>NC_083718.1:91940085-96940085 GCF_028564815.1 Eubalaena glacialis
GAAGAAGAGAGAATTCTCTCCCCTTGGTGCTCAAGGGGGTGGACTGCTCGTCTTTTCAAGCTCATAAGGAAATTGGGAGCTCGCTCTTTTTTTTTTTTTTTTTTTAAATTTTTGGCTGTGTTGGGTCTTCGTTGCTGCGCACGGGCTTTCTCTAGTTGTAGCAAGCGGGGGCTAGTCTTCATTGTGGTGCACGGGCTTCTCATTGCAGTGGCTTCGCTTATTGCAGAGCACAGGCTCTAGGTGTGTGGGCTTCAGTAGTTGTGGCGTGCAGGCTCAGTAGTTGTGGCACACGGGCTCAGTTTCTCCGTGGCATGTGGGATCTTCCCGGACCAGGGATTGAACCCATGTCCCCTGCATTGGCAGGTAGATTCTTAACCACTGTGCCACCAGGGAAGTCCCTGGAAGCTCTTTCTGAATTTGCAGATGAGGAGTCTAAATATTACTCTTTTCTGTACTAAACATTACTTTTTTTTTTCCCAGAGTCTCTTCCATCACCAGCACTATCTTGCACATTGACTGACGGGAACATTACACTCCAGTGCATGATCCTGGAAGCTTACGACACCCATCTAGAACTCATACAGTACTCCTGGGACTGTCCTTCAACAATACAGTGTCAGAGTGGCTCAAAACCATCTGAAGCGTATGTTACGAAGGAAGGTGATCTTTCACAGGAAATTCAGTGTATCATTAGCAATCCGTTATTCAGAAGGACAGCGTCAATCATTTTGTCAACCTGTGTCCCAAGTGGTAAGTGACTGCATGTGTCATGGTAGAGATCCTATATACAAGTGGGGTTCATGGACCTACATACAAGTAGTGGTTCATGAATTTCATACCACAGATGCAGTAACTAACATACACTTCATAAATTTGAAACTTAAATTGAGTTACAGTTTTCACAGACACTTTATTACAGATATAAAGCTAATATTTTTTAGTACTTTCTGTGTCAAGTACCATTCTAATACATATGTTAATTAATTCCATCCCCACGCAATCTAGTAATTATCCTTATTTCATGAGGAGAAACCAAGACATAGTTAGGAGTTTAAGTTGCTTGTCCAAGGTCAACAGCCAGTAAGTGGTAGAGCCTGGTTTTGAAATCAGGCCATCTGGCTTCAGAGCCCATGCTCTTAATTATTCACAATACTGCTTCCTAATATTCTTCATCACCATTGTGTTCTTCAAGGTTGCACACGTGCAACAGGAAGGTGCCTTCAGGGACTTCCCTGGTGGTCCAGTGGTTAAGACACCAAGCTCCCAATGCAGGGGCCCCAGGTTCGATCCCTGGTCAGGGAACTAGATCCCACATACATGATGCTACAACTAAGAGCCCGCATACCGCAACTAAGAGCCCTCATGCCGCAACTAAAAGATCCCACATGCGGCAACGAAGATCCTGTGTGCCGCAACTAAGACCCCGCACAGCCTAATTAATTAATTAATTATTTTCAAAAAAGTGCATTCAATACGTTTGTCTAGGCTAACGCTTGGTTAATAGCATGACAGTCTGTCTCGGCTATGGTCTTTTTATGTTGCTTAAGTATCATGTATATTTGTAATTTACAATTCTTCTTATCTGTTTTATACATTATACCTCCAGTTTATAAACAGACGGATCAGTAATTTGAAAGTGGTTCACTAAAGCATAAGAGATGAAAATAGTAAATACTGTATTTCAGGATAATATCACAATTGTGAGGTATGAACAGGATTCTAGGGCAGATAAAAAATGTGAGTCTCCTTGGGCTGGGGTAGGGTGATTCTGTGAATAAATATTTTTCTTTTTTTTTTTTTAATATTTATTTAGGTCACTTAAGTAATGGAAATAGAATCGAAATTTAAGTCTTCCGATTTCTGGAGTTTTTTTCCATGACACCATCCTGACTCTTTATATTATATATCTCAAAATAAATCAAATTAAAAAAATGTTTTTGGACTGATTCACAGGAATTGGCTAGTGAGAACCATACCATGTTAAATGAAAGTACAGACTGTGGAAGATTTTATAGGACTGAAGATCAAGTTTCTTCAATAAATAAATTATAAGGGGAGGAAAAAGAGAGGTGATGGGGGGACTTAAAGTTTAAGGAAATTTAAGAAACATATCAATTAATTGCAATGTATGGACCTTATTAGGTCCTGATTCAAACAGAAAAGAGTGAAAAACAGGAGCGATTTAAACAGTGATCCCATGTTTGATGATGTTGAACACAATATTTTAAGTCTGATGATGCCATGGTTATGTTTTACAAAGAATCCTTATCTTTCGGAAATACATACTGAAATGCTTATAGCTTATAAATTGTGCTCTCTGGAGTCAAACAGGGGCTCGCATCTCTAATTGCTCCATAGCAAGTGGGAGGGGAGAAGGAGAGGGATGGAGCCTGGTCCTCCCCTTTAAAGATCAAGTGTGGCATGCATCACTTCCATTCACACCCCCTTGACCAGTCTGAGTTCATGGCCACACCTAGCTGAGGGGGGCTGAGAAGTGCCATCTTTTGCTGGCCATGTGCCCAGTTAAAACACAGGGGTTCTCTTCCCAGAGTGAAAAGGAGAGATTGGTTATTGGGGAACAACAGATACTTCTACCACAATGTACTACAAAATGAATATAACTCATACAATTTTAAAACATATACAAAATCTAAAAAACTTAAAGAATGACATAAGTAGTAAAAATAAATAGAGGTTCTAATTTTTTTTTGCACCTCATTGGTCATCTTATGTTCTCCCTGGGTGTTATGTGCCTAATTTGGAAACTCTTGGTCTAAGCAAGAGAAGATGGTGTCTTGGACTAGTAGAGTTGGGAGAAGCGGTTCCGATGAGGCTACATTTTGAAAATAGAAACAAGAGGATTTTCTAATGGTTTGAGTGGGGAAGAAGGGTGCCTAATAAGAAATACGCAGCTGACCCCTAGATCTCTGGCCCAAGCAACGGAATGAATCGTGTTGCTATTAGACTGGAAAGCAGGGGAACAGCAGGTGTGTGGAAGAAATAGAGTTTGGTTTGGGACATGTTGTTTGAGATTCCCATTAGATTTCAAATGGAGACGTCAAATACGGTGCTTTGATTTATGAGTCTAGGTCTCTCGTGAGTAGTTAGGGCTGGAGATAGAGATTTGAGCATAATCAGAGTAAAGTAGGCATTTAAAGCCTTGGGACTAGAAGAGATCATGTGGAGGAAGCAGTCGTCAGAGAGGGGTGCTGAGACTGAGTCCTGAGGACTCCAGCATGTAGGGGCTGCTAAGGGCAGAGGATCCAGCAAAGGAGACTGAAAAGGATCGCTAGGGAGGAAGGCAGAAAACCCCAAGAACTTGGTATCTCCAAAGCCGAGTGAAGAGAGAGCAAGCAACTGTCAATGCACTGGCCAGGTCAAGAAGGAAGAACGTAATTAAGAACTTGTATCATTGTTGTTTCATCTCCCCTAAATATCTGCTATTCCAAAGCGATGACAGCATCTGGCATCATCCCATGGGAGAAAGGATTTTGGAAGAGACTGTATCAAGTAGCATTAGATTCAGCTGTTTAAAAAATTTTTTTTAAGTATCAGTGGCTTAAAAATGTAGATTACTTCTTTCATGCTAAAAAAAAAACCAACAAAACATTGGGGAGAGAGGGATAAATTATGAGTTTGGGATTAAAAGATACACACTACTATATATAAAATAGATAAACAAGGATCTACTGTATAGCACAGGGAACTATATTCAATATCTTGTAATAACCTATAATGGAAAAGAATCTGTAAAAGAATATATATATGTGTGTATATATATGTCTGTGTGTGTGTGTGTGTACACACACACACACACACACACACACACACACACACACACACACGGTTGGCCAAAAAGTTTGTTCGGGTTTTTCTATAACATCTTACAGAAAGGGTAAAGTATATCAGGTATATCGCTGTGCTGTATACCTGAAACTAACACAACATTGTAAATCAACTATACTTCAATTTTTTAAAAAAAGGATAAATGATTAACTTTTCTCAACTAAAAAGAAATAATAATAATAATTGGAGGTAGGCAGCCCTGGGCACATTGCTACTTTATGCAGTTGTGTGGTCCAGCTCCTGCACCTTCCCTGCTATCTCAGGCAGCGGGACCCAGGGAGGGGAAAATGGTGTGTCTTACCCCTTTCAGGGAGACTTTTGAGAAATACCACACAACCCTTCTTGCATCTCGCGGCCCAAAACTTGCCACATGGTTAAACCTTGCTACAGGAAAGGCTGAGAAACTAATCTTTTAGTGGAGTGGTGGTATGCCCAGCTGAAAATCTGAATTCTTTTATTAAAGAGGGGAGAATGGGTATGGGGAGCAACTAGCAGTTTCTGGCCAGGGGCCTCTCAAATCAAACCAATGGATTATTGCCTATTTGCTCTAACCCACCTGTGTTCCTACTAAGAGGAAAGGGTGTGTGTTCATACTCTCATTCATTCATTCGTTTTCTCTCTCCCCTTCCCTCTCCTCCCCTCCCCTCCCCTCCCCTCCCCTCCTCTCCTCTCTCCTCCTCTCCCCTCTCTCTTATCCATGTTGTACCGGCTGTTAGTGACCCCACCCTCTCCCTTAGCAATGTGTGGTGATCATTTTGCCATATCCTCAGTATTCTGCCCTTAGATTTTTAGTAGGTGGATAGAGTCCACCTCATGAACACATCATTCTTTTCTATTGTGGACACTTCGGTTGTTTTTGCTTTTTGATATTGTAAGACTGCGGTAAATATCTTTGTGCCTTTTTTGAAGGGAGGAGAGAGGCACATAACTGATAGTTTCTGTAGGTTAACATCTTAGAAATGGAATTGCAGGATCAAAGGACGTTAGTAGAGATTCCAATAGCATCAATTCAATAGGTTCATGGCAACAGCTAATAGCTGTTCTTAAGCGTATTGACTCAATTAATGCTCACAATTACCCTAGGAGGCATATTTATCAGTTCCATTTATAGTGATCCCCAAGAGGAAACTGAGACACTGAGAGGTTAGAGCACTAATCCAACGTTGTCGCAATGATTCGGTGAGCCTGTAGGCACATCATTTAGCACAGTGTCAGCGGCTGTATGATGAACATTTCTCAGGCTTGCTATGCATGGCTGCCACATTGCCCTGCCAAGCACACGATACCAAGCTGTGCTCCCACTGGCCGGACGGGATGGCTGAATAGTGGACTATTTGCTGCTTTCAATAAACAGCACTGGGCCTGATATGTATCAACCTTGTGCATATAAGTTTATTTAGAAATACAGTCGATTCTCTTTATTCACGGTAGTTATGTTTTATTGTCACTGTAAACACACAATTAGTGCATATTGAACCATTGCTCCCAGGGGAGATACAGGTTTAGGTTCCTGCAAGCCTCCGGTCACAACATTTTTGGCAAGGAATCAATACAGAACCTTGCTTTATGTGTGTTTCTGTTTAAAGACACCTTATTTAATATATGTGGTTGACGCATGAACAGTGAATTCACAGCACCATAACTGATGCCTAAATGAAGCTTATCTAACACATGTGTTTTCTCTGTAAGGCACACACAGCCTTCTTATGCTTGGGAACACGAGACAGCATTTCAGCACTGTGCTTGGGGGCCGTTTTAGACAGTGAAATAGCCAACAAAAAAGTACAAAAATGTGAAAGGCATGACACTAAATAGACCACAAATAGGGCACATGTCTACAGTACAAGGGCTAAAACACAAGGGCAGAGCATTGCCTTGAACCTCAGCTTGGGAATGTGTACATCAGGCAACACAGTTTTCACCATTCTGTGGCCCATGTCAGCGCATGACCGTGAAAGCGCTGCAGGTATTGGTTTGGGGAATACAACTAAATTTTAGCAAGTAGATAAATTGCAAATACGGAATCTACAAATAAAGAGGATCAACTGTATGTCTGTTTTGGTCAGTTCCAGCTAATTGTATTTCTTTCTTTCTTTTTCTTTTTTTCAGACAATACAAGGCACAGGTTTGTGCTTTTAACCATACTGCCAGTACTAATATGTGGTTTGCTGTTTATAAAATGTACGTATACTTTCTTTTTTTAAAAAAATAAGTTTTCAAACTGGAATTGGTTTTTCAAAGGCCAGAAAATGATTAATTTGAAGATGAAAACAAAGTTTGAAATTTTAGCTGTTTCGAAAGAAACAAAACCTTTTTTGTTGTACTTGTTGTCTGGGGTTGCTGAGCGTGTCGGGTTTCCCAAGATTCTGCATTATCTTGAGGTGGAATGAATCCTTGGGCCATAGAGAGCTGTACAGGAGTGGGAACACAGCCGAATATACTTAGGACTGTTCCACAGCCTCATATCTGTGGCCCACCTCAACATATAGTTATACTTCTGGGCTCAAGCCAGATTTTGCAAAAAAACCTCTTACTCTTGGCTGCCATGGTCATAATTTTCATGACTTATAGCCCAGAAGGAGGTCCCAGGTAGGAAGGAGCATTTGTTGAGTCGGGTGACATGGAGTGGGTAAAATGACCTGGTATTACCCGTGTTGCCTTCCTGAGCCTTCCTCAGTCTCCAGAAAGCAACCCATATGCCCTGGAGAACTGGTAACCTCATCCCAGCCTGTTCTTTCCTGGTGCCAAGAAACCCCTCCTCAAGTCCCAGAGGATGTTGACCAGGCTGTAAATTTCAGAGTAGAGGTTCTTGAAGCCCCATCAGTTTCCATATCAGCCTTCACCAAAAGGAAATTTACGAGACTGATTTGTCACTCTCACAGGGAGTGTTGAAGAGGAAGCTTTCTGCAAGGTGATGGCATCTGGGGTCCATGTCATTTTACAGTCATGTCTTGAATCAAGTTCACAGACTAGATTTAAGTTTCCCTAGACCTGCACTGTTCAATACAGTGGGTACTAGCCACGTACAGTGATCTAAATATAAATTTTAATTAATGAAGATTAAATAAAATTTAAAATTTAGTTCCTCAGTCATACTAGCCACATTTCAAGTGCTCAGTAGCCACAGATGGCTAGTGGCTACCATGTGAGACCAGATAGAGAACAATTCCATCATTGCAGAAAGTTCTGTTGGTCAGTGCTGACCTAGACTATTTTGGGGTATTGACACTAGAATATGATTTCCCAAAGGTACCATTTCTATCTTATAGGTTTCAAATACCACGAAGATCCCTAAGTAATAGATTATCAGTCAACTGAATCTCCTCCAAACAAGTTATAAAAAAATCAGCTGAAGAAAGTTTTAAGCCATCGTTACCAATAAGTAAAACAGTTGGGGAACTCAGGTGTTCTTTTTAAAAAGTTATTTTTAATCCCCAAATAGAAGTATTATAGTTAATCATCTCCTTAACAGATTGGTCCCCAGAAACCAAAATAATTTTCCACTCATATGTTTTTCTTGGGAGGGAAGGGGCGGAGGGGTCTACCACCAGAACTCCTGAACCGAAGAAAAGTAGCACTGAGTACTTTTCTGGCTGATTTAACTTATTTAAAACAACTGGCTGATTTAACTTATTAAAAAAAAAAAAAAGTTTATTCAGTGGAGGGAAACTTACACCAGTGATCAGTACTGGTAGCACCATATAACCTGAAAAAAAAAAATTGTTCTAAAAAATAATTACTTCAGCAAGCATCTCAACCCTAAAGCCATTAATTGGGAAAGTGAGGCATTTGGCATGGAGCCTTCAGAAGGGGAGAGAGTTGAATGTAAACAGCTCCATCGGCTATTTGTAGTTGAGACTTCTACAAGCTCAGTCAAGCCTGTGGACTTGGCTTCTGGACCATTAGCATGGCTCCAGGCTAGCTGATGCCTTCGATGGGGAGGAACCTGATGCATACATGTGGGACCGTATCTGAATGTCCAAACTGGTGCTGTCCAAAATGGTAGCCACGAGCCACATGTGGCTGTTGAACCCTTGAAACAGGAGAGTCCAAATTGAGATGTGCCATCAGTATAAAATAGACACTGGATTTGTAAGACTTCTTATTTAAAAAAGGAATGTAAAGTATCTCATTAATAATGTTTATATTGATTACACGTTAAAATAGTATCTTTGATATGTTGGTCTAGTCAATAAAATATATCGTGAAAATTAATTTCATCCATTTCTTTTTTTTTAAAATATAATTGCTCTACTACTATTTTTATTTTAGTTTAGTTTAGTTTACTTTATTTTATTTTATTAATGTTTTGGCTATGCTGCGTGGCATGCGGGATCTTAGTTCCCCAACCAGGGATTGAACCTACGCCGCCTGCAGTGGAAGCACAGAGTCTTAACCACTGGACCGCCAGGGAAGTCCCCATCCATTTCTTTTTACTGTGTAATGTGGCTACTAAGCATTTTAAATTACTTACGTGGCTCACATGGTATCCCTGTCAGGCAGCGCTGGTCCAGAACATTCCAGCCTTCCCTCCATCTTTAGCTTTATGCACAAGCTGCTATAGAAAAAAACATTCGTCAACAGTTTTTGTTTTTCTATCATCTGATGACCAGTTTTTGAACAACTCTTTGGCCCAACTCTGTGGCCAATTTGATGTAAGCATTTAGGAGAGTAGGAAATACCAGCTCGACAGGGCTCTGCTTTAGAGTTTTCCCAGTTCAGGCCTCTAGCCAGCAACTCCAGATTCCAGCTTTTCTTTTCAGCTCTTTAATTGAGATGAAAATGTCTTCATTTGTAGGTTTTCTGGGACGCCCATAGCAGATAAACACAGAGAACTAGGTAAGTATCCTGTAGACTGCTCAGTGGGTACATTGTATATCGTGTACTAGAAGCAGAACAGCCTGATGTAGAGGGTCTATTCCTTGGGGAGCCAGATTCTACTTATCTGTCAGTTAGTTGCCTTGAACAGTAATAAGTAACATCAGCAGATATACTCACCACAGTTCATTAAGCACCAACTGGCCACTTTCCATGTAACATCTCATTGAACCCTCTCAGTGAGCTTTTTGCAAGGGGGTATCTTTACAGCTTGTTTAGAGACAGCGAACGTGAGACCCGGAGAAGTCAAGTCACATCACTCATAAATGTAGAGCTGGGATTCAAATCTAGGTCTTCAGACTCCAAGAGTTATCCTGTTACCCACCACAATCTACTCCCTCCTTCTCCCATCCCAGGAAAATTGAGCCAAGGATAGGGTTCACTTCAGGAGCCAGGGTCAGAGCTGGGCCCGTATCATGAACAAAAGATAGTATCCAAACACAATGAACGGTGGCGGTGGGTGAAGTAAGTTGCCGTAAGGAGCCTCCAGAAGGTCCCGTCCTGGCAGAGCCCCCGTGGTCAGGAGGCAGGGACCCATGAGCCGGGCTTTGAGGGATGAAGGGAAGAGTAAAGGCCCAGGGCTGTAAAAGGCAGGGTAGGGGGTGGCAAGTCATCCCTTTTGGGGGCAGCATATATTGGTGGGATAGAGGTTGAGCCAGGCCAAGATATTGAGAGAGAGTTGCCAAGAGGTTGGGTGATTTTTTTCTGGGAAACCACTGAGGATTGATTGATTGATTTTATTTATTTTTGGCTGTGTTGGGTCTCCGTTGCTGCGTGTGGGCTTTCTCTGGTTGCGGCAAGCGGGGTCTACTCTTCGTTGCGGTGCACGGGCTTCTCATTGCGGTGGCTTCTCTTGTTGCGGAGCACGGGCTCTAGAGCGCAGGCTCATGGGCTTAGTTGCTCCGCGGCATGTGGGATCTTCCCCAACCAGGGATCGAACCCATGTCCCCTGCATTGGCAGGTGGATGGATTCTTAACCACTGTGCCACCAGGGAAGTCCCCACTGAGGATTTTTGAGCAGAGTTATGCTTTGGGAAGATCGCTCTGCTGGTAAAGCATAGGGTGAATTAATAGACAAGAGGCTAGAGATGGGGACACTCGTTGGTGGATAAATAAAATAATCCAGCCAAAGCAGAGGAGAGGCTGAATCGGGGTGGTCATGGCAGAAATGAAGGAGGGCTAGGTTTCAGAGAAAGTATGGATATCGTATGAACAAAGTTTCTGCGGAGAGTGTAGTCTGGTGCCAGACTCCCTGGGGTTAAATGGCAGCTCTGTCTCTCACAGGCCTCGGACAAGTCAATTAAACTCTCTGCACCTCAGTTTTCTTCTGTGGAAAATGGGCATAACAATAGTATAGAAGTAACAATGATAGTGTAGGTAATAATAGCATAGAAATAATATGTACAAACAAGTTAGTGTAAGCAGAATGCTTAGAAGAGTGACTGGCTCATAATGGTGCTCAATAAATGCTAGCTATTATGGTTATGATTCTTCTTCAAGAAAGGAGCCAAGGGACTTCCCTGGTGGCGCAGTGGTTAAGAATCCACCTGCCACTGCAGGGGACACGGGTTTGAGCCCTGGTCCGGGAAGATCCCACATGCCGTGGAGTGAGTAAGCCCGCGAGCCACAACTACTGAAGCCCGCGCGCCTAGAGCCCTGCTCTGTAACAAGAGAAGCCACCACAATGAGAAGCCCACGCACCACAAGGAAGAGTAGCCCCCGCAGCTGCAACTAGAGAAAGCCCGCGTGCAGCAACAAAGACCCAATGCAGCCAAAAATAAAAATTAATTAATTAATTAATTAATTAGTTTTTTAATAAAAGAAAGAAAGGAGCCAAAAGGGACAGGAATTCTGACCCTTGGCAGCATGCCAGGCACAGCGGAGGACTCAGGCGGGGCCCTTGTTTGGGAAGGTGAATTTGTGCTCTGACAGGCTGAGCTTGGGGTGAGGGCACATCACGTGGATAGGGGTGTCCAGCATATAACTGGAGAAGTGGCTTTAGGGGCTGGGGTTACAGGTTGGGGAGCATCTTCGTCAGAACAGTAATGGATTCCCTGAGCATCTGAGGTCACCAAGAAAGAGAAGCTGAAGGCCTTCGAGTGGTGGGCGAGGCAGAGGAGCCAGGAGGAGACCCAAGCGGCACCCTGTTGGGGGTCCGAGGGGGAGGCCACGTGTTAGAGCTGCAAGGAGGCAAAGGGGGAGGCGGTGGTCAAGACCTTTGGCTTGGTTGAACGAGTTGCTGACTTTCATGAAAGCCCCTGGGTGAGTGGTTGGAGTGGAGGGATTGCAGCACAGCAGTGAGGGCCTGGGGGCAGTCAGACCAATGGGTGGGCCTGGGAGGCTTCCTTTCTCCCCAGCTGCCGGCCAGGACGGTGACCAGGTCACCTGGGAAGTCAGCTGCAGCAGAAGGCCTGGGGCAAGGGGTTCTAGGGGACAGCTCAGCCAGCTTCAGGGTGCAGGGTGGGCAGGGGTAGTGAGTCTGCGAGGGGTTGATGGTCCAGGAGGCCCCATGGAGAGGGGGTGGAGAGGAGTCAAGTAGCCATGGATGAGGGGAGGGGCAGGTGTGCTAGCAGTGTGGGGAGAGGTGGAAGACCTGGGGGTTATGGTCAGAGGTGGGGCGTTTCAGATTTGAAGTAACGTGTGTGAGGGCAGGTGACGGTGAGATCGGAGGAGTGCCTCTGCTGAGATCCACATGGTAGCAGTGGAGGCATGGCCATCACAGACAGTGACGGGGAATGTTGGTCACGGGAGCGCTGTCATCCAGGGCCACTGAGAAAGGTGACGGCGTATCCCAGAACTCATTCCTTTACCTTGCTCCTTTATTCATTCAACAAATAACTTACGGAGATTACTAGATGTCAGGCACTGTGTTAGCCCATGGCTTGAGATCAATGTACCCAGTGAGGCTAGACATTGTGTGGGATTCAGAGAAAGCATATATTAAGGCTCCTACCCTGAGAAGCTTATGGTCACAGTGGGGAGAATGGATGAGTGTGTAAGAAACAGAAAGACTTAGGCAAGAAGCACATGGTGATGGGCCGGAATGGATGGTCAGAGCTGGGCAACCAACAAGGGGGAGGTGAAGAGGCCAGAATAATCATGAAGACTTTGAAGGGAGTACGATGTGAGCTAGATCTTCAAAGCAAGAGCAGAGTGGAAAAGGCATTCCAGCTGGGAGAATCAGCAGAGACATGGAGGGGAACGAAACCTGTCATGGTTATTTGATAAAGACGTCAACCTGCTTAGCATCAAGTTGAAGAAATGGCAAAAGAGAGAATATTTGCAAGAAAATTTTTGGAAGTCAAGGGCATTAAAATCAAGTGATATGGGAGTAGGGGGTCATGGTAGGTTCTGGAGCAGGAGAGTTTTGCATGAAAAACATTGCTTTGGAATGATGAGCTAGGAAGGTAAAACTGACTTCTTAAGGTAACATCCCGGGGAGAAACCTAGGTAGGATGGGGTTGGGTGTGGGAGAGGAGCTTACTTTTCTTGGAGTATTTTTGTTTGCTATTCAAAGTTTGTACTTTGTGTGTTTCCTACCCTATTTAATAATACTTTTTAGATTTAAAGAGCCCATTGTGGCTGCAGGGAGGAGTTCCCTAAACTCAGTTATTAAAGGGTTACAGATATGATGGAGGGGCAGGGCTTGGGGGAGGAGCTGGGGAGGGGCAAGCACAACCAGGAAGAAATGTGCACTTGTCACATCTCCGTGAGACCAGTGTCAGGAAGAGCTAAACCCAATTAAAAATATCTGAGGGCAACCAAGTAAATATCAGATATCTGAGGGAAGATGGATGTGATATTACACTTCTCACCAAGACAGTTCAATTTAGACAGTTTCTGGGAGTGCTGGTATTCTTCACTCTTGGTACAGGCCACAGAGCCAACCAAATTAAAAAGGGAGCAGAGTCCCCCATTTCTCTGGGAAGAAAGACTTGCAGGTGCTACCTCAGCCTGAAGGAGAACTGGAGATGCAGGCCTGATTCTCTGGCAGTGGATGCACCTGGCTGTGGGAGAGGGTGAGGAAGTTCCTGTGGAAGAGCGTGTGCCTGCCAGGGCTAGATGGAGAGCTGCTGCCCACTTTATCCCCCTCAGAAATCCACAGCACCCATTTTCATGTTCTACAGGGTTCTTCGTAAGGAAAACTCCTATTTCCTTTACCTAACCCCTGTGACCCCAGCACTAAATTTTTATGAATTCCTGTTACCAAAGGAATGCAGATATTTTGGGAGCTGTGGTCTGATCTGGCCTATGGAAATACAGACCGTGGGGAAGACAAAAAAAGCCATGAAATGGAATGTCAGTTCGAAGGGACTTGCTCAGGCAAGGCTGTAGCTGGGTGTTTGGGCTGATTTCCTCTGAGTTACCCAGGGGTGCTCTGTCATCACCACAGAGATGACTAATCAGAAAGAGAAGCTGAAAGAAGAAAACCACACCCGGGGATTCATGTGGCAAAGAAGGAGATGACTGTTAGAAGGGGTGACAGTTTACATATGGGTCTTACGGGCTCAGCTCTGTTGTTTGGAGATTTCAGTTTTACTCACAGACTGAGCTGGTTTGAGAAGATGGGACTGTGAATTAGTGCTGTGCACTGAGGGTAGCACTTCTGGTGGATCCCCAGCTACCATCTCTTGAGGGCCAAAGACCAATCTCCCTCCATCTCTTCTCCCTAGAACCCTTGCTTTTGATGGGTTTATTACAAAAGGGCTACCCGCATTAGAATAGGAGGGTAATTTAGACTCATAGACTGCAGCACAGATTGACTGCATTTTATACTAATATGAGACATTTCTTTTATAGCACCTGTTGTTTGGTAACAGAAGATGAAGTCAAACGCATGCTAATTAAGTTATTTCAGTCACTGTGAGAAGGCATCTGATTTACCATTTGAGTATTACCTCATCCTTGAGGAAACTTTGGAAGTCTAACCTGAATGGACCCTTTATAAGAAGCAATGTTTCAGGACTTCCCTGGTGGCGCAGTGGTTAAGAATCCGCCTGCCAATGCAGGGCACATGGGTTCAATACCTGTTCCGCGAAGATCCCACATGCTGCGGAGCAGCTAAGCCCGTGCGCCACAACTACTGAGCCGGCGCTCTAGAGCCTGCGAGCCACAACTACTGAGCCTGCGTGCCACAACTACTGAAGCCTGCACGCCTGGAGCCCATGCTCTGCAACAAGAGAAGCCACTGCAATGAGAAGCCCGCACATTGCAACGAAGAGTAGTCCCCACTCGCCACAACTAGAGAAAGCCCGTGCACAGCAACGAAGACCCAACACAGCCAAAAATAAAACAAATAAATAAATTTATAACAACAAAAAACAATGTTTCATGGAAGAAACAAGGACTAACAAACAACAGACATTAGTTTCTACTCCGTCACCAACACACAGTATCACCAGATACTGTCTTGTCCTGCAATTGTTTATTATAAATTGTATTTTTGGAGAAATGTAAATCTTTGTAAATAATGTAAGTATGTATATATATATATGTGACTAAGTGGCTCTTTTTTTCTTGTTAGGGTTGTAAAACAAAATAGTCACGACTCATGAGGTGAAGGTTTTTTACTAAAATCTATAATCCACTCCTCTTGTTTTAGAGGAAAAACAGTTCGTTGCAGGATCAGTAGCATAGTAGTTTATCATGTTAGCTGTCACATTGGCAGGTAAACAGCAGAGAACTCTTAAACCAACTATACTCCAATAAAAATTAATTTTAAAAAAATTAAAATTTTAATTGTATATTTAGAGAATTTGTTTCGGAAGCGTAAGTTTATCATTCATTAAAAAATACATTTCTGTTGTACAATGTGCATTATCTGTAAATTATGAGACTATAAATAACAATTTCATGTTCTTCCCAAATGTTTAAATTTTAAGTAACCAATATATGTACTATTGTATATGTTTGAAATAACTTCTTCAATCTTACTTGCACTGTCTCCTCTCAATAGAAAATACTAACCTGAAAAAATTCTTCATCTATTTTTTTCCTCTTTCCTAACTGCAATCAGTCTTAAGTGAGAAATGAATTATTCTTGGAATTCATACTTTAAAGTGGCAAAAATGGGAAAAGTTATAAAATACTTTGGGTGTTAAAATCTGTATCCTGATCAGCACCCAAAACAAACAAACGAACGAAAAAACAAAGTATAAAGTGATATACACAGGGGTCCCCAACCCCCGGGCCTCGGGCCGGTAGCGGTCCTCGGCCTCTTAGGAACGGGGCCGCCCAGCAGGAGGTGAGCGGCGAGCGAAGCTTCACCTGTTGCTCCCCATCGCTCTCATTACCGCCTGAACCGTACGCCCCCGCAACCGCCCGCCCGCACCACCGGTCCGTAGAAAAATTGTCTTCCAGGAAGCCAGTCCCCGGCGCCAAAAACGTTGGGGACCGCTGCTATACACATGCAGGCCAGCAGCTTCTCCTGGATAAAGAGGTGAATTGCCCCAGCTCCCCTGGGCAGCCATCATAGAAACCCGAGATCTCCGGGGTCACCGTGCAACGGCCTTCGCTCCTGAGCCCTCACTCTCCCTGCAGTTCCTATCGCGTGAGAGTCTTCAGCCTGAAAGAGGAGATGTTTCTTCCCTCCAAGGTGGGTGTTTGCAAAGGGGCCCTGGGACACAGTGGCATCCAGCTCCCTACAGTGTCAGCAAGAGGGAGACCGAGGCCTGGGAGCCGTGCGCGCCCCCGAGAAGAGCCCCCCTTGGCCTCCAGGTGGCTTAGCTGTCTAACGAAATGCGTCTTCCGTACTTTGGTCCCCATACGCTCTCTCTGGCCCTTTCTGACCCCATCAGTCAACAGTAAAATTCCTAGTATCCTCTTCAACGAATGTTCATGGCCCCTTTCTGTTGTCATGAACCCTGGCTCTCCCCTAAGTTACTGCTTCCCGCAGCCCTCTCAAGGGCAAGCTCTCCTCTCCTGTGCGCCTTGTATGCTGGGCCCAGAGGGAGGGGGGCATCCTCCCGGCTCGTTTCTGCTTCCTGACCATTGCTCCTTCCCCAGCTTTGATACTCACACCAGCAGATCACCACCACCTGATAGCCCTTTTCCGAGTTATCCTTTGTATTCCTCATGGTGTAAAGATTTTTAGCACCAGGTGGAAATCACTCTCCCTTAACACTGCTCCTTTCAGAATCTGAGTGTTTTCAAAACCTGCGAATCATGGCCTCCCCCAGGGCTCTTCCTTCCCCAGCACCGCCCTGGCCCTTCACCTGACCTTTTTATCAGTAAAACCCGCAGTCCCTCACCATCTCAGCTACAAGCATGCCCTCCCTGCTTGTTATCTTCCACGCCACACCCTTGAGGGCCCCAAATCCAAAACTCCTGCAACCCCACCAGGACCTGCAAGCCAGCCATCCTGCCTCTTCCCTGGCCCTCAGCTGCTCGAAGTCCTCGTTCTCCTCACGGTTTGGGGTCTTCAGCGTCCATCAGTGTAATCACTCCTCTACCCTCACTCTTTACCCCCTCACTTGGCCAAACCCCAACTGTGGTTATAGTTGCCTCTACTAGTTCCCTCCCTGCATCCAAACTGCTGAACATCCTGGAGAAAAACACACCACCTGGCCGACAAGTTTGATTTCAATGACCGCAGACCTCAAAGGGACTCACAGTGTTTCTCAGATGCCCTCGTTGCATTGCCCTGGTCCGTTCACTGCCTCCTCATCGCTCTTCTTAGACCTGCAACGCTACAACTCTCAACTGCTCACCTTGCTTCCCATATCACTGAAAACAAACAAAAGCATTGAGGAGAACCCTTCTCCCACCTCCCACCTTCCCACCACACATCTCCTCACCCAGCTGCATCGGCACCCATGTGCTTTGCCTCCTGTTACCGTGGATAAAATCTCCTTGCTCCTAAAACCGATCTCTCCACTTGTCTTAGTGTGCTCGGGTTGCCATAACAAAATACCGTAGACTGGTTGGCTTAAAACACAGAAATTTATTTGTCCCAGTTCTAGAGGCTGGGAAGTCCCACATCAGGTGCTGGCCAGTGTGGTTCCTGGTGAGAGCTCTTCTTGTCTGGCTGTGTCCTCACACAGCAGGGAGAAGAGCTCTGGTGTCTCTTCCTCTTAGAAGGGCACCAATCTACTGGATTGGGGACCTCCCCTTATGACCTCATTTAACGTTTATCACCTCCTCGCAGGCCTTATCTCCAAATACAGTCACAGTGGGGGTTAGGGTTTCAACCTGAATTTTAAGGGACGAATCATTCACACTGCTTATGCACAGGACACCATCTCCCCTCATCTGCGTAAGGACATCACTCTTGTCTATATCCACCTGTCTCTGCATCATCCGCTTTTACCTTTCAACGACATCATACAAACATACTGTCATTTCTCATATCTTCAAAAAACCAAAATACTCTTGACTACACTTCCCTGTCCAGCTCTTGTCTCATTGTTCTACTCTCTTTTATGAAAAGTTCCTCAAAAGAATGATCTGTACTTCATTTTTCTGACTCCTCTCTCCCCATTCTTTCTTTTTTTTGAAGATTTGTTTATTATTTATTGACTTTATTTTTATTTTTGGCTGCGTCAGGTCCTAGTTGCGGCACACGGGATCTTCGTTGAGGCATGCGGGATCTTTCATTGGGGTGCGCAGCCTTCTCTCTAGTTGTGGTGTGCAGGTTTCCTCTTCTCTAGTTGTGGCGTGCGGGCTCAAGGGCGCGTGGGCTCTGTAGTGTGCGGCGCACAGCCTCTCTTGCTGAGGTGCGCGAGCTCAGTAGTTGAGGCAGGTGGGCTTAGTTGCCCCATGGCATGTGGGATCTTAGTTCCCCGACCAGGGATCAAACCCCATGTCCCCTGCATTGGAAGGTGGATTCTTTACCACTGGACCACCGGTAAATCCCCCCCATTCTTTCTTGAACACACTTCAATCAGCCTTTCACCCCCACTACTTGCCAAGCTTACCAATGACCCCCTCATTGTAAGATCCGATGGTCAGTTCCCAGACCTCGTCTTACTCTGTCTGTAAGCATCATCTGAAGCAGTGGAAGGCCCCCCACACATTTGTTTAGTGCTTTCTAGGTGCTAGTTTCCATGGGGTATTCGAAGGAAGCTCATAGCATGACAGGGCAAGCAGACCTGGGAGCACTTGTGAGGAGTATACCACATCCTAAAATGGAAGTGTATGCAAAGAATGAAGGAAGTATAACCATATGACCCAGCAATTCCACCCCTTGGTATATACCCAAGAAAAATATACACATATGTCCACAGAAAAACTTGTACACGGATGTTCATAGATCATTATTGACAACAGCCAAATAATGGAAATAATCCAAATATACATCCATTGATGAACAGATCAATAAAATGTAGTCTATCCATACAATGGAATAATATTCAGTATAAAAAGTAATGAATGTCTTTAGTGATGCAGACTATATTGTTTGGTGATATATGGTAAAGAAAAGGTCATTCGTACTCTAAATGATGGGGGAGGAGGGAATACTGACTGTGAAGGGGCATGAGGGCTTCAGGGGAGTTGACGTTGTTGTTTCTTGACCCACGTAGTGTTTACGAGAGAATATACTCTATGGTGTATTCGTATAATATTAAAAAACATTTTTCGGGCTTCCCTGGTGGCGCAGTGGTTAAGAATCTGCCTGCCAATGCAGGGGACACGGGTTCGAGCCCTGGTCCGGGAAGATCCCACATGCGGCAGAGCAACTAAGCCCCTGTGAGCCACAATGACTGAGCCCACGAGCCACAGCGACTGAGCCCACGGGCCTAGAGCCCGTGCTCTGCAGCAAGAGAAGCCGCCACAATGAGAAGCCCACACACCACAACGAAGAGTAGCCCCCGCTCGCCGCAACTAGAGAAAGCCCGTGCACAGCACAGCAACAAAGACCCAACTCAGCTAAAAATAAAAATTAAAACAAACAAACATTTTTCATGCCACGGAGCAACTAAGCCCATGCACCACAGCTACTGAGCCTGCGCTCTAGAGCCTGTGAGCCACAACTACTGAGCCAGCGTGCCACAACTACTGAAGCCCGCACGCATGGAGCCTATGCTCCACAACAAGAGAAGCCACCGCAATGAGAAGCCCGCTCACCACAACGAAGAGTAGCCCCCGCTTGCCACAACTAGAGAAAGCCCACGTGCAGCAATGAAGACCCAATGCAGCCAAAAATTAATTAATTAATTAATTAATTAATTAAAGAAAAAAGAAAAGAAAATCAGAGGTGATTCTCAAGTTGGACATTGTGTCCAGGCTCCCATGAGGTGCCATTAAAAAAACAAAAACAAAAACTGAAAAAATATTGGGAGAGTTATCATTTAGCTTAATGTTCTACTTTTAGGATTTCAAACCTAATTAGATTTGCATTTGGATAACAGAAACCTACCTATATCTGCGTAGAATGAGTTTCACACTGAATTTATAACTAGCTAGCATTTAATTATTTAAGGCAACGATAGAAGATAGGTCATATTTGAACACCTATCTTTTGCCAGTAAATATTCTTAGATCCTGTTCTTCAGCAGTTTCTGGGTCAGAGTTTATTTTAATTTGTTACTGTTTCCACCAAGACAGTAATTTGTTCAACCTTCAGTGTCACTTGCCCTTCAGATGGTTTTCCTGTTATCGGAGGAGGGCTTATGTGCAGATTTGGACTTGGTTATATAAGCTCTCTTGGTCTCATGTATAAAACAGGGATAACAGCGTCTACCACATGGGATTGTTGGAGATGACAGATACAAATCGTTAAGCACCAGGCCTAGCTTATAAACAGTAGCTACTGCTATTGCCCATTCTCTTCTGTGAATAAGGTTGGAGGTTTTCCTGAGTTTGGTGCTAACTGGCCGAAAGTTAGAGAACAGACCAATCTTTTCGTACGTCAGCCAACCTCTACTGGTATTCTAAACCTGGAATAGATCTTAAATGCAAAGTTCCTATTTTACTAATCCAGATTTTTTTCTCTCTCCCTTGAAAATATTGTGGGGTTCCCCCCCATTATAAAATAATATATGCTCTTATTTAAAAAAGTATAAGATAAAAAATTTTAATAAATAAATAAATAAAAATAAAAAACATTTTTTAAAACCTAAAAAAAAAGGTAATGAAGGTCTGACTCATGCTACTACATGGATGAACCTTGAGAACATGCTAAGTGAAAGAAGCCAATCAAAAAAGACCACATATTATATAATTTTATTTATACAAAATTTCCAGAATAGGGCTGGGAGGGGGATGTTGGGTGGGGGGAGGGAGTGACTGCTCATGAGTACAAGGCTTCTTTTGGGGGATGATGAAAATGTTCTAGAATTGGTTGCAGTGATTGCACAACTCTGAATACGCTAAAACTATTGAATTGTACACTTTAAATGGGTGGATTCTATAGTATATGGATCGTCCTCATAAAACTGTTATTACTAAAAAAGAAACTAAGGAATTGGGACTTCCCTGGTGGTCCAGTGGTTAAGACTGTGTGCTTCCACTGCAGGGGGCACAGGTTCAATCCCTGGTGAGGGAACTAAGATCCCGCAAGCTGCGCGGCGTGGCCAAAAGGGAAAAAAAAAAGGAATAATAAGAGGAGGCTGGCATCCCATCCTGAAGTAGGCCTTCCCCATCAGCTTCTCAGCCCAGGCTCAGCTCTCAGCTCTTTGGAGGCTGAAAGGCTATGTATGCAACTTCCTTCCCCTCAGGACTCTGACTTCATTTCTCCTCTCTACCCGGGGCTGAAAGTTACCAGGTCAAAAAGCAACTTTCTGTTTGGAAGTCTGAGCAAAGAACTAGCTTCAGACGCTAGCTAGTGAGTCTATGAAAGCCCTTTAAACCAGAGTTTAATGTAGAATCTTGAGACAGTTTGTCCCATTGTGTTTCTCCCTCCTCCCCTCTTAGCCAGGCTCTGCCCAGTGTACACGTCCCCCGGTCATCTGCCTTCTTCTGCCCGCCCATTTCTACACCGCCCCATGCTTCCTGCCCCACTCCTCCTTCTGGGGGTGTCCTCGTGCAAAGCCACTGGAACCTCCTTTCCACCGTCAACCTCCTTTCCACCTCCTTTCTACCCTGCAGCCTCAACCCTCAGCCTTGTGTTTTAATCACACCCATCTCTGCATCCCCTGGCCCTTCTCCGCAAAAACCCTGTCTCCACTGGCAGCCCTCTCCAAGGGACAAGCAGGTACTATCACTCTCCTTGTTTCACAAATGAGAAAACTGACATGTACTTGTTCGAGGTCAGTCAGTTATAAGTGGCAGAACCAGGATTCAAACCCAGGCAGTGTGGCCCCAGTGGCCTCTCGACCACCAAGCCACACTGTGATAATATAGATGTGTGTGGTCTATTTTTCCACATATAGTTGGGAGTCCTCAGAAATGCTTTTCCAAGTTTTGTTCTGTTTACTCAAAGGAAGAGTGTATCTTTAGGTATTCTCTAGAGAGAGGGCTTGCTTTTAACCACTTGTGTTGACCATGGATCAAAGGCACCAAATATTATGCTGAATTCTACCTTCTAGACTCAAAGCTGGAGGGGTTTTCAGAGGTCTCATTAGACAGATGAGAAGACTGGGGCTTAGAGAGGGAAGGGAACTGGACCAAACACTCACAGCTAGTCCAGTGAAAGGCCCAGAAGCAGGAGCCCTAAAATCTTGGCCTCGTCTCCAATGCCTTCCTTTGACACCAGGGTGCCTCCCAACATCCACCCTCAGTTTTTTGTTTCTTTTTAATTTTTATTTTCAGTACATTAAATTTACTCATAAAAACATTCTAAAAATGTATAATTTTTCCTTTTTAACAAAATATAATAAAACATAAAAAAACCCCAAACAGAATACTTGACATTTACAATTCAAAATCAAATTAGCAGAATATTAAATACTTACAAAACTGTATCTTTTAAAAATATTTATAAAGTTACATGCAATTTTGTAGAATTGACATAAAAGAATAGCTCAAAAATGGGAGAATTTTCCTTCATTCCTAAAAAAAAAATTTGTCCAATAGAAGCTGTGAAGATTCTTTTTTTTTTTTTTTTTATAAATTTATTTTATTACTTATTTATTTATTTTTGGCTGCGTTGGGTCTTCGTTGCTGTGTGCGGGCTTTCTCTAGTTGCGGTGAGCTGGGGGCTACTCTTCGGTGTGGTGTGCGGGCTTCTCGTTGCAGTGGTTTCTCTTGTTGAAGAGCACGGGCTCTAGGCACACGGGCTTCAGTAGTTGTGGCACGTGGGCTCATTAGTTGTGGCTCACGGGCTCTAGAGCGCAGGCTCAGTAGTTGTGGCACATGGGCCTAGTTGCTCTGCCGCATGTGGGATCTTCCCGGACCAGGGCTCGAACCTGTGTCCCCTGCATTGGCAGGCGGATTCTTAACCACTGCGCCACCAGGGAAGTCCCTGTGAAGATTCTTGAGTACACGAGGTCTTCAGTTTCAGTACCAAAGTCTGTCTTTGTGCATCTAAGACCTTTACGTATGTGAGGGGCTTCTTACAACCCCAAGATGGACTGGCTGCCTCCCCTCCCTCCAAAAACAGTGTAGTAACATTGACCTTTGGCCTCAGCCAGCATGATGTATAATTTGCGATGTTGAGTAAAGATACTCACTTTGATTCAGAACCTCAGGACTTTTCAGTAATTGAGCCTCTTCGGTTTTAATCCCCGACCAAGTGTCAGATTTGTACACCAGCCCGAGGAAGCACAGCGCTGGCTATTGGGACCACGTAGTGGGAGACCTGGCTCAGCTCAGCCCCCCTTGAGGGGTTGTGGTGAGAGCCGTCTTGGGTGGTACCCGTTCCTCTGGGTCGGAACGGCAGAAGTGAGAGCAAAGTGAGCAAGTGTGTGGGTTGCCCGGGCTGCCTCTGTTAATGTCTGATGCCTGGGGAATAAGAAAGCCCTTCCTCTTTCGCCAGCCTCTTCCTCTTCTTGATCTCTTTTTCTTCCTCAAGATTTCTTTCTCAAGATCCTTTCCTGCAGAGGGAAAGCTAGTGATCAGATAGGCCTATGTGTCTTGATTTGGGAATCATTGAAAAGTGCCCCAATCAAGACCAGTTCGCTCACCGGCCTCCTGAAATCCCCTCACCTCCTCCTCCTTTATCTTTTTAATATTTATCCTTTTTAAACGTGTTTTTTATTGAGGTAATATCAGTTTATAACATTACATAAGTTTCATGAGTACGTTGTATTTCTACTTCTGTAAACACTACAGCATGCTCAGCACCAGAAATTTCATTTCCATCCGTCACTATACAGTTGCTCCCCGTTACCTATTTTGCCCTCCCCCCTCCCCTCAACCCTGTCGCCTCTGGTAACCATTACTCCAGTCTCTGTATCTTCGTGTTTAGTTTGGTTTGGTTTGTTCATTTATTTTGTTTTTTGTTTGTTTTGTTTTTTATATTCCACATAGGAGTGAAATTATAGGTTATTTTCTTTTATTTCGCTTAACATAATAACCTCAAGGTCCATCCACGCTATTGCAAATGGCAAGATTTCAGCTTTTTCTATTTATATATATATTATATATATATATATATAAAATATATATATATGCATGTATTTTCTTAATAGGTCATATTTTTCCAGAACATGAAAATAGCTAAAAAAATGAAAAATTGAGAACTAGGTATATTAAAACTCAACATTATTTTACATTTAAACATTTTATTTATACCAAAAAACCAGAATTTATTAGACTGTTACTTTCCTATTAGACTGTAACTTTATTAATGAAAGAAATTCATTAATAAAGTTTCAAAGTCTGCTTCTTTGCTTACCTTATTTTCAGTTCAGAACATTGCCGTATTTGAGAATTTCTCTTGACCAAGTGACAATCTTAAATAATTTTCAATTAACTTTAACTCACTGCAATTTCTTTCGGATCATGTCTTTATTTAAAACTTTGAGATTTTGTTCATCACAGATTTTTTGGCATTAATTTTGATTTTTTAAACTATTGCATTAAATATCATTTATCTTGATTACTGAGTTTTCTTGGTGCCCCCTTAAATTTTGCACCCAAGGTGAGTGCCTCACTGACCTCACCCTAGTTGCAGCCCAGACGAGAATCTTCTGAAAGCACAAGTATCAGGGAAGAAAGGAAACCAATTCATCCATTCAACAGTGAGGTCACTCAATCACCCATCCCATCCATCCAGCAATCCATCCATCCATTTTTTCATTCAACACATTTATTGAGTGCCTATTATGTGCCAGGCACTGTTCTGGGCACTTGGGATATAACAATAAAACAGATGAAAACCTGTCTTCATGGGCCTGCATTCTAGTGGGTGGAAATAGACACTAAACAAGATAAATAAGGAAAGTACAGTACTAAGGGCTATAGAGAAGAATAAAGTGAGGAAGGGGTAGGGAACACCAGAAGTGGGGAGGAAGAGCCTTGCTGGTAGAGCTCTGAGAATATGAAAAATGGATACCTGGGAATCAGCATTCCCAGCAGAGTTGGAGGTCAGGGAATGCCGATTGTGGCCACAGAGCAGTAAAGAGGCCCATTTGCCCACAGGTGTGTTTTGTTTGGCACTCACAGTGTTAAACATTTGTTTTGGATTTGGATACTTTTAGATGGGCATGGCTTTATCCACAGACCCTACTCTTCCCTATTGTCTTGCACTCATTTGTGCGCCAAGCCACAAAGATAATTATGTGCTCTAACTATGTCCTGGAAACAATAGAGAGCCACAGGGCAAAGGACATCCAGCCCAACCTGTGTGGGTGAAAGATCAAGGTCAAGCACCCTCCACCCCCAGGTCCTTCACCACATCAAACCACAGTCCACAGCGCCAAAGTGGGGGGTGGTCCCCAGGAAGGACTGGGGTTGAAGTTTTCCACCAACAAAGAGAAATGAGAACTCAGAGTCAGAAATAAGTTGAGTTATAGAAACTAGAGGACATGACATTTCTTTCAGATCTTAGCTTGTGGACTAAGAGTCACGTCCACAAGAATGATACCTACCTGGCCTCTCCTATGTTCCAGACAACTTTGCACTCTAACCTCTATTTAATTCTCACCGTAACTGCTCAAGCTCGATGTGATTTTCCCACTCTTGTTCTCCATGTCTCAGGTGACAAAGCTGATGACTTGCCCAAGGATGTGCAGTGAATTCCTGGTGAAAGTGCATCCAGATCCCATACATCTGCCTCCAAATGGTAGGTTCCTTGTTGTAAACCTTGCTGCTTGTTGTAGTGATGGAGTCCCTCACCCCATGCCATTGTTACAAATGTTATCTAGGGTGTACACATATGAAAATAATCCAGATGATCCTGTCGTTGTGACGAATACTTTTAAGAACATTCCTCTCATGTGAGCCTCAAAAGAACTCTGTGAATTAGACAGTGTCACCCCATTTTGCAGACAAGGGAACAGATGTAGTGATGTAAGATGACATTCCCAAAGTTATGCAGGAGGTTAGGGGATTTGAAGCTGGGCCAGAGTCCTTAACCAGCCCTGCATCACCTGTTCTGAGACAGGATTATAAGCATGAGGTCTGCCCTCCTCAGCCAGACTACTTGCCCCAGACTTTTTGCCATGTTAGCCAAAATGCTACATGATGTATTGAAAGAGAAGGCTGTAATCCTCCATGCTTCCTCAGTCTCACATCCACTTGCAACCTTAGATATTTCGATCATAGAATAATCGACAGAGTCACATGATCCGAGAGCTGGATGTGATCCAACAGGGGTTACCAATTCACCGCACATAAGGATTTTCAATGAAGTTCTACCTCTTGTAACTGACCGGCCAGGATCCATGACCCTGTGCATTCTCTCCGTGAAACATGCTGACTGGTGCTCCCTCGGGGGGAGTGGGGGGCACTGAATGTGCCACCAGAGGGTGCCCACACCTTCCGGGATGCCATATACAGTGGCATCTACCTGTTGACATGAATGTCACCCACACTGAGATGTATTTATTCCCAAGCCTGTTTAATGCCAGTTGTACCTTAACAAAATGTCACATAAACTGAGGAAATGTGAATGTAAGAGAAAAAGAATTATTGTTTCTGTAAGAACCAAGTTGACAGTTTTGGAAAGACACTAAAGGAGAGATCCTAAAACAGGATTATTGTTGAATTGGGTGTAGGCAAGACAACTGAATAAGTTGGGGGGGAAGCATAATATCTGAAAGATTCCTGTACAGACTTGTTTTCCAAGTGTCTAAGTCCTCACTCCACTCTACAGAAACTAAAATTAGAAATTGCAGACAAAACATTAAGGGTGTGATTTTTGTACAAAAGGCAGAGTGGGGCAGAACCCATCCCCCCAAACAGACTTATTCTCAGTGAAAAGATCTTGGCTGTCTGTCAAACTATTGGTGAAGGAATGTACATTTGGATGCTTTAGGTTAACAAAAATGTTTAAGATACGTATATATAATTTAGAATTTTCTTCTTACATCTACTTACACAGATACTTTTACGTTAATACATAAATATATTATACATATATATATTAATACATATATATGTATTAATTTCATGCAGTCTTTTTTTCTTTTCCTTTTTCTTCAGATTGGGTCCTCCCTCCCTTTCTCCCTTCCCTCTCCTGCCACAGGACAGTCCTTCCCTCAAAAACCATGATGACCACTGGGTCGGGATGCTGCCATGTTCTTCTCCATGCTCATGTGTGTTGGCTCACATGCACAATGGGGGCTGGGGGTGGGGAGGGTGGCATTATTTCTTCTTTAAAATGGAATGATTTAAAATTTTATAACCAATTTCCTGCACTTTGCTTTTTCTCATCAATTATTCATGGCAATCCCTGTGAGGCACCTGATATAGCTCCAATTTATTCTTTTTAATGGCTGTAGAATATTCCCTGGCATGTCATAATATATTCAACAATACCCCTTTTGAAGGACATTTTCTCTGTTTCTAGGTTTTGTTTGTTTTCCAACATAAACAATTCATTCTACATATTTGTGCACATAGCCATACATTCGGGTATTTTTATTTCCATAGGGTAGATTTTCAGGAGTGGAACTGCTAGGTCAAAAGGTTTATGTATTTTATTTTTATTTATTTTTTATAATAATTTTTTAAAAATTTATTTTATTTATTTATTTTTGGCTACGTTGGGTCTTCGTTGCTGCGCACAGGCTTCCTCTAGTTATGGCGAGCGGGGGCCACTCTTTGTTGCAGTGCACAGGCTTCTCACTGTGGTGGCTTCTCTCGTTGCGGAGCTCGGGCTCTAGACGTGTGGGCTTCAGTAGCTGTGGCACACGGACTCAGTAGTTGGGGCTTGCTGACTCTAGAGCGCAGGCTCAGTAGTTGTGGCGCAGGGGCTTAGTTGCTCTGCGGCATGTGGGAACTTCCCGGACCAGGACTCGAACCCGTGTCCCCTGTACTGGCAGGTGGATTCCCAACCACTGCGCCACCAGGGAAGTCCCAAAAGGTTTATGTATTTTTAATTTTAATTCTAATAGATGTTGCCAGATTGCTTTCCAAAAGGCTACGGAATCCAAGAGCAATGATTCAAGTGAACTTTTCCCCTGCATCCCCACCAGCAACTGGTATTATCAGTCTTTTGAAATTTTGATCATTCTGATAGAGGTAAAGAAGCAGCTCATTGCTATTTACATTTATATTTCCCTGATTACTAGAGTCTGAAACCTTTGCATATGTATTTTGATCATATGGACTTGCTCTTCTGTGAATTGCCTCTTTGCGTCCTTTGCAAATTTTCATTCTTTTTTCTTAAAAAAAATAATTCATTGCTTCAATTAATTTTTGCAGCTAGTCCATCAGTTTCCATTCCCTGTCCTGTTGGCTAAGACTGAAAAATGTTATAAATGTTGATATGTTGCTATTATAAACCTTTAAAAATGGACAGAGGACATGAAAGCTGCAAAAGGTTATGAAAAAAAATGGTATAGAAGAGGTTAGAACCAAAGGCAAAAGGTGGGATGAAATAAGATATCAGGATGCTTGAGAAGATAGAAATGATTAGCCCTGTGGTGCTCAAATTGGTGTGTGGTGGAAAAAACCACAGTAAAGTCGAGTGCTCAGGAGAGATACACACATTCACACACACACACACACACAGAGTCATTCACTGAACATTTGCTATGAGCCAGTCACTGTGCTAAGTGCATTGCCTGCTGCATCTCACCCCTCACTAGGAGGTAGGTAGTACTATTATTCCCATTACACCAAGAGAAAAACAGGGTTTGTAGAAGTGTAGCAACATGGTTAAGTTTGCATTGCTAATAAGTGGTAGAACCGGGATTTGAACCCAGGTCTGCCTGACCCCAAGACCTTAGCTGATAGATGACGGGACCTGAGAATTATCCAGGAGCAAATGGTGTGGACAAAGTCAGCACCTAGGAGCTTGGGCGTACACTGGGGTTCCGAGCTTGCCAGGAAGGGGTCACAAGTGGGGCAAAGCCAAAAATCTGAAGCCTGGTGGGGTAGTTTCCTGAGGAACTGGTGTGGTCAGAGGGTCACTGGGGAGAGGTTTCAGCGTTTTGAAACTGACTGAGGCCCTGCTCTGGGGCAGGCAGGGCTGACGAGTGCCACAGAACACTGCCCGGGGTGTAAGCACCAACCGGATGAAGTGACTCACCCACCCCCATGTCACGCCACGCTCTTGTCAGCAGTAATTACTGGCAAAGTGAACGTCATCGTCATAGCAAGTTGAAGGATGTGCATATTTAAGGAACTATTATTGACTCAATCCCTTGTTACCACTGAATTCACAAGTGCTTTGACTGTGTGCCCTTCCCTCACTTCAGCCTCTGGGTGACAAGAACCCCTTAGCCCTTATGGCAAAAGACTGAAAGGTCAGAGGAGCCACCTTGGCAAGATGCAGAGCACAGTGATTCGGGGAAAGATTCTCAGCAGTGGGCGCAGGGGGCGTGGCGTCCAGCAAATCAGGGAAGGTACTGAGCCTGGTCCCACCTGAAAGATAAGGATAATGATACTCTCCCCCACCTCACAGCGGGTGAGTGAAATCACTGTAAAACATCAAGGCACTATGTAAATAGTAACGTTTACGAGGAGCTGGAGTGTCAATACCAGAAAAGCCTTGACTAACTGTAGGAAGCGGTTGAGAGATCCCCTTGCCCCGTGGACGTAAGGCTGGCTCCATTCCAGCCACAACCAAGGGCGAGAGGGCCCTTGTTCCAGCCCCTCCTCACACCACCAAGAATATGGGGATGTTAAATACAACTATATAACACTGGGGCTTCCCAGAGCAACCCCCAAGCTAAATCCTCTCCCAGTGGACTTGTGCCCCAGAGCATCTGTCCCAGAGGTGTCTCTGGAAATCTGTGAAAAGACTCTTTGGGGTTGGATCCAGCAGACAGACATTCAGATCTCAGTTCTATTTATGAGCTGAAGCCCTCCCTGACCGTCAGTGTCTTCTTCTGTACAGCAGTAGAGTAGCACTAGATATTCACCTCGTTGTGAATACATGAATGTATGAAAGAGTAGAGCAAAACACATTTGAGGCTCAATAAACACTTGCTGAATTTGAATCCAGTTTAATTCCATTCTCCACTTTCATTTTTTCCCTCCCCAGTGGGAGGAGGGGGAGGGGGAGTGGGAGGAGGACAGATGATTTGTAGGAATTCTACCAGGTCCTATGCTAGGTGCTCTCTCTATGGAAATTCATCTAACCTCTCGGCCACCCTGTGAGGTGTGCATCTTTCACAAACGAGGCATCTGGGGCTCAGAGAGGGTCATCCGTCCACCCAAGCCCTGACTTTTGAACCTGGGCCTGACACCCAAACCTATGCCATTTAGATAACACAGCACCCACAATCTATTCAAATCTACGATCATTTTTCTCACTGACAATGAGAAAACCTCAAGGTTCAAAACAAAGGCTGAGACGTTTCAAACCCCATCTCTAGCTGTTCAATGGCTCTGCGGTCACTGATTAAATCTTCTCTTGGATGACTCTTGATCACCACTGAGCTTGTTCTTATCTCACTCACCTGCACCCCAGGCCTAGGCTGGAGAAGCATAAAACCACAGAGTATAAGAGGCCATCCCGGGCTTCCCTGGTGGCGCAGTGGTTGAGAATCTGCCTGCCAATGCAGGGGACACGGGTTCGAGCCCTGGTCTGGGAGGATCCCACATGCCGCGGAGCAGCTGGGCCCGTGAGCCACAATTACTGAGCCTGCGCGTCTGGAGCCTGTGCTCCGCAACAAGAGAGGCCGCGATAGTGAGAAGCCCGCGCACCATGATGAAGAGTGGCCCCCGCTTGCCGCAACTAGAGAAAGCCCTCGCACAGAAACGAAGACCCAACACAGCCATAAAAATAAATAAACTAATTAATTAAAAAAAAAAAAAAAAAGAGGCCATCCCATCCAGTCCTGCCCTCTAGAGGGAGGAAACTGAATTCCAGAACAAGAGCCCAAAGTCACACAGGGGGAGGCAGGAGCTCCTGAGGGCCAGCCCCGTGGCCTTCCCTGAGCCCTGCCTCCCCGGGGGTACACAGGGCTTCTTCTCCCTCCCCTCCCTGTGCCCGTTTCTCTGAAGCAGGCGTCAGAGACTCAACACTAAGGACAGGGGTGCACCACTGCATTTTCCTTTGAACTGGACAGCCAGGCCACTGGACCGCCACTTTCTTCTTCCAGATCTAGGACATCTGATTGCTGAGGAATTAATGTTTCCATAGACAGTGGAAATAAAAAACGCTTTTGCTAAGAAGTCTGGGGGGTAAAGGCAGGGCACAGCCTGGAGAAGTAGGACCGCGCATTGAGCTCGAGGCTCATCATCTCGGTCCTTCTCTGCCCAGCCCCAGTTCCTTCCCCACTTGTGCATTCTGAGCTTCTTGTTCCCCAACCAGCCCTTCCCCCTTGGGTCCTAGGTCCTGCTCTCTCGTTCTTCTCACATTGATTTCTCATATTCTGAACAGGAATAAGGTCTGTTCTTCTTCAAGGCTGTGCTGCATCATGATGTAAGAATTTGCTCAGGAATCTCACACATTCAGTCTAAAAAACCTTTCTTGCACTGACTAGCTGTGTGACTTTTGGAAGCTCAGTCTCTGGACCTGTTTCTTCATCTGTCAGTGGAGAGAATAACATTTCTTTGGCAGAGCTCGTGTCAGTATCAACTAAATAGTGTCCCTTACAGGGTTTTGCACATTCTAAGAGCATGGCAGACGGTCACTTTTCTTCTTCCAGCAGGTTGATTATCCCGGGTCTTACATGCCCACTAAATGCAGCCATAGTGCCCCAGGAGCCCACCTGGAGGGGGCCCAGAGATCTGCTCTGCTCCTGCATATGACAAAGGGACCCAGCTGCAGCCCGATTCTATTTCACCACCTCTGTCTGGAGCCAGGCCAGGCATGCCTCCAAAGCCATAATTTTCAGGGCGCAATTATCCATCTCAGCCCGAAGAGGCCCGCAGAGGCTCCAGAGCAAAGAATGATAGAGTGGAAAAGAAATGTGCCTTGGAAACTTGGGTCCAACTTTCTGCTGCATCACTAGCTAGTTCTGTGAATTTGAGCAAGTCATTTCGGTTCTCTCTGGTTCAACTGTAGAAAGTCATTAGTAATTCTTCCCTTCCCTCTCCCCCTGGCTACCACTTTCCTTCAACAAATATGAATTAGGCATCTAGGCACCAGGGATATAAAAATGAATAGAAACAGATAAAATACCTCCATGATGGCATCATTGAACTCATCGTCCAATGAGGCAAGAGTACCGTAAATCAGTACGGGCAGAATTCCATCCCTGAGGAATGCGTGCTGTGCCAGATAAGGTCATGGTACCTGCATGAGTCTAATGGTGGGATTGACCTAGTTGGGGAGGTCAGGGGATGCTTTCTGATGATATCATGGCTGAATGGAGATCTGAAGGACAGGAGGCAGCCACTGGCCAAGAGGGGGTGGAAGAGATTTGCAGGCAGAGGACAGGGTCAGTTTAAAGACCCAGCAGTAGTGGGGAACTAAGGCGTGTGGAAGGAACTAGGAGAAGGTGGGGGGAATGCCGGGTGGAGAGTGGGGTGGGGGAGTGGCCGGTGGACAGAAGGGCCTTTTGGGCCTTGCTGAGGATTTTGTCTTCAGTCTCCAAAGAGCAATGGGAAGCCCTGGGATGGTTTTAAAAGGAGTTTTTGGAAGAGTCACTAAGTCCCTTAGCACCTTATCTTCCCATTCGTTTATCAGATGAAGCTGTCAGTCATTTAGAAGGGGTTGAACATTTGGGACACAGAAGAGGATGTTTTGATGGAGGATACTTTGCTAGACAAAGGGCATAGGGAAAATCTGGAAGGTGAGGTGACGTCTCAGAGTTCAGGCCTCGACACTGTGTTACAGCAGGGTCCCCAGGCCCCTTGTCGGGACCTCAGGGCACTGGGCACATGGCATCAGAAGAGGGTCGAGACAGGTATCCTGAGGAAGAGAGGGGAAGATTCAGGTGTCTTTAACACCAGAGATACTTAGCCTGCTTCATAATTGGGATCAGGGCTAGCCATTCTTGAATACATTATGGGTAGAGAAAGAGGAAAACCTAGTGATTGTTTGGGGTCTTTGCTGAGCCAGACACACCCCCTAAACCAATGGGAGGAGCCATTATCTGACAAGGTAAAATGCGTATGTCCATAACTGAAATTCAGTTCAACCCTCTGGTTCATAAAGATATTTTATATCTGTTTAACTTAACTTTCTACCATCTCATGGAATCAAATCCAGGTCTGCCTGCTTGCCTGACCACAGCAGTTAATTGCATGGGGAAGATACTTGCTGTTTGATCCTGGGCAAGTCGCTTAGGGAGGGTGAAGCCCAGTTTCTGCATCTGTGAGTTGAGAACAATGATACTAATGCACTGGGTTAGATGAGAGAATGTACGTGCCATGCTTAGCATAGTGTCTGGTCCTGTGGCAACAGTTATTATTATGGCAGTTATTCCATATATGTGATATAACTATAACGCTTCCATAGAGACAAGGAAGGCAATGTAATCAACAGCAGGGCAGGCAATAAGAGGTAATAGGGAGGAGTGAGGACTGTGGCAAACTGGAGAATCCTTCTAAGGGGGCGGCAGCTCCTCAGCTTCAACCACTGGCTTCAACACTTAGAACCAGTGTTGTCTGATTTTTCCAGAAATGCTAGGAATCCTAATTTATGATTGTGGTATTTAATTCCAATTAAGAAAAAAAAAACAAACCCACAAACAATAGCAACATCCCAAGCTAACAACCTTATGAGACACACTAAACAGGTCCTGGAGCAAAGTTAGACTGAAGGAAGCATAAACAAAGCTTCACAAAGGCCAACCGTTCTCAGGAGTCAGATGTGCCCCACAGATAAGACTCTAAAAGCACAAGAAAGGCCATGAAGGCAGGCCTAGGAAGCGCTCCTAGCACATCCTGTGAAATGGCAGCGCTGTGAGCACATGCAGACACCAACCTCCCTCAGGGAGGGTTTGAGGAGGACAACACTCATTTGGTTTCACGTACTGGGACAATTACTCAAAGATGACACCAGCCTTTTACACTCCCAGCCCAAGAAGTGAGCTCCTGGAAGCCTGAGGGTGTTTCTAGAAAGACTCTTAGGCGCTGCGATACCACTAATTTCCACTGGGGGTCTCTCTCACACCAGTGATGGCGTTGCCGTCGTCAGGTCTGCAGGATGCAAGGTCCTCCAGATCTCTGTGGGAGGATTGCTGTGGCTCCCTGATCTTCACAGTTATGTGACTACCTGTTTAATCTTTACAGAAGCCAAACATGGATTTGAAAGGACCGCTTTCCTGCCAGCCAGTCAGCCAGTAGCCTTTCATGTGCACAGAAAGCCCTTGGAGATATTCTGCACACAAGGATTTCATGAGAATCTTAGGAGTGCCTGTACAGGTCAGCCTGGTTGCTTTCCATACCCGGTGTCTCTCTCTGATGCTGCACCAAGGGACCTGCTTGCTGCCTCCTTCCCTGATGGGGCTGAATAAGAGGTAGACTCCAGGCTTCAGGGATTGCCCTTTCCAGAGCAGCTTTGCCTGGTCCAAAATCCCTATTAGCTGTGTGACCTTGGGTAAACCTTAACCTTTTGGTCCTCAGTTTCCTCATCTGTAAAATGGGACAAATACTAATCTCCAAAAATGTTTCCAGTATGAAATAGGAAGGTGTGTGCATCACTAAAAGCTGGAATACCAGTGAGTCATTTATATTAGTACTTTGAAGCAGGGCTTGGCGAATGTTTTCAGGTAGTAACTATTTCAGGCTTTGCTGGTCTCTGTGGCAAGTGTTCAATTCTGCTATTGCAGCCTGAAAGCAGCCACAGACAGTACATAGCATGGCTGTGTTCCCACACAACTTCATTTTACAAAAACAGGCAGTGGGCTGGATTTGGCCCACGGGCTGTACCTTGCCCACCTTTACAGTCTGTTTTTGTAAGGCCTGTGAGCTAAGAAAGGTTTTTACATTTCTAAAGGGTTGTAGGAAACAAACAAAAAATAGGTGACAGAGACCAGACTGTAGATGGCTCAGAAAGACTAAAGTGTTTGCCATATGGCTCTTTATAGAAGGTGGCCAACCCCTGCCCTTGAGTGTCTCAGGCTTGTCTTAGCCCAGGAGACGGCAGCTCTGTCCCTGGGGGTGATGGGACCTGGTGATACGTCACAATAAGACAGGCAGGATCCAGGGCCTGGGGCTCTGAGTCACTCCCACAGGGGAAGCTCTGGGGCTGGAGGAGGGAGGGGAAACGAGGCCTCCTAGTTCTCTTTTCTGATGTCTATTTTAGATGGGTTTTATGCAAGAGGCTCAGAAAAGATTCCTTCAGAAAATGATCAAGTCCAAGGTGCTTTCATTTCCTGAATTGTTTCTAGTGTGCGAGGCTGTGCTGTCATCTGGAACTGCCCAGCTCTTGTGAACAGGAGCTCTGAGTCATGGGAGAGCCCGGGATTTCCACCCACTTGGGGAGGCAGGGGCTCTGACACAGAGACCAGATGAGGGGCTCCGTCAGGCCTGAGACCTGCCCCTGGAGCCATGATGTTGCTTCTTTGTTCTAGATTCAGTCACTCAACTGAGCAGAGCCAGGAGGTACCAGGCCCAGAGACAGTCCCCAAAGAAAAGAGAGCGAAAACCTGAGGGAGGAAAGCTGGTTGTGCCCGTGAAACCATGGCCCACAGCAGCAGGGCCTTCTCTGGAGGAAGCCTGGGAGCCCGGATCCTTGGGAGTGCTTATGTTTGCGTGTGTACCAGGCAGAGGAGAGCAGGGTGAATGTCACAGCTGTTGCTGGTTCCGTTTTCACTCCTCTCTCCCCTCCTCAGTGCTCCCCACCACTGATCCCAAGACAAGATGCTGGTGGCTAAACAGGGGCTTCTTGTCACCACTGAGTTCCCCATCCACCATCAGAAACTGGAGGTTCCTCCCAGTATCCTTATGGCTCCAAGGATCTCAGGACAGACCTGGTGCCACTCAGACCACAGAGGGTCTCCCAGAGAATGGTCCTGGAGAAGACTTCATTTATTACTTTTTGTGACTAAAAGTGATATATAGCTACTGCAGAAAACTTGGAAAATACAGACATGTGTAAAGAAGAAAATGTACAGAATGATTTTAGATGGAAAACCAACCTGATTAATTCAGGAAGCAAGTATTTAATGGAGCACCTACTATATGCCAGGCACTGTTCTCAGTGCTGGGGATACTGCATGAACAAAACAAAGTGCTTTTCCTCCTGGAGCTTCTATTCTAGTAGAGGAGACACTCAGCAGAGTAGAGGAAGACACTAGAGGCTGACGGAGTGGGGCACCATTTTGGGTAGGTGGTCAGGAAAGGAGGAAGCAGCTAGGTGGGCATCTGGGGAAGAGCATTTCAGGCCGAAGGAACGGAATGTGGCAGGAGCCCGCCTGGTGCGTTTAGGGCATGTAGGAGGCAGTGTGGCTGGAGCTGATGAGCGAGGGGGAAGCTGGGCGAGGACATGTGGGGACTCCTAGGCTGTGGTGAGGACCTCAGACAGACAGTGGGTGAGTGAAATGGAAATCTAACGCAGGCTCTTGAACAAAAGAGCTACCTGACCGGCATTATGCTTTGAAATAATCATTCTGGACACTGAATGGAAAATAGACAAGGGCTGGGGCTGGGGGTTGGCAAGGGCAGAAACTGGGAAGCCAGAGAGGTGATTGCAATAGTGTAGGGAGGGGAAAGTTTTCCTTCTCCCTCTTAGGGTCCCTGGCTGGGTCTGAAAATTAAACTGACAAAGACAGATCAATGAGAGAAAAGCATATACATTTTATTTATTTTTTTACATGTACATGGAAGTCTTCACAGGAGAATGAAGACCCGAAGAAGTGACCAGAGCAGGAAGCTTCTATACCTTTTAGACAAAGAAACAATACATTTGTGAAGAATTGACAAGACAAGGGAGTAAATGTGAAGAGGTAACAGGGTTTGTTTATACTGCCTTCTGGGCCCTAAATTTCCTGTGATAAGGAAATTTAAATTTCTGGTGATAAGGACGCCTTCCTTCCTCCTGATGCAAGGAGGGTCCTTTTGCATGGGAGATTCATCTCCCGCTTTCAAGAGGACAAAGTAGGGTCAGGGTGTTTTTTACACTGGCTACTTCATAAGTCCCTTTAATTCAAAATGACAAATAGGTCAAGGTGGCATATTTTGGGGTGACATTTTCTCCTCTTTAATGGTAACATAAAGTTGTACAAGGGGAGGGGGCTGCCCTGAGTGAAGGAGAGAGGTGGATGGGAGCCTGAAGCCCCTCGCCATGGAACCCCAGGGTGCCTAGGAGCACAGTTTGCAAACCACTGGACTGGAGAGTCTCTGGGCTCCTGTGCTCTTGTGCAGGCCGGGTCTCTACCATCCAGGCTTCTGAAAATGTGACCTTGAAAACTGGATGTGGCCAGCCCTGTGCAGGGGTTATAAAGATGAGTAAACAAAGTATCTGCCCCAAGAAACTCACCAGCTGGGATGGGAGCTAGGAAGTCACACAAATGACCTAAGTACACTGTAAAGGGTCTGTGGCCCCCTTCCCTTGCCTTTCTTCCTTGTGCCCCTGGGCCAGTGGTTCCCAAACTGGGCTGGTCTTGAGGTCACCTGGGGAACTTTATACAGACTCCCAGAGGGCTCCTCCAGAGATTCTAATTCACTTGGCCCGGGTGGCGCCTGGGAGTCTGTATGTTAAAAGCTCCCTGGGGCGGGGAACCGATTTGCTGCTGGGTTGGGGAAGCTTGGGAACCCCCTGCCCCAGTCTCCTTGGCCGGCTACCCATACTTGGGTTAACTCTTTATTATCTTATCTCAGAACATCTCTCCTGGGCGGAGCTATTGATCTGGGAAACCACTTACTGGCCTGAAATACCCCCGGAATACAACCAACACTGAAGAAAATATTCTTATAGAGCATCACAAATCTCACTGAGGGGAAAACTTACAGGTGGGGTATGGCATGCTGAACGGGTGGGACCCTAAAATTCACTCCAGAACCTGAAGAAAATCAGACATTCCCAAACAGAAAGAGAGAAGAAAGGGGAGGGTGGGGGAGGGAAGGGGAGAGTGAATCGCATGTGAATGAATGGTCATTTTCTCTCAGTTACCAGGAAGAAAAAGTATATCAGCAAAATCAGACCAAGAGCCATCAACGAAAAAGATTTCTCTGAGTCAGACTTCTTCCCTGGAAGCTGTGAACTTTATCCTCCAGCAGCCATTAATCTAATATTAAGCCCCTTAACCTTCCTAATCGTTCTCTTTCAGCATCGGCTGGTTTCATATTAACCTTTCAATCTTTCCTATAATGCAGTCACCTCCAACTCCAGCCAGACCTGGCCCAGGTGCTGCTGTCGGCCCCGTCCTTTTCCTCTCCTGGCTGTGTGTCCCCCTTTCCACCAGCCTCTATGCCCTTTCTTTTCTTTCTTCTTTTCTTTCTTTCCTTTCTTTTTCCTCTTTCTCTTTCTCTCTTTCCCTTCCTTCCTCCCTTTCTTTCTTTCTCTCTCCCTCTCTCTCTCTTCCTCCCTCCCTCCCTTCCCTCCTTCCTTTCCTGTAAAGCAGCCATCTGGCGTGGTGTCTGACTCCTGGATCTGGGCTGACAGAGCATAAGGAACATATTTTGCAGACGGGCTGTGATGGCTCCTCTATTATTTCAGACGAGGCTGTCAGTGGGAGACCACAGCTACCGGCCAGTCAGGGCTGATCAGCCTCAGGCTATTTCTGTGACTCTGGTATTTGAGCTTTGTTTTTCCTCTCTCCTGGGAAGAACTCATTGAGATTATTTCTTTGGAAAAGACCAAGCATGTCACCCAGCTGCTCAAGGAACATTTGGAAGCTGGCTGTCTCGGGTTCCTCCTTGTGCCCCATGAGGGGTGAGGGCCACTGGGCTCTAAAGCTGGACTGTGGATCTGTCTCCAGAGCAGCCAGCTCAGCAGGAGCCCTCTGTGGCCGCCACACAGCCTGAGCTTGAATTCTGGCCTCTCCTTCGAGCAGTGAGTGAGTTTTGGACAGGGCCCTTGACTCCTTGGGTAACGGTAATGAATGTGAGCAGTGAGGGCTGGGGGAAGGTCTTTTGTCCCACGGGTGATGCCGCTGAGGCACTTCCTCTTCTCTTTTACAGTCAGGGCAGAGCTAGAAGGAAACTCAATATCACTATCCAAATCCTCATCCCATGGGGAACAGAGGCCTTGCCTCAACCTGGGGCTGCAGCAGGGCTGAGACTGGTGAGAGGCCTTCACCACACCTACTCTGGGAAGGGCAGGGACAAGCTTCCCGACAGGCACTGGGCTGACAAGGCTGGGGCAAGGGGGTGTCCCCGACTGAGGCCCTTCTCCCAGCCGCCATGGACCAAAGCCAGCTCTTCCACGGCCCCCCCTGCCAGGGGCATCCAGGTTTGGTGTTTGTTTGGGGCCTTTGCCTGGTGAGGACACCCTGCCAGCACCTCCTCAGGCCTCAGGGTGCCCCCCGCCAAATGAAAGCAGCTCTGAGGGTGGGAAAAGGCAGGCCCCTTGCACACCCGGGTCCTCTCTCGCAGCTCGGCACGTGCCCACACAGAGCCCACCCCCTGTCCCCACGGCAGACCCGCTTCTCTGGGGTGTCAGGGTTCCCAGGCACAGGGCCCCTTTCCATAAGTGGACCAGCCCTGGGCTGAGTGCTGGGGGGATCCGCACTCTCGCTGCTGGGCCCAGCGTGCCTTCCCCGGGCAGCTCTGGCCTGCATGCCCGGGGCTTCCTCCAGACAGTCTCTGGGAAGTGGCGTCCAGCTCCAAGGTTGATTCTCCCCTGGAGGCACCCTGACTTCTGCGCCTTTCTCACCTGAGTGGGATACTTCTACAAGTTTACTCACACCTCGGGGGACTGGAGGGCAGGTTCCAGAAAAAGGAGGTTGGGACCCCCAAACCAACATTGCCTCCTTCACCCTGTGGCCCAGCACAGCTCGGCTTGCTTACAACCACACACAGCAAGGGGGGGCTTCACCGGCCCACCGCTCCCAGGCTCTATGAGACGTTGCCCGTTGGACAAAGGGAAGGCCCCAAATCTACACCTCATGTTTGTAAGCTTAACCTTGCCCTGAAGAGCACTCTGGAAGGGCTCCAGCCTCTCCCAGGCACTAGGAGCTGCCCTTAGGTTGGGCGGTCTCGCATAGCCCTTCACGTGAAAATGCAGAAGAGGGTCTTTGGGCCACGTTAACTGAAGGGGGTCATGGGCCTTGGGGGTAAACGTTTCCCTGGGTTTATCCCAGGTGACAGGCAAATGAGACTAAAGAAAAACTTGAAACAGGAAACTGACTTAATACCCACAAAAATAAAACACTTCTAAATAACAAAGCACTGCTTTTTCATTCTTTATCAGCTCAGGGTATTTCAGGGAACTGAAGCTTTAGAGTTCTTCCCTCTTTCGGTTGTCAAATGTTCAAAATGATATCCAGAGCTATACAATTTGCCTGTCGCTCCAGGCGTTTGATCCTTAAGAAGTAAGATTGAGTAGGTTTAATTGGACAGGCTTGGAGGTTGAGTCTGTCATCTCTGGGAGTCAGGGAGTAGCATTTACCAAGGACCTGTGGTCAGCAGAGCCCGGCCTGGGATCTGTGGGACGATGCCCCCAACTGGCCCAGGTGTGCTCTCATGGGGCCGTAGTACTATTGGGAAGAGAAAGTATAGGCGCTTGATAAGAAGGAAAAAAAAAAAAATAGCATAATGAGAAACCAAGCAAGTGATTTCACTCAAATACGTTAAATGCAAACTCACTAGAATTGGGAGGTTTCGATTGGAGAAGGGATTGGCCAGGTGTGGTTAACCCCAGAGTGGGGAAGCAAGCTCTAAGCTGGACTTGGAGGTGGAAGAGAGAAGGTAGGGGAAGGTTTTCCTCTTTGGGTGCAGTGGTTAGTGGGGGTGGGAGGAGGGAAGGGTGTGGATAAGAGAAATCACATACACACACGGTTTGGGGAGGAAAAGGAGCATGAGGGACACGTTGGCCTAGAGAAATCAGTCGCTAGTCTAACAGGTCACACCCGGGATTCTGCGACACCTCCCCCCTCCTCCACTTACCCCCCCCAACCCCCCCACCCCCCGCTGCGTGCAGTGCTCAGCTTCTCTGCAGGCAGGCCTGTGCCCGGGGTGGTACAGTCATTTCCATAGCAACCAATTGTTCTGTCACAGAGACACGATTCTGACTCCAGGTGGGTTCGGAACAGAAGGAACGTATGAAACCACTAAGCGACAGAGATCTAGTTTTCCAGTAAGTGCCCCTGCTCATAATAAAGAAGAGAAAATGTACAAACTACAAGATAAATGGAACAGGGAAGAGCAAATGCTAAATTTTCCGGGAGGCATCAGCTGTTTGCTGCAAACGATAATAACTACCTAATGGGTTCAACAAAAACGATGTTGGGTGGGGAATGGGGGGAGAGGGAGCCAGAACAGCCTCTATCAAGCTGCAGATTAAGGGTGGCAGCAGGGCTGGGGATTCACAATGCCAGATCTGGGAGGTGGAGAGGAACGCCTTAGGTGTGTTGTCTCAATATTGCACACATTCCTAGTGCTTTTGCTGGGAAAGCGGGACTGTGGCGGTCGTGAATCCAGCAGGATCTAACAGGATCCCAGGATCCCTGACTGCCTACACGTGTTCTTCCGAGGAGGATTCATCAATGCTAGCTACGGTTAGCAGCCCAAGAACAAACCTCACTAATTAGAAATCACTGGGAGAATATTAAGTCTGAATTACAAGGTCCTTTAGGAGCAAAGCAAGCGTATTATTACTCTGAAGTCATGACTGAGACGGTGCCTTTGTCGTGGAATCAGAGAGTCTGGTCCAGTCTGATCTGCAACTCACACCGCATGACCCTGGGCAAGTCACTTCCCTGTCTGTTGTCATCTTGTAGACTTAAGGCCCTCCAGATGCAGCACCTATGCTAGTCCACGCTTCCAAGTCCTGTCTAGTGCAGGGACCTCCTGGCAGGGACTGAACTGTGAATGTCAGATTGATCTGCTGCATTGAGTGCTTTCATAGAGCAGAACCAAGACCATTTATTCATTTGCCATTCATTTCCACCTTCAGTTAACACCGATTAGCACCTTCTACGTGGCGATCACAGGGCCAGGCATCCGGAATCAAGGTAAGAGGTGGCGATGCCTTTGGGTGTCGTCCCAGCTGAGTGGGGGAGACAGGCAGGTGCATGCTCAGGCCCAAGGGCAGGGCTGGCCTCTGCGTGTGGATGGGGCCCAAGGGGGCCCCGGGAAGGGCGTCTGTGGGTGTGGCTGCAGTGCTCTCCATGCCCCACGTGTGGCTGGAAGGAGATGCGGGAGGCTGCGTGGAGGGGGGGAAGCAAGCTGCGTGGAGGGCTGACCCCAAAGGACCGGGGACCTGGGGACCTGGGGCGGGGGGAGAGGTGGGAGCAGGCATGCCACATGGGCGTCGGTGTTCAGACCTCATCGTTCTTCTGACAGAGCTGGAGATAAATGGGCCGCTCAGAGAGGAAAGACAGTAAGTTAAGGGGAAAGAAAACAAGCAGAATCCCAGGGGGGAAGAAAATGAGATCTGGGGTTTGTGCCGGCGGATGTGTCCCTAGAGGAGAGGAGAGGCGTTGTTGGTGGCCAGTGTGGTTAGGCCATCATCACGGAGTCCCTGGGGAGGGACTAGGCGTGAGCACCCAGACTTGGGAAAAAGACCAAGGGAACAGGCAAGGCTGCCGGAAAGCCTGGACCACTCCTGCCGAGCCCCCTGGACCCAGTGGGCAGGGTGCTCCCCACCACCCCGTGCCCCCGCCCAGGACTGGCAGATGGTTGAAGGCATGGATTTAGTGCAGGGCAATGGCAGTCTCCTCTGAGACCCCCAGAAAGCTGGGGAGAGGATTATGGACTCTGGTGCAAAGGTGAATCTTGGCTAAAGAGCCAGAGATAGCAACCACCTGTCTGAGTTTTCCGTGCTTCTCTACTTAAAAGAATCACAGGGACTTCCATAGCCTCTCCTAAAAATTCACCAGGAATCATTCAGTAGCTGTTATTATTTGTTATGCTAAGCCTTCTCAGGGCTCCACAAGGCCAGTGTCTGCGCCCCTGAGGAGTTTAGAGCCCACCTGGGAGTTTACAAATGCATGTGCAAGTTTAAATGAGCTGAGCTATGGTCCCTGTGAGGGCTGAGCATGGATCACAGGCTGAGAGGGTCAGAGGGCAAGAGAGAAGGAGGGAGAAATCTCTTGGAACTGTGTGCTCAGGAACTGTTCATGGGGAAAGTGGCATTCGCAAGGGTCTTGAAGGGTAAAGAGATGGAGAGAAAGAGGTCAGAACAAAGCTGTGTTTGGAAGGCAGTGGAGAGACAAGGCTTCCAGAAGCATCCGGTCAGTGACTGCTATTACTTGTCTCAGAGGAGGTGTTGACGAAAATAATCAATAAACAATCAATAATAAGAATAGAAAAGAGTTTTATTTGAGCCAAACTGAGGACTAGCCCGGAAGCCAGTTTTCCAGATTATTCTGAGAAACTGCTCCAGAGAAGCAGGGTTTTCAGCACAGTTTTATATCTGGACAGGAAAAAGAACATTCAACAAGTCAGGGCTACATTTCTTCAAGGTTTCAAAAAAAACAGACCAACACGTACATGTACAGCACGTACAGTGTGGCCTTGGCACCTGGGAAGGGAGTCTTATCATCAAATGAAGGGGGGCATTTAATCTTTAACATGGACGTTCGTTACTTCTGGTCAGTGTGCCCTTTTCTTTAACAATTAAAGCAGATGTACAATATATGTTTGATAGGCCACAAAGAGGCTATTGTAGTTAGCATCAAATTCAAGTTAACTCATGTATAAGTCAGAATGACTTCTCTATAGCTCAATATGTGAAAATTTCTTTTATCAAAAGTCTGGGCACCAGCATGGAAAGGACCCTCTTTTCTGGCATTGGAAATACCTGTCAATGTCAACCTAGACCCAGGTTTGATTCCTGGGTCTGTCATTTAGTAGCTGGCTGGGCCTGGCCACCCACCTCCTAAATTTCCTCATCTGTAAAGCGGGAATGGCCATAATGATTATTTCAAAGGGCTGTTGCGGGGATGGAATTGAATGTGGCAACAGGTAAAGCACCCAGCATTTAGCAGGCTTCCAGGAACACTGGTCCCTTCCTTTCCTGTCCCATTGAGGGCTACATTTGAGACTGAAGGGAATAAACATTCCAGAAGTCCTCTGAGTGCCCTTGCAGAGGTAAATACACAGATTGATCAGTGGGGAAAAATATGTTCTCTTCCAGCCTGTGGGGCGAGTTGACCATGCACACTTGTCTCCGGATGTTTGACTTCCTGAGGCTTCCCTGAACAATGCCATCTCTGTCTTGGCACTGCTGACGAGCAGTCCTATGAGAGCCAGGTCCTTGTCACATGTCCTTTTCCTGGAGTGAGTCACTAGGGAATTGGGCTGTAGTCATAACCTTCACCGGCTAAGGGAGGTGAAAGTGGGTTGGAATGAACACAAACACAAAACAGCTTGGTGCTTAATGTTCCCTTCCATCAACATGTTGCCCCGGGCCTCAACCTGGCAACTCAAAAGTCGGGTCGCATAATGAATGAGATAAACGGAGTGACCCCCTTGTAATCCACGAACAAAGGGCCTTTCAATAGTCTGTGGTCCCAAGTCTTATCTATTGCACTAAAATCTAAGCAGTTACAAACTGGAGTGAGAATGGATGCTCCTAGTAAGACTTCTCAGCCTCAACAGAAAATCAGAAAAGCCATTAAAAAAAATTTTTTTAAATTGAAGTATAGCTGATTTACAATGTTGTATTAGTTTCTCCTGTAGAGCAAAGTAACTCAGTTTTATATATATATATATATCCTTTTTCAAATTCTTTTCCATTATGGTTTATTACAGGATATTGAATATAGTTCCCTGTGCTATACAGTAGGACCTTGTTGTTTATTTTATATATAGTAAGTTGTAAGGAAAAGCCATTTTGATACTTTCCCAAGGAAAAAAGGTGACAATGAACAGAGAAGGGGAAAATCTAAATAGCGGATGTAAAGACATATAGAATTTAAACTTTGAAAATTGACTGCAGGTCTTCCTTCTTTGGTTGTATAAGCATAAAATAATTTTATGATCGCTAGCATAAAAATAAACACACAAATCTATGTGTAACCTCTACGACCTCGTATTTCCCAAAACTTGAGGTTTCCTTGGGAATCGATGGTGTCTTTAACCTGGACAGCTCGTGCAATGGAGCAGAAAAATAGTAGCCAGGGAACTGGGACAGTCTAAGTGCCACCCTACACTCTGGCCATGTGATCTTGAGCAAGCCACCTTGCTGCTCTGGGACTGAGGTTCCTCAACTGAGAAATGAAAGCTTTGTCTAGATAATTTAAAGTTTCCTGTCAATGTTTTGTCTCCCCAGAAAGCTTTGATGTTCATGGCTATTCATACTTTGATCCTTCTGGAAAAAAAAAAAAGGGAGCAATGCCAGGCATCCTTACCAGCCCCACTCCATTCCCTCACATGGCCCCTCAAGCACAAGCCCAGAAGGGGCTCCCCTTTTGTGGAAGGTCTGTACCGCCATTTGTAAATTCAGGTGGAGCCAAAACGTTGGCTCCCCAAGTGGTGTAAATGGTCACCCTGGCTTTCTGGCTTCCAGCAGGCTCACAGGTCATTGTGTGAGGTGTTCACATTCACACCCAGTCCCCACGTGCCCCTCTTCCATGGAGCACTAGCCCTACTCTGCAAATCCATTCTACAAACATTTATTCTGAGTCACCGACATGGCAGGCTCTAGTGCCAGATGCCAGCAAGCATGGCCCCAGCCCCGTGGAAGCTTACGCCCTAGTAGGGAATGCAGAAATACTTTCAGGCCAAGCCTAATAGAAGCATAAACTCCTATGACAATGCTTGGGAGGGTGGGAGTAGCTCAAGCTTGGGTAAGGCTCCATGGAAGAGGAAGGCTTTGACCTGAGCTTTGCCAGATAGGTAAGATTTAGACAGGCTGAGGAGGGAAGAGATGCCAACAGAGCAGAGCCCAGGCAGAGGGGCAGAAGCGCACAGTCATATCCCAGGAAGGGTGAGCAGCCCTTTCTTGCTGGAGCTTCAGATGCGTGAGGGAAATTCAGACACAGGCCTATTCATAGAAAGTCTTCAGAATTCTAAGGAATTTGGACTTTGGGGAAGGAACTGGGAAACTGTTCTGGGACATTCTTGAGCAGGGATGTGTCATGGTGGGACTTGTGCTTTAGGAAGAGTGATCTGTCGGCTGCAGGGCTTGAAGGAGAGCAAGAGTGGAGGCAGAAAGAACAAAGTGATTATTACAATCACCCAGATTGGTGGTCAGGGAGGCCCGAACTCCAGTGGGGAGACTGGGGCCGGAAAGGAGGGAAACTTTGGGAAGGAGCTGTAGAGGCAACAGAGTGGAGCTCCGTGCCTGATGGGATGTGGGAGTTGTAGTCTCACCGAGGACCACAGAGAGAACGTTCCAGAGGGAATCGAGCCACCTGCCCGGTCTGGGCTCACGGCAGCTTATCCTGGGGTTTGTCATGCAGAAGTGCCCTGAAGTCAAGAAGTGAACAGGCTTAGAGAAACTGACCTACTGTGGTAGAGTCTGTGGGTTTCCCCCCAATATCTGTTCTTCCTTTCCTAAAAATAGAGCCCCTAGTTTTTAGTTAGCCACATGCCTCCTACCCCCACTTTGAACAAAGACCCTTTCCACCTTTCCTGCAGCTAGCTGTGGTCACATGACTACATTTGACCTGTAATCAGAAGCGTCAGACTTTTGGTTTCCTGCTGGCCAGAAGGCAATACGACTTAGGAGGATTCGGGTCTTGTTGTTACAATCAGATTTGAATCCTGCCCTTTCTGAACTTACGTACTGGACGCCTTAACTGGCCAGGAACCCACTTACAGAAAATCTTCTGCACTTCTGCTGGTGTCCATTGTTTGCATCTTTAATGCTTTTACATTCACCTTACCACCTTATTTCTACGCTCTAGGGGATCCCTTGTCTTATGTACTAACTGCAGGGGACATGTACAAACGAATAGCCAAAAGTGAGTCTGATGTCAAAATGTAGCTGCTGGGGAGGATGGAGGAACCAATCCCCACCTCCCAACCCTGTGAAGGACACCTAGAGGTGAAACTGATTTTAGTAGGGAGATGGCAGGATCAGTTCCAAGCCTGCTGAGTTGTGATTCTAATCAATAACTGATCATATTTAACATGTATTGAGCACTTACTTTGTGCCGGGCAACGTTCTAAGCGTTTAGAACTGCATCACCTCACAACTACCATTTGAAGGGCTGCTAATATTACCCCCACTCAAGATAGAGAAACTGGGAGCTAAAGAGGTGAAGCCGTTTGCTTCATTGTCCTACAGTTCACGAGTAGAAGAGCTGTCACTTGAATCCAGGTGTTTCTGATGCCAGGGCCATTAACTATTAAGTAATTGTTCTTAGGGAGTTTTTAAAAAAATGTCTTTCCCACAACCTCCCTCTTATCAGAATATATCTCTTTTCTCTGATACTGATTTCATACTAGGTGGTTTATCTGAGAAAACCCCTGCTAATGGGCTGATATGGTCCATCTCCCAGGTGACGATATTTGAAGCTTGACAGGGGCTTTGCAGTGGCGTGCTGACAGATGCACCGGAGGGGGTGGGAGAGCTCTAATTTGTAGCATTTGCCAATTTCCCACCACCTATTGCAGCTTTTAAAATTCCTGAATATTTAATCATGGACTCTGGTGCAGCCCGCTCCAGCGCACCCCTGGGGCCCAGAGGATTGTACTGTAGCTAAAAGAGCGCCCATGCTAGCTGGGAATTCTTGGAATCCACAGCCGGACTGATAGAGTGCAGGCACTGAGGGGGCTTCCAGTGCTCTTTCAGGTGTACCTCTGAGGGGGTCCCTGGCTGCTTCTCACTAGAGGTCTGGCCCTGGGCACTCCGGGAAGCCTTGCTGTGGCTGGTGGGCTTAGCAGCCCCTGGCTCGCCCGTCAGCTTTCCTCTGGAGGCTTCAGCTCACCTCCTGAAAACAGCCCCTGTGGCCAGCAGATGGCAGCACTCTGGCATTCAACACTCGGTGCCCAAGCAAAATGAGGGGCCTTTGTTCTGAACCAGAGGCGGTGTCACCGAGAGAAAGGCCCAAAGGGGCAAGCTAATCGCTTGTCCTTAACTGACCTTCGCCTAAAGAGCCAGTGGGCAGGCTCCCGCAGCTTGATATAATGAGAGTCACCTTAGCAAACGACAGAGACAGCCCAGTCTCAGCACCACCGCCTGCCCATCCTAGGGGCTTAGGCTCAGCCTGGGCTGGCATCATGGAAACAGGCACTGGGGTCCTTTCAGGAAGGGAGCTAAGTGCCAAGAAGGTGTTTCCAGTTCTACGGGGGAAACTCTTTATTCCTACCTGTCACTGCCCACAGGCCACACTGTGCTGTGATTTAACTACTAGATCATTGACTCTACAGGATGGTCAACTCCTACTTAGGTGACCAGCTGTCCCAGTTTGCCTGGGACTGTCCTGGGTTTAGTACTGAAAGTCTCATGTCCTGGGAAGCTCCCAGTACCAGCAAATATGACGGTCGGCCACCAGAACTCCCAGGCCCAGTCCATGCAGAGTGCCGAGCTGGCACACAGTAGGCACTTTATATTGTGGTTACCACTGCAGATGGTGGTCCTGATAGAGAGGGGCAAAGCGGAAGTTGAGTGGGATCACAGGGGCCGACCAAATCCAACAGACAGAACTTGATTTCATTTCATTTAAAAAACCTACTCCCTTTGCTTTTTATCAAAGGAAAGGTCTGGAATGTGTGAGGGGGAAACTCCAGAACAGTCCCTTTCTTCTCCCCTCTCCCCTTCCATCTTTGACCTCCCTCCTGGTTTCCTTCTTCCCGCCCCACCTCGCTGCAACACAGCTTGCATCTTGTACCTGGTCCAGGGCCCTTCCAGAGTCCACAGCAGAGAACTCCATGTTCCAGGAGAGGGTGGGGCCGTTTCTGGGGAAGCGGGCAGGGGTGGGGAAGAGGGCAGGCCGGAGGAGGGGTGAGGCAGGCAGAGGCTCTTCCGCCCTAGAAATGGAGGAACAGGTGAAAGCTGCCCAAAGGAGCCCGAGGTTCCCTGGAGCCCTCGGCTGGTCCCCTCAACTCCAAGCAGGGCCATGGGCATTCCTCTCTCCTCCTGTGGCTCAAGCCTCATTGTAATGTGGCTGATCTGCTTTGTCTCGTTGAATCCTCTAGATGGTTCACTTCTACTCCAAGTGGCTAGCTCAGGAGAGTCAGGCTCCGCAAACACCAACCTGCACTACCGCTTGAATCAGGGCAAGAAAGCTTTGCTGAAACCGATATAAGACATTTTCAAATTCTTCTTCCCTGCTCTGGACATCGGGATAAAGGGCAAACCTTTAACCATCGGGGTAAAGTGGCCCCCAAGTTCTGCACAGATTGTTCCCTGTCAATTCTCCAACCTTATCTCGTGCCGCTTTCCCCAGCGCTCACAGTGGCAATCACCCTGGCCGTCCGCCAGTCCCTAAAAATGCCACTCTCTGTCCTGCCTCAGCAGGTGGAATCTGGCTTCGATGGGGTGGTCCTAGAAGCCACTGTGAGAGGGTGAAATTGAAGCTTTGATGGGAAGGATAGGAAGGGAGCACATTGTCAAACTGGGGAGCAGGGAGAGCAGTGAGGATGCTTTCAACGTGGCAGGTATCAGCTCTTCTGGCCCCCTGGTGCTGAGAAATACAGACTTCTCATGGGTTTTTTGTTTCAAAATTTCTGAATAACGCACCACTCCTCATGTCAAAATCTATCATTCTCGGTGGGTTCATATTTATTTTCCACTGGTGACAAATTAATGCAGGCATAGCCCTGTTCTAGATAAAAATTGGCCACGCAGGTGAAATCCTGCTGACTTCTGTCTCCCAGCCAATATTTGGATTTGCTGGAGCCTGAATTAACCCCGGGGTCTCAATAGGGACTCTTAGGACTTGGAGATTGTTATTAATAGGCATAATCTTTCACCTTAAAGAACAAAGGGCAGGATTTTGAGTTATTTTTAGCCACAAGATAATGGTAAATGAATATGGGGTTTGCTGAAGAAATGCTGGGTTTGTGACAGGGCGTTTGCCAGGTAAACCAAATCCTAGAGAGCGAGCACAGCAACTCTGGTTATTAAGGCACGGACATCTCTAAATCTCCAAAGTTTTGAGGGGGTTGGTGAGAGCCCTTACTGGTGTCAAAGAAGGGCCTCCCCTTCATCTCCAGGGCTAGAGGAATCTTAACTCTTCCACAGGGGCCATAGCAGCTGAACCCAACGTAAGGTACATGAAGAATACCTGGAAGGGATGCAGGCACAGAGGAGATGCTCATGCCAGCTCCTCACTGAGGCTATATTGAGCCATGAAATGATTCCCATGGAAACTGGTGTGCTTTGTCCATCTATGAACCAGTCACCTTTGGGATCCTGGGGACTGAAACCTTGGGTTTAAATGGCCTTTATCCTTTTCAAAGAGGCAGTGTCTACAACTTCTTCCTTTCCAGGCTAGCTCCAGCCACTTTCCCCTTATCCTCCTCGAAGGGGGAAGCTGAGCTTCTGGGAAGAGGTCCAGGGTCTGGGGTCTCAAGGCAGTTTCAGAGACATTGCGTCATGGCTGCTCTTTGCCTCCGTCTATTATCTAAAAATGTAGACTTTCCAGGTTGCCCAGGGTGAGCAGTCAAAAGCTGGGAAGTGAAGGTATGGCTGCAGGGAGGGGCAAATGGAGGGAAAGGCTCCTCCATCCTGTGTTGGTTCCCACCATCCCCTCGGGCAGTCTTAATCCTGCCTCCCTGACTGTGCCTGAAGAGTCCCCAGACAGCCTGAGCTCCACCAGCACCCCAGCCAGCCTGCCCTTTTCACCTCCCCTGCCACTGGCTTTTCTGTAAGAAGAAGCCTCACCCTGATCAGAACACGGCGTTCTGTCCCAGAGTCTGGGAGGCAGCCGGCGGGTGTGGAGGGGGGAGGGCAGTCAGAGTTGGAAGGGAGGAGGAAAAAGGAAAAGGGACTCTTTGATTCCTCCCTTATGAACCCTGATTCCCACCTGTTGTCAGAGAGCTGAGGTGACAGGGTGCTTAAATGACATCTTGCTCGCCACATTTGGTGACCCTTTGTAACCCCCCCGACTTGTCTTCTCTGCTTCGAGACCACTACCACCTACAGTGCATTTACGGAGCGCCAGTGGATACCAGGCACTGTGCTAGGCGCACGGGCTGGGAGTTTATGCTCTGCTGGGATCCACCGTCAAGGAAACAGCTAACAGCTATTGTGGGCATGCTACAGTGGGTGATGCAAATATAAAATCTCCCTTCTGAGAACTGGAAACACGGCATCTTCAAACAATGGTTACCTTCCTCCTTAGAGGAGCCCCAGCTGCCTCTTCCCATGATGCCACCCAGGCACGTGGGGTGGGGAAGGGGGGGTGTTGAGACTGTGCCTTCTCTGTTGACGGATGGTGTTCCCATCATATCACCCTGCCTGTCCACTTGGGTCCCCACAGGTGAAGGTCAGCAGGCTGGACAGCTTGCCCTGCAGGACCTCTTTCTTTAAGGAAACACAGTCTGGGACCCACACAAAGAGGCAGTGTCTACAACTACAGTGTCTACAAAGGCCCCTAGGTGGGTGGGTGAGGGCTCAGTACCCACTGGTGAGCCCCTGGGATGACCGCTCCTGTAGTGGCCGTGTTGGAGTCGAGTCCACTTACCAATGGTCTTAATGTGGACGAAGAACTGAACAGATAATTAATATTAGGCGTAAAAATATAATCAGACATAAAATTTGTGAATTAGCTCATTCTTCCCTGCGCTGGGTACGTAAACCAGCGTTTGTAGTGGAGCTTTGTACTATTTTCCAATCGCAGAGATAATTTAACCATGACGGGACATCCAGAACCTGATTTTCTCCCCTCTGCTTTTAGGGAAGTAACTATGTGTGACGGTCCACAGGATAGCACATGGGGTTCCATAAACTTGAATCACCTGGCACATGATGTGATTTATAGGAGTAGATTAAGGAACAGGGAAGAGAATTCAGAGACCTGTTGAAACTGACAGGTGATTTCAATAAAGGCGATGGGGTTTACAAGGAGCCAGCTCTTGATTATACAGAATATGAAATTATTATAATACATCCTGATAAAAATAATGAGCAGGAGAGGCAAAAGCCTGGCTCTGGAGGACTTATTTGGGTTGCAGATATCTTTCCCATTGGCAGTTTGGCCACCATCCCTCAGCCCATCTGTGTGCTGGTCTCAAGGAGCCAGAGCACGGGCATGAACAGGATGGACACCACTTCTTGTGGGGACATCTGGATGGCCTAGCTTGGGCGAGGGGACCCAGCGAGTGAGGCCCCCTGGGGGATTGCGTCAGCCATAGGCTTGAGGGTAGGAGGAGAGGGTCATCGTCTTGTAGGGCAAGGAGGAGGCTCAGCAGAAAGGAAGCACACGACTGATGCCACTGTCACCTTCCCAAACCTGTTTCCAGAAGCTCCCACCCCCCCCCCCATTGCAGAGGGGTGCTGAGAGACATGACAGTCCCAGCTGCTGAAACACCATCAGCTTGATGCAGCGCTGTTTTGTTTTGGTCTTCTATGATGGTTAGAGGTTTAGTGAGCCCCTGGACAGTATTGTACAGTTTCTCTTTGTGCATGTTGTTCTGGGGAGAAAACATGTCCTCCAATCGTCAAGGGCCCGTGACTCCCCATAATACCACATAGCAGAACCTTCTGCTAATAACCACTCCCGGGAGACCTCTCCTTAGGAACTGACTCAACCCAACTTTCCACCAATGTGGCCCAGGGCAGGAGGAGCCCCCGCTAAACGTTCTCAAGCCTGTTTGATCCAACACAGCCCATGGGAGAAAGGCCCACCAGCCACCTGCCCCCTTTCTCCCAACCCTTCCCTTTCTTCTTTTTCTTCCCTTTTCCTTCTCTGGTTTTGCCTCCTCTCTTCCCTTCCCACCTCCCACGGACCCCATGCTCACTCCGACATCACTTCCCTGATCACCTCTCCTGCGATATGGATTTGATGTATTAATCATTACAACAGCAGCTAAGAATTCCACTGTGCTTCATTAATCCAGAGGAAAATACCATGTTAGCTGATGAGTGCTCTAGGGTACACTCATACATTCTTCCCGGGGTCCAAGATAGTGGAAATTTCTCACTTTCCATTTGTCACAAAACAGGAGGCCATTATGGAAAGCCACAGTGAGCCCGGGTGGGGGATTGGCAAGTGGAGGGTGGGAACGTGGTGGGCTGCAGTCCATGAAGACATTAGTCACCCATCACGGACTCTGGCAGACCTTGGGCTATTCAAGGACTCTTGTTGTAGAGGCTGAGTTGTAAAATCCTATTAGGGTGGCCAAGACGAGAACAGTGTGACTTTAATAAGGTTAAAGTTTGGCTTTTTTACAGCTTTTATTATGATAAGGTTCTTAGTCACATGAGGGGGAAAGAACGAGAGTGGGTCTGTCCAAACTTAGCTGGTTAGACCTCAGGTATGGTCAGGCATGGCTTCCTGACAGGTGCCCCAGGTTGTCCTTTGTCATGCTGTGGGTCCCGCTTTCCAGCTACAAGTTCTTCCCTGCATGTCAGAAAGCCTGTTTTTCCAACTCTAGCTGCTGGGACTGATAGGAGAAATGGGTCCAGGCAGCGATTTTCAGACAGGTAGAGTCCTTGAGACAAGCGGACTTACTAGAGAGAAACAAGTGCCCCATTCCCTAGCCAAAGGTGTCACCTGAACTTGCATTGTCATCAAGCCGTCACCCATAATGGCAGCGGGGGAGACGATTCCATTCCCAAAGCACGGTCAGGTTTGGATGCCTTTAATATCCTCCGGCCTAGAACACTCTGTTGTCCATCTGGATCTCTCCAGCCTTCAAACGGCCCCTCCTTTGGGAGACCTTCTCAAACTCCATCCTCCCTTTCTGACCCCAGGAAGAATCCTCATTCCGGAGAGCTTAGGCCATAATTCTCAGCAGCGCCCATCCCAGTGTAATGCGTTCATTGTAAATACACCTTTGGTCCCACTAGACTGGGAGCCCTCCATTCAGGGCCCACCTGTGCCTTGTTTAATTTGAGTACCCAGCCTGGTACACAGTAGGTGCCCGTAAATGTTGAATGAAGGTATGATTTAGCAGGAGGCCCTGCCCTTTTATTGGGAAAACAGCCTAAATGCTATGTCTTCCACATACGGATCATCTTTGCTCACGAAGAATAGTAAAAAGTATAATTTAAAAAAAAAATTTTTTTTTAAATTGAAGTATAGTTGATTTATAATGCTGTGTCAGTTCCTGGCATACAGCAAAGTGATTCAGTTAATATATATATATAACTCTTTGATTCTTTTCCATTATAGTTTATTCAGGATATTGAACATAGTTCCCTGTGCTATACAGTAGGACCATGTTTTATCTATTTTATATATAGTAGTGTGTATCTGCTAATCCCAAACTCCTAATATATCGCTCCCCCCTCCCTTTCCCCTTTGGTAACCATAAATTTGTTTTCTATGTCTGTGAGTCTGTTTTGTAAATAAGTTCATTTGTATAATTTTTTTTAGATTCCACATATAAGTGATATCATATGATATTTAGGACCAGAGGGTGACCTCTCCAGGGTGGCCGGTGCTAAGGATGGGGAAGAATCACCCACACCTCAGCTCACACACAACCTCGCACCCAACCTCAGCTCTGTAGTCCGCAGCACATGAGCTTGTAATATGGTGGCCAGGAGCAGGTGGCACTGGGGGCTCAGTGTGACATCTGGGAACTGCCCTTCCATGGTTGCTCCACTTGGCTTTCCTACCCAAGATGTTAGAGCACAGCCTGAGCCACCTGGTGGGGGCCTTGGCCTCCTTGGGGGGTGGGAGGGGCTGCGGATGGTCTCCTGTGTTTGCTTTGGAGCCTGGACAAAGGTGGCCATTAGGAAGGGTCCAAGGACACATGGCTCCCATGTGGAGAGGAATCGGGCTGATATTACTACTAAATGCACGCTCTGGATCCTAAGTCCTCCTGCAGGGGCAGGAGTTATCCCTGGAAACGCCCCTCCTGGCCTCCGGAGTGCCCTCAGCTGCCCTGGAGAGGCAGGTCCCCTTTGCCTCAGGCCACTCCCTGCTCGTGAATGAGGCTTGTGACTCACATCTGTGGGCCGGGCAGCCGCAGTTAAGGGAGCCTAAATCAAATGCCAGGCAGACGCAAATAGCACGCTTTGCTTTCCTATGAATAGCCTCCCCAGCTGTTCCGCGGGAGGCCGAGCCATGTTCTCATCCAAAGTACATTTGTTCTTATTTACGAGCCGCATCAGGCACCATTGGCTGCCTACCTTTGGCCCCTCAAGACCAGCTTCGTGTTCTTTGTTCCCTCAAGTCTCACCAAAGTGAAATATTAACCGGTGGTGGGACAAAAGGGCCTGGGAGCCTCTGAAGGCAGGGCTGATGAAGAAGGATACCTGGAGGGAGGGTTGTTCACTGACCTGGAACTTTCCATTCCTCTGACGCTCACATGACCAGGGCAGTGTTTTCTGCAAGCCACACAGCGAAGATGGGTGCCAGGGTGGCAGGTGCTTAGGAACTGGACAGTGGGTGACCACAGCTGTTTGTAGCATCCTGGTCACTGGTGATACTAATCTCGGCCATGCAGGGGGTGATGGGAAGTATCAGACCCGAGAGCCAAGAGACCCGGGGCCAGGCCGTGGCTCTGCCTTCGGGATAGCCTGGGGAGCCCTGGGGGAGACACTAGTCATCTCAGGGCTTCTGTTCCCTTGGCTGTAAAAGGAGGGACTGGACGAAGGTATGAAGGTCCTTTCTGGGAACTTCCCTGGTGGTCCAGTGGTTAAGTCTCCATGCTCCTGGTGCAGGGGGCCCGGGTTCAATCCCATGTCAGTGAAATAGATCCTGTATTCCGCAATTAAGACCTGGTGCAGCCAAATAAATAAATAAATAAGTAAATAATTTTAAAAAAGAAGCAAACCCTCAAAAACCCAAAGGTCCTTTCCAGCTTGGACATTTTCTGCCCTGGATGCTGAGACCAGTGAATTCCATTTGTAGCTATTTGTGATAACGTATTTCTTTCTCTTCTATGAGAAGTTATTAGGGCCCGCCCTCTGCTACCTTTGCTTCTCTCCTCTTTCCCTTCTCTCCATCGGCCTCACTGCTGCTTGGCCTCATTCCCTTTATCTCACTTCCCTTATCTTTATCTTAGGGCTGAGGACAACTCCTTCGAAGCTGGAACACAACTTAATCAGGTGTCTTTGAGTCAAGTGGACCCTCATTTGCCACTTTCTAGCTCTACTTCCTGGCTACGTGACCTTGGCCAAATGATCTCTCTGGGTGTCAGCTCCTCATCTATCAAAAGGGAACCATATTAGGGTTTTTGGAAGAATTACAATATCTCATACATGAAAGTTCCTTAAATATAAACCCTTATACGATTATAACTGAAAAGTTGGCACACACAAACAACTAATCCTTTAGCCTCTGTTTCTGCTAATAGGGATACTCTCCTGCAATTACTGGGCTTTGGACTGGATGTCACCTTGACCTTTCTTCTCATTTGTTCCCTGCAATAAGTATCTCTGGAAGACTTCCTTACAGCTCCCCTGGGCCTGACAGTTGCGGGCAGAAGGTCTGTAGGTCCAGGGCCAAGCAAGGGCTCAGTCCTCTGCGGAGGTGGAGGTACTATCTTTGGGAATTGTGCGAAGATTTCCTCATCCAGGCACTTTTCTTGGGGGAATTAAGTCAAGTCATGGCTGATTAGCCAGGATTCCCTGAACGTGGGTGTGGGCTTCATTGGTGGGGGTCACGTGGATCAGGTTACACTTTCTTTGGATTTGCTATTGACCTCCTTACTGTCCAGAATCTGGCCTCGTGCAGATTCACGTTCCCTGGGCACTGAAGGTTGTCATGGGGCTCTTTTAGAGAGACATGAACTTGAAACGTGTAGGGAAGGTGGGCACTTCCAGATAGCCCATATAATGCTTTGGGAATATAGTTAAAAATTGCTTCCTCTGGAAGATGTAGTTCTGTGGGCATGTAGAGGAATGTAAACTGGGTTTCAGTACCCACTCACCCCCCTTGTCCAAGAGCCTTTGTGCAGGGCCGAACCTGTCCAACCTTAAGTGCAGTCCTGGCACTCACCCCTTAGATTTCAAGTTCCACGAAGGTATGGTCCCTGTCTCTTTCATCAGCAAAGCCTGAATACTTAGCAAAAGGCCTGGCACGATGTAGATGCTCACTAAGTATTGTTGAATATTGAATGAATGAAGGAAAGGTGACTTCTAGCTAGGGACGCTTGGTGTATTTGGGACCCAAGAGCCCTGATGCCAACAGAGTAGGGTAGTTAAGTGCATTTGCTTTGGAATCAGACGAAACTGAGTTTGGGTTTTGCCCTACCTCTTAATAGATGCATGATCGTAATTTCTTTGAGTCTCAGTTTCTCCATTTTTAGGGGCATAATAGCACCCGCCCCAATAGTGTGGTGGTGACGATTCACCGAGACGACATATGTAAAGCACCTATATCAGTGTTTGAGAAAATGTTGTGTTGTAATTGATGCCACCCGGAGAACACCGAGGACGGCATTCCCCAGGCCCTCCCAAATCCGAATGGCTTTAGGGCTGCCAGAGCCTGGAGCCTTTCCAGTCATTCTCAGTGGGAATCTCAGATATGGATTGAGGTGACTTGTGGTCACAATGATTGCTTGCTCCTGGCATCCACCCCTACACATTTACTGGGACCTCAAAACCCATTAGGCTCGCAAGCAATCAGTACTTCAATTTTCCAGGAAAGGCATGACTTATGTTGGTTAGATTACTAATATCTTCTGCAATTTATGGCTTCCCATTACTGTACCCCTAGTTGCTCTTTCACTTGGTCTTGGAGATCAGCCATCATCATTTAGCTGATCTCATGCTATCAGCAAAGGCAAGGAAAACAATGGCCTCTCTACAGGACTCTGCCCTCCGACCAGCTCAGGGACCACAGAGCATGCAGGCTGGAGTGGAAAAGTAACCTCCCCAGCTTCTGAGGACGTTCAGCTGAGAAATATGATACATGCACGTACTCACTGGTGTCGTGTCTGTGTTTTTAAAGCTCACAGCACCATCTGAGAGAGTGTATCAATACATTTCATCCTTCAGCAGTGCTGCAAGTGGGAATTTGTAAAAGGCTCTGCAGAGGAGCTGGAGAAAAGTTGGTGAAGAAACTCAGACTAGGGCTTCCCTGGTGGCACAGTGGTTAAGAATCCGCCTGCCATTGCAGGGGACACGGGTTCGAGCCCTGGTCCGGGAAGATCCCACATGCCGTGGAGCAACTAAGCCCATGTGCAACAACTACTGAGCCTGTGCTCTAGAGCCCGTGAGCCACAACTACTGAAGCCCATGCGCCTAGAGCCTGTGCTCCGCAACAAGAGAAGCCACTGCAATGAGAAGCCTGTGCACCACAACGAAGAGTAGCCCCTGCTCACCGCAACTAAAGAAAGCCCACGCAGCAAGGAAGACCCAACGCAGCCAAAATTAAATAAATAAATAAATAAAAATAAAGTTCCCTTAAAAAAAAAAAAAGAAACTCAGACTAGAGGGAAAAAGTGGGAGAGAATTTTTCTATCAGTGGGTGCATGTGTCTATAGGGACCTGAAGAGCGCCTTGAATTTATCAAGCCTAAAATTTGCTATTTACAAACATCACTATTGGCCCACCCATGCCAATTGATCAGGGGCTGAAGTGACTTTTCAGGGGGTGGGTGTGAGGGGGTCAGGGGCAGTAAAGGGTGGAGTTCATGGAATAATGGAACGAATGCAGGACTGCGGGTCAAAAAACTTAGGTTTAAACCTCTGTTTTGTCCCTGATTGATTATGTGTTTGATTGATCTGACATCATCTGCCAGTGGCTCTGTTTCTCTGTCGTATGCGAGCAGCACAGAGATGTGTGTGTGGCAATCGTCATCAGAGCTTGTGGCTTTGAGTGTGAGCCCAACACGCGGTGGGTGGGAAGCCATGAAGGATAGGACCGTCTGAGCCCTGCAGTCAGCCGGGGCAGTCAGCCCATATTCTTGTTCTACAGTCTCTTTGCGGGGTCCAGGGGACACTTTTGAGAGAAGGAAACAGAAAAGAGAGCTGTAGGGGATTTGGGGCCTTTTTCCATGGGGGTGCTGTGTTGATGATTCAGCCAATGAGCATGTTCTTCCCTGCCCAGATGACAGGATCTCACAGGTGTTAAAGAGCTTCTTCCATTGTAAAGCAAGGCAGCTGTGAGTGGAGGGGAGAGAGGAGGGAGACGAGCAGACTGCAGAGAACACACAGCCCAAGGGTGGCTGTTGGGGTGAGAGGGTGTTCAGGAGAGAGAGAGAGATCAGAGAGGAGCAGCAGTGAGGGCAGTATGCAGGGCGCTCAGACTGCTAGAGAGGGAGGGGAAGGCAAAACTGGAAAGGCAGGAGAGCCAGGGAAGCAGAGTTAGCCTTAAGGATCAGCAGTTACTCAGCCCAGATGATAACTGATGTCAAGCTGCTGCAGGGGGACTCTGAGTGTCCCCTGCAACACAGGTACTGGAAGACAGACCCTGCCCCCCCGGGGCCTCTGGCAATAGGAGTAGGCACAAAATTTGGGGGGGGGTAGCAAAATTAAAAAAAAAAAGAAGCTTCAGTAATCAAAATAAATGATATCCCATAGCAGTCTTTTAAATAGACTTTATTTTTTAGAGCAATTTTATGTTCACAGCACAACTGAACAGAAGGTACAGAGATTTCCCATATATGCCCTGACCCTACCCATGCATAGCTTCCCGCATAATCAACGTCCCCCGCCAGAGTGGTACACTTGTTACAACTGATGAACCTACACTGATACATCATCATCACCCAAAGTCTATAATTTACATTAGGGTTTGCTCTTGGTGTTGTATATTCTAGGGGTTTTGACTAATACATAATGACATGTATCCACCACTATAGTATCGTACAGAGTCGTTTCATGACCCTAGAAACCCTCTGTGCTCCACCTATTCATCCCTCCCTTCTCCCTAATGCCTGACGACCTCTATCTTTTTACCATCTTCATAGTTTTGACTTTGCCAGATGTCGTATAGTTGGAATCATACAGTACGTAGCATTTTCAAATTGGCCTCTTTCACTTAATAATATGCATTTAATGTTCCTCCATGTCTTTTCATGCTTTGATAACTTAGTTCTTTTTAGGGCTGAATAATATTGCATTGTCTGGTTGTACCACAGTTTATTTATCCATCACTTACTGAAGGTCATCTTGGTTGCTTCCAAGTTTTGTCAGTTATGAATAAAGCGGCTGTAAACGTTTGTGTACAGGGTTTTGTGTGACATACGTTTTCAACTCCTTTCGGTAAATGCTAAGGAGAGCAACTTCAGGATTAATGCAATATTTAAAAAAAATAAAAATTCATGAAAAATAAGTACAAATGATCAAAAATTTAAATAAAGACACAATCTGACCTTGCACTTGTGTGACTTGGCCTCCTTGCCTTCCTCTAATCCTGGCTTCGTGGGTTTTACCCCAGGAACTGAGCAGCTTTTTGAGGGAAACTTTCCTACTCAATCCACATGTCTGAGAGACTCTACCCATAGTAACTCCAGAATGATTTAGTCTTTATTGGAGTGGAGTAATACTATTAGCGGTCCTAAGTAATTCTCGGATACTTTTCTCATTAGAGAAGATTAAACACACACCACATGTACACACATTTTATGCCTGGTGAGGGCAGTCTGCGACCCTCAGGAGTATGTGCGCTGGGAAAAGGAGATGTAAATATCTAGGGGGCAAGAGCGCTGCATGATTTTATGCACTGAAATATTGACTTGGGCCTAATTGTTTGCAAATTTTTTTTTTTGTATATGTTCATCTTCCTACTTCCTCACCAACCGGATATTGAAGGTTAGGGGCACTCCCTCATTTGTGCGTTCAGTACATATTTGTCAAGCTCCTATGTGACGGGCATTGCTTGGTGCAGGGGACTCAGAGTTACACAGGCCTGACCTAGAAGTGCTTGCAGCCGGATGGGGGGACATGTAAGGGACAGTGAGAGGGGATGAGGGCAATAAAGGATTATTATTATTAACTGGAGTCACAGTTGTATAAAAAAAAGAGATTTGAATAGTAATCCTACAGGATGCAAAATTGCTAGATTTCTAGAACATGGTGGTGGCAGTGAAATCCACCCTTCATGATTTCCTGCCCTTCAACCCAGAACCTGAAGAGCAGGGAAATGGGAGAAACCTCTAGAACTTAAACGGGTAAAATCTGTCTCTAATGGATATGTTTAGCCATCTGCAGTTGTAAAGCAAAATGATGTATTTGACTGAAGGGTTTAGGAATACTCAAACACTAATCAAAGTGATCTTGGTGTAACCTAAGGAAGATAGGCCTGTATGGGACTGCAAATCAGAAAGCAGGAACCTAATGGCTTATATGTCACGTTACTGTATCAACTATGATGTGACACTGCTTGCAAGGGGGGGTCTACAGGGAACCCACATCAAAATTACCTGGAGATTGTGTAAAGGTAGGTATGGGCGGTTAAAATGAGCTTTCCAGGGTCCCATATCCCAGAACCATGAATCAGAATCACTGGCAATGAGGTCAGGGAATCTGTACTTTTAAGACATACCCCAGGTTCCAGAACAACTAGTTTTTAGAGTCTGTTTGATAACAGTCCACTTAGAGGCATCTCCTTAAGGCAAAAGCAACTTTGGAAAGATTTCAGAAGAAGAAATAAATGATGTAGGGAAACTAGGGCTTGTTTATAAAGGAAAATTAAATATGTATAGGATTGGACTCTATGAAGTCATGACTATGGTTTATAAATATTTGAAAGGAACAGATTCAAGTGGTGGGATCTAGATGTTTATTCAGGTACCAGACGGCGTAAGTAGGAGTAATGGAATGACATAGGCAAAAAGAACTTGGGCTGGACATCAAGGAAAACATCCGACAGTGTAAAAAAAACCGTTATAGAATCACTTCACGTGGTTAAGTCAACCAAAATATCAGTCCATTCAGTGGAAAAAAACAGTTGGGCAGCATTTGAAAAAACAACCAATTGAGAGCTTAAATCTTCTCTCTCTCTTTTTTTTAAATGGTTGTTTTGATGTCTGAACCGTTGTTATTCCTAAGTCACAGGAATCAAGATAATTCTTAATAAGTGAAAATATGGCTTGTGAAAAATGTTTGGGACAGGAAGTGCCTACTGGTTCTGGCTGAGAGCTAGAACGAGGAGAAGCAGAAAGTTAGCATAAAACTGCCTCCAGCGAGCGTCTTTATGTTACCTTAGACCCACTGCTGGAAATGGTATAAGCATCAAAAAAACTGACTATGTGTCAGGCCCTGTCTCATTTAATCTGCACAGCTCCGTCAGATAGGTGTTATTATTCCCATTTCATGGCTGAGGAAAGTCAGGCTTAAAGAGTGTGAATAACTAGGAAATGAAAGTCTGGAATCTGAACTCTCATCTATATGACTCCAAAGTCCATGCTTTTTCTCTGCCAGCAGGTATTGGGTACAAAGCTCTGTAGTCCTCCTTGGTCTTTCTTTCTGTCTGTCTTTTTATTTTTATTTTTTAACTTTTTATTTTATATTGGAGTATAGCTGATTAACAATGTTGTATTAGTTTCAGGTGTACAACAAAGTGACTCAGTTATACATATACATGTCTCTATTCTTTTTCGAATTCTTTTCCCAGTTTGGTTGTTACAGAGTATTGAGCAGAGTTCCCTGTGCCATACAGTAGGTCCTTGTTGGTTATCCCTTTTAAATATAGTGGTGTGTACATGTCAATCCCCAACTCCCTAACTATGCCTCCCCTGCACCCTTCCCCCCCGGTAACCATAAGTTAGTTCTCTAAGTCTGTGAGTCTGTTTCTGCTTTGTAAATAAGCTTACAAACTCTGTAGTCCTCCTTGGTATTTCTTTCTGTACCTAAAGGTGACAAAGTGTGCTAAAGAGTAATGACACCTACAGATGATCTAACTCTCTCCAAGTGACCTTGTTACTAGGAAGCTCTGTGAGAAATTACTGTATTTGTCTCATTTCAGATCCAGACACTGTCCACAAAAACTTGATGATTTTGAATGCTAGTAAAATCAGAGTTGATGGGGCAGCTAGTGGAAGGGAATGCTCTTTGGGCAAACTTCAAGTCAAGATCTCAGAATCAGAAGCAATAATGACAGAAATGTGTCCTTCCCTCTACCACCCCCCCCTTTCCTCATCATCCTCATTTTCCACTTCTTCCTCCACCACCAACCTCATCCCCATCAGTACCAGCACCAGGACCACTACCACCACCATCACCTGTTTATGAAGAGAAATTTAATATTATCTATTCAATGTTTGTGAATGTTACTTCTCACCACTCCCAACCCAAGGAACCCAAATCAATGTTCTGTGCTAGATACTTTTCCCTTTCACACCAGCCACACTTTGGAAGCATGAAGTAGACCCATTATGCCCACAGGAAAACAAAAACAGAATTACAATTCCTTACTGCAACTTTTGCAAAAGAACAAGCCGGGTGCCAAATTGCTACGGCTTCAGAATCCCTTTAAACAGATATAAAGAGAACTCAGCTTTCTTCATGCACCCTTGGGGCAGCTACAGAATCACTGGGTTAAAGAAAGCAGCGTCTGGTAAGCCCCAGACATTATGGTGCCGATCTGTCTCTTCACATCTGGCCCTGAGTGGGAGCTCAGAGAGGTGGTCTAAGAGGGTGCCTCAGAACCTGCCTCACTCATAGACACATGACAAAGTTCTGCAGCGAAGGCTGTAGCCCCACCGGGAAATCTCCGACTCGAGAACCTGCTGACATAAACAAGGGGAAAGGCTTGGTAGCAAGTCAGAAGGCTTGTTTTTGGAAGCTGCAACCTGACTTGGGCAACCATGGTTCTCCACAGCTCCCTAATTGGGGAGGCCTAGGACGCCCTCGGGGGGCCCCTGGGGTTTGTAACCAGCTCTGCTTAGGTCAGAGCTCTGTGCAAATAAGCCCCCTTGGACCTGCAGACATGTAAACAGCTCTGCACTGACATTCAGACATAAATTCAGCATTCACGTGACCAGATCTCGGATCCAGGAGTGCAGAAGAGGGGCTGGGCCTCCACCTGTGCCGGAGGAGTGGGACCCAGAGATGGGCTGCAGGACGTTGGCTGATTTATTAGTGAGCCAAGGATGAATGATATGAAAGAGGGGGTCCAGTGAGAAGACGGAACCAGCTCGGACATGGCTTGGAAAGGGAATGTGTAGTCCACTGAGGTTGCTCTGGTAAAGACAAGTTTTGCTGACAAAGTAGGAGAGTGAAAAAGAAAGAGATTGGAGAGGGAGACAGAAGAAAAGAGGGAAAGGGTAAGTTTCAGTGAAAAGCCAAGTGAGACAGTCAAGTGCCTTTCCAGGAACTTACTGTCATAAGGGGCAAGGGGGAAATGTTCTTGTTTGTCTGCCAGGTCAAAATTACAATACAAAATTAAGTAGATTTAGGGTGCAATCCCAAAGCACTGGGGTGTTTTGATCGATTAAAAAAAAAAGAGGTTGAAGGTAAAATCTGACTGGGAAAACACATACTGAATAAACCTGGCCGTCACTGAGGCCACGTCTCCACATCTTGATACTTTAGGCAACTGGTAAGTCAGTGAAGGGAGAAGTAGTTTAAATATGATCGATAGGAATTTCTCTCTCCTATGGACTGCATCGGCTTTGTGTCTTGGCTTCCCATTCTGGGCATGGCTGACATGTCACTTGCTCCTAAGTATTCCCCCCAGTCTCTGATGCCTTCAGTCTTGCAAGAAATAACACTAAGTCCTGTTTTCCCCACATCGTGGTTGCCCTCAAAGGGAGGGATTCTTCCTTCCTGAGTGGGACTTCCAACTAGGATTCCTTGTGTTACTAAAATAGACACTGACTTCTGAGTGTCACCCTCTAAAACATCTCTTTTCCCAGCTCTGCAGCCTTCCTGCCCATCATTTTATTTTCTGTTCTCGCTAGTCAAGCTCCTAAGCAGAAAGGAGCAAGAGGCCTTCTTGGTTTCATTAGAAAACAGGGAGGGGTGTGTGTGAGGACAGAATGGGACATGAGAGAAGCATGTAAAGAATCCATAGTTCTTTAATTTCCTGCCAGCCACCCAAAAGGATTATGTTATTTTCTGATTTTAACATTTTACAATTATCTGTCATTTAATGCAAAAGAGGCATATCAGTGAGGTTGACAGTAAAGTGAGTTTCAAAAATTCCAAATCCATTTTTCACTGACCTCACATGAGACTGTAGCTGTGTTCCCACAGGAAAAGGAAATCCTCCAATAATCAGAGATGAAACCTCTTCAGGTGAAGAGGTTAAGAAGAGGCCAGTTCTGTGGCGAACAGGATAATGTGTTATTCTAGTGGGATTATGCCTGCCTGGAATAATGTGGGACAGGATGATACAGAGAAAAGAGTACAGGATTTGGAGTTAAGCACGTTTGGGGCTCAGCTCTGCCTCCTATGTAACGTTACCTGTAACATTAATTTAAATTTAAATTAAATCTCTGAGCTTCAGTGTCCATACCCTTGAAAAGGTGATCATCATACTTATTTTGTAGGGTTATTATGAGGCTGAAATGAGAAAATGTTATAAAGTACTTGGTATATAGTAGGTACCCATAAATGATGCTTATGCTTACCTAACAGCTCTCTTTCCTTTAGAGATAAGACCTAACTCGTATTGAGGGCCTACTGTGTGCTGCTCACTGGCTATAGACCCTCTGCATGCCATAACAGCTACTATTTACTGAATACATAAAAGTGACAGGTGCCTTGTGACTCCGCTGATGATACTTAACAACTCTGTACAGTAAGTGTCCATCTCCCCATTCTACAGATGAAGAAACGGGGGCCCAGATTTTCATACAACACCCTCACGGAACTTGAGCCACTCCAGGATGTCCTTCTGTTTGTCTCCCAGCTACTCTTCTGGGTCGTGGGGGTTACTTGCATATCTTGGATTTAGGGTTGCCAAATTGAGCAAAAACTACAGGATGCCTAGTTAAATTTGAATTTCAGAGAAACAGCAAATACAATTTTGGTAAAAGTATGTCCCATGCAATATTTGGGACATATTTAAACTGAAAAGAGAATTTGTTGTCCTCTGGCAGCCCTACTTGAATTCCACGTACTGCGTTCTCCTTGTCCTATCAGGACCAACCACGTCTGGAAACACTGGGCCGTGCTAGCCCACTTCTGAACAATGGTGCCTCTCCTACGATCTACGCTCCCGGCACGTTCTCCAGCTTCAAAGCATCAAGCATCCACCAGGGTGGATTTAAAGTGACCGTATGTGCATTTTCCTTAGAAATGAGACTTTCTGCATTTATTTCTGCTGAAACCTGTAAATATTTTATTTGCTGCTGCTACTCTGTTAGAACCCCCAATTTCACCATGCTCGGATTGGCAAATAGTTGAAGTGTTTGATTTTAAAACAGTTCCAGTTCTGTTTTAATTAAGTATTTAACTTAATTGACTGCTAGTCAGTGGTTTCAGGATATTTATTTTTGGCTTGGTGAGAATGGCAAAGGGACCAGTTTTGTGTGTAATAGCTCGCTGGTTGTCCTCGTTTTTGGTGATGCCTTTGCTCTTACTGTTCCTCCTTAATGTCATGAATATTGGCTCCTCAGAAAGTTAAATATCAGGCCTGACTAGAAGATGCTCTGATAAGTCCCCTTCTATATTGAAAATGACCATAGGGACTTCCCTGGTGGCGCAGTGGTTAAGAATCCGCCTGCCAATGCAGGGGACACGGCTTCGAGCTCTGGTCCGGGAAGATCCCATATGCTGTGGAGCAACTAAGCCCGTGTGCCACAACTACTGAGCCTGCGTGCCACAACTACTGAAGCCCATGTGCCTAGAGCCCATGCTCTGCAACGAGAAGCCACTGCAATGAGAAGCCTGCGCACCACAACGAAGAGCAGCCCCCGCTCGCCGCAACTAGAGAAAGCCCGCACGCAGCAATGAAGGCCCAATGCAGCCAAAAATAGATAAATAAATTTATTAAAAAAGAAAGAAAGAAAGAAAGAAAATGCCCATAGAAACACTGAAGGTAGGAGAGCAGAGGGTAAAGCAGGGCAGGGGATTCAGGAAAACTGAAGCCCATTATAGAACAATCAAACTAGAACTTGACAATCTGGGAGCAGGTTCCCGAACTACCTTGGGCATGTGGGAGGCTGGGGAGGAGGGTCGGACTGACTCTTTGGCTGTGTCAGGGGAAGGGATATGAAATGTTTTAGCTCAGGATACTTCATCATGGGACCCTCAAATGCTCCCATTTGCTTTCTTCCCTGGAAAAAAAAAAAAAAGAAAAGAAAAAAATGTGTAAAGAAAAAAAGTTGCCTGCCATTACAGTTCTACAAGGATCAAGCCATTAGCTACTGTAGTCAACACCGACAATGCCAGTGCACCCTGAGAGGAATTTAGGGTGGAGAAAAACAGGAACCATTCTGTGCTTTGGATATACTGGCCCTTAGATAGTTAAGATGCGTATCTAAGGAAAAATTTCAAACGACCCCAGAGTTTTGCATCTTCCCATCCATAGAAAAGCGCTAAAATCATTAACTTGAGATGTCTGTTCTTTGTGATTAGTGGTAATCTTTTGACGCTTGACTACATGTTTTCCTCAGCAAAAAAGTTTATGTATATCCTGGCTCCTCCCTTACCTCTCGGGAGCAGTTCCTCAGAGCTGTCTGAGGGGCTGTCTCCCAGGCTATAGTCCTCCGTAAGTTCTCTGAATAAAACTTAACTCACAATTCTTAAGCTGTGCATTTTCTTTCAGTCGACATCCCAACTCCCACCAAGCATTGTCCTTAAGTTGAGGAGATCCTTTGCATTCACAAAGCTTGTATCCCCAGATCTTGGTAAATTCTCAAACTTGCAAAGATATCCATGGCATATCATTTCTATCAGGTCTCCTGTTCCCTTTACATTTTCTTACACCTCAAGGCTACACCTTTTCATCTTTCACACAATTTTCCAGACAGATATTTGTAGAGATTCACAAATTGCTTATTCTTAGGTTTTTGTTTTTTTTAAGAAGATACTGGCTAAGTCTTTTTTTTTTTTTTAATAAATTAATTAACTTATTTATTTATTTTTGGCTGTGTTGGGTCTTCGTTTCTGTGTGAAGGTTTTCTCCAGTTGTGGCAAGTGGGGGCCACTCTTCATCGCGGTGCGCGGGCCTCTCACTGTCGCGGCCTCTCTTGAGCACAGGCTCCAGACGCGCAGGCTCAGTAGTTGTGGCTCACGGGCCTAACTGCTCCGCGGCATGTGGGATCTTCCCAGACCAGGGCTCGAACCCGTGTCCCCTGCATTGGCAGGCAGACTCCCAACCACTGCGCCACCAGGGAAGCCCTATTCTTAGGTTTTATACAGGGCTTATGATGAACTTGTTCATGGCACAGACCCGAGTCACTGCCAACCTGATTTTCTACTCCTTAATTTGTTCATAGCTCCTATTGAGGAAGGAATGATAATTTTTAAAAATCTCTTTGTCTCCATCACTGACACCAGCAGTTGTAACTCTTGTGGCATCCATTTTCCAGAGAGAAACATCAGTTTTTGTTATCACAAGAGGCTCTATGTGAACAACAGCAGATAAAGGATGATAAACCCGTGATGTGATGCAGGTACCAAGCAGGTGGCTCAGCTCACTCACTAACTGAGAGACCAGTGCCCATACTCACTTCCAAATAGTATCTATGATTCAGATTTGTGCCTCAGCAAAATTAGAAATTACTATCTGTTATGGGTCTTTAGACAAACCAGCTCATATGAAATACAGGAATGCCAAAGATCAGGCACCCAGAATCACTTTGTGTAGTTTTGTATCCCTGACTTGACTAGAACTGACCATTTACCAAGTGACCTCTTTTTCATAGTCCAATGTTACATAGTAAAAAGGTAGAAGAGTTGAGGCTATGCTGAGGTAATATATTAATCCTGATACCATTTGCCAAACACCTATTATATGCCAGGTGTTTTCCATTAGACTTTGCATAGTGGCTAAATTTCCTGGGTTTGAATCCTGACTCTGCAACTTACCAGTTGGATGATCTTGGAAAAGTTACTTTATCTCTCTGTGGCTCAATGTCCTCATCTATAAAATAAGGATATGAGCAGTGTCTGCCTCATAGGGCTGTTACGAGGGTTAAAGGAGCTTGTATGTGTCGAGTGCTTAAAAGAGAGGCTGGCACATGGGAAGCACTAAGGGTCTGGAATATGTATTCTCTGGCTGCTGAGGGATCAGGAGGAGAAAGGGAGCCTGCCTTTCCCTGAGAGGGACCTGGAAGGGAAGGAGTGTATCAACCAAAGAAAAACACACAACCCAAAAGTTGCAAGTTAAGTTTTATTTGGGGCCCTTACTGAGGACTATAGCCCAGGAGGCAGCCTCTCAGATAGCTCTGAGGTACTGAGCTCAGAGGTAAGGGAGGAGACAGGATATATAGGAATTTTTGCTGAAAAAAAAAACAAAACAAAACAAAGAAAACCATGTGGTCAAACATCAAAAGATTACTGCTAATCCCAGAAAACAGACATCCCAAGGTAATGATTTTAGTGCTTTTCTTTGTATGGGAAGATACAAGAGTCTGAGCTCATTGAAATTATTCCTTAGATATGCATCGTAACTAGCTGGGGCCAGTATCCAGAGCACAGAGTATTTCCTGCTTTTCTCCATCCTGAATTCCCCTCAGGGTACACTGTGGTATGTAGGTGGGTGGGTAGGGTAACTGCAGAGGCTGATGGCTTGATGGTGGGCAACATTTGTTGTTTACTGGAATGGCAGGCAACTTTCCCTTTCCACAAGTGTGACACACAGAGGCAGGGAACCACACAGAGGGATGCCATCACAGACATCATGAATTTTTCACTGCAGAGCTAAGAGTCCAACTTAGCCCTGATCTTAGAGCCTCTTGAGATCTGAAGGTCCAGGAGTCTGCTCTGAGGATGGGTCAGGAATCCCATCCCTCCAGGCTTGGTTTCTTCAGGGTCTGATGCTCCCCCTCTACCCTGTAGCGTGGGGTCCTGTTACTGAATGAAACTTGGGTCCTCTCCACAGTGTGGAGCCAATTTACTGACCCCAGGTTGTAGTGAAGGAAAGTACAGTGTTTATTGCAGTTGCCAAGCAAGGAGAACAGGCAGCTCATGCTCAAAAGACCCAAACTCCCCAGTGGCTTTCAAGGAAAGGCTTTCAAAGGCAACATTTGGGGTGAGGGTTGCAGGGGGCCTGACTTTCTTCTGATTGTTTGGTAGTGAAGTAACAGGTTGATATTTCAGGAATCTTAATCACCAATCTTCTGGTTCCAACCAGTCTGATGTCTCCATGCTTGTGGTCAGCATGTAGTCACCATCCTCTGCCTGGGTGTGTGGGGTGTTAGCTCCTGAAGAACAACTCAAAGACCTGCGTCAGATTGTTAGGTATACCCCTTGAGGACACTGAACTATTTTCTTGAATGCTTTCCCTTTGTTTCTACATTCCCTCACTTCCCTAATTAGTAACTTCTTGAATCTATGCTTTGGAACTCAGGGAAGGTCTAGGAGACTAAAGCCTTTTTCTACAAACAAGAAACAGGGGACATGGAGGAGCTTTTGTATCTGGGAAGGCCCTGCAGGGTCCTTCTCAGTTTTAATCTCCTCCTTTTCTTTAATACTTCTCAATCAGGAGGGAAACTGGGGGCAGGACAAGAAAGAGAATAAAGTTTTGGATAGAGAGGTTAATCATAAATTTAGTAGGGGCAATCGGTTTTAGGGGCACTTGGTTTCAGACCCAGTGTTCCAACATCTCAGTGCACAGGTCTCATCTACAAAAGACCTGAGAATGGAACCCCCCATCTGCCTTTTTTGGGGAGGAGCATCAGGGGAGCTGAGCTGTAAGGGTGGGATGCTGTCCTTCATTTCTGGGGGCTGGAATGGGGACTGCTGTGGGTTGAGCTGAGATCTTTTAAGTCCAAAAGGCTAGAATTGGGTGGTTTGCCAAATCAAAGGAGCCAGGAGCAGATAAAAGATCCTGGGTACAAAATCAGGAATTTGAGAGCGAGGAGATGAGAGCAAACACCAAGTGGGCTGAGAGTCAAGAGAGGGGTGCCCTTCTCGGCTGGTGTGGTTCATGGATGGGTCAGCTGAGCTCTCGGCAAAGAGCCTAAAGCCAGGGATCTCCTGAGGCCAATCCCTCAGCTCCCCCACTGCACTCTTCCATCCACGGGGCCCAGCCTGGGAAGAAAGAGATGTTGCTACCTGGGCTTTCCATCCTTACTGTAACTGCTTGAATCCTCAAGTCACATTTCTATCTCCCAAGGCTCTCACACCTGAAGGAGTGGGGATTTTAAACACCGCCCTCCCTCCCCGGGCTATAGACACCATCATCTTTGTCAGCCATGTTCCAGATGTAGCAATGATGGTTTCTTTTTCTTTCTATTTATTTATTTATTTAGGCTGCTCCAAGTCTCAGTTGTGACACGCGAGATCTTTGTTGCAGCAGGTGGGAGTTCACATGCATGTGGGATCTAGTTCCCTGACCAGGGATCGAACCCAGGTCCCTTGTATTGGGAGCACAGAGTCTTACCCACTGGACCACCAGGGAAGTCCCAGTGATGGTTTCTTTTTAGTTTCTTTTTAGGCTGAAAGCCTTTGTAACTAATCAATTCCTCTTGGGTGATGGGCAAATCACCCCATGAAACCCTGCGATGGGCTGGGGTCAGGAGGAAGAGTAGGAGCAATGGAAGGTGGGACCCATTGGCTACCTTTTCTTCACAGCTCCCAGACTGATTGCAAGTGCCTGGGCTAGACTCCTGGCTGCCTGAGTTAACATGGGCAGATCTGAACAAGGCGCCTGACTGCTCTTAACAATTTGCTTTGTTTCATTTTTACAATGGAGGATGACCCTAAAATTTAAAAAATAGCATTGGCCTGATTCAATAGTTGAATCAGTGCCAAAATGTGGGCATAAAATTGGTCTTCTGAGTTTTCCAAGAGGTAGGTCTATTTTGGAGTGTACTTGCCCTGTTTCTGATGGGTCTCACCCGTGTACTTCTGTGCTGCAGTGGGAATTTGCCACTTCCTGCTGTGTTCCTGGGCTCTGCAAGCCTTAAAAGAACCTCAGAGATGGAGATACCTGCCGGCGATGCCTCAGGGCCATCTGTACCCCCATGAGCTGCAGACTCTGGTCATGGAACTGTTCTTTTTGTTGTTGTTATTGTTTGTTGTTGTTGTTGTTTTGGCTGCACTGCGTGGCATGCGGGATCATAGTTCCCTGACCAGGGATCGAACGGGCACCCCCTGCAGTGGAAGCGTGGAGTCTTAACCACTGGACTGCCAGTGAAGTCCCAGAACTGTTCTTTATTCTCTCAGGAGCACATGGGGTGACTTCCAAGGCTGTTTGGGCATCAGGCTGTTCCTGGGAAGGGATGAGGTGACAGAGGGTTGGGATTCCACTGGTCCTGCCCCGGCTGCACCCTGAATGCCATCTGCTCAAGTGCCCAAGCAGCGCTGACGGGAGCTCAGCAGGTGACATGCAGCTGTGAGGCATTTATAGTGGAAAGAGAGTCGCAGATGGCCCAGCGGCCCATCCTGCTGAGTTGTTCTCTTCACACAATTTTCACAGGGGTGAGGGTAAGAGTAGCTTGTGCTATAAATAAGCTGAGTCCCCCGGCAGCCGCTGTCCAAGTTACTGGCTTTGTCTGTGAGTGTTAACATACTGGCTGAGAGGAATGAGGAATGGCAGGGTCTCCCTGGAGAGAAGGGCTGAGGCTCTTTTCTTCCAGCCCTGGGGTCTGGAGGCCCTCTCCCCTGCTCCCTTGGCTTGTGGAGGCACATCTGGTACAGCTACTGACCTTACCCATTCACATATTATCATTCAAATTATTAATGTTAATATTGTTATTAATCATCTCGCAACTCAAAGGTAGATCATAAAAGTCTTCTGACTCCAGGCAGCCCTGGATAGATGAGGGTTTAGAAATGTTTCTGCACACTAGATGTCTCATATCAGGGCCCTTCCCAATCTGCCATCACGTGACCCTGAGATGCTCCCTCTTTGACTTGTCCCTAGATACTGGCAACTCTAGGGGGGGTCATTGGACCACATTTCTGGGCAGTGCGTGAAGAAGCAGCAGATAGGGAGAGAGGCTGGTATTAGGAGAGACCTTTAACTACAGGCCCTGTGGAAGAGAACTCAACAGTATCCAACAAAAGTCCATATGCATTGACCCTTTGGCCCAGCAATAGTACTTCTAGGATGCTATCCCAAAGATATGTTGGCAAAAAATTTAAATATGATACTCAAGGCCACTCACTGAATCACCATTAAGAGAGTAAAAGACTGGAAATGAATCAAATGTCTGTTGGGAGAGAAATGGTTGAATAAACTATGGTATATCCACTAAATGGAACATTATGCAGCTGTGAAAAGGAATGAAGATGGTTCTATGTACTGCTGTGCAGTTATCTCCAGGATACAATGTTAACTCAAGTTAGATAAAGCAATGTACAGCATTTTCTCTTTTATCTAAGAAAGGGAGGATATGAATATTTACACGTATTTGCTTATTTTTTAATGGAAACATAAATCATTAAATAAATTAAAAGATTACTAACGGAGGAGAGAGTGGACAGGGAAGAGGGGACTGAATCAGGGGTGGATTGAGTGAAAAGGTAATAAAACTTAAGCTTCAGGACCCCTTGTGTGTAAACACCTTTTTCAAGGCCCTAAGAGAAGTCCAAGCAACTTCTTACTCCTTTTCTTAAAGAGGCATAAAAATTTACATACAATTCCTTCTTTAGACAGCTTCTATTGTGCCTCAGTTGCAGGTGGTACCCAAAAGTGCTTGTTGAATGTATGCACAGAATAGAATATGCTGATGGTAAATCAGCCCCATCATAGTACCACTTTTGATCCTAGTTCTAATGGCCTGGAGAAACATGGAACAACCCACTTCCTCTTCCATGTACCCTCTACCCAGCCTTCAGATATTTAAACACCAAGTATTCTCCTCTCTGGTAGTCTCAATGACTCTTACTCATGATAAGTCATTGGGATCTCCTTTCAATCCTGATATTTTCCTCTGAACCAGCTTCAGTATTTCTACAAATGGTAAGAAAGGCACACACTAAAATGGAGCCATTGCTTCAGAGCTGTCTTCAGAATCCAAATGCATAAAGATGTTATCTGAGAAGACTAACCCATTAGTTTATGGCCATCAAAGTTCATTTCAATTTCTCTCATTCTTTCATTCATTCACCTATTTATTTATTCAATAACATTTATTTGGCACCTGTTACTTGCTGGCACTAAGTCAGCTCTGGGGCATACAACAGTGAGTAAAGTCTGTCCCCCTCTAGCTTTAGAATACTAAAAATTAGAGCAGCCAAGTGAAAAAAGGCTTTGAGATGTTGGCACTTGTACTTTTTGCTGTGTAACCTTGGGCATGTTATTTAACCTCTGAGCTTCAGGTTCTTATTTACAAAATGGTGGTATCAACAACTACCCCAGAGGGTTGTTATGAGGTGGATGATATGCCATTTGTAAAGTGCTTATTACAGTGACTGGAATGTAGTTGATCAGTTAGTTAATATTCTTTCCCTTCTGAAGGACTCACAGTTTGGCTGTTGAAATATGTATAATGGTGTTGCAGGAAAATGAGGCGAAAGAAGACGGTTGTGGCCCAGGTCTTGGGTGAGTCCCTGGGACAGGCCGCCAAGTGAGGGTCCTTGGCTTTGCGGAGGAAAGAATTCAAGAGTGAGCCATAGTAAAGTGAAAGTAGTTTATTGAGAGAGATACACATTCCATAGACAGAATGCGGTCCATCTCAGAAGGCGAGAGTGGTCCAAAGTATGGGGTGGTTAGTTTTTATGGGCTGGGTAATTTCATAGGCTAACAAGTGGGAGGATTATTCCAACTATTTTGGGGGAGGGTGGGGATTTCCAGGAATTGGGCCGCTGTCCACTTTTTTGGCCTTTTATGGTCAGGACCATCCTGGCACCTGTGGGTGTGTCATGTAGCATATGCTAATGTATTACAGTGAGCATATAATGAGGCTACTGGAAGTCAAATCTTCCGCCATCTTGAGCCTAATCAGTTATAACCAGTTTATGTCTTATCCTCAAGGGCTATGTCATGCTTTTAATGGTGGTGCCCTGCCCCCCTTCCCTCCTCTCTCAACGGGAGTGGGGGAAGGGAACTATGGGTTAATTTTGGAGGGAGCGGGTAGGGGTTTAGGAAATATGGAACATGGGGTGCTGTGCAGGGTGAGGCATCTTAGACAGCTAGAGCAGCATGTGGGTTTGGGGCACTTGCCAGCATGAAGGTCAAATATGGGGGTCACCAAGGGTGTGTCTGTGTATTGAGGTTGAGTGGGAGGGAAAGAGGCTGAAGACAACCTTCGCCATTTTGCTCAAAACCAGGCCATGTTCCGTGAGCAGTAAACAAGAATTGTTTGTTTTGATCTAAATAATCAGTCTCTGGTACTCTGAGACTCTGCTTTTGTTTGTTTTCCCGTCACTTCAGAACTTATTTTATTTGTTTGATTGAGCATGGGTAGATCTAAAGTACGACACCCTTCCTAGTGGAGTGGCCATAGAAGCATGGTTCTAGATGTCCCTTTGGGGCAGGTTTAGGGCAGCTCACAGGCAAGCTCTGGAGGTCTGACAGTCCACAGTGGGCCTGAGACCAGAGAAGAAACCTCTTCGGGACATTCATGCAGAATAGATGAGAGAGGCTGAAGGATGGGGAGGAAGGATGGAGACTGCTTTGGTGCTGGCCTCACGCAGGCCCACCCTGAGGAGTAAGAGGCAGGAGCAGGAGGGGGATAGTGAGAGAAAGTGCTGGCTCCCCACTTAGGGCACATCCCTGCTCAGCCCCATAGGAAGCGTTCCTCGGGGACGGTCTCTGACTTGGCCTTGCTTGCTAACCACCCTCTCAAAGTCCTCCCGACCCTCCCCACTTCTGCACAGAGAGCGCTCCGAGTCTGGACAGTCCCAGCTTCTGAGCTTGGCTGCAGCCTCTTCTCCTGCTCTGTCTGGACCTGGTGTTTGGTCCAGGCCTGCCTATTTCATTTCTGACTATATTAAAGACTCACCCCTCTTGAATTGCCTCTAGTTTCCATCCCCAAACTGGGCCCACGCATTCTCAAGCCCAGCCTGGGCCTCAGAGACGCACAGCAGGCAGACGGAACATCTGTCTTCATTTGGTGTCTGTCTGTGCTGCCTGCACCCTTCTCTTCTCACCCCTTCTGAAGCCCTCTCCCCTCTTCTCCTCTCCCTCCTGCCCTCTCTGTCCCTCCTCCCTCCCCCTTTGGTATCTCCTGCCCGGGTTGCCCACACTGAGGGCTGGGCCCAAGCAAGCAGCCAAGACAGTGAGCGCAGTGGCCTCGGCTGAGATGGGCACATTCGGTGAGGGGTGAGGCGTACCCTTGGGCAGTCTTTGCCTCCCGACAAAGCCCCACGCGGAATCTCACAAATCTGCTGCTGAGTGAGTCTGTCCTGACAGAAAAGATGCTTCTCTGGCCTGAAGGCAGGTTATGGGGCCTCCAGGTCTACACAGCCACAAGTCATTCCTCTCCACTCCCTGGTGGCAGAAAACCATCTCTCTCTTCTCTTCCATTGCTGTGCCCCCCACCGCCATAACCACACCAGGGGGAGGGATCCAAATTCAGCTCATCACAAGCAGTTGAAAAGACCAACACAGGTCCAAAGTACGCTGCAGGCTGCCAGAGGTGAGTTTGCAGAAACCAGCTCTCTTCCAAGGTTATTAGCCTTGGCGCTGGGGGTGACACAGGCAACATTTACATAATCCCTGGACTCGAGTCTCAAGAGAAAGCAGCAGAAACAAGAGGGGTCATGAGGCTTTCTAGTGTAAGACTTGGAGAGTGGAGTTTCCATCAATCTTGTTTACCCAGTTGTAAAGTGGGGAAGTTTTACAGTAGGACAAACAGGTTAAATGAGATGGGGGTAAGTAGTAGTAACTGCTCCATAAATATGGCTGCTGGAATCATAATTACCCTTCTTTAGCCTGCCGCCCGGGTAGCACTGAGCCATGGCATTCACAAAGCTTTGGTTTTTCTCCACTCCCTTCCGGCAAGGCTGCTAGGAAGAGAGATGCTTTAGGGTTCCGCCCTTTATGGCCTAGGAAAGTCACACTGGTTCAGAATTAGCCATCCTCCTGCCCTTGTCTTCAGAACCAATGCTCGCCCTGAGGAAAAGTTAGCTCTGGATCCAAATCCTGTCTCTGCCCCTAGCTTTGTGACCAATTTGGACAGATAACTCCCCTCTCTGACTCTTTCCTTCTTTATCTGTAAAATTCCTATCTGATAGGATTGGTTTGCGGATTCCATGTGATAATACCTATAGAGAGGGTAACACAGAGCTAATCTGGCCAGAGCAGGGGCTCAATAAGTAGTATTAGTAATTAGCAGCATAATTAGAATTAATGCTCATTTTAGGGAGCTCGAAGTCTTAAGAAATAAGGAATATTCAACTCTCAAAAAAGGAAAAAAGAAAAGAAAAGCAGATTTCTTAATGTGTGCTAACCTTATTCTAGATCTGTGGTCTTCGGCCTGCAAATTCACTGTCTAAATCCTCCTTGGACAGATTTCTGTTGTCTGAAAAAGAATTTCATGGTGTTTGAGTCTCTGGCCCATCTTGTCAGAGTAGATATTAATACTCCCATTTTGAAGACAAGAAAACTGAGATTCACGAAGGTGAAGTGATTTATCTAAAGCCTCATGTCTGGTTATCTAGAGAGCCAGGACCCCAATCCAGGTCCTCTACTGCAAACCCCCGTCCTCCCTCGGTCACTGACAATGCCTCATAGCTGCCCCACTCCCGCTGTCTCCTGGGCCACTCCACTGCTCCCCGACCCAGAGCAGTCCCTAGCTGATGAGATCATGTCTTCGAAAGGCTCCTCTTTGGTTCCACTTTGCCATCAGACTAACACTTTGGGAACCTCAAAACTGACAAGTCCCAGACTTTATGGTTATGAAAAATCAGAATCCTGTTGGGATTTTCTTGTATTAAGTCATCAAGCTATTCCATTTGTATAACAGGAAAACTGTCTACTCCTGGGTACTATGTCTCTTGACAAAATCCCTGATGCCAATATATATCTCACTCCTTTATCTTTTGCCCTCTGGTCTCTCTCTCTCTCTCTCTCTGTTCTATTTCATAGGCAGAGCAAAAGAATCTCCCAAATCGACTAGATCGCTATCTAATAAACGGGGGAAAATATTCGTCGTGATAGGGCTCAGAAGTGAACTGATTTTCCTGCAGGCTGAGACTCCTAAGATCCACTTAGGGGGGGTATTAGCGGAGCCCGTAAGATGCTGGCTTTGTAAAGTGGTGTGACATGCTGGCAACGCTGGAGAATCAATGCTTGGCCTGAATTCAGTGGAGAAATGCAGAGACGAGAATGCTGGGAGGGACCAGACACCTGATTTCTTGGGCCCAATGCAGAGCCTCAGGTGAGGGTCTGCAGTGGGCAGATGAGTGCAAATGTGGAATGGGCCAAAGGACACTGCCTTGCAGACTGTGTCAGGAGCCCAGCAGTTCACCTTTTGTTATCATTCATCATATGCATCAGACTTCACGTATCCACATATTATTGATTGTCTGCTCTGTGCTGGGCAACCACTCTCCCTCTGAGCTTCTAGAGCACTTCTCTTGAAGCTCATCTAAAGCACCTATTTCATTCTTCCTGGTATTATAGTCAGCTTTTTATAATCTTCCACTGGGTTTTAAGTTTCTTCATATCAGGAGCTGTGTCTTACTCATCTCTGGCCTTTGAGCCTTGCGGGAGTGAGGCTCACTTGTGTACATTTGCTGAATAAATGAATTAAGGAATCAATGAACCAGTCGGTTGCTTAGTAAATATTTATGGACTATGTACTATAATAGGGTTTGGGCCGAATAATCCCTTTTCTGGACTGGGAAGCTCTTTAGCAGAGTCCACTTTATAAAGAGACTGTCCTTTGTTATCAATACTTGACTGTTCCTTAAAGCAGTTGAAACTTCTAGGCATAACTATGAAACTGGCTGATGCAAAGTGATTATATCCCCAATAATTTGGTAGGTGGGGTTAAGTGACTATGCTGTGGTTGAAATGTTAAGAGCCTAATTTCTTTTAGCTAAATGTTTTTGAAAGTTTGGGGAGTTATTTGTGCATGGGCAACCCAGTCCTTGAATGGATGGTCATTCTCATTAAGAATCCAGATGATGGGGCTTCCCTGGTGGCGCAGTGGTTGAGAATCTGCCTGCCGATGCAGGGGACACGGGTTCGAGCCCTGGTCTGGGAGGATCCCACATGCTGGGGAGCAACTGGGCCTGTGAGCCACAATTACTGAGCCTGCGCGTCTGGAGCCTGTGCTCCGCAACAAGAGAGGCTGCGAGAGGCCCGCGCACCGCGATGAAGAGTGGCCCCCGCTCGCCGCAACTAGAGAAAGCCCTCGCACAGAAACGAAGACCCAACACAGCCATAAATCAATCAATCAATCAATCAATCAATCCAGATGATAACCAGCTGGCCGCATGAGAGATGGCCAGTGTGACTGCTTCTTGGGACAGGCTGAAGCCTTTGACACCTCTCTACCTGGTATGGGCTGCTTAGGTTGGATCAATCTTTGGAAGTTCTGTTCTTCCCCCACTTGGAAAGATGGTTTCCTGGGGTGGGACTCTTAGGCTATTGGAATGAACCCCCATACACACTTTTCACCTCAGCTTGTACCACACCCTGAATGGACTGATAGGAAACCATATCCCTTAATTCACCTTTTGTCTGGATAGCCTCCCTCTCTTTCCTAATGGATCTTGGGAGAATGAAAACAGAAACCCAGCAATCCCACTACTGGGCATATACCCTGAGAAAACCATAATTCAGAAAGAGTCATGTACCAAAATATTCATTGCAGCTCTGTTTACAATAGCCAGGACATGGAAGCAACCTAGGTGTCCATCATCGGATGAATGGATAAAGAAGATGTGGCACATATATACAATGGAATATTACTCAGCCATAAAAAGAAATGAAATGGAGGTATTTGTAATGAGGTGGATGGAGTTAGAGTCTGTCATACAGAGTGAAGTAAGTCAGAAAGAGAAAAAGAAATACAGTATGCTAACACATATATATGGAATCTAAGGAAAAAAAAAAAAAAAAGGTCATGAGGAACCTAGTGGCAAGACGGGAATAAAGACACAGACCTACTAGAGAATGGACTTGAGGATATGGGGAGGGGGAGGGGTGAGATGTGACAGGGTGAGAGAGTGTCATGGACATATATACACTACCAAATGTAAAATAGATAGCTAGTGGGAAGCAGCCGCATAGCACAGGGAGATCAGCTCGGTGCTTTGTGACCACCTAGAGGGGTGGGATAGGGAGGGTGGGAGGGAGGGAGATGCAAGAGGGAAGAGATATGGGAATATATGTATATGTATAACTGATTCACTTTGTTATAAAGCAGAAACTAACACACCATTGTAAAGCAATTATACTTCAATAAAGATGTTTTAAAAAAAAAAAACAGAATGTAACTATGCTTGTGTTTTACCAATGTCTGAGTCTTCATGAAAAGGACCATTTGCTAGAAAATAAGTTCTGAAGCAGAATTTTAAAATAACTGGCATTACCATAGAACTCTTAGAAGAGAACATAGGCAAAACATTCTCAGACATAAATTGTGGCAATATTTTCTTAGACCAGTCTCCCAAGACAAAAGAAACAAAAGCAAAAATAAACAAATGGGACATTATCAAACTTAAAAGCTTTTTCACAGCAAAGGAAATCATCAACAAAATGAAAAGACAACCTGCAGAATGGGAGAAGATATTTGCAAACGATACGACTGACAAGGGCTTAACTTCCAAAATATACAAACAGCTCATACAACTCAATATCAAAAAAGCAACCTAATCAAAAAATGGGCAGAAGACCTAAATAGACATTTCTCCAAAGAAATACAGATGGCCAACAGGTACATGAGAAGATGCTCAACATCGCTAACTATTAAAGAAATGCAAATCAAAACCACAATGAGGTATCACCTCACACCAGTCAGAATGGCCGTCATTAAAAAGTCTACAAACAATAAATGCTGAAGAGGGTGTGGAGAAAAGGGGATCCTCCTACACTGTTGGTGGGAATGTAAATTGGTGCAACTACTATGGAAAACAGTATGGAAGGTCCTTAAAAAACTAAAAATAGAGCTGTAATATGATCCAGCAATCCCACTCCTGGACATATATCCAGAAAAGATGAGAACTCTAATTTGAAAAGATACATGCACCCCCAATGTTCATAGCAGCACTATTTACAAGACATGGAAGCAACCTAAGTGTCCAACAACAGATGAATGGATAAAGAAGATGTGGTATATATATATATACAATGGAATACTGCTCAGCCACAAAAAGAATGAAATATTGCCATTTACAGCAACATGGATGGACCTAGAGAATATCATAGTAAGTGAATTAAGTCAGAGAAAGGCAAATATTATATCATATCACTTATATGTGGAATCTAAAAAAATAATACAAATGAATTTATTTACAAAACAGAAACAGATGTACAGACATAGAAAACAAATTTATGGTTACCAAAGGGGAAAGGGGGAGGGGATAAATTAGGATTATGGAATTAACAGATACACACTACTATATGTAAAATAGATAAGCAACAAGGATTTACTGTATAGCATGGGGAACTATATTCAACATCTTGTAATAACCTATAATGGAAAATAATATGAAAAAATGTAAATATAACTGAATCACTTTGCCGCACACTTGAAACTAACACAATATTGTAAGTCAACTATACTTCAATAAAAAAATAACTGTCATCTGTTGAGTTTTTATCTGCCAGCCACTGATAAACACTTTGCATGCATCATCTTCCTTTAATTCACAAAGCACCATTAGGAGGTAGGCATTTTAATTCCTATTTTGCAGATGAAGAAATGGTTCATGAGTTCATGGTACTTGACTCGTTAACTTTCCCAGAGTCACATGGTGATGAAATGGCTGAACCAGGACTCCATCCTAAGCCTATCAAACACAAAAGCCTATCATCATAACCGCTGTTTTACTGGGTGCCGTGTCAATGGCCGTGAGTATCCAAGGATGAGCATCTTCTGCTTCTCTGGATGCTTAAGGGACAAATAGGCTAACTTCACAGGAATGTATCTTAGTCCTCACACCATCAGATATTCTCACTCGATTGCAGTACGTGTTTACATGCGGTTCCTCGGACACACCCTATACACACTCTGTAATGGTTAATTCAGAGGGAAGCTCAGAGCATCCTTTGTTGAGACTGTTTTAAAAATTAGGTGCTGGGTTGTTTTTGTTTTCCTCTTTGATGAGCTGAAGGCCCTTAGCTACGAATGGCCTTTTGAGGTATGTGTTTTCCTGCCCATCTGGCTTTGCCTGAGCTCCTGTGGAATAGATGTTTGCAGGGTACTGCACCAGTTTTCCCAGAGGGACAGCAGGAAGGGACAGGTCCTCAGTGGCATCCAGTAAATGAGACTGGAGCTTCAATTAATCTTTGGGGAATAGGCCTTCCTACATAGAAAAGGGGTCCTCTGACTTCAGGTTTGAATATGTTGAAAGCCAGTGAGGCAGGATGCTCCAGATGTGGAAATATAGTCCCCTGAAGGAGGTGAGTGACCTTTCACGTACTACCGTCCTTTGGTCCTGGAGCGCTCTTGCTAGACAGTCCCCTGACCTCCACCTGCGCTTACCCCCGCCAGCTTGGTCAGTGGTGTTTGAAATTCCTTTAAGATATAAGGTTTAAAATGCAGCTGCTCCTTGAAAATGTGGACTCCTATTCACACTGCTATGACTACTCCTCACATTTATGTGGAACTTTACAGTGTGTAAATCATTTGCGTTACCTTATGTCATTGTGAATGCTCACAGCAATCTGTGGGGTATGCCCTGCTCATGTCTCAGTTTATATAAAGAGAGCAAGAGAAGTAGAGTTGTATGTGTCACCAAAGACAGTAGGTGACAGAGATAGAATTAAGACCTGGATTTTATGGTTCTAAGTCCAAAATTCTTTCACTATAGCAGAACTGCTTCTTACTCATATACATACACTGAGCTATAAGTGGCCATTATCCCCAAAGCTAGAATTGCTGGTAGGAAGAGACGTCCACAGCCTTAGAACTTAAGTACCTGCAGGTAGCGGGTCTCCTGAAAGATGCAGGGGAGGAGTGGAGTAGAGAAGATGCAGGAAGTGTAGGGAGCATCCTAGGAGAGGTCTGCCAGCTTTACACCCCTGCCGAGGAGTGAGTCTGCTGGTAGGTCAGAAGTGGCCACAGAACCCCTCCTAGTCCTAAAAGACTTTTTAAAATGTTGTTTTGGGGGACTTCCCTGGTGGTGCAGTGGTTAAGAATCTGCCTGCCAATGCAAGGGACATGGGTTCGAGCCCCTGGTCCAGGAAGATCCCACATGCCGTGGAGCAACTAAGCCTGTGTGCCACAACTACTGAGCCCACGTGCCACAACTACTGAAGCCCACGCACTCTAGGGCCCATGTGCTGCAACGACTGAGTCCACGTGCTGCAACTACTGAGCCTGTGCTCTAGAGCCCGCGAGCCACAACTACTGAAGCCCACGCGCCTAGAGCCCATGCTCCTCAACAAGAGAAGCCACTGCAATGAGAAGCCCGCGCACCGCAATGAAGAGCAGAGCCCGCTCGCCGCAACTAGCGAAAGCCCACGTGCAGCAACGAAGACCCAACACAGCCAAATATAAATAAATAAATTAATTAATTAAAAAAATTTTTTAGTCTTCCCTGGTGGCGCAGTGGTTGAGAATCCGCCTGCTAATGCAGGGGACACGGGTTCAAGCCCTGGTCCGGGAAGATCCCACATGCCGCGGAGCAACTGGGCCTGTGAGCCACAATTACTGAGCCTGCGCATCTGGAGTCTGTGCTCCGCAACAAGAGAGGCCGCGATAGTGAGAGGCCTGCGCACCGCGATGAAGACTGGCCCCCACTTGTCGCAACTAGAGAAAGCCCTCGCACAGAAACGAAAACCCAACACAACCAAAAATAAATAAATAAATAAATAAAATTTTAAAAAAAAAATTAAAATGTTGTTGTTGTTGTTTTATGACTTGCCTGGAGCATTTTCTCCAGATAAGCAATAATGGAAGACAGTGAGCAAATGCCAACTCGGTGATCCCCTGGGAACCCTTCTGGGCAGTGGTGTTTACATGGGATGAGATCGGAAGAGCTGCTACCGGCTGGCGGGCACTGGGAGTGCAGAGTGCATGCGGGAGCTGCAGTCTGGAGCCCCGGCTGCAGGGCACAGGCAGTCTTTCTCAGCAACGAGAGGCATGGTGAGAGTCATTTGAATTTCTTGCCTTGGTTACTTCAAAGCAGATTAATAGCAGAGCACTTTGTATTCTCAGCAGGAAAAAAGGTAGAAGGAGTAACCGCCACTGCACTGATGCTCACTTTCTCTTCATTCATTCTGTCCATAGATGTTTCTCCATATAACTGCACTGGGAAGGTGCTGGGGATTCTCTAATCTCATCCACAAGTAGCTCACAGTCTAGGTGGGGAGACAGATATGTCAATAAAGGAATGATAATTCAGACGGTTAAACACCAAAAAAAGCAGATTGAACCACTCAGAGTGGCAACAGGAAAGGCGCAGAATTAACTCTAAGGGGGGGTATCCACAAAGGCTTTCTGGAGGAAGTGTCATGTGAGCTGAGCTCCCATGTGAGTTTCAGCATACAAAAAAACTGCACACGTCGTTACTATACAATTTGATGAGTTTTCACAAATTGGAATAAACCTGCGGAACTAGCACCCAGATCAGGAAACATGACCAGCATCCCAGAAGGCCCACTCCTGTCCCCTCCCCGTTGCTAGCTGCCTCCCTCCCTGGCCCCCAAGGAGTAGCCTCTCTCCTGACCCTAAAGCATAGATTTGTTTTGCCTGTTTTGAATTTTATGTAAATCGAGCCATTCTACATACGCTCCTTGATGACTGAGACAGAGCTAAAAGGACAAATAGGAATTCATCAGGGGGCAGGGTAGAGAAGTGCATTGTGGGAAGAAGGGGTAGTATGCTCAAAGCAGAGATGGAATAACAGCATGTGTGAGAACTGTCAGCTTTCAGCAGTGCTGGAGCATAACATTCAAGAGGGGGAGGTGGCACGAAAGGTTACCAGAGAGGAAGGCAGGGGGAGATACATCATGGACAGCCTTCCATACCATGCAAAGGCATTGGGATTTTAGCCTGGAAACCTGTGGTTCCCAAAGCTGACTGATCATCAAGGTCACCTGGGCAACTTTTTTTTTTTTTTTTTTCTAGCACTGGGTTTCTCCACTATGGCTTTATTGACATTTGAGGGTGAAGAGGTCTTCTTTGAGTAGATGACCTGGGCCACTTTTAAGGCACACAGATCCCAGGACCCACCATCAGAGATTTGAGTTTTGTAAAGTTCTTCCCAAAGGGTTCTCATAATTAGCTGAGTTTGGAAACCATTTTATAGAGAGATTGGGGAGCCACTGAAGGATTATAAGCAAGGGAGTGGGAGGGTCTGACTTGAGTTTTGAAGGATGATGTAGGTTGTTTAATGAGGAGACTGTGGCGGTAGACATGAGATGCCCCAGCCTGATCTGGGATGTGGCACAGGGTTTGGAGTGGGGAGGACAATCTTGAGAGAGAATTAGGAGGCAGAAGGAACCAAATGTGTTGATCAGTTGGTCATGGAAGGTGGTAGAGTGGGAGGACCCGAGGAAGATACCCAGGTTTCTGGCTTGTGCCTATTCCACAGGCATGAGCAAACTTTGGGGGCAGAAAAAGTAACATCATATTTTTGTTTAATTAACTTATCTATAATAACTTCACCCCAATTTCTCTACATATCTTTGTTGAACCATTTATTCATTCAGCAAATGTTTTTTAAATGCCAAATATATATCTGACACTGTTCCAAGCACTGAATCATATGTAAGAGACAGAATCAAAAGGATACAAAATATTGAGAATTCACTGTTAGTGTTTGAGAAAAAATATTGGCCTTTTTATTCCTTTCAATTCACTAAATATATGCCAGGAAACAGTCATATGTCAAGTTAGATCCAAGAGGAGCATATATGAGTTACTGATGTGGTGGAGAGAGGGAAGAGGGCTAGAACCACCCAGAGGTGGGTAACAGTGGTTATTTCAACCTTGTGTTAAGAGCCTACAATACTATTCTACTCCTTATAGCAACTCTATATTTATTGTATTTATTTTCTACATTTGTACACATGAGGAAATGAATAATTCATCCTCAGGTGCACAGCTAATGAGTAATAATGCTAAAATTCAAACAAGATTATGTGCCTCACTGCAAACCAAAATGTAGGGAGAAAAGTTCCCTCGTTCTCATATGAGGAAACTGAAGCTGTGAGTGGTTTGGTTTTTGGCCCAAGGTTGAATAGCAAACTAATGGCAAAGCCCAGCTGAGTAGACAAAGGCCTTGATCTGTAGCCCTGGCCTGTGACCACACTCAGCTCGGTCACTACAGGAAGCTCAGCCCATCCTGAGCATGACCCAGGGTTCTGTAAGCCGCCGCTGAACGTTTTATTGTTGGGAGCAGGCTGGAGGTCAGGTTTAGGACTGGGCTGAGTTTGGGGTGTCTCTTTGCTGGAGAGTCTTCCACAAGCCAAGGACAGGGCACAGTGGGTCAGGAAAGCACTGCCTATCCTTTCTAGAACTTTTGCCAAAATATACTCCGGGTGGTTAGGGGCACAGCCTTGACCCCAGATTCTGGGTAACCCTCTCATGTGTTGAGTTAGACTGGGGCCAATCTAGAAAAGGCGTGCACAATTAGCACAGATTTCTTTAGCCATCTGCAATCAAGAAAGTAAGAGAGCTCTGCTTTGAGTTGGGAAGTAGGGGAATCAAAGAACAACTCAAGACACACATTGCACTCAGAGGAACTTCAGCCTGCCCTTCCCTCAGTTTGCTCTTTCCTACAGCCCTCAGAGCCCTTCCCCGGAAAGAAGTACTTGGACACCTAGGACACAAAGTTTCCTGAAGGAACTTATTACAGGGGTTGTTGGAACAGGTGCTAAGGAGGAGACAAGAGACTGGATTATCCAAAACTCGGGGATTGAGGTCAAGCAGGATGGCAGACACACAGGGCAGGTTTTTTTTTTTTTTTTTTTTAATTTATTTATTTAATTTTGGCTGTGTTGGGTCTTCGTTGCTGCGCACGGGCTTTCTCTAGTTGCGGCGAGTGGGGGCTACTCTTCATTGCGGTGCGCGGCCTTCTCGCTGTCGTGGCTTCTCTTGTTGCAGAGCACAGGCTCTAGGTGCGCAGGCTTCAGTAGTTGTGGCACATGGGCTCAGTAGTTGTGGCTTGCAGGCTCTAGAGCTCAGGCTCAGTAGTTGTGGCCCACGGGCTTGTTGCTCCGCGGCATGTGGGATCTTCCCGGGCCAGGGCTTGAACCTGTGTCCCTTGCATTGGCAGGCAGATTCTTAACCACTGTGCCACCAGGGAAGTCCAACACAGGGCAGTTTTTAATAGTCAGTGCTGACCTCCCGTTTTCAAAAGGGCCAGGTCTCTTCATCCAAACTTACAGGGTGGGGGCCACCTTGCAGAGGAGCAGGAGGACACAATGGCCTCACACGCACCCTCTCAGGGTGCCCTTTCATGCCTCTGCCCACTTCTGGGCGAGGTCTCCTGCTGGTCACCATCACAGCAGGCCATCACCATCACTGAGGACACACTCTCCACCTCCATCCTCCACTCCCAACTGGCTCCTGGAAAGATGATTTCTCTCAGAGCACTCTGAATGGTTAGGATGCTTCAAGGGAATTTATCCTAAAGAAAATCCTAACCAAATGATCAGAAGACAAAAGGATGTTAGGACAAATGTCTACATCATCGGAACTGGACAAATCTGACATCAAGCCACGGGGGTGGGGCTGCAATAACTTCCACTTTAAAATGGCTGTTGCTGAGAAGTGACTCAGGAAAGCAATAGAGAGTGGAGGGAGAAAGAGGTAAATCCAGCCAGGATCTGGTTTGTTGGCATGTTGCCTCCCTTCTCTGCAAAAATCCAGGTATATATTATATAAAAGGCTCCAACATCAGGCTAATAGGAGTTTCTGAAAGAGAGAAGAATTAAATCAGATGAGAGGACATGATTAAAAAAAATAGTACAAGAACATTTCTGCAAACTGAAGCATGTCTTCAGAATGAAAGAGGCCTTGGAATGTCTGCTACAATGAATGAATAAAATCCCAGACCAATGCACTTTATTGTTGAATTTCAGAACACAGCAGATAAAGAGAAGCTCCTGTATTCTTCTGGAGAGAAAAAGAGGTCCATGCAGTCAAGAATCAGAAAGTTATCAGACATCTCAACAACAACACTAGAAGCGAGAATACAATGAAGAAATGCATTAAAAACTTGGAGGGAAAATTATTTTCAATCTAGGTTTCTGTATCCGGCTAAACTATTAATCAAATATGAGAATAGAATAATTCATTTTGGGACATCAATGGATTTGAAAATAACTTGACACATATTCTTTTTTAAAAAGGTACCAGAGAATGCACTCCAGAAAAATGAGGAGTAAATTAAAAAGAAAAAAACTTGGTATCTAGGAACCTGGGCTATAACATAGGGGAGCATTGAAAAGAAGTCCTAGAATAACAACCATGTCACAGTCCTGGAGAGCAACTAGTCCAGTTGGAAAAGAATATAGAGGACTTTCCTTAGGTTTAGGAAATATCCAGGAAAAAAAATGGAATGGATGCGTTTGAGCATATGAAAAGTTTGATAGGAATTTGGTATAATTGTTAGAGAATTTAATTAAAAGAGACAATATGGAAATAGATAGACCAAAAAATTTTAAAGGCAGTTAACTCCAGGGGGAAAGTTTTTAACAAGAAAGGAAATGTAGGGACTTCCCTGGTGGCTCAGTGGATAGGATTCCACGCTCTCAATGAAGGGGGCCTGGGTTCAATCCCTGGTCAGGGAACTAGATCCCACATGCATGCCACAACTAAGGAGCTGGCTAGCTGCAACTAAGGAGCCCTTGAGCTGCAACTAAGAAGCCCATCTGCCTCAACAAAGACCTGGTGCAACCAAATAAATAAATAAATAAATATTTTTTTTTAAAAAAAAGAAAGGAAATGTAAAAATAAGCATGACACGGGAATCTACTATATTCTAGACTTTATTCTGAAAGCAACATGAGTCCATGAACAATTTCTGTTTTATTGTATTCTCAGGACAGAGCACAGTGCCTGACACATAATGGGAACTAAATAAATATTATTTGAATGAATGAAGAAAAGTGCTAGGTTCTAGGAAGAAAGCAAAATGAAGTAGACATAGTCCCTACTATCTAGGAGATCACAACTGAAACCAAGTAGTTATCAAATGTCCAAGCCCAGTGTCCTACTTTATTGGATTTTGTGAGTCATGAAGAGAATGGGGCATGGGAAGAGACTCCACTTTTTTGAATGTGAACTTTAAGTGGGCTGTGACTTCTGTTGGTGGAAGAAAATAGTCCTAATGTGGCCAAGGCTACATGTTTGAGCTCAGGAGGAGTACTTAGCAGGCAGAAAGCTATGGTGTAACAGCTGTATTAGATTGCTTTATTCCTCTCTTCTTTCTCTCTCTTTGCTTTAGTTTTATAATATTCAAAAGTTGTTATGGTATTCAGGATATATAAAAAATACTCAAAATTCAACAGGAAAAAAACAAACAGGCCAGTGGAAAAAATGGGCAAAAGACTTGAACAGATAATTCACTGAAGAGGATGTGTTGATGGCAGTTAAGCTCATGAAAAAAGTGTCAAGTGTTATTAGCTATTAGGGAAATGCAAATTAAACCACAATGAGATAATATTACCCACCTATTAGAATGGCTAAAATAAAAATAATAAAAACACCGAGTGTGGGTGAGGATGTGGAGTAACAGGAACTGTCATATACTACTGGTGAGAATGCAAATGGTACAGCCATTCTGGAAAACAGGTTAGCAGTTTCTTATAAAGTTTAACATACAATCCAGCAATTCTACTCCTGGGTGTTTGCCATAGAAAAATAAAAACTTGTGTTCATGCAAAAATCTGTGCATGAATATTTATAGCAGCTCTTTTCATAAGCCCCCAAACTAGAAAAAAACAAAATTTCCTTCAAAAGATGAATGTATAGACAAACTGGTACATGTAATAGAATACTCAGCAACTTAAAAAAGAAAAAAAGAGAGAGAGAACAAGATATTGATACACAGAACAGCATAGATGAATCCCAAAGGCCTTATGTTGAGTAGAAGAAGCCAGTCTCAAAAGCTACATAGCAACTTCTACTTCTGGGAAGATGGAGTACTTTCCCCTATTCCTCTAAGAAGTAGCCTGGAAATTATATATAAAAGAAACATAAAAAGATTCTCTGAGAGTTGAGAGAAGGGATTTTCCCCCTGATATATCTAAGAATGAGTGCTGGAGAAGCTGGCACCCTGGATATGCCAGTGGGTGCAGACCAAACAAGCTCTAAGAAAAGTCTGCTCTCTTAGCCAGATGACAAGGGAAAGGGCAACCTTGCAAGAGAGAAAACTTTTAGGAATTAATTGCTCTACTTCAGACATCCTGGCAAAAACTGTAGTTCCCACAACAGCAAATGTCAGATGTGGAGCCTAAACTCTCACATCCAACAGGTTGTAACAAGGTACCCCTCCTGCTTCCCAGTGAGGTAGTGTCAGAACTAGTGGAGCGTCTGGACTTTCATCACTATTCAATGATAAAGAGGCCACCCACCCCCAAGGGACCTGTGGTGGCCATATGGGGAGCAGTAATGAAACAATCTAGTCTTTCCCAGCCAGGAAGGTATCAGTGGAGACGTAGTGAGGAGCTGGAGCTCCCATCTCTGCCCAGCACTGATGAGGAACCCCTGCCCTCAAGTGTCAGCAGAGGCCAAGCAGGAGACCATCTTCTATACCCACCTATAGGTGACTGTAATGAAGTGGCCCACTCATCCTCTCTTTCCATGCTGCAGCAGTGTCAGAGAAAGCCAGTTAAAACAGAAAGCTTCAATAAGATTCAGAATTTCCCAACTCTATACCCCAAATGCCCATGTTTCAATAGAAAAAATCACTCATTATACCAAGAACCATGAGGGTCTCACACTGAATGAAACAAGACAATAGATGCCAACACTAAGGTGACAGAAATTTTTAATTTTATATAACAAAGATTTTAAAACAGCCATCATAAAAAAAGCAATTATGAGCATGCTTGAAACAAATGAAAATACAGAGTCTCAGTAAAGAAATAGAAAGTCTCAGCAAAGGAATAGAAGGTATAAAGAAGAACCAAATAGAAATTTTAGAACTGAAAAATACAATAACTAAAATAAAAAGCTCATTGAATGGGCTCAACAAGAAAATGGAAGGGAAAGAGGAAAGGATCAGTGAGCTTGAAGATAGAACAATAGAAATTACCCAAATTAGCGTCACTCTAAATAAAAAAGGTAAAATACACTGAGAAAAAAAAATATATAAACAGAACCTTGGTACTAGTGGGACCATAATAAAGGATCAAACATTTGTGTCACTGGAGTCCCAATGGGAGAGGAGAAAAAGGGTAAGCCTGAAAAAGTACTCAAAGAACTAATGACTGAAAATTCCCCAAATTTGGCAAAATACAAAACCCTACAGATTCAAAAAGGTAAGTGAATCCCAAACAGGTTAAAACCAAAAAAAGTCATGCCAAGATATATCTTAGTAAAACTTCAGAAAACTAAAAACGAAGAAAAAATCTTAAAAGCTCAGATAGGAACAATGCTTTATCTCTAGGCGAAAAACAATTCAAATGACAGTGGATTTCTCATTAGAAGCCATGGAGGTCAGAAGGAAGTGGCACGTTTCTCACATGCTGAAAGATGTCAACCCAGAATCCTGTATCTGAGGAAAATATCCTTCAGGAATCAAGGGAAAATGAAGACATTCTTATATGAAGTAAAAGTAAGGTAACTTGTCACCAGCAGACCTACCCTAAAAGAATGGCTAAAAGAGGTTTTTTTTTAACAGAAGGAAACAATAAATGAAGGAATCTTGAAACATCAGGAAGAGCAGAAGAACATGATAAGAAAAATATGGGCAAAGACTCCTCTTGAGTCTTCTAGATTAGGTTTGATGATTGAAGCACAAGTTATAACACTTCTGATGTGGTTCTAAGTATGTAGAGAAAATATCTAAGAAAAGAAGGGAGGGTAAAAAGACGTAAAAGGAGGTAAGGTTTCTACACTTACTTGAACTGGTAAAATTATGGCACCGGTAGACTGTGGTGTTACATACATATAGTATAATACCAAGAGCAAACCACTATAAAAGCTACATAAGGAGATACACTTGAGGACAAGATAGGTAAATAAAAGTGGAAATCTAAAAAATGGTTAAGTAACCCACAGGAAGGCAGGAAAAAGAAAACAGAGAAATGAAAATCAGAAGAAACAGACAACAAAAAATAAAATGGAAGACTTAAGTCCTAACATACTAATTACATTAAATGTAAATGTATTGAATACATCAATTAAAAGATAGATTGGCAGAGTGGAGTAAAAAAAAATCAACTACATGCTGTCGACAAGACACTCACTTCAAATATAACAATACAGACAGGCTGAAAGCAAAATGATATGAAAATATTTATCATGCAAACATTAATTTAAAAAAAAGCAGGAGTGACTATATCAATATAGGATAAAGTAGACTTCAGAGCAAATAAAATTACCAGAATCAGAGAGGGACATTACAATAAGAGGGCCAATCTACCAAGGAAGGAAACATGGAAATCCTAAATGTATATGCACCAAACAATGTAGATGCAAATTAAGCAAAGCAAGAACTGATAGAACTAAAAGGAGAAATGGACAAATCCACAAATATAGTTGGAGATTTCAGCACCCTTCTCTCAACAATTGATAGAACAACTAGACATAAAATCAAAAAGGATATAGAACTCAGCAACACCATCAAAAAACAGGACCTAATCAGTGTTTGTAGAAAGCTCCACCCAGTAACAGCAAAATACATATTCTTTTCAATTGTCCATGGGACAAAGATAGGTCTTATCCTGGTCCATAAAATAAATATCAACAGACTAAAAAGAATAGAAATAATGCAGAGTGTATTCCCTGACCACAGGGAACTCAAACTGGTAATCAATGGCAGAAAGATAAAAGGAACATGCCCAAAAGTTGTAAATTAAATAACACACTTCTAAATAATTCATGAGTCAAAGAGGAACTCTCAAGGGAAGTTTTAAAAAATACTTGAAACTAAATGTAAATTAAAATGCAACATAGCAAAGCAGAAACAGACTTACAGATACAGAGAATAGACTGGTGGTTACCAGTGGGGAGAGGTGAGATGGGGGTAGGGGATTGAGAGGTACAAACTACTATGTATAAAGTGAATAGGCTACAGGGATGTATTGTACAGCAAAAAGAAATATAACCATTATTTTGTAGTGACTTTAAAGGGAGCATAATCTATAAAAATGTTGAGTTGCTATGTTGTATACCTGAAACAAATATGGTGTTGTAAATCAACTATACTTCAGTAAAAGCACTTAAGACAAACAAACAAAAATAATAAAATGAAATGCAACAAAGTGTTTTGTGGGATACAGCTAAAGCAATGTTGACAGGGAAATTTATAACCCTAATGCATACATTAGAAAAGAAGAAGAGCCTCAAATCAATCATCTAAGCTGAAGACGTGCTTAACTTTTTATAGGTTTGAAAGACGTTCGGTGTGGTGCAGTGGAAAGGGGACAAAATTTGGAGTCAGTCTGTTATTGTATCTTGGCTCTACCATTTCCTAAGTGTGTGATCTTGCTGAATCTCATTATTTTCATTTGTAAAATGGGAAAACTACCCACATCACAGGGTTATTTTGAGGCTTCGATTGCATGAGAGAACCTAGAGTTCTTGCAGAAGGCCTGTAAATCCAGAAGGATGCCAAGCGTTTTTTGATAGAAAATAAATTGTACACTGTGAACATTTTAAAATGTATTTAAACACTATTGTAACCAATAAAATAAAAAAAATATAATTTAAAATTCGTTTTATGCTTTTTTATATATTTTCCAGTATAAAGAGTCTTTATACTGGAAAATATTGGAAATCAGTGAGAGATGTCTGGCACGTGAAGCAGCTGGTCAGTGCTTGGCCACCGCTGTTGGCAGTAGCAGTAGCAACGGTCGTAGTAGTGACAACAGTAGTAGTAGTAGTCATTGTCACCCTCCTAATAGTATTTCACTATTGCATTGTTTTATTTCATCTGCACAGTGGTCTGGAAGGGGCCAAGGGCAGAGATCATAAGCTCCATTTTACGGCGAGAACATGAAGGGTGGAGAGGGTGTCTTCTTTTGCAAGACCTTACAGTTTGAAGTTGCCACACCTGGCAGTAGAACCCAGGTCTTCCAGCTCTGCAAGCATGGCCTAGAGAAGCAGGGAAGGTGGCTGTCTTAATCTGCTTGGGCTGCTATCACAAAATGCCACAGGCTGGGTGGCTTAAACCACAGACATTTATTTCTCACAGTTCTGGAGGCTAGAAGTCCAACAGCAAGGCACTTGCAGTTTCAGTATCTGATGAGGGGGATCTTTTCCTGACTTGCAGATGACCACTTTCTCACTTTGTCCTCACCTGGTAGAGAGAGAGGGCTCTGGTCTCTATCTCTTTTTTTTTTTTTTTTTTAATAAATTTATTTATTTATTTATTTTTGGCTGCGTTGGGCCTTCTTTGTTGGGTCTTTGTTGCTACGCGCAGGCTTTCTCTAGTTGCGGCGAGCGGGGGCTGCTCTTTGTTGTGGTTCACAGGTTTCTCACTGCGGTGGCTTCTCTTGTTTCGGGCTTCAGTAGTTGTGGCACACAGGCTCAGTAGTTGTGGCTCGCGGGCTTAGTTGCTCCGCGGCATGTGGGATCTTCCCCGACCAGGGCTCGAACCCGTGTCCCCTGCATTGGCAGGTGGATTCTTAACCACTGCGCCACCAGGGAAGTCCCTCCATCTCTTCTTACAAGGGTACTAATCCCATGATGGGGACCCTACCCTCATGACCTCATCTAAACCTAATCACCTCCCAAAGGCCCCATCTCCAAACGCCATCACATTGGAGGTTAAGGCTTCCGTATATAAATTTGGGGGAGACACAAACATTCAGTCCATAGCAGTAGCCATATTAGTATTTCAGGGATGTATTTTACATCCCGAGAGCATGCATTTTACAGGTAACTGATCCCTCAGGAGACTCCTGTAGTTAAGCAGGACAAGCAACATCCTGGGGAGCTTCCTGTTTCCTGCGTTTGGCTTGGGCAAGTAAAGCCACTTGCTTTGGAAAGCGGTCAGGCAGGACTGGGAGTCAACCTAGAGTTAAGTGTATCTTCAGGAAGAACCCCTCCCCCTCAGGCTTCTCTGGGAGGTGGTCTGGGCCCTGAGGCGGGGCTGCTGTAACCACCAGGGTCCTGGGGCAGCTTAGCCCTGGTACCAGAAAGGACACGGACCCTGGGTCTGAGTGTGGCTGCATCTCTGACTCCATCACCTTTCCCTTGAAACCTGGGGTTGGACTTGCTCTCGGGCCCATCCAGCTCCTGTGTTCTAAGATTCCCATGCCTGAGGTCATGAGGTCTGCCTCTGTGCAGGGAGCACTGAAAGCAGACCAGGGGCAGGGCTGGGGTTGGCCACCGGTTCTGTGCTCAAGACAGCAAAGAGAAGGTGAAGCCTCAGCAAAGAGGGGGTGGTGGAGGGAATGCCGTGTCATCTGATCCACAGCTGATTAAGCCTTTGAAAGTGCGCTCTGGGAACATGTCCGTGAAGGACGTCACTGAGGTGGGGGAAGAATGCCGCCTGTTGTCTGGGCCCAGGACACAAAGGCCTATCTGTGCGCACGTGGGCACTCCCGATCCAGGCTGGATCAGCTGCTCTTGTTTCCTCCTTCGCCATCACAATACAAGTACAGAGTTACAGTCTGCCCTTCCACCCCACCCCAGGAGAGCTGGGCAATGGGATCTCTGCCCACTGGGTGCCCGCTGAGCACAGCCAGTGACACCAGCCTCCCGGCCCAGTTGGCTGCTGGCAAGTCTAGAATTTCAATAGCCTGCTTCTCCCTGCCCTCATTTACTGCCCTCTCTCGTCTTCTCTTTCTCTCACCCTCCCCGGCACACGTGTGAGTGGCTGATCCAGGGTGATCTGGACCCAGTTGATTGCCGGGGGAGCCAAGCCTGGACACTTGACAGATAACCAGCTGGGCAGTGGCCAGCCGTGGCGCAGCGGAACACTTTCCTTGGGCGCTGGGGTGGCAGCTGCCCTGGTACCCCACCCTGATCCATAGGAAACTGGGCTAGGAGCATTTTCTCCCAGATGGAGTCCCCCGGCAATACTCAGCAGAGAGCCCGTGCAGCATCAGAGTCAGAAAGCCTGGGATGTGAACATGGTCTCCAACGCTCTGGCTTGCACTAGCATAGGCAAGGCTCTTAAGCCCTGTGAGTCTTAGTTTCCTCATTTATGTAAAATGAGGACCATAGTTCTTACCCCATGGGTTGTTGAGAACCTTCCATGGGCATCAAGCAGTGCTTAGCACAGGATGGACTTATTAACAAGCATGGAAACACACACACACACACACACACACAGACACACACATTGATTTCCTTAGAAGGAATGAGAATCCTCAGGGAAAATACACCCACAGAGTGAAGAGGTATCTTTCCCTTACTGCCATATAATCTGCAAGTCCTTTATTACCCACAGTGGAGTTGGCACTTCACACAATCCAGCCCATCGCTGTCAGGGAGAACAACTGGCATTTGCATAGAAAACACACAGATTGCATGTCGCACGTCCGTGAGAGGAACAGAGTTTCCTAGGCTGTATTGTTGTTGGTGATTGAGGAGAGCCAGTGGCCCTTGTGTTGCAGGGACCAGCCTGTACCGCCGCTGCCTGGAGTTGTTTTGGTTGTTTTTATTTATCTCCCTTTTCCCCACCTCTCCTTTCAAATTATACCCTTTGGCCTGCAAATGAGTCCTTCCTTGTTCTTCTGTGTGAGTTTCTGGAGGCAACCCTGCTTTTTTTTCCTCTGAGGTTGACTTGTCCTGTCAGGCTGCCAGCCTGAGGATGAAGCTATGAGAGCAGGTCAGGAAAGCAGAGCCCAGCCCCAGGCTGGAGCCGACCCCAGGCCCACCTGTCGCCCCTGGGGCTGCAGTCTCCTGGGACAGGAGGCTGGGGCAGGAAGGTATGGGACCAGCCAAGTTTCTTGCTTTATTCTCCCAGATCTCGTTTTGTGGTTTTGGGAAAGGGGTATCTTTTCTTGAGGGTCTGAGATTTTCTGCTTGGGTGATATGATTCCTCCCATCATTCTGAGGGCTGGTCCCAGGACTCTGGAACTCCCCCTTTTACTGTCCCCCCAGGGCTCTGTCTCCGATGCTCTCCTACCCCTAGGTGCCCCTCCAAGCTCCAGTGCTCAGGGCCATATCATAAAACAATACCATCCAATATGGCTTGGGCCTCCTTTATGTGGGTCAAGCCACACAGACCTTCTGGAAACATGGCCTGTTTTCTGACCTGGTAGTATCCATGGAATGGATATTTCAGGGGGGTGTTTTGGGCCATTGTTAGTGCAGGTCCTCTGAGAAGCAGAGGGCAAGATGGGATTAAATTGCAAGGATTGTAGCAGGGGAAATGCCTTTGTGAAATAAATAGATAGGAAGTCAGATAAGGCTGGAGGGCCATCAGAGCTGCATGCCTGACCCCAAGTGAAGGAGAGAGAGAAAGAAGATTGAGTGGAAAAATCCTGGACAACCCTACAGTCTAAGGAAGGTTCAGCAAGGCCATCAGCAGGTCCTCGGGCCAGTCAGCTGTCAGAGGAGTCTGGGTGTCCCAGGATTGGGTCTGCCTTCGTATTCCCAGTGTGCTCAGTTACTGCCAGGGAGCAGCCCATGAGAAAAGTGATTTGGTGCAAACGTAGCTGTTGGTTCCAAATGTACCACTGGGGCCCTTGGTTAATTATGCTCTAGTAGTTGGAAGTCTACAAGCTACATTCTTAGGGTCAGTCATAAACATACCTCTTCAGATCGCTGCATGGCACTGAGTCTTTGGAAATGGCCAGGTCCCTCCCAGGAGCTCCGCATCAGGTGTATGTGAGTGTCAAACTCACGTTTTAGGGTCACCAGCCTATCCAGCGGTCTCACAGAGACCAAACACACAGCACGAATGACTATCAAAGTGCAGCCTGTTGACTGCTTATAGCAGAATCATCACGAATGTTTGTTTAAGGCACAGATCTCTGGACTTCACTCAGACCTACCCAAACACATCTCTGAGGGATGGCCTAGGAAGTGGCATTTAACCAACAACGTATGCCAATACACGCATGTGATTCTTGCGCCTTCTAACTTTTGAAAATCACTTCTGATGCCACAAACTCAGCCTCTGTGCACCGGTGCTGAATCGAATCTCAGAGACAGAGTTTTGGATGAAGTAGAGAAGAATAGCTTTATTGCTTTGCCAGGCAAAGGGGGACACAGCAGGCTCCTGCCCTCAAAAACTGTGTGTCCCACCCAGAAGGATTTGGTAAGGAGTTTTATAGCAATGGTTCAAGGGTGGGGTTGCTGATAAGAGTGTGTGCAGGGCCTGCACTCCTTTAATCTGGTTTCAGGTAATCTCTTGATGAGCTTCTCTGGTTCCTTTTAATCTGTCTTCAGATGGTCTTTTCTGGAATGAAGAATGCTGACATCTTCCATTTTTTTGGGGTTTTAGTTCTACAAAGAGCTCAAAAGATACCCTTATATGTATCCCTTGAGGTGGAACCAGGACCCTGCCCCAAGGCTGCACTATTGCTTCTTGACTGCTCCTCCCTTGTCTCAGCATTCTCTACCTTCCCTGATTAGCAACTGTTTGAATCTGCCCTCTGGGACTCAGGGAAGTTCACGGAGACTGGGGTCTATTCCCTACAAACAAGAAAGGGGGACAGAAAGGCTTCCATGCCCAGGAGCCCCACAGGGTCCTGCTGTTTCACTTCCTCACACCATGAGTAGGTGACTGACTCCAGGTCCCCCATTTCCTGGTCAGTTCCAATTTTAAATACTTTGTACTAATTCTCTAAGAATGCGCCTACATATCAGAACTTGAGTCTCAGTGTCTGGATTAGAAATGATGTGTGAGGACCACAGACTTCTGAACCGATGGGAGCTCTGGGAGACCTGTGCTTTCTGGCCTAGCCAAGCACAGGTGCCTATACATCACCTTTCCCAGAACAATATACCAGGTGTAGAATTTCTTGGGACCTCCAAGTTAGGAATTTCAGTTTCTTGCTTTCTCTCTCTACACACCATATAGCACTACATCTTTTCAATCTTGGGATTGTCTCCTCCTTATAAGGATATTGGCATTCTAAATCTCCAGAGAGGTGTCTTCTAAATTCTCCATGGAAAAGTGTGCTTTGGAGACCCTTCCTTTTATCACTCTTACACCCACTGACTGTCAGGGTCCATGAGCTGGGCTTCCATGTGCTTTCCCCACCTGTCACCTGCCCTTCCCTTCTTCCACCAGCACCAGCTAGTTACTGAAGCCTCAGAGATTTCTTGTCTTATCCATGCTTTATCTGCAGCACTCCTGGAGGGTCAAAGTGCATTCTGCAGCCCCACTTCTTGCAGCTGTGAGCACCTGGGAACACTTATGCCTTTGTTGGTTTCCTTTTCTCTGCCCTCCTTGACCTTAGATGTCCTTTCTTGCCTTTGGGTTCATTCAGCCAAGTTGCTTGGCCCTGCCCTGTTCCCAGCTAAACCCAGCCCACTCATTCTCTGGATGAATATTTGTAGAAGGATAAACTCTAAAAAGCAGTCCAATTGTTATAAAACCCAATAATACTCAGTGCTAGCGATGGTACTGAAAATCTGGTCTCCTTGTGTCTGGTTGTGGTAGATACTGTTATAATTCCTCAGGAATATACTTTGGCAATACACATGAAGTATGAAGAGATCCAAGGGTGTTTATACCCTTTGATTTGGGAATCTAACTTTTGGGAATTTAGCTAAAGAAAATAAACCTAAATGGGAAAATTTTTCACATAAAGGAAAACACAGAAATTTATAATAAGGAAGAACTGAAAATAATAAAATGACTCATATTCATTAAGTGCTTCTTATGTACTAGGCACCATTAAATTCTTTATATTTATTATTTTATCGAATCCTCACCATATCTCTATAAGATAGGAGCAACTATGATCTGGTAAGAACTGCAATTACCTCCACATAACTTCTGTAATTTCCTCCAGATACCTAGTAAAAGGGAGGTGTACTGTAGTTTGGACCCTGGCCTGAGACTGCCCTATAACTAGGTTCATTCCCTTACATTTGGACATGACCATTTCCTGCCCCTCCTTCTCTTCAGTAATTAGAATACAACAGGGTAAGTGTCATCACATACCCAATTAATTACACGAATCACTAAGAAGAAAGTTCTCCCTCTCTTCCTTATAAAGTTGGATTTATGAATCTGAGAAGACTTTAAATGAATTGGCTTAACTTGAATAAATGGGGGAGGGCATCATTTTAGATCTAGTCCCTCATTTAAACCCTCAAGATCTTCTGGACCCTGATCCTTTCATTTAGTATAGTAACTCTCTCAAGTTTTGTTTTTTTTTTAACTACAGATCCTATGACACACTCTCTAAGTCTCCATTCCAGATGTTGATTAGCTTAGGGCCAGGTGGGCAGTGCCAAGAGATCCTCTCTAGTTTAAGATAATCATGCCAAAACTCATCCACTCCAACCTTTAAAAAACAAATCTTAAATTACTTATAAACTCCTTATATATAAAGCCACAAATTGAGCTTTTATCAACCATCTGTTAGCTCCAAACCATGATCTGAGTACTGGATCTGTTCTTTGGTGGCAAACTGCCTCAATTGCCTCACCTCGAATAAGACTGGTCATTCCAACATCATAGCATTGCTGTGAAGATGATGGAGAAATGGGTAACAGTGCCTCCTGCAGTCCTTCAGTACACATTCATTCATTCAAGCCAGCTTCTCCTCCTTCTTCATTCATTCAGCATGTTGGAAATGTGGACGCAGAGCTGAACCAGCCCTGAGCCCTGCCCACCCCGTGGGGAGCTACTGGTTACTGTGGAAACCTCAGCAGGGAAAAAGAGCCCAGATTTGAGCACTTGCAGCACCTGATTTTTCTATCAAAAAAGGCAGGCTCCATTATACCCTGTAGGTCAAGGAGGGAGGCACTGGTGAGAGATAAAGGAAGTGGTGAAGAAAGAAGTGCTATACTGATGAAGAGAATATCTTGTCTTGTATGGTGATTTTTGGCTTTGAGTTAGTCAATAACTTTTTTTTTTTTTTTTTGGTAGTAATGGGAAAATGATCTTTATTGAATATATGTCCTTCAAGGGCAAGGAGTGTTTTACAATTCAAATTGATAGTCCTTTTTAGGAGTAATTACTGCCCATGGAGACTTAGAACATGCTGAGATCACAATCTCTTCAGCAGTTACATTTTTTGAAAAAAGTAGTGGGTTGTTTCCTAAAGGAAGGTGCTGTTGTACCCACGTAGGTAAATTCTTCTTCCAGTGGTAACCCCTCCTTCCCCCCTTCTTGCCACCAACACCCCTGACTTATACTTATTGCCCTTGAAGTGGTTGGAGGGACAGGGACAAAACAGAATCCCTAGAGGTGGTGTCTTAAGGAAATGCCAGAATCACTCATTCACTCAACAAAGACCTTGAAGGTAAACACTTTTCTTTGTCTTAGAGAGCTTTGTCTTTGTCTTAATGAACAAGACCACCTATATCCTTGCACTCACTAGGAGCCCACCTTTTGGTGGGAAGAGGCCGACAACAAACACATGATAAAGAGGATGATTTCAGAAGGTCAAAAATGCCATGAAGAGGATAAAATGAGGATTGATGGATTAAGTAATGTGCTCAAGGTCATGTATTAGTAGGGGACAAAGTCAGGACACAACATCATACTTATCTGTACCAAAATTCACGTTCCTGATTCTGTGCTACACAGGCTGTCCTGCATAGCTAGTCCTTCCATCACAACTGAATGAGGATTAGAGCTCACCTTTGCATAGCATTTTATCCTCTTCCAAGCTATTTCTAGCACATCACCTCATTTCACCTTGGGACATTATTATTTCCAGCTTCTCCTCTGAGGCCTGCCACGAATGCAAAGGAAAATGGCAGGAGCAGATCCTCTAGCAGAGGAGCCAATCAAGCTTCCCGCAAATGTAGAACAGTGAAATTCCCATGACGTGTAGGACCAAGAAAAGCCTTGAGTTGGCCATGTGTAGAGCAAACCCTTGTGGACCAGAATTTAAATAGGAGAAGACCTTTCCTTTCTCCTCCTGCGACTCACAGAAATTAGATCTTATGCAGTCTCCTCAATGTTGAAAGAAGGTGCTAATGGGAAGTTTGGGCAGAGGTTCTCAGGTGCTGTGGGAACAGGAGACAATGGCAGACATGCTCCATTTTCCCCTGCATCTCCAGGGAATTACACCTTCCACTCTCAGTAGAGCTGTGCTTATTCCTTCAAGCTCCCAGTCTTAGCAATAAGGTCAGCAGTTGACTGTTTACAAAGTACATTGACATGCTTGATCTTGATTGAGGTTCACACGAACCCTACTGGGTGGGTTCTAATATTCTTCTTAATTACAAAGGAGGAAACTGAGGACCAGAGAAGACAACTGATTCAGTGTGTTTCTGTGGGGTTTGCAGGTGAGGTGGGCCTTGAGACTTCTGATGCCACTTGCTTTGGTAAAGGCTTTGGAAGGAACACTTTCTAAAATGTATTACATACTTGCCTGCCTTTTGAAGCAGAGGATGCTGGGGGTGGGGAATGTGTGCTGTGGTGTAACATTTTCTTGATGAATAAAGGTACCTTGGTGAGCACATGTCTTTCTGTTCTGCTCAGCAATGGACCTGTTTTATCAGTTTTTCTCACTCTGCCTTTTGATGTCACTGGGCCTGCTCATTGCAGTCCTTGTCTTCTTTTTTGTATTTTGAAGCTTCCAATCAGAAGTCAAGCTTATTACAAGTTGCTATAGGCAAATCTAGTAGGAGTGTAAGCTGATACAACCCTCCTGAGGGACAATTATGCAATGAGTTAAAGCAGCTTTTAAAATGTTCATAATTTTTGATTCTTTCTAGAAATGTAGCCTAAGAAAATATTCAGGAATGTGCAAAAATATTTCTGTACAAGATTATTTATCATGGAATTCCCTGGTGGTCCAGTGGTTAGGCCTCAGCGCTTTCACTGTGGAGGGCCCCGGGTTCGATCCCTGGTCAGGGAACTAAGATCCCACAAGCTGCGTGGGGCGTCCAAAAAAAAAAAAAGATTATTTATCGTGACATCATTTTATAAATTTACAAATTGAAAGTAGTTGATAGAAGGAACAATTGGGCATTAATTAAATAAAATACATTAAGTCCATGTGATAGACTATTATATGTACAAGCCATTGAAATTGCAAAAAATTATCTCATGGCATTATGATATATTCATAACATGTTAAGCAGGTTGTAAAACAACATGTATGTTGTGATGACAATCTTGAAAAAAGTAATAAACATAAATAGAAAAATAGCAGGAGAATATATATCAACATTTCTCAGGAGTTACTTCTGGGTGTGGGTTATAGATGGGTTTTTTATTTCTTTCTGTATGATTTTCTTATTTTCTACATTGAACACGTGTTGTTTTTAAAATAAAACACTTAAATTCTATTTCCGCCTGAAATATTGGCTACATGTTAAATATCCAGGGAGGCTCTGAGTAAGGGCCAGGCTTGTGGATACGATATTAGACATGACCATGATTTCTTAAGGCAGAGAAAATATTTCTGCTGATTTCTGAATCGTGGGCTGTGTTCTGAAGGTTTCAGGAAAGCTGTTATGGAAAAAGAAATACTCTCTTCCTTAAGCATTTTCATCTTACTGGGGAGAAAAGACCACATCAAAGCATGAGAGAACAGGGAAAAAGGAGGGCGTGTCTGCGTGAGTCCAACAGTGATGAGGAGGCAAGATGCCGCCAGCGGGCGGCTGGGCCTTGAAGGGCAGTCAGAAAGCCAGGGGGAGGCAGGAAGGGGTGAGCAGACAGCCTAGGTGGGAAGAGGTGTTTCCTTCTGCTTCTGCCCTAGATATCCAAGCCGCCTGTTGTAACTCTGCTCAGACCAGTGAACCCTGTACAGCTGTGTCCTTGGTTGTGAGACCATCTGTGACAAACCTGACCTGGGTGGGCGTGCTATCGGGGCCCCCTGCAGGAGAGCACGGCCCTGCCTAGCACCAGCTGGGAGGGCACCTGCCCACCTGCCCGCTGCCCTTCACGAATCTGGGTTATACCTGCCAAAGCAGTTGGCACTGTACTTGTGCTGTTGGCTGAGCTGCCCAGTGCCAGCCAGGGCAAGAGCGTGGGTGGTGCACGAGGTATGGGTGGAGGCGGAGGCCTCAGATGCTGAGGCATCTGACATCAGGATGAGAGCTGCAAATCCCTGCGTGGCTCTGTATTACCGATAATAGACTCGGGTTACGGGCAACATGCTCATTGGAATACTAAGTGCACATGAGAGGCATGATCCCCAGGCTACCACCCCATACCTGCCTCCCCCGCCCAATACACTTACATTCAGGCCCTGTACTCCTCACCGCCGAGCATCCCTTAGATTGATGTGTCAGTGGAATGCAGCCCCTCTCCCCTCCCGCCCCCCCCCGCCCCGGTTGGTTCTGCAGCCGAGCTCAGAGGAGCCGTCCTTGTGAGGCCCAATCTCGTCTGATGGGCTCCTGGCAGCTCCATCTTCTGCAGTGAGTCAGCCAGACGGTAGGGCCTTCACTGCTCTGAGAATCTACAGAGTCAAGATAAGCCTTTTTTTCCTGGATGAGTTGGGGAGGTGCACACTCATTCTGTCCACCCACCCCAGCTTCCTCAGCTTCCCAAGAAGGTTGGGGCAGGTGAGCTGATGGACCCCACGCTTACCTCAACCTACGTAAGCCACTAAGAGAACTGTGGTCAGGTTTAACTGCCAGTAGTAGTTGTTAAAGTTGGTGTATTTTGTAGTAACCCGGGAAACACCTTCTAAGAAAATGAGATGCTTTTATTCATTCATTTTTTCAACAAATATTCATTCATTCAACAGGTATTTATTCATTTTAGTTGCTAGGAGAAATGGAGATGAATAATAAACGATTCAGCCATTTCACATCTTGGTATATACCCAAGATAATTGAAAACACACATCCATACAAAAACTTGTATGTGAGTGTTCACAGCAGCCTTATTCATCATAGCCCAAAAGTTGTAACAAACCAAATGTCCTACATGTGTTGAATGTACAGATAAAATGGGGTATATCCATAATGGAATAGTATTGGGCCATAAAAAAGGAATGAAGTACTGATAATACTACAGAATGGATGAACCTTGAAGATATTATGCTAAGTGAAAGAATGAGACAAAATGTCTCACTCATTGCATGATTCCATTTACATGTGATGCCCAGACAGGCAAATCTCTATAGATGTCTATAGACAGAAAGTAGATTAGTGGTTGCCTAGTGTTGAAGAGGTAATAGGAAGGGCTGGAAGGTGATGGCTAAGGGGAGCAGAATTTCCTTTTGGGGGTGATAAAATGTTCTAAACTTAATCATGGTGCAGAGGTGAATGGGGTTCTACCTCTAAGAACCCAGCTCCAGATTGGGGGTGGGGAGGGGGAGGTAGTAGGAGCATCACTCAGTTGGCTGGGCTCTGACTTTATTGTTCCCTTTGGTGGTCCAGGGGGTGGCCTGACTCCAAGCAGGCTCATTGCAGTGGCTGCAAGACCACAACAAAACCTTAGTTCCTGAAGACGAAGGCTAAAACTTAAGGTCAGACCACACACAGGGCAACGAACGATTCCTCTAATTGCTAGAAAACCAGGCTACAATAGGCATTCGTTCCTCCCTCTGCAGGGTCCTTGAAGTATGGGACTAGAGGCAAGGACAGATGATGTGACCTGATAGGATATCCCTCTGCTTCGCAGCTACCCAGAGTCCACAGTGCTGCAGCAACATCTGGGCCCCCATCTCAACCCAGCCCCAGCCTTCCTTTTTCCAGCACTGTAATTCCAAGCAACTCACCCTTCCTCCAAACACCCCGTTATTTTCTGGTCTTCATCCCTTAGTTCATACTCTTTCCTCTGCCCTGATGCCCTTTCTCCATCATTCCCTGTTAAGACCCCACTCCTCCTTCAAGATGGGGACCAAATGCATCTTCCTCCACCTACCGTGTGTTCCTACACTGTTTGCTTTCTTCCTGCCGTCAAGCATCAGAACATATCTCCCCCTCCTCTGTGGCTCCCACCCAACCCCGTGATCCTCTGTGGCTGGGTGACAGCACCACCGCATCCGCCTGTCATGGACATTTCAGGAAGGTGATGCCAATTTGTATCCTCCCTGGTGCCCAATGCAATGTCTTGCCCATAGTATGCCTTCAGGAAACATCTGCTGGTATGGCATTTTTCTAACTGGATGGGCTGTGCTCTGCAGAAACTCAGCGTACAGGAATTCACTGTTAGCGAGTCTGACACTCAGGGAACTGATTTCACAGATGGAAACTGTATGCAGAATTTTCAGCTCCCTCAGCCCATTTGTTAACTTAGGGCTATGTTCAGTGGTCACTTCTGCATCTCTGTGTCTCCCTGTACCTTCCCTCAGATCAGCAAGTACATTGCAAAATGCCAGAAGCTTCTGCAGAGCGCTCTGGGAACAGGGTTTGTGCAACGCTGAGTGTTCTGTAAGAACTGGCGAGAGAGTTGCGAAAGCTGAGGGATGTTCAGTTCATTACGTTCTGTTCAGTTAAGCCATCACGGTATTTCTTCTTTAGACCTTTATGCTTTTCTGCCAAACATAAAAATATTTCAACCATTTGCATCCATATTGGTGAATTGCAGAGAGTAACACAATGAATCTTTCAGCAGAAAACTGTTGTTTTTCCTCTGCGTGATTTTCAAAGATCTGTTGTCCTTTTGCACAGAATTTTATCATGTGTTGGTGCCAATTTGTTTTCCAGAGGAGCACATCTCCAAATTTATAATGAAAGGCAAGCAAAGTGGGACTTCACGGCCTTGGCTGGACACCAAGTGTTAGCTAATTTTTGTAGCAAGGAAGACAAAATAACAAGCCCCTGAATTGCAATTTGGGTTTCTCCTTCTGTTCCCAAACAAAATGGTTTAAATAACAAACGCCTGCCTTAATCATACTTATTAGTTAATGAAAGTATGTCTGTATTTCAAAAGTATATTTTTGTTTTTTAGATCTTAAATGTCATCCTGGGATCGGCAAATCCTTGGGGGCTGTTACCTTTGATTAAGGCAGAGGACTCTGGTTAAATGAATTAACAGTTCATTTAACTTAATGGGCTGGAAGAGCAAACAGATAGCCAGTTTACTAATTTTTACTCTTTACGGTTGACATCAGCTGTCATTTAGCCTTTAGCCAGTACACAAAAATGACAGTATGTCCATTTTATAGAATGAAGGAGTAAAATTTATGCTTGAAACTATATATTTTATACTTACTTGATTACTTACAGACTCTGAAATAAGGAATGTCATTGTAACACAAACCCTGTGAATCATTTTGGAATATTATTTGCTTCTAAGAACAAATGAAGATATTAATTTACTTAATTTCTTATGTCAGGGTAGAAACTTTATATAGCCCTAGAGAACCCCTCCGTGCCCCCATCCCCTTGGCTCTCATGGTTGTTCTTGGTGCTCAGGCCCCTCTGCATACTGTGGAGACTCTACCTTGCACACACACGTGCACACACATGCACACACACATGCACACAAACTCCTATTTATACACACAGAGTCTTTCCTGTTCTTCTCTCCCTTAACTAATTTCCTCTCTGAAGTGGTCTATTCTTTGTGAATTCTGATCTCTGCTTCAGCCTCAAGAGTACTAATGGCCTAATTTATTTTGCATCTTCCAAGTCCCATACCATATTTGTTCAAATCTAAGATGTCATCGATTGCAAGATGCTCCATTAGTTTGTGTGCCGTTAAGAAAAAACAATCATACTTGCAAGACTCTAGAGATCTTAAGTTATGTCCTGATTTTAAAGATGTTTAAATATGGCACTATCTGAGCCTTAGACTCAATGATATATGGTAATTGAATTTTTTTTTTGGCCCTGTTGGGTCTTCGTTGCTGCACGCGGGCTTTCTATAGTTGCGTTGAGCAGAGGCTACTCTTTGTTGTGGGGCACGGGCTTCTCATTGCGGTGGCTTCTCTTGTTGCAGAGCACAGGCTCTAGGCGCACAGGCTTCAGTAGTTGTGGCTCGCGGGCTCTAGAGCACGGGCTCAGTAGTTGTGGTGCACAGGCTTAGCTGCTCCGCGGCATGTGGGATCTTCCCGGACGAGGGATCGAACCCGTGTCCCCTGCATTGGCAGGTGCATTCTTAACCGCTGCGCTACCAGGGAAGCCCCTGGTAATTGAATTTTGAAGGGAGCCTTCCTGAGGCAATGTCTTGGTGACTCCCATGGTGGAGTGTCAGGCTCCTTGGCAGATGGGGGGAGAAAGGTTGGAGTCAGTTGGTACTTTTGTTGCCCGCATGAATCACACCATGTAGTAAGCTGCCTGTCCCATGTACAGAGTGGCCATGAGTGAGAAGACCCGGTACATAACAACAAAAGAAAACATAAACCAAACTATGAAAATAAAGAGGTAGATCTGCCTGTAGGAAATTCACAGATGTTCTGCTACATAAATCTCATTGATTGGGGGCAGCAGGGAAAGTCCGTCCATATGGAGTATTCTGAGAAGGGCCCACAGTAAATTTCTCTGCTTAGGCTTCAGACCTGATTTCTTGGTTTTGCTTTGCTGCTCTCAGGGCCCCAGTGACCTAGGTCTGTGGCTTCCAAACTTCATCCTCATTTCTGGAGCCCCTCAGGTGAGGGGAAAGAAAAGGAACCTTGGACTTCAATCAGAACAGCTCCACTTTTACCTGACTTGGATATTAAATGTCATTATTTCCTACTTGAGAAAAGAAGAGTTCCTCTGATAAAAGCAAGCTTGAAAATGATTAAGAGAGATGAACCCTACACTCTCTTCTACTGCTAAAATTCTCAGATTTAGTATTTCACTCCAAGAAGGTAGGTTATAGAGAAATACTAAAATCTCTCTCCTTGGATAATAGTACCAAGACAAGAACGCTGTCTTAATCAGTTTGGGCTGCTATAACAAAGTACCATAAACTGGGTGGCTTTATTTCTCACAGTTTTGGAGGCTGGAAGTTCGAGGTCAGGGTACCAGCATGGTCAGGTTCCGGTGAGACTTGCTGACTGCCATCTTCTCATACATTCACATGGCAGGAAGAGGATGAGGGATCTCTCTGGGATCTCTTTTATAAGAACACTAATCCCATTCATGACGGCTCTACCTTCGTGGTCTAATAACCTCCCAAAGGCCCCACCTCCAAATACCATCACAGTGGAGCTTAGGATTTCAATATATGAATGGGGGGTGGGAGGGACACAAACATTCAGTCTATAAGAAGGACCAAGGGTAATTCCTGCGAGAATTGTACCAGCTGCTTTTTTCTCATTGTTCCTGCTGAGGCCTCCTTGCCCTATAAGTGACCCCTTGGGATCACTAAAGAAGTGGAATTGCTTAGTGTGTTAGTTTCCCATTGTTGCTGTAACAAATTACTGCAAATGTAATGGCTTAAAACAGTACAAATTGATTATTTTACCATTTTGTAGTCTGGAAATCTGACCCAGGCCTCACTGGGCTAAAAATAAGGTACCGGCAGGGCTGGATTCCTTTCAGGAGGCTCTATGGGAGAAGCCATTTCCTTACCTTTTCCAGTTTCTGGAGGCCATCTGTATTCCTGGGCTTGCAGCCCCTTCCTTCATCTTCAGAGCCAGCTATGGTGAATAGAGTACTTCTCACATTGCATCTTTCTGACCCTCTTCTGTAGTCATATCTCACTCTGACTCTCTTCTTCTGCCTCCCTATTCTACTTTAAAGGATCCTTGTGATTACATTAAGCCCAGTATAATTTTCATGTTTTTAGATCACCTAATTATCAACCTTAATTCCATCTGTAATCTTAATTCCCCTTTGCTATGTAATTAACATATTCACAGGTCCTAGGTATTAGCACACAGACATCTTTGGGGGCCATTATTCTGTCTACCATACCTAGAAACAGGTATCACAACGTGGCAGGTCATGGGAGAAAAGAGAAGTGACACAAAAGAAGCTACAGAGACATAAATAAGCCTATTTTGATTTATGACTTATCCTCATATTATTTCTAGATAATGTTAACTGAAGAGGGACCTAGAGAGTAGTAAGTGAATATTTCATGTGAGGTTCAGTCACAGGTTGGATTCCCCCAGATGATAGAGATTTCCATGCAGGATATTTATTAGGTAGCTCTCTTGGGATCAACCTTTGGAAGGGACGGGAAGAGAGAAAGGTGGTTTGGGCAGTGAACGATGTTGGTCTACAAAGCAATCTCAACAAAGGCCACAGCTGATCCCCTGGAGAGCTCTGAAGCTGAGGTAAGGGTACCAGACCTTTATACCCACGTTGGGTGTGGACTGCCCTAGGAACAGGGTGTGACCTTGAAGAGGCCTCCCACTCTGCAGAGAGACTTCCTAGAGAAGACTGACAGCCTAGGGCTATCTGCCAGCCACCCCCAGCAGCTAGGGGATAAATCCATCAGTTCTGGAGTAGTGCATTCTTCCCATGCAAAGCTATTTGGCAAGAATACTGAAAAAGCCCTTACAAACATTAATACCCTCTGACCTAGTAATTCTACTCCTGTGTATATAACCTAAGGAAATTGGTCTAAATACTGAGAGGACTTTGTTCACAAGAACGTTTATCGCAAAATAATTCATAATGGTGTAACTCTGGAAACCACTTGAATGTTAAACGTTTGGAAAACGCTCAGGTAAATACTAGCATATGCACCCAATGAAAAAATATCCTGTCGTTAAAAATTATAGTTAGAAAGAGTCTGTAATAACATAACAAAAATATTTATGTTATAAAAGTGAAAACAAGCTTTGATTCATATTAGTAGGTGCATTATCACAGCTATGTAAAAATAAATCCATATACACAGAAATAGAATGAAGCGAAAATATATGCAAACGGCAACAGTGATTTGCTTAGTGGTAGAATTAGGCGAGCTCGTAAAATCATTTTATTGTTCTCAGTATTTTCCAAGATGTGATGACTGGAATGCTTCTGTGCTGCACTATGGTTTTAAGCCTGGTGCAGAAGCGCACAGAACTCTCCCGCCAGTCGGTTCCCAGCACGACTCCTGGAGCGGTTAGCAGATTCTCTAGGGGGAGGCGACCAAAGTCAAGTGGCGGCCGTGGGCGCAGGAGCCCTGGCGAGGGATCCGAGGGCCCGGAGCGGGGACAAAGGACCCTTTGCACTCCCCGCTGGCTGAGGCCGGGGTGGCTTTTGGGGACCTAGGTCGGCGTTCCCGCGGCCATGGCCACGGCCGGAGGAGCCGCCGCGAAGCTCCGGGCTCTGCAGCAGGACCCTCGGCGGCCGCCGTAGCGCGGAGCCGACCCCGCGCATCCCGAGCGTTGCTGTTGCTGCGCTGTCGGACCAACCCGGTCGACTCGGATGCATCCTTAGAGCCTCGGGACCTTGCTTTCCTCACCTGTACAGTGGCTTCCTACCTCATGGGCCGTGTGAGGACTGAATGAGGTAATGCATATGCAGTAGTAAAGTGCTGTCACAGTGCCCAAGCCCGATGCGGGCAGCCAGCCTAAAGAGGAGCTTCCAGATGCACCCCTGTTAGGGACACTCCCGGCACTAGCCAGGGGATAGTGTGGGCTCTCCAAAGAGATACCAAATCCCTTTACCCTAGAATAAGGATGATGCTTCTGGAGTGTGAAAAGGAATAAACGAGATTATAGCTAAAGGGGTTAGCCCCGTGGCTGATGCTAAAATAAATCATTTTCTCTGCTGCCACTGCCCCTTACAACTGGACGTCTGCAACAGCCTCCTGGTGGGTCTCCTCATTTGTAAGCTGGAGTCAATAGGTGTGCTGTGAGAATTAAGTGAGAAAATACACGTACAGAACCTACATTTAATTAGGCCTTAGGAAATGGTAGCAGTTCTTTTCTCACTACACAAGTGGCACCATTGGAAACACCCACCCTTAGCAGCTGCTTCTCCTGAGTTGGGAGCTGGGGCAGAGAGAAGGCAGATGCTGTGAGAATTGAGAGAGCCAGAGGGGAGACAGCGGTGCCCAGGCAGCCAGCAGTGTGTCTGCTCTCTGCCCTGCCCTGCCTGCTGTTTGCATTTGCTGCACCCATCAGCTCCCACACCTGTTCTCTGAGGCAGGGAGCACGAGGACAGCTTGTCCTGACTGAGCAGAGAGGGCAGCACACACCCACGGCAGTATCCCTCAAAGTCAGCAGGCGAAGGTCCCATAAGCTCCAGGTCAGTGAGGCCCTCCAGGTTAGCTTCTTGGAAATAGCCAGCTCAGGGGCCTGCCAAGGTCAGTCCCTCCTTTTCTGCAGTAAATCAGACTTTAGAGAGTACTGGAGAAAAGAAAGTTGGCATGCCTTTATTCCATTGTCCAAAGGAAAGACGTTTCACTTGCCTTTATAGTGAATTGTAGTACCAGCTACTTTTATAGAACCCTTTCTCTTTGTAGTCATTGTACTAAGTGCTCTGTAATCTCATTTAACTCTCATGACCACCCTCACAATGTTCTATCCAGTTTACTTATTGGAAAACTAAGACGCAGAGATTGAGAGACTTGTTGAAGGTCACAGCTAGCAAATAGCAGAGCCAGAATGTGAACTGGGCTGATTTATAGACAGTATGCTCTTAACAACTACACTACTCTAAATGTATACCCATATTCTCCACTTTAAATAAAACGCTTTCGGTATCTTCATTTTCGGGGTCTCTAATAAAGTCTTTTGCAGAACACATTTTCTAGATTCTCCTTCACCCGCTGAAACCAGGCTTCCTTCACTAACCTTTTATTCATTGTAAGCACATAATACACGCATGCTGAATTGGTAAGCTCAGCACCATGATTGAGCACCCATGCTAAGCAGGGTTTGGTTAGGGAATTCAGCTGCAAACCACCGGCTGCCCAGCCAAGTCCTCAGAGCGAAATCCAGGAGGTACAAGGCCCCTTGGCTCTGCAGTTACAATGACACCGTGATATGGCCTCCCTGGGTCCTGCCTCAGAGGCCTCTCCATCCACCTGTTAAGTGAATGCACTTCCCCTTCCCCACCAGTTATTGGGACAAAATGTTCTATGCTTTCACCTTTATGTGGCTCCAGATGTTGGATTTAATTTAAAAAAAAAATTCTGCAGCAGAAATGTGGTGGTGAGTCTGGGATGCGTGCGTATGTGTGTGCTCCTCTGTGTGTGAAGCCAGTCTCTCAGCAGCAGCTAAAAATGTGAAGCAGCCAATCTGTGCTGGGAATTGAGGACACCGTACGCTTGCATTTCTAGGTCTTCCTAAGAGTTATATAACTGCCCCCGAAGCCAGGGGGCAGGAGCAGGGCCAGCCGTGGGAGATGTCTCCAAAGAGGAATGCTGAGGAAGGACTGACCTTGAGAAGATGGGGAGTTGGCCAAGCCGTGGAATGTTCCCAGCCTTGGGGCTTAAACAGAAACTGTATTCAGAGAGTGAGGGCTCTGTTGAGAACAAACTCTGTCTGTCTCCCTGCTTTGTCTTGGGGGCTTATCAAGGTGAACCTTTACCCTGTGGGGCACTGGATATTGAATTTAGAGCTGGGCACAGCTGCCAGAACAGGGCCCTGGTAATCCTCCCAGCCATCTCTAATTAGCAGGCTTCAGGGCATCTTAAGGGCCCGGCAGAAGTGAGATAAGAGCTCCAGCCTCATCTATTCACAGAATTGTTGGGGGAGGAGAGCCGTGGGAGGGAACACAGCTAATCAAGGGCTCACTCTGTGGTCATCCTTCGGGGAGGGAGGTATCTGATTGGCCCCTTCCCCTTGGGGGCCTTGTAGAAAAAACTCTGTTTGCCACTCTCCCTGCCCACTATCTTACTTGACTAATGCTTATTTTTCAGGCCTCAGCTCAGAGGGCTGAGACCTAAAGCAGCGTTTTTCAATCTGTGGGTCATGGCCCATTAGTCGCTTGTATAATCAGTTTAGTGGGTCACACCCAGCATTAAAAGGAATAGCATAGACCATCCGAGCACATCAGATGTAATAAAGATACCTGTTGTTTCAGTTACGTGTATGAAATGAATTCTCATTGGTCATTTCAAAAAATTGAAAGCCTTTGGCTTAGAGGCTGTATCTGTCCGTATCCTTCTCACTACAGGCATCAGAAACCCTGGTTCAATCTAGCTTGGACAAGAAGGATATTTATTATTTCACTTAAAAGGAAGTCCAAAGGTGGGGCAGGCCTCAGGATACAGGATCCACTTTGATTCAGGCTCCTCTATGCCACCAAGGATGGCAAGCCTTCATGAGGGTTGGTTATCCTCAGGCTGGTAGCAACATGGCTACGGAAGCTTCATGTCACATCACGAGAACATCACGGAAAGCAGAGACTGGCTCTTGTGGCTCTGAAGAGTGAGGAAATCTGGCTGACTTCTCTAGTTCAGTGGGAAATTGGTCACAACCGTATTCCTAAATGTATCACTGGCAAGAAGTATATGACTCCCATGAATAGAGAGACTGAGCAGGATATCACCCTGGAGCTGGAGATGGGAGGGAAGGGTGGCTACCTGATCAAAGTAGCGTTCTGACCATGGATCAGAGGACAGAATGGGTGAAGATGCTTGCAATGTCGAAACTGATTTCTAGAATATACGAGAAATTGCTACACACCCAGGAAAAAAGAGAGCAACCCCAAGAGAAAAATGGGCAAAAGATATGAACATGCAATTTTCAGAAGAGGTAACACTAAAAGCTAAGAAACAGATGACAAAATATTCAAAATCATTGTTAATCACCAAAGAAATGAATTCAAATGAATTTTTATATACATTAGATTAACAATTAAAAAGCTGGGCAATTCCAGTTGTTGATGTGGGGATGTGGGAACCCATACACGCTGCCTGTAGGAGTGTGGACTGGTGCAGCCATTCTGGAGGGCAGTCTGGTCTTCTTGGTCAAATTATGTAAATGCACATACCACGTGACCAGCAATTCCACTCCCAGGCAAGTTCTCACAAAGGCCACTTTGTGAGAGGAGACATGTGTCAGGGTATTCCCTGCAGCTTTACTTGTGGTGGAGGGACGTTGTCCACAACCCCATGTCCATCACTGAGAGAAGGAAGAGGTCAAATGTGGGTGCACCAACAAGGCCCTAGGCAGCAGTTAGAAGTGATGGATCAGAGGTACCCATGGAACGTGCGTGGATCTTAAAAACAATGTATTTTGGGGAAAAAAATCTACTTGGTGGCTATGAGTTTTTTAAAAGGTCATTTTCTGTTTGAGATGCATACTGAAGTATATCTGGATGAAATGACATGATGTCTGGAATTTGTCTTAAAATACTCCTCAAAGAAAAAAGTGAGCATGGAGCGGGGTAAAGAGATGAAACAAACTTGGCAAAATGTTGGTAGTTGTTCAAACTAGGTCATGGCTATGTGGAGCTTTGTTATATTATCTCTACTTTTGTGTATCTTAGAGATTTTTCATAATTAAAGTTTAAAACAACAAAAAAAACAATACCCATGTTGTGGGAAGACACTGAAATAAAAAGATACACATTAAAATGGTACCTATAAGGCAGAAGAAAGGAATGGGAGTTGGTGATGGTGAATAAAAGGGAGAGGAAAATAGAGAAACTATTTGGTGTTCCATCAGGAAGGCCCAGAAAACTCAGGATGCCCCCAGTGGCGCCTGGGATGCATAAGGGCAAAAGGTGGGGGGGGCGGATGTATGTTTGCAGGCAAACAGCAGGATCTGCACAGTGCCCATGTTGATTTCCTCACAGAGCCTCCTTCCAACCGCCAAGGCTTGGTTAGGCCCCTCCTGTGAGTTTCTGCAGCAAGGGGTCGGGTGGCAAGGGCGCAGGAGCGGGGAGGGGTCTTTTCTGGCACTTACTTCACAACATCTTAAGATCTGCTGACTGCATGGTCTTCCCCAGCAGACTGGGAGTTACAGGGTGTGGGGCTGTGTGTTGTGTTTTGCACAGTAGTGCATCCCTGGCACGTGGTACAGGGTCCACCACACCAGTGTACTCTACAACTTCCGTTTATTAAAAAACAATAGCCAAGGCTTGTTGAGCATTGTCTCATTTTATGCTCACAAACAACGCTATGAAGTAGGAAATAGTACTTTCCCCATTTGGTCAACAAGGAAATGGAGGCTCAGAGAGGTTAAGAAACGTGTTCAAAGTCACACAGCTAAAGCTCGGCAGAGCACGGTCCAGTTGGACCATCTGCCATTGGAACCAATACCCTCAATCACTGTACCATACTGTCTTGAGGGAGAGAGTGAGGCCACTGGTGTTACAAGGAGAAGCAAACACACCTGCAGCACTTTGCAAGCACCCGAAGACACTCCCAAACCGAGAGCTAAAGGTGGTGGTAAGGCTCTGGGGTACAGGCATGGTTGAGAAGGAAAGGGCCTGATTAGGGAGATGGGAAACCAAGGGAAAGAGCTTGCTGAAGACAGCGGTGGAGACCAGCACGTGATTGCAATTGAACCCAAGAGCATCTTCTCGAAATTGCTGTGGGGCTGAGATGGTAGGCTGAGCCCAGCCCTCCCCCTTGGTGTGTCTCTTCCCTTCTAAGTAGTTCTTAATCAGCGCTTCTGAACTGGGGGTGGCTTTGCCTTCCAGGAGACATTTGGCGATACCTGGGGGGAGAGGGGGTGACTAATGGCATCTAGCAGGTAGAGGCCAGGGGTGCTGCTAAACACGCGATGGTGCACAGGGCAGAGGACAGTGCCCACAAGCAAGAATGAACTGACCCAACATGTCAACAGCGCCAAGGTTGGGAAACCCTGCCCTGAACCTATCAATCACTCTTAACCTGTAAGAAAGTTCTGACCATTCACCCCCTCTGCTTCCTACAGTCCCCCTCTCTCAGCTTCCGGAAGCTCTAAATACAAGGACTTGGCCAAGACAGGGCTTGTCAAGAAAAGCCCGAGTGCTGGCTGGGTCTAGGGAGCTTCACACGTTGGTGGCATTTCTTTTGATGGTTCATTACAGCCCAGCGTCGTTGCACCGTGCTGCCTTCTCACGCTGATACCTGGGCTTAACAGTGAGCTGGTTAATGTTTAACAGCCGGCTCTCTGGGAAAACAAGCCATGGTTTGCAGCATTTGACGACTTCCGTGGTGTAAATATTCCAGCCTCCGCCAATTTCAAGCTACTGATGTGAAGTCACCAGACTTGCAAAATTCCCGAAAATGGATCAATCAAGTGAGCTGGTAGGAGCCAGCTCTCACACGCCACTGCTTAGTCCCACCTTCAGATCTTCCATTTTCTCTATTAAGCTACGCAAACACTGACCTACTGAACCAGCGGCTTAACAAATACAAGTTTATTTCTCACTCATACTCCAACACGGGTATTCCTGATACAGCAGCTCAGGACCCAGGCTCCTTCTGTCTTGCGGCTAACTTCCTCTAGGGCAGTGGCTCTCAAACTTCAGTGTGCATCAGAATCAGCTGCAGAGGTGAAAACGTGATTCCCCAGAGTTCTGCCTCAGCAGGTCTAGGATGGGGCCTGAGGATGTGCATTTTCTTACAAGTTCCCAGGTGATGCTGATGCTGCCGGACAGGGTACACATGCTGAGAACCACCGCTCTAGGACAATACTTCTTAACCTTGGCTGCAGAGAGGGATCACCCAACTCCTGATGGCTGGGTTCCACTTCCTGAGCTCCTGATTTAACGTGTCTAGGAGGCAGCCTGGTCCTGGAGATCATTAAAGGTCTCCAGGTAATTTCATTGTGCCGCCAAGGATGAGAACCACTGCTTTAGGGCCTTACTGTCACTTCCTCCATTCGCAGGTGGATGTGGAAAGAGAGTGAGGACTTTACATGGAAGGGTTTATGGGCCAGGCCTGGAAGTGATCTATCGGAGCCTAGCTGCATCTCACATGGCAGGCTGGGAAGTGTGGTCTCACTGGGAGCTCAGGAGGAAAGGGGGCATGGTTTGCTGAAAAACTAGTGAGTTGCTGCCATAAATACTTCCTACCTGCTGCTTTGGAACAAGTATACCTGGAGGGATGCCCACACATGTGGATCCACAAGTCTCTGTGAGCCGACATGAGCGTGTAGGAGTCCCTGGCTTCAGGGTATGTCCGGATAAAAACTACCAATGGCAACATGGGGTGCTTTTATGTCCTTAGAGGAAGGCAGCCTGATGTGGTGGAAAGAGTCAAGGCTTACAGACCTGTGCTCCCTTCCTCAGCCACCTTTTACAAGTGACAGATCTCTCCAAGCCTCAGTGTCCCTTCTCTGTAAAGTGGGAACAGTATCTATCTATCTGCTTCAGAGGATTAAGTGAAATTAGTATAAAGCCCAAAGAGTGCTGTAGGCATATAGTATCTGTTCCATAAACGTCAGTTCCCTTTCCTTTAGAAAATACTGCCCTGTTAGCACCAGAGATAAGGGAACTGAAACAGGTGACCAGCCAAGACTCTGGGTCTCTCCCCCTGGCACATGCATATGTAGGGAAGCACTGGCTGTGAGTGTTTTGCTGTCTGTTCTTTGGGAGAGAAACCCTCACAGAACTCATTATAGTAAAGGATCAAACTATATTTCTGGGACAGTATTTTGTTGGCAATAATGTCGTCACATGTCTGTCATTTTAGGAAAAAATTAAAACCCTGCAACTAGTTTTAAAGGGAGCAATTATTTATACTACAAAAAGATTCTTTGAGTTACTCAACAACCTATTTAAACAGCTTTGCTTTCCTGCGCACAAATTAAGCACACCAGGGCAGCCAGGAATGCTGGAAGGGAGGGATCCTTCCTTTCTATAGAAGGCAGAGCTGGGAAGGGCAGTGTTAGCTCCTGACCCCTGAAGAGCAGTCATCAACGCAGAGCCTGCAGGATGTAAGGGACCTGCCATCCTTCAGCTCAGTCCTGCCACAGCCTGGGAAGTAGATCTGCCACTAGCTTAACGGGAGAGGCAGCACAGAGCTGGCCGGGATTAGAGCTGCCTGCCTTCATGCTGCCCAGTTATACAAACTGCAGGTTCAGTCACCCAGCACCTCCTGGGGGCAAATCCATTTGAGTAACTGTTCAACAGTGTGTGCTTAATTTCCAAGAAACTTTCCACGATCTTATGTTTTAGCACCAACTCTAACCTTCCCTATTCTTTGTTTTTCATAAAAACTGCCCTTCTCCAGTTCTTGGCCCCGGCACTAGCCTTCTGTCACAACGCCAACACATCCGTAGCGCTTGCTAAATGTGGGCCAGGTACGAAGTCTTAGGAGTCTGGGCTCCGAGCTCAACTGTCTGGGTTCAAGGCAGACTCGCCCACCTCTGCCACTTCTTAGCTGTGTGACTTCAGGCAAGTTACTCCACGTCTCTGAGCCTCAGTTTTCTCATTTGTAAAATGGTTGTAGTTTGGGCCATTGCCTAGCCCACGTAGCTATTTCTATTCTGGGAACACCAAGTCTGCTCTCCTAGGTTTGTCTTCAGGGGACACTTGGAGCACAGTTACCGTGCAGATGTGCTGGTGGGCGAGTGTGGGAAGTGAGTTACCCTTTAATGAACGCTGAGGAAGAGCCAGCCTCTTTTCATTTAATCTTCACAGCACCCTCCCTCATACGGTAGGGGAGGCAGTTGCCTCCATTGTGCAGGCAGAAAGAGAGGTTTGGACAAAGTCCGTTCCTTGTCCAGATCTCCCATTTAACAAGCTGAGGAAACAGACTTCCCAAACCACTGCTGAGACCGCTTCTCTCTAGGCACACAGGCTGAGAGGGACAAGGAATAAAAAAGAAACCCGGGCTTCCCTGGTGGCGCAGTGGTTAAGAATCTGCCTGCCAATGCAGGGGACATGGGTTTGAGCCCTGGTCCGGGAAGATCCCACATGCCGCGGAGCAACTAAGCCCGTGCGCCACAACTACTGAAACCTGCACTTTAGAGCCCGTGAGCCACAACTACTGAGCCCGCGTGCCACAACTACTGAGCCCGCGTGCCACAACTACTGAAGCCCACGTGCCTAGAGCCCGTGCTCCGCAACAAGAGAAGCCACTGCAATGAGAAGCCCACACACGGCAACGAAGAGTAGCCCCCGCTCGCCGCAACTAGAGAAAGACTACGCACAGCAACAAAGGCCCAAACACAGCCAAAAATAAAATTAATTAATTAAAAAAAACCCAAACAAACAAAACAGAAAAAAAAAGAAAAGAAACCCAGCTCCTGAAACTCTCTGAGCCCAGATGCCAGGCAGCCCCACAATCAAGCGCAAGCCCACCCAGGAGGCTCTTCACCTCTGCAGCTCTGCACGCCCGGGTCGGCCTCCAGGAGGGCAGGGAGCAGGAGACCCACCAGCTAAGCCTTGCCTCTTCTTCTCAGCTACACGAGATCGTGGCAAGTCTCTCTGCCTCTCTGACCTTCTCTTTATTTATGATACATCAAATGATTTTATTTTATTTATTTTTTATTGAGGTATAATAAACATATATTATTAGTTTCAGGTGTACAACATAATGGTTCAGTATTTGTATGATCATTGTGAAATGATCACTACAGTAAGTCTAGTTTATTTAGACTTACATAGTTACAAATTTTTTTTTCTTGTGATGAGAACTTTTAAGATATATGATTAGCAACTTTCAAATATGGTCTACAATATTATTGACTATAATTGCCATGACATTTCTTTTATAACTGGAAGTTCGTACCTTTGGACCCCTTTCACCCATTTCACTGCCCCCCCCCCACCTCTGGCAACCACTAATCTATTCTCTATGAGCTCTATTAACTGTTTTGTTTTGGTTTGCAGATTCCACATTTAAGTGAGATCATTTGTCTTTGAGTCATTTCACGTAGCATAATGCCCTCAAGGTCCATGTATGTTGTTGCAAAGGTCAAGATTCCACTCTTCTTTATGTCTGAGGCATATTCCACTGTGTGTGTGTGTGTGTGTGTGTGTGTATGCTCGTGCACGTGTATGTGTGTATATCAAAGGACGCTTAGGTTGTTTCCATATATTACCTACTAAGTTGATCCTTGAACAATATGGGTTTGAACTAACTGTGTGGGTCCACTGACATGTGGATTTTTTTTGCTAAATATGTGTACAGTACTATACCATCTGTGGGTGGTTGAATCCATGGATGTAGAGCCTTGGATACAGAGGAGGAACTGTGAAGTTTGTTTTTTTTTTTTTTTTTTAATTAATTAATTTATTTATTTGGCTATGTTGGGTCTTCATTTCTGTGCGAGGGCTTTCTCCAGCTGTGGCGAGCAGGGGCCACTCTTCATCGCGGTGCGCGGGCCTCTCACTGTCGCGGCCTCTCCCGTTGCGGAGCACAGGCTCCAGATGCACAGGCTCAGTAGCTGTGGCTCACGGGCTTAGTTGCTCCGTGACATGTGGGATCTTCCCAGACCAGGGCTCGAACCTGTGTCCCCTGCATTGGCAGGCAGATTCTTAACCACTGTGCCACCAGGGAAGCCCAACTGTGAAGTTTTATTCGGGTTTTCAACTGTGTGGAGAGTTGTCACCCCAAACCCCATGTTGTTCAAGGGTGAAATGTGGTGCTGCAGTGAACAAGGTTATGCATTTATCTTTTCAAGTTAGTGTTTTCATTTTCTTTGGATAAATACCCAGGTGTGGAATTGCTGAATCATATGGTAGTTCTATTTTTAATTTTTCGAGGAAACTCCACACTGTTTTGCATAATGGCTGCACTAATTTACATTCCCACCAACAATGCACAAGGGTTCCCTTTTCTCCATATCCTTGCCAACACTTGCTATTTCTTATCTTTTTGATAATAGCCATTCTAACAGGTGTGAGGTGATAACTTATTGTGGTTTTGATTCGCATTTCCTTGATGATCAGTGATGCTGAGTACCTTTAATAGTACATATTGGCCATCTGTATGTCTTCTTTGGAAAAACGTCTAGTCAGGTCCTCTGTCCATTTTATAATTGGATCATTTGTGCTTTTGCTATTGAGTTGTATGAGTTCTTTTTATATTTTGTATATTAGCTTCTTATCAGATATATGATTTGTGAATATTTTCTCATTCAGTAGTTTCCCTTTTCCATTTTGTTGATGGTTTCCTTCACTGTGCAGAAGCTTTTTACTTTGATGTAGTCCCACTTGTTTATTTTTGCTTTTGTTACCTCTGCTTTTGGTGTCAAATCCAGTAAATCAGATTGATGTCAAGGAGCTTACCACCTATGCTTTCTTTTAGTTTTATGGTTTCAGGTCTTTTTCAAATATTTAATCCATTTTTAGTTAATTTTTGTGTGTAGTGTAAAATAGTAGTCCAGTTTCATTCTCTTGCATGTGACTGTTCAGTTTTCCCAACACCATTTGTTGAAGAGACTGTCCTTTCCCTACTGTATACTATTGGCTCCTTTGTTGCAAATTAATTGACCATATATGCATGGATTTATTTCTGGGCTCTCTATTCTGTTTCATTGATCTATATGTCTGTTTTTAATGACAATACCATACTGTTTTTTATTACTATAGCTTTGTAATGTAGTTTGAAATCAGGACGCATGATTCCTCCAACTTTGTTCTTCTTTCTCAAGATTCCTTTGGCTATACTAGGTCTTTTGTGGTTTTCTTGCAAATTTTAGGATTATTTGTTCTATTTCTGCAAAAAATGCCATTGGAATTTTGATAGGGATTGCATTGAAACTATTCATTGCTTTGGGTACTATGGACATTTTAACAGTATTAATTCTTGCAATCCATGAGCATGGAATATGTTTTCATTTATTTGTGTCTTCTTCAATCTCTTTCATCAGTGTCTTATAGTTTTCCGTGTACAGGTTTTTTACCTTCTTAGTTAATTTTATTTCTAAGTATTTTATTCTTTTTGATGCCCTTGTAAATGGAATTGTTTTCTTAATTTCTATTTCTGATAGTTTATTAGTGCATATAAACACAACAAAATTTTTTATGTTGATTTTGTATTCTGCAACTTTATTGAATTTGTTTATCAGTTCTAACAGTTTTGGGTGGCATCTTTAGGGTTTTCTATATATAGTATCATGTCATCTGCAAATAGTGACAGTTTTACTTCTTCCTTTCCAATTTGGATGCCTTTTTTTTTTTTCCCTAATTGCTCTGTCTAGAACTTCCAATACTATATTGAATTAAAATGGCAAGAATGGGCATCCTTGTCTTGTTCCTAATCTTAGAGGAAAAGCTTTCAGTTTTTCACTGTTGAGTATGATGTTAGCTGTGGGCTTGTCATATACAGCCTTTATTATGTTTAGATACGTTCCCTCTACACCCACTTTACTGAGAAATTTTATCATAAATTGATGTTGAATTTTGTCAGATGCCTTTTCTGCATCTATTGAGATGATCGTATGGTTTTAACCCCTCATTTTGTTAATGTGGTGTATCACATTTATTGATTTGTGGATGTTGAACCATCCTTGAATCCCTGGAAGAAATCGTCCTTGATCATGGTGTATGATCATTTTAGTATTGTTTAATTCAGTTTGCTAAAATTTTTTTGAGGACTTTTGCATCTATGTTCATCAAGGTTATTGACCTGTACTTTTCTTGTGGCATCCTTGTCTGGTTTTGGTGTCATGGTAACACTGGCCTCATAAATTATGTTTGGAAGTATTCCCTCCTCTTCTGTTTTTTGGAAGAGTTTGAGAAGATTTGGTATTAATTCTTCTTTAAATGTTTTGTAGAATTCACCAGTGAAGCTGTTTGGTCCTAGACATTTATTGGGAGGTGTTTGATTACTGATTCAATGTCCTTACTAGTAATCGGTCTGTTCAGATTTTCTATTTCTTTATGAGTCAGTCTTGGTAGGTTTATATTTTTAGGAATTTATTAATTTCTTCTAGGTTGTCCAATTTGTTGGAGTATAATTGTTCATGTCTTTTATGATTCTTTGTATTTCTGTGGTATTGGTTATAATATCTCCTCTTTTATTTCTGATTTTATTTATCCAAGTCCTCTCTTTTCTCTTGATGAGTCTAGCTAAAGGTTTACCAATTTTCTTTATCTTTTCAAATAACCAGCTCTTAGTTTCATTGATCTTTTTTTTTTAGTCTCTATTTCCTTTATTTCTGCTCTGATCTTTGTTATTTCCTTTCTTCTAATAACATTGGGCTTTGTTTGTTCTTTTTTTTTTTTGGCTGCATTGGGTCTTTGTTGCTGTGCGCAGGCTTTTCTCTAGTTGCAGCAAGCGGGGCTATTCTTCATTGTGGTGTGCAGGCTTCTCATTGCAGTGGCTTCTCTTGTTGCAAAGCATGGGCTCTAGGCATGAGGGCTTCAGTAGTCGTGGCACGTGGGCTCAGTAGTTGTGGTGCGCAGGCTTAGTTGCTCTGCGGCATGTGGGATCTTCCTGGACCAGGGCTCAAACCCATGTCCCCTGCATTGGCAGGCAGATTCTTAACCACTGTGCCACCGGGGAAGCCCTGTTCTTCTTTTTCTAGTTCCTTGAGGTGTAGAGTTAGGTCATTTATTTGAGACTTTTCTTATTTCTTGATATAGTGATTTATTGCTATGAACTTCCCTTTTAAAACTGTTTTTGCTGCATCTCATAAGTTTTGGTATGTTGTATATCCATTTTTATTTGTCTCAAGTTATTTTAAAATTTCTCTTGATTTCGTCTTTGTCCCATGATTGTTCAGTGGCTGTTGTTTAACCTCCACATATTTGTGAATTTTCCAGTTTTCTTCTTATAATTGTTTTCTAGTTTCATACTATTGTGGCCAGAAAAGATGCTTGATATGACTTCAATCTTCATAAATTTATTAAGGCTTGTTTTGTGGCCTAACATATGATCTATCCTGGAGAATATTGCATGTGCACTTGAGAAGATAGTTGCTTTTGGATGGAATGTTCTGAATGTATTTGTTAACTCTGATCTAACATGTTGTTTAAGTCAGTATTTCCTTATTGATTTTATGTCTGGATGATCTAGCCATTGATGAAAGTTGGGTATTTAAAGTCCCCTACTATTATTGTATTGCTGTCTATTTCTCCCTTTAGGTTTGTTAATATTTAGGTGCTCCTATGCTGGGTACATAAATATTTACAAATGTGTTGTCCTCTTGTTGGATTGACCCCTTTATATAATGTCTTTGTCTCTTATTACAGTCTTTGTTTTTAAATCTATTTTGCCTGATACAAGTATAGCTACCTAAACTTGCATGGAATATATCTTTCCGTCACTTTACTTTCAGTCACTTACATCTGAAGTGAGTCTCTTGTAGGTAGCATACAGATGGGTCTTGTTTTTGTTTTAAATCCATTCAGCCATTCAATGTCTTTTGATTGGAGCATTTAATCCATTTGCATTTATAATAATTATTTATAGGTATGTACTTATTGCCATTTAGCTAATTGTTTTCTGGCTGTTTTGTAGTTTCTCTGTTCCTTCTTTGTTCTCTTCTTTTATAATTTGATGATTTCCTTCAGTGCTGTGCTTAGAGTCCTTTCTCTTTATGTTTTGTGTACCTAGGACAGGTTTTTGCTTTGTGGTTACCATGAAGCTTACATACAAAAATTATAACAGTCTATTTTAAGTTGATAATAATTTAAGTATGAATGCATTCTAAAGCTCTACATTTTTACTCTCCTCCTCTTATATTTTATGTTTTTGATGTTACATTTTACATATTTTTATTCTGTATATCCCTTAACTAATTTTTGTATTTATAGTCATTTTTACTACTTTTGCCTTTTAACCTTTATACTAGCTTTATAAGTGATTAATCCACCATTTTTACATTAGATTATTCTAACTTTTACTATATGTTTACCTTTACTAGTGAGATTTATACTTTTATATGTTTTCCTGTTATAATTAGTACCCTTTTCAGCTTAAAGAAGTTCCCTTAACATGTCTTGTAAGCCAGTTTTGTGATGATGAACTCCTTTAGCTTTTTCTTGTCTAAAGAACTCTTCTTCATCTCTCCTTCAATTCTGAATGACAACTTTACTGGATAAGAGTATTCTTGTTTGGAAGTATTTCTTTCAGCAGTTCAAATATATCATGCCACTCCCTTCTGGCCTTCAAAGTTTCTGCTGAAAAATCTGTTGGTAGCCTTATGGAGCTTCCCTTGTACCAACAAATTGTTTTTCTCCTGCTGCTTTTAAGATTCTCTCCCTGTCTTTAACTTTGACATTTTAATTATAATGTGTCTTGGTGTGGGTCACTTTGGGTTCATCTTATTTGGAACTCTCTGGGCTTCCAGGATTTGGACATCTATTTCCTTCCACAGGTTAGGGAAGTTTTCAGCCATTATTTCTTCAGATACATTCTCTGCCCCTTTCTCCCTCTCTTCTCCTTCTTGGACCTCTATAATGTGAATATTAGTCCACTGGATGTTTTCCTATAAGTCCCTTAAGCCACTGTTTCTTTTTTTTTTGTCTTTTGTTTTTTTTCTATTTGCTGCTCTGATTGGGTAGGTTCCACTGTCCTGTCTTTGAGTTCACTGATCCTTTCTTTACTTCGTCTAGTCTGCTGTTGAACCCCTCTAGTGTTTTTTTCAGTTCAGTTATTGTATTCTTCAGCTCTGTGACTTCTATTTGGTACTTTCTCATATCTCTTTGTTGAAGTTCTCACTGTGCTCATCCATTCTTCTCCCAAGTTGGGTGAACATCTTTATGACCATTATTTTGAACTCTTTTCAGGTAAATCACTTATCTTTATTTCCTTAAGAACTTTTTCTGGGATTTTATCTTGTTCTTTCATTTGGAACATATTCCTCTGTTTCTTCATTTCCCTTGACTTTCTGTTGACTTTTATGCATTAGATAAAACAGTCACCTCTCCCAGTCTTGAAAGAGTGGCCTTGTGTAGGAGATGAACCTTATTGTTCAAACTTGCCCTAGCTCTCGGTTGTCTCTCAAATTTTTTGATTGCCTAAGCAGTCTATTTTTAGTGGCTCCCAGTAGTTAAGGGTATGCCAAGACCTGTCAGTGTCCCAAAGGAAAGGATCTCAGCACCTAGATTCAGGCTGACTGGAAGCCAGACCCGCAGGCAGCAGCTTTTAAAGTATGCAAATACTATACAGTCCTGTGGGACTACAAACATAAGTCCCACTGGCCATTAGAGCCAGGCGATGTGGATATGTCCTCTGGGTAGCCGTTGCAAAAATGGGGGTGCTGGATGATTGTATAAGTTCCTTTCTGGGAGAAACCAGTTACCTGGAACAAGGCAGAGGGAGAGCACAAAGATGGTCTCTATCGTCCCTCAAATGCACCTTAGTGGGCTCCTAGATGTGTGCCAGACCAGAAGTCTGCTTCTCAGGCTAAAGCTCCAGGACAAGAAAATAGGTCTCTTCCTCAGAGGGATTGGGTGTATATTTCAGTCTGCTGTTTGTGCTGTGCCCTGGGGTGGTAGCCAGCCAAACACATTCTCTCTGGTTGTTATAGGCCTGTGGGGCTCAAGGATGCAAGCCCTTCTGGCCATGAGAGCCAGGCAATCAAGGAGTGTCCCCTGGGCACCAGACCTAAAACCTGGGGCACCCGTCATGTGCAAAAGCTCCCCTCCAGGAGATACTGATGCTCTAAAGTATGCAGATGGAGAGTGTAAAGCCAGTGCCCCGTCTTCTGAGATCTCTGGAAAGGATTTCTGTAGGACCTTAGATGTGTGTCTAATTAGAACCCTCAGGCCACAGCTTATAGGCCTCTCTCATAGGAAGACTGGGCTCCTTGGACTGTTGCCTCATGCCGTGTCCCGGAGGTGGTGGCTGTTTGAATAAACTCTTTCTCCCTTGGTTACAGTTTTGTGGGACCCTTGAGCATAAGTCTCAATGGCCACCAGAGCCAGGTGGTTTAAAGGTGTTCCTTGGGTGGCAGCCACAAAAATCAGGGTGTTGGAGGAGGGTACAAGTTCCTTCCCGGGAGATACTAGCAAGCTGGAGCAAGGCAGAGGAAGAGCGCAGATGGTGCCTGCCAGCAGCCTTCATCCCTAGAAAGAACCCTGCAGGCCCTTAGGTGTGTGTTAAATTAGATGTCTGCCCTCAGGCTGATGCTTTAAGGCAAGCAAATACGCCTCTTTCACATAATCTGGATGCCTCTCAATCAGCTCCACGCTGTTCTCTGGGGTAAGTGAGTCCAAACATATGAGCCCTTTAAGAGCTGTTTCTCCATTCACTATAGCCTGTGAGTCTTGTGGACGCAAGCCCCGTTGGTTTTCCAAGCTAGACGTTTTGCGGACTTGTCTCTCAGATGCAGGTCTTAAAGTTGGGTTGCCTTTGCTCCTCAGGGAGAAGCTCTGGATTTTAGATTCCTTCCTGATTGTGGGTCATCACACTGAGGGTAGAGTTTACGGCCAGATTGTGTCTCAGCCTTTCCTCTCTGCTTCAATGTGCTTTGCCTGATGTGTAGGAGTTGCTCAGCTAGTTTTTAGGGGTTTTTTTCAGAGGAAATTGTTCCATATGTAGCTGTAGGTTCGGCATGTCCGTGGGAGGAGGCGAATTCAGGATCTTCCTACATCGTCCTCTTGAGCCGGAACCCGCCCTTCTCTTTAAATAGGGAGTGTTGGCCACTGTACTAAGTGCCAACTTCTCTTTTTAAGGCACTGAACTGAGCACCAGGGATAAAATGGAAAAGAACAGACCAGCTCCCAGACCTCATAGGGCTTATAGGTTAGCAGGCAAAAATGGATGTTAGATTAATTATTACATAATTGAGTAATAAATGATTAGAACTGTGAGTTCTATGAAGAAGCAGAGTACTACTAATCAACTACCTAATAGGAGATTCCAACCTAGTTGGAGGGTGGGAAGGGTTTCTTGTGAGATTATTTGAGGCTCAGGACAGGGATTTGGAAGCTCTGGAACCCAGGCAGGTCCGAGGACCTGTGTCTCTTTCAGTGTCTGTGTGTAGATCTCCTCACCTTGTTTACCTTCTTGTGTCACTTGCCGTGGTCTCCTAGTCCATTTCTGGCCATCCTAATTCCCTCCATGACTCGTTCTTAATACTCTCTGATTTCCAACTTCAGAGTCTTGAGAGATGGGGAGAGACCCTAACTCATAGATCTCTGGCAAGCCTGGGCATGGATTTCCTTTGGGTGGTATCAGTTCTGATCCAAAAACAGAGACTCAAGAGATGAGGGTGAAATGTTAAAAAATATGGCTGCTTGGGCAGCAGAAAAAAAGCCTGGTAATGAGCATGCTTTAATTCATTCAACAAGCACTGATTGTGCCAGATGTTGGGGCGGGTGTGGCCTGATCCATACACTCAGGAACTCTAGTTCCCTGATAAGGGAACAAACCAATAAACAGAGGCCTAGGGGCTAACAGTAAGGTGTGCAAAAACGAGGGCCCATTGAACCTTTCCCAAGGAACAAAGGCCTGAATAGTATCTGGAAAGGTGAGTCGATTAGTCAGGAGAATGCAGGTTGGGCCAAGGTTGGGTTGGAAGGGGGATGCCAAGGGGACTTGTAGGATGGCAGGGGAAGCAGTGTGGAGCACATTTGTACTGCCCAGGAGTTTGGATGGCTGAGCGGAGATGGGTTTCTGTGCTGAGATCAAGGGTGAAGACATGCACGGTGAGAGGCAGCCAAGTGGAGTTTGGAAGATGGCGTAGAGCAATGGTTCTTAGATTTTGACATGCATCAGAATCACCTGGAAGGCTTATTGAAACAGAGAACACTGGTTCTCTCCCCACTCCCCAGAGTTTCTGATTCAGTAGGTCTGAATTAGAATGTACTTTCTAACAAGTTCCCAGGTGATGCTGGCCTAGAGATGACACTTTGAGAGCTGCTGAATTAGAGGAAGGCAGAAAGTAAGGAGACCAGCCAGGAGGCTGTTGCTAATGCCCAGATGTGAAAGGCAGTGGTGGCAGAGGAAAGGATTTATAGTGCCAGCCACTGTGCTAATACCTTTACATATAATCTCACATAATCCTTTTAACAACTCTGAAACACCACCCTTATTCTCGAGTAAATGAAGCACAAAGAGACTAAATTCCGTGCCTGTGGTCAGTCAGTGACAGGGCCACTGTGTCCAGGGTGTTAAGACACAAAGCCCATGCTCTCAGCCACCAAACTGGAACCAGCAGTGGTTAGTGATTGGCAGGGTGGCAGGGCCACAGCAAGGTAGGGGAGAGAAGCCTCACATGACTTCCAGGGTTCTGAAGTGGCAACAGGGCGACAGATGTCTTTGCCTAGAGCATGTTCATTGTGAGGGACCTCAGACTCGGGTTTGTCACTGGGGTTAAGACTCTATAGTGTGCTGTGCTCTTTCTGAAAAAATACAGATGTCCAGGAGACAACTGGATTTATGGGTCTGGGGCTCAGGAGAGAGGACCAGATTGGAGAGTTGGAAAGCATCATGTAGGTGATCTGTTGTGAAACCCCAGGAAGAATATGAGGCGGGAGTGGGTGAGGACCTCCCTGAAGAAACGAGCAGCCAAGGGGCAGGTGGAGATGAGGGGAAAGGTGAGGAGAGGGCAGAGGTGATGTCAGAAAGACACGGCGGCTGTTTCAGGAGGCGTGTGATGGAGTCATAGGTGCTGCAGAGGCCAAGGAAGGACCGGGGAGTGCCCAGTGGATTAACAATCAGATCAGTGACCTCAACCAGGACAACTTCGGTGGACCAGTGTTAATGGGAGCCGGCAGGAGGAGGCAGAGGGATGAAGAAGTGATGGGCACTCTCCTTAGAAGCTTGTCCATCAAAGGAAGGAGGGTGAGAGCTAGAGATAAGGAAGCAGTAAGGACGTTGAAAATGGCAAGAGCTCAGATATCGACGTGGCCAAAGGGGCAGGTGGTCAAAGTGTCAGGAGGGCATCACAGAGGGTGACCAAGAGGGCATTACCCTGGGGATGTCTGGAGGGCATTGCAGGAGAGGGGAGGGTGGGATTCAAGGGGGCTCAGCTGCAGATTTGTGGGGTAGACTGTTTCCATTGTTCTGGAGCAAATTTTAGCTCCTCCTGACAGGGCTAAAGTTAGTGGGTGAATGTAAAGGGGTATGATGAGGCCCGGGCACTTACTCTTGCTGCCTGTAGGAAGCTTGGAAAAATCTGGCCCTTTGGGAGGCCTGGCTTTGGTGCCAGCTTTGCCTGCTGCTTATCTGCGGTCTCTAGATCAAACGTTTGGCTGTAAAACTTTTTATTCAAGGGATTGTCAAACAGAGAAAGGGCAGAGGTATTCGGGTGGAAAGAAGGCGGGAGGTTCCACTCTGCCTTTGTCCTGCTCTGCCTTCCCCGCCGTGTTCCCAGAAGTCCAGGGCTGCACAGAGGCCTGGCCAGAAAGCTATCCGGGGTCACCTCCAGAGTCTATGGTTTCAGGCTGCTTCAAATGCCTCTAAGTAGGGAATACCCATGACCTTCATCAGGGGTATGTTCACTCGTCAGCTGTCAGGCGTGCCAGGAAACAGACGTGTAGGGAGTAGAGAGGCCAGCAAGCCTCCGACAAGGCTGTGCCAGTCTAAGCACGTGGGGCAGCCTCATTCTTGCCCTCAGAGCTATGTCCTCAGGGAGGATCCAGTAACCACCAGCCCTGAGCCTGAGATCTCTGTTGGTTCTGAGCTTTATCCTAGTTTCCTTATGTTGGGCTGAACAAGTATCTCTTTAAAAATGACTTGCCTACAGGCATAGAGATCATCCTGGAAGAAAGGGCCCCGAGAAAGAAGGGAAGACTGGTGGGTTGGACTAAGAAGGCACAGACCACCTGGCCCTCCCAGTGCCCCTAGCAGGAGAGGCTGGGGGCAATGACTGGCTGGTATGTGGGCATCACCCGTTCCCTTCCCGTCTGCACAGCTTGGAAGTGAGCACAAGCGGCATGAGCAATGAATTCAGCTTTTCAGAGAAAAAATACCCGAACCCAATCTATGACCACCTGGCAGATCATGATCATTGGGGCCAGAAGTACTCCTCATCGCATTGGCTTGAAGCAAGGACAGCCTTGAAGTACAGGTGGGTAACAGCACGCAGGATGGATTACTGAGCGATGGGACTTGAGGGGGCCTTTTACACTAACTCTTCGCAAGCCGGAGGTATACTTGACCTTGAAGTAAACAGATCTTTCACCTTGTTTCTTAAGTAGCTTCTGGAACATAATCACTCTCTGAAATGGAGCTGTTCAATGCTAAATTAGGAACAAGTTACGTGGAAGGGAAGCACTTTGTGATGTCCCAACAGACTGGGGTATAGGTGGGTTTCTGCTTCTCAGACAAATCTGGGTCTAGAGACACTTGAGGCTGTCGTGGTGGTGGCGGTGATGATCTGAGAGACCACAGGTGGGGCTGTGACCAGGACGGGAAGAGGAGGCCCTCCCCTGAGGGTCTGAAAATCCTTCTCGTGACAGGTGTGTCCTTCAAGAAGCAGATGTGAAGGCAGCAGGGGGAGTTCCAGCCATACCACCCGCAGTAGCCCATGGGAAAATGGGGAGGTAAGCTCACCTACTCAGACCACAAAAGCACGGGCAGAAAGTTTCCCCTTAATCTGTGGTCCTTAAACTTGAATGTGAATCAGAATCACCTGGAGACTTATTAAACAGATTGCTGGTTAGCGTCTGGTTCAGTGGCCCTGGCTTTGCTGTGCTAACAAACAAGTTCCAAGTGATGCCGATGAAGCTCCTGGCCAGGGACTCGTGCGCTGGGAACCACGGCTCCAGACCGATCACACAAGAAAATCTGGACCGTGGAAGTGATGAGGGCATGAGACCAATTCCATTATAATAGCCATCTTTATTTGTAAAAATCCAGATATAAAATGTATTCTTTCAGTCTTTCCGAGTTTTCCTTTTTACAAAAACAAAAAGGCACATAAAAACCTTCCCCGATGTTGTTCCCACAGACGGATGTTTCTCAGGCAGCCCTCCCCCCTCCCCCCCCATATAGCTACATGCTTCATTCCGGGACATCTCGCTTCCCCACATGCTTTGGTGCTTTCCTACCAGGGTAGAATTCCGAATTCCGAGACTGAAGTACACAAAGAGGGGGTGGGTGGTGGGTGCAGAGTGTGTGGCGTGATGCTCCCCGGCGTGCAGGAGGGGGTCTAGTAGTAGGTCTCCTTCTCTACCCAGCCTGGGGGCCACAGAGAGAGACAGAGATAAGTGACAGTGAGTATTCCTCCTCGGGAGGGGGCAGAGGGAAAGACAGAAAGAATGGACCTCAGGGGAACAAAGCCAATGGGGGGTGGGGTGTTTAACCCAAATTCAGTCTGGGCCCTCAACTGTATTTATTTAAATGCTTTTAAGAGTAACGTGTTACTTGGAAAGATGGTTTAGATTTCTGACCAAGTTTCCACTGCATCCTATTTGGTTTGTATTTGGTCAGTTCTGAAACCTCAACTGAGATCTCCATTCTGAGGACGGGCTGTGACTCAAATCAGTTTACAGTTGGCTTCCAATGGACTTAGCCAAGCAGACTGATTGTGGAGGAGCGCAAACACTTCAAAGGAAACAGAGCAAAAGCCAGTAGACCCACAGGCGCCCCTCCGCAGCCCGCACCCCCAACTAAAAATGCCTGTACTTACCGCCAGGGCGTCGCCTGATGATGAGCTTTCGGACTTCGTCATACACGAAGATGAGAAGAGAGTAGGGGAAGGCACAGAACCACCAGGTAGGTCTGGAAATAGAATCAAGTGACAATTTATCTGCGTACGCACAACTCAAAGGATAAAGACTGCACATCAGCATAGTGATAATGAAATAATCAGCCTGAAAGTAGAAGCCAAGTACAGTCATGGGTAGCTGGCCGAGCATTAACACAGAACACATGATAAAAACAGCCCGCTGCTGTGTGCTCAGGGCCCGGAGAGGCAGAAGAAAGCAGACTGCCACCTTCAGTTGGGTTTTCCTTGAGAACTGGTTTGTAGGTCAGCTTAGATTTTTTTTTGTTGATGATTCCAGAGCGACTGGACATTTTCTTTCTTCCGTTTTTAAAGTATTTAAGAAGCTCACTCAAGTTTATCTGTCTGATGTCCTGGCATCTGAAGATAAAGAACTGCCGGTGTGGGTCACAACCAGTTTAATCATCCCCTGAATGTGGTCTCTGACGGTGGGGCTTGGGACAGTCAGGAGTGCGTTGAGTCCCAGGCCTGGGGAATAAGAAGCTGAACCCTAGCAGAGATCCGAGGCCTTTGGGGGCCCAGGGGCTGCTGCCACAGTCCCCAGCCTGGAGACAGGCTCCCTAGGCGGCCTCCAAAGGAGGCTGACGCTTTCTTGACTACCAGCTTCCCGCAGCAACCACTGGAGGAAGACTGTCCCAGGACAGAGCTCTGGCATCTCTCCTCCTCCTCTTCCTGTCTCGTGTGTCCTCCACATGCTAGAAGATGACCTCGTTTGACCTGGGGACCCTTGTAACTAAGCCACCTTCCACACTGGATAGAACCTATTGGGAACAAGTTCTCTAGTCATAGCAAAAGATGCCCTGAGGCACCACCAGCCTGTTGTAGGCTGAGATTTTGTAGAGATTTTCCATTTTGGCCTTTTAGAGAGCTCTGATCCTCCTAGCCTCCTCTTAACAAACAATGGCCCAAGATGATAGAATTCAGCTTGGATAAGACTTGCCCCTGTTGTGTGCCAGCTCTGTGCAGGCGGCTGGAGACACAAAGTCAAAAAAGATGTCATGGTCCATGCTCTGAAAATAACAATCTATGCAAGCAGAAGTGACTGACAACAATGGCAAAGGAGGGGTGCAGCTGCACACGCCCGGGAGGGTGAGATCACATGCGGACAAGTCCTGAGAAAACCAATCTTGAGGAACTATCGGGATTGATGGGGTGAGAAGGGAACAGCCTTCCCAAATATGTAGGCAGAAGAGAAGTACTGAATTCACCTAACATAAGCCTGGATGGGTATAAGGCTAGGAAGACAGGCTGGCACAGTAGCAAGACCCTGGATGCCAGGCTCCCCTTGCACCACAGATGGGCAGTCAGGGAAGCCAACAGGCTTTGGTTACTTTTGGGATGAGATCAGTGAGAGGAGGTGAGGGGCAACAGGCTAGTCGAGAGAGTCCAGATGGGTCTGAGCGAGCACGGGAAGACTGATGGTTAGATCAAAAGCTTGACTCGTAGGGTCCCGTTTTCTGTGGTTTAGCATATTTTAATAGGTTGCAGCTGCCTAACCTCAACCAGTTAGCAGACACCACAAACACACTCAATGCTTCAAAACACTACTGGAGTTTGTGGCAAATCCTATATGTGAAAATTCAGGTCTATATCAAAAGTGCAGTCATTCACCATGTTTAAGGCCAGTCTGGTTCTGGCCAAAGACTAGTGGTCAGCCTCCTCCGGTCCTCCGCCCATGATCTCCTAACAAACACTACCCGTGCTCGACTGGAAAGTAAAAGGACCTCAGATCTGCTCCACCATTGTCCTTCGAGAGCAGAAGAGTCAGAGGCCCACAAAGGTGAGCCGCTTGCCATGCGACGCAGTGACTGGGTGAGCCAATCAAGACTGGAACCTGTGTCCCCAAACTCCAGGATATCCTCCGCTGGCCTCAAGACGACGGGGCTGAGGCCATGGGGGACCTGAGTGCTCAGTGCAGTTGGCTGGCGAGCAAGCCCAAGGGCCAGAGCTCGGCTGGCCCTAGTGACGGCAAGTCCTAAGCACAGTCTGTGGATTTGCTGGTCTGCATTACTGAGTCAGCCTTTCCTCATTTTCCAATCCAGAGGAACTCTTGTACACATCACCAAAGAGTTCCCAAAATAACAGCTACTAACGTGTGTCACGAGAGGAAAAGCCACACTTACTATTTCCCACTTTCTGGAGCTAGAAGAGGATGGACTTACTTGAGGGGATACATCCTCAGGGCAACACCCATTCCAGGGCAGTAGGAAAGGAAAGCAGCAAGGGCCGTCTCTTCGAAGAGGCCAAATATTAAGATCTTGTTCCTAAAAAAACAAGGAGTGGGGAAAAGTTTAAAAACACAAACAGAAGTGTATCTTCTAATGCTACGTGTCAAATGGCAGGTCGATGTCTTTATGTATTATTAGTTGTACTTAGGAACCTGATTGAGGTCAGATGAAAAAACCTAGAAAACATTTTGCTTCCTCAATTTGCTCCGCAAATAAGTTTCCAGAAACTCTGCCCTGTGTGTCAGGTGCTGGGCTTTTGGCAAAGGGTTTAGACGTCACCAGACCCCTTCTTTGAGCCAGGACCCCTGACTGTGCCCTACTCACTTCATCCCCTGCTGGAAGACAGAATTCCTCCTGGTCTTGCAGATGACCAAGTCGGCCCACTGCACCACCACGATGCTGACAAAGAAGGCTGTGTGGCAGGTGAACTCCACGATCTTCCTCTGTTCGTAGGTCTGAAATGCGTAAGGCAGACAGATGAGCCTGTGTGTCCGGAGGCCGTGTGGCCCCATCCCCTGCGGCTGGAGGAGCTCCGTTCGGCACTGGTCAGGCGGGCAGCCCTCACTCACCCACTGCTGCCCGTAGCTATCTTCCACGTCGTTGATCCAGCGGTCATCCCAGTCTACTCGGATGCCCAGCAGGTGAGTCGGGAGGAAGCCGTTCTCAGCCATAATCACAAAGTAAGTGAAGAAGCCCCCCAGGGCCTGGATCATACCTGAGAGGTTGGAAAGACAACTTAAACGCCAGGGCCTGGAGGAAGGTCTTGATCACTCACAGGCTATGACCGGTGGGACGGACGACCCGGGACACACTCCTTGCTCATGCCTGCTCCACTGTGAGTCACTTTTTAGAGCTTAAAAGACGGTGCCCGGGCCTTGCTCTTAAACACCCATCTCTATTACTCGATCATCTGCTTCTATCAGGGCACGACCCTTGGGGGTAAAAATCCATTTCCCCACATTTTAATTTCTGAAATATTATGACTTTCCCTCCCATGTCTCAAAACTTTTACACGTCGCCTTTCTGCCAGCCACTGTGGAAATCATGAATGTGGCACTTTCTGACCCCATCTTTCTCCTCCCCCACTTTCAGGATCGTTCTCCCCAGGATCCAATCCAATCACTATGCCCTCAACTTCTTGGGGTGGGATTTCATCCCACGCTCTGGACATAGTCTTCCTCCTGCTCAAAATCAGAGGTCTTTCTGGCCATCAGCCAATTACTTTGTTGTCAGCAACTGTCAAATCAATCTTTTCCATATTTCCATAATGTACTAATCTGTCCCATTTTACCCAAGTGTTCACAGCGATGCAACCCATTACTCCAGAAGAACAAGTTGCTGATGGTGGCTTCACCAAGTTTTCCTAAAGGCAGAGGATTTAGGATCAAAGGGTATTTTCACTGCCCACCACCTAGACCATGTGTTAGCTGGTCATGCGCCACTGGTGGAACAGAAATCAAGCACTGGGGGTGGGGAGAGTGGGCGTGCAGAGGAGCCACTTGGCGGTGACCTATCAGCCAAACCTGCAAACTCTGGACAGTGAGTTAGGGTTTGCAGAGTCAAATGAGTGACAGACACTAAGTTTCCCCAGGAAAAGCCGCCTTTGAGTTAATAGTGCAGCTCCCAGGAACTGCGCCTGGCACTGGAAAGGCTCTGTAAGCAGGGGCGTCCTCAGTTCTAAGGCAGACGAGCTCAGTCGCAGGTGCCCAGTCTAAAGAACCACGGTTTCTTGGCAGACAGCAAAAGATTTATTCTCACTTGGAAGGGAATCTAAAAACAATCCCCAGTCTCACCCTAGGTCATGGCTCATCCTAGATTTGAAAGTCACCCAACATTTGAAGTCTCAGAAGGCAGACACCACCCCTACAGATACTTTAAATCTGCTGGCTCACCAATCTGTCCGTAGGCCATGCTGATCAGCCGCTCGTTCACGAGTTTGTCCGTTTGGGGGTTTCTGGGCTGTCTCTTCATGATGTCGCTCTCAGCCTGCTCATAAGCCAGGGAGATGGCAGGAACCTGGGGAGGAGGGGCGAGAAGGGATTTCAAGTTATCAGGAACCAGCAAGCTGATGTTGTGAACCTTTTGTTTTAAAATTCTTGCCCTCCCTTTAAAAAATGTTTTTCATGACATGAGATATTACGAGTCCCACTTTCAAAAACAAAAGGGGCAAAGTTATATAAAGAAATGTCACTACCGAGCATTTCTTTTCCTTACAGTGGCCACGGGGACCCAGAGAGCACAGCGGTGAGTGCTAATGCCACACCTTAACACTGTGATGTGTGGAAGCCGTGACAGTCACTCACCATGTCTGTCCCCAAGTCGATGCAGAGGATGGTGACAGTCCCCAGGGGTAGTGGAATGTTTGCAATAATAAATATCAGGAAGGGGGTGATCTCTGGAATGTTACTGGTGAGGGTGTAGGCAATGGATTTCTTCAAGTTATCAAAAATCAGACGACCTACGAAAGCAAAAGATTGCTTTTACTGTAGAGCTTAATGAGAGGGACCAGATACTGCACACATCCCTTAAGCGTACAGAAACTGACACGGCTCGGCAGCATCTGAATGAGGTTTTGGTGGTCGCTTTACATGCAGCACTCTCACCTTCCTCTACCCCAGTCACAATTGAGGCAAAGTTGTCATCCAGGAGAATCATGTCGGCAGCTTGCTTAGACACGTCTGAGCCAGCAATCCCCATGGCAACCCCGATGTCAGCCTTCTTCAAAGCCGGAGAGTCATTGACACCGTCGCCAGTTACAGCCACGATGGCGCCCTGCCAGAAAAAGGAGGGATGTGGGTTAGGAATCGTGTAGTCTAGCGATGGGTATAAGGGAGGTGCAGCCTCCAGTCGCCTCTCAGGACAGACACTGCTCCTTTCCCACTGAGACTCTATAGAGACGCGGAACCGTCTCAGCCGGGAATGCACACAGCCACAGCCAGAATCCAGGAGTGACAACAAACGTGTCCCCCACCTTGTTCACAAGGGCTACTCAAAGTCATGACTTGGGTGAGTGGCACTTTGGAAAGCCCCGTTCCTTTATGCATCCCCCCACCCCCAGGTCTTTCCCAGGTATGGGATGCGAGTCTCCTGGACATTCACATCCCCAGTGTACACATTAGGACCCTGCTCTGCTATTCCAGGCGAGTGCCGAAGCTCCGACTCTGGGCCACAGCGAAGACCTGTACAGTGGAGTACGTGTCTCGGCTGAACCGTGATCCAGCCACCACCCTTCTCTCTATGCCTGGAGCATCTTACTAGCACATGTACACTGAGACTGAGAGAAACGGGCTCATGTTTCCACCACTGTTGCTTTGTTTTTTGTTTTTACTGGAACTGCCATCACCGAGGTCAGTAGCGCCTGAAAGAGCCTGGCCCCGGCTGTGCGCTGACCTGTCTCTGGCAGCCTTCCACAATGATGAGCTTCTGCTGCGGAGAGGTCCTGGCAAACACGATCTCTGTGTGGTACTTCAGAATGTCATCCAGCTGCTCGGAAGTCATGTCCTTCAGATCACTGCCATGTACCACGCAGGCCTTGGCATCCCTACCATTAGGACCGAAAGACAAGTCACCCGTCTCTTCACCAGCACGATGCTCATCCCCAAGAAGGAATGTTGCCACACTACGCAGAACACTGCGTAAACACCACAAAGCCAGAGGGAACTGTCCCCATTATGTATTATCTGTGCAGTGTTTTACAGGTGACAAAGCATTTTCATGTATCTCATTCAAGACTCACAATAATCACTGGGCAGGCCTGTCTCTCATCTTCCTTTCCCCATCTTTGTAAGACGCATTGAAATAACATAACTAAGTTTTAGGCGGTGACAGAGCTGATGAAACACCAAACCCAAAGTAGGGTCTGGCTGGGGGTGGGGGGGGGGGTGGCCCTAAACCTTAACAAAACATTAAAAACAAAGTTGTCTCAAGTTATCTATTTTACTTTATTACCAAAATCTCCCTTTCTGGCCTGAGCTACCTGGACAATTGTGCCTTGCCCATTTTATCTTGTTAGTGTGGACCTGAAAACGACAAGGTGCTGGGCGCAGGGCAGTATGGCGCAGTGGTTAACAGTGTGAACTCAGAAGCTAGACTGCCAAGTGTGCTGCGTGACTCAGCGTCAGCCTCCCTGCTCTGCAAGGTGGGAGTATCACCTACCTTCGCGGGTACTGTAGCAAGTGCTTAGAGCGGTAGGCACCATCTAAGTGTTGCTTATGGTGACCGCTCCTATTGAAAACCCTCCCTAGGAACAACAAGGCTGTTTTCTGGTACTGGAGGGGCATCCCTAACCTGGAGCAAGCCTAGAAGAAAACTGTGTAGAACCAAGCTGAAGATGCCCAACTACCAGCATCTGCACATTCAAGGCAACAGTGCTCTGACCTTCCTGCCTTACCTGGGGTTCACCTGGCTCACTGGGATGTTGAGGCGGGCAGCGATGTCTTCTACGGTCTCGTTTCCTTCCGAGATGATGCCCACACCTTTGGCAATGGCTTTGGCTGTGATTGGATGGTCTCCGGTGACCATGATGACCTGTGACAAGGAAGAGGACAATTTATTGAACGCAGCTGCCAAGAAAATGACCTTGAGAAGTCTTACAAGTACGCAAGAGTAAGTGTCAAGGATGACTCGGCTTGGAATATCAAAGGGAAAGAAATGCAAATATAAAACCGATAAACATGAACTAGCCCAAAATACAGACATGAGTTCACAGAAGACACAAAGCAATACCCAGTTTTTATCTTGGCACACAATCACACAGAATAAACAGTATCTTTTTCCTTTTACACCATCACAGAAAAATACTCAAATTTACTGAAACCGACAAAAAAAATGATAAAAATCTGATGCTGGTGAGTAAAGGGTCAGCATCCTGAAACTGGCCTAATTTGGAGGGAAAGCAGTAAGTAACAAGAATTCAAATCAGTCACTGCTCTTTTTGACCCCAGATTATATTTAGAATACAGTCGAGGTGGTAGAAGAATAATTTTTACAAAGCTTTTCAGGGCAGTAGTACTCATGAGAATGAGAAAGCGGAGAATCAAACAGCCAGCAACAAGGGAGACTACACGAACTACACTGAACCACACTGTATCAGCGTACCTGAACAGTACTCTGCAACTTAAGACCAATACAGAGTACGCCAAACATTCCTTCCAAAACCAGTTCACTGAAAACACAGAACACATGCCATTCACTGCATGAAGCGTATTAATTTAGAACAAGGCAAATATTTCAAAATAACACTCTATGACATAAATCACAGCAAGATCCTTTTTGACCCACCTCCTAGAGAAATGGAAATAAAAACAAAAATAAACAAATGGGACCTAATACAACTTAAAAGCTTTTGCACAGCAAAGGAAATCATAAACAAGACAAAAAGACAACCCTCAGAATGGGAGAAAATATTTGCAAACGAAGCAACTGACAGAGGATTAATCTCCAAAATATACAAGCAGCTCATGCAGCTCAATATCAAAAAAACAAACAACCCAATCCAAAAATGGGCAGAAGACCTAAACAGACATTTCTCCAAAGAAGACATACAGATGGCCAACAAACACATGAAAGGATGATCAACATCACTAATCATTAGAGAAATGCAAATCAAAACTACAGTGAGGTATCACCTCACACCAGTCAGAATGGCCATCATGAAAAAATCTACAAACAATAAATGCTGGAGAGGGTGTCGAGAAAAGGGGACCCTCTTGCACTGCTGGTGCGAATGTAAATTGATACAGCCACTATGGAGAACAGTACGGAGGTTCCTTAAAAAACTAAAAATAGAACTACCATACTACCCAGCAATCCCATTACTGGGCATATACCCTGAGAAAACCATAATTCAAAAAGAGTCATGTACCACAATGTTCACTGCAGCTCTATTTACAATAGCCAGGACATGGAAGCATCCTAAGTGTCCATTGACAGATGAACGGATAAAGACGATGTGGCACATATATACAATGGAATATTACTCAGCCATGAAAAGAAACGAAATTGAGTTATTTGTAGTGAGGTGCACGGACCTAGAGTCTGTCATGCAGAGTGAAGTGAGTCAGAAAGAGAAAAACAAATACCATATGCTAACACATATATATGGAATCTAAAAAAAAAAAAAAAAAGGTTCTGAAGAACCCAGGGGCAGGACAGGAATAAAGACACAGACGTAGAGAATGGACTTGAGGACACGGGGAGGGGGAAGGGTAAGCTGAGACGAAGTGAGAGAGTGGCATGGACATATATACCCTACCAAATCTAAAATAGATAGCTAGTGGGAAGCAGCCGCATAGCACAGGGAGATGAGCTCGGTGCTTTGTGACCGCCTAGAGGGGTGGGATAGGGAGGGTGGGAGGGAGACGCAAGAGGGAGGGGATATGGGGATATATGTATCTGTATAGCTGATTCACTTTGTTATAAAGCAGAAACTAACACACCATTGTAAAGCAATTATACTCCAATAAAGATGTTAAAAAAAAAAAAGTGCCAATATAACTTTGTTGAATTTGTTAAACCATACTACTTTTAAAATAAATTTATTTAAAAAAACAAACTTACCAAGTCTTCTGCTCTTTTTAATGTGCTACATTACATTTCCCTTAAAAAGTTGATTTTTTTTTTTTTTTCAATCCCTCATCTGCAGTTTACACCAACATCTTAATACCATTTGGTCTTCTCTGGTGGTAACTAAAAAGCTTTGGAGATGAGAAATTGATACTCCGGGTGAGAAACACCAGCTGCCACATGGACCCCACAAGGCAACGTCACTAAGTAGGGCGCCCCGAGCTGCTGAGAGGTGATGCCAAAAAGGGGGGCGGGGCATTACCTTAATTCCAGCACTTCGACATTTGCCCACGGCATCAGGGACGGCAGCCCGTGGTGGGTCGATCATGGAGATGAGCCCCACGAAGCAGAGATTATCAACAGGGAAATTCACGTCATCGGTGTCAAACTGGAAGCCTTCGGGAAACTGTTCATCTGGCAGGAAAAGGTGGCAGAAACCTGCAGGAGGGCGGGGAGCCTGTGAGGACTTCTAGTGACAGAGGCGGCAGCAGGACAGCGGCTTATTATTCACTTAGTTTGGAAGGTTTTTTTAAAGTCTACTTTTATAACCAAGTGAGTTGTATCGAACGTTTATGAATGACACAGAATGCCTGGAAGAAAAACTATGCAAAAGACAGAATCCATCACTAAGCCTCAGAGGAAGAGGCTTTGTTCACTGTAGAGCAGACTGACTCTGGCACCAGGGTTTCCGGCTCCTAGACCTGCCCACTCAGTTACTGAGACGTGGCACATCGTGTAATTATTTGTCTCCACTTCCGTCTCTGGGAAAAATCAAGGCCACATCTCTGCTCACTGTTCATCTAACCAAAGGACACTGCTGAGCACCCACGTGGGCCATCGTGCCAGCTTCTTTGAGGATAAATGCAGATCAGACACGTTCTGCCCAAGGGGTTTATATCTAGTATTATTGTTCACACAAGAATCAGGATATTTAAGATGTTTCTTTCAATGTTGTGTGAAGGTTACAGTGGACTTTAAAGTGGTATCAAGTGGAGCTCATATAAGAGAGGCTGCTTCTACTTTGGGGTGGGAGGTGCAGAAACAAAAATCACTTAAGAGCGAACTTTCAGTTGGATAGAGACCTAAGACACCTCAAGTTAGACGAGAGCAGGTAAGAACATGAGTAAGGAACCACTTCTAAGTTACCCAAACTAAGAACAGAAGAATTACATCAATAATGACTTTTTATCTGTCAACCTACAAGATTATAAATGCCACTTTCTCAGTGACACAGTGGGTGAATATACTTCTAATCCGAGGTGGCTGACAGAGCAGGAAGGACAGGTGGCATCCTGGGCCCCGAGTTTACCGTTCATCTAATTTATGAGCTGGCACACAAGTGCCCGTGTAAATTCACAGCCATTCTGTGGCAGTCAGGAAGTGGCTTTATTCTAGATGCCCGAAGGAATTAATTTTCATTTCATTAAGTTTACAGATCATGGGCACAGCAACAAAAGCCAGATAATAAAACTCTTTTCCCCTCTTTTTTTGAGCAAACAGAACTGACCAGCATGAGACCAAATGTCAAAGTCCGAGTCAGAAGCAAACCAGCAGCATTTTGCCGCCCAGTGTCTCCAGCGCTTATTGTTTTCAAAACAATAGGGGGCAAATAAAGGGAAGTTAAGGAGAAACAGAGGTTAACCCAGTAACTTGCAATCGTCTCCCGGACTTGCTTGCGGCCCTGTTGCCAGGCTATCTGCATACCGAGCACGCGCTCTCCGAGGCCGCCCAGCTCCAGGTAGGCGTTCTGAAAGGCGTCCTTCAGCTCCTCGTCCAGGGGCTGCTCCTTGCCGTGGATGAGGATGGAGCTGCAGCGGTCCAGGATCCTTTCCGGAGCACCTTTCATCACCAGCAGGTGCCGGGGCTCAGCCGTGTTGAGGTTCTTGTGGATGGACAACTGTGAAGGATGGTGGAGATGCAAACGTTGGATGGCTGGGCCGGGCAGCCCAGGGAGGGAATTTTTTTCTTTTTTTGGCCGCGTCGCGCAGCTTGTGGGATCTTAGTTCCCCGACCAGGGATGGAACCCAGGCCCTCGTTAGTGAAAGGGTGGAGTCCTAACCACTGGACCACCAGGGAAGTCCCTAGTAGTTGTTTTCTAAAATATCCAAGATCCCCTATTTCTGAACTTTGAAGTGTCTCACACCTTGTAACACACTTTGAATGCTACAGAAGCAGCAAATGTGGTGAGGTGCTCATACATCCCTGACATGTGTTCATGTACACAATTTTCCCGAAGAAAATTCAGAAAAGGGACTGGCACACATGAGTGCACCTGCAGCCCTACCCAGCCCCCTCTCCAAACACCCACACCCACTCCAACCGACAAATGAGAATTCAAAAGGGCCCGGACAACATATTAGAAGAGGCTTCATTTATCCTACTAATACTCAGATAAATTCGGATTTTCGATACGGAGTCAGGGTAAGATGGAAAGTTAAAGCATTCATAAAGAGTGTGACTCATTCGTTTTTAGAAAGCATTTCAGCGTGGAAAATTCCAAAAGGGAAGATGGATCTTTTTCCAGCGTATGTCCTTCTCTTCTGTCCCCTCGGGCCCCCCCCACAAGGTCCCCAGACCCTCAGACCTGGTACTTGTTGGTGGAGTTGAAGGGTATCTCGACGATCTTGGTGTATCTCTCTCTCATCTCCTTCACAGAACCGCAGCACACCTCAATGCACTTCAGGAGCGCGGACTCGGACGCATCGCCTGCAACGGCCCGCTGCGAACAGAGACGCCTCTGTTAGTCACCCTGAAAGCGCTCTACCCAGGCATCGCTGAAAGCCAGAGAAGACTCAGAATGTCTTCCCACCCGTCAGGAGGAGAGGGGAGCTGGGCGAGGAGGAGCACAGTTGTGGCGAGTGACCACGGCGTCACAGCCCCTAAATTCCAACCTCCTCCTTGCCAGCCTCCCGCCCCACCCAGAGGCCCCCCTCCCCCCACAAACCGGCACGAGAAGGCGTCACCTACGCTTGGGAGAAGCACAAGACACTCTTCCAACCTACTCCGGCCTTTTTTACCTTCCCTGGGCCTGCTGAGAAGTCTCAAAGCCAACCATTCCCAACCACCTATTTCTAGTTATGAATCTGAAAATACAGAATGAGAATGTAAATATTTACGGTCCCCTTCACTGCCCTGCAATTTAAAAAAGAAAACGCCTTGGGTTCTCAGGACGGAGGGCAAGCTGTCTGTGTCAAGGGCAAAACAGGACTTTACATTCTAAACTAATTCAATTGTGCAGGACTGTCTGGGCCTGAATGATGCGAATTGAAAGCTATTATTAGCTCCAACGGTAATGTAATCAGCCACCATTTTAGTTAATGCATACATTTTCGGTAACATATACTTTGTGTGATACACTGTATCACTTATATTTTGACATACTAAAAACATTTTCGGCTACAGCCAACTTTTACACAGATAAACATTTTAGAACTTTGGCATGCCAGGCCGCATGTGCAGATAGCAAGTTAATGCTCACTTAACAAATACAGTAGCCCTGTTTAATAAGAAATGTGGCCAGGTTTGGTAAGAAGCATGAAATAAGTGGGATCAGTTTAATAAAGGCCAGTTACTAAAGCAGAATAGGGCTGCATGCCTTTTTTTTTTTTTTTTTTTTTTTTGATAATGCCATTAATATAACATGGCCCCAACCCCCTGAAATAACTTCTCATGCTACCTTTCTGGAGCTTTGAAATGAGCAAAGACTGGATACTTATGGGTCCCTGTGCTCAAAGCCTAGAAAATTTCCACTTTGAGGGAAGAAAAGCGATGAAGCTGGCATCTCAAGTTTTATCCCAAGATCAACAACATCTTCCTCAAAACAACATCAATTCAATGCCAAGAGAATCTCCTTTAAAGAATAAAGGAATCCTATCTTCACAACAGAAGCCATCTCAGTTCCATCGGAGCCACATTCTCTTCGACAACCCAGTTTCTACCCAGAACCACCACAGGCAGCTTCGGGGAGAGGGAGCCGCCCAGAGGGCCCCGTGCAGCTCCTCTTGTACGCAAGGACCTTGTGCAGCTCGTGACCTTTCTGGGACCAAGTCTTTACTGGGCCACACAGAAAAATCTCTCAGTCATTTCAAATTTCATGCGAATTCCACGAGGCTACGCTTGGCTTATTTCTGCATCATTAGTAGCCAACTAAGAACAAATAAGATAAGAGAAATAGCTGAGCTATTTTAAGAAAATAAATGGCTTAAGGGATTGACTGGAATCTGCTGTATCCTAATAGGCAAATGCCTATTAATTTGCCTAATTTGCAAATTTGCCTAATAGGCAAATTATTAAGTCACAAAAGTAGCCCTCACTGTCTGCTAGGTTAGGTGATCACCACATAAACTCAAGAGTAGTAAAGCTGGATTTTACTAATTAGGTTTTTCACCAGTAAAGATTGCCTCCCACCTCCCCCAACTCCTCTTTGGTCAGTTTTTACTGTATATTCCCCCTTTACTGACCTATATTGACCGCAGGTTACTGAAAGTAGTTTGGGGTCTACAGGCAACACAACTCAAGTTACACATAGCAAAGCATCCCATGGACCATTCCAAGTGTCCCAGTTACTCTACAGCCCCCAAAAGTCACGTGCTATTTAAAGAGAACCCTCAGGTGGTGGTTTTTGGGTGGCATCTGCACACCTCGAAGGCAACCTTAACAGAACTGCTGAGCCTACCTTCAGGATAGGCAGGTTCTCCTGGTTAGCCTGAAACACGGCCCTGTTACAAAGCCCTGCAATTCTGGACAGAGCGAGCCAGGTGGCCGAGGTCTTGTCGAATGAGACACCTGGTGGAAGCAAAAAGAGAGGAAAATAATGCGCTAGCTTTGTACTAAGGGCCCACAGAAATGTGAGGTGACACGTCTCATTTCCCAATGAACGAAACTAGTCAGGTTTTAGGCATTTTCCAACCATGTTTGTACTGGCATGCAAACAAAACCCCAGAAGACAAAAAACCCAAACCATCTAAAACCCTGACTCTTTACCAAATGATAAAAAGCAAGCAAGCAGGTGAGGCTCAGGTGTGGGCCGGGCCCTGGTCTTACCACTCTGATTCTCCGTTGTGTCGGCCTCGTGGATTTGATTGTCGAACCACATGTGGGCCACCGTCATCCGGTTCTGGGTCAGAGTTCCGGTTTTGTCTGAGCAGATGGTGGACGTGGACCCCAAGGTCTCCACAGCCTCCAGGTTCTTCACTAAGCAGTTCTTCCTGGCCATGCGCTTGGCGGTCAGGGTCAGGCACACCTAAAGCGTTGGAGCCGGATTACTTCAAACTCAACCAGGCGGCCATTCCATACTAACTCTCGTTAGTGAAATAGGCTACCCCCTAACATGGGAGAAATTTGTCTAAAACTAAATCTCTCCAAGCTTCCTCTGAAGTTGGAGGAAATAATAATGGTAACGTGTATATGGGGCTTCCCCCACCCCCCTCCAAAAAGCAGACTATTAAGAAAAGTGAAAATAGCCAGGATTTACCATAGTCTGTTTTCCCTACTTACCCCCAAGTTCTTCTCCTTTCTGTGCTACACTGTTCTGGATCATGTGATAAAATTCAAGGAAAAAAAAAGTATGCTTCTGGGTTACTATCTTCCGTATAAAAACATGCTGAGGTCTTTTCACTGTCTAACCCTACCAGGTGGCTCTGAAGAAAACCCACACACAAACACATGCAAAAAAAACCTAAGTTGGCAGCCCCCGCAGTCCCTGAGGAAAGGGTAGCGGATGAGTCTCACAATCAGGCAGGCCGTCAGAGTGAGCGAGCATCGCCTTCCCCAAGCCTCTTACCGTGACGGTGGCCAGCAAACCTTCTGGCACGTTGGCTACAATGATGCCGATGAGGAAGATGACGGCCTCAAGCCAGGTGTACTCAAGGATCAGAGAAAGGATGAAGAACGACATGCCCAGGAACACGGCCACACCCGTGATGATGTGGATAAAATGTTCAATTTCCGCAGCGATGGGAGTCTGGCCCCCTTCCAGCCCAGAAGCGAGCGTGGCGATTCTGCCCATCACGGTGCGATCCCCCGTGTACACGACAATGCCACGTGCAGTACCTTAAAAGGAGGAGGAGGGGGAATTGTACTAAATTTTACCAATGAAGCCACAGAATCTCCACAATTACCTGGCAGCGTTTAAAACAAAGAGACAGAAACACACATGTATTTAAGGGCCAGTTCCTTGGTGGTATACACTGTCTGTTTTAAACTATAGGGACTTTGGCACAGGGATTTCTCTCCATTAGCAGGACAGCAGCTCCAAACCGCATGCTAGCTTAGCACTGCCAACAGAAGAGGCACGCAAGAGGTGGAGGGAAGAGGGAAAAAACAGCCCCAAGGCTTCCTGGGTCTTCCTGCCAGCAAGTCAATTGCTTCTGCCCTGTGCCTAACTGAAGTGGTCAGAAATGGGGCCAGTAAGACAAAAAGAGAAATTGTGGCCGTGGGTCTTTTTGGTGGTGGTTGTTAATGCCCAAGATAAATGCCATGCCGTGCTGAAGAGTGCTTCAAGACGGGCTACCTTCAACGCAGTTGGTTGAAAAAAAGGCAATGTTCCGTGTCTCCAGGGGGTTTTCATTGGTGAAATCCGGAGACCTGGTCTGCGGTTCTGATTCTCCAGTGAGTGAGGAGTTATCCACCTGCCCGTGAGAAAAGTAAGACGCGCCACGTGAGCAGCACAAGCCTCATCCCGGGCTACTGGACCACTCAACTCACTCTGTCCGGAACTACGGAGACTCTGTTTAAACCTACCTTGCAGCCGTTCGCAGAGATGATTCTGAGATCAGCAGGGATTCGATCCCCTCCTTTCACTTCCACCAGATCCCCAACGACAACTTCTTCTGCATTTATGCTCATTTTTTCACCATTTCGAATCACGAGGGCTTGCTTTGGAAGGAGAATACAGTTTACACCATTCCATCAGATAAAAACGAATACCAGCAAGAAGGTAGTGTCAAAATTACCGAATGATCTGTAATCCTAATTATCTGAATGTATAGCAAAGATATTAATCTGTTTACTTATACAAGTTAACAAAAGCTTGCTCAAGTTATCTAAGAGGCAGTCCGCATGTTGCCATCGTGCTGTGTACGTCCAGAGGGAAGACACTCACTTTTTGGGGGTATAAGAAAAACAGATCTGGTTTTGGGCGTGGGGAGAAGGCATCCCCCCCTCTCTTTGATGGAGCCACTGAATATTTGGAAAACCTTAGCTTCACACCAGCTCACATTCTTGGGGCTGTCAAGTCACCTGATGGGGAAGGACAAAGCGGCAGGTACCTGAGGAACCATGTTTTTGAAGGACTCCATGATCTTTGAGCTTTTAGCTTCTTGATAGTAGGAGAAACACCCAGTTATGATGACGACGGCGGACAGCACCACACCAAGATACAGCTGGGACAGAACAAACAAGTCAGGATGCATGGCTCTTAGTAAAGAATTGGGAACATTCAGTTAACTTTCGACTGAATAAAAACCAGACTTTTAACAGAGATCAAGGCCTCAGAAATACAGAACTCGTGTCTTCATATTTATCTTCCGAGAGACGGTGTACAAGAGTGTCAGAAATGGAGTCACACTGACGCTTGGTCACTAGCTTGACACACTTTGGGAAATATTCTACATGAATCAGTTTCTCCTGCTTTATTAAAGAAAGGTATTTTCAAAACAACTTGTGACTTCTGAAGAATGGCTACCAAACATTTCTGGACGTTGTGTAATGTTCCAATATTAAAAGCTGTGCTCTGCCACTCAGTGGCAGCAAGACCTGAGCCAGGGCCTGAGCAGAGCTGCTTGTTCACAGCAACAACATGCAGGGCGGATGCCCAGCTTGGAAGAACATCTACACACAGGGCAGGAGATGGGAGAGAGAACTTGAAACGAAGAAGGAAGAACGGATGGGCCTTGAAGGCAATCGTTGCTGATGCTACTTTTTCCCAGTGTTTAAAACCATCAAGTAACCAGTGGTAACTGAAAATAAGTAGATGGCAAAGACAGAGGATACTTTATGCATACCTAATAACTCAAATTAGAAACTATGGCACTCACATTATCATTTTGAGGTTCCTCTTCTGTAGCAGCTTGGATGCCATAGGCCAAGAAACAAAGAATTGCTCCAATCCACAGTAACATTGAGAACCCCCCGAACAGCTGCCGACAGAACTTGACCCATTCGGGGGTCGTGGGAGGGGGAGTGAGGGCATTGGGACCGTCTCGAGCCAGGATCTCAGCAGCTCGGGCAGTTGTTAAGCCCTGAGAAACAGAGCAACATAAATAAGACAAACTGCTTCAGGACTTACAAGCTAATACAGCCACTGGACAGCTGGGAAGCTGCAATAAAAGAGTTGGGGAGAAAACTAAATGTCCCAGGGCAATGTAGAAGCTGGAAAATTCTGATGATTCCCCGCCTAACCCCCGCCCACGTCCGTCCGCAATGGTTCAGGCAAACAACAGCCCAAGTTTCCTGAGGAACCTACAACACCCAAACTAAAATTCTTTTAAAATTGATCCACGGACAGACTGGAATCTGCTCCGGTCTCTTCCGAGTTTTAGATAAGGGATTCATGTCTCTTCCAAGTTTTAGATAAGGGATTCATGTCAAACTGCATTTTTACCAAAAAGATATCAATCTTAACTAATCGATTCAGTTTTGCAAATTAAGAGCTTAAGAGTTTCCTATGTATTGAATCTGTCAGGGAAGGGGAAGGAAAAAAAAAAATCACTCTATAAATATCAAAGGAGGAAAAAAAAAATCTCTGTCAGAATCCAACCTGTTATTGGGTTAACTTGCCAAGCTTCAGTATAGAACTTTATTCTCTGGATGGCAATTAAAATACTTGTCTGGCAGGGAAGGGTTCACACATGTGCATATTTGAGCTAACCCCCTGGACACCTGTCAGTTGAAAAGTATTCACTGGAAGAAGCATCCACTGTACTGGGGCCCTGCTGTTTTCTAATGGGCCTTAAAACCAAGATGCAATGACAACAGACAAGAGACACGAGGCTCCCGCCATGAGGGGAAAATGTGATTACTTTCATCATAGAATACCAACTCATAAAAAAGACAGAAAACACATTTTTGCCTGAAATGTGTATATATATTTTGTTTTCATGTTATTTTTAATATTGCAGTTAACTAGGGAGTATAGGGAAAGGGATAAAGAACATCAAATGGTTCAAGGAAAACAAGGACTTATTTAGGACCCTCCTCTGCCTCAAGTTCGTGATGTGATCCCTGGACAGAATCACCACCACCACCACCAGCCATCTGAGCTGTCTCTACTTGTTGAGCACTGAATCAATCCAGTGCTACCAATTAATTGTTTAATTCTCACCACAACCCGTTTTACAAGTAAGAAAACAGACCCACAGCATTTGAATAAGTAACTTAGGGTCCAAAAGAACATACTTCATAGGAATCTAATGAAAACTTCAGTGAGATAACCCATGTGATGTGCTCAGAGAGGAACTGCCTGCTGGGTCTTAAGAGTCAGGCCTCCTCTCAGAGCTTAAGGCCCCCAGACTTCTCAGAACTTCTTGATAATTTATTGAAACAATAGCTACATATTAGCTGGCACTCTAGTCATTCCTGAGACTTTTTAGTGACTGTCTAGAAAATAACAAACTCCACCCCTGCGCCTGTTTACTTTTATATTGTTTGTGGCACAGTTAATATCAAAATCCCCTCGATAACAAGGATACACAATACATACTTTATTTAAAGGTTTCTTTGAGCTGTTTAAAAAACAAGTTTCAAATAAATGATAGAATAAACCAAAGGCTCTGACATACAGCAATGAGCTAGCTGATAAAAGTGCAAAAATCTGAATCGTTCAAGATTCAACTAGTTGAAATAATCAACTCAATTTAACAAATGTAGAAGAATAAAGGGAAGATTTGTAATCACAAGGTCAGGGGATGAGCATGGCTTTGGAGCTTTTCAGTTTCAAATCCTGGGACTCCCACCTATGGGCTGTCACCTGCTACAAGATGGGGAAAATAACGTGTACTTCCAAAACGTTTCAAGGGAAACAAAATAGTAAAACAGCATACAAGAGCCCAGGCTCTGGGACTTCCCTGGTGGTCCAGTGGTTAAGACTTGGCCTTCCAATGCAGGGGATATGGGTTTGAGCTCTGGTCGGAGAGCTAAGATCCTACATGCCTTGCGGCCAAAAAACCAAAACGTAAAACAGAAGCAATGTTGTAACAAATTCAATTAAGACTTAAAAAAGAAAAAAATTGGTCCACATGAAAAATCTTTACAAAAAAAAAAAAAGGGCCCAAGCTTTGTGCACGTCATGTAGCAGACACTCAGATGGTGGCTGTCATTGTTCTCCTTGAGTCCCTAAGGTTAGGCTTGTGATACTGGGGAAAACGGGATAGGGGAAATCAGGATTCTATACAACAAATTAGAACATACTCGGCTCAAGTCCGTTCCGTATTTGCGATGAAGCTCATCAAGGCTAAGTTTATGGTCATCCTAAGGGAAGACAGAAGGAAAAGAATTAAACACTGTACCATTACAAAAAAAAAGATTTAAAAAAGCATCAATATCACCACTCCTCACTATCATTAGGCTCAGAAGACAAGTTTTTCTTCAGTGCACAAGTTAGTATACTTTCACCATCGCCCAATGGCTTGGCAACCACACAGCTAGCTACTGAATGGTCTTCACTGGAGAATGGCCCAAGCTGTGTGACGGGAGCCCGACTGCCTGCCACCTATCATCAGAGAAACCCGACAGTCTTAGAGACCTACTAGACCTCATCTACCTTCTCTGATGACCAGGCAGATTATAGACAGGTTGCATCTGTGGACGCCTCCGCAGCCTGCAGAGGTTGGAAGTTCCCCGTGTTCAGTAGGATGCAGAAACACAAAAGCAAAGGCCCACGATAATTATCAACCACAGTTCCTCTGTGGACCTTTGGTTATGCCAGAGTGTTGAGTAACTTGTCCAACCCTCTAACGGCTTTTATAATGAAATTTTTCCATAGCAACCTCTACAATTCAGTAAAATCTGTACGACTGCTATAATCTCTTTACTTTGAAAACGAAGCAAGTCTCTGACTGGGGGGAGGGGTACCATACACTCAAAGGATGTAGGATACAATTAATTTTTAAGACGAACAAAGAGCAACCTTCCTCCTAGTACTTACCATAGAAACTTCTTTCTTCAGCTCGTCCATATCCCTCTCTTTCTTGGCCTTCTTTTTGTCGCCATGCTCTGAAACAGCTGCGGGTTCATATTTATCACGTCCAACCTATAGAGGAATGTGGGAAACGTGCGGTTGTGAATTCGGAACAGCATTTCGAAACTCAAGATTGTGGAGAAAGGATTTTCAGCAGTTTTAGGAGAGCCATCATTTTGAACAGCCACTGGGCTAATATCCATGGAAATATATGTTCTAATGCTGCATACTCAACAGCAGTCTAGGATTAATACTGCCATCATTAGCTCAGGTCAGGCCATCTGCACCCTAGGGCATTAAGACCAATGGGAAAGTCCTGTCAGGCCTCAGAATGGCCCCGCCCGTTGCTTCCATTTGGGGTAAATGGGGGGAGAGGGTTGTGTTGTCAACATTTCCATGCCATGGCCCTCCATCTTCCCCACTGAAAGAATGAAACTATCTTCACATCACTAACTTAGAGTACAGCATAGTACTTATGCACTTGGATTCTGAATCAGACAGGTTCATACCCTGGGCTCCACCACTTAATAGCTGTGTGTCCTTGGGCAAGTCACTAATTCTGAAATTCTTCAGTTCTCTTCCCTAGAATGGAGATAATGGCGCCTACCTCCTTAGAGGTTTGAGAGGATTAAATGATATATACACCTAAATGCGAATGACTTTTACTATGATGTTTAAATTCTTATCTTTGCAAAGAAGTCACTATGTATCAACTTTAAATATCTTTAGGGTTTGCCTTAAGAGCACTGACCTTTTCATCTTATTAAAAAAAAGTCAGCCCAAGGATCCTTCAAATTCCTCAAGTTAAAGACAAAAAAGGGAGTCCCCACCCCAATCTGCAGCCTGAGAATAAAGCCCCCAAATGAAAGTCCCTGGAAATGTTTTGACATAAGCAGGATGTAGGAAAAGCATGTGCATTATCACACATACCGCAGGACCCACCTACGCCTCTTGAAAACTGGAACAATTTTTAGAGAAAACGTTGATTCCACAGTTTAAATTTAGATTGTTCCACTCCCCCACCTCCTGCTGAAAATGCCTGAGCGCAGCTACACAGAGCCTGAACTTGGTGCTCCCAAGGGTAGTGGTCCCTGGAGAGAAGACGCCCCTCACTCCAGAGGCCCCCAGCCCACACACTGCCACTATCACCTAAGAAGGGCAAAGAAAGGCAATTATATTAGCAATTTTCTCACAGTGGAGGCTATGTGGTGCTATTTGTATTCATTTGTGGCTCTCCCTTAATCACTTCTGATTTTCAGGAGTACCCCACCAGCTACTAAAGCAACAAGTAGAAACACTGTCTAGATTAAAATTGTACTGTGCTGGGCTTCCCTGGTGGCGCAGTGGTTGAGAATCTGCCTGCCAATGCAGGGGACACGGGTTCGAGCCCTGGTCTGGGAAGATCCCACATGCCGCGAAGCAACTAGGCCCGTGAGCCACAATTACTGAGCCTGCGCGCCTGGAGCCTGTGCTCTGCTACAAGAGAGGCCGCGATAGTGAGAGGCCCGCGCACCGCGATGAAGAGTGGCCCCCGCTTGCCGCAACTGGAGAAAGCCCTCGCACAGAAACGAAGACCCAACACAGCCATTAATTAATTAATTAATTAATTAAATTAAAAAAAAATTGTACTGTGCTGAATATAAAATAAATTTAAAAAATCAAAGCATATAGGTGTCTTTCAGTCATAGCTGATATGGTTGCAAATAAATACAATATTCACTTGAATTTGAAAATCCCCTCTTAAGACTCTAAAGAGATCCTGGCCCCAGGTTAGTTAGTGTTGCCAAAACATAGAGACATGTACAGTATTCACATTGCTCAACTTGTGTGGTCACATTTACAGTGTTCCCTGCCCATTAACTTTTTCAGAGTGTTCTTTAGTTTCTGTATCTTATCTGCTACAAATGGAGCAAGTCTAAAGATAGTCAACATTCTCCACATTCTCTCCACTATGGAGCAACCACGTTGGTGAGAGGCTCTCTGGGAGAGCCCTGGGGCCAGACTTAAAATGCAACATCATCACACACACTGGAAGCAAACAGACAAACAAAACAAAGGACGGGGCTCCCACCAGAGAGGAACTAAAGTGGGACTTCCTTCATATATTCAATAAGGAAGCACAACACTGAAAACTCATGTTAAAGACATTGACTAGGGATCTCTAAAAGACTCACATGGAGCGTTTGTATTGATTTTTTAAATCCAGTTCACAAATTCTCGTTAAGCAAGTTGAGTATCATTAAAACATATTTAATTTCAATATATGAAAATCAGAGTTAAAAGCCCTCTGCCTCACCATCTGTAGGCTTTGATTATTCTCCGACTTTCAATATTTTCCACTCCAAAAGAGGGGGAGAGAATTATTGGAGCAGGCTAGACCTTGGACATGTTCCACAGTTTTATCCCCATTTACAAAACAGATCTCCTGCCTGAAGCTTCTCAGTTACCAATGGTTAAGGTAGCTGGAAATCAAGATTCCCTAATAACCCTCCCCATTCTTCATCCCTTCACAGCATAAAAGGGGTGGTGGTTTAAAACAGGACATCTGTGAAAGAGACAGGGGAAGTGCTAACAAGTGATATTTCTTCTCCTTCAAGATTTTGTTTCACTAGGCAATGTCCAGAAGACCAGGCAGCTTATGCAATTCAGTGTTTCCCTACAAGTAAAACAATAATACTAGCTTATCTTGATGGGAACCAAGTATTATTCAAGTCCCTACCAATCTCAATTACTAGTTTCAAAGCAGAAAAAAAATCTGTGTGGTTTTTGGGGTGGGGTGCGGTGGTGCAGGGTAGGACAGGAAACTACCTAAAATTGGGTAGACAGCATTTTCTTTATTATTTCTTTTAAAAGCATTTGGGAAAAACAAAGGTCATGAAAAGGGGAATGATAATATGGTCTCCCGCATCTACTGCGATGACCTGCCCACTCCTCTGGGCACTGGGCACACAATTCCCACTGTTTCCATTAGGAAATGCAGGTCAGTTCTCCTTCCTCCACGGAAGACGGGCAGTGACCGGGCTCCCTGCGACAGCACCCTTGGGCACCGCTGTGCCGTCTCTGAGGAAGGGTACGATGGAGGCTCAAGGCCACTGTCATACCACCCCCCCAAAAGGGCCACTTGTGAACATTCGTTTTTCCCATTCTAATTTAGGAAGTGGGAGGTCACAACAAGGGCAGGGGCTTGCCCAGTGTGACACAGCCTAAAATAAAGAGTGTCATTACTTCGCCCTGTGCTTCCCGGTTCACTATGAGTTTTGCCACCAGTTGATCTGGGTAGAGGGAAAGGGTGCTCAGGAGATGGGGTGAGAAAATTCTTGACAGGAGGAACCAAGGTTGAAACCTGGAGCAAGGTGTGCTTGTTTATTATTTATTTTTTTAAGTTGTTTCAAACTAGTTTATTTAGGGGTTCCATTTTCACTCCTCAATGGATGTTATGCATTTCTCAGATGCTTCTTCACTCATGAGTTCATCTAGTTCTGAAGGGTTACTGAGTGTCATCTTGATCAGCCAACCATCTTCATAACAAGATCTGTTGACAAGCCCTGGATTTTCTGCAAAAGCTTCATTCATTTCAGTGACTTCTCCTGATAGAGGAGAATAGAGTTCACTAGCAGCTTTTTAACTTTCCAAAGCACCAAACTCCTCATTTGTTCAATTCTGTCCCAACTTCAGGGAGACTACAGTCAGTAAACATCTCCCAAAGCTTCCTGTGCAAAATTGCTGATTCCCACTATTCTAACACGATTTTCTGTTGTCATCCATTCACGTTTGTCTGTGAATTTACGCACAGAGTGGGGCTGGTGTGCAGCGTCGTCGGGAAGGTGCCCACCCTCAGCCCCCAGGGTTGAGGCCCCAACGTTCACTTTTTTAAAAACATAGACCAAACCCTTACAATGAGCAAGGCCTGCTAGGGCTGGAGATGCTCCTTCCTCTTCTTCAGCAATTAACAATTTAAAGGGGGTGGAGTGGGAAGCGGATATGACAGGTGCAGAGAAACATCCCAAAAATTTTTCCAAAGGCACACAAAGAAGGTGCAATGAGTTTAGGAGACAAGCTTCCATCCTAGAGGTGAGTCACTTGACGTCTGCATAAGCTGAAGCTGCCCCGAGGCCTCTGGACCCATCTCAACTGGCCCCCATCAGGCCTTAGAGGCTTTCTCAACTGTGCAGTGATGTCTGGCCACAGTTCCCACCACATCAGCACAATGCCCTGTGGCCAGCCGAGAGGTCAGAGGTCTTCAGACTTCAGAAACTGCTGCTGATAACGTCTGGAGGGTACTTGGAAGCAGAGATGTCCACACCCTTTGGACAAGACTATGGATGGTACTTTTAAGTCACTCCCAAGTCATTCTAGCTCTGCCATGTGCCAGCTAGACGACCCTGAACAGTCAGCCTCAGTTTCCTCATTGCCTAAAATGGGAATAACACTTGGTGTTAACTACTAAAGACTCTAGAGAGGCATTCTGATAGTCAGAAGAATCAAGGGGCTGCCATCAAATCCAAAAACAAAACACCTAAAAACAGCACTGTTTCCAAAACTGACAAAGCTGTGGACTATCAAGAGGGGCCAGAAGGAGGGTAAAAGTAACTGCCCCCAATGCAGTGCATTTCAAAGCTGGCCAAGAGGGTTGTAGAAAGGATACCTCTGAACCCAATTTGGCAAATTCCACCTTAGCAGGAAGTTGGAGGGATGGTCTCCGATCCTCACTGGTTGCCTAGAGGCACTGCCTAGTCTGGGCTACATCTTTCCTTTATGTAAAAAGGGGGGCACGGGTAGGCTTTCCAGTCTCCCTGGGATGATATATTATTAATCATTATCAAATACAAATGTGTATGTGAAGGTACTCTGCAAAGCACTACACAAAGGTTATTATAACTTGGTTTTAATGAACATGTAAATCACTGCCACTCGTCACTTACTATGAAAAGTCCTTATGAATTAAAAAAAAAAAAACACACCTCGTTTGGGGCCTTTTTTATTTCATCGTCAATTGAAACTCATAAAGATATAAGACATGACCAATCCCAGTTCATCACACCTCCGATGGCTCCTAAATGATTAAGTAGTTTAGTTTATGTACAAGGGATTTTCCAGCCAGGGAGCTGAGGCTGGAGACGGCTGGGGCTGAAAGAGGACGGCACTGCCGTGACACTGCAGGGCTCTGCAGCCCAGAGCAGCTTTTAGGGCAGAGAAGGAAGAGGATGTGACCCGAGGGACAGACACCTGGCCTTCACAGTCCTTCTCTCACTCACCTAAACCTGCCGCGAGCTGGGGAATATCAAGTAGCCAAGCCAAAGCAGTGGGTCTCTTTGTGAGCCCAGCTCAGTCCCTCCAAACTTGGGCTGCAGCCCATCAGCCAGCAGGGGGCAAAGAAAACAGCTCCAGCTCTAGCCAGAGGGTTCCCTCAGCCCAAAATGAACAAGGCTTAACCTTCCTCCCCAATCTGCCTGCATGTGAAATTTCAACGGGCCTGCCAGCCCACCCTACCTGCGATAGTCAGTATACATCCGTGACCATTCAAAACGATTCTAAAACATCTAAATAATCACTATACTTTAGATGTACGACCTCTTTAAAAATGTGCTTTTTCAGTTATCTAAAATAAAAAAACTTGTCTTTTCAATGGGGTTTTCTACCTCTACATTAGGTACCTGGGTTATGAAAAGTTAAAATGTTCTGCCTGTTTCCCCCCATTTGCTGCCCTCCTCATGCCTTTTTTCATTTTGTCAGACCACTCTTTAGCTAGTGCTACTCAAAAGAAGTTGTTGGTTTGAGAGACCCTGGCTTAATAACCAGCACAAGCATTAAAAGGGGACTGAATCAATTTCCAGTAAGTCCAGATCACTCCTCAATTGGTACCTTGAAGCCTAGGGTGGGAAGTAAAACAGCTGCAGGGCTGAAGAGGACAAAGGCAGTGACAGGCCCTAGAGAAATGCCACCTGAGTTGAAACCAATAAAACCAATATGGCACCATGGAAGCATCATGTGGAGGATAAAGGAAAAACACAAGAAGATAACACCCCAAAGTGCGTGAGGCCCTGCCCTCACCATGATGACAAACTGGAAAGATAAACCAAGCACCAAGTCCCAATAACCCACAAAACCTTAACACACTGATTATCAGGCCCCCAAACAATACAGGTCCCAAAGACAAAAACACAACCCATCAAGGATCAACTTTTCAGATCACCAACCAAAAACATCTAACAGCTGTTACTGAACAGGGTTTGAATAAAACCAGGTACAGAGATAATTAATGTTCAGATATAATCCATTGTAAAGTCACAAAGGAACTAAGGAATGGGGTCCAGTGGCCAAAATTCCCTTGGCTCAGGATCCAAATGAAACCAGAGAGAAAAACTGCAGGGTGGGTTGGGGGGGGTAGAGTGGGGTGCTTCTATTCTCACTGACAGAATCTGCTATCTGAAACATTAGTCAAATAAATGTGAAGAACTGCTTGTGGATTCCTGACGACAGATTTAAGCACAACTAAGGAGGTGACTCATATACAAAGAACAGTCTCTCTATGACTACAGCCAAAGAATACACTTCCTCTCACACATATTCGATTCACAGCAACGTGAGAAAGTTCAGACCTGACTTGGTTATGGCTCCTTTTCCAAAAATATATAAACTAAGGAGAGTTTTAAAAAAATAGTGGATTTTAAAATTCTCTGTCCTTCACATTATCACTTACTGGACACGTATAATTTCAGCGGAATCCAGAATTGGACAGCTCTGGCAGGGGTGGGGAAACATTCTGCCCAGTGTTTTGCTGGCCAAAAGCAGCAACTCTGATTACCGTGAGCCCATCTGATCTGACACTCGTGTTTCTTCTTCTGGCCTGCTGGCTGGCAGAGCGCCCTGGGCGACTAGAAGAAGGCACCATAGCACAAATGTTCACCCTCCTGTCCCTCACAGAGGGCTGAAAAGCCCATTTTATTTCGCAAGACTTTGACCAAGACTCTAAAAGTGTAAAGCCTTTTACTTGGAAAGTGAAAGTAAATGAGAACTCGAAGATGCCGTTCAATAGCATCCCAGCAGTGTCCAATGACACTTCCACTCAGCTTCCCTTTGGAAGGTAATTCATAGTATTCAATACTTCCCATTCTTTTCAATCTTCAGTATTTTTTTTTCAGGTGAAAGAAAAACTGTTTTCTAGTTTTGAAAAGACTTAAGACTGACGAACAGCAAAAACCCATAGTTTATAAAGATTAGATCTCTCAACGCCAAATGCTTTACAACCCCAACAACAGCTGCCACTCACACTTGCCCTGTACCCTCTCTAAACGGAACACAGGTGACTTTCACGTGGGTGAATATTCTACCTAAGGGCCAGATGAGAAACTGACACTTCAGGGCTTTAAAAAACTTTCTGTTTTAAATAAAGAAACTAATTTTACTTACTTTTCCATACAAAATCCTTCGAAAACTTTAAGGAAAACTATTTTCCTTAAAGCCTCTTTCATTCTTAAGTTTGGATATACTATGTGAAAGAACATAGCCTGGACTTCGCTGGTGGCAGTGGTTAAGAATCCGTCTGGGGACACGGGTTCAAGCCCTGGTCCGGGAAGATCCCACATGCCACAGAGCAACTAAGCCCGTGCACCACAACAACTGAGCCTGTGCTCTATAGAGCCCGCGAGCCACAACTACTGAGCCTGTGCGCCACAACTACTGAAGCCCGCATGCCTACAGCCCGTGCTCCACAGCAAGAGAAGCCACCACAATGAGAAGCCCGCGCACCGGCACGAAGAGTAGCCCCCGCTCGCTCGCCGCAACTAGAGAAAGACCGCGCGCAGCAACGAAGACCCAATGCAGCCAAAAAAAAAAAAAAAAAAAAGGAACATAGCCTGACTGAACAGAAAGTCACTTATCTGTTCATTTGTTGCTAAAATAATCAGAAAACAATGCTTTAGAAGGGTTCTGGGATGGAGAATGGATGGGTACCCAGTCTATTGGGCTTTATAATGTTGAATTCACTTTTTAAGTGCAATTTAGGAATAACACTTTCAGGGGTCTGGATATTTTAAGTTTTATTCCTCCCCTGAATAAACATTTCACTGGATTTTTAAAAGTTCCTCGCCCTCTTTTGGGGACGGGGGTTGTCAGGCTTAGCCTACTCTCAATCTTCTCAGACTTATGATGCAGACCTCCCCCTTTCCTACCCTCCCACCCAAAGGTGAGTCACCAGAGTGTTACAAACTTACTGGCAGAGAAAACTACAAATTAACAAACAGTAAGTTACCCAAAGAGAATACACCCTCAGAGCAGGGTACAGAAAGGCGAGGGGGGTGGGGGGGTGTTCGTCACTCATACACTGAACACTTGACGGGGGCAAACGGTGTGATGCATCCCCGACCTTCTTCTCTGTCCCTAGGGCTAGTCACCAGTTCCTCCCGTAACCACTCCACTTGCTCGGACCAGGCCTGGGCAACCTTCCACTCTGAGGACGCTGCCGTGCGATGTTTTCAGTCTAAAGTACTAGCTTTATAGCAGCCAGAGGGAATTTAGTCACACTTTCGAGCTGAGCTCCCAAAGGGCAGCTGATAGTGCTACCATACAACCAGGATTTCTGCTGACATCTGTATCCCTTGTGCAACCTTCACCTGCACCTTTTTCCAGGCTCCTCTTTAAATCACTACCCATAAGCTATGGTTTCTTTTCTACGTAACTAAGTTAATGTTCAAACAATGGAGAACTGCAATGAAGGACCAGGTGACATCTCCCCTCCCCTCATCTTTTGTAAACTTGAGAAAAAAGAAAGTTTTTTGCGTACCTTTGGTGAGCTAAAGGATTGTGGGTGGTAGGCCTAGCTGTGGATTTAAGCCAAGTGACTGGCAAAAACACCCAGTATGAAAAAAAGGACAAAATCCTATTTCATCCAGGAATGATTCAGCAGGAGCTGTTCTTCCATTTCTTTACCAAAAGCTTAGGAGATCGATTTTTAAGGAGAAATAAAATCACCTGAAATATCGTCAAAACCTGGGCTCCCAACAGTAATGGGAAGGGGAGGGGAAGAAATTAACAATGACCTTAAAAATTAGCTGCCAGCACTGGCTTCCTGGTTAACCAATTATCAGCAGGGCTTTAGTCACCACTCCACCCACATTTTAATCCCCATGTGGAAAAATCCCAACATTTGAGCATAAAATATCCTTCTGAACATTTGGACTATCACGGTAAGTCACTGGGGACAAAGGGGTAACTTTATCCCAGGGGACTCACACACACCCCCCACACACCACCCCCCCTTGTTTAATTTATCAGAGTACCCAAAATACTAACTACAACCCAGCAGATAAGCAGCATATCAGCCTGTGTTAACCAGTTACAATTCAATTTTGTGTTTGCCAGCCACAAGGCATTTTATTAAAAATCCATAAGGCATCTAGGTTGAACCTCCACGACCCAGGTATGTTGCTTTCTTTACCACCACTGTGCATGTGTGTGGTTACGAAAGGGAAATATAGATCTATGGACATAACTTAGTTATTCAAACATCTCTCTGGTCCATTAATCCAGCCTCACAAACACCCCAGTTTCATTGGAAAAATAACTTGAGAGTTCTGCGTATCAGGCAGTGTTAAGGAGTGAGTGAGTATTCAGGCTGGGAGACCACAGGCTGTTCACGAATCAGGGACGTCTGGTGTGTCACTAATCAACCATTTGACCTTGAGCAAATCACTTCACCTTCCTAGGCCCAGGGTACATATCTACGATCTCTACAGCCCCCCAGTCAGTAATGTGAGGCTCAAGAAATAAACTTTTTTTGAGGGGAAAGAGACAAAGAAATGAGCTTTAAAGAACTTGTTTACTGGAATGACTTAGGGTTTGATGGTGTGGTACAAGCACAGGCCACTAACCCAGTTTTCATCCTGAAAGTACAGAGGCTGGCACTCAGCTCTTTTCAGCTACTTGACCTGAGCCAGGCCCTCCACATTTTGTGCTTTTAGAAGATGCAAGTTGTGCGTTCCCACTTCTCCTTACTTTCTCGACCAATGACCTCCTTCAATGACCTCCTTCAAAATCCATTTAGAGTCCCCAAAGAATGCACCGTCCCTCTTCGCCCATCACTCACTCCACACCGAGGAGCCCTCAGAACCTTCAAAGACCTACTAACCGCCAAGGCACTGTGCGAGCCCTGGACACAATGGAGCGGATTCTCTCCTACCAGTATTCTCATGACCTGGTCATTTTATCCCATCAACTGATACTTCTGATTGTTCTTTGGTATAAACTTTTCTCGACTAGACTTTGGCCCCGTTGGGGTCTGGCACCCAGTCTCTTGCCGTGGCTACGGGTTATCACAGCTCCAAGTTACAGAAATGCAGGAACCAGCCGTCGTTCTGGTATCCCCGCAGCGCTCGCCTCTCCTGCCCAGGGGACCCCCTCGTTCCTTCGGGAACCCCTCTTCCGCAGGTCGGCACTCCTACCGCGTACTGCCCCGGCTTCCCGTCCTTTTTCGTGTTTATAGTACCCGGAGACCCTGGTGGATCAGCCCGTGCTCCTTCGTGGCTCATCCCTCCAAAAAATCTACACACACCCTCCCCACCATTAAGATAACCATTCCAGTTGCTCCAGCTGCCCCGGGCGCATCCCATGTTTATGGAAAGGAGCCCATTAAAGCTCTCAAAAGTATACCTTAAAGGCCATCCTAGGGCAAAGACACACCCTTTCTGGCACCAGCCTGCCCGACCGGCTCCACAGTAAGGGGAAGCCAGTTTTTTCCTTCAGCGGAGGGCGGCCGCCTCTGCGGGCAACTGGCTAAGCCCGGCGCCTCCAGAAGGAGCCTGGGACCCTAAGGCCGCCCCCGCGTCGCAAGTCCCCCAGCGCCGGGCCGGAGCCGCGGCGGGAACGGCAGCCCGGGAAGGGGCCGAGCAGAGCGCCCCAGGGGAAGGGGAGGAGCACGCCTTTCCTCTGGGCAAGAAGGGCGGAGAAAAAAAGGAAGGCAAGAGACGCGAGGTGAGGGCGGGCGGAGGGAGGGAGGGAGGGAAGGAGCGGGTTGGGGATGCGGCCGGGGGCCCGCTCCTTGCCGGGGCCGCCCAGCAGCCGTCCTCCCTTCTCCTCCCGGGCCCGCGGCTCCCGAGCGCCGCCTCCAGGAGCCCCGGACCCCGGGCGCGCTCGGACTCGAGGGCCCGCAGCCCCTCTCCAGGGTCTGCGCGCTGCCCGGCGCTGCCGCCCTCCGTCCCCCCGGCGCTCCCTTCCCCCGCCCGCCCCTCATTACTGCGCTTCCTCCATTTCCAAAGTGCGTCGTCTTTTAAGCCTCGCCGCTCTGCCAACCCATTCCGCGCCCCGCCGCTTCCTCCTCCTCCGCCTCCCGCTGGCTGTGGTCGCCCTCCTGACTTCCTCCTCTTCCTCCTCCTCCCCTCCAGGGCTCCCCGTGCCCCTCCCCTGGCTCCCCGGACACTCACCCCCTTCCCCATACTGGCGGTGGTCTGTGCCCCGCGCCGGGTCCTGTTGCTTGAGAATCAGAGAGAAAAGAAGAGAGCGGCTCCCGGCCGAGAAAGCGCGACCGGGGGAGCGGAGAGAAGGGAGCTAGGGCTGCCGCGGGGCGGGAAGGAGGGTAGACGGCCGGCGGCTCGGGCCGATGCCTTTTCTGCCGCCGCTGCCGGGGCTGCTACCGCTGCTGCTGCCACGTGTCCGCCTCCTCCCGCCGCTGCTCTGAGCCCCAGACCCCGCCGCAGCTCAAGCCCGTGCCTCCTCCTCTCTTCCTAAAATATGCAACCTGCGTGCTAGCCCCGCCCACGCCGCGGCACGTCACCGTTACCGGAGCAACCTGACACCGGCCGGGGCCTGGCTCCGCCCCCGCCCCAAGCCCCACCCCCAGGCCGGGGCCGCGCCGGCTGCGGCCGGTCGCGGCTCCCGGCAGGAGGGCGCCGGGCCCTGGGGCGCGCGTGCCCACGTCCCGGGAGGCCGCGGCCGCGCCACTCCCGGGCGCGCCGGCTGGCTGGGCAGCGGGGACTCGGCGGCCATGCAGCTCCCGCGCCCCCCTCCCGCCGCCCTGCGTGACCGGCCTGCTTTGGAGGGCACGCAAGGTCCTCAGTGGGTGCGGGGACGTCCACGGAACTGGGTCCCCGAATCTCCGCGGACCCGGGGCAGAAACCTTGCGCGGAGGGGCCTTTCTGGGCATCGGAAAGCTCTTCTGGGACTAAGGGAAGCACCGGGATGGGGGTGAGGGGTCGGATGTGCCTGCAGCCAGCACCCGCAGGAGGGACTGCGCCCCCCTGCGGAGTCCAGGCCCCCGCGCCCACCTGCGATGGCCTCCCCGGCCAGCCTCTTGGTGCCCTCCAGAATGCCTCCTGTGGTCTTGGGATCCCCGTTATCCATATCCCCACAGGGCCTGAGCTGGCCTTGCCGGAGGTCCCAAGTGCCTTCTCCCTCCTTTGCTTCAAGACCCCCAAATGATAATCCAAAGGGCCTGCTGTGAATTCATTCCCGCTACTGTGTGAATGAAAGCTGCTTCTCCAGTTTGGGGATTCATTTTGGGGGGGGAGGAATAACTGAAACCTAAGGGAATGCATATCCTTAGCAAAAGGGGCTCCTCCTCCGAGGAGATGTTTGAGAGCCTGTCTCATGCCTCTCCTTGCCCCCCACCTGGCACAGCAGGGCCTCTTTCACCGCAGCCTTTGGTGCTGTGAGGGACCTGGGCCTGGAGTGTGGTGAGGAGTCCAGGAACCCCCCCAGAGGGCCCTGGCCTGGCTGCACTGTGTGGCTTTCTCCCATTACGGCTTCTGCAGAGGCTGCAATGGCTGAAGGTCTCCTACAGTTAAAAAGCGAAGTATTATTAACAATGTTTTGGGGAAGTCAAGCATACTCTGGGAAAGCACGATTTGCAGGAGAAAGTCACTCCATGTCTCTGGGAATTCCGACTAGAAACAAGGAAAACATTAACTTCCTAAGCAAGTTAAAACCGGCCCTATCAACTCCAAGTATTAATTTAACATGAGTGAAGATGTGAAACTTGAAAGAAACGGGAAGGAGGGAAGGAGAAGAAAGAAAAACAAAGGGGGAAAAAGTAGCAACTGTGTTATCAGTTAGACCATTAGCCTAAGTCTTGTTCCTTCTTAGAAGAAACTGTTTCTTTCCTCTTGCCCAAGAATGCATTAAGGGCTGGTGCCTCCTCCAGCGACCTTCAAGCTTGGTTAAATCAGTGCGGGCCCTGAAGACCAGAGGAATTGCCAACTGAATTCAAATTCGTGACTGCTGGGGAAAGAACCCCCAAATCCAGAACAGAGTTCCCAATGCTGCTAATTCAACAGAAGGAATTTATGAAGAGTTATCAGGGCTCTGTCTCCAAGGGTCTAGGAAATGCTTTATTTACATGCTCTACATCCACCATTACCGCTAACCTGTAGGAGGCTTTTGCTTGCTAAAGATCTCTCAGCTTGTTTGAGATTCATTATCCCTTGGGCCCTGGTCTGAATGGAAAAAGCACAGCGAGAACAACAACAAAATGTAGAAAGCAAAAGTCTGAACAATGTAGGTTTCTCCTGCTAGCGGATCACCTTTTCCTCCCTTCATAAGTAAAATTATCATTTTTTTTTTTCCCATTCAACAACATAAACCTGATAAATCAAGGCATTTCCCTTGGTCTCTACAGCTGTTCATTTGGTAGCTGAAGATTACCGAAGGTCCTTTCAGGAGGACCTCAAAGTTCTAGCTATATGCCAGAGAGGGGAAAAGGCATACAAATAAGAAATATTAAAATCCAAAATTTGCTTTCACCTCCACATAGCACTTTTACATATAAAATCCGCTAGAATTCTCACAAGTCCGAAAGGTAAAGGGCTTTAGCCGCATTTTCCAGCGTGGGAAACTGGAGGTTTGAGGACTTTCTTCTAACAAGGCCACTCAGCTAGCAATGGGGGAGCCTGGCCTCAAAATTGCAAGATGGGAACCCATCTTCCTGCTTGTAAAATGTGGTCTCTGAGCATAGCACCAAGGAAGTTTTGGTGGAAGAATACTAATTGCTTTCAACATGGCTGTCCTCACAAATACAGAGAGAGGGTTTCCATGTGCCTCTCCTCTCGGCAAGAGCCTTTTCTGCCTATTCCTACTCTTCATCGGTCTACTGTGTGCATCATCGTGAGGCAGAGAACCATTTCTTTTATAAAAATGACTGATATAGATCAACAAACACTCCTCCACCACTGTTCTGGCCCACCTGATCCCACCTCTAGAGGCAAATCCCATTCCATTTTCAAGTCATTTGATAATCCATTTTTCATTGCAGTCCTGTTGAAAGAAACATAATTCGACAAAAACGGGTCAGAATATCAGAAAGGGCCTTGCTATTACTCCTCTAAAGTTGATGTTTCTACAAATGCTACAGCCAAGTGTTATGGTCTAGGCATTTCTGGGCAATTTTCAGGGGTGTTTTTAGGGGTAAAGTTTATTGTCCGGTGGTGAGGACAAATTTTAAGAGGTGAAGGGAAAAAACATGATAAGGAAGCCGGAGCTGAAAACTTTTTATGGGAAAGAATGATGTAAAGAACGCCTGCCGGGTTGTACTATGGAGCCCTGAACACGCCTATAAAATTAAGACAAAGGGACATTGTGGCCAGAATTGAGGTGCAGAAGTCTTAGATGCGAGAGAGATGCTTTGGGACATAGGTGACCAAAGGGGGAAATATCCTTTTTGGGAGACAGGCTTCTTTCCTCCTCTTGGGAGAGGTTTCTGAATGGAACCTTGGAGAGCAAACATTCCCCTTATTTTACATGAAGAAACTGAGGCCCAGGGATTGATTGGCACTGGATAGTCCCAGGACACTGGCAGAACTATTGTGCATCTTTTCAAACTCCCAGAGCAGTGCTGAGGATAAAAGAAACTTCCAGAAGAGAAGGTGGGGCAAATTCTGCCTCTCTATTCTATCTACCTCTTATTCTATCAGCTCTTATTAAGCTCCTAGCTTGGGAAACAATTAAACTGATTGGTCCAGAGACTCAGCATTTACAGCCCTCAAGGCTGCCAAGTGTGGATGGCTTTGAGGAGGATTTGACACACCACGGAGGGTTGGCCCAGTCATTGTGAATAGTCAGCAGATGTCTGAAAAATATGATGCAAGTCAGTATTTTGAGCCAAGTGTGCTAGCACTTTGAGTAAGTACTTGCTGAAATGAATAAACATGCCATTGCAATTAAGGGCTTTAGAATAAGAGTTGGAACCTACATGAAGTTAGCATTTTCCATTGCAAGCAAACATTTGCGAGATCAATGAGCTAGGGATCTGGAAGGACAGAAGTCTCCTTGGCCCAGCTTGCACTAAAGGTTGCATGGAAACAATCTTAAGTATGCATCTTTATCTTTTACCATTCCCTTGGTACCCCAGGAAGCCACTTAGCTGCCACTATCACTGTATTAAAGCCAACCCTTGTCACCATTCCAAAGTTCCTCCTAGCCAATGTCTATCCCGCCATTGCAAATCTCTTTTTTCCTGTCTAGCAGCAGACATATTACCTACCTCCTGCTTTAAAAGCACAGTTCTAGGCCGACCACTGACCATCAGAAATCTGTCAGCTAAAGAATTCTGACCCCTGAAACTTTTCCTCCCTGACTCAGTTTTCCAGGCATCTCTTACCTCCCTGTAAAAGCTCTTTAGTATGCTTGTAAACATATTTTCTTCTGTTAATGATTTTTGAAGCCCTTAGGTTTTGCCTCTGGATATTTAGAAAAGTCAACGTTTTCTTGGTCCCTGTCTTGGAGGCTGTTATTAAACACACAGAGTCAAGTCCTCAGTCTTTTCCTCAGCATTCCTTTAATACAACTGCCACTTAAATAATTTGCTCTTATTAATAGCAGTCTTTGTAAATGGGACAATTATAAAGTTGTTCCCCAGGTGTTTTACACGGAGTCCTGAAATTCAGAGTCAGGTTGAGTCTTCTTTTCTAGCACTCTCCCCGCAGTACGCTGCTACTCCCCTCACCCCAGTTCAAAACGTTATTAAATGTTACAATATCATGGAATGTAAAAACTCATCCCTTGTAAAACTCATGTAAAAACCCATCCCTTGTTCTCTATAAATCAACAACCACTGGGGCATTGCAAACAAAAATTAAATGGCAACAAACAAGGGATCTGGAACTTAAAATAGTCTATTGCCAGAGTCCTATCTGCGCCCAGGCAGTAGAGACGTGGCTTCAGGCAGGCTTACAAGCCAGCATGGGCAAGCTGAAGGCAGAGAAGAGGCAGCAGATAACTGTCATCGAACTCTTCTTGTTCTCAGGGGAATACAGCATGAGCACTAAGGAAATGAGTGCTACCATTGGGGTAGATAGATTTGCTATTCTTGGCCTTTAAATCTTGCATGGAAAAACAATCGAGAAAGTTCTGTGAAAGCTGGTTCCACTGAGAACAGCACTCTTCCATAGATGACTTTGCACTAAAATTGGGTTTCAGGGACTGTGCAGATTTTCCCTTCAGCGGAGTGAAAAGCCACCATAATAGGAGAGAATATAAAACCATCCAAAAGTTGTGTGGTTCATTTACAAGAGTCTGGGAGTTTTTGTAGAAAGTAACCCAAAAGTAGGTCAGATACGAAAATAGTAACCAGCTCAATTCATTTTTAACAGCTTAGGTTTTACTCCGGAGTCTGCCATTTGGTTGATGGGTAACCTCTACATGTGGACTCTTACTGATAAGCCCCTAAGAAAGTCCCCTCTCTTTCTTCCCTTCTCCAACCCCTACCTCTGGCACTCTACACTGTTTAACAGAAGTAAGAGCTAGTTCATGCAAAAAACAAACAAAACAAAAAACAAAACAAAACAGAAAAACCCCAAGAATAGCCATTACTGGGCATCTACTCTGAGCCTAACATGGTGTTTGGTGCTGGCATAAAATGACAACTAAGATGCATTCTCTACCCTCAAAGAGTTCACCATTTGGCATAGAGAAAGACACGCAAAGAGATGTTAGCAGCACAGTGAGAGGTGCTATATCTATGCAGCGTATCATGGGGGCATAAAGGAAGAAGTGGTCAGTTCGGCCTGCGGAGCTGGAAAGGCTCCCTTGGCTGGATCTTGAAAGATGGATGGGAGTTCATTAAGTGGAGCCTTGTGCGGGTGCATGTGCGTATGTGTTTGTGTAGCGGGGGTTGGTTGCAAGCAAAAGCAGCAGCATGGGTAAGACCCTCAGCACCTAAACAAACTTAGTCTGTTGGAAGACTGGCCGGTAGTTTAAAATCGCTAGAGCGTAGGCTGTGAGAGAGAACGCAGCAGGAGATAAGCCTGGAGAGGTGAGCAGGGTCCAGATTGTGGAGGACTTGGATGCCCATTCTAAGGGCTTGGACTTTATCCTGTAGGCCACAGGGAGACACTGCAGGATTTTAAGCAGGGAGGTGGCATGATCAGATTTGTGCTTTGGAAATATTCCGCTGGTAGTACCAGAATCGTGGGATAAGCTTTCACAATCAGTGCATTTACCAAAGCTCTTCTGATGGTATTATTGATTTCAGAATCCCAAGACATCCACGTTTCCCCATATAGCTTTGAGATGGCATGTTAATTTTATTTTCTTCCTCTTTTGTGTACACACATGCGCGTGTTGATCCCCATTATAATCCCAATCATGCACCGCTTCTCCCAAACAGAGGATTTCAAGTGGCTGGACACGGTGGAAAACTGGGATTTGGACATAATTTTAACAATCTGTTAGTATACGAATCTCTGACCTTGGAAGATGGTTCAATTTGCTGGGACGGTACCAGCAGTTTACCCAGTTTTCCTAATATTTTTTTGCTATGCCGAATTCCAAAGAGACCAAGGACTTTGTTGGCTTCCACTTCTCCCAGAGACCAGTTCTTGATGCAGTTCCACTGACTAAAGAAAATTTAAGCTGCCTGGCTCCCCATCTCACATATAAGGACCAGCAATCTCAAGGATAGTGACGATAGAGTAAGAGGCCAAATGAATGAATAATTTGGCTTCCGTGGTCGAGACAGTTCAAATAAAAGATGTCCCTGTGTCGACAAATTTCAGCTCTTTATTTCTTTGACAACTCTCTGTTGATTTGACACTTCGCGTCTGGTAGTGGGCATGGCAGTAGAGGCAGGGTGGAGATGCTGGTGGGGTGGTGATGACGGAGGTGGTGGGGAGGGGCGGCAATGATGCTAAAGGGGGTGGACCCAAAACAGTTGATCCAATAACAGGATCCCAATCGAATAATTCCTTCAAGCAATTGCATCTTCCTCCTCACATGAAGCTTTTGAGTCTATTTTATCTGTAACCATATCACCGGGCTGCCGTGAGAGTCAATTGACATGACACTCTTAAGGAAACATCAAGCCTGTCGCATAGTAACTGTTCAAAAAGTGTAAGGAATGATCTTGTCTTGATTTCAAATTCCTACTCAGCCTGGGAGGAACAAGGTTCAAGGAAGGATGAAGGCATCCATGAAAAATTTGTCTAGAGGAGGAGGGAGTGAGAACAGAGTCTGCTTTTTGCTGGCTTTCCTCTCCCCCCACCAACCTCCTGTATCCAACAGCGGGCCTGTCTGCGGATACACAGCCAGCTTGTAGCAGAAACCAGAGTACAGAGTGCAGGAGCTAGGTGAGCAAGGGTAAGGCAACACTCCACCTATCTGAACTGGTCTAGTTATCACCAAACCACAGGTGAGAACCAGGGAAATAAGCCCTGCACTAAAGCATTGCAGCACTGGCCTCATGGAGAAATTTTCACCTTCAGAATAAGAAGCTTGACTATCCATGTTCCGGACTGCAGGGGTTGATACAGTACAACCTCCTTGGGAAAAAGAAAGCATTGTCTCCAAGTGCAACTTAAAACCATCAAAGCCTTTTCTTATTTTTTCCTTTTCACTTAAAAAAACAAAAAACAAAACAAAAGAAAGAAAGAAAGAAAGAAAGAAAGATACCATCTGCTAATGCAGTTGCTAATTGGCAAGGGAGAGTTCTTCCTCTTCCTAAGAACAGGCCCAAGAGAATGCTGTGTTTTGGGGCCATCACTCCCGATCCTGGAAAAAGCAGCTGAGTGAGTCTGCCAGGCACCATGCGGCAGGCTGGAGCTGCAGGGAGCTAGGGGGGCCCCGGGATCCACTTCCCTCTCATGCCTTTAACCTCATCAACCAGAGTGCTCAAACTCAATGTATTCTCTTCCCCCTTTGCTTTTATCATGATGGAAGAAAAAAAAAAAAAAAAGGTGATGTTAAAGTTTTGAATTAAGAAACAGTTGCCATCTGGGTAATTGAATTCTGCTTGAAGTAGCCCACCTGGTTCTCATCAGTGGCTCCTGACAGGTATGGAAGTGTCAGCTGAAGTCTTGCATTGACTTCTAAACGCAAGCTCGTCGTGGTCCACGCACAATACAGAAACCTTAATTCCTGAATAGCGAAAGCAGTTTTCTATCAGGTTACCTCAATGCATGGTAGATTTCTTAGGTAGACTCTAAATGCAGACATTTAGAATGAAAGCAGTCATGTTGGGCTCATCCATTCCTGGTCATATGCTGCCTTAAAAAAACAAAAAATGAGAAGCCAGTTTTCTTTGTCTTCCTGTTTGGACATCCACGTGATAGAAATATGTATGACTGAAATCACCTTGCTCTCTTAGAGGATTCAGGAGGCTGTTTCCAACTCCTCAAATAGTGGAAAGAGGGGTGGGCAGCCTGGGAGGAATATCAGGTGTCCATCTATGGGTTGGATGCCATGCCCTGCCCTTCTCAGCAGGCTTCACGGTTGCCAGCCACTCCTGTTCCCCAAAGGGAGGCACCATCAGGCAGCACGCGTGGGGTTGCTGTCCCGTTCCCTGACCTGAGATGCCCGCGTGCCAGGAAAAGAGTCACTAGCTTTGCATACAACTCACAGCCTCACCTTCTGTTTTCATGCACAGCAGAGCTGGTGTCAAGCAGGATGGTTAGCGAGGACAAGATATAAAAGGAAACGGAATGCTGGGAACTTGGGTGGTCTTGAGCTAGTCCTTGTACTTTCCTTCAAGTCTGTTTCCCTGTATCTGAAATGTCTACAACTGAGTACAATTAGGAGCCGCACTCAGGCAGCATGGGATGCTTGAGTGGGGAGGGGAGCTCTGCATTGGACAGAAATCTCGCTCGCAGGCAGTTTGGGTTTTACAAGGGACACTGAGCTTATGAAATGAGAATTCTACACCACAGATAACCTGGTCTGCTCTCCCCTTTTACAGAGGAATTGAGTCTGTGAGGCTGCATGTGCTCTTCCCAGGGTCACAAACCACCTGCTTAATGTCAAATCGAGACCCCAGCCCCTTCTCTTTCCACTACACCGTGCTGTTTCCTTAGCTTTAGGACAACTCGGAAACATCTACTTAAGGACAGAGATGTTTTGCTTCCAGACCAAGAACTGAGGGTTATCCAAAACATGCAATTTAAAGGATCAGCTTTTTGAAAATAGAATTTTCCATGATGTTCTGGGTACTCATATAGTTTCATCTTAAAAATCTCGCTCGACCTCTTTTCACTCATGTCTCAATGGAGCTACGTCTGAATACACACACACATACACACACACACACACACACAGACAAATACACACACTATTGTTCTGAATTTGAGAGAATTCAAGGAAGCCTTGAATGGTGTCAAGGTAAAATTAAATTAAAATCTCTTGCAGGGGTCCCAGGCTCAGGACGAGACTCCTCTAACTCCTTTCCTGGGAAGCCTGCTCTCTGTCCAATGACAGTTTCCTGGACTCTGCATCACACCTGTATGGGGTTTCGTCGAGCTGCTGGGTGACAAGCTCCACTCCATGGCCATCTTGGCTCCAACATCCTCAGACTTTTCTCTTCCTTCTGCCAACTGATGGAGGAGCACGCTGAAGAGAACATGGAGGGCAGTAGCATGGGGGCAAGGGCCTGGGAGTGGAGCTGGGGTAAGGCTTGGGCAGATAGTGGAGGCCGAGGGGGGAGTCCGAGGCAGCCAGAGCAGCCTCCAGTAGCCTGGTCCAACTCCCAGCAGGCTCCCTTCTGCTTCCTTGGCCTGGCTCAGATCTCTTTTCTTAATCCAATAAAGGGGCACTTGCCTAAATTTGAAAAGGTGCCATAAGATTATTTCATCCACCATATCCTGTCCTGAAGCAGTTAAGCTCCAATTTCCCCTTCAAAACTAGTTTCTGTCTGATAGGGCTCTTTTGATATTGATCTAGAATCACTAGTATTTTATAGCCTCTGAGGCATTATTGTCTCTTTACTCTCCTGTTTCTTGCCAAATGGACAGTGTCTCAGATTTCCTTGTTCCTTCGCCCACTCTTGTTTCTCTCTCTGCTGCTACAGCATCCAGCTACCCGCAGCCCTGCCTTTCCACAGAGCAGCCTCTCCTCCTGGCTCCTCTGAAAATTCTAATCAGAAGAACTCCGTCTACCCGCATCTGGATCATGCTTAATGTACAGAAAATCAGATCCCCACACTTTGGAATAGTGGTGGTGGACGGTGAAGTACTGCTTCTAGATCCTTTTGCAGGGGGGCTGGTGGGACCTATAAGCCCCAGTGCCCTGGGGGCAAGAGTTGCTGGTATAGCAGCAAAATTCCTACCTTTTTCAATGCAGGGATCAGAGATTTCTTTGGTAACCTTATTTTCCTATTTAAAGCTGCCCTTCTTACCATAAATCATACCCCACTGATAATAAAAGGTTGCCTTTTTCTGGTAGAACCACATTGTGATTTTGCCTGGGTGTTGCCCACAGCCTCTAAAAACATCAAGAAAACAGATCTGGTGAAATATTGAACATTTTCACCCTAAGGCTGGGAATGAGTGACTGTTACCCATTATCACCACTTCTACCATCATAACAGAAGTCCTGAGACCAGCTGTTCAGCCCATGCCTCTAGCAACTTTCCCCTCCACTCAGTGGCAGGCTATTCCTACAACTCAGCTGTAGCTCACAACCTCCTGTTTTTCCATCACTGGTGGACTGCATGTTTCTATGGCAGCCACACCTCCAAAGAAGTCCGAATCTCAGCCCCTTTTAAGGGGGTCCTTTTAAGTTTCCAAGTATCTTCACATTCGCTATCCCTCTGCCCCAGAGGTCACAGCTGCTCTCTGCAGTGGCTCCTTCTGTACCCCTTAGAGGCATCTTCTACCCTTTTGAATAGTTACTCACCTTTTTACTAGTTGTAAAAGATTTTTTATATTAAAATTTGTCTGTTCAAAGTACTGGTCTGGTTTTCAGCAATTCACTGGACCCTGACTGATACAAGACCTAAATAAATGCAGGAATAAATAATGTTCATGGATTGGAAGACTCACTATTGCAAAGAAGTCATTCTCCCTAAACTGAGCTATAGATTTAAGAAAACACACCTCTCCTAGGTGCTTCTTTTGAAGGTACTGGGGTGTTAGGCAAATATAAAATATCCAAAATTACTTGGTTGTTGCTGCAGTACATTTCTGGAAACCACATGGAAAGTCCTAAATCTGATCTTACCCATGGAATCTGTGTTCTAATTGGATGTTGCATTCTTGACCAAAGACTTGGCATCAGATAAATCAGAGATACTAAATATGTCATAGAGGCAAAGATTCAGAGCTTAAATTAGTAGTTCTCAACCCTGGATGAGCATTAGAATTATCAAGGAAGATTTAAAAAACAAACAAACAAATCAGTGCCTGGGCCCCCGCTGGCACCCAGTTGAAGCCAAATCTTTATAGGTGAGCCCAGGTCATCAATATTTTTTGTTTGTTTATCAAGAGCCATGACCAAAGGAAAGAAATAGCTGTCATTTGGCACTTCAAAAAAAAAAAAAAAGAGCCACCTGAAAGCAAATCATAAAATTTATTGCTTCTCCAAGTGGAAATTTAGAGATCCCACACTGATGAATGAGTCATCGCACATGGTAATAAGACATTGCGTATTGCACCTACCGTCCACCAAGTCTGAATGTGATCTAGTGCCCTCAAGGTACAATGTTCTAAGGCTGATGGTCAATGAGTTAATGAGTGTTTAGAAAGATTCCAAGGCAAGTGTAATATCACTGTATGAGGAATTTGCCTAGGAGACTCTGGAAAAGAATACACACAGTCCCTGTTCTTAAGAGGTGTTCAAGGTGAGAAGAGCACGATGATTCGAAAGTTAGGCTTCCAGTAATTTACAACATGGAATGTTGGCCTTTGCTGATGATAGCATTTCTATCTGAAATGATCTCAACCACGTAGATCCAGTTATTTGGAAATTGTGGTAATCCAGAGATACATTTCAGAATTTTTCCCTTCCCTTGGCAAAAGGCTGGAGAGGGCTGACCCAGGGAAGGGGAGCCTCTGCTCAGCCTCGGGGTCTCCTCCAGGTGCTGTCAGTGCAGAGAGGAAGGCAGTCCCCGAGAGCCAGCCACCAAGAGGCTCCGAGGAGAGACCAGCCCTGGAGCTTATACAAACCCAAGAGGTTGGCTTCTCTTGTTATTTTTTTAATTAAAAAAATTTTTTTGGCTGCGTTGGGTCTTCGTTGCTGCGTGCAGGCTTTCTCTAGTTGCAGCGAGCGGGGGCTACTCTTCGCTGCGGTGAGCGTGCTTCTCATTTGCGGTGGCTTCTCTTGTTTTGGAGCTCGGGCTCTAGGCGTGCGGGCTTCAGTAGTTGCAGCACGTGGGCTCGGTAGTTGCAGAACATGGGCCCTAGAGCGCGTGGGCTTCAGTAGTTGTGGCGCACGGGCTTAGCTGCTCTGCGGCATGTGGAATCCTCCCGGACAAGGGATCAATCCCGTGTCCCCTGCATTGGCAGGAGGATTCTTAAACTGCGCCACCAGGGAAGTCCTGGCTTCTCTTTTAGATTCCAGTTCTCTGTCATGAATTATGTGATTTGAAGCAGGGCACTTCATGACACCTCAGTATATCCACTTTAAAATAGAAAAATTGTATCTATTCCCTATCTACCTCTAAAGATAATTTAAAGACAAATTAAATTCTATTGAAAAGATATCTGAGCATTTTAATAATTTTTTTTCTGATTATAAGAGTGACATTTATCGAACAGAATATGGAAATTACAGAGAAATAGTTATATAATTAAGAAAATAAAACTCAGCCATAATCACACTCATAATCCCACAATCACTATTTTAAACAAAACACAGATGAAGAACATTCTCTATATGCAGTTTTCTATCCTGTTTTTTAATATAAGATTATATAATGAACATTACCATATATCTTAAAATTTTCTTTAAAAGTACTATTTAATGGCTACATAATATTCCATTTCATGGCAATAGCATGATTTGCTTATTCATGGTGAGATATACAACATGAATATTTTAAAAATATAAGGGAAAGTTAATAATCCAAGAAATTTTGGTTACTATTATTTATAACAGTATATTTGGAGATTTAAAAAATATACAGATAACAGTTGGAAACAATCTCAGAAGCACAGAAAATGAGATTTATAAAACACAATCAAGAGCAATTTTATTTTTAAAGGTCAATTTGCTTACAAAGGACACAGAGAACATGCAATAATTGCCTATAACTACATTTCCATTGACTTCTGAGTGGTAATTTTATCTCTAATACCCCCTACTGGTTTGCCTTATGGTTGTAGTGTTATCATTTTCTTTTAGAAAAGAATTGTGATTTCATTAGAAATCTGCCACCTTTCAGTCCTATGCTCTTCATTCTTTCTCTCAAAAAATAAAATGAGAGGGGTAGGAACAAAGGAAAAAAAGAATAACTGATTATTGCTTTATGTAAATCCTTCCTCCCCCCCTCCCACCACCATATGCAATGAATAGAGGCTGGAGAAGCCCAAGAGAATAAGGACATATCCTCAAACTTTCTTTTAAGAACTTTGTAACTTGTTGCATTACTCATTCATCCAAGACCATTGCCATAGGCTCTACATCTCAGATTACTTAGTTTATCTGAAAGATAAAGTCAGGAATGTGTGGATTTCCTGGAACCAAGGGGTTAAGTCAAGTCAGGGCCAATGTGTGTTTATCCTTCTTAATGCTCGAATTCCAGGCAGATCAATTCCAAGTACTTCTTGAGATAGCACTTAATTGAGTAGTTGCTTATTATAGCAAGTTCCATCCAGCAACTCCACTTCCTGCCACAAAGGTCAGCTGATGCCCATGTGTGATGTGAGGAGACAAGAAGGAGCTATCGCTCCATTTCTGATAGATCTGGGCTCCCTTCATTCATTCAAAAAGCATTCACTGAGAGTCCACTCTGCATGGCACCAGTCTAAGCACACTAACAAGACAGACCAGGTCCCTGCTCTTGTGGAGTTTCTAGCCTAGTGGAAAAGATGAACAATAACAAAGCAAAAAGAGGGATTCCTATTTGTTTCAACTATGCTTTAAACACCTGCAACATCTGCATTTGAATACGGATAACTCTAGGTATTTGGGATTCTGCTCAAACTATCTCTTTGCAGAAGAGTATCTCATCACCCACAGCAGCTTCCTCCTACACCTAAAAGACCAGATTTTCAGAGTAAATGTTTTCTGGACTTCTTTAGAAAGCCCAGGGCCAGTGGTGGTCTTCACGGGATGGAGGCTTCTCCTTTTAGCCACAAATTTTAAAAACCTCTGATGAAAGCATTTGGTTTCTGGAGACACAATTATAAATTGTCTTTGATGTCCTTGGCTGGTGTAAATGTGGTAGGAATTTTTAATTGTTGGGAACAGTTTTTGGAGTTCATAATTCTTTCCTGTCATTGCTCTTCTTTTGGCTATAGCTGATTTAAGTATTTTTTGCCTTTAGATTCAAATAGCAGGTATTGCTTCTACATGCCAAATTCTGTGCAAGATACATCTATTTCTTCTTTGAATTTTTGTAATAACTTCATTAGTCCTGTGCTAGGAATGGGGAAGGAGAGACTCAGAGGGATTAGGGACTACTTCAAAGTCAGAGATAGAGGAAGGATTACACTCAAGCATTCAGATTCCAAGTCCACTGTGTGCCCCTGAGGCTGAAGCTGTCTCCTTCTGTCTATGCGCGTATATACACAGCACTGAGCTAGATCTTGAGGAAAGTAATGTGAAATGCAATGGGCAGGTACCCATCTTAATGAAGATTATGATCTCATTGGGGCCACTAGCCACCAAAGAAACATTAGGTTAGAGACATTGAATGTGTATTTGAATATATTAAATATACCCTCAGCTATTGGCTGCCTCTCCTCAAATACAACCGTGAAGAGACCAAAGGAGTATAAATAGAAAATATAATATTAATTTATAAAATTATATCTATCAATATGATATAATTTACATATACTGTAAGTCCAATCAAAATCACAGCAGGAATTTCTGGGATTATGATAAACTGATTTTAAATTTTATATTGAAGAGTAAGGATCTTGAGTAACTAAGCAACTTTGAAAAAGAAGGACAAAGGGAAGGAACAATTCTACTTGAAAATGAGACATTTGAGAAAGACATAGTAACTAAAGTTATAAGATTTAGGTGCAGAACAAGAAAATATATCAGTGGAAAGAATAAAGAGTCTCAAAATGAAACTATGCATCTATGAGAAATATATGATAAAGACAAGTGTGTGGTAAAAGCATAGACTATTTAGAAAATTTGGGAGAAAATGATCTTACTATATGGAGAAAAATAAACTTGAATCCCTAACTTGACCCATTTTAAAAAGCCCTCAAAATGTGAAAGTAAAACTATAAAGCTAATAGAAGAAAATATTGGGGAATATCTGTTAGCCCTTGGATGGTAGAGACATTGCTAAATAAAACCTCATAAGTTTGAGGTGACAAGAAATAAATTGATGAATTTGACAATAATAAAAAATGAAAGACTTGAGTTCAATGAAGGACATCATAGACAAAGTTAACAGTGACAGGTGGCTGGTGACAGCGTAGAAGATATTTGCAATACCTAAAATCTTTAAGGTATTAACGGCCAGCATGTACAGGGAATTAGTGCAAGTCAGCAATAAAAAGGTAGAAACAAAGGACAATGGATATGCAAAAGCATGTCACAGAAGAGGAATCAGGAGTGGCTAATAACCATACAAGGAGATAAATGTTCAACCTGACCAGCAATCAGAGAAGAACCATACTGAGCATCACTGAGATGTTACTTCACATCATCAGACTGGCAAAAACTCTGAAGTCTGACAATACCAAGTGCTGGTGAGAATGACTTGAAACAAACCTTTGCACCACTGGTGTGGGAAGGTCAACCACTGCAGCTCTTGTAAGGAACAATCTGGCAATTGTTATTGAAGTTATGTAGGCATGATCCTATGACTCAGCAATCGCCCTCCTGGGTACATACCTCAGAGAAACAGTCCATAAGGAGAAACTGCAACTTTCTCTCTATGGACAGTTTCTCTGACCAGCATAGAGACCACTGCAAGTACAGTCAACTTACATGGACATTCATGGAAGTGTTTTGGAGGCAACCTGAGGGTCCATCATGAAGAATACAGGTAAGTACACTTTGTATGTGCATTTGATAGAATAGTATGCAACAGGCAGAAGTGTTATACTAGATTTACATGTAGCACATGGATATCTCTCAAAAACATGTTGGAGGATTAAAGTAAGAATTAAAATAAGATTTGTAACACAATATTATTTATGTAATTTAAAAACATAGACATATAAACAGTTTTTTATGGATGCACATTTATCTAAACAAACATATACGAGTCAGACTGGAAGGACACACATTAAATGCACCAGAGGGGGTGCTGGAGAAGGAAAGGAAGTGGAAATTGAAGAAGAGAGTAAAAGGGAGAAAATAAAACAAAGATAAACCATGAAGGATATACTTTGGACTGAGGAGAATGAGGAATTCTGTTCTGCATAGGAACTGCAGAGAAGGGAAAAGATCAGAGTGGTTTGGGAAGACCCAAAAGACTTTTCAAGAAAGATGTAGGATGTGAGTGGGTTAGGGGTAAAGCAATTAGTGCATAAAGTGGCAACAAATTACGTCCAGCATTTCCAGAAAAAAAATTCCCATTAAAAATGAAATCAGAAAGACTCAAAATATAATAGAGTACCCTATATATGAAATGTCTGCACTTCAGTGACATTGTATATCTTTCTCTTCTCATTTTCAAAAACATAAATTCAGGGACTTCCCTGGTGGTCCAGTGGTAGAGAAACCACCTCCCAATGCAGGGGATGTGGGTTTGACCCCAGTCGTGGAACTAAGATCCCACATGCCACGGGGCAACTAAGCCCGCGTGCCACAACTACTGAGCTTGCGTACCTCAACAAGAAAGCCCATGCGCTCTGGAACCTGTGCACCACAACTACAGAGCCCACACACCCTGGAGCCCGTGCGCCACAACTAGAGAGAGAAAACCTGCACGCCACAACTAGAGAGAAGCCCACACGCCACAACAAGGACCCAAGTCAGCCAATAAATAAATAAATAAATAAATAAAATATTTTAAAAACCCATAAATTCATTAAAAGTGGCTACTACTATGAAGCAAAGTTGAATGTCAGTGCTTACTTTTAACAACTTTTCATATATTAGAGATATGTTCCTGTGTTGAAAAATAAAAATGTAGATTTTTATTAATCTCCTATATTAGTTTTATTTTTGAGGTACTTATTTTTTTAAACAAATTTCATGCACTGGAATTGAGTCTTAATATTGCTTATGGAAGGTATGAATTCATTTTGATTCTGAAAAGACAAAAATGTAATGATTTTTTAAAATCTCCCGTTTTTAGATATTTTGACATAAAAAATGAGGTTGCCAGGTAAGTAAAGTCTGTCATCTGACAGACAATATAAAATATTTTTACAGGTGGCAACATTAGGTCTACACTGACAAGATAAAATTCAACAGGGATAAATGTCAGCTCCAGCATTTAAGCTCAATAAAATCAATTACTCAAATAGAGAATGGGAGAAACCCAGCTCCACGATAATCAGTGAGAACAGGATCTGGGGGCTTTAGTTAAGTGCAGGCTTAATTTGAGGCTATAATATGATGTGCCTTCTACAAAAGTTGCTCAATATTTGCCTGCATTAGTAAAAGTGCAGCTTGTAAGTCATAGGCATCCACACTTACTGTACTCTATGCTGGTCAGACGTCATCCGGATGATTATATCCAATGCTAGATACCAAGTCTTTTTAAATGATAGTTTTGTTTGTTATAAAGATAATACATATTGAAAGAAAGATTTACAAGTGGTCAATAAGCACAGGAGAAGACTCAATATCATTAGTCATTAAGAAATGTAAATCAAAATCATAACAAAATACCACTTCACAACCACTGGAATAGCTATAATAAAAATGATGGACAATCACAAGTGTGCGAGAATGTGGAGAAATCAAAACATTTATAACTTGCTGGTGGAAATGTAAAATGGTGCACTTACTTTGGGAAAACATTTTGACAGTTTCTTAAAAAGTTAAATATAGGACTTCCCTGGTGGTGCAGTGGTTAAGAATCCGCCTGTCAATGCAGGGGACACAGTTTGATCCCTGGTCCAGGAAGATACCACACGCCGTGGAGCAAATAAGCCCATGTGCCACAACTACTGAAGCCTGTGCACCTAGAGCCCGTGCTCCACACAAGAGAAGCCACTGCAATGAGAAGCACATGCACCACAATGAAAAGTAGCCCCAGCTCTCAGCAACTAGAGAAAGCCTGTGCACAGCAACAAAGACCCAACGCAGCAAAAAAAAAAAAAAAAAAAAAACTACGTGCTGCCCCAATGCCTCTTTAAAAGCAACAAAAAAATGTTAAATATAAATAGACTTATCATATGACCCAGCAATTTAACTCCTAGGTATTTATCCAAGAGAAGTAAAAATATCTATCCACACAAAAACTTGTTTACAGAGATACACATAGCAATATTATTTACAATACTTAAAAAATGGAAACAACCGAATTTCCATCAACTAATGAATGAATTTTTTTTAAAAAGGTGAGGTGATGAATATATTAATTAACCTGAGTGTGATAATCATTTCACAAACTATATATACGTCAAATCACCATATTGTACACTTTAAATATATACTATTTCATTTGTCAATTATACTTCATTAAAGCTGAAAAATTAATTGAAAAACCTTGTGAATGGATAAATAGTACAGTATATATCCATACAATGAAACACCATTTCGCAATAAAAAGGACCAAAGTACCAGTACATGCTACAACATAGGTGAACCTCAAAAACATGTCCAGTGAAAGAAGACAGACACAAAATACCACATATTGTATGATTTCACTTTCACAAAAAGTCCAAAAAAGGAAAATATTTAGAGACAGAAAGTAGATTAGTGTTTGCATAGGGTAGGAAGGGGAAATTGGGAGTGACTATAAATGGGCTTAAGATTTCTTTTTAAGATGATGGAAATGTTTTAAAATTAGATTGTTGTGATAGTTTACAGTTCTGTCAATATACTAAAATGCATTAAAGTATAGACTGGAAATGAGTGAACTTTACAGTATATAAATTATATCTCAGTAAGGTCACTGAAAAAGACAAAAAATATAATAAAAACTCAAGGAACATAAAAAATTAAGATAATTAAGAGAAAACTCTAAAGTCAGGCAATACCATGTGCTGGTGAGAATGACTTGAAAAAATTAACAGATTTCTGTAGAGCACGCCATCCAACAAGCACAGAACACATATTCTTCTCAAGTGCACATGGAATATTCTCCAGGATAACCATATGCTAGGCCATAAGGCAAGGCCATAATAAATTTAGAAGGACTGAAATTATACTAAGTATATTCTCTAGCCACAATAGAATGAAATTAGAAAGCAATAACAGAAAGAAATTTGGGAAATTCTTAAATATGTGGAAATTAAACAACAAACTCCTAAATTACCACTGGGTCAAAGAAGTTACAAAGGAATTTAGAAATACTTTGAGGTGAATAAAAATGAAAACATAACATACCAAAACTTAAGGATGCAGCTATAGTAGTGTTTAGAGGGAAACTTACACATGTAAAAAAGATCTCAAATCAATACCCTATCTTTTCACCTTAGAAACTAGAAAAAGAAGAGAAAACTAAACCCAAAGGAAACAGAAGGAAAGAAATAATAAAGATAGTGTGGAAAATAATGAAATAGAAAATAGAAAAGTATTAGAGAAAATAAACAAAACTGAAAATTGGTTTTTTGAAAAGATCAACAAAATTAGCAAATCTTTCGTTAGACTTACCAAGGGGGGAAAAAAGAGAGAAGACTCCAATTAATAAAATGAAAATGAAATGAAAGAGGGAACATCATTACCAACCTTACAGAAATATAAAGGATTATAAGGGAATACAATTGTATGCCAAAAAGTTAGATAATCTAAATGAGATGCACAAATTCCCAGAAAGACACAAACTACCAAAACTAACTCATGAAGAATTAGAAAATCTGAATAGACCTATAACAAGAGATTGAATCAGTTCAAAAACAAAACAAAACAAAAAACCCACAACACAATACAACAAAAAAAACCCAGCAACTACTTACAAAGGAAAACCCTAGCCTAAACTGGCTTCAATGACAAATTACACCAAAGGCTTAAAGAATTCTTAACATGAATCATTCATACACTCTTTCCAAAAGTAGATGAGAAAGGAACACTTTCAACTCATTCTATGAGGGTATTTCATTGATAAGGAAACCAAAGACAATACGAAAAGAGAAAGAGAATGAAAGAAAGACAGACAGACAGAAAGAAAGAAAGAAAGAAAGAAAGAAAGGAAGGAAGGAAGAAAGAAAGAAAGAAGGGAGGGAGGGAGGGAGGAAGGAAGGGAGAAAGAGAGAAAGAAAGAAAGAAAGAAAGAAAGAAAGAAAGAAAGAAAGAAAGAAAGAAAGAAAGAAAGAAAGGAAATGGTAGATCAATATATCTTATAAATATAAAAGCAAAAATCATTAATAAAATATTAGCAAACCAAATCCAATAATTTAAAAGGGATCATTACCAAGTGGGGTCTATCCCAGGAATGCAAGCCTGATTTAACACATGAAAACAAATTAATTTCATAGACTACAATAATAGAATAAAGGACATAAGCTACATGATCATCTCAATAGATGCTGAAAAAGCATTTGACAAAATCCAATACATTTCATGAAAAAAACATTCAACATACTAGGAATAGAAGGGACCTTCCTAAACCTGAAAAAAGACATCTATGTAACACTCATAGATAACATTATACTTAATGGCAAAAATTGAAAACTCTCTCTAAGATCAGGAACAAGACAAGGATGTCTATTCTCACCACTTCTGTTCAACATGAAGGTTTAAGCAAGAGCAATTAGGCGAGAAAAGGAAATAAAAGGTATCCAGATTGGAAGGAAGAAGTAAAACTATCTCTATTTGCAGATGTCATAATCTTGTATATAGAAAACCCACGGAATCCACAAAAATACTATTAGAACTAATAAGTGATATTGTAGGTAAAACATCAATATACAAATTGTATGTCTACATTAAATTGTATTTCTATACAGTAACAATGATCAATCCAAAAAATAAAATTAAGAAAATAATTCCAGGGGACTTCCCTGGTGGTGTAGTGGTTAAGACTCCATGCTCCCAATGCAGGGGGCCCGGGTTTGATCCCTGGTCAGGGAACTAGATCCCACATGCATGCCACAACTAAGAGTTCACATGCTGCATGCTGCAAATAAAGGAGCCAGTGAGCCACAATTAAGAAGCCCACCTGCTGCAACTAAGACTGGTGCAAATAAATAAATAAATAAATAAATAAAATAAATAAAATAATTTAAAAAAACAACCAGACAGGGACTTCCCTGGTTGTCCACTGGTTAAGATTCCACACTTCCAAAATATAAATAAATACTTAAAAAAATGAAAATAATTCCATTTACAATAGCATCAAGAAGTATAAAATACTTAGGAATAAATTTAACAAAAGGGGTATAAATGTAAATAGATGGAAAGGCATCCCAGGTTCATCAACTGGAAGACTTAATACTGTTAAGACGGCATACTCCCAAAATTGATCTTCAGATTCATCACAATCCTACTTAAGATCTCAGATGCCCTTGTGGTTTTTTGTTTGGTCTTGTTTTTTGTTTTTGTAGATATAAACAAATGCATTCTAAACTTCATATGGAAATGCAGGGCCAGTCACCGAGAATGGTCAAAGTGATCTTGAAAAAGAAGAACAAAGTTGTAGCACTCACATTTATCCATTTCCAAATTTACTACAGAGCTACAGTAATTAACACAGTGTGGTACTGGCACAAGGACAGACATATAGATCAGTGGAATAGAACTAAAAGTACAGAAATAAACCTCCACATTTATGATCCATTGATTTTCATCACAGATGCCAAGACAATTCAAGGGGAAAACACTAGTTTTTTCAAGAAATGGTACCTGGACAACTGGATATCCACATGCAAAAAAATGATGTTGGACCATTATCTCACACCATACACAAAAATTAACTCAAAATGGGTTACATGCCTAAAAGTGAGAACTAAAATTATAGTAGAAGACATACGTAAATTTTCATGGCCTTGAAGTAGACAATGATTTCTTATATAAAATTCCAAAGGAATAAACAACAAATAAAAAAACAGATAAATTTGATTTCATCAAAATTAAACACTTTGTTGCTTCAAATGGTGCAATCAAGGAAGTGAAAAGATAACCCACAGAATGGGAGAAAATACTTGCAAATCACTTGCCTGATAAGGGATCTGCACCTAGAATATACAAAGAAGTCTTACAATTCAATAATATAAAGACAAATGTGGGGGACCTTCAAGATGGCAGAGGAGTAAGACATGGAGATCATCTTCCTCCCCAGAAATACAGAAAAAATACATCTACATGTGGAACAACTCCTACAGAACATCTACGGAATGCTGGCAGAAGACCTCAGACTTCCCAAAAGGCAAGAAACTCCCCACGTACCTGGCCGTGTGGCTGACAGGGTCTTGGTGCTCTGGCCGGGTGTCAGGCCTGAGCCTCTGAGGTGGGACAGCCAAGTTCAGGACATTGGACCAACAGAGACCTCCATCTCAATGCTAAGACCCAGCTCCACTCAACGACCAGCAAGCTCCAGTGTTGGACACCCCATGCCAAACAACTAGCAAGACAGGAACACAAACCCACGCATTAGCAGAGAGGCTGCCTAAAATAATACTAAGTTCACACACACCCCAAAACACACCACTGGATGCAGTACTGCCTACCAGAAAGACAAGATCCAGCCTCATCCACCAGAACACAGGCACCAGTCCCCTCCACCAGGAAGCCTACACAACCCACTGAACCAACCTTACGCACTGGGGGCAGACACCAAAAACAACGGGAACTATGAACCTGCAGCCTGCGAAAAGGAGACCCCAAACACAGTAAGTTAAGCAAAATGAGAAGACAGAGAAACACACAGCAGATGAAGGAGCAAGGTAAAAACCCACCAGACTAAACAAATGAAGAGGAAATAGGCAGTCGACCTGAAAAAGAATTCAGAGTAATGATAGTAAAGATGATCCAAAATCTTGGGAATCGAATGGAGAAAATACAAGAAACCTTTAACAAGGACCTAGAAGAACTAAAGAGCAAAAAAAAATGATGAACAACACAATAAATGGAATTAAAAATTCTCTAGAAGGAATCAATAGCAGAATAACTGAGGCAGAAGGATGGAAAAGTGACCTGGAAGATAAAATAGTGGAAATAACTACCACAGAGCAGAATAAAGAAAAAAGAATGAAAAGAACTGAGGACAGTCTCAGAGACCTCTGGGACAACATTAAACGCACCAAAAGTCGAATTATAGGGGTCCTATAAGAAGAAGAGAAAAAGAAAGGGACTAAGAAAATATATGAAGAGATTATAGTTGAAAACTTCCCTAATATGGGAAAGGAGGAGTCAATCAAGTCCATGAAGCAAAAAGAGTCCCATACAGGATAAATCCAAGGAGAAACACGCCAAGACGCATATTAATCAAACTATCAAAAATTAAATACAAATAAAAAGTATTAAAAGCAGCAAGGGAAAAGCAACAAATAACATACAAGGGAATCCCCATAAGGTTAACAGCTGATCTTTCAGCAGAAACTCTGCAAGCCAGAAGGGAGGACATATTTAAAGTGATGAAAGCAAAAAACCTACAAACAAGATTACCCAGCAAGGATCTCATTCAGATTCAACAGAGAAATTAAAACCTTTACAGACAAGCAAAAGCTAAGAGAATTCAGCACCACCAAACCAGCATTACAACAAATGCTAAAGGAACTTCTCTAGGCAGAAAACACAAGAGAAGGAAAAGACCTACAATAACTAACCCAAAACAATTAAGAAAATGGTGGACTTCCCTGGTGGCGCAGTGGTTAAGAATCCGCCTGCCAATTCAGGGGACACGGGTTTGAGCCCTGGGCCGGGAAGATCCCACATGCCGTGGAGCAACTAAGCCCGTGTGCCACAACTATGGAGCCTGCACTCTAGAGCCCATGAGACACAACTACTGAGCCGGCGTACTGCAACTACTGAAGCCCATGTGCCTAGAGCCTGTGCTCTGCAACAAGAGAAGCCACCGCAACGAGGAGCCTGCGCACCACAATGAAGAGTAGTCCCCACTCGCCGCAACTTGAGAAAGCCCGTGCACAGCAACGAAGACCCAACACAGCCAAAAATAAATAAATAAATATTAAAAAAAAAAAAAAGAAAATGGTAATAGGAACATACATATAGATAACTACCTTAAATGTAAATGGATTAAATGCTCCAACCAAAAGACATACACTGGCTGAATGGATACAAAAACAAGACCCATATATATGCTGTCTACAAGAGATCCACTTCAGACCTAGGGACACATACAAACTGCAAGTGAGGGGATGGAAAAAGATATTCCATGAAAATGGAAATCAAAAGAATGCTGGAGTAGCAATTCTCATATCAGATAAAACAGACTTTAAAATAAAGACTATTACAAGAGACAAAGAAGGACACTACATAATGATAAAGGGATCAATCTAAAAAGAAGATATAACATAACAATTGTAAATATTTATGCACCCAACATAGGAGCACCTCAATACATAAGGCAAATACTAACAGCCATAAAGGGGGAAATTGACAGTAACACAATCATAGTAGGGGACTTTAACACCCCACTTTCACCAATGGACAGATCAACAAAAATGAAAATACATAAGGAAACACAAGCTTTAAATGACACATTAAACAAGATGGACTTAATTGATATTTATAGGACATTCCACCCAAAAACAACAGAATACACTTTCTTCTCAAGTGCTCATGGAATATTCTACAGGATAGATCATATCTTGGGTCACAAATCAAGCCTTGGTAAATTTAAGAAAATTGAAAATGTATCAAGTATCTTTTCCGACCACAATGCTATGAGACTAGATATCAATTACAGGGAAAAAACTGTAAAAAATAAAAACACATGGAGGCTACACTACTAAATAACCAAGAGATCACTGAGGAATTCAAAGAGGAAATCAAAAAATACCTAGAAACAAATGACAATGAAAACACGATGACCCAAAACCTATGGGATGCAACAAAAGCAGTTCTAAGAGGGAAGTTTATAGCAATACAATCCTACCTCAAAAAACAAGAAACATCTCAAATAAACAACCTAACCTTACACCTAAAGCAATTACAGAAAGAAGAACAAAAAAACCCACAAAGTTAGCAGAAGGAAAGAAATCATAAAGATCAGATCAGAAATAAATGAAAAAGAAATGAAGGAAATGATAGCAAAGATCAATAAAACTAAAAGCTGGTTCTTTGAGAAGATAAACAAAATTGATAAACCATTAGCCAGACTCATCAAGAAAAAAAGGGAGAAGACTCAAATCAACAGAATTAGAAATGAAAAAGGAGAAGTAACAACTGACACTGCAGAAATACAAAGGGATCATGAGAGATTACTACAAGCAATTATATGCCAATAAAATGGACAACCTGGAAAAAATGGACAAATTTTTAGAAAAGCACAACCTTCCGAGACTGAACCAGGAAAAAATAGAAAATATAAACAGAACAATCACAAGCACTGAAATTGAAACTGTGATTAAAAATCTTCCAACAAACAAAAGCCAGGACCAGATGGCTTCACAGGTGAATTCTATCAAACATTTAGAGAAGAGCTAACACCTATCCTTCTCAAACTCTTCCAAAATACAGCAGAGGGAGGAACACTCCCAAACTCATTCTATGAGGCCACCATCACCCTGATACCAAAACCAGACAAAGATGTCACAAAGAAAGAAAACTACAGGCCAATATCACTGATGAACATAGATGCAAAAGTCCTCAACAAAGTGCTAGCAAACAGAATCCAACAGCACATTAAAAGGATCATAGACCATGATCAAGTGGGGTTTATCCCAGGAATGCAAGGATTCTTCAATATATGCAAATCAATCAATGTGATAAACCATATTAACAAATTGAAGGAGAAAAACCATATGATCATCTCAATAGATGCAGAAAAAGCTTTCAACAAAATTCAACACCCATTTATGATAAAAACTCTCCAGAAAGTAGGCAGAGAGGGAACTTACCTCATCATATTAAAGGCCATATATGACAAACCCACAGCCAACATCATTCTCAATGGTGAAAAACTGAAACCATTTCCAATAAGATCAGGAGCAAGACAAGGTTGCTCACTCTCACCACTATTATTTAACATAGTTTTGGAAGTTTTAGCCACAGCAATCAGAGATGAAGAAGAAATAAATGGAATTCAAATCAGAAAAGGAGAAGTAAAACTACCACTGTCTGCAGATGACGTGATACTATACATAGAGAATCCTAAAGATGCTACCAGAAAACTACTAGAGCTAATCAATGAATTTGGTAAAGTAGCAGGATACAAAATTAATGCACAGAAATCTCTTGCATTCCTATACACTAATGATGAAAAATCTGAAAGAGAAATTAAGGAAACACTCCCATTTACCATTGCAACAAAAAGAATAAAATACCTAGGAATAAACCTACCTAAGGAGACAAAAGACCTGTATGCAGAAAACTATAAGACACTGATGAAGGAAATTAAAGATGATACAAACAGATGGAGTGATATTGGAAGAATCAACATTGTGAAAATGACTATACTACCCAAAGCAATCTACAGATTCAATGAAATCCCTATCAAACTACCAATGGCATTTTTCACAGAACTAGAACAAAAAATTTCACAATTTGTATGGAAACACAAAGGACCCCGAATAGCCAAAGCAATCTTGAGAAAGAAAAACGGAGCTGGAGGAATCAGGCTCTCGGACTTCAGACTATAGTACAAAGCTACAGTAATCAAGACAGTATGGTACTGGCACAAAAACAGAAATATAGATCAATGGAACAGGATAGAAAGCCCAGAGATAAACCCACACACATATGGTCACCTTATCTTTGATAAAGGAGGCAAGAATATACAATGGAGAAAAGACAGCTTCTTCAATAAGTAGTGCTGGGAAAACTGGACAGCTACATGTAAAAGAATGAAATTAGAACACTCCCTAACACCATACACAAAAATAAACTCAAAATGGATTAAAGATCTAAATGTAAGGGCAGGCAGTATAAAACCCTTAGAGGAAAACCTAGGCAGAACACTCTATGACATAAATCACAGCAAGATCGTTTTTGACCCACCTCCTAGAGAAATGGAAATAAAGACAAAAATAAACAAATGGGACCTAATGAAACTTAAAAACTTTTGCACAGCAAAGGAAACCATAAACAAGACGAAAAGACAACCCTCAGAATGAGAGAAAATATTTGCAAACGAAGCAACTGACAAAGGATTAATCTCCAAAATATATAAGCAGCTCAATATCAAAAAAACAAACAACCCAATCCAAAAATGGGCAGAAGACCTAAATAGACATTTCTCCAAAGGTGATATACAGATTGCCAGCAAACACATGAAAGGATGCTCAACATCACTAATCATTAGAGAAATGCAAATCAAAACTACAATGAAGTATCATCTCACACCGGTCAGAATGGCCATCATCAAAAAATCTACAAACAATAAATGCTGTAGAGGGTGCAGAGAAAAGGGGACCCTCTTGCACTGTTGGTGGGAATGTAAATTGATACAGCACTATGGAGAACAGTGTGGAGGTTCCGTAAAAAACTAAAAATAGAACTACCATATGACCCAGCAATCCCACTACTGGGCATATACCCTGAGAAAACCAGAATTCAAAAAGAGTCATGTACCACAATGTTCATTGCAGCACTATTTACAATAGCCAGGACATGGAAGCAACCTAAGTGTCCATCGACAGATGAACGGATAAAGAAGATGTGGCACATATATACAATGGAATATTACTCAGCCATAAAAAGAAATGAAATTGAGTTATTTGTAGTGAGGTGGATGGACCCAGATTCCATCATACAGAGTGAAGTAAGTCAGAAAGAGAAAAACAAATACAGTATGCTAACACATATATATGGAATCTAAAAAAAGAAAAAAAGGTTCTGAAGAACCTAGGGGCAGGACAGGAATAAAGACACAGACGTAGAGAATGGACTTGAGGACACAGGGAGGGGGAAGGGTAAGCTGGGAAGAAGTGAGAGAGTGGCATGAACATATATACACTACCAAATGTAAAATAGACAGCTAGTGGGAAGCAGCCACATAGCACAGGGAGATCAGTTCGGTGCTTTGTGACCACCTAGAGAGGTGGGATAGGGAGGGTGGGAGGGAGACGCAAGTGGGAGGGGATATGGGGATATACGTATACATATAGTTGATTCACTTTGTTATACAGCAGCATCTAACACAAAAATGTAAAGCAATTATACTCCAATAAAGATGTTAAAAAAAAAAAAAGACAAACGTGTCCATTAAAAATGTGCAAAGGGGGATTTCCCTGGTGGCCCAATGGTTAAGAATTCGCCTGCCAATGCAGGGGACACAGGTTCAATCCCTGGTCGGGGAAGATTCCCACATGCTGTGGAGCAACTAAGCCCATGCACCACCACTACTGAGCCTGCGCTCTTGAGCCCGCGTGCTGCAACTACTAAGCCCACGTGCTGCAACTACTGAAGCTTGCACACCTAGAGCCGGTGCTCCGCAACAAGAGAAGCCACCGCAATAAGACCACGCACTGCAACGAAGAGTAGCCCCTGCTTGCTGCAACTAGAGAAAGCCCGCGCGCAGCAATGAAGACCCAACGCAGCCAAAAAAAAGTAAGTAAAGTGTGCAAAGGATTTGAATAGACACTTCTTCAAAAAGATATACAAATGGCCATGGGGACTTCCCTAGCTGTCCAGTTGTTAAGACTCTGAGCTTCCACTGCAGGGGGTACGGGTTCAATCCCTGGTTGGGGAACTAAAATCCTGCATGCCACATGGTGTGGCCAAAAAAAAAAAAAGATATACAAATGGCCAGTAAGTACATGAAAAAATTCTCAACATCATTAGTCATTGGGGAAATGCAAATCAAAACCGCAAGATACCACTTTGCACCCACTGTTGATTCCTGTAATAAAAAGGACATAAAATAAAAATTGCTAGTGAGAATGAGGAGAAAGCAGACTCCTCACGCACTGCTGATTGGAATGTAACTTTGGAAAACAGTTTGTCAGTTCCTGAAAATGATGAACATAGAGTTACCATATGACTCAGCAATTTCACTCCTAGGTACATACTCCCCCCAAATTAAAACATAGCCACACAAAAACTTGTACACAAATGTTCATAGCAACCTTATTCAGAATATCGAAAAGTAGAAGTAACCCAAATGTTCATAAATTGACAAATGAATAAATTAAATATACGATCTATCCATCATGGAATACTATTTGGCAATAAAAAGGAATGCAGTACTGATACATGCTAACAACAGGGATAAACCTTGAAAACATTATGCTAAGTGAAAGAAGCCATTCAAAAAAAGGCCCCATATTATATGAGTTCATTTATATGAAAAGTCTAGAATAGGCAAATCTATACAGACTGAAAATAAATTAGTGGTTGTTTAGGACTAGGGGTGGACTGGGAGGATTAGGGGGTACTGGTGAGAAATTGTTAATGGATATAGTGTTTCCTTTTGGGGTGATGAAAATATTCTAAAATTGATGTTGGTGATGGTTGCAAAACTCTGTGAATACACTAAAAACCATTGAATTGAACACTTTTTTTTTTACTAAAATAAAAATTTCAATTAAAAAAAAAAGTAGAACCAAAATGTAGAAGTCAAAAACTTATGTTATTTCACTTTGAGAAAGAACTTTCCAGTAACTAGATCTATCTGAAAATGGAATGGGCTGTCTTTGAGTTGGCAAGCTCTCCGTGTAAGCAGTAAGTATTCAAGTGGAAGTTGATTATTGTCAGTTAAGAATCTCAACCCTTCCTTTCCAGATGTGCATGGTCCTGGAGCTGGCTACACAGCCTTTCATCTAAAGAAACCTCTTACCCAAAAAAGGTGTGACCAGGGTGTCTTCAATCTCACCCAAGGCTCTAGAAACTCAAACTCACTGGAGAATTCTGGGAGATTGTATAGACCATGCCTCAGAGTTATCCCAACTGAAGGATGAAAAAGTTGGGTTATTGATCTACCAACTTCCTTTTTCCTTTCCTTTTTTTTTTTTTCTTTTTGGCCACACTGTGCAGCTTGCGGGATCTTAGTTCCCTGACCAGGGATCAAACCTGGGCCCCTGCATTGGAAGCTCGGCGTCCTAACCACTAGACCGCCAGGGAATTCCCCCAACTTCCTTTCCATCGCTGGTTGAGGGCTGCTCTGGGGCATTAACTCTTTGGCAATTCCAGCTTGCCCTGTGTATGGGCCAAATCTATTCCTGAAGCCAGAACAGGCAGGGAGTTACCGGTGTTCACATAAATAGCCTATAAATAGGGTTTATTTATATTTATTTATTTATTTATATTTATTATAAATAAATACCCTATAAATAGGGTAAAGAGTGAGTGTCAGGGGCCAGCATCTGCTGCAACACCCAGTGTCTAACTATAGCCCAGATGCCTGTTCTGGGCACCAGACCCATAAAAGCAACTAGTTACTAGATTTCTCCACCTATATCCACGAGCAGGGAGATTGGACTCCAGCGGGGAGTAAAACAGCCCTGGTCTCTGCCTCTTACTATGCCTCCAAAGGCATCTCAAATGCAACCTGCCCAACAAAAGACTCATTGCTGCCTCCTCCAATCCATTCCTCTTTCTGTATTTCCTGTCTATGTAGATGGTGACTCAAGCCCCCAGCCCAGAGATCTTCCTTGACTTCTCTTTATCCCCAACATCCAATCATACTATGCTTGTCAGAGCCACCTTCCACCTTTTTGGACTTTTCTAAATCAGCTATGTTTTTATTTATTTATTTTATTTTATTATTTAAAAAAAAATTTTTTTAATAAATTTATTTATTTTTGGCTGCGTTGGGTCTTTTGTTGCTGTGTGCGGGCTTTCTCTAGTTGTGGCGAGTGGGGGGCTACTCTTAGTTTCAGTGTGCGGGCTTCTCATTATGGTGGCTTCTCTTGCTGCGGAGCATGGGATCTCGGTGCGCGGGCTTCAGTAGTTGTGGCTCGTGGGCTCAGTAGTCGTGGCTTGCAGGCTCTAGAGTGCAGGCTCAGTAGTTGTGGCACACGGGCTTAGTTGCTCCACATCATGTGGGATCTTCCCAGACCAGGGTTCGAACCCATGTCCCCTGCACTGGCAGGCAGATTCCTAACCATTGCGCCACCAGGGAAGTCCTCAGCTACGTTTTTAAAATATGTTATTTATTTAAATGGGAATGCAACTAAGCTAGAAAGGGGCCTTGATGATTTTCGTGATGGCTGTCAAGATGAGTTTCTATGGTTCAGTGATTGTATTGGGTTGGGCAAAATGTTCGTTCGGGTTTTTCCATAAGATGTTATAGAAAATCCCGAATGAAGTTTTTGGCCAGCCCGATACTTGTTGCCTTTGTTTTTCTGCCCAGCTAGGCTGGACGCCCCTTGAGTGCAGGCATAACACCTCACATTTTTTCTAACCTCCTGACTGAGCACAGGCCTGGGCACCAATCCCAGTAATGCTTGTGCATGCTGGCCTGCTCTCAGCATTAGGCACTGCAGGCACAGTGGCCTGGACCCACAAGCCTTTCAGAGGCCCATGAAAATGCTTTTTTTTTTAGTCAGAAAGAAGATGGACAGAGCATAATAAAAATAATGAATATATAGTAATGAATCCAGCCTGGATCATATTTGTCTTTATACCCACATAGTAGTGAAATACAATTGTTAATATCTTTTCGTTCTTTTTGTGGTCAAAGTGGCCCAGGATGGCAAGAGTGCCTGGGGCCCATGACAGGGATATTGCAGCCCTGGCTCTCAGGTCAGCATCACCTTCTCACCATGAAGCTGAAGCTTCTGGGCTTGTCAGGGGCTACACTAGCTGCATTACTGTTGCCCCTTTTTATTTATGCTTGAAAGAATAGCTCAGAGAACTGTGTATTCTGCCCTGTCCTACCTCCCTTTAAGACTCTAGGACAAAAATAGCCCCAAGGCCTTTTGGACTGGTTGAACTGAAGATAAGTTTAAATTTTAGAGGCTCTCAGCTTCTAACATAGGAGATAAGATGAAAAAAGAAATCCAGACAGTCTACTTTAGTTCTATCCCAATCAAACTTTCATTTCAAAGAACTATTTAAAGGACCTGACATATGTGAAACACAAAACTCTTTTTTAAAGCCTTCAGGGATATGACAAAGAGCCTGAAACGAGACCTTCTCCTTCCCACAGCCTTAGATACCCTGTGAGTGCCAAGGTATGGGCTGTGCAGGGAGAGCAGCTCTGTTTTGCCTGCTCTAAGGCCATCTGCGATACAAATTATGTGATTCCTGGACTTCCTGCAAGTTGCAAGCTGCAAGCATTTGCCCTGCAAATCAGGTGGAAATGAACAAAGGCAGCCTTGAAGGGGGATGTCTCAGAGGGCATTGCAGGCCACGGGGTGTGTGTAATGTGCGGTGGGTAAGGATGGGGTGGAACAGGTTGGAGAGGCAGAAAGTTGTTGCTAGGCAACCAGCCCGGGTGCCTTTGTAAATGTGGATATATTTTGTTTGAAGCAGCAGCTGGCAGCCACCACCTTCTTTTCTCTCCCTCCTCCTATTTATACCGAGAACATAGACCTGATCTAGAGCTCTCAGAGAGGTCCTGGGAAGATGGAGTAGGGGAGCTGGTTGGGGCTATAGGAGAAACATGCACATGAAAAGGCAAATGACTCTACAGTTCAGTATAGACCTGGATGTTGACACTTACCAACCAAGATCTTAGGCAAGTGTATTTAATCTCTCTGACATTCAGTTTCCCCGGTTGGAAACCTGGAGACATAACTCTCTAGCAGGAATATTGTGAAGATTAGAGAAAGTGCGTGCAGAGGACCCAGTACCCAGCACATAGTAGATGCTCAGTAATCGGCAGTAGAGTGTGAGAGCGTGGGCTCAGGCACCAGACTGCCTCGTCTCAGCCCTGCCACTTAGCTGTGTGACCGCAGGCATGTTTCTTAACCTTTTAGTGCCTTCACTTTTTTTCCATCTGTGAAATGGGGGATAATAATAGTACTTACTAACAGGGTTGTTTTGAGGATTAAATGCATTAATAGTACAAAGTGTTTAGAATAGCCTGATCCATAGTAAGCACTCAGTACATGTCAACGATGACTTGTAACACCATATGTACCATGTCTGAGTGCATCTGCAGACCAGGTGCTAGTGAAGCAAACTTGCAAGAGCTCATTTTTAAGGGGATTTTGATTTTGGCCAGCGGAGACCAAGGAGGAGGTGGGTACTTTGGTACCTTCAGAGCAGTATATGTGTTAATTAAGCAAGGACTATAGCAGAATGAGACTCTGATAAACTGTGTGACCTTGGGCAAATTACTTAAACTATTTTAGCTGTCAGAGACCATTTTGTAAAATGGGTATAATCAGGATCCCTATCCCATCTGGTGGTGATGAGGATTAAACAAGGTAACTTGTCAGGTGTTTAGCATAATGCCTGGCCCAGAGTAAGCAGTCAAAACCTGGTGGCTGATATCATTTCTAGAAATAGAGACAAAGAAGAAAGGGAGCAACATGGGGCCTGTGTCCATTCCAACAGAGCCACATTAGGAAAGAGCTGCAGAAGGAGGCTGAAGAAGCTGTTTTGCCGGGCTCTGTCTTTGGGGGCTGAGATGGATGAGCTGAGGCACCGGCAAAGCCGCATTGGCCTCCAGGTAACCAAGAGTGACCTAGACTAGGAGAGGCATCCTTCCTTCTTCAGTGTGGACCACCACGACTGGCCACTTGGGGACTGTGAGGGTTGAGACCCTGGGCATTAGGATGCAGCACTCTTGCTACAGACGTTGGAGTTCTCACAGTGAGAGGGGTTTCAGGAATGGGGGTGAAGCTCCCCAAAAGGAAGACCTCAGTGAGGAGGGCTGAGAAGAAGTTGTATGGTGATGGGGTCCATATAAGCAGGTGGGGACCAGACTGGTGAACTTTCTTATAATGACTACTACTATTAGCACCCCATATGGTGAAGCTGAAGGACATCTGGATGACATGCACTTAGTAAATAATCTAAGAGGTAAAACGAAGAAACCTCACCAAAACCTTGGGCTATTTTGCATAATTTCAGTTCATCATTTATAAAATGATGAACTAAGACAAGTGGAGAAGAAACAGCAAGCATCTCTACTTCTATCTATGGGGGAAGCCCAAGAAAAGATCCAACTGGAGTGATTAGCTGGAGTGATGAGGTTACATAGTTTTGGGTGATGAGTAGAGGTAGGTTTATGGAAATTTTTGAATCCTTAGCTCAAAAGCGTGAACTTTTTCCTAGAGGCAATGGAATATGTTGAATATTTTTGAGCAGGAGGATGATAGGAAAGAAATCATAGTTCAAAGAAATATGGGGGAAAGTATATCTTGCATCAGAAGACCTGGGTTTAAATCTTTGTAATCTTTCCATCCTTGTAACGATGGAAAGCCATTAACTTTCCTGAGACATAAGATGAGGGTAATAGTACATTCTTCGGGGTAGTGTTAGGAACAAATGAGTGATGTGATTTGACACCAAAAGCAGAGGCAACAAAAACAAAAATAAACAAGTGGGACTACATCAAACTAAAAAGCTTCTACACAGCAAAGGAAACCATCAACAAAATGAAAAAGCAACTTACTGACTGGGTGAAAATACTTGCAAATCATATATCTGATAAGGGGTCAATATTGAAAATGTATTAAAAACTCATACAACTCAGTACTAAAAAGCCAAGCAATCTGGCTAAAAAATGTGTAGATGTGAACAGACATTTTCCCAAAGAAGGCATACAGATGGCCAACAGGTACATGAAAAGATGCTCAACATCACTAATCATCAGGAAAATGCACATGAAAATCACAATGAGATATTACCTCACAGCTTTTAGAATGGCTATTATAAAAAAGACAATATATAACAAGTGTTGGTGAGGATGTGGAGAAAAAGGAACCCTTGTGCACTGCTGGTGGGAATGTAAATTGGTGTGGCCACTCTGGAAGATGGTATGGAGGTTCCTCAAAAACTTAAAAATAGAAACTACCGTATGATTCAGTAATTCCATTTCTGGGTGTTTAATCTGAAGAAAATGAAAACACTAACTCGGAAAGATACATGCACTCCCATGTTCATTGCAGTATTATTTATAACAGCCAAGATATGGAAACAACCTAAGTGTTCATAGATAGATGACTGGGTGAAGGAAATGTGAATATATATATATATACACACACATGTATGTGCATATATATACACACATACACACCCACACAATGGAATATTATTCAGCTGTAAAAAGGAATGAAATCTTGCCATGTGTGACAAGATTGATGAACCTTGAGGGCATTACACTAAGTGAAATGAGTCAGAGAGAGAAAGACAAATACTGTATGGTCTCACTTATATGTGGAATCTAAAAAATAAATAAATAAAAAACCCCCAAGCTCATAGATGCAGAGAACAGATTGGTGGTTGTCAGAGGTTGGGGGTAGATGGTAGGTGAAATGGGTGAAGGAATCAAAATGTACAAACTTCCAGTTACAAGATAAATAAGTCCTGAGCATGCAATGTACAACTTGGTGACTATAGTTAATAATACTGCATTGCATATTTGAAAGTTGCTAAGAGTGTAGGTCTCTAAAAAAATGTGGTGTGAAAGCACTCTGTGACTGTGTTCCCCCGGGTCTACCTCCTTTTTATTTCTTGACTCAGCTTCGTGAAGTGAACCTGCCTCTGGGCTTCAATAGCACCTTGTACATTGGCACCATCCAGGCAACTCTTGACTGCAAAACCCAGATACCCCTTGAACTCTCTTGAACAATCTCAAACTATCTTCAACAATAAGGAAATTGGCTCACGTAATTTAGAAGTCTAAAGGTAAGGTAGGTTTCAGGATTGGCTGCAGCATCCCCAGGAGTCAATCTGCGTACAATAATGTCTACAGGAAGAGAAACAGGGTTACTTCCAGTGGCGTTCCCTGAAGAAAAAGCTTTTCTCAGAATTCCCCCCAAAACCTCTCTTTACAGCTCATTTTCCCAAAGTGATCACATACTTATTCTGGACCTTTAGATCAAATGTTCTCAGCTGGGGGTGATTTTGCTCCCCACCTGCCCATGCCCGGGACATTTGGCAATATCTGGAGACATATTTGATTGTCACTGCTGAGGGTCAAAGGAGTGTGTGTCACTGGCATATAGTGGGTAGAGGCCAGGGATGCTGCTGAACACCTTACAATGCACAGGACATTCCCCCACAATAAAAATTATCCAGGTGGGACTTCCTTGGTGGTACAGTGGATAAGATTCCACACTCCCAATGTAGGGGGCCCGGGTTTGATCCCTGGTCAGGGAACTAGATCCCACATGCATGCCGCAACTAAGAGTTCCCATGCCACAACTAAGGAGCCCACATGCTGCAACTAAGGAGCTGGCAAGCTGCAACTAAGGAGTCCACCTGCCGCAACGAAAACCCAGCGCAACCGAATAAATAAATAAATAAAATATTAAAAAAAAATTATCCAGGCCAAAATGTCAATAGTACCAAAATTGAGAAACACTGTTTTAGACTAATCAGCCCGCACTTGGAGTGCAGGTAGTGGCCATGAATGTATGTATGGGTGAGCAGTGGCCACCTGAATAAAACTGAGACTTACTTGGGAAAAAGAAGGGAAAAGTGGGTCTGGAGTCAACAACCATGTACACTGCAGCTTTGCCCCATCAGAGCACTTATTGTGTGGTCGCTGTTTATTTATCCTCTGTGTTAGTTTTCTATTGATGAATAAGAAATTGGCACAAACTTAACGTAAAACAACACAGATTTATTACCTCAGTTTCTGCAGGTCAGAAGTCTGGGCATGGTAGGCTGGATGCTCTGCTCAGGGTCTCACTGGGCTGAAATCAAAGCGTTGATTGGGGCTGTGGGTCTCCTCTGGGGTCCTCTTCCAAGCTCATTCTTGTGGTTGAATTCATTTCCTAGAGGTTTTAAGAGTCTGTTTCCTTTCTGGCTTGTCAGCTGGGGGCCACTCTCAGCTCCTAGAGGCCACACACACTCCTTACCATGTGGCCCCCTTATCTTCAAGCCAGCAAAGGTGCATCAAATCCTTCTCATGCTTTGAACCTCTGACTTACTCCAGCACCAGCCATCGAAAACTCTCTGCTTTTAAAGTGCTCATGTGCTTAGGTCAGGTCCATCCAGGTAATCTATCTCAAGTTCTGATCTGGAACCTTGACTACATTGACCAAATCCCATCACAGCAGCAGCTATATTAGTGTTTGGATGAATAACTGGGAAAAAGTGTGTGTGTTCCAAGCATCTTTGTGTTCCTGGCTTTTAGCAGGGTACCTGGCAAATATTTTTTCTCAATAAATATTGTTTGAATGACTGAAGAACAGAATAAACAAACTCATTTCCTTTTTAGGGGGATAGAATGACTAGATGGGTCACTCGGGGCGTGTTATAAAGAGAACTGTACAATCTTGGAGTTAGAATATACACATGGTCATAGAGGAATCTGTCGATCGTTCCAGGAATCCACATATTCACAGTGTGGGGTTCATCAGATCAAGATCTCCCTGGTTCTGAGGACTGTATTCTTTTACGATGCAGACTATTTTTCTTCACTGCCTTTTTGGCAGACTGGCAAGCTGCTGACTCATATTAAACTTTCAGTTCACTTAAAGCTTTCCTGCATTAACTGGTATTGTGCCAGGTCTCATTTTGTACTTGGGCAGATTTTATGCCACTTCCTTCCCACTCATTCTTATGCCATGGGTTCTGGCCTATCATTTCAATCTTTTGAAGACCTTAGGGAATCCTGACTTTATTATTCAGCTTCTTGGCTCTCCTAACATGATAGTACTTGAAAATACAACAAGTACATTTTCTTTGTCCAAATAGTTTATAAAAAAGTGTTGAAGGAGACAAGGTCAAATTCAAAGCCCCGAGGCATGTTAACTTCTTTCCAGTTGAAAACAATGATTTAATCAACATGCGTTGCATAAGGGTTGCTGAACCTATGATGAATCTACTCTTTTATTTCTCTATCATATCTACAAGCCTATTATGGAATACTGAAATGTTTGGCTAAACCTATGCTATACAATATACATTCAAATATACTCCTAGGAATACAATATACATCTTTTGCAGTCAGGTATGTCCACATATCAGAAAATTCTCTTCTAAATTCTCAGATACGCTGTGCCTTTTTCTTTTTTCTTTCTTTTTTTTTTTTTTTGCTGCTCCGTGTGGCACGTGGGATCTTAGTTCCCTGAACAGGGATTGAACCCGCACCCCCTGCAGTGGAAGCGCAGAGTCTCAACCAGTGGCCCACCAGGGAAGTCCCAGATATGCTGTGCCTTGAAGTATTTCATGTTGTTCTTGAGTAGAGACATAGGTATACGTTAACCCCCAGAAGGGTCTATGAACTTAGACAGGGAGGAGAGATAGTGGGGAAAAATTTAACTGTGGTAGGGGGTCCTCAATGATCTCTGACTTCTGGTATCCACATTCTTGTGTATTCTCCCGCCATATTGTACCAAGGTCAGTCTGTGTGACCAGTGGAGTATAGCAGAAGTGATAGTAAGTCGCTTCTAAGATGAGGTTATAAAAGTCACTGCAGCTTCCAACTTGGCCACTCTGACTCTTTGGCCAGTCACTCTAGGGAAAGCCAGCTGCCAGCAGTGAGTAGACTACAAAGAAGCCTGCGTGATGAAGAATTGAGCCTCTGACCATAGCCAGTGAGGAACCAAGGTCTCTTACCAATAGCTATGTGAGGGGATCCTCCAGTCCTGGACAAGCCTTCAGATGATTACAGCTTCATGAGAAACCCTGATTGGAAGCACCCAGCCAAGACACTCCTGGGTTCCTGATCCTCAGAAACTATATCAGGTAATTTTGGTTGTTTTGAGATGGCAAATTTTGAGGTAATTTGTTATGCCGGAGTAGAAAACTTATGCACTAGGAGATGCTAAACATGTTGATTGGGTTTCCTTAAGGGAAGTGAATAAAATGCTCAATTCCCAGAAAACAGTGAAAGACTAGCTAGTTAATTTCTAAGATCAGAACACTGGAGGATAGTGCTATGAAACTTACATAGATAGGCCTTTTACCATTTTTTAAAAAAATGTCAAAAATACTACTTGTCCTTTGTTAAAACATACACACATATTCACACACAGATAAAGTAAAAAGCACAAGTACCATTTCTATTCTTCTTATCTTATTCCTCAGAAGCAATTGCTGATATCAGTTTGGTTTTTATCTTTCCTGATTTTTTCCCAGTCAGTTATAATCACACACACAATTACAAAACCCAATTTGTGTGTATGTGTGTGCTTGTGATATTTGACAAATGTCTTTATCATTTAACATTTATATCATATGTTCTTTCAATGCCAATAGACTTGGCTCCAATATAATCATTCTAAAAGCTACATTATATCCCATACTGTGGGATTCTGTAATTTATTTAAATAATAGTTCATCAGTAATTATTTATAATGTTTTATTAATGTATTTATTTGCCATTACACACAAGGCCACAATAAACATCTTTGAGCACTTGTACAAATATTTCTGTAGGATAAATTTCTAGAAGTGGGATTGAGGGTTAAAAGGTACGTAGATTTAAAATTTTGGTAGATGATGCCTAATTACGTTTTATAAATGTTGTTCTTATTTCTTTTCCCACTAACATATTTTTGCATCCTAACACTAGATAGTAATAATTTTAAAAAATTTCTGCTAATTTGACGGGCAAAAGTTTGCAGCTTGTTTATATTTGCATATTCCTGATTTCTGATGAGAAATCCACAATCACTTGAACTGTTTTCTTATAGGCACTATATCTTCTTTCTGGCTGCTTTAAAGAGGTTTTTTTTCATCTTGGTTTTCAGCAGTTTGATTATGATGTGTTTAGCATGGATTTTTTTGTGTTCTTCCTATTTGGAGTTCACTGAGCTTCTTGAATCTGTATGTCTATGTCTTTTGCCAAATATGGGAAGTTTTCAGTCATTATTTTTTCCAGTATTTTTTTTTTTTTTCCTGCTCTGTATTTTTTTCTCTTCCTCTGAGACTTGAATGACACAAATGTTAAGACATTTTGGTATAATCTCACTGGTTCCTGAGGCTCTGTTCATTAAAAAAATTTTTTTCTATGTTGTTCAGATTGAATAATTTCAATTGGTCTATCCAGGTTTTAAAATTTCAGTTACTGTATGTTTTAATTCTAAAATTTACATTTAGATCTTCTTTATACTTTGTTTCCCTGCCAAGACTTTCTCTCTCCATTCATTTCAAGAGTTTTGTTGTCCCTTACTTTGTGGAATATTTTATAATACCTGTTTTAAAGACTTTGTCAGAAAATTCCAACATCTGCATCACCTTAGTGCTGGCATCTGCCGATTGTTTTCATGTGAGTTGAGATTTCATGGTTCTTCATACACTAAGGGTGAAAGGTAGAATAAAGTCTCTCTCAGAGATGTCTGCATCCTAATTTCTAGAACCTGTGACTATGTTACATGGTAAAAGGAATGAACGTTGCAGGTGCAATAGGATTGCTTATCAGATGTGGACCTTGAGATGGGGAGATTATACTGGTGGGACATATATAATCATGAGCATCTTTAAAAGTAGAGAATGTTTCCTGGCTATGATCAGAAAGAGAGGTGACAATGGAAGAAGGGTTAGAGAGATGCTATGTTGCTTGCTTTGAAGATGGAGGAAGGGGTCCATGAGCCAAGGAATGAGGGCAGCCCCTCAAATCTTGCAAATGCGAGGAAAGAGTTTCCCCACAGATCCTCCAAAAGGTGCCAGCCCTGCCCTTACCAGGACTTTAACCCAGTGAGGCTGATTTTGGAATTCTGACCTATAGAACTTAAAACAAACATACAAACAAACAAACAAAAAAACCCCCCAAACCAACTATTATTTTAATGACCACTAGGTTTGTGGTCATTTGTTGTAGCAGCAGTAGAAAACTAACACACTGAGTAATGTTGGATCATATCTTGGATATTTTGCATATTATGTTTTGAGAGCCTGGGTTTTATTTACATCTTATGTAAATTATAATATTTATGTTTTAACAGGCAATAAACCTGGATGGATTCAGGCTGAAAATTCTGTCAGCCTTTTGTAAGTCGTAGTTTCAATGTCAGGTTTGTTTTCAGAGCCTTTGCAGCTACTTAGATTTTCTCCATGCGTGTGCCATTGGGGGTCATTCTGGGACCTGAGTGATGGCCCACCCTTTAGTTCAGTCTCCATGTCTTTGGTGTGTATTTAGGAGCAGATCCACACCCACACAGCACAGGATTGAACCCAGGAGTTTGTGAACAGCTTTAAGGGGCCCCTTGCCCGAGTTCCTCCCTTTCTGAGATCTCTCTAGTACTTCCCAGCACTTTGTGGCCCCCTTTATCCATCCTCTGGACGGAAGGCTTGTGCTCTATCCACCCTGCTGTGCTGAACACTTCCTGTGAATGCACCCACATTAGGGGCCAGGTGGTGGGAGAAGTGAGAGAAGAGAAGAGGATTGGGGGTTCCCCCATTCTCTTGGGGAGCAGCTCCTCCAGACAGAGAGAGAGGGTCCCCTGTGGGCTCCACTGCTGCCATTCTCACTGCCACTGCTCTGATTGCCTGGGGAGGGTGCGGCTGGGAGAATAAAGAAAAGGGAGAAAATGAACAGGGGATTTCCCCACTGTTTCTGCGTGTTAATTGCACCTGGAGCCAGAACCAGAGGGGGCTCTTTTTAGCCATACCTGTTGCTCATTTCTGCATTTGGGGCTGTCTCCCATCCGGACCAAGGACGTGGAGGACAAGTGAGACACTCAGTGCTGGTTCAGTGACTCGTCGAATTCTGCTCTTCCTTCCCAAGCCCCCTGCTACCATTTACTTTTCAGAGTCCTCAGATAGGCTGGTCCATGTGTTCTGTTCAGGTTTTATAGCTGCATTCATGTGTTTACTCCATTTCATCCAGAACTGGAACCCTGCCTCTTCCCTTGATATCTGAGGACACTTACATTTTCTCTCAGGGGTTCCGGTCGCATGACAGCTCCCCTTTTCCTTGCTGCCCTTCAGTGGGAACAGGCCACAGCCAGACATAAACCAATCATGATGAAGCAACATTCTTCATGGCACCACCTACCTGTTCTTGCCTCCTCTGTTTTCTAGGACTTTTATCAGAAAACACACATAGAGGTCGAGCTCAGTCTCGATATCCATCTGTAAAGAATTCCAGAGAGACAGCTTAATGCAGTGTTTTATAAGCACTAAAGGATCTGTTGAGAATGACTGAATCCTCCCTATGAAACGGGAACCATGGAAACATTTCATTACACCTTAACATTTTAGCATGTTCCCTGCAACAAACTATTGCCATTCTAACATAAACTAGTTCCTTCTTACTGAAGACCTGGTGCAAATCTTTAGATGGTGTGGCTGAGAGAATAAATGTGAATTCATCCCCTTGCCCCACTGTGTACATGTGCCTGCCCTTGGGGAGGCTTTTTTATACTAGTTCCCTAGTAGTCATTTGGGAAAGTTCCAAGTCCCTGCTTGTGCTTGAAGTTCATCTATTGTATTGCAAGGGAAGTGTTTCATCTTTCCTCTGTACTCTAAGGACCGCTGGCACTTACTTTACATACTTACTTTAAATATGAGCTTTTTCCTTGTTTGCTTTAATACTGCAGCTTGGTTTCCGAACTTGAGCAATTGACCCGCTGCCTCTATGTTCTGCCCTTTTGTTTGTGATTGGACTGTGGCAAAGTAATGGGTTTTTAAACTCCTTTTAGTAGGAAACATAGTTTCTGAACTAAAAACAGATGGCTCCCATTGGGCCAGGATACTTCTGTGCTCCCAGTAAACATTCCTGCTCATCATTTCTCATCCGATTATCATGCAGGCCAGTGCTTACCAAATATTAATATACATATGAATCATCTGAGGATTTTGTTCGAATAGAGATCCAGATTTCATTGTTCTGGGATGGGGACCAAGATCTTGCATTTCTAATACCCTCACCTGGGATATCCATGCTGCTGGGTCTGCTGACAGCACTTTCGTAGCAATGTAGCAACGTGGGGCTACCCAAGAGCATTTATCAGGAGAATGTCACATAGTTTAAGACATGTCGCTAGCAATGGCTGAGATGGAGATGCACGCAGGAGTGCCTTAGGAAGTGCTCTGGAGATTTCCACCCGTGCAAGAGGCAGAGGGGAAGCCGGGCAGGGAGGCAGTCTCAACAAAAGGCTGCTCAACCCTGGAGCTCTGAAGCAGAGATGCAGCTCTAGACTTGTCTTGAGTTGAGGTGAAGGGACTAGGCCTTTATATCCAACCCTGACCAGTCACTGGGTGCAGGCTGCCCCAGGGAGGGGGTGTCACCTTGAGCGAGGTGACTCTGCAGCTGAGGCCGTGCCGGCACAGGGCTGGCATCTCAGGCTGTTTGCACACAGTGCTTGCAGCAGCTGAAGGGCCAGCTGGGCTGCGTGTCATGTTACACACTCAGTCCTGAACCCTGGTCTCCAGTTCCTCTCTTGAGATGAGCTAGCTGAGAGCCCTCCTCTTTATTTTCCATGCTGATTTAAACACCCTCAGACATAATCCCTTCTTAGAACCTTGGCCTGAAAAGTCAACTGCAGTTGGCAATGAGCGTCAATTTGAGCCTTTAGGTGGGTGGTTTGCATTTTTAAGAATTTCTAGGCTAGATTTTTTTCAACCCTGGAAGGGTTCCATTTAACATTTCCTTATAGATTCCTGCTAAATCAGAGGTTCTGATGGCTGTAAGAAAATCTCTGTCTGAGGTAGAAGAGGGACTTGAGGGCTAAAAAGAAAAGAATTCCGTTTCTTGCGGGAAACAAAGGCCTTGAAGTATTTGTAGGCTGAATTGAAAGGAGAAGGGTTAGGACTGGAAAAGCCCATTTGTAGGGGACTGAAGCAGGAAGACCGAAACCAGGCTGTTTAAAGATTTAATCCTGTGCCCCAGTGATTGTGTAACGTGAACTTTAACCTCTGCTAAATATAGCTTGTACCCTGAGAATCCTTCACACTCTAGTAAAAATAGCTGCACATTTGAATGGCTCATGTGCTCAGTGACTACAGGAAAAAGGGTCTGGGAATCCTGGGGGAGAGGAGAGAGAAGGGCGGGGGATCCCTGGGGAGAGTGCGTGTGTCTCCTCGGACAATTCATTTCTGAGTGTTAGACAAGAGCCCACTCTCGGGCCCTGGAAGGGGTCCCCCTTCCTGCAACAGTGTGGGTAATGGAAAAGAACCCAAATCAGAGAGCTGGGAAGGAGCTCTACTCAAAGGCAGGCACAGAATAAGGCACAAGAGGTGGCTTCCTTGGCTGGAGGGGGCCCCTACTGTGTCATCACTGGATATAGGCTGAGGACAAACAGTGGTCTGGGGCAGGGTTGCCAGCAGAAGATCAGGTGTCCAGGAGGTGAGAGCTCTGGGTTTTTTGTTTGTTTTTTCTTTTTACTCCCTGCAGCTTTTGAAGTACAAGTGGAATAAAGAAAAACCAAGCGTGGAGCACAAGTTTTGCTTCTGACACTAGGGTGGCTCCAAGAATCAAAGGCATTGATTGTTGCTATTTATGTATTCTAGCTCCATGCCCTGCTTCCTGTGGCACCAGAATTTTCCACATGCTGTGTGTTCAGAGATGAGAATAGAAATGGTATCTGATGCCCCTGGGTGGGGCCATATGGAATTATCTACACACTCATTGAGGCATCTTACAAGGGCTGGGCTAGCAGAGAACCACCATGCGCGTAGAAGTGGCACAAAGTGCGTCTGACAGAGAGAAGAGACGTGTCTCTGCCCCTAGCCAATCTCCTCCTGCCTTTATCTTATCTCCTAAAAAGTTTCCCTTGATAGCTTACTGCTTTCGAGCAGAAAACCTACACAAATGCAAGGTCCATGGAAGCTGCCTGACCTGAACCAAGTGATGCAAATCACTGAGTGGACAGACCTACCTCTTGGGGGATTAAGTGTGTCTAGCCATTGATTTACATGGATATTTATCCAGCAAAAAAAAGGAGCCAGCAGAAGGCAGAGAAGAATTCAGATACGCTGATCCTGCACCAAACACTGTTCACAATGTCAGGCCCCTCTAGTTATCCTCAGGCCTGTTCTCTTTCACTGGCTGACTTCAGGCTACTTCTTTGCTATTGCCATTTAAATGTAGAAAAGAAAGAAGAGTCAAATTCATCGAGAAACTACTCTGTGGTTTATATACTAATCCAATTTAATGCTTATAGCCCCTCAATGGGACAGGATTTTTTCTTTCTTTCTTTCTTTTTAAATATATGAGGGGAAACTCAGAGAAAATAGGTATATGTGTCAGGGTAGGGGATTTTTAGCCCAGCTCTGTCTGACACCACGACTTTTCTTCCCAGTGGTTCTCAATCCCATCTGCACCCATGCATCACCAAAGGAATCTTGGGAAAATGCCCAGTGCCTGGGCCCCAGCCCAGGTCAAATAAATTAGAATCTCTGGAGGTGTAGCCCAACATTGGTACATTAAAAAAATCTCTCCGAGTGATTCGGGTGCATCTGGGGTTGAGATCCACTGGGCTACACCATACTGCCTCCATCCCATTCCAGTACAACCCCTGTGTTCTGCCCTTCCTCCCACTGTCTTTGGCTTTTCAGAAACACCCTGATCTAGCTGGTCCACGGAGGCCCAACAGGTGAAGGAGACATCCAAAAGCCTAAGGATCATTCCTTTCATAACAAATGTGTACAGGGCATAAACTGATGCTGGCTTTCCTTGTTAGCGGCATATAATGTCTGATGAACACTATTTGAATTGCAGTGTAAGCAAAACAGCAGTCCTGAGAGATGTTGACTGACTGCCTCGCTGTTACTACATGAGGTGGTAGGAAAAGCACTACATTTGGAGCCATAAACATGGAAGTTCTCATTTTTGTCTGCCTACTAGCTAGCTGTGCAATGTGAGGAAAAGTTCTCTTACCCACCTGGACTTCAGTTTCCTTACTTGTAGAAAGAATGCGGGTATAGGATCTGATAATATCTGGCATTCCTTCTATTATCTACCATGTAGATCAGGTCATTGCAACTTTCTCAAAACCTTGCAATATCCATCTATAAAATGGCTGTCATTTACTCAGTAAGTTTATCTTAAACATGTGTTTATCTCCTTATTTTAAAAAAAAACTATGAAAACACAAAAGGCAGTTTTTTTCCTAAAAAATATTAGGTCAAGCTCTCTCTCCCCTACCATCTTTTTAAGAACAATCTGAGTCGATTAAGAGAATCTAATGCTTATGCTTAGACGTTAATTATAGGTTTCTTCAGTGACATGTGTGACCTTGACTTTTAATTATTCAGGAGTGGCAATTACAGAACCTAAAGTGGGTTGTTGACACAAGATGCTTGGAAATAAGGTAACCCTTTTCTCTTTCTCCCAAATCAGAACGCATTAATTAGTTTCTGATGGAAGTTTTAAGGACGTGTTCATTCTAGAGAAGGTTAATTTAGTTCAATGTGTAATTCTGTAATTTAGGCATTATTCATACTTGCCGACAATGAATATTAGAGGGAGTGGAAGGAGGGAGCCCAAAGAGGCTCTGTCTGGTTTGGGGCTTGTATGATGAGGAGACCAAGACACCCACCCATAGTTCCTGGGGTGGAAGCTGCTGGTTTACTAAGGGGAATATTTTTACAGGCCTTCCAAGGCCACCGTGGAGCAGGCCTACTCTGACAATTCAGCTAACATGTGCTAGGCTCTGCTGCAAACCCAGCCACTCTGCTGGTTGAGCCTCATGGTACCGGGGAATCCAAGCCAACACGTAACGATTTGATCAATTCCGTGTTTCCCAACTGAGCGTGGAGGAGCGTGGGAGGCCCAGGAGGTGTCCCAGAGGAGGCCTCAGAAGGGGCAGGAGGAGCCGAGCAGGCAAGGGAACCACGATCACCAGCTCTTGATGCAGCCTGAGCTTCTGGGCTTGTATATAGTGGCCAGTGTATTTGGGCTGGCCAAAAAGTTCGTTCGGGTTTTTCATCCGATGTTAGGGCAAACCCGAACGAACTTTTTGGCCAACCCAGTAGGTGTTCTCTGGGGGAAATATCCCTTGCAAACCAATAAACAAACAAAACAACTCTTTCAACCCCACCCAAGTGAATTCTTACCTAATCCAGCCAATCAGGATTGAATTAGCATCTAGTCCTGAGGAGAGCAGCTCCTTTTCCACCTCCATCGCAGGTGGTACAGGGACCTGTAAGAGCAATTCTCCTCCGTAAAGATGTATTTACTTTGCAAAATAACACGGTCAAGAAGGCTTTCTTGCGGTTTGGCTCGGGCCTTGAATTTTAGCCTTTCATTGGCAGACGGGTGGTCATGCCTACCCGGGGAGCTTCAGAAGGATGTTCAGAAAGGAACGTGGGGCTCAGACTCCTCTTAAGCCCCCATTCCCCTTGCCCGCCAATCCTCTTCGGAGTCAGGCCGGTAATGGCTTTTCTCCCTCTTCTCTTTTGTTATGGGACACTGTCTTGGGATATGGTCTCTTTAGACCCAGAGCTCAAGCCGTAACATTCCCAGGAGCCTTCACAAACTGGACCAAAGCCCTCCAGAAAGTTCACAGGTGCAGCCTGTGAGAATAATATGTTCCAGCCCGAGGTACTTAAGAGCCTGAATGCCTGGGCTCCTGGCCGGCACAGGTGTTTACTGAGAGCAGGACAAGAGGTTTCTGTCTCGAGGAAGGCTTTTTGCCCCATTACCGTTCTAACAGTCTGCTGGTTTTAGATTCGCTTCTCCCCACCTCACCCCACCCCCCTCCAGCTATAATAAAGATAGGTCTGCGGAGATCACATTTCCATCTGTACACTGTGTTTTTGTTCCTTCTGACTAAACATTTCCTATGTTTTCCTAGCTTGTGACAATCCTATCAAAGCCCCAGTTCCCTTCCTGAACTTCCACACCTCTGGCCCGAGGACTGTGAAATCAGGATGGGGCTTCTGTTCTTTCGAAGGTTAGGCCACAGGTTTTCTTCCTAAGAAATGTCTTTGAGGATGACTAGTCTTCTTAATTATTGGGGGAGAGCTAGGCTCCCATGCAGGTGGGCCTCATTTTTTTTTTGCGTAATGCATTTCCTAAAATGAGAGAGTATGAACTCATAGTTAAATTCACTCTTTAGTGGGGGAATGAGAAAGATACACTTGAAATTGCCCCATTTTCCTGATAGGTTTGGAGTTTTGTAAGCACTGAATTTTTTAACGGGGAGAAGAGGATACACATGGATATGCTTGAACTGTGGTCTAATTGTAGACCTCCTATCTAAGAGGAGTGTTTCCCTCTCCCTGAGAACTTTTGCAGTTGCTCCTCTGCTGTTTGGTCCTACCTAAAAAGAGCCTGGACTCCCTTCTAGTATTCTGCTTTCCTTAACTTTTCTCCTACCTGGGCTGGCGGGACAGGCTTTTGCATGTGTTCCCCGTGGGTGACACTGTTCAGAAGCCCATGGCAGGAAAGGCAAGTGCTCAGGGCTGGGCTGATGTGGGATCCTGCTGGTTTATGGTAGTTGGCCAAGCCCAGCAGGATAGCTCTGGCTGCGTGAAATAGGATTCATGTTGGTGTCTTGTTTGTCTTCAGAAGAGGAAGGGAAATAGTATTTATTTACAGAAGAGGAAGGGAAATAGTATTTATTTTTGTGATGACTCAGTTCACAATGTTTTTCTCCCAGCAGGTGATGTCTAAGCTTTGACAAATCTAGGGATCTCACTCGTGCAAAAATTCTTGGGGAAGAGACCCATCTCTAGAGGATGACCAGTTGGGACAGTTGTTTGTGGACTTGCTTCTCTATGGACTGTGGCACCTGAAGGATGACTAGGAGGCAGTGCTGGTGATCACATTCATCTCCTGTTATTATCAGCTTTTGCCTTTCCTTCAAACTCCCTGCAGGGTCCCTATGGACCATGTTGGTGATGTTTTTCTTGCATTGCTTCTACCACCTAAGTGCGGTGTTGGCTATTGTGGGTACCATTGACCAAGGCTGACCTCAATGTCCATTTAAGCCAGAGTTTGCTTGTATACAGATAATACAAGAATAGGAAACACAAGCTCTGCTGACTGTCATTAACCTCAATTTGAGGTCCCTTAGAGATTGTTCATAAACTGTGCTGTTCTTCAGAATACAGTCCTAAAGTCTTGTCTCATGCTATATACTCCTTGGGCTATTTCATCTATTCTTGTGGATCTAAGTTCCACCTAAGTGCTGAGGTCTTCTAAATCTATGTTTCAAGATTTCTTTACGGGACTTCCCTGGTGGTCCAGTGGTCAAGACTCTGTGCTCCCACAGCAGAGGGGCGCGGGTTTGATCCCTGGTAGGGGAACTAAGACCCCGAGTGTCACGCAGCATGGCCAAAAAATAAATAAATAAAATCAAGATTGGGAACTCCCTGACCGTCCAGTAGGTTAGGACTCTGCGCTTTCACTGCCGGGGCTCAGGTTCAATCCCTGGTCGGGCAACTAAAATCCCGCAAGCTGTGTGGCACAGCCACAAAAAAAAAAATCTAGATTCATGTATCTAATTACCACTTAGTATGTCCATGCGGGTGTCTAATCGTTACCTTGAATTTAACATATCCAAAATGTAACTCATTATCTTCTTCTCCCAGCCAGCTTTTTCTTCTGTGGTACTTCTCCTGGTGGGTTACATCGCCATCACCTACACAGAAACTCAAGAGAGAAATTTAGTCATCAGCCTGGACCCATTCCTCCTCACCTACACAATCCCTACTTCACGTCACTGCCTGCTTCAAACGACCTCAATGGTTTTCCATCTCCTTCAGAAGAGAGTTGAAACTCTTTAGAATAGCACAGAATGCCCTTGTTCCCCGCGTATGTATACATGATCCATGAACTTGCTTTAGCCAAAGTGTAACTCCTGGCAACTTTCTGAGTTAGCTATTTCGTTTTTCACGCTCCCCAGCCTTTGCACACTGTTTTGCACGCTGGGAACGCCCCTCACTCCCTTCTTCCCCAGCAATTTCTATTGCTTCTTCAAGGCTGCTCTCCAGAAATCTCCATCTCCAGATATCCTTCTCTCCACAACAGTGCCCCATCATGGGAATGAATAGTTATTAAATTTCTGTTAGGGGCTTAGTATTTTTGAGTATATTTACATATCTTTTTCTAATCCTTTCAACAGCCCTGTAAAGAAGGTATTATTGCCCTTGCTTAATAATAAAGAAACTGGACTCAAAGAGGTAAAGAAACCTGGGAGCAAGTTAGAAATGCAAATTCTCAGGCTCCACCCTTGGCCTACTGATCAGATTCTCTAGGGGTGGGACCCAGCAGCCTGCGTTTTAATGGATTCTTCAGATAATTCTGCTGCACACCCAAGTTTGAAAAACACTACAAAGCTTGAAGAAATTGCAGGGTCCATGAAGAGAGCAATTCCAGAGGGGTTGGCCCAGAAGTAAGCACCTTTCTCTCAAGTGCTTGAAAACCAATTTCATGTCACGCAAAGATAGTAAAGATACTAATTTAAGATGGGAATTAACTGGGAAATGAATTAGAATACAGGGGTTATGTAGGCACATGCAAGCTATAATTAAACCTGCTGAGTTTTAGGAAAATCCTCTTTGAGACCAGGAGTGTAGACTAAATGTGATCTTGTTTGGCAAAAATCTGGACTTTGAAAAGGGTCCTCTGGAAATAGAATGAATCGAGGGAAGATTGTCCCAAGTATGTATCACCTTTCTTTTCTTAACCACCCACAGCTCCTGCTGGGCTACACCATGTCCCACTCCCTAACTTAGGACTGTAGGTGGGCATGGCTGGAGGTTAGGGTGACAGGTCAGCAGTACTCACCTTTAAGGAGTCTCAGCCCCCAAAGCATGCATGTTTCTCTAAAGGTGAAATTTCAGGCCAAGAAGGGATATTTTGGGAGTAGGAATCCTCAACTTAAAAAGATGACTGCCTGGACTTCCCTGGTGGTCCAGTGGTTAAGACTCTGCTCTTCCACTGCAGGGGACTCGGGTTCAATCCCTGGTCGGGGAACTAAGATTCCCACATACCTCGTAGCACGGCCAAAAAAAAAAAAGATGACTGCCAAATGGATCAACTTATAGTCAGCTTATAGAGGAGTCTTTAACTACTACCTCTGCTGCTAATAAAATAAAAATAACAATAACTGTCATCTAAGTATCTCTTTACAGATAAGGATACTGAAATTTAATTTAATTTATTTATTTTTAAAAATATTTATTTATTTAGGCTGCGCTGGGTCTTAGTTGCAGCATGCAGGATCTTCTTTGCGGAATATGGACTCTTCGTGGCGGCATGCGGACTCTTAGCTGTAGCATGCGGGCTTCTTAGCTGCGACATGCGGGCTGCTTAGTTGCGGCATGCAGACTCCTAGTTGCGGCATGCATGCAGGATCTAGTTCCCCGACCAGGGATTGAACCCAGGCCCCCTGCATTGGGAGCGCGGAGTCTTACCCACTGGACTACCAGGGAAGTCCCAGGATACTGAAATTTAGAGAGCTAAAGTAATTTATCCCAACTTATATTCTGGGGCAATGAAGGGGTCTTGCATAGTATACAGAGTAAAATAGGATGGAGAAAAATTCCCCCCCCCACTAACCTCTAACAATTAGAGTCAGAGTCAAATTAAAATTTGGCATCTCTTTCAATCATAAATGTAAGCTACAAGCCACTGTAGTGATAGCAGTACCTATATTATGTCAGTAACAGGAATTGCAGATAATTTCATATTATACTACATTTGTGAATAGCTCAAATCTCTTTTATGCTCATCATTATCTCAAAATGTTGGCACTTATTGAACTTGCCTCTGGATCTTGTTGCTTAATGTACTAATAAAGAGGCAAAAATATTACTGTAACAAATTAATTTTTAAGTATTATGATAACAACACAATTTCAATTATGTTTCAGTAAAATGTTTTCTCTCTAATTTTATAATTTTATTTTATGCATTAGAAAAGTTCATACTTGGAAATGCAATTTCTTCTGTCGAGGTAATAAGAAAAGGAGCTCATAGCTTTATTCTCAAACCACCAATGCTTTTGGGATGCAGTTGCAGGATTCACCCAGAGTTTGACTAAAGCCAGCAGAGTTGCTCCTTCTTGCCAGCTGCTTCCCTTTGTGCCTGATGGCCTAACTAGTTCTGTGCTGGCTTTGGCTCTGAGTATTGCCAGAGCATAACATCAATTTACTGCTAGCCTTGGACCAAAATGGACGAGGGTAGGAGGTGGTGTGAAAAGAAGATGGGCATTGGAATCAGCCAGGGCTAGGTTTGAATTCCAGGTTCAACACCCACTTTCTTTCTTTGCTAAGGGATTCATGAGAAAAGAAAGAAAGAAAGGAAGGAAGGAAGAAGGAAGAAAGAAGAAAGAAAGAAAGAAAGAAAGAAGGAAAGAAAGAAAGAAGGAAAGAAGGAAGGAAGGAAGGGAAAGAAAGAAAGACAGAAAGGAAGGAAGGAAGAAAGAAAGAAGGGAGGGAGGGAAGAAGGAAAGAAAGAAAGAAAGAGAGAGAGAAAAAAAGAAAGAGAGAGAAAGAAAGGGAGAGAGAAAGAGGGAGGGAGGAAGGGAAAGAGAGAGAGAGGGAGAGAGGGAGGGAGGGAGGGAGGGAGGGAGGAAGGAAGGAAGGAAGGAAGGAAGGAAGGAAGGAAGGAAGGAAAGGAAGGAAGAAGAGAAGAGCCCCCTGTGGGTGTTGAACCTGGAATTCAAATCTAGCCCTGGCTGATTCCAATGCCCATCTTCTTTTCATACCATCTCCTACGCTGGTCCATTTTGGTCCAAGGCTAGCAGTAAATTGATGTTACACTCTGGCAATACTCAGAGCCAAAGCCAGCACAGAACTAGTTAGGCCATCAGGCACAAAGGGAAGCAGCTGGCAAGAAGGAGCGACTCTGCTAGCTCTAGTCAAACTCTGGGTGAATCCTGCAAATGCATCCAAAAAGCATTGGTGGTTTGAGAATAAAGCTATGAGCTCCTTTTCTTATTATCTCTGACAGAAGAAATTGCAAAATCATTGGCAGCATTTGTAATATTCATCGAGTGTCAATAATATGTTGGTTTCTATCCTGATGCCTTAAGAGAAACTCAGTAAATATTTATGTAGCATTGCAATGCACAGACATTATGATAGGTAGTGGGAATAAAGGGGGAAAATGACAAGGTCTCCACTTCAGGGGACACAGTCCAATAGGGCAAAATACAGGCAAACTCTATACTGTAGATTGGGATAAACAAACGTGCCTATGAAAGGTAGGGATGGGAGAGGCTCATCCTGACAGTGTGGGATGGGGAAGCCTAAGGGAGAGAAGGGATTGGCTAGGACCATGAAGGTTAGGCAGGGTAGGTGGATTTGGAGAGTGTTAGGGGCTCTAGACTCTATAGAAAAGGGTAGCGTGTCTATGGTTCAGTATATAAATGTCAAACTCTTTGCAATGGCTTACAAATCCCTATGCAGCCTGGAGCCCCATGACTCTCCCACTCCTCCTGCTTTCTCCCCTTTGCTCACCTTAGTCCAGCTGTACCGGCCTCCTTGCTGTTCCCTGCACAGACCCCCAGGCCTGCTCCTGCCTCAGTGCCTTTGCATTTGCCATTCCTCCTGCCTAAAACACTCTCCTCCTAAAATCAAGCAATCAATCACTCTCTCCCTGGATATCCTGGAGGCCCACTCCCTCACCTTCTTTATGTCTCTGAGCAGATGCCACCTTTGGAATAACCACCTTATCTAAAAATTTTAACCCTCTGCCCACCCTGGTGTTCCACCCCGTTTCCTGCTTTAGTTTCCTCTAGAACACAGATTATAAAACCTACTATATCAGTGGTTCTTAAACCTGAGTACTAACCAGAATCACCTGGAAGACTTGTTAGAACTGTTACAACCGGCCTCTGATGCAGTAGGTCTGGGGCGGGGCCCAAGAATATGGATTTTAACAAGTTCCCAGGTGATGTTGATGCTGCTGATCTGGGCCTCACTTTGGGAACCAATGCGCTGTTAATTTTACTTACTTATTTATTGCCTATCTCCACTAGAATGTAAGCTGTTTGTGGCAGGGTTTTTTGTCTGTTTCATTCCTGGCTATAAATCCAGTGCCAGAACAGTGGCCAGAACACCCAACGTATTTGTTGAGTAAACAAGTGTTTGTGGTTTAAGTGTAGGGTACGTAGGGATGCTGGGAGGCATGCAGTAGGAGTATGTTTGAAAGAAAAAGTTCGGCCCGTATTTTTGATAAATTGTTATAGTAATAATAATACGTTATTATTGTGAATATAATAGTGTAACAAAACTAACTACCATTTACTGTTTCCACTGCGCCAGGCCAGTTAACAGTGGGGTTCAGAGGGACTGTATGACTTTAATTTGCTTAAGATCACTTAGTATATGTAGTAAATGGTTTAGTTAGGATTTTAACTTGTCTGTCTGACTCCAAAAGGATGGTCTTGAACACTAGGCTAAAAGCCATCTAATGATTGATTTTTAAACTTTTAATTTTACAATAATTTTAGATCTACAGAAGAGTTGCAGAGATGGCTTAGAGAGCCCTCATACAACCTTCGCCCAGCTTCCTCTAATGTTAACATCTGATACAACCATGCTTCACTTATTGAAACTAGGAAATTAAAGTTGTTATAACACTTTGAACCAAACTACAGACTTTATTTGGATTTCACCTATTTTTCCATTCTAATGTCCTTCATCTGTTCCAGGATCCAATCCAAGACACCACTGTCTAACAATTTTTAAAGACCCACCATGGACAAATTTGAATGTGCACAGCATGAAGTGCCAAAGATACAAAGAAGATACAAAGATGACTAAAATGCAGGGCAGCCCTTGAGGTGCATATGACAGGGAAATAGACACAGAAGTAAAGAATTCCACTAGATGAGGTCATGCCAGGACAGGGGCCAGCTCAGGGAGATTTAAGGGCCAATGGAAGGCAGCCGGTTAGCCTAATCCTGGGGTTTGGGAAGGCTTCTTGGGAGAGTCAGGCAGGAGGAACAGTGTGAGTAGATATTGCAGGCCACTGAGAATCAGCAGAGGGAAAGGCCAGAGGGTCATGATGGTTGAAGGGAAGAAACAGGGAGAGTTTGGTCGGGAACCACCAAGAACTGGGACATGACCCGTTGGTGCTGGGGACTAACGAGGCTATGTTCCAGGGTGCCAGCGTAGTCAGGGATATGTTTGAACTAGCATCTTCCAGCAAGAGACTGTAGGTTAAATGTTTATCCTTTGATAATTAACCTAATTGTTTACGTAATGCCTTGAGTGTCATTTCATTATACTTATAATTGGGAGGCAATATAACACAATGGTTAATAACATAGGCTCTGGAAGGAAACTATCTGGGTTGGAATCCCACCTGACTGCCACTTTCTATTGTACTTATGGAACTTGGAAGGTTTCTTACTTTTCTGTGCCTGTTTTTCCTATCTGTAACATGAGGATAATACTAGTATTCATCTCATAGCGTTGGGATGACTGTAAGGCACTTGGCCAGTGCTTGTGCACAGTGAATAGCCAATGAACATCAGCGATTATTATACAAGTGGGCATCTATTTCACACCTTGCTTATCTTTCTTAGACAGAAGCCAAGATACCTGAATAAAAGTTTCAAACAGCTTTCAGGTATACAGTCTCATTATACCTTCAGCATAATGTGTTCTGACCATTTTACAGGTAAGGAAAGTAGAGCACAGCAAAGTTAAGTGACAAAACTGAGATCATCTTAAAATCAAGGAGAAGAGCAAGTTTTTGGTTTAAATTCTCAGATTCTTTATGCTGCTACTGAAACAGTGGCCAAGGTCCATTGATATTAAGGAACAGTTAGAAAAACAATTAACTGAATGTTCTTAGAGTCCTGCCTAGCCTTTATCAGCAGTTTTACCACATAAAATATTTGATGAGTCTGCCTTCCTGTGGTGAAATACCAGACTTGTGAACATTTAAGCAACTCACAAATACAGATGGATTTCATTTGCTCAGGGCCAAAGAGTCCCGAGAGTTGACAAATTAGCTGTCATAAACATGGCTCTCAGATGTGGGCTTTGGAGATGGGTGGTCTTGGGGTTGATCAAGCCAGACTAGTTCCTATGTAAACTTGGGTGAATTGTAAAACATTTAAGAGCCTCAGTTTATTCACCTGTAAAATGGGGATTCTAATACAGACCTCTTAAGGTTGTAGGGAGATATAAAAGCCGTATACATTGTACAGACCCCGGCATTCAGACAGCATACATTAAGCATGAATTATGTTTTCCTACTCCATTTCTTTCTTTCTTTCTCTCTGGTAGGTGTAGATTACCATTAACACAGGCCAGGAAATGCCATAGATGAACAGGGAACACACAAAAATATAATTTTATCAGAGACATTAAGTGTTAGGTAGGAAGAGTCCTTACAAAGCAATGTTTGGGTAGATAATAAAACCAAGATGTGTTCTTCGTCATTAAAACTCGGAGAAGCCAGAATCACCAGCTGGATACTACAATTCTCACCTTACGTTTGGATTTTATTTCTGTGAATGAGGGCTGAAATTTTGATTGTATTCGAGACTTCAAGTGTCTCCGGTGGCCTGATGGAGTCATGGGGGACAGCAATTGGACAGTTAGGTGGGACACAACCAAGATGGTCCTGAGAGCAGTAAGCCTCAGCTTACTGATAGGCTCAGGCCCAGAGCCCAGTCCCATATGACCTACGTGTCTAAAATGTGCTCAGAATGTTTGTCTCTATGGTTTCACCTATAAATACATACATATATACATATCAATACATATATGTGTATATATATGCGTGTGTGTGTATATATATATTTTATATATATAAAAGGAAATAGTCAATAACTATTGCAAGACAACCAATCACCAGACTCATCTCAAAGCATCTTGTTCCGGCACCCGGGAGCTGTCCTACCTTCTAGGCTGAGCTCTGAGAGCGGCACTTCTCAGAAACATAGCTCTGCCTGGGCAGGCTGCTTCAGAGGGAGCTCCCATTTCCCTGAGAGGGTGGCTGTGTGGCCTTTGTGATGAAGCTTCTGGTCATCAATATTTGAATAGAGGCCCCTAAATAGGTATATGCATGCTGATGTGCACAGTTGCAGGAAGCACCTGTGTCCTCTTCATGTGGCCTCTCTAACCCTGCCTGGAATAAACGGCCTAATCTCGGGAACCCAGTGGAGGATGGGTCGGGGGAAGGAGCCAACGCCAGCCAGATACCCCGTGTGCAGAGGTGCTATCTTGTTCTCCAGACTCTGAGGTATCTGATGGTTGCAGGTTGCTCAGCCAGCATGTTTAGCTGTGCACTGGGGCTGTCAGGGGGTTCTGGACAGTGTCACACTAAACCTTCAGGGACTGGCTAGTCTCGATTGCCTTTCCTCTAATATTTAAAATAAATTATAGGAACTATACTCAATATCTTCTAATAACTTCTAATGGAAAAGAATCTAAAAAAGAATATATATATATTATATATATTATATATGAACATATATAATATATATTATATATATATATGAACATATATAATATATATTCATATATATAATATATATGTTCATATATATATTTTATATATATTCATATATATTATATACATTCATATATAGTCATATATATATTATATGTATTCATAAATACTATATATGTATATATAATATATATTCATATATATTATATATATTCATGTATACTATATATGTATATATAATATATATATTCATACATATTATATATATTCATACATATATTTATCTCTGAATCACTTTGTTTGCTGAACACCTGTAACCAACATTGTAAATCGACTATCTTTCAATGAAAATTTTAAAAATAAATAAAATAAAATACAACAAAATGAATTCCAGATCTGTCCCCAACAGTGGATAAACGTCCTCACATTGCCTGGGCATTGTGCTGCCACCCATGTTCTCACTGCCATGAAATCCTAGGACTTTTGGCCAATATATGCCAGTAACCAGAGTGTCTACCTCTCTGTCCCAGATGTTTATTTCTACATATTGACCTTCATAGGGGGAGTGGGCATCAGAGGAGCCGTATTCCAGTTGTTTCTGCCTCTAGTCAACTAAAACTAATAAAACGTGATTTAGCCTTTTTCCATCTCGGTTTCCAAATCTGCTAAATGGAGATAACTATCCATACTTTGTGTACCCTCTAAGAATTTGGTGGCGATAAAATAGGATCACATCTATAAGAATAGCTTAAAAAAATATAGGAAGTATATAGAAATGAAGGTGGTGGTAGAGTTTTAACAGTAAAACTTAATTGCTCTGGATCCCACTTATGCAGAATTTGTGGCTATATAGAAGGGACAGTGCAAAAGTTTACCTTTGCCCTATTATGAAAGAAAGGACGTATTAAATAATTAAACAATGCAAATAATATACGAGGGATATGTAACCTACTTATGAGACTGATCGGGTTTCACAAACTTTGCGGCAGTCGTTTGCAAATTAAAAATTAACGAGCTATTCCTCTATGTTCTCCAAGGCAAGTCACGGAATACCTTGACTTAGCAACACTTAGCTGTTAAAATCAGAAACATAGCACTGGAAAGGAACTCTTAGCTCATCTTAGCCAAATTTGTCATTTTACAGGTGATGAGACTGACTCACAAGGATAAATAACATGTCCGAGCTCTCTCAGTCCACTGGGAAGCCAAAAATTACACCAAAATCTACTGTCTGTTGTCATTTGTTCCATGCTGTTGGCCTGGCTGAAGCTAATTTTTCAGTTCCACTGGAACAAATCCCGTTTTCTTTGAATGGAAACTTACACGGAAACAGAGACTCACAAGCTATGAGTAAAACAAAAATAAACTTTACTATTACCTCACAATCTCCCTTGACCAACCATGGATCCAGGTTTTGTGGGAGGCCTGAAGCTTTTTAGATTTGGGGGATTCTCTGTCAGAAAAAGAATCAAAATTATGAGTAAAAAATTATTACCAATATAAACATTTATTTAGAGAGAAGAATCACAGTAAGTTAAAAATTTTCAAGTTGACAGATACCAGAAATATCACAAATCCAAAGAAATAACAATAGTTTTATTAATGGCCTTATCATTTACCTTATTATTGTTTTTTATTAACTGTACCTCTTTAAAGTCTTTTTCTTTCTTTTTTTTTTTTTAAACATCTTTATTGAAGTATAATTGCTTTACAATGGTGTGTTAGTTTCTGCTTTATAACAAAGTGAATCAGTTATACATATACATATGTTCCCATATCTCTTCCCTCTTGCATCTCCCTCCCTCCCACCCTCCCTATCCCACCCCTCTAGGTGGTCACAAAGCACCGAGCTGATCTCCCTGTGCTATGCGGCTGCTTCCCATTAGCTATCTATTTTACATTTGGTAGTGTATATATGTCCATGACACTCTCTCACCCTGTCACATCTCACCCCTCCCCCTCCCCATATCCTCAAGTCCATTCTCTAGTAGGTCTGTGTCTTTATTCCCGTCTTGCCACTAGGTTCTTCATGACCTTTTTTTTTTTTTTTCCCTTAGATTCCATATATATGTGTTAGCATACTGTATTTCTTTTTCTCTTTCTGACTTACTTCACTCTGTATGACAGACTCTAACTCCATCCACCTCATTACAAATACCTCCATTTCATTTCTTTTTATGGCTGAGTAATATTCCATTGTATATATGGGCCACATCTTCTTTATCCATTCATCCGATGATGGACACCTAGGTTGCTTCCATGTCCTGGCTATTGTAAACAGAGCTGCAATGAATATTTTGGTACATGTAAAGTCTTTTTCTTTTAAGAGCATCCTTTGTCTGAAAACTCTTTCATTACCTTTTCACTTGATAACATTTTTGTGATATCAGAACCTAAAAGGAGAAGAAAAAGGTAATTTAACATTTCCTTCTTCCCGGAAGCCTCTAGAATGGTTAATCAAATTTGTTTTTATTATTGATACTTAAAAATTTTTTCTTTTAGCTTCCCAACTTGTTATGGGTAATGCCATGTAAATTTGTATGATTGTATTCAAATCTGAGAAAACTTCTCTTGTTTCTATCGTATATGAACCATTATAAACACACTTGCTTTTGTTATTTTGCTTGGAACATACACCCGATAAATATAGAACTCTTCATAAATTCTATTTCTCACAATTCCCATAAACAATAACAACAAAGGGGATTTGCTTTTCTTTGTAATTGTATACAGTACAGCATCAGGCATTTTCCTGGTAAAAGAGGACTTCTAGTCTGATTAGATGTTGAAAGGACTCAGTCATCCACTTAACAACTTTCTATATCTTATGCTTGAAAGAATTTCCATATGTTACCTCTGGCTCAATGCATTTCAAACTTTACACAACAAAGTGATTCAGTTATACATACATACATTCTTTTTCATATTCTTTTCCATTATGGCTTATCACAGGATATTGAATATAGTTCCCTGTGCTATACGGTGGCACTTCGTTGTTTATCCATTCTCTATACAATAGTTTGCGTCTGCTAACCCCAAACTCCCAGTCCATCCTTCCCCCACCCTCTCCTCCTCCTTGGAAACCACAAGTCTGTTCTCTTTGTCTGTGAGTCTGTTTCTGTTTCGTAGATAAGTTCATTTGTGTCATATTTTAGATTCCACGTATAAGTGACATCATATGATATTCGTCTTTCTCTTTCTGACTTACTTTACTTAGTATGATAATCTCTAGGTCCATCCTAGAGATAATGCTGCAAATGGCATTATTTCATTTTTTTTTTTATGGCAGAGCAGTATTCCATTGTATATATGTACCACATCTTCTTTATTCATTCCTCTGTCAATGGACATTTAGTTTGCTTCCATGTCTTGGTTATCGTGAACAGTGTTGAAATGAACATTGGGGTGCATGCATCTTTTTGAATTAGAGTTTTCTCTGGATATATGGCCAGGAGTGAGATTGCATATTTCTCCTCCACTCTTCATATATATCTCATGCTGGGGCTAAAGGACATGTTCATATTTCCATATGACCGAGGCGCTGTACCTGAGAACTAAGATGGTGAGGGTGTTGGCAGGGTAGGTGATAGGAGTGTTTCAGAAAGTCATTCCTCTCTGGGATGGCTGGCAGTAATACAACTATACATGGAAGTGACTGTGGCCCACACAAATATAGCCTCATAAACCCAAACTAAACTTCTCCTTCACTCACCTTCCCCTTAACTGCATTCCGAAAATGCCTGGGGCTCCTCCAATGTTACTCCACCTAGAGGTGTGTGAGGGAGTGGGTATCTGCACTCAGAATACTGCAAGAAGCAGTATTCTTAATCAATTGCAAGGAAAATGTATCACTTGGGTAAGTTTTACAAAAACCTAAGACCATGTGAACACATTGGCGAGACTCCTGCCAGGGCCGTGGAAGGGGCCTATGCAAATGAGAGGCCCTGAAGGTTAAGCTTCATGGACTTCATGGTGAAGGGCAGTCTCCAGTTCATGGAAAAGAAAGAGCTACAGCTCTCAGCACCGCGGACAGGGTGTGGCACGTGCTTACAAGGTTGGAAGGAGGGGTGTCATCTGAGCAAACTGAGAAGCAAGGAGCCCTCCAGGCCTGGTCAAGGGAAGGCTGACAGTTTCACCCACAGGTTCCAGCGGAAGCAACTGCAGTGGCACAGGCTGGGGTAGGTCTCCTGCTACACTGGGCTGCTCGGGGAAGAGACTGGCTGATGCTAACTCAGTGCAATCAGTCTTCTGCCCACGGCAGTCCATCATCCCTGGGCCACGCCACCCCTGACAAAGCAACCCAGTAATCCCCTGAAATGGCATCGCCAAAACCCCGTCACTCTCGTTCCAATTTAAACATAACATTTGAATCTACATTTGGACTACTGCGTCATAACAAACATGTATTTCCATGGATGTCAACTAATATAGGGGATGGTCCGATGACCGTAGGGAGAATGTCTCATTAAAGCTAAACTTCTTGGACTTCCCTGGTGGTCCAGTGGTTAAAAATCCGCCTTCCAGTGCAGGGAACACGGGTTCGATCCCTGGTCGGGGAACTAAGATCCCACATGCTGCAGGGCAACTAAGCTCTCACGCCACAACTAGAGAGCCCGTGTGCCGCAACGAAGAGTCTGAGCGCTGCAATGAAAGGTCCCGCATGCCGCAACGAAGACCCCATGTGCCGCAACTAAGACCTGACGCGGCCAATTAAATAAACAGATAAAGGTAAACTTCTCATGGAAGGCTCAGATCCTACACAGAGGACTGTTGTCCTGGGGTCCCTTTCTAATTTATCTTCATGGTTTGTTTTACAATATGAACTTGAAGAAAAACAATTCTTTAAAATATTCTGAAATTCTGATTTTTTACAAAGTCAGTCTGGCTTTTAACTTTCAGTGGAACTCAGCCTCTTAAGGAAAAGCACTCAACATTTGTGTCCCGTTTTCCATTCTTTCTTAATCTTCATTTTTGCTTGTCTGGACTATGGCAACAGCCTCTTAACTAAGCTCTCAGATCCACCCTATACACTGCTGCCACATAAATGCTCTCAAGCTGACCTTCCCTGTTGTCCCCTGCCAGGAGCAATCTGTCCTTGTGTGGAACAATCAGAACCCTTTGGTTGGTTCTAGTCTTCTAGCATTTAGGAAAGTCACCCTTCATCATGGTTGTCTGTGTATGTGTCTATCACCCTCTCTAGAGTATACATTTCTTGCATTCCCAGCCCACTGCAAAGTCAAGGCACAAAATTGAAACTTAGTAGCTACCAATGGCAGACTCCACTACTGATGTTTTACTTGACAATCATAGTAATTGTATTCTCCTTGCCAGTGACTGGTATAGAGAGGTGTCCAATAAAAGTGTCTCTGATCATGGAAAAATAGCTAGTGTGATTGATGTACTTTTGAGTTCATCAAATTCTGTTTTTTTTTTTGCCAAACCACGCAGCATGTGGGATCTTAGTTCCCTGACCAGGGATTGAACCCGGGCCCTTGGCAGTGAAAGTGCTGAGTTCTAACTACTGGACCACCAGGGAATTCCCTGATTTTACCAAATTTGAATGAACTAAAATGTAAACTTCACTTGCCACATCTATGGGACCTCTCAGGCCAGGTAACTCAGGTAACTCAGTTCTGGCAAATGAAATACAGGGCGGCCAGTTTTTTCATCTGTAGGATTTTGTCTCATCTGGGTGTGGTACCCAGGACTGTATGGCCATCCTGTAACCTGGAGAGGAGCACAGAGGACAGAGCTGACACCCTGAGGATGGCAGAGAGAGAAATGGAGAGAGTCTGAGCTGTGGACTCAGTCAACCTTGAGTTGCCCTACCTGGGACTTTCTCATGTGTGGGTAAGGACATTTTCCTCACTGTTTAAGCCATTTTGACCAGAGGTTTCTACAAACTTCAGCCCAAAGCATCAAAAATGACAATGCTGGGCTTCCCTGGTGGCGCAGTGGTTGAGAATCTGTCTGCTAATGCAGGGAACACGGGTTCGAGTCCTGGTCTGGGAAGATCCCACATGCCACGGAGCAACTGGGCCCGTGAGCCACAATTACTGAGCCTGCGCGTCTGGAGCCTGTGCTCCGCAACAAGAGAGGCCGCGATAGTGAGAGGCCCGCGCACCGCGATGAAGAGTGGCCCCCGCTTGCCACAACTAGAGAAAGCCCTCACACAGAAACGAAGACCCAACACAGCCACAAATAAATTAAATAAATAAATAAATAAATAAGAAGAGGTCCCCTCACTTCACTGTATCTCACATGACCTAATTCTAAAAAAAAGAAATTTCCCATTATTCTAGTATCCACACAGCCAATGTCTACTATGTTTAAAAAAAAAAAAATGACAATGCCGTTATGATAATTAGGTGGAAAGAGGGGGCAGGATACAACATGTCCAATGGGATTTGCAGACCTCTTGTAGACACTGTACACAATGATGCAAGAGAAATATGCAAAAAACAAACCATTATGGAATCATATATCGAAAGTATAAGGTTTTTTCCAGGCAAAAGACAGAGTTTGTGAGCTGTTGCTGAGTGAAGAACAAGAATTCTGCAGAGGATATCTGTGGCTTTGGTCTATTGAGGACTCCTTTTGCCCTTCCTTTCATTGCCAACCCCATGTTCTGTGGGGAACTGTTCCTTGTGACTCAGGGAAGGGTGACCCCAAATTCCCTGGCCACAGGGGTGGGCCTGGCCAGCAGGATACACCATACTTCCAGCCATGGTGACTGTTTGAGGAATAGGCACGTGAATTTTCACTAAGGTTTGATATATGGACAATATGGACACTGGGAGAAAGGAAGAGTGCTTTTGTTTGGGTGGGGCTGTGGTTTCTGCCCCGAGGAGAGAGTTTTTTGAGAGTAAAGCCAGTCCTAGAACCCAGAGGTCCGGGGAGGATAGACAGAGTCTGTTGACACTATCTGAGCCCCTGAGTGCAGCCATGCCTGAGGCCCAAGTCCATCTTTGGACTTTTCATGTGCATGAGCACATGTCTCTATGCGCTTAGGCTGGTTTGCTTTGACTTTCTGTCACTTGCAACTGAGACAGTCCTGACTGATACAGTAGAGAATCAAACAAGGCAAGAGGGAAGTCCTGGATCTGCCTCAGATCAAAGTGGCGTCAGGTGAAGAAAGATGTGCAGGAGATAAGCATCTGTTAGGGCTTCATGAGGCAGTCCGATGCTGTGGACAGCAGCTTGGTACCCAGACAAGTGTAGATTTGGGGCAAACTGCTCTGAGTTTTAATACCAGCTTATCCACTTAACTTCACTGATAAGTCTGAGAAAGCTGTTTAAACAGTAAACCTGCGTCTCAGTTTTTCCATCTGTAAAATGGGAAAAGATGACTTACCTCACAAATCTGTTGGGAGTATTAAGTAGGATGATGTACGTAAAATCCCTCACACAGAACTTGGCAGATAGCGCTCCCTTAATTGATGTTAGTTCCTGGCACTGTGGAAAAGAGGTATCAAAGTTGCTGCAATAAAAACGTTCAAAGTGACTACTAATATTCTTTGGCTCTTCCTTCCGCCTCACTGCTTTTGACTTTTATCACTTTTGTTTTTTATGTAATCGTAGTAGTTTAAATTGAAAATAATACTAGTCACCATTATTTGAACGTGTACCTTGTTCTTGTGCTTTACATACACTATCTGTAACCCTGACTATAATGATTCATACATTATTCCTGACAATAATAAAGTAGGCGGCACCATGTCACAGGCCAGGAGAGATTAGTGACTTGTCTGCCCTATTAGTATGTAAGGTAAAGCCAGGAGGGCATCTAGAGGCAGTTGGTGGGGGACATGAAACCCTAAGGGCATTGTTTACCATTGGAATTTTTCTTTCTCAGGAGAATTATAGAAGACATACTGTTGTTTTGAATTTCAAACCACAGTTACCTGTGTAATTAAAGAACCCGTAAGTCCTTCAGTAGGAAAAAGTGGAAGCTGACCCAGTGAATGCCAGACCGAAAGACATATCCAATTACAGTTCTAACTGGGATATACGTTAAGAGAATGTTCTTGAACTTCACACAGGCTGATCCAAAATTGAGCTTTCAGGTTAAATTTAAAAGGAACAGTTTTAGAATTCGAGCTAGAAAATGAGATTCATGCTAAATGGACTTTTCTTTCACTACTACAAAAATACTGACACCAGGCCCCAAATCCACCATTACCATCACCATCCCCTCCCTGCACCTCCACCCCAATCTGTTTTTTCTTTTTTTAATGTGGGTGGTCCTATTCTGATTAGCAGCACCACCTTCATTAGGACATAAATGAAACTATTTTTGTTCCTATAGAAACACAAAAGTTGCCAAGACGTGTCTGAGGATGTTTGCTGCAGCCTGTTTGCAAGAGCAAAAAAGTGTTTGTCTTTATTGCTGATGTCCAGTGACAAGGGGGTTATTTGAATAAATGGAACACTCTGGTCCAGCTAAAAAGAACAGATAGATTTTTATATACTGACATGAGGAAACGTGGACAATATAGCTATACTTTGAAAAGTAAGTTGCAGAATGTTATTTAGAATATAATCTCATTTATGGAAACAAACAAACAAACAAAAAAGCAAAAGCAAAGCAAAGTATCTGCATAATGGAAAAGCCTTGAAGGAAGAATACCTTGTGTTACCAATGTGTTACCTTGTGAATACCAATGTGTTATTAGTGGTTGTTGAGTTTTGCTTTGGAGTGGGTTACAGAGGACTTTGACTTTTCACTTGAAACATTTCATATAATTGTGAGGTTTTGGCTTCAAAAACCATTTTTTCTTTTCTTTTTACAATGAGCCAGCTTTATTTCTATAGTCAAAAAATATGTAAAGATTTTTAAAACTTACCATCCACTGGTCAGTACCTAAGAGGACAGGCTAAGCTATTAAATGATGTGGTCGTGAAAGTTAGTCTCTACATTCCATGACCTTTGTCCTCTGTTTATTTGCATCACCCAGAATGGTTTTTCTTTCTTTTTTTAACATCTTTATTGGAGTATAATTGCTTTACAATGGTGTGTGAGTTTCTGCTTTATAACAAAGTGAATCAGTTATACATATACATATGTCCCCATATCTCTTCCCTCTTGCATCTCCCTCCCTCCCACCCTCCCTCTCCCACCCCCCCTCTCCCACCCCTCTAGGTGGTCAGGAACAAGACAAGGTTGCCCACTCTCACCACTATTATTCAGAATGGTTTTTCTAATCCCTGACTTTTAAGACGTTTGCCCCTCACCTGACAGACCACTGGGCTGGCTATGGGGGGGCAGCTGCTCTCCCTCTGGCCGTGTCAGCCCCTCCTCTGCTCACTTCCCCTGTATTAGCTCAGAAAGATCCAGTCAGGATGTTTCAGCTACCGGGCTCTTTCCCGTATCCTGTCTGTGGTCCCCGAGTGGAATGAAACAGCAAGATTAAACGAAAAGAAACCCTTCTTACATATTTAGATGAAATACTTCCTTTACCTTATTCTTTAACATTTCTTCTGCATCTGCCCCTTGTTGAACGCTGTGCTAGGTGGGGTACGGTCTCTGTGCTCAGGGCACACAAAGCATCCTGGTAGAGACAGACAGGTAGGCAGTGACAGTGACAATACAAGGTGACAACTGTATTGCTACTTTCTCAGCATCCAAATGTGTGTCTGCATTAGGTGCTGGGGGTACAAAGATAAGTAAGACAGGGTCCCTGACCTAGAGAGGTTTACAGTCTAAGCAGTGCCATCCAACAGAAATATAATGCAAGCCACATAGGTAATTAAAATTTTTCTAGTAGCCCCGTTAAAAAGTAAAAAGAAACAGGTGAAATTAATTTTAATCAGCCATTTAATATAACCCAATTTATCTAGCATATTGTCATTTCAACATGTAATCGATATAAAAATTATCAATGATATATTTTAGGTTAGTTTTTTCATACTAAGCATTTCACATGTGGTATGTAGCTTACAAGACATCTCCATTCAGACCAGACCCAGTTTAAGCGCTCAGTAGCCACATATGGCTGGTGGCTACCATATCGGACAGGGCAGATCTAAGGAGAAGATGAGCTTATTAATAGATCATTCCACAATGTATCGAAAGCTCCCCAAGGCTGTACCTAGGATGTTGTGGGCGATAGACCTCACTCCTGAGGTGGGATGTGTGGGGGAAAAGGTAATGGTCAGGGAAGGCTTCTTGGAGGAAGCAGCACACGAACAGAGGTAGCCAGATGCACCATGGGAAGACCACGTCCAGAAGGTGGAACAGGCAGCCTGAAGATGGGCTCAGTGGTTTCAAACAGTGCAATGTGAGCAGGGCTCATCACTAGTTTGGTGATTACAGCTTAACAAGTGAATCTGAAAAACATAAATTAAAAAAAAAAAAAAGTGAAACCTTTAGTGAATAGGAATGAGGTAGAAGGGAAGGACAGAAGAAGCGCCGGCAGAGAGGGACGCTTTCCTACTCAAAGGGGACGTCTTCATGAGACGGGAAAGTTGAGGAGCACTGTACCAGGGTAGGGCCCAGTTAGTGGAAGGCAGGATGGATTTTGGCCACTGCTCAGCCCCTCATCCAGGCCCTTTGTGGAGTGCGTGGTCTGCACAACCATCCATGGCAGCCCTCTGCTGTTCTGTCATTCTGCAGCCTCTCCAGCTGGACTGTTTTGCCACATTTACTTGAGAATAAGCATACTGGAGCTGGTTGGAGGATGTGACGTTGATCTTTTTTTCAGGGTTTGTCCGGAAACATAAGCTCCTACCTGGGCCTGAACCTTGCTGCTTGCCATACAAGGCCCAGTGAAATGGACAGTCTGTGCCTTCTGGGGGCTTCTCTGCCCAAACACTAACGGGAAATGTGAAACTGGCACTGCCACTGAAAGGGCACCTGTGCCTGCAGGTCTGGAGCATGAACACCACACATACTCAGCACGTGTCCAGGCTGTGGAGAGCTCAGCAGGACACCGATTCGCTGTGCAACCTTGGACAAGTCACCTTGCCTCTTTGGGCTTCCTCTCCTCTGTGAAAGTAGGGGTTGGGACAGATGACAGGCTCATAGGTGTTTTGATTAGCAATCTGCAACAAACTGGAGCAAATCTGCGCTCAGCAAACTATGCCCCAGCCTGTCCTCACCTCAACCCTCATCCCCAGACCCCAGTGACACACAGACTTGAACACTTTGTTCTCCCAACCTTCCCCGCACAACCTGCTGGCCGAAACCCAGGAAAATCTGGTTTGAGATATGTATGTCCTTATGCAACAGTTTCTCCCCCCAGTTTACACTGCTGGTGCTTTAAGAAACACAATATTGCAATTATACTCCAATAAAGATGTTTAAAAAAAAAGAAAAAAAAAAAAAGAAACACAATATTGGCAAAATGCACTATGCTCAAAATGATTCCTGGGAACCGAACAGACCAGTTTGGTTGGAAGCCCGAGGCACCTTCTCTAAAGGCCTGGCCTCTCCCTCCTGCTCCCCCTTCACTGGGATGCGATGGATGGCAAGCCAGGTGTCAGGTTAGGTCACAGGATGAGAAGTCTGAACTAGCTGAAGCTGCCTGGGACAGCTCTAGCGTATCCATGCCTTGGCTCGGCTCACTGGGGCTTTAATAATGCAATAATAACCAGCTTCTAAAGCACACAAAGGCTTTTGGAAAGCCGGAGATAAAAGCGACTTTGTTCTGTTCTTGCCCAGTACAGTAGACATCCATAGGTGTTCCCACAGAAACTGGCCACTTGGCTGTCACTGTTGTTGGATTTCCCCCCCTTCTTGCTTACTGAGAAGCTACAGATAGCTTAGAAGGAAAATAGCATCCAGAAAATGCACTTGAAAAAGAAAGCTGATGAGAGAAGAGCATGTTGGAAAGCTGGGTGCACTTTCTGCTGAGTTCTTCTCTTCCCTGAGACTGTTGGCCCCTGCAGGATGCTGCATCTCCTTCATCAAAAAGTCATCGTGGGCCCAGTGTGAGGCTTAATGCAGTCAGAGCGTGGGCGGCCGCCGAGACAAAGCCATTTCTCCTCCGTGCTCTGCATTTGGGTTGCATCGTGCCTGCTGGAGGGAGCAGCCCCACATCTCACTCTCCCTGCCACTGCGACCCTGCCTGCCCCCATCTTCCCTATCCTTTCTCCTCCCCTCCCACTATCCCCCTCCTCCTCCCCCAACACATAGAGTTTATATAGCTGGCTTCTTCACCCCCCACTGTCTTTTCATATTACTCTTTTTTTTTTAAATATCTTTATTGGAGTATAATTGCTTTACAATGGTGTGTTAGTTTCTGCTTTATAACAAAGTGAATCAGCTATACATATACATATATCACCATATCTCCTCCCACTTGCATCTCCCTCCCACCCTCCCTATCCCACCCCTCTTGGTGGTCACAAAGCACCAAGCTGATCTCCCTGTGCTATGCATCTGCTTCCCACTAGCTAGCTATTTTACATTTGGTAGTGTATATATGTCCATGCCGCTCTCTCACTTCGTCCCAGCTTACCCTTCCCCCTTCCCGTGTCCTCAAGTCCATTCTCTATGTCTGCATCTTTATTCCTGTCCTGCCCCTAGGTTCTTCATAACCATTTTTTTTTTTTTAGATTCCATATATATCTGTTAGCATACGGTATTTGTTTTTCTCTTTCTGACTTACTTCACTCTGTATGACGGAATCTGGGTCCATCCACCTCACTACAAATAACTCAATTTCATTTCTTTTTATGGCTGAGTAATATTCCATTGTATATATGTGCCACATCTTCTTTATCCGTTCATCTGTCGATGGACACTTAGGTTGCTGCCATGTCCTGGCTACTGTAAATAGAGCTGCAATGAACATTGTGGTACATGACTCTTTTTGAATTATAGTTTTCTCAGCATATATGCCCAGTAGTGGGATTGCTGGGTCATATGGTAGTTCTATTTTTAGTTTTTTAAGGAACCTCCATACTGTTCTCCATAGTAGCTGTATCAATTTACATTCCCACCAACAGTGCAGGAGGGTTCCCTTTTCTCCACACCCTCTCCAGCATTTATTGTCTGTAGATGTTTTGATGATGGCCACTCTGACCGGTGTGAGGTGATACCTCATTGTAGTTTTGATTTGCATTTCTCTAATGATTAGTGATGTTGAGCATCCTTTCACGTGTTTGTGGGCAATCTGTATATCTTCTTTGGAGAAATGTCTATTTAGGTCTTCTACCCATTTTTGGATTGGGTTGTTTGTTTTTTGGATATTGAGCTGCAGGAGCTGCTTGTAAATTTTGGAGATTAATCCTTTCTCAGTTGCTTCATTTGCAAATATTTTCTCCCATTCTGAGGGTTGTCTTTTCATCTTGTTTACAGCTTCCTTTGCTGTGCAAAAGCTTTTAAGTTACATTAGGTCCCATTTGTTTCTTTTTGTTTTTATTTCCATTTCTCTAGGAGGTGGGTCAAAAAGGATCTTGCTATGATTTATGTCATAAGAGTGTTCTGCCTATGTTTTCCTCTAAGAGTTTTATAGTGTCTGGCCTTACATTTAAGTCTTTAATCCATTTTGAATTGATTTTTGTGTATGGTGTCTGGGAGTGTTCTAATTTCATTCTTTTATATGTAGCTGTCCAGTTTTCCCAGCATTACTTATTGAAGAAGCTGTCTTTTCTCCGTTGTATATTCTTGCCTCCTTTATCAAAAATAAGGTGACCATATGTGTGTGGGTTTATCTCTGGGCTTTCTATCCTGTTCCATTGATCTATATTTCTGTTTCTGTGCCAGTACCATACTGTCTTGATTACTGTAGCTTTGTAGTACAGTCTGAAGTCTGGGAGCTTGATTCCTCCAGCTCCGTTTTTCTTTCTCAAGATTGCTTTGGCTATTTGGGGTCTTTTGTGTTTCCATACAAATTGTGAAATTTTTTGTTCTAGTTCTGTGAAAAATGCCATTGGTAGTTTGATAGGGATTTCATTGAATCTGTAGATTGCTTTGAGTAGTATAGTCATTTTCACAATGTTGATTCTTCCAATCCAAGTACATGGTATATCACTCCATCTGTTTGTATCATCTTTAATTTCTTTCATCAGTGTCTTATAGTTTTCTGCATACAGGTCTTTTGTCTCCTTAGGTGGGTTTATTCCTAGGTATTTTATTCTTTTTGTTGCAATGGTAAATGGCAGTGTTTCCTTAATTTCTCTTTCAGATTTTTCATCATTAGTGTATAGGAATGCAAGAGATTTCTGTGCATTAATTTTGTATCCTGCTACTTTACCAAATTCATTGATTAGCTCTAGTAGTTTTCTGGTAGCATCTTTAGGATTCTCTATGTATAGTATCACATCATCTGCAAAGAGTGACAGCTTTACTTCTTCTTTTCCGATTTGGATTCCTCTTATTTCTTTTTCTTCTCTGGTTGCTGCAGCTAAAACTTCCAAAACTATGTTGAATAATAGTGGTGAGAGTGGACAACCTTGTCTTGTTCCTGATCTTACTGGAAATTGTTTCAGTTTTTCACCATTGAGGACGATGGTGGCTGTGGGTTTGTCATATATGGCCTTTATTATGTTGAGGTAAGTTCCCTCTATGCCTACTTTCTGGAGGGTTTTCTCATAAATGGGTGTTGAATTTTGTTGAAAGCTTTTTCTGCATCTATTGAGATGATCATATGGTTTTTCTCCTTCAATTTGTTAATATGGTTTATCACATTGATTGATTTGCATATATTGAAGAATCCTTGCATTCCTGGGATAAACCCCACTTGATCATGGTCTATGATCCTTTTAATGTGCTGTTGGATTCTGTTTGCTAGCATTTTGTTGAAGATTTTTGCATCTATGTTCATCAGTGATATTGGCCTGTAGTTTTCTTTCTTTGTGACATCTTTGTCTGGTTTTGGTATCAGGGTGATGGTGGCCTCATAGAATGAGTTTGGGAGTGTCCCTCCCTCGGTTGTATTTTGGAAGAGTTTGAGAAGGATAGTTGTTAGCTCTTCTCTAAATGTTTGACAGAATTCGCCTGTGAAGCCATCTGGTCCTGGGCTTTTGTTTGTTGGAAGACTTCTAATCACAGTCTCAATTTCAGTGCTTGTGATTGGTCTGTTTATATTTTCTATTTCTTCCTGATTCAGTCTCGGAAGGTTGCGCTCTTCTAATAACTTGTCCATTTCTTCCAGGTTGTCCTTTTTATTGGCATATAGTTGCTTGTAGTAATCTCTCATGATCCTTTGTATTTCTGCAGCGTCAGTTGTTACTTCCCCTTTTTCATTTCTAATTCTATTGATTTGAGTCTTCGCTCTTTTTTTCTTGATGAGTCTGGCTAATAGTTTATCAATTTTGTTTATCTTCTCAAAGAACCAGCTTTTAGTTTTATTGATCTTTGCTATTGTTTCATTTCTTTTTCATTTATTTCTGATCTGATCTTTATGATTTCTTTCCTTCTGCTAATTTGGGGGTTTTTTTGTTCTTCTTTCTCTAATTGCTTTAGGTGTAAGGTTAGGTTGTTTGACACGTTTCTTGTTTCTTGAGGTAGGATTGTATTGCTATAAACTTCCCTCTTAGAACTGCTTTTGCTGCATCCCATGGGTTTTGGGTCGTCGTGTTTCCATTGTCATTTGTTTCTAGGTATTTTTTGATTTCCTCTTTGATTTCCTCAGTGATCTCTTGGTTATTTAGTAGTGTATTGTTTAGCCTCCATGTGTTTTTATTTTTTACAGATTTTTTTCCTGTAATTGATATCTAGTCTCATAGAGTTGTGGTCAGAAAAGATACTTGATATGATTTCAATTTTCTTAAATTTACCGAGGCTTGATTTGTGACCCAAGATATAATCTATCCTGGAGAATGTTCCATGAACACTTGAGAAGAAAGTGTATTCTGTTGTTTTTGGGTGGAATGTCCTATAAATATCAATTAAGTCCATCTTGATTAATGTATCATTTAAAGCTGGTTTCCTTATTTATTTTCATTTCAGTTGATCTGTCCATTGGTGACAGTGGGGTGTTCAAGTCCCCTACTATGATTGTGTTACTGTCGATGTCCCCTTGTATGGCTGTTAGCATTTGCCTTATGTATTGAGATCCTCCTATGTTGGGTGCATAAATATTTACACTGTTATATCTTCTTCTTGGATTGATCCCTTGATCATTATGTAGTGTCCTTCTTTGTCTCTTATAATAGTCTTTATTTTAAAGTCTATTTTGTCTGATATGAGAATTGCTACTCCAGCTTTCTTTTGATCTTCATTTGCATGGAATATCTTTTTCCATCCACTCACTTTCAGTCTGTATGTGTCCCTAGGTCTGAAGTGTGTCTCTTGTAGACAGCATATATAGGGGTCTTGTTTTTGTATCCATTCAGCCAGTGTATGTCTTTTAGTTGGAGCATTTAATCCATTTACATTTAAGGTAGTTATTGATACGTATGTTCCTATTACCATTTTCTTAATTGTTTTGGGTTTGTTATTGCAGGTCTTTTCCTTCTCTTGTGCTTCCTGCCTAGAGAAGTTCCTTTAGCATTTGTTGTAATGCTGGTTTGGTGGTGCTGAATTCTCTTAGCTTTTGCTTGTGTGTAAAGGTTTTAATTTCTCCGTCAAATCTGAATGAGACCCTTGCTGGGTAGAGTAATCTTGGTTGTAGGTTTTTCCCTTTCATCACTTTAAATATGTCCTGCCACTCACTTCTGGCTTGCAGAGTTTCTGCTGAAAGATCAGCTGTTAACCTTATGGGGATTCCCTTGTATGTTATTTGTTGCTTTTCCCTTGCTACTTTTAATATTTTTTCTTTGTATTTAATTTTTGATAGTTTGATTAATATGTGTCTTGGCGTGTTTCTCCTTGGATTTATCCTGTATGGGACTCTCTGAACTTCCTGGACTTGATTGACTATTTCCTTTCCCATATTAGGGAAGTTTTCAACTATAATCTCTTCAAATATTTTCTCAGTCCCTTTATTTTTGTCTTCTTTTTCTGGGACCCCTATAATTCGAATGTTGGTGCATTTAATGTTGTCCCAGAGGTCTGTGAGACTGTCCTCAATTCTTTTCATCCTTTTTTCTTTATTCTGCTCTGCAGTAATGATTTCCACTATTTTAGGTCACTTACCTGTTCTCCTGCCTCAGTTATTCTGCTATTGATTCCTTCTAGCGAATTTTAAATTTCGTTTATTGTGTTGTTCATCATTGTTTGTTTGCTCTTTAGTTCTTCTAGGTCCTTGTTAAATGTTTCTTGTATTTTCTCCATTCTATTTCCAAGTTTTTGGATCATCTTTACTATCATTACTCTGAATTCTCTTTCAGCTAGACTGACTATTTCCTCTTCATTTGTTTGGTCTGGTGGGTTTTTGCCTTGCTCCTTCATCTGCTGTGTGTTTCTCTGTCTTCTCATTTTGCTTAACTTACTGTGTTTGGGGTCTCCTTTTCGCAGGCTGCAGGTTCATAGTTCCTGTTGTTTTTGGTGTCTGTCCCCAGTGGCTAAGGTTGCTCAGTGGGCTATGTAGGCTTCCTGGTGGAGGGGACTGGTGCCTGTGTTCCGGTGGATGAGGCTGGATCTTGTCTTTCTGGTGGGCAGGACCACATCTGGTGGTGTGTTTTGGGGTGTCTGTGACCTTATTATGATTTTAGGCAGCCTCTCTGCTAATGGGTGGGGTTGTGTTCCTGTCTTGCTTGTTGTTTGGCATAGGGTGTCCAGCACTGTAGCTTGCTGGTTGTTGAGTGGAGCTGGGTCTTCGCGTTGAGATGGAGATCTCTGGGAGAGCTTTCACTGTTTGATATTATGTGGAGCCGGGCGGTCTCTGGTGGACCAATGTCCTGAACTCAGCTCTCCCACCTCAGAGGCACAGGCCTGACACCCAGCCGGAGCACCAAGACCCTGTCAGCCACATGGCTCTGATGAAAAGGGAGAAAAAAAGAAGGAAAGAAAGAAAAAAATAAATAAAATAAAGTTATTAAAAATAAAATAAAAAAATATTAACAATTAAAAAATTAAAAAATAATTTAAAAAAAGGAAAAAAAGAAAGAAGAGAGCAACCAAACCAAAAAACATATCCACCAATGATAACAAGTGCTAAAAACTATTAAAAAAAAAAAAAAAAGACAGACAGAACCCTAGGACAAATGGTAAAAGCAAAGCTATACAGAGAAAACCACACAAAGAAGCATACACATACACACTCACAAAAAGAGAAAAAGGAAAAAATACATATATCTTTATATATAAAAAAAAGGAAGACAGCAACCAAATCAATAAACAAATCTACCAATGATAATAAACTCTAAATACTAAATTAAGATAAACCTAAAACCAGAAACAAATTAGATGCAGAAAGCAGACCCCAAGTCTACAGTTGCTCCCAAAGTCCACCGCCTCAATTTTGGGATGATTCGTTGTCTATTCAGGTATTCCAGAGATGCAGGGTACGTCAAGTTGATTATGGAGATTTAATCTGCTGCTCCTGAGGCTGCTGGGAGAAATTTCCCTTTCTCTTCTTTGTTTGCACAGCTCCTGGGGCTCAGCTTTGGATTATGGCCCTGCCTCTGCATGTAGGTCGCCTGAGGGTGTCTGTTCTTCACTCAGACAGCACGGGGTTAAAGTAGCAGCTGATTAGGGGGCTCTGGCTCACTCAGGGCAGGGGGAGCGAGGGGTACGGAGTGCAGGGCAAGCCTGCGGTGGCAGAGGCCAGCGTGACATTGCAACAGCCTGAGGCGTGCCGTGTGTTCTCCCGGGGAAGTTGTCCCTGGATCATGGAACCCTGGCAGTGGTGGCCTGCACAGGCTCCCGGGAGGGGAGGTGTGGATAGTGACCTGTGCTTGCACACAGGCTCCTTGGTGGCTGCAGCAGCAGACTTAGTGTCTCATGCCCATCTCTGGGGTCCATGCTGATAGCCGCGGCTCGCGCCCGTCTCTGGAGCTCGTTTAGGCGGTGCTCTGATCTCCTCTCCTCCCGCACCCCCGAAACAATGGTCTCTTGCCTCTTAGGCAGTTCCAGACTTTTTCCTGGACTCCCTCCCAGCTAGTTGTGGCGCACTAGCCCCCTTTAGGCTGTGTTCATACAGCCAACCCCAGTCCTCTCCCTGGGATCTGACTTCCGAAGCCCAAGCCTCAGCTCCCAGCCCCCGCCCGCCCCTGCGGGTGAGCAGACAAGCCTCTCAGGCCGGTGAGTCTTCATCAGCTCCGCTCCTCTGTGAAGGAATCTCTCCACTTTGCCCTCCGCACCCCTGTGGCTGCGCTCTCCCCCTTGGCTCCGAAGCTTCCCCCCTGCCACCCCCCGTCTCCGCCAGTGAAGGGGCTTCCTAGCGTGTGGAAACCTTTCCTCCTTCACAGCTCCCTCCCAGAGGTGCAGGTCCCACCCCTATTCTTTTGTCTCTGTTTTTTGTTTTGCCCTACCCAGGTACGTGGGGTGTTTCTTGCCTTTTGGGAAGTCTGAGGTCTTCTGCCAGCGTTCAGTAGGTGTTCTGTAGGAGTTGTTCCACGTGTAGATGTATTTCTGATGTATTTGTGGGGAGGAGGGGGATCTCCACATCTTACTCCTCCGCCATCTTGAAGGTCTTCACTTTACTCTTAATGGAGAGAGCTGGGCTGCATATGGGATTCACCCAGACTTCCCCACCTATGCCTCTTAAAGAGTAAGAAACAAAAGCCCAGAGAGCAAAGTGATGGGACCAAGGAAACACAGCTGGTTCCATTTTGGAAACTACTAATCCGTATGCTTATTGCTACACGTGTGTGTGTGTGTGTGTGTGTGTGTGAGTGTGTGTGTGTGTGTGTAACAACAATCGCTTTGTTTATAACCTCAGTTGTCATTTCAAGGAAGGTGGGTCCTGTGAACTGTATGAAGCACAGCTTATTTATCTGAGCTGTGTTTTGGACTTGGGTATGCAAATTTGGGAATGGCAGCTAGGGCAGAACAGAATGACCTTGCATAACAGAGCAGGAGGAATCTGGGAAGGAGAAAGAGGATCTAGGAGATTAGACCAGGGGGATGGGCTGAAAAAGAGACCCCCAGTGGTTGTCCAGAAAAGGAGGGCTTTTCAGAACATAATGTCTGGTTGTTTGTTTCTTCTTTTTAATTGTTTGTTATGGGGTGTGCACTGTATATTCCCTCACGAAACTGTCAGGAGATTCTCCACTGTTCATTAATGTGATGTGAATAGATTTGGGGAGGGGCTGGTGCACTTAAAGGGTTGCTGAGATCTGAGTTCATGTTGATGTGATGTGAAACAGACAGCTGCTGCAAGCGGCTGGTTGAGAGGACGAGGAGACAGCTGACATCTGGGTTCTACGTGGAAGTCCACGGGGGCCCGGCAGTCCTGGTCTTAATGGGCCCATTTAGAATTGAGCATGCATAGGTTTGCACATGGAGGTGACATTCACTGATCTTACAGCTATTGCCAGTCCATTAGAAAGAGGTGCAGCCTTTTGCACAGCTGTGTGCCAGGCCCGAGGTCTTTGGCTCTCTTTCCTAGCTTCTAGGCTGTCTGAGTGGAAGCCTCCCTCAGGCCATCCTAATCAGTAGTGCTGCTTCCCAGCCACTGGCTGCTTTCCTGTTCTGCTCTCAGCCAAGCATTAGCCATACATGTTCAAACCATCATGGCGGGACTGGGACAAGCATGCTTCAATGTTGGCAAATGGAATGTCTTCCAAGACCTTCAAGATTTTTCAAACACCAGACCAATGGTATCTTTTTCCTGTTCCAAACTGCTGAGGTTTCCTAATGCTGATGGTATCGAGTCTAAAGTCCTGATCCTGTTGTTCCAAGTTGTGTACTTTCTGGCCTTAACCTACATTCATGCATTCATTCATTTGTCAGATACCAATTTTGCTTATTTAAAATTGAAGATGTTCTAGTCGCTTTCATCTCCCACCTAAGAAAATAAAATCCCTTTCCACCCTTCCCTGAGTAGTCCGTGAGACATTCAATCTTTGTACACCATCCACACTGACCTGGGCTCCTGGAATTCTCTTCCCCTCCACTCTGCTTGGTTGAATCTATTTCAGTTTAGCTCTCAGGTTGCAAGGAACGGCATTCAAAAGAATCACCAGGAAAAGAAGGTTAAGAAGTGGCTGTAAGGCTACAACATAGATTTGGACTGCAGATGACAAGACTTTAAGTTCCAAGGTGGCTTCAGTTCAGGACTAGCCAGTTCACCTCTCTTGTCCCAGGGGCAAGGTCTCCCTTTTCCTTTGCCGTTGCCACTTACCTTGAGCGCTGGCTCCTTTACTGACAGCTGGTTCTGTCTGCTCCTAGTTTCTATTTCCTCATAATTTTGGCTTACACACGGCTCTGACTTGCCCTGAACTTTCCAGCCCCATCTTTACCTGAAGCTAACGCCTGAGGCAAGTCTTTTAGCAACTGCCTGTGTTGCCAGATCTCCCATTTTGGTTTCCCAATTTCAGATTCCAGAAGGGAATCTAACTGATGTAGCTTATCTTTTTATGCTGGTCCAAGTCATAGATCTCAGCTTGCTCAAGGAAGAACTGCCCTTGCATCAGCTTTCTCCAGTCAGGTCGGTCAACCTTGGCTGGTAGACAAGGAAGGGTCCAGTTCCATCAGTGGGGACTGGAGTTGGGGTGTTTCCACACGGGCACATTTAGGTGTGAGCTGGCACACCTCTGTAACAATGACCTTAAAGCCCAGCTCAGGTCATATCTCCTCTGTATTTCTCTTCTCAATTACTTCTTCACTTATTTGGTACTTACAGTATTGTATTTTTAGTTATCCTTGCCTGTGCATTTGTCCTTTGTCACCCAGATGTTCAATAGCTTAAGGTCTGAGACTCTTAAAACAGAGGCCTAAGAACCTTGCAATCAAGGCTAAATGACCGCCCAACCTGAATTCTTAATAGCATTGTGATTTCAAATATTCTCTACTGCTGTCCCTGGAAATCACTGAAACATTTAAAGAATGCTAACCGTTTAGAATTTACATCTGTTTCTCAGAAAACCTCATATCTGGAGGTGTCATGAAAATTCCATGCCCCAATTTTTGAGGTTGAAAATATGGGTACAGTGTTCATAAGGGATAGAGGACTTCTCTAAATGTGGTAACGGAGGGCAACGGACATACTGGAGAGAGATTACAGAAACAGAGTAAGTTGGACTTGGTGACTCTGGCTATAGGGAATAAGGAAGCGTGGTATCTATTAATAGAGACACCCATGTTTTGGGCTTGGGTGATTGGGTGGAAAATGGGAAGGGAATTGTAAACTTAGAAAATGGGAAGAAGTTTTGATGTGATCCATATTTTACAGACCTTCAAATATTTATTAAGTCAATAAATATTTATTTAATACCCACTCTCTGCCAGGCACTAGGCCAGGACGGGTGGCACCAAGATGAATAAGACACAGTGCCTGCCATCAAGGTGTTCTGTCCAGAGTGGGAGATAGCTGTGGAAATAAAAATTATAAGACAGTGTGATAAGTACTATAATGAAGAGAGACCCGTGCAAGAGATAGTGGTAGACCAAGACTTCTTAGGAAGGTCATAAAAATTTTAACAGAGGAGAAGATACTTGAGCAGGGTCACGAAGGATGACCAGGTGATTAGGGAGGGTATTCTTGCTATCAGAAACAGCATTTGAAATGTCTTGGATACATTCAGAGGAGTGATAGGAAATGAAGCAAAGGTCAGTACCTGGAGAAACTTACAAGTCAGGCTAATGAGTTCAGATTTTATTTTACAGGGAAGAGGGAGTCATTGAAGAGTTTTAGTATGGTAGCAAGGAGAGCAGATTTGAGGTTATGAAATGATCACTCAGGCAGCAGTGTACAGTGTGAATTTGATGGGGATGAGACGGGAGGCCAAGAGAGTGGCTAGGAGATTATTGAAATAGTTCATAAGAGAGATGAGGAATGCTTCATCCTAGGGAGTTGCAGTAGTGATGGAGAGAAGTGAAGGCTGGAAAGACATTACAGAAATAGAATGCATAAACCCTGGTGACTCACTGGATGGAGGGGATGGGGAAGAAGGAGGAGTCTTGGGTAACTGGGCCAGTGTTGATAATAATAACCAGACCCAAAAATACAGAAGTTGGTTTTGGACAAACTGATCAACTCTACTAGACTGCTGTTTCCTTAAGAACAGGGACTATGTCCTATTCACTGTCACAATACCTGTGCCTAGCACAATGTATTGAACACCTAGTGATTAGAGAATTTTGAGCATGTGAGTTTGAAACATCTGAGGGATATCCAGGTAGACACATCCAGTGCTTAGCTTTAAAATTCAAGAGACAGATAGAAGCTAGAGAGACACATTTGAGAATCATCTTATGTAATGGTGGGTGAGCTCATCCAGGGAGACTACAGAGAGAGATGAGAAGGGGGTGGAGGATAGAATGTTGGGTAATAGCAATAGTTAAGGGGCAGGTTGAAGCAGAGGAGCCATTTGCAAAACTAGGAACATGGTGTCATGGAAGCCAACGTGGAGAGAGTATTCAAGCCTGGGAGAGGTCAACCACGTCAATGGCCATCAAGAGCTTAGAGCTCCCACTAGTGTCAGTCCAATCATTCCAGTTAACTGGTTTGGTTCTGGCCTTAGAATCATCGACTGCCTTCCCATCAAAGCCAGTCCTTCCAGGTATAGTCCTAGGTCCATAGCCTCTGTTTTCTCATCCAAGGAGCCATAGTGGTAAGTGACTGAACCTGTCTTACTTTTCACATGTTGGGATGGTTAAGTGAGATAATGCGTCAGCAGCTTTCAAAAACTTTTGGTTTCAGGACCCCTTTATACTTTTAAAATTTATCAAGAGCCCAAACAAGCTTTTGTTTAAATGTGTTATATCTATTAATATTTACCACATTATAAATTAAAACTGGGAAATTTAAAAAAACGCATTTAAAGTGAATAATAATAAACCATGATATGTTAACATAAAGGACATATTTTATGAGATATCACTACATTCTCAAAAACAACTTAGAGAGAAGGATAGCATGGCTTTACAGTTTTGCAAATATCTTTAATGCCTGACTTAATGGAGACAGTAAATTCTTGTATCTGCTTCTGTATTCAATCTGTTATGATATCACATGCCATGTAACCTCTAGAAAATTCTACTGTACTCTTGTGAAAGGATGAGAGCTAAAAAGGGCAAATAACATCTTGGCATTATTACAAAAATAGGTTTGTCTTTGAGGACCCCTGAAAGTGTTTCAGGAAAACTCAGGGATCCTTAGACCATACTTTGAGAATCACTGATGTATGTGAATGCACTTTGGAAGTTAGAAAGTCCATACAAAGGTGTTATGATCACCCTGAAAAGATATACTCTGGAATCAGAGGGATCTTTCTCATGTGGCTATAATTTGCCCCCAGAGAAGCATTATGTATGAGTAACATTGCTCCCAACAGGTACTTAGGCCATGATAGAGAAAGAGTTTCCAGCCCATATTTTTTACTTTTTCCTTCCCGAGAATTAAATTTAAAAATGTAAGTGAGAATGTGCCGTAGAAATGCAGGGTGTTAATTCAAATTATGTTGTTTTAAGTTAAGATCTTGTTATCCTCAGGCCAACCACGAAGAAAAAATAAATAAATTAAAATATATACACACACATATATGTATGTAAATGTGTTTATATATCTATGTATTTCTCTCTTTCTCTGTCTCTCAACCCTTCTCCCTCTCCCCTGTCTCTCTGTCTTCTTCTCAGAGACAGAGAAAGAGAGAGAGAGCGAGCAAGGGAAAGTTTTATGCTAGAAAATTTCTATTTAACACAGAAGAAGGCAGTAATGAAGGCACAGAGGAACAAAAAATCCATAAGGCATACTGAAAAAAAAATAGCAAAAGGACAAATGAAACCTTATCAGTAATTACTTAAATGTAAATGGACTAAAACTCCAATAAAAAAGCAGAGGTTGGAAAAATGGATGGAAAACCTCAATCCAACTATATGCTATCTACAAAAGACATATTTTACATTCAAAGACACAAATAGGTTGAAAGTGAAAGGATGGAAAAAGATATAACACGCCAACAGTACCCAAAAGAGAGCTGGAATGGTTATACTAATATCAGGCAAATAGACTTTAAGACAAAAATTGTTACTGAGACAAACAAGTACATTTTATAATAATAAAGACTATGGTGGAAATTAATGAAAAATAGAATAAAAAAAGGGTTAGAGAAAATCAAGGAAATGAAAGGTTGGTTCTTTGAAGACCAACAAAACTAAGAGACGTTTAGCTAGACTGACCAAGAAAAAAATACTCAAATTACTAAAATCAGGAATAAAATAGTAGGCATCACTACCAATCTTACAGAAATACAAAGGATGATAAAGGAATACTATGAACAATTTTATGCCAACAAATTAGATAACACAGACAAAATGAACAACTTCCTAGAAAGTTACAAATTACTTAAACCAAGAATAGATGATCTAAATAGATCTATAATATGTAAAGATATTAAATTATTAATTAAAAAAACTTCCCACACACAGAAAAGCTGAGGCCTAGGTGACTTCATTGGTGAGTTCTAACAAATCTTTAAGGAAGAATTAACACAAATGATTCACAAACTCTTCCCCCAAAAAATAGAAAAGGAGGGAATACTTCGTAATTCATTCAATGAAGCTGTTACTACACTGATATCAAAACCAGACAGACATTGCAGGAAAAGAAAGCTATAGGCCAATATCTCTAAAATATAGATGGAAAAGTCCTCAACAAAGTACGAGCAAACTGAGACAGCAACATAAAAAGTATCATACACATGATCAAGTAGAATTTATCCAAAGAACACAAAAGTGGCTTAACATATGAAAATCAATTAGTATTATATACCATTCCATAGAATGAAGGACAAAAGCTACATAACTACCTCAACAGATGCAGAAGAAACATTTGACAAAATCTAATGTGCTTTCATGATAAAAAAATACTCAACAAACTAGGAATAGAAGGGAATGTCTTCAATCTACTGAAGGCCTTCGATGAAAAACCCACAGCAAACACCATACTTAATGGTGAAATACTGAAATCTTTCCCCTAAGATCAGGAACAAGGCAAGTGCTACTGTCACTTCTATTCAACATTGTAGTGGAGGTTCTAGCCAGAGAAATTAAGCAAGAAAAAGAAATAGAAGGGATTCAGATAGAAAAGAAAGAAGTAAAAATACCTTTTTTTTGCAGATGACATGATCTTGTACGTAAAACATTCTAAAGAATTCAATCTAATAAAAATCATTAGAACTAATAAATGAGTTCAACAAAGTTGCAGGATATGAGATACAAAATCAATTGTATTTCTATACGTTAGCACCGAACAGCTCAAAAATCAAATTTGGAAAGTGTAAAGAAAAAACACACTCCTTCTGTGTGTCTCCTTTACTCTCACACTATCACCACACTACTCCTGACTCTTGCTGTCACCAAATGTGTGTGAGGGGCTTCCCCACACCAAACAATCCTGTGACACTAGCTGGGTGTCCTACAATTTAAGTCAATTCTGACACCATCTACCTGGAGATAGTGTCAGATCCCACAGGTTAAGTGTTCAGTCCTACGATACTGTTCCCCTCCCCCACTTCAGACGCTAATTGCATGTCGAGATTGTTACCTGTGCTTCTGACCAACTGGCTATAGATAACAGGTTTTCACAACCTCCTCCTTGGTTTAGATTAATTTGCCAGAGTGGCTCACAGAACCCAGGAAAACATTTTACTTACTAGATTTCCTGCTTATTATAGAAGAATACAACTTAGGAACAGCCAGTTGGAAGAGATGTGGGAAAGAGTGTGGAGCTTTCTTGCCTTTTCTGAGCTCTCCACTCTCCCAGTAGCTTTGCGTGTTCACCAACTTGGAAGCTCTCTAACCACATCTTTTGGGGATTTTGTGGAGGCTTAATTACATAGGCATGGGTGATTTAAATCATTGGCCATTGATGACTGATTCAACCCCCAGTCCCTCTTTCCCCCTAGAGGGTAGGGGGTAGGACTGAAAGTTGCAGCCTTCTAATCATGGTTGGTTCTCCTGACAACAAGCCCCCATCTAAGGGGCTTTCCAAGAGTCCCCTCATTAACATAAGTGGTTGAAAGGGGCTTGTTATGAATAACAAGATACCCATTTTACCCTTATCTCTCTGAAGCCACATCAGGAACTGAGGACAAAACCCAATTATTGTAACAAAAGATGTCCCTATTGTTCTAACTATTTAGGAAATTACAAGGGTTTGGAGAGCTGTGTACCAGGAATGAGGATGAAGACCAAATTTGTATTTCATATTATAGATCACAATATCACAGAGAGCAATCCCATTACAATAGCATCAGAAAGAATAAAATACTTAGGACTAAATATAACAAAAGTATGTAAGACTTGTACACTGAAAACTATAAAAATCATTGAAAGAAATTAGAGAAGACCTAAATAAGTGGAAAGGCATTCAAGGTTCATGGATTGGAAGACAACACTGTTAGGATGGCAATACTTCCAAAATGGATCTATAGATTCAGAGCAACCCCACACAAAATCCTAGTTCCTTTTGTTTTTTCTTTGCAGATATGGACAAGTTGATCCTAAACTTCCCACGGAAATGCAAGGGACCCAGAATAGCCAAAGTGATCTTGAAAAAGAAGAATAAAGCTGGAGGACTCGCACATCCCAATTTTAAAACTTACTATAAAGCTACAGTAATCAAGGTAGTGCAGTACTGGAATAAGGATGGTCATAGAGATCAGTGGAATAGAATTGAGAGTCCATAAATAATCCCTCACATTTATGGTCAATTGATTTGACCTCAATTTATGGTCAATTGTACAGTCTTCAACTAATGGTGCTGGCACAGCTGGATATCTACATGCAAAGGAACGAAGTTGGATACTGACCTCACACCATATATAATAATTAACTCAAAATGGATCATGACCTTAAATGTAAGAGCTAAAAGTATACAACTCTTAAAAGAAAACATATGTGTAATCTTTGTGATCTTGGATTAGGCAATATTTTTTAGATATGAAATTAAAAGTACAAGCAACAAAAGAAAAAACAGATAAATTGGACTTTATAGAAATTAAAAAACTTTGGTGCTTAAAAGGATGCTATCAAGAAGTGAAAAGATGATCCACTGAATGAGTGAAAATATTTGCGGATCATATATTTGATAAGGGATTTGTATCTAGAATATATGATCTAACAATAAAAAGACAACCCAATTAAGTGGGTAAAGAATGTGAATTGACATTTCTCCAAAGAAGGTATTCAAATGGCCAATAAGCACATGAAAAGATGCTCAAGGTCATTAGCCATCAGGCAAATGTAAATCAAAACCACAATGAGATACCACTTCACACCCACTAGGAGGGTAATAATAATAATAATAATAAACAACTGATAATAACACGTGTTGGGAGGATGTGGAGAAAGTGGAACCCTTCATACACTGCTGGTAGGAATGTAAAATGGTGCAGCCACTTTGGACATAGTATAAATAGAATAGTAGAGTAAATAATACAGAAATAAATAAAGAACTGCCTTATTTTGGCAATTCCTTGGAAAGCTAAATATACAGTTACCATATAACCCAGCAATTCCACATCTAGGTATATACCAAGGGAAATGAAAATGTATGTCCATACAAAGCTTACTCCCAAATGTTCATAGCAGCATTATTCATAATAGCCAAAAGGTAGAAACAGCTCAAATGTCTGTTAACTGATATATGCATAAATAAAATGCAGTATATCCATACAATGGAATATTATTTGGCCATGAAAAGAATGAAGTACTGATACATATTACAATGTGAATGAAACTTGAAAACATTACGGTGTAAGTGGAAAAAGCCAGACACAAAAGGCCACATACTGAATGACTGTAGATATAAGAAATATACAATAGTGTAAATTCACAGAAACAGAATAGATAAGTAGTTTCCAGGGGGTGAAAGGACCTGGAATGGGCAGTGACTGCAATGGTCATGAAGTCTCTTTCAGTGGTGATGAAAATGTTCTGGAATTAGTGGTGATGGTTGCAAAACTTTGTGAATATACTACAAACCACTGAATTGTACATTTTAAAAGGGTGAATTTTATGGTATATGACTTATACCTCAATAAAGCAGTTATTTCAAGAAATGTTAGATTTTTGCTTTTATCATGAATACTATCTTCCATTTCCTTCCAATCCATTGACCAGCCTTTTTGCCAAAATTTACACAAATCCCAGGAGTCTAGAGGTTTGAGTCTCCATCTCCTCTCTAATTTGGACTATGGATGGAAATGCCAGTGGAGGTGGAGATAGCCCTAGGAAAGGGGTCAGAAGATGCAGTTTAAATCATGATTCTGTCTTTTACTGGCTTGTTGACCTTGGGCAAGTCACCTTGCTTCTCTGAGCCTCACGTTCCTATTATGAGAATACAAATGACCCTGACCCTATACATCTCCCAGGGTTGTGTCAGCAGATACCCTGTAAGTGAGAAAGTTTACTAAACTGTAAGCACTACACAGATATTAGTCTTTGTGATTGGGATCTCCATACTTAATGTCAGGGTGCACAGATTGTGAGGGGAGATATTACCACCATCCCAGGCAACTTTAATCACAACCCCAAAGAAGTGCAGAATCTCAAGTCTTATTATAGTTGTCACCTTCGGCTGTCTGGGAGCAATGATGATATTCTCCAGTGCCCAAGAGATTGAGGTCATTATTTTTAAGTGTTTATTTAGAGGACCTTTCTTTTAAGGATTTTCACTTGTCTGACCTATTGTTTTGCTTTTTTTGCTTTTGTTTATTTTGGTGTTTATAAGCATCATTTATTAAAGCACAGCATTCTTGAGCTTTGGTCAAATGTTGATAGGCATGAATTAAAGGTTTACCTAACAGAGTCATCTCCAGCTGCTTCCTAGAAGCAGTACAGTGCACAGCAGAGACGTTAATGTCAGCCCTATCTGGCTTTAAGTTCCAGTTTTACCACTTCTTGCCGTGAGACCTTGGGCAAATGATACTGCTTAATGTTTCTGAGCCTCGGTTTCTTCATCTGTAAAATAGAGATTTCCAGCTTCATAAGTTGTTGCAAGGAGGAAAAGAGACAGTGTTAGCACAAGGTCAAGCACATAATAAGAAGTTAATAAATCTAGTCATTATTACCGGGCCCAGATAATAAGTAATCAAGGTCAACTTCTTACCCAAGGGAAGAGGTTAGCAAGGCTGGCTTTGGGCAAACTGAAAGGAAGAGGCTCTGACAGTGATCAACTGCCTACTCGATGCCGGGTAATTTTCCACATGCTCTATCACTTGATACCCACAGCCCTGAAATACGGGTTTTAATTCATATTTACATGTGACAAAACAGGCTCAAAGAGATTAAACAGTAGTCTAAGGTAACACAGATTATATTGGAGTGTGGAATCCAGGTTGACTGATCCCCAAGTCAAGGGTATTTCTTTCATTCTGTGTAACCCCAGCCCACAGGCCCTGGGGTCTTATTTCTCCTTCCCTTCCATCTTGTCTTCCTTTGGCTGCATAGACACAGGCCTGCCCTTTGCCTAGTGACTCCATCTGTCGCACTTCTCTCCTCCTCATTCCTCTATCTCCAGCTCCAGCCAACGTCTGGATGCATGCCTCCAGGCAGAGGTCGGATTCCATGTGATGGAATGTTGTAGAGGTAAGTTGGGGAATGGACGCAGGGTTGGACCAGATGAACAAAGGTCTCTTCAACTTTATTCATCTTTCAAGGGTCAGCTCAAATATCACCTGTAGCCCTCTCTGAATTAGTCCTTCTTTTCATTGTTCTTTGTACTTGTATCCTCTGTTATACATTTACCATTACATTGAAACTATCTGCTTATTTGTCTATTGGTCTTCTAGGCCCGGTAGAATCTCCAGCCTCAATTACGATTGATTTAATAAAGGGCTTCTTAACATTTTTGTCCCATCTACACTTTGGCAGTTGATTAAGCTCATGAACCCCTTCTCAATTTATAAATACATAAAATATAATATATAGGATTACAAAGGAAACCAACTATATTAAAATATAATAATCAAAAATTTAGTAAACCCAATTTGGCAATAATAATATATTGCTTATTTATCAGCACATTAAATAACAAGATCTAGTGGTAGGTCTAATAACTACCATGATTTTGATGTAGTGATGAGCATAAATGACACCCCAAGATCTACAACAAACTAAATAAAATATATAAATACCTGTGATTTTTATTACGACAAAGTCATAGTTGCTGCAAATACTACTCTGGTTTGTTCCTTACACACATAAATGAAGATAATGTTAAATTTCAATTTCAGGTATTAAAAATAAAGATGTATTTTTTTAACTTCCAAATTAACAATCCCTTGAATTCTATCCAAAGACTCCAGATTAAGACTCCCTGATTTAACAAGTCATCTGAAAATCTAAGGTGATCAAGACTACTGTGTATAAAATAAATAAGCTACAAAAACATATTCTACAGTATAGGGAATATATCCAATATTTCATAATAACTTTAAATGGAGTGTAATCTATAAAAATATTGAATCACTATGTTGTACACCTGAAATTAACATAATATTGTAAATCAACTACACTTCAATTTAAAAAAAAGGACTAACTTCCTTCACTGTGCTTCCATAATACTTGTAATTGCACTGAGTACTTTGAATTGCAAACACTGATATTTGTTTATGTGTTTTTCTTGCCCACTGGACTGTAAACAACTTGAGGGGGAAGAACTGTCTTATTTATCTTTGCTTCCTAGAAGAGTGCTTAGCATATAGTAGGTCCTCAATAAATAGTGGAGAATGAATGATAAGGTTTATCTTATTATTCAATGATAAAAGGTTCAGCACTGCCGCAGTGCATCTCCTTGCCTGTTTACAGCCTACCCATCATTCAAGGTGCATCTTTCCTTTAAGATGCCCCTGACTACTCCTGGCCTCACAGCTCTCTCTTCTAAGACTGTGTCCACTATGTTGGGACTCACCTTGGCACTGAATTAAGAGCCAGTGTATTTGTTCCCCCAATTTTTCTATGTTTATATAAATATTTGTTAAGCATATATCTGATAACGGACTTGTATCTAAAATACATTAAAAAAAAACTCTTATAAGTCAATAATAAAAGACAAATAACTCAATTAAAAATGGCCAAAGGATCTGAATAGACATTTCTCCAAAGAAGACACATAAATGGTCAACAAATCGCATGAAAAGATGCTTTAGTGTCATTAGTCATCAGGGAAGTGAAAAGCAAAATCACAATGATATACTGCTTCAGACTCACTAGATTGGCCACGATGAAAAAGATAGATATTAACAAGTGTTTTAGAGGATATGGAGAAATTGAAACTCATATACTGCTGAGGGGAATACAAAATGGTGCTATAGCATTGGAAAACAGTCTGGCAATTAGGTTAAACATAATTACCATATGACATAGCAATTCCACTCTTAGATATATACCCAAGAGAAATGGAAACATGTGTCCACACAAAAATTTGTACATGAATGTTCACAGCAGCTTTATTCATAATAGCTAAAAACCTGAAAACAATCCAAATGTTGATCAACTGATGAATGGATAAATAAAACGTGGCATATTGATACAATGGTATATCATTCAGTAATAAAAAGGAATGAAGTCCTGATAGATGTTACAACATGGATAAACCTTGAAAATACTAAGCTAAGTGAAAAAAGGCAGTCAAAAAGGCCATAAATTGGATGGTTCCATTTGTATAAAATGTCCAGGATAGGCAAATCTACAGCAGCAGAAAGTAGATCACTAGCTGTCCAAGGCGAAGGGGGTTGAGAAGAAATGGGGAGTGATTGCTAATGGATACTGGGGTTTTTTCTGGAGTGACGAGAATGTTCTAAAATTGACTGTGGTGAATGTTGTACAATCCTATGATGATACTACAAACTATTGAATTGTACACTTTAAATGCGTGAATTGTATAATATATGAGTTATATCTCAATAGTGCTATTACATATGCTTTTGAAAAGCCAAATAAAGGCGAGAGAGAGCATAATTTATTCAGCAAACAGAAAGATGTTTGGCAAGGCTGGATCACTGAAGGATTTCTGGCAAAGGAGAGGCATTTGAAGCTGGAGAGTTAAGCAGGAGCCAGGTCTCAAATGATCTCGTTGAACACATTAAGGAGTTTCGATTGATTTGAATCTGAGGGTATAGCAAAGGTTTCCAAAGGGTTTAAATAGAGGGATGAAATGATCAGATTCATCGTTTAGAAAGATGTCTAAGGATATGGGTGAAGACAAGTTCGGGGAAAGGCTTCGTGGAGGCAAGGAGACATGTTGGGGGTTGTAGGCATCCACGTGGGAGGTGACAGTGGAAGGGATCAGGGGAAAGTGGAAGCAGACTCGACAGGACTTGAGTTTGATTGGTTATAGGGGAGGGGGGGAGTGAGGGGGAGCAAGGGCTGAGTTTTAGCAAGGAGTGGGTAAAAGTGTTGAGTTTCAGGTGCAGTCTACGAACGCTACGGTGCCTAGACTCATCTGCCTGTGTGGTCGACACAGACCTGAAGCTCAGGAGAGAGAGGTGAGGATGACTTAGAACCTCTTGTGGGGAAAGTCTTTGAGAATTTAATCTGAAGCAGAAAGTCTGGGAAACCAAGCTCTGTGTTCTAGGCAGGTTCCCGGAATGCTAAGCTCAAGTGACTGCTTTAAATGCTGGAAGGTTCTCTGCCCCATGATTCATTTAACCACAGACATCCATTTCGTGCCTTTTTCTCTGAGCCTATTACGTCACTCCATGCAAAGGACTTTGAAGTTTTAGAAGTGACGATGCAATTTTTAATATGTCTTTGAAAAACCACTTTGGAAATCTGTTTGGCAGTATTTAATAATGCTAAACATATGCATTCTTTAAGACCCAGCAATCCTACTCCTTAGGGATATGCCCAACAGAAGCACATACATATAGTCACCAAAAGACATATACTAAAACACTCATAGTTGCACTATTGATAATAACTATAAATTGGAGGCAACCCAAATATCCATTAATCGTTTAATGGATAAATACATTGCCGTATAGTCACACAGTGGAATACTACACAAAAATGACATTGAACCATCTACAACCAAACACAAAAATGTGGATGAATCTCACAAACATAATGTTCAATGAAAGAAGCCAGACACCAGTGATTACTTATTAAAGTTCTATTTATAAAAACGGGCAAAAGGGTGTAGTTATTGGAAGCGAGCCTGAAGGGGCTTCTGGGTACTGACAATGTTCTGTTTATTAATCTGAGTTCTGATTACTTGAGTGTGCTCTGCTTGTGAAAATTCAGCAAGCTATATAATATGTGCTTTTCTTTATGTATATTATACTACTACAAAAATTTTTTTAAATAGGAAAAAAAAACAGATTTTTTTTTTTATTGGATTAACTAAGATGTTTGCTGCTAACAAAGCCTATTGATTTCCTGCACAGACTCCAAGTGGCGTTACTATAAATGTGGTTTATAACCAAGAAAAGTAATTCTGATTACCACCTGAATACTTTGGCACAAGTATTCAATTCATCTGCTTCCCAAAAGCTGGTGGTGAGTGTGGTCTGTACATGTATAGGCAGTAAGGAATGCATTGTCGTCGGGAATTTAAAACAATAAGAAAATGAACTAAGAGTCAGTTTGCTTTTTTATGATTACCATGCACTAGCAATTCTAAACAATACCAGATATCTTTTCCCTCCCCTAGTAAATGATATGCTAAGTTTGAAACAATTGCTGTGGCTACTGTCGAGCTGGGCTGGACTCCTCCCACTGTCCCACCCTTAGTAGGCCAATGATGGAAATGGTAGCTATGATTTTGAAGGTATGTACATTGTATCAGAGACTGGACCTGGTCCTTTTGGTATATGAATCTTATTTAAACCTCCCAGCTGTGTGGGTTAGGTGTTATCATCCCATTTTACGGATGACAAAATTGAGGGCCAAGCAATTAAGTGACTTGCCCAAATTCACTCAGCTGGCAGAGGGAGGACCGAGGCTGTCAGTCTAAGCCTTCTGAGTCAAAGCCCACTTTCCTACTAGGCTTTCTTGTGTTTTGGTACCAAGAGGTATGTGGAGGACCCTTGAGATGTATTTGCTGAATGAGTGAAAGGGTAAATGGATGAATTGATCATTAATTAGTTCAAGGAGGAGGTTCTATATGACTATAATTTCTTTTTTTTTTTTTAAATAAATTTATTTATTTATTTTTGGCTGTATTGGGTCTTCGTTTCTGTGCGAGGGCTTTCTCTAGTTGTGGCAAGCAGGGGCCACTTTTCATCGCGGTGCGCGGGCCTCTCACTGTCGCGGCCTCTCCCATTGCGGAGCACAGGCTCCAGACGCGCAGGCTCAGTAGTTGTGGCTCACGGGCTTAGTCGCTCCGTGGCATGTGGGATCTTCCCAGGCCAGGGCTCGAACCCGTGTCCCCTGCATTGGCAGGCAGATTCCCAACCACTGCGCCACCAGGGAAGCCCTATAATTTCTTACTTAAGTTGGTTTAGATAAGAAAACTCTCCATGTGCCTCTTTCCTTCAAATTTTAAAGGTAAATCCTTTGAAAGCATAGCTACATTTCTTTGCTTATTGTTTCGTACACATCATCTAAATCTCAACATTATTTTAAGTAGGTTTCATTATTTCCATTTTACAGACAGGGAAACTCCAACCTGAGCGCTCAAGCGATTAAGCAATGGGCGTGCAGCTAGTAATAAGAGTGTAAGGATTAACTCAGTGGTTAAGAACAAGGGCTTCGGGGTCTGGAAGACCAGTGTTGGTGCTACCTTTTGCTAGCAATGTGACCCCGATAACATTTATAACATTTCTGGGCCTCAGTTTTAGAACCCCCCAAATTGGAATTATAATAGTATTCACCGTAGAGGTTGTAAACTGAAATGCTAGCAGGAGCCAGGGGTTCTGCATTTTTGCTTTAATGAGAGACTTGACACCTGCCTGGGATGCCCCTAAGGGGATTGGGGGGGGCGGATTCTGGCAGTGGAGGTGGATTGAACTCCATTCTTTAGGCTCAAGCTCACTCATTCCCTGAAATCAGTATTTCCGGAGCGCCCATGATGTTCTAGCACGGTTCTAAGTTCTGGAAATGCAGAAGTGAATAATGCTCAAGCCCTTTCTTCTCTTGAGGGAGGCAGACAGGGAAACAATCAATGAAAACACAGTGTCATTTCATGGCATCTTCAAGTTCTGGGAATCTCATCACAGCAATTCCAAGGCTGAAAAGGCCGCTGGCAGCTCGCGTAAGCACATCTGCCTTTCAGTAGGACGGCACCCAAACTCTTTCAACCAGGTGAAGGGCTCCGTTTCTGTAAAGCCCAGAGAAAGTGTATTTTACAGTATTCTGCAGTTCATCAGGCATTTAAAGACACTCAGGTCTGGGAGCCAGGTCATTTAGTTAGTCAACAAACCCATGACAGAGTTGCCAACCCTCATCATTACCAGCAATGAGCCCTTCGTGCCTGATGGAGCACAGGCAGTGCTAGATGTGGATCCAGTCCTGTCCTTTGGAGGTTTACAGCCTAAGACAGACAATCTAATCTGGACAGACACCTCAAAACCATCATAATAGGGCTTCCCTGGTGGCACAGTGGTTGAGAATCTGCCTGCCAATGCAGGGGACACGGGTTCGAGCCCTGGTCTGGGAAGATCCCACATGCCGCGGAGCAACTGGGCCCGTGAGCCACGACTACTGAGCCTGCGTGTCTGGAGCCTGTGCTCCCAACAAGAGAGGCCACGATAGTGAGAGGCCCGCGCACCGTGATGAAGAGTGGTCCCCGCTTGCCGCAACTGGAGAAAGCCCTCGCACAGAAACGAAGACCCAACACAGCCAAAAATAAATAAATAAATAAATTTTTTAAAAAACCCATCATAATAATAATATCAATCAATCAGCACAGCCCCGGGTCTCTTGGTTGACCATGCAGTATTTCTTACACCCATTGGATCCTTCTCCCCCTCCTCCCTCCCTTTCTTTCCTGCTCAGACCTCACCTCTGCTCTCAGTCATCCTTGTTCCCAGAGAGTACAAGCCAGGAACCCTCTCACCCAGTGTTCTGAACGGACCTGTGAATGTCCATATACTATCTTTGGGCTCCTGCAAATGAATATTTCAGGCTATTTGTGGACACACACCTCATTTCATGCTTATCTCTGTGTGCCACTCGTATGGGTCCCAATGCGGTTTGTATATGTTCTTAGTTGTTTGAGGGGGACATTTGTGTTTATTTGCATGGATGGGAACATAATAAAGAGAATCTGAGTAGATGTGATTAAGACCTGTCTTGTTCTAGAAAGTACTCTAGTGGTTTATTTGGTGGTAATAAAAAACTAAACCAAGTCGTATGAGTTAAAAGTAGGGAGAAAGAAATAAGAAAATGGAAGGGTGTTAGGCTGGGGTTTAGTGGAACAGGAATCAGGCAAAAAGAAAGCCTGCATTCCATAATGACTTCTCACTTTCCAGGTGAATAAATGTGTGTGAACATAAATGTGTGGATTTCAAGCTAGGGGTATTTCAGATACTTGAACATCTGTTTCCCACCCTCCCAGAGTTTACGAGGTTCTCAGCCCAGTCCCCCGGTAGCCTTGCTTGGGTGGGACAGGAAGGTGGAGAGATGCCCCCTCTCTCCCTTCCTAGCAATTCTGTGGTCTCTTTCCCTACTCCACCACCCGTCTTTTTTTTTTTTTTTTTTTTTTTAATTCGTTTGGTTTTTTCCTCAGATAATGACGTTTTGGGAGTGGCATCTGAAAGGTTAGCTGGAGTGGAACAAGGCAAACACGACCTCTCCTCTCACCTGCCCAGGAAAGCCTAAGGGAAGAGGAAGTGTTTCTGGAGGTGACAAGAATGGCCAAGGGCAGGAAGCAGAGAATTGGCCAGGTGACCTGGGAGAAGAGGTAGGTGAGCACAGAACAGAAAGGACTAAGCCAACAGAGGAAAATGAGAGTGTGAAAGCAAAAGAGTGCCAAGATGCAATCTGGGTGCCAGGGGAGAGGCTGAGGCGCAGTTCCCACAATTTGGCTTTCGGCGAGGGCCCCAAGAAATTGCAGGGAGCAGCGTGTTACCCAGAGAGGAAGAGCTCTGCTCCACAAAAAATGAGGCCAGTGCCTGGACCGAGGCAGTGACAGGGTGGGGTTTGGGTCCAGCTAAGCAGAGCTACCCTTCAGATTCAAGGGCGTGAATATTCCTTCGCAACCTGGAGAGACTCCAAGCCCTGCAACTGAAGAGAGCAGCCCTGAAATCCTAGGCATGGTGTTATGTGCAGAAAGGCTCTGCTAATTTCTTGAGACTTTTGCACAGAGTACTGTAGGAGGCCTCTGTGAAAGCCTGCAATTCCATACACTGTCACTAACTAAGCCCTCTAGGCTTATATACGGGCCTCCCACTTCCTGAAGAAAAGCTATCTTCTTGTTGAAGGCTACTCATGCCTTCGGTGGGGTCTATTTTGAGACAGCTCAGTGGGTGACTAAGAGCGAGAACAGTTAGAGGGAAGGAGCTAGTCCTTGCTAGTCCCCTTTCTTGTTTCTCGTCCCCTGGACAAATATTGCCTACTTTGTTACTGCATTGCAGAGAAACAAGGACTCATTTTTCAATTAACAGGGAATTTGGAGGCTGGAGTCACCTGTTTGGGGCTCGGTCACTGTAATATTGAGCTAAGATATCTCAACGTTGGATTGCTTGAGAGGAGAGAGTGTGGCCCATGTGAGGATGGAAAGAATCACAGAAGGAAGATGGGGTGGATGATGAGTTCGTGCTTGAGTACGGAACGTGGAACTACTCCAGGCTTCCTCACTCAAAACTCCTCCCACTCCCATCACCTACCAAGCTCTCCTAAGCTTTAAGGATTCTTCCTCATATGATTTGAAACCTGTCTATGCATGATTATGGGAGCATTTGGGGCATATGTTGTGCTTTTGGGAAGGATATAGAAACATGTTTGAGTTTCCAGTGGGACACTGAAAATTTGTGGCTATTGGGAATGTGGTTGGTGGCAGGTGGTGGTCTAGTTACCAGCTGATAGTTGCTATTTGTGGTTGAAGGTCAGAGGGATGTAGCCCAGGAGAGAAACTTAGAGACAGAAAACTCTTAGCGTTTCTCTCTGCAGGGAGGTGGCAACTGATTCCCAGGAGAGTGGATTACAGTGTCCTGGATCCTAATATATAAGAAAATAAAAACGTGAAGAAATGAAAGTCTGGATTGTATTTCTTCACTTTCCTTTTTATTAAACCTCTATTTGTGAGAACAAACTGCAGATTCTCAGACCCTAGAGATACCTATAATTGAATTCTACATGGTGGAGTTGAGCAGTTCTTAATGAGAGCTGTGATTTGAGGGTTAGAGGTTGGGGCTTGATGCATGTGAATGAGGATGCGGGTGAGTCTCCAGCTGCTATTCTCACATATGAAAATGCACTTGCCGGCAAAGCCCCAAAGAGTTCTGGAAATTGCCATGTTTCTCCCAACACCAGTGAAGAAAAAGGCTGAACTGATATGCAGCAGCCAGGCATATAGGGTAATTTACAAAATCTCAGAATCATGGAAACCGTCAACATGGGTATTTTTAGTCCTGAGTCACAACATGTTTCTGACTCAGCCTCTTGCTAGTGTGGATTTGCACCTGCCCGTGATTATTTTGTTTCTGGCTTAACCTGGGGAATTAGAGGGCTTGGAGACTTCTTCCAGAACACCTAGTACACATTAAGATATCCTACCAGAAAAAAAATAATAACAGCACCCACAGTACAAAGGGGCCACACTTGCACTAGATGAGAAAACACTTCCCTGTTTGGGGACTTGACCACCAGCTGGTGAACAGGGCCAAGGTCAGTCCCTCTGTGACCAGGTAGCTCCCGTGGGTTCCCATCACCTCAGGCTGCTCAGCCCTGACTCAAGCCAGTTTTGCACAATTGGTCATCAGGGGAATATGTGAGAAAATACGGATGGATCATTATTTTTCACCATTGGAAAAACACCTGAAAAGCCTACAGCAATTAAATCTTGCCCATTCATACATTGTCTTAAATATCATTACATGTACCTTGGCTAATTAGTAGCTTTCTACAGGTTTAAATGTTGAGCTGTCTAATAATCATCTCTGAACTTGCCCTTTCCCCTCCTGCAGAGAGCTCATGCATGGTGGAAGAATCTTCTGACTGCCGACTCCCTGTTCACAGTGTCCAAATGGTCACAGTTGAACCTCTCTCACCAAAGGCTTCTGGATGTTACTGATAACCAGGTAACACATATTCAGTAGGTACCTGAGCCAGGTGCTGTGCTTTCTGTGCAGTGTGTGATTTGTTCTTTCATCATAAATGCCTAGTATCATTGCTGTTTTACAAATGAGGAATATGAAGCTCAGAGAAGCCAACTAATATGCAACTTGTAGATGGTGGAACCAGGATTCAAGGCCAGATCTGCCCAGCTCTGCTTTCCATGCCCACATCCTCTATACCTCTATATTCTAAACTAAGGTCTGTGACACCAACAGAGAAAATAGTTCACTCATTCATTCGATATTTGTTGAGCATCTGTTGTGATAGAGGCAATATTCTAGATCAGGGACTGTTAAACATTTTCTATAAAAGGCCCGACAGTAAATATTTTAGGCTTCATGGGTCACAGTGATTCAACTCTGCCGGTATATTATAAGAGCAGCTGTAGACAATATGTAAATGAATAAGCATGGCTTGTTCCAATAAAACTTTGTTTACAAAAGCAGCCTGTGGACAGATTTAGCCCATGAATCATGCCCCTGCTCTAGGCACTGGGGTTATAGTACTGAAGAAGAAGAAGAAGAAGAAAAAAAAAAAAGCACAAAAATGGCTGCCTTTGCAGTGCTTATTACATTTTAGAAAGGGGAAACAATTGTGTTTCCTGGCCTGTTTATCATGCAAAAACTATCACAGTATCTTGGAGACATTAGAGGTGACCTAGTTCACTACTCTTCTCCCTGGGTAGCCCCGCTTATACCTCTCCTGGCTGGTGGGCATTCATTCTGTGTGAGTGCAGCCAGCATCAGGGGAGCTACCCCCATGCCCCCCACCAAGTCCATCCTTGTTACCCAAGCCCTCCTTATCTGCCTCCTGTCAATTTGACCCATTCATCCCAGCTCTGGCCAGAGGGCCTCAGACTTTAAAGCATCAGGATCACTTGCGGGGCTTGATAAAACACTTTGCTGGGCCCCACTCCAGAGATCCTGATTCAGTAGGTCTGGGGTGAGGCCCAAGACTTGCCATTTCTAGCAAGTTCCTAGGTAATGCAGACGCTGCTGGTCCCTGGACCACACTTTGAGAACCAATATTCTCTAGCAATAATGAGCGAGTCTAACAACTCCTCTTACACAACTTTCCAGGTATTTGATCATCAGTATCACATCAGCCTGAAGTCTTCTTCAGGCAAAACCCTCTTAGGCTCTTTAACTCTCCATGTATGAGAAATAACTTACAGACGACAAGCTCTGTCACCACCACTCAGGCTGAATCCCTAGGATACAATGCTAATGACCTCCAAGATGGTCACTGCAGTTCTGCACAAACAATGGGAAACAGTGAAACCAGTTTTCAGGGCCAAAGGGTGAGAAGCAGTCCAGCGCTGAGACAGGGCGGGGCAGAGGACAAGAGCACTGGGACAGCAGTCAAGAAGGCTGGATTCCAGTCCCTCTTCTGCTGTGTGACCTCGGGCAAGGCACCTCCCCTCTCTGGGTCTCAGCTTCCTCACCTACAACATGGAAGCTGGCTGAGGTCCTTCAAGCAGTGGTAATTCTAGAATTCGTTAACAGGTGGGGAAATCTCAATAGACAACCCTACCACCTCACTCCCGGGGACACCCTCGGGTGCCACTTACCCAGATTGCTCTCCTCTCCCAGCAGTCTGTGAGATCTGCCCCTTCTCTCTGCTCTGTAGTCTAGTCTATTGATACTATTTGTTCTCAAGGGTTGCTTTGCATTCGCTGAGTCTGTTAAAATCTGATGTGTGATCTGTGACTGCCACAGGCTTACATCAGTTACGCTCCTTTGCCGCACATCTGTAAGCAGAATGTTCTCTCTGGGCCTCAGATCAGCAGTTTGTGAACCCACAAACTGGGTTTGAAGAGAGAAGCAGCTCTCTTTACTCAAATACCCAACTTTGCCAGTGGTTCTATTCTATTTTTATGTGAGGATTCTAGTATCAGTCATCAAAGAGTTTAAGAGTTTCTTCATAATTTTCCAGACAAGACCTTTCCCCCCCATTATCCATCTAGCCAACGTTATTGAGAGTCTTTTATGTAAGATGCACTGTGCTAAGAGCAGACTGTGAAGATGAGTGAAGTATATCCTGCCCTGAGGGTATTTTACACCTGCCCTCTTCCAAACAAGAGCATGGAGAGGTGCAGGGACAGATAGATACGTGAGTGGGGTACTGTGGGGACCCTGCGATGGCACCCTGCGATGAACCTGCCTCCTTCTGTTCCTGCCACTTGGCCCCAGAAAGTACTCTGTTGGCTTCCAAGATTTCTGCAGGGACCAGTGGGCCCCCAGAGCCAGCCAAAGTGGCTTAAGACTCTCCTTCCACCCTGAGATCCAGGCCTCAGCCACAGAGCAAGAGTTCCCTGGCTCCTGCCACCTACACCTGTGGAAAGTTAAATTGTCATCTATCCCTTTGTCTGGTCCAGCAGCTCAGCAGCCCTTCAGTTTAAATAACAACCACAAAACAAATATCACTGAGGACTCTTAGCAAGGTTTCTTTAGTCCAGTAGGATGTGGAATCCACATTCTGGTCAATATTGTGAAGGGGGTTCATTTCCCTTCCTGTGAAAATGACAACTGCCATGTAAAGAATAAATCTAGCTTAACGAGTTTAGGTAAACAGGCCTACTAGGTGGGTCAGCCGTCCATCCATCCTCAGGAGGTGGTATAGCAGGAATCAGGTAAACAGCTGAGTTAGGGGCTGCTGGTGAGAAGTTCCAGTTTGGTTGGAAGGTAAACCTGGTGAGGGAAGAGAAAGCACTGCTTAGGTCTAACCAGCAGCAGATTTGTTATATCAATTCATGTGGTAATTATTCACTCTTTCTAAGCCATCTATAATTATTTCCAGGTGAGTCAATAAATCTTAGTAAAGCATTCGGGTTCTGACATGAGACTACCATGGGTTTTTATCTTGGCCCTGTTGTTTACTTGCTACATGCCCTGGGCCAGTTTTCTTAATCCATCAGCGTCTGTTTTCTTCTATATAAATGGCAATGATAATACCTACCTCCTCAGAACTGAGAGTTAAGGGATATAACATACATAATAGTGTAACATACATAATAGTGCTGTTAATATTATTTACAGTGCTTGTTCCAAAATATTAACCCAATTGCTTAACATGTAAAAAGCCTTCAATAAACGTAATGAGATTAAGTTAGAAACTGTGGTGAAATGTTCCAATTATTGCTTACGAAATCCCTGGTGAGAGATGAAAGATGTATGTGCTGAATTTCCTTCATTCGGCAAATCTTCTTTCTCTCTGGGTAACCTCTAGTGCTTCTAGAAGTTCAGAGTCTAAGAAAACACGTGAAGTTGAGAATTCGATAGAGAACGTTGATGCAGAAGGAATCTCAGATATGTAAACCTAGTTAACCCACAGAGAGGGGGGCTACCTGCTCAAGGTCACACAGTGGGTTAATGGCAGAGCCAGGATTGGGTACCATCCTATTTGAATCCCTCTAGCACACATGTTTTCTCTGTTGCTTTATGCCGAGCCTCACTTGAATTCCTGGGCCATATTATTGAAACCACTCAGGCTGTTGGTGCCAAAGCTACAGTGACCTTTGTGCCTTAGAGGTCAGGGCCAGAACAGATGGGAGAGAGCTGGGTTAGGATGGGAAAGAACAAGGAAGTAGAGAAGCAGGTCTGAAGCTCACCCTGCCCATCCCCCATACCTTACCCTTGGTCTACCAGCCTCCCACAGCACCTGCTTCTAGGTACAGATGTCTGAGGACTTTACAAACCTGGCTTATCTAACCCAGATGTCATATACTTTCCCTTCATGGGAGAACTAAGCCCCCATGAAATTGACAGAAAAATCACTTTAAGGGCAGCCATGAAACTTTCATTGACTCTATTGGTTTTGCATCTTTGGCCTTAAAACCTTTGACTCTATCCACTCCCTCAGATGGTCATCTTCCCTGGATACCCAGAGATTCTTTGCAGCAGCATTTTATAGTTCTCATGGCATCTTCTAATCTTCACCAGTTCCTCCAGGGCCTTTCCACCAGGCAGGGATTTTATCACTAGGTAAAGCGAAGTCTTGATTTGGAGACCTGGAGGCTCTGGGCTCTGCAATGGGCAGCAATTTTTTTTTTTTTTAATTTTTATTTATTTTTTTAAAGTATTTATTTATTTATTTATGGCTGTGTTGGGTGGGTCTTCGTTTCTGTGTGAGGGCTTTCTCTAGTTGTGGCAAGTGGGGGCCACTCTTCATCGCGGTGTGCGGGCCTCTCACTATCGTGGCCTCTCTTGTTGCGGAGCACAGGCTCCAGACACTCAGGCTCAGTAATTGTGGCTCACGGGCCTAGCTGCTCCGCGGCATGTGGGATCTTCCCAGACCAGGGCTCGAACCCATGTCCCCTGCATTGGCAGGCAGATTCTCAACCACTGCGCCACCAGGGAAGCCCAGCAATTTTTTTCTCTCTACTTCTATCTGAATTCAGTTTCTTTCACTAACCCCCTCTTTTGCAATTAGACTAGGTCCTGAAGGGCAAGGACCCAGCCTTACCCTCTTTGTGATGCCTGCTGGCTCAGTGCCTGGCACACAGCAAGTGCTCGGTACACAGGTGAATTAACAACTGAACTCCTCTCCCTTCTAAGGCTTTTCTATCTCTCTAGGGCTGCCTTGGATGGAGCTGTGGCCAGAAGCCAAGATAGCAGGAGAGGAGCAAGAGGGACTCAGAAAAAGGCTGTTCAACCTGGTTTTGGTGCTGGAATCAATTATTCCCAACAAGTTGCCAGTGGAGAAGCAGCTCTCTTTACTCAAATACCCAGCTTTGCCAGTGGTTCTATTCTATTTTTATGTGAGGATTCTAGTATCAGTCATCAAAGAGTTTAAGAGTTTCTTCATAATTTTCCAGACAAGACCTTTCCCCCCCATTATCCATCTAGCCAACGTTATTGAGAGTCTTTTATGTAAGATGCACTGTGCTAAGAGCAGAGACTGTGAAGATGAGTGAAGTATATCCTGCCCTGAGGGTATTTTACACCTGCCCTCTTCCAAACAAGAGCATGGAGAGGTGCAGGGACAGATAGATACATGAGTGGGGTACTGTGGGGACCCTGCGATGGCACCAGCCTAGCCTGGGGGTGGAGCATGGGGAGAATGCCTTAAAGAACAGGGGGAGAGAGGGAGAACAGGGGAAGGTAGGGAGTGAGGGGGCACATGGCAAGAGCAAAGCCCTGGGAGGAGAGTTTGAGAAGGAGACTGAGAGGCAGGCAGGGCAGATCTTGGACAGCCTAGGCAGGTACTAAAAGACAAAAATGCATATTCAGTTATTTATATTTTAAAATAAAGTCAATATATGTGTACAGCAAAAGAAAGGAAGGAAAGGAAGGAAGTGAGGAAGAGAAAGAAAGAAAGAAGGAAGGAAGGAAGGAAAGAAAGAAAGAAGAAAGGAAGGAAGGAAAGAAAGAAAGGAAGGAAGGAAAGAAAGAAAGAAGGAAAGAAAGAAAGAAAGAAAGAAAGAAAGAAAGAAAGAAAGAAAAAAAGAAAAAGAAAGAAAGAAAGAAGGAAGGAAAGAGAAAGAGAGAGGGAGGGAGGGAGAAAATATTTCAAAAGAAAACTGCAGATGAATAATGGATGATTTGAACAGTCAAAAGGGGGAAATAAGAAATTTTGCAACATATCCTTGTGTGAAAATGGGGTAAGAGAATAATGTTTGCAAGCAAGGATGTGAAGAAATGAAGGGGAAATAAAATGCTGAAGAAATATGGCAGAAAGAGATGAGAAGGAAAGGTGACATAGGGTTCAGAGCCCCTTAATTAAGACTGAATAAAAAATACTTTTTAAATCATCTATCTCTGATACACTTTTTTTTTAATTGAAGTATAGTTGATTTACAATATTGTGTTAGTTTCAGGTGCACAGCAAAGTGATTCAGTTATACATATTTTTTCAGATTATTTTCCATTATAGGTTGTTATAAGATATTGAATATAGTTCCCATGCTATGCAATAAATCCTTGCTGCTTATCTATTGAAAGAAAGAAAACTGTCAAATAAATCTAAAATTCTGCCTTTCTTTAGTCAAATCCATCTGAAAGCAGCAGAATACACTTTCTTCTCAAGTGCACATGCAACATTCTCTAGGATAGATCACATGCTGGGCCACAAAACAAGCCTCAGTAAATTTAAAAAAATTGAAATCATATCAAGCATCTTTTCCGACCACAGTGCTATGAGATTAGAAATCAATTACAGGAAAAAAAAACTGTAAAAAACACAAACACATGGAGGCTAAACGATATGTTACTAAACAACCAATGGATCACTGAAGAAATCAAAAGGAAATCAAAAACTACCAAGAGACAAATGACAATGAAAACATGACGATCCAAAACCTATGGGATGCAGCAAAAGCAGTTCTAAGAGAGAAGTTTATAGCAATACATTCTTACCTTAGGAAATACTGAAAATCTCAAATAAACAACCCAACCTTACACCTAAAGCAACTAGAGAAAGAAGAACAAACAAAACCCAAAGTTAGTAGGAGGAAAGAAATCATAAAGATCAGAGCAGAAATAAATGAAACAGAAATGAAGAAAACAATAGAAAAGATCAATGAAACTAAAAGCTGGTTCTTTGAAAAGATAAACAAATTGATAAACCTTTAGCCAGACTCATCAAGAAAAAAAGGGAGAGGGCTCAAATCAATAAAACTAGAAATCAAAAAGGAGAAGATACAACTGACACCACAGAAATACAAAGGATCATAAGAGACTACTACAAACAACTATATGCCAATAAAATGGACAACCTAGAAGAAATGGACAAATTTTTAGAAAGGTACAATCTTCCAAGACTGAACCAGGAAGAAATAGAAAATATGAACAGACCAATCAAAAGTAATGAAATTGAAACTGTGATTAAAAATCTTCCACCAGGACTTCTGTGGTAGTGCAGCGGTTAAGAGTCCACCTGCCAATGCAGAGGACATGGGTTCGAGCCCTGGTCTGGGAAGATCCCACATACTGCGGAGCAACTAAGCCCATGCGCCACAACCACTGAGCCTGCACTCTAGAGCCTGCGAGCTGCAACTGCTGGGCCTGCATGACACAACTACTGAAGCCTGCATGCCTGGAGCCCGTGCTCTGCAACAAGAGAGGCCACCGCAATGAGAAGCCCATGCACTACAACGAAGAGTAGCCCCCACTCACCGCAACAAGAGAAAGCCCATGTGCAGCAATGAAAACCCAACACATCCAAAAATAAATAAATTAATTAATTAATTTTAAAAAAATCTTTCAACAAACAAAAGTCTAGGAGCACATGGCTTCACAGGTGAATTCTATCAAAGAGAAGCGTTAACACCTATCTTTATGGAACTCTTCCAAAAAATTGCAGCGGAAGGAACACTCCCAAGCTCATTCCATGAGGCCACCATCACCCTGATACCAAAACCAGACAAAGATACCACAAGAAAAGAAAATTACAGGCCAATATCACTGATGAACATAGATGCAAAAATACTCAACAAAATACTAGCAAATCGAATCAAACAATATATTAAAAGGATCATACACCATGATCAAGTGGCATTTATTCCAGGGATGCAAGGATTCTTCAATACCCACAAATCAATCAGTGTGATACACCACACTAACAAACTGAAGAATAAAAACCATACGATTATCTCAGTAGACACAGAAAAAGCTTTTGACAAAAGTCGACACCCATTTATGATAAAAACTGTCTAGAAAGTGGGCATAGCGGGAACTTACCTCAACATACTAAAGGTTATACATGACAAACCCACAGCTAACATCAGTCTCAACAATGAAAAGCTGAAAGCATTCCCTCTAAGATCAGGAACAAGACAAGGATGTCTATTGTCACCACTTTTATTCAACATAGTATTGGAAGTCCTAGCCATGGCAATCAGAGAAGAAAAAGAAAGAAAAGGAATCCAAATCGGAAAAGAAGAAGTAAAACTGTCACTGTTTTCAGATGACATGATACTATAGATAGAAAGTCCTAAAGATGCTACCAGAAAACTACTAGACCTCATCAATGAATTTGGTAAAGTTGCAGGATACAAAATTAATACACAGAAATCTCTTGCATTCCTATATGCTAACAAAGAAAGATTAGAAAGAGAAATTAAGTAAACAACCCCATTAACCATCACATCAAAAAGAATAAAATACCTAGGAATAAACCTACCTAAGGAGACAAAAGACCTCTATTCTGAAAACTATGAGACACTGATGAAAGAAATCGAAGGTACCCAAATGGAAAGATACACCATGTTCTAGGATTGGAAGAATCAATATTGTCAAAATGACTATACTACCCAAGGCAATCTACAGATTCATTGCAATCCCTATCAAATTACCAATGGCATTTTTCACAGTACTAGAAAATGTGTTTTTTTAATTTGTATGGAAACACAAAAGACCCTGAATAGCCAAAGCAATCTTTTTTTAAAATTAATTAATTTATTTATTATTTATTTTTGGCTGCGTTGGGTCTTTGTTGCTGTGTGCGGGCTTTCTCTAGTTGCAGCGAGCAGGGGCTACTCTTCACTGTGGTGTGTGGGCTTCTCATTGTGGTGGCTTCTCTTGCTGCAGAGCACAGGCTCTAGGCATGCAGGCTTCAGTAGCTGTGGCACGCAGGCTCAGTAGTTGTGGTGCACAGGCTTAGTTGCTCCACGGCATGTGGGATCTTCCCAGACCAGGGCTCGAAACCATGCCCCCTGCATTGGCAGGCAGATTCTTAACCACTGTGCCACCAGGGAAGCCCCCACTAAAGCAATCTTGAGAAAGAAAAACAGAGCTGGAGGAATCAAGCACTCTGACTTCAGACTATACTACAAAGCTACAGTAATCAAGACAGTATGGTACTGGCACAAAACCAGAAATATAGATCAATGGAACAGGATAGAAAGCCCAGAAATAAACCCACACAACTATGATCAATTAAGCTATGACAAAGGAGGCAAGAATATACAGTGGAGAAAAGACAGTCTCTTCAATAAGTGGTGCTGGGAAAACTGGACAGTTATATGTAAAAGAATGAAATTAGAACATTCTCTAACACCATACACAAAAATAAACTCAAAATGGATCAAAGACCTAAATGTAGGCTGGACATTACTACAAAACTCTTAGAGGAAAACATAGGCAAAACACCCTTTAACGTAAATTGCAGCAATATCTTGTTTGATCCACCTCCTAGAGTAATGAAAATAAAAATAAACAAATGGGACCTAATTAAACTTAAAAGCTTCTGCACAGCAAAGGAAACCATAAACAAAACAAAAAGACAACCCACAAAATGGGAGAAAACATTTGCAAATGAAGAAACTGACAAGGGATTCATCTCCAAAATATACAAATAGCTCATGCAGCTCTATATCAAAAAAACAAACAATCCAATCAAAAAATGGGCAGAAGATCTAAATAGACAATTCTCCGAAGAAGACATACCGATGGTCCAACAGCACATGAAAAGATGCTCAACATCATTAATTATTAGAGAAATGTAAATCAAAACTACAATGAGTTATCACCTCACACAGGTCAGAATGTCCAACATCAAAACTCTACAAGCAATAAATGCTGGAGAGGGTGTGGAGAGAAGGGAACCCTCCTACACTGTTGGTGGGAATGTAAATTGGTACAACCACTATGAAGAACAGTACGGAGGTTCCTTAAAAAACTGAAAATAGAACTACCATATGATCCAACAATCCTACTCCTGGGCATATATCCAGAGAAAACCATAATTTGAAAAGATACATGCACCCCAATGTTCATTGCAACACTATTTACAATAGCCAAGACATGGAAACAACCTAAATGTCCACGGACAGAGGAATGGATAAAGAAGATGTTGTACATATATACAATGGAATATTACTCAGCCATTAAAAAGAATGAAATAATGCCATTTGCAGCAACATGGATGGACCTAGAGATTATCATACTAAGTGAAGTAAGTCAGAGAAAGACAAATATCATATGATATTACTCATATGTGGAATCTAATTTTTAAACAATGATATACATGAACTTATTTACAAAATAGAAACAGACTTACAGATATCAAAAACAAATTTATGGTTACCAAAGGGGAAACGTGGGGGGAAAGGATAAATCAGGAGCTTGGGGTTAACATATACACACTACTATATATAAGATAGATAACCAACAAGGAAGTACTATATAGCACAGGGAACTCTACTCAATATTCTGTGATAACCTATATGAGAAAAGAATCTGAAAAAGAATGAATATATGCGTATGTATAACTGAATCACTTGGCTTGTACACCTGAAACTAATACAACGTTGTAAATCAACTATATTCCAAACAATTAAAAAAATTTAAAATAAATTTAAAAAAATAAAATTCTCCCTTTCTGCCTACCTCCCTATCCTTGGTCCTTTCCCACAAATAAATTATAAACAGCTTCCAAGGCATCCTTCCAGGAAATAATGCATATATTAGAATATTTGAATATTTATTTATGCATACTCTTTCTTATTTACACCAATGATCATGTACAGTGCTTATTGTTCTGCACCTTGATGTTTTTAGGTGTTTTTTTTACCTTATGTATTAGAAATCTTCTTGAATCAGAAGGTACAGATGTATGACATTGATTTTAACAACTGCAGAATTCTCCAATCATTTGTTTAAAGCCTCCCTGTTGCTGGACATTTAGGTTGTCTTCAGTTTCTATTACGAACATTGCTATAATGAACATTTTGGCTCGTGTGTTCATTCAACAAATATTTGTCGAGCATCTCTGTAGGCCAGGCACTGTTGTGAAAACTAGCATACAGTAGTGCCATATATTATTGTTCTTTTGTGAGGATATCAATAGAGTAAACGAGAATTGCTGGACTAAAGGAAATGTGCATTTTTAGTTTTGATAAATATTTCCAAAATGCTTGCTGAATGGCTGCAGAAATCTGTACTCCCTCCAAGATTATATGTAAATGGTCAGTTTCTCCCTCCTCCCCAGCATGGAATATTATCAAACTTTAAACACGTTACCAATCTGACAGCCAAAAAATGCCCTCTAGTTGCTGCTTAACTGCATAATAATGAGTGAAATTGGGCATCTTTTCTTGCTTATTGACACTTGTATTTCTTTTTCTGTGAACGGCATGTTCCTGTCCATTGGGCATTTTTCTACTGAACTGTGGTCTTCCTACAGTTCCGTGCCTGTTCCTTGTAAATTAAGGAAATTAGTCCCCTGTCATATGTTTTGCAAACATCTCTTCCGGGTAATCTTTTGTCTTTTGACTTTGTATATGGTATTTTTGCAATGCTTCCTGGTAGAGACAAGGTTCAAGTCGAGTCTTGAAAGATGAGTAATAATGATGAATAACTCTGTCTAATGCTTCTTAAGTGCTGAGCACACTTCAAAGTGCTTCATATGTATTTGATATTGTATCATTAATTTTTACAACAATCCTAGGAGGTGAAACTATTATCATTCCCATTTTAAGAGGAAGAAACAGAGGCACAGAATGGTTAAATCACTTGTCCAGGGCCTCATAGTTGCAGCAAACCACAGATGGGATTCAAAGCAATGAAGAGCTATTTGCCAGATAGCCTAGGAGAGTCAGCAAAGGCATGGAGGTGTGAAACAACACAAAATATCAGGGGAATTTCAAGATAGGCCGCTTCTGAGGGAGGGAAGGGAGATAGAGGTCGAGAGGGATGTGGGTCAATTTTACACGCCTTTGCAAGGGGTGGGTTAGTCTGGTCTCTCCAACCAGAGCATCGTGCCCTTGAAGGCAGGGTCTGTGTCTAAGCCCCCTGTTAATAGCACCGTGCAGAACATGTCCAGGCAGCTGGAGAAAATGGAAATGCCCGTCACTGTGCCTGTGCCAGGCATGTGTGATGCAAGGCATTTTACAGCCTTAGCTTATGACTCAGTAAGCCTTTGTGGGTTCACTGATTTAACTCCTGGGTGTCTCAGCCATGGGTGGCCAGGCCTTCTTTCCACAGTCCATGCTCCATCCTCTGCAGATGGGCTCTCTGCTTTGTGGTCATTGGCAGCAAATGCTTCTCCAGTCCCACCATTGCATAGCACATTTCAGGGATGTTTCCATGTTCTCAGGGGACTCAGAGGATAAGAGAACTAAGTAAGTCTGTGCTCAAAGGTCACATCACCCCTCCAAAAGTAGATATAAATAATTTTGGATTATCTGTCTCCTGTCATTAATGTATTTGTGCCCTTCTCACACGGTGGTGATACTAAGCCCTGTGTGATGGACAGAAGGTTTTAGACTAACCAAATGCGCATTCAGTTCCTTTCTAACAATGCTTGGCCTCCAACTTGTCTGTGCTTGGCAACCTTCCCATAAGGCTTCTCAGTGTTGAGGCAGGAGCTGTAGAAATATTGGCTTCAGAAGTAGTATGGCGAGGAAGAAAGAGTCCTGGATTAGGAGCCTAATATTATAATATTCCAATATCATCCGGTCCCAGGGATGGCAGAACCCTGCCACTCCCCTCCCTGCACCTGTGGCAGACATTGCTAATCAATCGTGCACTCTTTTCTACAAAACCTAGATGTAGCCTCAGACTCCTCAAAATGCTGGACCCAGTAAGCATTCCCAGTTAATTGCACCTGGCTCTTGAAATGAAATGTATTTGTCATCCCCAACCTACTGGTTTAAAGCAGAGTTCTGGAGTCAGATAAACCTGAGTTTAAATTCTGTTTGTGTGATCCTGAGCAACTTAGCCTCTCTAAGCCTTCATTTTCACCATCAGAACATTCCTCAGAGAGTGTATGGGAAGTCAAATGGGGATAGTGTGCCTTGAAAGCTCCTTGAAAACCACAAAGTCCAGTTCCAGTGTCAAATCTGAGAAGTCGTCCAGAATCTCCAGACTGTTCCCAGTTCTCTTTTGTGAAAAATCAGACGGAAAGACTAGGTCATCTCCAAAGTCCTTCCAGCTCGTTCAGTGGGACTGGGCTGCTTCCCTGTCGCTCATTCATTGATTCATTCAATGGCTTTTTCCCAAGTGCTACTTCGGGCTAGGCAGGCACTGTTCTAGGCTCTGGGGCAAAGGCTCTGTCCTCTAGGAGCTTCCATTCTAGTAGGGAGGGAAACAGTAAACAAATTGTGTAATGTCAGCAGGTAGAAGGGCATGGGGAAAAACAAAAGACAAAAAAAAAAAAAAAATTGGAGAGAGAGTGTCTGGGGCAGATTCCTGAACTGCAGATTCTGAGGTGAGAAGTACCCTGTCAAGAGAGACCCCAAGAGAACCGAGGCTGGGAGGCTGGGGGGCGGTCCTTTGCCCTATCAAAGCACTTGGGAATGATAAGAAGATTGCGTGATTGCCAGCCCTCCTCCCACACAGTCTATCAGGGAGCTGGAGCCTCTCTTTCTGCGAGAGACTTGGGTGGAGTACTCGGACTTTAAATCCATTTATGTGAGAAATCTTTGCAGGGAAATCCTCAGTCCTAGTATCAAGGCTCACAGAAAGGGAGAGAGGATGAGAGCTGTGGTCCCATTTAGGAGTCTTGAGGAAGTAAGGCAATCACCTCAGGGCACTGTTGACAACTGGCCAACAGTGGGAGACTGCCAAGCCTTCCCTGGCAGGCAGCTGTCACGAGCCTTCAAAGGGGCAACTGCAGGCACCTGCCAGGAAGGACTTGAAAACCTGACCGGAGGGATGACAAGAGGGTCTTAAAAATGGCACCAAGATGATAAAAACCACAGATAACCAAAGTGAAGGAGAAAAAGAGAAGGCACCAGATCCTCATCTGAACCAACAAGGAACCTGAGGGGGGTCTAAGAAGGACAAAATACAAACGTGGAAGTGGATTTGACACAGGAACCAAGAAGTGAGGGAAACTGGCATTAATGGCTTCATGCCAGGGCTCTGTATTTTAGATTTACTGAGCATTTATCATGTGCCAGGAGCTATTCTAAGCCAATTAGTCTGTTATCTCATTAGATTTCTTCATCAGCTCTGTGAGGTTATTATCCCCATTTTACAGATTAGAAAATTAAGGAACAGGTGGATTAAGCAGCTTGTGCAGGGCCTCTCAGCTAATAAATAGTGAGGTAGTACTCAAGAAATATTAGATCATTGAATGGATAAATGAATGTGAAACTAATCTCTTTTCCTCTTGAGATATTATAGTAGAGTACTAGCTCCTTGGACATGGTTTATCAGCAGTTCACCTTAGTATTTGACAAAATCTCTTGTAAACTCTTGTAGAAAAGAGTGGAGAACTGAAGGGGGAGTGATGGTTGGTTGGTGGGATTTGTTAACAGGTCAGGACATCCATAAGAAGGCCTCCAGTGGCATTTGCCATTCATGCCTCTGTTTTGTCAAATGTGTCTTTAACTTCTGACTTGGACAAATGCATGCTCATAGAAATTGAAGAGGACCCAAGAGGAGTGAGGTATAGAATGACAGAATGACAATCCCCAGTAATGGCTGGGACAATAAATGAACAGGGTGAACTTTACCACGGACAAAGGGAAAGCCCTGCCCCTGAGGCTGCAAAAGCTACCGGCCCTTGACAACCGGGGCAGACTCAGAAGAAGTGTAGATGAAGAAGACCTTAGAATGGAAGAGGACTCCAAGTTCAAATTGTCAGTGGAATGTGCCTCCTTAAGACCCGCATATAGTCTGAGGTTCTGCTGACAGAGGGTAGCCAGAGAAGGGGGTCCCAAGGTACTTCACACTGGTCAGACCCCAATTGCAGCAGGTTGGTTTCAAGCACATATTAAGAGGGGCACTGAGCATGCCCAGAGAAGGGCATTTAATGAAATCTCTGCAAGCTATTTGACATTCAGAATATAAGGAGGTACTCGGGATGCTTCCCTGAGAAGACGCAAGTCTTAGGGGTTATGTCATAGCTGTCTAGTTATTTGAAGAGCTTAGCCAAATAACTCCAAAAGGCCAAAGTACAATCAAGGAGTAAAAGCATAGTGTGGCAAGCCCTCACAGTGTAAAGGTTTACCACGAAGATTCTGTCCTTGAAACACCTGAGTTACTTAATGTCTTTTAGCTTTAATTTCCTCCTCTGTAAAGTGGAGCTAACAATAGTATATCTTTTCCCAGGAATATTATAAAAAGAAATTGGAAAATGCCTGTAAAGTACATAGCCCAGCGCCTGACACACAGGAACCACTGAAAGTGTTAGTATTTATTTTACTTTAAAATGACTTACGCTTAGAGCTGACTAATAGTGGAATAGATTGCTATCAAAGGCAGTGAGCAAGCTTCCTATCACGGATCATTTCTAAGTGTTTACAGGGGTGGTGTGGAAAGGATTCCATCACTGGGTTGGGGATTGGAATCGATGGGCTCCAGCGTCTCCCTTCTTCCACTTTTATTTTAAGGAACCACCTCACCTCACCCTCCATCTCAGCTCACAGGATTTGGGTGAGTCTGATCCCACCTTGAGACCCAGAGGTTGGTAGCAGACCCAGGCTTGGCCCTTCCCTGGGTGGGGTAATTTATTCCCCTCCCACAGGACATGCCTGTGAGCCATGTCAGGCCAACAACAGCTTCAAGATGGTGCTAAAACTACTGCCACAAAGAAAGTTTCTTTCTCCTGGGGTTGCTAACCTTAAGCCTGAATCTCTTAGTGGTGTTACTGAGAAAGAAGTCGAGAGAGAAAACTGAATTTGAAAGATGGAGTGAAACAAATTCCTAATGACATTCTTTTAACAACTAGATCCAGCTCTTCCTAAAATATTCCTGGACATTTCAGCTACCTGAGTCAACAACTTCCTCTAAGTTAGTTTGACCCAGAGACGAATAGCCAAGCCTCCATCCTACTCTCTTTAGGAGGATAGGGATATACAGGAAGCTGGGGAAAACAATTACAAATTCCTTTGGGCAATTCCCATCGAAACAATAGCCCACATATGACTGCAACTACGTGAGAGACCCCAAGTGAGAACCACCCAGGTGAGAGCCCAGTGAAACCCCAGAACCGTGAGTGATCATAATAAAACATTAGAGTAGTTGCAGTAGGTAACTGAAACACACATGGAACAAGGGCACCTCAAAATCTGGAGCCCAGAGTGAACTTTCACTTTGTTTCTGGGCTACTTGGAGGCTCTAGCTGAGATAGAGTGACACTATAAATGCAGCCTTTATAACCCCTTTGTCTACCTTTTTCCTTATCAGTGGTTAGGATGACAGCCCTTCTTAAATTCCAAAGAATTTCTTTTCTTCTTCTCCCTCATCAATTCACCTCCCTCTTATTCACCCAATCTGTGTGCACACACATTCAACACTGCGTGTAGTAATAAGGGGATCCTTTTCCAATGTCAGGTCAATCCCTTTCACCTTACTTTGGGGGTGGGGTGGATTAAATCAGGGAAACCCTTTTGTTCCTTGGAGTAGCTGTTACTTATAATGAAGTTACCGAGTAGGTAATATCTATAAAATTAAAGTGCATGTACTCATGGATTTAGGAATCCTGCAATAAGCATTTATTCTGTGGATACTCACAAAGGTTTGCTAAGATATCTGCACAAGGATATTAATTGAAGCACTTTTGTAATTGGGTGGGGGGGAGAACACATTATCCATCCACAGGGACTGGTTGAGTAAATTATGGTACATCCAAATGATGGGATCTATGAAGTCTGACTAAAAAAAAAAAAGAGATAAATCTGTGTTGATCTGGAAAGAACATTGGTATATCTTATGAAGTGGAAACAACACTCTTACCACGTAGTATAACCCTGGTAGACACCATCCACATTGTGGAGCCCCATCAGGGCTCCACAAAGCACAACGGGGCGAGTGACCACAGAGCTGTGTAATCCTATTTTGGTGTGTTAATAATATTTAAGCACAAGCAGATATGTAGGTATATACAAAAATTTTTTCCCCTGGGAAAAAATCAAAATAAACTCTTAAAAGTGGCACCCTTGGGAGAGGGCTAAGTAAGGGGATGGGAGATTTCACTTTTCATTTGGTACATTTTTGTATGTATAGATTATCTAATCAAGTACTTGTCTTCCTTAATGTCTGCGGATATTACTTGATGGTGGGGAAGAGGAGATTATGGGCCATGTCTGTTTTATTCTTTATCCCTCTCTGTACTTATTTTTCAAACACTGACATGTGGCTTTTTTTTTTAAGCCACTAAGCTGTACCATACGCCAAGCATAATTTTTGAAGATTATTCAAGTGATCCATTTTTCTCATGCAAAGTATATAGTTCTCATGTTTCAACATTCCCTCCCATGAGATACTTGTTTCTACCTGTGAAAGAAGCTCCGAAATCCTTGGGCAAGCACATACTTCTGCCCCCCGTGCAGTCAGCGGAAGGTGGGACTAGGGTAGCAGGTGGGTGACAGCTCCTGCAGAAAACCGCCGCCCCCTGCTCCACCTGCCTTGGTCAGTCCCTGCCAGGTGGCCCATGCCATCAGCCATCGGATTCCTCAGCGCTGCTCCCTGCATGCCAGCTCCCAGGGCTTGTTTAGATGAAGAGGGACTTGAGTCAGCAGATTTGCCCGATGCGAGGCCGGCCTGGTGCCAGCACAATGCCCTGCCTGGCTTCAACCGGCCAACTCCAGCAATAGCTGGCAAGATGGGGTCAGAGCCGCCTCTTGGGTTCTGGAAATGAGCTCACCTCCATTGGCTGCCCTAGGGAGACAGATGCTCGGCCAAGGGGAGCTAGTCTGGAGGAGGGGCTGCTACCTCACCAGCGCCTTGGGGAGTGGGAGGGCACTGGGTAGAGTCTGAGGAACCCCGACTCTCCCATCTGACACCATCTTCTGGGCAAGGGCAGCTCCCAACATGGCCCCTCTGTGACCTCGTGGACAAGGACATCTTGCACATTTCTCTGCAACACCCTCTGTTCTGTTTCCTCTGCCTCTTCTTGGCTGGGGTCCACAACTATCAAAAGCCAAATGACTAGAAGAATTCAACAATAATTGAATTATTATTCAGGATGGTATATCCGTGAAGTGGGAGACTTCCTTGTTGCCAGCCCTGAATCACTGTCTCTTTTGAGCATCTTCTCCTAATGGTCGGTCAGGCTGAAAGACCTCCCCTCTCAAACCTTGTATATATACCTACTCAAGCCCTGATCACTTATTCTCACAAGTTTACTCTGCATCCAGGCTCTTCATGAATCAACAGAAGAACTGGCTGGAATGATCACTCTTCATTCTGGGGGTCCCATAAGCTCTGTTTGGCTTCGTGTTCCTACTGACTGAGAAAAATGCTATCTTATCCCAATTTTCACGGTTTGACCGTCGGAGTAGCCAGCTGGTTCCCGTGGCATTTTGTTGCTTTCCATGGTTTCACTTGCCTTGAATTTGAGCTGCTCTTTTTCAGAGGCAGAGAAGTATTCTGACCTTCCTTCAGGAGAAAGCCCCAAAGACTTCAAATATTGGGCATCCACTTGATGTGAAGAACAATAAAGAACAGCAAAGTTCAAGAGATGATTTTATGCCAATAGAAGCTTCTGCCCGGAGACCCTTCACTTCAGAAGGGATGAGTCCCCCTTGTCAAGAGACCACAAATGCTGGTACCACTGGGTATGTGAGGGGGAGACAATGTTATTGACTGATGTCGGTCAGGTCCTAGGAGAAACACTAAGAATTTTGATCTTATATATTCCTCCCAAGAATTCTGAGTGGAAGCGTTTTTGCCCTTTTCTTCATAGAGGACGGAACTGAGGTTCAGAGGCATTTGGTGACTTGCTAGGGTCACACAGCTTAAATAGAGCCCCAGTCTGTCTCCTGCAAACCCCCGACAGATTCTTTCTGGATGAATGAGGTGACACCACAGACTAAAGAAGTAAACAACTCCTTAGTTAGTGAATTTGCAGACTGAGTGTTCAGACAGACCCAACTTGCCACCCTCACCGATACCAAATGAGTGTGACCCAGCCCTCTGGTTCACTCACAATGGAGGCTCTGTGCCACCATGGCAAAGAGATGGTGAGTCTCTACCTGCAGCAAACAGCATCCCTGCCCTGAACTTAATTCTCATGAAAGTTTATCAAATAGGATTGAAAGAAAAACCAAAGGAAGCTGCAAATCCCCTTTCCAAGGCTCCAAAATTCACAGCCTTTAAGCCAAAGGCCCAGCTCACTTGTCCTTCCCAGTGTTGGTGGATCTAACTGTTGGAAAACCACTGTCCTCTGGGGCTATGTGGGCCCTGGTCCCAGAGCCTTTCCCCTCTCATGACAATATGGCTGAAAAACTGCACAGGGGCTACTGTCCCCCTGAAACACCTTCCTGTGGGTAATGATAGCAGCAGATGTTGCCATTTAGAAAAGCACCTTGCAGGCCTGGCTTTTGGCCCCATGGTTTCCATGACGAGGCTAGAATGGAGTCTCCTGGGGCCCAGCTCTGGCCAAACCATTATCAAAGTCAATTTTCAAATAGAGTCGACTCTCAATTATTCATGGATAAATGGTTCAATCTGTACACCCTCTTACTCCTCCTCACTCTTTCTCTTCCCTCCCTATGCCAGCTGCCTTTTGGCTCGCCTCATTAATACACCCACCAGAGCGGGAATAGGCAGAGGACTGGCGATCAGTCAATGTTAGGGCCTGTTAGCGATCACAGTGAAGGGTTTGTTTAAGGAGCAGGTTGGGTGGAATGTGGATTTCAAGTATTCTCGCTAATCTCATTCCCCCTTATGGACAAGAGACAACTGCCTTAATTTCTTTGAGCCCCTCTGCTAAGTCTTGCCAGGAGAAGAAAGAGAAGGACTGAAATCCACACCCCCAGAGCCAGGTCCCAGGCTGCGACTAGCTGGGTTGAGAAGGCAGGCTTGCCCCGTGCTGCCCCATCTTGCAGACCTAGGATACATGTGTGTATTTGCTCGGAATCTTCAAAGGACTGTCTCTTGTGGTGGATGGGAGGAAAATGGGTTTTGAGATAAATGAAACGCTCAAGAGTTTTCCTTTCTTGAGTGGTTGGCGTTTTAGATTTCCAAATCAAATAAATTAGCAAATAAAATATGAAAACTACTTTTAAAAATTCTAATTCACACACTGTAGCAGACATCACCTCTTTCCTAGGAAACAAGAAGACTTCCCAGGCTTAGGATGAGTTACATTCCCCCAAAACGATACCATAACTTCTCCTTATGTTATTAATAAATCCTAACTTATATTGATGCATAAGTGCCTGATGCTATGTTAATAAACGTATATGAAAATATTTAATCTTTACAACTCCATGAGGTAGAAACCACTATTATTCCTGTTCGCAGCAAGTGAGATTTAGGGAAGTTAAGTCACTTGCTCCCGATGGCTCAGCAATAAAGGGGCTGAGTGGACTGTCCCACCCAATCAGTGGACCTCATGGCCCTTGATCCACCAAGTGTTCCACCTTTTCTACAGTGTGGTCCATGTTACATGTTTTAACCTCTTCTCTTGACCAGAACTACAACAACCAAAACCCCAGTTATGTAACTGGCGATCCCCAGCCCCCATCCTGTCCTCTCCATGTGGCCTCCTGTTCCCCAAATGTCTAGCCTGAGGGCTCCTCTGCTCTGCTAGACCTTCCACCCCATTTAGCAGTGAATTGTGCACATCACGTGGTTCATGTATTTTGTTCTTTCAGCATTGCTAGGTCTTACGTTGTTATTTAACTTTTTCTGTGTAAACGTCATCTCCCTAGAGTCAAGAGTCTCCTGGGAAGGGACAGTGTCATGTGTCATACATAACTGTAATTTGTCATGGTTCTTACCATTATACTGGGCACAGAGTAAGCCCATAACACCGGTTTTCTGATTATTTAGTTGACTGATTCAGAGGTAGAAACCTCTAGTGTATCTCTCATGGTGCTTAACATAGCACTAGGCATATAGTAGTGTGGACGAAGAATGTCACCTGCCATATCAGTAAACAAAGGATGTTGCAACTATCAAGCCATCAGCCACTGCAGCTGCCCCCAGCTGTATACCCTGAGGGGATTCAGGATGGAAAAAAATAGGATACTGGCCCTAGATAGTTAAGGTGCATATCAAAGGAATGATTTCAAGAGCCCAGACTCTTGCTTCTTCCCATACATAGAAAAGCACTAAATTCATTAACTTGGGATGTCTGGTTTTCTTTAATTAACAATAATCTTTTGATGTTTTGACTACCTGATTTTTTTTTTTGCAAAAATTCCTGTATATCCTGGCTCCTCCCTCACCTCTTTGGAATAGTCCCTCAGAGCTATCTGAGATCCTGCCTCCCAGGCTTAAGTTCTCAGTATGTCTGCTGAATAAAGCATAATTCTCAACTTTTAGGTTGTGGATCTTTTTTCAGTCAACAGTTTATACTCAATACAATTTTTGTTGACTGTTTTGAGTGTCAGACTACCCAGAAAAAAGAAAGAATGAGTCTAACAGTTACTGAGCCTCTACTATGTGGTTTATATGTATTATCTAATTTAAACTTCACAATAATTATGTGAAGTAAATACTGTTCCTATTTTTCATAAAGCCCCAAATCCACAGCTGATGAAGGGTGATACGAGGGTTCACAAGCAGAGCCCAGGCAGCAGGGTGAAGAGACCCCAGGCACCTGAGGAGGTTGGCCTGGGACAATCAAGGATCCCTCTTGGGGACACCCAGAAGGTAGTCATGTGGCGGGCAAGACGGGTCCAGGGTCAGACAGGTCAGGTCCTAGGACCAACGGAGAGTTTGGGCTGGGTATCTCAGCCAGCAGCCTCCAGGAGTGGCCCATGGGGAGTTTCTGTCCCCAACCTTGGACCTAGTTTTGAAGCCAGGCTCCGCCCATGGCTAGTGTTTGTCTTTGGGCAATTGACAGAAACCACTCTAGCCCATTGCTTTCCAATTGTCCTGGAACCTGAGCTGGTTCCAGCTGGATAAATCTGTGTCAGCCCAGAGAGAAGGCTCCCTAGGAATCTGTGGGAATGTAGGGGAGTAGGCAAGAAAAGAGACAGTAGGATTAAAAGATTTAACAAAGAAAGCATTCCTTTACATGGGACAATGCCCCGCAGGCTGGTTCTAAAGCATTTGTGGAGTGGGATTTGTATAGCCCAGGAACATGAGAGTTTGTATTTACCTAAACTTCTACAAACTATTCAAGCATGCATGTCTTGGCGGGAGACGGGGACTGCTCCAGGGTTCCCAGTTCATCCTGCCAAGTCTCTGCACACAGACTCAGTACATGCCTGCTCCCATTTCAAGTCCTGAAATGTCCATTTCAAGTCTTAACGGGAAGGCTGATAGGTGAGACAGACGTCTACCAGCAGGAAGGAGGGCAAAGACAGTGCCTTACCGCAAGCCACACCCCAGCCCACCCCAGGGTGCATACCCTTGCACACAAACCATTTCCATTCTGCCCAGAGGAGACAGCGCTGTCTTTGCCTGAGCTGCAAGAGAGGGGCTGCCAGACTGGGCTCTGCAGGTCCTGAGACAGAAAGGAAAGGGGCAGGGCACAACCAGTAAAAGAATAACACAACCATTAAGAACAGGATACCACAAAACCAGTTAGAACCTACTAGACCCAAGATGGAGGAAGATTCAACTTCCAGTAGACCTGAGCCTCATTATGCTCTCATTGTAATACATTAGCATATGCTACATGACACACCCACAGGTGCCAGGACAGTTCCCAGGCCGACCATAAAAGGCCAAAGAGTGGGCGATGCCCCATTTCCTAGAAATCCCTTCCTTTTCTCCAAGATGGTTAGACTATTTCTCCCACTCATTAACCTATGCAATTACCCAGCCCATAAAAAAGCTAACCATCTCCATACCCTGGGGCCTCTCACCCTCTGAGACGGCCCACACCCTGTCTATGGAGTGTATATCTCCCTGAATAAATCTTTCACTCTACTTTGACTCACTCTTGAATTCTTCCCTGCTTGAAGCCAAGGACCCTCACTTGGCGGCCCATCCCAGGGGCTCACCCCAGACCTCGGACATGACCATCCTCTTGCGCACCATTTTTCCTACAACAGTCCCCTCCTGTCCCGTTTCTCAGGAGTCTGGCCTCAGCATCTTCCCTTGTTCACCAGTGCCTGAATATAGTAGATGTTTGATAAATATCTGTCCAATAAGTTAGTTAACAACGTTTCAGGTATGTCTATTAACCTGCCCCTCTCTTCAGCGCTGCGGCTGGCCTGGCGATTGCATAAATCTGGCAGGCAAGGTGGAGGATGGGGGAGAGGGGCGGGCAGGGGACCCACTAGACAGGTGTGATACTGCTCAGTTTTCAGAGCAAGACAGGGATTCACTCTCGCAGACTTCTTTCCTTACGGATGCAGAAACAAGGCCCAGGGAGGTGACGGGACCACACATGAAGATCCAGCTTCCTCATGCCCTGTCCCTCCCCTTTAATTACTCCCTGTGGCTTACCAAGTCCTACCTCCTTAGCCTGGCACCCAAGGCCCTTCCAGACCCTCCCAACTTAACTCTCCAATCTCAATTCTCCTTATGCCCCACAGCTTCCACTCCTGTCGTACATTTAGTACTTCTAGTACTTTGTGGTTCCTCTACCTCCATCACCCTTCTCTCTTTTTCCCCTCTTCATTTGACAAACTTCTCAATTTGGATTCCACTGCCATCACCTCCTCTGAGAAGTCTTCCTGGGATGCCTCTAGGAAGGCTTAGAAGCAACCTGTCTTTGAGTCCAATAGTATACTAGCACATGCAATGGTGCTGTGTTTGGGTTACCTGGCTTTCTCTCTCTCCTTCCTGGGAGATCTTTGAGAGAAAGGATCTTCCACCACTACTGCCTGCCTGTTACACAGCAGAAGCTCAAGGAATGTGAATGACAATAGCTACTAGTTATTCAAACCAGGTACTTTAAGAAGCTCTTTCCATATCTTAACTCATTTAATCCTCACAAAACAACCCTAGGAAGGAGATTATTGTGATGTTTATTATTTTTAAAGTATTTGTTATTATAATCATCATGACCATGCCATTTGATAGGAGAAGACAAGCCAAAGGGGCCTGGAGGGGAAGCAGCACACAGACACCACCTTGCTGACCTCCACCTGCCAGCCGGAACCCCTTCCCTCTTCCCAGAACCTCTTCCCTCTCCCACTCTCGTGCCAAGCTCCTTGCCTTCTCAGCAATGTTCCCCCTCTTCACAGTCTTTTGAAACTGTAACTGTCTCTCCAGATCCAGTCACATTTTCCATGACACTTTCTATGCCCTCTGGCCCAAATAGCTGGCTCCTGACTTCCCACGGCATTAACAGCAGCGTGTAACACATTCTTTGATTTCTCTCTTATTTGTGTCATAACATCACATTCTTTCCAACGTAATGGATGCTATGTGCTCTTGCAGGCAAGGGTCTGAGCCCTCGGCTCTTTTTGTCTTCCCTCCTGTGCGCCCAGCTGACTGTTAGGGCCATGAGACATGCTCAGTAAATACCTACTGATACTTGGAACAGAACACCCAGAAGATCCACCGCATCTTCGCAGATGATTGTTGCTATTTGCCATCATCATAACTGTCACACCGTATGGGGCTCCCTTGCTAGATGCATGTGTTCTCAACTCGGGGTACGCAGACAGAAGACCAGGTCTGGGGATATTTGGTTCAATGTAATGTTCTTGTCCCATTGTTTGCCGATCTCTGAGTAACTGTTAGGGGAGCCACTGACCAAAACCACCCACCCTGGCCAGGCAAGATAGTAGCCACTTGCATGAGTTATCTTAACAATAGGAGGTCCTGGTAAGGGACGCAGAACTAACAAGCTACCACCAACTGGAAGAATTCAGGAAAGGTCAAAAGGAGAGAGGAGATGCCAGCCCATATGTCCTACCAACTTCCCAGATCCTTCTCAATGGAATCTATCTTGGCCGAGCGATGTGCACGCCATTGGGAAGGACCCTGAGTCAGAATGATTGGCCAGAGACAACCCTGAAACCAACCCCATCACCATAAAACCCGAGACTGTGAGCCACGTGGCAGAGCAGTCCTCCTGGGTTCCCTTACCCTCCTGCCCTCCGCCCGGGCGCCCCTTCCCAGTAAAGTCTCCTGCTTTGTCAGCACGTGTGTCTCCTCGGACAATTCATTTCCGAGTGTTAGATGAGAGCCCACTCTCGGGACCTGGAAGGGGTCCCCCTTCCGACAACATAACTGGACTCTCCTTTTTTCCCTCTCTTCCTTTGATTTCCTTTCCTGACCCATAGAGAGAGTAGAGGAGTTGGTTCAATATAAAACAGTTAAGGAGGTTGAGCCGCACTAGAAAAAGACACATAAAATACAAAAAAGTGTCCAGGAAAGAGGTCTGTGGATCGGCTGGGGAATGGGATCACATGTGCCACCTCCGTCATTCTGGGGACCTCCTCATGATGGCCCAGCAACCCTGCAGACCCACGTACCAGTCTGTTTGAATGAGCCCATTGGAAGGCCAGAGAACGGGAGTTGAGAGACCACTTACTATGGACATGACAGGAGCAGGGCAATTTCTCTCTAGATTTCAGTCTTCTTACATGAAAAATGAAATAATAATGTCTAGCCTACCTACCTCATAGGGGGCTGCTGTGTAAATGGGAAAAGTACGGGAGAGTACTCTGTGGACAGTAAGTTATTATATTCACTCATCCGATGAGTATTTATTGAGCACTCACCATGCACCCAGCACTGAACGTAGTCAATGGGGATACGACAGAGGGCATTGAACCAACACAGGTACTTCCTGCTCTTCTGATGCCTACATTCCAGTGGGGGAATGGCTTTCATCAAGTGATCACACTATTGGATGATGGATGATCACACTACTCAACAAGATATTAGGAAAGGAACAGGGTTCCATGAGACAGCAAAGTGGCAAAGAAGGAGATCACATGACACGCTTTATTGCTATTGCTGCAACCTAGGCAGTGGTTCTCAAATTTTTAATTGGGAGAGTCATCCAGAAAGCCTGTTTAGCAGGTAGATCCCTGAGCCACATCCGCAGCGAATTTAATTTAGTAGGTATAGAATCCCTTCCGGATATTTACATTTTTAGCATGCGCCTCCACCTCACCCCTCTAAGTGATTCTCATGCCAATGACTTTGGGCAAAATTTTAAGAGAGTGACAGTGTGGTGCCTTAGTTGGAGACTGATGCCTACGGAGGTCTCCAATGATGGTCATGATGTGTTTCTAAGCTGACTCTACTCCGGGCCATTTCGGAAGTCTGTTTGGTGAGCCAACAGGTTTTCCTCTTTCCTTGAGCTAGTTTGAGTTGGGTTTCTGTCACTTAAAAATACCAGCTCCTGACTAATTTAGGTCCCTTCTGATCTCTTCAAGCTCTTCTCATGATCTCTGCTGGCTGTGTGCTGCATATACAATCCACAGGGGCGAAGTCAAGATTTACTGTTGGAAACATTTAGCATCATTATCTGTTCTCAGCCCCACCCCCTCTTTACAGCTCCTCACATTCATCTCCAGGCTTTTTATGAGTACTGCGATATGTACAAATGCACAAAACAGGAACAGCAGCAACCAGTCTCAAAATACTAATTTCTGACCGAACAAGACTGCTACTCATGCTTATGACTACATACAAATCATTTTGGTTGGATAATTACTCCACATCACCAAACCACATATGATGGGGGTTGCATGTTTGGATTCTGGGGTCAGGCTATCTGGATGTGAAACCTGGCTCTGCTATTCCCCTCTGCTGGCTCTGTGATGGTGGACTAAATCACTTCACTTTTCTGAGCCTTAGTTTTTTCACCTATAAAATGAGTATAATGAATAAGTCTTGTCTCATAGCTTTGTTGTGAGGATTAAATACATTATTGTATGTAAAGAATTTAGAACAGAGCCTGGTACCCAATTAGGGCTCAAAAAATATTAGCTAATATTATGTGGATTTAAATGGGTTTGCAGTAGCAATCCCTACATAGGGTTTCCCCAGCCTAATGACCTCTTACCCACAATAGGTAATCTTGTTTGTAATTGCACTTCCCTTTCCCCTGCTAATGAATATTATTTTCCATCTACATCTACTATTTACCTCCTGTCTCTTAGAACTTAGGCCTCCTTAACTTTCCCCTTTCCTGCCAGTTCATTGCCCCCTCCTTTTCGTGAACCCTTGAGTCTCTCTGATGTCCTTTCCCGTACCTCAAGGCTCCACTTTGAGCCTCTCTCACTGTGTATGTCTCCTCCATGGTCCTGGGGGCACCCAGAGACCACAGAGAAGCTCCAGCTACACCTATGCCCCTATGCCTAGCACACATCCCCATGACCACTGCAGCCATGTGCCAAGCACTAGCTAGCTAATGACATAACTCATTCAATTTTTACTCGAGCCCCTGAACCTTGGTTCCCTCACTTGCCCATTGAGGATAATAATACCTACTTAATTGGATCACTGGAAAAATTGAAGGCCGTGATACATGCAAAGCCCAGGTTAGTGCTCAATAGCATTTATTACTGTAATTATTTTCATTATCTACATCTGTCAAGAAAATAAAACAGGGCTTCCCTGGTGGCGCAGTGGTTAAGAATCCGCCTGCCAATGCAGGGCACAAGGGTTCGACCCCTGGCCTGGGAAGACCCCATGTGCTGCGGAGCAACTAAGCCCATGCACCACAACTACTGAGCCTGCGCTCTAGAGCCCGCGAGCCACAACTAATGAGCCCGCATGCCTACAGCCCGTGCTCCGCAACAAGACAAGCCACTGCAATGAGAAGCCCGCGCACCACAACGAAGAGTAGCCCCCGCTCACTGCTACTAGAGAAAGCCTGCGCGCAGCAACGAAGACCCAACACAGCCAAAAATAAAAAACAAACAAATAAATTAATTTTTTAAAAAAAGAAAACAAAACAAATGAAAGGTCTACATTTTCACACACATATGCCAACGAAGCTGCCCACTGACCACCAGCCCTGGTTTGGAATGATGAGGGCTGCACTTCAGTACCCGTCCTGGTTGGTAGAACCCTGTTACTAGTCACTACCATCACTACCATTTTGCTCTATAACTCTCTCTCTCATAAAATACACTGTGAGTGAAAAAATGTTGCCTGCCATATCAGTAAACAAAGGATGTTGCAGCCATCAAGCCGTCACATTAGAGCCACTCCAAAGGTGAGCCCTGAGGGAACTCAGGATAGAAACAGGATGCCTGCCATCAAGCCACTGCAGCCACACCGCAACAGTGCACCCCGAGGAGACTCAGGATGGGAAAACACAGGATTCTGGCCCCGGATAGCTGAGGTGCATATCAAAGGAATGATTTCAACAAGCCCAGACTTTTGCATCTTCCCATACAGAGAAAAGTGCTAAATTCATTAACTTGGGATGTCTGGTTTTCTTTAATTAATAGTAATCTTTTGATGTTCTGACTACCTAGTCTTTGTTGCAAAAACTCCTATCTATCCTGGTTCCTCCCTCACCTCTTCAGAGCAGTCCCTCAGAGCTATCTGAGAGGCTGTGTCCCAGGCTTAAGTCCACAGTTTTGTCCGCCAAATTATACATAATTCTCAACTTTTAGGTTGTGTATTTTTTCAGTTGACAACACATAAAAATTACCATCTTAACCATTTTAGAGTGTGCATTTCAGTTGAGTTAAAGATTCATTGTTGTACAACTAACCTCCAGAACTTTTCATCTTGCAAAACTAAAACACTATACCATTTAAACAACTCTCTATTCTCCCCCTCCCCCAGCCCCTGGCAGCCACCATTCTACTTTCTGTCCCTATAAATTTGACTACTCCAGGTACCTCATATAAGGGGAATCACACAATATTTGTCTTTTTGTGGCTAGCTCATTCACTTAGCATAATGTCCTCAACTTTTATCCATGTTGTTGCATGTGTCAGAATTTCCTTTCTTTTTAAGGTTGAATAATATTGCATTGTATGTATAGACCACATTTTGTTTATCCATTCATCTGTCAATGGACACTTGGGTTGCTTCCACCTTTTGGCTATTGTGACTAATGTTGACATGAATATGAATATACAAATATCTCTTCAAGACCCTGACTTCAATTCTTTCAGGTATATACCCAGAAGTGGAATTGCTGGATCATATGGTCAGTCTATTTTAATTTTTTGAGGAACTGCCATACTGTTTTCCATAGCAGCTGCACCATTTTACATTTTTACCAACCATGTGTAAGGGTTCTCTATATCCTTGTCAACACTTGTTGTTTTCTGCTTTTTTAAATGATAGCCCTGCCAATGGGTGTGAGGTGCTCCATAACTCTCCTTTAACCCTGGCTTTAGGGGTTCTCTGACCAAGGACAGGCTTCAGAAGCAGATTTTCTAAACACTGCTCCAGGGGACCGGGCAGAGTCTTGACAGAGGGAGCCCAGGCCCCATACCTGGGACCTTAATTCATTTACTCTTCAGAATTACCCTAAACTTTAGTAATTTCATTTCACAGGTGAGAAAACAGATCAGAATGGCTAAGCAGCTTGCCTAAAGGCACACAGCTGAAAAACTGGAATTTGAACTGGGCTCCACACCATGTAGGTACATGAGAACTGTCATGGGTCAACATCCACACTGTACTCCAGAGTCCAAGGTGAGAACACTCCCTGATTCTCTTGAAGCAATACCACCCTGAGGTTCTGCTCAGTTGCCCCTCCCCCAGCTGTTCAGGGTCCTTCCAGGCTGGATGAATAGGAAACAAGGCAGACTGCATTTATTATTTAACCAAGCTTCCTGGTGCACCTGTTGCAGCATTGGGTGCTGTTTATGATTGCAATAAAATCTGTGGTCCGAGCATTAGAGGATTTACAAGAATTTCCTTCAATTCCAAAACTCAGAGTGAGGGAGGGGCAGGTGTCAGCCAGCTTGGGTCCTTCTAGTGGGACCTGCTTGCAGAGAGGGCCGTTGAAATATGATGCACTGGGCTTGGCTTTGCCTGACCTTTGTGCAAACAGCAGCACAAAGACCTCTCCCCCTGTGGAGGCTGGGTGGGGTCACTCAGATACGCCACGTTCTGTACAGAAGTAGGAGGTAAGGCAGGGTAGGCTGCCCCAGATCCCAGCTGGACAGAACTGGTCTTGCCTGACCCAGGCTTGCAGAGTCAGCCAGCTTGTTCTACCTGAAACTCTTCGTCCCAGACATGGGTATCTTAACCGCACCCTGAGGGATTACTGATCAGTCAAGGCACAGCCTCAGTAGAAGCGGTGAGAACCTTGCATCGGTGAATACACATGTACTCCGACGTTACCTCCCAGCCATAGGTTAGCAAGGCTTGACCATCCCCAGGGCTGTTACGCTCTTGACTTATTTCAGAAGTGACCATCATACTGTGACTTGGTCACGGAGGGGCCAGAGGTCAGCCCAGTGAGAGCTGTGCCCTCAAATAAAACTGGGAGAGAGGCCAAAAGATGCTTGCAAGCCCAGCTTTCAGTAGCAACGTGGAGCGGGAAGGAAACAGTGAGCGGAAGGCCGGGGGCTTCGAATGGAAGGAAGCCCACCAGAGGTCTTGGAGCCAAAGGAGACTTTCTTGGTAGGGTCCACAGCTGATTTGGCTTGGACAAAAATTGCACAGATATCACAGCCCAGGAGCTAGAAAATGAGATGAGGGGAATGGCAGAACCCTGTCAGGGATGTAGAGGAGCTTGTCGTGAGCTCCTGTACGAGAGAAACGACAGGGCAGAACACGTGGTTGGTTAAAGGTGTGAGGAAGGGACTGGCCGCAGTTTCAATTTATCAGTAAAATATCTATTAAAATCTACTTTGTGCAGGGCTAGTGGGAATTTCTAAAATGAGTGCAACCCTCAAGATGTACGCTTTAAAAAGATCACATCTTCATATTCAGAGGCTATATGTGTATATTCGTATGGCTGAACGCTCAGACCCTAACCTCAGAGAGCTTGAGTTCAAGTCCAGCTTCACACGTGCACTGTGAACTTGTGCAAGCGGCTTACCTCCTGTAGTTCTCAATTTTTAATCTGTGAAATGGGTACAGTGGTCCTCATTGTAAAGCACTGGACACGCTTCTGTGCCACACACCGCTTGGCCCAGAGTGAGCACTCAGTAAAAGTTGGAAATTATTACCGAATTTCAAACCAGTGCTAATAAAAAAAGCAGAGTGGCACCTACTGTGGGCCAAATTATATATATGAATTCATAATATTTACCGCTTATGACTATTACCCAGGCAGTTATTATCCCCATGTTACAAACAAGGAAGGGAGGAAACGGCATCCCAGGTGGAGGGCTTGCCCTGCCATCAAACCAAAGCCAGGTGAGCGGCTGGAAAATGGTGATGCACACATCCCTTTGAATTGGCTTTGAGCCTAGACTTGCTGGAGGAAGTAGAGTAAGAGCCATCACTGAGAATTCATCACTCCTAGGCCGGTTCAGTGGGATGGAGTTGGATCTCTTTCTGACATCCAATGGCTTCCTCCATCTTGTCAACAGAACTGCACTGAGGTGCCCAAACCTCCCCAGACACACTTTTTGCTGCATCAACAGTGGCTCCCAAGTGTGCCCAGCAGCCCTAGGAGTTCTGTGGCATGAATGTGGAGGGGAAGGAGGCTGAGGCAGGGATGTGGAATGAGAACAACCACCTCACTGAAGGATGAGCTTTAGAAAAAGGAAGCCAGGTGGATCAAAGGAAGAAAGAAAAGGGCACCTGCATCTCGCTCTCAGGATGTCCACACACAGGCTCCGGTGTCTTCACATTCAGCTCCTGTTTAGACCTAGTGACTCAGTAGGATCTTAGTCCTGGAAAGGACTTAGGGGCCGATTGGCCCAGCCACACTGTTTTACTGATGGCTCTGAAACGCAGGTAATGTGCCCAGGGTGACATTGCTAGCAGGTGACAAAGTCCAAACTAAAATCTTAGTTCCCTCATTCCCAGTGCAGTGTTATTTCCATCCTCCTCCTATGGCTCCCAAATTGCTCACTTTCCAGACCCCTCCTATAAGACTTTGTCCCTGGCCCCAAAGCAGCAGGCCCTTTGGACAGCAGCCGGCACTCAGGGAGCAGCAGGAGAGGGGGCCCGCCCTGCAGGTTCATTTCCTTCACTGCGACGGGACCAACTGGAATCAGAGCATTAACAAGCTGAGTGTGCCTCAGTGCTGTCTAAACCAGCCCTGAATACTAACCAGGGTGCTTAGATGGAGCTAAAAATAACTGGCTAATCACCACCAGGAAGAATTAACAAGGACTCAGAAGAAAGGAAAATGTCTTAATATTCCATCTCTCTACAGCTGGGCTCCAGCTGAGGCCAGTCTCTTCCCGCTGCCACAGGGCAGGTAATTAGCCAGCACAGAAGCTCCAACACTTATGGGCTCTGGGAGGGGGCCTGCCGCCGCCCACAGGAGGGTAAACAGAACAGGGTTACTTGGGGTGAGGTGAATTGGAAAACAGTGAACACAGAAGAAATGTGAGGCAACAGGAGGCAGGTGTTGAAGGATAAAACAGTTGTTGCATTTTACACCCCTTCTCCTTTGAGAAAGTAAAATCCTTAATTAAAAGGGAAACATCGTTTCATTCTGCTCCACAAACCCTCTGACCCTCTTCCCTTCCCTCATGTGCAGGGGCCTAGTTCTGAAAGCATCATCGGTGTTCGTGCCCTGGGGATCATATTGAAATGAGGTCTTCCTGGCAGTTACCCTCTTTGGACAAGGACCAAGACAGATCCACAGTACACTGAACACTGGGCTGGAGCAGAGCAGGTGAATAAAACCATGAAAGGCATGATTAGAATGATTCCTTCACATAACCTTAAAGAGTAGGACCAGTGAACATTTATTGCAACTTGAACTTGGAAGAGGTCAGTTCCAGAGAAATAAATCGAAAAATAGCATTTTGTAGAGGGCAGGGTAATATCTGAAGAGCTTACTTTCTCCAAAATGTATAATGGGCTTAAATAAATAGAAATCGGTTTAAGAGATTCATGAATGACAGGTACACTATTAAAAACAACTGCCAGTGAGGAGCTCTTTGGGAGCACATCAGAGCCGTTTAATTCAATGTCACAGCCAACGTCCTCACTGATGTGTCCCCCAGCCTGTGCGCATGGCGAGGGCAGGTGCTGTGTCTGCTGGGTGTAAGAATAAGAGACAGATTGATATAAGGGAAGAATGTGGATTAAAAGAAAAAGAGGAATGTGGACTTTGGATGCAGAAGGTGGGATCAAGTCCTGCTTCATCAATTTCGAGCTGGATCGTAGCTTAGCTAGATTTAGAAAGCTAGCTTTAGCTTGGTTCTCCGGGTCTTTCTTTTCTCACCTGCAGAGAAGGATGATAGGAATATCATTTCCTCTGTAGGGAGAATCAAACCACCTAACACAAGTAAAAACATTTCATTCATTCTAATGAAGTGAAATATTCTAATGAAGTACAAATATTAATGATTTAGGCAATGAAAAGAGACAGACGTGAACTGGCGAGGTTTGGGCAATCTTTCTGATGCACGGAATAAGACGAAGAAGCATTTAACTGCTCAGCACCCGCACCCCTTTCCCATCACAGCCCTCCTTGAGTAGGCAGGTTTCGGCAGGTGACTTTTTCTGCTGCTTATTCTGGCCCTCGGGCTCTAGTGGCTGGGCGCACCACTGCTGTGGCCCGGGAAGGGTGCTTGTTGCTGAGTTGCAAGAGGGCAGAGTTCTGGAAGTCTCTCTGTTGTTTTCCCACAGCCAGAGAGGCCCCATCCTGCTGCCTGAGTCACACTGTCCTCCCCAGGGAGGAGAGAGTGACCACAATTGAGACGGAAAGTCTTTAGAGGACCCTGCCTGAAACACTAGGGAAAGACAGATCTGGAATTTTTAAAAATCCACTAGTCTGAAGTTGTTCCTGCTCCAAACCAGTAGATTTTTAGGGAGGGGGTCTTTATCTGACAATATTCAAAATTCCTAAAGAGCATGATGGCACTGAAAGAGAAAAGAGCAGAAATCAAAAAACTAAAATGGCAGCTGTGTGGCTTACTAGGTGCACGATACTATCAAATGACTGAACGACTCTGAGCTTCATCTGATAAAGAGCAAAAGGAGGCTTGCCCTGCTGCCTCTCAGGGCTGCTGTAGGATTCACTGGAGGAAATGTATGGGAAATGAAGTTATGAACTATATCATCTCATTCAAATGGGAGCTTAATCCATTATTTGAGCTCTTAGGTAGATGATTATTAATATAATTGCTTGGATTAGCACAGCACTTATTCTTTTTTGGTCAAGGTTATTAAAGTATAAATTACTACATAAAATGTGCCCTTTCTAATGAAGATATAGAACAGTTCCACCACCCCTATCATTTCCTTATACTCCTTTGTGGTTAACTGCTCTTCCCATCCCGAGCCCCTGGCAATCACTGATTTGCTTTCTATTCCTATAGTTTTACTTTTTCCAGGATATCATATAAATTGAATAATACAGCATAAAGCCTTTTGAGTCTGGCTTCTTTCACCTAGCATAATGCATTGAGGTTCATCGAAGTTATTTCATATATTCAGTAATTCATTCCTTTTCGTTGCTGAGTAAGCAATATTTCATTCTATGGATGTACCATAGTCTCTTTATCCATTTGGATTGTTTCCATGAATAAACCACTATTAACATTTGTATATCAGTTTTTATGTGAGCATACGTTTTTATTTCTCTTGGGCAAATACCTAGGAGTGGGACTGCTGGATCATAGAGTAAGTGTCTAACTTTATAAGAAACTGACAGGTTTTTTTAAGTGGCTGCAGAATTTTGCATTCTAGCACATCACTTAAAAAAAATCTTTAAAAAATAATCCAAAGCCCTCATGTGCCCAATTTCATTTTATTCTCCAAATAGCTCTGTGAGATAGAGAGGGTAAATATTACTGCCCTCCTGTAATAGATGGGGATGTGAGGGCTAAAGAGGAGAAAAAATTGGTCAAAATTTGCTGTGGCAGAGGCTGCTATGTCCCCAGTATATATCCTCTCCCCTTCTCCCTCATAGTAGAGCCTCCTGCTTCCTGCTGAGTTTTGACTGAGCACATGGTACCCATCAAGAAACTACATTTCCTTTGGAAAGATATCCCATGCTCTTGGACTGGAAGAATTAATATTGTTAAAATGGCCATATTACCCAAAGCAATCTACAGATTTAATGTGATCCTCAACAAATTACCCATGACATTTTTCACAGAACTAAAACAAATAATCCTAAAATTCATATGGAACCATAAAAGACCCAGAATTGCCAAAGCAATCATGAGGAAAACAAACAAAGCAGGAGGCATAATCCTCCCACACTTCAGACAATACTACAAAGCTACAGTAATCAAAACAGCACAGTATTGGCACAAAAAACCGATATATGGATCAGTGGAACAGGATAGAGAGCTCAAAAATAAACCCACACACCTACGGTCAATTATCTTGGACAAAGGAGGCAAGAATATACAATGGGAAAAAGACAGTCTCTTCAGCAAGTGGTGCTGGGAAAGTTGGTCAGCTGCATATAAATCAATGAAGTTAGAACACACCCCACACCATACACAAAAATAAACTCAAAATGGCTTAAAGACCTAAATATAAGACATGACACCATAAAACTCCTAGAAGAGATCATAGGCAAAGCATTCTCTGACATAAATCATACCAATGTTTCCTTAGGTCAGTCTCCCTAGGCATAGAAATAAAAACAAAAATAAACAAATAAGACCTAATCAAACTTACAAGCTTTTGCACAGCAAAGGAAACCATAAACAAAACAAAAAGACAACCTACAGAATGGGAGAAAATATTTGCAAATGATGCAACCAACAAAGGCTAAATGTCCAAAATATACAAACAGCTCATACAACTCAACAACAAAAAAACAAAAAACCCAATTGAAAAATGGGCAGAAGACCTAGATAGACATTTCTCCAAAGAAGACATACAGATGGCCAATATGCACATGAAAAGATGCTCAACATTGCTAACTATTAGAGAAATGCAAATCAAAACTATAATGAGGTACCACCTCACACAGTTCAGAATGGGCATCATTAAAAAGTCTACAAAATAACAAACACAGGAGAGGGTGTGGAGGAAAGGGAACCCTCCTACACTGCTGGTGGGAATGTAAGTTGGTGCAGCCACTATGGAAAACAGTATGGAGGTTCCTCAGAAAACTAAAAATAGAGTTACCATGTGATCCAGCAATCCCACTCCTGGGTATATATCCAGACAAAACTATAATTCAAAAAGATAGGGACTTCCCTGGTGGCGCAGTGGTTACAAATCCACATGCCAATGCAGGGGACATGGGGTTGATCCCTGGTCCAGGAAGAACCCACATGCTGTGGAACAACTAAGCCCGTGCACCACAACTACTGAGCCCGTGCACCACAACTACTGAGCCCGTGTGCCACAACTACTGAAGCCCATGTGCCCTAGAGTCTGTGTGCCACAACTACTGAGCCCACATGATGCAACTACTGAAGCCCGCACACTCTAGAGCTCATGTGCTGCAACTACTGAGCCTGCGTGCTGCAACTACTGAAGCCTGCATGCCTAGAGCCTACGCTCTGCAATAAGAGAAGCTACTGCAATGAGGAGCCCACACACCACAATGAAGAGTAGCCCCCATTCGTCACAATTAGAGAAAGCCCGCACGCAGCCATGAAGACCCAATGCAGCCAAAAATAAACAAATAAATAACAGTTATTTTTAAAAAGTATATATATGTATAACTGAATCACTCTGCTGTACAGTAGAAATTAACACAACATTGTAAATCAACAACACTTCAATTAAAAAAAAACATAAAAAAAAGAAACTATTGGGTGGGCCAAAAAGTGCCTTCGGTTTTTTAAGTAAAAATAAAAGACACATTTCTCATTTTCACCAAGAGCTTTATTGAACAACGTATTCACCCTTTTGTTCCACTACCTTCTGCCATTTTTCAGGCAACTTCATAATTCCATCTTCCCAAAACTTTTTATCTTTTTGAGCAAAGAACTGTTCCAGGTGCCTTTTACAGTCTTCCAGGGAATTGAAATTTTTTCCATTCAAAGAATTTTGTAAAGACCAAAATAAATGGAAATCTAAAGATGCAATGTCTGGTGAATATGGCGGATGAATCAGAACTTCCCAGCCAAGCTGTAACAGTTTTTGCCTGGTCATCAAAGAAACATGCGGTCTTGGGTTATCATGAGGGAAGATTGTGCGTTTTCTGTTGAATAATTCTGGACACTTTTCTTCGAGTGCCACTTTCAGTTGGTCTAACTTGGAGCAGTACTTTTTGGAATTAATTGTTTAGTTTTCCAGAAGGAGCTCATAATTGAGGACTCCCTTCCAATCCCACCATATACACAACATCACCTTCTTTGGATGAAGACTGGCCTTTGGTGTGGTTGGTGGTAGTTCATTTCGCTTGCCCCATGATCTCTTCCATTCCACATTACTGTACAGTATCCACTTTTCATTGCCCATCACAATTTGTTTTAAAAACGGGACATTTTCATTATGTTTCAGTAGAGGAAATATGGTCAAGAAGGTTTTTTTCGCTTAACTTATGTGGAACCCAAACATCAGAGCGATTCACATAACCAAGCTGGTGCAAATGATTTTCAATGTTTGATTTGGATATTTTGAGTATGTTGGCTGTCTCCCGCGTGGTATAATGTTGATTGTTCTAAATTGTTGTTTCGATTTGATCGCTATCAACTTCAACTGGTCCACCGGACCGTGGAGCACCGTCCGGTGAGAAATCTCCAGCACGAAACTTCGCAAACCACTTTCGACACATTTGATCAGTCACAGCACCTTCTCCACACACTGCACAAATCTTTTTTTGCGTTTCAGTTGCGTTTTTACCTTTCTCAAAATAATAAAGCATAATATGCCGAAAACATTGCTTTTTTCTTCCATCCTCAATATTAAAATGGCTACACAAAAATTCACCAATTTTGATGTCTTTTTTTAAATGCACGCTGATATGACAGCTGTCACATACAATCTAACAAAACTGTTTTTTTTTCTTTTTTTTTTTTTTGATTGTGAACAGTTCAGTCTTTGCGTTTTATTTCAATTTTCAATGACTTAATCAACGACACTAAACTTCGTCCACAATAGCAGCATTATGTTTAAGAGTCAATCAAATGCCAGACAGTGTCATTAAATGGAACAGCACAGATGGCAGGATCTGTGGGAGCTGGAGAGCGGGTGTGAGGTAGTCCGGGCTTCTCAGGGACGTGGTCAGGGCCTGACCTCGGATCCCTGCCCCATGCCTTCTGCTGCCCGGTTGCTGATGGCCAGTTCCTCACTCTTCCCTACATCAGTGCCGTCACGTCCCTGGGCCTTCTTCCCGCCCCTCCCACTGATCTAAAGCCTCCCTATGCTTTAAGTTCCAACTTAGATCAGTTCCCTCACAAAACCATCTCCTATTCCCTGCTCATTGCTAGCCCCTGGTGATGACAAGAACCCCAATTATACTTTGGAAATAACTCTTTGTTTCTGTATCTGAAGGTAGATCTGTTAAGCCTCAGCCCAGGCAGGATCTAAAGGTAGAGACATGTCTGGATTACATTTGAGGATGAGGCTTAATTGCCAAGGTACTGGGGAGCCTGAGGAGAGAGGGGGAGGGGGCTCATCTCCAGGAAGCTGGCTAGGCTCTACCTTGAGGGGGCGGGGTAGGGGGGTGCTGGAAGGCCGGTGGACCCCCAGACCACGGAGACAATGGCGAATGTGCTCAGTATGGGTGGCTGGTTGCACAGCAACCTTGGGCTGAGTGATGTCCCACACCCGCAGTGATCTTCTCCTTGGCTCTCTATTCCTAATTCCCAAAGGGAGGACCTGCTTGCACTGTGTAAAGGCCTCTGATCCGGGGTGTCTTTTCCAGGTGGAGCTTGGACCCATCAGGAGAGTCATGGCTGAAAGGCATGGAAGGGTGGGGATCTGGTCCTGTAAAATTCCAGAGAATTGGGATACCTGTTTAATTTAGTATTCAAACTGGGACACTTTGGGTGTTAATGATTATGCTGGGACCAGAGGTGTAAACCTGGACTGTCCTGGGCAAACTAGGTGGGTGACACCCTGACCCAGAAGCCACCTAGCATGATGACCGTTCACAGCCTCTCTCTGGCTCCTCTGTACTGGGTCACCACAGGTTTAAATGTCACACTGTGCAGAGGAAGAAATGAAGAGAAAGGAACTTGCAAGAGGGTCCTAGAATGGTTGATGGATGCAGATGCAGCCATGAGCTCACACCCATGTCCCAGCTTAGTGATGAGGATCCCATCGGTGACACCCCAAAGCTCTCCTTCAAAGGAGCCTGTTTCAGTGCAGGGAACTCTACTCAATACTCTGTAATGGCCTATATGGGAAAGAATCTAAAAAAAAAAAAAAAAAAAAGAGTGGATATATGTATATGTATAACTGATTCACTTTGCTGTGCACCTGAAACTAATACAACATTGTAAATTAACTATACTCCAATAAAAATTAAAAAAAAAAAGGGGGGGGGCTTCTGTTTCCTGGAGGTACCTGGGCAATGCTGCCTGTCTTGGAGCTAACAAAACTGTTTTGAATGAAGTTAAAGACAACTAAGTGTTACTAGAGCCATCTTACGGAAAAAACCGAATGAACCCTTTGGCCCGCCCAATACGTTTCCCAGCTTCCCTTGCATTAGGAGGGCCATGCAACTAGACTTTGGCCAGTGGGATCTGAGTGGGAGTGATATGTGCAAAGTCCAACTCACTTCCTAAAAACTGAATTTGCTAACTCTCTATATCCTCTTTTCCCTTGCCTGCTGGCTGGATTGTGGGTATGGCAGCAACTCACTTGCACTTGAAGCTGAAGGCAGTACAAAATGGAAGAAACCTGGGTCCTCTGTTGACAACATGGGACAGAGCTGTCCTGACAGACAGGGCCACTGAGACTGCCGTGTGTTTCTTACTTATCCCATCGTCACTTTTGAGTCTCTTTGTTACTGTAGCTTAACACATTTACCCCAGCTAATCTAGTCATGCACCAGATAAGTGGGAGTATAGTACAGCCAGTTCACCCATCTTCATCAATCTCGTACAGAAGATTATTCAGAAAAAAACAGCTTTGCTGAAATCTAGATATACCATCTTTATATCCATCCCCGATCAACAGTTTGATAACCCCTATCAAAGAAAAAAGTGAGTCTAGGGAGTGGTATAATGTATTCTCCATGAAGCCTCACCAGCTCCCAGAGATCACCTCTTCTCATCTTCCACACCCCCCATAGTGTTAGGCCCACTGGACAGCAGTGAGAGGATTTATCTTATTCGTGGAGAACTGCATGTGAAGGAGCAGCGGGGACTTGCACTTGCTGGACGTGAGGATGGTTACCACAAGACGTCTGAAGTCATACCAAGGCACTTGCACCTCGTAGATTAAGCAGAGGCAGGAGATCCTTACACAGGGGACTGAGGAGATAAAAATGCAGTTTACAGAAGTGGCTTGTGGCAGTTGTGCAGTGAGGAGATGGGAGAGGAGGAGCCCGGGAGTAGAAGGCCCTCTCAGGGAGAGACTGTGACAGAACAGGGCTGAGAGTTCAGAACGCACAGGAAGAGTTTGGGCAGCTACTGGTTTGCAGAGTGAGGAGAAAAGGCGCCAATGATGAAGGGAGAGTGGGTGGGGGTGGATTTAGGTGATAGGGGATGGAGTGGATTGTTAAGAACCCCCCCAGGGACACCCATAGCCGTACCCCCTTGCTATTTCCTTTCCTACTTTTTGAACAAGCACTTCTTTTTTCTTTTTTAATTGAAGTATAGTTGCTGTACAATACTATGTAAGTTACAGGTGTACAATTTAGTGATTCACAATTTTTAAAGGTTGTACTCCATTTGTAGTTATTATAAAATATTGGCTATATTCCCTGTGTTGTACAGTATATCCTTGTAGCTTATTTTATACCTAATAGTTTGTACCTCTCATTCCCCTACCCCTATATTACCCCTCCCCCCTTCCCTCTCCCCACTGGTAACCACTGGTTTGTTCTCTATATCTGTGAGTCTGCTTCTTTTTCATTATTTTCACTAGTTTGTTGTATTTTTTAGTTGCCACATGTGATATCATACAGTATTTGTCTTTCTCTGACTTGTTTCACTTAGCATAATGCCCTCCAAGTCCATCCATGCTGCTGCAAATGGCAAAATTTTATTCTTTTTTATGACTGTGTAGTATTCCATTGAATATATATACCACATCTTCTTTATCCATTCATTGGTTGATGGAAAACAAGTACTTCTTCACTTGTTGGCAACACCCTATTTGTTTTAGTCTTCAAATCATGTGGCAAGGGCCAAATAGGGCCTGACCTCTTCTCTGCAGTATCATACAACATGCCCAGCCTGAATCCCTGAATCCCAGAGCAGGTGAAGGAGGGGGGAAAGGCTTTGATGCCATAGGTAATGGGGAGCCACTGCAGGTTTTGGAGGAAGAGTGTATCTTACTAAAAATGGTATTTGAACTACTAGTGTAAATCCCACCACCAACAAATAATCATATATAAAAATGATTAGATTTATTTGGGTTATTAATTAATTCAATTTGTCTAGGACCTAAATGCAGTCTTGAAGAGAAGATATAAAGCTGCTTGGAGTCTACAGACAAAGGTGAATGATAAGGAGTAATGGATTCAGGAAGAGAAGGTATCGTGAAGAGTACACAAGGGTTAACTTCTGTACCCTTATTTAGAATTATATAATTTTAGAAATAGATGGGGTCTTCAAAAACACCAAAGGATAAAGAAAGATATGGAAGAATGGAGAGTCCTGACTGAGAGTCAGGACACCTGGGGACAAGCCCCAACTCTACCCCCAACTTGCTCTGGGACCTCAGACCCGTCATTACCCTCTCTGGGCTCCATATGGACCAACAGTACTTTATGATTCCTGCAATTGCTAACATTCTATCCATCTAGTACAATTAAATAACACCTAAATCAAACGTGAACACATCAGCTATACTGTTGATAGTGAATTGGTGGGCTTGTAAATAAAAAAGAAGAAAGCAATAATTTATAGATCTGTTTCTCAGACAAGATACAGGTGCCCCTAGGAATGTTCAGCCATGCCGCAAGGAGTATAAGTAGCCACAGGACAAACATGGAATGTCTTCTTGGAATGCCAATTATATTTGCTAGTACATGTTTTAAAATGTATTTATATGATATCAAAAATAAATATACTATGGAGGAGAATACAATATTCCAATAAGTTTAAAAGACATACTATGAAACTTCAAAAAATTTTTGAGCATGGGGAGAGCTCTTTGGAACTATGCCTAGGGATTCCCAATGTGTGTGTGTGTGTGTGTGTGTGTGTGTGTGTGTGTGTGCATCCTGGCTCAATAGATCTGAGCAGACAGAAATCCATGAAATATGTATTTGAAAATTGCACTCAGCTTATAATAGAACTAATGCAATTTGAGGGAAAGGTGCAAAGAAGATGTACAAGTACACATTTGGTGAGGGAAACTCATAGGAGGCCCAGGGATATGGAACTGGATGAGACTTCACAATGAGGCAGGGCCAGAGCAGAGGGAAGGGTGGGGAGATCCCTGTTGAGGGGGTGTGACATTTTGTCTCCACAGTGGCCCCTGAGCCATCACCTCTGTCCCGGGTTTGACCACCTGGGTAAGCTGTTGTTGATGGTGGGTCTGGTAGGGAGGAAACAGTGAGCGGATGAGGAGGCAGGACTAGGGGCTGCCGGTGAAGGGGGAAGGGGAGCTGAGGAAAGGTGGAAGAGGAGCTGCTGCCTCTTTCAACCCCGGTGCCAAGCCTTTCACTGTCCCCAAGGCCCCTAAATCCCATCCTCACCATGTCTCCTTCCCTGAGACCTTGGAGGCCACCAGCTTCCCAGCCCACCTTCATATCTCTCCACACCTGCATCCCCCCCTCCTCCAGCCTCCGAGGCTGAGGGTCCTTCCTGTCACAGGCCACCCCGCTTCCAGGCTCTTCAACTCCCACTTCCAGTCGCCTGGAGGCTGCTCCCCAGTCCCTCCTCCTCTCTCACTGGTATTTTCACTCTCACCCTTCTTTCTTGTTTTCCCCCCTCAGTCTATACGTGTGATCACATTTCTTCCCCTAAACCCAGACTTCCCCTCCTCCTCAGATCCCCTTCCCTGTCTCGTTCCCTCCTCCTTGGAGTCCTGGGTGGCACTGTCTCTTCACTCCCTAGGGCCCCCTGAACGCCACAAACCACTGCCACAGCAGCAGGCAAACACAACTGGTGCCGGGGTACCATGGAGCCAAAGTGTTGTGAAGAAATAAAGTAATAATAAAAGGATATACAGGGGCTTCCCTGGTGATGCAGTGGTTAAGAATCCGCCTGCCAATGCAGGGGACACAGGTTCGAGCCCTGGTCTAGGAAGATCCCACATGCCACGGAGCAACTAAGCCTGCGAGCCACAACTACTGAGCCCGCGAGCCACAACTACTGAGCCCGCGCACCGCAACTACTGAAGCCCACGCGCCTAGAGCCTGTGCTCGACAACAAGAGAAGCCACCGCAATGAGAAGCCTGCGCACCACAACGAAGAGTAGCCCCTGCTCGCTGCAACTAGAGAAAGCCCGTGCGCAGCAACAAAGACACAATGCAGCCATAAATAAATAAAAAATAATAATAAAAGTATATATGGATGTATGCATGTATATGTATACATATGTATATTAAAACACAGATATTTAAATTGATGATATCTTGGGGAAAACCAAAATTCTGTTGGCCTTTATTGCAATTACAAGTTAGCATTGATTTTATTTTGATATATACATGGGGAGGACAACACAATCTTTTTAGTGCTTAGAGCTTCTAACAGTCTTACTCTTGCCCTGGAAATCAGGACTTTATCCCTGATCATCCATGTGCCATTGAAGGCACTGCTGCCCCAGAGACTTGGACCAGAATCCTTGGAATCACCCTGCACTCTGTCTTGCTTACTCCTCACTGCAGGGAACCACCAAATAGTGATGACTATTTTCTAAACCACTTATATCTCAAATCTATCACTTTTTCCCTATCCCTACCACCCCCCGCCTCACCCACACCCCCGTCGTTTCTGAACTGGTGTAGCACAGACGCCCCTCGCAATGCCCTCTGCCTCCAGCCTGGCCACTCGTGGGTCCATCCTCCACTCTGCAGCCAACGAAGGTCTTGTGATTTCCCCACTTGAAACCATTCATGCATTCCCCAGCTTGTACACCAGAGACTAAGCCTTAGTTTGGCTTCAAGGGCCTTCTAGGACCTTCTCCTAGTACTTCATCAGACTCACCTCCTGTCGCATCCCATGTAACTGCTCCCTGGTGGCTCCTCTCATAAGCCACGTAGTTTCCTGGCTCTGTGCCTTTGCTTATGTTGCCGCCTCTTTCTGGAATTTCCTTCCCATCTTTCTTCACCTGGTATCACTTTCTCCTGGAAGCCTTCGCTTAACTCCCAGGATAGGCACCCACTCTAGACACTCAAGATCTGTGAACATCTCTATCTTATAACTTACCTAGTGCACCCAAAGCATTTGTCTACCTTTATCTTCCCAAATAAACTCTAACATCTTATTCATCTTTGTAACCTCAGCCCTTAGGCCAGGGCCTTATATATAGTAGGTGCTTAGTAACTACTGAGATAAATGTAAGTTGAACTGGACAGGAATTCAGGCTGGGTGTGAGAAGATAGGGCTTGCGGATTGTGTGATGGGGGAGGATGATTTGGGGTCCAGAGACTGTATGGGCTGGGAAGGGTTGAGGAGACGCAAATGTGATGCGAGGGCATGTCACAGGGAAGCTGTGTGTGTGTGTATGTGTGTGTGTGCACGCGTGTGTGCATCTGTGTGTGCACGTGCATGTGTGCAAGCTTAAGAGAGAAAGAGGGAAAGATTATAAATATAAAGAAAGAGTAAGTGGAGAGGAAAAGGGAGGGAGACGACAGCTGGAAAGGAAGGAGTGAGGGATGGGGAGAAGCCCACAGGTTGGACCTTTCCATAGTCATAGAAAGCATGCAGCCAGCAATAAGGGAAGCAATGGGGGCGACATCCACATTTGGCTCTGCTTGGGACTGGAGCTGGCTTGGGAGATAACCAGGATCTATAGACTTTAGAGATTTTGTGTTTCTTTCTTGAGTTCAGGGTTACTTTTTCCTCCCCTCTGAGCTCTTTTGGATACAGAGGCTTTTATTGTCTTGACAGAATAAAACACTAGCTGTTCATAAAAGTGTCTTTTTGCTCAGGGAACACAGCCTCCGTATTTACTCTGTAAGGTGCTTTCTTTCCCCCAGAGAAATCAGTCTTGTCTGCGAGTCCGCAGGCCTCTGGGAGGTATAATTTGCTAAAGGAGTTCAAATCAATACACCACCCAGAGCAGAGCCATGCCCAAGGCTGGAAAGGGTCCTTCGTGTTCAGGAATCTGAAGTGTCCTACTTCGCCCAAGTGGCATCTTGAGGGGCTGACGCAGAAAACCCCCAAAAATAGGCGAAATGAGAGCTTTGCCCCAGCATTTGCGGCCGGAACTTTGGAGAGAGAGAGAATCATTTTTTACGTTGCTCTTCAGCAGCAGAAGGGGGAGGGAAAGGCCGAGCTCTGCCCTCTGAACCTGGCTTCAGGCTTGGGTCTGCGGGCCCAGTCCAGCTGCAGGCCTGTAGGAGCAGCTAGGTGGGCCAGGCCGGGCCACTAGGGGAGCCCTGGCAGCGGAGTCAGTGCCCTCCTGCTCACGTCCGATTACTCTAAGGAGCATGCTTTTAAGGGCCTGCTTTGTGCAGGCACCACACTGGGTATCAGAACACCAACATGCCAAAGACTTAGCCTTGCCCTTGAGAGGGTCACAGCTTGGTGGACGAAACAGGTTGTCAGTAGCTTCTGCACAGAACGGTAAGTGTTTCGTGTGACGGAAATTCAGGATGTTATGGCGCCTGGGAGGACCACCTGTTCCAGCTTTCATAATAGTGTCAGCAGAAGATTGCAGGTCCAAGGGACCAGCGTGGATGGAGACCCAGAGGAGAGAAGTGACGGGTTGTGTGGACCGCCACACGGAGTCTGCTGCTGCCCAAGGGAGAAATGTAAGAAGGAGATGCAGGAGATGGGGCGTCCCGGGAGGACGGTTATGACTCCTCGGCCACACGGTTTACTTTCTTCTTATCTTCCTTTTCTACTCTGACCTTTTGGTCAAAAGATACAGATTTGAGGGGTGAAGGAAGGGTAGGAGGAAAGAGTTCTTCCCCAGGCCTTGCCATCCAAGTCCCTGGTCACCACCCCAGAGGGGCCTTTTTCACTGAGGACGGTGACCTCCGGGAGCTCAGAGGGGCAGCTGATGTGTGTCAGGGTGTGAGAGCCTCAGCCACAGCAGAGCAGGGGACAGAGGGCTGGCCAAGGCCCACAGCTCCACGGAAGGCCAGGAGGGCATTCTTACTTCCTTCTCAACTTCCAGCCAACCAAGGCAGTACAAAATTATTTACTTTCCTTCCCTTGATGACTGCTTCTCAAACATATTAGTTGCTTTATATCCTCTGGGCATAGCAGAGTTGGAACATTCTGTCATGGCAGGACATCCCTTCTTGGAAAGCATTCAGAAGAAGCTGCCCTTTCTGGTCTAGAGCAAAGGCGACCTCAGGTAGATGATGCTGCAGTCAGGTGCTTTCTATTTGCTGCTGCCTTTGGAGAGAGGCTGGATTGCTGAGAATCGGCGAGGAACCTGCAGTTACTGATTCTGGAGGGGGCAGGCCAAGGACCTGACAAAACTGGTTATTTAAGATAGAGTTGTTATTTAAGATAGAGTTGTTATTTGCAGGTTCTTATTGAAAGACAGTTTCAGCCCATCAGAGCTCTTCAGGCAGGTGTCTAAAGGCACAGATAGATTGCCTTCTCAAAATGAAAACAACTGCACCACTGGGCTTGCTGCTTGTCTTCCTTTCTCTTCCTTCTGGGTGTGATGGTCGGACTTCCTAGGCCCCAGAGGAGGGGCCTAGATCCCAGAGAGTGAGGCTTACAACCCGGCAGTGGTTCCCTCCAACTTGCAGAATAAATTTCAAACCACCCCTCCCCCTGCCCCAGCATTGCTACAGTCTGCTTTTTATTACTAACAGGGGAGGGGGCGGGGAATGTGATCCAAAACCAAGCAGCAGACACACTGTATTTTGCATCTTTGTGGCCTGAATGAAACAAATCATCAGGGATGCCTGTTTAAAACCAGAACTGGAAGTCCCACTTGGGCTTTCGCCTCACACTCCGGCTTCTGCTCGGCCCCCTGAATAATCGGCTCTATTTCCTGCTTACCTGTCAGCTGACCCCATAAAACACCACTGCTGGGGATGCAACCTGGCTATTCCAAATACAGAGAGAAATGGACCCTTATCATTTGCTTCCTAAATGTGCCAGGGCTCTTTGTTGTGTTGTTTATTTTTCTCTTTTGACTGATGGTCAGCACACCTGCATCTTAGAGTGTCCTACTACAACTGTCCTTTGGCACAACCAATGTGCACTTGATATTGTTATGACCTTGTGAAATGACCTTGCAATTTTTCACACTTTCAAAACTGGCTACTGTGCAAGATTCTTTTTCTCAGCTGTGTAACCTCTCTCTGAACCAGCACACTCTTCGGTCTCCTTGTTGGTTTCTTTGCTAGCAAGATAATAAACTCGGACATGTACTCAAGATCAATTTGTCTAAGGCATTTAAGGTCTTGACATCACTCTGCCCTCAGGGCACACCCAGCTACAAAGGTTTTCTCAGCCTCCTCCTTCCCAGGCACTTTCAAGTGCATGGAGGACAGGTAAGTCTCTACCTCAGTCCCATGCCCACTCTATCTCCACCTCCCCTTTTTAATCTGTTTACTCCTATTTGTCTTTCAAGACTCATCTCAAGGGCATCTCTCTGAGAAGACTTTCCTGATGGACTCTCTACCCCTCCTCATCCTTCGATCCCTCTCTCCATACCAGGTTAGGCAATCCTTTGTGCTCCTATGACCACATTGTTTACATCTGTCATTTGAGATCATGAGAAAAATACAATTTTTAAAAACTACCCAGGGACTTCCCTGGTGGCGCAGTGGTTAAGAATCCGCCTGCCAATGCAGGGGACACGGGTTTGAGCCCTGGTCCGGGAAGATCCCACATGCTGCGGAGCAACTAAGCCCATGCGCCACAACTACTGAAGCCCGCACACCTAGAGCCCGTGCTCCACAACAAGAGAAGTCACCACAATGAGAAGCCCATGCACCACAACGAAGAGTAGCCCCCGCTCGCTGAAACTAAAGAAAGCCCACACGCAGCAACAAGGACCCAACGCAGCCAAAAATAAATTAAAAAAAAAAAAAACAAAAAACTTGCCTAGATTGATAATGTAATTGTGAAGTACATGAGAAATATTAACAGCTAACATTGACTGAGCGCTTGCTATGCACCAGGTGTCATTCCAAGAGCTTTACACAAATGACCTCATTACAAATTGACAACAGCCCCGTACCTGTTACCTACCAAACCACCCCTTCCCTTCTTCATGGCTGGCAGAGCCCTAATTTCATTTGAGTGTCTACCATTCTTCCAAGTAACTCAAGGAAAGCTATACCCCAATTGGTCTAAACCAATTACTGTGACCCCATTTCTCTTAGAGTGATTGGTTTCAGCATAGACGTGGAATAAAATTCTGCCCACGAGGAATGAAGAGAAGTCTAATGAGTGGGAGAAAAGGACGTGCTTCTCAATAATTTCTGGATGCCAGAAACTTTGGCAGTCATTTGCAGTTAGGAGGGGAATTAGCTTGAGAACAAGGAGACATAAAGAAAATGTCAGAACCAAGAAATGGAAAGTAATTGAGTCTTTGATGGTGTCATTGATTACTGAGGTAACCAACCCAGAAGTATCAGGACTTCTTTTTATGTGAGGAGATATATTTTCCTTATTGTTTAAATTGAATTACTTGTAGCCCAAAGCACCTTAATCATTGCAAAATCGATTAGAATGTTCTATTATTATTTCCATTTCACAAATAAGATAACTGAAGCTCAAAGAGCTTAAGTAAGTAATTTACTCAAGACTAACTGCTTGTAAAAAGTTAACCTGACTCCAGGACTTTTAGACTCCACACAATGCTCACTCTCTGAGAAAAGAGCCCAATCTTATTTGGTTTTTTTTAATCCTTGCTTCTAGCTGGCATATAATAGGTGCTCAAATACTTTTTAAATATGTGAGTACTTGTATGATCTGAACTTTTATGGCCATTCTCCCGTTAACATCACCGAAACACCTGAGTCTCCTGAAAAGGAACAGAAAAATATATTTCATTTGGGTCCTGCACCACTACCACTGGATCCCCTGAAGAACCAGTATTTAAAATAAGGAAAAAATGTATTATAACAGTATTACAAACAGGAAAGTAGATGAGAGCAATGGCTTAGAACCTCTCCACTCCAACATAGTTGCCATTTGGGGGGATTCCATTGTAGTCCTTTTTATACGCTTACTGGGCAGTTTGGTAGATGCATAAAAAGCACTTGATAAAATTTGATAGTCATTTATAATTTTAGAAAAAAAATCTTAGCAAACTAGAAAATGAAGAACATTTCCTTAACTTTTTAAAGTATATTCCATCAAAAATCAACTGCAAACATCTAATTTAATGTTGAAGATTTAAATGATCTCCTTTAAGTTCAGGGTCAAGACCATCACTGCTTCACTACTTCTACTCAACATTATATTGGAAATCCTAGCTAGCGGATTAACAAAAGGAAAATAAACAAAAGTTGAAAAGACAAGAAACAAAGCTATTATTATTCACAGGCAATATTATTATCTACAAAAAAGAAAAAACAAGAGAATCTTTAGAAACACTATTAGCATTAATTTTAAAATGTTCTGCAAAGTTGTTAGATCAATATGCAAATACAGATTACATTCCAATATACCTACAACAATTAGAAAATAGCATTTTCCATAACAACAAAACCTGAAATTTCCTAGGAATAAAACCCACAAAAAGGATATGCAAAATCTCTATGGATAAAATTACCAGAGTTTATTGAAAAACATAAGACCTAAATAAGTGAAATATAAAAAGCTTATGAATTGACTTTGATTATTATAAAATTTCCAATCCTCCCCAAATTAAACTATGAATTCAACATGAAGAACAGAGGGGCACTTGACTTATCAGACGTCAGTACTTGAAATAAGGCTATAGTAATTAAGATTTCAAAAGCATGGGGGGGACTAGTGCTTCTCAAACTTTCAGGCTCCCAGGAATCCTCTGGGGATCTTGTTAATCACAGATCCCAACTGAGAAGGTCTGGGACGAGGTTTGAGATTCTACATGCCCAACAAGCTACGAGGTGATATTGATGCTGCTGGTCCATGAACCACAACTTTGAAAAGCAAGGGAGTAAATAATTGAAAAAAGAGAGTAACAAGCCCAGAAACAAACCCATGCATTTATTAAAGCTTGCTATACGATAAAGATGGCATAGCAGATTAGTAGGGAAAGTGGACTATTTAATAGATTGGGCTGACCCAAAGTCCGTATAAGAGGGACATAGGAGTGTCAAAGTTAGGGAGAGATTTGAAGATTATACGTGGCTGGCTTTGAAGACGGAAGAAGGGTCTACAAGCCAAGGGATGTAGGTGGGCTTTAGAAACCAGAAAAGGCGAGGAAACTGATTCTCTCTTAGAGCCTAAAGAAAGAATGCAGCCCTGCTGACATGTTGATTTTAGCTCAGTGAAAGCCATTTTGGACTTCTGTCCTCCAGGCTATAACAAATTTGTTGTTTTAAGCCACTAAGTTTGTGGTATATTGTTACAGGAGTATTAAAAAACAAATGCACCACATAACAAAAGTCACCATAGAACAAAGTGAAAAGATAAACCACAGACTGGGAGAAAATTTTTGCAATGCATACAGCTGACCAAGAATTAGAATGGAAGACTATAAGAAAGACTATAGTAACATCAATAAAAATAAATCAAGAGGCCAACTAGAAAAACAAGCAAAGGATATGTACAGAATTCACAGAGGGGGATACCTCAATGACCAAGAAAAGTAAGAAAAGATGCACAACCTCATTAATAATCCTGGAAGTGCAAATTAGAAAAACAGTGAGATGCCATTTTACACCCATCAAAAAAATTTTTTTTTGAAAAAAGGAATCACTATCTTTTATTTAAATCCATACACCTTAAACAAATATCATATAATATCACTTATATGTGGAATCTAGAAAAATGGTACAGATGAACCTATTTGCAAAGCAGAAATAGAGACACAGATGTAGAGAACAAACGTATGGATACCAAGGCGGGAAGGGGGGGTGAGATGAACTGGGAGATTGGGATTGACATATATACACTACCATATATAAAACAGACAACTAATGAGAACCTACCGCACAACACAGGGAACTCTACTCAATGCTCCGTGGTGACCTAAATGGGAAGGAAATCTAAAAAAGAGGGGATATATGTATATGTATAACTGATTCACCCTGCTGCACGGCAGAAACCAGTACAACATTGCAAAGCAACCACACTCCAACAAAAATTAATTTAAAAAAATAAATTCATACACTTATTCTCAGTCTTCATCTGGGTTGAACTCTCAGCATCTTTTAAAATAAAACTATTTTTCAAAAAAAAAATTACGAAAACAAGTCCCTTTTTTTTTTTTTTTTTCGATTCCATATATATGTGTTAGCATACGGTATTTGTTTTTCTCTTTCTGACTTACTTCACTCTGTATGACAGACTCTAGTTCTATCCACCTCACTACAGATAACTCAATTTCATCTCTTTTTATGGCTGAGTAATAAAAAAAAAAAATGGTTATAAAGAACCGAGGGGCAGGACAGGAATAAAGACGCAGATGTAGAGAATGGACTTGAGGACACGGGGAGGGGGAAGGGTAAGCTGGGACAAAGTGAGAGAGTGGCATGGATTTATATATCCCACCAAATGTAAAATAGATAGCTAGTGGGAAGCAGCTGCATAGCACAGGGAGATCAGCCCACTGCTTTGTGACCACCTAGAGGGGTGGGATAGGGAGGGTGGGAGGGAGACACAAGAGGGAGGAGATATGGGGATATATGTATATGTATAGATGATTCACTTTGTTATAAAGCAGAAACTAACACACCATTGTAAAGCAATTATACTCCAATAAAGATGTTAAAAAAAAAAAACAAAAAAAAAAGAAAACAAGTCCATCTACAAGAACATCAAAGAGTAAAATACTTAGGAATAAATTTAATAAAAGAAACATAAGACTTGCACGATAAAAATCATAAAATGCTGTTGAAAGTAATTTTAAAAGTCCTAAAAAAAAGTACTAAATAAATGAAATGATATCCCATGTTCATGAAATGGAAGACTTTGTACTGTTAAGATGACAATATTCCCCAAACCCCATCTGCCTTTTTTTTTTTTTTTTTTTTTGGCAGAAATTGAGAAACTGATCCTAAAGCAATGGTAATTAAAACAGTGTGGTACTGGCATAAGGCTAGACATATAGATCCATGAAACAGAATCAGGAATTCAGAAATAAACTCTGACATTTATGGTTAATTGGTTTTCCAAAAGGGTGCCAAGATAATTCAATGAGGGAAAGAATAGTCTTTTCAACAAATGGTATTGGGACAACTGGATATCCATATGCAAAAGAGGCTGGATCCCTATATCACACCATGTAAAAAAATTAACTCAAAATAGATCAAAGAAGGAAAAAAAAAGGATCAAAGACCTAAATATATGCACTAAAACTATAAAACTCTTATAAGAAAACATAGGAGTGGATCTTTGTGACTCTGAATTAGGCAATGGCTTCTTAGATATGACACCAAAAGCTCAAGCAACAAAAGAAAAAATAAACTGGAATTCATCAAAACTTAAAATTTTTGTGCTTCAAAGGATGCCATCAAAAAAGGAACAGACAACCCAAGAAATGGAGAAAATACCTGCAAATCATATATTTGATAAGGGTTCAGTATTCAGAACAAATAGAGAACTCTTATAACCCAACTCTTATAGCCCACTTTAAAAATGGGCAAAGTATTTGAATAGACATTTCTCCTAAGAAGATACACAAATGAAAAGGTGATCAACATGATTAGCCATTAAGTAAATGCAAACCAAACCCACATTGATACACCACTTCACATCCATTTGATCTTTTGTTCGATCGTCATTGCTGCGCGTGGGCTTTCTCTAGTTGAGGCGAGTGGGGGCTACCCTTCATTGCGGTATGCAAGCTTCTCATTGCGGTGGCTTCTCTTGTTGAGGAGCATGGGCTCTAGGCCCGCGGGCTTCAGTAGTTGTGGCTCGCGGGTTCTAGAGCGCAGGCTCAGTAGTTGCGGCGCACAGGCTTAGTTGCTCCGCAGCATGTGGGATCTTCCCAGACCAGGGCTCAAACCCGTGTCCCTTAGAGAAAGGAGAATCTCATAACTGGTTCTCATTACTTGCTTGTAAAGCTCCTTCTGCCATGCCTCTAAATTCCGCCATTCTTGCTCCGAGAAATAAACGGCCACATCCTCAAAAGTCAGAGGTAACAGAGCGGGCTCGGCCATGTGTCCTCGCGGTCCCACCTGGACCCAGACCGGGTTATGGCCAAGCCAGGCATCCCAGCTACCTGGGGCACCTCGCCCGCGGTGGCCTCCCACTCCCCCCATCAAAATTTTAAAATTTTGATAATGCCAAGTGTTGATGAAAATGTAGAACAATGGGAACTTTCATAAAATACTGACAGGAGTGAATATTTTTGCAATGACTTTGGAGACAGCAATAGAGCCATATTTAGTAAACCTGAAGGCACTCATACTATATGACTTAACAATTCCACCTGTAGGTATTTCATTAGAGATGCAATCACATGTGAGTACTCAGAGAAATTTACAAGAGTATTCATTAAGGCATTTTTGTAATACTAAACAATTGGCAACAACCTAAATATCCTTCCATGAGCAAATGGATAAATAAATTATAGCATATTGCCACAATGAAATACCACACAGCAATTAAAATCAATGAATCAGCACTTCCTCTCTTACCTAACTATGTACATAATTATGCCTTAGCTGGTTTCCCCATCTCTGGTGTCTTCCCATTTTTGTACAACTGGAAGATATTTAAAAATCTGATCATGCCTCTACCTTAATTAAAAATTCTCCAGTGTGTTTTTAAAAAAGTTTTATTGAGGTATAATTGCTATACAATAGACTGCATATATTTAAAGTGCACAATCTGATAAGTTTTGACACACATATGAACACCACCATGATCAAGGGAATGAACACATCCATCACCCCCAAATGTTCCCTTGTGTCCCTTTGTAGTCTCTCCCTCAACCTCTCCTATCCCCAATTAACCACTGATCTGCTTTCTGTCACTATAGATCAGTTTGCATTTTCTAGAGTTTTATATAAACAGAATTATTCAGTATGCATTCTTTTTCTATCTGGCTTCTTTCACTCAGTTAATTATTTTGAGATTCATCCATGTTGCTGTGTGGCTTATCCCTTTTTATTGCTGAGTAGGATTTTACTGTACGGATACACTACAATTTGTTTATCCTTCCACCTATTGGTGGACATCTGGGTTGTTTCCAGTTTTTGACTCTTACAAAGAAAACTGCTATGAACATTTGTATACAAGTCTTTGTGTGGACTTGTGCTTTCTTTTCTCTCAGGTAAATTCATAGAAGTGGAATAGTTGGATTAGACGGTAAGTGTATGTTTAACTTTTTAAGAAACTGCCATAGTGGTTGCACCATTTTACATTCCCATCAGCAGGCTTCAGTGGGTTTTAAGAATAAGATCTGGGGCACTTGTTACAACAAGGAGCTACTGCATAGCACAGGGAACTATATTCAATATCTTGTAATAATCTATAATGGAAAAAATCTGGAAAAGAATTATATATGTTATATATATATTCTGGAGAAGAATATATATCTATATGTAACTGAATCACTTTGCTGTATACCTGAAATATTGTAAATCAACTATACTTCAATTAAAAAACAAAGAATAAGATCTGGGGTACTTGTTAGGCATTGAAAAAAGGGCCTTGGTAGATGTAATTAAGGATCTCAAGATGAGATCATTCTGGGTTTAGAGCAGGCCCTAAGTCCAATGACAGACATTAAGAGAAAGGCAGAGGGAGGCAAAGGCAGAGACTGGAGTTATGCTGCCCAAATCAAGGAATGCCTGGAGCTCCTGAAACTGAAAGAAGCAAAGAAGATTTCCCCCCAGATCTTACAGAGAGAATGTGACCCTGCCGACACCTTGATTTTGGACTGCTGGCCTCTGGAACTATGAGAATAAATTTCGTGGTTTTAAGCCTCCCAGCTTTAGTAATTTGTAACAGCAGCCCTAGGAAACTAATACACTCACCATAGACTTTACACTGGCCATTGAGGATTTGAAGATTAAAAGGCGTGGATCTCACTCTTGAGGAGTGTGAAAAAAGAAAAATAAACTTACAGAGAACAATTACATCAAAGTGAGATAATTGCTGCGACTAGGTGTATTTAGTAAGGCGAGTGATGGCAAAAGTCCGACCAAAAGTGGCAGCCCTGTCCTGTCCTCTCCTTCCTCCCTCCCCTCCTGTCCTTCCGTGGCTTCTTTTCCTCTGTTCCCTATCTCAATGAACAGCATCCTCACGATGCAAAGTACACAGGCCAGAAATCTACAAGTCACTCTTACATCTCACCTTCCCCTAACCAATCTGTCACCAAAACCCTATTAGCCCTATTTATTTTATTTTCTTAATATTTCTAAAAATCTCCACTTCCCTCCATCTCCACAGTCATCACTATAGTCCAAGCCCCCATCGCCTCTGGCCTGAGCAAAGCCCTCCTATAGGGTCTACCTGCATCCCTCTGCTTTCCTCCCATCTGGTCCTCCCTCTGCGGCTGGAGTGAGCTTATCACAGGGAAATCTGGTGGCCCGGTCCTGCCCTGCTGATGAAACTCCCCGCCCCTCCGCCCGTGGGTCTGCGTGGCTCTGGGGGTGAAGGGTAAGCTCCTCCAGCTGGTCTAGGAGGCCTTGCTGTGCAGCCCTGCACTTGGCCCCTCTTAGCTCTGCCCACTGGTCCACCTTCAGGCCCGGCACACAAACCCTGGTACGTTCAGCTCCTTTCTCTGCGGGCTGTCAGGAGAACTGGAACTCTCCTTTGCCAGGCTGACTCCTGCTGCTTCAGTGCCATCCCCTAAGGGAGCGCTGCTTTGTCTCCTGAGGAGGTCACCCTCCTGTTTCCAGCTCTGAGAGTATTCTGTGCCTCCCGGTGACAATTTTACGTTTACCTGTGCCTCCACTGCACTGGAGTCCGCTTCCTGACTACCTGCAGGCTCCTTCGTCGTGGGGACCGTGACCCTGTTCACTCATTTTCGCGTCTCTGAGGCACAGCCTGGCACCTGGTGCACGTAGCTGCTCACTCCGTATTTGTTGAACGAACAAAGTGCACCATTGTTTATAATAGTGAAAAACTGGAGACAATTTCTCGGGAAGAAGTTAAATAAATTATGCTCTATCCATGCTCTGTAATACCATGCATGTCTTTAAAAACCAGCAAGGTAGAGCTGTATTTACTGACGTGGAAAGTGGGCTATGATAGACTTTGAGTAAAAAACAACAAGAAAAAGCAAGTTTCAGAATAATCCTTAGGGCGAACCATTGTTTTAAAATCAAAAGCAGTATATATAAAATATGTTCTCCTGGGCCTGGGCGAAGGTGTGGAAAGACCGCACCAAATCGTTAACGTGCTTCATGGTGCCGTGGAGCTAGGGGAAGGAGACAAGCCATTCGCAGTATTTCGTAAAGAATTTAGAAAATTTTGCACTGTTTGAACTTTTTATTTTTACAAGTATGTATGAGTTTTGTAAGTCAAACATGTTTTAAAGAGTGCAAGGAAGACAAGATGCCACCCGGGGTGGGGGGGGAAGGGCATTTCCTGCTACCACCTCCTTTGTCTGCCCTCAAGCCCCATAAGTGCTTGGCCCTACCCACCTGGCAGTACACCTGTGCCCCTGCTGTCTCACCTGTGCCTGTGTCTTCTTACCTGTACCCCTACTTTCTCATGTGCACATGTGCTCTCCCCTGTGTCCGCATTCTCTCACCTGTACACCTGTCGTCTCACCTGTGCCCCATCTTCTTGTGTCCCATCCTCTTACCACTTCCCCAGAGTGTGTGGCTCTTTTGCAGTTTCATGAAGGGCGAAGCCCTTGGAGTATAGTTAAGCTCAAGTCAATTCATATGAGTGAGCTTACCTCCCCAACTGGAATGTAAGCTCTCTGAGAAGGAAAGGAACTAACATATTAAAAAAAAAAAAAAATTGAACTCCTAACCCCTGGCAGGCATGTCTATATACTCTAGCCCATCAAATCCTCACAAGAACCTTGTAAGTAGATAATTTTATCTCCATTTCACTGAACGCTAAGTTCAGAGAGCTTGTCGCTTGCCCAGGGTCTCACAGCAAGGACTCAAACAGAGCTCTAATTGGCCCCCAACTCCGAGCTTTCTGTGCCTTGGCTCGGGGGACACAACCGCACCACACCCTCCCATGTACTTCCCAGCTCATTTCCTCCAAGATGATAAGTGCTGGGTAAACGTTTGCATAATGATGGAGGTTGTTTATCCTTCAGCCAGTGAGTCCATTAACTAGTCTTTGTATTCACTTTCCATTAAAGCTTCATCTCCCCAAAGCTTAAAATGAGATTGGAAATTTGCTATGTTTGACCTATTTTCACTCATTAGCATAATTTATCCAATTAGAGAACTGAGAAGCTCTTGGATAAAGAGGCGGGAGCCCAGGCAATCTCAGGGTGGGGAGACAGGGTACCACTAAGGGCCAGGGGTCCTGGGAGCATCGAGGGAGAGAAAGGAGGAGGGCTGCAAAAGGCTCAGAAGTTGAGGTGGGAAAGAGAAAAGACAAAGTGTTTCATGGCAGAGTGGAAGGATCCCAAGACTTAGTAGAGGAAACCTGGACTCACATCCCAGCTCTGCCTCCCATTGGCTGGGAACCTGGGGCAAATCAGTTTACCACCTGAGCTTCTGCTGCCTCCTCTGAAAACTGTGAGAGGTTACCAACGTCACCAGGGTGATAACACTAGTTCTAATGAGACGTTGTGTGTGAATGCTGCTGGTAAAGAACTAAGACTGAGGCATTTACAATGTTCCACATCTACTTACATAACATTATCTTCTTTACTTTGGATTGAAAGTTCTCAGTCTGAAAGATGGGATGTTATGAAATCACAGTAAGTGCTTTAGAGCAGCAGTCCCCAACATTTCTGGCACCAGGGGCCGGTTTTGTGGAAGACAATTTTTCCATGGACGGGGTGGGGGGATGGGTCAAGCTTAATGCGAGCAATGGAGAGAGAGCGGCAGGTGAAGCTTCACTCACCCACCCACTGCTCACCTCCTGCTGTGTGGACCGGGGGTTGGGACCCCTGCTTTAGAGGCAGGGATCATCTTTACACCCCCTCCCCCATCTCCTGGGACCTAGAATGGTGCCTTGCACATAACAGGTACTCAGAGAGGTCTGCTTGAATGAATGATGAATGAATGAATGAATGTAACTCGTAACTGCTCAAGCAGTGGCCTTAGGCAATTATTGCTACCATGCTCAACCCTCCTCTGGAGGGCCCTCAAGTACAAACCTGTGCAGCAACAGTCCCTTGGAGGTAACTGTAATAAGTGGGAGCAGCTATTAGGAGTGGGGCAAACATGGCGAGGAGAGTCCAGTTTACAGGTAAGAGGAGGCCCCTGAATCATCTCTTTGCTGGCCACCAAAGGTCTGGGGTTGGTGCAAGAGTGAGACTAGGGAAGGATGAAGTGACCTGACGATAAATGGAAAGGGGTCTTCAAATTATTAGCTGAAAGCAAAAGCAACAAACAAAAATAATAATAGATCCTGATCAAATGACTTTTAAAAATACATAACACGCATACTAACACACAAACTGTGCTTATAGTCACTCTAGCTGATGATATATCTAAGGAGAATAAGATTGTGTTTGGTGTTAGGGGCTTAAGATAAAATGTTTCCTTTGTGTGTGTGTGTATGTTTTCTCTATATTCCAGTAAACATTGTGCTGGGTTTCCATCCATAGGTCGTAACACACATACTGTTCATTTCCGGCTGCAATTCTGGATTGATTTTGGCAGCAAAAGCTTGGGTTTGAGATGAGAGAATGATTTGGTACTAACAAAAGATGGATGCTTATAGAGGGCTGAATGATGCCCCCCCCCAAAAGATACATCTACGTCCTAATTTCCATAACTTGTGAATGTTATCTGATTTGAAAAAAAGATCTTTGTAGATATAACTAAATTAAGAATCTTGAGATGAGATTATGCTGGATTATCTAGTGGGCCCTAAATACGATGACCAGGGTCTTTAGAACAGAAGGGCAGAGGGTGGTTTTAGACAGATGGAAGAGGTGAAGGCGATGTGAAGACAGAGGCAGAGACTGGACTGATATGGCTACAAGCCAAGGAATGCCAAGGATTGCCAGCAGTCACTGAAAGCTATGAAAGAGGCATGGAATGGATTCTCTCCCAGAACCTTAGAAGAAAGTCTGGCCCTGCTAACACCACGATTATGGAATTCTGTCTCCAGAACTGTGAGAGAATAAATTATTATTGTGTTAGATCATCCAGTGTGGGATATTGTTACAGTAGCCGTATGGAACAAATACGATTTTGAAATGCTACTTTCCCACGAATGTTCAAAATGAAAGATATTAGCACTCAAACTTCAAACCCCAGTGGTGAAAAGTCCCCACGGAAGCTCAGGTCAACAGTCTCTCAGAGTAATTTCCCAGCGCTCCCCAGGCTCCCTGGTTCCTCCATCAGACCTTTGCCCCTTTCACCATGTTGGGGGGTCTTATATAACCTTCCCCTGAAATGTGCTCAGCTGAGCCCCACACCCCAGCTCTTAAGAACGTCTAGCACTATGTCTCACCTGCCCAAGTTCAAGGGCTCTAAGGCTTGGGAAAGTCTAAGATGTACCTGAAATCTCCATGATGAGGGCATGTTGGTTCCGACGCTGGGAGCACAGGGACGGTCTTTGTAGCACCGTGCTTGTCCCACGGTGTCTTATCACTACTAAGCACTAGATAACTGCGTGCTGAATGGTTACATCTAGCATATATCCCTACGCGACCTGCCTGGCTAAATGGCGAATGGGACGAAACTGTGTTCTAATTTCCTCCACATCTTCAGAAGCTCCTATGCCCCTAAGCGCTCAGGGCCCCTGTGCTGGTCTCATCTTCTCTCTGCAGGGCCCATCTGCTGCTCCTCTCATCCCACCCACCAAATGAACCTGTCCCATGCCTGCTGATCTAGGCCTTTCTCTAATGCTAGGGACAATTATCAGTAATACATTAATTAGGTCAGAGTCCAGAGAAGAAAAGACTGAGGAAACATGTTTTCTATCTTCACATATCTGAAGAGCCATCCACTTAGAAGGGCTGGGGGTGTAGGTGGAGGGCAGGTTGAAATCCTAGATATCCAGGATTTCGAAGACAAAAAATCTGAAGGGACCAGATTTGGTTTTATGTCTGAGATTCAGAGGTGTACAGCAATAGGGTGGCCTGCCTTATGAAGGGGTGACAGGCCCATCCTCAGAAATATTCAAGCAAAACTACTGTCCCAGTGATCATCAAGTTGGGCTAGACTGGACTCACTGGCTGGTTGGGTTCCTCTTCCACCTTCACCACTATGTGTATGTCCCCTTAGAAGCCACATGATTGGTGAAAAAGGATGCCTTTTACAGACCAAGGCGTCCTCAAGTAGCATTGTCCCTGGTTAGAATCTCTAAATAAGCTTTCACGGTCCATTTGAACAAGTCTCTTGGATAACGTTACATTTACTTGTGTATAGTATCTTATCATGATTATTTTCATTTCAGGTAAAAGATGCCCAACTCAAATCAACTTAAGGAAAAAAGGGAAGTTTTTTATATAACAAACATAATGCGTTCAAGTACTTCTGCAGGACAGCGGTGGAGCTGGCCTCAGACACAATCAGTCAGAGCCTGCCTCTCCATCTCTGAACTCTACTTCCTCCATTCAGAACCCAGGGCTGCAAAGAGCTCTAGGCTGACTTCATCCTAGCTGGTAGCCCAAGGGAACAGGACAGTACAATCTCTTCTTAGGGATGAGCTCTGATTGGCTCAGCCTGGGTCACGTGTTCACCCCTTGGACAAATCACTGTGCCAAAAAATTGGGGACCATGATTGGCCAGACCTGGGTCACTTTCACTATTTTAGCCCCAGAGAGGGGACTGCAATTAGCTGCCAATCCAGAATCACATGGATAGATAATCAAAGGAAATTGCCTGGCAGATAAAACAACAGCCACCCATTACTGTGTTCGATAGTTTACAGAGCACTTGCGCACACATGATGTCATTTGATTTGCACTATAGTCCTGTGAGGAGTGTAGATCACACATTATTTTTCTCCACCACACGACGCTGCCTGACCTTACAGATGTAGCTGGTTGCACATTCAGCAAAATACTATGAATTTCTTAAAGAACTTTGTCATAGAAGGATAGATTCATTAAATGTCCTTTATTGTCATCTGATGCAGTCCTTGCACACCACCAGCTCAAGCTATTTCAACTGAACTCCTGACAGTAGAAAACTCCCTTCTGAGTTTTCAGGTAGCAGGTCCCTGGGGAGTAGAGCCTAACATCACACAGAGAGTGAATCGGTAGCAAAGCCATCACTTCACTCCCTGGTGACCCACTTCTGAAGAACAGGTCCTCCCTCTCTTTCCCAAACTCTTCCCTGACTCTTTCTCTGCCAGGAAAACCAGAGATGCCATTAGGAAAATTAGACAGGTGTTATTTCAAGCAGAACTGCAGTTGGCAACAGGTCGTTTTCTGATATGTGCACTCATTTTCTTTATTCTTGTATTAATTCATGCATCCATTCATTCACACACTAAAATGTACTGAGCACCTGTACACTGATTAGTGATCAGGCTAAGCAATTTTAATAAAGAGATCCCAAAGTAGAATAGCTTAAGAAAAATAGGACTGTATCTGTTTCTCATATAAATGTTGGGGTGGGTTGTTCAGGGGCTGGGGAGCTTTGCTAGGGACCCAAGTGCCTCCCATCTATTTGCCCTGCCATCTCTGCTACCTCTGTGTCCCAGCCCATGGGAAAGGGAGAGCACAAAAGGGACAAGCTACTCTGTGATTAGGAATGAGAAGTGGATGGTCGCCTAACTTCTGCTCTTACCTCTTTGCAGAAACTGAGTAGGGCCATGCCTAGCTGCCAAGGAATCAGAAAGGCAGCTCTAGCTTGGCAGCCATGGACTCGGCCAAGACTTACTAAAAGGAAGAAGGGGAGAATGGGTAGTTGGTACAGTAGCAGTGTCTGCCCCAATCTGCCCGACGTAATGCAGGGTGCTAGATAAGATGACAATTGCACGGGGCCGCTCTCAGGTTGCTTGTAAACTCATGAGAACAAAGTGCCTTGTTCCCTAGTAGCAATACAAAGCAGTACAGAAAGAGGCAATACAAAGAGCTGAAAAAGTTCAGAGGAGAAGGAGGGATGGCTTGAGCTTGAGATAATTATTCTGACTCCTGAAGGAGGTGGCATTTGAGCTGGTCGGCCTGGGCTTGAAAGGCAGATATAAACCTGAAAATGGAAATGGGATGACGAGGGCAAGCAGATCAAAGAACAGTGATAACTGCAAACCAAAGGACAGGTTTTTACGTGAATGAGGGACTCCTTGGCCACCCCTCCCTGACAGCACTACATACCCACTTCCCCGTTCCCCACTCCGTGTACCCATCTGTGTCAGCACCTGCCAGTCACCGGCATCCTCCTTGGTCTTGGAAGACACAGAGGCATGCAGATGTGCAGGACATCTTTCAAGTCATCTTCCATCCCCTCGGAGCGAGAGGGGCCTCGAGGCCTAAGGAGACAGGCCAGGCTGTGAGTCAGAGCCAAGAAACCTGCAGTCTAATAACTTATTCATGACAAACCTTTTCAGAGTTTTGCAGTTTACAGAGCGTGCTGACCTGTAGAATTTCATTTGATTCTCATCTCAACTCAGAGGGACTGGCTCAAGGAAGACATCAGATAGGAAAATGCTTTGAAAACTCAGCAGTGCTACAGAGTGGAAAACATCACTATAGCAACACTAAAATCTTTTTATTTCAAACTTCATTGATTCAGAATTGGTGTTAATTTGCACAAGGGTCCAGGCTGAAAATGATCTTTCTGCTCACTATAATTAAAAAGCTTTGCTAAGCAAACTAACAGCATGGACAAGATTGCCAGCGGTGGGTATTGTGGCACTACCGTAAGCGTATTGGACTTCAATTAATTTTGAACAATGCTCTTTTCATTAAAGTAGTTCTGGAGGGACTTTTACAAGGCAATAAAACTTTGTTAGTCATTTGTTTGAGCTTCTGAATATTCTAAAGAGTAAGAAAATTGCTAAGCAAATGAGTTTGGGGCCTCACAGAGAGAATGTGTTTAAGAAAAGACTGGACAACCATTTGGCCAGGATGTTGAAGAGGAGATTCTGGCACCAGTTTGCAGTTTGGATTAATTCTGGCAGTGAAAACACTTCCTTTTCCTTTCCCTTAAAATCTCCATAAAAGCTCCATCAAGCTGACTCATGCAGAGCGATTCTGGTTGCAGGGAGGGTGGATCCTCTTGATTTCTCACCTCTAACCCCACTCCTCTCAAGGCACCTTTGACCAGGCGCTGAAGCACTCCAAAACTTGGTGACATTTAGAACGTCTTTGAATCCTGTGTCTATAAGCTTATGGAGAACTACAATAAATGGCAGCCAACACTTATTCAGAGCTTATTCTGTCGCAGGTCTATGCCAAGTGCTTGTTTTCACAGATGAGGAAACTGAGGCTTTGGCGGCTTGCGGGATTTTAGTTCCCACGACCAGGGATCGAACTTGCGCCCTTGGCAGTGAAAGTTCAGAGTCCTAACCACAGGACCCCAGGACAGCGATAGTCTACTTTCTCTCTCCAAGTCTTGGCCCCAGGGGCTCTTCCACGTCACTATGAAGACTGCCCTCCCCTTCTCCTGGTGTTGCTGCTGGAACACCTGTAACCTTATACTATCAGGCCCCCTGCTGCCTCCACGGCCCTGCTTGACATCCTACTCTCTGTGGATTCTTTGCAGTTTCTCTTTCTGCCCCCAAACCCACCAGCCCTCTCTTTATAACCTCCAGTTCACATTCCTGCTTGGCTAGAAATCTCTTGCAATATTACTTGCCCACTGCTGGTCCAAACAGCAACAGCCAGATGGTCACAGTCACGTGGTATCACAGTGGCTTCTGATGAAGGAATGTCACTTAGTAGAGGGCTTCGGGCTGGTTCCATAACTCCCACCTCCCCCATCTGTCCCCAACCCCCTGAAAAGGGAGCTGTAGGCATTGGTGCATTAGGAGGCCTATCCTGCCCAGTTAGGGACTCTGCTTTCAGACACAGGCTCTGAGTAGGAGGGGCCTTAAAAGTCATCTAGTCCAAAGTCCCTATGAGACGGAGGTCCCTTGTACCACAGCCTGGCCAAAGCATCATCCAGCCTCTTTTTAAATACCCCCTGTGACAAGGCGCCCATACCTTCCAAAGCAATCCAGTCAACCTGTGGTCTACCCTGCCTGTAGAAGGAAATTCTCCTTCTACTGAGTTCGAATCTGCCGTAGCCTGTATTCTGCCAAAGATAGAATCACTGGTCCCATTCTATTCTTCCAGGGCTTAATGGGTCAGTTTAATCCCTTTTAAATATCATGCCCTCTTAGATAATAGAAGACAGTTTCCTTGCATTTTCCCTTCAAGAATCCAATTCCCTCCAGTTCATACGAGCATCCCTCATGCGACTTATTTTGAATTATCTTAGCACTTACCATCCTCCCTGGAACCTGCTCCCATTTACCTATTTCCCTCTTAAGATGCGGCCCCAGAAGAGAAGCAGTTCTCTAGGTGACAAGTTCCCAGCCAAGTGTGGCTAAGCCTGCTCCCATTCCAGATTTCTGGTTGTTCCTCTTATACTTTATTCTAGCCAGGGGTTCCATGGTCCCTGCTGAGTGATCCCGCTTAGTGGCATACTATCCTCAGCAATACTTCTGTTTTTAGGATGTGCATATTTATTAAAACAATCAGCCAAAGACCACCAGGGACAACTGTGGTCTGGGACGGACACACTCACACACACACACACATGCACGCATGCATGCCACAGTCAGATTTCCTGGCTTGCTGCAGTGAGGGAGGACACTCCAGAGGAACGGTGGCCAAGAGGGAGGAGAGAAGCATCCTCCACCGGGAGTGTGGTCCTACAGAAGGATTCTGAGAGGGCTGTGAGGGGAGCGCCCTCTGCTCTGGACTGGTTGCCTTCTGATTCAGACTCAGGGGAAGTGGAGGGATGAAGGGCTGTTAAGAGACCAGAGCGGCTTAGTAACTGGGTGTCCTCAGTACTGACCGGGTTTAGCAAAGCGGGTCTGGGGCACCACTGGGAAGAAAGTGGTGGTCGCTCATTTTACAGCCACTACAAGACCTTGGGAGAAACCAGGTCGCCTGTTAAGTTTGCAGCTGTTTTTATCTGCGTCCTCCCAGCCTGATTAACTAGAGGATTCTTTTTTTCTCTTTCAGTCTGAACTGATTTTCACTCTTTCAATCCCAGCTTGATATTTATTCTTTCAGTATCTTCACGGATTCAAGGGGCTTTAGGAGGCAGGAGGGGCACTGAACATAGTCTTCACATTCTGCCGTGTGTTTCCAATGAGAGTCCCAGGTAAACCACACAGGCCCAGTGGTGGTTCTTGCCTCACCCTGTTCTTTTTACTCCTCCTACTGTCATTCTTAGGCCTCACTTGGACTGTGGCCACAGTCTCCAAGTGCCCCCAGACTTCTCATCTGAGCCCCAGATCCATTCATCCAACTGTCTGCCCAACAGGCCCCCTGGGAAGTCCAACAGGCCCTTCAAATTCAACACCCCCAACTCACCTCTCTTGTCTCCCCCCAGCCACCCTTGATCACTTGCGCCTGCCTTAGGGCTGCTATTGGGTGCACTGTGGCTCCATCCACCCAAGCATCCTCCTCATCCAAGACGCCTCCCTCCCCACCACGTACAAACTGTTGCCATAGCTTATTGGTTCTTCCTCCTAAATATATCTTTTAAACCTGCTTCTCTTTTCTCTCTCGGGTCCTTTGATCCTTTTCTTGGATTAATATAAGAGCCTCATGGGACTTCCCTGGTGACACAGTGGTTAAGAATCCACCTGCCAATGCAGGGAACACGGGTTCGAGCCCTGGTCCAGGAAGATCCTACATGCCGTGGGGCAACTAAGTCTGTGTGCCACAACTACTGAGCCCACGTGCCACAACTACTGAAGCCCATGCGCCTAGAGCCCGTGCTCCACAAGAGAAGCCACGACAATGAGAAGCCCGCGCACCGCAACAAAGAGTAGCCCCCACTTGCCGCAACTAGAGAAAGCCCACGCGCAGCAACGAAGACCCAACACAGCCAAAAAATAAAAATAAATTAATTAATTTTTTTAAAAAAGAGCCTCATAACCCACCTCCCCCCTCCAGTCTCGTCTCCCTCTAATCCACCGAATGCCCTGCTGCCAGAGAGGAATCTTAAACATGCAAATCTGATCCTTTCCCTACCTTGTAACGTCCTTTCATAGCATCTCATCACCTGGTGTGAGACCTGAAATATCTTACACAGCTCACGAGGCTTTTCATCTGATGGGCCCGTTTTCCCAACCTTGTTTTCTACCAACCTTCCCTTCGCCAGATGACCCAGCCATAGAGAACCACCAACTCCCTGGACTGGCTGCCCTTCATCCTCTCCCACCTTTGGGCAAGCTGTTCCCACTGTCTGGGATGTCAGAAATACTGATGACATCGTTACCAATGGTAACGATACTGTTACCATTTATTGATCACATACTGTAGGTCAGGCACTCTGCTAATGAATTCACATGCATCAACGTAACAATTCCGTAAAATTGGTGCAATTGTTATCTCCATTTTACAGATGAAGAAACTGAGGCTTAAAAGAGGTTAAGAGACTTACCCAAGGTCACACAGCTGATAAGTGGCTGAGCCACGATGTGAATCCAGGTTTCAATGAGACAGATTCCACTGCATCTCCTCCTACGTACGTGATAAATTCTAGTCATGCCCTAAAACCCAACTGCCACATCCCTGTATCCTGAACCTGTCTCTCGCCTCTCCTTCATAAGCAGTTAGTTTCCCACCTTCCTGCCACTGCCTCTTGTACCTAACTGTGTTATATCAACCATCTCCCTGCTGGTCTGGGACTGCGGGTGGTGCCCACCCATGTGTCACAGCCCTCCTTAGCTAAGCAGCCAAGCTCCACACCGTGGGTTTTGCCTACAACCCAGGCTGTGGCTGACCAAACGTGCAACAGACACCCAACCCCAAAGGGCTAGTGTGTGGGCTTGGACTACAGCTGTGATGCCTGTGTTTATCTGCCTAAACTGAGAGCTCCTGGAAGGCCGTGTCGGCCATGGAGGTGCTCCACTCAGATCTCCTTCCAAAGCTCCTGCTGTGGGAAATGTAACTGGCTGACCGCCTCCAGCTGCTGCCTTTTATATCCACCATGGCGTTCCCGTTTCTCCCAGTCCGTCCTCAGCCAGTGAGAACACTGAAGGTACTGGGGCTGGTCTGTTCCTGCCCCAAATGGGGCTCCTCCAACTGGCAGCCTCGGCTTGGGAGGCTCTCTGTCGACCTGGCTGAGACCTTCTCGGACCTGCATGGCGCCTGATGCTCTTCCTTCCGGCTCTCCTTTCACAGGTGTCAGACTTGCGTCAAGTCTGAAGACTCGCCCCACCTGCTCCAGCTCCTTCGTCCTTTAGCTTTCATTAGCATTTCCCCCAGTAAGTTTCTTGCACATCACATTCTGTTTTGGTGTCTGCTTCGTGGAGGACTCTAAAATGACACAGAAGCAGAAACCATCTTTATACAGCTGACACATAGCAAGTGTCCAGTAAATGTTTGCTGACCAAGCAGTCTCCCTGACTGTTGCTAGTTCTCCCCAACCCATCCCTATACCACTTCCAGAACAGTCCTCCTAGAAAGGACTGTGTGCACGTCACTTCCTTTCCTCCCCACAGGCAAAGTCATAGCAGATAAAAGGGGAAAAGATACAGTGGTTTAAGTATTTTTAAATGTGGCAATTAATATTAATAGTGATACTAGTGATCTAGTAGAATGCAATGGACTAGTGGAATGCAATTTCTCGAATTGCATTATGAGTTTTTTTAAAAGGAGAAATTCAAAATGGCAGGATAACTGTTGACCACTGAGTCATGAAAATGGGTTTAAAAGTGGTTTTAGAAAATGGGAACTTCACTGGAGTGAAAGTGCCTCTGTTCCTCCCACCCCAACGTGATTCCCTTGGGAGCTGCATGTGCCAGGCTTGGGTGTCTGCCTGATTGCCTCATTGTTCCCCCCCTGGGAAGAGTTCAGAACACTCAGCTATCCCTGAAGCACCTGCTTCCCCTATCATTAATCTTGAATTCAGGTTTCAGGGTCTTCCACAGTTGCCCACTTACTGCGGGTGGCATCAGGGCTGCCAAGTGTTCACTCCAAGGGGGTACGATTCCCATCATAATTTCTCTGGATGGCAGCCCCTTGAGTCACACAACGCACAGCTCTGTGGGGACTCCTCTTCCCCAGGGCAGCCTCCAGGAAAACTTCTTTCTCCCCCAGACTCTACAGCTTGAAACCAACCCAAAGCAATTCCTCTGTGATCAGATGCATTCTGCTTTCCCTGGCAAATTTCCTTGAAAAAGACTCTTCATGTAGTGTTTTTGGCATGATAGTCCAAGACAGAGTTATAATAAGCATCCTCTTGAAGCCTTAAATACAGTCTCTGGCTCTGCAAATACCATTATGACAGACTTGCGTTCTCAGTCCCAAGAAATGTTGTGGGCACTGGAGCTCAGAAACGTCCTATAGGCGTGGAAGCAGGCTTTATTCTTATTCGTGTCTGGGATCCAAGGAGAAAATGGCGGGGTTCCAAGTGCCAGTTCACACGACACTCTCACGGAGGCCGAGGGAGGGTCTCTGCAAGTGTGCTTCTGTGATGAGAAGGTGAGAACGCATCTGGGTGGGTCGCGAGGTGCCTCTGGGCCACGGGGCTATGGGAGTGCAGTGTCAGGGTCTCAAGTTAGCACATTAATGGCCAAAAGCAGAAGCTGGGGAAAGGCCTCAGCATTGCTGAGTGGTCAGAAACACTCATGGTTACTGCTGGAATTGGAGACATGGGGCTCAAATGACATCAGAAGGTTACCGAGGGGTTACCTCGTTAGAACCACGAAATGGAAAGGGTGAATGTCAGGCTCCCTGTGTGCCCCACCCTCCCCGACTCCCACCCTTCCCTCATTCTCTCCGGGTAGTTGCCCTGGGCCCCATCCAGCCATTCCTGGGGCCTAAGACAGACTTCTCATCCCGAAATCAACTCCGATACTTATTTCAAATCCACGTGTACCTTTGTTTCACAGAAGATGAATGTGTTTGAGGAATTCAAGTAAAAATACAAAAATTTTGAAGCCTTGTATTTTTGATAGGAAGGAAGGCCTAGTTGAAAGGACTTCGGTTGAGAGTATTTTTATAAATCACACCCAGTTTGGAAAGCTAGCTTTTTCATCCATTGAGTTCCTTAAGGCCTGGATAAAACTGCATTTTCCTAAGGAAACTGTGGAATCCTTGTGAGTTGCCTTACCTTTCAGGATTTTTCAGAGAGGGTCACAAAGTTGGTGGCCCGTGAGTTGGCTGTCTGGGGGGCACTGTCAGGGCCCTAGTGCTGGCACAATACCGGCCTGGACAGTGGGGTGCAGTGAGGCAGGGCCAGAGTCCCAGGGGATGCTACTGCCATGGCCAGAATGTCGGCAGTTTCCAGGGCACCCCTTTTCCCCCCAGGGCAGCCACTTGTCTGCTGCAGCCCAACCTGGGCTTCCAGCCTTCACCAGAGGCACGGTCTGGGAGGGACGAGGCAGAGGATTTCCTCCCGTGAGCAAATTCTCCATGAGTGGCACCTTTGCGATCATTTTTACAAGGTGATATTGTAACACAATGGTTACTTACACTGGAGTGAAAATTCATTGCCAGAAGCAGAGGGAAACTGAGGGTCAGCCTGCTCAGTTAGCAACTGACACCTTAGTGGTTGTATTAGTCAGCACCAGCTGCCGTAACAAATACAACAGTCTGGGTAGCTTAAACAGCAGACATTTATTTCTCACAGTTCTAGAGGCTGGAAGTCCAAGACCAAGATGCCAGCCAATTCAGTTTCTGGTGAGAGCTTTCTTCCCAGCTTGCAGACAGGGCTACCTCCTTGCTGTGTCTTCACATGGCAGGGAGAGGGGAAGCAAGTTGGCTGGTAACTCTTGTTATCAGGGCACTGATCTTAACAGATGAGGGCTCCACCCTCATGGCCTCATTGATTGCTAAATACCTCCTTATAGGCACTATCTCTAAATACATTCACACTGGGGGGTTAGGGCTTCAACATATGAATTTGGGGGTGGGGGGGGATAAATTCAGTCCATAGCAGTGGTCAAACAGTGAAACATTCAAGAATGATGGTACCCTTTGAGGTATTTGCTGCCCTTCCAATCAAAGTCCCAGGCCTCATCCTCTGGCCTACCCACCCGAGGCTCCTTCCCCCATCTTAGAATCTGGTCATGCTTCTGCCACATCACCCAGGGGGCAGGGTGGGCACCCCTGAGGCCTGGTGCAGGAACACAGGCTGGCAGAGCTGTCTGGACAGCAGTCTGCGGGGGGAGACCAATGGTCAGGCCATGGGTGAGCCTGGAGGAAGGGGAAGAGGAAGCAGAGGGACAAATCTCATCTGTTACTTAGCAGAAGCATGAAGCCACCTGGGGTCAGGACACAACAGCCTTATAAAGTCTGTCCCTGGGCAGACTGCCTCATACATTTCACAGGTTAAACCATTGAAACTTGGGGGCTTCCACATGCCTGGCCTATAATGTGGAGACGATTCATCATGTGTTAAGGCCAGGTTAATCTGCTAAATTAAAAAAACTTGGGTTGGGGGACGGATGGAGTGGGAGTTTCGGGTTAGCAGATGTAAGCTATTATGTATAGAATGGATAAACAACAAGGTCCTACTGCATAGCACAGGGAACTATATTCAATATCCTGTGATAAACCATAATGGAAAAGAATACGAAAAAGAATGTATATATATGTATAAGTGAATCACTTTGCTGTACAGCAGAAATTAACACAACATTGTAAATTAACTATACTTCAATAAAAATTAAACAAACACCTGGATTTGTCTATCATTACCAACAGCTCAAATTATAGGCAAAGAAAAGTCTCCAATCCCCTTTATTCTTCCCTTTTCACCCTGGAAAGTTCTGTGGTCTCTATTCCTGTTCTCCTCAGCCTGCACTCCCACCCCCACTGCTGGCTGCTGTCCTTTCTCTGCCTTTGTTTTATAGCAGTGAATGGTAACGACCTTCAAAAGCTCAGGGGACATTCTTCCATTGTTAGAGAATCCAGCTACGCCACTCAGGCTGCCCCCACTCAAGACTGTATTCTTCTAGCCATGAGTCACTGCTGCCATCTTGTTCCTGTGCTTCCTGCGAGGAGATGAGAGAAGGAAAAAGAAAGGGGTGGGGCACCCGGCCGGCTCATGGAGCACCCGCAGGCCTGGGTGGGCTCCGGCCATAAAAGTCTGCAGAAGATGGAAAAGGCAGGAAGGGGAGCTAGGCTGTTGCCCTGAACAGGGGCAAAAGCCATGCCTCTATGGGGGCACGGGTCACAGTGGGCCGCACACAGTCCTCTAGGTAGGGGCCCTAGGGCAGTACCATTAACACAAAAGGCTCTGGGATCCAACAGGCCTGGCTTTGAAGTCCAGACCCACTGCTTCTAGCATCCTGGACAGGTTCCCCAGCCTCCTGGAGCCTTCCTTTCCTCATCTGTACAATACAGAGCCCGGTCCCCTTCGTAGCATCATGGTGAAGGCTGAAGGACATGACCTATGCAAACCACCTAGAATACGGCCTGGCATAAAATAGGAACTGGGCATTTAGTAGGTTTCCTCTTTCTCTCTCAGATCTTCCTTCTCTCCTTCCTCCTCCTAATGGGAGAGCAATCATCCCTAAGCAAGAGTACCATCCTCAGAATGGTTCAGCAGTGCCCAGCCATCTCACAAATGCTGGCTGCCACACACACAAAGGGACTGTTTCTTGCTTAGAAACGGAAACAACTGGGGGAAGGTCTGGGAACAATGAACCTTGCCCTACACCAAGGGGGACCTCAGCCCTCTCATTTGTTTGATCTCGACTCTGTTTGGCAATGGTTAACTCTCACATCTCAGATTCGTGGCAAGAATTTGAATCCCCATTTAAAGGCAGCTCTTATCATCATTCAGCTCCATAATCATCATTCAATATTTATTATGTTCAGGGCCTTCTTCCAGACATTATATATTTCCTTCAGTCTGGAAAGTGGAAGGCTGAGAGGGGCTGCTGAGAGGTCCATAAAGTCCCCAGGGACTCACAGGGCTTGGGAGTAGGTCCTTGTTCACCCAATCCCAGCAGCGTAGGTTTAGGAAGGGATTGGTGACATTGGAGCAAGAGGACTTTTAGGTTACGTGAAAGGAATCTATTTCATTTCCAGCAAGTAATAAACTCACAGAATTCATTACCCAAGAGGGAGCTGAGTGTAAGCATAGAAAGTACATCAAACGAAGTTTCAGGCAAATTCATGGTTGGCTGATCTCTGTATGGGGTGTCCCCTGACCCTGTGACCTTGCCACCAGGAAGGACATCCAGCATTTGGCAGGACTTAAAGAAGGAGAACTCTGTCCCCTTGGGCCTTGGGTTCTGGTCTGTGCAGCAATTCCTATGCCCATGAGATTGTCCTAAATTTCTTAGATTTGTGATTTTTCAGTGTCATTCATCTGAACTGGGGGAGAAAGGGTGTAGCAATCCTGGAGAGAGGGGACTTTCAACAGTGGCATAAGAATCTCCCAGGCAGCATACCTTACTGTGATTTCTTTTCTCGTCTAAAATTCCAAAGGCCTACACCCTTTTAAGACTGCAGCAATTTCATAAGAGCATGGAGCGCTTGCATTGGAAGTGAGTTGCTGGACCATTCCACTTACTGCAGTTTCTGCCCTGAACAGTTCTGTGCAACAGCAATTAGATTCAGAAATAGAAGCAGTGACGATGCTAGAAATGCAGTTGCTGAGCTATGTACCTTTGAGGCAAAAAAAGTCTATATACCTGAGGACTGAACGTTTACTTATTTATGCAACAAATATTTTGAGCACTAACACTGAGCCATGTGTTTTGAATACAAAGATGAATAAGACATAAAAATATCTGTCTTCTGAGAGGTTAGCCAGTGGGGAATACAGGCAAACAGCTCTCATATTGTGGGTGTTATGGGAACAGGAAGAACAGGGGGTCCATCCATCTCTATCTGCAGGAGTCAGGATTTGAAGGACTGCCAGGGGTTCCCTGGTGAATGTGAGAAGGGGAAGAGGGATTCATGCAGACAGGAGAGTGTGGAACATTTGAAATGCTCAAAGTCACTACAGGTGGAGCTCAGGCCACCTGAGACAAATGGGAAGGAGGTGATTCTGGAAAGAAGACACTGAGGGTGGTGGTCCAGGCTAAGGAGCGGGGCGCTGATTTTCGAAGGGAAGCTGGGAGGTGTATAATCAGATTCTAACTGTAGGGAGATCATGGGATGACCCAGATGAGGATGAAGCTAGAAACAAGGACGGGAGTAAGGTGATTTGCAGGAGAGCAATGACTGGGGACCAAGACAAAGCCCTGAGGCTGGGCCAAAGGTAAGATCAACGGGCATAAGGGGGAGGGAGAGAGAGGGGGCGTTTGGGAATGACTTCATGATTTCTTTAAGTGGATGGAGGTATCATTGAATGGTAACTGAATGCTAAGGGAAGAATGTGATGGAGAAGATAACGATTAAGTTTGATATGCTGCACTTGCTTTCTGTATGAGGCAGTCAAACTGAGATACCCGTCAACTGGTGTATATAGAGATCCAAGTCCCAGAGAGAGATGTGGTCTAGAGATCCCCGGTCCCAGGGGCATCAGCAGGTGGAGATGAAAGTTTGCCAAGGGAGAGTCCAAACGTGGACAGAGGAGTGAACTGAGGGTGCTGCGCCAGAGAACGCTGAGGGCCGAGGAAAGTGAACTCCCCAAGGAGAGCAAGCAAAGAGGTGGGAAGAGACAGGCTTCACAGAAAACAAAGGAAGGGTGATTTTTGAAGAAAGGGGAAGTGTCTGACAGTGTCAAATGATGCAGAGGTCAAGGAATATAAGGACTGAAGAGAAGCCATTAGACCTGGCACCTGGGTCCTTATTGCTGACCAGGTGGAAGAAGATTCTGTGGGAGATGCGGGGAGAAGCCAGAAGGCAGTGGGTCAAGGAGTGAATGAAAGGCAGGAAGTGGTGACAGCAGGTAGACTATTCCACCCAGAAACTCAGCTAGGAAGGGAAGGAGAGAGCTTGGAGGATGAACCAAGGAGGAAAGTTCAGTAGAGGAGACTTGAACATAATCAGAAACAGACTGTTAAGGAGATTTAAGAGAGAGAGAAAATTGATGGAACAAGCGTGCGGAAGATGCTCAGAGTGGAGCTCAGCTGTCATGTGTCAATATCCCCTCCCTGTTCCATTCCTTCTCTGCAACCCTATGACATCCATTTGGACCACTCATCTGTCTTCAGACACTGCTTTGCATTATGGTTATTTGAGTGTATATCTTATCTTCTGTAATTAATTTCATATCTCTTTCAGGGCAGGAACTCTGTCTTAAACATTTTTGTTGTAATCCATGGAGCTTTTATTTTTTTGTAATAGAACTGAGTTTCATAGTATTTTTTAAATTAAGGCATAACTTACATATAGTAAATTACTGGACACAAAGATAGTACAGCTTGATGAATTCTTACATACGTATAAACCCATGAAACCACTATTCCAACATACAAGTATTTTCAGCACACTTGAAGGCTCTCATGGTCCCACCCAGACAGTATCCCACATCGAAGTAACCATCATTCTGACCTCTACTGCTATATAGTTTTGCCTGTTCTTGGTCTTCTTATAAATAGGATCACTTGGTGTATGTTCTTTGTTATCTAATTTCTTTCTCTCAATAATATGTCTTTTGTTGTGTGCAATGGTTTAAGTTCTTTTTTTTATCTGTGAAGTAGTCCATTGTGTAAATATATACCACAGTTTTTCTATCTGTTGATAGATGCTAGGGCTTCCTCCAGTTTGGGGCTATTAGAAATAGTGCTGCCATGAACGTTCTTGACTACATACAATGGGGTCATAGCACTCATTCTGTTGGGTGTATGTCCAAGAATGGTACTGAAGGGTAATAGATTGATATTTGTTCAGCTTTAGTAGATGCTGCCAAAGTGTTTGTGCCAATTTATATTCCCTTGCAGTGTATGAGTGCTCTGGCCCTATAGTATTTTTAAATAAAATGCAATTCAATGAGGAATGCTTAAAACATTGAAAAGAACAACCACTTTTAAGAACCATCAACACTTCAGAAGTATCTATTGGTATGTTAACAATTACTGTGTAAATAACAGATCACTTCCCTATCCACTAAGACTTCTATCATAGAACCCCTGGTTGGTCTAGTTTGAATTGAGGTAAGTTCTCGAGTATAAAATAAGTGCATTTCTATAATGTAGTATTGTCACTAATTTTAAAAAAGCTTTCTTGCCTCACATTCAGATCCATGAGATTTTATTTTAATACTCCATTATGGATCTGATTTTTCTGGGAGCTGGCAGAACTGCCTTATCCTAACATAACGTATGCATCCTGGATGTCTCAAGAGTCAGCGTTAATTCAATTATTTATTCATTTGTTCACTCTGTAAATATATATTGAGCAGCTACTCTGTGCTAGGCACCGTACTAGTCACTGGGGGGTGTGGGGCGGGGGATATAAAGAATTCTCTGTTATGGATTCTGCCCTCAAAGAACTTGGTCTAGAAGAAGGCTTGGATGCAAAGAACTTAATGCAGAGGAGAAAGTTAGCAAGCCTCATACTTCATCGAAAGCTTTTCTACGAGAGCAGAGCCGTACCAACTTCGGTGGAAGTTTAGCAAAAGAAACTGTCATTTAATAGGTCAGTTATCTGTCTGAGTGGAGACAGCAAGTCCCCTGAGGGCAGATCTTTGTTTTCAAGTCACTTGAGTGTTCCCTCAATGTAAGCGTCATAGGCGCCCATTATCTAGAGGGGAAAAGAAATGACAAGAACCTTACTGGGTTTGACAAAGCCTGCTCTTTTAAAAACCCCTAGGGAGAAACTTCCTTGCTTGAAGTCAAGGAACCTCTGGGAACCTAGAAGTCCTAGACCCTGACATGCTTATAATCTTTCCAATTATTGAGATGGTTCCAAATGGTGTTAGCTGGCAGTAAAGAGCCCAAGGATCCCCAAGAGTAACTCATTAAACTCAACGCTAGGCCTAGATGGTTGCCACAGGAGTGCTGATTCTGGCACAGTGAGCAACCAAGGACAGAAGCTTTGCTCTCTGGACCCACTATGCCAGCACAAAGGACCTACTTTGGAAACAGCAGCTGAGTATGCGAGTGTGATCTTGGAATCCAAGTTAGAGCATCCTTAGCTGAACATCATTTGGGAGAGAGTGGGAAGTGAACATTTAAAAGCTGAATTCCTATTCACGCTTCAAGCTGCTGAAGAGCTTCATACCAATTATAGGCTTAGCAGATACTACTGGTTATTGTGGCAGAGTTTTCATCCCATATTCCCTCCAGACCCCTTTACTATTTCTTGAGCACATGGGCTTCTGAGGCTTTCCTACAGGAAAACTGTCAGAGAAAAATGACTGCTATGTATATTCTGCCTCTAACAATATATATTCTGGGATTTTTTTGCACCATCCTCCTAGAAATACTTTTACTTCTCTCCTGTGTTGAAACTTCTGCTCCTGTTATATCTTTCCCTTTCTCAAGTAAGGTTGCAAGGGAAATACATGTTTTGAGACATTGCATGTCTGAAGATGTCTTTATTCTATCTTTGTACTTTTTGGATAATTTGGCTGGGTATAGAACTCTAGTTTGGAGAGCATTTCCTTTCAGAATTTTGAATGCATTGCCTCATCTTCTTTCTGTTTCCAGTGATGCTATTGCGAAGTCCAAAGCCATTCTCATTTCTGATTCTTTGTATGTGACTTTTTTCTTTCTCTAGAATCTCGTAGACTCTATTTCCTCCAATTTTTTGAAAATGTCCAGTGAGGTACCTTAATGTGGATCTATTATTATCCAACGTGTTGGGTATTTGATGCATTGTTTAAAGCAGGAAACTTTTGTCTTTTTTTATCTCTGGGAAATCTGGGGGAGTCATTTCATTTGTGATTATCTTCTTTCCATTTTCTGTTTTTTCTTGTTCTCTCTCTAGAACTATTATTTATGTATTGGACTTCTTGGACTAGTCTTCTAATTTTGCTTTCTTTTCTTTCCAATTTTTAAAAATCCCTTTGATTTTTTACTCTACTTTCTGAGAGACTAACTATTGAGTTTTTTATTTCTGCTGTTTTTAATTTCCAAGAATTCCTTTTTGGCCTCTGAATGTTCCTTTTTCATTTCACCCTGTTCTTTTTTCTTGGATGCAATATTTTCTCTTATCTCTGTAAAGATGTAATTTATATACACTTTAATTCTCCTCTCCTTGCATGTTCTCAGTTCCCCCACACACTACTTTTTTTTTAAAAGTCTTTATTGAGCAATATTGCTTCTGTTTTATGTTTTGGTTTTTTGGTCCCGAGGCATGTGGGATACTGGTTCCCTGACCAGGGATCAAACCCTCACCCCCTGCATTGGAAGGTGAAGTCTTAACCACTGGACCACCAGGGAGTCCCCACCCATACACTACTTTTTTTTTTTTTTTTTTTGCTTTATAGCTACTTTATTTATTTATTTATTTATTTATTTATTTTTGGCTGTGCTGGGTCTTAGTTTTCATGCGAGGGCTTTCTCTAGTTGCGGCAAGCGGGGGCCACTCTTCATCGCAGTGCGGGGGCCACTCTTCATCGCGGTGAGCGGGCCTTTCACTATCACGGCCCCTTCTGTTGCGGGGCACAGGCTCCAGACGTGCAGGCTCAGTAGTTGTGGCTCACGGGCCCAGTTGCTCCGCGGCATGTGGGATCTTCCCAGACCAGGGCTCGAACCCGTGTCCCCTGCATTGGCAGGCAGATTCTCAACCACTGCGCCACCAGGGAAGCCCACTACTTTTATTTTTAATTGTTGTTTGTCTTGGTGTTTATTGTCCACATCATTAGCTCTCCTCAGATAGTAGTATTGGGATATCTGATCATGATTAAGAGAGTGGAACTATTAATCTGACTGGAAGTTTTTAAGTTGATTGAAAACTCTGGGCAAGTGGGTGAAGCTTTGGACTTTGTGCTGCAATGTAGAATTGTTGGAGAACCTCCTGTGTCAGTATTCCTAGTCTGTCCCTTGTAGGTTACACAGATTCCCTAAGCACTCTAAGTGTTTAAAAGAGTGCCTGACACATAGCAAGCAAGTACTCAGTACTTGTTATTATTGTGAAAGCTACTGTTATTGTTATTGTAGAAAATACGTTCACAGAGAAGCAAATATATACACAATTCAACTAATCAAAAGCCAATACTCTTGCCTGGATCTTCGTAGAGATTCACAAAGGTGCAATCATTCTCAGAGAGTTGCACACAAACTTTAAGTGGTGCTCTGATGCTTCATGGTTGGGTGGATGACAGAGAAGGTGAGTGGAAGGAAGATGTTTGGGACCAACCTAGGAGAGGTGGGGAGGCAGCTGATTGAGAAGGAGGAAGTGGCTAGAAGGGATGCCAAGTGGTCATGGTGGCTTCCAGAGAATGCTAGTGGTTTCCTCATTTAAGCTGGTATCTAAACAGTCGCTATCTTTGCAGTTCTAGTGGAATGGGTTTTGGCACACTTGGGGGCAGATTTGTTAATTAGCTCCATGTCTCCTTGGGTGGCCATCAATTTTATGGGTGATAGCACCAGAGGACCAGCTCTGCCAGGGGAGAGAAGGAATATTCCATTAATCTGGCTATGGGTTATTAAGCCACTCTTTCTTCCTGTCACCGACAGATTGTGAATAACACTGTGTTCTCTCCCACCCTCCTCCTCTGCCTCCTCTTCTCTTTCCACAGCCTGGGGAGCACAGTGAATCTAGAAAAGCCTCGCTGTTCTCAACCCTGGTGGGTCCTGGCCTGTCTGGCCCTTGGTAATGGGAAGGGCCCCCTTTTTCCTCCTTCCTACACCTGTTGGTCCCCAGCCACCTAGGAGTCCCCTCCAGAAACCTGACTTGCAGCTTCCACAGTGCCAGACCGCTGGCCAGAGTGGTGGATTCCTCCTGGGAGATGGTGTAGCCTTTGGCAGGGGATCAGCTCCTCGGGTCATTGATTTCAACTGCTCAGCATCTTGTCTCAGCTCTTCTTGTATGTCTGCCTCTCTCAATTCAATTCTAATAACTTTATTGGCACAAAGATGTGGAGAAAGGATTGCCAAAGTCAATAATCAAGTTTCTGCAACCGAGATAATTTTTTTTTTTTTTGGTGGTTGTTTCATACAGATAAGAATTGTGTGGGCTCATATTGGGTTTTATCTTTGGGTTATTCTCTCGTAAGACAGTATATATTAGGAGGTCTGAGTCAGATCATTTCTCTCAGTTATACAGCCTCATTATTCTCTACTTCTTGGTTTATGCTTGTTTGTTTGCCTGTGTCTTTTCAACACAATTATTTTAATGACAAAAAATCAGGTAAGCGAATTTTTATTGATCACTTACTATGTCCTAGGCAGTGTGATGGGGTATTTAAAAACATACACTACATTTTATCGAGAGTAGGAAAAAGCTGGGTCAGGCTATAAAGAAGTGATGAAATGTGATTGCCCATCTATCCAAGGCAACTAATAATATAATTCCTATCAGTTAGAGAGGAAAGAGGGCTGAATGGTTAAGTGTGTGGGTTCTCAGCTCTTCCTCCTCTTTATGTGACTTTGGGCAAACTTCCTTGTGCCTCAGTTTCTTCACCTAAAAAAAGGGAATAATATCAATAGCAATACCTCTTAGGGTTGTTGTGAGAATCATGTAAGATTGAACATAAAGCACTTAGAAAAAGCCCTGGCAATCAGTAAGCACTTAATAAATGTTAGCTATTTTTATTACTGTGATTTACAGAGACCTTAACGGTTTTCTTATCCAAGCTCCTCCTCTTCCCAGTGAGTATCTAGGGGGCCAGCGAGACTGACTTGCCCAAAGTCACAGTTTGGTCTCTTTAACTGCAGACAACGATGCTAATGACCTCGACACCACGCTGCCCCTTGGTCAATGGTATGAATTTTGATTCTAGAAACTCAAGCAAAATTTCGGTGGGGGATTCCTCTCCAGCCCACCATACCATGAATAACCACTCACAGAGTATGCTGGGACTTCCACTGTCTCCGACTCACTTGATTTCTTGGAGTGGCATTACACAGACATGACCAGCATCCGACTGAATGATGGTACCTCTGGTTCATACGGTGTCAGGATGGTACAGTGGTTAAGAGCCACAGTCTGGTGCCAGACAGACTTGATTCAAATCTTGGCTCTTCCATTTATACATGCTCTGTGATCTCAGACCAGTTACTTAACAGCTCTAAGCCTCAAGTTACCCACAAGTAAGCATGGATAGTAATGACACTACCCCTCACTGCATCGTCATAAGGATGTAACACAGTAGCATATAAAGAGCTCAGCCTGGTGACTGGTACAGAGTAATTCTGAATACGTGGAAATTAATATGGTTTTTATACTAGTTTTTGGTACTTTCTTTTACCCATCCTCATTTTATCCTCAAGACATCCCTCTAAGAGAGGAAAGAGACATTCTTTTATTCCCACCACCTATTCATAAAGGTTAACTTAGCATCATAGCTGGCAGTGGGACCTGAACACACAAAGGCTTCAGTAACCCTAAAGCAGTGCTCCTTCTCCTATACGTACACCTCAGGGACTAAGAAAACCTGAAAATGTCCTCGAAATCGAGAGGGGAGGGGAAATAAAGAAGAAAAACTGGGAAAATTAATAGGGTCAGCACAAACTGAAAGTTGGAGTGATGTTTTTGTTAGACACATTAAATCAAAATGCACACAAATGAAGCAGAGATGGAAAAAAGAAAGTTCCATGTAGCCCCAGAAGGACCAAACAACAACAACAATGTAAAGCACGCTATCTATAGAGAAGGACAGACAAACCAATAATCAGAAGCTCCCTTGTAAGTTAAGGCCAGGAGAATGGTGTAGGGAATTAAACACTTTCAGCTTATCCCAGATCTGGTGCAAAAACAAGACAGGGAGAGGGAAGGGAAGAGGGCCATGGAGTGAAGGATCAGATCATTGTCTGCAAAGACTGTGCATTGTCACGAAAATGGTTCTGAAGATGAACGTGGTTGCTAAGATCATAAACTTTGCATTCATGTAATCACAAGCTAGGAAGTCAGTGCATTCTGGAATTGTTCGTTAAGTCAGGATGCAATCGGATGAGAGGAGGGAAAGGTGCCCATTTGCTATAGATCCTTCTTTTCCCTCTCTTCCCAAGGCGCTGCGAATCTGGAGGTCCTGCACAGTCAGCTGTCTACTTGCATTGGGAGAGGCAGGGGAGCGTCCATGCACTGACTGCCTACTCTATGGAGACAGAAGCCAGGTCTGTCCACCTGGGACCTCAGCACCTTGGACAGTTTGCCACCTTCTGTAACTCTTTGTTGATGGATCCCTTGGGAAACTCTACTGGGCATTTTGCTATCCAGTGGTAAAGGGACAGCTGCCAAGGCAGTATGGCATGACAAGGAAATAATGCTATGAAAATCCAAGAAACAAGAAAGGAACCTGGGCCTTTTATACTGAAAGAAAGTAATGATGGGAAGTAGTATAAGGTGAAGAGTGAGAGATGTGTACCACGGTGAGGGAATAGGAGCTGCCATGCCTGTCTTGAAGGGTCTGAGGGACTTGGAGCAGATTCACAGAGGGGACCAATCATGGCCTGGGATAGTCCCAGGGGTGGGTGCTCGCCTCAGACAAGCAGAGGAAGGAGCAACTGGAAGACTGTCCTGGTCTTTCAGCTACATTGGCATGTCCTGACTTCACCTACTGGGAGCAGTGCTTGTCGATGGGTTAGGGGTACTTCAGTTGGTGCCTTTTTTCAAATCCGCTGCTGAAAAAAGGTACAGGGCTTATCCATGAGCTTGAGGATGACATTTGCTTATGGAGAAGGAATCTTCTGCTCCTTGAAACCACAAAGCCTACTTTCAGGCCTGTCCTCATGGGGTGCACTTTTTTGAATTCAGTACATTAAATTGGGAAGTAAGAGCCATCACGCTGTTTCGATTTATTGCCATTTGAGTTTTTAAGCCAACATTTGTAAAGTGCTGTGTAATTTAAAACAATCTCATACATTATCCATTTAGTTCTTGAAATAACTCTGCTAGTTCCATTTTATAGAGGTAAAATCAAGGTCTTAAAGATTCAAATAAGGTCACGCAGCTAACAAATGTCTATCAGACTTCCTGATTTTGCTGTTTTGTTTTGCTTATTTCCTCACACATAATTTTTTTTTTCCACTATACCAATCAAGGTTATCATGAGGCTATAACTTAGAGTTCATGAATGAGTGACAGGGCATCAGTGAATCTCCTAAAATTATTTGCAGAATTTGCATAAGAGGGCATATTTGCTCTTTTTTTCTGGGAAGGAGAGGTCACAGTTTGAGCAGATTCATGAAAGTTTTCATGATACACGAAACATTAAACAGCACATCATAAAAAGAAAAACTGTATTGCTGAACACTTCTTTTGCATCCAACACGTACCCCCATCCACTCCAGTGCAAACTTAGTCCAAACTAAGCCCTTTATAATTATTCCAATATTTGGAATTGGGCTACATAAAACATTCAGATCAATTGAATCTTCACTTTTATTGGAAAGTTTTGGCTCTGTGTAGACACAGCCTAGCTCTCCCTTGTCCTTACTGTTCCCTGTGTCTTTTCCTCCCATTTACCACCCAGCCCGGGGAGGGGAGAAGGTAGACAGGCAGGAAATGATGTTTCTGGTACTCTTTAGAATACTAGCCTCCAGCCCAGCCCCTTTAACAGACATTCTTGGTTTCCCACCCAGAATCCCAGTTTGTCTGTTTTTCCTCAGGGTGGTCATGGACTTTCCTGAACTTGGCCCTATTCCCAGGCCCAGCACATCAATCTTGATAATCTCACCAATCATGGTAATTTTATTCCCCCTGCTAGGAACTGGCTTAAGAAGGAACATGTGGGACTTCCCTGCTGGTTGAGTGGTAAAGAATCTGCCTTCCAACACAGGAGACGTGGGTTCGATCCCTGGTTGGGGAACTAAGGTCCCACATGCTGGGGTTGGGGGGCCGGGCAACTAAGCCCTCGCACCACAACTACTGAGCTCGCACACCTCAACTAAGAGAGCCCGCGTGCTGCAAACTACAGAGCCCATGCGCCCTGGAGCCTGTGTGCCACAACTAGAGAAGAGAAAACCCACATGCCACAACTAGAGAGAAGGCTGCAAGCCGCAACGAAAGATCCCGCAAGCCTCAAGGAAGATCCTGCATGCCACAACTAAGACCCGACACAGCCATAAATAAATAAATAAATAAATAAATAAATAAATAAATCTTAAAAAAAAAAAAAAAAAAAGAAGGAACATGTAACTCAATTCTGGTTAACAAGATTGGAGGGTAACTCTTCTGGGAAAGATTTTTAGCTTTTCAAAGAACTACAAAGAGTACAGAGGTCTCTTTTCTACCTCTGAACATGGTTGCACACAGTTCGGATCCTTGGAGCTGTAGCAGCCATCTTGTGACCATGAGGGAAAATGGCCAACAAGGTGAAGATGGCTGAGCAGAAAGTACAGAAAAACGCTAGGTCTTTGATGAGGTGGTTGAAATACTGAATTAACCAAGGAGCTGCCCTCCTTTTAAACCCTGTGTTATACGAGATAGCAAATGCCCTCATTATTTAAGGCATTTTGAATTGAGTTGACAGTGACTTGCTGGCAAAAGCATCCTAATTAACATGAGTCCCTTGCCATGGAACTCCTTCTATGGAATGTCTTAAAGTAAGATCATTTGCTGTTTTTGAGTTAGACCCGGCTTATAGAGAATAAAGAGCTAGTGTAACTGGATGAATGACCAAAATAGGAGGGGTTGGGTAAGATCTCATGAATTAACCTATATGACCCCAAATTCCAAATTTTAGAAGAGATTTTTGAGATAATTTAGGTGATTTTTAAAATTCTGACCCATGGACCCCTACAGTTATGCAGGGATGCTTTAGAAACCTACAAATGTTTGATTCAAATTCATTTAGAATTGTGTTCTACAATTTAAAATTCCTCAATTAAAAAATCACAGTTATGGGCTTCCCTGGTGGCGCAGTGGTTGAGAATCTGCCTGCCAATGCAGGGGACACGGGTTCGAGCCCTGGTCTGGGAAGATCCCACATGCCGCGGAGCAACTAGGCCCGTGAGCCACAACTACTGAGCCTGCGCGTCTGGAGCCTGTGCACCGCAACAAGAGAGGCCGCGACAGTGAGAGGCCCGCGCACCGCGATGAAGAGTGGCCCCCGCTTGCCACAACTTGAGAAAGCCCACGCACAGAAACGAAGACCCAACACAGCCAAAAAATAAATAAATAATAATTTTTTTTAAAAATTAAAAAAAAAAAAGATATACTCTCAGCAACCTTCAAATATACAACAGTACTGTCAACTGTAGTCACCATGCTGTACATTACATCCCCGGAACTTATAAACAAACAAAAAAAATCACAGTTAAATATTTCACACACCAAATGCTTATTACTGGAGACAACTCAGGCATTAAATTGTGCTTCTGTGTATACAGTTCCTAACATAAATATTTTGTAAATGTTCATTTATTCAGAATATGCAGCTCTGTACTGGTTCTTTCTTTATTATTATTATTATTTAAATGCAGGCCTTCCCATGTCTGTTTACATAAAATTATACACATGAGTATCAAATATACCATGCATGGGCCCTGTGAAATTAAGTGTCAGGTGAAATATACCTTTGCTCAGCCCCTGTGTGATCACGGTATAATAATAAGTTTTTAAAAAATAATTGGGCAGGTGTTGTGGTGCAAAGATTGTGTCACCTTACACATAGTTTTAGCACCTATTATAAAATGTGAATGCTTCTCTCTTCCTTTTAAAGATAATAAGCTCACCCTGGCAAGGTAAAGCTTCTGGGTTAATCCTAGAAAATTGGTCAGCAAAGACATTATACCTAAAATACATATTCAGTGTTCCAAGCAAAATAAATCTGTCTATCTTAAAATTTTGAGTAAATATCTGACAGAGATAAGCAATGGAGAAGCTGAGACATCACTGGACATAACTGCTCACGGTTGTCATTACGATGTATCCAGCACTGTTCTAAGGTCTCACCTGTATTGACTGATTTAAACCACCCACGAACCTTGTAAGGTTGGTACAATTATTGTGCCCCATTTTACAGATGAAGAATCAAGACAGAGGCACTCAGCCAGCAAGTGGTAGTCCAGGATTTGAACCCACAAAGTTTGCCTCCAGAATCTGGACTCTCATTCACCACATCGTATTTTCAGACAATGAAGATTTACTTGGTTGAAAAAGCTGTTCACTAAATCCCTCCCTCCAGATTGGATGTTTGCCAGTTAAGGAATGACAGCAGATCTTACCTGCTGTTATTGACTCCACTTTGAAGGGAAATTCTCCTCATAGTCTTCTTTCAAACTTTTGGACCTGAAATTATAGGGTGAAAAACTGATGTATTTGCAACCACTTATTTGTGTGAATTAAGATTTTCTCAATACTATGCAACTAAAACAAATTTTTAAAATACATTGAATGAGAATTATTTACAAATTGCTAAGATGTGGAAGCAACCTAAGTGTCCATCAAGAGATGAATGGATAAAGAGGATGTGGTACACACACACACACACACAATGGAATACTACTCAGCCATAAAAAAAATGGCTGAGCAGTATTTTGCCATTTGCGACAGCATGGATGGATTTGGAGGGTATTATGCTAAGTGAAGTAAGTCAGACAGGGAAAGACAAATACTGTAAGATATCACTTATATGTGGAATCTAAAAAATACAACAAACTAAATATAACAAAAAAGAAGCTGACTCACAGTTATAGAGAAGAAACTAGTAGTTACCAGTGGGGAGAAGGAAGGGGAGAGAGGTAGGGGACTAAGAGGTACAAACGATTATATATAAAATAAATAAGCTACAAAGATATAATGTACAACACAGGAAATATAGCCAATATTTTATAACAACTATAAATGGAGTATAACCTTTAAAAATTGTGAATGACTATATTGTACACCTGTAACTTATATAATATTGTACAGCAACTATACATCAATTAAAAAATACATTGATGAGGCTGATATAAGATTATAACTGTCATTGGTTTCCCTTGTTTTCAAATTTTATGCATTCATTGGAACCTTTTTTTTCTTATAGATTAACGTGGTGACAAGTAATTGTTACAAAACTCAACTTATAAAGTGAATTTATGGTAATGTCCACCTCTGTCCTATTTGATAGATGTGGACCTGTCCTTCCTGTTTTGGGCAATGAACTTTGGAAGGTTCTGCGGCTGGTAGAGAGCAAATTTTAGAAAAGCACTTGGGAGCAAAGATAAAAACTCAGTGGCTTAAACAAAGAGGGGTTTGTTTCTCTCACATAACAAGAAGTCAGGAGGTAGGTGGTGCTGGTGATGGTCTGGCAGTTCAACAGTATCAGGGCCAACTTCTCTGTGATTCTCTTGGCCTTTCCCTCGTGGGCACAGGAAGACTGGTGTAGGTGTAGCCAACACATTCACCCTCTAGACAGGAAAAGGAGCAAGGACAGCACCTGCCTCCTCTTTCCCTTCCATCAGGAAAGCAAAATGTTTATAGAAAATTCCTGCAGCTTCTGCTTACATCGCACAAGCCAAATCTGTCACCTGGTCACTTCCAGTGCAGGGAGGCTAGAAAAGTACTTAGCTTCCCTGGGCTTTATAAACAAGGTGGGCAAGAGAAATGAGGCTGGGAATGGATGCTGAGTCAACCACAGAAGCTGCCACAAAGAAAAACGAAGACTTTCCAGGTTACCTTGGGCAAATGGTCCTTTAGGGAACCAAACGATGTTGGCTTTGAGGGATTTAATAAGTAGGACATACGTACACACATTTTAAAACATTTGATTAACTGCTTATTATGCATCTAACACTGTACTGGGTGCTGGGGAGTCTCAGAGGTTGGACTGTAGAGGCTTCTCCCACCTGAAGGAGGAGATGAGCTTGCTAACCAATTTTCCACTGTGCTAAGGAATCATGGGAAATTCTCCATCTCCATTTTTGTATAAACAATAGAGTTAGATCTCTAAGAACACTTCAAACTCTAGAGTTCTCTGATTTTGTATAAAAAAATCACTTAAGATGTTCTCTGTCCCTGCTTCAATGCCACTATCAGTGTTACTGTCAGCAACATGTAATGACCCATATTTTTCTAGCAGCTTATGTGTCATGGCATTAATTTGATATGATGGGAGCAACCAGAATGTTACATGGGAATTATATTCTAATGGGAAGTAGTGCTACAAGCTTCAGAAGCAAGGACAGATGGTAGAAACTTGGAAAAGAAAGGAAAAAGTCAACATTAACAGGAAATAAGGATTTAGACTATGAAGCTGGTATCAATAAGCAATTTATAAAGATGAATTTTTGTCCAAGATTCTATCACTCGTTAGACCCCTTTTCAGGAACAAGTGGCATACCTGTTTCTGAAGGCGGTTGCTCTTCATACGACCTCAGGTACTTACCCTGAGAGACCATGTAGACACAGTCCTTCATACATTCAATAAACCTGCAATGAGCACCTATTATGTTCCAAGCACTGTAGTAGGTCCTTGGGACATAAACACAAAACAAGTCTTGGTCCCTTACCTTAGGATGCTTATGTCTACTGGAAGAAAAATGGATACTTTGACTAAAAGTTGAAATTCACTGCGACAAGCTGCCATAATAGAACTGTGCAGGGGAAACCCTGCAGCGATCCGGGTCAATCCCACCTGATGCAGGCATGGGGCAGGGAGGGGTAGGGTGGTGGAGGAATGGGAAGAGTCTTCACAGGCAGAGGAGAGATAACTTTTGAGCGGTAGGACAAGTGCAAAGACATGGAAATGTGTTTGGAAAATTACATGTCATTTCATGCATCTCCTAGAATACAGTGTACATGGGGGAGAAGGGTGAGTGAAGCATTTGGAGCGTTTAGCTCATTTTGAAAGTGTTTTGGGTACCTTATACACAAAAGGATAGGCTAGCAAATTAAGGGAAAGCTTTGCTGGATATTGGTTTTTCTTGATTTCTTTTTGCAACCAGCTTTTATTTCTACTATCTGTTTATTACAGGGGCTGAAGCCTGGGAACTACTCATCCCAGCCTCCTTTACCTCCAGGGTTTTGAACACCATTAACAGTCATCCAATGAGATGCACTTGCTCACATTTGGGGATAGAAGGGAGCTGTGTTATTCTGTCTCTGGCAGTGGCTTGCGTGTGTTTGGGCTTTGGCAGAAACAAGGTTTTACAAAGTTCTCAAAGCATCCCTGTCAACTACCCACTTCACTACCGTAGGACGGCTGTGATCATCAGTGGCAGCTTCCTGCAGTTTCCTGACCCGGATGTCAACAACAACTTTCTAATTTGTAGGACCACGGCTGCCATGGTGAACCTAAAAGCTAGCGGTAGCTCTCCCTACTCTCATTTTCCCAACAGTTGTGTAAGCATCCAATCCCCTCTATTAAATATCGCTGCTTGAAATACCAAGAGCAGTTTCTCTTTTCCTGACTGAATGTTGACTGATACCATATAAATATAAATGAAGGTAAGGGACAAAACCATCCTTAGTGGCAGGCAATATAATTGTCTACGTAGAAAATCTACAGTTAAATTTTAGAACTGAAAAAAATGTTCATCAAGGTTGCTGGATATTAATATAAAAAAAAATCAATGCACACATCACAAACCTGGATGTCATCCTTCTTTCCTCTCTGTACCTCCCACATCTAACCAATCACCAAATCTTGTTGATTATACCTACTCAGTATTTCTAAAATGTACCAACACCTCCCTGCCACCACCCTCAACCAGACCACCAACATTTTCTCCTAGATTACTTAGTCCATCTGGGATGCTATTTAAGGAATACCATAGACTGGGTGGCTCATACACAACAGAAATTCTTTTCTCCCTCTTCTGAAAGCTGGGAAGTTTAAGATCAAGGTGCTGGCAGATTGTGTGTCTGCTGAGAGTCTGCTTCCTGGTTCATAGACAGCTGCCTTTTCACTGTGTCCTGACACAGCTGAAGGGACTAGGGAACTCCCTGGGGTCTCTTTTATAAGGGCATTAATTCTATTCATGAGGGCACCACCCTCATGATCTAGTTATCTCCCCAGAACCCCACCTCCAATTACCCTCACACTGAGGGTTAGGTTTCAACATGAATTTTGGGGGGACACAAACATTCAGTCTATAGCAATCACCATAACAGCCTCCTAACTGGTCTTCTGGATGCAGTTTTATCTTCTTGCATTCCTCACCGCATAGCTGGAATGGTCTTTCTAAAACACGAACTCAATCCAGGCATTCTCCTGCTTCAAAGTCTCCTCATTACTCTTAGGAACAATTCCAAACTCCTAAACATGGTTTATAAAGTCCTTCACAGTCTGCCCCCATCTGCCTCTCTAGTTTTATTTCTTTCTACACCACACTTCTCTCTTGAGAGCTCCAACCATACTGTAATTCTTTCACATTCTCAAATAAACCTTTTCATAAGCAGTTGTCTCCATCTGGGACATGGCATCCTTCTCCATAGCCCCACCCCACCCCCTCCTTGCCCCTTTAGCTCCTAAACAACCTTCAAGCTTGGGATTGGACCTCATTTCCTCTGACTTGGTAAACTAGGCCAAGAGTCCTGCCAAGTGCTCTCATAACTCCCTGGACCCGCAGCCCCATCATGGCGCATACCGTACTTTATTATTGTTGCTTGTTTAATTGTTCTCCTTCAGCCAACTGTAACCTCCACAAAGGCTGGAAGTGTGTGCATCACTGTATTTCTGGTGTTGACACATAGAAGATGCCTATTAAATATATGCTGAAAATAAACCCCTATTCTAGGTCCTTTTCAGAGGTTGGATTAAAGGATGAGGGGGTTTGGGGAAAAGGGTGAAGACCACCGAGCCTCTACTGATGGGTTATGGTCCTGCACAAACCACCACAGAGGACCACAGTGAAGTTCATTTGTATCTCAGTAAACTCCAGAATGAGGTGAAGCACTTGCCTTGGGGGCACAACTTAGGGAGGTACCAAAAAGCTCAGGAATTGAGATACAGAATACTTTACTGAATGTGATAGCCATAGCAGAGCTGGAGGCATAAGGAAAGACCAGGAAAAATACTGAGCCTGTCTATATTCAAAATTTGCCTATTTTGTATATTTTGTTCTTCAAGTTTTTGCATTTTGCTTTTAAAATATTGCATTAAAATACTATTTATTCTACCGATTACTGAGTTTTTTGGCATGCTCTTAAATTTTGTACCTCAAGTAAGTTCATCACTCACCTAACCGTAGTCCCAGCTCTAAAGTATCTGTAGGGTGTTTTACCAAACTCTCATGGGGAGGCTTTTTCTATCTCCTTGTTCAATATAATGTTTGCTGTAGGTTTTTTTTTAAATATACCCTTCATAAATTAAGAGCTTCCCTCTTATTCCTGGCTTACCAAATATATTTATTAGGAATGGTCATTGAGGTTAATAAGTACTTTTTAAGTATCTATCAAGATGATTATTCATGTCTCTCCTTTAAGAATGTAGTGAATTCAACAGCCAAGACATGAAAACAACCAAAATGTCCATCAACAGATGAATGGATAAAGAGGATGTGATACATATATACTATGGAATATTACTCAGCCATAAAAAAGAATGAAATAAAGCCATTTGCAGCAACATGGATGCAACTAGAGGTTATCGTACTAAGTCAGAAAGACACATACCATATACCGATACCAAATACCACTTATATGTGGAATCTAAAATATGACACAAATGAACCTATCTACAAAACAGAAACAGACTCACATAGAGAACAGACTTGTGGTTGTCAAGGGGGAGGAGTGTGGGGGAGGGATGAAGTGGGAAGTTGGTGTTCGCAGATGTAAGCTATCATATACAGAATGGATAAACAACAAGGTCCTACTGTATAGCACAGGGAACTATAGAAAGAATATAAAAAAAGAATGTATATATATATATATATATATATAACTGAATCACTTTGCTGTACAGCAGAAGTTAACACAACATTGTAAATCAACTATACTTCAATTAAAAAAATAAGAAAGAGAATGTAGTGAATTACATGGATAACAAGTTATATTTTTCCCAATTATTTTAATCATAAATAAACAATATGCATATCTATGGATTAATTATCTTCTGTCATTTGAATTATAACCTTAGGTCAAATCCCCTACTAATATTCTCATAAATTAGTGTGTTGCCATTTTATTTTCAGCTTTTTCATTTTAAACTTTTCCCAAATGCAGCATATGTTTTTAAAATGCTATTATCAATAGCAGCAGTCTTCCTTCACTAGTGGTCTGGGGGAATTTAACAGGTTTTCATTTCCTAGTGCATCTTGTTTTCTGTCACACTTTGTGCTTGAGGGAGGGCCTGGCTGTACTGACAGTACAATAATCGTTAAACCTGAAATTTTCACTACCTTTTAGGAGAAATAAGAGAAAATCTCCACACATGGCAGAATTCTGTCAGGGAAATTTACTGCCATAGAATCCTCGAACACGTCTGAATGCTGCAGAAAAATTAAGTTGGAGCTTAGGTAACCAACTCTTTTATGTCTTCTCTTCATATCTTGGCTGGGAATATAAAGTAAAAAATTATTTCATGACTGACTCACCAAGGGCCGTTCAGCCTCTTCTGTCTTTTCTAGGAGGATCTGTTGACTGTTGATTAATTGGATAAGTCAATGTGAAGCCCTGCATCAGAAGATGCAAGATGGAACAGCTGCACGGGGTAAAGCCAAGGAAGTAAGTAAGATTGTCCAGGAGAATTGTGGACAGCGGTTGTGGACAGTGGTTGAGGAAGTGGGCTAGACTCAAGTGTAAGCTTCAGGAGAGCAGGGGCCCCGTCTGCCTCCATGGCTGCATCTGCTGCACATAGCACACGAGTACTCAGTAAATACCTAGCAATGGATAAAAGAATGAACCACTAAATCCTGCCAGACTCCACCGTCAAGGACTAAGCTAAGGGGAGGAACATGAGAAGGGATCAAAATATCCAGCAACATAGCGTCATGAATGCCAAAGAATGTTTTAAGTGGAGGGAACAGACATTGTGTTAAATATTGCCAAGAAGTTGTAGCAATTACAAAATGGTTGATTGGAAGTAAGAAAAGAAAAACACCACAGCAATGACTTAAAAAAATAATGGTTTGGAGACTTCCCTGGCGGTCCAGCAGTTAAGACTCCACGCTTCAAATGCAGGGGGAGTGGGTTTGATTCCCTAGTCCTGGAACTAAGATCCCACATGCCACACGGTGTGGGAAAAAAAAAAATGCTTTTGATGTTGTTGTTTGTTTGGTGCATGACAGGAAGTTCAGGAGGTAGTCTAAGATGGGGTAGTGGCTCAACAATGCCAGAGACCCAGCTCCTTTCTCTCTGCCGTTCGCAGTGTGCTGGACTTGCTTCTTGTGTCACAAGATGGCTGCTGCACCTCCAGGTGTGTCCACATCCGCAGCAAGAGGAGGCATGGGAAAAAGGGTAAGGAGCAGGCCAGCTGAGTCCGTCCATTTTTCTCAGGAACACCAAAACTTTCCCAGAAGAAGTTTTTACTTTCCTTTCTTTGTTGAGATCTGGGTCACATACTCACCTCTTGATCAATTCCTGACCAAAAGTCTTGAGATTGTGTTACCCAGCTATGGCTCGCTGCCTGACACGCATAGAAGCCAATACTACAGCAGCAGCTTTTGAAAAAAGAAAGAGCTTTTTCACGAGATTGGGAGACAAGGAGACAGGAGGGAAGACTCTCAAACCTGTCTCTATGATCCAGGGTTTGGCGTGATTTTTAAGGGGTTAGGAGACTTTCAAATTTGGAAGCTGATTGGCTAGTCTTGAATTAGTCCATGAGCTACTCATGCTGCTGGAAGCCAGATTTTCCTCACTGAAGAACTTCTGGCTTCTTAAAGGGCTCTGGCAGCAACATCTCTACTCTGTGAGTCCCGTAGACTGAAGAGTCTTGGTTCCGGGTCATCCTGGAGACGGGAGTTCCCACCTTGCCCATGCGCAGTGCTGCCTCTGTGAAACAACTCCAGGTTTGATTAATCAACAACCTATTTAAGGAGGCAAAACCAGTTTAAGCTGGTCAGTTTTACGTGTTTTAATCAGATTCGTTCCGTGCAGCTGAGGAAGGGCCTCTCCGTGCAGTCAAGTGGTCTCCAAAGGTGACTCAAAAAAATGGGATTCTGTTGGAGGGAAGAACGGAAAATGCGTGTTGGGTAAACAATGGGTGTTGTCTGTTGCAGATGTTACATTTTTAAAGGACCCAAGCAGGATCGGCAGCATAATTTGCGGGGTTCAGTGCAAAATGAGAATTTAAGATTCCCTATTCAAAATTTATTAAGGATTTCAAAACCACAACAGTGAAGCATTAAACCAAGCACGTAGGCCCTTCTGAGTGTGAGGCCCTGTGCAAATGCATTTATACCATGTCCATGAAGTCAGCCTCAGACCCAAAGCTGCCCATTGAGCTGGGCAGTTGGGAGATCATTGGTCAATTCAGGTGACTTGGGGAGGAGAGAAGGGGAAGAGAATGCAGTAGGCAGAGGATTGAATGGGAGATGAGAAAGTGGAGATGGCACCAACATTTCTTGTAGAAAATAGACATGATGCAGTGGGAGAAAGCTGGCTAAATAGGGAAAGAAAGTAGAGAGTGGGCAGAGGCTGCATGTCCCCAGCAAACCACTGCCCGGGCATTTTCTTTTTCCTTTTTTTTAAATAAACTTTTTTAAAAATTGTATTTATTTGTTTTTATTTTTTGGCTACGTTGGGTCTTCGTTGCTACACGTGGGCTTTCTCTAGTTGTGGTGAGCTGGGTCTGCTCTTCGTTGCGGTGCGTGGGCTTCTTACTGTGGTGGCTTCTCTTGTTGCAGAGCAAGGCTCTAGGTGCATGGGCTTCAGTAGTTGTGGCACGTGGGCTCTAGAGCGCAGGCTCAGTAGCTGTGGCGCACGGGCTTAGTTGTTCCGCGGCATGTGGGATCTTCCTGGACCAGGGCTCAAACCCATGTCTTCTGCACTGACAGGCGGATTCTTAACCACTGCGCCACCAGGGAGTTCCTGCCCAGGCATTTTCTCTCTCTCTCTCTCTCTCTCTCTCTTCTAGGCCAGTGTGTGTTGGAAACTGGGCGTGACCTTCATGTAGGGCAGATAGAGAGGGGCTGGGGCTGAGAGCTCCACTCTCCTTTATCAAGGCCCATGCCACCAAACCAGGAGACATTGGATGCAAAGGAGAGAGCCCTGGGTCAGAAAAGCTAGGTTCAAATCCCAGTTCTTCTAGGGACTAGCAAAACTGAGTCCCTGCCCCTTAATTAGCTCAGCAGAGGATAGCAAAACATGTATCACATGTTTTGTATGAGGGTGACTTGCTACAAAGGGAAAGCAGGGTTGCTGCCCTTTGAGCAGACGCCCTCCGTACAAAGCCTGGGCATCCCCTTCCTGCCTATTCCTCCACATTATTGACCCCAGCCCCTCAATACTTGTTATAAGAAGGTGTGTCAATTTTAAGAGATTAATTATATAATGATACTGTAAATACAAGTGGTGGGGGAGATGGGGTGGGGGATTGTGTCGGGGGAGGGGAAGGAAGAGGTAGACCGGTTGGTTTATGTAAACCCACTCTGTTCGCTCCCACCTCCCACCTTTGCCATGCATTGGAGACTTGGGCTCTGGGTTTGTGCCACTTGGTGATGTAATCAGTGCTTCAGTGATGTCACCCCCATCAATGCCAGGAGACATAAATTTCATTTCCCAGATGATGCAGCAGACAGCTTCTGGGCAAACAGTGACTCTAGCAATAAATATTGGCAGAGAAGAGAGACTTTTAATGGAAAAGCTTTGTGAACCTAGAGTAGCCAGGCCGTAAATCCCAAAATAAAGAGGGATTTAATACTTTAGATCAGAAGACAGAGTCATCAGAAGCAAAATAAATAATTCCAAAGCCCATTTGAGGCAATCAGCTATTTAAATCTAAGTATTAAATAAAACCACAGCTAACTGAGGTTAAAAAAATATATATATATATATATATATATATATATATATGAAAATGAGACAGAAACCCCCTGTCTAGAAAGAAAAACGCCTTGCCTAGGCTCTGAGCTGTGTAGCCAGGTGGAGGGGCGTGTCCTCCCCCAAGGAGGGAGAAAGCAGAGCCAGTCAGGAGATGGTGGGCAGAGCCCCTCCTCTGGGGCCAGGAAGAAGGATGGGGCCGGGAGAGCCACAACTTTGGATCACACCAGATGGAATCTATCTGATGGTTACAAAAACTGAAAGTATGAAGGGAGGATAGCAAAACAAAACAAAAAAGGACATGTTGTAAGCTTACGTAAAAATCAGAAAGTGTCCCCCGAATATCATATGTCTGTAAAATACATTAGGAAACCGAGTTCTATGACATTTTAAGTAATTTAATGTGAATTTCATGTCGTATTCCTCTGCAGTGAGTTCACTTCAAACACTGAGTGATGCAGGAAGAAACCTGAAGCTTGTCTTCATCTTAAAAGATGTCTGGGCACCTAACACCTAACAGACCCTGACACTAAATCCTGGTTCTAGGAATGACCTCCACCACCTGGATGGAAGGAGTGTCCTCTAAGGTCTGGCGTCCTGAGCAGGCAGAGGTGAAAGAGGATGCTCAGCTCGTGGCTGAGAGTCCCAGCTAGATGCTGATACACTCAGGACGAGAACCAGGTCTTATTCATCTTAATATTCCTCCTGCTCAGCACATCGCCTTACCTTTGGTGCCCTCAAAACTTGAATAAATGAACAAATAAACTCTGGATAAAATACCTGTATCTGAGTCTTGGCTCTGCCACGTAAAGGCCGTGTGACAGTAAGCAAACGCCAAAGCTCTTTAGACTATAATTTCTTCAGGGAAGTCATGCCTGGGGTTGTAAGGAATAAGTCAACTAAAGTGTGTGAAAGAGCCTGATAAAATGCACCCCAAAAAGTAAAAATTCAAGAGGAATCACTGATAACATTAGAAATCCTTTTCCTGACCACTTATTATCTTTCCTTGCTACCCTCTCTCTCTCCCACACTAATTTATGGTCTCCTACTCTGACCTAAAGTGCACTGGCGTGATGGTGGGTGGGGGAGGGAGATAAATCAGCCTCAGGTTGCTGACGGTCTACACAGCGCTCTCTCACCTAGAAGTAACAATATTTCTAAAAGTGCATCTGCAATGTTCATGGACCCGGAGACTGCCCCCCCTCACACCCTGGTGTCCAGAAGTGGCCACGTATTAGATGGATCTGTGTGTGTGTGCACATATGCACACACACACACACACACACACACACACACACCCCAGGGAGGAGTGTGGATGATCCAGCTGTTGAGGCACTGTATCTCCCAATGGCTATTAAGTGACCCAAAAGTACCCATGGAAGATCTAGGTTTACTCCCACTGAAAACAGGAAGTGGGCCTTTTTTGATGCCAAGGCTCAGTAAACTATAACCTGTGGGCCAAATCTGGCTTGTTGCTTGTTTTTGTACAGCCCACAAGCTTAAGAATGGCTTTTACATTTTTATTTTATTTTTTAAATTTTTGGCTGCGTTGGGTCTTCGTTGCTGTGTGCGGGCTTTCTCCAGTTGCGGCAAGCAGGGGTTACTCTTCGTTGCGGTGCGCGGGCTTCTCGTTGCCGTGGCTTCCCTTGTTGCGGAGCACAGGCTTTAGGTGTGCGGGCTTCAGTAGTTGTGGCACACGGGCTCAGTAGTTGTGGCTCACGGGCTCTAGAGTGCAGACTCAGTTGTTGTGGCTCATGGGCCCAGTTGCTCCACGGCATGTGGGATCTTCCCGGACCAGGGCTCGAACCCGTGTCCCCTGCATCGGCAGGTGGATTCTTAACCACTGTGCCACCAGGGAGCCTGGTTTTTACATTTTTAAATGGTTGAAAAATCAAAAGAACAATATTTCATGACTTGAAAGTTCCATGAAATTCACATATCAATGTCCATAAAATAAAAATGTATCGGGACATCACCCCACTCCATTGTTTACATATTATCTGTGGCTGTATCACAGTTGAAATAGAGCTGCAATAGAGACCATATGGCCCACAAAACCTAAAATATTTACCACTGGGTCCTTTACAGGAAAAGTTTGCTCACCCCAGGGGTAGGCCTTTGATTCAACAAACTTTCAGTGAGAATAGATTCTGGTGAGTCAGACTCTGGGCTCATCCCCAGGGGTCCACTGATGTATAACGCACTGCCTCTGTCCTTGTAAGGCCCAAGGTCCAGTAGAAGAGCATACAGGTTAAGCACATAGTCCTCTGTGTTCCTAGAGATGCATGGGACCATCCATCCTGGGACCCTGGTTTATACAGAGATGCCAGTTTGAGGTAATGTGGCTCCTGCTAGAGGTCCTAGCCATTCATGATCTCACTGAGGGTACAATTCTGTGGGAGAGCAAGCTGGTCCCTTGAGGCATACCCAGCGGTCCCTGTGAGTGCTGCAACTAAGACCCGATGCAGCCAAAAAAAATAAAGAAAATAAAGAGTTCGCATGCTGCAAGTAAAAAAAAGGTGAGCCTTAAAGATAACTAAGGATGTAAAAGAAACATCTCTTGCTGCTGAATGGCAGGGACATGAGATGGTCAAAGGGAAAGGCCCCAAAAGCAGTAACTGGCAAGGAGGAAGAGCGGTGGGGCAAACAAGGTGACTCTACTGGAGAATCAAACTCTGGTCGGATGCATATGAGGGCTCAATGTGGAGGGGGAAGGTGTGTGTGTACGTGCCTCATCCAGGAAGGAAGATTGCTATGGCAAAGGCGTGGTTTTGCTTGTTTTGGAAGGAGGCCCTCAGAATGCAATCTGTAATCTTAGGGGGAGAGTTGAAATGGGCTATGGAATTTAGAAGCAGGTGAAAGATTTCAATGGGATGAGGGGTGGAAGTTGTGGAGTTTGCTCTTTTGCACCTGCTTTCAGGGCCTGTTCTGCCCAGCTGGCTGCAGAGGGCCCCCGCTGTGCTGAGTGGGGACTGTGTTTACCAGTGTCTCTGCGCTGTCCAAGGCCACCTGGTATCCTGAGACAAAGGATTCACATGGGGACAGGCTGCTTGGTGTTGGGGTAGCAACATCAAGGAAACCCCCAAATGCATTGGTGCTTCTACCCGCACTATACCTCACTTTCAAGAAAGCTGCACATGAGCAAAATGTGTATAATTTGAATTAAAATACAAAGGCACTAATGCAAATAACACTTGTAACTTGCATTTGTATAGTGCTTTACAACGCTAGAAGCTCTTTTCAAAGGTATGATCTTCCCTAGGTCTTTACAATAATCAGGGAGGTGGCTATTATTATCAGTTCTACTATTTTACAGATAAGGACCGTGAGACTGAGTGTGAATCTACTACTTTGCACAACAGTAAGTCCAGAGGTGAGGAAGCTCTGGGTTAATCCAGTGGCTCAACGTCATTAGCCATAAGGTCTTTCCATCTTTCCACTCCACGCTGCTCACCTCTTGGCCTTGTCCTCAGACTGTCCTCCTAGATCAGAAGACAGCTGCCACATCCTCATACCACAAACCGCGGCAGCATAAAGGGATTGTGTCTTCCTTGAGTTCATCTTTAAGATAAAGGGAATCTTCACTGGAAGCCCTTCCCTGCAGACTTTTCCTCCTGCTGCATGAGCTAGAATAGGGTTATAGGTCCATTCTTAATGGAATCGCTGGAAGGGGGATGCATTATCAGGATGGGCTGGGATGAGATGCACTGATTGTCCACTCTAAATTCATGGCCACTCACCTCTAGAAGGCTCTTACTGCCGCCTTGCAGCACACTGGAGGCTCCTAGACTAGTGCTTCTCACACTTGAGTGTGCATCAGAGTCACCTGGGGGGCTTGTTCGAGCAAGACTTGGCACCAGCGTGTCTGGTCCAGGAGGTCTAGAGTAGAGCCTGAGAATCTGCATCTCTGACAAGTTCTCAGATGATGCTGATGCTCTGGGTCCTGGGACCATACGTTGGGAACCACTGCTCTAGATCACTGACCTTTACTGTCTTAGACAACACCATCGGCCTCTAATCTTTTTTCCTCAAACATCTAACACCTCTCCCCACTTGCTTCTCCATCTCAACCAATACCTTGCTGCCCATTTCACTGAGACTACCTTGCTGCTGCCACCATCACATCTAACATGGTACTCATACACTCTGGTTTCCTTTCTGTTACTCTGGATGAGCGGCCATGCTCATATCGAAGGCCAATCCCTACATCTGCACACTCGACCTCATCTCCTCTCCCCTATCCAAGAACATCTCTCCAAAAAGTGTTCCCCTTGTTAGCAAACATGCTCTGATATTGTCTGTCCCAAAACAAAACAAAACGCACCAAAAATAGAAAAACTGGACTTCCCTGGTGGCACAGTGGTTAAGAATCCACCTGCCAATGCAGGGGACACGGGTTCGAGCTCTGGTCTGGGAAGATCCCACATGCCACGGAGCAACTAAGCCTGTGCGCCACAACTACTGAGCCTGCGCTCCAGAGCCCATGAGCCACAACTACTGAGCCCGCGAGCCACAACTACTGAAGCCCATGTGCCTAGAGCCCGTGCTCTGCAACAAGAGAAGCCACCACAATGAGAAGCCCGTGCACCACAACACAGAGTAGCCCCTGCTCGCTGCAACTAGAGAAAGCCTGCGCGCAGCAACGAAGACCCAACACAGCGAAAAATTAAAATTAATTAAAAAAAAAAAAGAAAAGAAAAACTCCCTTGACCCCAATCCCTCCTCAACCATTACCTCAATTCTCTGTTTCCCTTGACAGCGAAACTCTTGAGATCTCCATTCTCACTCTCCTCACTTCCTTTTTTCATCCTCTCTTGAACCCAGTCCCAGACAACTTTTGTTTCCACCTTTCTGTTGAAACTGCTCTTGTCAAGGTTAACGATGACGTCCTGGTTCCTAATTCTAGTAGTACTGAAGTCCCAGGGCCCATCTTACTCAGCCCGTTAGCAGCATCTGACACAGCTCGTCACCTCTCATTTGGAGCCACACTGTCTACTGGCTTCTGGCCACTGCTCTCTCTTGGTTCTCCTCTCTCCTCTTCGGCTGTTCCCTCTCAGTATTTCCTCCTGAGTTTTCTTTGTTTCACCGGACTCTAAAGACTGGAGAGTCCCAGAGCTCAGTCCTCTCTACCTACATTCTCACTGGATGTAGTTTCATCTAGTGTCAGGATTTTAAATGCTGCCTACCTGTCGTGATCCCCCCAATTCATATCTCCAGCCTAGATCTCTCCAATGACCAGACACATAGACCCCATGGCAGGTATCTCCATTTATATAGTGGATATGTCAACATTAACATTCCCCAAAACTGGGCTCCTGCTTCTTCCCCAGCAACCCAGCACACATATACCAAGTTTTTCTTCCTACTCACAGCAAATGGGGACTTCATTCTTTCCATTCCTCGCGCCAAAATCTTGGAGTCATCCTCGACTCTACTCTTTTCTCTCCCACACCACATCCAAACCATCAGCAAATGCCATTGGATCTATCTTCAAAATGTATCCAGCGTCTGACCCCTGACCACAGCTTCTACTGCCACTGATTCTGATCCAAGCCACGCTCCTGTTCAGCCTCCACTGTTACAAAAGCATCTTAACTAGTCTCCCTGCTTCTTCCCTCCCCTCCCCCCAACCCCCATCATCTATTCTTGACACAGCCAGCCAAAAGATGCCATTAAAATGTAAATCAGATTATGCCACTCTTCAGCCCAAAGTCTCGCTCAGAGCAAAAGCCAAAATCCTTACAAAGGCCTGCAAGGGATCTGGCCCTGGAAGTTTATCTGATGTCATCCCCTTCCCCCTTCTCCCTTCTCTCGCTTCTCAGCTGCTAGGCTGGCCTCCTTGTAGTTCCCTGAACCCATCAAGCACATGCTTACCTTATACTTGCTGTGACTCTGCCAGGGGTACCCCTCCTGCAGAAATCTCTGAATCTTAGCTCCTTCACGTTTCTGCTCAGATGTTTCCTGATCAGAAAGACTTTCCCTGACATCCTTAAATAAAATAGGAAAATTTCCTACTCTCACTTCCACCCCAACACTTTCTCTTCCCTTTAACTGACCCTAATTTATGCCTAACATATTCTATAGGTATCTGCTTATCATGTCTCCCCACTAGAATGCATGCAGCATGAGGGGAGGCAGTTTGAGCCCATACCAGGTACCCAATAAAAATTTTGAATTTATTAATGGAAAGGCAAGTTCCCGCAGAAAACAACAAATTAGCAACTAACTTATACTTTGGACTCTTGTGAGTTAGATTAGGGGTAGTCAGTCCCACAGAGCTCTGTCAACTTTATTTTCAGTCTGAGCTTCTGGATCTGCATGGCCAAGAAACAGACTCTGGACTACATTATCTCTCTGTGGGTGTTGTTATACTCAGAGACCTGGCCAGCAGGCTTTCCTCAAAAGAGCTCCATTTCGAAAAGGGAACCCTTGTACCCTGTTGATGGGAATGTAAATTGGTGCAGCCAGTATCGAAAATATTATGGAGTCTTCTCAAAAAACTAAAAATAGAACAACCATATGACCCTGCAATTCCACTCCTGGGTATATATCCATTAAAAAAAAAGAAAACACTAATTCGAAAAGATACACGCACCCCAATGTTCACAGCAGCATTATTTACAATCGCCAAGATATGGATGCAACCTGAATGTCCATCCACAGATGAATGGATAAAAAAGATGTGGCATATATATATACACACACACACACACACACACATATATATCGCACACATTCGGTTGGCCAAAAAGTTCGTTCAGGGTTTTCCATGAGATATTGTGGAGAAACCCAAACGAACTTTTTGGCCAACCCAATATATATACACAAAGGAATACTACTCACTCATAAAAAAGAAAGAAATTTTGCCATTTGCAGCAACATGGATGGACTTAGAAGGTATTATGCTAACTGAAATAAGTCAGACAAAGACAAATACTGTATGATATCACGTATACATGGAATCTAAGAAATAAAACTACTGAATATAACAAAACAGAAATAGACTCACAGATACAGAGAACAAACTAGTGATTACCAGTGGGAAGAGGGATGGCGGAGGGGCAAGATAGGGGTAGGGGAGTAAGAGGTACAAACTATTAGGTATAAAATAAGCTACAAGGGGCTTCCCTAGTGGCGCAGTGGTTAAGAATCCGCCTGCCAATGCAGGGGACATGGGTTTGAGCCCTGGTCTGGGAAGATCACACATGCCATAGAGCAACTAAGCCCGTGTGCCACAACTACTGAGCCTGCGCTCTAGAGCCCGTGAGCCACAACTACTGAACCCACATGCCACAACTACTGAAGCCCACGTGCCTAGAGCCCGTGCTCCTCAACAAGAGAAGCCACCGCAATGAGAAGCCTGCGCACTGCAACGAATAGTAGCCCCCGCTCGCTGCAAATAGAGAAAGCCCGCGTGCAGCAACGAAGACCCAAAACAGCCAAAAATAAGTAAATAAAATAAATAAATTAAAAAAAACAGCTACAAGGATATATTGTACAACACAGGGAATACAGCCAATATTTTATAATAACTATAAATGGAGTATAACCTTTAAAAATTGTGAATCACTATGTTGTACCCTGGAAACATATGTAATATTGTACATCAACTATACCTCAATTAAAAAAAATAAAAAGCACCATCTCCTCTCAGATTCTCCAAGTCCCAGGTCATTTAGTATTTAAAGGAACTGCTGTCAGGGACTTCCCCGGTGGTCCAGTGTTGAAGAATCCACCTTCCAATGCAGGGGACGCAGGTTCAATCCCTGGTCAGGGAACTAAGATCCCACATGCCACGGGGCAACTAAGCCTGGGTGCCTCAACCGGAGATCCCACGTCCGCAAGTAGAGAGAAGCCCGTGCGCCGCAACAAACGATGCCGCATGCCTCACTGAAGATCCTGCATGCCGCAACTAAGACCCGACGCAACCAAAAAAAACAAAAACACTGCTGGCAAATTCTTCTGGCAAGCAGATAATCCCTCCCTGATTGATCAAGTTCACAACCAACTAATTTTTGTACATTGTTGTCCCCAAAGCTGGCCACACACGTATGCCCCCACAAAGAAACCTACCTGGCATAGTTCACCCCCTCCTTTCCTGCCACGAGATAATACACTCCTTAAAAACCACCTGATCAGCTGGATGAGGATAATTTTGGTGATTGCTTCCCGTCACAGTATAATCACCTGTACCTTGACAAGTAAACCGAGTATTCTATCAGGATCCTTTACTTTTTTATCGGCATTGATGTGACTTTCTTCTTTCACATAAGCCAAAACTTTTTCTCATCCTGACAATGATGTTCTTTTGTTAAAAATAGAAAAGTTCAGCATCCTGTGAAAATGGCAAGAATGTCCATGAGGAACTGTCTGGGTTGGAACGTTGCCAGCGTGGCATTTAATACCTGCCTGCACTATCAAGAGACCTGAAGTGACCTCCCAGGGTGATTTTTTTTTCTTTTCTATGAAAGCCCACACTAGAGATTTTGGAACAATCCATCAGATCATGAGATTGGCAAAAGGAGACAGAAGGACTCAACTGGGAATGAGACAGGGCAGCAGCCTGACCCCTGCTGCACCCCTCCACTGAAAGGGATTAAATTGAACTAATTGGATTAGAAGCTAAGGCAAGAGGTCTGGGATGCTGGGAGGGGTGGGGAAGGCTTTCAGTATCCTGCCAGTGGTAAAGCATAGGTGTAGCTGGTTTAGAGCAAGCCACCTGAAAATAAGGCAAATTCCAAACCCACGGGTGAAATCTTTGCCAAATGAATCATTAACTCTCCTCTTTGTAAAAAGGAAGAAAAATCTCCTTAGGCAAGAAACTCAGAGCTAGCTGGGGGCGTTTAGTTTTGAGAGCAGTATGAAGGGGGTAATCAATACACGAAGTCAAAAGAGAAACTTCAGAAAAGAAAAAAATACAATAAAAAAAAAGAGAAAAGAAACTTCATCCAGTCTGGAATAGGGTCAAATGCTATGAAAATGGCCTGGGGTCACCCACTGGTAGGAGTGAAGGGAATTTAAAGTCATAGATACTCCTGATAGTTAAGTGATTAGAGCTTTTACTTGTGCTTGAGTTGGGTATTTCAACATTTTTTAACAGATGTAGAACCAGTTGTAGGTAAAAGTGCTTCATAAACTGCAAAAGGCAAAACCAAACCAAACCAAAAAAAAAAAAAAACACCAAAAAACAGAACTGTTGTGTTTGTTATCTAGCTGCTATTATCCAAATTCATAGTTTATGTATCAAAAAGCTCAGGTGAGTTCCTGTGTTACCAACATCTCAGCTTGTGCCCGTGTCCAGTGGGTCATCATAGCTACTATGCCTGGGGGCCTCTGCTCATCTTGTGAGACCATCAAGATTCAGGTGTCCAGGAGAAATTAACACTCAGAACTTAGCTCAAAAGCAGAGCCTGTCAAACTGTACTGTGCCTTCAAATCACCTGGACAGTCTTGTTAAAATGCAGATTCTGATTCCTTGGGTCTGGGGTGTGGCTCGAAAGTCTGCATTCTAACAAGCTCCCAGGTGATCCCAATGCTCCTGGTCTGCGGACCACACTTTGAGTAGCAGGGCTTTGGGCTATGCAGTCTGCAACTTTGGCTCTCTTTTCAAGGATAGAATTTCCAAGTAGGTGGATTCAGGGGTAACTGGTTAGGTCAACTGTCTGGGGCAGTGGTTCTCAAAGTGCGGTTATTCCAGGGACAGGCAGCAGAGGCATCGCTTGGGAGTTTGTTAGCGAGAGGCTAATTCTTGGGCCCCATCCCCAGAGTTTCTAAACCAGAACCTCTCGGGGGGTGGGGCAGTAATCTGTGTTTTGATAAGCCCTCCATGTGATTCTGATGCTTATTAGCGTTTGAGAACCACTGCTCCAGCGCATTAAAATCACCTGAAGTGTTAAAACGAAAATCAAGACCTGAGTCCCATCCCAGAGAATCTAACATCCATGGAGATTCTACTGTGTAGTCAGTGTTGGCAATGGCTGGGCTAGAACAGAAATCTGAGCCTGCTCATATAGGAGAATTAACTGTAAAGCATCTCAGTGTACCACAACAGGCTCGTTGCAGGTCTGGACATCTATCTGAACAGGGTGCACCCTGGGTCTCCAGCGTGACTGGGTCAGAGTGTGGATGATGCAGAATTAAGTCCTCACTTCCCTGGCTATCCCCTGTCTCTCCTTTTGCTCACCATGTGCTCTGGCTGGAGCAGCCTCCTGCTATGCTGCCACCAGTCTACAGTTTAACCCATCCTTAAAGACCCATGTCAAACCCAGGTCTTCAGAAATCCCTTCCTAAACTCTCTTGCTGGATTAGATTTATTCTTCTGTAGAGTCTCATGGCATGTTATTTGCAATTCTTATTTTCCTGTATTACCTACATTTCTTGACTCTTCCTCTCCCCTGAATTGTAAACTCTTAGATACCAAGAACCGCATAAGATTCAACTTTGTATCTCTTCCTTCAGTGTAAGTGCTGCACTGTGAACCTAGTAGGCATTCAGTAAATATCTTGTTGAATCTCGAGTTGGAAGAGCTGGGGTTGAGACTTCCCTTTGCAACTAGTGACTGTGTGACTCAGTTTGTTAGCTCTCTCTTAGCCTCGCTTATCATCTGTAAAATTAGGATGTTGAACTAGATGATGTTTAAGGTCCCTTCCAAATCTCAGATTCTATGCTTCTGTGTAGTCTATTTTTATCCCTGGAAAAATAAGTCTACACATAAGCCCTACTGATACTGGGTGTAGTTGGCCACTGGGTGTAGTTGGCCACTGGGTTAGGGATGGACACAAATTCTTTGACCCTCCTCGCATAGAGAGGTGGGGTCTATTTCCCCTCCGCATTATTCTGGGCTGCACTGTGACTTGCTTTGACCAATAATAGACTGCAGCGGACGTGACATTGTGCCAGTTCTGGGCACAGTAAGTGGCTGTCCTGAGCAGGGTCAGGGTGAGGTAGAGGGAGGGAAAGGGTGAGGAAGAAATTGGGAGCGTTGGGACTCCAAAGAAAAGCCTTTAATAGGGTCTGACAATTGGGGCTTTAGGAGTTCCGGAACCCTTGGTGTTAAGAGATCTGAACTGTAATAGGGAAGAACAAACCTGACTCCTATTAGATCTGTTTCTTTTACTTTAACCTTTGTATTCTATTGCTTTTGCTACAAGTTAAGAATGTTGCCTATAGCCTGAAATATACAGGATAATCCATTCTCAAGGCTCTGACCTTTAAAGGTGTTAACACTTTTCCATTCACATAGAGATAAAAAGTTGCAGAACAGAGAATAACATTCTCTTGTTGGAGGTTTATAGGAACCTTGTGACCCCGGACAGAACAAAGGATTCTGGCACCAAGAAGTTTGCAGGACAGGACTTCCCTGGTGGTGCAGTGGTTAAGAATCCGTCTGCCAATGCAGAGGACATGGTTCGAGCCCTGGTCCAGGAAGATCCCACATGCCACGGAGCAACTAAGCCCGTGTGCCACAACTACTGAGCCGGCGCTCTAGGGCCCGTGAGCCACAAGAGCCCGTGTGCCACAACTACTGAAGCCCGCGCGCCTAGAGCCCGTGCTCCGCAACAAGAGAAGCCACCGAAATGAGAAGCCCACGCACCGCAACAAAGAGTAACCCCTGCTCCCCGCAACTAGAGAAAGCCTGCGTGCAGCAACGAAGACCCAACGCAGCCAAAAATAAATAAATAAATAAATTTTAAAAAAAAAGTTTGCAGGAGCCACCCACGCCCCCTCCTCTTTTACTATAAAAGAAGCCTGAATTCTAACTCAAGTAAGATAGTTTCTTGAGACCCTAGTCCTCCATCCTCCTGGTCTGCTGGCTTTCCAAATAAAGCCGCTATTCCTTGCCCCGATAACCTGTCCTCAATTTATTGGCCTGTCACGCGGGGAGCAGTACGAGCTTGGACTCAGTAACAGAACTGTTACGTAAAGTCTGGCCACCTGGCTGGAGAGACTATGCAGAGAGGGCTTGAGTCTACAGGAAGAGAGAGGGGCCCATGGAGTCCACCCTTCCAGCCATCCCTGCCAAGGTGCCAGATGTGTGAATAAAACTGTTTTGGACCCTCCAGATCAGCCCCACTACTAGCTGAATATCACCAAGTGATCCCAGTTGACACCACCTAGAGCAGGAGAATCACGCAGCTGAGCCCTGCCCTCCTTCCCGAGTTACAAAATCACAACAACATAACGAAATGGTTTGCTGTTTAAGTCACCAAGTTTAGGGTAGTTCATTATGCAGCCATAGACAGCCGGAACACTGTGTTGATGGCATTATGTGAATTCTTTGCAGTTTAACATGTAAATACTTGACAGTTGTTGGAGAAAACATATAGGAATACACACGTTCAGAATAGGGGGTTGTGGAAGTGGATGACATTTTGTGCTATTTCCACTGACTTTGATTTCTCGAGTCAATTATATGGCTTGTGGACACATTTCTAGAGCAAACTGCACACCCACTAAAACAAGGGCCTCCTTGAGAGAGACGCTCAAGGCCTGTGACAGTAGCCCCAGCGCAGTGTAGGGACTTGTCCAGCGGATGTAGGGCGAGGCAGGGAATTGTAATGAAGGCTTGAGAAGGTGGACCTCTCAATCAAAGAGGGCTTTGTCTGCTCCTGAACACAGTGTGGCCATTTCCTCAGGCGAAATGTTCAGTTTGGGAGAGATTTGCAATTTGAAAAGGGGGATTTTATTTCCTCCACTCCCCAGCTAATTTAAACTGCCGCCCATCCCAAGGGAGATTTTTAGTGCAGTATAATAAGGAAACTTTCAGCATCACAGCCTCTTTTTCTGAATGTGTTTCTTATGTAAATGCTGCATCAGAGCCATTTCCCTCTTCTTTACACTTTAATTCTGCTTTTAAAACCTGCAAAATAGAAACACAGAGAAAGACACCTTGAAAATACTTTGGGTTTCATCTCTTTTCCATTTTTACCTCAGGCTCCCCACATTTTTTTTAATCCTTGTTCTTCAAGTCAAGCATATTTCAAAATCATCTCCTGTTGAACTGGGAAAGCGGGGGTGGGGGGGTGGGGGGTGGGGGGTGGGGGTGGTGGAGAAAGATGATTCCTGTACATTTAGGATGCCCAAATATACCATGAAATGCAGGGCACTTCATAATGATCTAATAATCCTCAGAACGCTGCAGTGAAGTCAGGTGGCCCTGAGCAGGGGCGTCAAGGGACATTCAAAGAGGCCCCATCCGAGACCCCGGTGCTCCCCTCCCCCATATCACAGTGGTTTCTGGAGGCAACGCGGCAGAGGGGGAAGAAAAACGCCCGGCTGAACAGGTCTCTTTCAAAAAGGTTTTCTTTTCTTCCTGGCTCCCTTCCACTTCCCCACCGCCTGCCTACGTGGAATTGGCCACGATTTAGCGTTTGTGGTCCACTCACAGCACCCCATACAGCTACTATCATACAACACCTAACTGTAGTGATTTGCTCATGTCTATTCGCCTGCTTGGGAGCATAAACAGGGAGGGGGGGGATAATATCTCATCTCCATATCCCTGCACACAGCAAAAATAATAAAGAATAAAAATACGCTTAAGGAATGAATGAATGGGTTTCGATTCCAACTCAGGCACTTCCTAGCAGCATGTCCCTGGGCAAGTTCTTTCACCTCTGCGAAGACCCTGGTTCCTCTTCTGTGAGATGCGGAGAATAGCAACCACCTCGTGGGGAGCTGTGAGGGATCGAGGGGTAACATGTACGAAGCATGTGGCCGAATGTGCCAGGCACGCAGTAGCTTCTCAGCTAAGGTCCAGCCCCTCCTCTTTTCCCCGGAAAGCCGCGCCCACGGATAGAAAGGGGCCGGCTTCTCTAGGGGCTGCGGGGGGCCGGGGGCTTAAGACATGGCCCTTTCACCTGAAGCTTAGATTCTATTTAAAAGGCAAATCTTGGGGAGGGAGGAGAAGGGGACACTTCAGGCCTGAAACCTCACTGTGGGTGGGATAAGGAGAGAGAGGGGGGGATGGAGGAAACTGGGAATGTTGGGATTCCAAAGACAAGAATCAGGAGGGGCTGCCTGGTATACAGGAGAGATCATGGTTCCCATCCCAGCTTTTCCTGCTGCTGGAAGAGTGCAAATTACTTAACCTCTTTGAATTGTAGTTTTCTGATCTGTAAAAGGGGGCTGTAAAAGCTAATATACGGGGTGACTCGGGGGGTTAAATGAGGCAGTATAACACATGCTTAGTAGATGGTTAGTGCTCGCGCGCAGTGGGTGCTGGAGAGGGGAGAGCGAAGCGCGGGCGGGCTCCGCCACTTAGCAGTAGGTTAAGTAAGGCTCTCTTTGTGGCTCATCCAGGCCATGGTTATTATTTCCTTTCCATCGCCTCAATTTCTCAGGCTCTGCTCTTTGCCTGGGGCCAGCTGTGACCACAGTGACAGACACCTAAATTAATTATGAGAGAATGTACCTTCTCCATCCTCAAATCCCAAACCAGAGACAGAAACGAGAGTACAACAATAATATTTCATACCAGCGGAGACAGTGGGCCTCAACCTCAGCTCCAGGAAGGAAACATTCCACCATTCAACTGAAAGCTAGGAGAAAATACCAGTAGGTGGGAGGCGATTCAGCGGGCGGCGGCGGGATGCGGCGCGGAGCCGCCCGGCGCTGGGGGAGCAGGTGGGAGCCGGCCCGCGCCCCACGCCACCCCTCCCCACCCCATCTCCCAGGGACGGCGTCAGTAAAACCTCCCGGGCCCTGTGCTTCCGCCCCTTTTTCTCCCCGGCTCCTTCCTTCTCCTCCCACCTCAACCCTGCCCGAGGCTCCCGCGCCCCCTCTCCAGACGGCCCTGCGGGGACGGCGGGTCCCAGCGGCTGCAGCGCGGGCGCATCGGAGCGCGGGGAGCGGCAGCCGCAGTGCGGCCTTTGTCGCCCTCTCCCCGCCCTTCCCCTGGCTCCACCTTCTCTTCCTTTCTCTTTCCCAACTTTCTCCTTCCCTTTACTCTCCTCCCCCCGTACCATTCCCCCCTTTTCTCCCCGCCTTCTTCTTTCTTCCCTTCCCCCCGCCGCCCGTGCCGCCTCCCTTCCCACCTCCACCCCCAGTTTGGAACGCCCCAGGAGAAGGCCGGTGCCCTGACAGCGATCCCAGCGACCCGCTGACCTTTTCTCGCTTTGCTATGAGAAGGAGTTGGAGAGACTTCTCTGCAGCATGCTTTGGCTGGCTTGTCCCAGTCGGCCCGCTGAGCTGTTGGAGACCCGGAGCCCGAGCCTTCTCCTGGGCATTCCACAGCGCCCTCACTGTCCTGTGTGCCCACTAGGCTGGCCCCAGACCCAGTAAGCTAGTCAGCCTCGGTGGTCCCCATACACCACCTCTGAGAGCTGCATGCGGGGGGGCCGGGGGGGGGGAGCGAAATGTAACAAAGCAGAGACGGCTTCTCCTGTCCCTGCTGGCCTCTGGGGACAGAAATGCTGCCACAGGGCTCAGGTTCACCCCAGTTGGGGTGGGGGTGAAGGCGGGAGAACCAGGTGCACCCCTGGGGTGGGACTGGAAAGGGGCCTCTCAATGAAAAGACTGGAGGGCCTTCTGGTGAGGCTGGGCCCCAGAGCAAAGCCTTATCCAAATTCAGTGCCACACTCTGGAAGCCTTTGACATTTCCTCCTCTGTGGGGATGGGTTTCTCTATAGGTCACATTGCTCCTGGAAAGAAACAAGAATCGTGATCTGAATTGTTGTGGAAAGTGTGTATTTAAAATCTTATTAAGGTTTATTTTTAGAGCCCGTGTCTGCTGCCCTTATCACCAGAGATGAATTCTAGAGGGGTCTCTCTGCTTTACTGACCTTTAAGAAAAGACTTCAAAGATGAGAGAAGAGCCGGAAGAGGCAGGTCCTGTCCTAGGAGGGTAGGTTTTTGCGATGCTTGCAGCCCTCACCTGCCTTGACAGGGAGGCGGCCCTGGGCTGGGTCCACCAGGCATCCTAGATACACCCAATAATTCCAGGACAGTGTGAATCCTTTCCAGGGGTGAAGGGCATTGACGCTCCCTTCCTCCAAGCCTTGACACCACAAAAGACAGGTCTCCCTACCCTCCCTTACCCCCCCATGCCCCGCGAACCCTGGGAAAAGGCCAGATTGATCTCTGGGATTGTCTAATAGTAGCAAACAATTGTTGAGTGCTTTCTACGTGCCAGATACTGTCCTAAGTGCTTTCCATACAGTAACTCACTTAATTCTCACCATCACCCTGTTACCATCCCCACTTTACAGATTAGAAAACAGCCACAGAGGGCTTAAGCACTTTGTCTGACATCACAGAGCTTTCTGATCATTTTCCCTCATCCTAAGAGAGTCCCCAGCTGCAGGCACCCTGCCTAAGCCCCACTGCCAAAGAGCATGGTGGGGGTGGTCAGTCACATCCCAAAGCCCGGGGCACAGGTGCTGAGGAGGAGGGAGCGCACGAAATCGCGCAGGAGAACTGCTGCAGAGGGAGTGACTTTGCATCCGCCCTCTGGCAGCCGATGCCAAGAGCTGCCTCTCCCTGCCAGGCTGCAAAACCCATCTCCCTCTTGAACTGGCACTTCTCTCCTGACAGCCCATCAGCAGCTTCGCCTTTCCCTCTCCATCAGAGTCCAAATAGTCACAGGTTGTCACAGCCCTCACAGTCCCCAGTTCTCCCAGCGTTGAGGGCACCGTGGAGGCTATAAGTACAATCCCCAGAGATCTAGAGAGGGGCCTGGAGGCACCTCGGAGGGTGACGCTGTTCCCCACTGGAACCAATCAGAGGCAGAATGACTAGAGAGGGGAGGGCCCTCACCCATGAGTTGTGCCCACCTGGGTTGGGGGGAGAGGCTCAGATCAGAAGGGGATGGAGTGTGGAATGCTGAGGTTCACGGACATGGTCCTGCCATGGCGCCGGGGACTCTTGGGCACTGTCTTTTCTTTAGCTCAAAAGCTGCCTCCAAACCAAATGTTTGCCAGCCCCCCCTGATGAGGCCCAGGGGGCAGTCCACATGGGTGGGCCAGAGCCGGAGAGGAGAGCAGAAACCAGTGGGAGTAGAGGAAAGCTGGAGGGGCTGTTCCTACAGGAACAGAAGCCAACAAAGAACTAAGCCACCTCAGTTCTTGCCTGCTCTGCGAAGCAGGGCCCAGATGGTCTTGGAACATTGCTGAGGGCCTTGGAGCAGCACAGGAGGAATGCCAAGGTGGCTATAAGCCACTAGGAGTGTGTCGAGAGCCGCTAGGAGAGTCAGCCCACTCACACACACGTGGGTGCACAGCTACATACCTCCAGCCTCTCTCTTCCACACACACAGACTTTGACACACCTTATGCTCATGTTGGTACATACCCACATTTGACATAAGCCACACACACACACACACACACACACACACACACACACGTGGGGAAAATAAAGACACAAAGGGACAACCAGTGAAGCACACCCTTGTGAAATACACCCTTGTCTGTTAGACAGGCCCAGCCCCAGAGGTACACCATGACAGACTCCAAGATGTGTCCACTAGGTGTTCCTGGGCAGGGTCCCCGTGGCCTACTGCTGGCCGTGTCCGGACAGCTGGTCCCAGAGCCCGGGTGTCCGTAGCTCATTTACTCAAACCAAGTCTGGTTCTAGGAAGCTTTGAGAATTCCAGGATGCTCTGGAGGTGCTGGGCTTCCCACAGGGATGTCAGGCACACAAACTGGGGTTACCTGAGAAGCTCTGGGAACATCTCAGGGAGAAAGGAGAGCTTTGTCCACTTTGAATGGCCTAAAGCTTCCACAGGGCTCCTCTTCTCACGTGGGTGGTCGTCAGCGCTCCTCGGCTCCACGGTGTCCGCTGGCCTGGATGCCACCTGTCATGTACCCCCAGTTTGTTCTGTATGTAGATCCACACAGAAAAAGCACCAGACCTGGGGGCTGAATAGCACGAAGTTAGAAGCACAAATTATGGAGTCAGATGGCCCGGGTTTGAATCTGTGCTCTGCTGCTGACTAGCTGTGTGACCTGCGCAAGTTACTGAACCTCCTTAACCTCTCTAGGCCTCAGGTTTTCTCAGCTGTGAAATGAGAACAGTAATAATACTTACCTCCTAGGGCTACTGTAAGAATTAAATGGGTACATTTGAACAAAGTGCTGCGTGCTGTACACTGTGAGTGCTCTAAAGAGCTGGGTACGTGGGTGAGAGGGCTGGAGGCCCAGGCGCAGGCGACAGGCTGGCTGATAAGGAGAGGAGCGTGGGACCGGGAGACGTAAATGGTCTGAAAATGACCACAGACCTATGTCTCTGTGCTGTCAACTTTGATATTCTGGAGAGAAAATAAATAAGAGCATATTTCCTCACAGAGTAGAGTGTGCTCAACCAGAAAGCCACAGAAAACAGGAATACTTCCTCATTATTATATAATAATAGCAAAGGTAATGCCTCCTTCTCAAAGGGGCCCAGAGCACTTAGATATTGCATAGTCAGAGCCCGACCAGCATGGGCCCTGCGCTGCGGGGTGGAGGCTGCCGGCTTACCAGCTCGGGCTGCTCCTGCAGTGGGGACAGCAGCACGTGGGCTAAGGGCATCCCGGGGACCCCTCCACACACACACACACACCCCCCACCACCATACTCAACCTGAGGGCTGCATCCTCAGAACTCCCACAGCGGGTCCGCTGCCACGTGGCCAACCCACACGGAGAGGCAACTGACCTTGGAGGTCATCAGCAGCTTAGAAGCCTTGGAAGGGCTCCACAGAAGGAGGGCAGCCCTCTCAACCCACTGCACTGTCAGCAGGAGAAATGAGCTGACGGGGTGCAGGCCTGCCTGCAGCAAATTGGCGCTTCTTCCCCGCCTCTCTCGCAGGCTAAGTTTGTGTCTGAGAAGGTCCCAGGAACAGAGCAGCTAGAGCGATGCTCCACAAGGGAGGGCAGGAAGTGACTCCCCTTCTGTCCAGCGCAAGCCCTGGCTGAGTTGTGGACTCCATTTCCGGGGCAGAGAAACCCAGGTGGGCACAGCTCATGGGTGAGGGCCTCCCGTGTCTGTCCAAGCTCTGGATTGGACTACACGCAAAGAGAGTATGAAGAAGCAGAGACCCACGGAAGGATTCCATGAGGCCAAAGCAATTTCAGAGAGTTGCCGACTTGCTAGGGCCACTGAGGCAAAGAAAAGCTGTCCAGGATCAAGTGTGAGTCTGGTACCATGAAGCCTTGATACTTTTCTCCACTATTAAACATATTTGGTATTTTCCTTTTAGGAGAAAGTGGGAAGCATGTGGCTTCCGACTTGAGGAGTTCTTAACGCCCTTCTTTTGGCCAACCTGCCTCCCTGGGCTCTCAGATACCCACTCTTACGCTTGCAGCTGATCCTAAGCAACTTCAGCAAAGGATGGATGGATCATGACCATTTCCTGAACACTCCGGCAATTGGCACCAGGGAACCCCATAGTCACAACCCTTTTTGACTGGATTTCTGTGAGGTCTACGTCTCGTACAGGTGTCATAAGACAAGTGAGACCACTGTATTCCTGGTGATTCGTGTAAAGGCAGGTACACAGTAGGTGCTCACAGTTTTTCAGTGCCTTCCTATCACTGATAGCATAATAAGAGCAATGACCTCAGCAACAACAACGATCACCACCGTTCGCCAAGGGCTCATTATTGGCTGGCGCAGTTCTGCATGCTTTGTATGTACTGTCTCATCTAATGCTCTCAGCAACCCCATGGGACAGGTACTCTTCCGAACCACATGTTACAGATGAGGAAGCTGAGGCACCAAAAGGTTAAGTACTTTGCTTAAAGCCACACAGGTCCTAAGTGACGGGGCCAGCATCTGAATCTGGATAGAGTCCAGCATCTAGCTGTGAGGCACAGACTTCAGCGCTCCCCCTCCAGCTTCAGCCCGTGACACTCTCTACCTCACGTCCCGCTCACAACTTTTGCACCCCTCTGTCTCTCTCTCTCTCTCTGTCTAGGCTGTTTTCTACCTCATCACCCTCCCCCCACTTTCTCCTGGCTAATAGCTTCCTGTCTTTCCAGACTCATTTTACCTGCTGCCCCCTCTTGGAAGGCTCCCCCATCTGCACGCCCTCAGTCCCAAGGCTGAGCTGGGTGACCCTCATTTGTGCTTCCCTAGAAACATGTGTATGACCCCACTGCACTTGCTGTGAGGGCGCATTTATTCTCTCCCACAGAGGTCAACAATGATGTCTTATCCATCATGGGATCACCAGCGCCTGGCAGCGTGCTTGGTACTTGGCCATGGCTCGTTGAGTTGTGAACATTACCTATAAAGGGCCAAAGAGTAAATATAGACTTTGTAGACCGCATGCAGACTCTATTGCTGCCTCTCCTCTTCCTCCTCCCAGTTCTTTAAAAATACGAAAACCATGCTTAGCTTGAGAGTCACCCAAAAAAGCAGATCATGGGATAAATTCTGCCTGCGGTTCATAGCCTGCCAGCTCCTCTGTCATTGGGTCAGATATTTCTAAACAAAAAAATTACTAGTCAAACTAATTCAGTGATTTTCATGTGAGGGCCATTATGGGTATTTCAAAATGGTAGGAGGAGGTTGGGTGGATGTGTTTGGTTGTCACAATGACTGGGGAGGGGAGTTAGCAACACTTGGTACCCAGGCACCCGGGATGCTAAGCATCTGGCAACGCTCAGGGTGGTCCTGGGCAATGTGACAGCAACTCACCGAGGGACACAGGCTGGCCGTTTGATGCTTCTTTCTCACGGCTTCCGGTAACGTGACATAATGTTGGGAATTCACTGAAAGAAAAGGCATTAGAGAACCAATTCCTTCGCAGATCCAATTGTTTAGGTAGTACAAACAGGAGAAATGAGACTGTATGCCTTGAGGCAAGGACCCTCTTGGGTTTTTCATGGGATCCCAGGCACAACCTCAGGACCCGCTGTAGCTTACTGTGTCTTCTGAGGACACAGAAGCCCTGAGCAGGGTTGTCCCGGTAAGATCACCTGGGGAGTCTGAACGGAAGCAGGGATTCCTTAAACTGTGTCATAATCTGTTCTGAGCAGGCCAGATCCATCTGCGAGGCCTGTCCCCTGTTGAATTTGGGGAGGCACGAAACTGCAGGTGGGCAGGCTGAATCGAAAATGGACAACCAAGTGGCAGGAACCATGCAGTGCAGAGGCTTGGTTAGTGGTCAATCCAGGAAGCCCAGAGTAGCCTGTGGAATAGCCCACCTGACTCCCTCTTTCTCCCCCACTTCATCCCATTATATACTTGGAGTTTAAGCACATGTTGCAACTCAAGTAACATAGGTAAAATCTTACATACTGTCATCATGAAAACTAATGAAATATTGGTCTAAACTATTACTCAGATGCTTGCAGGCACTGTAGAAAAATGCACCAATAAGTACAAAAGGGTTCAGTCGTCTTTTGAAGAGCTTTAACCATAGTCCTCTAGACCATAGAGACAGAATTGGGCATAAGAGTCTAGGTTTGAGACTACTTCTAGCCCTTATTAGCCATGGGTGAGTTCTTTACTCTCTTGGAGTCTTCACTTCCCCATTTGTAAAGCCAAAGTGATTGATCCCTTCCCAGCCTTTTCTCTGGGGGTGATTTTGGTAATGCAAAAGAGATGAGGCATGTTAAGGTCATTTATGAACTATAAAGCACCATAAAAAATAGAAAATCCCTCAGGACATCTTGTTTTTGCATAAATCAGAAGCTAGTTCTTTATAAAAATTCTTGTTGCTTTAGAATTACCTCTCTTTAAAACAAACTAGTTTGCACAAGAAAACAGGTCATGTCGACCTTTCATTTGGGGGCCAGATACTAAGGTACCAAGATTAGTTCCAATTTTATAGCATTATATGGAAGTTCCAAGATAGGACTTCATAAGGCGTTGGGGTGATTTACTCTGTCATTGATTTATTCATGCAGTTCATATCCATACCTTGGTTCTACACTTACCCAGCAGTGCAAGGTGCTCTTAAGATTGCTATCTTATCTTCCCCGTGTCATGGCAACCCCATGAGGTAGGTTTTATTATCTCTGTTTTACAGATAAGGAGACTGAGACTGACAGAGTTTAAGTAACTTGCCCACAGAAATTCAATGAGAAATTAACCATTTTCTTTAAAAACAGTTTTTTTTTAATAAAATTGAATCTAGTTATTTTAGTCTTTGCTAGAAGACTTAAAACAAGTATTTCCTTCTTGTTAAATCACCAACACATGTACAATCATTCTTCAGTAAAAACAAAATATGCAAGTGCAAAATAAATTGATGGAAAAAATGCAAATACCAAATTTTCAGAAACATTGGTTTGGTTTTGTTTTGTTTTTATGTGCTGAAAGCAGACCCTGCGAATTAGCTTTTAAAGAAAAATGGGAAAGGAAGTGAAATATGACTGGAAACTTCAGGAAGAATGAAAAAGACGTGGTTATGAGGACTTATGGCTGTTAATTCTCACTTTCTCCAGAAGTCTTTCTTGTTGGTTGATCTCTCAGGTGTCTGGAAGGGATGGGAGCTATTTTCACCCCACATTTTCCCCTCTGTTCCTTCAGGCAATGAGCTGGAGACCTCCGGCCTGAAGCAAATGTTTTCTTTCCCACCCCTTGTCATTCTACTCTTCTCTGGCTTCAGCGACTCCAGTATTTCCCGGCTTCTGTGGGCCAGAGAGGCCAGAATCCCAAAGCTAATTTGACTCACGGTCACAACCTGGCAGCGTGTTCCAGGGTCTGCCAATGAGTCGCTTTATTGTCTCGAGTCCTTGACTTCCACGTTCTTAGCTCAATTTCTGACAAAGCTGAAGGAAAAGCTCTGTCTGTGAGTTTGCAGGATGTGAGGGAGGTAGAATACTCTTTTGATCTTCGTTTTTATTTTTATCACCCCCACCTTTACCTCTGCTGGCCCAGAAAACACACAACAATACCCCTTTCTCTAAAGGCATTGGGAGCTGCCTCCAACCTTTAGAAGACCCTCGGTCTAGTGAGTCTCATGAGTCCATTCCCCAGATACGTGTGGACTGAGCAGGTCAAGTGTGCCAAGTGGCAGCAGGCTCAGTTGGGCACGGGAGGAGAGGTGCCCACAGGGCAGGAGCTACTGCCACTACCAAGCAAAGTTCTGTCTAACTAGAAATGGCCTTCCCTAAGACCATAACTATAGAAATCGTACTCATTTTCAAGGTCCACCTCACACTCTTGACCTTGACCACCTCAGCTGGAAGAGACCCCCATTGCCGTGCTGCTCTGCACCACGCAGAAGCATGTATCACCGACCACCATGCATCCCACTTATTTGCCAGAGTCTTGGCTTCCCTCCTAGACAGTCAGTTCCTTGAAGGCTGGAATTAAATCTCATGCAGCCTTGGACCCAAAACAGCACCTAGCCTAGTGCCTTGCACACAGGAGGTATTCAATAAGTTACTGAGTTTTAAAACTAACGGCTTTTTTAGATTTCTGCAGTATTCCTAGGTTTAATGGTCATAGAAGCATATGTGAGAAAATCTCTACACTCTTGGAAATTAAATAAAACACTTAAAAATAATCCATTATTCAGAGAGGAAGTCTCAAGGAAAATTAGAAAATATTTTGAACCAAATGAAAATGAAAATATAACATATCAAAATTCATGGGATGTACTTACAACAGTGCTTAGAGGGAAACTTATGGGATTAAATGCTTACAGTAGAAAAGAAGAAAGATATCAAGTCAATCATCCAAGCTTATACCTTAGGAAACTAGACCAAGAAGAGCAAAATCAATCCAAAGCAAGTAGAAAGGAGGAAATAACAAAATAAGAGCAGGTATCACGGCTTCCCTGGTGGCGCAGTGGTTAAGAATCCACCTGCCAATGCAGGGGACACGGGATCGATCCCTGGTCCGGGAAGATCGCACATGCCACGGAGCAACTAAGCCCGTGCGCCACAACTGCTGAGCCTGCGCTCTAGAGCCCGCGAGCCACAACTATTGAGCCCACGTGCCACAACTACTGAAGCCCGTGTGCCTAGAGCCTGTGCTCCGCAACAAGAGAAGCCACCGCAATGAGAAGCCTGCGCACTGCAACAAAGAGTAGCCCCCGCTAGCTGCAACTAGAGAAAGCCCACGCACAGCAATGAAGACCCAACACAGCCAAAAATAAATAAATTTAAAAAAAAGAGGTGCTTCACAAACAAACAAACAAAAAGAGCAGATATCAATAAAGTTGAAAACAGAAAAACAATAGGGAAAAATCAATGAAACCAAAAGACGGTTCTTGGAAAAGATCAATAAAATTGATAAACGTCTAGTTTAAAAAGGAGAGAAGACACAAATCACCAACGTCAGGAATAAAAGAGAGATATCACTATAGACCCTGTAGACATTAAAGAGATAATAAGGGAAGTACTATGAACAACTCTACACACACACATCTGACAATTTAGATGACTTGGACCAGTTTCTCAGAAACACAAACTATCAGTTCAGTCATTATGAAACAGATAATCTGAATAGTCCTATAATGACTAAAGACATTGAACTAATAGTTTTAAAACCATTTGAGGGGACTTCCCTGGTGGTGCAGTGGTTAAGAATCTGCCTGCCATGGACTTCCCTGGTGGCTCAGTGGTAAAGAATCCGCCTGCCAATGCAGGGGACATGGGTTTGAGCCCTGGTCCGGGAAGATCCCCCATGCCTTGGAGCAACTAAGCCTCTGTGCCACAACTACTGAGCCTGCGCTCTAGAGCCCGTGAGCCACAACTACTGAGCCCACGTGCCACAACTACTGAAGCCCGTGCGCCTAGAGCCCGTGCTCCGCAACAAGAGAAGCCACCGCAATGAGAAGCCTGTGCACCGCAACAAAGAGTAGCCCCTGCTCGCCGCAACTAGAGAAAGCCCGCGTGCAGCAACGAAGACACAACACAGCCATAAATTAATTAATTAATTAATTAATTAATTAATTAATTAATTAAAAAACCCAAAAACCGTTTGAAAAAGAAATCTTGGGACTTCCCTGGCGGTCCAGTGGTTAAGACTCCGTGTTTCCACTGCAGGGGGCGTGGGTTTGACCCCTGGTGGGGGAACAAGATCCTGCATGCTGCGCAGTGGGGCCAAAAAGAAAAAAGAAAAAAGAAATCTCCAGGCCCAGATGGTCTCACTGGTAAATTCTAACCAACATTTCAAGAAGAAATAAGGGCAAGGACAGGACATGGAAGCAACCTAAGTGTCCATCAACAGATGAATGGATAAAGAAGATGTGGCACATATATACAATGGAATATTACTCAGCCATAAAAAGGAACGAAACTGAGTTATTTGTAGTGAGGTGGATGGACCTAGAGTCTGTCAGACAGAGTGAAGTAAGTCAGAAAGAGAAAAACAAATACCGTATGCTAACACATATATACGGAATCTAAAAAAAAAAAAAGAAAAAAAAAGGTCAGAAGAACCTAGGGACAAGATGGGAATAAAGATGCAGACCTACTAGAGAATGGACTTGAGGATACGGGGAGGGGATAGGGTAAGCTGGGACAAAGTGAGAGAGTGGCATGGACATATATACACTGCCAAATGTAAAATAGATAGCTAGTGGGAAGCAGCTGCATAGCACAGGGAGATCAGCTCCGTGCTTTGTGACCACCTGGAGGGATGGGATAGGGAGACTGGGAGGGAGGGAGACGCAAGAGGGAAGAGATATGGGGACATATGTATATGTATAACTGATTCACTTTGTTATAAAGCAGAAACTAACACACCATTGTAAAGCAGTTATACTCTAATAAAGATGTTAAAAAAAAAAAGAAAAAAAAAAGGGTCAAAGAGAAGAGGAAGAAGCACTTCCCCTCTTATTTGATGGGGCCACAATTACACTGATACCAAAACCAGATGAAGACATTACAAGAAAATAAAACTTCAGATCCATATCCCTCATGAACAAAGATGTAAAATTCTCAACAAAGTATCAGCAACTTGAATCCAGTGATGTAATACAATAATAACACAGCACAACTAAATGTCCTTCAGTGAATGAATGAGGCAATGATATTCTTCTATATTCTCACTGTGTTGATGGTTGCACAAATCTATAAATGTATCGCAAGTCATAGAAATGTACACACACACACACACACAAACCAGTCAATTTTACTGTATGTTAATTTCTACAGTAAAGTTTAAAAAATTGTGTGGTGTGTGTGTATGCTATCTTTGTGACGATGGTAACTAGCATTTGTATTATACTTTATTTTTTTATTGAAGTAGAGTTGATTTACAATGCTGTGGCAACCTCTCCTGTGCAGCAAAGTGACTCAGTTATACACATAGAGACGTTCTTTTTTTATATCCTTTTCCATTATGGTTTATCTTTGGATACAAAGTGTGCTTTCAAACACATTTCACAAAATCCCGTCAACTACAGTCATATGAGGTATGTATTACTGGTCTCATTTTTGCAGAGGGGGAATCTGAGTCTTAGGTGAAATGTCCTCCTGTGTATTAATGAGGAGAGTCAAGCTACAGGTGCAGACCCTCAGTGGAAGGTCCTATCAACCCAGATTCCCACTAACACTCCCCTGGCTCTGTGCTTGTACCACCCGATGGTGATGGCAGTGAAATTCCTTGTCCCCTGGATAGAAAGCGAATCCAGGAGCAATCCTGCTCCAGGGCAGTGGCTGCTGGGACCTCACTGGAGAAGGGGTTGGGAGCTCACAGCACAGGGAAGCTGTGGTCTAGCTCCCGACCACGGCAGGTAACTCCATCCCCCTGAGAGTTCAGTTCACCTGCAACAGAGAAGCCTTCCACTCTTTAAATGCCTGCTCTCCATGCGGTTTCTTTTCATCGTATGATTTTCTTTCCTACAGTGAAGGTAAGGTATTCTACCATGTTCCAAGTAAGCAGTGGGAGGTGTGAGTGGAGGAGCGAGCATGAAGATTGCCACAATATTCCATCCTACCAATATTTTCTCTAATTCCCTGCAACTTCATTAAACCCCTTCTCTGAGAGCTCCTCCCTCTACTCCTCACCCCCACCCTCCTCAAAAAGCACGTGAGTTATGGGCGGAGGAGAGAGCGGGACCTGGGGAAGCACACCCACTGGGGTCCTGTTGATTGAGGTGGTTGAGAGGAGCGGGTTATGTCCCAGAAACACACCAATGAGAAGCGTGCTAACGAGCGATTGTATTTTTTTTTTGTATACCTCTCCCCTTCTTTCAATTCAATTAGTATTTATCAAATATCCAGAGAGGTATTTGATACAAGTAATTGCTTATATCCCTTCTTCATCAGAGAAGTAGATCTTACTGGCCAAAAGCCATTTTCAAAGGACTTAATTTTAAAATGGAATCACAGCTCAAGGTACTACAGGAAATTTTGCCAAAATGCTAGAACCCATCAGGAAACTCCGGACAAGCAAGGGGCCGGTTTATTTACCAGTGGTCACCCTATTGAAATCACATCTTGCTCGAGTGATATAGTACATCAGGCTTGATTCTGGCTACAGCATCCCAAGGCTGAGTCATTCCCTACCCTTCCAACCTCACGGGAGTAAGTCTGGCATGGGGGCTGCAGGGATGAGAGAATTCTGGAAGGCACAGAAGATGTAAAACTGAGTCTGAGGCTATGTTGGAAGGGAGCAGTGGTCTAAGGGAGAAGTTTGCAGGGTCTTTGTAACCTGTGCTTTGTGAGCAGAGGGTATGGGCAAGCCATATTTCACATACCAGCACTAGCAAATCACAGCAAAGGGCAAGAGATGACGTCACCTTGTTTTTCTGGGAGCGTGAGACACAGGGACATGGTTTTTAAGGAAGCCAATTGTGTGGCTCCCGTGCTTGAAGCAACAAATCCTAATGGCTGCAGGAGACACAACCCTAGGAGGACATATTTTAAGGACGAGTAGGAGAGAATCCAATCACTTCTCAGGCAGCCTGAGGTTATCCTGGGAGCCCAGGACTCTTTCTTCCTCAAGAATCAAGAATGGTAGATTTAGGGGATTCCCTGGCCGTCCAGTGGTTAGGACCCTGCGCTTTTACTGCCAAGGGCCTGGGTTCAATCTCTGATTGGGGAACTAAGTTGATCCCGCAAGGTGGGGTCGGAAAAAAAAAAAAAAAGGTAGATTTAGAAATAATATTTTAAAATATCCCTATATCCAGAAGCTTTCTTCTTTGAGGGGCAAATAGCCAGCCTTAGTGTTCTGCAAAGAAAGCCAGTACAAGGCCCTAGAATAATCCTGAATTGATTTCAAGATTATGGGGTACTTTATTTTTAGTTTAAGAAGCAATTTCTCACGTGCTGTCTTATTTGATTTTCCATTTCTGTGAGGTAGGTTTTATGATTCCCCTTTTGAGGAAACAAAGGGTCCGCGGGATTAAGGAACTTGCTCGAAACTCTCCAGAGTCACGTGGTGAGGCAGGGACGAAATCCTGGGTTTGTGCAGCACCCTTGCCCTGCCCTATGTCACCTCTCCTACCTGGAGTGAGGTTCTCTCAGCGAAAGCCATCTCTAGGGATTGCAAAGCTGACAAATGCAAGATAAGAACATACTGTGAATTTAACAAATACAGCTCCACTGCTGGCTAGGAGTGTTTGTTAAATGTTTTCCAGATCCCTGTCTTCCTTCCTGCCTTCCTTTCTTCCTGTCCTTCCTTCCTTCTTTCCTTCCTTTCACAAACACACACTGAGGGGCCACTACACAGATGGGATGACGCTGGCATCCTGGAAGTTCCAAAGAGAAGTGAGACTCACATTCTTCCTTCAGAGGGTTTACCAGGTAGTGTTTGATGACAACTAAGCACGTTACAAGTAGACTGTAATCAGGGCCGGCGACTCCAAGAGTTCCCCCACCGTACTTACTAGAATCGATAATTTTCTTGTCTGTTTGCTTGTGTGTGTTCTGTCACCCTCAACAGTAAGCTCCCTGGGAGCAGAAACTCACCTATCTTATTCGTCCCCGAATTCTCAGTGCCCGGAAACAGAACTTGGGGTACAGTTGATACTCAGTAAATACTTGCTGACTGAATGAATCCAGGAGAAATTGATCCTTCATGGGGGCCTCCTAGAAAGTTTCAAGGAAAACATAGCATTTGCACTGGGTCTTGATGAAGAGGTCGTTTTTATAGGCAGGTGCGGGAGTTGTCCGTGTTCCAGACAGAACAGGAAAAGCGTGGGGACGGACAAAGAACAGTAGGCTGGGTGAGGGATGCAAAGTTTGGCTGAAGCAAAGGGGGCGTGCGAAGGGGGCATTAGGTTGGGCCTACATGGGGGGTGGCAGATGGTAATTTGTTCACTTGGCCACAGGAAACCATTCAAGTGTCCGTAGTGGGGCGAGGCTGGCTAGAGCCGGGGATTAGTGTGGTGACCCAGTAGTGACACTTCCTATGGGTGGAGTGGAGAGTGAAAGCAGGGGGGCTGTTGAGGGTGTGAGGGCAGTAGTGAGAGCTCCTGTGGCCGGTAACAAGGGCCTGAACTGGGGAGGAGTCATGAGACTATGCAGAAGAGGGGCACGTCACATAAGACAGCCTGTTCAGGTCTCAGCAACTGAAGGAATTATGGAGGCTGAAGGACAGTAAGTTTGCAAAGATGGTTTTGAGGTGCCCAGCTCCCAGGCCAGGAAGAGAAAAGGGGAAGTCAGAGGAGTTAGGCTGAGAAGAGGGGCAGAGGGGAGGGACAATGTGTCTGCGTGGGGCATCTGAAGATTGAGGGCCCACTGGGATGTCTAGTGAGAATGTCCAGTCAGCTGTCAGAATGTTAGAGATATGGGTATGGCCGACAAGCCCTCTAATCACTGAGCCAAAAATAGTCAACGGAACAGAGCTGGGGGAGCCTTTGATGGCAGCCTGCAGGATTGCGGGCTGCAGAGCACTGGCCTTGGAGGGGAACTTGGAGCTCACTCCTCCTCTGTACAGAAGGGGAATCTGAGGCCTAGAGGGGTTGGGTGACTTGCCCAAGGTCACACAGCCAATCTGCCTCCCGAATTCTTACAGGAGGTCAATGAACTTTAAGGTGATTGAAATGTTAGAACAGTCCCTAGCTTGCATTTCTCTAAGTGTAAAGCTGATTAGGGTATGTAGTAAGGAAATGATCTCTGTTGGTAAACGTAGCTGCCACCCAGATAAGAGCAAGCTCCTAAAGGAATCAGGTGCAGGATGGGTGGTGGCTTGGATTTTATTTGTTTTTTGTTTTTGGTATGCTTTGTCTCCTAGGGTCTCCTACATATAGAACTGCCCCTCCCCCCAGGGCCACAGCTATAGATGATCAACTTATTCTGAGTCCTGAATTCATAACCTCTCACTGAGAAAATGTTTCCAAACTCCTGGGAGACGGAGGGCAAGGAAGAAAACCAAGCTTTGTCCTGAACCCCAAATTCCTTTCTTCCTCACTGAAAGGACATTGGTCCAATTACAAACTCCAGGATTTTTAAGAAAAGCAAACGAAAGCCCAATCACATGGCAAAGGTCATCTGGCCTGTGGAGAGAGTGAATGATTAACTCCTGCGAAAGTGAGTTTTGAGGATTTTTTATAGTGTTCAAAGGTGCTGTTTAGAAAATTTTAGCCCAGGGCAAATTGTAAGAACAGCTCTCTCTCTCTCTCCCATCCTCATGCCATGTGCTCCACCCATCCCCCCTTCCCTGAGGACCTTGACCCCTGTCCATGTGAGGAGTGTCCTATGTCCAGAGCAGAGGGTGTGGGTCCCTTCCTGCCAGGCCCCTCTCCCTTGGTTCCTGCAGGCTGGTTTGGCTGCAGAGCCAGCAGGAAGGGCAGAGGCTTCCACTTGGAACCCAGGTCCTAGTCTGCTTTGCTCCACGTGTCTCTACTGTCACCTACATTGTGAGAAATTCATTAGGCCAAGTGCACAAAACATGGCCCTGTTCACCTCCAGCAGGGTGACCTTGGGGGAATTTCTCTTACTCCCTCAGCCTCCATTCAGCTCATCAGCAAAATGGGTTGATGATGCTTACCTACCTCAAAGAGCTATTGAGGGGATTAAATGAGAGAAAGCATAAAACACTCCGCAAATCTGCCCGGCACAATGGAAGTGTCCACATGTCTCGTTGGACGTCCTTTCCTTTCCGATCCTGGAACATTCCCCCACCCTCTCTTCAACCCTCCTACCGGGACGCCTCTGGGCTTCTACTTTTCCCTCTCCTTTTCCTACAGGCATTATCTAAGGAAAAGGGGACCACAGGAGCGCGGCAACTTTCTTCCCTCTCCCGCGGCCGCTCCAACCTTGCAGGGAAGGCGGGCGAGCGACCTACAGCGACACAGATAGGTCTGTGCTGGAGTGGCCATGCCTCCCCTCGTGCAATAAACATTCCCCACTGCAAAGGGGGGCCCAGGGAGCACGGCCCGCCCTGTGGATCGGAACAGCCTTGCTGGGCACTGGGTGAGCTGTGGATGCAGGGCCCGGGTGCGGCCGCTGGGAGCGGCTGCTGCAAGCTCCCGACAGCTGGAGAGGGCCGTGCGGCTCCGAGGTCCGCAGTGTCCCGGCCTGGTCCCCGCGGCCGGCGGGCTCTGGGCTGGCGGAATTTCCCCAGGTTCCGAGCTGCGGAGGCGGGTCCAGGGAGCCGCGGGCGCCCCCTGCTGCCCTACACCGCAGCGCCACGGCCGCCCCGCCCCACAGATCCCGTCCTTTTCATCACCCTCCCCACCCCCCGTCCCCCGCCCCCTACCCCCGGCAGCCCAGCCCGCGGAGGGTTTTACCAGGCCCGCCCTGCGCAGAGCCGAGGGTGCCCGCTTCCACCCTCTTTCCTGCTCCACCTTACTCCTTCAAGAGCCCAAGTCCTGGTTACCAAGGGCACCAGTCACTAATGGTAGCCCCTGGCCACAGTCAAGGGCAGGGAGCATTCTTGATGCCCCTCGCATCTCACCGTGTGGGCAAACATCCCGGAAGGAGGCAGGAGAGGAGAAGAAAGAGGAAGCGGAGAGGAGGGGCCCCGCCCGAGCGGCTGTGGTGATGGGGATAAGCGCAGGGCAGGAGCCAGAGCTCAGCTCCCTTTGACCCCGGCCACCACCTCCGCCCCCGCAAATGTCCCCAGCTGTGCCCTTCTCTCCCAGGGCAGCCTGGCTTGCTCGGCTGGTCTCCCAGGTCTCAAACGACGCGTTGGGGCACTCCCTAGCGAGCACGCAATATCTTGGGTGCTGGACCCAATACCCTAATATCCCTCTGTGCCCTGAAGAGGGAAGTGACATTTCACGTGATCATGAAGGGTTCTGCATTAGGCTGTCCAGGCGTTTTGTTCATTTACAACCACATTCTCTCTCACAGGAGCACTCTCATTGGTCTTTTGCACCAGTGTTCAAGGGGTGGGTCCTGACCGGAGAGTCACAGGTTACAACGTCCAAGCACAGAAGATATTAAGTTCACAAAAGAAGTCACACAGCCAAAAATAAAGCTGGCTGAATCAGCGGAAACGCATGGTCTAGACTCGGAGACTTTCTGCCACTACTATTCGTCCCCACGCTTGGCAGGAAGGGAGGGTGAGGGCCTGAGGGCCTTTCTGACATGCTTTGTTTAAATGCAAAGTGTGTGTGTGTGTGTGTGTGTGTGTGTGTGTGGCTTACAGTCACAAAACACATGTGTTGGATGCTGGCTGAGTAGCTGTATCTGGCAAACACCCTACAACAAATATGTGCCCGTATCCCCACTGGCGGTGGAGGGAGGCTGAGATGCCACCGTCGCGTCTGCAGCATGAGTGAGCATCCTGGCTTTGCTGCACCACTGCTGTGCTCTGCAACGAGAGAGGAGCCAGGCCCTTCCTGGAAAAAGGCTTCTGGAGCCAGAGGTAATTCCTCTTTCTCTAAAGCTAAAGATGTGATTCTTCAACCCCTCAGAATGTTACTTTGTGCGGGAAAGAGCCTGGCCCGAGAGTCAGAAGACGTGGGTTCAAGTCCAGGCCTTGCGAGGAAGCAGATGCCTGTCATGGAGCAAAATCATTCACTCTTTCATCCATGTAACCAATATGCATCGAGCACTTGCTGTGCACCAACGTTGTTCTGGGTGCAGCAGATACAGCAGTGAGCAAGACAACTAACCCTCTGTTGGCACAGAGCTTACATTCTAACAGGGGACCAGCCACCCCACTACGGGGAGAATAAAGCAGGGCAAGCACAGAGGGATGGGGTGCTAATTGTTAGACTGGTCACGGAGGAGTGGGCAAGGGATTTCTGAGCAGGGGGGCAGACAGTTATAAAGGCCCTGGGGCAGGAACTTGGTGTTCACTTGGTGTGTTTGAAACAAAACAAGAGAGCCAGTGTCCTGTCCCCAGCACAGAGTGAAGGGGAGTGGTAGTGGGTGAGGACAGAGAGGGGAGCGGCAGATTGTGTGGGTCTTGTGAGCCATGGTAGGGAGTTTCAAGTTTTTTCTAAGAGTGATGGGAAGCTGGTGGAAGGATTAGAGCAGGGAAAACACATGATTCGATGTGCATGTGGAAAAGACCACTCTGGCTCTTGTGTGGAGGAGAGTCTTATGGGATGGGGTGAGGTGGCATGAGTGGGTGTAAGGGACCAATTAGGAAAACCCCGCAGAGTCTAGAAAGGAGAGGAGGACGACATGGCCTGGCAGTGGGGCAGCTTGGGGGGTGTGGGGAGTCATACTTGGACTATAATTAGAAAGTAGAGCCAAAAGGATCTGCTGGTGGATTGAGGGTATGGGTGATGGAAAGAGGGCTCAAGGATGATTCCTGGGTTTCTGGCTGAAGCAAATAGTTGAATAATGATTCCATTTACAGAGAGTTCAGTTTGGGACATAATAAATTTGAGCAAATCATTTTCCATCCCCTCTTTTGGCCTCTGCCTTCTCAACTATAAAATAAAGAGGATGCCCAGGTGATCCCCAGGATCTCTCTGTGGTCATTAGGGTAATTTTTCTTAATTCTTCCACATTCTCATGTCTTTTAAACCCACCAATATATTTTGAATTCAGAGAAAAAAAGTGACAGGACTCTTCTAATTCTTCTTTGGGGAGAGAAAGAGATAGAGATAAAGAGAGAGAACAAAAGCAAGTCTCGTTTCCCACAAGGGTTCCCACCCATGCTGTTGTCCTAACAACCAGGAAGAAGGAAACAGGGTGGAAGGTGAGGGGAGTGAATCAGAGCAGAGGGCACAGATGAGGAAGAATCACCAAAAATGTATGACTGGCCAGTGTAACTTAGACTTCATTTCCTACATTTCTTAGGTTTGCACTTGAGAAGTTTCAAGGGCTTTTGAAAGGAAAAGCACTTTAGCCTTTGAATTACAAACTACCTCAAAGTTTGTGATTTGAGCCCAAAGAGTCATTCAACCTGTCTGAACCTCGGTTTCCTTTACTGTAAATGTAAAGACCTCCACTATCTCTTCAAGCTAGAACATTTTATGATTCTATTGCTTTTAAGGAAAGAAAAAAATCTGAATGCATGTCAAAGTCCAAGAAACTTGAGACCTGAATGGTTAATTTTTGAAAAAGTTTTGCAAACATTTTCATTCAACACATTATTTATGGGGCACTTACTATGTGCCTAGGGTTGTAAAGATACAACCTTGAAAATACAGATAAAAGTCCCTTCCTTATGGGGCTTTCCCTCTGGTGGTAGATAGATAGATAGATGATAGATAGATAGATCGATAGATAGATAGGGCATCCAGGTGGTGATAAAGCAAAGAAGGAGGGTAGAACATGTCAAGACTTGGGTGAAGATGGGATGGGGACCAGTGATACTATTTTATGTAAGGAAGTTAGGGAAGGTCTCCAGACAGAGGGAACAGCAAGTACAAAAATCCTAAGGTGAAGTCACATTCAGAGTGTTCCAGGAAGAACAAGGAAGGCAGCAGTATGGCTGGTGATGAGTGTGAGAAAGGGGAAAAGGAGGAGGAGATAGGTTTATAGAGGCAGGGGCTCCAGATCATCCAGGACCTTTGGATTTTCATGTGAGTGAGATGGGAAGTGACTGGAGGATTGACAGTGAGCTGAGGACTGACGTAGAAGAGTAGAGTATCCCCTTGAGGAGTTTTCTATAAGAATTACGTGATTCTGCCTGAGCCAAGTCAGGGTGCTCACCTTTGAGGGTGGGGGCAACACTTGTTAGGTTGGAACAGCCTGTGAAACATCAGGTGGAGGTGGTCCATAGGAATTATCTGGAATTCACAAGGAAGGCTTGGCTAGAGCTATGCACTTGGACATCCTGGGATGATAGATGGTATCTGGAGCTATAGGAGTGGGTCAAGTTGCCTAGGCTGAATGTGTAGAGTCTGAAGAGAAGAGAGCTCAGGACTGAGCCCTCAAGAGAGGGATGACAACATTTAGGGGTGGGCAAAGAAGGAGTCAGAAAGGAGACTAGGAAGGAGCAGAGGGAGAGGAGAGAGAGGGGCGTCACAGGAACCCAGAGAGGAGTGGTGCAAGGAGGAGAGGTGGACTGTGCTGAATGCGTCCCAGAGGTTGTGCAAGATGGGAATGGAGAAGTGGCATTCGATTTGTCATGCAGGGTTGGGCAGAAGCGACATTTGAGTTGATGTTTGAAGTTTCCAGCTGCCTTGGGTCGTGCTAAGTAGCCAGTAGTATAGCAGATTAGGTGTTCTGGATGACTCTCCCCCGACCTGAAACAGCTAAAATGCTGGGTTACATATATATTTTTTAAAACATTTATAAATGTCTCCCTGAGATAGAATGAAAGTAATAAATCCATAGACTTCAAAAATGAAGTAGAACTAGGAACCCTGGCAGGTGAGTGAACAAAGCTCGCTTTCACCCTGAGGGTTTGCTGACCCTTAGAGATCTGGACCTTTCATTGGCAACTGTGCAAGTCTAGGGGACAAATGAGATCATCTAGGGCCTGCCCCAGGTGGGAAGTCTGATAGTATTTTCCTGCATAAATCTGGACCTCAAAAGGCTGTATCCTCAGAATAAAGGTGAATAAGGAATAAATGTGCCATGAAGAAGGCAACTAGCTTGCCTTGACCTTGGCACTGGGTGGAGGGAAAAGAATCCTCCCAGGATTTGCAGCCATGAGCTACCCTCAAATATTTTCTGTCTGAATTTATCTGTCTGTTGGCCTGAAAAATCTCAAGCATTTAAATTTAATTTAAATGGCCTTGGGTTGGTAGTGCTCTCAGATAACTGGCAGAATTAAAAAGAAATCCTTTCCAGGTACCAAAACAATTTCAATCCAGACCTCAAACAATTCTCACAGGTAAAGTTTTAAGAAAAAATGAACAGTTCACCTTAAATATTTACAAAACACACAAGGAAACAAGCTCTATGACTGGCAATCAGTAAAAACAAACAAACAAACAAAAAATAGACAGCAAAACAACCAGTCAAAGATTTCAGATATTTGAATTTCAGATGTGGAATATAAAACAATTATGTTTGGTATGCTTAAATAAATAGAAGAGAAGCTTAAAAACATGAGCAAGAATAAGAGATTTTAAAGAATGAACAGGCAGGCTTGAGAAATAGGCCTAAATGAGAACTGAAAATAAGAACTGTAACACTAAAAATTTAAGACTCAGTGGATGGAGTAAACATTAGCCTAGATGCAGCTGAAGAAAGAATTAGTCAACTAGAAGGTAGATCCAAAGAAATTATTGAGAATGCAGTTTTGAGTGATAAAAAGATGCAAATTATAAAAGAGAAGATAAAAGTATAGAGAGTAGAATGATAGGGTCTACTATACATGTAAATTGGATTTCCCTCTAGAATGGAATATAGAGAGATTGGGAAGGAGGCAACATTTAGCATTAAATGCTGATAATTTTTCAGAAATACTGGAAATAATTCCTCAGACTCAGGAAGCCTAACAAATCCAAAGAAAAAGAAAGATGGGAGGTGGGAGGGAAGGGAAGAGAGAGAGAGAAAAGAAGAAGAAGGAGAAGGAGGAGGAAGAGAAGGAGGAGGAGGGGGGGAGAGATGGGGGAGGGGGAGGAGAAGAAATTAAAAGCAGCCAGAGAGAAAAAGCAGACACCCCACAAAGAAACACCAAATAGTCTAGTGATTGACTTGTCAAGAGCAACATTGAAGCCAGAAGAGCGTGGAAAATATCTTCAGTGTGCTGAGAAAAATTGTGTGAACCTAAAACAAAACACTCAGAGAAACTCTCTGTCAAGAATGAAGGTGAATAAGGACAATTTCAGACAAATAAAAACAGAGAGCTTACTCTTATGGACTCTCACTGTAGGTCATGTCAGAGCATACAGTCCAGGCAGAAGGAAAATGATCCCTAATAGGAAGTTTGAGATTCAAGGAGTGGTGAGTATGGAGAGTGGCAAATATGTGAGTAAAATAAGAAAATAATAATGGTTATTTGTATTATTTATAAAATGATAGTATAATATTATTTTATACTGTAATATAAAGTTATAATATTTTTAACATAATATTTAAATATTTTAAATATTAATTTATAATATTTTATACATGTAAGATTTATAATATAAATAGATAATAGTATATTATAATACATTTATAAAATAATAATAAAATTTCTGTTTTACATATGTGTGTGTATGTGGCAGCAGGGGGGATGGCCAACAGGCGAGAACCAGAATCCTGGCTCACAGCAGCAGGTGTCATGGGATGGGGAATGGCAGGAGCCATACCTTCTAGGTTCCTTGTTAGAGAGGAGAGTAAAAGTGTTGGCTAACTTTTGACTCTAGAGTTTAGTCTATATGGATAGGCTTTGTAACCATTAAAAGGACAGAGATAGGATACGAGCCTTCCAAACTAGTAAGGGGGGAAAAGGAATGAAAAAAAGAAAAAGAAAAAAAATCAAGGTTTTAAAAGGCAAGAAGGTGAGGTGGGAGGCAGAGGAAGACATGGGTCAAGTAGAAGGTAAATAACAAGAGACAAATGAATCCAAACACATTATTCACCGGAAGAGATGCACACGGACTAAGCATTAGAGTTGCAGATCTCAACTGTCAGATGGGATTTTTTAGAAAATCCACCATTTACAAGAGACAGTTATCAACCACACAGAGACACAAATAGGTTAACAGTTAAAGGATGGGAAAAGATATACGAGGCGACAGGGAAGCAAAATAAAGTGGTGTCCCTATATTAAGACCAGACAAAATCAATGTTTAGGCAAAACATTTATAATAGTTTAAAAAAGGTCACTTTATAGTGACAGAATCTTTAACTGGGAAGATGTAAAAATGCTAAATCTGTATGTCCCTAATAATATCATCTCAAAGTGTATTAAGTAAAAGTTTGACAGAATGCTAAGGAGAAATTGAAAAATCCACACTCAATGGAAGATTTAAAAATAACTCTCTCAGGACTTCCCTGGTGGCGCCATGTTTAAGAATCCACCTGCCAATGCAGGGGATATGGATTTGATCCCTGGTTCGGGAAGATCCCACATGCCGCGGAGCAACTAAGCCCGTGCGCCACAACTACCGAGCCTGCGCTCTAGAGTCCGCGAGCCACAGTGACTGAGCCCGCGTGCCACAACTACTGAAGCCCGTGGGCCTAGAGCCCGTGCTCTGCAACAAGAGAAGCCACCACAATGAGAAGCCCACGCACCACAACGAAGAGTAGCCCCTGCTCACCGCACCTAGAGAAAGCCCGCATGCAGCAACGAAGACCCAATGCAGCCAAAAAAAAAAAAAAACTCTCTCAGTAAATGTTGGAAAATGCAGCCAAAAGGCAATTTGTGATACATGGAAAATTTGAGCAGTGCATGATCTAACTGACATTTCTTGAACATTGTATCTAAACTTGCATCCCTTCTTTGTATGACATAAAATAAGGAAGAAATGCTAGGCTAAAAAGCTGACCTCGAGGGGTATCAGAGGATTGAGGCCTTTCAGACTTTCTCTGACTATAATTCAGTTTAGTTAGAAATCAGTAACAAAAACATAATTAGGAAACACAATGAATTTGAAAATAATACTTTTTAAAAACTTCTAAGCACCTCATAATTCAAAGAGGAAATCATGGCTGAAATTAGAAAATAAATAGAACTGAAAAAAGATGAAAACACAATATACCAAAAGTTGTAAAATTCCACTAAAGTGGTATGAAGAGGAAATTTATATAGTTAGAAAAGAAGAAAAACTGAGGATTTCTGAGCTAAGCATTAATTTAAGAAGTTATAGAAAGAACATCAGGATAAACCTGAGGAAAGTAGAGGGAAAGAAAGATATGAGCAGAAATGAATGAAACAGAAAACAAGTATACAATGGATAAGATCAACAAAACTCACAACTGATTCTTTGATAAGTCTCTAACAGATTATCAAGAAAGATGTGTATAGATGCATCAGAGTTTAAATAGATAATAAAATATTATGAACAAGTTTGTCAGTAAATTTGAAAACTTGGATAAATGGGCAAATTTCTAATAAAATACAAATTGATAACACTTGCTCAAGAAGAACTAGAAAACCTGAATATCCTTTATCCCTAAAAGAAAATAAATAGTTTAAAATCTTCTGACAAAGAAAACAGAAGGCCCAGTCGGCATCTTAGGTGAGTTTTACCAAACTTTCAAGAATAATTTATGCATGAAATAGAATAGAATAGAAAAAAAAGAGGGCACTTCCTAAACCTGGTGAAAGGCACAACTATAAAATTTTAGAGAACAATATAGGAGCATATCTCCATGACCTTAAAAAAAATGAATGGGAAAGATTTCTTAAACAAGACACAAAATGTGCTTCATTATAATGGAGAAAGTCACTGAAAATTCACCTATGTTAAAACGAAGAATTTAGATCAGTGTTATCACTTCAGAAAATATGTTGACATTACCTCATAAATTTAAACACACATTTATTCCTTGAACCTGAAATTTCACTCCTATGTATACACCCTTAAAAGACTTGAGAGCATCAGAAGACATATATAAAACTGTGCATAAAGACAGTTCAAATCACTGAAACTAGAAACAACCCAAATGCCTAATTGCAGTAACATAAATATATAAAGTGGCATAATCTTACAGAGGAATATTATACAGCAGCTAAAAGGAACACACCACTCCACATGCATCCACATGGGAGAGTCTCAAAGGTGTACTGTGGACATAAGAAGCAAATCACAGACGACTTCGTTCAGGATGGTTCCATATACATAAAGCTTAAAAACAGGCAAAACTAAAAGACAATTGGGATGTACGCAGGTCACATTTTTTAAAAATGATTTCTGACTGCATCTTTATCAAGAACAGTATTTCTTTTTTTTTTTTTTAATAAATTTATTTATTTATTTACTTTTGGCTGCGTTTGGGTCTTTGTTGCTGTGCACGGGCTTCTCTCAAGTTGCGGTGAGCGGGGGCTACTCTTTGTTGTGGTGCGCGGGCTTCTCATTGTGGTGGCTTCTCCTGTTGTGGAGCACAGGTTCTAGGCGCACGGGCTTCAGTAGTTGTGGCATGTGGGCTCAGTAGTTGTGGCATGCGGGCTTCAGTAGTTGTGGCTCGTGGGCTCTAGAGCGCAGGCTTAGTAGTTGTGGCGCACAGGCTTAGTTGCTCCGTGGCATGGGGGATCTTCCCGGGCCAGGGCTTGAACCCGTGTCCCCTGCATTGGCAGGCAGATTCTTAACCACTGCGCCACCAGGGAAGTCCCGCAGGTCACATTTTGTTGATTCTAAAATTTACTTTTTCACCTTTTAATCTCTAAAATTAGGATGCATCTTATAATCAGTGGTGTTTTGTAATTACCCTTAGCAGCACTTTTTCTTTCTTAGACATGAAATAATGATGAATCTCACAATTGTTGAGGGCTTAGGTTCAATGAAATATGATAGGTGGTAGAATGAAAGAAAAGCAGCAGAATGACTAACCTAAAATTTGGGATCACAATTACCTATGTTCAGAGGGAGGGGGCTAAGGAACGGAAGGGTCACCTAGGAGAATTCTGAAGTATCGGCAAAGTGTTATTTTTTCACCTAGACAGTGAGTATATTCGTATTTGTTTTACTATAATTCTTGAAACAGTTTAGACTCTCGCACGTATGATATTTTTTACAATTAGAAAAGTGTGAAGAGGTAAGGAAGTGGAGACACATGTATAATAATTAGGGAAGCTGGATAGAAAGGGGGGAAGAGAGGCAGATGGTGGTTGGGGGAGGGTGTGGAGGATGCTACAGGGAAGATGGCCCTGAGAAGCTGGGAGGCCAGCGCATCGCACGTGGAGAAATCAGGAGAGATATTCCTCTATTGCAGCAAGAGTGACAAAGGAAAAGATGGGTTTATGGAATATGTGGTGTTATTTTGGGCATGTTTTCCTTGTGATGGTTTCTAATTTCTTTGTGAAGAATTTATCTGTGGGGTGGTGGTAGTTATCAAATGGACAAATGGACATGAGGAGAAGGCGTCTAAAATGCTACACATTTATTCCACAGTTACTCCATGCCACGTCTAAACGAAGAGTTTTGTACGTCCATTGTTCTGTTTATTCCCCCCATCAAAGCAGTGAGGTATATATTCTCTTATGATGTATTCATTTCCCAGGGTCGCCATAACAATATACCACAGACTTAAACAGCATGGCTTAAACAACAGAAAATTACTTTCTCACAGTTCTGGAGGCTGCAAGCCCACGATCAAGGTGCTAGCCTTGCTGGTTTCTCCTGAGGCCTCCGCTCAATTTGCAGATGGCCTTTTTCCTTTGCACCCCTGCCCACGGTGTCTCTACCTCTTCTTCAAAGAACATCAGTCCTATTGGATTAGGGCCCAAACCCTAACGGCCTCATTTTAACTTAATCACCACTTTAAAGGCCCTAGCTCTAAATACAGTCACATTCTGAGGTTCTGGAAGTTAGGGCTTCAACATGTGAATTTGGGGGCTGGGGGACACAATCCAGCCCATAACAATGCCCATAAAGAAATGGAGATTTAGGGAGGTTGAACAACTTGCCAAGGGCATGCAGGTACAGTGTAAGAGCTGGGATGCGAATGCAAGCAGACCAATTGCAGTCTCTGAATGCCAGCCATTCCACTAAAAAACAGTCTGGTGCCGAGAAGAGTGGAGATGCATGAAAAAAGGCTTTTGGAGAATTAAAAAAAAAAAAGCTTCCGAATAAAGGAGTACTATTATATTATTAGACTTTCAGAGCTGTGCAATCTGTCCCAGGAAACAGAATAGATGGACTGTCCTCTCATACACTCCCTTTTAAAATCTGAGCTTTAATCAAAAAGACTGTAGTTTTTGGCCAAAACGGCAGTAAAGGCCAACAACTCAGCATCCGCTGAAGTCCTCAGTCCCTGGTTCCCTTTTTGGAGAAGCCCGGTGTAAATTATGAGCTGAGGAGGGCGACACCTGCTGGGCTCTGCGGTGCATGGGTGGGAACCTGGCTCTTTTCATAGGCAGTCCCCCACTGCTCTCTGCTGGCCAGCAGTTAGGAACACCCAGGAATGTGCAGACAGCCCTACTTCATTCAAAAACTACAAATCCATAGGGAAAGGTGGGAAGAATCTACTGGAATCAGACTGTGGAGTATGTCAGTCCCACTCCTTTCCATACATATACATACATTTCAAATCAATGGTACAGTCAACTTTCACTTGGCATTCCGTGACTGTGCAGCTGTTTTAAAACTTGTGTCAGTTGTTTTCATCATTAAAAAATATATATCTGCCACCTTCTCGAAAATGATGTTTCTCAAGATCCAAGAATGTGAGAATTCGAATGCAGGTTTTGATGACTTAATAAAATATTGGTTTGTTCATACTTTCATGTTTTCAAAAACTATAGACTGATTTTAAGTTTGTTCAACATTTTAAAACCATGATTTCCTATGTGATAGTCCAAGGACCCCACCACTTGGTTACAGTATTTTTGTAAAAATAATTGTTTTCATTTTCATATGTGACTTTTATTTAAAAAAGAATCAGCAGTTCATGCTTTTAGAAATTATTTATCTGGGGAAAATGTTCTAAGTAATAAAGGATTCCCTTGAATTGAGAAGCATAAATAAGTGCCAGAAGAAACTATGGATCTCCCGAGAACTCCTAGAATTCCTGGTGTGTGTGTGTCACAGGACGTGTGGCCTTGAGGACCTCGGTGAAATTCAAAATGAGTGGGCTCAACGGCCTTTAGTGTCCCCATCCTCGTGTGGGTCCCCAGACTCCCTTGACACAGTTGGAATGGGCATTTAAAATACAAATCAAATCATAATACCCTTCTGCTTCTGGAGAGGTCAAATATCACACATCTGATTTTAGAGTAATATACAAATTCCTTACCAGGTTTACAAGGCCAAGTGACCTGGCTCATGCCAGCCCCTCTAAGTCTGCCCTTGGCCCCCTTTTCTTCCCTTTCAGCTGTTTGCATTTTCATCCTTCAAGGATCTCTCTGTGGCTCTATTTCAATATTCTGTTTATTTTCTTCAGGCCACTTGCTACCATTTGTAATAATCAGGGGTGTTTATCTGTTGTTCATTTCCTGTCTTTACCATTAGGCATCATCTGCATCAGGTAAGTCCTTGTCCATCTTGCTTTTGCTGCATCCCCAGTACCTAATGAGTATATATTTATCAATGAATGAGGAAGTGAACCACTAAGTGAGCAAAGGAAGGAACTGAGAGGTGAGTGACACCAAAGTCATTCCATGCAGATCACAGTACCGAGTTCATTCCATAAACAGAAGGAAGTCTCATCCCTGACCCACGGCATGGGAAGCAAGGAAGGGCAGTCACTGGGGTTGCTGCGCTCTCATCTTTGACCGCACTAGTCATCAAAACCACTCCTCCCTTCTTAGAGAACACCAGGGAAGCAGGCAGATCCACAAGGCTGAACCACTGTTTAGGAGAACTGGAGGGCACACGGGCAACACAGGCATGCTAACCCATCAGACGTAATCATTTAATCAGTGGTGTAGATACTGATCCTGAATGCAAACACCAACCACTAAACCAACGAGTAACACTTTGTGTTGATCCAGCACCTTCCCCTTGAAAGGGCAGCAGCACAGTCCGTAGGCTCACAGCCCTGCTCTGAGGGAGGCATATGAACAGTCCCATTTTACGAATGGAACAATAATGAGCCCGTGGTCAGTGGGCTGGAGAACCACTCGCGGGCAGCAGGCTGATGCCTGGCCTTCCGGGGGTTCTCTCTACATCGTCCCTGACAGACAACCAGAGCCTGAGCAAGGGAAAATAAATTCAGAACTGTCATCAGTTCAGAAATTATGGCTCGGGGAAGCTTGATGAGAGCTGTCTCCCAAAGAGGTAGCTAGTGGGGGCAGAAATGCTTGCTTGGCTGCAGGGAGGCCTAGACCAGACATCCTGGGGCACAGTTTTTCCCCCCTGAAGTGCTGCTGGGTTGATGTAATTTTCCTCTGCCATCCGTTGCTTCTCTCCTGGGCAGGATCCTGGCCTCTGACTGAGGAACGATCCACAGAGAGTGAGGTCAAGCTTGAATGAAATGTCCGAGAGCGTCCCACACAGGGCAGCATCAGGGCAGGCTGATCTGGGGGTTCTTCAGGAAGAAGGCCAGCTTCTGGGCCAGGGCCGCCAGCTCGCCTGAATTGGCGTACCGCAGGAGGTTGCTCTTCCGCACGAAGTAGTGTTTCAGAAAGTGCTGGCTCACGCACTTGTGCAGCTTCCTCACCAGGCGCAGGAACGCTCTGCTGAAGACCCGCCAGTCCTTTGGGTGGGGATACTTCTCACAAGTCCAGAAGAGCACTGTCTGTGGAAGGAAGAGGCGGTGTCAGACATCGTCCCGGGCTATTGAAGGAGAGTGTCTTCAGGAACGTTCCTGAGCTCATGTGGCCTTGGAAGGAGGAGACGGGAGCCCCAGGGGCAAGCTGGGTCTGCCGTGGATTTATGATCCCCAGCCTTGGACGGGCTCTCAGCCTCCTCCTGCTGGTCTCCTATGCCTCTTTGGTAATTTATTCTCTCCGCAGGCATTTCCAATGATCACCACTCTCCTAAAATTCACAATTCCCCACACCTGGCAGATGCCTTTGCCTCCTTTACAGGGAAGATGCCTCGTGCGTGCAAACCAGCCATCGTTCCTTCATTTGGTATCTTCCTCTCTGCATCCCCTTAGCCTGGGAAAATCCCTCTGCAGGGCTGGGATCTCCCCTTCCAGGAACTGTAAATGATTGAGTTTCTTCTTCCTCATTGGCTTTTAAATCTATTAAAGCTCTCCTGCTCCCCAAGTGCCACATCTCCCTCCTGCCCTAACTCTCACCTCTCTGCGAATCCAGGCTTCTGCAGAGAATCGTCTTAATAATTTGGCATTTCCTCCCCTCTGATTTCCTGCCTTAACCCACTCCAATATGGATTCTTCTGCCATCAGTCCTCAAAGGCTGCTCTCCTTAAGGTCCAGTGATCCCCATGTTTGCTAAATCCAGCAGGCTCTTTCCAGCTCTCACCCTACCTGACCTTTCAGTGGAATCTGGTTCTCTCATGCATACCCTCACTCTTGAGCCATTCTTCACTTGGCTTCCAAGTGGGTTTCTCTGAGCAGTGCAGCTACTCCTTGGCGTGCTCACCTTCTACCTGCCCTAATGCTGGAGTTCTGGGGGCTCAGTTCCAGGCCCTCTTCTCCCACCAAATATAGATAACTTGCTATTTCTTTTCTCCAGTTCACACTTCTCCTCTGACCTCCTTACCTGGTATCTCTTGGCCATCTGAAAGTTATCTCAGTCCATATGTCCAAACTGAACACCTGGCCCTCCCCCACATACCTCGTGTGCTTCCAGGGTTGTTTATCCAGCCTGTTACGTAAGACGCAAGCCTAGGAGTCATTCCCCTCCCTCACCACCTCCAATCAAGTCCGGCCAGTCCTCCTGCCTATGTAGTTCTCAATCCACCCACTTATCTTCACCAATACGATCACCCTCTCCCACCGTGTCTCACCCGGACCTCTGCCACAGCCGGCACCTCTTCTTGTCACCATCCTATCTGTCGTCATCCACACTGCAGCCAACGTGATCTCTTTGAAATGTAAATCTGTCTACGTTTCTTCTTGTCTAAAATACTTCAAAGTCCTCCCATTGTTTGTTAATTAAAAAATACCATCCTTAGCATGGTTTGGTAGACAAGGTTTGGTCCCTCCCTTCCTTTCCAGCCTCATCTCGCCCTGTGTTCTCCCTCGCTCTTTCCTTCTAGCCACACTGGCCTTGTTTCATGCTCTCTTCTATCACAGGGCCTTTCACAACCCACTTCTTCCGTATGGAGCGTACTTCCTTCCCCAACTTGTCCAGGAAACTCATCCATCAGATCAAACTTCCCTATGACACCCATTAAGCACTCTCTTCATCCCACACTTCTCATATGCAGCAGTGATGACAGTGGTGGTCATTTTCCTATGTATTTAGGTGATTCCCTACTAGATGGCAAACTCTATGTGAGCAGAGGACTAGACCTATTTGTATTCACGCTGATGTTACTACATTCAGCAGAGGAACTGGCCCGTGGGAGGCAGTCAATTGACATTTATTGACTGAGCGAAATAATTAATGTTTGGGTTTAGATGTTGAGTATTTTGAAAATATAGTCTTTCCTAAAAAGTAAAAGAGCAGTTTTAGGTTCACAGCAAGATATTGAATGTGTTTTGATTTGGAGTACATTGTTTTGAGTAAATGAGTTGGAGATAATTTCATGCTAGTCAAGATAACCTAGATACAAAAACATGTTTTAATTCCTCTTGTAGTTAAGCTTTTATCTCCCTAAGCAAACAGAAGCAGTTAAGCCTATTATAAGCAAGCCTCCGTGCCTTTGATTAGGTTTAGGAATAAATAAGTCGATGAAAAGATAAGCTCTTTCTTCACATGAAATTGCTATGGGGGAGAAACCTCTTTGGGGAGGAGGTAAAGACCTTCTAGGAGGTGCCCATGATTGGCACATCCTTCCTGATGCTGTTTTGCAACCCAGTGTCTTCCACTTTCCTCCGACTAAAGTCTTGGCAAGGATCCTGCACACTTAAGCCATCATCCAGGATGGTATCTCATACCACATTACCAGCAGCCATATCCATCCCAGTGCCTCCATGTGAGAGAATTCTACCCTCGGACAAGGGTGGAAGATGAGGGGAAAAGGCAGTCAGTACTGTTTCGATTTCTCAACAAATAACCCCCTTTTAAATGCTAATTCTGGAGAATGCACAATTTTATTATGCCGTGTAGGTGGGTTAGGGAAGACTAAAATAGGGGACCTTTAAGGAGTTGCCCTGAAATCCTCTAGATGATTTAGAAGCCCCTGGAATACAAGTAAATCCTGGATGGAATGCAGTTTTGAGAGCAGTCAAGGGCTGGGAGGCCCGTGGTGGCCCTATTCAATCTTTCTAAAATACTCATGGTACTTAAAGTGTTTTCCTCCATCCTAATTGTGGAGCAATGAAGTCAGTGGTTAGTTAAGAGTATGAGACTTGATATGAGGCCGCCTGGAGTTTCCTTCTCAGCTCTGACTTTTCCTAGCGTGGCCAGTGGAAAGGCAAGTAAGAAAGAAGCTAAATCCCCGAAATGAATTAGACTAGCTTCAGAAAGTACATGTCCTCGATCCAGGAGAACAGGTGTGTGTTTTTAGGGGGACATGTTTGGGGACACTTTAAGAATGTTGAAACTGGAGAGAAAGGCCCCAGTATGTGCAAATGAGATGTTAACAGATTCTTGGGCAGGTCAGGGAGAACAGGTTATCAGAAAAGATAAGAAAGCAAGGCAAAGATGAACAATTTTGCTGGGGGGAAAAGTGGAGTAAAATGTGAAGTCATTCATACAGATGATCAGCAAATATTTACTGAGCGACTACTACATACAAAGCATTGGGAGAGACACAAAGGGTTCGGTATGAGTTGCCCTTAAATAGCTTGTGTTAGGCCTGAAAGAGTAACACAGGGCTGGGAAATGGTTGTCTACTGGATGAGACGAGGCCCAGGTAGGAGCATGCAAGGAAGGCACCGCACACCCCAGGGACCTGTGCTCACCTGTGTAGAAGGTCGGGGAGAAGGGCTGAAGCTCCAGGATGGATACTAGCTGGGCTGGGGCTACTAAGAGCCTGACCTACCCCGCCACAGTGTGTTGCACGCAGTATTACCCGAGCATCCAGTTCAACATGGGTGGTCAGAAATTTGAGAAAGAGGAGCTGAGAGTGTGATCAAAGGCCATCTCCCCAGGGGGGACCCCCTGATCCCCCGGTCCAGGTCAGGTTCTGCTACCCTGATCCTTCCTAGAGCAACGCTCCTCTCCACCCCAGCTTTCCCCCACGTGGCACGATTCCACGCACACCTGCAGACTGTTTGACCAACGTCTGTCTCCCCTGCTGGACCACAAGCTCCATGAGAGCAGGAACCACATCTGCGTTTGTTCACCTTGTACCGCCAGGTGTAGAGCACACAGAAGGTACGGGGGCAAGTGACTGGCCCGCGGGGATCTCAATAAACATTTGCTGAGTGAGTGAGTGAATGCATTTATGGCTGTCTGATAGTAAGTCCTTGCCTGGTGATTTGCAACCCAGAAGTTCAGGTTTGCTGCCAGGTTTGTCGGGTACCCCAACATTTCCTGGTTTTCTCCTCTGCACAGAGTGCGTGTGTGAGTGTGTATGTGTGTGCACATGAATGGCTGCACTTGGGCTAGAACGGGGACTGAATGAGTCATAACGTGAGGGAAAATGTGAATCCATCTCAGGTTTGAGGAACTCCCAAGATTTCACCAGACTGTAGATTTCTCAGGGGCAGAGACTGCATGCTGTAATTCATTTCTGAACCTCAGCAGGGTTTCTGGCACATAGTGGGCGCTTGTGTTGGTTTGTTGACTGAAATAAAAGGAGGGGAGAGGGAGAGGGAGAGAAGGCAAGACAGAAAGGAAGAAAGGGAAGAGGGAAACTGGAAGAGGGAAGAAAGGAGGTGGAGGACAGGGACCCTGGGCAGGGGTGCTGTGGACATGCACGCAGCTGGGGCTGTATAGCGCCATAAGGAGTACTAATTTGTGAGATGGCAAATATGGACACTAGGCCCCCTCCTACTCGTCACACACACCCACATTGTGACTGGCTCTGGTGACCCTGCAGAGGCCGCAGAGGGACCCACCCAGCCCCAGCTGCCCTGGCCCTCTAGGCCGGGGCGGCACACTCACCTGAAGGTGGTAGGACGTGATCACAGGTCTTTTCCCTGGACACCAGACGTCCTCCTTCATCTGTCTCATGGCCTGGAGACACTTCTTGCGGCAGCCCCCGTCCTCATCCAGCTGCTCCAGCAGCACCTGTTCGGCCCGCAAGAAGCTCAGCTGCCAGTGATAGTTTGAACAGGCCAACAAGCTAAACCCAAACGACTGGGGGAAGAGAAAAACAGCGGGAAACGAGAAGGATGATGCTGGTTGAGGAGAAAGCCATCTCCGAAGCCGTCCACTAGGAGGGGGAACCTGCCACTGGGCGAGCAGCACATCCCACGTGGGGACACGGAGGGAGCCTCAAGGGAGCCCCTTGCACGCAGGCAATTAACTGGGGAGGCTGCGTCCACTTTCTCTTGGGCAGTGGTTCTCCAACTTGAGCCTGCCCCAGAATCACCTGGAGGGCCTGTGAGAACACAAATTGCTGGGCCCTGCCCACCGAGTCTCGTTCCCTAGGGCCAGAGCGGAGCCCAGGAATCTGCATTTATAACAGATTCCCAGGTGCCACTGCAGGTTCTGCGGATCTAGTGAAATTTCAATTTTCCTTCCGAAGCTGGTTGGTGGTTATTGATGCTGTGGTTGGTTAAGGTGAGAGCATCTCTGGTGAGCCGGGACCCTGCAGGCTAATACCTTGATGCACTGCACTCTCTCTGCAGAAGGCCAGCGCTTCAGACACGAAGGCCACCGGGCTTTCTTGGACCAGGCAGTGGGGATCTCCACTGAGGGGGTCAGCTCTAGTTCCACCCGACCTGTGGAGGTTTCCACGGCGACTCGAACTGCAGGGCGGTCCATTAGCATGCTGACCTTACCTGGTGGTAAATGACAGACAATGGGAAGACAAAGCTTGGCTCAATACTAGCGTTCAAAGAAGGAATTTGTGAGCTGTGGCTCCTACCAGCTCCTTGTAACTGGTGGGGCAAATTTCAGAGTTTCAGTAGCACACCAGGGCAGCGTGTTTATGTCAACACTAGACAATTAGCTAAGTAAATATTGATAAAAACATTGCTAGAAAATCTCATTGTTGGTGGGGTTTACTTTTTTCTTTCATCCTCCTCCCCTACCTTTTCTAAAAAAATTAATAGACTCTTTCCAGAAGGCTCGACTGAAAGAGACAGAGAATACAAGGAAAAGGTGTAGCTTTTGCTACTGTAAGATGAAATCCAAGCATTTTTTTATAGCCCCATCCATTCCACCCAGATGTCGATGACCCCATTTAGGACAGCCTCAGACCCCTTACTTATTCATTTGCCTTTGGTGGAGTTCAGCTTAACCTGTCTCTTAACTAAGTCACACAGTCTCAGAGATGGTATTTGTTCCCACCACCCATGAACCAGCCTAGCCTCAGATGGATTTATCATCATAAGCCTTGAAATCATAAAATACTTCCAAGTGTGGCTTGAAGAGTCACGTAAGCAGAAAGAAGCCCTCCCTGTCTTTTCCAACCAGGCAAAGAGAGGGAGAGAAAAGGAATGGATCTGGGAAAGTTTTCCAGCTCATACATTAGAATTCATTTCCAGTTTGTTCCCCCTTCTTTCAACAGATACATAATAATGTTTTGTTTGTTTGCTTGCCTTCATTGTAGATAAGGATGAGCCGTCTTGAATCGGGATCTGTTATTTTGCTTTTCCTTGCTCAGAGAAGGAAACGGAAACTCATTTATTAATTGTGTTAGGCTGTTCAAAAGGAAAACACTCCTCTCCTTGGCTGGGGTATGATAAAGAGCTTATTGTCTGCATCTCATCAGAGCTGCCCAGACAGGAACATGACAACGTCTGGTACTTAAGCATTATTTACTGAAAGTACCCCATCAACCTGGCCCAGTTTGAATCTCTTACATGCACTTTCACTATTAACAGTGTCGCAGAGTGAGGAGGTGAGCAAATGTTGGCACCAGCCTGCCTGGCCCACACCCTGCCTCGGCTACTCTGCTAACTCGGTGTGTGACCTTTGACCTGTTACTTAATCTCTCTAAATCTCAGTTTTCTTGTCTGTACAACAGTTAGAAAAATGATCCTAACTCTAACAGGGTTGCTATGTGTATTAAATGAAATAATCCATGATCGCACCCTCTACATGGTAAAAATCCATTCAACACGAGCTATTTCCATTACAGAATCTTTCAGAACTATTCTGTCTAGACAAGCAAAAGTACATGCAAATCCTTTTCTTTCTTTACAAGTGGAGTTGCATATTATTCAGCAATTTGGTTTTTCACTTAATTATGTTGCACGGGCATTTTTCATAACTCTGTGTGTGCATATATACACACACACCCCATTCTTTTTTTAATCCTAATTTATCTTTTACTTCAATTTACTCCACCAATGAGAAATATATGCAAATGCAAAAGTCAACAAAGTATTTTAAAAGGGAAATGAAAAGGAGGGATTTCTGTTAAAGTCATATGTTAGATTGGAGATCCCCAAACCCACTGCCAATAAGACATATAAAAGTTTAAAAACATTATTTGTATGTAATGAGACTGCCAGAAAGTAGGAGAATCATTTGAAACTAGCAATGAAGCAAGAACGCCTACCCAGGAAAGTACTAAGTGGGAGAATTGCCAAAATACCTTCATGGCGTTAAGCCTCGGTACTTACAGCTTCTGTGTATAGAAACTGCACAGAGAGGAAGAGAGGAGGTCTAATGGGCTGAGCCTGGGGCTTATGCTAGGTGGTAAGCCTCACAAACCTGGAATCAGGAAAAGCTGTATCTTGAGGGAAATTATGAACTAAGAGAAGTAGGCAGATTTTCTTGTGGGCTCTGGATAGTTGATTTAATACAAAAAACAACAACAACAAAAACCAAGCTCTTCCCTCCTCCCTAGAATTTCAAAGGCATTAGTCACCATCCTGTGTTTAGGGCCTGGATGTTTACATTCCCAAATCATCTAGGTAAGATGGTACTTCTGAGAGTACCAGGAAAAATCAAACACAAGTCTTCTAGGAGAAACACAGCCCGATATGCACATGGAGTGTGAATGGTGTTGCATAGACAGCGGGTGTGGGGCTCCAATCCAATATCGACACACCTCGTGCTTTTTAAAGGCCTCATGATAGTCCGCTAGGCAGAGGTGGCGTAATTGATGAAGTCAGTTTTCCTTTGTTAGCCATCAGATGATTTCGAATTACTTACTATTACAAAGCCGATTCAGTAGATATCCTCATGCATATTTCTTTGTGTATCTGCAGGAATGTATCTTCAGAACTGGAATTGTTGAATTGCCAAGTAAGCACATAACAAAAATAAAAATGGGCTAGCTGCCCTTTAAAAAAGGAGGCACCAATTTACACTTCCAAGAACAATGCATGAAAATGCCTATTTAACCATACTGACTCCTGCAGGGAGCATGATTATATGTCAGCCTAATAGGTGTTTTAATGTATATTTCTTGAAATGTATGTTAGATGGAGCATGTCTTATTTTTACTAGCCATTTATATTCTTTTTCTGTGACTCGTGCTTTTTGGTCAGTATTTCTATTGGTCTGCTCATAGCTTTTCTTAGTGGTTTATAAATACTCTTTTATAATTAAGGAAATTAGCCATTTTCCCAGTTTGAAATTCACCTTTTTACTCTGTGTGAACAGAAACATGTGTGTGGGCAGGTGTGCACATATGCTACACTGTACAGTAGCTTAGGATTTTGGGGTTGTGAGAAAATTATAATTCGAAAAGATTCATGCACCCAAATGTTCATTGCAGCACTATTTACAATAGCCAAGGCATGGAAGCAACCTAAATGTCCATCAACAGATGAATGGATAAAGAAGATGTGGTGTGTATATATATAAAATGAAATATTGCTCAGCCATAAAAAAGAATGAATAATTTGCGGCAACATGGAATAACCTAGAGATTATCATACTAAGTGAACTAAGCCAAAGACAGATAATCACTTATATGTGGAATCTAAAAAAAAAAAAAGATATAAATGAACTTATTTACAAAACAGAAATAGACCCATAGACATAGAAAACAAACTTATGGTTACCAAGGGTGAAAGGGGCGTGGGGAGGGATAGATTATGAGTTTGGGATTAACATATATACACTACTTATAAAATAGATAACCAACAAGGACCTACTGTATAGCACAGGGAACTATACTCAATACACCGGAAACTAACACAACATTGTAAATCAACTATACTTCAATAAAAAAGAAAAGAAAAAAAAAGATTTGGGGGTTGTCAAACATAATCAGTTCCTTATGGCTTCTGGCTTTTTGTGTTTTGGTATGTCAGTGGTTCCCAGATGTGCTGTCCCAGCACACTGGAATACTGCCGTCAGTTGGAGGGTGTTGTAGTGGAAATGTGCTAATAACAAAGATCTGAGGTTGATGAGTAATTTGCGAAAGTACCCAGGTTTTGAAGCTAACATCTTGGAAATGGCGCATAACCCAAAGACTGTCTTATCTACGCCAGGGCAGTAATCCACTGAGGCCACGGAAGTGTGTAGTGAGTATGAATTCCATTCTGTGTGTCACAGCAGAAAAAAGAGCTAATTCATATTATGGGGATTAGACAGATGTAAAAAGCACATGATTTTATCCTCAATCTAAGGGCGTGAGCTTCAGGAAACACCCAAGCAGAGGTTTTTTTTTTTAAGAGCAAAATGGAAATGCCAGACATTTTCCTTGTACATTTCCTGATTGGCTCACCTGACAGGTGACAGGTTTCAATCGCGTTTTCGACCAGTTTCCGGAACACCTGGAGGACCTTGGCGGGCACAATGTCTCCGTCAATGTTCACATCTGCCTCGTGCCACTGCCACAGGCTCTTCAGAAACTGCTCCACCTCCAGCCACTGCTGCAGGCCCTCCGGGTCCCGCAGCGGGCAGGGCAGCCGGGCGCCCTGCAGGGTGTAGTAGCGCCAGCGCTGCTGCCGGGCTTCCCTGTACCCGGCCAGGCCTCTCATCGGCACTGTGATGAGGAGCTGGGTGGGGGCCAAAACCTGGGGTTAGGAAAGGAGGGAGAAGGAGTGTGAGTTCCTAGACTCGGGAGGTGACAGAAGCCCTCAGGGAGCCGCCCTGCTGACCCAGGCCGCTCGGTTAACCACTCAACCCTTAGCAACGTGACAAGGAGGACAGAACTGCGCCCACCTGCCCGCCTGTTGGCAGAGGATTCCGTCTCTGTTGTGCCACTAGCCCATTGTAACGCTTCGGGCAAAGAAATTAACTCAGTGAGGCCTGGGTTTCATGGATCTGCAAGGAAAAAGAGTGAAGTGGACCCGGAACTCTAGAGGCACCTAAAGCTTGAGGGGAGGGGGACAAAAAAGCAGGGAGGGGAACTAGTAGTCACTGCTTTCTGCACATATCAAGCACTGCAATTCTTGTGCATTAGCCTATCTTGTGTTCACAGCCACACATGAGGCAGGCTTTGCTAACATTTCCCAGATGAGGAACCTGAGGCTCAGAGGGGCTTCAAGTCTCCCCAGGGACACACAGCCAGTCAGTGGTAGAGCCGGAACTTGACTTTAGGTCTTCCGATTGCTTGTTCAATGGTTAATTGTCTCTCCTGAGCTGGTTCTTAGTCAAGAATCAATGACCCGGGATGGGTGAAAGATCCGGTATGAATTAAGGGTGGGAAGGGATGGGACAGGAGGTGAAAGAATTCTGCAAAATGCCTCCCTTTCTTTTTGCTTGTACGGATGACCCACAGACAGCGTTAATGACTAATCCTTACAGAATCACAGGTGACATGAAAGCCTGTTTGTTGAGACAAGGTGAGCTATTGAGATGATTCTAAGTTTAATGGGAAAAAGTAAACACTAAGAATCTACTTACTTTGTTTCTACAGGAACCGGGAAAGCAGTGGTCAGGCCAATAGTCCAAGAGATAGAACAAATTAGTCCACAGTGTGGTACCACCAAAGGGAAATGACCTTTAATCACATCACACAGCAGCCCACTCCACCCTGCATGTTTCCCCATCACTCAGCTATACACTGGATGAGCCACCTCCTTTCCACGGAAAGTTCTGACAGTGGAATTTGGATAACCTTTGCCCAGGGACCAGTCAGTGGCGAATTCAGGGGTGAATATCGAAATCAGCAATAACTGATTCTGCCTCATTTTCATGGAACAGTAGTTTGGATGCTTTAGATGATGGGTGCACATGACTTCTGGTGTCCGTTGAAATGTGGTGGGATTAAAACAAGGGAGGGGGGGATCTGAACTATGGCATTTAAAATCTATATATTTGTGGGGACTTCCCTGGCAGTCCAGTGGTTAAGACTCTGCGTTTCCACTGCAGGGGGCACGGGTTCGATCCTTGGTCGGGGAACTAAGATCCCGCATGCTGTGCGGCGTGGCCAAAACAAACAAACAAACAAAAACAAACAAAAAACCCCAAATCTATACATTTTTTGAACCCACTTGCATGTGAATCCAAGAACACAACTATCATGTTATTAGTCACAAAAATGGTGGTTAATAAATGCTTATTGAATTTGGGCCAAGATAAAATAAAAGCATTTTTATATGCCCCACTGTAACTATTTTCAAAACTTATATAATATGCAGGATACAGTGTATATAAATGCAAGATATATTTTAAGCTGTGAATTCTAAGTGAGACCACAGAAGGAAATTTCCTCAGATACAGTTCTAGGAAAAGTGGTGTGATGTTTCTATTCCTAGTCACTTGCCTATATTTGTCCTGTTTAGGTTGGCAAGGTAGATAGAGGTGGGCAGATGATGCTCTGACATTCCAGGATCCAATCTAATTTTATAGTTTTCATCCTGGAGTAAATTTCCTAAAGTCTGATTCTGTCCCCAAATCCACAAGTCCCAGCATCTTGTGGGTGGTCCTTGTACCCACCAAACTTGAAATGTACTGGACTAGCAATGGTCTTTCGTTCAGGTACTAATTCTTTTGCTTTCTCATTCATTCAACAGAAGTTGAGTGTCTATCATGGGCCACACACTATGCTGGATGCTAGGAAGGGAGCAATCAAGAAACATGATCCTTATAAGCAAGGAACTTATGGTCTCGTGTGAGAGCTGGGGCATGCGTACACATACGTTTCATACTTATAGGAAAGGGGTTCTTGTGTGTCACAAGAAAAATCAAGATAAAGGAGCACAGGGGTTCAGAACGATTCAGAGTCTCATTTCTCTCACCTCTAAAAGGGAGCAAACCATAATGTCTGTTCCACTAGGTTGTGTGCAGGTTTGGGTGAGATCATTTCTGTGAGACTGGCTTTGCCCACACTACAATGTTGCATGAATGCTGGTTGTCACACACGCGCCCTGGGGGCTTACAGCTCTGTGAGATTCCTCAGCAGGGACAGAGTTGCCAGGCTGCTCCTGCAGTTCCTAAGGGCCACCTCTTCCACTTTCTTCCTTCCCCCACCTGTAGCCCATCCACTATCACTTTCAACTCTTTTCTCACCAATGCCTTGAGTTCCCTCTACCCAGTCCCCAATCTATTAAATGGATGCTTAATAAATGAATGTGTGCTTAACTGAACTTTAATTGGTACAGTGGAACATGCTTTGGAATCAGAAGCCACAGGTGGAGTTCTGGTTTTAGTGCCTAATATGACTTGATCAAGTCATTTGACTTTTTTAAGCCTCCATTTTTATCATCTGTAAAGTAGGAATGTGGGGCTTCAACTGCAGTAACATCTATGCGATGAGTGTAAATGGTAAGTACTAAGAGATCTTGTTAGTAATCTTAGTGGTGCGAGTGCCTGACACATGCTGAGACCACCCCCCATTTCCTGGCTCGCTGGGTGGGCACTTAGAGCCAAGTGACCCACATACCTTAATGTTCTCATTGTACGTGTCAGAGTAAAGGACGGCTTGAAATCGAATGTCTTGGTAGCTGATTTCTGTGGTCAGATGATGGACAATTTTCTGCACCTCTTCCACCATCTGGGAAATCCACTGGCGCCTCAAGTCCACCTGGGGGTGAAAGGATCAGCAAAGGCAGTTATTCCCGCATCGGGCCCCAAGGAAGTGACGAGACAGGGTACCAAGCAGTCAGCTCAGAAAATCCTGCCCTTCCAAGAACTCCGGGAGAGATGAACTTAGGTCTGATGACACTCGTTGGCGCCTCCGTGTTCTCTTCTGAAATAGAAGCGTTACTCAATATTTATGTAGTACCTGCCTTGCGGTAGGTGCTGTCTAGGTCCTCGGCATGACAGTGAACAGGACAGCAGCGAACAAGATACAGATACTCGCTTTCTAGTTGAAAATACAGGACATATGCGTATGTGTGTGTGTATACATACATACAGACATACACACAAACATATATACATATATGTGTACACACATATGTATAATGTAAGATCAGGTATAAGTCCCAAGTAGAACAATACAATAGGATAAGGGACTAGAGAATAAAGGGGCTGCTATTTTAGACCGGGTGGCCAGGGAAGGCCTCTCGAAGGAGGTGAGATTTGAGTGAGCCCTGATGACAGTTTGGGAAAGCAAATTCCAAGGCCCCTAAAGGAGGAGCAAGCTTGGCAAGGCTCAAGGGCCAGCAAGGAGGCCTTTGCTGTGGTTATAGGAAAAGAAGAAGGAGGGTGATAGGAGATGAACTTGGAAAGGATGGTGGGGGCCAGGGCATCCCACAGGGTTTTGTGAACCATGGTGAGACTCTAAAATGGGATAAGAATGCCTGCTGTCCAGGTTGGTGAATATAAAATAGTCTAATGCACATGAACATGTGGCGGATTGTTTTCTGTATGTCATCAATAAATGATGGTTCCCTTCTCTCCTGAGCTCACCCCCTCCTTTGGCTCCTAGACCCTTAAGAAAAGGCGTGCACTGATGTTTCTTCTGAATCTGCACGGCAAGTCTCCAAGAACTGGAAGGGACTCTTTGTTACGTTGCTCTGGAGGCACCTGCAGGCTGGTGTATGATAAGGGTCTCCCTCAGAGATGCTGCAGAGCATGTGTCTTATATGACCTTAAGTACGATGATCAGGTCTATACTAGCTTTTAATATCATCTTCTTGCCACCAGCAGCCACCCACCCCTCTCCGTGTGTTCATCTCACAACATACATCATGGGAGAAGGGACAAAGGGGAGCTTTCTTGAGCATCTGTAAACTATCAAGATTCTGCATCTTTTGGAGTATGTAAGTGGAAGAGAGAAGGTAGTCACAGAGAGGGGCAGGTCATTTGCCATGCCCCAAATAAAGGCGAATGCTTGTAGAAGCATAATTAAGGGTCTCTCCAGTGTAGGACTTCTCTGATGTGTTGGGATTCAATTCCATTCGACCAATTTTTGTTGAACATCCACTTCATGCCAGGTTCTGTGCCTACAGTGTTGTCAAGAGGTTGACAGATAAGATGACAAAGCAAGCTCAATAAACTGGAAATTAAAATTACAGCCATTAGTGCCAAGTATAGGTTTGCAAAGGATGCTAAGTGTACACAAAAAAGGGAAACTGCATCTAGCCTGGAGGCCTTCCTGAAGGCATGGTATATCAGAGTTGTATCTTGAAAGGTTAGCAGGAGTTAGCTAGAGAGAGAAGGTTGTTCTAGAAAGAGAAAATGGTAGATACCTAACACAAGGAGCACAAGGGGAGAACTGCAATTGTTTCTACTTTGTTGGAGCAGACGTTGCCTTGGAGGAGAATGGTGAGGTGGGAGAACAAACGGTGAGCGGTCTTGAAAGTGCAGGAAGAAGAATTTCAAGAACAAAGTCAACAGTAAGTGGCTGAGTGAGATAAGTCCCCCCAAATGCCCGTAGAGTTTGGTAACTAGAACAGGACTGATGTGTTTGGGGAAACCGTGGGCGTCAAGCCAGATGGCAGTGGGTTTAGAGAGAATGGGAAACCAGCAAGTGAAGTCAGAGGTAAGCGACTCCTCCCGCAAGTCTGGCTGGGGGAAGGAAAAAACAAAAACAAGGACAGCAACGGGTTTTTTCAAAAGGACACACAGGTTCAAACATGTTTAGATGCTGAGAGAAAAGAGGCAGTGAAGAAGGAAGAGGGCAGAGAGGAAAACCCCTGAGCAAGGGTTTCCCAGCCAGGAAGCATTGTGGAAATCCAGAAACCTGGTGAGGAGCTCGTCTCCGTGTGTCAGAAGGAGAAGAAGATGGGTGAAAATGCAGATAAAAGCATAGAGATTTCCTGCCTGACGTCAGCAGGAGACAAGGCAGTGCATTGAGAGTGATGTGAGAAGAGGAAGGCAGGGGACTTCAGGGTGACAGACATTGGCAATAGCTTCTCTAAGGGATGAGGGGCCATTTGGGCACATGGGTAAAGGTTGCCAGGCAGAACCAGGACTCAGCTGTGGGTGCATGAGGCTGTGGGATACCAGTGGACTCAGTTATAAGAGGTTGTCCAGTACCTCCCGGCCCTCCAGGGGTAACAGTGGAGGTGCTGAGATTAGAGTTTGCTGGCAAGATCTGGAGAAGAGCAAGGGAAGGGGTCAGTGGAGGGCCATGTTTTCGAGCCTGGGCAGAGAATGGATGAAGCCAGTTTGGTAGATTAGGGGACATTGGACAAGTTCCGGGGCCAGACGTCTGATCAGGAATAGTGGGGAAAAGTAAGACAAGGGCTAACTGGATAGAACGTTGCAGTCAGAATGGTTGGGAAATAGTAATCTCGAATAGTTAAGTTCTCAGAATGTGTTGAGGACTAAGGCTAATTTCCCAAATCTTCCAAGTCCACTGATGTGAGTCCATAGAACTTGACTGTTAGTAACCCAGTGGTGACTCTATATATGCAGATACATTTTGTTTCCTATGTTAATAAACTAATGAAAGATTCATTACCATATTGATACTATCAAATAATTTTTAACTGATAAAAGCTTGAAAATGTGTGTGTGTGTGTGTGTCTGTGTGTGTGTGTCTGTGTGTGTGTGTCTGTATGTGTGTTTGTGTGTGTGTGAGTGTGTGTGTGTGTGTGTCTGTGTGTGTGTGACTGTGTCTGTGTGTGTGAGAGTGTCTGTGTGTGTGTGAGTGTGTGTGTGTGTCTGTGTGTGTGTGTGTGTGTGTGTGTGTGTGTGCACCTAGTGGGAACAGTTCTCCATTGTGAATGTCATCTACAAATTATGCCGCCATTTGATGGTAGAATTTTCTTACCGGCAGGACAAGTCCAGACACCCCTTAGAAGACACCTATAATTTCTCATTCATTTTTCCTCTTTATGACCTGTTTTGACGTGTGAAGATAAAAGTCAGAATAAGGAAATACTTTTTCTGGGCCTAGAGCCACAAATTCTGGTTTTGATTTTCTTTATCTGTCACTTTTGCTGCAATTTAAACTCAGGATCTTAGAATTGGAAGAGTCTCAGAAACCATCTTGTCTGGTATCCCTTTACAGAAGGCCAGAGTGACAGGGTGGCCCTCCTAATATCACACTGGTACTTAGCAGTATGACTAGACCTAATGCCCAGGTTCCCCAACTCTTCTTTCTGTCACACTGTGCTACACTCTCAATTAGGAGTTCCAGAAATAATACCTACCTTTATCCTCTTTCTGAACCTGACCATGCGCTCAATTTGGAGTTCATGAAATAACAAGTCCAAAGTTGTTCTGGCATGCCGCACCACTGACTGTTCTGGCATGCTGCAGACACATAAGGGCGACACAGCAGGGGCCGGACAGTGATGCAGGGCTTAACCAGAGCTGTGGAGGGAGAGCCCTGCCTTGGACAGGCCCGCCCCAGGACCCAAGCCACTGGAGTCGAGGGGGAGCCGCTTTCCTGTTAGGTGATGGGCAGCCCCTTCCTGCCTATGTCTCTGGATACACTTCCTGCCATTGGTTCTTACCAAACAGGATCACAGAGCTATTCACCGGCCCCCAAAGGGGTTTGGGCTGGGGGTTTCCCAGGCTCAGTCCCACGTACCTCTTGTCACTCCCATGGTCTAAACCACAACCCAGAAGCCCCAGGCTGTTTCCCTCAGCTTGTCCTGACCATGGCCTAGCAAGGTGCGGTAAGAAGATTCCATTTCACGGTGTGGAAAAGCAGGAAATGGGGCCTGAGGCAGTTTTAGAGGGAGTGGTCTTGGTGAAAGAAGGAGGCTCCACCACAGGTAGAGAGAGACCTGTCGCCAGCCCAATGTCAGAATCCCTTTGTTGCCTCTCAAACTTCAGGAAGCAAAAGCTAAGATACCAGTTGTAACCTTGAAGCAGACTCGTCACTAAATTTATTTCACAGCAAAGCTTTGAAACAAACTTAAGGAGGAAATATGATAATTTAAGAAGATGGATCAAAGCCCATTCAGTCCAAATTTTTTTTTTTTTTTTGGCTGCTTCCCGCGGCTTGTGGGATCTTAGTTCCCTGACCAGGGATCGAACCTGGGCCCTAAGAGTGAAAGCACCAAGTCCTAACCACTGGACCACCAGGGAATTTCCTCACGCAGTCCAAACTTGACCTCGAGTGCCTGTTTAAGTTTCATTCACATCCTCTGCTGATTAGGTCAATGCACAAAGGTTGGGACTTCCCTGGTGGTCCAATGGTAAAGAATCTGCCTTCCAATGCAGGGGATGCATGTTCGATCCTTGGTCAGGGAACTAAGATCCCACATGCCAAGGGGCAACTAAGCCCACGCGTGGCAACTACTGTGCCCGTGTGCCTCAACTAGAGAGCCTGCGTGCCGCAAATTGCAGAGCCCACGTGCTCTGGAGCCCGCGCACCACAACTAGAGAGAAGTCTGCATGCCTCAACTAGAGAGAAGCCCGAGTGCCACAACGAAAGAACCCGTGCGCTGCAATGAAGATCTCGTGTGCTGCAACTAGGGTCTGACGTAGCCCAAATAAATAAATAAGTAAAAGAGACTTTGTCTTAAAGAATAAATAAAGAGAAACACTTTGTTTCTAAAGAGAAGCATTTGTGGGTGTGGCAGAGCAAAAGCAGAAATGAACTGTGGTAAGTTAACCAGGCCCATGATGTTAGATGTGGTTAGATCATCTAATCCGACCCCTGCATTGCACTGATCCTGCAAAAGTTATGCCACACTCCTTAGCATGCAGATTTAGTCACTCTAACTAAGCAGAGTTTACGCAGAAACAGTCATTAGAGACTGTTGGCACCTTTAAGGTTGCCATCCATTTTTTGTGGGCCTCCTTCCAGGACGTGTCTATGTGCCCACACGCATGTCCACCTCCCCAGGCACAGCGTCAGGCCCATTGTTGTCCCACATCATTTGCTACTATTAATAGCTCAAGTTTGTGAACAATTTCCTGTTGCAAATATAAATTATTGAGAATTCAAGGTTATTCCTTATAATTACATCAGTCTGACTCACTTGTATTCCCACATGCTTTCCTGAGAGGGAGGTAGGGGGTATACTAAATAGTGCACCAGGAATGACACACAGGCCTGGCCATACCCAGGAGCATGTGACCAAAGCGAATGTCATCCATGGTGAGTGCCACTGGGGAAAAAGGCTGAGAACTTCCTTCTAGACAACAGGAAGTCAGACTATTAATTCTGGAACTGCATTAACTCCAATAATCAGTTTAAAAAAGTGATGGGGCAGGGGGCACAGACACTGTCTCTGTCTTCCAGGGGTTAATAATTTAAAGGCACAGAGACTTAAATTCAGTGATCCATACAGATAAGACATCACATTCTCCATCTTTTTAGACTAATTCTTCCATGAACCAAATGCTTGGGCCCCACAGGATATTTGCAGCTCCTAAACACAGCAGAAGCCATAGCAGCAGCAGCACTGTGGAGCTAAGACTGGTGAGGCATTGCTGTGCGCAGGATACTTTATAAGGGTTAGCTCCTTTGAAACTCCCGATAATCCTTTAAGGTGGAGGCTATGATAATCCCTATTTTACAGAGGACGACACTGGAGTTCAGAAAGTGTAATAATTTACCCAGGGTCCCAGAGTCAGTAAGTCACAGAACAGGAATCCACACCCAGGCAGTGCCCTTGTTCATAATCACTGCACCGCTCCGCCTCCCCAAGGACAAGGAGACTGGGAATGAAACCCGCTAACTGCTTGAATGGGGTTCCAGTAGCTGGAAGGCCTCTCCTCCACTTGTTAAAACCCTATGCATTACGCATGCACTAAGGCTTTGTCATCACTCTTTCTGTGAAACGCCTCTCCCATCAGAGGTCACACTGCTCTCTTCCCCTCCAGCACCCTGTTTAAATCTCTATGTAGTGGGCTTCCCTGGTGGCACAGTGGTTGAGAATCCGCCCGCCAATGCAGGGGACACGGGTTCGAGCCCTGGTCCGGGAAGATCCCACATGCCGTGGAGCAACTAAGCCCGTGCACCACAACCACTGAGCCTACGCTCTAGAGCCTGCGAGCCACAACTACTGAGCCTGTGTGCTGCAACTACTGAAGCCTGTGCGCCTAGAGCCCGTGCTCCACAATAAGAGAAGCCACTGCAATGAGAAGCCTGCGCACTGCAATGAAGAGTAGCCCCCGCTCACTGCAACTAGAGAAAGCCCGCGCGCAGCATTGAAGATCCAATGCAGCTGAAAATAAAATTAAATAAATAAATAAATAAATAAATAAATCTCTATGTAGCGCTTGTGATGTTAAGCATTTGCTGTCTGCATGGGGAACTTCCTCCTTTTACCTTTGGGGTTATGTGCAAAATCTGCAGGTGAGATAAGGCCACCCTTAAAGATACCCAAACACACAATTTCTCTCTCACTAAGCAGGCCACATCCAGACCTGTGTTTTGGGCACTGTGTTTTGCGCTGTGTGTGTTTATGGTGATATAGAGGGTTTAGCAGAGGAAATGTGGTTTGGCGTAAAAAAAGAATAGGCTGAAACCGCAGCATCTTCACTAACTGTGTGACTTTGGACACGCTGTTTAATCAGCACGAGCCCTGCTTCCTCCTCTGTTAAAATGGAGGTAATATGCACGTGTCACATGATTGTTGATTAAATGAGACACTGTAGGGCCTCAACCTGCCAGCACCTTTAACGCTCGTCTTGCATTATCTTCAATGAGCCCTGAAGATACTTCTGACCACATACGTGCAATGATACTATATGAATTCAAGGGGAATAAAGATATCCAAGACACTGTTCTTCTCCCTGGAAACTTATAAAGAATAAAATGATATACTATTTAAGTTGCCACCAAGATAACAATAGGAAAGGTGTCGGGAGTCAAGATACAATTGATCGCCAAATAAATATGATCAGTGATCGTTATGATGGGAGTTCACAGGAAGACACAGACGTTTTGTGTTGGGGTGTCAGATTAATCTTCCATCAGAAAGTGGACTCTCAGCTGAGTTTGAAGGATGAGGCTGAGCCAGAAAAATGAAGAAGAGACAGGACATCTCCCCAGGTGTGGGGGGGAGGGACGCTCTGGCCTGAGATCTTCTCAGGGCACAGTTCTTGTGGGACAGGGCTGTCAGACTCAACCACCTATGGGGCAGAGTAGGGGACACACATGGGGCGGGGGGGCGCGGAGGCGGGTGTCAGACCCAGCAGTGCCGCAGCCTCCAGTGGGACAGACACTCAGCTCCAGCCCATGGCTGCCAGGTAAGAAACTGGGACCTGTGGTTGCCAGATAGCCTGATTTTTTTTTCCAGAGAAGATGGAAAGCTGGATTTCTATGCAAAATCTCACTGTTTTGAAATGTTTGTAACAAATGGGACAAAATTTAAAAATTCTCTGCAGGCCAAAGAAAACACACGCACAGGCTGGATTCAACATAGAGAGCTTTTGTTTAGAATTTCTGTGATTGAAGATGCAGGGAAGCAGAGAGTAGAAAGATAAAGTATTACTTGAATGCCAGGCTAAAATATTTGGATTTTTTTCTTTCAGAAAACACAGGACAATGGGGAAATGCCAGCTAACGCCTCTTCCACTTATAGCCCCCAAAAGGAGAAATCATTTTGTTTGCTATAATTTTTATTATGATACGTTTTCCCTATTTATCCCTCTTAATGGTTTTGCCTAAGAAATCAACTTGACTTATCACTATAATAATGAACTCTGCTTTGTTTACTCGTAAAGGCATGAAAACCCTAGACTAGTGCCTAACTCTTTGTTTAAATGTTTTAGTTTTAAGGGTGGCTCTGTGCCTTAATTGCTTCGGCTGTAAATGGAAAGGTTTAAACTAGATAATATTGAATGTCCCTTCAAGTTCTAACATCCAAAGAGCCTATGACTCTATCGAGAAGAAATTAAATTAGTTCTTAATTGATGCATACTAAAAATATAGTGGTAATACATACATATTTTAATCTAGCAGTTTTACAGTTTTCAAAGAGCTTTCTTATTTACTTTTTTTCAAAGACCCCACTAAGATCCTATTATCACTCCCATTTTACAGAGAAGAAAACTGAGGCTCAGACAGGTTAAGTGTCTTGCTCATGACCACCCAGGCATCAGTGGCAGAGCTAGAGTTCCAGCCCAAGTTCTAACTCTTCTTTCCACATTCTATTCCCAACATACCTCTTGCACTAGAACCTCAAAGAGAGGACTGAAATATGGTAAGTCCCTGAACACTCTTATGGGTGATGGTCTTGAGTTCCTGAGGAGCATTTTCTGTATCTTTGGAAACAGCCTGAAATTCTTTCTGCATCAAGGTTGGTGGGGCGGGAGGGTGGGAGGGGCGCATGGGAGAGACCCGTATCTGTCCTTACCTTATTCAGCAGGCAATCTTCTAAGTTTTCTTCCATTAGGGATTTCATGTCTTCTTGGTCTATGCTGAGCAGAACAGCAACGTCTTGGTTTGTCTCTCAGCAGAGAGAGCACTTGTGCGTAGATTTCCCAGTGATATTAGTCTCTGGGTGCTGAATTTCTCTGGGAATGTGTATGTGGACCACAGACTTGCCTTCTCAATTCTTCATTCAAGCTCTCATTTCCAAATTGTGAGCATCCATCTTTCATCTTTTGGGAAATTTAAAAAAAAAAAAAAGAATTGAAGAAGGAGAGTTGATGAAACTGCATTTGAGTCCAGCCAAATTTTACTCTATTTAGCTCTGTTGACTGGTGCTTTGACCGAAGGGCAATTTTCCAAGTTGTATTTCCCACTCAAATACTCAAAAGTTCCATTCAAGACGGAAATGCCCTGTAGTTGGCTTCTTCCGAACTATGTATGCTCTTATCCTGACACTAGATGCACCTTTGAGCTCAGTATCTTATATCTCCTTGTTCTAATCCTGTTGACAGTAAATATCCCTTGCCCTCCAATCCAGAAAACCCCACAGATGGATTTACCTTCTTTACAATAAACAAATAAGAAACTGCCAAACAACCAGCCTGGCACCCATGATTATGCCTACAAACAAGTGATCAGGACACAATAATCCGCATGTGGAGACACACACACACACAGGTATGGACACACACAGGCACAGACACAGAGGCACACACAGTCATGGACACACACAGGCACACACACACACACACAGGTATGGACACACACAGGCACGAACACAGAGGCACACACACACAGGCATGGACACGCACAGGCCCCCCCCCCCCCACACACACACACACAGGTATGGACACACACAGGCACACAGAAGCACACCCAGGAGTGGCAGGACGGGATCCTTCCGCTTGCCTGCTGACCTTTAAATCTCCCTCTTCCCACCTGAAAGCTAGCAGTAAAAATAAAGTCAGTGTAAAAATAAAGTTGAGGAAACACTCACATCTGGTTTTGCCAGCAAAACTATGTTGGAAAACAGCTCAGGCAGCAAATTCCCAGTCTGGCTGGCTGGGGCTAGTTTTATTACAGAAAAAAAAAATTTCACAATGGCTTGATCTCCCTGAAACTGGTAAACATCAGAGTCTGCTATCAGATGATCTAAAGGTGTTAGAGCACTTCTGGGAGCCCAGCTCAATTCGGAGCAATGTTCCAAAGGCAAGTGTTTTCTCCAAACCCACCTCTGAGTGCATCCTCTGGGTGCTCAGCAACCATGCTGGGCGCCCGGGCTGCTCTGCGTTCTGTAACCACAGCATTTGCATATCTTCCTGAACTTGGCACCATCTGAAAGCCACATCCACATCAGAGCTCTGGCTGCTCCATGCTCCACCCACCTCACTAATCCGGGTGTTCCGTCCAGCTTCTACAGCTCCCCTCTGGGAACCTGCAGTCTGATATGAATATGGTAAAGCCACCCCTCCTCAATACCGCCTCTACGTTTCATTTACTTCCATTCGTAATTTTAAACCTCCTTCTTTTGATAGCAAATGTTCCTGAATATTTCAGAATCTTCTTCTTTTGCCTTCTCTTACTGCTGGTCAGTCGTTCCAAACTATCAGTTTTTCACAGACCAAGAGTCTCTTCCCTCTGTGCTTCTTGCAATTCAGAGTTCTCTTTCCACCTCATTTTCAACTTCACCAAAGTCCTCCTGTTTTTCCCAGGTGTTCTTGCTTTTGTCCTTACTTCTGCTTCACTGCAATCATTCATGCAGGAGTCCCTTTCCTCTGGTGGGGCCTTTCCTACTATTCTAAGGTTACCCCAGTCGCCCGTCATCAGATGCACAAACTTTCATCCTTTTGTGCCTGTGGTGGCCTTACCTCGATTGCTCCAGTACCGCAGCTGATCAAAATGCTGAAAGTGGCATTCTTCTCTCGTGCTAGGGTCCAGTGACACTTGCCAGATGTGAGCGGGGAGAGCAATGAACAGGGCCAACTGAGGAGCCTGGGAGAAGAAGAAGGAGCACGTGCTCAGGGTGGCTTGCTAGAGTTTAATTTTACCTGGATGCTGTACCCAGGAAATGGGGTGTTGTATAAACGCAAGCAGTTCCCTGCTCCATGATGTTCCTTACGGGCAAAGGTTCTGAAATACAGGGCAGTCCCACAAACACAGGTGCTCTGACAGATTGGCAAAGACAACATTTCTTTGTAGATAGAGATCTCTGGCTAATTGGATATTGGATCAGCAAATACTTATTGAGCAACAGATTGCCCAGGGCACTGTGCTGTGTCACTGAGAGGGATTAAAAATGGACTCAGATTCCCCTCTTTCCTCGGGAAATAAATATCCTCGTTTCTCATGACTCACACCAAATACAAGTATGAACATGTAAACCAACTTTAGCTCAATTTCTGTGGTGAGGACCAAGAAGTTATTCTTTAAAGTCAGTTTAACAAGGCATTCAAACCCTAAACCATCAATATGAGAAGCCCTGGGAAGATCATGTCACCTGGTTCACCAGCAAAGGTGTTTGTTACTGATTTACCTTAGTGGCCAGGATTTTCATACCAAAAAGGGGAAGGGTTGGCTTGATTCAGATCAATCTTAAATATACAAATTTGTTAAACTTCACCAAGATTACAAATTCTGACTTATTCTTTCAAAGATTTCATTTAATCCCAGGGTGACTCAAATCTGACAGTTCAGAGGACCAAATAGAGATAATTGTTTAAGCTGTGAGGAAGCCCCCAACAATGAACAGACCCTGTCTGTTCTGTGTCACCTGTGTAGCCCGGTACCTAACACAGGGGTCCCCAACCCCCGGGCCGTGGACCGATACTGGTCTGTGGCCTGTTAGGAACCGGGCCACATAGCAGGAGGTGAGCGGCAGGCGAGCGAGTGAAGCTTCATCTGCTGCTTCCCAAAGCTCTCATCACCACCTGAACCATCACCCCCCCACACACCCAGCCCCCCACCCTGTCCGTGGAAAAATTGTCTTCCACGAAACCAGTCCCTGGTGCCAAAAATGTTGGGAAGCACTAACCTAACACATAACCGACCCTCAATGAATAGTGGTGAATATTTCTTTGCCTTAAAGTGACCATTCTAATAAATAAAATACTTTGAGATGCATAAAACAGCAAAGATGACCTGTTACAAAATAGTATATACTCAGTGATCCCAGACTGGGCTAGCTAGAGGAAAGGAAAGGAAAATATCTAGATCTGTGTCCATCTGGCTGTGTGTCCATCCATTTATATTTCTGTGCACTGGAATGTCATTCTGGATCTTCCTCACTCAAATGGCCCAATGCTGAAAGGCAACCCAGAAACTTATTTTTAACAGAGACCAGCTGTCGATGTAATAAAGCTCCTGCTATGGCTTGGATGACACTTTATTTTCAAATTAAATAGTAAGGTATTTCCATGTTCATATCTCTCTACCTGGTAAACAGAGTTATATTTTCATCTGAAACTTTTCCTTAAGTCAGGGTGCAACTCCCTTCCCTCTGCTCTGAGTCATGTGAGGCTGGCATATTTTTCAGTTGACATCACCAGGAAAACACTGGGAGTGAAGAAAGCCTTTAAGGAAGAAGACATTTGGTTTTATTAATTTGTTATACCATGAAACTAACTGGTTCACCTAAGTTTCTGTGATACCTGAGTTAGGAAGTGGCAGGAAATAGGTGATGGGAGGAATTAATTGTTCCTAGTTCTTGGGAACACAGGGGACTGCTTTTCCTCCCCCCTCTACTGCTCATGACACGTGACAAATTTATCTGTTTTTAGTTAAAAGAGACCCAGCCAGAAGATAAAGACATAGAGATCGAGGGAACAAAATAGAAAGTCCAGAAATAGACACACAAACACAGTCATTTGATCTTTGATAAAGCATAAACACATTTCAGTGGAGGGAAGATATTTCTTTCCACTAATGTGTATTGGAAAAATTGGTTGCCCATAGGAAAAGAAATAAACCTTGATATAAATCTCATACCTTACATAAAGATTAACTCAAAATGGATCATAGATCTTAATGAGAAACATAAGCTAAATCCTTGTGACCTGAGGTTAGGCCAAGAGTTCTTAGGAATGATGAAATTGATAAATTAGACTGCATCACATTTAAGAACTTTTGTTCTTCCAAAGATACTGTCATGAGAATGAAGAGACAAGATATGGCCTAGGAGGATATATTTGAAAACTACATACCCAACAAAGGACTTGTATCCAGAATATGTAAAGAACTCTCAAACTTAATAATAAGAGAACAACACAACTTAAAAATGAGTAAAGGGCTTGAACAGACACTTCACCAAAGAGGATATAAGGATGGCAAATAAGCATGTGAAAAGATAGTCGGTATCATTAGACATTCAGGAAATGCAAATTAAAAACATGAAAAGATACAATTACATACTTAATTGAATGGCTAAAATGAAAAAATGGTGACAATACCTAGTGTTGACAAGTATACGGAGCAACTGAAACTCTCATACATTTCTGATGGGAATGAAAAATGGTTTGGTAATTTCTTATGAAGTTAAATATATATTTGACCCCCAGCAATTCCACTCCTAGGCATATAGCCTAGAGAAATGAAAACCTGGTTTACACAAAAACCTGTATATGAATGTTCACAGCACTGTTATTTGTGACAGTCAAAAGTTGGATGCCACCCCAAAGCTTCTCAACAGGTGAATTGATAAACTGTGGTACATCCATACCATATAATAATATACAACAATAAAAAGGAAAAAATTATTGATATACACAACTTGGATGAATCTTAAATACATTGTGCTGAGTGAGAGAACCCAGTTTCAAAACATTACATATTGTATGATTCCATTAATTTGGCATTCTCAAAAATTCTTGAAAAAAGACCAAGTTATAGTGGTGGGGAACAGATCAGTGGTTGCCAGGGGTCTTGGGTGAAGTGAGGGTGTTAGTACCAAGGGATAGCATGAGATAGTTTTTTGGAATGGTCTAACTGTTCTGTGTTCTGATTTTGGTGGGGTTTTCATGAATCTGTATATATGTTAAAATTCATACAACTTTTCATCAGAAAAAAAAGTGTTACTGTAGATCATTTTTAAATAGAGAAACCCAAAGATATTGATTATAATGAAAATACAATCAAGTTACCAGGTCCTCATAGATAATACATTTTGTGTTATTTTATGGGAAAATGTAAGTATTGTGTAATCAAATAGTATCTTTTTTAAAAAAAATTTTTAGAGCAGTTTTAGGTTCACAGAAAAATTGAGAGGAAGGTAGAGATTTCCCACATACTCCCTCCCCCAAGACATGCATAGCCTCCTCCATTATCAACATCTGCCACCAGAGTGGTACATTTGTCACAGTTGATGAACCTACACTGTCACACCATTTCACCCAAAGTCCTAATTTACATTATGGTTGACTCTTGGTGTTATGCATTTATGGGTTTGGACAAATGTATCCATCCTTATAATACTGTACGAAGTATTTCCACTGACCTAAAAATACTCTGTGTTCTGCCTATTCATCCCTCCTCCACCCCCACCCCCCACCAACTCCTGGCAACTATTCTTTTTTACAGTCTCCATAGTTTCACCCTTTCCAGAATGTCATATAGTTGGAATCATACAGTATGTAGCCTTTTTAGATTGGCTTCTTTCACTTAGTAATATGCGTTTAAGTTCCTCCATGTCTTTTCATGGCTTGATAGCTCATTCTTTTTAGTGCTAAATAATATTCCATTGTCTGGATGTACCACAGTTTATTTATCCGTTACCTACTGAAAGACATCTTGGTTGCTTCCAAGTTTTGAAAATTATGCATAAAGCTGCTACAAACATCCAGTTACAGGTTTTTATGTGGATATAAGTTTTCAGCTCCTTTGGGTAAATACCAAAGAGGGTAATTGCTGGATCATATGACAAGGATATATTTGGTTTTGTAAGAATCCACCAAACTGTCTTCCAAAGTGGTTGTACCATTTTGTATTTCCACCAGCAATGATTATAATTTCCTGCTGCTCCACATCCTCTCCAGCATTTTGTACTGTCAGTGTTTCAGATTTTACCCATTCTTATAGTTGTGTAGTGGTATCTCATCGTTGTTTTAATTTGCATTTCTCTGATGACTTATAAGGTGGAGCATCTTCTCATATGCTTATCTGCTATCCGTATGGCAGTGGTGAGGTGTCTTGTTAAGGTCTTTGGCACATTTTCTAACTGGATTTTTTATTTTCTTCTTCTTAAATTTTAAGAGTTCTTTGTATATTTTGGGTAATAGTCCTTCATCAGATGTGTCTTTGGCAAATATTTTCTCCCAGCCTGTGGCTTGTCTTCTCATTCACTTGCCATTGTCTCTCATAGATCAGAATTTTTTACTTTTAATGAAGTCCAGTTTATTCATTAGTTGTTTCACGGATGGTGCCTTTGGTATTTTATGTAAAAAGTCATCACCATACCCAAAGTCATCCAGGTTTTCTCTAAAGTTATATTCTAGGATTTTTACAGTTTTGTTTTTTACATTTAGGCCTATTATCCATTTTGAGTTAGTTTTTGTGAAGAGTGTATGTGTCTAGATTCTTTTTTCTTTTTGTTTGGCATATGGATGTCCATTTTCCCAGCACTATTTGTTGAAAATATTATGTTTCATTGTATTACCTTTGCTCTTTTGTTAAAGATCAATTGACTAGGGCTTCCCTGGTGGCGCAGTGGTTGGGAATCTGCCTGCCAATGCAGGGGACACGGGTTCGAGCCCTGGTCTGGGAGGATCCCACGTGCCGCGGAGCAGCTGGGCCCGTGAGCCACAACTGCTGAGCCTGCGCGTCTGGAGCCTGTGCTCCGCAACAAGAGAGGCCGCGATGGTGGGAGGCCCGCGCACCGCGATGCAGAGTGGCCCCCGCTTGCCGCTTGCCGCAGCTGGAGGAAGCCCTCGCACAGAAACGAAGACCCAACACAGCCAAATAAATAAATAAATAATAATTAAAGGTGCTAATAATTTAAAAAAAAAAAAAAAAAAAAAGATCAATTGACTATATTTATAGGGGTCTGTTTCTGGGTTCTCCATTCTGTTCATCCATTTGGCTATTCTTCTGTCAATACTACACTGTCTTGATTACTGTAGCTCTATAGTAAGTCTTGAAGTCAAGTATTGTCAGTCCTCCAACTTTGTTCTTCTCCTTCAACATTATGTTAGCTATTCTGTGTCTTTTGCCTTTCCATATAAACTTTAGAATCAATTTCTCAATATCCACAAAATGACTTGCTGGGATTTTTATTGGGATTGCATTTAATAAAGTTGGGAAAAACTGACATCTTGACAATATTGTCTTCCTATCCATGTACATAAAATATCTCTTCAGTTATTTATGGATCTTGTACCTAAGTATTCCATTTTGGGGGGATGTTAATGTAAATGGCATTGTATTTTTAACTTCAAATTCCACTTGCTCATTGCTGATATATAGGAAAGCCATTGGCTTTGTATATTAACCTTATATCCTGCAACCTGTCTATAATTGCTTATTAGTTGCAGGGGTTATTTTCTGTTGATTTTTTCAGATTTTCTACATAGAGGATCATGTCACCTGAGAAAAAAGGAAGTTTTATTTTTCCTTTTTAAATCTGTATACCTTTTATTTACTTTTCTTGCCTTATTGCATTAGCAAGGACTTCCAGTATGATGTTGATAAGGAGTGGTGAGAGGGTACATCCTTGCTTTGTTCTTGATCTTAGTGGGAAATCTTCTAGTTTCTCACCATTAAATATGATGTTAGCTGTAGGTTTTTTGTAGATATTCTTTACCAAGTTGAAGAAGTTACCCTCTATTCTTAGTTTACTGAGAATTTTTATCTCAAACAAGTGTTAAATTTTGTCAGATACTTTTTTTGCTTCTATTGATATGATCATGTGATTTTTCTTTCTTAGGCTGTTGATGTGATAGATTATATTAATTAATTTTTGAATGTTGAACCAGCCTTGCGTACCTGGGATAAATCCTACTTGGTCTTGGTGTATAATTCTTTCTATACATCGTTACTGATATTTCGTTGAAGATTTTTGCATCTGTGTTCATAAGAGATATGGGTCTATAGTTTTCTTTCCTTGTAATGTCTTTGTCTCATTTGAGTATTAGGGTAGTGCTGGCTTCATAGAATGAGTTAGGAAGTATTCCTTCTGCTTCTATCCTCTGAAAGAAATTTTAGGGAGTTGGTATAATTTCTACCTTAAATGTTCAGTAGAATTTACCAGTGAACACATCTGGGACTGGTGCTTTCTGTTTTGCAAGGTTATTAATTATTGATTCAATTTCTTTAAAAGATATAGGCCTATTCTTCTATGAGTTTTGGCAAATTATGTCTTTCTAGGAATGGATCCATTTCATCAAGGTGATTAAATCTGTGGGCATAGAGTTGTTCATAGTATTTCTTTATTATCCTTTTAATGTTCATAGGACCTGTAGTGATATCCCCTCTTTCATTTCTGATATTAGTAATTTCTGTCCTCTCTCTTTTTTTCTTAGTCTGGCTAGAGGCTTATCAATTTTATTGATCTTTTCAAAGAATCAGTTTTAGTTTTGTTGATTTTCACTATTGATTTTCTATTTTCAATTTCATTTATTTCTGCTCTAATTCTTATTCTTTTCTTCTGTGTATTTTGGATTTTTTTCCTAGTTTCCTAAGGTGGAAGCTTAGATTATTGATTTTAGATCTTTCTTCCTTTTTAATATATCCATTCAATGCCATAAAATTCCCTCTAAGCACTGCTTTCACTGCATCCCACAAATTTTGATAGGTTGTGTTTTTTCATTTAGTTCAAAATATTTTAAAATTTCTCCTGAGATTTCTTCTTTGACCCATGTATTATTTAGAAGTGTGTTGTTTAATCTCCATGCATTTGGGGATTTTCCAGTTATCCTTCTGTTATTGATTGGTTTTTTAGTTTAATTCCATTATGGTTTGACAGCAGACATTGTATGATTTCTGTTCTTTTAAATTTGCTTTATGGCCCAGAATGTGGTCTATCTTGGCGAATGTTCCATCTGAGTTTAAGAAGAATGTGTATTCTGCTGTTGTTGGATAAAATAGTCTGTAGATATCAATTATATTCGGTATTTTTATTAGATAAATATTTAGTTGTTTTTTAATTGAAATATAGTTGATGTGCAATATTATGTTAGTTTCAGGTTTATTATAAAATGGTTGAACTTTTGCATACATTGTGAAATGATCACTGTGATAAGTCTAGTAACCATGCATCCCCATACGAAGTTATTACAATACTATTGACCATATTCCTGATACTGTATATTACATCCCTATGACTTATTATATAACTGGAAGTTTGTAACTCTTAATCCCCTTCACCTATTTTACTCCCTCCATCCCCTTCCTTTCTGGCACTTATATCTAGTGTTGATGGTGTTGTTGAATTCAACTATGTCCTTACTGATTTTCTGCTTGCTGGATCTGTCCATTTCTGATAGAGGGGTATTGATGTCTCCAGCTACGATAATGGTGTCATCTATTTCTCCTTGCAATTCTGTTGGTTTTTGCCTCACATAGTTTGACACTCTGTTGTTAGGTGCATACATGTTAAAGACTGCTATGTCTTCTTGGAGAATTGACTCCTTTATCATTACATAATGTCCTTCTTTATCCCTGATAACTTTCCTTGCTTTGAAGTCTGCTGTCTGAAATTAATATAATTATTCCTGCTTTCTTTTGATTAGAGATAGCATGGAGTATTTTTCTCCATATATTTACCTTTTATCTTTATATTTAAAGTGGGTTTCTTGTAGACAACATATAGTTGGGCCTTGGGTCTCGTTTTTTGATCCACTCTGACAATCTTTGTCTTTTAATTGGTGAATTTAGACCATTGACATTCAAAGTGATTATTGATATAGTTGGATTCATATCTAACATGTTTGTTACTGTTTTCTATTTGTTGCCCTTATTCTTTGTGCCTGTTTTTGTCTTCCACTCTTTTTTCTGCCTTTGGGGGTTTTAATTAAGCATTTTTTGTGATTCCATTTTCTCTCTTTTCTTAGCATATCAGTTAATTAATAAGTTAACTTATTTTAACATTTTTTAAGTGGTTGACCTAGAGTTTGCAATATACACTTGTAACTAACCCAAGTCTACTTTCAAAGAACACTATACCACTTCACAGGTGGTGTGAGTACCTTATAATAACGAAATAATCCTAATTTCTTCCTCTCATCCCTTCTATCCCTTGTATCATTGTTATCATTCATTTCATTTATATATAAGCATACATAAATGTGTGTGTATATATATAAATGTATTATATATATACACACACATATATATAATATACAGAAATACACAGTCAAATTCATTGTTGCCATTATTATTTTGAACAAATTGTTTTCTGTTAGATCAATTAAGAATAAGAAAAATAAGTTTTTATTTTCCTTCTTGTATTCCTTCTTCAATGCTCTTCTTTTCTTTATGTAGATCCGAGTTTCTGACTTATATTATTTTCCTTCTCTAAAGAACTTCTTCAACTTCTTTAACATTTCTTGCAAGGCAAGTCTAATGGCAACATATTCTCTCAATTTTTGTTTGTCCAAGAAAGTCTTTCTTTCTCCTTCATTTCTGAAGAATACTATATTGGTGGTTTTTATTCTTTCAACACTTTAAATATTTCACTCCACCCTTTTCTTGCATCATTTCTGAGAAATCAGATGTAATTTCTTTGTTCTTTTATAGGTCAGTGTTTGTTTCCTTGTCTTTGATTTTCTGTAATTTGAATATGATACTCCTAGGTGTAGTTTTTATGGCATTTATTACACTTGGTATTCTCTGAGCTTCGTGGATCTGTGGTGTGGTATCTTCAATTTATTGGGGGGAAATTACCAGTCATTATTGTTTCAAATATTCTGTTTGTTTCTTTTCCTTCTGGTATTCTCATTATGTGTATTTTACACCTATTGCAATTTTCCCACAGTCCTTAAATATTTTTTTTTATAGTCTTTGTTCTCTTTATTTTTCAGTTTTGGAGGTTTCTATTAAGATAGCCTCTAGCTCAGAGATTTTTTTCCTCAGCCATGTCCAGTCTGCTAATAAGCCCATCAAAGGCATTTTCATTTGTTTCAATGTTTTTTTTTTTTCATCTCTAGCACTTCTGTTTGGTTCTTTTTTAGAATTTCCTTCTCTCTGCTTACATTACCCATCTGTTATTATATGCTGTCTACTTTATCCGATAGAACCCTTAGCATATTAATTATAGTTGTTTTAAATTCCCTATCTGAAAGTTCTGACATCTCTGCCATGTCTGATTCAAACTGTGTTTTTTGTCATTTCATATGCCTTGTAATTTTTTCTTGTCAAACATAATGTGCTGGGTAAAAGGAACTGATGTAAATAGACTCTAGTAATGTGGTGGTGGGGAAATATTCTAGAGTCCTATGATCAGTCTTTTAGTGAGCCTGTGCTTTGGACCATGGACCTCACTAGTGTTTCTCAGGGTTTTTTTTTCCTCCTTCCTGAAGTGGGACAGGATGGCTAGAGTGGGCTGAAGTTGGCTATTCTCCTTCTCCCTTATGGAAGGCTAGAGCTTACTAGAGTTGGATATTTCCCTTCTCTCAGGTCTGATAATACCCCAGCAGGTTAGGTTTTGGTTAACCAGTTTCTGCTGAGTACAGACCTTGCTAAAAAGAATAGATTGCTCTGGTTCATTTTCCCTTCCCTGCAGGAAGCACGAGGGATTTTTGGTTTTGTTTTGTTTTGTTCTTTCTGATATTTACTGTGAGGATCTGGTGGAGAACCTAGAGGTAAGTCTCACAAAATTGTGGAGGCCCCCCCATGACCGGGTCCCTGGAGTTTTCTGCATTGAGCTTCCAGCAATTCATCAATTACAGTGCAGGTTTCCCTACCTTGGTGCTGGTTCCCGTGGTGGTTTCTACGTCCATGCCTCTGCTCTGTGACTCCTTGTATTTGCTTGTCTGTCTCTTCAATTTGGGGGAGAGTGGTCTGCCTTGTGTTATCTCCTCTCCTACTAATCCAAGAAGAGTTGTTGATTTTTCAGTCTGCTCCGCCTTTTTTGTCATTGTGAGGGTCAAGTAGCAACTTCCAAGCTCTTTACATGTGGAACCAGAGACCAGACATCCAATAGTGTCTGTTTTGAACTCTCATTATTAGATCTCAAATATTTCTAGTTATTAAAATGCTAATAGTAATTTAAAATTTTAAAATCAGACAGCTAACAAGTCAGATTTAAATAATTAAGTCTAATATTATGAGTGAAAATCAGGCGGGTAATTCTGCATAAGTAAATGTGCTATTACTGCCTTGGACAGTGGTCTTTCTGAATGATATATTTTAAACAGACATTTTGGAAATTTTTAAGAATATGTAGAAGAAAGAGGAGAGGGAGAAAAATATGCGATGAAATTAACAGTTGTTATTTTTGGATGGTGGAATAATTATGGGCTTATTTCTTTTTGTGAATTGGTTTTTATACATTTTCTACAAAGAGCATATGCTATTTATAATCAGAAAAAAGGTGTAAATGCTACAAATGCTATTTAAAATAAAACAAAATGAATTCATTTCTTGATGCTTCTTTTTATATTTGCTTTCCAGTTTTGCCAACATTATTCTGCATAATCAGAAAACAGATCCAATCTTATAAATGTTCAAAAGTAGGAAAATACTATTAGCGCAACTGTAACGTATATATTTCTATGTTGGTTTTCTTTATTAAGATGTATCATGCTGAGGCAGGAAAGATACAATCAGAAAAAGAAACAAATGTAGGTCAGAGGCAGTAAGAGAACATTCATAAATCATTTTGCGGTACATGTCTATCTTTTCAAGGTAGCTACACAATTTCAAGGGCAAGCATTTAATATTTGAAAGTACACTGGGAAATTTTAAAATAATCTTCAGATGATACAACCAAACTCATTGCCCTCCTGCTTTGTCCAAGTCCTGTGCTGGGTGCCCAAAATGCAAAGATCCTATTGATTCCATAGGTTCCTCCCTCAGGTAAAATTAGAGCGTTGAGGCCATAGTATAAAGAGTGGTTATCATCAGTCCTATACTGAAGAGTCAAGCCCCAGCTGGCCCAGACAGGAATTGCTGTAGGGAAGCATGGGAGGGAAGGCTGAGTGTACATCGAGGAGTTGAGTGATAAGAGAGGTAGGTGGGAGGTGGCATCCTAAGCCAGGGATAACAGCTGGGCACAGGTATAGAGACGTAGCCAGGGACTGTGGTCAGAGCAGAACACCTGAAGGATGCCAGATTAGTTTGAAGAGATTACACAAGGTGCTGAATTCAAGGCTAAGGTATTTTAATTTTTCCTTGTAGGCAATGGAGAGCCTTTGAAGGATTTTAGACACTGATAGGACAGAAATTGTTCTTTAAAGTGATTTATTTTACAGCTAGTTGTCTATGGGATTATCCATCTCTATTAGCTTGTCAGCCTTGCAGGCATAGATTGTGTCTGATTCACTGTTGTTGTGGGACTCAGGGCTGATACTAGCTGCTTTAACACCATTGTGCAAATCAGGAAGGGTGGCCCCTCTGGGGAGACTCAGTCCTACAAGGCCAATGCTTGGTGAGCTGACCATACCTGTGTGAAAAAGATCTTCCAGGAAGAAGCAGCCCTCACAAAGGTTTATGGCTTGATGAGGAAATAGGAGAGAACTATATACACTTTCTCTGTATCTCCCTAACAATATAGTGTGAAAATTCCCACCCCCTTACCCTGCCATGTTTACTGCTATAGACAGAATTCAATCTTTAAGCAGTTATATAGTAGTCTATAGTATAAGCATGTCACAATTTACTCCACTTCTGATGGGCATTCCCTTTGTTTCCAGGTTTCTGCCTGGAAACAAACAATGCTGCAATTCATCTATATTTTTTGAGAGTTTAGAATGGCTTAAATAATGTAAGGAATGTCTTTTCTTCAAAGCTTAGATACAACTCAGCTGCCAAAGCATTTTGGTTTGGTCCTTTTAAAAATAAAAAAATCTATTTTTGAACATCTCTCAACACTAATGATATGTTTAATTTTTCTACCTCTTCTAGGGTCAATGTTGGCAGTTTATAGTTGACTCAAAAATCATCCATTTCCTCTAAATTTTCAAGTTTATTGTCACAAACTTTTACATAATAATATTCCTTTATGATTATTTTCATTTCTTCATACTAAACCCTCGATATTTCTCCCAAATCTTCTCTTTGTCCAGTTTTATGGAGATCAGAAAAAGGAACCATCATCATCCCAAATTTAAAGTCATCTTTGTCTCTTTCCTATCCTTCACCTCCCATATTCAATCTTCCATTCAATCCTGTCTGCCTCTAAAATAACTCTTAGGTCCATCCATCCATTCCTCCTGACCGCCATTGCCATTGCTTCTCTACCTCACCCTTGGGAATCTAATTCAAAGAAATAAATAATCATATATGAAGATACCAGATACAAGTAATAATGACAATACCATCAATAATAATAGCTAACATATATTAAACATTTTATATGCCAGATACCATTCAAAATGTTTTACAAATATTAAGCCATTTTATCTACATGACAACCCAGTGAGATAAGTACTATTACTTTTCTCATTTTACAAGTGTACTAGAAAATGTAAATACAAGGATGTTTATTACAGCATTATTTATAATAAAGACAAAAGGGTCGCCTATCATTGCTGGAATAGTTGAATAAAATGTGACCATCAAATGGAAGCAACCTGGGACTTCCCTGGTGGCGCAGTGGTTCAGAATCCGCCTGCCAATGCAGGGGACATGGGTTCGAGTCCTGGTCCAGGAAGATCCCACATGCCGTGGAGCAACTAAGCCCGTGCGCCACAACTACTGAGCCTGTGCTCTAGAGCCCACAAGCCACAACTACTGAGCCTGCGTGCCACAACTACTGAAGCCCGCGCGCCTAGAGCCCGTGCTCCACAACAAGAGAAGCCACCACAATGAGAAGCCCGCACACCGCAATGAAGAGTAGCCCCCACTCGCCACAACTAGAGAAAGCCCATGTGCAGCAATGAAGACCCATCGCAGCCAAAAATAAAATACAATAAAATAAATTAAAAAAAAAAAAAGGAAGCAACCTGAGTGTTCAACAACAGATGAATGGATAAAGAAGATGTGGTATATATATACAATGGAGTACTACTCAGCCATAAAAAAGAATGAAAATTTGCCATTTGCAGCAACATGGGTGGACTTGGAGGGTACTGTGCTAAGTGAAATAAGTCAGAGAAAGACAAATCCTATATGATATTACTGACATGTGGAATCTAAAAAATACAACAAACTAGTGAATATAACAAAAAAGAAGCAGACATATAGAGAACAAACTAGTGGTTACCAGTGGGGAGAGGGAAGAAGGGAGGGGCAATATACGGGTAGGGGAGTAAAAGGCACAAAGTATTAGGTATAAAATAAGCTACAAGGATATATTGTATAACACAAGGAATACAGTCAATATTTTATAATAACTATAAATGGAGTATAATCTTTAAAAAAATTGTTTAGGGACTTCCCCAGTGGTCCAGCGGTCTCTTCCAATGCATCAGATGCGGGTTCGATCCCTGGTCGGGAACTAAGATCCCACATGCTGCAGGGCAACTAAGCCTGAGTGCCACAACTAGAGAGCCCGTGCACCACAACTACAGCATGCTCTGGAGCCCATGCACCACAACTAGAGAGAAGCCCGCACACCTCAAGGAAAGATCCCGTGTGCCGCAACTAAGACCCAATGCAGCCAAAAATAAATAAATAAATATTTTAAAAAGTTAAAAAAAAATCAGACCATCCATATCATACAACAGCGTGTAACTATTTAAAACAATGATTTGGATTAGTTCTCAGCCCTGGTTACACACAGAATCATCTGAGTAGCTTTTGAAAAACATGCTTGGGTCCCACCTCAAACCAATTAAATCAGTCTCTGGGGGTCAGTTAGGGTGACAGTCATTGAGTTATATTTGGCAGTTAACTTGGAGGGATGTCCATAACAAATTACTAAAGATGCCAAGAAGGTTGCATTACATAATGCCATTTTTTAAATTTTATTTTATTTATTTATTTATTTTATTAATTTTTTTTTGTGGGGGCTGCATTGGGTTTTCATTGCTGTGCGTGGGCTTTCTCTAGTTGCAGTGAGCGGGGGCTACTCTTTGTTGCGGTGCATGGGCTTCTCATTGCGGTGGCTTCTCTTGTTGCAGAGCATGGGCTCTAGGCGCACAGGCTTCAGTAGTTGCAGCACGTGGACCCTAGAGCTTGTGGGCTTCAGTAGTTGCGGCACATGGGCTCAGTAGCTGTGGCTCGCGGGCTTAGCTGCTCTGCGGCATGTGGGATCTTCCCGGACCAGCATTCGAACCCGTATCCCCTGCACTGGCAGGCGGATTCTTAACCACTGCACCACCATGGAAGTCCCCATAATGCCATTTTTTAAAACAACGACAAACAACCCCAATCTGAGTGTATATCTTTCTACTACATTTATATTTGGTGTATATAGACACACTATGTAGATATAGATACAATATATATACTTATATAAAATGTCATATATTATATATAGTATATATATCATATATAATAATACATGGGAAAAGTATATATGTGTGAACATGAAAAAAGTACAGATATATACACACATTGTTGTTATTAGTTAAGAAATGGGGTACAAATGGCTTGTAAGTGGGAGACAGAGAGGGAGGAGGCGGAGGGAAGATGGGAAGAAACTAAAAAAGCAAAAGAAGCTTAAGGCTGCTCTTCACCATGTAAAACAGCATATATTCTGATAGTAGTTATCTCAAGGAGGTAAAATTTCAGGTAATTTATTTACAGTTCCCTGCGTAAAAAACATTTTCTATAAGCGTGCATCATTTATATAATCAGAAAAACCTTTCACATTATCTTCTTTTTTTTAAAGCTGTCTTTTGCTTATGGCTTTAGCACACACAGTGCTCTCTGCTGGAACAATGCTCCTCTGATTCTTTGCCTGGCTAACTCTTCCTTATCCTTAAGGTCTCAACTTACATGTCAGGTCCTCAGAATTCCTTTGAGTTGGATCAGAATGCATTCTCTCTGTCACTCTCAATCCTGTCCCACTGCCCTTTGATTTCAGAGCATTTATCACAGTTTGAGATTAAATGTGTGGCATTTAGACCACATCTGTTCCCTGCTCTAGAGTGGAAGCCACAAGAGGTCAGAGACCAGGTCTGCTTGGCTCTCAGTAAACTCCCAGTGCCTTGCCTAGGGCTGGACACACAGAGGTCTCAGAAAAACGTTGGTAAATGTTTGGATCATTTCTCTGAACTTAATAACTTTCCACGTGTTCCTACCTTGTGTTTTAATGAGATTTTGTGCTCTCTGATGTCTGGGACTGTGTCTTCCACCTCTCAGCACTCTCCTGATTGCTCAGCAGATCTCTGGTTGATTGGACATGCTGATAAGCCTTGGTTTCCCCAGGAGCATAAGCATATTTCCTACCATTCCACTGCTGCTGTCTCCTTTTCCTGCTGCTCTGGGAGAAAGACAAATGGGGATAAAGTTCCCAACTATCCCAGAGGTTTCAGTTCTTTTGAATACACTTCAGCTCTTTTGACTATACTTAGATGGTCATTAGTTGCCAAGTATTGTAAATTACAGGTCTTTTTTTTGGTGTGGGGGGGAGTGTGGGGGAGGGCTTTCCCTCCTATCCCCTCTTATTATGAACTTATGTTGCCCCCCTGCTCAATTCATATGTTGAATTCCTAACCCCTAGTATCTCAGAATGTGACTATATTTGGAATCAGGGCCTTTAAAGAGGTAATGAAGTTAAAATGAGGCCATTTGAGTAGGGTACAAATCCAATCTGACTAGTGTCCTTATAAAAAGAGGGAGAAACATCAGGGATGCATGTGAACAGAGGAAAGGCCATGTGCAGACACAGTGAGAAGGTGGCCATCTGCAAGCCAAGGAGAGCCCTCAAGAGAAACCAAACCTGTTGACTCCTTGATCTTGGACTTGTCATCTCCAGAATCGTGAGAAAAGAACTTCCAGTTAAGCCACCCAGTCTGTGGTATTTTGTTCCAGCAGCCACTGCACACCAGTACTCCTGTGTTGAAGATCTCATGTGGGTTCCCCAGGGCTAAACAGGCCTGTTAGAGGCACCGCCCTTTGTTCACTCCCTGACACCAGTCAACCAATTGCCCCAGGAAGGGCAACAAATTTCAGCTGGTGTCTTCTGAAGGGTGAGTTTCTTACTTTTCTGGGACATGTTTCTGCTACTCTTTCCACCTCTACCAGAAGTTGGGGACAGCTTTTTCTTTACTCAGGACTTTCAATCCTATGACCACAGAAAGCTCACTCTTACACCACAATTCCCTCTTTGTTATTTTTCTTCAAATGAGTCTCCCAAAAAGTCTTGATAACATAGCATTCTTTTTTTTTTTTTAATTAATTAATTAATTTTTGGCTGCGTTGGGTCTTCGTTGCTGCATGCAGGCTTTCCCATGTTGTGGTGAGCAGGGGCTACTCTTCGTTGTAGTGTGTGGTCTTCTTATTGCAGTGGCTTCTCTTGTTGTGGAGCATGAGCTCTAGGTGCGCGGGCTTCAGTAGTTGTGGTGCACGGGCTTCAGCATTCGCAGCTCGCGGGCTCTAGAGCACAGGCTCAGTAGTTGTGGCGGACGGGCTTATTTGCTCCACGGCATGTGGGATCTTCCTGGACCAAGGCTCGAACCTGTGGCCCTTGCATCGGCAGGCGGATTCTCAACCACTGAGCCACCAGGAAGTCCAATAACATAGCATTCTTGATTTAGACCCCCAACTTGGAAGCTACTAAAGTAAAATCTTTCTTTTGAGCTTTCTCTCAGGACTTTAGGAAACCTAGAAAGCCCACAAAGGCTACATGAGGAACAATGCCCTTTCTTTCCTCTCAGAGTGCATGCTGGAGGCTTCATCACCAAAAGGAACATTCAGACCCCCTTCTCTGCTTCACTACTCGAAACCACAATATTTGTTCTTGAAACATGATTAAGGAAACCAAATGCCAAGGAAAACATAGCTTTTTACCATGGGTTTATGGAAGTTTATAATCTACAGTCAATGTTGAGAAAAAAAAATTTGGCCTTTTGGGCAGATGTTCCTTCAATAAAAGTGATCAAGGTCAACCCATCCAGAGAAAACAATAACAACAATAAGAAAGAATAGAAAAGAATGAATGAAGCTTGATTCCTAAACATCAAGGAGTCTTTATTATTAAACATTTTATTAAAAAAAAAAAAAACATGGTGGAACAAAGTGCCAAATGACTGGTACCAATTGAAATAACTCTTTTACATTTTGCTTTAGTTCCTAAACTTATCATAAAACACTAAAATTTTTCTTACTACCAAGTCTCTGTCTCAGTATGTAAGCCTCCTTAGGGTCATGGGATAATGGAGTGAACACAGAGACAAGTCTGATGTGCAGAACCATAGGATATTTTACTGTCTTCATTTTATACTCTAGCATCAAGAGAAGCAACATGATATTACAAGCCCTATTCAGAGGAAGGCTATAACAAAGTCCTATTAACAAAAGATATGTAGGTTAAGTCCTATTCTTCCACACTGCAATGTCTATCACAGCCACCTCCCAATTCATTCTCTCCCATCACCATGACAACCCCCATCAGTCATAAGCAGCCAGAATACTATCAACCAAGAAGTAAAGAGTAAGCCTTTATCCCCAGCTCGTGTGGGTTTATTTCAAATAATGATCTTGTTTCTCAGTAAATTCTTGCCTTATTACATCGAGTAGCCAGTCATTAGCACTGGAGAGATCCAAGGGCTTCTGGGCTCTTGGCACCAAAAACTGCTTAGATTCCGATTTCCTCTTTAATATCCAATTAAGGGTAAGATTACATAAATCTTCAGCTTCCCAGCTAAGTCTAACTATACCACAATCATTAAATGAGACTAAAATGATCTAAAATAAAAGGCAATGCTGAATGACACTGGGCAACAAATTAATTATACACAGGCCTTACTAAAAAGGAAATGAAAGAAATAGCATAAAGGTTAACCAGGTCTGCAGTTTTTGTACCTCAGCTTGGGGACCCAATATAGCTCAACATAACTTCTTTTGATTAACTACTTCTAGAAGCTTCCTAAACCAAAATATCTGTTAAAAATATTTCAGGTTAATTGAGACGACCCAGGTAAAGACAGAAAAATCCATGGCTGTAATTATGAGGGGATTATAACAGCTTTTGTCCACAAGCTGGGGTCAAAGTAATTATTCTTCATATAGTTTGTAACCCTAAATTGGGTAAAAGCCAATCACTTGCAGCAAGACTGCTATGTAGGGTGGACAGAAGAACACATAACTGACAAATCTGTCTGCCATTTGGAGGTCTATCAATAAGTTGGTTTTGATCTTTTGATAAGTGAATTTTGTATTTTCTACTTTAAAGCCTTAAGTAAAATCTTTCAGGGTAGCTGTGTGCATTTAAGTTAAGCTGTAGAACACTGAGAACAATTTTCTTTACATGAAACATGGCGCCACACTGAAGAGTTCCAAACTCATGGAAGGGAAACAAAAGGGCTGTTTTCATGATGAGAGAAACACAGACACTTAATTGTCATACAAGGTGATAACAAGTACAACAGTGATAAGTATGAGCAAGACCATTAACGGTGCTAAAGTAAATAAGATCAATACTGCCTGGCAGGTTAAGGAAAACCTCACTGAAGAAGGAACACTTAGACTGAGTCTTGAAAAGTTAAAAAAACTCCATGAGGGAGTTTAGTAAAATGATCTCTATTTGAAGACGACATAATCTTGTATATAAAAAATCATAAGGAATCCATACACACACAAATCTATTAGTGCTAATAAAAAAGTTCAGCAAAGTTGATGGATATAAGCTCAAAACCAATATACTAAATCAGTTAAGTCAGTTTTATTAATATACACTTAGAAATGAACAATCTGAAAATGAAATTAAGAAAATAATTCAATTTATAATAGCATAAAAAAGAATAAAATACTTAGGAATAAATTTAACAAAAGAAGTATAAGACTTGTACACTGAAAATTAAAAAACACTGACAGAAATTAAATAATACTTAAGTAGGTAGAAAGATATTTCATGTTCATTAAATGGAAGACTTACTATGGTTAAGATGGAAATACCCCCCAAATTGATCTACAAATTCAGCACAATCTCTACAAAAATTCCCGCTACCTTTTGGGGCAGAAATTGACAAGCTGATTCTAAAATTTATATACAAATACAAGGGACAAAGAATAGCCAAATAAATCTTGAAAAAGAACAAAGTTGAAGGACTCATGCTTCCTGATCTAAACTTACTACAAAGCAACTATAATCATGACTGTGTGACACTGGCATTAAGTACAGACATCTAGAACAATGGAATAGAATTCAGAGTTCAGGGGAAAAAACCCATACGTCTATGACCAAATGATTTTCAATAAGAGTGTCAAGACAATTTGATGGGAAAGAACAATCCTTCAAAAAATGGTGTTGAGACAATGGATATTCATAGGCAAAAGAATGAATGTGGATCCCTACCTCATACCATATACAAAATTAAATAAAAATGGAACAAAGATCTAAATGTAAGAACTATAAAACTCTTTGAAGAAAATATAGGTGTAAATCTTCATGACCTTGGAATAGCGATTATTTCTTAGACATGATATCTAAAGCACAAACAATTAAAGAAAAATAGATAAATTAGACTTCATAAAAATTAAAAACTATTGTGCTTCAAAGATCACTATTAAAATGTGAAAAGATAACCCACAGGATGGGAGAATATATTTGCAATTTATATTTCTGCAAGAGTCTGGTATCCAGAGTCTATAAAGAAGTCTTAAAACTCAACAATAAAAAGACAGTTAATTAAGAAATGGGCAAAGGATCTGAATACACATTTCAACAAAGTAGACATACAAATAAGCCAATAAACACATGAAATGATATTCAACACCATTAGTCATTAGGAAAATGCAAATTAAAACCACAATGAGATGTGACTTCACATCCAGTAGGATGGCTATAATCAAAAAGACAGACAATAACAAATGTTGGGAGGATAAGGGGAAGTTACAGTCTTCATAAATTGCTGGTGGGAATGTAACATGGTGCAGCCACATTGGGAGACAATTTTGCAGGACCTCAAAAAGTTAAACAGAGGTTATCTGATGACCCAGCACTCCTAGGTATATACCCAAGATAAATGAAAACATATGTCCACACATAAATCTGTACCTGAATGTTCATAGCAGCATTACTAATAATAGCCCAAAAGTAGAAACAACCTAATTGTCCACTGACTGATGAATGAATAAATAAAATGTAGTGTATCCATACAACGGAATATTATTTGGCAATAAAAAAAGAATAAAATACTGATACATACATGCCACAATATGGATGAAGCTTGAAAATATGCTAAGTAAAAGAAGCCAGACACAAAGGGCCACAAGTTATATGAAGCATCTATAATAAGTCCATAGAGACAGAAAATAGATTAGTAATTGCCAGTGGCTGGGTACAAGTGGGAATGGGGACCCACTGCCAGTGGGTACAAGGTTTCTTTTTGGGGTGATGAATATAATCTGGAATTAGAGAGTGGTGATGGTTAATGCTAAAAAAACCAGTGACTCATACATTTTAAAAGAGTGGATATTATGGTATGTGAATTACATCTCAATAAAAAAATAAAGAAAACGTGGAGTCATAACAACTTTCCTAAAGCATTCTCTATATGCTTCCTGCTATAGGAGTTATCAAAACTGGATTGATAATAAAACTGATACATTTGTGTCTCCTCAACCAGTCTTAAAAGATCCTTAAAATTAGAATTTATTAGAAAGATTCTGTTTTCCTAGAGTCCAGCATAATGCTTAGCAGAACGTAGGCTTAAGGTATTTAAGCAACTGGAATGAGTTAGTCGTTGCTGGAATGAGGTGAAAAAGTGGTCGGATTTGAGACCCTAGAGGTCAGCAGCGTCCAGATAATGGCTGGGCCTAACATGAAGAGGCATCTGAACTTTGTCCTGTAGGTACTGGGGAACCCTTGAGAGTTTTTAAGCTGGGCAGTAAAATGATAACATTTGCATCTAGAAATAAATCCCTCTGATGGCAGAAAGATGGCAACAAAATAGAGATATTAAGTTAGGAGGCACTGAATGACCACAGACTTCCAATCAAATGACAAAATACACCCAAGCATCACAAACCCTCCTCTACTCTCACCACCAAGCCAACTGAATTGACTAATGAAAAATAAAAATATGTTTGTTTTTTAATTCACATTGGAACTAAGACGTGATATTGTCGGTCTGTCACAACCTGCAGAGGGATACAAATTGGAAGACACCAAGAGCCAATTCTCTGTAATGATAGTGAGGATGGGATACATGTTATAGTAGGTAGGTATGGGTTCTGCCGAAACCCATTAATCACCCTAACTTGGAAAGTGAGGGTAGGATACTAGCTAGAGGAGATGTGCTTCACCTCTCCCACTTCCCAGTTGTGAGGCACCAGTCTCAGAGGCTATTGTATTGGAAGCCTCTAGGTGAGAAGAAGCCCAACCAGATTGTAAGCCTGCTAGACCTGGGAGGATAAACTAGTAAGAACCTGGATGCATGCACATTGACCCCCTGGGGTGGCAGCTAAGCCAAACAGAAAATTAAATTCAGTAAACCAGACCCTGGTTCAGAGGTTTTGCCCAGCCTGAAGGAGACAAATTTCCTCTGCTGAAACAGCCTGCAGCCCCAGCTCTGTCTCCCCTCCATTCAGGTCCTGGGACATTGAATTACTTAGGTAAACTTTTATCAACCATTTCCCAAAGATAAAATCCAGGGAGTAAAATTCTAATAGTATTCAGGTGAGGGGATTCTCCAGTAAGAATCCAACAAATTTGCTGGCAAGCATCAGGACTGGATTTGTCCTTTTGGTTCATAAACACTTAATAATTAACATGGGATTGTGAAAATATTATATAACCTAAAAACATGGAGGAAGAGCATCATTCAAGACATGGAGCATGAGGATATTTGTGAAAGTACTATAAGAAAGAAGATTTAGGGGGTTTCTGTTTTCATGTTGTATATAAAATTCAAAAAAAACCCACATGGAATTGATTAAATCAAAGGCAAAAGATAAAACTCTAAGGCAAGAGGGATCTGGCTGGACTAAGTAAAGATTGTGAGGGGCTTCCCTTGGTGGCGCAGTGGTTGAGAATCTGCCTGCCAATGCAGGGGACACGGGTTCGAGCCCTGGTCTGGGAAGATCCCACATGCCGCGGAGCAACTGGGCCCGTGAGCCACAACTACTGAGCCTGCGCGTCTGGAGCCTGTCCTCCGCAACAAGAGAGGCCGCGATAGTGAGAGGCCCGCGCACCGCGATGAAGAGTGGCCCCCGCTTGCCACAACTAGAGAAAGCCCTCGCACAGAAACGAAGACCCAACACAGCCAAAAATAAATAAATAAATAAACAAAAATTTAAAATAATACAGACATACACTTTATTAAAAAAAAAAAAGATTGTGAGAAATATAACAATAATCAAAATGAATTTAAAACAATTAAAAACAGAAAGAGAAGAATCTGTATTACTGTAAGTCAAATTAATCATGTGGACAAACTTGAGAAACCTCCTCTAATGCAAAGAAAAAGGACAAAAATATTAACATAATGGGAAGATGATGGATATAAAGAAAAGAAAATGGAAATCTTACATATGGTGCACCTTAAGAAGAGAGAAGAAATAGAACAGAAGCAATAATTAAATTAAAAAATAGAAGGAAGCTTCTTCCAATGAAAAAAGACCTGAATCCAGATGATAAAGGACTCACATGTTCTATACAACATAAATGAAGAGACAATATTAGTTAGATGTGTCCAGGCAAATCTCTACAATTTAAATGATAAGTAGGGGGCTTCCCTGGTGGCGCAGTCGTTAAGAATCCGCCTGCCAATGCAGGAGACATGGGTTCAAGCCCTGGTCCGGGAAGATCCCACATGCCGCGGAGCAACTAAGCCTGTGTGCCACAACTACTGAACCTGAGCTCTAGAGCCCAAAAGACACAACTACTGAGCCTGCGTGCCACAACTACTGAAGCCCGTGCACCTAGAGCCCACGCTCCACAACAAGAGAAGCCACTGCAATGAGAAGCCCGCGCGCAGCAACGAAGACCCAACACAGCCAAAAATAAATAAATAAATAAATAAATAAATAAATAAATAAATTTACAATAAATAAATAAATAAATGATAAGTAAAGAATTCTACTGTATGCAGGATGGAGAAAAATAACCTAAAAAGGAGCAAAAAATGAGATAGCCTCAGACTTCTCTACAACAATGAGTGACAGACTGCAATCAAGCAAACTGACAAAGTTTTTGGGGAAAATATTTTTATTTGTCATGAAGACAGCAAAAATATCCTCAGACATATACGAATTTAGAAAGTATACCACTATGTAGCTATCATGAAAAATTTACTCAAATTCATGAGGACAACTGGATTTCCACATGCAAAAGAATGAAGTTGTATCCCTACCTTAAACAATATACAAAATTTAACTCAAAATGGATCAATGACCTAAACATAAACACAGTAACCATAAAACTCTTAGCAGAAAACATAAGGGAAAAGCTTCATGACATTGGATTTGGCAACAGTTTCTTGGATATGACACCAAAAGCATAGGTGACAAAAGTAAAAAGAAATTGGACTATATCAAAATTTAAAACTTGTGCATCACAGGGAGATCAGCTCCATGCTTTGTGACAACCTAGAGGGGTGGGATAGGGAGGGTGGGAAGGAGGCTCAAGAGGGAGGGGATATGGGGATATACGTATACATATAGCTGATTCACTTTGTTGTACAGCAGAAACTAACACAAGATTGTAAAGCAATTATACTCCAATAAAGATGTAAAAAACAAAAACAAAAAAACTTGTGCATCAAAAATCATTGTCAAGAAAGTGAAAACACAAGCCACATAATGAGAGAAAATATTTGCAAATCATATATCTGATAGGGGAATGATATACAGGATATATAAAGAACTTCTACAACTCAGCAACAACAAAACAATTAAAAAATGGGCAAAGGACGTGAATATCATTTCTCTAAAGAAGACCTACAAATAGCCAATAAGCACATGAAAAGACGCTCAACACCACTAATCATTAGGGAAATGCAAAACAAAACCACAATGAAGTACCACTTCACACCCTTTAGGAAAACTGTAATTTAAAAAATCAGAAAATAATAAATGTTGGTGAGGATGTGGAGAAATTGGAACCCTTGTACATTGCTGCTGGGAATGTAAAATCGTGTAGCTGCTGTGAAAAATAGCATGGCAATTCCTCAAAGAATTAAACATACAGTTACTACCTGATCCAGAAATTTCACTTCTGGGTATTGTACTCAAAAGAAATCAAAGCAGGGACTTGGACAGATATTGCACACCCACGTTCACGGCAGTATTATTCACAACAGCTAAAAGGTAGAAGCAACCCAAGTGCCCATCAATAGATGAATGGATAAACAAAATATGGTATATACAAACAATGGAATGGTACACGACCTTAGAAAGGAAGGAAATTCTGACAACATGCAACAACATGGATGAATCTTGAAGACATTTTACTGAGTGAAATAAGCCAGTTACAAAAGGACAAATATTGTACCATCCCACTTGTGTGAGGTACCTAAAGTAGTCAAATTCATAGAGTCAGGAAGTAGAAAAGTGGCTCCCAGGGGCTGGGGAGAGAAAGAATGGGGATTTAGTGCTTACTGAATAGAGTTTCAGTTTGGGAAGATGAAAAAAATTCTCGAGATGGATGCTGGTGATGGTTGTACAACAATGTGAATGTACTTAATGCCACAGAACTATACACTTAAAAATGATTAAAATGGTAAATTTTATGTTATGTATATTTTATCACAATAAAAAAACACAATTCATATAGAAAAAGATAGAAAATATATAATATAGCAAGAAAACACACAAGCCAGAAAACATAAGATGACAGAAGCCCGAAATATCAATTATGACAATAAATATCAGTGGGTTAAACTCCCTTATAGACTCGCATATGGAACACAATCATTTCAATTTTCTGCTATTTTTAATAGGCATTGTGAATACGTAGTAGTCAAGTAAGAATCTTCATGTACCATTACTAACATTAAGAATAATCATATAAAGCATAAAATACTAGAAGTCCAAAAAGAATTTGGCATAAACACAGTTGTGGTAGGAAGTTTTAACACTCCTCTTTCAGTCCCTGGCAGATCAAGTAGGCAAAAATTAAAACAGAAACATGAACAGTCTTATCAAGCGCTCGTAAAAAATACGGAAAAATCATGGCAAAGAGAATCTTAAATATTCTACAAAGAAACTGTACTGACTACATATTTTGACCAGTGCAAAACAACAACAAAAAATAATAATGATTATATACAAAATAATTCCAAGTACCTGGAAATTTTTAAAAAATAATTAAAAACAACAGAAACACAAAGACACTTTAGTTAATCTCATCAAGTAAAAAGAAGACAATTACAATATATAAAATAGGAATCAGAAAGATATAGTCACAGATATAAAGAGATTATTACTCTGTTAAACCACATACCAATTAATTCAACACCTGAATAAAGCGGATAATGTCCTAGAAAAAAATTAGTGAGGAAAATCGACTCAAAAGAAGTAAGAACATTTTAAGGGCAACCGCTATAGAAGAAATGATAAAACTGTTAAGAAGGTGCCAGGCTCAATTTACTGGTGACTCTTTTAAACTTCCAGGGAATATACAGTTCTCATAAATTTTTTTACAGAGCACCAGAAAAATATAGAAAATAATTCTAGGCCCATACATCTAGACTTTACAAATGAAAACATTTGTCATTTTTTGCTACTGATTTTTAAAAAAAAGTGTAATTGACATAATACTAGTCATAAAGTTGAAGTCTCCTTACTTTCTGCCTTTCCCAAGCCCCATTCCCTCCCACCCACCTCCCTTCTTCTGCCTGAACAACCTTGACCATGCACGAGCTCTGGATCCTTACGGGCTCTGAGATAAAGGTGGCATTTTTAATCTGTGGGGATAATATGAACCACTGAGATGAAAGAAAAATGCTCAGCTATTCAGGAATTAAAAAAAAAAAAAAAAAGCCAGGCTCCTATATCCTTTCATACACCAAAATAAATTCCAAGTAAATGAAGGAGTTACATATAAAAACAAATCACAAAAGAAACCAGAAGAAAAAGGAGATCAACATTTATCTAAACTTGTGTATATGAAGAACATATGCTGAAGGTCCTGAAAACTTTAAATAAAAATTAAAAACTTCAAAATTAGAAAACATAATTCCACAATATAGAATAAGCAGAGTATCCGAGTAAGCAATCCATAGAAGAATAAATACAAATGGTTAATAAACATAAAAAAAAAAAACCGATTACATCTCTAATTACAAAAACATGCAAATTAAATTCTAACGATGAGATACTCCTTCATCTGGCCCGTCCAATTTGATAACTTGGCAAAAATTAGAAAAAGGTAATAGTGCTTAGAATCCTGTTGGAAACGTGGCCCTCATGTATTAACAAGGGCAATGTAAACTGACAGGACAATTTTCATCAAAACTTTAAAGAAATCCTGCCCATTGACCCAATGAGTCTGCATCTTAAAATTTATATGAAGCAAACAAGGGGTATGCCAACTCTCTGTATGCCTCATTTATAATAGGAAACAATGGACATAAACTAAATAACAATTGGATGCTGGCAAATAAGTTACAATTCATCTATATGATGGAATACTTTGTAGCCTTTAACAGTTATACAGTAAAAGAATATTTAATAACAGAAAAATGTTTGTGATATTATTGATAGATAGAAAAAAGTAGGTCACAAAACATTACCCATACATGTAGAAAAAGTTAAAATGGTCTTCTCTGGGTGGTGGGAGTGCATCCAATTTTTACTTTCCATGTTACCTTTTTTCCCATTGATTTTTTTTTTTTTTTTTACAGTTAACGTACTGATATTTTTATAATCAGAGAAAAGATATACAAATAATAAAATTCAATATTCAGAGTGGATGGCGTTGAGATTGCTCAGGGAGAGTATATAAAGTGGAAAGGGAAAAGGGCAAGGGATAGAACCCATGTGAACAACTAGATATAAATGAGTGGTAATATTTGTTTGTTCTCAAAACAGTAAGACCTGTCCATCAACCTTAAGGGTGGTCCACATATTGTAACTGAATTTGCTTCCTGTTCCTTCACCTAAGGCTCCCTTGAGTTTCAATGATTTAAACACAGATGACACTGGCCAGAGCACAGCCTTCCTGAGCACACCTACAGCCAGAAAGAATCCTCAAGAATCATCCCCTCTCCCTACAGCCCAGAGAATGGTGCAATCGGTGTTCGTGGCTTCCTCTCCCCAGTTCCCTTACAGAGCTCTAGATGGGAAACACACACAAACACACACACACACACACCCTAATCGCCTCTCTCCCACACTTACCCTTCCAAGCTGGTTCCCAAAGGGAAAGAGAGAAGATCTGCCGTCCAGGGCTAGAGGAAATTGATTTTATAGTCCTTCCTCTCCTCCCACCAGGAGGCTACCATCTCCTCCCCAAACCAGGATTCCTCAGGAAAGTGGGAGGGGAAAGGGGGAAGGGAGCTTACAGATCTTCAAGGAAGATAAGAAGGAAGTGGTCTTACAAAAGTCTTATTTCCTCAGTTACATGATTAGGTGGCAGATGAACTGGACCAGATTGAAAATATGTTTTCTTGAGACATTCCTTATCAATTTCATTTTTGGAAAAAAATATGGCACCATGAGAGTTCACTTTTTTTAACATTTTAAAAAATGTGTGTATTAAATCCTTGTTTTAAAATCTTTGGCAGTTTCTAGGTAGTAGAATTTATTGAAGCCCTCCTACTTGGCAGCTGGAGTTTTCCATACACATTACTTAGTAATCAGCACAAGGACTTATAATAAAAATGATATTATTAATATTTCATGTTAAAGAAAAGGAAAGTGAGAATAAGAAAAAATATCTCTCTTGATTCTAAAACCGTATTCCTGCAATACTGCGATGATTTCAGAGGGTACTTAAAATATCTTTTGGGAGTATTCTGAACTACTCCAAAGCTAAAAGTTATTAAGAATCAAATAAAGAAGTTTAATGAGGAATGTGGGAAAAAAAATGGTGGCAGTCGGGAAGGCCTGGTCTTTACACTGGACTTTTAACTGATAAAGGGAAAGAGTATTTACAAGAGGAAATGTTTATGTGTCCCTTTGCTGATAGCAGCACACTTACTCTCCCCAGATAACAGGCTTTAGCCTGTTAATTAATTTAATTGTTGGCATAATTAAAAGCATAGGGTGAGGGACAGCTCAAAAGTTCCATAACTTAGACTTCCTTGAAATCACTATCAAAAGTCTCAGCCTGCGACCTCACTGCTCAAGAAATTTTTCATTGAAAAAGAAATCCATTTCTGTCACTAGCAAGTTTCCCAAACTTGGATCCCAGAGGCTGTCTCAATTTCACCAAGGCCTTTTCATCTTTGTAGTACTTAAATCCCTCTGGGAAGGCTCACAGCTTGAGAAACCCACCTCACTGATCTTTGACAACTCCAAGCCTACGACAATGCCTAGTACACAGTAGGCGCTCAGTGAACTTTTCTTGAATATATTTGGTGAAATGGTAGGTTAATAGTTGCCCTAAAGTGAATAATGAAAGTAACCTCAAAGGGTACTCCAGAGATATGGAGAATTTTTCCATCTTCTCTATGAGATCATAGCTGGATTTGGCCCATTAATGAGGAGTCTGAATCTTGATGAGCTTCTGAATCCACATTTTTGACTGACAAATGTATTCCTTTACTGATTTAATTGTGGAGAGGAAAAAAACCCTCAATGGTTCTAAAATACAGGGAGAATCATTAACTAATTAGAATCCTTAAAATACTCTGCCTCCAGAAAGAGCCTAATCAAAATGTCTGGGCCTTGGCATAAGACAAAATGGGATCTAGACCTAACACTGCCTATTATTAGCTGTGACCTTGAAAAAATTATGTAATGCCCCTAAGTTTCGTTGTTTTCATCAGCAGAGCAAGAATTATACACTACCTAATAGAATTGTTGTGAGAATTTTAAGACATAACCACAGAATGTATGGACATGGTGACATGGTGCATGGTACTCAATGCATAGTAGTTATATTCACCATCATCAGTATCACCAAACAGCCTATGGAAAATATAAGGCCTGGCTAAAATTTAAGAGCCCCTCTAGAATTGTAGCGGTATACCTTAGTCACTTAAGAAATGACCTCTGGTTGGTGGGAATGTAAATTGATACAGCCACTATGGAGAACAGTATGGAGGTTCCTTAAAAAACTAAAAATAGAACTACCATACGACCCAGCAATCCCACTACTGGGCATATACCCTGAGGAAACCAGAATTCAAAAAGAGTCACGCACCACAATGTTCATTGCAGCTCTATTTACAATAGCCAGGACATGGAAGCAACCTAAGTGTCCATCGACAGATGAATGGATAAAGAAGATGTGGCACATATATACAATGGAATATTACTCAGCCATAAAAAGGAATGAAATTGAGTTATTTGTAGTGAGGTGGATGGACCTAGAGTCTGTCATACAGAGTGAAGTGAGTCAGAAAGAGAAAAACAAATACCGTATGCTAACACATATATATGGAAACTAAAAAAAAAATGGTTATGAAGAACCTAGGGGCAGGACAGGAATAAAGATGCAGACGTACAGAATGGACTTGAGGACACAGGGAGGGGGAAGGGTAAGCTGGGAAGAAGTGAGAGAGTGGCATGGATATATATATATACTACCAAATGTAAAATTGATAGCTAGTGGGCAGCAGCCGCATAGCACAGGGAGATCAGCTCGGTGCTTTGCGACCACCTAGAGGGGTGGGATAGGGAGGGTGTGAGGGAGGGAGACACAAGAGGGAAGAGATATGGGGATATATGTATATGTATAGCTGATTCACTTTGTTATAAAGCAGAAACTAACACACCATTGTAAAGCAATTATACTCCAATAAAGATGTTAAAAAAAAAAAAAAAAGAAATGACCTCTGAAGTCAGATAATCCAGGCTTTGCCAACTATTAGTTGCCTGACTTGAGGAGGTGACTTAACTAGGGCCTCAGTTTTCTCATCCATAAAATGGAATCCATAGTATACATTTCATAGTTTTCTTCTGAGGATTGGATGTACCAAGAAATATAAGCTGTTTAGAGTGATGCTCAATACATGTTCTTTCTTTTAACGCAGCACCAAGAATAGGACACAGCACATAGTAGGTACTCTAAATATTTTATAAATAAGTAAATGATTTTTTCCCCTGAAATAATCTTTTGAATACAAAGAAACTACTTAAGGAAATCTTTTGATCTCTTGTGCACATCTTCCTAGGATAAACTTGAAGCTATCTGGGTGGTTTGAAAGAAAATTTAAAGACATACAAAGCCTAGGTGGTCACTCCACTTCTCATTGGATGTCATTTTATGACACTTTTGTCAACAAAACTTGTTAATGATTCTATACCTCTGCTTAACTCAAATACTTTGTTCCACAAGACAAAACAACACTACCTTTGCTCTCTGATTTTTTCCCCAAATTCTCTGCTGCTGTCCAGGTCTTCAACTTTTTACCAAGTCATTCTTTCCTTTATCAGTTAAATCCTTATCAAGCCTCATCTCTCTCCTGATGGACTGGATTGGGAAGATAATAAATTCTTTCACTGTGAGAAATGCATCTGCTATGCTCTGACTCTGCTTTGATATTGGCAAATCAATCATTATAGAATTCTACAGCTCAACAGCATCTGAATGCATTTTCTGGCCTTGAAGATGCTTTGGAACCTACTTACCAATAATAAATAGTTTCTGGATATGGCAGGATGGAGAAGTAAGTACAACTAGCCTAACTGTCCAGCATTCCCCTTAGGCTTTACTCTGAGTTGTTTTCAGGTATTTATTCATTCCTCTGACAAAGCATTCCTCTGATAAATCAAGGAAAACTTATATTTTAGTCAACATTAGAGCCAGCTTCTGAATCACCTAGCAAACAGGAAAATCTAGACATTGATCCAACTCCTAAAAACTTTTTTTCTTACTAGGCTGATCCCTCAAGCGCCTGGAATCAAATTGACAGCATTTCTGAACTTTTTACATGTTGTTTCCACTAGATGAATTATTTTAGGAGATCTGAATATTACAACATTGAAGGTTATACCAAAAATTCCTCCAAAGAATACCCTCATAGGGTAGAATGTCTCTCTATGGGGAGAGGGAGATGCCTCAGTGAAAAGAAAAGAATCACCAAATTAAAATTATTCTACAACTCAGTGGGAAGAATCGTATTTTAGTAATAAGTCTATAAATACATGGACAAGATTGTTATTTAATGATCAACCCTTCTTTGCTTACTTCTATTTTCAAGGTAGACATTTTAGACCAAGGTAGACATTTAAAAGGGATCATTTCTCTCTTGAACATATTCTAATCCTAACTCTTAACTCTCTCAAAATGGTGATTTACGTAATAGGAAGGTTAATGTGGAATGAAGGTTTTTCTAGTTTCCTATGAGTAGTTTTCTCAGAGCTAAATAATCCATAGACCTTCTTTTCAAATTGATCTTGGGGAAGAGTATCTCGTTGGAGAATATCACTTGATAGGTCAGTTAAGCCAATCTTGACTACCTTGTGTCCAGGTATTCACTCATTTCAAAATTTAATAAATGCCTACCATGTCCCCAGTACTGTTCTAGTTCTTAGAATTACTAAGATGAGTAAGATCCAGCCCCCTTGGTTGCTTTTGAGTTCAATGTACTGACTGAGCTCATAGGAAAGAGTGGTGAGGGATTCATGCCTTTCTTTAAAAATATCTGAATGCCTAATAAACACTGGGTCCAGTGTTATGGGCAGGAATGTAGTAGGAAAAAAGACAGACATGTACCCAATTTTCATAGAGCTTATGGCTTAGTAGGGAAGACATCATCGCTTATTAAATTACACAGTAAGTACTATAATTATGGAAAAGTATAGGATGCTTAAGAGCATGTAACAAAGGTAGAGATAACAATTGCTTTTGATAAGAAAACTACTGGAAATTGTTAAGATACAGCAACAAATAAAACTCAGAAATAAAGTCTTAGTAGGTTCAAATTCTTTTGTAAGCAGTTCATTCTTTCAAACAGTAACTGGAAGACTTCAGGCTTAGCCAACTGGGTCTATAAACTCAATAAAAGTAGATTTGAGGCTGTTACCTGTGGTCTGGGTCCAGCTTCTCTTGATAATAACTAGGTTTTCCCATAAAACTTACAATTATACACTGATGACTCCAGCAGGTCTCATCTACTCAGAAAACTTTAATGACACACACTTAAGACACCTGTGATAAGCTGAATACTGGCCCCCAAAGATATCCACATGCTAATCACCAAAACCTGTGAATGTTACCTTTTATGGCAAAAGGGACTTTGCAGATGTGATTAAGGATCTTGAAATGGGGAGATGAGCCTGAATCATCTGGGTAGGCCTGATGTAGTCACAAAGGTCCTTATAAGAGGGAGGCACAAGGTCAGAGCGAGTAGAAGGCCGTGTTAGACAGCAAGACTGGAGTGATGTGGCCAGGAGCGAGGAATGCTGCAGACTCTAGAAGCTGCGAGACAGAAGCTGCAAGAGACAAAGGAATGGATATCCCCCAACACCCCCCCCCAAAGAACTCAGGAAAAAACAGCCCTGCTGACATATTCATTTTAACCCCTTATGATTCACTTCGTTGTCTAACCTCCAAAACTGTAATAGAATAAATCTGTGTTGTCTAAAGTTTGTGGTATTTTGTTATAGCAGCAATAGGAAACTAATATAACGCCCGATTACTTATGTAAACTAAAAAGGGTCTTGGGAGTCTTTATGGAAAAGTTAGTTTGATTGGCATTTCTTAACCACCCGTCTATTCTGCTGCCATTCTGCCAGTAAAAGCAAAATACTCTTCTTCTTCCTCCTCCTCTCTCTGGGTTATAGTATCCATTCAGAGAAAACCATAATGGAAAACTTAATGACAATAAATAGTACGGGAAGGATATTATTTGAAAGTGAACTGCTGCTCTCTACCAATTTCCTTCCCTGTTAACTTCAGAATTAAGTTTTCCAATCTAACTATGCTGCATTAGAGGCAAGCATATCATAGACATAACAATTCATTTCAGTTCACCATTCTTCTATTTTGTATTTTCAGGGAAATTAGTGGGGGGAGATGTGAGACTTTAAAATATTTGGGGATCATCGTCAACCTGTTTCCTTAAGAAAGATCATCAATATGGTGAAATGCTGCCCTTGATGTTACTAGTATTTCCTCAGAACCCATTGAAAGAATCAGAGCGGTTGAGGGAGGTCGTTTGGCAGATCACACTCCAGTGGCAGGCAATGTAAAACATGTTATAGTACCTCTTATATTCATATACATATAACTTGATCCTGCTACACAGTTAAATAGATGCATGCCATCTGCAATAGCCAATAGGAAAGCAAACATCCTATATATGGTGAAATGCATCTTAATAATTAAAGTGGCTCTAGGAAACAAATGAACCTATTATATTATCACCGGCAAGCATATTGTAGCTTCTACAATTTTAAAACCCTAATCTGACATGACAAATATTTACCATCTTTCAAGTGCTTCCCAGTGTTGAACAGTTTACCTCTCTGGATCCACTCCTCGACCTATGCTGTGTGGACTGTATCAATGGGCTTCCTTCTGCGTACTGACTTCTGTTCTGTGGTTTCTGGAAGCTCTGCCTACATATTGGTAAATCATTCATTGATTAAACTCACTTCCAAATTGAGTGTGCATTTTTGCCCATCTTACACAATCATTTCACTCAATTTCTTGAAGTTATATTTTGAAGCAAAGAAATTCCATCAACATCTATTCTATTCAAAATCAATTGTTCTGCAAGGTCTAGACTGAAGTTATTTTAATACTACTTTGACTACATCTGCCCTTGACATTTTTCAATAAATAAGTAATCTCTTCTAAGCTTTGTATTACAGAGCTCTAGGGTCTCAGCTGAGAAGTCCAAATGTTTCCACAGATGCAAAGCTCTTTTCCAAGAGAAATTTAGACCTATAGGGAAGAGGGATAACTCTTCATTTGGGTGGGAATAACAGTGAGACTTGTATTTCTGCAACAGAATATCAACAGTCTTGACTGTAAAGTATGGCTTAAAAAGCATTTGAATCTCTTTAACTGGCAAATACTCCTGTCACTCACTTAAGAATTTAACCATGAAATAACTTTGATCTAGCAAAAATTTTGTTTCACTTTTTCCAACTGCTTGATTTGCTTATGAATTGTGAAATCACTTTTGTGTGTCTTCACCAACATTCTTTTCATTTTAAAGTAAAATATAATACCATAGAAAATACAATGCAATGTATCTAGTAAGTATTATTTTATAAAACTTTTTTTGGTGATATATATATGTGTGGATATGTATATGTAGGTGTGTGTACTGTGTGTCGCACAGTGTGAAACAGTTTTCTTAAAATGTTAGTGTCAAAATATCTGAAAACTCTTCCATGACATATAGAAGCAAAATTCCTATGTCATAGAACATTTACATTTTTCAACCTCACTTGCTACTGACAATCTAGTTGATGAATAAATTTATACTATCAGGATGTAAGTAAATTCCTTTTTCTTCATATCTTCAAAATTTGGTATTAGCCTCTTTTTTTCTCCAATCTAATGGATTTTACATAACTTAATCTTTTTTCAATTTGCATTTCTCTGATCCTCTACTGAGGCTGAGCATCTATTATCTGTGAACTGCCTAAAAATATTTTTTGTAAACGTTCTTATTGTTTCTCTTTCTTATCTGCACTAATTCTTTCTATATTCTGGATATTGATCCTTGTTTTTTTACAGCAGTTGCAAGTATTTTCTTCCTATCTATTGCTTTTGTTTTAACTTCGTGGTGTGTCTAGTCATACAGAAAGAAGTTTTAAATTTAGATGCAGTGAAACATATCAATCTGTCTCTTTAAAAATGATTTGTGATTTTTACTTCTTGTCTGAAAAATCCCTCAATCCCCCAAGGTCATAAGAACATTCTCCTATACCACTTTATAGTTGTTTTAAAGTTTTGACTTTTGCCATTTAGGTCTTCAACTTATTTGCAATTTTTGTTATGGTGAGAAGAAAGGTCCTAATTTAGTTTTCTTTGATATGGAAACCCAGTAGTTCCCACATCAATAACTGAATAGTTCGTTCTTTTCCCACTGATTTGTCATGCCATCTTCAAAAAATGCCAAATTGTTATATATGTTTGGTCTTGTTCTGGGATCTATTATGTTCTATTGATCTGCTTATCTATTGCTACACTGACACCACGGCTTCAAAAGTTTCTATATCTAGGAAGTTGAGTCCCTTCTGCTTGCTCTTATTTTTTGGGATTGTTGAATACTTTCGAATCATTACTTTTCTTTTTTTTTTAAATTTAATTTTATTTATTTATTTTTGGCTGTGTTGGGTCTTCGTTGCTGTGCGCGGGCTTTCTCTAGTTGCAGGGAGCAGGGGTTACTCTTCGCTGCGGTGCACGGACTTCTCATTGCAGTGGCTTCCCTTGTTGTGGAGCACAGGCTCTAGGTGCGCGGGCTTCAGTAGTTGTCGCACACAGACTCAGTAGTTGTGGCTCGCAGACTCTAGAGTGCGGGCTCAGCAGTTGTGGCGCACAGGCTTAATTGTTTTGCAGGATGTGGGATCTTCCCGGACCAGGGCTTGAACCCGTGTCCCCTGCATTGGCAGGCGGATTCTTAACCACTGCGCCACTAGGGAAGCCCCGAATCATTACTTTTCTTTACTAGAATTATTTTGCCAGGTTCTATGCAAAAAATCTTAAGATTTTAATCAATATTGCCCCTGACTGTCAACACCTCTGCTGAAACTGCCTCAGCAAGACCAAATGCCTCCATCCCTGGAGACCCCAGCAGGAAAAAACGATGCATCACAAATATGGCCTCCACCTCACTCCCACCTTCCAAATTCCATCTGAATCTGACTGATGGAAACCTAATTGCACCTAGAAGCCTAGCTGCAAAGGGTGTTTGGGAAATGTACATCTTAGCTTTAAAGCCTCTGCAGTACAAGAAGACAGAGAAGAACCAAGGGTTTTTTTTGGTTTTGTTTTGTTTTGTTTTTAAGCAATTAATGTATTTATTTTTGGTATTGCTCTTTTTTTAATTTTTTTATTTTTTTACATTTAGTATTTTATTTTATTTTTTGTTTAACATCTTTATTGGAGTATAATTGCTAAAGACACAGACCTACTAGAGAATGGACTTGAGGATATGGGGAGGGGGAAGGGTAAGCTGTGACAAAGTGAGAGAGTGGCATGGACATATATACACTACCAAACGTAAAATAGATAGCTAGTGGGAAGCAACCGCATAGCACAGGGAGATCAGCTCGGTGCTTTGTGACCGCCTAGAGGGGTGGGATAGGGATGGTGGGAGGGAGGGAGACGCAAGAGGGAAGAGATATGGGAACATATGTATATGTATAACTGATTCACTTTATTATAAAGTAGAAACGAACCAAGGGTTTTTAAACTACAGTAGGTCATGGAATCGGTTTAGTGGGTCACAAGTGGCATTTTATAAAACAAAATGGGACAGAATATAAGTTATCAGTGTACCAAGTAAGAATAAGCATGTTTCATGAAAGTTTTATGTATATATTTTAATATATTTTAAATATATATATAGTAAGTATTGTAAGGTGGGGAGAAAGAGACAGAGATAGAGACAGAGACAGAAACAGAGACAGAGATTAGAAAGAGGTGGAGGAACAGGGAAGAGAAAGAATATGTAAAATACATTTCTTATTGTGGTCATTATCAAGAAAGTCTGAAGGTCCCGGGAAGGTGAAGAGATGCCTTAGGTCAATTCACCTTACGTGCTACAATACCCCTTATACTGCTAAGGAAGTTTCCTTTTACTCCTTGTCTGCTAGTAGCTTTTATTTTAAATAGGTGTTGAATTTTGTCAAATAATCTTCATGCATCTATTGAGATAATCATCTTTCCCTTTAACATACTACACAGATGCATTTTCTAACAATGCAGTATCTTTGCATTTTTCTCTTTCTAGAAATATTTTTATAGTTATCTTTTGTACCCACTGACTCCCTAACTTTGCTATAGCCCCTGACCCACATACCACCCATAATTTCTAGCAGATTCTATATTTGCTCAATTTGTCAAAGATGCTACTGTGTACATCCTGATAACGTTCTGTAAGAACAAAAGGTCTACATTTTACAATTCTTTATCATATTCACAAGAAACCAAAATACCTGCATTTTATTTTGTTAAAAAAATCCTTTATACGTGTCCAGTTTAAGAACTAATAATCTAGTAAGAATTAGTAATGGAAGAGTAAGTCCTATTAGAAAGCTGCAGTTTAATTCAGTTTAATTAGTAGAGAGAATTATTTCAATATGTTTTCGTTAGGAATATGAATCTATTAAAAGTACCTTTATCAATTTGACCTCCATAAAAATACTTGCCCAGATTACATTTACTTAAGTAGTGTCCCAGAAACTTTCATTTGTTTCTTATTTGTTGTATTTTATTTGTTCATTTTTAAGTACTAAAGAATGTCTACATTGCTTGAAATCAGCCAAATGACAAATACTGCATTTTCAATGGGCAGTGGTTTTAACTCAACAATCAGGAAACTACAAAACAGTTTCTTTCAACATATCCGTGTGGTGCCAGGGTTCTGGACAAGCTGTTGATAAGACCTTTGACCCTGGAAGCCCTGGGATTTCTTATGTGTCTTATGGTTTTCTTGCTGCTTTTTAGGAGAAAAGAAATTTAATTTTGAATGCAATAAAAAATTTAAAAGGATACCTTTTACAAATCACCTGAACAGACAAAATATGTTACCTATAAATTAAGAGTTTTCCAATAATTTAATCAATACAAATATGCTCATGTGCACCATCTCTACAATCACTATTTTTCAACAGTTAATAGCAAAAGGAAAAAATCTGTTTTTATAAAAGGCAAAGGGATGAAAAAACAGTAATTATTATTTTTTTAAATTAATTTATTTATTTTTGGCTGCATTGGGTTTTTGTTGCTGCACGCAGGCTTTCTCTAGTTGCGGCGAGCAGGGGCTACTCCTCGTTGTGGTGCACGGGCTTCTCATTGCGGTGGCTTCTCTTGTTGCTGAGCATGGGCTCTAGGCACACGGGCTTCAGGAGTTGTGGCACGCGGGCTCAGTAGTTGTGGCTCACGGACTCTAGAGCGCAGGCTCAGTAGTTGTGGCGCATGGGCTTAGTTGCTCCGTGGCATGTGGGATCTTCCTGGACGAGGGCTCAAACCCATGTCCCCTGCATTGGCAGGTGGATTCTTAACCACTGTGCCACCAGGGAAGTCCCCAAAACAGTAATTATTAAACTTTGCCAAAAGACCATCTAGAAAGAAACAAAATTTAGTGACACATCTGACGTGAGCAGCTGATAGCCCGGCCTTAGCAACATGTGTTCAAACTGTGTACCCTTCCCTCCCTTCTTCTACTCTGGAGCTGGGAAAAGAGAATACACAGGGGTGGAACTATTGGAATCCTCAATTATCTAGCCAGAGGCAGAGGGATCCCCAGTGCCAATAGAAAGATGGATTCCCAGTTGGTCTTCAAAGAGAACAAAGCCATGACACTGGTTGTCTCTGGGTGTTGGGCCTATGAGTAATACATTTTTAAACTTCTAGTTTCCACATGTTTTTATAATGGGATTATTACTCTTATAATGCAAAGAGGGCTCCAACCAACCAAGAATCACCTATGTGTTAGTTTCTTGTTTTACGTTTAACTTCAAGACGAAGAGCTTCTAAGTGTCCTTGTAAGTTCTTCCTTTCTTCCTCTCTTGATGGTGGGCAGGGTCTCCATTTCCCAGAGAAAGACAGCGAGATTCCACAATTTGGGGGTTTTGGTCAGATTTGCCTGTGATTTACAAAAATGATACTGGGAGGAGTTCTACAATTTCTCTGATGGCTAGAAACAGTAATACTTACTGTGTTCTGGGCACAGCAGCGAGAAATAAACAGTAGTAGAGATGGCCCCTATTTATAAAGAGCCCAATACATAATCAAGGGCATGAAGGACATAAAAATACTTTAACAAAGGTACAAGCTGGTATAGTGCAAACCAAGAGGTCAATGGAAGAGGACAGGAGAGGGCTGGAGCCAATGCGAGGTGAGTCCTCCAAGATTTCCAGAAACAGACTCAGTGATGACTTCTCTTTATCTCCAGTGAAATTTCTTTTTCTCCAAGGGATTAATAGAAATGGAAATTCTGAAAACACAGAAATTTTCCCAGTTGGGAAAGTGACCTAAAGCAACACTGTCCAAGCTTGTTGACTCCAGGTTAACACTCCTATTTGAGATAATACTCAGGTTTCATGGGAAACACTTTCAGCACATGATTTTAGGAAACTGAGTACGACTTTGATTTATTTGAAAGCTGGCAGTACTTAATGAAAACCAACATTTACTAGGAAATTACTGTGCCTTCCATTCTAGCTAACCAAACAGGCTGGAGCTGATCTAGGACTAGAAGAGTTCAAGTTCTTAAATGTAGCCCAAGTCCCTCCTTGCACAACACTGAAAACAAAACAAACAGAAAATTGTGAAAGGTAATTTTCTTTTCTTCCTTATTAAAAACAGCACTTTTTTTTTTCTTTTTAACATCCACTTTTTTTTTTTTTTTTCCTTTTAAACATCCAAAATCTTGACATGTCACTTTTTAACTGCCCTCCCCCTTTATAAAACTTCGTCATTTACTGGGCATGGTTTGGAAGTTATTGCTGGTACTAGAATCTGAGATGGAAATTTTTCTCCAGGCGCACACAAGTGGGAACTGAAGAAATTACACAATTCGAGTATCAAAGGGAGCTGCCAGGGAGAGGCAGCCACACCTCAGACTCTGAACATTACTCTGGTACAGCTGGCTTTTCCTAGCGGGTCATCTGTGGGACTGACTGAAAGCACAGGACAGGGAGCTCAAGCCAATCACTGGGCCAGGAACCAAGCTGGGGGCCCAAATTTCATCCGTTGGGATGAAGGTGGAGGGCCTCAGGCCACACAAATGACCTCTCAGTGCTTTTCTTCTGGCACAAAAAATGAATGAAATGCTAACACCAACCTGCCTCAAAAGATTCCTGGTGAGGAGCAACTGAGAGGGGCAGATGTCAAATTTGGTGGACAGATTACGTGTTAATGGTGAGAAGAAATTTTACATATTTGCCTTTAGGTCACAATGAAGTTGAAAGGCAACGTAATCAAACTTCTAGAAACAAATGAGCTTACCACTCTGGCATGTGGACTTCAGCAATCTGGCCAGAGGTCATGATTTTGAGCTAAACCCGAATTGTGGGCAGTTAACAACAATTCACTTGATGCAGTGATATCCTGTTTCTTGAAATCTCTTCTCCAACTTCCTTGGTGCCTAAAAAACATCAGGCCACACTGAGTACCTTCGATGTTTGTTCAAGCCTATCTTTCCACAGCTCCCTTCAGTTTCCTGGGAGAACCTGCCCTCGTTGGAGGCAGAGAAGATGACCCTCTGCGTCTGAGGAGGAATCTGGGGCACGTCACTTGATCATCTGTGTCTCTTCATCCGCATCATAAAACTCTTCCTCTTCCTCACTCTCACTCCCTAAAGGGCTCTCCTTGTCCACAGACTAAAGCAGGAAAGGAGAAAAGGGCAGGGAAATGATGTCATGACATTTCTAAAATTAAATTACTGTCTAGCATTCAACTGACAAATGTATTCTGATGACATTTATTCCCCTAAGAATTAGCCCCTAAAGTGTTCTAAGAAAGATAATGAATCATCTTTATTTCTCTGACAATCAGCTGCTATCAGATCCCACCTTTTTTCCCCAGCAGTTTTGCTCAGTTCTATTTAATATAACCAGATATTCTTTTTTTTTTTTTTTCTTTTCCCCCCAAACTATCATCATCCGAATGGTAAATCTGAATGATTAAGAAAAATTCCATCATACCTGAGGGGGATCCAAGGTCTGTAAAGATAACGTCTCCTCCCCCAGCCTCCGATATGAGTACACCTGAAGGTCAGAAAACGTCTCTAGCAATGGACTGTTAAGGGTTTCTGGCAATAATAAACTCAGGAGGCCTGAGGTCAGCCCCGTGGCTCCAAAGACAATGAAGGGTAAAGACCACTGCACGTACTTCTATGGGGGCAGGGAGTGGAATGAAAACAAACAAAAACTCAGTGTTAGTTTCCTAGCAGATGACATCAGCAGTCTTATGACCCAGGACCTGCCATGTTTACTGTCCAGGCCCTGCCTCCTCACTAGAATACACCAGAAAGCCCGTCTTCTTTCCCCTTAGAGAATTACCCCAGGAAACCAGAGCCAGTCCTCGGGCACAGAGACAGGAGTGAGTACATCAAAAGGACAGCGCTGGCCTGTGCAGCAGACACAGCCGACTGTTCATGCATGGGCTGGGGACCGCGGGGAAGGGGCTTGGCTGTCTGAGCAGGGCAGACACACGGCCAGAGTGCGCGGTGAGTCGGACACTCAGCTTCCACTCCAGGTGAGTGGCCTGCAGCACAGTGATCTCCACACGCAGGAGACACCCCGCATATCTGCTGACAACGACAAACTTTAACGCTCTCAGCCCTGGAATGGGCCAAACAGTCCCACATATGTGTTCTGATTCACTAAGCACCAGAACTGAGAGGCACGGGGCTTAAAGGTGTAAACACCCTGAAAAGGAAGAGAAAGGCCTAGAGAAACCTATACACATGGTTTGGACATGGTAGCGGGACGGTCCAAAAGACGTTCTCAGGAAAATTTAAATACAAACATACAATTTCAAAGATAACACCAAGGTTCTTGCAGGACGGGGCTCTGGGGGATTTCTGAGCTGATTACCATTCCTGAGTTCCTGCACAGGAGCCACCCAGCTTTATCACCTTCCGGTTTGGGCTTCCAAATTCGGCGGCTAGTTAGGATGTCCCTTCTGATCATCTTTTCCTGATTTTTCAAAGGTGAAGAGATGATGGAGGAGGAGAGGTAGGCACAGGGAGGGGAGAGGAGGGGGACGAAAAACTCTGACCTCCGGCCCCCTGCGTGCAAACACGTGCCCAGAACTGTGGGCCTGTTGTTGAATCAAGGGGAACGTTCACCTCTTCTCAACTTAGTGGGACTCAGGGAAGACACAGCGCTGGGTGTTATAATGTTCTAGGACAGCCGTCCAAAGTCGGGCATCATTAATGATAAACACCTAGCGTTGGACACATTTTGCAAAATGGAACTAATACGACTCCTTCATAAGAAGGGTCTTGTGATCTAAAATTGAGCATGATAGTGGGAAGCAGCCGCATAGCACAGGGAGATCAGCTCCGTGCTTTGTGACCACCTAGAGGGGTGGGATAGAGAGGGTGGGAGGGAGGGAGACACAAGAGGGAGGAGATATGGGGATATATGTATATGTATAGCTGATTCATTTTGTTATAAAGCAGAAACTAACACAGCATTGTAAAGCAATTATACTCCAATAAAGATGTGGAAAAAAAATAAAATTGAGCATGAAACACAGAGAAATACTCAGAAAAAGGAAGTGTATCTCACTTCCTCAAGAAAAGAAAAGGCTACAGTGGCATTTCAGAGACGTCCTGTACTAGGACGAGGAGAGCACTTGCCTGAGTGATGAGCAACTGTCTCCAGAACAGGCTCAAAGCCCCACATCAAACCTAATCACGCTTCAACAAGTCTTGGCTGGGAAAGTCCTAGAGGAGACCAAGCAGAGACGTGCACAGGGGCTCCATGGGATCTTTCTCAGAACATAGACATTTTGAGATTGGATGGAGTTTACTTTATCTCCCTTTCACCTTTTTCTCTTCTAATTTTCTTTCCGAGTGGTGTGCTGTGTTCTCTGTTATTTAATACAGGGTACCAATGCCTACAGCATATAGCTGTGGTAAAGACTGCGTGATATGATGTATGTGAACGGCTTAGCACAGAGCTCAGCACACAGCAGAAACTTAGGAAATGTTCACTAATCAACTAACATACAAATGGGGACAGGAAGGGGCAGGCTGGCAGTAGCTAACTCTCCAGTGAATACAGCCAATCCCTGGGAAGGGTCCATCTGCCCTCATGGATCCTTAATCTAAAAGGCACAAGGTGCACATTTGTGTCAGGCTGATCTTAAAACGGCAGCTGTTTGTTACCTCTTTCTACTCAAAAGCACAAACATTTCCAAAGCAGAGAATCAAGAAAAACAAACTAGGAGGTACAAACCAACCAGTGAGGGGATGAAGGGAGCAATAATCCCACCAACTCGGGAGAACATGGAACAAGTTCCAAGCCCAACATTCCTGAAAGGCAAAAGGAAAAGTAAAAAAAAAAGTCAGTAAGTTCTAGGGGGACAATTTAAAGACTCGAAGGGATAGTGGGTTCAGAATAACAAATCTCAAAGTGGAAGTGCAGGATGCTACAGAGCAGTACTGCCCACTAGAACTTTCTGTGATGCTGCAAATGTTCTGTACTCGCCCTGTCCAATACGGAAGCGCCCAGACACAGGCAGCTACAGAGAGCTCAATGCAACTAAGAATGAGGAACTGAATTTTTAATTCATTTCATTTTAATTAATTTAAACTTAAATAGCCACATGTGATATTGGACAGTGCAGGTATAGAGGCTGGTGCAGAAATGAGCATGTGAATATTTCTTGTTAAATGTTCTCCTGGGTTCTCGTGTCTTAGGTCTCCTATCAGTTAAAACATCCATAGAAGAGCCAGGGTTTAATGATCTGAAAAGTCTGCCCATTTCTTTAAACTCAACTAATTAACTATGAAAGGATCAGGCATATAAATAGGAATTGATTGGACATATATTCTCAGGAAACCAAGAACATTATCTTCTTGGGGAATGTGGGTAGCAAGGAGGGGGAGGAAATGAGAATGATAATGATTATACATAGGGTGACCGTACAGCACCCTGTTATCCCAGCCGAATTGTTAATAATGCCCACATTCGCTCTCAAAAGTGTCCCAGTTTGGAACTAAACTGTCACCCTAGTTTTATAGGCAATAGCCAGAGAAAGCAGGTTCTGGGAATAATCAGCGAATGACAAGCCAATCACAGAAAACCTGATCTCTTACTGGGAAAAAGGCAGACAGAACCATTACGCTTCTTGCATGGATAAGGGAAAAAGAAGGATCTGTTTGGAATGATCCTCAAAAAAAGACTGGGAAAATGCCGACTGGGGGACTATGGTCCAGCCCACAGAGGCCGTTCTGTAAAGACTAAGCTGCATCCCTGCCCTTCAAATTTAGGTTTGTTTTTTTGTTTTCAGACTTATTTTATGAGGGGAAACTTAGGATGGAATATGTTGGGTTTTTTGGTTTTGTTTTTGAATATGTTATTTTTGACATAAGCACGTTCTACTCATTGAAAACCACCTTTAACAACTAATATATAAATATAATATTCACTTATAACTATAGGGAATTATCTTTATTTATTTATTTATTTTTTGGCTGCTTTGGGTCTTGGTTGCTGCGCGCGGGCTTTCTCCAGTTGCAGCGGGCGGGGGCTACTCTTCGTTGCCGTGTGCGGGCTTCTCATTGCAGTGGCTTCTCTTGTTGTGGAGCACGGGCTTTAGGCACGCGGGCTTCAGTAGTTGTGGCATGTGGGCTCAGGAGTTGTGGCACACGGGCTTAGTTGCTTCGCGGCATGTGGGATCTTCCCGGACCAGGGCTTGAACCCATGTCCCCAGCATTGGCAGGCGGATTCTTAACCAGTGCGCCACCAGGGAAGTCCCATCTTTTTTAAAATGTGTATATTTTGTGCTAAAATATAGGCTCTGTGATAACAGGGACCTTGTCTCCTGGTCCATCGTGTACCTGACACAGGAGGGTTGACTGAATAACTCACGTGCACTGAAATAAAAACGACATCCGAGCACTATTTGGGTGATGGGATACGTTTAGTGTACAGTACTTCTCTCACGATTGACAGGGAATTCAGCCCAAGATAAAGTTACATTTTCCTCAGCCAAGCGGGCAAGAGCAGCCTCCACAGGTTCTGGGCTCACAACTGCTTGCTGAGTTGCTGCTAGCCCACACTCGCTGTGCTCCAGGTGAAGTGAGGACCATGCCTCTGTCAATGCAAACATCTACAACAGAATTCAGGACATGGGAAGGAGAAGCCTGTGTGTGAGGCATACCTGATGACCGTGGGGTACAGCTCTGAGGTGTAGATATACACGACATTGAAGGCAGCGCTGATGGTCAGCTTCCCCAGCAGGGACAAGGAATGGCTGTTCACCACTGCGAACACACCTGTGTCTGAGGAGGACAAGTGCCACATCTGTGAGGTCCTCGGTGGAGAAAAATTCATCTAAGTGACACACTTAATTCTGAAGGAGCGAGAGACATTTGTGGTGATCTCAAACAGTGAAGAGGTCATATAACCAGACACACATTCAGAAGGTTTAGTCATCACACACAGCACACAGCAAATATTTCTCAGCAGTTTGGCCATCCCCAGGAAATCTTACACAGTGGCTGTCGTGATGTGTGATTAAACCTGCACAACCTAAATGTCCATCAACAGATGAATGGATAAAGGAGATGTGATATATATATATACATACACACACACAATGGAATATTACTCAGCCATAAAAAAGAATGAAATAATGCCATTTGCAGCAACATGGATGGACTTAGAGATTATCATACTAAGCGAAGTAAGTCACACAGAGAAAGACAAATACCATACGATATCACTTATATGTGGAATCTAAAATATGACACAAATGAACATATCTATGAAACAAAAACAGACTCAGCAGATATAGAGAAGAGACTTGTGGTCGCCAAGGAGGAGGGGTGGGGGAGGGAAAGATTGGGAGTTTGGGATTAGCAGATGCAAACTATTATATAGAGAATGGATAAACAACAAGGTCCTACTGTTTAGCACAGGGAACTATTTTCAATATCCTGTAAAAGCCATAATGGAAAAGAATATGAAAAAGAATATATGTATAACTAAATCACTTTGCCGTACAGCAGAAATTAACACATTGTAAATCAACTATACTTCAATAAAATTTTTTTAAAAAACAAACAAAAAAAACCTGCACTCACTCCTGAATGACAGCTCCCTGAAAACTTCTGTACTGGGGTCAAGTAAGCTTCACAGAAGTTGCTAAGTTCCACCTATCTCAGGGTATTACTTGCCTCTCCTTTCTTCCCAACCTCATTCAACAATCAATGATGTAAAAGGTTGATTAGCATGACAAGCCCTGACACATGAGAAGAGTGAGTCTCAAAAAACTCCTATCTTCAGTTTGCACTCCTTGGTGTTCCATTGTAAAGATAAGGAATAATCCCACTAAACGACTACCGGAAGATATAAAACATTAACGTTCTTTAAAGAACAAGACACTAAATGTGGAACTACTTTTCATCCTTCCTCCTCCACAAGTTCTTACTTGAAGATTACTAATCAATAATGATATTTCAGTTTCTTAATGTAACGTTTTTTACATAAAATGCAAAAATACAGTTTATGCTAGTTCACGTCCCTATCAAAAATGCTATCAACTGTCCAGTGGTTCTTTCCTTTATTAATACTATCTTCTCTGGGATCTTACAATTTAATTATTTCCTTTCAAACATATTTAACCTCTCCCCTTCAGCAACCCACTAGGCCATAACCTTCAAAATAACAGTTTTCTTCCCCTTAGGAAAAAGCAAAAATTCTCACTGGCTCCACTGCAGTTTCTCCCCTTCACAATCAAACATCTCCAGTGAGTGACTGACCCTCCATTTCCTCAAACGCATCTGCCCTGTACATCACTACAATGTGGCCTCCAATACCATCCTCTCCTGAAACTCCTGTTCTTGAAGGTCAGCAGCAATGTCCTGATCACCAACGTAATTGCCTCTCATTCTCTTTGACATTTCTGACTAATAGAACATGCCTGTCCCTTCCTTGGGACTGCACGCCTGGCTCATCCAAACCACTCTTCCCTTCAATAACTCAAATGCAATATTCTTTCCTGCCCTGGACCTCCACGGCGCCCATTTCCCAATCCATGCAAATGGCATGCTTTAGACACTCTCCTGTAGTTGCTTACTTTTCCATCTTGTCTGCCCCCAAATATATTTTGAGTTGCCTCAGGCTAAGGCCTTGTTTGTATCTGTTCCCCTCACGGCACCTCCCATAGTCTGATCACTATAAATATTTATTGAAAGAGTCAGTATAAGGACTATAACAGGGATTAATTTAAGTGAAAAGAATCTGTGCTCCTGTTCTTTCAATGTCTCAGGAGGGAGGCACATAATATATCCCATTCCAAAATAAAAGTTTCACATTCCCAGCTTGACTATGAAATACAACTTCAACTACTTTAAAGATGGCGTTCTGAACGCAGTGGCCCGGGCACTGCCAAACTCGACCATCTGGGGCCTTCTTCTCTTCTGCCAGGCTATTTGGAAGAATATGTCAGCAATTTTTTATATATTATTTTAAGCCATGAGGTGCTTCTGGAAAAAGAATCATGCTCAAGGTCTAAGTCTGGACTTTTGATATCTAAAAACTTCAAGTAAACCAATAATGAGGGCAAATTAAATTCATCAATGATTTTCCAGAAAACTGAGTGAGTCAGGAAGAGGTCTTGGGGGGCACTGAAGCAAACAGAAATGTGCACATTTGCTTGACTGCAAATGATCTTTGGGACTGTTTTCAACCCATACAGGATGGCACCTTTCAGAACTGTGTTGGAGATACTCTACAACATCTTTAAAACAGGTTAGGGGATTGCCATCCTGAAAATTAAATTCAAATAACATGTCGCAGAAGGCTTACCATCTAAACACCCACAAGACCCAAGGCTGGAAGATTTCTCCCCTGTGAGGCTCAGGACACTTCCAGCAGTGGCCCATCTGGGGAGCCTGGCTCCAGCCGCATACCCACAAGTGCTCCCATCAGCCTGACACCTCATCTGATGCTTGAAACTTCTCTCCTTGTTCCTGCCAATGGAGTCTGCAGTGGCCATTTGAACCTGGGGGAACTCACTCTCTCCCAAGATAGCCCATGTCAATTTCAGACAGCTCTGTTTATTAGAAAATTATTTCTTAGCCTGCCTGTGGAGCTGCCGGTCTATCGGTCATCATGAGTTAATATTTAGGAAGGCTTTGTGGCCACTGGGCTGGTTCCCTGGATTTCTGACCTTGGTTTTTATCTGAAAATGAAATTAGATATTATTGGCTATTATCAATGAATGTTCAAAGTGACTGTTTAGGAAAAAAGAGTGATTTAAAAGGAAAAATTAAGCTCAATTATCTTTGGGAGGAAAAAAAAGGGAATTTTCAAAACACTTGTATTCTTCAAAGTACTGAACTTCAGAGGTTTTAAGTTGATTCCAATGATGAAGATACTATGGACATCATTTTCAGAACTAGTTATCTGAAGTTTTCTCAGAGTCCACTAGGGTCTCAGTATGTTACAGTCACATTTCACTGACACAAGCAGTAAAAATTAAACTTAATCATCCACTTCATACACTGGGTGATTATAGTAAATTTTATTGTTTATGAATATGTTAAAAATCTTTAAGACAGCTGTAGGTCCTGTACTATGATACATAAGTTGGGCAAAGAACCACAATTCATTTTGCTTTCCTTTGGCTTTTTTTTTCCTAAAGAAAAATACCACATATGCCGAAAATTCTGTCACTATAGTTTTGCCATTTCTAGAATTTCACATGAATGAAATAATTCAGTTTGTAGGCTTTTGTGTCTGGCTTCTTTTAGTTAGCATAATGCTTTTGAATTCATCCACATTGCTCCCTGCATCAGCAGGTCAAAGCTCATTGCTTTGTTGTTGGTGAGTAATTCATTGTATGGATATAACACAATTTGTTTATCCATTCCTCAGCTGAGGGGCATCTGAGTTCCTTCCAGTTTGGGGCTATTATTAATAAAGCTACTATGAACATCAAAGTCCTTTTGTGGATCTATGTTTCTGCTTCTTTTGGGTAAAGTTGAATCAGACAGTAAATGTTATGTTTCTCTTTAAAATAAGCTGCTAATGTTATCCAAAGTCTCTGTACCATTTTACATTTCTATCAGCAGTGTATGAGAGTTCCAGTTCTTTCTTATCACTGCCAACATTTGGTATGGTCAGTCTTTTTAATTTTAGCCATTCTAATAGGTGTGTAGTGGTATCTCATTGTGGTTTTAATTTCCATTTCCCTAATGTCTAATGATGTTGAACATCTTTTCCCATGCTTATTTTCCATATTTATATCCTTTTGCAGAAGTGTCTGTTTAAACCTTTTTCCCACTGTTTTCTCATTACTGAACTGTAAGAGTCCATTCTATCTTCTGGGTACAAGTTCTTTATCAGGTATACGTTTTACAAATATTTTTCCCAGTCTGTGCCTTGCTTTTCATTTCCTTAATAATATCTTTTAAAAAGCAAAAGTTTTCATTTTGATGAAGTCTAAGTTATGAATTTTTTTGTGTGCTTTCTGTGTCATATTTAAGAAATCTTTAGGGGCTTCCCTGGTGGCGCAGTGGTTGAGAGTCTGCCTGCTAATGCAGGGGATACGGGTTCGCGCCCTGATCTGGGAAGATCCCACATGCCGCGGAGCAAATAGGCCCGTGAGCCACAACTACTGAGCCTGCGCGTCTGGAGCCTGTGCTCCGCAACAAGAGAGGCCACGATAGTGAGAGGCCCGCGCACCGCGATGAAGAGTGGCCCCCGCTTGCCGCAACTGGAGAAAGCCCTAGCACAGAAACGAAGACCCAACATAGCAATCAATCAATCAATCAATAAATCTTTAAAAAAAAAAAAAAAAAGAAATCTTTGCCCAAAGTCACTGAGATTTTCTTCCATGTTCTCTTTTAGAAGTTGTGTAGTTTTAGCCTTTATACTGTCGACTGAAAAAAAAAAACCACAACCTAAAAGTTGACAATTATGTTTTATTCCAGGGACACACTGAGAACTTACGCCTGGGAGACAGCCTCTCAGATAGCTCTGAGGGACTGTTCTGGAGAGTAAGAGAGGAGCCAGGATATATAGGAGTTTTTGCAAAAAAAATCAGGTAGTCAGAACATCAAAAGATTACTGCCAGTTAAAGAAAAAACAGATATCTCAGGTTAATGAATTTAGCACTTTTCTTTGCATGGGAAAATGCAAGAATCTGGGCTCACTGAAATCATTCTTTTGATATGCACCTTAACTATCTAGGGCCAATATCCTGTTTTCTCCATCCTGAATCACCTCAGGGTGCATCATAGGGGGAACCGATATGGTGGCTGATGGTTTGATGGCTGCAACATCCTTTGTTTACTGATATGGCTGGTGATTCTTTGTCCACAACATTTAGACCTACCATTCATTTCAAGTTAATTACTGCATATGATGGGATGTGCAGGTTGAAGGTAAATTTTTTACATATGGATATCCAATTATTCCAGCACGGTTTATTGAAAAGATTGTCTTTTCCTCATTGAATTGACTTGTTACCAAAAATCAATTGACCATGTGTATTTTTCTCTATGTGTGTTATGATTCAATGAAACATTTTTAAAAAGTGAATAAAATCTCAGCCCCCTCAAAAATAAAATAAAAATCAACTGACCATATACATAGGTCTATTTCATATTCAATTCTATTATCTATGTATGCATCCACCATTATGCCAATATCACACTGTCTTTTTTTTTTTTTAATTTTCAGGCCATGCCTCATGGCTTGTGGGATCTTAGTTCCTCAACCAGGTATCGAACCCAGGCCACCGCAGTGAAAGTGCCGAGTCCAGGGAATTCCCCATACTGTCTTGATTAACATAATTTTGCAGTAAGTTTTAAAATCAGGTGGGATAAAGTCCTCCAACTTAATTTTTCTTGATAAAAATTATTTTGGATATAATTTGCAGTTCCATAGAAATTTTAGTATTAACTTGTCAAAATATATCAGCAAAAAGAAGCCTGGTGGAAATTTTATTGGGATTATGCTGAAGATAGATCGATTTGGGGAGAACTGACGTCTTAGTATTTTCTGATCCTTGAGCATGGTAAGCTCTTCATTTATTTTATTATTACCATTACCACCAATTCATTTATTTAGTCTTCTTTAACTTCTCTCATTGATGTTTTATATTTTATAGTTTTCTATAGGTCTCATACATATTTTTAAGTTTTTATTCCTAAATATTTCGTATTTTTTATAAATGGCATTGTTTTACTTCGATTTTAAATTGTTTGTTGTTAATATATAGAACTAAAATTATGTGTCAAAAGACTCTGCTAAACTTATTTCTTAATTCTAATAGATTTTTTTTTAGGATTTTCTATGGAGACAATCATGAAGTCTTGTGAATAAAGACAGTTTTAGTTCTTCCTTTTCATTTTGGATCCCCCTAATTTCTTTTTATTGCCTTGTTGTATTCAATAATAATTTCAGTACAATGCTCCAAAGAAGTGGCAAGAATGGATATCCTTGCCTTTTTCCCAGTCTTAGGGAACAAGCATTTAGTTTTTCACCATTAAATGTGATGTTAGCTGTAGGTTTTCCTTTATCATGCTAAGGAAACTTCTACTTATACTTGCTGCTAGTTTTTGTAAAGAATGGGTGTTGAAACCTGACAAGTGCTTTTCCTACTTGTATTGAAATGATCATATGATTTTTTTTTTTTTTCTTTTTGGTCTTTTAATATGGTGAATAACACTGATTAGCTTTGAATGTTAAACCAACTGTGCGTTTGTGGGATAAATCCTGCTTGGTCATGATGTATTATATCTTTTTTATTCATTGTTGAATTTGCTAATGTTTAGTTAATAGATTTTTGCATCTATATTAATGAGAGATATTGGTCTGTAGTTTTCTCATAATGTCTTTGTTCGGTTTTAATATCAGGGTAATTGCTGACCTCCACACACTGGGTTGGAAGAGTATTCGCTCTTTTTTTTATTTTCTGGAAGAATGTGTAGAATTATATTATTTCTTCCTTATGTGTTTCATAATTTACCAGTGAAGCCATCTGGGTCTGGAATTCTCTTTGTGGGAATGTTTTAAACTACAAATTAGATATCTTTACTGGCTAAAGGGTTATTCAGGTTATCTATGGTTTTGTACACTTTGGTAGTTTGTATCTTTCAAGGAAGTTATCCATTTTACCTAAGTTGAATTTATTGGCATAAAAATGTTTATAATATTCCCTTATAAATGTCTACAGTTTCTATAGTCATGTCCCTCTTTCATTCCTGATACTGGTAATCTGTTCCTTCTTTCTTTTTCCTTTATTAGTGTGGCTAGTGGCTTATTGATTTTATTGATCTCAAACAACCAGCTTTTGGTTTCATTGATTTTTCTCTATTATTTTCATGTTTTTATTTTATTGATTTTTACTTATATTTATTATTTCCTTCCTTTTGCTTACTTTGTGTTTAATTTGTCAGTCTTTTTTTTTTTTTTAATTTGCCTTCTATTTTCTTAAGGGAGATGCTTAGATCATTGATTTGAAAACTTCCTTTTTTCTGATACTTTTTTTAAAATCTATTTTTGGCTGCATTGGGTCTTCGTTGCTGCACGTGGGCTTTCTCTAGTTGCGGTGAGCAGGGGCTACTCTTCATTGCGGTGTGTGGGCTTCTCATTGTGGTGGCTTCTCTTGTTGCGGAGCCCGGGCCCTAGGCACACTGTCTTCAGTAGTTGCAGCACACGGGCTCAGCAGTTGCGGCACACTGGCCCTAGAGTGTGCGATCTTCAGTAGTTGTGGCGCAGCTCAGTAGTTGTGGCGCGCGGGCTCTAGGGTGCGTGGGCTTCAGTAGTTGTGGCGCACGGGCTCAGTAGTTGTGGCTCCCAGGCTCTAGAGCATAGGCTCAGTAGCTGTGGCACATGGGCTTAGCTGCTCTGCAGCATGTGGGATCTTCCCGGACCAGGGATCGAACCTGTGTCCCCTGCATTGGCAGGCAGATTCTTAACCACTGTGCCACCAGGGAAGCCCGATACATTTTTTAATTATACAAATTTCCCTCTAAGCGCTGCTTTACTGCATCCCACAAACTGAATATGTTGTACTTTAATTATTGTTTAATTACAAATTTTCTAATTTCCTTTGTGATTTCTTCTTTGACCCATGTGTTTTTAGAAGAATGTTTTTGGAAATCCAAATATTTGAGGATTTCCTGATAGCTTTCTGTTATTGATTTCTACTTTAATTCCATTATGGTCAAAGAACTTATTTTTGTAAGATTTCAATCCTTTTAAATTTATTGAAACTTGTTTTATGGCCCAGAACATGATCTCTCTTGGTACATGTTCTGGGTGTGCACTTCAGACAGAATGCATATTCTGCTGTTTTAGGTAGTGTGTCCGACAAATGACAATTAGGTCATGTAGGCTGTTTAAGTCTCCATATCCTAATTCTTTTCTGTCAGTTTTTCTATCAGTCATTGAGAGAGAGTACTGAAATATCCAACTGTAATGTTGGATTTGTCTATTTCTCCTTTCAGTTCTGTCCATTTTGCTTCCTGTGCTTTGAATGTTATCAGACACACATGTAATCGGGATTGTAACATCTTCTTTGATGAACTGACCACTTTCTCATAATGTGTTTATAGTTTTCATCAAATCTGGAAAGTAGTTGACCATCCTTTCTGCAAATATCTTTTTTTTTACTTCCTCCTTCTCAGGTTCCAATTGCATAACTGTTGGGATTGGTGTTGTCCTACAACTTTTGTTTGTTTCATTCTGCAGCTTCTTTTGTTATATCTTCCTCACTGATCTTTTCTTCTGTGGTTCATCTCAACCACTGCCTTTTTTTTTTTTTTTTCATATAATGTATGTTTCATCCCTAGGTGTAACGTGTGCCTCTTTTTCTATCTTCTCTTTCTCTGCTCATTATTATCTTGCTTTCTTCTACCATCGTAAACATATGCAGTATATTTATAATAGCTGTTTTAAGGTCCCTGCCTCCTCATTCTATTGTCTGTGTCATTTTTGGTTCTGTTTCTATTGACATTTCTCCTGGTTGTGGGAGGTATTTTCCTGCTCATTCGCATGCCTGGTGATACTGCCTGGATGCCAGAGGTTGTGAATGTTACACTGTTAGGTGCTGTATTTTATTGTATTCCTTTACATATTGTTGCTCTTTTTCCTGGAATGCAGTTAAGTTACTGGGAATCACTTGATCCTCTGAATTTTTTAAGCACTTTTAGAGCAAGCTCTGCTATAGCAGAATAGCCTATAGTGTTGGGCTGCTTTGACCCAGGAGGTCTCTACCCAGTGCTCCACGTCTGGCTAAAGGCAACACGAACCAGGCATGGCCCTAGCTTCCAAGAATTGTTCCACTTGTTCCTTTCTGGTGGCCACCTCCCCAGCCTCAGTAGCTTCCCCAAATGCATGCCCAGATCAGTAAGCAGCCAAGGGCTCAGAGATCTTCTGCAAATCTCTAGAATTCTTCCTCTATACATCTTACTCCTCTCCAGTAGTTTGCCCAGGAAATTCTAGCCATATTGGCCTTCCCAAGCTTCACTATCTGTCTTATCCATTTGGTAAGAGCACCAGGATATGCTGGGTGTCCCTTTGTGCACTGAGGCCTGGAGACCTGAGCTAGGGCACTCTTAGGGCACATCTTGTTTCCTTTCTCTCAGGGATCACTTCTGTGCTCTGCAACCTGTTGTCCGATGTCTGAAAATCAGTGTTTCTTATATTTTGTCTGGTTTTATAGTTGTTTAAAACAGGAGGTTAGCTGGTCTCCATTACTATCATAGCCTGTTAAAATTAAAGTTCCTATAGCATTCTGTTGTCAATTCTCATATGGCACCTTCTGTTTTTATTGTTTTTGTTTCTGTCTTTATGAATCATTCATTTTCCTCACTAGATTATAAGCTCTTTGAGGCCAGGAACCAGGTCATATTTATAAATAGTACCCTGTACATAGCAGGCCCTAGAGAAGTCAAATGAATAAAGAATGGGCAGGCCGAGGTTGAACAAAGCAATGAGAGATAAAGGTTCTGCTAGAGCTGAGTCTGAGGACACTCCCTTCAACTGTGAAACTGTTTATCTAGTCATGTGCTGTGACGTCCCAGTATTCAGATTCTCTGGCAGGATCACACCTGCCAGAAACCTCCTTGCCAACCTCCTTACCCAGTGCCACCCTGACAAGCCAGGTTCTTGAACTCTGGCCAATTCCCATCAGGCCTGCCCATTGAAGAGTTAAGAATGGGTCCTAGTCAGGCAGCATTAATTCTCTAAGGCTATGGCTTTACCATGTGCAATGAATACTTTGGTCCTAAAACTCTAAGAGGACAAATAAGCATTCCCAAAAGGGCACTGATTTTAGAGTCAGAGAGACGTGGGATCTGAATCCCAGGTGTGCTGCTTACTTGCTGTGCAACCTTGGACAAGTTGCTTGACCTACCTGAGCTTTAGTTTCCTTAGGAAATGGGGATAAGAGGTAATACCTCTATGTATGAAGAAAACCCAGCACATAGTTAACACTTAATAAGTGGTCACCAAGGGACTTCCCTGGTGGCACTGTGGTTAAGACTCCGCACTCCCAATGCAGGGGGCCCGGGTTCGATCCCTGGTCAGGGAACTAGATCCCACGTGCATGCTGCAACTAAGAGTTCTCATGCCACAACTAAGGAGCCTGCCTGCCGCAACTAAGACCCGGCACAACCAAATAAATAATAAATAAAATAAATATTAAAAAAAAATAAATGGTCGCCAGTATTATAGCTTAATTAGGACCCTTTAAGCAAGGATAGAGATCAGGTAAAATGTATGAGGACCAATCTGTGGAAGAAATTAGTGGCCACTTGGTAACACTGCCCTCAGGGGAGAACATTTACTTGGAGGCCAACCAGGGTGCAAATGTGTACTGAATAGGACACTTTTGTCCAATAATTATCAACCATGGGCTAAGGAATGCCAAGTAATCTATTTGCTAGCTTACTGGCTGTCTCTTATAGAGGTATACCTATGTCTGTGCCTCGGACACTGAGCATCACAGTCATATGTAGATGTTAAAAAAGAGTTGGTAGGCAGAGGGCCACCTAAGTTGACAGAGACAGCAAATGCATGTTTGGTGGGAAAAAGTGAGGGCAAATGAGCATAAAAAGCAGTGAGAAAATGAGTGGTCACCAAGCTCACATAAGATGGTAACAAACGTTTTCAAACTGCTAGGTCTCTTTCTTAATATATATTTATAAGAACTTTCACAACAGGTAGCCTAAACCTCGGCACTTTGAAAAAATTGAGATTTAAAAGAAAGCTATCAAAATGTTTTGAAGAGTAAATATGAAAGGTTCAAAGAAAGTTTAAAGAATAAATACTTTTAGCTCAAAGTAGCGAAGATTCAGGAATAGCTAGATGACTCCCTGCAAATAGAGAAAGAATTATGCAAAAAAGGGGTGACCATCTGTTCGCTATCTCTAGTGATGAATAAAATGAAAGGAAATGGGCTCAGCTGTAGTGGAAGAGGCTCATTCTAACCTTTGCATGGCTATTAAAAATAGAAACTACTTGCTAAGGAACATTATGGAATTACTTTCCCTGGAAATCTTCAAAAATAGACTACATCCACTTTTCTAAGTATGACAGGAATCCTGTTCGGGGGGCGCATCTGTGGGTGTGTAAGACAGATGTGCTGTGTTTGTAACTCAGTCTCCACCAAGGGCATGATCCACGAGGGGCTCAGCTGCTCGCTTAGGACAGACTGGAAGTGAGCACAGTGTGGTGACCGGTCTAGACGGGAGACCATGAATCTGCTTTCCCTTTGGGTTTGTGTAGAAAGGGCTGTGTGCAGAGGCCCAGGGTGTGGGTTACCTGGAGTACAGATACGTGGGAGCGAGGAAAGACATGAATCGGCCTGGCTTGCCGAGGTGTGACAGCTTACAGGGGCATTTAGAGTAACAAGGAAAAGTTTCTCTCTATAGAGTAATAAATAGACCACTGGATATTACAGGTAGAAAACAACTGAATTCCTACGTTGTCTATGAGAAACAGAATCTGCTGAACTGAAAGTTGCAGTGGTTTGAAGCCCATTAATGTCTTGTTCCAGACAAACAGAACTGGCCACTTAGTTCTACAAGCCCACGGCAGGGCAACAGCTGAGGAGTTTCTCCTTTTGCTGGCACTAGCACAGGTAACAACTGTCTTAAAACTGAGACTTTTTTTTTTTTTGTACATGAAAGAGTATTTATTGAAAACATGGAAGCTCCTGGCTACTCTCAGGTTACAATCTTGGCTCACAACTGGAAGTGTTACCTCTTTTTTTTTTTTTGGCCTCCCATTTTATTTTCCCTCAAACGTTCCATCCTAGGATAGGTAGATCTTATATAAATATATATACATGTCTCTATAAGTATGGCCTATAGTAAAGAAAACATATAGTACACTCTTCATTGGGCAGTACCCACCATGCTAGGCTGCCAATGCTGAATGCCACTGTGCCCACGCGTGTCCAAGGAGAGGGGCTGTGCGTGCGGTTTACAAGTGCTGCAGCACCAGGGAAGCCTCGATGGCAAACTTACTGAATTCTCTAGTTTCCAGGATTCCGTGAAAATCACTGGAAGGCTGTTCTTTTTTTTTTAATTAATTAATTTATTTATTTTGGGCTGCATTGGGTCTTCATTGCTGCACGCGGGCTTTCTCTAGTTGCGGTGAGCGGGGGCTACTCTTCGTTGTGGTGCGCTGGCTTCTCATTGCGGTGGTTTCTCTTGTTGCGGAGCATGGGCTCTAGGTGCGTGGGCTTCAGTAGTTGTGGCTCGTGGGTTCTAGAGCGCAGGCTCAGTAGTTGTGCCGCACGGGCTTAGTGGCTCTGTGGTATGTGGGATCCTCCCGGACCAGGGCTCGAACCCATGTCCCCTGAATTGGCAGGCGGATTCTTAACCACTGCGCCACCAGGGAAGTCCCCAAGGCTGTTCTAAATATTGAGTAAAATCCTAACTAGTGAACCAATAGTGCTCTGGATTTAAGGCACAGAACTCCAGGTGGCAGCTAGCAGCATAGCAGGTGTACTGGAGGGCTGCATAACTAGGACACGTGGCCTTGGAGTCTTCAGTGAGACACTGGTACACCTGACCCTTAAGGAGAAGCGATCACCAAAGGAGCACTTAATACGTGGTATGCTCCGACGGGAAATGAATTCATCAGATGCATTTCTAGTTGTTATCAAAACTTTATGTTAGGGACTTCCCTGGTGGTCCAGTGGTTAGGACTCGGAGCTTTCACTGCCGAGGCCCGGGTTCAATCCCTGGTCGGGGAACTAAGATCCCCCAGGCCACACGGTGCGGCCAAAAAAGAAAAATTTATGTTAAACCATTTCACAATGATTCCCACCTGAAGAACAAGCTCCATGGTGGAACCCTATCAAAATCCAAAAGTCCCCAAAACAGGGCTTTCATTGTACCCTATTCCCTAGCAGCAGAGAGTTTGTTAGGACCCACTTCTTATGGTTGAAAATCACTGCTAAAACCACAGTTTTTGATGTAATGGAGGGCATGTCTCAGGTGTGCTAGTGCGGAAAAGAGGTTGAGGACCAGTACTATCTATAGAATTTCTATAGAGGGGCAGAAGTCATGTTAGATATGGATGCCAAAGGGACCTTTTTTTAAAGCTGTGTTTACACAGCAAAGCTACGAATATAAAAATAGCAAGTTTCCTAAGGATGTTTTATTCACACTTTCTATAAGAATGAGAGAAGGTCAATCGTCACCAACAGTGACTATTATTCTTATTGTGCTGTTGTTATTATCAGGGTGCCTTGGGAGTATTGATGGAGACAATGAGGGGTGCCGAAGCCACTGTGGAGAACCAGTGCCTCTCACCTCCAGTCTCGTGACTGGCTGCAATGAGGAGGGCAATCTGCAGCCTTGGACAGAGTCTCCTTCTGTGCAGAACTAAATGGCCCACATCATCATCAAATAAACAACTCCAACATCACCAGTACTGCAGTCCAGACACCCCAGATGGTAGCTTAATAGCCTGAAAGAATTAATAGTGCACCTCTAAGCACATTATTCACCCGGAGAATAGTTTAGGCAATGGAAAGAATCTGGCCCATTATACCCCACACCATTGCTAAATAATATGCAATCACAGAAATGAAGCACGGCATATGGTGATTGCTCCACTATATTGAGATTCATTGTAATAAAAGTGCTATTCAAAACCCTCATGTAGAAATTGGAAAGGCATACCTTTCTTTTCTGGAAGAAACATGACAATAAGACAAGCCAGTCCTCCTAGGCACAGAAATGCTGCTAATGTCCGCTTCCGACCAAACCTAAATAATACAAAGAAATTCAGGTTTCCCTTGAGAATCTTATACATTCATCTGCTTCATCCCCCTAACCTTCCTTTTTAAATGTCCTCACTTTCATTATATGTTCATCTGTTCTTAAGGAGTGGGTGGCACATGTGACTGACCAGGACATAAAATAAGTAACCATCACAAAGCCAAGGAAAACTTGCTGGATGGCGGGTTTAAATCATGTGTGCAGGAAAAGAATAGGGAATCATTCTATCTATTTCTGTGAGTACTTACTATGTTTCAGGCACTTTCTGTGCTGAAATGCTTTCTGTCTATGTTATCTTACTTAATGCTAATAATAAACCTGTAAGGCATATGCTGTTATAATCTCCATCTTCTAGAGAATAACACTGAGACATGGAGAATGGAGTCTTCCAGCTCATTTCATTTTCTGGTTACTGGTATCTTAAGCAGTTAAAATTTTAAACACACCTCTCTCTCTCTTAAAAAGACAAACAGAAAGAAACTCTTGTTAGTATGTCAGAATTAAGTGAAATTTATTGCACACTTTCTTGGGAGAAATAATTTTCAAATAAGAGCTCTAGACTTAGAAGAAAGATATGAACATTAATAGGCCTTCCTTTACTAGGAGCCGGCAATGTGCTAGGTCCTCTGTCAGGAGCTTCAATGTTATTGTAATTTTTATAACAATTTTTCCAGGGGAATTTTATAATCCCTGGTTTAAGGATAACTACATGGAGGTTTAGCAAGGTTAACTTCTCAAAGTCATAAAACTAACACGAGGCTAAGACTAGATTTGGACGCAGGTCTGCCTGATCCCCAAGGTGGTGTTCCTTCCCTCTGCTTCCGATTTTAATCCTGACTCTGGTGCGGATGGCTGGGAGACAGGGAAGGACTCAGGTCTCCAGGTTACTGTGCTTAATTTAACAGTCAGGATTGCATGCCTTTCAAATGATAGGCATCATTCTAGCCAGGCACTAGGGATGCAAAGACACCTAGGACACACCCCCCCATTGACTGTGTCCTTGTAACACTGTCCATGGTCATCAGAGCGGGGCATAGGAAGCTGTAACAGGAAGCACACCGGGGATGGTGGCAACAGATTTCTGAACACTCTGCCTGCCTCAGCCCTTGGACCATGATGACAGCACACTCAGTCACTAACAGAGGGGTCAGCAGAGGCAACTGGGACCACCCCCCAGAGAAAAGTCCTTCAACTGAACAGAATCCAAAACTGCCCTTTAAAATGCGCTGACTGCAATATCCATGACGACAGCACCCAGTGCAACGCTAAAGGAGTGCTGTTTCTGGTAAAAATGATGATTTCTGGAGAATGAGAAATGGCAAGATCCAACTGATTCCTAGCTCACAATTTTCAGTTGCCCTGGTCAGGGGTTCAATAACAGAAGGAATCTGAGAAAGCTGAGGAAAGGGTGCTCTATAAAAGAACTTTTAAAAAATATTTCAAAACTGTGCCCACTGACAATGGACAGCAAAAGCAGGATCTCTTCTTCCTCTCAACAAAGTCCAGGGCATCTTAAGAGGAAAGAAAAGTCTTTTTCATTCCTCCAGCTCTTTGTCTTGTGTGAGAGCTTCTAAATGACAGTGATTGGGTCATGGAGCTCTACCTACGTCGAGTCAATATTCCCACATGTTGGGACGAACAAATCACATACAGACTGCTCAAAAACAGTTGGGTGGTAATGTCTTAATAGTGGATTAAAAACCTATGAAGATCTAAATAGACATTTCTCCAAGAAGACGTACAGATGGCCAATAAGCACGTGAAAAGATGCTCAACATCACTAATTATTAGAGAAATGCAAATCAAAACTACAATGAGGCATCACTTCATACTGGTCAGAATGGCCATCATCAAAAAGTCTACAAACAATATATGCTGGAGAGGGTGTGGAGAAAAGGGAACCCTCTTGCACTGTTGGTGGGAATGTAAATTGATGCAGCCACTATGGAGAACAGTACGGAGGTTCCTTAAAAAACTAAAAATAGAGCTACAATATGATCCAGTAATTCGACTCCTGGGCATATATCTGGAGAAAACTCTAATTCAAAAAGATACACGCACCTCAATGTTCATAGCAGCACTATTTACAATAGCCAAGACACGGAAGCAACCTAGATGCCCATCAACAGATGAATGGATAAAGAAGATGTGGTATATATATATATGATGGAATATTACTCGGTCATAAAAAAGAATGAAATGATGCCATTTGCAGCAACATGAATGGACTATCGCACTGAGTAAGTCAGACAGAGAAAGACAAATATCATATCACTTATACGTGGAATCTAAAATATGACACAAATGAACTTATCTACAAAACAGAAACAGACTCACAGACACAGAAAACAAACTTACGGTTACCAAAGGGGAAGGGCAGGGAGGGATAAATTAGGAGTTTGGGATTAGCAGATACAAACTACTGTAGATAAAATAGATAAACAACAAGGTCCTACTGTACAGCACAGGGAACTATATTCAGTATCTTGTAATAAACTATAATGGAAGAGATTATGAAAAAGAATATGTATATGTATAACTGAATCATTTTGCTGTATACCAGAAACTAACACAACATGGTGAATCAACTATACTTCAATTAAAAAAACCTACATAATAACTCATAAACTTGAAGTCCAAGAAATAACACACTAAAAAATGAATTCTCACTGTGTTTGGTCTAAAAAGAATTCTAATCACCATGGAGTACTTAGCAGATTCTGCATATGGACAAAGATAATACTACTTAGATATTTATGTATGTTAGTGTGTGTGTGTCCTCTACGTGGTGCACTTCATATCCACCCATACTCACCATTTTTGGTTAATCAAGTAGATGCAGATAGGGTAAGATGGAATCTCTATGAGGCCAGACAGGGCCAAGTTGGCATAAATATTTCCACCTAGATCACCTGCACTCAGAGTTAGGCCATAATACACCAAGCTGCACACAAACCTGCAATTGGGGGTGAAAGACAAGAAAGACAATGAAAAAGCCGATAAGAATTTACCAGAGAAGATTCAAATCTTGGTTCAATAATGCCATCTGGCTCAAGCAGTAAGCCTGACTCTCCCACTAAGCTTTCTATCCTAATATAATTTCTATACTAGGACAAAATAAAAAATAAAGGGGCCTTGGAAATGATTTGAGCTACATCCAGATGCTCTATAAAGCAAATGTGTGGCCAGCTCCTGACAGAGGAGACATCGCTTGTGCTTTCATCACGCTTTTCTGCATTTAAATGAAGACAGTGACTCTACTCTTACTATATTTAATTCAACAACTTATGGAACACTTGCCCTAGGCAATTGTGATATTATCGAAATGACTCGAGAAAAGAACTCCCAGAGAGAAAGCCAACAGAGGATGGTGTTGAGAACAGATGCTGATAAGTGCCTGGGTCGCCAGTGGGTGGCCTGCAGGCCAGGGTGACAGGGACTCTATAACCCCTGACCAGGTTCTCAACCCCTCCTGGCATTCAGCAGGTGCATATGCTATAGATGCCCAGAACAGGAAAGAGAAGACGAGGGCCATGGTAGAGGCAGGCTCCTCTAGGATGATCAAAGCCCTGCATCTATTTCTGCACGCCACCGCCGAAACACTGAGGGGGTGCCTCCTAGGAGGCAGGCATTGTGCCAGGCACAGAGCCCACGTCCCGCAGCCCAGGAGCTACGCTGGAGCAAGGGCCATCCTGAAACTCCAGGTTGGGGAATAATAGGAACTTCTTCCAGAGTGAAGGGACTACAGTAGCCCCCGCTTATCTGCTGGGGATACGTTCCAAGATTCCCAGTGGATACCTGAAACCTCAGATAGTACCGAACCCTATATATACTATGTTTTTTCCTAGCCATACACCTATGATAAGGTTTAATTTATAAATTAGGTCCAGTAAGAGAACACCCGAATTGCTGGCATGACTACTCTCGTGCTTTGGGGCCATTATTAAGTAAAATGAGGGTGACTTGAACACAAGCACTGCGATACCGGATAGTCGATCTGATAAGAAAGACAGTGACTAAGTGGCTAATGGGCAGGATATGCTGGACAAAGGGATGATTCAGGTCCCAAGTGGGATGCAGCGGGAGGGTGTGAGATTTCATTACGCTACTCAGAATGGCATGCAATTTAAAACTTATGAGTTGTTTCTTTCTGGAATTTTCCGTTTAATATTTTCAGACTGCAATTGACCTTGGGTAACTGAAACCACAGAAAGCAAAACCTTTTGTGCCTAGGAAATTGCAGTATTAAAAATAAAGCAAACTAGAATAGAACAAAAATAAACCCTGACTAGGCTTTTTTTTTTAAATTAATTTTTATTGCAGTATAGTTGCTTTACAACGTTGTGTTAGTTTCTGCTGTACAGCAAAGGGAATCAACTATACGTATACATATATCGCCTCTTATTTGGATTTCCTTCCCATTTAGGTCACCACAGACCATTGAGTAGAGTTCCCTGTGCTATACAGTAGGTTCTCATCAATTATCTATTTTATACATAGATCAATAGTGTACATATGTCAATCCCAATCTCCCAATTCTTCCCACACCCCCTCCTTTTCCCCCTCTGTAAACTATAAATTTCTATACAAATAGTAAAAGACTTGGGCTTCGGAAGTTCATTAGTTTTTATGTTTTTACAATTCATTTTGACAAGTGTTTATTATGAGGAAATTCCCATTTGCTTCTCTTTTCCTTAGAAAAAGTCCAATGAGCTGCAGCTATGATGAGACCAACAGGAAAGGGAAAGCTTTCTCTCCGTCTCTGCCAAAACAGCAAAATGGGCCAAATGCCCTGGGCTATTAAGAATGGGCCACAGGAACCAAGGAGAGGGATGGGGAGGGACGACGGACCCCTGGAGCTGGCCTGCTTAGTGACGCATCCCTCTCTGGCAAATTAGCCCAGGCAGCAGCTACTTCCCATTACTTCCTCCTGGGTGGAGCTGTCATTCATATACTGAGGATGATGAGCAGAGTCATAGCTGGGACATCACGGGTAAGAATGCAAGGTGACACTGAATTTTCTGTTTTCCCTGTCCCCGAGCACTTTGCCTGTAAGCAGCAGGCTAGACAACTTAAAATATTTTCCTGAAGTACTTAAAAAATCCTTTCCATCTGCAGTAGAGAACCCCCCCCCTTACATAACGCTATTCCTAATGTGTTGTATGTGTTAGTGCGTATCTATTCTGCATTTAAAATAGAAATCCCGGTGAAGTATTCCAGCAATGGAAACACACATACATATTTAAACTAAGTTGTGAAGGTAGCAAGTAGGGCACAAATAAACAGAGCCAGTTCAAAACATTAGAGGAATTTAGTTGCCAGCTGGTGGTGAGAGAAAATGGGGAGAACGTGGGCAAAGAAGGCCTATGGTCACAGACTCCGTTTGCAGATTTCTTTGCTGGTAGAGTTGGTCGTTGAGATGCATAATTACAGCTATTCAAATCATTTCAATCCTGTTTATGGGCCCCAAACAAAATTTAAAATGCTTGCGTAATATTTAACAGTATATTTAGGGCATCAAAGAACTATTTAAAAAGGCACTACTGTGGGAAATAACCAAAGGAACAGATGTTAAGCACAGAGGTATAATTTTACTCCCCAGTTAAGGTCTTCTTCAATGACAGATCCACAGAGAAGATTTTAGAATTTTATAGCATCTTCAAAAAGAACGGCAGTATGTGGCATGACACCGTCTCTGTTATCGTGTATTTTAACATTCTGAGCCCAGGGGAAGAAGTTTATTTGAGAACAGCTCCTTTGGCCGTGTAAGACATAAAATAAACATGAACATTCTCCCTGGCTCTAACTCTAGTTTGTTTGTTTTTCTGTCTGTCTGTTTTTTATCCCCTGAAGGCCAGAACCCAAAAGTTAATATTCCTGGAAAAAACAAAAACTTAAAAACAAGAAGTAAATAATCCCTAAGAAAGGAGATTCTTCCTTCAAGGCAGAGGGTTTGACTGACTGTCTACTTGACATGCAAATGCAGTTTTATGGAGCCTTAAGTACCTGAACATACTTTGTAAGGATTTCCTGTACAATTGGTGGAACCTCAAATTAGTAGCTCCTATGCTGTATTGTCAGGTTTGGCTTTAAAAAAGCATGAAACAATGCCATTTGCAGCAACATGGATGGACTTAGAGATTGTCATACTGAGTGAAGTGAGTCAGACAGAGAAAGATAAGTATCATATGATGTCGCTTATATGTGGAATCTTAAAAAAAAAGGGTACAAATGAACTTATCTACAAAACAGAAAAAGAGTTACAAATATAGAAAATAAACTTATGGTTACTGGGGGCAAGGCAGGGAGAGGGATAAATTGGAGATTGTGATTGACACATACACATTACTATATATAAAATAGATAACTAATAAGGACCTAACTGTATAGCACAGGGAACTCTACTCAATACTCTGTAATGGCCTATATGGGAAAAAAATCTAAAAAAGAGTGGATATATGTATACATATGACTGATTCACTTTGCTGTACACCTGAAACTAACACAACATTGTAGATCAACTATACTCCAATAAAAATTTTAAATAAATAAATAAATAATAAAGGCTCCCTTAATCTCCGTGCCTCCAAACTTGTGTCCTTCATTCAACATTTCTTATGCATCTGTGATATTCCAGCACTAGGCTGGCTCAGTGGGGACGGTGGCAGCTGATGTGACCTGGCCCCTAACCATACAGGTGGTAGCCAGGGTTTGGTTGGGTGGGAAAAGAGAATCAAGATATAGAAAACTATCTTGGCAGCTTCTTAATCTCAATATACTGTTCTTTTTAGCTTTACATATACGATTAATTTCATATAAAATGACTCTCTTTTCCCAAGTGAAAAATGTAGGTTTCTATGCAGGCTTCTTGCCAAATACAGGCAAACCATAGCACAACAGTCCTCTAGGCCAGTAAATATGATATTCGTGTCCAATCCTGGACCAAATTACATTTATGGCACTTTAACCGAATGAATAATATTAAAACCCATGGTACTCCATAAATTCTATGTATGAACCATCCATTGCTCCTCTTTCCACAATTTAATTCTTTAAATGGCACAATCTTGAACCATTCAGTACAATTTACATTAATGCTGAGAACATTTTGAGGGCAGGTCAGAATCAGCCAAACTAGAAAATCAGGCTCAGACAGTACTAATCCGTTCATTCACCCACTTGCACATGTGGCTTTGAGGCTGTCACCTCACACTCCACGGATCTCATTCCCACGAGGCATAACGTTCAGCCCACCTGTTGAGTGAGTGAGTGGGATGCCGCACAAAATGCAGTATAGGGCGTTGCAATTAGAATGTGCTATCTAAGTGCCTGAGGCCAAAACCAAGGGGAGGTGCCTCCAAGTCCTCCTTAGAAAGTCTTCTGTCTCTGGTGTGCTTCCTCGCTTTCCTTTTTTTGGAGTGGGGAAGGGGGACTTAAAAATTTACATTAAATACCTCATAAGCAAAGATGTGCTTCTGACACCTACTTCTACAAGTTCAGTAAACCTGCTGCCAGGCACCATCATTTCCTCCTTGAAGGGGAGGATGCTGAGAAAGCACAGGTGAGTGAAATTTTCTGTAACCCTGAAGAAATAACTGATTATCAATAACCTGAGTTGCAGATCAACAGAAGAGCCCTTAGAGAGAATTACCAGATGAACATCAGGGTCAGAGTATGCCCCAAGAGGACCCGGTAGCGGAACAGGTCCAGGAAACTTCCCGTCTCCTTGCAGCTCCTGTTGGCCGGGTGTGTTAGTGAGAAGGTACACTTGAGCTGGCGGTTCCTCTTGGCGATGAGGTGCAGGGCAGCTTCAGCCTCACGTAGTCGACCCTGGGAGTATAACCAACGAGGTGATTCAGGAATGAATCTGAAAGAGATGTCATCAAAGGCAGTATATTCGTATAGGTACACGTGCACCAGAAGGAGACAAATCACCCACGCCGTACGTGGTCCCCAAACCACAACCGGATTCCACGTTAGGTCTAAAGCTTGACTCTCCCAATGACACGTGGAAGAGAGAGAGGACTACTGTCAACAGCTGCCATCATTAAATGATGGCCTCCTTTACTAATGGAAACCAAAAACACTCTCCCAAAACGGCAGTAAAAAAGTAAACAGTATGCGTTTACTTTTAAGTAAATTTTAATATGAATGGCAAGTTAAGTTTACAGTACTGAGTAATTCTTCAGAAAGCATGTGTCAGAGATATGGCTCTAAATCATAGCCAAGTGTTGTTAGAATAATACTGTAGAGTGGGTTTTTAAAGTTCTGAAAAAGCCTCACAAAGAAGATTAAAATCTCTGTTATCCATCAGAAAAGAATTTTTAAGTGTTTTTAACACAGTGATATGTTATTAAAAAGGTAGTTTATTTAAAGACTACACATAAAAATGAAAAAGGGTTTATCACATCTTAGCTACTTTTGAGCTTTAAAGCTTTAAAATACTCCAATCAGCTAACACATTCACTTTAATATGTCCTGAGGATATTTCGTGATCCTCTAAGACCTTCAAGAATAAAAGTTTATTTTCTGGTTAACTTCTCCAGTTCCAAAACAACAGTTACTTCTTACTATAGCTACAAAGTATTGAACATTTCTATTGCCACTGATATCTTTCAACAGTTTCAAGACTTAGATATTACGTATCTTTTCTCCTCTTCACAGTTCTGCATACTTTTAGAGGACTTTTCAAAAACCAAAGGGTGGCAGGAACATGGAAGCCTTGTTTACAAAACACAACATCAAGTACCTTTTGATCTAATTTGATATTATTTTCCTAAAATGAAACTTGTATGAATAATACTAAAAAAGGCTATTTAAGGTGCCTTTCAGAACTCCCCATGCCTTTCAGTAAGGAGAGTGAATTGGCAACAAACACCACAGGATTTGGAACTTCATGGACAGCCAGTTCATCGATAACCATTTACTGAACACTTTCATTTTGTACAGAGCAATGTAATAGGTGCTGAGAGGAAAGACACGGAAACAAAAAAGCAGGCATTTTCCCAGGAGTTCTGCTACTGGGGAGAGATTATTCATGTACAACATTTGGTTGTCAACAAAAGCAGGAACAAAGGCCTCTACAACATCCTGAAAAATTCTTTTATTTACTTCTTCACTGCTATCTGATGATTGTTACTAACACACAAGTAAATAATCAAGTAAAATATTGTTCTGTTGGAAGTTATGTCTGCCGATCATCACTGGATCCACTGGCCCTGTCCACCAGCCCATATATGAGGTACCTACGTAAAACTATCTGATCAAGTCTAAATACAAATAAAAGGAATATAAGACTAGTGGGGTGAATATAGAGAGTATACTTGGGATAGAAATATAAGTGAAATGCTAGAAAGTCTATGACAATAAAAATTAAAGCTAAGGAGCGCTAAGAGGAGTGAAAAAGGACCAACAAGAAAATAGTCAAAATATAGGAAGTCATTATTATCTTTGGATAATTTAAGTCATTTTTCCCCTTCCTATTAAGCTTCTCTGTGTTTTCAGAATTGTTTATAGCAATAAAAATTACTTTTAAAACTATATAAATCATGTTTAACGATGATATTTGAGAGATATTCAGGCTTTGGAAATTTGACTCTGAGTTAATAAAACGATTTCTACTTGGGAAAGGGTTTATCTGGATTATGTAAACTTAGGACCTGATATTTCTCCACATTTTGAGAAGCCTATAAGCTTCTCAGTAACGAAGCCTCACCTAGCCGCCAGTGGACAGATTTGGGAATATGAGTTCTAACACACGCTGATTGCACATGCAAAACAGTAAGACATGTTTTTAAAAGAAAAAGCTGGCCCTTGAACATGCTGCCTGCTACATAATGCTGTGCTCACCTTTAGAAGCTACCGTGCTAATTTAACAATGAGGTCTCTGCTCAAAAATGTCCTGTGAATTTCTTTAAAGGTGGAAAACCTTTGTAAATTAAGGGGGCACTGGTTTCTAAAGTAAAACTATCCAAATTCAAGTACTGTGAAAATAAGGAATTTTTAAGCTAAGTAATAATGTCTCTAGTAAAACAAACAAGTCTCTAAAATAACATGACTTTTTCTGATGTTGCTGATGGCTAACGCAGGCTAATTCCAAAGGTTTTTTGTGCCAACATCTGCCCAATGGATACGAGGCATCTACTGTGTGGAGGAAGGCCCAGAGCTCTGGAGCTGGGGGAAATGCAGCTGAGCAAAGAGCCTGTGCTATCAGAGGGCTCCTGCTTTATAAAGAGGACAGGCTCCGGGTGAGGCAGAAATAAGGGGCCACTTGAAGGGTGCCAGTTTAGTGCTGCAGAATTAAGAAAAGAAAGCGAATGACTGGAGGTCTGACCTGGAAAAGTGCGGAGGGGGTGGCATTTGAGCAAACTGGGAACGCTATTAACTAATAAAGAAGAGGGATGGGGAGAAGGGCGTTGAAGGAGCCGGCAATGGCACTGAGTAGGAGACACGGAGGCAGACAAGCCTAAGCTGCAAACTGGAACAGAGAGCAGCTTAGTGTGCCTGGAGCAGCGTGTGTGAGATGAGATGGGAGGGAAACTGGAGGCCAACTGCAGCAAGCCTTACTTTCTAGGCCTGATGGAACACACATATATTGTGATTTTACATGCTCTTTTCTCTGTTTTCTATTTTTCATGACCTGAATTAATTTCCCAGTGAGTCAATGTCCCCACCTAGCACTAAGCAGTAACAAACAGACTACACATTCTGAAAAGGAAAAGCAGAATGGCTCGGATCATCCAGTGAAGTCACTCTGCTATTGAAGGAGAGATGAAAGCCAGCCTGATTAAGAAGTATGTGACTTATTAAATATTTAAAAAGAAAATTCGTTGATCTACTGATATCTACATGAATGCTTATTAATTCAAGGAACTATACTAGGAACCCACTTATTCCAAAAAGTTACAATACACAAGCTAATAAAATATGGTTCGTTTTCCTTTCTAATAAAATTACGTCACTCTATTTCACATAACTAAATGCATTTCATAAATTTTGCCTTTCTAAATATATGTTAACTATTTCTACTATATTCATTTTTGTACTTAACAATCCTCTTACTTTCAAAGAGAGAATGAAAACAGATTTCAGGTCAATTCCCACCAAATCTCAGTTAGTAGAACTTGAATAAAGAATTACTATATCAAATCGCTCTCTGACTGAAAATTCTATTACGGGTATCTCTCACTTCACAGAAGAAAGCTGGTACCATTGGCTGAAAACTGTATTTATCTCAAAGATTTTAATGATTAAAATTAGAGGTCTGATACCTGAGGGGAGAAAACCTTTCAGAAGCACAATAAAACTTCTGGTGAAATAGGTCTAAGTTGGTGGTTCATCTTACAGCCTTTAGAGGACCATGGTGTGATACTCTGGATGAGTGTTTTGTAGAACCCTGCCCTGACCAGGGTATCACCCTTTTACTGCTTTGAGTCCATGCATTCTAAGGATTTCTCCCATATCTGAGTATCTTCCCATGTCCACATGTAGAGGCCCTGAAATTATACTCATCCGTGGGATGAAGACGTGTCACTATATATTCAATATGCACAGATTGCTCTATAATATCATACCGCAGTCACACCCCTAGCATGTGATCTGACCAAGCCTGAAGATCTTTAAGCTTGAAGCATTAGGTTAAAAAAGAAATTGGTACCCTCCACCGGCAATATGAAGGTTAAAATGCACTCTACTGAGAGGTTACTTTAAACAAGGGATACCTGCATTCTGAATTAATTAAGCATCTTTCTTCCCAGGAGCTGCCAAGCATTGGAGCGCTTGCGGAATTTAGTTCTTCACCAAAGTCAGTTCAGGCAAACTCCTGAAAGGGAATAACGTCGCTCATTGACCCGCATCCTCTTAAGACATTCCTTCTGCTTATTAAATTAAAAGTCTAAGAGGAAAAACTACTTACAAAGATAAGAGAAAGACCACTGTTCCCTGCAGGTTAACCAGAATGGCTAGGGTTCTCCAGGAGCGGATGAAGTATCCCAACAGGGCATACTGGGCGATGCCGACTGCGAAGAAGAGGCCACCGATCGACCCTAATTCAGGAAAAGAGACCTGTTACTGGGGAAAGGACCATCTGCAGCCCCATTTCCAACCCAGGTCACGGAGTCAATCCCTTCCTTGTGAGATGTCAGCAGAATGAAAAACCTACACAAATATGGAGGATCAGATGATAAAACTAGAAGAGAGGCCAGGAAATCAGTGGAAAAGGAAGGACAGATGAAAAATACAAACCACATGTGGTCAAGATGAATTTTAAGGGCCTGCCCAAGTGCTTTCTGCATTGATGTTGTACTGACATCCACCTGAACTTGTGGCTGAGGCTTGGAAATATTGTTTGCTACATGGTGGGAAGGTTTTTAGGTCATGAGACTATGACAATGCTGGGACTGCATCTTTATCACAGGGGCTGTCCCTGAAATCCTTATCTTAAATCACAACCTACTCCCCAATTCTCCCTATTGTCCTTCCCCACTTAATTTATCACCATCATCTATATCACCATCAGTTATATTTGTTTCTTGTCTGTCTATCCCAAGTAGAATATAAGTTCTATGAAGCATGAATTTTTGTCAGCACACTGATAGAAAAAACATCAACTATGGGGCTGTTAAGGATCCTATGGTTTTTGAAATAAATGCTGAATGGGTACAAACCCACGGCCTTGCCCAATATACTTGCAAATTCTATACCTCTGACATACTTTCTGTACCTGCTACTATTAGTAGTAGTTAAATCTATCGCTATTTATTTATATAACAGCTACTATTTATCGAGTAGTAAGCCTTTTCCATACATTGTCCTATAATGCAGGTACCATTATTAGCCATATACAGCCATATAGCTCAGAGAAGTTAGGTGCCACTGCCTAAGGACACAGGGCTGTGTGTGGCCCAGACAGGAGGCTGTCTGTCCCTGGTCTGTCTGACTGGAGAGCCTGCACTCTGTACCGTTCCCCTCCCCGTCACCACCCTTCTGGGGAAAGGCGGGCTCCTGTGGGCATCCCACAGCAATAGGACTTGTTACAAGAATTTTCTACAACAATCCTGTAAGACAAATGTTTCTTTTATTCTTGCCCATAGATTATTAACCTATAACAAAAACAATGCCTTGTATGCTGTCTGCCGTAGTGAGGAAAAGGGGGACGCAGAAGGGAAAGCTGCTGTGACAGCAAGTTCAGTGTGCTCAGAAAACCAATCAGAGCATGTGGTCCACTAAGTAAGGGAATGCGAACTTCCATTCCCTGTGATTTCCCTGGAAACTTAAGATAATCAATAGCTATTACAGGTTCATTACAGTGCACCGAATAGCACCTGGTTTCCAAGAACAAGGCTTTCTGTCATTGCTCAGAACAGTCCTGAGTACTCAGTGTCCACTGACAACAATGTAGGCAAAAAGACAAGAGACCACAGGATGGGACCACTTCAGAGGACCAAGTTCAGACCCCAGTTCTGCCACATGCTGCTGTGTGACTTTAGGCAAATCACTAAATGTCTCTGAGCCTCAGTTTCCTTATCAAGGAAAGAAAAATAATAATATCTACTCCAAAGGGTAGTTGTTGGTTTCAAATGAAACAATGCATGTGGTACAAATGTGAGGACGTTATATCGCCCTACTGTTAAAATGGGTATAGCCCCTTATATCTATTAACCTCCCCCAAAAAGCCATCTGGAAGCCTCCTCTACCTAGCCTCCTCTATCAATAATTATAAAATACTGTCTACCTAGCACTCCTTCCTAATTCCAAGAACGCTTTCCCTTTTTCAGAGAGATGACCTCCCCATACTTTACCCCTGTGGTTCAAGTCAGGGCTGCCAGTCATGGGCCTCTTGCTGGGACCATCAGAGCTCCTACCAAGGATTTTAAATACTGGACGTGGTGGTGAAACCTGAGAGCTGCTGGGCCCCATCCCTGACTGAGCAGAGGAAGCTTCTCAGAGATGATGGGAAACAGAAATGAGATGCATCTGACTTCCGGGTTCCAGGTATCACAAGGGCCTGTCTCTCCTGTGGTTTGGTTGTGTTAACCAAATGATTTCCCTTTATACCTAAGCTCATCACAGTTGAAACTCTGTCTCAGAAAGACTTGGTATCAACTGGATATAATGGATAGGAGGAAATGATTCAAAGGTTCTAGTTTAATGGCTTTAAATAAAATGATGACATTCCTATAGAGAGAGGTCCCAGAAGAGGATGGAGATTTTAGGTAAAAGAAAGCAATATGTTTAATTTGAGGCGCCAGTAGACATTTGTATCTAATATCCAGCAAGAAGCTGCACATGTATGTCCCGAAATGACAACAGGGATAAGGTGAGGAGACACAGGTGTGGTAAGGCTCTAGGTCATTTGGTTAAAAAATTTAATTAGAAAAAAAAGAACACTTCAAATCACCACTTTTGCACATTGTAATTCTGGAGAACCATAGGTGGTTGTGTAACTGTTTATGGGCCTTTGGGCATTTATGCCTATTTTTCAGATTTCTTTTCTGCTTATTTTAAATTAATTTCATGTCTGCTACTCCCACTCAGTTCGCACTAGTAAAAGCGGAATTTCAGCAGGTTAGAAAATAGTGTATAGTGATGACTTCATTTTCGTAAATGTCTCCAGTGATCCATCCAGTTTTCAAGCACAAGCCATGAAGTCTCCTTGATTCCTCTTGCTCTTGCCTTTTCTGCTGGTTCTTCAACAGGTCACGTTCCCACCAAATCCAGCTCAAATGCACCCTTTTTTCTCCTATTCCACTACTCCCACCTGGTCTAAGCTGCCTCTGGGTTGCATGGGGCCAACCACACCAGCCTCCTGAATGACCCCTCAATTTCTACTCTTGCTCCTCTATAATCCATTCTTCACACGCCTACCAGAGTAATCTTTCTGTATACAAGATCCCATTGTTCCTCTCTTTAATTCACTCACTGGCTACTCACTGCACTGTGAGTGAAAAAAACACCACAATTCCTCATCTGGCCTATCATGGGCCCTGTATCATTCTGCCCCTCCAACATGATCTCATCCCAACCTCCCCCTGCCTCTCCACACTGCATCTTTTCAGGTCCTCAGAGAAGCTCATTCCTACCTCAGGGCCTTGGTCCTTGCCATTCCATCTGACTGGAATGTTCCCTCAGAATCTCACATGCCCAGGTCTCCCTCATCATTCACATCTTTGATCAAACACTTACATCTCGGTTTTCTCTAACTATCTGTCCCCTGCACTTACTGCCTAGTCTATTACCCTGTTTAATTTTCTTCATTGCACTTAAAATTTTCTGAAATTACCTCATATTGGTTATGTCTCTCCTGATTAAAACATAAGCTCCATAAGAGCAAGGACCTTCCCCCACCCTGGCCTGCCATGTTCACCCTTTTATCACAAGTGTCTATAAAGGCAGTGTCTGGTACATGGCAGGGTCTATTTAATAAATGAATGTTGTAGAACAGGTATGCAAAGAAGAAGCTCTAGGATACACAGCAATATGTTTACAGTGGTGGTCTTTACATGGGTAGGACTATATGGATTATTTATATTTCACTTCTATATGTTCTTGATTTTTTTTACAATGAACATCAATTCCTTTTGTTATAAGATATTTATATAAGAAAAATAAATAATAAATATATTAATATGACATTTTTCATAGCTTTAGTATTTTATTTTTTCTACTCTCAATAATTTTCAATCAATTATCCTCATTCTTGTTAAGCAATACACTGCAAATTGGTCAAAAATGGATGTTTTCAGTTTGTACTTGTATTTTTTTATATGTACTTTACATAGTATTTTATACATACTGCAAATATTTTGTAATCAAGCACAATTTTTTTTTTTTTTTAATAAAGAAGGTTCAACTTTTTATTTATTTATTTATTTTTGGCTGTGTTGGGTCTTCGTTTCTGTGCGAGGGCATTCTCTAGTTGCGGCGAGCGGGGGCCACTCTTCATCGCGGTGCGCGGGCCTCTCACTATCGCGGCCTCTCCCGTTGCAGAGCACAGGCTCCAGACGCGCAGGCTCAGTAGTTGTGGCTCACGGGCTTAGTTGCTCCGCAGCATGTGGGATCTTCCCAGACCAGGGCTCAAACCCGTGTCCCCTGCATTGGCAGGCAGATTCTTAACCACTGCGCCACCAGGGAAGCCCTCAAGCACAATTTTTCAAAATCTTTTTTAACTGCTAAACAATTAGGCTACTTCTAACTAATCCCCTATTGCTAACCTTTTAGGTTTTTTTCTCAGTTTCTTGCAGTTCATGAGTGTATCTGAAGCCACAGGAGTGTATAAAATTGTGCTGGAGAGAAAACAGCTTAGAAAGAAAGGCCAAGGACAAAATTCTGGGGAAGACTCGGCTCATGGGAGAGGGACGAAGGAAGCTCCTCACAAAAGAGTTCCAGGGGCATCAGAATCTTACTTCTGTCCTGGTGCAGGTCAAGTGCACTGGCCTTCAGGGAACTCTCTCAAGCTCTTTCTGAATGTCACATTGAATTTGGCAACCATCTGATACCACTGTTGCAGGTTTTTTTCCTTTCTCCCTATTCCCTTTGCTATAGAAATTTTAATAGCCCCATCTTAACTCAGCTTCAAGGACAAGAATGGAAGGTAAATGCGCTTTAAGAGCAATCTTTTCACTGGCTTTAGGCCGAATGGCAAGGAAGAAAGAGACCAGGAGGTCTTTCTTTTTGCCCAAAATATGCAACAGGACAGGAATAGTCCTAGAGAATTGGGTAGGGTGGGGGCAGTATATGTGTTTTGTAAGAGAGCATTTTCTTCATGGAACAACTAGAGTCAAATGTGAATATTTTAATAGAGGAATGTGCTGGGTACATGAAAAATATGTACTCATGATGCTCTACATGAGCAAGATTTTATTTTTTTAATTTTTTAATTATTTATTTATTTTTTAAAAATAAATTTATTTATTTATTTATTTATTTTTGGCTGCACTGCATCTTTGTTGCTGCCTGCGGGCTTTCTCTACTTGCAGCGAGCGGGGCTGCTCTGCGTTGGGTTGCGCGGGGGTCTCATTGCGTTGGCTTCTCTTGTTGCAAAGCACGGGCTCTAGGCGTGCAGGCTTCAGTAGTTGTGGCTCGCAGGCCCTAGAGCACAGGCTCAGTAGTTGTGGCGCACAGGCTTAGTTGCTCTGTGGCATGTGGGATCTTCATGGACCAGGGATTGAACCCGTGTCCCCTGCATTGGCAGGCAGATTCTTAACCATTGCACCACCAGGGAAGTCCCTGAGCAAGATTTTAGACTCAGGAAAACCAAAACCCCAGGAGAGGGTGCCTTTTGTGTCTTCCCTGGACAATGTGAGTGGTCGTGATCACCATCATTACTCATTTCTTAGGAAGTCCCAGCAAGTCTGAACCCACTACTTGAAAAAGTGACCGTAAAAGTCTCAATGCAAACTGAAGACTCAGAGGACATTTTCTCACTGATCCTGACTTAGGAGCTGGGCTAGGGAAAAAAGAAGCCCATCTCTAAAGGCTTTGAAAGCTGCTATAGATAAAGTGAGTCATAAAAAAGCACCACGTGTAAGTGACAGGCAGGAAGCCTGTCCTGCTAGGATGGAGCAGGTGTCTCTTGCTCCCCACCTTAATTCTAATTTGTCCAACCCTCTGTGTCCTTCAGCTTGGACAGCAGTTTGGTCGACATACAAATAGAGCAAAATTTATTTTATTTAGCTTTTGTCTTCCAGCTCAATACATTAGCCCTCACCAACTTCGAAAACACCACCAAGTGAGAAAAAAATAGGCTAAGCAGACCAGTATTCGTATAAGGTGACCCACTGAAGATCTAAGAGGGGAGTACTCAGGGAACAGTGGGACAACATGAGCTTGGCGTCATCCTAGCCCTGTCAGTCATGAGCTGTGTGAAAATGGGCATATCACCCCTCCTTTCAGAGGTGAAGTGTCCTCATCTGCAAAATGAAGGTAGAAATTCTTAGGTTGTAGGCTCTGGGAATATTACAGATATAAGTCAGATGCCTAGCATGGTACCTGGCACATAACAGATGCTCAGCAAATGGTAGCTGGCACGGTCTCATCCACATCCTCATGCAGGCAAGTTTCTACAGTCCCACAGTCAACTTGTTCCCATATTAGTATAAGAACATCAATAGCGGGCTTGCCTGGTGGCGCAGTGGTTGAGAGTCTGCCTGCCAATGCAGGGGACGCGGGTTCGTGCCCTGGTCTGGGAAGATCCCACATGCCGCAGAGCAACTGGGCCCGTGAGCCACAATTACTGAGCCTACGCGTCTGTAGCCTGTGCTCCGCAACAGGAGAGGCCACGATGGTGAGAGGCCCGCGCACCGCGATGAAGAGTAGCCCCCGCTTGCCAAGCTGGAGAAAGCCCTCGCACAGAAACGAAGACCCAGCACAGCCATAAATAAATAAAAATAAATAAATTAAAAAAAAAAAACAAAACACAGAGGCCTCCCATCACTGCTCATGAAACCATTGTTTAAAAAAAAAAGAAAAAAGAAAAAAAAAAGAACATCAATAGCACTCAGTAACTGTCAAATGAATGGAAAGCGAAACAAAGTTCTCACTGCAAACCTACAGTCCACAAAGTAGAGTCTTAGTGCAGTTGTTCTCCTAAGACATTACTTTAAGTCAAGGAAGCTTTTAAAATCATTCATTTGACTATAGTGTAGTTCTTAAGAAGATGATGGGATAGTTAAAAATAATACAGAATATGGCCTCTATTTTGGAACTTAAACATCATTAAAGAAATACAAGAGTACTACTAACTTGAAGAGACCAGTAAAAATCAGAAAGGCCTATGAGACAAGGATTTAATACAATACAATACGAAGGCACTGAGAAAGGAGTTTCTAGTATTTCCTCTGCACTATCTTTCACTTTACCGGTAAAAAGCAGTTAACGAACGCCCTTAGGCAATCCGTGAGGATAGGGGCAAGGTCACCATCTGTGAGGCAGGCCCCATGGGAGACTATCTAGAGAGGAATACAAATAAAATGACTAATGACTCGTTCAAGGTCATATAGAACAAACTCAGGAAAGCAAATCTAATAGTTGGATAGAGCACCTCAAGTCCGAGTGCATTTTTAGACGCGATGGTTGAACTGGTTCCTATCAAGTTGTCTGGAGCAGCTCCCCATCCCCATGTCTGCATGGACTGAAGCAGTACCTGCGAGTGCCCAGTAGGCGGTGCCCACACATTCGTTCAGCAGGACAAAGGCCACCAGCGACATCCCTCCATTCATCACGCCCACCAGGAAGCGAGTTATTGCAAAGAACTCATACGAGGGGGAAAACCCATTTGCGATAGCAAATAAGATGTCAAGAGCAAAACCTAGAAAGAGAAGAACACTATTCAATAATCCAGAGGCAAAACAGCATTTGATGAACGTAATGTATTATATTCATTAGTTTGTAAAGATAAATCTTTGTGAATTTAAATTTTCTGAGCTATGTTATTTTTTTAAAATAGTTTCTCTTAAAGACTATCAAGAAAAACTGAGGTTTTCTTTGTTACAAGTTGATTTCTGTCATGCGCAGTTTTCAATTATTAACAATAATGCTGGAAACAGAAATCTTAGCTCGTACTCAGCTTGTCAAGAGGACTATGCTGAGTCCTATAGAGCTCATCTGAAATGAATCAGCACACAAGATATAAGGAAATGGATCTAGTAGACTGCCTCAATCTTTGTTCTCCTTAGAAACATGGCATGAATTAGAATCCAGGGATGGTAGAATTCGCCACCATGAAAAGCTTACAGTGCAAATATCTGGCCTTCCTCGGGTATGCTGGTCACTTTAAAATGCTTGGCCAGAATCAACTCAGCCTCTTGCCAGTGAAATAAAAATCAGTTCTGGGTCCACATGGCAATTCCCTGAGAACCTTAAGGAAATGGTCCCCTTATTATTTCCCTGGGAACCTTAGGGAAATAACTCCTCTTATTCAGTCCATGAACATTAAGAGATTACCTGTGAGATAGATTTTTTTCCTTCCGAACCGATCTGAGAGCTGACCAAAAGAGATAACTCCCACAAACACACCACTGAAGAAAAAAGAGCTTGCTGCACTCACTTTGTAAGATCTGTTGGCAATTAAAAACCACTAGAGAAAGAAAAAAACAAAAGGCAGACATTTAGGTCACAGAAAAGATGGATGGATGGAGTTAGCTATTAAAAAAACCAAATGAACAACAAAAACTTGAATACTGGAACTTCTCCACTGCATTACCACTATTAACGGGAATTCAGTAGAACATCCATCCAGGACAACACCCAAGGAGCTTCTGTCTTCAGGAACCCCCGAAATCATTATTATAAAGTGCTCCCACAATAGTCTATAAACATCTTGTTCCAGCACTGAGCACAGTATGTAATAGCTAATTACTTACTCATCTGTTGGTCACGTCTTTCATCCTAAGTCCCTGTGTTTCTAGACAGGAGGAGCCGTATCCCATTAATTTCCATTTCTCTGACACCTAACATTTTACACGACATATATGAGGCAAAAAATGAACGGCCCTTTTCTCCAATAAATTAATGGGTTTAAAATCTCTTGAGTACTTTCCTTGAAAAATTAAACATACAATTACCTTATGATCCAGTGATTCCACTTCAGAGTATATACACAAAAGAACTGAAAGCAGGGATTCACAGATTTTGTACACTAAGGTTCATAGCAGCATTAGTCACAATACCCAAAAGGTGTAAGGAACCCAAATGTCCATTCATTGATGAACGGATAAACAAAATGTGGTATATACATCTAATGGAATATTATACAGCCTTAAAAAGGAATGAAATTCTGGAAAGCTACAACATGAATGAACCTTGACCTTACGCTAAGTGAAATAAGCAGACAAAAAGGGAAAATATTGTATGATTCCAATTATGAGTGTGATATTGTAATTTACAATAAGCAACATATATTTGGTTTTTATCCATTGTTCCTGGAACACAGCTCCTGAAATCCTCGTAATTTCCTATGTAAGAACCACAGGGATATCTTTTTTTTATAATATTTAGATTTTTTCCCAGGTCCTGGAAAAGCTTCAGAGCAATAAAGGTAAAATGGGTGTCTTTTGTTATTTATAACAAGCCCCTTGCAACCACACTGAGCTTATGTTAATGAGGTGACTTTTGGAAAGCCCCTTAGATGGGGGCTGGTTGTCAGGGGAACCAACCGTGTGAATAGAGGGCTGGGATTTCAGCCCTACCCTCTAGGCCTCTGAGTAGAGGAGAGTGACTGGAGGTTGAATCAACTGCCTGCGGCCAGTGGGTTAATAAATCATGCCTTCGTAATGAGGCCGCCATAAAAATTCAAAGGGAAGGGGTTTGGAGAGCTTCTGGGTTAGTGAACGTGTGCAGGTGCTGGGAGGGTGGTCAGCTCAGAGAGGGCATGGAAGCTCTGTGTCCCTTCCATCCTTCCATACCTTGCCCTGTGCATCTCTTCCATCTGGCTATTCCTGAGTTATATCTTTGTATAATAAACCAGTGATCTAGTAAGTAAAATGTTTTCTTGAGTTCTGTGAGCTGCCCTAGCAAATTAATCTAACTGAAGGAGGAGGCCGTAGGACCCTCTGATTTATAGTCAGTTGATCAGAAGCATGGGAAGCAGCCTGAACGTGTGATTGGTGTCTGAAGGGGGTGGCAGGGGCGGTCCTGTGGGACTGAACCCTAACCTGTGGGATCTGACGCTAACTCCAGGGAGATGGTGTCAGAACTGAACTGAACTGCAGGGACACCCAGCCGCTGTGGCAGAACGGCTTGATGTGGGAACCTCCCCCCCCCTCCACACACACACACACTCCCACCCACCCACATTTGGCGGCAGAAGTATCTGAAGGGAAGCAGTTGCCGGTAGAGGAGAAACCAGAGGAGTGTTTTTCCTTTACCTGGAGTAGTCACATCCACAGACACAGAAAGTAGCATAGTGGTTACCAGGGGCTGTGAGAGTGAGGAGTTACTGGTTAATGAAGTTAGAGTTTCAGTTCGGGATAGCGACAAAGTTGTAGAGATGGACAGTGGTGATGGTTGCACAAAGATGCAAATGTACTTAATGCCCCTGTACTGTATACTTTAAAATGATACATTTTATGTTATGCATATTTTACCACAATAAAAAATAATCCCTTGAGCACTATTACCTTCTATTTTAGGAAAACTTATAAACTCAAAGAGAAAGTAATCATCCTCTGCTTAAAATGTCATTATCTAAAGCCCTGCCTAGTGATGTGCTACTGTGATCTTTGGTTATAAAGGTAAAAGTCAACCTGTGTCTCAGAGGTGACCTCAGAGAACCAAGAGAATGCTCGTCTCTCCCCTCCACAGCCCCCTTCCTAGGCTCAGTAAAGACAGGTTTAAGAAAGCCCCTTCTCGAAAACTCACATGGAGACACCCCTTAGTTGTCCCTTCTCTGTCTTTCAGACCACTCCTGTCCCACACTTTGACAACCAGTCATCATGGCCCAAAGCACATCTAACTTCTCTCCTTCTCTTGTATTTCCTGTAAGACAAGATTGATAAAGATCTTGACAAGACAGCTTCTGTACATCTTTATGCAACAACAACACACACACAAATTTAGGCACTGGAAAGTAAACAAGAATAATGCCCCTCACTGATGCTGTGCTTTACTTCTAAGTTCTTCTGTCCTTCACATGCGGTTTTTAACAAGATTAACTAACTGGTTTTCCTAGCTCTTCATGGATTAGAAATAGTAGTCTAGTGTGACACTGCCCTTAGAAATAGTAATCAGGCAGTTACCGCTCTTGGTGGCAGTCATAATTTAAATAAGAGAGTGATGGAAGCAATATGATTAAAAAAACTGAACTACATTCCAGGCTTTTTTCATTCTGGTATTCAATAAATAGTTGATTAGTTTCTACTAGAGGTTAATAACTATTCTAAACACTGGGAATACAGATGCGAACGATCTAGACTTGGTCCCTGCCCTCATGGAGTATACGTTCCAGTAGCGTAAGCTAGACATTAAACAGGTAAACACAGAGGGAGAGACTGGGAGGAAACCTCTTTAAATAAGGTACTCAGGGAAGCCTTCTCTGGGGAGGTGACACTTGTGACCTGAATGATGAGAGAGTGACCAACCCTGAAAAGCTGTTTGGAGAACATGAGGATAACTGCAACGGCCCTAAGGCGAAGACACATCAGGGCGCCTCTCATGGGGGTGGCATGAAATGAGGCCAGAGAGGTGGGTAGGCATCAGGTCACGCAGGGCCCTGAGCCACGGTAAGGAGCTAGGATTTTATTCCAGTGCAAAGGGAAAACACTGAATTACTGTATTTATGTCTCTAAAGATCAGCCTGGGCCACACTTAGAGAATGCATTACAACAGGGAAAAGTGGGAGCAGGGAGGCTACTGCAATAGTTCAGGAGATAATGGGGGCTTGGACTAGGATGAAAGCAATGGTGATGGGATTACATGAATTACGTGAACGTGGGATGCATCTTGAAGGTGGAACTAGCAGGACTTGCTGACGAATGAGATGTGGAGCGGGGAGGAGAGAAAGGGAGAGTCAGGATTTAACCTAAGCTTTTAACTTCAGCCATTCAGGGAATGGTGATGACATTTACTGAGATGGAGGAGGCTGCAAAGGGATATCAGGTATGTGGTGGTAAAGTTAAGAGTTCTGTTTAGACACGTGGAGGTTGAGATGCCTAAAAAACACCCAAGTGGAAATGCCAAGCAAGCATTTGGACGTGGGTCTTGAGCTCGAGGGAGAGGACGTGAGGGCTTATGAACCTAGAGATATGGAAGAAGGCTTGGGACAGAGGCCCAGGACACTTCCACATTCAGAGGCTGAGTAGAAGAGAACCACCACAGAAAACTAACAAGCAGGGGTCAGAGAGAGAGCAAGAAAACAGGTGGGAGGGTGATGTGCTACAAATACTACAAAAGGAGATGTGATTCAGGGAGAAAGGGGTGGTCAAGTTATGTCAAATGCTGCTTTAGAGGTCAAGTTAAGATGAGGACAGAGATGTGCAGTTATATTTGGAAACAAAATGGACACTTAAAAAATACCAATTTCAGTAGAGTGCGAATGGCAGCCGGATTGGAGAAGGTTGAAGAATTGGATGAGCTTGAGGAACCGCAGGCAGCAGACGTGCACAGAATGGGTTCCATAGCTTTTGTTGTGAAGAAGAGCCAGGAAATGGGACAATATTTGGACAGGGAGGTGGGGTCAGAGATTATTGGCGTGTTTTTTAACATGTGTGTGCGTTGATGAGAACGATCCAGTAGAGAAGCTATCCTTGCAGGAGAAAAGTACTTGGAAAAGCAAGAAGGAAGGGGCTTGAGTGTACCAGGTAGAGAGGGTAGCCTTTCGTACAAGCAGGGAGGTTCCACTGTAAGTGGGAGGAAGGCAGAATGTGGGTTCAGAAGCAGGTAGTAAAGGAACCCTTGCTGGATTGCATCATTGCTTTTTCACTGAAATATCAAGTGAGGTCGACTGCTGAAGGGAGTGTAAGTGGAGGGGGAGCTAGAAGGAGGAAGAAGAAAGGCCCTTCTCAGAATGGGACATGGCCCATTCACAGGAAACGTCACACGACGGCCATACCGAATGCACACTTGAGTTTTGTACTTATCCATGTCGTGAGAAGAAGGTGGGGAGCTGGGGGGTTCCCAGGAGTATTCCACAGGGAGAGAGGTACCAGGAAGTTGCAGGGATTTGCAAAGGAGTGTTTATTATAATAACAAAATACATGCTGGTTAAGGAGAAAAGGAAGACATAGGAGGATGGTAGGTAGTGAAATAATGTCACCATCAGGAAATCCCCCTATTTCTTTAACTCCTCTGTACTTTCCATTCTTGCCCTTTTTGAAATTTGGTTGTCCCCAGAGGAAATCACTCACTGAACCAGAACCCTCTCAACTGGAGGCTGTTTTTCCTTTTACACCCATGGACCTGAGAACCTGAGATGGGAGCAGATAGCCAAACTTCAAAATTGTCAGCTCGTGTGAAGATCAGATCATTAGACTGTGTAACCTACTACCTTTCTGGGGCAGAGAATCTAGCCCGTTTGGAAATAGCCACTCTTCCTTTCTTCCGTAGGAAGAGAATGTTTAGCTGGGCATAAATTTCCCAATATCCCTGACAATTAGGACGGCCACGTTATCAAGTTCTGCACAATGAATGTAAGCAGAAGCATCACGTGGCAGCTTCCAGGAACTGGTCTTAAGAGACGGCTGATCAGCCCTTTTCCCCTTCTTTATTTCTACTACCCTACTGCTTAGAATGTCCATTTGAAAGCTGGAGCTCTAAAAAAATAAAAGCAGAGTTACCATATGATCCTGCAATCCCACTCCTGGGCATATATCCGGAGAAAACCATAATTTGAAAAGATACATGCACCCCTATGTTCACAGCAGCACTATTTACAATAGCCAAGACATGGAGGCAACCTAAATGTCCACTGACAGATGAATGGATAAAGAAGATGTGGTATATAAATACAATGGAATACTACTCAACCATAAAAAAGAATGAAATAATGCCACTTGTAGCAACATGGATGGACCTAGAGATTATAATACTAAGTGAAGTAAGTCAAACAGAGAAAGACAAATACCATATGATATCACTTATACGTGTAATCTGAAAAAGAAAAGATGCAAATGAACTTATTTACAAAACAGAAATAGACCCACAGACATAGAAAACAAACCTCTGGTTACCAAGGGGGAAGGCAGGGGATAAATTAGGAGGATAAGATTAACATATACACACTACTATATATAAAATAGATAACCAACAAGGACCTACTGTATAGCACAGGGAACTCTACTCAATATTTTGTTATAACTATAAGGGAAAAGAATCTGAAAAAGAATATTTATATATATATGTATATGTAAAACTGAATCACTCTGCTGTACACTTGAAACTAACACGACATTGTAAATCAACTATAATTTTAAAGAATTAAGGGGCTTCCCTGGTGGCGCAGTGGTTGAGAATCTGCCTGCCAATGCAGGGCACACGGGTTTGAGCCCTGGTCTGGGAAGATCCCACATGCCGCGGAGCAACTAGGTCCGTGAGCCACAATTACTGAGCCTGCACGTCTGGAGCCTGCGCGCCGCAACAAGAGAGGCCGCGATAGTGAGAGGCCCGCGCACCACGATGAAGAGTGGCCCCCACTTGCCGCAGCTAGAGAAAGCCCTCGCACAGAAACGAAGACCCAACACAGCCATAAATAAATAAATAAATAAATAAACCCAAAAGTTAAAAATGTGAATTCATACTCAGATTTAAGTATTGGGATATTATCTTAAAAAATAAAAAGATAATGTATGAAAAAAGAAAAAGAAAAAGAAAAAAAGCTGGAGCTCTACCTGAGGCCATGATGAAGAGGGTCACTTGTTAGTGATAGTGAAGTCAAAGGCTGGGTCCCTGACAACACTGCGGTACAGCCCAGGCACTGCATATGTTTTTAAGTTCTCTAGATGATTCTCATAGGCAATCAGGTTAAGAATTCCTGCCCTGGACCTTGTCATCCTCAACAACAGCATCACCTCTAAAATCTTGATTTTGAACAGCCCACTCATCATTCCCTAGACTTCCACCCACTTCTTCCAGTACCCCCACTCCAAACATTCTTCAACCTCTTCAAGGCCTCCAGTTACCAAACACTATAGGAAGTATGGTCTGAGTCATCAAAAAAGCTTAAGTCATATTAAGAAGCCCTGATTTAAGGATCTGTAAAGGAAATGGTAAAATACATTTTAAAGTTTCACATAAAATGATTAAAAGAGGTTTGGAATTTGAAGGAGAAATTCTGTTTTGTGAAAAATTAACTTATTTTGGATGTATGGATAGTTCTGTGATAGAATTTTCAACTTACAAGGAATGCATATGAGGATATTTTTCCAGGTTGAAAAATGAATCAAATATTAAATATTAGGTTGGCCTAGAGAAGACAGGGCTGCATTTGTCACAGGGTTATATCCCTTCTCTTACAAGGGCCAATAAAAAATAAGTACAATTAGGCCTTGTTAACACCCTGGAGTTCAAATACTTGCTTTTATGTTTTTCATATTCTTAGCGTTTGTTTTGGTGCTTTCATGCCTTTAAAATCTGGCCTGCAAGTTTAGCTTTGACTATCCTGCACCTCAATTCTGCTGGTCTGTTTACATGGCCAAGAGGTTCAGGCTCACACTGATTGGTTTTGTGTTTAATCAATAAGGAGAGGCCAACGTGGCTGCTCCATCATCAACTATCCCGTGAACCACATTTGCAGAACTTCTCAAACTCATCAAAAAGGCTGTAATACTATCCTTCTAGCAACTGGATAACTATCAACTTGGATGGCAATTTTAGGAAGACATAGCCCAAGGAATGTTTGACCAGCAAATTTCAAATTCTAATTCTTAGGCTGCCAGTTCTAAGTGTCAAAGTAATTTCTAGTAGTTTTTCTTCAGGTCAATGCTGGCTGGGCTAATGCATCTTCTTACTTCTTCTGGAATACATGCAGAACTGATAGAAAAATTGAAAAGCACTGCCAGATTTTAAAAAAGCAAATTAGAGAATGTGAAAAATGGAACCCAGGAGATCTCACTGACCGATGTAGGTGAACGGGGGATGGCTGACTCAGGAATGCCAAGTCAAGCACTTACGACAATGTGTTTACAATCCACTTTCCACATTCCCCGTGCCCTAATATTGAGCAATTTTGGTTTAAATGTTTTGTCTCGTTTTCAATATTAAAAACTTTCCAAATATAGTTTACATACTTATCACATACCTATTATATGATCTAAAGAGTTTCATTTCATCAAAGCTCAGACAAAATATATCAATAATACACTAGGAGAGTGACCCTTACAGTATTTGAGAAAATGTATTGGGGGATGACCTATTTTTACAGTTTTAGAAAGAGGTCACCCACCAGGCTAGACTCAATTACTAGGTTATTTTCATGTCCCTTTGGTCAATACTTAGTAACAAGGTAAAACCCAAACCAGGATACCACCAGGATACCAGAAGTTAAACTATAAGAAACCTAAATATGATGACTGTGACATTCTTGAAAAATGTGTTCTTTATGAGGCTTTACATTTTAAAAATCATAAATTTATAAGTCACTCAAACCCTTAATTGGCTAGAGATTAGAGTGATGACTCTCCTATTATTTTTCGTGACAAGCCAAATTCTAAAGCTGCAGAATGTTCCTTTTTATACTATTTCACTTCAAATTGAAAAATCACTTGCAAATTGAAAAAGCAGGAAATCTACTTTTCTTTTCCCATACATTAACAGAAAAGGAAGAATATAAAGACAAAATATTTTCCATGCCTCCGTTTGACCTAGCTATAGCTAAATCTATTTGTGTTTCATAACCAACATCTGTATTTTTGTTCATATGCTTACCACAATCGCTATATTGAGTTCTTAAGTTCATTTATCATACTGTATTTTCAAAAAGGATATAAGGAGCCTAGCGTTAAAAGCACGGGTACAATCATTCACTCATCTAAAGAAAGCAGACCTGAGAGAAAATCGGGTACAACCGGGGATAGACACCAAGAGCAGGTGCCTTGAAAAGAAAAGATGAAAGGAACATAAATATGGCAAATATGGGTTTGAGTACAGAGCCAGGTGCCATGCCAGGCCTTCCAGCTCTTAAAGAGGGAAAAAAGGCAGGCAAGCAGAAGCGAAGAGTTGAGACAGTAACTATTGACCGGGTATTAAGGAAGCATCTGGGAGGTTTTTTGTTTAATATTAGGATTCCTACTGCTTAGAGGCTAAGAATAAATGGCATCTCTCAAAAAGGGATAAAGTATTGGTGTATGTCAAGAAAAGTTGCTCTAACTATAATATATAGAAGGCATAAACAGCAAGCTCCTACTGTATAGCAGAGGAAACTATATTCAATATCCTGTGATAAACCATAATGGAAAAGAACATGAAAAAGAAGGTATATATATATGTATAATTGACTTACTTTGCTGTACAGCAGAAATTAACACAACACTGTAAATCAACTATACTTCAAGAAAATAAATTAAAAAAAAAAAAAAGAAAAGTTCCTCTAGCTGCAATTCAGAGAATGGAAGAGTTTAACTGTAAGCATTGGTGTGGGAAGACCTGTCAAGGTTATTACAGTGATCCAGGCCAGCTGGACAAGGTGGAGACCTCAGAGAACAGAACAGATTCAAGCCGGATATACTAAGGCTGACTCATCCATGAGCAGGTATTATCTGACACCACTAGTATGGACTAGATCAACCACAGATTGAGTGAAGCTTGAGATAAGTTTTAAAGGTGGTAACAAAATATGTTTGAAGCATCTCCCTTGAAATCATCAAACCTTAAGCTTTAAGGAACTGTCACAAATCAAATCATTTTTTCTGACACGGCAGAAATATAATTTGAAAAAATTAATTATTGCTTTAAAATGGATTGCATGCTTATACAATCCTAAAAATAAAATTAACATCTGAGTAATAAAAATATATATCAAAGATGTGTCACAGACATGTAGATCAATGGAACAGAATAGAGAGCCCAGAAATAAACCCATGCATATATGGTCAATTAATTTACAAAAAAAGAACCGAGCATATACAATGGGGAAAGGACGGTCTCTTCAATAAATGGTGTTGAGAAAACCAGATGCAGAAGAACGAAACTGGACCCCTATCTTACACCATACACAAAGATTAAAAAAAAAAATCCAAGACTTGAGGGTAAGACCTGAAACCATAAACCTCCTAGAAGAAAACATAGGTGGTAATAAGTTCCTGGACATTAGTCTTGGAGATAAGTTTTTGGATTTTGACACCAAAAGTAAAGGCAACCAAAGTAAAAATAAACAAGTGGGACTATATCAAACTGAAAAGCTTCTGCAAAGGAAACCATCAACAAAATGAAAAAGCAACCTACTGAACAGGAGAAAATATCTGCAAATCATATATCTAATAAAGGGTTAATACCCAAAATATATGAAGAACTCATACAATCCAATAGCAAAACCCCCAAACAATCCGATTAAAAATTGGGCAGAGGATCTGATTAGACATTTTTCCAAAGAAGATATACAGATGGCCAATAGGTACATGAAAAGGTGCTCAACATCACTAATCATCAGGGAAATGCATATCAAAGCCACAATGAGATATACCTGCTAGAATGGCTATTATCAAAAAGATAAGAAACAACAAGGGTTGGTGAGGATGTGGAGAAAAGGGAACCCATGCGGACTGTCGGTGGGAATGTAAATTGGTTCAACCACTGTGGAGAACAGTATGGTGGTTCCTCAAAAAATTAAAAATAGAACTACCATATGATCCAGCAATTCTACTTCTGAGTATTTATCCAAAGAAAATGAAAACACTAACTAGGAAAGACATATGCACCCCCATATTCATTGCAGCATTATTTACAATAGCCAAGATATGGAAACAACCTCATATTCATCAATAGATAAGTGGATAAAGAAAATGTTACATATACATGTGAATATTATTCAGCTACGAGAAAGAAGGAAATTCTGATATTTGCAACAATATGAATGGGACTTGAGAGCATTACGCTAAGCGAAATAAGTCAGACAGAGAAAGACAGATAAACAAATACTGTATGATCTCATTTATATGTGGACTCTAAAAAAGAAAAAAAAAGCTCATAGATACAGAGAACAAATTGGTGGTTGCAGGGAGGGGCAGGGGAAGGGGCACAAAATGGGTGAAGATAGTCAAAAAGTTCAAACTTCCAGTTATAAAATAGGTAAGTCATGGGGAGACAATGTACAGCATGGTGCCTATAGTTAATACCATATTGCACATTTGAAAGTTGGTAGGAGAGTAGATCTTAAAAGTGCTCATCACAAGAAAAAAAATTTTGTAACTATGTATGGTGAGGGATGCAAGCTAGACTTATTGCGGTCTTTTCACAATATTAAAAATATTGAATTGTTATGTTGTACACCTGAAACTAGTATAATGTTGAACGTCAATTATATTTCAATTCAAAAAAGATATGTCAAATGGGAGTATGCCACTTCGAACCAAATAATTAATAACCATCCAACTTTCATATAATATTCTCCTCTAATCCAAAACAACCACCTTTTAAAATAGATATTTATTATTCCCATTTTATAGATGATACAAACTGCAGCTCAGACACAATCACACAATCACACAAGCAGTGGATTCTGGCCCTAACGCCAAGACATCTGCCTCAAAATCTTCTTTGAGCACCATATGTTTGAATTAGTTAAGTCTTAGAATTCTGGAGCTAACTAGTGATATAACAGTATATTTGAGCGTGTTAAACCACAAGCACAGAAATTACAATATTCTGGGTAAAGACTTTCTATTCTTTAGCATGTGTTCCATTCAGGAAGCTATGGAAAAAATCAACTGAATATTAGAAGAAATACTAGAAGTAAGAAGGTCCTTGTGGCTTAGGGTAACAGAACCAGGGGTAGGCAGAAAGGAGAGGGAAAAGAGAAAAGGAAGATGGCATGTCAAATATGAAGTGAAGGTTCTGTGGCCTGGGTGCTTGGGAAATGACAAGGAAAAGGCTGGGCATGAGGAGATGTGAATAATTAATTTTAAAATCAACTTCCAAGTTGGTTTTGTTTATTTATTTACTCATTTTTTGGAGTAGATTTAGTTCGTTCTACAGTGTATGCTTTAAATACAAATACTTAATAAAATTTCTAACTTTTAATTGACCTTTTTTTTTTAACATCTTTATTGGAGTATAATTGCTTTACAGTGGTGTGTTAATTGAACTTGTATCCTTTACTTACTGTCTATCTGACACCCTGGTGTAGCCACATGGACACAAACAAACCATCCCCAGGTTGCTTTCTTTTCTTTCCTCCACTGAATAGTCCTGTGCTGCCTTATCCTTCCCCACTGGCCTAGAACGCAGATTATAAGAGATGTTTCTTAAGTTGGTCATGAATATTAGGAAGACTTCTTTGGAGCAAGAAGGACCCTTAGACACACATCCAGCCTCTGCTCTGAGCAACTTCCCATTGGCTGTCAATGTCATGAATTTGTCTGTCTCTGCTTCAGTTTTCCCTTGTGACCTGAGCTGCCCATTTCTCCCCCCTACCCCGCCGTGCCCCCCCACTAATGTATGGTGACATTTCATGGAACAGGGGTTGAGAAACATACTATAACCAGAGACCTCTCTAATGGAAGGGGCGGTGCATGGTAAATAAAAGCCCTTTCCCCTAAGCGTTCTCAAGCGTGGGTCATTTCCCTCCCCCAAGGAGGTTGTGCCCTTCCCGTCTTCCTTGCTTTGGCCATCAGTAGGTGAATGATTCTGCATTAGCCACACATGAATAATGTAGGACCATGCCTTGCAGCCGCCCAGGGAGGGCACCGCTCCCCAAAGGAAAACAAACATTACTCACTCCACTTTTTCCGAGAAGCCTGCTACCTTACAGAAACTGACTACTCTTCCTACAGGCTGTGCCCCTGCCCCCCACGCCTGTCCCCAACCCCGCCTCATCCCCTAATGAGCTCCTATTCGCCCTTCCTCCTCCTGTGAAGTCCTGCCTGACTCAGGGAGCAGGGCTGACCACTCCGTCCTTTCTGCCTTCTCTTTCCTATTTTTGCTTCTGCTGTGATGTATGGTGAATTATATGTTTACTTGTCTCTTCCCCTATGATGCTGAGTTTCCTAAGGTCATATTTATATCCCAAGTGCTTACCTGGCAGTGCCAGCACAAATTAAATATTTGCTGAACTATCTATGCAATAAGAGTGAATGCTAGAGCCTTACAGCCATCTTCATATACACTATCTCAATGTCACGACTTCAAGCATCAAGTTGTAAGTTTACAGACACCCGGGAAACTATCTAGCTCGTCATCTTTTCCCTGGAGCCACTGAATGGCTTTCTCATAAAAGGGAATGTGAGGGAGATCTGGAATTTGAGGGGTTTTCCTTCCTCCTAGAGCCAATCTGACAAATGGAACACTTTAGTTTCATCTTTAGCCCTACATTAATGAGAAAGAAAGATAAGGAGAAACATAACTATGGCAGTTTTCTGGAAACATGGCTGAAAAAGCTGTAAAGGCAAAATCTGTGCCATTGCAACGTCTACTTCCCAATGCCCGAGTGATCGAAGCGGTGTGGCCCTGAAAGCACTTTCACTGGTCCACAGATACCCCACTAGAAGCACGGGGATCTCGCAGGGGTAAGAACTTTGCCACAGATGATACACAGAGTATCAGTGAGCCCGCAAGCCAGGCAGTGGCTGCAGCAGGTCGGAGAGGGGCACCCAAGCCCCCCAGCTGGCTGCTGTGTCTCTTCCAAAAGGCACACTCGCTCACGAGCCCAGAGGAGGTCACTAGTCCCAACTCAGCCTCCCCTGGAAGGTGGGACAGAACCCATGGCTACTCAGGGGTGTAGCCTGCCTGACCATAAAGAAAAACAAAGACTAAAGCAGCTTCCGCGGGCTGACCGGTGGGCCAATGAAAATGGGCAAAGAAGACTGGGCACGTGTTATTGATCGAGCTCCTTTTCGCCCAAAGTCCTGCTTTGATGAAAACTAAGTCAGACCACCAGCACCATAGCCCGAACCAGACTGACTCCCCGCGTGTCAGTATTTCAAGGCTGCAGGACTGGATCAGACAGCAGCTTTCCCCACATCCCTGCAGTGCATTCCCCAGCGCTCTGCACAACCGGTGCCCTGGTTACTGTTCTGAGAAAAATTCTGAATGGTTCTGGTGTCAATTCCAGCCAAACTTCAGCCCTCCACTGTTCTCTATGTCCCATAAAAATATTTACGGCTTCGTACAGGAAAATCTCCCTTCTATGTCAGAAGCCTCCTGTGATTAGGGAGTACTTGGACCGGGTAGTTCAGGAACAGTTTCACGGTGATTAACTAACTTGCTTCATTTCAATGTAGTTGTCACTCTGAATTACCACTTAATGGGTGAAGTGTGCAGCCTATAACAATCAGTAGTACAGGCGTAAGGAAGCAAGACATTAAAAAAAATTAGCCCCTAAAGCAATTATTGCAGTGAATTTTTCAAATAGTTTTAATACTCTGTCTTTTGACCCCAGGGTATGGCTTGGGGAAAATATATTAATCTCAAGATAATAATCAGTCAATTTCAGTTCTTCATTATCCACAATGATATTAAAGATTCCAACCTTACTCTTTTTGGTTGCAAACATTAATTAAGCATGATAATTGTGTGTCTCCATGATATTTGGTGCTTTCTGAATGAGTCAGAGCTCAGGGAATAATTTGAATACAGCAGACAGCAATTTGCTACATAAATTCACCCCAATGGCTATTAGCTCATTTTAAAGTAGTCAAGACTCCTAGATTAGAGGGTTTTTTTTTTTTGCATTAATACCAAGTTAATCACATCTACATAACCTTTTATTCACCCTTCCCCAAAACCCTCCATGAATAACTTCTGCAAGGCCTGACCTGAATGTAATAAGGTAGAGGGTAGGAGTTTTCAAATGTGTATTTTTAAGACAATCTCCTTAAACTATAGAGTTCTGTAGACTCTATCTTGATATTTATTTTCAGGAATTTAATATGAGAAGTCAACAAGACTTTATAATTTTTTTTTAATTCTCATATTATACCGAATAATTTCAATATGAAACATGTATTATCTACATACACAGACTGTATACTAAGGATATTTACCAACTAACTGGCAAAGTTTGAGTGCTGCTTTTAATATTACCACTTTGGAAATTTGAAGGAACAATTGAAAAACTAGAGCAGTAAGCAAAATTAAAGCAATGCTAAGCAATTAAGTGGAGGGTTTGGCTGGGGCTGCGCTCCGCCATAATAAAGGGGAACGCGACTGGGAGTGAGCGTAGAGAGTAGCGGCTCCTCAAGGACACTGGCTGAAGGGTGGCCGACGTGGCCATCCCTCCTGGCACCGCTGCCCCTCGATCATCATCTCAGTATTCTGCCCTCTGCTGCTGTTTCCCTGCTAACTCTTGTCACTCTGGTAGCGGCAGCAGGAAACCCGGACACCACCCATACCACCGGCTCCAAACCACTCCCGGACTTGGAACACCACCCGACTGGGGCTCTGATGTCCTAGGTGGAAGTGGAGTGGGTGAGCCTGCGTGGAACTCACACACTCTGAGCGCTGGAGATGAGGGCACACAGTGGGGGACACTTCATTTGTACCTCGAAATAAAATGACTTCAGGGAAGACATGAGATTCTGCACTAAAAATGCAAAGCAGACAAGCCCCGTGCTGGGTCTATGTGGACATACGCAAAGAGATGGGGTGACGCTATGAACACCAGGGCGGCAGGCTGCTGAGTTCTGAACATGCAGGCGAACTGCTGAGGGGGATGGGAGTTGTTGCTTGTTTTATTTGGTTCTTTGTTATTTTTGGTTAGATCAGGACACCTGTAAGTTTATTTGGGCTTGACAGTTATGAAAGCTGAACTGAATCGTTACCACTTCTGTAGTACTTGTGTGATTTGTTTGTGTGGGACCACTAGCCAGGATCCTTGTGAGCTGGATACAAATATCCTGAGGGTCCCATCACTTTAGAGAAGACAAGCCTGTGACAGATTCCTAAGTGGGCTGCCTCCCTGCCTCGCTCCCTGCCTCTGTCACATGCCACTGTAGAAAGGCCACAGAAATCAGTGGCCACGCTCCTCCATTTACCAACCATGACACTAACTCACCCAGCTACTCTGAACCCGGGCAGTCATATTTTTAATTTGCAAGCCGCGATACAAAAATTATGATTGTTTGCCCTTCTCCCTTAGAATTCGCTCTGTCAGAGGCAATTTCAAGAAGGCAACTGGCAGCCGGGGGAGGTGAGCATCTACTTTGCTTAGCTTTCAACCCAATGTGTGTGCACCATGTGCTATCACCCTCAGTCACCCTGCTAACCTTCACTCTCACCGATCCATGCACCCACGCTCCCATCCGCTCCTCCCAGGCAGAGCTGAGCTCTTGCCCTGTTCCCCGTGGAAGGGCTTGTGCAGCTGGCAGGGCTGGCTGCTGGCGGCAGAGTGCTGGGCCCTGGCCTCTGTTCCTCTTCAGTGATAGCAGCACAGCGCCCCGCTCTTTTCATACTGAAATGCCAACTGAGGCGCCACTCAAAACTAAAGGCTTCTGTTTGTTAAGAGAAAAAAAAAAGAGTTTGCAAATCACTGGTGTAATGGGAAGAATATGGGCTGGCTCATTGAGTCCCAGATCAGTGGCTTATTAAATATGTGATTTAGGGCAAATTTTAAAAAGTCTCTACACGTCATTTGTTTAATCTACAGGGTAGGGCTGTTGGCAGGAGTAAATAAGCAGCACACGTGGAAGGCCCCTGGGAGGGGGCCTCCCACACGAGAGGGCATTGATGGAAGTAGTCACGGTTATCTGCCTCTTCACTCGCCCCTACCTAATAACCCTTACAAGACTCATCATCTCACCCACAAACTCTCTGCCAAGTATGCAACACTCTCGTTGCAGCTGAGGAGCCTGTGGGGACTGTGGACTTCTGTCCCACTGTGCAGCCAGCGATGCCACCCGTGCTCCTCCATCACCAGGGCAGGCAGGCCACAGCCACCCTTGCAAGCATGAACCCACACAGGCTGGGAGCAGCCGGTTGAGAATCTGGGATGCTCCAAGAGAATTCATCCTAAACCGTGACCCCAGACTCTCCACAGAACATCCCTTGGAGATCCCACGGAGCGGCACATTGATATCAACCAGCTGTGCAGCTGGGCAGGCCCCCTACCCCTCATGCATAGCTCTGGGGCACCTGCTGGAGACTGAAGGTCACTTTCTGCACAGGGGATGTTTGCGCCTTGAGACACACCTCGGAGGTGGAGAACTGTCTGACCTTCTGATGGCATGGGAACATAATGTGTGCTTCTATACCGTGGGGGGGAAGTATCGTGTATTTATAAATCTATAGTGGTATATGTATAATCAAGATGGATAACGGTATATGCAAGTATATGTATCTCAGTGGAGCGACATAGGTGGGAATGAGAAAGAGGACAGCTGTGTAACCAGGAAGACGGAGAGAGGGCAGGGAAGAAAGTGAAAAAGAGAAAGACACATGGAGATATACACAGAGAGACAGAGACAGAAACATCAGAGAAAGAGACGGAAAGGCAATTCAGAGACAGCCAGTGAGACAGAGACACAGAGAAAGGCAGAGATGAAGAAACGGGATAAATACAGAGAGAAACTGAGATGGAGAGAGCTAGGGATAGAGAGAAACAGATTCAGAAAGACGAAATGACAGAGACAGAGGGATACAGGAAACAAGGAGGGAGAAAAGAAGGAGGGAAGGAAGGGAAAGCAGGCAGGTAGACACAGAGTTACAGTCTGACAAAGACCGATTGCAGGAGAGACAGTCACTCACAGACACACACAGTGGTAATAAGAAGAGGGACCTGAGGCTACTATCACAGGTAGGTCAGGTAAGGGCCATCTTAGCTCTTTATCTCCTCTTTCTCTGAGCTGCTTTACAGACCTTCAGCACTTGCTGGGGAAGCTATCTAATTCCATTTCTCCTGCATCTACCAACTCTTTGTCTTGGGAGTAGCAGCCCTCAGGGCTCCCTTCCCTCCATATTCAGCCTCCAGTCAAGCAGTGTTAAGGGTGAGCCTCCCAGGTGCCAGCACAGGAGACGAGCTGGTGACCAGGGTGCCCATTCCTGCCGTCCCAGAGCACAGGGTCTGACAGCACTCTCCTTCTCTGTATCAAGGCTTTCTCTGGCATTGGGCAAGTAGTCATTGCTCAATGACACTTGCTAAGAATGGTGTCCCTCCAGTGATATCTAAAAGCGCTCCTAATTACAGATTTCCTAAGTATTCATTTAATTCAATTCTACTGAAATTCGTTGAGTGTCTGTGATGCTGAAGCATAGTGCTGCTATGTTATCTAATTTACTTTAAAGTATTAAGCACGTTCAGTGGGATATTCTGTATCAATGTTAGGTCAAGCTTTCACTCTGGTACTACGAGCATTCTCATTAAGGTTGCATTGTCCACTGGTGGTCAGCTGGCCTTCCCTTCAGAAAGCCCATTCTCCACAGGGAGCTACTACAAGGGCTTCTGTAATCATTGTCTCTATCAACAATGGGTGCTTTGCTTATTCTTGATTAAAATAGTAGCCTGTTGACTAGCAATGATAGATATGAAAAATAGGCTATCCCTAGTGAAATTAAAGACATTCAAGATACACAGATTAGCTCAACATATTTTAGAGACACTCACTACCCTTCCATGAATTTTAGAGATAATCCAATGTGTTCTGTACTCTATCTATAGGGGTGATGCCCTAGGTTAAAACCCCTCCTTGGTCCTGAGCCAATATGAACTCTGGAATTTTCCGTGTGCTTGAAGCTGATGGGAAGTACTATTTTCCATAGTACTCTGACTATGGAAAACTGGTGTTTTCCTGTAGCGACCTGCCATAAAAGCAGTGTACAGAACACCTATAAAAGCAGAACTGAGACTTCTAAAGCCTGCAAGATAGTTTATTTTGAGCTTCCTTGAGAATAAGAATTGAGTTAATAAGTTAATAAGTTCATTTATACATGTGGCAGAATTTGGTTTGAGATCCACTTTCATTATAATGTGTTTAATGGATTTGTTGGAAAGCAGACCGATGGCTCTCACCCATTTCAAAATCCTATGGGGGCAATAAATAGAACTAGGGCTTTTTGCAGAAATACCTAATCCCACAGTTGGAGTAGGGAGATGCAAGATAAACCTGGACTATTTTGTTATGTCAAAAATTTTAGAACTGCTCAAAAAAATTTAAAAAATTTAAAAAAAGATGGACACATCAAAAGGACACAGGACTTTCAGCTCCAGGAAGATGGAGTAAACATGAATATAAAAAATAGGCTAAACATAGGAGTAAACATACTGTAATACTGTGATTTATAGGAGAAATATGTATTTGGTCATTCAGATGACCAAATGCAGATATATTTGTCATATATATTTGGTCTTCATTCATAGTTCCTGGCTCACAGCTCCCAAAACCCTTGGAATTCCTGAGCTTAGGTTAAGAGCAATGGGATAATTGTCTCTTGTCCTTAGTTCCTGAAAAATGTTTCAGGGAACGTGACTTTTGGGTCCCACCCAAGGGTGGAGGCTGGTTGCCGAGGGGAACCAACCATGTGATTAGAGGGTTAGATCTTTTACTCTCAACCCCCAACCCTCCCCCCAAACTCTAGGGAGAGGAGAGGGGCTGGAATTTAAATCAATCACCAACAGCCAATGATTTAATCAATCATGCCTATGTAATGAAGCCTCCATAAAAACCCAAATGGAGGGGTTCGGAGAGCTTCTGGGCTGGTGAACATGTGGAGATTGGGGAGAGTGGCGCTCAGAGAGCATGGAAGCTCCACACTGTTTCCCCATGCTCTGTCCTATGTAGCTCTTCATCTGGCTGTTGTTCCATATCCTTTAATATCCTTTCATAATAAACCAGTAATCTAGTAAGTAAACGGTTTTTTCCTGAGTTCTGTGATCCATTCTAGCAAATTAATTGAGCCTGAAGAGGAGGTCATGGGAACTTCTGATTTATAGTCAGATGGTCAGAAGCACCGGTAACAACCTGTGTTTGCGACTGGCATCTGAAGCACAGGGCAGTCTTGTGGAACTGAGCCCTTTACCTGTGGAATTCCATTCTATCTCTGGGTAGATAGTATCAGAATTGAGCTGAATTCTCGCACATACTGCTGGCATCCGAGAACTGCTTGTTGGAATTGGGTCCAGGAACTCTTTCGCATGTACTTTTCCTTGTTTCCCCTACTATGTACTACTAAAAATCCTGGACATTATACATAAAATAAACATTAAGACAACTCTGAAAGGTGGATAGAAGACCAGCTAAGGACCTCGGGACTCAAGGAATGGTGCAGTGGTGAGTTCTCTGGGTTTCCCTTTACCTCACACACCCAGACTGGGTACTGGAGAAGCCAGCGACTCAGAAATGTTAAGAGGAGCCACAAAAGAAGTCCCAGTGAGGTCTGCTCTCTAGCAAAAGGCCCAGGAGAGGGGCAGCCCAGCAAGACAAAAGACTTTTGGGCAATCACTGCTTTATTCTGGCCAATTACTACCACAAAAAAATAAATAAATAAATAAATAAATGAAAAAACCTACCAACTGGGGCTCCAACCCCATCTACACCAGCAAAGTCTAAGTGGGGAACCGAGGCTTCTGCCTGGTCAGGCAGTGATGAGTCGCTCCACCCCACCCCACCCAGGTGGTGTCACAAAAGACAAGTAGGAGCCAGCACTTTCATTCCTGCCAAAGCTCCCCTCCCTCCTGCCCCAGTGCCACCACCGCCACCACCACAAGTGTCAGTGGAGACCACGTGGGGAGACTGGATTTCACTGCCTGGTAGTAATGAAACACCCTTCCCTTCTTCCTGTGCCAGAGCAGTGTCATAGAAAGCCAGCTAAAACAGAAGGCTTAAATAAGACACAGTATCTCTTAGCATAATCCCCCAAACTTCAGGTTTCAAACAAAAATAATCTGTCATACCAAGAATCAGAAGAATCTCAAAGTAGAATGAAAAAAGACAACCACTGAGATGATAGAGATGATAGAAATAACTGACAAAGATTTTAGAGCTGCCATCATAAGCATTTGTAAACATGCTTGAAATAGATGACAAAATAAAAAGACTCAACGAAGATAAAGTCTCAGCAAAGAAAGAGGATATATAAAAAAAGAACAAAATAGAAAATTTTAAACTAAAAGATGCAGTGAATGGATTCAACAGCAGAATAGAGGAAAGAATCAGTAAACTTGAAAATACAACAACAGGAAATACCCAATCTGAAAACAAAGATAAAATAGACTGAAAAAAAAAAATGAACAAACCTTCAGGGATCTGTGGGGCTAGAACAAAAGAATTAACATTTTTGTCACTGGAGTTTTAGAGGGAAAGGAGAAAGAGGGAAGTACTAAAAAAAAAAAAAAAAGTACACAAACAAATAACAGCTGAAAATCTCCCAATCTAAGAGATATAAACCTGAAGATCCAAGAAGCTCAGAAAACCCCAAATAAGATAAACCTGAAGAAATCCATACCAAGAAACATCACAATCTAACTTTTAAAAACTGAAGACTAAAAAAACCTTAAAAGTAGCAAGAGAGAAATGACACCTTCCCTATAGAGGAAAAAAAAAAATTCAAATAACACCATATTTTTCGTCACAAACCGTAAAGGCCAGAAGGAAGTAGCACAGGAGTTTTTAAATGCTGAAGGAAAAGAATTGTCAACCAAGAATTTTATAACTAGTGAAAACAAGAGATGAAGGGGAAACCAAGATATTCTCAGATAAAGGTAAACTAAAAGAATTTGTCGCCATCAGAACTACCCTAAAACAATGGCTAATGAAAGTTCTCTAAAAAGAAAGAAAACATAAAAGAAGGGACTTTGGAATATCAGGAAGGAAGAAAGAACAATGTAAGAAAAAATTTGGGTTAATACAACAGACTTTCCTTCTCCTCTTGAGTGTTGTAAATTATGCTTGATCGTTCAATGAAACAGAATGTTGGTTCTTTAAAAAGATCCGTAAAATTGACAAAACTCTATCAGGACAGATGAGTAACTAAATACGAAAGGACACAAATCACCAATATCAGGTAATAAAAGGGGATATCATTTCAGACTCTGCAGATGTCAAAAGGATAATAAAGTAATACAATTAACAACGCTACACACATAAATTTGAAAACTTAGATGAAATGGACCAATTCTCTGAAAATCACAAACTGCCCCAACTCACAACACAATAGAGGTCATTTAAATAGTCTTATAACTTTTGAGGAAATTGAATTCATAATTTTAAAACTCCCAAAAAAGAAACCTAAAGACCCAGATGATTTTACTGGAGAATTCTCCCAAATGTTTAAAGGACTAACACCAATTCTATATGAAAAGCCAAAGGAACTAAAACAATCTTGAAAAGGAATAAAGTGAGAGGAACCAATCTACCTGCACACAAGACTTATTGTATAACTAAAGTAATATAATTAAACCTAGATGAGTCTGTAGAGAATTATGCTGAGTGGAAAAAAAAGCGCTAATCCCAAAAGGCTACCTGTATGATTCCATTTTTATAATATCCTTGAAATGATGAAATTAAAGTATAGGAGAAAAGATTAGTGGTTACCAGGGAAATTAGACAGTGCTGGGGAGGGAGGAAAGTGGGTGTGGCTATATATAAATATATATGGTAACAGATCCTTGTGGTGATAGAAATGTTCTGTGTCTTAGCCGTATCAATGTCGTTACCCTGGCTGTGATACTATATTATGATTTTACAAGCTGCTACCATTGGGAAAAAGTGGGCAAAGCATTCACAGAATTTATCTGTATTATTTCTTGCAACTGCATGTAAATCTACAATTATCTCAAAATAAAAACTTTAATTAAAAAAAAGGAGACAAGAGCCAGCTTGAAGAGGTTCCCACTGGTAAATTGGGGATAATTTGAGCACCAAAATAATTAAAAGCTGTAATAAATTATAAATAATTGAAAAGACTAGGAATCCACTAGTACATACTAATGACAGAGAGATAGAGAGATGGAGAGATAGAGAGAGAGAGAAAAGAAGAGGGAGATGAAGAGGAAGAGATAGAGACAGACAGGCAGACAGATGGACAAGGAAGAAGAAAGGGCTGTTGCTTACAGCAAAATCTAAAAAGACAAAAAACAAAAAATGAACCCAAGCTCTGACATATAGAGAACAGACTGTAGTTGCCAGAGGCAAGAGGTGACGGGGTAGCTGAAATGAGTGAAGGGAGTCAAAAGGTACAAACTTCCAGTTATAAAATAAATAAGTCACAGGGATGTTATGTACAGCAGGGTGACCACAGTTAATACTGTATTGCACATCAGAAAGTTCCAAAGAGAATAGATCTTAAAAGTTCTCATCAGAAGGAAAAAAAAATTTTGTAACCACGTATGGTGAGGAATGTTAACTAGACTTGTTGTGGTGATTTTTTCACAGTGATAGAAACAGCAAATCATTATGTTGTACAACTGAAACTACTATAATGTTATATGTCAATTATACCTAAATTAAAAAAAGAAAGCCCAACTGGCAAATGTAGAGGAAGCACTAGAGTTAAGAATTCATCATTTTGTAACCATCATAGTCTAGCTTGGTTTATGAAAAAATCATCAAAGGATGCTAAATTGGAGGGAGGGGTTTCTGATAAGGAATAGTAATTTAGCATAATCTTAAAGTGACTCGACTCCACATAGATTACTTATTTCTTGAAATGAAAAAAAAAAACAAAACAAAAAACTGTACAGGAGAGAAATCAGGCAATACCTGGATGGTCAAATTAACATCACTCAAAAAAGGGCAAATGAATATTGTGTGTCTCCCGTGTGATCCTCCAAGGACACATTACTTATGTACTAGTCTAACTGTGGATGCATAACCTGAATGAGGAATCATCAGACAGACCCAAAATGGAGAACATTGTTATTTTTAAAAAGGGAGAGATTATGCATTCTTCAAAAGTATAATATCATAAAAGAAACAGAAAGGCTGAAGGTGAAAAGATACTAAAAAACCATGACAACTATATGCAATGTGTGATCCTAAACTGAATTCAGTGCAAGAGGGGAAAACAACCGCTATCAAGGACATTACTGGGTCAAGTGGCAAAACTGGGTATGGAAAGTAGATTTGATAAAACTACAGCATCGATGTTAAATTTCTTGGATAATTGTACTGTGGTTATGTAAGAGAATGTTCTTATTTTTAGGAAATACACACTGAAGTATTTGGGTATAAAAGAACAGCAGTATGTGCAACTTTCAAATGGCTTTAAAAAATTGAGAGGGACAGTAACACCAGTGAGGTAAAATACTAACAACAGATGAAACTAAAGGATATAAGGGTATTCTTTGAACTAGTCTTGAAATTTTTGTCAGTTTGAAATTATTTCCAAATAAAATAACTTTTAAAGTTCTCTGGCTTTTGTTAACCTGTCAAAAAGAACTAAGAGATGTGCATACCAATTTAGATAGGATAGGTCCCTAAAAAGTACAATAATAAGAGCATAGGCTTCTGAGTTAAGACAAATTTGGGTTCAAATCCTAGTTCTGCCCTTATTAGCCAACCTCAAGAAGTCTCAATTTCTTCATCTATAAAATGCAGAAAATAATGCTTACCTCATAAAATTATTTTGAGGGTTAAATGAAATAAGGGTTGTAAAATATTACAATGTCTGGCATATAGTCATCATTCCACAATGCTATTTATTATTTTTATAGCTGAGTAGTGGTGATACTTGTGATGGTAGTTATTGTGGTGGTGGCCAGAAAGCCATGGAAACCCAAAGACGACCAAAATATGGCTCCTGACCTCAAAGGACTTAAAAAAATAGAGCTGAACCACAAACCACAGTGTGTCACGTAAGTGCAAACAAACTGTTGCTGGAGCAGAAGCAAAAGTGTATTTACTTCTTCTGGGGAGTGGGTCGGGAAAGACTTCTCAGGGAAGGTAATGGTCAAGTGAGCAGTAGAGGGTAGGTTAGGATTTCACCAGGCAGAGGCGAGGGTGAGTGTTTGGGGCCATCCTGACGCAGGTAACAGGTATGGGCTGAGGGCTCAGGGCACATGTGGGAAGCAGGGGAGGCAGAGAGAAGTGTAGAATGGGGCTGGAAAGTACACCCAGGACCAAGCTGGGGAGGATGAAGGGCTTTGAATGTAACATGTAGGGTTTCACTGTTTTCTGGGTGTGGTGGGAGAACCACTGGAGGTTTTTGGGTGAGGGATGACAGGACTGGATCGTTGTCATGGAAATGCCACTGGGCTAGGGTGTCAGTGGGCAAATGGATAGCTTGTGGGGAGCAGGCAAAGGACACACAGTATTTCAACACTTTAACAACCAGGACCCCGTGCCTGGGCCCTGCACCTCTTATCCCAGGGTTTCTCTTCACCAGACTATCTATCCTCAGCTTAGATACCTCAGGCTGGCCCAGACAGTGCTCTCCTTACCAGAACCTTCTTGGCCAGGAAAGCCCCCTTGAAGGTAAGGCTTTCTGCCCACACTGGGCAGTGCCATTTGTATTTTATGTTGTACAGTCAAGGTGCCCCATGCAGTCTACACACAGGACTGGACTTAAACATCAACTGTGGATGTTATAGATGAGCCATTACATTTCCCTCTCTTTACTTTGTTAATTTTTGAGGATATAAGAAAAAGACATGGGGACTCCCCTGGTGGCCAGTGGTTAAGAATCCGCCTGCTAATGCGGGGGACACGGGTTCAAGCCCTGGTCTGGGAAGATCCCACACACCACGGAGCAACTAAGCCCATACGCCACAACTACTAAGCCTGCATGCCACAACTACTGAAGCCCGCACACCTAGAACCCATGATCCACAGCAAGAGAAGCCACCGCAATGAAGAGTAGCCCCGCTTGCGGCAACTAGAGAAAGCCCGCGTGCGGCAACTAGAGAAAGCCCGCGTGCGGCAACTAGAGAAAGCCCGCGTGCAGCAACGAAAACCCAACACAGCCAAAACTCAATGAATAAATAAATTAATTAAAAAAGAAAAAGAAAAAGACATGAAAGTTTTAATTCACTTTTTAAAAGGATACTCTAATCAAAATGGGGCTCTTCTGGAGTTTATGTCTTACTTCATCTATACCTAGTTTGGTAGGACTCATGCTTCTCCCATTTGCAGTAAGAAGGAAGAACAATGTATTTCCATAGAATATTCTCCTTTAACTCTCAAATTTACTAGAAAGTGATTGGAAGGTGAGCTGAAATTTAAATCAACAAGACCAAACAATGGCTCCAGGGGGATCATTCAGTGGTCAGAAGGGCCTGTCCCCTGCTCCTGCCGTTACCTCGGAGGCGATGGAGGTGAAGCTGCTGCTGAAGTGCACGTGCTTGTGCATCTCGCTGCCGTTGGCCGTCAGGAGCCAGGCCCCGAGCGCCTGGTCCTCACCAGCCGACCGGTTGCTGTGGCTCTGATTCGGCAGGAGCTCCGCCAGGTCCCAGTGGTACGACGGTGTGGCCCCGACCAGCGCAATGAGGATGGCCTCCGTGGCCACGTAGAGCTGAAAAGAGGAAACACAATTAGTAAGCTCACAAACCTTGAAAGAGCAGGTCTCGCTTTTATGTCTGTAGGAGCTACAGAAACGAGACGCTTCAGAAACAAAGGAGAAAACAGAAGGAAGCTTCCTGATCTACTACTAACGGAGCCATCAGCAATCCCATCTGTAAAGCACCTTCCACTTCCTCCAAGGGTTTTCTTCTACATTTGAGATACATCTGATGCTGAGGACACGGCACATAAATGGTTCCGCAGTGGCAGGGAGTGGGGGAGGGGGTGATATTACTGGCTCTGATTTAGAAGACTAACATTCCAGCTCTTTTCTCCTGACCACTACACCTCAGTTCAGATAAGCAGTCACCAGGGCCCAGGAGTATCTTGGTCTTGAATTCACGATCTAAACAAGAAAACGTTGTGGCATAGTTAAATGTTTCCAAAAATAGTATGTGTTTGGATACACACACACACACACACACACACACACACACACAAACATACGGGGAGGACAGATGCTCTGTTAAATCAGGGAAGCATTATATGCACTTGAGTAGGTACTAAAGTATAGTATACAACTTATAAGATGTAAACAATTCAAAATCCCAGGAATAGGTACTCACTTTATAACCTTTAGGTGTAGTTAATCATTGTTTAATCTAAACATAGTTTCCCCCTAAAGAAAAAATTATTTCATTCATTCATTCAAGGAATATTTATTGAGCACATACGACATTTGTCACTGACTGTTTTGGGCTTTCTGGAGATTCACAATTGGGTTTATAAGCTGTTGAGCCCTGTGCAGCGTTTTAATGCTATAGATCCATTTATATAACTCTCCTTGGATGATTGTTTCAAGCTTAAAATTTATTAGGAAAACACTGAAATAGTCTGTTCCATACTGAGACAATCTTATTTGAAGCAATAGCTATTTAAAACAATTTTTTTAACTAAAAAAAATTATCACTGTTAACTTAGAACTTAATGTCTTAAAATAGCTTTAAACAGAGTAAGTGTTTAAAAAACACAAAGCATGTGATTTCGGTACAGCATATAGTAACACCCCCGCTGGATGGACGAGTTGACTGCGGCATGAAAGGATGGCGAGACCTGCCCACAGCATTATCTCCACTGTCAGGGAACTCCCAGCTCCTTCCACACCCTTCTGGAGGGGCATATTCAGCTGTTAAGGGGATAAGTTAAAGCGCCAAAAGCAGAGTAATTTATCACAAGTAGATGATGGAATTACTGACAAGGAAAGAGAAAAGAAGTCATGACATTGTGTGTGTCATAACAGAGAGCTAATGTAAAACCCAAGATGTGATTTTTCCCCTCTCTGGCAAGGCTGCAAGGCTGTAAGGCAGCCTCAATCTATTGTGAGTCGGATGACTGTGAGCCTCTAGAGATGCACAAAGCTGCCACAGGTCGGTCTGCGTGTGTGATTTACTGTAAAACACAAAGGAAAACACGTTTCTCGGTTTATATTGCTTCCTGGCCCCTATTTGCATACTATTAAGGAAGTTTTCAGGACAGGAGGCAATCAGCTTACAAAAATGAAAACCTTAATAATTACAAGAACAGATAGATTACACATTTAGCTATAATTACAAAGCCACTTGCACCCATTTTAGTAACTGCCCTTCCTGATTACAATCTGCTGAAATTTAATTCATGGGTAAAGAAATGAAAAAAAAAAAAAATGGGGAAAAGGGAACTCAGGAGATGATGCAAAACACATGTTCCAGTAAACACACAGCCTTCAATCTGGCAAAGCTAACTAGTTATATTTTTTTCTCTAAGCGTGCTCTTTTTTGCTTTTGTTCGTACCATTCACTTCACCTAGAAAGCACTTTCTCCTGCTGTGAATGTCTGAACCTTTCCCATCCTCCAAGATGTAACTCAGATGCCCCCTCCTCCATGCCACCTCCTACCACCTTGCCTTCCCTCCAACCCCTCCAGAAGCCCTCTCCTGCATCTGCTCACCTCCAAAAGTTCCATTTAGACCTTTCTTAGAACCCATATCATTTTCTTCACTGCACTATATGTATCTGCTTGTCTTATTTTTTCTACTGAAATATACTCTCTCTGAGGGCAGGATCTGTGTCTGATTCACCTTTAGGCTCCCAAAGCAAATAACTCAGGGCCTAGATAGACGATATCACACATTCAACAAGTCCGTGGATGAATGAATGACCATAACGGAATACTAATAATAACAGCAAACACTTCTCTAATGCTAACTATATGCCAGGTACCATTCTAAGCGCTTGGTGAAAATATATTAATGCATCTTATTTTTATCTGTATTATTCTAGGATAAGTAAGCAATGTTCTGTGTAAAACAGGAAATGCTCCAAAGGGTCCTCTAATCTGAGGTGTATTTCATTGTGGAAGCTACCATTCTTGGAAGAAACTACAATGTGCAGAAAAAAAGTTAAAAAACAAAGAGGTGGTGCTGATATATACCCTTATTTATAACGCAGGGAGCAGTGAAACCTAGCTAATCAGTACTATCTGTATTAATCAGTATTATTCTTAGCAATCAGTAGGTTGAATAAGCACTTTCCTCCTTTCTCACTTTCTCTGCTCTCTTCCTACCCCTCACAATGCTTCCATTACCCACCCCATGTGCGTGCACACACACACACTCACACACACACACACACACACCCAGGGACCTCACAGAATACACAGGGCCATGGCTTTGTGTCACCAGAGGGGTCAGAAACATGCAGCTCTTCCTTGCAGTGCCAGCCTCCATAACATGGTGTCAGCCTTTCTGTCTTTGACACAAATGGCCATGCCTGGTTTTGTTAAAGGTAAAAGAGAGAGTAGGCAGGCATCTATGATACATGCTAACTATGAAAGGTGAAAGGGACATCATGAGGATTAGGGAAAAGAGGAGATGCTTAAACTCTGCATACAGATTACTGTTAGGTACTTTACACCAGAGCCACATACATGGGTCACATGGTCCTATGAAGTCAAAGATGGTTTAGCCCTTAGCTAGTCAAGGGGATGCACCACCTATACAAGGCATATGGGGCGGTTTTCCTCGGTTTGCCTTCTTCGTCTGTGACAATGTCACAGAGCTCTCATCTTGCTTCTTCCCCCAGAGTACAAACACTCTCCCACTCTTCCCTCTGCTGTGACTCTGTGCACACATTCACTACGTAGCCCTGTCTAGAGAATTGCACCCATCAGCAGATGGGTCTTAAAGCCACAATGAGAAACCACCATCCATTCTCCTTCGGAGTGGGACCAACAACATCTCAAATAAATCATTATCTTCTCTAGTGCTACCTCCAGGGAAGGAGAACGAGTGCCACAGATGGCAGGACTGTTTTTTCCCCTTCAATGTAATTATAATTAGAAAAGTGACTAAGATGCACTGGGGGATTGAAATTTTTAAAGTTTCAAAAGTGAATGCTTTAAAAGTAATTTTATACTAACAGCATTATAAGCCTTTATAATACTCAGGAAACCAAAAATGTCTCCCATAAATTATCTCATCACAATATCTTGTGCTGTGAAGTCATGGTAAATATGATGTTTATGTTGTAAGTGGGAAAGATGAGCCACAGAGTGATTAAGTGAATCGTTCAAGGGTACGTAAAACACTAATGGCAAAGCCAGGATGAGACTGGGAGCCTCCTAACTTTGGGGCCAGAGCTTTTTTCAGAGAAAAAGTTGGGGGGAGGGATCAAAGATGATTTTATTGTTGTCATCACTGTTAGTATTTTATGCACTTAGAACTCAGTTATCTAATTGACTCAATCAAAAGCATTACATGAGTATGACCACATCACGAAGGCAGCACCAAATGCCCAGGGCCCAGCACAAAGTGGGTATTCAATAAATATCTGTGGAGTGACTTACTGATACTATTTCTTGTGTATAAAAAATTTAATTACGCCCTGAATAACAGATGTCTCTAAGTCCCATTTCTTCCCTGACTCTAATTTATCCACATGACGCCACCAGATCAGTCTCCCTGAGACATTCTTCGTGAAACTCCTCTGGTCAAAACATACTAATGGATAAATGATAGCTGTCCTAGCATCCAGATCTCCACCACATGACCCGATGGCTACCTTATCTGCATCCAGGCTTTCTGTACTAGCCTGTTCAGTTCCCCAAACAGGACTTTTCATTGTGTGCTGTGAAAAGCATATGGGATCTGTACACCTGAGTCTGAATCTCAGCTCTAGTAAACTTCCAGCAAATCAAAACCTTTCTAAACATCATGTTTTCTTCCAGTAAGACTAGACACTGGCAGTACATCTTTACCTAGTTCATTCATATCTAACTAACCTAATCTGAAGGTCAAAGGGATATTTCTTTAGCCAACATCACACAGTAAATCGCACAGCACCATCCAAATAGCATCTATCAGCGCCTCCCAACTTTAACGTGCAGTGTGACTCTGCAGGCCGGGATGAGACCTGAGATCCTGCTTTTCTAACAAGCTCTGGTGAGGTCAAGGCTGATGGTCTGGGCCACACTTTGTGTAACAAGGGTCTAGGTTATTCCCTCTTCTATACTTTCTCCAATGTTATGTTTTTCCACCTGAAACGGCCTACCCACTTCTCTCTTAACCCAACCTTCAAAGTTCAGCTCAAGCTCAACCCTCTTCTGAAGTTTCAACAAACCACTCTGGACCATGCTGATGTCTCTTTCTTAATGTCTAAAGCATTCAGTGGCTGTATTATTTACTGGGGAAATATTACTTTGTACCATTATTTAACAGTATAGATATAAATTTTTCTCTTCTAATGATTTGCCATCTCCCGAAGAAAAGAAAACCTTAATTTCTACTTCTATATCCTTTCAAGAAACCCAACACACTACTGTGGACATAATAGGCTATAATATATTTGGTTAACTAATTCCTTGCATAATGGTGTGGCAAAGAAAATGATGATGGATTAAAAACCAGTAATTATGGGACCTAATCTTGGTTCCAACCACTAATTAAGACCTTGGACACATTATTTGACCTGCATCAGTTTCTCTCTCAATCTCCCAAATAAAATGGGAATGCCACCACCTGACCACCTTCCTTCTGTTATTTCAGTTTAATTTTTAAAAAATTTTAGTGAGTACCAACACTTTGCAACACAGTGTATTCTGAGCCTCAGGTGATAACAATGATGGATAAGAAACAGTTGTTTCCTTCTTAGGCACATACAGTCAAGTGAGGACAACAAATATGTCCAGAGCTATAAATACAAGGCAGATGTGGACAAATGCTCTATTAGCCAGAGTAGAAATGAAGTTAATGAGAGAACAAAGAAAGCAGATGTGAATTCCAACTCGGGGAATAAGGAAAAGGTTGCAAATGTGACACCTGAGCTAGGCAGTGAAAGACTGCTAGGGGTTTAGTCAAAACAAAAATCAGGGAAGGAATTCTTAGGCCAAAGAAAGAGTCTGATCAGAGTCATGAGAGTAAAGAACCTATTTTTAGTGTTCTTTGAAGAAGTATTACTGGACAGGCTCAGCTTTTTCCAAACTTCAGTCATGTGAGTACCCCCTGCAAGAGTGTTACGTGCCCATTTGTTTTCTATTATTTACTTAATGGTCTGCTTTTATTTTTTTTATTATTTTTTTTTAAACTTTTATTTTTTAAGTATTTGTTTATTTATTTATTTATGGCTGTGTTGGGTCTTTGTTTCTGTGCGAGGGCTTTCTCTAGTTGTGGCAAGCGGGGGCCACTCTTCATCGCGGTGTGCGGGCCTCTCACTATCGCGGCATCTCTTATTGCAGAGCACAGGCTCCAGACGCGCAGGCTCAGTAATTGTGGCTCACGGGCCCACCTGCTCCACAGCACGTGGGATCTTCCCAGACCAGGGCTCGAACCCACGTCCCCTGCATTGGCAGGCAGATTCTCAACCACTGCGCCACCAAGGAAGCCCCTGGTCTGCTTTTAAATTGACTCAAATTTTTTAACTTAAGTAAATTTACAGAGAAATAAAATTGTATATCAATACAAATATAACCAGCCAGATGGAACTATAAAAATACAATGTTCTGAGGCGTCCCTGGTGGCTAAGTGGTTAGGAATCCGCCTGCCAATGCAGGGGACATGGGTTCGAGCCCTGGTCCGGTAAGATCCCACATGCTGTGGAACAACTAAGCCTGTGAGCCACAGCTACTGAGCCTGCGCTCTACAGCCCGTGAGCCACAACTACTGAGCCCATGTGCCACAACTACTGAAGCCCACGCTCGCCTGGAGCCCGTGCTCTGCAACAAGAAAAGCCACCGCAATGAGAAGCCCGCGCACCGCAAGGAAGAGTAGCCCCCGCTCACCACAACTAGAGAAAGCCCACACGCAGCAATGAAGACCCAATGCAGCCAAAAATAAATAAATTAAATAAATAAATTTTAAAAAAATACAATGTTCTTCTACAGTACTAAGTGTTAGCTGGCACATTTTTATTTAAGGTGGGGCACAAGAGAGATTTTCGGGCAGGTTTTGGGGCCAGTGATTTTGTGCCTCACATCCACCGTCATGTTTCTGCTGCCTCACCTTGTCGCTGCAACACAGCAGCTGGACCTGCTACTGATCTACACTCCCCTGGATCCTCCTTTGGCTGCTCTGACTCCTGGGCCAAGTGTGTGTTTAGTTCCATGATGAAACAGATGTGCTTCATCAAGGTTGCAGGCAGTGAGAATGACACAGATTCCAGTCAATTCTGATGTGTTCCAGGCTGCCTTCCCTGCAGACTTCAAGCTCCAACATCAGACAGAGAGACAACAGCCTTACAGGGACTGCCGAACTAGCTCCCACAATTATATATGGTCAAATCCTCATAATAAATTATTCACTGATTACATATATGATCACGTACGTATATACAGATACAGATACACGTATATATACAAACACATACATCTCCAGCCTAGAAGTTCTGCCTCCTGTTTCTCTGGTTGAACTATGCTGACACAACCTTAAACAAACATGGCAAAATATCAGCATTTGTTAAACCTGGAAGTAGGTACATGTGTGTTTGTGATATTATTCTATGTATTTCATTTGAAATGTTTAATAACTTTAAAAAGTTTTAAAAGAAAATGAATAGTAAGTACAATAAAAACATAATAATGTTATTCAAGTCTAACTAGGTAATGTTTTCCACCAAAGTCTGAACTTTCCTTAATTCTGGTTCATTCCCTTTGTTAAAACAGAAATATTTGCAAATGTTTTGAGAAATACTAGCACCAAATGAGACTTTCTTCTTAGATAAACAAAAGGATTAAAGGAGAATTGAAAAGGGAATAATCCTCTCACTTTATGAGTTAATGTTATTTAATAACATTTCCATAGACCACCTAAATCTACCACGCGGGCCACTCCTTGGGAGGTCAGAGAATGCAGAAAGATAGAAGATCAGAAATAACTGATATAGAGTAATACGGAATCAAGAACACAGTGAGAGGATATCCCTGGGAAGAGGGTAGAGATGTATCTTCCTCTTGATCCACAAGAATCCGCCTGCCAGTGCGGGGGAAACGGGTTCGACCCCTGGTCTGGGAAGATCCCACATGCCACGGAGCAACTAAGCCCGTGTGCCACAACTACTGAGCCTGCGCTCTAGAGCCCGTGAGCCACAACTACTGAGCCCGTGTGCTGCAACTGCTGAAGCCCGTGTGCCTAGAGCCCGTGCTCCACAACAAGAGAAGCCATTGCAATAAGAAGCCCGCGCACCGCAATGAAGAGTAGCCCCCGCTCGCCGCAACTAGAGAAAGCCCACGCACAGCAACGAAGACCCAACACAGCCAAAAATAAATAATAAATAAATAAATTTATTTAAAAAAAAAAGAGAGATTCATCCATGTGGCTGTGTGTAGACCTAGTTTGTTCATTTTAACTGTTATATTCTATAAAATTTATGTCAGATTTTAATTATCTAGTCCTTTTTTTTTTAAGATTTTTTTTGATGTGGACCATTTTTAAAGTCTTTATTGAATTTGTCACAATATTGCTTCCATTTTATGTTTTGGTTTTTTGGCAGAGAGGCACGTGGGATCTTAGCTCCCTGACCAGGGATCGAACCCGCACCCGCTGCATTGGAAGGCAAAGTCTTAACCACCTGACAACCAGGAAAGTCCCCAGTCCCTTTTTGAGAGTCATTTAGGTGGTTACTAATTTTTGTCATTACAAACAGTGCTGCAATAAACATCCTATACATATCTGCTTATGCACATGTTCAAGGGATATTGTCGTACATATACCTAGGCGTCCAATGCTGGTTGTAATTTTACTAGACAGTGCCAAATTGTTCTGCAAATGGGGTACTTTCTACTCATTTTCATCACACTTGTACTGTTAGACTATTTAATGTTTGCTATTCTAATAAGTGTGAAATGATATTTCATAGTCATTTTAATATGCCTGTCCCAGATGACCACTGAAGGTAAACATCTTCTCATGTGTTGACTATTATAGTTCCCTCTTCTGCAAAATACCTGTTCAGTCATTCCACTTTCTAAAACACCGTGAAAAGATATTTATTGCGTGGATGATATGAATGTACTGGTAGTTCGAGGATCTGAAAAGTAAGGTTGGGGTTATTAAGAGTTTACATAAAAACAATGCATTCCGAAACACCAGAGTACTGCATCTCAAGCTGAGGTTCACAGCAGCATCACAATTCTGCGGGTGAAACGAATGTTTATTACAGGTTACATGTTCCTGTTGGTTAATGGATGTTTTAAACTCTGTGCAAATTATACCACAGCATATGATTCATGATCCTGAGGAAAACGAAGGAGCCGGAGTCTCTGACTTAGAACAAAGGAGTAGGGTCCATTTCCACTTTATGTCTAAACGGATCAAGAAACAAAGAATTGTATTCAAACCTTCCTCCAAACAGTCTGGCAAATAAGCACACACAAACACAAACACAAACACAAAATAGTGATAATGGCGTCAACTTTGAATCACGATTGGAAAATAGAAATGGTAATAAAGTAAATAGAATTATTCATATTTAAATACCACAAATAACTCTTACCCAAAGGAGGGCATGTATATTTGAGTGGGTAAGAATTTTTCTAACTGCAAAATTATAAATCTTATTGCTTGTTCATAGGACAACCAGTTTTACAGAAGGCAATTTTTCTCCTCTAGCTTTCTGCTTAGGTACTGTAAAACCAAGTATCACTATTATCAGGTCACTTGTATCTTATCATGCTGATGAGAAATCTAAAAAATCTGCATTTATTCTGTACGTATCTGAAAGTTGACCACTATGGAGATTCCAAAGATTGTGTTTGCAAGGCAAGTGAAGGTAGGTCTCCTAGGCAAAGGAAACAATATTGAGACGTTTGAGGAGCTACCTGATGATATCTATAATCCAAGAAAACAGTTAACCTAAAGACCTTTAGAGTTGGCTTGTAATGTGGTTTTGTCCTCTTAGTTTGAACTTGGATGTGTTTGAAGTAAAGGGAGTTAATATCATTTAAAAAATAATAATGATCCTAGAAGGAAGAAAACAAAAGAATCTGTAAGGTTTCCATCTCTGTCCCTCTAGTTTTGTGTTTCTCAGCTGGAGTTGGTCATCACCAAACCACAGATGCAGATAAGGTTCCTGCTGAGGCAGCCCCCTCTCCCTGGTGGTCCCTCTCCCTGGCAGTCCCATCTACAATGTGCAGGACTCCCCCTCTCTGGCAGGGCTGCTATACCATTGGTCTGTACACTCACTGGGCACTGGTAGACAAGTGCTTTGGTTTTAAAAAGCAAACATCAAGCTCCTTCCATTCAAGCCACCCAACTCTGAAAAAGGCTTCTTACTTTTTCCTGTTAGAGGAAGCAACCCCCAGAAGAATGATGAAAGCATCGTGTTACAACTGTGTGATGGGACCCTCTAGTACTGGCACTCTGCAGGCCATCTCCCCTAGTCTAAATCATCTCCAACAACAGACTTGATAGAGCAGCCTTTGGGGAACTCCACTCTCATATCCAGGAGAGCTTTGGGTGACCACAGGACCGTTTGGATTATGTATCTCAATGGGGTAGTTGAGTCCTCACAAACAGGTAACAGCTGTGAAGAATTCACTTCTGCTTGGACCTGGGCATCTACTCTTTTGGGATCCGCACAGCTACAGGGCACCTCCTCAGCCCATACCTACAAGATAAAGTCAGTCACTCATCCCCAACACTCTAAGAGCTAGTTCTTCTATGGTGAATACTGACCACACATCAGGCAGGGTTCAGTGAACAGTCATGGTCATGGGCTTAGACCTCTTTGGTACCAAACTCTAACCAACTGGGTCAACCATAACAAAAAGTAAATGATGGAAATTTAACAGGTCCTGAACCCAGAACGGTGGCCTTTTTAGTGCCACACTCCACTCAAGACAAACTTATTCAAGGTCAGTGGATACCTGGCTAGGCAGGTGAGAACATAATGATACAGGAGATAGAGTGTAGGTGAGATTACTCAGAGAGGGAGTTATGTTCCTGAAATTCTTGATTAGAATAGGAAAAGAATTTTCTCAAAGAGAAAATAATATAAATGAACGTCAGACATCATGGTCACAATTCTATTCTCTCTGCATTAAATACTCTTTTGTGATTTAGCACAAATACATTTTCCCCACAGGAAAGTGCATTTAAAGCTAAAACACACTTAAAGGAACCTCAGAATATTGCATATTTGTGAACTGAGAACTTGTTTTGCTAGAGAAAGAACTGACTTCATCTGTCAGTGCATCATTTAAATGGTTCTTCTGGCTGGTTATGAAATCAACTGAACTTTCAAACATTTTAATGGAAAAGAGAATCGCTTAGTCAACCCTCACCTCCAACTCTCCCAGTCTTCCTGTTGAGCAGTTGATTTATGCAAGGTTTAAGCAACTAGCAGACTGGTGCTTATACCCATGACCATCCTGTCCTTCCCTCAGAATAACTATCATCACACGTTAATTGTAATTATTTAACTGCCTGCCTGCTTCATCCCACCCCCACTAGAATGCAAACTTCACAGGAAAGGGGCTTTGATTTATCTGACATTATAGCCCCTGATAAGCACATAGTAGGCACTCATTAAATATACGTTGAATGAAGGAATAAGTAAAATGGCCGACTGGTAGATACTAATAAAGGATCTGTGAATGAAATGCCTTTAGAATAAAAGAAGTAATTGACGTCAAATGGGCCATTTAAGCTGGCAAAGGAGGAGGAACTTGTGTGGCAAAGTGTATTTGTAGTGACCTTGAGCATATGGAACCTACATTTTTAGGCTGGGACAGAAAGTTTTAATTCCTGTAAAAACAGTTCCCTAAGTTCAACTTTGTGGGAAAACTTTTGGGGCCACGTGGCAATTCTCTGAAGCGTTTACAAGAAGAAACCTTGACAAAAATGTCCATCCTTGGAAAAGGCTCCATGAGAGACAGGGCAAAAGAAGAAGAGTTGAGGAAAAGTGGACAAGCAAAGTACTTCCACCTCAGTGATGATCTCCATGTTCTGACTGAAGTGTTTGCTCCCCCCCCCCCCCCCCCCGCCCAGCAGAAGCCTATGCCCGGATGGGACATGCTCTGGAGGAAATCAAAAAGTTCCCCATTCCTGACTATAATGATGAAATCAGGCAAGCACAGCTCCAGGAAGTAACATATTTGAATGGTGGTCCAGAAAATGCAGATGTACCAGTTGTTACCTTGCGTACAAGAGGGGTACCAACCCCAGCAATAACCAGGGGAAGGGGAGGAGTCACAGCCCAGCCAATGGGAGTCGGGGTACTGCAAGGGACACCGACTTCCAGGGGAGTCCTTTCCACCCGAGGGCCAGTGAGTCGGGGAAGAGGACTTCTCACTCCCAAAGCAAGAGGAGTCCCCCCAACTGGGTACAGACCTCCACCACCGCCCCCAACACAAGAGACCTATGGAGATTATGACTATGATGATGGATATGGCACTGCTTATGATGAACAGAGTTATGATTCCTATGATAACAGCTATAGCGCCCCAGCCCAAAGTGGTGCTGATTAGTATGATTATGGACACCGATTCAGTGAAGAGACGTATGATTCCTAAGGGCCAGAGGAGTGGACTAACTCAAGACACAAGGCACCCTCGGCGAGGACGGCAAAGGGCGAGGACGGCAAAGGGCGTCTACAGAGACCAGCCATACGGCAGATACTGACTGTTCTGTCTGATGTTGAGACATAGCCAGTCTCCATCAGTCCTGTATACTGTTCAAAGTAATTGTTTTCTATGAACAATCCCTTTTTAAATAAATCAAAATGCTTAAAATCTGGAGAAAAAAAAAAGCAGTCTCTGAGAATTCTGTACAATGAATAAGTGATTCCATTTTACAACACACGTTGTAGATGGCACTATGGACTTAAAAAAGTCTCAACCCAAGGGGACTCTGGGCAGAATGACCCAGCAGAACTTAAACCAGAAAGAAATAAACCCTATGCATTGAAAGCCCCTGGATAGGAAGCCCCGTTAAATCCAAGAAAAGATGGTAAGTAGATACCAGAGCTGAAGGAGGCCGCTCTAAATCAGCCCTTTTGTCAGCGGGTGATCAGGGCCCTCTGTGTGTTCCAGATTCCAAAGTGACAGCGCCACAGGTTAAAAATTCCCTTCCTATTCACAGCGTATTCCAGGTAACAACTGGATTTTTCATCTCTTACTAACCAGCTCGCTGGCTTAAGTACCCCCTGCGCAGTCCTTCCCCACTCGAGGTGAGAGGAGCATGGCGCCTAAGGGACGAGGATCCGAGGCTTGGTTTGACAGGCCGACCGGCGACCTTGGCTTTCCGGGGCCCAGGCCAACGCGCGGCGCCTAGCCCAGCGCCGCCCTCGCGCGGGGTGAAGGTGGAGGCGGGAGAGGCTCGCCACACCTGGGGGTTTGCATAGGCTCGGCATCCGGGCCCGGCGCTGGGGAGTGGGGAGGGAGGTACGCCTCTCCCCGGGCGGCCAGGAAGCGGGGACGTGGGAGCCATACGAGCGGCGGGGGACTCACCTGCAGCAACACCGCCAGCAGGAAGCACAGGTACATCTGGTAGATGCCCATCTCGCCCACCGCCTGGAACGCCTCCTCCACCTCCATGGCCGGCCGCGCGCTCGGCCCCGGCCTAGCCGCCAGCGGGAGCCCGGCCCCGACCCGCCCTCCCGCCGCCCCCGCTCCGGCGCGGCCCTCCCCGGCCGGCCCGGCGCGCGAGCCCCACGGCGCCCGGCACCGGCTCGGCCCCGCCAGCGAGGAGCCGGGCGCTGCGTGGGAGCGCGGGCGGGGCGGCGGGAGGTGCGTCTGCGTGGGCGGGGTCGGGGACCGGGAGCCCGCGCGGGCTTGCGGGTCCGGGGCGGGATGCCAGGTACCCGGGCCTCTGGGCTTCCTGTTAAAGATTTTTTTCTGAGAGGGATGGGTTTCTGCGCCGCTTAAAGCGAGAGGAAAGAGGAAGTGGGAAGTGGGCTCGGGCGTCGGCATCCTCTGTGATGGAGAAATACGGGAAGGGCAGCGGCGTCTAAGCCACAGCCGCTGCTTCGGGGGCGGGGGACGCGATAACTGTTGGGAGACCCGGTGACTGCTAGCATAATCTGTCCTTTTGTACAAATCAGTTAAATGCGGGAAGTGGGAATGGGTTCTAGATCCTTCGGAGAAGAGTGCTGTTTAACATTTCTTTCCATCCTGCTCTGTGCTAGCTATGTGGTCAGGCAACCAAATTCTTGCAAAACCCTGAGATACATTTGGCTATAGAAATATGCATGAGGTACGAAGGAAATACAAAAGATGAAAGATTAATTTGTGGGACAGGACGTGATGGCTGCCAAAGTGTTTGAAGGATAAACAGCAGTTTGAAGGGCTGGAAATGGAGAAAGATGCAGCAGGACCTAGGGACGCTGGTCACTTGCCTTAAGCCTCCTCATTTCTCCACCTCCTTAGATTGGTTTTAACAGCTGCATAGTATTCCATCGTCCAGGCCACGGCACCCAATACAATATTGAACAGAAAAGGTCACCAGCTAATGCTTTATCTAGACTTTTACGTATAAGAGAGTGAGATAGGTCTATAATTTTCTTGTTACTGTTCTTGTCTGGATTTGGCTGTGAGATTATAGTAGCTTAGTAAAATGAGTTGGAAGTGTTCAGTAAAAACTTCTTTAAACCATTTGGACTTGGTTTGTTTTGCAGGGGGACCCTCTATTACAGAGATAGAGACAGAGAGAGATTTATGTCACTTATTTTTATGGCTTTTTGTTCTTGAATTACTTTTAGTTTTTTTTCTAGAAGTGTTACTATTTTATCTAGTTTTTCTATTGTTTTTGGAATAAACTTGTTCATCTTGTTCTCTTGGGGTTTTTAAAATCATGCTCTAGCTGTATTTAGGCCCCATTTTTTATTCTGAATATTATTCATTTTTATTGTCCCATTCTTATCAGTCTTGCCAGAAGCTTGTCTACTTTATTATTTTTTGAAGAAACCAGTTTTTATTTTGTGATTTTTCTTTCTTTATGTCTTTGTTTTCTATTTTATGGAATATATGAACTATTTTCTTTCTTTACTTATTTTTGCTAGTATGTAATTCTTTTACTGCCTACATGACTTGAAAGTTTAACTTTTTGCTTTCAATTTTCCTTTTATAAGAATAATTATACATAAGACTATGCATTTCTCTCTAGGTACTACTTTGCTCTATTCCACAAGTTTTGTCATGTGGTACTTACATTGTCTTTAGTTTTAAATATTCCATGACATTGTAATGTCCTCTCTACCCAAGGAGCTATTTGTTCATTTTTTTAAAGTTTTCAATTAAAGGTTGTTGCTATTTTTTAACCATCTTTTTATTGATCACTAATTTAAATGCTTTGTGAACATAGATGATGTTAAATCTTGGAAATTGAATTTTCTTGTGACCTAGTATGTGGTCATTTTAGAAAAGTATACTGAATGTATTGAAAATACTCTCCATTTGTTTGGGTGCAAGGTTCTTTATATATTAGATCAACCTTGTTAATTTTATCAAAGTAGTCTGTATTACTACTAAATTTTACTTTGCTGGATGTATCAGTTTTTAGTAAATGCGTCAAAATCTTACAAAATGATTATCATTTTCGAGTTTTTTCAAGTTCTCTTTTTGTTTGTGAAAGTTTATGAAAGTACCAATTGTATCATTCCTTTTATTGTGATAAAATACCTTTTTTTCTCTTAATGCTTTTTGTCTTAATTTTTATTTTGTCTAATGTTAACATTGCTGTGTCAGTTTTTTGTTGTTGTTATTTTCCTTGTAATCCCTTTGTTTTCATCCTTTCAGCTTTGTTACATTCTAGACATGTTTATGGAAGGAGGGTTTATTTGTCTATCCAATTTTGTAGTCTCTGTCTTTTAACAGGTGAGTTAAACCCACTTATACTCATTGTGAATGATATATTTAGAATCATTTCTACTATTTTGTGTTTTATGTTTACCATCTTCTTTCTTTTTACTTCCTGGCCATCTATTGAAGTCTTAAAGCCATTTTTATATGGTCCTTCTTTCTTTCTTCTATTTTTGGGAGCTACACATTGCACTCTAATTGTTATTATTATTGTTGTTATTATTATTATTTTAGTAGTTACTCAACGTTTTAACATCCACATAACTGTACACTGTTCTACAATGTTGATAGTTACTTAATATATTTATTCTCTTTTCAAACTACACGAGATTCCAGAATGCTTTATCAGAGAAAACATAGGAGGACATAAAACATAGGAGGCTTTGTTAGGTGACTCAAGAAGTGACTATTGTGGTGCCAAAACACTGATGAACAAGACTAATGTGAAGTGTTTTAACAAAAAACTTTCACTGTTAAGGAAAATTGTCCTGCACTTGGAAATAATCAGGAAGCAAGAAGAGGACTGTATGTCCTTCCAGTGTAATCACGAAGCATTATTCAACAAGCCCACCCCCAGGATTATTTAATTATTTAATTCAGTAGGAAAATTTACCAGTGTTTGTCCTGGCTATTTGCTATGAATTAGAGTCTAGATACTGTGCAGTTACATGTAAATTTGTAGATTTTCTTTTTGGTAGAGATGTAAATGATTACGTTTAATAGGAAAGATAATAATCTATTATTTCATTGCCCTGCAGAACATTAACTCGTTTTATATATAATCTAGCAATCTTTTTTTTTCTTCCTAGAAATAACCAGTTCTTCAAACGCTCTTAGAACCAGCTTTACCATCCTACTGCTTCCTTCATCAATTAAAATAAAATCATTGACATGGGTTCATTCTGTATAGGTAAGAGAGTCATTTTTAACTTTTGAAAATTTCCTTTGATATTATGATGTATGAGAGTGAAAAAATTATACATCCATATTTTATGATATATAGCTAAATTAATAAATTAAGTGTTAAGTAGAAGTTGGGTTATTTCACCTTACTCGCTAAAAGTTTATGTATTTTAAGTGGGTCAGAAACTTTTCTACATATTCCGTGTTAATTCACATTGTGTTGGAACATATATCCTAAAAGCAGTTGGTTATTGTGAGAACAGAAAATACAACCCTGGGAGTGTCAGAAATGAGGTCTGTGGATTGATAGAGGCCAGGTATGCAGTGCTAAGGAGCTTCAACTATTTCCTGCAGGTGATGGGGACCACGGAAGTGTTTTTTCAGGTTGAGCGGTGTGATTTTTAAAAGATGATTTGGCAGCAGTGGAAAACGCACATAACACCAGTTGAGACACTGTTGTAAGGGCCCAGGCAGGACCCAGTGAGGGTCTGAGAGCTTAAACCAGGACAGTGGTAATAGGAATTGAGAAGTGAAGTCAAATTTAAGGTAAAATCTGCAAAAATTGACAGTGATTCATTTTGCAGAAGCATACGAGAGAGAAATCAGCAATGATTCCTATGTTTCTGGCTTCAACAACTGGGAAAATGGAGGTAGTACTATTAACTGAGGTAGGGAACACAGAAGGTAGAGTAGGTTGGTGGTGGTAGGTTGAAGGGCCTGAGACAGGAATGGTGGGGCCTAGAGGCATTGCTCTTTTAAATGGTCGTTGCCCCTTTAAGATCCTGCCCTTCCCCCCCCCTTAACCCACCCAGGCCCCTGCTGGATTTCCTTGCCCTCATTTACAGTCCAGTGCCAGAGCTTCTGAGCATGCGCTGAAGGAAGAGCAGGACTAATTAAAGCTCTCCTGAGGCTCAAGGTATTGCATCTGTGGCTCTTAGCAAAGAGTTCCATTTTGAGAGCATATTTTCCCCATCTGACCATTCTTTACCCATTTTTCTTTTTCTTAAGTCATTTCCTACTATAATTTTATAGTACCTGTATTTCTTTTTATAACTCAGAAGTAATGAACATCTGGGTTTTTTTTTTAATAATAAATAATGAAAATAATGTTTAAAATAGTGTGTCTATCAAATATACACTTGTTGGGATATGAGAGGAAGAAAGGTTAACTTTATCTGGTAAATTAAATAAAGTCTTGAAGCAAATATACTCAATTCTTGTCATCTTCTTTCTTTTATTGTAAAACCCCCACACCTAACCACAGTGTCATGCCTTTTGCTTCACTGGTAATTTGGTGTCCCTGAAGGCTACTGAAATTTGGTATGCAAGATAATAGAATTCACGTGTGTTAAGTGTTGTTTCAAATCCTTGGAAATCAGTGTTGTATACCAGCCGAAATGTACTCAGAGTTAGTCTTTTTAAAAAAATCTAAAGAACATTTTTCCTTCTGCATAAGCCTTCATGCTGAGATAACTCTTTATTGTCAGTATGTCACAGCAACATGCCTTAATAAAGACAGCCAAAGTCCAAATGCCTCTGTCAACATTAAGTTGATATAAACACAGCAAATGTGATGGGAGTGACCAGATCACAAGGAAGCCAGATTTTGAGGACAGATGTCTGGGAGGAAGGAGCAAGAACACAAAGGGAGGAAAAGCGAAAGGAAAATGGAATTAGCGGTGAGATGGACGTGTCTCCGTGTTCTGGCCTCCCAAACCAACAACTGTCATTCAAAAACCGTCTGTAAGTGGGTGAAAGCATATACTAAAATAGATCTAAATCTAATATGGAGGAATTGGCCATTTCCATGTCTCAAACCTTAGCAATAAAAGAGTATGAATAGAGTTAGGTCTAAAGTTCTATTTTTAGGTTACAGCAGAAAGAGATGAAATATGAGGGAAATTAGCCATTAATTATGTTTGAATTTAGATCACAGAGTGTTTTGCTTGCTAAGAGTCCAGTTTTACATGCTGTCCCAAGAGGCACTGAGCTTAGAGAATAGGACATTCATTTAATTCAACAGATTCATTCCTGAGTGCCCAACTTTAATGAAAACGTCAGGGTTGTTGCTGTTACTGCCGCTATGCTGCTGCTATTTCTTACGCAGGGAAGTTCTACAACTAGGGAATACAGACTGAAATGATGAATTTACCATACCCATGGACGTCTATCATTTGAGGCTATAATTCAGTAGGATGGATAAAAATTTGCCAAATGCCCCAAAGTTCCCCAGGATTAAAATCAGGGTGCTATTGCAATTGCCTGAACCACTTGAGTTGGTTAAGTATTGCGCAAACATGATGATAACCTGCATATCAAGACTCTTAACCCCAACTGGGCTTTCTAAATTAAAACCAGCAATTTACATTGCCTTCAGAAAGTAGGAAGCCAAAGTAGATTTCAGAGAATCAAGTTTGATCCACTGGATCTACTCAGTCTCAGAAAGGAGAAGTCACCAATCCCAAAACCATTCTGAAAATCGTTATGTATGAGAATTCATTCAACAAATGCGTCCTGGGCAACCACTCTGTCCTGGGCATATTATTCTAGGTGTGAGGAATACAGGGTTAAACCAGCAAAGCCTCTCCTCTCGCTAGTGGCGCTTGCCTTCCAGTGAAGACTTTCTTCTTGGCTGCAGTACTGGATGGGGTGGTAGGGGTGAGAGCAAGGAAGAGGAAGAGGAGGAGGAGTTGTTGACTCTGGAAATTGCACACTTGCTCTACTATCTGATCATGAAATGGGCTCCAAATTAAAACAACAATGTGACTAAGTAGATTAGAAAGAAGGATGGTATCCATTATGTCTTCTTCAGTCTAAAGGCTCTTGTCCCTGTGTTTATCTGCCTTAAGAAGAATTAGCCAGATCTTGTTATCTCCCTATAGTAGTGAAAGTCACTTAGTAGAAAGTTACATGAGCGCACAAATTCACATGATTTTCAGAACCAAGTTAATCCTTAATTTACTGGCATCCAGCTATTTGAGCCAGAAGATCATATTGCATCTTAAATGATAAAAACTCATCTTCATCGGTTTTCATATGAATGAGAAGAGTATCTTATTCTCAGCCAAACAGCAAATCAAATCCTCCTGTCAATTATCTGTTTCAGCGCAAGATTTTGAATAGTCTCAGTTTTATTTGCCCCTCCTACCAGGCCTGAGATTCTTCTTCCACCTTTTTTTAATAAAGACATTTTTTAATTGAATTATAGTTGATTTACAATCTTATGTTAGTTTCAGGTGTACAGCAAAATGATTTAGTTTTACATATATATGTATATATATATGTATGTATACTTTTTCAGATTATTTTCCACTATAGGTTATTACAAGATATTGAATATAGTTCCCTGGGCTATACAGTAGGTCATTGTTGTTTATCTATTTTATATTTAGTAGTGTGTATCTGTTAATCCCAAATTCCTAATGTATCCCTCCCCAACTCCTTTTCTACTTTGGTAACCATACATTTGTTTTCTATGTCTGTGAGTCTTATTCTGTTTTGTAAATAAGTTCATTTGTGTCATATTTTAGATTCCACATATAAGCAATATCATATGGTATTTGTCTTTCTCTGCCTGACTTACTTCACTTAGTATGATAATCTCTAGGTCCATCCATGTTGCTGCAAATGGCAGTATTTCATTCATTTTCCTTCACCTTTTTTTGTCACAGGACCTTGTGCAAACCCAATGAAGTTAATGTTTATTTTAAAAATTTATTTTATTTATTTATTTTTGGCTGCACTGGGTCTTCATTGCTGCGCGTGGGCTTTCTCTAGTTGCGGCGAGCGGGGGCTACTCTTCATTGCAGTGCGCAAGCTTCTCATTGCAGTGGCTTCTCTTGTTGCGGAGCACGGGCTCTAGGCGTGCAGGCATCAGTAGTTGTGGCATGCAGGCTCAGTAGTTGTGGCTCATGGGATCTAGAGCACAGACTCAGCAGTTGTGGCGCACAGGCTTAGTTGCTCCACATCGTGTGGGATCTTCCCCGACCAGGGCTCGAACCTGTGTCCCCTGCATTGGCAGGCGGATTCTTAACCACTGCGCCACCAGGAAGCCCGAAGTTAATGGTTTTTCCTCAGGACAATGAGGGTACTGGAGAGGGTGCACTCATACACACACACATTTTGAATGCCATTTTTTAGAAATCACTGAGCCCACCCCCGCACATTATAAAAATGTTAAATTTAGGCTATGGGAGGTTAGATAATAGGTTTAAGATGATTCAGGGACATACTGCAAGTCACATAATTAGTTAGCACAGCAGTAACTAAAACCAAGTTCTCAAAAGTTTGTGAGTTGTTTTTTGTTTTTGTTTTGTTTTGTTTGTTTGTTTTTACTAACAGATTCCACTCTCTGGTACAGGCCCCATCTCTGAACCATTTTTTCTTATCTGGAAATATTAATATAGAACAATATTATCTTTGTAACACATTTACACTCTGATTTCTTTGTAAACAGAGTAAATGTGTCCCCAGATCCATGATTTTAAGGTTCGGACTTTAGCTCAATAGGGGCCCTCCCTCCCTAATAACTCAGAGACATGACTGCAATCGCAAACACGTGCTGAAGGCTTTCTCATCTGTTGTGTTTGAAGCCAGAGAATGGAATAGCATTGTAGCTTTTCTTTGTGGATTATTCCTTACTCAACAGCCATTCTGCTTTTGACCTGAAAAACTGGGCCACAGAGATCTTGCACCATCAGGCTTCTTTCTTATTGGGCTGTGAAAGTCTAGCATATGGCTAATTACAATTTACACCTCCTTAAGTGCTCCAACAATCCGCTAAAGGATGTTTTGTCTCTTTGGTTTAGTGTTCAGAGCACTTTTTGCAGACAAAGCAGTAAACAGTTCCTTTGGAGGTGCTTTTTAATTTCAGATGATGATGGAAGATGGTGATCTTCTGTCTGGGTTCTTAATGTTGTATTCTCGGCCTGGTCTGTTATATGACAGTGTTCCTAAGGATGTGTCATTGCCATTTACAGCATCCTGGTGACCAGCTTGCCTTTTCCTCACCATCTTCTTCCCATGGTCAAGACATGAGACAGGTCCATTGAGGATAAAATGAAGAACTAAAGTAAGTGAAAGAAGATGAGATTTTAGGAGCAAAATGTCTATGGCATAAAATAAATTAATATAACTGATAATAAAGGTATTTGATCAAAGATACCTGAGTCATTTTGTGTTTATGTTTTTATTTTTGTCATTGCTCTTTTCAGCTGTGTATGCGTTTATGAGATAAATACATGCTCTGTTGCAAGGAGATGGGTGCTTCTTGAAGTAACATATAATGGAAAGTTATTGCTTCAGACTAAAAATTTAGTTTTAGTTTGTTGGATGTCAAAATACAAGCTGATAACGAGAAATAACTTAAGCAGATAAGTTTTCTATTCAGTGAAGTGGTTTGCACAGGGAGAAGATGTACTGATGGAGATGTTTTATTTGAAGCTGGATGTAGAAGGTAAGGATGGATTTAGTCCTGGGGCTCTCTTCTGGCCCTGCCAACAGGTGACCAGCTGGCACCAAATATAAGCATGACAGCTCGGTGCACTCAACTGAGACCCACATTTCTGTTTTCCTTCATCCAGGGAATAGCTAAAAACACAACTTCTAATTCCCTTACTGGCATGGGGCTGTGCAGAAATAAATAAGTTTTCAGTTAAATGAGTGTAAATAAAAATATGTCCTATCATTTATAATTTTAAAGTTTAAGGTTTGTAGTAGTGCTTTAGAACTAAAGTGATCTATGAACTAAAGTAATGTGAGCTCCCATGAGTTCTTGACCGTATGAACAATCTTGGAAAAGCTGATAATATGGGAGATTTCAAATTTGAAAATTCAGCTTTGAGATCAATGTTTATGGGATGAATATCCTTAGGGGAAACCTACACCTCCTTAATGGGGATGCAGAGCTAGGTGAGAAGATCTGGTCTTTCTCCTATTACCTTAAATTGCTGATGTGCCCAAGACTCAACATAGCTCTGATAAAGATGCTCACAAATATACCAGATGAGCTCCTGAACTTCAATGTTTTCCTTTTAATTAATATTTCTTTTAACTTTAAGTATACCTTTAAAAGTACTCTTAAAGCTCCCAAAGGATGGTTAAAAGAGAATGTGGCCAGCATTTATGAGAGTTCTGCCACAGTAAGGCTCAGGACTGTTAGACCTTAGGTCAGAGGGACCAATAGGCAGGTGGACCCGAGACACCAGCCTGTTCAGGAGAACACACAACCTGGTCATCCCTGCAGCTCTAGTTTCTGCTCTGTGCTCAGAGACCAGGAAGTCTTGTACTTTCTACAAACAATGTCAATTCAGGGCAAAAGTGCATCTGGAATTCTATCACAATCACACCTCCCTCCCTCCTTCCCCAGCACCTATCAAGGTCACTTTAAACTTTCTTTAAAAATTACATATGATATGGCCCCCAAGGCAATTTTAAAATACTTCCACACGGGCTTCCCTGGTGGCGCAGCGGTTGAGAATCTGCCTGCCAATGCAGGGGACACGGGTTCGAGCCCTGGTCTGGGAAGATCCCACATGCCGCGGAGCAACTGGGCCCGTGAGCCACAATTACTGAGCCTGCGCGTCTGGAGCCTGTGCTCCGCAACAAGAGAGGCCGCGGTAGTGAGAGGCCCGCGCACCGCGATGAAGAGTGGCCCCCACTTGCCGCAACTAGAGAAAGCCCTCGCACAGAAACGAAGACCCAACACAGCCATAAATTAAAAAAAAAAAAAAAAAAAAAATTTTGAAATGCTTCCATACAAGGAAACAAAAGTACAAAGTTATAGGAAAAAAAATCTTTTGCAGAAAAGAGGCTGCAGGGTGGGTTATAGTTTTTTTTTGGTGGGGGGGTGGTGCTTACTGAAAAAGAAATCTTGATATGATTGCTTATATTTTCTTTTTTATATCGTCACTTCTCATTGTAGTCATATTTTCCCCAGTACGTGGCCAAATTTCTAATAACTATTTTGAAGTCTTTGTCTGCTAATCTGCTCATTCTCTTATCTCTTCCTCTCTTCCTTTCTGGGTTTGTTTCTATTGATTGATTTTTCTCCTGGTTATAAGTCCCAATTTCTTGCTTCTTATATATAGTGATTTTTAATTTGGGGGGGGAGGTTTTAAAAATGGAAGTATAGTTGATTTACAATGTTTCAGGTGTACAGTAAAGTGATTCAGTTATATGTATATATGTTATACATATATGTATATATTCTTTTTCATATTCTTTTCAACTATAGGTTATTATAAGATATTGGCTATAGTTCCCTGTGCTATACAGTAGGTCCTTGTTGTTTATCTATTTTATATATAGTAGTGTGTATCTGTTAATCCCAAATTCCCAGTTTATCTCTCCCCACCCCTTTCCCTTTTGGTAACGATGAGTTTGTTTTCTATGTCTGTGAGTCTATTTCTGTTTTGTAAATAAGTTCATTTGTATCATTTTTTTTAGATTTCACATATAAGTGATATCATATGGTATTTGTCTTTGTCTGACTTACTTCACTTAGTATGATAATGTCTAGGTCCATCCATGTTGCTGCGAATGGCATTATTTCATTCATTTTTATGGCTGAGTAGTATTCCACTATATATATATATTCCATTATATATATATATATTCCATTATATATATATACACATATATAACACTTCTTCTTTATCCAGTCATCTGTTGATGGACACTTAAGTTGCTTCCACGTCTTGGCAATTGTAAACAGTGCTGCTATGAACATTGGGGTGCGTGTAAATGATTTTTTATTGGATTCTATAAATTGTGAAGTTTTGTTATTGACCACTGGATGTTGTTGTCTTAGTTAAAGCATGTTAGCCTTTGTCCTAGCAGGCAGTTTATTTATTTGTGCATTAGCTTGACCTTTTGAAGCTTTCTCTTAAGCTTTGTTGGGGTGGGTTTGGAGCAGCCCCTACTGCAGGGCTAATTTAGGCCTCCTGCAAGGGCATGACTCTTCTGAAGTGTCTAGTGACTGCCCCACATGTTCATGGTAGACTCTTCACACCAATTTGGCTTTTGCCTTTTCCATACCCTAGAATCACTCTTTCTGGGATCACCAAGGACTTTTTAGTCCAGAGGATACTTTTCAGTTTTCATGTTACTTGACTGAACAACAGTAGCATTTAATATTGTTCACCACTCCCACCTTCAAAGACTTTCTTCTTGAGACTTTTGTTTCATGCCATTCTTCTTGTTTTCCTCTTACCTCCATGGATATTTTGCCAGTTCTCCTTCTACCCAATCTTTGAATATTCCTCAGACTTTTTCCAAAGCCCTCTTCTTATTTTACTCCACACTCTTTCTCTTTCTCCAGGGGATCTCATGGTGTCCCAGAGCTTCCACTACCTTCTGTTTTACACTGAAAAAACCATGTGTGTGTGTGTGTGTGTGTGTGTGTGTGTGTGTGTATTTTCTCAACCCCAGATGTTTTCCAAGCTTCAGACTCCCCCATTACCAATCACTTCTTCAATATCTCATCTTGAATATTTCAAACACATCATGTTCTAAAGGGACCACATGATTCCAGCCCACTGCCCTGCACCTGCTCCTCTCCCAAGGTTCCTGTCTCGTTGAAAGGCACCATCCAGTTTCTAATGCAAAAAAATCTACGAGCCATTCTTGAAGCTTCACTCTCAGTGTATATGAATCATCAAATACAATCATTTTTTCCTTCTAAATATCTCTCGAATCTGTCCCCAAGATCCAACAAGAAACTATTGGTCCTACATACCAAGCATGATTCTAGAGCAGAAGGGGGATATGTGACTAAGGATGTGTCAGTGGATTTCAGAGTAGAACACAATCAAGGAGACAAGATTGTTCCCCCGACACCCACTTTGTACAAGATCTCAGCATACCTTCTTCCCCAAATTCAGATACATACCGAGGAAGAAGTGGAGAGACACCCCCCCGCAAATTGACCGAAGTCAAATTTACAAATTCCAGAAGAATGTGGCTTGAGACTGAAATTAATTTCACTTATATAAAAAATAATACTCTACTTCTTTGCAAAGGCATAAAAATCATACTCAATATCTGACCAACATAATTGATAAAGACGATATTTAGTGTAAATTGTAAATAAATGTAAATGCAAAGATAAAGTAGGCTCTGCAATTAGGAAATCTTCATCCTCATCCAAGCCACCATCATTTCCTGCCTGAAGGCCAGCAATTGCCTTCTGAATGTTCTTTCACTTTCACTCTTATTTACCTCCAATCCCATTCTCTACACCAAAACATGGGTGATCTTTTTGAAATGCAAACTTGAGCCTATAACTCCTCTGCTTATGACCCATTAACAGCTTCTCTTTGTTTTTAGAGTAGAGTCCAAATTCATTTACCAGGGCCTCCAAGGTTACCCATGCAGTCCTCTCTCTTCCATCCTCACTTTCAATCTCTACGCACTGGACTTCTCTCAGCTGTTCTAGTGTGCTAATTCCATAGGACTCCAGACAGACCAGGAGTACTCCTCTTCAGTTCCTCGCTACACACACACTGACCTGGCCAACTCCTATTCATCCTTCAGTTTCCTGTTTAAGTGCCACTTCCTCCCTGAAGCCTTCTTCCCTTTGCCCAGACCAGTCTGGGGCCTGCTGTGAGCCACTCTCATTTGCTCCCTACGATTTTCCCTCATAGCACTTTACTACCACTGTGCTCCGTGAGAGCAGGGCCAGGCTCTCTCCTATCCTTCATACCCGTGTAGTACCCCAAACGGGGCTGTCTGGCACAAGAGGACATGCGGTAAATGTTGAATCAAAGAAAGGAGTCCAGGAAACTAATTCCCACCAAAGTGTTAACTGATAATGGTTTAAAATGCTTCCTGGAGGGTGGAAGATATTCAGATAAAATTTCCAAACTTAAAGGAATGCACCTCTACTGGTAAGGCTTCAATTACTGGCATATTTCTTAGCTAGAGGCTTTCCAGCTTCTGATACTTCCAGGCTGTTCACCAGGAGAAAAGGGACCAGCGATGTCTGCCATTACCCTTGAATCTCTAGGTCATCTGTCCCCTGCCTACCTAACTTCATCTGTGCTCTTGTTCTCCCTTCCTGCTGTGCTCTGACCAAATGAGTTTGTTTGCATCTCTGACACACACTAAGCTCTTGCCCCACCTGGGTCCTTGGGTGCTGTCTCTCCATGTGGGATGCTCTCTTCCCCCCACCCTGCTCTTTACAAGACAAAATGCCATTTCCTAAGAGAGGCCAGCTCTGTTATTCTCTGGCACTGTACTCTCTTTATCTCTGTCACAGCATTTAACCACAGTTGGTCCTTTTATGTATTTATATGTTTACTTGCTGTAGTGCATCTCCTTTACTAATCTATAAATGAAGGCAGGGACCACATCTACCTTGTTCCCTGCTGTTCTGCCAGGATCTAACATAGTGCCTAGGGCATAGTTGGTACTCAATAAGTATTTGTTGAATAAATGAATTAATATTTATTATAAACCATGAGCTGGTAGTTACATTTATTATTATACCATAGATGATTTCACAAGGAAAATTGGAATGTTTCTGTTAACATTACAGAGGTTTGGCAAGTCAGACACAAAAGTACATCTGAAGTTGCATCTGGATGGGTTGCTAATCTTGGGATGGAGGATATTGGGAGAGGGAGGGCAAGGAAGGACAAGGGGATGGAGAATCCAAGGCTAGAGAGTGGGATAAAAGCTAAGGAAAGATGAGAGGGCAAATGCCATTTAGAGCACTTTACCCTTTGACCTGTGTTCTCCCAAGACCTTTATCTTAGAGATTTCTATTTTCCATGCTTTAAGCCTATAAAAACTAATGTGATTGAAGGGAAAAAATTCAGCCTCTAGGTTAATTTTGTGAAGTCACTGGGGTCCTGTATTAGGGTCCTATTGCTGCCATTACACATTGCCACAAATGTAGTGGCTGAATACAATAGAAGTTTACTCTCTTACAGTTCTGGAGGCCATAGTATGCAATGAGTCTAATGGTACTAAAATCAAGGTGTTGGCAGGGCTTGTTCCTTCTTGAGGCTCCAGCGGAGAATCTATTCCCTGCCCCTTCCAGCTTCTGGCAGCTGCTGACATTCCTTGGCTTGTGTTACATCACTCAGGTCTCTGCTTCGTGGTCCGTAGTCTTCGTGCCTTCCCTTCTGTAGTCAAATCTCCCTCTACTTTTCTCTTGTAAGGACACTTGTGACTACATTTAGGGCCTCCCTGGATAATCCAGGATAATCTCCCTCTGTCAGGATCCTTACTTAATCACACCTGCAAAGTCCCTTTGGCAATATAAGGTCACATTTCCAGCCTCCAGGGATTAGGATGTTTGTATCTTTGAGTGCCATTCCTCAGCCTATCATGGGTCCATTTCAAATTTGAATGTCTATCATATTGTCTCTTTAAAAAAGCAAGTGCTTTATTTGTTTGTTTTGGGTTTGGTTTATTTTTAGAACTCTAACAGGCTCTTCATAATTGTTCTTTTCTTCAGACCTCTAGCAATTTTCAGTGCTAACCAAACTTCAGCTCTAAATGTAGTGCCTCTCATTTCTCACAGACCAAAACTTTGTTTTTATAAAAAAGAGAAAGTATATCCTAAACCAACAAAACACTTCAGTTTTGTTTTATGTCAGGCATTTTTTTTTAAGTTTCTTTTTTTTTTTTTTAAATTAATTAATTTATTTATTTATTTTTGGCTGTGTTGGGTCTCCATTTCTGTGCGAGGGCTTTCTCTAGTTGTGGCGAGCAGGGGCCACTCTTCATCGCGGTGAGCGGGCCTCTCACTGTCGCGGCCTCTCTTGTTGCGGAGCACAGGCTCCAGTCGCGCAGGCTCAGTAGTTGTGGCTCACGGGCTTAGTTGCTCCGCGGCATGTGGGATCTTCCCAGACCAGGGCTCGAACCCGTGTCCCCTGCATTGGCAGGCAGATTCTCAACCGCTGCGCCACCAGGGAAGCCAGGCATTTCTTTTGAAAGGCATCTCCAGTGAGACTAAAATAAATATTTATCTGATTAAAGGTTTGTTTTAGAGATGACAAAAAATAAAACTTCCAGAGATTTCTGTTAGGCAAAGTCCTGAGCAGCATAGGTTTTAGTATGTTTCTGCTTTTAACAGATCTAATCCCACCTACTTAGAAAGTAGAAATTCACTGTACAGAGTTTTTTGCTTTTTTGCTTTGATATCACAGAAGTGGTGCTTGAAAATCAACTTAAATGGAATTTGCCCTTTAGACCCTTATCTCATAACCCTGAAAACCTGCTAAATGACATATCCTCAGGTTAAGTCAGATTTCTGATGCAAATGATTTTAATGACCACTCCCTGAAGGCACATAATTTGAGAGCCTGAGTGAAGAGCCTGGAGCTGCTCTTTGATGGAGACCTTAGTTTCGGGCCAGGAGCATGCAGGGAGGAAGCTATTCCTGGAAAGAACCCCAGCCTTCTCAGCTCAGTTGCCATGGACATGAATTAGTTACTTCCAGCCCAGTGCTGTCCAAATAGAAATATAACACAAGCGTTATATTTAAATATGTAATTAACATTTTTCTAGTAGGCATGTTAAAAACAGCAAAAAAGAATAAGTGAAATTAATTTTAATGATACACTTTACTTAGCCCAATATATCCAAAATATTACTTCAACACGAATCAATAAAATAAATAATTATGAGAGATTTTACATTCTTTTAATTTTTTTTTTCATATTAAATCTTGATTCTGGTGTATATTTTACACCTCCAGAGCATCTCAGTTTGGACCAGCCCCATTTCGAGTGCTCAGAAGCCAATGTGGCTAGCAGCTACTGTGTGGGTTACATAGCCTTTTTGGATGACTAACAAAACTTTACTTAGTCAATTGTGGTTCTTCGCCATCACAGATGCACGCTTTTACTTCTTTATATACTTTCTGGTTTTGTGGTATTTTTGCTTATTAGTTTTCTTGTAAGCTGTAAATCTTTGTTTTTAAAGGATTTTTTTAAATCTTTGTTTTTCTTCAATGGGAAACAAGAACTTTCTCTTAAGGGATGAGAGTTGGAGGATAACCCGTGTACTAAAAATGAGATAAAATGATTTTTATTCCCCTGGTTAGCTTCACAGATGCTCTCTGAGCCCTTCAAAAAGATCTCCTCCAAGTCCTTGGCTGGAAAGGCGCACGTGGGAGATGGTGATGGAACCATATCACAGCTGCCCTAGCAAAGCCCACATGCCTCCCAGGACAGAAATAACACCTTCTCAACGCAAGGTCAGGGACAGATTTTGGAATAAACTTGTTTTCTTATATCTGGGATTCCTCAGTCTCTGCCTAAGGAAAGAGTCTTGAACTGAGACTCAGAACACCTGGCTTTCTTAGCTACTTGGGAGACCTTGGGTAACTTATTTAAATTCTCTGTGCCTCAGGGCACTCATTAGTAAAATGATGAAGTCGGAATAGATCAGTGGTTTTCCAATACTAAGCAGTGAACTCGTTTTCCGAACAAAACTTTACAAATCCTGATACATTAAACAGATCCAAAAGGAGCTGCTCTGATAGCAGTCAGGGCAGGGAGTTGTAGGAGATGAGGGTACAAACAGGAGCCGGGTAGACCAGGGCCCCAGTGCCTCAACCTTCCTTTTGTATCTGAGGCACAGTTTGAAAACCTGAATAGATGGTCTCCACTGTAGCTTTCAGCATTAAATGTTCTAATTCTCTGTTATTCTCCATTGTACTCTATCAGCCAGTGCTCTCAATAAACAAGCTATAGACCAAGAACAAAGTAGGTGGAAGATCATTCCCAGGAGGTTCAAGGCTGGCTTAGGGCTTGCATATGTTCTAAATACTTTTCCTTTGGAACCCCTCTACCCTACCCCATAGCATATCAAACATGTAATTTTCTTTTGGTATTTGAGAGACAATTTTTTTCAGACCTCAAACATTTCTGAAAGTCCTTTAAAAACTCAGAGTCTGAAAGTACCATGCCTTCAGTACCTGATGGATAAATAGCCCAGGGGAAGGTATCTCAGTGTCTTGTCTCCACGGGTCCAATTTCTTTATTTCCAGTGATGGAACGTGATGGAGCAGAACTGGCCAATGTGCAAAACTGTCCATTTCCTTCAGCAACTCTTTTTTTAACCCCGAATAATTCCTATCTTGCAGTTAGAATATAAAAAGAGCGAGTCTAAGATATCAAAACCATGAGCAAATGAATGAAAGGAAAGAAGAGCTATGGAAAAATTGCAGTAGAACTGAAGCTCAGTAAATATTAAAATATCTGATCTGAACCTGAGTATTTCAGGGTATGTGACCATTGACATAATAAATAATGTCTGACTTTGATATTACTGAGTGAAAAAAATACCTAATTTTAGAACAAATAATATAATTATTAGACAATGAACTTGTTTTATTTTTCTAATCTGACTGCCTGTTAGAAATATTATTGTTTACATGTAGGCAACATTTTATTTTGTGGCATTATCAGAGAATGAGATACTCTACTTGAACAAAAAACAAATTAACTCTTTTCTTAAACCCATATAGATCCTGCATTTAACTAAGGCCTGTGGTGCTTTCTTGATATTTTTACTGAAGGTCACTTCCTTTAAAGCAGTCACTGCTTGATGATCACAAGGTGAGGCATAGGAGGAATTTCCTTTTCCTGACAAGATGGCAAACTTTGTTTTGTCCCTCAATCTCAGCTCTAGATATGCCAAAGAAGTGAAAGAGAGGTTAATGAACTGGCCAAACTATACAAACAAACAATAAAATCAAGAGAGAAACAAAACAAACAAAATAACTAAGAGAGAGAAAAAAATAATCATAAGCAACGGTCTTATTAATTTAGGGAAATAACTGGAAGAATAAAAATAGAATGTGTAACTTTTTGACTCATTATGATGTTCTCCATCTCTGCTGAAATTCCCTCATGCCTCTTGCCCTCCTTTTCCATTAGATCCATCAGCCTATGCATCATAGTTATTTAAAGTCCCTGTCTGATAATTTGAATATCTGGATCAGATTCTTCGATTGCTTTATGTCTTGGCACTGTTTTTTTTACCCTTGATTTTTGTATGTCCTATAATTTTTTTCTTTTTAGTTCTATGACTTTTTTTTAATTAAAAAGAAATTTTAATAGTTTTTTAAAGTTACTTTCCATTTACAGTTATTACAAAATATTGGCTATTACAAAATATTGGCTATATTCTCCATGTTGTACAATACATCCTTGAGCCTATCTTACACCCAACAGTTTGTACCTCTCACTCCCCCACCCCTATATTGCCCCTCCCTCCCTACTGGTAACCACTAGTTTGTTCTCTATATCTGTGAGTCTGCTTCTTTTATGTAATATTCACTAGTTTGTTGTATTTGTTCGATTTCACATATCAGTGATATCATACAGTATTTGTCTTTCTCTGTTTGATGTATGTCCTATAATTTTTTATTGAAAGCTGGACATTGTGTGTGAAAGAAAGTTGAGACTGAGATAAATAGTGTTTATGTCCAGAAATAGGTAAACTTCTTTTTGTGACAGGCCATAGACATGGAGGGTTAAGTCAGTCCAGTCAGGAGTTGAGCTGAGTGTACCACAGGGTTTCTGTCCAACAAAGAAAACCCAGGGGCTTCCCTGGTGGCGCAGTGGTTCAGAATCCGCCTGCCAATGCAGGGGACACGGGTTCAAGCCCTGGTCCGGGAAGATCCCACATGCCGCGGAGCAACTAAGCCTGAGAGCCACAACTACTGAGCCTGCGCTCTAGAAGCCAGTGAGCCACAGCTACTGAGAACGCGTGCTGCAACTACTGAAGCCCACGTGCCTAGAGCCCCTGCTCCACAACAAAGAGGGGTCCCCACTCGCCGCAACTAGAAAAAGCCCGTGCACAGCAACAAAGACCCAACACAGCCAAAAAATAAATTAATTAATTAAATAAATTTTTTAAAAAAAGAAAATCTAAACATAGGTAATAAAAAAGTGATGACTTGAGAGAAGATATTTCCAATATCCACAATTAGCAAGTGCTACATATCTAAAATATATAAGAAACAACTTCAAATCAACAACAACAAAAAGACAAGATGCCCAATAGAAAAACAGTCAAAATATACATATAGACAATTCTCAGAAAAGACATAGGAACAGCTAACAAGTATATGCTCAGTCTCACTCTCCACAGAAATGAAAATTTAAATACTATTTTTGCCAATCAGATTGGCAGAAATTTAAAAAGTCTGATGACACTGGGTGTTGGCAAAGGTGTGGGGAAATAGGAGCCCTCGTGTGCTGCCAGCAGACGTGTAAACTTGTGAGCAGGTGACCAACATTCAGTGAATTTAGGTAAGTAACCCCATCGTGGTTGTATGTCTCTGGGAAACTAGCTCTTGCACAAGACTAAAGGAAAACGTTGCCCGGCATGTATTAGGCACTCAATAAATGTATATTGAGTGAAAGTCTGAAAGTGTTCATCACAACATTGTCTTTGGTAAGTGGAGATGAGGCAACCCGATCATCCATTATTAGAAGTACAGGAAAGTAAAATGTATATGAAAGATGCATTTGACAATACAGTAGCTAACATTGGTCAAATTATTGCAGTGTGCCAGGCAGTCTTTTAAGTGCTCCATGTGTATTAACATAATTGCCCTCATAACAATGCTGTCAGGCATTTATTTCACACCGAAGAGATTAAGTCAGATTAAGCAGGAGGTCATGCAAACAATAAGAGGAAGACCTGGGTTGGAACCCAGACATTTGGCCCTAGCAGCCAAGCACTGAGCCACCTGTGACCAGGGGCTGCCTGCCTTCTGTCCTCGGTGTCTCTACTGGAGACCTGCCCTGTGGTGGGACCATTCCCACCTTCCCAACCAGCCCTTTCTGTCACGGGCCTTCTGCCCCTCTTTAAGGGGAGACTGTTTCCTGTCCAGCATATAACTAAGCTCCGAATGCTTCTTCCCCTATACGGTTAGTGAAAATGTATCCTCCCAGGCCTTTCGAATCTTTTAAGCCCTGTCATGAGGAGCTGGGACTTCAGGCAGCCTCTTTCCTAGTCTTGAGGTTCATTTTCAAATAACCTGAGACAATATGGTGATTCCCTCCTCCAAGTCCCTTTCCCCTGGGGTGCAGGCACATGCAGTCCTAACAGGGTCTTTCAGAGATACTCTTTGTTTATCTTTGTGTATTGCCAAGAGGCTTTAGACATGTCAGTGTTAATCATCACACTGGGCTGTGAGGTGGGGAATCCCTCAGAGGCAACTTAGGTCCGAGGACTGTTTTTATCTACACAAAAGGACCCTAGGCTACCAAACTTTGGAATTTTGTCTTATTTTTATAAAATGTTCTATTTTTCTTTATGTATTTAGCATCTCTTTTAGCCCTGTCTCTTTTATCCCTTGTCAGTGAGTTTCCCCCTTTGTGATCAGGTGACCAGGTGACCAGGTGACCCGGCTTGAATTTTGCCTAAAGAAGAGGTCATTAGGTCCTGAGCCAAACACTGAAGGGCTGTGTGTCTGAGCTCTGAGGAAATTATTTTCAGGTTCAAGTTCAAACATTTGTTGAGTCATTAAGTGCCACACACTATATTCCGCATTGTGCTGTGTTTCTTACTTCATCCTCATGACCACCCTGTGAGCTGGGGAAAAACGTCCCCAGTATGCAGACACTGAAGTTCAAGGAAAGGAAGGGCCCTGCCAAGGGTCAAACAATTAAAAGCTTGCAGAGCTGGGATTCAGCCAAGGTCTTTTGGCACGACTACCTCCATTTTTTGTTGTTGTTGCTGATTTCCATGCTCTAAATTGCCAGTTAATTAACCTCTACATAAATGGTACATTTCTGTATTCAATTTCCTTTTTTTTCCCTAAAAATAAGTTGCCTGTAATTTGAAACACTCCCTTACTTTAAAATATTCAGTGGTCTAGTAGAGATGAATTAGCAAATGGAAATTTCCTGCAAGGAAAAATATCACTTTATAACCTGAAACGCAATTCAGTTCTTTGCAAGCAAAGCTCTGTTTCCACCAGCCTGGCTGTCCTGTCAGGAGGAGGAGTCCCCTTTGCCTGGAGCACATTTGTTTATTGATTTAGCAAACACATGGTGCATTATGTACTGGGCACTATCCTGGACCTTTCGTAGATATTAACTCACTCAGTCCTACAGTTGAAACTAATAATACCATCCACATCTTACAGATGAGGAGACTGAGGGTCAGAGATTTCTATCTATTTGTAAGTGACACAGGCAAGCCTTGAACCGTAGAAGTTTGTGTCTAGAGTCCAGGGGCGTAAGCACTGCACCACGGTCCTTCTTTGCTAACTCACGTTCTGTGCTTTGCCAAGCAAAGTAGAACAACAGCATGTAGAAGGCAAGAGAACTCAGGGAGGAGCCTTGTGGACCCTTCTCTGTGGATGGTTGAAGGAGCTTTGAAAGCCAAACAGCCTAAGGTGAAACTATCCTCAGTGCCTCCATCAGCTGTGCTGTTCCAGGGGATCATTACCGTGGGCTCAGAAAGGGAGGAGGGCCCTCAGTCATTGTTAACTGATACTGCTTTGGTCTGAAGCAAATTAGTGTGAAGGAGAAATGTGGTAGTCTTTTAGGTAACCTATAGCAAAATGACTGCCCACTCTGGCTTTTCTCACTCAAACCACCTGCCTGGCATTTTACAGGAAGGATCCAGGTGTTTAGAACACCTTAGACTTAAGTAGAGCAGGTTGTTGAATCAGAAAAAAATATATCTTTTGTAAGGAAGTGGATTGATGTGTTTGGTTCATAGTCATGAAATGGAAGGAGGAAAGAAAGAAATTCATTTTGCTTCTGGTTTTACAGTTTATAGGATGAAGAATACTCTCAATTCTGCTTTTATCCACAGAGGGGAGCAGAGAGGTGATAAAAGCCCAGGTCTCAGCACAATGTAGTCAAGTTCTACCGTTCAGAGTCTGGTTCTTATGTTTGTGGAATATCCTGACTTCTTGCTTCCCATTTCACTTTTCTCTTGGTTCCAGCATTTGGATTAGTTAGGTCACAAGAGGAAGAATGGGGTAAAACTAAAAAGATGAAGGACCAATTGGTTCACAGTTGGTGAGAAAGAGTTTGATGAGAAAGGGTTTGATGAGAAAGAGTTTCAAACAGGATCAGGTAGCTGTAAGGAACAGAGATCCACCAAAGTTTCCTGGGAAATTCAGAAAACCCTGGAAGGCGCGGGGCTCTCCCCTCAGCCCCTCCCCTTTATTTTCCTCTCTCTCTCTGAGTACCTCTGTGTCTCTCCGTCCATATACTCTGTCCACTTCTCCCCACCAACCAACTTCCTTGTCCTCTGTTTTACAGAGGATAGGCTTTACCTCCTCATAACATTAGCTTGAGTGTGATTTTTAAAATCAGTTTGACATCAGAGCATCCCTCTCCCTTCAGCTCCATTGCTAACTTGCTCAGTCTCTCAGTTTCCCAGTTCCTGGTTCCCATGAGAGCTATCTGAATGACCCATCTTTTCAAGACAGGCTGCAGAAGCCACAGGCTAGTCTCTAATCTGGTGGCCTTGGGCAAGTTGTCCATGGCTCATCAGCAGTGGCAAGTAGTATAATAAGTGTCTGCTTCAGCTACAGGGACTGGATGGAGGTGGGACTTTCTCTTCAAGGGCATGTGGGTGGACAAGCTCCATAAACGAGTCCAGTGCAAGGCAGGTGAAGCTCAGTTAAAATGAGTACATTGCCTGGAGACATAATTTAAAGGTCATTTCAGCGTTTGTGCCACTGACCTTACTCTACATTAAAAAGTGATCAATGTCTTTATGGTCCTTCAGAACAAAATCCTTGGGATGGACTCCAAGGTAGATGTTTTTGATATTAACTTCAACAATGGCTGAGTTGTATTATGGAGATTTGGTTGGGTCAAATCTGTCACTTTAATTTCTGATAGCATAAGTAAATGAAAATAATGACCTGGTACACTGGGAAGATCCAGTCAAGCAGACTTGGGTCATTTGTCACTTGTACCATGTGTGACCAATCTTCAAACCAGCTTCCTTATCTGCAAAACATAGACAACCCAGTAATATCTTCCTCATAGGAAGATGTGAGAATTGAATCCATGCTAAAGTACTTTGGTAGCACCTGGCACCTATTAAGCTCTCGATAAATGGTATTTGTGAGCAGCTATATCCCCTTTCCCAGGACACCTTTCAGGACTTGTATGGCCTGAATTTTACTGAGGTGGGGGTAGGGGTATTAAAATAACATAGAGACTTGATAAATATGAGCTACATTCTAGTGATGGTATATTTATTCACTGGTCATCTTTTGAAACCCTCTGACAACACCAAAAAGAACAACAACAGAAAGACAGAAAACCTCATTTTCAAAGAACCAACAAAACAGCCAAGTTATCAGGCAGGCTTCTTAGCTACAAACAACAAAAATCAATTCTTGCAGATATAAGTGGGAAAAAGATATACTGAAGAGATATTTTGAAGCTTATCAACTCACTGGGAAAGCTGGAAAATCAGGGTCAGAAAATGACCAGGAACAAACGGAGGTGAGAAAGAGAGAGAGCCACACCAAGATCACACCAATGGAACTGCCTACACCTTAGGGGTCATTCTTGTGCTGTACATTCTATGGGTTTGGACAAATGTAAAATGACCCCATTATAGTATCATGCAGAGTATTTTCACTGCCCTAAGAATCCTCTGTGCTCTGCCCACTCATCCCTGGTTCTTTGCCTCGCTCATTCCCTCACTCCAGGCTCTGTGGCAGCCGTCTTGGCACCATGAGGGGAGACATTACCAAGCAGCTGAGGATGGAGGGATGAGAGGCTGGAAGAGCCCGGTTCTTGGATGATGTTGTTGAGCCACTGAATCCACCCTTAGACAGCCTTCCTCCAGACTTCCCATGATTTAGGTCACTTTTAAATGTATTGCTATAGTAGATATTTAAAGGCAGTGCACCCTAATTGATATATTCCCTTAAACAGTTGGGCTCAAAAGCCCTGACCTACATCAGAGCCCCTCCCCACCCCCTTTTGCCTATTCCCTTGGCATTAGGAGTTTAAAATGGCCAGGTGACAGTCTCAGCTTTTAATTCAGTGGGATTACTGCTTTTTCCCCCTGGACGGTTCCTCCTTTAGATTATAAATCCTCTATGTCAGCAGGGCCCTGAGTTATGGGGAACAAAAGCAGTTTCCCAAGTGGGAGTGAGGCATACCACCCACTTCTACCTTCTTGATTCCCAAATAGGTAGATTCTTTCTTTTTTTAATGTAAAAAAAATTTAAAAATTGAAGTATGATTGATTTACAATGTTTCAGGTGTACAGCAAAGTGATTCAGTTATACATACATATATATATATATATATATATATATATATATCTTCTTTTTCAGATTCTTTTCCATTATAGGTTATCACAAGCTACTGAATATAGTTCCCTGAGGTAGATTCTTGCTATGGCAGAAATGGCACCATATGTTGGCCACTGGTTCAGAAAATAATCTTCACTTCCTAGAACCATGCTGCAACCTCACCTGCTTTTGTTTCTAGTGAGGCACCATGCTGAGCCTTTGATGGACTGTTCTACTCCTCTATCGTAGGCAGTGCACATCGGTGGTTACAAGTTTAGCCTCTGCAGCTGGACTGCCTGGATTCAAATCTCAGTCCCCCCTTCCTAACCGAGTGACCAGAGGCAGTTTATTTACCATTCTTGCTTCAGTGTCCTCTTGTTAGAAATTGGTATAATAATGATAATTATATCAGAGGGCTGTTATAAGGGTTAAATGAGCTGGCATATGTGAGGTTCTTAGAATAGTGCCTGGCATGTAAATGTCAGTTGTCATTACTATTCTATAAAGCCAGCTGCTTCTGGGTGATAAGGAGTAAGTCCTGTGAATCCCATTGCTTTCCTTCTTTCAGAGCACAGTGAGTTCCTTGGTCAGAACCAACGCCGTGTGGGATGCCATGGCAGTGTATTGGGCACCATTCCTTCTACAGAAAACAAGGAGGGTAGAAGCATGGTGGGCAGGGACCTACTCCAGGGAGGACAAATTTCTGCCTTCCCACTTGAAGGCAAGAGTCCAGTGTTACCAGGGTTTGGCTGGGTCCCTGGGGACTGTGGTACCACATTAGAATCCCGGGTTAGTTAACACTGAGAGCAAGTCAGGCACTCAGAAATGGCAAAAGCCAACAGCAGGACAGATGGGAAGTCCATAATGTTAAGCCTAGCAAAAGTTCTAACGCTACCATTACAGCCAGTGATTGCTGTTCACGAGCCTGTTGAGCAAGCCCTGGGAGGAGGGTGACAACCCACAGAGCAGGTAATCTCCTTTACCTGATTAAAATCTTTCTCTTTGGAGGGGACTTTTGGGTAAATATTTACCTGAGACACTGGTAGTCTCACATTTCTGGACCATTCTCAGGGATCCACTACCTACTTCCCTAAACCTTGCCGTCAATTCTCCAATCTTGTGCCTTCCTGGTCCCTACCCATCCAACCAAATTATTGGCTACTGCTTATGAAGCAGAATAGATTCTGACCTCAGGCCATCTCTCCTGGTGTTCCTTGAACACTGGTGTTCCTCTTAAAGTTCTGCCTTCTGGAGGCATTTTCTTTTCTGACTGTCCTTCAGGGCCACCCTGAACAGGGCTGTAATGCTGCGCCATCCACTTCCACTGGTATCACCGAATCACGCAGAGCCATCTCTAAGCAAGGCTTGCTTTCTTTCCCCCTCTGTATCCAAGATCATAGGAATGGATTGAAGAAGATCAGCCATGGAGAAGGGTCTGCTCATATGACTTTTATATCTTTAGGGCCTGTTCAGCCTGCCCTATATATTACACCACTTCTTCCTGATGATACGGAGCTGCTGGGCATTCCCAGCACTATGGCTAGGGGAGGGGCAGCTCTCAGCCTTCTCAACCTCAATGGCAGGCCCAGTTGTTTGCCAAAACCATGTAAATAAGGTTCATCCATTTAATAAAATGAGAATAATCCCTTGAATTGTGTAGAGCAGGTGTTGGCAAACTTTTCCTGTAAAGGGCTAGATAGTAAATATTTTGGGCTTTGTGGATCATACTCAAATTTGACATGGTAAGTGTTACAGTAGCCATCGATAATGCATAAACAAATGATCATTTACACTCATTCATATGGACACTGAAATGTGAATCTCATATAATTTACATGTCACGAAATCTTCTTCGCAACCATTTAAAAATGTTAAAACAATTCTTAGCTTGCAGGCAGTACAAAACAAGCAGAGGGGTAGATTTGGCCTGTGGACCAAAGTTTCCTCACCACTGGTATAGAATATTATATTTTACAAAAGGATTTTGTATGCTCAAATTTGCCTCATTTGTTTCTGAGATCAACTCACCAAAGCAGGTAGGGAGGAAGCTATTAGCCCCATTTTACACAGAAGGGGAAGGTCTCAGAAGGAGTAAGCAAGGTACTAAGGATCATAGTTAATAAGAAATAGAGATTAGATCTAACCCTAGTCTCCAGAATTCAGCTACTCTTTTACTATACCTTTCTCCCAAGGAGACACTCACCTTTATGACAAATTGTATAAAAAGCTATCAGCTCTTGGCTGTGTATACCCAAGGAAGGGACTGCTCTCACAGGTGAAGCAAGAGCTCTCGTAACTGGGATTTTCTAGTACTTTCTCTATCTGATGTTCAGGAATGGTTTGTATTCACTGTGAGGAGGACTGTGAGACAGAGAAATATGTCTGCTGACAATCCGCTGCTCCAGAAACTCAACCTCAGGAAGCAGGCCCTGAGGGATTTGAACCTCCTCTGAAAGCTCTTATTATGGCAGTCCCATAGTGTATCCTGCACACCCCATCTAGAGGCCACATGGCCTGTGTTTGCTTTTCTATCTATTATGTGTCCCAAAGGCCTGATACAAGGAAGAAAGAAAGAGAGGGAAAAGAAGAGAAAGTGACTGCAAATTGTGAGTTTATGCCTTACCCATAGTGTAGAAACCAGAATTTCTTCTTTGGTATCTGCCTATATGTTGGTGTCGTGCCACTGCATTGACTGTAGGGCCCTGGTCATAGCCCTAAGATTTGAATACCAATTTCTCCTTGGACATGGACCTCTGAGTCATAGAAAATAGTATGATTTTCATTCAATTGGGAAGTTATTTCACATTCAAAGTTAACTACTTATTAAAAAACAAAACATTAAAATGACCAATGTATACACATAAATGTACATATAATGTATAACATATATACTATTGTATAATTATACATGTTCCCAAGTAGGACAAGAATTAAAGATATATAAGGGCTTGGGTATAGGTATTGTCTTAGTCTGTTCAGGTTGCCATAACAAAATACCACAGACATTTATTTCTAACAGATCTGGAGGCTGAGAAGTCCCAAATCAAGGTGCCAGCCTTTTTGGTTCGTGGGAAGGACTCTTTTCCTGGCTTGCAGATGGCCCCCTTCTATCTGTGTCCTCACATGACCTCTTCTTTGTGCCACTGGGGAGAGAGAGACAGCCCAGCTCTCCAGTGTCTCTTCTTATAGGGGCACTAATCCCATCGGACCAGGGCTCCACACCTATGATGTCATCTAACCCTAATTACCTCTCAAAGGCCACATCCCTCAATACCAACACGTTGAGGGGTAGGACTTCAACATATGAATGGTGGGGGGGCATAAACATTCAATCCATCACAGGTACTCTTTTCAATAATATTTATAAAGTTTCCTCTAGTTATTTTAATAATTTTTGAGCACCTACTATGTGCCAGATCTGTGCTCTTTCAAGGTTCAGAAGCCTCGGGACTCACAGAGCTCCCTGCAACCCAGAGTAAACATCCCCTGACTACCTTTCTCCCTGGCTCTCATTATCACCTATTCTTTTTCATGCGTAGTTATTGAATAAATTTCCCAAGGGGTTTTAAATACTTTTTTTCTTAGATCTCCACCTTTCTTTTAATGTGGCTCAGCCAACAGAAAATGACAACTGCTATGTGCACCCCATGCTTCCCAGCGTGACTTCTCAGCAGCTCTGTGTTTGCAATTAGTTTTTGCCTCCTCAAAGGAAAGGGCCTTCTGCCCACAGGTACTATACTTGGCTGTTAGGTGTTTAATAATTAATTGCTTGGATATACAATTTTTCTCTTTATTAATTCTAGCCAGCATCTAGGTCACTTGTAAGATTGATTCAGATTTTTAAATGGCCATACTTTCTCCCCCCAAAAACATACATTTTAAACACATATCTACATAACATTAAAAATGATGTTTAAAACAGAAATATAAAGTGGTTTCCCATAATCACCATCACCTTGATAGAAACAGGGTCAGAAACTCTATAGCTCTGGGAAGATAATAAAAAGGGTTGTTAAGGTCCTCACACACCCATTTGAGAAGGAACATGTGTTCACAGCACAGCTCTTTTTGCACACACAGACCACTTGATCCATTCCCTCTGTGCTCACAAGCCTCTGTCAGTTGTTCCCAGTCCTGGTCAGGGCACACTGATGGGCAGAATCAGTTGTGGGAAGCACCATATGTACTTGTTACTTACATGACTTTTAATTATGCAAACAATTTACTTCTTCCATAAATTAAGGCAGAGTCAACCCCATCGCTACAGGAAACAGGAGACCGTAATGCATGACATGTAGGACCACTCTGGTTCCATAGTGCCTAAGCTCACAGCCCAGCTCCACCAGTGATTAACTGAACAACTTTGGTCAAGATGCTTAAAACCAATAAGCTTCCATTTCTTCATCTATAAAATGGAGGTTATAATAGGATTTAGGTTGTAAATTATAAGAATGAATTCAGAATATGAATAAAGGAACAGAGTTTTTGGCATTTAGGGTAAGTACTCAATAATGGTTAGCTAAAATAACAGTATTTTCAAAACTACTACTACTAATTATTATTATTATTATCATCATCATTACTATTATTATTGGGAGGCTGTCTACTGTAGTGGTTAAGAAAGAGGATTCGGTTCAAATAAATCTAGTCAAGATCTAGCTCTGCCCCTTACTAGTTCTGTGATCTTAGGCAACTTGCTGTACTTCTCTCAGCCTCGGTTTCATCATATCAAAAAAGTACATAGAGCATTGTAGATGTTAAATGGGCACTAAGTCATGTGCATAAGAAAATACAAAGTATACAATAAATAGTAATTGTTCAATAAATGTTAGCAATGGTGGTGATAGTGCTTTCTTAAATGTGAAAGGGAGGGAAGAATTATGTTTAGGAGTGTTAGATCTATGATTCATTGGGTCAAGAAAATATATTATTATTGGTAAAAAGGTGGTTCTCCTAGCTGATTTGAGTAATAACAAGTACATAAAAACACATGGTCAACTCTTCTCACACAATTCCAAACCACTAGAGAAGCCTGGAACCCTGAGGCAAACTGAGACTGCATATGCATAGATCAAAATTGGGAGTTAATTGTTTAGTGATATAAAGAACACACAATTTTGAAGCAAGGAAGAAAGAAAACTTAGAAATGATGTAGTCCAACTCTTTCATTTTTTAAATGAGAAAACTGAGGCTCAGGGAGATTAAATGATTTGGCCAAGGTCAGAATCAGGAGCTGAATCTTAATGCATAGTCAATAAGGCTTTGTTAAAAGAATGACTAAGAGAAGGATGTATTTTGCATCTCTATATTTCTATGTTTGTGTATTGGTGTAACTCTAAGTTTTTGATTAAAGATTGTGTTTACAGGTCAACTGAAAACTAAGGGAAAGAGACAGAGGGAGAGACAGTCAGTTATCAGAATCTTTCAGAACACCTGGATGTTTCATCTGTGACTTTGTATATACAAATTATAAGAGAAGGAAAATTAATTCTTTCTAAGTACTCATTAAGTGCCAGTCACTTTTACATAAAATGTCTCACAGAAACTCCATAATAATCCAGGAAGGAAATCAACCTATCAGGGTTCAGTGCAAAAAACAGAAACTATGCTGGCTATTTTTAAAAGAAAAGGAATTTGGTGCCTACAAAAGTACTGAAAGGGCTAGATAGGCAAGCATTAGATAAGGCCTTCAGGAAAAATGGCTCCCAAACATCACCTTCAAAGGACCCTGCCAAGGGAACTGCTCCCTCTGCTACAGATTACATGCTAAGAGTCCAGAAGATGCCACACCTACTGCAGACTCTGAGATCATACCAACAAAGCCATACATCCAGGACATGACTCCAACCAGGACTATTGTCCCTGGAGCTATGCTATGGCTGCTATTATCCACACCAGCAAAAGTTGATATCCTTTGATGCCCTTCCAGCTACTGCCTATTTTCCCATTTGATTTAGTTTCAAAGTCAGTTCTCACAGTGTTCATCTGATTGGTTGAAGGTAAGTCATCATGAACCTTAGCTGCAAGGGAGTCTAATAAATAGTTTTTATCTTTTTAAGCTTCTGCAGAATAGGAAGTCATATTAGAAGGAGGTTGCAACAAATATAATGCAAATTCATATGATACCTTTAGGTTTCTTACTTCCAGGAAGAATGTCAGAAAGGAAATTCTGTAAAGGAGGCATAATACACTGGATGCATTAAAACACTACTACTACCATAATAGGAGGTCCAAGTAGCCAACTTGAGGGTGAAAGGCATATATAGAGAGAATTCCAGATCCTCAGCTGTCCCAGCTGAGTCCAAATCCTGAAGACCCCCAACTTAATGCAGGACCATGAACAAGCCCAGGTGAAAGAGCAGAAGAATTGTCCAGCCAACTCACAGAATCATGAGAAATGATGATTGTTTTTGTTTCTAAGTTTGGGGGCTATTTGTTATGCAGTAATAGATAATTGAAACACACAATGTGTTTATTGTTGTATCCATCTATTATTGGTTTATCCATTTATTTGGCAGTTATTTAATCAGCATGTACTATTATCACAGGCACTGTGATAAGTAGGGGGGAATATAATACTGAAAAAGACAGAGGCCTTGCTATGGAGAATCATCCAGTAAAGAGTATAAATAAATAAAGATATGATTACCGTACTAAAAGGTGTGGTCTTTTAGAAGGGTAAACACTGAGTGCTATGGAAGAACCTAGCAGTGGCACCTAACTCAATTTGGGGACTGGGTGTCATAAGAAAATGCCTGAAGCAAACATTCATTTCATATTTATTTTTAGTTCTTGTAGATGAGAGAAAAGTTCAGCAATTTGGCCAATGTCACTTGATTAGTGGGACTAATATAACTTCTCATGAATCTCATTTGAGGGCACTGTACTCAGAGGTTGTTTATTTTCATAGGTATTTTGTTTATTTTCATAGGTATTTTTGTTTGTCTAGTTGGTTTTGTTTTGCCTACAGTGGAAATACATTTTCACCAGTGAGAGCAAGGGTCTTATGTCCAAATAACTAGGCTTTCTGAAAGCATAATTTTCTAAAACAGATTAGCCTTCTTTCACACCCAATAATTCTTGATTAAAAGTTAAAAAATAGAATAAATTATTGGAGTAGTTAAGTAAATATCAAAAAATACTGTACTAGAGAGATACATTTACAGAGCAAGACTTCAGGAAAACAAATACTGAGATACAATTTGATGCCTTTCTTACTTATTTTCAACTATTACCAGTCATGAATAATCCAACCATTTTCTTCCCATCAAAACCTGAAGGAGCACACATATCCTAGGACAAAAGTCATCTTTGGGCCAATGAAATGGCTTCTTAGAGATGGTTCTATGACCTCTCAAGGAGTCCTAAGTGTCATAGATGGAAAAACTAGTACATTAGGAAAATACAGACATAATCACTAACCCTTATTTTCATTAAAATACATGCTTGTACATAGAAACAAGACTAGCAGTCTAGAAGTCCTCAAACAGGCAGTGCAGTTTTAATTAGTTGAGTATGGAGACTAATTAATATGCAAATGAGGAGCTTACCAATATTAATCATTTGTTTTACTAGGCGGCTTTTACTAAAGAGTTTCTAATGAGTTTGCAAATTAAGTTTCTTTGACATTAAAAATCAGCTAAATGCCTGTCTGAGAATAATCTCTTCTAACTCCAGGGCAGGAAGGGGGGATTTTTTTTTTTTGGATGAAAAACAGCCATGTTTAAAACCAAATCCCATGTTGGCAAGCACCGAGAAAGAGTTCTGTATCAACCCTTTCCAGGCTCTAATTGAAACCATTTCAGCAAGAGAGATACTAGAAAAACAGTTGGAACAAGAGACTAATATAAGTCACGGGTATTTAAAGATACATGACCTAGAAAGCTACATCACAGAATGTGTTTACGTAGGTGACCGGCATTGTTAAAACCCGAAAGAGGTTATTGCATTTTTTAAAGTCCCTTCTATGGCCTTTGGCATACACCTATGGTTCTCTTTTCTTGCAAATATTGAAGATGGAGTTGGACCTTGATTTATCAGGGATGATTGGAAGTATGGGGATGGATTTCAAGGTTCTCCTGTGGTCACTTTAATTTTTGGATTTGTTTTCATTCAGTTTGTAAAAAAGTGTATGGGCTTGGGCTCAGTCGTGTAAATCATTTTCATTGTCAGCTAACTCCATTATTCTGCCATTCAGCCATCAACACAAAACAATACAAAACAAATTCATACTTTACTTTAGGTTCCCTACTTCCAGGAAGAATGTCAGAAAGGAAATTCTGTAAAGGAGAGAATAGGCTGGATGCACATCACCGAATCAATCACCAATTCCATCAATTGAAACACACAGTTGCCCTTCAAAAAAGTTTTCTCTCCCATTATAACCCTCTGGAAATTCAAAGGAAGCTTTGAAGGGATACACTTTCAATTAGCTCACAATCTGTTTCTTCTCAAAATTTGAACCTCTTCCCCCTGTCCTCCAACTTCCTATAGCTATCAGCTAAAAATTACCAGGCTAGACAAATTTGTCACCCATAATCTCCTTATTCATTCATTAGTTTGTTCAATTAATATTTGCTGATGGAGTTGAACCAAGGTGCTGAGCACCTCCTACTGTATCAGGTACTTGTGGGATGCAAACATGTATTATTAGCAGTTTTAAAGAACTTACAGTCTACTAAGAATATAAAACATGTTCCCAATAAGCCCACTTTGAAGTATGTGATAAAAGTAATGAGAATTGCCTACCTCACGTGCTTTTTGCAAATGACTGAACAATCTTATGAAAACATCCTGCTTCTCTTTCTTGATGTAGTAGAGATAGTCCTAGTGAGATACATTGGAGAAAAGGATATGATTGGTGATGTATTACTTTTAAGTTTTTACAAGTTTAAGTGGCTAATGCAGCAAGCACTGGAAATTGTTCTCACCTTTTCCATCTTAGAGGAAGAACTTCAGTCTATGGATAGGTTTAATGATGAGGAGCCAATGAATGGCATTCACTTAAAGATGTCCAGTCCAGGAATACCGGCCCGTACTGTTCAGTCTCTGTTATAATCCTGGCTTGTCTGAAGCCTTCTTTCTTTTGGTCAATGCCCATGCTAAATGTCATGGCTGGTGGAAAACTCTGCTAGGTTCAGATTCATTTAAATTCATGGCACAAAGAAAGAAAGTCCTTAATCAAAGGCACAAGATAGATTTTGCAAAGAAGTAACGGACAGAAAATTAATCCAAAATGCTCTTTGGTTTGGGCTTCTGTGCAAGCACGACTTGGTGGCAGGTCAGGACCCAAGGTTCTGAGAGTTGCAGGAGTGGAAAATGGAAATGGCTCATCCGCACCTGCCCTTTCTCCAGAGATTTGACTCATCCTCTCCCATGACACTCAGGGCCAGTTCTCACTCTGAGAAAGAAAGCTGCAGGCCACCTCCTCCTTGATGCCCAGGCCCCAGCAGCCTGGTCCCACAAGTCACTCTCAGTGAAACTATATTGTTCTACAAATAGATGATTGGATATAGGATGTATTTCTGCAGCCTGTGTGGATTTCAATCTTTTGCTCTAGAACAACTTTGTCCAAAAGAACTTTCTATGGTGACAAAAATGTTCTATAAATCTGCACTGTCCAATACAGTAGCCACTAACTACATGTGGCTATTGAGCACTTGGAATATGGAACTTAATTTTTAATTTTAATTAATTTTAATTTCAATAGCCACATTTGGCTAGTAGCTACCCATAATGTACAGTACAGCCCTGTAAAACGACTTCAACCATTTGGATTTCCATGAATGGGAAAGAATGAATGATCAGAATGATCATTCTGCAATAATGACACAGTTTTGGCTTAGGAGCATGAATTAATTCTCTTAATTTTGCAATAAATAGAATGAATAAAAGCCTGAAACTCCCCCTCCCCTCCAGGATTTAGGTGGCATCTCAGGGTGTGTCTCCTCACTATCCAAATGACAAGATGAAAAGAAAATAATTTATAAAAACTAGATATTTTACCAGATGATTACCTGGGTGTTTTGAATATCAGTAGATAATTATAGTGTCAAACTCCTTCATATCCTCAGTCAACATTTTTAGGCAAGTGAAAGTGATGCATTCTGATACAAGAAATTCCAAGGAAAAATATTCAGCCTTTATGCTATTGATAAAAAACTAAGGCTGTAACCTCAATTTGAATACGTGACCGACCAACTGCTCGCCTTGATTTTTTCCCATTTATTATAAATCTTTGCATCCTACTCCTAGCCTTAGACAAGCAAGATTACAATTGGCTAGTCTTTCATCTTAGGAGCAACATAAAGGTATAATAGGACCCTCTAATCAAGACAAAAATTACAAAAATACAAGTAAAGTAAGTGCAAATAATAATATTAATAACTTCTAGATAATTAATTCAAAGTGCAGTTTGATCAGACTCCTGAACAACTTGATGGCATGTCTACACTGGAGCTAAATTTGCTTGAAGATGATGGCCTCAAGGATGATAAATGATGTGTTCTAATGAGAAATAAAGACAATCATCTTTTGAGTGTTTGGTAATACAGATATGACACTAAGAACCACTAATACAAAGCAACATATAATCCAAAATTTTTTATTTTAGGAATTTTGTGATATCCCTAAATTTAATGTACAGGTCATATACAAAAGGAAATGCCCCTAATATCTTCAGCAGAATTAGAAGGAACAAGAGACTCAGTGGGTCTGATTCTGACGACTGGAGGGTGAGCTCTCCTGAGATGCTGTCTGCACTTCTGAGACTGCTTCCTCTGACTGACCCATGTTGATCAGCCTGGACACATACAACAGACTAGAATATTGTCACTTTTAAATCTGCCACCATCCATGAATAAGGTCAATTTAGGCTAGACTGAAAAATACAGTTGTTCAGCCAAATTCTAGGCATGGGCTTAAGAGCACCTGCTCCTCGGGTTGCATTAATATGGCTCCTGGCAAATCGACTCCCTTGTTTATACAGCCTGCTTTACTTCACAGGATTCTTGTGAGACTCAAATGAGATCCCAAGAGAGGTAGACCCTGCGGTAGAAAGAGCAGTCAGATGATCAAAAATACCTAAATTCTAATGCCAGGACTTGACATAATTTCTTTGGGTTTTTGTTTTCTTATCTGCAGGATGAGGGTAGGAATACCTGCGGTGTGTATCTTCCGGAGTTGCTGCATGTGCTACCTGAGACTCTATGTAAACACGCTTTTTAGTTCTGCTTCCTTTGTAGACAGAGATTTCTGATCTTCTAGATGAGATTCATTTACTTTTATCTAGTCCCTGAGTCACCAGTTGCATACATACACAGAATGACCGGCTGGGATTAGTGGTGTGGTCTGTGAGGGTGAAATTGAGTGAGAAGAACCATAAAAGGCCCCAAATCTGTGGCCCTGACTTCATTAACCAGGCACAGTATTCATCAGTGTGATCCATCTTCAGCCAAATCCAGCCTTCTGCCCTTTTGCCAGCTTAGCCCTGCTGTCAGCAGCTGGGGGCCCTGCCAAAGGGCAGGGGGAGGGAGCCTCAGGTTGCCCACGCTGCAGATGATCTCAGGAATATTCAAGAAGGACCATGAGACAAACCCCCAGTCTTGTCATTTTACTTCAAAAAGCAAAAAAATCTCCCAGATAATAAGCATTTTGCTCTAATAAGAACTGTAGGATTGATTAGGTTCAAACTGTTAGCAGACATCCTTATGGTTAATGAAGCAGCATTGAAAATGCCTCTTGATTCTTTGGGAACTTAAATCATACAAAGGCAGCAAGGAGCAAGAAGAGAACTGGAGGTGGGGTAGACTAAGCTGTCTGCTAGTTAATGTACTCAAGATAATGAACAAAAAATGTTTGTTCTTTGAAAAGCTAATATTTATTGACAGTCATCTCTGCAGTGGGCGAGCAATAAACTTTGATGATTATTGTTAAAACATTCTTTGGGGTCACATGTTTTCCTGTGGATCTTGAGTGGGGGATGGAAGCCCCTGCCATTTTAATTCCTTTGTTAATGTCTTTATGAATGCAATTAACACTTCATTCACGCTTCTTTGTTTCTGGATCCCATTAGGATGTGGTTTATGCCAGTTTCTCTCTCCCAGGAGACAGCCCACATCACACAACATTTCACTCAGCTGTGTGGCTGAGCACTGACAAACTCAATTTACCAAAGGCAGGAGTGAGTTGACACCATGCTGTGGCAGTCATCCTGATGGGAACAAATGACTCATTTCATTCCGAGGTGGAACCCACCTTCTCTGAGCATCACGCTTGTGCACCAGAGTATGGGAGGCAAGGAAGCAAGGACAGCTTCCTGGCTGACACAAAGTAAGATCACTGCAGATCGAGAATGCTAAGATCCAAGGCCTTAAAATGGAAAGCCAGCTATGGGAGACACAACAGGCTGTGATCATCTTCATCAAAACTTAGTGAGGGCTAACTAGGTAGAAAGCAAGGGAAGAGCCCAGAAGCAGGGGACATAGTCTCTCCCCTCTGGAGTTTACAATTAAGAGACCAGAAATATACAAAACAAATACAGCAACGAGAATATAAGGCAGGGGTCCCCATCCCTGGGCATTGGACTGGTACCGGTCTGCGGCCTGATAGGAATCGGGCTGCACAGCAGGAGAGCGAGCAAAGCTTCACCTGCCGCTCCCCATCACTCCCCATCGCTCGCATTACCGCCTGAACCATCCCCTGCTCCCCCCACCCCAACCGTGGAAAAATTGTCTTCCACAAAACTGGGCCCTGGTGCCAAAAATGTTGGGGACCGCTGATATAAGGCACCACAGGCTAAGTCCCGAATGAGAAGTGTAGACCATAAGAAATGAGGAGTTCAGGTCTCTGAACCATAGGGTGTCGGGAGGGCTTTTCTGAGGATGTGGGACTTAAAGTACAAGCAGGTCCCTTGGCCATCCTATAGAGGTCACCAGGAAAGAGGTGGAGGGTGGGAAGAACTGCGGAGAGGGAAGAGGGGCAGGTATTAGCAAAGACGCAGAGGTGCAAAGTGAGTAAGAGGGGTTGTGTTCACAAGAAATTACTTTCCCTTTATATTAAAGTCTCTCCTCCAACTGATGGCATCATTTCTATTTCAAATATCAGTGTGATATTTGCTTAACAGCCAAAGGCACTGCAGATGAATATATCTGAATCTTACTAAGATACTGTACAGAGGGGATGGAGGAAGTCTGAAGTGACATCAGAGACAAAGGAAAGAAGAAAGGAGGCACTGCCCATCGTTCGAGGTGATGTTTTTACTTTCCATGAAAAATAATTACTTACGGGCCTTGGACCTGTGTCATAATTTTAACTTTAGTTTTCTCTGACAAAGGTAAAAAAAGAGCAGAATTTCTAATAAGTGTTATGAAGCGTAAAATATTACCAGGAGAGGAAGTAAAACAGCCTATAGCCCCAAGTCATCTGTGCCTAGGATTAAAGGTGTGTGAATAAATCAAAGACAGCATACCATTTGCAGTTTTAACATTATTTAATGATATGAAGATTGGTTGTTTTCTTTTGAATTTCTCCAAAACTCTAGCCTTTGTCCCATTAGTTACACATCCTTATTACCAAGACCTTTCTCATGTCTCTTTCAACCAGACCTGGGCCATCAACGCCACCATATTCTATTATAATAAGACCGGGATTGGCCAACACCTGTGCATTAAAGTGTTACAGACCAGTCATGCCCCGACACCTTTTTGCATTAAGAAGGGTTATTTCGCTTACATTTCATCATATGTGACTGCTCTTCATGGGAAGAATGGCTTCCTGTACTACAAATAATTCTTGGCCAAAGAACAAGTTACAACTAAAGTTACCACTGATCCTAATCAAAGGTTAAAGTGTTCATAATTTTATGAGTGGCTCTTTCTTTTTCTGAAGCAGAGAATTGTCAATTGTCAGTTTTAGAACTACTCTGTGATTTATTGGAAGGATAACACTTCATTAGAATTACTAAATTAATGCCCAAACATTAAAAGGGGAAAGAAAATTAAAAAAGGTGATAGTCTGTGTGTATGGGGTGAGGATGGGGGTATTCAGAGGTTCAAAAAAAAAAAAAATCTTTACTTTTGTTCTTGTGCATTTTTTTTTTTTTTTTCATAGAAAAAAGTCACTCTTCATTCCCTGGCCCCAAGCCACTAGGTGGCTATGTAAAACATAAACAGGGTCTATGTTCTACTGCATTTGAGAGAGATGTAAATGTGTAAATATGAGGGAAGAGGTTTTATTTTCTTTCTCCCTCTCAGGAGTGGTCTGACAGCCCCAGGCTGGAGAATGTGTCTCTCCCAAGTGCTCTGTCACCCTGGTAACCATGGAGACCATGACGATCGATTAGATGCCATCTGATCTCAACCTCATAAAAAAAAAAAAAAAAAGACAGCAGATGGCAACCAGGCCACTAGACCTGTCTCAAGAGAGACGCAAAGGAAGGGAGAGAAAAGGAAGGAAGGAGGGGAGAAAGGAGACACTGGGGCAGGCAGATTGGTGCCAGGAGAAGAAAGCACAGAAGCAGCTCTGAAAACGAACATTTTGGAAAAGCGTGGAAATAGAAACGGAAAACAAGGCAGGCAGGAATCGGGAAAGAGGAGACACAATGCAAAAATGAAACTAAAACTAGCTGTGCAAAACACTTCTGTAGTGAGTGGGAGGAGGAAAAGCACAAAGAAAGCAAACCAGCTCTTTCCTAACTTTCTCCTTGGGTTTGTAGGTCTCAGAATGCTCTGGAACCTGGGCCCCAAGGTTCTCTGAGGGGTATTCACAAGGTTGTCCTTGTGGCTCTCCTATCAGTTGGAATTGGATGTGTCTGCAGAAGAAACCCTGGGACCCGGCTTTCAGAAGGAATGTCCCTGATCAGACAGGGTTGTCCCATGGTCTTCAGATGACTGGATGCGCCAGTACCTGATAATCTTGCCACCCTGTCTCCAGCAAAGTTCTAGTTACCCCTTAAAGGAACAAGTCATAACCAGGTCAGCGGATACCCAAGGTGAAAAGAAGAACAGTTAAGTTAGTGCTGGTAACAGGAGTCTTGGCCAGCATCCCAGAGTAAGGTAAGGGCTAATATTTATAAAATGCTTTGTGCCAGACACTGCTAAACACTGTGTACAGATTTATACAGATTATTTAATTTAATCCAGATAACATTGCTATAAGATAGGTGCTATTATTATCCCCATTTTACAGCCAGAAACTGAGTTTGGAGAGCACACCTAGAATGTATACATAAAATATACATACTATATTTGGTTAAAATATATTTGTTTATCTATCTATCTATCTACACACACATATTTCTACCAAATATAGTATTAACCCTTTGGTTAACTTGCCTTTTCTCAACAATACATTATGAACAACTTTCCATGTTTTTAACTATTCTATTTAATCTTATTTAAAGACTATATAGCATTCTATTGTTTGAAGGTATCATAATTTAACTACTTCCTTATTATTGAACTAATTTATTTCTAGAGTTTTGCTACAATAAATAACCCTGTGGTGATGGTTCTTGTATGTAAACCTCCTCTGATTTTTCCTTTAGAATGAAAACATAACTGCTAAATCAAAGGATATGCTTCCTTAAAACTATTTAATTCATGTATAACATATATACATCAAGTGTACAGCTAGTTGAATTTTACCTACGTATGTACAACTATGTAACCACTACCCACCACGTGTTAAACACTCACAGCACCCCAGAATGCTCCTTCATGCCCCTTCCCAGTCAATACCTACCCCATGTTCTTGAACTTCATATAAATGGAGTCACAGGGTGTGGAATGTTTTGTTTCTGGCTCCTTCCACTCAACATAATATATGTGAGATTCATCCATGCTGTAGTGTATTGCAGTAATTCATTCTTTATATTGCTGTGTGGTATTCTATTTTTTGAATATACAATTTATTGATTCATTTACTGTTATCAGATGTTTAGACTATATGAATAAAGCTACTGTGAACATTCTCATACATTTTTTTGGAGGCCGTAACGACGCATTTTTAAAATGTAAACTAGAAGTGGAATTACTAGGCCATAGAGAGGCATATGTTTAAATGCAGGGTAAACATTTTTAAAAGTTCTTTTTTTAGGGTTTTTTTTTTGGTCCACTTTTAAATTGGCCTCCAAACAGTTGTTCCAATTTGAACTCCTACCATCCAATGTTATGAGCCTACCCCCCTCCCTCACACCCTTGCCAATGGCAGGCGGGCATCTCATCCTTCTTTATCTTTGCCTGTCTGAGAGATGAAATGGTATCTAATTGTTTACATCATGTTTGATGACCAGGTATGTTAAACAATTCTTTCTGTGTCACCAGACATTCTTATTTCTTCTTTCAAAAATTGCCCACACGTCATTGCCCTATGTGGTATTAGCCTCAGGATGAAACAAAAAGGTGAAATATAATCCATATAGTCTGTACAAATTTACTGGCATTGTCAGAAAATGCATTGACATTTATGACCAGAACAAATTTACATTCTTTGCATAAGCTGACATCCTGCTCTATGTATTTCAGAAGGAAGCTAACATTTACAGAACACCTATTACTGAGAACATTTACTCTTTAGAACAGCCCTATTCACTTAATCCTTATAGCTTCATTTAATTTCAGTAGTAGCATTTAATTTTCACAAAAGCTCTAAAAGGCACTTAATATTCTGCCTATTTTTACAAATCTAGAAATCAAGTCTCACAGTCACACAACCATTTAAGCAACGGGACTGGGATTTAAACCTAAGACACTTCAAGTCCAAAGTAAATTTTCTTTTCTCTGTTCTCTAGATACAATTGTCTAGGGCAGTGATCCTCTTTTTCTTTTTCTTCACTTTACAAACCCTAAGAGGGCTCCTGAATTCCAGAACCCTATTTATTTCCTTGTATCACCAACACACATATGCCATCCTACCACCAGGATGGTCAGGATGGCTGTGTTATTAAGTAAAGACTGATGATATGGAAACATTCATGTTAGATCATTTCACCCATTTTATAAATTTTTCTTTTATTTGTGTGTGTGTTGTGTGTGTTTAAAATCTGAGTAATGGTTTAATCAATTCAGAGTTGAAATGAATAGAAGCATAGAGGGATCCAGGATCTCTTCCTCTCAACATCATTATTGCTTTGGGAATCTGAAGCTTCTATCATTTAACAGGGCTTTTAAAAGAAAAAGATTACTAGTACAAAATTAAGCTCAAGATCGAGTATTTATTTAAAATAATAAGAGAAATCACCATAAATTACACATTTTAAAAATATGTAAAGGGACTTCCCTTGTGGTCCAGTGGCTAAGATGCCACGCTCCCAATGCAGGGGGCCCGGGTTCAATCCCTGGTCAGGGAACTTGATCCCACATGCCGCAACTGAGAGTTCGCATGCCACAACTAAAGATCCTGCATGCTGCAACTAAAAGATCCCAAGTGCTGCAACTAACACCTGGTGCAGCCAAATACATAAATAAATAATTTTTAAAAATTAAAATAAAAATATTTAAATGCCACAAGCATCACAAAATCCAAAAAAATCCACAATATTTTTGCTACCTACCTGTCTGATAACCCTGTAGATTTTTACTTAATTTTTGGGAGCTCCATGCTCTTGGATTACCTCTTCATATGACAGAGGTCTTGTAATATTTTCTCTCTAGAGAGTATAAAGATAACTCATTCTTGAAGAAACTGGCACAAGCCTCTTAGATAGCCTCATCCACCAGAGGGCAGACAGCAGAAGCAAGAAGAGCTACAATCCTGCAGCCTGTGGAACAAAAACCACATTCACAGAAAGATAGACAAGATGAAAAGGCAGAGGGCTATATACAAGATGAAGGAACAAGATAAAACCCCAGAAAAACAACTAAATGAAGTGGAGATAGGCAACCTTCCAGAAAAATAATTCAGAATAATGATAGTGAAGATGATCCAGGACCTCGGAATAAGAATGGAGGCAAAGATCGAGAAGATGAAAGAAATGTTTAACAAAGATCTAGAAGAATTAAAGAACAAACAGAGATGAACAATACAATAACTGAAATGAAAAATACACTAGAAGGAATCAATAGCAGAATAACTGAGGTAGAAGAACGGATAAGTGACCTGGAAGACAGAATGGTGGAATTCACTGCTGAGGAACAGAATAAAGAAAAAAAGAATGAAAAGAAATAAAGACAGCTTAAGAGACCTCTGGGACAACATTAAACGTAACAACATTCGCATTATCGGGGTCCCAGAAGGAGAAGAGAGAAAGGACCCAAGAAAATATTTGAAGAGATTATAGTCTAAAACTTCCCTAACATGGGAAAGGAAATAGCCACCCAAATCCAGGAAGCGCAGAGAGTCCCATACAGGATAAACCCAAGGAGAAACACGTCGAGACACACAGTAATCAAACTGGCAAAAATTAAAGACAAAGAAAAATTATTGAAAGCAGCAAGGGAAAAATGACAAATAACATACAAGGGAACTCCCATAAGGTTAACAGCTGATTTCTCAGCAGAAACTCTACAAGCCAGAAGGGAGTGGCATGATATACTTAAAGTGATGAAAGGGAAGAACCTGCCACCAAGATTACTCTACCCAGCAAGGATCTCATTCAGATTCAATGCAGAAATCAAAAGTTTTACAGACAAGCAAAGGCTAAGAGAACTCAGCACGACTAAATCAGCTCTACAACAAATGCTGAAGGAATTTCTCTAAGTGGGAAACACAAGAGAAGAAAAGGACCTACAAAAACAAACCCAAAACAATTAAGAAAATGGTAATAGGAACATACATTTCGATAACTATCTTAAACGTGAGTGGATTAAATGCCCCAACCAAAAGACACAGACTCACTGAATGGATACAAAAACAAGACTCATATATATGCTGTCTACAAGAGACCCACTTCAGACCTAGGGACACATACAGACTGAAAGTGAGGGGATGGAAAAAGATATGCCATGCAAATGGAAATCAAAAGAAAGCTGGAGTAGCAATACTCATATTAGATAAAATAGACTTTAAAATAAAGACTATTACAAGAGACAAGGAAGGACACTACATAATGATCAAGGGATCAATCCAAGAAGAAGATATAACAATTATAAATATATATGCACCCAACATAGGAGCACCTCAATACATAAGGCAACTGCTAACAACTATAAAAGAGGAAATCGACAGTAGCACAATAATAGTGGGGGACTTTAACACCTCACTTACACCAAAGGACAGATCATCCAAACAGAAAATTAATAAGGAAACACAAGCTTTAAATGACACAATAGACCAGATAGATTTAATTGATATTTATAGGACATTCCATCCAAAAACAGCAGATTACACTTTCTTCTTAAGTGCGCACAGAACATTCTCCAGGATAGATCATATCTGGGGTCACAAATCAAGCCTCAGTAAATTTAAGAAAATTGAAATCATATCAAGCATCTTTTCTGACCACAATGCTATGAGATTCGAAATCAATTACAGGGAAAAAAACGTAAAAAACACAAACACATGGAGGCTAAACAATACATTACTAAATAGCCAAGAGATCACTGAAGAAATCAAAGAGGGAATCAAAAAATACCTAGAGACAAATGACAATGAAAACACGACAATCCAAAACCTATAGGATGCAGCAAAAGCAGTTCTAAGAGGGAAGTTTATAGCTATACAAGCCTACCTCAAGAAATAAGAAAAATCTCAAGTAAACAATCTAACCTTACACGTAAAGGAACTACAGAAAGAAGAACAAACAAAACCCAAAGTTAGCAGAAGGAAAGAAATCATGAAGATCAGAGCAGAAATAAATGAAATAGAAACAAAGAAAACAATAGCAAAGATCAATAAAACTAAAAGCTGGTTCTTTGAGAAGATAAACAAAATTGATAAACCATTAGCCAGACTCATCAAGAAAAAGAGGGAGAGGACTCAAATCAATAAAATTAGAAATGAAAAAGGAGAAGTTATAACAGACACCGCAGTAATACAAAGCATCCTAAGAGACTACTACAAGCAACCCTATGCCAACAAAATGGACAACCTGGAAGAAATGGACAAATTCTTAGAAAGGTATAACCTTCCAAGACTGAACCAGGAAGAAACAGAAAATATGAACAGACCAATCACAAGTAATGAAATTGAAACTGTGATTAAAAATCTTCCAACAAACAAAAGTCCAGGACCAGATGGCTTCACAGGTGAATTCTATCAAACATTTAGAGAAGAGCTAACACCCATCCTTCTCAAACTCTTCCAAAAAATTGCGGAGGAAGGAACACTCCCAAACTCATTCTATGAGGCTACCATCACGCTTATACCAAAACCACAAAGATACTACAAAAAAAGAAAATTACAGGCCAATATCACTGATGAATATAGATGCAAAAATCCTCAACAAAATACTAGCAAACAGAATCCAACAACACATTAAAAGGATCATACACCATGATCAAGTGGGATTTATCCCAGATATGCAAGGATTCTTCCATGTACGCAAATCAATCAATGTGATACACCATATTAACAAATAGAAGGATAAAAACCATATGATCATCTCAATAGATGCAGAAAAAGCTTTTGACAAAATTCAACACCCATTTATGACAAAAAGTCTCCAGAAAGTGGGCATAGAGGGAACCTACTTCAACATAATAAAGGCCATATATGACAAGCCCACAGCAAACATCATTCTCAATGGTGAAAAACTGAAAGCATTTCCTCTAAGATCAGGAACAAGACAAGGATGTCCACTCTCACTGCTATTATTCAACATAGTTTTGGAAGTCCTAGCCACAGCAATCAGAGAAGAAAAAGAAATAAAAGGAATACAAATTGGAAAAGAAGAAGTAAATCTGTCACTGTTTGCAGGTGACATGATACTATACATAGAGAATCCTAAAGATGTCACCAGAAAACTACTAGAGCTAATCAATGAATTTGGTAAAGTTGCAGGATACAAAATTAATGCACAGAAATCTCTTGCATTCCTATACACTAATGATGAAAAATCTGAAAGAGAAATTAAGGAAACACTCCCATTTACCATTGTAACATAAGAATAAAATACCTAGGAATAAACCTACCTAGGGAGACAAAAGGCCTGTATGCAGAAAACTATAAGACACTTATGAAAGAAATTGAAGATGATACCTACCAACAGATGGAGAGATATACCATGTTCTTGGATTGGAAGAATCAACATTGTGAAAATGACTATACTACCCAAAGCAATCTACAGATTCAATGCAATCCCTATCAAATTACCAATGGCATTTTTTACAGAATTAGAACAAAAAATCTTAAAATTTGTATGGAGACACAAAAGACCCTGAATAGCCAAAGGAGTCTTGAGGGAAAAAAACAGAACTGGAGGAATCAGACTCCCTGACTTCAGACTATACTACAAAGCTACAGTAATCAAGACAATATGGGTGCTTTCCTGGTGACGCAGTGGTTGAGAGTCTGCCTGCCAATGCAGGGGACACGGGTTTGAGCCCTGGTCTGGGAAGATCCCACATGCCGCAGAGCAACTAGGCCCATGAGCCACAATTGCTGAGCCTGCGCGTCTGGAGCCTGTGCTCTGCAACAAGAGAGGCCGCGATAGTGAGAGGCCCACGCACCGCGATGAAGAGTGGCCCCCGCTCGCCGCAACTAGAGAAAGCCCTCACACAGAAACGAAGACCCAACACAACCAAAAATAAATAAATAAATTTATAAAAAAAAAAAAAAAAAAGACAATATGGTACTGGCACAACCACAGAGATATAGATCAATGGAACAAGATAGAAAGCCCAGAGATAAACCCACGCACCTATGGTCAACTAATCTATGATAAAGGAGGCAAGGATATACAATGGAGAAAAGACAGTCTCTTCAATAAGTGGTGATGGGAAAACTGGACAGCTACATACAAAAGAATGAAATTAGAACACTCCCTAACACCATACACAAAAGTAAACTTAAAATGGTTTAAAAACCTCAATGTAAGACCGGACACTATAAAACTCTTAGAGGAAAACATAGGAAGAACACTCTTTGACATAAATCACAGCAAGATATTTTTTGATTCACCTCATAGAGTAATGGAAATAAAAACAAAAAGAAACAAATGGGACCTAATGAAACTTAAAAGCTTTTGCACAACAAAGGAAACCATAAACAAGACAAAAAGACAGCCCTCACAATGGGAGAAAATATTTGCAAATGAATCAACGGACAAAGGATTAATCTCCAAAATATAGAAACAGCTCATGCAGCTCAATATTAAAAAAACAAACACCCCAATCCAAAAATGGGCAGAAGACCTAAATAGACATTTCTCCAAAGAAGACATACAGATGACCAAGAGGCACATGAAAAGCTGCTCAACATCGCTAATTATTAGAGAAATGCAAATCAAAACTATAATGAGGTATCACCTCACACCAGTTAGAATGGGCATCATGAGAAAATCTACAAACAACAAATGCTGGAGAGGGTGTGGAGAAAAGGGAACCCTCTTGCACTGTTGGTGGGAATGTAAATTGATACAATCACTATGGAGAACAGTATGGAGGTTCCTTAAAAAACTAAAAATAGAATTACCATATGACCCAGCAATCCCACTACTGGGCATATACCCAGAGAAAACCATAATTCAAAAAGACACATGCACCCCAATGTTCATTGCAGCACTATTTAGAATAGCCAGGTCATGGAAGCAACCTAAATGCCCATTGACAGACGAATGGATAAAGAAGAAGTGGTACATATACACAATGGAATATTACTCAGCCATAAAAAGGAACGAAATTGGGTCATTTGTAGAGACGTGGATGGATCTAGAGAGTGTCATACAGAGTAAAGTATAAGTCAGAAAGAGAAAAACAAATATCGTATATTAACTCATATATGTGGAACCTAGAAAAATGGTACAGATGAACCGGTTTTCAGGGCAGAAATAGAGACACAGATGTAGAGAACAAACGTATGGACACCAAGGGGGGAAAGCGGCAGGGGGTGGGGGGTGGGGTGATGAATTGGGAGATTGGGATTGACATGTATACACTGAAAAAAAAAAAAAAGATAAATCATTCTTTCCTGTAACATGGTTGATCAAATTTGTTTATTAATAATTTAGAAGAGGGCTTCCCTGGTGGCACAGTGGTTGAGAATCTGCCTGCCAATGCAGGGGACACGGGTTCGAGCCCTGGTCTGGGAAGATCCCACATGCCGCGGAGCAACTAGGCCCGTGAGCCACAACTACTGAGCCTGCGCGTCTGGAGCCTGTGCTCCTCAACAAGAGAGGCCATGACAGTGAGAGGCCCGCGCACCGCGATGAAGAGTGGCCCCCACCCGCCGCAACTAGAGAAAGCCCTCGCGCAGAAACGAAGACCCAACACGGCCAAAAATAAATAAATAAATTAATTAATTAATTAAAAAAAAATTAAACTCAAAAAAAAAAAATAATTTAGAAGAGTTTCTGTGTGCTTCACAGCTCATTATTGGTATCATCACATGGATGTTTGGGATTATAGTCAAATTTTGGAAACTTCACCCAAATTTTTGTCATCTATAAGATTTCAGACCTTTTCCAGTTTTTTGTTGTTTAGTGCCTCGTCTTAAAGGTTTTGAATTGACGGTGCTCACTGTTAACTATTTTGTTGGCAATGTCCTCATTGTAGTGGTGTATTATGAAGTACATCTTTGTCAATATGCATATTCCTGTCAAATCATAAAGAAATACAAATATTTTTTCAAATATGTTCAGATAACTCACTCTTCCTCATTAATTGGATCATTAAATAATCCAAGAGCCTATGTATTATTTCTATTAGTAATTAATCTCTTCCTGTTAATGATTTATACCTTTGTAATAATTTTCTTTTTTTCATTACAATTCACTTTAGATGTCAGAATAATTTCCATGGACTTCATATACAAATATATGAAAAATAATTTTATTGTGTGGTACAAAACCACAAACGTATACGTTGCATCTTCATGTGTATTCCTAATAGGAAAGAACTTCATTTTGAGTAGGTGTCAATGAATACTGAATCCTTTGTTTGTAGAGAATGGACCTGAGGACACGGGGAGGGGGAAAGGTAAGCTGGGACGAAGTGAGAGAGTGGCATGGACATATATACACTATCAAATGTAAAATAGATAGCTAGTGTGAAGCAGCCGCGTAGCACAGGGAGATCAGCTCGGTGCTTTGTGTCCACCTAGAGGGGTGGGATAAGGAGGGTGGGAGGGAGACGGAAGAGGGAGGGGATATGAGGATATATGTATATGTATAGCTGATTCACTTTGTTATAAAGCAGAAACTAACACACCATTGTAAAGCAATTATACTCCAATAAAGAAGTTAAAAAAAAATTGATTGGAAAGAATCTTCTACAGTCTTCTGGCTCCATTTCAAACCTTTATTTTCCTCCACTAAGGTCATAGAACACATTCCTATTGTGATACAACATTTAGGTCTGCCACTTTATGTGATGACAACCAGATGAGCTTCCACAGTGGGCTGTGGGAATGTTCCTGAAAGCCACTCCTACAAAAGGATGGCTAGAAATATTTATACATAAAGTGACTGGGAATCACATCAATACACCCCGTTAAACACAAACTAATATATTTCCAACTGCACTTGCCTTAGCTGGACCCCACAAAATGCTTGCAGCCGCCCTGATGCCACCTGATAAGAGGGCAAGTCAGAGTAGAAAGAGAGGGCAGTCTGACCTATTATAACTAAAATATCCGACTTTTACAAATTTTGCCAAAACGTATGACAAGTGAATGCATTGCTAGGGTTCCTCCTAACAAATGGGGGCACCAAAGCTTAACCTTTATCAACTTCATGATAAATCCACCTGTGCACTTTGGGGAGGGGATTTGGGGGCATTGATATTTGGAGAACGAGGACAGGTTCTGCTACGTGGCTCAAATACTGTTCGTGATTCTCTAGCCTAAGGATGTCGGCTTTTCCAGCTCCGTGACGTGGGTCTAGTGTGAGAATCCAATCAGAAGCTACCCTTGACTAAATAAAGTAAGAGAAAATTGCCTTTCCCATCTTTCGTCCTTCCCCCCTCCCCACCTTTAGCTTCTGCATGGTTCACTTTTCCTTTATCTTGTTCAGCCATATAGTGTCCTCTAAAAATTTCTTCTCTCCTAAAAAAGTTTGTTTTTGGTAAGGATTTGGCTATCTCATTCATTCATTCACAAACATTTTTGTTACATGTACTATGGATTGGGGACCATTTTAGTTACAAGGGACAAAGCAATGAACAAGACAAAAATATACCTGGCCTCACAAAGCTTATACTCTAGAGCCAGTGGAATAGAAAGTAAACTAACGTCCACTTCAGAGCAGCCTAGTTTTTAGTACCATATTAGTGCCCTCATGGAAATTTCCATCTGAGGCCTTTTATCTCGTTGTTAAGGGACTGTCTTTATTCCTAAGTTAACATAATTTCAAACATCAGGGATTTCAGGGAGGTATTTTAGATGGGAAGGGAACACTTTTCAATTCCTTAAAGCCTTCCACTTTTATTTATGCCCAAAATGGGACTTGGCTTCCATAAATTTGATTGACCCTCCTCCAGCCCATGCCCCATCCACTAGGAACTGTATTTTTATTTTCAGAGCCTCTAGAACAGTCTCTGGTCTCTCGACCAGGGCATCTTGAGGGCCATTTTAAACTGTACAGTAGGATGTACTGCTTTATCCTCTTCAACAAGTCCTATGCTAAGGTTGAGTATGGCTGTGATAGATAACTGTTTCTAAGACTTTGGATCATTTTACCTGGTCGTATTCATACTGTCCTGAGTGGTGACAAGGCTTTAAATTCAGTGGTAAATTACTTCATAAATTAATCATTTTCACTGTAGAGAAAGCCATTTTGTTATATTTCAATGCAGTTTCTCTTCTTTTTATCCGTTAGTCAATATTACATTCTTTATACAGGCAAGTGCTTTGTCTTTGTCATTAGTACTGTTTGGAAGTTTCTAGTTTTTGACAACTTGTATTAGTTTAGATTTACTTATGCACAACAGAAAACTCCAGCCAGCTTATAAAACAAGTATAGCTCATATAATTGAATTCCAGAGGTACTTGAGGCTTTGAGGTTGATGGGGTCTTTTGGCTCTGGCTGGATTTCCCTGCAATTCTCTTAGCTCTGTCCTCTTCCCCTCGTAACCTCATCCTCAGCCTGGTAGCAAGACAGCTGTAGCAGTTTGCCTCACATCCAGGAATAGTAATGTCCGGAGAGACTTCCCATGGTAGTCTCTAAAGAACAAGGATATTTTCCCCGGAGGCTCTCAGAAAGTCTCTCCTTTTGCCTTGTTGGCTCAATCGTATGATTATACGATCATTTCTGAACCAACCCCTGGCAAGGGGTTGAGATTAGCCATGCCCAGGAGTAAGTGGTGGTGAGAAGCTGGGTTTTGAATAGCTTCCCCTGAGGTCCCTGGGCTTCCCGGGGAGACAGAACCTAACAGGCAGGAGGAAATAGGAACAGATGCTGGGTAGGCGAAGGGCAATATCACTCTGCTACTTTGCAAGTAATTCTAGTTGCCCCAGTTATATTTTGATTTCTGAACTTATTTCTCCAGCTTCCAGGTAATAAGACCAGGCTCATCCATGACAGGTGATGACCGTTAAAAAAGTTAAGATTATGTCCATTATCTTTTGTTTAAAAAAACAAGGATGTAGAAAACAAACTTATGGTTACCAAAGGGGAAGGGGGTGGATAAATTGGGAGTTTGGGATTAGCATATACACACTACTATATACAAAATAGATAAACAAGGACCTACTTATAGCACAGGGAACTCTACTCAATATTTTGTAATAACCTATAACAAAAAAGAATCTGAAAAAGAATATATATATAATATATATATATAACTGAATCACTTTGCTGTACACCTAAAACTAATACAACATTGTAAATCAACTATACTTCAATAAAAATTAATTAATTAATTTAAAAACCAATGATAGATATAGTACATATCTAAAATAAATAGTTTTTTTAGCTAAAGAGTTAAATTTCAGTTTTTGAAAATAGTCCATAGGCCTTAACTGCCAAAGTTTCTATGGAAAGTTTGGAGAGATTTTACTGAGTAATCTTGCCACATAGAAAGAAACTCCCCCAATCCCACCCCAGCGTGTACATAATGAGGTCACTGGTTTCACCTGCATCTTGGCATGTCTTGAGCCACTGAAGGGCTAGGTCATACTCTCTGGTCCCTGCTTTCCTCCTTCAGAGGCATTTTCTTTCTGAATCAAATCTCAGCTGGCTCCTAAAATTTCAAGGAGATTTGCTGATCTCCTTCTGTTTTCTTTAAGAGGTAGGGCAGAAATGGGATATGCAGAAATCCTTAATTTTATGTAAATGGCCTACCTTTCCATCTTTCCTTGGGGTGTTATAAAAATTAGTGTTCTAAAAACATTTTTACAAAGTGCTCCCTTGAGGTGCAAAGAACGTACTATCAGCCCAGCAGGTTCTCTACAAAAGCTTTTAAGTGGAATGAGGGAGGAAGGAAAAGTCATACACACGCCTCCGGCATTTTTTCAGATTTTTGGGAATTAAAGAAATATATAACATTATAGAAATTATTTTGGCTTTTCACCATGAACTAGTTCACAGACTGGCCTGCACTCACTTTTCCTATTTGGCTGGCTGTTGACTTAAATAGGACACCTTCCTGGGAAAGGTTAGTGCGTCAGAGTGGTGTTTGTTGAAAGTGACAAAGTGATAAACCAGGTTTGTATTTACTCTGTTATTACTAAGGATACTTTTAACATCCTTTTGAGGTGCTAATAGTCCTTCCTGAGGAGAATTATGCAAACAAACAAACCATTAATTAAATCAAGAGCAGCGGTCCCCATAGAACTACACTATGCAGATTTGCTGATCTGGATGGACTTGATGCAGGCAGTGGCCTTTGCTGCAGAGATGCTCCCAGGCGCCAGTTCTCTGTGCATCTGTGCACTTCCAGGAAGGACTACAGGGGCCTGGTGTCCACTCAGCCCTTGGGGACCTCAGAGCTCCCTCCCTTGAGCACTCTGGACATATTGCTCCAACTCACCTGGGAAGAGCAACTACAGATCCTAGTGACTAAACACAGGGACTCAGGAAGGCAAGATAGAATTTTCCAGAGACTCTATGGATTCCTAAATTGTTAGAGTTCCTGTATGGCTTACAACTCTCTACAGTGGTGGAAGACGTTTTATTGCATTAAAACCCAAAAGCAATATATGTGGAATCTAAAAAATATGACAAACTAGTGAATATAACATAAAAGAAGCAGACTCACAGACACAAAACACAAACTAGTGGTTACCAGTGGTTACAAAAAAACAAACTAGTGGGGAGGGGGGAGGGGCAACATAGGGGTGGGGGAGTGAAGGTACAAACTATTGGGCATAAGATAGGCTCAAGGATGTATTGTACAACACGGGGAATATAGCCAATATTTTTAAATAACTGTAAGTGGAAAGTAACCTTTAAAAATTGTATAAAAATAAATTTAAAAGATTAATTTTTGTTTTTAAAGTAAGAAAACAAAAAACAAAAATACAAAAAAACCAAACCACCGAAAGCCAAAGGGATGATATGCTGTCCTATACCCGAAGTCTTGGCTGGTTGAGTGCATTTCACCTACTGACTGCTGTGGTCATAGGAGCTATCATCTATAAATATGGCGTGGCCATTGCTATTATTGGGCAATTAATGCTAATTCTGGCCCAAGTTGGGCCTCACAGCACGTGTGCCGATGCTGGGCACATGCCGTGAGGGACCCTGCTCTTTCTTGGCCCCAGACGTGCTTAGTTTTATCCACGGCCCATACCGGCTCTGGCATTCCTTGATGCGTTATTGCACTGGCAGTTTCCATCTTGCTGGCTGCCTGCTCTTCCTGTTGGGTAATTTTCAGCGGCACAGCTGCTGACAGACATTGTGTCGCACATGACATTTTTTTCTCTCTAGCTCTAGGTTTTTATCTCCCACGAGTAATCCCAGTTTGCCTTTTTTCTGCCCAAGCTTTCAATTGTTTAGGTCATTCTTTTTCTCCCTTTCCTCCGTAGAAGGTCCCTCAGTGCTGTGATTCACCCTTTCCAAAGATCCTTTTGCAAAGTGCTTTCCTACACAAAACCTCATGAGTCCCATGTCTTGAGCTGGACCCCTTTGAGGTCCTGTGCCCTTGGCTCTGCTCCATCCCTGCCACCATCCAGCCATGAGTAGATGCAAGAAGGCCCTGCCTCTTCCTAAGGAGCGTGATAAGGAGGGTGACATGGGGCCACTCTCCGAGCCCCCAGCTGACTTATTAGCTTGGGGAGGCCTAAGATGCCACTGCTGGAGATATACTGCTTTGGCCTGATTAAGGCATTTTTCCTGGTTAAAATAAATCTTCCTAAGAGGGGTCACTCAGTGTAAATGAGTCGTCTGGGCCTCCTCAGGAGAGGGTTCTGAAGAGGTAAAAGATGTCGGAGGAACTTTACGGTTTAAGTTCTGGAGTGGGGCAGGGTGGGAATGAGGCTGGGGGAGACGGAGGGCATAGGCAGGAAGCAGATGCTCCCCACCCATGAGTCTCATCTGCCTCCCCGCTTTGGTCAGGGCCAGTCCAGCCTTGGTGCATCAGCTGCCAGGATGGAGCAGGGTCTCAAGACTCAGTGCAGGGTGAGCGAGCCCTGGGTCCTGATTGGCCTCAAGACACTGGGCTTCGGTAGGATTCCTGGATTCTACAAAATATCCAGTTAACCCAATAAAAGAAAGTGGGCTCTCTGGTCTTGGGGGTTGATTTTACTTCAGTTCTCTTTCTTAAACCGATCGGTTGTTCTTGGAACTGACCACGTGTGTCACTGAGCAGCCTGCTGCTTTGCTGAAGAATCACAAAGGAATGACATGACCGGTTCTTTTGTTCTTGTGTAACCACAGCCTTTAAAAACCAGTCTCTCTTCAGGTACAAGCAAGGCCTCTGGGAATATGGCCTAGGAGCTAAGAATGCCGTTTCTGGGGTCACAGAGGCCTGGGTCCAATTCCTGAAGCCACCCTTCGTTAGCTGTGAGGGAACTCCGTGTCCTAATCTTTTCATCTGCAAATGTGGGTAATAGTTACACCTATCTTATGGGTTTCTTTAAGGACATGAAGGACTGTCACAGTGCCTGGCAAATACTAAGCATTCAATAGATGCCAGCTGCTATTTTTGATAGTAGTATAGGGCCAGCAGACCAGTTACTTAATAACTAATATCTTGACAATCAAGAAGACTTACAGCTTCTTCCCAAAGAACCTAATTTATCCCCAGAGAGTAGTATCCAGGGAAGAAGACACATCTACAGCCTTCCTCACCCAGCTGTGTATAAGGGAAGGGACAGGGGGAAAAAGGCCCCTCTCCTCTGGGTCCTGCAAACCTCCAGTGAACATGGAGAAAGCAACACCCACATCGAGTGTGGCCTTCTGGGGGAAGGAGCAAGGACTGGGAAATTTGGAGAACTCCGAACCTGACTGATTCCCAGTCCATTACCATCAGGAAAATGATTTCTGTCTACAATGCACATATAGGAACAGCCTCAGTGTGTGTACCCGCACACACACCTCCACTCCAGGATAGAACACCAGCACACTGGATGTGTTTTTTCTCGTCTTCCTTCTCATCTCCTGCATCCTTTGCAGTCCATTCGGGCATAATTATTATTGCTTTGCTGGCTCAGTTCTGCAGCTCTCTAGAGTGGAGCAGATGTCAACAGCTCCGAAAGATCCCATGCTATTACATAGCAGAACAAATGAGGATGTCAAAAAAGGCTCTTCAGTCTAACAAGAAAACAGAGGAAAGAGACAAAAAGAATAAAGCCTTCAGAGACCAGCAGACTCGCTCTGATTAGATCTTATGCTAACATGATGCCCACTCTGCGTACTAAGAGTGATTTAATATGTTTAAATGATACAGGAGAAATACAGAAATACGTCTCGGGGGAAAAAAGGGAGAAAAGAGAATTTCTTCCCTGCCAGGCATGATTAAGATGGTGTGGGCATCCTACGAAAATGCGACTGGAGCATGAGACCAGTGCAAGCCCAAGTGTATTTACCTACAATGCCTGACGTCGTCTCATTACACGGGGCAGTGACTGCTTTCTCCACCAGCAGGTAAGCGATAGGAGCTGCTCTGATAGATTAGCTGGCTAGGGGCTTGACAAAGTGTCAGCCTCACTGCTGGACCATTGTTTCTTCTCTTAATATAGGAGGCTATACTTTAAAAACATTTTATATATGGGGCCACAGGTCCACAAATCTTAATTATCCAGGACAAAGATGAAAAATACTCCAGATTTTTGGATGTCTTGGAGAGGGAAATCTCTCAGTAATCAAACAGTTGCTCCAAAGTCCATGAATTATAGATCATATAAAGTAATTTACTGATTGAATATATCTTCAGTTCCTTGCTCTGAACCTATTTACTCATCTTCGATTTATAATTATTACCATTAATGTAATAGTTCTGTTTCACCAGACCATGGCAGAATAGAGAACATCATTGGAGCAGTCCCTCAGAGCTATCTGAGAGGCTCTCTTAGGCTTAAGTCCTCAGTTTTGTCCACCAAATAAAATATAATTCTTAAAAAAAAAAAAAAAGAACATCATTTACAAAAGCTGACTTTGGGATAGGAATGAGGAAGTGAAAGGCTGTTAGGTATGTATGAAATTCTGACAGTATCAAAATGTATCTGATAAGTTGACAGTAGTAAAAGGGCACAAATACTACAATGAAGTAGAGAGAGTACAGAGTATTATATACTCTTTTTGGTCTCCTTATTTGTTCTTATACCTTCCACAATGGATCTGAGGCAGCTGTCTAGGGACTTCTGTTATATAGGTAAAGAGTAGCACATACTTCAAAAATCCTTGAGGAATAGTAGTTAAAAAAAAATAAGGTAGCTCCCTGGAGGGGAGTGTTTATCAGTTTATCGGTGTTCATGGTTGATATGCAAGAAATTGAAAACCCCAGGACATTCCCCTGTGCCTGAAAATGCCCAGGCTCTTCAGTCCAGATGTTAGGACTTGTCTAGAAGCCCAGAACCCTCAGTGGGACGAGAATTCGAAAGTCCCCTGGTCCCGTGATGGCCCCTGGCAAGTGATCAATCAGCCTGTGCTTGATGCCATCTAGTGACACTCCCTCGTTAGATGTCACTCCATTGTCAGAGCGCTGTCATTATTAGAAAGTCCATGCTCGTTTGAACCTGAATATGCGCCTTTGTATCTGCACCCCCTTGACCATGGCTGTGTCCTCCAGGACCTGAGGGAGGGACAATCTAAACCTATTACACATGGGAGGACATGGGTCATGGCCCAGCCCCAGGTCTTTTCCCATTTTGTATGTGATATGATTTCAAGTCCTCAACTCCTTCAGCTTATAAATGTTCACTTTTATAAGGTGAACTGATATACCAAAACCTAGTACTATTGTCTAGCTAAAGGGACTAAAGGCAGCCTGGCGTAGTGGTTTAGCACACTCTGTGGGGTCACAACACCCACGTCCCCATCCTGGCTCTCGCATGTGACTTTGGACATATTACTTAATCTCAGCTTTGGTTTCCTTATCTATAAAATGGGGTTATAATAGCCCCTCAAAGGCCAGTAGTGAGAATAAATGAGAGAATCCATGTAAAGGTGTTTACCATACAATGAGCACTCTGCAAATATGAGCCATCAATTTGGAGTAACAAAGGATATTGCCTCCGTTATGTTCTACCCACACTTCCATTATAGTCTAAGTTTACAGTGCACTAGTGATTCATTTTGAGCTTACAATCAATTGAAACATCTCTATCATTTCCACACAGGCTACTATCAAAGCACATCTCTCCCATCTGCTGCTTATTCCATCTTATTTGCTTGTTTATTTTAACCAAGTGTAGGACTTTACATTTATCCCCATTAAACATAATCTTATTAGATCTGGCCCATTGTTTCAGCCTGTCAAATCTTTTTTGCATCGCAATTCTTCTGTCTAGTGTATTAGCTGTCTCTTCCAGCTTTGTGTCATCCACAAATTTTATCACCAGGCCATCAATGTCTCTATCCAAGTCATTAATAAAAACACTTACCAAGGCAAGATGGAGGCCAGAAATCTGTAGTGTGAAAGATCCATTCTCTAGATCAAGGTCAATCCATTAATTAGTACTCTGCATCCAGTCAGCTACTCACATACCCGACCTGGCTACCATCAGCCCTGACCCAGAGGTACATCTTATCTTCAAGGACAGAGACTTTATCTGTCAAATGTAGCGCTGCAACCCAAAAGCATTCTTTTTGCACAATACCTGGAAATCCAGTCTGGCAACTCTCTCAGAAAGAAACTGGCAAGTCTGGGAAAATGCAGACACTTTGCTTATCTCCTGGGAACAACATCCAGCTCGCCAGACAAAAAATCATCCAAACTGTCTGCCCTTTATTTAAAAGATCAAAATCTTCTCATGGCTGGGCTTCTAGCACCTTTCCAAAAAGCCCCAGCCCCTTGAAGGAGACAGCGGGTCTTCTAGAATATAATTTATCTGGTCAGGCCCCTGGACCCCAAGGGCTCCATTTATTTATTTATTTAAAGATTATTTTTCTGATGTGGAAAACCATTTTAAAATTCTTTATTGAATTTGTTACAATATTGCTTCTGTTTCATGTTTTGGTTTTTTGGCCGCGAGGCATGTGGGATCTTAGCTCCCCGACCAGGGATCGAACCCGTACCTCCTGCATTGGAAGGCAAAGTCTTAACCACTGGACCACCAGGAAGTCCCCAAGGGCTCCTTTTAGAACCTTCTCTCTTGCATTGGGATTCCATTTTCTGCCACCAATACCTGTGGGAACCTTATTTTTTCCAACTCAAATTTACTTTCTTAGGTAGGAAAAATGGAAGGAACATAAATGCTGAAAGAATGTGTTTCCTTTCTGTCATCTGTTCCTGTTATGCCGATAACAATATTGATCTCAAGCAAAGGAGATATTTTCGTCCCTTGCCAAACATAATTAAAAACTCTTTTTGGGGAATTCCCTGGTTGTCTAGTAGTTAAGACTCGGCGCTTTCACTGCTATGGGCCCCAGGCTTCATCCCAGGTCGGGGAACTAAGATCCTGCAAGCTGCGCAGCGTGGCCAAAAAAAACCCCTCTTTTTGTTTTCTTTGTCTTAAAAGTCTGGGTGCCTCTTAGAAGCCCTGGGATCAGTATCAATGGAAAGCTAGCCCGACCACTACAAGACAGCTTGCAGTGGCAGTGGCTTACCAAGGGGAATCTGTCCCAGTCACCGGGGTCCTGACTGTCCCCCAAGCCCTCAGATCCTCACATCCCACCACTACTGGAGAGAAACAATGGTTAAGATTTTGGTAATTCTAAGTCCATACATTATACATGTGGCCTTGGGCCAATTTGTAAGGGAGGGACAAGAGTGCTTACCTCATAGCGTGGTTGTGAAGGTCGCTCTAAAGAGCCACGCACAGTGCCTGGCATGAACAGTGGTGGCCCACTATCGCCATCTGACTTCTACCTAGGTCTTGTCCCCCTTTGGTTCCTCTCTTGTCACCAGTTCCTTGTCTACCTCCTCTCAGTTCATGTTAGCTCTGCTCCAAACTTTAATTTTCTGCTTGTCTTTCACAGACTGGCTTTTCCCCCCACGTACTGGCTTGGAAAATACTGTGTGTACATTGACAATCCCTTGCTGACTTTAGTTCTAGAAATACAGACCAAATGTGTGTGAAAATCCTATCCCTTTCCTGGAGGTCCCCATTTATGACAAGTCCCACTGAATAAGGGATAACAGCCCTCAGAATTTTTTCACAAATCTCAGAAGCCACAGTGTTTGGGATCCAGTCCTGGTTTCTTCATTTTTAACTGTATGGTCTTGGGCAGGCGGCTAACCTCTCTAAGTCTCAGTGTCTGCAAGGTGGGCATAACGGTATAGGGTTTGGGGAGCATAAACTGTTTAGCATCACACCTCCACAGAGTAAATGCTCAATAAATGTTAGCTGTTATGATTAGCATCTCTGCCATCATCCTTCCTTCCTTTCCATTTCCTGAAGAGTATCCATCTTCTTAATAGATTGTTATATTTGCTCTTTTATATTTGCTCTTGGACATGCACCCCTCTTTCCTTCTTCTGTTTATGTCCACTAAATTTCTGAACTCAACAACAAGGGGCTCTAGAAACCACATGGATCATTCTACATCACGCCTTCCCTTCTTTGAGAAAACCCATAGAAACTATACACTATAAAGCAGAGTGAAAGTGGTAGTTACTGTATCACTATAAATTGAGATAAATTTCAATCACATGGTTCATATTCCATTTTAGAGTTCACACCCATCCTTCTGTCTTCCTAGACTTCTTTTAAAAGCTGTATGGAGCCATGTGTTTACATATTACACTATGAGTTACCTGAGGGCAAATCAGTGTTTAAGTCATAACTCTCCTTTTTTTTCGATCTTTAGCATTCATGAAATAAATTAATTCTTATGTTTATCAAATTTCTGTTATGTGGCAAGTACTGCCATTATGGAAACAGTAAGCTATAATTCCTGCCTTCAAGAAGCTAAGTTAGCTAGGGGAGAGTTCTGTTTCTGGTTAGCATGTGAAAGATTGTAGTAGAACTTCATTCCCACAGTAGCACCAAGAAAAATTTGGTTTAAGAATCATATGAAATTTATCCAGATTCTGGCCACACTAGACTTTAATTATAAACCAGAATATCTCTAGAAAATATTAAAATATTGGGAAATTAAGTAATATACTTCTAAAGAGAAAATCTCGGGGAAAATTAGATAATATTTTAAAATAAATGACAATAAAAGCACACAATATCTAAATTTCTGGGATGCAACTAAAGTGATACTAAGAATAAAATTTAGAGTTTTAAATGCTTATATTAGAAAATGAGGAAGGGCTAAAATCAATGATCCTAGCTTCTACCTTAAGAAGCTAGTAAAAGAACGGTAAACAAAGTAAATAGAAAGAAGGAATAATAAAGAGTGGAAATAAATGAAATAGAAAACAAACAAACAATAGAGAAAATAAACACAGCCCCATAAACGATTTTTTGAAAAGACCAATAAAATTGCTAAGCCCTTAGTTAGACTGAACAAGGAAAACAATAAAGAGAAAATGCAAGTGATGAATATGAAGAATGAAAGAAAGGATATTCCCAGGATATTCCCACAAATCCTACACACATTAAAGGAATAATAAGGGGATATTTTAAACAACTTTATGCCAAAAGGTTGGCAATGTAAACGAAATGGATAAATCCCTTGAAAAACAGAATTTTTCAAAAATGACACCAGAAGAAATAAATGACCTGAGTATCTGTTAAAGAAATTGAATTCATAATTAAATGTTTTCCACAAAGAACACTTCTGGCCCAGATAGTGCTAATGGCGAATTCTGTCAAACAACACTTAAGAAGTCATACCAGTCTTAAATAGTCCCTTACAGAAACAGAGGAGGAAGGGCCATGTCTCAACACTTTCTCGGAAGCCAATGTGTTCATAATACCAAAACCTGACAAAAACACCACAAGAAAAGAAAATTGCAAACCAATATTCCTCATGAACAGAGATGCAAAACTCCTTAACAAAACATTAGCAAATCAAATCCATCAATATATGAAAAGAATAACGTATCATGACCAAGTGGGGTTTATCACAGATAAATGCAAGCTTGGTTAAAATATAAGAAAAACAATAATGTAATCCACCTCATTAAAAGAATAAAGGAAAAAAATCATATTAACATCAGAGTAAATCCAGGAAAATAACTGACAAACTACAGCATCATTCTGTGATAAAACCTGTAGCAAACCAGGAATAAAACAGAACCTTCTCAATCTGATAAAAGGCATCTATAAAAAACCCTACACGTAACATCATAATTAATGATGGAACACTTTCCCTCAGGTCAGAAACAAGGTTAGGATGTCTACTCCCCTTGCTTCTATTCAACATTTTATGTGAGGTCTTTCCAGTAGGCAGCAAAAGAAATAGAAATTGTAAAGACTAGGAAAGAAGAAGTAAAGTTATCTTCATTTATAATGGCATGATTTTATATACAGAAAATTCAAAGGAATCTACCCTTCATATCCTACTAAATCTAAGAAGTACATTCAGCAAGGTTCAAAGATACAAGGTCAGTATGGAAAACTTATATGTCTACACACTATCAACAAACAATTAGAAAAGGAAATTAAAAGTCAATACCATTTATAACAGAATCAATATTATAAAATACCTACAAATAATTTTTAAGAGATGTACAAGACCTCTACACTTAAAAATATAAAAGCTTGCTGAGGGAAATTGAGAAAATCTAATAAGTGGAGAGAGATAGGCCACCTTTACAAAATTGTAAAGATGTTGATTCTCACAGAATGGATCTATAGATTCAATGCAAGTCCAATCAAATTTCGAGCCAGTTTTATGTAGAAATTGATGAGCTGGTAAAATAAAATTGTTGGAGAATTTATACAACTTGATTTTAAGTCTCCCTATAAAGTTTTTAGTATTTTTTAAATGACTGTTTTAGTCTTTTACATTTCCATGTAAATGTTAGTATTAACTTGTCAATTTCTAAGACAGTATGGTACTGGTGTAAAGATAGACAAATAGATCAATAGAACAAAAAAAACAAACCCATGATTACAACCTAATGACCTTTCCCAAAGGTGCTAAGGCAAATCAATGGGGAAGGGACAGGCTTTTCAACAAATGGTGTTGGAATCCATTCAGCCACAAAAAGAAATGTACTACACATACTTGAACAAACATGGAGGAATCTCTGAAATATTGTGTATTAGACTGAAAGGAGCCAGACACACAGGAATACATGCTTAAAAATTCAATTCATATAGAACCCAAGAACAGGCAAAACTAGTCTGTGGGGACAGAAATCAGAATAGTGGTTGCTTCAGGATGGAGGAGGGTGATAACTAGGAAGGGATACAGAGGAATGCTCTAGTAAAATGGCAATGTTTTATGTCTTGTTGGTGTGTTAAGTGGGTTTTTACATTTATCAAAACTCATTGAAAAATCTATGTACTTTACTGGGTGTTATTTTACGTCCATAAGCAAATATCACACACACAAACTAGGAGCAGGATAAAGGGGAAGAAAAAGACACATGAAGATAAATTATAATATGATGTTGCAAGCGTAATGGTAGAGACATGTGGAATTTAATGGGAGAACATGGAAGGAGGACAAACAGCTTGATTGTTCACAAGCATTCAGCCTAGATCTATGAGAGGTATATTTCTCTACCCATTCTGGGATCCCTTGTCAACTTGCTATCAGGAGCATCTCACTTTCCAGAGGTTGATGGAGGTCTTAACATCATGAACCAATTCTGGTCTGCCCCTACTCCTGCTTACTTGAACCTAGGACAGTTCATTGTGGTAAAGGGAGATCCCTCACTTGTGGAGGAAGAGAAAAAGAGGGACAACCCAGAACCCACTCAGTTGCTGATAGATACTTGTTTTATCTGACAATTTTCCCAGTGCTTACTGAAAAATCCATCAGGGTTCTGAACACCCCAGCTTTATGTATCCCTCCAACACCAAATCCTCTCATTGCCCTTTTGTTTTGTTTTGATTTGTTTCGTGTGTGTGTGTGTGTGTGTGTGTGTGTGTGTGTGTGTTTGGTCCGATTTAACATCAAGATTCAGTCCATCCAAATCTGTTGAAAAATCTGGCTATTTGCAAACAAGGAAGACAATGTATTGCCTCACAAACCATATATCCAAATAAATCCAGATGGATAAAAGAGAAAATTTTAAGTGAAACCAAATTTTGAGACTATTAAGATGAATATTTGTCAGTGCTCTGGGTGGAAAAGGATTTTCAGAGGGAGTCAGAAAAGAGCAATAGATTCCTCAATGAAGATATAAAACTGACATATGTCAAGAAGTCACTACAATATTTAGAAACTTTACAACAATCTGAAAGCATTTGCTACAAATATTTCTGAAAAAGGATTTATATCCTTAATAACTAAAACAGTAAAGAGGAACACTATGACTACAATTTTTTTAAGTAAGCAAAGGACAATATAAATGACTAACAAAGTTGAAAAAAAATGTCACCCTCAGAAGTATTCAAACAAATAACCTTGAGATGCCATTTTAAAACCTGTCAAAATAACAAAGAGTTTGAAAAATGACAACACTCAAAATCTGATAAGGTCAGCATTTTTTTCCCCCACTGTGGAAGGAGTGCAAATTGGTGCAATCTTTCTGGAAGGCAGTTAGGCAATTTTGTATCAAAAATCTTTAAAATGTTCTTAACCTTCTATTAAGAATTCCATGTGTGTGAGTCTATCCTAAAACAGTCAGAAGTGTGCACAAATCTTTATGCCCAAAGATGTTTAACAAAAAAGGAAAACTACTTAAGTGACTAATTAATAATGTGTAATTGATTGAATAAATTGCTGTATATCAAAATGATGGAATATTTTGCAGGCTTTAGAAGTTAGTTTTTGAAAAAGGTTTGAAGACCTCAAAGACACCCAAAACATGTTAATTAAAAAGGATACGCACCTTTATACTCTATAATTCCATAATGTAATAAGACAAAATATACACACATACCTAGAAAAATACTGGTAGAAAATACACATATTTACTGAATCTTTACTCAAGAGAAAGATGGAGTTCCTGATTTAGGACTCTAGCCCGTCTGGGAAGCTGGTTCTATCCTGCCGTGGGTTTATGTAGAAGGGAAGACAGTTTCTCACTGTGGAGTATGGAAGGTAGAAAAATGGGGGAAAGGGGAGTCCTCCACTCACATATCCAAAAAGCACTTAGGATCACTCAGGGACACCAAGTCCTCTTCCCGACTTCTCCCTAGGGACAGAGGGTCCTAAAGGCATTCCTACATATGACTCTCCTCTTTCAACATACAGTGAAAAGAGCTCTGCTATTGGAGAAAAGCCAGGTTTAATTCTGCCTCTTTAGAGCTGTTAAGTTCAAGTAATGCCTGTTAAGTAGGAATCTGAATTTACATTGAGCAAAAAAAGGACTCTGATGGTTACAGGACTCTGATGTTTGGGGCTGTCTCTCCTGCTCAGTGCTTCTCTGCTTTAGTAGGATATTAACCCTCTTTTAGAGCAGAAAATCTGAGATGGGGTCACAAGGGAGTGTCTTTCCCTGGGGGCTTTGGAAAACAGAACCCCAAGGGGAGGACTTGTGGAGAGGTGAAGAGAACACCAGACTGGAAACCAGTCCCCATAAGTCTAGTTGTAGCTTTTGTTTCTCAACTGCACTGTGACCTGGGAGAATTACTTCCTCGGAGCCTCACCTTCCTCATGTACAAATTGGGCATAGTGGCACCTACCCAGCTTACTTCCCGAGTTGGGGAAGATTGAATTAGCTGGATATGCACTGTGAAATTGTTTTGCAATGCAGATCTAAGAAATGATTATGTATCTAGTATACACTGGCTTGTTATGTAAGAATTTAGATCTTGTGTGTCCTTATATTTCCTCTGCTGTGTGATTTTGGGGTATAGGGCATATCATGCTCACAAATGAAAGCACTTCTTTGCTCATCACGAACCTGGCTGAATGGTGTGTGCCACGCTTAACACATGATCGGTAGAGCTACATAAAAATAAACAAAGGAGAACAACCCTCTCTCTCTGAGAAAAATCAGAATCTGAGAGTCACAGCCTTCTCCTTAACCTTTCTTGAACCATGGGATATTCATTATAACAGGGACAGATATAGTAGGTAGAGGATGTAGCCAGTAAAGAATGTAATGACAGATCTATTAAACAGAAACTGGCAATCATACTCTTGTAGAATAAGTTTGTCACATCTTCTGTAGATGGTCAATATAAACAACATTAAGGTACCATCTGTATATGGATATCCTAACTAGGAAAGCAGAAAATGCAGCAAAGTGATAGAGTGGTTGATGTTTGTTTTGTTATTGTTGTTGTTTCCCCTTAAAACTCAGGGGATGGCCATAACTGGTATAATAGTTAAAGAATGTATGCTTTAGAGTCAGAATAATTTGGAATTGAACCCTAGTTACTCAATTGTCTTGCTGTGTGACTTTGCATAAGTACTTTAATCTCCCTACACCTTGGTTTTTGAATCTGTTAGAGTTATTTTCAAACTCATAGGTCTGCATTGAGAATAAAAGAGGAAAATGTATGTAAGCACTTAGCATCATGGCCAGCACAGAGTATGTGCTCAGCAAATGATAACAATTACCATTCAGTATTTTTAGCTATTGTGATCATTATTTTCAGAGTATTTTTTCTAATACAGAAGTCAATTGCATTCTTACAATATGGTATGATTACTTAATACCTAAATACAGTAACAGTTAAAAACTAGAAAATGTAAGCTAAAAAAGATACCATTTACAACAACAGCAACACACACATACACACACACTTTATTTGACTAGCAATAAATTGAACAAAATATCTACAATACCTCCCTGAGAAAAATTACAAAATGTTACTAAGATACAAAAGGAACACCTAAATAAATGAAGAGATATATCACGCTTGTAGGTTAGAAGCCTCAATAATGCGAAGATGTATTTTCTCACAAAATAAGTCTATTGATTCAAGACAATTCTAATTAAAGTCTCAACATATTTCATGGAATTTGAAAAGCTGATTTTAAAAGTTATGTGGAACTTCCTTGAAAACACCACAGTGCATAAGAAAGCTATGATTTATGAAATGTCAACATATATGTCAGTCAGTGAAAATAAATTTACAATAAACTTACATTGACAACAAAAAATTTTTTTTTAAATAAAAGTTATGTGGAAGAAGAAAGGGATCAAGATTAGCCAAGATGTTTCAAAGAATAAGGAAGAGAGACTTCACTACCAAATATCAGGACTTACAAGTAGCTGTATTAAGATGCTATGTTTCTAGGGTAGACAAACTGTCCAGTGAAATGGAATAGAGATTCCAGAAATAGACTCTTGAATAGATTGAATTTTATGTCTGAGAGAGATGGCATGGAAGGTCAGTAGGGGAAAAAAGGCTATTTAATAAATTAACCTGGTCAGGGGGTATACCAATATGGGAGGAAAAAAAGTGAAATTATTTCTTAAAATAACTCCAGATAACTCAAAGGCTTAAATGACAAAAGAAAACTTCTATTTTTTTAGGATAAAATATAGGTGAATATCTATACTACAAAACTACAGTAATCAAAACAGTATGGTACTGGAACAAAAACAAACCCATAGATCAATGGAACAGGATAGAGAGCTCAGAAATAAATCCATGCACTTCTGGTCAGTTAATCTACAACAAAGGAGGCAAGAATATACAAGGGAGAAAAGATAGTCTCTTCAATAAGTGGTGCTGGGAAAACTGGACAGCTACGTGTAAAAGAATGAAATTAGAACATTCTCTAACACCATATACAAAAATAAACTCAAAATGGATTAAAGATCTAAATGTAAGACGATGCACCATAAAACTCCTAGAGGAAAACATAGGCAGAACACTCTTTGACATAAATCACAATAATATTTTTTTGGATCCGTCTCCTAAAGTAAAGGAAATAAAAGCAAAAATAAACAAATGGGACCTAATTAAACTTAAAAGCTTTTGTGCAGCAAAGGAAACTATTGACGAAATGAAAAGATAACCTACTGAATGGGATAATATATTTGCAAACGATATGATGGATGGGGTTAATATCCAACATATATACAACTCAACATCAAAAAAACAAATGACTGTATTGAAAAAAGGGCATAAGAATGGAATAGACATTTTTCCAAAGAGGAAATGCCGATGGCCAATAGGCACATGAATAGATGCACTACATTGCTAATCATCAGGGGAATGCAAATCAAAACCACAATGAGATATCACCTCATACCTGTCAGAATGGATATCATCAAAAAGAACACAAATAACAAATGTCGGCGAGGATGTGGAGAAAGGAGAACTCTTGTACATTATTGGTAAGAATGTAAATTGGTGTAGCCACTGTGGAAAACATTATGGAGGTTTCTCAAAAAACGAAAAATAGAGCTACCATATGATCCAGCAATTCCACTTTTTGGTATATATCTGAAAAAACAAAAACACTAATTCAAAAATATATGTTCACCCCAGTGTTCATAGCAGCATTATTTACAATAGTCAAGATATGGAAGCAACCCAAGCATCCATCAACAGATGAATGGATAAAGAAGATGTGGTACATATATGCAATAGGATACTATGCAGCCATAAAATGAAAGAGATTTTGCCATTTGCAGCAAAATGGATAGACTTGGAGGACATTATGCTAAGTGAAGTAAAAGTCAGACAGAGAAAGACAACTACTGTGTGATATCACTTATATATGGAATCTAAAAAATACAATAAACTAGTGAATACAACAAAAAAGAACAGACTCACAGATATAGAGAACAAACTAGGGGTTACCAGTGGGGAGGGGCAGAGGGGCAATATAAGAGTGGGAGAGTGGGAGGTACAAACTATTGGTTGTAAAATAGGCTCAAGGATGTATTGTATAACAAGGGGAATATAGCTAATATCTTGTAATAACTGTAAATGGAAAATAACCTTTAAAAATACATTAAAATTTTTAAAAATTAAAAAAAATAAGAGGATACTGGCTGGAAGGGAAATTTTTGCTCATGTGGTCTTAGAACACAGAGACAGCTATTAAATTGTTTATAATTTCATGTTTTTATATTATCTTTGAAAATTAAAAATACTTCCATATAAATAGTGTCAGGTCTGTGTGAGTATGTTTGTAAGGTGGAGGTGGTGACTTAGCATTTCAAGTATTATTGTAATCAGGCGTTCACACTGTAGAAAAAAATATAGGTGAATATCTTTCTAATCTTGGGGTAGGGAGAAATTTTTAAACAAAAATGTTAACCATACAATTTTAAATTAGTAACATTTTTATATTAAAATTAAGAACTTCTGTTCATCAACAGACACCTTAAAGAATGTGAAAGACAACTTACAAATGGATTGGGAAGAGAAAATTTCAATACATGTAACTGACTGTGGATTAACATCAGGAGCATATAAAGAACTTCTATAATTGAGTCAGAAAAGAACAAACATTCTCCCCTCTTGCCCCCCGCAAAAAATGGCAAAGACATAAATAGGTAGTTCACAGAAGAGGAAATAAATATAAAAAGATGTTCAGCCTGAGGAAATTGCCAATAAAGTTCACAATGAGATATGTTTTATAGACATTTAATTGGCAAAAATTAAGAATCCAAACTGTACTAAGTATTGGAGGATATGAATCCACAAGATCTTCTATACTTTGCTGGTAGGAATGTAAATGTATGCAAATTCTTTACAAAGCAATTCGACATTATCTTAAATGTTAGTCATGTACCTATCCTATGAGCCAGAAATGTCATTTCTAGATAAATATCCAAGACAAATTACTGAACATATACAAGGATGTTAATAGCAGCATTCTTCGTAATGGTAAAATCTGGAAACAATGGGAATATGCAGTCATGAATATACCACAATGTTTTTATTCACTACTCACATATCATTGGACATCATACTCATATAATTGAACTCACATAATTGAATAGTCAAAACAATGACTTTCAGTTATATACAACAGTGTGAATATTTTGTTTGATCGGGTCCACTGAGTAGAAGATGCCAAGGTCAGATTCAATGTGGGAAGGTTTTCTTAGGGGAAATGCTTATGAGAGAAAATGTGAAGGAAGCCTGGGAAGGCTGGGAGAGCCATCAGACCGTGATGCAAGTCCCACCGAGTAAAGAAAGAAGAAGAAAGGAAGGTTGGATGATGTGAACTAGACTGCTGATAGGTCTAAGGGAGATTTGGCAAGGTCACCTAGGGATCCTCCAGCCAAGTCAGCTCTTAGGGGAGCCCTGTGTCTCTCAGGAATGAGGCTGCCATGGTGTCCCTGCCACATGCAGTCACTGGCTGGGAGCAGCTCCCAGGGAGCAGCAGAAAGTGTGGCTTTGGTGCAACTCAGCAATGGGTGACAAGCACAGGAGCTGGGCCCTTGGTCAAGTATACTCGCATTCTCATGACTACCACAGATGCCTTAGCACTATAATATGGATTGGGGGAGAGATAATAAGATTGCATTCAGGATAATACCCTTTCTATAAAATTAAAAATAGCTAAAACAAAAATTTAAAAATTAAAACATCAAATGTCTTTTAGGAATATATATAATAAAAGTACCTGTTAAAAAAAAAACAAGGGAATGATATACACAGGAATCAGGAGAGTGGGTGGGAGTGGCAAAATGACAGGGTACAAGAGGAGTATGTAAGTGGATGGAAGCTATTGTCAATATTTTAGTTCTCATATTGGTAGAGGACTCCTGTTTTAAATATGTTATTCAAGAAAAATGGGTCAATAAATATGTACAAGCATACATTTATATAAACAAAGAAGGCTACGCATTGACCAAAAGTGAGAATATTTCATGAAAAAAGAATTATGATTGATCTAAGTCTATGACCGTAGGACCAAAAGTATTGTCCCATTTTCTCTACCATTCTGCACAATAGTACAATTGTGATTGATATATTGATGGATGAAAAAATGTCTGCATTTTTAATCACAGATTAAATTATAGGTGTCTTAGGGTCTGCCCCAGTCTCTTTGTGCCTTGGTTTCCACATCTGTAGAATGGGGATAATATTTTCTCTCTAGTGTGGTTATAAAAATTAAATAAGCTTACGTTCACACAAAAATCTGTACATAAATGTTCATAGCAGCATTATTCATAATCTCCAAAAACTAGAAACAACCAAATTAGCGTCAATGGTTGAATGGATAAACAAACTGTGATCCATCCACACAATGGAATACTGCTCAGCAATAAAAATGAATGACATAGGTGAATTCAAATGTGCTACGCTAAGTGAAAGATCTCAGTATCGAAAGATAACATACTATATGATTCCATTTTTATGACATTCTGGAAAAGGCAAACATGTTGGAAGAGAGTACAGATCAGAGGTTTCTAGGGGTTATGAGAGGAGAGAGGGTCTAACTAAAAAGAGGTAGCAGGAGGGAATTCTTTAGGAAAATCAAATTGTGCTATATCCTGGCTGTAATGCTGGTTATAAGAGCTGACACACATGTAAAAATGTATAGACTTGTACACCAAAATGTGTATTTTACTTTACATAATTTTTAGAATTAAAGAAAAGTTTGCAGAATTTCTACTGTGTACTATCATCTCTAACAGTAGGAGGATGATTTAACCTTTTGAAAGGGAAATTAAACTGCATAACATGAAAATGTAACTTCTGAGATTTCCATGAGTCTAGTTTTCATTCCAAAGTCACCTTGCATTCTAATCAATTTCATGTATTCTGGGACTGTCTATATCTGCTGGCCTATAGTGGGCAAGGGGAAAGAAGGCTGCAACTGGTGATGGTAATGGAAGTAAGAAAAGGTCTCTGATTAGAACATTTAAAAATTTCTCTTTTCAATCATGGTTGGTGTTGACAAGTAACTTGAAACCACTGAGCAGATGCTGTGACTGGGAACAGCCGGGGTCCAAGCGCCGTCTTGCCCAGAGCAATAGGGACAGAGTTTCAGCTAATCCTGTGGTTGCTTAACCCTCACCGTGTGTAGTTCCAGCTGGCCTTTTATTTGGGGGGGGGAGGGGGGATGGTGGGAATAAAAATTTATATTCAAATATGTCAAGTAAAAACAATAAAGGTTCTTCGTGTCTAAAATGACCAAAGGGGGAACATGGGTGGTATTGACCAGCTGTAAGAGAATAAGACAATGGATGTAAAAGAACTGAGTAATAACCTCATTATTGAATTTAATACCCTAGTATATGTATCTGTCTCTCAAATGTGCTCAAAGTCCAGGTTAGAGTTCCTTGAAGCATGAGGTTTACTACATAGAAATCCAGGTGGGTATAGGCTGTAAACTGAATTAAGTTTTGCTTTCACTTGCAGTGATACCGACTCATTCACCAAGAAAAATTAGCTTGAAAAGTACAGGTGTGCTTCCCCAAACAACATTCAAACAGCCCCCTCCCTCCCACAATTAAAGGAAGCAAAATCCCACACAACCAAAGAGATTAACACTGCTGCGATTATTTTCATTTCAAAAAGGGTCCACTTAAAATATTTACTCTGGTAGTTCCTTCAAGTATGGACCGCCTCCGGGGCATTTAGATTTCTTTCATAAATCATTAACCACCGAGCTGAGGTCACGCAGTGAGGGAGAGTTCAGACTCCTTGCCAATTGAAGATCAATACAAGTAAATGTGCATCATCTCTGAAATGAGGCTGTGAGTCCATGGGAGAGATGTGATTATGATGTACACCCATGAAAATGGAAATATGTCTATGGGATGAAGGGAGTGGTCTCCATAATGTGGAGGTGGGAAACCGCTATTCCCAAAGTGGGCTGCAGGGTGCCACAAGAGAAACAGCCCTGGCCTGTCACCTCTGCCATTTGTCCTCTCTCCGCTCAAAGGCCCATGACTGCAAGTGACAGGTATTGGTGAAGCTCAATCCATTCTGCCTCTGGGCCTCACTTGCTCATTATGGAAGGCTGCAATTTCATTTCAGATTGGCAGTGTAAAACCTGTTGTCATATTTTATGTGATGATGTTAAGTCTGCTATGAAATTATACCCAGAGAATACCCCAGAGCCAGCTCAGTACATAGAAATAGCCATTTATCAGATGCAACCCGTAATCTTCCCGCTGCCGTGACCCATTCTGTAATTTTCCCTCAGATGACAAGCTACAAATGAAGAGTGTACTTAGATTTCGGTTATGAGGTTTAAAATATGGATGTGGATATAAAAAGCCAAGCCTTTCAAGATGAAACCGGGGAATTTTCCCATTAAATTCTAAGGGCCTTTGTCCATCTTCTCTGTAATCGTACAAGACTCTTGTGGTCCCTTCACAGACCTCAGACACAATTTCTTACCCACTGACTCTATTTCACCTCTGTCACTTCCCTCCCTCGCCCATCACCCATTTATGTGCCCATTCCCCCTCCCACCCACCAGCAAATGCTGCACTTTTCTCATACAAGTTTATAGAATGTCTCTAAGATGAGAACTTCATCGTGTGTGGACATACTGATGGCAACTTTAACCACTGAGTTATATTTTTTTTTCCATAAAACCAACATTTCATGAAGTATTACTGGGTGACAAACACTATATACTAGACGCCTTATACTTATGGCCTCCTTTTATATAGAAGAAACTGAGTTCAGAACAAACTATGTCTGAGACCACACAGAATTAACAGCTGAAGCCAGAAACCAAGACCAACAGATGCTGTATTTGTTTCCTGGGGCTGCAGTAACAAATTACCACAAACTTGGTGGCTTAAACAGTAAATATTTGTTCTCTCACAGTTCTGGAGGCTGGAAGTTTGAGGTCAAGGTGTCAGCAGGCTGCACTCTTTCCGGAGTCTCTAGGGGAGAGTCCATTCCTTACTTTCAGCTTCTAGGGGCTGTCAGCGTTCCTCGGCTTGTGGCCACATCTCTCCCTGCTTCATCTTCATATTATCTTCTCTGTGTGTCTCTTAAAGCTCCCTCTGGGGGCTTCCCTGGTGGCACAGTGGTTAAGAATCCGCCTGCCAATGCAGGGGACATGGGTTCGAGCCCTGGTCCGGGAAGATCCCACATGCCGCGGAGCAACTAAGCCCGTGTGCCACAACTACTGAGCCTGTGCTCTAGAGCCCGCGAGCCACAACTACTGAAGCCCATGCACCACAACTACTGAAGCCCGCGCACCTAGATCCCCTGCTCCACAACAAGAGAAGCCACCTCAATGAGAAGCCTGTACACCACAACGAAGAGTAGCCCCCGCTCACTGCAACTAGAGAAAGCCCACGTGCAGCAACAAAGACCCAACACAGCCACAAATAAAAAATAAATAAAATTAAATTAAAAAAAAAGGCTCCCTCTGTCTTGCTCTTAAAAGAATACATGGGATTGCATTTAAGGCCTATCTGGGTATACCAGGATAAGCCCCTTAACTTAATCAAAATGCTTAATCATATCTTTTGCCATTTAAAGTAACATTCACGTGTTCCAGGGATTGGATGTGGGTATCTCTTGCGGGGGTGGGGGTGGTATTTTTCAGCCTACTACAGACCCCAAAGCCATCAAAGTCCTAACGGACTGAGGTCCCCATCACTAATCATACACAGGAAATCCTTGAGCTGGAGGGAACTGGAGGGAGGAGGCCAGCCCATGAAGTGCAAGTCTCTCCTTGGCCAGCCTCCACTGACTTGGATTTCCAAGGACCTGAAATTGACAAACTCCTTTAGATTCCAACATGAAACATCACGGTAAAAACCACAATGTCTGGGAGGAGTCATGAGGCACTACCAGCCACAATCACCTTAACATAGATCAGTTTATCAGATTAACCCTAGTCACTCCCAGCCCTGCAGAAATGGAACACAGACCAAGTCAGGTCTGATAGCTAAGGTGGGATGTTGATGCTTTCTCCAGGTACAACACTGTGTTGACATAAACAATGGCTTTGAAATGCCCCTTGAGTCATTTTTCTTTGAGTCCTCATCTGCTGGACACCAGAATATTTAGGTGAAAAATAATTGCAGTATTTAATTAATTATGTGTCAGATTTATCTACATAACTTTTATATGCTTGATTATTCACAGAAATTAGCTATCTGGCCATCTCCTTATTGGTTTGTTTGTCAAAATGGCATTCTTTGATCCATTTGTTTGTTTTTCCCATGTCCCTAGGCTGGAAACTCTCCACAGTATTGTTTTTCCTCCTGGAAAAGACTTTTTTTGTAACCTTGTAAGAAATGCTTATTTTTCAAAGAATTTTATATCAACATTAAAGAACGTTTTTGAAAGGATTTTTAAAAATCACCCATAATCCCAACAACCTAGCAAACAAGAGTTTTCATGAGAGAGGAGGACATGCAAACCTTACTGACCATCACTGTACTGCTCCAGCAAGAACTTGAAACTGGATGCAAAAGAGAACCAGGAAAATATTTGCCTCTCAGTTGTGAGACATAAACCTATTTTAAGAATCAATTAAGGCACTTAGGCAGCCCGGCAACCGTCTTATGAGAAAATAGGTCCTTATCATGCCCTGGCACCTGAAAATGCTAACAGATTGGATAAAATAAGTGGGCAAGAGCCTGGTAAATCCCAGGTGCTATACATTTTCAGTGTGATTCGTTGGAGGGTCAGTGATCAAACTTTTGTCATAAGAAATCTGAGTCCTTGTGGAGATTGGGATTTTCCAGTGCAAAATGCTCTGTTGGTGGCTCACCAACATTCAAGCTGCCTCTTTCCACTCTCTGTTGAGTTCAAGGAAGGCACTCTTACCTTCAGGATACCAGGAAATACTAGAGGAACAGTCTTTTTTTTTTTCTGAGGGAAAATGCTAACATTTAAATTATAGCTTAAATCCAATTGATTGTCATGGAACGTGATGAAGATAATTATGAGTTAACTGCAGGGGAAAATCATCAGGTTGGTGAGATGGGCTTTGCTGACCCTGCTGTTTCACCCTTTCTGCTCCCTGAAATGCAGCCCCCAACCAGTCGTGTTGCTCTCATGGCACACCTGCTGTCACAAAGAAGAGGTGACTTATGGCCCCTCATTCAATGTAAGTTATGAAGGTTTCAACGTGGAACCCCTCCTAGGAGTCTGTGGGGAGCCTGGAGGGGGCACCAAGGGATGAGTCTACACTGGAGGCCCTGGATCCTGTGGCAGATGAAGGAAGTGGTTTTCTAAGACTGGGGGAGGGGGTGGCGGCTTTCCCAGAACACCTTGACCTTCAAGTCACATCAAAGGGGTGGCTTCTTCCTTCTTCCTTCTTCCAACAAGCTAGATCTTGTTGGAATCAGTCTGCATGTGCATGTGTGTGCATGCAAGGGAAAAAGACTGAAAAGTAGAGTGCTTCCAAGTAAGACCACAAATAATTGTGCTTCAGGAAATCACTATCAAATGAGTCTGGTAGTAAATACAATTAAAAGAGGTTTATTGGGACTTCCCTGGTGGTGCAGTGGTTAAGAATCCACCTGCCAATGCAGGGGACATGGGTTCGAGCCCTGGTCCGGGAAGATTCCACATGCCGTGGAGCAACTAAGCCCGTGCGCCACAACTACTGAGCTCGCATGCCACAACTACTGAAGCCTGTGAGCCTAGAGCCCGCGCACCGCAACGAAGAGTAGCCCCCGCTAGCGGCAGCTAGAGAAAGCCTGCGTGCAGCAACGAAGACCCAATGCAGCCAAAAATAAATAAATAAATAAAATTTTTTAAAAAGAGGTTTATTTTCATTTGTCTGTTTTGGTTTCATGAAGCTGAATAAGACAGCAGAGAATTTACTGGAAAGTGGCCTGGACTGGAGAGAGCACGAATTTAGCTGCGGGTCCAACAGGAAGCCTCTGTAACCTCTCAGGCAAGGCAGTGAGCCCCTCTCCACTCTGCTGTCCTCATCTGTAAAATGGGTGCTGCAGCTGACTAGCTAAAAGGCCATTTCCAGCTCTGGAAATCTGGTTTAACTGTTTTATAACTGCTCTCAAAACCAGAGTCTGCTTTATAACTACACAAAGTAGAAGAAACTTGGATTCCATTACCAAATATCACTTGAGCACCAAATTTGTGTTAGGCTTAATGATGGCTAACACACAAGAGTTAACACATGGGAGGTTTGGCTTATGGTTTCCTTGCATTTCTGTTCTCAACCTGATTATTTTCAGAGGGTCAGAGACTCATAATTTGGAAGACAGTCTTGGAGGTTTGCTCAACCCATCCGCCCAGGGCAGGAACATCCTGACAGGTGGGCCTCTTGAATGCCTACAAGGTTCACTCTCTCCCCTAGCCATCTACTCCATTCTTAGAAGACTCTTACTTAAAAATATTTTCCTTATAATTAAACAAATTCTGTTTCCCACTGTCTTCTAACATCTCTTACAAATAAACTACTCCTTTCTTTTTATAAAAAAATATTTATTTGTTTATTTATTTATTTTGGCTATGCCGTGTCTTAGTTGCAGCATGCAGAAATCTTTAGTTGTGGCATGTGGAGTCTTAGCTGCAGCATGCGGGATCTAGTTCCCCAACCAGGGATCGAACCCGTGCCCCCTGCATTGGGAGCACGGAGTCTTACCTACTGGGCCACCAGGGAAGTCCCTACTCCTTTCTTTTTGATATTTGAAACTTTTTACTACAAATATCTGCAAAAAAGACCCCACACAATTATTCTGGTTTAAGTGCATCTATAGCACAGCAACTGTTTCCTATCTCGTAGATTAGTTGCCTCTGCGGCAGACAACCTCTGTCTATTCACACATCTCTTGAGGTCAGAGAGCATCCTTCCTCATTCCTCAGTCTCTCAGAGGACACAGCACAATTCCTTTCACATGGTAGGTGCTCAGAAAATGTTTCTTGATTGTAGGAATAGCAGCCCTTTAAATATTTGAAGGCTGTTATCAGGTTTCCCCAAGTGTCCTCAGGCTAAAAATTCTAGGTTCTCTCAACTGTTCTGTGTACAGCAAATACCCTTTTTGAACACCTTCCTCCTGTCACGGCTCTGCCCACCCTGGCACTTTGGTCCCCCAGACAGAGCCTGAGGATGAGGTGGGCTTATTTACGCAGCTCAGGACTGCCTCAGCTCCCAGCTGCTTTACCACCTGGGGACTCAAATAAGCTGGTGGCAACCCCAAAATCCCATGTTTTCATAGGAACTTCAATTAAGTCAGGGCTCTCTCATCCTTCACTTGCATAAATTGAGTGTTTGAAACTAAATCCAGAGTTTCACATTTGTTTCTGTTAAAATTCATTTTATCATAGTTTTAGGCCTCTACCCTCTGAACTGTAAAGATATTCCTGAATCACATTTCTATCACCTATCTCACTAGTTATCAATCCCAGCTATGGGTGATCTGAAAGTGGTTCAGCAAGCACTATACATATCCATGTAGGTTTTTTGACAAAAATATTGAACAAGAAAGGTGCAAGTAATAGGCTGCACATATGAAACTACCATTTTTAAAGGTCAAAATAGTCAAATATCACCAATAGTTAATGATGCAAACTAACGTATTGTCCCAGGAGCTTCCAGGTTGGCAGGGATGCTTCAATCAAGCTTCTCTTGCTGCAACTGCTTAAGTGCTATTCTTCCTCAGTGTAGTACAGGGTGGCCTGCGTGTCCTCATTTTGTCCTGAACAGTATGTTGATATACATTATTAATAGCTTTGTAAAATCATAATGAAGAAAGAAGAGGTTCCAGTGTCAGCCTACTTTGTTGAGCTCCAGCTCTGTCACAAATTAGCTGTGTGACCTCCGGCAAGTTAATTGACCCCTCTGTGCCTCTGTTTCTTCATCTGGAAAATGGAGATATTGGTAGTATTTGCATCACAGGACTATTTGAGGCATGAATGAGTGACATGCTTGGAGCCTGGCGTACGGTGGTTGCTCAGTAAGTGTTGACGATGATTAATATAACTCCTTTCCTTGGAAAATCATGCTGAGTCCAGAGATTTTTACTCCTTTGTTCCCCCAAGTACTCACAAACTGTCTGTTAATTAAAGCAGCCTAGAATTTTCCCAGGGATCAGCATCAAGCCCACGGGGTGTTAATTTCTAAAATGTTTCCCACTTTTAAGAGTAAGCACATCATTTGTCCTTCCTAAGTTTTTCAGCACAGGTCCGCACACCCCATTCACCTCAAGTTTTACGTAAGTTTTCCCAGGCACATCTTTCATCCAGACAGCAGGTTTGAGTCTATTTACAGTGAATGAGGTGGGCTCTTCCTATTCATTCAACCAGTTAGTGCTCAAATCCTTTCTAGCCAATATCATGCTGGCCATTATCACCTGAAGATCATTTTTCTTGATAGAAAAGATTAAAGAAAAATATGAAACGAATTGTTCTGCCTTCTTTGTGTTGCTGTTAACACTAAAATTGAGCCATGGACATATGCTTCCTTGTCTGTCTCCCAACTTCCATACTTAAAATGCCTTTTTAATTGCCATTAGCATCCTTCCCAAGCCTCCACTAATTCTGTTCTTCAGTGTACAGGCACATTGTATCCATTTGTGTCATTCTTTGTGTTTGCCCTGGGGTTGTGTGTTCCTCCTTCACCCTGTGGGGATCCTTTAAAGACCTGAACTCATCAGGGAGCACCCTCCATGGCAGCTGACCTGTTTCCTTAGGTGCCACGCCCCCATCCTGTTCACCATAACTTGTGACCGAAGAGTTAGAGCTTAAGCCACCTTCCTTTTTGAATTCAGACTATGAGTCACAACTATTATTTCTTCAAACTTTTTGAATTCTGTTTCCTTAAAATCTAGGGTCTATGTGAGAACTTGGACAAGCATTCTCTTCCTACACCATCATGTGATGGTCCCTTGTGGCCCAGGCAGCTGTCAATTCCATGTCAATTCCACTTCTTTCCTTCCAGTTTGGCAGTTTGGGTCAAAGACCAGAAAGTAACCATTTCCTTCACTGCATTTCCCCCCTTCTGAGATATTGAATCATTAGCAAGGGAAATCAAGAATTTATTACATATTGAAGGTTCTTTTAGAGGAAGGCAGAATGAGACTTTCATGAAGTGTTTTAGTAAACTTTTCATTGATTATAACATAAGTAGAGAAAAGCCCTTAGATCCCAAGTAGCTGAATGAATTTTCACAAAGTGGATGCACCATATCACCACCTACTCATGAAACCTATGAGCTCTGCTGAAACTTCCCTCTTGCCTCATAAATTAGTTTAAATGGAGTCAAATCTGTGCTGGGAAGGTGACAATTTCCGTAATGGAGTTAACACCTGTTGGGAACTTGAACTATGTGTCCAGCACTGTGCTAACCACCTGACACATCCAGCCTCTTTTAATCCTCACAACAGCTCTAGGCGTGGGGCTGATTTCCCTCATTTTAAAGATAAGAAACTGAAGCTTAGAGAGGTTAGGTTACCTGTCCAAGATCACTAGCTAGTAAGATATGAAGCTGGGTTTCAAAACCAGGTCTAGGTAATTCTAGTGACTTCACTCTCACCACTGCAGTAGATAATCAGCCCATAGTTTTCACCTGGCCAGCCAGGTTACAGACCAGGGTTTCTCAACCTTGGGACTATAGACATTTGCAGCTGGATAATTCTTTGTCATGGGGACTCTCCTGTGCATTATAATGTTTATCAGCATCCATGGTCTCAACCTACAAGATACCAGAAGCACAACTCCTTCGCCTTGCACCCCACCCCGCCATCATGATGATCAAAAACTTCTCCAGACATTGTCAAACGTTCCCTGGGGTATAAAACTGTTGGGTATAATCCCAGTTGAGGATCACTGTTGTAGATGATCCCATACGCCTCCTTTCTCTCTCCTCATCCATAACATCCATGAATGGTAGTAAACACAGGTGTACACCTTCCTGGTAGGTAGTACTATTTTAAACTTCTGGGATCCATCAGTTTTTTCGGAACTCTTGCCCTGAAGTCACTAGCCTCACTGCGTGGGCTGCATCGAACAATATGAATAAGAAGGTCCACTTCACTTTATCATCCAAATTACGTTCATTGCCATGCAGTCTTCTGAAGCCACAACTACCATTGCTCCTGCCACAACTGTCACAAGCCCTGTCTCTCTTCCCTTTCACATTTCTATAGAAAATCACTGGGCACTTCCTCCCATACACTCCCTTTTTTCTACCTTGCACCCATCATCCTCCACATATACAGCAATCTGTCAGAGTCATGGAAGATAAAGCTGGCATCCTCAAGTAGGGCAATGTGAGAAGCAGTTATTAAAGATATTACAAAGAGGAGAGCATGCTTTGGGGAAACTGAGGCAAGATCATGCAGGACCCTGAGTATGGGAGCTGTGTGGAGGCGTTAGCAGTCCTAGGATTGAAGGGCAAGAAGAAGGTGTGGTTACTTGAACTTAGAGAGTTTCTATAAGGTGGATCTCATGGGTGCAAAACAAATAGAAGGCAAAGGAGCCCAATGATTCAGCTTGTGTGGTCAGATTCCCGGGCACAGAGTAAGGGGGTAAGGGCAGAGAGATGATATGGAGGGGCCAGTGGGATATGTGCAGGACCAGATCGTCACAGTTTTGTCTGAGTACATTCCCTGCTCCCTTCCTTAAATTTCATTTTGAAGTCCTCTTTATCAGATCATAGAGCCTCTGGCCAAACATATTCATCTCGGTTTTGACAGATGCCTTCTTCTTCTTGCCAAGAGCCTATCATTCTAGTATCACAAGCCATGGTTTAGAGAACCAAATTCTGTTTTTGGATAGCATCTATAGAGCCAGCTGTTCATTTCTCCTCTCCTCCTGTCTCTTCCAAAATCACAAACCTCAACTAGAAGAAGAAATGAGAAAACCTGATTTACCTTGTGGGATCTGGGTGGGTTTTTCCATCAGCTTCAGGAAGGAGTGACCATCTTCTAGTCCTTTGCCTGATGTTCAAAGCAGGATTTCTCAAAACTTCAGGTCTGGGAGTTCTCTTGATTATTTTTAAGGGCACAAGATGCTGCTTTTCCCTCAGATCTATATTCATCCTGAGCAGGAAGGTCTTCAGGGCTCGGGGAAGAGAGCTCCAAGGATGGAAAATTTCTGTTCTTTCTCTTTCTCCTTCAAACTTTATGCTTGCCGGAATTCCCCTCTGTCTTCTCAGAAATGTCCCCACATTTTTAATACATTCTGTATTATTTCTTCTACCCAGTCTAAGAACACTTTGTTCTCTATGGTAAGACTTTTCTCACAGCTTTTTACCTTCTCAAGGGAGACTAGAGGCATTTATAGTGAGAGAGAGAGATTGTGGGGGGGCGAGAGAGAGAGAGAGAGAGAGAGACCAAGTAAGCAGACTGAAATAGTTCCTTTGATGTTCCTACCACCTCAGAGTCAAGTTGAAAAACAACCTCCTATAAATTTCTGCTCCAGTTTGCTTCCGAGTTCCTGGTCTCTTGGGGATTCTTGGTAACAGTGCCATTAAGTTGACATGGCTGTTTTCCTCCCCCTCTCACCTAACCTCTGATAATCTGCAAGCTATTGGTAATTAGCAGTAAATTGCACTAGCTATGAATCAAGCCCAGTTCCTCTCAGTAAACACGGTGAGGCAGAGATACTGCGCTCCATCCACACGGACCCATGATGGAGATACTTCATGCCCATCTTCCTACCTCTTGCCATGCATACTGTTTTGCTGCTGGGCTCCACATTGTAATTGTAGATTATATTATGGCTATGTTAAGACTTCCCTTCTCAATCTAATAGTAAGCTTAACTATTGGATTTTTATTTTTAATTAAGATAGCTGAGCACTTTAAAACAGTGCTTACAATAATTAGACTTAAGAACAACTACACACATATACAAATACAAATAATAAATTTGAAGAAAATGATCATAACAATCTTTAATTTATGTGACTTTTTCATTTTTCAAAGTGCTTTCAACACTTTAAAAATGTTCATAGCATTTTTGTGACACCTGTAAGGCATGTATTAGTTTTCCTATTATAGATGAGACAACCCAGGAAAGACATCTGATTTGTTCTCACTGTTTGACTTCATCAGTCTTACATTTATTGACTGATGAGATTAAATCAACATTTTTAAGTTCCACTGTCAATATCAACATTAATCTCTTGATTTTGATAACTATAGTATAATTATGTCCTGTTCTTACAAAATATACACCAAAGTATTTAGGAATAAAGGAACACAATCTGTTACTCATTCTCAAATGTTTAAAAAAAGGAACATTACGTGAGTGTGTATATATATATGTATATACCTATATACACCTACGTATCATCTATATATCTATATCTATCATTTATGTAGAGAGGGAGTGCAAACAAAGTCCAATAGAACTTATAGGGTAGGACACTACCCTATTAGCAACCCTATCTGAAAATTGGGAAATAAAAATAAAAAATTAAAAAATTTCTACTAGTCATATTAATGATGCAAAGGTCATTTGTTGAATATTTTCTTTAGAAGGTACTCTCCAGGTATTTGCTCACACATCACAATCAGTAAAAAATCAATTTTTTTCTTCTAGTTTTATTGAGATGTAATTGAAACCAGCACTATATAAGTTTAAGGTGTACAGCATGATTAGATCTGACTTACATACCTCATGAAATTATGACCACAATAAATGTAGCAAACATCCGTCATCTCATTTAGATACAAAATAAAAGAAAAAGAAAAAAATTTTTTTCCTTGTGATGAGAGCTCTTAGGATTTACTCTAACTTTCACATATAACATAGAGCAGTGTTAATTATATTAATCATGTTGTAATTTACATCCCTAGTACTTATTTTTCTTATAACTGGAAGTTTATGCCTTTTGACCACCATTAGCCATTTACCATCCCACCTCTGGTAACCACAAATCTGATCTCTCTTTCTATGAGTTTGTTTGTTTTTAAGGTATAATTGACCTGCAACACTGTTAATTCCTGGTGCATGACATAGTGATTTGACATTTCTATACATTGCAAAATGATCACCATGATAAATCCAGTTACCATCTGTCACCATACAAAGATATTACATTATTATTGACTACATTCCTCACTCTGTACATTTCATCCCTGTGACTCATTTATTTTGTAACTGGAATTTTGTACTTCTTAATCTCCATCTATTTCACTCATCCCCCTAACACCTTCTTCTCTGGCAACCACCTGTTTGTTCTCTGCATCTATGACTCTATTTCTGTTCTATTTGTTCATTTGTTTTGTTTTTTAGATTCCACATATAAGTGAAATCATACAGTATTTGTCTTTGTCTGTCTGCCTTATTCCACTTAGCAAACTGCCCTCTAGGTCCATCCGTGTTGCTGCAAATTGCAAAATTTCATTATTTTTTTATGACTGAGTAGTATTCCATTGTATATATATACCAGTTCGCCTTTATCCATTCATCTGTTGATAGACACTTAGGTCATTTCCATATCTTGGCTATTGTAAATAGTGCTGCAATGAACATAGGCGTTCATAGTAAAAAATTGTTTAAACACACTCCCCTACGTGTGTTTGTTGGTTTATTTACAAGTAACATACAGTACTAATGTACTGATAGGGAACGCATGAATAGTAAATAAATCATATTTTAAAATAATACACATTTTGTTTATTGAGAAGAGAAAAGCCCTTTTTTCTTTTTTAAAATTAATTGATTAGTTAATTAATTAATTTATTATTATTGGAGTATAGTTGCTATACAGGATTATTTATATAAGTTACAGGTGTACAATACAGTGATTCACAAGTTTTAAAGGTTATACTCCATTTATAGTTATTATAAAATATTGTCTATACTCCCTGTGTTGTACAATATATCCTTGTAGTTTATTTTATACCTGATAGTTTGTACCTTTTACTCCCCTACCCCTTAATTGCCCCTCCCCCCCCACTTATAACCTCTAGTTTGTCGTCTTTATTTGTGTCTCTGCTTCTTTTTTGTTATATTCAATAGTTTGTGGTATTTTTTAGATTCCACATATAAGTGACATCATACAGTGTTTGTCTTCCTCTCTCTGACTTATTTCACTTAGCATAATGCCCTCCAAGTCCAACCATGTTGCTGCAAATGGCAAAATTTCTTTCTTTTTTATGGCTGAGAAGTATTCCACTGTATATATACCTATACCACATCTTCTTTATCCATCATCTATTGATGATTGCTTCCATATCTTGGCTACTGTAAATAACACTGCTATGAACATTGGGGTGCATGTATCTTTTCAAATTAGCGTTTTCATTTTTTCAGATACATACCAAGGAGTGGAATTGCTGGATCATATGGTAGTTCTAGTTTTTTGAGAAACCTTCATACTGTTTTCCATAGTGGCTGCACCAATTTACACTCCCACCAACAGTGTTCAAGGGTTCCCTTTTCTCCACATCTTCGCCAACATTTGTTATTTGTGGTCTTTTTGATGATAGCCAGGTCTGACAAGTCTTTTTAATCCCACTGAAATTAACAAATGATATATGGAGAGAGCAATGTTATTGAAGATGTTTATTTACTTTTTAAATCTTGGCTTCACACATTGTGATTCAGCAATTCAAAGTGCTGGTTCCAAGCTTAGTCTACCCTGATTCTTCATTTTAAAGACGACCACAGTGAAAAAGATATCTCACAACATGTGTAGATCCAAATAGGAGAGGTGTATCATTGCCTGCACATACTGGCTTTCACTGAAATTTGGCTAGTGAAATTCCATTCGTCTCTGCTATAAACCACTTCTTCTTGCACACTAATCAGAAGGCATTGAATTTTATTATTTACAACTTCTGGATTTAAAACCCATTGAAAGCCCTTGTTTGGAAAAATTTTAAGAGGAATAGTTTCTAAATTGTTTCTAAATTATTTTTTAAAGTATAGATATGAGTTTTTTAATAGGTGACACACATTTTTTCTGGTGACAAAATCACATTTCCATCCTTCAAAATAACTACTCAAAAGCACCAGTTGCTTTTGAAACATCGTTACTTTCTCACTTTTTGTTACTTTGAGCAGATTAAGTATCTTTATTTTTTTGAAAATATATGCTTGGATATAAACTACTTACTGTCATAAATTGTCATAGAAAGTTAGTAAATTTGAAGCACTTCTCTTTTGGTAAAAGAAAAATTTTAAATTCCATCTCTAAGTCCACAACTCTTCAAAGTAATTTTTCATGAGTTCACCAGTACATTTCTATGAGATATAAACAATTTTCCTGGTCACTCCTCATCTCATAAAACGTACTGTAGGACTTCCCTGGTGGTCCAGTGGTTAAGACTCCGCACTTCCACTGCAGGGAGTACGGGTTCCATTCCTGGTCAGGGAACTAAGATCCTGCATGCTGCCCAGTACAGCCAAAAAAGGTACTGTAAAGATTCTTCAATGTTTTACTGTTCTTGCTTTAATGAAACCAGCCACACCAGTGATGTCTTATAGCACTTGGAGTACAATGCATTGCAGTTCACTGAGAGCAAAATATCAAGTGAGGTTTCCACTGCTAGCCCCTCCCTGCACAGAGTATACAAGTGGCTTGTGGCCACCAGACAACAATATAGTGAGGTCATCACTGTTGGTCTGTGCGTTAAGAAATAGTAACACTCATTTATTTCAATTTAGCTGAAACTTAAATATATGGTTCTAATATTTTACCATGTACCCCAAAGGATTAACTTGCACTTCCCCTGGGGTACACATAACTCCTCTTTAGGGACCACTGACTTAAAGAATATATTCCAATTCATCTTTTCTTCCTTTCAATGCTGTATCCACCATAATGTAGCATCATTTACCCATAGTGTTGCTTTTCCATCATTAAGTTTGAACTGCACACAGCTGCCCATTCCCTAATGTCTTCCATGTATTTCAGTGCTTTCCCTCTCTGGACCTCAAGACTTACAGATCTACCCAGAAAAGTATGAAATGGAACATCATTTCATTTTCCAAAATTGATGCTAATTAAGATACAAGCATAAATATTGACTATAATTGTAAGATATTGGAAACAACCTAAATGGCCATACGTAGGAGAGTACAGGACGTTACACAACAGAGTACCATGCAATTATGAAAGAGAATGCAGAAGATCTCTATGAATGGAACTAGAGTGATTTCCAGGGTATGATGGCAGAGACTCTGTTTTCTTGTTTGTCACCAGTTCCTAGCTCAGAGCCAGGCAGGTAGTAAGTAGTCAATAAATATTTTTTTAATCAATAAATAAAATCAGGCAATATCGAGCAGCCAGAATACAGTCCCAATTCTGGAAGAAGACACAAAGGTCTCTCTGAGCAGCTAATAGCAGTCACAAAGTCTAAGTGGGTGATGTCTTTAGGGAGGCAGAGTGACCTTCATGACTTCACCTAAACAGTGATGTGAAGAATGAAGCAACTGATTAGAAGATGCAGGACACGCCAGGCCCAGAGAAGTAATAGGTGGAGTAAAGGCAAGAGACAGAACCATCAATGACAACAACGACAAAACGGACCAAGAGGCGTCAAGTGGGGCTGTTAGGGACTCCTTAGTAATGCAGCATGGACGCTGACATTGGTCTATTCCAGGAGTCCCTTGAGCATCAGCTGTAGTATAATGTGATGCATAACTGTTGTCTGTAGTGATCACCCTCGTCACCACATTCACTTATTTATTGTCTGTATGCTCCCTCCTTTGAAAACAGACATGAGGCCTCTTAGTCATTAAGAAAAATTAAATCATACTTCATATGGTTCATTAAGCAAACAAATTTCCATCAAAAACTCTTATCAAAATTGGTAAAATCAAAAACTTGGCCAATCTCTATTATGAAATTTTAAAATATAAAATTGCCTCTGGAAGGACAAAGCTTCTGTCATTCTGGAAAATGAACAGAAACTCTTTTTTCCCGTGGTAGTACCAGTGTTACAAGCTGCCATGGCTCCTGGTCAGGGGAGATGCAAGGAGAGGGGAAGGGTGCTGGGGGAGGGAGGTAAGGCATCTAGGGAAAGCAGAGTAAAAGGAAAACTGGTGTGGCAAGTTGGAGGCTGAGAACATAGGAGCTAGGACAGCTCTTTTGGTCCGCCTCAGCCCTGGAAGATGTCTATGAGGCCCCTGGGGCTGCTGTTGAAACCTCTGCTCTGGGGCACAGACCCACCCCAGCCCACAGGCTCCAATTCCTAGCTTTATTGGGCTTCCAGCCTCCAGCCTCCACCCAGGTGCCTCAGATGCCTCCTCACCAGGCAGCTCTTTGTGCAGCTGAGGCCCCTGGGCCTCCAGCCCTGTCATCCTTGCCCTCTGCTCTAGCTCCAATCCTGCTTTGTGTTCAAGCCTCCCCTACTCTCAGCCCAAACTGCTCTGTGCTTCCTCTTCTCTAATTTGACCTCCCATTGCTCCCCCCCACCTCTCAGACTTTTTCCGTGAGTCTTCAGAAACTCCTGCTCTGGGTTAGGTCTATGCAAGTCACATTTCCCACCTGTCTTGGCCTTAAGCGAAACCTAAGGACATTGCTTCCCCCGGGGCCCTCTCTCAGGAAGGTGGCTGATTCTCCACACCTTCCAGGCCTTCAAGTCATCCTCATTTGCCAAGGCTGCTTCTGCACCACTCTCTTCTACCCTCAGGTAAATATCCCTACTCTGTTGAGTCTGACATCACTGTGCTTTACCATCTCCCGCCCCTCTCATCTCTACCGCTTAGCAAACTTTTTCCATTTCCCCAAATGCACTGAAACTGATCAGACTCACAGTCTCCCTGTTTATCCCCTGGTGACTTCAGTTTCCATGTGGACAGCCAGGCCAGCTCCCAGCCTAACTCTTCATTGACCTCCTCAAGGTCACCACCAGTCTTCTGTGGCCACTTCTCCCATGGAACCCAGAGTCTTTCCTGGAGTTCTGCTCTCTGGCCACAGTGCACTCCTTCCCATTTTCCTGCTAAACCTTCTCTTCAATCCCAGAGCAACTTCCATTCTGAGGTTCCTCTGGTTTCTCTCAGTCTGTTGGGACCCACTTCCCTTTCTTCCTTTCAACCTGGACCCAGGAGAATCTGGGTCCAGCTTTCACCACTGAAACTGCTGTAGCTAAGATGGCCAGTGCCCTTGACATTGCCAGATCCAAGGGACAATGTTCATTCTTTCTTTTCTGGAATTCTCTGCTACACATGACACCAGAGTCACTCCCTCCTTCTTGAAATACTTAACCCTTTGGCTTTGGAATCTCACCCTCTCCTGCTTGTTTTTGTACCTCTTGGAACAATTCTTTGCTGTTCTCTATGGACTTCTCTCTCCTGCCCCTGTTGTAAATGTTGCTGATGCTTCAGGGACTGCCCTTGGCTCTTGACAGGAGCAGTGGGCTCTTCACAGGAGCAGGGTTTGTTTACTTAGGTGTCCAGTTCCCTGATTGCACGCTCATCGTGTGTGAAACACAGTGACTGCTCCTTTCCATACCAGCTGCACAAATGCTGATATTCCACAGGGCCCTGTACTTGCCCCCTACTCTTTAACCATGCACACTTCTCTGGGTCATGTCGTTCACATCTCATGGTTTCAGCTATCACACATGAACTGAAGATTATTTCCAGCCCAAGCTGCTCTCTAAAATCCAGGTTTTGTGACCCAACTGCCCTATGGAAGTTTTCACCTGGATTTTCCATTGGTCCCTCAAACTCATTAGGCTCAAAATGAAACTCGTCACTGAAGATCCATGCACCCCAATGTCCATAGCAGCATTATTCACAATAGCAAAGACATGGAAACAACCTAAATGTCCATTGACAGATGAATGGATAAAGAAGATGTGGTACATATATACAATGGAATATTTCTCAGCCATAAAAAAGAATGAAATAATGCCATTTGCAGCAACATGGATGGACCTAGAGATTATCATACTAAGTGAAGTAAGTCAGAAAAAGAAAGACAAATACCATATGATATCACTTATATGTGGAATCGAAAAAAAAAAAAAGATACAAATGAACTTATTTCAAAACCAGAAAGAGACTCACAGACATAGAAAACAAACTTATGGTTACCAAAGGGGAAAGGGGGGGGAGGGATAAATTAAGAGGTTAGGATTAACATATACACACTACTATACATAAAATAGATAACCAACAAGGACCAACTGTATAACACAGGGAACTCTACTCAATATTTTGTAACAACCTATAAGTTATAGGAAGAGAATCTGAAGAAAGAAATAATATCTATCTATCTATCTATCTGAATCGCTGTGCTGCATGCCTGAAACTAACATATTAAAAATCAACTAGGGCTTCCCTGGTGGTGCAGAGGTTGAGAATCTGCCTGCCAATGCAGGGGACACGGGTTCGAGCCCTGGTCTGGGAAGATCCCACATGCCGCGGAGCAACTAGGCCCGTGAGCCACAACTACTGAGCCTGCGCGTCTGGAGCCTGTGCTCCGCAACAAGAGAGGCTGCGACAGTGAGAGGCCCGCGCACCGCGATGAAGAGTGGCCCCCACTTGCCGCAGCTAGAGAAAGCCCTCGCACAGAAACGAAGACCCAACACAGCCAAAAATAAATAAATAAATAAATTTATTAAAAAAAAAAAATCAACTATACTTCAATTAAAAAAATAAAATAAAATACAAACGCCCCCCGCCCCAAACTCGTTATCTGCCTGTAAATCTTTTCTCCTTTTGATTGTCTCCAACCCGTTTCAAGGTAGAGATTTGAGCTCCATCCATGGTCTCACATCCAATTAGTCAAGTCCTGCTATCACCATGGACATATTCTTTGTAGCCATTCCCTCTTCTCTACCTTAACTCAAGCCTCTATCATCTCTCCGCTAAATTACTCTAGCAATTTCCCAGCAGGTCTTCTTCCTCCAGCCTGCTTTTGTGCTGCCGACACAAAGGTAATATAATTCAGATCTTGTCTCCTGTTTAATCTCTTCTAAGTTATTTAACATGTTGTTTAAGACCCTTGATGAACAGGTCCCTACTTAACTCTCTAGATTAATCTCCCTCTACCACCTGCCTTATACTTTTCAAATGAGTAGCATTTGTTTTTCCTCTGCTTAGAATAGCTCCCTTATTCCCTCATTACCTAAGTAACTCCTACTCAACCTTTAAGACTCAGATTTGTTGTTCGTTTCTCTAAGAAGCTGCCTCTGCTGTGTACCATTCCTCTTCATCCCTTTTCCCCTTCCCCCAGAACTGGATTAGTTCTCTCTCTTCTGATCTCCCATAATGTATTGTGCAAACTCTATCTTGGCACTTGGTGCATGATATGTAAATACTCCTTTTACGTGTCTGTCTCTCTCATAGGACTAAGTTCCTTAAGGGCAGGAATTATATCTTATTTGTCTTTAACTCTGATGCCTTGTATAGTATTTGCCTCATTTTATCACTAAATAAATATTTGTTTTTGAACCTAAATAAGCCAAACAAGGATAAATTTATGCAGTAGAGGGGTGATATGGAGGGAGAAGAGGCCATGGTGCTACACATCCTGCCGTGGCTTCTGTGGTTCTGTGGCTGCCCCAGTGCATTGGCTTCTGCTGAATCAGCTGGAAGGCACTGGAGAGCAGAAATGACCATCACAGTTAGTGCCAGTGAGTGTACCTCTGCCTGAAAAAGTTCCTCAGCCCTCCCACAACTCTCAGGCCGCTGGTGTGGTCATTATCCCTTATGACCACGTACCCACCCGGACCCTGCCCCTTCTGCACTTTGTTTGTGTTGTTTTCTTTGATGCAAAAGGCCACTTTTGTCTTTGATGACTGCAATCCTCCCCAATGCCAAGGCTCAGCCCAAGTGGAACGTCTCCATGTACCTCTTTCTAAGACTCCCTCAATTTGTATTTTACTCCCTTTCTCTAAAATCAAGTGGATGTTATCATCAACATGATACAATTTAGTTAATATATAGTATCTTGGATAGACTTCTATTTTTTTTCACATGGCTGTCATAATTGACCCAGTCCCTTTGGTGAAAGATAAGGCTTCTTGAAAGTAGGGGACCATGTGTTCATGGTACTTATTCAACAAGTACAAAATTTGCCTAAGTACAAAATATCAGGCCTATACCAGGAGTTAGGAGGAATAGCAACTGAGATACAAGTTCCATCCTCAGTGGACTCAGAGTCTAGTGCAGTGTCTTTTAAGTAAGGGTGTATGCAAGCTGGGGAGAAGAACAAGAAGATCTGTTAAAATTTAGGGAGAAAATATTATAATGTCTAACAGTTCTTATTTCTCTTTCTAATGTTCTAACAAACTTTTTATCTAAAAAAAGAAATGCAGCTTTACTAATATGTAATATGAGGATTGATCCTGGTTCCCTCAATTGATATTTATGTCTTATAATCATATGTCATGCATGGTATAAGAGGATCCTCAGGGAAGAGTGGGAGGTCTCAAACTTACAGGGATTGACAGTGGAGACTTCTGTCATTTAATCACTTTCAGTGTACTGTGATGTACTGCAGTTTGATATGCTTGGTTAAGAGGATTTGCAATTATATTATCTAGCTTTAAGAAAATTAACCCTCACAAAGAGACAAGCGGCTTAAAAATAATTCATTTAAAGACGTCATAAATTAAACATAATACTAATAATGCAGGCACGAACAAACAAGAAAATGGCAGCTGTCACTCTGTCCACTGCTAAAATGAATCCTTCATCAGCCACATTTTAATAAAAAACGTTGGTCTAAACAGATCCAATAAGAACATGTCCCAAAACTCTAAATTATCAAGAATGTTAATTAATTCACAATGAAATTCAACCTATGTGTATCTTTTACCTTGAGATATAGCTAATGATAGTTCAATGCTATCATAATAACCAAGATTTAAAAATATTGAGCCTGAAGTTTCACTTCTGCTTAAGACATAAAAAGTTGCAGAGAATGTTGTTCCCATCCCAACAATGAGAAAAATCCAGATAAAAAACAAAATCTTAAGTTTTATTGAGGGCTTCCCTGGTGGTGCAGTGGTTGAGAATCTGCCTGCCAAGGCAAGGGACACAGGTTCGATCCCTGGTCTGGGAAGATCCCACATGCCGCGGAGCAGCTAAGCCCATGCACCTCAGCTACTGAGCCTGTGCTCTAGAGCCCGCGAGCCACAACTACTGAGCCTGCGTGCTGCAACTACTGAAGCCCGCACGCCTAGAGCCCGTGCTCCGCAACAAGAGAAGCCACCAGAATGAGAAGCCCATGCACATCAACAAAGAGTAGCCCCCGCTCGCCGCAACTAGAGAAACCCCACGTTCAGTAACAAAGACCCAACACAGCCAAAAAAAAAAAAAAAAAGTTTTATTGAACCTATCAGAAAACTGAGGTCACAAGACAATAGAACAACTTGAGTTCCAAAGAGAGACAAACCCTTCTAAGGAGAGACAGGAGACACAAACTCTCTCACCTATGGCAGAGCACATGAGAATAAGGTACAGTCTATGACACAAGTAGGGAAGAAGAAATAACTATAATTCTAGGGAACTGCCAAAGGCCAAGTGCGGGTTAGTGTGTCAGTCCAGAATAGTGAGAACCCCAACCCGAGGGAGTTCATACTGTTCACAGACTCTTATTTTTGGACCTCTACTGAGTGCTCATAAAAAGACTAGAGATAGAACATGTATACAGAAGGTAACTGACAGGTGTGAGGGTCAGACACAAAACACCATGCACTTCCCCAGACTCTTCTTGCATGTGAAGCAAAAGCTGTAAGCTTCTGGGGCAGGAGCAGCAAAGATTGTTGTCCAAGGCACAGAAAAAGATGCGTTGTGGGAGGAAGGAAGGGCATAAGAAAAGACTATCTCTAGGGGAGAAGCACAAAGCCATCTTGAGCCCCAAATCCTAAACTAATGTCAAGTAGAAGTTGTCTACCACTGGGAGAGGGGAAGCAAACTCCTGCCCAACATCGACCATAAGTACAAGGAAGACCTTGGTTGCCGTAAGGAGGAGGAGCAGGAATGCAGAGAGGGACCTTGCACCTGAGGCTCAAGTACATAGGTTCCCCCCTTAGACTGGGGTAGAACAACAGGGAAATTCTTTTATCCCCAATAGAAGTAACAAAGCACCATCTGTCTAAAGCTGGGGATAGGGCAAGCACATGGTGAGAGATCTTCTCTGTGATGCAGGCATGCAGGAAAGGCATGGTGGAGCAAAAATCCTGAGAAAAGCCACTGGCATAACAGTTCCCACCCTAAGCACAAGGCAAAGACAGCCCACCACTAGGAGAATTTGAAGTCTGTGGGGTACTGATGGTAAGCATAGCATCAATAAAACCCAAACCCAGCTCAACTCTTGACTAGATTGACTTTCCTGAGCCAACCCTCCACATTAATGGCCTAAGAGAAGAAGAGTAATGCTCATTTCCTGGCACAAATAATATTTATTTTATTCTCTCCTGTGCTACATGTAATGTCTGGTATTTACTCAAAAATACCACACACACACACACACACACATGCGCATACACCCTGCTGTCAAGAGACAATGCAATCAACAGGAGAAAACTCAGGTGACACCCAAATGTTGGACCTACCAGACAGTGACTTTACAGCAACTATGATTAATATGTACAAAGATATAGTGGAAAAGGTGAACAACATGCATAAATAGATGGGGAATTTCAGGAAAGATGGAACTGCTTGAAATGAAAAACCCAATACTGGAGATGAAGAATGTCTTCAACATGTTCATCAGTAGACTGAACCAGCTGAGAGAATCAATTAACTTGAAGATCTGTCAATAGAAATTATCCAAACAACAATCCAAAGAGAAAGAAGAATAAAACAATGACAGTAACAACAAGAGAACAGAGCATCCAAGAGAGCTAGAACAGTATTAAACATTATAACATACTTGTAATTGGAGTTCCAGGAGGATAAGAGAAAGACAATGGGGCAGAAAAGTTATTTGAAAAACTAATGGCCAAAAATTTTCCAAAAATAATGAATGACAGTAAATCACTGATCCAAGGAGCCCAGACAACCTCACAGAGGATATATGCCAAACAAACAAACAGAAACACCTTACACACACCTAGATACATCATAATCAATCTGCTGAAAACCTAAAATCAAGAGAAAATTTCAGTGGCAGCTGGGGGATAAGAGGGAGGAACACATTATATAAAGAAAAACAAAGATAAGAATTAAGGCAGACTTCTTATCAAAAACTATGCAACCAGAAAGAAATGAAGTACATCTTTAAGGTACTGAAAGAGAAAATTAAAAAACAACTACCAACTTAGAATTTTATATCTAAAGCAAATATTTCAAAAACAAAAGGAACATAAAGACATTTTCAGAAAAATAATAGGTGAGAAAATTCAGTGCCAACTGACCTGCTCTGTAATCAACAGTAAAGGGTGTTCTTCAGGCAGAAGAAACATGTTACCAGATAGAAACTTGTATCTACACAATTATGTAAAGAGTTCTGGAAACAGTAAAATGAGTACTTTTTTTTTTTTGGCTGCACTGTGGGACTTACAGGATCTTAGTTCCCAGATGGGATCAAACCCTTGTCCCCTACAGTGGAAGCGCGGAGTTACAATAATAAATACTAGCGAAGATGCGGAACAACTGCAGTGTTGCTGGTGAAAATGCAGATGGTACAACTATTTTGTAAAACAGTTTGTCAGTTTCTTATAAAGTTAAACAAATACCATACATGCCAACAATCTCACCTCTAGTTTTTTACCCAGGAGAACTGTATACTTATGCCCTCATATATACCTGTATGTGCATAATTATACCAGATTTATTAACTATATTCTTAGTATCTAACTGGAAACAACTCAGATGTCTATTAACTTGTGAATGGATAAACAAACTGTATGATATCCATACCGTGGACTACTACACAGTATGAAAGAGGAAGGAACAACTGATACAACAATATGGATGAATCTCAAAAATATTATGCTAAGCAAAAGATGTCAGGCTCAAAAGTTTACATACTGTATGATTCCATTTTTATGACATTCTGGAAAAGGCAAAACTACAGGAACAGAAATCAGATTAGCAGTTGTCTGAGGCTAGGTGTGGAAAAAGGGATTGGCTACTAAGTGGTACAGGGAACTTTTGGGGGTGATGGAAATGCCCTATATTTTTATTGTGATGGTTATATGAATGTATACCTTTGTCAAATTCATAGAAGTGAACATCTGGGAAGGGTGAAGTTTACTCTATAAAAACTATACTTAAATGAACTGACTTTAAAAATTAAGCATCCAAAAGCTGAATGCAAATCTCTTGAGTTTTCCAGTGGTGTTTAAAAGCATGCCATACTCAAGGTCTATTACTTTTGAACATTTCACTAAATATAATGATAAATGTTTAGAAGCCTCTTTTGAGGTTTCTTACTTTATAGCAAAAACCAAACACTCTGCAGGAAATGGCAAAACCAATAAGGTGACAAACTAAAGTGCATTCCCATGTCAGCAAATCCCACTGACAGATGCTTGAGAAACATTGCTGAAGATGTGAAGAAACAAGTATTAGACCAATTTACATGGTGTTGGAAGTTTGCTATTTAGTTGGATGAAAGAACAGCAGCTATTTCTAACATGCTGCAGCTCATGGTACTTTACAGATTCTGTTTCAATAATGAAATACATGAAAAACTTCTCTTTTTAAGAGGGCATTAAAGGTAAAGTGTATGGGAGAAGATACACTCACAACTGAAATGATCTTTAATAAAAAAATGATTTATGGAAAAACTGTGGAGGTGTAACCACTGAGAAAATGGCTGTTTTAATTCAAATAAATATAGGGTCTGGGGCCAAAGTTTCTATCACAAACAAAATTGATTCACTAAATAATTCCACTGCAAGAATTTTCCATAAGGAGCTTGGAACAGAAGGGTACAGGATGTAGCCATGTAGTTAGTTTTAGAAATATGAGTCCTTTAAAGTATGGGTGAATCTTTGCAATATATGAAACTAGAAGAGAGCATATATTCTGCTGCCCCACAAGGAGATATGCTGGCTAGCACCAGCTAGAGACCTGCACGCCGCAACTACAGAGCCGCGTGCTCTGGAGCCAGCGCATGGCAACTAGAGAGAAGCCCATGCCCGGCAACGAAAGATCCCACGTGCTGTAACTAAGACCCAGGCAGCCAATCAATCAGTCAATCAATCAATCAATAAATATTAAAAAGAAAGATTAGCGTTCCAAATTTATTTTTCTTTGATGATAAAGGGCTGTAATAGCATGCTACCAGCAGATTAAAAATAAACTCACGCTCAATGTGTCTCTTTAAGCAAAATATATATTTTTAAAGGAGTTAAATGATAACTTAAAAAAAAAAGAAGTTTGTGCTGTGGAGAATGCATTTTGAAAAGAAATATTTGGACATTTTTCTATCGTTACATCATTTTTTTGCCACTGAAATAACGGAAATATGCCACATATTAAAATCTCCTGTATCTGAACACTTAAAACACGTGGAAATAGAAATTTCCAAACTGTTAAAAACTTTTCCAAATAAAGAGTTTCAGGGCTTTGAACCCATTTGTTAAAAAGAATAATTCACATTAGAAAGAAAATTGCTAACCAAATTTCAAAAAAACTTTGGCATATTTGTTAGATAAGATAGAAAAATGAGAATCTAATTTAGTACAATCAATGCTGATCTTCTATTTGGATCTTTGAATCTTTGTATTACATCTTTTTCTGCCATGTTAGCTATTAATAAATAAATTGAGCTTAAAACCAGACCATCAAATCATGTTATCTCAAAGGATTAACCAATAACTATAGTAAAATAAAGCTTACTGCTCTTTAAAAAAACTATATATTACCAATAATATCTTGTGCTGTTAAGAGGTTTTTGTATGATAATAAATAGAATTATTTTATAAATACTGCTAATTTTATGTTTGTCGCCCTTTTAAAATGTCTTTTTGCGTGTGCTTTATAATTACAGAATATGCTACTACAATAGTACATGTATAAAGTTTGTTAATAATGAACATACATACACTGGATATGTATGCTGAACATTTTTACTGATGGGGTGCAAAATTTAAGAAAATAGATTGGAAATAGCTGTCTAGTTGAATTAACAAATAATTATAAAGCCTCTGTAGTCCGACAGTGTCTGGCACAATACGAGACTCACAGGAAGTATTCAAAACTTACTGTGACTCTCTGACCACCTCTGAATGAAAAATGTGGTAATTTATATATGTTTTGTGTGTATATATACCTCTCCCTCAAAATATGCATTTCATTTGGTGAGTAATTCTTCTGCATGAGTATATTTGCGTAGAAAACCATGACCATAGAAGCTGTAGTGCATAGTAGTTGCAGTTTCTGAATTTGGACCACCTGAGTCTAAACCTTGGCCTTATAATTTATTAACTTTATTAATTAATTTATTAATGTGACCTTGAATAGGCTACTTCTCTGTGTCCCAGTTTCCTTGTATGCAACAGGGCCTACCTCATGGCTTTGTGGTGAAGATAAATGAGTTAATATGTGTGAAGTCCCTTGACCTATGTTTGACATATGGAAAGTGCTCACTCTAGGCTACTTGCCAGATATATACATATCTATCTATCTGTCTATATACATACACACACAGATACACACACACACACACACACACACTGGATATGTGTATATTTTGTGTAATTTCATTTATATTTCCTGTTGTCAGTATGTATTTATTTATATATATTTATATTGAATAATAAGAATCATGTTATTAACAATATTAATAACCCACACTTACTTGGCATGACTAAATAAACTAAATATTATATATTTAAATATATTATACATAAATATATATATATATATATATAAACGAAAGACTAAATAAACTAGGCATTAGTTTAAGCACTTTACACAGATTATCTTGCTCATCTTTGGAAAAATATATAACATAACATACTTTTGTTATTCCCATTTTACAGATAGAAAACTGAGGTCCAGAAAGGATAAGTAACTCACTTAAGTTCACACAGCTGGCATATGATAGAGTCAGGAAGTCTGGCTTTTTCTACCTCCCCACTGATTTAATAATATTATTTACTATTAGGAGTAATAGTTCATAATATCTTTATTTGCCTGGTGCTTAGTATTTTATAAAATACTTTCATATACATTGAGATTCATAACCAGCCTGTGAAGTGAGTTGGGCAGGATTATTATCCTCACTACTATAGGAGAGAAAACTGGTACAACTGAAACCATGGGTGTCTTTTGGAGGAAGTGTTTCTGTGTTACAAACATCCTGGGTGCCTCTGTACCCAGGGAGTCATTTACCATAAATGTACTGAGTCCTTATAACATGTCAAACTCGGACAGGGGTGCTAGCGATATGAGCCACAACCTTCCCCAGAAGCATCACAGCCTAGTGGGAGACCAAGGTATGGAAACCAAGAATCACAGCACACAATGTAGTCTCTAAGGGAGATATGAAAAGAGTGCTTATGGAGCACAGAAGGAGGGACCATCTGTGCCGGAGAGGTCTTAGAAAAGGCAAGGGTGGGGCCTTTCCTGGAAGAAAGAATGCGTGTGTGCGAGTGTGAATCCATGTTTGTGACCATGACCGTGTGACTAGGTGGATCTGACTGTGTACCTGTTTACACGGGCTTACTCATGGGTTAATTTATGCACATTCAGGCTGTAAGTGTGAAAGCAGAAAGCCTGAACGTAAAAGAAAGTGTGCTTGGATTCACACACACCATAGCGGAATCTGACCTGCCCTGGATGGTCTCCCCATTTCTCCTTCCTCCCCCCAACAGCAGGGTAACCAGTTGCTTGCCACTCTACCAGTTGCCTGCCACTCTACCAGTTGCCTTGTGAGCTATGGTGATTAGACCCACCAGGTTTTCAATCTGTCAGTCTGAATGTGTAGTGGTCTAATAGAGCCCACCAGCTTGTGTGATTGGGGGTGAAGAGTACAAGTATCTGTGGGTGTATATCTGTTGGTATACTTCTGGCTATGTGTGAATGCTTAGCGTTGACTGCTCCTAGCCAGAGTGGGAAAACCTCCCCTCTCCCTTCATCTTCACTATCTTGGGAGTTCATACACTCACCTGTTTCCATTGCCATCCAAATGTGGCTGGCTTCTGCCTTAACTTAAATGTCCTGGGATATGTAAATATACTTCTGTGCCAGGACTGGACAGAGGCAAGGCTGGAAAATGCTGGTGCCCATTATCTGTGGAGGCACTCCGTGCTCTCCCCCATTCTGGTCCAGGAATCTCCCACAGGATGAAAAATGTGTTCAAAGGCAAACAGGAATGGTGACAGCCATGAAGAACCCAGAGGGTCACTCCTAGGGGCGAGCTGGTCAACCCCCTCCCCTGATGATAAAACCTGTTTTTATGGCAAAATTGATCAAGGAGGGAAAGCGAGGACTTTTCTCTCCACAAGTGCTACCTCAGGGACTGAGGAGGTCGGGGGGTAAGGCTGCAATACTCTTTCTTTCTTTTAAACTTGCACAATCAAAAAAGCTAAAATGTTAATACGCAATTGATGGTGACTAACAGTATCTCTATAAAGTGGCCAAATAGTTGAACTAGATTTTCCCTTTTGTCATAAGGCATATAAATTCAGGGCTGTGGGGTCATGTAAGGCAAAGGTATTATGTGCTGGAATACACTGATGATTTGTGAGTGTTTATGTCCTGGCCCAATGCACTGCCACACAGCTAAATATTGGCATGTTAAAATAAGCAAGAATGAACTGCAATAATCAACACATGTAGTATGCCATATTTTAAGTTTAATGAATGAGTGGGTGAAGAGAAAAACAAACATATTCAGAAAAGTAGAATGGTCTCATATATTGATCCTTGAAATTACAATACCTGGATTCTGTTCTCAATTTCAGCAATGACTTAATCTATTGAAAGGTTTTTATCATATATGGGAAAATTAGTCCAGTGGCAGGGTATCTCTCAAAAATATGAATATGCTTAATCAAGCCTTGTTGAAGTGTCTTTTAAAATGTAAATGATTACAAATAAATGTTAGCTGTTGCATATCTGAATATATTTATTGTAGCACCATATATAGTATATATTTCCATGTTCTGGACACAAACATTATCCTAAACTTTAAGGGAAGATATTGGTTTTATAATGTGCCAGGAGAATTTTTCCATAGTCAATATGTTGTTTATTTGCACTTAAATATTGCATCAATAATCTGAAAAAGAGAAATAGCCTGATTATGGCTAGAGATTCTGATTAGAGGCTAAGGTTTCTATCATGGACTGCTTTCAACTGTTATATTTTATGGCACAGATTCAGTGGGAATCTGATCTGCTAAAATATTTGGGCTGTGAAAACTCCCACACTGTGACAGATGTCAAGTCCAATTAAGTGACTCATGTCCAGGTTTCTGTCCAATAGGATTTCCCATTAAATATCAATTTAGGGAAAAAAATTCCATCCCCCTTCTTAAGCCTTTATCTCTTCCACCATCTCCAGGCTGAATCAATTGGTACCAGGAGAGCCAAGAAGCCACACACTCATCTCTGCCTCTTTGCTCTGGCTCTCCCACCCTCTCGCGTCTTTCTCAGCTTCCCTGTCACTGTTACTCTGGGAGACGTTCACTTTTCACCAACCTTTCTCCAAACATCTCCAAGCCACTGACTATATATATTTTGCTACAAGGTAAAGAAAGGAGGGGGTGGGGGTGGGAGATGTAACCAAGCCTTGAAAGACTTTGAAACTGGAAATATGTGTCTGTTTATACAACATACAAGTAAATGAGGGAAGAGGAAGAGGCAAGCTAAGCCCCGAGTTACAGTATTGTGTTCCTGGGAACTGGGGAGACATCAGCTGAACAAAGCCTTATCTCAAAAAAAAAAAAAAAAAAATCACTTCTGAGCAAGATCGAATCTCTGCCTTGCACTTCCCAGTTTCTGCTCAGTCGTATTAAGGGAAGGAAAGGCGTTCTACAGGAGCGGAATCTTATCTTAACCATCTTTCTTATTGATTCTTCCGCTATTAGAAAGTGGAGGAATCAGCCCTTTGATGTGATTGTGTTTATCTCTGCATCTCTTTTGTTATTTATAGAGACCTAGAAGAGGAAAAGAGGCACGAGACTTTTCAACACATCGTTTAAAAAAAAAATCAACAACGAATTTCCCGAAATGTTTGAGAACAATTAAAAGGAAAAGCCGTTTTTGATCTATCAACTAAGTGAACAATCATTCATATCGTCCATATCCTGAGATATTATCGTCCCTCGCTGTGGACACCAGCGAGATGACAGCTGCTTTTTCATTTTTGAATGTAATAAATATTTGCTGCTTCTAATATATTTCGGAATTTCTCCCTGCTATTCCGTGGGATTTTAACTCTAAAAGATTGGAGAAAAGATTATCGAAAAGGCTTTTACAAGGTAAGCCTCCTTTAAATGATTTTTTTCCAGCTTGGAACTAAGTTAGATGATTCATATCGCATTTATAGATGTATTTCAGTGAATGGCTGAAAAAAACAAAATGCATACACGACATGCTATTTACGAATATTTTAAAAAGATTTCTGGAGAAGAATTTAACATGCTTCGAGGGCAACCCGGGAACTTTTTATCCGAACTACAACTATGTTGTTGTTTATTGTGATTTTCCATTACTCGCCTATTTATTTATACCCTTTCAAGGCGAAGGTGTAGCTGCAAGTTCTACTTATAAACGTATCCGTGAAAAGCCCACAGGGAGTCACATGTATTTCACTTGGAGCATTTGTTTTTATTTTGCCTTAGAGGACTTGTTTTCCTCCCAGGGAAATGAAAGCTGCCTTGGAGCCAAATTCGCTCCTAAGCAAGTGCGGTGCTGGGAGCGGATAGCACAGCCCCCGCTTTTGTCTAGGAGCAAACGCTGCCGCACGTCGCCGACTCGATCTCTCTTCCAGCGATCATCCCTCCAGCGGCGCACTAGGGGCCCGGGGCTCGCAGCCTGGTCCTCCCTCCCGGTGCCCGCGATCGGTGCGCTTAGCCCCCGCAGGTGCCTCCCCGCCTGCCGGACCCTTTCTCGAAGCCCGAATGTCCTCGAAGCCCCACGGCTGGGAGCGGCCCCCTCCCCGGAGGCGCGCGATCGGGGCTGGTCCTCCAGGCGCCCGGGAGGAGCGGGGCAAGCAGGCCTTTCTAGGATCGCATCCTTAGAGGAAGGCTGAGGACGGGCTAGCTCGGCCTCGGCCAGGCCGCCCGGGGACAGCTGAGGGCTCCCGACTCCGGGCCCCCGAGCACCAAACTTTGCGGGCGGGGATGCAGCTCGGGCCGGGGCAGCAGGCGCGGCGCCCACCTCCCCCCGGCCCTTCCCTTCCCTCCCCAGCCTCTCCTTCCGCAGCCACCCGGCCGCCGACCTATTCCCGGGAGGTGGTCGGCAGACTGCGGGCGCATTGTCTTATCCCACATCGCCGTGTCCCTAGGTCCCCGATGTGTGTGGCTGTCTGCGTGACAGATGGTGCTTCGGGAGCCTGCGAGGGCATGAGAGTCCATTTGCTGTTGAAAGGAGCCTCCACGTTTGTTTAGTCATCTATTATTTCGGAGAAGCGCGAGGGGTACGGGGAAGCCTTCCCGCTCCGGGACGCCTGCTCTCCGTCCGCGCTCGGGGCTGGGTTCCTCTGGAGTCCAGAGGGCGCCCAGTTCTCCGGCGGCTTCGCCCCAGGCCCTCGGGGCGGGAAGCGCGCTCCGCGTCTCCCCGCCCCCCCGCAAACCCCAGATGGATTCGTCGTTCGCATTCATTCGTTTGTCAGGGTCGGAGAAGAAGTAAGGGAGGCGGAATGGCCGAGTTGTATTTAGCCGAAGGAGGCACGAAACCCAGGAGCGGCCTCGCAGGCCTGCGGTCGTTCCCCGGAGCAGGCCCGCAGGCCGGTGTGGGTCTCCCGCAGGCCTCGGTGTCAGGCCCAGGATGCGGCCTGGGCCGAGGCGAGGCCTCGCTGGCTCCTGAGCCGGGCGGTGGCGCGGGGCTCGGCTCTCGGGCCTGCCCGCCTCGGCGCGCTCCCTCCCCGCGGGGTCCGCTCCTCGGAGCTCGCCGGCCTGCCGTGGGGAGGCGGCCCGGGCCGCGCGGAGGCCCGGCAGGCTAGGCCCTCGCCCGCTCTCGCTCCTATCCAAAGAAGACCCCCATTCCTTTTATTGATCGCTTTTCTGACTCCCCCTCAGCCTCCAAAATGATGCTGAGTCCAGACCAAGCCGCCGACTCGGACCACCCCAGTTCGGCGCCCTCGGACCCGGAGTCGCTGGGTGGCGCGGACGCCAAGGTGCTGGGCAGCGTGTCGGACCTGGAGCCGGTGGAGGAGGCCGAAGGCGACGGCAAGGGCGGCAGCCGGGCCGCGCTCTACCCGCACCCGCAGCAGCTGAGCCGCGAGGAGAAGCGCCGCCGCCGGCGCGCCACGGCCAAGTACCGCTCGGCCCACGCCACCCGCGAGCGCATCCGCGTGGAGGCCTTCAACCTGGCCTTCGCCGAGCTCCGCAAACTGCTGCCCACGCTGCCCCCGGACAAGAAGCTGTCCAAGATCGAGATCCTGCGCCTGGCCATCTGCTACATCTCCTATCTCAACCACGTCCTGGACGTGTAGGGCCGGGGTCGCGGCGCGGGGCCGCCTGGCCGGGAGTGGGTGAAACGCGGCCAACCCGGGCGGCCGCCGCGGCGATGGAGGAGGAGGCGGTGGCCCAGCGGGACGGCCGCCGCCACGGCCTTGGACCGGGTAGGAGGCTCGCACCGTGTTCTCTCCTGTCGGCAGGGCGACTCTGGAAGGTTTCCGACTCCAGAAGGGTGGGGTTGTCTGGCGAGCCCTGGGGCTTGTAGGGAGTGTTTTCCAGGCAAGGCGAACCTCCTGGAGGCACCGAGACGAGTGGCCTCCAGGCCTCCCCTCCACGTGTTAGGATCCCTTTAGGGGTTGTTGCTTTAGCTCACTGGAGACTGAGTTCTCCTACATTCATCTCCCACAGATCTTCATGTTTTGAAAGAATGAGGGCAGAAGCTCAGAGTCTGGGCTTCTAACTTTAGACTATCTGGATTTTTTCTAACTGACAAATCACCAAACATCATGAGGGGAGGGGAGGGAATCTCCTCCAGGGCAGAGATTCAAGACACAGAAAGGTGGAACAGGAAACTTTCTGATCCGTTGTGAAAAGAAAGATTATATTAGAATCCAAGTAAAACAGACAAGCCTAGAAGATATGGTAAGGTTAAAAACATGCATTGAGAACAAACAGATATTGTGGGAAGATTTGAGTTTGGTGAGATTTTTTAACCCCAAGGTCTGACGCTAATGTAGACAGGAAAATCCATATTTAAATGGAAATATCTGATTGCTTTTTCAGGCGAAGTGCCCCTTTATATATCCAAAAACATCTATTTGTGACCTTAAACATGTGGACCCATAGGTGCAGTTAGAAAAGACAACCTATTTTTATTTATGTTAGAAGGAGTAGAGTATTTTTTTCAAGACACTTATTTTTCAGAGTGGTGATAATTTTACTTTGGACACTCTGTGCCAATTTATTTATAGTCAAGTGTTTACACTTTCTCCTGTGGAATAATTATGTCTAACTTTTTACGTGTTTGTTGAGATTATACTGTGGTCTTTCTTTTGGCTCTAATTATATTGCACTTGTATAACAAATTTCCCACATCTCCCTGTTTCTAAACATATTTTATATATTAAGATGTTTGTTCCTGAAAGGTTCTTTTGTTGTGTCATCAGCAACGCTAGCACTTCACTGTTATAGTTTTTTAAAAAAAGTCAGTGTCGTTATCCTTATCTGTAGTTATGTCTGAAAAGTACTTTGCAAACCGTTTATAAGGAGAGTAGCTTCTTTGTGTGTGTGTGATGTTTGTGTGTGGGATGATTTTAGGAAATTAAGTTATTTTCCTAAAAAAAAAAAAAAAAAAGAATTCAGAACTACTTTCCTCTGTGACAACCAAAAAGAAAAGTCTATAACCTGAAAATGTTTCATGTTCTCAGCTGTGAAACTCTTAAAACAAGGAGTGTATTTTAGAGACAAGGGGAAAAAAAAAAAAAAAAAACCACATCTGCTATCCAAAGAATTTAGTCTTTTTCAGGGTTTTTTTGTGTCTCTGTTGCTTTATATAATGCAATATTTTGTAGTGAAAATAGATATAATCTGGTTTCTATCTGACGAGTTTTTCATATCTCATGAATGGTGCGCTGTTTTGAATAGAAATAAAGGTATCAAATAAAGTCATCTCCTTTATTTTAAGCATACTGTCTAAAAATAATGAACATACTGGCTGAGCATGAAATATCTTAATGGACTCAATTCCTCAGAAGGGAACTAAAATTAAACAACAGCAACAACAACAAAACCAAATCTTAACATGTATTGAGATATTTGATGTTCTTCCTAAAGTTGGATACTGATCAGTCTATAAATAGATGCCCCACATATGATGGTGACATAAATCATGTTTCTCTCAATGAAGCAAAAAGATTATCAGTGTTTATATAAAACCATTGCTTGAATCATAGATTTTTTTGCTTTAAAAGCAAATTTAGTAACTAACCCAATCTCTTCAAATTAGAGTTGGGAAACTGGGGTCCAAAGAGTTTATATGCCCTGCACTAAGTCACATGGCTACTTAATGAAAATGAGAAGACCCCAAGATGATGACTCTAAGTCCTCATGGCACTTATTAAGAACAAGGTGCATTTCACTATTGTACTATAGCACTCAGACATCTAATCAGGACATAGATTTAGGACATGATATCTGCAAGCAAGAAAAAATAACTAAACCCTGGACCAACCTGGAGATACGAAGAATGTTATCTACAAAAGCCCATACTTAATATAAAAATGTGGAATACTCTGTCTATAAGCAGAAGACACGAATAACTTAAAGACTATATATATGTGTATATGTACACACACATATATAGAATATTATCAACTATGAGTCTATATCACACCAAATCTCTGGTTGCAAAGTAAAAAATGCAATTATGTGGTTGCTTGGTTTTATAGCTATAAAATATCTGGGATTCTGAGCACTTTTGACTTTTTCTGGTAGTCAGGTTCACAGATACCTGATCAGGGAGACTTCATTCTCTTCTTCAGCTGAGGAGAGCACTTCCTAGGACATGAAAAATAACGGTGGCTTCTTTGGCCTTGTATCTGGACCAAGTTGTGGTCCCTGCAGCAGTGGTTAGTTGCTCGGCCTACACACACACTACCTTTGGACTGAGTGTTTGCAGGTCTCCCTTCCCACCTTAAGGAGTGCGGTGAGGTAGCTACTCCCCGTCCTAATAGCACTTCTCTGTTGTAGGACAGAAAAATCGGCCCTGCTCCTTTGCCAAGGAAACGAAGTCAACTTCTAGCCTCCCTTTCCTGGTTTATGAGCCCAACTTCCAACTGACCGACACGGTCCTCCCTCTGACACCTAGGAGGAGCCTATTAACTCCCCTCTCTAGACCAAGTCCCTTGCCCTTGGAGTTGGACGTAGGGCAGACATGGACAAAGGGCAACATCCCTTCCCAGGTACACAGCCCACGTGATCTCAGGAGAGGATCTTTGCAATGTCACTTCAAATCCGAGGCTTCTGAGCACACCCCAAAAAGAAGGGCAACACTGTGGCCCTCTGCTGGACCAGAGGCTGACTGGCTGCTGCCTAGCACGTGGCAGGGACTGAGTACTCCGCCACACATAAGGGAGTAGAGTCTTCTCCGAATAATGATGATGGTGATCACTCAGTCTTACATTCAACAAATATTTATTGAGGACCTACTGTGTACCAGGCATTGTTCTAAGTGCTAAAAATAGAGCAACAAGTGAGACAAAGTCTACTGGAGAAGAGCAGTACCCTGACGACCATAAATAATAGTTAACTTCAGGTATGGCTCAAGGCTATGAAGAAAAATAAAGCAAGGTAAGGAAATAGAGAATGGCAGCTGAGGGTGCTGGTGGAGGGTATTATTTTAGATAGAGCTGTCAGGAAAGGCCTCTCTGAGGAGGAAACCTCTGAGTAGAGACCTGGCTCTGCCTAACCAGCAGCCTCCACAATTGCTGCCCCTCGTGCCCTTCCTTCTAGCATCCTGTTAACCTGACCTGTGCTCAGGCCACCAACGCAGCTCTTGGGGATCCCTCACCATCCCCCACTGGCGGCAGCCTCATCCTTCAGCCCCAGCTTGCTCCCTCTGTAGGCAGAGCTGGGACCACAGTTCCTCCAGCTGCTCCTCTCCCCTCCTGCTCTCCGTCCCCACCGCTCAGCAGCTCACCAGGGCACTGCTGCTCCCCAGAAAACGCAGCCCCCCCTGGCCCAGCCGACAAGGACACCTGGGCTGCATATTTCTATGCCCAAATGTCCCCTCACTTCTGCCACTGTTTGGAGACATCCAGAGAAAAGGGGCAAACGTTCTGGGCAAAAAAACCCCAAACAAACAAACAAACAAACAAAAAACCCACAATAAAACCCTTCCCTTGCATGGGGAGGAGAACGGAAGAAGCAGCAGCAGAGGGTGTGGGTGGCGGGATGCAACGGGAAAGGGAGAGCAGCCTGAGGTCAGGGGAAATGGGTACGGAAAGAAATGAGGCTGGGTGGAGGTGGAGGACTGGGGCCGGGAATGCCTGCTTCCCATATGAACCCTGTTCTTGGGGCTTCCTCCAGTGGCCCTGCCCCTCGAACAAGCATCACCTGATGCTGTGATGAGGTTAGTAGACAGAGCCGATCTCTGTAACACTGGGATTTATCCAGTTCCCATCACTGCTGTCTGTTTCTGGATGCCTGTCTTCCTCCCATGGAGGTTCAGGGCAGCAGGAGTTCAGGGGGTGGGGACAGCTAATGTGAACGTGTGTACAGCTGATACGCTTTTTCTGGGCTTAGAAGGGCTATCTCATTTAGTACTGGTAGTGGTAGAAATATTAATAGCTAACGTGTATTGAGTGTATGCTATGTGCTTACCGAGTTAAGTGCTTGGCAGGCATGATCTCATTTAACTCACAGCAACCCAGTGCAGTAGGTACTTTTGTCTCCATTTAACATATGAGGAACTTGAGGCTTAGAGAAATAAAATAACTTGCCCAGGGTCACAAAGTCATGTTTGTCAGTTCATCAAAACCCCTGCCCTTACCCATCATACTCCATGGCTTTCCTTTGCCAGAGGGACGGCTGGGCCATGCACATACCCCACCCTTAGCTCCTGCACCCCGTCTCTCCACCCACGTGATCAGGGGAAGCTTCAGATCAGACATACCAAAAGAGTGCAGGATCTGCAGTGCACGCACCAGCCACCCAACCAAGGGGACACGTGGAGGCTAAGACTGGGCCTCTGTTCCGATTTCCAGGTCAAGCGTGTGCCCTGACTTGGGGCTAAACTCTTGGGAAGACACTGCAGGCTATGGCAGTCCTGAATCAGCCCCTCCTGCAGGAGTCTGGCGCTGACACTGTCCATGGTACTACTCTTCACCACCACACGGGTGAGCCTGGCTCCTCGGCCTGCCCCATCCACACCCCTCTGCCCATCAAGGCCCAGCCTCACACTGCACATCATCCCTTGCCTGGACCTTTTTCTTGACTCTTCAATGCCTATAAAAAAATAAAACTCTAATTCTTTCTCTGGGCACAGAAATCTTTCACAACCTTGTTTCACATCCTCTCGAGCATCACCTTCAGCTGCTCTCGCTGAAGTTAAATGTTCCTGCCAAATTCAGATTTCCTCACGTCCCTGGAGACGCCTGTCCTTTATAACCTCCACTTGTTTTCCCTCGGCCTAGAATGCTCTCCTCCAACTTTATTTTTGCCCAGAAAATTCCAATGATGCCACTGTCACCCAACTCAAGTGTAACCACTTTACAAAACTTTCCTCAATTTCTTTGGGCAGCATGAGCTGCTCTGCTCTCTGAATCCCAGGTACAGTCGTCATTATGCCAGAATTTATCTTTCTCCCATCCCTGTGTTTGAGACCTAAAACTCTGGGGCCAGTTTCAGACCCTGGCTCCAACTTACTCGAAATGTATGATGTTGAACATGTGACTGTATTTCCTTCCTTTTCAAATGTGTGGGATGGGACAATGCATGCACCTTTCTCAAACGCTGCTGTGAGGTTTCTATGGGATAAGGCAGAGTGTTTCCAGAGTAGGAAGAACATAGTAAGTGCTTGATAAATGTGAACGATTATTATTAACTTTGTATTTATAGTATGCATAGGAAGCTGTATGAGAGAAGCTAAAAATAATAATACGTTAATAATTCATTTATGTATTCATGATTTGTGGTCTCTACCAACTGTATTCATCTGCATATGACACATTATTAACTCTACAGAAAGTCAGACAGTAATAATCCCTGTCCTATAAAACAGAAAACATCATAGGTAAGTAAGTAAGTAGTAATCCATGGAATAAACCATAAACATACACATCTAAAGTTATGTGCAGGTCTGAGAATCCCACTCCACTCCATGTGGGAGGCCTGGCCAATGCCTTTTCATCTTGGTTTTTCCCATCGCACTGAATGCTGTGAACTCCGGATCTCCTACTAACTAGCTGTGGCCTTGAAAAATTACTTAATTCTGTGCCTCAGTTTTCTCACTTGTAAAATGGGGGGGGGGGGAGTGATAGTAGTACCTACCCTGTAGCTTTATTAGGAGGATTAATTAAGTTAATTCACATAAAGCACTTAGAACATATCCAGTGCACCTTCAGATCTCAATAGCATTTTCTGTATTGGCTCTTACGGCAGATAACTTTTTCAAAAGTTAAATAGTTAAATTATTTTTGAGGTAATGAAGAGAGAAATTGTTGCAATTTCCTAATGAATTTTGCTAAGTATTTCTGGGTCAGGAGGGAGGTTCCTCATCTCCTTGCTAATCATTCCAGAAAGATACCAAGAAAAGGGAAGAGTTCATAATGCCATTTGTAGCATCGTGGATGGACCTAGAGATTACCATACTAAGTGAAGTCAGACAGAGAAAGACAAATACCATATGACATCACTTATATGTGGAATCTAAAGAAATGATACAAATGAACTTATTTACACAACAGAAAGAGACTCACAGACAGAAAACAAACTTATGGTTACCAAAGGGGAAAGGGGGTCAGGGAGGGAGGGATAAATTAGAAGTTTGGGATTAGCAGATACACACTACTATATATAAAATAAACAACAAGGACCTACTGTATAGCACAGAGAACTATATTCAATATCTTGTAATAACCTAAAATGGAAAAGAATATGAAAAAGAATAAAAAATATGTATATAAATCTGAATCATTTTGCTGTACACCTGGAACTAACACAACATTGTAAATCAACTATACTTCAATTAAAAAAAAAAAAAAGAAAGAGTAGGGAAGATTTCATGAGCTTCTTGAATCACAGGAAAAGTGGTAAGATTTGGTGGATGGAGGAGAAGGGGCAGCCTCCCTAGGATCACCTGGAATCAGGATGGGAGAAGTAGGAGGAAAAGGACATTGGGGTCTGCCTGCCTGAGAGGGTCAGACTGATGGAAGGGCAAGAGAGGAAAGAAAATCTTCCAGAGCTGATTCTGTGGAGCAGTATGAGGGCTGGGGATTATCCCCTGAGCAGCGGGAGGTGAGCCGCACTGGAGGGGGAGGTGAGGACGAGGGGGGAGGTTACCTTAGTTCAGGTGTGAGTCAACTGGGGCCTGGTGAGTAAAAATCAATCTGCATGAACTTTCTGAGCAACTACATTAAAAAACAAAACAAAATAAACAAACAAACAAAAAACACTCTTATGGATGATTTCAGAACATCTACCAAAGCTAAGGGGATAGTACACTGGTTTCTAATGTAACTGACATTTCTTTGTACACTTAGCCATGCTTCCTCATTACCACTTTGGGCGATTTGAAGCAAATCCCAAATATCATACCATTTCATTCATAAATACATCAGTAAGTATCTCTAAAAGTTAAGGGACTCTTTTTCTTTTATTATTTTAACAAAACTGAAATGCCATTATTACAGTGAAACAAATTAATAGTATTTCCTGAATACTGTAAGTGAGCACCTACATTTTTGAGGGGAATTTCACAGCTGGTCTAACCCATGTTTCCTGATTATCTTTTCCCACCAGCCAGTTGGATTGTCTCTCTGGTAGTCTTCCTTCTATTTTAAAAATCCATCCCCTGTCCTCCTTAACTTTGGCATGTTCTCTTACTCACTTATCGGACAAGAGTGCCCCTCTGGCCACCCTCCCCCTGCCCCATCATGGATGGACGTAACTGGCCACTTCGGCACAGAAGGCCGTTCCACACTCACGGCTGCTGTGTGGGCCGTCCTGGGGTGGCTGGTGGCTGGTGGCTGGCTACCTACAGCTCAGGGTGACGGAGAAGGGATCGCTAGAACACGACAGAGTGGACACATGACCAGAGCACAACTAAGGCCGATTTTAAAGATGTAAAAACAAAAAGTCAGATGGATTCTTTTAGCTGTGGATGAAGAACTGGGGTGAGGGGGTGACGTGGCATAGAAAGCATTCTGGGGACTCGGGAGTGAGGACCTGCCAGCCCCCCTGGACAGCAGCACCTATGAAGGCCTGAGGACCACTCACAAGAGCAACAAGCTCCGCTAGCACGTCCTTTCAGGTCACAAATCTGTCACACATGCTATCTCTGTGAGTCCCTCAGGCCTGGCACCGGGGTACGACCAACACTCTGAGGGGTTAAGTGACTCAACCAGTCTCACACCCTCTCAGCGGCAGAACCATCTAGAAGCGTTTGACACCAATCCCGTGCTCGTTCTACACACCGACCTCACGCTGTCTGCCCTGGCGTGTAGTTAGTAGCCCGGTGACTAATAACAATATCAGCAAAAACAACTGCAAACACTTAGCACTCACCCTACGCCAGGCACTTCCCATTAACTCACTTAATCCTCCGACAGCTCAGTGAGACAGGGGCTCTTATTATTCCTAAGTTACAGACAAGACACCAAGACACAGAGAAGTCAAGTAACGTGCCCAAGGTCATGCTGCTAGTAAGGACTTGCATGGGAAAGTAAAGCTGAAGGGCAGTAAAATTCAAAAGCTTATACTTTGGAAAGAAGGAAAAAATACAAAAGTTTCTCTTTTGTGAAAATCATAAAATAAAAAACTACAACAATTGAAAGAGCAAATTTTCTCTTTTAAGCAGCCTGGGCCCGGGACTAGACATTGGCCTGGCCCCTTGGACTTGTCCTCTCCTGCTGAGAGACCTCAGTGTCACAAAGAAGAGGTGACAAGGCATAAATGCAGGGCGCGTTCTGAGTGTGGCTGTAGAGGATTGCGGACTGACAGCGCCACATCTTATTGGTCTGCATCAAGCCTCAGGACAAGCCAGAACGAGTCACTCTAGCGGGACCATCCTGACAACACTTTAGTCTTCGGAAAATGTTCAGAAAAGCCTAGTGGTTAGTGTCCTGGTCCAATTCTAAATAAATGGAAAAAAGAAATGAGTGTTCTTACTAGGGAGGCTGTGTGTGGGCACTGAACACTTACACAAAGAAAGTGAGCCCATCCAGGAATGGAACATCTACTGTGTCGTGGGTGTGACAGACGCCAGTGGTCTAGGGCTGTCGCACCTACGTATCTCAACTCTCCTGTCCCTCTATTTCGGAACTTAGCTATCAGGACCCCCAGTGGCAGCCACTTTGTTTTAGTGTCTTGTGGTGTGAGTGGGAGGAGATATTACTTACTACAATAGCTAATGATTAATTTTTTAAAACTAATGATTTTTAGTGGTTGGAACCTCAAGCGGGCTTTGATGTTCTTGGTCTGTGGGCCGAATGTGGCGAGTGGCTGAGCTGCAGGCCGCGCTGCTGCCCCTGTGCTGTCGTATTTGCATGTGGGCCCGGGTTTGTCTTTGGCTGCTTGCATGGTTTGGGATGAGACCCTCGCGTCCCAGGGGAGGGGGGCAGGTGTTGCTCCAGTCGAGCGAATGGAACCAAATTACAGGCCCGTCTGTCACCTCCTCTGGGAGAAGGTGGAGGGAGGGAGAGGACGGGTGATGGGAGGGAGGGAGGAAGGGGGAGGCGGGGGAGGGGAGAGGACACTCCTTGCCTCCTGAGGAGCCCGGCCAGCGCGAGACACAGGGGATGTGGAGCGGGGTGACACTGCCACCCTGGGGACGCGGTGTGGGCCTGCGACCCCAGGCTCTTCGCTGATCCGCCGTACTCTGCGGCCACTTAGGCCGCGTCTACGCGGCTCCGGCCAACACTCAGGCTGGAACTGGTTTTCACTAAATTGACTGATATATTTTCTGACTGCACTGATTTGGGGGCTGAGTCTCTATTCCACCAAATCTCCTGGAAAGAGACACACACACTCTCTCTCTCTCTAATTAAGCCACACCAATTTGCACGTGTGGACACAGATGCACCTCCGTGATTGTAGCCCTGGGTGGGCACAGCTACTGCACCTCTGCAGGGATTTGTCCTTCAGTGAGAGAGCGAGAGAGGGGGCGGTGGTAGAGAGAGATAATGCTGATTCTATCCTGGTGATGTCCTGCAGCTTCATTAACATTTGGAAGTTACTTTGAGGCCGCCAGAGATAAGCAAAGATAATGTGAACACTTTGCTGTCTGGGGCAGCCTCTAGAGATTCCTTCTCCTGAAGGCCCCAGTGTGGCAGAGCAATGTTTTTCTAAGCTACCTGAGAAAAATGAAAACAGATGATGTGGGCCTTTCATGAAACACCATGAACAGGAATAATAAAGTGCCATCATTTTGCTTTCTCTCATAGAGTGGTACCAAGAATATAAGAGAGAATGGGGGGAGCGGGGGAAACCTCAAACCAGATAGAGTGGTTCTAATAAGAAACAAGTTCTTGTCAAATTCTCCAGACTTGTGTGGAGAAAACCATGTTTCACACGTCTTACCCTTTCTTCTCCCTGCCTCTGGGGTGGGAAAAGTCAAAGCAATTGTCAGCTCCCAATAGTTCTTTCAATAAGAAAAGAACTGAGGCATAGAGTGATGAGGTACTGCAGGCCCAAGAAGAGACACATTTCTTCCCCTTTTCTTCAACAATGAAATGATTGACAGAGATAATTCCCTGAGAGGAGAAAAGAATTGCTCGCAGATAATGGGCTGTGCTCAGGTTGTGGCTGGTAAGACCCTGTCCATCCGATGTCAGGTGATGACTGAAAAGTAAAAAATTAATTCCATTATCCAGCTGTTGTTGCTGCGGGGTGCCAAACTGCCCAGATGTTTGGAAACATCTGCGTATTTGACAGCATGTTTGCACCATACATCCAGATGCTTGCTATTGTGTAGACAAAGGCCGAACCTAGAGGTGGAGAAGGAAAATAACTAACTGGGAAGAGGGAGGCCAAGAGATGGGGGAAGATAAGGAGAAATTAAAGGGAAAAAATGTGAAAAGAGGTAAAAGGGAAAACAAGTGAATATTCAAAAAGAGAACAACTTTCTGTTTCCTGATAGCCCACCTCCTGGCCTCACTCTTACCTGGCTTCCTGAGAAGCATTTCTGCTTGTCCACGTCTGGGTGAGGGAAAAGGGGACAAAAGGATGACCTGGAAGACACCCAGGAGGAGACTAGAGGAGACTGTACCCAGACATTAGGCTCTCCCTGGGTGGGTGGCTGTGTGTCTGAAAAGAGGTGCAACTACCAAGTGAAAAAGGGATGAATGTATTGGGAGAAGGTGTTCTCACACACAGGAATGAAAAGGCAAAATTCCCGTCAAGGATGCCCGCATCAAGCAAAGCATTGAAACGTCCCAATTAGTCAACTCTGTTTCCAGTTATCAATCAGGATGATGAGCTTGGTATAGACAGAACCAGTGATGGTGTAACGGAAGGAAAAGGGTAATTGACTGGGGGAAGTTTGCGCGGTTGGGTGACAGATTTAGAGGAGGGGACGTGATGTGATTGAGGTGATGGTGGGAGTGTTAGGCTTTCAGAACAGCTCACAAAGCCTCCTGTAATTCCCAAGCTGTCTGTTATCTATGAAATGCAAATCAGGAGGGGAGTGACATCATGTCGGATTCTGGCCACAGGGAGTAATTATTTAGACATTAAAGGCTACTGAAGGGAGTGGTTGACAATATTAATGATGTCCAGATGGACAGAGTGTGATGCTAAAATTATTTTCTAGTACAAAGGACAGGGGAATTTTTATCAGGTTTTCTCTTCTATTGGACGATCTGTATCTCTTGGAGGTGTGCCCCTCAAAGAGGTGGTGACACTAGGAGATGGCCTCTGGAAGCAAAGCACAGTGGGTTTTGCAGAAGGGGCCACAGTCTCCAGCTTCTTGGAGGAAAGGCACAGTTAACACGTGAAAACATTCACATAATAATTATGATTATAAAAGGAGGAAATAATCTCAAGGTGGTGTATGTAACAGGCTGCTGTTAGGAAACCCTTCTCTTCCACCACTTGCCCACCCCACCCAGGCTTTCTTACCCAAATACAGCAGTGTGCAGCAACTTCTTGTCTTCGTGGCCCTCTCCCCTCCCCTCCCCCTGCAATACAAACACTAATCCAGAAGCCTTGCCCATTAGTACTGGTATCGACTGTATAAGCACAGGTAATGATATTCTCAGCTGTTGATAAACATGAAGAGAAGTGCAGCCTGGCCAAGCCCACAGTGTGAACAAAAAAAAGGAGGAAGCCACATCCTGGGATCCAAATCGGGAAAGATTAAAGAAAGGTTAAAGAAAATCAGTTTCAAGAAGAAGATTAAGAGGCAAAGTATGCTGATCTGAACTGTAGATCTAACAATGCTGCCTGGAGTTCTACTCTCTTCCCAGAGCAGGAAGTGAGATTTGAGTGGGAATCCACCAGGCTTTCAAACCTGCTGCTCATCTTTCTGACCCATGCCAGACTGAATGGTGCAGCCAGGAGAAACCAAAATGTGTCTCCAATATATGTGGCGTTCCTGCATAAAATTAAAGGGATCGGGGCACAGGTGATGCTTTAGCCTCTTACATTTGAAAGTCATTAAATGGGCAAAGAGGAGGATTCAGAAAGTGAATAGATAACTGCAAAGATGGTTTCAAAGATTCCCCTCTGGTAATTCTTTTTGTCTTAGGTTATATACCACTAGAGATACATAGTCATATTTATTGTATTTTAAAATTACTTGAAATAGTTTCTCTCTGTATGCTAACACCACCAACTGGATTTATAGTTGGGAATCATTTATTTCATTTTGCTTTCAATTTTCCAGAATTGCTTCTTTAAATTTAATTTTGTTTTAGAATTATGCAGACTATTTACATGTTTCAAAAACCATATCTATAGAATTAGGTATATATATATATTTTTTTTAATAAATTTATTTATTTTATGTATTTATTTTTGGCTGCGTTGGGTCTTTGTTGCTGCGCGCGGGTTTTCTCTAGTTGCGGCGAGCGGGGACTAGTCTTCGTTGCGGTGCGCGGGCTTCTCATTTCAGTGGCTTCTCTTGTTGCTGAGCACAGGCTCTAGGCACGCGGGCTTCAGTAGCTGTGGCATGTGGGCTCAGTAGTTGTGGCTTGCGGGCTCTAGAGCGCAAGCTCAGTAGTTGTGGCACAATGGGTCCAGTTGCTCTGTGGCATATGGGATCTTCCCGGACCAGGGATAGAACCCACGTCTCCTGCATTGGCAGGTGGATTCTTAACCACTGTACCACCAGGGAAGCCCAGAATTAGGTATATTTAAAGAATCAACTTTATATTCCCATCATCGCCTCCACTATATTTCCTCCCTCTCCCTACAGAAAACTTGTTTTTATGGTTTATCCTTCTCTTTTTTATATAAGAAAAATATATATATATAAGCAAAATATGGATAGAGAGATATCATATCTTTCAATTTCTTAAACAGTGGCATGTTATATGTACTTCTTTTCATATTGTGTTTTCATTTAATATATCCTGGAAATCACTCCATAAGAACATGTAGACATAGTCACATGTCTTTAAAAAATATTTTAAAGGTGTAATGGAAAGATAATAAACTACAAATGTTTACAGTGTAAAATTTTATCCATTTTGACATGTGTGTACACCACAACCAAGACAACAAACACATCTACTACTCCCAGAAGTTTCCTTGTGCCTCTTTATAATTCATTCCTCCATCCACCCTTGTCCCCAATTTCCAATTTTTCTGTCACTAGAGATCCAATTTCATCTTCTAGAATTTTACATAAATGTAATCATATCATCTGTGTTCCTTTTTCACTGGCTTCCTTCACTCTGCACAATAATTTTAAGACTCATCCATGTTGTTGCACGTATCAGCAGTTTGTTCCTTTTTATTGCTGGGTAGCGTTCCATTAAATGGATATACCACAATATTTACTCATTCACCTACTTGTGGATATTTGGGTTATCTTCAGGTTGGAGCTATTCCACATAAAGCTGCTATGAACATTCACGTGCCAGTATTTGTGTGAACATATTTTGTGGATTTCTTCAAAAGTTAAACATACACTTATATTACAACCTAATCATTCCACTCCTAGGTATTTCCTTTTTTGTAGCCACACTATACTCTGTTGTGTAGAGGTACCAGTTCCCTATTGATGAACATTAGGGTTGTTTTTAGTCCTTTACTATTATAAGTAGCACTGCAATATATAATCTTGAGCATCTGTCCTTGGTATTTTTGCCAGTGTATGTGAAGGGCAGATGCCTGGAAGTGGGATTTCTACCCAAGTTTTTCCAGTGGAGGAGGGGCTATTAAGCAGATAAATCATTTAGTTATATGCATTCTCATAGTGACTGGATTCTGGAAACTTATCAGAGTAGAATCCAAACGTGAACCAAAAGTATCTGAAATTACAGTCCATTCCAACATTCTCCTAGGGCAAATAATGACAAGATCAAAGAGAGAGTCACGTTAAATTCAAAGTTCCAATAGGTTAAAAGCACAAGGATGGAAAAAGGTATACTATGCAAACAGTAATAATAAGAAATCTGATGTGGTTATATTAATAACAGACAAAGTAGAATTTAAGACAAGAAGTATTACCAAAGGTAAAGAGGGTACTTCATATGATAAGGTCAATTTACCAAGAAGACATGATCCTAAATGTGCATCCTCCTAATAACAGAATTTCTCCTTAATCATATACTAAATTTCCATATGCAGTTGAATATTGCTGGATTTTATAAGATCTTTTTCCATTGTTCTGTCTATTCATGGACAAATACCATCTTGTTTTCATTATGGTTTACAAAGCTTTGTAAGGTTCTTTTAATACCTGGTAGATCTCGACCCTCAACCCAGCCCCACTGCTCTTCTTCTCAGAGTTTTTCTAGCTATTCTTGCTTGTTTTTTGTTTTCCAAATGGACTTTATAATCAACTTATCTAGCCCAGAAGAAAAAGGTCCGATAGTATTTTTATTGTATTACATTAAATTTGTAAACTAATTTAGGAAGAGAAGACCTTTTTTTATGTTGAATCTTCCTACTCAAGAAAGTGTATTTTAGAATTACCATATGACCCAACAATCCCACTACTGGGCATATACCCAGAGAAAACCATGATTCAAAGAGACACATGCACCCCCACGTTCATTGCAGCACTATTCACAATAGCCAGGTCATGGAAGCAACCTAAATGTCCATTGATAGACGAATGGATAAAGAAGATGTGGTACATATATACAATGGAATATTACTCAGCCATAAAAAGGAACGAAAATGGGTCATTTGTAGAGACATGGGTGGATCTAGAGACTGTTATACAGAGTGAAGTAAGTCAGAAAGAGAAAAACAAATGTCGTATATTAACGCATGTATGTGGGACTTAGAAAAATGGTACAGATGAACCGGTTTGCAGGGCAGAAATAGAGACACAGATGTAGAGAACAAACATATGGTCACCAAGGGGGGAAAGCGGGGCGGGGGGCAGGGTGGTGTGATGAATTGGGAGATGGGATTGACATGTATACACTAATATGTATAAAATAGATAACTAATAAGAACCTGCTGTATAGAAAAATAAATAAAATAAAATTCAAAAATTCAAAAAAAAATAATATAACACAGACCACAAATACGAGCCACATATGTAATTTTAAATTCGCTAGTAGCCATATTAAAAAATATAAAGTAAACAGATGGAATTTAAAAAAAAAGAAAGTGTATTTTTTCATTGATTCAAATCTCTTTTGTTTATTGATCTTTAACTTATAGAATAAAGCTATAGACAAATTATGGCAGGCTTAATAATACTTACAAAACAGATGTTATCAACCTTGGAAATGCAAAAGAAAAAGCACAGCTGATTGTACTTGCAGGAGAGAAGGGGAGGTGGAAAGAAGTGTAGGGCTTTTACTATCCTTAACTTACAGATTAAGAAATCAGAGTTGATAAAACAAGAAAGAGGGGTTTACATATTTTTGCTGAAGTTAGAGAAATTAAAAAATAGTTATTTTACTATGTTGTGGGAATGAAGAAGGGTGGAGAAAGGTGTATAAAGTATTGCCCACCTTAAATGGAGTTAACAGGGAACGTCTAACTGATAATCCGATGATTTAGAGGTATGGAAGGAACCACCATAAGAATTAAAAACAATTACCATTAAAAGTGGTTGCCTCTGGAAAGCAGACTTGGGCAGAGGGGCAAAGGCTTGTGGCATTTCATTTTTGGACCATTTACTTTTATAACTATTTGCTTAGGTAAATTTTTAAAACTAATTTTAATGTAACACAAATTAAAAGATAGCTTTATATTGATCGACTGTAAATAAAATATTGTGATTTATGAACATTTCCCTAAGTAGGAGAAAGTAGTTGAGTCAATAGTAATTAGACTTCTGCCTGGATATTAGCAGACAATAGCCAATTAAAGATCAGCCTCACACTTCTGATATAATAGCCTTGGGGGAGTCAGACCATGGGAATATGGTTATGTAATGGACGGTTTCGGAAAGTAGGACACCCTTAAAGATTTGGGCCCTGTTCTCAAACTTGGGTTGGTAACACTTACGTTGCCTTCTTTTCATCAGTTGGACACCTATAGATCCAACCTGATTTTGGAGGTTTTCCTCCTGACCAGCAGAGATGGGAAGTTGCTCACCAATTCATGTGAGATAATCGCCAACCCTAGGGGGAGCACGCCAGGACCAGGGGTGGGGAAATAAGAACTAGATGATAGCTGTCTTTCTGTCTTTCCCATCTGATCCCTGTGCCCCAAGAGGGACTTCTTTTCTTTTTATTAAGTTCCAGGAGTTGATTTGATTCCTCATGCATACTAGGGAAAAGTAAGTAGGCTGTAAATTACTGAAGTGAGTTTGCTGAGTTCAGTCTACAATCACAGGCAGTAATTTGGGAAAGTAAATGATGGAGTAAAAGGACAAGGCTCCCTCAGTCAGGGCTTTGAAAAGCCCCAGGCTCAACCACACAACTAGCCCCTACATCCTTCCATGACTCTGCAGCCAAGCTTCTCCCCTCTCCCAGCTGCTCCCCTCTGGCCAAGGGTTACTCTTTTATTTTTACCTTTTAGTGCTGTCCATTTATTCATTTATTAGATAAAAATACATGGACTGGTGGGGAGAGAGTGGGAGCCAGGGAACACAAGATAGAGTATGTAGTGCTATCTGTCTCCAGTCTTATATCATTTCCTCCCTTCTTTCCCAGGTCACATCTCAAGTGTTAACTTTACCATGAGAAGTATGATTATTAGCAGACTGTATTCTCAAGGCTGCTGCCCACCGCATCGTCTTTCTGTGGTGAGCCTACAAGGCCAAGGGAATTATGATCTGAAAGAGTCCTTGGTGATCATGGAATAAAAGCAATGAAAGCTCGAGAGCGCTGCAGGACAACACTCTACCAAGAACAGAGAAAAACTTGGCAATGACAAGAGCCCTCGTAGTCTCCAACCTCTTACCTCTGGGCCTCACGGAGCACCTTAGGTGTTAGCTTTCCAGGAAAGTTGTCCACCAAAGCCTAATTAAATAAAACAGAATGATAATTTCCTATGGAGTTTGTTCAAAGCCAAAGGTATATGGTGGTACATTTTTCATGTCCAGCCCGACCATGGTGGGAGAGTATAGACAGGGTCAGCACAAGGACAGTCAAGTCTCAAATCCTTCATTCCCAAATCCTGTGTGATGGAAAACACCCCATCTTACGTGACTTTCCTGATACTTTTCATTGGCGATTATCACATACTTACGCTAGGAAAATAAAATGTTTGTAAACATTAGCCTGGAACAAGGAAGCTGATGGTCTGGGCGTTGACACAGTTACTAAGGACAAGGTGACCCAAGGTGACTCAGATATGGGCAGGAATGAAGAAGAGAAAAAGAATTGACAAGAGAAAGGGAGGGAAAAGGCCAGCAGGAATGAAGGAAAAGTAGGGGAGTTTTGTGTCTGGGAAGGAGTTGTGACAGAATATGAGTTGGGGAACATGTTTTCCTTTGCCCCAAGGCCCACCCTCTCTTGTCCATCACAGGCTCAAAGGACTGGGCTCCCCTCAAAGCCACGTGCAGGAGGGATCCCATTCCCTCTTACACTGGGTGCATAGTTAGGAGTCTCCTCTCTCTAACCCTCTCCTTCACCTGACTTGGGACAATGCATAGAGTTGGAGCCTGTGCTCAGCTCATTATTGGTGAGGGATGGAGCTGCAGTTATAAACTACCTCCGTTTTCTGGTGTCTCTCAGGCAGCTTGGCCCCTGAGGCTGTGGAGACAGTTAATCTTCAATCAGTCTCCACTCAGATAAAGTCCACGTCCTCTCTGAAGAGCAGACATCTTCCCTGGACCACTGATACCAGATCTCTCTGGTGCCTGGAAGCCCAGCTTGGCTGCCCTGACTCGGAAAAGCTTCCCTTGGCCTACTGCCCTCGCACGCCTTCTCCATCAAATTCAACTCCAACAGCCTTTCTTGCAGTTCTGTTTTGCAGGCTGGGTCTGCCTCACCCACATAGTTTCTATCACTGGTTGCCAACATCCCCTGTATTCAACAATTCAAAGATTTTTTTGGACTTCAGGTTCATTCTCTAGTTGAAAGAAGTCTGATAACAGAATTTACTAACACAAACATAGGGCAAAAGCGGGTAGGGTGGAAATAGAAATTAAACCTTATGGGAGCCCAAGAGAAAAGGTGATTAATTACAACTAAGTGAATCAGGAAATGCTTCATGGACATTGTATATGCACTGGGCCTCAGTGGGCAGGTTGCAACAGGCAGAATGGAAAAATGCATTCCAAGGGGGAGGAATGCCATAGGACAAGGACAAAGCTGAAAAAGTTCAGGGTCCGTGGAGTTCTGATCATTGAGGGTCTTGAATGCTGTGCTCAGAAATTTGAACTTCATTCTGTAAACCGTGGCGAACCAAGTGAGAGTTTCTAAGTAGAGAATGACATTATCAAATCTGACAGTATGGACCATTTATGGAGTGAGTCCTCCCTGTGATCCAGGCATCGTGCTAAGCACTTCGCAGGCATTCACTCACTTAACCTTCATAATGACCCCTGAGCATGGTGAACTCACACAGTAGTTTGAGGATGGACCAGAGGCAGATGGTTAGGGGAGAGAGAGTAGGAGAGGACGTAACTTCAGCGGCTTAGGGTCCAGGGATAAGGGCCTGGACTCTAGAGTCTGCTAGCAGCAACATGACAACTGGAGTCAGAATTCTGAGAGGGTAGAATCAGAGGACCTGGTGGCCAATTGGCTCCTGGAATCAAGGAGGGCAAGTGCCTAGGAGATGGAGAAGGAAAGGCTCCAAGTAAACAGCAGAACCCCGGCTTGGCATTTAGGTCCCCTCCCTCCCACCCGAATGCCAGTCTCAGGAGGATGGGGCATTCTGCCATCCGCTGACTGTAAGAATTGGAGATTCAGGGGAGTTACAGCCATGAGGGTTTTTCCAGTTGTCCAGCTGGAAGACCAGGTAGGATGCAGAGGCAAATAGATCAGGAGTAATGAAAGCACTTCCCTACACGAAGAACTATGTGGCAGGCCCTGTGCCAGGCACTTCATAGATCTCATGTCATTTAATGTTAATATCAACCCTGTGATGGTCCCTGATTTATTATAAGGAACCCGAGATTCAGAGACATCAGGTAACTGGTCTGAGCTCACATAGCTACTAAGGGGAAGAACTGAGACACACACTCAGAGTCTGTGCTTCTGACTGGTGCATGAAACTGCGGAGGGGAAGATAAACTTCTCAAAAAGAAAGCAAGACAAGACTGGCTCAAGTTGGGCTCATTCTCACATCTATTCATACATGGATTAATTTATTCATTAACAAATGAATTCATTAATTCATTAATTTATTCAAACACTAAGCAATTACTGAGCACCTACAATATGGTTGGCACTGCGCTAGGTATTTAAGATAAAAAACTAATAAGAGATCATCTCTGCCCTTAATGAGAACAGTCTAGACGTGGAGACAGGAGGGAAGGGGGCAAAGGACAACCTTTGAAAGAATGACATGGCCATTGAGGATATGACATAAACTAGTTAGAACTGATTAGGCCCGAGGTAGCGGAAGATTCAACTTCCAGTAGACCTTGAGCGTCATTATAACACTCATTGCAATAAATTAGCACATGCTACATGACACATCCACAGGTGCCATGACAGTTTCGAGGGGACCATAAAAGGCCAAAAGGTGGGTGGTGGCCCAATTCCTGGAAATCCCCTCCCTTTCCCCAAAATAGTTGCAATAATCCTCCCACTCATTAGCCTATGGAATTACCCAGCCTATAAAAGCTAGCCACCCCCATATTCCAGGGCAGCTCTTGCCTTCTGAGATGGGCTGCGTTCTGTCCATGGAATGTGTATCTCTACTTTCACTTTCCTATGGCTCACCCTTGCATTCTCTCCTGCATGAAGGCAAGGACCCTCACTTGGCAGCCCGTCCCAGGGACTCATCCGAGACCTGGGACATGACTGTCCCCTGGCGCCCCATTTTCCTGCAACCTCTTACAAAGTTGATTAATAAATCTGCTTCTTACCTATCATTTTGCCTCTCACTTAATTCCTTCTGCACTGAGATATAAAGAACCGGAGCTTCATTAAGTCCTGAGATGAGTTGTGCTGTTTCAGTTGGAAGATTGTGGGTTCGAGTCCCATCTGAGGTACAGTTTCAGCGTGGAGGCAGACACGTGAACAGCTAATTATAACACACAGAGGAGAGCAGGCAGCTAAGCTGGCTTGTGGGGTGAAGAGGAAACTGGAGAAGACTTTTCAAGGTGATACCCAGGCTCAATCCAGAAGGAGTAGAGGGTGGTTACGCTGAGGTGGGGAAATGAGAAGAGATCCGTGAACCAGAAAGCAGTGCTGGTGCAAATGCACAGACCGGATGAGAAACAACAACGAGCTCTGTGCCGAGAACCAAAGGCAAGGACGAAAGGCAGAGGAGGCAGGAGGCTGGAGGAGGGGCAAGAGGATATTCCATTCAGAGTCCCTGAGCCTGAATTTCACCCTGCAGGCCATGCGGAGCTACTGAAGGGCCAACTTACTTTCAATAAAGCTCACTCGGGCTACAGTGGGGAAGAGACAGGAGGCTAGGAGATGAGGGAGAAAGCTGCTGCGATGGTCCAGGTGAGGGAGGACAGAGATGCAGAGGAGAGGGGAGATCTGAGAAATGTTTAAGGGTAAAATGGGCGGATCCTGGGTGGAAACAAAGGGCCGAGCCTCCCTGAGGATGACTCATGGCCTCAGCTCCATCCTTCAGCAGGCTTCCCGCACTCCCTAGCTCTGCATGGGTCGTTTGCATGGTGATCTATCCGTATGCCCAGTGCAGGCGGCCTGATTGGACGCCTGTGGTTACCAAGCACAGCTACTGGGGGCACTGAGACTCCACGGACCAAGGCTTCAGTCCTGCAGCCACTGACCAAGAAGGGTGTGCCCTCCCCATGCAGGAAAGGCGTAGCTCAGAAGGTCTGGGTTTCTCAAACCCTGCACATTTCCAAGAAAAACCTGACTTCAGGAATGGCCGTTGGCCAGCCCCTGGGTGATGAGCTCTGAGTGCCTGGAATAGTCTGCCTAATAAAAGTGTTTTTGTAGGACTGAGGCATTGGGCCAGGTGTTACCAGTTTGATCAGATAGTTTATGCAAACAGTGTAATTCGTGGTGAACACCTGTTTTGCTTTGGGGGCTGGAGTCCAGGTAGCTGAGGTCAGCTGCACAACACAGCATGACTACGTGACAGACCCCTCAATAAAAACCCTGGACACCAAGGCTTGGGTGAGCTTCCTCGGTTGGCAATACGTTGTATGTGTTCTCACACACTGCTACCAGGAGAATTCAGCATGTCCCCATCATTCTGCTGGGAGGGGACAGCTGGAAGCTTGCATCTGGTTTCTCCTGGACTTTGCCCCATGTGCTTTTTCCCTTTGCTGATTTTAATCTGTATCCTTTTGCTGTCATAACTCTAACCATGGGTATAAAAGCTTTCCTGAGTCCTGTGAGTTCCTCTAATGAATCATCCAGCCTGAGGGTGGTCTTGGGGGACCTCTGACACACTCCACCCTAGGGGGACAGCAGCTGGGACAGCTGGGGAAGCACGCAGCCCAAATGTGGAATTTCAGCCCAGAGTAAGGCATCATGAGGGTCAAGTCCTGTGCAAACAACCTAAGTGGAACACTGTGTGTGCTGCACAGAACAGGTGGGCAGGAATGCCCAGAACACCAGAGGCTATTTTCCAGTTTATCCCAAATCCAAGGTCACTCTGCTGTCCTCCCAGTGGCCTCTTGGTCCTGCTTTGATTCTGACCTCTATCATCCAACAGAGCACGTTACCTTTTCATTTTCAGCTTTTTCAAAAAGCCTAATGTCCTCCCTCCACCCTTCCAGTTTGTTTCTTTTGCCAGATAGTTGTAGCAAAATTGGACCCATAACTGTAGGCAATTTCCAGATCCTGTAAAACATTATTTACCCTGAACAACAGATGTGAGCATCTACAGTATGCCCTAGAAACTCAATATATCGCTGGGCTGTAAATGTATAGGTTATTCGAACAACATGCTGTAATACAACAGGGAAATTAAACTTCTCAGCAATGGGTATATGAGCTACAGCCAGGAAATCTGAGGTGTGATTTTGTGTGAATACAAGCTTTTTGTGCACAACTTTTACCACTTCGTCAGTTTATTTATAGAACATGAGAGAGAATTAATGAACAGTACCCACCTCTGCTTCACATTTATCTGGAAAAGGACTTTTAGATTAACAGGTATTTCTGCTTAATTTGCAGTTCAAGCTCATCCTTGTTTTCAACTCCAAGCCTAGGCACTAGAAACTTTTTGTAATATTTCAGTTAAACTAATGAGCTTTAAGAACATATTCTTGTACATCTTTGTAAAGCAGCCCTGAGGTCTCCCCAGGCCCTGACACACCCTGGCTTAGTTTCCTGTTTATTATTTCCCACTCTCTGTTACACTGGGGCCCTCACTTCTGTGCTTAGATCAGTGGAAAGCAAGACAGAGGTTCTTCATCTGTTTATGACTTTGTATGAGGCAGGGTTCAAAGCAGGAAACAGAAATCTGGTGTTTTAAGCAGAAAGGAACTTAATACAGGAAATGTGGGAGGGCAAAGTTATTGGAAGAGCCAGAGGAGTGGATTCTAGGCTGGGCTCCAGAAAGTCAGCCCTGGAACCGTTGAGCTCAAGTCCACACTGCCGTGCCTGCTAACCAAGCATCCATGGCCTCTGCCACCTCCACCACAACTGCCTCTAGGCACCAGGAAACTAGAAACTGACACTGCTGCAGGACATGCCTGTGTCCTTGACCTTTGCTCCTCAACAACAACGGCCAGTGGAGCAAGAAGACAGCCCCTGCCTCACTTCCATGATTTGAATCCTGCTTATGCATGTAAGTGGCAGAACCTAAATTGCATGCAAGACCCTGGCTGCAAGGAAAGCTTGGGAAATGAAATGCTGAACTTTCCAGCACCTGCAGGAAGCATACCAGGAGGTGAGGATGGAAGCTGAGTCAGGCAATTTGCTGCATCTACTGCAGGCTGTTAAAGTCCCTTCAAGTCTAACATTCCACATATGACCAGGATCCCTGAGATCTCCAGAGAAGAATATAGAAGAGGGAACTATGCCTTCTGCTACCATCTCCTCTCCCACTGCCATTTCCTTGGGAAGAAGTGATTTCCAGGTCATGTGCTGAAGCAAGAAGAAACCCAAAGACATTTGAACCTGAATTCTGACTGAAGCTTTGCCCTAGTCATTTGGGGACCTTCATGGGAAGGGTACATAGCTTTTAAAACTATGATTCAAAAGTTGCAAGAGATTTATGTCTTGTAAGAGGTAGAGGTACTATTCTTTTAATCTGGGAAAACTCTTGGAATAGAAATTTAGATATGTAAGTAAAAAGCAGGGCCCATAGTTGTGAAGTGAGATGCTTGAGACTCCATAGCTGGGAGAAAACACGTGTAAGCTATTGGACGAAAGTTATCTCGGTTTTAGACAAAGTTGCCTCTCTGCAGACCCTACTTATTTTGGGAAAAAAAAATTTCTAAACAGAGATTTCAGCTCTTCTGTTGCTTGTTTATGTGAGCCTGTGTGTGTGCACGTGTGTGCACATGTGTGTTCTTGGCCAGTTAGTAGCCTCTGAAGCAGAGGCTGTTTTCCTGAATTTCTTTTGTCGAGTTCTGGGCAAAACTTTGTGGGGCAGCTGCACAGATCCACACAGAGATGAGGAAAAGATTTCCCCCCAAAACTTTTCCATAAAATTCAGCACAGCTCTGCCACTTTAAAGACTGGTGGTGACTAGGAGCATCCTGGAATGGATCTTGTCTTCCTAAAAAAGGGAGGACATCATCTAAAGTGTCAATATTGCCATTCCTTGAAGCTTCATGATTCTTCCAGAGGAAGAAGATGACAGGTGCCATGTAGTGGTTTGTGAGCTCATGAGTGGCACCCCTTCTAGGACTATCCAAAATATGGGGGTAGGGGAGAGAAGGAATTGAAGAGGTGAGGCAGGTGGGTGTTAATGGGGACAAAAATAAAAGCTTCTACTGGTTGTTAGTAATATAATTTTACTTTCATCCACAGATTGAGAAAGCTGGCAATCTAGACTGCTTACAGTTCTAAGAGGGGACAGGGAAGAAATACAGAAGGTTGGGAACTCACCACGTGGCACTTACTAATATGGACCTCATCAGACTGTGAGGCTGAGCTTGTCAGTCTTCGGTGAGTGATGGCCGGTCTGTCTCGTTGGGCACTCAAGAACTTGAGACCAGGTTTTGCTCCTTCAGAAGTCCTCTCTCCATTTTACTCTCATCCCAAGCTCCCTTCCTCAGATACAGATATGTATACATCCTTCCCATCCTTGAGGAAATTGCTTATATTCTATGGTCTTTAGAAAATTATTTTGAGGATTGCGGATTAGCAGGTAAAGCATTAGCACTTGGCTTATGGTGATGGTAAGGATGCTGAGGAGGAGGATGATTTAAGGAGATCATAATACTCCCAGGAAAAGGTATGAGGGGATGAGACAGCTTCACTGAAACATCTTCCTCTTTGCAGCCCAACTTGCCTCGCCCACTTAACTTCTAGCTCCTCTGACTAGTTCCAGAAAGACTTTCAATCTAGCCCCTTGTTCCTAACAGTGGGCACTGACTCTAAGTCTGTAGCCGGAAGGGGTCCTGGAGACAACCCTTTATTTTACAGGAAAAGAGCTAGGACTTGAGAGTTTCTGTAACTCTCCAACTCTATCATTTGGGTTTTCTACCACCTTCATCAAAATATTTAAGGAAACTCACTGATGGCAGAGATGCCATAGCTTTCCAATTTCAAACTCAGCAAAGGTTAAAACCTCCTAGCCTTTTCAGTCAAGCATCAATCTCTTAATTTTGATTGCAGTGTGCCCCCAAAAGTGCCCTGCTTAATTGGATCTTGGCGGGGGCGGGTGGGGAACCTTCCTTAACTCCGAAATAGGGAGTGTAGGGAGTATTCAGGAAAAATAAATATTTTAACCAGAGATGTTTTCGTTTGTTTCATTGGTTGTTCTATATATTTCTGTATTATCTTTCCTAAAACAATATGAGGTATGAAAAGCAAAGCTTAAAAAACAACACACACATAAATGGAATAGGGTACTTGAATGGGGAAATGGCAGAGATTTGGCTAGTAAAAGAGAAATGCATTTGGGACCTCTGATTTTGAAGAATATTACAGAAATGTTCCTTGGATAAATCTGAAGGGAGAGTCCAAGGAACTTGAGAGTGGATTTTAGGAATTCAGGTGGAAGACATTAAACTGAAGTGTCTCAGAGTTTGTGCAATTGAATGTGACTATAATTGGTGACGGGACAAAAGATTGTTTGAAGGTAGGGTTTTTTAACCTCAACACAATTGACATTTTCAGCCAGACAATTCTTTGTTGTGGGGACTGTCCTGTGCATTGTAGAATGGTTAGTGGCATCCCTAGCCTGGAGTCATTAGATACAAGTAGCAATTCCACAGTCTTGATCACCAAAAATATCTCCAGACATTGATAAATGTCTCCTGGGGCACAAAATCATCCCCAGTTGAACCAGCGTTTTAACGAATAAGCTTGCGTGTCCGTGTGTAAACTCACATTAGCAGAGGGAGTAGGGGAGAGAATGAGGTTGTTAGCATTTGGAACCTGGAAAGTTAGCAGTTCCCTTTTAACTTTACATATTTCTTTTAAGGGGTGTCTTCAGAACCTCAGCAAGTACCTCCGTTTAGCCTTTCCTCCTTATTCCAAAATACCATCGGCATCTTCATTGGTAAGGGCTCCCCCTACTGGACATGTTGTTATTAATCCTTCAGTCTCCCAAAACTAAGATCTTGCCCCTTGTGCTAGGATACTGAAGCAACCCACCACATTTTATTTCCTGTCACAAATACACTGAAGAAGCTCAAAGGTCATCTACCATCCCACAAGTGGGGCAGTTTGGAAGCACTGTTCCACACGAGGGCTGTTAAATTCAAAGACATCCTGGGAGAAGGGGAACAAAGTTCAGTGCAAACGTCAGTGATCCCTCCACTCAGAAACAGGTTATTGGGGTTCAAAGGAGGCAAAGAGGCATACAGGAAATTGTTGCCTGGAGTATTCCTTGCTTCCCTCCAAAGCAGGAACTTCCATCCCCTCAGTAATTCTCTGCCTGTGACCATGTATCTGACCCCGAGAGGTCTGTTTCCTTGACTCAGAGACTGAGAAAGGCTCTTCCTTTTTCTCTCCTTACCTCCTCTGTGGCACCATGGGGCCTGGGAACCCCAGTCGTGTCTTAAATACCTGTCTCTGAGGTGGCACCAAGCCTAATAGTGGTTGAATTTCTAGAAGGAATTCCTTCTATATTGCCAGGCCTTTAAAAGTCCTGAACACCTCCACGAAGAATGTAACCGAAGAACCAATCCCCGGCGGGCATCCACTGATCTCAGGAGATGTTAGCAGCAGAATTCACTCATTCAATAACTATTTACTGGGTATTAACTCTATGCCGGGTACTGGCTTAGGTGCTAAAGAGAGGCGTGATCCTGCCTTGAGGAAATTCACCATAACGTAGGGAAAATTGATGAACAAAATGGTGGGATAGGGAAGCACAGGGTGCTACAGGAACACTTTCAAGAGTGCCAACAGGGATTATCAATGATGGCTAAAACTGGAAACCAAAGGACGATGAAGGGCTTTGTAATAGGTGGTTCAGGTTAGCATCATCTGAACACAAGGACGAATCCTAACATCTCTAAAAGTGAGACAGCAGGTCATGTGTTCCTTCCAACGTGAGAGACTAGGAAGTACATAGCACCACTTAAAGATTATTACTTAACAACCAAAAAAAAGGGTACTGAATCTAGTCAAGTCTCTGGATTTAACTACCTATTTACAGGAAACATAGAGGTTACAGGAACATGGTAAATGACACCAAAAGGATGCAATCAGACAAATTCAGAATGAGGGAAATTCTACAGAACAAATAACCTAGTTTCTTTTTTTTTTTTTAATTTATTTATTTTTGGCTGTGTTGGGTCTTTGTTTCTGTGCGAGGGATTTCTCCAGTTGCGGCAAGCGGGGGCCACTCTTCATCGCGATGCGCGGGCCTCTCACTATCGCGGCCTCTCTTGTTGCGGAGCACAGGCTCCAGACGCACAGGCTCAGTAGTTGTGGCTCACGGGCCTAGTTGCTCCGCGGCATGTGGGATCTTCCCAGACCAGGGCTCGAACCCGTGTCCCCTGCATTGGCAGGCAGATTCTCTACCACTGCGCCACCGGGGAAGCCCCCAACCTTGTTTCTTAAACAAATAATTGGAATGAAATAGCAAAAAACAAAACAAAACACAACAAAAAAAACAAACAAAAAAAGAGGAGCTGTTAGAGATTAAAAGAGATTTAACACATTAAAGACACAAACCAACCAAATGTAACTTGTAGACCTGACTTAGATCTTGATTCAAACAAACCAACTATGAAAAGACATCTTGGGGATAATTATCTGAAATTGAACATGAACTAGATATTATATGATATTAAAGAATTATTAAATTTTTTGAGAATAATAATGGTATTGTGGTTATGTTAATCTTAAAAGAAGAGTCCTTATGTTAGAGATAGACAAGGAAGAGCTCACAGATGAAATGATATGATATTTGAGTTGTCCAAAATAGAATTACTTGCGCAATTAAAAGGTAAGTGAAAAGAAAAAGAAAAAAACGAAAGTTTAGAGACAGGTCTTTCTTGTTCACTATTAACATACAAGAGAAACCTCATTTAATTAAGGTGTTGAGTAGAAGGCCTGACTATAGAAACCAGATTCCAACGATGTAGAAAATTGCAGGGAAGTCTTCTGGAGGGGAAGCAGAGAATTCAGGTAGGATATGTTCTGAGACCTTGCTATTGAAAGAGTGGTCCACTACCCAGCAGCATTAGCATCTTCTGGGTTATTGTAAATGCAAAATCTCAGGCCCACTTCCGACCCACTGAATCAGAAACAGCCTTTTAACAAGATCCCCAGGTGACTCAAATGAACGTTAAAGTTTGAGACCCACTGCTCTAAGTGCATGCTCATTTTTTAATGAAGTTGCTTCATTATCCACTCTGAAAGCTCCGAGTGACCAAATCTAAGATTTCATGCAGGATCCCCTGAGAGCAAAGATTTGTGTATTAATCTGTTGCAACACCTACACTGGTTCCTTTACTAATGGCTGATCCACCATCTATTCCTGGCCCCCAGCCACACAACATCCTCCCTGCCATGCTTTCTAATTGGTAATGTGCCACCCATGACCTTGACCAGATGGTGTACTGCCTTGAGACCCCTGGCCTCATCAGCTGATTCCACACTCAGGCAGAGTCACATTATAAAGGGAGGCTAGTGCCTGGAGCATCCATAGAGATGGATGGGCCCCCAAAGATTGTGGCATGCAATTAAAGGGAAAGAACTCTATTAAGTATTTTTATGAGAGGCCAAGGCCCTTTACAGATAAGGGTCACCGGTACGGCTATTAATCTAGTCTTGCTCTGTCCTTCAAATAGAAAATACTTTACATATGAAGAGATATGAGGAGGGCACAGGGGCAGCTGTGGAGTGCTTCAAATCCATTCCGATAAGTGGGACTCTCTCCTACCCTCTCTTTTCCCAAGACAGGAAGAAAGGTTTATCTCCATTAGTGTTATCTATCCTTTTGGACAGAGTCAACTTGGGAGCAGCATCTACGTCTTCTTTGTGATTAACTTTTGTTCATGCACATGGCTGTTTAATGAATATTGATTCTGGAGATTGCTTTGGTTAATAGGGTCTGAGGAATTTCACACTTAATATCCGAGTTGAGATGAGGCACGTGGCATCCTTTCAATTCTCCAGGAACTGGCAACCGTATCACAGCCTCTTTTATGAAGTGTCTTAACAGAAATCCTTTCCATATTTCTGAATGTTTGCCATCAGGTTTGCCCAACATCTTCAAGTCTGACTCTTTTAGTGTTGCTTCAGCTGCCCTGGGGTCAGGAAGACAGAGCTGAACAGCGGGACTTCATAGACGTAGTGGTTTAGGATGTGGGTTCTGAAGCCACATTGCTTGGGTTTAAATCCCAATTTTGCTATTTACCAGCTGTGTAATGTTGAAATTACTTAGCCTCTCTATGCCTCAGTTTCCTGCATATAAAGTGGGGATGATAATGACTTCTACCTCACAGTTTTGTTGTGAGGATTAGATGAGGTAATATACGTAAAGGTCTCAGAACAGTGCCTGGAACAGAGCAAGGGTTCATTAATGTTATTTATTTTTACCTACGCAAGTACTTACTATGTTCCAACACCAATTCTCTGACACCAACTTGGTGTCCTATAGTTCAATTCAATTCTGATACTAACTACCCAGAGTAAGCACAGACCCCACAAGTTAAGGACACTGAAGTTAGTGTCAGATCCCACAAGATAAGGGGCAAGGTTCCCAAGACTGCCCTTACTTCAGACGCCAGTTGCAAGTGGTTTTCTCAGGATACCTGCACTTCTGTCTGACTTGGCTACAAATTAGCGCGTTTCCATGACCATCCTTCAGGTTTGATAATTCACTAGAGTGACTAAAGGCTACAACTCAGGAACTGCCTAATAGAAGAGACACATAGGGCAAACTCTTGGGGAGAAAGGCACAGAGATTCCTTGCCTTCTCTGGTGTGTCACCCTCCCAGCACATCAATCTGTTCACCAACCAGGAAGCTCTCCTGATTGCTGGGTTTCATTATATGGGCATGACTGATTAAATCATTGGCCATGTGGATAAAGAAGATGTGGTATATACAATATATATACAATGGGATATTACTCAGCCATTAAAAAGAATGAAATAATGCCATTTGCAGCAACATGGATGGAATTAGAAATTATCATACTAAGCCAAGTAAGTCAGGAAGAGAAAGACGAACACCATATGATATCACTTATGTGTGGAATCTAAAATATGACACAACTGAACATATCTACAAACCAAAAACAGACTCACAGACATAGAGAACAGACTTTTCGTTGCCAAGGGAGGGGTTAGGGGAGGGAAGGACTGGGAGTTTGGGATTAGCAGATGCAAACTATTATATATAGGATAAACAACAAGGTCCTACTGTATAGCACAGGGAACTGTATTCAGTATCCTGTAATAAACCATAATGGAAAAGTCATATATATATATATATATAATGACTGAGTCACTTTGCTGTACAGCAGAAATTAAACACAACATGGTAAATCAACTATACTTCAATAAAATTAAAAAAAAAATCATTGGCCACATGACTGAACTCAATCTATAGCTCCCCTCCTCTTCCCAGAGATCAGGGGTGGGGTTGACAGTTCTAACCCTCTCATTATAATCACATGGTTGGTTTTTCTTACATGACCAGTCTCTGCCTTTAAACTATTTAAGGTCGCATCAAAAGTCACCTCATTAGCATAAACTCAGGTATGGTCAAAAGGGGCTCTTATGCTAATAAAATACATTACTATCACTCAGGAAATTCCAAGAAGTTTCGCAACTCTGTGCCAGGAACCAAAAATAAAGGCCAGCTGTATTCTTTATTATATTGTACTCAACAGATATTCTGAGCACTTATGTTAGGCCAGATACTATGCTAGGCATTGGGGAATAATCTATATATTCAATGGTTTTCATTAAACCACAAGCCCGGAAGACAGTGCCATATCCAGACCATTAATCAGGACCACTACCTTTGCTTCTCCATCATGACCACCACACAGAACCATATCTCAGGGGTTTTGAGAATCACAAACTTTCTGAGGTGCAGGGCACCTACTGGAACAACTCTACCCCTTTTAGATGAGGAAACCAAGAGTTAGTTGGCCAAAGATTATATTCACCAGTGACTGACTACGTCATGACTGCCAGTCTGGAGCTATTTCCATTCACCATGAGCCCATGGGATCGGACACATTGGTACCTGTGTCAAAGGTGGGAGGTAGATATTTACTGTCCTTTGGATTAAGGGCCTAGTCATCTTCCTCACTTACTATTATGGCCCTCCCAGTTGGCTTGGAAGATGAACAGAACATGCTAGGGAGAGCTGTTGGTGTGAGGAATAGCATGCTTTTTCTCCCTTCCCCTCCTCCTAAGTCAGTCAGCTCTCCTACCACCACCTTCCACCCCTGGAGGAAAGGTTCTAATACTTTGGCAAGTCCATTCCATTCAATATTTGGGGAAGGGGGTACCCACTAGGTACAAAGCATCCTGCTAGCTGCTGAGTATACAGAGCTGAGTAGGTCTTATATGACATCTACATACATAACTTGAATGCGAAAAAAAATGTGGGAAATGTGGTACAAAAGGCATAATATACTATCAAAATATAGAGGAACAAGATGAATTAAGGTGAAGAGTCCTAGTGTAACACTGCTTTTACAAGGTATTTACCCATCTGCTAATCTGAAGGCCAATGAGGAAGGATCGAGAAACTAAAATATGTTGAGTGCCTGCCATGATATACAAACACAGGTTGTTTTATTTACCTTCAACCTCTTAAATTAGAGGTTTTCAAACAATTTTGATTATGTAGATTCTATATCCAAAGACAAAGAAGAAACCACAAAGAGAGGGTAGGAGGGGAGCACTCGCAATATAATCAAATCCCATACCCTCTGGGGTGGGTGACCCACAAACTGGAGAATATTTATATCACAGAAGTTCTCCCACAGGAGAGTTCTGAGCCTCACATCAGACTACCCAGCCTGGCAGTTTGGCATCGGGAGGAGGATCTCCCAGGGCATTTGGCTTTGAAGGCCAGTGGGGCTTGATTGCAGGAGCCCCATAGGACTGGGGAAAATAGAGACTCCATTCTTGGATGGCACACACAAGTTGTCCTGCACTCCAAGACCCAGGACAAAAGTAACAAAAGGAGCCTGGGCCAGACCTACCTGCTGGTCTTGGAGGGTCTTCTGGGGAGGCAGGGGGCAGCTGTGGCTCTCTCTGGGGTCATAAATGCTGGTGGCATAAATATAGGGGAGTGTTCATGTACTTGAACTCTGGCTGGAGCAGACATCTTGCTTGGGTCCTTTGCACGGAGATCTGACCCCACCCAACAGCCAGTAGGGTCTAGTGCTGAGATGCCTCAGGTCAAACTACCAACAGGGTGGGAACACAGCCCCACCCATCAGTAGACAGGCTGTCTAAAGACTTCCCGAGCCTACAGCCACCTCTAGACATGCCCCTTGACATGGCCCTGCCCACCAGAGGGCCAAGACCCAGCCCCACCCACGAGTGGGCAGGCACCAGTCCCTCCCACCAAGAAGCCTGCACAAGCCTCTAGACCAGCCCCACTCACCAGGGGGCTGACACCAGAAGCAAGAAAACTACAGTCCTGCAGCCTGTAGAACTGAGTCTGCAAACATAGGTCAAACCTACCCTGGGTTAGCTTGTCCCTGGTCCGTGGGTGACAAGAGGGAAGCATACTGCTGGGACACATAGGACATCCCCTATAGAGGACCACTTCTCCAAGACCAAGAAATGAATGAAACTTCCACATACATAAAAATACAAATAAAAATTTAGACAAAAAGAGATGGCAGAGGAATATGTTCCAGATGAAGGAACAAGATAAAACCCCAGAAGAATAACTAGGTGATGTGGAGATAAGCAATCTACCTGAGAAAGAGTTCAGAGTAATGATTATAAAGATGATCCAAGAACTTGGGAAAAGTATGGGTACACAGAGTGAAAAGTTACAAGAAGTTTTTAATTTCGATTGTGTACCCTAATTTTTGAAACATTTTGATAATGTCATTCATATACATATTTAGTTATGGATAAAATGTGAACATGTACTGATATATTGTGCAAAATACATAAAATAGAGTAAGATAATAAAGATGATAAATTTGGAAGATTGTATTTTCCAAAAAAGGCATATCAACATGATCTACACTTTTTGCAACATGACATTGACACTCCTTGATTGAAGAGTGATGTCTATATTCCCTGCCCTGGGACCTGGGCAGAATTTCATGACCACCCAGCTAGACTAGGTCATAAGAGGAGATACTGCTTTGCTTGGCTCTTTTTCCTCGTGGGATGTGTGCCTTGGGGGCCCTGAGCCGATATATAAGAGTAGTTGGCCCACGTGGAAAGGAGCTGACAGTCAGCCCCACTTGGCCAGTTTGATTAATTAACTTCCTGACTTCAAATGATTCAGGTCCCAGCCTTAGAACTGACCCAGGTGACGCCATGTGGAGCAGAGAAAAGTTTTCCCTGCTGAGCTGTGCCCAAATTGTGAAACAGTAAGCAAAATCGGTATTGTTGTGCTAAGCCACAAAGTTTTGGGATGATTTGTTCTAGAAAATGAGAAAGATGAAGTGAAAAATATTTCTAAAATTATTTTACTTTATTAACGGTACAAAAACCTCTTAGAGTCTTTTCATGTTATAATTCATAATATTTTTAGTGAGAGCAATATAGTTGGATACACGTTGTTAAAAATCAAACAAGCAAACTTGGTTTAACATTTTACAATGCAGTGATTCAAAACGTGGTTCTATGCCCAGTTTATTTTCCCACTAGATTTTTTTAATTGAGATATAGTTGACATATAACAGTATATTAGTTTCAGGTGTACAACATAATAATTTGATATTTGTATATGTTGCAAAATGATCACCACAATAAGTCTAGTTAACATCCATCACCACACACAGTTACAATATTTTTTCTCTTGTGATGAGACATTTTAAGATCTATTCTCTTAGCAACTTTCAAGTATACAATACAGTATTATTAACTATAGTCACCATGCAGTACATCACATCCCCAGGACTGACTTATTCTATAACTGGAAGTTCATACCTTTTGACTTCCCTCTAGATTTTCATGGCAGACATGGCTGAAACGACACCTCACTTTTTGAACAGACAATATACACCATAATTGTACCCTGTGGTTAGTGTTACAAAGTTGCTCTTTCAAGAGTCTTGATAATTTCTAATTTGGGGGCTTTTTGTCAGAGCTAATTATGTTGTTTTTGTTTTTACCCCATAATGTGGCTGACAGAAAGTTCAAGAGTAGAGGAGTGACCTTGCCCTTCTCCTGTCTGCTTTGGTCTGCTGTTTCTATGCAGGAATCTCTGAATGCCACTCATTCATCTAGTGACGAAGAGTTTGGTTAAATCAGATACAGACTATAATCACTACTGTCGCAGTGATCCGCTCTGGTCCTCCCTGTTTACCACCTCCAGCGCCTCCTCGTCACCCTCAGGATAAATCTCCAAGCCCCAAACCTGGCAGACCACACCCTCCACTCCCGCACATGCACCTGGGTACCAGCCTTTCCAAATCACCTGCAGCCTCTGTTCAGTCTCTCACAATGAACGATTATGGAATGTATTGATACACGGGCATTTAAGTCAAATGGTCAGAAGACAGCAACTCTTTCAAACGTATATACATCTTGCCAATGATGGCAGAGAGAAGGGATCCAATTTACTTGTATGACTACCTTCTTACACAAAACAATGGCAAAAACCAACAAAACGTTCCTTAAAGGTGTCTGAAATTTTATGGTTGGGAGCTGGGGCAGGGGATCTCTTGTCATAACTACCATAGTATACTTGTCTCTTGTGACTTAGTAGGGACAGTATAATGATAGTCACCCAACAATTAGCCTTGATCAACTTTCCTTTAAATGCATGATATTTAACAGCTTTATTATCTTTTAAGTATGGTTTCTATTATCCCCCAGAGCAAGGCTTTTCATCTGATGCAGAACTTTGGTTTTCAGATAGAAAACCATGGCAAAACAGAATTCTGTTCACCCAAAATTTACATTTGTAGCCAAGCCTTTAAGAACTCATCTATTCTGTAAAGTAGGTATAATTATATTCCTCTTTTCCTTTAGGGATGGAGGAGGGAGATGGAGTAGGCAAATGCATTCCGCTCACCAGTTATTAATGTTGTGGATTACATTCTCTGTGGATTATAAGGGGTGTGTTTTTTATTCTGGGCCAACACTGACCGAGGTACTTAGGGAATAAAAACTCATTTTAAAATTAGCCCAAGTGAAAATAAATAATGAGGAAAGAAAATGCATTGTAAAAAAGAACAATATGATGCATGTGAAAGCCAGATAATACAGTTTTGATCAATCACCACTCTGGACTGTGTTTTCCCTGCTTTCCTTTCTATTTACATGAATAATTGAATGTTGACTACGTGATGAAAAGGAACACTTATGAGAAAATATTGCTACCAAGATGATCAAGATTTGTAAAACTTGTGCCTTACTAAACTTCAAGGCTCCCCTCTCAGGCAATTTCTCTTGTTTTCAGAATCTGTGCCTCCTTAGATTTTAGGTCTGATTTGCCTTTCACGCTGATGGACCTTCTAGGGGGTGAAGTAGCTCTCCACACCTCTGTGTGTCCTAGGGATCTCTAATAGCATTTCCTTACGAAGTTTCCTCAGACATTCACAATTCCCAGGAGATTCTAAAATGACATTTCTTAACACTCACATTTTCTTTTTAATTTCCACTTCCTTTCTCTTTTTCATCCTTTGGAAAATAGTTTGAAGATGTGGTCTCCTTTCTTTCTTAAATATATAGTGACCTAAACAGCCTTGGTGATCTCTGTGACTCTCTCCCTCCGTTTCTTATTTTCCTTGTCACAGGGGTGAAAGCATCAGAGTTCACTCAAGAGGAGAAGACAGACTTCACTTTACACAGTTTCAAAAGAATGATCAGGCTGTCTGTACATGATGGCAACAAGGCTATTGTGATGAATCATTTATTAAAACATAAGATTTGTTATACCGATAAAAGAAAATTAATTGTTTGATGGCAAATTCACTTTCCCCACTGTGGTTAAGAACATCCAATAGCTCAGGCCTGGAGTTAGTGGAGTAATATCCAGTAAGTCTTTCTGATGTATCAGAGCATCAGGAAACCTTGTAGAATAATCCCTTGAGGATGTCCCATTGGTATTCAAGGAGCCATCTCTAGGAGCCAGTCAACCTCAATGAACTGTTCTGGGGAAAGTTCTTAGACCTTCCGGAGAGATGCTTTCCAGGCTTCTGTTGACAAGCTATTGATCTGAAGGGCAGAGGGCAATCTGTTTTCCTGTCCACCACTGGAAATTCCAATATTTTCATAGACTCTCTTTAGGAAGAGTGGGAAGTGCCTTCTTTTACTCCTTTTGTGATCCTATTAATTACTAGGACCTTGAACTTGATGCAAAGTAAGTGAAAACTGTTCTTCTACAACTCCCTACACAGGTGGGTTACTCAGCAGATTTCACTACAGCAAATTGCTTTTATCTCCTTACATGTTTTCAGTTTTTAATCTAGACTTACAAATGCAGTCATTGGGAAAAAAAACAAACACTAGCCTTTGGGCCTAATGTATTTTTTTTTAATAATGATTTTTTTTTAATGGAACCTACATTGGCCTGACTTCCTTTTGTCTGAATAAAAGCTCTAGCACAGTATAAAAGGGTTGCATGTGCTGAAATGTTGCCCAAGGATATGTGTTATTATTCCTCCCCCCTTGACCAGCAGGGTCTCAGTTCTCTTTCCCTTTCAGCCTTTTGTTTGAACAGATGGGATTGGGGAAGCGAGGGAAAGAAAGCCATTCTGTTCTCATTAACTCTCCCCATACACAAACACAAACCTGGCCTTCTGGGACTCAGAAACGGGACAGCTCCCACTCCATCGCCATTGAGACCTGATGTAGTGTAATACAAAGAAAGCCAGGCCGAGGACCACATCACCATTTCAATGAGACAGCTCACCAGTGAAATCACATTTATATATGTTTTTATAAATACATTTGCAAAAATATGTGCCTATGTAATATACAACACAAGCAAATATTGCGTGTGCAGAATAAATCAATTTACTATGTATGCTATATAGAATATATTATTTTCATAAATCCCTTTATCATGTATAATGACATCTTAAGAATACAAATAACATTTGTGATGATAGATAAAGGTATTCTGTGAGCTATAAAATTCTTTTCCCTTTTGTCATATCTTCTATCTATACAATAGAGTTAAAATACATTGAGAATAGGGGGGTTCTTACTATTTCATGCTGTTTGTTCAGTTGTAATGTAAAAAATATTATTAAGGTTTCCAGTTTGAATGGTTTTGTTCATTAAAGCACTCCTGGCCAAGAAAAATGTCACAAAAAATTTAAAAATATGGTCCAAATATTGAAGGCTCTCCCTTTTAGTCCTTATAAAACATAAGACATATATATATATATATATATATATGTATATATATATATATATATATATATATACATTTTACACACATATATATATAGAGAGAGAGAGAGAGGGAAAGTGAAAGGTATTACAGAACTAGAGGTTGTTTCCCCCTTGGTGAGCAAATTCTGAGAAGTGCTATCTTTTGTTCTGGATGCTGGATGAGGAAGTGGTCTGGCCTATTTGTTAGATCATATTTGCTTTTAAGTCTCCGTCCATCCTCATTACTATGATGAGGGTACTGAGGCAAAGATAAACAGAGCCTGAAAAGATGTCTTCTCATGGCCAGATGCTACCACCTGAGCTTTTGACTCCATAAGCGCCACGTCTCGGGAGGGCAAAGAAAAAAGAACTCTGTCCAGGAACAGATGAATTCAAATTTCATAGCACATTCATACACTCAGAATGCAGTCCCAGAGCAGTGAGATGCTACTTTTATTCTTCTAGGACTTCTAAAAGCGTGGTATATGCAGAATAAAAACGCAATGGATAAAACTATGGAGACTGTAAAAGGATAAGTGGGTGCTGGGGCATTAGGGGGAAGGACAGATGAATAGGCAGAGAACAGAGGATTTTTAGGGCAGTGAAACTATTCTGTGTGATATAATAATGGTGGATACATGTCATTATACATTTGTCAAAACCCATAGAAGGTACACCACCAAGAGTGAACCCTAATGTAGACTATGGAGTTTGGGTGGTAATGATGTGTCAATGTAGGTTCATGGATTGTAAGAAATGTACCTCTCTGGTGGGGGATGTTGATGGGGGGGGGTTTTGGGGGGGCAGAGGATACATGGGAAATCTCTGGACCTTCCACTCTATTTTGATGTGAATGTCAAACTGCTCTAAAAAATAAAGTCTATTTTTAAAAGAATTTTAAAAGTCTATTTAAAAAAAATAGATCTTAAGCTGGGACAAAGTGAGAGAGTGGCATGGACATATATACACTACCAAATGTAAAATAGATAGCTAGTGGGAAGCAGCTGCATAGCACAGGGAGATCAGCTCAGTGCTTTGTGACCACCTAGAGGAGTGGGTTAGGGAAGGTGGGAGGGAGGGAGATGCAAGAGGGAAGAGATATGGGGACATATGTATATGTATAACTGATTCAATTTGTTATAAAGCAGAAACTGACACACCATTGTAAAGCAATTATACTCTAATAAAAATGTTAAAAAAAGAAAATAAATAAATAAAAGCCATCACTTAAAAAAAAAAAAGATCACTATGGCATCTCTCTAGGTGGGATCCCCAAACATGGGGGAATATTTGTGTCAAAAGACAAAAGCATTTCTAGGTGGTAAACAATCCTTTGTAGGTCTATCAAATACTTCCTTGGAGTTTGTTATAAACACAAATTTGTCAGTTTTCTTTTTTTTAATACTGGAAAAAACTGGAGCATAAAATGGTCCAAGCCTGAGTGAGAAACTGAGTGAAACTTTTACTCTTTATTAGCAATTGTTAGCTCATGAACACAGGATTGCAAAGAACCTGTTGAAAATAAAACATTTCATCAACTCTCTAGATCACATCAAAATATGCTGATATTTAATATCTTGTTAGGAAAAAAAGGACTCTGTTATATACCATAATTATTTCCTGATGTATAGGAAAAAAACACAGATTTGGACTTTAACTACAAAATTTGGGGATATCTTTCAACATTTTTATTTTCAAAATCAGTTTAAATTGACTAGGCTGAGGACAGAGGGAGATGACTATAAATTGGCCAAACAACTGCAGGAAAAAAAGGCCAGTGATAAAAGGCAGCCAATCCCAAGGGGGGTTGTCTAGCAGGGCGCTGCAGGGGTCAGCACTGGGTTTAGTCCTGTTTAATATTTTTATTACCAACCTGAAGGGGGAGGGGAGACTGCATAAAAATGAAATCTGCAGATGGCTACTCATTACAGAGGATTTGCAGACCCCAGGAAGAGCAGGGATGAAATTCAGAGGTTCATTTGGAAAGGTGGTTAGAAAAGGACAAAGAAGGCGGGAAAGCAGTAAAACGGTGAATCCGAGGGCAGGAACTCCAATGCAGTAGGTGAAAGGCATCTCAGGCTGCAAGAATTCTGAAAGCGTCCTGGCAACGGTCGTTAACACAAGCAACCCCTGCATGTCAGGGAACACATCCATCATTTTAGGAGTTTGGACTGGCAAGGCAAAGGTCTATGAGATTGTCTTTAGAACGTTGAATTTAATCATAAGAAGACAAAGGGAATTTAAGTTAGGATCTCTGCCTTCTTAATTGCAGGTGCTCCTGTTGAGGGGTGTTTTAAGGCATATGGATGATCAAAAAGATCAGTATGCAATCAAGTCGGTGCCATTCTTTGATGTGCACAGACAGCCCCTTGTCCTCAGAGCCTGTCACTCTGTGCAGCTTGGCTCCTTAGAGGCACAGTTAGCATAGCACAAAGTCTTTCTTAGGAAGAGCCCTACCCACCAGTCTGGCTCCCCTTTCCAATGGCCCACTCATAGTTTGAACGGCTGCCCCTGAAACTTCTGCAAGTATTTATTCGGCCTTCCTTATTCACTAAACAGAGAAGTCATCATTCACTGATACGACTTCCCTATTGCTGCGAACCCTCTGTGGCTCCCCACTGCCTGGAGAAAATTGGCATTCATTGGCCTAGGATTCTGACTATCTCCCAAATAGTGTATAGGTTACCACACAACCCCTGGAATCAGACCGATTGGCTTCAAATTGCATGATTCAGAAATGCCCATTGTCTTAGGCACTTTCAGCTACCAAATGGGGATGGTAGTAATATCTGCCTTCTGGTGTTGTTCTGAGGTTTAAGTGAGGTAAACGCACATCAAGTGCGTACATCGTGCCTGGCACGGCATACGTGCTCAGTGATGCCAGGCCCAAATTTCCATTTGACAATTATTCTCAATCCAGCCTTAATCCCATTTTATAAAAGGATCTTTTAAAAGTTATCTTCCTTGGATAAAGAAGATGTAGTACCTATATACAATGGAATATTATTCAGCCATTAAAAAGAACAAAATAATGCCATTTGCAGCTACATGGATGGACCTAGAGATTGTCATACTGAGTGAAGTAAGCCAGACAGAAAGAGAAATACCATATGATATCACTTATATGTGGAATCTAAAATACAACACAAATGAACATATCTACGAAACAAAAACAGACTCACAGATACAGAGAACACACTTGTGGTTGCCAAGGGGGAGGGAGGTGGGGGAGGGGAGGATTGGGAGTTTGGGATTGGCAGATGCAAACTATTATATATAAGATGGATAAACAACAAGGTCCTACTGTGTAGCACAGGGAACTATATTGAGTATCCTGTGATCAACCATAATGGAAAAGAATATGAAAAAGAATATATATATGTATAACTGAGTCACTTCGCTATACAATAGAAATTAAACACAACATTGTAAGTCAACTATACTTCAATAAAATTATAAAAAAATTAAAAGTTTTCTTCCTTGGTTTATCTAAATCAACTATACTTCAGTAAAATTATAAAAAAATTAAAAGTTATCTTCCTTGGTTTATCTATGACATATACTTTATCTATCAGAAATTGATAGATCCAGGAGAAATATTTGATCTATCATATAAAAGTGATATTTTCTTATAGAAGCTTGATGATCTGCTGCATGTTCCAGCAGGTGCTGACGTTGGTGACTGCCTTCCTCACAGTGGACTAGCTTATCATATAACATCATTCACCTCTGATCCCAGCCCTATTTTCCAGCCGTATTTTCACCCTTCTCCTTCCCCAGGCCTCTCCTAGTGTGTCTTCCAGGCACATCTGATTGCTGCCCTTTCTCCACTCACCATGGTCGGGTTACCTACCCATGCTGTTTCCCCACCTCACACACCTCGAGTTTTCATGCCTCTGTGTTACTCACAATGTTCTCTCTGTCCTTCCATCACTTCCTTATTTGGAAAAAAAATCTCAGTTACTCTTTAAGGCCCAATCAAGATGGCACATCTTCCATGAAGCCTTCCCAGATCTACTCTGTTCTGTCGTTCTCTGAGAAAAGGAATCTCTTCTCCTGGGCTCCCACGACTACAACTCCCCACACTGCATATCTGTCTGCATTTCCACTGTGAGAGATCCTGGGGTCACCTTCACTTCCTTGCACAGAAGTCCTCAATCATCGTTTGTGAGTGTGGTCAAGCTTGTTAAATTCACGAATGGGAGGCTGTTCTCACGAGAGTTCGTAAGACACACACACACACACACACACACACACCCTGCCCCCCGCACCGGAAGTCCAAGGATTGCATAGGAAAGGGCAGATCTGAGGTCTGCAGAGAGAGGATAGCCTGGTCTAACCCACTAGGACCTCCTGCTGGAGAGAGAAAGCCAGCACAAGCAGCTCTGAAATTAACTGTGGAACCAGGGAGCCCTTTGTCCCCTGGAACGGGGTCTGAGTTAGCCCCAGAGAGGTGTTGGAAGTGAGACTCCAAGATGCAATTTCACAGGTGGAGCTGCCTCCATCCTCCAGCGCGGCCGCGGCACGTCTGTCCTGGGACAGGCACACAGACTGTGTAATCAGGCTCAGCTGGTAATCAAGGAGCTGCCAAACAGACGCGAGACGAAGTTACCTCCCTGTCCCAGACAAAGTGGCCTTCTTGATGAGGGCTAAAACCAGCGATGGTGGAAAAACAAAGGAAAGAAAGCGGCAGCTGCTACCAAACACCTGGCCAGTGGACGGCTCCCAATCCATCCCTACTCGCCTGCAGACCCTCTAAAGCCGGGGCTGCTTAACGAGGATAAGGCGTTTCAGACCAAAGGTATTTGGTGCCAAAGTCATCATTAGACGAGGAAAACAATGTATGACCATGGTGACGACAAAAGGGCAGAACCAATTTCCTGTCAACAGCTATAACACTTGCCAATGTTGGCCAAGTAAACTCACTGGGACAATGTGCCTCAGTTTCCCTCTTTATTAACTGAGAGGCAGGTGCCCTCACTTCCATGCAGATGATGAGACCTTTTTGTGAGAGAAGATTCCATTTCTGTTCCTGCATGTGTGACCTTGAGGGACCGGAAGGGACCTTGTAATTACGGTCAGAACCATACGAGTTCACGAGCTGTGGGATTAAGAAGTGCGAGAGAGGGGCTTCCCTGGTGGCCCAGTGGTTGAGAATCTGCCTGCTAATGCAAGGGACACGGGTTCGAGCCCTGGTCTGGGAGGATCCCACATGCCGCGGAGCAACTGGCCCTGTGAGCCACAACTACTGAGCCTGCGTGTCTGGAGCCTGTGCTCCACAACAAGAGATGCCGCGACAGTGAGAGGCCCGCGCACTGCGATGAAGAGTGGCCCCCGCTTGCCGCATCTAGAGAAAGCCCGCGCACGGAAACGAAGACCCAACACAGCCATAAATAAATAAATAAATAAATAAATAAATAAATAAATAAATAAATAAATAAATAAATTAAAAAAAAAAAAAAAAAGTGCGAGAGAAAGGAAAATAAGTCCAGGAAATCAAATAATTACCTAGGAAAGGGTCACTTCTGAGGGTTGGGAGAGACAAGAGCTTGCTCTATTCAATTGATATTTACTAAGGCTCTGCATGCCAGGTACATGCTGGGCACGGAGCATGCAGTGGTGAAAAGAAAACAACCAGAAGCCTACCCTTGGCTTCATGAAGCTTACAGTCTGGGGGGCAAATAGACATTAAACAAATCAAATGTGAAACTGCACCTCTAAGTGCTCTGAAGAAGCAAAGAGCTATGGGAGTGGCTAGTGGGGGACTTGACTCATTGGTGAAGGCCACTGAGAAAGTGGCAACTGAGTTGAGAGCTGAAAGACAAGTGGCATTAACTCCCTGAGGGAGGGAAGGATGAGCATTCCTGCTGGAGCAGCATGGGTCAAAAAAGCTTCTTCAATTGCAGGTATTCACTGCATCAATTATTGTCTGGTTCACACATTTTATGCTGTAGGTCTACGGTATACAACCAAGGCTGTCTGCAAGGCAAGGCTGCTTTCCACTGAGAAGTGAGGTGATGAGGCAGGGGTTCTTCCTGAGTAGGATGGTAAACTTCCCCCTCTGCAGGGGGCGGAAGGCAGGTCCTGTGTTTCACTCAGTTGTCTAACAGGACCAAGGTCAAGATGTCCTGATACAGCTCTCGGGTAGCAGACAGTACGATGCGCAGGACTTGCTCTAAGGGAGGGATTTCGACAGGGCCTGTGACATTGGATCGTCCATATCAGTCAGCTTTTGTCACGATGCTGCTGAAAAACAAGTCAGTCCAGCACTCAGTGAGTCACCACACCCGAATATATGCTTGTGCTCATGGTCTGCAGTTTTTCTGCAGTTCGGCTGGTCTAGAATGGGCTGCCTGAGAGGCTCTGCTGTGGGTCAGCTAGGCAGGGCTCCTGGCTTCAGGAGGGGTTCAGGTCTATTCCATGTGTCATCCTAGGGTCCAGGCTGAAGAGGCAATGCTACCCAAGGCATGTTCTTCTCGTGGCTGATCACTGGATGCAAAAATCAGCCATGCGATCACATTTAAGGTCTCTGCTCATGTTGCATCTATTAACATTTCAGTGGTCAAAGAAAACAACATGGCCAAGGTCCATATCAATGGGACAGGATGTATATTCCATCCACAGTAAGAGGGTATAGGGAATGAATATTTTCTGAACAATAATCCAAATTATCACCCCATCCTTAAGGCCAGTGTTTGGTTATCTTAGGATTAGAAAACTTGTGCTCTGGAAACTCGCTATTTGTATTGTCTGCTATTATTTCCTTTTTGTTCTCCCTTAGTATTTAGTTAAATTCTTTTTGAAAATGTCAGATTGTCTCAGCTGTGCTGTGAAGAACCAAGGGAAACAATTTTGTCCACCCTCGAGCCTGAGTTTAAATGGAAACTGATGTCCCCTGTGGTGAAAATCCCAAGCGAGAGGTAAAACTCAGGGGAACTGTTTCTGACAATTCTTGTTCACAGCCCCTCCCCCCAGCCTTCTTCTCTGCTCACCCCTTGGAGGGTTCTATGGTTTGATTTTATAAGAAACCAGATCCTAGCAGTATGCATGACGTGTCGGACTCCAGCATGCTGGATACAGTGTGTTTCCATCCTGGACCAAGATGCTTCCAGTTGACTTGCCATCAGCAAGGCAAGCCTCCATAAGTATCACTAGTCATTCTGACCACCAAGGCAGGGCTCTATGCACCAGGTTTCAGGCATGTCTTCATGCCCAGCCAGGCAAGTGAAGTTTACCAGTGTTACTTGGACAGAAGAGTAGAGTATGCTCTGTGGTGGGCAGAATCCACCGGAGCCACATGGCTGGGTCCAATGGAAGGCTGTTATGAGAAGAAGGGGCAAAGAGGAAGGGACAAGAAAAAGAGCAGACGTCCACTGCACTTGACATTCACAGCTTTGCTCAGTCTGGGTCCCATGTATGTTCACAGCATTATTGCTCATGAAGGCTGCACACAACCTTCACTCCAGCCAGAATGCCCCTTGGAATAACCTAGCGAAGAGTAAGGAGTCTGAAATATATACCTATAGATCATCTAGCTCATTAGTTGTGTCACCTCAGGAAAGTCACTTAATTTCTCCGAGTTTAAGGAGTAAGCGATAATATTAACTGAATGTGTAGGAATTTGTCGGGGCAGCAAACAGGTGGAGCAGATCATTCGTGGCCAGGGGGCCCCTCTGTCAAGTTGTACAACCTCACCAGTTTGGAAGCTGGTTTTAGTTATGAGTCAGAGGGAGGATTAGCCGTCCTTCTGCCCTTGGAAGGAGTGGCAAAGGAATGCTTCTGGGAGTCACAAACCCAGACCACCCATTGCCAGATAGAGTAGCTATTCCTGGAACATTGCTGACATGATGGTCTAGAGGGGATCATCCCTGCTATAAAGCCCCCATGTCTCAGGGTGTCACTGATCTGCCCCTGCCCCACTTTGGTCATATGTCCATGCCTCATTAGGCCTGAGAACTCTGCCACAGGACACAATCCCACAAGAGCTTGAGTACCTCCACTCCATCAGGCTGGTCATGTGCTGAGGATGGACGATCAGGGTGTTTCAGGCAGTGGGTAGCTACCATCACAGGACTCAGCAAACAGGACAGGCAGAAAGAGTAATCAGAGGACCATATTAAAGGATAACCCCGGGAAGACTAAAAGAATCACGTAGGCTGTGATGACTCATCTTGGAACAGCTAAGAATAGAGTGTCCTTCCCAATCGAAACCTATCCTGTGGCCCATGAGGCAAAGAGACAGAGCTGTAACGAGCAACAAGCTCTACAGCCTGGGCTAGAGATGCAGGCAAAGCCAGTGCTCCTGCACAAACAAGGAGTGTGTCGCCTCCTCTTCAGGTCCTGTGCGCAGGGTTAAGATCACTGCTACTCAAGTCACAAAGACCAAAACGCTAGGGAGGGTCCGCAGAGGAGACTGTCAACCAGCCCATCGTGATCTCTGTGTCAGGTTCCACCTCAACACTAGCGGCATTTGGGGATCAGACAATTCCTTGCTGTGAGGAACTGTCTCGTGCATTGAAAGTTCAGTGCACCGCTGGCTTCTGGCTACTAGGTACCAGTAACACCCCGAACCCCTCCGCCAGAGTAGTGACAACTGAAAATGTTTCCTGGCATTGCCAAATGTCTCCCGGGTCTTCAAATCATCTTTGGCTGAGAATCACTGATCGGGCCGTCTGGACTTAAGCCTCAGAAGAACTGCTAGCGCTTGCAATAATATTTCCTGAGACAAGAGCTTGGTGTGAAATACAGGGACCTCTTATGTTGGTTTACGTATAGCTGTGAAGCCAACAGCCATTATTTGTATAAAAATTTGCCCCAAGCACTTCACAGAGGCTTACAGTGTAGTGGTTAATTATACATACTCTACAGCAAGAATCCCAGCTTCTCCGATCCCAGCTTCACCACGTATTGTTGGCTGACATTGGGCAAGGGACTTTCATCGCTTTGTGCCTCAGTTGCTTTATCCGTAAACTGTGGATAACCACAGGGACAACCTCACAGGGTATCTGAGACTATATATCTGCAGTTACGTGTAAAGTGCTCCCATAGCACTTGGCATGTGGTGAGCCCTAGAGATGACCTATGCTAGCACTTCTCAGCTGGGGGCTATGACACTCTTCGAAGTGTTCGTGATATGATGGCATTAAGACTGCTTTTTCAATTTTGTTCTTTTAAGTATCTAAAATACTAACTTAAAATCTTGCCACATAAAATAAAACTGCTTGGGAGCCTCCAATTAAGTATCAGTGTACATGCCCTGTAGTGGGGTCAGATAAGCCAGCTCCTGACAGGCACTCAGAGTATCCCTCAGCTGCCACTGTGGTTTTGGCTATTGCAGAGCTTTCAATAATCTTTATTCTTAGTCATCACCTTCAAATTTGTGTCTACAATGCACTATTGTAAAAAGACAAGAAATACAAGGGACATTGGTGCTGAAACACACGTTAAGAGGAAGCATATAAGTATTCATTAATTCTGTGAATGCATCTGGAGGTGATCTATATATATAATTCCCCAATAATTTATCTGACCCAAATCCTAATTTACATATCTAGACATATCCAAAATTTCTAAAGTTGGAATCCAAAAAATACTATCATAATTATAATGAATTGGGGTTTTTATTTATTAGGAATAGACTACTCATACCTATGCTGTATTATTTGTTCCAAAGTACTTATAAATAGCCTGCTGCACACCCAGGTGGACACTGTGATTGCTTCCCCACATTCCTCTGACACTGAGTGTTGTTTGGGTATCCCACCCCTTCCTGGCAGCCCAGGGCTTTGAGGGAAGCTGACCCTACCAGAGTCCCAGTGATTCACTGTAAGTGAACCCCCTGGACTCTAGTCTTCAGAGGTGGGCATGTGACCTACTTTTAGCTCAGGAGACTAACGAAGATGGTTGCTGGTGGTTTCTGGGAAAAATACCCACACTGTCTTCCTGGAAGGGGAAGAGAAAGCATGAAGCCCAAGAGTGGTTTGCAGTCATCTATCAACAACCAGGCACAGCCAATAATATGATGAGGATTTAAGACAAGAGAAGGCAGAGCAGAGAGATGAAACCAGAAAAGATCCTGATGACACTGTCAAGCAGATGAATCAAACCAACCCTACAGCCTTCCCTGCCTCCAGTAATACAAGCTAAGCCAGCTCGCATGGGCTTTTTGTTACTTGCATCCTAGCATAATCTCACTGCTACACCTTTAGCTTTTCTAATTCTTTAGAAATAAACTAAAAAAATTATAAAAATTAATTTGTCGAGATAAGTGCAATCTACAAGAATGACCCACGTCATTATCATAAAAGCAGTTGTTGTCTAGTTTTGCTTGTATAATCCATAGCTAAATTTCAATTTTCAAAGGTTTCTGCTTCTAGCCAATACTCTCCCATCTGAAACAACCAAAAAAAGAACCTAGGAAAACATTTGAAATAACAGTTTTTAAGACACTGCACATTAGCCAGCAAAAGAGCATGATCCCTGAGAGAGAGGAAACAAATGATTTAAGCCCTACAGCTGCCCCAGCATACTGCCTGGAGAGCGCCTCTAGGTAGTAGAACAGAAAGTGGTAACCAAGACAGAGTCCCTGTGTTGAGCAGGAGCTGAGGGTCTAGGGAGACCAAAGAGCTAAAGTTCACAGGTCATAGAACCAGAGTAGAGAGCTGCACAAGGGTATTCTCTGCTCATATAGAGCCATGAAGAGGGCCTGTTTCCACCAGCCGGACTGAAAAACCTCATAATTCATGGGACACTGGGTAGACTGCTCAGAAGAGTCTTGTCTCAGCAATGGAGAATAATTAGTCTTAGGCTAATTGCTGCTCTGGTCCTGCCCAAAAAAAAAAAAAAAAAAAAAAATCTTAAAATTAAGACCAGAATGAATTCAACTGTTTCCAAAAAATTAACTTCATCACAGAACAAAGTTTAAGAAGACTTATACGAAATTTAAAAATAAAGCACTTTATTTATAAATGAAGATTTATAAAAATTTTAAAAATCATTCACAAAGTCTGGCAGCCAATCAAATATTATCAAGCATTCAAAGAAGCAAGAAAATATGACCCATAATGATGAGAAGAATAATAATTGAAACTGACCCAGAATTGACACAGATGTTAGAATTAGCAGACAAGGATCTTAAGATAGTTATTATAATTATATTCCATGTTTTCAAAAATTTAATTCAAGGAAGATATAGAAAGACCTAATCAGACTTTTAGAGATGAAAACTGTAATGTCTGAGATGAAAAATACACTGGCTGGGATTAACAAAAGATTGTATGTTGAAGAAGAAAAACCTAGTGAACCTGAAAACTTAGCAATAGAAACTGTCCAAAATGAAACACAGAGAGGGAAAAAGAATTTTAGAAAATGAAAAGAGCATCAGTGAGCTGTGAGGCAACCCCAAATGACTCATTATATGTGTAGTTGGAGTTCTAAAGAGGGAGAGGAGACAGAAAAAACATTTGAAAAAATAATGGTCAAACATTTAACAAATTTAATGAAAACTATAAACCTGTAGTTCCAAGGAGCACAACAAAACCCAAGCACAAGAAACATGAAGAAAACCAAGCCACTAAACCAAGGCTAAAAATCAGATTGCTAAAAATCTACGAATAAAAAGAAAATCTTTTTTATTCAACCACAGGGAAAAAGAATATTTATATACAATGGAACAAAGATAAGGATGACAGCAATTGCTTGTAAGGAACAATGCAAGCAAGATGACAGCAGAACAACGACTTTAAGAAAAAAAAAAAAAATGTTAGCCTGGAACTTTTATCCAGTGAAAATATTTTTCAAAAACAAAAGCAAAATGAAAACATTTTAAGACAAACAAAAGCTACAAGAATCATCAATAGACCTGCACCACAAGCAATGTTAAATCAAGTCCTCTGGGTGGAAGGAAAATACCGGATGGCAATCTGGAGCTTCACAAGGCACTACAGACCAATATCTTTCATGAACAAAGGTACAAAAATTTTAAACAAAATTTTAGTAAATTTAATCCAAAATTTATGAAAAGGATAACATATCATGACCAAATGGGCTTTATCTTAGAAATCCAAAGTTGAATTACCTTTCAAAAGTCAATCAATCAATCAATCTGGTAATTCACCAAATCAACAAAGTAAAAAGAGAAACCATATGGTCATCTCAATAGATGTAGAAAGAGTATTTTCAACACCCATTCTCAAAAGTAAATTCAATACCCATTTCTGATCAAAATTCTCAGCCAACTAGGAAAGGAAGTGAGCTTTCCTCAACCTCATAAAGGGCATCCATAAAAAACCTACAGCCACTAATACTTAGTAGTGAAAGCCTGAATCCTTCTCTCCTAAGATCAGAGACAAGGCAAGGATGTCCACCCTTCCCACGACCATCAACAACGTGCAGGAGGTCCTAGTCAGTGCAGTAAGGCAAGCGAAAGAAACAAAAGGTGTCCTAATTTCAAATGAAGAAAGAAAATCTTCGATCTTTGTTTGCAGAGGACATAACTACCTATGTAGAAAATCCAGTGGAATCTCCAAACATCTTCTAGAATAAGTGCATTTAGCAAGTTTACAGGATACAAGATCAACATATAACAATCAGTTGTATCTCTATACACTATTAACAAACAAATGGAAATCAAAAATTTAAAAACCTGTCATTTTAATACCATCAAAAATATGAAATAGTATCAGGTAAATCTGACAAAAGATATTGTGAGACCTGGATACTGAAAACTACAAAAAACTGCCAGAAGAAATCAAAAAAGACATAAATCTATGGAGAGATATACCTTTTGATGTTTGAGAAAGCTCAGTATTGTAAAGATGTCAATTCTCCCCAAATTGGTTTACATATTAAACACGATTAAAATCTCAACAGGCTTTTTTTTTTTTAACTTGATGACCTGATTCTGAAGTTCACATGGAAATGTGAGGACCTGGACATCTTGGGGAGTGGATCGAGGGGGCAGTATTCTGCCCGTCACAATCTCCATTTGGACACTTTGACGTAACCTCTATATCCAGGTGATTTTTGGTTTTGGTTTTGGTTTTGGTTTTCTGTTCTTTTACTGCTTTCCCTGAGAAGTCTATATTTCCTTCTAGTTCCAGGACAAATAAACCTTAAGCTTTCCTTTTATCTGCTCTCATGTACATTTTTTTCTGAACTAAATTTCTCATTTTCTTTCTTTCTTCTCTTTTTTCCAATTGTTTCTCTTTTCTCTCTTGTTAAAAAAAAAAAAAGCTGGTTTCTTTTTATTTTCTTGTCCTTTAAATTTTCTCTAAGTTTTTCTATTTTTCTTTTTCCCTGAAGGAGACAGAGAAGGGTCCCCCTCCTTATGCAGAATAGCCTGGGGTCATGACAAGCCAGACAGAAGAGGGTCCAAATCCAGTCTCTGCTACTTATCAGCTGTATTAATTTGGTAGAGTACTTGATCTTGAATTCCAGTCTCCTCATCTGTGAAATGGAAGGAATAATACTTAGCTTGATAGAATTTTAAATGAGATGGTGTATAAAATGTAATGAGCCCAATGACCGGCTCACAGCAAGCACTGAAAACATTAGTTCCCTTCTTGCTTTTCCTCTTATACACACAGAAAGCACAGGAGGTGACTCAGTACAGGGCCAAACCCCAGAACATGTCCACAAATGAGCAGTCTCACATTATGGGCAGCCATCTGTTGTTCTGAAGCAATTTCTGGCTTGTCCAAGTGACTTCATGAGCCCCCTGTGAGAGGCATCTAGCTGTGGTTGCAAGTGGTAGAGAAAACAGAAACAAAGCACAAAGTCCACCTTCTGGGTTCAAACCCCAGCTCTGCTATTACTAGCCACGTGACCCTGTGCAAGTTAGTTAACCTCTCTGTACCTCGGCTTACCCATCTGGGAATACTAAAACTATCAACCTCCTGGGTTTTTAAGAAGAATAAGTTAAATTTTGCAAAGTACTTCACATTTATTTAACAAATATTTAATGAGAACTACTATTGGCAAGGCCGGTTTCAAGGAATACTTTGAACAGATGCTGTCCCGGCTCCTATAAGGCTCAGTCTAGCTGGGGAAAAAAGAATCCCCAATGGGAGGGATGATCCCAAGGAGAAGTATGGTTGGTACCTAAGGGGAGTGAATGTCAGCTCCGGGTCTACCCTGAGGGCCTCCCTGAGGAAGTGCCATTCGTTAAGATCTGGACGGTTATACAACCTAGCTCTTTTTAAACCTAGCATTGATCTTTCTCTGCTCGGTTTTATTTAGGAGTTTTCTGGTGCTGGGGACCAGGGAAGGCTCCTGGAGCTGCCTGATATTCAGAGTCAAGAGGAAAAGGAAGGCCTTGGGGTTGCTGACAGGACTGTTCTGATTTGACCAGAGGAAGCCTCGAGCACCCGGCTGTAGACACAGGCATTTCTGGGACTTTCTCTTCCAGGCCAGCATGCTGACTCCCCTGGCCCGTGGCCCAGCGGAATGGGAGGAATGGGCTCAAAGAAAGAAAGATGCCATACTCCGCTTTGTCCACTGGGTGGAGTATTTTAGCCAAAGAAGGGGCTTTTGGAGGCAGTGAAGTCCTAGACCTCTGCCTTGGAGGAGAGGCAAGCTTGGACTTGTGAAAGTCACGCCCATCAAACCCTCTTCCGCAGGTAACAGTCAACGAACTTCCTCAAACCTGTGGTCTGTGCCAGGGCCTATCCTAGGAAAGAAAATATTTTATGGGCAGAACAAATTCTAGAAGTTTAGAGCCAGAAAGCGGCCAGGGGAGACCAGTGAGTCTGACCCTCTTTTCCACAAATTAGAAATGTGAGGGCCGAGAGGTGAGGAGACTCACCAAGGTCACACAGCTGGGTTGAGCTGTGTCAGACCAGCCCAGGATCCAGGTGTCCTGACTTCCGGGTCACAGCTCTCTCTGAGCTGCCTCCGAGTCGTTCAGATAGGTTCCCTACCCTGTGGACCCACCCATGTAGGTGTGAGTCCATATGTCTTATTAACAGACAGAAAAGTCTGAGAGAGAAAACTGATGCTTTCATCGGAGGAAGGAGGAGGTGGATGCAACGCCCCCTAGTGGTGGAATCCCCGTAGGTCTCAGCGCGGAGGCACCTGCCTCTTCTCCCTGGAAGAAGCTTGCTGTCTGCCTCACCCCCGCCCTCCCTGCTGCTCCTAGGTTCCCTCCTTGAAGATGCTTTCCTTCACCCCCGGTCCAAAAAGGTCACCTCCCACCCACTGTCGCAGGCTCTCCCTTGTCCTTCTCAACTGCTCTTTAGAGCACGTGCCTCTATCTGAAGTCCTATTTTACACGGGTGCACACACATATACCCTTTAAGTACACTGATTATTTATTGCTCATCTCCCCTCCCGGATGTAAACTCAGTGAGTTCAGATGGATAATGTGTCCAACCCCAGTACCCAGTAGAGTGTCTGGTACATAGAAGGTGCCCCATAAAAATTTATTTAATTAACAAATAAATGAAAGATCATGGCTTCAAATCCTGATTCATCTGTAAAACGAGTTCTGTGAAGATCCAGTTAAATAATATATGCAAAACGGTCCTGCCACCTGTCAAGGGTAAACAAATGAAAGGGGGAGGTTAGAATACGGGATTCTAGGGAGTGGCCACTTGGAGTGAGGGACTGGAAATTGTTAGCAAAAACAAGGGGCCTATGTCATATATCGTGACAATAGTTAACATACGTTTATATTGATTTGTTTCCTCTGTTTTATCCTTTCTTGTTTAAAAGCAAAGACAAAAAATACCTGCTAATGGCCCATAAAGACACACGTACAATTCAGCACAGTCACATAAACTAGGCATGTGTAGGTGACACCCTGACCTGGGTAGCTGCTAAAACTGGAATGCAAAACTGATTTGCTAGATGTCAACTTGACTCAGACATGTCAGAAGCATCCCTTGTTTACAAAATAAATACATTAAGGTTGGTGAGCAAGAAGGCAAAGGAAAAACAAAAACAATAAAAAGCAGTCAGAAAAAAATGGCTGGGACATAAAAAGTCGATCAGGCAAACCTAACCTTACCAAGAGGGGGACACGCATGTCAGCCCCCGTGTCTAGGTGTGGGTGGACGGTGGGAAACCTGATCACCACAACACGTGTGAGTGGCCATGCCGTCCTCAGGGCTGGGCTTTGCGGCCCCAAATTGAGCCAGGATTTAGGGACAGGAACTTTCCACACTGGAGCTTTTTCTCTGTTAATACACAGTTGGTCATAAGCCACACTTGAGGGCTAAACTGAATTTTTAAAAATTATCCCTTTACCCTGGTACTTTTCATCAGTTGCAAGTCAGTGGGGAATTCAAAGACTCTGACTTTAAACATCTCTCAGTTTTTTGGTAACATTAAAAAAAAGCATATATTAAGAGAAGTGGAGCAAATTCTAAATAAAGATAAGCCAATGAGATTGAGACAACTGGGAACAGTTTTGGGAAGCTGACCTTGAAAAGACAAGACATACATTGTTTCACTCAAAAATCATTTTCCCCTTACATTTTCTAAAGAAAGCAGAGATCTCGCACGCTTGCAAGTGACCTGAAAAGCTAACCACATCCTAGAATGGCTGTTCTTGGCTCTATCTTTAAGAGCCTAGAGAATTCACCATCAGAAAGAACTGAATGCTGTCATGGGTTTCAGCGAGGGGTTCCCCAAGGTCCTGGCTTCCTGGACATGAACCTGTCCTGAAGACAACTCCCGTCAGCCTGACTGTCAGCTTCAGGACCTCTGGCTGCAGTAGAGGGGCTTGCTTTCACTCATGTAGGCCACTGAACTTCTTTTTTCCTTCTGTTCCCTGCAAAGTTTGTATGGGACAGAGTCCTTGCTATTTCCAAAGCTGATTTTCCAACCAGAAGAAGAAAAAAATTTGGCCTAAATCATGAGAGCCATTAGACTACTCTAAAGAGTGGAAAGACATGGGTGGACTGTTGTTTGACCAGAAAAGATGGAGCCACTTAAGAAAAGAGGTGTCTGTGGGGGAATTGCCCCATCAGAGTGAAAGCACCCAGGAACACCAGGCTCCAAGGCAGAGTTGAACCCTCACTCAAGCAGTTGGTAATGCGATCTCTGACAAGGTGCTGAGCTCCCTGAAGCTCAGTTAGCGCCCCTGTGCAATAAGCCCTAATCACGTCTGCCCCAGTTGCCTGCTGGATTCAAGAAGGCAGAGAGAAAAGGGTTCACAAGCCATTACTATTAGAAACTGAGAAGTAATTATTATAATAACCTACGTTCCACCATCTCCAGGAAGAATGAAGTAACTATAATAGCTGCCGTGTTTGGGTAACTGCTTTGTACCATGCCTTTCCATCTCTGTGTTCCAAGCCTTACAATATAGTCGTAATTATCCTGATTTTACATGGTGGGCGTGGCAGGGGGAGAGATTGAGAATCAGAGAGGGTGAGTGACCCTCCAAAGTCTATTCAGCCATTAAGAGGCAGAGCATGGATTTGAACTCGGATCTGTCCGGCTCCTGGACTCTCTACAGCAGCCTGTCTCTAATGAAGAGGAAAAGGGCAAAAATGATACATTGGGGGTTAATGTTAAAAAAGAAAGATGACGGGGATGATAGCGAAAAGCCTAAGGGGGCTTCTGAGGAAGACTGTTGAACTTTTATTTTATATAATGTTATAACGGGGCAGGATCTCCTGGTGTCAGCAGCGTTCAGCTGTGAACAGGGACAGAAGGAGAGGAGCTGTGACCCCGGGTGGGCTGGGCTCCTGGAGCGCTTTCCGTGGAGAAAGGGTGACCCTACATCCCTCGCCCAGTGACCGGCAGAGCCACGGGGACACGGCGCAATGGGCAGCCAGGGAAAGGCAGGTGCAGAACGTCAAGTCCACCTGGGGGTCCGGCTGGTCCCCAGGTCAGCAGTGAGTAGGTAGGGGATGAGCAGCCTGCCAGGAAGGGACAGACTGAAATAGTTCCCGGGGGTAATAGACCGATTCAATAGTGTCTGAGTGGCCCTGTGCACATCCTGAGTGGCATCCAAGCGCCACGTCTCTCTCCTCTCCTTTTCTCCTCCTCCCTCTGAGTGAATTTCTCTCCTCTGACCTTCCCGCCCTCCTTATTTCATGTGCACACGTTCCCCCGTCTCCCTCCCACCTCCTCCTCCACCGGCCTGACAAACTGTATCAGCGAATCCCTCAACAGTGCCATATCTAACTTTTTAATTCATTGCATGATTTATTTTTAGCCTGAAACAACTGCATCCTAAAAATGGAGTTCCTGATGAGACAGGGGCTGGGCAGAGCTATGCGAGGTATCTGGGGCTGGGCCGCCTAGCCTGGCTCTGGTTCTACACACGCATGGGTGTGAGCCTCTGCACGCTTCGTCCCAAGCCCACGATTACAGTTAGCAGCCGGAGGAGGTGAAGAAGGGGTTCTCGGGCCCAGGAAGGGCCAAGGAGAGAGACGAGCTCAGCCTCTCTGCTCCCCACTGCTCCCAGCAAGTCCTCTAAGGCACCAGCCTCTTTCCTACACACAGTATTTCTGGGAAAGAAAAACAAAACTTCGCCCAGATGAAGAGAACCCACCTGTTTGTGGTGGCGGTCTACCTGCTGTCCTCCTGCAGGGCAGAGGAGGGGCTGAACTTCCCCACCTATGACGGCAAGGACCGTGTGGTCAGTCTAACCGAGAAGAACTTCAAGCAGGTTTTGAAGAAATACGACTTGCTCTGCCTCTACTACCATGAGCCCGTGTCTTCAGATAAAGTCGTGCAGAAACAGTTCCAACTGAAAGAAATCGTGCTGGAGGTGAGTGGGGGGCCCCCAGACCACGTGGTCCAAGGGAGCGGGAGCTGGCCAGTGGTCGGCATGTGAGGACCTGAGGGCGCTGAGAATATATCCTGAAGTCTTGCCCCATTTCAGTCTCAGGCAAATCTCAAGATATTCTTGTTGCAAAGCTGGGATGTGTGAAAAACAGGGGTGGGTCCAGACTCTTAAGACGGGACAATTGAATGTGCTGCATGGTGCATAATAGTCTGTAAAGATGTAAAGTCTGTCATCTGATGGTCCTCTTGATTTCTCAAGGGCAATAGTTCCAGCTACTCTTTTTCTCAGAGAATGTTAAAGCTATTGGTAAAAAGCCTGACTGAAATGAAATTCAGGGTTATTTGCAGGTTTCATTCGGCGTGCTAATTTCCTACTCTTTGTTCTGTTAAGTCTCCCCATGATCCTGATGAAGCAGGAGTCATTTGACCTTGCCTGTCCTCGTGGGTCAGACGGGGAATATCACTGAGCGATGAGCCTCTCTTGTGACTTGGTTTTAGTCAACATCGCACAGTGTAGATGTGGGAAGATTTTAGCTGCGCGTTCATTAATGGGAATATTTCTTTTTCTTAGAAAGTTCTTGGTGTGAGTTCAGGGAAGATGCTGAAGTCAGTTCTTATTTCATCTGCATTACATGGCCTGTCCGTAAACCTGCCGCTGGGACCCATTCTCTAATCCTGTGTGAGTGCCCCAGGAACTCCTCCCACAGTTCCTCCTGGACAGTTTCAGATCGCTTACACTCAGGAACACCTGTGAGTGCCAAGAATTCTAATAGGCACCAAGATCCCTTATCAGTCCCCAGGTCCGGCTCAGCCCAGGCACAAATCTGTGAAAAGGACTACTGGAGAACTATAGCAGTTTATTAATCGGCACAGCGAGAAAGCTCAGCTCAATCAGATGTCTTTTTTTCTTTCTTTTTTTCCAGTGTTATTGAGACATAACTGACATTCTTTGTAATCAAAGACTCTGATGAACAGAATTACCATGTAAAACCCATGTGGATTTTAATTCTCAAAAAAAAAAATTGGCTGTAATAAAATCCAGGAAAACCACCCCAAACACATCAAAATATCTTTGATAATTAAAAAAGTATTGCAGAATCCTGTGTCTCCCGACCATCATACACATATCTATTTTCAGAGGATTTATATATGGCAGTGTGGTCATTACAGAGAGCTCTGGTAGACAAAAAACCTCTGTGGGTTACAAGTGAGGAAAAAGCTGGGACCGTTATTAGGTCTTTGTACTATATATACGGAAAAATTACAGGCTGGGAAAAACCAGGACATACAGCACAGCTGCTGCCCAGCCCGTGAGATCCTCACTCACATGATTATCTCCATCTCAAACTGCCCTACTCAATTATAGAGACATATTTATGAAAAGTTAATTGAAGGCATAAGGATTCTACCATATATGCTCATCACTGGCCACTTAGCCTAGAACTCAGAAAGAATGCCAGTGCAAGCAATGACCCCATTTCTGATTTCCTGTTATATTAACACACACGCACACACACACACACACTCAAACACAAGAATCTGTCTCCCCCAAAGATGAATTCTGTACTCCCAAGGAAAATCCTGAGAAGAAGCTTTGCCCTGGACTCACCATCCTTCCAGCCACCTTTGATCCAAGAGTGCCCGGCAGAGACTGACAAGGGAGAAGTTCAGCACAGGAGGTAGTCTGATGCCCCACAGACTCCTAAATCGCTGAGGGAAAGAGATCACAGAACTTGGAGTCAGGAGTTCCTGATTTATATTCTGGCTTTGCCTCTACTGGACACATGACATAGGGCAGGTTACTTAATTTCTCTGAGCCTCATTTTCTTATCTATAAATCTGAAAAAAAAATAACTATCATACAGGCTTATGAGATGATTAAATAATAATAATCAACATTTATTGAATGCTTCCTGTGTGCAGGGATTGTATGTGGTAGCTGGTTTGATCTTTACAGTACTTCTCTGATGTAGATACAGTTACTATCCCCCTTTGACAGATGGGGAAACTGAGGCACAGAGAGGCTAAGTTGCCCAAGATCACTCTACTCGTGCAGGTGAAGGCAGTTTTAGCCCCTATACTGCGTTACTGCTGGAATCAAATGAGACAATGTACAAGGAGTTGGTGGATACCCTGTTCAGTATTATTTCAAGAGTCTTCCTTAAATAGAGTACTCAGCCTGTGGGACTGGGCCTGGGCCTGATGATACCAGCTGTATCACCAACAGGGCTGAGAGGCACAGAGCCCCAGAGGCACTGCTTATGCAAATGTCCAAACCCTGGGGGAGGTAGGGCTCCCTCCGTGTGGGTCGGGGAGGGGAGGGGTGGGTCTTTGTTGAGATACCTGTCAGGTGCAGGCTGTTCCTCAGCATCCAGGACAAAACTGGTTCCAGGAATCCCATGACTGATAAGAGAGGGTAGATGTGAACCTCTAAATTTTCTTTGTGGTCAGAAAAGCCTATTTTGTCCTCTTAATTCCCTGGACTCCAAACCTACACTAAGGAAAATATCCTGCCCATCCCAGAGCTGTGTCTGTTTGGGATAGAAGGAGGGGAGGAGACAGTGAAATCTCAGCCCTGGGTAGACAGCACAGGAAGGGGCGGGCTCCTTCCCTCCCAATAGTTTGGGAAGGCGGCTTTCTTTCTTCTTTTTTTTTTTTTTTTTGGATTTTTGAATTTTATTTTATTTATTTTTTATACAGCTGGTTCTTATTAGTTATCTATTTTATACATATTAGTGTATATATGTCAATCCCAATCTCCCAATTCATCCCACCACCACCCCCCCGGGGAAGGTGGCTGTCCATGTTTTTTATCATAACTCACTGTGACCTAATGTGTACAGACACATACACAGGTGAAACAAAAGTTTCATAGGACAACCCATTATTATTTGGGGAATACTTGGATTTAAAATACTTTTGTCTTCTATTTTATTGTTCTTTTCTATTCTTCTATTGTATTTCATTAAAAAAAAATACTAATCCCAACCTATTAAATTGATTTCCCTCTCTGGTGATGAGTTGCCATCCTCAGGTTGAAAACCCTGGGGAATTTCTAAGGGTTAGAAGGTTAGGAATTAGAAGTTCATAACTCGTCACATAAGGGCCATCCCATTCTGATAAAAAAATCCAAAGGTACTATGGTCAATGTTTTGTCTGCTGCTGTAAGGACTGACGTTGAAACACCCAGAAACAGCCCCATCCACAGGGTAAGGAGGTCACTGCCTGACTTGGGGCCTTGAAATGCAGATCATTTAGTCATACATCTGTCACTTACACTAGGTTGGGCCTTGGGGTGCACGCTGTGGATACCGGGAACGTGAGGCACTCAGGTGGCTCATAGCCTGATGTGGAAATTACAGTGCAATACAAATGAAAAGCCACAGTGCAACGGGGTCACTGTAATAGTAGGGCAACATAAGGTCCTCTGGGAGCGCAGAGGAAAGAGGAAGCACCCCGCCCTCTGGGAGAGCTGTGGAAGGCATGACAAGGAAGAATTGATTTGTGAAAATGAGTAGAATTTACCAGACAAATAAGCGAGGGTCGGGGAGGGAACCGCTAGATCTAAGGTTCTGATAGCTCCCAAATCTTTTTCCTAAAATTAGTTTTTTCCTAAAATTTGGCCACGAGGGCCTCATTCCTTTAGGTAAAATTTTTATCCCTACTTAGTCAAGCCTCTCTGGGAGAAGCCGTCTTTTAAGACATTGCTATTCATTTACACTTCCATCTGATCAAGTTTGAGTTTTGTGTTGAGAGCAGGGTTTGATAAGGGGAAGAGGAGAAAGGGAAGAATATGAGGCCATTAAAAGCTTAGGCAGAAAAAGGGCAAATCAAATGGCACCGGGAGGCATCACACTCAAACTTTGCTTTGCATTTGGTTGGGGTCGAATTCTGGGGGACCCCAGTGTTGGTGCATTGTACGTAGCTATATACAGATGTTCTGTAAATGCTTGTTGAATGAATGAGTGAAGTGCTAGAGCTCAAAAGAACCTTGAGAATCATCTAGATTTTTCTGAACCTCTCATGGCATACATGCAGCCTTGCAGTGTTGTGACTTACACAGCTGGTAACCCTGATTCTTGGTTGGGCATTTCATCCACAAAGTAACAACACACTCGTGTAAGAATATGTTAGACTATGTGGAAAAGACAAAGCAGGCAATAAGAACTGCCACCCAGAACTAAACATGGTTAATGTTCTGATAGAGTTCTTTCCAGTATTTTTTTCTATGCATAAAATCACATTTTCCAATTAGGTTTATACCATTTTTATAGTTTTGTTTCCTGCTTATTTCGTTTCAGTATGTTGTGAGTGTTCCTATGTCACTAAATAGCTTTAAATTCTTGACAAACAATGTTAATGCTGGCATAGTATTCCATTGTATGATCATACATATTTTTAAGATAATTTCTGTTTTTTTTCCTTTTAATTTTTAAAAAAATTTTTATTGGAGTATAGTTGATTTACAATGTTGTGTTAGTTTCAGGTGTACAGCATAGTGAATCAGTTATACATATACATATATTCACTTTTTTTTAGATTCTTTTCCCATATAGGCCATTACAGAATTTCTCTCTTTTTGGATGCTGACACAATTTTCAGGGTTTTAAAAACCTTTGTCTATTTATATTTTTATTGTTGTTTTAACGGACATTCTTTGATTTCTAGCTAGGTTGAATTTTTCATAAAATTATTTGCCATTTACATTTTTTCTTATTTTTCTATGCCTTTTCCCCATTTTTTCTATTGAGGTGTCAACTCAGATTATAAAGGAAGTTGCAATTTTGTATACTATTTCCTTCAGCTTTGGCCAAGTCAGCAAATGTAGTCATACCACAATGGCTGAATCCTGTTAGTACTGCAGGACTCAGAGACACAAGAGGAGGATATGGGCACTGAATTTGATTCTTCCATGCTCCTTTGTTGCCTGCTTCCACCTTCGCCTTGAAACTGCAGTGCAAGTGCTATGCCTATCATGTTCTATAAATATTGCCAGAGAAAGTCCTCCCACATTCGACATCACTGACCTCTCTCAGGTTGAAATGCTTGAGAGGTGGTGTGCTCTAACATGGGCTTCCAAATCAGATAGACCTGGGTTTAATTCCCAAGGAAGTCTGTCTGTGTTCAGGTTCCTTACTTGTGATGTGAGATGCTGGAGATGGTGTGATGATTCAGTGAGGCAGGATGGCAAGAGCTCAGCTTCTGGCACACAGAAGGTACTGGACAAATGCTGACTCCTTTCAGCCCACACCCCCTTTCAGTCGGGATTTTAGATACAGCCCAGCCTAACCCATCACTTTAGAGACTGAGGACCCCGGGCCACTTTTAGAGAGCTCAGGACTGGTGATGCGATGCCATGTTGCTTATTCATAGCCAGCCACGCCCAGAAAGGTGGAGTGACTTTCCCTGATCACAGACCCTCTCCCTCTGATCGCCAAGGCTTACGGAGCCTGTGTCTGATAGATTCAACAACATTATCAGCGTCAGTTCTTAAATTGGGCCCCTTCCGCATTTTCAGTCACACTGCAGCCTCCTTCCATTTAAGAAGTTCTTCCATTTCCTTCAGGTTCCTTCTAACTCACTCTTTCTCTCCTTGGAGACATATGTTGGAGTTCTCCCCCTAGATTGGAAGCGTCCTGAGGGCAACTGAATTCAAAGCAAACTTGGTAAGGGGGGAAGTTGAAAAAAAAAAAAAAACACAGATGGAATCAAGTTCCTATGGACAAGAACAAAAAAACTGCTTGTGAGCCAAAAACACAACTGAATGAATGACCTGGTCATGTGACAGAGGATGCCTTGATGTCAGAAGGAACCCCAGCAGTATGGTGTCCACATTGTGAGTTCCTGAGCTTGCTGGAAACGGTGTCATGTTCCTGCCAAATGCCTAGGTCAGGTGTGGGGAACCATTTACTTCTTCCTCTTCCCCTCCTACCTTCACACAGATCTTATCCCCCAGTCCAAGGCCCATTTCCTTTCCTCTACGCCACTCCACCTCTAGGAAACCAGCATTCCAACCTGAAAAAGAAGGAAGGAAAAGGTGAAAACTTTTCCTAGTGAGCTTCATGCTTACGTAGAAATGATTTCATGGCCACTTAAACATCTCTAGAGGGAAAGGAGAAAGGAGGCCTCAGTGTTGGAATCGCTGGACACTCTGATCACATTCATCTCTAGAGCTGAAGCTGTGCACTGTGTATGTATGTCCTATGGGAGCAGCTAAACACACCAACCTGTAACCAATATACATTTACAGGATTAGGAAAAACTACAGGGGATTTTTCTCAGGCAAGTTAGTGAGGGTTTCAGAACATGAAAATACGTACTGTGAATCCTTGAATAGAAATATTCATTCGTCAAATATCTGTTGCTCTTAGTGGGACTCTCAGGAATCATAGCATGAATGAATGAAGAGTCACTGAATAGATGGTGAACAAGCAATGCTTTCCACACTGTGAACAGTAAATATCACTTCATTTGTTTAGGGTGACTGGTCCCTGGGGCTGGCAGGCAACCTGGGGTCCTGGCACAGAAATAGCCACATCACCCCGGTAGTTGCCCGCCAGGTTGACCAGCTGCACCTGTTGTTTCTCGGGAGGTCCGAGGCTGCTTCCCCTCTGCATCCCCTCTGATGCTTCCCCAGAGGATCCCCTCTGCAGGGCCTCCTGCTCTTCCTGCTTAAGGAGGTCCCACTTAGCTCACCACAAAAAAGACACTGCCATCCCCACACATGACCTGCCCAGGGGCTCTCTCCCAAGCCCTCTTGGATATCAAATGGCAAGATCACTACCTAAAAATTATTGGAAATGGCCTGTCCACCAGCAGGGAGCGTTATTGTTATGACTGATTGTCCAGGACTGGTAAGCAGGTTATTTCCCAATACTTTTTAGACAGTGATTCCAGAACAGATCATCCATTAGTCCCTACAGGGGAGGAGGAGGCTGGTTCCATCATCTATGGCAGAACCAAGAACCTGAATCCCGTGCAATGCAGGCTTCTGGGTTCTGCTAAGTGTCCTAATGCCGCTGCTCTCAGTCTGCCAAGGCCCACAACAGACTGAGCTCCCTTCTCTATTCAGGTCTCAGTTTCCTAATCAATCTATGTATCAGTGAGAAATCTTTGGTGGGGTGACTTCAGCCTCTTTAGGCTCTGCCATATGCCTAGTGTCGTCGACATGACTTTTGTGCACAGCCATCCTCGTGTATCCAACTTCAGATGACGTTGCAGTGCTTGGGCAAAACAGACAGCTGCGGGTCAGAGCAACTGAATTTCTCTTTCATTTACTATTTGATCCTGGGCAAGTCACAAATATGCATCGCATTTTACTCATCTAAAAAGTCAACTGTGTGCTTTCTACCTCAGTGAATTAAGAGAATTCAATGAAAGCAGGTGAATAAAAATTTCTCATAAGATTATAAAAAGCTGTACAAGTGTCAGGTATTATTACTTTGTTACGTTGTTTACTATTTAGGAACTGTGTAGACTGCTGAGTGCCTGAAATACAGCTGGTGCTTATCAAATGCTAATTCCCTTCACCTGTCACTTGAAATGCAGCCCCTGTTCTTGGCCAGTTGCAGTAGTTCTCAACCTTGGCTGCACGTGGGACTCACCTATGGAGTTTTAAAAAAACACATATGCCTGGGTCTTTCCCGACCCCCCCGTCCCAAGCACTGATTTAACTGGTCATAGGGGAAGGGATGATATCCAGGTGCTACAGTTTTTAAAAGCTCCCTGGGTGATTCTAATGTGCAGCCAAGTTTGTGGACCACTTGAGGCTTGATGCTCAAAATGTGGACGGCAGACCACACCAGCGGCAATTGTGTAACCAGGGTGTTTGTTACATTTAAACAGGATCCACAGGTGATTCATAGGCATGTTAAAGTTTGCAAAGCACTATACTGGTCTGTTGGGTTGGAGAAATTTTCCAGATGACCATAATCATGTTGCACCTGCTTGACCTTTGGTCTGTTGACTCTCCTGAATGACAATGGACCTGTCAGCATTCCTCTGATTTGGAGAACTGCTGAGATGTGAAGTTGGTCTGGGGGCTGCAGGGATTCAGGTCTGCTCTAGGGACTCTGCCAGGTCTCCCAGTCTTCTCCCACGGTCCCCTCACTCACACAGTCAGTGATTAATTCTTTGGACCTCCTAAGAAAGGGAAGATCTGGGCCCATGGGAAGCCTCCCCCTCCTTGAGAGGTTTCCAGTGGAATTACAGGGGTTCCTAAGGCCAGATCAGAAGGTGCCTTAAGAATCTTAGGTCAGGGTCCAGGATTTACCTTCAGAAAGGGAGGAAAAGCGTCTATTTGGTTGCCATGGCACACTTCCCTTTTCTCCAAAAGAGATGACAAATCTGAGAACCCTGGGGGTATACGAATATGGGATACTAACATATTAGCATGTTTAACACAAAAGTATGGGAAAGCTTCTCAGAGAAAACTGGTGAGTGTTCTATAACGTGGAACTAAGTCTTGTGAACACCCAAAGAGAAATATTCATTCTTTCATTTATTTGTCAAATACTCATGCACTGCTTACTTAGAAAATGCAGATGACATGGTCCCTGGTTAACTAAGGAGTTGGTCTTCTTTTGTTGATGATGAGAACTCACTTCCTTTAGGTCTATGCTTAAGTGTCATCTCATGAAAGAAGTTATCTTGACCACCTATATAAATCACACTCTCCAAGCACCCCCCTTATCCCTTCAACCTTACTTTATTCTTCTCCATAGCACTCAGCTGACATAGTGCATATTGTTCTACACTGCTGTAGAGTGTGAAACCCACAGAGGCAAGGACTTTGCTCTCTTCATTGCTGTACTCCAGCACCTAGATCAGTGTCTGATTCACAGTGGGCTCTCAGCGGTGTTTGCTGAATGAATGTTAAATGAACAGAAGGGGATGGAGGAGCAGGGAAATGGCACTTATTATGAACTTACCATAAAACATGTCCAATATGGGTGCTTTGCATATGTCATTCTGTTGAACTCTTACAACGTATTCTCTCATTATGTACAAAGAAATGATTCCATAGAGTTGAGTAGAAATTGCCCAAAGTCACAAAGCAATAAAATGGCACAGCATGAAGCAGGATTTGAACCCACATCTACTTGTTTCCAAACATCATGTTCCTTCCACTACACCAAGGAACTGGGATTGCTGAATTGGATCGCTTCCTGTTTGTAAGCGGTGCCAACTTACAAAAGGACAAGTGTCTCTAGTTTGAATTCTGGATTTTCACCCACACTTAAGCAGTGTTTAATTTCACAACTGGACTATGTGTTGAACTGAAGTGACTGGTGTGAGTAGAGGGACTAATGTTTAGCACCACCTACTTGGTTTTTAATAAATGTTGGGTGGGTGGGTAGGAGGATGGATGGAGAGAAAAGAAAAAAACGTGGAATTATAGATACATTGCCTATATTGGAAATATATTTCTCCTTGATATCTTTTAAAAATTAAATCCGTTTTTAAAAAAGAATTGAGTGGAAATGTGAAAAATTAAATGGAGTCTGTCAGATTCAGGGAACTGTTTGTCATCCCTGCTTAATCCTGCTGAAATATGGGTAAAACAGATTTTTTTTTTTAACCATGGGACTCTCAGTCCAAAATACATACACAGTATGGGCAGAAACCTCTGGGCTCTCTAAGGCTGATGCTGCCTTCAAACCTATTTAGCACTGGCAAATGTCCCAGTGGTTACATTTCCAAACCTCAAGAGAGGAAGGCAAAATGAAATTTTTGGAGGCAAGTGAATCCACAGATGGGATGATGTGGGGACACTGGGCAGAGAATAGCAACACACACAGGATTCAGGTATTTCTTCCAACTGTTCACTGCCCAAAGATGGGATTCTCCAAACTTGCACCTGCTGCACTCGGAAAACTCAGATGAGGTCAGGCTTATTTTGGTTTGGCTTTGAGACTAAATCCTCACGTAGAGCCAGTGCTCTCAGAAGATGAATGCCCAGGCTCTCTCTTAAGTTGCACTTCTCCTTAGAGCCCACGTGCCAATGAACTGTTTGATGCATGTTTGCTCTGCACGTCTCAGTAATAAAACTAGAGCCTGGGGTGAGATGGCGAAAAGACAAGAAGTGCTATGGTAAGAGTGTGGATTGAGTTGATTACAGTTAAATTTTTTCTTCCATACAAAGGATTAATACGGCAATAGAGATTTTACAAAATGGCAAATACAGTGTTGATTCAGAAGTTTTTAGACCATTAGAACCTTCTTTTCTCACTCCTCCCACCCACAAAAGCCCTCGATAATATTCAAGCCCAGATAGGATATCTAGTCATCGTATCCTTGAGGCAGACCTCCTCCCAAAGTTATAAATTTCTAAATGGAGATATGAGAGACCACAAAAGTCACTGTGATAAAAGTATTATAGGGATAATTGTAGTGTAAAGCAGTAAAATAGAAACAAACAAAATCTGTTTCAGAATCACAAGATTTTTCTTTAAAAGCAGCAGCCCTATTCACTTGCAGTTTGAGTTTCGCTGGTTGGTGTGGAGTATTTTTGCATAATTATCAGCTCAGCCTTAGCATCTAAAATGACTTGTTCCAAAGAGTCTGAAAAAGGATATATATACATAATATATATATGTTATATATATATATATTATATATCATATACCTGTATAACTGAATCACTTTGCTGTACACCTGAAACTAATACAACACTGTAAATCAATTCTACTTCAATTTTAAAAAATAAAAATAGGATGTATTGCAAAAGAAAAAAAAAATGACTTGTTCCATCAAAAAAGCCAGTCCCCACAAAGTACTGCATCTGTACAATGAAGCCTCTGAGGTTCCCTCTTCTGTAGACTGAATGTGGTTTGATCCCGATAAGCCATTTCTGTTTGGAAAGACATGCAGGAACACGGCCAGAGCACCATCTTGCCGTGCGATGGGCTGGGCAGGCCAGAGCCACTTCTCAGTGCCCAGAGAGCCTGTTCCAGGAGCGCCCCGCCTGCTGCCCGGTGCCCCAAGCCAGGCAGAGCTCTCCTCACCATCTGCCGTATGCTGGGCAGGGAGACGGGCCGGCAAATACCCCTTCACATGCTCACCTGCCTCTACCTTACACTGCCCTGGCTCAGCACCCCAAGCCGTTCCTTAGCCTGGTCACACACACCCAGCTACTCTGTGAAGGAACTGAGAGCATTTCCTGAACCCAAAGGAAAGAGTGAATACAACCCATAAACAGCAGCCTGCACCATGGCCCGGCAATGCAAGAAGCACACACTTAGGAGGGAGACCCCGTGGGTCTGAGTCCTTACACTGTCCAGACAGTGGGCAGGTCACTGAGTTGCTCAAGGCTGAGCCCCTTCCTTTGTAAACTAGACACCACCAACCCCTTGTCCCAGGGTTCCTCTGAAGAGAAAAGAGGGGTGTGTGTAAAGTGAACGGCCCATGTCTGGTGCTCAGGAAAGGACTATTCTCGAATTTACTGTGTACGTGAAAGTACACTGAAAACTAACTCTCAGGTTAGTTATACGTGGCATTTGTTGTCATTAGCAGATGTTATCAAAATAAACACTAGTCAGACATTTCGTAAAGTTCAGCCAAGCAGCAGCAGGTTTCTCTTCTGTTTTTTAATGTGCGCTATGGGGGAGATGCAGCGAAGGGGCCCGTCTGCCATCATTTTACGTTTAGAGGGGCTCTCCCAGCTGCAGCCTCCATCCTTCTCTCTGATTTTCTTTTTCTTTTTTTTTGAGGAAGTGCACCAACCTATGGAAAGTCTCGTTAGAAAAGGGACAGTCTCTCTCTGGCTGCAGGAACGCGGTGGATAATGTGTGGGACTCTTCCCAGGAAGGGGGTTACCAAGGGGTGTCGGCACTTGGGCTACCAGACTGCATTTTCACAGGCTCTTGGGAACAGAGCTCTGCTGAGAAAAAATTGGAAAAGGGCATGGCCTCACCCCCATGTCAGTCGAATCCATTTTTCCCCCAAAATCCCTTTGCAATAATATTTTTAGTATGAAAAACAGAAAACAAAAAAAACCCCTGGACTCCAGGAACAGCCTCCCTCAGTCAGTCATTTCGGACATTACAAAATGCTCCCCAGGGAGATTGTGTTTATATGTCAGAGACAGTTGTAAGGCGGTGGTTCTCAGTGTGTGGACCCAGGACCCGCAGCATGAGCATCTCCTGAGACCTTGTCAGACATGCACACTCGTAGGTCCCATCCCAGTCCCGCCTAATTAGGAGTCCTGGGTTGGACCCAGCAATCTGGGTTTTTACAAGGCTTCCCTCCAGGTAATGCTGACGCGGGCTCAGATTCAAGAACCACCGGCTTGGGTAATGAGGTTGCCCTATAGTGAATTTATAGGGAACAAACATTCATAAGCACTTGCATACCTGTTACTCCTGCAAGAATTAGATCTCGTATTTTCAGATTAGAAAATTGAAATCGGAGAAGTTGTGACCTGCCCAGAGTCTCATACCTGATAAGTGGCAGAGCCAGGATTCGGGCCCAGGTCCCTCTGAGACCCAGATGAAGGGAATGTAATGTAATGGATGAAAGCTTGGGCCCTGGAGCCAGAGTGTCAGGGTTGGAATCCCAGCTGTGTCACTTAAACGCTGTGTGGCTCTGGGCAAGTTGGTTAACCTCTCTGTGCCTCTATTTCCTCATCTCAAACTTCTACTTCATGTGGGTTTTGTGAAGATTCGATAAGATAATTCATGTAAGGTGTTGGAGCAGTATCTGGCATATAGCAAGCACTCAGTAGATGCTATTTTTATTATTGTTGTTATACCTCTTCTCAATGTGGTGGAGTGGAAAGAACACATAGCAATGACCTTTGGGTCTTTTCCTTGGCCTTGACCAAGGTGATAGCCCAAAAGTGTCAATAAAAACAATCAACAGCCTCCCTTTCCCTCAAGGCTCTTTTAGAAGCCCCCCCAGTCCAGCCCCAAGAGGCCCCAATGTTCACTTGAATCTCATAAAATAGCTGTTCCATTCCCTTGCCTGCCTCTTGCATGGACAAATCATGTGCCAACCCCCCCAGCTATACATAGCCCGGGCCTCATCTGAGGGCGGTGGAAAGTGACAGATTACCGGAGATAAACGTCAGCTCTCCGGTTTCAGGGGAGGACACGAACAGTAGTTGAATTGCTTGACGTGTGGCCAGATGGTATCAGGGACAGTGGGTGAAAAGAGCCGTTTGGCTCTTGGCTTACATGGAAAGAGCAGGGTTGCAGCCAGGGTATTTTTAATGACTGGCCTGAGGGACATTCACTTGGAGCAAAGATCTGTGACATTTTCCCCCAAATTTCTCAGCCCTTGATTTTTTTTCAGATTCTTGACCCTGCAGAAAGTAACCCCCCTCAGCTCCCTTTAATAAGTAAACACTCCCTTGTCTCTGCTACCGCACGCCTCCCCAGCTTCCTCTGACCATGAAGCAAATCAGTCTTTCTCCTCCAGGAAGACCATTCTTGGGAAGTGGTACAAATGTATCTTTCTTCCTGTCCGTCCCTGGTTTAGGGCTGAGATGTCCCACAAAGGGACTGGACTTGGAGGGACACAGATAGACAGAGAGGGCATCTTGCATGCCCTGTCCTCTGAGGCCAAAGGGAACGTGTCCCCTGGCGCTGCTGTGTTAGTATCCCCTTCCCTTCGTGGCAAACTTTTTGACCAAGTGATCCACACCTGCTCTAATGTGTCCTTGCCACCCACGCATCGGCCACACTCTCACTGCTTTGGCTTCTGTCCCAGCTCCTCGCTAAAGGTCACCCATGTCTTACCATCCTGAAAGGAGAGACCTCACAGTGGTCCCATCTCTGTGACTCCCCGTAACATTTGATCTGACCACCTGCTCGTTCTCAAGCTTCTCATGACTTTGGAGTCACGAGACTGTGTTCCTTGGCCCCTACTTCTCCCACAGACCTCTCAGCCTCCACACAGCCTCCTTTTCTCACCTCCTACAAGGCGGCCAGTCCTGGATCCTGTGGTTTTCTTGTACACTCTCCTCACTCCTTCACCCCTCACTTGCACAGTGCCTTCAGGACCTCTCTCCCAAGCTCCAGGTTGGCACCTCCAGCTCTTGGCTGGATTTCCGTGGCCATGAACTCATTGCATCTAAATCCAAGCTGAGAAGCTGGCTTGTGGTTCTGGCATGCCCTCCTGACATCTCTGTTTGCCCTTCACCCTGTTCCCTGGCTGGAGACCCTGGAATCATCTTGCCTCCTCTTCTCCTTGGTTCCCCCCAGCTTCTCCAAGGTCATGAAATAGTTACCAGGTCTGAATGATTCTCAACCTCCAACATTACCTCACAAGTTACTTCATGTGCTGCCTTAGCTGGAGACCAGTCTTCTCCCACTCAGTCTCCCAACTGGTCACCTTCGCTTCTACTCTCCTTTCTATCTGTCTGGTGTACGCCCTTAGATCAACCCTCCCCGAACTCAAATTAGCCATATTGTTCTTCTACTCAAACATCTCCCAAATCGGAACTGCTAGTCCTAATATTCCAAGTCCTACGCGCTCTTTTTCTAACATGCCTTAAACACACTACACCTTTCAGCTCCCCTGAGAAGCCCTCTGCTCAAGGACAGAAGCCTCTTCTCTTACACTCACACTGTGCATTTGCCCCTCCAAACCTTCACCTATTTATGCCGCTTTTTCTTCCTTGGATGTCTTTCCTGCTCTGCCTATCCAGACACTCCTCCTCTTTCAAGGTCTAGCTGGTCTCCCCTCTTTCTTCCATTCATTTATTTAATAAACTAATATTTTTTGAGCTCTCCTCTGCTCAGGTACTGTACTGGGTGCTGGAGTTAGTATATGGAGAAAAGCAAACAAGGACATGGAGCTTACAGGCTCGCACGTGGACAGTTGATAGACAAATGATCGTATAAGTGAACGTGTACTTACAAACTGAGAAAGGGCTGTGAAGGCAAAGCACAGGGCACTATGGACAAGTGTAGAAAGGGCACCCAATTCAGACTGGGAGTCAGGAAATGCCTTTTGAGCAACTGACATTTATGTGCAGGCTTCAAGGAGAAATAGGAGTTGGCAAAGAGTGGAGGGAAAGACCTTTTAGAAAGAGGGAAGGGCATGCACAGAAGCAGAGCATGTAGAGTGTCTTTGTGTGAATACAACCAGGCATCCCTGTGGGCAGCTGCGGCCCATGTCTTGGCCTAGGACATGGGAGCTGAACGAGGTGATCCTGTGCAAAGACCTCCCGATTCAGGAAAGAACTTGCTGTTTTGAGGAGCCGAAGACGAGTGTGTTAAGTAAGAGGCAGAGTGGCCCCAAATGAGGCTGGAGAGGCAGGCAGGCCAAACCATGCAGGGTCTCGTTGGCTATGTTAGGGCTTTTGGATTTCATCTTGAGTGCATGGAAATTAAATCTATACTCCTTATCATAGCTTATGAAGCTCTGTATGATTTGACCTCCCTGCCCACGAGCTCTCTTGCTCTGTCTCCATAGCCCTTATTTTCTGTCCTAGTCCTTTAACACTTATCAGCTAATTTTTCATTAGCTTCCTCCCTAATGAAATCACAAGGTCCTTGACTCTGGAATGTGTCTTACACTTTTGTTTAGTATGGAACCTTGATTACAGTAGGCCCTCAATTAATAATTATTGTTCTTTTTCCATCCCAATACGTTAGGCTTTGGTATTTCTGAATTAGTACAAGGTTCAGAACCCTATCCAGCTGTCATAATAGTAAGAAGAAAATATAACATTTATTAAGCACTTACTGCATGCCAAAAACTGTCAAGAACTTTACACATTATCTCATTTAATCTTCTTCAAAACAGCCTTATGAAATAATAGATATTGGTATTGTCCATATTTTACAGCAGAGTGACAGCACTTATGACCAAGTCAGGAATCCAGGTCTCTGATGCCAAGCTGTGTACTCTTAACCACTAGGATATACTCTTCCTGGGTCATTTATTCATTTAAAGCTGAGATCTATTTCTACCACATCATTACAGAGGTAACAATGGTACAATAAATACCTATACAATGCAAAATTTAAAAAGAGAAAGGACAGGGGGCTTCCCTGGTGGCGCAGTGGTTAAGAATCTGCCTGCCAATGCAGGGGACCCGGGTTCGAGCCCTGGTCCGGGAAGATCTCACATGCTGAGGAGCAACTAAGCCCGTGCGCCACAACTACTGAGCCTGCGCTCTAGAGCCCGTGAGCCACAACTATTGAAGCCTGCATGCCTAGAGACTGTGCTCCACAACGAGAGAAGCCACCACAATGAGAAGCCCGCGAGCCGCAGCAAAGAGTAGTCCCTGCTCGCCGCAACTAGAGAAAGCCCACGCACAGCAACGAAGACCCAATGCAGCCAAAAAATAATAAATAAATAAAATAAATAAATTTATTTAAAAAAAGAGAAAGGACATACTACGAATATCCACATTTTACTACTGAGTTATGCATATTATTTAATATAACATTTTTTATATAAAGTTATTTTTGTACTCAAAAGAATCAGCAATGGTCAAAGCAAATCCTAATGTTCTTGGAAAGAATGAGCACTGCACCAACGCCCAGCGGCTGCATGTACCAACTGATGAGACAACTCCATTCTCTAGGATGGACAAGAGGCAAGACCATCCGAGAAGTAACCAGCCAACCAACCAACCAACCAAACAGACAAAACCAGCAGGGGAAAGAACTGGAGTCCAATCTGAATAGAGTATTCCAGTTTTCTGGGAATTTAGGAAACATATTGACTCTACCTTTTCTCCTCCTCATGGTTGTAAATTTTAATCACTGTAATTGGTGACAATTTCCTCTTCGCCCTTTGGCTCAAAAGTCTCTTAAACTTTTGAAGTACTTGGCCCAGTCCATTCATTCATCCAAAGTATGCTGAGTGTCTCTAAGGAACTATATGAGATACAAAAGAAGCACAAAATGGGCTTTTTCTCCTTAGGGAGGAAAGATGCACAATACAGAACCCTAATGATTGCAAAATAAGTGCCAGAGTGCTGTGTCCCTTTAATGGGCTATTGGAATTCACAAAAAGGAGGCTGGAGTCAAAGATGAGTCTGGAGCTGGGCTTTGCAGCCAAGGCCAGGCTGGCAGCAACCGGAGAGAGCCCAGTGGGATTGTGGTGCAAGAGAATGGAGAATGGAAACTATGAGCTGGAAATCTAGGACCAGAGCAAAAGTGCAGATGAAGCCAAGTGGGAGAGGCAGACAGTGTCTGGCCAGCCCCATCAGCCCAGCAGGGGTTCTTGGTCCTGGAGAGAATGATCATGTTAGGAGTCAGCCCAGAAGTTCCCAGTCTTTCGCCACAGCCCTTCTCCCCCATCCATCTCACTGCTCTCTCTTGGGTGGCTGCCAGCCCTGGCCACCCTTGGCCTAGGCCCAAGAAGGGTGCTTGCTAGGGCTGATGGAAGTGATGACAGAGCTCAAGTGGGCAAGCTTTGGGCCTAATCGCGGTGGGAGGCGAGAGTGACAGGACACTGCAGGGATTGTGTGTAAGGGTACCAAGGAGAAGGTGGGCAGGTCTCAGCTAGCACAGGTTCCTGGCCCATCTGTGACTGCCAGCTCTGTCTATCCGTCCGTGCCTAGGACAATAATTGGCTGTGCTTAAACAGAAAAGCAGAAAAACAGAACTGAGTTTGCCTGAGCTAGCACCTTCCACTCATATATCTTCAAATGTCACATATAAATATCAATAAGATAATGAGAAGGGCATGCTTTACAAGCCGAGGAAAGGCACACATTGGCATCTACCTAAGAAACCAATAAAATGTGGTGATGTATGTCTAGGAGAGGTCAGAGTTAAATTCTCTGTTTAATTCTCATAATTAATCTCTAATATTCTTACTATTATTAATATTTCTCTCCTACACTTAAGATGAAGTGGCCAACAGGGCTAAGCATGGCCCATGGGTCACAGTTGGAAAATATTATGTCACAGCATTTTTGGATGAACTGACAAGCATTTATAGCAGTGTTTTCCAGAGTGTGGTACAGGATCTGCTGCGTCAGAATCATGGGGCTTGGTAGTGTGGTTTGTGAAAATGTAGATACTTGAGCTCCACCCCAGCTCTATTCTCTACTTTCCGGTGCTGAAGCCCAGGAAGCCCCATTTTAACCAGTGTTCCAGGGGATTCTTATGCACACAGAAGTTTAAGAACCACTGTTAGAGGCTCATGCTTTAGGAGTTGGGAAACTTACTAATATCACAAAGCCATCAGGTCTCATCATTATTAATTTTTAATGATAGAAAGGGAACATTTAAGTTAATGTTTTGATAGCACTAAATAGGACAGAGTGGCTTACACTGAAAACCAGAAAACTCATTCAAAAATAACCTTGTCTAATAAATTGAATGCAATAGACTAAAGCCAAGTGACTTTGCAGAAAGACAGACCTGTTTAAGCATTACAGGGACGCTCAGGATGAGTCATAATATAAACACTGATGATATCTTTCATCCTAAGCCTTTCCTAGTCTCAGCCAAAATCTAAGAAAGAAGAGAAAACCGCTTGAAGAAAGAGGACAGGGAGCATATGAGAAGGTCAAGGAGGGAAGAATGAAGAGGCAAAGAAAACCCTCAGAGAAGTTACAGCAGGAGATGGCCCTTTCAACAAATGGTGCTGGAATAGTTGGACATCCATTGGTTAAAAGCACACACACACACAACCCTCAAAGTAGATCATGGACTTAAATGTAAAATTAAAACTCTAAAACTTTTAGGGAGTTCCCTGGCAGGCTAGTGGTTAGGACTCGGCACTTTCACTGCCGTGGCCCAGGTTCAATCCCTGGTCAGGGAACTAAGATCCTGAAAGCCACAGGAAACAAAACAAAACAAACAAACAAACAAAAAAACAACTCTAAAACTTTTAGGAAAAAATTAGAAAAAAATTTCAGGATACGGGATTAGGCAAAGAGTTCTTAGACTTAACACCAAAAGCACAATCCATAAATGGAAAACCTGATAAATATGACTTCATCAAAATTAAAAACTTTTGTTCTGTGAGACCCTATTAGGAGGATGAAAAGATAAGCTACAGAGTCGGAGAAAATATTTGTAAACCGCATATCCAACAAAGGACTAATATTTAAAGAGCTGTCAAAACTCAACTATCAAAAAATAATCTATTTGGAAAATAGACAAGAGACGTGAACAGGTATTTCATGGAAGAGAGCATACTGATGGCAAATAAGTTCATCATCATTAGCCATTAGGGAAATGCATTAAAACTGTAATGAGATATCACCACACATCTATTAGAACGGCTAAAATAAAAATTAGTGACAACACCAAATGTTGGTAAGGATGCAGAAAAACTGGATCTCTCATCACTACATTGCTGTTGGGAATGTAAAGTGGTACAGCCACTCAGGAAAACAATCAGCACTTTCTTTAAAAACTATGCAATTATGATACAACCCAGCAATTTCACTCCTGAGTATTTATCGTAAAGAAATTAATACTAACCTTCACACAAAAACCTGTACATGAATGTTTATAGCAGCTTTATTCATAATAGCCAAAAACTTGAAACAGCCCAGATGTCCTCCAATGGGTGAATAATTGAAGAAACTGTGGTACCTCTGTACCATGGAAATACTGCTCAGTAATACAAAAGAATGATCTATTAATATACACAAGAATCTGGATGAATCTCCAGAGAAATATGATGAGTAAAAAAAGACAAACCCAAAAGGTTACATATTATATGATTCAACTTATATAACATTCTTGAAATGAAAAGAAATGGGGAACAGATTAGGGGTTGCCAAAGGTGAGGGAAGAGATGAAGGTGTGGTTGCCAAGGGTTAGGGAAGGGATGAAGGGGGAAGCAAGTGGATGTGACTATAAAAGGACAACATGAGGGATCCTCTTGGTTATGGAAATGTTCTGTATCTTTACTATATAAATGCCAATATCCAGTTTCTATATTGCATTATAGTTTTCCAAGATGTTACTTTGGGGCAAACTGGGTAAAATGTATGAGGGATCTCTCCGTATTATTTCTTACAACTGCATGTTAATCTACAATTATTTTTTTTAAATTGTAAATAAAGAAATGTAATATTAGTATTACATGATCTTTTTGGTAGCTTCTCCAGTCTATTCTATTTTAAGCTTCCATTCAGCCAGATGGCAGGAATTAGATCTCAGGCAACTGAGGGTCTCCCTACTTCCTTATATCTAAGTTTCAGGGAGCTTAACACGATGCCAGTCTTGTGCTTGGTGTCATCATCTAGGCTGGTGTCCACCCAGAGTAGTTGACAGCCGTCTGTCCACCTGACACTGTTGCATCCTCTTCACCTTCGGGGCTATACTTCCACCCAGGTACTCTAATAGTTCTTCCTCTCAACTGGAAGCAGGAAAACTTCAGAGGCTGCCTCAGGTCTTTCTACCAGATACACTCAATGGGCATTCTTACTCCTCAAGCCCACGGGGTGGAGGGACTTGAGGACTATCCTGGGTACTGGGGTCACAGGTCTCCTTTGTCCTAAGGTCCCTCAGCCTATCTGGCATCTCTTGTGACCCCACCGAACCCAAGGTTCATTTGGTAGCTGCGATGGGCTCCAGGCCCCATGTTAGGTATCTGTGGGTATCTAGTACTCTTTGCTTCCTTTCTGATCCTGCTCTTTCCCAATTCAAATTTTATCTACCCTGAGGGCAGAGAAGGGTGTGCGACAAGGTCTTCCAAATCTTATATCTTAGATCTGGTCCTCACACTTTTCTCTCCTTCGTTCTCAGAATTCTACTGAATCATCCTTCCCCTGAGGGCATAAGCATAGAATCCCTACGTTGCTGCTTGAACTGGTCACAGAGTAACAGGAAGTATGGAGGAAAATCCTCTTGTCAACATATCAAAATAGTATCCCGTGGTATTTTCTACAGTCTTTCTGATCTTGATTCACTTACTCTCCTACTTGTCTCTCCCTTCAGCTTGTGGCCCAAGTCCTGGAACATAAAGATATTGGCTTTGTGATGGTGGATGCCAAGAAAGAAGCCAAGCTTGCCAAGAAACTGGGTAAGTGGGATTTTCTTTGAGATATATCATGAAGAAGCAAATGTGTCTTGCAAAAGAAAAAGTACAGTCATTTTTTCTTGCATGATAACTAGACTATTTTTAAATAAATTTAAAATGATACTGCATACCTTAGTCTTGGCTTGGGGAAGAGTCTCACAAAAGTAAATACAGGCCTGAATTCAATAATTTCACATTAGTCATCTAATATATCTTTGTATCAGTACAAGGAAGAGGGTTTCTTCCTGGAGAAATGGACATTAAAGATTCAAACCTTTATTTCCAGCTTCTAGAGCATGTTAAAAGGCTAGCTTCTCGATGGCGGGTGGGAAGTATAAATTAAGAATTTGGAAGTAACATATACACACTACTATACATAAAATAGATAAACAGCAAGGACCTACTGTATAGCACAGGGAACTATACTCAATGTTCTGTAATAACCTATATGCAAAAAGAATCTAAAAAAAACAAATATATATGTATGTATAACTGAATCACTTTGCTGTACATATGAAACTAACACAACATTGTAACTCAAATATACGTCAATTAAAAAAGAAAAAGGCTAACCTCTCTATCTCACTGACATGGTGATCTCTTTGAGGAAGATCAAATCTCTTTTTCCATCACCTATTATTTCCTGACCTCTTGGCTGAAGCAGCCAACAAAGAATGTCATTAATAGTAGTGACTCTAGGGTCCCAGTGGTTTCTAAATTTAAGTCCAAAGCCCAGCTGGGCATTGTCACCAAGGATGAAAGGGAGGATTTAGATGAGGTATGGTTAAGCAAGCGACTGCACAGCGCAAGTTGTAATCTCTTGTGTCAATATGTCATGGTTAAGTGCGAGTGTGCTTTAAGATTCTTACACCTCTAATCCCAAGGAGAGAGAATATAGGTTACTCCGCTGGGTTGCAAACACCCCCAGACATGTATTGCCCATTTCACTTTTTCTGCATGACCAGTGAAGGATGGCTATTAAAAGAGAGCAGGAGGTTATAAAACAGGACCTTTGAAGAAAGGTTAATTGGATTTGGAGTAGTAAGCACAGGATAAAAAAGATTAGTGGTGGTTCAGTAAATACCTTCAGGCACACGAAAGTGCATTTATCTTAGAGAATTTCAAACAACTGTTTTCTATTTTATTTTCAAGAACAGCTTTTTTAAAGAAGGATTTAAATTGTAAGAGGCAATATTTAGGTTAGATACAAGGAAGAACTCATGACTATAAAAAGATAATGAATTATTAAGAATGCCTGGGGTATCTCTTTCCCTGGAGACAAATTAAGAAGTTTTTTTTCCCTTGAGCAGGGGAGCAAAGCATGTTCAACTCTTTCCCTAGTCAAAAGCAAGTTGATGAGTTCTGTCCAGCGCCTCTTGATACCCTAGTCTTCTCCCTTCCCACTGTTTTAATGAGAAGTTGAATTTGGGAGAATTTCCAGTAAATTTAGTTAGAGGAAAACGCTGGTGTTCCAGAAATCTAAAAATTTAGGGAGGACAAGCTGGGTAAATATTCATAAGAAGGGACTGATGGATATCCTCCCCATGGAGGATGTGATGAGGGTTTAAATGTCTAAATGAACCTTTAAATGTCTAAATGAACCTCTAAATGAAATGGGGCGGGTTCTTTCTGACTATTCGATCCTCGGAGTTTACAGAACAGTTGTATTTTGTGAACCTGCTCCTTGATCTCCATCCCCATTTCCATGTGCCTGAGTTTGGTCTCTGGACTGGTGCAACAACCTCCTAACTGGTTTCACTCAGAGAAAAATCTAACAGCAGGACACTGGCTGAGGTTCCCCATGGCACCCTTCGTGATCAGTCACTGCCTGCTTCAGGGATACCTGGCCCATTGCTCCTTTAGATTTACAAACGGTGCTCCATGGTGTGCCAGGGGTTCTTCAGAAGTGCCCTGGGACACGGTGGGCAGTGGGCCAGCCTCCCTTTCCTAGAGGTTCTGCAGAAGAGTTCATCTGGAGAAGGCATCCTTCAGCTAATCCGAGAGTTTGAAAACAATTAATCTAGGGAATTAAGCATGCCATGCAGTTGGATTTAAGGCCAGCCTCAGCTATTTAGCATTCCTGGGGGGAAATGCAGTTCTCCAGCAAGCATTTGTGAAAGTACACAGCATTACGCTGAGGGTGATGGAGGGTAGGAAAGAAGATGCAGAACCTGCCCTTGCAGCATTATCAGCAGACTTGGAAAAGATGTGCAGAATTCAGCTACAATAGAAAAGCAAGCTGTTCATTCTGGCCGCAAACATTTATGGGGAGCCCAGTGTATCCAGACTCCATTCAAGGCACTGGGATCCCAAGAGGACAGCAGCCCTACCCTTATAGAGGGCTCGCTGTTATAGTGAATACCTCTAAATGGAGCTGAGAGCAGATCCATAATGGCAAGAGAGATTGGAGTGGCCTTTTCTGGAAAAATGGGTCGTAAGCTGAGACCTAAAGGAGTTGACCGAGATGGGCAAGGGGTGGTGGTGGTGAAGGTCACTCTAGGCCCAAGGAGAACATCTGTGCAGAGAATCATGCGCTGTGATTTTTCCTTCATGTCCCCTTTCACAGCAGCTCTTGGGCAAAAAGCCAAGGGAGTTGCATAGGGATGAGGAGTGCAGTTCTCAAGGGAGTATGGGTCCACCCAAGGGAGGATGTAAAGGCTAGGGCTGGCACTAGGTTGTGGAAGGGCTTGAATGTCAGGCTAAAAAGCCAGGTAGGCAGTGGGCATGAAAACTTTTTGATAAGGAGAATGGGGTCAGCAATACTTTTGGAAAATTAAAGCAGTGGTGGAGTGGAGATTAGATTTTCGGTTCTTGACTATTTCATTTTGAGTTTCCACCCTGGGAGCCCTTCAGAGGTGTGGCTGCAAGGGAACTGATCCTAGGGTCCATGCTAGTTCCACTGAGCCTGACCCCATGTCACCCAGGGACCCTGAGCCAGACCGTGGCCAATAGGATGGCTCTTCCTACATCGGGATGACTTTATTTGGGGAACTCTTTGTTTTTTTTAGGTTTTGATGAAGAAGGAAGTCTGTATGTTCTTAAGGGTGATCGCACAATTGAGTTTGATGGCGAGTTTGCAGCTGATGTCTTGGTGGAGTTTCTCTTGGACGTAAGCATTTATGCACAGTGGCCCTGCATGGCACTGTTTGGGTTCAAATACAGGGGGAAGTAAAACCCCAAAGTAAGAACAGAGAAGGTGGATAATCTGACCTGGTCTAAGAAAGACTTCTCAAGCTTCACGAAAAACTAAAGCGTGCCTGTATCACGGCAATATCTACGTCTACTGGGAAGCTGGCCCTTCAATCACCTCAGAAACTGTTTTATTAGTGACCAGAGGGTCACAAATCGGGACTGTGTAGTAGTAAGATGTTAATTCTCTTAGCAATTATACACAAACATCCCCAGAATCCCCTTGGCTTTGTTCCAGGGCTTCTGAAGAAAAGTGTAGGAGAGAGAGTTGGATAGTCCCTGGAAGATGGGGTAGGGAGAGGGGTAACAGTCTGTTGAGTGACCCCTCAGGCAGGATAGAAAGAGGCAGGGCTAATGAGCCACCCAATATCACACTCCCTCTCAGCCGTGGAGGTCCAACACCCTGGGGCCCACGTGCTCAGGCAAACAGAGAAACAAACATTGTAAAAATATTTTTCCATAGATAAACTCACACTTGCAGTAACAGCTGTGAAGTCAAGTTCTTTTGAACACAGGTGCCTGTGCAGATAAAGAACATCCATACTGGTGATTCCTTATCTACCAGCTAGAATACAGCGGCCTATTGCCTTTTCCCCACTGCCTCAGAAACCCAGAGAGAGGGTCGGAAGTAAGTTGAAGGTTACTTCCTACAAAAGAGTGCGCATAGGCTCTGCTTGGTCCTCTCGCTAACCCATACCTATAAGCCCTCAAAAAAACTGAGGGAGGCAACAGGACAACTGTGGGTCCAATGGCCCTGCTCTGGCTCTATCAACCAGGAGGGGGCTTTTAGATGCTAGTACCTTAAAAAATAAGCAGCGTCATTGACCTACACAAATGGAAGACCAGGGTGAGGGCAGATTTTAGGCTTGATCAATCAGGGCTGTAGCTCCATTTTTCTCTGTAAATCACAGATAATGCTCTTTCAGTGTGTTGGCTTTGTCCTCAGGCTGACTGTTCTCAAGTTGGTTATAAGATAGCCAGAAGCAGGAGCTGATATACCACATTTCCTCATTCATATCCACTGAGAGGGGGGAAATATCCGGCCTCCCATTGCTCTCTTAAAAGGAAAGTAGAACTTTCCCCAGGCCTTCAGGCTTATCTACCCTGGAGAGTCATTGGCCAGAATTGGGTCACATGCCATTCCTCAATCAATAACCGGCAAGAGAAATGGAGTTGCCCCCAGACTGATCAGCCTACCCCTTGAGGTAAGGTCAGTTCCTCTAAGAAAAGAACTGTGCTCACGGGGGAAGGTGGGGTGGATGCTGAGGCACCAGGACCTAGTCCACAGCTTCCCTCCAAAGCACGCTATACATGTTCCTGATTTTCCCTCTCGGGAGGGAAAAGTTCTCTTATTTGAACATCTTTTGTGTCATGTGTGTGGCATTCCAGCTCATTGAAGACCCAGTGGAGATCATCAACAGCAAACTGGAAGTCCAAGCCTTTGAGCGCATTGAGGACCGTATCAAACTCATCGGCTTTTTCAAGAGTGAGGACTCAGAATGTAAGTTGTCTGTCAGCCCCAGCCTGTCACTCTAAAGGCTCTTTTCCCAATAAGGTGTGTTAGATTATCCAGAAAGAAGATGAGCCATTAGCACATCATGTGCTGGGTAGAATAGAGGGAGAATCTTCCTTGCACCCTATGGAATGGGACAAATGAGCAGAAATTATGCAAAACAGGCAGGGGAGCTGAAAGAACATTAAGGTTGGGCCTTGTTCGCTGACCTTGAAGGGGGCCGAGTATTTGACAGAAGAGAGAAAAGCCCTTCCTCCACCTTTTCCACCTGCCCACCAACCCGTGGGATTCTCTCCCCAGATGGGGCAGAGAGTGGGCTGTCTCTCTGACATCGGCAGCTCCTGTGGTCAGCAGTTGGAGAGCTTCTCAGTTACTTGGACAGCATTAGAGGAAAATCTGGGTAGGGATGGGCTTGGGAGCTACAGCACAATGTGGAAGACTGCTGGCCAACCCCCCTGACCACCAAGGCTGCCTGCAACGGCACAGCCACGCCCTTTGGTACACTCCCTTTGAAAGCTTTGTGGCCAGCTTTGGGGTGGGCAGAGGAACATATCAGACATCACCACAACCCACACAGGGGTGATCGGCGTAGCGAGTGGGAGTCAGGAAGAGTCAGGAAGAGAAGGAACCAGGAAAGCCAACTACTTGAGGACTTTTTTTAAACTGCTTTGGCCACAAGGGCCCTATATGAATTAAGGCTTTTTCTGGTGTCTGAGCCTTGGAGAGAGGGACAGTGTTACAAGGAGCGGGCATAACTATGAAAGAGAATCTGGTAGCATTCGTACGTGTGGGAGGTGCAAATAAGGGCCGCTCGTGACTATTTCTGGAAACTCCAAAATATTTTGAAATTATTTGTTAAGCCGTTTCTGTACCCCATCGGCCAACTGGCATCCTTAGTCATCTCATCAACAACCCACCTATTTTCTCTCTCCCATGACCCAACTGTCTTCTCATTTGCTACATAAAAGCCTCTATTCACCCTCCTTAAGGGTGTGTTTGCAGGAAGGAGCCTAGCCAGGGAGTTTCAACCAAGTTCTTTAGGTGACTTTATTTCAATTTTCACATTCCTATATAGATGCTGACTACTCTGGGGTGCTTCTCCTGACCCCTTCCACTTTCTCCCCTTCATTTCACTTCCTTCTATGTCCCTTAATCCTTTTCTGCCTTCCCCGACCCCCTCAATTGTTTCTATCCATTTCCATCCTTCTGTTTCTCTCTCTTCCTCCATTAAGCTCAGGATAGCATATAGGGAGGGAGACGAGGCCAAGATTGGGATAAGAAGCACATCTTCCAGGGAATTCCCTGGTGGTTCAGTGATTAGAACTCTGCACTCTCACTGCCGAGGACCAGGATTCGATCCCTGGTGGGGGAACTAAGATCCCACAGGTCGCACGGTGTGGCAAAAAACAAAACAAAACAAAACACACCTTCCAGTTTCTACCTTCCCCCACCCTAAATGAATAACAATAATAGCTCCATTTAACTAACATATATCCTATGCCAGGGCCCATGCAAGGAGCTTTCTGTAGACGCCTTAGTTTCATTCTCACAACTAGCCTGTAAGGCAGTTACCATTATTATCAGCATTTTAATGATGAGGAAATGAAGGAACAGAAAGGTTGAGTGAACTCACCCAGTATCACACAGCTAGCAAATAAATGGTAGAGCCAAGATTTACACCCTAGACATCTGACTTTAATGCTCATACACTGAACCACTGGGCTGCACTTTCAAGACTTCACAGCCTTGTTGGGTCATGGCACACATGAAATGAGACCATGTTTGTAAGGCACATAGTGGTAAACTGGAAGAGATTTACTTGGGCTTAGCAAAAAAAAAAAAAAATTACCTTCTTAATATAATAATATACAAAATAATAGGAAAGATATCAAATATTACATTGTATAAAACTACCAAGTAAAATATTTTTAGATTTTGAATGAAAATCTTGTGCTTGTTTCTAAGAATATAGGTTTTGATATTAGGTTTTATGCTTGAAATAGCAACATACAGTTCCTGATCAAGGTTTTAAATGATCTCTTTGAATTCTGGATAGTCACCCTTGACCAGAGACTTTGCTGGCACATGTGGATGGTGGCAAATGACAGGACAACATTCACCGCTTTTTCTTTGATTGATGAACCATCTTTTCTTGCCATTGAACAGAATTTAAATAATCTAATCTCTAAATTGTCCTTCCGGAATGTGAGCATTCTTTCCATCTAACAGCTATTACTTTCCTTTTCAATGACAAATGTAGTGTTAATATTTCTTATGATCATTTGAATAGATTTCAAATCCAACTGAGCTCTTTCATATTATATATTTCAAAATAATAATGAAGCATTTCTTTAGGAATATGCAATTATCGCTCTACTGGTCTTACACCTTTTTCTTAAGATTTAAATAATAAAATTACTAGTGAGCCATTTTAACTGCCTTTTTAAGGTTAAATTTTTACTTTTAAATTGATAAACTTTGTCAGTACACTGTGTATTTCACACAGTCCTTGCAATTTTCAGTTAACTTCATTCAGGATCTCAGCAAGGTCTGGCATGTTTTGAAGCCAATAATTTATCCTTCGAAGAGTTTTTAACATAATTCAGTTTTTTCAATTCATAGCTTAGCTCATAAACTCTTAGTAAAATTCCCCTGGGACAGTTAGACTGCTTTTGTGTGAAACAGCAGAGACAGGTCTTCTGAACCCATTTCTTCACCTAGAGCTAAGAAGAGAAGGGGCTATCAAGATTTGGATGTTATCGGGGTCACTTTTTTAGTAACAATCTTATATGTGGAATTCAGACCAATAGGTAAAGTTTATATAACAAAGAATTTCTGTGAATAAATACTGCTTGAATCTCAAGATTTTCAGAATGAACTTGACAACACAGTCTTTACACCTTCCTGTCATTACAGCCTCACCGTCAGTTCTGAAGCCAAAGGCCTACAGTCCTCTTTAATGAGTCAATTAATTATATTATGTCCAATTATTATTTTTGAAAGAAATATTTTTTAGTTTACAAAGACAAACAATAATACATTATGAAAACTCCATCTAGAATTAGATTGGCTAATTGTTAATATTTATAGGCATTAGAAAAAAGAAAGAAGGAAGGTAGGAAGAAAGGATGGTAGGAAGGAAGGGATAAATTGAATAATTCAGAAAATTAAGAAAATCAATTTTGTCCTCTTTAGGAATACCTAATACCAGATTTTGTTGATAATACTGATTACGATGATTACTAACCTAATAAACAGATAGCAATCATGCATTCCATTGGTGTTAGTAGAAAAATATGAACATTACAGTAAATTAAATCAAAAGAAAAAAACTAAATATTTTAGAGTCTCACAAACCAAAAAACTTCACTGATGATAAATAAACTTGGACTAAAGTAACAATCACACCGAGAAGATCCAGTGGGGAAGACAGGGGAGCAGCCTCTCTCTAGCTGTGACGCTCGCTAGTCTTTTAGGCACAAAATAATTGTTATTGAAACAGAACATTTATAGAGGGAGCCATTGTTTTCAAATATAATATTAACTACCGTAAAATCTGAATGGCTGTAGAAAACATCTAGAAAGATTTATCACCAAAAAAATTTATGTCTATCAAGCTCCTTGTAACATACCCGTGGCCATCACACACTGGCTGAAAGCATCAGGATGTTCTACTAGGCATCCCCGTCTCTCTGTCTGTTTCTTCTTGCCTTTCAAAAGAGGCCAAGGTCAGTGAGTGGGGAAGCTAGGAGTGGATAAGGCACCCAGGGAAGCAGTTGTTGAGAGTCCTATATTTCTACTGTAGTTTGAGGGTGATTGGTCAAGAAAGTTTAATGGCACAGAAGGCATTGGCTTTGCAAATGGTCCCAAGCTTTTCTATAGAGCAAGAACAATGGAGAGACAGTGGAGAAACTGGAAGGATTTAAAACATAAGTAGACTGGAATAGTCTTTTAGCAGAAAAGGATGCCTAAGAGATTTGGTACCAGATTAGAAAGGACCTGGAAGAACTGGGAGGCTACATCTTCCAGGGAGGTTGGGCATGAAAGTCCATCTCCAGCTTGAGCATGTAGCTATGGATGCTAGCATTGAGCACGTGTGACAAGAACTTCCTAGGGGAACTCAGCTGATGGTTAAGAATGCCAAACTGGGGGAAATGTGGAGCTAAAGGGTCAATACCCAGTATAGAAAACCCGGAGGGATGGGCAAGAAAGGTGAGAAAATGCTAAGACACGTCTGCAATCAGCTGGAGGTTGAAGGCTGGATATTCAGGAGCCCATTCCAGAGGGGAAAGAGGAAATATCGTATAATATCACTTATATGTAGAATCTAGAAAAATGATACAGATGAACTTATTTGCAAAGCAGAAATAGAGCCACAGACGTAGAGAACGGACGTATGGATACCAGGAGGGAAGTGGGGTGGTGGGATGAACTGGGAGATTGATACTGACATATATACACTACTATGTATAAAATAGATAATTGACGAGAACCTACTGTATGGCACAGGGCACTCTATTCAATGTTCTGTAGTGACCTAAATGGGAAGGAAATCCAAAAAAGAGGGGATATATGTATATGTATAGCTGATTCACTTCGCTGTACAGCAGAAACTAACACAACATTGTAAAGCAACTATACTCCAATAAAAATTAATCAAAACAAAACAAAACAAAAACAAAATCAAACTAACAAACAAACAAAAACAGGACACGAGGGCAGGAAAAATCTAGGGAATCACATGAGATCAAATAGAGCAGAAGACTAGACAGGGTTTCCTGGAAGACAGCTGTTGTTTGGGCAAGGCTAAAGGCTCAACCACAGTTTGAAGCACCAACTTGGCGAATTACCTTTCTCTACCCTTCTTCATCTTAAAAGGGATGTAGATTGGCTCCTCAAGTGAAGAAGAGAGATCTCTGGACACAGATCAGGGCCATTCTTTCTATGAGGATAGGGGTTCATGGAGGCGGGGAGAGGTTCACCTGGAACAGGGGGTCTGGGAAGAGGGGACAGAGGATTCTGATGGAGCCCACTGCTGCCTTAGAGAGACGTAAATAACTTAGGTACGGCTATAACCACTCCACTTTCTATACTCTCCCACTTTCTCTCTGTTCATTCTCCAAATCTCTCACCCACCTTCTTCCCCTCCACCTAATCCTCTATCCCAACTCTCAGGTTTTATGATATATTTTCTGACGACCCAACTACTTTTGTGAGGAATGAGTTTGTGTAAATGTGTATCAGTTTGTACAGCTGTTCTTGTAAATTTTTCAACCCCTGTCTCGCCTGTGCTTATCATGCTTTCCTCTATTCTAGCAGCTATGACTTGCATTGTGGTTCTTTAAGGGCCCATATCCCTCCTTGGCTGTGAGCCTTTGAGATCAGTGTCCTTGTCTTACTCGTCTTGGTGTCCCCTGAGTCAGCATGATTCTTGAAATGTTTTTCATTGAATATTAGAAAATTCTGCCTGCTCCTGGGATTCTAGCTAAAGCTTATGCCTCTGATGATTAAGGGATATGAAATTCCATGAAATGGAAAGAAAGGTATTCTTGTTAAGAATGAATCGTAGGATCATTGACTCTCAGGATTATAGACTTTATGCAGAACAACCACCAACACCATCACCATTACCATCACCCTCACATATCAGACAGGAATACGAATGTCTTTACCAAACAATAACTGTCTAGGTGTAGTGAGGCACAGCATGGCCACACTCATGTGGTCTCATGCTTATCTTGACCAGTTTAGATTCAAGTTTGGGGCCAGAATCAAGCAAGGGCTTGGTTAATTTTTTTTTTTTTTTTTTTTTTTTGTCTGCATCGGATCTTAGTTGCGGCATGCAGGATCTTTGTTGTGGCACTTGGGCTCTTCGTTGTGGTGCACAGGCTTCTCTCTAGCTGTGGCGTGTGGGTTTTCTCTTCTCTAGTTGTGGCATGCAGGCTCCAGGGCGCATGGGCTCTGTAGTTGCGGTGTGTGGGTTCCAGAGTGCGTGGGATCTGTAGTTTGGGGCATGAGGCCTCTAGCTGAGGTGTGCAAGCTCAGTAGTTGTGGCGAGTGAGCTTAGTTGCCCTGCGTCATGTGGGATCTTAGTCCCCTGACCAGGGATTGAACCCATGTCCCCTACATTGCGAGGCGGAGTCTTTACCACTGGACCACCAGGGATGTCCCTGGGCTTGGTTAATTTTAAGTCATCTCTCAGGAGATCAGAATGAAAAAAGAAAACAAAAATAGGGAAAGAAAAACTAGGAGTTACCCAAAGAAGTACTCCTGTTAAGAAGTTTAAAATTCTTCTGTGATGTCATTTTTGATTGAGGTGCTTTGCATACTAAGTGGGTTTTCTTCTTACTCAGTGCTCACTTATACAGCAGTACTCTTTAGAGGGCACACGTAACTAGCAGTGAGCTTGAGTGAAAAAATTTCTTTTGGTTTTTCTCTCCTTCGTCCTCTCTTGGTTTCCTCTGTTTTCTCCTTTCTGTCACCAATTGCCTAAAACATATAAAAGTGTGATAAAGAGTTCCTCTTTGGGGTGATAGAATGCCAGTCAGTCCAAATTCCTTGGGGTTTAAAATAGTATCAAATAATTATCTATCTAAATAATGGCTACCAAATAACTATCCAATCAGAATTAATTGGTTTCCCACTTTCTCTACATTATTTAAAAAGAGAAATTTCTGATGCAGTGTGTATCTTGAAAATGTCTCTCCCTTTTATCTTCTTCCTCTTAGATTACAAGGCTTTTGAAGAGGCAGCTGAACATTTCCAGCCGTACATCAAATTTTTTGCTACTTTCGACAAAGGGGTAAGTACCTATGAAACCCCACTTTAACCCCTTTAAAGATTGAACTTCCCACCACTTTTCTTTTGGTCACATTAACCATCCTCTATCCATTAACACTTTCTCCAGAAGTGTTAGAAATATGGCAGTAAATATGGCAGTGAATAAGAGATGAGTATGAAGATGATTAATTCAGAAGCTATATAAGGGTATTTCTGAAAGCATCCAATAAAGAGAGATGAACCACTCTTTATCACCTTTAACACTAAGAATGGGAAGTGTGTGAGCCCAGAGTGTGCCGGGACACTGGTCACTGCTTCCTTTTTGTTTAGGGCCATCCTCTGCCTTCCTGGGGTTGCATACTTCCCCCTCTACTGGGTTAGGATGGGGGATGGAGTGGGGAGGAGCACTGACCATCTGAAGCCCTGGTGCTTCAGAAAGTTACTTTCATCCTCAGGAGAAGCTATTGATGTACTTGTCTATAATTCAATGGATCTATATTTTCTGGATGTGGCAAGTTCTTTTTTAAGCCAAAGAACAGCAGAGATAGAGGGATCTTGAATCAATGGGTAATTTATTTGGGGTCTACTAAGGTTGGAGTACTCCACTCTGGCTCCAGTTACTACTAAAATGGCTACTTATTGAGTATTTTCTGTGTGTTGGGCACAATTTGATATATTGCATCTATACTATTTCTAATCCTTTAAACAACTCCAAAACAACTCTGAAAAGTAAAATACCCTGTTTCCCAGATGAGAAAAAAGATTTAGGAAGGTTAAGTAGTATCCAAGGTCTCCAGCGAATTAGTAGTAGTGCTGAGATCACAGTTTAGGACAATCTTTACCTAAAACTCATGCCCTTTCTTCTGTACCACACCATTAAGTAGAGGACTCTGTATCTGCCCTTGAGATTCAGGGTGCACACCCACACACCCACATTCATACTCACATCTACACAACACACACAGAACACACATACACAACACCCATATAACCACACACAATACACACACTCACACAACATACAAGTGTAACACATACCTCCTCACACAATCACACTCACACCCACACATATATAACACTCCCAATACACATACATTCAAACTTACATCCACACCCTCCTACACATACGTACCCCAACTAAAGCCCTAAATCACAACATTTACTAGAACAAATAAATCTAGGACAAACTAAGTCCTGATCAAATTCAAATGGTAAAAGTTGAAAGTAAAAAAGGTAAAAGTTACTCCTACTGAAGAGTAAGGCATTGATGAACAGTTCTCATGGGCCTTGATACTATGAGGAGTTCAAGTTTTCTGTGAAAAACAAGAGGAAGCCTGCAGATGCTGGAGCAGGAAAGGAGTATGATGAAAAGAGATTGCATTAAATATATAGACATAACCACTTCTATGGATCTGACCCCAGTCTACAAGCCTATAATCCAGAAGAGAGCTCTATAATCTAAGTAATCTAATCTAAACTTGAAGAAAGTTTACCCTAATTGTTTGGATTCGAGTTGGGAGAGAGCTTGAACAAGAATATCAAAGGGAATAATAACTATCATTTATTAAGTACTTTTTATGTGTCAGGCTTTGTGCTAAGAGCTTTACATAGGTTTTCTCATTTAATCCTCTCAACACCCCTGTATAAGAGGGATTGGGATTCTCAGTCTACAGAAGCTGAAACCAAGGCACCAAGAGATGAAGTGATTTGTGATTTGCTCAGGGTCACATAGTGAGTAGGTCAGCCTGACTTCAAAGTCAACTGCTCTGTACTACTGCACTCCAGAGAAAGAAACACTACATGTCAAATGATTAGCTGCCGCCTGGCACATAGTAAGCATTCAGTAAATGTTAGCCAGTACTATCGTTAAGAAGAGGCAGTCATCTAAGCCCAGGAGGATGGAGGTTGGGAGGGGATATTAGTAGAGAAGGGGAGGTCCAGAGGAGCCTAAAGTAAATTCATCGCTGGCGTTTGGTTATGATGGGCCAGGAGTGAATAAGGTGGCTCCTGGGTAAGAACTCATCTGAGGAAAGAGAGAGTCAGGCAGGCAAGTCAGACCAAGCAAGAAAGCCTCAGTTCTTAGAAGGGCGGTCCAATGCTGAGTTCAGGGTAGTGTCTGTTTTTAGATGTGCCTCCCAGCCCAACCATATGGCTTCATATCTGTGGCCCATGAAGAAGGTGAGGTCAGGCTATAATTAAAAACTCAGAAGGCTCTTCACTAAAAACTCTGTAAGACACTGAGTCATAAGTGCCCTTGTTCATATAGCCTTGTGGGATTTTATAACATTTATAAAGAGAAAGATGCACTCTCTACCTCTACACAGAACACAGAAGGAAGATCTGTTTCACTGAGCGGACCGGATCATGCCATTTGGGACTTGAGAACTTGCACTCATCAGTTGCGGAGTGGGGGAAATGGTGGGGTCCAGAAGGCATGGCTGCCCCCAGTCCAAGCCTCAGTGGTGTCCAGCAGGGGGTGCTAGAGCAGAAGAGGTGGGTGGAAGGACCTGGTTGTGAGACACATCCTAGGGAATCCCAGAGGGACCTGGGGAAGGGGAGGTGCTTTATAGACGTGTGAAGTCAGGAGAGGCAAGGGCCCGGGAAGCCCTAATACAGTCCCAAAGATGAAAAACTAACTGGCAGAGGTTGAGATGACTAGAGGACCTGGCCACTGTCGAGATGAAGGAGAGAAAGACGAGAGAAGACACACAAATAACTTAAGATCACAAGTCTCTGCTTCAAGACAGCAAAGATTGTAAAGCTACTGAAAACATTAGGAAATCTAGGAAGAAGAATCTATATATAGGAACATAAGATGGGGTGATGAGCTCTAATCTCTACAAGCTGGGAAGACATTCAACTGGAAGGATCTTTCATTTATTGATTCATTCACTCACTTAGCAAGCGTTTATTGAGTGCCTGTTATGTGCCAGACACTCTTCCAGATGCCAGGGACATAACATTGAGCAAAACAGATTCCTATCCTTGTAGAATTTAGAGTTTAGTATATGGGAGTGGTGGGGAAGGTCTGGGAAAGGAAAAGATGGAAAGACAGAAAGTAAGTAAACAAACCAATAAATATATTATATTAAATGTATTATCTGAGTTGGAGAACTGTAAAGAGGATGAGATATCAGGGCCGCTGATGTAGATTTGGGAGTTTAGTAGTTTCCAACCAATGTCCATATTGGTATGCCCCAAGGAGCTTTTAAAAGCAAGGATTCTTGAGTCACATCTTGGAAATTTGGATTTTTCTAGCATTGCGACCAGGCCGAGAAATATGCATTTTTCTAAAAGCTCCCTGAGAGATTTTACCTGGCACACAGGTTTGGGGCCAGCACTGATCTATGGATCTTGATCCTACATCAAGCCACACAAGGGCCTAACCTCCCTGAAGCAAACAGAGCAAGAGTCAGAGGGCTAAGGATGGTGTCCACTCTATGGCACCTCACAGCCTGAAAAATGTCAGTTCTAATCATCTCATGCTATCTCCCACTGGCCTGTTCTTTTCTCGGAGTGAACAGTGAGAAGCAAAATCATTTTTTGAACCATATTGGGCCAAAAGAAGCTGTGATTCTCTAAACAAAGTTGATGGGCAAGACAGATGTTGAGAAGACCTACATTCATTGAGTTGGTTTCATCTGCAACAACCAAAATGGCTTGCTAACTTGTAGAAAAACATCTGTTATCAAAATTCATACACATGCAAATGTCAAAAAAATTGTACTTTGTAACTTTCTTGTCTTTGGCATATTCCATTCCAAGTATTTTTTTTTAAAGTACAAAAGAATTCATTATATGGACCGCTTGAGTTTTTAATAGTAAAATCCATTCTTACCATCCATGAAACAGGTCTCCTCCCAGAACAGAAACTTGGATATAGTAGACCCCACTAAATATTTATTGAAGGAATGAAAGAATCAATGCCTTAATCAATCAAATCTCCTTCAGTCTTTACCATCCAAGATACAATTAAAAGGATGGAAGAAGGGAATTCTCTGAGATTCAAAATGAGGAAATTCTATGGTAGTGATGGGGATACAGTGAACAGGTCTCTGGAAAATTTTGCTCAGGGTTCCAAAGACTTAAACTTATGAACATCATAATCCAATTTTACATTCATGGTCTTAACACTACAGACCCTAACATAGACACACATATACACATGCATACTCACATGCATAGGTGCGTCTCCACTGCTTACCTCAATGGAGGGTCTGATGAGCTCCTTTTCACCTTCAGGAAGCCTTCGTTCTAGCAGACTGTGCTAGGGATGAACTGATGAGAGCATGTTACAAGAGGAAGAAGGAAACCTCTCACTATGACATGCGCAGTGTCAAGGCAATACTTAAAGGGACATAAATTCCTTACTGTACAGTGTCAAGGAGAAGGTAATTTTCAGGTGAAAGGAAAGTTGGAACGGAGGCAAATTGTTAGTTGAGAACACTCTGCTTGACAAATTGCGTACTCAAATTGTGCCTCAGGTTCGTCATTTGTAAAATAAGTATAATAATAGTTCTTATCTCATACAGTCAAAGTGGGGATTCATAAAGTAATCAACTGAAAACACTTTGCAGCAGTGCCTGGCACATAGTAAGCCCTCCATATGTTTGCTATTATTAGTTTTTGCTCATCTGCTCACTTCCTACTTCATATAAGCAGAGTTTCCTGGTTCCTAAAATATGTAGTAAGTGAACTCAGAAAACCAGAATCCAATGTCATTTTCAAGCCCATTCTATGATGGGCCCAGCTTTGTGAAGAACTGTGTGTAAACCCAAACAGTGGTTGTAGAGTTGCTCTTTCCTCCCTTCCTCCAACCACACTCCTCACCCCCACCCCACTGAAGAGGGAAAAAAGTAAGAAAAAAACCCCACACCTTCTTGTCCTTTAAAACAGAATCAACATGACCATTAAATCTCTTTGACTGCGGCTCTTAACACAACTTGTTTTCGTTAGCTCTGAGTAGGATGTTGGTATTTCTTTCCCTTAAGTCCTTAAGAAATGTCTTTTGGAATATAGTGACCTGGAATGAATAGCTATTGACGACAAAAGCCATAGGGATACCAGTGTGTGCTCAGAATGGACCTCCTTGTGTAATAGCTTATGTAACACCTAGTTCCTCCCCGTCCCCAATTAGTCACGGCTGCCCTGGGCCTCTGCACTGTTGGTTACCACCACAGGGTGTCAGGTCTTAGGCAATTCCTCTTTACCTTCAGGGGAACCACTGTTCATCCCTGTGCTTTCTTGGACCACAGCTTTGAACTAGAAAAGAATGGCATTTGGTTTTCTACAGAGCGTTGCACATTCCAGGCCTCTCAAATCATTTCACAAAAGGAGATGAGAGTTCAGCAGCTCTGCAGGCGAACACAGCAAGCGTTCTGCCCTGACCAGACCGCGTGGCCACGTTAATGGAGAGCGCAGATGGCTCCCAGGCTATGGGCTGGCTCCCCATGCTTTTTATTTGGTACAGGGTGAGCAACTCATCCCAGCTTGCTGGGTACTATCCCAGTGTTACCACTGAAAGTCTGAATCCTGGGAAACCCCTCCACCCTGGACAAACCAGGATGGTGGGTCACCTGCTGACAGGTAACTAACCAGGCAGTTCCCAGAGCCTGAGAAACCATAAAACAAGCCCAGGACTGAGAGACAACCCTTGGGCCAATGCTTCAACCAAAATAGCAATTAGGGTTTATGAGCTGATCGAGGACAGATTACTGGGTTGGCCTCTGATTCTGAGTACCTGTATGCTTTAAATGGTTTCTGTCAATTGCCTGTTCTATCAAAACTGATTCAATGAAATCCATACATCCCAGGACACTGACCATGATCTGTGGACATTTGCTTCCTCCTCCAGCCCCTGGCAAATACAGTAGAGTGACGGTGATGGTGGAATTAAATTTCCCACCTTTCATTCTGACTGCTCTCTGGCCCTGATTGGATCTCATTTGCCAGAGAAGTTTTTTTCTATCTGTCCTTTGATCACAAAAGGAGATTGGTCCAGCCAGGTGGACCAATGAGTTAGGTGATGAGTTCCTATCATTTCAATGTTTAAGTTGAAACCATGCATACACTTTCATGTCTTTTGCAGAGAACACACACACTTGTAGCTGGACAACCCATTGCTGCTCTAGACTAGTGTTCAAGGAAACTATTGTCTTACTTCTGTTACAGGTTGCAAAGAAATTGTCCTTGAAGATGAATGAGGTTGACTTCTATGAGCCATTTATGGACGAGCCCATTGCCATCCCTGACAAACCCTACACAGAAGAGGAGCTTGTGGAGTTTGTGAAGGAGCATCAAAGGTGTCCCAGATGGCATGCAGGGGTGGGGGCAGGGGGGATCCAGGGCCTGGGAGATGGAGAAAAGCCTTTCAGTCCTACCATTTCAGACCCCCAAGGGCAACAACCTGGAGTTAGTAACCCAGCAGAACTGAACTCAGTGGTGTGGCTTTGTTGGTCATTGATCAGTGGCAAGGATGTTGCTATATTTTCTGAATATGGGTCTACACTTGCAAACAAGGTTAGATCACCTCCCTGCAGTGAGGAAATCACCTCATACAGTAGGATGTAAGTAAATTCTACAATGATAATGATAGTGATTTAGTGGCAGCCTCCTAAAGTACTATGCTGGGTGCTTTTGGAAACTATTTTACCTACTCTTCAACATTATGGGGTAATTGTTATCATCCTAATTTTACAGATCAAGGAATTGGGCCCAGGGTAGTTTTGTAACTTAGTCAAGGATGAACATTTTATGCATAGAACTTCTGGGAGAGGAATAGTTGATACCACCAGCTCTAGCATGGATCAATAAGCTTTTTCTACAGAGGGCCAGATAATAAATATTTCAGGCTCTATGGGCCGGATGGTCTCTGCTGCAAATATTCAATTCCACCATTATAGTGTACAAACAGTCACAGGCCATATGTAAACAAATGGGTGTGGCTGTGTCCCAAAAGAAGTTTATTTATAAAAACAGGAGCCATTGGCTGGATTTGACCCACCAGCTGTAGTTTGCTGACCCCAGCTCTTAAGGGAGGGACAATACTGGAACATGGAATATGGTGGTGGTTCACCCTCTCACCCACCCACCCTCCCCTCCACATGCTCACATAGGTTCATTGAACCTGGAGCATCATGATTCCATCACCCAGTCAGCTTGGTCCCTACAGGGATGCAGCACTTGGAGGAACAAGTATCAACATTTCTAACAGTATCTGTCAACATTCAAAAAGAAATGAAACCATGAGCAAAAGATAGATCCAACCTGCTCCTCCGAACATCCCTAAAGGGCTTTTGATGGATGACCCTGGTGATAAAACAACTGTAGTTCTGGGTTGTTTTCTCTCCTGGGTTTCCTCATTCTGGGCCTGCTCTGGGTTCTCAGGAGTGGCAGCTGTATGTGAGGAGGGAAATGGCTTCTTGGCCTGGGAGTGAGCTGACTCCGTGCCCTCTGACCCATTATTTGTAATAGACTTTATAATCCTTGGATCAAATGGGCCCATGAAAAGGCTGAGAGCTTTAGGCCCAGCTCTGTGTGTGACACAACAGGGTCAATCTGCTCTGTCTCCTTAGGGGAGAAAACAGGTATGTAGACACTCTTGAAAATGGACCAACATCTCATTCTACATTTCACTGTGCTGAGACTTTGGTGTCAGCCGAGGTAATCCCTACTCATGAAAGCTCATCTTTTTTTTTTTTCAGACCCACTCTACGTCGCTTGCGCCCAGAAGATATGTTTGAAACATGGGTAAGAAAGTGGCAAACTCTTTCTGCTTTGTAGAGATGGGTACATTCCCCAGGAGGAATACCCCTTTGAGTTCCAAAACTCAAACCAAGTCTTATTTGCCTGGAGTGGATGTCTGGATGGTGGAGAATTTGAAATGTGGACAATATCACACTGAGTTACAACCCAGTTCTTCTGGGCTGGCCAGTAGGCAAAATTACTCTATCTCTGAGTTCATTTCCTAGAGTTTCTACTGGCTTTCATTCACTGGCCACCAGAGACCCAAGGTCACATGGTAGAAGGAGCTCAGACCATGAGTTACATACAGACTTGAGCTCAAGCCCACAATCTGCCACCTAGTAGCTTTGCATCCTAGATCAAGTCACGTGGTCTTTCTGAGCTTTAATTTCTGTATCTAAAATCAGGCTTTTTGTAAGGATGAAAGGTGTGAAGAACCCAGACATAGCGGGTACTCCATTAATGCATGGTAGCTGTTTTTGTAAATAGCAACTCAAGGCACCGGAAAACGCTGAGTCAGACTGTCCCCTAGGTCTGTATCACAGACAAGATGTAAGGTGGGTCAAATAGCATTAGAAAGAGGGCCTTGGAGATACACTCCCCCCCCCCCACCCCCCAGCTTTATACAAAATTCTGTAAACAGTAACAACCAAAGTCTATGGAGCATTTTTCAAAGCATTTCATGCATCCTTTTACTTGGATCTCTCAACAGTTCTAGAAAGTGACATAGAACAAGTATTATTTTAGCTTCCTGGGGAAACTGACAATCATACAGATTAAATTAATTACTCACGGATACATAACTAATAAGCATTAGATCTTGGGACTTAAATTTAGACCACCTGGAGCCAAATCTCATTTCTCCAGTATACCTCCTAGAGTGGGCCATGTCCCCATAAGGCAACATTCTGGCGGGGAGGGGGCAGAAAGGGATTAACATGGAAGCATATATTTACTCTGTAATTCAGAGTCTAAAGTGACAGATGAACAGAACCGTGGAGTAACTTGACACTTTCTGTTTTACTGGCACGTAACTTCTTTGGATGTCTGAAGGTAGAACAAACATTTCACACCGAAGGCAAATGATCTGGTCCAGAGGAGTGGACTATTGAGGAACAACACAGCACAATAGAAATATCTTTTCCTAACATTTAAACCTTTCAAAAACTTAACCTTTAGGAGGTCTCATTATTAGATTTAAAAATAACAAAAAGCATATAACAGTGCTTTGAAAATAATATTCCTTTTTAAAATATTTTCACTTAAAACAATTTCAGACTTATAAAAAATAGTGCAAAGAATTCCATGATCTCTTTACCCAGATTCCCCAAATGTTAACATTTTACTCCTTTTGCTTTATCACACACTCTCTTGCTAGATATACAGATTTTTTCCTGAACTGTCTGAGAGTAAGTAGCAGACCCAATTCCCCTTTGCTCCTATATACTTCAGAAGTTGTCTAAAAACAAGAACTTTCTCTTACATAATCATAGTATGCTTATCAAAATCAGGAAATTAATACTAATACAATTCCATGTTTAAATTGACCAGTTGTCACTAATATCCTTTATAGCAAGAGAAAACATTTGTTTTTTCCTGGCCCAGGATCCAATCCTGGATCACAGGCTTATGTTTGGTTGTTATGTTTCTTCAGTTGCCTTTAATGTGGAAGAGGTTGTTGGGTTTTGTCTTTCATGACACAAGGTACCATTTTAAATCAAGAGTGATTATTACTGTTCTGTTCTGCTATGACTTTATCTTTACTTCTTCTTCTTATTTTGTTCATTCTTAAGAGATAAGTCTCTAGGCTCCTGGAAGGGAGACACTGCAAAATTGTAGAACCCTTCTCTCAGGCCTTTCCTCACTGACACAGCAGTATCACACCCAAAACCTCCACACCATAGCGGGAGATGTCCTGTCCCCTCCTTCTGACCACAGACACCCCTAATCCTCCACACTGCCCTGAAGAAATGCTCTCTCTCCCATATCGGAGGTAGATGTTCAGAAAGAAAGTTCACTGCCTGGCTTCACTGGAACCCATTCTCTGCTTTCTTTTCACTTAGTAAGTTACAGCTTTTGCTATACTATAAGATAACAGTGATGGCTCACATTATTATATATTCAATTGTTTTCTAGTTGGGAAAGGGCTGTGTATTGAAGTTAACCAGGTAGAGAAAAGGGCAACCAGACTGGTTGACTCCTTTCCAACACCCCATCATGGAATACCCACATGATTCCCCGGAAGCCCTAGCCAGACCTAGTCAGCCCCTCATCCAAGTCTCCAACTAGGGAGGGAGGGCAAGACAGGCCATCCAGGGTGATCTTCACATCCTGAAAAAGGAGGAGCAGAAATCAGTCTGTCAGAAGGCTCTTTGGGGAACCCCTCTGCCTATCCCCACCCCATCCACATGTGCCCACATCCAAAGCAGCATCTTCATGGGCTACTTGGCCATAGCAACTTAAACGCCACATGTTGGGGAAAGTGACCAGCTCATGAACTTAAAAGTCTTTATCTTCAATACCCACGTCCTTAGACACTGCAAGATATTTAAATAAAATAGTAAAACTAGGTAGAGCTAAAGCAACTATTGACCTTCTTCTCTCCCAAACTCTACAGGTTTTTAAAGCAGCAAATCATAGAAAACACATAACTTATTATTCCTAAAAACATTATGCCTAGTAATATTTGCTGTGTGAAAATCAGACAGCTATTTATTTATTTATTTAGAATATTCAAAGAATGTCAAGGTAGAGCAGGGCGGTCCAGACCCAATGCTGACCTGTCCTTCCTCTTTGAGACTCCACCTTCCCATCAGCTCTCCATCCTAGCAAGTGGTCAGCCAGAGTCCTTAGCAAAAGCCCACAGAAATGGGAGTCAGCAGTTCTTTCTAAAAGAATCTTCCCTTGGTTGCAATAGGAAAGTAGTTACCAGAGGGGGCAGAGATCTCCTCCAGATGAGCCCCTACACCACTTCACTGCCCCTTAGTTAGGGAGTCTGACAGCTTTAACTGCTTCTTTTTTTCCTTTGCATCTCTTCATTCAACATGAGAGCAAACATTCAACCAAGACTGGAAAGAAACAGAGTTAAATATGAACAATGGTAATTTATCTGATTGGTGGGTAATTGATGTTTCATTTCTCCTTGGTATCTCTAATATTTGCTAATTTTCTTCAAGCGGTATGTAAGATTTTTATCACTATATTCTTTTTTTTTTAAAGTCAATAAACATTAAGAAGAACCTATTACATTGTGCTAAGTACGGAGGTTATAAAAATAAGCCTTGCTGTCCTGTCCTTAGGAATTCAAGGTTGAGTAGATGAAACAGTCCTAATAATACAACACCAGCCCAGTATGCTTGTTGCTATGACAAAGGGACATACAAAGTGCTAGGGAATCTAGAGTGAGGTATTCACCAAAGTAACTCCCAAACTTCCACTTCTTTGGGGGATCTGGTGCTCAGACACTTTGCATAAAAGCCCCTTCTTGGCCTCTTTCAACTTAAGTAAGAGCCACTGACCAGAGTTTGCAACATCTTCTGCAAAGCCTGTGGAGAGACAATAGATTTACGGAGCCCATTCTACTGTTGTTTGTAATGTCAGGGAGGAAAATCTTTCCTCTACCCTCTTAGGTTCATTTCTTAGGGCCTACAAATTAAACTGACAAAAGACAGATTGGCAAGAGAAAAAAAAAAAAAAACAGATTTAATTAGCTATTTATGCATGCGTGTTCACAAAGAAACGTGATTCAAGGAGGGGCTTATATACCATCTTAATGGGGAATGGGGTGGGGTAGGGGCAGAGGAGCACTTCTGGGAGAACGAAATGACTTTTTGGAAAGATAAATGGGCCCTTAGGAGAAGAGATGGCAGATATGATAGTTTTGTGATAATGTCTCTCTGAGAAAAGAAAATTAGAGTGATGACAAGTTCTTTGGGGAGGCTCTACTTTTAGGCAGATAAAAGATTTCAGGAATTCAAATGCCTTCAGCCAAAATAGTTTTTATGCCACAGTGGCTTATTCTGGACCCCTTCAGTGAGATAGAGCATGGGCTTTGGGGCCAGACAGAACTGGCTTGAATCCCAGTTATGTCACGTACCATCTCATGCCTTTAGGTAAGTCACTTAATTCTTGAAGCATTGACTAGGAATAAGACTTTGATTTGAGATTTAGAAACAATGTATTTACAAAGTACTGATACATAGGGTGGCAAATATTATTGTCTCCATTTTTCATCATCATTATTATTTTAAGCCATAATGCCTTCCCTCAGAGAGCTTGCCATCTGGTTGAGAAGAGATTTGTGCAATTAAAAAGGTTATTTCCAAGGCAAGGTGATGACTAAATGGGTGATCTAGGCAGCAAAGGCTGTGGGGTTCAGAGAAAGCCCCTGGGGTGTTCTCAGGCCCGTGGATGGTCAGCTCGGCTCTTCCTCCCCCCATGCACATTGGATTCTCATTCAGTAACCCTGACTTACCGGCTTGTACATGGATTCTTGCTCTGTGAGTTTATTACTGAAAACACCTGGCAATGAGCAGCGCCTGCCTCTTTGCAGGTGTTCAATTCAGGTTTGTGGGCTGAATCTTTGAGACCCACAAAGAGAGAGGCTCTTTCTTTGGGTTACGTATGGCTCTCCGTCCAGGGACCACCTCAGGCCTGGGGAGTGACAGCCGTATCATAAGCAGCCTCTTAGCAAACGAATATGGATTCTTAATTCTAAAACCAATTTCCAAATGCATTCTAGAAGGGCACACAGAAATGTACAGAATTAACACTGCTTACTTCCAACTGATGGCAGGAGACAGAGACACGGGGCAGCCTAATGAGAACTGATCAGGATATTCTGTCTGGCGATAATAGCAAATGTAAAATAGTGAAACCTCAGACTCCCCTCCTGGTTGCTGTCAGATTTGTGTAATAAACCTGCACTCATGCACGCGCGCGCGCACACACACACGTGTTATCTGTAAAATTCAATTCCCCAGAGAGTCTGACCATGGCAGTGCCTACTCTCTTGCTTTTAATAATAATATTTTCCATTTAATCTCTCTTAGACTATTTGGAGGTTCTTGTCCATTCCAAACTCAAAGGGGAAAAAATTAGCATTTAGATAGGATTGCACCAGCATTAAAATCAATTGAAATGGAAACGGAGATCATGGGAGGGTTGAGATGCCTGGAGTTTCTTTTTTTTCCCTAGGATGATTCTGATACGACACATTCAGGGCGCCCAGTGAATCCCTCTGCTGGTGTCAGTGATAATCATATTCACCTGGATTTCTCCCCGGTGCCTTGTTCTCACACAACTTCCTCTCCAGGTCTTCTGAGGATCACATTTCCCAAAGAGGGGACCCTCCAAGCTCCCGCTTCCCCTTCTACAGGAATAATCAATGCAGAGGAGACACAAGGCACATATATATGGTCCTTTCTGCCCAGGACATAGAAACATGGAATGCCACTTGCTTGCCCATGGATTTGAAATACTCTCTCTAGACTCTTTACCTCGTCTCAGCCTTCACATCCACACACACTTTTACTGTCACACCCTCAACCTTCCCTAACTCCAAATTCCAGACTCTCCCTGTAGCCTCCCACTTTCATGACATGTTTTAGAGGCCTATCCTGCTTTGGCAAGCTTGGGTTCCAGAGCAGAAAGGACCCCAAGGAAACAACCTGGAGGTCACAGTCAGCAAGGCGTCCCCTACTGACCACACAGGTTCTGCTTCTTCAATAAGAGATGTCTTAACAGAGAAGCACTACACTTGCATATGATCCTCGTGTGACCAAAACAGACCCACATCCTAATTTACCGCATAGAGTCCTGTCTGCTGCCTGTTTGGGGACAGTTTCAGGATCTGTCAGCAGCATTCGGAAGTTTCCATAATCTGGTATATCGCTGATTATATTTGCTGGCGGTGAATTCTTGAGAACACAGACGGACACGCGCACTCACTGAGTTGTGTCCAGAATGCTTGTTGCCCTCAGAGCTCCTGATGAGCCAGACTCACATTCTTCCTCATTTTGCCTTTTACTGCTGTTCTCCTGGACCCACCAGACCACCGGGGTGAGGCCCCTTTAGTGCTAATGTCTGTGTGCAGTTGGTGTTTTCCTGTCTTGCAAACCCACTGATCAAACTCCACACATTCCTCATCAGGGGCTCATCAGTATTCCTGTCCTGAATGCATGCCCTGCTCGGCTCTTCTGTGCCCCTGCGTCCACCCCCCTCCACCACCTCCCATTTCCATTCCAGCCTCTGAGTCTGTCCTTGGTATCTCTCCACCCAGGAGAGTAACTTTGATTCTTTTCTCCCATAGGAAGATGATTTGAACGGGATCCACATTGTGGCCTTTGCAGAGAGGAGTGATCCAGGTAGGAAGCCCCCTGTCTGCTCCTGTGCACCTTAAGCCTGACTGACCTCTCACCTTTGTCAGCCCTCAGCCTCTCTTCTGTCACTTCCGGTTTTCGCAACCGCAAGGTATCGGGCGCCCCCTGGTGGTCGCCTGTTAGTGACGACTCCACTTTCAAATGTGCACGCAGCTAACAGAACGTTGAACCTCATTCTGCCTACCTGCCCAACTAGGAAGAAACACCAAGTACTGAGGTTGAGGATATTAAAACGTCCTAGCTTTAAGGATGTGTGTGTGTGTAAACGTCTGTTCACATTTAAAGTTCATTTACCAATGTTGTGACCTAGCCTATGTGAATCACAATCCTACCTTAAAATAACAATCATGTACCCTTTGGTCTGAAAAATACTGTCTGTGCTTAGGAAACTTCATAGAAAATATTCCCCCAAATAATGAGGACTGGGCAAAACGAGCAGCTTATTTCTAAAGTACAAAATGACCCTATAAATGGATGTGTAATTTTGTTTTATTTTGGAACTTTTTCCTGCTTTCACTCTTTTTAACACCAGTGGAAAGTGAAGTGCAGGAAAAATTAATGTTGCAGGTGGTAAAATGCCGGGTCCCTTCAGCAGTGCTCTGTGAATAAAGGGTCCCCAAAGGGAGGTGTAAGTGGTGATTCTGAAGTGTGTTTTGGAAGACCTGGGACAATCCAGAATGCAATCAGAGAAGGCAGGGAACTTCCTTTAGGATGGCTAAGCAGTCAGGCTTTGGACTATGAGATTCCTGGTCACGGGTTCCCACCTGATAGTGCCACAAAGCCACCTGGGGCTGACTGAAACAGGACCTTCAGACACCTGTCAGTTCACGGGGCTCTGAGGCAACAGCTGATGCACCGTGGGGTTTGGGAACCACTGTTCCAGGTAAGATACAATTGTGTGGTATTTTCATAGGCCCTCAGCCTCTTATACATTCATAGGGACAGATGAGGAAACAAAGGGTCAGAGAAGTTCAACAAACTGCCCAAGAGGGCACAATGAGCTAGAGGGAGGCCATGAAGGAGGGACAGATTGTCTCATTCATCAATATATACCTGGTTCTTGCCTATGCCTTGACACATAGTAGGTGCTCAATAAATGCCTGTGGGCAGATGATTAGATAGGAAGATGACTGACTGAGACTGAGCCCAATTCTTCACTGTCTGACCAGTAGTTTTTTGGGTTTTGTTTTGTTTTGCTTTGTTTTTTGGTAACACACTATCAGCCTCCATAGTTTCTTACAGACTGAAACCCAAATGTTTTATCATGCGATTTTTTAAATTGAGATATAATCCACATACCATAAGATTCACCTTTTCAAAGTGTGCAATTCAGCGGTTTCAGTATTTTCAGAAAATTGTGCAAACATCACCACTCTCTAATTCCAGAACATTTTCATCACCTCAGAAAAATCCCATATCCATTAGCAGCCATTCCTATTCCCTTCTCCCCTACCCCCTGGCAACCACTTAATGTACTTTCTGTCTCTATGGATTTGACTGTTCTGGATATTTCATATAAATGGAACCATGTAATATGAGGCCTTTTGTGCTTGGCATCTTTCACTCAGCATAATGTTTTCAGTATTCATCTGTATGTAGTATGTATCAGTAATTCATTCCTTTTTAGGGCCAAATAATATTCCATTGTATGAAAAACAAATTTATGCTGCAAATTATCTGAAAGCTTCCTTCCCCCTTTTTTCATTAATTTTTTTGAATGTTCATTGATGTCCCAGTTTTCCTATCATTGACTTGCAGATTTGGAAAAACTCTTCAAGAAAATCTAGTCTGCATCCAAAAAAAAAAAATACCAGTATGCTTCCAGCTTTTTTCCACAGATTCTGGCCACCCCTCAGCCCCTGGAGAAGAAAATAGCAAAGGAAGCCAGTTGCCCAAGGTTTACAAGCTATAATCAAACAGAATGGGATCCCTGGTGGTGTGTGAACAGAGATGAGATCGCCATGAGCAGCAGCCTGCTGGCCAGACTCCAGGGTGCTTCCTCCCCCACCCGCACCCCCCCTCCCCTCCCCCTCCCAGGATTGTGGGGAGGCCTGTCTGGCTTTCTGGAACAATGGAACAAAGAGGCCTCCGAGAGGTTGCAGGAACCTGTTTGACCGAGATTGCTGCTGTAATGAATCAAGCTTCTGAAACTACTTCCACCTCCTCCCTGCACAAACACCCCTGGGCCCGAAGCTGTGTCTTGCCCCAAAGGAGCCCAAGCTGGGGCTTGTTACTGGGAAGCTGGAAGAAATACGCTGGGGGTGGGGGGAGGGGGAGGAGCTCACAGCATCTTTCCTCGGGGTGGGGTGGGGGGGCGGCTGGCCTGCTCAGGGCTGGGAAAGGGAAAGGCTTTGCCGTGAAAGTCCCTGACTCTGCGACTAATCAGTCATTACTCTCAGGTCACTGATGTGTAACCGGGCCAGAGGGGCCTGGCTGCAGGACTAGGAATTTCATTCCTACCCAGACAGTACTTCCTCATATACCTTGCTTTTGCTAACAAGCTACATGTGGCCCACTGCGCCAACCAAACCCCTCGCCAAAGCAAACGGGTCATACATCCAGGAAAATAATACAGCTCTCCTTAAAGAGCTAACAGTCTGGAGGAACTGTGCTGTGAGCTTTATGGAGGTGGTCCTATTTGGCCCCTAAAGCCACCCTGTGATTTATACATAATAATTATCATCCCAGTGTCAGATAAGAAAAGTGATTCCTAAGGGTTAAATGACTTGCCCAAATCACTCGATGTATCCAAGCCAAGATTCAAATTCTATCAGGCTTTCTTGACCTCTGAATTCACTATGATTCTGAGGAAGAAGGTGATGATGATGGTGACTTACTGTATGCTTAGGTGACATAGCAACCCCATGTGGGAGGTGCTACTTTTATTCCCACTTTACAACTGATGAAGCTGAGGCCCAGAGCAGCTGACTTGCTGGGAAGCAGTGGAGCTGGGATTAAGCTGAGCGCTGTCTGGCTCCCCAGCCACACCCTGAACCACAAGGCCCTGCCTTGTGTCTGCCGGCCCTTCGGCGTTACTACCCCTGAGGACGTCTGAGTGACCATTTAGCCTGCCCTCCTTCCTCTCTGCTGTCCTTTACCACCCCCTGCACCTCCAACATTTGAAAGACCCAGAGAAGTTCAACGACGCGCTTGAGATCACACGGTTAGAGGCACAGCGGCACAGTGTGGTCCATCTGACCACACTACCGTCTCCAGGACTCCCCAGCCAGCTGCAGGCTCTGGGCATGCGCAAAGCTGCTGCAAGGAATGGGGGCGGAGGGAGCCGAGAGAGCACGAGAAACAAGAGGGAGTGAGGAGAGCTAGCGGAGCCATCTGGAAGCTTGAGCGCCCAATCAGTGAAGAAAAGTCAAACTTCCTCCCCACGGATGTTTCCAAATTTGGAATCTACGATTTTTCAGCAGCAGCAGCAATAACAAAGGTCTGAGTGACCCGGGTCTCCCAAGGACTCTCACAGCGGTTCTGACATTCCCAGCCGAGAGCTTGTGTTCAGGGATTGCAGACAATGTCTGCTCTCTGGCCCTGAGCGTAATCGCCAGGTCTCTTTTGCGGTGAGCTCTCATCCCCGTTTGCCCCCGCAGGCGGGCCTGGCTGGGAAGGACATTTCCGGCTCTCTGGTCTTGCCCGGTGCCCTGTGGTGCGGCCCGGCTTCCTCTTCCACAGCCTCCTCTCAGCTCCTGCGCTCAGAATGCCGCCGGAGCTACTGTTTGACAGGTTTGAAAATGAATGAGTCTCCCCGGCCGCCCCCAGATGTGTCTGCGTCAGGCTGACATCTTCTTTAGAACAGTCGATGAACGGTTCACAAAGTGGCGTTTCTACATGAGCGCATGCTGGATGGATATCCTCCAAGTGTACTGGCAATATTAGCGCTAACAAGCTGGAAATGCGCGAACCGGCTGCCGTCTGCGCCTGGGGAACACAGCCAGTGAGGGGCCCCGAGTCAAAGTCTCCAAGCCCTTGTTCCAACCGAGTTTCAACGGCCTCGGGTTCTTGGAAAATGTTTTTGACACCTGTTGCCTCAAATAGGCAACTGCTTAACTGAGCTTCCCAATTTAAATTTGATTTGTCAAATTTAAAATTTGGTTCTTGCTAAATGCTAAACGTAGTTCCCAGCCCTTAAATATCAGCACATTTAATCTTCACAGCAGCCCTATTGTATGCAGTAGGTACTGTCACTATCGTCTTCCCCGATATGCAGATAGGGAAACAAAGGCATGGAGAAGTTAAGTAGCATCCCCAGGTCACGTGACTAATCAGTGGTAGAACTGGGATTCCAGCCCAGGCGGTCCAGCCCCAAGCCCAGGCTCTATAACTACCACCTATGCTCCTCTGTATTGCAACGCTGTACCGCTGGACTTTTCCACCAATGCTGGGCCCCGAGAGCTAGGAGACAGAGCAGAGAAGGAGGGCTGTAGTAAGGAGTGTCAGGGTGTTCTGATGTCGCAGGTGCCATCTCGGGACCGTGGGGCCCACACAATGTCCCCCTGTTCTAAGCGGATGTCTAACTCTAACAGGTGACTGGGTGACTCGCCTTGTCTGCGAGGTGCTCTCAACCTTGTCCTCCCTAGGCTCCCAAAGGACCCAGCTTCAGATGCCATGCCGCAGCTTTCTGAGACTTCCACACTTACTGAGTGGGCCTTTCTGCGAGGGGACCTCTCAGGTGACTGCCCTCCACACCTTTGTGTCCCAGCACCTGGCCCTGGGTCTAATACATGTGGGCACTCAGAACATACCTGCCCGATGAAAAAATGAATCCCTCCCATTAACACTTGAAATGAATTAAATGTTGATGGAGTGGGAAAGAAAGACAGAAAATCTTTGCAGTTTCTTCTGCAAATGCCACACATGATAACAGTGTTATCATTATTATCAATGAGCCCCCAAGGTAATAAGGGAGCTGTTTTCTCCATCTTCAGACGATGAGATGGAAGCCCCAGAGAGGTTAAGTGACCTGTGCAGGGTCTTCAAACTCCAGACACAACCTCCAAGCTGCGTGATGCCTGCTTATCTGTGTCGTCTGCTATAGAAGCAATAGCCACAGGATCGGGCCAAACTGCCCGGCTTCCCAAGCCTAGGCCTGTCTCCAGGGGCGAGACCCCGAGTCCCATAACTGCACATGGTGTGGCGGCAGGGAGGGTCTTTCAGTGCCTTTATAGAATGAGCACCGCCAGTCCCCGAGGTTGGGTCCAGAGGATGGTGTGAGAGTTGGGTGGGCAGCACGCTGAGGGCCTGGGCCTGTTACTTCGGGGCCACTGCTTGGTCTGAGACACACGTGTCTCTGCCAGACAGGGCTTGGCTCCTGACACGGCTGCGACTGGCCTGGAACTGGTCCCCCAGGGCTTGTGCAGCCTCATTCCCACCAGGCTCTCTCTGCCTGGGAAGGAGGAGAGCATAATCACCGGCTTCCCCTCCCACAGGATGTGATTCCCAGAGGTCTCTAGCTCGCCGTGGGAAACCTGGCCCATCCTGAGCCCTCGGCCCCGGGTCGTGGGATCTCAAGGTCCAGGCCCGTGTGGCAGGGACAGAGTCACAGCTTTCACAGCACCGGGCCCCTCTTCTTTAGTTAGGGCCATCTCTGAGATTCCAGGCGCACTCAGGGAAATCGCTGAGACAGCCAACCAAACAGGCTGTAGCTGGGAAGTGTGTGGCTTAGTGGCAGGTTAGAAGGAGGGGAAGAGACCCTGACTACTCCGGGGGAGGGCAGGGGCCGGCCACCAGTCCCCCGCTCCATCCGAGTGTCTCCCCATGCCCCTGCCCTCGCTTCCCTCACATTGAAGCTTTCACACTGGGCACTGGGATCTCAAGCACAAACTTGAACAAGAAGATGCAGCAGTTTTGGTAGGCATGTGGAGACCACAGATGGATTGTGGAAACGGCTCTCGACCTGCAGACCAAAGACCTGAGTTAGAATCCTGGCTCTGCCACTTGCTGGCGTGTGATGCTGGGCAAGTCAGGTACTCTCCCTGTGTCTCAACTTCATCCTCTTTAAAAATGGAGATTAAAAACATCTTCCTAACCTCCATCAGGACTAGATGTGAAGATTAAATACAAAAGGACTCAGTAGCCAGTAGCCAGTAAATGCTCAAGAAATACTCATAAAATCAAAGTTGGGCTGCATGATCGCAGACTTCCTGCATGTAAAGAACAATGTCCTGTGTGCATAAAGGAAGAAGTTGGGAGACGAACTTCTTGAGAAAAAAGGAGATTTCAGCTGGATGCAAGAAAACGACTCTTGTCTGTCTAGGTTATTGACTCTGTAGTGGACCTTTAGGGAGGTCCGAGGGGCTCAGCCCTGGAAACATTCAAGAGAGAAGACAGACAAATGTTCTGGGTGGGGCTATACACCTGCCTGAATCTGTGGGATGTTTGGGAGTCCCTTCTGGCTTTGAAAATGGCTGCTTCTCTAACTAATGACCGCAGAGAATTGTCCTCTAGTTTCAATGGTGAAATAACTGCTAGCCTACAAATTTCTAAATAATATTTCCTCTTTTTTCTTAACCTACCTCTGAAAAAAATTATGGGCTATTCCTTTTGAGAGCTACATGGCCACAATCTTAAAAGACCTCTTAGCTGGGTATATCACTGATAAAGGAAACAGTCATTAATTTCAAACTCATTCATTCATTCATATAATTGCAACTGTGAACTGTCTTCTGCTTCACATGGAATTACAAAAGTGAAATGTGGCTTCCTACACCTGCCTTCCTGGGCAAAAAGGGAGGGTCCACAGTGGATGTGCCCCTTTTCCAGCTCAGCTGTTTTACAGAGAAATAGTTGCTGTCCCTGAGAGGAAACTGAACTTCTAACTTAAAATGTTAGCGACTGAATCCATGGGAGGCCAGTGTGACTGCCTTAATTCCGCTTTCCCAGATGAATGAGAATCCATTCCAACAGGTCTATATTCAAGGCTGGGGAATAATGGGGGAAAAGGTATGGGGCTTGTGAGCCTTGGATCAGGAATATCCAAATTAGCTTAATGACTTTAAAACAAAGTAATTAAACCGTGCTTTAACCATGTACTGAGGCGAGGTTCTCATAGTCATACCGGCTGGTACAGCCACCCCTGCAGACCTCAGTCACTGAGTCAGCAACAGGGGCCAGAAGGAATCGCTCCATGACACACCACGTCCTGGTGTAACTGCCTAGGAGTATGTCTTCTCTGACACACGGGGCCGAGACTGTGTCTAACCGCCCCCTTGTGCCCAGATCATTGCACTTAAGACATATGCATTGAATGAACAGATGGGTGGCCAGGTTCCTTGTATTCAAGCAGAAGAATGTCAGAGCATTTCAGAAGAATAATGGCTAAACCTTACTATGTGCCAGGCACCATCTAAGTGCCACAGAGACACTAACACATTTAACTAACAGTCATTCTATGAAATAGGTACTATTATTATCATCCCCATTTTACAGTTGAGAAACCAAGACATTAAATAACTTGCCCTAAGTCACACTCTAAATGGCAGACCCAGGATTTGGACTGTTTGCCCCAAGTGTCCGTGTATTTAAACATCATGCTGGGCTCCCTCCCTAAAGAACAGGTTCTGTTCTGTTCTTGGAAATATTCAGGGATGCAGAAGGATTATGCCCATTATAAAATCCATCATCCTGAACACCAAAAAGCTGCCCTTGACTCCGGAAGAAACTTCCCCAGCTTTAATGTCAACTCAATTATTAATTTATTCTGGGCATGTTTTTTGAGCTTTCCTTGCTCCTCCATAGACACAAAGAACATCCTTCTCACAAAAACTTTTTGTATTCTTAAAAACAGGCATTAAGCCACCATTTTGACTTCTCTTGTTTATGTAAAGACTCCAATCCACTTGATTTTTCTTGCAGGACCCAGTTTTTGTTCCTTCAATCTTTCTCTTTTTATCTCCAAACCTGCTCTAAAACATAGAAACGATCCCTGTATGTACATTCTTATTCATAAATCCCGTTATGTGGGTTTTTCCATCAGAAAACCACAGCGCCATCTTATGTGTTCGGCTTCCGTTCAGATCTTCTCCCTCTACAGCACTGTACCTAGACAGTTTCTGCCTTCCCTTTACGTGAGTTAGTCTTTTGCACTTCAAGTTTACTTTCTACCTGAATTCGGGTCTGTGTGGCTGAATTTCATCCTCTTTGTGAATTTCTGATTTGTCACATGTGATTCTCCTCTTCCAGAGTACTGGCAACATCACCTTATTTATTGCCATCCATCTCTTCCCGGCTGCTGAAAGTAGTCACTGAAGCTGTTGAGGAGAAATCCCCTGTTGCAGTCTGCGTATAATGATACTTAAATCCACAGATAACCCAGGTGGCACCATAGTCCCTGTCCTGTGACACGGTGACACACCCAGAGAAGGAAGATCCATAGTGTCCAAGTAGCAGCAGCCAGTGGCACTCTGGAGGGACTTGACTTTCTCGGTCACACATCAGGCGGCAAGAGGAATATCCCTACCTCCACCCCAACCCCTACAGTAATAGATAATGAGCGCTAAAACACAAGGCCCCATCCATCTCAAGTGTTTGTCATACAATCTAATTTGTCATATAGTTCAGAGCATAGATGGAAAAATCACCTAGGCCACCCGGATCTCTGCTGGAGAGGGCTGCAGGCCATAACGACCCTCTTCTCTACTAGCAGGGTGGCTCTGTCTTCCAGGTAACGAGGCCTGAGGGGGCCTAGTCTGAATCTTTAGTGTGATTTAGCTACAGTTAAAGAGACTACACCCACTCAAAGCAGAGCTCCTAAGAAGAGTGTGTATTTTGCCTAGAATATGTTAAATATGAGGAAGTGCAGAGAAAAACCTTTCCCAAGAGGCCCCACGTAGCCAAACAGAGGCTAGGGTGCCTGGAGAGAGGAGAGGTGTGTTCAACAGAGGCCACAGAGAGAGGCTTAGAACGTCTGGGGCCCCCATCTAAAGAAGGAAACTTTTACAAAAAAGAGCAGTTGCCGTACTGAATTTCTAAGTAGTGGGTGAGTTAGTTGCTTATATAGAAGGTAAATTTCAGGCCACAAATTCATCTATGCAAGAGATACAACTTTATTTTCTAAACCTAAATTTTACCACTGGATGGTGGAAACTGGGTCTGACAGTAAATGGTCCCCCCTCCCCCACCCACCGTCCCTAGGGATCCGGTGTCTTGCTGGTTCTCAGGTATGATGGGTGAAGTGTGCATCTGGTCAGAGTTACCGTCATCACCTATCCATGCTGGCATCTGCAGAGAAGTCCGTCATTCTGTCTGGACTCTAGCTTTATGCCAAGGTCACCACTGGTCCCCTTCATCCCAACCCCTGGACTTCTTCAGATCTGCCCCCTCCACTAGCCTTGACCGTGTTCCTCAAAACCACAGAGAACTCGGTGGGGGCCCCCTTACGGTCTTCTCTGCCCTAGTGCTCCTGCACCAGAGGGTTCGCCAAGAGAATCTGAGGTCTTTCCATTTTCATGAGTTTTAAAACAAAGCATGAATCCCCTATACTCTGGGACTCCCTGAAACTGTGGAGTTTCTGTACATGGACACATGGGCTTGCTTTCGTGCACACACATGTACACACACACACATACACACAGGCACAGAGATTATTCTCAGGGACTTGCCAGAATCTAAACTCTTTGTTTCTAGCTGGGAGTGGGGCAGGGATGCTGAGGGTTTAGGCTATCCTTTCTCTTACTAAACATTCTTCCAAAATTTTTGTTTATGATATAAAGTTTATCTTTCTCACTTCTTCAAGATTTAGGCTTTCTGTGCTCTTGAAGCTATGAGTTTGTCTTTTGAGGCTTGTCTCTGCTTTTCTTATGAATCATCCCTCCCCTGGGGGGGCAATGAATGCTTCGAATTGAATAAAGGGATGGCAGGGCATGCAGGGAAATGGTGACGAGGGGAGGGAACCCTATTTACTATCTCAAAGCTTTGAAACCAACTGCCAATCAGAAGCCCACTTAGTGTGAAGGTTATAGGAACTCCAGGTTGTAGAAAACTAAGGATCCAGGCTAAACGTTGTTGCTCCATAGAGCGAATGCTATGGGGAACTCTCAGGGATAGTATCAATAAATTATCAGTTTTAAGAGATGGCACAGAGCACTGAGGACCAGACAGGAGTTTCTCTGTTCTGGGGTTGCACTTTCTGACACAAGGCTGGTCAATTTTCATATGCAATTTAGCAAATGGAACTTAGCTTTCAGTTACAACCAGACACTTCCCTGTGAAACTTTCAATTTCTTTATTCAAAATATTTATTGTTCCCTTTGAATAAGCTGCTTTGTGGCTGGAGTTCCCATCTGACTCATTTTATAGAATAATCCTAGAATTGAGGGTATGCATCAAATGGCCTAAGAAACGCCTGTGGAAAAACGGCATCCTGCTCTCCACATGAGAAGCCATATATGCACAGGGCTTACTCAACCTTCTTGAATCCTGCTTCAGATGGCTATGAGTTCCTGGAGATCCTGAAGCAGGTTGCTCGGGACAACACGGACAACCCTGGCCTGAGCATCGTATGGATCGACCCAGATGACTTTCCTCTGGTGAGTGGCTCAGACTGGGGCCCCGTCCTTGGCCACCTTCACAGCCTCATGTTTGCGTTTAGTGTGAGACCTGGATGCACGAAGGAGGATGTGAAATAGGAGGGGCACTTGCAGAAGCTCAGTGGCTGTCCCCACCCACTGTGGGAGATCTTAGCCCCTGGGGCAACATTGAACTTAGGGCCTGGTGCCTACACCGACATGGTTAGACTTATTGTTCTCACTCCCTGGAGGCCAGAAGTCCTTCTGCAGGGCCCACTCAAGGGTGTTGGGTGAAATTCTTCTGCCAGCAGCTCCATAGCTGCCCTTCACCCCATCACCACCCCTTGCTATAACCTCTTTCATTTTCTGGGTGGGGACCATCGCTCTGAGGCAACCTGAGTTACTAAGTAATACATGTTCAGAGATGAACATTTTGCGTAGAGTTAAGAACAACCTCTGCTGGAAATTCCCTGGCAGTTCAGTGGTTAGGACTCTGCACTTCCTCTGCAGGGTGCACGGGTTCAATCCCTGGTGGGGGAACTAAGACCCTGCAAGCCTCGCGGCCAAGAAAAAAAAAAAAAAACCCTCAGGGAGGGCAGAGACCCTGCCTGTCTTGTTCAGCGTGTTCTCCCAGGTCCTTAAAGCCCAAACTCTTGCTGGGTCAGTGATCAATGGCCAGAAAGCCTTGATTATGCTTTGTTTTAAAGAGAATAAAGAGAATTTGTACAATACATGAGCCCAGTGGTAATGATAATGAGGGTAGCTAATATACTATCTGCCTAGAACTATGGTAAATTCCATGCATCATCTCATCCAGTCCTCTCAACAACCCTGTGAAGTACAGACTATTATAATCCCTATCTTACAGGTGAAGAGAATGACAGCTGGAGAGGTTAAAGCTGTAAGTGGTAGATATACTCTTCCAGCCTAGGTCTGTGTGATGCCAAAGCTTGGTCTGTTAGTCAGTAGACTTTAGGTTGAGCTAACTGCTGATACTCAGTACAAGTTTAGTTATTATTAGGATATAAATGATAACTCTATCTTCTTCCAGGAATTATCATTTGTGGCATAGGTCACAACTGATCAAACTTTGATTAAATAGACAAAAATGAGGGGTTTTATTGATCTCAAGGGTCCTGGAACCCAATCCTACATAGAGAATGAGTGAATCAAAGGCAGAGCATTCCATGTCACCTGAGGCCAATTTCATAATTCTGGGTAAGCGTAACAAAGTCATGGCCTTATAAGACCCTATATATTATAGCTGTTTGTTTAGCTGCTGCCTGGTTGTATTTCTCGTTTACCTGAACTATTTGGTTATGCAAGCTTGCAGATGGTCTACGTTTCTCCTGACCTGTTCTATATGTTTGCCTTGCTTTTGCAAATGAGAAATCTTCAGACTATTCTGATTTCCAAGTTCCTGACTATCCCCAGTCCCCATGAGACCATATATTTGTCTGGGAGACTTTTTTTTCTTTTTTTCTTTTTTTTGGCTGCGTTGGGTCTTAGTTGCAGCACGCAGGATCTACATTGAGGCATGCAGGATCTTTTCCTTGCGGCGTGCGGGCTTCTCTCCAGTTGCGGCACTTGGGCTTCTCTCTAGCGGGCTTCTCTCTAGTTGTGGCATGCAGGTTTTTCTCTCTCTAGTTGTGGCGCATGGGCGCCAGAGCACGTGGGCTCTGCAGTTTTGCGGCACGCGGGCTGTCTCGTTGAGGCGTGAGAGCTCAGTAGTTGTGGCACGAGGGCCCAGTTGCCCTGCAGCATGTGGGGTCTTAGTTCCCCGACCAGGGATTGAACCTGCACCCCCTGCATTGGAAGGCGGATTCTTCACCACTGGACCCCCAGGGAAGTCCCATGTTTGGGAGACTTCCTACCACTGAATATCTCCATTTTCTTAGCCCCATGGCCCCTTACTTTTTTAGTCCTGCCCCAGTCAGAGATTAGTCCACATGGAACCCAAGTCTGGCTGAATGAAGAAGCCCTCTTCTTACTCACGTGCCCACTTACAGCGCACCACTGCTTTCCCGGGCATCTCACGAGCAGAGTGGTGCAAGGTAAGGGATTTTTAAGTGAGACATTGAAAGAGAGGTGGAGGGAAATGGCTCTTTCACCACACATAAACTGTAAAAGAGCCACAAGGAACTTGGGAATCAGCTTTGGACTATCTCTGTAATATTCTTCCTTACAGCTGTAGAAGCTTTTATATTACATTCTTTCATAGTTTGTGTTATGACATCTTTTTATTTTTTTCATGTTTATTTAAAGTGCTGAACGCTGGGGCCAAGTCTTCAATTTCCTCAGTGCCCGCAGCTGTTTTGGAGACCTTTAACCAATGGTGACCTAATCACTGTGATGGGATGGCAGGTGGGTCCAGCCACAAAAAGTGGCTTTAACAGGGAATGCCTTCTGCCTGCTGTCTAATTTTATTTTTTGTTGCTACAGCTTGTTGCCTATTGGGAAAAGACTTTCAAGATTGACCTATTCAAGCCACAGATTGGAGTGGTGAATGTTACAGATGTGAGTATACCTCATGAAAGTTTGCTCGAAAGTTTTTTCTGCCATGCAGCCCAGACTATGAGATCACGTATAGGAGTCTGGCCCCATGTGAAACGAGCAGGACCCTTGGCCTTGCCAAAGCTCAGGAGACTTGCCAGTGTGGCCCAATCCTAGTCTGAGCCAGTCCCAGCCTATTGTTCCATGGTTCTCTTCCATGGGCACATTTCCTTGCTTATGGAGCCAGCCCAACCTGGTTCACCGACTATTTAGAACTTTCCACACAAGTAAACTCTCCTGTATTTTCTTCCAAAGCCCAACAACAAGGTCTCTTTATGCAAGGGAACCCACACCGGAAGTTGTTATTGCTCAATGGGTGATGGGGCAGCTGTGGCCCAGAAGCCCATGGAGGCAATCACCATTGTGTGTGTGTGTGTGTGTGTACGTGTGTGTGTATTCATGAATATATGGATATATATGATATATAGGATCTATATGAAACTTCTGGTAGGACAGCCATGAAACTACCACCAATGGGACTAGGGATGGGGTCAGGGCAGCCAGAAATACTTTTGCTTTTCACCTTGTATCCTACTGTTCTGTTTTAAAATGTTTTAACTTAAGCAGAATTTTAAATTATTATTATTTATTCTTATTATTAATTTAAAAAGTAGTTTACAAAATAAAGAAACGTAGAATTTCCCAGGTGACTGAACATCTACCAACAGGGTAAAAGGACATTGCTAACTGGCTATATATACATACAATAGAAAAAAAAAAAAAATATATATATATGCAATGGAATACACCTTTCCTTTTATGTTGCACAAACAGGATACTACACACACCATTCTGCAACCAATCATTTGCATTTAACAGTGTGCACATATTCCTGATAAGTGTAAGTGACCTGGAGCCCACTCAGCACAGCTGCTTGGAACCCCCTGGCCTTGCTGATCCTTCGTGCACTCACTCACTCACTCACTCATTCTGTCTCTGGCCGCAGGCTGACAGTGTCTGGATGGAGATTCCAGATGGTGATGACTTGCCCACAGCTGAGGAGCTGGAAGACTGGATTGAGGATGTGCTTTCTGGGAAGATAAACACTGAGGATGATGATAACGAAGATGAAGAGGATGAAGAGGATGACGACGACGATGATGACAATGACAATTCTGATGAAGAGGATAATGATGACAGTGATGACGATGATGACTAGCCCCCAACTCCAGATGATTTTCATGAAAACAAAACCACAGCTACCCACCACCATGCAGACAGCACAAGGTAGCAGCAAGCAGCCCTGGCCCACATCCAGCCAGCTCCTTTCCCTTTTCCAACATCTCTTTTCCCACTTCCTTCTCATCAGGAGATGTGCAACTCAGCAAATGCCTTTCTAAATCCAGCAATCCCACTCAGTAAGGACAATGGGGAATTTTTCTCATGTCGACTGTCTTGATTGTCATGAAAAAGCTCTCGTTCTTTGCCAGATCATCAGTGGCCATGGCAGTGCCCGAATCTGGCAGTCTGGGGAGAGCAATCCCCTAACACCTTGACTCAGATTTACTTGTTGTCTTTGACTATGGCAGTAACAGAATTCACAGCTTGCTAACTCACAAGCATGGTGTGACCTTATAACCAGAGCCCAGGGAAGACACACAATCCATTTAGCCCCCATGCCTATAATATCAGTTAGGCTCCCTCCTAAAGCCAAGAGGATCCCTCTTAGGGAAGGCTCAGGCTTGGAAACAAGTTTATAAATCAGCTTCTCTTGGTTCTATTAAACTTATTTTAAGTGTAGGTCAGACCATTATGAACTCAGATCCGAACCTTTGCATGGCTATTGAGAGGTAGGTCTTGAAAAACATGCGTACTGATGCCACCATCATTTCTAGTATATTAGGATACTGGGATGGGAGGTTGATGTGCTCTCTGAACTTCCCTCTAGGTGACCGTCTCGCATAGACACACAGGGGTTTGTTTTAATTCTTTCTGATGGCTTGAGGTCTCTGATTGGGTCAGCTGGCATCCTAGCCTGAGCCGGGATCCTGATACCCCCTCTCTGTTGCTCCTAGTCAGCCTTCCCATTCAGAGTCAAAGTTGGTTTATCCAGAGGGCAATTAACTCTCCATCTACCAACGCTCCCACAGTTGAACAGAACAATAATCATTAGAGTTCATAATGATACCCTGAGGTACTGAAAAAACCCCTAAGTGCCTTCCGAACTATCTAAAGGTCACATTGTGCTCGGTAGTTTTAGTGTTAAGTGTGCATTATAATGTTCTAATTTATTTTCTCAATCTTTTAACACATGTATAAGACACTGCAAATTCTTTGAAAATAGGGCAATCCTTTATGGAATAGTAGCTAACTGACTCTGCCATTAAAGTTATATTTTGAAAAGACTGAGACTATCTTGAACATCCTCTCCTGATTTTTTGTTTCTGCTCGTTTTCTCTGGGCTCCTGTTCTTCCTCTCTATTCCTTCTTCGTTTTCCTTTCTGGCCCCTCTTCCTCTGCCTGCCCTTTAAATGTTAGTCTTCCACAGTATCACTCAGCTCTAACATTCTTCCAAGACAGTTTATCATCCATGCCCATCAGCTAGTAATTTCCAAGTCTGGGTCTCTAACCTTGACGTCTCTCCTTAGTTTTAGACTCACTCATTCAACTACTTCTGGACATCTTGGTTTGGATGTTGCACAAGTGCTTCAGACAACATCACAGAAGCCAGACTTGTTACCTTCTCCCTTAAACTTCTCCTTCTCCTCTTCTTGGAACCCCAGTTCAAATGATTAGTATCACCATCTGTCCAATTGCCTGGGTGGTCTGAAGGGGTCCCCTTCCCATCTGCTCCCATGGCATTTTGTGCATACCCCAAATCCTGGCACTCATCATTTAAATTGTAGCACATATTTGTATGTCTGTCCTTTCACTAAAACATAGGCTCCTTGGAGACAAGGAATTTATTTACTGTTGTATCCCCAACACCTAGCGCTTTGCTCAGCATGAAGTAGATACTCATTTATTGAACTGATGGGTGAATAATTGTTTGATCAGCACTTTGGATCACAGTGCTTCCAAGGCCTCCTTATTTTTATCCCTTCGCCTCACAAAACAAGGCAGACACTTCCCAAGCTGGGCTACGTTGCCATCCAGACAGGCCCAAATATGTTCTTGGGGAGGTGAGTTTTCAAAGTGATCTTTGAAGCTAACCTTTCAAATAGCCAAGGAATGTGCTCTGTCATGAAAGTGGTCTATTTCCCAGCCCAGGAAAATTCCCTGGTTCTTACAGGCCTGAGTAATATGCATTAAGTTTACATCATGCTATGCTGCTCCTGTGCTAGAAGCACTGAGGATTAAACTAGTACTATCTGTAAGTAGTAGTGCTGTTTAGTTATTGGTCTAAAACTTTTTCAGCTGATATTTATTGAATGTTTGGTATGTGTCCAGAGCACTATGCTATATGCTTCACATGTAGTATCTCGTTTAATCCTTACGAAGATCTTATGAGATGAATTTTGTTATTTTCCCCACTTTACAGATGAGGAAACTGAATGAGGCACAGAGGCCTCGAGTAATTTTCCCAGGGTCACACAAATACTTTAAAGGAGTGTAAATGTAACCCCATTTTTACACTTAAATCAAGGATTTAAACTATATTTAATTCCTTAAATTAAGCAATCAAAGGATTCCATTTCCTTTCTTCAGATGGTGTCCCAAGATGGACTCAAGTGAATTTCTCATAATCCTTTTTACTGCTTAAGCCAAGATGCCCTTTCCCCTTTCATTCTGGAGGCAAGTAATCAATTATACAGTACTAGAAATGTAGGCTAATTAGAACTGTGAGATCTGGCCATCCTGCTAGAAAACAAAATAAAACAAAAAATCATTGTGTTATCAAGAATGCACAATCATTTAAATATATTTCTTTAGAATATCATCTCATAGTTGAAATGAGCTTGTCTTTTCTGTAACAAGGTTGTATACTGTCCAGGCCCTAGTTTGTATTGCCCAGAAAGCCCTTTCTGTTAATGATGTCACCAGTCATAGGTCATTATCGAATAGCTTTTGATCAATAATCCCTGCTACATCCAGACACACACATCCCTTGAGTGGGTCCTATGGCCTGTCTTCGAACTTCCCACTCTCCCCAGGGCTCCTCAACCCTGCTCAGTGAGCGTCAGAATCATGTCTGAGCTTATTTTAGAAAACACAGACTCCTGTCACCAGCCCAGACTTACTGATATACCGTCTCCAGAGTTGGGGCCTGACCCTCTCCATTTTAACAAGAGTCACTGGGGATGGATGCAAGTCAGCACTGACCACTGCTCTTCCCACACCCCCCAGTCATCTCATCCAGCCTACGGCTTCCAACTCTATCTGTCTCTAGCCAGGCCTCTCCTGAGTTCCAAGCCCCTTGCTCCAGCCATCTCCCCTGGACAGCATCACCGGGATGTCCCATAGGCACCTTAGACCAACACAGCTTTGGGGCTTTAAGGGGAGGGGGTGCCCTTAAAAAGTATTGATAGCTCTCTTTTCCTGACTGAGATCTGAACCACCTGAGAAATTAGCTCCAAAAGTCAGCAGTCCAAAATATCACCCTGATTACAGAGAAGCAGTAATTTGGAGACTAGAGATTAGGAGAATGGGCTTCCCAGTTTCCAGCCTTCAAGTGCAGGTCATCCAGGTGTGCAGAGAGGACCAGTGCTCTCAGCGCTCAAGGATGGAGAGGCAGGAGAAAAGGAGTGGACCCCTCACACTAACTGCACCCTAAGAACTTCACTCTAAGAAACATGGACAAATGGCTACTGCCCATTAACCAGGTAATTTACTCCATCTCAGGACGGGAACAAGGACTGGACAAAAGGCCAGCAATGTTTTGGGGAACGTCCTTCACAGAGGCAGAGGAGTGGGGAAGAGGCATCCCCCTCTGACAATGTCCCAGTCAGAAACCTTAGAGCCATTTTGTTGTCTCCCACTTCCGCATCCAATAGGGAGCAAGTCCTGTCCTCTTCTCTTCACTTGCTCTTACTGTGTAATTGAGGCTTTACAATCTCTCAGCTGGGTGACCATAAGTTTCTGACTGTACTTCCATCTCCAGCCCTGCACACTGCAATCAAACGATCTTTTGAAAATGAAAAACTGATCATGTCACACACGTGCTTAAAATTCTTCAGTGGTTCTCTATCCCCAATAGGTGCTTAAAATTTGTTGTTGTTTTTAAAGATTATGAGGCCAAAGACCAAGTAATGAATGGCAAGTTTTCTGACGGCCAAACGTGGAGTCTAGACTGTGGGGCATGAGGTTGGGGAGGAACAATGAGGTAGGGCTTGTGAAACTAAAAGTCCTTGAAGAGTCTCTCCTCCGCAAGAGGAAAGCAAAGTCTGAGTAGTGTTGACGCTGGGGCTATCTGGGCTCAGGGATGAGAAGAGCACTGGCCTAGCTGGGATGATCCATGCTGTAAATGTGGAGTGTCATCTTGGAATGATGGCGTCCAAATGCCTCATCTGGATTATAGCACCCAGTTGTTACTTAAGCAGAAGTGGGGTCAGTACCACTGCCAACGAGCTAAGGGGTCAGGACCAGCTTTGTTCTGGGGTAAAAACTGATTTCCTTTACAGGACACCGGCGGTCTATGTGAAGTGTCTCTCGTCTACCTTCCATCCTCAATGTCTCATGACACCTGCCAACCATCTGCCCCTTTGCCCCTCTACTCTTAGAACCTGAAGTTGGCCGAAGCTGCCTGGCTGTTTAACACTGCCAAGCCTTGGCTCATGCTGTTCCATCTACTGGAAAGCCTGTCCTTCCCCATCTGTGCCTGCCTGGCAAACTCCCATAGAGATACACTCCGTGACACTTCTAGTCATGCCCCAGGCAAATCGACCACCTCCTCTGCTGAGGCCTCACTGCACCCCGTGGAGGCCTCTTACAGAACCTGCAATGTATTGTACTTTTAAGTGTGTGTCTCCCCACCCCAACCCCCCTGCCATTAGTCTGAAAGCAACCTTAGGGAAAAGACTTTGGCTGATTCTGTTCTATCCTCAGTGCCTAAACCCGGATTGGGACTTAATTTTTTTTTTTTTATACAGCAGGTTCTTATTAGTTATTCATTCTATACACATCAGTGTATACATGTCAATCCCAAACTCCCAGTTCATCCCACCCCCACCCCCACCCCCTGCCGCTTTCCCCCCTTGGCGTCCATACATTTGTTCTCTACAACTGTGTCTCAATTTCTGCCCCGCAAACCGGTTCATCTGTACCATTTTTCTAGGTTCCATATATATGCGTTAATATGCGATATTTGTTTTTCTCTTTCTGACTTACTTCACTCTGTATGACAGTCTCTAGATTCATCCACGTCTCTACAAATGACCCAGTTTCATTCCTTTTTATGGCTAAGTAATATTCCATTGTATATATGTACCACATCTTCTTTATTCATTTGTCTGTCAATGGGCGTTTAGGTTGCTTCTGTGACCTGGCTATTGTAAATAGTGCTGCAATGAACATTGGGGTGCATGTGTCTTTTTGAATTATGGTTTTCTCTGGGTATATGCCCAGCAGTGGGATTGCTGGGTCATATGGTAATTCTATTTTTAGTTTTTTAAGGAACCTCCATACTGTTCTCCATAGTGGCTGTATCAATTTACATTCCCACCAACAGTGCAAGAGGGTTCTCTTTTCTTCACACCCTCTCCAGCATTTGTTGTTTGTAGATTTTCTGATGATGCCCATTCTAACTGGTGTGAGGTGATACCTCATTGAAGTTTTGATTTGCATTTCTCTAATAATTAGTGATGTTGAGCAGCTTTTCATGTGCTTCTTGGCCATCTGTATGTCCTCTTTGGAGAAATGTCTATTTAGGTCTTCGGCTCATTTTTGGATTGGGTTGTTTGTTTTTTTAATAATGAGCTGCATGAGCTGTTTCTATATTTTGGAGATTAATCCTTTGTCTGTTGATTCATTTGCAAATATCTTCCCCCATTCTGAGGGTTGTCTTTTCGTCTTGTTTGTAGTTTCCTTTGTTTTACAGAAGCTTTTAAGTTTCATTAGGTGCCATTTGTTTATTTTTGTTTTTATTTCCATTACTCTAGGAGGTGGATCAAAAAAGATCTTGCTGTGATTTATGTCAAAGAGTGTTCTTCCTATGTTTTCCTCTATGAGTTTTATAGTGTCCGGTCTTACGTTTAGGTCTCTAATCCATTTTGAGTTTATTTTTGTGTATGGTGTTAGGGAGTGTTCTAATTTCATTCTTTTACATGTAGCTGTCCAGTTTTCCCAGCACCACTTATTGAAGAGACTGTCTTTTCTCTGTTGTATATCCTTGCCTTCTTTGTCATAGATTAGTTGACCATAGGTGCGTGGGTTTATCTCTGGGCTTTCTATCCTATTCCATTGATCTATGTTTCTGTTTCTGTGCCAGTACCATATTGTCTTGATTACTGTAGCTTTGTAGTATAGTCTGAAGTCAGGGAGTCTGATTCCTCCAGCTCCATTTTTTTCCCTCAAGACTGCTTTGGCTATTCGGGGTCTTTTGTTGTCTCCGTACAAATTTTAAGATTTTTTGTTCTAGTTCTGTAAAAAATGCCATTGGTAATTTAATAGGGATTGCATTGAATCTGTAGATTGCTTTGGGTAGTATAGTCATTTTCACAATATTGATTCTTCCAATCCAAGAACATGGTATATCTCTCCATCTGTTGGTATCATCTTTAATTTCTTTCAACAGTGTCTTATAGTTTTCTGCATACAGGTCTTTTGTCTCCCTAGGTAGGTTTATTTCTAGGTATTTTATTCTTTTTCTTGCAATGGTAAATGGGAGTGTTTCCTTAATTTCTCTTTCAGATTTTTCATCATTAGTGTTTAGGAATGCAAGAGATTTCTGTGCATTAATTTTCTATCCTGCAACTTTACCAAATTCATTGATTAGCTCTAGTAGTTTTCTGGTGGCATCTTTAGGATTCTCTATGTATAATATCATGTCATCTGAAAACAGTGACAGTTTTACTTCTTCTTTTCCAATTTGTATTCCTTTTATTTCTTTTTCTTCTCTGATTGCCGTGGCTAGGACTTCCAAAACTATGTTGAATAATAGTGGAGAGAGTGGACATCTTTGTCTTGTTCCTGACTTAAGGAAATGCTTTCAGTTTTTCATCATTGAGAATGATGTTTGCTGTGGGTTTGTTGTATATGGCCTTTATTATGTTGAGGTAGGTTCCCTCTATGCCCACTTTCTGGAGAGTTTTTATCATAAATAGCTGTTGAATTTTGTCAAAAGCTTTTTCTGCATCTATTGAGATGATCATATGATGTTTATTCTTCAATTTGTTAATATGGTGTATCACATTGATTGATTTGCGTATATTGAAGAATCCTTGCATCACTGGGATAAATCCCACTTGATCATGGTGTATGATCCTTTTAATGTGTTGTTGGACTCTGTTTCCTGGTATTTTGTTGAGGATTTTTGCATCTATATTCATCAGTTATATTGGTCTGTAATTTTCTTTTTTTGTAGTATCTTTGTCTGCTTTTGCTATCAGGGTGATGATGGCCTCATAGAATGAGTTTGGGAGTGTTCCTCCTCTGCAATTTTTTGGAAGAGTTTGAGAAGGATGGGTGCTAGCTCTTCTCTAAATTTTGATAGAATTCACCTTTGAAGCCATCTGGTCCTGGACTTCTGTTTGTTGGAAGATTTTTAATCACAGTTTCAATTTCATTACTTGTGATTGGTCTGTTCATATTTTCTATTTCTTCCTGGTTCAGTCTTGGAAGGTTATACCTTTCTAAGAATTTGTCCATTTCTTCCAGGTTGTCCATTTTGTTGGCATAGAGTTGCTTGTGGTAGTCTCTTGGGATGCTTTGTATTTCTGCAGTGTCCGTTGTAACTTCTCCTTTTTCATTTCTAATTTTATTGATTTGAGTCCTCTCCCTCTTTTTATTGATGAGTCTGGCTAATGGTTTATCAATTTTGTTTATCTTCTCAAAGAATCAGCTTTTAGTTTTATTGATCTTTGCTATTGTTTTCTTTGTTTCTATTTCATTTATTTCTGCTCTGATCTTTATGATTTCTTTCATTCTGCTAACTTTGGGTTTGTTTGTTTTTCTTACTCTAGTCCCTTTAGGTGTAAGGTTAGATTGTTTATTTGAGATTTTTCTTGTTTCTTGAGGTAGGCTTGTATAGCTATAAACTTCCCTCTTAGAACTGCTTTTGCTGCATCCCATAGGTTTTGGACCATCGTGTTTTCATTGTAATTTGTCTCTAGGTATTTTTTGATTTCCTCTTTGATTTCTTCAGCGATCTCTTGGTTATTTAGTAACGTATTGTTTAGCCTCCATGTGTTTGTGTTTTCTACATTTTTTTCCCTGTAATTCATTTCTAATCTCATAGCGTTGTGGTCAGAAAACATGCTTGATATGATTTTAATTTTCTTAAATTTACTGAGGCTTGATTTGTGACCCAAGAAGTGATCTATCTGGAGAATGTTCCATGCGCACTTGAGAAGAAAGTGTAATCTGCTGTTTTTGGAAGGAATGTCCTATAAATATCAGTTAAATCAATCTGGTCTATTGTGTCATTTAAAGATTCTGTTTCCTTATTTATTTTCATTTTGGATGATCTGTCCATTGGTGTAAGTGAGGTGTTAAAGTCCCCCACTATTATTGTGTTACTGCCCATTTCCTCTTTTCTAGCTGTTAGCAGTTGCCTTATGTATTGAGGTGCTCCTATGTTGGGTGCATATATATTTATAATTGTTAGATCTTCTTCTTAGATTGATCCACTGATCATTGTGTAGTGTCCTTCCTTGTCTCTTGTAACAGTCTTTATTTTAAAGTCTATTTTATCTGATATGAGTATAGCTACTCCAGCTTTCTTTTGATTTCCTTTTGCACGGAATATCTTTTTCCATCCCCTCACTTTCAGTCTGAATGTGTCCCTAGGTCTGAAGTGGGTCTCTTGTAGACAGCATATATATGGGTCTTGTTTCTGTATCCATTCAGCAAGCCTGTGTCTTTTGGTTGGAGCATTTAATCCTTTCATGTTTAAGGTAATTATCGATATGTATGTTCCTATGACCATTTTCTTAATTGTTATGGGTTTGTTTTTGTAGGTCCTTTTCTTCTCTTGTGTTTCCCACTTAGAGAAGTTCCTTTAGCATTTGTTGTAGAGCTGGTTTGGTGGTGCTGAATTCTCTTAGCTTTTACTTGTATGTAAAGCTTTTGATTTCTCCATTAAATCTGAATAAGATCTGTGCCAGGTAGAGTAATCTTTGTTGTAGGTTCTTCCCTTTCATCACTTTAAGTATTTCATGCCACTCCCTTCTGGCTTGTAGAGTTTCTGCTGAGAAATCAGCTGTTAACCTTATGGGAGTTCCCTTGTATGTTATTTGTCATTTTTCCCTTGCTGCTTTCAATAATTTTTCTTTGTCTTTAATTTTTGCCAATTTGATTACTATGTGTCTCGGAGTGTTTCTCCTTGGGTTTATCCTGTATGGGACTTTCTGCACTTCCTGGACTTGGGTGGCTATTTCCTTTCCCATGTTAGGGAAGTTTTCGACTATAATCTCTTCAAATATTTTCTCTGGTCCTTTCTCTCTCTCTTCTCCTTCTGGGACCCCTATAATGCGAATGTTGTTGTGTTTAATGTTTTCCCAGAGGTCTCCTAGGCTGTGTTCATTTCTTTTCATTCTTTTTTCTTTATTCTGTTCCGCAGCAGTGAATCCCACCATTCTGTCTTCCAGGTCACTTATCCGTTCTTCTGCCTCAGTTATTCTGCTATTGATTCCTTCTAGTGTAGTTTTCATTTCAGTTATTGTGTTGTTCATCTCTGTTTGTTTGTTCTTTAATTCTTCTAGATCTTTGTTAAACATTTCTTGCATCTTCTATATCTTTGCCTCCATTCTTTTTCTGAGGTCTTGGATCATCTTCACTATCATTATTCTGAATTCTTTTTCTGGAAGGTTGCCTCTCTCCACTTCATTTAGTTGTTTTTCTGGGGTTTTATCTTGTTCCTTCATCTGGTACATAGTCCTCTGCCTTTTCATTTTGTCTGTCTCTCTGTGAATGTGGTTTTCATTTCACAGGCTGCAGGATTGTAGTTCTTCTTGCTTCTGCTGTCTGCCCTCTGGTGGATGAGGTTATCTAAGAGGCTTGTGCAAGTTTCCTGATGGGAGGGACTGATGGTGGGTAGAGCTGGCTGTTGCTTTGGTGGGCAGAGCTCAGTAAAACTTTAATCCATTTGTCTGCTGATGGGTGGGGCTGGGTTTCCTCCCTGTTGGTTGTTTGCCCTGAGGCGACCCAGCACTGGAGGCTACCTGGCTCTTTGGTGAGGCTAATGGCGTACTCTGGGAGGGCTCACGCCAAGGAGTACTTCCCAGAACTTCTGCTGCCAGTGTCCTTGTCCCCACGGTGAGCCACAGCCACACCCTGCCTCTGCAGGAGACCCCCCCAACACTAGCAGGTAGGTCTGGTTCAGTCTCCTATGGGGTCACTGCTCCTTCCCTTGGATCCCAATGCACACACTACTTTGTGTGTGCCCTCCAAGAGTGGAGTCTCTGTTTTCCCCAGTCCTGTTGAAGTCCTGCATACAAATCCCACTAGTCTTCAAAGTGTGATTCTCTAGGAATTCCTCCTCCCATTGCCGGACCTCCAGATTGGGAAGACTGACGTGGGGCTCAGAACCTTCACTCCAGTGGGTGGACTTCTGTGGTATAAGTGTTCTCCAGTTTGTGAGTCACCCACCCAGCAGTTATGGGATTTGATTTTATTGTGATTGCACCCCTCCTACCATCTCATTGTGGCTTCTCCTTTGTCTTTGGATATGGGGTATCATTTTGGTGAGTTCCAGTGTCTTCCTTTCAATGATTGTTCAGCAGTTAGTTGTGATTCTGGTGTTCTTGCAAGAGAGAGTGAGAGCACGTCCTTCTACTCCGCCATCTTGAACCAATCTCAGTGATCTCGGTACTTAATCTTGTTTGACTAAATATTCTCTAAGCCCCAATGCAAAGCTAATTTAACAACTATTAGCACCATTAAGAATGTGCTATTGATTCTCGAAAGTCTATCTTATCCCAAGAAGTTTTTGGCAACACGGTGTCATCTGTTCAGATTTGCTAAGGTTAGCCAATTGCTGAAGAAATAGGAAGACTATCTCCTCGGCTCAGTAAGAAGGTTTCCAATGGGGGATGTTCTCTTTCCTCAGGTTAGCAAAGTCCCCCAGCAATATAGCTATCATGATGGGAAGCAAAGCAGCATGGGGATGATAGCAGAGGTCCCAGGCCCCATTCTCTGGGCATGGAATGACCACAGCCACCTAAGTGTCCATGCATTTATTTTAATGCACCTGCAGACCCAAATGGTTGCAAGGTGAATTAAGGACCTTTTTCAAATTAATGTGGTATTTCATCAATCAGAACTCTTTGGAGCAGTGATGACTAGAATTCTTAATGATCACCCTAGTCACAGATGATTAGGTTACACCCAGTAGTTTTAGCATTGAGTGTGCTGCCATGTTCTCATTCATTCATTCACTCATTCCAATATTCAGTCAATGGACCCATAAAGCTGGTTACCACATGTGGATCACAGAAGGCAAAACTGAGTGGGTAAGATGGGAGAGCTGAGCAAGGAGCTAGAAAAGGAAAAATGTTTAAAGCCCCCGTGTCAGTTCTACAAATGCATCATCATTTTGTCTGAGACATTATGAATTCTCAGAACCGCAGAAACACGTTCAGATGTAAATATAGAGAACACATCCAGAAGGCAAATACAGTTTTGATTTTCCACGTCAGCATTAGCCTGTGTAACTAGAAGATGCTGCATGACACCAATAGGGAATTACGAAGTCTCTCTTGTGCAGGGATACTGCCCATTCCCACACTACTACTGGTGGGTCTTGTCTCTGGCACTGGGCAAGCAGGCAGTGGCTGTAGCTGATGCCATCCTGATATCCCTCACTCCACTTCCATAATCTTATAGTTTATCATCTGACATTCTCAAAACTCTTCCAAAATTCTATATCTGTATTATGGGTAATGAATGAAAAAGAGAAGTCTTTGGTTTATGTTTGCATACACTTTTAATCTTTTCTCTAGTAGGTTTTGCTTGTGCAGGTGTAAATTGTGCCCATCTTGGCCCAGAGAAACAGAGTTTATCAGTAATCTATACAACGAATATCATCAAGTCAATTACTTTCTCTGATCTTTATCCATGCAACAGGTAAGAATCTGACTGTGTGCTACCAGCATTCAGTAAGGATAGCTGAGAGTAGCAGAAGGCAAGCTCCAATATTTCTTTGTCAAATAATCAAGTTCCCTTTAAATAGACCTATCGAAAATAAGCCAATAATTTAAACTGAATTAGCAAGCCATTTGCAAAAACAATCCAACATTCACCCTCCTCATAGTTCCAGGGTCTGACATTTTCCTCCCTCCTTACTTGACTCAAAGATCTTTTTTCACTTGCTGATTTACTCAAAAGGTCTGTTTCACCTCCAAGTTTTAGAGCCTAAGAATTTAATTTTCAGTAATCTATTCATTTAAAACATTCTCTTGACCATAAAATGATTGCAACCTGTAGTTTTTCTTACAATGGCAATTCCACTTTCCCATTCAGTCTATCATTACAATTATCTTGGTTTTCAGAGAAACTTGACAGGTTATATTTAAGAGGGTATCAAAATTATTTCAAGAGTGAAAATGTTCCTTAAAAAGTAGAAAACACTTATGATTACCAAAGGGGAAGGGGGGAGGGATAAATTAGGAGTTTGGGATTAACATATACACACTACTATATATGAAATATATAGATAGCCAACAAGGACCTACTGTATAGCACAGGGCTCTATACTCAGTATTTTGTAATAACCTATAAGGGAAAATAACCTGAAAAAAAATATGTATAACTGAATCACTTTGCTGTATACCTGAAACTAACACAACATTGTACATCAACTATAGCTCAATAAAAAAATAAATAAAATAAAAAGTAAAACTTTTTAGATTAAAGTAATCACATGAAAAAAAAGTAACAAAATGTAACTTGGGATTTCAGTTTATTTTCTGAGTTTTACAGTATAAAAAATGTAACATGTAAAATGTTTTACAATTAATTGGAATGGGGGACCCAAAAGAGAACAAAATAACTTGGATGCCAGGTACACTATGCCCCTCATAGACTCTAACATTGTTACTGATGTTACAATGAAAAGAGGCTTCACTGCATACATCTTATGAATATACGTAAATGTACTTGGGCAGATGGTTGCTGGTAGTGTAATTCATTCATTCACATGTTTGCAATGTCTCAATAGAGCCCACCACCCAGTTTATGCAGGAAGTCACACTCAGACTTTGTCATACATATCTAGTGATTGTGCATTTTGCTAACCAGCAAAACTTCACCTTCTGGTTACAAAGTGCAGTATTAACTAATAAGGGAGAATGCAAAAGACCCCTGGCCACATCTTTGCACAAACAGTTATGGCCCCATCAGATAGAGACAGATGGTTTTGTCACTGAAGTTGCTGGGTTGATACTGGATTCTAAATCCAGAAATGTAAAGTTCTTTCAACACAAAAGCGATGGTCAAATAAACTTCCCTTGAGTAAGACCTGGCCCCAGCCTCTCTGGTCTTCTCCCAAGCATCTTTGTTGAGGAAGTGGTCATCACAACACGAGTTAATTCACCACCCCAGTGAGCCAGTATCCACCACTGCCCTCATCCTGGCTGGTGTCCTGCACTCTATGCAATAGTTGTCATACAACTGCTTGGAAATCAAATTTTGTTAAACATGTCACAATTTAGGAGTCCCAGAGGACTTTGCTATTTAGTTAAAGCCTACTGTGAATCCATTATAGAAATAAGGACTTATCAGCAAAGTTTGGATTTTTTTTTTAGAATGATGATCAACACTAAGTGAATATTCCATTATTTCTATAACTGAGGGGTGCTGGCAAATGGAAAGCGACTGCCACCTCTCTCCACCTGGCCCCTGGAATGGTGATGGTGTATAACTGTTTAAATTCCCTACAACATGAATTGAACTAGACTTGACACCTGCAGATCAGATGCCCGGGTCCTACTACTAATTCCCTGAGCAAGAGTCTCTGGTCCTCAGACATGAAGCTTTCCCAAGGTGAGGGCTTTTGGGGGTTTAAAAACTCCTAAAGGATGACCTCCTTCAGAATGAAAGCTCATGTGCACAAGGGAAAGCTCAGATAAATACAAGCAAATACAAAACCAGACACTGCACATTCAAATATTTTTATCCAAGTATTATTTCAGTGCCAAAAGAAGTGCCAAAGACACTCAAGATAAAAGCCTGGGAATTGGTCACATTTGCCCCCAAGGCTTAAGAGTGTTTTTATCCCACTAAAACAAGGACAAAACACTGATGTTTTCAAGCTGAGAGACATATCGATTGTAGATTCCTGGCGCCATATTGGGAGTAACATTTCACTGTGCTGCTTCAGGTGTCAGAAATCTGTTGTTGTGTTGGGGACACTCGAAAACAACCCACTGAAGAGATTTATGTTACAGGTGAAACAAAACAAATTGGGTTATCTAAGTAGAAATGGGACAGGCCTGGTAAAAGGGACACAGAGTACTAAAATCTAATTTTATTCAGTAGTTATACATTCCCTATTTACCCTCTGAAAATGTGTCCTACTCGTTCCTAATAAGCAGCAATGCTGAGAGGTGTGTCATCTTTCCTTTCCTATCCTCTACTGAAAGCAAACAGCAGGAGAGAAGGTAGTTTATGCACAACTAAACCAAAACCTCAAGACATTGGAATAGAGAAAAAGTGTGCCCAGAGTCCTGTTTTATGTCTGGTGATTAAAACCCTAGAGGGCAAATGTGGGGAAAACAGTGGGATGCAAAGTGCTTGCTGAGAACGTGAAGTCAAGGATGGAGGCCAGGGGCTCCAGTCCCAAACCTCCCTAGGCTGGGCTGCAGGCTGTCCCTCTCCCACCCCAACCAGTGGAAGCTGTTGGGGCATAATGTTGACAGAGCACCAGGAAGAGGCCTCCTCAGGTCAGAAGGAGGCCAGGTCAGCCCCTGCACACCTCCCCAAGGTGCACACCTGCCCAAGCCAGCAGGGTGGGAGTGGAGGGGGAGAGGGGCAGAAGCAAAGGGTGGCTGCCAGAGCAATAGCACCTGAGTCCTACAGCAGGTGCAGCGCTAGCAGGGCTGGTTTTCCTAAGGGAAGGAGGATTCTCAAATTCTTTCCATCAAAATTCCTGAGAAATCTGCCAGCGCGGCGGAGCAGCTTTCCCTGGAGCCACAGCTCTGGTGCAAACCCGAGGTCAAAGAACAGATGTGATTCCACCTCCAACAAACCCCCAATCCCAGGTTTTGATTCAAGGTTAAGTATCCTCAGGTCTCTCCTCCACATCCAGAAAATGCCAAATTATTTAGGTAACACTTCAAGGTACAGTGACTGAGGGATTGGAATCAAACATTAGATTTGAAATTTCATTTATTAGCCATGAGATTTTAAGCAAGTTCCTCCCTCTCTGATCATCCCTTTTCTTACCTGTAAAATTCAGATAACGCCTACCTTAAAGGAATTCACATTCTAAGACAACGCCTAACATACAATACCTGATACATACATCTTATTACCCTTCTCTTCCTTCTTTGACCAAAATATATTTTGTCAAAAATGTGACCCCAAATCTAATTTTCTGGGCATCCACTTGGTTAAAGCTCAATATGGAGATTTCAATGTAGTGTCTAAGGTACCTTATTCACTACTGCACTGAATACCATTCAAAAACTGTGCTATGGGCTTAAGAATAACTCATATTTTATTTATAATGGATTATGACCACAAGGTTACATAGCAGTAAATTCACAGTAGTGATTTATTTTTTGTAAAACAAGACTCACAAAGCACAAACACTACCCAGAAATACTTACATCACTTTACAATTGCAGGGTCTCTGCTGGACTATTTGAATATTATGGCACCATTTCTGTGCTTTTAGTAATCAATCTTTTTTTTTAAATGAAGCTCAATTTTTTAAGTTATATTGAGAAATCTATGGTAAGGCTTCCGGGGTAGTGAAGTTGGAGCAGTCATTATCATGGAGCTTGACCTTTCTTTCTTTGTTTCTTGCTGTTTTCAGGTCATAAAGTCCTGAGGCAAGAAAGTCTAATGGACTTGCCTACAGGACAGCAGGCTCTCCAGAAGCCACTGCTGTGCTAAAGCCATTTACTCCTGGGGAGAAGCCAGTGTAACCTAGGGGAAGGAGTAAAGGAGGGGAGGGAGAAGTAACTGGCTTTAGAGTAACCTCCCAGAAGATGGGTGCTGTTAGGGTATCTCTCAAACACAGGGCATATGTAGAAACACATGGACTTTCACACGCTCATCTATATAAACACATCCACAAGTTATTTGCTGAGATACACACCCATCTGCTACAGATAACACAGATGTTCAGATGGCTAACATAAACATGCCGTCCACCTGGTAATTACACTCAGAGAAATGCTCACATATATAGAAACACACACCCACAAACAAATACGCGTCCCAGTGTTGGGAGCCTTCCATAGCAGGGTTCACATAGACGAGAGTAAACCAAGGACTTGATTTTGCTGATTTCACCGAGCGGCTGCTACACTCACTCTCCTGGGAGAAAGTAAGGAGGGGCAGGGTCATCAGTTCCTGTCAGCCCAACAGGCTCGTGGCTTCCCACAGGGCTACAGCCTTATCTATATACATGCACACCAAAGCGACCAGGAGACACAAGAGAGCACTCGACTACCACCAACTATGGTGAAGACAGCGGAGTACCTCATGCCCACCCAACACACACCCAAACGGCCACAGTCTCCCCACTGCAAAGGAGGTCCGAGCTCTGGCAATGAGCTGCAACACAACACACACACACACACATACTACGGCCACTTTCCTCTATCCATTGGCTGTACAGAATTTGTCCTGTGCGTAGACATTGGACAGAGAGGGAGGAAGGGAGATGATGACAGCTGGGCAAAAAATGGTCAAGCATCTTCTCTAGGGCTTACTTTAAAAAGTTTCGCAAAACTATTACACGTTTTGACTTAACTGATAATGCAAAGGATGGATCAATCACAAAACCTTAAAATCCCTTCCAGCTCTAAGAATGCAGACTTCAATGTTTAGTTCATGGACGATTAAAAATTGTCATTATCTTCAAAAGTACACACTTAAGAACAGAAACTATCTACTGGTTCAAACATCACCAGGGAAGAGAACGGCCTCAGACATATACTCCTCATTAAGATTTTCTACTCCTTACTGTTTAACGTTCACATTTTAATAACAGGTTGAAAGTTATAGAAAATCTATAAACATTTCAGGCAAACAAAATCTTGTATCCTCTAATGTGAACTTATCTTCTAATTCTACTAGCCCAGGGCACAGTTTACCCCTTTTCAAAAGAAGAGCTTATTGACTGCAAGAACTGAAAAGGACTGTGTCCAATTGTATGATACAGCTTTTCTGAAAACTTACATTTTTTAAAAAATGCCATTTACATTGTTCCCACTGCACCAGTAACTCAAGCTATTAAGAGTTACAAAGATCCTGCATTTTATTACGTTGTTCTTTCGAAAAGGACTCAATACAAAGTCAGTGTAAAAAAAATCAATATTCAATTTAAAACAGAAACAGTAATTTCACAAAGTCTGACATTCTCCTATGCAAAGACTGGGAGAGAGAGAAAAGAAATTCTTTAATTTAAACCTTTCTTCACCCTGCTGGGAAGGCAGGCACCAAAGCCATGAATCCAACTTAACCTCTTCTGGACTGGTAATTGAAGACAGGGTTGTAAGCACAGTTTTTTAGAATGCTGATGGATAGTGTCATTATTAACCATATGAATATACATGTATGGCACTTCTATTGCTGGGTTTCTGATGCAGCAGCCTCTGATACATTTAGTCTGGGACAGTATAACCTTTATGCAGCCAAAGTCTCTTATACATTCACCATCCCTTGCCCAGTCTCCCAAAATATATTCCTGAGAAAGACATTATCAAAAGGAATGTCCGGCTTGAAGGGACCTAAAGGCAAAACTAAGAAGAACAAAAGCACCATGGTTACATGGTATGTTTTTCATAAACGGAAGCCATGTAGTTAAATAGTACGTCTTGGCTCCACCCCATACCGACTGGCGCCTCCTTCCTGCTTTTCCAACACATCTTCTTGTTGACCTGAAGGCTGTGGAATCAAGAACGCTGTTTACTTTTCCAGGTACAGGTGTGTGACAAATATCGAAAGCCAATTTTGGTTTAAGACAGTAATAACAAACACTGCACCACTTGTGGAATGCATAAACCAGAAAGGGTACATGCGAACACGTGCACAAAGAGCATCTGACGGTGCCATCATTGGCTATAGCAAGGTGACTGGTTACCCTAAACACTGGGGAAAAGCGAGAGTGAACACTCTGCAAAGGTTTGCCGTGGATACAGGAAGGCAGATGGAGGAAATGAAGGCCGCTGCAGGGCTCGGCCCGTTGGCGCCTCCGCTCGCCCGGCCCGGCTGCTCCCCTGGGCCCGGGCCCAGGCAAGCCCACTGAAACCATCTAAGAAACAGACCAGGCCGGCATCATGCTGGATCACAAGCTCGGCTCCCTACTTTCCTTTCCCCAAATGCTGCAGCTTGCCCATTCCCTCTCCTCACTCCACTGCCAACTACGAGTGATTTAGCACCAGGACCTAAAGGAGCCCCTGCCCGGGTAGTAAGGGGCGGAGGTGATGAGCGCACAGTGACGGTGGTCAGCAGCCAGGGGCTGGATGCCGCAGCTGTCCCTTGGCAGGGCAGCTTGCTATGGAGCTTTGTGAGGACGCATCTCCCGGGAAACGGAGGCTCCGAGCTGAACTTGCCAGTCCCTGAGTCACAGCGTGGGTCTCCCCCCGGTGGGTGTGGGGCAGTGGGAGGAGGATCGGGGGGGAGGGGCTCCTGCCGCAGCCCAAAAGGGACATCCTAGCTGCCATGCCCTCCCTGGGACCTACCTGGGGGGTACTTCACCCTTCCCTACGTAAACAAACAATCCGTGGGGCGGACCTGAGGCTGTGCATGGAGCCCGAGGGCACACGTGAAGAGCCAGGTCCTGGGCGGCTCTGAAGGCTGGGCTCCCTGGCCGGGGCTGCCAGCCAGGTAAGGTGTGGTGTGTTTTGGGGGGGGGGGTGGGATGGAGTGGGGACAGGTAGGCCATCACAGGGTTAGGAAAGGGCTACCTGCTCAAGCTGATAGGCAAGCAGGTCAAAACCGGGGCAGGCAGATTCTCTCTTTGGGGAAAAAAATAAAATCATTAAGAGCTGTAAACTGACAGTACACGTTTGTCGTTGTGATCTTTCTCTGCAGAACCTAAGGCAACACAGAACAAAGATGAAGGCAGGCGTTTCGTGAACAGCCCGTGGCTCCCGTGGTGCCGGATGTTTACATATACAAACACGTGTGGACACGTCCTGTCTGGTTCCCTGAAACAGGACTAAGACGTGTCCCCAGAGGCCTACGAGTGGGATGGCCAGAAGCCAGGGCAGGGCTGGGTGCTGGACGAAAGGCAGGGACGAGTTGTAAGGCGAGGTTCCCAAGACCCTCCAGCTCCGCTTTGGTTTGCAGCTGTCACAGAAACGCCAGGGAACGGCTTCTTGAGACGTCCCATCCCCAAGTCAGATGTCATCAGTCACTTTTTTCCAGGACGGACATCTTCTGCTTCCTTCCAAATAAAGTGCAGATGGTCAAAGGACCCTGGTCTCTCACCTGCCAGTTCAGTCAGCAATGAAGAATAATAAAAACAAAGATGCCCCTCTGGTATACATAATATATCTCTCTATATACTTTTTTTTTTTTTTTAATAAAGCCACAAATATAGAACTTTTAAACCGACGTCTCGGACTGTAAGCGAAGGACAAATTTGTGAGACTTGGGGTCTATGAACTCTTCCGAGAGCATGATGAACGGGATTTTCTTCACATTGACTACGAGGCTGAAGTCCAAGCATTTGAGGACAAAAACGAGTCCATCCCGCAGCCCGCTGGTCACGGCCTCATCACTGACAAGCCGCCACTGCATGGCGAGCCAGCGCTCCCGGTCGTACTGCAGCGTGGGGCCCGTGCTGAGGTACCGCTCGAGGAAGGCCTGCAAGGACAAGCGGAGATGCTATTAGGGAGGGAGCACCCGCTCCAGGCCGTGCTGCTGGGGGCTGCCTGCTCTCACTCCTGGGAAATCATGTCCTCCCAACAAACCAGGACGGCCCCGCAGATCACACCCAATTCCATCAGGCCTGCCCAACGGAGTCCTTGCTGAGGAGGGGAGGCTCCCCCACTTCCTCACTCTCCAACCAGAGGCTGCCAACAGTGGTAAGCACAGAGGCGAGGAAGGTGGGGTGGCTGGTACCCACGTCTGCCCAGAAGCCATGGCTGAGGCACCAGCCGCCTTTAAGGGCCCGGGTCCCACGGCCCATGCCACGGCTTGTACCTGTTCATAGGTCGGCCTCCTCCCATCCCGAGAGCTCCTCGGGGCAGGTGTCAGGCACGGAGGAGCACTCTGGGAATGTGAGCAGGGATATACCCTGCACACACAAAAACACAGGGACACACAGGGATATACCTGCACACACAGGGATATACCTGCACACACAAAAACGCGTGCTCTGCCCTTACTGCTGTGTGCCTCTGGGTGAACCGTTTAACCTCTCTGTGGATGGAGGGCACGACAGCGCTAATGAACAGGGCTGCCGTGAGGACGGAGTGGCTGACTCTAACCATCTCACGGTGCCAGGCTGTTTTATGGTGGATGGAGTGTGCACGTGGCAAGTCCGGGGGATGGCCGGGCCCCACGTCCACCTCCCTGTCTCTCGGCTCCAGCAGGGCTGAGCTCCGTGGGTTCCTCGACGTTCCCCTCGACGTGTGCTGTTCCTCCTGCTGAATGTCGGCCTTCAGCAAACTCCTCCTGGCCCTTTAAATCTTCTCACACCACTCCCTGAACCTCTCAGACAGGCGAACATGTCCTCCTTTAAGTGCCTATAATCATGGGCATGACTCCCGGGTGACATTTTGCTTTCTGAACAATTACTGCCAACTTGCTTGTCTGAGGCCTACACTAAACTATACTCTCCTGGAAGGCAGGAACTATTTTTTAAATTTGGATTTTCCACGTGCCTGGCATATGCTGGGGGGCTCAACAGCATGTGTGTTGCACCAATAAATACATCGATTTAGCTTTGAGAAAGAAGAAGAACGAACGAACCAGGGATTCAGATAGAAAATATTAGGATAAAACATTCTGGTCCTTAACACAGGTCACAGATGGTTTCTAAATGGTATCCTCTTCCATCCACACCTCACTGCTGCTGCCAGGTACATTATTTCTGATCTATAAGCATATATTCTAAGGCAGGAGGGAGAGTTGTGCCTCTACTACAACACACACGCATATAAAAATAACTCCTATGTGGGAATTTCCTGGCGGCCCAATGGTTAGGACTCAGCGCTTTCACTGCTGGGACCCAGGTCGGGGAATTAAGACCCTGCAAGCCACGAGGCACGGCCAAAAAAAAAAAAAAACCAACTCTTATGAATCATAAGGAAAAGAAACAGCTCAACAGTTAGAGAAATGAAATTAATAAGACAATTTATAAAATAGAAAATTAAGATATGAAAAGATGTTCTATCACATTAATAGTTAAAGAAATATGACTTCAAATAATAAAAATGTATTTCCTTCCTCTTAGATGGGCAATGATCAAAAAGAATGATAACACCCAATGCTGGCAAGGGTAAGGGGGAAATAAATGGTCTCATATCCTAAAGGCAAAAGTGTAAAACACTAACACCCCTTAGAAGGACAATTAGGCAGGATCTGTACCTTTGATCCAGCTGTTCCTCTACTAGAAATTTATCCTTCAGAAATACTTGCATAAATGCACAGACTTATGTAAAAAAGAGATATTCACTGCAACACTGTTTAGACCAGGGGTTGGCAAACTTTTCTTTAAATGTAAATATTTTTGGTGTTGCAAAGGCGCACACTGTCACAACTACTCAACTCTGTTGTAGTAGAGAGAAAGCAGCCGTAGACAATCTGTAAACAAAAGGGTGTAGCTGTGTCCCAATAAAACTCGATTAACAAAAACCACCAACCCCTAGTTTAGACTAATGAAAGATCTTAATCCAAATGTGCATCAGTAGGCAATCCATTAAACAAACCATGGTATTCAGTGGAATAAGATGCAGCTATTACAGGGAATGAGTCAGATCTGTATGATGGAGATTGGGAAGTACTGACATGGAAAGATAGCCAAGAGACAGCTTTAAGAGAAAAAAGCAAGTTTCCAAACTTTACCTATATGGTATGAGATCCCATTTCTGTTTTTTTTTTTAAATCCATTTCTGCTTTAAAAACGCACACACACAAACACCTGAAAGAATATACCCCTACTCTTTATATCAGTAAGAACTGTCTGGGGTAGGGGAATGAAAACTTCGCTTTGTACATTATACTTTTCTTTAATGTTTGGATTTTTATACAAAGATTATTAGTTTTAATTCAGAAAAGTATACTTTTTTTTTAAAATAAATTTATTCACTTATTTATTTATCTATTTTTGGCTGTGTTGGGTCCTTGTTTCTGCGCGAGAGCCCTCCCCAGTTGCGGCGAGCGGGGGCCACTCCCCACCACGGTGCGCGGGCCTCTCACTATCGCGGCCTCTCCCGTTGCAGAGCACAGGCTCCAGACGCGCAGGCTCAGTAGTTGTGGCTCACAGGCCCAGTTGCTCCGCGGCATGTGGGATCTTCCCAGACCAGGGCTCGAACCCGTGTCCCCTGAATTGGCAGGCAGATTCTCAACCACTGCGCCACCAGGGAAGCCCAGTATACCTTTTTTAAATGAAAAAGAAAGCAACCAGGAAACTTAAAAAAGAAAAGAAAAAAACCTTGAAAAAAGGAAAACCACCACTTCCATTCTATGTGGTACGAGCTATCACTTTGCACATGCAGACATATTGTACTCACTTGCAACCACAGTGTTCAAAGTTTTTTGCATTCTGTTTTTTGTAACTTAATATTCTAACAAAGATACTTCCATGTTTTAACAGGTGAAATACCGTAATATGTAAGCCACTGTTCTATTTTTAAGTTATTTCCAGTTTGGATTTAATACAGATAATTTTGCAAAAATCACCTGCATATATATTCATGAGTATAGCTGACTGTGCTGAGTACTTTTTCTAGGAGAGGGATTAGTGAGTCAAAGAATATGGGAAATGTTATGGCTTCTTACTGAATATTTCCATATTGCTTTTCTAAGGATCGTTACTGGTTAGTGACAATGCAGCCAGCAGTTGTATATTACAAGGCAATGTATGAACACAGGTCCTTATACTAATAATATCACTACCAAGTGTTATATGTGTACTATATGCAAGCTCATTTACTTTCTACCACATGATTTACATGTCATGCTGCCATATTTAATATAATTCTCATACAACAATCCTATCAGGTAGGTACTATTATTATCCCCATTTTACAAAAGAGGAAACAAGTGAAGAATAACTTAGGCAAAGTCACAAACCAATTAGGTGGTGGAGCCAGGATTTGAACCCACTTGTTTGAAGAGAGGTCCTTTGCTGAACCCTTCCTCTACTTTGCCTCCTTGGCCACAGCCCTCTATTAGATGCATGGTTGTTTCTTGTAACATCCCCAAAAGTGTGCTCATGTCATAATCCAAAAGAGCATTCAGTAAAACTAACCCCCTAAGAGCCAAAACACCAAAGTGATGGCACGTTTTCTATTGTTGATAATAATGGCTATTTATTTGGTCCTTATATTATGACAGATGCTGTTTTAAGCACTTCACAGGAATGCACTCTCTTAGTTCTCATGACAACTCAGTGAGGTAGACATTAGTGTTATCCCCAATTTACAGACTAGCAAACTGAGGCACAGAGCCATCAGGCTCTTGGCCCAAGGTTTCCCACTAGTTGGTGGAGGTGCCAGGTTAGAGTGAGTCAGCTTGGCCCCAGAGTCCGCAGAGTAGCCTGAACTACTACCTGGACAGTCTCTAAGTGAAAGCCTTTCCTCTGCTTGAATCTAGAGGCCTTCAAAGGCACATTTTAAAAACGACTGTACCAAAACAACATAAAATAAGTGAGAATCATTAATTCTTATTAGTTGGTGCTTTAGAGAAGCCTTTGATTTTATCATTCCTGGTAATACCCTAAAGTGGGACTTTCCAAGCCCGGTGACAAGTCGCACCTTTGGGGTCATGCTGTTGGTGATGCAGAAGGCCAGGTGCTGCAGGATGCTCTCCATGCTGTGGTAGTGCTGTTGCCGGGTGGTGCGCAGGTACTTCTGCAGAGCCCGGGCCATGGAGGGGAAGATGGCCTGGGCGGCCTCCCTGGGGTCCATCACCTCCCCTGGGGCTTTCTGCTGCTCCTCAGCCTGGAGACGCTGGATGTGGATGAAGGCCTCCTCCACTGCAACCACCAGCCTGCAGGGGATGAAACACAGCAATCAGGACCGTGGTGCAGGGCTTGAGAACAGAGTCATACTGAACGTGGGATGACTCCTCCCAGTCTGCCACCAGCTCAGCCAAGGCTCCAGTCCTTAGCTGTCACTCCAGATGGTTGGGAGAGGAGGGAAGGGGAAAGGAAGGCAAAGGCAAAAATAATACGTGGGATGGGAGCTCCAGGGTGAGGAGGAAGGAGGCTGGGAGTCGGAGATGACTTCTGTTCTCCATTCTGCCACTAATTTACTTGGGAGACTCACTTCAGTCCCTTTCATCTTTACAATGAAGGGTTAGATGAAAAGAGTTTTAAGGCCCCTCAAACTCTGGCTACAAAAGGCTCTGCTTGCACTGAGAGGTGGCTGGTGGTGCAGAAGCAGCCTTACAGAGAGCCAGAGCTGTATCCCCGGATCCAGCCGCCCATACCAGCAGCCCCTGGGAGAAAAGAAGGAAGGGGCTCAGCACACATGATGAAAACCATCTTTGTCCACTTCTGCTAATGTGATCAGATCTTGAAAATCAGCAAGAGCCTGGGGATATAGGGCGGGCCACTCAAAGTTCGGGCTGAGGGCCAGCAGCTTCATCATCAGTTGGGAATTTTAAAGAAATGCAAATTCTTGGGTGGGCCCCACTCTAGACCTACTGAAAAAAGTTAAGTATCCGTTGCGGGTAGGGCCCCGGAACCTGAGATCTGTGTTTTAACAAGTCCTCCTGCTGATGCTTTTGAATGCTAAAGTACGAGAAACACTGGAGCAAGATTCCCTCCAAAGGCCCAAGCAGGTCATGTTTATAAACTGAAATTTCATTCTGGTTAAAAAAAAAGTCTTACAGAGAACAGACTGTGGGTTGCCAAGGGGGAGGGGGCTGGGGGAGGGAAGGACTGGGAGTTTGGGATTAGCAGATGCAAGCTGTTATACATAGGATGGATAAACAACAAGGTCTTACTGTATAGCACAGGGAACTGTATTCAATATCCTGTGATAAACCATAATGGAAAAGAATACAAAAAAGAATGTATGTATATGTATACCTGAGTCACTTTGCTGTATAGCAGAAATGAACACAACACTGTAAATCAACTACACTTCAATAAAATAAATTTTTAAAAAAGAGAATTAGTATGCCATTCAAAAGAAAAGTGTTACAGGCATGCTAGTTTTGGGGGGTGGGAAGTGTACCTTGCTCTCCGCTTCTTCACCCGCCGTTCATGTTCCGCCTCCTCATAATACAGCTCGTTGTGGCTCGAGTCCCTGCGCCGAGCAGCTGCGGCGATCATTGCCCGGGACTGACCAGTGGCGTTGTTACTGGGGCCTTTGGGGGAAAGGACGATGGAGGAAGGACAGTTTTAATGCCTTGGGGCTGCGAAACAGAGCAGAAATCTAGTCCACAGTCTGTCAGTACCGTCCGCCCATCCCCTGTGAAGCACATACACAAATCCCAAAAGTAACTTCCCAGAAGGGTGAACAGGACCCCTGCTCTGTGTTCAAAATGCTCACAAGAAGAAGGAAATCTCCCAAAACCCCAACTTGATGAGTGGAAATGGAAAAAGAACTCCGAAGGAGATGAAGAATGCTTGACGATCAAAATGCTGGCCAAAAATAGCACAGACTGTGCTGAAGGTGTTACTTACCACCTGTTACATAAAGTTCCATTTTGGCCATAAGGGCAGCTGGAACATGCATTTCAGCGACAAGACAATGGGAGAGAATGAGAGGGATGGGGGCAACAGGACAGAGGAAAAAGAGAGTCAATGGCCACAGAGACACTGACCACACACGTGCTGGAGTGTCATGGTAGCCACAACTTTTACAGAAAATACCCATGCTTGGGGTCTTGCAAAATGTCATGTTTATTAATACACACCTAGAACTCCTGGTCTCGTTCCCCTGACCACGGACTGTCTTAACTTTTCAGAAGGACGAGGCAGATCGTGTGCTTTCTTATGCTGCATCTACTTAATGGCCTGGCTTGCTAGTGGGATTCTGCACTAGGTTTGTGAAATTCACCAATCCTTTAGGATTCACAAGCAAGTGCACATCTCATAGAGCCAAAACAAAAAAAGGGGGAGGATATTGTCACTAAAACTGACACCGCCTATAAATCACTTGACTTGTTAACAGCATGATCCTCTTCTAGGCTTTGCAAGTTCTTGCCCTGACCCAAGGTACCTGGCAAGAAATGACACCGTGTCCTGTTTCTTGCACTTAACCATCTGATAGCCTGAAACACAGCTCTGATGTCCCCAGCCTGGCCTCCGGCCTCCAGCCACCCACTCAACTCTAGTTCTCAGCCAGGACTGACAAATGCCTGTAACAATCTCGCCAGAGGCCTGGATTATAGTCTTAATGGATTGAGGTAGCTGAATCTTCGGTAATTTATCCAAATTTTGAAAAGCAGCCTTCTTTTCCTATGAGCTTTCAATGTAAGATGTTCACAACAGGAGGCAGGAAACCCACATCACTACTGTTTCATGTAGTTTTCATAAAATCCTCAAATGAATGAATCTCCCACATATGCAGACTATCAATCAACATTTCTCTAAACATATCTTTGTCAGGGAAAAAAAAAAAAAAAAAGGAAAGGAAAGAAAGGAAGAAAAGGCAAAAGAAAAAGAAAAAAGGAAAAATTGTTCTGAAATGAGAACGTACAATACAGGCAGACCCTGAGAGGGGTAGGACCAAATGGAACATACAGTTTAGTCTAAGTACTGGGTTGGCCAACTGCTCCCTGCACCCACCAGAGACACCACTTCAAGGCACGTACCATCTACGTTGTAGACTTTCAGCCCAGCCATGTGCTTGGCTGCTCGGAATTTGGAGGCTGTTAGGAGGTTGGGGTTATAGATGGTGAAATCTTTATAGTAATTTTCCAGAACCACCAATGCTGCTCGCTGGATACTGAGAAAAGAAGGCAAAATTAATGCAGTTTTTCCAAGCAGGTCCTATGTGAAAAAAAAAATCCTCTTTTGGAGTCAGGTAAAATAACAGATCACCAAGGATAACCGCACATAGAAGGCTCCTGGGTTTCACCACATCTTTTGTCTCCAGGACAAGAATTTAAAGATGCAACTTAAGTCCCATCGTTCAGTGGCTTCTGTGCCTTCTCCCAGGCTACATCATTAGCCGCATCCCATCTAGCCAATAGGCGAGAAAGGAATGTTATACCTTCTCATTTAGATTTGCTTAGGCTACACAAAACGTTCCTCGTTTTCTCAGTTTACAGAAGAGCAAACTGAGGACCCCCCAAAAGGTCAAGGACTTACAGATGGCTGCAGAGCTACTGAGTGAAACAACAAAGTGTAGATTCAAGTTTGTCAGGTCCTAGAGCAGTGTTTCTACCTACACCTCATTGCCCCTGATGGAAGGAATGTAGGGTTTTCAGTTTTCTGTAGGTCAAAACAACACCCACACAGGGCAGAGTGCACTGGAAAAATACTGGCTGCAAACACTGGTTAATCCTGATTCCTACTCTTCGTCCCATCCATCCCAGACCAGCGAGAGCTCCCTCTTTCAGAGGAAACAAGACCCTTTTCCCTGAGCCCCCTGAGGCCTCAGCTGAGACCTCACTCTTCCTTGGTCTACAAGGCCTCCTGCTCCATGGGCTGCTGTCCCCAGTCCTCCGCAGGGGTGTGTGAAGAGGACTCCACTTGCCAGTGTCCTGCGATCTCTAACCTGTCACCAGCCTGGCCCCTCTGAGAGCAGCAGAGAAGAGGTAGCAGGGTGGGTGAAGGGGGCACCCATACTCAGTATCGGTCGCAAAAGAACATGTTCTTGGACACAGATACAGGACGCTCACCACTTCAAAGAGTGACCTGTAATAATACCGCCAGGGATTTTACATACCTCATCTCATTTGACCCTCACAATCATTCAAGGGAAGAAAACCAAGGCTCAAAAATCTATGACCTGCAAACAGGACACATCTACCAAACAGCAGAGCTGCAACTCCAATCTGCGCCTTCTCCCAGATGTGTGGCCACTGTAGGACAGTGTACGTATGCACTGACCTCTCCAGGTCTCTTAGATGTTCACCAAGCACCAGTGTGCTAATCTCCACACAGTTATTTGTATCTTGCCCTTTATATTTTTCTTCCTGTTTCCCTGCTAAGTAGGTGAGCTTGTAAGGATTATTTACAATAGCCTGGGTACCAGGATAGGGCTGCCTTCAATTCCTGGATGACCACACTGCCTTCTACAGCTCTCCGAGTGGCTCAGGGTTCTTCACACCAAGACAAGACAGCCCCTAACCCATCAGCTTGACACTCTGCCAACCCACTCCTCAGCTCCCCTTGGGGCTGTGCCCCCAGCGTTTAACATGGAGTCGAAAAACAATCTAGAAGTCAATCAGCTCATCTCCTTGAGAGCAGAGTCATGGCAATGATTTCTTACTCATATCCCCACAATGCCTCGATCCGTGATCTGCATTCAGTTGGGGCTTAGTATCAACATAGATATGCACACTCACGCGGGGCTGGGGAAATCTGGGAAGACCAACTTCCAATAACAGAAGTATAAGATTCCTAAGAGCAAATCCACATTCAAAAGCCCTAGTCATTTAGTTTTCCAGTCGCCCACTCACCACTCTCACATTTAAGAACCTATGTCAGCCAAGCTCTGGGAATGCAAAGATAGGGTGGGAGGAGCTTCTCCTTGCCGGCGTATGTGGAACAGAAGCTCTGTGACCACCAACTGGAATACACAGGGGCTGAGGAAGCACAGAGGAGGGCTTCTAACCACCTAGGACTTGGGTAGGCATAAGAGCAACTTCCTGAGGAAGTGAAGTGGCCCTTGAGTTGAGGTTTGTGTGTCATAGACCTTTGTGCAGAAGTCCCCTTGGCTTCCACAGACACCCCTGCCCAGTGGATCCCCGGCTCAGCATGGCCAGCCTCCTCTCTGTCGCTCTGTCTGTAACATTCTTCCACGGGCGGGGCACGTGCTGCTTCTCTACCTCCTGCTCTATCCTGAGGCTGACGGCGGCCTCTGCCTGCTCACCGGTCACACACAAACACTCCCTCCTATGCACCTCTACCCGCCTGCCCAGGCACTGCTTTTCCGAAGTCTCTGGGCTTTTTGGAGATGAGGAGCCCCTTTACACAGCAGTAGGTCTGTTCATGTGCACAGACTTGCCGCATGCAGGCTACTTCATCCCAGGCTCCTGTGCTGACATGGACACATCTCAAGGTGCCTGGATTCCAGCAGAGAAGTATTTCCCTGATCAAGATTTAAAACTTAAAAAGGCAACTCAGAGGTTATTCTCAGGCCTGTCTTCAAAGCAAACCCTCTTGTGGTTGTGGGGTTTGGCTTTTCTGTTCAGCCAGCCCGCAAGGAGGGGCCCAGGGCATCACACTACCTCAGCTGGGGCCTGAAAGGCAGAGAGGGAACGGCTGGACCGGAGCCTGGCGGCCCTGTTTCCCAACCTCTCTACCCCCAAAACCACCGTGCTGCCCAGAGAAGGGGTGTCTGTCCACACCCAGCTCTGGCAGGGGCCTTGCTCTCCAAACTGGGCAAGTCCACAATCAGCATTACGCCAGAGCCCTGGGCGGCCTGGGGAGGGCTCAGGGACTGGACAGGAGCCTCCCCAGGCTCAGGAGCCTTTGCTCAGACAACCAAACAAGGGGGAGAGCTCAGGTGATGTTTTCTTCCTCCAGCCCCGTCTCAACAGAGAGGCACCAGAAAGCCCCAGAATCAGCTGTGGACCTGCCCGCTTCCACAGGCTGACAAGCTAACACGGGAGCTAAAAAAAAAAAAAAAAAAAGTTGAGATTTGGATTGAAATCCAATCTGCCTTTCTTCACCTTTTTGAAGAGAGCAGACTATGTAATATACGATGTAAGCCTTGTTGGTGAGCCAGGATGATCACCAGCCCGAATTAAGTACTGGGCTGTGCCTCGTATGTATCAGAGGGGAGGTGTCAGAGCCCTTAGGAGACAGGGGCTCCTCCTGGTGCCCACGCTGCAGTCACCTTGAGTACTCACAGCCGTTTTTTCTCATTCTTCACCATGTCCTCCCTCACTACTGGCTACCAAAGTCATTCCTAGCTGCTGTCAACCTAGCTGCCTCAGGCAATGATCCTCTGTACTTGTACACCTTCCACCTTGGTATAAATAGAGAAAATGGGCTTTGCCGCACCGGAGTGAGGAGCTCTGCTCGGGCTAAGTGATGTCCGCTCCAGTACGGCAGTCCGATGTCGATTTCAACCCCAAGTCTAAGGGCTTTCTCATTTCTGTTCTGGCTCCCGATTCACGCTCTGGACTGGTTGAGTTTGTTAGATAACTTCAGGATAAAAGAAATCTACGACTACTATATCATTTGGCATCTACTGAGGGGACACCCTGCAGGGCACCCTAGCATCAGCCTAAGTTATGGCCCCACAATGCCAGGATGCAGGAGGACCCCTGTCCTCAGCCAGTGTCGGGGTTCAGAAGCCCCCTGCCTCTGCTCCTTGGCGTCTTCCAAATATGGCATCTCACAGGGCCAAAGCAGGGCTGATTTCTTGCAGGAAGCCTTTTCCAACCCTCCGGTCCCCACTGACCTGTCAGGGGAGTCACACGGGCGAGGCTCGCTCTCCAACAAGCCCCGGGAAAGTCCCCCACGCACAGGGACACCTGCGGTGGCTTCCCCACGGGGCATGGTACTTGTTGGCTCAACCTGCACATTTAGGAAACCCTAGTAATTGCCACAGGTATAGCGTCAGTTCTGAGCATGTATAAAACCATGGAGTTTCAGAGGCAGAGGGGCCTCAGAGATGAACAAAAGCAAACCCTTCAACTAGCCCCAGTCTCCGGACCAGACTGTCTCTGGGGGAGGAGGGAGGCAAGAAAAACCGAGCTGGTGAGAAATTTGCTGCCTCTCTTATGACTACCACAGTCATAGACAAAAGACAGTAACCTGACTAAACGATCCTCACGCAGAAACCCCGTATACAGGCAGGCGGAGCCTGACGTCCAGCCTGATTGTGGACATGGCCACATCAAAAACCCATGCCAAGGAGAACTTCCCCAAGATACGGAACTCTGAGCTCAATAATTACTGTGTTCCAATACACCCTCCCAGGGAAATACCCCTTTTCACAGACCACATATATTTGTGGAAGACAGCGCATGGATATGCATAGCTCGTAACAGAAATTCACTTGAGACCTGCACATAAAAACACAAGTATAGGAATCCCAGATATGCCTAGAAAAGGACAACATGGATGATGGCCTAGCCATGATCAGGACCAGAAGAAGTTGATGCTGTTCCCAGTGGGAAAGTAACCCCCTCAACTCTACTTGGTCCAAACTTGAGCTCGTGGATGAGACAGGGCAGCAATGGATCAGCACAAATGTCTGAGGGAATTCAACAGCCACGGCTGAATCTGAAACTCACCCTTGACCATGTTGCCTTACTGGTCTATTTTCTTTTCAGGACAAAGAGGGTGCAATGTGAAATGCTATGTCTAATCAGCTACAAAACATCCTCCAGTGTCAGTGACAACTGTCATACAAAACTGCCATGGCAATGGAGGAGAGGGCTCACCCTTGTGCTACATTTCTAAAACACATTTGGAGAGAAGCACCTCCGAACACAGTTCAAATTTTAGTTCATAAAACTCTGAAAGACATGTTTTTGAAAAATAAATTCTGAAAAACAAAACCAAACTAATGCCCGACGTATCTGTACCTCCGCAGCCTCCCCACTCTCTCTGACTGTGGGTTTAGGATGCACACTGTAAATGGTGCAGGCTCAGGGCCCAGAGAGCATGACCCTTGACTCTTCCATTTATTCTTTGACCTTGAACGAGTTAACTCATTTCTCCAAAGCTCAGATTCTTCATCTGTAAGATGAGAATATAACAACACAGAAAACCCTGCTATAACACGGTAAGTGGGCTCCAAAACAGTCAACTGTATAAATGTATTACTAAAAGGTTAATGAAGTGACTTGGGCCAGCCCGGTGCAGGTAGCTGGTCAGAAAATCTAGTGACAGACTGCAAGACCCAAATATACAGGTTTGGGCTGAGGTCTGGAGTCACCCGTGGTAGTTGTCTCATAAGCTTAATGTCAATGGGGACAATTCCAAATTCAATGACTTTCTGAGACTTCAACAGTTGGCACTGAGGCCAGGAAAAATACTGGAGACTCAGGAGTCCACCCTCCACTTTCTTATTTCCCAAGGAGAAGCTGCCTGCCTGGCTTAGGTTTTTGTTAAAGATTAAATGAGATAATATATTTTAAAGTGCCTGACCCAAAGCAAATGGCTTATGAACGGTAGCACCGTGAGCTTACACATCCGTGTTTGTTGGGGAGGCCAATCTGTCCCCTATGTGTACCTGCACTGCCCTCCCCACCAAGGGCTACCACGAGGGCACTACTACAGGAAATGAGCCAGGACCATTGCTTTCTTTAGGGACTTAGACCATAAAGTCATGCTACTCTCTGTTTTTATGCAGTATTTGCTGCCAACTCTCAGCCTCCTGAAAAATCAAACCTATAGCTACCGAGAGGCATCTGTGGTACAAAAAGTAGAAAAAGCACTGCCTTGGAGTCAGAAGGCCTGGATTCCAGATCTGATCCTGCTACTCTGTAAACCACATAAGTTACTTCCCCTTTCTGGGCCTGTCTCTTGGCTGATGATAGAGAGGGAATACCAACTACTGCATTTGGTTGTTGAGAAGAGCAAATGAAATACTGCCAGTGAAAACATTTATAAACTTACAGGATTATACAAATATAAAATAGTATCATATTACTAACGAGTGAGCATTTTGTAGCAAGGGATGGGGTTGGTTGTTGGCTAAACTATTCACACAGTTCCTGGACATAAAAGCATGACCCAATCTCCACTTATATATATATATATATTTTTTTTTTTTTTTGATTTATTTATTTTATTTTTGGCTGCATTGGGTCTTCGTTGCTGAGCACGGGCTCTTCTCTGGTTGCGGCGAGCGGGGGCTACTCTTCGTTGCGATGTGCAGGCTTCTCACTGGGTGGCTTCTCTTGTTGCAGAGCACGGGCTCTAGGCACGCGGGCTTCAGTAGTTGTGGCACACAGGCTCAGTAGTTGTGGCTCGCGGGCTCTAGAGCGCAGGCTCAGTAGTTGTGGTGCACGGGCTTAGCTGCTCCGCGGCATGTGGGATCTTCCCGGACCAGGGCTCGAACCCGAGTCCCCTGCATTGGCAGGCGGATTCTTAACCACTGTGCCACAGTGGTTAAGTCCCTCCACTTATATCAAATCAGAAAATTTTTGAAATGAAGAGAGTTTTAGCGTTCAGCCAAGCAGAGACTCAAGAATCGAAGAAATAGAGTCCCTCTAGTCCCAACTCGCAATCCAAGCACCAACTCTTTAAAACACCCCAGAAATCATTCAGCCTCTGCTTGAAAAGAAAATGTGCTCTCACTTTGTACTGAAATGACCTTATTTTAAGTTCTACCCATCGGTCCACCCACAGCTTCCTTCCGCACCCAAGCCCCTCTTTCTTGTGGAAGCCCATCATATACTCGAAGAAAACAACTGTGGACATAAACCTCCTTCCTTTTAACCTTCCTATTTTGCAGATAAGGGCCCTGAGGCCTAAAAAAGCATGTGCACACCACCCCGCCCCCCCCATACAGAGCTGTCTATTTCCTATTCATTCACTTTCCTCGGATTTGATTGTGGCTTCTGCAATTAAACTAGCACATGCTATTAAAATCAGAAATATTAAGGCTGTAAGAGCTCACCCAGTCAGGCCTCACACTCTGCAGCTTTAAGTTCTCCCAGAGCAGGGAGAAAAGGTGAGATAGGGCCAGGTGGGGAAGCCTTGTTCAGGTTTTAGCTACTTCTTTTCAAATGTTAATTGCTCCCTTGAGCTCTGTCAACAAAAACAGCTTTCCCAGTGTGTGAAAAATGAGCAAGCATTTCCTACATGCCAAAGCCCCATATAAACACTAGCTAGCTGCCTTTATTCTGACTGCCTGGGTATGTGCTGACAGGAAAGCTCTGGAGAGACAGTGTGCTGGTCATAGAGTGAAATCTGCAAAGGCCCCCCCTTCAGGGTTAGTGTTCATTATCCTGCCAATCAACTAAGGATGCTAACATTCAGAAAGATTCTAATGACCAGCCTTGACCACTCCATCCAAAGGCAAGTAGGAATTATGAGCACCTGCTAAGTCCTGCTAAGTCCCAAGTGCTGGGATGGATGTGAACACACCTCAAGGGGCTCACACTCCCGTCGGTGACAACCACCCAAACAGGTAAGTACAGCTGAGTGACATGGGGACCAAGACAGAGCATGTGAGTGGGGGTGGGGAGTTTCAGGTGAAGATCCACAGAGGAGGCAAAGCTGAGTCTCAAAAGATGAATGATGGTCACATCACATGGACGACAGCCTATAAAGCCAATTCCAGGCAGAGGAAGCAACGTAGGCAGAAACAGGCTGGTGTTCAACAATCCACCTAAATGGCTACAACAAGAGCAATGGGGTCACAGTGCTGAGTCCTAGGACAGCTCTGAGAAACCTGATGGGGTGGGTTGAAGAGCATCTCCCCAAAATCCGCATCTACCCAGAAACTCAGAATGTGACCTTATTGGTCTTTGCAGATGTAATTACAATTAGTTAATAAGATGAGGTCATACTGGTGTCTATATAAGAAGAAAATAGGACACACAGAGAAGGCCGTGTGATGACGGAGCTGAGATGGGAGGGATGCAGCTACAAGCCAAGGAACACCAAGGATTGCAGGCAGTGGCCAGAAGCGAGGAGGAGCAAGGGAGGGCTCTTCCCTGGTGCAGAGGGAACACGGCCCTACCAACACCTACGTTTCGGACTTCTAACCTTCAAAACTCAGAGAGAAAATTGGTTCAAGTCACTCAGTTTGTGGTCCTTTGCCAGTAGCTGTAGGAAGAGAATACACTTGTATTTAGGGAAAGCAGGATGGAGGCAGGTAGAGGGCAAGGCTGAGCTAAGGTTGGGTGGCCGAGGCGCTGCATGAATGGCAAAGGGGAGGGGGTGAGGAGAGAGGACGAGGGAGGGAAAGGTCGGTGGGGGCATGGGGGGGTAGCAGAGAGGGTGAGCCAGCTAAGAAGACCCAGAGGACAACGGCCGTAAAGGAGCCTGGGTACCACGGCTCTTTAAGGCATGCCTACTCGGTAGGTGAACTTTAGGCTGGAACCCAGGTCTTTGAGACAACTCTAACATGCAGGCTCCAAAATGAAAGTTGACTCAGCTTCTTGGGAAAATTCCCACCCTGGGAGAGAGCTTGATGCCCTCAGTTTCACCTGACTGCTACTTCTCCCCGGGACAGTCAACAAGGGTTACATCTTCCTGAATGTGTGGGCTTCACTGCTCCCTGGACTTGGAGATAAACCGACTTTGTGACAGAGAGTCAGAAGCATTTGCAGCAACATTCGTGTGAGTCCCAGAGAGGCACATATAATTAGCCCCTGAATGTTGCTGCCACCTCCTCTGCTGAGAACCGGACACACGAGTGTTCATACCTCCTGGCCCTCCTGTCCTTCAATTAAAATGTTTGTCTTACAGCTGCATTGGGGGCAGTAGCTTACACAAGTCCCACACAGACAACAGGCAGTAATCACCTGGGAACTTGAGAACAGGGAGCGGCAAAAACTGGAATCGGCTCCTGTTTACTGACAGGTCTGGGTTAGGATGCAGGAAGATCTGGGAGAAAGGCAGGATGTTCCGGGACCTTCTCATGACAGAGCAGGGGGGACACACGTGGCTGCCTGAGATCTTGAGATGCAAGGCCCATCCTGAGAGGGGACAGTGGCCAGCGTCCCTGTCCTGCTGGGGAGGCCCATGGAGGCCCTTCTCCAGGCCACATGGATCCTCCAGGGACCCAGGTGGGCCGGCTCCTCAGCTTCAGCGACCAAGTTCTCTGAATCGAGATTCAAAAACTGGCAGGTGTCCCTGGACGAGGCTTTGAACACCAGCTGCGGACAAGCGCTGCAGGGGATCCCCATTGAAAGATAGCGAACTGAGACCGGAAGCCGCATAGTTCTACGGGGGAAGGAGGTGAAATGTGCTGTCTGGCGGGGCACATAGGGCACTTCTCCAAGCCCTTCACTGTCCCGCTTTAAGTTCCTGCTAAGAAAGTGTAACCTGGGAAACACCCTCTCTAATAAAGCAAGCAAAGTCACACTGGGAGGAGACAGTCTGTGAGCACAGAAGTGGCCAATAGCTACATGCAACGCCCTGGTCCTCCTGGTCGCAGCAACTAAACAACGAGACGTGTGTCATTCCTCTAGGCTGCAACACGGAGAGACCACCGGGCGGTTCTGAGAATGCTGACAACACTGATGAGAAAGCCCCCACCTAGGGGATGATCCAGTCAGAGCTGGCTGTCCCATAACAGAAACAGCATCTTTCGATGCTGGCAGACCCCTTGCACTGGGGGGACCTATGAGATGTGCTTCCCCTCAAGTGGCAGCTTTGGCTACGACCACATCTGCCCAGAGAGCTAGCAGCCCACTTCCAGGCCAGGGCACAGGCCCCTCCCACAGGATCCAACCTGGGCTGCACCTGCCATGGGAACACAGCCTTCCAAGCTTTAAATCACTGAGCTAAATCACACCAGATAAACATCAAAGACGACCACCTGTTCTGGGTGCCTTGAAAAGCAGATTTAGATCGGGACCAAGAGCAGCTCCAGACCCACCCAAGATGCTCGGCTGGCCTGCCCTTATCCAGCCTCACATCCTCTTGACACGGGTACCTCTGGCCCTGGGAAGAACCGCAGGCACCCAAATGGAAAGGTCTGGAGGCCAAGGGCAACCAGTCTAGCCAATGGATCTCTGCTCACAGAGACCAAGCGAGGCCAATACGGAGCAGGATAGGGAAAGGGGACCCTGTTCACTTGCCCTCTTGAGTGTTAGCGTACCACACACACTGAACCAAATCACACCCATCAATCCGTGGCGGAGCGTGCAGAAAGCCAGGCAGGCCGAGGGGCGAGTCCTTGGGAAAACGGACCACACACCACTCCAGTGCGGATCCACCACCCGCCGCCAGGGGCTGGGGGTGGGGATGGGACCATGGAAACCAGGTTCACGTCCAGGGCTCCGTCCCCTTACTCTCCGCCTCAGAGCGAGGATCTGTGGGCAGACGCTGTGCGAGGGCAGCCTTCCCAGCTGTGGCTGCTGCCAGTAGGCAGCTGAGCAAACACAGGCCCGCAGTGTCCGGCACCTTCCACTCTCATTAAAGCCACTTTTAACAGGCACCACGGGGCCAAACCACAAACGGCAGCTCTGAGCCTGCCTTCGAAATTCTCCCACAGCAGAGCAGAGCCTGAGCAAAAATCTGCACACGCTACTCTTTAGCTCTTACTCGTTTTCATCCTTTGTTTCCTTAGGGAGTGGGGGTGGGGACTGCTAATATCTTTACTGAAAAGCAGCTACGCAAGAAGGCATATTTCCAAAACTGAGACTGCATGGGAAACCATGATCATAAAAAACATGAACCAAGACCTTTGGCGGTCATTTTAAAACACGCCCTCACTTCACAGGTGATGGAGCCAGGCCCACGACAGTTGGTGCTGGTCTTGAACGTGGGAGGGAGGGGCCCACAGCCCAGCGTGACAGCCAAGCCTGATCAGTGGGGTAATCACCAGCTTTGATATCATTTGACCCAGAATCACAGACGCAAGATTTCCAGTGGAGCTGGATATATCCTGGCGTTACTGGAGTAACCTTAACCTCCCCAGGAGACTCTCCTTTTTTCACTTCTAATTAGAAAACCAAAGTGCCATGGAGAGAAACAAGGCCCCCACTCAAGCTGGGAAGATGCAGGCATGAGCTGGAGAGAGGACAATAGGAGCTCTGTTTCATGGGGTTAAGCTCTGCTCATTGATCCGTGGTTTCCTGGGGCTTTAGGGTCAAAGGTCACCAGGGTGCCTAACGTTCTTGTCTTAGCTCGGGCTGCCATAACAAAATACCAGAGACTGAGTGGTTTAAACAACAGAAGCGTCTTTTCCTACAGTTCTGGAGCCTAGAAGTCCAAGCTCAAGGTCTGGCCAATTCAGTTTCTGCTGAGGGCTCTCTCCCTGGCTTGCAGACGGCTGCCTTCTCACTGTGCCCTCACATGGTATTTCCCCAGTCCGTGTGCACCAGGGGAGAGAGCGTGCAGGCAAGCTCTCTGGTGTCTCTCCTTCTAAGGCCACTAATTTTAGAAGATCTATGAACTCCCTTAACCTTAATTACTTCTTTGGAGGTCCTATATCCAAACATAGCCACACTGGGGTTTAGAGCTTCAACCAATGAATTTGGGGGTAACATTCCACCTCTGGTTCCCCCAAAATTCATGTCCTTCCTGCAAAACACATTAATTCCATCTCCACAGCCCCCAGTCTCTTAACTCATTCCAGCATCAACTCTCAGCCTAAAGTCCAAAGTCTTATCTAAATATCATCTAAATCAGATATGGGTAAGACTTGAGGCAAAATTCCTCTCCAGCTTCACAGTGAACCTGTGAAACCACACAAGTTATGTGCTTACAAAATTTCATGGTGGATCAGGCATAGGATAGACATTCCCATTCCAAAAGGGGGAGACTGGAAAGAAGGAGGGAGTAATGGGTCCGAAGCAAGTCCAAAACCTAGCAAGGCAAATTCCACCAGATTTTTTTTTTTTTTTGGCTGCGTTGGGTCTTCGCTGCTGCGTGAGGGCTTTTCTCTAGTTGCAGTGAGCGGGGGCTACTCTTCAGTGTGGCGCACGGGCTTCTCATTGCGGTGGGTTCTCTTGTTGCGGAGCACGGGCTCTAGGCATTCGGGCTTCAGTAGTTGTGGTGCACAGGCTCAGTAGTTGTGGTACACGGGCTTAGTCACTCCACGGCATGTGGGATCCTCCCGGGCCAGGGATCAAACCCGTGTCCCCTGCGTCGGCAAGTGGATTCTTAACCACTGCGCCACCAGGGAAGTCCCTACATAGATCTTAACGCTTGAGAATAATCCTCTTTGATTCAACACTTTGTCCTTGGGGCTCACTGTGGTGGCAACATCACCCTCCTAAGGCTCTGTGGGGTGGCCCTGCCAATGGAGCTGTCTGCACTGGGCACCTGGCCCACTGAAATCCAGGCAGGGGACCATCCTCTGAAACCAATGGGGAAGCAGCCTTGCCCCTGGCCCTGTGGTAGTAGTGATGAATCCGAATCACCTTTGGAGTCATTCTTCTCTTTTCTTGAAGGATAATGCATGTTCATAGCATTCCCTCATTCCACCCCACTTTCTCTGTTTCCTTTAGTCCCAGTTGACAGTGTTTCTACTGGTATAATCCCAGTAGTATAATCTTCTGCTGAGATGGCTGATTCCATCCCTGATTCACACCCATACTAATCTCCTTATCAAATGGCTGTCGGCCACCCCCTTGGTGTTCTCTTTAGTATATGCTTCATCATTTTTTTGCAATATGGATAGGCCGAGAATTTTCCAAATCTTCAAGTTCTGGTTACCGTTTGCTTAACAATTCCTTCTTCAGTTCATCTCTTTCCGCCCATTTTACTATAAGCAATAAGGAGGATCCAAGCTGTACCTTCAATGCTTTGCTTAGAACTCTCCTCAGCTAAATATCCAATCTCATTGCTTCTAAGTTCTACCTCCCACAAAAACACTAGAACATGCACATAATCCCGCCAAGTTCTTTGCCATTTTATCACAAAGATCACCTTTTCTCCATCATCCAATAACAGGTTCCTTGTTTCCTCCTTTCTAGCTATGAATTTTTCAAGGAACACATTCAGTCTGTATTAGTTCCTTTTCAACACAATGCTACAATCATACATGATCATAAATTTCCACTGTTTGAAAAGCAATCCAAGAATCATTTCTTCTAAAGCATGGGTGGTTCTGTGATCAGTAACCAGAACTTTGATTAAATGGTCCACAGTCAATGCCAATTTGTAAGATACTTTTAGTCTCAATGAATGAAGCATTGAGTTAAAAAACCTGCTGGCTGAATTAGGTACAATGGAGCTTCGGCAATATGAATATCTTACAGAATGGGTCACTGTGAATAGACAAGTTTCCCAGACGACTGAGACGAGAGCTAAATCTGCTTTTGTGGTTTCTGTCCTTGCTGATGACTACCAGCGATCACCCTCCATTGATGTTCATGTACCTCCTTATCGCAGCTCTTTCCCTGACTTGAAATATGTTACTTCTGGACTCTTGGAGATCTCTAAGTCAATAATTAAATTTTTTAGAACTGTAAGAATATGCAGGCTCTGAGACTGAGGGCCTGAGGTTGTTGTGGGAGCCTGCCACACAGTGAACCCCAATGAACCAACACTTCCAATATCCCCCACCTGGTGCAGTCTTTGCCCCTTAAATCTGGGCTGGGGCTCTGACTTGCTCTAAGAAGAGGATGCAGTGCAAGTAGTACTGGGCGAGTTCCAGGCCTAAGTCTTATATATAAGCCTGAGAGCTTCTGCTTGTGTGTTCTTAGGAGCCCTGAGAAGTTGTCTAGCTACACTAATGAAGACACTACTCCCCCAGAGGGAAGGCCCTCTGGGGAAGGAGAGAACCACAGAATACTTTGGACAAGAAAGCAGCAAAATCCCAGTGGATTCACCACATGACTGCACAGGGACCACTGGCCAGAGCAGCCAAAGAACCTCCCAGCTGAGCCCAGCCCACAGAACTATGAGAAAAGATAATAATGTTGCCCTAACTACTAAGGTTTGGGGTGGTTTTAACAGCCATAGATAAAAGAGGTCTTCTTTGGCAGGGGTCCCCAACCCCCAGGCCACAGACCAGTAGTGGTCCTCGGCCTGTTAGGAACCGGGCCACACAGCAGGAGGTGAGCAGCGGACGAGCGAGCAAAGCTTCATCTGCCGCTCCCCATCCCTCCCCATCGCTCCCCATCCCTCCCCTTACCGCCTGACCCGCCCCCCACCCCCACCCCCACCCCCCCCAGCTCATATCCGTGGAAAAATTGTCTTCCATGAAACCGGTCCCTGGTGCCAAAAAGGTTGGGGACTGCTATTCTTCAGGACATGTGACAAACAGAAAGTTAAAAATGTTTGACCAGGGGACTTCCCTGGTGGCACAGTGGTTAAGAATCCGCCTGCCAATGCAGGGGACACGGGTTCGAGCCCTGGTCCGGGAAGATCCCACATGCCACAGAGCAACTCAGCCCGTGCGCCACAACTACTGAGCCTGCGCTCTAGAGCCCGCGAGTCACAACTACTGAGCCTGTGAGCCACAACTACTGAAGCCTGTGTGCCTAGAGCCCGTGCTCCACAAGAGAAGCCACCGTAACGGGAAGCCCCTGCACCACAACAAAGTGTAGCCCCCGCTCGCCGCAACTAGAGAAAGCCCGCGTGCAGCAATGAAGACCCAACGCAGCTAAAAATAAATTAAAAAAAAAAAAAAAAAGAAAAAAAAAGTTTGACCAGACAAAGGCTCAAACCTACTTACTACTGTGGTTATAAGGCAGAGGTTTTGTTTGCTGAGCGACTGAATAAAAGAACCAATGGAGCTAAGGAATGACCGTAGAGTGGGAGCCAGCCATCTCTGACAATCCTCTTCACACCCTCCTTTCCAGCCCTGAAGCTATGATTTAAATGAGATAGAAAAAGGTGTACAAAAATATCTAGCACCCAGCCTGGTTCATGGTAAGCACTCAAAAAATGCTTACAAGTCCACTCATGCGTTCTTAAAGCAGTGACGTGAACATGAACACATCTGTTCAGGGGCACCATGGTGAAACGGTTAAGATCATTCTGGAACCAGCCTGGGCTCAGATCCTGGCTCCCACAATTACAAACTGTGTGGCCATAGACAACCTACATAACTCCTCCAAGCCTCAGTTTCCTCACCTGAAAATGAGGGTAACAGTGCCTATCTCACAGGATTGCTGTGATGATTCAATGAGTTACATGTTAAGAGCTTAGAAGGTGCCTGGCACATGTTAAGGTCTATGTCAGTGTTAACTGGTAAGGTTTCCATTGTTGTTGCTTTGTTCTGCATCTTGGATTCAGTCAGTCAATTACACTGGCTGCTATGCTCCAATATTTACAGGATTTACCTTTAAAGATTTCAAAACTGAGAAATCATTAATGAGGATCATTAAATGTCATTTTAAGTCTCTTTTTTCTTCTGGGTTTCTCCCCAGATACAGTCAGATCAAAACCTAGTGTTTGGTGAAATCCTGGAAAAGTTAGCAACTCGTTGCGAGAACTTGGCCAAGAAAAGTGACACGTGAGGTATGTGTGGAGAATTACGAACCCAATGTGCCAAGACCCCAGGATGCTGCAGAGAACACGGGGACGGAGTGTGATGCACAGGTAGGCGCTGGTTCCTTGCGGTCTCAAGCAGGTCCCTGAACCTATGGCTCGGGGCCCTCAATTGTAAAGGGGCGACACCACTACAGCACCTGCCCCCACCCCTGACAGCAGCGAGGAGGGGAAAGGGAGACATCCTGAAGAGCCCTGGTAATCCCTACGGCACTGGGCAAAGGTTAGGATGTATCTTAATCTACTTTGGGGTCTCACTTTGTACAACTGGAACCTTTTACATTTCTGAAAGTTTTCAAATAAGCCCAGACCCCCGTTCCTGCCAACAAGCAAGGCCCCTGCAAGTACCTTTTATGAGAGCTAAGGAGAAGCATATTTTAAGACACTAAAGAATAGACATTTTTCTGACTATTCTCAAAAATAGCTCAGTTGACTTTATAAAATCACCTTTGAAAACCAAACAACAAAAGAACTCGCCATCGCTCTGCATCCCAGCCCAGTAGGTCGCTGCTCCGGGGAGGGCCTTACATAACGGGAGAGTAGACTGGCCTGATTCCGGGCAGGTCTGGGGATGACCTGCTATTCTGATCCCTGGGACCTGCTTTGTGTCTATTCCGATTCCCCCTTCCCTCCTGTTTTGACACTTTACAAAAGGGCTTAGAAGTTCTATTTCTGGCCCAGTGAATCTTCCAGCCACCGATGGGTTTAGACCAGATTTAGCCCAATGCTCGGCGGGTGACAGGCCCACGGGGGCCAGCAGGGAGAGACGGATGCCGAGCCCGCCCCAGATCTCGCAGCCTGGCTGTCGCATGGGTGGCCGGCCCCGCCCGAGGGTTCTGGGAGTAAAGACACCTCTCCTTCCCTGGCCATCTTTCCACCCCACAGCCAGGGTCTCCATGTGAGGGGCAAGGGGGGCCTTATGAAGGCAGGAGAGGAGGAAAACAAATGGCCCTGCAGAGGGGCCGGAAGGAAGATACGGGGCCACCCCCGGGCTGCCTTCCGTCTCCCTGGGGAGCTGGGGTGAGTGGCTTCAGGGATAGCAGGTAAGGACTAGGCAGCTGTTTGGTCATGGTGAGGACAACCCCGAGGGGTCCGCGGCAAGCCCTGGGCCACACGGCACCGTGGGCCCTGCGTCTCCTCCCCAGGTCTACCCCTGGCTGGCGCAGCCATGTGGTGAGGCACTGGGACCACCCACAGTTTTCTGCACATACCGTGGCACACTGCCCTGGGGCTGTTTTGTGTGTCCCCTCCCCGCCTCCACCCTGATCCAGCACACAGAGCAAGCAGTCCTAGAGGGAGGAGGGACATGGGAGCCCACGGAGGGAGTCAGCCCCACTGCCTGGACTACCTAAAGTGGGAAGATTCCCTTCCCCTTTCCACCTCCGCAGGTGGGATTCACACAACTAGGGCTGAACCAATACACAAAACCACGGCAGGCCTCACAACGGGCCAGGGTATTAGCTACTTACATTTACAGAGTCCCAAATGTCACTCATCTCTCTGTGACCAGAGCTGGATTTCTCTCCACCCTCCTGACCTTTAGCAAAACCTGTCCAGTCCTGAGATTGATGTGTGGCCGGGCTTTATCGCTGTCACTGCCTGAAGTCCACCGCCCCCCATCCTCCTGTGTTCCCGTCGCCCATTCCAAGGCCTGTGTCTGCAACTGTGCACTTCACAGTGTGGCACTGGTCCCCCTCCAAGGAGTTCCGGGATAGAGTTTTGGAGGCAGCCACCCTGTGTCTCTGGAGCCCCCAGGTCCGGGCTCTGTAGGCAGCAGACGTTTAATACAAGTCTGCTGGTCATTCTCCGATGTAAAATATGGGGAAAGAAAGCTGCCTGAGATGAATAAGCAGCAGAGACTTACTTGCCTTCAGAGCCCCTCTGGTATCTGCAAAGGACTCAATACACCTGATTTTGCTGCGTAGAGCCTGGGACTCAGACACCGATTCCCTCCAAGGATCGGTCAAGGTGGCACAGGCCTTGAATGCGAAACCACCCCAGTCCTCAGGCGGTACATCTGAGCCAGAGGAATGAAAGAAGATTCGTGCCAACACCGAGATGGTTTGGCAGTATCACTGACTCCAAACCGGGGTTGGGCCACCTCCCCGGGGCCCCAGCCAAAAATATGACAAAGCCCATTGTTCTGATCTCCACTAAGGTGCCCTTGCCATCTTGGCTGCTTTGCAGTATCACAGCAGTAATAGCTACAACCAACAAAGTGCTTACCATACGCCAAGCAGGTTACACACGTCGACACACATGTTGATGCAGAGGAGGGAGGAGAGCCCTAGGAGAGGACAATGTCACACATCCCAGGTCATTCTCTCATCCGGTAACCATCTGAGTGCCAACCATGTGCTATGCTCTAGGCCAGGCACTGAGGATGCAAAGAAGAGTAAGACACGGCACCTGTCCTCAGGGAGCCCACAGTTTGTGGAAGAAAACATAGAAAAATAGGCCAATGACGCCACGTGAGAGATGCCATAATGGGGGCATTAACTTAGGTCTGGCTTCATGGCATCTAGTGGATCCTAAACAAAGCTAGTCATGTTCTTTTGTATAAATTACTTAAATTCCCTAAACCCCCATCTCCTCATCTGTAATATAGGGATTAATAGTACCCACACCAAAGAGTTCTGTGAAGACAATCTATACAAAGTGCTTACCTCGGGGTAAATAAAAACAAAATAAAATAAATAATGATGATCACTCTTTTAGTTAACCACAAAATAATTAGATTTTATGCACAGATTTAAAATATGACATCTTAATGTATTTCTAACTTCTTCTCACGCACATACATTTTTAAAACACTCAACTCTTCCAAATTTGTACTTGATTCTTTACTGGAGGATCACTAAGGTGACCATATAATTTATTGCCCAAACCAGGACACTTGTGAGAGTGGGGAGAAAAGGAATGATTAATAATTCCACTGGGACAATGGGGTAAACCAGATGTACCATTATGAACAAAATGGAACTGTTGATTACTCTATCGTTCACAGGCCAATTTCCGGAGCAAGGTCAGCAGCCATCACTAAGGCTTCCTTTCTCCATCATTTTTAAGGGCTGCCAACAACTTTGGAAATAGGCCCAACAAAACTCCAAGCTGGAAGAGAGCCAGTACCTGTGCCACCCCATCTAGAAATCAGGAAAGTCAATGCACATGAACAACCCCACCTCCACCCTGCCATACACACAGACACACAGACACACACACACAGACACACAGACACACACCTCCTCCCAAAACCTGAAAAAAAGAGTCAGAGCCCGGTCCTGGCTCTTGGCACCTGCCGTCACCCCTCACTTGTTGAAGACTAGCTGTCTTCTAGCAAGACATCAGTGGTCCTTCCGCCCCTAGACGATCCCCCTCACCTCAGGTGTCCAAAGCTGTAGAAGCGGGACTCGCCATCAGTGGAGCGGACCACCTGCAGCGTGAACATGGGCTGCAGCTGTCTGAGCTCCAGCAGGACAACGGCCAGGTAGTGGATGAAGAGGAGGGCGTCCACGAGGGAGACGGCGTATTGCACGATGCCCTGGTAATTTCGGTCCCGAGAGTCCAAAATGCGGACCCCGTAAAAAAGCCAATAGGAAACCACGAAGAGAAAGATGAGGACCAACAAGAGGGCACGGAACACGAAGATCCGCGGCACGTCAGCTCTCTGCTTGCGGAAAAACAGCGCCCAGGTCCCAATGAGCAGGATGAGGAGCTTGAATGCCATGGAGATGAAGAGTCCCTCGCAGATGGTGCCACAAGGCTCCAGCTCCTCCCGCCACAGGATGGGGGGCAGCAGGATGAAGGCGATGGGGGTGAGGAAGACCAGGAGTCCGAGCACCGTGGCGACGGTGAGGCCCAGGTAGCGCCTGCAGTCCAGCCCCACGCTGTCCTCCATGTCCTTGCTGATGCGGGCGATGTCCTCCTGCGAGATGCTGTGCTCCGACGTGCCCGTGATGGCCGTGGTGGTCTCCCCCCAGTTGTCATCCTGACAGGGAGAGAACAGTGAGGGTGAAGAGCCACATGGCAGGTCACGTGTAAAAGCCACAAAGCCCGCAGAGGCACGGGGGACAGGGAGGGCCCACCTCCTTCAACCAACCCACATGCGTGGGCTTCCTAGGAAATGGAGGCTTAGCTCTTTAAATAGAGGAAATTTTTTAACTTTAACAATTTTCATTGAAATTTTTCAAAATGTACTATATATTTACCTTTTCAAACAGAGAAAACATAATTTGACCTGTTTGTGTGTTTGGGTGATTCGTGACTACAACAGTGATTATCATCCACTGTGTTGGCATTCCTGAGAGGCTCGGGGATAGACAATCCTGCTGTTAGACTAACGTGTGCGAGCTCACCTACCGCCTAAGAAGAGAACCCTCTGCATTTCCTTCTTGATTCATGGCTGGGCGATAAAGCCTTACTTTAAAAGCCCAATCCCTGAGTGGGGAGTATTACTATGCCCTCCAGGAGCTCTGAGGAGGGAAGATCTTGCACAGGAGGGAAACTTACATGGCTACATACAAATCAAAAGCCACCTGTAGTTGGTACACACATCTTTTAAAACTCCATGATGTTTTCAATAAGTATCAAGCACTCTGACAACATTTCTCATTGAACAAGCTAAGCAGATGCAAGTATCTCTGGCCAGGACAGCTCAAAAATTCCTCCCTAAACACATGTTCTCAGGGCAAATTAAACATCAAGAGCATAAAAATACTGAGATTACTAAAATGTGTGCCTTTTACTTTCTTGCTTTCACTGTCTCACTTTCTCTTGCTTTTTAAAGTCTGAGGTAGTTTGGAGTGATTGTCTCTTCATTTAACATGATCCAGTTGTCAGGGTTTTAAACAATTTCGCTACTTCTCTAGCAACTACGACGTCATTCCAAAGCAACAACAGAGCAAGAAGACAATGAAAAGCCACATTGGGTCCAAAGAGGTTTTTGCCTCAGAAATTTGTGTATATGATTTAACTTGGAAAAAACAGTCAGCCATGGTGGTAAGTTGGGTGCAATTAATGCGTAAGATACCAATTTAGAAAAATCTAAGTTAATAGCTGAATCAGCAAGATAGAGCTCTCACAGCCAAACAATAACCTCAAATCTAGTAACAATCAAAAAAATTATGATTCATGAAATGTACAAGCTATGGCAAGAAATAGTGGTGGCGGCAGGGAAGGTCTGGACCTGCGAACAATAGTTCTTCAACTCGGAAAGTTACAAGTATCAAGTACTATGAGGGAAGTTACTAGTTAAGATAACAGCCACAAGCAACCGCTACTCTCTCACTGCTGGTGGAAGTTTAAAATGGTACAATCACTCTTGAAAACTGGTCTGGTAGTTTCATATAAATGTAGATTTACACTTAACCGTATGGCCCAGCAATTCTACTCCCAGATTTTTACCCCAAATAAATGAAAACATATGTCCACAAAAAGATTTGAACCAGAATGTTCATAACATCTTTATTTTCATGCCAAAAACGACACAACCCAAATGTCTATCCACCAGGAGAATAGATAACAAATTGTGGTATATTCATACACTAGAACACTACTCAGCAAAAATAAAAAAGAATGAATTGCTGAAACACAGCAAAACATGGATGAATCTCAAAGTTATTATGCCGAGTGAAAAAAAGTCCAAAACAAAAGAATATGATTCCAATTATATTAAATTCTAAAACAGGCAAAACTAATCTACAGTGATAGAAATCAAAGCAGGGCTTGCCTTAGAGGGGTTTGGGGGCAGGGGTTGACTGGGAAAGCATAAGAGAACTTTCTAGAGTGAAAGAAATATATCTCAATAGGAGTGTGGGTTATATGGATTTATTCAGCTATTACAACTTTTCAAACTGTACACTTAAGATCTGTTTATTTCTCTGTGTGAATTTACTTCAATTTTGAAAAAGAAGAAAACACAAGCACAAGAAGAAACAGCCACACATTCAAAGATGGACAACTTGCTTTAACATAAGGTGAGTTTACAGATTAGTAAAGTTACTTTGTAACACTCTTAGTGAAGGCAAACATTGGATTCCATGTTTTGTATTGGGCCTAATATTCAGTTGATCGGTGTTGAAATAATGATCACTAGTATTGTGGTCATTTTGTTAAGTAGCTGATTTAGCTACTCACCCTTTTTCCTGCCAAAGAGTTGCTAACTAAATCCCCTGTCCATTTTAAGAATATGTGCACATCTCTGCCTAAAAAATGAAGATGTCCAAGAATCTTCCCAAGACTGAGGTTCTTAGAAGAGAAAGGATCTTAGATCTTCTATCTCAATCCCCTGGATTTTCAATGAAGAGACTGAGGCCCACAAAGGTTGTGAATGCCCAAAGTCAAGTCACATAGCTGCTGAGAAATACAGCCTCAAAATGCCCACTTCAATGCTTTTCCCTGGTGTAAACACCAACAGCTTCCTAATGTAGCTTCCTAGTGAGCTACAAGATGTAGAGAAGATGACAGACGAAAATGCCTTCACAGTGGGCCACCAGCACCTCTGAATTCACATCCAGGAGGAAACTGACCCCTGCAGCACCTAAGGGTGGTCCAGTCTTAGGATTGGCCCCATCCATCCAACCATTCCTCTAGCCCTCTGGCTCTCCATCCCTATGATTGCCCCAGAGCCAAGGCAGGCTGTGCAATAGTAAGGACTAAAGGCATTTACTTACCACTGAACAAACCCCACATTCAACCACAACTGCAGCTTTGGCTTCTAAGAGCATCTTGCATGCTCTGAAGAATTCCAATTTCAGTCCATATATCTGCTTATAAATGCACATCTGTCTGTACCCATAGGTACACACAGACACATGCTTATCTATATCTTTACAGCTGTGTGGGCACACATCAGTTTATTTGGGGCCAAGGATAGACATGCATATACTTCAAGGGGCTGTGCAAACATGTTTCTGAGTATAGCTCAGATGTTTATTCAAATCAAGTAGACTGTGAGACAGTTGGGACCCAGAGAGAAGAACGCACACAATGTTTTAAAAAAATTAATAAATAGTCCATATTTTAAAATTGGATGATTTCACATAAAATCCTAACTTCCAGCTTTTCTTAAATATTGCAAGACCCAGGAACACTGAATTCCTGCATTCCTGCTGTTTCCTTGACAGAGGAAATGCATTCTCCAGGTGCCAGATTCCATCACTCCACGCCACAGGCATGACACTGACATGCCACACAGATTGCTATTTACTCCCAAGCTAGCCTGATATATTTTTGCCTCTTCTGTGTAACCCAGGGTCTATTTCACTCACCTATGTTTCCCTAGCAGGCATCTAAGTGTACAGCTCCAGGTTTAGTGAGGCTTCGTCTGGGCCGTCCTAACCTCTCAGCTCTTCTTCCTAACATGACTTAGGGTCTCTGGAGAGCGAGTTTCCTTCTCTCTTACACTGCTCTACTTTGGAATGAGTCTCAGCCTGCAGCCTGCAACTTTCCCTTCTCTGCTCTGTCGTCAGCCTTGCTGGCTTCTTTTCAACACCATTCAAGGCAGGCCAACCAATCACACTTCAGAAGAATCCTCAAGCTAGCCAATGGTAGGTCAGGCTGTCCTTAGACCAACAAGAAACCACAGGATATAGATAAACTAATTAACATGCTAGAAAAATAAAGATAAAAACCCAAGAGAACCTATTACAACAAGACTTAGGAAAACATTTACAGAAAAGAGGCTTGATCAAGTGCCAGTGTACTTACAGACTGCCTTTGATCCTTACCTGAGCTTCCTCCGTCCGAGTAGAATCATTTGCCAACAGGGGCTCTCCGGTGGGAGCTTGAATGGTGACAGATTTTTCTGACCCTCTGCCATCTTTATTCCGGGGTGATTTGTGCCTCTCTCTATTTCTTTCCCTGAAAAAAATAATGAAAGATAATCAGCTAGCACATTTATGCCATGTTAATTAACCCTCATCAAAACATGTTATAGGACTTCTTTGGTGGTGCAGTGGTTAAGAATCCACCCACCAACGCAGGGGACACTGGTTCAAGCCCTGGTCCGGGAAGATCTCACATACCGCTGAGCAACTAAGCCCGTGCGCCACAACTGCTGAGACTGCGTGCCACAACTACTGAAGCCCGCACACCTAGAGCCCGTGCTCTGCAACAAGAGAAGCCACTGCAACAAAGTGTAGCCCTGCTCGCTGCAACTAGAGAAAGCCCATGCGCAGCAACAAAGACCCACCGCAGCCAAAAATAAATAAATTAATTAAATTAAAAAAATATATTGTTAAAAAAAAATGTTATAAATTTCATTTTGAATTTAAGAAACTTCTACACACACACACACACGGTGCCAACACCCACCCATCCCACCCCCCGGCAAAGAGTAAACTGATCTTTTTTTTTTTTTTTCCTGTTTTTAATTGAGTCTGCACTTTATTTTTTTTATTTTCGGCTGCGTTGGGTCTCCGTTGCTGCGTGCGGGCTTTCTCTAGTTGCGGCGAGCAGGGGCTACTCTTCGTTGCGGTGCACGGGCTTCTCATTGCGGTGGCTTCTCTTGTTGCGGAGCACGGGCTCTAGGCGCATGGGCTTCAGTAGTTGTGGCACGTGGGCTCGGTAGTTTTGGCTCTCGGGCTCTAGAGCACAGGCTCAGTAGTTGTGGCGCACGGGCTTAGTTGCTCCGCGGCATGTGGGATCTTCCCAGACCAGGGCTCGAACCCGTGTCCCCTGCACTGGCAGGCGGATTCTTAACCACTGCACCACCAGGGAAGTCCGAGTAAGCTGATCTTTACTCCCTACTTACTATTTTCTTTCTGCTACTCCAAGACCCAAAAAAAGACTATCACTTCTTCTCTATCAACAGTGATCATATTTTTTCAAAGCCTAATACTGTGAACTTTAGAATTTCTGTAGGTAAGGCACATTTCATTGTAAAATTACTGACTTGATTTGATTATAATTTGCCTAAACTTATTTTCTAGGACTTTTTTTTATTGGAACAACACAGCAAAATACTTAAGCTTGGTCTGTCCAAAAAAATCTGGGACACACTGTCACCCTACACCTTTGGACAAGAAGAGAAGAAAGGAAACCCTAAACCAATACAGAGAATCAGCTACTTCTCATTCCTACAAATTCAAAACTAAAAGTCATTCCCATAGATTCTAGATGAACTTAAAGCACCCACAGAAACAGGCAAAATCTAGAGCAAATGACCCCAAGAGGTACACACACGGTTGTGTGTGTGTGTGTGTGTGTGTGTGTGTGTTTTCAGGCCCCCTAAGGAAAGCAGGCTGTTGCATCATTTTACCCCAGATGAACTTCCTAGGTGGTCTTCCAGGGTGACTATGAGCGTACCCTGCTGTGGGTCAATGCTGAAATTAGGAAAGGAATCAACCACTGTGCAAAGCCCAGGGGTCATGACCTGGGCATTAACCACCTATGGAGACTGGCACCCCTACCCCCAACTGTGAAGAGTCAACCCAGGAGCCCCACCAAAGGAGCCCCTCAGTGGCCAAGAATAAGTTCCCTCAAACTCCGACCCACAGGCCGCCCTGACATCAGTCCTCCTTCCTTCACCCATGCGCCCTCCTCCCCAAGGTCTCCCAGGCAGGACAGAAGCATTGCACACACACACTACAGAGACAGACGGTCAGATTTTGGCTCTGCCCCTACCTGATGTGTGAGCTTGCACAAGTTACTGAACCTGCCAATTAAAGAATGTCGCTCACCAGTGGCTCTAAAAGGATGAAGTCACTAGCCACTGCAGTTGCTGACCTTCGACACACCCTGAAAGGAATTCAGGGCAGAGATCAGGAATGAGGCACTCTGTGCTCTGGAAAAACTGGCAGAACAGCCCTTCAGACAGTTAGACATTTTCAGGAGAAAATTTTATGAACCCAATTTCTCGCATCTTCTCATATCTAGAAAAGCACTAAAATCATTAATGGAGATGTCTGCTCCTCATGACTAGCAGCAACCTTCTACCAAGACGTGTGCTTGCTTGCATGTACCCCTTTCGTCAAGTCATATATATGCTGACCTCCCCCACTACCTCTTCGGAGCAGTTCCTCAGAGCCAGCTGAGAGGCTGTCTCCCAGGCTTTAGTCCTCAGGAAGCCCCAAATAAAAGTGACCTCACAGCTCTCATGTTGTGTGTTTTATTTCAGTTGACAAGCCTCTGAAAAACCTCAGTTTCATCATCTATGCAATGGGGATATTGATCTCACCACACAGACACAGGGATGTGAAATAATACACTGTAGCTATTATTACTGCTATTACTATCCGCACATGGCAAAGAATGGTGATTTGACTTGGTGAAGCAGAGTATGTGTTCCTTGGAGATAGATGAAAAAGAAGCTTTTAACACACAATCAAACCCCCTCCCCCTGCACAGCATCCCTCCTATTAACCTACTACTTAGCCAACAAAGCCACATGCAGACGTTCTGTGGTCAAACTTCTGCTTTATCAATGTCTCCCTAGGATAAGCCCTGGTTAATTCCTTCAAAGGGCAGGGAGGCTTCAGTTGTCCCAGAGACGCTTTCAGTGATACCACCTCTAATCCCTGTAGCGTAATTTATCACTACAATCTATTGCTAAATTAGAGTCCAGAAATAAATGTGTTCTGGTCAACTCTGGTGTTTTAACTGGGCAACTAAGGAAACAGCTAAGAGATTTTGTTTGTTTATCCAGGGGTGTGTCTCACTGCCAATCACTCCACTGCCCATCCCAATTTAAAGAGCACTTTACCAAGTGCTTTCTTATATTAATCTTGTTCAATCCTAACAATAACCCTATGTGGTATTACCGTCTGCGTTTTATAAATGAGGAAACGGAGGCTCACAGAGGTTAAGTGACTCCCCAAAGCCATAGTAAGTGGCAGAGCAGGATGTGAACCCGCTGCCTCGATTCAGACCCGCTATGCTGCACTGATTTGAGGAGCTACTGGAAGATTCTGTAGCGTAAGTATTCCTTACGCTCATTCTCACACCCTGAACTTGAGGAACTTACCAGAGCTATGGAATCTGCCTTTGAAGCCACTGCTAGAAGTCATGACTGGACCATGACCTTGGAGAACACAAAGCAGTGCACCCAACACTCAGGGCTGCCAAAGACAACCACTTCAAAAGGACTCACTGTGGGAAACAATAAGCAATTTAGGAAAGATTTCCCATGTGTCTGATCAGTCTTAGAATGAGCTGTTTAGACTAAGTCTGGAATCACTGTTCCCCAGGACCCCACCTTGGCCAGGCCAGACCGAGGCACTCCTCCTCTTACTCTGTTTCCACTTTCCCCAACTGCTCTCACATCTATCACTGTCCTGCCATCTGCCAAGTCACGTGCTCCCCTAACCCATCAATCTCTTCACTAGTCCCATGGGTCAAACCCTGTGACAGCACAAATTCCACTGGAAATCAAAATTCTTTCACTGAGTGCCAGTTCCTGCAGGCTGAACACTACCAGGGCCAGAAGCGGGTAGGGAACCACCCAGGGCTGGAAACAGCCTCTCAGGGGCCAGCCATTCCTCGACCCGACCCCAACTGGCCCAGCCTGGCCCTTAAAGGACCCAACAGTCCCCAAAGGAGAAGCGATCTCTACAGTTCCCCTGGTAACATCAGAGGTAAACCAGATAAGAGCCTATTACCTGACAACCCCAGGAAGGTTTCTCATCCTCCAAGCCCAAAACCCTAAACCAGTGCTTCTCAAACTTGAATGTGCTGACAAGCCACCTGGGGTGCAGATTAAGTACAGATTCACTGGCCCCATCCCCAGAGAAATAGTCCAGAGGGGAGAGACCACAGGAATCTGCCCTTTTCGTCAGCACCCCAGGTGATTAGGAGGCAGGTGGTCCAGGAAACTTTGCCCAAGGCTCTCCCACCCGAATGCTCCTGGGGGACGAGGTTGCTGGAGCGACTACTCAGAAATTTCCCTGTTTGTAAAATGCCCTGTATACAGCAGGGGCTCAATAATGGGAGCTGTGAGTGCAGCGCTCAGCTATACAATGTTGCAATGTACAGTGTGGCTTCTATACTACAACAGCATGAAGTGGACGAGGCTGGGGGCAGGACTCAGGACAGTGTGCATCAGGCCCAGAGCCAAGAGCCTTCCATACACTGTCAAGTGAGGGGCCGATGGAAAGCTCACCCTATCAGCTCAATGTGGGCTGCATGTTGTGCTGGTCCTTGTCAAGGGAGAAAGACCTGTTGTACAGCTTTTATAAAAATCACTGGTCCTGAATTACTGCTCTGAATTACTGTCTGAGCCTGGACTACATAGAGAAGTCCAACAAAAAGGCTGCCTTCCAAATGCTTTCCAGCATGCAGAGCTATGAGCCCAGTATGGCTGCTGCTTCACTGCATCGGTACCCAAACGTTCAACCCCAGAGCTCCAACTGCCGTGATGTCAAGGACGTGCCAAGTACCCTCCAGGAGAGGGCCCGCCAGTGGTGAAGACCATCAGTCCACGGTGTCTAAGAGAAATAGGAGACAGGGAGTAGGCTACCAAACCACTGAAAGGATTTTTCAAACACATGTGCACTTGGTGTTTTTCCAACTCCACCCGAGTTGTCTGGATCACCTATGCATCTTTGCTGGGCAGGTGTGTCAGGCACAGGAATCCTTGTATCTTTATCTCTGAGCCTGTCTCCATGCATCATCTGCCCGTATGTGTAAAGATAAGTCAGGGGTGGGGGGCAAGCAATAACATGCTGGACGCCTGGGCATGTGTCTGTACCTGCACGTGTGTGAGTGTGTAAATGCTTGTATTCAGGCGATTCTAGAGCTGAGCCCTGGGGGTGCTGCTGTAAAGCCCGTCTCACTCTGACCAGAATCCCCGTCGATTCCTAGACCGTTCCCACTCACAGTCAGCATTTCCTGGGAAGATGATTTTGCCCTCTTTCTGTTGTTTGTCTATTTCTATTTGGGGAAAGCCAGACCCACCGGTTACTCTTCCCTTTCCTTCTCTACCACCACCCACTACCTGTCCTTTCTCGCCACCAGCTGCGACTGCCGGGGCCTGGCTGCTTCCTCTCGGCACTGCCTCGGGTGCGAGGGCTGGGCACAGCACAAACTGACTTGGAAGCGGCCTCGGAACAAAAGCACAGATCCCCCTACCGCTCAGGCAGCCTCTTTTGGACAATGCATTTTAGTACATTAGTCACATGGCTTACCCTCCACTCCCTTTTTTCCCTATCAGTTACTCCTGCCGCTCTCCACCCAGCACAGCCCAGGGAGGAAAGCAGGGCTTCCAAAGGAGGAATAAATGGGGCCTTAAACCTGAGGGTCCCTACCAACCTCATAACTTCAGGCAAATAATGCTGTCTCTCTGCGTCTCAATTGTATCACCTGTTGAACGGGGGTCCCACCTCCCACCGTTCTGGGACTGCTGTGAGGAGGGGGGATAATGACCAAGGGTCCTAACAGGCACTCTCAAACTGGTCATGAACGGTACTGGCAGCCGCTGTATTGAACTCGGGGAACTGGTGCTCCAAAACCCAAAGGTTAGGCGAGGTCGGCTGGAGTCTGTGCCGTTTTCCCAGCAAGTTAACTGGATACCCTCTGGAGATCACAAAACCAGACCACTAACCTCTTTGTTAGAAAAGAGTCACTTGTCATCTGCTTAGAACCTAGCCAGTCGTCCAACGATGATCTTGGTGTCATCAGGCATATCAAGTTTGCTGCCCTTCATTATTCCCCTCTGACAGTTCTACTAAGATTCCCAAAGAGCAAGCTCCCTCTCCTTTCCTACTCTGCCATTCAAACTCCCAACAAATCCCTGAGCAAAGCAGCCCTCACAGGGACACTCCTGAGTGACAGAGACCCTCTGCTGGGTCCAGGGCACGTCTCTGGAAGGCTACTACTACTCCCCAATACCACCCTGACAAAGGACTCCTGGCACCTACTCTCTATGGATTACAAACTCTGCCCCACAGTCACTATGCCCTACAGGGCTGCCTGTCAGGGAATCCAACTCAGAGGCTGTTGCTTTTCTAAAGATGCCAGGAAGTTCACCTATAAATCTCGAATCTCTCACCCCGAGCTCTTCTGAGTAGGCATTCAGCAACACCCTTGATTAAATTATTAAAGGTCTCAGCTTGTATTATCATTTGCCAAGTACTTTCCGCAGGGGTCCAAGAAGGCCCTCAGAGCTCTGCATGCTGTTTTCATTGAAAGTTATAGTCTCCTAAAGTTACCACAAGAGCACTGCAGTATCAATTTCTGCGGGCCCCAAGGGGCCTGAGGAAACAGCAGCGCAGAGCAATGACAGTCGGGACATGATCTAGATAAAGGAGGCCAGAGACGGTTCCTCCTCTGAACACTGCAAGGCGTCCCTCTCTACTCATCCCCAAGCACCAAGAGAACCCCAAATTCCCACTCCACTCATCACAGTGTAGGATGGGGAAGCTTGGCACACTGACAAGGGAATTGCTTTTTCCAGTTAAGTTCAAAGATTGGACATTTTTACACAGCTGTTTCTAGTATTTTAGAACAAATCTGATATGTTTACCCACTGATTGAAATTTGTGATTAAATGTTTCTCACCAGAGGGTTCCTGACTTTCTCAGGATCTGGGCTCTGGCATGTTACTTTACGCCTCACTCAGCAGCCCTCCTTGCTGTTTCCCATGCTGACTAGAAAGCCTTGCCTGGGCTCCAGCACAAGCTCATTTACCTCTTTTCCCCAGATTGTTATGATTATAAGAGCAATACATGAAATTTAGAAAATAAGGAAAGTTAAAAAAACACACACACACACAACTATAATCCCAATAGTTGCACACCTAGAGACAGGCATGGTCCATCTGTTACCATTCATTGTATCATAAGAATATATAACCATTATATGTACAAAGTTTTGAATCTTGTTTTTTAATAACATGGCATCATATATATTTTCTCATGTCATTAAATAATCTTTGAAAGTCCTTCTTTTACACTCATTCCATTTCTACTTTTAATCACAAAATATACACTTGTAAAAGACTGAACAAGTGCAGAAAGATAAAGCATAAATGAAAGTTCCTATCAGTCATCATCCTGTGTGGACCCCTTCCCTGTGGATGGCCGCTTTGGGCAGCTCGGACACTATCCTTCCAGACCCCTTTCTGCGTGTGTACATCCATACATGCTCACAAACGAATAAATCAATTAGATATCCATCTCTTACTGCTGTTTTACAAAACAAAATCCTGCTCTGCATTCAGCTGCTTGTATGGGGAACTGCTCAGTCAGGGAAACACCACTATAATCACCATTCCCAGCCATCGCAGGGCTGTGACCCCAGGTGGGCCTTTGAATGTGGTGCTGAAATGCCAAGGCCATTGATGGCATTAATACAGCCACTGGTTAGTGACCTACTATGTGCTGTGTTAAATGCTTCACAAGCATGATCTCATTTAACCCTCTCAATAGCCCTGCTATACCCATTTTACAGATGAGGACTCTAAGTAAGAGGTAGCACTGCAATTTTATCAACTGCACTCTTCACCAGTACAGTACCACCTCTTCATTCATTCATTTCCTCGTTTCTCTCCTCACCATTCTGCAGGTCTGTAATACTGCAGGCCTTATGAACACCAGTGCAGACCTGTTCATTCCTCACAGAGAAGGGGAAATTTGGCCCCATCACCGAGGTCGGAGTTTTCAAAACCCAGGCCTGCTCACTGGGAAGACTAGTCAGAGAGAAATAAATAAGGCACCAGGCCAATCCTGCCACTTCAGTGGATAAGCCTCAGGCAAATGCATAAGGGACAATGAGTCAGCAGCTCTGGGTGAGAAGCAACAAATTAACTCTTTTTTTTTTTTTGAACTTTCACTTACATTCTTGGTAAAGCTTTGAGAGAACTGTCATCTGCGAAAAGTACTTAGAAATGAAAAACATTTCCACTGAAGGGAGAAACTTTAATTTAGAATCAACTGTGAGAAATTAAAGTCATCAACTGCAATGGTGGCTATAAAATGTGAATTGGTGGTGTAGCTCCTCCCAACGCCTGTTAAATGCCCTTAAAGCTCAGCTTCTCACGCACCAGTGGACTGAACCTCTGGCGACAGCTGCCCTGCAGTGGGACTGTTTGAAAGTGAGCCCAGGCAGCCTGAGAAACCTGCAAGTTTCCCCCAAAGGAAAAGTGGAACAAGCAGTAGCTTACATACCCTTGTCTGTGAGATTTTTTCGAATGACTAGAATAGTAAGAATATCCAGAATACGTGGATTCGGTATCCATAGCAATGGAGAGCTTGCTCTTGCTGAAGGAGCAGGTACTGTTTCTCCTTAGAGGTAGAGAATCTCACCTACTGCACTCCTCCTCAGACCTCAAAGGGCCTGGGAATCAAGGACTTACTCTTCGGCAGGAACGAATTCTGGGAAAACAGGGGAAAAAAAAGATATCAACCTTCAAAGCCAAACCCAAGGGGCCAGAAGATAAGTGACAGTAGTAATCTCCTCTCTGGGGTCTCTGTGACGGAACAAGTGAGCAAGGGTGAGGCTCCTGAGTGCTAAATGCAAGCAGCCAGCTTGCCCAGGTGTCTGGGAGGGAGACAGGTGGGTGCCGGGCAAGCCCAACCCCCACCCCGCGGCAGCGGGAAACCGGAGGTGGGAGAGACCTGGCCCTTGGCCATCTCCCAGACACAGCCCGGCCTTCCTGGCATCCCAGCCCTAGACACCGTGCCCAGCTCCCACTGCCAGTGTGCTGGTTACAAAACAATACCCAGGGAAGCAGCTTTAAAGGGATTTGCTCAGAGTTTCCGAAAGCCACTGGGGGAAAAAAAAAAAAAAAGGGTTCTCAATCTCTTTAATCCAGGAATCCAAACTCCTGAGAATTTATCTCAGGGAACTAATCTCTTTTTTTAAAAGAAAAACTATGATTAGCACATTGTCTTAAATAGTGAAAAGCTAGAAACACTCTCAATGCCCCCCAAACAGAGGACTAGGTCAGGGAAACATGATTCATTCACCCAAAGAAATATCATAGAGCTGTTTAAAATGATAATTATGAAGAACAGAAATTTGTATGATATAGTGATAAATTTAAAAAGCAGGCTACATACAGCATTGCAGATAGACACTGAAATCTACATTCCAGTTACAATCACATAAAATCACTTATGTAAGGACAAGGATGACAGAACATCAGAAAACGAAAGCAGGTGATTTATTAGCTGCAGGTTCCTGGGCCTTCTCCCACATTTTCATTAGATATTTCTATGCAATAAAAATAAATTGGAAACGTTTCCAAGTACATTCCTGAGCCCCACATGTTAAACCTTTACTTCGAGAGAAAGGAGTTCTGCACCCCTCACCCCAGAGCTGGTCTCCACCCCACAGGGCTCCTCCTTCCAGCGCCCCTGGAAGCTGACACTGCAAACAGAGCCAGTGAGATCAGTGTGAAGAAAAAACAAAGAAGCTGCAAATGCCATACCTCTACCCCCACTGGGAGTAGGCCAAGGCTCCTGAGCAATGACCAGCCAGTCTGGAGGGAATCACCCACAAACCACCACTGGCCAACACAGTCCGAGCCTCAGTACCACCTAGGTTGTGTTTGCCCTTGTCATTCATTCCCTAGGGTCTGTCACCTAGGGCTAGCCTCCCTTGTCCTGATGTCCTGACTCATTATTTCATGTCTGCTCTCCTGCATGAGCCCAAGGTGAGCAGTGGGGAGACCCGGGGTCTAGCCAGGGCTCCTCACTGTCAAGTACACATGGGATAAGCCACCTGCCTTCTTGAGCCTCGGTTTCCTCATCTGTCAAATGGGGATAAACCCACCAGCCATGGACTTCACAGGGTTGATCTGGAGATATAAGCTGATACAGTATCAGGAGCTGGGTTCCAATCCCAGGCTTTACTCATCTGTTAGCTATACGACCTCAGTCAAATTATTAAATCTCTCTGAACCCACATCTGTAAAAGGTGAATAAAAGGGCTCATGCAAGAAACAAACAAGCTACAACTGTGACCACTCCCAGCACCGGCTCCGATACTCTGGATAAGGGACATTTGGGGTTATCAGGACTCCCGTGACCAGTCCCCAACCTAGAGGCTCTCCTTGTCTCTCTCAGTAAGAGAAAGGCATGGAAAGGAGCAAGGCAGAGCGGGTGCCCATGCTCACCTTCCCACCTGAGGCTCACCTGCGGCCAGACAGCGCTGGGCTTGCATCCCAGTGCTGTCCACGGCTTGGTAACTAGCTGTGTCCCCCCTCGGAGCCTCAGGTCTCCTCATCCGTAAAATGGAAATAAGGCAGCCTATTTTGTGCGGTGACTGTAAAGAATCAAATGTGGAAAAAAACCCCACTGTGGGCACTTTAAAAACATGTTAGTTTTGCTCTTGGACCTTCCCCCACTTTTCTAGAAGACTTTAAGAGGCGGCTCATCTTTTTTTTCTCCCAACTCTTCCTCCCAGCATGTTCACTAGCAATTTCAATGAGCTTTCAGCACCTTAGACTCTCACTGCCTTTCTGGGCTATGCTGCTTGTTCTTCTCCATACCTGGCAGACGCCAGCCTCAGGAGGTGAGCCAAGATCTCCAGACCTGCCCTGAATGAGCCTCTTTCCCCAAAGGCCCTTCACCCAGCTCTCTGCTGACCTGCAGGTTCCAACACCCGGCTGCCTGGCCCAGAAACCTGACTGCTGTCTTCTACATCCAGAATTGACCATCCACAACGTCTATACTTTTTTCTGCCCTCCAACCCGTTAACTCTCGAGTCTCTTTTCCATCCCAGCTTTTAACTATTTCTGGCTAAATGCTGCTGGGGTGTCTCAGAGGCAGGTGGCCCAGGCGCCGAAGACCTGGGCTGATCCTATTCACGTTCCCTGGCCGTGACACCATGGGGCAGACACTTACCTCTCTGAGCTTATCTCCCCACCCTCCCACCCCCCTGACCCCCCCCCCTGTAAAATGAGGCCATTTAATATGATTTCTTCCTAGGGTTGCTGTTAAGCATTAAAGGAAGCTCCCAAAATAAAGCCTCTGGCACATGCTAATCCAAATTTCATTCCCCTACTGCAAGAGGACGTCATCCTTCATCCTCATTAAAACCTCCGGCCATCCGTTAAGGCAACTCCAGGCATGTCCCTCAAAGGAAATCATGGGTTCCCAAGTGCTCTTTGGGGGAAAGCTTTACCTCCACTCTACCAGCTGCCCTTGTCTGGTTTCTCTCTCACAATTCCTGCCTATACTTATCAAAGGGGTGGTTTGCAAATGCTGCCATTTCCTCCCTCTTGTCACCCCAATCCTCCATCTTCAACACTCCACTGAAACAGCTCTAAGTTGGCCAGAGATTGCCAGGAGCCAAATCCAAAGGTCCCATCCTTGTCCTCCTTCCCCCCAGACCTTCTTAACCCATGTGTTCATTCATCCGCCTCCACGTTTAGTGGGGCTACGAGAGACCTGCTAGGCGATGCTTGGTTACAGCGATGACAATGGCACACAGCACACGGCTGCCCTCGCGGAGCTCCCTGCTGCCTCTCCTCCGATTTGATGGTGTTTATGCTACTCCTCCTCCAACAGTCCTTCCCCTCTCCCCCATCAAGTTATCTTTTAAGACTCAAAACTCACCCATTATTCTCCTCCGTCCATGGATTTACTCTAGGATAAGCTCCACGGAGACAGGAGCTACTGTTTACCTACCCCAGGATACACTGAACAGAAGAGGTACCCAACAAATACTTACTGAAAGGATAAATCCCCAACGCACATTTCCTACTCAGATGCCTCTTGCTCCGCTTGGGATTATCATCACCCCCACGATGCTCTCCGGTGCCCCGGACTGTTCTTTTCAATTTCCTCCACTGGCGCCATACAAACATCCTACTGACCCTATAGAGCCAACCCAGCACCATTTTCACAACTCTCTCCCCACTTCATCCCACACATTCTACTGTCACTAAATGCCCTCTGTCCCCTGGGATCCACCCCTCAGTCTCCCAGTTCTCAGGCCACCCACTTCCTCCAGGCTCCACGGACACAGGGCTAAACTATTACAAAGCCTGCAGGTTTCCTCACAGAATCCAGTCTCTAGAGAGTTCGGGCCCCTTCTGCGTCACACTGTCTCTATCAGACCTATCAATTCTTGTCCAAGATCTCAGTGAGGATTAAGAAGCAGCAACCAGAGGCAGATGGACAAAATCCAGAGCGAACTCATCTCAAAAGCCAATGGAAGAGTTTCGACATAGTTAAGAGAAAAACACATCCTGAAGCTTATCATTGCAGCAGTACATTTACAAGATAGTTCCCTTGTATGCACAAGAAATTAGCAGAACTCAGATAAGGTCAGAGGGAGGCCTTATCAGGAAGACAATAAAGTAATGAAAAGGAATCAGGTTCTCTGGGTAATAAACTGATAGGCTGCTGCACTGGCTTGAATAGGATAGGGTCATATAAAGGTGTAAATGTGGATCCTGGAATCTGGAACTATCTGTCTATCACACTGACCCCTGACATGACCCAGACTGTGCCTGGCTCTGGCTCGGCAGCTGTCAGAGTGATCTTTCAAATCACGACGTGGACGTCACTTCCCTGCTTAAAACCCCTCCACGGTGTTCCACTGCGCTTCAAATAAAACTCAAAATCCTTCACTTGGTCTGCCAGGCCCTGCCCACCTCTCCAGCTGGGCTTTCCTTCTCTACCCGAGGTTCTCTAAGGCACCCGGCTCTCTGCAGCCTCAGTATATCTGCTCTACTCACTCTTCACCCACCTCATTTTGCCCAATTCCTACTCATCCCTATCAGCTGAAATACAGCTTCTTTCAAGGGCCTTTCCGGTCCTCCGGCCTCGCCTGGCCCTTTCCCAGCTCCCTGTACTTCTTGATATCCCAATTTCCAATTACGCAGGGACTGGCTCCTGTAGAGACAGTAAGCTCCACAAGGGCAGGGGGCCTCTTTCATTACTCTCTCTCCAGCTCCTGGAGCACAAGAGGCTCTCTGTAAATGTGTGCTGAATGAAGGAAGGGTTTAGGTGGCAGATCTCGGGACGTGGAGCCCATAGGTTCACTGTGGAAGAAACCTTAGAGGTCGTCTATTTTAAATCCTCAGTTTTACAACTGAAGAAAAAGATGCAGAGATTACATTCCACGGTATCCGAACCACCAAGAGTTGAGCTGCTCTGCTGCTTGCACAAGTCTTACTCAGCGCCAAAGGTTATATGCCAGACACAGTAAGAACTGGCATCAGTCTCTGCCTCCCCCAGTCCTCCTGTCATTTATCCCTTCCGGGCTGCAAGCAAACACCAGGATAGGGCTAGAGCTTGTCAAATCACATCTCATGAAGGTCAGAGGGCAGTGTTGAGACAGGTGCAAGAGCACTTTTGACTAAGTGGCAGCATCTTAAATCTGGAATTCCCCGGCAAAAATGTCAGAGGATCTCCTTCACCCCCCCTTTATTAAAAGCAAAGTGGGGATCAGTGGCCTCGAAGAGAATCCGCCCCTAAAGTCACATTCACTCACATAAAATATACCTGACTCCTACTTAAAAGGAAAACACAGTGTTCAGAAAATCATATGAGGGAAATAATATGTTATGGTAATGACAGTGGTAAACATAAGCTAACCTTCTCAGAAAAGGAAATTATAAAAATGTCAACAGCTCTGCCTAGAGCTATTAAGTGAACTTGGGTTGGAGGGTAGAAAGTTACCTTGCAAGGGGTACAGAGACACACGCTGAATTTAAAGAGCCATTCTGCGCCTTCTGCAGTGGATATATTTCTAAGGGAAGCAACTGTGTTTACATATACTGTGCACATCACTTTGAATATTTGATTTTTATCATATATATAATTCTAAAGGGTTTACACCATTTATTATTTTTATTGTTTTCAAGCTAACATGTTTCTCAAGGTACCCATTTTTAATTACGTGGCACTCAAGGGGAAAAGGATAATTTAGATAATTTTGTTTAGTCAACTTTTCTTCTACAGGGGACAAGCAATGAGCACAGGTTTTGAAGTTAGATTGTCACTGTTCAAATCCTGGCTCTGCTACTTATCAGCTGTGTGACCTCAGATTAAGTACTTAACCTTTCTGTGCCTGTTTCCCTAATTATAACAACAGAATTATATTTTACTTACCTTATAGGCTCAAGGTGGGTTAAATGAGATCATTCATAATCATTCAGACTAATGCCTAGCACACGGTAAGCACTCACAACTGGTAAGCATTATTACTACTTAGTAAAGTTAAATTCCTTCCATTGGAAAGAACACCTTTGTAAGGCACATGACTTATGTATCATTTTCATTAAACTTATGTACTTTTTTTAGTCTATGTGAGTCTACCTTTAATGAATCCCATTACCTAGAGTTAACTAATTTATTGATTTCCATTCTTTTCCTTGCAGGCCTTCTTTTACCATCCCCAGGTTAGAAATGAGTATCAGAGAAAACTGTGTGTGTTTTATTGGGTTTATCTGGAGGACCTCAGCGTTGTAAGGGAGGATGGGAAGAAGTATTTTGCTGAACTTGTGGTCTATAAACCGTAACACATCATCCAGGCCACTGATGTGGCGATCAGAAAGATTGTGGCATTTGCAACAAACCCAGTGATTCTTTCATTACAACAGTGCTCTTATAAATGAGTGATTCCGGGCCACTATTCACAAGGAAAGAAAATGTCAACCTCATTTTACCTGTCTTGCCAATGATTTCAACTCACCTTGCCAGAATATCTCCTCTTGGCTCCAGTCATCAACTACCTCTGAAACACCCTTAACAGCTGGGTATAGATTTCCAAAAGCTGTGAATGGTTAATGTGTCTGGAGTTCTTACGATGTATATTTGTTTTCAAGTGACCCCCTTGTCCCCTGCCAGATTTTTAAGCTTCGGAAAAGTAAATTTCGTAAGTACTACCTCCCCTGTAAATTCCATGATGCCGGGTCCAATGACTGCTGTCCAATAAGTGGTATTCAGAAGGACACCGATGGAGACAGACCTCAGCTGAACATACATGCACCTTTTCATCAGGCTTCAGGTGAGACCAAAGCCACTACTAGAAACATGGTCCAACCCCACGTCCACCTAATCCTGTCTTGTCCACCTTCTGGAAAATGGCACAGCACGACGCCCATACACAACTAGTCCCCTAGCCACAGCTAGTTCACTTTATAGAGAGAGAAGGGCCATAATAATCTAATGGTTCATAGTTAATCGAGTGCTTCGTATGTATTAGGAACTGTTTTAAGTCATTTGCATATAATATCTCACTTAATCCTCAGAACAAGCCTTATATGGGAGAAAAAATATGAATTTCATGTTACAGTTAAGAAAACCAAGGTGGCATACCTGGTAAGTGCTGGAGCCGGGTCTTGAACTCTGAGAGTCTAATTCCAGAACCTGTGCTCTTGACTATGGAAACTATATAGCAATGTAGCAATTATCTGACTTGTTTATTTACAGAGAGGAGGGGAGGTAACAATCACAAATTGTCCCAAACCACACATAACCCACAAAGAATTCTGCAATTTCAACTCCTACTCACAGGTTCAGTGTCCCAAGCATTGTGGGGAGTCCAAAAGAAAAGAAATGAATCTGAAATAGTTCTAACTCCAAGGAGCTTACAGCCTAAAGGTAGAACCTGCCTATTAAAATACAATGTGATAAGTGCCCACTCAACCCAAATGCTGCTGAGGTCTGGGATAACAAACAGGGTGTGTGTTTGTGTGTGTTGGGGGATGGAGGGGAGAATACCTTCCTCACTCAACATTTGTTTATTCTCCAGTGGACCAGGGTGACCTGGCATTGCTTCTTGGTCAGGAAACCTTCCTTTACGGTTTCATCCTTTTGCTCAAGTACACAAGGCAATGAAAATGTATTGCCTGGCAAGCAGTCCTTACAAATATGCTATTCTCAAAATTCTCCCATTTTACTTACAAATTAAGTTGCAACCAAGTCACACTGCCAACACTGTAACAGTGAAAATTTCACCCTAGCTGTTTCACTAATTATATTGAGAGACATCAAAGTCTAGGAATGCTAAATGCTTATGGATAGGTGAAGAGTGTTATTTCTTTGAACTGGAGAATAAACCGTTTCCTCCCACAAATCAAAGCCCCAACTATATCACATTGATTTAATTCAATTCTAAAAACTCTAATTAGTGGTTACATAAAATGACTAATTACATCTCCCTGGATTCAGACAGTTTCTGCCATCTCACTTAAAGAGCCTAGGAGCTGTGTAATCAAACAACCCACCCACCGGAAGGAGAATGCTAATTAGCATTGTTGATTGGTGACACAAGTTATAATATTTTTCCAGCAACCCTGTAAAATTTATAAACACATTAGTGAAAATGCCAGATTCTTTACAGCGTGCTAGCTTTTGGAATAAATGTCTAAAAATACATGCATTTCCAATCACAGCCCCCCAAAAGGGGTTTAACAAAATGCACGTGCCAGCCACACAATCATCATAATGAAGAGCTCTAACATCTCTAAACAAGCGGCTAAACGAGCTCACAACACCTTCGCGGGGTGGGCTTTATACCTGGTTTGAAGCTGTGAAAACTGAGCCACAGGTTTCTCGGCTCCAAGTCTCACTAGCTCATCTCCGGGCCGCCAGGCCGCGGCTCCGCCCCACTCCTGCCTCCGCCACCGACGCGTATAAATTTTTATAAAGCTTCACACTTCTCCGGACACGTTTGCTTGGGGCAGTTTAAAGCCTGCAGGAGGAAATGAGTTCCTGCCCGTGGCGAAGGCTGCCCCGAGGCGGTGAGATTGTCTCCAACCCGGACGCCTCGGGCAGAGACTAGCCGGACGCCTCCTGCTCCACCCCGGCGTTTTTGAAAGTAAACTCCTACCTGCCTGTTGCGCTCTCCGATGCGCAACCGGACTCGCCCCCCGCCCGCCTCCAGGGCCAGCTCCCTTCTGTAAGCGAGGTGGGAACACAGGCCAGCTCTGTGCCGGTTTCTGGCCCAGGGTCGGGCGGGCCCCCGGGCGCGGGCTGTTCCCGGGTCGAGCCCCACGGCGGGGTGGGAACCACGGAGCGCGCCCGGCTCCCGGGGTGCGCAGGGCGGTCCGGCCCCAGCCCCGCAGGGCCGGTGCCTCAGCGCGGGTGCCTGCAGGAACGCTCGGCCACTCCCTGCCGGCCGGGGCGCGCACCCCAAAGTGCAGCCAGGGGAGAAGCGAGCGTCCGAGGAGTGGGGAGGAAATGCCCGGACCGAGGAAGTGGGGTGCGCGGGGAGCGCGGCCCCGGGGCGGGAGGGGCGCACCTCGCGGGGATGGGAGAGGAGTGGGGTCCCGGGAAGCACGGCTCGGGCTATGGACCGCGGGAGGGAAGGAGGCTCCCGGCCAGAGGCGGGAGGAGGGCAGTGAACCGGGGTCTGAGTCCGGGGTGGGGCTGCGGGAGGAGGACTAAGGGGCTCGCGGGGTCGCGCGTCCGGGTGGGGGCGTCTCCCCGCGGGAGGTCTGCACCCCGCGCCCGCCGCCCCGCCGCGCCCGGCCTGCGGCGGGACTCACCTCCGGGCCGGCCGTGCGGGCTCCGCGGCCCGCGGTCTCGGCTCGCAGCGGCCCCGACTCTGCGGCCTGCACTGCGCTCCTGTAGAGGCAGAGCCCCGCCGCCGCCGCCGCTGCACTGCTGCTTTCCGCTTCCTGTCCCGGCGCCGCCCCGCAGCCCGAGCCCAGCCCTGCGAGCCCGGCGCGGCCGCGAGCCAAGAGCAGCGAGCGCGGCCGGCCCAGCCGAGGGCCCGGCCCACCTGCAGCGCAGGGCGGGGCCCGCCGGCGTCTCCCCGCAACCCCCAGGCTCTCCGCGCCCCGGACACACACACACACTCACACTCAAACACACACACCGACTCACACACACACCCGCGCAGGCACACTCGTACCCACACAGACCTTAGGGGCTGACCACACACACACTCATCCACACATCACAAACACATGGTCAGGGATTGACCCCCCCAGCACCCCAACATACTTGCACGCTCAAGCTTACACACTCATGCACACACAGACTCACAATCATGCACAAAATTCAAGCCTGTCTGCCCCCACTGGAGCCTCAAAACACATACATTTGCCCAGCAGCCCAGGGACTAACCCCCTCCACATACACACACACACACACACACACACTCAAATACACATATTCCAAGAACCAGCCCACAAATATCCATATATACCCACACCTCAACCCACATACACACTCACACTTAAACTCACATGCAGCTCAGGAAACGACCCCACATATAACCAGGCACACCCAGACCCCCTGTAGGCCCCCAAAACTGACCCTACCCCCCCTCCTCCCTTTAACAGCGTGGTCACTGCCCCCCAACCCCAGTATCCTAGAAGCTACTAGAAGAGCACACCTCTGAAGGCAGGCAGCCCCAGGTTCCAATCCTGATTCAACCAGGTCTGCTTCTAAGTCTTTGTTTCCCCGTCTGAAAAGCAGAGAGGAAGATAAAGCCAGCCTTTGCAGGATAGTGGTGAGGATTATGAAAAGTGGCTGGTGCCCAGTAGACACTGAACAGTTGCCAACTATTCATATGAATATTTACACTCTTCTTACTTAGTTGTCTTGTGTGGGTGAATAGGGTTAGGGATCCATGTGGAGAGTCTGGAATCTGGCTGGGACCCAAAGCAGCTTACATGGCAGCGCTGCCCAGTAGAGGTGGTGTATAATGAAGTAGTGTGGGCAGTGGGGTGGGGAAACATACCCACGCTGAACTAGCCTTAGTTACGGAACTTTAGCCCCCAAAGCCCTCACTCTTCCCTCACCACCTCTTCCCCATCCTCCCTAGTCCCCATTCTCTCTCCCATATATATTATATTTCTTGAGGACATTATATGTTCAGTGTAGGTGATCTTCATGCAGCCCCATCCGGCCACCAGGCTTACTGCTCACTCTTGGCCGTGTAAGGCGTCTGACCCTCCCCCTCGCCAGCCTCTTACCTGTCTCCTGAGGGCAGCCAGCTTCCTAAGGGTAAAGCCCATTGTCTGTCCACCCGAATCAGTGCTCAGGTGCAGAAATGTAGAGTTTTATAAAAACATGTCTCTTTCATCTTTAAAGTGTAGACCCTTCAAAGTTATAACAGGCCAGGGACTTCCAATTGTAGTTATGACATTACTGAATAGCCCCCATGAGATCTACAGATCCTCAATGGATTTTCATGAAAAGTGATTTTAGTACACTTTAGTGTATTATGTCTACCTTACCATGTGGTGCTTTTGTGGGAAAGAGAGGTAGTGCAAAATAAACCCTTTTTTAAGATAATAAATTCACCTCTAAATGCCATCTACTGTTTGTTTTTATCCGACAATCTCAAGTATTCGAGTTTAAAAGATGAGTTGGAAAACTTCTCAGGAACTGAATGATTGTATAACCCGGCTCCCATTACCTGTCACAAAGTGGGTCAGCCTTAACCTGGGGTTCGGTTAGCAGACTTACCGAACTCTTGCCTAGACTCTAGCTTAACCTTAATCAGTAAAAAAGGTAATATTGGGGGCTCCATCTGCCACTCCTTGGTCTTATCATTTGTGCCAAAGTCAGTTGGGGAAAGGGGGTACTATGTACTGGGTGCTCTCAAGACAACAGCGTGACTGTAATTCCACAAATTCATGCATATATCTCTCTCCCTTCCTGCCCATTCTTGCAGATTTCCCAAACCCTAAAATGCTACCCACTAAAGTTCTTCCTGCTACCAAGGTCCAACACAAATGCTGTCTCTATAAAGCCTTCTCCAGTTCTCCCAACGAGAAAACGTTCTCTTCTCCTCATTTGAATTCTCTGGATTTTTATGTTCACCTTCTACTGTGTATTGGTTATTTTGTCTCACTCAATAATGTGTAAATGCTAAGTCTTTATCTCTTTTCTGTCACAGGTCTTTCCACATAGTAGTCATTTTGAAAACTACTTAGCAGATGAATGAATGGCTATAAAATACCACTTGCCCCGGGAAATTAATAATCTAATCAGGAAATAATCTAATTGGAAAGTAATCTAATTGGAAAGTTATGACATGTGCACATAAAGATAGTTAACAACAAAAGAATATATAAAATGCTAAATGCACTATTGGCACACTTTTTACGAAGTCACTTATCCAGCCTCAAGAATTCTGAATACACCTAAAAAACAGGAGTTAAGTGAAAAAGGCCTCTGATCAACTGAATAGGTTGCATAAATTTGTGCTTTAAAACCGATAGACTTTGGGACTTCCCTGGTGGTGCAGTGGTTAAGAATCCGCCTGCTAATACAGGGCACAGGGGTTCGAACCTGGGAAGATCCCACATGCCGCGGAGCAACTAAGCCCGCGTGCCACATCTACTGAGCCTGCGCTCTAGAGCCCGCGAACCACAGCTACTGAGCCCACGTGCCACAGCTACTGAAGCCTGAGCGCCTAGTGCCCCTGCTCTGCAACAAGAGAAGCCACTGCAATGAGAAGCCCACGCGCTGCAACGAAGAGTAACCCCCGCTCGCTGCAACTAGAGAAAGCCCGCGCGCAGCAACGAAGACCCAACGCAGCCAAAAATAAATAAAAAATTTTAAAAACCAAAACAAATAGACTTTGTACATAGGAGAATCTCTCATGCCCTCACTTAAGACACTGTTTACATGTAGTTTACAAATATTTCTATAAACTTTGTCGTCTGATTCCTAAGCCTGCTGTAGGTTAGAAACACATTAAAAGAGAGCAGGAGGTGACCTCAGGAGATCCCAGGGACCACAAAGGGTGGTCACTGCAAAGACTGTTTAACTCCAAAACTCATGCCCTTTCCTTTTACCAGTTCCTCCTCTTGGTACATTATCACATCACAGAATACCGATGACCCTGAGTTATAAAAGTTAGATGGATATTCTGTAGATAGTACTCTATTTAAGAAGACAGGGAAGGTGTTGAAAAAAAATTAGATTTCCATCCAAAATGTTTGAAATGTTAAGAAGTGCTGGTTCTTTAAAAGTTCATTTTCTGTAAAATCTACATATGTGTAATATCTGCTTCTAGGTTAATAATGCCAGTGATGAGGTGCTAAAATATGGGTTATTGGTGCCCACAGGGAGAGTCACACGGGTCTGAATGGTCAGGGTCAACTTGTCCATGAGGACAAGAAAAGAAAAGAAGGAAAAGAGGAAAGAAAGAAGTGGAATGGGGACAGGTGGAGGACAGTGGCTGGAACAGTGACTGGCTTATCTCAAGTACTTGCTTAATCAATGTGAGTTGAATAAATGGGTAAATAGTATTTCTGTTTGGAGTCTGGGCAGGGGTGTGGAGAGAACGGTGTCTGAGATAGAGTCAAGGGCAGTGAGCAGAGTGGTTAAGCTCAAGAAAAGGGCTCATGCTGAGACATAGAGGATTCAAAGTTGAGTGGCTGGGATTAGAAGATGGAGAACTTCGAATCCAATATTAGTGTCTGAACTTTTTAAAATGGGCTAGCGATGTGATCAAGTATTCATCCACCCATCCATTCATTCAAAAACACATACTTAGTACCTACTAGAGGCAGGCAATGTATGAGCTACGGAGAAACAAAAGTAGATAATGTAACATTGATCCGTGATTCGACAAGTTAGTCAACAAATATTTATTGAGCACTTATTTTTTAAAATTAATTAATTAATTTATATTTAGCTGCGTTGGTTCTTCGTTGCTGCATGTGGGCTTTTCTCTAGTTGCAGCGAGAGGGAGCTACTCTGTTTTGGTGCGCGGGCTTCTCATTGTGGTGGCTTCTCCTGTTGTGGAGCACAGGCTCTAGGCGCTTGGGCTTCAGTAGTTGTGGCACGTGGACTCAGTAGTTGTGGCGCATGGGCTTAGTTGCTCCGCGGCACATGGGATCTTCCCGGACCAGGGATCGAACCCGTGTCTCCTGCACTGGCAGGCGGATTCTTAACCGCTGCACCACCAGGGAAGTCCCTATTGAGCACTTATTACGTGCCAGTCACTATTCTAGGCTCTGGGGATACATCAAAATAGACAAAAGCTTCTGCCCTCATGGAGTTTATATTCTAGTGAGGGGGAGATGGGCAAATGAGCAGCATGTCAGATGGTTTAACAAGTGCTCAGGAGAGAACAAAGCGGGATGGGAGACAGGGGTGGGGGTGGGGTGTGCCCCTCGCTGTCCTGGAGGATGTCTTACTGTAGCTTCAGCAGAGCCTCACAGTGGAAGAGGAGAGCGCTGGGACTGGGACCAGAGCAGCACAGAGAAAGGGGCCAGCTTAGCCTGAAGAAGCGGCGTGGCTTCACCCGGCCGTGACCCTGGGAGCAAAGCTTGAAGGATGAGTATTTGACAGAGGAAACGGGAGGAAGCATTCTGGGTACAGGCACAGAAGCGTGGCAGAGTACGTCCAGGAAGCCATGTCTGACGGTGTGCCGCGCTGATGCGCCGGAGGAGAGTGGGGGCGGGGTGGCACAGGAGGCCGTGCAGAGCCGCAGGTCTGGAAGGATGAGGCACCGGAATGCCGCTGGTGTCCGGAAGGGCAGGAAGGAAGCTCTGAAGCAGCACGGCTCCTCGGGGGCCTGCCAGCAGTTTGGCCTGGGGAGAGCATACGGGAGGAAGCAGGGCTGGGATGGGTGGAAGGGGGCAGCACGACCTGGCAAAAGGGGGCAGAGTCCGGAGCTCGCAGGGCTCTATGTGGTGAGCTTAAAAGTGTGGGTTTTATCTGGTAGGCAATGGGGAGCCATTGAAGATTTTTACGGAGAGGAATAAGATGAGCTGACTTTGCGGTTTGGAGAGTGGCTTCTTGAGGAAAGAGTGAAGGCAGAGGGACCAAATAGGAGAGACATAGGGAGCCTGAAGTGATGAATGGGCCTGAGTTACTGCAGCCTTTGGAGGCAAATATCAATCACAAATGGGGAACAGAGAGGAAGAAGAAGTTCAAGGAGAAAAGGTAAGTTCAGTTTTAGGTATGTTGAGTGTAAGTATCTTTGGGAGGTGCAGGTGCAAACAATAAGAGGTCACATTTATTGAGCATTTATTATATGCCAGCACTGTTCTGAGTATTTTATAGGTCTTATTCATCCTTCACAGCAACCCATGTTTTAGGTATTATATCATCTATATCCATTTTACAGAGAAGGAAGCTCAGGCATAGAAAGGTTAAATAAACGGCAGGAGATCATGCAGCTGCTGACAGGTGGCGCTAGGCTTTGACCCCAGTTTTGCTGACCACAGACTCCCCGCCTTTAATCCATCAGCTATACTGCTTCTTGGCAGTGTACATTTAGAACTCAGGAGGAGACGGGCTACTGACAATGAATATAGTTTTCGGAGATTACATGTGGTTGACAATGAAGTAGAGAAAAGAGCAAGAGGTGGGTAGAAAACTGCAGAACATGTGAGGCAGAGAGATATGACAGGGACTTGCAGAGGTGACAGGTGTCATAGTTGTTTTGTTTCGAAATAGGAAATCCTGAAGCCTGTTTATAGACCAGGGAGAAGAAATCTTAAATTTCAAAATTTAAGACGGGAGGGGTAACTTGGGGGATGGGTGGGAGGACTAGCCTTGTAAATGTAGAGACAGAGGTGAGCCTAATGTGAGCATGGAGAGTCAAGGGCATCTCAGTATTCTCCATGAAGTAGGAAGCAAGTGGCTCTAACGGAGCCTGGGAGGCCAGGAGATGGAGTCCAGAGAGAGGAGGTATATCTGATGGCTTCTCAGGGGCCCTTTGAACATCTGATTGCCACTGGGATGGAAATTACAGAAAATGCACATTCCCTTTTTTTTTGCAAACCATTTGAATGGACTCACAGACTCAAGGCCTCTAAAGGACCCCAGACATTGTCCTCTCTACAGCCTCTTCCATGTCTAAGAATTGTTATCTTTAATGAGTTAAGTTTGAGGTGAGAGTGGGATGCCCAAATAGAAACTTGAAAAAGCAGAGGAAATGATGAGACTTTCTATTTAACAGCTTTCTTGGGCTCGGGAGTATAGTCTATGGACAAGAAAGCAAATGTGCTCTGTGTAAAGGGGGACCTAAACACACAGCCATGAGCCATGGAACAAGTGCGCTAACGCCCCAGTGGGGCCAGGCCCTGGCATCCGCGCTGGTCCACAGGCCTGAGTGGGTAGCTGACTCCCAGGCCCAGCGGCTCTCATTACCAGGGGTGCTGGGAGGCAGCGCAATGTCAGGTAGAGCTCAGATCTCAGAAGCAGGATGCTGCCAAGGCTTCAGTCAACCCTTCCTTTTCACTTGTTATCAGTGAAAAGGAGATAAGCCAGGGGCAGAGAACCTGATGGAGACACCAGTCAGAACACATGGCTCTGGGGCTTCTAGGTGTTCCCAAGGTGATTCCACTTGCCTGGGCTGTGCAAAGGATCACACTCAGGGCCAGTCATGGGCAGGGATGGACTGGCTAATAATACCTTCTGGGGACTGGAAGTTTCTTCTTTAATGTTGTTTTTAATCTGGGGAGTCATCATCAGTAATTCATTACCTATTTATAAGAACCCCTTGAATAACACCCTGCATACTGCGTTAAGCTAATTACTTGGACTAACACCAGGTGGCATTATTTCCTAAGGGTGAACCAGCCTCTGGCACTCCTGGCCTGGGCTCAGACTCCGGGCTGTGGAGCAGACACAGGTGTGGAAGGAAGGCCTCGGCTTCTGGCCCACAGCCAGATCCACTCACCGCAAGTCACCAATAGTCTCCATGGTTGCTGCAGAAGGGGAAGGCCAAGTCTGGGCATAGAAAGACAACACCATTAATCCATCTTAGTGATCAGGGTTTGAGTTAATTATACCTTTTTATTTTCTGCATTTCTAATGCTTTGACATCTGGGGGCCTTGCTGCCCCAGGAGAGACTGCCCCCCTCAGGGCTAGCTAATTCCTAGACATAGTAAAGACTCACAAGCGATGCTCTTCATATGCAAACCAACCAATCCAGAACCCATACCCCATCCTTCTCCTCTATCCAACTCTCACACTCTGGACCACTATCCATCTGCCCTAATCACCCCAGGGTCAGGTATGGGACAAGTAGAGACAGCCCCTACATCCCAGAACCTGCTGAAATTATTTAAACCAGAAATCCTAAGCCTGCTTACCCTGCCTTACTTGTTCCCTCTCACAGGAAAATAAAGCCTCTTGCCCATGTTTTCCTCCCACTCTCCCTGCCTCCTGACTGACCCTGGTGCTTCTCTGTGTGGCCCTGCCTGGTGTAGTGTACCCCCTCCTCTTGGAATTGTCTTCTCAAAGGCAAGTGTCTCCTGATCTGTTGGCCTTATCATACCTGAATAATAATAAAACCTACATTTTAAAACAGGGTTTCTATTGAAACCGCTCATTTGTGAACCATATAAATGATTAGGCAGAGAGAAGGAATTAATATTTATTCTGTTTTTTATTATGTGGCAGGCATTGTAATAGTCATTTTTAATCTATTATTTAATAGTATTTTCCTGGTAACACTGTAGTGTAGATTTTTTTTTTTTACAAAAACTCAAATAGTTTAAGTGCCATTTCCAAGGTCACAGAAGCTAAACCCAGGCTTTCTGGTTTCCAGCCAGACTTTCCCATTGCACTGGTTGTAGATAACTAAGACAGATTTCTTCTTGCTGTTACTTTATTCCCTCTTCCCTTCTCTGATTAAAGATCACTGCTTACCCCATCCTCTACCACTTTTCTTTCTTTCTACTTTTCCATTTATTTATTTATATATTTATTAGAAACTGTTTATTTTCCATCAACCTATTTCCATTGTAAGAGTTTGTGAAAGAACAGCTTAAGACCACTCAGTGGTTGTTCCTACCCATTCAGTGGCCTGAGCAGTGGAAGCTGCAGACCAGTCCTCAGTGGTGGGCTAAGCACTCTGGTCTTAAGTAGGGAACTGCTGAATAGGCACAGATGGCACCTGTGCCTTCAGACCAGTCTGTGACCTCAGGTCGAGTAGCAGTGAACATGGGAGCTGGAGCAGTCCATTCACTCTGAAATCCCTTCTTGGTCACAGCCTTTTCAGCTGAGGCCTGCTCTTCCTTTTCAATCTCTTCAGGATCCCTGTAGAAGCAGAGATCGGGCATAATCTCCCACGGGTGTTCACGGGAGGTGGTGCCACGCATGTGCAGAACTTCCCAGGCCAGCACCCAGCACAACAGACCCACTGAGTGGGCTCTCTTATTGCTACACAGGATGACAATGTCCACATAGCACAGAGGAGAGTCTGTGTTACAGGGAGCGATGGCAGACAGGTTAACATAAGACTCCTCTGTGAGAGGCTGGTGTCAGCCCTGGGATCAGTAACCACCAGAAGTCTTGGCTCCCCGAAGGCTGCCTAGATCTGGTTAGTGAAGGTTCCAGGAGTGGAGCACCCACTATAGGAGTGGCTCCGATGGCAGCAGCAAGCTTCAGCACAACTCGCTGGCCAGAGGATATGACACTGACATCAGCCGGGTTTTCAATGGCAACAATGGTGCAAGCTGCCAACAGAACCTTCTCCCAAGTTCTCTCCAGATTTATGATATAGATGCCACGTAGATGCCTTTTGTAGATGTGCTGTTCCATTTGGAAGTCGAGGTTAGTGACACCTAAGTGGGTTCCTGCTGCAAGGAATTTGAGAACATCGTCCTCCTTTATTTGCAGGACATCAAGGGCTCCAGATATTGTGAAAGTTTCCCTTTAAGTTGTGATGGGAACGCAGAACAGCACCATACGGACCCCTGTCTGGGTAGTTCAGAAAGGCCCTACCTTTCCCCTTAAACAAAAAAATTTCTTGGCAATGTTATTTGTGTGTGTGTGTTTTAACTAGGTGAAAATCTGAAAGACAAATCATAAATTCCAGGATATAATAAAATTTCTTCTTTTAACTACAAAAACTTTCAGTTCTGAACTTATAATTATTTTTACATTTTAAGTGCAATAATCCAATTTCAAATATGTACTTTGTTTAAAATGCTTTTTTAAAACGCCAGGGCCAAGATAGAGGAAAGGGTCTGGATTTATCCTCCCATGTGAAATAACTATAAATTCAGACAAAATATATGAAACAACAGGATTCAAGAAATTGGATCAGGTAACAGAAGACAGTGATTCCTGAGATGCAGGACACCAACTAGGTAATCCCCACGATGGCCCTAACTTGCTGCCTAAAGAGAGTTTTTAGGCTGTGGTACAAGGAGGGGGAACCAAGCAGAGCCTAGTGGGCCCCCTGCACTGAACAGGCAGAGCTAATAGGGTTTAAGGAGGCGAAGTAACTGAGATGAGAAAGCTGCAGGTAAGGAGAACTCTAGAAAAACACAGAGGCTCCCCTCAAGTACTCAGTTGAGTGCTGTTCAGTGTATGTGTGTGAGGATAGAACACCCTGAAAGGATAAAAGGGGGCAATACCTAGAGTCACACAGTAAATAGTATCTGTTATGACCAGCCAGGCTGGCAAACCTCACAATCCATGAAGCACTGGGTAGTGTAATCAGACTGGTCTTGCCTCAGTAGTGGGGCAAAAAAACCCTAGATTAAATGCTGCTCTGGTTGGGCCAAATGAAGCTTAAAAGCAAAACCTGAAAGCATCAAACTGTTTCCAAGTACTTTATGTTCCAAACAAAGGTCAAGAATATTTATGAAATACACAAATATGCAGCATCCAGCAAAGTACAGTAACTGGGATCCTATAAAAATTACCAAACATATAAAGAAGTAGAAGAATGTGGCTTAAAAGGAGGAGGAAAATCTATCAATTGAAACACCAGAATTGACACAGATGATAGAATTAGTAAAACAAACAAACAAAAACCCCTTTAAAATGGTAATTCAGAAAGCTAGGGGTGGTACAGCCACTGTGGAGAACAGTATGGAGGTTCCTTAAAAAAAACCAAAAATAGAGCTACCATATGATCCAGCAATCCCACTCCTGTGCATATAGCCACAGAAAACCATATTTCAAAAAGATACATGTACCCCAGTGTTCATTGCAGCACTATTTACAATAGCCAGGACATGGAAGCAACCTAAATGTCCATTGATGGAAGAATGGATAAAGAAGATGTGGTATACATATACATGGAATATTACTCAGCCATAAAAAAGAATGAAATAATGCCATTTGCAGTGACATGGATGGACCTAGAGATTATCATACTGAGTGAAGTAAGTCAGACAAAGACAAATACCATATGACATTGCTTATATGTGGAATCTAAAAAAATGGTACAAATGAACCTATTTACAAAACAGAAATGGAGTCACAGATGTAGAAAAAAACTTACTGTTACCAAGGGGGGAAGGGGGAGAGGGATAAAGTGGGAGATTAGGATTGACATATACACATTACTATATATAAAATAGATAACTAATAAGGACCTACTGTATAGCCCAGGGACATCTTCTCAATACTCTGTAATGGCCTATATGGGAAAATAATCTAAAAAAGAGTGAATGTGTGTATAACTGATTCACTTTTCTCTACAGCAGAAACTAACACAGTTTTGTAAATCAACTATACTCCAATAAAAATTAATTTTAAAAAAAGCTAGGGGGAAAATTAAACATGATAACCAGAGAAATGGAAGATGAAGTCCAAGTTGAGCTTCTAGAGATGAAAACTATAATGTCTGAAATAAAAAATATACCAGGTAAGATTAACAAAAGATTAGACATAGTAGGAACAAAGATCAGTGAACTTGAAAACATAGCAATAGAAACTATCCAAGTTTGTTAACCTCTTCTTATGCAATGTGTAATCTGTTGTTAATCCCATCCAGTGTACTTCTTCATTTTGTAGTTTTCATCCTAAAAGTTTGATTTGTGTCTCTTTTATATTGTCCATGTTTCTACTTAAATTTTTGAAACTCTGAAATGCAGTTATAACTCTTTTAATGTCCTTGTCAGCTAAATTTAACATCTGTATCAATTCTTTGTCATTTTCAAATGGCTGATTGATTTCTTCCCCCTCATTATGGTCATATTTTTCTGCTTCTTTGGATGTCTAATAATTTTTTATTGGATACTAGACATTGTGAATTTTTTTGTTGACTGTTAGATAGTTTTGTATTCTTATAAATATTCCTGAGCTTTGCTCTGGGATGTAGCTAAGTTACTTGGAAGTCGTTTGATCCTTTTAGGTCCTCCTTTTAAGACCTGTTATGTGGGACCAGAGTCATGTTTACTCTAGGGCTAATTGCTTCCCAATACTGAGGAAGACATTTCTGAGTACTCTACCCAACACCCCATGGATTATGAGGTGGGAACAGGCACTATTCCTAGTTAGTGTGAGCACCAGGTACTTTTCCCTCTAATCCTTTTGAGTGGTTCTTTCCTCAGTCTCAATACTCTCTTCACATTAATACACTCATCAGTATTCTGTAGAAGTCGTTAAAGGGACTCTCTGAGGTTCTCTCTCTGTGCAGTTCTCTTCTCTCTGGTACTCTCTACTGGAAACTCCAGCTACCTTAGTTTCCCTGGACATTCAGAGAAATATCTCCTTATCTCATGCAGTCTTCTGGGCTTTTCCAGGTTTGCCTTTCCTAACCACAGTAGGATTTCTCCCAAGAGAGTAAGCCTGGGCAATCATAGGTCTCACCTTGTTTGTTCCCCATCTATCAGGGATCACTGTCCTCTGTTGCCTAATGTGAAATGTCTCAAAACCACTGTTTTGTGAATTTTGTCCAGTTTAAAAGTTTTAGGCAGGAGGGTAAATCTGGTCACTGTTATTCCATCTTAGTTAAAAGTAGAACTCCTGGATGATTTACATGTAATTTAATTATTGACTTGGTTGGCTTTATATCTACTATGTTGCTCATGGTTTTCTGTTTGTTCGATTTGTTCTTTTCCATTATTTTTCTTTTCTTGCTCTCATTTGTATTAATTATTTATTCGTGATTTCATTTTATACATTATTAATTCATTTGTTACTTTTTTTAAGGCTTTTTTAGAGCAGTTTTAGGTTCACAGGAGAATAAAGAGGAAGGTACAGAGATGTCCCATGTACTCCATGTATGTACACCATACATGCACACCTTTCCCTGTTATCAACATCCCCCACCAGAGTGGTCCATTTGTTACAGTTGATGAATCTACAATAACACATCATAATTACCCAAAGTCCATAGTTTACCTTAGGGTTCACTCTTGGTGTTGTAAATTTTATGGCTTTGGACAAGTGTATAATGTCATGTATCTATTGTTATAATATCATAGAGTATTTTCTCTGCCTTAACAATGCTTGGTGCACTGTGTATTCATCCTTCCCCCTCCGCAACCCTTGACTTCCACTGATCATTTTTCTGTCTACATTTTTCCCTTTTCCAGAATGTCGTATAGTTGGAATCATACAGATATAACCTTTTCAGATTGGCCTATTTCACTTAGTAATATGTATTTATGGTTCCTACAGGTCTTTTCATGCTTGATAGCTCATTTCTTATTAGTGTGGAATAATTTTCCATTGTTTGGATGTACCACAGTTTATTTATCCATTCACCTACTGAAGAACATCTTGGTTTCTTCCAAGTTTTGGCAATTATGAATAATGCTGCTATAAACATCTGTGTTCAGGTTTTCGTGGGGACATAAGTTTTTAACTCCTTTGGGTAAATATCTAGGAGCACAATTACTGGATCATATGGTAAGAGTATGTTTAGTTTTGTAAGGAACCGCCAAACTGTCTTCCAAAGTGGCTGTACCATTTTCCATTCCCATGAGCAATGTAGGAGAGTTCCTGTTGCTCCACATCCTCACCAGCATTTGGTGTTGTCAGTGTTCCGGATTTTGGCCATTCTCATAGGTGCATGGTGGTACCTCGTTTCAATTTGCATTTCCTTGATGATATATGAGGTAGAGCATCTTCTCATACACTATTTGCCATCTGTATGGCAGTGCTGAAATGTCTTTTAAGGTCTTTGGCCAATTTTCTAACCGGGTTTTTGTTTTCTTATTGTTGACTTTTACTAGTTCTTTGTATATTTTGAGTAACAGTGCTTTATCAGATATGTCTTTTGCAAATATTTCCCTCCAGTCTGTGGCTTGTCTTTTCATTCTCTTGACATTATCTTTCACAGAGCAGAAGTTTTAAATTTTAATGAAGTCCAGATTTTCAATGATTTCTTTCTTGAATTGTGCCTTCGTTGTTGTGTCTAAGTCATCACCATACCCAAGATCATCTAGGTTTTCACCTATGTTATCTTCTAGGAGTTTATAGTTTTATGTTTTACATTTAGGTCTTTAATCCATTTGAGTTAATTTTTGTGAAGGGTGGTCTGTGTCTAGATTCATCTTTTTTGCATGTGGATGTCCAGTTGTTTCAGCACCATTTGTTGAAGAGACTGTTTTTGCTCCAATATATTGCCTTTGATCCTTTGTCAAAGATCTGTTGACTCTATATTCATATGGGTCTACTTCAGGGGTCTCTATTCTATTGTGTTGATCTACCTTTTTCCCGGTCATGCTGTTTTCTTAACATCGATGTAGAATTCTGGACCCAAGATCTTTCTTGCTGTCCCTGGGGGTAGAGGATTTTTACTTCTACTCTTCTTCTAGCAGTGATGGTTCTTTGCCTATTTCCTGGGGGAGAGTTTCCTACCTTCTCCCAAGAAAGGTGGATTTTACTCCTCCTCTTCTCTCAGAAGCTGTGCATCTATAAGGTGCACTCTCTCTCCCTCAACAGCTTAAGGCTTTTGCTTCATAGGAGAAAAGGGTCCAGGGAAGCAACAGGGCTTTGTGCCTGTCCCACTCAGCCATCATTACCTTCTTCCCTCCTGTGTCAGAGGAGACTCTCATCAATCTGCTGCCCTGCACCCAATCTCTCTTGTGAGCACCCAGTAGAGGTTCACGAAGAAGAGCTTACAAGTGAAGCAAGCTCTCCTGGTGCCTAGTGTCCCCACTATTCCAAACTGACATGCTGACCCACTCTTGGCCTCCAAGAATTTGTTAAGCTTTTAGTTTACTTTTTACTTGTTTGTTTAGCAGCCTCATCTTTCTCCCAGGCTCTGCCAAAGGAGAGACACTGTGTGTGTCCCACCTTGCCTTTGAGGGTCTTGTTCCTCCTTGGAATCTGGTTAACTTAGTTGCCTTGTGAGCTCAGATCACTCATGGGCTCTATAGAAGTTATAATTTTATAGCTTATCTAGCTTTTACTCATTGTTAGGATGGGAATAACATTCTTTCCAGCTCTCTTCATCCTGAGAGAAAGCCTCATTCTCTTAACATCGAATTCACTCTTTTTTTAAAAAGTTTTGTTTAATCTTTTCAAATTATTATTATTATTATTTTATTTATTTTTTTGGCTGCGTTGGGTCTTCCTTGCTGCACACGGGATTTCTCTAGTTGCAGCGAGCGAGGGCTACTCTTCATTGTGGTGCGTGGGCTTCTCATTGCGGTGGCTTCTCTTGTTGTGGAGCACGGGCTCTAGACACACGGGGTTCAGTAGTTGTGGCTCACGAGCTTAGTTGCTCCATGGCATGTGGGATCTTCCCGGACCAGGGATCGAACCTGTGTCCCCTGCATTGGCAGGCGGATTCTTAACCACTGCGCCACCAGGGAAGTCCCCGGATTCACTCTTTTTCTTAATGGCCAGAAGAGGTGAGTCTCCCATTTCACACAGAGGAAACTGAGATCTTGAAGAGGTTTTCCTCCTCGATTGGTAGATGATGATGCTGGGACTCCTCAGCTACCAGAAATCTGTGAGGTCTTCATTGGGATGGAGGGGCAGGATGAGACAGCAGAAAGCTTGGGCACCCTGGGAGGTGAGAGAGCATGAGGAATAGAGGCTGCCCAAGGGGTGAGGGTCCAAATATTCACACTTCTGTCAGAGGCAAGAATCTAGCTATCAACCAAAACCAAAAAGCCTGACTGGGTGGCTTTCTGAAACATCAATGGCCAGGAACTGACCCACCCAGGGTAGGGGAGGAGGATTGTGGAGGACGGTGATGATGCATCCACTACAACTCTGCTCTGCGCTCAGGATCCAGGATGATGCCTCACACCCCCCCTCCACCACCTGCCCCCCTGACCTTCACAGCTGTGCTCTCCGCCACTCCCAACCTGCTCCATGTCCCTCCACGATGCAGACACACTAGCCTACTTGCTGTTTCTCAAACACATTCCTCCCTTTCCTGATATCATTGACTTCTTCAAGGTGTTGCCTGAACCTGTAATGCCCTGTCTGACTCTCACAAAACGCCCTCAGTTCTGCCTTCCAAAGCTGAAGATAGGGGGGAACAACTCCATGTGTATACGTGTGTGTGTGTCCATCCAAGAGAGTGATGAGGGCAACAGTGTGCATTGTGTACATGAAATGAAAGTAAGGCTCTGGGTGTGACTGGCAGGAGGAGGGCACCCCAGCAAAGGTGAGGGATGGCTCAGAGGGCACTCAAAGGGGAGGAGAGACAGGCAGAAATGGGCTTGCTCATTTATCATAATTCTAGAGCAGCCCTGGAGAGATGCATCTCATCCATCAGCGCTAATGTTTTGGTAAGACGCAAGTGTCTAGCTGCAAATGAGACAGAGTAAGCACAGCAGGGTAACGATGACAGCTCTTGCTGGGGATGCTCTTCCAAGCCAACTGCATGAAAAGGAACCCAGTGAGGCTGCCCCTGCTGCAGACAGAGGCGCAGACAGGGTAGGTGCACCTAGGTGAATGGCTTGAGGGGTCGCGGAAGATCTAATGCTAGAGTGGATGAAATCCCACCTTTAGGGATTCAATACTTTATCATGTCCCCATACCATGTCTTTTAAAATGCAAATCTAAGAAGGGTGATACGGTTGATTCCTTTGGTTTGGTTTTATGTGAACAGCATGGGCTTTGAATCCATTAGAACTGAGTTCAAATCCTGACCCTACCAATTACCAGCGATGAGCGCTGCGAACCTTTTGTTTTTAGTCTTTAACTCTTCTGAGCATTCATTCCCTCATCTGTAAAATGAGGACAATGATACCCATCTTACAGGTATGTGAGGATGAAGTGAGATGGTGAACATAAAATGCCTCACACAGCATATCTCACAAGAATCATCCATTCACCCATTCGTTCACCAAATATTTATTGAGCACCTACTAAGTGCCAGGCACCCCTCTACATGCTGGGCATTCAACAGTGAACAGGGCAAATTCTCCACCATCATGGAGCTTGTATTGTAGAACAAGGTGATAAAAAAGTAAATAAACAGGTAAATATAAAGTATGTCAGATAGTAAGTGCTCCAGGGAACAACAGAGCAAGGGGGTAGGGAGTATGGGGAAGGGGCATCATTCCAATTTTATATGGGGTGGTCAAATGCCTCTTCCTTGAAGTGATTTTTTTTTTTTTAATTTTATTTATTTATTTATGGCTGTGTTGGGTCTTCGTTTCTGTGCGAGGGCTTTCTCTCGTTGCGGCAAGCGGGGGCCACTCTTCATCGCGGTGCGCGGGCCTCTCACGATCGCGGCCTCTCTTGTTGCGGAGCACAGGCTCCAGATGCGCAGGTTCAGTAATTGTGGCTCACGGGCCTAGTTGCTCCGCGGCATGTGGGATCTTCCCAGACCAGGGCTCGAACCCGTGTCCCCTGCATTGGCAGGCAGATTCTCAACCACTGCGCCACCAGGGAAGCCCTTGAAGTGATATTTGAGCAGGGCCTGAAGGAAGTGAGAGTGTGAGTGCCAACGATATGGGGAGACAGTTGGTAGAGGAGCAAAGAGTGAACAAAGGTCTGGAGCCTGTGGCAGGCTGGGCAAGTGTGAGGGATGAGGGAGGGCAAGGAGGCCAGGGTGGCCTGAGCAGAGTGAGGACAGGAGCCATGGGAGAGGAGGAGGGGCCGAGGGTGTTATATGTCCTGTAGGACTTGTGGGCCCGTGAGAACCACAGCTTTTACCCTGAGATGGAGCCGTGGGAGGGTCATAAGAGAGGGGTGGCCCATGTTCACCCGGGGTGCTGTGTGGAGTGTAGATTGCAGGAAGGGGAAAGGTATAGACACTGGGAGACCATTCAGGGAGCCATGATGATGTAAGGAAATGTTGTCTAGGACCTTGGTCCAACTGTGTGGCTGGCGAGAAGAGATCAGATCCTGGATAGAAAGTGGAGGCAACAGGATGTGCTGGTGAATGGAATGTGGTATAAGAGGGACAGCAAGGGGGACTACAAGGTGTTTGACTTGAGCAACCGGAAGGACAGATGTGCCAGTTACTGAAATGAGGAAATTGAAGGTGGTGGGCTACGAGTTGGTTTTGGACGTGTTTGTTGGACACCCAAGAGGAGCTGTCAGCAGACAGATGGAGGCATGAGTCTGGCATGCAGAGAAGAGGTTAAGGCTGGAGGGAGCAGTGGACAGAGGGAGGTAGGGCAGTGTTTGGGGACCGTCCCTTCTTTTTCTCCATGTAGGTATGTCTGTAGGGGGGCATAAAGAAGGCACTGGATGGAGGGCAGGGCTCTGACAGTTCACACCCAGGCTCCACCCCTTCCTAGTATGTGTTTTTTCAGATGATTGTCTGCTTTGAGCTCATTTGTTTGTCCATGGAGGAGGAGGTGGACCAGATCATCTTAAGGTCTGATACACCATGGCTCTGTGCGTGTCTCATGGAGATTCAGACTCACTCACTTAGAAAAAGAGGTAACACAGCAAACCATCCATAACCTGTGTGGGTCCATCTATCAGTTATCTACCTGGGAAGCAGGGGAAAGATCCTGAGGGTTAGAACCCACAGAGGCAGGTGCTAAGGGCGGGGGTGAGAGCCCATCTGGAAGGATGTGGGTGCTACTCTTCAGAGCAGAAGGGGCAAAAGATGGGTTTTGCATTGCTGCCCAGAGCAAGAAAGAGTGGAATTCCCACCCCTGCTCTCCAGGAGCCTGGCCATCCCAGCTGCTGAGTGGCCTGTTCATTTTGCAGCTCAAACCTGAAAGCTCTATTTTCCTAAGAGAATTGACTGCCTTTCCTAAAGGAGGCTGTTTCCCTGCCTGAAAGCACTGATCTCACTGCAGCTGCACAATTCGGTACAGGCTTCCAGTTCTACAACTAACTGAAGGAAATAGTTCTTTGGTCTGAAACCTGCCAGTCTTTGATTGGTGGTCCCTCAGAGAGTGTCCTAATGAGGCGGAAACTTCACTTGCTAAGAGAGAAATTGAACCGTGTCGTTAGTATTTCAAGTTATCAAAAGGGGGGCACTTATGGAATAAATTATCGTGCAATAAAAAACAAAAGCAGTCAAGTCAAATTAAGCAAGAATATAAGTTAAGCCATGAATACAGAGCATGCTGGAATTTAAGTAAAAATGGTTGAGAATTACACCCAAAAAGTGGCTCCTTGCCAGGGACATGCTGGTCAGAGGTGATGCCCACGGTCAGAGGGTCGACAGAGTCCTAGGTCCATGCCATTCACAGCAGGGAATCGGATGCCACCTCCATTGGTCCAAGGAAGGCAGAGACAAGGATGATTGAGGGCGCTCAAACTCTGGTGTACGGAAGAATCACCTTTCAAACTGAAGGAGTGCTATGTCCATCCCCAGAGATTCAGTATGTCTGGGATGTGGCCTGGGATTCTGTATCTTAACACCTCAAATGAGTCTGCTTCAAGTGATCCTGCGCCACCCTTGAAGAAACACTGGTATAGGAGGGGAAGGTCCCACCTAAGGAGGCTGGGGACTAGGGGAGGGTTTCAGTGTTTTAGTAGCGGGTTTTGCTGGCAGTGGAGATGGAAGCCTGGCCCTGGACATACCAGCAAGGCAGCAGTAGGATCAGGTTGCTAATTGAACCTGTGAAGGCTCATCCCTGGTGGCCAAGTATTGGGTCCATGTAGACAAGACCTACTCTTAGCCCCTGGATGACAGGCAGGGGAGTGGAGAAACTAGGAAGGCCGGTGGAGGATGTCTGTGACTCCACCTGGGATGAACAGGGAAAGGAGAAGAGGACCATTGGCAAACTCTATGATATGCCAACAAAATTTATGAGGGGCGTGTATATCTATTTGTGTTTCAACCATGGCTGACTTTGATAGGAAAGGACTTTGTTCCCCAAAGATTCATAAACAGGAGTGTTACCACTGGTACTCCCTGGCTGAGTATAGGAGGACTTGTTTTTTTTTTTTTTTTTTAATTAATTAATTAATTAATTAATTAATTAATTTTTGGCTGTGTTGGGTCTTCGTTTCTGTGCAAGGACTTTCTCTAGTTGTGGCAAGCGGGGGCCACTCTTCATCGCGGTGCACGGGCCTCTCATTATCGCGGCCTCTCTTGTTGCGGAGCACAAGCTCCAGTCGCGCAGGCTCAGTAGTTGTGGCTCACAGATCCAGTTGCTCCGCGGCATGTGGGATTCTCCCAGACCAGGGCTCGAACCCGTGTCCCCTGCATTGACAGGCAGACTCTCAACCACTGTGCCACCAGGGAAGCCCCAGAGGACTTGTTTTTAAACAAAGAGTCAAATTTTACAGAGAAGAAAGCCCGTCACAGAAGCTTCCTTGATGATCTAAAATGGGAGGATGCATTCTCAAGGGGTGGGCTTGCATGGCATTTCCCTTCCTCCTGGTGTGGAGGAGAGGGTAGGCTCTCCCATGAGGATGCATAAACTCGCCAGCCTGTGGTTATGGATGAAGCCCCATTAGCTGGAGTGACCACCCATGTAGGCTCATCACCTCCACCTGTGCCAACACAGTACTCTAGAAAAAGTAGGCGATGAGACAGGTCAGCAAGTAATAGAGAAAGAGGGTGCAGACGCATCTCAAACCAGGCAGTAAAATTAGTCAACTTTTCAACCTGCAGCTGGAATAGAATCATTCAGCTGAGATCATAATTTTGTTTCCTGAGGTAGCAATTTATAACCCTAGACAGGTATAAAATAAGTATAGAGATAATGAAACACTGGATGCAGGATTCTTTCCAGTGGGATATATTGTATGGGATTTGTAACAAGTCTTGAAATCATTCTACTGTTTTATATATGCTTTGTCTGCTTTTCCGTTTTTATGATGTTGGAAATGGATAAGAGAATCTGACACACCACATTTGCAAGACTGATTTATTAATTTGCAGTTCTCATAATTGCTGAGAATAATTTTGCTCTTGTTAAGTCTGCCACGACAGGAGTTTCAATTACCTGGAAGAATCCAATATATTGAATTTGTGATTGTACTTTCAAATGTCTGAGGAAGTGTGATTAATTAAAAAATAAATGAAGTAAATGTTTAAGAAGGATTTAATCTGTTAAACTTGTTAGTTGACATTAATCAAAGAGCCAGTAGAAACAATTTTTATACTTCTTTTTCATTGCTGGATTTGTACAGAAGAAACTGATTTGTAGGTTGAGCTTGAAGGTTTAGGATAAACCAGCCTTTAAGAATTAAAACTTTGATATATTGCATATTAGATTTTGAAAAAAAAAACACAGTGAACTGTAATTAGTGTTTTCAAGGTACAGAAGTCTCCTTTCTCCATATAAGAAAAGAAAAGAAAAAAATTATAGTCACATTCTCATCAGCTCCCTGCAGGATTGCTCCAGGTCTTGCCCCAAATTGGTTGTTATTGCACTTATTAATTTCTGCCAACCTTACGAGTCAAAAATGATATTTCATTATTGCTTTAATTTACATTTCTATGACTACAGAGAGGCTGAACGTCTTTTCATCTTGAATTGGACATTTATGGTGGTCTCAGAATTTCTACTGAAGCCTGAAAGCTAAAAACAGTACGTGATACTGTGTGTGGGAATGTAAACTGGTACAGTCACTGTGGAAAACAGTATGGAGGGTCTTCAAAAAATTAAAAATAGAAATACCATATGATCCAGCAATTCCACTTTCGGAAATGTATTCAAAGAAAATGAAAACACTAACTGGAAATGATATATGTGCCCCCAAGTACATTGCATCATTATTTACAGTATCCAAGTTATGGAAACAACCTAAGTGTCCATCAGTGGATGAATGGATATATAAAGTATATATTGTATAAATTAATATATATTTATGTATATTAATATGTATTATATTATTTAGCCATAAAAAAAGAATGAAATATTGCCATTTACGACACCATGGATGGAACTTGAAGGCATTATGCTAAGTGAAATAAGTCAGACAAAGACAAATACTATATGATCTCACTTATATGTGGAATCCCCGCTCCCCACCCCCCCCCAAAAAACCCTCAAAGCTCATAAATACAGAGAACAGATCAGTGGGCTGGGCAAAAAGAGTGAAGAAAGTCAAAAGGTACAAACTTCCAGTTATAAAGTAGATAAGTGATGGGGAGGTAATGTACAGCATGGCTACTATAGTTAATAATACTGTATTGCATATTTGACAGTTGCTAAGAGTAAATCTTAAAAGTTCTCATCACAAGAAAAACATTATCTAACTATGTATGGCAAAGTCCTAGGACCCACCACTGTGCTCACTCACTAACTGGATGCTGCCCCAGAAGGACACAGCTCATTCCAAAGCCAAGGCCAATCCTGTGGGCACTGCAGCTGGAGGCTGCCCTCCTTTCAACTAAATGGCAAATTCTTTCTTGAGGGAAGATCCAAACAGCACACCTCCATGGCTGCCACATCAACCAGTGGGATTAAATTACATTTAAACTAGTGATGAAATACCCCCTCCTTCTATCCCTAGGGCAGACAATGCTATATTCTACAGGGCTCCACAGAGGGCCTCCAGCAAGATTGAGTCCTAGTTGCCTACAGCAGTAACCAGCTTGATGGCGCACCCTTGGCTTGATTTACCCTCCTTCCTTTGACTTTTTCCCTAGTCCCTCGCATCTGTTCCCTGAGATCACTTCTCAAGTGATCTGCATACAAGCCCTGGTCTCAAACTCTGCTGTGGTGGGAACCCAGGCTGAGAGGCTGGCTTACTGTGTCTCTTAGTTCAACAGTGCCCTCTTCTGTTGGTACAATGGAGTTCAGGTTCTTTGATGAATGGTGGAGGGATGTGTGCCATCATTACTGGCATGCTTCTGATTCTGTGATACTCTGTTTCTAAGGACACTTAAATTCAGATGTTTCTTCCTCCCTTCCTTTCACTATCAAGCCTCTAAGGGATACCTCCTCCTTCCAAATTACCCCCCCTGTCGCCTAAAGTGCTTAAGGCTCACATACTTTCTCTGCTATTGTCATGCTATTATTGTTCTCCTTTTCTATTTCATAAAGCATTATCATTATTACTGTACTATATAGTCAGTATTACTTAGATTTACTCACATCTTTACTATTTTATTTTCTCATTATTCTTTCTCACATATCAGATATTTCTTCTGGAATAATTTTTCTTCTTTCTAAAGAATCTTCTGGATTTCTTTTTAGTGATGGTCTTTGGTGGTCAACTCCTTCAGTTTTTGTTTGCTTAAAAATTAATTTAGTTAATCTTTGTATTTGAAAAATATTTTTTATTGTTGTATAATTCTAGTTATTTTTCTCTCAGCAAATTAAAGATATAATTCCACTATATTCTGTTGTTCATTATTGTCTTTGAGCAGACAGTTATCTGTTTAATTGTCAATTTTACAGCCAATTTCTCTTTTCTCTGCTTCAAAGATTTTTTAATTTGCTGTCCTGTAGTCTTTACGTGGATTTACTTATTTATTTATTGGCCACGCCGCACAGCATGTGGGATCTTAGTTCCCCAACCAGGGGTCGAACCCATGCTTCCTGCAGTGGAGGCACTGAGTCTTAACCACTGGACCACCAGGGAAGTCCCTGGATTTATTTATTTATTTATAAAATTTATTTTATTTAATAAACATTTAGCCCTTTACTAGGCATTAGACATTTCTAAGCTCCTTGAATATCAACTCCTTTAAGTCTCAAAACAACCTTATGAGGTAGGTATTATTAAATGTCTTTTCATACGAGTAGACTGAGGCCCGGAGAGGTTAGGTAACTTCCTTAAGTTTACACAGCTAGTAAATGGTAGAGCCATGATTTCAACCAATGCAGTCTGAGGGGTGAGGAAGAAGAGAGTCTAAAGGATAATTTCAAGTTTTCTGGTATGGTTTGGAAATATGGTGGTGCCTAAAAGATCTAAAAGAAGGAAAAAGTGTTGTGATGATTAATTTTATGTATCAACTCTACTGGGTCATAGGGTGCTCAGCTATTTGGTCAAACATTACTGCCAGTACCAAAATCTGTATTAGTTCTCCAGAGAAACAGAAGCAATAGGAGATATTTATATCTATTTACTATTTATCTATCTATCTATCCCCGCCACACACACACACTCATTTTTTTTTTTTAATTGTAAGGGATTAGCTCATGTGATTATGGAGGCTGAGAAGGCCTGGATCTGCAGCTGTCAAGCTGGAGCCCCAGGAGAGCTAATGGTGTAGCTCCTGTGTGAAGGCCCGCAGTCTTAAAACCCAGGAAGAGCTGCTGTTTCAGTTTGAGTCCGAAGGCAGGAAAACACTGACGTCCCAGTTTGAAGGCAGTCAGACAGGAGGAAGTGCGGCGATGGGCACATGCTTGTGGAATTCACTGGTCTTGCCGTGTTCACCAGCACCCTGAAGCAGATGGCTCGATTCACCAGTGGAATGGCCTCTTGAAGACTCAATTATAGTGCCAGCTAGGTGGCAATATGTTGTAGGACTGGGACATCGTTCTCCAGAAAGCTACATAGGCTCTGAATCAGCATCCAACATATGATGCCTTTCCTTCCATTGCCCAGGTTCACAGGTCCAGGCATCAAGGGGTGGGAACAGGAGTGTCACCTCTCACGATGACCCCCTAGTGACCCACTAGCAAAATTTTTGCTTCCTGTTCCCATGACCTTATGCTCTGCTGGCATAGAGGTCTTCGTTCCAGAGGGAGGAATGCTTGCCCCAGAAGACACAACAATGATTCCATTAAACTGAGAGTTAAGACTTCCGCTCAGTCACTTTGAGCTCCTCATGCCTCTGAATCAACAGGCAGAGAAGGGAGTTACTGTGCTGACTTACGTGACTGAGCCCGACTATCAAAGAGAAATTGGACTGAGACTCCACAATGGCGGTAAAGAGGAATATGTCGGGACTATGGGAGATTCCTTAGGGTGTTTTAAAATATTACCATGCCCTGTGATTAAGATCAATGGAAAACGACAGCTACCCAATCCAGGCAGGACTATGAATGGCTCAGACCCTTCAGGAATGAAGGTTTGGGTCACCCTACCGTGAAGCAAAAGGAAGATGGGATGAGTGAATGAGTAGTGGAAGAAGATATATATTATATATACTATAATTTGTATTATTATATATAGTATCTATATATAAGATACATAATACATATATTAAATATGTATTTTTGTTTTCTTCCGTCTTATTCCTTTATCATGAAGCATAACATGTATTGACTTTATATGATAATATTTAAGTATTTTTAATTTAACATCATAGTATTTAAGCTACAAGATATCAAGAAGAAGAGTAAATGTCACTCAAGGACTTTACTTCCTCTTTTGGGGGAGGAGCTAATGCATTTTTCAGTTGTACATAGGACAGTTGTCTCATGTGAGGTGGAATTATGACCTTCTTATTGTCTTTATTTGGAAATTAAATATGGTTTAAGATGACGTGATAGGTGCCAGGTTGACAAGGGTGGCCTTGTGATGCTTACTTAATTTTACGTGTCAACTTGACGGGGCCATGGGGTGCCCAGATATTTGGTCAAACGTTATCCTGGTGTTTCTGTGAAGGTGTTTTTGAAGGAGCTTAACATTTAAACTGATAGATGGAGTAAAGCAGATTGCCCTCCATACTGTGGGTGAGCCTCTTCCAATCAGTTGAAGGCCTGAATAGCACACAAAAAGACTGACCCTCCCCTGAATAAGAGGGGGTTGAGGATGAGGTACAGAGATTCAGAGATGACCACGGTGAATCTGTGTGTCTATTTCTAGTCATAGTTGTGAAGCCACCAGTCAAAAACACAAGGCTGAAACTCAGGAGCTTTTGCTGAAGATACAGATTTAGGAGTGGTCAGCACAGTTCTTAGAACAATGTCAGTGTACATAATTATCCATGCAAAGCAGGACGCTTAGAAGATACAGTTCTTCCCGAGAGTTGTTCTCAATGTGTGGGCCAGTGCCTTGCCTCACAAACATCTGAGATGCTAGTTAGAGAAACACATTCCTAGATTCCCTCCTGACTGAGTTAAAACCTCAGGTAGAGCCCAGGAATCCTCATTTTTAACAAGCATCCGGATGACTTTCCTGCACACCTAAGTCAGAGAACGTCTGCCCAGCGAGAAGGCAAACTGACTTCCAGGAGAGCTGCGTGACAGACAGGTAGACAGGTGGCTCCTGACTCACTAGATGGCGCCAAACCCACATGAAATCTCCAGTTTTGCGCTCAATCGCTCAGCCAGCCGGAATATAAAAAGGACGTGTAAAAGGCTCCTCTGGGTTCTTTAAAAGAAATCTGTAAGAGGATTTCTGCAAACCCTTTCCCACAGTGAAGGAATGACAAAGACTAAAATACCTACACTGACACTGGCAGTCACCCCGAGGAAGGTCTGCCCCAAAGAGCCTAGAGTGATTGGTAGGGAGCAGGTAGAATCCTCTACTGACTGACTTTCTTGGACCACACTTGTTCCATCACACAGGTCTAGGGGGTATTGGCCGGAGTCTCCTCAGACCCAGTGAGAGGCAGAGCTGTGGAGAGCCAGGGGTCTGCCCCCTCCCACCCACGTGTCCATGTGTCCCCAGCACAGGCCAAGCTTTAAGTTTCAGGGTCAGACACAGGGCCTGGGTTGCCCCCCAGAACCAGGGGCATCCTGTATCCTTTTCCTCAGAAGCAATAGTTCCATCTTGTGTCAGAGGAGGATTAGTGGAGGGGGGCTGGGAAGGGAAGAGAAGACCCGGGGGACCATGGGGTATGCGAAGAGGGAAGACAAGAATACCGCAGGCTGAGAAGAGAGAGCAAACAGGAGAGCTCCGTCAGGAACCCCTGGGAGAGAGAAGATACACCTGAACAGGGTGACCGAGGAGGGTTTCATGAGGGAGCAGGGTACGAGGGAAGGGGCAGGATTACGGAAAACCAACGAGAGATGACGTTTCCAGCAATGCTAGCAACAGCGGGGAGAGAGCCATTACCATCCCTGGGCCAAGGGTCAAGTGCAAGGGCAGTGACTGGAATCTAGCGGGAGAGCTGGAGCTGTAGGAGAGAACCAGGACTTGGAGTGTCAGGGCTGGGGAAATGCCCCTACCTTGCCTTCCTCGTGTCTCCTCTGCCTGCTTCCTCCCATCTCTCTTCCTTGGATCTCCGTGGGGACCTCCCTTTGCCAAGCCCAGTGGGAAGCTAGAGGGCAGGGGAGCCTTTGATGCTGGTGTGAAGTTCAGCCAAGGCAGAGGGCACAGAGGAGAAGGCAGAACAAGGATCGTGGAAGAACAAGAAGAGGCTATCAGCATAAGAGACCGGGACCAGGAAAGACACCCTTTGGTGTTCAGCCCTTTGCAATTTCATCATGATGTCGGGAGCAGGTGCTGAATTTTGGGAGCCACAGGTGCCTGTGCCTGGCTCTAAAACTTACTCCACGGTAGACACTTGGGGCAAGTTTCTTAATGCCTAACATGGAACAGCGGGAACGACCATGGGCATCTTCCATGTTTTGTGCAGATTCAAAGAGATAACGTGTGCCTATCACACGAGCCTGGCTGGGGACGGTGGCGGGGAGATGGGGGGACCCAGGGCAAGGTTCTCTCCTCTTGCCATGTCCTCCCTGTATGCGTAGGAATCCAGAGGGTTGGCCAGAGACTTCTATTCCCATGGCTGTGCCTAGTGGCTTAGAACTGAATCAGACTAGCCCTCAGCCTGGCCATTAGGTCCCAGGGCAAGTGCAAGGGCTCTCCTGCTGCATTCTCTGGACCAAGGACAGCACAGGGACCGAGAGGCAACAGGCCAGCTGCAGGCCTGGTCAGACTGGGCTGGGCCCATCCAGTGGCCCCCAACCCATCCTTTCAACACACAGTCCGGGGGCCTGAATTCTACTTTCCTGAGACGGGGAGCCTTGACGTCTCCACGATCATCTGCGTGGTTGTCCGCCAATCCTCCCCTCGTCCCAGTGCCCTCCCACTCCTCAGTCCTGCCCTTCTTATTCTCAGGGCCCCGGGGAACATCCACAAGGCCAGGCGGGCCGGGCGGTGCTCCTGGAGCCCAGGGCTGAGCTTGGGGATCTGCTCCGGCAATAAGGCGACGTGGCTGTGACCCCAGGGTCAAAGAAATGACCGTTTACCACGACCGGAGGCTGGACTGGATTGGCTCCGAGGCTGGGTAGGGCTTTGCAGGGAGGACTGGGGTCCTCTGGTTCCCCGCACACCCAGACTGGGAGGAAGCGATGTCCCCCGCAAGGCCCAGCACCAGCCTTGTGTTTCTACAGCCCGCCCACTTCCCATCACGTGCACAGTCCGCTCCCTCTGACACACACCGCACGTCCCGCCACATCCACCGCCGGCCGGGAGAGGACCACACCGGACAGCAAGGACTGCGGAGGCAGGGCCGGGCGGGCCTGGGTCTCCCCTGCACAGTAAGCCTGAAATGTGACCCCCATATTGTCTCCAAATGTGGTCATTCAGTTGGTGCTTTTTTTGTTAAAAAGCGTCAAAGAATAATGTATAAATTGCCCTTTTTATGACCCCATTTTGGCATTTATCCATTTCTTAAAAATAGAAGCTTCAAGAAATGGAAGTAGATGGGGTCTTTCTCAGGTTGTGAAGGCCTTGCTCCAGAGGGTCACAGAGGATCTGAAAAGGAGCAGGTACTTCGTAGTATAGGTGAGTTCTAGCACGCGTCTCCTCCCTCCCCTCTGAGTGAGCCCCTTAATTTAGGAGACAGCCATAAAGTAGATTCTGGTCCACCTGTGAAACAGAGGTGGGGAGGGCCCGTGCCTGGTGGCGGGTGTGGGGGGGGGGCAGGTGAGGGGGGCGGAGGGAGGGCAGGGGTGGGAGGGGAGGGGTCAGGGGGAGGGCGGGGGTGGGGGGTGAGGGGTGCTGCCCAGCCTTCCCTGCTTCCTCCCGGTGGGCGGCTGGCTCTTCCCCAACACAGGGCCTCAGCGGAGGTCCACCCAAGAGACCATGCCTCGCAGCCCAGCTTCTCCACTGCCAAAACACACACACACACACACACACACACACACACTACGCCCAGGGGATGCTGCAGAGAATTCTCCGGACACCAGCTCTGCAGACTGGGAGCGGAGTGGGCATCAGAGCCTCAAGAGTCTCAGAAACACACAACACCCGGCTAGCAAAAATCACTAACTCCGCACCCTGACCTCCAGAGGGAGAAGACTTGGCAGGCAGAGGGGCCACTGAGGATTACAAATGTGTCCAGGGAGCACAGTGAGGTCAGGCTGCTTATTAACTTGCTAATAGGACAGGCACTGGGATTCCTGGTGGGGGGAGTGGCGACGATAACAATACAATAGCCAGCATTTACTTCTGGCCAGGAACCGGGCTAAAAGGTTTTACAGACATTACCAGCCACCCCAGACTGTGGATATCGCTTTTCCCACTCCAGAGATAAGGAAACGGAGGGCTGACAGATGTTAGGTAACTTGCTGGCTCACGCAGGAGTAAGGGATGGAGGATTACAGACTAGATGTCTCCCCAGCTTTTGACACCAGGGTTTCATGTCCCCATTCCTGGAAGGGAAGGAGAGAGGGAGGGAGGGAAAGGAGAATCTAGCAGCAGACCCCAAAGTAGGCCCAAGTGGCTAAGAGGTAGCATTATTGAGAGCCTAAGTCTGAGCTCCCTCCCCGATTTTAAAATCCAATCTCTCTTGAAATCTAAACCACACACTATTTCTTCTTAGCTTCAAGTCTTCTCTCCCTCCCTCCCTCCCTCCCTTCCTGCCTTCCTTCCTTCCCTCCTTTTTTGTTCATCTGCCATGTGATGCCATGTCCTGTGCTCTGCTCTAGGCCTCTTGGATAATGAAAATGTGCAAGTGCTTTGAGAATTCTGGAGGGAGAGTTCTATCTAGAGGAGGAGCCAGGAAGCCTTCCCCAGAGGAGGAGGAATTTTAGTTCAGTCTAGAAGGATTGTTTGGCTTTGGTGTGGGAATCCTTCTGATAGAGAAGTAGAGGTAGGGACTTTAGGCGGAGGGAAGAGCATGTGAGAAAGCCAAACCCAAGAAACTCTCTCCACCAGACTCTACCTGCAGTATCCATAAACTAAAGGAAATCCCTCTCTTCTCCAGGTCCCCCAAATTGACAAAGGTTTCTGGCTTTCCAGGAAATCACCTTCTTTACCATCTGTGAGAACGGGACCCTAGAAATCAGGAACCCAACTTATACTTCCAGTAGGGTTTTGTGGGCATCAGTTTGATGAGTAAAGTCAGCCCTTGCTCTTTAAAAGAGGCTGGTCATACCTAATTCAATGAGGATCATTCTCAAATATGACATTCCAGCTAAGGTCTTGGTTGCACAATCCATTTGTCCAATTATATCCTGGTAAGAACTTATGCAAGTAATTGCATCGCCACAGAAAGTAAGGAAAGTCAGAATTCAGAACTTCTGATTTGGGGTCCAGAGTTAATCAGATATCATTTTTAAAAATTAATTAGTTCATTTATTTATTTTTGGCGGCATTGTATCTTTGTTGCTGCGTTTGGGCTCTCTCTAGTTGCGGCGAGTGGGGGCTACTCTTCGTTGCGGTTCGCGGGCTTCTCATTGCGGTGGCTTTTCTTGTTGCAGAGCACGGTCTCTAGGCGTGGGGGCTCAGTAGTTGTGGCTCATGGCCTCTAGAGCACAGGATCAGTAGTTGTGGCGCACGGGCTTAGTTGATTGGCGGCATGTGGGATCTTCCAAGACCAGGGCTTGAACCGTGTCCCCTGCATTGGCAGGCGGATTCGTAACCACTGCGCCACCACGGAAGTCCCCAGATATCATTTTTAAATGTTTTACTTCGGTTTACAAAAGTAGAGTTTACGAAATTGATTTGGATTATGGAAAGTTTAGGAAGAAAGTAAAATGATGTTCTTAAATACATGAAAATGATATCAACAGTATTCCAAATGAATAGTTACAAAAATGTTTTTCATTAGTTCATTCAGTCTTATGTCATTAATTCTTGTTCTACTGGATCTTGGGTTAGTAGTCTGTTTTCATGAAGCTGAAGCTGTCTGTTTCTGAACTAAAAGCAGTCCTGGAAATCTTGCTGTTGTCTGAAAGTTGTCTAAGCAGAGCCAGCACAGAAGCCTGGACCTGAGAGATTAGTCTTTGAAGCATCAGTAGTTCGTAGGATGTGGTACAGTCCATCTCCACAAGGTGGGCTCTAAGACTGTCCTTTGCTGAAGACACAAACGCTGACCTGTAGCTTATAGAAGAGACTTCAAGCAAGCAACTGAATGAGACAAAAGGTATCTGTAAATGATGATGGGAGACTGAATATACCATTGGACTAGGGCCAGACTATATATAAAAGTAGAACTCTGACCCACAACCTGCAGCAACCAGCCCAAGAAGCCAACCCGTCCAAGAAGCCAAATGATAATTCCTGTAGCAATCAGCCCCAAATGGCCAGCACTTAATTAAAAACTGACAGCTTCCTGAATTTTTGCCCCAGCTTCCAACTTAGAGCCAACCAGCAAAGCCAAATATGCCCCCCCTAACCAGTCACAGGATGTGCCATTTCTAGGTTGCCACCTCCAGTTTCTCCAGGTCAACAGCCTCCAATCAGGGCACACTTGAAGCCTTCCCTTTTTTCCCACTATAGAGCTGTCCCACTCCTCTGCCCGCCTTTGAGTTTCTGCCAAGATGCAAGCAATGGTGGCTGACTCCCATGTTATAGTAAGCTCAGAAAAAATAGGCTTTGCTTATTTTCATTTGGGTGGTTTTTAAAAAAAATTTCCACAACACAGAAATAATAATGGCTATGGTTATTTTATAATTGACCGTTTTCAAATGTGAAAGGTCTGATGAAGTTTCGTAACATGAAAAATACACTGGTTGAAGAAATTTGGTTGTTTCAATGGCACGTAAAATAAAGATAGAAAAATCTTAAGGTTAACATATAATAGTCTAAAGGCATATTTTTTTCTTAGAATATTAAGTAAAAAGATTCAATAGATAACTAATAAGAACCTGCTGTATAAAAAAAAAAAAGATTCAGTAAGTGTAGAGGGCCTAGATATTTGAATTTTTATAAAACTCCAAGAATAAGTCTGATGTGCATCCCGGCTTGAAATCCACTAGCCTAGAAGATGCTTTATGCAAATAAGAGAAGATTGTGGCCAATTAAACATTTTAATAATATGCAAAATTATTATGGCTAACAAGATACTGTTGTTTTCTAATATCAGGCAAAGCACCTCCAGGACTCTGACAAGTATAGAAAAGTGCTGCAAAACGACTTCATCAGAGTTTTGATCAGTTATCCTAGAGGGAAAAAACATTATAACAGCAAGGGTATTGATCATTACCCAGGGACTTCCCGCAAAGCATACAATTCCTGGAATATTTATATTAATAACATTTTATCTATCCAAATTTAACCTAGGGTAGAGTGAGTATCTTTTCTGATGTGACAACTCTTCCCATGTAACTCTTATAGTAAAAGCACATCAAATAAGTCAAATTCTTTCTAATACCTCTCTTTTTATAAGGTAAAAGAACAAATTTTGTGATTTTCCAGGAACTGGAAAGATAGTTTTAGATGTAAGAGAGATCCTAAAGTTTTATTCTTTCCTATATCTAGGATCTAATTTTGAGTAGGCAAAAATGTTTTTAAAAAATGTTGTAAGAGGAGATTTGGACACTTGACTAAGATAGGGTCATGGGTGAAGAGAAACAGTACTTGGTTACCTACTCAATCAAAATGACAATCAAACATTAAAGGATAAACGTAGAAGATAACATGGGATGGAAAAGAACCTTAGTTCTTTTGTAAGTGAGGACACTTTGTTTTGTTTTTTCTTAAATAATAAAGGCCTTAATACAGTCAATACAAAGTTCTGAAAATTATGCTGTTAAGACCCAGAGTTTCTACTACACAGGAAGGTTATGAAGAAGGCAGAGAATAACCTTTCATGTTATAGTCAAATGCATTCGTTGGTAAACTAAGTAAGCCCGTTGGCATTGAATGGACTTTGCTATAATTTTAACATATTTCATTACTTTTTATTCAGATGCAGGTATGTTAAACCAAGGAAAAGAAACTTAACTTTCCAAGCTTTGTTCTTCATTATGCTCTTTCACATTCTGGAGCAAACTGACACTTTAGGACAGCAGTTCTCTCTCAGGGGTCCATGAGGTTGAAATTATTTTAATAATAATGCTAAGATGTTATTTATGTTAACATGAAATGCATTTATCATTGCTATCTTTAAATGAGCCAATTAATAAATATTTGTAAAATTTCTGAATATCAATTTCTAATATGGGAAACATTGACAGTTCTATAACCCACATATATAAAAACTCTTTGAGATCTGTGGTCGGCAGCCTCTAGACGATCACTGAGTCTGCCTCCTGGTATTCATACCTTGTGTAATTGCTTCTCCTTAAGTGTAGGCTGGACTTACTGACTTCCTTCCAATGAATAAAATATGCCAGAGTGATGAGATGTTAGTTCTGATACCAGGTTGCAAGAGACCATGATTTCCTTCTTGGGTGCTTTCTCCTGCTCTCTCGCTCACCCTGAGGAAAGTCAGCTGCCACATTGTGGCTCTCTAGAGAAGCCCATGTAGCAAGACACTGAGGAAGGCTTTTGCCCAACAGCCAGTGCGAAACTGAAGACCTCTGCCCACCAGCCCATGAGGAACTGAGTCCTGACAACCACATGAGTGAACTTGGAAGCAGATTCTTGCCCAGTCGGGATTTCACACGAAACTGCAGCCCTGGCCAACAGCTGGACTGCAGACTCATGACAGACCTTGAACCTTCAAAAAATAGGAAATCTTTCCATAGTCTTACAATGAGTGATAAAGGCCTTTCTGAATTAGAGACAGACAGACAGACAGACATGCAGAGAGCTTATAGCTTTAAATCTGCAACTTCAGCCACAGATAAATAGAGAAACAAAAAAAAAATTTCACTGTTATAAATATACCAAAGAGCTGTTCTTCTCCCACTGTGCACTAAATGATTAATTGATTTTAGATAAAAGGACAAACAGATAAACAAACAAACAAAAAAACCCTACTGAACTGAATTATCTGTCATCTGTCCCAACAGAGAATAGATGTCTATCATCCTTCTAGAGAAATCACCCAAATTGTGAGATTATAAAACCAAATTCCTAATCATTCCTACCAACAATGGGAACTAACTCATTGGCCATAACAAAACAAAAACAAAAATCCAGTAGGGAAGAATAAAAATAAACCAGAGAAGGGGAGAGTTAGCAAAGTTAAATTCTATTATCACTTGGAACTCACCTGTGGGCGTCAAGAAGAGATATATCTGGGTTAACCTCCCCATGGAGTGCACTCCTGAGGCAACGCAATTTACCTGGTTCTGTCAGGTAAATCCATTGGGTAGCTAGGCTAACCTCTGAAACTGTTAAAAAAAATAAAAATTTTTAACAAAAGTAAAATCATGATAATAAACTCATGCCAAAGGCTTTATTTAACCCATTTATTAATATGGGAAACAGCAGGACATTATAACTAGTTCAAAGGAGAAATCAAAGAGGAGATACTTATATAGGCCATCAGGAATATAGAAATAAATTTGCTTAATTATGTGAAACCACTTAGCATCCACAGGGCAGTAATCAAGTGCATCTTCACCAAACACAATTTGCTTTTCCATGGGTGAGAATAAAATGTATTATTAATTTCTACAACATACAGAGTTGTGTCACAGCACAAAGACAATGAATAGCAGAGAGATAACCTAGAGGGTGGTCTAGATAGGACACTAGGTCCTCTTCTTTGCCCCTTTCCAAAGCTTTCACAATCTCCCTGATAGAGAGCTTTGTGAGCACTGGCTCCATGTATGTTGCTTTTTTCATATCTAATTAAATGGGAATCTTTCTCAAATATGGTGCTCTGTCTTTCTCTAAATAGAGTGGATGGCTTTGGTTGTCGAGTCAGTGTTTTAAATTATATTCTGGTAAAAAGAAGACATTTTAATTAAACCCATGCAATAACTGTATTGTTCAAGGAAAGTTAGGAGACTATAAGAGTTTCTGAATTGAAGGATGAGGGGAGAGGAGTGTCAGGGAGAATTGGGTACCATTTGTTTAACTTCAGGTAGCAAAGCAGAGTCTACTACAGTGAAGGTTAGAGATAGCTTAAGAAGAAAGAGAAAGGGTTTCCTGATGTATCCAATGAAAAAAAAAAAACCTACAAACACACACACACAAAAGCAATATGAACAATACTCCAAACAAGTAGCTCCAATTAAACTTAGCTCATCCAGTTCACTCAATCTAATGTAATTAATTAATTCTTAATATACTATAATTCTGAGTTTTCTGTCAGCAGTTTGTTTTCAGAAAGCCATTTGCTTCCAGACTAAAATGAGTCCTGGAAATCCCACCCAGCCCACTGGTGTGGTCTGAAGTTGTCCAAGCAGTGTCAGCTCAGAAGCTTGTCCCTGAGAATCTATTCTTTGAAGCATCAATAGTTCAAAGTCCCTGATGCAATCCTTCCCGTGAAGCTCTGAGACTCTTTCTTAGTTGACAAGAGAAACTCTAGTTTATAGCTTATGAGAGAGCCATCAGGCAAGCATAAAAGTAAAGCAAAAATTATTTGTAAATGACAAAAGACAGAAAGGCTGAGGTTAATTTATTACATTAACTGATCATATCAGTATATAGAAAAATAAAATCCTCTATTGGGGGACATTTCATGTGAGTTTGAACAGTGATTTCCCCTGAAAGTAAAAACATATTATAGACAGTGAGTACACTGAAAAGTTTCCAGGGATTTCACATAAAGCATACAATTAAAAAAATTTATATTAATAATAGTTTACCTATTCTGACTTAATTCATGGAAGATTTTTTCATGATTTGGTAATTCTTCTTATGCAGCTCTTACAATAATGTTGAGCTTGTTAAGAAATATGGGCATGCCAGACAAACCTAATTATTTCTAACATTGCTCCTTTTATAAGGCAAACTGACACATTGTTGCCGTTTTCCATGGGCCTTTTAGGTTATCTCAAAGATAGGTTTAGGTGTAAATAATATTCCGGAAACTTTATTTTATTCTTTCTAAACTTAGGGCTCGATCTTGGGAGGACAAAGTTAAAAAGCTTGTCAGAGGAGTTTTAATCCTATCTTAATCACTTGATTAAAATAGGATCATGGGTGATTGAGAAACAATACCAACTTACCAACTTAATCTAATTACAATAAAATATTTTAAAATAAACAGAAGAAAATAATACAATTCTATAGAAACTCAGCCCTTTCACAAGTAAAGAAACTTTAAAAAAATAATCAAAAACATCATAAAGTCAACATCGTCACAGAAAATTATTCTGCAAAGACATGGAATCTTTGATTTCTAGGTAGATGACAGAGACGGTAAATAACGTTTCACGTTGTAAACGAGGGCATTAATAAACCAGGGGAGCAAGCCCATCAAAATTTTAAGAGTTCATAAATTTATTTTCAGACTGAGATGCTTTAAACCAAGGCAAGGGGCTGCCCTGGTGGTGCAGTGGTTAAGAATCCGCCTGCCAATGCAGGGGGCATGGGTTCGAGCCCTGATCCGGGAAGATCCCACATGCAGTGGAACAACTAAGGCTGTGCACCACAACTACTGAGCCTGCGCTCTAGAGCCCGCGAGCCACAACTGCTGAGCCCACGTGCCACAACTACTGAAGTCCACGCGCCTAGAGGCCATGCTCCACAACAAGAGAAGCCACTGCAATGAGAAGCCCACGCACTGCAGTGAAGAGTAGCCTCTGCTCGCCACAACTAGAGAAAGCCCGCGCGCAGCAACGAAGACCCAATGCAGCCAAAAATTAATAAATTAAATAAATAAATTAAAAAAGAACAAAAACCATGGCAAATAAAATGTACTTTTCTCGAGTTTTGTCCTTCATTCTTATTCTGACTGTAATAAACTCTTATTTTAGGATGAAACTATTCTTTTTCCTTGACAATAAAAAATGCATAGAGTTGTTTTTCTTCATCACTATTGTTCTTATATAGTTTTAACCACTTATATTATCATTACTTTTAATCAAAGTAATTAATTTCTCTTTTATAAAGAAAACTGCACAATAGATAATTGACCTTAGTCTTATACAAGCATTTTAGCAGGCCAGAAAAAGATCTTGAATACACAAAACACAACTTTCTACTGCCACCCAATCCTTCTATACCTTCTTAAAGTGGCAAAAATGACCATGTTTATTAAATGACCCCCAATATAACCACTCTATAGCATATGAAAATGAAAACAAAAGTAAATAAATAATCAATACTTGTGTCCAGTATTTTCCTTTTATTGGCTCAATTTAATATTAGTTCAAGGGATTTCCCTGGTGGCGCAGTGGTTAAGAATCCACCTACCAATGCAGGAGACACGGGTTTGAACCCTGGTCTGGGAAGATCCCACATGCCGCGGAGCAACAAAGCCCGTGCACCACAACTACTGAGCCTGCGCTCTAGAGCCCGTGAGTCACAACTATTGAGCCTGCACGCCACAACTACTGAAGCCCACGTGCTTAGAGCCTGTGCTCCGCAACAAGAGAAGCCACTGAAATGAGAAGCCCGCGCACCGAAACAAAGAGTAGCCCCCGCTCGCCTCAACTAGAGAAAGGCCCGTGTGCAGCAATGAAGAACCAATGCAGCCAAAAATAAATATATATATAAAAAATAAATTTATATAAAATATATTAGTTCAAGGTTTTAAGTTTCCTAAAATATTGAAAATTATGTGTAAGCTGACGCATACAACACATAATTTTTGTTGATATAAAAAACTGAGGGAAAAAGTTAAGTTTCTATTGTCAATTAAGGAGCACTCTGGGAGCAAAGAAAAGATGGGCTTAGGCATAAGCAGCCCAGGAGGGAGACTTCTCTTGCAAAGCAGTTTCCCTGGCTCCCCCAGGAAAGTACACTGGAGCATCTTGGCGATGACTGACGAAATCCTCAAAATATTGTCAAGTGGTAAATTCATGCCTCTCACAGAAATTTAAAATGAACGTGTACCAAGGATGTTATGTAATTCTTTAATTAATGAGGGAACCAGTAAGATGTTAAAATCAGTTTGAATCAAGATTTGACTTACAGTAGTTTGTAGTCTCTGTGAGACAAAATTTATTTGCATAGTTATGAAAAGGAATCATTTGCCCTGTTGTGGAAGAAGACATCTGCATTACCATCCATTTTCCGCAACTTAACCTCTAATTCTAGAGTTGTGAAACAGCCTCGTCCACCAAAGGCAATCAGAGGCGCACAGCCCGTATAGAGTTAGACAGTCCCTGACAATCACACTAGGCAAGGCCAGCGTTTCACAGAAGGTACTCTACTAATCGCTTTTCTTCATTTTTGAGACTTTCATGCCTTTTTTCCCTCGGAGCTTTTTGAAGGAGTTAAAAGTATCTGTGTGTGTGTGTGTGTTTAGTGCGGGCAGGATGTAGGGGTGGAGGGGAAGTATTAACATACTGGAAATGAGATCACATTCGGACAGTCTTCTATGCCATGCCAAAAAATTTACTCTGTGTACAATGATAAAGTTCTGAAGCACAGAAGTGACATGATCACTTTATATATTAAAAAAAAAAAATCACCCTGGTCTCAGTGGAGGATAGTTTATCAGGCTGGCCCGTGAGCCTATGCTTTTTATTTTTATTTTTTTTTTTGGCTGCATTGGGTCTTCGTCACTGTGCACGGGCTTTCTCTAGTTGCAGCGAGCAGGGGCTACTCTTCGTTGTGGTGTGTGGGCTTCTCATAGCAGTGGCTTCTCTTGTTGCGGAGCCCAAGCTATAGGTGCACGGGCTTCAGTAGTTGTGGCATGCAGGCTCAGTAGTTGTGGCTCATGGGCTCTAGAGTGCAGGCTCAGTAGTTGTGGTGTACAGGCTTGTTGCTCTGCAGCATGTGGGCTCTTCCTGGACCAGGGATCGAACCTGTGTCCCCTGCATTGGCAGGTGAATTCTTAACCATTGTGCCACCAGGGAAGTCCCTGGAGGATAGTTTAGAGAAGAAAGAGATGGAGGTGTGAGTCCAGTTAGTAGGTTGGTGTGATGGTCCTGGGAATTAATAGGAAGAGGATGAGATGAGGCATTTCCCAGGTAAAACGAAGGTAAAACCCACTGGTACTTGGCAAGGTAGATTCAGAAACCCAGAGATAGGATATGTCCAAGACTACTTAAGGTTTCTTGTAGTTCACTTGTAGCCATTGTTGAGTCTCGGAATACAGGAGTGACAGTAGGTCCCAGAAGAGTAAGTTCAGTCTTAACCATGCTGCCTGACTGAAGACCCAGAATCCTTCAATGACAACATCTAATAGAGAGAGGAAAGGGTGGTTGGGATTTAAGGAGAATGATCAGGGCTGGGACGAGGTATCAAAGCCAGAGTGGCTGGGTGGCTGGTGAGGGAGACAGAAGCGGCTGGAAAGTGAATCCTGGCAAAGAGGAAAAGGGACCGTGAAGAAAGCTGAGAAGCAGTGGTCATGGAGGTAAAAGATCAGTTCCTTCCTCTGACCCTTTATTCTACCACGTGTGACATTTACTATCACTTCCTGCTTTTTGGAGGCTATTTGGGGATATGTCTTCCTTAACCAACTGTATTTGCCCTGTGTAGCTCCAGGACCTCACTGAGAACCTTGAACACAGCTGCCATTCAAGGCATGTTGAGTAAATTAATGGAAAGAACAAGTAAACAAAGAAGAAACTAGAGAGGAGTGTTGAGCCACAGAGGAGAAACTGGGAAAATGGTGTGCTAGAAAGGTCTTAAGAGAAACATCAGGATCACATAGAAAACTGTGTGAGTGGGGGCGGAAGGTGCCAATAAAGATGGGGTGAACAACTTACGCCACTTTGGTGGCCATGTGCCCAAATGCAGCCCCTTGCGGTCAGCCAGAGCAGTGCTGCCTGCAGTTGGGCCACAAGCCAACGCGCTGCCTTCTGACCACACGTGTAGCGAGCATCCTTGTAGGGAGGCTCCCCTGGAAGGGAACTGGTCTCCTTTTGGATCTCTCGACATCGCTAGTTGATTGATTGCCGAAAGAAAGCACAGACTCATTATCACCAAGGAAAATATCCAACTCACCAAGACACTTAAGTTCCCACTTCTGATTTCACCCCTCTGAACAGGATGGCCACTAGATTCTCTGTCAATGGGCACATTCACTCACCTGCCATTTCCCCTGCCTTCTCTCCTGTTACTGTTTGATGCCTTTCTCACTTTATAGTTATTGGCTGGCACTATAGAACTAGTATGCAAAAGTAGAAGTTTTATATTTGTCAGTTGCCAGCTTTTTACAATGTTGCTTTTTTTTGGCAAAAGTTGACTTTTGGTACTTTATCCTTGATTTCTGCCACATTAAAGTCATAGGAGCCAGGGGTGGGCCTGAGGCGTTCAGGGTGGCATGCTCTGCCCTGGATGAGAAAGAACAAACACCCCATCTTATTTCTCTAGCAAAAGTGCAGTGATGTATTAACTTTTTAAACATTCTTCAGTTAGCACTCATCGTCCTAGTATGGTGGAGAACATAATAAATATTAAAGCAACATTTTCCAAATACCTCAAATCTCATCCCAAATATATCAATAAGATCAAATACTTTAAATTCTTTCCATCTCTTTTGACTACAAGGATCCCTTTAAACTGCCAAACAATTTACTGGAGCCTCACAAGAATGTCTGAACTTTAATGAACATTCTGATGCTTGAGAGAACATTATGACCAAAAGCTCTTATGAATTCAGTAACTCTGAATTTGCAATTAATTAATCACACTGTTATAGATTGTCACACTATTGGTCCAAAAAAAATCAACCTCCTGGTTTAGTTTCCTGCCACATTGACTCTGGATGGAGTGACCTGCTTGGCCAAGGGGACATCAATAAACTTGACACAGCAATAGCTTGGTAAGTGCTTGCCCTCTGGGGTTTGCCTTCTTGGAACCTAGCTGCCATCATGTGAGGAAGCTGGTCTAGCCTCACAAGGGGAGAGAGAGGCCCACCTGTCCCAGCTGAGCTATCAGTCCAGTCACCAGCTGATTGCCAGATGAATGCAGCCACATGAATGATCCCAGGTAGAACCAGCAGGACAACCCAGGCAACCAACAGAATCATGAGAAATGACAAGATCATTGTTGTTTTTTTTTTTTTACTTTTTGGGTTATTTATTTATTTATTTATGGCTGTGTTGGGTCTTCGTTGCTGTGCGAGGGCTTTCTCTTGCTGCGGCAAGTGGGGGGCCACTCTTCATCGCGGTGCGCGGGCCTCTCACTATCGCGGCCTCTCTTGTTGCGGAGCACAGGCTCCAGACGCGCAGGCTCAGTAACTGTGGCTCACGGGCCTAGTTGCTCCGCGACATGTGGGATCTTCCCAGACCAGGGCTCGAACCCGTGTCCCCTGCATTGGCAGGCAGATTCTCAACCACTGCGCCACCAGGGAAGCCCCTTCATTGTTGTTTTAAGCCATTAAGTTTTGGAGTAGTTTGTTATGCAGCCATAGATAATCTAAATACAATGGTATTTACATAATTTGAAATACACTAGTATGTAAACGAATGAGGTGATTCATTCATTCATTTAATAAATATTTACCAGAGCCTAGTAAGTACGCATTGTCCAGACTGCTCTCAGGGTTGGCTCAGCATAAGGATCCATGGATACTTGATAATAACCCTGTGGCCCCAGAAAGTCTGAAATCACAGGTAGGGAAGGAAGTCCCAAATTAGGATAATATTCTATATAGAGTATTTTCAAAGTTAGGATAAAAAACAAGAACAGCCTCCGCATCCCCACCCCAGGTCTGTAATGCAAGCCGACCCTTTAATTGTGGTGGTTTGATCACTGGTCTGAAAATAAAGACTTAGTTGTGGTTTTGTATCTGCCTGAGCTAATCATTTTTCTTTGCTCTACCCACCATTATTTGCTGTACTATGAGTTCTGTCAAACAGTTTGTCTTGAACAGTGACTAATCTTGTGTTAACGTAGCCCTTTACAGTTTACAAAGTGCTCTTCATTCTACAAAGCACTTTCACATTCATTATCTCATTAAACCTGGGAACAACCCAGGGAAGTTTTTTGCTCCAGGCCCCTTGGAGCAAACGTGCATGTAGAGGGTCAGTGCAAATCTGTCACCACGCTTGGACAAATGGTTTTGAGTGCAGACCTTATGAGTGGTTGGTCATTTTCATAAACTTGTAATAAAGATGAGCTCTCATAAATGACATCATAATACAATTTGAAAGGTGATACTCCTTTATCGATAGTGTTAATGCTTTTTCAATTAGAATTTTAGATCAATTTCTGTTTTGTTCTCTGGAACTTTTAATTAAGACAGAAAAACTTTAACATCTCACATCCTTCACAATATACATTAAAAGTTTGGATTTTCCTCTCTTTGAGGCCCCTTTTCCCCCAGGGATATTTTAGCAAGAAGAATGTGATTCGAAGATTTCCAGATGTTACTTTTCAGATGCGTCTCAGCATGCCTCTATAAACCATCTGGCGGCGGCAGCAGCTGGACAGGCTCCAACTGTAAATGTACATTCAGGTAAAAGGGTATTAATAGAAGAAACTGAGCTGATGAGTGGTTTGTCAATTAAGTTTGTGGTATTGTTTAATCAGTTGTTGAAATGAGCTCTCAGTAACCAAGACAGGCTTTCAAAATTCTATAGTCGGTTTTCCTTTTTGCTCAAGATGGGTATTCCTTACTTGGATATTCCGAATTCGTGGCTAGGTCAGAAACTATTTGTGTTTAGTCTTAGAGTTAACTCTGCTCTATTTAAGTGTTCTGAAGCATCCATAGTATTGCTTGTACAAATATGAAAATACCTTTGCATCCCCATGCCCTTTCCAACCAGTGAAAGAAAGGACTGTCTCTGAAATGTGCTGGGGACAAACAGTTAGTGGGTCTCTGGGGTGCTGGTAAATGTATATCTTGATCATCTGGCTTCTGATTTAGGAAACTGCTTAAAGCATAAGTGAGTGGCAACATTCCCTAGTTCCTGGAATGAAAGATTATATTCCCTAGCCATTTGACTCTGGGACCTTCAACAGGGTAGGATCATCTCATGAATTCAGCTCCTTTTTGGGAGAAGTTTTGATGATATGCCAGGGGCTGGGCTGAACTTTTCCTAGCTATAAACTAAGTTTTAACTCTGCAAATTAACAACGTAACAATAATTAGTAAAAAGTATGAAAATTAATTTTAAACATTTCGGGGAGAATATTCCATCTACATTTAAAAAATTACTTCCAAGCACCTCAAAGTAATTGATTTCCTAATTTAAAGACGGTAATAATAGCAAACATTTATTAAGCATTACTGTGAGCTAGGTATTTTGCTACTTGATTTATGTAGATAATCTCATTTAATTATCACATTGAACCGATGGAGTTCTCTCATTATTCTTAACTGTATAGAAGAGGAAATCAAGGTGCCGGGTATTAAGAAATTTGCCCAAAGTCATAGATCTTGTAAATGATAGTTGAACTGGGATTGAACTGAACTAGATTGATCTAAAACCCCACATCCTTAAATATTTAATTATAATGCTACTCAGTTATTGCTATTCATTCATTTATTTGTTCATTCATCCAAGAGAAGCCTTTTGAATACTGGGGAGTCACAGTTTAATAATGTTTAATCTCTCCTCTTAAGAAGTTTACAGTCAATGATGAGACCACAGATAAAAGACAGAATGATATATACAACAGCAGATATATGCAAAGTATGCTATGGGAACACCAAGAAAGGGGGTTTAAATCAGAATAAGAAAGTCTTCTGAGAGCAAAAGTCATGTATGGAGGAGTATATGATGGTTATAGAGAGAAGAGGGGAAGGGCATAGCAAGAATATTCAGAGGCATGAGACAGCTAGCCATCCCGGAGCCCACCTGGACCTCCTAACCTTATTTCCTGGGTCTCAGAATTTTATTCATCTTTAAATCTTGAAGCAAAATGGAAGGACTTAAACATGAAGGCAGAGGTGGAGACAGGCTCAAACTGTATGTTAGAAGACATTATTTGGAAAACATCATGGAGAGTGGATTTGAGAGGGGTCAGACCAGAGGCAGGAGAGTCTCTAGATGATCCAGGTCACAAGTGATGAAGGCGTGAATTAAAGCAGTGGCAGTGGGAGGTGATAAAGTGGTGGGATCAGCCAGTCTTGAAGACTAGTTGTATTTGGAGGGAAAGGGCAAGGATTGGGTGGTGAGGGAGAGGTACGCCTAGGAGGAGCCAGTAACTCCTGGCTGGAGCAGCTGTGTGAATGGTGGATACCCTTCTACAAGGCCAGCCTCACAGGGGGAGCAGGAGGAGGCTGGGTGGAAAGGTGATGAGTTCAGTTCTGGTCATGGTGGTTTTCAATTTGGGATGGGACAGTGGATAAGCTAATATTTCATAAAGTGTTTAGAGCAGTACCTGCTGCAGAGTATATAAGGATTTGTTCAATAAAAATTGAGTTCTCTGGTAGACAGTTAGATACCATATATGGTTCTGGAGCTCAAAGAAGAAGTCTGGGCTGGAGACACAGATCTGGCACTCATCAGAATAAAAATGGTAGTGGTCACCATGGGCCTTCCCGAGGGTGTCCAAGGGTGTGTACAGCATGAACAGAGGAGACTGAGGAGGAACAGACAGAGAGGCATGAGAGGAAACAGGAATAAGTGGTGTTCAGAGACAAGGAAAGAGGAGACTGCAAGAAAAAGAACGTAATTAATATTATCAATGACTCACAAAGTCAAGATAAGATATAGACTGAACATTGTCCATTGGATTTAACTGTATGGACATCAGTGATCATAATGAGAACATTTTGGTGAAGGGAGGTTGGGCAGCAGTAAGGAATGAGTAAAAGGAGACAAATGGATGCAGCTAAGATAACTTCCTCCGAGAGCTAAATGTGGAATGATAGAGAAAAAGGGCAAGATTTGGAGGTAGATATAAGATTGAGGAAGGTTGGTTGGTTTGTGTTCTTAAGATAGAAGAGTCTTGAGCCTCTTCTTAGCTGAGCAGGGTGAGAGGGAGAGGAGGGACTGTTGGAACATGAAGGAAGAAAGAGATGGTCCCAGAGTTCAGAGGAGAGATGAGCTATGGATGGCAGAGGAGGACCACAGGAAAGGGAGATGGATGCAGACGAGCAAGTGGTAGGGCTGGAGGTGAAACATGTCCACCCAATTCAAAGTCTCTTTCTCAGTTCTTATCTCTGTGAAAGTATTGATAGTTCGGCACCGAATACTATTACCACTCCTTCCTTGCAGGCAATGTCTTCACTTGCTTGTGTTATACAGGGATGGGTTGGTTTACCTCTTCCCTCCCAAGATGAGTCTTTTCTATCTTCTCCTCAGGTGCTTCTTTTTACCTCCCAGCCCTTGGTGTCCCCTGAGGAGTCATCCTTGGTGTTGTTTTCCTATATCTCAACATTCTCTCTCTGCACAGTGATATCCATGCTTCTACAGTCACCTGCCACCTGCCAGCTGGTGTCTCTACCCGAATCTCCCCTCCTCAGGTCACTTCTCCTCACCAAGCCATTTTATGCACTTATGCACCGCTGCAAGATTGATACATTTCAGGAGTTCTGATCTGGTCCTTTCCTTGCTCAGAAACCATTGATGACCAAATCCCAACCAACCCTTCCAACCCTACTTCCTATCACTTGGAGATTCTGCCTGACTCACTCATCAGTACAGGGTTCTTTGTTCCTGACACCCCTGTGACTCTCAACATCCTTGTTTTTAGTGTATTTTATCATAATAAAGTATTAAAGTCATGAGAGGCAATCAATCTAGCAGGAGAGACTGGATTGCCTCCTTTGAGCTATCCGGAGATAGCATAGATCTAGGAGATGTGGGGCTTGGCTGCAGAGGTAAAGAATGAGGCAATAAGGTGGAGCCAAGACCATGAGGATAAAGAGTAGAACAGCAAGGAGGAAGACCCAAGGGGAAAGAGCTCCCCTGCACCCTTGCAAAGTACAGTAAGCCTTACTTCTGACTCAAGGGGGACAGCAAAGCAATGCTTGTTCTGACCTCTGGACCCCTGAGGGTATCCACGGTTGACAACAATTGGGTCCTTTTGTATGTATTTTCCACCACTGTGGGTAGTATCAGCAGGGCTAGCCCACCCTCTATTTAAAGTAAATGGCTCACTGTTCCTTGTACACACCACGCCAGACTTTCCCGCTTCTATGTCCTCACTCATGCTGTTCCCTTTGCCAGACACCCTTCACACACTTCTCCACATCTGCCAATCCAGTCTTCAAGAGCTGACTCAGATGCCATCTAATGAATGAATATTCCTGTCATCTCCCTAGGGTAGCAATTTCTCCCTTCCCTGAACTTCTATTTTGGTCAAAGTCACCTAGAGGTACATTTTTTTTTCAGAACCAATGGTTGTTCCTGAGGAACCAGCAATGTTCTTTATTCCTTAGCACCAGAGGAGCAGATGGAACTGGGGAATGGAAAGAGAATAGCCAACTCTCCTCCTCCCCGCCCCTCCTCCCCTTCGCCCCCATACCTTGCTAATCACAAAGGAGAGCACTCTACCTTAAAAACATGGAGGTCTGGCTGATCACCATCTTAGCCCTGGGATCAAATTTAGCATCATGATTGGGATTGACATATATACGCTAATATGTATAAAATAGATAACTAATGAGAACCTGCTGTATAGCACAGGGAACTCTACATAGTGCTCTGTGTGACCTAAATGGGAAGGAAATCCAAAAACGAGGGGATATATGTATATACATGGCTGATTCACTTCACTGTACAGTAGAAACTAACACAACATTGTAAAACAACTATACCCTAATTTAAAAAAATTAGCATCAAAGGAGACAGAAAGTGTGTGTGTGTGTGGCAGGCAAGCTGGGAGTGGGGGGTGGGTGGGAAGTAGTCTGTTCTAGATTTTTAAAAATTTAAGAGACATAGCAACCAAATGCATCTTTGATTGAATCCCTACTCCAAAAAATGTTACAAGATCTATTTTGGAAACCATGTGGGAAAATTTGACATTAAGTCAGTATTAGACGATATTAGGAAATTGTTAATTTGGTTAGTGTATAATGTTAATTTAGTTATAAAAGAATGACTTCTCTTGGAAATGCCTGTTGAAATATTTTGGGATGAAGAGTCATTATCTCTGCAGTAGTTCAGCAAATGTATATATATACATATACACACATATATAACATAATATATAAAATATATAATATGTATAATATATAATATCGCAAAATGCTAACTAGGTGGTAGATTGTTCATTATATTGTTCTTTTCACTCTTCTGTAGACGTAAAATTTTTCATAATAAAAAAAATTAAGTAAAAGAGTAGAGGTAAAAAGTGACACCAGACTTCTTGGCCAGGTAGAGAGAAGAAACCAGGACTAGGATGGACTGAACCGCACCATCATGCTGAAAGAGAAGTGGTCTCAGGTCTGGGTGCAGAGCTCCTCACTGGAGGTAATGATATTTCTTTCACCTCAATGGGGAGAAGGGAAAATGAAAGGGGACACCTTTATTCTTTCATTAAAGAAATTCATTTAACATTTGGTAAAAAACCTACTCTGTTCCAAGTACATTCACAGATGCCAATTTATGTAATTCTCACAATAATTTTGTGAGGCAATTTTTGTCCTTATTACTTTCATTTTTATAGGTGAGGAAAACAAACCCCAAATTCAGTGATTTTATTTAGATCCCAGAACCAATACATGGCAGAGCGAGAATGTGACCCCAGTTCTGCAGATTCCAAGTCTTATGTCATTCTAAGATCCTTTCATTGTCTTTTCCTGGGGAATAAAGGCCAAAGCCCTCCGGACAGAGCCATTAAGCCCATGGAGCTTGTCTTGGGTGGATTTGGGGGAAAACAGAGAGGCCCCTATTTGGGTTAGCCCTACTATGCTTTGGGTATGATACTTTGCAAAAATAGACCATTGGGCCTATCTGAAGGACCACAGTATTTCCTGGTTTCATCCCAACAGCCCCTGAAATTGTGAGTTTGCTAACTGCGGTGTAGAGAAATGTTTGCTGATCCCTTGTCTAGCCATCAGGCCAGCATGTATCACATAGGGACTTCTGTGGTCGCACCGAGGGAGTCCTACTAGTGTTCTCCAAAAGCAGCAAGGAAATCCAGCTGCCTTTGGGAGTCAGGTTCTAATGAAGGAGAGATTTCTGAGACACAGCAGACAGTAGACACTCAACCACATCAAGGAAGAAACAGACACAGGCAGAGGTCGAATTGCAGTACTGGGGAATGCTGACTGATTAGGCAACCGCAGGGCGGGATGTTCCGATCTCCTGGGCTGGAGCAAAGCGGAAGAGTGAGGCTGGAAGGTGAGCTGAAGCAGGCAGGGAGGCACAAATTGTCAGGATCTGTGAACATCTGGGGACGCTTAATCGGGAGGAAATGTAGACCTCCCACACAGTAGCACATTATGATCTCTGATTATACACTAAGGTACAGAAAAAAATAGCAGAAACTAGTGCGCTGGTAAAGAATACCCCTCCTTGATGCATAAAACCTGCAGCTTTCTTGAATCTTTCCCTTTCACCACGTTTAAAAGGCAAATGATGCCAAGTGTATCAGTGTGACAGGAAGGGGGCTGAGCTCCCGTTTAACACTGACCGCTCCTGGGAGGCCGTGCCAAGTAGGAGCCTCCTGAGCCACTAAGGGAACTGATGGCCCCAAGATTCCTCTGGGAAACCTGAAAATATGTCACTCAGGCCTTTAAGTCTCAGAACCAGTGAAGGAGTTGGGAGGCAGGGTGGGGCTGGAGGGTAAGGGATGAGGGCCTCACTCACTCACTTATTCACTCACTCATTCACTCACTCACTCATTCATTCATTCATTTGGTATAATGTTAAAAATGTGTGCTCTGGCGTCAGCACATCTGGATTTAAATCCCAGCCCCATAGCTTGAGAGCTCTGTGAACTCCGGCCAGTAACTTAGTCTCTTTAAGGCTTTGGTTTCCTCATCTTACACAAAGGGGTCATGTTATGGGGAATAAAATGCATGGTAATACGATAATGCCCCCACTGGGCAGGCACACGGTGGGTGATCCATCGATGTATGCTATAATCGTTATTGAGTCTTTCGATAAATACGTAATGAGCGCTGGGCTAGTTTCTGAGGGAACAAAGATGGTGACTTTGGGGGCATAATTTTACCCCCACTTGTGGAATGAGACATTGGCCAAATTTTTCTTCCAGGCTTCGGTTCTCCTTCCCTTCTATTTCCATTTTTCCCACTTTCCCATGTATGGAAAACTTAATGGATGTGTTAGGGGAGCCACTGACCAAGACCACGCTCCCTGGCCAGACCCGATAGTAACCACTTGCATGAATTCTCTTACAACAGGAGTTCCTGGTAAGGAACGTGGAACTAAAAAGCTACCACCAACCAGAAGAATTCAGGAAAGGTCAAAGGAGAGAGGAGACGCCAGTCCATGTGTCCTACCAACCTCCCAGAATCCTCCTCGCTGGAATCCATCTTGGCTGAGCAATGCACGCCACCAGGAAGGACCCTGAGTCAGAATGATTGGCCAGAGACAACCCGGAAACTAACCCCATCACCATAAAACCCGAGACTGTGAGCCACGTGGCAGAGCAGTCCTCCTGGGTTCCCTTACCCTCCTGCTCTCCGCCCGGGCGCCCCTTCCCAGTGAAGTCTCTTGCTTTGTCAGCACGTGTGTCTCCTCGGACAATTCATTTCCAAGTGTTAGACAAGAGCCCACTCTCGGGACCTGGAAGGGGTCTCCCTTCCTGCAACAGATGGAACAAGGGAGAAAGTGGGCTCTGTGGTCAGAGAGGTGATGAGAAAATGAGAACATTCTAGAATCCTCTCTGTGCCTGGCACACAGTAGGGACTTGGTAATTGAATAATGTGCCTCCAAATTCTCAGAAGGAGAATGGAAATTTTAATCCAATATTCCTGGTGTTTTTAATTAAAATGGAGTCATTCGTTTGGAATTCAGGGGTTGCAAACTGGACCAATGGATCAGGTCTGGTGCAGTGATAAGTTTTGTTTGGCAAGTTTTAAAATTGGAAAATTTCACATAAAAACCTGGATTTCTGGCTTCTCCTGGAAAATGTGAAGATCTGCAACGCTGAGCCTGCATTCCCGTGTGGAGAGGGAGTGGGTGGAGGCTGCCACCATGCCAGGGGACCCTCCTACCCTCTCCCCTGCGGCACCACCACCCCTATCATATTACAGCCTCCCTCAGCTGGGGCACTACCTGTTTATACACTTTCCAAGTGAGCCACGACTTCATTTGCTCATCTTGGCCACGCTTGAGGTGATCACAGTGAGGAGAGCAGAGCTCAGAGGACTCCAGGTGCAGCCCTTTCTCAAACCCATGCTCTCCCCCTGCACTCCTTCCGGTGCTCGGGCTTCCAACTCCCATGACTGATCTTTCTCTTTCCATGCAGATATGTTGGCCCCTTCTCAACACCGCCCTTTCCTTATGATTACTCCCCCTCCAGGCAACAAGAAAACGACTGAATGACAATTACTGTGACATCTGATACAAGGGCAATTTCCCTCTGGTTAGCCAACCCGGGATGGAACAAAACTGCACATTCTTTGCATACCTTTAGCGTGACTGAGGGTGATCCTGTAGTGAAGGCTTTGCTGATTCCGAGATCAGGACATTCAAAAGTGAAGGCACAGGGGGCTCAAACATCATAGAGTACGGTGGCTTTCAAGCCCACTTCGTTCTTTTTATACCTGCGTTCCTTTCATTATACTTTTATTTATTTATTTTTTTTACCAAGTGAACTCTTACATGGGGCCTGATCAAACCAGAGCTTCACCTGGCAGTACCTTCTTGGATTCCTGGGGGCCCAGAGATCGCAGATTGAAAAACACTGGTCTAATCACACTGTCTCTTTTACAAATCAGGAGGCAGAGGCCTGGAGTGGGACAGCGGCCTGTCCAAGCTCACGGAGGGAGGAGCTTGCAGAGTGGATTCAGAGACGCCTCATGCCGGGTCTGGCACGCTTTGCCCCCCAGCGTGCTGTCCTCAGGGCAGCTCCCACAGCAGCAGCACTAAGAGCTGGACCCCTGGGTGTCACTCCTGCTGAACCGGAGCCTTCACCTTACGGCACTCAAGTGGGGTCTCGGTCTAGCTGAATGACGGCACTTCGGGAAGTGTCACTGAGTTTCTGAGTTTGGGGTTCGTACAGTCTGAAAGCTGCTGCCTCCCCGGAGCAGCCAGCCCCCCAGATGGCCCTAGTGATCCTGCGTCCTGGTGTTCACACCCTTGTGCAGTGCCCGCCCACACTCTGCTAGCTTGGTCTTTGGCCCAGTGGAATATGGCAGAAGTGACGGGTGTCACGTCTCAGATTAGGTTAAAAAGACACAGCAGCTGGCATTTCTCTTTCTCTCTCTGTCTTCTGTCTCTCTCATCACTCACTCTGGGAGGAAGCTCTGTTGAGAGTAGCCCTTTGAAGAGTCTCATGGTGAGGCACTGAAGTCCACGGCCCAACGGCCACTGGAGGGCGCTTCAAAGCATGTCCTGCAGCCGTAGTCATGGGTGCAGGGACTGCTGCCCTGGCTGACAGACAGCTTGACAGAAACCCTACAAGAAAATATGAGCCAGAACCCCCCAGCTCTGCTCCCAGATTCCTGACCCCCAGAAGCTCTGATATAGCCAAAGTCTGTTGTCTTAAGCGGCTGAGTTGTGATGTGATTTGCTACCCAGCCCTAGATAACCTTTACGCAGCAGCACTGCAGTGATGTGGGGTGATGGGCATCCTTAGGAAGACTTCCAAATCCAGGCAAAAACGTAAATGTCTGGCTTCCTATAGCTAAAATTATCCTGACGACGTGAATTAAAGCCAGAATTAGAGTGCTATTTCATTAGATTTAACCAAAATATATATATTTGTGGGATTTGGGAGGAGGTTTAAAAAAAGAACTACACGTGGAACTAAAGACGGAGGTTTTTTTTAAAAACTGAGGTATATTTCTTATAACAGAAAATTCATCCTTTTTTTAATAAATTTTTATTGGAGTATAGTTGATCTACAATGTTGTGTTAGTTTCAGGAGTACAGCAAAGTGAATCAGTTATACATATACATATATCCACTCTTTTTTAGATTCTTTTCCCGTATAGGCCATTACAAAGTATTGAGTAGAGTTCCCCATGCTATATAGTAGGTTCTTATTAGTTATCTATTTTATATATAGTGGTGTGTATATGTCAGTCCCAATCTCCCATTTATCCCTCCCCCCACCCCCACCAGTAACCATAAGTTTGTTTTCTGCATTTGTGACTCTATTTCGGTTTTGTAAATAATTTCATTTGTATTATTTTTTCAGATTCCACATATAAGCAATATCATGTGATAAAACTAATCCCTTTAAAGTATACAATCTTTATTGTCGTTTTTATTGTACTCACTGTGCTGTGCAACCATCACCTTTATCTAACTCTAGAACATTTTCATCACTCCAAAAATACGACTCTTATTTGTTCTTCCCATTTCCTGACAACCACTAATCTACTGTCTGTCTCTATGGCTTTGCCGATGCTGGACATTTCATAGAAACGGAATCATACAGTGTGTCCTTTTTTATTTGGCTTCTTTCACTAAGCACAATGTTTTCAAAGTTCATCCATGTTCTATCATATATCAGTACTTCATTCCTTTTTATTGTTGAATAATATTTCATTGTATGGATATACCACATTTTATTTATCCATTGATCAGCTGATGGGCATTTGGGCTGTTTCCACTTTCTGACTACTCTGCATAATGTTGCCATGAATGTGTGTGTGTTTACACATTTTTGCATGAACATATATTTTTAGTTCTTTTGGGTATATACCTAAGAGTGGAATTGTAAGATCATATGGTAACTCTATGTTTAAGTTTTTGAGGAACTGCCAAACTGTTTTCCACAGTGGCTGCACCATTTTACATTCAAGTGGGTATTTTTAACCTAGTAAACAGTCTAACGACTATACAAAAAGGGAACTTCAAAATATGCATAAAATTGAGACATTTTATGTCTCAATTTTATAGAGAAATTTATTTCATTATATTTGAGTCTCTGCTTCTGACTGTTCATTATTTAGCATGTCATTTGGCATTGCACAGACTCAGGACTAGTGGTTATAGTTGAGACTGCTAGTTGTACCCTGACATCCATTCTTCCTTCTAAGTAATTGAACCCTTGGTTTTAAGCTGGTACTTCTTAAAGGGGAGAATTCTCAGCTTCCTATGCAGATAAGCATATCCATTGACTAAGTTCTGATAAATGAGATGTAATCAGAAGTTTGGTATGTGACTTCCAAGAAATACCCTCAAAGGGAGGAGACATGTCCTTTTTCCTCTTCCCCTCTTCTGCTAGCTGGAATGCAGATGCAATGGCTGAGCTCAAGCTGACAGTTTTGGACCAGGAGGTGGTGGCTCTGTGCTAAGGAAAGCAAAGCAAGAAAATAGAAGATGCCTGTGTGCTTGACGTGGCAGAACCCTAAACTAGTCATGGATTGACCATCTTCAGACTTTTTAAATGTGAGTTAAAAATAAATTTTTATCTTATTTAAACTATTGCTATTCGGTGTTTCTGGTTATATACAGCTGAACTTAAACCTGAAAAACCAAGTGCTTAAGAGTAGTGATTAAAAGTAGTCTTTGGAGACTAACAGATCTGAATTCAAATCCTTGAAGGTTTTCTCTTCCTCACTTCCCTGATCCAATCATAGTCAATACCTATAATTTTACTTCTTTACTCTCTCTCAGTTTTTTTCCATCTCCAACATTGCCTCCAAGCCACCATTGTCTTTCTCTTAGACTTCTAAAATAGTCAACAATGGTCATCCATCTCCACTCTTGCCACTCTTCAACGTGTTCTCCATACAGCACTCAGTGTCATCTTCTTAAACTATAATTTAGGTCCTGTCACTTTGCTTAAAACTCATCAATGGCTTTCCATTGATCTTAGGATAAAGACTAAAATCCTCAAAGGCCTTGCGGGTTCTGACCTTTTTCTTCTTCAGGCTCTTCTGGACCCATGCACCTCTCTTTCTGTTCACTTCGGCCTCACTGACCTTCTTTCGATTCCTTGACCAGGTCATGCTGAATCCCACCACAAGCTTTGCACATGAGCCTGCTCCTTTCCGGGGTGATGAAGCTAGGGTGATGTGCTGGGGGTACTGCCAACAGCACACAGGACAGTAGACAGAGGCTCTGCACTTAGCAGCACCCCAATCCTAAGACAAGCCAGGTGAAGATGGGCCCCATGAGGTCTCCATGCCCTAGTCTCTTGGGATCCAAACCAGGCCTGTGCTGGGCCAAAGGAGAGAGTCTACTGATAAAGGTGGTCATGCAGGAGTTCATCCCACCAGGGCCTGGCCTCTGCCCCCGTGAGCAGCACTTGCCCCCTGTGCTGGGGGCCTATTTGAGGGCCATTCTTGTCGCCTCCCCTAATCAAAGTTCATTCAGTCCCAACATTCGCAGTCTTCCCCCGTGCCCTCCCCTGGATCCTACCAGAAGCAGTAATAAATTACACCAGAGCTCTCTCTTCCCTACGTCTTTCTAGGTCATTTCCTGGAGGGATGAGGGGAAGGCAGGTGATGAGTAGCAGACCTAGAAGACACAGGGGTGCTCTACTGCTGGGACATAACCAGGAGCCACCTTGCCTTGCCCACCACTGAGCCAGAAGCATCCTCCTGGCCCTGTCAGCATGACTGGAGACATAATTTGCAGACTCCTCGTTAAAAAATTATTAAACATTTCAAGATGGTGACAGCAGAGCTTTGAACCAAGCACAGGGCCCTTTTGAGCACAAAGTTCTGCGAGACTATACAGGTCACACACCCAGGAAGTCAGTTCTGCCTTGCAAGTCCATGATGTTACGACAGCTGCCAAGTGAGACTGCCAGAGAGACTCTGAGTGAGCAGGAGGGTCTCCTGGGCCCATGTCTATGCTTGGGATGACAACAGAAGGAGGAGTGAAGGTGGACGGTTGGATAGTCATGGGCAAAACTTTGTGGAAGGCAGAGCCTGAGTGTCTGCATGCCCATTGGACTGCTTGCCCAGGATTGAGCCTGTTATACATGTCACCTCCTCATGTTGGTGGCCTGTCCTCATGGATGTCCCCATTTATCATGATGGGGTGGGGAGAACACAAGTTCTGCTGCTTGCTGGCTGGGTGAGACTGTAACACCCATGAGATTTTCCTCTTCTGCTTGGATTTTTGATGTCTGTGATCTCTCTTTATCCCAGCTGAAATTACTCTTCTCCATAGGATCAGGGCTCTGAGAATTCCACACTTAAGGGGCAAACCAAACAACAGGCATATTTATTACCATGGATGGGCTATTGGGTACCGGATTGTGGGACTGGGAATGTTGTATACCCACTCACCCGTACACTGCTTTCCCCAGCAAACACATAGATCTCTCTCTCTCTCTCACACACACACACACACACACACACACACACACACGACTTACCTTTACCCAAGTCTCTTTTGGAGACAGGTTACAAGTCCATTAAAAAAAGTGAGGTCATGCTATGCTCTGAATGTTTATGTCCCCTAAAATTCATATTAGAAACCCTAACCCCCCAAGTGATGGTATTTAGAGGTGGGGTCTTTGGGAGGTGATTAGGTCATGAGGGAGGAGCCCTCATGAATGGGATTAGTGGCCTTATATAAGAGACCCCAGGGAGCTCTCTTGCCCTCTTTCTGCCATGTGAGGAGACAAGATGTCAGTCTGCAACCTGGAAGAAAGCCCAAGGCCTGGACCTGATCTTGGGCCTTGAGCCTCCGGAACTGTGAGAAATAAATATCTCTTGTTTATAAGCCACCCAGTGTGTGGTGTTTTGCTATAGCAGCCTGAATGGGATAATAGAGGTCAGAGGGTGATGTGGGGTATACAGTGCTCCTCCTCCCTGGGATACCTCTCTCCTCACTCACTCCCACCAAATCTTTGTGAAATTCTACCATCCCTCCCAAAAAGAAAACTAACAAAATGAAACCAACCAAAAGCTCAACACAGCCTCCCTCACATTCCCCCATCCTAGGGGTGGCTGTGGCCTTTTCGAAGGAGTCCATATGATTTGGGGTCAGCCCTAAAATGAAACTTGTGTTTGTAGTGAGGGATTGTAATCCTCCAGAAACACTTTGAGAGAACTGAGGATGTGAGAGGGCTATACCCATGTGGAATATTTACAAGACATCATTTCACATGGTCCACAATTTTCAAGATATAACAAAAATCAAACACTCAATTAGTGGTCACAGCACAATAGTAAAGAAAAGAGGCCCACTAGCTTCCCAAACAAAGATCGTATTCAGCTTCCTGATCACACATGTTGAAATCTCCATTCCCTCATAACACTTAAAGCTGCTTCAACCCATTATGGGGCCAGGGATCACTCCCTCTGGAGGCTTAGACAAACAGCCAAGTTCCTTAGGTGAGGGTCATCATCGGATTTGTTTCCCTACCAGATGTTTTCGAACCACCTGGATGTCATCCCTCCCAGCTCCAGGCCTGCAGCTGGAGTGACCACTCTTGCAGCCAATTTCACTTTGTCTCTTGTGAGCCTCACCCTTGGCAAGTCTTCCCAAGAAAAGTGAAACTTGATGATGGAATTTAAAGTCTTTAAAAATGGGAAATCAAGTTAGGAGGCACATAACAAGTGCTGGGTAACAGGAATAGATGAATGAATGAATGAATGAATGAATCTAACCCATGAGCCAACAACTTCACTAATAAGGGGAAAAAAAAACTGCATTTCAGGGTGTTTCATGTTTGTTCCTCAGCACACCTATTGGAGCATCAGCCTGGCGGGTTTGTTAACAGTGCAAATTTCTGGGTCCTACCCCAGACCCACTGGATCAGAATCTTTGGGAGAATTTGCTGGATCCGGCATTGCTAGCAAACTCCTCAGGGAGTTTCGTGGGTTTACAGAGTTGGACTAGCAGTGTGCCACAGACACTGTAGCCTCGAGAATTCTGGACCAAAGACTGTCAGGGAGTTCTGCCATATGATTAATATCAAGCGGTTCCTTTTCTTGAATAGCGGTCTGGGGAAATATTAACAGATACTCACTTTGGTTTGTGGGCTGAACTAAAGCAAAGAAAAGCCTAGAAGAGCCAAAGGACTCATAAAAGTGCATGAAATATGCTACTTTGCATCTCCTCAGTGAAAGAGAGCTCAGCGCCACTATGACCCAGAGAAAACCAGATGATGTTTAACAATGCATTAAAATGGTGCCTGGTTCCTAGTAATTTCACAGGGAGCCCCAAATTTCACTTCACACAGACAGCAAGCAGAGTGGGGAAAAAAAGAGGTGCTAGTGGCTCCGGAGCACTCTGATCTCAGAAAAAGACAGGAGGGTTTTCCTTGAACAATTACTCTCTTGCAAATACCAACGGCCAGCTACAGAGCTGACGTCTAGACTCAACAGAATGTCGCTATCAGTGGAAAGGTCTGTAAGGAATAAACCCCTGTGACGTTACACAGTTCAGTTGCATTCAGTAGAGCTTGCTTCCCATAATTTACCTTCTTGAATAAAAATTCGTCGCTGCTCCACAAAGGGACCATCTGTAAGGAGTTCCCAGAATCTCAAAGGAGTTTCCATGCTCACCAGTGTCCTCACTTTATTCAGAAGCTTTGGGGACACAAATTGCAAGTTCTTACTTGCTAGACAGAAAAAAAGCACTGATTCCTTAACTGCTAGGGAGCAGAATATTGTGGAGTTTCATAAAGGCATAAAGTTTCTACTTAAGACTCTCTCACCTGTTCTTTGCACTGCCAATTAATTCTCCATCACCCCTTCCACTCCCACACCTCGGCCCTACTCTTTCTTCTGTGGACTTCTCACTTTGGACAAAATTGGGAAATAAGTGAGCTTCGTCTGCAGAGCTCCTCTCTTGCTCCCACTTCCCTGACTCTCCCCAGGGCTGGAAGCCCTCATGTCTCCCTCCATTTTCAGCCTCCATCCCTAGCAGGGGCCTGCCCAGAGCCTGAGGCTGGGCCCATCCTGAGAGGCTCACAGCCTCTTCCATACTGCTCTCCACCAGATTTCATGAAGACAGAGTCTAAATGTTAGTGACTGAGGCTGGCTTACCATCCTCTTTACATGGATGACTTCTAAATCACCCACTGCCCTGGCTGTCAATCTTCATCTCAGCAACTCAACTACTCATGCCGACAGGTGATCTTGAAAATGGGGCCAAGTTAAACCAGCCTCCTCCTTTCCTAGGAACATCCTCCTGATTCCACTCTTGGCTACTGGAGACAATGTGAAGCAGGGGGATTTGATCTTTGGACCCTGTCTTCCATATTCTTCTCTTCATACTCCCCTCCTCCGAGCTCTTTTTTTTTTAAATTTTAAATTTAATTTAATTTATTTTTTTATACAGCAGGTTCTTATTAGTCATCAATTTTATACACATTAGTGTGTACATGTCAATCTTAATCGCCCAATTCATCACACCCCCACCCCAACCCCCCCGCGGCTTTCCCCCCTTGGTGCCCATACGTTTTGTTCTCTACATCTGTGTCTCAACTTCTGCCCTGCAAACCGGTTCATCTGTACCATTTTTGTAGGTTCCACATATGTGTGTTAATATACGATATTTGTTTTTCTCTTTCTGACTTACTTCACTCTGTATGACAGTCTCTAGATCCATCCACATCTCAACAAATGACCCAATTTCGTTCTTTTTATGGCTGAGTAATATTCCATTGTATATATGTACCACATCTCCTTTATCCATTCGTCTGTCGATGGGCATTTAGGTTGCTTCCATGACCTGGCTATTGTAAATAGTGCTGCAATGAACATTGGCATGCATGTGTCTTTTTCAATTATGGTTTTCTCTGGGTATATGCCCAGTAGTGGGATTGCTGGATCATATGGTAATTCTATTTTTAGTTTTTAAGGAACCTCCATACTGTTTCCATAGTGGCTGTATCAGTTTACATTCCCACCAACAGTGCAAGAGGGTTCCCTTTTCTCCACACCCTCTCCAGCATTTGTTGTTTGTAGATTTTCTGATGAAGCCCATTCTAACAGGTGTGAGGTGATACCTCATTGTAGTTTTGATTTGCATTTCTCTAATAATTAGTGATGTTGAGCAGCTTTTCATGTGCTTCTTGGCCATCTGTATGTCTTCTTTGGAGAAATGTCTATTTAGGTCTTCTGCCCATTTTTGGATTGGGTTGTTTGTTTTTTTAATATTGAGCTGAATGAGCTGTTTATATATTTTGGAGATTAATCATTTGTCCATTGATTCATTTTCAAATATGTTCTCCCATTCTGGGGGTTGTCTTTTCATCTTGTTTATGGTTTCCTTTGCTGTGCAAAAGCTTTGAAGTTTCATTAGGTCCCATTTGTTTATTTTTGTTTTTATTTCCATTACTCTAGGAGGTGGATCAAAAAAGATCTTGCTGTGATTCATGTCAAAGAGTGTTCTTCCTATGTTTTCCTCTAAGAGTTTTATAGTGTCTGATCTTACATTTAGGTCTCTAATCCATTTTGAGTTTATTTTTGTGTATGGTGTTAGGGAGTGTTCTAATTTCATTCTTCTACATGTAGCTGTCCAGTTTTCCCAGCACCACTTATTGAAGAGACTGTCTTTTCTCCATTGTATATCCTTGCCTCTTTTGTCATAGATTAGTTGACCATAGGTGCATGGGTTTATCTCTGGGCTTTCTATCTTGTTCCATTGATCAATATTTCTGTTTTTGTTCCAGTACCATATTGTCTTGATTACTGTAGCTTTGTAGTATAGTCTGAAGTCAGGGAGCCTGATTCCTCCAGCTCTATATTTTTCCCTCAAGATTGCTTTGGGTATTCGGGGTCTTTTGTGCCTCCATACAAATTTTAAGAATTTTTGTTCTAGTTCTGTAAAAAATGCCATTGGTAATTTGATAGGGATTGCATTGTATATGTAGATTGCTTTGGGTAGTATAGTCATTTTCACAATATTGACCCTTCCTATCCAAGAACATGCTATATATCTCTACATCTGTTTGTGTCATCTTTGATTTCTTTCATCAGTGTCTTATAGTTTTCTGAGTACAGGTCTTTTACCTCCTTAGGTAGGTTTATTCCTAGGTATTTTATTCTTTTTGTTGCAATGGTGAATGGAATTGTTTACTTAATTTCTCTTTCTGATTTTTCGTTGTTAGTGTATAGGAATGCAAGAGGTTTCTGTGCATTAATTTTGTATCCTGTGACTACCAAATTAATTGATTACGTCTAGTAGTTTTCTGGTGGCATCTTTAGGATTCTCTATATATAGTATCATGTCATCTGCAAACAGTGACAGTTTTACTTTTTCTTTTCCAATTTGAATTCCGGGGCTAGGACTTACAAAACTATGTTGAATAATAGTGGCAAGAGTGGACATCCTTGTTTTGTTTCTGATCTTAGAGGAAATGCTTTCAGTTTTTCACCATTGAGAATGTTTGTTGTGGGTTTGTTGTATATGGCCTTTATTATGTTGAGGTAGGTTCCCTCTATGCCCACTTTCTGGAGAGTTTTTATCATAAATGAGTGTTGAATTTTTTTAAATTAATTAATCAATGTATTTATTTTTGGCTGAGTTGGGTCTTTGTTGCTGCGTGCGGGCATTCTCTAGTTGCGGCGAGTGGGGGCTACTGTTCGTTGCAGTGCACGGACTTCTCTTTGCGGTGGCTTCTCTTGTTGCAGAGCACAAGTTCTAGGCACACAGGCTTCAGCAGTTGTGGCATGCAGGCTTCAGCAGTTGTGGCACACGGACTTAGTTGCTCCTCTGCATGTGGGATCTTCCTGGATCAGGGCTCGAACCTGTGTCCCCTGCATTCACAGGTAGATTCTTAAACACTGAACCCCCAGGGAAGCCCTGGGTGTTGAATTTTATCAAAAGCTTTTTCTGCAAATATTGAGATGATCATATGGTTTTTATTCTTCAATTTGTTAATAGGGTGTATCACATTGATTGATTTACATATATTGAAGAATCCTTGCATTCCTGGGGTAAATCCCACTTGATCATGGTGTATGATCCTTTTAATGTGTTGTTGGATTCTGTTTGCTAGTATTTTTTTTTTTTTTTAAACATCTTTATTGAAGTATAATTGCTTTACAATGGTGTGTTAGCTTCTGCTTTATAACAAAGTGAATCAGTTATACATATACATATGTTCCCATATCTCATCCCTCTTGCATCTCCCTCCCTCCCACCCTCCCTATCCCACCCCTCTAGGTGGTCACAAAGCACGGAGCTGATCTCCCTGTGCTATGCGGCTGCTTCCCACTAGCTATCTATTTCACATTTGGTAGTGTATATACGTCCATGACACTCTCTCACCCTGTCACATCTCACCCCTCCCCCTCCCCATATCCTCAAGTCCGTTCTCTAGTAGGTCTGTGTCTTTATTCCCATCTTGCCACTAGGTTCTTCATGACCTTTTTTTTTTTTTTTAATTTTTTTTTTTTCCCTTAGATTCCATATATATGTGTTAGCATACTGTATTTCTTTTTCTCTTTCTGACTTACTTCACTCTGTATGACAGACTCTAACTCCATCCACCTCATTACTGTTTGCTAGTATTTTGTTGAGGATTTTTGCATCTATATTCATCAGTGATATTGGTCTGTAATTTTATTTTTTTGTGGTATCTCTGTCTGGTTTTGGTATTGGGGTCATGGTGGCCTCGTAGAATGTGTTTGGGAGTGTTCCTTCCTCTGCAATATTTTAGAAGAGTTTGAGAAGGATGGGCGTTAGCTCTTCTTTAAATGTTTGATAGAATTCACCTGTGAAGCCATCTGGTCCTGGACTTTTGTTTGTTGGAATGTTTTTAATCACAGTTTCAAATTCATTACTTGTGATTGGTCTGTTCATATTTTCTATTTCTTCCTTGTTCAGTCTTGGAAGGTTAAAACTTTCTAAGAATTTGTCCATTTCTTCCAGGTTGTCCATTTTATTGGCATAGAGTTGCTTGTAGTAGTCTCTTAGGAATGCTTTGTATTTCTGTGGTGTCCGTTGTAACTTCTCCTTTTTCATTTCTAATTTTATTGATTTGCGTCCTCTCCCTCTTTTTCTTGATGAGTCTGGCTAAAGGTTTATCAATTTCATTTATCTTCTGAAAGAATCAGCTTTTAGTTTTATTGATCTTTGCTATTGTTTTTTTTGTTTCTATTTCATTTATTTCTGCTCTGATATTTATGATTTCTTTCCTTCTACTAACTTTGGGTTTTGTTTGTTCTTCTTTCTCTAGTTCTTTTAGGTGTAAGGTTAGTTTGTTTATTTGAGATTTTTCTTGTTTCTTGAGGTAGGATTGTATTGCTCTAAACTTCCCTCTTAGAACTGCTTTTGCTGCATCCCATAGGTTTTTGGATTGTCGTGTTTTCATTGTCATTTGTCTCTGGGTATTTTTTTTTTTTTTTTAAACATCTTTATTGAAGTATAATTGCTTTACAATGGTGTGCTAGCTTCTGCTTTACAACAAAGTGAATCAGTTACACATATACATATGTTGCCATATCTCTTCCCTCTTGCATCTCCCTCCCTCCCACCCTCCCTATCCCACCCCTCTAGGTGGTCACAAAGCACCGAGCTGATCTCCCTGTGCTATGCGGCTGCTTCCCACTAGTTATCTATTTTACATTTGGTAGTGTATATATGTCCATGACACTCTCTCACCCTGTCACATCTCACCCCTCCCCCTCCCCATATCCTCAAGTCCGTTCTCTAGTAGGTCTGTGTCTTTATTCCCATCTTGCCACTAGGTTCTTCATGACCTCTTTTTTTTTTTTTTTCCCTTAGATTCCATATATATGTGTTAGCATACTGTATTTGTTTTTCTCTTTCTGACTTACTTCACTCTGTATGACAGACTCTAACTCCATCCACCTCATTACAAACACCTCCATTTCATTTCTTTTTATGGCTGAGTAATATTCCATTGTATATATGTGCCACATCTTCTTTATCCATTCATCCGATGATGGACACCTAGGTTGCTTCCATGTCCTGGCTATTGTAAACAGAGCTGCAATGAATATTTTGGTACATGACTCTTTCTGAATTATGGTTTTCTCAGGGTATATGCCCAGTAGTGGGATTGCTGGGTCATATGGTAGTTCTATTTTTAGTTTTTTAAGGAACCTCCATACTGTTCTCCATAGTGGCTGTATCAATTTACATTCCCACCAACAGTGCAAGAGTGTTCCCTTTTCTCCACACCCTCTCCAGCATTTATTGTTTCTAGATTTTTTGATGATGGCCATTCTGACCGGTGTGAGATGATACCTCATTGTAGTTTTGATTTGCATTTCTCTAATGATTAATGATGTTGAGCATTCTTTCATGTGTCTGTTGGCAATCTGTATCTCTTCTTTGGAGAAATGTCTATTTAGGTCTTCTGCCCATTTTTGGATTGGGTTGTTTGTTTTTTTGTTATTGAGCTGCATGAGCTGCTTGTAAATCTTGGAGATTAATCCTTTGTCCGTTGCTTCATTTGCAAATATTTTCTCCCATTCTGAGGGTTGTCTTTTGGTCTTGTTTATGGTTTCCTTTGCTGTGCAAAAGCTTTTAAGTTTCATTAGGTCCCATTTGTTTATTTGTGTTTTTATTTCCATTTCTCTAGGACCTGGGTCAAAAAGGATCTTGCTGTGACTTATGTCATACAGTGTTCTGCCTATGTTTTCCTCTAAGAGTTTGATAGTGTCTGGCCTTACACTTAGGTCTTTAATCCATTTTGAGTTTATTTTTGTGTATGGTGTTAGGGAGTGTTCTAATTTCATACTTTTACATGTACCTGTCCAATTTTCCCAGCACCACTTATTGAAGAGGCTGTCTTTTCTCCACTGTATATGCTTGCCTCCTTTATCAAAGATAAGGTGACCATATGTGCGTGGGCTTATCTCTGGGCTTTCTATCCTGTTCCATTGATCTATATTTCTGTTTTTGTGCCAGTACCAAACTGTCTTGATTACTGTAGCTTTGTAATACAGTCTGAAGTCAGGGAGCCTGATTCCTCCAGCTCCATTTTTCGTTCTCAAGATTGCTTTGGCTATTCGGGGTCTTTTGTGTTTCCATACAAATTGTGAAATTTTTTGTTCTAGATCTGTGAAAAATGCCAGTGGTAGTTTGATAGGGATTGCATTGAATCTGTAGATTGCTTTGGGTAGCAGAGTCATTTTCACAATGTTTATTCTTCCAATCCAAGAACATGGTATATCTCTCCATCTATTTGTATCATCTTTAATTTCTTTCATCAGTGTCCTATAATTTTCTGCATACAGGTCTTTTGTCTCCTTAGGTAGGTTTATTCCTAGGTATTTTATTCTTTTTGTTGCAATGGTAAACGGGAGTGTTTTCTTAATTTCACTTTCAGATTTTTCATCATTAGTATACAGGAATGCAAGAGATTTCTGTGCATTAATTTTGTATCCTGCTACTTTACCAAATTCATTGATTAGCTCTAGTAGTTTTCTGGTAGCATCTTTTGGATTCTCTATGTATAGTATCATGTCATCTGCAAACAGTGACAGCTTTACTTCTTCTTTTCCGATTTGGATTCCTTTTATTTCTTTTTCGTCTCTGATTGCTGTGGCTAACACTTCCAAAACTATGTTGAATAATAGTGGTGAGAGTGGGCAACCTTGTCTTGTTCCTGATCTTAGTGGAAATGGTTTCAGTTTTTCACCATTGAGGACAATGTTGGCTGTGGGTTTGTCATATACGGCCTTTATTATGTTGAGGAAAGTTCCCTCTATGCCTACTTTCTGCAGGACTTTTATCATAAATGGGTGTTGAATTTTGTCGAAAGCTTTCTCTGCATCTATTGAGATGATCATATGGTTTTTCTCCTTCAATTTGTTAATATGATGTATCACGTTGATTGATTTGCGTATATTGAAGAATCCTTGCATTCCTGGAATAAACCCCACTTGATCATGGTGTATGATCCTTTTAATGTGCTGTTGGATTCTGTTTGCTAGTATTTTGTTGAGGATTTTTGCATCTATGTTCATCAGTGATATTGGCCTGTAGTTTTCTTTCTTTGTGACATCTTTGCCTGGTTTTGGTATCAGGGTGATGGTGGCCTCGTAGAATGAGTTGGGGAGTGTTCCTCCCTCTGCAATATTTTGGAAGAGTTTGAGAAGGATAGGTGTTAGCTCTTCTCTAAATGTTTGATAGAATTCGCCTGTGAAGCCATCTGGTCCTGGGCTTTTGTGTGTTGGAAGATTTTGAATCACAGTTTCAATTTCAGTGCTTGTGATTGGTCTGTTCATATTTTCTATTTCTTCCTGGTTCAGTCTCGGCAGGTTGTGCATTTCTAAGAATCTGTCCATTTCTTCCAGGTTGTCCATTTTATTAGCATAGAGTTGCTTGTAGTAATCTCTTATGATCGTTTGTATTTCTGCAGTGTCAGTGGTTACTTCTCCTTTTTCATTTCTAATTCTATTAATTTGAGTCTTCTCCTTTTTTCTCTTGATGAGTCTGGCTAATGGTTTATCAATTTTGTTTATCTTCTCAAAGAACCAGCTTTTAGTTTCATTGATTTTTGCTATTGTTTCCTTCATTTCTTTTTCATTTATTTCTGATCTGATCTTTATGATTTCTTTCCTTCTGCTAGCTTTGGGGTTTTTTTGTTCTTCTTTCTCTAATTGCTTTAGGTGCAAGGTTAGGTTGTTTATTCGAGATGTTTCCTGTTTCTTGATGTAGGCTTGTATTGCTATAAACTTCCCTCTTAGAACTGCTTTTGCTGCATCCCATAGGTTTTGGATCGTCGTGTCTCCATTGTCATTTGTTTCTAGGTATTTTTTGATTTCCCCTTTGATTTCTTCAGTGATCACTTCGTTATTAAGTAGTGTATTGTGTAGCCTCCATGTGTTTGTATTTTTTACAGATCTTTTCCTGTAATTGATATCTAGTCTCATAGCGTTGTGGTCGGAAAAGATACTTGATACGATTTCAATTTTTTTAAATTTACCAAGGCTTGATTTGTGACCCAAGATATGATCTATCCTGGAGAATGTTCCATGAGCACTTGAGAAAAATGTGTATTCTGTTGTTTTTGGGTGGAATGTCCTATAAATATCAATTAAGTCCATCTTGTTTAATGTATCATTTAAAGCTTGTGTTTCCTTATTTATTTTCATTTTGGATGATCTGTCCATTGGTGAAAGTGGGGTGTTAAAGTCCCCTACTATGATTGTGTTACTGTCGATTTCCCCTTTTATGGCTGTTAGTATTTGCCTTATGTATTGAGGTGCTCCTATGTTGGGTGCATAAATATTTACAATTGTTATACCTTCCTCTTGGATCGATCCCTTGATCATTATATAGTGTCCGTCTTTGTCTCTTGTAATTGTCTTTATTTTAAAGTCTATTTTGTCTGATATGAGAATTGCTACTCCAGCTTTCTTTTGATTTCCATTTGCATGGAATATCTTTTTCCATCCCCTCACTTTCAGTCTGTATGTGTCTCTAGGTCTGAAGTGGGTCTCTTGTAGACAGCATATATATGGGTCTTGTTTTTGTATCCATTCAGCCAGTCTGTGTCTTTTGGTGGGAGCATTTAATCCATTTACATTTAAGGTAATTATCGATATGTATGTTCCTATTCCCATTTTCTTAAATGTTTTGGGTTTGTTATTGTAGGTGTTTTCCTTCTCTTGTGTTTCTTGCCTAGAGAAGTTCCTTTAGCATTTGTTGTAAAGCTGGTTTGGTGGTGCTGAACTCTCTCAGCTTTTGCTTGTCTGTAAAGGTTTTAATTTCTCCATCAAATCTGAATGAGATCCTTGCTGGGTAGAGTAATCTTGGTTGTAGGTTTTTCTCCTTCATCACTTTAAGTATATCCTGCCACTCCCTTCTGGCTTGCAGCGTTTCTGCTGAAAGATCAGCTGTTAACCTTATGGGGATGCCCTTGTGTGTTATCTGTTGTTTTTCCCTTGCTGCTTTTAATATGTTTTCTTTATATTTAATTTTTGATAGTTTGATTAATATGTGTCTTGGTGTGTTTCTCCTTGGATTTATCCTGTATGGGACTCTCTGTGCTTCCAGGACTTGATTAACTATTTCCTTTCCCATATTAGGGAAGTTTTCAACTATAATCTCTTCAAATATTTTCTCAGTCCCTTTCTTTTTCTCTTCTTCTTCTGGGACCCCTATAATTCGAATGTTGGTGCGTTTAATGTTGTCCCAGAGGTCTCTGAGACTGTCCTCAGTTCTTTTCATTCTTTTTTCTTTATTCTGGTCTGCAGTAGTTATTTCCACCATTTTATCTTCCAGGTCACTTATCCGTTCTTCTGCCTCAGTTATTCTGCTATTGATCCCATCTAGAGTATTTTTAATTTCATTTATTGTGCTTGTCATCGTTTCTTGGTTCCTCTTTAGTTCTTCTACGTCCTTGTTAAATGTTTCTTGCATTTTGTCTATTCTATTTCCAAGACTTTGGATCATCCTTACTATCATTATTCTGAATTCTTTTTCAGGTAGACTACCTATTTCCTCTTCATTTGTTAGGTCTGGTGTGTTTTGACCCTGCTCCTTCATCTGCTGTGTGTTTTTCTGTCTTCTCATTTTGCTTATCTTACTGTGTTTGGGGTCTCCTTTTCACAGGCTGCAGGTTCGTAGTTCCCGTTGTTTTTGGTATCTGTCCCCAGTGGCTAAGGTTGGTTCAGTGGGTTGTGTAGGTTTCCTGGTGGAGGGAACTAGTGCCTGTGTTCTGGTGGATGAGGCTGGATGTTGTCTTTCTGGTGGGTTCGTCCACGTCTGGTGGTGTGTTTTGGGGTGTCTGTGGCCTTATTATGATTTTAGGCAGCCTCCCTGCTAATGGATGGGGCTGTGTTCCTCTCTTGCTAGTTGTTTGGCATAGGGTGTCCAGCACTGTAGCTTGCTGGTCGTTGAGTGAAGCTGGGTCTTGATGTTGAGATGGAGATCTGTGAGAGATTTTCGCCATTTGGTATTACGTGGAGCTGGGAGGTCTCTTGTGGACCAGTGTCCTGAAGTTGGCTCTCCCACCTCAGAGGCACAGCCCTGATGCCTGGCTGGAGCACCAAGAGCCTTTCATCCACACGGCTCAGAATAAAAGGGAGAAAAAATGGAAAGAAAGAAAAAAAGAGGATAAAATAAAATAAAATAAAGCAATTATAATAAAAAATAAGAAAAAAAATAATTAAGAGTAAATTTATTAAGAAAAAAAATTTTTTTTAATTTTTAAAAATAGATTTATTAATTTTTTATACTAAAAATAAGAAAAAAATTATTTAGAAAAAATTTATTAAGAAAAAAAATTTTTTAATTTTTTAAAATAAAAAATATGAAAAAACTTATTAAAAATTTTTTTAAAAATAGAAAATAAGGAAAAAATTATTAAGAAAACATTTATTAGGGAAAAGAAAAAAAAAATTTTTAAGCCAAAAAAAAAAAAAAAAAAAAACGGACGGACCTAACCCTGGGACTAACGGTGAGAGCAAAGCTATACAGACAAAATCTCACCCAGAAGCATACACATCTACACTCACAAAAAAAAGGAAAAGGGGAAAAGTTAATATATCCTGCTCCCAAAGTCCATCTCCTAAATTTGGGATGATTCGTTGTCTATTCAGGTATTCAACAGATGCAGGCACATCAAGTTGTTTGTGGAGCTTTAATCCGCTGCTTCTGAGGCTGCTGGGAGAGATTTCCCTTTCTCTTCTTTGTTCGTACAGCTCCCGGGGTTCAGCTTTGGATTTGGACCCGCCTCTGCATGTAGGTCCCCTGAGGGCGTCTGTTCCCCGCCCAGACAGAACGGGGTTAAAGGAGCAGCTGATTCGGGGGCTCTGGCTCAGTCAGGCCGGGGGGAGGGAGCGGTACGGAGGAGGCGGGGCGAGCCTGCGGCGGCAGAAGCCGGCGTGACGTTGCAGCAGCCTGAGGCGCGCCGTGCGCTCTCCCGGGGAAGTTGTCCCCGGATTACGGGAGCCTGGCCGTGGCGGGCTGCACAGGCTCCCGGGAGGGGCGGTGTGGAGAATGACCTGTGCTCGCCCACAGGCTGTTTGGTGGCGGCAGCAGCAGCCTTAGCGTCTCATGCCCGTCTCTGGGGTCCGCGCTGATAGCCGCGGCTCGCGCCCGTCTCTGGAGTTCGTTTAAGTGGCGCTCTGAATCCCCTCTCCTTGCACGCCGCGAAACAAAGAGGCAAGAAAAAGTCTCCTGCCTCTTCGGCAGCTGCAGACTTTTTCTCGTGCACCCTCCCGGCTAGTTGTGGTGCGCTAGACCCTTCAGGCTGTGTTCACGCAGCCAACCCCAGTCCTCTCCCTGGGATCCGACCGAAGCCCGCGCCTCAGCTCCCAGCCCCCGCCCGCCCCGGCGGGTGAGCAGACAAGCCTCTCGGGCTGGTGAGTGCTGCTCGGCGCCGAGCCTCTGTGTGGGAATCTCTCCGTTTTTCCCTCTGCGTCCCTGTTGCTGTGGGATCCGCGCTGATAGCCGCGGCTTGCGCCCGTCTCTGGAGCTCGTTTAGGCGGCGCTCCGAATCCCCTCTCCTTGCGCGCCGCGAAACAAAGAGGCAAGAAAAATTCTCTTGCCTCTTTGGCAGCTGCAGTCTTTTTCCCGGACTCCCTCCCGGCTAGCACCGAAGCCCGAGCCCCAGCTCCCAGGCCCCGCCCGCCCCGGCGGCTGAGCAGACAAGCCTCTCGGGCTGGTGAGTGCTGGTCGGCACCGCTCCTCCGCGCGGGAATCTCCGCTTTGCCCTCCGCACCAATGTGGCTGCGCTCTCCTCCGTGGCTCCGAAGCTTCCCCCCTCTGCCACCCGCAGTCTCTGCCCACGAAGGGGCTCCTAGTGTGTGGAAACCTTTCCTCCTTCACAGCTCCCTCCCACTGGTGCAGGTCCCGTCCCTATTCTTTTGTCTCTGTTATTTCTTTTTTCTTTTGCCCTACCCAAGTACGTGGGGATTTTCTTGCCTTTTGGGAGGTCTGACGTCCTCTGCCAGCGTTCAGTGGGTGTTCCGTAGGAGCAGTTCCTCGTGTAGATGCACTTCCCATGTATCTGTGGGGAGGAAGGTGATCTCCGCGTCTTACTCCTCCGCCATCTCGCCCCTCCCTCCTTCTGGGTATTTTTTGATTTCCTCTTTGATTTCTTCAATTATCTCTTGGTTATTTAGTAACGTATTGTTTAACCTCCATGTGCCTGTGTTTTTTATGTTTTTTTCCCTGTAATTGATTTCTAATCTCATAGCGTTGTGGTCAGAAAAGATGCTTGATATGATTTCAATTTTCTTAAATTTACTGAGGCTTGATTTGTGACCCCAGATGTGATCTATCCTGGAGAATGTTCCATGTGCACTTGAGAAAAAAGTGTAATCTGCTGTTTTCAGGTGGAATGTCCTATAAATATCCAGTAAATCTATCTGGTCTATTGTGTTGTTTAAAGCTTGTTTCTCCTTATTAATTTTCTGTCTGGATTATCTCTCCGTTGATGTAAGTGAGGTGTTAAGTCCCCCACTATTATTATGTTACTGTCGATTTCCTCTTTTATAGGTGTTAGCATTTGCCTTAAGTATTGAGGTGTTCCTATGTTGGGTGCATATATATGTATAATTTTTAGATCTTCTTCTTGGATTGATCCCTTGATCATTATGTACTGTCCTTCTGTGTCTCTTGTAACAGTCTTTATTTTAAAGTCTATTTTATGGGATATGAGTATTGCTACTCCAGCTTTCTTTTGATTTCCATTTATGTGGAATATCTTTTTCTATCCCCTCACTTTCAGTCTGTATGTATCCCTAGGTCTGAAGTGGGTCTCTTATAGACAGCATATATATATGGGTCTTGTTTTTGTATCCATTCAGTGAGCCTGTGTCTTTTGGTTGGAGCATTTAATCCATTCACATTTAAGGTAATTATCGATATGTATGTTCCTATTACCATTTTCTTAATTGTTTTGGGTTTGTTTTTATAGGTCCTTTCCTTCTCTTGTATTTCCCACTTAGAGAAGTTCCTTTAGCATTTGTTATAGAGCTGGTTTGGTGGTGCTGAATTCTCTTAGCTTTTGCTTGTCTGTAAAATTTTTGATTTCTCCATTGAATCTGAATGAGATCCTAGCTGGGTAGAGTAATCTTGGTTGTAGGTTCTTCCCTTTCATCACTTTAAATATATTGTGCCACTCCCCTGTGGCTCGTAGAGTTTCTGCTGAGAAATCAGCTGTTAACCTTATGGGAGTTCCCTTGTATGTTATTTGTCATTTGTTCCTTGTTGCTTTTAATAATTTTTCTTTGTTTTTGATTTTTGTCAATTTGTTTACTATGTGTCTCAGCATGTTTTTCCTTGGGTTTATCCTGACTGGAACTCTCTGTGCTTCCTAGACTTGGGTGGCTATTTCCTTTCCCATGTTGGGGAAGTTTTTGACTATAATCTCTTCAAATATTTTTTTGGGCACTTTCTCTCTCTCTCCTCCTACTGGGACCCCTATAATGAGAATGTTAGTGCATTTAATGTTGTTCCAGAGGTCTCTTAGGCTGTCTTCATTTCTTTTCATTCTTTTTTCTTTGTTCTGCTCTGCGGCAGTGAATTCCACCATTCTGTCTTCCAGGTCACTTATTCGTTCTTCTGCCTCAGTTATTCTGCTATTGGTTCCTTCTAGTGTATTTTTCATTTCAGTTATTGTATTGTTCATCTCTGTTTGGTTTTTTAAAAAATTCTTCTGGGTGTTTGTTCTTTAATTCTTCTAGATCTTTTTTTTTTTAGTATAAATTTATTTATTTATTTTTGGCTGTTTTGAGTCTTCATTGCTGTGCGCCGGTTTTCTCTAGTTGTGGCGAGCGGGGGCTACTCTTTGTTGCAGTGCACAGGCTTCTTATTGCGGTGGCTTGTCTTGTTGCAGAGCATAGGCTCTAGGCACGTGGGCTTCAGTAGTTGTGGCTCGCGGGCTGTAGAGCGCAGGCTCAGTAGTTGTGGTGCACAGTCTTATTTGCTCCGCGGCATGTGGGATCTTCTCAGACCAGGGCTCAAACCCATGTCCCCTGAATTGGCAGGTGGATTCTTAACCACTGCGCCACCAGGAAGTCCCTCTTCTAGATCTTTGTTAAACATTTCTTGCATCTTGTCGATCTTTGCCTCCATTCTTTTTCCGAGGTCCTGGATCATCTTCACTATCATTATTCTGAATTGTTTTTCTGGAAGGTTGCCTATCTCCACTTTATTTAGTTGTTTTTCTGGGGTTTTATCTTGTTCCTTCATCTGGTACATAGTCCTCTGCCTTTTCATTTTGTCTGTCTTTCTGTGAATGTGGTTTTCGTTCCACAGGCTGCAGGATTGTAGTTCTTCTTGCTTTTGCTGTCTGCCCTCTGGTGGATGAGGCTATCTAAGAGGCTTGTGCAAGTTTCCTGATGGGAGGGACTGGTGGTGGGTAGAGCTGGGTGTTGCTCTGGTGGGCAGAGCTCAGTAAAACTTTAATCTGCTTGTCTGTTGATGGGTGGGGCTGGGTTCCCTCCCTGTTGGTTGTTTCACCTGAGGTAACCCAGCACGGAAGCTACAGGCTCTTTGGTGGGGCTAATGGCAGACTCTGGGAGGGCTCATCCCAAGGAGTACTTCCCAGAACTTCTGCTGCCAGTGTCCTTGTCCCTGTGGTGAGCCACAGCCACCCTCCTCCTCTGACGGAGACCCTTCAACACTAGCAGGTAGGTCTGGTTCAGTCTCCTAAGGGGTCACTGCTCCTTCCCCCTGGGTCCTGATGAGCACACCACTCTGTGCGTGCCCTCCAAGAGTGGAGTCTCCGTTTCCCCCAGTCCCGTCAAAGTCCTGCAATCAAATCCCTCCAGCCTTCAAAGTCCGATTCTCTGGGATTCGTCCTCCCATTGCCGGACCCCCAGGTTGTGAAGCCTGACGTGGGGCTCAGAACCTTCACTCCAGTAGGTGGACCCTTGTGGTATAAGTGTTCTCCAGTTTGTGAGTCACCCACCCAGCGGTCATGGGATTTGATTTATTTTGATTGTGCCCCTCCTACCATCTCATTGAAGCTTTTCCTTTGTCTTTGGATGTGGGGTATCTTTCTTGGTGAGTTCCAGTGTCTTCCTGTCGAGGATTGTCCAGCAGTTAGTTGTGATTCTGGTGTTCTCGTAAGAGGGAGTGAGCGTACATCCTTCCACTCTGCCATCTTGAACCAATCGCCAGTGTGAATTTAAAATAGTTCTCGTGGACATTTGCACTTTAATAGTTCTCTGTATTTGTAAATGAAAGTTAATTCCTGCTTGAAAAAAGGTAGACATCAGTAGATAGGATGAATAAGTATTTTGAGGTGCAAAGAAACAGGTTGTTCACTGTGACTTTAGAGGCTAGTGGAAAATAGAATAGGCCAATCACAGCACTTATCATACTGTATTATAATAATCTGTTTACTTGTTTGATGTCTCCTCTTTGATGTAGCACTTGAGGGCAGAGACCATACTTATTTCTCTCTATATATCTTTCTATATCTAGACAACTGCCACGTTAAATATTTGTTGAGCAAGTGAATAAAGCAATGATCAAAGGAATGGAGAGGGGGGTGAAATGAGTCTACCAGAGTATGACTAATGTAAATAATAGTCTCATCACCTTGAACTTAATCAAAGTCTTAATGGAGGCTTGCCAAGAAGCAGTAGCTCTTGGAGGTATGAAATGGTGAGCTGCATTCATAAATGGCAGCAAGACCTTTCTATTCCTGCAGGCCCTTACAGACAAGATGCTAACGCCTCTCAATTTTACACACAGACTATATGGAATAATCATTTGAAATAGAATGCTTTAACTCTAATGTAAAAGTAGTTTGGTATTTTTTATCAGGTAAAAAAACCAAATTCCAAATATTAATTGTCCCTGTTTATTCAATATCTGTTGTTCAGAATGCCCAAAAAAGTAGCTTTCTACCCACTCCTGGACATAAACCATATGATTTGAACAGGATTTGCCATTTTCTTTTAGATTCCGCCCCACTGGCCATAGTGATTGTTTCAGAAGTCAGTATCTAACCTAAGCCAGACCAATCATATCACCCCTCTTTCTTGGCCACAACAGTTTATTCAGATCTAGACATGAACCAAGTCTAAGATGAGCCAATGAGAGCCCTTCGCTGGGGTTATTTGGAGAGTCTCCGATCTGTGGGAGTGGAGATATGAGCCTGTGGATTGACCACACTGCCCACTGTGCAGAAAGAGCTGTTCTCAGCAGGAGAGATGGACACCAACTTGAAGAGAAGCAGAATCAGAGATGGCTTGATGGGTCTCCTTGGGTCCTTCCTGCAATACGTGAAACCTCTGTCTCTCAGAAAATTTGAATAGGTTTCTGTCATCTGAAGAGACCTAATTCTCTCAGCTTGATGCTCCAGACTCAGTAATTTCAGATGAGGTTAATGCTATTCGTGATCTAAAAAGATGATTTTCTTGCATTTTCATGAGTTAATCATTGTCCTCATGCAATCATTAGCATCCAGATGCTAAAACAAGTAGTTCTCCATGTAATTCAACTCCTTGTGAAACCAAACACGAATGACTTATTTTCAAAATTCAGTTTTGTCTGTTTTGAAAAATACAGCTTTATTTTTTGTGTCCTTGCAACATTTTATTTTGATGGTTGAGAAATTCACTTTAAAACTTTCAAATGACTCTTGTCTGCATTGAAATATTTCCTAGACTATGTCAGTCAAATCTTGATTTCTGTTTTTTTATATATGTTTTGTCCTCTAGGAACTTCTGCAGCTGGCTGCTTCAGCTTAGCTACTTTACTTTACAAAAAAAAAATGATATTCTTTTTTCTTTTGATTAAAATACATACAGAAACTGAGCTGTTCCCCTCCTCTCATGGATTTCTTAGATGTGTGCCACACATTTCTGTTTCATTTCAGTGAAAGACAGGAGAAAACAAGAAGTAGTGAAATAAATAATGCTGAGATACAAAGGACATAATTTTTTTGTTTGCCTACAAGATTAGTGTTGCTATCAGTTATTGAGACTACCAAGAAAGCTAACTCAATCTTAGGCAGAATAATGAAAGAATACAACAAGGAAGATGATTGATAGTTTTCTACTTTTCATTTATCAGCTCCATGTACACTATTATGATATGCAATTCAGAATGCTATGTCTGAGGAGTGATATTCACAGATAATTGATGAAGGGCCAGTATCTAGGAAGTTACAGATCTGAAGTCTGTGACATTTTGAGGAATGGGTGAGAACACAGAGGATGAGCGAGAAAAGAAAATAAACTGTAGGAAAGTGAATACTATGTTCCTGTCTGATGGAAGAGAGTAACTACTTATCAAGGATCTTACAGAGGGGATTCGGGCAGAGTGGGATGATTTAGACTTGTAGAATCCCTTCTGCCTGCTCTTCAGTTGTGGATAGCACAGCATAGAGAAGGGCAAGTAAAGACCAGGGCTTGGACCCTACCTCTGCCACATGTTATTTACGTAGTTCTGGGTAAGTTTTTAACCTTGGAGAGTATCTACTTCTTCATATGTTAAAATAGCAATAATAATATTAAACCACTGTGATTTTTGTGACAATTAAATAGGATAAGGCAAGCATCACCCAAATACTCCCAAGTCATTCAGCCTCTGGGTCCTTCACCCTTTCCTTTTGTCCAGGTATAATTTTCAAAAGTTAAAAACAGGTCTCTCATATAGATATAAAATGTACACACATCAAAGACTTATGTAACTCATTGATGAGGGAAGCACCAGAATGGCAAAGCTATTTCAAAGGCGTGTAGTAGAGACAGAAATATTTACAGTCACTTAAAGAAAGACCGATGACTAAGATTGCTTGATTTGTGACAAAACTGGTTAATGATCCATAGGGCAACAAAACAGTAACCTTTGGGGAGTGTCTTTTCTCTGGCTGGAAATAATTTTCATTTCTATGTGTAGGGGAGGAAAAAATCTTTTCCTCCACCCATCTTAGATTATGCAGCTGAAGCTCTGTAAATGAGACTGGCCAAAGAGAGATTAACCGGAAAAACAAACAGAAGTTTATTAGCCTGTGAATCGTGCTTACCACATGGGAGTACCCAGAGATGAGTAATTCAGAGGGGTGATTAGAACTTGGGTTTATATATCATGTTAGGGTAAAACAAAGGAAAAGGGGTTTGGGGATTCTGGGTGGTTGGGGGGTCGGGAGGGGAGGAGGCAAGTAATGGGAAGGTGACCAAGAAAAGCATGGTAAGTAAGGGTCATTTCATAAAGTTGTTTTCTACCTCTTCCTGATCTTATAGGGAGATACTGTTTGCAAACTAAAATTTCCTTTATAAGTGTTAACTTCCTTTACAAAAGGAAAACTTGTGCCCTGCTTTTAGAATTTTTCTTGCATCTGCTGGTTCTCAGTGGTCTATAGCTCAAAATAATCCGTTTGTCGAAGAGACGTACTTTGGAGTAGCATCTTCTTCTAGACATACTTTGTGTGTGTGTGTGTGTGTGTGTGTGTGTGTTTTAAAGAGACACATTTTCTACATAGATTTTTTTAATATAAATTTATTTATTTATTATTTACTTATTTTTGGCTGTGTTGGGTCTTCATTGTGGTGCACGGGCTTCTCATTGCGGTGGCTTTTCTTGTTGCAGAGCATGGGCCCTAGGAGCACAGGCTCAGTAGTTGTGGCGCACGGGCTTAGTTGCTCTGCAGCATGTGGGATCTTCCCAGACCAGGGTTCGAACCTGTGTCCCCTGCATTGGCAGGTGGATTCCTAACCATTGCGCCACCAGGGAAGTCTCTCTAGACATACTTTGGAGTAGCATCTGGCTCTATGTGTGAACCTGGCCAGATTATGGTGCTTGATTATTCAATCTAACATGAATCTAGGGGTTGCTATGAAGGTATTTTGCAAATGTGGTTAACATCCACAATCAGTTGACTTTGTGACTTTGTACTCCTTATATCAGCCAAAAGTTGTTTGCATTGCAGTCAGATAAGAATCATCTTCAGCAAGTTAACCTCCACCCTTCCAGAGTTGTAAAATACCCTAATCAATAGTAAATCATGGGTCCTGGTGGTTCAGTGGTTAAGAATCCGCCTGCCAATGCAGGGAACATGGGTTTGAGCCCTGGTCCGGGAAGATCCCACATGCCGCGGAGCAACTAAGCCCGTGCACCACAACTACTGAGCCTGCGCTCTAGAGCCCACGAGCCACAACTACTGAGCCCACGTGCCAGAACTACTGAAGCCCGCATGCCTAGAGCCCGTGCTCCGCAACAAGAGAAGCCACCAGAGTGAGAATCCCGCGCACCACAATGAAGAGTAGCCCCCACTCGCCCCAACTAGAGAAAGCCTGCACGCAGCAATGAAGACCCAACGCAGACAAAAATAAATAAATTAAAATAAATAAATTGTAAAAAAATTGTAAATCTTGAGTAAAACACTTACATGCCTCCAGAGGATGAGATAATCCTTGGGTGGAGCTGGTGGTGCTTTAGGATGACACTCATAGGACATGCAGTCATCCTATTGCCTATTTCCAAATTGTTGATCTTTTTTTCCTTACTACTTTAATAGACAAACTGTCTCAAGCTCTATCCCACAAAAGTCCAATTCCATTCTCAATTTTCCGAGGATTCCTGGGGTCTTAGATTCTTCTGGCCACTTCGATTTCCTGCCTGTGATGGATAGCTCTATGTGTGAAGCTGGCCAGATTATGGTACTCGATTATTCAATTGAACATGAAACTAGGGGTTGCTCTGCAGCTATTTTGCAGATGTAGTTAACATCCACAATCAGTTGACTTTGTGACTTTATGTCGATAATGTGAGTGGGTCTGATCCAATCAGATGAAAGGCCTTAAGAGCACAATTGAAGTTTCCCCAAGGAAGAAGGAAATCTGCCTCGGTTTCCAGTCTGTTGGTCTGTCCATAGATTGTGGACCTGACAGCTCCCACAATCACATAAGCCAATTTCTTGAAAATTTATTTATATAAATTATATATATATATATGTGTATATATATATATTTCAATTTTCAATATATATTGAATCCTCAGTATATATATTGAAATATATATAAATATATTTCTCTCTCTCTATATATATATTTATATTTCTCTCTCTCTCTCTCTATATATATGTTTAGCTACTAGTTCTGTTTCTCTTGTCAGCCCTCTTGCTCCCTGTGGCTGCCATCCTCACTCTGCGCCAGTTTGCTCAATGCATGGACACTACCAAACTTCACTAATCTAAGGCTGGGTGTGTCAATAACTTTAACAGAAACATTGGGGATAATGGAGGAAAATACGGCAGAGCAGACAACTGAACTACTGGAAATCATTTTTCTTAACGGTCGGCTGTCAGCACAAGAGGATTTCCCACTGATCAGCATTTCCTCGATTCCAAACTGCTACTGTGTTGTAACACATTCTTTCCTAAAATCTGTCTTCCTTAGCTGTCTTCTTGGATGCTGGGCCTCTAAACTTCAATCTCCTGCAACTGCCAAAAGAAAACTCACACAAAAAAAAAGAAGAAAACTCACAATTGTCACCATTCTATTACACAAAGAATATAAATTCCATGGAGGCAGGAAACTGGGTCTGTTTTATTTCCTGTTGTATCCCAAGCACCAAAAACAATAACTTGTAGTAAGGCATTCACGACTTGTCCAATGAATTGAGTGAATTAGTGAGTACAAATCATTCTTCTCCCAATGAGTCCCATTCTAGTTTAGCACCAAATGGGCTATTTTGTATAACTAAAGAATCCATGAACAATCTTTGCAGAATAAAATGTCTGCTATGGTTAGCAGTAGGTAGGTGTGATGGTCAGTTTTACATATCAGTTTATCTTGGCTACAATCCCCAGTGATTCAAACACCAGTGTAGGTGTTGCTGTGAAGGTATTTTGAAGATGTGATTAAGGTGCACAGTCAGTTGATTTTGTAAGGGAGACTATCGCTTAGCTATTCTGGGTGGGCATGACTCAATAATTTAAAAGATTTAAGAGCAGAACTGAGGCTTCTTTGAGAAGGTAAAATTCTACCTGTGATAGCAGCTTCAGCTCATGCCCAAGAGTTCCAGCCTGCCCCTCCTGAAGGCATGCATCCTGGATTTCAGACTTACCTCATCAGACCCCACAATTGCGTAAGCCAGTTCCTTATAATAAATCTCTTAATATATATCTCCTGCTGGTTGTTTCTCTGGTTGAACCCTGACTGATACAATAGGTTGTAGGGTTGGTGGCCACGGTAATATTCTTTAAGACAATTTTCCCCTTTTTCATGTGTAAAGACCCTGGAATTGTACCTAACATATAATGAGCATTAATTAAATGGTAACTATCACTACTATTCTAGAACTCAGAGAAAACCATCTAAATCCAGGATTTATTTTGATTTCGCCAGACTTTGAAGTTCTGGTTATTTCTGCCAGAAAAGCTTCCCACATGTAATTGACAAATGGTTAACTAAAGGATAGTCCAGATCACTGCTATCATTCATTTTCAATGTGACACAGCACAATTTCGGAATACATTTTTTTCTCTGATAAAATATGTTTAGTTAGTAGAATCCCAGAGGCAGTAACCTGTAGAACCATGTAGTGGATATCTATCGCCTTTAATTGCCCTTGTCTTTTAAACTGAACCTCTCCACATTTTGGTATTTCCCACATTGTGAGTTCTGCCTTCCTAAGGAAGATTTTTCTTTTTCATCCTTGTATTTCCTACCTCCTTGCCAGAGGACAAACATGTGACTGAGATCCCATAGGTCATGGCTGCCCAAGTGAGATGGGGTTTAGAGTGAGTTCCATGAGGTTGGGCGTGGGTACCACCCTGGGCTGGGATGGTAAGGGTGGTGTCAACTCCCTCATCACAAGTCTGTGGCTGTAGGAATCATTCTTGGAAATCTGGCCTAGAACCGAATGCTCCAGGCCTCCCAACAATTCTGTGAGTTATCCAGTATCTCGTAATAAACCCCTTGCTATTCAAACTGACAGGAGTGGATTGACTATGAGTAACTAAACACCCTGAATGATACAAATGACTTGGGACATGGAAGATGATTTATACAACTTTGCTGAATTAATTATATATTTCCTATTTATATTTATTTTAAATTATAAATATAAATTGTACCCATGGGGGAAAATTTTCTAAAAGTTCAGGTGGGCATGAAGTGAAAAATAAGTCTCCACCACACTTCCCACCCATCTCACAACATCCAGTCTGACTCCAAGGGACAACAACCACTAGCAATTTTTGGGTTCATTCAGAAAACATTGGTGTATACACACACACACACACAACCTACATTTTTAAACTCAAAAGGAACTTAATATACTCTTCTGTAACTTGATTTTTTTCTTACTTGACAGTATATCTTAGATGTCTTTTTATTTTTAAAAATTAGTTAATTAATTTATTCATTTTAGCTGCTCTGGGTCTTCGTTGCTGTGCGCAGGCTCTTCGTCGTGGCATGCGGGCTTCTCTAGTGGCTGCACGCAGGCTCTAGAGCACCCAGCCTCAGTAGTTGTGGTGTGTGGGCTTAGTTGCAGTATGCAGGATCTTATTTCCCTGAAAAGAGATCGAACCCGGGACCCCTGCATTGGGAGCACGGAGTCTTAACAACTGGAACACCAGGGAAGTCCCTAGATATCTTTTTTTTGAATTTTATTTTATTTATTTATTTTTTATACAGCAGGTTCTTATTAGTTATCTATTTTATACATATTACTGTATATACGTCAATCCCAATCTCCCAGTTCATCCCACCCCACCCCATCCCCACTTTTCCCCCTTGGTGTCCATATGTTTGTTCTCTACATCTGTGTCCCTATTTCTGCCTTGCAAACTGGTTCATCTGTACCATTTTTCTAGATTCCTAGATGTCTTTTAAAAATCATACATATAGATCTATTTCATTATTTTAATGATTATGTGGTAATCTAGTATATGAATGTTTTAATTTATTTAAACAGCCCTATTGATGGACATTTATGTTGTTACCAACTTCCTGCTCTTCCAATGCTGCTACAACATCTACTATAAGTTGTGCACACACACACACACACACACACTTGCACATTTGTGCAAGTTTATCTATAGAATAAATTCTGAAAAGTGGAATCAAAACATCAAAGAGTGTACAAATTTTAAATGTTGATAGATATTGCCAAATTCCCCTCCAAAAATGTTACTGAAATATATTTTACACTCAGCAGTTTTCCCTCCAAGCATTAATGAGCTTTAAACTGTAGCAGCTGGATTTTTTTTGTTTGGTTGCTCTTAGAATTTTGCCTCAAACATTGCTTTCTGGGTTTATTTGCCTACTCAAACAAAAGAGCAGAAGCAAGGAGATGAAAATGAGACAGAATGGAAGGGGAGACAGATAGGCTTAGACCCAAGAGCTGAGGAAAGCACAGCCTAAGAAGCAAGGTTCAGGCAAAGAAGCTTGTGTTTGCAACATGGAGACCAGGAATGGGTTCCTCAGACAAGAGGGCAGTCTGCAGGACTTGCTTCAAATCTTCAAATGTAGTGTGCTGCAGACACAATAGACTTAATTATGTGAAATATTTCAGTACATATGATATAGGAGCTACATGAAAGCAACCTACACTTAACGTGTCATTTCCCAGGATGTGATCCAGTATTCTGTAATGTGAACAAAACAAGCTATGTGTGTTCCATGCCTTTGGTGAGACACCTGAAGACTGGATTGTATAAAATGCTGTTACTGAACTCAGGTTCGGCTGCTCACCACTTGAAAGCCAATACTCGTGACACAAGTGTTGGTTGGAAATGAAAGGTTGCTTTTTTCAGGAGGCTGGAAACCTGGGGAGAAGGCAGACTCATGTCCAAGAACCAACTCTGAATATTTTGCTTGACTATAAAAGTTTTTAAAGGGAGAAAGGGGAAGTTAATTGCAGTTAATCCTTTGGGGAGAGGGTCAGAAATTTCATTATCTTCCACTGTGTGCAGACTTTCTTCTGACTGGCTGGTGGTGAGGTAACAGGGTGATACTCCAGGATTCTTGTGCTCAGCCTGAAGTTACCATCCTCCACCTGGGTGGTGGCCTTAGTTCTCAAGACCAAAGGTGTTGTTATGTATATCCCTTGAGGAGGAACCAAGATCCTGCTTTATTGCTGCACTACTCTTTCTTGATTGCTCCTCCTTTGTTCCTGCATTCCCTCACTTTTCTGATTAGCAACTGTTTGAATCTGCCCTTTGGAACTCCGGGAAGGTCACGGAGGCTGAAAGAAGCCTATTTCCTACAGACAATAAATGAGGGAGAGGGCAGACAGCAGAAGAAAGAAGAACTACAATCCTTCAGCCTGTGGAACAAAAACCATATTCATAGAAAGACAGACAAGATGAAAAGGCAGAGGGCTATGTACCAGATGAAGGAACAAGATAAAACCCCAGAAAAACAAGTAAATGAAGTGGAGATAGGCAACCTTCCAGAAAAAGAATTCAGAATAATGATAGTGAAGATGATCCAGGACCTCGGAAAAAGAATGGAGGCAAAGATCGAGAAGATGCAATAAATGTTTAACGAAGACCTAGAAGAATTCAAGAACAAACAAACAGAGATGAACAATACAATAACTGAAATGAAAACTACACTAGAAGGAATCAATAGCAGAATAACTGAGGCAGAAGAACGGATAAGTGACCTGGAAGACAGAATGGTGGAATTCACTGCTGCAGAACAGAATAAAGAAAAAAAAATGAAAAGAAATGAAAACAGCCTAAGAGACCTCTGAGACAACATTAAATGCAACAACATTCTCATTATAGGGGTCCCAGAAGGAGAAGAGAGAGAGAAAGGACCAGAGAAAATATTTGCAGAGATTATAGTCGAAAACTTCCCTAACATGGGAAAGGAAATAGCCACCCAAATCTAGGAAGCACAGAAAATCCCATACAGGATAAACCCAAGGAGAAACACGCCGAGACACACAGTAGTCAAATTGGCAAAAATTAAAGACAAAGAAAAATTATTAAAAGCAGCAAGGGAAATATGACAAATAACATACAAGGGAACTCCCATAAGATTAACAGCTGATTTCTCAGCAGAAACTCTACGAGCCAGAAGGGAGTGGCATGATATACTTAAAGTGATGAAAGGGAAGAACCTACAAAAAAGATTACTCTACCGGCAAGGATCTCATTCAGATTTAATGGAGAAATCAAAAGCTCTACAGACAAGCAAAAGCTAAGAGAATTCAGCACCACCAAACCAGCTCTACAACAAATGCTAAAGGAACTTCTCTAAGTGGGAAACACAAGAGAAGAAAAGGGCCTACAAAAACAAACCCAAAACAATTAAGAAAATGGTCATAGGAACATACATATCGATAATTACCTTAAAAGTGAAAGGATTAAATGCTCCAACCAAAAGACACAGGCTTGCTGAATAGATACAAAAACAAGACCCATATATATGCTGTCTACAAGAGACCCAATTCAGACGTACGGACACACTCAGACTGAAAAGGAGGGGATGGAAAAAGATATTCCACATAAATGGAAATCAAAAGAAAGCTGGAGTAGCAATACTCATATCAGATAAAATAGACTTTAAAATAAAGACTGATACAAGAGACAAGGAAGGACAGTACATAATGATCAGGGGATCAATCTAAGAAGAAGATCTAACAATTATAAATATATATGCACCCAACATAGGAGCACCTCAATACATAAGGCAACTGCTAACAGCTAGAAAAGAGGAAATGGACAGTAACACAATAATAGTGGGGGACTTTAACACCTCACGTACACCAATGGACAGATCATCCAAAATGAAAATAAATAAGGAAACAGAATCTTTAAATGACACAATAGACCAGATAGATTTAACTGATATTTATAGGACATTCCATCCAAAAACAGCAGATGACACTTTCTTCTCAAGTACGCACGGACAGTCTCCAGGATAGATCACATCTTGGGTCACAAAGCAAGCCTCAGTAAATTTAAGAAAATTGAAATCATATCAAGTGTCTTTTCTGGCCACAACGTTATGAGATTAGAAATCAATTACAGGGAAAAAAACCTATAAAACACCAACACATGGAGGCTAAACAATACGTTACTAAATAACCAAGAGATCATTGAAGAAATCAAAGAGGAAATCAAAAAATACCTAGAGACTAATGACAATGAAAACACGATGATCCAAAACCTATGGAATGCAGCAAAAGCAGTTCTAAGAGGGAATTTTATAGCTATACAAGCCTACCTCAAGAAACAAGAAAAATCTCAAATAAACAATCTAACCTTACACCTGAAGGCACTAGAGAAAGAAGAACAAACAAAACCCAAAGTTAGTAGAAGGAAAGAAATCATAAAGTTCAGGCAGAAATAAATGAAATAGAAACAAAGAAAACAATAGCAAAGATCAATAAAACTAAAGCTGGTTCTTTGAGAAGATAAACAACATTGATAAACCATTAGCAAGACTCATTAAGAAAAAGAGGGAGAGGACTCAAATCAATAAAATTAGAAATGAAAAAGGAGAAGTTACAATAGACACCGCAGAAATACAAAGCATCCTAAGAGACTACTACCAGCAACTCTATGCCAATAAAACGGACAACCTGGAAGAAATGGACAAATTCTTAGAAAGGTATAACCTTCCAAGACCGAACCAGGAAGAAATAGAAAATATGAACAGACCAATCACAAGTAATGAAATAGAAACTGTGATTAAAAATCTTCCAACAAACAAAAGTCCAGGACCAGATGGCTTCAAAGGTGAATTCTATCAAACATTTAGAGAAGAGCTAACACCCATCCTTCTCAAACTCTTCCAAAAAATTGCGGAGGAAGGAACACTCCCAAACTCATTCTATGTGGCCACCATCACGCTGATACCAAAACCAGACAAAGATACTACAAAAAAAGAAAATTACAGACCAATATCACTGATGAATATAGATGCCAAACTACTCAACAAAATACTAGCAAACAGAATCCAACAACACATTAAAAGGATTATACACCATGATCAAGTGGAATTCATCCCAGGGATGCAAGGATTCTTCAATATACGCAAATCAATCAATTGATACACCATTTTAACAAATTGAAGAATAAAAACCATATGATCATCTCAATAGATGCAGAAAAAGCTTTTGACAAAATTCAACACCAATTTATGATAAAAACTCTCCAGAAAGTGGGCATAGAGGGAACCTACCTCAACATAATAAAGGCCATATACAACAAACCCACAGGAAACATCATTCTCAATGGTGAAAAACTGAAAGTATTTCCTCTAAGATCAGGAACAAGACAAGGATGTCCACTCTCGCCACTATTATTCAACATAGTTTTGGAAGTCCTAGCCACGGCAATCAGAGAAGAAAAAGAAATAAAGGGAATACAAATTAGTAAAGAAGAAATAAAACTGTCACTGTTTTCAGATGACATGATACTATACATAGAGAATCCTAAAGATGTCACCAGAAAACTACTAAAGCTAATCAATGAATTTGGTAAAGTAGCAGGATACAAAATTGACACACAGAAACCTCTTGCATTCCTATACACTAATGATGAAAAAACTGAAAGAGAAATTAAGGAAACACTCCCATTTACCATTGCAAGAAAAAGAATAAAATACCTAGGAATAAACCTACCGAGGGAGACAAAAGACCTGTATGCAGAAAACTATAAGACACTGAGGAAAGAAATTAAAGATGATACCAACAGATGGAGAGATATACCATGTTCTTGGATTGGAAGAATCAATATTGTGAAAATGACTATACTACCCAAAGCAATCTACATATACAATGCAATCCCTATCAAATTACCAATGGCATTTTTTACGGAACTAGAATAAATCATCTTAAAATTTGTATGGAGACACAAAAGACCCCGAATAGCCAAAGCAGTCTTGAGGGGAAAAAATGGAGCTGGAGGAATCAGACTCCCTGACTTCAGACTATACTACAAAGCTACAGTAATCAAGACAATATGGTACTGGCACAAAAACAGAAACATAGATCAATGGAACAAGATAGAAAGCCCAGAGGTAAACCCACGCACCTATGGTCAACTAATCTATAACAAAAGAGGCAAGGATATACAATGGAGAAAAGACAGCCTCTTCAATAAGTAGTGCTGGGAAAACTGAACAGCTACATGTAAAATAATGAAATTAGAACACTCCCTAACACCATACACAAAAGTAAACTCAAAATGGATTAGAGACCTAAATGTAAGCCTGGACACTATCAAACTCTTAGAGGAATACATAGGAAGAACACTCTTTGACATAAATCACAGCAAGATCTTTTTTGATCCACCTCCTAGAGTACTGGAAATAAAAACAAAAGTGAACAAATGGGACCTAATGAAAATTCAAAGCTTTTGCACAACAAAGGAAACCATAAACAAGACGAAAAGACAACACTCAGAATGGGAGAACATATTTGCAAACGAATCAACAGACAAAGGATTGATCTCCAAAATATATAAACAGCTCATTCAGCTCAATATTAAAAAAACAAACAACCCAATCCAAAAATGGGCAGAAGACCTAAATAGACATTTCTCCAAATAGACATGCTTTTGTCTATTTGGCCAAAAGGTACATGAAAAGCTGCTCAACATCACTCATTATTAGAGAAATGCAAATCAAAACTGCAATGAGGTATCTCCTCACACCAGTTAGAATGGGCTTCATCAGAAAATCTACAAACAACAAATGCTGGAGAGGGTGTGGAGAAAAGGGAACCCTCTTGCACTGTTGGTGGGAATGTAAACTGATACAGCCACTATGGAGAACAGTACGGAGGTTCCTTAAAATCTAAAAATAGAATTACCATATGACCCAGCAATCCCACTACTGGGCATATACCCAGAGAAAACCATAATTCAAAAAGGCACATGCACCCCAATGTTCATTGCAGCACTATTTACAATAGCCAGGTCATGGTAGCAACCTAAATGCCCATCGACAGGTGAATGGATAAAGAAGTTGTGGTACATATATACAATGGAATATTATGCAGCCATAAAAAGGAACAAAATTGGGTCATTTGTTGAGACGTGGATGAATCTAGAGACTGTGATACAGAGTGAAGTAAGTCAGAAAGAGAAAAACAAATATCGTATATTAACGCATATATGTGGAATCTAGAAAAATGGTACAGATGAACCGGTTTGCAGGGCAGAAATTGAGACACAGATGTAGAGAACAAATGTATGGACACCAAGTGGGGAAAGCGGTGGGGTGGTGGAGGTTGTGGTGTGATGAATTGGGCGATTGGGATTGACATGTATACACTGATGTGTATAAAATTGATGACTAATAAGAACCTGCTGTATAAAAAATAAATAAGATAAAATTCAAAAATTCAAAAAAAATAAAAAATAAATGAGGGACATGGAAAGGATTTGTACCTTGGAGGACCCCACAGGTCCTGCTCGGTTTTAGTGCTACCAACTTTCTCACATCACTCATATGTTCAGGTCCACCAGCTAGGGTGTAAAATTAACATTGACAATCAGTGTTTCTCTGTCTCTGGTGCTTTCTACTTTTTAGGAAGACTAACTTTCCTCACAGCCCTTTCAAATAGTTCTGATTTCCTCAGGCATTTTCCACATACATTCAGGAGATTAATTCTTTTTTCTACATATGTGGAATCATCTTGGAGCCTCTTCTGATTCTCTGGGGGGTTGTGATGGTGTCTTCTCTGGCTGTCAGTATCCAAAGAAGCAATTATGCTATTTGATAGTAAAATAAACTAGAATATGTTACCCCCAAATATGCTACTTTGGCATAAGGATTATTTTGAGCTGAAGGTAATTGAGATGTTGATACAAGAAAAATGCCTTACCCTTCCTGTATTTGCCTGAAAGTTGGACATAAATATACAGAGATGTCCCTCCTCCTCTCTACCAGGACAAACAAAAGTTAATCACTAGGAACAATTTATCAGCCTGAAGAAGGCACCAGAGGAGGAATCTACATAACAAACTTTACCGATTATCCTTTATCTACCATTGGATCCCCATATATTTACCTACCCACAATTTGCCGCCCTTGAAAGCCTAAAACATCTTTCCTTTGTCCTGTCATTTCTCTACAAATTTATTCTTCTTTATTGAGGACACTTTACGAGCCTGAATTCTAAGCTACCTCTTTGAGTTACCCATCTCTGAATACTCCCATTTGTTACATGCATGATACAGATGTTAATAAACTTGTTTTTCTCTTGTTAATCTGTCTTTTTTAAAGAGCCCCAAACAAGACCCTAAGATGGGTAAAGGAAAAAAATTTCCTCCCCTACAGTAGATAAACTTCTGGGTAGTCTTTCCAGAACATAGAAATCACCCTCAAGAGTACCCCCAAAGTTCACATTTAACAATTTGCAATTTCTCACAGTTTCCTGGGACCGGAAGCTAGGTCTAATGTAGAGGATGGGGGTGCTTTTTAATAATTTTGTCATCTCTCAAAGACTCTCATCCCTTCCTAACAGTTAATTTTCAGCATGGAGAGGATTCTCTTGGACAAGGAAGCAGGAATAAAGCAAGATCCAAGGAATCTCACTGCTTCTGTATTATCCATCAGCACTGTACCATAAAGCCCAAATGAGGGCCTTATAGCTTTTTCTTTTGTGGTACACTTGAGAGTGGTTTCTGTGTTCTGAAAAGACTACCCAAGAGTTTATGTTTTTTTTTTTAACAAATAATACTTTATTAGAATTACACATTCACATCCCAGTTCTTGATTGTTTTAAAATTCAACTTATGAATCTTAATTATTTATTTATTCACTAAAAAGTAGTTGTCAGGCTCTGGTCCAGGCACTGAGGAAACAACAGGAACAAAACAGATGAAATATCTTACTCTCATGAAGTTACATACTAATGGGGGGAAGACAGAAAATAAACAATGTAAACAAGCAAATTATTATGTTGGAAGTTCATAATTTCTATGAAAACAAATAAAATGGGGGAATGGGATGAGAATGAACTTTAAAATAGGTTGGCAAAGAAGGCTCTGCTGAGAGGTAAACACCTTCAAATATTTTACTTTAATTTTTCCAGCTTTATTGAGATATAATAGACATATAACACAGTGTACATTTAAGGTATATATCTTGTTGATTTGATACACTTATATATTGCAAAATGATTACCACCATAGTGTTAGCCAGCATCTCCATCATGTCACATAATTACCATTTTTCTCTTGTGGTGAGAACATTAAAACCTACTCTTAGCAATTTTCAAGTATACAATACAATATCATTAACTACAATCATCATGCTGTTTATTAGGTCCCCAGAACTTATTCATCTTATAACTCTAAGTTTGCATCCTTTGACCAACTTCGCCCCATCTCCTCCTCCTTCCTCTGCTCCTGGTAACTACCATTCATATATATGTAATCTCCAAGATCTTCTTTATCCATTCATCTATTGATGGACACTTTGAGTTGTCTGTCTCTTGGCTATTGTGAATAATGCTTCAATGAACATGGGAGTGCAGATATCTCTTTGAGATCCTGTTTTCATTTCCTTTGGATATATACCAAGAAGTGTGAATACTGGATTGTACAGTAGTTCTAGTTTTAATTTTTTGAGAAACCTCCATACTGTTTTCCATAGTGTCTGTACCAGTTTACATTCTCACCAACAGTGCACAAGGGTTCTCTTTTCTCCACATTCTCACCAAAACTTGTTTTATCTTGGGTCATTCTTTTACATGTGAATATCCAATTTTCCCAGCAGTATTTATTGAAGAGGCTGTCTTTTCTCCATTGAATATTCTTGGCTCCCTTGTCAAACATTAGTTGACCACATGTGCATGCGTTATTTCTGGACTCTCATTTCTGTTCCACTTGTCTATGTGTCTGTTTTTATGCCATGACCACACTGTTTTCATTACTACAGCTTTATAATATAGCTTAAAATCAGGAAGTGTGATGCCTCCAGCTTTGTTCTTCTTTCTCAGGATTGCTTTGGCTGCTTGGGGCCTTTGTGGTTCCATATAAATTTTAGGTTTTTTTTTTTTTTTCTATGTCTGTAAAAGATGACATTGGAATTGGTAGGGATTACATTGAATCTATAGATGACTTTGGGTATTATGGACATTTTAACAATATTAATTCTTCTGATGCATGAACATGGGATATCTTTCCATTTGTTTGTGTCTTCTTCAATTTCTTTTATTAATGTCTTATAATTTTCAGTGTACAGGTCTTTCATTTCCTTGGTTAAATTTATTCCTAAGTATTTTATTGTTTTTGATGCTATCATGAATGGAATTTAAAATTTTCTTTTTCAGATATTTTATTGTTAGCATATAGAAATGCAATTGATTTTTTTTAATGTTGATTTTTTATCTTGCAACTTTACTGAGTCCATTGATTAAATCTAAGGATTTTTTTGGTGGCATCTTTAGTATTTTCTATATATGAGATCACATCTACAAACAAAGACAATTTTACTTCTTCCTTTCCAACTTGGATGCCTTTTATTTCTTTTCCTTGCCTGATTGTTCTGGCTAGGACTTTTAGTACTATGTTCAATGAGAGTGGTGAGAATGCACATCCATGTCTTGTTCATGATCTTAGGGGAACAGCTTTCAACCTTTCACCATTGAATATAATATTAGCTGTGTGTTTGTCATATATGACCTTTATTATGTTGAGGTATGCTCCATCTACACCCAATTTGTTAAGCATTTTTTATTATAAATGCTTGTTGTATCTTGTCAAGGGATTTTTCTGCACCTATTGAGATGATCTCAAGATTTTTATCTTTCATTCTATTAAAATGGCGTATCACATTTATTGATTTTCATAGGTTGAACCATCTTTGCATCTCAAGGGTAATTCCCACTTGATCCTGTTGTGTGATCTTTTAATATGCTGTTGAATTTGGTTAACTAAGTTTTTCTTGAGAATTTTTGCATCTATATTCATCAGGGATATTAGTCTACAGTTTTCTTCTCTTGTAGTATCCTTACTTAGCTTTGGTATCAGGGTAATACTGGCCTCATAAGATGAGTTTAGGAGCGTTCCTTCCTCTTTGAATTTTTGGAAGAGTTTGAGAAGAATTGGCATTAATTTATCTCTAAATATTTTGTAGAAATCACTAGTGAAACCATCTTTTCTGTGTGGGATTTTCTGTGTTGGGAGGTTTTGGTTACTGATGCAGTCTCCTTACTCATTATTGGTCTGTTCAGATTTCCTATTTCTTCATGATTCAGTCATTGTAGGTTGTGTGTTTCTAGGAATTTAACCCATTTCTTCTAGATTATACAATTTGTTGGCATATAATTGTTCATGATATTCTCTTACTACCCTTTGTATTTCTGTGGTATCAGTTGTAATGTCTCTTCTTTCAATTCTGATTTTATTTATTTGAGTTTTCTCTCTCTTTTTTCCTAAAGCAAAGGAAATAAAAGTAAAAATGGGACCTAATTAAATTTAAAGGCTTTTGCACAAAACAAAAAGACAACCTACTGAATGGGAGAACATATTTGCAAATGATATGACTAATAAGGGGTTAATATTCAAAATATATAAACAACTCATAAAACTCAACATCAAAAAACCAAACAACCCAATTTAAAAAATGGGCAGGGTGCTCCCTGGCCGTCCAGTGGTTATGACTCCACACTTCCACTGCAGGGGACATGGGTTCGATCTCTGGTTGGGGAACTAAGATCCTGCAAGCTGCCCGGTGTGGCAAAAAAATAAATAAATAAAATAAAATAAAAAGGAAGAAGATCTGTATAGACATTTTTCTGAAGAAGACATTCAGATGGCCAACAGCCCCATGGAAAGATGCTCAACATCATTAATCATCAAAGAAATGCAAATTAAAACTGCAGTGAGATATCACCTCACATCTATCAGAATGGTTATCACCATAAAGAACACAAATAACAAATGTTGGTGAGGATGTGGAGAAAAGGGAACCCTCATACACTGCTGGTGGGAATGTAAATTGGTACAGCCACTGTGGAAAAGAGTATGGAGTTTTCTCAAAAAAACTAAAAATAGAACTACCATATGATCCAGGAATTCCACTCCTGGGTATATATCTGAAAAAAAAAAAAGAAAGAAAACACTAATTTGAAAAGGTACATGCACCCCAACATTCATAGCAGCATTATTTACAATTGCCAAGATATGGAAGCAACCTAAGTGTCCATCAACAGATGAATGGATAAAGAAGAAGTGGTATATATATACACAATGGAATATTACTCAGCCATAAAAAGAACAAATTTTTGCCATTTGCAATAGTATGGATGGACTTGGAGGGTACAATGCTAAGTAAAATGTCAAGCAGAGAAAGACAAATACTGTATGATATCACTTATATGTGGAATCTAAAAAATAAGACAAACTAGTGAATATAACAAAAAAGAAACAGACTCAGAAATAGAAAACAAACTAGTGGTTACTAATGAGAGGACGGGTGGGGAGGAGTAAAAGGGATAGGGGATTAAGAGGTACAAACTATTGTGTATAAAACAAATAAGCTATGAGGATATATTGTACAACCCAGGGAATATAGCCAATATTTTATAATAACTATAAATGGAGTATAACCTTTAAAAATTGTGAGTAACTATGTTGTACACCTGAAGCTTATGTAATACTGTACATCAACTATACCTCAATAAAAAAGTCTGCCCACCTCCAAAAGATGCTAAAGAAGTATGTTATACAAAATGTGCAAGAATCATTTTTTTCCTAAACCTAAAAATCACTTTTTGGACAACTTTCTATAAAAAAAGATAGTTAAGATTAGTTTACCTTTCATGAAATTATTCTTTCTTTCTTCTTCATAAATTTTTAAAAATCATAAGGTAATGTAATACATTTCTATTAAATAATTGGCTTATGCCAAATTGTATAATTTAATTTTAATCGTGGATATAATTTAAATAAAGTTTGTTTGCTGAGTTTAAATACTGTAATTGACAACACAAAATTTTATTGACTATGTTGAGTGGTAAAGCTACTCAAATCATAAGCCAAAACCATGAATAAAAATATAACTTAAGACAATTTTATACAAGACTTTGAAAAAACGTTTTCTTACCGAGACACGATCAGATTCCAAACTCAAAATAGACCTAGTATTTATAATATTATTATATACTTATGTTGCATTCTTGGCTTAGAATTTTTCTCTTCCATCTGACAACTCACCTTCAAATATTGTCATATTGGACAGTCAGCCGTATTTGTAAAACAGACAGGAATAATAAATATTAAAATGAGAAAACTGCAAAATGTTCTAATACTTTACAATACAATTCACTTGTGACTTACACAATCCATGGTTTCTATGTTTACAACAATAGTCAAGCAGCAGGGAGGTAACTGAGCACTTAAAAATTCCTCCTTAAAATGAAGATTTTCCTCCGATTTGCTTTCACACCTGTAGTGCTTACTTGCTCTGATACGCCTGTGGCTGGAAGGGTGAGTCTGTTACAGGTAATTCAGAAGGGAGAGGTCAAGAGCCTACCATCCTTCCCTCTGTGCAGGGAAGGGCTCACCAGTTATCAGTTGCATCCAAACCTGAGAATGGACTCAAGCAAATGAACATGGTCTGACATCACACTGTCCTATGGGGCTGAAAGACCTCTAATGAACCCACTAATTGGGCTGCTCAGTCACAGTTAATCAATCACTGTGAGTATTAGCACCTGGTTACATGATCAGTTGAAAAAAGGTGATTTTTTTTTTCCAATCAAGATATAGTCTGAAATCTGTAGAAACAGTGCTAGGGTTCCATGGAACCCTGTTTGAGAAACCATGCTCTGAGGGTTAAATGGGTTAATAATATGTGCAAAGGTCTCAGAAGCTTGTCTGGTGCAGAGTGGTAGCTGCTGCTTCACTGAGAACAAAGGGACTTGCAATCAGGAAGAAGATTGGCATTAATACCAAAAATTATAATATAACAAGGTCATTGCCTTAAGGAAGGCACGTATACAGTTCTCTGGACACACTGAGAAGCAGCACTTAAGTTTGTTCCAGAGTTAAGAGATGGTTTTACTTAGTAGATGGCATTTGACTGAAATTCAAAGAATGATTAGGTGCTTTCTAGTCAGACATTAGAGGGAGAGGTTTCTCTAGACAGAGGAATCACGTGGGCAATAGCTTCATTACACATGTAATGGATGATCACCAGCAAGGGAAAAATAAGAAGGCAATCTATGTATTGTGTTTCTATTTTATCTTCAATTGACACAGGTAATTGTTTCCATAGACACTTTTGCCTTGGTCAGAACTGTTGTAATTTAAAAGTATATGCTAGGGACTTCCCTGGTGGCACAGTGGTTAATAATCCGCCTGCCAATGCAGGGGACACGGGTTTGATCCCTGGGCCGGCAGGATCCCACATGCCATGGAACAACTAAGCCCACGAGTCACAACTACTGAGCTCACATGCCACAACTACTGAGCCCGTGTGCCTAGAGCCTGTGCTCCACAAGAAAAGCCACCAGAAATGAGAAGCCTGCACACTGCAACAAAGAGTAGCCCCCTCTCGCCGCAACTAGAGAAAGCCTGTGCACAGCAACGAAGGCCCAATGCAACCAAAATAAATAAATAAATAAATAAATAATTGTTTTAAAAAATAAATAAATAAAATAAAATATATGCTAAATTTAACACTTGGATGTGAACTCGACAATTTGTAAAAAGCAAATTTTAGTTTACTAATGGCCACAGTCAGAACAGAAGTGTGTTCTGAGTAACATTTGGTTTAGGGAAAAGACAAATAGGAACACAACTAGTTCATATATCTAGTTCATCCCTGTCCAGACTGAAACTCGCATTCAATAATTTGTTGGGAAACACAGGAACACGTATGTGTGTGGAGGTGATGCCCTCTAACAACTGTTCAGGAAATTCATGATTATGTTACAATGTTCCTATTGAGCTTTCAAAACCACTTTACATTGAACAAACTTGAAACTGTTTCAAGTGCAACTTGCTGGGATTTGAAAGCAATTCTTAGTTCTTGAGAAGAAGGAGACATTTACGGAGGTGTGGAGAGAATGCTGAACTGGATCCAGAATCTCTTTATAAATGTATTTTGAAAAAAAAATAATTCAGCATTGTTTGAAAATCATGAGGAGTAGAAATTGGCAAGTCTTATTGAGATGCGGGCTTTGCCAAAATTGTCCTTCACTCTTTGAAGGGTTTGGGGGTTTTTGTTTTTCCATCTTAAGCGAAATCTCTGCTGCTGCCTTGAGCTTGTGAGCTGTTTGGGTGGAGTTCTTGCTTTAGTTAGAGAACAAGTAAGGAGTCACAGTGGAATTCACACTGGAGAAAGTGGGCCCAAGGGACGTGGACAGAGGGAAGCGTGAGTGTTCCTCTCTTCATTAGCCTGACGCCTGCAGGGGTGGTAGCCAAGGTCCTGCGGTCCATGGCACCACGGTGAGTTCTCATCAGAGCCCCAGGGACAGCATGGCTGTGACAGTCCAGGAGCTTCCGGTACCATCCAAAGGAGTCAGCAACATGGAGCACGGGAGGCGGGGCGAGAGATGTTTGGGAATGGTCATTATCTGACTTCCCACAGATTAATCATTTTGTCCAAAGCCCTGAGGACCCCACTGTAAAAAACACTGCACAAGGAAGAGGAGATAGAGGAAGAAAAAGGCAGGAGGGTGGGGTGGGAAAGGACATGGGGTGGGAGAGAAGGGAGTCGAGGGAGAGACGGGCTAGGGGAAAGGGCAAGAAAGGGGAAAGGGCAAGGAAGGGACAAGGAATTCTGTTGGGGCAGAGGGCCTCGCTGAGACCACCATTAGCTCGGAGCATGCTTGCCCCTAGATGGCGCTGTGTGGTTAGCAAGTTGCGAAAAATAACTTTTTTCTGTGTGTGGTGTGTTTGGGTCAGTTCCCCCATGCAGCCCCCCAAATTAACTCCTAGATGCTGCCCTTTGTCCCTGTGTCCCCTCCCTCCATTCTCTTTGCTCTTTCTCATCTACTGTGTGCTAATCTAGGTGCTTTATGTGTTATCTCCTGGATGCTCAGAAGCAGCCTGTGAGATAGGCAGCATTATCTATTTTATAGATGAGAACACTGAGACCCAGATATATGAACTTAGAAGCCCAAGGTCTCTCAATCTGTAGGTTCAACAGCTGGAGGCAGGGCTTGATTCCAGATCTGTGGGATTGCAAAGTTCATGCACCTGTTGGTGGGGAATCTCAGACTTGTCTCCTCATGGCCATCTCTGTCTGACTCTGAGCCTGGTTGGTAACCTCTTTACTGCACATTAGGCAGGGGCCAGCCTGTCGGCCATCTGGCCCCTCAGTCAATCAACACTCTTTGTTGGGTGAACACCATGCTGTGTACAGAGCCCTGTCCTGAGCCCGTGGCGGTGAACGGCACAGGTGGCTTCCATGGGAGGGAGGTGGATGCTCTGAGTCATTACTTCCCCCAGAAGGAGCCCAAGGTGGATGCCTGGCTCATTGGTCATCAGAGTTGACACAGCTGAGTGTGAGTAACTGGAAACAGCGAGGGAGGGAGGAAATAAGGGAAGAAACAAAATAATCGAAATCATCGTTGCTGCCTTCTGTTCTGACAATGAAGATATTTTATTTTCCATTTAGGGTTATACCTCTTTAGGCACATGGAAACAACAGGTTAAGGATCCAAGAAATAGGTCTTATTCTCAAATAATTAGTCATTAGTAATTAAATTGTAAATAACTCAAGATAGAAATCACTAGTCAATGTTATTCGGGTGCTAATAATAATGTTGGAAAAGAAGGCATAACCATTTGATTCCATCTTATAATTTATTTTAAATTGAGACAGTGAAAAGAAAAAATAGAGGGAGAAATAAAAGGGAAACAGAAGCAGAGGAGAGACAAAAGAGAACAGGAAAGAAAATGGAACAGAAAGAGGTGACTGCATGGGTCCCGCTTAGGAAGCCGTATCTTTCCTCAGGATCCTTTGGCCTCTATTCTTGTCTGTTTCTTCTTTGTATCTCCATGTCTTTGTTCTCTGCACATATTTGAAAATGAATAGGGAAAGAAAATAGAATTCAAAGGTAATTTTTCCTCCACATCTTATTGTTCGAATGTTAACTACATGGCCATTTTCACTGCATTGAAAATGATCAGTCAATTATCAATTCAGGCAACAAAATAAAATTCTTAGTCTTAGCCTGGACTAACTGCTTGTTAAAAATTTACAAAGAGGTTGAATGAGTTTGTAGCTGAGTAGGTACAGAAGGAAGGAAAGAGTGTTGTGATGTTGGTGGCGGTAATGACAAGAAGACAGCTTCAAAAAATATCTCCTATGTTCCTGCTACTGTAAGAAGCAACTGACAAGTTATAGACGAGAATAAAGTGGAAAGAATTAAGAGAAAAAGCAAACATGAGATGATATACTAGTAATATGTTTCCTAACCTGAAAGTTCTTCAGGGCTCATCAAAACCAAAGGCAATCTTGTCTTTCCTGAGAAAAAAAAGAACCACTTCTGTTACATCTGGTATATTCCTCTGTTGTTGGAGAAGGTACAGCCAGGTGTTCAGAGAAATAACCTTCTTCAGGTCCTTCTGTAAACTGTCTGGCTTTTAGCAATGGTCTTGACTTCACAGAATAGAACAGTGTGAGAGGCAGGCATCCAAGTAAATTAGCTTCCAACTTTCAGGATACGGACAGGCAAATATCCTTGAGTCAAGCAGCTTTGAACCATGAATAGGAGGCCCTCAAAATCCATTTGTTAAGATCAAGCAAGAAAACAGTTAACTTTAAGTGTGAGTGCTATTGCAGCCTCAATGAGATTTTATCTATGGAGTGAAGGATTAGGGGAGACGGAATGTATTGTCATTCGGAGGAAGTATTTATAAACTTGGCAGAGCCTCATGTGAGAGCAGAACAAAGGCTGCCAAAGGGGTTCATAAATTGAGATGGATGCTCTGAAAGTATTTTCCACACATACCGCACACGCATGGTGATATGTACACCACACGGCCCGAGCTAGGTGTTGAATTGCCCTGCACGAATGCCTATGCCGTCTCCTTTGTGGGCGTGGGGTGGGGTGGAGAGCTTGAATCAGTGTCAGGGTTAGAATTGGGATGGAGAAGAAAGGATGTCTGAGGATGAGGCTGTGTAGTGGGTTGGGATGGGAGGAAAAGGAAGACTGCAAGGAAAGGGGGTGGCAGTGAGGGCAGAAGACCCTTCATGATAGGTCACATGGAGGAGAAGAAAAACCATCAGGTAGGGCTGGGGGAGAAGATACGAGAGGGGATGATACGATGTAGGGAATGACACAGGAAAAAAACCCATAATAACCTAAAGGGAAAGGCTTCACTAAGGGGAACAATGGTCTTGACCCGAAAGGCACATGGGCCAAACCTGGCCTGCTGCCAGATTTCACAAATAAAGTTTTACTGGAACACAACAATCCTCCTTTGTTTATGAATTGTTTATGGTTGTTTTCATGTTACAGCAACAGCAGATGAGTAGTTATAACAGAGATCTTATAACCCGCAAAACCCAAAATATTTACTATCTTGTCCTTTACAGAAAACATTTGCCCAGCCCTAGCCTTGACTATGGAGTCTGCACCCCTCTCTGACGCTCAGACGCTACTGATCTCCGCCAGGATCTACTTGTATCAATGGCAAAGCCCGATTCTATTCTACATGGCATCTATTTGTATTTATTTTGTATATGCTTAAAGCTTTGCTAGATTATTCATGGGAAGGAGAAGGTATATGATATCTCATAAAAAAATAAGTAGCAGGAACTGCTAAGAGACAGGAGTGTGTGTCCAAGAGGCCTCTAACGCTGTGTCTCCAGAGGATGTCCTTTCATTAAACAGTGGCACATTGCAATGGGTTGAAGTGTGCCCCCCCAAATTTATATGTTGAAGTCCTAACCTCCAGTACCACAGCATGTGACCTTATTTGAATATAGGGTTGTCGCAGATGTAATCAGTTAAGGTTAGGTCACTACAGTGGGTCCCTAATCCAATACGACTCATGTCCATATAAGAAGGGGAAATCGGGAAATGCACACAGGGAAAATATCATGTGAAGATGCAGGCAGAGATGGGGTGATGCAGCCAAAGCCAAAGGACACCAAAGATTGCCAGCAAACCACTAGAAGCTAGGGGAGAGGCCTGGGACAGATTCTCTCTCCCAACAGTCAGAAGGAAACAACCCTACTAACACCTTGATCTTGTACTTCTAGCCTCCAGAACAGTGAGACAATAAATTTCTGTTGTTTTAGTCATTCAGTGTGTGGTACTTTGTTACAGCAGCCCTAGTAAACTAATGCACACATGTACAAAGTTCCCCAAGTAGACTTTCTTTGCTGGCAGTGACCATCTCCCTAGGGGCCAATTTTATTACTAGGGGGACACTTACTTCAGCCCAGAGCTCACAGAAGTCTAGGGGCCTTTCCTTTCTTTCTCTCAAAAAATCCCAACTCAACAGGCAAGCCTTCCAGCACCCGACCTTCAGCCCTGGGATTGCCTGTTTCCAACAATACTTCTTCCTTTGACAAAGACTCCAGAATAGTTACAAGCTTTCTTTTTTATGTCCACACAGTAGGACAAACCAAAAATGCTTTATTATCTTTCTAATTCAAACTTATCTTTAAGGTTTACTCAAAAGCTGTAAAAGTCATTAATGTGCTCTGAAGATGCCATGTCCATTAGCAGTGTGGTTGCCAACAGGAGTGTCCCAGAGCCCCAATAGGCCACGAGTTATAGCCACTGACCTACAAATCTGTATGATCATCAAACTTTGTGTGTTGGCTCAGTTCTGTTTTAAAAGTACTACATTTATAGGACCATCAGGTCACAATAAACTTTTTATCTTCAAATATTAAAAATTAAACTAGTAGTTCACATGTGGGTCCATGGAATTGTTTGACTTTAAAAGAGAGCTCCCTAGTACTTAAGCAAAACCTCTATTTTAAAGGAATGAGCAGCAATTGTCATTTTAAAAATTATTGATTCCCCCAACACTTCCCTTATTTGTATGTATGATAAACATTCTAAACATAGGTAGCAGACACTCTGCCAGGCACTAGAGTAAGAAAGGAACGGGACACACACTGTCCCCAAGGCTCTCAGAGTCTAGTGGGAAAGGCAGATAAGGAAATCAAGGATGGACCCCAGAGAAGCCAGGACTCTGTCAGAAGCCTGTGTGTGAGAGAATGGAGGCGGACACCCAACTCAGCATGAAATGGCTAAGACAACACAGGGAGGTGGAACAGGCTTAAGAGTCATGGATGTTTGAATGGGAGTTATTCTGAGAGCAGGGCAAGGGCTTTCCGGAAAGAAGGAAAGAGAGTTAACACTTTGTGAGCACCTGCTATATGCCAGCATCCTGCCAAATATATTCCATACATTTATGTATCACTGTGAACTTCTGAGACAGGTACTGCCATTAAATTTTTTATTGTAGTAAAATATATGTAACATAATATTTACAGTTTTAACCACCTTTAAGGGTACAGTTCAGTGGCATTAAGTACATTCATATTGCTGTACAGCCATGCCCACCCTCCAATACCAGAACCTGTTTATCTTCCCAAACGGAAACTCTGAACCTATAAAACAATAACTCCCCACACCACTGCCCTCCAGCCCCTGGCAAAAGTAACCACCATGTTACTTTTGGTCTCTATGAACTTGACTACTCTAGGTAATTCATACAAGCGTAATCATACAATATTTGTTCTTTTGTAACTGCCTTATTTCAATTTGAATAATGTCTACAAGGTTCATCCATGTGGTAGCGTGTGTCAGGATTTCATTCCTTTTTAAGGTGCGTTAAATCCCATGGTATATATATGCCATATGTTATTGATCCATTCACCCAGCGATGGTTGCTTGGGTTGCTTCCAACTTTTGGTTTTTGTGAATTATGCTACTATGAACATGGATATACACATATCTGTTCAATCCCTGCTTTCAATTCTTTTTGTTTATACCCAGAAGTGGGAAATGCGGAATCATATGGCAATTCTGGGATTACCTGGGAAAATCTGGACACAGATTTTTAATTTTTTTCAAGAACTGCCATACTGTTTTTCAGAGTCGGCACTATTTTACATTCCCAGCAGCAATGCATAATTTCTCCACATTCTTGCAAACGCTTGTTATTTTCTATTTTTTGGATAATGGTTGTCTTAATGGGTGTGAAGTGGAATCACACCGTGGGGAGACAGGTGCTCTTATTATCAGCATTTTTTTCAGATGAGAAAACAAAAGTTTAGGAATTTGCTTAAGGTCATCTGGCCAATACATGGCACATGCAGAATTTTAACCTGAGTGCATCCTACTCTGGCTCTGTGTTCCTAAGCATGATACCAGATTGCCTGGTGTGGAGCTGGAAGAGAACCCAGGAAGCTTGAGCATGTAAATAAAGGAGCGGGTGGGGATGTATGAATGGAGATGAGGCTCCATCATATGCAGGGGTCAAATCATAAAGACTTTTGTGTTTTTTCCTGGAAAAAATTTCAGTTCTTATAAACAACTTGGAAACATAAAATGTATATGGTAATCATATTAATCTAAGGATAAAGAAAAGGAAACATGATATGAGCCCATTAAAAAAAAAAAAAAAAACCCAAATCTATGTTTCTCAGAAATGTAATCAGAATAGCTGTAGGTTAAGGCCTAATGTAAGGAATAACTTATTTTTCCATCAAAGTACAACTGAAAATAACCAAGAATAATAAGATGTTGGCTTCACATTTTTCCATTTGTATTAAGGATATTTTGGGGCATCTTATGGAAAATATAACCTCAAGGGTTAAGGGGGCATTCAACAGACATCTCAGCAAATTCCTATTGGGAATCTTGTGCTTGTACAAGGAAAAGCCCCCAGGCTGTGGTCCTGGACGAAGGACCCAGAAGGAAGGAAAAACTCCACTCCCACTGTACACTTCGGGGTTCAGACTGTCCAGGCATGCCCAGACAGAGTGCACCGTGGAGTAGGGGAAGAGAGGGATGTCTCTGCGAGAGGGACTAGAGCCCTCTGGTCAGAAGTTAGGGTGGTCTGGGAACCCTTGAGCCTGTGGCTGGTGGATTGAGTAGGAGGCATTTGCTACACTAGTAGTACTGCCAGCAATCTAGACCAGCACAGAGGCCAAAGCTAACACCCCTCAATAAGGTGGAAACGTTTGGGTATAAATGGAGAGACAGAGGAATAGTAGCTGAGGGTAAAGACATAAGTAAACAGTTATGCAACGAGGCAGATCTAATACTACATGCTGTAACAGAGCCTTGGAGCAGGAGATGATATTATCTTTTAGCTCAATTATACGAGATGCCTGAAAGGGTGAAGCCATGTATTGTTGGGCCCAATCCTGCTTTTGGAACTTGCCAAGATCAAATGGAAGTCTGCAAAGTTGAGTGGCCTTGCCCTGGAAGATATTTTGGTAATATGACATGACGATGAAGTGGATTAACGTCTAATGAGTGAGTGGGATTCTCGTAATGTGCCAGCATCTTTTCTCCAGTTACATCTACCACAGCATGATACGGCACAACACTGGTCTTGTCGGTAAGATTGTAATGCCAATATTGATGTTCCAGTGTATTGGGAAATTTAGTGAAGCCTCCTATCCTTATCCTGTGCGGGTTCCTCCAAATCTTAGGCATATGAAAAGGACCATGGCCAAAGGCCATGTGTTGTGAAGACTAACTTTACCCCGAGAGAGGTCTCACATCTCCCTTTGGCTTGTGAGCTTCTGGAGAGGCAGGGGTGGACGTGTGATACTGACCTTAAAAACCTTCTTAGGAGCTACATGGAGAATCAAAGAAGCATAGGACATGCTCTGTAAAGAAGGAGTAAAGAACTTGAGAGTTTTTTAGTCTCTGGAAGAGACTTAAGGAGGACTCCAACGGGGTCTTTAAACCCCAAAACTATGGAAAATGCTTCTTATCTGTCCTGAGGTGAAAACAAAAAGAAACAGACTTGCTCCACTGTTGGGGGGCTTTCAGTGACTCACAGGAAGAGCTTAGATGCAGGGAAGAGGCAGCTGAGGATAACTGGGTATGGAAAGTGGGAATATAGGAAATAAACTCAGAGCACAGCATCTAATAATGGCAACAGTAGTAGACATCATCTATTAAACACCCAGGCCTGCCTTGTGCTATGCTGTCAACTGTATGCTCCTCTGTTAGTCCGTGAATATTTATTAAACACCTGCTATGCTCCAGATGCTATGCTAGAGTCAAGGGCTACGATGATGAACAAAAATAGGTATATTTCCACAGTGCTCTGGGTGAGGTGGGGCAGGTTCTCTGGGTGACTTAATGGATGAGTCAGAAATAAATTAAGCATGTAAGTATATCATTACAATGTCCACGAGAATGTATAAATGCCATGAGAATGTAAAATAAGCTTTGGGATGTTAGGAAAACTCATTCTTCTCTGTTAGGCTTTCTTATTCTCATTTCACTGAGGAGGAAACTGAGTATCAGAGAAGTTAAGTCATTTGCCCAAGAGTACACAGCAATTAACGGGCAGAGCTGAGGTTCCTGTCTATCCAGGTCTGTCTGATCCCAGAAGTGTTTCTCTCAACCTCCTGACTCTAAACTCTCAGTTTGGAGACTGGGGAAAGGATGAATTGATCTGTTTTACCCTGGCGTGACCTGAAGGCCTTCCAATCCTTCATAATGTACTTTTCCTGCCCTGTCTTGGAGTGGACTATAAGCCCCCTCCCAAGTGCCCTCACACCATCAGTTCTTTCTCCCTCCTACACCTACATGGCCCTGCCAGGAGCACACAGCCCTTTCTCCAGCCCCTACCAGGCTGCAGTTGAAGCTGAGACCATTACACCTCAAGCCCCTTCGTTCCAGACCTGTTCAGGGCAGACAGCTGTGCTGTCTGCATGAGTGAGTGTCTGCACACGTGTGGAAGGGCCCTTGGGTGTGCATCCTACCTGGAGATGCTTGCTGATACCTGTGTTCTGGAAAAACATGTAAATGCTTCTGTGCACACGTGGAAAGGTTCGTATATGTTCAAGCACGTGATGGTCATCCATGCTGTGACAAGTGTGTTTGTGGGCAGCAGACTATGGGCCATCAGTCTGTGGGCCTGTGACATAAGGGGTATAGGCAGGCTGGTTGGGAGCCCATTCAAAGCAACACAGAGTGTTTTCTCTTCTAGGGGTTTAGGGCCTGGGTTTGTCCCTGGAGCAGATGGAAGCTGGATCCTGAGGGGAGAGAAGACTCCACATTTTTTATGTGGGGCTGCAGGCTGTTTCAGGGGGGTGCTAGGAGTGGTGGCTGTGAAATGGAGAAGAGCAGTTGATGAGAAACCACCCTGGTGGTGTGAGCCATTGCCACTGTGATGCTGCCCTTCCGGGGTCAAGTTGAAGCCCAGGACACAGCTCTTAGGGCATCCCGGCTGATGGCGGGCAGCCCTGATCTGCTGTTCTTTACTTCCCAGCAGTCGGGGCAATGACTTATTGGATGCTCACCTGTATTATTTACTCCTTGCAGACACCTGTGAGATATGGGTTGTTGTGCCCATTATACAGATGAGGAAACAGACTCAGAGAGGTTAATTAACTTGCCCAAGGTCACACAAGTCAGTCGGTGGCGGGGCAGGGATATGAACCCAGGTTTGTTGGACATAAAAGCCTATGAGTCATCTAAACTCTGTTCCATGAACTCCCCCAAATAGTCCTCATTCATAGAAGAGCCTGTGGAGGCGAAGTGACCTGTGTAGGGACTCGCAGCCGCTGAGTGACGATCAGGGGATCAGGGACAGCATGAGGACCACTCGCCTCCACCTCCTCCCCTTTGGCCCCTTCTTTAGTCTGTCACACGCGGCTCCCGCTCCTGCTCTGGGGAAGGGGAGCTGGGGCGCCAGGGTCCAGAGCCTGGCGTTGATGGCTCCTCACAGAGAGTCTCCGTCCAGTGGGCTCCAGCAGTCTGGGACCCTGGTGGCCTTGAAGGCTGTCTGGGGACAGGGAACGGCGCTGCTCTTCTCTGGCAGGCCTGTGCTTGGGGAAGGAGGAGGGAGGCAAAGAGGGGCCCAGGACCCTTCCCCTTCTCTGAGAGGGGCCCGTAGGGCCTGGGCTGTTGCCCTTCCAGCAGCAAATGGGTTGAGAGGGGCCCAACTGAGAACCAGAGTCCAACGCCTGCAGGTGAGACGGAGCCTGTGGGAAGGGGGAGTCTGGGCCTGGGTGGCAGGGTCTAGCAGGGCTGACTGGTGGGCGCCATGCCCTGGGAAATAGACACCCGCAAGGCAGCTCGGCTGGTCACCAGAAGCCATTGTCTTTGTTAGCAGGTGCTGTGCTGGAGGCCGGAATGAGCCGTCAGAATCCAGGAGGCAGCTCCCCAGTGTAAAGATACTCCACCGTGCATGGCTGGAGGGACTGCTGGGGGTTAAGTGTGACTGGAAATGGCCATCAAAACTCCGAGGGAGGAGACGTCCTAAGTGCAGTGCTGTCCAATAGAAATAGAATGCAGACCACACACTTAGTCTTAAATTTTCTAGCAGCCACATTAAAAAGTGTAAAATGAAACAGGTGAAGTTAATTTTAATAATGTATTTTATTTAAATGGATGTATCCAAAATCTTATAACTATAACATGTAATCAATTACAGAAATTGTAAATGAGCTATTTTACATTCTGTTTTTGTAGTTTTCAAATCCAGTGTGTTTTTCACTTACAGCACATCAGTGCTCAGACCCGCCAGGGGTCAGTCAGAACCCCCCGGCCTCCACCTTCAGCCACAGGTGGACGTTCCCCATCTCGGTCTGGGGAGGCAGCAGACCAGTCCCATGGGCTTTGTGTCCCTGCAGGTCCGACCACTATTCCTGCTGCTGCTGCTGGGGCCTCTGGGCTGCGTGGGGAAGAGAGCTTGAGATAGGAGCTGGAAGACCATGAAACTGGGACAGAATGGGGAATACATATGCGTGCCAAGTCTGGCGTGAGGAGGTGACCTGGCGGCCGCCCATGCCCAGTGGAGCGGCTGGTGTGGGATGTGGTGGTCAGGAGCCCACAGGCCCGCACTGCTTCCCTGACACACTTCCTTTGGCTTTTTAAAAAATTAATTAATTATTTATTTATTTGGCTGTGTTGGGTCTTCGCTGCTGCGCACAGCTTTCTCGAGTTGCAGCGAGCGGGGGCTACTCTTCGTTGCGGTGCGCGGGCTCTAGGCGCGCAGGCGTCAGTAGTCGTGGCGCACGGGCTTAGTTGCGCCGCGGCACGTGGGATCTTCCCGGACCAGGGCTCGAACCCGTGTCCCCTGCATTGGCAGGTGGATTCCTAACCACTGCACCACCAGGGAAGTCCTCCTTTGGCTTTTTTTACTTTCATCCAACACCCTATGGTCTGGTTACCTTTTGTCCTCCCACTTCTATGCTGCTGACTTTTATTTTCCAACCAACCTGGTTGTTTTCATTTCTTTTGTTTGAAGTTCCAGAGAGGACAGTTTTGTTTTCAGTGATTTGCTTAATTCACAGCTGGAGCCCAGGATTTGTTTGTTATGAAACTGCTGCCCTCAGTTTCGGGAAACTACTCCCTCCCCGACTCTCTTCACCCCCATTATTTGCTCCTCTCTGTGCCCAAATGGGCTGAGCTTTCTGCTTTCCAGGACGCCCTCCAGGCCCCTGGGGGATGAGAAGGGGAGCCTCGCCTCAAAGTCCAAGGGCAAACTAGGGTCTCTTCTTTTCTCCTGACCTAGGTGAGATGGGGCCAGTGTTCTTAGGCTCGGGTATGTGTCTCTCTCCTCACTCTGCAATGTTCTGTCCTGGGTGTCACTGCAGCCCCCAGGGCATTGTGCCCTTTTAAAGTGAGAGGCAGGAGAGTTTAGTCTAGTCTGATCTTTAGGGTGGACTCAAATGAAATATATAGATATTATATATTTTAATATATTTATATATTTGTTTATATTAATGTATATAGTATATATTTATATTATATATGTATTCTATAATATATATTATATAAATATAATTTATATATATAAATATATATTTTATATATCAGTTTTTATATATTAATATATATCAACTATAATGTTTTAGTTATTTAAAAACATTGTACATGTTCTCTATTATATATGGCACTGTAACACTGCATATTACTCATTATATATGTTATAAGAAACATTTTACTATACCAGATTGATACAATATACAAATATTACAGTGCACCTCCAATTTAATTTAAGGGATGTTTCACTATATCTCACTTTTGGCCTTACATTCTCCCTAAAAATTTATTCCCCGTGTAAAAAATGTTTTATAAATTTTATTTAGCCTCTCAAGCTAGTGTGTATCAGAATCACCTGGAGCATTTGTTAAAACAGATTCCCGAGCCCCACCCCAGAGATTCTGACTCATAGGTGGGACCCATGACATTGCCTCTAGAATGCTCGCAGGCGATGCCGAAGCTGCGGGTGCTCGGCTGCACTTGAAGTAGCAGTGCTTTAACAAAAGCCCATACTGTGCTTACTACTGCCATGCTCTTCTTTCTAAACACCGTGCAAATATCAACCACCAATCCTCGTGACAACCCTGTGAGGTAGGGACTCTCATTCTCAGTTTACAGATGGCGAAATTGAGGTGTGAAGAGGCTAACTTACTTGCCCAAGGTCACTCAGCTGAGTACCACAGCCAGGACTTATTCATATTTGTAGCCTGTTATGTGTCCCCATAAGAATCCAGGCCTCCCTGATCACGTCCCTGGATGCTTGCCCAGTGACTCTGGAGGGTGGGCAGGAGAGCTATGGGCATCTGTTGCTCTTGCCCCAAAGCTGGCATGAGCTTCCCAAGATCTGGTGATGGCTCAGCTTCTCTGGATGTCCCTGCCAGTGGTGTGGCAGGAGCAGGGCAGCAACAGGAAGCAGGTGAGGCAGAGTCTCTGCAGCGTTGACCAGGTGTAGCAGCTGCTTAAACCAGAGATTGTAAATTCATAAGTCTACAGTGGCCAGACTCTAAATGAGAGACTCCAGTGAGATATAAGAAAATACTTTCCTTAAAACCACTCATTCGGGCTTTCCTGGTGGCGCAGTGGTTAAGAATCCGCCTGCTGGGGCTTCCCTGGTGGCGCAGTGGTTGAGAATCTGCCTGCCAATGCAGGGGACACAGGTTCGAGCCCTGGTCTGGGAAGATCCCACATGCCGTGGAGCAACTAAGCCCATGAGCCACAATTACTGAGCCTGCGCGTCTGGAGCCTGTGCTCCGCAACAAGAGAGGCCGCGATAGTGAGAGGCCCGCGCACTACGATGAAGAGTGGCCCCCGCTCGCCACAGCTGGAGAAAGCCCTCGCACAGAAACGAAGACCCAACACAGCCATAAATAAATAAATAAATAAATAAATAAATAAATATTAAAAAAAAAAAAAAAAGAATCTGCCTGCTGTTGCAGGGGACACGGGTTCGAGCCCTGGTCCAGGAAGATCCCACATGCCTCAGAGCAACTAAGTCTGTGCGCCACAACTACTGAGCCTGTGCTCTAGAGCCCGCGAGCCACAACTACTGAGCCCGAGTCCCGCAACTACTGAAACCCACGCGCCTAGAGCCCGTGTTTGCAAGAAGAGAAGCCACCGCAATGAAAAGCCCGCACACCGCAACTAAAAGAAAGCCCATGCACAGCAACAAGGACCCAATACAGCCAAAAATAAATATATAAATAAATTTATATTAAAAAAAATTGTAAAAAAAACAAAAAGAAACCACTCATTCTCTCAGCCTGTTGTTTTTCCACTTTTGGTAGATACATAGATAGAAGAAATATTTCACATTTATTTCAACTCTACTATAAGAAAAACAAAACATAGAAGCCTTTATTATATAGTGTAGTGAATACTTGCTCTCCTTTTGGAGTAGATCGTAATTAGGGAGTGGTGGGGACTAGGACAAACTGACCTGTCCACAGGGAGTAGCGGCTGCTCACTTCCAATCAATTGTTGCCAAAGGCCAATTTCAAGAGAAGTTGAAATCCAGATTTTTATGGGATATATCTTGATTTTAAAATTTTGGTAAATACATACACAGTTACACACACAAACATACATATACAGATGATCCTCAGTTTTGGCAGATATCCTATTTATGAACTCTATTTGCTAATATTAATTTGTAATCCCCAAATCAATGCTCTCGCCACTTTTGTGATCATTTGTGGATATGCACAGAATGGCAAAAAATTTGAGTCAACCAATAGGAACAATCCCAGCTGAAGCTGAATAAGGTGATGCTTTTTGTCTCCCTGAGACTGCCATGGGAAAAAGCCCAGGCTAGCCTGCTGGATGATGGAGCAAGAATGAATGTAATATATGACTAGATCTACAGGAGGAAAACCATGAAACTCTGATGAAAGAAGTCACAGAAGATCTAAATAAATGCAGAGATAGTCCATATGTCCATGAATAGGAAGACTCAATACTGTTAAGATGTTCATTCTTCCCAACATGATCTATAGATTCAATGCAATCCTAATCAAAATCTTAGCAAGTCATTTTGTGGGATACTGACAAACTGATTCAAAAATTTATATGGAAAACAAAAGCCTCAGAATAACCAACACAAAACTGAAGGACAACAAAGTTGGAGGACTGACACTACCTGACTTCAAGATTTGCTACAAAGTGACAGAAATCGAGATAGTGTGGTACTGATGAAACAAAAATAGATCAGTAGAACAGAATAGAAAGCACAGAAATAGACCCACACAGTACAGTCAACTGATCTTTTACAAAGGAACAAAGGCAATTCAAGGAAAAAAGATAGCCTTTTCAATAAATGATGCTGGATCAAGTGGGTATCCACATGCAAAAAAATGCATCAAAACATAGACCTTACACCTTTCACAAAAATCGCTTCAAAATGGATCACAGATGTAAATGTAAAACACAAAAGTGTACAACTCCTAAAAAATAACACAGGAGAAGATCTAGGTGACCTTGGGTTTGGTAATGACTCTAGGTATAACATGAAAAGCACAATCCATGGAAAAAAATTAATAAATTGGACTTCACTCAAATTTCTCTGCAAAAGACACCGTTAAGAGAATGAAAAGACGAGCTACAAACCAAGCAAAAAATCTTTTAAAAACACATATCTGATTAAGGACTTTTATACAAAATCTACAAAGAACTCTTAATCAAGATGTTCCTCAATAGGTGAATGGATAAATAAACTGTGTATATCTAAACAATGGAATTTTACTAAAAAATTAGTTACTAAAAATTAACACTAAAAATATTAGCTATCAAGCCATGAAGAGAAATGGAGGAAACTTAAACGCATATTACTAAGTAAAAGAAGTCAATCTGAAAAGGTTACATACTGAGCAATTCCAAGTGTATAACATTCTGGAAAAGACAAAACTATAGAGACAGTAAAAAAAAAAATTCAATGGTGACCAGGTGTTTGGGGGGAGGGAGATGAAAAAGTGCAGCACAGGGATTTTTAGGGCAGTGAAAGTATTCTATATGGTACTATAAGCATGGGTGTTTGTCATAATACGATTGTTAAAAACCATAAACTGTGGACTTTAGTTATAATGATGTATCAATGTAGGTTTAATGAATGTAACAAATGTACCACTCAGGTGGGAGATGTTGATGGTAAGAGAGTTTGGTAGAAGAGGTTGGAGCAGGGAGGTATGTGGGAAGTCTGTACTTTACACTCAGTTTTGCTGTGAGTCTAAAACTACTCTAAAATACAAAGCACATTAGTTTTTTAAAAATTTATTTATTTTATTTAGTTTTGTCTGCGTTGGGTCTTCGCTGCTGCACGCAGGCTTTCTCTAGTTGCGGCGAGCGGGGGCTACTCTTCCTTGAGGTACGCGGGCTTCTCATTGTGGTGGCTTCTCTTGTTGTGGAGCACGGGCTCTAGGCACGTGGGCTTCAGTAGTTGTGACACGTGGGCTCAGTAGTTGTGGCGCACGGGCTTAGTTGCTCCACGGCATGTGGGATCTTCCTGGACCAGGGCTCGAACCCGTGTCCCCTGCATCGGCAGGCAGATTCTTAACCACTGCGCCACCAGGGAAGCCCCAAAAGCGCATTAACTTTTAAAAATTAGAAAAGGCTCTCTGACCTTTTTTTTTCTTTTAATAAAGAGGTCTAGAGAAGATTGGGCACACCTTTGGCACTCCCTGCCTGTTGCCGTGTTGGCACTAAGTGGATGATGAGTTTATCTAGTGAAGCTAGAGATGGTTAACTGGCTGTTTCTGAGCCAAATAGAGCTAAAGATCATTACAGTCAATTCGCATTATTTGCAGTAGTTATGTTCTAGAGAGTCACCATGTACATTGAAGCAGTGAATACTGAATCATTGTTCTTAGGAGAAATATATATATACTATATATACATATATAGTAGGTGAGAGATGGAGGCTGTGCTTTCAGAGGCTGTGCTTTCAGAGGCCTGGGGTTAGCAGGGAGCCCGCCAGGGTTGGGGCCAGGCAGGAAATCAGACCTGAAGCCCAAGTCTTCCCTTCCCAAAGGAAGATTCTGGGTGGAGCACGAACAGACCATTTCCTTGAAGAATATCATTAGGGCTGTTGCCCAGAATAGCAATGAAAGTAACCCCAACACGCAGCATTTTTATGCTGTAAAACCTCAGCAGGTGGAGGTCAGGGATTGGGGTGCAGGGGAACATGAGGACGGTGGCCCCCCAGACTTTCTCCTCCCTGCCTTTCCCTCAGAGATCCACCTTCACCCCAGGAGGATAACGGTATATCCTGGTGAAGCCATCAAGGAAGGGCTTACCTCCTACACCTATCTCCATTTCTGGCTCTCCCCCGAATCCCAAGTGCTTCTTATTGTGGAACCTAAACCCATCTTCAATTTTCCTGACAATGGGAATGAGACAAGGAGTGGCAGCATTGTGTTCACAGAGATGGAGGGAGATTGGGAGTGGTGAGGATGAGCCAATATTTGAGCTTATTGGCACAAGACTGGTGGAGAGCTGGGGGGAGTGCAGTGGCAGAAACAGGAAAGGTCCCCCCACTCTTCTCCCACCTCACAGCTGAAGGCTGGGTGCATTTAGAACTGCTCAGCTGGAGCCTGAGAAGACCCTTGTACAGGTTTGTATAGCCTCCCTTCCCTCTCCCAACACACACACACACACACACACACACACACACACACACACAGAGCTACACACAGTGTAAATATCCTGGGGGCCTGATCAGATAGCCTGTCTCTAAATCCTGGAGGCCAGCCAGGAGGGCTTTCCAAATACGGCCATGTGCACTGGGGGTTAACGGGGTGGCAGGTGAGGGAGCAAAGACGCTTCTTGCTCTATCCCCCAGGCGGACCTTGAATCTCCTCAATATGGAGAGGGCCCCCCTTGGCTCACAAAGGACAGATCTAACGATCCCAGGCAGACGCTGCGCTGCTGACCCCACTGTCAGGAGTAAACCTCAGCCTGCCTGTGGCCTCACTGCCGTCTGAGCGCCCTGCATGTGGGTAGGGCATCGAAGAGAGAGGCAGAGGATCCCGCCTGACATCGCCGCCCTGGCCTGTCAGGGGAGAGTGTCCTGTCAGCAGAGAGTGTCCTGGGGTTCTTCTTTTGTTCTCCCCCCTCCATGCTCCATAGGAGCATCCACAGGGCTCACAGGTTAAGTCCAGACCCGGGTCCTACACATCCAGGGATTTAGTAGGAGGCATTCCCTAGGGGCCATGGGTTCATGGGAGCCTCTGAAGGGAATGCTTGATGGCTCCTTAAGCCTAGAGAAGCTTCCACCTTGTCACAGAACCTGGAAGGAGCTCAGGCTGGGAGGAGGGATGACACCTCTCTGGGCTGGTAGAGCCATACCCACCCTGGATGGGGCACATTCTCCTCGAAAAGGTGAGCTCTTGGCAGAAGGAGGGGAGGAGCAGGGAACCCTGAGAGCCCTGGGGATTTTGCTCAGATTTCACTTCTAAGGCTCTGGGATGTTTCCAGGTAAGGTCTGGGGTGAGCAGAGGGCTGAGACCTGGGACCAGGAAGCAGATCCCTGCTGCTAATCCCTAGGGAACCAGGTCCTTTAGTCCCAGGTTCATCAAAATTCTCACTTTCCTCCCCAAGAACTCATCCTTCTAGCAGACCGACTGAAAATTTATAGAAAGCAATAGCCCCTCTCTGCAAAGCAATGCACAACACACACACACACACACACACACACACACACACACACACATATATATATTTCATGCAATTTCAGGGAGTTCACAGACCTTATGACTCTCATCCATGGGCCTTACTCTGTACCAAGAAAAGTGGCCGAGGATTTCAGAGCCCAAGCCCTGAGGAATGGTGAAGATCAATAGTACCCTGGGCACCGTCTTCACCTAAAGAGCCAGGGCTTGCAGACGTGCCCAGGCCCCAGGGCCATGCCCCACACGTACTCATGGCACAACCTTTGCTGGAAGGCGCAGTAGACTCTGGGAGCACAGCAGTCGCTGGCACTTCCCAGCTTCCTTCTCCCTGCCCACCAGGAGCTCCATCCACTCCCCACCCACAGTCTCACGTGTCCTCCTCCACGTAGCAGGTCACCAGTGTGTTGATGACTCCACCAGGGAAGTGCTAGCATGGGAGAGAGGGCAGATCAAGAGTGCGTAGAACAGTCTCTCTGGTCTTGCCCCGTGGCTCCCCAGCTCCCGCACGGGGTGCTGTTTGAATGCTGAGTCCAATCACACAGCACCCCCCGTGCTTTGGCCTCCCGCTTAATAAAGAGCTCAGCATCAGCTGTAACGCTCTCCCCTGCCCCCAGCACTCGTGGGAGACTAGAGTTCAAGAAACAGAGGTACTTGGGCTCAGCCCAGGGGCACTCACTGGTCTGCTCCTAGTGGAAGGGCTTTGGCAGTGAGGGAACTTCCTCGGTCCCTGGTGGGTAGAAGGCCCCTCCCCCTCCTCACTCTCTCATCAGGCTCTGAAAGAAACTTCCATGGACCAGAATGTGGCAGGGGAGGACTGGGAGTTGCCTGGGAAAGGTACATCCTGACCCGGCTGCCTCTCACCATCTGCCAGGCATCAGGCTCTTTGCTCCTCCCCTTGCCCCATCCAGGAGGGCACTAAGGTTGGCACCCACCCCGGCCTTTGGTGGTGAGAGGTCCTTAGAGCCTCTCAAAGTTCCATACCAGAAGAGAGGTGAGGCACTAGGATGGGAGAACAGGCTCTCTGGGTAGGGTGACAATGAGGAAGGAACCGTGGAATTTGGGCGGCGCAGTGTGACAGAGCTTTACGGGGCCTTAGCAGAAATCCTGAAGGATTCTAGGTGGAGAAACTGAGGCCCAGAGAGGGGAGGGACTGATGGGCAGCGTGTTAGGGCAGTGCTGGAGTTAACCTCTGACCTTCTTGAAGCCTCAGAGTCTACTACACTACCAAATGTAAAATAGCTAGCTAGTGGGAAGCAGCCGCATAGCACTGGGAGATCAGCTCGGTGCTTTGTGACCACCTAGAGGGGTGGGATAGGGAGGGTGGGAGGGAGATGCAAGAGGGATGAGATATGGGAATATATGTATACATATAGCTGATTCACTTTGTTATACAGCAGAAACTAACACACCATTGTAAAGCAATTATACTCCCGTAAAGATGTTAAAAAAAAGAAAAGGAAGTCTACTACCAACTGGGCCTATTGTTTTGCAAATGCTACCCTCCTCCCTTACCAGGAGGGGTCTGTCAGCCGCCCCACCTGGCCCTGAACCTCCCCAGGACCTTGTTTTCTCCACCCAGAAGGCCCATCAGCATGGGCCACTAATTCCTCTCCATCACAAGCTGCAAGCCCCCAGGGATGTTACACCCCCTCACGGGCAGCTCCCAGAGGGCTGGGGGTGGTAGGCAGGTGAAGACTTCTTTTCTGAGAAGGCAGGTCAGCCGGGGAGTCAGCTGCTCCATCTGTGTCCAGGAGAACGCAGCCCACGGAGGGTGAGGAGGGGCCCTGTGCGCAGCTACAGCTAAGGCGAGGGCCTGTGCCAGTGCAGACGGGTGCTGGCCGGAGTTCCACCCAAAGCAAGGGCCTGGCGGGGCAGCCCTGAACCTAGAGGCTTTGTTCCCACCACACCAATGAGCGGGGGCAGCAGTGTGTGTGTGTGTGTGTGTGTGGAGGGGGCCCCCAAAGGCTCCTGTCTCCTCAGGTTTCCGAGCTGGTGGGGTACCCGATCTTAGGCAGTGAGGGGCTGGGCTGCAGAGTCAGGCGTGGGTCCACGAGGAGTGCACGGGTGAGGGAGGTGTGAGCCTAGCACAGCTTAGCAACCAAAAGAGATGGAGAAATAAATACACAAACCACCTTTCCAAACCTCTCCTGCACTGGAGCTGCGCATCCCTGGGACTGACACCCGGGGGGATGCTCTCACGTTCGTCCACAGCATCCCGGCTCCCGGCCCCGCGCCCGCTCTGCTATCTTGCTCTGAACTTGCTCTGACTTCCGTTGCAGCAGCAGCTCCCGGAGGGTGGCATCTGGGCCCATGGATCGCCTAAGCCGAGGTTGCAGCCATGGGAACGTGTCCTGCCCACCCCGCCTGCCAGGGAGTGAGGGCAGCCCCTGCCTCCAGAGGCAATGGCCACTGTCTGTAGCTCGGGCTGAGGGGGACGCAGCCGGGAGGCCAGTGACGCTGGGCTGGGGCCTGTCCTCCCCTCTACCCCGGGTCTCGTGCTGCCGCTTCTGAAGTGCCAGGTGATCTCTTCCCTCCCACCCAGGCTGGGGCAGGCTCTTTCTGCATCTGAGCGGCTTCCTGGAGGGCGGAGATGGGGCAAACTCCTAGAGGTCAGCTTGGACTCGCCCACCTGTGCCCCTGCTCCCTACCCCCCGTTCCAGCTCCCCTGGAAAGGGCTCTGGAGTGGCCCCAAAAAGCATCTCAAAGGCCTTTCCCTGCAGGGAACCTCCGGGCAACTCTCTCCCACCCCCCCACCTCACACACACACTTGATGAAGAGGGTCCATTGGGTACAGGGGGCAAGAGTGCCTGAAGGGCCACTGAACATCCTGGGGCCTGGGAGCATTTGGATACACCTTGGGCCAGGATTTTGAGCAAGACTGAAATTTTGGTCATTTAATAATCCTGAGTGACTGGGAGGGACAGGTTGTAGGCAAGCAGGTGTGCCTGAACCTAGTGCTTTGCTGGGCACTTGGGGTGAGGAGGTGGGACAGACCCCGTGCTTGCCCTTGGGGAAGCGAGATGAAAGCCTGGCACAGCTCTAGGGCCAGGGCAGGATGAGGTGGGGTGTGTGTGTGTGTACGTGTGTGCGTGCATGTGTGTTGCAAGGACAGGTGTGGGAACGGAATTGCTGGGGGGAGGAGGAGACATGGAGAGGCCAGGCCAGCTTAGGGGCAAGCCCCCCGCTAGCTGGACACTCCCCTGTTCACTCTGTCACCTCGGGAGCAGGGCTCTGTAGGCTGCCAGCCCACTTTGCCACAGTGAAGCCTTAGTGGCCCACCCTCCTGTGCCCCTGAGGAGCCTTACTAGTTAATCACCATCTCTGTAGAGAGGAGCCATCTGTTTTTTTTTTTCTTTTTTTTTCCTTTTTAAAAATGAGGTAGAATTGACATACAACATTAGTTCCAGGTATGCAACAGAATGATTCAATATTTGTATATGTTGTAAAATGATCACCACAATAAATCTTTTTAATATCTGTCACCTTACATATTTACAGAGTTCTTTTCTTGTGATGACGACTCTTTAAGATTTACCCTCTTAGCAGCTTTCAAATGTGCAAACAGTATTATTAACTATAGTCGCCATGCTGTACGTTACATCCTCGTGACTTATTTATTTCAAAAAATATGGAACACTATCTGAATATGCGTGTCATCCGTGCCCAGGCTAATCTTCTCTGAATCGTTCTAATTTCACTATGTGTGCTCTCAAAGTGAGCACAGGAGCCTTCTTAAGGGGCCAGATCTCTTACTGCCCCACCCAGAAAAGTGCCTTCAGAGAAGAGACCCTTTTCTATTGTCCCAAGTTGTCTCTTCAGCCTATTCAGGGACCTCTCCAACACAAGCATCCTCTCATTGTTGTCCAGAATCCAGCTCTGAACTTCCAAAATGATGGAAATGTTCTCTATCTGCACCGCCCTAGGCAGCGGCTGCTAGTCACACGTGACCACCGAGCACTTCAAAGGTGGCTAGTGAAAACTTCTGTTGAATTTTCTTCAATTTAAATGTAGATGTAAGTAGTCACATGTGGCTAGTGGCTACCCTATTGGACAGTGTAGGAGGTGATGGAGGGGCCTGTCCACTTAAGGTCATGGAGCCCCAGCATATGGGAGCTGGAGAGGATACTGACTCCAACCCTTCCTTCTGCAGTGAGGAAATAAAACCAGGCAGGGCAGGGCAATGCAGAGGATCAGCAGGGAAACAAGGGGGTGGGCAGGGTCCCCATCCAGGCTCCTGCTCCTGACTCTGCGCGGGGGTGCTGCAGAGCACTCCCGCCTGTGGGAATGCTGCCCTGGAGGAGCCCTGCGGTCCCACCCAATCCCAAGAGGCTGCATTCTAGAGGCGGCCTAGGTCTAGTTAGACCTAGTTCAGTGACTCAGGCTTTTTAATCAAATGAGGGCTGAGCTTCAGGGTCTTCAGGTAGACGCTGCCATCTCACTCCCTGGCTACACATCCCCCGTAGACAGCCCACGGGGTGGGAGTGGGGGAAGATACTGCAGCCTGTTGAGTCCCAGGTCTGAGAGCTGGAGGCTAGCTGTGTGCTTGTGCGCGTGACCCCGAACCCGTGTGAAGCGCTGTACCTGGGATGGCACAACTAAAGCAGGTAAAGCAGGAAGCCCCCAGGACCCGAGTCAGCTGGGCCGGATTCTAAGTCTTGGTTCTTCAATATTTCACCAAGTGAACTTGAGCAAATGCCTTCCACACTCTGGGCCTCAGTTTCCCCACGTGTAAAGTGGGAATATCAGTCAGATCTCTGGCATTCTACATTTGGAGGTGATGGTGGCTTAGACTATGTCAATGGCTCCCAGGGCAGGGCGGAGGTATCTGCAGGGGCTAGGGGGGAGTTTCCCAGTGCACCAAAGGCTGGCTGGCTAGCTCAGGAGTGCAGAGCCTGAGCTCGGGGCTGGCTACCAGGAGCTGGGAGCACCTTTGTGACCCACAGTCTGCTGCCACAGCATTAGCCTTGGTCCTTGAGGGGCTGGAGTGGGTACAGAGCTGGCTCTCTGCAAACTTCCTACCTGCAGCTGTATAACGAACTCCACAGTGGATGGATGGCATCATTCCCTGAAGGACAGAGTCTCTGCATGCTGGTCAGTGTGTCCAGTTTGTCATTCTGGGTCACATGATCACGTGGCCATCTCTCCCTCTGTTTCAAACCCTAGTGAACCCAGGTGCAATGGGGTTGTGAACATGACTTCTTCATTCTTTGTCCTCAAAGCTGGTGCTGGGGGCAGGGCACACATCCAGGGGGAGCTCCACACCCAGTGCCCCACGTGAGGGCACAAGCACAGGCAGACGGGGCTCCCAGACAGGGCTCAAGCTCGGGGCTAGGGCTGAGGGCAGGGCCTGCCTGGACAGCAAAGGGCCTCAGAGGGCCAGGGCAAAGTCAGTGCCATTGTTATGCTGATCAGATTTCTTGCAGAACTTGGGAAGAAACTGGAGCCCAGGACCTAGAGGGGTCTGGTGAGTGGTGGGACGTCCAGGCTGTGGAGGACCCTGTGCACAGGTCATTGTTACCGTAGGGGTCCTGGCAGGAAGCAGGAGAGTTTCCTACTGCCCAGCACATTACCATTCTCCCTTCACCTTGCCTGACCCCAGCAGCTGTCTTCAGAAACACCCCCTCTTCCCTGCCCATCCACACGAGGCCTCCATCACATTCTGGCCATTCGACCGTAAAACCCATCCTGGATGGCACCCCTCCTGGATGAAGGTGCTGTGCTGGACACCGGGCAGACAGTGCATCAGGCATAGCTCTGTCTTCAAGAGCTTAAGTCTGGCAAAGCTTCTCATCCTCAACAAGGTATTTAACTTCTCGAAATCCATTGCGTGTAAAAAGGGAATAAGAATATCCCCAGTAGGGGGTAACTGAAAACATTTGGTGAGAAAATGGAGGTAAAGAACAAACACAGTGATTTGCAAACTTGGCTACATACTGGAGTCACCTGGGGAGTTTTACACGCCCCAGATGTCCAGGTGCCACCCCCAAAGTTTCTGATTTAATTGGTCTGGGCTGCAGCCTGGGCATCGGAATTTCTAAAAACTCCCCAGGGTACATGAACGTGCAGCCAAGTTTGAGAACCACCGGTCTAGCATGTCATCTGTGTGTAATAACTTATCCCCTTCGAGGGTCCCCAGCCACCCTTCTTCTCTGCCACTGAGGGGACGCGCCTGTAATACATTGTCTGCACCAGTGAGCGTGTTGGCTCTGCCTCTGAGGTGGGAGGGGCGGTCTCGGAGGCTGGGCACCGGCCTACAGTCCTCGACATACTGGGGGAAGCAACACAGAGAGCCCATTTGACATGTGAGTGCGCAGTGCCCTCCCTCCCTGGGAGACCCAAGCCGCACGTGTGGAAATTATGTGGGAGGTGAGGAAGCTCCAGATGGCCTCGTTGGGACGCGATGCTGCCCGGGGGGATTTGGGGGCCTGGTGCTCCCCCGGCACCTTCAGCTTCTTTGTGGTTTCTCCTCATCTGTGCTCAGCTCCTGGGCCCCTAGGCCCTCCATGAACAGCCGCAGGGAGCTGGTGGGGCCTGAGGTGAGGATGCACTGGTGTCCACTACTGTGCAGCACTCCGCATGGAGCCAGGTGAGGCCACAGTCAGACAGACAGACAGACAGAGGCTGAGGGAGCACTACGGGGCTGCATAGCCTTCCCGAGCGAGAGTAGTCGCCGTGTTGGTGGTCGGCTGCTGCAGCGGAGGGTGGGTGAGGTGTGAGCGGGGGAGGGAAGGTGCTGCCCCTCCCTCGGCTTAGTGACCCTCCACTGCCTCTCACTAGGGGCCCCCCAATCCCATTCCTCATATCTCCATGTTCCCCCCCTTCCCTGGACAGAGCAGGCAGAGGGCACATGTTGGCAGCGTTACCGACCAGGGTTCCTGGCCTCCTTAATCAATAGAATTGATCAGAGGCCAGACAAGAAACTCAGGCCAGGCTTTATTGGGGCCCCTGCTGCAGCAGGGACAAGTAACAGGTTCCCTTGCTCGCTCGCTCACTGAGGAGGGGTGAGTTGGTTCCTTATATGGGGTTAGGGTAGGGGCGTGTCTGGGCGGAGGGGTGGCTTAGGTGCTTTGCCCGCCGCTTAGGTGGTATGGTGTGCAAGGAGCATGTGTAAGTACCCTGCTTTTGCTCCCAGCTTCTCTTTGTATCTCGTCCAGAATTTGCCCCAAATGCGCGTGCATGCAGTTATTTTTAGTCCCTTATAGTTTCTTTGTATTTTGTTGCTCAAGGAGATGTTTGTCCAGGTGCAGGCATTGCAGCACTGCAGCACTGCAGCAAAGGGTCCCAGGTCCCAGCCTGTCTCAGCTGTGCCTTGAGTAGTGGCTGTACTGGGGGTCAGGGCAGGAGGATGGCAGCAGGATTTTTGGAGAGTGGGGACAGTTGAAGATTCCTGACCGTTTCATTTTGATTGGCCAGGAGCCAGTCTTGCTGAGGCTCACGTGATGGAAATTCCCTTGGTAATAATGGGAGTCCCTGTATCCCAGCACAACCTCTCCCCCCCAGCAAATGGGAATTCCTACGGGAAAGATCAGAACCTCGTGGAGACACATAACCTCAAAGACCCAGGGACCCCAGCAACAAGGGAAGTTGGGCATGGGTGCAGGGCCAGGCAGAGGGAGGCGAGTGGATGGCAGGGCTGGGATGCTGCCTCATGCAGAACCTACGGCTTCTCCACCTTTCTTACCCCTCCCCCAGCCCACCCAAAGGTGTCTCTGGGATAGTCCAGCCTCACCCAATAAAGTAGCCCCAGTGAAGTCACAGAAAAAGAGCAGACACAAGGACAGTGAGTAAAATAATGCAAACAAGACGCAAACTGGCCCCACCCTCACTTGGGTATGGGTGGCTTCAGGTGGAGCAGGGACACGGGGTGAGCGGAGGAGGGGCGGAGCCTGTGTGACTGGCCAGGCGGTCAGGGAGTACTGGTGGGTCAGGACCACTTGGGGTTCATCTCCTTATTTGCATTTTCTGCAGAGAAAGAGCCAGCAACGAGGAAGCTTTTGTTCTGGGTCGGCCTAACCAACCTGTTGTTTGGCAGGGTGCGTATGACTCACTCTCGTTTGCCCTTCAGGCAATGGTGTCACCAAGAGGTGAAGTCACTTCCTGAACTCGAGCAGCCTGAGTGGAGTAAAGGAGGCACTGGAGCTAGGGCTCCCGGTGCCCAGTCCTAAGCTGATCTCCCTGCCTTCTTCCCCTTCCACACTGTGAGATGCCTCCCACGGCTCGTGGCCACTTTGGGCCCGGTTTTCCAGAGTGCGTGTGCATGGGATGTGGCTTCCCCACGTTCATAGGAGGAGCCCTCTGTACACACACATGTGGCACAGTGTGAAGGTGTGCACATGTCACTTTGTGCAAGTGTAATTGCATGTTTGCAAATTCAGCGCGAAGGTGCATGAGTTAGCACAAGTCCTCCCACCTGCCCCTCCCCTGATGCCTCAGGATCCCACTGGATATTCCCTCCTCTTCCTTGAGGTAAAGGAAGAGGCATGCCCTCTTCTCCAAAAAGCCTGCCTTCTTCCTATCTGCTGGTTGCTCATCCTTCCCATAGCCTCCGGGCTCCTGTGCCCTCCATGATCTTCTCCTTTTCCCAGTTTTCAGTCTCTCTCTTTCCATTGGCTCTTAACTCCACCTATGAGCACGCTCAGGCATCCACTGGCATTTAAGAACGCCCACCCTTCCTCACCCTGCTTCTCCTGTATCTCTCCCCACCTCTCACCAGGCCCCCACATTCCCTTCCCTGTTGAATTTCTCAGAACAGCCTACATCTGTAACATCCACTTCCTAACACCAACATCTACCTCTTAGCTGCTCACCCTCTGCTATCCCTGCTTCTCCTGTAAAAGAGCTCTTCTCAAGACCACCCCTGACTGCGGAACCACCAACTGTGGCCTTTGCTCAATGCTTCCCTTTCTCTTGCCAAACTAGAGACTCCTTTCCGTATTACCTCTGAGATTTCTCTGGACCCTCACCTTCCTCTCCATCCTCACTGTCACTGGCAGTGTTACTCTGATGACCCCTTGTCTCCTGCTCATACCGCATTTCTAAATCCAACAGCTTGGAGCAGGTCTCATCCCTGCTCAAAGCTGACAGCAGCTCCCCCAAGGCTTGCTGACCTGCAGAGAAGCTCAGCCAGGCACTGAAAATCATCTCCAGTTTCCAGCCCTGTACTCCCCGTGCTCCCGTGACACTCATCACAGGCTAATGTTTTGTGTCTTGCCTGCTAGATTGTAAGCTCTGTTGGGACAGGGACTCTGTCTTGTGCACTGTGTTTATGGCTGTACCCCCAGAGCCAAGCACTGTGCTTGGCACATAAGTGCCCAATATCTATTGAATCAATGAGCAAGCAAATAAATGAATGAAGGAATGAATGAATAAAGTTGACTGTCTCTGTGTGAGAAAAGCCATGGGCCTCACAGGGAGAGTCCCCAGGTCACTGGCCCTACATACAAAGATGCAAAGTCCTTTAGAATCACCAGCTTGGAGCTTGGAGCTCAGCTAGAGGCAGTAGAGCAGGGTGTTGTCAATTCCCAGGCTCCAGAGTAGGGTAGAGTGGACCTCACCCCAAGTGTGGTCCTTGGAGGGGCAGGAGAGCCCTGGGACAAGAGGGCAGGGAGTCAGATGACCTGGGGTGACCCCATATATCATCACCATGTCCTGGTTCAAGAAGCCTTTGACCTTCTCTGAACTCTAGTGGATGCTGGGTGGTGAATTCTATCCCATTTTCCATGTAGCTGGAGGATCCCAAGGAATCGTAGTGGCTGTGACTCTCTGGCAGAAGGACATAGGCTCAGGTCTGCCCAAGAGAGGCCCAGGCAGTGGGGCTGAGAGGCAGGCTGTGAGTGGGTATGGTCAGTGTGGTTGAAGACTTAGGTGCAGGAATGGGGTAGTCCTGGAGTTGGGCGCTTGGAAAATGTCTTTCATGGATCAAGGACTGTGATTCTTGAACACTTATTCTGTGCTTATACCTCTAAAAATTTTGTCTCAAATGACACATTTAAAAGCAATTGCTAACACTGGGATGGGGAGAAGATTCTGGGCACAGAGTTTTCAATAAGAGGCTGTTGACGGAGGATGAGGATGGAGGAACACAAGTGCCTGGGCTGCGTTTGAGGAGCCAGTCCTGTCTTGGTCTCAGAAGAGCTGGGACGTGGCCTTCTGGGTGGGCCAGGGGTCCCTGGAACTTGCCATTTTACCTTGGTGGCCATCTCTAGAAAATGGGTGCCATCTTTCTCCTTTCAGGGGCAGAGAGGAAGCAGTTTAAATAGCAGCAGGAGGGCTTACCTGGGTGGGGGTCAGAAACACCCCCAGGCTGGGGAGAGGCCCAGAGGTCCTGGGTGTCACCGCAAGCAGCAGAAAGGGAGCTGCTCTTGATGGGGGGGAACCAAGAGGCTGGGTGAACCTGTGTCAAAGGTGAGTCTGAAGGTCTGGGGAAGGGGGCTGTCTTAATCCATTTGGGCTGCTGTAAAAAAAGTACCATAAACTGGGTGGCTTATCAACAACAGAAACATTTCTCACAGTTCTGGAGGCTGGAAGGCTGAGGTCAGGGTGCCAGCCTGGTTGGTTCCGGTGAGGGCCCACTTCTGGGTTGCAGACTGCAGACTCCCCTTGTCTCCTCTCGTGGTGGGCAGAGGGTGAGAGAGCTCTCTGGGGTCTCTTTTATAAGAACATGAATCCCATTCACGAGGGCTCCATCCTTGTGCCCTAATCACCTCTCAAGGGCCCCACCTCCTACTACCACCACATCAGGGTTAAGATTTACTTAATGGATTTGGAGGAGACAAACACTCAGTCTATAACAGGTGCTGATGCTGGTCTCCCCATAGCATTGGGTCTGTAGGGATGAAAGAGTCTGCTTGAGGGGCTGGGGGGCCTTGGGCTTTGGGGTCTTGCCTGGCTCTACCCTCGGTGCTTAGGGTGGGATTAGGCAGGTTGTACAAGCTCTCTGGGTTTCCATTTTGCAGCAGGGAGTGGATGAGGCTTCTTGTTTTAAAACTTCCAAGGAAGTGGGAGACTCAGTGAGACAAGAGGACAAAACAAAAACATTGAAAATGAAGTAAGAACGTGCCGAAACCGTTGATGAACCACTTGTGTAGTAGAAGGTCAAGCTGTGCTGAGCCTGGTCACAGAAACACCCACCTTAGGTCACACATCCCTCCCACCCACCAGTGACACTTGGGCTGAGGTGAAGAGCCTCTGACTTGTCCCAGAGCTCCTTCCCGCTCAATGTGCCTCAGGCTTTCCAGCTGTACAATGGGGATTTTCTAGGGTGCGCATGTGCTCCTCAGCAATTCAGTCCAAGACAGTAGAGAAAGAACGGGCCTTGAAGGAAAGAAAGTCTTAGGTCCAAGAGAGAAAGGAGACGGGGAGGAAGTGAGGGGCTGAGCGTCCAGGTGGTTGATGAGGACGGCAGAGCCGGTGCCGTTGCCGAAGGACAGTCTCTTGGTGAACTGGCTCCACTTAGCACGGAGCCTGGCCACGTTCATGCCTCCTCGCTCCTTCCGGCTTTTCCAGACTGAGGGCATTTTCTAGAGGGAGATCCTGGCGCAGGGAGGGGGAAGGAAACATAGAAGAGGCCTGAACTCCCACAAAGGCAGAGCCCCTAAAGCCACCCCCTGCTTCTGTTACTGCTTCCCCCAACCTTAACCCAGGCACCTAAGACTCACGCTTGCTCCCTGTGGCCTCTGAAAGAGGATTTCCAAGTCTCCATGAGTCAATTGCACCGGCATTAAATAAGCCTCAGCTAAGTGCCTCTTGTTGTCTATGAGCTCGATCACCGCAAGGCCATTCACTCAATCATCCATTCTCGTGCTGAACACCTACTCTGTGCTTGCCCTGTGCTGCATGCTGGAGGTATAGATAAAGATGATTATTGCTGCCTTCAGGGAATGCCAGCAGGCCGGGACACAGACAAGGAAAGATGCAGTGACACCTCTGAGCAGATGAAGTCTGCGCCTCGTGATGCTGGCTGGGGGAGGCAATGCCACGTAGGTCCTATAGGTGGCAGCAGATGCCCATCGCAGCCCGCAAGGGCTCCTGGACACCTGGGGGCAGGTAGCCAGCCAGGCGCCAGGGGGTGAAGTGGACCTATGCAACTGGGTGGGGCAGGGAGAGACATCATCTCCAGAGAGTCTGTGTACTTTGTCCGTAGAAGGATGTGTCTGAGCCTAACTCCCAGTTCCTCAGCATCTTGCCCAGACACCTTCGCATCACCTTTGGGAGGCAGAATTAAAGTGACCTGGGAAACTCACAGCGTACTGCGCTGCTGCTGGGTGAGTGCCAAACATTGTACATACACCCATGTAGCCCTCATAACAACCCTGCGAACTAGCTGTCCTTATCCCCGTTTTATAGATGTGGAGACTGAGTCTCACAGGGATGTAGGTGACTCAGAAGTGATGGAGCAGGGATTCAAAGCAGCTGTGTCTGACTCTATTTCTATAAAAGCCCCCTGGGTTCTGCTGACAGGAAGGCTGCTTTCAGATGCCTGGAGGAAGATGGCCCCAGCAGTTGTGTGGGGAGGGGCAGGACCCCAGCTCAATTTAACTTTGCAAGAGGCTTTCCCCATCCAGATGGAGATTCCCTCTTTCTTTTCAGCTGTTAGTCCTCCTTTATTTCCACTCTCCTTTCCTTCCCATTCTACTGACTGTCCCACCACTGTGTCCAAGAACATGAGTTCTATTTTCACACCTATCCGTGTGATACGATGATGGAAATGACTTGTCATATTTGCATCCTGGTTTCCTGTTCACGAAGTGTTTTTACAATTATGATCTTATTTGATTCTCAGCCTTCCCATGAGGCGGGTAATTTTATTATTCCCATTTTACAGATGGGAACATGGAGGGCCAGAGAAGGTTTTACCTCAAAGAAGGTACATTCCCCACTATTGATTCCAAAGAGCCTCTGCTCTGGAACTTGACTTTTACCAATCTGCTTTCAGAAAATCACTTCCTTCTCCCTTTCCTTTTCCCACCCAGGTCTTTAATCTTCAAAGCCCCTCATCCAAGAAGCTTGCTCCAAGGTCCACAGTCCATACTGGCCTTGCCTCTCCTTGGGCTCCTGCTCCTTTCCCCCTGGGTGCTCACAGCCAGCACTGCATGACCTAATGCTTTGGAGGCAGTACAATATGGTGGGAGGGAGGGCATAGTGGCTGTGGGGTGGTGCCTGAATCCCGGTGCCTCCCCTTACTTCCTAGGTGATTCTGAGCAGCTAACCTACCCTCCCTGGGCCTCCACTGAGCCCCGTTATAAAAATGGGCTTAATGGCAGTACCTAGCTCAGAGGGTCTCTGTGTGGATTAAATGAGCTGCCCACTGGCCAATAAATGTAATTGCGTATGTATAAGGCAAGGAAAGCAGCTTGAGAACTGGGATCATTCCCAAAGTGCCTTGTGTGGTGCTCTGCACAGAGCAGTTGGTAAAATTCCCATAACTGTGTTTGAAAAGCCTGAGAACCCTCTCCACCCTGGCCAGTTCCCTGGCCTGACTTCTCCTTTGGAGGAGAACAAGGGAGGAAGGTTTTACCTCCCTCTGCCTTCCCCCGGGGCTGGGGCTGCCCTAAGTCTGAGCTCACTGTGCCCTTGTCCTATCCTCCCAATCCCGCAGTTCCCTCCGGGAACTTGGGGAAGGGGAAATAGGCTTTGGAAACAACCCATCAGGCATGTGTCCAAACTCAGCCTCTGACTTATGGCCTAAGGTTTGCTGCTCAACCTCCCTGAGCCCTGATACCCTTATCTGTACAATAGGACTGTTGGGCTGATGGGGGGATGGTTTGAGATGAGACATGAGAAAAGATCCTGTGAAACCTAAGCATTTACAGGCTTAGCAACTGCTTCTGTTATCAAAGCCCACCCTCCTCCCTTAGGTCCTCTGGTCCCACCTGAGCTTTCCAAATGGAAACCCCCTTTCTCCTCATCATTGGACCCTCTCCCGACCCTGCCCTTCCCCTTCTGAGCCCTAACGAATTGCTTGTTCTCACAGGGCTTGGCACAGAATGGATGTTGTCTTTTTCCTCCTTCCTCTTGGCTGCCTTAAGCTTTTCTTTTGCCTTTTTGCTGCTTTTTAGATCTTAACATTTATGATAATCCGCCTTGTAGTACTAATAACAGCTGAGTCCTTACAACATTCCTTGCACTGTGGTAAGGGCTTTCTATGCATTATCTCAGTAAATCTTCAGAGAAGCCCTCTGCAGTAGGTCCTGGCATTATTCCTGTTTTAAAAATGAGTAAACTGAGACTTGAGAGGTTACTCGACAAGAGGTAACTTGTCCACGGTTTTGGACCTGGTTAGTTCTGCTCGTGGAGCAGCACGGCAACCAAGAAATTCCAAAAACCCAACGCTAGTGGCCTCGTCTGCTTCCCTGATGGAGCTCACTGTGCCCACACCCTTCTGGATACTTCGGCTGTGAGCCCCCTGAGGGCAAGGGCACGTCTTAATCATCTCTGAGTTCCACACTGCGCCTAGTGAGGGGTGCCTAATGGGACCCTCATTAGGTAGGGGAATCTCTTTGCCCTCCCTCTGCCTGAGTCACTGTCTGAACGCACTGGGGTCTGCGTGGAGGCTGGAGGTGCAGGAGCCCCGGAGCTCCAGCAGGAGTCCCCCGTGAGGCATCCTGCTCCAGAGGTTCTATGCCACGCCCCCGTCTGGGGCTGTCTGTCTGGGATCCACTGAAGCCTGTCGCCACGGAGCCCTTCTCCTTTTGTACACTCCATACGTGGGGAGGTAGTCATTCTCCTATGCGTTGATCTATTATCCTGGAGCAGACGGCAGGGCAGCCAGTAACGAGTCTTACCCACGGTACCTAGCCAGGTGGGGGAAGGGTAACCAGCAGAGGGGCTGGAGGAAGCAGGGCTGTGGGAGAGGAAGGCTGTGCCCAGTGACGCCAGCAGCTGCCCCATCCCAGCCTGGCCCTGGGCTCCCTAGAGGGGGTAGAAGCTGATGAGGAACAGCACTGCTCAGGGACAAGGTCAAGGCTGAGATGGGCATAGAGCCTAGATTTCCAACCTCCCGGCTCAGACCCCACCCCCATGCCCTCGAAGCTCCAATCTCTATACTAACCTTGGCTGTGGCTGTGTCTGGCCTCTCCCAGGCTGTGTCTCAGTGTTCCCATCTGGAAGATGTGTGAGTCCTCCTGACTTGTTCCCTGACAGAGCTGGGCCCTGGGGCCTGGATGCTGCCTCTCTCCAAGCCTCTATGAGCAGCAGCTGTTTATGGGAAAGTGCACCACAGCCTGGCGTGAGAAGAAGCACCTAGTGGAACCTTCTGGAAGTGGGGAGCTGGGGGAAGGGGGGCTGTCCATCCTCAGTTTTCCTAGTATTGGAGGGAGGGATGGGCAGCCCTCGGGGTTTGGGGAGGCTTCTGCAGACAGGGCAGTTAGTCTTCCTGCTTCTTTCTGCTTGGCCCTAACTCCTTTTGGGGCCCCATCTCTCTGCCCTCTTCCCTTTTCCCTGTAGCTTTCAACCAGTCTGGGGCAGCTCCTTAAAAACACACTCACTCCCCCAGTCTCAGGAGGGGTGCTATTTATTCAGCCTACTGTGTTCTCACTTGGCTTTGCCCTGCTCATTCTTCCCAGGCCCACTTTCAGTATTACCATCTCCTCGGGGAAGCATGTCCTGACTCAGCCTGGAGTTGACTGCTTTCTCCTGTGGGCCCCGCAGCACAGGAATGAGCCCTACTTTGAGAACACTGACCTCAGTTATTTACGTGCATGGGCATCTGCCTCTCGCCCAGCACAAAGTAGGGGATAATACTTATTAAATGAGTGAATTAGTGAACTGTGATGGGCAGTGCAAAGAGCCCTGGACCAGTTGCAGGGGCCTGGGTTCTAGTTCTGGCTCTACCATGGACTTGCTGTGTGATATTGGACCCGTCCCTTCCCCTCTCTGGGCCTTAGTTTCCAAATAAGTACAACGAGGCAGAAGGCTAGGCAGGCTCTAAGGTGCCCTCTAGCTCAGGCCCGCTAACGTTCTCAGTTCTATGCCTCCAGGATGGATCTTTCTGCTGGGGGGAGGAAGTAGAGTCCCAAAGGGAACGGCACGTGCAAAGGGCCTGTGGAGAGGAAGCAGCGTGAGAACAAGGGCCTGAAACAGAGCCAGCATGGCTAAAACAGACTGATGAGAGGGAATGGGAGGAGAGGTGAGACCGAGGAGGCAGGGGATGATGAGAGCAGATGCTTGGCCTTTCCTGTGCGCCAGGCCCCATTAGAAGTGCTTACCACATTCAATTCTCATAAAAACCTATGAGGTAGTTACCTCATTATTGCCTCATTCATAGATGAGGAGACTGAGATACAGCAGGGTTCAGAAGGTAACTTGCCCAAGGTCAGACTGACAGAAAGTGACGGGAGAGTCAGGCTGTAAATTTAGGCAGTATGACCCAGAACTCATTACATAGCTGACTTGAGTGTTGAACCATAAAGGTTCTTGAACCCCACATTAGAAAGTCCTATGTTTACCCTAGAACCAATGGGAAGCTTTTGATGGTTTACGCAGGGGATGATGTAATTAAATGTGTTTTTCAAAGATCATTCTGACTGCAATGGGTCTAGAATACTGTAGCATATACCCGTTAGGAAGCCATGGCATTTGAACTCTAGAGTTACAATAGAAGCTTGAACTAGGGTGGGCGCATCTGGTGGAGATGAAGAAGATTGGACTGAATTGAGCAAAATTTAGGAAATAAAGTTCACAGGACTTGGTGATTAATTAGATAAAAGGAGTAAAGGAGAGGGAGGTTTCTGGATGCCTGGAGATACATAGGGTGCAGTAGGAGAGAATGAGGATTCCAGAAGGGAAAGAGGGTTGAGGAGATCATGAGTTCAAGGACCTGTTGAGTGTGGGGCCACTAGTGAGACATCCCAGGGGTGATATCAAATGGCAGGTGGATATATGCATCTGGCGAAGGATTTATGCATTATTTGCAATTGGTACTTAATGCCATGGGTCTGAATGAAATTAGCCAGGGAGAAAATACAGAGCAAGGTCAAAGGCTCCAAGCTTTAATGGACCAGAAGGGAAAAGAGTCTACACAGGAGACCCAAAGGGAGTAGCCAGAGAAAACCATTAAGTGTCCCTGAAGCCACAGAGGACTGTGTTGAGTAAATGGTCTGTGTGACTCAGGGTAACAAGTGGATGTGCAGCCATGGGTGCTTTTAGCAGGAGCTGTTCAGTGAAGCAGAAGGGCGGGAGACCAGGCATGGGCTGAGCCATGATGGGAGGAGGGCAGGCAGCTATTTTGAGAAACTGGGCTGTGAAGAGGAGGAAAGAAGGGACCAGGGTGCTGGCTGGGTCAACATCTGTGTGGATGGTGGTCCATCCAGGATGATCCTTGGAAGCTTGGGGTGAAGGAGGTCTGTGAGTCAGGAGCCAAAGTCTTTGCTTAATGTGGTGGGACCTGGAATCCGGTAATGACAGTAGTGAGTGAGTGGAGAGGGTCCGAGGTAAGAAAGCGTGAACTTGAGAGTCTTATCCCTATGACACAGGAGGAAACCAAGACCTAAGAGGTTACGTTATGTATCCTAATTCGAGGGGGCGGGTACCCTGCCCCAGAACCTTGCTTCTCCCTCAGTGAGGCCGTCTGCTGATGGAGAGTCGGTCACGAATCTCAGGACAGTGATGTTGTCTCCTTTCCTACCAGCAGGCCTGACAAGATTGTGACCAGTCATGGCCAGTGGGGGAGATTGACCACCCATCTTTCCTCTCCCTCTCCTCCCCCCAAACCCTAGAGCAGGCAGAGGAAGGAGCAGAGAGGGAGCAGGTGTGCAGGGGTGGTGGGGAGATGGGGCAGCCCGGGGACTGCATCAGAAGGTGAGTGACACCAGCCACCGTTTACTGAGCATCTACGAAGTGCTGTGAAGTTCTTCGAATAATAAGATTTCATCTGGGCAGCCCTATTACATGGCTACTCTCATTTCCACTGTTCAGACAAGAACGTTGAGGCTTTAAGGAGCTTAGAGAAGAATGGGCTGAGGGCTCTGCCTCTTGACTCTGGGACCCCTTTTGTGGCTGTGGTGTCAGAGACGACTGGTAGAGCCAATGAGACTCAGAGAAAGTGGTGCTGAGCTGTGGCGGGCCGTGTGGAGTGATGCCAACACCAGAAGGAACAGCTTTTTTTTTTTTCCCAACCACTCCACATGGCTTGTGGGATCTTAGTTCCCCAACCAGGGATCTAACCCATGCCCCCTGCAGTGGAAGCGCGGAGTCCTAATGACTGGACTGCCAGGGAGTTTCCAGTAACAGCTTTTTAAAGCCCCACACCCAGGACGGTGCTGCAGGACCCACACATATATTTTGAGTCAAGATTCAGGACTCTGATATGATAAAGGCAACTTCTAGTTTGTTTTCCTAAGTTTCTTTTATTTATCTCCTGATTTCTTCTTGTACTTCTTAAGAGATCTCCTTCACTTTGTTTTCCAACACTTTTATTACCTTAAAACATTTTTGCTCTCATATTTTTAACTTCAAAGGCCCTTTCTGAGCCTCTGATGATGTCTATTTTTATTGCACCCACTACTTGCTTTATGGATGCAAACATTTCCTCGTATGCCCCTTGAAGAGATTGATTACAGACGAATTTTTTAAAAACGTTATCTCTGCATCCTGCATTGTCTCTTTTTTGTGCATTTGTTTGCTTTGGTCTCTTCTTCCAAATTGGAGGCTTCCATCAAACTCCTGTGATCCCCTCGGCTCTCCTCTCTATTCATGGTTGAGAAGTAAGAGGAAGGGCCGAGAAGCTCAGTGTATGTGGACGAGGCTCGTGAACTGGTAACGCGAAGTACCCCATAGAGGAGGCTCTGAGTTGGCTTTCCCTGGGGCACCCTCCAGTGCCAGTGTCTGAAGGTCTTTTTGTTGAGATCTCTATCTCCCATCTGGGGAAAATATACCCTTCCACCTCCTTTCTGGGGACAGAGAGTGGGAAGGGGCTGAAACCACACCAGTCCATATACAGACTAACACACAGTCTCTATTTTTCCAGCCCCTGTCTGTGTTCCCACCCTCACTATGTTGAGTGCATCTCTACTGGACACGATTGAAGTGTCTCTACTGCAATCTCCCGATTGAAGTGTCTCTACTGCAATCTCCAAGAGAGGAATCTTCTGGCCTCTTCCTGGTGGGGTAGCGTGATAGCGTGGCTGTGTCTGCTGGGGAGAGGGCACAAGGGAAGTCTAACTTCTCCGTGACAGATTCTCAGCCGGCCCCCCTGTTTCCAGTCCAGGCTTCACCTCTTCCGGACACATTCCAGTCCCGAGACCTGGTCCTGGGGTGCATCCATCATGTTCCCTCCGCATAACCCTTGCTGGCTCTGCTTGCTAAACCCTCCCTCTAATTTCCATCTTCAAAATCTGGTTGTCATTTTTCATCAGCCATGGTTTTCCCTCCCTGCTCTTCATCCTTGAGGGTTTATACCTTTCTTGTTCCTTTGCTGTCTTTTAAGAGGCTTAGGGAGAGAACAGACATAAATGTGTCGAAAGTGGTACTTGGTAACATTTTATGAAGATAATATGTTGAAGGAATAGTTGTTAAGACTATATTGGACGGACATTAAAGAAACCACAGGAAAGCAAAACAAAAACGTGGTGAAGATGGGGGCTATTTGTCCTGTCCTAGCGCCCCCAACACTGAAAGGAAGCCCTGCCCCTGACTTCCAGCTCTGAGCCAAGCATGGAACCACGCTGGGCTCTGATGTCTTTTAAAATGGAAGGTGGGGATTGGCAGGAGGCACTAAAGGTGAGAAAGGGCACACTAGCTTTCCCTGGACTCCTGTCCCTCACCTTCTTGAGACCATGCCTGGACCCTGGAAGCTGCAGGTGGAGGGAGAAGGAGGTGGGAGCAGGGCAGGGCGGAGGGGGCAAGAGCTCCTTGCCCGACACCTGGTGAGGTTCGAGGGGAGAACTGCTCTGGGGATAGGTGGCTTCACCTTGGTTGTCACCAAAGGAGTGTGGAGATCTATGAGACAGAGTTAGGCTGACTGCCAGCCCTCCCTCCCAAGACAATTCATTCAGGAAAAAGGTTGGCTCTGCTTGAAAGGGTGTGGGTCAGACAAAGAGAGACTGCCGTGTGTTTGGAGTTAGAATGTGGGAGTCAGACTCTTGGCTCCGTAACTTTCCAGCTATGTGACCTGGGGCACACTGCTCAACCTCTCTGAGTCTCAGTTTTCTCTTCTGTACGATGGGCATAATGTGCCCACCTCCAACAGTTGTTGTGAGGATGAAATGAGGCAGCCCTGTGCGTGGCATGCAGTAGGCACTCAAAAACTGACCTTTAAAATATGAAAAGTGATGTTGGAATGACTCCCTGTATCCCAACCCCTTCCACTCCTCCTGCTCATGTTTTTCCACAGTGGTATATGGCCAGCCCACTACTACTGTAACAGATTCACCACAAGGGGTGATGCCTAGGAAGAGAGCCCCCTCCACCTTCCCCCTTCAAGGGATGCCCAGGCCCTCCTGGGTCCTTGCTCCTTGGGCACTATTTGGAGATCCCAGGAAGAAGTGGGTTTGGGTTTGGGCACCTCTAGGTGCCCAGGTCTCTAAGCCCATCCAGAGTGGATCTGGAGAGAGAGATGGGGGTCCCTGGGGCAAATAATGTCTATACCCTTCACAGCCTCCAATCTGCCCTGTACCTTCCCTCCAATCAGGACAGCAGGTCTGAGTCAGGCTGGGAGTCACATGAGGCAGAAAGATCCCTTTTGTCCCATGCATATTCCCATGCCTTCCCAAGGGTTCATAACTGCAAAGCCCAGAGTCTTGCAAACAGCAGTCCCAGGCCAAGAAGCATTAGACAGGCAGATCTCCTCCCTTCCGGCTATCTGCTGAAGCAGGGCCTCCACATGGCTAGATCCTGGAGGGCCCTCAGGCTGCAGTGGGAGCTGACAAGGCCTGAAATGTAGCTGGAGGAGCCCACACCACACACAGGGTCACACAGGGGCCTGTGCATGAACACACACGTTTCTCCTATTTACCCTCACACGCACTTACCTCTCTCCCATAGACAAGCCTGCTTCTTCTACCAGAAAGCACATTCCACTCCCCTACCCCTGAAGCAGCACATACATGCATACACACACACACCAAACACACACACACTCCTATCTGCCTAAACTTCTGAAGAAGGGGTGGAAAGGCTAAGAACAGAATTCAGAGACCCATCAGCCTCTTTCTTTCTACCCATAGTCATCATCAGAGAAAGGAGTGGTCCAGAGACTAGGAGAAAGGCTGACTTAACAGAATAGTGTTGAGTTTGTGATTGTTTACCCAGAAGTACAGAGACACACCCCTGGCTGTTTGGGGATGATATGCCCTCTCCAAAATCAACAGCATCACCCCTGTCGTGACACGCTATGATATGAGCTCACAGCAGTATGCATAATTTGAGATCCTGAAGTCAGTTTCAAGGATAGAGATGGAGGTGGGGCAGGTCGTCACCTTTCCATGCCAGCCTATCTCATTGCCATAGCAACACAGCTCTGCCTTCATCCCCTGGAGTCCTGGTTTCTGTCATGTGTGGAGCACTGTAGCACTTCACTATATGGTCCTGGGTACCGCATTCCCTCTGGGAAAGAACATTTCCATCCTAGACCAAGCAGGATAGGGGTGGCCTGAGGCTGTCAAGTAGGGCTGGGTTTTCTCATTTGGGGGGAATGTGGGTTTCCTAGGGTTTCCCACTGACAAGCTCTACTCCTTCCTACAGCAATTCCAACTCATGCAGCTATTGAGCCCCTGGAAATGTCCCCATAGGTTGACTGCCCTTTCTTGATCTGCACCACAGCTGACTCTAATAAAAACCCTGCAGTCTCAGAGAAGTGTCACAGTGCAGTGGGGGAGCCAGACTCTGGTGTCAGGAGCCGTGGGAGCGAGTATTAGGATTGCCAGTCATTGGCTGTGTGCTTTGAGTTGTTTGTCTTTCTCTGTGCTCAGGATTCTCACCTATAAAAATAGGGATAACACGCACATCTCCCTGGGTGGTTACAAGAAAGTGATACATATATTGCACCCGTCCTGGGCTCCAGTACAGGAGGGTGGATGGCCCAGGCCACCGTAGGTGTCTCTTGCATGTGGAGGGGGGCTTCAGTGCCGTGAGGCTGAGCACTCCAGCAGAGGTCTGACTGTGAGGGTAGGATGATACATAAGCCTCGGTGGACAGGACTGTTTCCGGGGATGGCTGGCACCATCTTCCAGAGCATGATGTCCAATTGGCTGCCAAGTTCCTGGGAAAGGGGAAGGTGTTACAGTGGTCTGCCTTCCTCTGCCCTAGATTGGAACTACTCAAAGTGTGGGCCGTGGTCCATGCCCCTCTGCAAAATACCCCACGGCAGTGAAACAAGCACAGGAATTCAAAGGAGGTCTTCAGAACATTTTTTTAGAAATTTGACATTGCTGAAACATCCAAGTGGCATCCAAGTTGGGCTTCTCTTTAGTTATTTTTTAAGATTTCAGTTTGCTAGTGATTCATTTTTTATTGTATTTTTTAAAAAGCATTGATCTGGAATGGATTGAGGGAAAAAACACTATTCCTTCACCACTTATAGTTTGAGAAGCACTGCCCTTGATAACATCAAAGCCATCTTAAGATCAGCTCCAAGTCCAACTGAGGAGAGAAGGGGAAACACATCAACAGCACTGGTTGCAAAACTTAGCCACAAATAACATGCTGATGAGTTGGCAGCATTACCATTGGACTGTGGGCTCCTTGGGGCGGGTGGGGGCCATGTTCACTTATTTGTGTTCTTCAGCGTGCTTGCGACGGTGCCTTGCGTATAGTAGGGCCTCAGTAAATGCTTGTGAAATACATAAAAGCTAATGAAAAGCTTGTGGTAACAGGATTCAGGAGAGTGGAGCTAAGGCCATTATGTCTCTGCCTACCTGCGATCCAACTGTGGTCTCTGAGAACAATCATTGTCACTCCCCAATAATCTATGTAAAGACGAAATGAAGAGGAGAAATGATCTGGAGCAGGGGGTCCCCAAACTCTGTGTCCTGGTACCTGTCCGTGGCCTGTTAGGAACCAGGCTGCACAGCAGGAGGTGAGTGGTGAGTGAGCAAGCAAAGCTTCACCTGTATTTACAGCCGCTCCCCATCGCTCACATTACAGCCTGCGCTCCGCCTCCTGTCAGATCAGCGGCGGCATTAGGTTCTCATAGGAGCGCGAACCCTACTGTGCACTGCGCATGCGAGGGATCTAGGTTGCGCGCTCCTTATGAGAATCCAATGCCTGATGATCTGAGATGGAGCCGAGGCGGTGATGCTAGCGCTGGGGAGCAGCTGCAAATGCAGATTATCATTAGCAGAGAGGTCTGACTGCACAGAGCCCATAATAAATCAATTGCTTGCACACTCATATCAAAGCCCTATCAGTGACTGGCAAGTGACAATGAAGCTGCATCTTATGGAGTAGACTGGACATAAGCAACACACTTCGGGTGTCACTGTCTCCCATCACCCCCAGATGGGACCATCTAGTTGCAGGAAAAAAAGCTCAGGGCTCCCACCGATTCTGCATTATGGTGAGTTGTATAATTATTTCATTATATATTACAATGTAATAATAATAGATATAAAGTGCACAATAAATGGAATGCACTTGAATCATCCCCAAACCATCCCCCCCCCACCACCCCACCAGGCCCCGGTCCGTGGAAAAATTGTCTTCCATGAAACCAGTCCCTGGTGCCAGAAAGATTGGGGACCGCTGATCTAGATCAACTTAAACCCCATCTTCCCCACTCCTGGGAAGTTTCTTCCCTTCCCAATGAGGGTTAACAAGGCCAATCAGGAAGGCACTTCATATACAAAGTTGAATAAGTTAACCATAATTTTTGACAGTTACACTGTGCAAGTAGATCTGAGTGGGCAATGACCCCAGCCAGTTGCGGTGGGAGATCAGGGGACATGAGGCCTGGTGTGAGCGTGTGCTGGGGGTGGCAGGGGTGGCTGTGAGCCCTGCTCCCCAGTGCCCTGGCACAATTTGGAGAAGAGGAATATGACATGGTCCAGAGTCCATGAAATTCACCCGGGGGGCCCTTCCAAACCCCTACACTGCCTGGGGCCTTTGATTATGATCTGAAGTTGGATTTCAACTGGAATAAACCCTTAGCATGAGAAATCTAAAGCCTTTCACCCGTGTCTAAGCTGCTTTTATTTCTCTCGTCTGATCTTCTCATTTGCTTCGGTGCCTGGTTTAGCATTAGCGTCTGAAGGATGAGTTGCTGCACGTACTCACTCCTCTTTAAAGAGAGAACTCGGAGAAATGTGAACAGGGGGTTTGGGGTGGGAAATGCCCATGCCGGGCCAGGCATCGGGCTTGGCACTGCAATTGTAAAGATGAGTAAGCCCACTCCCTGCCCTGCGGCTCTCAACGTCCAGCGCACACCTGTCGCCAAGTGAGGCGCGGGTGACCTGCGAAGAGACACTTCCTAGGAGGTGGCGTTTGGCAGAATTCTGAAGGTGAGGATCCTGCCCGGTGGAGCAGGGAAGAAGGGCCCCGCAGGTAGGGGCAGGTAACGCACGAGTGGGGACTGGCGAGGTGTACGCAGTTTCCCAGGGACTGGTGACCTGCCCAGGGTTACTCTTCAGTCAGAGACATTGAGAAGCAACCTGTCCAATGGCAATGCTGCTCAGTGTGGTCTGAAGACCCATAACACCAGAATCACCTGGGGTGCCAGCTAGATACGCAGATTCTAGATCACTCTAGAGGTTGAGAACCACTGCCAAGGGCTTACTCCTGGTCCCAGCCTCACCTCCGACTGACCAGGGGCTGGGCGGCAGATTGGGGCTGTGGACCTGAGAGATGCCCAGAACTTGCACAGAGCAGGGCTCATGATCATCACGCTCTCCTCAAACTGCACCAAAAAACTCAGATAACATGTATGTCCAGCTGACAAGTGATCAGGATAGGGCTCTGAGACTCACGCCTCAGCTTGTGGGGCTTGGAACTGCAATCCTCTTAACCAGAATGTTACCCAGACAGGCTTGATTACCTAAAAGTTTGTGGTGAACAAGGAACTGACCAGTTATTTCCCAGCTCCTTCTTGAGAAATTTGACAAGTTAATCTAGAATATCCATAGCTGTGCTGTCCGGTATGGTAACCACTAACGTACATGTGGCTGTTTAAATAGAATATTTTTATCATCACGGACAGTTCTAGTGAATATTGCTGAAGAGAAAACAAATTCTATTCTTACATGTGTTACTCAGAAATTTGACATTGGGGCTCTTTTGTGTGCTGGACCAATGTCAGCCCTGAATGACAGAGCTCAAGGTTTGTGTCAGATACGTGGATAGCCAGTCTACCTGGCTGTTCAGTTTGGTGGGGAAAAGAAATGAAACTGGTTAGTAATCAACGTCTGTTCCAGCGGTGACATTGCGAACTTATGAAAAGACTCTCTTTTCAGCTACTCAGTCATTCTCCAAACATTCGTGGGGTACCTGTTATGTCTCAGCACCCTGTCTAGACACTGCGGATGCAACATTGACAGGACAGATGTGGTTCTGATCTTCGTGGAACTTGCAGACTTGTGTGGTCGAGCATAAGCATCACAGATGAAGCATCGAGCAGAACGGCTTCACTTTTCTCTCCCAGGATGTATTCCCACCAATTGCCTGGGATGTTCAATAAAAAGATACAGCAAAATTCTAAAGATCCCAAATCGTGTTTCAGAGTGAGCCATGCACCACTCTACCCCTAAAATGTCCTAGGCTTTCTCTCTGGGGCTCTGAAACCCAGCTGGCAAGCCAGAGCCATCTGGACACGTTTAGAACAATGGAGGTGAGAGAGAAGCAGCTTGAGAGGCCCCCCAAAGGGAGCTCTTGGGGGTCAGCAGGCATAAACAAATGCCGAGTGGCTGGTGAAATGGTTTGGCTGTAGAGGCTAATGCACTGAGGTTCAAAGCTTTGAAGAGACTCTGCGGGGCAATAATAACAAATGACTTTGATTTAATTCCGTACCACAGACTTTCTAACTGACTTTGGAGGGTGACAGCGCTTCTGAGATCCAAGTCTGGCAAGAATTTGCCATAGGTGATTTTTTTCAGGTTATTTTACAGACTGACATTTTTGTGAGACTCAGGAAATAAACAAGCCCTTTGAAATCAAGAATGTGTGTGCGTGTGTGTGTGTGTGTGGCACCGCAATTTTCTAATTTTAAAATAGCATAGTTTGGGCTGGATCATAACGTGTGTCTCAAATCACAGCTAAATGTCTTTTTGTGTGCCACTCATCTGCTCTCAGAAAAATGTAGATAAAGGTGTGTTGCAAAGTGTTTTATAAAAAACACAGGGGTCCTTTGGGGAGCAGGAGGGAGCTCTTTTAGTTTATATTTCAGGCAAGTATTTAAAGGACTGAGTGGTGAAGGATGCAATTATTTGTGTTGAGAATGGGCCTCCTGTTACCAAAATCTTCCATACTCTTCATGGGCACTTCTTGGGGACTTACTGTGCGCTAGCGCCCATCTGGCCACAGGGGAAATACACAGGGGAGTAAGAAAAACTTGCCTTGGTGTCCACAGCTTGCAGACTCCCAGTAGAGACAGGTCAGGACGAGTAGGTGGGAGAGATTTACCCTCATGGAGGGAATCTGGAAAGGCTTCTAGAAGGGGGGTCTTGGAGCTGGGCCTGGCATGTACAATTGTCACCTGGCTCATCGCACCATGGAAAGGGCTTCCTCAGACTCCACCCGCTTGTTCAGGCCTATAGCCACCATCCTGTGCACTGGAAATTGTCCCTAAATTGAACTTTGGTTTTTTTTGTTTTTTGGGGTTTTGTTTGTTTGTTGGTTTTGTAACTTTAAGAATTGAGTTGGGGCAGGTGGAGATTTACAACAAAACTCTAAAATATCATTTGTTTCCAAAATAGATTTGAGAAGTCTTTCTTGGGTGAAATTTTCATCAATAAAGTATATGCTACAGACCTGAGCTTGGGAAGCAGATACATAGTGGTTATGAGGGCTGTTGGGTCAGAGAGACCTGGGCTTGCATCCTGGCTCCACTCCAGTGAGATGGTGAGCAAGTTCCTGAGCCACTTTGAGCCTTAGTTTACTCATCGAGAAAATGGCAGTCAAAATGCCTATCCTATGAAATCCATCTGTGGTTAGGATTCAATGAGCTACTTTGGTGAATTTCTCAGTATCCTGTCGGGCATGTAGGAAGTACTTGGTCAATGCTGGCCAAGGTCAGATGACCCCCTGACATCTCAGTTTATCCATTCTTAACTGGCCTATCCTGTCCTGTGGTCATGTACAATCTAGAACCAGCTGTGGGAGGCAAAGGGTTTGGGGTAGGGGGTAGTTGGGGTAAAAGGCTTTTTGGTGGAGTTGTCTTAAGTAAAAGTCTAAAGGGAGCTACTCTGTAGCAGGAAAGTTTTGGTTTATCTTCTCAAACACACCCTCTCTTAGGCAACCCCACTCAATGTAATAGGGCCAGGTTGATATCCTTCCTCTCCACTCCCAAGCAGCCTGGGCTCATCTCAATTTAGCCCTTATCACACGGTGTTGAAATGGCCTGTTTATAGGTTGGTCTTCACTGTTTTGAATATGAGCTCCTTTAAGGACTGGGACCCTGTCTTATTAATTCAGCAGCAAGCCCAAAGCCTGGGATGAAGTTGGTGCTCAATACTTTGTGAACGGATGGATGGCTGAAGGGGCTTCTAATCAGAACCAGAGCTACGGTCAGGCACCAGTATCTGGATTCTCTTTCAGTTCACTTAAGTGACAGATAGGAGGCAAACTAAAGATATGTACTCAGTATGTTATAAATTACTGTTCTAGAGGAGCTAGTAGCATTTCCTAAAGTGGGCAAATTTGTAAAACCCAGAGAATTGTAAGGTTGAGTGCTAGTTTCTCTCCAGCCTATTGCCCTGGCTCATCCAGATTCTATATTTGGGTGACCAAGAGAAGTTCTCTAAGCTTATGGAGAATGAGTCATCCTACCTGCCTGTCCTCAACTGTTAGACCTGGGGCAGGGAGGAGAGGAGGATGTCTGGGAAAGGTTAGCTCAGCTTGGGTGTTGAACCAAGGAGCAGAAGAAGGAAAAACTTACAGGGTCAGGGAAAGTCATTCATTGATAAGTCTTGAAAGGAAGAAATGCGTTCGTGGCCACGTGTTTACGTAAGCCCATGTCAACACTTCCTGCTTCCCCCACTATGGTAAGTGAACTTATAAATGGCTGGTCACTCACTGATTCACCCTGTGTAGTAACCAGTAACCATTATTCATTCACCAAATATAGGGGAATTTTTGTGTGTAGCATAGAAGTACAAAAAGTACCATATTAGGCCACATAAAGGTATATCCTACTTTATACCTGACCTCAAGGAGCTTATGGTCTAATAATACAGATTACTAGCTATACACATAATGGGTATAATAAAGGGTAGAAAATGAACGTTTAAAAAGAGTCAAAGGGCCACGGGAGTCCAAGACAGTGGGATATCACCACTGGAAGGCAATATATCAATGGGGTTGAGAGGCTTCAGAAGTAAATAGGTTCAAATCTTGGAATTAACCATTTACTGACTATGTGACCTACGGCGAAGTACTAAACCTCTCTGGGCCTCTGTTTCTTCCCCTATTGGATTTTTGTGAGGGATGAAGGAGAAAATGTGTGTAGAGCCTTAGCACAGAGCCTGATACACAGATGGCTAGTGCTTCTCAGCTCAACTCCACAGGCCGGTGACCTGCAGAGCTTTAAAAATCACAGATGTCCAGGTGTGGAAGTCAGAGCTACTTGGTTATAAACATGAAATTTACTTTGGCTGACATTAAGCAAGCAAGAAATGTATTGGAAAGACATAGAATGCTCACAGAATTGACGGAAAACAGAAGATCCCATCCTCGGAAAGGATGAGACTGGTGGCTCTGGGGGTTCTGTGTGGGCATAATGGGCAGTTAACTTCAAGGGAATGAATTTTCATTCCAGTTTCCTCCACCCAGGATTTGGATCCTGGGAGAGTCTGGATGACTTAATTGGTCCCATGCTCATACCTTGGTCAGGGTGATGGCGTGTTGACTTAACACCTCCTCCAAGCAACATGGGGGGATAGGTATAGTTTCCCAGGGGAAAATGAGGTGGTTTCACCTGAACTGATCATGAGTGTTGGGCAAATTGGAGACAACAGTTGTTCATAGCGCAGAGCCCCCTCTAGACCTACACAGTGAGCATCTATGGAGAGAGCATGGGCAAGTCTACTTTTAAAGAGCTCCACAAATAATTCAGAGATGCACCAAAAGGTGAGATTCACTGAAAACACACCAGAAAAGGGAGGAGTATCATTAGTTCTTAAAACAGGCAGAGGAGGCAGGTACAAAGTTGAGTAACATATATCTCTTCAAAACTTAAACTCCATTGTGATAGTTGGCATAGCAGGATTATACTGAGTGTGATTCTGCCCTCTTATCTTCTAGAGGAGAAGATAAATAATATTCTCATAACACAAGAATATGTGCAAGGTTTTGAGGGAGACTGGACCTTTCCTCCAGATAACTATTTTGGTCTCCGTGACAACAGGTGCATCAAGGTCAGTCCACGGCCCCCAACCAGTGAGTGATCTGAGAAGAAAGGGTGCTACCACTGACCCAGGAGAGGTAGCCTTCTCTGCATTGGGGGTCATCACCCTGCCAGTGGCTCCTCAGATGGCAAAGAGAAAAACTACAAGTCATTCCAGGCAATATTCCACTCACTGTTTTCAAGGCCAGCATCTTCCACAGGGGGATTGGTCATCTGCCAGGTGACCGGTGGGAGTAACCTGCACTTTCTGAACTTTTCTGTAGTGTTGGGGAGGAAACACGGAGCAGCAGGCCTGGAAGTCCACCAAGCGATATGGAATCATGGCAATGTGCCTGACCAGCTCTGGGAGGTTGCCCAGACCTGCTGGATGTGAGCTTCAGGATCTTTGAAGGACCAAACATTGCTCTAGACATTTTGCTCCAGGTCCATTAATCCTGATGACAAGTTCCAGAATTGCAAAGGGATTGCCCTTTGCCAGATCATATGTATCTATAGTCTGACATTAACAAACTGAGTTTGCCTTTTCTATGTATAATTGGCACCCAAATATAGCTAAAGAAAAAAAGAAAAGAAAAAGAGAGAGGATTTTTGGCTTCTTCACCAGTTTAAAAATTATACTATGACATTTATTGCTTCCGTTACCCAAAAATGTCAGTTTGGATCAGACTTGTCTCTCTCTTTGCACCGCGTGCCCATCCCCCCACCCCCACCATAAAGTCTTCCCATGCTGATCTAATCAACAGTGAGCTCTTGTGTCTGGAAGTCCCATTGTACTTTCTGTCCCTAGCAGGACAGACCCTGGACAGGATTAGATCACAGGAGAAGGGTGCCTTTGGGCACTTGAAGCCTCTCTCTTTATATGGCCTATAAAAGTTAAGAAAGTGTAGATTATTGTTTTCGGAGATATTTATCTTTTCATTCTTACCTCTCATTGTCCAAAAAGAAGGGTTGATCCCTTATTAGCTGTCCATTAGTTTCCCTCTCAGGATCCCATTTCACTGAAGAAAGTTTTAGTTAAGTCTTTAATGTGAATTGATAATTGGTCGCATTTATCTTCCTCTGGATGAAGGAGAACAATGCTTAATCCAAAGAAATTAATCTTCAGTCGTGGAGTTTCAGGCTGCATCACTGGTGTGGAAGAATTATTTCGTCTGGGAAGGAATATCAGAATACAGGTTTGGTTACTGTAACAAAGGCCAAGATGGTGGTGACTTAGCCAAAGTAGAGATTTCTTTCTTTTTCACATAAAGTTCAAGCCTGGGCAGCCAGGGCTAATATGGTAGTTCACAGCATCCAGGACTTAGGATCTTTCCATCTTATTGCTCTGCCATCCTCAAAATACATCTCCACCTTGTGGTCCGAGAAGCCAGTCCCAGCTCCAGCCACCACATCTGTGCTACCACCTCCAGCAGGACCAGGACAGGGGAAGGAAGGGGCTGGCCTTTGCTTTCTAGTGGCACTAAATGGAAGTTGCACAAGTTACCTATTCTCACCTTTGATTTTCTAGAACCTTGTCAAAGGGCCATACCTAGTTGCAAGAGAGTCTGGGAAATAGAGTCTTTAGTTGGGTAGCCATATGTCCAGGCAACACTCTGTTACCACAGAGAACACAAAGGACAAATATGGGGGTGACAACTTGCAGTCTCTGCCATAGGAGACCTTCCTGCTGCCTTCAGTTTACACTCTTTGAGTAACTGTTTACCCTGACCAAGGCCGGTGTTCCATCTTTATAGGGAGTTTATCATCTCACCTTGAAACATGTGTATCTCCTCTGTGGGCAGTGTGTATGAACATTTCTACCATTCACTCTGCTGCTGAACTGAGGGATCTAGTTGACAATACTTTATTACTTTATTAAGTAATAAAGGTGCTTTATTACTCTCATTTCCCACTCCTGGATTGGCCACCAAGTCTGTTGCTCCTACTTTAGAATTACACATCTGGCCCCTTCTCTCCCTCTGCACCATCATTGTCTTAGTTCAGGGTTTCAACATTTCATCTCCTTCCCTCTGTTATTAATTTATTCAGTAAGTAATCATTGAGCATCTACTCTGTAGCAAGAAATAATGTAGGTGCTGGAGATAAAACGGTGATCCTTGCCTGTCAGTAGTTCACAGTGTAACAGGGGAGACAAAACAAAACCCAAACAAAACACTCATGTAGCTAGAAGGCGATGCACAAGCTAGTGAAACCTATATTTCTTCACCAGGTTACCGACCCACATAATTCTAATACATTCTCTTCACTGCTCTGGAGTTATATTCCTTAAAAAAAAAAAAAAAAAAAGCCCTATTGTGTAGTTCTTCTCTGTTTAAAATCAACTCCAATCTGTTCCCCACTCCCCTTTATAATTAATGTAAAGGAGGCAGAGGTGGTACTCAAGAATTCAACAAATAATAAGGCACAAGCATCAACCAACCAGCAGATAAGGCCATGCCAATGTGGATCAGTGAACCAGCCCTGCAGGGAAGGGTCCTCCTCCTTTGGCCCCAAACCCACCCCCACCTCCAAGCCCGCATGCGCTCTGGTTGCTCTCAGCTGCTTTCTGTTCTCCTAATACACCGTGCTCTTCCATGACCCTATATTTTGCCCGTGCTCTTCCAACAGGAATGTTTTTAACTCCTTCGTGGTAAATTTTCTTCCATCTCTCCTTCCTCCTATCTGGATATCGATATTTGATAGTTGATACTTCTTGAATAATTTCTACCTTGCAGGCACTATTTCAAACACTTTATATCATGTAAAAGCTTGTTTGAGTCTCCACTATTAATTCTTCCACATATTTTTCCATTTCAAAGATAAGTCAAGGCCCAGAGAGTTTAAATAAATTGTCCTTGTCACACAGCTCAGATGTCATCTTCTCTGTGAAATCTTTCCAGACGTACCTAGGCAGAGTTTGTTGCTTTTTGCTTTGTGTTCCGGTAATACTTTGTACGTCTTTCTGTTACGTATCAATACCTTGTTGTATTGTAATTCACCTGTTTACATACCTCTTTTCCTCAGTAGTAGAGGATAAAATCTCCAGGGCCTGGCACAGCACTTGGCACGTGATAGGCACTCAGTAAAATCTCTGAATGTTGAAGAAATAAATAAACCTGTAGTTATTGCCTTCTTACCATACCAAACCACCTTTTAATCAACAACCTCAATAAATCCCTAAGAGTGTCTTTTTTTTATTTTTTAGTATTTCTTAAGCCAGGATAACTTTACCTGAAAGAAGAGGAGGCAACCACCAATGTAGTATGAATTCAGGAGCTCTGAGAAGACATAAGTCCTTAAAAATAAATTTTTACCTATTAACTACCTAGAACCTTGCTGGCCAGAATAACAACTCTTTGATTTCATGCTTTAACTGCTGTTGAAATACAAATATACCTTAAATAATGACCATCATGAGTGTTAGTATGCAGGCACCCTTCCTGTGGATGATGATTGGTGAGGAAACTTTGCCATAGGACTGTGGGGCTGGACAGGAGAGCACTGCCTGTCCACTCTGGGGAAAGGTGCAGAAGTGAGGAGGGTGGGGAGGAACAGGGACAACGCTCACCAATCCTGAGCCAGGTGATGGGGGAAAAGTGAGTTCATCAGACTGTCTCCCTCCTGCCTCATACTCTTCCAGGGTCTCAGCTTCTGCCCAGAGGTCTTCATTAATGCCTTTAGAGCAGGAAAAAAAGAGCCGGCCACTGTCGACTTTCACGTGACCAAGAATCTCAGCGTAGCTCTCTTGCTAACTTTGGCAGTCTCTCTCCATTAGTTTTTTTGTTTTTTTTTTTTAATATTTTATTTATTTATTTATTTATTTATTTATTGGGCTGCGTTGGGTCTTAGTTGCAGCATGTGGGATCCTTGTTTAGGCGTGTGGGATCTTTCGTTGTGGCCTGCGGGCTCTTCATTGGCGCGTGGGTTTCTTTCTAGTTGCGGCATGGGGGTTTTTTCTTCTCTAGTTGTGGTATGCGGGTTTTCTCTTCTCTAGTCGTGGCGTGCAGGCTCCAGGGCTCGTGGGCTCTGTAGTTGTGGCACGCGGGTTCCAGAGCGTGTGGGCTCTGTAGTTTGTGGCACGTGGGCTCTCTAGTTAAGGCACACGAGCTCAGTAGTTGTGGCACGTGGGCTTAGTTGCCCCGCGGCATGTGGGATCTTTAGTTCCTTGACCAGGGATGGAACCCGCGTCCCCTGCATTGGAAGGCAGATTCTTTATCACTGGACCACCAGGGAAGTCCCTCCATTAGTTTTTAAAATATTTTAAATGGGTAGCCAGCAAAGATACTGTATTTACACATAATAAGGTGCACAAGAGATGATCTGGAGTTCTCCTAAGTATTTGAAGCTCCTTCAAGGTGATGTTGAACACCATGCTTGAGAAGATCTCTGTCCCCTCAGAGAATCCGGATACAGTGCCTGGCACATGGTGGCATCAGTCTTGATTTCTTCCAACAAGCTGTGCCCAAGGCCAATCAACAAGAAAATGATAAATGATGTAGGACTGATTCATTGTTTTAGGATAACACTATACACTCACACAGACAGACACACGCACCCCAGTGTAACTGAAGTCACCATGAAACCATAATTTTGTACTCTCATACTCAACAGAAATCACAAACTCTTTTCATTTTTCTAATCTACATAATGATAATTGTAAATGACTATTCTAGCCAGAAGATGTTCCGTGACCAAATTAGGTATTCCCTGATAGTTGAACATTTAGGCTGTTTACATTTTTAAAAAATAATTATCAGGTTTCTTTAAAAAATGTAAACAGAAAGACATTTCACTGCTAAGTACTTCAATTTGCATCTCTAAACAATAAGGACTTTAAAAAATGTCAGTATCAGAATCTCCTAATAAAATTAACATTTATTCCTTAATATTATCTAATATCTGTTCAATATTCAAAATTCCCAATAGTCCTCACTATGTCTTTTTATGATTTATTTGCTCAAACCTAAATCTAAACAAGGTCCATACATTTCATTTTGTGGTTACGGCCTTGAATCCCTTTTAACCTAGAATCCTTCCCTCTTTTCCCAATCTTTTTCTATTCCATCGACTTGTGGAGGAAACTGGGTCAGGTTTCAATTAGAATTTTTACCTTCTGAGTCGCTTCCTGGAAATGTCATTAAACATATTCTCTTAATCTTTGCATTTAAATTAAAATTTGGATCTTAATCACATTTTTGGTAAAAAATATTGCAAAATTTCATATTGCATCCAAATGTATATAATATAAGTGTTCCACCAAAAGTGATGATAAGATTAATTGATCAGTGAGGTTAAGTGATGACAGTCTGATCAGTGCATTTTAAAGTTGTATTTTTTTTCCTTTTAGACCAGCAAGTAATCAGTGGGGTGATGTTCTAGCATCCTGCAAATATCCAGTTTCCCTTCAATTTTTGCCCTAATGATTTTAGCATCCATAGCTGAACATCACCTAAGTTGAACATCTCACTAGGAGTTGCAAAATGTCAATTTCTATTTTCATCACTTTATGTTTATTCACTGGAATTTTATTGAGACTTTCTTTTTTTTTTTTTCTAATTTATTAATGGGACTTCTGTAAACAAGAGCTTCCCCTTATTAACTAGGGCTATTTAGTGACCCTGCATTCCAGTTAATATCAGTGTGTAGCAAACCTCCCAGAGAGCAGTGTAAAACAAAAATTTTATTTTGTTTGTGGATTCTGTGGGTGAGGAATTCAGACAGGGCACAGTGGAGATGACACATCTCTGTTCTGTACTGTCTGAGCCTCAACTGGAAAGATGTGCAGGCTGGGATGACTCAGCAACTGGAAGTTTGAATGATCTGGAAGCAGCTTCACTCATAAGTTGCTCTTGGGCCAGAATGACTTGAACCCTGAGCTCAGCTGGGACTATTAACCAGAGTTCCTTCATATGGACTATCTGTGTGGCTTGGGCTTCCTCACAGCATGGTGGACTCAGGGAAATTGAACTGTTTTACTTAGATGATCAGGGCTCCAGAATGAATGTTCCAGCAAACATGGCAGAAGCTGAATTGCCTTTTATGACATATCCTCAGAAATTACAAAGCATCTCTTTCAACACAATCTATTAGTCAAAGCAGTCACAAGCGTGCCCAGATTTAAGGGGAGAGGACATAGACATCACCTCTTGATGGAAAGGTGGGATGGTCACATTGTAGAAGAGCACGTGGGATGCAAGATATTGTGGCCATCCTTGGAAAATACAATTTGTCACAACCTAAAATAGAGCTCCTATAGGAAAAGAAAATAAACGTTTAATTCTACCTACACTATTATCAATATTCAGAGTAAGAAACCAGTGTAGTAGATGTCTTGAATGGTGACAAATTAAGATTTTTTTCTGAGAGGTGAGTGTGAGGTTTTCTCATTTTTAACTATTTAAAAAAAAAATAGTCAATGTGTCTCAATCAATTCTTTTGATACACAGATTGTCCCAACTTTGGCTCATGGGAGCCCCTTCAAGCTGGCTCCTTTTGATAGTACACCATTAACTTTTGATAGCTTTGTAGCTTTCTGACAAGATGTGTCAGGCTCATACTATACATTCCCTGCCCCACTCCTGGAATTAGCCATTTCTCCTAGGAACTCCAAGGCCTTTTCATGGAGAATTATATTTAGAAACCAAATCTGGACACTAAGGATGTTCATTTCTACAGGGCTGATGTTGCTTCCAGGGTTTGTTAGTGGACAAAGCAAAGAAAAAGCTTTAGATTCCTTAAAAAAAAAAGCAGTTATGTATAGGTATATCTATAGAAGTCTATGTTTATACTAATGTTTATAATTCAAATTTAAATATTATGGAATTTTATTTAATATCTTTGATTTTATACTTTTATGTCTTTTCTCTTATACTATCTTACCATATAAATCTTACACTGTAAAACTATCTTAGAAAACAGAAAATAGCTTCAAAATGCCAATGCTAACGTCACTTCTAACAATAGGGAATAACTAAAAATAAAGCCTAAGATTTCTCTGAAGTTTTTTGTTGCTGTTGTTATGCTTATTTTATTTTTCAGTTTTGTCCTTAGAATAAATCACACTAAGCTTGTCTAGTAAATGAACTGTAGAGAGTAAATGTACGGTAAATGAATGCTCAAGGTGCACTCGGGTGAATCTTGCTGTCTTCCTGTCCCTTTACTACATTCCCTCCCATCCCATGGTTTACTGTGTTTATTAGACTTCGATTTATGCTTCTTTTACATTTCTTTTTACAAATGTAAACAAATATGTATGTTTGTTTATACTCAACTCTTTTTACACAAATAGTAGAATATTATTTGTTTTTTTCTGCATCTTGCTTTTTTCACTTAACAGTATATCCTGAAGATCACACCACAAAACTACTAGAATTCTTCCTCATCTTTTCCATGGCTGCATGTACTCCACTGTGTGGGTTTACCATAGTTTATTTAATCAGTCCCCTGAGAATGGAGATTCAGGTTGATTCAAATCCTTTTATTTCAAATAAGGCCACAGTCAATGACTTTGTGCATGTATTATTTTGTATTACTGTATCTTTAGGATAGATTCCTAGAACTAGAACTGCCAGGTCCAAGGGTCAGTGCATCTGTAATTTTGCTTGATGTTGCCAATTCCCTTCCATAGGGGCTATGCTATTGCTTTCCTAGGAGCAAGGAAGGGGATACTGGTTCCCCACAGGCTTGTCATCAGAAGATGTCATTAAACTTTGGATTTTTTGCCAATTTGATAGGTGAGAAATGGTATCTTGGAGTACTATTATTTAGCATTTATTTAATTATGAATGTGCTTGAGTAACTTTAATATGCTGAAAGACCATTTTTATTTCCTTTTATGAGTCCTGTCTGTTCATGTCTTTGGCTCATTTTTCTACTGAGCTGTTGATCTTTTTCATTTTCCAATATCTAGGAGTACTGTTTTGCCAAACAAAAAATTATTTTTCCTTTTGAAATCATTGAATTTATCACTATTTCCTTTTATTGATTCTGGATTTAAGTCATAACTAGAAAGGTTTTCTTCATTTTCAGGTTGTAGGAATCCATGAAATATTTCTATCCATGAATAAGCTTGTCTACTGAAGAATTAGACTTGGGAAATCATGAAAAGAGCAAATAAGATCCCATCATCTCTGAAATTAGAATTTATTTTGGCAAAATTTTAGAGATTAATGCCACCCAAGACACCAGGACTTAATTACCCAGGTGGGGTGTGGTGAGAATGAACAACGGCCAAAATGGGAAAGATGGTTGACTGATAGTTTGTAAGATAGGGAGAGGGTAGTTATTTACTTTGGGTGTTAGCCTTGTTAAAAACTGATTTTTATTTGTTTATAAGAATGTGAGTTTAGGAGACTTTCCTGGAGGTACAGTCGTTAAGACTCTGTGCTTCCAATGCAGGGGGCACGGGTTCAATCCTTGGTCGGGAAACTAAGATCACACATGCCGTGTGGCACAACCAAAAAAAAAAATGTGAGTTTAATGAAGAGTAGAGGAGCTTTGTTATAAGGATGACAAATACAGTCTTAGCCCTGAGATTAGTATTCTTTCAGTATCGTAGGAGATAGGGATGACTGGGAAACTAGCTCCTGTTTGTTTCATATTATTTAATATAAATATAAAATATTACAGTGTAATATACAATCTCATAATATAAAATAAGAGTATCAATTATTTACCCAGCTCTTTATTTTCACATACATTTCACTGTTTTTTAACTTAATTTTTAATCCTTTATTCAAGTGAAATCTTATACAATCCTCAAGCATATAAAATAGATGAAAGTGGGGCTGCTTTAGTGGAAGGGCTGGAAGGTCCTGATCCCCATCCCTTTGGGTCATCTCCTTACCCCAACATGGAGACCTAAGGCTCTGTCAAACACAGTCAGAAAACCCAGGTCTAATTGATCCTTTCTACCACCTTACAAAGCTACTGGGTGATCAGCGTACAAAAATCACTCACCTTACCTGCAGCCACTAAATCTTAATTCCTTTCTCAATTGGCTCCTATGGAGTTCTCCCAGCATTTCCCAGGACAGCTCTTTATTCTTTCCATCTGGGAAGCAATGATATTCCTTTCCATCTCCCACTGGTCAGACTTGCACAGTGGCTCTTCTTCCCCAGAACTGGCTCTTGATCCTGATTTCCTTGCATTCTGTCTGCTGGAGGCCCCCAACCAATGGGGCATGGCAGGAAGAGTGAAAGACTTTGAAATGTGCAAAAATAATGACAACTTGTCCTGTCTAGGGCACTCTTCCAAATCATCTCCACCTTTCATTGTCCTTAAGCTTCTTTTAAAACTATGTAAGTTGTAGAATACTGATAGCATTCCACAAATAATTCTTGTCCAAAGAAATTTAAATTGTGTCTCCTGGAGATGCACTCGACTACTGCCCTGTGAATATGGACCAATTTTGAAGTTATTTGTAAATTCATTTCATATTCTTCATGGTCTATCTATGAGTGCCCTTTTTGAAGTCTCCTTTAATTCTGTTGTTACATCTTATAGGTTCCCTCTTTAATGAATTAAAAACTCTTTGACGTGTTCATTTCATATTTGTATGAGAATGTTTATTTTTAGCTTAAAAAAAATGATCGTTTAATGGGCAGTAACTAATGTCTGCCGAGCCCACTATTAAAGAAGCAAGAGAGCTGTGGAAACCTGCTCTGATGTTGCCAGAAATAGTGAAGAGGGTGGAAGCGAAGTCCTTGTCACTGGAAGGAATCATTTTGGTTTTTTTTCCCCCTCTACTCTCACTCTTCTCTTCTCTTGGTCGAAAGTCACTTTCAGTCCCTGTCAGGTCCTCTAGGGGCCTATCTTGCAGTCTTCTAGACCGTCTGTGCTTCATCCCTGTCTTTCAACCTTATGTCTAATTAATGTGCAATACATGTGAGACCAGACAAGTGTGGGCACGTTCGGTGACCATGAAGTTGGCCGTCAGAAGTCTACCTGCCAAGACACTAGAAGTCCCTTGGGACAACCCACACCAAAGGCAGAAAGAAAGTGACATAAAAACGTTACCTAGCAAAAAAGCACTGATCTTGGCACTGAAGAGCATTTGAGAGAACAACTCAATGTCTGTCACTCACATCTATCTTCCAGTCCAGCCTCCGTAAGATTAATGTCTGAGTTCCAGGAAGAGCAGAAAAGCTGAAAGTAGAACCGAAACAAACAGTTGGACTTAAAACTCTGTAGGACTTGGGGCAGGAGCAGCACGGCTCACAGAGTTCCACTGGGAAGGGAGAAGGCACAGTCTTCCCCTCCCCTCTCACCATTTACCAGTGTTGGTCCTGAAGGTTCCATCGCTTTAGACAGGAGGGCCCAGTGGACTTAGCAGCCAGGCCCAGAGGGCATTGTCTGCTGCCACCAGAGCCACTTGGAAATAATTATGGGGGACCACAGGATCTGAGCTATGTATGTGGATACAACAGGCCAGTGAAATTTGAGTTATTACTATAACTATAACCACTGCCCACAGTCTGGTCAGACCTAGAAACATATTTTCAGTTTTTCATTCAACAAGTTTTTGTGTTTTTTTGGTTTGTTTTTAAGCATTTAATGACATGTTAGTCACTGAATACAGACTTACGCTAAACTAAATCTGCTTCCCTGTAACTTACGCCTGGTGATCCTAGCTCAGCTCTGCCCACTACATCTCCCTTAAATGTTTTTGGTTAAAAAAAAAAAATCACTGTAGTCCTTTATTGCAAAGTGACAGACCCAGTTCCAAGTGGCTTAAGCAAAATCAGGAATGTACTGGCTCCTGTAACTGGAAGGTCAGAGAGCATAGGTGGGGGTGACTGACATCCCGGCCCAGCTGGATGAAGAGTGTCATCAATTTCACCTTTCCCCACCCATCACGCAGGTCAGGTTTTCTCTGTATTGACTTTATTCTCAGGAATGATCCCCCTCCTGATGATCAAAACGGCCCTTGGTGGCTCAAGACTTTACAGGGCTCTAAGCACCTTTGATCTCAGGAGGGAGATCTTTCCTTCTAGAATCCCCACATATTTCTGAATTCTGATTGGTCCTTCTTGATCAGTACCCACCCCCAACCACAGTGAATCCCCTAGGTAAGGTCCTCTGATTGGCCAACTGAGTCATGTGCCCACCCACACTTCCACAGGGAAGGTAGTACCATGTGATTGACAGGCCCTTTGGAGCTTTGCAAACACTTTTCCTCTGTTCACACCCCTAAATGCACCAAAGGCAGAAAGCAAGAGACATAAAAACATTACCTCGCAAAAAATCATTAATCTTGCTCAGTAGGACCCTGTCCTTGGTGAGCATTGATTCTGGAGCCAAACCACCTTGCCTTAGATTTTAGCTCCACTTTTTATCAGCTACGTGACCTTGGGCAAATTACTCTAGACCTCAATTTTCTCATCTGCAAAACTGGGATAATAATAGTACCTACCTCAGAGTGTTATTGAGAGGATTAACTGAGGTAATATGTATAAAATACTAGTGTCTAGCACATTGTGTTAGGTAAGTGTTAACTGTTATTATTATTATTATGACCATACCTCCAGGGCCAGCAAAACTTGACCAAGAAACTAAACTCCATTTATTTGAAAGAAATCGCAGGAAGAAAAAAATGCAGCATTGTTCATACTATTATCCAAACCTTTGAATGTGTCTTTCTCAGAGAGAAAGACTGAACTACTGAAGCTACTTTTACCAGGAGAGCCACAAGGGATTTACCACGGCTGCACAGTTAAGGATCACTGGATAGGCTATGTTCTGGTCAGAAGGTTGGGGTTTTAGACTTCAAACAGGATCCCTTCTCATTAAGTGAAGATGAATGGCATTTTCCACACTTGCCAAAGTATAGATCAGCATTCTAAAAGAACTTGCATGCATCTAGCCCTCATCCTGATTAGTCACGGCACTTAAAAATCTGAGCGAGGCAAGCATCCTTTGTGAATTTTACGTTATAACTCTTTCTGTTAGAGGTTAGTACAACTGTGTCGGCTTTGAGAGATATAAACCCAATTAAAGTGTGTCTGGCTTTTTAGAAAGCAGAGGGGGATAAAACCTCTGAGAGCAGCTTTTTCATTTTCTGCTCTTTACCAAACCACTTGACTTTGTGCCACCTCATTCCTAGCAGCTAAATCTTGGGTCACATAGTGGGGTGAGCTACAGTGAGTTTTAAAAATCCTGGCTTGAGTTGGAAAGCAAGCTAATTTAGAAGCAAAACCCACACAGACATAGACATGTGCATCTACTCATTGCCCATTTCACCAAGGATGCGTTTTGGGAGTTAGGAATTCTTGACCGGGCATTTGAGGTGATCAGCTCTGTGTCCTTGTCCATTTCTGTTTTCTGCAATAAAACCATGAGCAGTGCTCATAATCAAAAATAGAAAATGAACAAGCTATTTTGGTAACAACCTATAAGTAAATACCACTCAGACCTTCAGATATCAGACCATACCACAAGTCTTCTCCCTGACTTTCCAGCAAGGTGTTAACAATAACTTTACAATGTTTTTTTTTTTTCCTCTAGCGGGTTACATTCAAAAATATGTATTTGTCATTTACTGAGCATCTATTGTATGAGCAGCCTTTTTAGATGCTCTGTATCTTCTATTACAATCAGTAACTGACCACATGAGAAAGATAGAGGAGCCCCAACTGTCCCAGCCCCCAGTTTGAATCTTCCCGGCCTGGGCCCCAGACAAGTGGGCAAGTGAGCAAGCCTCCAGGTGACTCTAGTTCCCAGGTTTGAGCCACGACAGCCCATGCTGAGTGGAGCAGAGCTGAGCTGCCTCTTCCCAGGGCAGATGGAAGAGACATGCACAAAATGCACTCACAAAGTGAATTTGTTGTTGTTTTACCCTACTTGGTTTGGGAGCGTTTGTTACATCGTCATAGAGAATAAGAACAATGAGGATAAATATATCTGCTTTACTTATAAAGTTGTGAAGCAGGGAGAAACACTTTGTACATTTTTTTAAAATCAATTTATTTATTTATTTATGGTTGAGTTGGGTCTTTGCTGCTGCGTGCGGGCTTTCTCTAGTTGCAGCGAGCGGGGGCTACTCTTCACTGCATTGCGTGGGCTTCTCATGGCAGTGGCTTCTCTTGTTGCAGAGCATGAGCTCTCGGCACGTAGGATTCAGTAGTTGTGGCGCACGGGCTTGGTTGCTCCGAGGCACGTGGGATCTTCCAGGACCAGGGCTCGAATCCGTGTCCCCTGCATTGGCAGGTGTATTCTTAACCACTGAGCCACCAAGGAAGCCCCCTGTACATTTTTTAAATTATATTATGCAAACACAAAGCGGTCTTGTAGGAAGATTCAGGTAACACACAAGCATATCTATGTACACGTGAGAGTTTCCAGGTATGTCACATGTCGCAGGGGATTTCTAGATCTGCTAACCCTGACTGGAGCTCCTCAGAGGCTCCTGATATACTGAAAAATGAAGACAGCCCCAAACATTCCTAAAAATTATGGTCTATTTTAAACATTTTATAAGTAACAAGTCAATATTTTTATTAAAAAATATAATTCCGGGGCTTCCCTGGTGGCGCAGTGGTTGAGAATCTGCCTATCAATGCAGGGGACACCGGTTCGAGCCCTGGTCTGGGAAGATCCCACATGCCGCGGAGCAACTGGGCCCGTGAGCCACAATTACTGAGCCTGCGCGTCTGGAGCCTGTGCTCCGCAACAAGAGAGGCCGCGATAGTGAGAGACCCGCGCACCGCGATGAAGAGTGGCCCCCGCTTGCTGCAACTAGAGAAAGCCCTCGCACAGAAACGAAGACCCAACACAGCCATAAATAAATAAATAAATAAAATTTTTAAAAAAAGTTAAGGATGTACCTCACATATCTTATAAAAAAAAAAATATATATATATAATTCCAATATCCACAATATGATCACAGGATTTATGAAAAGGGAATTCCTAGTGCACTAGAGATAGGCATAGCCTAATGATGAGACACACTTAAGGCTCGTTCTGTCAGTACCTCTGTGACTCTATAAAGTTGTCAGGAAAAAGTATCAGAAGTCTACATTTGAAGCCATTGTTAATGTGAGTCCCGGGCAGCTGGGCCAGGCCTGTGATGGGCCCTGAGCTGGACCCCTTGGCCTGCTGCTCCCAGTTCTGATGGTCTGGTGCTCTGCCCCTGGGTGGCCGTGGTCCCCCCTGGAATTTTGTGTCTGTGGAGCGGCACCTGCTGCTCTCAGGCTCCGGGCTTCCCCAGGCTCCCCTACAGCTGAGAGCTGTCCTCCTTTGCTGCTCAGTTGTCTAGGGAGCTAAAAAACCTTCCCCCGCCTCCGCCACCTTTTTTCTGGTCTTTCTCCCTTCCCAGCCTTCCTCCTACCAGGCCTCAAAGATTCCTCTTGGAGCCACTGTTTTCTCTCTTCAGCGCCATTTCGTCTCTCCCACTGTAAACAGCAACAGCAACGAGAACAATTAATGTTTGTACAGTGAATTGCAGTTTGCAGAGCATTTTCACAGACATCCTTGCAGCTGAGCCTCACATCAAATAAATCATTGTTATTATAACGTAGTTACAATGATGATTTCAAGCTTACGTGGGAGGAACACGGCTCTTAGAGGTGAAGTGACTTGTCTGAGATCAAGCGACCTGTGAGTGGCGGAGCCTGGGTGCAGATGCAGGTATTCTGAGGCTGCTTCCCATCTTCTTTCCATTCTACCAAGCTGGGTCCCCGTGGGTAGACAGTGCGGCACCTCTTCATACGCAAGGCATTATAGCGATGATTCGTGTCATTGTTCACCAGCTTGGGTTCCCTCAGTGGGCCTTCATTTTCTCTTCCGTGAAATTAATTTTATATTTACAGAATAGGATTATGTAATGGGAACCTTCTGGGAATTATTATATATTTTAAACCTCAGTTTACCCATTAGTCCTTAGTTTTTCTATGTTTAAAATATAATAATACAATGATTATTGTGGGTACAATAATAGTAAACTACAAATTTTTTAGTAGTTGGTATTTAACAGTTTTTAAGGTACTGTAACCTACATTTACGTATTTGATTTTCACAACTGCCCAGTAAAGTTAGGTAGGCAGTATGCCTATTTTATAGAATAAGTAACTGAACCTCAGAGAGGTTAAATGCTGGTCCACGTTCTCTCAACAAATAAAAGTTACCCTGTGATTTGTACTCAAGGTTTTGGCTTGTTCTGTACTTTTGCCAGCACCTCCAGCATGGCAGAACAGGGTGGGAGAGAATATCCCTTATTCTGTGTCTAGGGCAGAGTTTCTGAAACTGTATTATGCACAGAACCACCTGGAGAGCTGTTAAAACTCAGATTCTTGGGCCCAACCATCCTGATTCAGTATTTCTGGGATGGGGCCCGAGCATATGCATTTCTAACAAGCTTCCAGGTTCTGTAGGTACCTCCTGTCTGTGGACAATTCTTTGACTAGGACTGAGAGAGGGAAAGTGCTTCAGGCCTCAAAGCTTAGTTCCATCATCCCTAAAGGGGGTTAATAGCATTACCCACCTCACAGGCTAATAATGAAGTCATGTGTGCAAAAGTCCTTTTTAAACTATTAAAGGCTACTAATGCTGTTATCATGATCCACTGCATCTAATGTATAATGCAAACTATACTTGAAAGTTGAAAAATTATATCCAAAACATTCTTACGCAGACCTCAGGGGTGCTATTCACATGATATTCTATGCCCGTGGCGTCCATAAAATTGTGCAACATGGTGGTGTTGGCTAACACCATGAGAACCTGTTGATGGGGTTCCATTCCAAATTCTATCCACACTAAGGACACCTACCTGTCCAGTAATGAAGAGTGTGTCACCCCAACTGGTTTCCCCTCTGCCCCATGTGGGGACCACTAACAACGGATGGGCAGAAAGAGAGAAGAGAAAGGAACCGGGAACCCCCAGGCCTCACCCACTGCTTTTGTGGACTTCTCTTCTCCCAGCGGCCTTGGTCAAACAGCCAGACTGAAGTGCGGGGTTTTTCTACCCTCGCTTACTCTAGTACAGGACTTATTGGAGCCTAGAGAGTACCAACAGCAGTCAGCTAGAGGGAGAAGGAACCAGAGCAAAAAGCCCCTCCAACCACATGTTGGTTCATCAATCTCTGAGTAAGAGAAAATCAGCCCCATGAGGATTCACTTCTTCCTGAGCTTTGGAGTCAGACAGTGTCAGGTTTAAATCCAGGCTCTGTCACTTCTTAGCAGGGTGGATTTATGTGAGTTACTTTGCCTCCTCAAATTGCAGTTTGTTTACTGTAAAAGAAGGTTAATAATATCCCAATGCCCAGTGTGCTCAGTAAATGACAACTGTTATTATTTTTTATTAAAATTCACTCAACAAGGATTTACTGTACATGTTCTATGTGCCAAACATTATACTGGGCACTGGCAATCTGGAAATAAATATAACATCATGCCTGTCCTGGAGAAAACTACAGTCCAGTGTGGGAGACAGCAGTTAGCACAACACATGTTACAGGTGCTGTTCTCAATACACCTTCAGAGTAAGCTACAAGGAAGGGAAATTGACAGAGAGTGGAGGGAGTGTTCTTCCCTGCAAGAGCAGCCTACTAGGGGCAAGACAGGAATAAAGACACAGACGTAGAGAATGGACTTGAGGACACGGGGAGGGGGAAGGGTAAGCTGGGACAAAGTGAGAGAGTGGCATGGACATATATACACTACCAAATGTAAAATAGTTAGCTAGTGGGAAGGAGCCGCCCAGCACAGGGAGATCAGCTCGGTGCTTTGTGACCAGCTAGAAGGGTGGGATAGGGAGGGTGGGAGGGAGACGCAAGAGGGAGGGGATATGGGGATATATGTATATGTATAGCTGATTCACTTTGCTATAAAGCAGAAACTAACACAGCATTGTAAAGCAATTATACTCCAATAAAGATGTTAAAAAAAAAAAAAAAGAGCAGCCTACTGAGTCCTCCCCTCTTCCCTTCCATGTACCCTTCCTGCCCTGAGGAGGCAAATTAAGATGTCCACAGTTTCAAGGACAGCCCTGAATAATTGTCCTCGGTCAGTATTCCCTAAGCGTCTCTGATCTGTTGCCCAACTGAGCCCTTGCCGGCCAAAATCGACATGCACTGGGATGATTTTACACTATCCACTCAGCATGTTCTGTCTACACAAGGCATTTCATTCAGGTTTGGAAAGTTACAGGCTGACGCAGCTCTGGAGGTTTGTTTGACTTTTTTTTTTTTTTTCAGATGTTTCATTTCTTTCCTCTTAGGATCTGTGCCCTAGTTGTTCTGGGAAACTTGTGACCTCTCTGTGTTTTTAATTAGAAGATGTCATTTTTCCATGGCAACCTATCTTGATGTCCTAAATAGAGAATCTGTAAAATCAGTTTCTCTATGAAGGGCTAAACAAATTGGAATGGGAGGCTGCCCAAGGAGGGCCAGTGCCCAGGCCTGGTGGCTCCACCGCTAGGAAAGGTGCCCCAAGCAGAGAAACACCACCAGGGACTCCTGCTACAATAGACCTGCACCATCATGGTCCAGCCAGGACCTCTTGGTTTGGGGTCATAAAACCCAGTTCTTGACAGTTGTGTGGGGGAATTTGTACTTTCCAATTGGCATGGAATCAAAACCATGTCAGCTGTGAGTTATGGTGTTTCCAGGGCCAATAGCCCATAGGTAATAACATGGAAGCCAGAAAAACATTGATGGGAAATCATTGAAACCAACCCAAGCTCCATGGTGGCAGAATTTGAACTGACCCTTTCACAGCAGCATCTCACCTCCTAAAGGGAATGAGCGTCTTCAGGAAATGATGAAGGCAATAGAGATATTATGCACCACACTTTGCAAGTCAGTGAGGAAACAGTAGTTAAATCATTTGGCAAAAAAAGTGATCAGTTCCAAAAAGAGTGCCCCAAATTTTGTGACTGGATTTTCTTTCTTTTATTTTTTAAAGCATCATTTCCATTCAATAAGGCAGACATGTTGATAGGCAAAAGTCACCTTGACCATGGAGATTATACTGATGCATTTTTAAATGAAATCATAAAATGCTATGGAGAGTCCTTCCTCTACACTTGATCTAGACAGAAGGGAACCATGAGAAACCCTATGCAGTGCGCATATTATTGAAAGCTCACTAGGTGCCAGGCACCAATAACAACAGCTAACACTTGTTAACTGCTGATTATTTTTAGGAACTGTTCAAGTGCTGTGTATGTATTAAGGACTCATAATAATAATATCAATAGCTTTCCCTATTAACTGCTTATCATGTGCCAGGAACTGTTGTAAGTGTCTTCATGTCGAACTAAATTCATATTCACTATTGTTTTCCCAATTTTCAAATCAGGAAACCGAGGTATAGAGAGGTTGGGTGATTTTTCCAAGGTCACAGTCTGGATATGAAACCAGGCAGGCTTGGCTCCAGTGTCTGTCTGTACTTGTAATGGTTATAAATACTCCCTACTTGGTGTAAGAAGGTTTCTGGAATCAAGAAAGCATATTTGACATGCTGAGCTCATTCCCACTTCAGGACCTTGCACTGGCTGTTCCCTCTGCCCAGCCTGCCCTTCCCCACATCTTTGCTTGACGGGCTTCTTCCCATCTTTCAGGGCTCAGCTCATATGTACTTCTTGGAAATGCTTTCCCTGACTCCCAAGCGGAAGCAGACTTCCCCACACCACGCCTCAGTCACTCCATCCCATTTTCTTGTTTTAGTTCCTTCAGAGTGCTTTCCAGGGCCTGAAATCACCCCGTTTCTTTATGTGTTGAGTCTCCCCCTGACTAGGATGTCAGCTCCATGACAGGCAGGACTGCCTCTCAGTCACTTATACAAAGAACAGCGCCTGTCACTGAGCTAGGCCTTCAGTCGCTGTTGAATACATGGTTGCAGCACACTGGTATTGAATTTTATCTTGAGCACCAATGATAATGACAGCAGCACTGATTATAACAGCAGCAGCAACAACAATTCTAATAGGTAATAGCAATTAAGTGTTTATTATGAATCACATACCGTACAGAATGTTTCTTATCAATTCCTGTGAGGTAGGTACTATTATTGCCTCTATTTTACAGACTAGGAGACTGAGACTTAGAGAGGGTGCGTGATGCTGGTGTCACCACGAAGCTGAGAAACCCTCAGGAACACATTTATACGCCAAACACGAGCCACGTGAAGTTATTGTCAGTGAAGCAAAGGGTGCAGCCAGTCAGCACACACCACGGCAAGTTCCCAAGCCTTCTGGGGTCTCTATTTCCTTCTCAGTTAAAGAGGGAAAGTTGAAGTTTCATAATTAAGAAGTGTCAGGGTCTAGAATTACAGCTTGGTGCAGTGGACAGAACCTGGGCAGTGGTTCTGGAATACCTGGGTTTGAATTCTAGCTTTGTCCCTGACCAGGTGTGTAAGCTTGGGAAGTCTCTCTAACTCCTTAAGCCTCAGTTTCTCCTCCTGTGAAATGGGATAATAGTCCCAACCTGCCTGCCTGGCAGACTTGCTGTACAGAGTTAGTGAAATAGACTATGTGAAAACAGCTAGCACTGTGGCTAGTGCATGGTCAGTACTCAATAAATATACCTTTTCTTCCTCCATTCCTTTGTTGCAACTCATTCAGTATTTATCTCCCCAAGCCCCCCACCCCGGAAACCCCTGTGATTTCTGGATGTTTGAATTCCATGTCCTCAAATTAAGCCAAATACTCTACAGGTCACCTGTGACCAGATGGCTGTCTTTGACATCATTAGAGAAAGGATGGCTGGAAAGTAAGAGAGGAAGGAAGGAACGAACGAACGAACGAAGGAACGAAGGAACGAAGGAACCAGGAAAAAGGTTTCAAGGAAGAAAATAGAAACTTTTTTTGAGGGGGAAAAAATGTGTGGGAGGAAAGGATATTGCAGGAACCACATAGCAAGAAGAGCCCCGCTATGGAAAACAATAGTGTCAGTCAACGGCAAGTCACTGAGGACACGGTGTGTCCTTTGCTCCATTTAGAGAAAGGTGCGCCTGGGAATGAGTGGCATTTGCTAACTAAGGGTGCCTGGAGGCTGCCCGCCTCTTGTTCTCTTCCCAAGCCTGGGAACGGATGGCTCCTTCAGAGGGGACGCAGGCCAAGGGTGCAGTGGGGAAGGGGGGCAGCCCACCTGGCAGGTGAGCCCTGAACTGCGGCACAAGCGCAGCCCATCCTGCCCAGTGCCGCCCCCTCTGCCCCAGCCACGCTCTGCTGCTTTTCAGCTTCTGAAACATCTCCCAGCCCTATTTCAGGAGACTTTCTTAGGTCATGCAAGTGTCAAGCGAAAAGGTAACATTAGAGGTTGGTGGGCTAATCAATTCTCTTACTAATTTCACAGGATGGCTGTGACAGATGTTTAGATGGATATTTAACTTCTTTTTAAGTAGATTTTTGTTTTCTACAGGGAGAGAGATTTGGATAAAATTAAGCCTCCCCATGAAGCAGTAGTCCCTGGTCCCGTCAGGCACAGAGTGCTGGGAATTGCTGAGCTTCCACAGAGGCTGGCCATTGGAGGGCGGGGTTGCCCTGGAGGCACAGTGGGGTGGGCTGGTGGGCCCGCCAGTGGCTCAAAGAGGTGAGCATCTTCAGCAGTGAGATGCAGGATGCTGATGTACCGCTGGGGTCCTCAGTCTGCATTTCAGCAAGATCCCACCTCAGGTCATCGATATGCACATTCAGCTAGGGAAGCACTGAGCTAACATTCCCGTCTCCCTCAAGGAGTCCTTGAAATTCCAGGCAGAGAAGTTCTGGGATGGAAGCAGCCCATCCACAGAGTGACTCTTCACATATCTGCCCACCACCATTCAATCTCGCTGGGATTTTTCATTATGGAGAATACATCTAATTCTCAGACTGAACTTCCAAAAAAATCTCCCTCTGTCTCTCTCTTTTCACATGCTTGAGACACTCTCACCATTTCCCAATAGATGAAATTAAAGGGAGGTCAGTAGATTAGTTAAAAAAGCAGGCTTTGGAATCAGAAGAACTGGGTTTCTGTCTTGGTTCTGTTTTTTTCCCAGCTGTGTGAACCCAAGCAAACTCTTACACTCTCGAGCCTCGGTTTTCTCTCTGTGGAATGAGGATAGTAAGAGCACTTACTTCATGAAGCTATAGTGAGGATTAAATTTTTTCCGAGTCTTTCTTAGAAATTTATTTTATTGAAGTATAGTTGATTTACAACGTTGTATTAGCTTCTGCTGTATAACAAAGTGATTCAGTTATACATATATCTTTTTTGTATCCTTTTCCATTATGGTTTATTACAGGATATTGAATATGGTTCCCTGTAGGACCTTGTTGTTTATCCATTCTATATATAATAGTTTGCATCTGCTAATCCCAAACTCCCAATCCATCCCTCCCCCACACCCCCTTCCCCAGGATTAAATTCTAAAATATGTGCAAAGTGCTGTCACAGTGTAAGTGCCCAACAATCGACTGCTATCATTGCCATTATGAAGCAATAATATTCTCATAATTCCTTCCTCATTCATCCGAGGAATACATTTTCACTTTAGTACTCTGTTGGTAACTCACTGTGGGTATCTGGAAATCCTACTTAACAAAAAATTAATCTTCTAACAGGGTACACTATGAAGAGGAGTATTTATTTGCAAAACCTGAAGAAACATACCGATGAAATTGTATGGTAGTCCCAGGGGTAGAAGGCTTTAAAAGACTCATTTCAAATCATTTGCATTGTGCCGATTTAGGATTTTATTCCATCTGTTTGCAAAAGTGTTGACTTTGTGCCGGTCACTGGGCGAATAAGATATGGCCCTGTCCTCAGGCAGGTCACAGGGTAGTCGGGGAGAGAGACACATGGGCAAGGAACTGGAGTCGCTGAGGACATGGGCACTAGCGGAGCATGACAAGCTTGAGGGCACAGATGGGAGCAAGGAGGGCCAATGTCAGCCCTGGGGAGGAGGCAGGGAAGGAGTGATTCTGAAGAGACTGAATGAAGGTTTCAGGTTGGACAACGAAAAGGAAGGGAAAGTGTATTTTGGGCAGAGGAAAGAGAGGCATAAAGGGAGGGTGTGTGTCTCACGTATTGCTGGTTAGCAGAAATCCTAGCATGAAGAGCTTTAGCGCTCACACACAGGAGTTTACTCTGTAGCCAGCAGGCAGTCACTGGAGCATTTAAGCAGTGGAGTGTCGAGGTCAGATTTGAGTTTCTGTAGGATCCCTCCAGTGACCATGAAATAGAACAGAAGGGTAGACTAGAGATAGCTATAGCAGAGAACAGAGAAAAAGGGCAGGACTGGGGGATAGTTAGAAGCTAAAATTGGATATGGAAGTGAGAAATAAAGGTGGTAAAAATGATTCCCGGAGTGCCAAATAGGTGGAAATATCAGCAAACAGTTGGGTACACGAGTGTGGCAGACACCAATCTGTGCTTCCATAACAATCATCCCTACATCCCTTTTTCATCCTGCTAGAACCCCAATTTATTTTACAGGCAGAGGTCCTTTGATATTAGAAAGGTATAGGCCCAACCCCTATGGATGAATTATGAGTGGTTTAAACCAGTTGTGCCAATCTGATTCCCTTTGGCCACTTTGTCAAATTGTGGGCAAGTGACTCATTTATTCCGGCTAATTGAACATAATGAGGGGCTGCCCTGGATGAAAAAAAAGACACACCACCTGGGGAAATAACCCCGTATCCAACATGTCTCCTTGCAGCCACCATCTTGTGACATGAGAGAAGAGTGTGAGAACAAAGCCAATACACGGAGGATGGAGGAGCAGAGAGTGACACCTGGTCCCTGGTGGCACCTTTGAACACTGGAATCATAGGTAGATACTATATCAGATAGCATCTACTATCTTTGAACTTTTTGTTAAGTAAGATTAAAATGTTCTGCTCTTTTAAGGCCTCTGTTTTATGTAGGATAGGGTATAATGAGGTAATAAGTAGACTTCCAAAGTAATGGCTCAAATATGATAGACATTTATTCCTTGCTTTTGAGCGGTTGAAGCTGGATGTTGCAGGTGGGTGGTGGTGGAAACCCCAAGGACACAAGCTAATGTCAGCTCTGCTGTTTTCAACATGTGGCCTCTAGGGTGGCTCTGAGCAAGGAATCACACCTAGCCAAAGGGAGGAAGAGGACAGAGACGCCTGGTGGCGAGGTTTTGTGGGCCAGGCCTATAAACGGCACACATCACTTCCACTCACATTCCATTGAAAATAACAGAGTAACATGGTCACCTCTAACTGCAAGGGAAACTGAGAAATGTCAGCTAACTAGGAAACCACATACCAGCTTCTATATATGGAAGGATGGATTTTGCCAACAGGTAAGAGTCTCTGCCACACCACTGTAAATTGAATTTTACTGTTGTTGTTAACTTGCAACTGAAAGAATTCCTAACTGTTCCAATGGATCTGGAGCTTAGGGGAGACCTTGTGATGGGTTATACAATTTTTCCTTGACTATAGTATCTGTAGTTTTCAAGACATATCATATGTGATAAGTAAGAGCAACAGAGTGGATGACATCACCCAGGAAGAATGTAGAAAGTCAGAAGAGACACAGAGATAGAGCCCTTTAATTGTTCATGGGACATATCTAATCCAGAAGGATCCCTCCTCACTGCCTGTGAAAGAACAAATCAGACATCTTGGTGGCCTAGAGGGTCTTGCTTTAGGTTGAGTGGACTCGTAGCTCAGATGTAAGGACAAGACTATACAGGGTTGTCCAAGGAATTTTGTTTTGGGGTGCTTCTGGATATTAAATCCAAGTAGGGCTGTCTTTGCCCCTGTTATCTTTCTGTAAGGCACTAAGTTTGCTAAACAGCTGAAAAAAAGTCTTGAGCAAAATGTGTTCAACTTCCTTCTTTCTCTGATGAAGGTATTTTATGTGGACACCTAGCAACCCAGATCCTGAAATAACTCAATGTGAGAAATGCTCCAAGTGCAATTCTGTTCCTTCCCCTCTTCTTTATCCTCACTCCTGAGGCTTCAGATTGGGAGACTCTGACTTTTCTGGTTTTAACTATCTAAACCCTCAAGAGAAGAGGAAAGAGATGTTATGAACTGGAACTTTCCTCTGTCAGAAATCTACCTTGGCATTTGAATTTTCTTGGAAGGGTGTCCTCATTAGGCAGTGGTCTTTGGGGATAACTTTTACCATTGTAGGGAGTACTTATTGATGACCCCAGAACCTGAGCTGATACAGCCTGCAGGTCTCGTGGGTTGTGGCCTATGCAGCCATTTTCAGACTGTCAGATGTCCTCCATCTAACTGTCCTCCAAACACTGTCCCTTCAAAGTTCCCAATCACAGTGGCTAAGCAAAAAGAGAACACTCAACTGTGACTTGGTCTGGAAACTTGGGGTATAGGCACTAATTAGCTAGAGTTCTATCTATTTATTATTAAAATAAATTCCACAAGGGCAGGAGCCATATTATATATGCATTTCATTATACCGCACTCCCACTGTAAAATAAGGATAATAATAACTAGCATACATGGTATTCTTAGTTTAAGCCAGGTATCATGCTATGTGTTTTACCAGAGGTATCTCATTTAATCCTCATAAAAACTTTATCAGGTAGGTAGTATTATTATTATCTTTTTACAGATGAGGAAACCAAGGATGAAAGAGGTTACATAGTCACTCAAGTAACAGAGTTCAAAAATGGTTGAGCCGGGATCCAAATCCAGAGGTCTGAGCAAACCTGACCCTAGACCACCCCCATTCATCCTTGTTGTGAGGATTAGAGACCTAGGTAGAGCACCTTGCTGACACCCAGTAAGTGCTCAATAAATGGCCGTTATCGTTACGTCATTGTTTCTACTTTATAAGGCATTGTGTGATGACCTTATAAGATTGCAAAGTGGTCTTATATTAGACAAGCTGTTTTGTTTCTTGTGTGACTATGAGGAAACTGTGCAAAGTTGATTCCTTTGTTAGGAAATGTGTGGATTTTGTGACATGGTAACAACTGAGGTTTTGGTGACAGGCAGTATCTGAGGGTCCTGGCCCAGAGAAATAAAGGTCCCAGCAGTCAACCTCCTGGGGTTCAAAGCGGTAAGGATTTACTTACCAGTAGTATTTATGATCCCTTGGAGAGCAACATTAAATTGAATCTATCATTTATTCTAATAATTTTTCCTTAATAAAGCTACTTTTCCAAAAAAAAAAAAGTAAAAAAAGAAAACTTGGAAAATGCAACAAAGTAAAAAGAGGAAAAATCAACATGATTCTACTGCTCAAAGACAGTCCCATTGACATTTTTGGGTTCTAAATGACATTTTATTCATTTTTTTATTTGTTTGCTTTGTTGATAGCATGAGAGACCCTCAAATTCCCATGCACCTGAGTCATCAAATTTTCTAAATCTGGCCCCTTTGGCTTGAGACAGGAGCAGTCCTGCTATTGGTTGGTTCCTAGTTCTAGAGTCTCAAGGGTGCATTAAGACAGATCCCAGCAAGGCAGCAGCCAGAGGGGCCCCTCTGGATAGGGTGACAGAGGCCCTGATATCTCAGGGAAAAGCACTCAGCTCTGAGCCAGTATTCTACACAAGGGTTGACCCAGTCCAGGAGGAAGTTTTCCTGGGCCCAGTTCCCACCCTCATGGTCACATCATGGTGACGCAACAGGAAGCCGCTGTCCCCAGAGCCCAGGTCTCTCACAGGAAAGTGTTGTCAGAGGTTTCTGCACGGGCAGGCGGTCCATGCATGCTGGGTTCACAGCAGTATTCCCAACCCACAGGATTTGTTCACGGGCTGGAATGCGGCCTCAGGGCTACACTGTGGCGTTTCCCCAGCCTTGTCCTGATGCTTGCGGTAATGCCTGCGGTGACGCCATAAATCAGCTCTGCTCTGCGTTTTCCCCAGATTTCCAAATGGGTTACCCTTCAAGCAGGCAGTGTGAGATACCTCCTTTCAGATGTCATGTATGAAATAATGACTGGCCAGTGAAAATGTATTTTCTAGTTGAAAAAAGTAATATTCTGAAGGCTTGGCTATGTTCTTCCTTTGGTTGACATTTTCTGGGCCATGGAGAGGAAGGGAAGTTCTCCGCCTTCATCTACTCCCTGGATAGAATTTGCTTCTTGGCAAAGGAGATGAATGGCAGCGCTGCACTATCCTGTTGAAGTCTATTTCCTTTTCTCATGTGATCTCCATGCCAGTGATGAGCTTACCCTTCAAGGTTCTCTCCACAATGTTCCCTCAGCTAGAGGGAGGAGCCAAGGAATGGGAGTCCAAACACCTGCATGGCAGCTGCAAGTTTTGCCACACCCAGTACTTGTCATGAGGCAAACCAACTTACCTCTCGGAGTCCTGAGCTTCCTCGAATGTTTATTCTCTTAGCTGGGCAATTTATTAACTAACATTCCTTACAGCTATCAGTCCAAGAGCAAGTGATGCTCATGATAATGATCCTCAGGCACTGCAAGATCCTTAGTCACCTTCCATGCTCCCTATAATCTCAGGGCTGTGTGCATTTTATTATTCAAATTCCTTGAAGGTTGGTAATCCATGTGCATCACTTATACAGACTCTAGTAACCGGAATGATGGAGACCAGAATCAGACATGGAGCATTAACCAAATTCTTTGTCCTTTACGTTGAAGATGATGTCATGGAATGTGTTACAAGAATACCAGCAGGGCTGAAGTGATACATGCAAGACCATGGGCCTGTCGTGGGCACCCCAGGGAGACTTGCTGTAGGCATAGGACAATGACTTGAGGCTGTAAAGCCCACTCTGCTCTATGAGGCGTCATCTTTTTGCTCCATAGAGTAACACAACTTCCGCTGCTCAAAAAGCTTCTTGAGCTTCAGATTGCTCCAGTCAGTTCATCCCTCTGCTGCTGTCACTTCCCAGTGGTCCTGTGGCAGGGCGTGCCCTTTGAGTTCCAGCTTGCTCTGTGTAATTGCATTCAGCCAGTGCTAAATGTACTTCACAATGTGTCACAAGTGGTTGTATTACAATGAGGCCATATCTAAGCCACTGGGTGGGCCATGGATCAGCTCAAAACCCAAACTGTACATGAAGATTAATGTGATTTGGGGCATAAACCTATGGCTCAGAACCACTCCTCCATAGACCAAAGGCATGGTTTACAGTATGGTGTTTCCTTCTCACTCTGACAGAATATTAAGTGGGACTTTACCTATTTTTGCAGTTTCACCTGAGGAGCCCAAGGAGACAAATCACTCTTTCTAAAGAAGCTTCTAGACCATCCATGTAGGATTTGCTAAGAGATGGCCCAACACCAGTTCTATGGCCTTGTCCCATCACCCACCTCCAGTTAGAGCTTGTTTGAGGATGCCAAGGAGTCAAGATTCCTTCAAAGTGGCTCATCAGAGTGTCCTGTGTGTTCCCTACCCTCCCTGTGAGAGTTGGAGGGAGGTTTTTTCTTGTCCCTGCTTCAAGCCAGGTGAGGAGGTCCTGCTGCCCCAGTGCTGCTGGGAGATCACAGCAGAGAGGGATGAAAGAGTTCCTGAAGAACACGACTGTGTCCCTTGGAATTTGGAAAGCACAGACACCAGTGCCTGAATCTCCTCTGGAAAATACGGAAGGAGAGAGAGTGACTAGAGCTGTTTATGGGAGTCGAAAGAGGACCAAGTCTGCCGTTGGGCAGGCTACTCTTTCCGCAGACACTGTGGAAAACAGTTGGGCTTGAACTGTCATGAGAGAACCCCGCCCAGCTGGGGCAAATGAACCCCAGCATGAGCTACCTGGTGGGGCAGGAGCTGCCAGGAGTTGGAGTCTCTCACCCAGAGACTGCATCACCTGTGACAGTGCAGCATCTGTGGTCTCCTCAGAGCAGGGCCTTGGGAGAACTCACAATAGAGAGAAAAAGCCACGCATGGGCACCAGCTAGGCAGAGGGCACACACATCTGACTCCAGCAGCTCCGGCCCATAAAATAACACTTTGCTCTTTTCCTTTAATTTTCCCTCTCCTGACCCCAACCATAGAGGAGAAAGAAGCAACAGACAGAGAGCTAGAGAGAAGACAGAGCAAAGCAGAGGGGAAAGCAAAGTCCTTGCCTATGCAGGTCATCAAGCCTGGATCAGGCCTGATGGGGTAGAAAGAAAAAGAATCCTTTGAAGTGGATGAGAAGTTGAAGGTTTGGTTTGGTTTAGTTGGGATTGCCCTTTTGCTCCCTAAAAATGAAGAACATTCACACTTGAAACGGACTGAAAAATGTGAGGATCTGCTTACCACATCGTCTAGTGCAGGGAGCCTGGCAGAGTTGATTTGAAGGGTAGCAATGAGAGAAAAAGAACTTACTTACTTTCTGATCCAACTTCTTCAGTAAACTGGTCACATTAACATTTTGGAATCAGAATTTGCTTCTAGGAAGTTAGTAGACGTATTTTTCTCTGTTCCTCTTGTTAGGTCAATTAAAACCCCTGGATATTATGTGAAAACAAACAAACAAACAAACAAAACAAGAGTCTGAAAGGTAGAGAGAAGGGACAGACTGGCTAGAGACCTTGGGATCCAAAGAGCAACACAGATGTGAGTTCCAAGGGTTTTCTTTTTGCCTTTCACGTCCTAGACTGTGTGCTGGAGAGGCCAGAAATGTGGAAATGCCAGAGGGTCAGACATAAAAAGCCCCAACAAAGCCTTCTCTCTCTAGCCAGAGTACAAGGAAAGAGCAGCCTACCCAGATAAGAAGCTTTTAGACAAAAACTCTTTTACTCCAATCAAACCAAAGGAAAAACTCTTGTCCCCCACCTCCACCAACACAGCCAAGATCAAATGGTGAGCCTGGACTTCCACCCTCTGTAAGCGGTGATGAGGTGCCCCAATCCACCCCACCTGGTGTCTTAGTGGTGCCAGAGGAGGCTGAATAGGGAGCTGGGACTTTCATTCCCACTGGTTACCTTAAAAAAGAGGAAAAATCTCAAATTATCCAGGTTCCCATATCAAGAATCTAGAAAGTAGAAGAGCAAAATAAACCCAAAGAAAGTGAAAGAAGAAATAATGAAGATAAAAACAGAAATCAATGAAATGGAAAACAAAAACAATGGAAAAAATCAATGAAACAAAGAGCTAGTTTTTTGAAAAGATCAATAAAATTGGCAGACCTCTAGCAGGGCTGACAAAGAAAAAGAGAGAAGACTTAAATTATTATTATCAGGACCAAAACATGGGATATCACTATAGACTGTGCAAACATCAAAATGATAATAAAGGAATATTACAAACACCTCTTCAGATGTAAATCTGATAAATTAAGTGAAAGGGATCAATTTTTCAAAGAACACAGACTACTGAAACTCACCTCATATGAAATAGTTAACTATTAGGGAAATCAAATTCATAACTTAAAATCTTTCAAAGAAGAAATCTCCAACCCCAAATGGTTTCACTAGGGAATTCTATCATATGTTTAAAAAAAGAATACCAACTCTACAGACTATCTTATAGAAAATAGAAGGGGGGAAATACTTTCCAATTCATTTTATAAAGTTAGTATTGCCATAACACTAAAACCAGACATTGACAGTACAAAAAAAGAAAACCACAGACCAACATACCTCATAAATTTAGAAGCAAAATATTAACAAATAGAATTTAGGAATACATAGAAAGAACTATATTCCTTGAGCAAGTGGGGTTTGTTCCACAAATGGAAGGCTCGCTCCTTATTTGAAAATCAGTCAACATAATCCACTTTATTAATAAGCTAAAGAAAAATCACATGATCATCTTAATTGATGAAGAAAAATATTTGACAATATTCAACACCTATTTATGATAAAAACACTGAGAAAACTGGGAATAGAGGGAAACTTCCTCATCTTGAAATTGAGCATTAACCAAAAAATTACAACTTTCTCTCTAAGAGCAGGAGCAAGGCAAGATTGTCTTCTCTCACCTTTTGTACAATATATTGCTGGAAATTCTAACTAGTGCAAGAGGCAAGAAAAGGAAATAAAGGCATACAGATCAGAAAGAAAGAAAGAAAACTACCCATTTTTGCAGATGACATGATTGTCTATGTGGAAAATCTTAAGGAATCAACAAAAGAAACCTCCTAGAACCAATGCATGTGTTCACCAAGGTCACAGGCTACAAAATAAATGTATAAAAATTAACTGCATTTCTATATACTAGCAATAAACATGTGGATATTGAAATTTATGGAATTCATATTAAATTCCCTGCCAGACTTTCTGTAGATATATACAAGAGTATTCTAAAATTTGTATGGAAATGCAAAGGAACTGAGACAGCGAAAACAATTTTTAAGAAGAATAAAATCTGTGGCATCCATCTCCCCAATTTCATGACTGGTTATATAGCTAGAATAATGAAGATTGTGTGGTATGGTGGAGGGGTAGGCACATAGACCAATAGAAGAGAATAGAGAACCCAGATATAGACTCACACAAATATACCAGACTGATTTTTGATAAGGTTGTAAAAGTAATCTAATAACGGAAAGATAGCCTTTTTAACAATGTTGGAACAACTGGTCATCCAAGGGCAAAATAATGAGCCTTGATCTAAGTCTCATATCTTATACAAAAATAAACTAAAAATGGACTATGGGCATAAATGTAAAACTATAAAACCTTTAGGAAAAAAGGGAAAAATCTTTGTGATATGGGACCAGGCCAATGTCATAGACTTGACACCAAAAGTGCAATCCATAAAAGGAAAAGTTGATAAAATGGATTTCATCAAAATTAAAAACTTTGGCTCTGCAAAATACCTTGCTAAGAGAATAAAGAACAAGCAACAGACTGGGAGGAAATATTGTCAAACCACAAATCTAACAAAAGACTAGTATCTAGAATATATAAAGAACTCTGAAAACTCAACAGAAATAAAAACCAAACAATCCAATTAGAAAATGGACAAAAGACATATACAGATATTTCAACATCATTAGTCATTAGGAAAATGCATATTAAAGCCGCAATGAGGTATTACTAACATAAAAATGACTAAAATAAAAAATAGTGACAATGTCAAATGATGGCAGGAATCCAGTGAGAAACTGGATCACTCATACATTGCTGGTGAATATATGAACTGGCACAGTCACTCTGGAAAACAGTTTGGCAGTGTCTTAAAAAACTAAGCATGTGGCTACCATCATGCAACCCAGTAATTGTACTCTGGGCATTTACTCCATAGAAATGAAAACTTATTTTCACATAATACCTATTTACAAATCTTCATAGAAGTTTTATTTGTATTAAGCAAAAACTGAAAACCACTTAGATATGTTTCAAAATGTACCATGTCCATACCATGGACTACTACTTGGCAGCAAAAAAGCATGAATTATGGATATAATTGAGAACGAATTTCTTAATTATACGTTGATATATTGAGAACAACTTTAAAGATGAGACTGAGTAAAATGGAGACACTAACAAATTTTTTTAAGGAAAGCGTTTTCCATCATGAACTCTATTAAGACAATTTCCTGTAAGTACTATTAAGCCATTCCAAAATTTTCCATGGTCCTTTTTATTTTATTAGAAGCATTTTATTAGGATTAATATTTAAATATTTAATAAAGATTTGATTTGCCAATTTGTTCTGATTATAGCTTCTGCCATTTTTTTGGGTGCCTTCCTCCTGGTGTCAAATTAATAGATGTAGATTTTGTCTGACAGGTTTGATTTTTCCATTAGTTTTTCTCTGGTAACAAATTTTACTCTACAGAGTGTCAGCCAATGTCTGTTTTAGCCTCAGACAGGTAAGGACTTAATAAATGTTAGGTGCTGTTATTATGCATTGTGACAGTATTCTTTACAAATTTGTTTTGAGATATAATTACATTCCATAAAATTTTAATGTGCACATTTCAGTGGTTTTGAGTATATTCACAAGATTTTACAACAATCGCTATTTAATTCTATAACATTTTATCATCCCCCCCAAAAAAACCCTCCATATCTGTTACCAGTCACTCCCCATTTTCCCCTCCCTCCAGTCCCTGGCAACCACTAACCTACTTTTTGTCTCTATGGGTTTGCCTATTCTGGACATTTCATATGCGTGAAATCACACAATATGTAGACTTCTGTATCTGGCTTTTTTCACTTAGTATAATGTTTTCAAGGTCCATCCATATTGTAACATATATCAATGCTTCATTCCTTTTTATGGCCGAATAATCCATTGCATGGCTATACCACTTTGTATATCCATTGTATGGATATACCGTTTTGTTTATTCATTCATCAGCTGATAGATATTTGCACTGTTTCTGTTTTTTGTCTATTATTAATAATGCTGCTATGAACATTTGTGTACAAGTTTTTGTGTTGACATGTTTTCAGTTCTCCTAGATATTTACCTAGAAGTGGAATTGCTGGAACGATTCCCACTTTCTCCGCCTACTAGTCAATACTTGTTATTGTCTGTCTTTTTGATTGTAGCTATCCTAGTATCCACTAGGATATGAAATGGTATCTCACAGTGGTTTTGATTTGTATTTCCTAATGATTTTGTATTTCCCTAATGACTAATGAGGTTGGGCATCTTTTCATGAGCTTATTGCCCATTTGCACATCTCTTTCAGAGAAGTTTCTATATAAATTCAATTTTTAATTGAATTATTTGTCTTTTATTCTTGAATTGTATGTTCTTTATAGATACTGAATACAAATCTCTTAGCAGATATATGATTTGCAAATATTTTCCCTTCTCCTCTGAGTTGTCTTTTACTTTCTTGATGGCATCCTTTGAAGTACAAAAGTTTTAAATTTTGACAAAATCCAATGTTTTTGTGTGTATGTTTGTGCTTTGGATATCCTTAAAAACTATTAAATTATCCAAGTCACAAAGATTTACACCTACGCTTTCTTTTATTGTTTTAGCTCTTACATTTAGGTCTATGATCCATTTTCAGTTAATTTTGTGTATGGTTTAAGGTAGAGGTTCAACTTCATTCATTGCATGTGGATATCTAGTTGTCTTAGCATCTTTTGTTGAAGTTCATTCTTTACACATTGAATTGTTTGGGCACCCTTGTTGAAAAGCAATGATGTAAACGTAAGAGTTTATTTCTCGACCACCAGTTCTATTCCATTGATCAGGATGTCTATCCTTATGTCAGAATCACACTGTCTTGATTACTGTAGATCTGTAGAAAGTTTTCAGATCAGGAAGTATGAGTCTTCAAACTTTGTTCTTCTTTTTTAAGATCGTTTTGGTTATTCTGGGTCCCTTGATTTCCATATAAATTTTAGGAACAGCTTGTTAATTTCTTTTAAAAAAAAAAGGGAGCCAGGATTTTAATAAGAATGTATTAAATCTGTAAATCAGTTTGGGGGACTATTGCTCTCTTAACAATATTAAATCTTCTGATCCATGAACATGGGATTGACTTATTTATTTAGGTCTTTAATTTCTTTCAATGATGTTTTGTATTTCCTAGTATATAAATCTTCCACTTTTTCTGTTTCTCTACGAACTGGATAAAAGACTGATGGAATTTATTTTTTAGTTAACACATGAAAAATTTTTCTCATATTTGTAAGACAGAATGAGTGAGGCAGAGAGAAAGATGGATGCGGAAGGAGACTGAGAGAGAGGCTAGAGCTATTAACGGTGAATCTCAAGTTCAGTTCTTGAGTGTCTGGCAATGTCAAGGCAAAGTGAGAATATTTAGGCATCACAAAGGCAGAGTATAAACTTTCAAAGTATCCAGCTCTGGCAGTAAGAGATGGAGTGAGGCAAGGAGGGCCTTTCACACACTTCAAATATACCTCATGGTTGGTCCTCTCAGCAGTAACCTCTCAGGGGAACTTTAATATTTCCAAGAACTTTTCCGTTCTGTAATCACCTGAATTCTGTCACTAATAATATGGGATGGGAATGTTTCCCCCAATTCTTCCCGACCTGCCAAGCTGCAAAAGGCCATTGATGCCAAAAGTTCTCATTTAATCAGGAGATACCAATCCAGGAATGGCCCGCCTTTCACTCCAGTATGCTGTGGCAAAGGCAAGGAAGCCAGGAGTGGCTGGGGACAAAACAGCAGCATAGGCTCTCTTGAGTCTGAAACTGAGTTGTGGGAAAAAATACCAAGGAATCCCATTGGAAAGAATGAGAAAGAATCCACATAAAAGATGTTGTTGCTTATGACAAACTCCTGCTGCTCACATAAAATTTTCTAGAAAATAAGCTAATATTATAAATATGCAATATATATGTGTATACATATGTATACACGCACACACACACACACACCCTGACGTATTGACTAGGCTGCATTTATAGTGTGCTCCTGAGAAGAAAATATTTATTTCAGTCTAAACATCTTTAAATGCACATGGAAAAACAATTTCAGGAATCAAGTTTTCTGAGGTGGTCTCTCAGTCCCTCCTTATTTTATTCAGGATAATTCTACTATCATAAACTAGAGCAGATACTGATATTCAACTTAATTTACAGACGTGTTACTCCTCAATTTACCGGAATATTTTTGCCACCACCATTTTAAGGAGTGGTGCTTCACAAGATGCTCGAGATATTTTATACTTATGACATCATTTGTCTTCCCAATATTCCTGGGAGTAGATTAAAAAGAGAGCAGACAAGTTAAGAAACAGGTTTATTCTCCTCGTTATGCAGATGAGGAAACAGACATGGGGAAGGAAATGGACTTTCATTCATTCATCAATTTCTTCATTCATCAGTTATTTACTGAGAGCCATGAGATATTACGCTCTGCATCTCGATGCTATGGTTACGGTAACTGTCTTGGTCCCTCTTCTCATGGAGTTTTTAGTCTTACGGATTGCTGTTTTCAAAATGCAAGTCTGACCGTGTGGCATCTTTGCTTAAATTATTTCTAGGGTTTTCCACAGGTTTCAGAAGAATAAAGACTAAAATTCTTATGCTGACTTGCAGTGTTTATGTGGTCTTACCACATATCCAGTAATATTAGCCTCATCTAATGTCTGCCTGCATACCCACCAAAGCTTCAGTGGTTTTGTTTTTTTGAGAGAATGTATTTATTTAATCTCAGTTTTTATTTTTATCAAAGTTTTAAAAGTATTTAGTTCAAAGAGTTAATATTTTAATAGTCTTGTTATAAAGAATAACAGCCCCCTTTTTCCAGACTCAATCACTTTTTTTTTTAAAGACTCTTTTCTTTTTTTTTTTTAAAGGAATTCCTTTATTTTTATTATTTATTTATTTATTTATTTATTTATTTATTTATTTATTTATTTATTTTTGGCTGTGTTGGGTCTTCGTTTCTGTGCAAGGGCTTTCTCTAGTTGCGGTAAGCGGGGGCCACTCTTCATCGCGGTGCGCGGGCCTCTCACTATCGCGGCCTCTCTTGTTGTGGAGCACAAGCTCCAGATGCGTAGGCTCAGTAGTTGTGGCTCACGGGCCCAGTTGCTCCGCGGCATGTGGGATCTTCCCAGACCAGGGCTCGAACCCGTGTCCCCTGCATTAGCAGGCAGATTCTCAACCACTGCGCCACCAGGGAAGCCCCAGACTCAATCACTTTTAAGTCTTCAGTCGATTCTTTTGATATTGATTTCCTTATCTCTCTATAACATTCTTGTATTGCTACATCTCCCCCTTTCAGTGTTAACCACTATCTATTGACTTCACACAGGGGTATGAGGCTTTAGTTTTATTCCCCCTCCTACCTCCAGACACATCCTGTTCCCACTACAGACTGTCAGGACTTCTCTTTCTAAATCCAGATTTTACAATCAAAAGCAGACTTTATGTGCTACAAATTATACCATAAAGTTATATTTATTTGTTCCTGGTTCAGAAGCATCTCAATAGAAGGCTCAGTACAGGGGGGAAAAAGATAAAAGACTTTAACTAGTTTAACGGATTTTTTTTCACTGGAAGGAATCTTAGGGACCATTTCTTCCTCTTTTAACTTCAGAGATATTGATACCTAGGTTCAAGGTCATGTGGAAAATGGATGACAGGGGACCAGCAAGTAGTTCTCCTCACTCCATTTCCAGTGCTCTTTAGCATATGCCATGCTGTTAAAAAACTTTTAATTAAGATGAATTTAGGACTGATCTCTGAGTATCAGGAAATTTCAGCTGTTTGCCTAACAGTCAATAAATGCTTTTGTTTCATGTCAGATATTAGATCCTGTTCTCAGCTGGGAACCCGGGGCTTCTGCACATCCCACAGGAGCTGCCAAAGGCTGCTGAACCTCCATATTGCACTTTTCTTTGGTTTTATTCTTCCTTGGAAAAAGAATAAAATCAGTTAGCTTTAGAAATTTTGGGAGAAGACATTGTGTATTTTACACTATGGGAAAAATCATAGCAAATTGAGCCCATCTTTCATTCATCACTCTGGGAATATCCAGTTTTGGTGGGAGAGGTAACTAAACACCTGCATATCTTCATATACACTTCTGTAATCAAGTCAGAAAACAAACCTGTTGGCAAGAAATGCATCTTTAGGGGTGACTTCTCATCCTTTCCTGCACCTCTCCCTTCTCTCTCCATCTCTAGATCAAGTGATAGCTACTCTGTGTTTGAAATTCTGCTACATCCTGTCTCCTTAAATACCATTGGTCTCAAAATTTTCAGCTCTCACTATTGGTTCAAATACTTCATTGCTCAATAAAAGGTGATAAAAAAGAAAGATGGGATTAAAGGATGTACTGAGGGGGAGGAAAGAGAAAGGAAATATTATTGATAGGTTAGCATCTAAATGGTCAGGCTACTCAAGTTGGCTGCTCTCTTGTTCTCTGTACATCCCCTGCTTGACCAGTCCCTACTTCATTCACACCCTACTCACCTGACTGACCTTCCCTCTTCCCTAATCAGTACTTGCCCTCAGCCCCAGCAAATGATTGTTCTAATCTTTAGATCAGAACTATCTCCACTACGATAGCTTATCAAAGGGGTAGGGAGGGGCATGTTCCTCTGCTGGTTTCCCTGGTGACTGACTGTTGACCTGTCAATTCCTCCTATAACTGATAACACACACACAGTCTCCCTGTGTCCTGCCCCCACCCCCCCACCCCCCCACCCCCGCCATGGAGCAAATCCTGCTGCCATGTCCTGCCACACACAGTGGGGTGTCTGCCACACACAGTGGGGTGTCTGCCACACACAGTGGGGTGTCGCTCCAGAACCTTGCCTCAGACGTGTAAGATCCGTTAAACCACTGATGTCTCTGTCCTCTGTCGCTGACTCCAGGCTCTTTCTTCGGTTTTGAGAATGAGCAAATACAGGGCTTGCAGGCTTGTGGGGTGTAGCTCAGCAGCACCCAATTTATCTTAGGCCTTTCACTAGTCACTTAGTAAATGCTACTCAATTGAATAATGGTACCAGTCCTGTAAGGTAATAGCCGTTATTCCGTTTCATAGTTGAGGAAGTGGAGGCTCAAGGAGGTTAAATTGTCCACTGTACTGTCCACTGTTGCACAGTTGTATTAGTCAAGTAGACTTTAGTCAAGTTCTCCTTGACGCCAAAGCCTGTTCTTTTTTTTTTTTTTTGATTATCCAGGGCTGCTAAACAAATTACCACCAAACTCAATTGGCTTAAAGCAACAAACATTTATTATCTCACAAGTCCTACGAGTCAAGAATCTGGCTGGGTGTTTCTGACTCAGATTGGCTGGGTGTTTCTGACTCAGCTTGGCTGGGTGTTTCTGACTCAGGCTCTCTCACAAGGCTGCAATCAATGTGTCTACTGGGGGCATCCAGCATCTCCAGCCTCACCCACGTGGCTGTTGGCAGATCTCAGGTTCTCATTGGCTATTGGCTGGAGACAAACATATTTTGCCTTGGGGGCCTCTCCATAGGGCAGCTCACAACATGGCAGCTGGCTCCTGCCAAGTTAGTAATTGAGAGTGAGAGAGAACACCCAAGATGGAAGCCACTGTCTTTTCACAACCTAATCTTGAAGTGACATGCCATCACTTCTGCTGTGTTCTGTTCTGTAGAAGTGAGTCAATAAATCCAACCTACACTCAAGGGGAGGGGGCTACACAAAGATGTGAACACCACAAGGCAGGGGGCCATTTGGGGGCCTGGTAGAAATCATCTTTCTGAGCTCGTTTTTATGTTCTAAAATATTCTTTGCTTTACAAAAACTATTTATATTTAAACAACCCCTTAAGTAAAATCAAGCATTCTATCTGCATTTAACATCTCTCATGAACTTTTTTGTGTGGTAAGTCTTTAGGAAAGAATTTCAGAGAAGTTCTCATGCAACTTTGAAGCAAGCAGTTCAAAGTAAGATTGAAAGATGTAGCTGTGTGTGTATGTATGTGTATATGTTTGTGTGTGTATATGTATATATATATATATATCAGTATTAAAATGCTCTTTTCATGCTGGCTACAATATATAAAATATAATAATAAAATAAAGAGAGTGACAAATGACAAGTGACAGGGATAAGCAACATCTGGTACAATGTCCATTACTTTTACACAAGTCTTATTTTGCAAAGATTTCTATGTGCAATTTGGATGAGAACCAAAAGAAATATCTTAGTGGCCACCTGACCTATGCTATGTGTGCATCTGTCCTCTCTAAAGTAATATTTTATTAATGTTCAGAATTAGCTAATAATGTTTACCGACTATATAATAGGAACAGAGTCCTTCATTCAGGTGAACACTTGGTAAAACTTTTCTTTAACTCCTGAAGCTTTAGAATTCAATTGACTAGGCTGAAATATCTGAACATCCTAGGGCCTAACGGGGAAAGGCAGGATGGATAGACAGAAGGCCACTTGCACAGGGCCTTGGGGTCCCAGAGACATTGCGTCAAAGGTCTGCTCTTCTGCTGGGGGTTCTTGGGCAAGTGCTCTTGTCTGAAACAACACCCACCCACCTGACAGGGCAACTGTGAGAAGAGGCAGCATAGCCAGGTGATTTAGGCGCATAGACTGAGAGCCAGACTGGGTTCATTTCCTGGCTCTGCCACTTAACTTTGGGAAAGCCAGTAACCTCTCTGCTCAGCTTCTCCATCTGAAAAGTGGGCGTACGATGGCACCTACCTCACTGTACTGTTGGGAGGATTATATGAGTTAATATGTGCAAAGCTCTTAGAATAGTACTTGGCACTTGGTAAGTGTTAAGTCAAGGACAAATGAAGTCATTTGTGTAAAAGCCATAACATAGTACCTGGCATAAAGTTAGAAAATTAATAAATTATTCTCAATTTTTAAACCTTTAATTTCTTCACCTGTAAAATGGTGATGTTAATGCCTATCTTATAGAGTTCTTTTTTTTTCTGAACAGTAGAAAATTTTTAAATTATTTTATTTATTTTTTATTGAAGTATAGTTGATTTACAATGTTGTGTTAGTTTCAGGTGTACAGCACAGTGATTCAGTTATATATCTATATATCTATATATCTATCTATATATATATATCTGATTCTTTTCCCCTATAGGTTATTACATAATATTGAGTATAGTCCCCTGTGCTGTACAGTAGGTCCTTGTTGATTATCTATTTTGTATATAGTAGTGTGTATATATTACTCCCAAATTCCTAATTTATCCCTCTCCCCACACCTTTCCCTTTGGTAACCATAGTTTGTTTTCTATGTCTGTGAGTCTCTTTCTGTTTTGAAAATATGTTCATTTGTATCATTTTTTAAAGATTCCATATAAAAGTGATATCATATGATATTTGTCTTTCTCTGTCTGACTTACTTCACTTAGTATGATAATCTCTAGGTCCATTCATGTTGCTGTAAATGGTATTATTTCATTCTTTCTTATGGCTAAGTAGTAAAGAGTTCTCTTATAGAGTTCCTATGAAAATAAAATAAAATAATATATATAAAACATCTAATGGTTTGTGACCCAAATAAGGACTTTCTAAATGGAAGCTATTATGATGATGAATATTCACATACAATTATAGAGCTACCAATACGTGGGAGTTGGGGATGTCAAATAATTCAGTGAAAAATCTCTCTCAAGTCAGGAGGTAAATATCTCAGCTCTAGGAGAGTGCTGTGCTCTGAGATGACTACAAGATGTTTCTTTTAGCCCGGCTAGTGCTTTCTGGAGTTACTTTGGGGCTGTTATGTGTCCAGGGAAATGTGAGTCTGAAAATGGTTTCCTCTGGTTTCAGCTTGGTATTTTAATCGGCATATTAAGTTTCCTATCTATTTCTCTTTTGTGTTTTTAATAATATCCCTTTGTGGTTGCAGGCTGAGTGCAGAAAGAATGTATTAGAAGGAGCTAGTAGAGATAAATGCCGTCCACACACTGAGAGTCTGTAGCTCTGGGATCACTGGCTGTCAACCCTGTGAGCTATTTCCAGAGGGCCTCGCTCACAGATCACAGGGTGATGAGGAGGGGAGGCTTGGGGGCACCCAAAGGCCTGCTGAAATTCTTTTGTTCTGCTTTCTCAAGGACTGCCACTGTGCCTTTTTCCCCACTTGAGAACCCCACTCAAGAATGCTTAATGTCTCGGAGCTCTCCTTCAAGGCTGAGAGGGACATTTTGTAGGTAGCACTAGCGTGGGTAGAAAAGAATGCATTTCTCAAAAACATAACCCTGTCTATGACCCTGCTAATGATAACCACAAACCAAGGGGAAAGAAAAGCATTTTAAAGCTGTTCTGGGAAGTAGGTCGCTCCCTGACCTCCTCCCCTAAGCCAGAGCTCTGAGTATCAGACTGAAGGCAAACATACCACAAAACAAGACAGTGGGAGACACTTCATGACTAATTGGCTTTAAGAACACGGAATAAAGGAAAATATATAAACAACTCTTGAGCTTTGAAAATAAGTACTACTAAGGACCGTGGATTGCTCATACAATTTCGTATTTATTAGAAATACCAACCTCCGTGACCATCAATGTCCCACCCTAATGTTGAGTTCATTAGGGGTGTATCATCTCTAATGATAATCTTCAGCTGTATCTGAAATTTTACTTATGTTTTTGATCCCTCTTTCATTTTTCTTACCTGGAGGCTTCAGAGAAGTCTCGTCAGAGTTAACTTGGCAATATTTTGTGGATCTTAAATCAAGTAAATTTCATAAAAGTCCTAACTTTCAGCGCCTTTCAAATGGTATTAGCTTGGCTTTAAACTTCTTAGTTAGAGAATTTCAGTGGCAAAGGATAAGTTCCTGGTATCTGTTATTAACTCCCTGTTTGGGGATTAGTCCTGTGTTTTGGTGTGGGATATAAACATATCCGGATAATTCTCCTGAGCTTCACTTGTTGAGATTTGACATGTGTCCTATCACTTAGTTATGGCTTAGCTCCCAGAAAGCTCTGCTGGCACCTCTGAGACAGCTGCCTGCCCCTCCCCACAGCATACACCCTCAGTCGGGTCCAAATCTTCCCTTTAGCCAAAAAAAAACAAGAAACAAAAACAAAACAAAAAACAAAGCTAATAACAAAATACAGACTAGAAACCCTTCATCTTGAAAGGCTCTCTCAGCTTTGTGTGGCTTGGAGCTGTTAGCCACAGAGATATCAAAGGATCAGACCTGGGTTATTTCGTCTTGACTTGGTAGGGCTTCCAAATGCCTTTCCCACTCTACTTCCTGGCCACTCCCTCCAACCCGACATTTTAGCTTTCCTCACTGTCAGTTTGTCTTACTGGGTCCCAGGAGCATCTTTTCTAGGGAGCATTTGCTACCTCCAATGTTGCTAAAACAGAAGCCGTTGCCCTCTTTAGAACTCCACTGTTGTGTATAGAAGTAGAGGACTGGAATTAGTAAAAAAGACCTGAGTGTGTATGTGTGTCCTCATGTGAGATGTTTCTAACTTGAAAGGATCATTCATGCATGTTATAATCTTTGTTCTACTACCACAGAGTGTTTTCTCTCTGTGTGAAGTAACCAGCTGGGTGGTATCCAGTAGGGTGCTGGGAATTGGAAAAATTGTTCTTATTTGTAGCATTTGCCAATTTCCTTGTTTTATATACGCCCAGCTTGGTTGATTTCAAGATAGCAAAGTGAAGTCACTGAACAAAGACTTGGGAAGAAATGCACATCACCAGCTCTGCCAGCAGTGTGAGTCTGGTCCAGCACAGGGTTGCAGGGAGAAGGCCAGGAAAGGTTTATAGAGCAAGCAGTTCTTGAGCTTGAATCTAGAAAGATGAGGAGGTATTTTCTGAGTGGATACAGACAAGGGGGAAGAAGGCAAGAGGCAAGAATGCCTAGCAAAGAGTGGACAACTTTCGCTGCATACTAAGTGTGTACGTGTGCACTTGTGTGTGTGGTGGCACCTGTGTGGCAGGGATAGACTGGAGAAAAGACTCCCTCCAGCAAGCCATCTGTGGCTCTAGCAATAAGCCTCAGTCATCTACACAATTCACGGGATTAAATGTAACATCTATAGTCTCCTCTCAAGACTATGAGCTCCAAACCGGACAGAAGGTCATCTCCACATGGACTCCTTTCAAAAAAGAGTAGTTTCAAATATTCCTTTGGTTATAATAGTCAGTGTCCTAGTGAAATAGTCATTATTCTCGGAGCCAACATCAATACATTATTATTACAGAGAATGGCCACACAACAGGGCACAGCCAAGCCAAGGAAAAGGGAATTTCAGACTGAGAAGCGGTTAAAGGTCATACTGTGATTTGGTCTGCATAGGAAATGGAGAAAGTTTAAAGGGGAAGAGTGATGCAATGATTTGCGTCAAAATAAGAGCTTTGTGTAACAAGAACTATTTCAGAGTAGTCTAATTACCAACTGTCTCCATCACATTAGCTTGCCCTCCAAAAGCTGCATTTCCTTGGTTGCAGCCAAGGGCAATTCAGAGTATTGCTTCAAGGCAAGAAGTTTATGATTCTCAACCTGTGTACTGGTAGGTCTCGTCACTCTCGATGAAATCAACAAATATTTATTGAGTGGTATCTTGGCCCATGATACCAAGTTATCCTTATTCCTGGCACAGCAGCCCAGAGCTCTGAATGCCCTGCTCTCTCTGGCTTTTTCAGGAAGAAAAAAGGATGCCTCGAGAGATTTCTCATCAGCTCTTTCCACTTCTGCTTCTTGACCTACACGGCAGGCTCCAGGGGTTAGGGATGCTCAGACATTATTTTTCTGGCTTCTTTCTGTTTCATGAGGATGGTCTAGTCTAGCTTCTGTGGAATTTAACTATTGTTTATATAATTTAACTATATTTAAACATGTAATTTAATATAACTAGATACAAAAATACTATAAATATAACTGTAACTAACTTAACTATACTTTGTAACATGGACATGTTCTAGAGGCTTTTGGGTAATGCGTTCTTTAAAAATGAACCAGAAAAAGTCACCACAAATCAGGAGCACAAACTGAGTTTCTCCCTTAAGGTCTTTTTTAAAAAAACATAATTTCCTTTTTTTTAAACTATGGGAAAAATGCTAATTTTCTTACACAGGAAACTTTAGCAATCCAATTACAGTGAATAGTAAAAATAGTTTCCTAGTGGGAGTTATTAAGGATATTGAAATAAACCCCCCTGGTAACACCAAATATCAGTTAAAAGTATATGGATAAATCAGGACAGAGAGGCAGAAATAAGAATTTGGAAGTCATATATTACCAAAGTCACCATTTTGCTGCCTCTCCTAGTGGCCAGCATGGTTCTTTCCATGTTGTTTAAATAATGTACCAGGATAAACACGAGATTAAGTTTAACATCATCCTGCTGCTGCTGTCAACAGGCAAGCTTTTAAATGCTACTTCCCCTTCAGCTACTAAGTTGTTGCTCAGAAAATATCTGATAGGCAAGAATGGCCATCATAGGACATTCCTTCCCTAGCACAGTGAAGGGTATGGTATTGTAAAGGAAAAAATATATATTATATCAATTTATATTAGGTAAATAAAATTTTAAATTCTACAAAATTGGCTCCAAAGGAGTTTCCGAATGAGTGGAAGGCAGCCCCTACTAGAAGCCCAGGCTCTGAGGGCTGGTCTTTTCATGAGATCATCCTTGTCATGTTGTTTCAATTACTTGAGGCCAAGCACCATCACACAAGCATGAGGATGAAGTCATTCTCTAGAGCTCTGAGTTCAGGAGCTGAGCCTCTTCCTATCCCAGTGGTGTCCCCCGGTTCATCTCTCCCCATCTCAATTGTCCTGGAGAAACGGTAGAACCAGGAATTAAGGGAGCTTTCCTTTGGGACACAACACTCAGAGGCGACCACATGGTACAGCTGGATAAGCAGAGTCATCAGAGGGCAGCCTCTTAGTGGTTAACTGAGCTGGTGGTCTATTTAACCTCTCTGAACCTCATAGGTAAAAGGGAGCTCATAATACTTACCCTACAGATTGTTTGAAGATTAAATGAAACAGGGATAAAGCACCTGGCACAGAGTAGAATTCAGTCAACAATGGTGGCTCTCATCATACTTCAAAGCTACACCAAATCCTCTCCAGATTGGAGTTTCTTCCTCTTCCCTCCCAGCAACTTTCCCCCCTCTATCCAAAAGGAGAGAAGAGTGGCTGGCATTGCCTCTATTAGCATCACCACAGGCAGGCCAACTACAAATTGAGGGTGAGGCTGAGCGAGAGGAATACGCCATGAATGGGGGCCAGAGCAACTTTTAGATAGCTCAGAGGAGCTGACTCTTCTGAGGCCCAAAGTCACATGGTGAGGCAGGAATAGCTGTCAGTGGACAAGAGCTTAGCTCAGTAAAGAGGGGCCAGATCTTATGCTCTGAGAGGACAGGCAGCCCCACCACTACCAACAAGATGCAAAAACAACCTGTAATTTTCTACCACTTGGCTGGGGTGCAGGATGCTTGAGCTGTCCAAAACCACCTATGCTACACACAGTGTACATTGCTGTTTGTATGTCTGCCTGCTTTTGTTTGTTTTCAGTGTCTTAGCAGATTGGCTCTGGGTTCATGCTGCATGTTGTATTTGACAAGAGGAGGTGTTTTAATATCCTTGCTTGGCTAGAACTATCTCAAATCTGATGAGTTCAGTTATTTTGAATAGGATGAAGTATTGCCCCAGGTTTCTACATAATCATAGCATAGAACAGTTCAACTTTAAACTTGAGTTAGCTAACTTAAATACTTACTAAAATAACCATATCTGGAGCAAGCCCCACAGATTCCTGGAGTTCTGATCAACTCTTGGGCAAACCATGCATGTCAAAACATACTTGATGACTTATCTGAGCTATAATCTGGGAAGCTGAAATTGATAGAGCATCCTTGTTCTTACCCTAACCTTCCTATGTATGTGTCTGTTGTCCAGTACCTTAAATGGGTGAGACCAGTGAAGATTTAACAGTTACCTTATTCCAAATGTCTATGATTTATATTCAGTCCACAAAAGATTTATATTCACCCACACAAATGAAGTAAAACTGAATTTATTCATTCATTCACAAATACTTTATGGCATCCAACTTGTGCCAGACAATTTATAAGCACTGGGGTTACAAATGTGAATGGCCCAATCTCTGCCTGAAAGACTTACAGTCTAGCAGAAGAGGTGGTATTGCAGATACATAGAGGATGCAAATAAGGGGAGTGGTCAATTCTATGGGGATTGGAAATCAGGAAAGACTTCGTGGAAAAAAATGACCTTTGTTCGGGATCAAGACTTCAAATCAAGAAGTCTTTCCTGATTTCCAGTCCCCGTAAAACTGACCACTCCCCTCATGAACTCAGGATTATCCTAGCAGCCAATGATGATCAATCACACTGTGACAACTTTTCTGGCTTGAATTATCCACGTAGACTATTAGAATGACCCTAAGTTCACTCACTAATTGAAGAGTCACTGCTTTTATAACACGTGTTCATCTCTTCAGTCAGCAAAAGAAACTTTGCTTTGACATTTGACAACCTCAACAGTTTTGGCCAATTCTAGTAAAGATTCATGAGATCAAACTCTATAAACAGAGGCATGTGGGAAAAAGAAATAACTGAAATTATGCCCTTTATTTATAGCTGTCTTCTCAATAGTGAAAGTTTAAAAGTCGACTTTTAAAAAGATTGGAGCTTAAGATGAGCTACCTGGTAACAAAGCCAAGGAGGGAACGGAAGCCCTGGAGTCAGTTTCAAGTCATTGACAATTAGTATGACTCCAGATGCACTGCATGTTCGCCCCCAAATGTTTGTCACATCTTTACCTCCAAGTGATGATATCCAAACTTACACTGGTAGACTCCCTTTTCTTTATCATCAGGTTTGATTCTATTTAAAGTATAACTAGTCCCATAGATGTATTTTATACCTTGGTGTAAATAAATCTGCCAGCTTCTTTCTTGAGACCAGTAGCACCATGGGTGAAAAAGAGAGTGCTGCTAAGGTGGAAAGAGGGGGAGAAGAGTGAATAAAATAAAGGTTGAGGGCACTCCAAGTTTTTTTTACTTGTAATTTGCTAAAGACCAATCCTGGTCACAGTTTAGAAGAAACCAAAAATTCACAGATAAGAATTGGTACCAATACCTGAGATTCTAAAGATTTGTAAGACAGGTGAGTTTGATGGTTTTGATAATCAAGACTGACACCCACCCTTATCTCCCAGCCTCAGCTTGTAGTCTTACAAGAGTTTCCAGTCCAGAATGAATCAGATTACAGTAGGTACCCAGTGACATGACAGGATGTCACCTGCCCCATGGTACTCTGAGAAAACAGCTGCAGTCACAGTTCCTCATCAAGGACATTCAGAGTCATATTTCACTTTTCCTTTTTTTCAGTTTTATTGTAACATGCTCTTCCTTGTTCTTAGATCTGATTGTTGTACAGAGCATCTAATTTCTCAGTCCCCACCCACAGGCCAGTAGAGACCTGTCAGGAAGGGAATGAATCAGTGTCTCAAAACCCCAGTACAGTCACTAAAGGAACCTTCAATTCCTACCTGGGCAGAGTATTTGCACCTGTACACATTCATTAGCAAGTACGGATTGAACACTCTCTGTGTAGCACCTGGACCTGCCCCGTGACAGAAATCAGAATGGTATCAGACACAGTTCTGGTTTTGTTGTGCTTATAATTGTACTGGAGAGATAAGTCACAAATGCAGGAAAGGTTGGGTCACAGTAGGAGGTAGTAGGGGACTAACTCTCTAAAGAGAACAATAGAAAGTCAGGAAAAGGAGAGGTACCTGTAGCTGGAGTAGTTAAGCTCTATGGGGGCAGGGACTAGGGCTAGTGTTCCTCGTTGTATCCCCAGGGTCTATAACATAGTGGGTGCTGAATAAATATTTGTTAAATGAATGAGTAGATAGATGGATGAATGGATGAAGGGATGAATGGATGGATAAATGATGGATAGATGCTATTGTCAAATACTCCATGAAAGAGGTAGTTTTTGAAGATTGGCTAGACTTTTGATAAAGAGGAGAAGGGAGAGGGAAAATAAGAAAAAGTTCCTCTCCTAAAGTCCCCCAGGGCATTCAGCAGGATTGGGATGCTGTCAAGATAGAGCGAGCATTCAAAAACCCTTGGCCAGGCATAGAGGGAACCTACTACAACATAATAAAGGCCAAATATGACAAACCCACAGCAAACATCATTCTCAATGATGAAAAACTGAAAGCATTTCCTCTAAGATCAGGAACAAGACAAGGATGTTCACTCTCACCACTATTATTCAACATAGTTTTGGAAGTCCTAGCCATGGCAATCAGAGAAGAAAAAGAAATAAAAGGAATACAAATTGGAAAAGAAGTAAAACTGTCACTGTTTGCAGATGACATGATACTATACATACAGAATCCTAAAGATGCCACCAGAAAACTACTGGAGCTAATCAATGAATTTGGTAAAGTTGCAGGATACAAAATTAATGCACAGAAATCTCTTGCATTCCTTTACACTAATGATGAAAAATCTGAAAGAGAAATTAAGGAAACACTCCCATCTACCACTGCAACAAAAAGAATAAAATACCTAGGAATAAACCTACCTAGGGAGACAAAAGACCTGTATGCAGAAAACTATAAGACACTGATGAAAGAAATTAAAGATGATACCAACAGATGGAGAGATATACCATGTTCTTGGATTGGAAGAATCAATATTGTGAAAATGACTATACTACCCAAAGCAATCTACAGATTCAATGCAATCCCTATCAAATTACCAATGGCAGTTTTTACGGAACTAGAACAAAAACTCTTAAAATTTCTGTGGAGACACAAAAGACCCCCAAATAGCCAAAGCAGTCTTGAGGGAAAAAAACGGAGCTGGAGGAATCAGACTCCCTGACTTCAGACTATACTACAAAGCTACAGTAATCAAGACAATATGGTACTGGCACAAAAAACAGAAATATAGATCAATGGAACAGGTTAGAAAGCCCAGAGATAAACTCACGCACCTATGGTCAACTAATCTCTGACAAAGGAGGCAAGGATATACAATGGAGAAAAGACAGCCTCTTCAATAAGTGGTGCTGGGAAAACTGGACAGCTACATGTAAAAGAATGAAATTAGAACACTCCCTAACGCTGTACACAAAAATAAACTCAAAATGGATTAGAGACCTAAATGTAAGACTGGACACTATAAAACTCTTAGAGGAAAACATAGGAAGAACACTCTTTGACATAAATCACAGCAAGATCTTTTTTGATCCACCTCCTAGAGTAATGGAAATAAAAACAAAAATAAACAAATGGGACCTAATGAAACGTCAAAGCTTTTGCACAGCAAAGGAAACCATAAACAAGACGAAAAGACAACTCTCAGAATGGGAAAAAATATTTGCAAATGAATCATCAGACAAAGGATTAATCTCCAAAATATATAAACAGCTCATGCAGCTCAATATTAAAAAAACAAACAACCCAATCCAAAAATGGGCAGAAGACCTAAATAGACATTTCTCCAAAGAAGACATACAGATGGCCAAGAAGCACATGAAAAGCTGCTCAACATCACTAATTATTAGAGAAATGCAAATCAAAACTACAATGAGGTATCACCTCACACCAGTTAGAATGGGCTTCATCAGAAAATCTACAAACAACAAATGCTGGAGAGGATGTGGAGAAAAGGGAACCCTCTTGCACTGTTTGTGGGAATGTAAATTGATATAGCCACTATGGAGAACAGTATGGAGGTTCCTTAAAGAACTAAAAATAGAATTACCATATGACCCAGCAACCCCACTACTGGGCATATACCCAGAGAAAACCATAATTCAAAAAGACACATGCACCCCAATGTTCATTGCAGCACTATTTACAATAGCCAGATCATGGAGGCAACCTAAATGCCCATCGACAGACAGATGGATAAAGAAGATGTGGTACATATATACAATGGAATATTACTCAGCCATAAAAGGAACGAAATTGGGTCATTTGTAGAGACGTGGATGGATCTAGAGACTGTCATACAGAGTGAAGTAAGTCAGAAAGAGAAAAACAAATATCGTATGTTAACGCATATATGTGGAAGCTAGAAAATGGTACAGATGAACCGTTTTGCAGAGCAGAAATTGAGACACAGAAGTAGAGAAAAAAACGTATGGATACCAAGTGGGGAAAGCGGCGGGGGGTGGAGGTGGTGGTGTGATGAATTGGGAGATTGGGATTGACATGTATACACTGATGTGTATAAAATGGATGACTAATAAGAAAAAAAATTAAAAAACAAAACCAAAAAAACCCCCAAAACCCTTGGCCAGTTCTGAGTCCTGAGCAATGCCACAACTTCAACCTTTTGTCACTATCAGTGGGCAGTAAGAACAGTGTCAGGCTAGAATCCAAAAAGAGAAAGTGGGAGATAGAAAGTGGAAAGGAAGCTTCTTGTTTTAAATACAACCTCAGAGCCACTGGAGGTGCCTCTTCCACCAGCCACTCATCCATCTATGGGGCAGGCTCACAGAAAGCCCAGATTGTCACACCCTGCCTGTGTCCATGTAACACTAAAGGAGCCAGAGCCAACTTGTATCAATTACAAGTTACAAATTGTATCAATTACAAGTTACAACTTGTATCAATTACAATGGTCATTGTGAAGACAGGGATCCACCAGGTTACAACTGTTCCCATCCTTTTCTGCTGGGCCCTACCAGGCTTGGCTTCCAATCTGAACCTTGACTTTCTCCCAAGATGAGCCACTTGATTCACATCCAGAGGCTCTTAATACCAAACTAGTTAATACATCCAAGCATTGACAATAGTACCGGACCCATAGCAAGACACATCCTGCTATCTGCTTTTATGGTCTATGGAGGCAGTAATAGGTATTCAAGCTGAAGGCAGCCCCATCCAGCCAGTGCCTGGTACTCATCGTATGTTTGTAGAGTGAAGGAGTAAGGCAGCTGTGGTCCATAGTGCAGGTCCGCCTTCTGCTAGTCTTTCCCTGCCCTAAACCCTAGTTTAAATGACTGGACTTCTGCCATCTCTCTATTCTATTACCAGGGGGTTTCTACTTTTCTCTTGTGTATCCAGGACTGAAATCCTGCCCTAGGACACAAGTCTATTATCTGTTTCTTTCCTGAATGACGTGTCTGAATTTCTCAAATATTGCTTTCCACAAATTACCTTGGACTTCCATTGTGCATGGGTCCTCAATACGGTTTCTTGTCTCAGTGCTCTCTTATTCTCATTCCCTCTTCACTTCTTTAATTTCTATTCCTGCTTCAAAGTTCACCTCAACCATCCCCTCCTCTTGGAAGACTACCCAGGTCTGCCTACCCTTATATAATGTATACATTCCTCCCTTAGGTTCCCATGGCCTCCCGGCTGCATCTCTACTTACCACTACCTAGTAAGTTGCACTGCAATCACTGATCCACTCACTTGTTCTCCACGCTCAACTGTGAGCAAATGGAGGGCAGGGAATATATGTTCATGTTTGTTTCCCCATCATCTATCATAGTGTCTAGCATAGTATTCAATAAAAGTTTGTTTAAAAAAGTGAGTGAATGAATGAATGAGTGAAAGACTTCTATCCATCAGCATGGCCTGAGCTGTGACCTGTTTTTGTTCTCCGCTCTGGATGCCAAATGTTACCTCTCACACTGACTATCTCCGTCCCTAAGTCCCTGTGGTTCAAGTACCAGAATCTCTTTCACTTACTCAGAATCCCTCCCACCATGAGTGGTTTGGCTAGTCCTATTATGAATTTTGCACTGCTATGTCCCATGATAGGACACTTTGTTTAACATTGACCATGGTGGAATCACACAGCTGCACATTTCACTTTTATAATTTCAACTATATGCTCTCAGCACTACTCATGGTTTTAGAATTTAATGATACACATTTTTTATACAGTTTGGCTCCTAAATATATGCCATCTATTTCACTTGGCACAAAGAAACACTCATACGTTCCAACAGCAAAGGGAAAACTGTTAGATTTATTTAAATATGGCAGACCATGTTCTGTACTTTATGGAAAATTTAAGGAATTTTTTTTGTTTATAAAAGGATAATTTTTGTCTAGAAAAAATGTTTACCTTACACTCTGATTTTATTGTATTTTTAAAAAAATTTATCTGTATAGTTTAGTATGTAACTCCAAGACAAGGATTCCTTTTTAAATATAATCGTAATACCATCATCACACAAAGAAACTCAAGAATAATTCCTTAATATTATCAAATACCCTTGAATGTCCTATACTTGTTGTATAAATATATGTATATATATATATATATACATATTTTTTTTTTTTAAGTTTGAGGTTTTAATTAGGATCTGAGTAAAGTCCATACCTTGCAATTAGTTAATATCTCTCTTAAATTTCTTCTAATCTGTAAAATATTTCTCCATTCCTTTTTCTTTTTAATTGTATCTTGGTGTTTTGTTGTTGTAGAAACTACATTGTTTAACGTGTACTTTCCTACAGTCTAGATTTTGCTCATTACATCTTCATGGTGTTCTTTAACATGTTACCTTATTCCCTATGTATCCTTAAAATTGGTAGGTAGATCTGGAGGCTTGACTAAATTCAGATTTGGTTTTCTTTTTTTCTTTCTTTTTTTTTATTTTTTCAGAACCACTTGATAGGAGGTGTTGTGTGTTTCTATCAGGAGGTACAAAATATGGTTGTCTCCTTTTTAATGACGTTAGCAGCCATTGATGATTGCCATCTAGATCCATTATTTCATTGGGTTTTGCAAATTGGTGAAATTCTAACTCCAGTATTCCTTCTTCATATATTAAGTGCAATACTTCTAAAAGGCAAAATTTCCCTCACCTAATGTTTATTTATCCTAAGCTACAGTTTGTTTAGGAATCAAGAATAAATACTTGATTGTTTTTTTTTTATTTCTATTTTCAGTGGTTCTCTAATATTCTTCAGAGGTGATCAATAAAAAAATGAACTCATGGATTTAAGCATATTTTATGCATTTCAATCCACTGTGGTCATTTTTCTTATTGATGCTCAAGTCATTCCCTTTCTACTCAAAGAGAGACTGTTCAATTGCTCTCTGCCCTTTTGACATGACCCCAGTAGTTGCCAATAGCTACTTTTAACTTTGGTATGACAAACTGCTTCAGACTCATCTTGTGCATTTCCTCTCCCACACGTAGAATCAGCCATTTCTCTAAGAAGTCCTTGTTCCTTTTAGTGGGAAATTGTGTTTATAAGCAAAATTTAGGCTGTAGAGGTGCTCAATGGCTTTGCTCATTGCCTCTAGGTCTTTTCGGTGAGCTAGAAAAATCATGATTTTATAGAGATGGGACCCTTTATGGGACCCTTTGCTGCAGTGCTTGTGCCTGGACAAACTTCTCCTTGAACAACAGAATACAAAGAAACTGTAAGAGCAAATTATGAACAATAAGGTACAAAAAGGCCAAAACCCAACTGCCACTTCTGAGGTGCTGGGAGCAAAAGCAGGGTACTGGGCAAAATCCCTGCGCACTGCACCAACAAGGGGGTGGGCAGACCACCTAAGCCATCCCTTTGGCCCAATGCACTGACCCGCCCTTACCCTCACCTTATTTAAAGGACCAGCTCACCCCCTTCAGATAGCAAGCAAGGGAACCCGTTACTTCTTTTCACCCCCTCGAGTCCCAGTAAAGCCTTGCCTAAATTTCTTGTCTGGCCTCTTATCAATTTCTATCAATTAAAGAGTCCAAGAACCCAGATTGATAACAGAACTCAGGATTACAGAGTTCTCACTTATTCTTTATGCTCTTACCTCTGTATTTCCTTTCTCCCACACCCAAAATCTTATTTTTCAATGACTCCACATTACTATTAATTAGCTTTGTCCCACATTATACAGTCCTAAAATAACAGTAACAATATTACCACAAAAGATTTTTTTTTTAATTTATCATTTATTTATTTACTTTGGCCGTGCAGCATGCGGGATCTTAGTTCCCTGACCAGGGATCGAACCCATACCCCCTGCAGTGGAAGCACAGAGTTTTAACGAGTGGACCACCAGGGAAATCCCCACAATGCATTACTGAAAATAGTTTGAGATAAATTTTTATGTTTTTTTGTTTGTTTTCGCTTTGGGTGTATGCTATTAGAAATGTACAGTCGGATTACTGTGCTTTCCAGTCACATGGAGTACTTCCTAACAACTAGACACGACACTAGATTCATTTGTTTCATTTTACTTTTGTTTTTAGAGATTGTTTTAAATTTTAATTTTTGGTTTATAATTATGTAAAATATCTACAAGGTGTCAAAGTCAATTTTACATAAGAAAACAATTCTTAAAAGTCTAGCTTCTCTCCCTCTTCCCTATTCCCTCCCAGTAACCAAAATTTAGAAATTCTATGACTTATTTGTCTGAATTTTATTTATTTACTTTCTTCAACAAACCATTATTTTTTCACATTTTTTTTATTGAATGAAAGATTCATTAAATTCTATAGTGCTTTACAATTTTCAAAAGTTTCACACATATGGTTTCATATAATGCCATAATAACCCTTTTTAATATAGTAAATTTTAAACATAAATTTAAAATATAAACATGTATGTATATGTATGTGTATGTGTGTGCGTGTTTGTGTATTCTCCATTCCTGCAAAAAAGTGAAATATTCTACACACTTTTCTTCACCATGCCTTTTGTTACTTAACAGTAAATCCTGGAGATCACGCCACTGTAGTATAGTAATGTATGGAGAGATCCCCCATTCCTTTATACAGATGCATAGTGCTCCATTTATAGACACAGAATAGTTTATTCAGTCTCCTAGAGATGGATATTTGGGTGGTTGTAGTCTTTTGCTACTAATAGAACTACAATGGATTGCTTTGTGCAAATATCTTTTCATTGTTTGCAGGTGTATCTTGTTGTTTTTTTTAATTTATTCATTCATTCATTTGTTTGTTTGTTTGTTTGTTTTTGGCTATGTTGGGTCTTCGTTTCTGTACGAGGGCTTTCCCTAGTTGCAGCGAGCGGGAGCCACTCTTCATCGCGGTGCGCGGGCCTCTCACTGTCGCGGCCTCTCTTGTTGCGGAGCACAAGCTCCAGACGCGCAGGCTCAGTAGTTGTGGCTCACAGGCCTAGTTGCTCTGCGGCATGTGGGATCTTCCCAGACCAGGGCTCGAACCCGTGTCCCCTGCATTGGCATGCAGATTCTCAACCAGTGCACCACCAGGGAAGCCCTTGCAGGTGTATCTTTAGGAAAGATTCCTAGAAGTAGATTGCCAGGATAAAGGGCAAATGCATATATAATTTTACTAGATCTTGCCAAATTCCCCTTCATAGGGACCAACCCTTTGTAACTCCACCAGCAAAGAGAGTACTTAATTCCCTGTAGACTTGCCAACAGATTTTGTTGCCAGACGTGGATTTTTGCCAGTCTGATAGATGAGAAATGATATCCCCGTGTGGTTTCTTTTATCATGGGCAGGGTTGAGCATTCTTTCCTAACACTTAAGAACTATTTCCACCTTTTTTGTTCAATAGTCTACATCCCTAGACCATTTTTTCTATAGGGTTGATGGCTTTTTTCTTCTCTGTTTCTATAAATATTTTAATATATATGAGCATTAGCCATTAATCTGTAATGTAAGTTGCAAATATTTTTCCTAGTTTATCTCTTGTCTTTTACTTTATTTATAGTGTATTTTTCCATGTGTAATTTTAAAAAACTATGTAATCACATTTGTCATTCTTTTCCCTTAATCATATTTAGATTAAGTTTTCACTACTTTCAGATTATTGACATAACCATTTTTTTAGTACTTGTATTTGTATGATCCATTTGAAATTTATCTTAGTGAGCAGTATGAGGGATGCATCCAATTTTATTACTTTCCATGTGATTATTCAATTAACCTAACACCACTTTTTTTTTTTTAAAGTACCCCCCCCTTTTTTATTTATTTATTTATTTATTTATTTATGGCTGTGTTGGGTCTTCGTTTCTGTGCGAGGGCTTTCTCCAGTTGCGGCAAGTGGGGGCCACTCTTCATCGCGGTGCACGGGCCTCTCACTGTCGTGGCCTCTCTTGTTGTGGAGCACAGGCTCCAGACGCGCAGGCTCAGTAATTGTGGCTCACGGGCCTAGTTGCTCCGCGGCATGTGGGATCCTCCCAGACCAGGGCTCGAACCCCTATCCCCTGCATTGGCAGGCAGATTCTCAACCACTGCGCCACCAGGGAAGCCCCTAACACCACTTTTTAAAAAACTGATCTTTCTCCCTGCTGATTTGAGATCCTGTCTTTATTGTATACCAAACATCCATATGCAACTGGATCTATTTTTTAAGTTTTTCTTTTGTTTTATTAGTCTGTTTATTCATGCACTAACATAAATCTATTTTAATTGTAAAGGCTTTATAGTATGTTTTAGTGTCTAGTATGGCAAGCCCAACTCAATATTCTTTTTCAGGGTTATCCTATCTATTCTTATGTATTTGTTCTTCAACTGAACTTTATAACCAAATTGTCTAGGTCTAAAAAATAACCTGAGAGCATTTTATAGGGATGGCATTACACATATAAATTGACTTAGAGAGAATTGACATCTTTATAAAATTGAGTCTATCCAAGAACATGGTATATTTCCATTTTTTCAGGCCTACCTTTGTATGATTCAGGAGAGTTTTATAGTTTTTTGACATTCTGTGTTAATTTTCTGCCTAAATATTTTATTTTCTTACTTGTTATCGTAAATGGATTCTCCTCTTCCACTATACCTCTAATTTTTTTTTGCTTATATATATAATATAAAGGCTATTGATTTTGTTATTTTATAACTTGCTACTTTATTAAATTATTTTATTATTTTAATAGTTTCTCCATTGATTCTTTTAGGTTTTTCAATTATATAATTATGTTTCCTGAAAATAAAGATAGTTTTATTTCTTTCTTTCTAATTCTTATGCTTTTAATGGCTTTCTCCCTTGTCTAATTACACTGATTAATATCTCCAATGCAATATTAAATAGTTAACTTAGAACCTAACACCAATGTAAGAAATGACTATACTATATATTAAACAAACTCTGTCTCCAAGAAACAAAACAGTTAAGCTATTGTATCTATGTCAGTCTAAAAGACATTACAAACTACAATCTTTTACATAAGGTGGGAACTTTCAGCAGTGATCAATCCTTCTTCATGGCAAGTGAGAACATGTACCCCTGGACCTCCTGAATCTAAGTAGATCTTAAAGCTGATGGGATCCTTTCTGAATGGAGCCTCAAGAGTCTCATGGGAACTCACTAGAGAAATTCTCAGATTCATCCCATGAATAAATGCACTGATCCTTCCAATCCTTTAACTATTTCTTACATTGATTTTTAAAGTTTTGTTTTATAGTAACATCTTACCCATTCAGACTTAAAGAAAAAAAATCAGTCTAAAGTAATGGAAAACTAGAATGATAAAAATCTTGCCACATATTTGACGTTGTTCATATGGATAAGATGGTTGCAACCCAAGTGTCCATCAGTAGATGACTGGATAGCCAAAGTGTGGTATATACTTAAAATGGAATATAATTCAGCCTTAAAAAAGAATGAAGTACTGATACATGCTATAACATGAATGAACCTTGATCACATTAAGTGAAACAAGGCAGACACAAAAGGACAAATACTGTATGATTCCACTTATATGTCATCATTTAATGGGTACAAAATTTCTGTTAGGAATGGTGGGAAAAGTTCTGGAAATAGAGAGTGGTGATGGTTGCACAACCTTGTGAATGTTCTTAATGCCACTGAATTACACACTTAAAAATGGTTAAAATGGTAAATTGTGTTATGTATATTTTACCATGCACTTGAAAAAGAAGTCTATAGGGGCTGTTATGAATGGAATGTGTCCCCCTAAATTCATATGTTGATATCCTAACCAACAATGTGATGGTATTAGTAGGTGGGACCTTTGGGAGGTAATTAGGTCATGAGGATGAAACCTTCATGAATGGGATTCATGCTTTTGTAGGATGAGACAAGAGAGCTTGCTTCCTCTCTCTGTTGTTAGCTATGTGAGGATACAGGAAGGCAGCCATCTGTCAGCCAGGAAGCAGGCCTTCACCAGACACTGGATCTGCTGTCACCTTGATCTTGGACTTCCAGCCTCTACAATTGTGAGAAATAAACGTGTGCTGTTTAAGCAAAAAAAAAAAAAAAAAAAAAAAAAAAAGATGGTTGTGACATTTTTCTGGTGTCAGGTATAGCTCCAGAGCCCAGGGGCATGTGGGACTCCAGGTCAGAAGGGTCTTTACTAACTTAGTAGGTCATGGCCTGGGGCTTAAGCACATGCCTTCATCTGCCTCAGAAATCAAGACTCAGCCTCCGAGCTTTGGTTCTTGGTCTGCACATTTTGGACAGACTGACTTAGTAGTTAAGAGCATGACCTTGGATAAATCTATACTGGTTCCCATACTTATTAGGTATATGGTCTTCAGAAAATTAACATCAGTTAGGCCACAAGGCACTGAAGTCATTCTTGGGTTTATTATTCAGTAGTTGCAGGTGACTTGCAAAAATGGAGGGAGAAATCCTATTTAGCAATGTCATTTTACATACACTCGGATTCCTTTAATAAATCATACATTCTATATCACTCAGTAATTTCACTTCTCTGATCAAAGGTTAAATGATACATAATTTGGTACTGAAGTGGGTACTATTTTAACAAGATCTAAACCATGTGGCATAAGTTTGGGGACAAAGTAGCATGCAGAAGTCTGATAGCCTCAAGGAGGCCATGGTGACAGCCTAAAGGAAAGTGACAAAAATGTTATTGAAAGCTGGACAAAAGGGAGACTCATGTTACATAGTGGTGGAAATTTGTGGCACACTGTCTTCTGTGGAATATGGGAGATTGGAAATGTACATAATTGTCATGATTTAGTTAAAACTATTTCTGAGCAGAATGTTGAGGAATTCACCTGCATACTTTTAGCTGCATAGCATAAGATACTGATGGAGATTATCAAAAAAAGAAATTATTAAGTTTTCAAGTAGAATTTGGAGAAAATATAAAGGTCTTAGAACAATTTTTTCCAACCAGCAAAATTTTCTCAAAGTTTGAAATGACCTTAAGGCAGAAATCAGAAAAACATGATCTTAGGGTAAAGTTGAAGCCAACAGTATAGCTATAAAACCCTTTGCTAAGAGCTTAGAAATATTGTAGGCAGTGCCTAACAGACCATTTTGGAAAAATAGCCTTTTCAATACCTCAAGTGTGTACCTCTCAGATCCTCTCTTGGATGCATAAGAGGACATCTAAAAATCATCAAGATTCTGTCCCTCAGCAGCCTCTCGAGGAACTCAAGGAAGAGAAAGGATGATTTTGAGATTTGGAGGTACAACTTTGCATAATGGAGTGAAGTATAAATTGATACATAAGAAACACACTAAATTTAAAAAATATATACTATGTTGGCCTGAAAGGAACAAAGACAATGTAAAATAAAAAGAGTCCTTCAGACTCCATAATGCCTATGGACAGGAAACAACTTGGTAAAAATACTCTCTCAAACATGGACTTTTCTCATGGAAATGTAAAGATCACTGAAAGGACGAAGCCAAGACTCATGGAATACAACCCGCAGAGAGCAGGATAGCCCTAATCAAGGAGGGGGCAACATATGCCTGGCTACATTTCAGAATTGCCATAGACCACTGACTGTTCTCGTTTCCCCTTTTTGAACAGGAGTATCTATTGCAGCTATTCTATGCTTGTCACACATTATATGTCATGTGTAGGATGGGAGGAGATAACTTATCTCTTTAGCTCATAAGTCTTCAAACTGCACATGGACATGATTTAGATGATACAATATTGGATCTTGAGCCTAAGTCTCATGCTGTAATGAGATGGGACTTTAAGGTATATAGGGAAAGGCGAATATTTTGCTAGTAGGAAGGATGTAAGAAGGGGGACCGTGGCCATTTGTATTTTCCAAAGATAACCATAACAATATCTGCCATCCACATGCTCACCTTTAATGTGACCTTGTCATTCCTTACTGGTCACTCTACCAAGAGGTGGAGTCTAATTTCCCTCTCCTTGAATCTAGGTTGAACAAGAGAATGCAGAGGAAATAACACTGCATGACTTTTGAGGCTAAATTTAAAAAAGGTTTTCAACTTCAGTTTTGTCTTTTAGAACACTCGCTCTGCATGCTCCCTCTCAGGATGGTCTCTCTTGGAAACCAGCTCCATGATCTAAGGATCCTAAGCCACATGGAGAGACCATGTGTAGGTCCAACAGCTCCAGCTGAGCCTGACATCAAATCCACAGGCACCTATTATTTGAGTAAGAAAGATTCCAAATGATCCTAGCCTGCAGATGTTAGAGTCAACCCCAGACATTTCAGTCTTCAAGGTTCCAGAGAGGAGAACAGAAACAAGCTATCCTTGCTGCATCTTGTCTGAATTTCTGATCTACAGAATCCATGAGCTTTAAAAAAAAGCTGCTTTTTGCCATGAAGTTTGAGGTGGTTTGCTACACATCAGCAGATAACCAAAAATAGTGCCTGAGAGTTGGGATTTTGTACAAGAAAATGATAGCTCATCAAAGATTGATGTGGGATAAGAAAAGAACACCTTTTGACATCCACACAAAAATATCAAGAGAACCTGGAAGAATAGATCCAAATAGAACTGGAACACAGAATATCTGTCCCACTGACACAGAGTATTAAACAGTTCCAAGAGGGGTAGGAACTGGTCATGAATTTTTAGACCCAATTATATATCATTTGTAGATTATTGTATGCACATAGGCCTTAATTTTACTGTCAAATGTAGAAAGGTTCTTATTGAAGAGTTCTGATTCCATTATTCTTAATTATTTTTGTTATAGCTACATGATTTAAGTCCAAATCAAGACAAAATAAAACCAAAAGATCTTTCACAGCGATGAAGAAATAAGATGATCCAGAATTATATTCCCCTAGCAAACAATCTAAAAACTGGAAAAAATATAGGAAACAACTATTTTCAGACATTGGACAATAGACAACACAGGAGTGTAGTCAGTGGGAAAAAGGAAACAAATGGGTAAGTCCTACCAGTGCCTAGGCTTTCTGTCTGGGGGAAATTCCAAGATTGTGGTGCAGGAAGGGGTAAACCCCAAAGACTCCACCAATCTTGTGGGTTTTTTTTTTTTTAATATGTAATTGTATTATCTTTTGTTTAAAATTTTTTTTTATTTTTATACAATTTTTAAAGATAGCTTTCCATTTACAGTTACTACAAAATATTGGCTATATTCCCTGGGTTGTACAATACATTCTTGAACCTATCTTACACCCAATATTTTATACCTCCCACTCCCCCAATCTTGTTTTTTTGAAAAGACAAATGTCAGAGTTCCAGAAAGCTGAGGCAATAAGAATTTCAAAGATAGAATATCTAAGAGAAGAGAGTGACTCCAAGAAAGAGTTCCAGAAATCTGCAGAGGGATTGTGTACAGATCTGTACACATGTAAAGTAAATCCAACGAGGTTAAACATGAATAACACCTGAGACAAAGACAATTACTCAAAGTTATAAGACAATTTCAAGAGCTCTCACAGGGCCAGGAATTGTTCAAATTCTCTTTGGACAAAATGGAGAAATTTTGATGTATAATACATGGGGCATAAAATACACATTCCAGAAAGGTCGAATCGTAGAATTAGGGCTAAATTAACCCTGCAATGAGGACAACTCCAGACCTGCCTTAAAAGCATTTAAAAACAAACTGCAAGCACTGTTTACAATAACCAAGACATGGAAGCAACCTAAATGTCCATCAACAGAGGAATGGACAAAGATGTGGTACATATATACAATGGAATATTACTCAGCTATTAAAAAGAATGAAATAATGCCATTTTCAGCAACATGGATGGACCTAGAGATTGTTATACTGAGTTAAGTAAGTCAGACAGAGAAAGAGAAATATATGATATCGCTTATATGAGGAATCTAAAAAGAAATGATACAAATGAACTTATTTACAAAACAGAAACAGACTCACAGACTTAGAGAACAAATTTATGGTTACCAGGGGGGAAGAGTGGGGGGAATGGATAGTTAGGGAGTTGGGAATTGACATGTACACACTGCTGTATTTAAAATGGATAACCAACAAGGACCTACTGTATAGCACAGGGAACTCTGCTCAATATTATGTATCAACCTAAATAGGAAAAGAATTAGAAGAAAGAATAGATACATGTATTTGTATAACTGAATCACTTTGCTGTACACCTGAAACTATCACAACATTGTTAATCAACTATACTCCAATATAAAATAAAAAGTTAAAATAATACTAGCTAATATTTGCCCTGATATTTTCTACTTATTAAAGTTATTTCATTAAAATTATATAATAATGCTTAAATCTACATAAAGACCCATTGGAATATTGCTTATCTTTGTTCCCATCTAAAGCTTCAGATCAATGTTTTTCCATGAATAGAGATGTCCAGTAAATGAAGACCCAATGAGGAGAAAAACAAAAACAAAAACAAATTGCAAGAAGATCAAACTTATCTGCAATACCTTAATTGCCCGCCGATAAAAGTTAAACACTCTTTAAATTAATACATCAAAATACAGCATCCAACAAGATAAAATTCACAATGTCTAGCATCTACTCTAATATCGCTAACATACAAAGAAACAAGTTAAGTGACACATACTAAGACAAAAGTCAGAAGCAGACCAAGAAAAGAACAGTGCTGATGAAAGTATCAGAAAAGACATTAAAAGTAGTATTATAAATATACTCTTTTCTGTGGACTGAATTGTGTCACACACACACCCCCCCCCCAATTCATATGTTGAAGCCCTAATCCCAAGTGTAACTGTACTTAGAGATAGGGCCCATAAGAAGGTAATTAAGGTTAAATGAGGTCATAAGGGTGAGGCCCTGATAGGATCAGTATCCTTATAAGAAGAGACACCAGAGCATGTGCTTTCTCTGTTTCTGCCTGTCTGTCTGTCTGTCTATTTCTCTCACTCTCTCCTCTACCCATGTGAGGACACAACGAGGAAGTTGCCAACTGCGAGCCAAGAAGAGAGCTCTCATCAGGAACCAAATGGACAGGCACCTTGATCTTGGACTTGTCAGCCTCCAGAACTGTGAGAAATAAATATCTGCTGTTTAAGCCACCCAATCTGGGGTATTTTGATATGGCATCCCATGCAGACTAATACACTCCTTCTGCCCAAGAATGTAAAGGAAAGCATCAGCATGATGAGAAGATAAAGATATTAAAGAGACTCAGATGAATTTAAGTTAAAAAACCTATAATTAAAATGAAAAATATATTGATTGACTTGAGAAGATGAAATACTACAGAAGCAAATAGCACTGCAGTTGAAGACATAGCAATAGAAACTATCAAAAATGAAGTGCAGAGAGAAAACAGACTGAGAAGAAGTGATCAGAGCCTCAGTGACCCATGGGACAATATCAATGGTCTAACATATATATAAATGGAGTTCCAAAAGAAGAGGAAAGAGAAAATAGATAATATATTTGAAGAAATATACCAATATTTTTCCAAATTTTACAAAAAATGTGAGTCTACAGATTCAAGAAACCCAACAAATCTCAAGCAGAATAAACATAAAGAAATCACACTATAGCATATAATAATCAAATTACTGAGAACCAGGGGTAAAGAGAAAATACTAAAGCCAGCCAGAGGGGGGAAAATAATTATATACAGAGAAACCAACGTTTGAATGATAGTAGACTTCTCATCAAAACAAGTAGGACAGAACACAATGGACTGACATACTTAGAATAAAAATTCAAGTATTTAATGCCACTGAACTATACACTTTAAAAATAGTAATTAAGATGGTAAATTTTATGTTATGTGTATTTTACCACAATAAAAAAGAAATACCAAAAAAATTCAATCTAGAATTCTACATTCAGCAAAAATATCTTTCAAAAATGAACATGAAATAGTGCTTTAAAAAAATCTCTGAAATATTATTGCCAGCAGGTGTGTATTATAATCAATTTTTTTTCAAGTTTTTCAGGTAAAAGAAAACTAATGATAGAGATTTGAATTTTGACCTAGGATTAATGATCACCAGAATACAAAGATAATTTTCTGATTAAAAAAATCTATTTAAAAGATAATAGATGATTTGAAGCAAAATTAATGCTCTATTGTATTGCTTATAACATATGAAGAAATAAAATAGATGGCAACAATAGCATAAAGGAAAGAGGTGGAAGGGAAGTATATGATGGCAAGATTTTTATAATATCAATGAAGAGATATAGTACTATCTAAAGGTAGACTGTGAAAAGTCAAAGATGTTTACTGTAAATGCTAGATCAACCACTAAACTAATGAAACAAAGAAGCATAAATAATAAGCCAATAGTGGAAGTAAACTTGAATCATTAAAAATACTTGATTAATTTTTAAAAAGCAAGAAAAAAAAAGAATAAAGAATTGGTAGAAAAAATAGAAAACAAATATCAAGGTGGTAGATTTAAACCCAACTAAGTAAGTAATTAAGTTACATGTATGGTCCAAGCACTCCAATTAAAATGCAGAGATTGTCAGATTTGACTAAAAAAAAAAAAAAAACCCAAAAAACAAACAACAACAACAAAAAAACCCACAGCAGAATCCAGATATATGTTACCTACAAAATACTCATTTGACATAAAAAGATGTTGACAGGAAAAAGTATACTATGCAAACATCAAACAAAAGAAAGTTGAAGTGGATTTAATACTATCAGAAATTTGATTCAGGAAAAGAAATAATACCAGGTATAAAGATGGACATTCTTTTTTAATTTTTAATTTTCAGTACATTAAATTTACTCATAAAAACATTCTAAAAATGTACAATTTTTCCTCTTTAGCAAAGTATAATAAAACATAAAAACCCCCAAAACAGAATACTTGATATTTACAATTCAAAATCAAATTAGCAGAATATTGAATATTTACAAAACAATATCTCTTAACAATATTTATAAAGCTACATGCAATTTTGTAGAATTGACTATAGTGATAATTGTATCAATTTATCAGGAAGACATACTGACTATAGTAATCATTTCACTATATACAGTTAACTCTTGAACAACATAAGTTTGAAATGTGCAGTCCTCTTACACACAGATTGTTTTCAAAAAATATAGTACCTAGATTTTCATTTTATAGATTTTTAAATTAATTAAGTGTGGGGAAAAGTTTGTGTTCAATTAGAGATCACAATATTGTGGAATCAAAAGAACTAGGATTTGAGTCCTGATTCTATCCAAACTATTTCATCTTCCTGCCCTTGGATGAGTCATTTATCAGTTCCTTTGTTTTTGAAGCAAGATATGCAATACTTGGATTTCTGACTGCCTGGGGTTGGTGCTCCCAACCCTTCTCAAACTGTTCAAGGGTCACCTGTATATGTTTATCAAATCATCATGTTGTATACCTTGAACATATACAATTTTTATTAAAAAATTAATCTAGAACGAAAGAAGAAAAACAATACTAAATATATGCACACCTAATAACTAAGGTGTAAAAATAACAAAACAAAAACTAATAAAACTGAAAGTAGAAATAGATTATAATCTATGAATACAGTTAGAAATCTTAATATTCTTCAGTAATTGATAGAATAAGTAGACACACCAGTTTAATTGATGTTTATAGAACACACCACCCAACTAGAGCAGAATAAACATTTTCAAGTGCACATAAAACATTCATCTAGATCATATTCTGGGCCATAACATAGGTCTCAATAAATTCAAGAGGATTGAAACCATACAAAGTATATTCTTTCACTGTAGCAGAATCAAACCAGAATTAATAACAGAAAGTTAGCTGGGAAATCCCCAAATATTGGGAAATTAAAACCACACAGTTAAAAATACACCATGGGTCAAAAAAGAAATCACAAGGGAAATTAGAAAATATTTTGAACTGAAATGAAAATGAAAATACAACATAACAAAATTTGCGGAATGCTGCTAAAACAATGCTTAGAGGGAAATTTATAGCATGAAATGATTATATGAGTAAAAAGTTCTAAAATCAATTATCTAAACTTCCACCTGCAAGAAAAATAAAAGCAAATTAAACTTGAAGTAAACTGAAGAAAGAAATAATAAAAATGTGTGGAAACCAATAAAATTGAAGTTGGACAAATAATTAGAGGAAAATAATTTAAGTTGGACAAATAATTAGAGGTTATGAAACCAATAGCTGGTTCTCTGAACACATCAATAAAATTGATAAGCCTGACGTTTATTTAGGTTGACCAACTCATCCTTGGTTTGCCTGGGACTTTCCCAGTGTTAGCGCTGAGCATTCCACATTTCAGGATTCCATCAGGCTTGGGTACAACTGGCACAGCTGATCACTTTACTGTACCCAGATTGATCAGGAAGTGGAAAAAAGACACAAATTAATATATCAAGAATGAGAGATATTTTGAGCTGTATAATTGTTGGGAGACTTACCTGGCCTTTTCAGAATGATCAGCAGCACCCCTAGTCGCTACCTACTAGATGCCAGCAGTATCCTACATTTGTGACCAACAATGATGTCTCCAGTCATTCCTACATGTCCCCTGGGTGGACCAAATGGCCCTCACTTGACACCCACTGGTCTGATACATATGGGTTAACTGATTAGCAACAGCAGTATCAAGGTAATTCAATGGGAAAAAAATACACTATTGAATAAATGGTGCTAGAACAATCATATCCTTATAGAAAGAAATGAACCTTCCACTGTATAAAAAATTGACTTTAAATGGGTCATCTACCTAAACATAAGAGCTAAAACTGTAAATCCATCTGTAAGAAAACATAGGAGAAAATCTTTGTGACCCTGGGTGAGCAAAAGCTTTTTTGGACAAAGAACAGACAATGCAAAAATAATAATAAATTGGGCATCAAAAAAAAAAAAAGTCTGCTCTTCAAAGAAATTGCTAAGAAAATGAAAAACAAGCTACAGCCTGAAAGAAAATACCTGCAAAACATAAGTCTAATAAATAGCTTGTATTGGAATATATAAAGAACTCTTAAAACCCAATAAAAGAAAAACAACCCAGTGAAATTTGGGAAAAAGATGTCAACAATCACCTTACCAAAGTAGATAGGTAAATGGCAAATGAAAGCCCATGTAAAGATTCTCAACATCATTAGTCACCAGGGAAATTCAAATTAAAACCAAAATGAAGTGCAGCTATATAGATACCCATCAAAATGGCTAATTTTTTAGACAAAATAAACTAAAAATATCTGACAATACCAAGTGTTGACAGGTTTGTAGAGCGGCTGGAACTCTCATAAAATGCTGATAGGTATACAAAATGGTACAGCCTCTTTGGAAAACATTTGGCAGTTTCCTGTGAAGTTAAATACCACTTACCATACAACCCAGCATTTCCATTCCTAGGTATCTTTTCAAGAGAAATGAAAACATGTTCACACAAAGACTTATATGTAAGTATTTATGACAGCTTTATCATAATTGCCAAAAAATGGAAACAACCTAAATGTCCACCACTGGTGAGTGAATGTCCACCACTGGTGAGTGAATAAACAGATTGTGGTAGATCCAAACAATGGAATACTACTTAGCAATAGAAAGAAACAAGCTACTGATACCTACAGTGGCATAGATGAATCTCAAAAGCATTTTGTTGAATATAAAAGTCTAACACAGAAGACTACATCCGATGTAGTCATCCATATGAATTCTAGACTTACATGAAATCTAGATTTCTGTCATTATGGTGACAGAAATCAGGTCAGTGTTGCCAGGGGCTAAGGGTGGAGGAGAGAGTTGATTGCAAAGGGGTATGGGGCAACTTTTGGGGATGATGGAACCGTTGGGGATGATGTGATTGTGTACAGCTAGGTACAACTAGGCTCCACAAGGTGACTACAGGAATCAAGGTCCTTGTGCTTAGAGGGGCAGAACAGGTGGCAGCTGTGGCAGTGGCAGCAACAGCAGCTGTAACGACCCTTCATTGAGGGCTTACACTGTGCCTGGAACTGTGATAAGCCCTTTAGATGTATTATCCCATTCAATCTTCAAAATAACCATTTGGGGTGAATACTATTGCTTCCCATTGTTACACATGAGGGAACTGAGCCCCAGAGTGTTTAAGTGGCATGTCCAAAGTCACTCCACTCATCAGCAGGTGTGGCTGATCCCCAAGTCTGAGCTCTAAATTGTGGACTTATCTTGCTTCCTGCTTGGAATGCTGTTTTAACGCTTAATTCTATGTGATTGAGTTGCACAATGATATAATACTAATATTTTTTATCCCAACATGACCTTTTGCAATATAAGCTTGTACGGTTACGACACACAAATGGTTAGAGTATTTCAGCCTAAATTGAGATTCCTTGAATTAATCCTCCCCTGGCCAACAAGGAAAAGACACTTCCAGTCTTCCTATGTGTTGCAGGCTGTATTCTCTGGAAGCAGCTGCTAAGACAGAAATTCAGGTGCAAATTCTGTGATACCTGTAAAAGGAAGGGAGAGAAAGCAGGATTGGGTGAAGGGACCAGTCAAACCACAGTGTAGACCCAACGAAGTCCTGGCAAACCCGGTGGGGCGCCCTGGGGCGAGCGTTGCCCAGCAGAGTAGCCCACATTGGACAAGAATGGTCATGCCTTTCTCTCCCCACCTCACTCAGTCACTGGCTGAAGGTTGCCCCAGGGAACATGTGACCTTGAGCAAGGCCACTCTCTGCAGCAGAAGTAGCCCCAAGGTGCGGACCATTCAAGGTTGCCTGCTGACTGTATCCTGCGGCGGGGGAGCATCCTTGGAGTGGGCACCTGGGCGTGCACCTCTTAGTCCGTGGCCTGGTGCTGCCCTCAGAATGCTTCCCCATGGCACCACAATGTCACTGAGTTACCCCAAGTCCTCCCAAAAGTTTCTCTTTTTAAAAGCACTTAACATTATTTCAATAGACATACTGATACTTGAAAAAAGTAAATAAAGTCCAGGAAGTGTTGTCTTAACAAGCTTGACTGAATGATTTAAAACCAAAAACCATCTAACATAATATCAATGTTTTACTCGTAACTAGGTGCTTCTTTTAGCAGTATCATTCATTTATTCATTTAAAGTGTATGGCACGCTTTTATGCACCAGGCACTCTCCTGACTATTGAAGATATGCAAACATAAACAATATGGTAAGACTAAATAAATAATGGAAAAGACGAGCTTCTTATCCTCCATGAGCCTAAAATTTACCATGTGAGGACAACAGGGAATCAAGTAACAGTAGAACAGGGTGCTGCCTGATTTATGGAGAGCCGGTAGAGAGGGGTTTTCGACATCTGAGCTATGCCCTGAAGATGAACCACTGGAGTTGGATGGTCGGGTGGAAGGACATCCCTGGTGAAACCAGGAACATAAGCAAAGTCAGAAGTGTGAGTAGTCCAGTGAGGATTGTGTAGCGTAGGATTGGCAGAATAAGGGGCAGGAAGCCTCAAAGGCTGGTTGGGATGGACCGTGAGCAGCCCTGAACACCATGTGCCAAGGAGGCTGGAGGAATCACATGAAAGCTCAGGACAGACCAAGGCAAATCCATCCTTATGACTGGATAACTCAGCGCATGTGTCTTTCCAGATGCACAGGGTCCTTTCTTGTCTTTGCTTAGGGCCTTGTGTCCACACAGGTTTCAGGATTCTTGATTTGCTTTCTTTTCCAACTCATCATATTCTTATTCTCCCATGTCATTTCCAACTATAGCTTCTAAAAACATGCTCTCCCGTCCCTTAGGCAAGCAAGGTGGGGAGATCAGGCCACATCAGTAACAGCAAGACCTTGAGCTGATGTCAGTACCACAACGGAAGCACCTTACCCTATGGACAGCAGGTGAGTGCGCCCACACCATGGGCAATTCCTCCTCTTTTGACAAGTGCCGAAAAGAAGGGAAAGCATTGTTGTTTTATGTCCTTGATTTCTCTTGCAGTTTCTGCTCCATCTATGTGGCTACTTTCAACAGGGCTAGATACAGATACTTTATTTTGACACGATCCCTTAGAAATCAAAGAGAAATCTAACAGACTCACTTAATCAATGGCTAGAAAAATCCTCTGAAGCACACAGCTGATTTACATATGGTAAGTGAAACAGGAATTAGCAAATATTTTCTGAACTTGTAAAATGTTTTTAAGACACTTTGATGAGTCAGTGTTTAATCCTTTCTCCCATAAATAGGACAAAAGATCTTTGCCATGTTTTCTCTTAAGTAAATATATTTTAAAACTGTGCGTCCACAGTGTTTTAATTTTCTTTTCAGCTGTCACTATGATGGACATAGCAGCTGGACTGAAGGATAACACATCACACCTCAACTTTGAATTTCCTGCCTTTTGTTTTCTTGAATCATAGCCTTGATGTTGTTTAAATAGTGCTGTGTATATTTAATTTCTTTTTTCTCTTCGCAAAAACCAAACAATTTTTTTAAATCACCCCATCTTTCATGGTGGGTTATAAAAGTGTTCTTGAGCTGAAATTGAACTGGTCTCTTATTTAAACATATAAATATATATTTAGGCATTTTCATCCACTGTAATTTATTTTATTAATTGACTGCTTGGGCAGAAATGTATTTGTGCACATTTTGTCCATGTCATGTGCTTTGCATTTAAAGATAACACCGCTGATAGTGACTGCTAATTGTGTGCACAAATGGTTGGGCAAAGAACATGTATCTTCCAAGGTACATGTACACAAAGTCTGTTCTTTGCTGTTTGCAGACTATGTCATTTGTGACCCTCCCTCTTCATCTCAGATCCTCCCAAAATACACAAAGATATATGGAGTTAGAAGATACTTAGATATTATTTAGCTCAACTACTCAAATGAAGCAGGCACCCACCATTCTCTGGCCTCTGCTTATAACTTTCAGTGATAAGACATTCAGTTCTTCAGAAAGGTAGCCCATTTCATTGTCATTTATCTCTAAGTATTAAAAAATTATTCCTTTTATTGAGCCAAAGTTTCCCTTCCTCTAACTTCCACCTATTTATAGTGGCCTTTAGACCTACACAGAATATGTACTGGGAAGTCTTCAGGAGACAATTCTTACATCTCCACTTTTGTCCTCTCCAAATGAAAATTTCTCATGTTTGTTCTCTACATCTACGTCTCTATTCCTGTGAGAACCTAGATGGGTGGGATGGGGGGCGGGGGAGGGAGGTCCAAGAGGGAGGGGATATAGGTATACATACAGCTGATTCACTTCATTGTACAGCAGAAACTAACACAACATTGTAAAGCAATTATACTCCAATAAAAATAAAGAAAGGCAAAAAAAAAAAAAGAAAATTTCTCATTTCCTTCAGCAGTTCCTCACTATCTTGACAACTGCCTCTCAACCCACATCCATTTGTCAACTTTTCTCTTTTGATCAGTTCTCTTTTTAATGAAGTATAGTTGATTTACTATACCATATTAGTAACTGAATGTACACAGCATAGTGATTCAATACTTTATAGATCAGGAAAACTAGACAGCTACATGTAAAACAATGAAATTAGACTATTTCCTCACACCATACACAAAAATAAACTCAAAATGAATTAAAGACCTAAATGTGAGACCTGAAACCATAAAACTCTTAGAAAAGAACATAGGCAGAACACTCTTTGACATAAATCATAGCAATATATTTTGCTGTCTCCTAAGGCAAAGGAAACAAAAGCAAAAGTAATCAAACAGGACCTAATTAAACTTAAAAGCTTTTGCACAGCAAAGGAAACCATCAACAAAACAAAAAGACAACCTACTGAATGGGAGAAAATATTTGCAAATGATATGACCAGTAAGGGGTTAATATCCAACATATATAAACAACTCATACAACTCAACATCAAAAAAACAAACAACCCAATTAAAAAATGAATAGAAGAATTGAACAGACATTTTTCCAAAGAAGACATACAAATGGCCAATAAATGGCACATGAGAAGATACTCAACATCACTAATTATTAGAGAAATGCTGATCAAGCCACAATGAGATATCACTTCACATCTGTCAGAATGGCTATCAACAAAAGTCTACAAATAACAAATGCAAGGATGTGGAGAAAAGTGAACCCTTGTATACTGTTGGTGGGAATATAAATCGGTGCAGCCACTATGGAAAACAGTATGGAGGCTCCTCCAAAAACTAAAAATTGAACTTGCATATGATCCAGCAATTCTACTTCTGGGTATATATCTGAAAAAAATGAAAACACTGGGGACTCCCCTGGTGGCGCAGTGGTTAAGAATCCACCTTCCAATGCAGGGGACACAGGTTCGAGCCCTGGTCCAGGAAGATCCCACATACCATGGAGTAACTAAGCCCGTGCACCACAGCTACTGAGCCCACGTGCCACAACTACTGAAGCTTGCATGCCTAGAGCCCATGCTCCACAACAAGAGAAACCACTGCAACGAGAAGCCCGTGCACTGCAACGAAGAGTAGCCCCTGCTCCCTGCAATGAAGACCCAACGCAGCCAAAGATAAGTAAATAAATAAATTAAATTAAAAAAAAAAGAAAACACTAATTTGAAAAGATACATGCATCCCAATGTTCATAGCAGCATTATTTACAATAGGCAAGATACAGAAGGAACCCAAGTGTCCACCAACAGATGAATGGATAAAGAAGATTTTATACATATATATAATATATATACTTATATATTGTATTTTATATATATATATACACACACATAATGGAATATTACTCAGCCATAAAAAAATAATTAAATTCTGCCATTTGCAACAACGTAGATGGACCTGGAGAATATTGGGTCTGGTGAATGAAATAAGTCAGACAGAGAAAGACAAATACTGTATGTATGTTATCACTTATATGTCTCTTGAGTAATTCTTAAAACTCCTCATGTGTCATGAGGAGTGATACGGATACAGAGGAACATACACGTTCTTCTTTCTTCTTCCTTCCTCTAATACGGCCTTACTAGTGACTTGCCAATTTTGGCAACCAAGTTGCATTCTTGCCTTATAACTAACTTGTACTTCAAAGTTTTTTTTCTTTTCAGAAAAAGCTAAGTCATATCTATTTATCTATTTCATTTAGTATTTGTCCACTATTGGAACTAAAACATAGGACTTTACATTTAAATCCCATCTTGTTTCTTTCTTCCTTTTCATTGTTCCAGAGTTTTTTGTTTTGTTTTGCTTTTTAAGGATTTTTATTTATTTATTTTTTAGCCGCACTGCATGGCTTGCGGGATCTTAGTTCCCTGGCCAGGGACCAAACTCGTACCCCCCTGCCCCCGGCCCCCACTACCCCACAGTGGAAGCGCAGAGTCCCAACCACTGGACCGCCAGGAAATTCCCATTCCGGAGGGTTTTTGTTTTTGTTTTTGTTTTTTGCCATTTCTATCAATAAACATATTAGTTCTCTCTTCAAGCTCATTTTCAGCTGAAAATCTACCAAACAGATCCTTCATTTAAGCCATTGATGAAGACATTTCATAGGATGAGGCTCAATATGGGGCTCCTTGACAAGCCATTAAAAACTCCTTCCCAGGCTTCCCTAGTGGCGCAGTGGTTGAGAATCTGCCTGCTAATGCAGGGGACACGGGTTCGAGCCCTGGTCTGGGAAGATCCCACATGCCGCGGAGCAACTAGGCCCGTGAGCCACAATTACTGAGCCTGCGCGTCTGGAGCCTGTGCTCCGCAACAAGAGAGGCCACGATAGTGAGAGGCCCGCGCACCGCGATGAAGAGTGGCCCCTGCTTGCTGCAACTAGAGAAAGCCCTCGCACAGAAACGAAGACCCAACACAGCCAAAAATAAATAAATAAAAATAAATTTTAAAAACTCCTTCCCATCCCCAAGTTTGTTTCAGTTCATTAATCAACAGCACCCACTTACTGATCCTTCAACCAATTAGGCCAATCTCTGGCCTAATTTCTGTCTTGTTCAAAAAGAGACAATGAAAAACTTTGTTAAATGCCTTACTCAAACTATGCTATGTTTAAACTGTACCTTCTTGACATACAATTTAATAACCCAATCAAGAGTGGATTAGATGTCCTTCTAAGGCTTCAATAGCAAACTATACTTATGCTTATAATAACAATTCATGTATTGCATTGCGACCACTTATTTGTGTATTTTTTTGGTCCCAATTAGATTGTATGTTCTTTGCTGGCAAGGACTAACTCTTTTTATTCACCATTATATCCCTAATACTTACCGGTGGAGCCTGGAAGGTAATAGGTATTCAATAGGTACTGGTTAAATTAGTGAATAAATGAAGAGTGGCATAATGGAATACAACAAAAGAATCAATTTGAAGGGTATGTTGTTGGAGGTGTCTGTGGGTGAGTGGAGTAGATTTGCACATAAGTAGGTTTTATGCACAGGTTTGGAATTTGGGAGAAAGGGTTGGCCTGACAATATAGATTTTAGAGTAACAGGGACAGCAAGGAAAATTAAAACCAAGACCACGAATGAGGTTGCTTGGGGAGAGAGAGTTGGATGAGAAGAAAAGGGAAGCAATATGGCATACTGATCAAGAACCTGGGGCTCTAAAGTCAAGCTGCCTGACTACTGGACTGAATGTCAATATTATGACATAGTATGAGTGTGTTTTGTGTTTGGTAATTGCAACCACTGTTGCTTTTGTTGTGGTCATCCATTTACAATGCTTGGTGTCAGTGTATTTATCTCTTGTAAAAATAAAATACAGTGTGTGTGTGTGTGTGTGTGTGTGTGTGTGTGTGTGTGTGTGTGTGAAAAAATAAATAAATAAATAAATAAATAAAGTCAAGCTGCCTGAATATAAGTTCTGCCACTTACTTGGGCAAGAAATAACCTCATGGGCTTCATTTTCCTCATCTGTAAGATAGGGATGCAATAATAGGTCTTAATTCATATGCTCAATAAGCGGTAAAAGAATTATCAGAGTGGTGGAAGAGGAACTAAGGAACAAACCAAAGGAGAAAGAGTTTCTAGAGGAAAGTGCTCATCAGCAATATCAGGAACAGGGTGACCTAGGTATTGGAAGAAGCTTCTTTCAAGTGGTAACAGGAGAAGCCAGATTTTAGTGGCCAGAGGAAAGGCTGGGAGGTAAGCAAGTGGAAACAGCAAGTACTGGTATTTCTCACAAAGGTTGACTGTGGAGGGAAGGAGAGAGGACAGAGGCTAGACAGGGCAGGAAGTCAAGGAAATTTTTTTTTACTTGTTTTGTAGAATAGGCTTGACTTGCACATGGTCACAGGCTGGGGAGAAGGCAGCCAGCTGAAAGAAAAAGAATCTGGAATTACAGGAAAAAAAAGAGGATAACTAAGCAAGAATAGGACCCAAGCATAGACAGGAAGTAGGAGGGGGCTCAAAAGAAAAAAAGAAGGGCCTCTGTTCCTCACCAGTCTGACCTATTCTTGATGACAAGGGAAGTATGGAACCTACCTTTGCCCAGTAGATGGTTAATAAATGTTGAGACCATTTCCTAGAGTGGGAAGAAAGGAAGAAAATGGTGTGAACAGACGTTGGTAGATGAGGGGCAGCAAATGATGAGCTCCATATTTTCTGTGACATAGGCAATGATGACATCTACTGAGAAGGTTAAGTAAGGAGCTTGAGGGGAGCAGTTGAGGGGGAATCCAGAAGGAGCAGACCAGGATCAGTGTGAAGATAATTGGTGGAAGCAAGACAGGAGCTTATTATTCAAAATTCAACATGTATTCATTGAGCACCTACTATGTGCCAGGTGCTGTTCTAGGTGCTGAAGATAGAGCAGAGAACAAAACAGACATTTTCCCTGCCTTCCCAAAGCTTACATTTTAGTGGAAGAGCAACTTTGATAGGTTAAGTGTTATGAAAGAAGTTAGCAGGGTGATATGCTAAATATCAACTAGGAGGTGGAAGAGAACACTATTTGGATATAGAGCCGTCAGGAAACCATCACTTAAAAAGTAACATTTGAGTTAAATCCTGGAGCTGGGGAAAGGGCAGTGATGTTCTGATTAATTGGCTCTCAAAAAAAGAAAAAATAAAGGAAAGCTCTGATTAGTAGTTTTGCTGATTTTCATAGTGTAAATACATCACAGCCAGTTTCCAGATACCAACATGACATCACCGAATGCAGAGCTGAGAAGAAAGGAACATATTTGGCTCTGGCAAGCCTGTAGGAGCCCTTTCCAGTACACCACTAGAAGAATGCTGCAGATGAAAGAATATTTGAAAAGGAACTTCAGCAGGAAGGACTTCAGGATGATTGGGGACAGGAACGGGGGAGAGAGGCATGTAGAAAGCCGGAGAGGTTGGCAAATGCCAGATTTTCCATGTAATGAGTTGGATCTTATTCTAAATGAAATGGAACAAGATCTGATTTACATTTTAAACGGATCATTCTCATTGTTATGTGGAGAATGAGTTAGAATAGGGACAAAAATAGAAGCAGGGAGCCAGTTAAGAGTTATTGAAGTTGTCCAAGCAAGAATTAGGATGAGAGCAGTGGAAATAAAAGAAGTGAATATATTTGGAAACATATTTTGGAGGCAGAGGGTAGGAGGACTTATTGGTAGATTAGATGTGACAATTCAGAGAAGGGAACACTCAAAATGATTCCTAGGTTATCATCTTGACCAACTGGGAGGTTTCCATTTATTGAGATGTGGAAGAAAGGAGGAAAATATAGATTTGATTTTGGGAAATTAGTTTGAGATACATAGTAGGCATCCAGGTGAAAATGTCAAGTAAGCATGTGGATATAGAAATCTGGAACTAAGGAGAAAGATTGGGGATAGAGATATAAATTTGCACGTCACCTGCATCAGATGGCAGTTGAACGATGTGACCGGTTGGGATTATGTAGAAAGACTGTATTGATAGAGAAAAGATTAACCTCTGAGGAACTTAAGCATGTAGTGGTCAGCTAGAAAGGAGAATTCAGCAAAGGAGATCAGACAAAGTGACCAAGAGAAAAATAGGTCATTGTGCTCTCAGAGAAGCCTGGAGGAGAAAGTATTTCAAGAAGGAGGAAGGAGTCAACTGTGTTGAATGCTGCTGAAAGGTCAAGTAACATGAAGACAGAGAAGTGTCCACAGGACGAAGCAACATGGAGGTCTGGGTGGCCTTGACTAGAGACATTTCAGGGCCTGGTGCTGCAGAATGAATCAGGGCAACACCACTGACTCTGACATGGCAAAGCAGAAGACTAACTCTACTCAGCCTGCTCCATCCCAGGGTCAGTCTCTCCTCTGGACAAGTTGATGCAACTGTTTGGGGAAGAAAGCAGGAGGCTGACAGTCGGTCTCAGTATCACCCACTAAATAGCTGCACGATTCTACTAAGCCAAGTAACCTCTCTAGACCCTCATGTTCTCATCAGTAAAATTAGATGCTCTGAAATTCTATATATTCATTTACTCATTCAGCAAATATGTATCAAGCAGCTCTTCTATGCCAGATCCTGAATAAGAAAAAGACCATGTCCCTGCCCTTGAATAATTGTCTCTAATTTACTGACCTGCATTATAAACTTCTTATGTCTGTATATGTGGCTTACCTCCCCAACAAGATGGCAGCGTCCTTGAAGCTATATTTTTCTCATCTTGGTGTCCTCCACAGGGCCTAATACAATGCCTGGCACATACTGTGCACTTAATATCAAGGCCATGAATATGTTACACTATTAAAAATAATATTTGTTATTTTCTGATTCATGTACAAATCCTGACTCTGCCATTTATTATTTGGGCAAATTACTTAACTTGTTTCCTTAACTGTAAAATGAGATGATAATAATAGTATCTAGATCATAATGTATGATAAAAATTAAAATGAGTGCCTGGAATGTAATAAGCTATTATCGTTAACAATATGTGCTCATGGTAGAAAATTCAGAAAAATCAGGATTTATTAAAAAGTAAACTAAATTACTCATGGCTTCACAACTAGAGGTAATTAATTCTAATATTTTGATGTATCTCCTCTCACTCTTCTCTTTGCATGATATGCTGAACTCAAGTGGTTCAAATAGCAGTTATGCATGATTGTGCTTTTATTGGAAATATATTGTAGAACTTTTGATATTATGCCTTTTATCTTCCCTTCATGCAAAATAGAGTGAAATTATGTTCATTCTACTATGTTTTCAAAAATATGTATATTAAAAGCTACCAGTTATTGAGTCTTTGAATCCTAAGCATTTTGTATACATTATCCTACTGATTTATCACTACAATACATTGTAGTAGGTATTATTCCCATTTTATTGAGGAGGGAAATGAGAGTCAGAGAACATGGTATTACTGTTGTTTACCAGTATTCACTTCTCCTCTCTTTCTGGGCACATGTGAGTAGTCATTTTCTGCCATGTTGATATTAGTTGTGGCCATATCAATTTTGGTCAATGAGGTGTGAGCCGAAGTGATGTGCGTTACTTCTGGATAGGAACATTTAATTCCTTTTTTAAAAGTTTTTTATTTGTTAAAAAAATTTTTTTTTGGCACGCCATGTGGCATGCAGGATCTTAGTTCCCTGACCAGGGATTGAACCCTGCAGTGGAAGCACAGAGTCTTAACTACTGGACTGCCAGGGAAGTCCCGGAACATTTAATTCCTCATGCTTAACTCTCCACCAATCTTTCCTCTGCCATGGTGATCACGGAAACCAGCATGGATGTGGAGAATTAAAGCTGAGCCATTGTGAGGAGAACAGCTGTGCTGGAGGGTTGCCAGACCTGTGTCAGATTTTGCTTGAGCAAGAAATAAAGCTTTTTTGTTTGAAGCCACTGAAATTTTGAGATTGTTTGTTACCACAGCATAGCTTGGCCAGTCCTGACTAAGGCAGAGTGCTTAAAAGACTCCCCAAGTTCGCAGGGCTTGTAAGTAGAGCAGCCAGGATTTGGACCCAGATCCACATAAAGCCCATGTTCAATAGTTTATCTAAGAAGGGTTAGGCAAAGATTTTGTGAGAGATGGGGAGTGAAACTACTATAACAGTAACTGTCATCAGCTTTCTTATTTCACCTTGAATATGGTAATGATAGCATCATCTTTGAAGTTGTATGGCATTTCTCCAGATCTGCACATGTTGGGGAAAAAATAAGCAAAACAGGATAACCTTACCAGTTATGGTGCGATATGTGTTTTCAACATTGTGAGAGAATAACATTAAAATTGTGAAGCAAAGAGAGTTGGTGGCAAAGTTTGAAAACAGGAAGCATCTAAATTAAATCGTGTTAATTAAAAACCTTTACATAGCAAAGTTTCATACAATAAATCCTTCAGTGGAACTTCTGGGAGGCCAATCTAACCCTCTTGGGGAGGCAAAGGTGATAAAATTGATAAGTCAAGCAACTGGATAAAAGGTTTTAAAGACAGAAATTGCTGAGTACCCAGCCAGGTTGAGTGGGTAAAAGAGGGTGAAACAGGCAGAACACAAAAACAGTCATAGTTTTCGGACTACACCGATTGTTAAAACAGTATAAAGCCCTATATGATATGAAGAACTATGACAGGAGCTCCCTAACTTGTGGAGAGAGTCCTGCACTACCAGAATCTGATTGCTGGGGTATCATTTCCAAACACTGCAGCAGAAGCCATGTGGTTAGCTTTTGTCAATTTCATCCTTCATGGTGGAAGACATTAAATTTGAATATAGCTCCTAATTTATTCAAAGAAATTAAAGACAGCATCTTCTTAGTGTCTCTAACCCATCAGCACAACCCGACCAAATTAGGCACTTTTTAAAGTCAGAACATTAATCAAAAGGTAAAGGGGGGCTTCCCTGGTGGCTCAGTGGCTAAGAATCCGCCTGCCAATGCAGGGGACATGGGTTTGAGCCCTGGTCGGGGAAGATCTCACATGCCGTGGAGCAACTAAGCCCAGTGTGCCACAATCACTGAGTCTGTGCTCTACAGCCCGTGAGCCACAACTAGTGAGCCCATGTGCCACAGCTACTGAAGCTCACGCGCCTAGAGCCCGTGCTCCGCAATAAGAGAAGCCACCACAATGAGAGGCCTGCGCACCACAATGAAGAGTAGCCCCTCTCGCAGCAACTAGAGAAAGCCCGCGCACAGCAACAAAGACCCAACGCAGCCAAAAATATATTAATTAATTAATTAAAAAAAAAAAAAGGAAAAGGGATCTCTTTTTTGGGTCAGTATACAAAGAAGAAAATAGTTCCAACTGCCTATTTCCTTACTCTCTTAGCTCTGATCCCAAGACAGGATGTTATCATGGTCCTTAGGGATGGGTGACAAATGAAGTGCTAATGGATCCCTTGGACTAAATTTCAGATGCATGTGGGTCTTTGCCAAAGCTCTTGTCCAGGGAGAACCAAAGGAAAAGGACTGGGTCTTAGTGCATCATCTAAACAGAATGAATGTAGTATCAACTGCTGTAACCCAGGCTCTGACTAGGTTCTGGCAAATTCTAGTGCTCCTCATCAGCTCCACTGATGAGAAACAGGCCTACTTTTCATGACGTTGTCTCCACCATGGCTATTACATCAGAATCAGGGGCTTCATCAGCGCTGGCTTGATTGCCTTATCTGATATATGACATTTATATTCAAGAATTAAAGCATTTGTGTGGTCAAGTTATGCAAAGCATTACAAGGCTGTCTGCAATTTCCTGGCATCCTAAACTAACATACTCAAATGCTAAACCTAAACATATTCAAAATAATGTTCACTCCACCTTTTCTCAATGGGAGATAATCATAATATTTCATAAGAAATTCCTCCCAATGAAGATGTGTTTTTGTCATCTTGATGGAGTCACCTTCTGTGCAAGTAAAAATATTTTACTCTCTCATCAGCCCTTCGTATGGGTGTAAAGAGAGCTCTATGTATCAGAGTTATGTACAGTTCCCTAGCTTGGGGGCCAAAAGCACAGCTTTGGCTTCCAGGGACACAGAGCATGTCCCTAATTTGTAGCTTGGTGATGTTCAATTCTCCCCAGCAAAAAACTCAGAACTTGTCTGTAGTTGAAGTTCTAATACTTTCCAATCTCAGCACTTCTCTGCTTACTAAAGGAACATCTCAATTTCTGTGCTGGCAGGAATCATATAGAGAGTCCACACTCATTCAACAAACATTTAGTAAACATCTACTATGGGCTTCCCTGGTGGCGCAGTGGTTACGAATCCGCCTGACAATGCAGGGGACACGGGTTCGATCCCTGGTCCGGGAGGATCCCACATGCTGCAGAGAAACTAAGCCCGTGCAACAAAACTACTGAAGCCTGCGCACCTAGAGCCCGTGCTCCACAACAAGAGAAGCCACTGCAATAAGCCCGCACACCGCAATGAAGAGTAGCCCCCACTCGCCGCAACAAGAGAAAGCCCGTGCAGCAACGAAGACCCAAAGCAGCCAAAAATAAAATAAATTAAATAAATTAAAAAAAAATCTACTATGTGCTGGCCTTGTGCTAGATAGTAGGGATCCAAACTCAAGTCATACCTCCTCCCAAATATGTAGTCTGAACTTGGAGTTGGACAGAACCTGGTTGGAATTTTGGCTCTGCTTTTTACTAGCATTGTGATTTTGGGCTAGAAACTTAACCTCCCTAAGAGTCCGTCCTCTCATCTATAAGCGTGGACAATAAATGTATACATTTTACAGGGTCTTGTAAATACTGAATGATTGACATAGTGAATTAGAACAGTGCCTGGCTCATAAGACCTTCTTACTATTATTATTCTCATCTTATGGGGAAACTGAGGATGAAAGAGGTGAAGAAATTGGCTAGTAGGAGCCAGAAGTAGAAGTGAAACTAGGTTTTCCTGAAACCATGCTATGTCCTGCTTTTTCCTGAGAAGCATCAGCATCTTACAAGGCATAGATGTCTCTCCATTTTGCTGTCCACAATGGCTGTTTCATCTTAAGCCTGATTCATAACACATCACCGTTGTAGGATGGCTGTTATAGAAGTCAGGGCTACATGCGTCCTTGTTTCCATCCTCTTGGGAAAGAAGATTGACCTTAGATGTCTTTCATTTAAGAGCAAGAAAAAATGTCTCCTGGTATCACTTTGGTCAGAACTGGGTCACATGGCCATTGAGCCAGTCACTTGGAGATGTCCTTGGAACTTTGGGGCCCTTGGGATTTTCAGGACATTTCTTTCCTTCATGACTTACTCACTTAACTTACCTTATTATATTCTTAAAACCTTTAAGATTGGAGAGACTTAAACATGTTTAACTATTGATGGTTTAAGCTGTGATGATGGATAATTGACTATAACAGAGAAAGATGGTAAAATTGATAGTATAATGTTCTCAAGAAAGCAGGAGGGGATAGGAGTCAAAGCAGAGCTGGAGGAGGGACTGGCCTTAGGTAGGGGGCACTCCTCCTCTATTATAACAGGAGACAAGGAGGAGCAGATGGGTCCCAGGTTAGGCAGGTGACTGACCATTGTTCCCTTCAGCACTCTGAGTGGGGCCACAGTTTCAGCCTCATTTACTTCCACAGAGACAAGTTCTCTGCCATCCAGGATGCTGCCGAGCCCTGCCTGAAGACACTATCAAAAAGTGTGCCCTTACCCAGGGTGCCAGCATTCCTAGTTGGGCATTTCCTGTCCGGGTTTGCCATTGGAGAGCATGCTTAAGAAGCGTATCTGGTTTCCTTTTTGGATAATGCCTTCTTCTCCAGTCACTGCCACCTCATGATAAGCTCTGGCTCTGCTTTGGGCCAGGTGTCCAAGAGGTTTAGGCACAGGTTTGCAGGGTAAGGTAAACGAAGAAAGCTAGGAATACACCCTCCATACTTACTAAAGTTCTTTTAAGGAAAGCTATCTCTCCCAAGATATGTATTAATTACGAAGGGAAAAACAATAACTTCGCAGTAGAAAAATGTGGTAGACACCTCTTAACCCATTGATCAAGGTTAACAATCAATCACCAGAAATAAGATAAATTGACTTCATGTACTTCCTGATACAATGAACTCAGAAGGGTACATCATTTCTGTGATATTCATGCCAAAAATGCCTACCACAATCTAATCATGAGAAGACATCAGACCAACTCAAATCAAGAGGCATTCTACAAAAAACTGACCAGTAGTCTTCAAAAGAGTTGAGATTGTTAAAATGTCCTTCAATGGATTAATGCTTAAATAAACTGAGGTACACTGTACCATGGAAAACTCAGCAAGAAGAATGAACAAACAATTGATAAATGTAACAACTTGGATGGCTCTCAAGGGATTTTGCTGCGTGAAAAAAAAAAGCCATTTTGAGAGGTCACATACTATAAGAGTCTATTAATATGGCATTCTTGAAATGACAAAACTATAGAGATAGAGCACTGATTCATGGTTGCCAGGGTTTAGGGGGTGGGAGAGGAAGGGAGGTAACTGCGGCTCCCTCCTGGGGTAACACAAGGGATCCTTGTGATGGAACTGTCTTTTGATGGTAGCCACACAAAACCACATGTGATAAAATTGCACAGAACTAAGCACACACACAAACAGATATACACAAGTCCATATAAAAATGGTAAAATCTGAATAAAATCCATGGATTGCACAATGTCGATTTCCTGGTGTGATTTTGTGCTCTAGTCATGCAAGATGCTAATACTGAGGGAAACCAGGTGAAGTGTACAGGGATCTCTCTGTATTATTTCTTACAACTGCACGTGAATCTACAATTATCTCAAAATAAGAAGTTTAAAAAATTATATTAAGGTTGTAAAAGTCAAGGAAAGATGCAGGAGCAGTCCCAGATTCGAGGAACATAAGGAGTCATGATAACTAAATGCAATATGGGAGCCTGGATTGGATGCTGAGTCAGAAAAAGGACTAGAGTGGGATAAAGTCTGTAGTTTGGTTCATAGTACTGCATCAATGTTAATTTCTTAGTTTATATCAATGTATGATTGTTATATAAGACAGTAACATTAGGGGAAGCCAGGTGAAGAAAACTCTCCAGTATTTTTGCAACTTTTTCTATAAATATAAAATAATTTCAAAATTAAAAAAAAACTTTAAAACTTTTGTAAGAAAAAGTTTCTTTTATCCTAACTAATCAGAAATCTGATAACTAACTGTCTTTTAAACATAAGTTGGAAACCTAGCAAATTAGAGTAAGCAAAATAATGAAAAAGGGAAAACAAAAGGCATATGTAATTTCTTAATATTCTTCCCTATAGGTTTCTGTGAGTTTAAGACCATTATAGCAGCTATAATATAAAATCCTAGAGTTTAAATATCACATCGATGCTACTTTTCTATTATAGGAGCCTCTACAATCCACTATTAAATTTGCCTGATCTAATACTTGTTTCTTAGAGCAATTTTCTCCACTGATGATTGTCCTGTGAGCAAGCCATCTCCTGCTCCCCTCACCTGCCATTTATGGTGGAGACCAAAGCTGGCCTTAAGTCCACTCTGACTGGTTCCAAAGAACCCATCCAGGCTGTCTCTAACATACAGGAATGATCCACCATGACTCAACACGTTTTTCAACACGATTGGTTGGAATGAGATAGATTTCCTCACACCCACGGTCTCAGTGTCACACTTTCAGGGCCGGGGAACTCAAAAAAGACACCAGCCCACCCAGAAGTGTGCACTCTGCAGGCTTATTCTCCGGGCTCAGCTTCTGCCATGTTCTTAGGTCGAGCCATCTAAAGAGTCAGGTTTTGCTATGTGTAGATTTTTTTTGTCTTCCTCTAAATAAGTATTTTTCCAAGCATGGAATTCAGAGGAGAGGTCACTTTTTCTGCATGGGAATCTGTCTGGTTTCTTTTTATGGTCATTTCTATATCCAGAAGGTCCCAGGTCCAGCATGCCATGGGACATTCTAGTGAAGTTCCTCTGAGCATGCATCCCTGTGTTCACTTGTTGTCTTGTCACCTCAAGTCTCATGCAGAGGCCACTCCCTTCCAGTTCCTACAGCCCCTGGTTTTTCTGCTCAAGTGGAAAAAGTACACTCCTTTAGTTTCTTCTTTGAGCCCTTATCTGTATAGCTCTGGTCCAAGGCTGGACTGGTCTGGTTTTCATCCATCTGACAGCCGAGGTTATAGCAGGATGGACAGAAGTTTGGACATAGCAGTCTGGGAAAACTTCTCCTATAAACCTGACTTGATACATCTGTCCTGCTGGCAACTGAAGGCCCATCAGGCGTCCAGCTGGCTCCTCGCCTCTTCCAAGAGGCTCAATCCAATGAGGAGTTCCCTAATATTCTTCACTCTGGCGGAAGCAAGTGTCCTGCCCAAGACAGCCCAGTGGGCTGGGCGTACCATGAGCCCTGGGATACCGTGAGCTGTGTCCTATCCCGGCAGGAGTACAAGGAGAGTAAGACTGGAGGACCAGACCGTGCCAGCCTTTGCTGCTTTCACAACAATAGCCTCACAAAAACACAAAAAATAAAGCCCCCACTTTCATCTGTCTGGTTCTGTTAGATGAACCAACAAAGCATAAAGCTAAGTTCCCGATGTTCAGGCCCCAGAGTCAATGTCTATTATTATACAAGAGGTCCAGCCTAGAACTTCAGGTACTTCATTTTCAAGCCAAAGTTGTCTGGCACAAACAACTTTAAGGAAAATCTGCCGCTCCACCCAAACCTCACTGGTCTGAAACCCTCTCCCTCTAGAACATTAAGGAGACCCTCTTCACTGATACCTCAGGGTCTGTGGCTGGCCTGGGTTTCAACCATGGGGGAAGAGGGGAAATACTTCAGGCTGGGGAAGGAACTGGGTGCTATTTCAGGCCTCCATCAAGGGTCTCTGTCACTTTGGCACTGCCGCTCAGCTGAGCAGGTTCCTAAGCTACCCACAGCGAGTGAGAAGGCTGAACTCACCCCACTGGCAGCTTGTGAGTGCTTCTTGGGGGTCGGCTGATGGCTGTCACATGGATGGACTTAGATCTCCCTCTAAGGGAAGTGTGCTCACAGCACACTTCAGCCACAGCCTCAGGTGCATGGCAGCCAGGTGCCAGCCACTGCAGTTCTCGCCCAGCTTCTCACTGTACCTTCTGGTGCCTCCAGAAGGTCCTGGAAGGAGGGGCTCCAGCCGCCACAGGCAATGTCGGCAGGGGCAATCATCTGTGGAACTCTGTGACATTTTCTTTCTGTTTACTCTTTATGTTTTAGAGGAATTCTGTGGTCCAGACTTGGTTTCAGACTCTGTGCTCTCAGAGTCAGCTCAAGTACAAAGGGGAAAAAAAAGAGAAAGTAGTGGGAAAAATTAGATTCTTGATTTGTGTCCAGATGGCTCTGGACAAAAATAGACTCAGAGATTCTCACTGCAAACTTGCCTCTGGTATGAAGCTTCCCTCCCCTCTTCATTTAAGGTCTTCTTGGTAGAAGAGGGAATGGGGATGGGAAAATACTGGGAACGTTCATTTTTCTTTTTCCCAGCCATATATTAAAAGGCTGCACAGGTTCTAGTTGAGGACTTTTGTGGAACACCAGGAGCTGCCCTGCACTCGGGGGCCTGGGATGATGGGATTTTTCACCAACTTGGAAGAGCCCCTTGGAGGCCGGCCTGAAGGCAGAATGGGGCTGGTGTGCTCTGCAAGTGGCAACAGTGTGTGCTGGACGTGAGGAAGGGCCACACAGCCCTCCCCAGGCTCGGCGTTCAAGGAGCTCAAGTGAAAGGAGAAAGGCAGCGCACAGGCCCTGGGCTCTGGGTCCCCCGCCTGCAGGGAGCAGCAAGGTCTCACACCCGCCCAGTCTCCTCCCCTTCAGGGAGATGCTCACGGGAGGGTGATGCACCTGTTGGAGGCCCAGCAGAAAGTGGAGGGCATGCAGTCCTCTTTGAGGAGAGCATGTGAGCCTTGAGGTGTCCACCTGTCAGCAACAGGAAACCTGATAGATGTAATGGCTCATCTCAGGACCCATAGGGCATGAGCTTGGCAACAAAGCCAAAGTGACCCCAGGGCCCCACCCTGACCAGATAGAGGTCATGCCCTGTGGTTCTTTCACCCCCTAAATTATTCCCAATCATCCTTTGATGCTCACTGGGAGCCCAGAGTCCATAAGCTGCCACACAGCGTAGGCGTCCTAAGGTCCATTGAGGCAGCCCAGTGGCAGTCAGTCAGATGCCAATGAAATGAGTACTGGAAGATGGTAGGTACTTTTTTTTAAATGTAATTTTTTACAGTTGGGTTTTCTTCCTAAGATTTTAACTGCCTTACAGGACAAGCAGAGTGCCAGTGAGTCGGTCTTTGGTTCTGGGTGCCAGGGATGGGCAAGAGAAGAGAGCCAAAGAGATGTCAGATTCAGGGACCAGGCAGATGCCAGAAGCAAGAAGCAGCAGATAGTCCAAAGAAAGCATCCATGCGAAGGTCAGTTGGCAAGGTGAGAGTCAGATCCGGGCACTGCTGCTGCCAGACCCCAAGGCAGACACTGTAGGAGAAGCACAACCCAGAACATCTCCTCAGCCACTGGGACTCAGATGCAGGGACCTCTTTATAGTTTGCCTGGGGCCACATCTGGGTTCAGCCCTGAGGTGTTTTTACAGAGCTTTAGGGTTTGAACTAAGATCTTTCAACTTTCCCAACCCCCTTCACCTGTATTTTAGGTATTTTCTCAGCTTCAAATCAGCATTTGGGGAAACCTTATTGTATAGGCACTATGTTTGAACAGAGAATAATAATATTTTTCATTTTACTGGGCTTTATACTTAACAAATAACTTTCATATCTCTTCTCTCATGTGGGTTTCAGAATTACCTTGTGAAGCAGAAAGGAAACGACTGGACTCCACAGACCATTAGGTTCCTTGAAGGCAGGGACTATTTTGTTTGTTATTGTAACCTAAGTACTTGCTATGCTGGCTGGTACAGGGTAGATACTTAACTAAATATTTGCTCTATAAATGGATGGATGGATGAGAGGATGGATGGATGGATGAGAGGGTGGATGGATGGATGGATGGAATTCGCCTTGACTTTCGAGCTGGATTCAATTTCCATTTCCTACCTTGTGGCTTTGTCCAAGTCTCTAAACTTTATTTTCCTCACCTATAAAATAGCAATAATGATATCATTTCTGCTACCACAGTGTCATAGTGATTGGGAATAGAGCCAGGGCTTGAACTAGGACCTCCTGATTCTTGGTCCATTGTTTGCTCCATTGCATTATGGTGGAGGGATGGAGGAAACTATTGCATGTTTATTTGTCAGGCTGTGTTTTAGGAACTTTAAAATCCTCATAGCAGCTCTATGGGGTAAGTACTATTATTATTCCCAATTTACAGATGAAGAAACTAAGACTCAGGGAAATTAAGTGACTTGAGGGTTCCACAGTGGAGTTGGGATTCGAACCCAGCTCTGTGTGACTTAAAAACCCAACTTTTCCACCACCTGCCATATTTTCTTTTTAGCTCACACCAAATCCATTGATAGAGACCTCCCAGCTTCCCCATCCATCCTGGAAACAAGATTGACAATGGCTGCTAGAGACTCCAGTAGTGCAGTGGAAGCAGTCATTTATGCATTTGCCACAGTTTTAACTATTGACCAATCTATACAAACAACCCTGCAAAGTTGGAATGTTTTGGCCCAAAACATGGTTGTCCACTACTACTTTCTAGATCATCAAACTGCTCTCTGGTTGCCCAGATTTTTTATTCCAGTCACTCTGAAAAACAGCAGGTAATGTAGCCTTTATGAGACTAGTTCTATGGAACCATTTATGGCCCAAAACAAACTCAAAGTATATGAAGATTTATTGTGGAAGTCACAGAGGAGGAAAATGAAAACAGAGCTTAGCCTAAATCTTTTTATAGCCTTTATATCAGAGTAATTGGTTGAGTTAACTTCCAGCCAGGAAGCAGGTATATGAAGCAACTTAGGATCCAAAACTCTGATACAGAATGTTCCAATATGGGGCACATCTGTGCTTCAGAGGAGGGGCAGGAAAGTGGGGTTGGAGGAGAAAGAAATAGCTTTAATCCTGGAGCAAATGGAAACTCTTAATGGGTGGGACTTGAATATGTCTATCTCCAAGATGTATTTCTTTATCAGTTAAGGCTCAGCTACAAGTGACTAAGAGCCCAGCCTAAATTAGTTAGTCTAAAGCAAAACGTTAATTTATAGGTCCACACAACTTATATGTCTAGAGGTTGGTTGTTATAGACTTAATGTTTGTGTTCTCCCCAGATTCATATGTTGAAACCCTAGCCCTCATTGTAATGGTATTTGGAGGTAGGGCCTTTGGGGCTAATTAGGTTTAGATGAGATCATGAGGGTGGGGTCTTCATGATGAGAACAGTGTCTTTATAAGAGATCAGAGAGCTCTCTCTCTCTCTTTCTCTCTCTCTCTCTGCCATGTGAAGATACAGCAAGAGGCAGCCATAGGCAAGCCAGGAAGAGAGCTCTCACCAGAACCTGACCATGCTGGCACCCTGACCTTGGACTTCTAAACTCCAGAACTGTGAGAAATAAAATTCTGTTGTTTAAGCCACCCAGTCTATGGTATTTTGTTATAGCAGCCTGAGCTGGCAGACACAGATCTAGCTTCAGGTATGGCTGGCTACAGGTGATCAGAGCTGTCATTACTACCTTGTTTCTCTCTCCCAGTATCTCAGCTCTCCTTACTCTCTCAAGGCTCTATTCTCAGAAAAGCTCAAGCCCCAGTGAAACTAAATTGGCCGCAGGTTCAAGTTGGAAGGGCAGCCTAGAGGGAGGCATCTCCTTCTATTCCAGAAATCCCAGCAAGATCCCATTACATCTCACTGGCTCTGATAGGGCCACGTGCCTATTCCTGAACCAGTCTCTGTGGCCAGAGAATGTGACATGCTGATTGCCTTTGGCTTTGGTCACATGCTTCACACTGATTCTGTGGGCTTAGCCCCACCCAAAGAACACAGAATGAGGTGGGGGTGTGGGTGCTGAAGACACAAAGAGCACGTGCCTAACAACAGGTTAATGGAGCCTGGGTGGGGGCCAGGTTAGACCTCTGAAACAAACCCCCAGGACCAAGAAAAGAGTGATCTAGCAAGGGAGCAGATAAACGCCAGCAAATAAAAGGCTGCAACTTGTCTCAATAACCTTGTACACTGAGTTTACTATTAAGCTGTGAAATGTTTTATCCCAAATAATAAGTTAAAAGGTAGAGTTTGTTAGGATGAAAATTCATACCTTATGTGTTTTAAGCTCTGAAACTCAGTTTGTGGGGCTCTGCAAGAGGGTTAGTTTATCCTATAGAAATGTTTTCTAACAATATCCTTACAGATGTGCCTCACTTTTCACTGTTCATTTATTCCTGATAGTGTGGATTATATCTTCAAATGTCGGACACTTAAGAAGCATTGCAAAATGCATCTAGGATATGAAAAATCTCCCTTATTTTCTCTATAAGTTTGGGTTGTGGCCTATTGGCCTATTGGCTTTTTGTAAAGCGAGGCCTCGGTAGTATTCTTAAATGCACACACACACGTGCACGCACACACCTCTAAAATCTGTAGACCATATAGGACTATCTGCAGAAGAATCCTAAAAATTTTCCCCAACAATCTTTTTCCATATGTGTCCATCCTTGTAGGACTAAATCTCTTTAAATTCACTTCCCCAAACTGTGTTCCACCCTGGACAACAAATTCCAGAAACAAATGGCCCTGCAGTGATTTGACAGCAGAAAGACTCTAGGAGCCAATGGTCTTGGAGCCAAAAAACAAAATTCTGTTTCTATATGGTTTCCATTGGATCAAAAGTCAGGGCTCTGTGCATCTCCACGCTACCAATTAGCATAACATTCCAGCTAAGTTAAACAGATCTCACTGGCAGCTTCCACCTCAGTGGGGTGCGACAAGGACAGATGCCAAAGTAGGCATATATTGTGCATGGATTGTTCTGATTTGCTGATTTGGAAATTTTATTTGAGCTGTAGATAAAAGCTGATACTTAATCAGTACTAGAACGAAAGTTGTGCTTATTAGGAATTTTCTCTTGAACAGGCTGGGAACTCAGAGGTTTCCGTCATCCAGGGGCACACATGGCAATCTTTTAGAATGCTGTCTTCCAGCTGAAAACTCTAGGATTTATGAATATGATCATGATATAAACATCTGATAGTAGGGCAACAAGGGCAAGGAGGACATATTTTCTGCCTTTATATAATAAGAGACTCTTTTTCCAGAGTAAAATGTGGGGGAGGGGCAGATTGCAAAGGACTTACAAGTGCTTGTTGGTCCTATTTCACCCTCTCAGGAAGGAAGCAGAGAGCATCTTTTCTGGAAGGAGCAGGTAACTCTCTCCCTAGTGTGTTTCAAGGGGCACTTGAGCATCACCCCCAGAAGCATCTCCCCCAGGTACTCTCTGGATGCCAAAGCTCTTTCCATAGAAGTCACATTGCTCAGTTCTTCAAGTTCAAAGGCAACCATTCTGGGAAATGCTAGCTTAAATCTTCAAACATGCACCTTAGTGATGCCAGAGCCTTTCCCGAGAGGAGGTATTGATGATATCAAACTTTCATTATGGGAACTATCACACCGAATCCTCCAGCAACCATATGGACAAGCATACTATTACTAACACCATTTTACAGGTGAGGAAACTGATATTTAAAAACAAAATAAGGGGACTGAGAGCAAGATGGCGGAGTAGAAGGACGTGGGCTCACTCCCTCTTGCGAGAGCACCAGAATCACAACTAACTGCTGAAGAATCATCGACAGGAAGACACTGTAACTCACCAAAAAATACCCCACGTCCAAAGACAAAGGAGAAGCCACAATGAGACGGTAGGAGGCGTGCAATCACAATAAAATCAAATCCCATAACTGCTGGGTAGGTGACACAAACTGGAGAACACTTATACCACAGAAGTCCACCCACTGGAGTGAAGGTTCTGAGCCCAACATCAGGCTTCCCAACATGGGGATACAGCAACGGGAGGAGGAATTCCTAGAGAATCAGACTTTGAAGGCTAGTGGTATTTGATTGCAGGACTTCAACAGGACTGGAGGAAAGAGAGACTCCTGGAGGGCACACACAAAGTAGTGTGCACATCAGGACCCAGGGGAAAAAGCAGTGACACCATAGGAGACTGAACCAGACCTACCTGCTAGTGTTGAAGGGTCTCCTGCAGAGGCGAGGGGTGGCTGTGGCTCACCGTGAGGACAAGAACACTGGCAGCAGAAGTTCTGGGAAGTACTCCTTGGCGTGAGCCCTCCTGGAGTCCTCCATTAACCACACCAAAGAGTCAGGTAGGCTCCAGTGCTGGGTCGCCTCAGGCCAAACAACCAACAGGGAGGGAACCCAGCCCCACCCAATAGCAGACAAGTGGATTAAAGTTTTACTAAGCTCTGCCCACCAGAGCAACACCCAACTCTACCCACTTCCAGTCCCTCTCATCAGGAAACTTGCACAAGCCTCTTAGATAGCCTCATCCACCAGAGGGCAGACAGCAGAAGCAAGAAGAACTACAATCCTGCAGCCTGTGGAACAAAAACCACATTCACAGAAAGGTAGACAAAATGAAAAGGCAGAGGACTATGTACCAGATGAAGGAACAAGATAAAACCCCAGAAAAACAACTAAATGAAGTGGAGATAGGCAACCTTTCAGAAAAAGAATTCAGATTAATGATAGTGAAGATGATCCAGGACCTCAGAAAAAGAATGGAGGCAAAGATCGAGAAGACGCAAGAAATGTTTAACAAAGACCTAGAAGAATTAAATAACAAACAGAACAATACAATAGTTGAAATGAAAAAAACACTAGAAGGAATCAATAGCAGAATAACTGACGCAGAAGAATGGATAAGTGACCTGGAAGACGGAATGGTGGAATTCACTGCCATGGAACAGAATAAAGAAAAAAGAATGAAAAGAAATGAAGACAACCTAAGAGACCTCTGGGACAACATTAAACACACCAACATTCACATTATAGGGGTTCCAGAAGGAGAAGAGAGAAGGAAAGGACCTTTAGAAAATATTTGAAGAGATTATAGTCGAAAACTTCCTTAACATGGGAAAGGAAATAGCCACCCAAGTCCAGGAAGCACAGAGAGTGTCATACAGGATAAACCCTAGGAGAAACAAGCTGAGACACATAGTAATCAAACTGACAAAAATTAAAGACAAAGAAAAATTATTAAAAGCAACAAGGGAAAAATGACAAGTAACATACAAGGGAACTCCCATAAGGTTAACAGCTGATTTCTCAGCAGAAACTCTACAAGCCAGAAGGGAGTGGCACGATATATTTAAAGTGATGAAAGGGAAGAATCTACAACCAAGATAACTCTATCCAGCAAGGATCTCATTCAGATTCGATGGAGAAATCAAAAGCTTTACAGACAAGCAAAAGCTAAGAGAATTCAGCACCACCAAACCAGCTCTACAACAAATGCTAAAGGAACTTCTCTAAGTGGGAAATACAAGAGAAGAAAACAACCTACAAAAACAAACCCAAAACGATTAAGAAAATGGTAATAGGAACACACATATCGATAATTACCTTAAATGTGAATGGATTAAATGCTCCAACCAAAAGACACAGGCTTCCTGAATGGATACAAAAACAAGACCCATATATATGCTGTCTAAAAAGAGACCCACTTCAGACATAGGGACACATACAGACTGAAAGTGAGGTGATGGAAAAAGATATTCCAGGCAAATGGAAATCAAAAGAAAGCTGGAGTAGCAATACTCATATCACATAAAATAGACTTTAAAATAAAGACTGTTACCGGAGACAAGGAAGGTCACTAAGTAATGATCAAGGAGTCAATCCAAGAAGAAGATATAACAATTATAAATATATATGCACCCAACATAGGAGCACCTCAATACCTAAGGCAAATGCTAACAGCTATAAAAGAGGAAATCGACAGTAACACAGCAATAGTGGGGGACTTTAACACCTCACTTACACCAATGGACAGATCATCCAGACAGAGAATTAATAAGGAAAAACAAGCTTTAAATGACACAATAGACCAAATAGATTAAATTGATATTTATAGGACATTCCATCCAAAAACAGCAGATCACACTTTCTTCTCAAGTGTGCACGGAACATTCTCCAGGGTAGATCACATCTTGGGTCACAAATCAAGCCTCGGTAAATTTAAGAAAACTGAAATCATATCAAGCATGTTTTCTGACCACAACGCTATGAGATTAGAAATAAATTACAGGGCTTCCCTGGTGGCTCAGTGGTTGAGAATCTGCCAGCCAATGCAGGGGACACGGGTTTGAGCCCTGGTCTGGGAAGATCCCACATGCCGCGGAGCAACTAGGCCCATGAGCCACTACTACTGAGCCTGCGCGTCTGGAGCCTGTGCCCCGCAACAAGAGAGGCCGCGACAGTGAAAGGCCCGCGCACCGCGATGAAGAGTGGCCCCCACTTGCCACAACTAGAGAAAGCCCTCGCATAGAAATGAAGACCCAACACAGCCAAAAAAAATAAATAAATAAATAAATAAGTCAGGAGCTCTTAAAAAAAAAAGAAATAAATTACAGGGATAAAACATAAAAAACACAAACACATGGAGGCTAAACAAGACATTACTAAATACCCAAGAGATCACTGAAGAAATCAAAGAGGAAATCAAAAAATACCTAGAGACAAATGACATCCAAAACCTATGGGATGCAGCAAAAGCAGTTCTAAGAGGGAAGTTTATAGCTATACAAGCCTACCTCGAGAAACAAGAAAAATCTCAAATAAAGAATCTAATTTTACACCTAAAGCAACTAGAGAAAGAAGAGGAAACCAAACCCAAAGTAGGTAGAAGGAAAGAAATCATAAAGATCAGAGCAGAAATAAATGAAATAGAAACAATGAAAACAATAGCAAAGATCAATAAAACTAAAAGCTGGTTCTTTGAGAAGATAAGCAAAATTGATAAACCGTTAGCCAGACTCATCAAGAAAAAGAGGGAGAGGACTCAAATCAATAAAATTAGAAATGAAAAAGGAGAAGTTACAACAGACACTGCAGAAATACAAAGCATCCTAAGAGACTACTACAAGCAACTCTATGCCAATAAAATGGACAACCTGGAAGAAATGGACAAATTCTTACAAAGGTATAAACTTCCAAGACTGAACCAGGAAGAAATAGAAAATATGAACAGACCAATCACAAGTAATGAAATTGAAACTGTGATTAAAAATCTTCCAACAAACAAAAGTCCAGGCCCAGATGGTTTCACGGGTGAATTCTATCAAACATTTAGAGAAGAGCTAACATCCAACCTCTCAAACTGTTCCAAAAAATTGCAGAGGAAGAAACACTCCCAAACTCATTCTACAAGGCCAACATCACCCTGATACCAAAACCAGACAGAGAGACTACAAAAATAGAAAATTACAGACCAATATCACTGATGAATATAGATGCAAAAATCCTCAACAAAATACTAGCAAACAAAATCAAACAACACATTAAAAGGATCAAGTGGGATTTATCCCAGGGATGCAAGGATTCTTCAATATATGCAAATCAATCAATATGAGACACCATATTAACAAACTGAAGAATAAAAACCATATGATCATCTCAATAGATGCAGAAAAAGCTTCTGACAAAATTCAACACCCATTTGTGATAAAAACTCTCCAGAAAGTGGGCATAGAGGGAACTTACCTCAACATAATAAAGGCCATGCATGACAAACCCACAGCAAACATCATTCTCAACAGTGAAAAACTGAAAGCATTTCCTCTAAGATCAGGAACAAGACAAGGATGCCCACCATGCCACTATTATTCAATACAGTTTTGGGAGTCCTAGCCATGGCTATCAGAGAAGAAAAAGCAATAAAAGGAATACAAATTGGAAAAGAAGAAGTAAAACTGTCACTGTTTGCAGATGACAGGATACTATGCATAGAAAATCCTAAAGATGCCACCAGAAAACTACTAGAGTTAATCAATGAATTTGGTAAAGTTGCAGGATACAAAATTAATGCACAGAAATCTCTTGCATTCCTATACATTAACAATGAAAGATCAGAAATAGAAATTAAGGAAACAATCCAATTCACCATTATAGCCAAAAGAATAAAATACCTAGGAATAAACCTACCTAAGGAGGTAAAAGACCTGTACTCAGAAAACTATAAGATACTAATGAAAGAAATCAAAGATGACACCAACAGATGGAGTGATATACCATGTTCTTTGATTGGAAGAATCAATATTGTGAAAATGACTATACTACCCAAAGCAATCTACAGATTCAATGCAATCCCTATCAAATTACCAATGGCAGTTTTTACAGAACTAGAACAAAGAATCTTAAAATTTGTATGGAGACACAAAAGGCCCCAAATAGCCAAAGCAATCTTGAGGGAAAAAAACGGAGCTGGAGGAATCAGACTCTCTGACTTCAGACTATACTACAAAGCTATAGTAATCAAGACAACATGGTAGTGGCACAAAAACAGAAATATAGATCAATAGAACAGGATAGAAAGCCCAAAGATAAACCCACACACCTATGGTCAACTAATCAATGACAAAGGAGGCAAGTATATACAATGGAGAAAAGACAGCCTCTTCAATAAGTGGTGCTGGGAAAACTGGACAGCTACATGTAAAAGAATGAAATTAGAACACTCCCTAACACCATACACAAAAATAAGCTCAAAATGGAATAAAGACCTAAATGTAAGACCGGACACTATAAAACTCTTAGAGGAAAACATAGGAAGAACACTCTCTGACATAAACCACAGCAAGATCTTTTTTGACCCACCTCCTAGAGTAATGGAAATAAAAACAAAAATAAACAAATGGGACCTAATGAAACTTAAAAGCTTTTGCACAGCAAAGGAAACTATAAACAAGACGAAAAGACAACCCTCAGATTGCGAGAAAATATTTGCAAACGAATCAACGGACAAAGGATTAATCTCCAAAATATATAAACAGCTCAGGCAGCTCAATATTAAAAAAACAAACAGCCCAATCCAAAAATGGGCAGAAGACCTAAATAGACATCTCTCCAAAGAGGACATACAGATGGCCAAAAGGCACATGAAAAGCTGCTCAACATGACTAATTATTAGAGAAATGCAAATCAAAACTACAATGAGGTATCACCTCACACCGGTTACAATGGGCATCATCAGAAAATCTACAAACAACAAATGCTGGAGAGGGTGTGGAGAAAAGGGATCCCTCTTGCACTGTTGGTGGGAATGTAAATTGACACAGCCACTATGGAGAACAGTATGGAGGTTCCTTAAAAAACTAAAAATAGAATTACCATATGACCCAGCAACCCCACTATGGGGCATATACCCTGAGAAAACCATAATTCAAAAAGACACATGCACCCCAATGTTCATTGCAGCACTATTTACAATAGCCAGGTCATGGAAGCAACCTAAATGCCCATCGACAGATGAATGGATAAAGAAGATGTGCTACATATATACAGTGGAATATTACTCAGCCATAAAAAGGAACGAAACTGGGTCATTTGTAGAGACGTATATGGACCTAGAGACTGTCATACAGAGTGAAGTAAGTCAGAAAGAGAAAAACAAATATCGTATATTAGCGCATATATGTGGAATCTAGAAAAATAGTACAGATAAACCAGTTTGCAGGGCAGAAATAGAGACACAGATGTAGAGAACAAACGTATGGACACCAAGGGGGGAAAGTGGCTGGGAGAGGGGTGGTGGTGTTGTGATGAATTGGGAGACTGGGATTGACATGTATACACTGATGTGTATAAAATAGATAGCTAATAAGAACCTGCTGTATAAAAAATAAATTAATTAAATAAAATTCAAAAAAGTAAGTAAATTTTAAAAAAATAAATCAGGAACTTGCCTGGGTCCCTCAACCTTTTGAGAAGCAAAGGGGTTGGGAAGCGAAAAGAGAAGTATGAGGACAGGTAAGCTTTACCTGCTTCACAATTGTTGCCAGGGCCAAGTCCCCAGACAAGTCACAGCACAGCTCTCTCTGTTTTCCCAGTCAGAGAATGGGGGCCAGAAGAGGCACAGGGTAGGGTAAGGGGGGGTACCCAGCAAGTAAAGTGCAGCCATGTACCCATCTGAGCAAACATGTTCACCATGATTTTCCCGCCATTATTTTCCTGTAGCAGGTTCCAAGGTGGAAAAGAAAGGAACCGTGTGACTCCCCCTCCTTATCTCCTTGTCAACCATGGACATGCTCCCATCCCACTGACTTTTTACCCTTAGGGCCTGGAGGTTGAGAGTAGCAGCACACAGGAAAGAGACTCCCCACCAACCTCACACAGAATCAGATGTTGGCAAACAGAATTGAGTCCCGAATTAAGAATTATGGTACCTGACACTCCCCCTGGGTCTCCCCTCACCTCTACACTCCTCAAAGACTGTCGTATGTGATATATTTAAGAACACGAACCACCCTCACATATCCGCACTGCCACGAATTTTTTCTCTCAGTATCTACACTTTGCTTTGTAATCCTAAGCCAGTCTCACCACAGAAAGCCCCGGTGCACCCTAGATGGGACAGATCAGGAAATCGCTGATTTTGCCCTGAGTTCCCTCAGGCAGCTGATCCACGTGGGAAGGTCTGATATGCCGGACTGCAAAGCGCTACAGCGTCCCAGGAATCCAGATGCTCCTTATTAAGACATTTCGAGTTTGTGCTGCTAAATTAATTTGTCCAATTATAAGGGGAGAATGAGGCTCTGATAGCTCTGGTTGTAATTTCCCACACTTCGGGAGATTGAAATTCCCTGCCACAAACTGGAGAGGATTTGAACAGTTTGACTTCTACTCAGTGGGTTCCTGAATCTGGTGGGTCATTCATTGAACAACGCTATATTGAGAGCACCGACTGTGTACCTGGCCCAGTGGTAGCTGCTGGGCCTTCAGAGCTCCCCACAGGGACACACCGGAGACAAAACACAACAGTGGCAAGTGGCCAATTTGCAGTAGGACAGGCATGTCCTGCACCACGGGAGGAGAGTGCAGGGTTCAAGGCCACAGTCGCGGCTGAGTGCCGATGAAGCGATTACCATTATAGAGCAGCTCGGTTTTCTTCTGCATTCTGAGATCCATTTTTAGACTCAGATTCAAAGAGCAGCAGGATACTTCCCGATAAAATGAATCCAGCCACCCATCACTCATCATTGCATCAGGGGAGTCCTGAGCAGGGGTGGAGGCAGGTGTTTCAGGGACCCTGTGGCTGTGCAGTCTGGCCTGGTGGCGGAAGCGGTCTCCTCTGCAGGTCTCCCCATGCCGAGGCCTGAGGACTTTGGGGCCAGAGTGCTGGCCAGGTTGCCCAATGCTCCACTTGTTCAAGTAGTCACTCACTCACTCACTCACGTAACCAATATTCACGCTGTGCCTCCTGTTAACCTGATGCTGCTCTGGGGCCTGGGCTGAAAAAGGACAAAAATCACTGCCCAATGGAGCTGACAGCCTAGGGCAGCAAATCAGACACCAAATAAGAATAACAAATGCTACTGCTGTGTGCCAGTCCCTGTTCTAAGTGCTTTCATATTTCATCTTCACCACCACCCTGTCTGGTAGGCACTATTGTTAACCACAATTTACAGACAAGGAAAGTGAGGCACAGAGAGGTCAAGTAACCTCCCCAAGGTCACCAGCTAGGAAGTGGAGGAGTCATAGACTTGAACCTAAGTAATACAGAGCCCATGCTTTCAATGATCACACTCTGTCATAAAATAAATGTCAGTTATATGTTATATCAGGAGGTGATAAATTCAGTAGGAAAAAAAACCAGGGAAGCAGGATAGGAAGTGCTGGGGTGTATATGTGGGAGAGGGTGGTTTGTATTTTTAATTCCAGTGGTCAGGAAAATCCTCAATATTAAGGGGCCACTTGAGCGAAGACTTGAAGGAAGTGAGGAAGTGTGTTATACAAACATCTGGTGGCGGGGAGAGCATTCCGAGGAGCAGAGAGCAAGTACGAAGGTCCTGGTGGGGGAATAAAGGTTCTGCACCCAATTTCAACATGGGATGCTGGGGGCTTTCCACACCACCAAGCAATTCTCTGACACCAGCTCGGGGTCCTACAATTCAACTCAATTCTGACACCCTCTATGCAGAGATAGCCACGGAATCCACAGGTTAAGGGTTCAGTTCTACAAAACTACCCTCCCCCCACTTCAGATGCCAATCACAAATCCAGGTTGTCACCTATGCTTCCTCTGACCCCCTCTTTGGGTTGGATTAATTTGCTAGAGCAACTCACAAAACTCTGAGAAACATTTTACCTATGGATTACTGGTTTATTATAAAAGCATATAACTCAGGAACAGCCAGTTAGAAGAGATGCACAGGGCAAGGTATAAAGAAAGGGCACCGAGCTTCCATGCCGTCTCCTAGGGCACCACTCTCCCCCATCTCCCCATGTTCACACCTAGAAGCTCTCTGAGCCCATCCTTTTGGGTTTCCATGGAGGCTTCATTATATAGACATGACATTAAGTCCCTGGCCATTGGAAATTGATTCCTCCAGCTTCTCTCCTCTCTGCAGAGGTCAGGGGGTGGGACTGAAAGTCCCAACCCTCCAATCATGAGGTTGATTCTCCTGGTAACCAGCTTCCATCCTTAGGTGTGATCCAAAAGTCATCTCATTAACAAAACAGGAGACACCTTTATGGCTTTCATCACAGGCAATTCTAATGGTTTGAGGGGTTCTGTGCCACAAATGGGTCAAGGATCAAATATACATTTCTTATTATAAGTCACAGTGTCACAGGGAGCCTGCCTGGAGTGTGAAGCAGCTGAAGTGGAAGGAGAGAGAAAGTAGAAGGAGCCGAGACAGAGGTAAGGGGTTGGGAAGTCATACCACGCAGGGCCCTGGAGGGCGTGACGAGGACTTGGGATATTTTCTGAGTGAGATGGGAGTTGTGGCAGCCGTTATGCTTTCTGCCAAATATTTCCTGTCTTTTCCCTCTGACCTCAGGATAGGATTGCTCTTCTTTGTCCCTTTGAAGCTATGTGTAGCCATGTGCCTCGCTCAGTCAACAGAATGGGAGCAGAGGTGATGTGGTCACTTTGAATAAGAAGTACGCTTTATTAGGTTAAGCCACTTAGATTTTGGTGTTGTCTGTTACCTCAGCATAATCTGGCCCAAACTGACTAATACAGATTCCAAGAGGGGGTTTTGGGAAGAGACGTTTTGGCAGGATCATTCTGGCAGCAGCTGGTATTCAGAGACAAGGTTAGAAGCAGAGAAAGCAGTTAAGAGAGTATTGCTATCACCTAGGTGACAGATGCACATGATGGTCTATTGATCATCAGTAATATTGGAAATAATGAAAAGTGATCATATTCTAAATACATTAAATTGAACCACTAGGATTTGCTAATGAATTGGATATTGGGCGGGGCGGGGGGGGAAGAAAGCAGTCGACGATGACCCCAAGGTGTATGGTGTTGGCAACTAGAAAGACAAGAAAGCTCTCAATCCTCTAAACCACCTCCTTCATGCAACACACCCCCCCCGCCCCCCCCACAACACACGTTTCAAAAAACGAACTCTATTTTTCATTTGGCAGGCAAAATGCCTGAAATTTCACCATTTTAAAGAGTCATTCTTCTTGGATAAGCGTTGCCCTTTCCAGGCAGCTTATTTCAAAATGAAAATACCCACTAGAGAGGTTCTTTAATGTGGATTGATTTATTTTAGCAACTCAGAGACACCCTTGAAATCGTCTAGTCCCAGCCTCTTATTTCATTTGAAGAAACTGAGGTCCAGAGAGATAAATGATCTTGCCCAAGGTCATGTAGAAAATTAGAATCGAGTTGAGATCCAAAGAGAAGGACTCCTGACTCCTAGGGCATTGCTTTTCCCCCTCCCTCTTGTCCAGCCTGAGTAGGGGGCTCCTGGCTGTGCATGGGCCTTGGAAGGGATGCAGGGGGGAGAGGGGGAGCCATGTAAAAGAAGCAGTGCCTCCTTCACTATTCTGTGTGGACCAGTCCTAAGCAGGACTCAGGAGCATCTTCCTTCAAGGTTGCAAATCCTTCCATCACACTAACCTTGGCTTCACTGGTCCTAAGCCAAAGACCAAACCTGAGAAGAAAACTTATTAAAAGGAGCTGAAAAGAATACATCCTGTTCAACTTTGTGTGTGAGCGTCTGACACTTGGCAAGCATGGAGCACGTTCAAGTCCCTTCCTCCCTCTGTCTTGTTTGGTGTTTTCCTGCCCTGCCAGCTTTGTGCCACTCTTCTTGCAAAGCATTCTTTGCGCTGCTCTCCATGGGTCAGGCACAGCTAAAAACAGACAGCGCCAACACTCCTCTCCTCTTCATATCCTGGCACATTGCATCCTGGCACACTAACTAGAATCATTTGATTCTGCATTTTTATGTCAGGCTTTAAATTTGCAAAGTGCCTGACTGTAATTTTTATTAGATTTTTATTATTTGTTGTATCTTTTAAAACAGCTATTTGAAACCATTACCACTGAAACTCTTCTCTGACTTTTGCAAATCTTGGACAATGGCCATTTTTAGTGACTTTTGTCTTAGACCTACTTTGGTGTCTAGGGAAGCCAAACCACCTTTTTAGGTAGTTAGTGATCAGCAATTTCCCACGCGTGGCAGAGTGGCGAGAGGCAACAAGGAGGTATGGACCAGAATCTCCTCTTCTAAGAAGAAAGTAAAGAATAACCTGAAGAGAAAAACATTGCAGAAGAGATTCACAGCTTTAGATGCCAAATAGCAACTCTCAGAGCCATTGGCAGCCGAGGGACAGTTTGTAATGTTTATCAGGCCCAGTATTGAAAAAAACTGTGTAGAATAAACTGAAATCGTGTTAACTTTTCCTTCTGAAGTTCAAATGAATATCTGTATTATATAAAAGTGCTGAAAAGTACATGAAAGCCTATAAAAATAAGGCTAAGACAGTGTTTCCAATGATTTTGCTTTCATTGGAAAAGAAATATCCCCATAAAAAGGCATAATCTGTGCCTCATTCCTCTGTTGAGAGATCTACAATACTGCACTTGATGTCCCTTTCTTCCAATGCAAACCAATTTTGTCTTTCCCTGCAGATGTGCAAGGACTTTGGAAAGATCGCTAAAGCCACACATGGAGCGATGTGACTTCATGTGCTGCTTCTGGACACACGGCCTGTTTCATTTATTAACTGCATTCTAAATCCCACTAATGACAATGCCGTATGTGCTGTCTTCAGTTTCTACCCCATTTATACCTTTATTCCCCCCGCAACAGACCCCAGCTGTTATTAAAGAACAGTATTTAAGTCTCATTACAACAAAGATTTTTCAATAGCAAATGACCCCAAACAATGGCCCATTTCTTGGAATAATTTTACTGAATTCAATTTCTGCCAGGTACTGTGAGTACTCAGATCTGCCAATGGCGCAGAGATGAAAAACGCTGAATACCTGATCTCAGAGGGCTCAATATTTGAAATGACAAGATTCTAACACAGCAAAAGAAGTGTGGTTGCCTCTTGAACTTTATTCTGATGGGACCTAATATAGAATTCCACGTGGGAAAGATGGTTTTATCCTGTAGAGATTTTAGAGTTGTTTTTTTTTTTCTTTTTTTTTTCATTTCTGTAGCTTTTTGGTCTAGGCCCTGATGGCTCCCAGGTTCTATCACGGGGATAAGAGTCCTTCAGCAACTGTCGTTCCTCTGTGACAACGTAGGCTCATTTCCAAGGGGGCTAAGGAGGCCTCCTCATCACCTTAATCACACCAATCAGGTGTGACAGTATGATGTTGGCGTTGACACTGCATGACTTAACGAGGATTTAGCTTCACCAAAGCACACATCAGATGCAGAGTTTAAACCGGCTCTTTGCTCCATCCTAAGACCTTGGTAGCAAAGTAGCTCTTTACTTCATCTCAATCCAGAGGGACGACTTCACACATCAGAGCCTTTCTTCTCGGGCCTCTTGCGCAAGTATTTTTCCCCTCACCACAAAATGCTTTCCTGTTTGAAAAAAATGAACTTGCTGCTCCAACCCGCTTGGTATCTGGCTCTAGGTCCAGAACTTGAGGGTAAATGGTGAGGTTGAAATATGTTTCTGGATTCTGTGGTTTCCAAGTGCCTACTCTTTCCAAACCAGGGGGGCCCCTCTGAAAAACTGTCAAGTTGGCGAAGTCTGCGTCTCCCCCCTCTCTCATCCCAGCTTCATCTGAGAAGAAGGAAATGTATCTGTGGAATCAAATAATGATCGCTTCACCGAGTACTCACTCTGTGCCAAGGAACATCCCAAAGTGCCTTCCCTCCATTGTCTTGTTTAAACCTCCCGAACTCACCCAAGGTCACAGAGGTAGTAAGTGGCTGAGGCAGGCTGGACTCCATCCTAGGATAAAGGAACTTTGAAGGCCACAGGCCCAACCCTTATGCCAATACAGTCTTCTATTAAACGTCAATCACATTCTTTATTTTATATAACACAAAGGCAAACTATCCAAAAAAGACAAAGAAGAAAATTTCTTAGAAAAATATCTAACTCAGCTTAAATATCTTACCGTGGTTAGATATTTTTTTCGCAGAAAAATATCTAACCAAGATCTTCCCAGTCCTCCCCTGACATCCTATAAGCCCAGGACTGACTTCCTCCCTGGGGCTGGGACTTGAAGTCCTTGCTGGCGACACTGCATTGCAGGCATACACCTGCTCTGTGGGGTCACAGAAGCCTGTCTGTCAGGAAAACGCCTTCCCCTCATGTACTTCCTTCTTAATTAAAATAACATTTTGAAAGTAAAATTATCCAGTGTGTAGGATAAACAGTACAACAATAGCTGTGATTGATCTGTCAGAGGTTGTATAATGTGATGCTAATAGGAAGAAATAAACTCCTGCTGAAGATCAAAGTCAGCTCTGCACATGGGGAACTTTTAAAATTAGAATGCCGATAAATGAATCTCCATCCTGGAAAAAAAAAAAAAAAAAAGCTCTGCAGGTTTGCAGAATGAGGGAGGAAAGACAGCTGGAGGACATTCCACCACCCAGAGGAGAAAGGAGCCTGGAGAAGAAGAGTTCCGGTCTGCATCCTAGCCCCTCGCTGTCCTGTAGCATCTGGCAGCCCCTCCTTCTCTAACCCTGTGGTGGTCACTCAAACCTCCCTTGGTCTCCCGCACGTACTGCTACGATCCATCCAGCTCAGCCCATGACAGGGCACGTGGAGGGTGCATGCGTGGGACACGTCTGCACGGGGCATGTGTGCATGCGGGCGCGGTGGAGGGGGCGATGCACCCAAGTGTGTGTTGAGCACCTGCTAAACAGAGCCCCTCCTATGCCTTACAAGCGGGCCTCATTTTAATTTACATGTGTGGGTCTCGATAAGTGAAGGAACTGGAATTGTGAACCCAGATCTTTAGGGTTCTAAAGCCCAGGCTTTTTTTTGCTTCTCTTGGGGAAAGGTATAAGCTAAGAAAGAAACCGTGGTTACGCGTGTTTCACTTACATCCACAGAAAGGCAAATGAAGAATTGAGAAGCATGTGTGTAAACATGCAGTTAAGTAACAATGAAAAATGAGGCGTCTACTGTGTGCAGGCACTGTGGTAGGTGCTGGGGATGGCACAGCCCCTGCCACCGCCAAGAGAAGCTTGTTGAGGGAGAGAGAAGGGAGACCAACAGGCAGGCAGGCCTTTGTAATCCAGTGCAGACGCTGCAGAGGCACAATCAGAGGGGGTGATGGGGCCACAGGGGAGGACCCTACCCCACACTTGGGGAGTCAGGCTGCCTCCAAAGTCACATCTGCGCTGAGGCCTCAGAGACAAGGCAGGGTCAGCCTAGTGGAGGGGACACAGAGCAGGGAAAATGTCCCAGGAAGAGGAAAGACCATGTGCAAAGGCCCAAATACCAGAGAAACCATGATCCATGGATGTCAATACATCTGTCCATGAACAAATGAGAAATTATTTCAGTGCCCTGTGCCCCCCAGATCCTGTGTTCCTTCAAATGTCCCCTTCACCCAATTTACAAGTTAGCTCTGCCATGTCTTGAGCCAGCTCTGTTGCCCACTGAAATGCAGATACCCCTGAGAGAACCAATGGATTTCAGTCCCTTTCAGCTCAGGGCCAGTGACTATCCCAGGCCATTTCCTGAGAGCAGAATGGAAACCTAAGGGTGATCACTGGTCCCTCAGATGGAGGCAAGTTTTGCCAGGCTCACAGTCTGGCAGAAGTGAAGTCCTGCTGGCACAAAGACCCTTGTCAAAAAGGTGCTACCTGGACTTCCCTGGTGGCACAGTGGTTAAGAATCCGCCTGCCAATGCATAGACATGGGTTCGAGCCCTGGTCCGGGAAGATCCCACATGCTGCAGAGCAACTAAGCCCGTGCGCCACAACTACTGAGCCTGCGCTCTAGAGCCAGTGAGCCACAACTACTGAGCCCACGTACCACAACTACTGAAGCCCGCGTGCCTAGAGCCTGTGCTCTGCAACAAGAGAAGCCACTGCAAGGAGAAGCCCATGCACCGCAACGAAGAGTAGTCCCCGCTCGCCGCAACTAGAGAAAGCCCGCGCACAGTAACGAAGACCCAACGCAGCCAAAAATAAATAAGTAAATAAATTAATTAAAAAAAAAAAAAAGGTGCTACCTGCAGGGGTGATGCGTGTCCCCCATCTGCTGCATCTCGGCATCTCAGCAGGCACACCATCAGTACCGGAAACGGATCCCAGGAACTCCCTGCTGCTCCCAAACTGCTGCTTACTTAACAGGAATGCAGCCCGGGACTGAGTGGGGCTAAGGGAGCATGGCCAGGGTCATGGTGGGATTAAACTGTTAAGTGAGCCAGCACACCTGAATGGTCTACAGTCTTCTTAGCTTCTACCATGCTGACAAAACATGATTTTAAATACCTAAGTCTTGGTTCTTTAAGAATTTTTCCAAATACTAGTCAGTAAGGTGCAATGCTGAGGGCATGGGTCTTGGAGCCCACAGACTAGGTTAGTTACTTGCTAGCTGTGTGACCTCTGTCTGGTTATTCAAACTCTGAGTTTCAATGGATTCATTCAATAATATGCATTTGTTGAGGACTTACTATACTCCAGGTGTTATGATGGGTACTAGGAATTGACAGTTCCTAGGATTTTATAGTTTAGTAGGGATGGTAGACTCTTGCCTATTGTATGAATGTAACAAGGATGTGTATATATACTCTCTTTTGCATTCCCAGTATTCAATCTCCCCCTATTCTTCCAGAGGCATGTGGTTTTCATAGGAGACTTTTGGGATTGTGGCAGCTGGGATGCAAAGAGAAAGAAAGAGTCAATGTTCAGCTTTCCACATCCAGAATAGGATTTTTGAGTTCATAGCAAGAAAATGGTTTTGAAAGCCAAGCATTCTCAGAGTCAAAAAAGCGGGGTGCGGGGTGGTTTCTGAATTCCTTAAGCTCCCATTAAAATATCAAGAGCCAGACTTGGAGCTCTTGATCACAGAGTTTCGCTATAGGCCTAAGTAGGGGAGAGCCCAGAGCATAACCTAAGAGGAGGTCTGGCTGAGGAAAGGAGGAGGAAAAGGCACTTCCCTTCAGCCCAGCAGAGGAGAATGGGCAGGTGAAAGACAGGCCAGGCCAGGTGATCATTGGCCAGGGTCCTCATTTTCCCTCACTCTTGGGCCTGCTCCTAAAGGTGGCGGTGAGAAACGGGTAGGAAAGAACCAGAGAATATTGGAGCAAGTGGCCTATTTCCCTGGGCTCAGGCCTCTGGGAGATGCCCCAGAGTTGGTTTGGTGCCAATATGGTAGAGGAATGAGAGTATGGCATTGAGGGAGGGAGTCCTCAGTAGAGACTTTGGAATAATGCCTCTGGCTCCATTCAGCCTGCATGCAATGGGCAGAAACTGCTAGCCCTGACATCTTTCCTGACTTCCAGACTTTCATGTTGCACAGATGCCCCTCAATGTTCCACAGGTCCCCCCAAATCCTAAACTGAAGATCTCTGCTTCCCAGCCACCCACAGCCTCCATCATTGACACCATCTCCATAGTTGGCACAAACATTTACCTGGTCAGGCAAATAAGGAAGCCAGGGGACATCCAGGACACCCCTTTCTCTCCCTCATCCCCTCATCCAAACATTCCCACGTCCTGACAAACTTACCCCTGCATTTATTTTGAACGTGTCTCCTCTCCATGCTTAGCTCCCAGTGCCCCGCTCAGCCGTCATCGTTGTTGTTTTTCACTTGGATATGAACTTTATGTTTCAATCCAAGTAGAGCAGACTGGGAGGAGAGAAATGGAAGACTTTGGAGCATCAGGCTAAGAATGTGTAGCATAAGGTACTGGTGCCATCAGTGCCTCAGATCTCACTATCGAGGTGCATGCTTATGGTCTTTTTCTACAAGTACGTGGGGGCTTTCTCTGGCTGCAAGAGTGTGTTCAAATGAGTAAAGGAGGCAAACTACTAGTGGTGGGGGACTATTCTCTCCTCCCCCAAAATAGCCTTCAACCAATTTTGAAAGGATGTTGGAGGGTAAATACCCCAGCTCCCTCCCTCCTCATGACAGATGACACTGAGGAATGACCATTTTGCCTGGGAATGACTACAGACCCCAGGAGGTCTCCCTGCACTTGGTCTTACCCTTCATAATCCACAACCTCCTTGACCTCACCTGTGACTCCTCTGGCTTCATCTCCTGCCACTTCGTGCCCCATTAATTCTGAACCGACTGCAGCTTCCTGCACGCACCATGCTGTTTCACACTTGCACACCTTAGTTCAAGTTTTCCCTCTGTCTGAAATGATGTGCTTCCCAACATTCTTCCCTGGCTCTGACTCATGCCTCAAAGCTTAGCTCATTTACATATATTTAAGCATTTGCTCTGTGCAATACAGAATGCCTTAGAAGTACCTAGAAAGGGCCCCCGGTCTTGACTTGGGGGATCAAGGAAAGCACCCCGTTAGAAATGTCATCTAAGATTCTGAGAGATGAGCCTCAAATGAAGCGAAATGGGCAAGATGGAGCTTGGCGAGTGATAGTTTTTGAAGCACTGAAAAAGGAATATGGGGTCCAGAGGTGCCAGCACAGCTTATTAAATGAACCGAAAAAAAGTTACTAAGGCTGGAGCTGTAGAAAAGTAAAGGAAGTTGCAAGAGGGGAAGATGAAGAGGCAAAAGGGGCCAGATGACACAGGGCTTTAAGGAATATGGAATTTATGCTACTGCAATGGACAACAGTGAAGAGTCTCTGAAGCTCCAAGTTGGTCAAATGATCCATCCCCTGAGCTTCCATATCTTCCCTGGGATGTATCTTATCAGTTTACATTCTGCTTCCCCACTGGATAGCAAGTTTCTATATGGCAGGAAACACTTCTTCTTGATCTTTGTTTCCTTGTACCTAACACAGATCCTGCCCAGGACTGTAATAAATACATTGAGTTGGACCACTGAGGTGAACTAGAGCCACCCAGCCCAGACTCCTCTATAGGAGCATTACAAAGAGGGCGTGAGGCTCCTGCCTGGGCCTCAGTATCACAGATCACTAATTGTCAACATGGCCCCACGTGACGGGACAGAGCAGCCGTGATGCTCTACAGACAGAATTTGATCTTTAGGGGGCCCTGCCCCAGGGGCATCTCTGCAGTGGCCCCAGTAGGAATGCCTGATGCCAGGGTTGGTGGGAGCTGTGGAATGAGGACCTGGGTCAGACTCCGGGGCACCAGCAGTACTGCAGGGGCTCCTGAGTAGCACTGAGGACTCGTCCTAGTGGGAGAGAAGGAGAGAGCCTCAGAGCTGTCTGAACACAGCACCCACGAAGACGAGATCTGGGCTGTCCACGTGGTGGCCATAGGGTCATTGGAGGCCCTTGTGCGGACAGAGCTGGACCAGTCTGGGAAGTTGGAGGCTCACAGCTGTTTGCATCAGGAGAGCAGAGGAGAGACTCCGATCCACTAGGAGGCTCGCTAGACTCTGCACCTAAGGAGATCAGTGCCTGTTTCATCTGTCTCACCCTTCTTTCCAAGTCAAGCTCAACTAAATCACAATTTTATTTTTACAGGCCTGGTATATATTGTATATTAAATAACTATTTAATGGTGGGTGAAGCAGCTTTCTAGAAATTCAGTTCCATGTGACTAGAGGTTGTTTCGTTCACTTGCTGAATCCCCGGCACCTGGAACAGGACTGGTCCATAGAAGGTGCTCAGAAATTACTTTAATATATTTAATTATATAATTATAAGTAATTATACTTATTATGGCTCAAAGAGGATAGATCTTTCTCCCAAGGTTGCACGACCTTCGAGGAGTTAAATCTTCCCAGTTCCAAGCTGGTAGCTTTCCTGGACTGCGGTGCCCCCGCTGGAGAAGAGCCGAACTGCTCTGAGCCCAGCTAGGTTCTCGGACTGGTTCCAAGGATGAGATCCTCCAGGCTGCTGGCAGGTTGAGTTAAGAACAAAGACTTTGGGTGGAGGTGCTGAGGGGTAGAGGGGGAATGGCAACAGGGCCCTTGCTAGTGCCCGTGCATGTGGTCAAAAACAAGAACCCAGGTAGCACTTGGCACAAAGCGACACTCAAAATGTCAGTGACTGAGGGGCGTGTGTGAGAGGTCAGAGGCGAAGTAGGGGTGGAATCATAAAACGAGGAGGGAACACCTGGAAGAGGATGCATGGGAAAGAATGTAAGTCCAGGACTGAGCCATGGGAGGCATGTGCATTCTGAGGGCAGACGGAGAAATCAGGGAAGTAGATGTTAAGCCAGGACGCAGTCACAGAAGCCTAGAAAGGAAAGTGATGATGCCGGAGGTCATCGGAGAGGAAGCCAAGGGCTGGCAAAGTCTGCTGAACTTGGCTGAAAGGAGGACGAGGCATGGGGTCTAACAGCAAGAGCACCACAGGCTTGGGTCAAATCTCTGCTCAGCCATTGACTTATACTGAGCAAGAGACTTACCTCTTAGGTCCTCAGCTTCCTTATTTACAAACAGATGATACCTACTGATTGGGCCAGAGGAGGCCTTGTCCAGGACCTGAAACTAGGGATGCGCTCAATAAATGCTGCCATTATTATGTTGGTGGTGGTGTTATTATTGCAACTGGTGACCCTGAAGAAGAAAATATCAGTTCAGTAGGGGGAAGGGAAGGGAAGGGGAAGAAGATGGGAACCAGACTGCAGGAAGTTAAGGGGAACCAAGGAGACGGTGTGTGTCTCGCTGACTTTGCTGAGGAATTTGGTAGTGAATGAAGTCAAGAAATCCACTGGTTCGGCAGCAGGAGGGCCAGTGGTTTCTTTAGGAGAGAAAAGGTAAGTGAGTGCTCACAAGCAAAAGGAAAGGGACCCGCAGAGATGGGGAAATTGAAGATATCAGACAGGGAGAAAGGAGATATCAGAGAGAGTCCCCCTGAGTATGCAGGGATGGTCCCCCAGAAGAAAAGGGGGAGCCCCCCGACTGCAGTGCTCTCTGCACCCGGCCTTCCTTCACTCCTTTACCAGCCTCCCCGCTTAGGCCGGGGATGGGAGGTCTTTCCCTCAGCCGCTTTCAGAAAGTGTGGTATCAAGAAGACTTGCCTAGAAGTCAAGAGGCCTGAATTCTGGTCCTGACCCTGGCCATTTGTACTTGGCTGCGCCCTTGTCCCTCCTGAACTGCGTCCCCCTGCATAAATGAGTGACCCTCTCTGTGATTTTGTAACCATGTCACCTCACTAAGCATTATAACACATTTCCTCCTCTGAAGTTTTTCTCCACTCTGATTAGAAGAAAGGGGAAAAAAAATCTTTGAACTGAAGCTATCACTTCCTCCAGCAATTGGGACAATATTTCTGCTTCACACGTATTGCGAGCAGATCCGGTGATTCCATCAGTACTGGCAGATCGCTGCTGAGCCTCCTGGTGTTTTAAATAGCATGTGCACTTTGTCCTGGCCTTCTGGAATGAAGCACGGGAGAGGCAGGAGCTTTGTGCTAGGCTGAGTGTTGCTGTTGATGAGGCACTCAATGGCTGCAGGCTTCTGAATCCTCAGAAATAACAACAATTACTGCGCATGCCAAAATCTGTCCTCCAAGGCAGCAAATGCATCAGCTGCTGGTTATTTTGATACTCTGGATAAAAAGCTTTCGAGAAAATCTAGTACAGAAAACAGTCTTACCCTCTGCTTGTCTGCACCATTCCTTCTGCCCGCTGCCCTCTCAGCTGTTTTCATTCCTATAAATGTAGCTGGTCCAGGCTTTAAAGTCCTTGTCTCAATGACCCAGGAGGAAGACATTTCTGTCTGGGCCCTTCGTGAATGTGGAAGAAGCAAGAGAAGAGACACCTGGCTATGCGTCTCTGTGCCAAGGCCGGTCTGACCTGGAACCTGCTGGAAACCAATCCAGTGTGAATGGGTTGTCTGACAGCCACAAATGGCTCTGACCATTTTTGGATTCAACAAGCATTCACTGAACACCTACTGTGCAGCAGGCCTCGTGCTAGGACCAGGAGAGATGGTGATAAACATGGCCAGGATCTAATAATCCAGCTGCCACGAAAACGCAAGCTCTCTGATCAGGTACCATGGCTATGTTACAGGGCCTGGCACATAGTAGGCACCCAATAATCAATCTTTGGAGTGTATGTTTGTTATTTACGTGTTATAATTTACTCAAGATCCTAAAAGCTCAGGGACAGAAACAGAGCTATTCAGGGATGGAAAGGAGCACTTATTAAACCAACATGTGCCATCAGAATGTGATCAACAGTTTGGCGCGGGGGGGTATCCGGGCTTATATCCTGCTTACATCACTTTTAAATTTCCCTCTTACACACTTCATGAAAAAGAACCACAAGTGCTCCAAATCCTTTTATCCTTCCGGGTGATATCACAAGGACACATATAAAAGCTCTGTATTCAACAACCAAATACTCTGTTATTCTAAAATTTTCAACTTCATCCCTAAATTCTTGGACAGCTATTATGTAAGGCTTAGGGCTGGTGTTTCCACACAAGTTTATACGTAACATGATTGATGAATGAATTTGCCCTATGGTCTGGAAATTCCTTTGTTTCACTGACGATGATAAATTTCCTAATGGATCACCCTGACTCTGATGCCTTTCTATATAGAAAGGGCCATTCATGGTGGCTCTGGTCACTTACACTCACCTCCGAAGTGTGTTCCTCTACCAGTTTGTATCTCAACAACTCAAGTGGATGAGGCTTTGCTGGGAAATAACGAGGTCATATCAAAGCTAAAGCTCCCTTCCAAGTCTGAGGCTTTCTTCCTACCTCATCCTTCTCAGAGCATACATAAGGGGGTGAACTTAGGTATGGGAGCAAAGATGAAAACAGAAAGAAGCAGAAACCTCAGCCCAATCTGTGTCTAAGCAGGGCCTCACCTTGCTCAAGTGCCCTCCACTGGGGGACAAGGGCCACCCTTGGACTTAGAGTAGGAACTCCTGCGCCTCACTAAATCCCGGCACCTGAGAGTGACCTTCACCTTAATTGTGCTGGCATGGCTTCACGCATAAAGGGAGACTCTGCCTCTCCCTCTCTCTGTCTCTCTCCCTACATGCCTTCTTCCCTTGTAGACTCAGGCACAGCGTAGGGGTTCAGCAGGCAATTTGCTCAAGGAAGAAGTGAAGAAAAACATCTACAAGCTCAACACCAGAGGGGATGGTGGTATGAATTTTCAAAGACCCACGAATCCCCCAGAACATTATTACAATTAATGAGGCATATTTGGTAGAAATCTGACTTAAGGGGTATTTCTGCCTTGCTAGTATGGGCCATGGGTCAGACAAGTTCCCCCATCAAGGTCTGTATCCATGGAACCCAAGAAATCTTGGAGGGCAGTCTAGGAGATCCCACCTCACTGAAAGTATGGATGGTGGAGGAAAAGCAGAATTTAGGTAGGGCTTGGGGTGAAGCAGAAGGCTCTCTGCCTAGGTCACTTTAGAGTCACAGAACTCTTGCAAAATTGATGAAAGCTGCGGACCCTCTACCCAGAAAAGTGCACACGTCACACACAGCCAGACAAATTTGCCTACAATTTCAGGAGGATGGGACGGAAACTGTCCCATCCCAGGGGTGAGTAGCAAGCAATTATATCCTCCAAAGTCATTGTTCATTGTTTCCGCCCCAGGACGGAAACTTCCAGAGTCAGGGCCTCAAGTTAATGCTCTGATTCTAGGTGCTGATGCCTAAGTCCTCTGCCCCTCGTCCCTACGCAGGACTTGCCCCTACCCCCAGGGTCTTCCGGCTGGTTCTGGTTCTTGGAGCCACAGTCCTCCCTCGTGTCAGAGAAGCCCTGGCACCTGTATCTCCAGGAGCTCCCCTGGGTGCTCTTTTCTCCCAGGGTGACGGGAGGTGTCCCGGGAGAAAGAGGTCTCTGGGCTTTTCTCTCTTGGCTGCCAGCAGCAGGAGCAGCCGAAGCCTAGGGCACGGAGGGTGACGCCGGGCAGACACTCCCGCCCCCTGCTCCAGTCGCTGGCTGCAGGCAACGCTGGAAGGAAAGGCGGGGAGGTGCAGGGAGGGCCGGGCGGTTCAGCCCACCCCCAGCTTGTCGGCCCGTTGGCAACCGAGATCAGCACCCACTGCTGGTGCCCCAGAAAATCCCTGGCCAGCCAGGCTTTGCGCGCAGCCCCTCCAACCCCCGTGCGTTTCCTTTTGACCTCTGGAGGTTTGAACCCCTTCTTGGCTGGGTCGAGCCGGCCCTCCCGGGAAAGATCGATCTCTCGTCCCCGGGATCCCCTACTGGCGGGCACCTCCGCCTGGCCAGAGCAGGTGCGGGGCTGGGGCCGGGGAGGGTTGGAGTGGGGGAAAGGATTTGGAGTGGGTGACTCAGGAGTCCGGGAGGAGGGGCTAAGAATTCAAGAAGCCTGTGTTAGAGCAGCTCGGCGCTCCGGCACAGCAGAGAGCGCTGGGAGCCGGAGGGGAGCGCAGCGGTGAGTCAGGCTGCCCCGAGCCCAGCCCGAGAGGGGCGCAGCGCGGGCACGGGCGCGGGCCGGCGTGGCTGGGCGCCTGGGGAGAGTATGCATGGATCCCGCTCTGGCGAGATCTCCGGGCACCCCCCGAGGCTTCCGCGGGCTGAAGTGCGGCCATGAGAGGAGCGTCCCCAGTGGGTGCGGGAGCGCGGGAGCCTCGGCGGGCGGGCGAGTCGTGGGGAGCAGCGCTCTCTCAGGTCGTGGAGTTCCCGATCTCCCGATGGCCCGAAGTCCGGGAGGCAGCCCTGGCGCCTGCAGTCGCCGCGCCGCTGTACCAGGGACTTGCTAGACGGGGACAGCGCGCAAGTGAGGGAGAGCGAAAGAGCGTGGCGAGAGGGATGCGCGGGCTGCGACCGCGCTGGGGCCGCAGGAGTGGTGGGCTGCGCCGCGGAGGGCTAGTGCACGGCGCGCGCGGGCTGGGGTGTGCGCCGAGTCCCGCGCGAGCGCTACGCTGTCCCCAGGTAAGGGGATGAGCGGGGCAGGGGGCTCTGGACCTGGTGCAGGGAATGGAGCAAGGGTCTCTGGGCTCCTCCGCGGGTCGTTGGAGGGCTGGGAGTCTCGAGTGAGGGCCCCAGGGGTTGATAGGGGAAGCCTGCTCGCCAAGGGACCTCCATGGAAGGTCCTGCTACGTAGGTCTCACGCCTCACCTCCAGCTGTCTGCCGCCAGGTGTGGGAGAAGCTGGCATGGAGGGGTGGGGCGGGCAGCGCCTTGGGTCCAAGCGGCAAAGACCCAGGGGAGGGAGAGGACTTGGGGTCAAGGAGCGGCATCTTTGAGCCATCGGAAACAAGCAGCTTCATTCTGATTACAACTCTCCTTTCTCTTTCCAAAAAAAAAAAACCAAAAACCAAAAAACCTCTGAGATTCTCATGGAAGGTGTATTCTGCTTGAACTTCTTGTCTCTTGTGACTTGAGAGATTAAAAAAGAGCCTGCTTGCTAGGCTGGTTTTTCCAAGTTGTTCCAGGTTGGAAGTTGTAACAGTTTGTAGGATAATTTATGGGTGTTTCATGCATTAAAGTGTATTACTGCAAAGCCTTTGGGTGCTATGGGTATTAAGGAAAACTCAGTGCACGTTCCCAGCTGGAAACCAAAATAGGGCTCTCCTGGGTATCTCTGCCCCCTCTGTCTTCTGAGGCCAATGGAAGTCCTGGAGAAAAGGCACTTGATTAATTGTCCTGGAGAAAGGGCACTTGATTAATTGTCTTGGCTCCATCCTCTGGGCGCACCCATTGCCAGCCAGCCCCCTCCTCCCCCCACACATGCACGGCCAGCTGCATTCTTAAATTCAGAAATGGAAGTGGAGGGCCCACCAGTATCTCCTCTCCAGGGCCTTCAAACTCTTGAAGCTGTCAGTTAAGTCTGCTGGAGGGGACTATTTCTCCCTCTCAGAGCATACAGAAAGGCAGCAGCGGTTGGGCCCTGCCAGCTCTTCTTGTGCAGTGTTTACAATTTCCTATCGAATGTCTGAAACTTTCCCCTCTGAAGAGCTACTTAAGAAAGACTACATTAGATGTGGAAGGGTCTCTTCTGTGGAAGAAGTTGTATGTCAGCCTGGGCAACCCAAATGTCAATCCACTATGGGCCATGTTCCCAGAGGTTCAGAGGCAACTGAGGACTGGGGGTGCGGGGTGAGTGAGAGTGGTCTGGGGGCTGAGACTGGCCCTGCTGGTGTTGACTCACAGAGGAAATGAACTCTCCTCATACTTGGGTCGTTGAAGGGGTTTGGGGTTAACATCACATGCTGTCAACTCCTCCCCCATACGCTTTTCCCAGTATTTTTGTGCAGGTGGGAAAAAGGACAGTCTTGAAGGGAAAAATGTTAGGAGGCACCACGAATGGGAAACCAAGGTCTCTGGGGCCCAGGGAGACATGTTTTGACACAGCTGTAGGAGTACCTCAGAGGATTTTACAGCCAGCTGCTGGTGCCATGCCATCCCTGGACAGCCATCTTACCCAAAGCAGCCCAGACCCACTAGAGAATTGGAAAATTGGGTCTACTCAGGGCAGCCTGGTGACTTTTTCCATACCCTTAACCTTTGTCAAGGAGTGAGGTTCCCACCTTCTCCTATCACCCACCATACGTCTCCCCCACCCGGAGGGCCAGAGGGAGCAAGGGATGAGGCTTCACACTCTCCTCTTCCATGGAGAAATCTGCGCGGTGGCCAGGAAGGGGGCCCCAGCTGCCGACATCAGCAGGGAGGGTAGGGCATGGCAGGGCAAGGCTGGAGCCCGAGGGAAGTTTCTCATCATTACTGAGATTAAACTGATGAGAAAATCGCACACTTTACTTTTAAATGAGTGCTGAACACTACTGCTTCACATTCGTGGAGTGCCTTATTTCAGTGGCAACTGCATTGGAGCTGCAGGAAAACTACTCTCTGCTCTCAGCAGGCAGTGGAAAGCTTGCTGAGGACTCATATATAGTCTCTATATCTCTGAGCAAATAACCCATGTCCTCAGAAGTCTTCTCTTTCTTTGACTGGCACCTCTGATCTTGCAAACCATCAGCTAAACTGACAGCTCCCAGGCTCAGCCAGTCCGGAGAAATCAACTCTGTGATGGACCAGTTTCACAGAACAGCATATGGTGGCCTCTAGTAAGTAAATGGAGATGAAAGACCCTTCCCCAACCCTTTACTAGGGATCTTGCTTCCTGGCAGTGGGGAGACCGTTAACATCCTAACTCCAAATAGCAGTAAAATCGGGGTGGCCCTGAGGCAGAAATGCTGCTGGAGAAGCTGAGGCTTTGAGGTCATTGACCTTTTGGTTGGTTGTGCACAAGGATGGAGTTGTCACCATTTAAGCTGAGATGACAGACCTTGAGCCACAAAATTTGGCCAAGACAAGAATAATGAAAACATACAATAAAAAAGCATTGTAGATTTTTTCATTACTCTCCTATGGGTTACTTTCCATGTTTTGGAGGAGTTTCTATAGGTTTTGGAGGAGTTTCTATAGGTTATTGGCCTCAATAGGAGTCACACTGAAATGATCTCTTGACATTTTTCTCCTGTATTTTGGGGAAACTTCCTGTGGTAGTTTCCTGAATTGTAAGACAGGAGGGAAGTAGCTTTGCAACCTTGAGCTAGTCACTAAACTTCCCAGCCTTCACTCTCCCAATCTACAGGACAAGGGTAGTGGGTTAACAGTGTTTCTCAATGGGGCTATTGGCATTTGGGGATGATTCTTGGTTGAGGATGACCTATTTATGTAATGCAGGAAGTTTAGTATCCCTACCTCACCTACTAAAATGACAGAAATGGTGGCAACCCCAAATCCCCTCCCCCCATATATGGCTAAATGCTTATTAAAAGGATAATACTGCTCCCGGTTGAGAACTCCCTTGGCAATTACCAATAAGGGCTTTTCTTTCAGGCCCTATGTTCGGGTCATCTATTATTTAATCATTGAATTGGGGCTTCAGAGGTCCAGCCCTGGGCTTTATCCTCCAGGAGCCAGCATATCAGGATCCAGGAAGCCACTGGCAGGGCTGTGGTCCCGCTGGGCATCATCCTTTGCTTTTGTCAGTAGAGTGTGACTACAAATGACCCACATGAAAAGAAAACCAGAAAGAGTGGGGAGAAGGGATGGGTGGTATTAGAGCATGGCAGCTTCCTTTTCTGCCATATGCTATTAAAAACACAGGCAGACTGCCTGCCCCGGGTGTCCACAGCACTGGGAGGAAATCCTTCTCTCCTTTACTAAATGGATCACACTCTGGCACCAGGAGGTCCCTGCTCTGAATGAGAGAACAAGGAAGCAGAACCTTCCCCAGCCCTGACATCACTTCATACAACATGGGCACATGTTGATATCAAATTAATACAACAGTGCCCAAGCTGTGAGAATAAATGGGAATCAATAATGTGACATTTGATTGAAAAAGTAGGCTAGCAATGCTACGCTGGAGGGATGGTGCTTGTAGCACTGGGTTTATTCTCACTTATCCTTTCCTCTGCCCCAAGGTCTCACTGGAGGACAAAAAATAGGACCATTTGGTTATTCATAGTGCAAACGGCTAAAACGAACAATGACTTTGGAGGATATAATTGCTTGCTACTCACCCCCAAGCAGTAGAAGAGAGAAAACTACCAAAGCAGTAGAACTGGCAGAGTTTGAATTTGATTCCTAATGAGGCCCCCAAAAATGGACACTGGAGACTTAAGGAGATTCCCAAATGAGGTTGAGACCGGTCTGATGATGCAATCTGTCACGTGGGACTAGCAACAATGCTTTTTGAATTGCCAGGTTTGGCCAGCCTCTTTCACACACGGAGCGTCTTTTTATTAGTCAGTCAGACAGTCAGGGTTTCCCTGAAAATTCCCCACTGGGGTAAGCAGAGGGAGATGTTTTGGCATTGCCCGTGGGGGCCTCTGCAGGTGGAGAGCTCTGCAAGTGGAACGATCTAGCTCCGAAGTCAGTGGGAATGAACGGCCCAAGCTTCCCACAGAAGCTATTCCACATGGAGGGCAGTTACAATCCACTACTACTGGAATCGTCTCCCAATAGCCACAAAGTATTTGTTGTTTGGTACAGATGGGCTGATTTTCCCATTTCCTTTGGCTGTTCCTTCGGTAGCCAGGGTTGGTGGAATATATCATCTGTCTGCACGCGGCACGCTGTTCCCGAGTGAGCCCAGGGAGGGCCGTTTGCTGGAAGCCGTGAGAGCTCAGCCCGGGTTGGGGGAGGGAGGTCCTGTCTCTGCCCCCCATCACTGTGGATCTGATATGTGGTTAAAGTGACTTGGCATTTCTCACTTGTCCAGTCTGGAGAAGTGCCGTCCCATGTTTGCACCTGACCAGGCCTGGCTTGGAGGTCAGCCACCTCATCCTTGTCAATAACCATACGCTGAACTCCCACATTGTATGAGAGACGCCAAGAGAGGCCGGCTCCCTTTGGATTGTGATTTCGAAGGAAGGAGCAGTCATGCTGGGCTCTAATGGCCGGAAGGCAGCTGGACTAAGTGAGCAGGGAGGAAGGAGGTGAGCACCAGGAGACCAGAGATGCAGGAGGGCGTCCCTTGTACCCAATGTTCCTCTTCTGTGAAACAGAGAGAACAGTAGGACCTGCCCTGTTGGGCTGTTGTGCGCATCAAGTGGGATGATACTGATGGGACACCAGCACAGGCCTGGCACACAGCTGAGCAGGCACTCAACAAACACGAGTTCCCTTCCCTCGTGTTCTCCCTCCGTGGTACTGATCTGAGGGAGTCCTCCTTTTGTGCTTTTCACTTCAGATCGGACAACATCATCTTTGCATTTTTTATGCCTCTGTATGTGTAAAGCTTTGCTGCACTAGGAGAAGAAATCTTTCTGGAAGCACTGAAGCTTCTCTAGGAATCTACCCACCTATATTTTGACCTTCTGTAATTAACATTCTCATTTTGATAGAATTTTAACCAAACATTTCACCTTCTGAACTACCTTGGCCTCATGATATCTGAGTAAAAGGAAACTCATGGATATTCTCCTGCAATTTTCTTTCAGAGGCAAACTTCTCCTCAGACTTGTATCTCAGAGATGTTATGTAATGCTCTCTAAATAAGGCATTTCTTGCGAATGGCCATTTGTACTGGCAGCTTTAAGAGTGTTTCAGTTCCTTACCCCGCATAACCAACTCCTCCTCCTCCAACAACTTGTTTCCTTAGGATTTTATGTATCTTATCAAGTTTACAAGAGAAGGAAGAGGAGGAGGTGAATTTTTCTTTGGCAGCCAGGCGGGCATTTGTGCTCTCCCACCCCAAGGGTCAGTGGCTGGGCAGCTGTTGCTGAATAGCGTATAACCTGTGGTTAAAGGGGGAACAGTCCTCACCCCCGGGGAGGCAGGCTCACTGGACATCAGGCCACTGGACTGATTTTCCTTCTCTCAATTAGCATCTTGATTAATATGCTAACCAGGGGCCTGGGCACTGTGGAGAATCATAATAAATATAAATCATGATCCTGCCCAAGGAGCTGGCTCTAGAGTGAACATTTAAATGGCTTCAGAGAGGCTCATCAGATAACGTAAATGAGGTAAGGCCATGAGCCGATGGGGACTGCAGTAAACTAGAGAGGTTATGCCCATCAGAAGGGGACAGGCCGTCTGCTGCTTTGCAGGTTTGTAGGTCCAATGCGGCCAGATTTTCCAACTTTTCCAAAAGAGTCAAAACTTTGAGTTTGAATGTATAGTGTCTTCACTTTTCAAAACACCTGTGCAGACCAAACAAAATCTGTCTGCAGCTTCTTTTGTCTTGTCATCTAGATGAACACACTTGGAGCAATTGAGCCCAGTATCAAAATGGAAACTAGTTGAAGAAGTGCGAGCTGTGTGGCTCTCAGAGAGGCCTGAATGGCGCGGTGCTTTCTCGAGAGGCTTCCTGAGGGAGGGGATGTCCTGCAGGCGGGTAGGATTGTATAAAAGCAGCCCTGGCACAAAATAGAACTAGCTTCAGAGGCAAGCTCTGCCTCTCGTTGGCTCTATAACCACATTACTTAATCTCTCTAAGCTTCAGTTTCCTCATCTGTAAAAGGGACTCACAATGCTGATCTCGGGGGACGGTTGCGAGGATGACAGGAGGGAGGGCTGGAAAGCCCTTACTTAGCCCAGAGCCTGGAACACTGGCAGTGCCCAGCGAGCCTGAGTCCTGTCTTAATGCTGGGTGGGTGGGGTTTAGCCAGTCCAGAGGGCATTAAAGGGCCAGAGGCACGAAGAAGGGCCCCTCACTGAGCTTTGTGAACGGTTGCTTTTTGAGGACTTGAGCTTCAGCTGCTTTTCCTGCCCCAAGAGAAGGACAGAAGGTGTAGGCTATTCTTCTCCCCTCCTGACCTCTTCCTGCTTCTCCCCACTGCCTGAGACCATGTGCCCGCTTGCTCTGTCAGAATCCCACCCTTTAAAAACCTGACCTGGGCCAACAGCAGAAAAACACAACTCGACTCCATAAGAAGGAAAAGTACTCCGGGAGGCTGTATAGACACGCACGGCAAATATTCAAGGAATTCTTAGGAATAAAAAAAAAAATTCATAAATCTGGATTTTTGCATGAGGCCATCACAGGAACATGTTTTCTCAATTAGCATACACATTGCTTGGAGTGAAGTCACTGAGTCCGCGGCTCCTCAGGGCTGACTTGTGCTGAAGCCACCTGATCTGGACCTCACTTTCCATGATCTAAATCTGATTCAGCCAACCCTGTCCCTGCGCCTAGCTGCCGAAACAAAATCACCCCCAAATCCTAAACCAGGGTGGAGACGTACACGCTGCACTGCAAAGCGGTCTAATTTCAGATCCTGGGTGTACTCACCAAAAACTGAGAAAGACAACGTTATTCTTTTTTTTTTTTTTTTTTAAAGGAATTCCTTTATTTTTATTATTTATTTATTTATTTTTGGCTGTGTTGGGTCTTCATTTCTGTGCGAGGGCTTTCTCTAGTTGCGGCAAGCGGGGGCCACTCTTCATCGCGGTGCGCCGGCCTCTCATTATCGCGGCCTCTCTTGTTGGGAGCACAGGCTCCAGACGCGCAGGCTCAGTAGTTGTGGCTCACGGGCCTAGTTGCTCCGCGGCATGTGGGATCTTCCCAGACCAGGGCTCGAACCCGTGTCCCCTGCATTGGCAGGCAGACTCTCAACCACTGCGCCACCAGGGAAGCCCAGACAACGTTATTCTTGATGGTGGAGTGATAGAGTCTCAGCAACCCCTTGCATTGTTCTTTTCCTTGGGCATTTATTGTTAGATGGTGACTGCACTGCCCCGTCAGAGCAGATGTATCCTTTAGGTTCTGAAGGCAGAGAAAATAGTTTCTTTTGCGAAAGCATGCATCAACTGCTTAAAATATTACTAGTCGGTGCCTGAGATCAGCGATTATGTTTTCTGGATGGTTTCCTGGACTGACTCTTTTCCAAGTGAACGGCTTTGTCAGATATTTGTAATTTCTGAAATATTTGATTAATGATGTCCCCTCATCAGAGGGATGGTCCAGGGTGCATAATTAGCAGCCTGCCTCCAAAGCAAAGATGCTCCCCAGCATCCAACAAGATCAAGCAGGAAGTTGAAAAACATTTCAAATGTTTCTCTGCCATAGAGTAAAGGAAAGGAAAATGGTTTTCAAACTACAGAACCATTAGGGGGATGCAAAATCAAGTAGTACAACTCTCCCTTTTTTTTTTAAAAGAAAGAAGTAGAGTAAATTTTTAAAAAATCAATATGCGTTGCATGGAGAAAGGGAAAGTATTCATGAAACTTTTATTTTAGTTGTATATACATTTGCACAATATGTGTGCATACCGGATCATGATGGAAAATGTATTTTTTCACTGTGAGTCATGGTTAAAAAAGTTTAAAAGCTACTGGCACAGAGAGCAGCGTTGTACAGAAAAGGGCATCGCTCTGAAGCCAGGCAAACTTGGGGTTAAATCCCAGCTCTGTGATTCCTAGTTGTGTGATCTTGGGTGACTTAATACTCTAAGGATCAGTGTCCTCATCTGTAAGGTCAGACTAATTGCTTCCTCATAGGGCTGTTGTGTAGATTAAGTGACAAAGATGTATAAAGTGCCCGGTACTGTGCCTGGCATCAAGGAGGCCTCAGTAAGCAAGAGCCACTGGCATCATCTGTCTTCTCCTTCCCCCACCCCCTCCTCCTCCTCTTCCTTCTTTATCTTCTTCTTTGAGACTAATCAACCTCATCAGAACCATGACTTCCCTAGATGTTTCTATCCCTGAGGTTGGCTGTTTCTCTGGCCAACCCAGCGAAGAAACAACGGCAATCATATCTCATCTTTGTCCCTACCTTCCTCTACCGTCTTTCTCCTATTTCATGTTTGCATAGCCATCTTTCTGTGATTCTGTTCCCCAGACATGATCATGACAGTAATTGTCCAAGGGGCCCAAGACATCCTCCTCCCTGTCACTAAGAACCATCAGAGGGGTATCCCAGCCTTCCCTGGCCTTGTGACCGGGATGAATGCTTTGGTCCTAATGTGGTGGTATAGTGACTCTGTAATGGAGCTTGTGTTCCCACAAATCACATCCTTCCTTCTCAGTATATTTTTGTAAGGGCAACAGGGCTAAGATACCATTAAAATGTTGACATTGTCAAATTCTTAAGACGTTCCTGCCCAGAGCAGAGAGCCTAACATTTTCTCGTGAGCGAGGCTCCAGGCAGCCCCAACGTGGAGGGTTTCAGTTTCGCTCCTGGTATAAACAGCCTAAAGGCTCCTGGCCTGGGCCCTGGAGCTGACAGCTTCAGGTAAACCAAACCCTAATCCTGACTCCGGTCCTCAACCTGGCCCTAATGTGTCACTGACCCCAGACCACCCCTTTCCAGCTGGAAGTGTGGAAGAGTGACCCACACCAGGGGCCACAAAGATGACATGCCCCAGTTTTCCTGAGAGCCTGGCTAACGCAGCCCCTGAAGACAGATCAAGGATGACAAACTGCTGCCTCTTTGTTCAGAGGGAAGCTTCACCTTTCTCCCTCCTCTGTTTCCCGTGCTCGCCTGGGGCTCATTCCAACTCTTTTCTTGTAAAATGCCCTCCCCCTGGGCCCCATTTTCACCACTCAGATTCAAAGAGGATTATTAGTGACATCTCCTCAAATGCTGAATTCCTATCCAGACCAAAGGTTTAACGCTCCTTTCTAGGCAGTTAAGACATCTCTATTTGAGGTTGCAGGGCAGGGGGCCTAAGGGGAGAAGGCAGACGTGGTTCTGGTATAATTTTCATCTCTGTAAGAGTCTCTGTGCTTTTCCACCACTCATCCCACTATTCCCTGTAAAACTAATGTCACCAGGCCAGTTGCACATTTTAAATAACGTTTATAGCAGAAGAGAGACATTTGTGACATCATACCCAGCCCCTTTCTCCTTAAGCAGGTGGGTTATATTGAGCCAAGCACCGGGAGCTTGACTGGACCATAAGCAAAGCAGCTAAGAGGCTGTTTAAATCCATCACTGTTGCACCTGGGTTTTTTGTTTTGTTTTGTTTTGTTTTTAAGAAAAAGTGAATGCTGACTTAACATTTTCTGTGCCCAAAGGGGTGGGGGGGACAGAAAGCATATTTCCACCCTTTCTGAAACTTGCAATGACAAATGGAATCAATTGTCCCAGAACATGACATACCACCAAGAATATTTCTTATGCATGAAACGAATTACCTTTCTTTTCATCTGGGTTCAAGGGTATTGTGTCTGTCCTCCCACAGGGAAAGTGTGAACACTTAGAAATGTTTTCATTTTCTTTTTCAGGAGGTCAGACACCAAAGCCTGACTCCAGATTTCATGCCCATGTGTCAGCATCTCTGTATCTTGGAAATGAAAGAAAATATTTAGGGAGTGGGGCTTTTAAGTATTGTTTTGATTTTTTCTAAAAATGAGTGGGACATGTCAGAAAGTAGAAGGCTTAATAAAGCAACAAATATGTTTCAAAGATTATTTTTAAAGCACCTTTATGATTAAGGGGGAAAAAAGGAATTTTAAGTTGGCACAGTGTACAGAATGTCCTCCTTCTACTCATTTCCACTTCTTAAATGATTATGGACCTATTGCAGAATTCTGACTGGCAACACTTGTGCTTGGGAACATTTCACAAACCTGTCTGAAGCTTCTTTCTTTTATGGATTGGGAAAGTTGTTATGTAAGAAAGAAAAATGGTTAAGTCAGATATAGGTTATTTATTTCAACTCAGTAATACTGAGAGCTAGGAGACTGGGGATTTATTTCCGGCTCAGCTTCTTCCTAGCTGTGTAACTTGGGCAAATCACAGAACCCCTCTGAGACTATGTTTCTTAATCAGTAAAATGAGAGTGATAATATTGCCCCTGCATTACCAGATGGGGCTGCTGCCTTGAATATGGTTGCCAGCTGGGAAGATACCTTGACTGTAGGTATAAGAGGTAAGATGTGAGAGCCCTGGACAAGCACCGTGAGACTCCCGGCGTCAGTGCTGGCTCTGTCCGTAGTTGGGTGAGGGACCTTGACAGTCACTTACCCTGCATGAGCCATCCCAGCTCCCACCTGCCCGTCTCAAATGCAGCAGCAGAAGTGAAAGCACTTCATGTAAGCCTAGGCAGAAACAAGCCGTTCCTGCCATGGTGGGAATGGAGGCCTGTGCCAGGCATTGTGTGGACCCCTGCGAGACTGAGGCCAAGGGTACCATGGAAAAAGTCTGAACATGGAATCAGACTCTCCAGGGCTCCAGGCCCAGGAGTGGGGTTGAAAAACACATGTGATCGAGGGCGAATTACTGCAGCTCTCTGATTTCCAGTTTCCTCAGCTGTAATATGGAACTAGTAGCACTTACTTCTTAGTGCAAAGATTAAACAAGGTGACCCCTGCCAGGTCCTTGGGTTGTCCAAAACCCAGTTTTATAGTGGTCCTTGGTGTTGATCACAAATGAGCACCCAAGGGGCTCCCCGCTTAGGCAGTGACCTGGCTGAGGACAGTCCAAGGCGGATGAGGTTGCCAGGCCAGGATGCCTCGGGGATGTGAAGCTCTCCTAATGTCCCCTCTCTCTCACTGGCCCTCTTCTCTGTCTCCTTTGCTGGCTTTTCCTTCTTCTGACCTCTAAATATTGGAGTGCCTGGGGCTCAGTCCAGGGTCCTTTCTTTCCCCCAGGCATTAAAGATGAGCTACAACTTCTGGATGTCTATTTCCAATCTGGACTCTCCCCTGGGCTCCAGGCTCTTCTGTTCTACTGTCATGGCCACTTGGAGATCTAATGGACATCTCAAGTTGAGAATTTTTGACCCCTGAACTACTTGTCTCCGAGTCTTATTTTAGTCTTCCCCATTTTAGACAACGACATCATTATTCCCAGTTGCTCAGACCCCAAATCTAGAAATCATCCTTGACTGGACCTTCCTCATCACCTTTTATATTCAATCCACCAGCAAGTCTTGCTGGTTTCCAAATAAGTTCTGAACCCAGTCCCTTCTCAGCATCCCACTACTGCCTCTTAGTCCCAACCAGTGTCACCTCTCAGCCAGACGACAGGGGACCTCCTCCTGGATTCCCTGCCTCCACTCTTGTTTCCCACAGCCTTTTAACCCAACAGCAGTCACAATGCCCTTTTAAAGATGTAAATCATGTCACGTTATTTCTTAGCTCTCAACCCTCCAATTACACAGAGAATAAAATCCATACCCTTGCCATGGCCTCATTTCAATGGTTCTTAACCCAGTGGACATCTGGCATCATACATTTTTTTTTTTTCCATCATACTTTTTTGATTGTCACACGTGGAGGGGGCGGGGGGTGGGGTGATACCAGCATCTAGTTGGTGGAGTCCGGGATGCAGCTAAACATCCTGCAGTGCACAGGACAGCCCTCAACAACAAAGAATTATCTGGCTCAAAATGTCAGCAGGGTGAGGCGGAGAATGTCTTTATGTGATCTGGACCCTGACCCTCCTTCCCATGTCCTGTATCACTCCTCCAGTCGCCTGCTATGTGGCAGCCTCTCTGACATTCTTGCTATATCCTCAACATATCACTCTTGCTACTATCTTAGGCCTTTGTACTTGCTATTTCCTCTGTTGGGGACACTTCTACCCACAGGTCTTCTTCACATGGTTAGCTTTTGCTCATCGTTTAGGTCTGCTCAGATGTCACCTCTTGAACACCGTAATTTAATGTCTATCCCCACTCGACCAAACCCTGCCATGGTAGGTTCTGTTCCCTTACCCTACTTTCTTTATTTCACAGTACTTAGTTCTATTATTTGTTTTCTTGTTTATTATCCTTCTCCTCCACAGGAATGTAAGAATGGGGACAGGGACTTTTTGTTGTGTTCATCAAGGGCTGCATCACATATAGGAGCTCAAGAAGTATTTGTTGAATGAATAAATGGTTGGTAAATATGGCACAGACAGGGATTACTACAGAAGGTTAGGAAAGGAGACCATCAGTGGGATCCAGCATGCAGGGGAAGGCTTCCTGGAGGAGGTGTGACATGGGCTGCTTTGCAAGTTTGTGCAGCCCTCACCCCTTCAGCTAAGGTGGCCCCAAATGGAGCAGGGCTGTGGCCTCCTCTGAAGCCTGAATGTACCTGGGGGCACCTCTTGTAGATTAGAGCCAGCTGTGGACTTTAATATTCAATAGGGTGGAGAGCAGAGCTGGAGGGCTCAGGGGTCTAAGATGTGTGATTGAAGAGAGGAGCCAGGAAAGAGAGGCGAGTGGGAGAAAAGCAGGAGCAGGAAGGAGAAATCTAGGCTCCAGTTGGTTCAGATCAGGAGCAGAGCTCACTATGGAGGGAGGGAGGGGTCTGGGACGGAAGAGAAGCCATCTCCAGGGAAAATCTCTGGGTAGCTCATCCTGAAGGGCTGATAGTAGTTCCTGGAGAAGGAACTGGGGGTTCTTCTAAGTTTTCCAGGAGCCCAGTGAGACGACTGTGAGTTGGACTTGGGCCACTAGAAAGGCCAGCAAAGGGTAAAATCAGACCTTTCACGTAGCCAGGCAGAGACTGTGTCCTGAATAGACATACTGACCCATATCTAGTTGGTATTACATGAGATAATTATGAAAACGTGGTTCCAGGATAGTCTTGATTTCAAACACTCTGAGCCATTGCCAAACATTGGTCCTGTGCTTCAGTTTAAAAAAGCAATTCCCATAATGCCACATGTGACAATGTGTAGTCCACGTGCAGCACATGCCAGATGATGAGTGGGTGCCCACCCCCGCCCCAGGTCAGCCCCCCGTGCCACCTCACAATAGGATGTAAATGTCCAGTTCTTGAGGAGGGTTGGGTTCACATAATGGATTATTTTTCCAAGGTCTCAGGATTCCAGAGTTTGTAGATCATGGAGCCCCCCATGGGAGGGGAATGCCTCGTCCCAGGGACATAGCTCCACTCATCCCAACATCTCCTCCAAGTGACACGTATGGTCAGGGTCTGTGCCCTCACAGCCACCTCAGAACACTTACTCACGACTCTGGTTCATTTTGCTGCCTGGATACTTCTGAGGATATGACTATAGGGGATTAGCTGACCAACACCCTATTTTATTAGTCTGTTAATGTAGGTTTAAAGTAATACACCTCAGATGTAGACAGCTTGCTCCAACCTACCAAAAATATCATCATGAACATTTACAAGGTCTAAAGAATGATATAATGGTCGTGAAATTCAGATGCGTTACATTACCCCAATGTCTAATTTAGTCCTGACTCAGTCCATAGAAATATGGATTTCCCTGCAGACATAGTCTCATAGCTGCCTGGGCCCCGTGTGCCTCGTAGAGCTAAGGTGATGAATCCGTCTGTCACACATCCTCGAAAGCCATAAGACACCCCTGAGCTAACCATCTCTTTGCTGCTTCCTCAGAGAGCCGCTGACACTCACTTTGACTTTTTGGTCACAAAACCTGTCTGCCACTTGTCACTGGATCCCCCTTCCATCATTAGGTCTCCTTGGTATACAGAGATTTGATGCTCTCAAACTTCTACTCCATCAAAGGCTGATCTTTGACCCTTCGTTCATACTAAGAAATACGTGGCTGACAAAGGCTCAGACAGATGCTTATCGCAGGGGCAAATGCTCTCAGCAGCCATCAAATTCCCTCGGTCAGAAGGCAGTGAACCACTCAGAGGCAACAGAGCAAGCAAAAGGCTGGCCCTGGTCATTCCTTCCTACTGATTGTGTGACTTCACATATGTTATAAAAACTCCCTTTGATTCTCAGTTTCCTGAACTGTAAAATTGGAATAATAATAATAATAATACCTCCTTTATAAAGCAGTGGTTAAATGAGAGCATATATGTCACAGTACTTGGCACATAAAAAGCTGTAACGGCAGCTATTTGCTATTCGTTATTAAAATCTTGGAAAGTAAAATTTCAGACATCAGTCAATGACTCATGGAAATATTTTGGAGCTTAAGGTCTTTGTGAAGTGAGAGGGAAAGGGAATGGAGTTTAAAACACTGGGAGGAAATCCCTAGCTGAGGAAGGCAGAAGTTCAACGTCACGGTGTCCCTGTGATTACCGTTCAATTGTGGGGTAAGCCTCAGTTAAGCCATCTGTCAAATGGCAGTAATAATAAGGTTGCTATGATGATTAAATATAATAATGCCTGTGGATGGTTAACATAGCACCACGCACGTAAGCCTGGAAAAGTTTAGGGTTCTTTTTGTCATGGTTGTTATCACAACCTGTCTTCCCCATGCCAGGTCCTCTTGCAACTCTTTACTCAGGTCAAGCTTCCATGTAGAAAGTGCAACCTAGCTTCCTAAGCACTATTCCAGGATTTAGGCTGGAGCACCTCTCCCCCACCTGCAAGGGTCTGTCCATGTCGCAGAGCACTTACAGCCAGCTAAGAATTACTCCCACAGATTTCTGGGATCTACTCCTTGCTGCCTCCATGTGGCTTTGTCATGTGGAAAGGCAATGTCATACTATGCACAGACAGGGGACAGTTCCTTTCCTTTCTTACAAGGGGTTTGGTGGTGGTCTCACTTGGCTCTCACCTCTCCTTCCTGGGATGGTCACAAAAGCAAGGGAACCATGGCCCTTGAAATGAATTTATGCAGCAATAGGTAAAAGGAAAAGGGGCCCAGAACTTAGCTTTTGCCATTGGTCTTGCCAGAAAGTGCTGGACTGGGACAGAAAAGCAATCCCAGAGAGAAGGGTCCTCTAGCTTCCTTGGACTCAAGGAGAAGTAAATTGTAGGTTGCCTGATTTGTGATCAAAGCTACCAAAATTTATAAAATGTTCTGAGGATGTTTCTGCCCATGTGTTCCTAAGTAAACCTATAAAAATGGAGAAATATTTTGGTTCCAACAAAACTGGTGATTAGGACTAACTCCTACTGCCAAGGTGAGGTCTGTCTCAAAGCTAACTATTCAGCAGGTGTCACTGGCTTCTCACTGCACTGTTCTGGGCTTTAGCAGGATATAAGGACGTTTAAGACTTGGACCTGCCCCCAAGGGACTTAGGAACTGACTGGCAGTTCTTACTTCATTTTAATTCCAATGAAGCCTTTAGCCTTTTGGGAAAAAGAATCACTGGGATGAATCTAATACCACAGGGCTGGCTGTCAGATGGATTCTTCTATGACCTGGTGGCCTTGGACATGAAAAGGAAATGAAAACATTTCATTGTGAGATTTTCTTCCCCCCTTCCTCATGTTTCCGCCGTCTGCCCCGTCTACCCTCCACACCACACATACACATGCACATATGCACACAAACGCACAGGCACTTATAACCACACGCACATATACAGACATAAATACACCCACACACCCCACACGAAAAAGTGAAGACATTGCTGAAGCAGCTGCAAGCAGTCAAAAATTGCATTACCTTCCTGACTCAAATATCCATAGAATCTTAGCATTGAAAGAATCATGCGAAATCATTCAGTCTTTATATAGAGATATAGATATAAATTTTGAAAAAGAAGGACAAAAAGCCAAAAAGGTAGCAAGTGAAGTGCCTTGTCTAAAATCAGGGTTATCAACCAAGCCCAGCTCAGGTCTCAGGTCATTTCTTTTTTTCACTCTTTCATCAGCTATTTCACAAGCACCAATTTTGCGCCAGGAGCCGTGTCAGGCACCCTTGATACAAGGTGGACAAAAACGTACAAGGTTCCTCCCTCACAGGGCTTACAGACTAGTTGGGAAGACAGTGGCAAGAATCACACAAAGGAATGGGCGGTTTCCACTCTGAGAAGTGCTCTATGTGAGAGATCCACATGCCGTTGGAGAGGGGGTCCTAGGGGGGCAGGGATGGTTCCTGGAGGAAGGCATGATTCATTTGAGAGTGGAAAGGTAGGCAGGAGGAGGAGGAGAGATGCTCCCCAGATAAAGGGAAGCCTCCCTTCCTCACCCAGGAAGATATTTCTGACAGTGGTGTGCTGGAGCGGGCTCGGACAGGCTCTCATCTTCTCCACCGCGAGCTTCTCTTCCCAGCTCCACACTCAGTGAGGTCACACTGGTAGCTTGAAATTGGCCACGGTGGGAGTATTTACACCCCAGAAAGCAGCAGATGCTACAAATCAAGGTCCCTCCCACTTTGGAGAACCGTCTTTACCACCACACCATGGGCTCCAACTATGTTTCACCTGCTTCCTGCTGTGGACAGCACAGACGCTGCCCTTTAAGCCAAATGCCTGTCCCCTTCCTGCAGAGACTCTTCCAAGAGCCTATTCCCAGAAAGGCACTGGCAACAAGTGACTGGGGCCTTGGGCCTGTTTATGTCACACCCTGGGCCATCTGGCTTCTAAGAAAGAGCCCGTTCTTGTGGTCTTCGTCACCCCCTTGCCATCTAATGATATTTATCAACCACCTCTATGAGACACTTGGTCAGGCAGATCTCCAGTCAGGCTTTGACCCCTCAGGAATTTGGGGCCTGGCTGAGGCTGCTAGGCTGACATTGTTCTTCCTTAATATAACTCGGGCTGCTCGGGGCACAAGAACCAGGGGCTGAAAGCCCAGCCGAGGGCACGAGATTAGGAGATGGCACCACTACTGTTTTTCCCGGTCTGTTTCTAGGCACAGGAAACACCAGGTGAGCACAGGTCAGAGTTCACAATATATATGATTTGGTCAAGTTTTAAAAACAACTGATTCTACTATCCTTGCACCCTCCCTGTCCTCCCAGTTTTCTAAAGGGATTTGCCAAAAGAAAGAGTGAGTTTTGAGTTCTTACAAAGACTGACAGGAAGCAAAGCAGGTGGACATAGCAGAGGTGGTGCTTTACAGTGGAAGTACCTTTGTTTCCAGGGCGTGTGTGCACCTGTGTGTGTGTGTGTGTGTGTGTGTGTGTGTTTCTGTGTGTCTGTGTGGTGTCTGCTGTGCACACAGAATATGGGCTCTGGATGATGGTGCAGGTGCAGATGAGGCAGTCAGCAGGGCTGTGAGATGGAGAATCTTGGAGGAAAAGACCAGCCATGGGGTCTGGTTGGGAAGAGAAGCTGGACACTCTAGATGAGTCCCTCTGATCATCTCCCAGCTCCCAGATGGGAGCCTGTGATGCTCACACTTGGCTCACCCTGGGGAAGGCACCCGCCGTGCTATGGAAACTCAACCATTTACTAGCTTAACCTCTAATCAGATTTAAAAGCTGGGTGACACCAACCAGCAAGTCTCCCAGCCAGGATTTTCAGTTAGAGCCAGGCATGAGTATGCAGGGAATAATTTAGGGGGTCCTGTGAAGCCACCCAACATTATCTGCCCATAGTGCACTCTGGGCACCACCCCTTAGGTGGACTGTTGAGTCTCCAGATGGCTTCCCTTAAAAGCAAAACCCAAAGTTATCAGGGCAGCATTACTAACACCTACTCTTGAATTAGATTCTCGGATTATCAAACTGCACACGCAGGGTGGCAGTGGATGCGCTGAGGGACAGAGGCTGCCCAAAGGGGATGTGGTGGGGACACCAGCAGGTGGGCCACCAGGGTGGTTGGACATGGTGATGCCACAGCAGTTGCTGTGTGTAGGTGCTCTGTATTTAGAGCACAGAGGAGATGATGAAAGAGAGAGGGTGGCTGGAGGTCACAGAAGATGTGCCAAAGGAGGTTGGCACAGGTGAGCTGCCCACAGTAATGCAGACGAGAGGCGGGTGGATGTGAAGACAGCCCCTGGCTGCTGTGCAGAGAAGCTACATCCCCTCCCTGTTCCTCTGCTGACACTGCCTTGGAGTCCAAGGGTACCTACTGACCCTTCTGGCAATGCGCCGTAATTCCAGGGTCCTGGCCCAGATCCCGTGAGTCAGTGAGGCAGTCCAGAGGACAGCCCTGTCCAGCCATCCGTAGAGGGACTGTGGGGGGTCCCCATTCTCCACGGCAGTTGTGCAGGTTGTGTCCTGTATCGGGTATCCGGCCGAGGGGGTGAGTGGGAGCTCTGCTGATGGAAGGGCACCTTCCACTAATTCACACAAAGGCTCCACAGGATCTGGCTGCAGCCTGCCCCTGGGAAGCACCCCTGGGTCCTGGAAGAGAGGCCACGAGAGAGGATGGGAAGCCCAGAGAAGGGGGAAGTCGTGTACCGTGGGGCCAGGGGAGGGGCAGCCTTTGTGGGAGGGAAAGGTGAAGACTGATGCTGCCCACTTACCATCTAGAGCAGCACAGGGTTATCTGTTTACTCCACCGAAAGCCACACGGTCTGAAGATCAAGGGATATTTTCTTTATTAACATTGAAATAACTAACGAGTTTATGTTATCATGTGCATTGTCTAAATATTGTTAAATAAAACATCTTATTGCCAATAATTACCCAAACATTTCAGTGACACGGGACTCCTGCCAGCGGCAGGGATGGGATTCCAGTTCGACAGTGAGAGCCAAGCGTTTACTTTGCTGCACATAGGCACTCGACTGGGGTCTCCTGACTGCAGCTCTGCTCAGTGGAATCTCTTTATCAGTCCCAGGTGAAGAGAGCTCGGATAAAGTGCAAGTTATTCTCTGTGGTCAGATCCCAAAGTATGTGGGTGACAAACACAGTGGCATTGTTTCCTTGAGTGAGTCTTGTTTTCCATATGTGGGAGGAATTCCAGACTTGAGAAGTCTGCATCCAGACTTCATAGATTTTTTTGTTTCTAATTGAGACAACACGACTAACGATAAAGAACAATACCAGCCTGGCTTCTAAGCTCCGAAAGGCTCTGGGTCAAAACTTGACCTCCACAGGGATTGGACAGGCTCCAACAGCAACTACTCTCTTCGGTTGTCAAGCCGGACCACAGGCTCCACAAGAGCAACTTTCTGTTGGCTTGTGGAGTGTGGAGACAGAGCAGATGTGTCTGCCTGTTAACGCACTGTGGGATGGAGTTGCTCTCTGGGCTTATTGAAATCAGATGCCCAGCCCTCAGAGCTGCCCTGCAAACACATGGTGGCTCCATGCAAGCGCCATCACATTGGAAAATTACAAGAGCCATGACTCCACCTCCTCAGCCCCGTGCAAGACTCCATTTTTACCAACTGGGCAAGAGAAAGGCCTTCCCTCCTCCATTACACACTCCGAGGGGCCAGGCCCATGTCAAACTAAAGTACTTCTAGATAGCTAAAGTGGTATGAAAATTTGAGTACCAAAGACAATGCTGCAGGATGTGACCAAAATGTTAACATTGGTTATCTCTGAGTAGTGGGATTGGAATAAAAAGCATGATGGCATATTGGGAATTGTGCATACTTGTTCGAGAAAATTACACTCAATCCCCAAATAATATTCCACTTGTTACAAACAAATCCTGAGGTTATGGGGAAATCTTTTCTCTTAATATGCAATGTCATTTGCGAAAAATACATCTTAAAATGCTAGTTAGTTAATAAACTATTTCAGTTGCTCTAAGATTTAAAAGTTTAATCAAAATTGTATTGGCTCTCTTTGAGATTCTCTAGGTTAAAATTACGTAATCTGAGTAAAACATTGTTAGAGTCAGTTTGTTTGTTGGTTGTTTTGATTTTTGAGATTTACCTAAGCAAATATATATACTCTGGTTTCCTCCTCTGTAAAAAAACCAAACAACTCTACTCATAGAGCTATTATGAGCATTAAGTGAGATAATCCATTTAAAGTATCTACCACAATAGCTGGCACATGTAAGATATTTGATAAATTTTAGCTATCATTAGCCATATATATATATATATATATATATATATATATGCAATTTTCTTTTAAAGATGACACCAAGATTTGCACACAAAAAAAAAATAGGTAGCAATGAGCAGATGTCAACTGTTTTCATTTTTGAATTTATCTGAGATACATGAGTGTGAAACAAATATCTAGGGTCCAACTCAAGTCTTCCAGCCTCCATCAGGTCTTAGATCTCGTCCCAGTTACTCCTATAAATAATGCATAATTTGGTGAGGCAGAAATTTAGGACTGAAAGGAGTCTTAGAGATAATTGGTCCAGACCATTTTACAGATGAGGAGACTGAGCCCGGATGTGTGATGACTTACCGGATGTCACTGAGTAACAAAGACCAGACCAGACCCTAGGCCCCTGACTGTTTCCTGACTGTTTGTGCATCTCTTTTTTTTTTTTTTTTTAATTTTTATTTATTTATTTATTTATTTATGGCTGTGTTGGGTCTTCGTTTCTGTGCGAGGGCTTTCTCTAGTTGCGGCAAGTGGGGGCCACTCTTCATCGTGGTGCACGGGCCTCTCATTATCGCGGCCTCTCTTGTTGCGGAGCACAGGCTCCAGACGCGCAGGCTCAGTAGTTGTGGCTCACGGGCCTAGTTGCTCCGCGGCATGTGGGATCTTCCCAGACCAGGGCTCGAACCCGTGTCCCCTGCATTGGCAGGCAGATTCTCAACCACTGCGCCACCAGGGAAGCCCTGTGCATCTCTTTTCACTCTGACAGATGGCTTCTTGGTTTCTCTAGTGGTTGATGTGTAAGGATACTGACTCCCCACTGGTGCCCTATACTACTCATAATATCACCCGGCACGTAGCATAGCCCTGGATGTATAGCAGGTATTTGATAAATGGTTTGCTCAATGCAACTCAACAGCAAGTTTGCAGCCTCTGATATGCCAGGTGTATGCTGGACAGTATAAAGGATAGGAAGCTAAATAAGACAGAGTGACTGCTTTTGAGAAGCTTCCAGAGACTGACCAGGGAAGGCACAGACAGGGACGAGGGGGAGGGGGTCTCAAAACAGGAAGACTTGTTTAATTTCATCTACAGAAAAATGAAGGTCAGAAGTTGAATCACATAATAAACCTCAGTGAGTTAGTTCTCCGGGCTCCTTATCCCAGACAAACTCCAAATCTCAGAATTTCCAAAATTTACATGTACAGCTCTTGACCTCTCTCCTTTAACTCCAGATTTCCATATTAACCGCTTACTTGCACTCTTGTCCAATAGGGATCTCAAATTTACCATGTCCATACCAAACTCTTGATTCTGCCCTTGAAATCTGCTCCTTCCCCGGTGTTCTCTATCACAGGAAATCACAGCTCCATCCTGCTGGATGCTAAAACCTTGGAGGCATTCTTGATTCTCCTCTTCCTCACTCCTCCATACCACAATCCATTCGGGAATCCCGTTCACTCTGTTCCTTCAATAGATCCCACTCACAGCGTCTTCCCACTGCCATGCTAGCCCTGACCATTACCACCTCTTGCCGGATTATTACAGGAGCCGCCTCACTGATTTTCTTGCTTCTACTCTTGGTCCCCCCTGTGCAAGCTCAGCCAGAGTGCTCCTTTTAGAATATATCAGATCAGGTCACTTTCCTGCCCAAAGCCTTCTAATGGCTTCCTCTCTCCTTCAGAATAAAGTCCGAAGCCCTCACCAAGGTCCATAATGCCCTAAAAGAGCTGTCCCAGCCGCCTCTCAGATCTCATCTTCTGCCACTCTCCCCAGGGATCACTCTGCCCCAGACGCAGGGGAATGTTTGCTCTCTTCAGCCGAACACGTTCCTGCCTCAGGACCTTTACACTGGCCATCCTCTCTGCCTAGAATGTTTCTCCCACATTTCTGCATAGCTCTCTGCCACACTTGATTCAGATCTCTGTAAACATCACCTCATCGGAAAGACCTTCCTGTCACAAACTAGCACGTCCCCAATTTGTAATTCCCAAACCCTTACCATGCTTTGTTTTTTCTAGCAGTTATCACCAACTGACATTTTGTTGGTTATTTGTCCTTTATTTTCTGTCCATATCCTCTAGAATTTAAGGTCCCTTAAAGCAGGGAACTTTTTCACCTTGTCCACTACTGTATCCCCATATCTAAAATAGGACCTCGGCAGGTAGTAGGTTCTCTATGTATTTGCTAAACAAGTGACTTAACAATATGTTGTCATTCTGTATTTCAGTTTAGCCGTTTGTGTACTCATCTCGTTACTCCAACTAGACCAGTCCTATTCCCCTCTGTAATTCCTGCAATCCCCAGCATGGTGTACCTGCATGGAACAGGAGCTCATCACATGTGTGTTGACTTAAACTGAACAACTGCTAAGCGCTAGCCACAAATTATGTGACTTAAATCCAGTTCATGTCATCTATAAGGGGCGCTGTGCCCAAAGGGTTTGTTAATTTTTCTGAGAGATGGTTCCAGCGTTTCTTTAGAACTTAGGCAGCAACTGTGGGGCGAAGGAGCGGCACAGATGGAGCTTTGTGTGCTGGAGAAAACAGAGGTGCAGTCACAGCAAAGCGAGCCTCCCAGGCCAAGCTCTGGGAAAAGCAACAGAAGCAAATGTGACCAGAGGGCTGACTGGCCCAGAACCACCAGGGTCAAGGGTCTGTCTTAGAGGCGAAGGGTATACCATACATCCTCCACAGAACCATGTACACAAACCTTGGTGAGGCAGACACACCAGGATTTTTGCTCCTGTCTGATTCTGCTACACTTCTACAGGACTTGACAACTTTGCTCCTCAACTTGGGAATTGCATCCATTTGTTCGTGGTATGACCCAGGGTCTTTCTGCAGTGTCATCCTCTGGACCCATGCCCCCAAGCCCTGATACAGATGAGGATGTACTATAATGAGGCCCATTCCCAACAACCCTCTCCTTTGGAAGGAATCCAGGTACAAAATTCAAGGCTATACGCTGGGCTAGAACATGACACAATGTACTAGGAATCATTTTACAAATGTATCTTAAAAGCAAAGCTACTTGCAGAAATGGATTTAACTCTGCCTTCAACTGTAACCTCAGGCTCAGATGTTTAAACAGAAATAATTCGCAAAATGTGTCACTGTCTGCTTGTATTTTCTCCCAATGGCAATAGAATATTACTCAACTCCCCAGTTCACCATCAATTATTTTTAAACTGCTTTGTCTTTTAATAAAAACCCTTTGGGATCTGGAAGACTTGTTTCAAAAGTTGATTAGAAAAGGAAAAACAACTGTACATTTGAAAGATATATTAAAGTTAAAAAAAAGAGAAACTTTTAATAAGGTAAAGAAACAACATAATAGGCATTTTTGCTTTTACCTTTTTAGTGGATTGGTGCCCATAAGTGATCCTTATAATTGGAAACTATGTAAGGAAACCCACCAAAATCAAAGCAAGTGCAGATTTACAAAAAACAAACAGCAGCTGTCCCAGATCATCTAGGGCTCTGGGGCCAGCAGTCTGCTGAGAATTTATCAAGCCCAGTTGAGCAGTTCAGGGCAAAAGACATTAAAAAAAAGAAAAGTACAAGCCCACTGGGAATATTAAGAAAAGACTCATCCAAAATTTTTAAAAATGTCCATCCAAGGCTTAAGCCATTACATCAGGCCAAAGCAGGACATTCTAAACCAGAGAGGCAAAGAGGCCACTTATGAGAACTGCTCAAGGACAGCATAAAATGTATTCTGGTCTTTCCTTCACACAGCTTGGCTTAGAGGGACAGGACTTCTTTTTTCCTCTCTCTTGAAAATCCCCAAATCACAATTTTATGGGCTCCATTATACTGTGTTCGAAGCACTGATCAATCCAAGAAACGATTTTCTTTGGATAATTTAAACTAACTAGTCTCAAAGTGAATTTCTTGATGTATTGATTCAAATTGATGTCACCAAATCTTCAGTAAAAAATGTTTCCATGATCAAATAAGTTTGACCTCAGATAAGTGAATCCTTCCAGAGATTCCCAATGCATACTAGCATATGGAAAGCTCTGATTAAAGAAAGCTGTTTCTAACCCAACAATTCCCAAATGCATTTGACCATGGAACCCTTGTTTTAGCAAATCTCTTTTGACATCCCAGGGGTGGCAAACACTGATTTAGACATTCCTGTGATTTCAAGGCCAAGATCAAGGTCCATTTCCTATTGAGATCATTCATTCACTTATTAAATGCACATTAATTTGTTGGCTTCTACAGACCAGGCTCTGTCTAGACACCAAGACAGACACAAAGAAGAAAGTGTCAAGGTCCCTGCACTCTTGGTAGCTGTCAGTGTAATGGGAGAAGTAAACACATGAACAAATATCAACAATTCCATGTGATTGAGGCTCCTCTGAACCCCGTCATTGCTAACAGTCCGTACAACACAATTTAGAACCCAAGTTATTCACTAAATATTTCCTGTGCTCTTGTCTCATCTCCTCCCCTGTACGGTTTATTACTTGAGGGCTAAGCTCATGCTTTATGCTTATCTAGTATTCTCTCTGATACTGAGCGTGGAATTGGACACATAGTAGGTCATCCAGGGAATACTACTTGATTGATTAAAGACTAAACTAGACGATCCCTGAGTCCTTTTTAGTTTTGCAGAGTTTCTAAGAGTCTTTCTCAAATATCGGTACAATCTTATGCCTGCAAAATTATGGTGAACCACAAAAGTATTGAATAATTCATTAGCTCTAGTTATCCAGGGGCTGTCTTGATGCCATAGAAGTAACAAAATTAATGTGTGCTGACCCTCCAAATAGGCAAGGCACAGCAAACCAAAGCAATTTACTCTGCTTATAGACATAGCTTAAGTGTTAAATCTTAGTGATTGACCTTGTTATCAGAGAACAGCCAAGTTTCTGACTTTACATGTGGGAATCCTGAGACTCAGAAGAATGTTTAGCTATTCATTGTAGAATTTAATACAGATTAGGGTTAGCCACAATTGGTAACACTAGGGGAGTTGTTAATTTCTTGCTGGCAATTTCACTGTAAACTCCCTTCATAAATTTCAGATTTGAACTTGGCATTGTCATCTAGATGCACATTTATTTGATTTACGTACGCTGAGTGGTTCCTCATCACAGAATCAGTAAGAAGACAGCACCTCAGATGCTTTATATATTTGAGAATTGTTCAGAAGCACAGTAACTTAATTTCATAAGTGAATAAGGAAGTGAATGTAGTGGGGATAAGTTACATTGGGTTCTATTATGATAGAGCAAGTTTTCTCAACCTCAACACTATTAACGTGTCAGCCCAGATGATTCTTCATTGTGGTAGGTGGTCCCAAACACTATGGGATGTTTAGCAACATCCATGGCCTTTACCTGTGAGATGCCAGTAGCAATTTCCCACTCCACTGTGACACCAAAAATGTCTCCAGATGTTGCCAAATATCTCCTGGGGTGGGGTTGGGGGGTCACAATCACCCTTGCTTGAGAACCACTGACTACAAAAGAACCCCTGGTGATTAAAGTCAGTTCCAGACTTTTTTTTTTTTCATTTTGTGGATTATCTGTTAGTATGTGCCCAGAGCATGGAAATCAATGCTTACTGTGCTTTAGAACTAGATAATTCCTTTTTTCTAGCCTGTGTGGCCTGGGACAAGTAACCCAACCTCTCAGAGTCTCAGTTCCCTTGTCTGTCTGGGGCGTGCAAGTGAGCCACACACTAATAAGCCTCTAGTGTTATTCCTGGAGAGGGGCAGGCATGTGTTCAATGTTAGTGCTACCCTCTTCCTTCTCCTCCCCCCAATCCTCCTACCCCTCTTCCCCCCAGCCCCCTTCCCCCAAGCCTGGGGTGAACACAACCAAATGATATGCCCTACAAATAGCTTGGTGGTTTGTTTCCAATTTTTTCCTTCCATAGAACAGGTAATCAGGAGCTGCCATTATATCCAAACCTTATGTGAGCTTTGGGGGAACAGAACCGCCTAAGTCAACAATAGATGAAGGAGAATCCGAGTTCCCAACCATTTGCATATGTGTCTAAGAACTTCCAAGCATAGAGAGTGTGTCCACAGACATAGAAACCATTCATCAGTTTCTTATTCTGTGTTCAATGCAATAAAACTGTAGCTTGAGTAAACAAGGAGGCTGCTCACAGACTGGGCATGTCTCCCACCTGCAGCCACCCAAAGTCAAAAAATAAACCTGGTGGCTTAGTCAGCAACACCGACTGCTCCACTGCAGAATGCAGAAGCCCAGGCTCGGCACCTTGAGGGGAACACGAACACAGAAACAAATCTGGTATCACCTGAAACCAGAAGGGTTTACAGAAAGAACATACGGAAAGGTTTATGGACCTTATTTTCATTATAAAGGCATTATAATGACATTATGAACCATTTGGAAAATGGGGGAGAAGGGAAGGAGATACCCAAAGTTCTAACACTCAATACAACTGTTTTCATTTTAGATATTTACTTCCAGGCCTGGTTCCTATGCATGTGTGATTTCCCTTGGCTGCAATGATCTCGTACACGGTCTTCCCTAACCCGTCTCCCCACTGCCATTCCACACTAGATTACAAGCATTTCTCCTTGTTCTTACTGCCTTCACAGTTTTCATATTTAATGACTACACAGAAGTTCTAGAAAAAGATTTTCTGCCAGGTAACTAATGAACTATCCCACTATTGAAGAACCTTGGCTTCTGATTTTTCAATTATAAATAATTTAGGGAAAAAATGTCATGAGTATAGCTGTTTCCTTCTTAGGATTATTTTTGTGGGATAAAGTCTCAAAAGTGGGATTAATAGGTGAAATCTATGGACATTTCTACAGTTTTAAATATACAATTGTCAAATTGTTTTAAAATATGTTATTCTGATTGTAAAAGCTCTTTATGGCTCATTGCAAAATATTTAGAAAATACAGAAAAGTGTAAAGAATAAAACATGGGGCTTCCCTGGTGGTCCAGTGGTTAAAACACCACACTTCCATTGCAGGAGGGCCCGGGTTCGATCCCTGGTCCGGGAACTAAGATCCCCCATGCCACAAAAAAGAATAAAACTCACTCACCCGTAATCCTTTAACTTGACTACTGCTAACATTTGCTGTGTTTCCCTTCAGTCTTTTTTCCCTGTGTCCATCTTTAATATTTGCATCTATGTAAAATTTGTTTTATTTTAATATTACCAATATTAGGCTTACTAAATGAGCAGCTATATATGGTACTAGCCTCAACTAAGACAGTCAGATGAGTAATTCTAGTCAGCATAGCAAGGGGTCTTGTGAAAGTGCAAAGAAATGGCGGGGGGCTACCATGGTCTCTTTAGGACGCCTGTGGACTCCTCCACCTCACCCACCTTCTGCTAAAGACCATCTACCTGCCCTCCAGCAGGGCTGTGTTCTAAAGTCAGTGTATAAGAGAGCAGTGAAGTATAGCCAAATTTACCTTCAAAAGCCCCTTAGGAAGTCTCCATGCTGAAGTATAACAATGCCTCTCAATAAGTTTAACCAGCTGGTTTTTCCTCCAGTATGGGAACAGACAGCTCTTTCTTCAGTGGAGCCCCGGATGTCGCTGGCTTGCAAAGAGGCCATATTGTTTAAAACAGACGAATCTTTGAGACCAAATCTGCCCAGGCTCACAGAAGGAGAGGTGGATGGGAACTGACACTGATGGAAGAATTGTATCTCCACCTCCTGTGCCGGTTTGGTGGGACTACAGAAAGACTCACTCTCACTATTTACATTGTTATTCATTTTCTCTCTTTCTCTCCTTTCCTTCCTTCCTTCTTCCCTCCTTTTCTCCCTCCCTCCTTTTATTTGTTCTAATTGCTGATAATTTACACAAGCTTAATACTCTTATAATGAGAGGCTATTATATTTATTCAGCCTGAATTGAACGTGGCTCATGACAGGGAATTCTACCTCAGCAGGCAGCCGTTTCCCTTTGCTGGATATCGTTGGCAACCTAGTGTTGAGGTAGGACCCGCTTCTCTTCCGTTTCTGTGCTTTCGCCCCAGTTGCATCTCCTGGAACGATGGAGGGCAGCTCTTCTCCCCTCCCTGTGGAAGCTTTCCTGAATTTGTGACATCCCTACTTCAACCATTTTTATTATGGGGTGGTTTCCAGATGCCCCACCCTCCTGGTTTGCCTTTAACGTTTGCCTCACTGAGAAGAGAAGGATCGTGGGTCTTGGGCAGAGCCCGTGGTTTCCCTCAGCTCCTTCACTGACTGGCTGAGAAGCAGTAACAAGGGAATGGCAGTGCCACAAACGGAGTGACGGAAGCACACCTCCAAGACAGCCTCTCTGCAGCTCCAGCCCCAGCAGCTTGCATCCCAGATTTATGGATGGCACCTGGTGAAGCAGCGATGCGAGCCCAATGTGAAATCCAAGTACATCATCATTTATCTGTGTTTGGATTTGGTTAGGGGTTTTATTAATGACAGAGGATTTGATTAAACAAAGTTTACACTATAACCAAGTCCAGCAGGATCTATGCATCAGTGGGAAGCCCCAATTCCCCTGATGTTGTCCTTTAGTCCTTTTCACTCACAGTTTCTCTTCCAAGGCATTTTCTCTGACTCTGATAGTTGTGAGGTCACTCAATCACATTTATTTTAAGGGCCGGTCTGGCACACCCAGCATGGCGGCTCTGTGATGAAGGACTTCTGTGTTGAAGTCGCTGTGTACCCTAGGATATGGCCTTACCCTAACCTATGGAACAAGATCTCTGTGTCGTTCTGCCAAGGCAATGCTACCATTGGGTTTGGGCTCAAATTTGGAATTTTTCCAGCAAAAATCATATTCTCATAGACTGTTAATTGAAACATCATCAGAGTTATCTTGTACGGTCACCAGAAGACAGTTCAGTGAAATCTGGGTTCTTTGGGGGGAGTTGCTAATTATAAATGGCTCTGATTACATTTTGCTTGGGCCATTTCTCCAGGGAAGTCTAGGAATCACATCTCACCAGCACAGGCTGAAGCGTGCGTCTGTTTGTGATTCGTGCGGGGATTTCTTCCCCCACACTGGAGCTGAGGCCAAGGCCATCTTCAAAGTCTTCTCTCAATCTGTGTGTCTTTCTTCCATTTCCTTCTCCCTCTGGTTCCCCTCTCCTTGCTTTGCCCTTTGGGTCCCCCTCTTCACCTTCTTTCACTTTGCCCACTGCCCTCCGTCATTTTCTTGCCCTCTCTCTCCTCTCTTTTACTGCCCTTGTACTCCCCCCCCCCACTCTCCTCCTCTCTCAAGTGTTTCTTACTATAGTTCCATCTTTCTCATTCCCTGTCTTCAGTTTCCCTCTATGATGACATCAGATTTCCTAAGGGCAGGGCGAACCCCAGCTCACTGAGTTTGTCCCAGTGCCTGCAGGCATTGGGCTGGTCTGATTCCATCTGTTCAGAACTCATTCATTCACGCCACAAACACTCTTCAAGCTCCAAGCTGATGGGAAACGAGAAAGGCGTTTCTCCCTGTCCCTGACCTGGACCCAGCCCCAGGCTGGCCCCTAACTGAAAGCTGCAGATCCTGCACCAGAGCCAGGGCCATCCTCATTGCCAGCATTACACAGATCCCCCATGGTGCCCAGTGCGGACGGAGCCAAGCTGCATAACTCATGGCCAATGTCTGCCCTTCTGGCGCGTCTGCCAAAGTGTCACTGTCAGCCTGTAGGTGACAGCTATTGCTCACTGGTGAAGAGCCTTCTTATGATTTGCACTCTTCCTGCTCACACGATTCTTGAGAAGTTAGAAGACAGCAATCCTGTCTCTTTCAAAGAGAGTTTCTGAAGGCTGTAGGCTGGTGGGCTAAAGAAGCTGCCAGATTTTCACCCCAGAGCTTAAAATAAAAACCATTAATCTGCTGCACACAGAGCAGCATGATTCCTCATATTAAACCATTTACTCAGTTCAATGTAATTCAATGTGGCAAATCAGAAGGAAGTGCTTCTCTTCTGCCTAGGTGTCCTATCTGTTTTTCATAGCATGAGATTCTCAGTCTTCTTGGAAAAGACCATTTCATTTACTAACAGTGAAAACAACCATGTCTTCCTTAAAAAAAAAAAAACCAACACACACACATACACGCACACACAAACCACTGGTGGTAACTCACTCAACCTCTTCTTTGCCTTTGATTCACTCCTATTATACACATATGAAGTACTCACTGCTGAGAGCCTGAAGCCTGGATGGACGGTTGAACACTGATTGAGTAATTCACACAGTTCTGGGAAATAAAGTCAACAATCCACAAACTGAATCCACTTCTGGATGCTCATCCACCAAGGACCCTTGTCTTTCGATCTCCCTTTATTTCTGTTCAGTGTTTACTGCTTTCCCCCATCCCTCAAACCAAAGTCATAGCTTGGTAATTTCTTGTTTTAGAAAGTGACAAACAGAGCAGGCAGAGAAAACACTGTATATTTTGGACTAAAAATGAAATCATTAGGGTAAGTTTCTATTCTTGGTGACTGGAATTTTACTCTGGTTCTGATTAAGCACAACAAAGATATTATATGTGATGTTTTCCTGTAAATGTATGAGATGGTTTTCTATTGCATGTCCATGAATGGAAATATTTAACAGACTCCACTTGGCTCCATCAGTCTCTGGCTTGGTCTTCACACCCAAAAAGCCAACCAACAGAGAATCACAACCCAGCCCAGAGTGAGAATGCCTGTCTTGGTGTGTTTTTTTGTTTTTCGGTTTTTTCACAGTCTCACAATTAAGAGTAAATCTTATCCAGAAAATGTATGCGAGTACATGGAATAGACACAGTCCCATGTCTATAAATTGCTCAGTAAGAAACAATTGCACATTTTAAGCATCTGTCTTCTGTACCTACATTACTGTCAGAATAGTGGGTCCATCCAGAATCTGTTCCTTGGTGGTTAGAGTATTTCAGCGAGGAGGGCATTTCAGTGTCTGTGGGCTCCCTCAAGGTTGTAAACAAGGAGAGTCTCATGACAGAGAAGTGGAGAAGTCAAGGTATTCTATAAATAGGAGATCACCATTCGATTTTTGAAAGCAATTAGGTAAATTCAAGAATAGAAAATATGCAGGATCCCACCTATGCATTATCCATATCACAGAAGCAGAAATCGGCCCTCAATACAAAGTCCAGAGGACAGAGCTGTTGCTCCTTTGAACAGTCAGATTTGTGAGCAGTCTGGAGAACAGTGACGAGGAGTGACCACAGAGCAGGAGCCCTGTGCTCTTGTCCTTCACACATCCACTAAGCACTTGCACTAAGCACTTGCACGTCCTTGGTGGATGAGCATCCAGAAGCACTTGCACTTCCCCACTTCACGCCGAATGGAAGTTTCCTTATCTGCAAACTGGGGATAATACTGATCTCAGAAGATTTTTAATAAGTACTTAAAAAGATAATCTCTAGAAAGCCCTTAGTAGAGTATCTGGCACATAATACACAATACTTGTTATTTATTATTAGTGGTAGTAATTGTATTCACTTTTAACCCATGGTTTATGCTAGTGAAGTACTTATCATATTTGAATGCATCATATTATACCACATTTAATTTTACACCTAAAATATAGGTAATTCCATCCTTATTGATGCCTCTCAGGCAGCCTAAGGGAGAGGCTTAAGGGGGCTCTTTGGGGGACTTCTATCCCACCCCCATCCTTTTGCCCCACAAGCCTAAACTCAAACTTCCAGTGTCTGAACAAGTGGGTAAGGACGAAGCACGCCAGGGAGCTAAGCTTCTCCTGGGACACTGGCGGCCCTTCTCTGGCTGGCACAGAGGGGCCAGTAGAGAGTCACGCTCGGGCTGGCCTTTAACTCCCAGGGAACTCCCCTCTTTCAAGTGGGAGCCAATCACTGCATGAAGTCCCACTAGTCTGAGAAGTACCTCCTGGAAGCTGAGGGGAGGGCTCTGGGGGAGCTTTCCCTCCTGCAGGGGCCTAAACACAAAGTCAGCTTGTCTTCAGATTATGAACAAATAGAAAAGCTCAAAGATGGCCGGCAACAATGGTGCAGTGATCCTCAAACATTGCACGGGCAAATGGAAGAACCGGCCTCATTTTGGAGGACGAGGTACCTAATTCCTTCTTTACCTTTTGAAGTATATGTGTGTTTATATATAATGTCCTTGAATAGTCATAGATACTCCTCTTTGGAGATAATTTTATCAAATCTAAACTAAATAATGTCATCTACATTACTGGAAATACGAAGTTAACAACAATAACAAAACTCAGGAAAAAGAAAGAAAAAAATACAACTTCCAGAATGGGTGCTGGAAAATAGTATGATGGAATACACAGATGGAAAGCAGGAATATTGCATTTCTAGACCCAGCTCTGTTCACCACTCAGTTGAGTTATATGGAATGTAAACAATTCATTTAACTACTTGGAAGAGACTAAATGACCCCCAGTCTTGACCCTCTTCTGGCTCAGCCTAAGAGGAGGCCTTGAGGAACACTGGTCAGACTTCCCTGCCTGACTCCAAAAAGTTCTTTAATCCTTTAGTGGTGGTGGTGGTGGTGATGCTGGTGATGGTAGTAATGGTGATGGTGGTACTGATAGTGGGGGTGTGGTAATGGTGATGGTAAAATGGTGGAAGTGGTGATGCTGGTGGTGGTGATGGGTGATGATTGATAGGATGGAGGAGGCGGTGGTGGTCATGGCGATGCAGGCAGCCAAGGTGGTGGAAATGACAGGCATGGTGGTGGAGATAGTGGTGGTGGTGGTGACGGTTGAAGATAATGCTGCCATGCTGTATGGATCTGAATAAGAGACTTGTATAAATGCTGTGATAGATTCGAGAAGTAGGCAGAGAGCGGTGGGGCACTTAGGTACTAGGACTTCATGAGCACAAGTGCACAGAGCACCTGGTGCTGGTCTCCGCCTGTAACTACAACATGTGCATTTCGAGGTGCTTCCTCTCTTGGGGACAATGCAAGCAAAATAGAGATGCTTAGGCAGACATATACTGTTCTACTGGCTGTAAATTTGGGGGTGGGGGGGTTTGTTGAAAGGTTTTTGCTTGTTTTATGTTTTATTTTTTAATTTTTATTTTTTTTTTGGTTTTTATCCTTAAAAATGTTTCAGTCTGTATTTTGGGAATAGAGAAATCAGGTCTGCTGAAAGAAAGAAAAGTAGAAATAGTTAAAAAAATAAGCTGGGGCTGCAAGTCCTGGACACAGACGGGTGGACACAATGCAGGCAAAGAGGAGAGCCCTGCATACACAAAGTGCACCAAATCTGGTTCAGGCAGGGCTTAAAAGTCACCGAGGCTGGGCACATTCACACAGGATGGGTAGGTGCCCTGGGACAGAAAGTGAGGGCCAGAGACAGGCCCAGAGGGAGCTGGGGCAGCCAGTCAAGCACCCACCTTCCTGGGGACAAAGGGTGACACTCTAGACCAGATATGGTGGGATGAGCCCCTGGAAGGCCTTGGAAGGGCAGCTCTGTTTCACAGACAGAGGCCTGGTGCCAGGAACTCGGCTGATTCACAAAGAAAGGAGTGAAATGCTAACAAATGGTTTTCATTATCATCGTGCAGCCTCCACCCTCATTCCCTATGTGTGTGCTCTGCTTTTTTCTTTCTTTGCTTCATCTTTTCATGGGTTGTAACTAAACAATGAGGTGATTGCCATCCCAGTGGATTGAACAACATAACCAGTGGCTGGATTGGAGCATAGCTTTCTCCGAAGAAATTCTGAACAAGAAAAATAAGCAAGCTGGAAATAAGGAGTTTGTTTTGCCCAACACCTGTGTGTTTTTTAGTGCTTGTAATGAAGTCAGAATGAGGGGCTGCTGAGAGCTAAGACACTCGGTTCCTCAGCAGTGCACCTGTCAGCCCAGCAATGGGGCATTCTCCTTCTTAAATGAAACACCACATCGCCAAAGTAAAAGGGGGGCTTACCCAGTTATCCAGGAATATAAATTGGGACCACTTGTTATTTACCACTACAGTATGAAAAAATGATTTACTTTGAATAAACTGGTGCAGCTGTGGGAAGAGTTTTCCATTCTGTTCAATAAACATTCATTAAGGGCCTAACCTCTTCGACTGCCCCATGGAGAGAAAAACACCCAAGACCTCAAAAAGTTAACGATCCAGCAGATACCTAAATCTGTTCCAAATCCCTGGATAACTGAGCATAAATTTGACCATGAAGATACCTCCGTGTTTTATTCTTCTTGTGATCCACTTTCCCTGTTAGGCAGCAATTACCCTAAGCAAAGACGCTATTAACTTGTACAGGGCCTGGCAAGTTTTAGTCATAGCTGGAGTAGCTTCCTGCCCCTGACTACGACAAGGCTGAAGAAAATGGATCATTTCAAAAACAAATGTCTCAGTTCGTTACTCAGCATCTTTGTCAGCAAATGATTGCAGATAATCATCCTGCAGCTGCCGACTGACTGTGTTCCACACTTGCTCAGACGGGGCCTCTGAGCATGTGCCTGGCCAGCCATTCCAAAATGACTGGGATATAGACAACAACTGTAACACAAACAGGATTTCTTCCTGCCAGAGACAGCCAGACCAGGGCATGGGATGGACAGGAGGCATTGCCTTCTGTTCTGCACCAAGCCTGCCAGTAACCCACTGCCTGATTATAGCTGAATGTCTTTAATGGTATTAATAAGAATAGCTAACATTTATGTAGCACCAGGTAGATGCCAGCCACTGGGCTAAATGCTTATTCTATTTAAGCCTCTCAACGACTCAAGGTAGAAGGTATAATTATTCTGACCTTTGAGAGGAGACACTGAGGCACAGAGAGGTTAAGTCACTTGCTAAAGGTCACACAGCTGATAAGCGGCGGGGCTAAAATGCAACCAGCCCCAGGCCTCAGGGCCTTGTTTGATGTGGCCATCAAGGGAAGTGCAGAGTCACTAGTGGCCTTTTCTTTACAGCTCTAACAGCCTATAATTCTGTAAAATAACAACTGAGATTCTAAAATAAATAGTTTTTATTTCTTTGAATCTTAAACGTCTAAACTTACCTCTTGAGTGGCTGAGTGCCTGGTTTCTTTCTCTGCGTGTGTCGGGGGGGCGGGGGGTGATGGAGCAGGGAAAACTGTCTGTTTTCATCTTTGGAATTTCTAATTACCCACAACGTTCTGGGTCTCTGGAGACGATGCACTCTGTGGGTCCCTTGTTAGCTCTGGAGTAAATTTTCCCAGTGCAGGGTTTTGCTTTTGTTCATGATGTCACGGTCAAATAAAGCCTAAAAGAAGAAACGCTAGAAGTTTGAGAATGTTCTGAAATATAATTGTATGAGAATCAAGTGACTTTAGGAGGACAGCAGGTTTTCATCTCCTCTGACCTTTCCTCCTGAGGTAATGAAGGAGCTAGATGAAACTCTATAAAGTGAGCTTTAAAATGCCCATCAAATAGCCCCTCATTACAGTTAACCAGCCCGCTGACATTCCGACATTCCCCATCAGGCATATACGATCTGTGTAGTAGGCGCCCACTTGGGGCTGGGATAGTTAAAGCCATACACAGGAAGTAGCTAAAGCAGCCCAAAGCCCCCTGACAAACACACACAGGGAAATAAATTCTTCATTTCCAGCTCTTATCTAGGTAATCCTCCGGTTACCTAGGATTCACATGCACTGCATGCCCGGGCAAAGCTGGGCCAAGTTATCTCTTTCATACCTTGAGTCATTTTCTGGGTGTGAAGTCAGCAGACAAGCCGGGAAATGTCAGCACGGAAGAGTGAGGGAGTTGTCACTCCGGGGGGGGTGTGGAGTAGGATGGCATCTGACGTGCCCTTGGGACTCGGTGTCCCCAGGATGCGTTTGGTGCTGGCTACCTGTGATCCATGTTTCCTTTGATGCAGGGTGGTTGGGTTGCAGCAGTTTTTTCAGTAAAATTGAAGCCCAGCTGCTCAAACAGAAATGGCCTCATCTCATGGACACTTTGAGTAAGGGTGGCCTATTGCTGGGATCTTTACATTCAAGTCCCACAGCTTGTCCCTTATCCCTCTTTAATGGAAGGATGAACTGCCTGCCTTTTAAAAGCCCTAGAACACTGTGTGTCTGTTTAGCCAGGATTTTTCCCGGGTCTTTTTCAGGGCTATGGATCTTTAGCTTGTCTTAATTTCTGAAGTTACATCTGAATTGCATTATAGACTTACGTGTTGTAATACTGCTTGACCTGTTGCTTGGAAAACATAACATACACTGAGAGGAAACGGCTAGCTCAAGAAGAGCTGAGGACATTTAATCCTATAAAGCAAATGGAATAAAGAGCTTGGATCTGAGTTAGCATTCACTGGCAATGTTTTGTTTCCATTCATGTATTCTGTCCCAGGTGGTCATCTCGGTCTACAGTGGGCTGGGGGCCTCGGTAGGCGCTGGTATCGTTGGATGTAAACTTTGATTCCAACCAACCTGAGAGTCCCCCTTTCCCCCAATACCTCTTAGTCCCAAGTATTGGAACAACAGCCAGGAAAGGCCCAATGCAGAACTGAAATGGATCTTTTTCTTGTGGTTTAAGGATCAGCCAGTTGGAACTGAGGAGATGTTTTCTTAGGGTTGCAGAAAAGTTTGAAACTATTGGATTGTTTTTGGCACTCAAATGTAGATTATAGATATATCATTAGTATTACTAAGCTGATGGGCTACACTACAAGGACTGTTATTTACTAGCATATTCTTGCAAAAATGTACTGTCCTCAACTCTATAATGGAAGGCCGCTGTGTGTTTAGATGCCTTACCTTCTACCACATTCGTGTCGTTGTAATTACCCACGTTACAAAAACCTCTCCGTGGCGTTGGCATTGCACAGCTCATGAATCCACAGCTCATGAATCCAGTCGGGTAAATACCATGCAAATTGTGGCCCGCCACACACCCCAGAAGGCCACGCACGTTCGTAGCAAATGCTCTTTGATTCTGAAGCTCGAGGTCAACACCATGATGATTTCTTCCTTGAGCTGCCTCTCTGGGAAATGCTAGGAAGAGTTTGTAATTTATCTGAGAATCTCCAAAAGAGCCACAGGACCATTTCTCTTTTAGAGAAAAGTGGCAAGGCACTTTAGAATTTTCAGCATTGAAACTTTCAAAAAGAATAGCGCTTTTGCTGAACCTTAATGTCTTCCTAAGTCCTTATTGCCAGATGCACTATTTTCCTATTGGATGTGCCAAAACCACTAAACAGTTAAAACACATCAAATGACCTCAAAATGGCCAAAACTGAATTTTCCCCCCCTCAAAAAAGCTCCTAGTCAGCAAACCCCACGGTCATATTCCATACTAGAAAACGTCTGGTTAGGCTAAAAATTAGGAAAACAGACTTTCAACGTAAAAGATTTCAAATTTTCTTTGTGTATAGGCTCAGAGAAAGAACTAACAGAGAGAGGGGAGAATTAAGGGGAACAGTTACAGCAGTGAAAACCACAGCGACAGCACCAACAGTTATTATTATGCCCTCAGCAACACGTTTGTAATTCCCAGACTTTCTAGTGAGTTTTCCCAGCCCACAGAACTCCAGCAGGTGGAACCTAGGAGGAAGGAGGCTGCAGTTCACGCCAGCTTCTCTAGCATTTTGATGTGGTGTAAACTGCTCTTGGGACTAGCCGTTGTGTCCCGGCACCTGAGAGGAATGAGTGGTCCAAGAAGTCTTTTCGGTCAAGCATCCCCCAGTTTTTGGTACTAAAAATGTCAGCAAATAATCATTGGACTTAATAATAAGCTAACCATAGCTCCAACACCAAAGAACATTTTAAGTGGCATGCCAGGAGTAAAAAGAAAACCTTCCAACTCACAAATGTCAATTATATCTAGACAATTGCCAGGGGTGGGGAGGTAGGAAGGGGAGACAGGGGCAATATACCCCCGAGAGTCTGCAAGCTATATTCTCACAACTTCTTGTTGCCTATGAGGTGACCATACCTGCACTTTATATTTTCTGAGATATATTAATTTCTTGATAATTTTTCTTAATTGCTAGCTCATCAAAGCCAGTGTCAAGTTTCCCATTCCTCCTGTACAGCTGTGATTCTCAGCCCTGGCTTTTCACTGGGGTCACCTTGGGAGCTTTACAAAACACAGTTTGTATTCTGAAATTGACCAAAAGATCATTGAGACCATATGAAAGTGAAGGGGAGGCTGAGACAAGTGTCAACAGAGAGGGCCATACAAACACACTTAACCTCAGGGGGTCTTCAGAAGACGCTTTAGCTCTAGCTGACTCAAGTCTGGTTGGTCAGGGGTTCTGGGGCGTGGTCTAGACATAATGTTGATCGTGATATGGAAAGTTATAGTCAAGCAGGCACCCCACAGCAGTAGGCTGACTCTGGGTTATCACTCTCTCTCAGCCGTGGATCCCTCACCCAAGGGAGAGGTTGCAATTGGAAGGGGACCAGAATGGGACCCTCCAAAACAGTGATTCTCAAATCTGGATGCACATAAGAATCACCTGCAGGGATTAAAACTCAGATTGCTGGGTTTCACTCAGCATTGCTAGGTCTATGGTAGAGCCTAAGAATTTGCATTTCTAACAAGTTCCAAGATATTGCCAGTACTATGGTAGACCTCACTTTGAGAAATACTGCTTTAAAGCCTGAGACCCAGGACAGGCCAGCATTGTCCTGGTCTAGAAGGGGTACACCAGATTTCAATAGCATTCTTTCGTGCCCTGTAAGAAGGAATAGAACACTGTCCTGAGATGAGCTGGGATTTATTTCCATGCTTTTATAAAAGTGTGAAAACTGTCTAAGTGATTACCGCCTGAGTTTAAGAACAGATACGCATTTGGGTTGTTTGTTCCTAATATCTTTGCATTAGAAATTGGTAATATTTAAATCGGATTTAATTTCAGAGCCCCAACCTTCACTAGCATGAGACTAAAAACAACGACAACAATATCTATGAAAATCACTTAGTGTTTCAGGATTCTGGACCGGAAATTGCTCTCTCCAGTAGTAAACTACCTGTACCTACATTGAACAAGAGAAGGCCAAAGACACAGGATCTCAAGTATAGCAATCAGGCATCTAGATGTGGTTGGCAGGGGACCCTGGCATGCAAAGGCGGCTTGGCCCAGGGGTTGCAGATATACGGCCAGGGAACCCTTTGTGGTCGGTCTAGAGCTGATCCTCCAAGAAGGCAGGTTTGCCTAGGAGTTGTGGAATCTTTGATTTAGATTGACCCTCTCTCTCCTTCTAATCAGCTGGATTGGAGGCCATCATGGCTTACAGTGGAATATATAGAATATTTTCAAAGAGAGTCACTCTTACTTCCCTGATTGTCCCAAAGATTAAAGTGTAGGCTTTTTGTGTCACATAGGAAGGTACAGTCAGCAGATAGGTCACAGCAGTGAGCTCTGCAAGCTCATAAGTACCTGCTGCTGTATAAGACCCATCACATACCTTTCTCACCCTCCCCCAAGACTCCCTCTTAAGCCATGTTGGACTTCTGGGGCTCTGTGATGCCTTTCCCTTTTTCCCTGATGCTCTCCTATTCATCCTTAAGAACCCTGCTCAAATGTTCCTTCCTCTATGAACATATGTCTCTGGCTAATCTGGCCAAATAAAACAAACTCCTCCCTCCACTATGTTTTCCATATCATGTCAGATATCTATCATACTTAACATATTGTGCTTCAAATGCTGTTCATGTGTTTGCTTTCCTTACCTCTAGCTTACTTGCTCTTGGAAGTTGAGCTATGTCTCATTCTTCTTTGCTTCCCTAGCACCTAGCACAGTGGCTGGTGCAGCGCCTCCAAGTTTAGTGTTTAATTAATGAAATAAATAAATTCCAGTGTTTGGACGGGCAGGAAAGCATTCCTTAAGCACTCAGTAAGGATGCAGGTTGGAAACACGAATGCCCATAGAATCACAGGCGATCAGAGCTGGAGGAGACCTTAGCTATCATCCCTGCTGGTTCCTCATTCTATGGAGAAGCCTCAGAGATGCTTAAAGATACTTGGCAATTACCCACAAATGAGAGCAAAATGGGCCAGGACACAGCTCTGTAGATTCCAATCTGGTGATCAGTCGGGTTTGGCCAAACACCCAGCTGAAGGGTTTGTGGACCAGATCCTCTTCCCATGAGTGATGCAACAAGACCCTAGAATACTCACCTCCTGCTGTGGGGAACCTGCTATCCTCCCTCTCCTGTGCTCAATCCAACTTTGAGGGAGCCTGAAAATGGTCTTTGCTACGGAATCTAACTTTTTTTAGGGTGTTGGAGTAAGTGTTCATCTCTAGGCTTGAACCCCAGTTGAGTATATGAAGCTTTTTCTGGTACTTCTAGAGGAAAAGTGATATTCTGAGTAAAGTGGGTCAGAAAGAGGAATAGTAACATCTCAGTCCTTAATTTCATGACTTCTAACAGCAGGAAAACCACTCAAGGCCCTTTCTACTTCCTTGTCCTCCAGCTCCTCTGTGTGATCAGGGACTTGGGGGCCATGGTGGCTTCACTGACATTTGCTTCCATAGCACAAGATGAGAGGGGGTGTTGCAGGAAGATGGGGGGTGGGGGTAGCCCCCCACTGGGAAGAGGCATGATGGGAAAAGGGGTTTGGGAGTTGAAAAGACAATCTAGACAGGAAGGATAAAGATGTCATTCTACAACATTTTTGGTGGGAGAGCTACCCCACCCTATGACAAGTTCTGCAATAGACATAACCATTCATTCATTCATTCACAAAAAATGTCACGTAACCCTCCAGCTTAAAGCCTTCCACTCCCTTCCCACTGCCCATAGGGTAAAACCATAGTTCCTCCCTACATCCTTCTACCTCTCCAACTCATTTCTTAGGTCTCTTCCCTACATGCTCAGCATCTTTGACTTGTTTCTACCCCAGAGTCTTTGCACTTGCTGTTCCTTCTGCCTGGGATGCTCTCTCCCCCATTCCTTCTCATCCTTCAGATATCAACTTGAAGGCCACTTCCTCAGAGAACTCTCCACTGAGCACCCTGTCTACAATGGCTCCTCACTACACCCTGCTATCACCCTCTATCATCATACCCTGCTTACCTGCAGGGCATGTAAAGAATCTGAAGATGTTTATTTACACAAGACTATAAACTCCACAAGAGCAGAGACTTTGTTGATCTTATTCACTGCTGGGTCCCTAGCACCTAGGATAGTACTTGGCACATAGTAGAAATACATGCTCAGGAAATGTTGAATGAATGAATGAAACACCTACATATACAAGGTTTATAGAAGTAAAAGAATAGACACCTACCATTGCTTCTAGGAACCACAACCTAAAACTGAATAGAATTTTTTTCCTCATTGCATCAGCTCCCTAGCTCCTGATTCGTAAAATGTGACTTTCCTAAAATTTGAACTCTGAGATTGGCGTCCTAGTTCTGTAACAGCTCTCTGTTATCTATCAAGTGGTCAGGTTGCCTTCTTTGCCACCATGACTTGTTCTAGATTCTCATCAAAACACCAACATGTTCTCAATTGTCAGGACTTTTTCTTCTGAGTAATTTACCTTAGTTATGCTGGTCCAGATTTGGGTCTACTGTATCTGCGGGTATAATGTACAGAATAATTCCATTTCAATCCTGGATTAGGGGCCTGCTAGAGCCGGACTCTGATGTGGGACTAGAAGCACCGACACTGCATGTAAGATCAGCCATAGACTGTGTCCAGGCAGAAACCAAGAGCTCTGGCACAAGAGTGAGAGGCAGGTGCCGCCGCAGGTCTATGCAAGTTCAGGCCCCTGGCAATTTTGGTAGCTGAGCTCTGTCTTCTTCTTTGGTCCTGATGCTGGCAAAGTCCCAACACTCAAGAAAACAGGGTTTGGGACTTCCCTGGTGGCGCAGTGGTTAAGAATCCGCCTGCCAATGCAGGGGACATGGATTCGAGCCCTGGCCTGGGAAGATCCCACATGCCGCGGAGCAACTAAGCCCGTGTGCCACGACTACTAAGCCTGCACCCTAGAGCCAGCGAGCCACAACTACTGAGCCCACGTGCCACAACTACTGAGCCCGCCTGCCTAGAGCCCGTGCTCTGCAACAAGAGAAGCCACCGCAGTAAAAAGCCTGCGCACTGCAACGAAGAGTAGCCCCTGCTCGCCACAACTAGAGAAAGCCCGCGCGCAGCAACAAAGACCCAATGCAGCCAAAATAAATTAATTAATTAATTAATTAATTAAAAAAATAAGAAAGAAAGAAAACAGGGTTTGTTGTGTTGGCACCTCCCTCCCCTCCTGCTTGGGACACAGCTACCCGTCTACTAGAGAACGTGGTGAAGAGCCGATCTAATGCCAGCTCTCTCCTCCCACAGAGTCCTGGCCCGGGGTCGTGCAGTCCAAGGGGCTGGATGGCATGCTGGACCCAAGCTCAGCTCAGCGTCTGGGCCCAATAACAGCTTTTCCGAGGGAGCAGCTTTCTGTCCTGGCCACACTGAGGTAAGCACCCAAGAGGCATCTGTCTCACCAAGGTTCCTAGTTCTAGAGCTGCCAGGACAACTGGAAATGAGCCCCAGGCTGAGGATGGGGCATCGGTGCCAGCTGTCAATCAGCAGGGACCCGGGTGGCTCCTAGTGACCCAGCACACGTGGCCCTCCTAGCTCACCTGGAGAGGATGTCGCCCATGCTCTCAGGCTGGCCCCATGGCTTCCAAGGACACGATAAGAGTCTGAGCCATGCACCTCTAAAGGAACAGAACACAGGGTCTCAAATAGACAGTGCCGGTCAGACCCTCCACACAGCTCCTGGTCTGTCTGAGCAGGAGATCTTATGAGATTGAAGGTCCCTGATCACTCTTCATGCCCTTGGCCGTGGAGTGGAGGGTGGGGAGAGCTCCAGGTCTGAAGACAGGGGTGAGTTACACTTCCACCAGGCTTCTGACTGTGGTCAAGTTATTTACTCTTACTGTGTCTCTGTTTCCTCTTCCATAAAATGGGAAGAATAAGACTCACCTGCTAGATTTGTTGTGCTGGGTAATGAGACCATTAAATTGATCGTGATGTAATTATGATCTCTCCTCATTCATTTTAAGATGTGTCTCTAAGAATTCAGACCAGTAGATTCTGCTTTCATTCCATCCTGGAGTAGACAATAAATCCACAGGTGCCTGCACCTGCTAGTGCTTTCTGGCTGCATATTTCTATCGTGGGCATTTTAAGTGCTTTTGGATCAAGTCTGCATGATGTCTAGAAACCTGATAAACAAGATATAAAACAATTAAGTGTCCAACTATTCCCTGGAATCTGGATTTATGGCTTCAGGACGGTAAAACTTACAACCTGTTGAACAGAATTTTCATTTTGATGTTGGAGGTTGAGTAAACGCAGCCCAGGGCCCATCAATTACAGTCCGTGTGCGGCCTCAGGCCTCTCGCCTCTAGAGCAGCTGAGGCCGAGCAATGCCAAGCGCCCACATGCAGAGCCTGCCACTCACTAGCTGCGTAACCCCAGGTCGCTGAGCCTCTCCAAGGCCCATTTCTCTCCTCTCTAAGGTTCAAGGATTGGACTCGATGAGTGGTTCTCAAAATGTGGTCCCCAAACCAGCAGCATCAGTATCACCTGGGAACTTGTGGGAAATGCAGATTTTCGGGCCCCAGCCCAGAACTACTGAATCAGAAACTCTGGGGGTGGGCTCGGCAGTCTGTGGTTTAACAAGCCCTCCAGGTGACTCTAATGCACTGAACCTCTGGACTTGATCAACTCTGACGTCCCTTCCAGTTCATGTTTCCCCTTAATAAATTCAGCCTGGGAGATGCTTGCAGAGGAGCTGGATTTTATTCTGTCAGTGCCTTTCTGTGCTGCAGCCTCAGGGATTTCTCCCTGGGAAGCTCACTCCACGCAGGCCCCAACACCCAACTGAGTCCCAGCCTGAAGACAGCAGCCAGTTTACATTGCAAGTGGAGGCCAAGTGTAAAACAAGAAATGATTCCTGACCCGCACTCGTAATGTGGCGAGTGAGATGGAGGAGGAGGAGGAGGCTGGATTTCCTCAGCCACGAGGATTTCCTCTCTTGTTAACGCTTAGTGACCCTGGTTCACTGATCTAATCTCTAGCCTGAGAATCACTAACAGCTCTCTCTCGACACTCCTCCCGCAAAGGCAGGAATTCTCTCTCTCCCTCTGCAATGCACCTCCAAAGGCACGGTCGCCGGGCCCCCCAGTGCCATCAGCTGTCCTGGCCACAGAGGTAGACCAGTTGCTTAGATCTGCCCAGCAGCTTCATCACCTATTCAGGTGAGGCCAGAACCTGTGTGAAATCATTCACCTGGTGCAGGAAATTTCTCTTATTACTGGAGTGTGTGCACCACTGGAAAGCCACAGAATGTACCTTCAGCCTGGGAGAGGGTGAAGAAAGCTGGGCGGACCTTGAGTAGATGGATAAAAGGCCCCTGACGGGTCCCTCAACTTTTAGTCATTTATCTTCCATTCTGGTGGGAGCAGAACAAACACAGAACATTCACACATTAAACAGAACATGTTCCATCATGTGAGCCCCTAACTGCATCTTCCCCAGCTAATCATTCCGCTCACAGGTCTCTGCTTAGTGAAGCCCCAGCGAGGACTGTCATCTCTTCAGGAGAAAGGCTTCAAAGGTTGTTTTTAAAAATAAATAAATAAAACTCCTCCCCTGGTTCACGTCAAGGAGAGAATGTTCTTTTGTAGACCGTGCTTTGTGCTTTCAATTACTAGAATAGAAATTTTTTCTTTTCTTTCTTATCCACTCATGATTTTTTAAACGAAAGACTTTTTTTTTTTTAAAGAAAAAAAATTATAGGGGCATTCTGTTATGAGTAAGTCAATTAAAAAAAAAAAAACCTTTTACTCTAAGACCCAAATGAGAGATATATTTGCAACATTTTTAAATCTCAATGCAACAATAAAACAATCTCTCCACGATGCAAATCTCCACTGTGATCAAATGCCACCAGGTACCACAGGTTATCTGGACAGTGCAATGAGGAACAGCGCATTAGACTTGAAGAACTCTGTAGTCAGTTGAGTAGAACAAGTAGAGCTCTAGGCAGAGCAGAAAATTTTATAATTGCTTAAACCCAAAGAGTGTCAGAGTTGGAAGATACCTTAAACATCACCACTCAGATGGAGAAATTAAGGGACACAGAAGGAGGAGACTTGTTCACACACTCACTGACTCTTAAGAGGTGGAGCTCCCTGCGAGGGCTAGGTCACGGGCACACGACAAAGATGGACAGGATGCATTTCTGCCTCCAGGGACTTTACCCTCTAGGTGGGAGGATAAGAGGAGAATACATTGCCATAAAAGAGCATTAAGGAAGTGCTTTTAGAGATGGAGAAGGGAGAGAATTGGTCTCTTTGGAAATAGGAAAAGCTCCCCAGTGGAGGCGGCTATTAAGGGGGATGTTAAAGCCAACAGGAAGGACTCTGACCAGCCGAGGTGGAGAGCAGAAAAGACACAGGGAGGGACAGAGGGAAGAATGCCTGGCACAAAAGAGTTTGAACCGAGGGCAACAGGGAGGAAGCACAGAGCCAGCACTGCCTCTGAGGAATTCTGTTTGCCTGGAATGCAAAATATGTGAAGGGAGTACAAGGAGAGCAGGGTCCGTCTGCCAGCCTGAGCAACCTAGTGGCATACTAGACAACCACTCACCGCTGGATCCTTTGAGCAGGGTGATGTGATCACAGCAGTTCTTTAAGAAGTTAAATGGGGCGGCCAGGGATGGTAGGCATTGGAAGAAGACAGATGAGGGTGCAGGACATCAGCTGGGAGACTGTTCTATGACCTGAACCGGGAACATAGAGGTGAGAATAGAAAGTATAGTTTCAAGAGATGCTACTAAAAAAAAAAAAAAAAAAAAAAAGAGTGGATATATCTATATGTATAACTGATTCACTTTGCTGTACACCTGAAACTAACACAACATTGTAAACCAACTATACTCCAATAAAAATTTTTTTTAAACACACACACAAAAAAGAGATGCTACTGAAGAAGACAGAAAGGGCTGGATGGAGGTCAGAGAGGAAACAGCAGAGTCCAGTCATGAGTTGAGGCTTGGAGCTGGTGAATGAAGGAATGGTGGTTCCAGTAACAGAAAAAGGAAATGCAGAGCAACATGTTTAGGAGGATGGGGAGAGATGCTCACAAGAGATAGTAGCTGTGGAACTAATTCATAAATCATCAAGTGGCCCCAAATGGGGCAGCTTCTGTTGAGTAGAGAGGAGGAAGGGGAGAATGATGATCCTAGTGAGGATTATGAGAGCAAAGGTTTTTGTTTTGGACGTCTTGCATTTAAAATGTCAGCATCCATGGGGAGTTGCCCATCCGGAAGCTGGGGATTCAGAACTGGATTTCAAAAGAGCAGTTGGACCAGAGATCCTGGCATGGGCATCAACTGCAGAGAAACTTCAGTTGACTCCTTAGAAGAGGATGAGCTCACCAAAGAGGGGACTCCAGAATGAGGTGGGAACCTCTGGTAATGGGAAATAGGGAGCAGTATGTCCCTTATTACCATCAAAACCCTACATTTTAATCTTTTTTTCATTTCCCTATCCAAATTCTAAGTGTTACTAACATGGATATAAAGGGATGAATTTCCATTTCATTTCTTCTCCCTTCATCTACCTGATGAGAGATAATGTGTACTGAGAGGCAGAAAGAAATGAAACAAGAAAAGGAGCAAAAGCAAAGGGCTTGAATTAGCTGCCAATTGACTAATCAGCTGGACACTTATCTGCAAGACCATTAGCCAGCACAACCAGTGATGGTCGAAAAGTCAGATGTGTCACTGCTTCCTCTGCATGGCTGGCTGGAGAATTGGAGCAAACACAAACAATTTTCCAAGTAACCAGAGAGAAGAGAATTTGGTGGTTTTATTCTTGGTATCTCACCAAAGAGCTGTCTATTTCCAGCTGGATAGAAGCACATTACAGAGAAGAATGCATCACTTTAAAACAGATTAGGAACGCAGCATGTGGTCACAGGCACAAAGTCCAAAAGAAACCAGGCATCATGGTGGAAAGAAGGCAGATGGTGAGGTGCTCTGGCCATACCCATTCACTCTCTCATTCATTTTCCTTATAGAGTCTGAGGACCTACTACATGCCAGGCACTGCACATGGCCCCGGTAAATTCAAACTGCACCGCTTCCAAAGTGCTCTCAGGGAGACAGACATGTAAACGATTATCCACAGCATGCGGAGAGGCAGCAGGGTTATGCACAAACCGCCATGGGAGACAAAGGGTGGAGTGACTAGTGCGCAGGTGGATGAGACAGGCTCTGCCCTCCGGGACCTTGTGGCCAGTGGGGAGACAGGCTCAAATATTAGTCTTGAGAAGAAGCCTGACAGAGGTAAACCTATGTGCTAGGAAAAGATGTGTATGGAGTGTGCTGTGAGAGTGAATTAGCAGCAATATAACTGAAGAAAAAAAAGTCCATGACCGCAGGACATTGGAATGACTCAGAATTAAATAGGTGTGTGAGCACCTATTTAATCCTAACAACAACCCTGTGAAATAGTGTTTATTGCCTGCTTTTTATCAATGAGGAAATGAGGGCTCAGGAGGATTAAGTGACTTTCCTCTGCTAACAAGTATCAGGGCTAGGAATCCAAACAAGGTTTCCTAACCCCAGATCCAGTGCAGAGTTCTTTCCACTACACTGATTTAGTAGGAGAGAACACACACAGACACACAGACACACACACACACACACACACACACTTCTGAAGTTGAGAACAGGAAGAGACGGCTTTTCGCTGGAGTGATCTGAGCACACCTCAAGGAGGAAGTGGTACCCATGCCAGGCTGGAAGAGTGGGCAGGGAGCAGAATGACCTGTGGGGAGAGAGATGGAGAGGGATCAACTTGGAAGTTTAACACCCTCTCTAGGGGATGCCGCTTACCCTACCAGGAAGATCTGGGGAAGCTTTCCAGAGGTGATGGCTGGTACCCACGTACAGGTGTGCACAGGAGCTCACCAAAAGTGAGCTCAAGAACAGAGCTAGTCTCACAGCTAGTTGGCCTGGGGGTGGCTGCTGGCGGGGAAGCAGTACAGTGCAGTGCAGAGCCCCATCTGGCACATGTTTAAGAGGGGCTGGCAGTGCCTTGTGGGGACAGATGACTTATGCCATTTGGTCTACTCTCACTTAAGATCAAATAATTTTTTAAAAGACACACTTAAGAATGAAGGAGAAAGTGGGGGAGGAAGGAAGGATGAAAGGGTAGACCGGCTTAGTAAGGGGTCATGTTTGGATTCTATTTCTGGTCCAGTTTTTGTTTGCAGCTGTAGGCCTGTTAGTTAATTTCTGTGGATCACTTTCCTTGCATATGAAAGAGAGATGCTAAATCTTAACCTAACTCACAGACTAATAAGAAACTAGAAGCGAATGCATTTGAAAAGCTGAAAAACATCACTCATGCCAAGAGAAACCATTATCAGGATCATGTTTATAGACGCGAATAGATGGCTGGTGGCTGAATAGACAGACTGGCTAAGATGGTCCCAGAGCTATGTTCACTTTTTTTGCCAAACATGGTGCTTCGTGGGTTTTCAGTCACCAGATCTCAGAGCTGACCCGGTGCTACTGTCTGAAGAGGGTGTGTTCAGTGCTGAGGCTTCAAGACAAGTCCCCAGCAGCCCTGCCCACTGCCTTCCCAGGGGAGTCAAGCCGTTGGGCAGGAGACAGCACTGGGAGAGGTGTCAGACTCACCCCCCAGCCATCCTGTTGCACACAGGTGCACACATACCGCCTGCCCATGGCTGCCTCGCTGGCAGGCAGAGAACTCAAAGAATTCCATAACCAGCACTGCCGAGTTCATACCACACCACAGGACAGAATTTCAGGGGCTCCATCCCTTCCTGGGAAAGCGCACCCTGTAGATGGGGTGCCCAGACACCCAGGTTGTCGGAGCCAGCCCTGTTTAAGCCTGTCATCCCAGTGTAACTGTTGTAGCACCGCCCTTCACTCTCAGAAGCGTCTCAGTTTGAATGGTCAGTTCCAGGGTCTCCTTGCTTTCAGCCACCAGGAGAAACCTCCTCGTCATCCTCTTGGGAGGTCAACTCCGAGGGACCCAGAAACTGCCCTTGCCCCACACCCAGTGCTCCGTGGAGTAATCCTCATTTGTGTTTCATTCCAGGTGCACAGCGTAATGTCCATGTTGTTCTACACTCTGATCACAGCTCTTTGGATCGGCGTCCAGGCAGAAGCGCACACCCAGAGCAATGTCCCAGCAGGACACGCCATCCCCCAAGCCCACTGGACTAACCTTCAGCACTCCCTTGACACAGCCCTCCGCAGAGCCCACAGCGGCCCGGCAGCGGCGATAGCCGCCAGGGTGGCAGGGCAGACCCGCAAGATCACCGTGGACCCCAAACTTTTTAAAAAGCGGCGCCTGCGTTCACCCCGCGTGCTGTTTAGCACCCAACCCCCACCTGTGGCCGCGGACGCTCAGGATCTGGACTTGGAGGCCGGCGGGGCCGCCCCCTTCAACAGGACTCACAGGAGCAAGCGGTCATCGTCCCACCCTGTCTTCCACCGGGGGGAGTTCTCGGTGTGCGACAGCGTCAGCGTGTGGGTGGGGGACAAGGCCACCGCCACGGACATCAAGGGCAAGGAGGTGATGGTGTTGGGAGAGGTGAACATCAACAACAGTGTATTCAAACAGTACTTTTTTGAGACCAAGTGCCGGGACCCCAATCCCGTCGACAGTGGATGCCGGGGCATCGACTCGAAGCACTGGAACTCATATTGTACCACAACCCACACCTTCGTCAAGGCGCTGACCATGGATGGCAAGCAGGCTGCCTGGCGGTTCATCCGGATCGACACGGCCTGCGTGTGTGTGCTCAGCAGGAAAGCTGGGAGGAGAGCCTGACCGGCGGACAGCCCTCAGCCTCTCCCTGCTCCCCCTCCACACTCTCCGACGCCCCTCCCTACCTCAACCTGTAAATTATTTTAAATTATAAGGACTGCATGGTAATTTATAGTTTATACAGTTTTAAAGAACCATTATTTATTAAATTTTTGGAAGCAGCCTGTGTGCCGGCCCTCCAGTCATTTTGCCCAGGGTGACCATCTGCAAGCCTTGGGATGGAGGCTGCAGGGAGAAAGGTACACAGCACCCCCTGGCTTTCCTTCAGACCCACCTATAACCCTCACTCTCCCATTGCACCCCCAGCCAGCCTTGCCACACTTCAGGGAAGGCTAACCGGGTTCAGATTAAATTAGCCTAAGCCGGGCGTAATTAGGAAGGGAAGTCTGCTGGATTGCAACTTTGTTCTGCATTCCAGAGCCAAAGCTACCTAATCCTTGGATTACCCACCCCACAAGCCCAGATTCCCGAGCCTTGATTGCTTCATTCCGGGAAATCTGTGGAGCCTCATCAGAAGGCAGATCCCCGCTGCCGGGCACAGGGCTGCCTCTGACCTCAGAGGGGCCCAGGCTGGGTCCTGCAGGGACTCGCCAGGTAGATAGGAGGAGACTTGCACCAAAGACCCGTAAGGCTGGCTCATTTTTTTAGGGGGAGATCTGCTGTTTGCTGAAAAGCTCCCTGGAAGAGTTGTAACGAAATAATCTCAGGAGGCCTGTCACGGTAGATCTGATTTCATGTTAAGATTGCCTTAGTTCTAATGACTGGCCCTCAGTTTATCCCCCAGTGGCTTCCTGCAGAAAGACTCCATTACCCAAGAAAACATGAAGGCCTCCAACACTCTTGTCACCCATTCACGGCCCCACAGCAACTTCCAATGGCCCCAATGTCAGCCTAGAATCAGAGGAACCAGAGGCCGGCCTGAAAAAAACTTTTTAATTCCTAATTGGGTGACTTCCACAAGTGACCAAAGGTGGATGGGGTCATGGGAACTGCAGAGAAGATGGTGTGGGGAGAAAAGACAAAGATGAGTGAGAACCAACACAAATAACCGGGAAAGGGGTGGAGGAGAGGTGGGCCAAGCCAGAAGGGAACACGACTCTCTGCTCCTCCCTGACAGAGGACACTAAACAAGAGAGAGAGATGGGGGCAGAGGGGTGTGAGGACAGGGAGCACGGGCAGAAAATGTGTCATCTTCACCAGCATCAGGGTCCCCAGGCTTCCAAGAAATCCAACACCCTGGGTAGTTTCCTTTTTCTGTTTTGTTTTGTTGTTTTTGAAGACGGGGGTGGGGTGGGGGTGGGGGGGGGCGGGGATGTGCTCATTGTCACTGACTGCATCAGGAGTGTCTTAGAGATAGCTGGAGATGACAGGGACTCCAGGGTACAGCCTGGAGCAGGGCTCTACACATTCTCCAGCTGCTACCTTCCCCTGCAACTTCTATTTGTCTGTATTTTGTTTTGTTTTTTGTATTTTCCACAAAGGCAAAAAATTTTCCCCCTTAGAGGACTTAGCTTGAAATGGAAATTTTGCTTTCCTACCTTTCCCCTTCCCCCCAGAGTAAAATGCCTATCTAGTTTGTGTAAGAACAGGCCCAAATTGTCCCTCTGACAAAGAAAGCAAATGGCAGTATTCATTCATCTGTAACTCTCCCTGTCCCACAGCCCGCTGCCCCAAAATCCAATCCAAATAGGGCAAATTAGAAACATAGAGAGCTTTGGCATGAGAGACATTTGATTAAGGTGAAAGCGTGACGAAATGGGCCCTGTTTTTCCTATCAAAGCTACTGCAATTGGAATAAAGATTTATGTACAAGAAACACCAACCAGAACATTCTGTGCTAAGATACTTGCTCAGATAAAGGCTGCAGGGAGGGAGCCCTCCCACTGACCTGTGTCTGTGGCTTTTTCCTGGACTCCAGTGCCAGTGGCCTTGGCCTTCCTGGCCCCTCCGACAGACAGTTCCTGGGGGCCCTTCCTCCGAGGGCTGGACAAGCCTGCTGGGTCCTAGATGTGGGGAGAGAGGGCTGCTGAGGGAGGCATTCAGGAAGCTTCTGCGGGGAAGGGAGGCTATGTTTGTGAGTCGCTACACCGTAGTGGAGAGTCTGGAGGACCACCGCCAGCCCTGCAGGACACTGGGGTGACCTGGACCCCACCGCCTTCCTAAAGGGAAGGCAGCCTCTAGCCGCTGAGGAAACACCGAGGCTGAGGGTGGGGTAAGAGGAGGTCTTCCCCCCCCAAGTCCCCCCACTCCCCACCAACACCACAGCCTGCCCCAAAGGCAACATTTGCTCTAGGCCAAGCTCCGGAGTCCCAGCGTGGGAGCCAAAGTTTTCACACAATGCGGAGGAATATCAGTTTGGCTGAACAGAGTCGGAATGATCCAAAAATCAATCCGGAGCTGGTGGCTTCTCTAGCTTGTACCCTGCCCCCAACACAGCGGGGAGCTCTGGCTTCCAGACCCACCCAGGCTGCCCCCCAGAGGCCGGCCAGGTCACCAGGGCCCCAGACACTCGAACACATTGGAAAAACAGCTCAAAACTGCCCGTTATATTCTGCTGAAGAGCAGCAGCTGCAAATCCCGCAAACTCTTCCTTCACTTGCCTCACTGAGGTCTTCTTACCCGGGGTCCCCAAAAGCCCAGCTCCCTCTCCCCTCCAGCACGCCCGCCCAAGAGAGGAGTGCAGACCCTGGCTCATACACAGCCTGACACAGCCCAGCCCTCCTAGCAAGGCCCGTGCTAGCCTCAGCTTGAGGCAAGACTCCTTGTTCTGGGAGACAAGAGCAATATGGTGCCTGATTCTAGTGTATATTTCAAGTCTGGCTCTGTGACTTCCCCCTCCCTCAACCACAGCACCGGCCTGCCCTAGATCTGCCTTCCATCCTACCGGGAAACCTACCACGGGGATACAGCTGTTCAGCAACAACCGAAGGGCTATTTTCATTCCCATGAAACACAGAAATGCTCCTCCTAAGTCTCACCACTTTCCCCTCAGCGTAATCTGCATGAGGGGCAGAGGGTCCGCCCAGACCTGGAGCGCAGAGGACAGGGAAGGGCCGGGTGTTCTCGTCCCCTTGGAGAAAGGGGACGGTGAGGCTGGGGAGCAGACCTGAGTGGAAGCGTGGCTATCGAGAGCACAGGGGCCCACGCAGCAGTGACCCCGGTCTTCCTTTCACAGGCCTGGCTGGAGCAGTGGGAACCCCCCGGGACCCTGGTGCTGAGGAAGCAGCCCAGTGTGATGGTCGGAACACTGGGCTTGGCGTCAGCTAGCTTTTAGGCTCAGCTCCCCCATTCCTATCTGTGCAACTTTGGCAAGCTCCTCTTTGACCTCAGTTCCTGCAGCTGTGAAATGAAAATAATCATTCCTAGATCCCAGAGTTGTGAGCATGAAGCAAAACCAACTATTTTAAAATAAACAGTCATGTTCTATACAAAGGTAAGGCAAAGTAATTTACTCTGAACTTAATAATTTCTCTGTTAATTAATGGTAGGAGAGTGACAATTATGCTAGTACTCACTAAATATATGTTTGTTGGCAGATACATAGATTGGGTAAAGGAAATCTTCTGACTCGTGGACATCATGGAATACAGGTGTGGCACAGCCAGGCCCCAAAGCGTAAGAGGAAGAACAGCAGCTCTTCAGCCCAGATTCTGCTTGAATCTGGGCTTGGGAAGGCCACCTAGATTCTAGAGGTTCTAGTGTAATGGTTAAGAGCATGGGCTTTGGAATCAGACAAGCAAGGTACTTCTGCTTAGGCTGTGTGACCTCAGGCAAGTTGCTTTGCTTCTCTGAGTTTCAATTTTTCATCTGTCAAATGGGGATAATAATAGTAATATATATGTGTGTAGATATATATATATATATATATATATATATATATATATTTATACACCTAAGAAGTGTATAATAAATTTTAGTGTTGAAAAGTAGAGGTGGCTGAGAAACCCTGAAAGTTTGTTAGAATGGGGTGGACAGCTTTCAACAGGGCAAGGAGGTTTCGTGAACAGACAGCTTTACAGCTGTATCACAGGTTCCTTTTGTGACAAGCAATGCTGATAGCAACCATCAACATTTACTAAGAGCTTGCTCTCCACAAGCACGGCACTAAGCAGTTCATGTGGATTAGCTCTGAGCAAGCCTCTGGGTTCTAAAACCAAGACCACCTTAAGGAGAGCACCAGAAGGCTGTGCTTTCTGTTTGCGCGCATCACTGCCAGAGAACTGCTCCCTGGCTCTCTGGGATGTGTTTACTTCCCCAGCCCTTGGCAAGTTTATAAACCATTGTCTTTTGAGAGTTTCCACGTGTCAAGCACGTGGGCTCTGTTTTGCTCCAATCCACTTGCGTCTGCAACTGGAAAGCTCTGACCTTCTCAAAGTTCACCTGGGTTTGTGGAGATGGCTCAGGGGCCCCAGGGCCAAGATGAAGCTGGGCGGGCCCTCCCGCAGCAGCAGCCTGAGGAGAATCCCTCCAACCCAGGCCTATTCCTTAAAATCAAGGAAGTGCTCCATCTGTGTCCCCTCAGCACCTGGCCCAACCTTGCCTGTGGCAGGCATTCAACCAGGGTAATTAAGATGGAAGTTAGCTCCCATCTGTTTCTCCACCACCACCCCACCCCATCTGTGCCCGCCCTGTGTCAGCAGTAAATGGGTTAATGGTCTGAGTTGAAGGCAAGGTCTTTCCTGAAGCCACTGTCTGGGAGTCATCCGAGCAGCTTTCCAAGGTTGTGTCATGATGAAGAGCACAGTCAGACCGCCACAGTCAAACCCTGGCCTCACCACTAGCTGGGCTGAGTGATATCGGACAAGTTACCATCACCCTCTGCACTTCAGTTTTCTTATATGGAAAATGCAGATGATGATGATAGCACCTACTTTGTTGAGTTGAAAGGCACTTAGTCTAGTGTGTGGCACATAGTAAATTATTGTGTTTAAAACTTAGGTAAATACACATACAGCTATATATACGTCGATGCCCGCATATAGACACAATATACAGATACACGCACAAAGAGAGCCCCTGAGAGCTATGAAGCAGCCAGGACGTGTACATTCCACACTCACACGCACCCACACACTGACTTAAAAACACAGAGCAACAGACGAATCAGTGCAAATAAACCTTCTGAACGATGGCCACAGTGATAAGAAGCAATCAGGTGGAAAGAGTAAACCGGGGAAGACTTTCTGAAGGAAATAGCTCTGAACTGTTTGGAAAAAGAAGTTGAGTGAAATTATTGTTTGTGCTGGGACTTCTTCCAGATCTACAAACAAGGTAAAACCCAAACACGAGGTTGCCCAGCTCCGGATGGGAGAGAAAGAAGAGCCGCCCCTCTGCTCTCACCTCATTCTGAACTACAAACTGGCAAAGGAACCAGCTTCTCCTGCAAACACAGACCTTGGGAAAACTCAGAGAATAACAGTGTGAAATCCCATGGGTGGACGTAAGGTCCCCGTATGCTGTCCACACAGTCTTTGTGTTCAACCAGATGCCGAAGAGCTGGTCAAACAGCTTGTGAATATGGGGCTTCCTCCAGCCTTATCAGCTGGGTTTCCACGACTCAAAATAAGTAGGAAAAAGAGAGGTCCCCAGAGTGGGCACCATGCACTGCTGGCTCCAGGTACAGACTTGGGTTGGAGGCCAGCTCGACGCCCTGGCTGACATTTGGTTGCCATGGCCAAGTGCAGTCTCCACCCGGCCTGGCAGCCTCTTTCCCCTTCATCTCGCCCTCACCATTCCTTTCACTTTGACATAATGAAAGTGCAACTTGCACACTGTCTAGAGGTTGCATATGATAATTGGAAACACGTGTCCGAGCTGGCATCCCTTCAAAGGACTCTGGAACTCGGACTTGGGCCGTCTTCTGATTGCAACAGCAATCCCCCGAGCTGGCTCTCCAGCCTTCACATTCTTTCAGCTGCACCTTCTCTTGCCAGGAGAAGACTGCTGCAAGCCGAGCTCATTCCTGACGTTCCGCAGAGGCTGGCAGTGACGATTCCCAGGTACACAGCAAGGCTCTGGACTTGGCATCTAGGCAGGAACTTTTCAGCGATAATAGCAAGAATCAGCAGGCTTATTTTCCTTTTTGCAGAATTGGCACGTTGATGGGTCACCACCCAGGTGGGAGCCTGGGCCTTCTGGGCCACTGCCTGGACTCTCAAGGAATCCGATGCTGGTTCCTCTCTGATCCAGCAGGGTGATTTTTGCTACAAAAGATACCAAAATATCTTTATCTCACCAAGAAACTCCAGAGGGAAATGCAGAATCAGGGGCACCTCTCCACTATAATCACCCAAGCTGTGTGACTGACAGGAGAGACTGAGGGGACTTATCCAGTTGAACAGAGACCAACTGCATATCAATGACATACAGGTGTCTTGCTAGGCCCTGAGTAGACAGAGGGTAAATGGGGCCCCCTGTCCTCCAGGACTCTATGTCTGAGTTGGAGGCTGGATAGAGGATTTTGGTCTTTCTTTCAGCTTTTAGTCTAGATATATCTATAGCCACACACACACAGCCCATGATAGCAGGCTCAAATACCCCCTGGTATTGGCAGCAATCACCCTGCTCCCTCACCTTGGCCTCTACTTGCTTATTCCTGACCTCCTCTCACTCCCATCTCATCCTTACTGAGTTCTAAACCCTTGGCCCCATGCTCCTGACCCTGATCCTGCCCTGGGTTCTCCAGGGAAGTGCTTCTCAAATTTTAATGTTCACCTGAGTCACCTGGGGATCTAATTCAATATATAAAGGGTAGGAGGCTGAGATCCTGAATTTCTAACTAGCCCCCAGGTGATACCCATGATGCTGCTCTGGGGACCACACTCTTGAGTATCAGGGTCATAGACCTGGCCTCCCCTTGGTCTAGACCTCAGTTCTCCCTTGGGAACTTTGACCAGACTCATCTCTTTGGTTCTTAGAGTCCAAATTGGCCTTGGGTACAACAGTCCTGGCTCTGCTCCAGCCACTGGGAATCCAACCTCTGCCTTACACTCCTGAGTTGCTGTCCCACAAGGTCAGTGCTGCTGTACTTCTTTGGTAGCGAGAAGTCAGAAAGGGGCAGACCCGACTTATATCATGTTGGGAAGAATGCGATGGGGGCTACAACCAAGTCTCAAGGAGGTGGAAACTTATCCCAAAGAGAAGCCCGGGGCGGAGGCAGGGTCGCAAGTCAGGCCTCGAAGGTGTATTTGGCGTTGAGACAAAAGAGAGAAAGGCACCAGCCACACAGCACCAGGCTCATCCTACTTGTGAAAAAGTTAGTGACAAGCAAAGCAACACAATGGAGGCCTGATGCAGTCTTTCCCTCTCAAAATAAATCTGAGCAAGCTTCCTCTCCTCTCTGACCCTCAGTTTCTTCATTTTCATAACAGAGAGATGAAAGTCATTCTCATCAGCGTCAGACATTGTGGACTGTCCTAAAACTTCTGTTTTTACTGCACCCGGGACAATTTACATAACACTTGATATAACTCTCAGCAATGGCTGTAAAAATGAAAAATGTCACAGTTAAATGTGTAAAACAAGTAGCTCTTACCTGTCTCAGAGTTTGTCTCCCTTCAGCTTTAAGTAGGTGAATTTCATAGCCAAACCATGTCAGGAGTCACTTGAAGCATTTGAAAACCTCAAACCAGATCCTTTGGTGGCCATATGTGCAGTTTCCACCTCTGGCTCTCACCCTTAAAGGGCAATATACAGTTTATTCACAGTTTGCTATATTTGAAGAATGTCATTTAAAAATAACAACCAGTTTGATTCCTTCTCACTTTAGTCAGCTCCTTTCTGGATCTACATCAGTTGCTGCTGCCATTACAATCTCTCTTTTATCCATTAAGCAAAAATATCACGATTTTGAGTAAAATATCATGGACACACACAAAAAAATGAGGCTTTCAATTGCCCTAAGAGAAGTTTTGCTAGAAGCAATTGTGAAGAATTCAAGCTACTTAAAGTTTATCAGAACAGATGGCCACTTAGTTCCCTCTGAATTAATAGTTGCTGGAAGCAATAGAATCAAATGAATGTTGTATGCGTATACCAGAAATTGTATATTTAGATAACTCAGTGAAGTTCATTGGTTGGCATCATTCGGTGTCACAGATTTGCAGCTTTAGGTGGTAAATATAAATTTATCTGGAAAATATTTTGTTTCAGAGATTGAAGTTTGTTTGGTTATTGTTGTTGGTTTTTTGTTTGTTTGTTTTTAAACAACATGATTCTACACAGAACAAGAGCCAGAAGACGAAAATGTGGGCAAAATTCCCTTTAAATTAGTCTTATTCCAGCAGCCTCTGGATTCAGTACAAGCAAGGATTCCAGCTGGGAAAACTATCCGTTTGGTGCTGATTTTCTTTTTCTGGATTTACCTTTCACTTGGGTCATTTTCCTTATTTTTCTCCACATGTTCCAGGAAGCCTTCCCCCTGTGCCTCCTATTAGACAAGACTCCTTCTCCACTGAGAAATCACACAGGCATAAGATTCATGGCTGGGGAAAGTGATGATAGGACAGAGGTCTATGAGGAAGAGGGCCCAACATACATCAAAGGGTTTGGATGACTTGTGGTAACATAACTCAAAACGCTACTCATTGAGAGATTTATTCTACATAGACTTTAATCATGGCTTTATTGGGTTGTGGTTTGTGTGTATTTGGTGAGTTATAGAGGCTTTTAGGAGGAAAAAGCTTTTCAATTTTGTTATTCATTATAAAAGCCTTTGTCCTAGGTAAAGCAATAAAGATGTGATGAAAATGGAATACCCAGATCCCAGTGGAATGAGGGGAGAGTGTCAGAAAAAGAAGGGCAATGTTTAAATCAGAATCCTAACTGTGCCACTAAATAAAGAGGGCTCTCAGTCTGGTGACATGTGCAGACCATCTGGACTACAGGGTGGATCTGAGTACTGTTTTCTTTGAACAAAGACACTGTGCACAGCTCAGGTAGCAAATAGTGATAGATTTTGGAGAACACACTGAGCATCACTGCCCTTGACACACCCACAAAAGCTACATGTTTATCTCTGCCCTACACTTCTGCCCCTTATTCACCAGAAAAAAAACAACCACCCTGTTCCATTAGTCCACATTGGTCCAGACTCCTAATCCACCTGGTTTCTTTTATTTTTTTAAGAATTTATATTTTGGTAGGGGAGAGGCAAGCATAGTAGGGTGTGTAGGGGACTAGTCTATGGAAGCAGAATTCCTGAGTTCAAATCCTGGCTTTCCCACTGACTGGCTGTATTAGCCAGTTCAGGCTGCCATAACAAAATACCATAGACTGGCTTTAACAACAGAAATGTATTTTCTCACAGTTCTGGAGGCTGGGAAGTCCAAGATCAATATGCCAGCCAAGGGCTCCCTTACTGGCTTGTAGATGACTGCCTTCTCACTGTGTCCTCACACGGTGGGAAAGACAGAAAGTGAGTGGGGTGAAGAAAAGCTCTCATAAGGACACTAATCTTGTTGGGTCAAGGACCCACCCTTATGACCTCATTTAACTTTAATTGCTTCCTTGAAGGTCCCATTTCTGAATACAGTCACATTGAGGGTTAGGGCTTGAACATATAAATTTTAGGGCACATCATTCAGTCCATAGCATCAGGTTTGTGGCTTTGAGCAAGTTGTCTAAGCTGTTTCTCTGTCTGTAAAACAGACAATTATATAAAATTGATAATTTTATCTACCCCATACCTTTGCAGTAAGCATTCAATATCACCTCTATAAAGTGCTTAGCAGAGTGTCAGTTGTCAAGAGCTAGTTTCACTCACATAGAAGCAAATTCTAGGACTTCATTCCATTAGGGTGACCAAGAAGGATCAGAGATTTGAGATTGTTAGGGAAGAATGGGGAACATGTAAACCAGTTCTGACCCTGACAAGGAGAGGCAGAAAAGGACACAAGAAAGCGAAGTGCTAAGAAAAGAGGATGTGCAGTCCACTGCTGGATAGCCTAGATGCTAGAAAGTTTCTCCTCATATTAAACTAAAAATATTTCCCCAACATTTCTACCCATTCACCCAAGTACTGTCCCTAGGAAGTGTTCTCTGGAATAACACATGGAACTGGCCCATGCCCTTTTCTATATGACAAATTTTTGAAAATAGCTATTATGTCCCCCACCTAAGTCTTTTATTTCCCAGGCTAAACATTCCCAGGTCCTTCAATCATCCCTGTATGAAAGGGTTTCCAGCCCCCTTACTATCCTGGTCAGCCCTCTCTGGACACACTCTAATTTGTCCATGTTCCTCTTCAAATGTGGTGTCCAGAAGGAAACACAATACTCCAGATGTGGACTGACCAGCACTAATTACAATGGGACTATTAACTCCTTTGATCCACATAGTATATATCTATTAATGGAGCCTAAAATTACAAAAACTTTTTCAGCTCCCACATCACTCTAGATTTTCCTTTCAAGTTTATGGTAAATTATAACTGCTTGGTTTTTTTGTTTTGTTTTGTTGTTTTCTTACTATTATTAGACCAGGACTCCTCCATCTCCCATTTTTACCAATGATTATTTAGCTTAAACACAGGCATGTGGCTTACTGAATGGTGAGACTTAAAGTCTTTGTGGGCAGGAACTATGTCTAACTCATCGTGGTATTTCAGAGCCTAGCACAGTGCCTGGCTCACTGATGTGTTAGCTATACCTCCTACCTGCTGCTTGCCGCCACGATGAGAGCCTAAGGAATAAAGACACCAAGAATGCACCTGGCAAAAGCTTGATCTTTACTCCTAATTATAGCTTTGGCCTCCAAATCCCTATAATGTCTCCCACCCTGGCAACCTGAACAGGAGCACCTTTGACCTTAGCAGGACTTCTGTGAACTCAAACAAGCCCATCTGATGGCAAACACAGCAGGGAAGAAGAAGAAAAGGAAAGAGAAAAGAACACAAGAGCAAACTGGAAAGGGGTGAATATAAGAGCATTTGCTCAGTCCAGCTCCATTTATAATTGCATTATTCCTTCCACTAAGAGCCCCACCCCTTCTATTTTGAGCACCCTGTGAGAGGAGGGGGAAGCCTTGAGCTCCCCCTAGAGGTTAGAGCATGAGACTAATAAGAGATGCTCAATAACTTGAATGATCACTGATGTTGGGTTCTATATGAATCTTAATCTCATAATCCAACATACTGACAGATCCTCTCATCTATTAGGAAGGATAAGGCCAACCTGGAGCTTTTAAAGAAACATCAACAAATGTGACCTTAGTCCAGGGAAGTCATTGCAAACTCTCTTTGTCTGAGCACTAACTCCCTCACTTGGTTTATTTGCTTGCTCCTATCAGCTTTGGACCCCAGGCAGACTTCCACAGACTTGCGAGTCTTGTACTTGCTTAACTTGGACCTGAGCTTTCTTATTCATAAATTTGTTCATCCAAGTCAAGGGCTGTAATGGAACTGGGATAAACTGGTGAGAAAAATCAGACATGGGAAAAGAAAAATCACCTTATGGTCTAGTGAAGGAGCAAGATATCCCACAAATAAAAGAAACTGCAACCATGATGAGTGTTACAAGTAGAAGTATGTGGGACCATAAGCACCACAACAGAGGGGTTTGACCTAGTTGGGGAGGAGAAAATCATGTGTGAGGTAAGGGATGAGTGGGATCAACCCAGTGAGGATGAAAGTGAAGAAGTTTCCAGGCGGAGACAATAGCCTTATGCAAAAGGTCTGGTGGAGGAGACCCCAGAAGGTCCTAGAAGTTGAAAAGAGGCCAGCATGGCTAGAACAGAACACAGAAGAGGGAGCTGGCAGGAAGACGAGGCTATGGAAGAGAGTTGCTTGGCTTGTCACCAAGACCTGACTCCAGATTAAGTCCGATCTACAACCAGTTTTCTTTAAACTTGATTGTCAAATAACTCTTAATTCACCTTTTCCATCCTGCCTGCAAGGCTTTCATGAGCTACATTGTCAATGCCTTGAGGAAATCAAAATAAATTATGTGCGTATGATGACCCTGATTGGGTCTATCATGGATCTTAGAGATAGAACTTCAAGCATGAGTAGAGGGTTTTTGTTTGATTTTCTTGTTTAACATGGAGTTTTTGAACCTACTGAAAAGCATAAGGAAGCAAGAAGAAGGAGAAACTATGGGTGCTAGAGAAGATTTGATGTGGGTGAAAATCAAAGTCCTTCATGAGAAAACACTAGGTGCCTCCCTGATATCTTTCTCTGAATAGTTTCACCATTCCCTAAGGATCACATCATTCAGCAATGTTTTTCATTTGTTCAATGTTTTTCCTTGTTGGTAAGAAATCAGCTGGTGACCATGCAATTTTAAGCCCATTTTCCTTTCATTCCAGGACTATTTAACACTGGCTACAAATCTGTAACCAAGTGGTAACCTCCTCTACTTTTATTGTTCTTTCATTTAATCATCATTCTTTCAACAAACACATATTAAGTTTTTACTATGTGCTAGACACTGAGGATAAAAATATGAATAAGACAAGAGTATTTGCCCTCTGACAGCTCACAGTCAAGTGGGAAAACCAGCATGATCCAATTAGTGAGTAAGTAATGGAATAGATATGAATATGATAAATGGTAACGTGAGGTGAGAGAAAGCTCTTAGATCTGCTTACCAAGGCAAGGGGGGACTTCTACAGGAGGGACATTTGAGCTGAGGCTTGGAGCACACAAGGACAGAAGGAAGTCCCAGGCAGAGAAAACGGCATTTGCAAAGGCAGGGATGCAAAGGAAAGAATGGAATAGTGGGTAACCATAGGAAAGTGGTTTGGACAGAGTCCAAGATGTCCATAGGAGTCAGGGGAGAGATGAGGCTGGAAAAGTAGGTAGGAATCACTCATGATGAGATTTGAACATTGTTCTCCAGAATTTAGATGTTGTCCCATAGGCAATGGTAAACCTGTAAAGCTCCGATTTTTACTTTAGAAGATCACTCGGATAGTCACGTGGAGGATAATTTGTAATCATGAAGAGTCAAAGAGAATTTTAATGCATCTGACACCAATGACTGGTTGGTCCATATACATTTGGTGATTTACATATGGTGCTACCTTGATTTGTTTGACAGAAAATCTAAACCTTAACGACAATCACAGGATCTCTGGAAAGACAGCTGGAATTGCCTCCGTTTTTCCCAAAGTGTGTTCTACAGGACACTAGTCGTATGGGGTGTTAGCAGGTGTTAAGTAGGGAGGAAAATGCCTGCCAATTATATCTAGGTTATTACCCATAGGGAGTAGAGTAGCCTTATAGGTAAACCAAATGAGATAAAGCAAAGAAAGTGCTTCTGTGTTTCTTCAAGAAGACATCAAAGAAAATATATAGGTATAGGTAACTACAGACACAGATATAACCACTTGCTTTTCTTTTTGTGATGCTTTCCTTGGACTTGTGCTAAAATGGGCTGAAAATGGTACTCTCTGAGCACACAGCTACTAAGAGTAGGAAGAAAGCAGTTTCAGCTTCAGCCAGGCAGCAGGGAGAAACTAATTTGTAATTCAAGAATTGGTTGTGCAGCTTTCTAACCCCTGGAAAAGGGGCCAGGTGAGGTAGGTGGTACCAGCCAGGCTGATCAAGGTAAGGAGGAGGTTCAAGGAGCCAGGCTAAGTCATAAAAAGAAGTGGCCAGGGGCAGAGAAGAGCAGAGATCCAGGACATGAGTATAAAACAATAATGACCACAGGAGAATGCTTGAGTATCAAGATAAAGAACCCGAGTCTGACATCAAGCCTGGGCCTGAAGAGAAGATCCAGTAGGAGATCAGGTTCCAAGTAAATGCAGAGATGGAGTAGGAAGTTGGGATCAAGATGTGAATGAAACAGAAAGCTCTGGGCCTTTCTCCATGTACAGAGATGGGTAGCTCAGAGCATCTTCTGATGAGACGTGGCTGTGCGGTGCCAGAGCATGGGAGTCACCCTGCACTGAAGCACAGCATCTGGGTAGGCAAGGTCATCCATACACAGAGAAACTGGGTCCTCCCCCTGGACTAGAAGTTACTGGATAGGAATCATCTGATCCTTCTTAGTTACTCCAGCATCTCACACACAACTTGGCACAACGGTAGGCACTCAGTTAAGATTTTCTGAACAAATGGCTGAATAGATTCTCTAAATTAAGCTTCCCTCACATTGCCAACCTTCCTGACCTCTAGGTCCCAAAGGAAGTTCTACCTGGGTACAGAATGTCTTTGTAGAGTGATCCTCCTTGTTACAGCCCAATGGAAAGGTGTGAAGACCTTATGCTCACTGAGATGTCAACTTCCAATCTCAACAGGGAAATGATACCAGTTGGCAAAGCCACCCTAGTGGAACACCAAAACTGACACATGTTACCCTCTCCTCTCCCTTTTCCTACTTCATCCCAACACTGGGCTGAACTATCAATACTAGGAAGCTGAGTGAGCAGGAAACACAGGCCCATAGGATGGCTTCCCAACAGGAGAACTTAAATTTTTAACGATAATATTAACTAAGGCATATCAATCTGCAATTTTGTTAGAGAAATTTAAACTATAGACATGTTATATTGTGTTATTTTGAGTTATGTTTGTTTTCCCAGTTTCTATAACCATGAAAGAGTTTTGGCATGATTATCCTCTCACATAAAGGGAGGGGAGGGGTCTTAATGTCGTGAATGGCATATGGGTCCACACGGTGGGGGATTCATTTCAAGAAGAGGCATTTAATCAACAGGCAAAATGCCAGAGCCTAGGAAATCTAACAGTACCCAATTCCTACCAAGCAGAGGATGGCATTTCAGAGTACTTTCCATGGTGCCATCCTTCCCATGGTTTGCAATACACAGGGAGGACCAACGGAGCTGCTACATGCAGTTTTGTACTTGCAGGAATGTGAAAAAGATAGAAACCAGGGTCCTTGGCAGTCAAGTTAAAACCAAGTTGATTCTGTTGCACAACGATGTGAATGTGCTTAATGCCACTTAACTGTAAACTTAAAATGGTTAAATGGTAATTTTTATGTTATATTTTACCATAATAGCTTTTTTTAATGAGCAAATAGAATAAAGGTTGGGGGAGGAAGGATGAAAGCAAGTTGATTCTTTATAACCTGCACAGAGGGAGGGGAGCAATGGCACAGTTGATCCAAAAACATTTTTACTTGGTTTTGGATTGCAATTTAGGAGCCCGTGTGTGACTGATAACGTTTCTAGGTATGTTCACCTTTCCCATCCAACACAAGAGAAGAGAGTGCTGCAGGGCACTGAGTTCTCTGAAAAGAGGACCACGGGCCACCACTGGCCACATGCAATCTGCAGAGCTAATGGACAGGAACTGGGCCACCACTGAGTGGAAAGTCTGGGCTGTCTCCGCACTGCCCACGAGGCTGACTGATGCTCAGCTGAGCTGACCCATTCATTCTCCTCCCCTGACCCACACGTGTGGGCAGGGTCTGGTCAGAGCTGTTCTGGAACACGGTGACAGGCAGAGCCTTCCATACGCTCACACCCAAGGGTTTATCCACAGAAACTCTATTAGTTCCATATCATGGAGGCTGTCCAAGGAACCCTCAGCTCAGGGACACTCCCTGTCCTGCTCAAAGGCAGTGACAAACGTGACAGCACTTAATGTCTGAAGAGGAATTCACAAGAATAGACTTGCAAAATAGTCCAGCTTCTGATGTTGGTGACACTTACTGCCTGATGTCCTCAGTCTAACACTGGAGATAGGACAATCTCAGGTCTGGCTGGGAAGAGGGCTTTTCAGGCTCTCTCTCTTCCCTAACGGTAGTCTCCCTTCCAACTTAACAAACACTAATCAGACAGTGATTATGTAAGATTCTGGGACCACTGGGAGAAATTATACAAGATCCTGTGGTCACAGCACTGCCAGCACTCAGACCTTAGACCTCAGGCTCTGGCTCTCCTGGGAGGGGTCTAGAGCCCAATGGGTACTGGCTCCAAACCAATCCATCAACACATATTCATGCCACTGTCTTATTCATCCTGGGTTCCTACCAGCACAGGTACCCTCCTCTCATCCCTTTGCATCCTTGGAAACCTCATTCCTTGTACTCTTTCCTTGTGGCCTAAGCTAAAGTCTGACACTTCCTGAGGCACCATCCTCCCTACCACCCTCTCCAGGGCTTCTCATTCTGCCACTCCCCGGGTAACCTAGGTTAAGTGGGAGTGGAGAGGGAGTAGCATCGGGCTCCCATCGCTGCTTCCATCTCCTGTAACAGTCTCTCCCCCTTTAGGGCTTTGCCACGGTGCTCACTCCTCCTCATGACCACCAACTATGGAAAGAATACAAGCAACCTTAAGATACAGCTCAGAATCGCTGTTCATCCTGCCAGTTTTACCTTTTGATTTCCTCAGATCTGTTCTCTCTCTCCCTGCAACCACTGCCCTGCTGTAGACCCTCAACATCTCTTGCCTGAAATATTGCAATAGCTTCCTCACTGATGTATCTGTGTCTGGTCTTGTTGCCCTCATACCTGCCCCCCAGGCCTATACTATTTAAAACACAAATGTTACTGTAATACTTCCCAAGTGGTTGTGACCTCATAGATGTAGCTAACACTTATTGAGGGCTTTCATGGTGCCAGACCCTGGGCTAAGTGCTTTACATGTTACTATTATTGTCCCCATTTAACAGAAGAGGTATCCACAGTTGAGAGAGACTAAATCAAGATCACACAGTCAATAAGTGTCTTAGATGGAATTCAAAGATCTAACTGTCCAACTCCAGATCCTAAGCACCTAACCATTTGCCACTGAAGAAGACCTCGTTAGTACTCATGGGCATTCCCAGTTCTCTGCTCCCTCCAGGCACAAGGGAGGATTACACTGCTCACCCCCTTAAAAGTTAAGAGTGGTCACCTTACCTGTTTTAGTCAGTGAGAAGTGAAGGGAAGTGATGGGGGTCGTGTTCTGGTGGAAGAACTTAAGCACCAGTGTGCTATTATCCGTACTCTCCTCCCGTGCTGCAGTGAGAACTCCAAAGCTTTCTGTCGAGATGGTGAAATCATACGATGGCAGAGCCCTTGTCAGCCTAGGTCCTGAGTGCCCAGGTTGAGCTGAGTCCCCCATCAACCTACAGGGTTGAAGCATGAACAAGAAATAAACCTTTGTTTTATGAACCTTTCAGCCACTGAGATTTGGTGATACTATAGAAACACACACATACACTCACACACACACACACACACACACACACACACACAACATAACTTAGCTTGTCTTGATAAATACAAATATACCGCCATGCCTCAGTTACAATAACCAGGCTCTTGTCTTCTTGCAAAAGCCTTCTTATATTCCAGTTCTGTTCATTGCATTTACTAGCTATGCAAACTCAAACAAATCACCTACCTCTCTGAGTCTCAGTTTCTTAATTTATGAGAGTGTTGAAGTAGAGCTTAAGTTAAATTTTATTCAACAAACCCTTACAGAGAGTAAGTGCCAGGCACCATGCTGGGTGCTAGTTGATATGGAAAGCCTTTTCTACATCTGGGTCTGGGTCTGGGTCTGTCCTGACCAGCTGTCTAGGACCATCAACCAGAGCTCACTGCTGGGAGCAAACCTGGGGTCAAGCCCTGGCTCTGCCACTTACTAGAGTGCCTGTGATTACACAGAGTGAGACTGCGAGTGAGTTATTACTCAATCTCTCTGTCTCCAAGTCATCATTTAGTAAAGCAAGAACATTTATTCCTACCTACCAGGTCTGTGGGGAGGGGCAAATAAAGTGTGTGTATATAACTCCAAGGATGAATCCACTGGTGATAGAAACATATCTGGTACTAGTCATGGTGTCACCTCTTACTTGCTGTGTGACCTTGAGCATGTTACTTAGACATTTTTTGTCTCAACTCCTCCATCTAGAAAGAGAGAATAGTAATGGTACCTCTGCCTCCATTGGGTTTTAGTGAGAAATATTGAATTCTTCACACAGTAGCACTCAACAAATGTTCATTAGTCCAAAGAAAGATGCTTTACACATACCAGGCTGTTTATATGTTTTTTACGTGTGTGTAATATATACTCTCAAAATTTACAATTATTTATTGAATGGCTGTTTCTCCCACCTTGAAGATAGGGACTGGGTCTTACTCCTCTTCACATCTCCAGTGCCTGGAGAGCAGACTGGTTGAATAATTGTTTGGGGGAGGAACTGAATGAATTTCTCACATTTTTCTATTATCTTCTTTGTATCTTCCTGAAGAAAACTCAATCTCTTGGCCTTAGAAAGTCACAGGATTTTCTGGGGAGTGTCTAGTTGTCAAAGAAGCCGCTTCTCACAGATGTTCATGACCCGACAAATGGAGAGAAGGGCATGGGGCCGGGTGGGAAGGCGTGCGTAAGCTCCCCAAATTGCCTCAGTCTCTGGGTCATGTTTTTCTGCAGTCTGAGAGGTTTTGTTTTTTATTTAAAGAAACAAAACAGTTTCCAAGGAAAACTCATTTTGTTATGGTTCAAAACCATTTCATTTGTGATATTATTTCCTCTGCTGAGCTTTCAACTTTCTAAATCCCTCTGAGGCTGGAATAGCTCCAGGGCTGTGAGTGCTCTTGGGGCGGGGGTGGGGGAACGGAGGACGGGAAACGAATCCCTCCTCTGCAGAGCCCACCACTGTCTGCAGAGCCTGGAGATGCAGCTCAGAGAAATAAATCACTATCCTCCAGGTTTCCATTCAGATCCATTCAGCAGCATCCTTGCAAGTGGACCCTTCCATGGCTTTTTAATCATGGAACTTTCCCTGGAGAAAGCGTAGGGTCTGTGGCCAGACACAGAGCAGCTGAGGTCATCAGGGCTGGTGAGGTGAGTGTCTCTGGATGGTTTTGTGGCCAACAGTTGGGGTTGCTTTATCACAGCTGAGGGAAACATCAGTGGAATCCCACATAGTGACTATTTGTCCTCACAATTCATGATCACAGAGCACTCCTAATTTTCCTCCAACCCCTCTAATGTGTTGTGCAACTTGAGAGTGGCCAAAGTAAAGATCTTCCTTCATGTGGTGGCTCTGCCATAGTAACATGTTTAAAGCTGTTCTGCGAGTGACCTGGAGGCTTTTGAGGCTTTTCTTGAACAGGGAGGAAAATTCAGCCTGGGTCATGGAATTCACTGACGTAAATTCTCCCAAGGAAGATCCGTCCCTCTCTCCTCTGCACCAACACGGTGAGGAGCAGGACTCATGGGCCAGTGTTTCCCTTACAGCTTGAGAGGTGGTTCAGACCAAGGACAGGATGCTACACTGAGATCAATTTTGGATCAATATAAGGTTGAACTTTCTAGCATAATTTAAAAAAACAAAAAAACAAAAAAAACTGCCTTGAATGGCATGAGTCTACTGTCACTGGAATTGTTTAAACAGACTAAACACCAGGCAGAAAAGTTATAGAAGAGATTCAAACAAATGAATGTTAACATTAGGTGACCTTAGTCATCCCTTTCAATCCCAAGGTGCTGTGATTGGATTAAAACATGTTAATTTAACAAACAGTAAGAGCCTGGTATGTGTGCTATGCTCCTTGAGGTCCCAAGAGACATGTAGGAACCAGTGAAGACTCAGTCCTTGTGTTTAGCCTTACTCAGGAAACAAGACACCTGTGTCAGTTAGGATCACCTAGTTACATTAATTCTAGAAACTTAAATCAATCAGTGCTTAAATTCTCATATATGGTACATGTCTTTCATAAGTTATGGAGGTGGGACTCTGCTCCACATCATCCTCAGGGATCCAGGCTGACAGAGGGTTGAGTCTGTGGACTGTCACAGGTCACTGCAACAGTAGGAGAAGAAGAGAGTCATGCACTGACTCTTCAGCTTCTGCCTGTATGTGACACTTGTCAATTCTGCTTGACTACATTGGCTAAAGCAAGTCACATGGTGTGACTAACAAGAGGTAGGTTAAGTACAATCCTACTGGGCCCACGAGGAGGAGAACCAGAAATACTGATGAGCAGGACTAATGTCTATCATATCACAAAAGCATGCAACAACTGGACAACAATATAAGACAGTGTGTAATCAAGACTAAATGAAGAAAGTGTTAGATGAATGATTAATTAATGAATGAATGAGAAATCCATGTCAGTTGGATAATAAGGGAAGATTCCGTGACAGAAGTAGGACATGAACACAGCATTAAAAGTGAAGAAGTAAGTAAGTATGAGGTAAAGAGAGGAAAATAGCACCTCCAGAAGAGGTGAGAACAGCAGAGAAAATTGGGAAGGGAAGAAAAATTGTCTAAAGCAGCCCTGGAGAATAGTGGAAGATGAAGTTCATGGAGGATTTTGACTGTGGGCTGAGTTTGGAACTAATTTTGATAAGATAATCAACCGGGAATGACTGAAGTTCAGTTTAAGTATATATGACATACTTTTGGAGCACCTACTACTGTAATATTGCAGGAGGCATAAATACTAGTAAAATATTTCCTGTCTTCTAGGAGCTGACAAAACCTTAGGAAATAAAAGTTACCCTGTAATACAGGCAGAATCTGTGGTTTCATAGCAGAAACAGAAAGACAAAGGGTAAAGATGGGAAACACACTGTAAATGTAGGCGGAGGTGGCAAGGCAAGAAAGGGAGACAGGTGGCCTGATGTCCTCAGGTGATTAGGAGAATGGCCACACCCTTGCAGTGCATCTGTACTTCCCCAGACACACCAGGCCCAGTGCAAGAATGAACTGGTATTTCCCACCAAATTCTTCTCAGTTATTTCACGACGTCACGAAAGGGCAGTTACCTGTTCTCTCAAACACAGTCTATCTCAGGCAGGGCCACCAGCTCCTTTCCTGCATTAGCTGTTTACAGTGAATGAATTCCAGGGGTTGGCTGACCTGGCATAATAATAATAATAATAACAACAACAACATCCAACATTTACAGAAGACCAACAAAATGGATCAGTCAGGCACGTTATTGCCTTTACTCCTTACAACACCAGATGAGAAACCTGAGGTTCAAATATTATACATCTTCTCCAAGATCACCCAGCTGGTAAATGTCAGAGCCAAGATTCAAATCCAGATCTTTCATACTCCACAGTATTGCCTTGAGACTAAGGACTACCTCTTATAGACCTTTATAGACCTCATCAGCACAATGCCTGGCACAGAAAAGAAATCAATGTTTACTGAAAGGGTTAAAGGAATACAAAATCAGACAGTTGAAGTCAGATTCCTGTAGTGGCAAATATATTTTCTTTTTAAGAACAAGGAATGCACGTTAATGAATCAGGAGGAGGGAGGTAGCGAGAAGGGTTCTAAGAAATGTTGATGGTAGGCAATGGAGTCCAGAAAGAGGAGGTGGGATTGCTGGGATCAGTAGTAAGCAGCACCTTGTATTTTTACAGCCTTTACCATTTCTAAATTGCATCCATTAAATTCCTTCAATCTACTTTACAAATGAGACAACTAAGACTCAAAGGGTCTCAGATAAGGATTATTCACCCCAAAGTCCTCTTTTCACTTTGATAATCAATTCTCATTGTGCAGACAGACAGCTGGGAGAAAATAAATTAAGGTAGCAGGTATAGTTCATTAACTTAAAGGAAAAAGTCGTGGGGGAAGGAACCAGATAATTTGGGCTCCCTGTTAAAGACTAGATGAGATGCTAGTGCATACTCAGCAGTCAGGGGGACAGTGTCCTCTAGAATACAGATCAGCAGGCTCTAAGAGAACGACGTGTGTCCAGCCTGAAACCAGGGACGATGGTCCCAACACTTTCTGAAGAAATGAAAGTCATGAGGGGAAAAATCCTGACAGAGGAGGGACAATGGCTGCATAATGTTGCAATCTTTAACAAAATGTAATGGTTATCCATCCAAACCCAACCTCTTTTTTGCAACCCCCATCCTTTAAGCAAGGGACACAGCAGGGAAGACTTCAGGGTTAAGAGGGTGAGCCTTATGTCCAATTTCCCCCCCTTTACATAATTTTCCCTATATCGAAAGCATTGTCATTAGTGAGGTTCATGAGGATTGGGCAAATAATGGCATAATCCCTTCACATGGGTAATTATTACTAGAAAAAGAAGAGACACATTCTTCATAAACAGTGTTTATCACTTCCTATCATTTTTCCCCCTCTTTTTGGTCCTTGTACCAGACGTTGAAAAAGTAAAGACACTTTTAAGGTTCCATTTGGAACACCTGACAAGCAAAGCAGTCCTGGAGAATTTCTTTTGTCCTGTGGCTGGAAAACGGGGTGCCTTGGTTAATTCTTTACATCTAGCATATTGGAATTTGTGTTCACAAATCTGTCTCCTCAACAGGAATAAGAGCGCTCTTGTAATCAGGTAGTACACACTTAGCAGATGTTAGGTCAAAGAAGATAGAGATTCAAAAATGAATCTTGAATGACAGTATATAACAACCCATCTGACGAGCATAAATTAACCAGGGTTACCAAATGCAGTTGTCTTAACTATTCTTACTTTCCATTCCTGCTCAAAGTCAAGTGGAAGATACACACGTTCTGCTGCCCGCAAGTTCATACCAGTTCTTCCATGATACTCCCTTCTAATTTGCCTCCTGAAGAACAGAGGCCAAGTAGAGCAGTTGCATTAGCTATGGCACTTTGAGATTTATGTAACAGACTTTGGAACCACCCCTCTGTAACTGTGTTTCCTAAGAAGATACCATAATATGAGTCGTTCTACCAAAAAAAAAACAAATTGCATTGCACTGGCGTGTGCGCTAGTGAACATATCTTGCCTCCATCCTGGCCATGGCCATAACTGCTCATCTGTTAATTGCTTTACAATTACCACCAACCATTACAATTTACCACCAAGAGGTGGGTAAAACTATTTCCCAATTTGGATTTTAGGCTTCCTGAAGACCTGGGCCCCGTTTTTCGGTTTAGCTACATTATCACTCAGGACCAGGGACACAGAAGCCTTAGTAAATCCACCCAGAAATGAGAGAAGGCAGGAGAAAATCCTCCATGGTGGATACAAAGGGTTTCTGGGGGCCGTTCCTTCTTTGCTGTAGAATCAGTCCTCTGCGGCCCCAAATTTTAATATCACAGAAGTTCTGATCATCTTCACGAAGAAGTTATGTTCAGGACATGGAGCTACAACTGTTCTTTATACAAACATGGAATGTTTTAAAATATTCAATTCAGATGGATTGCCACACTACTTAAAAACAGTTCTTCACTTTAAAAAGCAGCTTCAGACAGCCTGTTTAGATTTCCAAAAACATGTGTGCCTATAACACTTGGAAACACACTCCAGAGCATAGAAGCCTCTCCAAGAGGTCTGCTGACAAGCTACTCAGAAAACAAGCGAAGGAGAAGAATAAAACACTCTCCAAACAAGTGCTCCCTTTCTACAACACGCACACTTGCCTCACTTCTATTTTATTTTTTTCAGAAATGGTTTTATCTCCAAGGCATCCTCCCTGATGTGAAAAGAGATGGGCTCCCAGCGAGCGGGCTGGGGATGTGAAGGTGGGCAGTGGCCTCTTTCATGGCTGTCTTTGCAGGTACCCACAGGCCAGCTCCCACATGTCCCCATGCATTTCCCTCCAGACAGAAACTCATAAAATGTTTTCCTTCATAGAAAATTCTCCCCAACCCACCAGACCCTGTTCCCAGAATGGCCAATCTCAGAGTCGGCAGGGACCTTAGAGGCCACACCTAGCAGGACATTCCTCCCTGTGCAGGAATTTCCTCCCTCACTAGGCCCTCTAGGTCAGGGGGTTGGGGTGAGGGAGCCCTCTCCCCTCTGGGGCGGGGGGAGTCTTCCAATGACAGGCCCTTGCCAACTCAAGGGGCAGTCCAGGCCTCTTATTTATTAGTTCTCCACCATATCCCACCACAAACTGCTTCCCTGTAACTCAAACCATCAGACCTGTGAAGCCTTAAAGGATAAATCAAATCCCTCTTTTCCATGGCAGACATTCAAATATGTTAAGACGGTTGTCAGGCCTCCTCCGAGTCTTCCTTTCTTTGGGCTAAATAGTCCCGATTTCCTGAAACTGGTCTGTACCCGATGGGATTGGGGAGCTCTTCCCCATTCAAGCAGCCCCACTGGACATGTTCCTGCTTGAAGATGTCTTGCAGTCAGGCAGGGAGCTCTCAGATAGGAATAAAACCCTCTGGATGTGGTCTGCGGAGTAGGGACGGCACTGGAACCATTAACACTCTTATCCTTTGTTCTTTAAAAAAATGAGACAATCGTAGCATTCTATGGTTTAATCTGTGCCTGTGTGTGTGTGTGTGTGTTTGCATTAACTGGCTTTTAAGTCACTTTCACCTCATCCTGGACTTTATTGATTTTTTTGAAGTATAGACCTGATCTTGACCTTTACCTCTGAAGTTTTTATCTTCACGGTTTAAAGACTTCATTTAGCCTATTGAAATCTTGAATCTTGACTTTGTCATCTAACATATCATCTGTTTCTCCCAGCTATAGGAGGAAAGTGACTTTTGTATGTTAATCAGAGCCCCAGATTTAAAAAAAAAAAAAAGTATGTAGAGCCCAGGACAGAATATACAACAGTTAACCACATTTATTGAGTGTTTACCATGTGCCAGGCTCTGTTCTAAACACTTCTCATGAGTTAACACATATCATCTTCATATCAATCTAATAAGTATGATTAGTATCCCCACTTTACTGATGACAAACTGAGGCACAGAGAGGTTAAGTAACTTGCCCAAGGTCACTCAGCTAATAAATGGCAGAGGCAGGATTTGAGGCCAGGTACTGTGGCTTCAGAGCCTATCGTCTCATCCACTGCTCTGTATTGCCCCGGCTAGAAGACATTAAGAGACTTCCCTCCACTTTGGCATCATTAGTCCAAAAATCAATGTGCTTTGGGAATAACTGGGTTAACAACTAATACTCAAACATTTGTGCTCTCATTTAACCTCTTCCCACCCTTTCTTTTCATACAAATATTATAAGGAACTCTGTCAAATGCTTTCTGAAATCAAAATGCACTGCGTCTACAGCATTCCCTTGATCTGCAAGTTCTATAAACCCATTAAAAATGATTTAGTTTGGGATGACGTGTTCTTAAAGAATCTATGTCTGCTCTTGTGCTTGCCTGCTCTCCCTCTGGCCCTTTAAGCCAGTCTGGCTCCCCCTACACCACTTACCCCCAGCTGTTCCTGGTTCTCACAGAGGGCTATTCTAGCCTAGTCCAGTCCAGTCTTGCTCCAAAACCCCTCCACTGTCTAGTCTAATCCCATCTTTCATCCTTTCTTCTAACTTAGTGTATCTTCAAGTGTGTTTAATGGAATACTCCTTCTGCCAGATAATAGTTTTTTGGTTTTTGTTTTTGAGTGGTTCTTGAGTTTAAAAAAATTAAACTAATTCATTTACTGTGGAGCTCTTAATACGCTAATGCGCATTGTGAAACTCTAGTTAGAGTGATATTCTATGTAGAATTTCAGATTAGTTGCCCATGGAATCTGTGCTGCACAAACAAAGAACAAAAAAGGATATTGGGGCATATTATATAATAGGGTATATTTGGGCACCAATAACTGTTTCCTTGTCTAAATGCTCACACATCACCTGTTTGTTAATGCATTCTAGAATTCTGCCAAGGACACAGAGAAATCTAACCAGTTGGTCAGTGCCAGAATCTATCTTTTTCTATTTTTTAAAAGATATTTATATGTCTCTGTTTTAGTGTGAGTGATTCTATATGCATTCTAGGATGAATGTTCTCTGGGCTTGGAAATTTGAACTGAAAGTAACTACTTCTTCTTACCTAAATTGGGTCTCAATTTCCCCTTAACTGTATCTATACTTACCTTTGTAGACTGATCATTTTTTCTTGCTCCTATCCCACCTTCGAGCCTTACTCAAATGCCACATTCTTAAGGACACCAAGCCTTTGCTGACCACCTTATTTTAAATTCCAACACCCTCCCAATACTCTCTACTCCCCCTTTCCTGCATTACTTTTCTCAATAGATCTCAACGCCTTCAAATGTAGTATATAATTTACTTACTTGCTTGGTTTTATGGCCAGGTCTCTACAAGGAGATACTGCTGTATCTCCAGCACCCGTAATAATACCTAGCACAGAGAATATTCCCGATACATATTTGTTGAATGAATAGAATAGGCAGAAGTAGCAATCGCTCAAAAAATATATATTAGGTGCTTTCCATGTGGCAGGCACTGTGTTAGTGACATTCAACTTTAGTTTAAATGAAACCTCAGTGAAGGACTCTCATTACACTCTCACTGCTTTCTTTGCTTTTCCTTTCACAGCACTTACCACATTTTGTAATTATATATGTATTTGTATAATTATTTAATTTTGTCTTCCCTATTAATCCATAAGGACAAATACCTAGTCTACTTTGTCACTTTTCCCGCCAGTGCCTGGCCCAGAGTAGGAACATAATAATGAATGAATGAATGAATGCTCATTTCTTCTCTGAGGCTTTGGCCTCAAACCCCAGTGTAGAACCCCAGGACATCAGGTTGGCCCATGTGATTCTTTTGCCAGGGCTAAAGGCAACCTGGAGCCTTGGGCCTTTTTTTTTTTTTTTTTTTAAATAATTGACATATGTTACATGGAGCTTTTATTTATTTATTTATTTATTTATTTATGGTTGTGTTGGGTCTTAGTTTCTGTGCGAGGGCTTTCTCCAGTTGCGGCAAGCGGGGGCCACTCTCCATCGCGGTGCGCGGGCCTCTCATTATCGCGGCCTCTCCCGTTGCGGAGCACAGGCTCCGGACGCGCAGGCTCAGCAGTTGTGGCTCACGGGCCCAGTCGCTCCGCGGCATGTGGGATCCTCCCAGACCAGGGCTCGAACCCGTGTCCCCTGCATTGGCAGGCAGACTCTCAACCACTGAGCCACCAGGGAAGCCCGGGCCTTTTTTTTTTTTTGGCTACACCACGCGGCACGCGGGATCTTAGTCCCCAGACCAGGAATCAAACCCGCGCCCCGTGCAGTGGAAGGTGTGGAGTCTTAACCACTGGACTGCCAGGGAAGTCCTGAGCCTTGGGCCTTTTTATCTTTTTTTTTTTTTTTTTTGCCTTTTTATCTTTATGCAAACTGAATCATAACATTTGTACTCTTTCATGACTTTTTAACTCAACATGAAATTTATTTAGTGCATATAGTTGTGGTTCACTCATTTTTACTTTGGTATAGTATTTCATTACATGAATGTACTACAATGTATTCATCCATTCTAGTGTTGATGAACTTTGCATTGTTTCCAGTTTTTGCTGTGGCAAATAAGGTTACAATCATAATCTCATTCATGGTCCCTGGCGCACCTGTGCAAGTTCTCTAGGAAATATTATATATTGGTGTGAAATTCCTACATCACAGGATATTCACATCTTTATACCAAGGAACACCAAAGAGTTTTCCAAGGAAGTTGCATCAATTTATACTCCTACTAGCAGTGTCTGAATGTTACCATTGTTCCACATCCTCAACAGTACTTAGTATTGTAAGATTTGTTAATTTTATAAATCTGGGCAATATGAATTGCTGCCTTATTGTGATATTCCTTATGAAGTTGAGCATCTTTGCACATACATTAACTAGTGTTGTTTCTTTAATGTGAAATTCTTGTTCATGTTTTTTGTCCATTTTTTCTAATGTTTTGTTTATCTTTTTTTATTAATTCATAGGTATTTGTGATATAAACTATATACTAATTCTTTATTGGTTGATAAGTTGCAACTATTTTCTAACAATTTATGGCTTATTTTTTTACTTTCTTTTGAAAGAAAAAGTTCTTAGTTATAATGCAGTCAAATTGATCAATCTAATTTTTATAAGGTTTGCCCCTTTGAATCTCTTTTAAGAAATCCTTTGCTACTCCCAAAGTCAAAAGACATTTTTCTATATTTTTCCCTAAAAATTCTACAGTTTCTCCCTGAACTCCTGCATTTGTGTATATAAGATCCAATTATTTTTCCACATAGATAACAGTTGTCTCAGTGATATCTCTTAAATGGTTCATCTTTTCCCAATTGATCTTCAATGCCAGCTTTTCATAAAAATTTTTTTTTTTTAATCAGAAACATGTAAGTTTGCCTCTGGGCTCTCTATCTGTTCCATTCGGGCTGTTTTCCTATCCCTTTACCCAAACCACTCTGTCTTAATAGCTTGTCTCATAGCTTGAAATAAGACTTGGTCTGGTAGAACAAGTCCTCCTACCTTGTCATTTTTCTTCAGGAGTGTATTTGCTATTTATGACCTTTAGTTCATCCACATTAATTTTAGAAATAGCTATTCAAATTCCTCAAAACCCCTGTTTATAATTTTATTAGAACTACATTGAATCTGTGGACTGATTTTTAGGCAAATTAACAACTTTATAACGTTGAGTCTTCTTGTCTGTGACCATGATATGTCTCATGTCAAATAAATATGGACATTTATTTAGGTCTTTCTCAATGTATTTCAATAAATTTTTATACATCTCTACATAAAGATCTTGTATATCTTTTATTAAATCTCTTCCTAGGGGCTGAACATTTTTTGGTGTATGTGGGAAGGGTAATATTATAAATTCTTTTTTGTGGGGAAGAAGGAGAAACTCCTTCCCTGCTCTGAGGATTTCCTTCTATGAGGAGGGAACTTCACCTGTGAAATAATCCTGGCCTGTCTCCACCCCTCACTCACGCTGGCCCTGAGAGAGAAGAAGCAACATAATCTTAATAATGGTTTGGAAGGATAAACTTAGCTTTTTTTGCCCAGCCCCTTCTTCCCTTCCTCTTGTGAGCTGCTCGACCTATGAGAACATGTGGTCTTGATTACCCTAAGGCATGCATAAAGCTTAACAGAAATAACTCATCCCCTATAGAAGAGGTCTTTGGAGTTCCTATGCTATGAGTGACTCATTGGATAAGGCTGTCTAATTCTGGAATTCAGGATTATGAATCTCTCCATATACACGAATATAAGCCATATTTTCCACAATCAACGTTTTTGACAATAGTGTTTCAGCATTTATGTGCCTACTCTTTTTGCCTGGTTCAGAACTCAGGTTGCAAAGAAGGGTGCTATTAATTGGTCTCCCTTAAACTTCAATATGAATGCATTTTCTAACTGCACATTGCCATTGTATAGACACACAACAGACATTTACATATTTGGCAAACTTCATAAATTTTTATTAATTTTAATAATTTTCCTGCAGATTATATATTTTAGTTTTCTGTATTGAGAACATTATCATCTGAAAATAGTTTCACATATTCCTTTCCATAAGTTTCTTTATAATTCTTGTCTTATTTACTGGCTAGGCCCTCTGGCAAAATATTGAATAGAAGTGATGACACAGGAAACTTTAGGGGGCTTACCTATAAAATAGTCTGAATGTGGTGTTTTCTTTTTAGGAAAATCCCTTAAAACTTAATTCCTTAAATCATTTCTATGAACATTCATATTTTCTATTTTTTCTTGGATCAGCTTTGGTAAGTTTTCACAACATTGAATCCAGGACTTTTTCCCACTCACATAAGTTTTCGAATTTTATAGCATAGACTCTACTACAAAGCTACAGTAATCAAGACAGTATGGTACTGGCACAAAAACAGAAATATAGATCAATGGAACAGGATAGAAAGCCCAGAGATAAACCCATGCACATATGGTCACCTTATTTTTGATAAAGGAGGCAAGAATATACAATGGAGAAAAGACAACCTCTTCAATAAGTGGTGCTGGGAAAACTGGACAGCTACATGTGAAAGAATGAAATTAGAACACTCCCTAACACCATACACAATAATAAACTCAAAATGGATTAAAGACCTAAATGTAAGGCCAGACACTATAAAACCCTTAGAGGAAAACCTAGGCAGAACACTCTATGACATAAATCACAGCAAGATCCTGTTTGACCCACCTCCTAGAGAAGTGGAAATAAAAACAAAAATAAACAAATGGGACCTAATGAAACTTCAAAGCTTTTGCACAGCAAAGGAAACCATAAACAAGACCAAAAGACAACCCTCAGAATGGGAGAAAATATTTGCAAACGAAGCAACTGACAAAGGATTAATCTCCAAAATTTACAAGCAGCTCATACAGCTCAATATCAAAAACAAACAACCCAATCCAAAAATGGGCAGAAGACCTAGACATTTCTCCAAAGAAGATATACAGATTGCCAACAAACACATGAAAGAATGCTCAACATCACTAATCATTAGAGAAATGCAAATCAAAACTACAATGAGGTACCACCTCACACCAGTCAGAATGGCCATCAAAAAATCTACAAACAATAAATGCTGGAGAGGGTGTGGAGAAAAGGGAACCCTCTTGCGCTGTTTGTGGGAATGTAAATTGATACAGCCACTATGGAGAGTAGTATGGAGGTTCCTTAAACTAAAAATAGAACTACCACACAACCCAGCAATCCCACTACTGGGCATATACCCTGAGAAAACCATAATTCAAAAAGAGTCATGTACCACAATGTTCATTGCAGCTCTATTTACAATAGCCAGGACATGGAAGCAACCTAAGTGTCCATCAACAGATGAATGGATAAAGAAGATGTGGCACATATATACAATGGAATATTACTCAGCCATAAAAAGAAACGAAATTGAGTTATTTGTAGTGAGGTGGATGGACCTAGAGTCTGTCCTACAGAGTGAAGTAAGTCAGAAAGAGAAAAACAAATACCGTATGCTAACACATATATATGGAATCTAAAAAAAAAAAAAAAAAAGTTCTGAAGAACCTAGAGGCAGGACAGGAATAAATATGCAGATGTAGAGAATGGACTTAAGAACACAGGGAGGGGGAAGGGTAAGCTAAGACGAAGTGAGAGAGTGACATGGACTTATATATACTATCAAATGTAAAATAGATAGCTAGTGGGAAGCAGCTGCATAGCACAGGGAGATCAGCTCGGTGCTTTGTGACCACCTAGAGGGGTGGGATAGGGAGGGTGGGAGGGAGACCCAAGAGGGAGGAGATATGGGGATATATGTACATGTATAGCTGATCCACTTTGTTATAAAGCAGAAACTAACACACCATTGTAAAGCAATTATACTCCAATAAAGATGTTAAAAAAATTTTATTAGCATAAAGTTTTTCATTATATTCTCTTACCTTTTATGTTATTATTTACATACATCATCTCTCCTTTTCTCTTGATCAATCTTGTCAGAGATTTTTAAATTTTATAATTCTTTCCAATGACTAAGCTTAGGCTTTATTGGTTTACTATCTTAGTTTCCAATTGCATTAATTTCAGTTCCAATCTTCACTATATATGTGTGTGTGTGTGTGTGTGTGTGTGTGTGTATATATATATATATATATATATATATATATATATATATATATATATATAAATTGTTTTTCCCCTCAAGGATACAAAGAGTAAGAGAATTACAACATCCCATTACTACTCATTTGCTTTATCTCATATTTCATACATACTTGCCTCAGGATAATAATATTACTACTACTACCACCAATTATGATTTTAAAATATATTTGCATATGCTATCATCATTCTAACTGAATTTTTTGTAGTCATCCTAAGTATCGACTGTCAAAGGCTATAGCCATTACATATGATGTACCACCCAGATCCCCCTTCAAGGAAGGACTTGCTGCCCAGCTGCAGGGAGTTGGATTGTAGACAGCCTACAGCTGGATCTACCTCAGCTGCAGAGAGCTGCCTTCCTGAAATTATGCCCTTCCTAATGCAGGCTTGACCATGGGATTAAGCGAGGTAGGGTACAAAGGCCTGGTCTCTTTGGCCTAATGGCAGACACTCTGATGGTCAATACTAGCTCCAGAGTTTCCTACCAAGTTGAGCAAAGCTCTGTTGGGCTTGCATGATAGACTTCTTCCTCTGCCCAATTCTGCTTTCTCCTCCTTCCTTTCACAGGTGTTGATTCCTAACAAACACCTTGTACCCCAATCTCTATCTCAATGTCTACTTATGCTTCTGAAGAACCAAACCTACAACAGTTAGTATCAGAAGTGATCAGAGAAAACAGACAATAAGATGGTATTTTGAAGCTGAATCACTTACTGCTTGTCTGGCAATGAAGATCCCATCACTGATGGTAGGTTTTATACCAACAGTCCCTGGCACAGGAGGTGATAATCCATTTGTTAAAATTTTCAGTTGTGATGAATTGGGAAAGTGTACTGAGGAAAGGGAATGTGCTAGCAGGCTAATAATGTATCAGTTGTTTGAGATGTATGGAGAAAATAGTAGCTATAAGATTACAGGATTAGATAGCTGTTGCTAAGCAGCATGAATTATCTATAGAAGATAAGGAACAGGATAACAGACACTTGAGAGTCAGTTGTAAAAGCCAGAGGGCCTCTTTGGATGCTTACAAAGAAGCTCTCATCTCTTCTTATCACTTAATAGTCAGAGTTGCTGAATTTCAAAGATAGTTAAATGCACAACCAGGTAGGCCTGTTATGACAAAATTAGGACCTTGTTTAGGAAAATCTGGGGCTTAAAACATGGGATAGGGACATCTGAGTCATTGGGCCTAAAGATTTTGACTCCTAAGACTCCTCTGAAGCTTCTGAGCTTGCAGATGTAGCCCACTCCTTCTTATTAAAAGTCAGCATGGTCCCCTTACCTTCCTCCGCACCCTCTTGTTGGAAGAGGGTACAGAGCTCTTATCTGTGCAAAGTAATATATGTCTCTCTCAGTAGCCACCCCATCTCCTCTACTAGCCATTCACTATTCCTAGAACTAGGGTCAAGCTGCAGCAAAACCCAGCAGGATGTGTGCTAGGCCTAGTAAGGGAAGAAGTGGAGCTTCAATACCTAGCCAGCGTATTCCAGAAGAAGCTTGCTTGGGACTGTATTCTAAGAGTGACTGATCAAGAGTCTAGAATATAAAATTGAATAAGAAATGATTCATTGACTTGGAAGCATTCTACTGAGACACAGGACTTAATATACTGACAAGGACCTCAGGAAATGGTCCACACTCCTTACTAGAAGGGCTTCTAGAAGCATTGAAAAAGCAATAGCTCACATGAAGCAGAGTTGAAATGCTAGACTTGCCATGACAGATGGCAGATGAAGAAATTAAAAATCTCAAGAAATCAGGCATGGTGGCATGGATATACTGTGTACAACTAGAAGACCTGCTAGATGATTATCTTCCATTGGAACATAATTTACACACTATTGACAAAGGCCATAGGGGATACACTGGTGAAATAGGCACCAGCATAGCCATAAAGCTCATTGGAGGTTCTCCTCTGTAGGCCAGGGCTGATAGCAAAAGAGGTTGTTATACAACTTAGCTTGCTGGTGGCAATGGAGATGATAGGACCCTGATGTAATAGAGGTCAGGTGGCAGCCCTTCTGATAATGTCTCTCTAATCATTTAGATTTTTCTCTAGAAGACTCTTCAGGAAGCGTTCATGAGGACAATATTCTCTGAGTTCTTGTATGTGTTTATAACAGTTTTTGATATTTTTACTTGAAAGACAGTTTTGCTGGATATAAAACGTTTCCTTCATATTTTCTTTAATATAAAATTAAATAGTATCTAAAATGTTATTCTTCTTTCAGCATAAAGCTCTGCTGTCAGAAAGTCTGATAATACCTCTAATTTTCTTTATAAATCATAGGCTTTTTTGTGTAGATGCCTAAAATATTTTTCTTTAAAGTTCAATAATTGTATTTGTACGTCTCAGTGTTGGTTATTCTGGGTCAATATTCTCAATTACACAGTTTACTCTTCTCATATCTACAATTTTTTTCAAAAAAGTTTTCTTGATTTACAGTTTTTATAATAGTATTTGTTGGTGTCCTTGCTTTGGGTTTCTTCTTAAGGGACTGTTATTATTCATATGTTTTATCTTCTTTGTCTAGTTTCAATATTTGTCACTTCATCTGAAATTCTTTTCCTCTTTCTATTTTTGAAGATTTTAATTTTTAGACAATTTCAAACTTATAAAAAAGTTGTGTGTACTATGCAAAGATTTTTTTTTCCTGAGCAATTTGGAAATAAGTTGCCAGCCTGATGCTCCCAGCATGCCTAAATTCATTAATTTGTATTTCCTTTTAAAAATAACATTCTTCTATATAACCACAGTACAACCATCAAAATCAGAAAATCAACATTTATACATTAGCTCATTTTGAAATAGTAGATTGTAGTTTTGGTTTTATTTCACACTCTAGTGTGCATTCAGGGCCTATAGGTTTGTTATTCTGTTCTATATTCTATTTTTTCATACAATAACTTCCTGTGAGTTTTGACCTGGTTACTTTCTTGTTGCTCATTTTTATGGTATGGAATTAAACCTCAATGCATTTCTGTTGTTCAGTTTCAGAAGAAGATGTGGTTCAGAGTAGATTTTCTAATTTCACAGAGCTTCCTCTTCTACTATTTTCATGTTGTGTTAAAAAAAAATATGGTTAATTGCTCTAAGAGATTTTCTGGATCCACTTGTCTCCTCTACCCTTATCTGAGCCTTCTCTTTCCTGTGTCTCCATTGCCTTTATCCTGCTCAATTTTGATTCTACTCCCAGCAGTTCCTCCTGAGTGTGGGGTCTGCCTTAGAAGGAAGTCTTGGCAGGTCTGTTTTGAAAGTTCTGCTCCAGCTCCTTCAGGCCTTAGCAAGGACTTCTTGAGCTCATTTCTTCTTTTCAGACAGCCACTGATACCATGCTTATCTTGTGGCTGGAGCGGTGGTACTTGTAATTGTACTTCAGGATTCGAGGAAATATTGTTTAGTTTAGCTGCAAATGTTATCCCTGGGCTTTTGGTTTTCCTGTCCAGTTTCTCTCTCTGCTCTCTTATGTAGGTATTAAGAAAGATACTAAAACTATGCAGCCATTATTTCTCATAAATCTCCTCCATCCACACATTTTAATGTGTATTATTTCAATATTATTCAGTTCTAGGTAACTTTTTTTTTATAATTTTATTTTATTTATTTTTATTTATTTATTTATTTAAATTATTTATTTTATTTATTTATTGTTTTTGGCTGCATTGGGTCTTCGTTGCTGCACATGGGCTTTTCTCTGATTGTGGAGAGCGGGGTCTACTCTTCGTTGCGGTGCGTGGGCTTCTCATTGCAGTGGCTTCTCTTGTTGTGGAGCACGGGCTCTAGGCACATGGGCTTCAGTAGTTGTGGCATGTGGGCTCAGTAGTTGTGGCTCGCAGGCTCTAGAGCGAAGGCTCAGTAATTGTGGCACACAGGCTTAGTTGCTCCACGGCATGTGGGATCTTCCCGGACCAGGGCTCGAACCCGTGTCCCCTGCGTTGGCAGGCGGATTCTTAACCACTGCGCCACCAGGGAAGCCCCCTAAGTAACTTTTAATTTCCTCTTTATCTTTGGTCCATGGGTCTTTTTTCCGCAAACAAATAATATTTGTTACTGATTTCTAATTTTGTGCTCAGATTGTATTCTCTAGGATGCTGATCCTTTTAACTATTTTAAGACTTGCTTTATGTGATCAAACTTTCAAATGTTTCATGTGTGTTTAAAATAAACACTCTGCAGTTCTTAGGTGTACTGTTAATTGTTATTCAAATATTTCATATCCTTACTAATTTTTGTTGGTTTGACTATCAATTACTGAAAAAATATGTATTAAAATCTCCCATTATGATAGTAATTAGACAGATGATAGATAACAAAGATAGATGATAAAGAGATAATTATATAGTTATGTATAGTTATTATATGTATACTAATCTAGTATTGTTTTACCTCCCTGGTAAACTGAACCATTTATAAATTATGACAATATCTTTACCTTGAGCAATGTTTTTTCCTTTAAATCTATATTATTTTACTTATCCCTTCTTCCCTTTGTTTGGTATTTACCTGTTGTATCTTTCTTTACTCTCTTATTTTTAACCTTGTTGTGCCCTTAAATTTTGATGTATCTATTATAAACAGTATAAACTGGATTTTGCTTTTGTTTTTATTTCCTGAAACCTAACGTTTGACTTTTCACTGGGAAATTTAGTCCATTGATATTTATTGTAAATAATACAATATTTTTATTCATCTAATTTAAAATCATTACAATTTTTATTCTTTTGTTGGTTACCCTAGAAATTTCAACATGCACAATATAGCTTTTAAAAAGTCTAAAGTTAAGCAGTATTCCTTCCATCCTCCTGAATACAGAGCTTAGAACACTGTAATGCTAATCACAAACCCCTCCCCCCATTTACATGTGGTTTTCCCCATGGTTTTAGTTTTATCTTTTTTTAATCCTCAAGATTAGACATTACTATAATTGTTTTATTTAGTTGATGGTTATTTATATTTTCTCACATTTGTAATTTTCTTTGTTCACCATTTCTTCTTGCATCTCAGAGCTTGTTTTTCCATTTATTTTCTTTCTACCTTAAGTATACTCTTTAGAGTTCTTTTAATAAGAATGATTTAGTAGTAAACTCTCAGTTTTTGTGAAACTGTTTTTAGTCTCATTTTTGACAGATAATTTTGCTAGGGATGGAATTCTAGATTTATAATTAGAAGATATATTTCCATTGTTTTCTCATTGTCATTGCCCTTGTTTAAAAGTCTACTTAAGTCTAATTAGCATTCTTTTGCAGACTATTGATCTATCTTTTGGCTGCTTTTATGATCTTCATTTTGTTATTCAACAGCTGACTATTATGTATCTAGGTGTGGATTTCTTTCTATTCATCCTACATGAACTTCCTGAATATAAGAATTGATATATTTTATCAGTGATGGACAATTCTCAGTCATTATCTCTTTGAATATTGTTCCTTACCACCACCCATTCTCTAATATTTCCTTGTGGAACTCTGATTAGGATAATGGCATACCTTCTCATGCTAACCTCCATAATTCCCAATACCTGCCCCCCTCCCTTTTTTTTCTCTTGGCTCTCTGTGCATCATTCTGGGTAAGGTCTTCAGTTTATCCTTCAATTCACTAATTTTGTCTTTAGGTGATTCTAAACTGTTCTTTAACTTCTTTAATCCACACATTGAATTTCTAATCTCAACTTGAAATTCTATTTGGTTCCTTTTCAATTCTTTTCAGTCACTCTTTATAATCTTCTTCCCTTTTGTAACATTTTAAATGCCCTCTTTTTTCTTTAAGCTTATTAAAAATAGTTTACATTCTGTTTTTGACAATGCCAATATATTCAAGCTTTGTCCTCTGTTTTGTGGTCCTTGTGTCTTCTGATTCTACCACATGGTGGTTTCTTTGTGTGTGTGTGTGTGTGTGTGTGTGTGTGCGTATTTGTAAGTTCATATTCCTTGGAATTTATCTATAGTAATTTTTGAGTTCTGAAATATGAAAAATATTCCCACAGAGGCGATTTTTATTTGATTCTTTCAGGGACCTGAGTGGACAACTAATCTTGAGACCTCTTTAGAATAAGCATTTGGCTTGGAGGTTGGGTTTCCAATCTTAGAGTTGTTGTGAATTTTGGTCCCAGATACATGGGAAGGTAAGCTTGGGATAGGAATTTTTGCAGAAGATGTTTGCATTATTTTCCTCCCCTCAGAATCAAAGCCAAGACATTAAAGTATCCCCACTATTTACCTCTGTGGCATTGTTTGTTCCCCCTAATTTATCACTAAGGATGTTGTCCTTCAGTGATGTTGCTTTTGCAGGAGTCTCAGATCTGACTTGCCTCCCACCTTACATAGGCTCTGTATTCCACCCAGTTAAAATCTAAGCTCTGGAAAACTAAGGATCCACATATGCCTGTGTACAAATGCTGTCCAGAACTTTCTTGTCATTTCTAGGTTTTGAATATTTCTTTTACTCTCCCACCAACTCAGCAAAGCATTTAAATATTATTATTCAGCAACTTTAGATGTTCTAAACTTGGAGAGTTTCTCCAATCTCTGCCATCTCATGAGAAACAGAAGTCCTCTTTCTTGAATTTCCACAATTATGTTAAATTTTCTTTGTTCTATAGTATTTTTTAGAAAGTTTCCATGGACAATTTTTCTCTTCACCCATTCTCATATAAGGCAGGATCTACATATTCTGAATCTTTGCAAACAACAGGGTGTATGAATTGTCTTTGGCTGTACTCTAACTCCTAGGCTAATGGATGACTCCTCTCCTCAGGTTATAGCTTAAGGAGAGGTTGATATTCACAGTTCAAGTTGCTACAATTTTTAACAGACTTTCATCTAGTTCAGCTTCAGTGGCATCTTCACCTATAATCACTGTCCAAGGCTCTAATACTTTAAACAAACATGGTTCAAGAAAATCTACAGTTTCCATCATGTACTCTTAATCAACATTGTTTTTCCTCTCTGACTACACCTACTCTACTTATGAGAACATCTGTTTAAATGCAATATTCCACCACAGGTTTCTCCAAGTCTCCCCTTTATTCTCTTCCTCAATTCCTGTCCATTTTTGTCATTGTAGCTATTTTCTAGGGGTTCAGTAGCTTTTCCCAAAACACTCAGTAATATCATTTTCATAACTGATGAGACTATATCTGTCTGTCTACGAATAGTGAAATATGGTTGAATGTAGAAGAACAGTTTTTAGGAAATCTCAAAGTGTACTACCCCATGCCCTAAAGGAATATTTTCCTGTTTTCCAGTTTGTGAAAATCCTCAGCCTCTGATTGATCAAGGGATTATGATGTGACTTTTTTTCACAGGTGTTCTGTTTCGTGAAGTTAAGTGAAAACTTAACTTCATGAAACCTACGCAGGATTTATTCCTCCAATTTTCTTCCACCTCCCTGATACTTAAGAGATTCTTCTTAGAGCCTAGGATTAGGTTATCCATTATTTTTAGTTTATTTTAGTTTAGTTGGGGTATTTTTCTTGGTCTTTCAGGGGTATTTATGTCATTGGGATATTTTGAGAAGCTGTATTGGGACATGCATGCCGTATGCCATTTTCAACAAGAAGTCCCCTTCCTTGGCTTTCACAAATTACATGAAAATATGATCCTTTCACTCAAAGATCCTGTTTTCCACATTTCTGGTAAGTTGGTAAATGTTTCAAAAGGAGGCTAGGACCCTCATAACTGGCCTCCCTAGTATGCTGAAAGATTTCAAATATATGGGATCAGATTTGAGAGTAGTGACTGCTTCACCCTGGTCTCTTATAATAATGCATACCAGTTGATGGGGGAAAGAATCAACTCAACTGTCCAAGCTAAGTCTGTGGTCTTGGGAAAATAATCATATAGCACAACCTCTTTCTCCCTCTGCCCTCAGTCCCTGGTCTACTTCTCTCAACATGGAGCCCAGTGTTCAAAATTTCCTTTGTCTTAGGTTTCCTCCCAATGACTATACCTCCGCCTTCCCCTATTGTCCAAGTCCTTGAATTTCTTAAAAGTTTTTCACAATTGCAGAAGTCTCTTGTACAATTGCTGGTTTATGGGACAAGACAACAGAGAAGACCTTGAAGACTGGGCATCCTGGTCATTGGGTGGGTCAGGATTCCTTTTGTTGTCAGAATTGAGTCCAGTCAGCTCTTCCTCAATCTTCTGAGACAATAAGGCAAATCAAAAATTTCTCACGTGCATTTCACAATGTTTCTACTATTCAGTGACTGAGTATATTGCCTCCAGACCAGAGCAATGATTCCTGCATCAGTCCACCTGGGTAAATAGCATCACAGGCGTCCAGAAACCTCATACTGATTAGTATTGTCTACCAAGCATATGCATTTTAAGAGCCCCACTCAGATTATTAACAAATGAACTTTCCCTTACTAACTAAATGACTATGGAAGCAGCCAGGCAAGGAAGCTCTCAATATTTTAGGCTAAATGACAGAACTGTTAAACAATTTTAGTTTAGCAAACTTACTCAGGGATGACTGTATAGGTGCCAGTTTTAGAAAAGTCTTCAGTGTTGGGCTAAAGTGCTCTGTCATTGGACCTGCTTATTTAAACTTTTGGATGATACAAAGCTAGAAAGAACATCTAATTTGTAGACTGACAAATTAAGATTCAGTGAAGAAACAAGAACAGTGGCCTGAAACAAACATAAGGGGGAGGGAGAGATTTTTAACTAATAATAAAATTATATGCATTTAGATTAAAATATTTAATTGCTTAATATAATAGTCTAATCCAGGAAAGGTCCAATTTGGCAGTGATGCTGAGCAGGGCCCTGTGGGGCTCCCGGGCACAGAGGCCTTTTTGTCCCCCACTTCTTGTAGGCAAGACTTCAGCCTCCATGACCTTCCCTGAGTTCCAAAGGGGAGATTTGAACAGTTGTTAATCAAGGGAGGAGCAGCCACGAAACCTCCTGAGGCAAGATTAAAGGGACAGGAGAAGCTCTTCAAGATTAGGAGACCCTGGGCTTCCCTGGTGGTGCAGTGGTTAAGAATCCGCCTGCCCTGGATACAGGGGACACGGGTTCGAGCCCTGGGCTGGGAAGATCCCACATGCCACAGAGCAACAAAGCCCGTGTGCCACAACTACTGAGCCTGCACTCTAGAGCCCATGAGCCACAACTACTGAAGCCCGCGCGCCTAGAGCCCATGCCCTGCAACAAGAGAAGCCACCGCAATGAGAAGCCCATGAAGCCCGTGCACCACAATGAAGAGTAGCTCCTGCTCGCCACAACTAGAGAAAGCTCGCGTGCAGCAATGAAGACCCGATGCAGCCAAAAATAAATAAATAAATATTTTTAAAAAGGAGACCTTGACCACCTGAGACCCTACACACACCCTAATCTTGTCGACAACCCCACCCTTCTGAAACTTTGCAAAAGAAGAATGCAAGACCTTACTGCCTTGATCCTTATCACATAACTCTGGCAACTGAGTCCTGACTATATAACCTCTCCTTATTCCCCAGGGAAGGGGGCACAGTTCTTGAGGCACTAGCCTGCTGTGTTCCCCCTTTGCCTGGCAAAGAAATAAAGCCACTCTTTCTTTCTCCTCCATAACTCTGTCTCTGTATTTCTGTTTGGCATTGGTGTACAGAGAGCCAAGATTTTGGCAGCAGTAGCAGTTTCTGTGGAAAAGTCTTGAGGTTTTAATTTATCAGACACTAAATATTAAGCAATTATGCAACCTGATTTTTAAAAAAACTGTAATGCTATCAGCCTAAATCCAGACCAAAGGAGATTTTAACCTTCTGGCCTCCACACTATTAGAACCCTCCTGGGGTAGTATTCAGGTAACACATTTGGAGAACACTGGAAAATGTGCACATCTTTAGAGAAGAGCAACCTGGATTGTAAAGGATTTAGAAACAGTTACAGGAGAAACAGTTAAACCATGTTTAGAGATTGGAAAAGAGAAGATCTCTATCTTTAAATATTTAAAGTGCTGACAAATGAAAGAAGGAGCAGATTTACTCCTGTTTGCTCTATTTCACAAAACTCAGGCCAATGAAACAAAGTTTTGGGGAGTTAGACTTACTTCAACTTGTAAAAGAATGTCTAATCAATTTCAGATGCATCACAATGGAATGGGCTAGCTCAATAAAATAGTGAGCTCTTTATCATTTGAATTATTCAATTCATCCAGAGTCTGGATGAACCTTCTTGAATAATTTGGGGGCATGAGAGTTGGACAAAGTGACTTCCAATCTTAAGAACCTATGTTTTTAAAATTAGTTCCTATTAAGATTTTAATGACTAATATGTACAGTATGATATCATATGACAAAAACAATGACTAATGGCACCACACCAAGCATTATCACAATCATTATCACAAGGTATAATGAGAGATAAAATTTTTGTCTGGGGTAGGGCAAGGAGGGTCTTAGTGCTTTTTCACCTAGGCAGTATCATCATTATATAAGACTGACTTCAGTTACATGCTTGACTGCATCAGTATCTTTGTAAGATATTGGAGAGAGGAAGCAAAGGAAGGGAGGAAATTTTATCCTATGAAGCGTAATCATGAACCTTCACATATATTATTTCAATTAGTCCCTCTGACAACCAAGGGCAGTAGAAAGTATTACACCCATTTTACAAAGAAAGATACTGACACTTAGAGAAGGTAAGAGACCAGGGTTCCACAGCTAGTAAGTCAGGATTACAACATAGTGACAAAGATAGAAAAGAAGATAAATTGGCTTTCTTTTTATGGAATCCCAGATCTCTGAGAAGGAAAAAGCTTTAGAGGTTCTTGATTCCAACCACCCAGCAGCTACATGAAGTCCTTCTTAGCCTTGAGAAATTAGGTATGTGCACTTGGTCTGAAGGTCAACCTATTAAGAGAAGAATGAAGTTGACTTAAACCCAGTGATTCTAACAGCTCTGCCCTCATCAACCCCCTCCACCTAGTTTAGATCAGCCTCCTGCTGTGGACACCCAGTACAGATTAATGGGTGCCTAGCTCTGGGGGCAGAGACTCCAACAGACTGCCCCCCTGGTAATCTGGTGTTCACCAATGGTTTCTGGAACCTGATGGGGCCCCAGGCCAAATCTTAGTCTTTTCCAGTCCAGGCACCCAGGGAGCTCTCTCTGTTCCAAACCACTCCACAGGCCTGTACCCCAGGGAGAAGGTGTCAATGGGAAAGAATGTACGTAACATCCCTGTCATCGATTCCATTCCTTTCTCTGAATTTCCTGATTGGGCTGTGGATGCTTCAAAACTGCCTTAGAAAGAAGGCCCTAAGATGCAATGCTTTCTGCCCCATAACTTCCTCTCATTCCTGCAGCAGTCCTGGGAGCAGTCCAGCCACGGAGCCAGTGCAAGCAAGAAACTCGCAGCCTCCTGGTGTGATTCACTGGCCTCTCATTTCCCAGCTAGTGACACATCCTGGCTCAAAAATCAAATTTTAATCTTCATCGAATCTTTGGAGAAGAGCCCAGAAGAACTGAGTGGCACGAGAAAGACAAAAAAATAAGAGGGGAAGGAGAATGAGAACTATCTGCTCTCCAGTATCCTTCAAGGCAGAGGTCAAGAGCAGGTTGTACTAGTTCTCTAAATTCTAAAACAAGAAGTTCTGAGAGGTCTCCCATGACTGTGCTAGTGCAGCTTTCCTGGTTCCTATCATGCTGTGCATTCTCTGTGAAGAATACGAAGTTGTGTAAGGTAGTCTCCCTGCCCATAAGGCTCAAACCTCATGGTAGAGCCTTCTTGAATCCTCCAGACCACGATGGTATCTTTCACCATCATCCCATAGCACCCAACCTCTTCCCATCGAGTCTCACACTGTAAATGGGTCTCTACTTATGTCCCTCACTACACTAGAAGTTCATGAACTCCAAGAACCAGATTTTAATCATCTTTATAGCCACAGAGCAGCTAGTACAGTGCCTGCCACACAATAAATGCTCAGTAAGTGTGAAATGAATGCAGTTTTATTGGACAGATAAAAGATACGTAGGGATAAATGAAAAGTGCATGCCAGGCAGTATAAGTGTGCAATAAGGGGGCAGAACCCCAGATGGTGAATCATCTCACTTGGCTCTGATCCCAGCTCAGCCATTAACAGCTGTATAAAGTTGGACAGGTTGCTTCCTCTGTTTGGATCTTGCCAATACAGGCATCCAGGTTTCCATGTTTGCCAAATTAAGGAGCTGGTAAAAGATTTCTGGAAGTTCTTCCAGAAAGAGGTTCAGAGGTGATGAATCCCTAAGGGATGGGCAGCAAAGGTCTATGTGAACTCACTGTGTTCTGGGAGCCCAAACCTGAACTTCTCCCTCTGGAGGTAAGGCTATCCCCTCTGCCTCAGACTATGTCTTCTAGTTCCTTTGCCATGAAGAACTGACGGGCCTCTGGTGGAGAAAACCTGAACAAAGATTTGTCCCAATGTGCTTCTCTCTATACCACACCCTGACATCTTGTTTAAGAAAGAAAGCAAGTTTTCTGGTCTCTAAATTCCTGAATATACTTTTTCAGCAATTTTTGAAAATTAGGGCTGGCAATTCTATACCTTAAGCCAATTGTAAGCAGAGAATTGTAGGAGAATTCTCCACAGTTAATGTAAACCCCTGCAATTAGTCAAAGGAAGTAACCAGTGTATACATATTGTCCTGAATCAATCTGACACCCAAAAGAGAAGAGACAGAGGCCCCAAACTAGAATCCACCAGAAAAATACTTTTTAATGACTCCTGGCTCAGGATTTCGCTAGTATTCTACAGAGCACAGGGGTTTTGTTTGTTTGTTTGTTTTTGTAGTAAACGCCAGAACCAGAAACATACTGCTCTTTTTTTTTTTAACTTAACATGTATGTATTTTATGGTACACAACATGTACACTCACCATGTTCTTAAATTAACTGCTTAATAAATTCGACATGGTTCATTCTATAGTATAAGTTCAGCTCCTATCAACTCATCTTCTTGTAGCTTTTATTAAAGTCAACATAAAAGAGTTTGGGGAGATGTTGTTAAGAAACATCTGAAATTGACCCCACTGACATTTGCAGTGAAAGCTGGAGTGTCAAGAGAAGGAAGCTCAGCAAAGCTGCCACTCTTAAATAATTCTTACCTAGCTGAGCCACATATGACATTAGATAGGATATTGAAACTTTTTAAAATTCATTTTGCACCAGGATGGCATTTACAATATAATTGGAAAAGAATGAATTGTTGTTACATAAAATGCTAAATGATAATAAAAGCTAAAAATAATATTTAAGGTATCATGAAACAATATTTGATTTATTGCTAAGTGAACATTATTGCCATAGGATATCAGAAAAGGAATAAAGAAATCAAAAAAGAATTAAATAAATGGAGAGATGTCCAATGTTCATGGATAGAAAGACAATATTGTCAATATGTTAGTTCTTCCCAATTTGATCTATAGATTCAATGCAATCCCAATCGAAATCCCAGCAAGTTATTTTATGGATACCAACAAATTTATTCTAAAGCTTATATGGAGAGGCAAAAGACCCAGATTAGCCAATACAATATTGAGAAGAAAAACTACCCCAACTTCAGAATTTACAGTAAAGTTACAGTATTCAAGACAGTATGGTATTGGTGAAAGGATAAACAAATAGATACAGAGAACCCAGAAACAGACCCACATAAATATAGTCAACTGATCTTTGACAAAGGAGCAAAGATAATACAATGAAGTGAAAATAGTCTCTTCAACAAATGGTACTGGAACAACTGGACATCCACTTGCAAAAAATGAACATAAATACAGATCTTATACCTTTCACAAAAATTAATTCAAATGGATCATAGACCTTAATGTAAAACACAAAACTATAAAACTCCTAGAAGATAACATAGGAGAAAACCTAGATGACCTTGGCTATGGTGACAACTTGGATACAACACCAAAGACACAATCCATGAAAGAAATAATAAGCTAGACTTCATTAAAATTAAAAAGTTATGCTCTGCAAAAGACAATATCAACAGAATGATAAGACTAGCCATGGACTGGGAGAAAATATTTACAAAAGACACATCTGATAAAGAACAGTTATCTAAAATATACCAAAAAACTCTTAACATTCGACAATAAGAAAACAACTTGATTAAAAAGTGGGTCAAACACCTTAACAGATACCTCACCAAAGAAGATATACAGATGAAAAAGAAGCATATGAAAAAATGTTCCACATTCATATGTCATCAAAGAAATGCAAGTTAAAACAACAATGAGATACCAGTATGCACCGGTATTAGAATGGCCAAAACTCAGAACACTGACAACACCAAATGCTGGTGAGGATGTGGAGCAACAGCAATTGCTGGTGAGAATGCAACATGGTATAGCTACTTTGTAAGACTGTTTGGAGGTTTCTTACAAAAGTAAACATACTCTTACCATACAATCCAGCAATCCATGATTCTTGGTATTTGCAAAGGAGTTAAAAACTTATATTCACAAAAAAACCTTCACATGGATGTTTACAGCAGCTTTATTCCTAATGGCCAAAACCTGGAAACAACCACGATTCCTTCAGTAGGTGAATGGATAAACAAACTGTGGTACATCCAGTCAATGGAATATTATTCACTACAAAAAAGATATAAGCTATCAAACCATGAATAGACGTGGAGGAAACTTAAATGCATATAACTAAATCAAAGAAGCTGGGACTTCCCTGGTGGCACAGTGGTTAAGAATCCACCTGCCAATGCAGGGACACAGGTTCGATCCCTGGCCCGGGAAGATCCCACATGCCGCAGAGCAACTAAGCCCGTGCGCCACAACTACTGAGCCTGTGCTCTAGAGCCCATGAGCCACAACTACTGAGCCCATGCATCACAACTACTGAGCCCATGCACCACAACTACTGAAGCCCACAGACCAGAGCCCGTGCTCTGCAACAAGAGAAGCCACTGCAATGAGAAGCCCATGCACCACAAAGAAAAGTAGCCCCCACTCACCACAACTAGAGAAAGCCTGTGCACAGCAATGAAGACCCAATGCAGCCAAAAAATCTAAAAAAAAAATTTTTTTAATAAAATAAAATAAATCAAAGAAGCTAATCTGAAAAGACTACATACTATATAATTTTAACTATATGACATTCTGGAAAAGGCAAAACTATGGAGACAATAAAAAGATCAGTGGTTGACAGGGGTGCAGGAGGACAGGGAGAGATAACAAGGCAGAGCACAAAGGACTTTTAGGGCAGTGAAAATACTGTTTGATATTATAATGATGGATATGTGTCATTATACATTTGTCTAAAACCATAGAATATAAAATACCAATAGTGAACTCTAAGGTAAACTATGGATTTTGAGGGCTTATGATGTGTCAATATAGGTTCATCCTTGGTAAAAAAAAAAAAAAGTACCATTCTGATGAGTGATGTTGATATCAGGAGAGGCTATGCATGTGTTGGGGTGAAAGGTACATGGACCTTCCTTTCCATATTTTTGTAAATTTAAAACTGCCCTAAAAAATAAAAGTCTTTAGAAAAAAAAAAAAAAGGCCTATTCACTGAACAATGAATAAAAGTTAATTGATTACAATGAAGAATAAGGATAGATAAATTTTAGGGTTGGACAGTGAAAAATATGTATTGCATGAATATGAAGCCAAATACATGCATTATGAGTAGTAGTAAGTTCCCTTTATTTTACATAGTTTTAGGACATCCAACACCTATTTGCATGCATTTCATGTGATATTCACAATATCCATGTACAACAGTCAAGGTCAATGTTATCCCCCTTTTACAGATGAAAAAACTAAGGCTCAAAATCTAATCCTTCTGACTCCTAATCCAGTGCTGCTCCTTCAAGGGTAAAAGGGCCAAAATAACTGAACAACTTTCTTGATTAACTCTCCAGCCATTATTGAAAACTTCAATACTTAAGGTCAAGAAGACTCACAAACTGTGGCTCAGGAAACTTGGGCAATAATCAGGAGATACGGGTACAAGATATAAAGCACAAATGCTCTGAAATTATAAAACTCTACAAAATGTTAGTGGTGGTGACGATTTTCTTTTAGGCACCATTTCCCAACTTTCTGAACCCAGAGATGGAAATGCCATTTCAGTCCCAACTAGAGCACAGCCAATGAGGCACACCAGGCCTGCTGACTTAGGAGTCAAGACCTGCTAGAATGTCCCCTTCCTCCATCAATTCCTTATGTCGCCAGAGCCGGTGTGGAAGGGATGAAATTGTAGCTCTCCCATTTTATGACCTTCATGCAGTAGCTGAAGGATTTTAAATAGCCAGCCCAATCACTCAGGGAGGCCAGGCGTTTTGGGAAGCCTTCTCTTCATGTTGTATTTGCTTCTGTCACAGTCTCTGTGGAAGTGATGAAGACACGTTCTTCCTGGCAGCTGACTCTGTCAGGCCTGCTCACTTGCCTCAGATCTGAGGCCAGGGGTCGGGGGGGGGGGCTTAGGGTGGGGAAAGGTGGGCCCAACTTAGGGTGGCTCTTTCCTCAGAGCCCTATATATTAAGTATATTGTACAAACCACTGTGACCAAGAGGGGCTACCTCCAGGGTCAGAAAAATCTAAATTCAAATCCAAGCTCTGCAACTTGCTGGTTGTGCAATAGTGAGCAAATTACTTAATTTCTCTAAGCCAAGTTTCCTCTTCTGTAAGAGGAGGAGAGTAATAATCCCTACCTCACACCACCATAGAGCCTTGCACAAAACATTAATTGCTAGCTATTGCTATTACTGTTGCAGCAACAATTACCAATTATTATTAAGGGCTTAATATGCCAATAAACTGGTCAGAGATGAACGAAGTGAAAGATCTAAGAGAGTTGGGGTCCAGGATCTTTGGGTCAACAGATCAGAGCACTGATTGTCTTCCTTTTTGGAGTGGTTGGGAGAGATTTTTGGTGGGGAGTGGGTAAAGTGCATTCATCTTCTTCTATATATTTATTCACATTAAAAAACACAAGATCCGATTCACAGAAAGATAGACAAGATGAAAAGGCAGAGGACTATGTACCAGATGAAGGAAAAAGATAAAACCCCACAAAAACAACTAAATGAAGTGGAGATAGGCAACCTTCCAGAAAAAAAATTCAGAATAATGATAGTGAAGATGATCCAGGACCTCGGAAAAAGAATGGAGGCAAACATCGAGAAGATGCAAGAAATGTTTAACAAAGATCTAGAAGAATTAAAGAACAAACAAACAGAGATGAAAAACACAATAACTGAAATGAAAAATACACCAGAAGGAATCAATAGCAGAATAACTGAGGCAGAAGAACGGATAAGTGACCTGGAAGACAGAATGGTGGAATTCACTGCTGTGGAACAGAATAAAGAAAAAAGAATAAAAAGAAATGAAGACAGCCTAAGAGACCTCTGAGACAACATTAAACACAACAACATTCACATTATAGGGGTCCCAGAAGGAGAAGAGAGACAGAAAGAACGAGAGAAAATATTTGAAGAGATTATAGTCGAAAACTTCCCTAACATGGGAAAGGAAATAGTCACCCAACTCCAGGAAGCACAGAGAGTCCCATACAGGATAAACCCAAGGAGAAACACGCTGAGACATATAGTAATCAAATTGGCAAAAATTAAAGACAAAGAAAAATTATTGAAAGCAGCAAGGGAAAAACGACAAATAACATACAAGGGAACTCTCATAAGGTTAACAGCTGATTTCTCAGCAGAAACTCTACAAGCCAGAAGGGAGTGGCATGATATACTTAAAGTGATGAAAGGGAAGAACCTACAACCAAGATTACTCTACCCGGCAAGGATTTCATTCAGATTTGATGGAGAAATCAAAAGCTTTAAAGACAAGCAAAAGCTAAGAGAATTCAGCACCACCAAACCAGCTCTACAACAAATGCTAAAGGAACTTCTCTAAGTGGGAAACACAAGAGAAGAAAAGGACCTACAAAAACAAACCCAAAACAATTAAGAAAATGGTCATAGGAACATACATATCAATAATTACCTTAAATGTGAATGGATTAAATGCTCCAACCAAAAGACACAGGCTTGCTGAATGGATACAAAAACAAGACCCACATATATGCTGTCTACAAGAGACCCACTTCAGACCTAGGGACACATTCAGACTGAAAGTGAGGGGGTGGTAAAAGATATTCCATGCAAATGGAAATCAAAAGAAAGCTGGAGTACCAATACTCATATCACATAAAATAGACTTTAAAATAAAGAATGTTACAAGAGACAAGGAAGGACACTATATAATGATCAAGGGGTCAATCCAAGAAGAAGATCTAACAATTATAAATATATATGCACACTACATAGGAGCACCTCAATACATAAGGCAACTGCTAACAGCTAGAAAAGAGGAAATGGACAGTAACACAATAATAGTGGGGGACTATAACACCTCACTTAAACGAATGGACAGATCATCCAAAGTGCAAATAAGTAAGGAAACAGAAGCTTTAAATGACACAATAGACCAGATAGATTTAATTGATATTTATAGGACATTCCATCCAAAAACAGCAGATTACACTTTCTTCTGAAGTGCGCATGGAACATTCTCCAGGATAGATCACATCTTGGGTCACAAATCAAGCCTCAGTAAATTTAAGAAGATTGAAATCATATCAAGCATCTTTTCTGACCACAATGCTATGAGCTTAGAAATCAATTACAGGGGAAAAAAACCTAAAAAACACAAACACATGGAGGCTAAACAATACGTTACTAAAAAAACAAAAGATCACTGAAGAAATCAAAGAGGAAATAAAAAAATACCTAGAGACAAATGACAATGAAAACACGATGATCCAAAACCTACGGGATGCAGCAAAAGCAGTTCTAAGAGAGAAGTTTATAGCTATACAAGCCTACCTCAAGAAACAAGAAAAATCTCAAATAAACAATCTAACCTTACACCTAAAGGAACTAGAGAAAGAAGAACAAACAAAACCCAAAGTTAGCAGAAGGAAAGAAATAATAAAGATCATAGTAGAAATAAATGAAATAGAAACAAAGAAAACAAGAGCAAAGATCAATAAAACTAAAAGCTGGTTCTTTGAGAAGATAAACAAAATTTATAAACCATTAGACAGACTCATCAAGAAACAGAGGGAGAGGACTCAAATCAATAAAATTAGAAATGAAAAAGGAGAAGTTACAACAGACACCACAGAAATACAAAGCATCCTAAGAGACTACTACAAGCAACTCTATGCCAATAAAATGGACAACCTGGAAGAAATGGACAAATTCTTAGAAAGGTATAACCTTCCAAGACTGAACCAGGAAGAAATAGAAAATATGAACAGACAAATCACAAGCACTGAAATTGAAACAGTGATTAAAAATCTTCCAACAAACAAAAGTCCAGGCCCAGATGGTTTCACGGGTGAATTCTATCAAACATTTAGAGAAGAGCTAACACCCATCCTTCTCAAACGCTTCCAAAAAATTGCAGAGGAAGGAACACTCCCAAATTCATTCTATAAGGCCACCATCACCCTGATACCAAAACCTGACAAAGGTACTACAAGCAAAGAAAATTACAGACCAATATCACTGATGAATATAGATGCAGAAATCCTCAACAAAATACTAGCAAACAGAATCAAACAACACATTAAAAGGATCATACACCATGATCAAGTGGGATTTATCCCAGGTATGCAAGGATTCTTCAATATACACAAATTAATCAATGTGATACACCATATTAACAAACTGAAGAAGAAAAACCATAAGATCATCTCAATAGATGCAGAAAAAGCTTTTGAAAAAATTCAACACCCATTTATGATAAAAACTCTCCAGAAAGTGGGCATGGAGGGAACCTACCTCAACATAATAAAGGCCATATATGATAAACCCACAGCAAACATCATTCTCAATGGTGAAAAACTGAAAGCATTTCCTCTAAGATCAGGAACGAGACAAGGATGTCCACTCTCGCCACTATTATTCAACATAGTTTTGGAAGTCCTAGCCACAGCAATCAGAGAAGAAAAGAAATAAAAGGAATACAAATTGGAAAAGAGGAAGTAAATCTGTCACTGTATGCAGATGACATGATACTATACATAGAGAATCTTATAGATGCCACCAGAAAACTACTAGAGCTAATCAATGAATTTGGTAAAGCTGCAGGATACAAAATTAATGCACAGAAATCTCTTGCATTCCTATACACTAACGATGAAAAATCTGAAAGAAAAATTAAGGAAACACTCCCATTTACCACTGCAACAAAAAGAATAAAATACCTAGGAATAAACCTACCTAGGGAGACAAAAGACCTGTATGCAGAAAACTATAAGACACTGTTGAAAGAAATTAAAGATGATACCAACAGATGGAGAGATATACCATATTCTTGGATTGGAAGAATCAATATTGTGAAAATGACTATACTACCCAAAGCAACCTACAGATTCAATGCAATCTCTATCAAATTACCATTGGCATTTTTTACAGAACTAGAACAAAAAATCTTAAAATTTGTATGGAGACACAAAAGACCCCGAATAGCCAAAGCAGTCTTGAGGGAAAAAAATGGAGCTGGAGGAATCAGACTCCCTGACTTCAGACTATACTACAAAGTTACAGTAATCAAGACAAAATGGTACTGGCACAAAAACAGAAATATACATCAATGGAATAGGATAGAAAGCCCAGAGATAAACCACGCACCTACGGTCAACTAATCTATGACAAAAGAGGCAAGGATATACAATGAAGAAAAGACAGTCTCTTCAATAAGTGGTGCTGGGAAAACTGGACAACTACCTGTAAAAGAATGAAATTAGAACACTCCCTAACACCATACACAAAAATAAACTCAAAATGGATTAGAGACCTAAATGTAAGACCGGACACTATAAAACTCTTGGAGGACAACATAGGAAGAACACTCTTTGACATAAATCACAGCAAGATTTTTTTGATCGACCTCCTAGAGTAATGGAAGTAAAAATAAAAATAAACAAATGGGACCTAATGAAACTTAAAAGCTTTTGCAAAGCAAAGGAAACTACAAACAAGACGAACAGACAATCCTCAGAATGGGAAAAAACATTTGCCAGCGAATCAATGGACAAAGGGTTAATCTCCAAAATATATAAACAGCTCATGCAGTCAATATATTAAAAAACAAACAACCCAATCCAAAAATGGGCAGAAGACCTAAATAGACATTTCTCCAAAGAGGACATACAGATGGCCAAGAAGCACATGAAAAGATGCTCAACATCACTAATTATTAGAGAAATGCAAATCAAAACTACACTGAGGTATCACCTCACACCAGTTAGAATAGGCATCATCAGAAAATCTACAAACAACAAATGCTGGAGAGGGTGTGGAGAAAAGGGAACCCTCTTGCACTGTTGGTGGGAATGAAATTGATACCGCCACTATGGAGAACAGTATGGAGGTTCCTTAAAGAACTAAAAATAGGAATTACCATATTACCCAGCAATCCCACTACTGGGTATATACCCAGAGAGAACCATAATTCAAAAAGACACATGCACCCCAATGTTCATTGCTGCATTATTTACAATAGCCAGGTCATGGAAGAAACCTAAATGCCCATCGACAGACGAATGGATAAAGAAGTTGTGGTACATATATACAATGGAATATTACTCAGCCATAAAAAGAACGAAATTGGGTCATTTGTAGAGACGTGGATGAATCTAGAGACTCTCATATAGAGTGAAGTAAGTCAGAAAGAGAAAAACAAATATCCTATATTAATGCATATATGTGGAAACTAGAAAAATGGTACAGATGAACCAGTTTGCAGGGCAGAAATAGAAATACAGATGTAGAGAACAAACGTATGGACACTAAGGGGGGAAAGCAGCGGGGGGTGCGGGTGGTGGTGTGATGAATTGGGAGATTGGGATTGACATGTATACACTGATGTGAATAAAATGGATGACTAATAAGAACCTGCTGTATAAAAAAATAAATTAAATTAAATTAAAAAAAAAATACTAGATCCCACATGCCGCAACTAAGAGCCTGCATGCCGCAACTAAAGAGCCTGCACGCTGCAACTAAGACCCGGCACAGCCAAATAAATAAATATTTAAAGAGAAGTAGTACATCTTTTAAATATATATATATATGTGTGTGTGTGTATATATAATATATATATATATTTATATATATACTTTTTTTTTTTTTTTTTTTAAGAAAAAGGAGAAAAAGTCTCCTCCCTTCCAGCACTCAGCGTCCACTGGACTTGGCAGGGGTAGACCCAGGGCCAGCCCCCCAGGAGAAGGTGCAGGAGCAGAAGGCAATGGCACTGACATTTGTGCTCTATGGGGAGGAGGTACCAGTATGCCTGGCACCTAGGCTGGCCCCACCCAGGGCGGAGGAATGCAGCCTCATCAGGGTGAAGCTAGAGAAGGAGTTCTGAGCCTGGATCTCTCTGCCCTGCGTCAGCGCCAAGAGGAAAGCTTCCTTCAGCAGCTCCCAGCCCTTCCTCACACAGCCCACACACAGTGGGGAGGCCCATCTGTATGGGGAGGAGGAAGGTTCACTGAGCACCTCCAGTAGGTAGGAAATTTACCTGTGATATTTACGCAATCCTCACCACCACTGCAGTACTACTAACTTCATTTTACAGATGATAAAAGTGAGATGCAAAGACCAAGGTTACAGTGCTGGTAAGTGACTGATCCATCACAGATGTGTGACTTTAAAACCCAGTTCTGTCTAAGGTTCCATAGTGCCCAGGTCCAAGAAAGAGCTCATGAATCTTAAAGTCTGGAAAGTTGGATTCTAGCTGTCATTCTGCTGCTAACTAGCTTGGTGACCTTGGGAAGGACTTCCAGGGGCCAGAGATTCCTCATGGATAAAATGAGACAGTGGCCTCGATGGTAGGTTAGGACCTACCACGTCCACCTGCATTCTGGGAGTGTGATCCAGTGTGTGCACAGGGCCTAGTGCACGGGGAGAGAACTGTCCTTGCCCAAGATGTGCTGGTTACAGAGGCCAGATCCAAGAGGCACCACTGGCCCCATCACGTCAGCACTTCCTAGCTCTGTCTGCACAACTTGTTTCCCAGGAGCTTCTCTTCATCTTCCCCTTCCTCTCCCACCCTACACATGTGGTCCCACCCGCTGGGACGAATGCCCACTCCCTCTGCTCTACGCCATACATTCAACTACAATCAAGTGGGCAGTGCTGAACTTAATAATGTCCCCAAGGTTACACTAAATCACAGTAATTGCTATTTACTTCCTCTCAGATTCAGTTATTAACAAAGAATTCATGTCCTGAAAGCACGAGAAATCCCCAAATCCTTAAATGTTCTGGTGCTGATAAAGGCATAATCTGGTGTTTGGCCTAGAACTGCCTTTCCCTCACCCCCTCCCTAGCCCCAACCCCACCCGCTCAGCCACAGAGGGAGCCAAAGGCTTCCTGGAGAGCAATTCCTGCAGAGCCCCGCTCACCCTGAGAACCTCACAGAGGGCAACTGCAGCCTCTAGTTTTCTCTGTGATGCTCTGAACTAATTCAAAGTCTTCACTGGGAGGAGCAAAGGGTTAGGAGTCTGGGGAGAGTGACACACAGCTAACTGTTGGCAGTAATCACCTGAGAATGTTCCACCAGTGACTCATACCTGGTGTGGGAAATGGAGCTAGGAGGTATTCACTGTTCCAACACTGCGAGTAACCCTAAGGGAAAGGAGAGAGAAGGATTCTCTCCAACTGAGGGATTCACCCCAAGAATGTGTTCCTAGGAAGACGGATGTGAACGTTCTAGGTTTACAGGGACTGTCCCGCAGTGTGGAAGCTAACATAGCCCTGAATCAATGGCATATTTCTGATTTGCATCCTGGTTCCTTCACTAACAAGCTCCTTCACCTCTGGAAAGCTATTCGATCTCTTCCTATGTCTTTGATCTTTTCTGATGCGTAAAATGGAGCTAATCACTTGTCACATAGGGTTTTTGCAAGAATTAAATGAAATAGTGCAAAGGTCTTTTCAAGTAGTAAGTACTATTAGATTATAACTACGATTGTTTGGGGAACTTGTGGTGAGTCCTGCTGCAAAGCCTGTACTCTTTTGTTTGATAAATTTGGCTTAGTTTATATAAAGTTTTCTTAAGTAAATCTTGAGACCAAACAATTTCCCGCTAGAAGAAAACTTGCTTTGTTTAAAAGAAGTGCGACAGCCATATTGGAGAGGCACCATTACTGTTTAAAAGAAATGGATGACACAGAATCCCTCAGAGTCCCCAGAGACTTCAACAGTGCTCCTCTGTCTGGGACGCAGGACTGGGGGCAGGGACCCCGAGGGGAGAAGGGCTAAGGTTCAGGAGAGGGTGGGTGTACAGAGACCAGGGCTCCTGAACAGAGAGCATCGCTCTAAGGCATCTTTCTGGCTAAAGAACAATCGCTGTGACCATGATTGAGGGGTCTGCCACCCTCACACAGTGTCCCTTGGTCACCTGGTCCCTTGGTGCTGCTACTGAATGAAGCAGTGGCCTGGACAGAGCCAGCCAGTCACTTCTCAGGAGAGATGAGGAACAGAGGGAGCTACACAAGCTCCTCATTATCCCTTAGCTGCCCTCTCCCACCTTGATGGTCCTCCAAGACCTTGAAGCATATTTAGTTGTAGAGAGGTGATAAGCACGTGACAGCATGGTGGCAGTGGATGGTCATCACTGTTCTACAGCTCACCGTACATGCTTCCTCTTAGACGGCCCTCATCCAGAAAATGGAAACAGGTGGGAAAACAGACAAAAAATATGATGTGAGACTCTGGGGAAGGAATGACCAGGAGGAAGTAAGAGCTGTTCTTTCCCACAAGAACCAACAAGAAATTAGCAAAATAGAACATTCTTGAATGAAAGAAGCAATCAATCAACGAATCAATTAATTGCAATTATTCCAGCTGGTTTGCTTCAATAGATTGATGCCGGAGGCATCAATGGAGAAGAGCAAAAGGGAGCCAGTGTGGAGGTTCTAGGGATCTATCTGGGCTTGTCTTAGACCCGCTTCAGCCCCAGAACAGGAGTCACAGTGTTCGAACATTTGAAAAGTCCCACAGTGGAAAACCCTCCAAGAAAAGACCCTGTTGAGCCTTTTGGCTCCAGGGAAACATATGCCAGAATTACTTCCTGCACCGCCCCATGTCCAACAAATACAAAAATGTGTTTTGTTCTGTGAAACTGGCTCATATAAATGACATGAGCTAACCTTACCACATCCAGAAATGTTTGAAACAAAATAAAAATCACAGTTGGCCCTGGACCAACTCTAATCACTCAGAATGTTTAATCCCAGGCTTTTTACCCGCTTGTGGGTAATGAGGGTATTTGCCAGCAGAAGCCCCCTCCTTGTGACTGAATTCGTTGCCCTCCTACCCCCCTGCTCGTGACACCACCTCCCACGGTCCCCCTTCGGGCCTCATAGATTGAAAGCTTCACAAACACTTTTTTACCCTTTCTTTCCATTATTCCTGATCCCAACGACATTATATTCTGCTATTTCTTCCTTTGAAGAACATTTACATTTGCTGTTGGTTTTCATCTATGTGGCTACAACCCTAGCCCAGGCCCTCATCCCCCTGCATCTGTTTTATGGCCCTCCTGCTACACGTCTTCCCTCCTACACTGTCTGCAGGACGGGGTCTTTTCTCATGCTATGCTGCCATGTCATGTGAGTGACTCCCCATCCCTACCAAGTCTTGTCTTCCCTTAATCACACTGAATTCATGGTAAGGGGGATCTGTTCCATCACCAAAGGGTTGAATTTGAAGCCCTCCATCTCTGCCTGGCGGAGACTTCCCAATGTTTACGGCTAGCTCAAGGTCTACTTCTACTGTGAAGCTTTCCCCAGTTCCCCTAGTAATAAAAGTTTTGTGTTACTTTGCTCATTCCTTTAATACTTATCACATCTCATCCTTTAAGCAGTAATTATAAAGCTAAATTATTAGCTATTTATCCATCTTACTCAACCCTCTTCCTTGCAGCTCCCTGCATAGAGCCTTACAACAGTAAACTCTGGATAACGTTACTCATGTTTACCCCTACTCTTTCTGATCCTCTCTGCTTATTTAAATCCTACCTACCCTTCAAGGCTTGCCTCTATTTCTAAACTTCTGCACGGGATTCTGAAGCGCAAAGTCCTGCCATATCAATTTCATCTTCTAGGACAAGATTATTCTAGACTAACATATTAGGGAATCTGACCTGGTAATGTACATGACTGCAGCAAAGCAGATGAGCATTTCAAGATAGCCTCATGAACAAGCGTAGAGAAACAAGGGCTAGGTACTAGAATTACTAGCTAAATAGTAAAATTAGGACAATTATAACTAATTGAACTACCATATCCAAAGGATGTAGGTCTCCACCTTATGCTTAAATTTTCTGACAAATATTTATTGAGCTCCATATTTTTATTAATGGCTTAAATTAAGGTGTACAAGGCATGCTTGATACATAAGTGAGGAATAGCAAATAACAACTGTCCAAATACAGGAATGGGGGTGGGAGAGTCAGCCATGATTTATCAGCAATAGGTTTGAAAAATATCTAAGAGTTTTGACTGATACTAAACTCCATATGTCATAATAGAGGGACAGAAGAAGGAAGAAAGGAAGGGGGTAGGAAAGAAAGAAGAGGGAAAGAGAAAGAAGAGGAAAAAAATAAATGATTTCGGGTGACATAAATAGAAGTTGAGCAGTGCCTTCCAAATCTTCATGGCACACGAGGGAGGCTAATGCGTGATACTTTAGAAAATAGCTCTGTGGTCAAATAAAATTGGGAAACACTGGGTTAGGTAAAGGTAAACAGGACTACTCAGGTCCTTTAGTACTCTAATGTGCACTTTGAAATCTCCAAGAGGGAGGATAAATCTGCAGGATTGCCCAAAGATATTTGACTGAAACCAACTGACCTCCCACTCCTGACCTCAGAGCATCATGTCCCAGGAGCTGGGATGAATGGAACTCACTTTGGGAAGTATGACTTATAGCAAAGGAATCCAGCTCCCTGGGCTGATCAGAGCCTAATCTAAAGTGTGGCATGCAGCTCTGGGCACCTCAAAGAAAGAGGAAGAGAGTCAGTTGGACAGGATTAGTAACAGCAGTCAGGTTGGCACAAATATTCAAAACCATAATATCTGAGGAATGTTGGAAATTTTGACATGTTTAGCCTGGGGAAGAGCTGACTTGGTAGGGGTATGAGATGATAACAGAAGGTTGAGGGCTTGATAATTGTAATTAAATATGTGAAGAGTTGTCCAATAAGGAAGGAATTAGACTTGTTCATGTGTGACCTCAAAAGAGAAAACTAGGACCAATGGTTGGAGCCCTCTGGGATCACACAGTTTCCTTTATCCATACTCCTTTTGGCTAAAATTCTGGTACAATATTTATTGACCAGCTAGGAGTACTATATTCAAGAGTTTCCAATTCCCTTGCTTTTCATTCTTTTTTGCCCAACAACAGGAATTGAGTCATGAGGGATCAAACGGGGCACTCAAATCCTACCTGAGGTAGTTTGAAAAGAGTTGAATCCATGAGTGGGTCCCAGCCAAGACCTTGAGGGGAAGCTAAGAGTCAAGCAAAGAAGAACAAAGAGCAACCCCAAGTCCAAGGACAGGAGACAGTAAACAGCAGCCAAGGTCAAGAGTCAGGCCCAGGCAGAAAGAACACTGCAATGGGAACAGGTCAAGGACCTGGTCTGGGATCATTGCTGTAAACAGCAGCTCATCTGTAGGGAATTAGCATATGAGATATCAGGCTGGCATAACGATGCTGGATGGCAAGGGGTCTCAAAGAGCCAAGCTGGATAGCAGTAAGGAGTCTTTCTTAGGCTGTCCCAAGTAGATCATCTACCATAGATAATAAGCAGTTAAGCGACACATACAAAATACCAACATTTGAATAAATTCCAAGAGCCTCCTTCATTTACTCTTCTTAGACTAATATTTGAAGAATCTTTCCATTACTTTGAGTTTCTTCAGCACTTGTACTAACTGGTCCAAGCTCCTTGTTTTACAAATGAGATGACAGAAGCCCAGAGAGGGGCAATGATTTGCAATAGTGACATAACTTGATAGATTATGGAAGGGCAGGGCTTGAACTAAGGTCCTCTGGATTGCCATCCCATTCTTGTCCCTTTGCATCTACCATGGTGCCCAATACAATGATCAACTCCCAGTCTCTGCCCCATAAATGCTGGTTGAAGTAAATTAAGTAGGCATCAGTGTGTCAAGGGCTAATGTTTACTTCTGTGTTTAAGTACTTCTCTACTTAAGTAATATTAAGTAGGAAGATTAAGGAACAAATGTGGCTCCTGCTGTGAATGTAGGCTGATGTCCCTATTTGGTATGGGGGACCGAAGAGCCCCTAACTTGGGCATATTCCTTGTAAGAATGCTGGCCTGAGCTCTAAGTGCTGACCCAAAGAAGACCCTGTGAGCCCAGATACACCACATCAGATTCTGAGGTGATGCTGAAGAAGGGCTCTGGGGAGTCTTTGTCCCAGGCTACCTATAAATAAAGTGCAATTTTAAGTTGAAATATGGCCTATGGGATTTTCCTTGCCTGGCATTTGAGAACTCCCCCTGGGCCCCCAGAGTCATACAGCCAGAAAAGGCCATTAATTCCCACAATTTGGGGGTAGTGCTGCTTGTCAACCAAGGCTCATAAAATTTCAAACAGAAATCCTTCCAAACCCAGGAAGATCAACCTCGTTGACAAGAAACACATGGGCAGAGCCAACACATGGAATGCATTTTGCTCTGAACAGCTTCTTTTGATGCTGTTTCTAAAGGCTGAGACCACAGCTCTCTGCACCTTCATGGCAAGTGCTCAATTCTTGTTTCTCTAGGCCTTGGCATCTTGTTAGAGCTCCTACTCTCTGGGACTGTTGACTCTCAATACCTTCGTTGTGCCACAGAAGTGGCCTCTGGCCCTTTGGGCATGAACACATTACACACTGTCACTGTTTCAACCAGACTGTTTCCTCCACAACAGACACAGACTCAGAGCTACAAGCATGGGCCCTCAGCTGTAGGGCAGACAGCCTGATATGGAATGCTCATCCTTGCTTGTACTTAGGACCATTTCTCTGCTTGTTGCACTTCCCTAAATAAGCCTGCGATGTATGATTTCATCATTGGAGTCTCAACAGCACCCTGGCAGTTCCCATCATCCTCATCTATTCTACTAGCTCTCCCCCAGCTGTCATTACTGCTCTCATTACTAAGTAGCCTATCCGTGGGTAGCCCGTTCCAGGCCCTGGACCACGTCCACCAGTCCCTTCATCCCCACCCTCAAGCATTCTGTACATCTTTCTCCCAACCTGGAATGCTTTGCCTCCTCCACATCCCCTTTCTTCTATCTCAATCAATTAATCCTCTAGGAAACCTTCCCAAGTTGACCCCTCCTAGCCCAGATCATTGCCTTTCTCTTCTCATTTTTAGCCCTCTAATCTACTAGCCACATTGCAGTGACTTATGTGCAAGTAGATGAAGTTTGGGGGCATGTTATCCACATTTATCTTCTAAAACTTTCTTCTGTTTCACTGTAGTTAATCAGTGTGTGTGGATGGATAATAGATGAAAGGATGGATAGATGGATGGATGGATAAATGGGTTAAAGAAATAAACAGTGACTTCCACCAAACCCTGGACCTTGTCTAACCCTAAATTCCTATATTTGGTACAAGAATCTTAAGCACAGTACTCATAAAAGTACTTAAGAAAGGTACGTTTCTCTGGTCATGAGGCCAGTCAGTTTTGCTATGATAGGCAACTGCCAACCTCAAGGTCCAAATCATAAAGTCTATTCTGTTCTGAGCAAAGCAATCAGAGGGCCTGGATCTGGGTTACCACCCTCAGTAAAAACAAGGAGACCCCCCTCCTTGACTAACCCCTCTTCTCCCTGAAGTCACCAGCTGCTCTCAGGTACCCACCAATAGCCATCAAAACCTTCCTGTCTTAGTTCAAAATATCATAAACTAGGTGATGTATAAACAACAGAAACTTATTTTTCACAGTTCTGGAGGCTGGGAACTCCAAGATCAAGGCGTCAGCAGATTCAATGTCTGGAGCGAGCCCTCTTCCTAATTCATAGATGGTTGTGTTCTATGTCCTCACACGGTGGAAGGGACTAGGGATTTCTGAGGAATTTCTTTTATAAGGGCACTAATCCCATTCATGAGGGCTCTACTCTCAAGACCTAATCATCTCCCAAAGGCCCCACCTCCTAATGAAACCCTAACGGGCCCTATGGGGCTCCGAGGCACAGAGGCTTTTTGTCCCCCATTTCTTATAGGCAAGACTCCAGCCTCCACGACCTCCCCTGAGTTCTAAAGGGCAGATTCAAACCGTTGCAAATCAAGGGAGGAGCAGCCAGGAAACCACCTGAGGCAAGATTAAAGGGACCAGAGAAGCTCATCAAGATTAGGAGACCACCTGAGACCCTGTACACACCCTAATCTTGTCAGCAACCCCACTCTTTTGAAACTCCGCAGAAGAAGAATGTAAGACTGTTACTGCGTTGATCCTTATCACATACCCCTGACCGCGAGACCCGCCTATAAGACCTCCCTATTCCCCAAGGAGGGGGGCACAGTTCTTGAGGTACTAGCCTGCTGTGTTCCCCCCTTTGCCTGGCAAAGAATAAAGCCACCCTTTCTTTCTCCTCCAAAACTCTGTCTCCGTATCTCATTTCAGCATTGGTGCACAGGGAGCCAAGATTTTGGCAGCAAATTTTGGGGGCTCCTCCAGGATCAACTCGTGGGCAGGTGGCCCCGTAGGGCTCCTCAGCTTGATCAGATGCTTGGGGATTTCTCTCCACGCCAGTGTCCCCAGGGAGAGCAGAGGGTTGGAGGATTTCTCTGAAGCCAGGTCACCAGGGTTTCCCTGCCGTGGGCCGTGCCCTGATCACACCCAGCCTGCCGTCTCGACTGCGGAACTCCGAGGTTGCAGTGGAGAACGGGGGAACAGGTTGCCCTAGCAGCTGCCAAGGCTTTCTTTGCCTGAGGACACCTTCTTTTTCCCTTCCCTGCATCGGCCCGGACTTCCACTCTGAGGAGACATTAACTCTTGGAGGATCAGAAAGAGGGCATTTGGTTCATCGTGACACACCCGCCAGCAATTTGGTAAGTCCCCCGGAGTGCACACCAGGATCTTTTTGACTTTGTCCATTTGGGGAACTTCGATTCCAATGTGGGGAACTTCGGTTCCAATGTGGGGAACTTCAGTGCCAATTTGGGGAATTCTCCCTGTGAAGGGAAATTCCGTTTGTAAGGTGCCACTTTGGACAAAGGTCACAGGTCTAGTGGGACTGGGAAGTCACATTTGGGGCATTTTTGCCATTTGGCTTTCGATTTCTGGGCATCTCTTTGCCTTTTGTTTTAATTTGAGTGTGACTTCCAGCTGGTGAGGTTTTGGTTGGGTTTGGTTTGGTTACTTTGGTTTGAGCGCACAGACGTCTGGTACTAACTGCTAGAGCTAAAATGGGAAGTGCTTCCTCTAAGGTTCCATCCCCACCTGGGAGCCCCTTGGGGAAAATTTTGAATGACTGGTCAACCTATAGCTATGATCCAATGACAAAAAGGCCTAAAAATGGGTCTCTTACAATTAGATCTTTATTGCTGCAGGATGGGAAAATGGATGGATGGAGGTTCCCTTATGTCCAGGACTTTCTCCTAGGGAATCAGAAAAAACTCTCCTGTCTCAGGGGTGAACCAAGCTTCCCCCACTTCTGCAAGTTTCCTTACACCTTCAGATTCTTCTGATCATACTAAGACCCCACCTCCCCAAAGGGACAATCCCTGCTGGAACAACATTTTATCAGCCAGTCTGCCCTTGTTATCAGGGCCAACTTGAGCACTATCTGGTCTAAATTTTAGCTATGAACTATGACCACAGAAAAAGAAAGGTGATTTTTGACAGTGTGGCCACAATATTCTTTAGACTCTGGAGAAAATTTGTTAAGATAAAACTTTTTTGAAATTGCAAATTCAGTTAATTTTGCATGTGCAATTAGAGAAAGCTAGCTTGTTAAAATACTTTTTTTTTCAGAATTCTGACCCTGAGGGAACGAGTCCTACTAGGAGAACATGGTTTCTCTCCCTGTACCTTGAGACCATGGCTCTCAGGAATACTTATCTTATCTAGACCATCCCTAATTCCCAAGACTTAGGGAAGAAAAAAAATAAAAAGAGGAAGAAGGCTTTTAAAATGTTTTCTTATTCCAACTGTTTATAAACTAGTGAGTTTTATATTGTGATATCTGATTCATGACTAAGTTTGGAAAATGAAGCTATGAGATCTCTTGTTGTGTATGTCTGGATATATGTATGTCTCAGTACATGTCTTTGGATATTATTGCTGAGGTTAATTTATAAATGAGCTCTATTGAATTGGCTTAAAGAAAAGTGCTTAAAGTAAGCACTTACAAATCAAAAGATTCTAAATACATGAGAAATTAAGCTAAATGAATTTTAGGCTCATGTGAACTGGGAAATATTCAGTATTAAATTAATACCTGGTATTAATGTTTAAGTTTGTTGATCTAATTAATATAGACATGTCTTCAGAGTCATCAACATTAAGTATAATACTTTCACTGCACCTAGGTTTCATATGAGTTAAATAAGACTTTATTATATCTGTTGCAAATTTGTCAGCAAGGAAAGTAACTCAATGTGAAGAAACTTTTAAGGAAAGAAAATGCGAAAGAGATGAGCTTTTAGATAAACTCTATTAATAATAATTATACTTTAGGAATGTCTATCTAAAATAGATTCTGGTAACTTGAAATTCTAGAGTTGTGCTAAACTAAGTTAAGTGATGGAAGCTTATTGAATAGCTAGGTCATTCGCAAATAAAATAAGATACTGAAACATTAATTATTGAACATTGGCTTCCTTTTACAGAGAAACAAAAGGTGTTTAGAACTATTAATGAATATGTTTGGTGCCACGTTCTCTAAAAAAGCAAATGTTTTTAGAAAATATCACTGGTATTTATGTTCACCAATCTACAGAATGCTGATGTAAAGGACAGTTCATAATTGCTTACTTCTTAGTTTTCACAAGAAATTAAGGTTTTAAGAGCTGAGGATTCCAATTTAAACATGTAATTAAAGCTAATAGAAATAATAAATGAAACACTTCAGTATACAGTAGGAAAGTAGGATGTATGTTTTCAGTAAAGAAGGCATGAGGAATGGAATTGCATTTTATTAAGGGAAAGGGAAGTAGGTCTGACTTATAGCTGGCTGATTCTGAATGGGGAAATAAAGTGATGGATACAAAAAGTGATAGAAAAGTTTGTGGAAAGTGGACCCCGAGAAAAGAGTTTTGTGCATGGTTGGGATTGACTAAGGTTAAAATAAATTTAATTGAGTAAATGAATTTTAAAAGTAAGCAGGTGCAAAACTTGAATTTGGTTTTTCTCTCTCTTAAGAGGACAAGATTTCTTAAAATGTTGAACTGCCAATGATAACAGATTTCAAGTTTCTTTACCTTTTAAGTGATCTGTTCTGTAATTGCCTTTGAAATCTTTTATTGTTACTTTGGCTGAGTGAATAACATTGTTTCACAGTGACCTGTGATTCTATATGACTGCGTATTCTAAACCCTTTTGATATTTCCTTTTTTTTGACAAAACTTCCCAAATCAAATTATAATGAAGTTTCTTCAACCTCTAGTTAACTTTGGAATGCTTCAAAGGGCCCCTGAAACATCTCAAAAAGAGATATTTAACTAAGGTTCATTTGGTATGTTAAATTACATGGGAAGTATTGTCAAGTGAGTAATAAATCTTCTTAGGTTATATGGTATGGTAAATGTTTACTAATATAGATATTCTAGAAATTATAAGGAATTCCTAAAGATCTGACATGTCCTGGTAAAATGTTATCAGTCATAATTCTAGTTATTATCTTAAAGTGTTGTATGTCACAGCAGTAACCAAGTTACTTTGTCAATTGCATTGTAAGAAGATTTTAAACATGCCTTCTTAAGTCTTTTGTCATTATAGACACTTATGGTTTTACTCTAATGCCTTTGCAAAAATGCTTCCTCTTCAAGAAGACTTAGAGAAAGGACTTTTGGATTAATACAAGTTTCTGACTTTCAGACCATAATGTTGAACTGGAGATTGGAAACTCTTAGGTTCCCAGCAGCTTTATCAGATAAATTAGGAAGGCTACCTCACTAACAGATCAGATGTCCCATGACCTGCAACCAGGGGATTATGCATGCTGGAAAAGACATAATTTAAAGAACTATCTCCAACGTGGACAGAAGGACCCTTATCAGAGAACACTGCTGACCTCAAACTCACCTTAAAACAATGCTCAAACAAAGGAGAAACTACACTCATACCAGGATGAGAAGACAACATCAGAAGCAGACAGCTTACCCTAGATGCTGGACCTGATTTGTATGATCATTTATAATGTTTTCTTGACTTCTTGGACTTTTGCATATAAATTGAATGTTTTTCTATCATGGACATGATCCTATGCTAGTTTTAAAAAATCAGTCCAATTGTTGGGTTTGTGGCCAATTACCTGTGTCTAGTACTTCTGGATTACCTTGGTGGATTTCTCCATTCCAAGGCTCTAATTGGCTGGCCCTTAGGAAATTTATTTTAGAAGAAAGAAGGTTCAGTCCTGTTCAGGCTACTCTTGATATTACTAGATGGGATCCCCTCACCTAGCCAATTAATAATACTTGTTCTGACTCTGGCCATAAATATTAATTTTCCTCTATTACTCAGGCTCAATCAGGGCAACAAGCAAAATTTCAGCCAAAGAATAAAACCTCCCACAACTATGGGATGGATTTATGTAGTTAACACCAAACTATGCTAATTTAAGTTTAAAGGCTCCTCTATGTTGAGAACAATTAAATTGTACTAAGGATAATCAGTCTAGTAACATTAGGATATTAGGCTGGGTGCCTTATGGACAGTACCAATATATCATTTCCCTTAAAGATAAGGGTTGATACAGAACAGACTAAGTCAGATGACCTTGGATATACCGGGCTGCACCTAATGGAAGTTCTTGACATATATTCTTACTTATATATTAGATCTTACTAATCTGCTAGCTATATATTTGTTTTTTTTACATTGTCTGTTTTACAAAATTGTTGTTTCTTGCATTACCAAATGTGTGACTGAGCCTCTGATAAAATGATGATGTATAGTTCCATATGAGATCAATGATTGTAATAGTGTAGCTCTAGATATGGGAAGAAGCAACAACAGGGAATATTTTCCTGGGCCATAAGAGATTAGTGAGACAGGTGGTCTGGAGACTTTTGGCACTATTAATGAGGCCTAGTCCAAAAATAATAGCACATTGAGTGGCCTATCAGTGAAATCTTCGCCAGACCGCGGAATAAGCATTCCTAGCACCATGGGACGAAATGGTCATGAAATGTGCCCCCAAAATATGGTCAAATTTATAACCCTGAAGGGGCCCTGCCAACTGAAAATTGGCACTTGCCATCTGCCTCTGCAAGGATTAAGTCAATGGCCACTGTGGCCATTGACCTTCAACACCCGCAGAAAGGAGTTCAGGGTGGAGATCAGGAATGAGGCAGTCTGTGCTCTGGGGAAAAACTGGCAGAACAGGCCTTCAGATAGTTAGATACTTTCAGGAGAAGATTTTATGAGCCCAAATTCTTGCATTTTCCCATATCTAGAAAAGCAGTGAAATCATTAATAGTGACATCTGCTTTAACACTGAGGAGGGGAAAGCATTTGAAAGTCAAAATGGAATAACTATGGTAAAACTAGGTGACCACTGTGGATGTGATCTCAGACGCATTCATTCCTGTATTGTTGCAAACTTGAATTTTCTAAGCTATATCAGACTCCAAAAGGTTTTAAAAATTCCCCCACCCTCTTCAATGAGATTTTGGCTGAAGATCTGAGAGGATTATGCCTGGATCAAGGTTGAATAAAAGCCTTTACAGCCAGAAAAAGCATTGGAAGTGACAAAAACCCTTCTTAAGGACATTATTAAGAAAACTCTCACCAAGCTATGCTGGAAAAGTCATCTAAAATGGGACAAGGTCTTTACAATTGCTATGTTCAATTGTTAACTGCTATGCATGAGTTTGTGTTACACAGGTCTCCCCCTCGCCTGAAAGCTCCCTTGCATCCCCTCAAAGCAGGAGACTGGGTGCTACTGAAAGTATGAAAAAGAGCAATCACCTGAGCAGCAGCTTGAAGAAAAATGGAAGGGATCCTACGACATTCTTCTCTAAAATTGGATGGAGTAAAACCGTGGGTACATCACACCAGAGCAAGAAAATTACCAGAGACTGACCAGCCAAGCCTGCCTACAGCCAGCGAGCAGACTCCTGAGAAGCAGGCATTTCACCCTTTGAGAAACTTTAAGTATTTGTTCCAACAAGCTGAATGAAAGTTCTGTTTTCTTATCCTTTCTCATACCTTATTCATACACTGATTCTTTCGATAATTCTAACTGCTAGATATGTGGTCAGCTTCCTATTTCTGGGTCTTCAGGATTGCCTTGATGGGTTTTCCCCATACAGGGAACGGTTTGGAAACAACTGTCTCTGAAGTGCCGGTTCCAGACTGGACTGCAGACCTACTCTCCTGAATTCCTAAGGAAATGAGATTTATTCTGTCTACTAAAGTTCTAGTTGTCACTCTTCTTACCTCTAACTGGGTCTATTGCACCAAAATGGCAGGACAAGGGATTGAGAGCTTAATCATATAAGACTTGGATCCAGGACTTGAAACTCAAATATTTTCTAATTTGGTATCTATTCCCCAAAATTTAGGCAGGACTATGCCCCATCTCAGCAAGAAGTAGTTAGAGTGGTCGTCATCCCATTCCCTGAAAGATTTGGAGAAAGATAAAACCGAAATGGGGATTAAAACCAAGTCCCCCTAAAACCGAGTCCCTCTGCTGAGTTTATGATTAACATCTCCATCCAAAATGATTGTTCCCTTTTTCATCCAACATCTGTTCTACTCAAGATTGAGGAGTATCAAAGAAAAGGGAGGAATGAAACCGAGCGGGGCCGTATGGGGCTCCCAGGCATGGAGGCCTTTTTGTTCCCCATTTCTTGTAGGCAAGACTCCAGCCTCCATGACCTTCCCTGAGTTCCAAAGAGCAGATTCAAAAAGTTGCAAATCAAGGGAGGAGCAGCCAGGAAACCACCTGAGGCAAGATTAAAGGGACCAGAGAAGCTCATCAAGATTAGGAGACCACCTGAGACCCTGCACACACCCTAATCTTGTCAGCAACCCCACTCTTTTGAAACTCTGCAGAAGAAAGAAGAATGCAAGACATACCCCTGACCACGAGCCCTGCCTATAAGACCTCCCTATTCCCCAGGGAGGGAGGCACAGTTCTTGAGGCGCTAGCCTGCTGTGTTCCCTGCTTTGCCTGGCAAAGGATAAAGCCACCCTTTCTTTCTGCTCCAAAACTGTCTCCATATCTCATTTCGGCATCCGGGTACAGGGAGCCAAGATTTTGGCAGCACTAATACTGCCTGAAGCTGTGGGGCAGTGTCAGGAATTCTACACATGAATTTCCGAGGGACACAAACATTCCCACCATGGCATCTCCCACGCTTCATTTTGCCTTTTTTTTTTTTTTTTCTGTATATCTAACAGCAACCAAATGTGTTCATTTTGAAGATTTTTCTGTCAGCATTTTTTAAGAATGAAGAGGAGTGGAGGTATGGAGAAGTTAAACATCAGACATAAGCCATCTAACCACAGAAGAGAGCAGAGAATTTTTTAAAAGGAAAAACATAAGCCCCTGCCCAGAGGGCTTGTGGTGTCGATTAGACACGTGGAGGGAGCGCGACAAGACAGGGCAGGCACTCAGGGAGACAGGTGGCAGCCAAGGATAACTGTCTTTGTTCCTGGCCAGGCCAGCCTGTCACCTGCCACCTTGGAGGCAGCTCAGGGGAAGGCTCCAGAGAGAGATTAGAGAGAGGACTGAGTGGGATGAATTACTTCCAGTAATAAGTGGAAATGAAGAATGGCTGAGAGGGGCCCAGACACTTGGCTTCTGACTCCTTTCCTCATATTCCTGTGCATGAGAGGGAGACATGAAGAATACCGATGAAGCTGCTCCCCAACCTTCACAAGACTAAGAGGAAAAGGCAGACCTGAGAACCAAACAGAGGGTGTCTAGGATTTGACACTGGCATTGCTAAATATCATATGTGTATATGTAGGAGTGTGTGTATGTGTATGTGTGTGTGTGTATATGTATTTACTGTTCCAAGGTTAGTTTATTCTTCTAACATATGTTATTGTGCTGAACCCTTGTGTGCGGGTGACATCTTCCAGCCTCACCCATGCCATAACCCTGCAGCATTCTCTATTCATAAATTCCAGGGCTAGAGCCCAAAGATATCTCAGTGCAACACATCTTGTCACATTGAAATAAAAGCAAAATTAAAACCTAGACATTGTGGAATGCCTCATAAAGCTTCCCCGACACAAAACCCAAGCTCAGATTTCCCAGCGTAAAACTGCTGCTCCTAAGACAACCTTCTTAATAGGCATGTGGAATATGTAGGTCAAGAAGGACAGATTTTAATCCTTTTATTACAAGAAATTACATCAGTTCAAGGCACGATATTGAAGGAGAGTGTCCTGAGCAAAGTTGATGAAGGGTGGCAAAGTCTGTCCAATGTGGGATTCAACCCTGGTTCACCAAGGCCGCAGCTGGGACTTGTATCCTGTGAATGCTCCCCTCTGTCCCTGGATGGGCAATCTCATAAACTAAGAGAAAAAGGGGGAGTCTGTGAGCACTCAGGTCCTGATCCTTGAGTTTACCTGACTACTTCATTCCTTTTTGTACTGTTTTTTTTTGTTTGTTTGTTTTTTAAATTTATTATTTATTTTTGGCTGTGTTGGGTCTTCGTTTCTGTGCCAGGGCTTTCTCTAGTTGCGGCAAGTGGGGGCCACTCTTCATCGCGGTGCACAGGCCTCTCACTGTCGCGGCCTCTCTTGTTGCGGAGCACAGGCTCCAGACGCGCAGGCTCAGTAGTTGTGGCTCACGGGCCTAGTTGCTCCGTGGCATGTGGGATCTTCCCAGACCAGGGCTCGAACCTGTGTCCCCTGCATTGGCAGGCAGATTCTCAACCACTGCGCCACCAGGGAAGCCCTTCATTCCATTTTAAGATAGTCACCTCCGTTTACTAAATGGCAACTCGCCCAGTTACACAGCAGTAAATTAAAGTGTTAGTTGGAATTGAGTTTTCGCATTGTTCCCTTTCTTCAGTGATTTCAAAACTTGTGGAGGACGAGTATTTTAGACTGTGCCAGCCAGAGGAAGGGAAAAGAGATTCACAAGGTTTGACAGTTCTGATGAATGAATAGTTGAAACATCACAGGCTGACTCTTCAGGAGCCATAGAGATAGCCAGGACCCAGAGAGAGGCAAAAGCCTTTCTTGGAGAGGAAAGACTCTACCTGGTTGGTAAGAGGGTGACAGCTTTCAGCCCCTTCCAAGCTCCACCTATGGCATAGAGGGTAGGAAGTGCTAAGACAGGGGGAAAGAAAATGGCCTCCCTGTTGGTGCCCGGGTCTCGAGTGCTGACTTCCAGAGCTGAGGCTGGACCTGACACTAGACCCACATCCTCAGTTGCTGAACTACTGGGGGGAAAACAAGATAGAGGCACCTTGAGCCTGCAGTTCATTTCTCTTCATCCCCCACTGTGAATGGGGAAAGTTTGGGACAAGCCCTGATGTGTGCAATGAAAGCTGTCTTTCTGGATTTGCAAGTAGATTAATGAGGTTGAGTTTTATAGAAAACATGTTTCAAACACATTAGCCACAGGCCAAACATCTCCTTGGAAGAATTTTATTTTTAGAAGAGACTTAAGAGTACTTTCTTTACAGTACCTGATACTAAAATCAATCCCTGTGATTACTTGAAACTCTATTTACTGTAAACCTTCCAGGACAAGAAAGGTTTTGACAAATTCTCACCAGAGTGGGGTTGCATGCTCCACTAATCTCACTCATGAAAACTGGGAGTGGAGAGGGTGGGAAGCAGTCCGGCAGTTACACTCGGCCGTCTCCTGCTTTTAAAGTTGTCTGACAGAAACTGCCAGACCAGAGAACCAAGTTCCTATTTGGATTTGACACAGTCTTGGGCGTGTCACAACTTTTCTAAGTCTCAATTTTCCTATTTATATAAGAAAGAATTGCAAGGATTTCCCTGGTGGCGCAGTGGTTAAGAATCCGCCTGCCAATGCAGGGGGCACGGGTTCGAGCCCTGGTCCGGGAAGATCCCACATGCTGCGGAGCAACTAAGCCCGTGCGCCACAACTACTGAGCCTGCGCTCTAGAGCCCGCGAGCCACAAGTACTGAGCCCGCGTGCCACAACTACTGAAGACCGTGCACCTAGAGCCTGTGCTCTGCAACAAGAGAAGCCACCGCAATGAGAAGCCCGCGCACCGCAACGAAGAGTAGCCCCTGCTCCCTGCAACTAGAGAAAGCCCGCATGCAGCAATGAAGAACCAACACAGCCAAAAATAAATAAATAAATTTAAAAAAATAAACAAATAAACTGGTACTGACTTGTAGAATCTCTGTGGGGAGAGAAACTTCCTTAAAAAAAAAAAAAGAAAGAATTGCAAAAACCATTTCCTTCCTAACCCAGGAATTGCTTTCAGAACTATGAAAGTACACCTGAGATTCCCTCAGCTTTGCTAAGGAACATACCTACCGGCACAAATTTGAGTCAAATCATATCTGGAGGTTTTACATTTAAAGTGGAAACATTTTCAGGATTGCTGTTTCAATCCCTCCAACAAACCTATGAGGCAGGTAATATAGATGAGAGGTTGGGACTTAGAGAGCTTATGTATTTTTCTCAGTCCCAGAGCTATTAGGTGATAAACTGGTACCGTTCATTTGTTTCTACTGCAGCAATTCCCCATCACCTTTTCTAGCTGATTTCCGTGACCAGTTGCAGAGAATTCACCTGTCTCAAGAGTCTAGGACTGAATAATAGTTGTAATAGTTGCTACCAACTGAGGCTCTACTATGAGCCATGTATTTGGACAGTTACATTCACTAACTCAAACCCTCACAGCAACCCTGCAAGTAGGTGGTATTGTCCTCATTTTATAGATCAGTAATGCTAGAATCATTTAAATATATATGATGGAGTAAGGATTCAGATCTTTGCCGTGCCACCTTCCACTCTACGATTAGGAGAGAAAGAATTCCATCAGGGGACTCTGGAAAGTCTAATGACCTTCCCTATATCACTAGATTCCTGGGGACTTCAACTCAAGGTGCTCTTACCAGGGGCAAGTCTTTAAAGCTCACCCAAATCTATATGCTGTTGGCTGTGGAACATCCAGAAGGTATGGTTAACTATATCAGTCTACTATGTAAAATTCCTACCTGAGAGGGAAAACTCACTCATGTTCTGGGGAAATCCAGAATTTATTAACCTTCCACCTCGGACTACAGCACATCATGGCCATTTATGAAAAAGCAATTATTTGTATGTCTACAAAATATATCATCCTCTTCATGAGATTATAATCTCTGGGGAAGCAGAGTCCATAGGTTGTACTTTGTGTCTGCCTTGCCCACAGAGAATGTAAAGCAGATACTCCATAAATACAACCAGCCCAGTGGGTAGGTGGGTGGGTAGGTTGAATGACTGGGCTGCAAGAAAGTTTAGGGGAGACTTCAGCTTCCCTGAGACTTCAGATAAAAAATAAAAAAGATAAAAATAAGAAAGTGGGGGGCATGAAACTACATTAAAGAGAGCCCAAGTAAGCAAGGTACAGACCATTTTAAAAGGCCAGAGAATTCAATCCCACACTCAACCCAGAAGGGATAAAGTTAGCACAGTGCAAAACAATGTAAAAAGTAAACAATGTAAAAGCAAGAGGATTTTTCCCCTTCAGTAGTCCAGCAAAATTGCAGCACCGCAAAATATGTCTTATTCTAGGTAGCAAGTAGCAAGCATGCAGTCCCAGGGGGTGTGACAGTCCTGTTATTAAGTCAGGGCTCATAAAATACATACTCTTGTGGGGACTTTTGCCAAAGTTCTCAGAAGTCCATCTGTGCTTTTGCTTCTGGAAGGTTGCCTTCCCAGGAATATATCCATAAATTAATCACTCTAATCATCAGCCACCTCCAGGACAGGGCTTGTCATGCGGGGGGGTGGCGGGGGAGGTGTTAAGAACGTACTTTACATATAGAAGAAAGATCCTCCCCTTCCTAGAGCACCCAGAGAACTAAGAGGAACGGAAGCTTAACCACGAGTTTACATTATGTTCAATTTTTAAAGAATCCTCAAGTGCAGTAAACACTTCATTCATTACCCATGGGTAACTTCGTTACTTTACAAATTTTCCACCTCATTTGCCATCACAGGGTGACATCCCCCCGTGTCCAAAAATGGCGCAGGGTATCCCAGCACCTAACATTAGTCAGTGAGGATCCAGGGAATGCTTCTGCATTTTAATATCAGCTAAAGCAAGCATAATACAGTTAAACCTGTTATTCTCCTTCCCTCCCCCATCCCCGCTCACACTACACACACACACACACACACACATGCACGCACCCACGCACACGCGTGCACGCGCATACACACACACACACACACACACACACATTCCAAAGCTAATTACATGTGATTTGGGGGTTTTTCCAGAGCTAAGAGATTATCCACCTCACTGTTCCCCTAGAGTCAACTGCGTTGTGACACATTTTACCATCCTGCTTAAAGAAGCAGGTCTGACATCTCATCCTGTGGCTCTTTTAGAAAAGGGAAAACAGCGGGAATTTCACACAACCGGACCTGACCCTCAGCAGCACAAATCTGGGATGTGTTAGGGATGAGAAAACAGCTCCACATCTGCATGGCGACTTCCGTTCTCCGAGCTCCGGATGGACCAGAGACTTTTCACTGGGGCCTCACTAGTAAAGCAGGGTTCCATCCAGCCTGTCAGCCCAGGCCTCCAGGCGACTCCTCCTGACCACAGGAGGCCTCCCTGGCCTTTTGTTCTGCAGGCAGTTTGGACCACATCCCTTCAGCATTTCAGACTCCGCTGTTCCCAGCCCAAATCCAAGCTAATAATCCAATCTCCATCTGTTTCCCTGCTCTGCAAACATTTTAAATGGGAGATGCGTTGCTCTTTATTTCCTGTCTTACTCTCCCCACTGATTTTTAAACAGTTTGGCACTTCCACCCTCAGCGATGGATGCCCTTCACTGACCCATGGAGCCATGATAAGTGACCGCACAAACTCCAATCGGGGTGCTGAGCTGACAGCACGGTCTCCACTCAGAGTGCGGTCTAACCAGTCAAGATGCAATCTACTGCATCCGGAGGTTGATGCATTCTGACCTCTAGGGGGAGAGGGCTCCTCGTGCAACTGGCTCTATTCCCCCCTCTACCTTGTACTTTCTCCTTCCCTTGAGAATCACATCTTCGAGTCTCTGATGCTGTGTGCTAAGGAAAGGACAAGCACAATCCCCTGTTCCCAAAGCTGCTAATCACGAACAGCAGGGAAGATGGAGACGTCGCCCTCCACATTTGTGGGAGACAAATGTGCACACACACATAGCTCCGTTCTTGTCCCTGGAAGGCAGCGTTCTTTTTTGGCTTGAATTCCCAAGGGAAGTGGCTATTTTGAACCAGCCTGGGGGATATGAAGATAGCTGACCATTCTTGTTGTCCGAAAAGAGAGAGAGAATATCCAGAAGGTGAGGGACCGTCTGTGGCTGGTTTGAATACATTCTTTAAGTTTTACGTCGAAGTTGATTCTTTTCCCATACGATTTCCATAATGTTCCTTTTCTTTATTTTTCCATGAAAAACTATCCTCCTATACTTTCCTATTTGTGACTCTCAAGGTTTATTAAAAATTTTTGAGGATAAAAAACACAGAAGTCCCTCCAGGCATGTTATTAGTGCCCAATAAGCTGAAACTTGAAACAAAACTGTAAAATTAAGTTTTTCTCCAACACTCAATACTTCTCCCGCCCCCAACAGGCACACACACTTTGCTTGCTTCTCTCACCACCTTGATACCCTCCTGAGGCTTCCTGGCAGCCTTGGGCATGGGACAGTGGCCTACCCACCCACCCCCGTCCTGCAGTTGCCTGAGCTCCAACTTCACCCCTTCCCCCATCACTTAATCTCTCAAACTCATTCAAACAGATGTGTTAATGGATGATAATGGAAAATAACAATAACAACACTTTACAAATGTATGGAGTAAAATACTGTTCAAAGCACTGAATAGTTTTCAAGGCTTTTACATTAAATCATTTCACTTGATAATGTTTCTTACATTGGCCCATTGGCTAGACAGGACAGAAATTTTCGTCTCCGTTTTATGGAAGAGGAAATTGAGATCCTTAGAGTTTAAATGTCCGGCCCAAAGTCACAGCGCTGGAAGGATGAGGGTTGGGACTAGATCCTAATGTTCCGGCACCTTGTTCCCATGCTGTGGCTGGACAGTTGCTCTTTCAGCCTGTGTGTCTCCTTTTGAAAAAGAACAGCTAAAGTAGGCAATGTCTTAATTGTTTCACAAGGCAGAGACACACTAGAACCGCTGGGGGTACTTGTTCATAGTGCAGATTCCTGGGCACCACCCCAGACCTACTGAATCTGAATCTGAGAGTGGGGACTAGAAATCTATAATTTAATTCATTTCTAGAATGATTCTTATACACACTAATGTCTGAGAACCTTTTTTTTTTAAGTCAAAGAGCTAGATTTCTAATGGTGAAATTTCAGCCTTTAGAGAAAGGTTAAAGAACTATATGAGAAACTCATGTTGAATGCCGTTAATGCTTTCTGAGCACACATCTACTATGCTGTGGTCTGCACATCCCAGAATAGCAAGACTCTGCCGAAGTACTGTTCCCCACCTTCCCCTACACCCCAAGGCTATTCTGCCCCAACCTGGAGCACCCACCGCAATTTGGAGAGGGGGCCATGTACTGTGCTTTTTTCTGTTTTCTGTCCTCAGTCTCCATGTTCTGTTGTGCTTGATGCTGTTAAGTATAAACTCAGAAAGGAGAAGAAAGAATAAAAGAGTATTAGGAAAACACTCTCGTCTTCCATTCAAGAACATTTTTCTCCACCATTATGGAAGAATAATACGTTATTATCAAGGATCAAATCCCCATTGTGACTACATTTATGTAAAATTCCGAAACATCTGGATAATTGATTGACTTTTTCTCTTTTCATTTGACTGTGCAGCATTGTGTACAACCAGCCCGTGTGTTCCCCCATGGGAACCGCTGTGGATATAAATCCATCCCTCAGCTCTTTAATTAAAGTTGCAAAAACATCAAGAGGTCTCACCCTTGTAAACATAAGAAGCCTTTCCAGGAAATAGCTCTGCCTCTTGTGTTAACAGATGTCATGGGGCAGTTGGGTGGGAGAGTGTTGTTTTAAAATTCTCAATCTGCCTTGCAGGAGTTTTTTCCTTAGATGGTTCCTGGATAGCACCACACTTTTCTCTTTTCAACTTTCACATCACCTCATGCAGCTTTTCTGCTCCTCCTCATAGCTGTGGTCTGAACTTCTGTGTCCCCACCCCGGATTCATACATTGAAATCCTATCCCGCAAGATGAATGGGAGGTGATTAGGTCAGGAGACCCCAGAGACAACACTTGCACCTTCCACCATGTGAAGGCAAAGCAAAAAGTCAGCAGTCTGCAATCTGGAAGAGGGCCTTCACCGGAACTCGACCATGCTGGCACCTTGATCTTGGACTTCCATCCTCCAGAACTGTGAAAATGAATTTCTATTGTGTATAAGCTATTTTGTTATTGCAACCAGAACAGACTAAGACACTCACCTTGAACGCTTGCCATGTGGACCAGAAATAACCCAAAGACCAATTCCTTAGACCTCTGATGGCCATCATCTGCCATGGCTGATTTCCCTGGATTGGACCACATTCTCATTATTTGCCTCCTGAGAGAGTGAGCAGCTTTGTAGTACCACAATACTGCATGCATCTTCCTGACTTTAAATATCTGGGTGAAAAGTAGAAAATCTTTTCAGAAAATCATCATGGTAACAAGGTTCCAGACACCAAAATTTTTTTTTAATCCAGATTCTTTTGGGGTTATTGGTTTCAATGTCTCTTTGCATGCTGCTTCGCCAACAACAAGCAGCCTTCCAGGTAAGTGTTCTTCTGTTCCAAGAAAGGATGGCAAGCTACTATAAGGAAGAACTGAGTGCCTTCATCCCAGCAGGGGAGCAAGTCAGAACAGAGGAGAGCTAGGAGAATACTTCACAGAAGCAGCAGGGTGAGGAGACAATGTACAGGAGGTTGGGGGTCAGAGATTTTGAAATCTTGAAGATAAGCAATTCTGAGTTCAGCCACCATGCAGCAATCAGTCCCAAGATATGGCTGATAAGCAACTAAAGAGAACAGAGATAAAGGTCATTGGAACTGACTCCATCAAGGAATGGAGCTGGGAGGGCAGAGATGCCTCCACCTGGATGCCAAAGTCCCTGGGATAATCAGCACATACCAACCTGTGCTCAAATCATGGAGAACAGCTAAGATTGTCCACCAGATGTCAAATGATGAAAGCAGCAAAGCAGTAAATGAGGCAGTAGGAGAGGGTTGGCCTTCCAAAGAAGTGCTATACTCAGAAGATGGTGGAACAATGGTCTAGAAGCAGAGGAGATGCAAGGGTTATAGCAGCCAACCTCATGGTTTGGGCACCCACTGGGAGAGAAGTGTTGCCTCTGGGATTTCCTCACCCTCCTCCCCATTATTTCCAACCCATCCCACTCCTGTATCCTACCACCCAAGAGATTCTGGCAAAGCTCTCAATCCTTGCCCCTATGCTTCAGGATCTGCCTCTGTGTGCCGGCTACACAAAGACCAGAGCAGCAATCACTCCAGAGCCCATAGCTCTGTTCAGTCAGCATCCAGCAGAAGGTGAGTGGGAACATGAGTGTGACTCCATCCAAGGAGAGCACCACAGGGAGGAGACAGGCCCCCAAGTGAATGTACTCTGAACCTCTCACATCTTAGAGCAAAAGTTCAGTAGCAGAGAGTCTGAGAGGTAGAGGAGGGATGAGTTCAGAGAGAGAAATGGTGCTCGTGCAAAGAGAAACCCTTGCACTCACGCTGCTCTTAGGCATGAATGAGCCTCCAAAAGCCCAGGCTGAATGTAGCATGACTGATACCCAATGAGTTGGTATCATGGGAAGCAGAAGAAAGAGCACTGGACTGAGAGTCTGAAAACTGAAATCTAGATCTGACCACCACTAATTTCTGGTGTGACCCTAGGCAGGTCATTTAACATCTTTGGGCCTTAGTTTCCTCATATGTAACAGAAAGGGGTTAGGTTGGACGATCTCTAAGGCTTCCTCTAGCTCTGACGTCCAATCACATTTGGCTCAGGGAGGAGGGAGTTGAGGGAAGCACAGAGGCCCTAGATGATAGGGTATTACTGCCAAAATCACCTTTTCCTCTCCCTCCTGTTCTCTCACTGACATGCCCTTTATTATCTTGTTGTTGTTGATGTAGTGCTTTTCCCACAGAGCTCTGTGGGATTGGACAGCAGAGCACACACAGAGCACATAGGAAAGGAGAGTGGCAGTAGGAAAGGCGGGTCAGGGCTTCTCTAGGAATTCCCAAGCCCCTGCCCTCCAGGGCTGCAGGCTGAGGAGGCGGCCTTCCAGACTGCGACTCTGAGAAGGTGAAGGTCTCTCAACATCCTCACCCCCTCCACACCCTGCAACCTTCTCACCTATGTTCCTGGTTCCAGCACCAGGTCACTGGTCATTGTTCTCCATCATATCCTGCTTTCTTTCCAAACTTCTCTGGGAGTCTGGCTCATTCCTGTAAAGGTCAAGGAGCTGAGTTGGTAGGATTTGTAAATCACAGTATGCTTCTGGCAACAAATGGGCTTTGCTACACAGCAAAACATGGCAAAATTTAGTAATTTAAAGCAACAATCATTTTATTTGCTCCAATTCTGTGGGCCAGCTAGGTGGTTCTTCTGATCTGGGATGGCTTCTCTGTGGCTAGATGATCTAGGATATTATATTTCCGCCCAACAGAAATATAATATAAATCATGTCTGTAATTTGAAATTTTCTAGGAGCCACATTTTAAAGACTTACACAGGTGAAGTTCATTTTAATTATATATTTTAAGTTAACCCAATATAACCAAAGTATTATTATTTCAATATGTAATTAATATAAAAATTATTAATGAAATAGTTTACATTCTTTTATACAAGTCTTCAAAATCCAGTGTGCATTTTAAACTTACAGCACATCTCAATTCATACTAGCCACATTTCAAGTGCTCGACAGCCACTGTATAAGACAGTGAAGGTCTAGAATGACCTCACTCGTGCACTGGGGTTCTATTGCTGAAAGAAACTCTTCCTCTGTCATGCAGACAAACCTGGGCTGGTCTCCTGGAGGATGAGAGGCTATGTGAAGAGAAGCTCCAGCAATTCCAGCCATTCCAGTCATCCCAACTGACACCTCAGACATGTGAGTGAGGTCTAAACTCCTACTGGCCAAAGCAAGTCACATGACCTAACCCAGAGTCAGTGTGGGAGGAACCTATCTGAGGGCCTGGTTACCAGGAGATAATTAGGAGGCCACTTCTTCCAAACCCCCAGGCTCCAGGGAGACATCCCACCACCACCACCAGCCTCCTCCTCTTTCCCTAGAAAATTTAAACACAGAAGAAAACACAAAAAAGCAAAATTAAAATAATTTGTAATCCTTCCTGCCACAAATAACCACAGATAATCCTGTCTCCCACAGATGCTGTTACCTTTCCACCATTTTTTCAATGCATATATACATAGTCATGTTACACTTACAATCAAATTATAATAATACTATTTTCATTTAACAAAACATCCTTAACATATTCCCATGTTATTAAATATTCTTCTAAGATGTGAATTTTAGTGGTTTAATACCACAATTTATTTAAATACTCCCTTATTGTTAAAGGAGTGTTTCCCATTTTTTCATGCTTATAAATAATGAGGAAATGAACCCTCTTAGTTCATACATTTTCCATTCATTCAAGCCAATATGTGAAAAATGGATTCCTAGAAATATAGATTTTGGGTCAAAAAATACTGCACATGTCAAAGTGTCTGATTAATTGATTCATTCATTCCATCAACAAATAGTTACCAAGCACCTCTAAGGTCCAGACACTCTTAAAGGTGCTAGGGATACAGCAGTGAGCCAAACAGACAAAGATTCTCTATTCTCATGGAGGAGCTTACATTCTACTAGTGGGAGGCGTCAATAAGGAAAGAAGTATATTCTCTATTATGTTAGAGAATAATAAATGCTATGGAGTAAAGTTGATTGGGCATAGAGGATGTGGAGTGCCAGGGTGGGGAGCCAGGCTACAAATGTGATTAAGATAGTCAGCAAAGGCCTCCCTTATGTGACATTTGCTCAAAATATATTGTTCAGTTCATTTTTTCAGGGTGTATAAGATGGGGGGAGGGCAGGACACTGGGGGAAAGTACTAAACAGGTGACTAAAAAGGTCAGAGTCCAGTTCAGCTCCATTGTAGGTCTTCCCTGGGCTAGTCCATTTGCCTTAATCTATAAACAACTGTAGAGTTACAACTAGACCCCAGGTTGTCAAGCTGGGGATCCGTGGGGGTGGAGGCCCATGCTGTGAGTCCCGCAGGGATATATACACAGTGGTACCCACATAACTGTGGGGGATAATTACAGTGAAGAAGACATTGTGGGGAGAGGGCAGACAGCAGAAGCAACAAGAACCACAGTCCTGCAGCCTGTGGAACAAAAACCACATTCAAGAAAGATACACAAGATGAAAGAGCAGAGGGCTATGTACCAGATGAAGGAACAAGATAAAACCCCAGAAAAACAACTAAATGAAGTGGAGATAGGCAACCTTCCAGAAAAAGAATTCAGAATAATGATAGTGAAGATGATCCATGACCTTGGAAAAAGAATGGAGGCAAAGATCGAGAAGATGCAAGAAATGTTTAACAAAGACCTAGAAAAATTAAAGAAAAAACAAACAGAGATGAACAATACAATTAACTGAAATGAAAACTACACTAGAAGGAATCAATAGCAGGATAACTGAGGCAGAAGAATGGATAAGTGACCTGGAAGACAGGATGGTGGAATTCACAGCTGTGGAACAGAATAAAGAAAAAAGAATGAAAAGAAATGAAGACAGCCTAAGAGACTTCTGGGACAACGTTAAACGCAACAACATTCGCATTTTAGGGGTGCCAGGAGGAGAAGAGAGAGAGAAAGGACCAGAGAAAATATTTGAAGAGATTATAGTCGAAAACTTCCCTAACATGGGAAAGGAAATAGCCACCCAAGTCCAGGAAGCGCAGAGAGTCCCATACAGGATAAACCGAAGGAGAAACACGCCGAGACACATAGTAATCATATTGGCAAAAATTAAAGACAAAGAAAAATTATTGAAAGCAGCAAGGGAAAAACAACAAATAACATAGAAGGGAACTCCCATAAGGTTAACAGCTGATTTCTCAGCAGAAACTCTACAAGCCAGAAGGGAGTGGCATGATATACTTAAAGTGATGAAAGGGAAGAACCTACAACCAAGATTACTCTACCCAGCAAGGATCTCATTTAGATTTGATGGAGAAATCAAAAGCTTTAAAGACCAGCAAAAGCTAAGAGAATTCAGCACCACCAAACCAGCTCTACAACAAATGCTAAAGGAACTTCTCTAAGTGGGAAACACAAGAGAAGAAAAGGACCTACAAAAACAAACCCAAAACAATTAAGAAAATGGTCATAGGAAGACACATATCGATAATTACCTTAAACGTGAATGGATTAAATGCTCCAACCAAAAGACACAGGCTTGCTGAATGGATACAAAAACAAGACCCATATATATGCTGTATACAAGAGACCCACTTTAGACCTAGGGACACATACAGACTGAAAGTGCGGGGATGGAAAAAGATATTCCATGCAAATGGAAATCAAAAGAAAGCTGGAGTAGCTATATTCATATCAGATAAAATAGACTTTAAAATAAAGAATGTTACAAGAGACAAGGAAGGACACTACATAATGATCAAGGGATCAATCCAAAAAGAAGATATAACAATTATAAATATATATGCACCCAACATAGGAGCACCTCAATACATAAGGCAACTGCTAACAGCTATAAAAGAGGAAATCGACAGTAACACAATAATAGTGGGGGACTTTAACACCTCACTTACACCAATGGACAGATCATCCAAAATGAAAATAAATAAGGAAACAGAAGCTTTAAATGACACAATAGACCAGATCGATTTAATTATTTATAGGACATTCTATCCAAAAACATCAGATTACACTTTCTTCTCAAGTGCGCACAGAACATTCTCCAGGATAGATCACATCTTGGGTCACAAATCAAGCCTCAATAAATTTAAGAATATTGAAATCATATCAAGCATCTTTTCTGACCACAACGCTATGAGATTAGAAATGAATCACAGGGAAAAAAACGTAAAGAACACAAACACATGGAGGCTAAACAATACGTTAATAAATAACCAAGAGATCACTGAAGAAATCAAGGAGGAAATCAGAAAATACCTAGAGACAAATGACAATGAAAACACGATGATCCAAAACCTATGGGATGCAGCAAAAGCAGTTCTAAGAGGGCAGTTTATAGCTATACAAGCCTACCTCAGGAAACAAGAAAAATCTCTAATAAACAATCTAAACTTACACCTAAAGGAACTAGAGGAAGAAGAACAAACAAAACCCAAAGTTAGCAGAAGGGAAGAAATCATAAAGATCAGAGTAGAAATAAATGAAATAGAAACAAAGAAAACAATAGCAAAGATCAATAAAACTAAAAGCTGGTTTTTTGAGAAGATAAACAAAACTGATAAACCATTAGCCAGACTCATCAAGAAAAAGTGGGAGGGACTCAAATCAATAAAATTAGAAATGAAAAAGGAGAAGTTACAACAGACACTGCAGAAATACAAAGCATCCTACGAGACTACTACAAGCAACTCTATGCCAATAAAATGGACAACCTGGAAGAAATGGACAAATTCTTAGAAAGGTATAACCTTCCAAGACTGAACCAGGAAGAAATAGAAAATATGAACAGACCAATCACAAGTAATGAAATTGAAACTGTGATTTTAAATCTTCCAACAAACAAAAGTCCAGGCCCAGATGGTTTCACGGGTGAATTCTATCAAACATTTAGAGAAGAGCTAACACCCATCCTTCTCAAACTCTTCCAAAAAATTGAGGAGGAAGGAACACTCCCAAACTCATTCTATGAGGCCACCATCACCCTGATACCAAAACCAGACAAAGACACTACAAAAAAAGAAAATTACAGACCAATATCACTGATGAATATAGATGCAAAAATCCTCAACAAAATACTAGCAAACAGAGTCCAACAACACATTAAAAGGATCATACACCATGATCAAGTGGGATTTATCCCACGGATGCAAGGATTCTTCAATATATACAAATCAATCAATGTGATACACCATATTAACAAATTGAAGAATAAAAACCATATGATCATCTCAATAGATGCAGAAAAAGCTTTTGACAAAATTCAACACCCATTTATGATAAAAACTCTCCAGAAAGTGGGAATGGAGGGAACCTCCCTCAACATAATAAAGGCCATAAACAACAAACCCAAAGCAAACATCATTCTCAATGGTGAACAACTGAAAGCATTTCCTCTAAGAACAGGAACAGGAAAAAGATGTCCACTCTCACCACAATTATTCAACATAGTTTTGGGAGTCCTAGCCATGGCAAACAGAGAAGAAAAAGAAATAAAAGGAATACAAATTGGAAAAGAAGAGGTAAAACTGTCACTGCTTGCAGATGACTTGATACTATACATAGAGAATCCTAAAAATGCCACCAGAAAACTACTAGAGCTAATCAGTGAATTTGGTAAAGTTGTAGGATACAAAATTAATGCACAGAAATCTCTTGCATTCCTATACACTAATGCTGAAAAATCTGAAAGAGAAATTAAGGAAACACTCCCATTTACCATTGCAACAAAAAGAATAAAATATCTAGGAATAAACCTACCTAGGGAGTCAAAAGACCTGTATGCAGAAAACTATAAGACACTGATGAAAGAAATTAAAGATGATACCAACGGGTGGAGAGATATACCATGTTCTTGGATTGGAAGAATCAATATTGTGAAAATGACTATACTACCCAAAGCCATCTACAGATTCAATGCAATCCCTATCAAATTACCAGTGGCATTTTTTACGGAACTCGAACAAAAAAATCTTAAAATTTGTATGGAGACACAAAAGACCCCGAATAGCCAAAGCAGTCTTGAGGGAAAAAAACGGAGCTGGAGGAATCAGACTCCCTGATTTCAGACTATACTACAAAGCTACAGTAATCAAGACAATATGGTACTGGCACAAAAACAGAAACACAGATCAATGGAACAAGATAGAAAGCCCAGAGATAAACCCACACACCTATGGTCAACTAATCTATGACAAAGGAGGCAAAGATATACAATGGAGAAAAGACAGTCTCTTCAATAAGTGGTGCTGGGAAAACTGGACAGCTACATGTAAAAGAATGAAATTAGAACACTCCCTAACACCAAAGACAAAAATAAACTCAAAATGGATTAGAGACCTAAATGTAAGACCGGACACTATAAAACTCTTAGAGGAAGACATAGGAAGAACACTCTTTGACATAAATCACAGCAAGATCTTTTTTGACCCACCTCCTAGAGTAATGGAAATAAAAAGAAAAATAAACAAATGGGACCTAATGAAACTTCAAAGCTTTTGCACAGCAAAGGAAACCATAAACAAGACGAAAAGACAACCCTCAGTATAGGAGAAAATATTTGCAAATGAATCAACGGACAAAGGATTAATCACCTAAATATATAAACAGCTCATGCAACTCAATATTAAAGAAACAAACAACCCAATCCAAAAATGGGCAGAAGACCTAAATAGACATTTCTCCAAAGAAGACATACAGATGGCCAAGAAGCACATGAAAAGCTACTCAACATCACTAATGATTAGAGAAACGCAAATCAAAACTACAGTGAGGTATCACCTCACACCAGTTAGAATGAGCATCATCAGAAAATCTACAAACAACAAATGCTGGAGAGGGTGTGGAGAAAAGGGAACCCTCTTGCACTGTTGGTGGGAATGTAAATTGATACAGCCACTATGGAGAACAGTATGGAGGTTCCTTAAAAAACTAAAAATAGAATTACCATATGACCCAGCAATCCCACTACTGGGCATATACCCAGAGAAAGCCATAATGCAAAAAGACACATGCACCCCAATGTTCATTGCAGCACTATTTAGAATAGCCAGGTCATGGAAGCAACCTAAATGCCCATCGACAGATGAATGGATAAAGAAGATGCGGTACATATATACAATGGAATATTACCCAGCCATAAAATGGAACGAAATTGGGTCATTTGTTGAGACGTGGATCCATCTAGAGACTGTCATACAGAGTGAAGTAAGTCAGAAAGAAAAAAACAAATATCGTATATTAACGCATGTATGTGGAACCTAGATAAATGGTACAGATGAACCGGTTTGCAGGGCAGAAGTTGAGACACAGATGTAGAGAACAAACATATGGACACCAAGGGGGGAAAGCCACGGGGGGTTGGTGACAGTGGTGTGATGAATTGGGTGATTGGGATTGACATGTATACACTGATGTGTATAAAACTGATGACTAATAAGAACCTACTGTATAAAAAAGTAAATAAAATAAAATTTAAAAATTAAAAAAAGAAAAAAAGAGAAAACATTCAAAACATTTCATTTCATATTCAGTAGCCTGTGAGGTATAGTATTCCAAAATGAATGTATATTTTTAGGATATTGATTAAAGATTTTGTTTGTAACAGAAAAAAGAAAAAAAAAAAAGATATTGTGGGGCAGTGGGGTCTTTGAGCATTTTCCCCATAGGTCAACTCTCAGTCTCATTGGGGCTGACTCACCTCTTTGGTCAAGTGTTTTTTCTGATTGGCCAGAAACCTCCCAGAAGCTACAATCAGTTACTTTTTTTTCTCAGAAAACTCAGGCCATAAATGAAGACCCTCTTCCACCATCATAGCAAAGTGCTTGCAAATATTTATTAACACTGAGTATATATTTTTGATGAATGCGTGGTAAATTAAATAAACTGAGTTAAGAATAAATAAAGAAATACCTATATTTGATGAAGGTGCAGAGGACTTCACTATTCACAAAGCAAGCCCATGGAATTGTAGAGGCAGAGTAAGATTAGAAAGATGATAGTAGTCTCATAAAAAGAGAACTTTAGTCTAGTTGTAATTCTACCACTGACTAGATTCATGTTCTTGGATGCTGCACTGATCTCTGGAATTGTCATATTTTTATCTGGACATGGATAACACAAAACAGTATACACCTCTACCTTTGAGGACCGGGTCCTAGAGAACACAAAGAAAGATCTTCCTGTGGAAACCATCCTTTGCTGCTACTCACAAAAGCATTCATTCATTCAAGCAACAAATGTATATGATGTGCCTATTATATGTGCCAGACATTATTCTAGATGTTGAAAACAACTATTCTGGGTGTCAGAGATAAACAAGAAAGACCAGTCCAGACCTACATTCTACGGCAGCAAGTAAATATATAAGTATATGAAAATAACCAGATAGCAACACATAAAGAGAAATGAAGAAAGCATGATGTAATAGAAAATGACTGAGTGGTCTCTTCAAGTTGGGTGGTCAGGTAAGACCTCTCTGAGGAAATGACGTTTAAGTTGAGATCTGAATGACAAGCAGGAGACAGATACATAAAAATCAGGGGCAAAAGGGAGATATAGACACCCTGAGGTGTGTTTAAGAAACAGAGAGGATACCAGAGTAGTTGGAGCTTCATGGGTGATGGGAGACTGATGTGAATTGAGGGTCAGGTAAGGAAGCCTTGTAGGAGGTTGAATTTTAATCGAAAAGCCATTGAAGAGCTTTGAGTAGAGAGCTGCATATCTGATTTGTGTATGGAAAATGGAGAAGGAGTTTGAGGGCAAGAGTAATAAAAAGAGTAGCAAAGAGACTACTGCAGTAATCTTGGTGAGAGATAGGATTAGGGTAGCAGCAGAGAAGAAAGAAGTGGACTGATTTTGTGGTATTTTTCAATAGGATTTCCAATGGATGAGATCTTGGCTTTGGCTAGTGGCTAGACGCTGGGACAATTTACAGAAATGGGAAAGATTATGGAAGTAGCAGATTTTGTGGTAAATCTCAAAAGATCTATTTTGATCTCATCAAGTTGGAGAAGACTATCAGATATCCAACGGAGGTGTTGAGTAGACAGCTGGAAATGAGTCCAGAATTTTGATCAAGTTCAGGTTTGCAGGGTACAAGTCTAATTTGGCAGGACATGGATGTGAGTCAGTGTAATCTGTTATTAACTCTTTTCATTAAGTTGTCAAATGATAAAATGAATGAGTAGTTGTAAGGAGAGTAAAGAACACTAACTCAGCCTCATAAGACCAGAATCATCTGCCACTAACTGAGCGAGTCGCTTCCCCGCCTCCAATCTTCATTGTGCTTGTCTGTCAAATAGAGTTAGTGGTGATACCTACCAAGAGGAGTTGTTCTGAGGATCAAAGGAGCCAACATTTGCAAAAGTGCCTAGTAGGGTACCTAGCACAACGGAGGCCTCTTTCAGTAAATGGCTGTCTACTCTATTCAATCTGTAAGGCCTTCTAGAAAAAGGCAAAGAAAAATATGGGGATCACCCTCAAAAGGAATCTTCTCCACACCTCACAGATCTTTTTGTTGACAGTGTTGGTAAAGGCAAAATCTACACTCTACAGAGCCCTCGCTTGAACCTAAAATTGGCTGCTTCTGGAAAAAAATGGTGATGAATTTCTTGACAGCCATGCTATTTGTCAGCCAATAACATATTTTTTCACACATAATTAGACTTAAACCAAGTGAGTGACAGTAAAAAAAAAAATGCATTCTACAAATATTATTACTACTTCTGAACATTACTTTAGTTTTCTCTCTCTCTCCCTCCCTTTCTCTCTCTCTCTCTCCTTTTTTTTTTTTTTCCTTAAGAAAGTGCCTGCAAGGAACCTATTTTGGGGGCTGACTTGGTTGTTTTCCTGGCTGTCCTCCAGGGAGGTTCGTAGCAAGGGTTGCTCAAGCTGCAGATAATGGTTTTGTGGGCTATTTGTTGCTGCTTTTAAGAGCCCAGAAAACCTCTCATTCCCATGTGTTCCTAGTTCACAAAGGAGGTGCTGGACTCCTGACCACTAACAACGAGCGCAGAGCCTCTGAAATCAAAGGGTTGGAGAGGGAAGGGGGAAGGGCTATTACTTAATTCCATGGTCATCTGTTCCCTTCTCAGGACAGTGGCAACTCTGCACTGGACCTGCTCCAGGATCCTGGTGGGAAAATCTGTAGATGACTACCACAGCAAACAGCATCCTTGGGGAATGTTCTTGTCATGTTTCTGTCATAAAGGGGCCATCTGCACTCAAGAGGTTTCCACAGAGGACACCAGTCCAGCAGGGTGTGTCACAAAGAGGCCACGGGGCACAGGCCTGCTGTGAACCACCCAGGCCTCTGCACAGGAGGTGGGGGCAGGGCTACCGCATGAAGGCCAGCGGCACAGCAGGACTGGACAAGCAGAGACGGTTAACTGGCCAGCTCAAGTGGGTCTTAATTCTGGGTGAATAAATTAAGCCTTGACATGTCACAGATATGGCTGTGCCTGGAAGCACCGGTACCAGCTTCTACTCTGAATTTGTTAGAAAGGATAACCTCCCTGGAGCTTCCGCCTGAATGGAGAGAAGTATCCCTGCACTCTTTAGGAAAAAGTCAAGTTAGGCCAGACAGTGGGCGTCTCCTGGTGGCAGCAAGTGGGCAGGAATCGGCAGGAAGCAAACCAAGGCCAAGAGTCATGTGAGCTGCCTCCTGGTAAAGCAGGTCCCTCTCACAGTCCCCTTGCTTTACCAACTTCCTGTCAAGAAGCCAGCCGTACTGCCTGTCCTGTCTGGGCAGTCCTGTGAATGACAGAGGTCCTGACCCAGTCACATGCAGGAAGGAAAGCAATTCCTCCCTCCAGAATTCCTCCCTTACCACCTTTCTGCATACTGTGCTTAACCCTGGACAAGCCTCCCTGGCCTCAGGGAATGTCTGTCAGGCACCAGGGCACAGCGGAAAGGGGGATCTGCATCCCGGGACTGGACCTGACACTGTGCTTCTCTGAACAAACTTCATTCAGTTATTCAACACATATAGACTGAGCTTTGTGAAAGTACCAGAGAGTTCCTAGACGCAGCAATCCAAAGGCAGTCTGCCCTCAGGTTTATGGGGTAATGAAGCACACAGGTAAGTACACCTCTCTGAGCCTCAGATTCCAATCTATGAAGTGTGGGTAACGGCAACAATATGGAAACATCATAAATGACCATCAGCATATGAGCACATCACTAGATTGTGGTATAAGTGTGAGAATTCTATAGAGCAGTGAAAGGGGATGAACTAGAACTGCATTTATCAATATAGATAAATAAGTGAAAAAAGCAAATTGAAGGATAGATTAGCAGGATTATTCATATAAAGTTGTAAAATATGCAAAGCAATAATAAATTATGGATACATATCTTTGTAATAAAGGCAAGAAATTATGCATGGGAATGATATGCCAAATTTGGAAAAACAGTTCTCTTTGGGGAGAAAGGGAGAGGGACTGGAACGCACGCTCAGGAGTTTGCCAGAAGAGATGCTCAGGAGTTTTCATCTAACCTGAAATGCTTTACCTTTTCAGGGAGCAAGAGGGTACACAGGTGTCTGTTATATTATTTCTATTTTTGGTATGCCTGAAATATATCGAAATAAAAGTTTAATGCTACATTGAACTTGCAAAGATAATTAGTTCTTTAATCCTTATAATCAGTCAATTGTACAGTAGTATGAATAACCCAAACAACAGATAACCCTAAGCATATCTATTTAGGCCTGGAACATGCCATTTGATTTCTGAGGAAGGGTAGATAAAAGGTTGACTTTCCAATTATTATTGATAATTACTATTATCAACATTTACTGAGTGCTTACTATGGGCCAGGCATATAACACATAGTCACTAAGGATTTTACATGCATTATTACCAATTTAAGTGAAGTTGCTGAAGCTCAGAGAAGTTGCCAACCTCACATGACCATAAGTTGGGAGTTCATTATTCAAACCCAGGTCCCTTTGCCTGAGTATTCAGCAGGGAGAAGCTGTAACGAGGAAGTAAACTCCTGGGCAACTCAGCACTCTTCCTGATTCAGTGCCTGATGCCAGGCAGGCCCCTCACCTACACCCTGTATCTCAGCTTTCTCTCACTGGCTAGAATTTGAGGATAGTAAACAATAGCTTCCACCTTGAATGGACTTTGTAATTGAAAATGGTGGACAAGTAAATGGTGGCTGGATGGTGCATGAATGGGGAATAGATGGTAAATAAATGGATGGTTGCTAGGTGGATGGATAATGGGTTCTGTACTGTAGAAGTGTAGATAGAAGGTGGATGGTGGATAGAATGAATGGATGGATTCTGGATGGATAGATGATGATTAGGTGATAAATGGGTAGATGATGGGTAAATGACAAATAGCTACATCTTCGAAAATGGATTCATAGCAGGTGAATGGTGGATGGGTAGACGGTGGAGAGATAGTGGATGGGTGGTAGGTGATGAGTGATGGTAAATGGATGGTTTAATGTATCATGGAGGAAGATGGATAGATGGCAAGTGGATGGTGAATGGATAATGAATGAAGATGGATATTGAATGGATAGTAAATGGATAATGAATGAAGATGGATATTGAATGGATAGTGAATAGGGGATGGAGGGGTAGAAAATGTGCAGATCTCTCTGGGGCCTTGGAGTGGATAAGTGTCACACAGTTACATACAGTGAGATTAAATGAAAGTCTCCTGCATTGTCCCCACCTTGGTGCCACTCTTGTAACTCTCATGGTTGCCCCTTTTCTCAGCTTGACTCTCCCTGTTGATATTTCTACCATCAGCTATGCGAAAGTGAGGTTAAGTTCAAAAATGACTTCTTAATTAGGCCATTACATTCCAGATCTAAAATACTTTTTTGCTTTTTATTATTTATTTACACTTAATTTCATAGATAACACATAAATATATTTTTATGAAAATAAGGCCAAATTCTCCATTAAACACTATACATAAGCCTCAAATGTCGGGCTCACCTCCCCAGAGATAAGAGTTTCCAGTTTGGTGACTATCCCAGTCTTTCTCAAGTCATTCACACAACCCTGTATGTTCCTATACAGTGTGGGGTCATTTATAAAAATTGTATCATGCTATATCCATCAGTCTAGAGCTTGGTTTTTCTTTCACTATCTTTTTATTTTTAGCAAAGTTATACAAGCACATAATTTAGAGTCAACTAGATCAATCAAGTTTATTAAGTCAAAACAGTGGTCCTCTGCCTCCCTGTCCCATTTCTTTCTTCCCACAGGCAACCACTTGCAATTCCTCTGGATGATTCTTTTGGTATTGACTTCCTACCTCTTAATAACATGCTTGCTACTGTTGTTTGTTTGTTTGTTTTAGGAATTATCAATTACTTTCGCACAGTAGAAGGTGAAATTTGGCTCTCTTTCCTCCTTCCCACCTCATTCTCCCCCATGTATTCGTCCCACAATTTCATTCTCCCAATATACTTACAGCACAATTTTGACTAGATCAGTATTTGGGAAACATAATGGTGACTATTCTGGAATTCACAGCTGAGTTTTGTAGTAAGCTATAATTAAATTCCTTCCCCACACAACTTTTTGTTTTCTCTGTATTTAATAATTATCTTTTTTCCATTTTCTTTATTTCCTAAGTAACTATGATTAATTCAACAAATTCATTGCCAATTGTTTAAATTTTTTCTCAATATATTCAGATAGTTCAGGTAGTCTGTTGATTACATCTTCTTGAAGAAGCCTCCCCTGGAATCTTCTCACCTGCTTCTGTTCTCCTTGTGTGCCAGGTGCCCAGCTCACATCATGGGATCTCCCTCCATAGTAGTCCTAAGAACTCTCTTCACCTCTTTCCTGCATTGGCTCTCCTGTGTCTTGTATCTTTTTTCTTCCTCTTGCTTCTCTCTCAATTTAATGGAGCACATTATCTATCCGGCAGCTTCCAGAGAAGGGGTACATGGAAAGTCAATTATTTGATACATGGTTGTCTGAAATGGCTTTATTCTACACTGACCCTTGATTGGTAGTTTGGCTACGTATAGAATTCTAAGTTATAAATCACTAACTTTGAAATTTTTGAAAGCATTACTCCACTGTGTTCTAGTTTCCAGTATTACCACTAAGAAGTGCAAGGCCATTTTGCTTCCTGATCCTTTGTATATGACCAGTGGTGAGGGATCTTCTTTTCGTTTCCAGTTATTGGTGTGCAAAACACCAAGTATTGCATGCACTCCTCTAGGTTTTCCAGCCTTTCTAGCCTTGACTACAGTTAGATCAGGGCCATATGACTAGTTCTGGCCAATGGCCTGAGAGCAGAAGTGACACATGTCACCTCCAGGCTACAAGCCAGTATGCCTCCTCCAACCCTAATTTCCCTTCCCACAACTACCTCAGGAGACCCACAATCCAGGTGACATATTTATAAGGTGGAGTTGGACCTCCTGAAGTACATCAGGCTTTGCATAAGTGACAAACTTTGGTTTTGTTAAACCACTAAGATTTTTGAGGGTTGTCTGCTGGGGGGGGTTCCAGCATTAATTTCCCTGACAAATATATCAATATTCTGAAATTTCACAGTGATATGCCTTGATGTGATTCTATTTTTAACCATTATACAAGTTAGTAACTGGGTCCTGAAGATTCATAGCCTTCAGTTCTGGGGAATTCTATTTCACTGATAACTTCCTCACCTTGGTTTTCTCTGGCTTTTTTCTTGAATTCCAATTATTCAGTTATTGAACCTCCTGGATGGGTCCTCCAATTTCACATCTTTTCACTTCTATCTTTCATCTCTGGATTTTTGCTATGCTTTCTGAAAGTTTTCTTCAACTTTATTCCAAGATTTCTATTGAATTTTTAATTTCTGCCATTATATTCTAAACTTTCAAGAGCTCTCTGAACATAAAAGTCCAGACTCCTTTACAAATTTGGCATATCATTCCCATGCATAATTTCTTGCCTTTATTACAAAGATATGTATCCATAATTCATTATTGCTTTGCATATTTTACAACTTTATATGAATAATCCTACAAATGTATCCTTCTTCAATTTGCTTTTTTCACTTAACTTATTTATCTATATTGATAAGTGTAGTTCTAACTCATCCCCTTTCACTGCTCTATAGAATTCTCACACTTATACCACAATCTAGTGATGTGCTCATATGTTGATGATCATTTATGATGTTTCCATGTTGTTGCCATTACCCACACTTCATAAATAGGAATCTGAGGCTCAGAGAGGTGTACTTACCTGTGTGCTTCATTACCCCATAAACCTGAGGGCAGACTGCCTTTGGATCGCTGCATCTAGGAACTCTTTGGTACTTGCATGAAGCTCAATCTATATATGTTGAATAACTGAACGAAGTTTGTTCAGAGAAACACGGTGTCAGGTCCAGTCCCAGGATGCAGATCCCCCTCTCCATTGTGCCCTGGTGCCTGACAGACATTCCCTGAGGCCAGGGAGGCTCATCCAGGGTTACGCACAGTGTAGAAATGTGGTAAGGTGAGGAATTCTGAAAGAGGACTTTAAAAAACTCCATCAGTGATGTGTATTTGTGTCTTCCTTTCGTTCTGTCAGTTTTTGCTTCATAAATATAAAAGCTCTGCTATTAAGTGAATACTCATTTGTGATTGTTATGTTTTCCTGATAAATTCATTATGAAATCCCCCACATTATATCATTATGAAATGGCTCTCTTTTCTCTATTCATACAACTTGCCTCAGAGTATATTTGCATATCTTTCTTTGTTAAAATATATATTAGAATGTTTGTCTTTTTATTGTAGAATTATAAGAATTCCTTATATATTCCAGGTAGAAGTCCTCTGTCAGATACATGTAAGACAAACATTATCTCCCAGTCTAGGGCCTGACATTTTCATTTTCTTAATGGTAACAAAGAGCAAAAGTTTTTAATGTTTATGGAAAACAATTTTTAAAAATTTTCATCAGGTTTTTTCCTTTGTCCTATCCACAAATTTTTTTCCTTAACCCAACTTTGCAAAGATATTCTCCTATGTTCTCTTCTAGAAGTTTTATAGTTTTAACCTTTACTCTTAGATCTATGATTCATTTCAAGATAATATTTGTATAAGAAATAAGTCAAGGGCTGAGGTTCATTTTTTCCAAATGGGCAACCAATTGTTTCAACATCATTGTTGAGAAGACTGTACTCTTCCCACTGAATTACCTTGGCACATTTGGTGAAAATCAGTGTCCATGTTTGTGTGGGTCTGAACTCTCTATTTTATCCCACTGCTCTACATGTCTATCCTTACATCAATATTACACTGTTTATTACAGCTTTTTGGTAAGTCTTCAAATCAAATAGTTCAATCCTCTAAATTTCCTCCTCTTTTAAAAAGTATTTTGGCCTAAGTCCTTTTCAATTACATAAAATATTAAAATTAGCTTGTAAAATTTTTAATGAAAAAACACCCTAGAATTTTTGTTAGGATTCCATTATACCTATGGATCAATTTAGGGAGAACTGCAATTTTAGCAATATTGAGTCTTCTGATCCTGGAACATGGTTTATCTCTCAATTTATTTAAGTTTTTTTTAATCTCACTCAAGTATGCTTTGTAGCTTTCATTGTACAAGTCTGGTACACAATTGTTAAATTTATCCTTAAGTATTTCACGTTTCTGGACATTATTGTAGGCGGTATTCTTTTTTAATTTTATTTTCCAATTTCATTGCTAATATATAGAACTGCGTATATTTTTGTATCTTGACTCTTTAACCCTGTGATCTTGCTAAACTCACTCATTACTCTTAGCAATTTTTTGGTAAATTCCTTAGGGTTTTTCATGTGCAAGATTATCATTTGTGGCCTCCAGTAAAATGTTGAAAAGTAGTACTGAGGAGTTCTGGTTCAATATGGCAACATAGGAGGCTCCTAAACTAACCTCCTCCCACAGACACAACAAATCTACGGTCACATATGGAAAGAAATCCAGAAACTAGCTGAGCAAATCCTACACTTCAGGCAAATGAGGGGAAAAAAAGAAACACTGAAATAGGTGGAAGAGACAGAAATAGTCTGTTCATAAACTTCCCCCTTGGTGCAGCAACACACAGGCAGAAGGGAACTCACAACTCTCAGTTTCTCCCTGAGGAGTGAAGGGTTTGGACCCAACATTTAATGTCCCAACTTTTTTCCAATCAAACTGCATCTAGGTGCTGACTGAGACCCTCCCCTGTGGGACACTGACAGGTCTTAGCACACCCTCAACTGCTGGGAGCCACTAAGAACAAAGACAGCAGCTTGGACAACCACAAAAATCTGAGAGTCAACTAGGAGCTATGGCCAGGTTTATTGATGAGGTTTATCTCCTACATGAGACCAGTCTGTCAAGACTGGAAAAGGCAGCTCTTTTATCTAACACACAGAAACCAACACAGAGAGTCAAGGAAAATGAAGAAATAAGAAATATGTCCCGAACGAAAGAACAAATCTCTAGAAACCAATCTTAATGAAATGGAGATAAGTGATTTACCTAATAGAGTTCAAAAGAGAATTCATACAGATGCTCACCAGAGTCAGAAGAGCAATGAATGAACAAAGTGAGAATTTCAAGAAAGAGATAGAAAATATTTTTTTAAAGTACCAAAAAGAAATTACAGAGCTGAAGAATAAGTTAACTGAACTGAAAACTCAATAGAGGGGTTCAACAGCAGACTAGATCAAGATACTTAAGGGACTTAAGGGACACCATCAACAGGACCAATATACGCATAATAGGAGTCCTGGGGAAAAAAAGAGACACACAGAAATGGACAGAAGCTTATAAAAATAAATAATAGCTGAAAATTTTCCTAACCTGAAGAAAGAAACAGATATTCAGATCTAGGAAACCCAAATACCAAATAAGGAGAACTAAAGAGACACATAAAGACAAAGAAAGAATCTCAAAAGCAGCAAGAGAAAAGCAACATGTTACATACAAGGGAACCCCCATAAGATTAAGAGCAGATTTCTCAACAGAAACCTTGCAGGGCAGAAGGGAGTGGATGATATATCAAAGTGGTGAAAGAAAAAACAATGCCAACCAAGAATACTCTACCTTGCAAAGTAATACTTTGGAATTGAAGGAGAGAGAGAGTTTCCCAGACAAAAGCTGAAGGAGTTCATCACCACTAGACCAGCCTTATAAGAAATGTTCAAGGGAGTTCTTCAAGCTGAAACAAAAGGATGCTAATTAGTAACATGAAACATATGAAACTATAAAACTCACTGGAAAAGGTAAATATAGAGTTAAATTCAGAATACGATGATATCATTATGGTTGAGGGTAAATCATTTTCAACTCTAGTATAACAGTGAAAACACAAAAGTATTAAAATAACTATAACTACAATAATTTGTTACAGATATACAATATAAATAGATGAAAATAGATCAAAAATGTGAATTTGGGGGATATAAAAATGTAGAGCTTTTGTATGCATTTGAAGTTAAGTTAGCACCTTAAAATGGATAGTTATAAGATGTTTTATGTAAGCTTCACAAAGCAAAAACCTATAGTAGATAAACAAAAGAGAAAGGAATTCAAGCATACTACTGTAGAAAATCATCAAAACATAAAGGAAGATAGCATGAGAGGAAGAAAGGAAAAAAGAAACAGGAACTAGAAAACAACCAGAAAACAATGAACAAAATGGCAAAACTAAGTCCATTTGTATGAATAATTACTTTAAATGTTAATGGACTGAGTTCTCCAATCAAAAAATACAGAATGGCTCAGTGGATAAAAAACAAGACCCAACTCTATGTTGCCTACAAGAGACTCATTTCAACTTTAAGGACACACATAGACTGAAAGTGAAAAACATATTCCATGCAAATTGAAACCAAAAGAAAGTAGGGGTAGCTATACTCATATCAGACAAAATAGACTTTAAGTCAAAAACTGTAACAGTGGGCTTCCCTGGTGGCGCAGTGGTTGAGAATCTGCCTGCCAATGCAGGGCACACGGGTTCCAGCCCTGGTCTGGGAAGATCCCACATGCCGCGGAGCAACTAGTCCCGTGAGCCACAACTACTGAGCCTGCGCGTCTGGAGCCTGTGCTCCGCAACAAGAGAGGCCGCGATAGTGAGAGGCCCGCACACCGCAATGAAGAGTGGCCCCCGCTTGCCGCAACTAGAGAAAGCCCTCGCACAGAAACGAAGACCCAACACAGCCAAAAATAAATAAATAAATAAATAAATAATAAAAATAAAGGAATTCCTTTAAAAAAAAGTAAAATAAATATCCTTCTTTAAAAAAAAAATCTGTAAAAAGAGACATAAAATGATAGAGGTCAATTCATCAAGAGGATATAACAATTGTAAATATTTATATGCACCAAACATCAGAGCAAATAAATACATAAAGCAATCATTAATGAGGCAAAGGGAGAGATAGACAGCAATACAATAATAGTAGGGGATTTCAATAATGCACTTTCAACAATAGATAGATGATCCAGATAGAAAATCAATAAGAAAACACTGGAATTAAACTACATGTTAGACCAGATTGACCTAACAGACATACACACAAAACAGGCCATCCAACAGCAGCACAATACATACTCTTTTCAAGCAAAAATGAAACAGTCTCCAGGATAGATCATATGTTAGGCCACAAAAAAGTCTTAATAAATTTAAGATTAAAGTTATATGAAACATCTTTTCTGACCACAATATTATGAAATCAATTACAACAAGAAAAACAGAAAATTCACAGATATGTGGAAGTTAAACAACATGCTCCTGAACAACCAATGGGTCATGGAAGAAATCAAAAGAGAAATCAAAAAATATTTTGAAATAAATGAAAATGGAAAACACAAAATACCAAAACGTATGAGTTGTAGCAAAACCAGTTCTAAGAGGACAAGTTATAGCAATAAATGCCTACTTTAAGAAAAAGAAAGATCTCCACAACACTGTAAATCAACTATACTTCAATAAAAACAAAATAAAACAAAACAAGAAAAAAAATCTCATATAAACAACTACCCTTACATTTCAAGAAATTAGAAAAAGAAAAGCAAATTAGGCTCAAAATTAGTAGAAGGAAGAAAATAACAAGGATCAGAGTGGAAATAAATGGCACAGAGACTAAAAAGACAATATAAAAGATCAATGGAACTAAAATCTGGTTTCTTAAAAAGATAAACAAAATTGACAAACCCTTAGCTAGACTAAGAAAAAAAGAGTGAAGACTCAAATAAAATCAGAATTGAAGTAGGAGATATTACAACTGATAACACAGAAATGCTAATGATCATAAGAAACTATTATGATAAATTATACACCAACAAATTAGATAACCTAGAATAAATGGATAAATTCCTAGAAACATACAACCTACCAAGACTGAATCACGAAGAAACAGAAAATCTGAACAGACCAATAACGATTAAGAAGATTGAATCAGTAATCAAAAATCTCCCAAAAAACAAAAGTCCAGGATCAGATGGCTTCACTGGTGAATTCTACCAAGAATTTAAAGAAAAATTAACACCAATTCTTCTCAAAACTCTTCCAAAAAATAGAAGAGGAGGAAATACTTCCAAACTCCTTTCATAAGGCCAGCATTACCTTGATACTAAAACAAGACAAGAACACTAAAGATAAGAAAATTAAAGGCAATATCCCTGATGGACATAGATGCAAAAATCTGCAATAAAATATTTGCAAACTAAATTCAAGAGCACATTAAAAAGATCATACATTATAATCAAGTGGGATTTCTTCCAGTGATACAAGGATGGTTCAACACATGCAAATCAATATATGTGATATACCACATTAACAGAATGAAGGATAAAAAATCATAGGATCATCTCAATAGATGCAGAAAAAGCATTTGACAAAATTTAATATCCTTTCATTATAAAAACTCACAACAAACTGGGTAAAAAAGCAATGTACCTCAACATAATAAAGGTGACATATAACAAGCCCACAGCTAACATCACACTCAGCAGTGAAAAACTGAAAGCTTTTCCTCTAAGATCAAGATGCCCACTCTTGCCACTTTTTTTTAATTCAACATAGTACTGGAAGTCCTAGACAGTGGAATTAGGCAAGAAAAGGAAATAAAAGTCATCAAATCAGAAAGGAAGAAGTAAAACTGTATCTCTTTGCAGATGACATAATATTACATATAGAAAATCCTGAAGATTCCACCAAAAAAAAAAAACTGTTAGAACTAATAAATAAATTCAGCAAAGTTGTATACAAAATAAATATACAAAAATCAGTTGTTCCCACAGAATGGGAGAAAATATTCTCAAACAATGTGACCAACAAGGGATTAGTCTCCAAAATTTACAAACAGCTCATGTGGCTCAAAATCCAGAAAACAAACAACCCAATCAAAAAATGGGCAGAAGATCTAAGTAGACATTTCTCCAAAGAAGACATACAGATGGCCAAGAGGCACATAAAAAGATGCTCAACATCTCTAATTATTAGAGAGATGCAAATCAAAACTACAATGACATATCACCTCACACCAGTCAGAATGGCTATCATCAAAAAAATCTACAAACAATAAATGGTGGAGAGGATGTGGAGAAAAGGAAACCCTCTTGTACTGTTGGTGGGAATGTAAATTGATACAGCCACTATGGAGCACAGTATGGAGGTTCCTTAAAAAACTAAAAATAGAACTACCATATGACCCAGCAATCCCAATACTGGGCATATACCCGGAGAAAAACATGGTTTGAAAGGATACATGCACCCCAATGTTCATTGCAGCACTGTTTACAATAGCCAAGACATGGAAACAATCTAAATGTCCATCGAAAGATGAATGGATAAAGAAGATGTGGTACATATATATAATGGAATATTACTCAGCCATTAAATAGAATGAAATAATGCCATTTGCAGCAATATGGATGGACCTGGAGACTATCATACTAAGTGAAGTAAGACAGACAGGGAAAGACAAATATATGATATTGCTTATATGCACAATCTAAAAAAAAAATGATACAAATGAACTTATTTACAAAACAGAAACAGACTCACAGACTTAGAGAACAAACTTATGGTTACCAGGGGGGAAGGGTGGGGGGGGGATAGATCAGGAGTTTGGGATTGACATGTACACACTGCTATATTTAAAATGGATACCCAAAGTGGCTTCAGTCAATCACCAGAGGCAAGCAAAGAAGGGAGTTAATGTGCTTGCTGGGGTGATTCATCCTAATCACCAAGGGGAAACTGGAGTACTGCTCCACAATGGAAGTCAATGGAAAACTACAGCAATCCAATCCAAGCAAGACTACTAATGGTCCAGACCCTTTGGGAATGAAAGTTGGAGTCACTTCACCAGTTAAAGAACCAAGACCAACTGAGGTGCTTGCTGAAGGCAAAAGAAACACAGAAGGTATAAGTAGAAGAAGACAGTTATAAATACCAGCTACAACCATGTGAACAGTTACAAAAAACAAAGACTCTAACTGTCATGAGTATTACCTATTTTGTTTTAAATATATGTATCTAAAAAATAAATAAATAAATAAAATGGATAACCAACAAGGACCTACTGTAAAAATAAATAAATAATTAATTTAAAATGTTATATTTAAAGCATGAAAAAAAAATCCAGTTACTACACACCAAGTACTTTTCAAAAAAAATCAGGTGTGTTTCTGTACACTAACAACAAACTATTGGAAAAAGAAATGAAGAAAACAATCCAATTTATGACAGCATCAAAAAGAATAAAACACTTAGGAATAAATTTAACCAAGGACGTGAAAGATCTATACACTGAAAACTATAAAACATTGATGACAGAAATTGAAGATGATACAAATAAATAAGAAAATATACTGTGTTCATGGATTGGAAGAATTAATATTGTTAAAATGTCCATACTACCCAAAGCCATCTACAAGTTCAATGCAATCCCTATAAAAATCCTGATGGCATTTTCACAGATATAGAAAAAAATGCTAAAATTCATATAAAACCACAAAAGATGCCAAAGCACAAAGAAATCTTGAGAAAGAAGAACAAAGCTGGAGGCATCACACTACCTGATTTTAAACTATATTACAAAGCTGCAGTAATCAAAACAGTATTATACTGGCATAAAAACAGATACATAGATCCATAGAACAGAATAGAGACCCCAGAAACAAACCCATGCATATATGGTTAATTAATTTTCGACAGGAGGCCAAAAATATACAGTGGAAAAGGACAGTCTCTTCAAAAAATGATATTGAGAAAACTGGACAGCTGCATGAAAAAGAATGAAATTGGATCCCTATCTTACACCACACACAAAAATCAACTCAAAATGGATTGAAAACTTGAAAGTAAGACCTGAACCTGTAAAGCTCCTAAAAGAAAACACAGGGGATAATCTCCTTGACATAGGTCTTGGGAATGACTTTTTCGGATTTGACACCAAAAGCAAAAGCAACAAAAACAAAAATAAATAAATGGAACAACATGAAATTAAAAGGCTTCTGCACAGCAAAGGAAGCCATCAACAAAATGAAAACGCACCTATGGAATGGGAGAGAAAATATCTGTAAACCACATATTCAATAAGGGGCTAATATTTCAAAATATACAAGGAACTCATACAACGCAATAGCATAAATAAATAAATAGCCCAATTGAATAATGGAGAGAGGACCTGAATAGATATGTTTCTAAGGAAGACATAAAAATGGCCAGCAGGTACATGAAAAGATGCTCAACGTTACTAATCATCAGGGAAATGCAAATCAAAACCACAATGAGATATTACCTTTTAGCTGTTAGGATGGCTATTATCAAAAAGATAAGAGAACAATTATCAGTGAGGGTGTGGAGAAAAGGGAACCCTTGTACACTGCGGTGGAAATGTAAACTGGTACAACCACTATGGAAACAGTATGAAGGTTCCTCAAGAAATTAAAAATAGAACTACCATAAGATCCAGTAAGTCCATTTCTAGGTATATACACAAAGAAAACAAAATCACTTTCTTGAAGAGATAGCTGTGCTCCATGCTTACTGCAGCATTACTCACAATAGCCAAGGTATGGAAACAATCTAAGTGTTCCTCAACAGATGAATGGATAAAGCAACTGTGACATATGTATGGTTGACCCTTGAACAACTAAGGCGTTAGGGGTGCTGACCCTCTGTGCAGTCAATAATCAGCATATAATTTATCGTTGTCCCTCCATATACTCAGTTCCTCCAATTCTGAGATTCTGCATCTGCATATTCAACCAACCTGAGATCTTGTAGAACTGTAGTATGTACTATTGAAAAAAATCTGCATATAAGTGTAGCCATGCAGTTCAAACCCATGTTGTTCAAGTCAAGGGTCAACTGTGTATGTGTGTGTGTATAATGGAATATTATTCAGCCTTAAAAAAAAAAGAGGAAAGCCTGCTATTCATGACAACATGGATAAACCGAGAGGGCATTATGTTAAGTGAAATAAGCCAGACAAAGAAAGACAATAATAATACTGCACAACAATATGTCTGCATGTCTACAGAGAATAGAATGGTTGTTGCCAGGGGCTGGAGAATGGGGGAAAGTGGGAGAGGCTGGCAAATTGGTATAAACTTTCAGTTAATAAGGTGAGCAAGGTCTGAGAATCTGATGTATAACACAGTGACTATAATTGATAATATGGTATTGCATAATTGAAATTTGCTAAGAGAGTAAAACTTGTGTTTTCACAAAAAAAAAAAAGGGCCAATATGTGAGGTGATAATGTGTTAATTAACTTGTTGGTGAAAATTCTTTCACAGTGTATACATATATCAAATCATCATGTTGTACAATTTAAATAATTACAATTTTATTGGTGAATTACACCTCAATGAAGCTGAAAAATATTTGTTGGACATCGTGAATTCTATGTTGCTGAGTATCTCAATTTGTTGCCTTTCATAAAAATAGGATTGTGCTTTACTTTTGTAGGAAGTTAAATTGCAGATGAGCTTAATCCTTTCAGAGCTTGTTTTCCAACTTTCTCTTAGTGTGACTCTAGAGTAATATGCTTATAAAGATATTCTCACCTTACTAATAAAGTGTGACCCTGCAGGAGTCTCTTCTTTGTGCCCTGGGTGATTAATAAGGACGCTATTCTGGCTGATTGGGACACGACTGCCTCCCAGGCCCATGTGAGGTCTAGTAATTGTTTGGCTTATAGCTTCATAGTCTTTCTTTGCCCACCCTTATGGAACTTCACTCTACACATGTGCAGCTTAGTATTCAGCAAAGACTCAATCAGACACCTATACAGATTTTTGGATCTCCCTTTCTGTTTAGCTCCCTTCATTACAAAACTCTGGCCCACAGGTTCCAGTCACCTCAGCCTCCTTAAACTTAGAACTCTATATCATCATCTAGCAGGACTACTATATTTTGCTTGAGATCCTCCTCCCTATACCTTGATTTAGAGTGTGTCTCCAAGTAGAATGTCAGGGCCATCACAGACTTCATCTCATACATTTCTCTTCTCTTAGGGATCAAAGGCTCACCCTGCCTGTAGTCTATTGTTGAAAACACTGTTTCAGATATTTGTTCTGTTTTCTGGTCATTTATCATGGGAAGTCAAGTCTGGTCCTTGTTAATCCATCATAACTGGAACTTAGATATCTTTTAAAGAAATTGAAAGAAGAAAAATACAGCATGTTTTATACTTCTTACATATTTACTATTTTGAGGTCTCTTCATTCTTTCCTGTAGATCTAAATTTCCATCTGGGACCTTTTCCCTTTCATATGAAGAATTTCTTTTAGAATTTCTTGCAGTCATGTCTGCTGACATTGGTTTCTCTCAGATTTGTTTATCTGAAAAAGTCTTCACTTTGCCTTCATTTTTGAAGTGTATTTTTGCTGAGTATAGAATTCTGACTTGACAGTTTTTCAATTATTATTTTAGTACTTTAAAGATGTTATTCCATTATCTTTTATTTCCACTATTCCTGATGTGTTTTATCTTGCTTAGTGATCATTATGCTTCTTAGATCTATATTTGTGTATATATATATATATATATATATTTTTTTTAATCAAATTTGGGACTACTTGTTTAACGTTTTTCTGTCTCATTCTTTCTTACTTCTCTTTCTGGTCTCCAATTACACATATGTTAGATCACTTGATATTTTTCCACTGGTTACTGAGGCTCTATTTATTTTTCTTTAATCTTTTTTTCTTTCTGTCCTCCAGATTGGATAGTTTATGTTAATCTAAGTTCAGTGTAATGACCCTTTCTTCTGCCATTCTCAATCTGCTCTTAAGCTCATCCATTGAATTTTTCATTCCACATATGGTATTTTTCAGTTCCAGGATTTCCATTTGGTTCTTTTATATAATTTACATTTCTTTCCTGAGATTTCCCATCTTCTCATTCTTTATAATCATATTTCCCTTTAAGTCATTGTATATATTTATAAGTTCTGCTTTAAAGTTCTTATTTGATCATTTTAACATCTGAGTCATCTCATAGCTGGTTCCTATTGGCTGATTTTTTATCTTGACTGTGAGTCACATTTTCCCATTTCTTGGCATATCTAGTGATTTTTTTATTGTATAATTATTGTATATGATACCTTTCAGAGTCTCTGGGGACTGTTATTTTCCACAGAAAGGGGTTAATTTTTCTTCTAGGATACAGATTAGGGCAGCAGCTGAAATATCCACTTAGTTCCTTCAGTCTTCCAGCAGTTCCTTTCTACCTGGTTCCCTGGAGTTTCCCCTCCAGTTGCATAAATTAGTAATTAGCCAAAAACTGGGTAAAGCTTATACACAGAAATTGGGCTCCCCCTTCTGCAGCTCTCTCCTTTCCAGGATTTTCTCCCTATCTTTGCAACAATTTTGGCAACCCCAACTCCGTCCTCTGACACTTTATGGCAGTAATACTGGAGCTTTCTGCATGAAGTCCAGCCATCCTGCACCATGCAGACTAGGTAGAATGCTTGGGTATGAAAACCTTGCTCAGTTGCCCTCTTTCATGGCATGACATCCCTCCAGTTCACACTATCTTTTGGTCACTCTCCAGTGCCTTTAAATGGTTGATTTTAACATTTTAATTCAAAGTGTATCATTGTTACCCATAGGAGGGTTAATACAATAGAAGCTACTTTACCATTACTAGACGCACACTCCTTTATAACTTCTTTTAAACTACATTAATCAGATTAAACAATATTTTTGTATTGCACATCTGAACAACTTTCCATAAAAAATAATATGTTTGGTGATTTTTACATTTGGTTTTATTTTCTAACACACTAGAAAATATTTTTACTGAACAATTTAAGCCCATTTTACCACTTAAGCAGAAGAAGTAACTTTAAAACTAACTTTGCTTTGCATCTGTTTATTCTTTGATCTTTAAATTAAATTTAGCTACGTATAGGGTCGAATTTTAATTTTATTTTTTCCAAGTGTTATGTGTAGCCAACATGTTTCCAGGGTTTTTTTGAGTCAACTAACCTTGAAAACAACTTAATCTTTGTTAAGACTGAGAATTACAATGCTGATATTGTGTAAATGATGAGAAAATATGGCTCTCAGGACTTTGTGGTGAAAAGGGGATTATAATAAGAATAGATGAACAGGAATTACTTCACAAGTCTCTACACTGTTTCTTTTGTGTGTGTGTGTAAGGTCATGGTCCTTACACCTGGGGAAGAATGGAAAACTGCTCCCACAATCTTGTTCTATTTCCTCAAGGATAAAACCAACCCACCCTAGCAGCTTCTGACCCCAGGCAAGGACTGCACCAACTAAAATTAGTTCTTACAAACTCTGTCCCTTAGACCTGAACATTTAACATTCTACATCCTTCATTTTAATCATACCAAAGTGTCCTTATTAAGGTCCTGACTGAGCACAGTGCTGTACCCAGCAAGTTAAGCACATGCAGTCTCTGTTGTCAAAGCAGAGAACATCATGAAGAAGGAATACAGACAATTCAACATAAACACTGAATGGTGATTCCTTTCTCTCTGGTCTACTATGCCTACAGGATGCCAAACATCTGGATAGAAGATGCAACATTCAGTCAGGAAGCTCACTGTTCTTCCATATAATTGAATAGACTTTTATGTGAATTGTATAAACCTATCAATTAAAATAGTTATGCCAACTTATATTTCCATAATGATTTACCAACTGCAGGGTACATATATGTGTAAGTGTATGTGTGTATAAAACTTCATTTAATTACCATACCCTTATGGAATAGGCTTAATTATCCAATTTTACAGATGAGAAAGTTGAGATCCTTTATCAAACATGTATTGATCTCATAATCTGTGCCAGACACAGGCCTACAAAGGAGAAATAAAAAAATTCCTGCCCTACTGGGAAACCAAGGGAGGAGCTTGGAATTGAACAAACTTGACTTGCCCAAGTCATACAACTATTTACTGTCAGATCTGGGACTATGTCCAACTTTTCTGACACCGAGTTCATCACTGTCTTCACAGCTGCCTCCAATAAAGGCCAGATGCATTTACAGAGCAGTGAGTAGAAAGGGGAAGGGACAGAGGTGCCACTGGAGTTGGAAGAGTCTTGTTATTAACACTGAGATCAGAAGTGAAGTGTAAGTCATTAAAATTACAATTATGAAGACTAAAACCAGACATTGAAAAATGTTTCTGATGTAACACTGAGTTAAAAAAAAAAAAAAGCAGAGCATTAATGGTATGTCTACCCATGCTCACTTGATACACATATGGACAGGTACAGGACAAGACCATGGGCAAATTTAAACACCTAGATTTTCTTCATGTGGCAGGGTTGTGGCTGAAATTTCCCTTTTTTCTTTCTTTCCTTCTTTTTCCTATTACTCTATAGTTTTGTTGATGTTGCTAAAATATAAATTATAGGTAGGAAAAGATAATTTTATGGAAATATTAAAGCTTTTGTAGCCAGATAGACCTGGATTCAAATCCCAGTTTTGCCAAAGACTAGCTATATGATCTAGGGAGAGTTACTTAACTCCTCTGTGCCTCAGTTTCTTTGCCAAAGAATAATGTTAGCCTCGCAGTGTTTTGCTGAGGATTAGTGATTACATGTTAGAACACATAATACACACAGAGCAACCACTCAACTTGTAATTATTTTTATTATTATTATTATACAACGTAAACCAAGATGTGTGTTGAAGAACAGGCAGGCATTGCAGGCCTGCTGTGAGGCACAGGTTTGGTCAAGAGTCTGCCGTGGCATCTTTAACCCAAAGAACAGCAATGTGGAATCATCCTTATCAGCAGCAAAAACACATATTGAGTCAGGTCTTCAAGATACAAACGTGTTAAACATCACCTGTCCTAAAGGTGATGTCCTAAACCATCAATCTCTTTACCTACTCAATAAACATTTATCATACACTTCCTGTAAGTCAGAGACTAAAAGAAGAACTAGTGGTATAAAGTTAAATGGGACTTAGTTCTTACCATAGTTCACTAGGGGAGGAACAATCATGGAAACAGATAAACACTATATAATGTGGAAAGCATTATCACAAAGCTAGGCATTTTACAGCATAAATAGATAAACATCTAATCCAACGTGGTAAGGGAAGATGAGGGAAGTCTAGGAAGGATTTCTGGAAGCACTGACCTGGAGCTGAACCTTTGAGTATAAGCAGGAGTTAATTAGGAAAAGGGCCTAGGTGAGGTGGTAGTAAAACATCCCAGGCGAGAGGAAAATATAAGGAACCATGTATTAGAGAACAACAGGCAGTTCAATTTTGCCAGAGCACAGAATTTGAAGCAGGGGATGAGATTGGAGGGGAAGGTAGGAACCAGATCATAGTGGGGTTTGTTCACCTTATCCAGAGAGCAGTGAAGGATTTGAAGCCAGGGAGTTAGGAGTCAAGGTAGTCAGCTTAACATTTCAGACAAAAGCTCTAGAGGAACAGCTGCACCTGCAGAGGAAGGATGTGAATGGGACAGCCTGTTTGCGGTTAGGAGTCTGAACTCTTGGGGTTCAGGAGAAAGATGAGTCTGCACAGAGACAGTGATCATGGGCACAGAGACAAGGGCGAGGGAAACCAGATGGCAAGACAAGTCCTAAAAATCCCAAGAGCCCAGTGAGAAGCAGAAAGGAAGTACTTACTTAAGCTTTGACGAAAATTTTGTCACAGACCCAGTCTGGGAAACTTCATGGAGGAGGTAGGATATGAGCAGTTCTTTAAAGAAAAAGAAGACAGGTAGTGAAGATGGGCAAATCTCAGGGGGAGGGAGTGGAATTAACAAAGCCAAAGAAGCAGTAATATGTAGGTAGTGTTCACAGAAATTGACGAGTTGAGAATAAGAACATATGATCTCTGTCATGCCCTCTACATTATAAATTCTCATCCCCATCATAGGGACAGCATTTGTGCAGGATAGATTGTTTTTCTGAGATGAAGCATAAAGAGAGGTTACAAGGAGCTCAAGGTGGAAAAAGATTCAGAAATTTTTCTAGACTATAACCCAGAAAAGAAAAGAGTCCCTCCTAATGGCAAGAAATGTCTGGTGGTCTTGCGGTGACTCCAGGTTGTGACTAAACAAGCTTTCTCATTCCCCACCCCCAGCTCCACTCCTTGCCATCCAGTGGCAGGCAGAAGTGACTGACTGACCAGCTGTGTCAAGGAGAAGAGAAGATAGGGGAGGATGGGGAAAGAAATGTTAAAGTGGCCTAGGGGACAAGGGGGAAGGGGAGAAAGACAGGGTCTGAGGTGAACGGTTCCGTAGCCAACCTGAATGTCACAGAGGTGCTCAGGGTTAGAATGGGAGCCGGCAAACTTGCTCTGTAAAGGGTCAGAGAGGAAACAGGCTTTCTGGGACATCCGCTCTCTGCCTCAAGTACTCATCTCTGCCATTTAGCATGAGAGTACTCACAGACAGAGCTAGGTATCAGTAAAACTTCGTTTATGGACACTGAGATTTGAATTTCACAAAATGTTCACGTGTCACAAATATTCTTGATTTTTTTCATCCAGTTTAAAGTGTAAAAATCATTCTTAGCTCACATACAAAAACAGGCAGCAGGCTGGGTTTGGTTTGTGGAGTCTGGTTTGCCTTCCCTGGTTTAGAATAAGGGTCTCATCCCAGACAAAGAGCTGGGATGGGTCAACTAGCACAGAGAAGCCTCCCTCAAACCTACACTCCTGTAGGTTCTAGACGGGATGGGATATAGGGCTGAAACTGAAGGAAAGAACTGTTTTCTATGCTTTTCTAGATTTCATGGGCGCTTCCCTGGCTAGCAATAAGTTGTTTAGTAATGCACTATACCACCCCTTTCCCCATAAGTAAGGATGTAGTAATGGGGTTTTGCATCGCTTTTATATAAATTAAATTTTGAAATATTGCTTCCCACATATCTATAAACCATATCATGGTATTCAAAAAATCCAATAATAAAACAAAAGCCACACATATTTTGGCTATAATACACTCCTCTGGCTACTAAAAAAGCCAAGTAACACGTGGGGCCATGCTCATGAGCAGTTGGACCTCCCTGTGGCCTCAGCTGCCCATCTGGGAAATGGGCAGAACCTCCTAAGCAGCTTTGAGACTTGCTCTTGCCCAGCTGGCTGCTCCAGCTTGGAAGGTTCTCAGATCACCTACAGATGCACAGTGTTTTATTTACCCTCCCAATTCTCAGTCTCTTCCCTTGTTAGGTACTAAATGATCTTTTCTAGTTTCCAAAGATTTATGTGGTCTTGCTTGGAAAATACTGAGAACCCTCCGGCTTTGTCTTTTCTCCTAGAAGCATAGCTGAGGGATAGCTGTGCATCAAAATTAGATGATTAGGAAGATTGACTTACAAGATTCTTGACAAAGAGCCCAACCATTTTCCTTGGCCTGGGCACAAGGCTTCAGATTTCTTAAAAATAAATCATCAATATCATATCAAATTCAGACTCTAAAACCACTAAATCCCTCCTCTCTCCCCCAACCCCCAACCCACTGCTCCTAGAATAAAATGATTCATGTTGTTACATTTCCCTTCTTTTCTGTTCCTTGGAAGCATTTATTCCTCCTTCTTAGAGAGAATGTTTGGGATGCTTTCACTGACCTCTTCCCTTATCTATGCTCCAAGATCTCTAACTTCCCAGCTACCACCCCAGACTCTTTCTCCGCCTCTGACACTCAGTCTTTTAGAGGTAGGTATAAAAGGATGGGATCAAAGAAAAGAAGACAAGCCTCAAGAAAATAAGGATGCATGTGGGGAGCTCTTTTTCCTGACACTCCTCCTGCCTTTAGCTGCCCTGATGACCAGGAAAGGAGCCAGCCACTAGATCCACCCAGGACCTAAAAAGTGAGTGAACCACAGAACTCAAACCTGAAAGGACCCTGCCAAAGGGATTTCACAGCACCAACAATGGCAAACTTTGTTGTGTACATTTCCAAGTCAAAGCTCACAGGACCTGCCTGGCTCTCAGTGGAGAGCTGGCCCCTTGTGACCGTGTTTTGAGGAAGATGGATGCACCTTTCCCAACTCCAGGGCTCCAGTGAAAACCACCTTCTGCCATGAGGCATCGGGTTGGTTCAGCCGACTTTCCACAAATCTGGTTCTGAAGGAAGCATGGAGCTCCGCTGAAAACACATTCATCCTCTTCTCCCATTTGATTTTTCTTCCACATGCCTTTTGGATTAATGCTGGCATTTTGTTTCCATCTGTTTTCAAGTCTTGGTTAGAAACGTGCAAGTCCAGCTCTAGCTCTCTCCAGGGCTGGGGGTCCTCCGCAGGGTGTAGCTCCAGAGAACAGTCTGTGGGCGATCAGCTGCATGTCTTATTTCAAACCTAAAAACACTGAGTGCCTCTTATGTGCCAAGCATTGTGTGTCCATCAGGTATTTGCCAGATGCCACATCATACTGTTGTTCAAAATTCAGCACAGACTCCCATTTCACTTGGAGTAAAAGCTCAAGTCATTACAACAGCCTACAAGACCTACAACGACCTCCTTCCCACCCCTACCTCTCTGACCTCTTCTTCTGTAATTCTCCCTCTTACTTACTCCCCAAAGCTACCTGGGTCTCACTGCTCTCCTATGACCATGCTGCTTCCTCTGCCTGAGTGCCCTTGCACTGGCTGTTCCCTCCTCTCCACATGGAATGCCCTTTCCCCACAGTGGCTAACTTCCTCACCTTCTGCAAGTCTTTGCTCAAATATCACTTTTCAACAAGGCTTAAACTGACACTTCTGTTGAAAACGGCACCCCTTTGACAGCATGTCTGATCCCCCTTCCTGCCCTACCCTAAATTTTCTTTTTCTGCAGCACTTATCACCTACTGCTTTGGCCCAGTTCCCTAGAAAACATAGCTTGAAGGAACGCAATTCCAGGGAAGCAGAAATGAGGCAAAAGGAGAGTGAAGTATAGACGCAGAGAGAGCAAACCTAAGGGAGTATGTTTCCAAAGAACCTCAGTGTTGTAACAAGAGACAGCTCAGTTCCACAGGACATCTTCAGAGACACTGAATGAAGCTAATGCAACCCCAAACGAACTGCCCAAAGGAGGACAAAAAAATGTGTCCTTCAGCATCTGTCTCCTGTTGGTAAAAGTCTGCCGCATGGGGGTTAACTCCCTCATATTTCCACCTGATGAAAATGCAGGTTAGCACACAGGAGGTCCCTCACCTTAGCAGCAGCAGGGAAGCCCCAGCGTGGAAGGTGGGAGCTAAGAGATGCAGCACAAGCGCCAGGGGAGGAGCTATGGGGGCCACATGTGAGCAGCATGAGGGCAGCGCTCACAGTGGCCCCTTTGCCTGTAGGACTGGTCAGTGGCTGACGAAGCACCAGCGGCCCCAGGACTGAAGGCGTAGACTGAGCTCCTGCCAGGGCTGCTCTAGCCAGGCAGGGTCCGTGTGTGGATCTGGATGTATATAAACTGAGTTCTGTATGATCTTCCAACACAGTATCCATCTCCCCAGCTAGAATATAAGCTTCCTAAAGGCAAGATCTTTCTTTGTATTCCGTGATGCACCCCAAGAGTCTAGAAAAGGGCCTGGTACCTAATAGGTACTCAGCACACTGTTGAAAGAATGGAAGGGATATGATAATGAATGAGAATACAGACGCTGCCCTCAATGAGCTTTCAGCGCCCAGGAGGACACACTCAAGCAAACAGGCAGGACAGAACACGAGGGCTGCGCTGGCAGCAGGCCAGGCGGCTGCAGGAGCACTTGGCAGAGCTGTGGGCAACTGATCTCTGTCTGAGTCCTGGTGCCTCCGATAAAACAAGGACACTGGTGTAGGAAGTCCAGATCTGGGCTCTAAACCCAACCTCAGCCACTAATTGGCCATAGGATCTTTCAAGAGTTATCTAAATAACAGTAATCACTATTCATCAAGTACTCACTTTCTGCCAGATCACAGGCTGAGTAATTTACTGTCTTAGTCTGTTCGAGCTGCTTTAACAGAGTCCCATAGACTGGCTGGTTTATAAACAACAGATATTTATTTCTCACAATTCTGGAGGCTGGGAAGCCCAAGATCAAAGTGTCAGCAGAGTCAGTGTCTGGTTAATAGACGGCTATCTTTTCACTGTGTCCTCACAAGGCAAAAGGGATGAGGGAGCTCCCCGGAGTCTCTTGCATAAAAGCATTAATCCCATTCATGAGGGGGGAGCCCAAATCATCTCCCAAAGGCCCATGTCATTGGGGGTCAGGATTTAACATATGAATTTGGATGGACACACATATTTAGTCCACAGTATTTACATACATTTTCTTATTTCATTCTGACAACAATTCAGTGAGAGAAATATGATGTTTCTCATTTAATAGACAGAAATCTGAACTGAACCCAGAAACATTCAATGAACCTACCCAGTTCTCCTAGCTAAGAAGTGGCAGAGCTAGAATTTGAACTTCAAACTTCCTCTGCCAAAGTCTAAGCTCACAATCACCCCCCTCTAGCACTGTACAGCTGGACCTTAGTGCCCTCTTTGTAAAATGAAAAGATTAGACTATATAATCTTTAAAGTCCTCTCCCATTAAGCTATATATACTAAACATGTCAAGGTCAAAGAGAAATGATCCAGCACAGACTTGTGGGAAGTGATTGGATATTGTCCAGGACAACTATACCTACAGTGTACTGTGGGCCACCAAGCAGGTCTGAGTCATCAGGAGCCCCCTTCCAGCCCCCAGACTGGTGGGCACATCTCCCTATTCTGTCCATGAGGACACACACAGGAGATCAACCTGGCTAGGGTAGAGGTACCACCTGAGGGATCTTAATGTGAGACCATGAAGATTCACAGAGTGAATTACATACATAATTTTACATTTTCTAGTAGCCACACTTAAAAAGTAAAAAGAAAGTGGTACAATTAATGTTGATAATATATTTCGTTTAACCCAGTGCCTCCAAAATATTATCACTTCAACATGAATCAATATAAAAATTTATTGAGATATTTAACATTCTATTTTTCATACTAAGTCTTTGATATCTGGTGTGTATTTTACTTAGGGAACATCTCAAGGCAGAAGCCACATTTCAAGTTCTCAACAGGAATCAACATAAATCAAGTGCTCACATGTGAATCATGGCTGCTGAATTGGACCGTGCTGACCACTCATCCCAGAGCGGCACAAATATCAAGGAACTTTATCAAATCCCTGTAGCATCAGGGCCAGCAAATAACACAAGTTACAGCCCTGCACCCAGGCATCTACGTGCAGCACCCTGGACAGGCGGAGGCCCAGGGGGAATGGACGCCAACCTGAATTCATGCACACAGAGTGCAGACAAATGAGACGAAGTCAGCCACTCGTGAGGGAAAGAGGACATCTGGCTTGCTGCCCTTTGAAGTTCAGTTCACCTTCTCATATCAAGAGCAGCAGGCCAAGAAAAAATACTGGGGGACTTAAAGCAATTGAGGCAAGAGGTCAGGGGTCCTTGGTCAATTCCTTGGGAAATGAGTTTCATATGCGATTTGGAAGAGGGGGAGAAATTGCGGAAAATTTTTGAAGTTAACAATTTGTGTATTTAAGTGGTGTCAAACCACAGGAGTCTGGAGTCCTAACACACTAATGAAAGCCTCAGCCTCAAACTCATTTACACTGAAATTAACTGCTGCTCAAACCCGATCCAATGAAGCAAAGGATAGCAGGGAAGATACGTGTTTTTCAAAGCCGAAGGACTTGGAGACTGCTGGGGGATTGTGGTTTTTCCAGGAATGGGATGGATTGAAATGGGTTTTTTTAAAAAAGAAAGAAAGGAAAATATTTTCAAGCTCCCCCACACCGACCAAACACGCAAAGCAGGAAAGGAAGGGCGACTCTTCTGCCCCCGGGAGAAGGTGGTTCCCTCCCTGACGTGGTGCCTCCCAGCGCAGACGGTCCCTGGGCCCCGCCTCCCCAGCCCCTCCCCCATCAGCGGAGAACCATCTGGGTGACACTTCAGAACTACTCTTGGAGAGTGTTTACTTGCTGCATGTGTGAGTTTGAGACTGGAGCCACATGGAAGGCACATGCAGGAAATGCACTGCAACAGTCTTATGTTTATAATTCTGAGAGAAGGATGGCAGAGTCGAGGACGGGATTGATTAAGTTCCAAATCTATTTCCTGGAGTCAGATTTAAAAGAGAGATGTTAAGGGCAAAATCTCTAACGATGTGGGTACGTTGCAACAAGTCACAAGTTTATTTCTATTGGTATTTGTACAGATTTTTAAAATCTGTTGCTTTCTTCTCACATGTACTAGCCCATCCCTGCCAAAGCTTACAGAACTCTGAAAACTGCCTCCTGTAATACATGCTTATCAAATTCAGAAAATCTGATTTTCTAAGAGTTCATTGACAGGACAGCAGTCCTGTTTTGCTGTAATGCCTTTATCATTTTTTTATTGTTATTGTTCAGACTTTGTGTTACCATCTGAAAATCTTGTCCATTTTCAGTGATGTTAAACATCCATCCAATCATAGTTTGGTTACAAATTTCTCCTGGACAACCAAAGGTTACAGTGGGTCTGTTCCCATTCCCTGGCACACCCATGCAAGAAGACGTTTTTAAGACTTGAAGAGTCTCTTCAAAGCCTCCTGTCTGAGCTGGCCACTCCCCTGGAGCTGCCTCTGAGTCACTGTTCCCCATTGCCTCTCTCAATTAGAATGGGGTATTTTATAGCTCTTGCTGGGAAGTAGATTTTCTGGACTCCTTAGCATGGCATTTAAATGCTAGTTACATGTCTCAGGTAGGAAAGCTGTGAGGCAATGAAGAAAAACAGGTGAGCTGAAAAACGAAGTGTAAGGATGACTCATAGTAATTGTTACTGTCAGCAGAGCGCTTTACTGTTTACAAAATGATTCCACATGTGATATCTCATTTAACTTCACCATCACCCCATGAGACAGGAATTTAACCTTCTTTTTACAGTGAGGAAACTGAGGCTGGGTTTGCTGACACATCTCACCTAAGGTCACCCATGTAGCCCACGGTGGAGCCAGGAATTGGAGTCACTCTTCAGATAAGAAACCCAGCCCTGCTCTGTCCATCTGTCATGTCCTGTAGACAGCAGCAAACTACCCCAGACAGCAGAGGTGTTTTCGTGTAGCCTCACTCAATCAAACTTCGAGTATATGAGATGTATTTAATTGCAAATGAACACACCTCTTTTATTTAGCATATTTCTAGGTCTCTTCCCTCATTGCCTTTTTTTTATATTTTTTTTTTTTTTGGCTGCGTTGGGTCTTCGTTGCTGCGCGCGGGCTTTCTCTAGTTGCGGCGAGCAGGGGCTACTCTTCCTTGCGGTGCATGGGCTTCTCATTGCGGTGGCTTCTTTTGTTGCGGAGCACAGGCTCTATGCACGCGGGCTTCAGTAGTTGTGGCACACCGGCTCAGTAGCTGTGGCTCACGGGCTTCAGTAGTTGTGGCTCACGGGCTCTAGAGCACAGGCTCAGTAGTTGTGGCACACAGGCTTAGTTGCTCCGCGGCATGTGGGATCTTCCCGGACCAGGGCTCGAACCCATGTCCCCTGCACTGGCAAGTGGATTCTTAACCACTGCGCCACCAGGGAGCCCCCTCATTGCCTTTTGATGGTGCTTAGGTAAAACAATTCCAATGTTCTTCCAAAATGAATATAATGAGAGGAAAAAAGTAAAATTTTAACCAAATATTTATTGAGGGTCTCCTGTGTAAGAAAAAACTTGATGCTTACTCTCAAGAAATATATAATGTTTGAGTAGAAAAGCTATAGGCTACTGAGGATTAGATATCAACATAGGGTACCAAAACAAGAGCTGTCATCATTGTCAAAGTGGGAGATGCATCTTAGGCTGGGACAGAACCATGGAGATTTCGTGGGGAAGGAACACGAGCCAGCCCTGGGTGTGGAGTCCTCAACTTCCCTAAGGACAAGTCACCAGGAGCGTTTGTTAAAAATACGGATTCCTGGACTTAATCCTGAACTGGGAATTCCAGGGAAAAGGCCTGGTAAACTAAGTATTTAACCTGGGCTCCAGGTGACCCTTACCGTGGGGAAGGCTGGGAGCAGTGGGAAGCCTGAGTCAGCTCCAGAGGCTGAGACAGTTCAGCTGCGGAGAATTTCTGTGAGCTGTGAGAGGGGAGGGAAAGGGCAGAGAATGTGCTGAAAGGGATTGAGGGAAGTGAGACTTATAAATTAAGACAAATACCAAAAGAAGACTTAACTCCAAAATATGGACAGGGACAGCAAGAAGTCAGTAGGCTGCAGGACAGATGGAGGGCAGGAAGCCTCCAGGAGAGAAGGAACCCTGGCTCACACTTCCTCCTGAGATGGGAGGAGATGCACACAGTGCATCTGGGGGGAGCCTAACTTCAGGGGCATCACTTGCTGAGGCAGCGCTCACTTCTGCCTGCAAGCCCATCCTGGGAGCCACAGACCATCCTTGTCCTCCTGTTTTCAGCTGAGGGTCAGGCGGGGCAGCAAAGTGACCTAAGTTGCTAAATAAACACGTCTTTGCTCAATACCTGAATTCCTTTTTCTTTTTCACCCGGCTACATCTATGACCAAGCCCTAGGAGACCTCAGGGGAATTCTGTCCTAAAGAAAGCCTTTAGCAGCCATGGTGAAGGTGGGAAGGTTCTTGGTCTAGGGGAAATCTGAGTTCAAAGTCTAGTTTCACAAGGACCTCACAGTGCAAAACCACATCTGTGGTCCTTGATTTCTTCTTCAATTAAATGATAACAATACCTAACATGTATATAGTACTCACTACATGCCCAGCATTGTTCTGTATATTTTTATATGTTTTAATCCACTTAATTCTCACCAGGTAAGGAAGGTTCTGTTATTGTCCCAGCTTTACAGATGAGTAAACTGAAGCATAGAGGTTAAATCGCTTGCCCAAACAAGTAAATGAAAGAGGCAAGATTTGAACCCAGGCAGTTTGGCTGCAGAAGCTGAGCCCTTAACCACTATCCCTTACCTCCTCTCTAAGAAGGATGATGTCTGGTTAAAACAAAAAGAACAGATGTGTGTATATGTGAATGTGCCCTGTGTTTGGGGGAGGTATTTGACTTCAATGAGATGAGAGATTTGTTGGTGAATGGTACCACAGTAGATTCTAAGACAGAAGATGATTTCTGAGCTACAGAGGGGTAGGAAGCCATGAAGCAAGACTGATTCCACCCCCCTGATGGAGAAAGCCCAGAGGAGTAAAGAAGATCCATATGGGTGGAGACTGGGAGAAAGGGAATTTGGGGTGAAGACGCTTAGCACCCCATGGGTTCATTCATCCAATTCCACAGATGTTCAATGAGTGCCTGGTGTATATCAGGCCCCATTACAGACAAAGGAGGCACAGTAGTGAGTGAACAGACACCCTCCCTGCCTTCGTGGAGCTTAGAGTCTAGTAGGCGAGATGGACAAAAAAGAAAGCCAACAAATGAATTAAACAATTAGAAAAGTGATGAGCCATAGGAAGGGAAAATCTGGAGGATAGCAAATGGGTGGCTATTTTAGCTAGGGTGATAGGAAGGCCGGTCTGAGGAGGGCTCATCTCAGCTAAGTCCTGAAAGAGCTGGGTGGGCGCAAGAAAGTGGCAGGCCAGCGTCATTAGAAAAGAGGTAATGAGGAAGAGGTGACAGAGGTGAGGGCGGCAGATGGGCAGCACCCTCGAGGCCACCAGAAGGAGATGGGAGTGCAGTGTAGTGGGGGGAGGGACATTGCCAGACTCTAAGCAGGAAACAGACAGTATCCAATTTATGTTTTAGAACAAAACCTCTGACTGACTGTGAGGAGAATGGCTTGCAGGAACCTGGTCAAGAGGGCGTTGCTGTCGTCCAGGCAGGAGTGGGTGGTAGCCCGACAGGTGGTGTCCGTGGAGATGAAGAGAAGGAGCGTGATTTGAAATGTATTTTAGAGGCAGAATTGACAGGTGCTCATAACTTTGTTCCCACCACCATCGAAGCAGTAGGATTTAGACCTCCATCGGATAAAGCATAAATCCAGAGGAAGAGGGCAAGAAGGACCACGTACTTCCACAGCACGTACCAGTGGGAAGGACAGACGAACACAAAGAGATGCTCTGTCTTGGAATCAGTAGTCCCTGAGCTGCTCTCCAGGTACACACGACTCTGAAAGGTGAATGCGAGAGCCGGAATCTCTCAAGCGCTTTCGAACGAACCCGAACTTAAGGCAGTGATCCAAACAGGAACAGTAGATGTTCTGTGGAGAGCCCAGCACAATCCCCACGCTTGGCGCTCACAGTCAGACAGGCAGCGCGGTGACCGATGGTGTTCTGAGACATGACACTGTGCCGAGCAGCGAACAGACTCACAGGGCTGGGGAGAGGAGATGGCCAAAGGGACAACACAGCTGCCTGAGAGCAGAAACACAGGGCACAAGCATACGGGGGCCCAGAGGGGGAAGGGAACGCGAGTCAGGGGAGTCGAGGTGGCATCTCAGTGTCTGTGGCCATGGACTAATAGCCAGGGACAGGGGCTGCTGGAAATGGAGTAAAACTGCTGGTGGACTTCGAATTCTTGGTACTCTATTTCATTTTTAATAGACTTTTCCTTTTAAGCAAAACCAGTAGTGTCCTAGTAAATTATTCTGCTAGCTTCCTAATCTTACTCCTTTGTTTATTTACTTAGTACAAGGTTATTGACACAATACTCTAGACCAGAGCTTCTCACAGTCTAATGTGCTCATGAATCACCTGGGCATCTGGTTAAAGTGCAGATTCGGGTTCAGTAGGCCTGGGGTGTGGCCTGAGATTCTGCATTTTTCATTAGTTCTCTGGTGATGCTGACGCTGCTGGTCCTTGAGCGACACATTGAACAGGGAGGCTCTAACCCAATAACTCTTTGGTCCATTTCTCACCCCACTTTGACTTTAAAGTAAAATGAGATCATTCACTATTTATTATAGTACCTACTATAGACAAGACAATCAGTTAAGGGTTGAGAGAGATAGAAAAATAAATGTGATACAATGTTACCTTTAAGGAAATTACAGTCTGGTTGGGTGGAGAGATGGGTACTAACACATTGGAATTATAATGCATTGCTCCACTTAATCCTCACTGCACCCTGAAAGAGGAATTGTCTCTATCTTACAGAGAAGGAAAACCAAGCTAGGAAAAGTGAAGTCAATTTTTCAAGCTCACAGAGCCACTGAAAAGTTGGATTTTGATCTAAATTTGGATCTGTCTAGTCCCAAAGTTCAAATTCTTTCCATCAAGCCATACTGAGAATGCAGATCAATGTATAAATACCTGAAACACTGGGCACTAAGTGATGCATGCAAGACGAGAAGTACAAACAGCTTGCCAGAGGAGTTCAGCAGGTGGGTGGTAAGTGACAGAAATGTGAAACTATAGTATATTGACTAAATGTGACTGGTTTCCCAGAAAACAGCAGTAATGAGGTCCTCATGTTGAAAATGTATTTTTTAATGTTCCAGAAAAGAGACCAGAATCCTTGTTTGTTCATAAATTCTCCTTTTATGGACTGTAGTTCTAAAGTCCAGGAAGTCACTTGCCCAGCCAAAAGCAGTTGGCATCTCATGGCTCCAGATGCCATTACACATCTGTCTGCAACCATCCAGAATGAGGGCTGCCCATTCCAGGAGCAGTCTTCTATTACAGGTCTTCCTCAGTCTGAACAGAGAGCAGAGCTCAGTCTGGAAACTCAGGATGTAAGCATGCTTATTACGTGGCGCTATTTGGCTACATCTGCACTCCGTCACAGAGTGGTTTTCCTCCATCGTCAACATCACTTGTCAGGGCCTCTGGCTCTAAGTTTTGCCCTCCCACTTACCCACACAGATGGCTCCCTCTCAGCTCCTGCCAGGTCCTGCCTGGATTGACCACTAATGAGGAGTCCCTGTGGCAGCATGTCTGGGACTCAGAAATGACTCCGCTTTCTCTGCCGCTGAGTCATTGTTATTGGGACTAGACGGGAAGACCAAAACCTGTGAAAGCGCATGTCTCGGTGGTGAGGGCCACTCCCTACACTGCCACACTCAGGGCTCCACCTGAGCCCAGTGTTCTTGGATGGTGGCAAAAAATGTTCCTTTTCTTATCTGGAACAGAAAGGACAAAGAGAATCAAGACAGTCTGTCATTAAATACCAAAATACTAAAATACCTGGAAGTCTGTCCCCCTACCCAGACCTACGAGAAGGCTTTAGTCACATTCTCTATTTACTCAGCACTAATGTAGGCTTTCTGTTTCCTTCATAGAATGCAGTAAACTGAAACACATTAATTAAGGAAAGGATCCCTGTAAACACTCCCAGACAGGCATCACTTCCCAAACACACAGAGCAGCTTCCTCTCGGGACCTGTCACTATTCCTGATCCCATTCACTTCTGGGGACAGAAACCACATCAGTTCACAGATGCCAAGGGCAGTTTGTGTAGGGTGGTCCCACAAACCGGGTCACCCTTGGCCCCAAGTACGGGCCTCACAGAGCTGTTCCGTTACAGTCATACACACCCCCGGGCACCAACAGTGTGTTTTGTCATGAGAGGGACCTGAACACACCAGCATTTCTTTTGCCAGACATCATGGAGACAGTTTTTGGAATCACTGAAATCCCATTTTATTCCACCAGCTGCTGACTACAGGGGCAGCATTCAGTGTCCAAGGATGACACTTTAATACAAATTGAGCCCCTTCCATAATGAAACGAGCTGGGTTTTAGGGGTGATTTGTTTAAAGGCCACATCATAAATCAGCTGTCAGTTCTTCTTTCTTCCAGGCCTGGAAGGCTCACCTTTGCGCTGAATTAGTCGCATCTGAAACCTGACCTCCCAGTCCCAGAGCCTGCTGGAAACATGTGCTCAATGACTTCCAGTCAAAGCGGCAAGAACTTAAATTGTTCCACATTTTTAATAAATGGGCCAGGAATCCATGGGATGACTCCCATTGACCTGGGTGCTCAGCATATTGATCAAACAAAGAGGATAGAGACAGGTTTGCAACGACCGGATTTGGGGGAACATTTACCAACACTGGGAGGCCAAGCCTGGACAACACCAACTCATGTTCTTAAGTACAACCAGAGAGTCTCAGCCTAAAGAAAAGCCCAGAAACATTACATTAATTGCCAATAACAGCTTGGCTGGCTAGGGGGTGGGGATGGAGGTAAGCGGAAGTGAAGAGTGGTGGGAGGGAAGGTGTGCAGGACCACCTGCCATGGAGAGAGGAGGGAGCTGAAGCTTTCTGTAAGGAGCTGGGCCTCTGGGGCTCCTTCCAGTTTCTTGGTTTCTGATGCTAAAAAGAGAAATTTGATTGCTGGGGAAAAGTAGCTTTGGAGCTCACTGGGACAGGGCCTAGGAGCTGATGCTCTAAGTCGGCCTTGATGAGAAGCTCTGGTGGGCCAGGCATGGGGCTAACCACTGCAGACGTGAAGATAAGGAAGACAAGCTCCCTCCTCAAGGAGCTAGGGTTCTGCAGTGGGAGGCAAACGTGGAAATAGATTTGATGGTTTAATATGATGAACAGCTACCACAGGCCTGTGCTAGGGATATAATCAGGGACAAGATATACAGCCCAACCGTCCAGATGCCACAGTCTAGCGGGGGAGACAGATATGAAAGCAGTGTGATAGGGACCATGAGGAGGTGCCAAGGGGGCCCATGGGAGGGCCACCCAGACGTGTGCGCTCAGGAACACCTTCCCAGAGGAGAGGGTGCTCAGCCAAGACCCGGGAGGAGCAGGAGTTCACTGCACAGGGCTGGGGGCCAGGGAAGGGGCACAGAGGAGGGACATTCATTGCTGTTGCAGTGGGACTGGATATGCAAAATCTCACGTGAGAGGAGGCACAGCACACTTATGAAACTAAGAGGAACACAGTCAGACTGAGTATAAAATGCAGAAGAAAGGGGAGAGAGAAAGCTGGGCAGCAGGCAGGCCTCCACATACAGCACACAACAGGAGATTAATAGAGGCACGCAGAAGGGCTGTGGTGCACAGAGCAGGGAGCTGTGGAATTTGCTGAGAATGGCTGGAGAAGGCTTTGCCAAAAAAAAAAAAGTCTCTTAAACAATGACTAGGCATTTACCAGAAGAAATGAGAAGATTGCTCCGGGCAGAGGAAGCCATGCTGCACTCTGAAAATTAACCCTATCCTCTCCCCCAATCCTAGGTGGGGCCCAAGATGAACAACACACCGTGTACCAAATTCTGTTCTGCAGGCTCACATCAAGGGCAAGGTTATGAAGCCCCAAGCTCCAGAAAAAGTGGGGGGAACTGACAATAAGTAATAGTAACTTATATAGGCCAGGGTCCTTGAGCACAGGGACCCTCCTGATGAGGAGACCCTACATTTCCAAAATCAGAAACATAGCTCAGCCAACTGGAAAAACTTCAGGGGGAACCAGGGAAATGATCACCTCTTTGGGGAGGTTCCTTTAAGAAGTTATCACCCTATTAATTATATAAAAATACACTCAAAACAAGGATCCTCAGAAATGATGCCAATTTAATAGGCGACACTTACTATGTGCCAGGCACTGTGCCGATGTTCCACAGGCACCATCGCATTTAATCCTCTCATCAGCCCAATGCAATGTAAGTGTTCCCATTACTTTACAGATGAGAAAACGGAAGTTAAATATCCTGCCTGTTGGTAAATGGCAGCTGGGGACAGGACTAGAACCTTCCGTGCCACATTTCCCACCACTCTGGCCCACTGCTCCCCACAGACAGGTCACAGCATCAGTAAACCATCTGCCCACAACGCCACCAGAGGAAATAACACGGAGGCCAGCAGGAGAAATATTATTTCACAAATGTGTGTGTACCAAAGACACTGCTGTGGGGCTTAGCTGAAGTTAAAGTCTTTTTACCTTCTCAGGCAATGACTGGCAGCCAACTCTCCTCAACTTAGGGAAGACAAAGCCGCCTCGTCCACAAGGCATCAGGACTGCCTCACATACGAGACCCCCTCACTCACCTTTTCTTGTGTGATGCCCATTTCACAGGTGGGAAATCAAGATGCAGAGCTGCTGAGTACCTTTTCCAGGGTCTCATTGCTATTAAAGTGTTTGAGCCAGGACTCAAACCAGGTTCTATTTGATTTCAGGAATGAAGTCTTTCCACAACACCCACCACAGCAGAGCGGAGCGGAAGGGAACAGTGATGTTCCCTGGAGGAGATACTTCATCGTAGCCAGGGAAAGAGAGCTAAGGACACGCTATCCAAGACCTCTCACAAAGAGAAAAGTGTACTTTACAAGGACACTGACATATCTGTTCTGCCAAACACAGGTTCTTCTGCAAAAGAAACAATGAAAAATACAAAGACAGTTATCAGTGCCAAAAGAGAGAGAAAAGGAACATCTGCAGATGGATACAATGCTTGCTCTTCCAGCCAAACTCATGGTTACACTTTCTACTCTCAGATGCCATGGTCAGAAAGGAACTCTTACGCAGAGGATTCTTTATAGTATAAGACAACATGCATAAAGTGTACGGGGGATGGGCCCCAAGGGGCCTGGGGTAGACACGCAAGATAACTGGCTTGGGGAGGGGAGGTCTGCAGAAGGAAGAGCCCATCTGTGTAGACTTGTACTGATGAAAGTTTCATTGTATTTCATGGCCAAATGTATAGACCCTCAAACTGCCTGTGATCTTGTTTAGCGTGCTGAAAGGTGACGTCAGAGAAACAGCACTGGACAGAAAGGAGACCTGGGTTCAAGTCCTGGTCCTGCTGCCATTTCAGGAAAGTCACAGAAGCTCCTCTGCTCATATTTTCTTTGTCTGTAACATGAAGAAATTGGACTAGGTGACCTCTGAGACGCTTCCAGCTCAAAAGCAAGTGATCATGACTCTAGTGTCCTCCTTTTCACATTCTTGATGGGGCCACAGAGATGCAGCCCACCTGAAAGAGTAGCCCACTGAACCAGGACCATGAGAAGGTACTACTAAAGGGGTTGGAGCCTGAAGATAAATTCTGTCCACACCACAGTCTTGCTTAAAACCACCCTGCAGTCCAATCACAAGCCCTGACACCAGACACACACAATGCTGAAACTGCCACTCTTGTTATTTCTGCACCCACAAGCTTTCGCCTACACTTTGTCCCTTCCTTCTACTGCTAGCCTCCTAGGCCAACAGGGGTCAGGCACCTGGAGAAGCCAAAAGATGAATAGCCCCCAATCTCAAAATGAAGATGCCCCCAGAAGGCAGAGAACTCGCCCTAGGTCTGAGACAATCTGTGTAGCCATGGAGAGCAGTGGGGTCCAGGTGAACCAGGACTGTCTCTTACAAGCTGTGTGATCTAAGGGATTTCACTGCTCTGAGCCTGTTTCCTGACATGTAAAATAATGATGATGATTATGTGACCTGATGACAAACAGCCTATCTCAGAGCGTCACTGTGATTATCAAATTACATACAAAACTCTAAGGCTCCATAAATAAGCAGTTGCCATTCCCGGGGCACATCCACGGGCAATGACCAGGAGTCTAGGAGCAAGGCTGGGGCTACTATATGTGTGAAGCTCAGTACACACTCAAGCAACCCTTTGCCTACAAAATAGTCCCAAATTGCTAAATGCTTGGTGAGAGGAAGAGGAATCACTCCCTTCAGGTGGCAAGAAATATGAAGTAGGAACATGGGAGAGGGTCCAGCCACTTGGGCCAGACTTGGGAACCCACCAGTCACCACCCAGAAGTATGAGCCCCCTGGGGCAATAGAGAGGGGGGTTTGAAGAGGTGTGTCTTTCGTGACTGAACCAACTTCCACAGAAAGTGAGTAAGAACAGTCTCCAAGAGAAGGCTATAGCTGCCTGGGACAGGGGTCATTTCTTGTGCCACTGCTGGATCCTCAGCACCCAGCACGGAGCTGGCACATTGCGGGCACTGACTAAATATTTGTTAACTGATGAATGATTACAAATGGAGAGGCTGATGGAACAGAAATCCCAGTGAGCAAACTAAGTAGGGGGCTGAGGACCTAATATGGCTGGATTGGCCTCCAGACTAGGGATGCCCCAGAGGTTGGGGTGACCTGGAGAACTAAGAAAAGCACTTGGAAAAGCCAGACCAGAGAGAGGGTCAGTCTGTGAGTCACCTGTGCTTCAAACCCAGGACCTGTCTGAGGAGGGAGCTGAGGAATATAAGACCGTGAGTCAGAGGGTTATCCATGCTGCTACCTTCTGAGACACCACCTGACCCCCTCCGGGCCTGCCTCATGTGTGAGGGGACGTGGGTGTGTGTATGTGGCTGTGTGTTTATATCTATACCCACACGCTCAGCAGACACCACCAGCCAAGATGAGTCAAGATTTCTCTCACGTTTTATTTAAGCTATGCCACTGGGCTATACTGTCAGTGACTCACTGCTTACTTGTCCTCTCCCAGGAGAAATGCCTTCCAAGAGAGGTGAAGCTTGGCATGCCCCATGGTGTGGCGGGGGCCATGCGATCTGCTTACTAGCCAGGTTCTGTCTGTCTTCAGGAGCCATGTGTTTCCAGGCTCCCTGTGAGCACCCCGATGAAATCGGGCCCTGGCCCAAGGCTGAGCATTAGTGCTTACCCCAAGCCCCACCAGGGACTTTCCCTCTCCTCCAAAAGCCCCCCTTCGTCTGCCCCTCTTGTCGTCCTGCTGTCACCTGCTTCTGCATCAGCTCCTAGAGGATAACTACTAAAAAGGCAGCTCCCTCCCTATTGTAATTTATGATTAGAAAACTCTTGAAGGCCCCAGAGCCTTCCCAATTCCCCTCCCCGACCCTGCTAGAAGAATTTCTAGTAAATCATTCTTCTTGCCACTAAAATCATGCCTCATATTATTACCGGATTAATCTTCCTCAGATGTAGCTCATTGCTCAAAAACTCCCATCTAATACCAAATTCAGTAAAAATGTCTTCTTCCTAACACTGTATAGTTTGTTGCCAGCCACATGTAGGGTAAGAGGGAATAGCTCCTGGCAGCCATGTCTGTACCATGTGGCCCCGGTCACAGCTGAGTGTCCAGGGGTGAGCCCCTGACCTAACCTGGGCCAGTCTGAATCTCTTCCTGGGAAATTCTGAATAGATGGTCAAAAGCTTCAGTCTCTGTCTAGGCTAAAGGCTTAAACAAGTAAGTTGTAAAGACTCAGGAGTGGTGGGGGGCCATTTTTCCCATAACATGACCAGGAAAGCTTAGAAAGCAGGTCCACAGTGAGGGCAGGATGAGGCTGAAATGCACACAGAAGCAGAGGTGGGAGGAAAATGCATTGCCCAGGTCCCTTATACTTCCCAGTTCCCAGGGTCCAGTACCACCCAAAAAGTACTTTCTCCAGTTTTAATATATAAACATGAAAACTGATGATGAAATAGTTAAGTGTCCATTTACAATAGAAAATTTAATTAGAAAAATATTTAAAACACATAATATATAAAATAATACTTTAGAAATTTTTTCCACACTCACAGAAAGGAAGGAAGAAAGAAAAGAAAAGAAAGCAATTTATAGCAACAGAAATGTTATGTTTTTCATTCTTCTTATAGGTGATTATTATCATAACTAAAAATGATCTTCAAAGGGCTTATTTACAATTACATCCATCACTTGCAAGAGGGAAGCTCTATTTCCAGGAAGAATCATTTAATCTATATTAAATTTATCTGCCTTTTTTTCCCCATAGTTTCTATCTAAAGAACTCCAAAACATCTCAAAAGGGCATTAATTAAGATTGTTTCAGGCTGGCCCTTAACCAAACATTACCCTATTATTCAAAACAAAGTAATTGAGAGAGTTCCCTGTAATATGAAAGCTTTGGTGTGGCCTCAAATACAAGGTTGCTCCCATTTGGATAAATCCTCACTTATATTCACACGTATATATTACTTTATCTTGTTGCAACTTTACAGGCACCATTTGATCTTTATTCTATAGATAGGGTGACTAAGTTACTCAGGGGATAAGTATGACCACACAGTACAAAGCAGAGATAGTTTTAGAAGTCAGGGTATTCTGACTTCTTCTACTCCAGCTGAAAGGAATGGGCTCTGTATCTAAGCGTGGGGAGGGGCCTTCTCTCACCCCTCTAAATCATGCCACTTGGGCAATCGCGTACTAAGCTGATGGCTGGTCCTGAGCACATCCACCTCACATGAAGAAGAAAGAAGCTTGCTGGTAAAGCTGATAAGTTGCCTCTAAAGCAACACAAACTACTCAACAAACTCAATCTAATTTTAGTGAGCACTATGAGCCAAGGGTTCTACTTCATTTTGTCATCAGAATTTCCAGTATCAGGTAGGTATGAACCACACATGAAGAACAAGCTTGAAATATCAGAGAGTCTGGAAATCTGGGCCTTGGGAAGGAGCCAGGGTAACACAGAGTGGAGACTGATGACAGGACACATCTTCCCACCATGACTCCTCGCAGGAAAGGCAGGAATTGGTAGGTATATTAAGGGACTAACTAGATTTAGCCCTACCTGGAAACCTTAATGTGGCTCATAATTTTTTCTTTAATTGAAATTTACATATTTTAAAAAATTATTAATTGCCTCAGAGTATGAGTGACCCCAAAACTGTTTTACTATATAGACAAATAAGCTCCCAGCCAAGGCGAGAGGATCTATGGAAGAATCCATGGTCTGTCTGTTCCTCTCTCTCTCTCTCTCTCTGTTTTTGGTTCCCAGATGTGCAACCCTAGAAGGAAAAGGAAGTGGGGGTAGGCAGAGAAGGGAAGGAAGGAAGAAGCGCTTTTATAAGAGTAGTAAAAATAGCTAGTATTATTGAGGACTCACTATAGGCCAGCCAGAGCTAGTGCTTTACAAAAGTTATCTCATGTAATTCTCACAAACAGCCTAAAAGGTGGGCATTATCTTCAAACTTCCACAAAGGAGGAAGCTGAGGTCCAGGGTCACTCAGCTAGTAAGTGGCAGAGTCACTAAGTTCAGAGCTTGGGCCCTTAATCCCCAATTACACTGACTCCGAATGACCCATCTGGATGTTGGTTCTCAGCTGAGCTATGGCCGAATCACATGGCCCGCATCCATTAGCCAATCTAAAATCCTGACCAGGTACTGGGGAAGTAATAAGAGTCACTGTGATTTGGGACAGAGAAAGCCCATCACCACCCCAGACTAAAGGTCCAGGGACTCAGACCCAAGCAACTTTCCTGCCAGCCTTTTGTCAACCACACTCTGGTCAGGCACCAAGCTTGGCAGTCTCTCCTCCAGCCAGGATCCTGGAATCTTGAGCTCTCAGGAAGGTCCCAAAAGGAAAAGGAGCTGTCAACCAGTTGACTGTTGCAAAAGCCCTGGCCTCAAAGTGAACGTGTTCAATCACTCTTGAAAGGTCAGAAACCAAAGAGACAGGGTCCCTCATCCTCCTATTCCTAGAGGCCCCCAAACGTCACCAGCAGAAAGGAACCACTGCACTGAAGCATCTTGTTTTGATCGCGCTGAAAATATCCACTGTCAAGGCCCAGACCCTGCGAAGACTACATGGAGCATTCTCAACTCTGCAGGCAGAACACAGAGTACCGTGTGGAGAGCCCACTCACTGCACTTGAGGGTACGACAGCCAAGAATGCTTTCATAGTTGTGCTTTGCACCTGATTCCATCTGGAATGCATGGGCTTCGTCCCTTTGATCTTTAATATGGCTGCTTGGAGGGGCCAGGATCCCAGTATTTGCAGCTAGTTCTGTCTTCATCCTCCACTGATTCCGCCTCCACCCCAAGTTCTTGAACACAATTCTGCAACTCTGCATTCAGAAGTCCCTCTTCTCTCCCTCTCTTCTCATCTCACTCCTGAGAGCATGCCTCAACTCCAGACCCTGAACACCCTGCCTCTCTGCCCACAGGCTGGCCTCACCACCTATGACCTTCCTCAGTCATGTCGGGGTGAAGGTAAACTGATTCCTCCTCTTCTCAGAAATGCCTCCACGATGCTTCCTGCCCCCCAAATATGAGGACCAAACATCTAGATGCTTGGAAACAAGCATCTGGTTAACTGGCTGGGGGGGGTTGGTTTTTTACTTTTCATCCAGATGTTGGTATCGTGTAGACCCTGCCTAGAAGTCCTGCAGCCACAGCTAGAAGCTGTGTTTTCTATTATGACTTGGAATTAGTCACAACAACTAGAAGAATTGAGACGTTGTTTGTCTTTTCCAGCACCACGCCCAAGAGCAAGACATGGGGGCTTAATCTGCTCAAAGAAACTTAGTTGTAGACACACCAGTCTCTTTCTAAAAGGGAGAAGAAGGGGGAAAAAAGATAGATAAAAGCAAGATTCTAGAGTCTGCTTATAGTGGGATGAATGGTGGCCCCAGAGATACCAGGTCCTAATCTCTGGAACCTATGATGTTACCTTATTTCAAAAAAGTATCTTTGCAGATGTGAATAAGTTAAGGATCTTGAGATGGAAGTGTCATCTGGATTATCCAGGTGTGCCCCAAGTGCCATCACATGTATCCTTCTAAAAGGGAGGTGGAGGGAGGTTTGACACATACAAAAGAGGAAAAGGCCATGTGAAGACAGAAACAGATTGGAAGGATGCAGACACAAGCCAAGGAATGCCAGTAGCCACCAGAATCTGAAGAGGCAAGAAGAGAGCTTTGGAGGGAGTGTGGCTGACTTGGTTTTAGACTTCTGGCTTCCAGAACTGTAACAGGATAAATTTCTGTTTCTTTAATCCACCAACTTTGTGGTGATTTGTTATAGCAATCACAGGAGACTAATACACAGCTATTTACAAGAGCCACTGCATACAAGCCTGGAGATGAGGGTAAAAGAAGCGACACGTGGAACTAATAGGCTGTAAGATTTCTACACATGGGAGGGAGGTTCATTGCTGACTGATGTTTGCATCCATCCAGGGTCCATTCAGATTAAAGAGTTACTGCACAGCAGAAGGAGAATGTCTCCTGTGTCTCCAGCAGTAGCATTAGGGATCTACGTGAGGCAGGGATTCTTACCTGGCGTCCTGCCAGTGGGTCGAGGAGTACTTAACACCTGCTTTGGCTCAGCCAGCCCTCCTCCCTGTGAGCTCCTAAGAGATGGGAGCACAACAAAAAATAACAAGTACAAGACCAATATACCTCTCTAAACATCTAACTGGCTTTGGGTCTAAAACTCCATTGCAGAGCTTCCTGGTAAGCTGGGATGACACATGTGTCCCAGTCAAACGGCTGAAGGGTCTTACCACTTTCTGGTCAATTGTAGAAGACCAAAGAGATGAGTTCCCACAAACCTGTGTGGGTTGGTAAACTTTCAGCCCATTGTCCTTTAAAGCCCACCCACTAGTAAATATGGCTCTATATCTTAGATTGTGACTAATCTAACTAATAACTCATCCTCCCTGTTGAACACAAAAAGGGAAGCAGGAATAGAGCTAAGCTCATCCTTGTCTTACAAATAGGAACAGTTTTGGGAACCACAACCTTCCCAAGACTGTTGATTGAAATCTCTATTTTGGGAAGTAGATGATGAGAGTGAATCACACCTTCTGCCCATTTCAGCTTCCTTCTCTCATCTCCACCAAGAGAAAGAGATATTGAGCCAACTTTCCCTGGGTATCTACCTCGTGCCATGTACTGTTTTAATCACTGGGGATAGAGCATTAACAGGACAGACACAGTGCCTGCCTCCATGAAGGACCATAAATTCCCTCCTAGGCCCTGCTATGACTTCAAACTCTGAAACACAGTCTAAGGAAGTCCACCCCAAGCTTAGTCCCCTCAGTCACACTTTCCACCCAGTGCCATGCTGGTCTGAAAACCCAAGAACTACAATTCTTGAAAGAACTATGTCTTAAGATTTTTTTTTTAAAAGTGTGAGAATCAAATAAAATTAACTTATTTGAAGAGCATGAAACACTGTAAAATTACAAGGCATTTTCAATTGTAATCAATAGCCAGTTAGGTCAGAGGATCAGAAAATAGTGCTGCTGAGGTCAAAACTCTGTGATCTCATTAACTGCATTTATTTTCATGTCACATCCTGGACTTAAACCCCAAACAACTGATTAAAACCAACAGAAATCAGCTGACTCCCATCTATCCTTTTATAGGATCAGTCAATAGCACTAGTTTCCTTTATAGAGAATAGCATGTTATTTTTGAAACTTGAAGAAAGAACAGAAAGAAGACACTTCGCAAGGCCCAGGAAAGTTCAAGTCCATGAATAAGCAAGTCATATATCTAGCAGTGGAGGATGAGGAGAAGGGGAAAGAGGAGGAAGAAGAGGAGGAGGAAGAAAGGGGGGAGGAAGAGGAGGGGGAAAGAAAGAGGAAGAAGAGGAAAAGGAAGAGGAAGGGGAAGAAGAAGGAGGAGGAGGAGGCAAATATGCAAATGTTTGCTATGATGTAGAAATAGGAGCCCTGTGAGTGACATTAAAGGAGACTTTTCTCTTTATTTGATAACCATACCCATGAGCAAACACTAAAACTGAAGCTAATGGAAACCAAAACAACTGTTTCAAAATGATGAAATTTGGAGATTAAGTCTAATTGTTTAATGCTAGTAAAAACAAGTTCATTTTGACTAATTCCATGGGAAGTGGCACCAAGCTTTCCTGTCCAGGATCTGTGGTTACCTGGGTGGCACACATCCAGAACCAAAGGTCTTTGCTCTCCTATTGCTTCAGTCCCAGCTCATCAATGACACTCCAGAAACTTCCCACTAGACCACAACACATTAGGAAGAACAACCATTGTTTGGGTCAAAATGAGTGGAAAGCACACCACAGTAAAAGAAAAACAATAATAGAGAGAAAAAGTAAAAGAAAGAAGAGGAAGTGACAGAGATAAAAACAGAGCAGGAACATGTAATTTGAAGAAGAAAGTGGGAACACACCACTTTAGAGGTTTGGTTGAACTGAACGAACTGAAGACAAAGCCCAGTAAAATGTTCCCATCACCCTTGGCTTCAACTGGGTTAATTATGTCCTTACAGAACAGCCTGTCCCAGAGATCACTTTGGTATTTCACAATCATTCATTCATTTACTCACTCATTCATTCAATAGTTACTTATGAAACATGTGGAGCCCTGAACTTAGTCCTAAGGAGGTAGAAAGGTGAGCATAAACCTGAAGGTAGAATCTTGTAGAGGCATGACACATAAATGTAAATGTACAAATACTAGTGTGACCTCTACCTGGAAGAGTAGACCTTGATAGCGTGCATTTTTAAAAATAAACTTTTCATTTTATAATATTTTTTGATTTACAGAAAAATTGTGAATAGAGCACAGAGTTCCGACACCGCACACCCAAGTTTCCCATTTTTAACATCTTACACTTGTATGGTACATTTGTCACAATTAATGAACCAATATTGGTTAATTATTAACAAAAGTCCGTACTTTACTGAGATTTCCTTAGTTTTTAACCTAATGCCTTCTCTGTTCCAGGATCCCATATAGGATACCACAGTGCATTTAGTCATCATGTCTCCTTAGGTTCCTTGTGACTGTGACAGGTGATAGCATTCACCTGTCACAACTTTTAAGGCAACTTTATTTTTTTTCTTAGACTGTCTCTCCCAACAGCCTTAGTGGACTGGTCATTTCTCTGCCCCTAGATGAAATCCTGAGCTGGTCCCAAAACTTCTTCAGTCTCTCTCAGATAATATGTCCTATTCAAATACAAAATTATTATGTCCAGTATAGTGTAATAATTGGTCAAAGTTGGGGGGTGCAGGAGTCAGTAGAGGAATAAACAGAGAAGTGAGAAGAGCTTGAGGACCCAGGAAAGTAGAGTATCATGGAAGCCAAGAAGGAGAGAATCCTAAGAAGGGCAATCAGATGCTGCAGAGAGGCCCTGGGAAAGGAGGAGAAGAAGAGGACTTGGCAATCAGTTCACTTGCAACCCTCAAGAAGACAGTTGTATAGACTGGCGAGCGTGGAAGCCACAGTGGCACAGGTTAAAGAGTGATACCAATTTAGACTCCTCTCTTGAGAAGCTGAGTGGTAAATATAAGGAGGAAAAAAGGTTGACACCTTAAATAGGTAGCAGCAAGTTTGAGAAAAAGCTTTGGGGTTGGGATATACGGTAGTCAGCTTCTAAAAGGTTGTCAATATCCACCCTCCTGACATCCACACCCTTGTTTAATCCCCTCGCCTTGTGTATGAGCTGGACTGGTGATTTACTTCTGACAGACAGAAGACTGGAAAAGTGATGGGATCTCATATCTGAGATCAGGTTATGAGAGACTGATTTCGTCTTACCTGCACTCTTTTTTTCTCTGGCTTTTCTCAGTTTGCTCACTCTGATGAAGCAAGCTTCCATGTTATGAGCTGCCCTACAGAGAGGCCCACATGGCAAAGAACTGAGGGCGGCCTCCAGCCAACAGCCAGCAAGGAACTAAGGCCCTAAAACCAACAGCCCCTGAGGAACTGAGTGCTCTGAACAATTACATGAATGCACCTGGAAGCAGGTTCTCCCCTGACTGAGCCTTGATGTGAGCAGGAGCTCCAGCCAACACTTTGCAACCTTTGTGAGACCCTGAAGCAGAGGACTCAGCTAAGCCATGTCCTGGCACCTGACCTACAGAACACAGTGAAATAAGAAATGTTGGTTTAAGCCACCAAATTTTGGGATAATTTGTTACACGACAATAGGTAGCTAACACAGGATGCTTATTTTTTAATAAGGGAGGCCTACACATGATTCTAGTTTCAAATTTTATTACCTGAAGACAAAATGCAGATTCTAGGCACCAGACCCAAAGATTTTTATTTAGGCACTGGGGATACAGCACTAACTGGACAGCACTCTTTGGAAAAGATGGGGAAGGAAAGGTTGCATTCAGTGAAAAGGAAATACCGAGAGATGCAATTCAGAGATACGGGTCTTGATGTCCCAGAGCAGGTGGATGGGCCAGAATCCATGAACCAGGGGAAAGTGGGCCTTGAAGTTTTGACTCCTTTCTCCAAAATAGTCGGGAGGAACAAAAATATGGGGAAAGATACATAGAAATTTTGAGATAAAAAGAAGAAAAAGCCTAAATCATCTCTGAAGGAAGGATATGGAGCCATCTATGAAGGCTGAGGAAGTGGAACTATTGTTCAAGGTTTAAAGAGAAGAAGGGATCTGGAAGAAATTGACTCCTTGAGGAAGCTCTGGTGAGTCAGTAAGAATTTTTAAAATAAGAGTAAAAAGACTGAGAGGGCCAGAGAATGACGAGTGAACACAATTTGGAGGAAAATGAAGGCATACACACATCTCAGCCTCCCCGCGCTGTGAGCCATCGGGAATGGGAAAACAGAAGCCTCTGTGAGAGCAAGTTGCAGGGACAGTATCCAGGGAAAAGGCAAGCTTCTGTTGTGATAAGGAAGCAGGAAGAAGGCTTTAGGGAAAGGCGGAGGAGGAGTTTATTCCGATAGAACAAGGGTTCTACTGGGCTCAGTGGAAGACTCCCACAGAGGGGGAGCAGAGGGGTCCTGGGTGGGAGGGGCTGACCTGCGTAGGAAGAGAGGAGGGCAGGCCTGACACTGGGGGAAGGAGGCAGTGCCCGAGGAGGCGAAAGGTTGAGGATGGCCCAGAAATTCCTGAAAGTAATGGGAGGACAAGCAGATACCAGTTAAGTGGAATTGGCCAGCCCCCAAAATCTAGGTTAAATATTGATCCATCAGCAACATCAACATCTACTGCTCCTCTAAGAGCAGGTCCAAGATAAGGACCAACAGCACGAGCCTCCTAGAGTGATGCCTCTGAAAGCCGGCCTACAGTGAGGTTCAGGCCTCAGGAAAACAGGGGGTCATGGCCATATTAAACATGATTACAGTCCTATATTTAAACTTAAAAACTGCTCCATTCATTTCATACAGGAATTTGTCTGTGTCTAACTTGGTACAGAGGAAAGATCCCTGGGCTGAGAGCTAGGAGACTTGGGTCCTTGTCCCAGATCCACCCCAACAAGCTATGTGACCTTAAAAAACCATTAACCTCCCTGACACCATTTATAAAGTGAGGGGGCTGAGCCAGATGTTCCCTCAAGTCCCTTCCAGCTCCAACATTCTAAGAGCCTGAAAGCATGCAACCCTAAACCAGGTCTAGGGATCATGTAGTTTAGCTCTTGGAAATTTAGCTTCAAAAAAAGAAAGAAAGAATTCCAGCCCTTATCTGTAACCTCCTGCAGACTTCTTATCCATTGATAGAATTCCCTGTGGGAAATGTTTTGAAATAGTTGACATTCCATGAAATGAAATTCTGGGGATTAATCTGTAATAAAGGCTGAAAATTTTCAGAGTGATTTTTCCCAAATGTATGAGAACTCTTTATTCAATTGGATGTGGGGCAGATTCTTTTCTGAAGCATCCTGATTGCATTCTCAAGGCAGGGTTTGGTATAAAAAAGCACTTAGGCCCAGATATCTTGCCACTTACTCATAAAGTTAAGGAAGATACACTGACAGCAATGGGTGAATCATGTATAGGTCATCTCATGTCTAAGATTTTCAACTATCTCCAAGTATTGCCACATGCACAGCCACATATACCTCACTACCAGAACCATGAGACAGATTGTGAAAGAATTTCAGTCACATCAGTGAAGTGAAAGTAGGACTTTCTCCTGACCTCCAGCGTCCCTGAGGAATAGTCTCTCTCACCACCACTTCTCTCGTGGGAACTCCTAAGGTCATTTAGTCCCATCTTACGTTTTGGAAACTCAGGATAACCTAATGGAAATGTCCCAACTCATATCCCCAAACTTCACATGAAAGAGAGGGGATGAAAAATACTCCTGGGAACTTCTTTTGATTTCCAAATGCAGGAATTTTGATTACCGTGTCCAGGCACTTAGAGACTCTGTTTACTCTTTCACAATATATTACCAGTAAAAACAAAAACACCTTTTACAATGTGCACTGTATATTTTAAATACTTTATACTTTTTTTTCCCAATCACTCAAAAAATATATATTGAGCATTGTGCTAGGTGCTAGGAGGAAACTCAACATCTAAGTTGTGAATTAACTACAATGAAACAAAATAAATTCTATAATAATAGTGGTACTTTAAAATGAGGATATAATTAATTCTGCCTCAGGGTAGGGAAGTTGAGGCAGGTAAACAATGAGTAAGAGCTAGCCAGGTGATGAATGAGATTTGAAAGATATTTGAGACAAAAGGAACACAGGGGGTGGGGGGGGGAGTGGGGGGGGGAGACAGAAATGTGAGATTACATGTGGAGTATCTGGAGACCTACTAGTAGCCTAATTGGCTGAAGTATAGGATACAAAGCTAGAGAACAAAAGGATGGAGAGGTGATGAAGTAGTTTTGGACCAGCTTTTGAAAGCTTGTGAAGGAACAGCATTCTGAGGACTTTGGCCTTCATTCTTTAGGCAACAAGGAGACAAAGATGATCATAATCATGACCATGATCAAATCTGTACTTTAGAAAGATAATGCTGATAGCAGTGAAGAGAATGGATCAGGAGGGAGAGAGAAGTCAAGACCTTTTGTAATAGCTAGGAGAGGAATGATGAAAGTAAAACATATCACATGTTACTGTCATTCTTTGTTTTTGTCCCCTTCCCACCCCAGACACACAGAGACGTTCCTTGTGGACAAGCACTGTCTTGTTCACTTTTGTATCCCAGCACAGAGAAGAATGGCTGACACAGTGCAAGCATGCAAAAAACTGCCCTTCATAGGTGAATGAATGAATGCGGACTTAACGTAGGGCAGCATCAGTGGGGATGTAGAGAAAAGGGCATATTCAAAAAATTGATCTGGGCTAGAGTCTAAAGAATTTTGTCTGAAGAAAATGGAAAAATCCAAAGTTTCCATACTGAGTGACTAATAAGGTCTCTAAGGTCTTTAAAAATATAAGAGGCCGGGCAGGTTGAGAGAGAAAGGTAATGAGTTGAGTTAGGAATATGTTGAGTTGGAGGTAACCCAAAGTCCAGTAGACAACTGGACATATGCATCAGGACCTCGGAAGAGTTAATTGGCTGATTTTTACTCATAGTCTTTCATAGAGGCAGGTGAACCAAATTATTCAAAATCTACTTTTTTGAACATGTACTGTAAACTTTACTTCCAAAGAAAAAGTAACCAAGAAAATGAAAACTGTCTTCAAAGATCCCTGACTCATCACTGCTGAAACAAAAGCAAAGATAAGACAATTTTATTGGTCAATTACGTCTCAATAATGCTGGAAAAAAAAACATTAAGTAATTAATTTTTTAAAAAATCAAAGACAAGAGGAGCCAGGGATAATCCTTCACTCTTGGATCTCTGAAGATGTCACTGTCAAGTTCTCATATCTTCAGAATCACAATGGAAAGGTTCCCATGAGCAGCATTAGCTGTCCAAGAGTTAGTCTGATGACTTACTACAAAGCGTTAAAACAATTAATATGTTGATAGAAAATCCTAACATTCTTCCTCTTGCTTTCTTACATGCTGCCACTGAGAATTCTCAGGTAGGAGCTCGTTTCTTAGAGCCATGGAACATGATGGGAATCTGAGGCCATATGGTACCTGGAAAGTTCATTGGATAAAGAATTAGAAGAACTGGTTTTAGTCCCTTCTGTGCCACCAATTGGCCATGTGACCTTGGGCAAGTCCCTTAACCCTTCTGAATCATAGCTTCCTCATCTGTAAAATGAGGTCAGTTTAGGTTTTCTCCGTGTGTGTTTATTTTCTTAAACACTTAGCACTGACCTAGACCTAGATCCCTTCATATGTTAATCATTAGCTCCTTTCTCAATGGACTTTAAGGAGAGCACTAATTAAAGCCTAAATCACCTAGAACAGACTGTTAGAATCAGACTTTGAGGAGGTTGCTGGTGAGGTATTAAAGGAAAATCTTGTTGGAAACTTGAAGAAAGGCGATCCTTGCATTGTTGTGGTAGAAAGTTTAGCAACACTCTCTCCCGCAGTATTGTAAAAGGTAGAAAAGGTACCTAATGTACTGGGTAACTTAGCTAAGAAGTTTTCCAGCCAGAGTGTTGAAGGTGCTACCTGGTTTCCTGTTGCTGCTTATATTAAAATGTTAGAGGAGAGAGATAAGCTAAAGGAAGTACTGTTATATCAAAAGAAGACAACACTTGCTGGTTTTGAAGATTCTGAGGCTCCCTAGATGGCAAACAATACTAAAAATAAGAAATTGCTCCCAAGCAAAGACCATATCCAGGACACTCTCAGGAAACAATGTTCTAAAGGTAAAGCCAAGGGGGTAACTGTAAAATCCTTTGTTAAGACCTCAGAAAGTTAAACGGTAGTTCCTAATTAATGCTCAGAGTACATTCAATCAGACAACAGGCCCTCCAAAGAGTTTATTTTTATTTTTGAGAGTGACTTTTCTTTTTTTTTCTTTAAGGTTTGCCTCACAGAACATACAAATAAAATAATCGAGGTCCTAAGAAGCTTAAGGGCATTGTCCCTCAGCCATTTCAGCAGAAGCCCATGTAGAGAGGATTTATCTCAAACAGACTTGTAGGTGTGGGTTTGTCTAACGGAGCAAACCCCAGTGAGATTCACAGGAGGACCACAGAGGTTTTGAGAGACCAGAAATACTGCCAGCTTGACCTGAGAGTGACAGGGACAGTATAAAATGAAAAGAGGCCTCTGAACCCCCAAACTTCTACAGGCAGGAAATAGTCTGAGAAAACAACTCAGCTGCAAACACGATACCTTTCATGAATGAGGAAGGATGACTTGAAAGGTGGACTAAGAACCTAGAGAACAGAGCCAAGAACAATGGAAAGTCACTTCCGGCAGGAGTAGGACTGAGCCCTAATCAAGGAACTTACAACATTTATCTGGCTGGATTTCAGAATTGCTACGAACCAGTGACTCCTTTGTGCTTCAGTTTCCCCCTGAAGCACAAAGGGGGAAATGTCTATATTGGTTATCCTCTGGTGTGCCACCATTGCATGTTGGATGGGGACAGATAACCTGTTTCCTTAGTTCACAGGTCTACAAATTGAGAGGAACTATATTCATGGAGCTATATTTAAGGGACTACACTTAAGAACCTGGATCTGCTTTAGAAGATGAGATTTTGAAATTGGGTCTGACGCTGTAATGGCATGAAACTCTAGTGGAACTAGGAATGGGATGAGTGTATTTTGTATGTGTAGGGCCTATGAATTATTGAGGGTTAGAAGTAAGACTGTGGTAGCCAGACTCCAAGATGGTCCTGAATGATTCGCACTTCCTGGTGTTCACATCCTTTGGCTTCCATGCTGTACAAAAGTTTGTGTAATCAACAGCATATGGCAGAAGGGATAGTAAATGACTTCTGAGATTAGGCTATACTGCAACTTCTGTATTGGGTACTCTCTCTCTCTCTCTTGCTCTCTCTCAGATTATTCACTCTGGGGAAATCCAGCTGCCGTGTCATGAAAAACCTTATAGAGAGGCCTTTGTGGTGAGGAAAAAAAGGCCTCCTGCAAACAGTCACATGAGTGACCTTGGAAGAAGATCATCCAGCCTCATTTGAACCTCTGGATGACTGCAGCCTTGACCAGTGGTTGACCACAACTCAAAAGAGACTCTGAGCCAGCATTACCCAGCTAAGTCATTCCTGGATTCTTGACCCTCAGAGACAGTAAGATTATAAAATGCTTGTTCTTTTAAGCTGCTAAGTTTTGGGGTAGTTTGTTACACAATAATAGATAACTTAATAAATAAGATCAATATATAAAAATATGTTGTATAGGGCTTCCCTGGTGGCACAGTGGTTAAGAATCCGCCTGCCAATGCAGGGGACACGGGTTCAAGCCCTGGTCCAGGAAGATCCCACATGCCGCGGGGGAACTAAGCCCATGCACCACAATTACTGAGCCTGCGCTCTAGAGCCCGCGAGCCACAACTACTGAAGCCCACGCACCTAGAGCCCATGTACCTAGAGCCCATGTGCTCTGCAACAAGAGAAGCTACCGCAATGAGAAGCCCGCGCACTGCAACGAAGAGTAACCCCTGCTCGCTGCAACTAGAGAAAAGCCCACGCACAGCAACGAAGACCTAACACAGCCAAAAATAAAATAAATAAATTTATTTTTTTTAATGTTGTACATATATTATAGGGAAAATGGAAAATTAAATTTTAAAATATGATTTACAATGACATTAAAAAACATAATATACTCCGGGATAAATTTGAAGACATACGTGGAAGAGTTCCACATGAAATATGATTATACACTGCTGAAAGAAAGTAATGAAGATCTAAATAAGTGCAGAGATATACCATGTTCATGGTTGGAAAGACTCAATATTTTTAAGTTGTCAATTTTTCTCAAGTTGATCTATATATCCAACACAATCCAAATCAAAACCCTTGAAGACTTTTTTGTAGAAATTGATAAGCTGATTCTAAAATTTATATGGAAACATAAATACTGTAGCCAAAACATTCTTTAAAAAGAACAAACTTGAAGAACTTACTCTAACTCATTTCAAGATTTATTATAAAGCTACTGTAATCAAAACAATGTGGTAGTGACATAAAGACAGACAAACAGATCAATGGAATAGAGTCCAAAAATAGGCCCATACAATATGATCAATTAATATTTTACCAAGGTGCCAAAGCAAATGAATGGGAAAAGGAAAAAAATTTTTTTAAGTGATGCTGGAAAAACTGCCTATCCATGTCTCAACCCATACATAAAAATTATTTATAGAGGGATCATATGCCTAAGTGTAAAGCTAAAAGTATGAAGCTTTTGGAGGACAATATAGGAGAAGAATCTTTATAATCTTTGGGTAGATAATAGCTTCTTAGTGCCCAGCAAGCAGTAACCATGAAAGACAAAAATTGGTAAATGAATTTCAGCAAAATTTAAAACTTTTGCTTATCAAAAGACACTATTAAGAAAATGAAAAGTAAGGCACAGACTGCAAGAAAATTTCATACTTACATTTGACAAAGGGCTTATATCAAGAATATATAAGAATGTATTTTAAACACACTTGCAATTCAAAAATAAAAATGCAATCCACTTTTCTTTAAATGGGCAAGAAATTTGAACAGATACTTGACAAATGGTGTTATATATAAATGGACAATAGATACATGAAAAGATGCTCAATATCACTAATCATCAGAGAAATAAAATTAAAACCATAATAATATACCAATACACCCCCTGGAATGACTAAAATTTAAAAGAATGTCAATACCAAATATTGGTGAGGATATATAGCAAGTAGAACTTCAGACATTACTGATGGGGCATTCATTTTGGACCTAAGTCTGGTAGTTTCTCATAAAGGTAAACATGCACCTCCCCTATGACTCAGCCATTCCACTTCTAGGTACTTCCCCAAGAGAAATGAAAACATACATTCACACAAAGCCTTATACAAGAATGTTTAGAGTGGGATTTCCCTGGTGGTCCAGTGGGTAAGACTCCATGCTCCCAATGCAGGGGGCCCAGGTTCGATCCCTACAGGGAACTAGATCCCACATGCATGCCGCAACTAAGAGTGCACATGCCACAACTAAGGAGTCCACATTGCTGCAACTAAAAAAAGATCCCACATGCCGCAACGAAGATTCCGTGTGCCGCAACTAAGACCCGGCGCAGCCTAAATAATTAATTAATTAATTAATTAATTTGAAAAAATGTTCAGAGCAGCTTTATTCATATTAACCAAAAACTAGAACTAGCCCAAATTTTCATCAACAGGAAAATGGAAAATCAAATTGTGGTATGTTCATTCAATTGAATATCATTTAGCAATATAAAAGAGAGCTATTGGTACACACAATATAGGTGAATCTCAAAAGATATGTTGAGTTAGAGAATCCAGACACGACAGAGTACATATTGTGGTATTTCATTTATACGACATTTTGAACAGGGAAAAAGTAATCCATGGTGAAAGAAATCAGCACAATAGAGCAGTGGTTACCTCCAGTCAGGGAGATGGTAGGGGTTGACTCAAAAAGAGAAAAGGGATCCTTCACGGGTGATAGAAATATTCTATATCTTGGTTGTATGGGTGTATACAATTGTCAGAATCCATCTAACTGTACACTTTAAATCTATGCATTTTAGGGTTTATAAATTAAACCTCAGTCAAAAATCTACAAACAATAAATGCTGGAGAGGGTGTAGAGAAAAGGGAACCCTCTTGCACTGTTGGTGGGAATGTAAATTGATACAGCCACTATGGAGAACAGTATGGAGTTTCCTTAAAAAAATAAAAATAGAACTACCATATGACCCAGCAATCCCACTACTGGGCATATACCCTGAGAAAACCATAATTCAAAAGTACACATGTACCCCAGTGTTCACTGCAGCACTATTTACAATAGCCAGGACATGGAAACAACCTAAATGTCCAACGACAAACGAATGGATAAAGAAGATGTGGTACATATAAACAATGGAATATTACTCAGCCATAAAAAGGAATGAAATTGGGTCATCTGTAGAGATGGGGATGGACCTAGAGTCTGTCATACAGAGTGAAGTAAGCCAGAAAGAGAAAAACAAATATTGTATATTAACGCATATATGTGGAATCTAGAAAAATGGTACAGGTGAACCTATCTGTAGGGCAGGAATAGAGACGTAGACATAGAGAACGGACATGTGGACACGGTGGGGAAGGGGAGGGTGGGACAAATAGGGAGATTAGGTCTGACATAAATACACTACCATGTGTAAGATACATAGCTAGTGGGAAGGGAGCTCAGCTCGGTGCTCTGTGATGACCTAGATGGGGGGGGGGATAAGGGGGGGAGGGAGGTCCAAGAAGGGGGGGATATAGGTATACATATAGTTGATTCACTTCATTGTACAGCAGAAAGTAACACAGCATTGTAAAGCAATTTTACTCCAATAAAAAAATTAAAAGAAAAAAAAAAAGAAAATTAATTAATTAATTAATTAAACCTCAATTTAAAAGGGGGATATCATTTATAAAACCATTAAAAATATCAGATACCTAGAAATTATTCTAATAAAAATGTGTAAATCTTTCACAGAGGAAAAAAATATGAATTATCAAGATAAACTGAAGAAAACTTGGCTTGATTCATGGCTTGGAAGACCCAATACTGTAAAGTTATCAATTCTCTGTAACTTAATCTGTAAATTCAACACAGTTCCAATAAAAATTCCAGTAGAGTTGTGTTTTTTTTTGGTGGAACTTCACAAGCTAATTCTAAAATATGTAGGAAAACACAAAGGCCAAGGATAGCCAAGACACTCTTGACAAAGACAAAGAGGGAGAAGTTTTTCCAGATATCAAACTTACTCTAAAACCACAAAAATTAAGAGAGTGGTTTTTGTGCAAGGATAGACATTCCATTGAACAAAAAAGCAATTTCAGAAATCCATATATGTCACTTGATATGTGATATTTGTGACAAAAGTGGCACTACAGAAAAGTGGAAAAAGTATGATATATTTAATAAAAGGTATTAAGTTCATTGGCTAGCCATATGGAAATAAAGTCTTATCTGAACTCTTTATCTCACATCATACACGAAAATCAGTTCCAAGAAGAATGCAGCTTTAAATGTTAAAAGGCAAAATAAAGATTCTAGACATATATGAATATTTTCATGACTGTGAAGAGGGTATATTTCTTAATCAGGAGGTAAATATGCATCAAAACATAAAGAAAAAGATTGATAAAATGGAATACATTAAAATTAAGAACTTCTGTTCACCAAAAGACACAATTAAGAGAACAAGGTATACATAGGTAAGTCACAAAATAGAGTAAGGTATTGGCAATTTATGCAACTGACAAAGGGTTTGCATTCAGAAAATATAAAGAATTCCCATAAATCAAAAAGAAAAAAAATACAACCCAATAGATGTACGTGAAACAGATTCGAACAGGCCCTTTACAAAGGATAATACCCAAATGGCCAGTAAGTAGAAGTTGTTTAATCTCATTAGTCATTAAAAAAAAAAAAGAAAGAAAGAAAGCAAACTAAAACCATAGTGAGATGAGTAGCTCTACATTTCTACAGCCTGGCCAAAATTTTAAAAACTGAAAATAATTACCACTGGTAAGGATTTAGAGCAATGGAATTTCTCATCCACTAGTGGTGATTGCATCAATTGCCACAGTCACTCTGAAAAATAGCTTGACGTTAAGTGTTAAAGAGAGTCATATCCTGGGAATTCCCTGGCGGTCCAGTGGTTAGAACTCCACGCTTTCACTGCCGAGGGCCTGGGTTCAACACCTGATCCGGGAACTAAGATCCCACAAGCCGCGAAGTGCAGCCAAAAACAGCAACAACAATAACAAAAAAGATATGCATATCCTGTAACCCAGGCATACGCATACCCAACAGAAATGCATGCATATGGGCACCAAGAGACATGGTCATGAATGTCCATAGTAACTTTCTTTTTAAGAATCAAAACTGAAGACAACTCAAAATGTCCATCGACCGTAAAAACGTATAACTAAATTATGGTGTATGTATACAATGTAATACTATACAGCAATGAAATTTATAAACTCCAGGTACACTTAACAATATGAATAAGCCACAGAAACCAGACACAAAAGAAAAATTACTGTGTAGTTCTAGTTAGATAACCTCTAAAAACAACCAAAACTAAACTATAGCATTAGAAGTCAAATAATGATGATTAGCTCTGAGGGAGCGTCTAGTGTGGAGACAGAGGAATGGGCATGAAGGAGGTGCTCTTTCTTGATCTGGCTGGGGGTTACACAGTTATGTGCTTTGTTATAATTTATTAAGCACATTTATTTTATATATATATATATATATTTCTGTATGTGGGTTTTATTTCTTAACCAAAAACAGATAAAAATAAACAAAATAATTAAAGTGCCTGTTATGTAGTAAGCACTTAGAAAATAGTCTTCACTATTAAATAGTATTCACTAAGCACCCTTCTCACCCCTGAGCACATAAAACAGACTTTCTTCTCCCAAAGGGCTCTCCAAGGAAAATTACAAGCTGTCACAGGCAACTATTGCCCTTCCGCTCCCTCTCCCTTTGGGACCAAGGTTATAGATAATAGGAAGGGACCCAGAAGCAGAGTCCTTCATTGCTCCACCAGACCGAGACTAAGAGAGGACTCACAATTATCCTCACATGGCCCTACTTTCTGCTCCACAACTTTGTAAACTGGTGCAACCAATTTGGAGGATAACTTAGCACTGCTAGTAGAGTGGAAGGTGCACATTCCCTGTGACCCACCAATTCCACGTGTAGATATATATCTCAGAGGCGCTCCTGCACAGTACACAGGTACAAAGATGTTTAATGTAGCACTATTGGTGATAGCACAAAGAGAAAGAAGGGAAAAACCTGGAACAACTTCAGAATCCATCAACATAGGCATGGTAAACACATTATGGAGCAGTCACACGACGAGCAGTTATTACAATGAATGAACTAGATCTAATTTATTAATATGGATAAATCTCAAAAATATGCAGCTGAGTAAAAATAAGCAGTTGTAGAAGATATGTACAGTAGGATGCCATTTACGTACACTGAAGCATACAAGACCAGGCATGTTGTTTCCAGATGTGTGACAAAATTATGGAGAAGTGACACACTTCAGGAAAGTGGTTACTTATGAGAAGGGGAGGTGATGGGACTTAGGGGAGACGGCTATAGCTAAATCTCTAATATTTTATTTTTTTAAATAAGCATCTGAAACAAATATGATAAAATAGTAACAATTACTTAAATCTGGTAGTGGGTATATCGAGTGTCTATTACATGATTGTGCTTTCTAATATTTGAAATATTATCCAACTGAAAAAAAAAATAAATGTGAATTGCTTCTCTTAAAACATTCTCCAGAGCTTCCCCGGTGGCGCAGTGGTTAAGAATCTGCCTGCCAATGCACGGGACACGGGTTTGAGCCCTGGTCCAGAAAGATCCCACATGCCGTGGAGCCACAACTACTGAGCCTGCGTGCCACAACTACTGAAGCCCACGCACCTAGAGCCCATGCTCCGCAACAAGAGAAGCCACCGCAGTGAGAAGCCCGCGCACCACAGCCAAGAGTAGCCCCTGCTTGCCGCAACTAGAGAAAGCCCGCGCGCAGCAACGAAGACCCAACGCAGCCAAAAATTAATTAATTAATTAATTAATTAAAAAATAATAATAAAAATTTTTTTAATTAAAAAAATTTTTTTTAAATTCTCCAGGCTCCTGCCTCCCTCACAAAGGATAATTTGTCTAATTCTGCCAGATTTTCCTCCTTCTTCAAGACGCAAATGGAAATTTATGTTAAACAAAGGTTGGCAGTAGGGTCACCCATTCTCCTCCAGGCCGTTCCTGACCTCAGTAGACATCCCCCCTCCACCCTGCCCCATGCCCCGAGAAGCTCACCTGTAAGGACGACAGGTCCTTACAGCTTCCAGATTCTGGCTTCTGATTGGGTTTGGCAAATGGGAGGCAGAAGCAGAGATGGCCCAACAGGAAGAAAGAAAGGACCAGGTATTTAAATAAATGGCTTCCTCCCTGGTGGCCTACAGGTTGGAAGTGGATGCATTTCTCTGCTGAAGGCCACATCTCCAAGTGTGGGCCTCTACCGGCTTCCCTGTGGCTCTTTCTGGGCGCTGCAGCAATCCCTCCTTCCCCTGCTTCTTCAGGCCTGGGGTGGGTAATGGCTCCTTGCTGTCACCAGCCCCAGGTGCTTCAATGTCCAGTCTGGTTTTCCTTCATTCTGCCCGTAACTTCATAAATGGTACCCTCATTAGGCTCTCCTTGATTTCCCCACCTGAACATTCCACCTATTTCTCACTGGTACCCTGACCTCATGGAGCACAAGGAAAGTACTATGAGAGCCTAAGTGATCCGTGAAAGCTGCAGAGATAAAGCTCATACCTGACAAAGCCTTGAAAGAGGAGCAAAGGCTTGTCAGTTAGTAACAGGGTTATGATCGGGTGAGGGGGAGACAAGAGTGCCAAGACTGAGGGAACAGCTTCTACAAATGATTTTGCATTAGGTTGACCATATGAAATTGCCAATATTAGACCATTTCTTTGACATACAAAAAATAAAAGGCAATTTCCTGTGGTTCAACCTAATAATAGGATTCAGACTATGATGACCTTAAATGGGAAGGAGGATTACAGGAGCAGGAAGAATCAAAAATAAGCCTGTCCCTACAGTGTGGATGTCAGGAAGGGAGGAGATAACATTAATCTGGAGAGGAGGAAAATCAGCTTTGCAGAGAGGGATAAAATGTGTTTTTCATGTTTTATTTCTATTCAAACAGAACCACAGATCTCTCTCCGTTCTCCTTATACCTGGATCTGCAATCTAGTTCTTACAAAAAAGGTAAATGCAGACAGGTTATCTTGAGCCATAGCTCTTAGAGCCAGACAGATGCTTGATATTTTATTGACTCATTTCAAAGATTAAAGAAATAATGAGGCACAGGAATTAGAGTCTTGCCCGCTACCACACAACTCTGTGATCCTCCAGTTGGATGTCTTGATAATGGAAGACTTCTAGAAGGAATGAGTTTGGGAGGACTCCAATGATACAATTCTACAGAGAGAAGGTGCAGGTCATTACAGGTAAGAGTCACAGGCTGATAGAGGTGAAGGAATAAAAAGCTGCACGGACAGAGAGGATGCTGAGAGCAAATGAGCTTGGCTGGCAAAGCAAAGAATGCATTTGGTGAATGATTTCCTTTTATTAATCTTATCCTTGGACCCAAATTAATCTTTTCCTAGACTTGTTAAGCTGACCAAATTTATTACCCTTGATGACAATAAGCCTTCCCAGATTTGGGAAGAATTAAAATATATATGATATATTTTTCCTGAGATCATTCCCAGGCCCACAGTGCTGCTCCTCAAGCTAATATTTTGGCATTTATTTTTATTTTTTTTAATTGGAGTAAAATTGCTTTACAATGCTGTGTTACTTTCTGCTGTACAATGAAGTGAATCAGCTATATGTATCCCTATATCCCCTCCCTCTTGGACCTCCCTCCCCCCCTTCCCCCCCGCCCCATCTAGGTCATCACAGAGCACTGAGCTGAGCTCCCTGTACTTTACAGCAGGTTCCCACTAGCTATCTATTTTACACATGGTAGTGTATTTATGTCAAACCTAATCTCCCTATTTGTCCCACCCTCCCCTTCCCCCCGTGTCCACATGTCTGTTCTCTACGTCTACGTCTCTATTCCTGCCCCACAGATAGGTTCATCTGTACCATTTTTCTAGATTCCACACATATGCTTTAATATACGATATTTGTTTTTCTCCTTCTGGCTTACTTCACTCTGTGTGACAGACTCTAGGTCCATCCACATCTCTACAAATGACCCAATTTCATTCCTTTTTATGGCTGAGTAACATTCCATTGATTAGGCCATGCGCTCCACATTAGCCAATTGAAAAAAAAAAAAAAACAACTAAGTAATATTTAAAGTTGGAGTTGTTTTGATCTCATAATTTCTCTCCTGACATTTCAACATTTGAGTTAATATATACTCTGGAACCAGATTTTCAGAAGCCTGTGTTCAGAGTGACATCAACCTCCCTGCATCCCATACAGTTTAGTGACCTTAAGTATCTGAGGTGCCAGGATTTACCTGTGGTCCAGCATGTGGTAGTGCCTGGGTCTTTTGAAACACGGCTCAGATCATTATACACAAGGACTATAGTGGGACTTTGGGTTAAGAGAGTAAAGAGTAAGGTGAACTCTCACAGGAGCAGGGGTTGGTGACTAAGTCCGGCAGCAGGTGGGGAACTTGCAGACACACCCACCCTGGTGCACAGCCACTACCATCAGCATCATTCCCCACCACGAAGAAGGGCGATGCAGATGAAAGCCCTCCAGGAGCACATCACTCATGTGCCTCTGTCTGTTGGCTCAACGTAAATTGGCAGGCCTGTTGTGGTGTTTATAGGACCCATGCTAACAAATAGGTTACTGACTTACTTATTTCAGAACTAAATCATCAGTCATCACCCCAAACCTAAGCCCTTGAGCAGAACTGGAAAATGACCAAAAGTCAACAAAAAAAAATCAAATAATTGTCCCCTAAAAGGGAACTTGATGATGACAGTTTTTAATTATCACCCTGAAAATGAGAAAACACAGGTCCAGAGATAGTCAGTGCCCACGGCCTTGTAACTAGTAAGTACAGGGTTGCACTTGATGGCAAGTCTATCACGGACCAGCAATGGCTCCTGGATCTTCCTTCAGTACATAGTCCACTATCTCATGCTGCCTGGAAAGTTCTTCTCCATCCCCTTCTTCTATACAAATCTCTCCTCTCCTTTGTTCAGTTGTTTCTGATTAATGACTTTGTATTTTTCTTCTTGAAAGAGATTACATGCATCTTAAAAGTATTTCAGTTTGGTATAATTCAGGACATATTTATCGAGGTCTATAAGTGACAGGCCTTGTGCACATATTAAGCACTCGGTCAATATTTATTAAGCTGGACTATATATGGGAGGCACCTCTAGCAACAGCACATGAGGGAAGAGAGAATATGGGGGCATGGTGATGGGAAATATGGCCATGCTAGTACACTAGTCATGATGTAATTTGGTCTGAAAAGAGGAGTGTGGTGGTGATAGGAATGAAAATCACAGGAAAAAATGTGGAATGCATTTCAGAGTAAAACTGGATGTCAGGAAGAGAAAAAAGAGAGGAATAATAAGAAAATTATATTTTATACTCTTCAAATGTGAGGTACCAATTGGACACATTTGGAGAAGTCCAACAAGCAGGGTGAAATGTAAAGCTGGGACTCAGGTAGGAGTCGAGGTTAGAGTCTACAGAGAGGGGATGGTTTAAGCTGTGGAGCCAAAGCTTGCCTTGCTGGAAGTTAGCACAGCTCTCTGCTAAAATTCTCCCACTGTTTTGGAATATTTAACCTAGACCAAGGACTGGCAAAGATATTAAAAATAGAAAAAGTGACTAGGACAAGACCAGCAGTCCACACTGGCTACACCCAGGGGCAAGGCCAGCCCTTGCCCTTCTGCTTAGCCAGCATTCTTCCCGTGCATCATTCCAAATGCCCAATCCTTCAGGAAGCCCTCCTGTTTTGATAAGATGAGAAACACTAGCTTACCTGCCTCGGTTCCTAGATTTGGGCATATTGGTCATCCCCATGTTTCTATTAGTGGCAAACATCGGCACTTAATAATTATTTTCTGATGATACTGATGGTTGCTCCATCATCCATCTGAACAACTCCCCTCCATTAGGTGCCCATTTTCCCACTGTCACCTCCTTCCTCAGACCCAAATCCCAACACCCTTCCTTCCTCCCCAGCTCCTTGAAGCTCTCTCATCTACCCATACCCCTGATAAATTCCAGCAAAAACTGAGTTTTATAAAACAAAACTTAAAAAACCAATTTATGCTTCAAAGGAGAAATTTTCTTAAAATAGACTTTGGCTTTTTAAATATTCCCCATATGTTAGAACTACTCCCTAAGTGTGCTGAAGATCTCTATTTGATACACCTCTAACTCAGTCTCATTTTAAATATTTGTAAAATTTCCACTAGAACATGCAACAGTGACTAGGGGCAACGATGATCAAAATAGCAGGAAGGAAACTGGATAAAAACAGCAGACCACTAAGGCCACCCAAGTGGGGAAGCCAAACCACAGGGACCAGGAAACTCCGGGGACAGAACCCTCTGGGAAAACCTTGGGTTTCCTCTTTTCCAGAACAAAAATATAGTCATATGGTGGTTTATCTTATCATGAAAGGGGTGCCCAGCCCAAATACTAGAAGGGCAGGGGCTTTGTATGCCCTACCCCAGCGGCCCTGCAGTGTACCACAAACAGCTACTGGTATGTTGGGACTCATCATCCATGGTCCTCTAGATTATACAAACCTGCAATAACTTCACCAATAACATCCCATTACTGGTACCAGAATAGTGAGGGCCTTAAGAACATGAACTTGAAATCTGAAATTCTCATGGCCTATGACTTCAGCAGGTCTCCTCCTGTGTGCTTAGCATTTCCTGTTTGATCCATCATACCTTCTGTATAACAGACTGAAATGAGCAATTCAAGCCAGATCAACCATTCCTTGGCTTGGAGCTTACAAGAAGATACGGAGAATTCCCTGCAGAACATATCCCACTACCACAGCTAACAACAGCATCTGGTCTCCTAAAGCAGCCCCTCCAGTAAGAGCCCAGGCCAGACCCCACCACGCCCCATAATGGGAACTTTGCTGACAAATGTTTCTCACCTGAACCCAATCAGTTTACAGGGCATTACACAGAGCTACGAATGTATTCCATATGTGCTCCATCTCTGAAATTCTGAGGCCCCAGCCCCAAATCAAAATCTTATTACTACTATTATTGTTGTTATTTAACATTTGTTCTTTTTTACAGTGCAAAGTACAGTGTAATCATTTCATTAGTATCTTATCATCTGGAGCCCAGTCCCTGTTCACTGCAGAGACTAGAAATAGAGGTGAGTTGGAGAAATACATTGGCATTGTTGTAGCTTGAAATTTTTCCCCCACCCAACCCATCCACCCATCCTGGCCATCCAAACGGAGGGATTGGTCAAAGATCCATGTGAGAGACTCGGAAGAAGATGGCGGAAGAGTAAGACGCGGAGATCACCTTCCTTCCCACAGACACATTAGAAATACATCTACACGTGGAACTGCTCCTACAGAACACCCACTGAACGCTGGCAGAAAACGTCAGACCTCCCAAAAGGCAAGAAACTCCCCGCGTACTTGGGTAGGGCAAAAGACAAAAGAAATAACAGAGACAAAAGAATAGGGACGGGACCTGCACCTGTGGGAGGGAGCCGTGAAGGAGGAAAGGTTTCCATGCACTAGGAAGCCCCTTCATGGGCGGAGACTGCGGGTGGCAGAGGGGGGAAGCTTCAGAGCCACGGAGGAGAGCGCAGCCACAGGGGTGCAGAGGGAAAAGCGGAGAGATTCCCGCACGGAGGATCGGCGCCGAGCAGCACTCACCAGCCCGAGAGGCTTGTCTGCTCACCCGCCGGGGCGGGCGGGGGCTGGGAGCTGAGGCTCGGGCTTCGGTCGGATAGCAGGGAGAGGACTGAGGTTGGCGGCGTGAACACAGCCTGAAGGGGTTAGCGCACCACAGCTAGCCGGGAGGGAGCCCGAGAAAAAGTCTGCAGCTGCCGAAGAGGCAAGAGACTTTTTCTTCCCTCTTTGTTTCCTGGTGCGCGAGGAGAGGGGATTCAGAGCGCCGCCTAAACGAGCTCCAGAGACGGGCGCGAGCCGCGGCTATCAGCGCGGATCCCACAGCAACAGGGGCGCAGAGGGGAAAGTGGAGAGATTCCCGCACAGAGGAGCGGTGCCAACCTGCACTCACCAGCCTGAGAGGCTTGTCTGCTCACCCGCCGGGGCGGGCGGGGGCCGGGAGCTGAGGCTCCGGCTTCGGTCGGATCGCAGGGAGAGGACTGGGGTTGGCGGCGTGAACACAGCCTGAAGGGGTTAGCGCACCACAGCTAGCCGGGAGGGAGCCCGAGAAAAAGTCTGCAGCTGCCAAAGAGGCAAGAGACTTTTTCTTGCCTCTTTGTTTCGCGGCGCGCAAGGAGAAGGGATTCAGAGCGCCGCCTAAACGAACTCCAGAGACGGGCGCGAGCCGCGGCTATCAGCGCGGACCCCAGAGACGGGCATGAGATGCTAAGGCTGCTGCTGCCGCCACCAAAAAGCCTGTGTGCGAGCACAGGTCACTCTCCACACCGCCCCTCCCGGGAGCCGGTGCAGCCCGCCACGGCCAGGCTCCCGTGATCAGGGGACAACTTCCCCAGGAGAACGCACAGCACGCCTCGGGCTGGTGCAACGTCACACCGGCCTCTGCCGCCGCAGGCTCGCCCCGCATCCGTACCCCTCCCTCCCCCCGCCTGAGTGAGCCAGAGCCCCCGAAGCAGCTGCTCCTTTAACCCCGTTCTGTCTGGGCGGGGAACAGACGCCCTCAGGTGACCTACACGCAGAGCCTGCTCCAAATCCAAAGCTGAACCCCGGGAGCTGTGCGAACAAAGAAGAGAAAGGGAAATCTCTCCCAGCAGCCTCAGAAGCAGCGGATTAAAACTTCACAAACAACTTGATGTGCCTGCATCTGCTGAATACCTGAATAGACAACGAATCATCCCAAATTCAGGAGGTGGACTTTGGGAGCAGGATATATTAATTTTTCCCCTTTTCCTTTTTTTTTGAGTGTATATGTATATGCTTCTGGGTGAGATTTTGTCTGTATAGCTTTGCTTTATAATAGCTTTATTTTACTTCACTGTATTTTATCCTCTTTCTTTCTTTCTTTCTTTCTATTTTTTCTCCCTTTTACTCTGAGCCGTGTGGATGAAAGGCTCTTGGTGCTCCAGCCAGGCATCAGGGCTGTGCCTCTGAGGTGGGAGAGCCAACTTCAGGACACTGGTCCACAAGAGACCTCCCAGCTCCACATAATACCAAACGGCGAAAATCTCTCAGAGATCTCCATCTCAACATCAAGACCCAGCTTCACTCAACGACCAGCAAGCTACAGTGCTGGACACCCTATGCCAAACAACTAGCAAAACAGGAACACAGCCCCATCCATTAGCAGAGAGGCTGCCTAAAATCATAGTAAGGCCACAGACACCCCAAAATACACCACCAGACGTGGACGTGCCCACCAGAAAGACAAGATCCAGCCTCATCCACCAGAACACAGGCACTAGTTCCCTCCACCAGGAAGCCTACACAACCCACTGAGCCAACCTTAGCCACTGGAGACAGATACCAAAAACAACGGGAACTACGAACCTGCAGCCTGTGAAAAGGAGACCCCAAACACAGTAAGATAAGCAAAATGAGAAGACAGAAAAACACACAGCAGATGAAGGAGCAAGGTAAAAACACACCAGACCTAACAAATGAAGAGGAAATAGGCAGTCTACCTGAAAAAGAATTCAGAATAATGATAGTAAGGATGATCCAAAATCTTGGAAATAGAATAGACAAAATGCAAGAAACATTTAACAAGGATGTAGAAGAACTAAAGAGGAACCAAGCAACAATGAAAAACACAATAAATGAAATTAAAAATACTCTAGATGGGATCAATAGCAGAATAACTGAGGCAGAAGAACGGATAAGTGACCTGGAAGATAAAATGGTGGAAATAACTACTGCAGAGCAGGATAAAGAAAAAAGAATGAAAAGAACTGAGGACAGTCTCAGAGACCTCTGGGACAACATTAAACGCACCAACATTCGAATTATAGGGGTCCCAGAAGAAGAAGAGAAAAAGAAAGAGACTGAGAAAATATTTGAAGAGATTATAGTTGAAAACTTCCCTAATATGGGAAAGGAAATAGTTAATCAAGTCCTGGAAGCACAGAGAGTCCCATACAGGATAAATCCAAGGAGAAACACGCCAAGACACATATTAATCAAACTGTCAAAAATTAAATATAAAGAAAACATATTAAAAGCAGCAAGGGAAAAACAACAAATAACACACAAGGGAATCCCCATCAGGTTAACAGCTGATCTTTCAGCAGAAACTCTGCAAGCCAGAAGGGAGTGGCAGGATATACTTAAAGTGATGAAGGAGAAAAACCTACAACCAAGATTACTCTACCCAGCAAGGATCTCATTCAGATTTGATGGAGAAATTAAAACCTTTACAAACAAGCAAAAGCTGAGAGAGTTCAGCACCACCAAACCAGCTTTACAACAAATGCTAAAGGAACTTCTCTAGGCAAGAAACACAAGAGAAGGAAAACACCTACAATAACAAACCCAAAACATTTGAGAAAATGGGAATAGGAACATACATATCGATAATTACCTTAAATGTAAATGGATTAAATGCTCCCACCAAAAGACACAGACTGGCTGAATGGATACAAAAACAAGACCCATATATATGCTGTCTACAAGAGACCCACTTCAGACCTAGAGACACATACAGACTGAAAGTGAGGGGATGGAAAAAGATATTCCATGCAAGTGGAAATCAAAAGAAAGCTGGAGTAGCAATTCTCATATCAGACAAAATAGACTTTAAAATAAAGACTATTACAAGAGACAAAGAAGGACACTATATAATGATCAAGGGATCGATCCAAGAGGAAGGTATAACAATTGTAAATATTTATGCACCCAACATAGGAGCACCTCAATACATAAGGCAAATACTAACAGCCATAAAAGGGGAAATTGACAGCAACACAATCATAGTAGGGGACTTTAACACCCCACTTTCACCAATGGACAGATCATCCAAAATGAAAATAAATAAGGAAACACAAGCTTTAAATGATACATTAAACAAGATGGACTTAACTGATATTTATAGGACATTCCACCCAAAAACAACAGAATACACATTCTTCTCAAGTGCTCATGGAACATTCTCCAGGATAGATCATATCTTGGGTCACAAATCAAGCCTTGGTAAATTTAGGAAAATTGAAATCGTATCAAGTATCTTTTCCGACCACAACGCTATGAGACTAGATATCAATTACAGGAAAAGATCTGTAAAAAATACAAACACATGGAGGCTACACAATACACTACTTAATAACGAAGTGATCACTGAAGAAATCAAAGGGGAAATCAAAAAATACCTAGAAACAAATGACAATGGAGACACGATGACCCAAAACCTATGGGACGCAGCAAAAGCAGTGCTAAGAGGGAAGTTTATAGCAATACAAGCCTACCTCAAGAAACAGGAAACATCTCGAATAAACAACCTAACCTTGCACCTGAAGCAATTAGAGAAAGAAGAACAAAAAACCCCCAAAGCTAGCAGAAGGTAAGAAATCATAAAGATCAGGTCAGAAATAAATGAAAAAGAAATGAAGGAAACAATAGCAAAAATCAATGAAACTAAAAGCTGGTTCTTTGAGAAGATAAACAAAACTGATAAACCATTAGCCAGACTCATCAAGAGAAAAAGGGAGAAGACTCAAATCAATAGAATTAGAAATGAAAAAGGAGAAGTAACCACTGACACCGCAGAAATACAAAAGATCATGAGAGATTACTACAAGCAACTCTATGCCAATAAAATGGACAACCTGGAAGAAATGGACAGATTCTTAGAAATGCACAACCTGCCGAGACTGAACCAGGAAGAAATAGAAAATATGAACAGACCAATCACAAGCACTGAAATTGAAACTGTGATTAAAAATCTTCCAACAAACAAAAGCCCAGGACCAGATGGCTTCACAGGTGAATTCTATCAAACATTTAGAGAAGAGCTAACACCTATCCTTCTCAAACTCTTCCAAAATATTGCAGAGGGAGGAACACTCCCAAACTCATTCTACGAGGCCACCATCACCCTGATACCAAAACCAGACAAAGATGTCACAAAGAAAGAAAACTACAGGCCAATATCACTGATGAACATAGATGCAAAAATCCTCAACAAAATACTAGCAAACAGAATCCAACAGCACATTAAAAGGATCATACACCATGATCAAGTGGGGTTTATCCCAGGAATGCAAGGATTCTTCAATATACGCAAATCAATCAACGTGATACACCATATTAACAAATTGAAAGAGAAAAACCATATGATCATCTCAATAGATGCAGAGAAAGCTTTCGACAAAATTCAACACCCATTTATGATAAAAGCCCTGCAGAAAGTAGGCATAGAGGGAACTTTCCTCAACATAATAAAGGCCATATATGACAAACCCACAGCCAATATTGTCCTCAATGGTGAAAAACTGAAACCATTTCCACTAAGATCAGGAACAAGACAAGGTTGCCCACTCTCACCACTATTATTCAACATAGTTTTGGAAGTGTTAGCCACAGCAATCAGAGAAGAAAAAGAAATAAAAGGAATCCAAATTGGAAAAGAAGAAGTAAAGCTGTCACTGTTTGCAGATGACATGATACTATACATAGAGAATCCTAAAGATGCTACCAGAAAACTACTAGAGCTAATCAATGAATTTGGTAAAGTAGCAAGATACAAAATTAATGCACAGAAATCTCTTGCATTCCTATATACTAATGATGAAAAATCTGAAAGTGAAATTAAGAAAACACTCCCGTTTACCATTGCAACAAAAAGAATAAAATATCTAGGAATAAACCTACCTAAGGAGACAAAAGACCTGTATGCATAAAATTATAGGACACTGATGAAAGAAATTAAAGATGATACAAATAGATGGAGAGATATACCATGTTCTTGGATTGGAAGAATCAACATTGTGAAAATGACTCTACTACCCAAAGCAATCTACAGATTCAATGCAATCCCTATCAAACTACCACTGGCATTTTTCACAGAACTGGAACAAAAAATTTCACAATTTGTATGGAAACACAAAAGACCCCGAATAGCCACAGCAATCTTGAGAACGAAAAATGGAGCTAGAGGAATCAGGCTCCCTGACTTCAGACTATATTACAAAGCTACAGTAATCAAGACAGTTTGGTACTGGCACAAAAACAGAAATATAGATCAATGGAACAGGATAGAAAGCCCAGAGATAAACCCACGCACATATGGTCACCTTATCTTTGATAAAGGAGGCAAGCATATACAGTGGAGAAAAGACAGCCTCTTCAATAAGTGGTGCTGGGAAAACTGGACAGATACATGTAAAAGTATGAAATTAGAACACTCCCTGACACCATACACAAAAATAAACTCAAAATGGATGCTCCTAGAGAAATGGAAATAAAAACACAAATAAACAAATGGTACCTAATGAAACTTAAAAGCTTTTGCACAGCAAAGGAAACCATAAACAAGACCAAAAGACAACCCTCAGAATGGGAGAAAATATTTGCAAATGAAGCAACTGACCAAGGGTTAATCTCCAAGATTTACAAGCCGCTCATGCAGCTCAATAACAAAAAAAACGAACAACCCAATCCAAAAATGGGCAGAAGACCTAAATAGACATTTCTCCAAAGAAGATATACAGATTGCCAACAGACACATGAAAGAATGCTCAACATCATTAATCATTAGAGAAATGCAAATCAAAACTACAATGAGATATCATCTCACACCAGTCAGATTGGCCATCATCAAAAAATCTAGAAACAATAAATGCTGGAGAGGGTGTGGAGAAAAGGGAACACTCTTGCACTGTTGGTGGGAATGTAAATTGATACAGCCACTATGGAGAACAGTACGGAGGTTCCTTAAAAAACTACAAATAGAACTACCATACGACCCAGCAATCCCACTACTGGGCATATACCCTGAGAAAACCATAGTTCAAAAAGAGTCATGTACCAAAATGTTCATTGCAGCTCTATTTACAATAGCCAGGACCTGGAAGCAACCTAAGTGTCCATCATCGGATGAATGGATAAAGAAGATGTGGCACATATATACAATGGAATATTACTCAGCCATAAAAAGAAATGAAATGGAGGTATTTGTAATGAGGTGGATGGAGTTAGAGTCTGTCATACACAGTGAAGTAAGTCAGAAAGAGAAAAACAAATACAGTATGCTAACACATATATATGGAATCTAAGGAAAAAAAAAAAAAAAAAAAAGGCCATGAAGAACCTAGTGGGAAGACGGGAATAAAGACACAGACCTACTAGAGAATGGACTTGAGGATATGGGGAGGGGGAAGGGTGAGATGTGACAGGGTGAGAGAGTGTCATGGACATATATACACTACCAGATGTACAATAGATAGCTAGTGGGAAGCAGCCGCATAGCACAGGGAGATCAGCTCGGTGCTTTGTGACCACTTAGAGGGGTGGGATGGGGAGGGTGGGAGGGAGGGAGATGCAAGAGGGAAGAGATATGGGAACATATGTATATGTATAACTGATTCACTTTGTTATAAAGCAGAAACTAACACACCATTGTAAAGCAATTATACTTCAATAAAGATGTTTTTAAAAAAAAAAAAAAAAGATCCATGTGAGATTTTGTTAAAAGAGCTGACCTCATGCATGACAATAATAGTTACTTAGTGCAGCAAAAGCAGAGAGAGCTCTGATCCTTCTAAAGAGTGTGGGAATCTGTGGTACTCACACCTTCAGGCCCCAGTGAGGAATGATTATGAGAAGATGCACAGAAAGCTCTAGTTCTCTCTTGTGGAGAATGTTTGCAAGTTGGGGAAAATGATGGTCCGTGAGTCTGCACCTGTTGGAAGGAAAAGGATAATCACCTAGGTGATTTCGGAAGGGCAGTGGCCCATTTACAGCATTATCCCTGTTTCTAAAATTCTAAGAAAATACACCTTCCCCACTCCCACCTCTGCTCTAGCACACTCAGGTCAAGTTCGCAGGCCCACCAGTGACTTGAGCATTTCCAATCATTTTGATGGTGACCTAAGCAAAAAGGACGTGGAAGGTGAGTTGTCTGCCTGTAAAATGGTAGGCAACATCTTTCAGGGCTCAAAGGAGCAGATCCATACTTGGGGGTGAGCCCTCCCCTGCACACACCTATGTCCACCACACATCTTCAGTATGGCTCAGAATCAATGCTTCTGTGAAGGCTGGTGCTCTGGAAGCATGCCTGGGGGGGGGTGCACTGCTTAAATCAAATATTAGCAGCTTTCCTAATGCACTAAAAAAATGTGAACATATAGCCTTTTCTCAATTTGTAGGCATTTCTTCCATAAATTTCTGTTCAGCCCTTAGTGCCTGTTACCACTTGCCTTTTAGCCAGAGATAGCATAAGACACAATAAATGAATGAGTAGAAATTATTAATGAGAAAACTCAGAAGCAAACACTCACACATCCTTCAACAGTTTGCTTTCTCCTGGCCTGGGCTGCTTATGTTTGTGGTTTAATATGATCATTTGTTTGCTGGGGAAATTGTTCCTTTCTCATTTGAGGAAATTCAATAGATCATATTTTATGGCACTCTGAAAAAAGCCTCATGACTCTCAGGCCCCAGCCCCCAACCCTGGTAGGCTCCATGACAAGGCACTGCGGGAGGGGATTTTGAGTCAGGTCTGCTTCTCACCCCTGGGCAATTTCTTTAACTCACCTGACTTCTCCAAGCTTCAGTTTCCACATGAGTAAAAGAGAAATAACAGTAAGCACTTCATGGGGGAACATGCTGAGGACTAAACGTGATCGTGTATGTATCCCGCCTGGCATGAGGCAGGCACTCGGTACACTTAGTGATTGTTATTCCCAGGACTAAATGAGCAAACATTTTAAATATACCTAGCTCAATTCCTCACACTTGCAAGATGATCCACAAATGCCCTTCCTTTCACTTTCCTTCCAATCACTCTCCAAATATCCCAGAGGGCTGTTACTCCATAACAGACCTCTCTGAGCTGCAGGAAGACACATCTGCCCCTGCTTCACACCACTTGGCCTCAAGGCTGTGTGTAAGCTCCTGCCCAGAGCCACCAGCTGACAATAGTCACCAACAGCCCCCAGAAAGCCCCAGGGATCTGAGGCTCAGGCGAAAATAAAGCCAGAGAGAGAGAGAAGGTATCTGTACACCTACAACCAAAGAGGGTCTCTCCTGCCCAGGCCAAACCCTGCGGTTCCCCCAAAGTAAAGAGTCCAGAGCTCTCCAGATGCAGTCCACCCTGGCCCCAGGGTCACCCTCTCACAGTTTTGCCTGCACCAGACCCAGGAGTTTTAATCAAATGCAAAAAAAATGTAAATAGTTCTCCCTAAACAAAGAACAAGTCTTCTCCGTACAGGAAGAGCTAACCCCCTGGAGATGCACAGGCTGGTGCTTCATCACAAGCTGTTAATCACTTGGCAGAAGAATGCTGATGGGAAAGGCTCTTCTTGAAAAGAGAAGAAAAGCTGGCCAAGCCCCAGCCCCCTCCCCAAAGTGGCTCCATTTTTGGCTCCCTTAAGGTGAATCTAATTGTTTAAACAAGATTAAACAAGCATGGAATTTGAGAGGGAGAAGGAAGAAAAAAAATTTTTTAGAAGGGCAAGAGAATTTTTCTTCCCAAAAGACACAAAACAAATCTAAACTGTAAGAACAGCTTTAGCTCTTAGCAGCTAAAAAATAAACAAATAAATCTTCCAGGCTGAAAGTGTCCAGGGGAAATTAATTTCCTGGGGTCAATGTAATACAGAGGAATTACAAAGGAAAAATGAACCCAGAGTCACCACCTTCACTTTGCTTTAGGAAAAAGAAACACATAGAAAACTTTCCAGCCCTAATGCATTTCTGCTTAGAACACCAGCACCAGCCATTATAAAACATAAGAAAACCATGTGCTCTGTTAGACCCCTGAGAGTCTCACAATAGATCCACATAGAAGGATTCAGCGTCAGACTCCTGATTCATACATTCATCAATTTAGTCATCCAACAAACATTCTGTGGACATCTACTCTGTGCCAGGTACCATGCTAGGCATTGAAGCTACAACCAGGAGCCAGATAAAAATGGTGCCTTCCTTCAAGAAGCTTGAAGACTCATGGGGCAGGAGGCTTGTAAACCTGCCATATTAGGTGCTGTGCAAACAGAGAGGAAACATGACTGGCTCTGCCCAAAGGCGTTGAGGTAACAGACTCCCTCAGATGAAAGGTGACATTTGCTGGGACCTAAAGAAGGAGTAGGAGTTCTTTAGGAAGAAGAGAATCAGGAGCTTTTTTTTTTTTTTTAACATCTTTATTGGAGTCTAATTGTTTTACAATGGTGTGTTAGTTTCTGCTTTATAACAAAGTGAATCAGCTATACATATACATACATCCCCATATCTCCTCCCTCTTGCATCTCCCTCCCACCCTCCCTATCCCCCCCCCCCAGGTGGTCACAAAGCTTGAGGACACGGGGAGGGGGAAGGGTAAGCTGGGACAAAGTGAGAGAGTGGCGTGGACATATATGCACTACCAAATGTAAAATAGCTAGCTAGTGGGAAGCAGAAGCTTTTCTTTTTTTTTTTATTTTATTTATTTATTTGGCCACTGGGTCTTCGTTGCTGCGCGCGGGCTTTCTCTAGCTGTGGCGAGTGGGGGCTACTCTTCGTTGCGGTGCACGGGCTTCTCATTGCAGTGGGCGCGCGGGCTTCAGTAGTTGTGGCTCACGGGCTCAGTAGTTGTGGCTCGTGGGCTCTAGAGCGCAGGCTCAGTAGTTGTGGCGCACGGGCTTAGTTGATCTGCGGCATGTGGGATCCTCCCAGACCGGGGATCGAACCCGTGTCCCCTGCATTGGCAGGCAATTCTTAACCACTGTGCCACCAGGGAAGTCCCCGAAGCAGGAGCTTTTTAAGTGAGGCAGAGAGGTGTCCCCGGGCATTCTATGTGCTGGGGACCTAGCTGGGAAGGAAAGACAGCTGTGTCTTGATTGCCAAAGCTTTATTTACCATTCTCCAGAGTTCCAGGTCTGCCCTGTGGGTATTGGAGCTTCTCAGAAGGCAGAATGACATCATGAAAAGAGCACTGGATTAAGAGCCAAGAAACCAAGGAATCTGCCATTTCTTAGCTCTGTGATCTTGGGCAAGGGACTGCCCTGCTCAGGGTCTCCCTTTCTTCCTCTGCCAAATGAGAGAACTGAGCTGAATGATTTTTTTATTCCATGAGAGGCAAGTGAAACAATTTGAGGATAGAAGCGTGGTTTCAAAGCAGACTGTGAGGCTGTCTGCTGGGAGAGGCCCCACATCCTTGGGCTTTTTGATTAAGTGCATCTGGCCATGCACATCGTACACACGTATTCACATGCGTGCACACTCTATCACACCCCTCCGAGCCATCCTCCACTTGCTCACCAAAAGGTGACAGGATTGAAATGCTTCTGGGATCCACAGTCCCTGTAGGATAAAGCTAAAAGTCCTCAGCGTGGAAGAGAAAGACCTTCATAATCTGCAGTCTCATATCACAAACTTTATAACTAGGTGTTCAGGCCCTGGCCATGCCACTGTCTCCCTGGCCCCAACTCCCCTACTACATCGTGTAACCTCACATATCTGCTCCTTGGCCCATGGGGCTTTGTCTGCCTGGAATGCCCTTTCCCTCCCCTTGCTCACTTGGCAAACCCCTATTCACCCTTTAAAACTTGCTCTAGAATGACTTTCCTTAGCAAAGCTTGTCCTCGTCTCCCATCACCCCTCCTCGTGCATACTTCTCTCCATGCCTGGGACACCGGATGTAGCCACTGACTTATGGGACTCTCCCCGACAGAAGGTAAATTTCTCGAGAACAAGGACTGTGTCTCAGTGACTCTTGTACCCCAGATCCTAGGACTGTACATGGACACAGACTGTCTGCAGAAGATGTCTGTGAAGCTGACCACTTGCATTTTATTAAGTCTTCTGATTGTGACCCCCTCAATAGTGTTTTGGGAACCAGGGTCTCCTAGAGCTAAATTAGCTGCCAGAAAAGAACTGTCCAGCATAGACTGGAGGACTGTCATCTCCTTGTAAATTCCCAACTTTTCATGAACTCCACACTAGACTGTGGGAGGACAGGTACAAAGATGGGCTTCTCAAACTTGCCCAGCAATGTCATTTTCATGAAGTTATAGACTCAGAATTGAAAGGAATCCTAGAAGCCATTGCAAACTTCAACCAGGGCAGAGCATCTCAACACGGCAACCCTGACCACTGCTCATCCAAATTCAGTGGGACTCACCACAGCATGAGGGAGCCTATCCTATTCTCGACTGGTTGTTAGAAAATGCTTCCTCATTTTACCCATATAATCCCAGCGTTCCCTGTGCTCTTGTCTCAATAATGTCTCATTCTAATTAAACAGTCTAACAACCAAGAATAGGTGAAGATGCAATTCAAAAATGTCCTGGAATTTCTCAAATATTATTAAAAGGCAATCAAATAATAAACTACAGACAACTTCTCACAATCCTCTTTCCCCATATTTCTCTTTTGACCTTCTACTCAGTTGCAGAGATCCCCAAAACTTTCCCTCTTTTAACCATTTCCAACCAAGCCTGCAAGCAGACAGCAGTCTCTTTCCACAGGGCTCCACCACCACTTGCTCTCTGATTGTACAACTCTTGTGGATAATCTTAGCCTTTCTAGCTTTTTAAATTTTGTGTTATTTTCTCCCTTACCTCACTCCCCAGATTCTGCACTACAAAAGAAGGCCCAGGAGCTTCCTTGGTATTGAAAACCTATTTTTTATTCCTTTATGATACGTTGGTGGAAACAGAAGCACCCACATGACAGGAAGCCATCACACTTTCCCTACATCTTTTCTTCTCCAGTCTACACAGCCCCCATTTCTTCATCTGACCCTCAAATGGCACAGTTCCCAGAGCTTCACCATTTTTATATTATTCTTGGATAATTCCCATTGTTTTTAAAAAGAGGTGCGCATAACTGAACACAATAATTCAAGCGTGGTTTCACAACACAGAGCACTGTAAAACTTCCCATGAGGAAGAAACTTTACTAATGAAGCTAAAGAATGCGTTACTCTTACAACATTTTCTACAAAATGAAAGTACAGCCCAGTTCAAAACTGGACGCACTTCCAGAGGTGGCCACTGCACTCCGTGGGTGAGGTGTGATGTAAGTGGCATGCGGATGGATGTGTGCCTTAGCATGTCAAGCCGGGGCTGAGCACTCACAGGCAAGCCCCTGAACGGTGTGATTTGAGGGGCTCTGAGGGCATCCCCACCTCTCCCACCAAGTATGTCCCACCACCAGCACACATAACATGTTACTCAAAGGCATTAAAAGCAGTTGTTAAGACGCAGCTGTGTCACCAGGAAGATGATACCCTCAGAACTTGTTATTAATCAGTGTCTTAGCTCGAGTTGAGACTTTATTGCCTACCGCTAAAGGATGTACAGAAAGGCGTGGATTTGCCGCAGTGCAAGGTGCTGTACGTCCAGGGGGAGCATGAGGTGAGGGAGGCGTAATGAGAAGAAATAAAGGATACATCTAAAGGGAATGGCAGGAGCCTCGTAAGGGTACGGCACAGCCCACAGGGAGCACTCAGTGGCCAGGCTTGTAGCTCGCAAGGAGAAGCCGCCCGAGGAGGAGCCCTACTTGGCTCGGCCTCCAGCGACGCGCACGGCGAGGGTGCCCTCTAGCGGCAGGAACAAGCGCTCACCGCCCCTCACGTCTGCGTAGAGCCGCACGGATTTCAGTGTTCCGTTAGGCTCCACACTCGTTCATTCAACAAATATTGGTTGGATTCCCATTATGTGCTGAACACCACGACAGACGCTAGGGAGACGTGTGGCTAAGACATGATCGGTCTCTCAAGAGGGTTTCAGCCTGGTTGAGGAAGTCCCACCAGCCGTGGTAGATGTGTGTGTCAAGGACGGTGGGCGTGCAGAGGCAGAAGTGGTGGGTCAGGAAGGTCTTCCCAAGAGAGGTGACCCTCCAGCCGAGATGTTTGCCGGACAGATAAGTGGGAGACAGGCCTTCCAGACAGAATAGCACAAACTTGAAGTGTTCTCGCCCCATCTGGGAGAGAGAGGGAAGATGGGATCATGGCCAGAGAGCTAGCTGGAGGGGAGTAAATTGGGTCAGATCATGGAGGGTTTGGCCTCCATCCTGAAGGTGAAAGAAGCCACGGAGGCACAAATCTGTTTTACAGATTTAGAAGGATTTCTCTGGCAAAGGGAACAGAAGCTGAAATGCAAACAAAAACCTGAGGGTCTAAACTGAGGATCAAGATGGCAAGGAGGAAGAGATGTGAAGGCAAGAGGGTCTCCAGGCCCGGGTTACAGACTGGGTGTGGAGGCTAAAGGAAATAGGGGAATCTAGACTAATTCCCAGCCTCAGGCTTGGGAGGCTAACTTGATAGTGATGTCATTCATCAAACCAGAAATTAAGAGAAGGCGCTGATGAGGAAGAAAGATAGTGAGCTCAATTCTGAGCACGTAGGATTGGATGTGCCTGAGGGACAACCAAGAGGAAATTCTAGGAGGTAACTGTTAGCTGACTGTTTAGTCTGGAGCTCTGGGAACTAATGTGGGGTTAGGAGCAATCTATGGCATTGGAAGAGAAAATGTCTTCTAAGGTGAGCACTCAGTATGAAGAGAGGAAAAAGCTGAGGGCAGGCCCTGAGGGAAAGCTAATTTTTAAGGGGCAGGCAGAAGAACAGCTGCCCCCCACAGAGACTAAGAGGAAAGATTGAGGTGGAAGGAGAACCAGAAACGAACTGAAGCCATGGAAGAGAGCTTCAAGAAGGGCGTGGTCAACCTCCTCCCATGAGTACCAAGACTACAAGTCTTGCAGTAAGTTGAAGAGTATGTGGAGCTGAGAAAAGGAGTGTGGTTTTACAGACACTCAGCTTCATGGTCTCTTCGATGTGGATTCTGAAAATATCAGTCTTTCCTTTCTTTCTACCACTCAGCATCCAGGACTACCCAGGTAAAAAATTTCTTGGGGAATGCAAACCCTTGGTTTGATAACACCCATCACAGGACTGTGATAAGAATTCAATAAAATCATTTATGGAGAGCACCTAGAAATTGCCCAGCACACAGTAGATACACAAAGCTAGCTCCCTCCTGTACTGTGATAACATAACTAGGAAAGTAAATCCAACAGGATACAGACCTATGTTAGGTCAGCTGCTGTCTAGGCTGACCGGGTCATGGCTCCCACCACTGAACTGGGTAACCGAGAGTGGGCTCAGGTCAAGTGGACATAATCTCCACCAAGTGGGCATTGTGGTGCCTCATGTGTTCAGCGAGGGGGTCAGAAATTGGATCCTGAGATTTAGGTCCATTCTGACCTCAATGACCCATCACAACAGTGGTATGAGGTAGCTATTATGATTATTCCCTGTTTACAGATGAGGACATTGGGCTTATAAAGAGTATGTAATTCTCCCAGTGCCACACATTCTTTCCTAGGAAACAGTGTCTGTTTTTAAACTAAGTCATCTCCTATGTCCCATCGGAAGATTTAGGAGGACCAGAGAGGAACAGGTACACCCACACCCATTAACTGCACTGGACACCCTGAGCCAAAGCCCAATTTTTTCTCAGCTCTGCAGCTAGCTCATTATCTCGTGTTTATGAAGCTCCTCTCACTGCTCAAGGCCTCAGTTTCTCCATCTGGAAATGGGATGAAATAGCCCTGTGCCTCCCCCCTCCCTCTAAGGAGTGGCCGTGCTGAGATCATGTCTGATTGTTGGCTTGGGCAGAGGGAAGCCCAGCCCTCCTCCTCACTTCAAGGGGACGTGCACATTCAAAAGTCCAGACCAACGGCATGGCGCCTGCCTGATCACATCACTCATGCCTGAGGCCTAGGACAAATGGGAACTTGGGGGTTTTGACAACGGTTCTCCAAAATGAGCAGCAAGTAAATAAAAGCTCAATTCCAATGATAAACCTTCAAAAGGAAAGGTGCCAGGTCAACTGGCCAAGGCTCAACTAAACTCTGGTGAGGTCTGCGCATCACCGTGTGAATCTCAGGACCTGAGTTCTTTACTCTGCCATCATCCCTAACCTTATCCCTTCCTCTGATTTTAATCTGGTCCCAAGTCCAAGTTCTGAACCCAAACAAAGAAGGTGGGGCATCTTTATTGGATATAGTGTAAAGAAATCTCTTTATGGGTTTCCTCTAACATCTCACACCTACGGCTTATCAATTTCATATATTCTTCAACTCTCCCACCAAGTCCTCCTTTCCTTTCACCCACTCTCACTGTCCCTTGCCCTCCTCCTACTCTAGCATCTACACACACACACACACGAACACACGTATGCACACATGCACATACATGTGCACACACATGCATACACACCTCTAGACATTCCAAGCTGTGGAAAGGAGTGAGCCATCCTGAGGCTATCTCAGCACCTCAGCCTGCAGAAGTGACACTCATGTGCCTGGAATGCTCCCTGGCCACCTCTTCACTGAGCCCATCCCTTCCTCCAGTCTACCTGCTCCTGAGAACCCACTTCCTCTGGAAGGTCTTCTTACATTAATCACATAAGAGCAATTCCCCTGCTCCACCCTGCCTCAATCTGTATCTTAAAGCTGTTCCCACAAGCTACTTTCTTACCTCAATTATTCACTCACTGCTTTTTCTAACCTCCAAAGTACTTTTAACCTTTATGTGTAATTGATGTTTATTCTCTACTGGCAAGTTATGTAACTTCCTGATGCCTTCCCATGGTCATGTGTGTGTCCATGCTTATCTGTCAGCATCGCAGGGAGGGTGAGTTATCTGTGCAGCACCAGATAGGCATAATAAGGAATTTGTGAAGACGAAAACAGCGATGATCACATTCGACAATTATTTATTGAGCTCCTCCTATTTGCTCATCAGTGTGCTAATTTTGTTGGGATTGGGGTTGGGGTGTGAGAAAACCATGAAAAACTATAAAGCACAGGCCTTACAAGAAGAAAAGAATATCAGTTCCTCACTTAGCACCATAATTCAGAGTTCAAAAGCTTTCTCAAACATTGGCATTTGATCCCTGTGCCTTTAAGATAGCCTGGTGAGATATCATTGTTCCCACTTTACAGTTCAGAGACGTTCGTGCCTTGCCAAAGGTCACACAGCACGGAGTGCCAGAACAGGGAATCCTGACCACGGATCCAGGGTTCAGGGAAGCAAAGGAAACAATAAACCCCCAAACACAAACCTCTAAGGGCAATAGACAAAATTGTAGGTGATGAGTACCAAAAGGATATGTACAGATGACACACGTTGAAGGTATCTGAAGAATTAACATGAGGGAGAGTTGGCCACAATGGAGGGTCTCGGGGCGGACAAGACAAACACCGCCTAGAAATGGCCTCCAGGGACAGCACTGAGTTGCTTCCCATCAGGCCACATGTCCTCCGCTCTGGGACAGCATCACACTGCCCACGTCGGACGCAGAGAACAGCATTAGCATTCTCCAATAAATCATTTTCTGGGCACAAGTATTAGGAAATAGTTTGACTTTAAATGACATCTACACCCTGAAGGAAACTAAAATTGGCAGCTTCTATTGCCATGACCCATTAGTTCTTCCAACTGGACTCCCCAGGACGGGACGCTTGGCTTCCCTTGCTGATCCAGCCCACGTCCCACCGCTTGGCACTCCCCACAGCCCGGCCGCTCCACACTCACAGAACTTCCATCTCGAAACTGAGCCTGCAAGTCCATTTAAATTAAGGTACACGTGTGTGCACACATGAGTACGTGTGTATGTGCACCCGTGGCCATTCCACCGATCCTCATTCTCCAGGTGTCTAAGATGTTATTTAGGCTAATGTATCTTTCGTTTGCATGAGCCTAAGGCTGACCAATGTTTCCTCCGGTCGTGGGGATTTCTGGACAGAGCCATGGACACAGGGACCCAGGGAAGCCAAGCAGCCTGGCATCGGGGGTGGGCGCAGCACCTGGAGGTTGGTTCTGGATCTGCAGCAGCCCTGGGGCCCTCAACAGCAGAGTCTGTACATCTCCCATCTAACTTTCCACCATTAACATGGCTTCACTTCCTTCTGTGCCTTCCTCTCGTTCCTCGCTGAGCAGTTCTCTGATTTCCCGAAGCTGAGCTTTTCCCCACCTCACGGCTCCTGCTCGTCAGAGCATCTGCTTCTCTAGAATGCAGGCTCGCATTCGGCCAGCCTGGCCGCCCTCCCCTCGCATGTCATGAATCTGCAGCTTCAGCTCCCGTGGCTATTTCATTGTCTCGGTGTTTTCTGGTTCAGAACAGTTAGAGGGGCATCTCACTTGGCCTGGCTCACCATTTCAAACAACCAAGTCACTGGCAGGCCCATGGGTTAGTTGCACTTAGGGCAGATGCCCTGTCCAATCAGGAGCCAGGCTGGCGCACAACCGAAAGCTTTGCGTCACTCACACTCACCTCGCCTTTCCCCCAAACAGATGACCGGAAGCCAGGCCCTTTGGTATCTCACACCCGGGACTCCCAGTAGCCCCTCAGCCGAATCCCTGCTTCCCACACTGAGCCAGGATTTAAACCCTGGTTTTGCCAAGAATGTTTTTCTTTATAAATCTTTATTATCTGGTGCTTCTGTTTGTCTATTTCCATTGTTTAGTTGACTCATCAACCGACTGCAAAATCCTCAAGGCCAGGGAGGACCTCACCTTTCCTGGGAATGACGAAACACTGAGTATAACATGCCACTCGCGCCAGAGGCATGAATGAACCAACACATTAATTAATTTAGGGAGAAAAAAAGACTGACCTGCTGAACATCACTGTCTAAAGCAGTTAGCCTGCAGATCCCTGGACAAAGGGCCATGTTCCTCTGCGCTGTTCTGGCTTCAGGGCCCACAGCTCTGCTTCCCCAGGGCCTTCAGGCTGCAGGCAACTAACCCTCAGCTACCCCAGACACCCAGGCCTGAAGGGTCTGAGGAAAAGTCTCCCCTGTCTTTTAGATTATGCTTCTTAGAGCCCACATGGAAAATGAGCCATTTATTTGATTACTGGAACTCAAGCCAAACCCAGAAAAAAGGGGGTCAGGAGCACATTAAAAAAAAAGAATGTCTGGGAAGGGGTTGGAGGGTGGCAAAGAGAAGGCAATCCTAAGAAGTTCTTCAGTTCAATCCACAGCAGGGCCTGTGTTCTAGGCCTGGTCCTGTTGCTACCCTGGCTGTGTGTCCTTAGGCAGTCTAATCAACTGTGACCTTCACCTCGTTAGTCCTTCCTTCTCCCCAGGGTTACTGTAAAAGTCAAATGTAATCACAAATATAAGACAGGTGTCATTAGCATCATCACCATCACGAGGCAGATAATTGTGCCCAGTGTGGCTCGGAGTCAGTCCCTCGGGGTTCTGCCATCCAGGACAGACACACTCACCCAGACATACATGCCGGAAACAGAGACAGTGGGGAGAAATCAAAACAAGATACAAACACTCGTGTGTATATAATCATGTATCAAATGAAGCTAAGTGGTTGTTTATTTTGAAATGCAGGATTGTTTACAGTGTGGAGCCCATACCCTAAGCACATGATTGACTTGAAATGAAGAGAAGAGAATAATAGTAAACTGCCATCCCAGTTCCAGGTTGTTTCATTTCTTCCTCACAGCAGCCTTGATATTATTACCTCCTTTTCTGCAGAGAAGGAAACCAAGTATGTATGCAAACTGGGACTTGAACTCCAAAGCTGATACTTGTTCACTCCAAATGGCTTCCCCCTTGAACCTCAGGTTAGGAAGCTTAGGGATGATCCAGGCCAGCCACCCTTCAGAGCAGTCATGAAAACCACAGCTGGTTTCTCTGATGGTGGGCAGCTCGCTGGGTCCCGGACCTGGGACCATCAGAAAGGTGGCTGACCACTAGTGCTGCGGAGGGACAACATTCGCTCCTAGAGAATCTTCCTTGACAGCTTCACAGAAAGGGACACACATCAGTGCCCAGAGAAGCCTTAACAACCTAACTGATTTTCACAATTGTCATTCAAATACCAGGCAGCATGTTCTGTTTTATGAATGTAAAGAACAGAACATCAGTGACATCAATGCTTAAACAAAAGGTACATGGGAAAGGACTAGTGAGCCAGCACTGCAGGACCTAATAGTCTCATGAAAAGCCAAAGGAAGGCTGTTGACTTGTGAGTCAGTTTCCATGTCAGGGCCTTGGCAGGATGGAACCACCCACACTCATGGACTGGACTTCTGGACCTTCAAAGATCCTAGAGCCCAAGCCCCTGCTCTTCTCCCCATGAAATCAGGGGTCCTGAAGTCAGAATGGGCGCTTCGTGGCGAGGAAGGCATAAAGTGGGAGTCCAAGAGGATGGTGGAAAAGCCAGACAAAGAAGCTGGTAAGGCGTACCGGGTAGCACTTCGTGCCAGGCCGAAGGACTCTCAATCCAGATGTGGCCCTGTGTCTGTATGTTCCTGCTGTTTATAATCAGCAAATCCATTCTTATGGAGTTGGCTTATTTTTGCTCGGTGGACCAGCACCTCATGCTTTTCAAACATGTGGAAAATAGGAAGGAGATATGGGGATATATGTATATGTATATGTGTATGGTGATATATGTATATATATAGCTGTATATATCACTTTTTTATAAAGCAGAAACTAACACACCATTGTCAAGCAATTTTACTCCAATAAAGATGTTAAAAAAAAAAAACAAAACATGTGGAAATAATGAAAATGGCTTTACCAACTGGGGTGACTTCATCACCGCTTCCCCTGAGAAGACAGGAAACAAGTGGGTGCCTATTCAGGACCAAGCTGCAGGACAGTCATCCCCTCCAAGAACCTGGCAGGCCCTCTCAGGCCCCCAGCCTGCTCCTCTCCAGTGACCCAGGCAGAGGAACTTTCCATCAAAGCAAGGCCTGACTCAACCTCTCCCAAGCAAACCAGACACCAGCCACCAAACTGCCAGCACAAGAGTTTCCATATTGAGAGGCTTCCAGGAAAGCCCCATAAAACCTTTACTGTAAATTCAATAAACTGTATTTCCAACATGGTGGCCGGGCTTAGGAAGCCTGGAGCCACACTGCTGCCTTCCACCCCCTCTGCCATCTGCGCACACACAGAAGTAGGCGTTCCAGCCCAGACAGAAAGGCAGCCCCACCCTCAGCCCCATGCCAGTCCTCCCATTCCCAAGGAGCTTCTACATGCTCTCCCCACACCACCAGCACCACTGGACCAGCTCAGGCCAGGATGCAGAGGAAGCTTGTCCACAGAACCTCCAGACGAACGATACTTAGCCAACCACAGGGTGTGAAAAACAAGCCCTCCAAGGCCCTTGAGCACCCCAGGGGCTTCAGGGACTCAGCTCCTTGACACTTGTCGGAGCCCATCACTTGCCTTTCTGTGCCCCATACCATTAGTCCCATCAAGGACACCCAGCTACTAAGACCACAAAAAGGAAATACACACACACCCCAACATGCAGTCTAGATCCAGAAGACATGTGACTCAGGGTGATGGAGTCACAGCATTTCTCCCTTTCTTGGTCAAAACCTCAGCCCCTCACCCTGATCCTCGGCTGAATGCCTCACACCCCGCCCCCAGCACCGAGACACATGAATTTCTCCCACACCTTTCACTTTCTTACCCAAGCCCCAGCCTCACTCTGGAGTCCCAGGGCTGAGTCATTCAGGGCATCAAACACGCATCTGCGTGCAACCTGGCCTGGGCTCTGTGTCAAGATACAGAGGCAAAAGCACGCCTTGAGCTTTCAGTCCGCACTTGGCCCGCTGCTCCAGGGCAAGGTGGGTATCAGCAAAGGTCACGGCAGAATCTGTGCTGGGAAACGTGCCTGAGTGGGCCAGGACGAAGACCCTTGGCAGGGCCTAGGAAGTTTGTGTTTCATCAGAAAGTACAGCGAGCACCTCAAAACTTTGGAATGGGAAGGGACTTAGAGGCTACCCAACTCCACACTTGCATTGTGCAGGTGAGGAAACTGAGGCACAGGGAGGTGAAGTGCCTTGCCCAAGGTCACACATTCATTCTTTCACACAATCAGTAAGCCAACTACGGGTCAGGTACAATGCCACAGAAGGTCAGCTTCCTGACTACACAGCACTCACTCCCCAGCACTTCCTGCTTCTGAAATAACAATGGCAGGGGCCCACAGAGCATCTAGGGCACAAGGTTGTGAGGCACATCATGGTCTAGCATGAGGACACTGGATTCACAGAAGACTGAGGTCTATGTGGCCCTATGAAGATGGCCTCCCTTAACTTTATCTCTTCTTTGGTGCAATACGTCCAGTAATATCCATATCTATTCCCCACTTCCTCATTTGCTGCAGTGTCAAATGAAATCATATGTAAAACTGTGAATCCCTATATAAGGGAGGAAGTGAGGAAGAGATAACAAAGAGTTAGGTTAGCACTGGGAGGCTTGGGCAACCCCAGCGTCCATGAGGAAACTGATGCTAGATCCAGGTCCCCACTGAGCACCTGGGTGATTCTCCACAGGCAGGTATCCTGCCTGGCCCACCCGCTGAACCACTGCTGTCTGAGGCAGTTTCTCAGGAAGCCGAGACTTCCCAGCATGATCCACACCCCTGACTCCTTCATAGAGCGGGCTACGGTTTCACATTCCTTCCTGCCTCTTTGCAGGAGGACCTCGGAATCTTCTCTGCAAGACTGTCTAGAACACTTCCCGCCCCCGCTCAGACACTTGGACTGTGGATATTTTCCACATTTTTTTTAAACTGTTTTTTTGGGAAACTATTTTCCTCCAGCCCTGGACCAAGGACAAACCAATCAGAGCTTGCAGTTGTGAGTCCAGAGTGCAGCCAGACACTTGCGGGGCACCAGCACTGCCTGTACTTTTCCATGAATGGAGGGAGGGGACCGCAGCAGGGTCGGCTTCCCCGGGAACGCTGCCTGGTGGCCTGGCATCCTGGGGATTTTCCCAGTTGGCTTTGGGGAAGTTACTCCAACCTGATCCAGTCCAGCTGTGGCAGAGGCCCTGATGGGTGTGAGCATTCAGACTTTCATCCCTGATATTTATTTATTTATTTTTATTTATTTTTGGCTGCATTGGGTCTTTGTTGCTGCATGCGGGCTTTCTCTAGTTGCGCCGAGCGGGGGCTACTCTTTGTTGCGGTGCGCGGGCTTCCTATTGCAGTGGCTTCTCTTTGTTGCAGAGCACGGGCTCTAGGCGCACAGGCTTCAGTAGTTGTGGCATGCGGGCTCAGTAGTTGTGGCTCGCGGGCTCAGTAGTTGTGGCTCGCTCAGCCCTGATTTTTAAACAGGAGGCGGTCCTGATTCCCCCAAACCAGCTTCCTCTCCCTGCTGGATCTGCATGGTAGTTCTTCAGCCTGGGTTATTATCTGCACGTCTTAAATACCCCAGGCTTTAGGGCTGGCTGGCCCCACCAGTAACCTGTGCTCATACCTCAGGCCAGCCCCAACCTAGCATGAGATGGAGAGTGAACTTCTGCCACCAACAAGACAGACTGATGATAGAGGGTTTGGAGGGGACATAGGCTGTATGAAGAAGTGGTTAAACACATGGAATTTGGGGTCTGACATACTCAAGTTCAACTGGCTCTGCCACTTTCTAGCTGTTGTTACTTCTTTGGGTTTCAGTTTCCTCACCAGTGAAAGAGCTAATATGACTTGCCTCAGAGAACGGGAGGAGATAGGATGAATTTAAGCAATATATATAAAAAGTACTTATCACTGGGCCTGATACAGAATTGGTAATGTACTGCAATTATGAACAAGAGGGGCAGGCTGAAGCATATGACATACCCACCCTCTCACACCAGAATTATGATCTAGTGAAAGCAGAGGGGAAGATGAGGATGAGGGAGGTACACAGAACAGCACAGAAGGACAATCTCTCCACTTTAGGAGCTGCACAGGATAGCTGGGGTTTTGTGGCCAAGGCCTGTGGGGAAGAAGAGGGGTAGTCTCTAGTCTGGCTCTTAGAGAACTCAAAGAAACTGGATTTTTCAGTGAAATCACATGTGGTTCAAAAGCAACCTTCCAATGTGACAACCTAAACCCATGCCCCAGACACGATCCATCTTGCTGCTGGGCTAATCCCCCTGGAACACAATGGGCTTCTTTCTTTCCATCCCCTTACCCCACTCCTCAGGTTCTCCTACCACTCCCGCCAATGCCCATTTCTTCCTGCAAAACCTTGGAACAAAACTATCACTTGACACACTATTTTTCTTAAGTGCTGGTTGGCAGAACAATATGTGTAGGGTGATCATTCCAGTTATGCTAAAATATAAATATTTATCAATGATTAGAAAACTATATGCCAAGGTTACTATATTCCAAGGTTAACAGTGATTACCTATCGTCTACAAGGGGTGGAATTAGAGGTGATTTTTATTTTCGACTTCATGCTTTTCTGTATTTTCCAAATGAACAATTTTAGGTTTTATAATCATAAAATATGGGACATCCCTGGTGGCGCAGTGGTTAAGAATCTGCCTGCCAATGCAGGGGACATGGGTTGGAGCCCTGGGCCAGGAAGATCCCACATGCTGCGTAGCAACTAAGCCCGTGCGCCACAATTACTGAGCCTGCACTCTACAGCCCGTGAGCCACAACTACTGAGCCTGCGTGCTGCAACTACTGAAGCCCATGTGCCTAGAGCCCGTGCTCCACAACAAGAGAAGCCACTACAATGAGAAGCCCGCACACCACAACGAAGAGTAGCCCCCACTCACTGCAACTAGAGAAAGCCCGCGCAGCAACGAACACCCAACGCAGCCAAAAATAAAAATAATAAATTTATTTTTAAAAACTCATAAAATATAATTTTTTAAGAAAACAAAGTTCATCACTTGCTTTTTTACATGTACATTAAATCATGCACTCTCTTGCTTAAATCTTTTTGATAGTTTCTCATGCACATAGAATAAAATTCAAACTCCTTTCCCATAAGCCTACAAGGCTAGACATGACCCAGACCCTCCACATGCCTCCAGCCCCATCTCCTACCTGTTCTTATCCTCACCCACCAGCTCCAGCCTTGATGCCCTCCTCCTTGGTGAGAATCGCAGCTTCACCACTTACTAGTTGTGTGATCTTAGGCAGCTTACTTAACCTCTCTATGCCCTAGTTTCCAATTCTGAAAGAAAAAAAAAGACAGTAATAGTATCGGTATCTAACGGTATCTAATAGTATCTGTACTTTATTTCGTGTTATTGTCGAATAATGTTCCATTGTATGCATATATCTCATTTTATTTATCCACTCATCAGTTCATGGACATTTGGGTTGTTCCCATTTTGGGGGCTCTTATGAATAGTACTGCTATATATAAGTATATTTAACATATACTTATATATAAGTTTTTGTGTGGACATATATTTTCAGTTTTCTTGGGTATATATCCAGGAGTGGAATTGCTTGGTCATACGATAACTCTATGTTTAACTTTTTGAGACATCACCAAACTGTTTTCCAAAATGGCTGCACCACTTTACACTCCCACTAACAATGTATGAGGGTTCCAGTTTCTGCACATCCTTGTCAACACTTGCTTTGTCTGTCTTTTTTAAAAGCCATTCTAGTGGGCATGAAATGCTGTTTCATTGTACTTGGATTTTCATTTCCCTAATGACTAATGATTTTGAGCATCTTTTCATGTGCTTTTCGTCCATTTGCATATCTTCTTGGAAGAAACGTGTATTCAAATACTTCTACCCTTTTCTTGCCTAACTGCTCTGCTAGAGCCTCCAGTACAATATTAAATACAAGTGGAAAGAGTGGAGATCTTGATCTTAGGGAAAATTCTTTCAGTCTTTCACTGTAAGTGTCATCTTAGCTGTTTTTCATCATGAAAGGCTGTTCAGTTTTGTCAAATGCTTTTCTGCATCTATTAAGATAATCATGAGATCTTTGCCCTTTAGGCTATGAATATGGTATACTACATAGATTAATTTTCATATGTTGAATCAACCTTGAATTCCTGGGATAAATCCTACTTGGTCATGGTGTATAATCCTTTTTATATGTTTCTGGATTTGGTTTGCCAGTATTTTGTTGAGGATATTTATATCTATATTCATAAGGGATCAATAGCCTGCCTGTAGTTTTCTTTTCTAGTGACGTCTTTGTCTGGTTTTGGTATCAGGGTAATACTGGCCTTATAATCTGAGTTGGATGGTACTCCTTTCTCTTCTATTATTTTTAATAGTTTGTGAAGTAGTGGTATTAACTCTTCTTTAAATATGTAGTAGAATTCACCAGTTAAGCCATTTGGGGTTGGGCTCTTTGTGAGATGTTGTTAAATTACTAACTCAATCACCTTACTTGTTACAGGTCTATTCAGATTTTCTATTTATTCCTGAGTCATTTTCAGTAGTCTGTGTCTTTCTAGGAATTTTTCCATTTCATCTAAGTTATTCAATTTATTGGCATACAGTCATTCACAGTATTCCCTTGTAACACTTTTTATTTCTGTAAAGTCAATAGTGATGTCTCCTCTTTCATTTCTGATTTTAGAAATTTGAGTCTTCTTCACTCCCCCCACCCCGCCTTAGTTACTGATCTTTTCAAACAACCTACTTTTGCTTTCACTGGTTTTCTCTGTTTTTCTTCTATTCCCAATTTTATTTATTTCCACTTTAGTATTTATTATTTCCTTCCTTCTGCTAGCTTTGGGTTTAGATTGTTCTTCTTTTCCTAGTTTCTTTAGATGGAAGGTTACGTTATTGATTTGATATCTTAATTCTTTTTTAATATTGTTTATAGCTAGAATGTCCCTTTAAGCACTTCTTTCACTGTAACCCATAAGTTTGAGTACATTGTGTTTTTATTTTCATTTATCTCAAAGAATTTTCTAATTTCTCTTGTGATTTCTTCTTTGACCTACTGGTTATTTATTAGTGTGCGTTAATTTCCATATATTTATAAATTTCCCAAATTTGCATCTAGTATTGACTTCTAATTTAATTCCATTGTGGTCAGACAATAGATTTTGTATTATTTCACTCTTATTAAATTTATTAAGTATTGTTTTACGGTCTATCCTAGAGATGTACTATGTGCACTTGAGAAGAATATGTATTCTGCTCTTGTCAGGTGGAGTGCTCTATAGATAGATATCTGTTAGGTCAAGTAGGTTTATAATCTTATACAAGTCTTCTGTTTCCTTGTCACTCTTCTGCCTAATTGTTCTATGGTATTGAAGTTTCCAATTATTACTTGTTTTTTTTTAATAGATCTTTATTGGAGTATAATTGCTTCACTATATCGTGTTAGTTTCTGCTGTACAACAAAGCAAATCAGCCATATGAATACACATGTCCCTATATCCCCTCCCTTTTGAGCCTCCCTCCCATCCTCCCTATCCCACCCCTCTAGGTCATTGCAAAGCACAGAGCCAATCTCCCTGTGCTATGCTGCTGCTTCCCACCACCAACTATTTTACATTCAGTAGTGTATATATGTTGATGCTACACTCACTTCGCCCCAGCTTCACCCTCCCACTCCATGTCATCAAGTCCATTCACTGTCTACCTCTTTATTCCCACCCTGCAACTAGGTTCATCAGTACCATTTTTTTTTTTTTTTTAGATTCCATATATATGTGTTAGCATACAGTATTTGTTTTCCTCTTTCTGACTTACTTCACTCTGTATGACAGACTCTGGGTCTATCCACCTCACTATAAATAACTCAATTTCGTTTCTTTTTATGGCTGAGTAATATTCCATTGTATATATGTGTCACATCTTCTTTATCCATTCATCTGTCGATGGACACTTAGGTTGCTTCCATGTCCTGGCTATTGTGCGGCAATGAACATTGTGGTGCATGTCTCTTTTTGAATTATAGTTTTCTCAGGGTATATGCCCAGCAGTGGGATTGCAGGGTCATATGGTAGTTATATTTTTAGTTTTTTAAGGAACCTCCATGCTGTTTTCCATAGTGGTTGTATCAATTTACATTGACACAGTGTAAGAGGGTTCCCTTTTCACCACATCCTTTCCAGCATTTATTGCTTCTAGCTTTTTGATAATGGCCATTCTGACCAGCGTGAGGTGATACCTCATTGTAGTTTTGATTTGCATTTCTCTAATAATTAGTGATGTTGAGCATCTTTTCATGTGCCTCTTGGCCATCTGTATGTCTTCCTTGGTGGAATGTCTATTTCGGTCTTCCACCCATTTCTTAACTGGATTGTTTGTGTTTTTGATATTGCGCTCCATGAGCTGTCTGTATATTTTGAAGGTTAATCCTTTGTCTGTTGTTTCATTTGCAAATATTTTCTCCCATTCTGAGGGTTGTCTGTTTTTCTTGTTTATTGTTTCCTTTGCTGTGCAAAAGCTTTTAAGTTTAATCAAGTCCCATTTGTTTATTTTTCTTTTTATTTCTGTTACTCTAGGAGTTGGGTCAAAAAAGATCTTGCTGTGGTTTATGTCAAGGAGTGTTTTCTTATGTTTTCCTCTAAAAGTTTTATAGTGTCTGGTCTTACATTTAAGTCTTTAATCCATTTGGAGTTTATTTTTGTGTATGGTGTTAGGGAGTGTTCTAATTTCATTCTTTTACATGTAGCTGTCCAGTTTTCCCAGCACCACTTATTGAAGAGGCTGTCTTTTCTCCATTGTATGTTCTTGCCTCCTTTGTCATAAATTAGGTGCCCATATGTGCGTGCGTTTATCTCTAGGCATTCTATCCTGTACCATTGATCTATATTTGTTTCTGTGCCAGTACTGTCTTGATTACTGTAGCTTTGTGGTATAGTTTGAAGTCGGAAAGCCTGATTCCTCCAACTCCGTTTTCCTTTCTCAAGATTGCTTTGGCTGTTCGGGGTCTTTTGTGTTTCCATACGAATTGTAAGATTTTTTGTTCTAATTCTGTGAAGAATGCCATTGGTAGTTTGATAGGGATTGCACTGAATCTGTAGATTGCTTTGTTTAGTATAGTCATTTTCACAATATTGATTCTTCCCATCCAAGAAGATGTTATACTTCTCCATCTGTTTATGTCATCTTTGATTTCTTTCATCAATGTTTTATAGTTTTCTGAGCACAAGTCTTTTGCCCCCTTAGGCAGGTTTATTCCTAGGTATTTTATTCTTTTTGTTGCAATGGTAAATGGGAGTGTTTCCTTAATTTCCCTTTCTGATTTTTCATTGTTGGTGTATAGGAATGTCAGAGATTTCTGTGCATTAATTTTGTATCCTGCAACTTTACCAAATTCATTGATTAGTTCTAGTAGTTTTCTGGTGGCATCTTTAGGATTTTCTATGTATATTATCATGTCATCGGCAAACAGTGACAGTTTTACTTTTTCTTTTACAATTTGTATTCCTTTTATTTCTTTTTCTTCTCTGATTGCTGCAGCTAGGACTTCCAAAAGTATGTTGAATAAGAGTGCCTAGATTGGACATCCTTGTCTTCTTCCTGATCCTAGTGGAAATGCTTTCAGTTTTTCACCACTGAGTATGCTTGCTGTGGGTCTGTCATATATGGCCTTCATAATGCTGAGGTAGGTTCCCTCTATGACCATTTTCTGGAGAGTTTTTATCATAAATCGGTGTTGAAATTTGTCAAAAGCTTTTTCTGCATCTATTGAGATGATCATATGGTTTTTATTCCTTAATTTGTTAATATGGTGTATCACATTGATTGATTTGCGTATATTGAAGAATCCTTGCATCCCTGGGATAAATCCCACTTGATCATGGTGTATGATCCTTTTAATGTGCTGTTGGATTCTGCTTGCTAGTATTTTGTTCAGGATTTTTGCATCTATGTTCATCAGTGATATTGGTCTATAATTTTCTTTGTTTGTAGTATCTTTGTCTGGTTTTGGTATCAGGGTGATGGTGGCTTCATAGAATGAATTTGGGAGTGTTTCCCCTCTCCCTCTTCAATATTTTGGAAGAGTTTGAGAAAGATGGGTGTTAGCTCTTCTCTAAATGTTTGATAGAATTCGCCTGTGGCCATCTGGTCCTGGACTTTTGTTTGTTGGAAGATTTTTATTACGGTTTCAATTTCATTACTTGTGATAGGTCTGTTTATATTTTCCAGTTCTTCCTGGTTCAGTCTTGGAAAATTGTACCTTTCCAAGAATTTGTCCATTTCTTCATGGTCGTCCATTTTATTGGCATATAGTTGTTTGTACTAGTCTCTTATAATCCTTTGTATTTCTGCAGTGTCAGTTGTGATCTCTCCTTTTTCATTTCTAATTTTATTGATTTGCATCCTCTCCCTTTTTTTCTTGATGAGTCTGGCTAAGGGTTTATCTATTTTGTTCATCTTCTCAAAGAACCAGCTTTTAGTTTTATTGATCTTTGCTATCATTTCCTTCATTTCTTTTTCATTTATTTCTGATCTGATCTTTATGATTTCTTTCCTTCTACTGACTTGGGGTTTTCTTTGTTCTTCTTTCTCTAGTTGTCTTAAGTGTAGGGTTAGATTGTTTATTGGAGATTTTTCTTGTTTCTTGAGGTGAGACTGAATTGCTATAAACTTCCCTCTTAGAACTGTCTTTGCTGCATCCCATAGATTTTGGGTCATCATGTTTTCATTGTCATTTGTTTCTATGTATTTTTTTATCTCTTCTTTGATTTCTTCAGTGATCTCTTGGTTATTTAGTAGCACACTATTTAGCCTCCCTATATTTGTGTTTTTTCCAGTTCTTTTCCTGTAATTGATTTCCTTTCTCATAGCGCTGTGGTCAGAAAAGATGCCTGATACAATTTCACTTTTCTTAAATTTACCAAGGCTTGATTTGTGACCCAAGATGTGATCTATCCTGGAGAATGTTCTGTGCGCACTTGAGAAGAAAGTGTAATCTGCTGTTTTTGGATGGAATGTCCTATAAATATCAATTAAATCTCTGGTCTATTGTGTCATTTAAAGCTTCTGTTTCCTTATTTATTTTCATTTTGGATGATCTGTCCATTGGTGTAAGTGAGGTGTTAAAGTCCCCCACTATTATTGTGTTACTGTCGATTTCCTCTTTTATAGCTGTTAGCAGTTGCCTTATGTATTGAGGTGCTCCTATGTTGGGTGCATATATATTTATAATTGTTATATCTTCTTCTTGGATTGATCCCTTGATCATTATGTAGTGTCCTTCCTTGTCTCTTGTAACATTCTTTATTTTAAAGTCTATTTTATCTGATACGAGTATTGCTACTCCAGCTTTCTTTTGATTTCCATCTGCATGAAACATCTTTTTCCATCCCTTCACTTTCAGTCTGTATGTGTCCCTAGGTCTGAAGTGGGTCTCTTGTAGACAGCATATATATATGGGTCTTGTTTTTGTATCCATTCAGCCAGTCTGTGTCATTTGGTTGGGGCATTTAATCCATTTACAGTCAAGGTTATTATCGATAGATATGATCCTATTACCATTTTCTTAATTGTTTTGCGTTCATTTTTGTGGGTCTTTTTCTTCTCTTGTGTTTCCAGCCTAGAGAAGTTTCTTTAGCATTTGTTGTAAAGCTGGTTTCGTGGTGCTGAATTCTCTTAGCACTTGCTTGTCTGAAAAGCTTTTGACTTCTTCATCGAATCTGAATGAGATCCTTGCTGGGTAGAGCAATCTTGGTTGTAGGTTTTTCCCTTTCATCACTTTAAGTATATCCTGCCACTCCCTTCTGGTCTGCAGAGTTTCCACTGAAAAATCAGCTGATAACCTTATGGGGATTCCTTTGTATGCTATTTTTTATTTTTCCCTTACTGCTTTTTAATATTTTTTCTTTGAATTTAATTTTTGTTAGTTTGATTAATATGCATCTTGGTGTGTTTTTCCTAGGGTTTATCCTGTATGGGACTCTCTGTGCTTCCTGGACTTGGGTGACTATTCCCTTTCCCACGTTTGGGAAGTTTTCCACTATAATCTCTTCAAATACTTTCTCAGACCCTTTCTTTTTCTCTTCTTCTTCTGGGACCCCTATAATTTAAATGTTGGTGCATTTAGTGTTGTCCCAGAGGTCTCTGAGATTGTCTTCAATTCTTTTCATTCTTTTTTCTTTATTCTGCTCCTCAGCAGGTATTTCCACCATTTTGTCTTCCAGCTCACTTATTCATTCTTCTGCCTCAGTTATTCTGTTATTGATTCCTTCTATGCATTTTTCATTTCAGTTATTGTGTTGTTCATCTCTGTTTGTTCTTTAGTTCTTCTAGATCTTTGTTAAACATTTCTTGTATTTTCTCAATCCATGCTTCCATTCTATTTCCAAGATTCTGGATCATCTTTACTATCATTACTCTTAATTCTTTTTCCAGTAGATTGCCTATTTCCTCTTTATTTACTTGGTCTTGTAGATTTTTACCTTGCTCCTTCATCTGTGACATATTTTTTTTGTCATCTCATTTTTCTTTTTTTTTATGAGTGGGATTGTGTTCCTGTTTTCCTGGTTGTTTGGCCTGAGTCTTACAACACTGGAGTTTGTAGGCTATTGGGTAGAGCTGGGTCTTGGTGCTGAGATGAGCACCTCTGTGAGACCTCACTCTGATGAATATTCCCTGGGGTCTGAGGTTCTCTGTTAGTCCAGTGGTTTGGACTCGGAGCTCCCACTGCAGGAGCTTCCGCCTGACCCCGGGCTCACAGATCAAGATCCCGCAAGCCACGTGGGGTGGCCAAAAAAAAAAAAAGAGAACAATAACAAAGTAAAAAATAAAATTAGACTAGGAAATTAACAGATATGTTAGAAAGAATGTAAAAATAAAAATATAGATGAATCAACAACCAGAAGGTACATCAGTATCACAATAGTAAAAAAAAAAAGGAGGAGGGAAAAGAACAAAAAAGCAGAGGGGACCGCCTTGGCTGTGGAGAGCAAGGCTAAGCAAGGGTGAGGTTTGGGCAGTGGGTGGGGCCAATGCTCAGGACCCACAGGGCTGGAAAAGGCCCTGGGGGCTGTGGGGGTGGGGCTTAGGCTCAAGGAACAGAAGTATCCCATGCGTGCCCCCAACCCCTGGTCTCAGAGGGCAGGGGACCTCACCTGGGAGCCCAGCAGGCTTCCTGGGCTCGAGTGGGCTGGGCAAATGGCCTCCTCTCCTCTACTGCTCCTCCAGTCTGGGGTCTGGGAGGGACCCTCCCACCTGCCTCTCCTGATCTCCCCTGCCTCCCTCTTATGCCCCCAGGACTCACGTGGCATGGAGGGGGCTTTGGATTGCAGGGGACCAGCCTGGGAGCTCAGCAGGTTCCCCAGGCCCCAGTAGGTGGGGCAATTGCCCTCTGCTCCTCTCCTGCTCCTCCTGGAGGGCCCCTCCCGCCTGCCACTCCTGATCTTCCCGGCCTCCCTCCTATGCCCCCAGGACCCACGTGGCCTGGATGGGGCCCTGGAGTGGGGGGGAACCAGCTTGGGAGCTCAGCAGGCTCCCCGGCGCCAGTGAGCCAGGTGATCGCCCTCCACTCCCTCCCGCTCCTCCCGGAGAGTCCCTCCCACCTGCCTCTCCTGATCTCCCCAGGCTCAGGGGCGCCAATCTTGTCTGGCCTCCACTTCTCCTCCCCCCTCCGTCCCACTACATCCTACCGGTTCACTCTGGGGTTCCTCCCATCTCCTTGGGCATCAGAGTCCCCCACCGGCGGCTGGCAGGTGCCCTAGTTGTGGGGAGACACTAACTCCGCATCTTCCCACACCACCATCTTTAAATAAATCCTCCAATTATTATTTTTGAATTGTCTACTTCTCCCTTTAATTTTTTCAGTTTTTTCTTCATGTAGGTGCATATATGTTTATAATTATCTCTTCTTGCTAGATTGATTCTTTTATCATTATAAAATGCCTTTCTTTATCTCTAGTGACAATTTTTGTCTTAAAGGCTATTTTAGCATAGTGACTCCAGCTCTCTTTTGTTTGTTGTTCACATGGTATATCTTTTTCCAGACTTTTACTGTCAAACTATTTATGCCACTGAATCTAAAGTTTGTCTCTTGTAGACTTGAGTATTTGGATCATGCTTTTTAATCCATCTGCCAATCTCTGCCTTTTGATTGGATGTATTTAATACATTTATATTTAATGTAACTACTAATAAGGTAGAATTTACACTTACCATTTTGCTATTTGTTTTCTATATGTCTTGTGGGTTTTGTTCCTCTATTACTGCATCACTGCCTTCTTTTATGTCAAATAGATATCTTCTAGTGTACCATTTTAATTCCCTTGTTGTTTCCTTTAATTTTTTTACTTATTTTCTTAGTGGTTGCCTTAGTGGTGGAATATTATAATTAACATCTTAACTAAAACAATCTCATTTAGATTAATACCAACTTAATTTCAATAGTATAAAACTTTGCTAATATGGTTTTATTCACTCCCTGCCTCCTTTGTGCTATTACTGTCATATAAATTATATCTTTATACATTGTAAACCCATCAACACAATTTTATAATTATTGATTTATGCATTTTCTTTTAAATCAGATAAGAACAGAGTTACAAACAAAAATATATTTATACTGCCTTTTATATTTACTTATGTAGTTACCTTTACGATGTTATTTCTTTATGTGGATTCAAGTTACTGGTGAGTGTCCTTTCATTTAAGCCTGAAGGACTCCCTTTAGTATTTTTTGTAGGGAAGTTCTAGTAATTTTTTTATTAATTTTTTGTTTCTCTTGGAATGCCATAATTTCTCCATTTTTGAAGGAGGGTTTTGCTCAATATAAAATTCTTGGTTAACACAATTACTCTTTCAGTACTTTGATATGTCGTTTCACTGCCTTCTGGCCTCCACAGTTTCTGACATGATGCCAGATGTTAATCTTATTGAGGAATACTTGTATATGATAAGTTGTTTCCCTCTTATTTTAATATTCTCTCTTTGTCTTTGACTTTCAACAGTTTGACTATGACATGTGTAGATATCTTTGAATTTATCCTACTTGGAGCTTGTTGAGTTTCTTGGATGGAGCCCTCTATGTACATCTTACTCCTCAGATATTTCTTTCAAGTTTTTGGTCAGTCTCTTGCCCTAAGTGGTATCACTGCCTCAAGTAGCTTCATGTTAAACAACTGCAGCTGATTGTTTTTAACAAATACTCAAGGGATAGAGCTTTCCTCACTAGTCTACTCTGAGTCAGGCAAATCAAGATAAGCACTATGAATGGACTTTTCCAGAAAGCTGCCAGACTGGTCAAGTGATGACAATTCTCTATTCATTCATGGAGATGGGGCTTCCTGGGGCACTGCAAACCCATTCTGCCCCCTTCAGTGATTGCTAGGCTACTGGTTTTCACAGGTTCCATAGTTCCAAGGTTGTTGGTTTTCAAGGCTACCACAGAGCTGGGAAGAGTGGATGGGAAAAGAGCAAGTTAAAATACCACAAAGCCTGCTGTTCTTGACAAGATGGCTTCTTAAAATAAACAATCATCTAATTGTTACAAGTCTTTTGTTAATTTCCAGAATTCTGAAAAACTGATTATGGCATTTCTTTTCCAGTGTTCTAGCTGCTTTTATAGAGGAACTGATTTTCAGAGGTCCTTATTCCACCATTCCAAAATGCCTCCTCCCTTATAACGATTTGAAGGGCATGTCTTGCAGATTCTCTCTGTTAAAAAACAGAGCTTCGTAATATCTCAAAGGCATTGTTTCAAAGCAGCCTCCTTGGGAGCCCAATGTAGAGAAGACCTTATCTCAAACATCACTGTGGACATGGCTTTTGATTAATGGAGTGGATTATAAACTGATACATAAAAGGCCACAAAGTTTTCAAAGGATTATACCAGTTTCAACTGAGAGAGACAGACAATACAAAATGAAGAGGGCTTTGAACCCCCAAACTTCTATAAGCAGAAGGTAGGCTCAGAAAATCACTCGGCTGTAAACATGAGCTGTTTTACATGTAAAAAGAAGAGACCCAGAAGGTAAGATCAAAATCCCAAGATCCCAGAGGGGAGAGCCAAGAGTTACATACAATAATTCCCAGAGAGCAGAACTGAGCCCTAATTGTGAAACGAACTTGCAATATGTGCTCAAATAGATTTCAGAATTACTATGGACCAGTGACTGCTATATGCCTCCTATTTTCCTCTTTATGAACCAAAGGGTCTAGAACATATGCCTAACCTACCATTGTATGTTGCCTATGTGGGGAGCAGAAAACATCTCTTTAGTCCACAGTTCTTCAGCTTGAGAAGAATATACTCAAGTTGATCCTTAAGGACCTCATCAGAGTAGCCTCATTCACATTTGAACCTGATTTAAATGATGAGATCCTGGACTTCAAGCTGATGCTATAATGGGATAAGCCTTGGAAGTCTCAGGGGAGGGGATGAGTGTATTTTGTGTATGAGAGCAATTTGAATTGTTGTGGTCAGAGGGTAGACTGTGGCAAGTTGTATTTTTCAAAGATAGTCACAACAGTATCTCCCATCCTACATGCTTTTCTTACAATGTTGTCCTGATATTCTTCCCATTTAGTGGTGGTGTCCACGTCCCTTCCCCTTGAACCTAGGTGGACCTTTGTATCTGCCTCTATCAATACAGTGAGACAGAAGTAACACTGTCATTTTAAAGTTTAAATCATAAAAAGTTCATGCACTGCTGCCTTGCTCTTCAGGGGCACACACTCTAGGAACCCAGCCACCAGGCTATGAGAAAGTCCAAACTATCCCACATGGAGAGGCCATGTGTAGGTTTTCTGTCCAACAGCCCAGTTCAGATCCTAGCCAACAGCCAGCATCAACCACAAACTATGTGACTCCTGACATCTCCAGATAATTCTAGATCCCAGCTGTTGAGTCACCCCAATCTTCAAGTCTTTCCAGCTGAGTCCCCAGATGTTGTGGAGAAGAGACAAGCCATTCCTTCTATGACCTATCCAAATTTCTGACCAACAGAAACCATTAAAGATAACAAAATGATTCTCATTGTTTTAAGCCACTAAACAATGATTTGTTTTACAGCAATATATAACTGGAACTTATACCTTGACAGTATGGTTTAAAACCCCATGTGTGGACATTTGAGTTATTTCATTTTTTTGCAATTGTGAGCATTGCTGCTATGAACATTTCTTGTACATTTCCCCAGCACACATCTAAAAGAGTCTCTTTTGGGTATATACTTAGGAGTAGAATTGCTGTTCAAATTTACAAGATAATGCCAAACCGTTTTTTCAAAGAGGTTGTACTAAGTTACATTCCACTGACAAGGTATAAGAAATCCTGTTATCTCTCACCTCAGGGCTCTTACACTGGCTATCCCCTCTGCCAGAAATGCTCTTCCCCCAGGCATTGCACAGTTCACTCCCTCACGCCCTTCAAATCTTTCTCAAATGTCACTTTCTCAATGAGGTATACCCTGACTTACTCCATTTAAATTGAAATTAACTTCACCAGCCCCACTATCATGCTCAATTATCCTCACCTCTTTCTATATCTCCCTTTCTAGCATACTATATAACTAGCTAATTATTATATTTATTGCTTATTGTCCATCTCCTCCCAGAAGAATGTAAGCCACCACAAGAACTGGCATTTTTGTCTTTTTGTTCACTGCTATGTCCTGAGCACCTAAAAGAGTAACTAGTGCAAAGTAGGGTTGGATGAATTTTTATTGAATAAATGAATGAATGTCTACATCTTTTCCAATGCCCTGTATTAAAAGACTTTGTAATTTTTGCCAATCAATCAGATAAATGTTAACTCATTGTTGTCTTAATTTATTTTTCCTTGATAACTAATGAGACTCAATACCTCTCCACATGTTTCTTAGCCATATAAATTTCCTTTTCTGTAAAACTCCTGTTCATGTCATTTACCCCTTTCCTACTGAGTTGTTCGTTCTCTTTTTATTGAATTGCAAGAATTCTGCATGTATAATCTTGATACTGATCCTTTGCAAGTTACATGTATTGCAAATAGCTTCTCCCCGTGTACAACTTGTCTTTAAGATGTTTAATAAACATAAATTCTTTATTTTAATATAATCAACGTTACGGTAAATTCTTTTTATGTCTTGTTTAAGAACAAACTATTCTCATGCCAGAACATCAATGCTGGGGGAAGGGGGAGAAATCCTTTCTAAAACTTGCTTTTTAAATAAAAACTTACATTATTGACCACAGGGAGTCCATGCATGAAATTTAAGGTATTAAAAATGACCTCCAGGGCTTCCCTGGTGGCGCAGTGGTTGAGAATCTGCCTGCCAATGCAGGGGACATGGGTTCGAGCCCTGGTCTGGGAAGATCCCACGTGCTGTGGAGCAGCTGGGCCCGTGAGCCACAATTACTGAGCCTGCGCGTCTGGAGCCTGTGCTCCACAACAAGAGAGGCCGTGGTAGTGAGAGGCCCGCGCACCGCGATGAAGAGTGGCCCCCGCTTGCCACAACTAGAGAAAGCCCACGCACAGAAACGAAGACCCAACACAGCCATAAATAAATAAATAAAATAAACAAATACTTAACAAGGACCTTCAGGGACTTCCCTGGTGGCACAGTGGTTAAGAATCGCCTGCCAATGCAGGGGACACGGTTTCGAGCCCTGGTCTGGGAAGATCCCACATGCCGCGGAGCCACTGGGCCCGTGCGCCACAACTGCTGAGCCTGTGCTCTGGAGCCCGTAAGCCACAACTACTGAACCCACGTGCCACAGCTGCTGAAGCCCACGTGCCTAGAGCCCGTGCTCCACAACAAGACAAGCCACCGCAATGAGAAGCTCGCGCACCGCAACGAAGAATGTCCCCCACTTGCCGCAATTAGAGAAAAGCCCACACGCAGCAACGAAGACCCAACGCAGCCAAAAATAAATTAATTAATTAATTTAAAAAAAAAAAAAAAGGACGTCCAGGCCCCTTCAGGGAAACAAGCCCACCTACCCCCAGACCCAGGCACCTCTCTTTCACTCAGCCTCTTCACCTTCTCCCCTCTGGCAACATAATGGGAGACAACACCATCAGTCACCCCTAAGAGCTGCCAGGTGGGCAAGAGGTTGTGGGGAAGTGGAAAAGAGCCCAAGGGAAGGGATTGCAGTTTAGAAATACCAACTGGCAGGAGTAGCCCTCCCCCGCCAGAGGACTGGGCAAGTCCCAACAGAGGACTCTAGGGGCACTTAGAGATGTGAAATGTAGCAAAAGACGATGATAATGACGGGAGGTGGGGGTAATGAACTAAGGAGAGCTCCAGCTAAAGCAGAAACAGCTGCACTTTTTAAAAAAAGAGACACCCTTTCAGATGGGCCCCACTGAGGCAGGGGACAGTAGGAGTAACCTCTGTGCCTGTAAGAGAACCTGCGTTGGTTGATCTGCACATCAGCACAGGTTACTGGAAATGAGTGGACATCAAAGGGCAGAGAGGAAGAAGGGAGAAGGGAAGGGGGTTGCTTGAGCCCAAGGCTCTCTGTCACTAGTGTTCAGACCTTGACTTTGTCATTCACTGATGACAGGCTTCCAGAGGCCTCCTCAGCTTCACAACACAAAGATAAAACTTATTTTTCCTGAATGGAGGAGAAAAGGGGAAATTTCAAAATATAAACACCAGAAGATGCCCCTGTCCACCTTCCTAAGATTAGCTCAGCTATCAGTGTATATAACCCGCAGGGATTCTCAGAGTCCCAAGCCCAGGACCGAATGAGTCACGAAATCTTATTTCAAGTGTTCAGACTCTGCCTCCAGTGAATATGTGGCTTTGACACTTTCTGTCATCTCTGCTGAGAAGAGAAGCAACAACCAGTCGCCGCTGCCAGAGTTTGGGGCATGGGTAAATCTCCTGCCCCAAGCCATCCTCCTCTGCACCCTCCTTTGCCAACTCCCCAGAGAGACAGCCAGTGCTAAGCACTGGACTGAGAGCCAAAAGAGCCGAATTCTGCTCAAATTGTTTCTCCTCATGCACATAACAAAGGAGTTGTTCCCCTTGTTCTGAGATGAAGCACAAGCCAGGAAATTGAAAGGCCACTGCGTAGAGGAGGGAGTCCAGGTCTGCCCTTTATCCTAAACCACATACCGCAGAAAAGTATCAAATGAACCTGTGTCCTGCAAAACGGCACAAAGCACCCGGAGGAAGCCCACTGGGTGGACGCTCAGGTCACATCCCCCAGCCCGGCAGACATCACCAGACCTGTGACCGTGGGAATTCCCCCTCCAGGTTTCCCTGCTGCTCACAAGCCAGTCACTCTTTCAGGAAATGTAGTCCCCGTGCAGGTAGGCAGCACCAGGACACGGGTGGTTTTAGCCCTGACCGGTACCTCTTCAGGAAAGGGAGCCCCTCACCCAAATTGTTCACAACGGGCCCGGCCTTCGGGCCGTAGTTCGAGACCCTGCACGCAGACAGGTTTACCCAGAGCATCTGAAGCGGTAGTGGGAGGAGGAGAGCGCCAGTCCTGCCTCCAAGGACCTCCCAGTCTAAGGAAGAAATCATCGTGATGATGCTCCTAATCTGGAGTGGTGCAGTCCCCGCTGTCAGCTAAAGAGCCTCCTCCATAAAGTTCCTTAGCGCAGGGAGGCCCCTGACAAGGAAGACCAGAATAGAGTTACTGCATTTACTGAATAAAAACATAAGCTATCTAGTGAAACCTCAATTTCAGATAAACAAGTAAACTTTTTTTAGTGTATCTCCTGTGCAATATGTGGGACATACTTAAACTTTAAAAAAAAGGATTCCTTCTCTATCTGAAATTTAAATTTAACTAGATATCTTGTATCTGGCAACTCTAGAACTGAACAAAATCACAAGGCCCAAACCTAAGTCCATATATGCGGCAATGTGTGAGCAGGTAGAAATTTAAAAGTCATAGCGTCAAAATGCTGAGAAGGCAGAAAATAAAGAGTGGCTCAGAGTCAGCAGGGGGCTGCCCGGCAGTGCCCACGTTATCTGGAATACCTCAGATTCTGAGCGTCCCCGCAGGCTGCTGCTGGCTGCGTCCCCGTCCCTGGGTCGTAGGCCGCGTGAGATCCGGAGAAAGAAGTCCCGCGACTTTGCAGCCAGCTGCGTCCACTCGTCCGCTCGACCAGAGCTGACGCAAAGCACCCTGGGAGGAGGCGGGTCAGGGGCGGGGCCTCGGGGGAGGTGGTGCCAAGATCTAGGGACCGGAGATGCGTGCCCCAAGGGACGGTGTGCGCTTTCAAAATGAAGAGTGATGCGAAGTCTTATTTGTTGCCAGGAAAGAAACCTCCGCGAGACCCACGCTGTGAGGGGTACTGGTACACGGGAACTTGAGAGCTGGAGAAACTGAAAAACAGGAAACGGCGTGAACCAGAGCTGAAGCCACAGACTCTGAAGGCCTGATCTCCCTGCGAAGTCAACTCAGACGTAAGGGAAGTCGGAGGTTTCATCTTCTAAGAGGGGACCAAGATGCAACCTTTAGAAAGGCAGTTTTTCAGAGACAGTTTTAGCAACCTCAGCTCCCACAGGCCTGAGGCTTGAGAATTGCCAAGGCTACCCAGTTAACAGACTGGAGGCTGAAGTCAGGGTAACTGCCTGGCACTCACCTTGCCACAGCTCAGGCCTTCCTCTTACTGGTTTTGGGCACCAGCCTCCAGGTCCTTGGTTTCCTACTGCGAGGAGGGCTGAGAACATCTGAACGTCCCAGAATATCCAGAGTCAGAGCAGCTCTCACCACTACTGAGAGTGACAGCTGGGGCTGCCTGCTTTGAGGAGCTTTGAGAAGAACCTAAGGCAGCCTTAGCAAACACCACTGCTATTATTACTGTTTACCAGGCACTAATTGTATACCAGGCAACGTTAAGAACTTTATCCACTGCCTTCCTTAATGCACAACCAACCTGGGAAGTGGTCACTGCTGACTCTGTTTTACAGACGAGGAAGTGACAGCCACGGGCATCTACCAATCTAGACAGTCAGCACTCAAGGGAGACCAGTGAGACAAAATCTCAGACTTTGGAAATGATCATCGAGGTTAAACCTCTGATTCTTGGGAGAATGGTTATCAGGACAGAAGATGCTAAAGGCAGGCTCCAAGTCCTTGCAGAGCTTCTCTCTGACAGCAGGGGGCGCCAATGTCTCCGAAAAACTACCTGTCGCAGAAAATCTAGACAGGATTGGTGCAGAGGAATACAGATGTCAAAGGGAAGAAGTGGAAAGGATCCTTTGGGCCCCGTGGGCCCCAGAAAAGAAACTCAAAACAAAACTGGCCTGTGATGCAGGCAAATCAGTCCCAGATTTAGCTCCCGGCTTACTGAGCCCTCTTATCAGCTTCTCCAGAGCTCAGCCAACGTCCCATGGGGAAAACCAGCCTGGCCTTTGTGGTTTCTCGTCTGTCATACCAGCCCCTAGAGATGGCCACAACCTCTGTGGTTTCTCTTTCCCTCTGTGGAGTCTGCTCGCTCAGGTCAAGTCCACACCCATGCTCAGAATAGGCAAATACCCCCAGGGAAGAAAATGAGTAGGGATCAGCTGGCCTAGGAAAGGCTCCTTCTCTAGTTTAGTTTGCCTCCTGCTCATTGCTTCCACTGCTCTCCATTGTTTCAGTACATGACTCTGACAACTTACCCAGTTTTCTTCTTGTTACTGTGTTATTGTAGTGGTAGTGGTGGTGGCCTGTTGCAACTCTCTCTATCCTACCCAGGAGCGGAAGTTCAGGTTCCCTCTCTAAAGTTCTGCTTCCTCACTTGTGAAATGATGATGATAGTGTAAACATTAAGGGAAAGGAAGGATGTCTATCAGCCAACACAGTGCCCAGAGCATGGGAGCACTTAGCAAAGTGGGGCCTTTTTTTGGCCACCTGAGGGATTTGCAGGGGAGGCCCTGTGGGTCCTGGTGAAGAGCACTGGCCTTGGAGTCAGTAGGCTCAGATTTGAACCCCAGTTCCCCAACTTGTAAGTTGTGTGACCTTGAATAAATTGCTTAACCTCTCTCAGCCTGAGTTTTCTCCCCAGTCAAATGATGAAAACTATTGTCTGCCTCATAGTCTTGTGAGGATGAAATGAGATCCCATATATGAAGCCTTTTACTCCATGCCTGGCTATTGGTAGGTACTCAGTGGTAACTAGTAGCACATCTTATTTCACTTACTAGATGAAATAAGGGCAGAGAGATTAAGGCATTGTAGTATTTGGAGTGTGCCAAATGGAGGTGATAATGTTTCTTATACTTTATATCCATTGAGCAATTTTCCCAAGTGCTTTGACATTCATCAGCTCTTCACATCCTCACCACCACCAGGTAGTCAGCCCTTCCTATCTGTGGGTTCAACCAAACACAAATCGGAAATATTCAGGGAAAAAAATTCTAGAAAGTTCCAAAAGGCAAAATTTGAATTTGCCCCATGGGCAACTATTTACATTGTATTAGTATCATAAGTAGAGATGATAAAAAATATAAGGGAGGATGTGGGAGGTTATACCCAAATACTGTGCCATTTTACATAAGGGACTTGAGCATCTTGTATTTTGGTAGATGTGGGAAGTGGGGAGGGGATGGAACCATTCTCCCGTGGACACCAAGAGATGACTGACTGTATGATATAGTAGAACCGGTATTATCCCCATTTTAAAGATGAGGAAACTAAGGTTCAGTGTGATTAAATGAATTAGCTAATGTCCACCCAGCTACTTGGGCAGAACCAGAAAAAGAATTAGTCTTTACACCCCTAGTTCCTGCCTTCACGGGTATAATAATCCTCCCATGAAATGAGCCTCCAAAGGAGAATACAATCCGGTGGTATAAGGTGGACATTAGGGAGGGGTATGAGAGAATGTTGGAGAAAGGTGAGCTGTGGGAAAGCTTGTTAGCAGAAACTATGTTTATGTGTTTGATTGAACCACTGCATCCACCATTGCCCAGTGCAGATCGGAGCCCTAAAGAGGACAGATGAAACTCAGAAACCCCGATGAGAGGAAGGCTGGGAGCACAGTTCACATCTCAGGTTGTCTGATAAGGTCAGATTGTACGTTTTCTTATGTATTCATTCCACAAAAATGTTTTGGACTCTGACCGCATAGCAGGTGCTGTGTTAGACATCAGCATACAGTCAGGGACAAAAACATAGTTCCTGTCTTCATGGAGCTTGTCACCTGGTGAAGGAGACAAATAATGATCACATAAGCCACAAGTAGCTATATGTGTATACGTATACAAATAGAGGTGTTATGATGGGGAAGTACCAGGTGTGTTGAGAGAGCACCTAACCAGTAAACCTGGCCATGAGTTGGGAAGGGCATGGGAAGGCCAACTTCAAGAGCCGGGCAGGCAGAGAATAGCGTGTGTGAATTCCACACACGATAGTGCATGGAACACTCAAGATAAGGGAAGACAGTGAACCAGGCGACAGCGAGAGTGATGGAGAAGGTGGGCGGAGAGGCCACCAAGAGTGGGACAGGCTGTGTCTGCAGGCTGTGGTTGGGATCTGGGTCTTGGTCTAACAAAAGTGTGCAGCCACGACAGCGCTTGAAGCAGAGGGGGAGCTAGAAGAGCACTGAGAAAAGGGAGCAGGGAGTGGCCTTTTCAGGGTTCTTTGATCTTAAACAACAGTAACAGTCTGATTTACTTCAGAAAAAAACTAATTTATTGGAAGCAGATATTGTAACATCAAAGGAAAGGCGGAACAACCGAGCCTGAAAAGGACAGGAACAAAGGAAGTGCCAGAGATGCAGGCAGCGGGGACTAAGGGATGGTCACCACCATCAGAAGGAATCTGCCCAACTCTCATGGGCTCTGCTTGGCCACAAGACAATACACCTAGACTGGCAGTCTCTCGATAAAACAGCTTCCAAGGAGGGACGAGTGTTCCCCAAAGGAAAATCACCAAAAAATGTGGTGACATTCCCAAAGAAGTGGGAAAGGATTCTGGAAAAAAAAATCAGAGACCTACCACAGATTCTGAAAGAAAGGCAGGAGGATCATTAAGGACAAACTAGATTCCTATGGTTTTGCCCAGGAGACAAACTCAGACAGCATCGTGTCAAGGGTGTGGACCGTATAGGAGGCTTGGGAGATGGGAAGTAGAGAAAGGAGCTACCAGACGGCAACTCATATCAGGTCACACGTCACATAACCCTCCCCCAGGCCTCATTCTCTGAGTCATCTGTAGCATTCAGAGAGATAAGGTAACCACTAAACAAATAAGCCACCAAGCATAGTGAGGGGTGGCAGAGGAAACTGAGAAGAAATACATTCATTCTACCAATACTTATGTATAAGCATGTTCCTCTGCCTCTGACAGGCTCCTCTGCTTTGGAGGGTGAAGGAAGAGACAAGCGTTACCTATTGAAGAGACCACAGGTGTGCAGGACAAAAGGAAAATACGTCATGGCACCTGCTGACAGACCTGCAGGCAGGAAGCACCCAAGATGGGCAGAGCCACTTCCCCTGCTACTAGAGATCTGTCTGTTAGAATAACATTGTGGTTTCCTTCCTGGACAAGCAAGCTTTGCTCAAAATGCGTAAATTCAACGCATAATTTCTCACAGGAAGAACATTTCAAATGTGGGTTGCAGTATCTTAAGAAGACATTGCAAAAGGCCTAAAGATAAAAATTGCACAAGAGTTGGACACTGGGGTGGGACGGGAAGCCTTGGCTTGCCTTCGTGCTCTTTTGCTTCGTTGGAATAGAGCTCGAGGTTCTTGTGCAGTTTTGAGGCATCGGCCTGACAGTTTCTGAAAGACTTGTTTTTTCACAGACCTCTTCCATCGCATTAGATGAACTTTTTGGTGCAAAAAGAGTGGCAGTGATTCCAAGGAAAGGAGCTTAGAGATGAAACTGTGATGTGTAATCTGTCAAATCTTCAAAACACCACTGCCAAAACCAAGAGATGCCTCTCTTGCAGAAAGGCGGTAGGAGAGATCGTGGCCACTTCCGACAGCACGTGTGGCTTCCATGTGCCGCAAGCCGATGAATTTACAATAAGAACTTGAGCAGCACAGGCTCCTGAAAGAGGAAACTCTTATTACTGATGCACTATGGTCGTTTCCTTACTGATCTCTCCAGCTCAGATCTCTTTTTCCAATTTAATCCACTTCACACCAGCTCTCAGATTGATCTTTCTATTGAATCACCACTCTGGTGCACCTACCCTCCTAAATCATTCTAAACTCCTTAGCCCAATTTTCCCAAATCTTTATTTCCTTGATGATTCTGTCATATCAATGTACCATCTATATTATTACTTCCTGAATATTGATTAAATTGCCTCATTTACTTTGCATCACTGTAAGCAATATTATAATTACTGTTTACATATTTTCAATGTACATGAATATAAACACCTAACTTTAAAACGTCCATCATGTACCACCAGAAATCATCTTGTGAATCCCCTAGTGGCACCACACTTTGGGAAACATGATTCAAGGCCTGCCCGTGGCTCCCACCAGGCGCCCTTCACGTACCCTGCACTCCGGCCAAAATGGACGATTCACCTTTCCCTGCACACACTGCCCATGCCCATGTTTGTCCCACCACCCTTCTCTGCCTTTCAAATCACATTAATCACTCAAAGCCCAGCCCTCCAATGCCCCCCACTCCTGAGGCCTTCCCCGACTCTCCCGGCCTGAAGGCGTCTCGCCTCTCTGAACTCTCCCTGCACTTGGAGCACTGGGTACTTCTCACTTAGGACTCAGTGTTGGTCTTGAAATAGGAGGTTTGGGTAGACGCCTTTTCCTCTTTCAGAACATCTGCAGGCTTTCTGAGGCCGTAGCTGGTCATTTTACAGAGGGTCTGGCTCAGTTAACACTTATTGAATGAATGTATCCCCCCTCACTATTCAGTCCTCTCTTTGGTAAAACACAAATCTGACGTCATTCTCCTGCTTCTCACAAAATAAAGTTTCAATAACTTAGCAGACATAAAGAGAAAATGTCCTTCACAATTTGGCCCCAAATGTCATTTTATCCACTCTGCTATCTCTCCGCTCTCCTCCCAGCCACACAGTCTGTCTCTAGCCACACCCAACTCCTTGCTATCTCTTTGTCTAGTCTCCCTACCAGCAGCCCATGAAACATCCTCTCTATCAAACTGCAACTCAGTCCTCAAGTGTTAGCTAAAATGGCCTCTCTACCTTGAAGCCTTTCCTAGCTCTCCTCTGTGTTCCCAAATCATTCTATACATTTTTTAAAACATCTTTATTGGAGTATAATTGCTTTACAATGGTGTGTTTCTGCTTTATAACAAAGTGAATCAGCTATACATACACATATATCCCTATATCTCCTCCCTCTTGCGTCTCCCTCCTACCCTCCCTATCCCATCCCTCTAGGTGGTCACAAAGCACCGAGCTGACCTCCCTGTGCTATGCGGCTGCTTCCCACTAGCTATCTATTTTACATTTGATAGTGTATGTATGTCCATGCCACGCTCTCACTTCGTCCCAGCTTACCCTTCCCCCTCCCCTTTTATTGAAGCACTTGTCAATGATATTAGAGTTTCTCCTTTAAAAGACTGTTGCTTCCTTTGGCCCATTAGCTCCCATAAGCAGGTATCTTATTCAATACCCCCAGTGCCTAGCGCAGTGCCTGGCACATAGTAGGTACTCAATATTGGTGAATGACCAATGCAAGGGTAAGAATGTAAGCTCTCTAGCCAGACCTCTGGGATTTGAAACCAAACATTGTCACTGTTTATCTTGGGCATGTTACTTAACTCCTCTGTACCTCAGTTTCCTCATTTTTAAAATGGTAGTAACTCATACAGTTGTCTTAAGGATTAAATGAATTAATAACTGTAATGAGCTTAGAATAGAGCTCTGCACATTTCATGCTCAATAAAGTCTGTTATTTACATTATTCCCATCAAAAACTCTGCGACCGGATGAGTCTCATGTAATTCTTGCGTAGCTAGCTTGAACATGGAATGCCCCATGAATTTTCCATGTTTGTAAATGACAGTAAATTTTTGCTGCTAAATTCCTAAAAAGTCTTTAGAAATTGGGTGAAGAAGAAGAAACATGGCCAAATGGGATTATTATGGGTAAAGTGATAATGTGAGTGCACGAAGATGGAAGTATTTCAATATACACACCTAAGACAATGGGCATTTATGAGTTGAAAGCACCTTGGTGAGAAATCTGGGCACCTGGGATCTGGCCCTGCCTTAACCACCAACAAACCACATGACCTCCCTGGACCTCAGTTTCCCCAGCTGTACAAAGAGGAGATTAGAATGATTGATCTTTAGGGTCCCTTCCAGCTCTTATGTTCTCCTTAAAAGAATCTTAAAAGGCTTTCTAGTTAGTTCCCTCATGTCTTCACCCCTTAACATCACTAAACTACCAGATACCATAAGAGTAAACCAAGCGTCATTTGCCTCAGGAGTTCCCTTATCAACCCTCCTTTAATATTATTTTTAAGCTGATTAAGCTTGCATTCCATGTTTAGTGGGAAAACTGTGGTTGCCTATTTATTCAGATATACAGTAAGTCCCCTACATACGAACGATCTCCGTTCCGAGAGTGCGTTTGTAAGTCCAATTTGTTCATAAGTCCAACAAAGTGAGCCTAGGTACCCAACTAACACAATCGGCTATATGGTACTGTACTGTAATAGGTTTATAATGCTTTTCACACAAATAATACATTAAAAAAACACAAAAGATAAGGAAAACATTTTTAATCTTATGGTACAGTACCTTGAAAAGTATAGTAGTACAGTACAGCAGCTGGCATACAGGGACATGTTTGCATCTTTGAAAGTTTGCAACTTGAAGGTTCATATGTAAGGGACTTACTGTACCCATATATTTTCTGTTTTCTTTGCTCTTCATTTCTCCTAGCAACTCTGACTGTCCAGCTGGGACCATTTTCCTTCTGCCTGAAATACATTTTTATTTATTTGTTTATTTATTTATTTATTGGCTGCATTGGGTCTTCGTTGCCACGCGACAGCTTTCTCTAGTTGCGGTGAGTGGGGGCTACTCTTCGTTACGGTGCATGGGCTTCTTATTGCAGTGGCTTCTCTTGTTGTGGAGCACAGGCTCTAGGTGCGCAGGCTTCAGTAGTTGTGGCATGTGGGCTCAGTAGTTGTGGCTCACGGGCTCAGTAGTTGTGGCTCGCGGGCTCTAGAGCACAGGTTCAGTAGTTATGGCGCATGGGCTTAGTTGCTCCACAGCATGTGGGATCTTCCCGGACCAGGGCTCAAACCCATGTCCCCTGCATTCAGGGCTGGCAGATTCTTAACCACTGTGCCATCAAGGAAGCCCCTGAAATACATTTTGTAGTATTTCCTTTAATGCAGGTTTTTTGGTGGCAAAGACTATTTCTATTGGCCTGAAAATATTTTTGTTTCTTGTAGTCTTGAAGGTTATTTTTGCTGGGTACAAATTCCTAGAATGGCAGTTATTTTTTTCAGGACGCTGAAGGTATCGTTCCACACTCAGAAGGGTGCAAACAAGCAACTTCGTCCTTTCTCACCACGTACCCAGGAAATCTGCTCTGCAGCACTCATCTTCACCACCCCTGCATGAAATCTCAGGCAGTTCCCAAAGCTTTCCTGGTCCCTTCCAGTTAATAAGAATCCCAATCCAGAATAATTCAAATCTCCAGCTCCTCATTCCATCTAAGACTTCCCCCAGCCCTAGCCTGGGCCTATCTGAGACTAAGAAGCCTGAAGGGAAGAGATTGTGGTAACTCCCATCTCTTTACCCCATCCTCCCCCCTCCCCCACTCTCCAGGGTCAAGTATGCAAAGCAAGCAAAAGAAGGAAGGTCTTATTTGACCCCTAGAGGTAGCACATGTCCACATTAGTTGTTTTCTCTCAAGGGCCACTTTGCAAGGTCTCTGAAGCCCCCTCCCCATCTTTAGCTCTCTTGATTTGGGTAAGGCCCCTTCCAGCCATGCAATCATGAATATCCCTTAAGCCCCTGGCTTCTAACTGTCCCCACCTCTGCTGGGAACTCCTCTTGCACAAGGTCTCTTTTAGGACATCCCAAGTCCAGGTCTCTCCAAAGGGCCCATGTCTGGTCCACAGGAAACACTTGTGTCATTAGGTCCTGTCACTCTCATTGTAGCCCTATCATGAGTCAAGGACCAGTTCTTCTGTTCCTCAAACTCCAGGGGACATACATCAAGCCCTCCAGGGGTTTTCTTGAAGCCTCTTACAGCTGACTTGAAGTTGGGGAAGGAAAGCATCCCCTCCCTCACTGCTCTCCTTGGTGGAGTGCGACTGACCCTCTCTTTTCAATCTGTCAATGTACTCTTAGCCTTCTCTTAGCCAAGATGATAAGGGATGCCCTTGGGTGGCAGAACCAGGTTCCATTCCATCTTTTTGCAAGTCCTACATAGACAGTGTGATGATTATTATTTTGGATGTGTCTGTGAGGATCTGTCTCTGTTCAGATTAACATTTGATTGGTAGACTGAGTAAAGCAAGTTGCCTCCCTAATGTGGGCAGGCCTCATATAATCAGTTGAAGACCCGAATAGAACAAAAAGTTTAAGAAGGAACTCCTCCTGCCTGACTTCCTTGAGCTGTGTGGTCTTTTCCTGCCTTCAGACGCCAACTGAAAACATCAGATCTTCTTGGATCTTGGGCCTACCAGCTTTTGGACTGGACCTACACCATTGGCTCTCCGGGGTCTCCAGCCTGAGGACTGCAGATCTTGGGACTTCTCAGCCTCCAAATGACATGGGCCAACTCCTTATAATATACATACACATACATCCTATTGGTTCCGTTTCTCTAGAGAACCCTGCCTATGCAGATAATCTTTCACCTTGCTTTAGAATGTAAGGGTCCTTAAGTACCTATGACTTTGCCCTCAGTCTTTTGGGACTTCTGTTGAAACTTAGAAACAAAAAGAAAAGTCACATTAAAATAATACCAGATGATTATTCTGTAAATTTTAATTAATTAATTTCCTAATTCAGATGATTCAAATGAGGATCATCTAGAAGACACAATAAACATTCAGACTTAGAACTTATACCTGAATTGGTTGTGTTCCTCTCCTTCCTCCATCCCCCTATAAAAGTGAAAATTAAAATGAGTATGTTATTCCCTACTCCTAAGGTTGTCCTGTGGAAACAATCAATTATCCTTTGAATTTGCCCCCTTCTCCTGTTTCATAGTCCTCTCTTGCTTCATACATGCCTGCACAAGCACGTATACACTCCTTCCTCTCACCAGCAAACACCAGAAGCTGAAAAATAATGAGAGGAAGCCATAGCTGCCTGAATGCTGCTGGGAAAACATTGTGAGAGGAGAGCTCAGTAACCTGTGACCATGGAGATAGTTTGTAATTAGCAAACCAAGGCCCTCACCTTCCTTCCTTCTCTGGGTATCCAAGACATGGTTGGTTTAGAAACCCTGAGCCCACAGACTATTTTCCAGTAACAACTGCATAGCAACAGGATTAATATGCTGCAAACCCAGCAGTCAAAACACTGCTCATGTCCTGCTTATCAAAACCAAAATCACAACAGTGGGCACATTGGGCTTCTTTTTCCAGCACTAGGGCAGACTTGATATCCTGAACTACCTTCTCCATTGAAACTAAGCACTGGAGAAAATATTTAAGCATCTTTTAAAAAACACATTGCTTAGCTAGCACAAAAGGAAGGGAATCTACAAAGGCCAAAATGAAGTGAAAGCAAGAACCTGAGGAAGTAAGCAGCTACCAAGACCAGCTTTGGCCCCGAGTTTCTGTTTCAACAGTTGCAAAGGCTTGGGGTTCATGAAGTAAAGCCTGAGATCCCACTAAGGTAAGGAGTCTATTAGGAGACCCCACCCAAACCTCGTGCCCCCTCCCAAGGGCTACACCTTCAAGGTACCAGTAGATAGGAAATAACCCCATCATGCAAAAGGATATGTACATATTTTGATCATGGTGAGTAGGGGGAAATCTCCCCAGGGAACTTGTAAAGCCAGCCTGTAAATACACTTGTTATCTGAATTAATACTCTGTGGTAGTACCTTAAGATGATTTGCAGAAGTCAAAGTATACCCTCTCTGGAGGAACAAAACCACAACTGAGGACTCAAAGAATCTATACAATTTTTCAAGGAAAATGAGCAGCTTACAATAAGAAAAGAAAGAAGGAAGAAATCACACAATACATAAGGAGGCGAGACACGAAAATCCAAGCAGCATATTCCACAGCCAACAAAATCAGTTGACAGAGAGTTCAAATATTGGGATTATGAGATATAGAAAACAAAATCTTTCTACAACTCCACGCTTACCTATTTTCTCCTGTCTCCAGATGTAAATCCCCACCAGCGCTCTGGCTCTCAGACACTTTCTATTTCTTCTGAGACTCTGCCCTTGCTTTACTTCTTGTTCAACCTTTCTTTCTCCGTAGACACCTTCCTCAAGGACTAAGAACATGTCCAGATCTTTCCCATTAAGGAAGGAAGGAAAGAAAAAAGGAAAACTTGCTTCCCCCTTATCTTGCTTCACCCCTTTAGCTAAGATTCCTGAAAGAGCAATCATCGTGAGCTCCCCACTGTCCTTTCACTCCTAAACTGCAGTCTGGCTCCAGCACAGCTGCCTCCACTATTCTGAAATAGCTCTTACACCAGTTGTCAAGGCCCTAAATTACCATAATACCAATTCCAATGAACTATAATCCACCTATTATTGCTGAGGTATTTGTACGGTGGCCATTCCCTGAGAAGCTCTTTTCTCCCTCGGCCTCTGTGACATCACTTTCCTCTGAGTTTTCTCTTACCTCTCTGGTCATTTCTTCCTAGTCTACTTTGAGTGTTACATCTCTGCCCACTTCCTAAATTGCTGTTGTTCTTAAGTTTCTCTTCTCAACCCTTTTCACATTCTCCCTGGCCATATCATCCATTCTCGTGGCCTAAAACAGCCTTCTATCTCTGGGGCATACATATAATGGCAGTGTAAGAAATCTTTCCAGAGGGTACTCCCACATGAATAGTTCTAAAAGAATCAATTTTCCAGATTCTCAATTTCCAAGTGTATTCCTTCCTAGAATCAATCTGCCTGAGAATATGCCTGTGATCAAGGTGTCTTCCCTCACAAGCTACCTCTCACTCATCTGAAATCCGATTACAGTACATTTCTCCAGAGTTTATATAAAAATCTTTGGGCCAGCACCTTGAAAAATTCCTTAGGTACTGAGACCACTAACAATGACATTAATATAGTGAATGATTATAACATGGGTAACAAATGCTCTTGTAAGTTAGAAGGGTTCCAACTATGCTTTCAATAAAATTGAAGAAACACTAAAGTTGTCAGCTGATTGATCATTAGAAATAGTTTTTGATGATAGATCAGTATGTGAATTGGGGCATACAATTCAGAAGGGGTTTAAAGAATTGATTGGCATTGCTGTAACAACTCCTTCCATCCTCATCTACTTATTTGTCTAAACAAATTTCTTAGCATTAATATCAAAGCAATAAAAAATATTAAGGGAAATTATACTGAGCCCTGTGTTGTTCTAGCAATAAGGAATATTCATTCATGGATACATGAACTAGTAGAAAAAATCCCAACCCTACCAATCTCACTAACAGATGCATTTCCAGTAATATTTTATGTTTAATGATTGCTTATTTAAATTGTATTTGTTATTTTAATTAATTGTATACTAAGAATAATTTTAATGATAACTCAGCCTAGAAGAAATTAATTAACACTCAGAGCCTTATGGTCTCAGAAGGAAACATTAATTTCTTTTAATAAACATATAATATTTGTTTGAACAAGTATAAAAGAACATTCAAGAAAAATCTTTCACACATAAAAATACATTGCTTTAGGATTACACTTCATGGAAAAAGTGAAATAAAATACAAGTTTAAGGAGGAAAAAAAAAGAAAGACATAAAACTTTCACCGTATTAAAGAGGAGTTTTTCATGTACTTTTTAAAATAGATGATGAATATATACAAATGTTAAATCATTATGTTGTACACCCAAAATTAATATAATGTTGCATGTCAATTATACCTCAATTTAAAAAATTATTTTGAATTAAGTTTCTCATCAATGAGGAATGTTTAAAAATTGAAGACACCATCATCTACAAGTCTTGATCAAAAATTTCACGTTGTCATTTCAAATATCAAATCTGATAAAAGAAAAAAAATGGATGATGGTTGGTAGCCGATCACACTGGTATTTAGTTTCTATTGAATGCATTAAAATAAGGGATGTGACCATTTTCTTTTAAAATGTCAAAATTTGAAATACATCAGAAATGACATCTTTTGCATATACTCAAACTTATAATAAATAATTTTATATGTCAACAATGTGTGAGGGTAAATTCCATTTATACAATTCCATTTATATAATATTGTGTAACAGGAAAAACTAATCTATAGTAAAAAAAAAATCAAAACAGTAGTTTTCTCTAAGAGAGGTGGGGTCATGGATTGACTGGGAAAAGGTACAATGGAACTTTTCAGTTGTGATAGTAATGTCCTATACCTTAATAGGGTTTGGAGTTAGAAAGGCAAAAGTATTTGTCAAAAATCATCAAAGGGTATGCTTAAAATGTGAACATTTCATTCAGATAAATTTTATCTAAAACAAGAAAGACTATAAGCAAATATTTGAACTCGTTACTGTTATTCATTCTGAAGCGTTTAGGGGTAAAATGTATTAATGTCTAAAATTTATCTGGAAATGCATAAAAAATAAGATAGGCTGACAAATGGACAGATGTAGAGGTAAGTAATGTAACTAAAGCAAAAAAACATTTTTTTAAGTTCAAACGTTTTTATTAATTCAAACTATTTGTTGTAGTTCCAAAAAACTATGATTTTTGCAATAAGGGCTACTTGAAGAAGGCTTTCTATATTCTTTGATGTAAGCAGACATTTGCTAAACGGAGTTGATAGTTGGTGTGAATTTTAAAATTGTAAATGCAGCTTATTTCTTAAAGTAGAATAATATCTGCAATAATACAAACTGAATATTGAATCTGATAAAGTATAATATTAAATCTGATTTGTTATGAGTAAAAATGCTGGTATATTACATTTTTGGGCGTACTATGCTACTAAAATGCCTTAAGGGTAATTTGAGGATGCAGATGGAATTATATGACTTTTAATAAACTGGAAATAAGTTACGTATGAGTGTGCTTGACTGACATATGCCCTACCAACAGTATGTCACAAAAATAGAAATATACAAAAATGTTATACATCACTAGATATTGATTCTTGTAAATCATGATAAAATTTCTGATTGGAATTTTTTTAATAACATCTTTATTGGAGTATAATTGCTTTACAATGGTGTGTTAGTTTCTGCTTTATAACAAAGTGAATCAGCTATAGCAGAATCTAGGTGGCGAGTATATGATGTTCACTGCTCAATTCTTCCAACTTTTTTGTATGCCTGAAAATATTCATAATAAAATATTGGGGGAAATGTGCAAGGGAGAATATATTTTTTCATAATTCTTTTAGGGAACATGTGAGCAAAAGTTTGGAGACCACTGGTTTCTATTATCAACATTTGCTGATGAATCTTTAACAACTTACAGTCCAAACCTCTCTCCAGAATCCCAATCATATTTCCATCTGTCTCCTGCACACATCATCTGGATTTCCCATCACATTTAAAACTCAACAGATCTAAACATGAGTTTATTGTCTTCATATGTCAGTTAAAATATCATCAGCTACAAGTAACAGAATATAAGTGTCAAACAAAATGAGGGTTATTTTTCCTACATAACAAGAAACCTGGAGATAGGTGCCTGCTGGTGTTGGTTCAGCAGTTCAATGATATCCTGGCTGGCAGGTCTGCAACTCTCTTGGCCTTTCCTCATAGTCACAAAATGTTCTACAGCTCTAGGCATCATGCCTGAGTTCAAGACAGGAAAAAAAGGAAGGAAGCAAAGCCAGTGACAATTGAACCTTTTTTTTTTTTTAATAAATTTATTTATTTATTATTTTTGGCTGCGTTGGGTCTTCGTTGCTGCGCGCGGGCTTTCTCTAGTTGCGGCCAGCAGGGGCCACCTTTCGTTGCAGTGCACGGGCTTCTCACTGCGGTGGCTTCTCTTGTTGTGCAGCACGGGCTCTAGGTGCACGGACTTTGGTGGTTGTGGCGCATGGGCTCAGTAGTTGTGGCTCGCGGGTTCTAGAGTGCAGGCTCAGTAGTTGTGGCACACGGGCTTAGCTGCTCTGTGGCATGTGGGATCTTCCTGGACCAGGGCTCAAACCTGTGTCCCCTGCATTGGCAGGCGGATTCTTAACCACTGCACCACCAGGGAAGTCCCACAACTGAACCATTTACCAAGACAATTTCGGGTTTTCCAAAAAACCTCCCAACAGACTTCCACATAAATCCCATTAATCAGAACTGTGTCCAACTACCACCCCTACCTGCAAAGGATACCAGGAAGCAAGTACTTAACCTTCCTATCCTCTAAATTGGACATAGGATTGGGTGACAGGTGAGCCCACCTACAGTATCTGTAACATTCTCCCCAAAACCTGCTCCATCTTCTATAAGCTCTATCTCTGTTAATGGTTCCATGATCTGCCTAGTTACTCACCCAAGTAAGAAACCCAGGAGTCATCCTCTCCTCTCTTTCCCCTCCTATCCCTATATCCAATCTGTCTTGATCTTTCATCAAGTTTTTGCATACCTCTCAGATCTGAGCCTCCTTCCTATACCCATTGCCACTGTCTTGGTTCAGGTTCTCATTTCTTACCTGAACTGCAATAGTAGTCTCTTAATCAGTCTCAAGCCTTAACTTCAAAGCATCCTCCATGCAGCCCCAATTTGACTAAAAATAGAAATCTAACCATCTTACGCCCTGCTTTAGCTCCTGTCTCTGGCTTTGCACAACGTCTAGTTTAAAGGCTAACTTCCTTATTTCATTTAATGTAGTCTCCTACTTTCATATAATGATGTACTCTTGAACACGTGTTATCAGTTAGGATGCCCTAGTCCTGTCAAGGGTCAGCTCCCCTAAGACACAGCTTAGTTGGAGGGTGGGTGGCTGGGGAAGTCTACCCACAAAATCTATATCTGTTACGTTAGGCAGGCAACCCTCTGTCTCTAGTGCATGTGTGCTAAAATTGTAGTGTGAAAGAATAATAGATTTATAATAGGGGTTCTGTTCCCAGAGGGTCGAGAATATATAGTCTCTAAATGTATTTTGTCTTAGAGACATAAAATTCAACAATATATTTAAAGTATCATATCATTGTTGTTCATTTAGTTCAGAGATTTACTGAATGCCTACCATGTACTAGACACTCTTCTTTAGTTTAGTTCTTTTCTTTTTTGATAGATCAGAGAGAACAATAAGTGTTTGACTGAAACTAAAGATGTGCCTCTTTCTGCATTCCTAATGACTTCCATCTCTGCCTCTATTTCACTATTTGGGGCTTATGCTTATTACCAGAATCCACACGTTCATTTTTCTGTCTTCTCTTCGTTTTCATAAATAAAATTCATGAGATATTCAAACGAATGTCCGAAGACACAGATGGCAAAGACGGCAACATGGTAGCAACTGACTGGTAGAGTACAACACGGTGACAGCTAACCCTTATATTGTACTTACTTACTCTGTGCCAGACACTGTTCTAGGTACTTTACAAATATTAACTCATTAACCTTCACAACTCCACGACGTATGTAGTAGTATCTCCATGTTGCAGATGAGGAAACTGAGGCCCCAGGACAGTTTTGCACTTTCGTGAGTTGACTGAAAGCTGCGCCCTAGCACCATCCCCCTCACCTCCCTCTGCTTCACTTGGGCTGCTCCGCTCCTCACAGCCCCCCGAGGAGGCCCTGGCTTCTCCAGCCCTGTGCTCTGGCACGTGCGGCCCCGTCTGCTCTTCCCCTCTGCTCAGACTCACTCAGGACTCGCTCAGGCCCACTTTCCTCAGCAAAGCCTTCCCTGCCCAGTGCCAAGAGGGCAGGCGGCGCTTACCGGAACCTTGCCCCACCTCCTCACCGTGCTATAATTTGCTCATAGATCTGTCTCTACCACCAGAGCCAGTGCAACAGGCCTGGCTGTCTCCTCATTGTCGAGTCCCTGGGGCTTGCTACTATTCCTGGCCTATAACGGGCACTTAAAGTTTCACTGAATTAATGCATAGGCTCCCTGGATTTTACACTTTCTTGTCGCCCCCGTACTGCCCGGCACCACGTGTTGCAGACACTTAGTCAATGGGAGTGGGAGCCTGGTTTCCCCACCAGACCCCTAACTTAATAAAACAAAGCGAAACAAAACCTTCCCCCCTTTTCTCCCATTTCCACATCACAATAATCCCCGAGGATTTGGATTCCTTTCCTAGTTCTCCCATCAGTCGAATACAGCAGGACCCGGGGTGTCTGACTCCCCTCCTCTCGCCAGGCCGAGCAGGATGGGTCGCAGCCTTCTGGGCGCAGGGAAGCCGCATCCCACGCCTTCTTCTCCCAGTTCTTGCCTATTAAGGTAAGAGTTGGAGTCGCGCGGAAGGGGCCGAGGGAGGGTCCCCTAGAAGCTGCTTCCGCGGCCTGTGCGTTCGCAAGGCGCTGTGGAATCACAACCTGGGACCGGGTGCCCCGGGCCGGGTGTCCCGCGATGGGTACTGCCAGCTTCTGGGCGGCCTTGGGTCCTACTTATCTCTTCTACCCGAGGCCATCTTCCTAGTTTCCATAGCCACCAGGGCCGTGTCCTTATTCTCAACCATCACCGCAGGCCTCAAATGAGTCTCTGCACAGAGAGCTGATTAAATGGGTCTCGGGTCCCCAGTGGACGCTCCTTCCTCGCAGATGCTCCGATAACCACCGCGAGCAGGGTGCCTGCGGGGCGCGTCGCCCGGCCTGGGGAGGGAAGGAGGCGGCCTCTCGTTCCGGGGGTAAGCGGGGTACCTGCTCCTTCTGGCCGCTCGACCCCCACCCAGCGGCGCTCCCACCCATCGCCAGCCTCTTGGCTCGGGGTCCTCCCCGGCCCTCTCTCACCCTGTGCCGGTTCCAGCCTCGCCGCCCCGCCCCCCAGCCCCCCCCCGCCCCCCGCAGGCCCCGCCCAAGGCCCCTCGCGCTCCGCCCCCTCCCCGCCGGCTCCCGGCGCTCCCGGCGCTCCCGGACCTCCGAGCCCGGGCCTGGGTACTCGGGATCCCGCCGCCGGGGCCGCAGCATGGGGCGCTTCGGCGGGGGCCTGCGGTGCATCAAGTACCTGCTGCTCGGCTTCAACCTGCTCTTCTGGGTGAGACCCGGAGCGGAGAGGGCCGGGCAGGGGAGGGGGCCGGGCGGGGGCGCAGGGCAGGGGTCCCCGGGGAGCTGACCGCTGCGGCGTCCGAGCCGAGCTCCTGAAGGCAGGGTGTTCAAAAAGACGGAGGTAAGAAAAAGGCAGACAAAGCGGGCGGGGTGGGGAGGGGGGGGAGGGAGGGAAAGATGGAGGGGGAGAGAACCGACAGAGAGAGAGATTGAGCAATGAGAAATGGTGAAAAGGGGGGAGACCCGTGCGGCTCTTCCCTTTGAGGAACCTCTCTGCCTCGGTTTTCATCTGGAGCCTGGTAACACCAGGTGCGGGGCCACCAGCTTCTCCGCGCACACACCCCCTTCTCGCTCTGTCTTTCCGCTGGAGCAGGGGCCCGCCAGGGCGCCCGGACTGCCAGAGGTGGTGCCCCATCCGGAGTGTGCAGAGACATCACCTGGCTGTGGCGGGCTTGTGTAGGAAATTGGGGGTAGCAGTGGAAGTGGTATTGTGGGAGTCAGCCTTTTTCTGGGCATTAGGGTACCGCTGGATGGAAGGAGGCGGTGGTGCTCTTCTGTGAGGGAATGGGCGGAAGGGAGGGGCTTCCAAGGGGCAGCAGCACCTCCCCACAACCCCCAGCTCGAAGCCTTTGCTAAATCCTACTGCTTCCAGAGATGATCTCATTCAACTTTGCATTGAATGAACAACATTCCCAGGATTAGTGGTTCACCGGCTGATAGGGCCATGACCCTTGTCTCCTGTTATTACTGGGACAAGGTTAGGGCTAGACCATCTCTAGATCCCTGGATATTCTGTCTCAGGCCCTGAAGGACTGGGAGACAGGTCTGAAAATTGTCTTGTCTGCGCATTCCCTCTTGGGCTTCCTCAAGGGAATGTCAGTCACTATAACTGCTCAGACAGACCCTGAAGGAAAATACAGATCTTGCTTTGGGTGAAGAAGTTCTTAGAGCTGGGAGGGAGCAGCAGGGGGCTGGGTGCTTTAAAATAACTAGGATAGAGGAGGGTGCTGTTTGTCTTATCTGCTCTGGGGAGTTTGTTTTCCCGTGACTCCAACTAATTAATTATTGAAGGATGGTCTCTGCTTGTGTCTGCCAACCCATTAGCCCAGATGCCTGGGTGACTCCAGCAATTCCAAGCTCTCAGAGGTCAAGTTGCCATCCTCAGCATCCTGCAGCAGGGGAAGGTGTGAAGGAGGTACCCCATAGACAGCCCTGAATTTTAAAAATACACATGGCTTTTGTACACTTGGGCATTTACATCCAGCATACTATCGGGAAGGGCATTTCTAAAGGCCCTTTATGTTGTGCTTTTTAATAGTCTGGCTTAATTTCAAAAGCTGTTAATTATAAATGTCATGCTTTAGTGACACTTTTCACTCTCACTGCTTACAAATTCAAAAGAGGTTTTATCTAAGTCTGAGAAGGAATTCTTAGGCTGGGTACAGTGCTTATTTAGTGCCTGATGTTGTGCCAGCCTTTCCAGAGATAATAGGCAACATTCATTGAGCATTTTCAATGTGTCAGGGACAGTGCTATGCACATGGCATTCATTATTAACTTAATCCTCACAACAGTCCTGAGGTGCATACTATTATTATCCCCATTCTTACAAATAAGGAAAAACGGAGGCTCAAATAGGTCCACTTGCCCAAGGTCACACAGCTAATGAGTGGCAGAGGTGGGACTCAGACTCAGCCTTCATGCTCCTAAGCACAGTGGTACAGGTAGTTAACCAGTGGTTCTCAAAGTGTGAGTCCTGGGCCAGTAGCATCAGCACCTCCTGGGAACCTGTCAGAGATGCACATGCTCAGCCCCATCACAGGCCTGCTGAATCAGAAATTCTGGAGGAGGGACCCAGCAATCTATTTAAACGAGTCCAGGAAATGCTTATGCATGCTCAAGTTTGAGAACCACTCTGTTAAAGAATCAATGCACAAGAATTGTAAAAATAACTTATATATGTAAATATAAATATATATAATTTATATTGACAAAAGTATATATATATATATATATAATTTATAAATTAAAAATACTGTTCCCTAAGCTGCTAATCTAGTTGAGGAAATGGCCAATGAATATAGAACAACAACAAACAAAAACGACAGCATATATAATCAAGTGACAAATTTCACACCTCTGACTCTAAACACAGGAAGGAAGGGAAGTAGGAACAAAGCAATGTTAGAGTGCCTATCATGTATTAGCCACTGGGGTTAGGCATGACCTTTTATATATCCGATCTAATTAAGGAGTTCACAGCAATAGTGAGGAGTTGGGACAGTTCTCCTGAAGAAGGGGATGTTTAAGCTGAAGCTCGAAGGACTGGTAGGATGGAGGTGGACAAGGGTGAGGGGGTGACACGCCACCCACCAGCAGAGGAACAGAGCAAGGGTGAGTGTGACCACCATCTGACAAAAGGATCAGGCTCAAGTGCAAGCAGAGTGTGCGTGAGCAAGTTATTTTTACTTCTAGCCCTGTTTCCTCAGCTGAACAATTGAGGTAAAAGAGTTGTTGAGAGGATTCAAAGGAAATATGTAAAGTATCTGACTTCACCTTCCTGTGAGCCCGGTATGCAGTAAATGCTCAAATTTTTTTAATTATTATTTTTATTATTAAGTGCCTGGCACATAGAAAGCATTTAATAAAAGTTAGCGCTCTTTCGCCAGAGTCCCTTAATATCGGGGAATAGTGTATATATTTGCCGAGTAACTTGCAGCTTGTCTTTGTTTTAGGATAACTACACACTGGCTTCTCAGTTTGTACTTGTGGATTTTCCCCACTAGAACTTAGAATACTCTGAGAGCAGGAATCTTTTTCTGTCTTGTTCATGGATATATCTCTAGCGCCTAATAGTACCCAGCTCATAGAAGGCATTCCATAAATATCTGTAGAAAGAATTAATGACTCTGCAGGTTAGAGAACTTGATACAAATGGCCTTCCCGATTTGCAAAGGTAATCCATTGTCAACTTTATCTGGAGGACTGAGCCTGTCTCTTCCTGCTCATTCCCTGTCGATTTGTTCTTTGTACAGATTGGGCCCAGGAGGAGAATATGGGGCCTTCCTCACTCTCAGTTCCACAGGGAATGGGGACCAGGGACCAGCAACAGCCACAGACAGCTCTCCCATGTCTATAACTGTACAACCAAAGGGAAAGGGGCGACCTGAAACAGGCTCCTAATGATTTAGAGGAAAGCGATTGTTTGGGATAAATTGTCTAGATACGTACCTTCACTGTAACTGAGGGAACCTGATTCCAGAAAAGCCCCACCCTAGTGTTTGAAGTTGTTTTTTTCCTGGTTAGAGGGTTTGTGGGAAGTTTGGGGAAGGGGGAGAGGGCAGGGGACAGTTTTCCTGGAAGGACAGGCGTTCGCCATGACTTCAAGCGTTCTATTTACACACACTCTTAGATGCTTGCGTGCCTGCCCTTCTGAGGTCTGAGGTCCCCCTGGGTGACAGCACTTCCTTTCCTGTCAGTAACTCACCAGAAGGCAGCCGCAGAGGCGGGGTGGGGTATGTTTTGTGATCTGCAAATCGATTTGCGACCTCCTTCTGGCAGCTGGGTGAAGTTTCCCTAGGCTGTGCTCCTGGTTTTATAAACATTCAGCTAGAGCCTGCCAGAGCCAGCAGAGCACTCCCCAGCCCAGGGCTGCTGACTGTGCTCACCATTGAATTTTAACAAAACAAAAGTAAAGCCTGGCCCCAAGCCCCACTAAATTAATTTCTGTTATCATGGCTGATGTCTAACATGAAACCCCTCCCAATATCTGTCATGTCTAAATTCGGACATTACAGTCAGATAGCATGGCATGGTCCCATGCCTTTCACTGCGATCACCTTTTTTTTCCCCCTCCGTTGCATAGTAATATAAATAAAACACCACAATCTACCAAGCCACATATGTTGGTTTAAAGAAAAAAAAAAAAACCTGGGCTGTGTTTATTCCTTGGTTTGTTGTTGTGTACTCAGCGTTTTCCTATCGTTGTGCTGTGTGAGCTGCTCAGGGTTGCCGACCAACAGGAAGCAGGACCGTTCATTGTTGAAAGTCAGATGCCATATATGGCTTGTTTGAAGTTGCTCTCCTTTCCTTCTCACTGTTATTAATGCAGCTCTGGAGTTTCACTTGGTGATGCCTAACAGGTGCTTTTAGGAAAGACCATGTCTCGTGGGCTTACGAGATGTCTGACTTGTCTACTCCTCTTTCCCAAATTCATTTCAAACAGTAGCTTCAGAGCTACCACCTGTAAGAAAGACTGGTTTAAAAAAATACCTGAAGAAAGTATTCTATGGGGTCCACCCAAAAGCTAGACCACCCCAGAAGGCAGATAGGAATTTCCTTGGCCCTGTCGTTGGATAGTCTCCATTTCTGATTTCTGTCAAGGTGGGGAGAGAGCGGCAGCCTCCCCTATTTTGGACAAGAGGGGCCCAGTGGTGCTGGGAGGGGCAAGGACTCTATGATAGGAGCCAGCCTGCAGAAGCCAGAGCTATGGTTCCAGGAGTCTGGTAGACCTCGGCCAGGTCTAGGCAGCATGGCAATTCATATCCACGAATTCAAAGCCTGGAAGGTGGATACTGGCATCTCACTTCCTGGGTTTATTCCTGGCCATAGTATTTACTGACCAGGGGTGCTTGGTTAGTAAGCTGTTTGACCTCTTTGAGCCTCCATTTTCTCATCTATATAATGGACATAATCAAGTACCAACATCAATGTATGACCTTGGTGCAGATAAAAGAGTAAATATATGTAAAGTATTAAGTATGGTACATGAGATAGTAAATATTCAGTAACATAGATATTACTGGTAGTCATATTTAAACACTAGAAAACAAGAGGGAAAGTGGAATCTAGAATCCAAGAGATTCATAACGGTAAGGAGAAGCAGGAAACAGGTGTCCTAAGTCCAACCAACCAAGCAAAGTGGCAAGAGTCTTGTAGCTTATCAAAGGCCTGAAGTCAAAAGGAGAGGTTCTTTCCTCTGCAATTAGTCACTCAGCAAATATGTGCTTACCACCAACTATGTGCCCAGCACCCTACCAAATGCTGGGCATTCAGAAATGGTTAAGACACAGTCCTTGATCTTGAGGCACTCAAAAGACCTTTGTTTGGTGCTCCTTTGTGCCTTTGAGTATAGTTTACTGTCTCTCTAATGTCTTTGCTCCTCGGGGCAGGGAGTGTGCTGTGCTGGTATCCTCCTTCTTCCATCTCTCAGCACCTAGAATAGCTTCAGCAGTCACTGGCACAGCTCTGGCTAACAGACCCTAGTGCTGGAGCTGTTTGTTTGTTCCCCGCCCTGCTTCTGTGCTGCCAAGGGGAGGCCAGTGGGTAGAAACAGGAAAACCTTTGGTGATCAGTGCCTCTCAAACTTTAATGTGAATACAAATCACCTGGGAATCTTGTTCCAATATATATTCTGATTTGGTAGGTCTGCATTTCTAAGAAGCCCTGCTGGTCCAGGGAACACACTTTGAGAAGCACCGGTTTAGACATGGCCTTAAGGGGTCAAAGATCCACTGGTGGCTCTCATTTCTGAATGGGGCAGGGAGTGCCCTTCCTTTTGGCCTGCTCACCTGGCTTCCTTGTGTCAGTTCTCTTAATTCCATTTACCATTTTACCGTTATTCTTCTAAGAATTTTCTTTTACATTGAGACTTGTTGGTTTCTACAATCACCAGGAGGCCACCTGTCCATTGCCCATTATGCTTCACTGTGTTATTCTAGAATATGTAGTATCTTTGGGTCTCCAATCGTGTGACAAAAGAGAACATAACTTCCATCCCCCACCTTAACACTGACAGTTAATATCACAACAGGGCTGTTCTCCTAAAGCAAGTGACACTATACTAACCATCATGTCATGCTTGCAAAGGAATTAAGGAGAAGGAATTGAGAAAGAGGCCCATAAGATGGGACGACCAGATGGGCTGAGAGCACATGATACAGATGAATAGGGGTTACCTTGGCTCGCTTTTTTCATCCTCTTGGGATTTAATTAGGGACAAAAATAACATTCATATGATGCTTTGGTTTAAAAATGCTCTTACATACATTATCCCATTTGATCATGAATCACAACAATCCCATGAAATAATGTAATCCCCGTTTTACAGATGTGAAAGCCGAAAGGCAGGCACAGTATGTCTGGGATCAAAGAGTTAGGGAGGAGCAAAGCCAAGATTCACACCCTGGTCTTCTGATTTTAAACCCTGTGTTCTTTTCATTGTACACATTTATGAGGGCACATGGAATATAAGGTATAATAAATGCTACTGGCTTAGAAAACATGAAGTTTATGGCCGGGGAGATTATATCCAGTGTTGGATTGTCTTGATGCATTCCAGAAATGCAGGTGCAAAGAGGTGCATAACGCTCTGGCATGTGGGAGAAAGAAGAGAAAGGTTGCGAACACCCCTGATCAGTTTAAGGCAGAGGAAAAGCAAGATGGGAATTGAGAAAGGGTATGTATCAAGAGACAGTATTTAAAATTAATTTCAGTAGCAAAAACTTGAAGAAGAATATTAAGCATTATATAAATGGAAGATACGTGCTGGCTGCTTCCCATGCACATTTTGTATATTAACTTCCTTAATCCTCACAATGACCTTCTGAAATAGCAGCTATTGTCACCCCTAGTTTATATATAAGGAAACAGAGGTGCAGAGAGTTTAAGAGCCTTTTCCGAGGCCTCAGAGCTGGCCAGTGGCAGAGCTGGGTTTCTGTGCGTGGCCCCAGAAACTGTCCTCTTAACCACTCCAAGTCTACAGACTGACAAGAAGAGAAGATTGAAGCTGTGATAAGCATGTGAATTCCAGACCTGCACTCTCCAATATGGCGGCTGTGCTACTAACCACACGTGGCTTTTCACATTTAAATTAATCTATATTAAAAGGCATTTAGTATTCAGCTTCTAAGTTGCACTAGCCACATCTCAAGTGCTCAGTGACCATGGGTGGCTGGTGGCTGCAGTATTGGACAGCACAGACAGAGAACATTTATATTTACATCACTGGAGAAAGTTCTTTTGGATAGCTCTAACCTAAATATAGTTATTCTTTCTCTCATAAGTCATCTTTTCCTGTTTTTCTCTTATTGGGTCTTATAAAAACTAAAACTAAAGGGGGGGGGGGGGGAGTCTTCCCTGGTGGCGCAGTGGTTGAGAATCTGCCTGCCAATGCAGGGGACACAGGTTCGAGCCCTGGTCTGGGAAGATCCCACATGCTGCGGAGCAACTAGGCCTGTGAGCCACAACTACGGAGCCTGTGCGTCTGGAGCCTGTGCTCTGCAACAAGAGAGGCCGCGATAGTGAGAGGCCCGCACACCGCGATGAAGAGTGGCCCCCGCTCGCCGCAACTAGAGAAGGCCCTCGCACAGAAATGAAGACCCAACACAGCCAAAAATTAATTAATTAATTAATTAAAGAGAGAGGGGGAACATAGTTTCTGGAGAGCGGAACCAACATACCTAGTATAGAGGTTTAGAAACTCAAGGGAATCCCAGCTGTCATGGAAAAAGTGTAGTGCTAAAATAAAAATTAGTAGAGGAAGGCAGCAGAGGACTAAGTCATTAGAATCATGGCCATGGTGTTTCCTATCTTGAGTAGGATTAAGTTTTCAGTTTGAATATAACATTAGTGAGTCTACCACCGTAATAACAATAAGTGCTGGGCAATCACAGTTCTGAGTGGTTCTAAGTGTGTAAGGTGAACTCATTTAATCTCTTAGGGAGGCACCATTATTACCCCCACGTTGCAGCTGAGGAAGCTGAAGGTTAGTGAGGTTAAGGGACTTGCCCGAGATCACAGTACTAGTAAGTGGCAGAGCCTGATTCAAACCCGGGATGCCTAGAACCCCCGTTTTTATCTGCTACAACTCCTCGACAACACAGCGTATACACGTGGATTGTTTTTGTTACTATCCTGTCCAAGAGCATCATTATTCAGTCTGAATACTCAGAAGAGGTAAAATTTTCTACAAGAGCAGTTGGGGAATGCTCCAAAGTGTCTGCCCTCCCCATTGTAATGGTGACTGGGAAAGAGTCAGCTTATAAACTAGGGCAAGGGAATTAATTGGGCAGGGACAACAGAGCCCCCCAGTGGGGCAGGGTTGGGGCCTGGAAGCTGCTGCCATTCATCCAGGAAGCCCACGTGGTCTCCCTGTACCTGTCTAGTCCCCTGTAAGTGGCCCAGTGCTGCCTGCCTCCCTGACCCCAAATGATTTCTGGTCAAATTGCTGGTAAGAAAAATTCTCTCTAGAATACAAGACTTTCAGGATTCCATTCAAGCTAACTTTTTAATAAACGAAGTGTTTTGGCTTGTTCCAATCTAACCTGAGTTTTACCTGAAACATTTTTTTCTCCCATTGTCTGTCTGTAACAACTAAAACTGGGTGAAGATCATTATTATTGATTGATATTCAAAAATCCTGTTTACCTGCTCAAGAGTAGTTCTCTCAAACTATCTTCAAAAATATTAGGCTGTAAAATAAATATTGTTTAATATTCCATCTTTGCTTATGTAAAAGCTCAATATAGCTGAGATGTCATAGAAGTCAGGGTAGCCCTCAAAGGAGTGTTTACTCAGAGGGCAAGCCTGGGATAAGAGCCAGCTGGATGCTGCAAGGAGGCAGTTCAGAGATCATAGAAAAGACCATTATTGTCCTCCTGGAGCTCATCCCCCAGGTCAGGTGAGACAGACACTGGCTTTAAATCACTTTGATAACTTGGTGGATTGGATTTTACTTTAGTTGTACTTGATCTTCATTTGATAAAGCCGCCTGCTCACTGGAATCATAGCCAGTAGTCTGTGGCATTTGTTTTACTGTATGAAGAAAACTATACAGCCATCATCTTTCTCCTAATTCTTACTGATCTCTCCTCTCCTTTTCCCTGTATTCCTTTAGAAAAAGGCATTGTGTACAACCACTGAATAAATACATACACTTTCCATATCTATATTTATCTGCTTTATCATTCAGAGCAAGCTTTTCATCCTGGCTCAGTTTCCTTCCCTTGAGCTTAGTATCCCCCCAGCACTTTTGTACTATCCCCCCCCCACCCCCCAGCAATGTCAATTGATCCACACAAGTTAACTATAACAACCTAAACAAACAGCAGAAGGTATAATTAGGACAAATATGTAGCCCAATTATCTTTCTGGAGATGCATAGAACACTCCTGCTCTATTGTGGTTTGAATTGCAGAACCCGTCCATTAGTGCAGAGAATTAAGCATTGATTTTTAAAATATATCCTTACCTGAAGGAAGTCTTTCAGGAATTTCTTAGCATGAGCTTGTTCTTATGAAATTGTTGTGAGGAAAATAATAGGGGAAATCAGAAACACTGGCATCTAACCAGTGCGTTTCCAGACTGACAGCCATGCATTTCCAACCTAGCAGCCATCTCATCATGTGCTGCCATAGTCCTGCCTCCCAATTCCACCTCACCTGGTCCTGATGTTGAGGCAAGGACAGCGAGCTTCCTCAGAGGTGGTTTCACCTGGATGTCATATGGCATTTGGCTCTTGTATTTCTTCTGACAAAATCCTTGATTTTGAGAAAGTGCCATCTCAATCCTTGCCTCGCTTTCACTGCATAATCGGATGAAAATCTTGGGAGCTGGCTTACCTCTTTGAGAAAATTAGTATCATCTTCTAGAGCAAATGTGCTTCCGACTTTTGCCTGCTAAATGAATGAAACTCCCATTACCCTTATGGTATCATAATGTGATTTGCAATCAGATCAAGAATTGTGAGTGTTCATTACATGATTCCATCTAGTTTAGTTTTGTTTTTCTGTGGGAAAGTGTTTTGCTGAGTATATTCAGCAGCGTATTCACACAGTGCCATCTGAGATGTCTGCACAGTGTTTCCCAGGTGCAGATGAATTTGAAATCAGTAGTTTGGGAAGTATTCCCTTGGAGGGCTGTGAAGGAGTTTGTTCACAATTGCTTCTATCAGCCTGTCTTAGGTCAAGTCGCCATAAAAAAAAAAAATACTATAGATTGGGTGGCTTAAACAACAGGAATTTATTTCTCACAGTTCTGGAGCCTGGAGATCAAGGTATCAGCTAATTCAGTTCCTGGTGAAAGCTTTCTTCCTGGCTTGCAGACAGCTGCCTTCTCCCCGTGTCCTACATGGCAGAAAGCACTCTCTGGTGTCTCTTATGAGGGAATCCCATCATGGGAGCCCCACCCTCATGACCTCATCTAATCCTCATCACCGCCCAAAGGCCCCACCTTGAAATGCCATCACATTGAGGGTTAGGACTTCAACGCATGAATTGTGGCAGGGAACACAATTCAATCAACATCACAGCCTAAATTGTACCTTTGTGAAGGCCCTCCATTCATTCATTTAACAGATGTCTGTTGGGAGCTGGCTGTGCAAGGCAGAGGGGTAGGTGCTTGGGACACAGCAGTATAGACCCTGTCCCTGCCCTCACATAGCTCAGGACTTAATTTTTCTTTTTTAATTATAGAAATATTTAAACAGAAGTGGTTATATGAGACATGGAGGAAGACACGTACCTAGGCTAGGGTAGGCTTCGCAGAGGAAGTGACGTGAGAGCTGACAGCTGTGAGTGGGTGTGAGCCAGGTGGAGGGGGAGCAGAGGAGAACTTTGTAAGCTAAGGAAATAGCAAGAGCAGGGTCCCCAAGTGGGAGAAGGAACTGAAACTGTGTGGCTAGAGCCTCTGAGGATAACTAACTGGGTCTCCTATCTAGACAAAAACGCATGAGCTGCCTGAGAACATCCCGAAGTGATGCTTTTTACCCAGAAAGGGAGCTTTCTGGTGGGTTTAGTCATCAGATAGCAGAGTAGCATGTATTTGCTCTTTGTGATCAGGGTGGGCTACCTTCTGCTGGAGGCAAGGGGTGGGGTGGGGGGAGCTGAGAAGAATGAAGGACCCAGGCCTGGGGAGTGATCTTCGCATTTTTGTATCTCAGCACTACCCTCCCTCCAATTTGGTGCCTTCCTAAGAACCACGTTTGTGATTCATGAAAAAAAAATTTTTTTAAGTAAAAGAATATGTCCTCAAGATAGAACATTTCATCAGCAGTCCCAGGAAAGTGGAAATAAATACAGCACAATAAAATTGAAATCCAATAACAAGCTTTGCTTCATGTTAAATGACTTGTTTCTGGCAGATAGGCATTACTTAAAGGAAACTTTTTGTTCATCCACTTTGCTTTCAAAGTTTTCCAGTTGGGTCTGTAGTCCCCTTTTCTGCTGCTTTACTTTTAGAACACACACAGTCTTCTCCATGGACATATGCTTACAATTTGCAGCTTTGTCCTGCAGACTCTCTGGAATATGGTTAGCTGCTGAAATGACATGTCCATGAAAATGCATAAGGTCATTGTACCGGGTAATCCCCTATCTAATGTCATTGTCTATTCCTTTCACTTCTGTCTTCTTTTTCTATTTTACTTCTCTCTTCTTTTTCAATAGTGTACACACTTTTGCCCTCAAAACCCTGTTGCATCACCTTCTCTGAGTGCTTAACGCACAATTGGTGCGCAGAAGAGAAATGGTGACGCAAAGAATGATGACATCTGGAGTCTTCTCAGGGGCTGGTTCTCTGACCTGCATCGTTAGAGTACCTCTTGGGCCACAGAGGCGGGCTCAGTTTCTCCACTAGCCCCTGAGATCCTTTGCAGAAGGAACTGGATCTTCCTTATCTATGAATCCTTGCCTCCTGGCTCACGATAGATGCTCAACAAATGTTTATTAAATGATTCACACCAAAGCCCTACTCATGCTGTTGTATGAAAAAGTCCATCCCTGGAAAAACAGTATTTCTAATGGTAATTGTTCCAAAGGCATGGGGATTGGTACTAGTCGCGGATGCAGAGTAGCCCTCAGCAAAGTTCTTTGGTTGGTAGAGTGGATCCATCATGGTCCTCGCCGATCACCGCTTCCAGCCCCTAACATCCCCCCTCTGGCCTTCAACCACTCAGGTTGTTACCTTTGGCTTCTCATCGTGTCTGGCATCAGGCAGCACTTGTCCCCCTCAGAATGAGGGCTCCCACCTCCCCTCTCCTCAAGGCCCTGCCATGGACTTTCCACAATGGTAGCAAGCTTAGTACAAGCTGTGAGCCATGTGCCCTAACTCCTGTTTCAAGCCCCAGACTCTGACCTTCCCCAGATTCCTCTCTCTCCCCGGCACAGTGTTCCACGAAAGGAAGCGCAGCCCTTACCCACACTGTTCCCTCTGCCTGGCATTCACTCCTCCCTCCAGTCCCTTGCTGCTGCGACACTTCTAACTCATTCTTCAAGCTGTAAGTCAAAATGGAACATCTTCTGCTGCACACTGGTCATCACGCTTTGCTCTAATCCCTGGGCAGTGAAGCAGTTCCGTGGAGCACACTTCCTGCGTCCTGTGGCATTTATTAGTTTATGGGATTATCTTCCACGTCAGACTTTTCATGTCTTTTTCATCGTTGCTTCCCTAATGCTTAACACGGTACCCAATCAGGACCATAGTTACCTCCTCCGTGAAAGGGAGGAAGGAAAGCAGATGAGGACGGGCAGGGGCACGAGAAGGAAAGCAACATGAAGGGGCAGCCTCTCCATCCTTATTTGTTCTCATGTTGGCTGCAGTGCTGAGGTGCAACCAGAGGTACAGTGTTGTATCTGAATGCAAAGGAGGGGCTGAGAATGGGGGCATGGGGTGGGGTTGGGGGGTTGGTCTAGTAGGGTTAAAATTTAGCACTGGAGGCTACTCAGTGAGACTTCTCTTCCCGGGTATGGGACGGACAGAGCAATGGGCCTTACTGACACCAGACCTGCTCTCTTTGCCCCTGACTGGACTGGACTTGGTGTGAATTTTTTTCAAGCAGTTTCAGGTGTGTGATAGAGCAACCCAAGTCCAGCGAACACAGAGTATTTCAAGAGTCTTGAAAGAACAGTGAGTTAAAAAGGACCAAAGGGCTTCATTGTCTCTGTTGATGCCACTTTCCAAATCGGTGTTGGCTGTCATCCGGCGCAGCCTCGGGCTTGACCCGGCCCGCGCCCACAGTATTCCTGATCCGGCGGCACGCTGGGAGGATTCCCTCCGCGGTGACGACATTCAGCTACACCACGGTTTCCTTGACCCGGGAGGAATGCCTGGGTTTGGGCTGGGGGGTGTGGATGAGCAGGCGCAGGTTTTTCCTCATTGCCCCTTGGCTTTAAAAGGCAACCTCTCTTTTAATTTTCCATTATGTATCAAACACATCTGTGCCAGAAATGGACACATGTATTCCGTCTGGGAGGATGATCCCAGACAGCTATAAATTAGAGCTTGTGTACAGGGATGCCAAAAATGTGGCCTCGTGATAGGGTGTCCCTGGGACCAGTCACCTCCTCCACAGTCTGCTCGGTGGTTACAGGCCTTGGCCTGACGCCTCCGTCAACAGATTTTTGCTTTGTACTTGGAAACTCTTTCCACCGAGTTGCTGCAGAGGCGGGGTAGGCAGGGCTGCCTGTGAGGCTTTGCTGGGCACATCTGTCCCAGGCAGCCCCTAGCGCTCCGAGGATGGGGCTTTCCCAAGGGCATCAGAAAACGGCAATGACCTCACAATGACCTCTTCCCTGTACCAGAAACAGCAATGACCTCAAAGCTGATTTCCTCCCAAACTAAAGCACAGCCCAAGAAAACTCTCCCCATTTTTTTCTGGACTGATCAGTTAAACTACCGTATCACACTTTTAAACTTACAAGAGTAATACCTGCTTCACGCACAAAACTTAGAAAGTATAGTGAAAAGAGAAAAGTCACCTGTAATTTTACCTTTCAAAGAAAAGTATCGTTAATGTTTTAACATGACTTCTTTGAATATTTTTCCATGCCTTGCTACCCTTTTAAAAAATGCAAAAATCTTTTAAAGCTGGTTGAACCCAGTTCCTTTAGCTGTTCCTCACATTATCTAGTTAGTGCTTTCCTCTAAGTCCTGGAAACTTTTAGTTGTTCCACCTTAGAGAGTCCAGCTGGTAGAACTCTACCCCTCCAATTCCTCCCGCGTCAGTCATGCTGCTCTTCTGAAAAAGCCGGCCACGGAGGGAATGGGCCTTGGGGAGATGGAAGGTGAAGAAAGATAAAGTCCTCATATATATTCAGACAGATAGCCCCGGCCCTTTACAAATAGCCCACAGACAGAAGGATCTTGTATAAACAGACCTCTGGTCTGACCCCGACTTTGACATCATTTTTCCTTATTAAACCTCTACTTCTCTGACTTGTGTGCTTGTCTCCCTTTTGCCAGCATCTGTGTCTGCTTTTCCCTGCTGGGGCAGGGGCAGCCTCTAAACTGTTGGTCTGGGGATGGGTTAGGGGAGCCCAACACTAACTGGATGGGTTGGCAGAACCAGGAGGCTCTTTTTACGTCTCTGCTCACTTGTGGTGCCTTGAGTCCAGAAGGTGCCAGTGAACATCTGTTGATTGATACAATGAAATTCGAGATGGGTGTTTGTGGAGAGAGAGGAGACCGTGGCTGGAGCCTGCTGGCGGGCCTTTGTGACTGTCCTGCGAAGGAAAGGCTTCCAGCTCAGGTGCGGAGCCTCACAGAAGCCCTCAGAGTGGCAGGGAGGAAGAGGGCAATGAGTCTACCAGCCACCAGCCTGCCCAGCCGCTGCCTGCGCCGGCCACTCAGCCTCTCCCTGAGCCACACAGCACGCAGACCAGGCTTTTTCAGAAAATTACTTTTTCCTTTCTTGCTTTCCATGGAAACCCAAAATAGCAACCAAAAAAAAAAAAGAAAAAAAGAAACAAAACAACCCCGGCCAGTTTCCCTCACTGCCTGCAAAACCATCCCCAGGCAGTGCGGCGCAGTGACAGTGGCAGCCTGGGGGTTAGGACGGCTTCTAGACGCCTCTAAAACGGCTTTCTAACTGGGCACTGCGCACTCAGGAGGTGTGGGCAGGTTCTGAGGTTGGCGTGTTTTCTTCCCATTTAAAGAAGTGGGTTTCCCTCGGTCTTGGAGTTCATCTTGCTCTTGGTGACCTCTCACTGTGGTGTTGGTGAGGAAATCCCAAGTGCCCAGCAGGGGACAATAGGGCAGAAACCAAATACCTTCCCGGGGGGCTGTTGTGGGAATACCCTTCTTGAGACGCCTCCTGAGCTGTGCTGTGTATGCCCCATAACCGCGGGGCAGCCTGGCAGAATGGGAGAAACTCTGGGCTTGCAATCAGGAAACCCCAGTTTTAATATCACATCAGGGACCTGGGGTGGGCTGGGGGCTTTGAGCACATCATTCCACTCCTATTATAAGAAACGTGAAGAGGAGACGGGCTGGTTTCTTAGGGGCCCCTCTCCAACCCTCAGATTCTGTGGCCTCAGGCCTCCCAGGTCCTGCACACACTTTCCCCTCCCTTGTAAATGCAGGCTGTTTACCTTTCAGCTGGCAGGGTCGGCTGTCATTGCTTTTGGACTGTGGTTTCGGTTTGGAGGCACCATGAAGGATTTCTCATCGGAGGACAGTTCCCCAGAGTACTTCTACATGGGTGAGTGACTTCAGCTCTCCTCCGCCTTAGCTGGGGCTGCCCCAGCTTCGAGTGGAGCCTGCACCTGGACTTCTGGGACAGGGGATGGAGGGAGAGAAAGGAGGCAAACGTGAGCCCCAGATGCCCACCTGGCCCTGGGGTAGGGATGTGTGGTCCAAGCGGAGAGGAGAGGGCCTACCACCCCTACCCTGCCCACCCCACACATGGTTCATCCCTCTGCTTCTAAAAGCAAGGAAGACCAGGTGGGACTGAACTGTTGTGCTTCTTTCAGCCACTTCCAGAAAAGAAGCCCAGCATGTAACCACAGTCCATTTCCAAAGAATTGGAAAAGCCCCTTTGCCCCGCTGAGTGAAGTGGGTACACCACAAAGTCAGTTATTCACTCATCCATCTGGGGTGACAGGGGACCCCTGCCCAGTCAGGGTCTGGTTTTGTGTATTTGTGATCTTGTATTTTAAATTGTCTAGGAGAGACACATAATTCAAAATGAAGAGAGACATCTCAAGATGTGGAGGGGTCAATCTCAGTCCCTCCATGACTAGGGACTGCAGAGGGGAGAGAGAAGGGGGAGAGGAGGGGGGTGGGGAGAGGAGGGAGGGGAGGAGGGAGGGCTGCCATGGAGAGAGGCCTCAGTGTGGGAGGGGTAGTAGCCGTCTCCCTCCAACTGTGGGAAAGGGGTGAGGAGTGGGAGGCTGACGTAGCCTCCAATTCTGAGGCCATGTGATAAGTAGGGGATGAGAAACTAGTGTGTGACCAAGTGCTGACTTAGTGGTATTTGCAGTTGGTGCATCAGGGGTCATTCTAAACTGGTGAGGCAAGAAGGATTTGAGTTAAGTTTGAAAGACCAACCATAATCAATAGAGAAAAGGAAGAATAGGGACTGCAGAGGTTTGGGGCACAAGGTGTGTCTATAGGATAGTGATTAGCAAGCCTAGGCTGGGCAGAGCACTCTTACAAGAATGTAAAGGATATGGGCATGGTAGGAATTAAGATTAGAAAAGTTGGGGAGGGACGGAGGACAAGTATAGAGGGCCTTGAATGTCAGGGCTAGTTAATTTAATAAATAATAGAAGGATAATTTAGGGTTTGGGGGAGGGTATGACCTACACTGCATTTTAAAGAGATTATTCTGGAATGAGAGGGGAAGACAGAAAAAGACCATGCTAGATTATTGATATAGTCAGGCCTGAAGAAATAAGGGCATAACCCATGGTGGTTGCAGTAGGAATCGTAAAGAAAAGGACAGAAAGACAAGAAACTTTATTAAGCATTATTAAATATTATTATTAAACATCGTTAAACTCAGGGACAGAAGGAATCAAAACAAAAAAGATATCAATGATAGACAGAGTCAAGCCTAGAAGTCACAACTCATGGTTTTCAGATGGAAACCTGAGTTACGGAGGTAAGGGAGCCTGCTCGGTTAGAGAGAGGGGCGGGTATGTGGAAGGAAAGATGGAAGCCAGTCTGGGAGGCAGCCTCTGTCTGTGTTGCTCCAGAAACAAAGCACTGATAGCAATTTCACAGGCGTAGATTTGGGTCCAACATAAGAAAAGCTTTCTAATGACTTGGTAAATCAAAGAAGCTGAGCAGACTTCTACAGATGAAAGTGATCCCTCTGATACCTTGGTATTTAACCAAAAATCAGAATGGAACATTTATCAATACAGGAGATTCCTGCATTGAATAGGAGAGCGAACTAGTTCTATACAGACATTCCTGATCCTATTTCCTAATCTAAACTAAAGCAATATGAATAGCCCAAGATGCAAGAAATGTCATATATTTATGGACATATCAGTCAGGACTCAATTGCAAATCACAGAAACTTGACTCAAACTGTCTTGAGCAAAACAGAAATTTCTTGACTCACATAACTGAAAAGTCAGGATTAGTTCTCATCTCAGGGACACAAGTGATGTGATTGGAATCCAGTCTGTAGCCACCTCTTAGCTCCGCTTTCCTGTGGCTCCAGTTTGGGGCAGGTTCCCCGTAGATGAGATAAAACGTCCACCCACAGCTGCAGGCGCCATCTCCCGGGTAACCTCAGCAACAGTACACTCTTCTTTCATTCCAACTGATCCAGCCAAAGTCCTGGGTCTCACTGTCACCGGCAATCTTGGGTCCAGTGCCCGTTCCCACACCAGTCATCGTGGCCAGCTGCTTGGGACGGGCTTGTTGGCTGAAGCCCAGGCTTCACACCTGCCTTGGAGCTGAGGCGAGTCAGCCCTCTCAGACCACGTGGACTGAGAGTGGAGGGGGTTCTTTGTCTAATAGAAAAGAAAAGGAAGTGAACTCTGGGTGGGGAAACAACAGCCCTCACAGCAGGGCCTGAATCCTTCCCGCTTGTTCTTGGCGGCCTGGGGCGTGGGCGTGGGTCTGCCCACCCTTGGCTCTTCTTCCTCCCCTCTCTGAATCACCCTGGAGTGGCTGGTGGTGAGAATGCTCACGGTCAGTGCTTGAAGTCCAGAGAAGTGGATTATCATAGAGTCTTAGCACTAGACAGAATAAGGAAACTGAGGACCAGGGGTTGAAGCAGAGGAGGAGGGGTGCTGACAGCCAGCCGTGGTTTTCCAGCCCTTCAGGATGGGGCTCAGCCCGCACCCCAGGTCTGCCAACGCCCAGACCTGTGCTTGTTCTGTTTGTTTCCCTGTGCTGTCTCTCTGGAGAGTGCCAACAAGAAAAAGTCCTTGTGAAGTCAGGAACATTTTCTCCACTTTAAATATTTCTTATAATATAAATAGAGCAATATACATGTTTACAGAAATTGATGTTTCTTTCCTCAATAAGTAATTTTCCAAATAGGAAAGACACCAGTTCTCTAGCAATAAAACGAGAAGAAAAGTACACCAGGATGCCATTTTATGGACTTGCATAGCAAACAGTGTGAGGTAGCAGGACTTTAAAGAAGAAGCAGGCCCAGTTTTTGGAAAATCTCACTTCATGTCACAGGGTACTCTGTGCGTTGATCTGTGTATTTTCCTTTTCAGAATAGGTTCCAGAGCAATCAGCCCATTAAACTCTTATCACCCCATTGTTAAAGAGCCCTGGAGAATAGGCTTGGCCCGTTGAAGCACTCTTAAAGAAATACCACCTCTCCCTGAGAGGGACCTCAGGAAGGCACATGGTCTAGCTCCCTGCTTCTGGGCAGATGACTGCCGCCTCTAGGGGGATGCTTTCCTCTCTGGGACCCTTGGGTCTTTCTCCTTGGTGATGGAGAGAAAGTCCCTTCTTATAATAAAGATCTGGAGGTGACTTCATAGCCAGGGGCCAGCGTGGAGAGGATCCAGCTGGAAATGAGGCCAGGGAGCCAGGGTAGTCAGACTGACTGCGCCTGCCGCCTCTTCTCAAGGACCTCTGAGTTCAGATCGAGACCTGGAGGCTGACCCAGGCTGTCGTGTCCACTGGTTGCTATCGTGGAGAAAGGAGAGCCTGGCAAGAGTGGAGCTGGCAGCAAGAAAGGCTGGGTGACTTGGTGTTTCCCAGACCCTTTCCACATTAGTCTCCTTCAGTAAACTCTTGGGAGAAGGCCCCAGTGTCTTCCAAGTTCCACCAATGTGCCCCTCTGCTTTCCTGTTACAACTCGTCTCTGGGGCTGCCCCTTAGGGGTACAGGCAGCACAGGGGTCTTCTTTCCAGGAGGCAGAGAGAGGAGCGATCCCCTCGGCCCTCAGAAAGCTGGAGCACATGAAGTCATGTCTGTGAGCAGGGGACAGAGGACGTCATCGGGCTTCTCCACGACGGGGAAGGGGATGCCCACACAGACTGCAGCCACTCAATCTCCGGGATCGCAGGCTGTCTGTGGCTGTCCCTCCCTGTGAATCCAGAGCCGCAGAGCCTGGCTTTGATGGTGGCTGGATGTTATGTGTAAGGAAAGCATTCCAGTGCTGAGTGCTGAGGGGCTGGCTTGACTTTTTAAAAACTCTGACTCACTCTGGTAATATTTTTTTACTTCTCAATTTTTAGTCGTACCTGAGATTCATAGTAGGTGCAGAACAGACACGTGCCATAGCTTACATTGTTGAGACAATTTCTCCAAAGCATTTTTACAAGAACTTAAGAGATAATTATTGCCATATTGCACATATTGCACATAACTGAGGAATAAGAGGACTTACCTAAAGGCACAGTTGACAGGCCTGGATTTCTAGCCCACCAATGTGCTTTGAAGGGAAAACCCAGAAATCATCAATGATAGATCCCTCAGGCACTTTTCTGAAGCAAGAAGGAAAAGAACCCTCCTGCCATTTGTAAATTGCAAAATTCACAGATTTCTAGCTGAGAAAATCACGTTTCTTCTGAGTTCCTACTGAAAGTGCAGCATAGGAGTGAGGGTGTGCACTTTGGAATAGAACCCCGGGTTCAGTTCCAGTTTCCCCCCTCACTAGCTGTGCAATCTTCAGTAAATTACTTCTCCGTGTCTCAGATTCCTAATCTGTGAAATATGAATACCACTTCTACATACCTCATAGGGTTGACGTATGAGATGATTTAACCTATGAATGTGCTTGAGTGCAGTACCTGTTGTGTTGCAAGCCCTCAATAAATGTCAGCTGCTATTACAGCAGTGAGGGCAGGCTGAGGAAGGAGTCAGCCTGCGGGAGGCACAATGATGTGGGAGAGTAAGAGAGGGGAAGATAAAAGAGTGGTTTAGATGCCATGTAGTCAGGGCGAGACACCAACTGGTAGCACTGAGGCTTCCAGGTGGCAGGTTCCTGAGATAATGCCTGTCTAGGGCAAAGGACAGATGCTGCATAGAGCAGCTGAGGCACTGGGAATGGTGGTGGTTACTCAGTGTTGAATGACTCCATGACTAATGTATGTTAAGCCCCTAGAACAGCACTCAATAACTAACAGCTGCTGTTATTTAGCGAGGACCCTAGTCCTTACCTTCCCCATAAACTAAGTCCCATCCAATAGTCTAAATACATATATAATTATGTGTGTCCAGGGCAAGCTGGGAGGGAGGGAAAGTTGCACAGAGGCAGAGAAAAATATTTTCAGATGAAAAATGGTCATTAGGCGGGTATGTAAAATCATCTGCAGCCAAAAAGCCACTGAAATTGATGAACGTGTCACTATCCAGTCCTGAAAAGGGGAGCCATTTAAAAATGAGTTGATGCAGACAAGGCTTTTAGGATGTCACTGTCTCCTTTCTGTGTTAACTGAAATGATGCTTCTAGCTTCAAAAGAAGGATCGGAAACCAGAGACAAGTGATGGAATCATCAGGAAATTGATGGTAGCATGTCACCTGGAGATCACTGGCATTGCAAGGCCCAGCTACTAATGCTAAAAATGCAAAATCAAAGTGTTTTCTCTTTTTCAAATCAAGGGAAATAGGACTCAGAAAGCATAGGGGATTGGGAAATAGGTCATACATTTGTCACAAAGCTGCTGCGGGAGCAAGAGGGCTCTACAGAAACCATCTTGGAATTAAAATGTGGCTGCCAATTAAATGTATTCATTCAACAACTATGTTTTGAGGGCCAGATCAAAAAAAAAAGGATAAGGTATGCTTGGAAGCTACAAGTGGCCTTGTGGCATGCAGAGTATTACAACCAGATTTGGAACTGAAATCAGCAGGCCCAAGAAATTTGCCACATGTAGAATTTCTTCTGATTTTCCCATCAGCTCCAACCAGCAGCGTTCATCTGGCATTGAACTGAGTCGTGTGGCCACACATGCACATGGAGGTTTGCTGGGGAGAGGCCTCAGGAATCGGAGCCCCTGGGGCAGTTTCAGGGTGTTTGCTGTGAGCTCTGGAATTCTGATAGCCTAAGAATGGAATATTGTACCAATAAGTGAATTTTCTTGGGGAGCTCTTATTTCAGAAGGGCAAGGGGCTGAGTTAGCTTGTTCGCAGTGGGGAGCAGGTCTGTCCTCCTCAGACCCCAGTGCCTCTGTCCACCGTACCCCAGCCTCCTCAGGAGCAGCCCCCTCTCCTAGACTCCACACTCTCAGGAGGCTTTCCCCACGGTGTGCAGCCATGCCCTCATCTACCTGACTTGGGAGAGCCCAGCCCTCTGGTGGCTTCTTGGATGCTTGTTGGGATGTATCCCCAGCATGTATCTCTAAGCAAAGATGGGCAACAGTAGACAGCCAGTCCAGAACCTCAGATTTAGTTTGCTCTCTCTTTATCCTCTTATCCAACAAACACTAACCGAGAAGTCTGTCTTGTTCCTAGCATATTCTAGGTAGGGTGAATAAGGTTTGTTTAAGGACCTAACATCTATGGAGAGAGACATAGATGAGAACCCACAGAGGCACAAAGTGGAAAAGAGTAGGCTGGGTCACATCATAGTGAATTCCTATGGGGCTGGAGTGTAGGATGGATAAGGGTCCCAGTGGGTCCGTCTCTAGTGACTCCAAGCAGAATCTGTAGACTGTATCGTGTAGCAGTGAAGAGGCAATGAACCTTGTAAGTAGGAAATCAATACAGTAAGGTGGCCCACCCAGGAGACATTCTGTGAGGGAACTGCTCCAGCGGGTGGGAATCGGGGCTCGAGGCCTGTGTGTCCAGCCTGGAGCCCTCTTGCCGCTCTGACCCCCATTAGTAAAATAGAAATGCGTATAATACTTGCCTTACTTAGTGGCGCTGTCTTGAGGAGCCAAAGAGATGATGGAAATAAAAGAGCTTTGGAAAATAAAGAAAAATGTTAAAACAATAAGGTATTTCGACAGTGGGACCAACAATAGTATTATTTTTAATATGGTATCATTTCTCTCATTACCACCTCCATTCCCCATGAAATTATTTTTTTAGAGAAAAGGAGAAGGGAGGAAGTGGCTGAGCCTGCCTATTGGGAAATAAATAAATACCCATCTCAGGACCTCGGAAGAGGAGGCCTTCCCGGACCCTGAAAAGGGCCCTGAGAGCAGCCTGGGTGGTGCAGGGAGCAGAGCAGCCCAGCCTGCCGCCTAGTCTGTCAGGGAACAGAGAGGTCTGCCCACAAACCCCTGTCAGCAGCGAGAGGGGCCCCCGGAGGCGCCCTGCAGGCCAGCCTCAGGGTTGCCCCACAGAGGTGGGACGCCAGCTCCCCACCCTCTCATCAATGGGAGTGGTTCCCAGGTGACTCATGTGAATAAAATGCAGAAAATAAAGTTGAGGTGATTGGCATTATTCTAAGCAAGTCGAGTGCCAGGCCCCATATTGTGTTCTAACTTATCTCAGGATCAGAAAAGGAAGTAAGAAACTGGCTTGCCTTTATTTCTCTCAGAACAAGACATCTCTGCCCTTTTCCTTCTCTGTGGAACAGCTGTTCCTGTGGCTTGACTTCAGAACTAAGTGAAACGACCACCCGAATTAAGGCCGCCGTTATTGTTGGAGAGGCAGGATGGGATAGTGGTGATAAGCTGGCTTTAGAGGCAGACAGGTATTTTTATCCCAGCTCTATGACCTTGGGCAAGTCACTTAACCTTTGGGGGCCCAGTTTCTCTGTCTAAAAAAGTGGAGATAATAATGGTACCTGCTTCATGAAGATTAAATTAATAAATCTGTGCTAGGTGCTTAGAACAGTGCCTGGAGAAAATAAGCCCTTAAAATAAATGTAGCTAATATTATATTAATAAGAATATTACTTGGTGCATATTACCTTATCACCTCCCCTCACTGGCTATTTTCTTGTAACACTTACCACCTTGTGTGCATCCAGTATATATGGTACTGCCTTCTAAAGTTTATCATTCACACAAAACCTTATTGTCTTATCGCTGTGTTCTCCGCCCCTCTCCTTGACTAAAAGCTCCCCTCTTCCGTTCCACCCACTCCCTGCTTCTCCATCTGAGCCTGGGCAGATCAACGGCCCCCCTCCCCTCCCAGACACTTTGTCCTCAGGGCCTCTCATGAGATGGGGACAGCCACTAATTCCAGAGTGCCACGAGGGCCACGGGCTCCTAGGACGGTAGGGGTTCACGTCCCAGCTCTGGCACTGGCTCCTCACCGCCCCTGGACCCACTGTCATCAATCTCTGTGAATGGTATTAACGCCCACTTTACAGGGGTGGCGGAGATCTGGCAGGTGAAGTGCCTGGCACGTAGGAGGCACTTGCAGATGACCAAGAGCGTAAGCTGGGGGACAGAGGCAATTTCCGATCCTCGCTGGTTGTGTGAGCCTGAGCGGCTTCCTTCACCTCTGTAAGCATGGGCTTTCTTTGTTCCCTGGGGATTACAGCGGCCCCCTACCTCTCAGGATCCTTGTGCAGGATGTATGAAGTCAGGGGTATGAAGCTCTCAGCAAGAAGCATTCCACAAGGGTTACCTTTATCGTATTAACAACTGAAGGCCCTGCCGGGCCAGATGCCTGGGGCAGTGGTGGCAGAGGCTGGGCTGGCAGCATTGGTGCCGGGGAGAGGGCCGATCCTGAGTAGTCAGCATCTTCTCTGGCCTCTTCCCCCCAGGGCTCTATGTGCTGGTTGGAGCAGGGGCCCTGATGATGGCCGTGGGCTTCTTCGGGTGCTGTGGAGCCACGCGGGAGTCCCAGTGTGTCCTCGGATCTGTAAGTGGGGCGAGGTGGGGAGGGACTTGGCCTGAAGGGAGCTGGACGTGCTCTTTGTCCCTACCTCTGTGGGAAATGTGAAAACAAACAAAAATAGGTCATTAGTTTGAAGATGTTTTGGGAGAAAAAGTGCCTAATAGTATTTCACAGTGAGTGAGGCAGCTACAAGATTCCCATAGTCAGGGAAGTACTGTTATCTATAAGAAAAGTACTGCTGTTTGAGATCAGTAATTTAAACAAACATATCTCTTGTGGTTTATTTTAAGCCTATTTAGTTTAGCAGCCTCTGGTTTTTAAAAAAAAAAATGAAATAATTTCCGTTAACTGCTCTACATCCAGTGCCGGTGTGATCTGAGAAAGAAGAGGAGCAGGAAGAAAGTGTTGTGTTTCTCCATGAGGAGAAATGGCAGTTTTATTAGGCGGCCTCTCCTTACTCATTGCAACCTTTGGTGTTTGAACTGTGGCTGCTTCTACTGATCTCTTTTTTTTTTTTAATAAATTTATTTATTGATTGATTGATTTTTGGGTATGTTGGGTCTTCGTTTCTGTGCGAGGGCTTTCTCTAGTTGCGGCGAGCGGGGGCCACTCTTCATCGCGGTGCGCGGGCCTCTCACTGTCGCAGCCTCTCTTGTTGCGGAGCACGGGCTCCAGATGCACAGGCTCAGTAGTTGTGGCTCACGGGCCTAGTTGCTCCGCGGCATGTGGGATCTTCCCAGACCAGGGCTCAAACCCATGTCCCCTGCATTGGCAGGCAGATTCTCAACCACTGCGCCACCAGGGAAGCCCTTCTCCTGATCTCTTGCCATGTAAGGTTTCTAACTTATTCCCTCAGTTCTCTATTCTTTCTCTTTCCCCTGTTGCTGAGCATCTCAGGTCTTGTTTATCACTGAACTTAGTTTAATCAGGGCAGACCCCGAGATTGGAACAGAAATCTGTCCAGAAGGACACCCTTCACCTCCACTTCCACCTCCTCAGGGAAGCCATCCAGACCACGCAGTCTCAGGTCACCCCCTCCCCAAACCCAGCCCCACCAGCCACCCTCTATCTTCTGGTCTTATTTTATATCTTTATAGAATCTCTTTTGTTCATCAAGTAGTCACTGAACATATGGGTGCCGGGCACTGTTCTAGGTTGTGGGATTTCTATATCACTCTCTGAAATTAACGTACTGTTTTATTGCTTACTCATTTATCATATCCTCCTCTCTCTACTATAAGGTCCCTGAGAGCAGAGGCACTGAGATCTTATCTTATTCACCACTGTATACCCGGCACCAAGGACAGTACCTGGCACAGAGCAAATGCTCAATAAACAATTGCTGAATGAATTAATGAGTGAATGAATGTGTGAACAAACTACAAATGAACTAAGGGGCCAAATGCTTCCTGCTAGATCTGTTCAAACTAATAACCTTGCCTAGTGTTTTTCAAAAGGAACTAGGGTCAAAGAGGTTAAGTAAACTGAAAAGGTGCTGAATTAATGAAGTTAGTATTTTCTCTTCTCTACAGTTTTTTACCTGCCTATTGGTGATATTTGCTGCTGAAATAACCACTGGAGTATTTGCTTTTATAGGCAAGGATGTAGTAAGTAAATATTACTTATAATTGTTTTTTAACGATGGTTAAAGTGCTCTCTTTATGGCAAAGGACATGAGAATATTGGTACCCACAGTGATATTCCAAAGCCAAATAACCCCCACAATAATCATTTATGCAGAACTTTTTAACCTAGGAGTGTGGTGTGGACTTTAGCATATGTGTGTATGTGTGTGCGTGCATATAGGTGCACACATACTTCTGGGGAGATAGTTCATAGCTTTCATTAGATATATAGAGGGGCCTATGTTTTTTTGTAACAAAAGGATCTCTCTAATTTAGGATGATCCCGTTTGGAATGTGGGAGGAGTTAGACTGCAGATATGAGAAAGAAGGATGGGGAAGAACACGCATTCTCATCCCTTGTTAGCCTGTCCTTTGTCCTTAGGGTTTGGCCTGGGCAGAGGCCAGGTCATCCTCAAAGGCTATAGCCAGCCTCCTGGGTGCCAGTGAAGCCAGTTTGTTAAGATTTTTGCTCAAACTATAGGTGAGCAGAATAGGTTATCAGGAGAATCCACAGAGGAAGGGGCCTTTTTAGGTGTAAACATGCAGTGGGGAAGAGAGGAGCAAAATGGAAAAGGAGGAAGAATGGAATCTTAAGTTTACTGTATTTTACATAAATTCATGTGCCATCAATATTGTGTTTATGAACTTATTTTAGATTTTAAAAACAGTAAACATGTAGAATAAGTAAATGTCACCTCCTCTGGAATTTTCCTGAAGTAGCTGGTTATATTTGTAGGTTAGAGGAATTGGATCTTATGACTTCTTGAGAGCCTATGGATTTGGGGATCACATGCAATTATACTAGAAAACGCATTCTCTACATTTTCTATGATATTTGAATGCTGAAACAGTTTTCCTTGGTCGTGAACACCTTTTAAACCATGTCATGAAAAGACTTGAGTACTTGTAACCAGTGGAGTCCCAAGAATGCATAGGTTTCTACCCTGACTGTGCACCAGAATCACCTGGCTGGGGCCCAGGAATCTGACTGAGGTTCAGCTGTTGCTGATGTCGATTCAAGGTTGAGAACCTCCACTCTAAGAAATCTTTCTAGTCTATGAAAATTATTCTTGGTTAATCTATCCTTCCATCTTCAGAAGCATCTTAGAAACTCCAGAATCTATAATCTGTTCCATATAGGCAGAATTACCCTTAAATCCAGATAAACATATGGAAAGGCCATATTTTTGAAGGGTAGGGAAGAGGGACTTTTTCTTGATGAAAGGAGAACGTTTGAAACTTCTCACTCACGTCCTCTTGTTTTCCTGGTATTTTTTTCAGGCTATACGACATGTTCAGACCATGTATGAAGAAGCTTATAATGATTACCTTAGAGACAGGGAAAAGGGAAATGGGACTCTCATCACCTTCCACTCAACAGTAAGTGACTTTACTTCTTCCTTAAAATTGAATCTTCTAAAGATTATACATGAGCCAGGTTCTCTGTAATCACCTAGATTAAAAATAAAAATAAATTGAGTGAAGCCAGGCAACAGCACTATATGTCTGCCTTCGTAGGAGCCACGGTTTGCATTATGTGTAGAACCTAGAAGAGAAAGAGTCGACAGGAGGAAGTCAGGACACGCACCTAAAGAGACAAAAGAGCACACACAAACAAGAACATCGAGAAAGCCGCCCAAGTAAATATCAGGTTCTCTCAAGAGTGGCCTTGTGGTGTAACAGAAACAACTGTGACCTTCAAGTCAGAAAAGCTTATCTCTAGCTGCAGCTGTGCCATGGAACAGCTTTGTGACCTGGAGCAAGTTCCTTGCCTTCCTGATCCTCACTCAGCCCCCTCAGTTGTAAAATGAAGGGGCACATGAGACAGGCACGCTCCTTTTCTCCCGGGACATCCTGTGAGAACGTGCTGTCAGTGTAGTGTTCTCAGCTACAGGCAGTTAATCAAGGAAGACTCCCCGGGGGAGATGGGCCAGGCCAGTGTCGTCCTGATTTCTCAACCACTGTGATATGGAGAAGTAGCTATGAACTCCTGGCCAGGTGTTTTCAGGTAGCCCAGTTCTTGTCTGTCACAGGTCTGTCCTGGAAGGTGCCAACCATTTATCCTGTTCAGCTTCAGCTGCCCCAGGGACATCAGACAGCACACAGGTTCCTTTGTCTTTGAAGGGTAGCCCTAAGGCAGGACACCCGTTGGCTGGCCAGTATTCAAGCCCCAGTCTTTTAGCCCCTGGGGTTTACTGTGGCCACTTCTCCTGTCCATCCCAGGCTCTCCTCAGTTAATGAGCCTTTCCTGAAGCTCATAAAACTTTAGCTACTCAGCAAGGCTGAGAGAAAGAGCCTAAAGACCCAACTCCTGTATAAAAAAACAACAATTTACACAGACACTGTCAGCTAGCTTCTTGCCTTGTTTGGATTGCCTTCAGTCACATCCTGTCATAAAACTTGGACAAATTTGGTGAAGTCGTTTCTTGCTTTGCTAGCATGACTATGTGACTCTTCATACTGTCTCCAGAATGGCCACTGGGTTGTAGTGTCAGGCCTCAGAGCTGTTTTGTGGCCTCAGCACACCCAGTCCTTAGCAGTGATACCCAGACTTGTAGCTGCAGCTTCTCCCTCCTTGTCCTAAAATCTCTTTTCTGACTCTCTAGTTTCAGTGCTGTGGAAAAGAAAGCTCTGAACAGGTCCAACCCACCTGCCCAAAGGAGCTCCTAGGACACAAGGTAATCTTCTCTACCAGGTTCCTATCCTGCCTGTGGTGTTAAGATGGTTCTTGCCCTCGGAGTGGAGGGGTGATTCTGGGAGGCCCTCTGCCAGTGGCTTCTAGCCTCAGCTTTATTCTATGTAGAATAAGTGAAGCAATGATGAGTCCCAGTCTCCTGGTACCCTGGGGAATAATGGTGTGCTGACTTGCCAGTAATGATGCAAATGCAGTGGCATTAATTAAGCTCACCAGGGCCAGAGGTGTGCACCCTAAGGATGTTGCCCCGTACCCTTCCATGGGTGTCATCGCACTGATAAATGCTTCCTTTATTAAGTGCTGCATGGCAAGCAGTATGCCAGGTTCTGGAAACTCTAAGGTGAAAAACACATGGTCCCTGCTTCAGTGGCCTCACAGACTAGTCAAGGGAGCTGATGCGGCAGAGCACAGTATCTGTACAGAATACAGTGGAGTCAGGAAAGCTTGCAGAGGATGGATCCTTGAGCCGAGTTTTGACAAAGGAAGGTCATTCCAGGCCCAGAAAGCAGCAAGAACAGAAGCATGAAATTCCAGGACTGAAGGAGAATAAGGAGTCCAGAGGGAATGGTGAGGGACATTTTTGAAAAGGCAGGCAATGGCATGGTTTTATACCTGGAAGTTTAGAGAAGCTGTTGCATTTAACAGAGGATTAACATAATCCGTTTTGCATTGTAGAAAGAGCACTCAGGCTGCTGGGTGTGACTGGTAGAACAGAAGGCTGGAGGCCAATGGAGGGAGGCCGCTTAGGTGGCACTTATGTTTTTCCTGGTAAGAGAGGATGAGGAGCTAGAGCAAGTCACATACCGTGGGGAGGGAGAGGAAGCGACAGATTCAGAGACGTCCAGGGGTAGAATCAACAGGCACAGGTGACTGACTGGGTGTGAGTGGGGAGTGAAAGGGAGGAAGCTAAGACTTCAGATGCCTGCTTGGCTACAGAGAAGGAGAGGCTGAGTGTGTAGGAAGGAAAGGAGATAAGTGACAGCACAGCCTTCCTGAGGAGATGAAAGAATAAGATCCAGAGCCAGTAAAGGGGTTGACTTTCAACAGAGCAGGGCACTTCTTTGGCTTTAATGAGAGAGAAGGAAGTAAGAAGCAGTGTGCCTTTCTCATCTGCATGCTCACTGCCTACAGCAGTACCTGGCACCGGATGAATGGAGTGTGTAAGTTTATAGGTACAGGTGAGGAAGATTGGAAGAATTTCTACGGCTTGACTCCAATAAGTAAGGGAGCCACTATCTAGAGCAGTGGTTCTCAACTTTTACCAGAATGTATTATAATTATTTTTGTGAGTCTGTGTCCTTCTCTAAACTATGAGCTCCCTGAGGGCAAAAGTAACCATGTCTTATTTTCTCCATATCCACCATGCCATTCTGGTGACTAATGCAAGGCAGATGCTCAAGAAATGTTTGTTGAATGAATGAATGATGAATGAATGAAGTATGACAGGAGATGTGAGGATAGCAGTAAGAGTTTCATACTGCTTAGGTGGGTATCAGAGAGAGCTGACCATTGACAAGTAAAAGGACCTGGGCAGCCTAAGGACAAAATTGGGTTGAGAGAATACCTCTGTATTTGAGAGGACCAAATAGAAGTTGGAGAAACTAATTGCAATTACAAGTGATCTGTTCTGCGCCCTGTCCAATATTCCTCCATCCATGAAGGTTCTTTGGACCTACACTGCACAGGTCTCTATGGGACACAGAAGAAAGAATAGGGCCACCCAGCCCAGCTGCCATAGAAGAGAACAGTCCTCCAGCCCCCAACACTTGGCTTTCCTTTGTTAAATTTGAACCTATACAGACTTTATAGCTTCTTACTAGGTGACGCCTACCTTGCATAGTAAATTGGACCAAGTATGTAGAAAGTCTTTTAAACTATACATAACAATCCAAAACCAAGGGGCTATTATTTTGGGGATATTTTACTTTTTTTTTATTTGCTGAAAGTAAGAAGAGGCCCCACATTTTTAATGCCTCAGGTCCCAGAATAGCTTCATCCAGCCAGGTTTCAGGGCTTTGAAGTAGCCATTGGCCTAAATAGGAAAATTCCACCAAAAGGAGAGTATTATCATTTTTCCCCCAACAACATTTTTGCTTTAAAGTTAGCAGAGTGATATCTGGGAGGGATGGTTTAAATATAACAGAAGCTGACATGGGTTAACTCTCACAGGGTGCTCTGTAGAGAGGGAAAGGATTGAATCAGGGTGATGATTCACACATACCATCAGTTGTTATTCCTGACTTTTTCTTTTCCAAAACAGAATTGCATTGATGAAATTGAGAGCATAATCAGTGTTAAGCTCCAGCTCATCGGAATTGTCGGTATTGGAATCGCAGGTCTCACGGTGAGAAAGTTCCAGAACATACCTTCTTTGACCCCTAAGAAGCCTTGAACCTTCGTATCTTATTTCTCTTCAAGTGTGATATGGCAGTATCTTAGGAGAGATTTTTCATAAAAGACAAAGATGTTTTTGACAGAATATCGAAAAACAAAGCTAATTAAATACATCAATACTTAGTTCTCTCAAATATGATACAAATTTCAGTTTTAAGCTAATTATGACTTTGAGTTTATCATTGCAATAACTTCCCATTTTAAGGCCACCAAGCTTAAACTAGATGAGTGATTTTTAATTCTGGGTCTCTTCCTTTGTTAGGTATTTAAGATAACATAGATTAAACTCTCTCACCTATGATTTGCAGAGGTAGCACAGTGTAGTGATTAACAGTGCAAACTCTGGCATCACACTGTCTGGATTCAACTGCTAGCTCCACTACTTACAAGCCCTGGGGTCACTAGAAAGTTTCTTAATTTCTCTATGTCTCAATTCCCTCATCTGCAAAATGGGGATTTTAATATACCAACCTCAGAAAATTGTTGTGACAATTAAGTGGGATAATACATATAAAGTATTATTAGGAATTAATTCATATAAAGGGTCTGGAACATAGCACTCAATAAATGCTAGCTCTACTTAGAATCTGAGTGTTCCCAAACCCAGAACCCAGGCAAACCATATATGGAAGTGTGAAGCATAGTGCATCCTTGCACCTGTAGGTAGCTCAGTACTTCTAAAGTACAAAAGAAGAGTGTGCAAGGGTTCATAGGGGCAGAAGGCTATGGTAAGTGTAACAAGAGATGACACTGGAGAGGGTTATGAGGGTCCACATAATTGAGTTCTTTGTGTGCCTTTTTGATAGGTTGGGCTTTATCCTTAAGGTAGAGGGGAGCCACCCAGGTTTGGAAGGACCTGTAGTGCAGTGTGGAGATAAAGTTGGAGGGAAGTAAGATTGGAGTCAGGTAAGCCCATAAAGAGGTGATTCCCATTGTCCAGGGGCTGAGTGATAATAGCTAATGCTAAGATAGTACTTACCCTCTAGCCCTCCTATGTAGATTAATTCATGGCCTAAGCTGAGGCAGGGGCAATGGAATTGTGAGGAAATCAATGAATTGGCAGTTCTCAGGGGACACACAATCATCTTCCCTCCTTTCTGTATTTAGAGCACAGAGGGCTGGGGCAGCAGGTGAAAATACTATGCTGAGGACCTCCCAATCCAGGGACTTCTCTCAGGGCCTCCCCACCCGCCCTGTGGCTAGCCTGATGGCCAGTCTGTGGCTTCCCAAGGACAATTCTGAGGCAGAAGATTTGAAAATATTCTGCATTAACAGAGGTATCAAATAGACCCTCCCAACAATTCTACAATCTCAAGGAATGAGCATTCTAGAAGTGGTTCACCCCTGACTCATGACAGTGGCAGGATGAGACTGAAAAAGTTTCTTTCTGAGGGGATCCCTTTAGGTACAAAGAGGTCTAAGCAGGGGTTGCATCCAACTTTACAACCACGGAAAAGGAGAAGGCCCTGTGTTGGCTATCTTGACTCAGAAGAAACCCCCAGAGTTTCTTCTTTAATTCTTTTCTTCATAAGGTAAGAGTTTCACAATGTAATCAGCTAACAAAATGTCCATTAGGTGTCTCCCCTGCCACACACTGGTACTGAGTTCTGTCAGCCAAAAGCTTGAAGCCCTGATCCCAGCTATTCCCTTAAGTCTGCCCCTTCCCTTCCAATAACTGATAACACATGCCTTTTTAAATTCAGCATTTACAGATCCTAGTCTAATGTAGGATGGGATTGAGTAGAGAATCAGAGAGTTATGGTACTAATTTCTTTGAACAAACATTGATAGTAGTCTATGAACAACGCACCTACAGATAGCATATCATAGGCTCTGCAAAATTAATAGGGGAAGTGATTGAGGACAAGAAGGATTTTTTGGCATCCTTCTATTCAAACCATTTAAGTAGCTATTAATTTTGCTAAATATTTGGCTTTTCAAAGAAGCATCCAAGTGGTAGAAAATGTCAGTAATACCATAGTACAAACACCTCAATTTATGTTTTGGTAAAACTATTGAGTTAAATAATAAAGCATCATGTACACTTAAAAATGAACTGGGAATGAAGAGGTGCTCCACTTTTTAATATGTGGTCACTGTTGCAAAAATTCACAGCTTTGCCGGCAATAGAAAACTATTTAGACCACAAGTGTATTTAAACAAGTGGTTACAAACACATTTTCCAAAATAAACATATAAATGAGAGAGATTGGTTCAAGATGGCGGAGTAGAAGGACGTGCACTCACTCCCTCTTACGAGAACACCGGAATCACAACTAACTGCTGGACAGTCATCAACAGGAAGACACTGGAACTCACCAAAAATGAAGCCCCACATCCAAAGACAAAGGAGAAGCCACAGTGAGACGGTAGGAGGGGCACAATCACAATAAAATCAAATCCCATATCTGCTCGGTGGGTGACTCACAAACTGGAGAACACTTATACCACAGAAGTCCACCCACTGGAGTGAAGGTTATGAGCCCCATGTCAGGCTTCCCAACCTGGGGGTCCGGCAACTGGAGAAGGAATTTCTAGAGAATCAGACTTTGAAGCCTAGCAGGATTTGATTGCAGGACTTTGACAGGACTGGGGGAAACAGAGACTCCACTCTTGGAGGGCACACACAAAGTAGTGTGCACATCAGGACCCAGGGGAAGGAGCAATGACCCCACAGGAGACTGAACCAGACCTACCTGCTAGTGTTGGAGGGTCTCCTGCAGAGGCAGGGGGTGGCTGTGGCTTACCGTGAGGACAAGGACACTGGCATCAGAAGTTCTGGGAAGTACTCCTTGGCATGAGCCCTCCCAGAGTCCGTCATTAGCCCCATGAAAGAGCCGGGTAGGCTCCAGTATTGGGTCGCCTCAGGCCAAACAACCAACAGGGAGGGAACCTAGCCCCACCCATCAGCAGACAAGCAAATTAAAGTTTTACTGAGCTCTGCCCACCAGAGCAACACCAAGCTCTACCTACCACCAGTCCCTCCCATCAGGAAACTTGCACAAGCCTCTTAGATAGCCTCATCCACCAGAGGGCAGACAGCAGAAGCAAGAAGAACTACAATCCTGCAGCCTGTGGAACAAAAACCACATTCACAGAAAGATACACAAGATGAAAAGGCAGAGGGCTATGTACCAGATGAAGGAACAAGATAAAACCCCAGAAAAACAACTAAATGAAGTGGAGATAGGCAACCTTCCAGAAAAAGAATTCAGAATAATGATAGTGAAGATGATCCAGGACCTCAGAAAAAGAATGGAGGCAAAGATCGAGAAGATGCAAGAAATGTTTAACAAAGACCTAGAAGAATTAAAGAACAAACACCTAGAAGGATTAAAGAACAAACAAACAGAGATGAACAATACAATAACTGAAATGAAAACTACACTTGAAGGAATCAATAGCAGAATAACTGAGGCAGAAGAACGGATAAGTGACCTGGAATACGGAATGGTGGAATTCACTGCTGCAGAACAGAATAAAGAAAAAAGAGTGCAAAGAAATGAAGACAGCCTAAGAGACCTCTGGGACAACATTAAATGCAACAACATTCGCGTTATAGGGATCCCAGGAGGAGAAGAGAGAGAGAAAGGACCCGAGAAAATATTTGAAGAGATTATAGTCGAAAACTTCCCTAACATGGGAAAGGAAATAGCCACCCAAGTCCAGGAAGTGCAGAGAGTCCCAGGCAGGATAAACCCAAGGAGAAACATGCTGAGACATGTAGTAATCAAACTGACAAAAATTAAAGACAAAGAAATATTATTGAAAGCAACAAGGGAAAAATGACAAATAACATACAAGGGAACTCCCATAAGGTTAACAGCTGATTTTCTAGCAGAAACTCTACAAGCCAGAAGAGAGTGGCATGACATATTTAAAGTAATGAAGAGGAAGAACCTACAAACAAGATTACTCTACCTGGCAAGGATCTCATTCAGATTCGATGGAGAAATCAAAAGCTTTACAGACAAGCAAAAGCTAAGAGAATTCAGCACCACCAAACCAGCTCTACAACAAATGCTAAAGAAACTTCTCTAAGTGGGAAACACACGAGAAGAAAAGGACCTACAAAAACAAACCCATAACAATTAAGAAAATGGTCATAGGAACATACATATCGATAATTACCTTAAACGTGAATGGATTAAATGCTCCAACCAAAAGACACAGGCTCACTGAATGGATACAAAAACAAGACTCATATATATGCTGTCTACAAGAGACCCACTTCAGACCTAGGGATACATACAGACTGAAAGTGAGGAGATGGAAAAAGATATTCCATGCAAATGGAAACCAAAAGAACGCTGGAGTAGCAATACTCATATCAGATAAAATAGACTTTAAAATAAAGAATGTTACAAGAGACAAGGAAGGACACTACATAATGATCAAGGGATCAATCCAAGAAGAAGATATAGCAATTATAAATATATATGCACCCAACATAGGAGCACCTCAATACATAAGGCAACTGCTGACAGCTATAAAGGAGGAAATTGATAGTAACACAATAATAGTGGGGGACTTTAACACCTCACTTACACCAATGGACAGATCATCCAGACAGAAAATTAATAAGGAAACAGAAGCTTTAAATGACACAATAGACCAGATAGATTTAATTGATATTTATAGGACATTCCATCCAAAAACAGCAGACTACACTTTCTTCTCAAGTGCACATGGAACATTCTCCAGGATTGATCACATCTTGGGTCACAAATCAAGCCTTGGTAAACTTAAGAAAATTGAAATCATATCAAGCATATTTTCTGACCACAATGCTATGAGATTAGAAATCAATTACAGGGAAAAAAATGTAAAAAACACAAACACATGGAGGCTAAACAATACGGTACTAAATAACCAAGAGATCACTGAAGAAATCAAAGAGGAAATCAAAAAATACCTAGAGACAAATGACAAGGAAAACACGACCATCCAAAACCTATGGGATGCAGTAAAAGCAGTTCTAAGTGGGAAGTTTATAGCAATACAAGCCTACCTCAAGACACAAGAAAAATCTCAAATAAGCAATCTAACCTTACACCTAAAGGAACTAGAGAAAGAAGAACAAACAGAACCCAAAGTTAGTAGAAGGAAAGAAATCATAAAGATCAGATCAGAAATAAATGAAAAAGAAATGAAGGAAAAAATAGCAAAGATCAATACAACTAAAAGCTGGTTCTTTGAGAAGATAAAAAAAATTGATAAACCATTAGCCAGACTCATCAAGAAAAAGAGGGAGAGGCCCAAATCAATAAAATTAGAAATGAAAAGGGAGAAGTTACAACAGACACCACAAAAGTACAAAGCATCCTAAGAGACTACTACAAGCAACTCTATGCCAATAAAATGGACAACCTGGAAGAAATGGACAAATTCTTAGAAAGCTATAACTTCCAAGACCGAACCAGGAAGAAATAGAAAATACGAACAGACCAATCACAAGTAATGAAATTGAAACTGTCATTAAAAATCTTCCAACAAACAAAAGTGCAGGACAAGATGGCTTCACAGGTGAATTCTATCAAATATTTCGAGAAGAGCTAACACCCATGCCTCTCAAACTCTTCCAAAGAATTGCAGAGGAAGGAACACTCCCAAACTCATTCTGTGAGGCCACCATCACCTTGATACCAAAACCAGACAAAGATACTACAAAAAAAGAAAATTCCAGACCCATATCACTGATGAATATAGATGCAAAAATCCTCAACAAAGTACTAGCAATCAGAATCCAACAACACATTAAAAGGGTCATACACAATGATCAAGTGGGATTTATCCCAGGGATGCAAGGATTCTTCAATATATGCAAACCAATCAATGTGATACACCATCTATTAACAAATTGAAGAATAAAAACCATATGATCATCTCAATAGATGCAGAAAAAGCTTTTGACAAAATTCAACACCCATTTATGATAAAAACTCTCCAGAAAGTGGGCATAGAAGGACCTACCTTAACATAATAAAGGCCATGTATGACAAACCTATAGCAAACATCATTCTCAATGGTTAAAAAATGAAAGCATTTCCTCTAAGATCAGGAACAAGACAAGGATGTCCACTCTCACCACTATTATTCAACATAGTTTTGGAAGTCCTAGCCATGGCAATCAGAGAAGAAAAAGAAATAAAAGGAATTCAAATTGGAAAAGAAGAGGTAAAACTGTCACTGTTTGCAGATGACACAATACTATACACAGAGAATCTTGACGATGCCACCAGAAAATTACTAGAGCTAATCAATGAATTTGGTAAAGTTACAGGATACAAAATTAATGCACAGAAATCTCTTGCATTCCTTTACACTAATGATGAAAAATCAGAAAGAAATTAAGGAAACACTGCCATTTACCATTGCAACAAAAAGAATAAAATACCTAGGAATAAACCTACCTAGGGAGACAAAAGACCTGTATGCAGAAAACTATAAGACACTGTTGAAAGAAATTAAAGATGATACCAACAGATGGAGAGATATACCATGTTCTTGGATTGGAAGAATCAATATTGTGAAAATGACTATACTACCCAAAGCAATCTACAGATTCAATTCAATCCCTATCAAATTACCAATGGCATTTTTTTACAGAACTAGAACAAAAACTCTTAAAATTTGTATAGAGACACAAAAGACCCCGAATAGCCAAAGCAGTCTTGAGGGAAAAAAACGGAGCTGGAGGAATCAGGCACCCGGACTTCAGACTATACTACAAAGCTACAGTAATCAAGACAATACGGTACAGGCACAAAAACAGAAATATAGATCAATGGAACAGGATAGAAAGCCCAGAGATAAACCCATGCACCTATGGTCAACTAATCTCTGACAAAGGAGGCAAGGATATACAATGGAGAAAAGACAGTCTCTTCAATAGGTGGTGCTGGGGAAACTGGACAGCTACATGTAAAACAATGAAATTAGAACACTCCCCAACACCATACACAAAAATAAACTCAAAATGGATTAGAGACCTAAATGTAAGACCGGACACTATAAAACTCTTAGAGGACAACATAGGAAGAACACTCTGACATAAATCACAGCAAGATCTTTTTTGATCCACCTCCTAGAGTAATGGAAATAAAAACAAAAATAAACAAATGGGACCTAATGAGACTTCAAAGCTTTTGCACAGCAAAGGAAACTACAAACAAGATGAAAAGACAACCCTCAGAATGGGAGAAAATATTTGCAAACGAATCAATGGACAAAGGATTAATCTCCAAAATATATAAACAGCTCATGCAGCTCAATATTGAAAAAACACACAACCCAATCCAAAAATGGGCAGAAGACCTAAATAGACATTTCTCCAAAGAAGACATACAGATGGCCAAGAAGCACATGAAAAGCTACTCAACATCACTAATTATTAGAGAAATGCAAATCAAAACTACAATGAGGTATCACCTCACACCAGTTAGAATGGGCATCATGAGAAAATCTACAAACAACAAATGCTGGAGGGGGTGTGGAGAAAAGGGAACCCTCTTGCACTGTTGGTGGGAATGTAAATTGATACAGCCACTATGGAGAACAGTATGGAGGTTCCTTAAAAAACTAAAAATAGAATTAGCATATGACCCAGCGATCCCACTACTGGGCATATACCCAGAGAAAACCATAATTCAAAAAGACACATGCACCCCAATGTTCATTGCAGCACTATTTACAATAGCCAGGACATGGAAGCAACCTAAATGCCCATCGACAGACGAATGGATAAAGAAGTTGTGGTACATATATACAATAGAATATTACTCAACCATAAAACGGAATAAAATTGGGTCATTTGTAGAGACATGGATAGATCTAGAGACTGTCATACAGAGTGAAGTAAGTCAGAAAGAGAAAAACAAATACCGTATACTAACACATATATGTGGAAACTAGAAAAATGGTACAGATGAACCAGTTTGCAGGGCAGAAGTTGAGACACAGATGTAGAGAACAAATGTATGCACACCAAGGGGGGAATGTGGCGGGGGGCTGGGGGTGGTGGTGTGATGAATTGGGAGATTGGGATTGACATGTATACACTGATGTGTATAAAATGGATGACTAATAAGAACCTGCTGTATAAAAAAATAAATAAAATAAAATTCAAAATTTCAAAAACATATATATATAAATTAGATCTGGGATTAACCTGAAATATAAAATTCTAAAACCAGTAGTGTATTAGTCTTTTATAATTATTAAGAACTGCCCTATAAGCTAGAAATAGAGCCCTTTTCTTAAAGCAGAGTCTTGCTATTTTTTAACAATAATAAAATAGGAATGTATTTTAAGCAGTTAACGGAAGTCTTTAACCAGTAGCCATAATTAAATAGACATATAAAAGTGCCACTTATATTCAGTAATTATTGGTTATAATTATTTGTTAACGAGTTAAACATGCAAGCAGTTTGCTGGCCTTTTTTTTAAATCAATTTTCATCATTTGAAAGTCATTAACAAGTGGTTCCTTCTGTTTCAGATCTTTGGCATGATATTCAGCATGGTCCTTTGCTGTGCGATACGAAATTCACGAGATGTCATATGAAGCTACTTCTACATGAAAATTGTAATCTAGAGCATACAAATGTCACAGGAGCTGTCTCCTGGCTCATTTTTAATATTCAAAGGACATTAGGATCTAAAATAATTTGCTGTTAATTGTACATTTGCACATGTATGTATGTTTGGCTCATTACTGGTTTACCCCTTGAGTGAATGCCTATGTATGTTGACTGAAGCATATTCATGTGTGATCTGCATGTTTCTGGTATATGCATAATGAAATCTGTTTGCTGGGAATTCCTGATTCTTGTTATGTGAGAGAAACACATGTTTAACTCTCAGAAAAAGATCAAAGAGCTTTGATAAACTTTAAAAACTTGGTTATATAGGAAAAAAATATGATAGTGGGTCAGTGTCTCAGACTCTAGCCATAGGAAGTTAGATACAGAGAATTCAGGGATTTCTAGTTTATGGAAGCAATAAGCTACAGGAATTGAGAGATCATGGTGTAGTGTTAAAAGTAACTGTGTTTGGGTTAGGTGTAAGGGTTTACTGGGATTTTTTTTATATACATACTTTCCCCAGAATTTAGGACTAAACACATCTGTAAAACTAAATATAGTTTGGAAAATCTAATTTGACTAAGTCATACTTTCCTAGTATTTAAAAAACAAAACAAAACAAAAAAAACCTTGCTCTGGAAAGAGGTGTCACACAGACAATCACATGCCCTATAAAACTGAGTGTTTTTAGGACTAGAAAGAAAATCTTTTAACAACTTTTTAAGGAAATATTTTTGTTCTTATATAAAGACATTTAAATATTGCTTTATGACTTTCCTTTTCTGACTCTTCTCTGAACTACTGTAACCCCCACATACACAAAAGGGCTTTTATCTCCAACTTTTCTGTGTTTCTTCAGATGTAAGCATAGAAAGACTAAAGCAAGAGATCTGGCAGTTGCAAATTGTGGGAAAGAGAATTTTTACTGGCACTGTATCTTTGAAATACCTCATAACTTAAGTTTACATATTTCCCTAATTTTTTGGTATTTTTCTTATTTATTCACCTAGAGAATTCTTCTTTATAGATTAAGAACTACAGTTTTTGCCACTTAAAATATACTATATCATGAGCATCCTTAGCCAAACCAAAATAAAGAAAAACATCCTCTCCTAGTTTTGTGCACACAACAGAGACAAGCTAAGGAAACAAAAATACACACACAACAGAAATATGTTCCTTCTGTGCAGGTCTCCTATAAAAATAAAATGTTTGTGTTCTTTATGGTCTTGATGCTTCATTGTAATCCCAAATTTACAATCTAAATTGACATATACGTCCATTTTTAAACAGCAACTTGGTACATTTAGTAAATCATGGATTTTTTCAAATTACATTTTAAAAGGCCACACAAAAATGAAAGTATGGGGGACTTTTGGAAACCCCCAAGTAAGTTTGTACTCATGTGAGAACACAAATCTTTGGGTCTGCACTAAAGGAGAGTGTGCACTCCAAGAAAGTTTTACAAAACATTTTGCTGAGAACACGTAACCATTTGAAATAATCTCACTCCCATAGGGAACCACATTTCTCCTGCCATACTTGCTACTGCTACTAACTGTGGAGGAAGATTTCTAGAAAAAAGTCAGACTGGAAGCAAGCCAAAAATTTAATTGTGCATGGCTACTTTGCTGTGTCTGTAGCTAACAGAAAGATTATTTTAAGAAACTCACTTCATGAAATAGATGTTTCTACCCTGGTAGTTGAGAAGTAGAGCTTTTAAAGTAAACAACGAAAAGCCAGCATCTCTCTTGGTGGCTTATTTCACCTGTCTGCCTGAAGACAGGAAACAGGCTTAAGGGCATACTTAGGTTTCTTCCAGCTCAGAATCTTCTGGGATTCAACAAAAGTGAGTTTCATTCTATATCTGAATTAACCTTAAAGAAGTCTAGCTAAAAGTGGAAGAGTAGAGATTTGTTCCATATGTGATTAAAGTGTGACTTTTGGGAGTAATTTTTCTAAAATATGTGCCATGAGTAAAATTAGAGAATTTCATCTCTGAGTGAGGGTAGAATTATATACATATATATCTTGAATCTACATATGCATCTTGAATATATATCTCTTGAATATATATACATATATAACTTGAACATATGTATACGTGTGTGTGTGTATATATATATGTATATACACACACATACATGTATACATATATGTGTACAAATATATACACACACGTATAAAGTTTTGGTTATATCTGTTTACCTGACCTAATTTGAGATCAGGCCCAAAGATTTTCTTAAATGTATGGTGCCAAGGCACAGAATTAAAACTTCTTGATGAAATATTTTAACTTATTTCAAATTAAATTTTCTATGTACCAGAATTTCTTGTTTGATTTATCTTAAAATCCTGTTATATCTTTATACACACTCATTCAACTTATCTAAATGCCTAACTATCAATCAACCCAAATAATATGGTGAAAAAAGGAAAGAGTAGTAACCTTTCTATAGTGTTATAATAGCAGCTGGGCTTAAAAACAACACTCTAACAAAGTTATTGCATATAGTTATATTTCAATTGATATTGTTTCACCTGAATTACACCTCTTTTCCCCAGAGTAGCTCCTTTGTCATCCATAGTACAATCTGTAAAATTACACACTGATACAGAGGCCAGTGTAACCACCCGTGCAGTCATCAATGACAGGTGCTCTGCTTTCCCCTGTGAGCAGTGCCAGTAGGTTTGGCGTGGTGAGAATGAGGCTCCTGGAAAGATGGCAGTGAAGGAGATAGCATATTTTCCCTTCTGAAATAAGTTTATCAGAGATTAAAAGGAAGAGACCCCCTCCGAGTCATGGGTAAAATGTGGTTTCCATGGCCCCAAGGGCAGCCCTTGAGTACTCAGGAGGTGCACCCCAGCTTTCCCGGTTCACCACTCCCATGTAACCACCAGCCCCTTGATTTCAGCAGCCCCATTTTCCCCACCCCTAGGAGGGAGCACTAGTGAACACTTGAAGCTAGTCATTTAACTACATCATCTTAGTTTGGGCTCATCAAAATCAAATTTGTGTTAAGGTATATTTTAAGACAGACAAATGGTTTCTATTTTCTTTCAACAAGATTTTTTTTTTCTATAAAATGTACTTGTGAGGTACTGTATGTAGGTGTCTTTTGAAAGGTAAAAAGACTACAATGCAAAATGTTGTTATTAATCATTTTGTTGGTTTTCTCATTTTAACAACAACCACTAAATACATTTCAGGAATCCACTATTCAGATGGCTGTCTCCTGCGGACATGGAATACATGAAGAATAGAAGTAATATGTCCTGAATGTTGCAAAGCAAAATCTATGCTGATTTCACAAAGTTTTTAGCTAATATGCCAGAAACACTTCCAAAACTTTGGTGTTGTTTTTGTTTTTGTCCTGTATAATTTATGATGGTTTTACTTATATTAAATAGAAGAAATTTAAATTAAATTAAAAGAACTAACCAACAAAGTGCCTAGCATGCCTGGCACTAATGAATATTACCTATTGTTACAATTATTATGTTTATGAGTTTTTGTTAATTATAAATCAAACATGTGTAATTGTATATAACTAAAGATACTTCTGCATGATACCAAATACCTATTTGAACACATTCATTTGCTGAATTAATGAATAGTTTTTTATATATTTCCCAATTCTATTTTAATTTAAAGGCTACATATCAAGAGCCATAGCTACAGTTCCTATATTTTTCTCTGGGCCTGCTCTGCCTTGTAATTCTCTGGGCCTGCTCTGCCTTGTAAGGTGCAACCCATTCTAATATTAGAATTGTTTTCTTACTTTGTTTTGGAACTACTATTTTGTACACTTGAAAAAACTCTTTATAAGAATGCTGATATGCTAAGATGAACAAGACAAGTCTCTGTCCTCAAGGAGGTTAGAGTGGAAAAAAGGCAAGTATAATTACCATGAGGTAAGTGCTATGATAATCATTAACCCAGAGTGGATCCATTCAACCTTGGGAAGGATGGTCAGAGGAAAGAAGTTTCCTGAATTTTGAGGTCACCACACTGAGTCCTGAAGAACCCATACAAATGAGTCAAGTAAAAAGTAATAGAGGTAGAAAAGAAAAGGGGATTACTGAGGAACAGTATGAAGAAGGTCCTGAAACAGAGAAAGCATGGAAACATTCAAAGAGGGAAGGTCAAGAACTGAGTTGATAAAGGGCCCTGTTAAACTGTGCTAAGGAGTCTTAGGTTTTGTACAGAGGTCCTTGGGAAATTTTTAAACAAAATCAAATTAATTTGATTAATTGATTTTAATCAAATTAATTTTTACAAAATCAAATTTCAGCCTTTTAAAGATTACTCAGCTTTAGTATAAACAATGATTGGAGGGCAAAGGCCAGAGTCATGAGGATTTCTAACTAATGAACTGCAAATTCTACCAAGAAGTAGTAGACAGATGCAAGAGAAATTGAGGGAAAGAGGAACCTAGAGTCATGCCTAGGTTTCTTGGCAGCTGGAAGATAGTGGTGTACAGGAGGAAAAGCAGATTGTAGTGATGATGCAAGTTGGAGATGACTACAGGACATCCAAGAGGATATATAAACAGGCACTGGATATATGACTCTGAAGCTCAGGAAAGAAGTCTAGACTAGAACTGTAGTTGAGGAATCTGCAACATAAAAGTAGTAATGCCCAGATTTGAACAATATGAGCCACCTCTCATATTTAAGATCTCAGTGATAAAGTTTAAAAAATTATAATCTCCTACTCTAGTAAGATAAAAGCCCCAAACAATTCTTTACTCCCCATGCATTTCTTAATCTCAGACTGGAGTGTCTCTTAGCTACCTGCATTCCTTCAATAGCTGCCATCTAAACTGTCTTTTAATGCAATGAGTGTAATTCCTTAGGACAACCAAGGTTGAATGAATACAAATTGAAGTTTCTCATATGCTCTACATTTAAGTGTCCACAAGGTCAACAGGACACATAAGATTATCACAACACTAGCCCTTCCTTCACAAAGTTTATAACCTTCATCCCTACAGCACCAAGCAAAATTACATTCCCAGAAGGAAGTATAGTCCAGAACTATATTACTGTTGCCTGCTAAACACCACAGCATAGATTTTGAGTCACCTTAGAGAAAAGGGGTATAAAGGCATGACAGGAGAAAATGTTGACTTCAGCCTCATTAGGACTGGTTATAAATGCCATGGATGTATTACATTGAGACTCCAGATATGTGACCTCCACTGGGCCCTCTAGGGAAGCAGAAAGGTCAGGGAAGATCAGGACTAAAAATTGGCCTGAATATTGGACTATTAACAAGTCTTTGTTGACCTTACTGAAAACAGTTTCAAGGGAAGATAGGAGTGGAAGTCAAATTGTAATGGGTTAAGAAGAGAATGAGAAGTGAGGAAGTAAATATTTAGTGTAAGGTTCTTGCTCTGGTCTGATTGTTTCTCCCTAAAATTCATATGTTGAAATCCTAATGCCCATTGTGATAGTATTAGGAGGTGGGGCCTTTGAGAAGTGCCTAGGTCATGAGGGTGGAGCCCTCATGAATGGGATTAGTGTTCTTATAAAAAGAAACCCTACAGAGATCCCTTGCCCCTTCCACCAAGTGAGGACACAGTAAGAAGGAGCCAGCTATGAAGCAGGAAGAGCTCTCACCAGAACATGACCATGCTGGCACCATGACCTTGAACTTCCCAGCTGGAAGAGCTGTGAGAAATAGATTTTTGTCATTTATAAGCTACCCAATCTGTGGTATTTTGCTATAGCAGCCCAAACAAAGACAGGGCTATTTCACAAAGAACCTGGAATAAGAATTCAAGGAGAGAGAGGTAAATAAATATAAGGTTGCACAGGGTCGAGAGAGAGCTGTTTGCTTGTTTTTGCTTTTGCTTTTTTTTTTTTTTTTTTTTTTTTGGATGAGAAGCCTTTCAAGGATGCTTTATACTGAAGGAAAGGAGTTCATAAAGAGGAAGCAAGAGAAGATAGATAGAAGAGGAAACAGCAAGGTCCTGGAGGAAATGGAGGATGGGATGAGGAGCATCTTTTGAAACTAGTGGAAAAGATGCTGAATCAATCAGTAATTTTCAGTTGAAAAAGTGTCAGAAACCCAACTCTAGCTTAAGCAGAACAGGAAAGTTATGATTTCTTTAAGGGTTGAAGCTGGCTTCACATTAGACCTACTGATATCAGAAGGTCTCCCTTTCCTCACTCTCTTGTTCTTCTTTGGGTTGGCTTTATTCTCAGGCTGGCTGTTTCTAGGAGATGCCAAAGATGGCTAGCAGTGGCTCTAAGTTCACATTCTAGCAGCTTAGAAACCCCAAAAGGCCAAGCACTCCTCTTTGTCCAACAGTTACAGTTAAAGCCCTGAGACTGACTCCTACTGGAAGAGATTAGGTCATATGTCCACCCCTTAATCAGTCAGGCTTGGTTGAGCTTAAGTAGCATGCCTACCTCCATCAGCTCCACTCAAACCATTTGACTTGGAAAAGGGTGGGGGGAGAGCCCCCAAAGGAAAATCAAGGTGCAGCTACCAAAAGAAGGGACATGGATGTTAGCCAGGCAAAAATGGTAGGTGAAAGGAGGGTAATAGAAGTAGAGAAAGTGAGACAGAGTTGTGTTAAAAGATAAGTAAGAATCGGCTAAAAGAAATGAGAGCGTAAGGAAGAACCCAACACTGAACATTAGAACTAGAGTGGAAGATACCATGATATAAGAATTTTTATGGCACTTAAACTCAGACTTGCTGCTCAATAAAGGGGGGAGAGGTAATTTCTTATATAAAAAAACAACTTTTTAAAAATTGAGGTATAATTGACATACATTATATTACTTTCAGGTGTACAAAATAATGATTCAATATTTGTAAATATTTCAAAATAATCACCACAATAAGTCCAGGTAACATCTGTCATCACACATAGTTACAGAATTTTTTCTTCTGATGAGAACTTTCAAGATTTACTCTCTTAGCAACTTTCAAATATGCAACACGGTATTATTAACTACAGTCGCCATGCTGTACCTCCCCATGACTTATTTATTTTATAACTGGAAGTTTTTTCCTTTTGACCCCCTTCATCCATTTCACCTACCTCCCCACCCTCCACCTCTGGCAACCACCTACCTGTTATCTTTTTCTATGGGCTTTTTTGGGGGTTTTTTTCCCACATATAAGTGAAATCAAATGGCAGTGATTGGCAGTCTTTCTCCATCTGACTTTTTCACTTATAATACACTCGGGGTCCATCCATGTTGCCAAAAATGGCAAAATTTCCTTTTTGTCTGCAGAGCAGTAGTCCATTATGTATATCTACCACATCATTAACCATTCATCCATCAATGGACACCTAGGTTGTTTCCAAATCTTGGCTATTGTAAATAGTGCTGCAATGAACATAGGGGTGTATGTATCTTTTCCAGTTAATATTTTCATTCTCTTCAGATAAATATCCAGATGTGGAATTGCTGGATCATATGGTAGCTCTATTTTCCATTTTTTTTAAAGGAAACTCCATACAGTTTTCCATAATGGCTCCACCAATTTATAACCCCACCAACAGTGTACAAGGGTTCCTTTTTCTCCTTGTTATTTGTTGTCTTTTTGACAATAGCTATTCTAACAGGTGTGAGATGATATCTCATTGTGGTTTTTATTTGCATTTCCCTGAAGATTAGTGATATTGTACATCTTTTCATGTACCTGTTGGCTGTCTGCATGTATTCTTTGGAAAAAATGTCTATTCAGGTCCTCTGCCCATTTTTTAAATCAAGCTGTTCATTTTTCTGTTTTTTTCAATGTCGAGTTACATGAGTCTTTGTATATTTGGGATATTAACCCCTTATGGGATATATTGTTTGCAAATACCTTCTCCCATTTAGTAGGTTGCCTTTTTATTTTGTTGATAGTTTCCTTTGCTGTGCAGAAGCTTTTTAGTTTGATGTAGTTTATTTATTTTTGCTTTTGTTTCCATTGTCTGAGGAAACAGATCAAAAAAAAATATTGCTAATACCAATGTCAAAGAGCATACTGCCTACATTTTCTTCTAGGAGTCTTATGGTTTCAGGTCTTACGTTTAAGTCTTTAATCTATTTTGAGTTGATTTTTGTATATGGTGTGAGAAAGTAGTCCAGTTTCATTCTTTTGCATGTAGACGTCCAGTTTTCTCAACACCATTTATTGAAGAGACTGTCCTTTCCCCATTGTATAGTCTTGGCTCTTTTGTTGTATATTAATTGACCATATATGCATGGTTTTATTCTGAGCTCTCTATTCTGTTCAATTGATTTAGTGTCTCTTTTTAATGCCAATACCATACTGTTTTGATTACTATAGCTTTGTAATATAGTTTAAAATCAGGACGGATGATGCTCCAGCTTTGTTCTTCTTTCTCAGGATTGCTTTGGCTATTGGAGGTCTTTTGTGGTTCTATACAAATTTTAGAATTGTTTGTTCTAGTTCTGTAAAAAATGGCATTGGAATTTTGATAAAGATTGCATTGAATCTGTAGATCACTTTGGGTAGTATGGACATTTATTTGAACAATATTAATTCTTCCAATCCATGAGCACAGACTATCTTCCCACTTATTTGTGTCTTCTTCATGTTCTTTCATTAGTGTCTTATAGTTTTCAGTGTACAGGTCTTTTACCTCCTATTTATTTTTGATGTAACTGTAAATAGGATAGTTTTGTTAATGTCTCTGTTAGTTTATTACTAGTATATATAACTGCAACCGATTTCTGTACATGATTTTGTATCCTGCAATTTTACTAAATTCATTTATTAGTTCTCACAGTTTTTTGATGGAGTCTTTAGGGTTTTCTATATACAGTATCATGCAGTAGTGACCATTTTACATTTTCATTTCCAATTTGGATGTCTTTTATCTTTTTCTTGCCTACGTTCTCTGGCTAAGACTTCCAATATATTGGTAAGAGTGGATATTCTTGTATTGTTCCTCTTCTTAGAGAAAAAGTTTTCATCGGTATGATGTTAGCTGTGGGCTTGCATATATGGCCTTTATTATGTTAAGGTACATTCCCTTTAAAAGAGAACTTTTATTAATTGAAGTTCCTATTATCAGGAAGCATCACACAGTTACCTGCCAATATATCATCTTGGTACATTCACTTACTTCTAAAGAGTTTGGCCATTAGAAAAGCAGAGATTGCTGCTGCACCAAACCCAAATCCATTTAGTTATGAAAGAACTCTTTATATTTCAAAGTTAAATGAGAAACAAGAGGGACTCTTTTTAAAGAACTGAATCTCAAACTTCCTCTGCCCAAAACTGACTTATTAAACTTCAGGTTGAATTAAAGACCAGTTCAGAAGATGTTCCAAAATTTCCATCTTTCTCTCCTCACACAAGCAATAATTCTTCACTTCCCCATCTCTAAGTTCTCTATTCATTCTCCCACTTCTAAACCCAAAGAATACTAATACATTCCAAAATAACATTTCCATATACCCAAGTTTCTGGATCCAGTTGAGGTAAATTTTTGGTCATGCCAATTCCTAAGCTCCTTTCTAAGGCTTCTTTGCCTTGGACAACTCCATTTTCAAAAGTAGTTTAATATAATTTACATATGCATCTAATCCAAATGGACTGCCTTCAGTGGAAGGAAACAAGTTGTCTCTAATGCACCCACTCTAGGGCTCCATGGTGGTACAGGCCACCACACCCATGTCCAGGCCTAGCCTCCTCCCTGAAGGTTGAGGAAGCCCATTTAATGAATGTCTTCTGAGCTGGACTGTTTATAAGGGGTCTCACTGAACCCCATAGCCTTTCCACAGCTCAAATCCTTGGAAAACATTTTTCAGATTCTGTGAAAGTCATATGTGATTAGTGCCAGTTAGGTTTGAACATTAGACTTTTTACTCATTAATCAAAAATCTATATTTGATATACAGTTTTCAGAGGGAATGTTTTAATCCTACAGATTTAAGTGTCCATGTTGTCAAGTGATATGAGAACCCAAAACCCCAGATTAATATTTGGAGATCATGATAACATTGACTTCAGATATTAAGGTAAGAATAATGTGGATTCATGACTTTGTATATAAATGTACAACTATTCTGTCCCCATTGGTAGAACACGGGTTTGGTACTAATCCATCTACACCACCTTAGCATCCCCCCCGGACACTGTCACTCTGCAGGCATTTACAACATATGCCCAGATGAATGCAACCAATGACTAGGATATAACAAAGACAACCGGCCCTGCTGACAATTGATTTTTACCCAATGGCAGCAATTTGGATGGAGAGAAATGGGAAAATGTAGGATAAGTCATCTTTTTTGAGGTCAAGTCTGCAGGGCACTAGGTCTGTCTCACTTCACACAGCTATTGAAACCAAACTCTCATGAAAGAGTACCTAAGGAAGGAAGAGAAAAATAAACCACTCACTAAGCACATTTACTGGAAAACAGTGTTTAACTATCAAAGGTTTAGGTTAGAATTTAGGATGATTCCTCTCTGTTAGATCCCTTAGCACTCTACCACTATTCCTAAAATCTTTCATAATCATACTAGTTTTTCATGACATCAAAAGCCAAAACAGCGTAAATTGCTGGAAAGTGTCTCAAATTACCTTAAAGACTACAAAGGATTTAGACTTCTACATGTAAAATGATCGTGGCCTCTTTTCTAGGCTTTTGGAGTATAACTTTCATAAGTCAGTAGGCCCACCAGAGTAATTAAATTAAATAGATTAAAATATACTGTTTACTGAGTTTTAGTGAAGTTTTATCTTGTGTATTTGAATGACAGGATAAAGTAGTATATTGCAGATTTCATATATTCCTTACTCTCCCTCTCTACTCCAGCCCCGTTTCAGCCTTTGGAAGTAGGTGTCTCCAGTACGCTGACGCCATATGTTCCTTCAGCCGCTGATCACATTACTCTGTAGCTTTCCCATATTCATTTTCTATGTCAAGACAAACCTCGTGGCCCTCTGTTAAGAGAGCCTGATTAAGGCTGTCTTTCATTAGTATTTCATGTTCCTGTTCTCCATTTTACCTGCACTCTGCCCTTTCATGTGGAAACCATCCTTCATACGAGCTGGAAATTGTCTTTCACTCACTTTTTCTTCTAAAGCCCTTAAGCTCGCTAATGCATAAATGGGTATGAGTATGGATGAAATAATACTCAAATGTACACATGGTGTTGTGAAATATATCGATATTTTATTAGTTTTATTCCAGGTAAACACATTTAACCAAATTGCAAATTACATCACAATTGAAGTTAGACAGAAAATCCCACCACATAGGACTTCTGAGGTTTGGTACAGTAGTTTGTTTTGATGGCCTCATGTATACAATCACTATAGTCAGTATTACACTTGCCACACTTACAGCTTATAGCTACAGGGTAGGAGAAATAAGGAGTAACATGGCGTGGGCATCCTAGTATTTCTACAGTCTTGTACATGATGTCTCTATATGTACAAACATCCTGGGACAGAGCATATTTGGGAAGAAACAGCTTGCCATTGAAGTCCTGAGGAAAGAATTAAAAAAGGAGCATACTGTGATAGGACTTTAGAAAATATATAGATAATGCAAACAGATACAAATCAATTCACTTATATTGCTTTGTCACAAACAGGACTGGAGGAGGATTCCTTAGTTCCATTCCCCGGTACTAACTCAACATATCCACACTAAATCCCATAGAGACAAAAGTGACACCCCCTCTTTTACCTTATATCATGAGAACAAGATAAGTTTTAAATAAATTTTGGAAGTAAAACTGTTATAAAATTATCTGTATCCACTCTGCTGAGTAGATACTGTAACCTGTGCACTCTACCTCTACAGAGCCAATAACCATCAGATTTTGGAAATGAGGTTGTGTTTTATCTCATTTTCTCTCTGGATAGAAATGGACTGAGTCTAGGTTTATCTAATTTTCAGCTGAAAGAAGTGAAATGAACTACATACCCGTGTCATACAATATCCAGCACAGATGGTGGTGTTGATGGTTAGGCAGTAAGCACACTCTTTCCTTTCGACATGCATCATATACTCAGTTGGAATACAAAAAGCCATTGCTTGCCCACATGCAAGGCCAAAAAGCACGGACATCAGGAAGATAGCAGTCATGCTAAATCAAAGATAAAATTAAAGAATCTGTTACATGTATCCTTTAGGACATTCAGAAGGGACATTCAGAAAGAGCTATAATGTGTGTGTATGTGTGTGTGTGTATAAATATATATATTTATTGAATGCCTACTTTGTCCTAGGCCCTATATTAGGTGTTTTTACATAGTTAATACTCTCAGTAACCTTTCTTTGTACACTTAGATGTGGCTATGATCCACATACCCCATAGTGACAGAGCTCACATAGTGAAAGTCCTGCTTGCAAGTTCCACTTAGCTCCACTGGGCAGTGAAATGGCAAGCCTGAAACACTATAACAGAAAAGTGGCAGGGACACATATGTCAACTAAGTACAAAATAATTCATTCAATGGAAACAATCAAAATACCTGCCTTTATCATTATAAGAAGTGAGTTAACAGGCTTCAGTAAGGGCTTTCCCAGAAACGTGCTTTTCTAAAAACTTTGGTTCAATAGCTTAAAAGGCCAACAAACTGGTCATAATAAGAAAAGGCAAAGAAATCAAGGAAGTGCATAATCAAACTTCAGTACCAGCTCAATGCAAACAGTCTTGCATATGATTCTACCCAATGCCTGTCAAGAAAGACAAGGCTAAAGGTCAACTAAAACTACCACTGGTGTTCAGGGGCTAACCCAGAAATCTAAAAACCCTTCTTCTCAACACTTAGGATATCCTTTAAGGTTGAAAGAATTAGAGTTGGAAAAATAAAATTATTTTACTCAGAAGTTGTATGGAACTCATTATCTTAAAAAGATTGTGGAGGCAAAAAATACAGATTGACACAATGAGAGTAATACAATCAAGGATGACAGGTCCACTGTAAGTTAGCCAGGAAAGTAAAATAAGTTTTGGGTACACGGAAGACAACAGAGGATCCACTGTGCCTCAGGCAGAACACGTATCTCTATAGAGCTTGTCTGATGAAGAGTGTGTTCACTATCAACTGGACTTTGTAATGAGTTGGATAATGTTATGACTTATAATTATTTAAGTTTTGCTACTGAGAGAGGGTAATCAAGTTTCAGACTTTTGGATGTAAGTTGATCACTTCAAAGACTGTACAGTTAGCTAGGCATATTTGGATTTTTTTCCTTCTCAAGTATCATTGTCAGAAAAGAAAATACATATCTTAATGGAGTAGTATTACCTTTGAACACAAACTTGTTTTATTATTCTATTAAATAAATTATAATTCATTAAATGTTGTTATTCAATCATGAAAAATGTATCAAGATTTTTCTCAATTTTTTTCTCAAATCTATCAATTATATCCCAAGAGCATCTTTAAGCTACATACACTGAAACTTCCATTAACTGAAACCTCATAGACTCTGCCTCAGTTAACAAGAATTTTTGTCTTTAATCAGCTCATAGAAAAAAATGAAACCACATTCAACAAGCTACCAGGTATTTATTTTAAATGTCAACTTCCAGAGATTAGTGGCCATTCCAACCAGTCTCCTATTTGGAGAATGAGAATTGCTGATAAATTAGACAAACATCTGTTGAGCATTTAAAGTAGGCACTGACAGACACAAAATGGATAAGCTATGGTCTTTGACCTCAAGGGCTGACAGTCTAGTGAAGGAGATAACTATGAACACTAATAATAAAAATACATATTGTTTAACTGATAACACCAAGTGTTGGTGATGATTTTGAGCAACTAGAACTTTCATATGTTGCTGGTGGGATGGTAAAATGGTACATACAAATATTTTGAAAATCAGTTTGATTGTTTCTTATAAAACTAAACATACACTTAACTGATGACCCAGCAATTCTATTCCTAGTCACTCAAGATAAATAAGAACAAATGTTAACAAAAAATAGGTAGTGTTTTAAGTGCTCTGAACGACTTGAAATTATGACTCTGACACCCACAATAATCAAAGATTTTTTTTTTCCTATATAGACAAGGAAGTGAACTAACCCATTAAGAATTGTTTTCTGGTGAATACTTTCAAATAAAATTTGCATATTTAAGCATTCCTTGGAGGTTTTTTGGTATTTCAATCACGGAGCAAAGTTATAAGAATTCCTTGCTCATGGAGTCTGGTTTTCTCAGTGCTTCACAAATGCGAGCTCCCTCTGTGGTATAGAGCTGGTTCCATTATTTTAGAGCCACAGACTTAGAGGATCCTCTGCAGGATCTTAAAAATATCGACTGAGGGACTTCCCTGGTAGTCCAGGGGTTAAGACCTCACCTTCCAATGCAGTGGGTGCGGGTTCGATCCCTGGTCGGGGAGCTAAGATCCCACATGCCTTGCGGCCAGAAGACATAAAACAGAAGAAATATTGTAACAAATTCAATAAAGACTTTAAAAATTGTCCACATCAAAAAAAATTGACTGAGTAAATGATATAAAATATTCACCTGTCATGATCATATGGTTCTTGCCCATCTAGCTAGCCAGCTACTGAATTTTTGCCTTAGGAAATAATTAACTTCACATATTTTAACTTTTAGCTCTATGATCTATATAAAATAGATATGTGCTGACCTAGTGGTGAGAATATTGGTCGTGGAGTTAAGGAACAGAATTCTATTTCAAGATCTCCCATGGATATATGAGAAATCGACTAAAATATTGAATCTATCTGGGCCTAATTTCCCCATCTGCAAAACAGAAAAAGACAAGTACACCTGATCCTTTTTAAAACTGTAGAATAAAAAACAGTTTTAGAACTTTTACCCATTGTTGTCATATTCATTATGGCCACTTCACATTGTTCTGAAGTTCCTCTTATAAATGTAAAACTCCAAATTAACAAAAAGAAAAATTAAAAGTGCTGAATCATCATCAGCAGTAGCTATATAACTTAGTAAAGAAAGTAAGAATTATTCTTTCTCCTTTACTGCAAATAGTAAAACCCAAAGAATCTTTCTGGGGCTCAATTTCTTCAGCTGTAAAAGAAAAGACTTAGAACCACAAGATGATCAGGAAGGACTTTTCAGCACACATAGACTATGATCCTATGTGATAAATTAGTGTCCGGTCCCTGGTCTAAGAGATAGTGATCTAGAATTATGCTTTCAGATTTTATTGCAATTGTGTGTAACTGAGAAATTAAGAAATTTGTACCTTCATTTTTCCATATACTCCTTCCTAAAATCATAATAAGTATAAAACAATACATGTGAAGCACTTGGAATGCTACAGAAGACTATGTAACTATATAATATTGAGTATATAAATCAGTGTTAGTTAATACCTCCCTAGATGATCTGCCACAGTTTCTCCTTTATTGTCACCTGGATTCTCATCCTCTGCAACTTAATTGCCTCTTTTAAAATCATTCAAAAATGATTTATTGAGCACCTAAACACAGAGGTGTGATTTTAGGCCCTAAATAATGAGAGATGCCCTTTTCAGTGCCATGACCACTATGTCTACACTTTCAACATTTGTACTTATTCCAAAATATCCTCTGTCCTTTGCCCCTTACCCAGGCTTTTCTCTCATCTTTTTGTTCTCACTACCTTCATTCTTAAGCACATTTCTCTCTTCTCTGCTAATTGCCTTCACCAATCTTTTCTCCCCAAATCCCTTACTGTGCTATGAAAAGAATCAATTGCCCACCCTGTGAACTCCAGGAAGTTCACTAAAGCAATATATTTTTCTAGAGAGCAAAATGTACTATAAGTCAGGTGTGTGCTTTGGAAACTATCCAAGGGGGTTTAGCTATAACTAAAACAATAAAGAGTAAATTACCTCTGCAGGTACCCAAAACTGAATTTATTCCCAACTTTTCTCAAAAGTACATTATCATCAAAGATAACCATTAGTAATTGACAGGATTTAATACACAGATGATTTAACTGATTAAAACATTTAAATCACATGTAAATAGTAAAGGAAGGCCATGAATATCAATCAGCCTTCATTAGGGAATTGACCAATTTTTCCTCTTCTTTGAAGTCAGTAGAATTTTTTTTTATCCTTACATATGTAGTTCATTCATATTCACCTATCACTGAACAATTTTGGAGCAATAACTAGAATTTCTAGAGCCTAGCAAAGCAAATTGTCCCTCAGCATTTGCCATTTTTAAATAAATGTTAAAATGATGAAAATGAAAATAATTTAGAATAACAACATTTCATTTCACAGTGCCTTCTCAGTGTAGACACCTACCTTACTTTGCATTGGGGAGCTGATGCTGTAATGACCCAGACTAAAGCTCTTGGTTCATTTTATACCCTTCAGGATAATTCCTCTCTGATCTTCTTGTTTATATAATCACGTTTGAATTACTGCTTCCTTATCTAAAAACCATCTATTGAAAATTCATACTGAACCCCAAATAAAATGTGTTTAGACAAACAATTTCACAACATCTTCCTCTGGAAACTCTGACATTATTGCAGCATGAATTTCCTTTTCTCCTATTTCAAAATAAAATTACCCTTGTAAATATATCCTTTATTAATATTTATTAATAAAGGAGAAAAACACAGAAGGATAAAAAACAAATTCAAAACAAAAAACCCTTAAACATCATCTAAGTAAGTCTTGGGAATGAAAATTTGGGGGGGGCTTGAGTGCCCCAAATTTTACCTAAATGTTCATCTAGAGATATATACAATTATTGCTCATCTATAAAGCAAAGGTAACTTCTTTATGGTAATCCAGGACAATTGGCATACATCTTGCTGATTAAAACCTCCCCAAAATTAGTTCAAAATATTTGTTTTTTCTTTGGATTTAAAAAATAATAAGTAAAATTTACATGTGGGAAACAATAGTCATTTAAGTAAATGGCCAAATATTTTGAGATGTCAAAATGACTGAGCGCAAATCCTGGCTCTGCCATTTACTAGTTATATGACTTTAGCATGCTTGAGCTCTCTTTACTTCAGTTTCTTTACCTATTTAAAGATAATACCAGTTTCTTAAGAACTGCTTTTGCTGCATCCCATAGGTTTTGGGTTGTTGTGTTTTCGTTGTCTTTTGTTTCTAGGTATTTTTTGATTTCTTCTTTGATTTCTTCAATGATCTCTTGGTTATTTAGTAGCATATTGTTTAGCCTCCATGTGTTTGTGTTTTTTATGTTTTTTTCCCTGTGATTGATTGATTTTTAATCTCATAGCGTTGTGGTCAGAAAACATGCTTGATACAATTTCAATTTTCTTAAATTTTCCGAGGCTTGATTTGTGACCCAAGATGTGATCTATCCTGGAGAACATTCCATGTGCACTTGAGAAGAAAATGCATTCTGCTGCTTTCAGATGGAATGTCCTATAAATATCAATTAAGTCTATCTGGTCTAATGTGTCATTTAAGGCTTGTGTTTCCTTATTAATTTTCTGTCTGGATGATCTATCCATTGGTATAAGTAGAGTGTTAAAGTCTCCCACTATTACTGTGTTACTGTCCATTTCCCCTTTTATGGCTGTTAGCATTTGCCTTATGTATTGAGGTGCTCCTATGTTGGGTGTATAAATATTTACTATTGCCGTCATCAAAAAATCTACAAACAATAAATCCTGGAGAGGGTGTGGAGAAAAGGGAACCCTCTTGCACTGTTGGTGGGAATGTTAATTGATACAACCATTATGGAGAACAGTATGGAGGTTCCTTAAAAAACTAAAAATAGAACTACCATATGACCCAGCAATCTCACTACTGGGCATATGCCCAGAGAAAACCATAATTCAGAAAGACACATGCACCCCAATGTTCATTGCAGCACTATTTACAATAGCCAGGACATGGAAGCAACCTAAATATCCATCAACAGAGGAATGGATAAAGAAGATGTGGTACACATGTACAATGGAATATTACTCAGCAAGAAAAAGGAACAAAATTGGGTCATTTGTAGAGACATGGATAGACCTAGAGAGTGTCATACAGAGTGAAATAAGCCAAAAAGAGAAAAGCAAATATCGTATATTAATGCATATATGTGGAATCTAAAAAAATGGTATTGATGATCTTATTTGCAAAGCAGAAATAGAGACACAGATGTAGAGAACAAACGTATGGATACCAAGGGGGAAGGGGGGGTGGGATGAACTGGGAGATGAGGATTGACATATATACATTATTGATACTATGTATAAAATAGATATCTAATAAGAACCTACTGTATAGCACACGGAACTCTACTCGATGCTCTGCGGTGACCTAAATGGGAAGGAAATCCAAAAAAAGCAGACATATGTATACATATAGCTGATTTACTTTGCTGTACAGTAGAAACTAACACAACATTTTAAAGCAACTATACTCCAATAAAAAAAAAACTAGCTCACAAATTTTTTAAATTTTAAAAAGTGATAATATTAGTGTTTATGTAAAGCACTTAACACAGTGTCTGGTATATAATAAGTGCTTAATAAATGGTAGGTAATCTATAATAACTCAACTTTTTTATTTAAAAAATATTTAGTTACAGAACCTAGTACATAGTAGGCAATTATTACATTTGTTGAATGCATAAATGGCTGAGGGAGTGCATGAATAAATAATTACTGAATTTTTGGTACCAACATACACTTTTCTCCATTCCATAGCTGTAACTCAATTTTACCCCTTTTAACCCATTTGCATCACTGTAACAAAAGTAATATGCCAAAAGTTCAATGAGAATATCCCATTGCCCTCAGCAAAAAGTCCAAACTCCTTAGTATTATTTACCAAGTCCCTCACAATCTATTTTACCTCTCTAGTTTTATCTTTCGCCATCTCCCACCTTCCCCCTATCTTCCCTACCTTTTCTCCACTTCCTATGTTTTTCAGCCACACTGCATGAGTTCCTCAGATTAGTCACATCCTTTCTTGCCTCCAAGTCTTTTCATATGTCATTCCTTCTATCTGGAACATTTGCCTGATCCTTCATTCTATGCCTCATCTTATCCAACTCCTGCTCATTCTTTTTTTTTGAATGGGTTGTTCCTTTTTTTTTTTTAAGATTTATTATTTATTTATTTATTTATTTTATTTATTTTTGGCTGCATTGGGTCTTGGTTGCGGCATGCGGGATCTTCATTGAGGCATGCGGGATTTTTCGCTACAGCGTGTGGGCTCTTTGTTGCAGCGTGCAGGCTTCTCTCTAGTTGTGGTGTGCAGGCTCCAGGGCACGTGAGCTCTGTAGTTGTGGCACGCGGGTTCCAGAGAGCATGGGCTCTGCAGTTTGTGGCACAGCAGGCTCTCTAGTTGAGATGCGTAAGCTCAGTAGTTGTGGCGCACGGGCTTAGTTGCCCCATGGCATATGGGATCTTAGTTCCCTGACCAGGGATCAAAGCCGCATTCCTTGCATTGTAAGGTGGATTCTTTACCACTGGGCGACCAGGGAAGTCCCTCCTGCTCATTCTTTTTTTCTTTCTTTTTATTTATTTATTTATTTATTTATTTATTTTTGGCTGTGTTGGGTCCTCGTTTCCGTGCGAGGGCTCTCTCCAGTTGCGGCAAGCGGGGCCACTCTTCATCGCGGTGCGCGGGCCTCTCACCATCGCGGCCTCTCTTGTTGCGGGACACAGGCTCCAGATGCGCAGGCTCAGCAGTTGTGGCTCATGGGCCTAGTTTCTCCGCGGCATGCGGGATCCTCCCAGACCAGGGCTCGAACCCGTGTCCCCTGCACCGGCAGGCAGACTCCCAACCACTGCGCCACCAGGGAAGCCCCTCCTGCTCATTCTTAATGGATAAAGAACGCCTTTGCAAAGCTTTCTCTGTTTCTCCAAGGTCTTTCTCATGGTTAGTGGTTTTAAGAGAATTAGAGGAAATATATAGAACATCTGGCACATGGTAGATGCTCAATAAATCATAGATATTATAGATTATTGACAATCCCATTAGTCTTCACTTATCCTAGTCTATATTATTAATAAAAGTTATTGAAAAAAAATGAGGCCTGGTATAGCTGAGTCTCCTTGGAGGGGAGATGGGAAGGTCAAGAGAGAATCTAGGATATATACCAGAAAAAGTCATTTTGGAACCCTCAAATCTTGGGAATATGAGCTACTGTGTAGTAAGGGAAGAACTACGAAAACAGGGAAAGGGACTTCCCTGGTGGTCCAGTGGTTAAAACTCCACGATCCCAATGCAGGGGGCCCGGGTATGATCCCTGGACAGGGAACTAGATACCTCATGCCGCAACTAAAGATCCACATGCCAGAACAAAGATCCCACACGCAGCAACGAAGATCCTGTGTGCTGCAACTAAGACCTAGCGTAGCCAAATAAATTTTAAAAAAAAATTTTTTTTAAAGAAAAGAAAACAGGGAAAGTGGAAACGAGGGTGCCAAACTTAACCTGCTTCATGTGATGCTATGTTAAGACAAGAGTATGGTAACTCTGGGAACGTTAGATGTTTGTTTCTAATGGAAGTAGTGTCTCTGTTGTATGAAGTAGATTCAGGAATTCAGTTTCTAGCAGATTTATACACACGTCTCTGGGAAATATACATACACATAATAGGTAACTGATAAACACTTGGCCTATTACTAGAAGAACTATGATAAATATCATACATTTGGGTAATAGTTTTCTTTTCAGAAACACTCTCACATATGTGATCTCATGCTGTTAAAAGAATCCAGGCAGATTGAACTTTCACTTCTGGCCTAGATTTACTCTCCCACCTAAAATAACTATAAATAGGACAAAATATATGAAACAAGGTACTACACACACATTGAATATTAGACAGCAAAGGAAAATTACCTCAGAGAAATGGGATGCAAACAAGCGAACTATAGCTTACTGCCTGGAGAAAGTTTCTGGCCTACTGGTGTAGGGAGGGGTACCAAGGAAGACGCCAGACATGTCCCCAAAATGAGGAGATGGACCTGAGAGTTCTTGGAGCTCAAGGCACCTAGAGTTCACAAAGAAGAGTACTGGAGAGGAGAGAACTGTGCAGAGAGAAAATTCTAGAGATGTGTAGAGGATCTCTTTGAGTATTCAGCTAAAAACTGATAAACTCATGCCTGATGAGGCTGAGAAAATAAATTTCTGAAAGGTTTAAAAGGACAGTCCTGGGGCTCACACAGATATAGGAATAGCACATGTTCCAACCAGCAACAGTGAAAACTCTCCTGATTCATGGGAAATTGAGTAATATACTTACAAAGATTTTGCCTCATTTGTGGGGAAAAATTAGCCCCAGACTAAATGCTATTCTGACCCTGCCTAGCAAAACTTAAAAGCAAGATCCCAAAGAATCAACTGTTTACAAATAACAGAACTGAGTCAAATAAGAAAACTGAAGAATATTTATATAAATACAAAAATATCTGTAGAGAACAAACTAGTAGTTACCAGTTGGGAGAGGAAAGGGAGGAGGGGCAAGATAGGAGAAGGAGATTAAGAGGTACAAACTACTACAATAAAATAAATAAGTTACAAGGATATATTGTACAGCACAGGGAATATAGCCAATATTTAAGAACTTTAAATGGAGTATAATCTCTTAAAATATTGAATCACTATGTTGTATACCTGAAACTAATGTAATATTGTAAATCAACTATACTTCAATTAAAAAAAAGAATACAACAATATCTGGTACCCAAAAAGGTATAATCTACAATATGTGGCATTCAATGAACAAATTACTAGACATGCGAAGAAGCAAGAAAATACAACTCATGATGAAGAAAAAATTAATCAATTGAAACTGACCCAGAAATGGTATATATAATAGAATTAGTAGACAAAAGAGATCAAAACATGACATCACCAAATGAACACAATAATTTTCCAGTAACTGATGTCAAAGAAATGGAAATTTGTGAGTTACCTGAGAAAGAATTCAAAATGATTATTTTAAAGAAGCTCAGCAAGATTCAAGCGAACATAGACAGACAACTCAATGAACTCAGGAACACAATACATGAAAAAATGAGAACTTTAACAATGAGATAGAAATCATAAAACATAAAGAACCAAACAGAAATTCTGGGGCTAAAGACTATGTAATCATATTGAACTCTGGGATATGAGTTAAAAGACAGGCTTGTTGAAAATAACCATAGCTATAATATTTTGTTAATGAATACATGATATAAAAAGATGTAAATTGGGGCACCAACAACATAAAGCTGGGGGGCAAGTAAATGTGTAGAACATTTATGCAAATTAAGTTGTTATCAGCTTAAAAATAGACATAAATATGAGATGTTTATATAAGCCTCACAGTAATCACAAAGAAAAACCTATAATTGATACACAAATGAGAAATAGAAAAGAATCAAAGCATACAACTACAAAAAGTCAACAATTCACAAAGATGGCAAGAGAGGAAGAAAGAAAAAAAGAACTACAAAACAGTCAGAAAACAGTTAACAAAATGATAATAGTAAATTCTTAAATATCAATAATTACTCTAAATGTAAATGGTTTAAATTCTCCAAAAGACACATAGAGTGGCTGAATGGATTAAAAAAAAAGTCTCAATAATATGCCTATAAGAGACTCACTTAAGCTTTAAGGATACTCATAGGCCAAAAGTGAAGGATGGGAAAAGATAGCCCATGCACATGGAAACCAAAAGAGAGCAGGGACAGCTATACTTATACCATACAAAATAGACTTTAAATCAAAAGCTGTAACAAGAGACAAAGAAGGCCATTAAATAATGATAAAGGGGTCAATTCATCAAGAGGCTATAACAATTATAAATATATATGTATTCAATATTGGAGCACTTAAATATATTAAACAATGATTAACAGATGTGAAGGCAGAAATAAACAGCAATGCAATAACAATAGGGGACTTAAATATCCCACTTTCAATAATGGATAGATCACCCAGACAGAAAATCAACACAAAAATAGTAGACTTGAAATATGCTTTAGGCCACACAGACCTAACAGACATATATGCAACATTCTATCCAATGGCAGCAGAATGTACATTCTTCTTAGGCACACATGGAACATTCTCTAGGATAGATCATATGTTAGGTCACAAAACAAGTCTTAACAAATTTAAGAAGACTGAAATCATATCTAGCAACTTTTCTGATGACAATAGTATGAAACTACAAATCAATAACAGGAAAACTGGAAAATTTACAAATATGTGGAAATTAAAACAATATTCTCCTGAACTACCAATGAGTCAAAGAAGAAATGATAAAATGTCTTGAAACAGATGAAAATGGAAACACAATCTACTAAAACTTATGGGGTGTAGTAAAAACAGTTCTAAGAGGAAAGTTTAGAGTTACAAATGACTACATTAAGAAAAAAGAAAGATATCATAGACAACCTACAATTATGTCTCAAGGAACTAGAAAAAGAAGAATAAACTAAGCCCAAAGTTAGCAGAAGGAAGAAAATAATAAAGATTAGAGCAGAAATAAATGAAATTGAGACTAGACAGACTATAGAAACCAATGAAACTGGGTTGGGTATTTTCAAAAACATAAACAAAATGACAAACTTTTAATTAGACTCACCAAGAAAAAAAGGGAGATAACTCAAATAAAACTATAAAGGAAAAAAGGGACATTACAACTGACAACAGAAATACAAAGTACCATAAGAGACTATAAATAATTAATTATATACCAACAAATTAGATAACCTAGAAGAAATGGATAAATTCCTAGAAACTTACAAGTTACCAAGATTGAATCATGTAGTAATAGAAAATCTGAACAGATCAATAATGAGTAAGGAGATTGAATCAGTAATCAAAAATCTCCCAAAACTAAAAGCCCAGGACCAGATGGCTTCACTGGTGAATTCCATTGTAAAAAGAATTAATACCAATCCTTTTCAAACTCTTCTCAAATAATTGAAGAGGAAAGAAAACTTCCAAATTCATTTTATGAGGCCAGCATTACACTGCTATTAAGCCGTAAAAGGACACTAAAGACAAGAAAACTAGCTATTGTAAATAATGCTACATGGAAGCAACATAAATGTCCATCAATGGAGGAATGGATAAGGAAGATGTGGTACATATATACAATGGAATATTAGCCATATAAAGGAACAAAATTGGGTCATTTGTAGAGCCGTGGATGGACGTAGAGAGTGTCATACAGAGTGAAATAAGTCAAAAAGAGAAAAACAAATATCATATATTAATGCATATATGTGGAATCTAGAAAAATGGTATAGATGATCTTATTTGCAAAGCAGAAATAGAGACACAGAAGTAGAGAACAAACGTATGGATACCAAGGGGGAAAGTGGGAGATGGGAGGAATTGGGAGATTGGGATTGACACATATACACTGTTGACACTATGTATAAATTAGACAACTAATGAGAACATACTGTATAGCACAGGGAACTCTACTTAATGCACTGTGGTGACCTAAATGGGAAGGAAATCCAAAACAGAGGGATTTTTATATATACATATATTTAAAAAAGTATATACATATACATGTATGTATAGCTGATTCATTTTGCTGTACAGTAGAAACTAACACAACATTGTAAAGCCACTATACTCCAATCAAAATTAATTACAAACAAAGAATTTACTCTGTTACAACACCAAGAAGCAATCGGGAGAACACCACCACCAATAGGATAAAGCTAATCCAAGTTCTAATGGTCTAATATTGCCCATTAGTAGATAAATAGTGCAACTTATGCTGAAATTCACATGGAGTTAAGATGGACCTATTAATTTGGAGGAATAATTAAATATGAACAGTCTGGAAAATGTAAATACGGTAGTACTATTTCTTTTTTACCCATCTCAAGTCTCTTTTTAATTTAGAAATATTAAAATGCATTATGCATATTGTGGTTTGTTCTCAAATGACCACATTTAGTATGTTAAGTTTTAGAGCATAGTAGTTTATTTAACACTAATTACAAATTCATTTATTGAATTAAATTTAAATGTTATAGCTTTTGTTATAGAGTTCCAAAGCCGAGAAAATATAAACAATTCAACATCCTTAAAAGAAAAAAAAAAAGAACGAAATAATGCTATTTGCAGCAACATGGATGGACCTAGAGATTGTCATACTGAGTGAAGTTGTCAGACAGAGAAAGACAAATATCATATGATATCGCTTATATGTGTAATCTAAAAAAATGGTACAAATGAACCTATTTACAAAACAAAAATATAGTCACAGATGTAGAAAACAAATTTATGGTTACCAAGGGGGAAAGGGGAGAGACAGATAAATTGGGAGATTGGGATTGACATGTACACACTACTATATATAAAATAGATAACTAATAAGAACCTACTGTATAGCACAGGGAACTCTACTCAATACTCTGTAATGACCTATATGGGAATAGAATCTAAAAAAGAGTGGATATATGTATATGTACAACTGAATCACTTTGCTGTACACCTGAAACTAACACAACATTGTAAATCAACTATATTTCAATAAAAAATTTTAAAAACAAACAACAAAAACAATGGGATACTACTATGCCTCCATTAGAATGGCTTAATTAAAAAGACTGAACATACCAAGTGCTACTGAGGATGTGGAAGACTAGAACTCTTATACATTGTTGATGGGAATGTAAAATGGCGACCACTTTCAAAAATATTTTGAAGCCTCTTAAAAAGTTAAACATAAACATACCATGTGACCTACCCATTCCATAGCTAGCTCTTTTTCCAAGCAAAGTAAAAGTGCATGTCAACACAAAAACTTGTATACAGATGTTTTAGCAGCTTTATTGGTAGTAGCCAAACCCTGGAAACAACCCAAATGTCCTTCAACAAGTGAATGAGTAAACAAACTGTGGTATAACCATATAATAGAATACTATTCAGCAATAACAATGAATGAACTATTGATATTAGACATGGATGAAACTCAAAATAATTATTCTGGGTAAAGAAGCCAAGCAAAAAAGAGTGCATGCTTTATGACTCCATTTGTATAAAATGCTATGAAATTCAAACTAACCTATGGTACATGAAGTACATCAGTGGTTTCCTGGCGACAAGGGGAGAGACAGAGGATGATATTATGAAGATTATGAGCAAAATTTTGGTGGATATGGATATGTTCATTATTTTGATACCATGATGGTTTTAAAACTTATTAAATTGAATACTTTAAATATGTGCCATTAATTGTTAATTATATCTCAATAAAGATTTTTTAGAAACTAAAAGAAAGACAAGAACACTATAGGCCAAAATCTTAAATGAACATAGATGCAAAAATTTTAAACAAATGTTAGCAAACCAAATTCAACAACAGATTAAAAGGATCATGTACCACGATCAAGCACAATTTATCCCTGGGATGCAAGGATAGTTCAACATGAGCAAATAAATCAATGCAATACACCACATTAACAAAATGAATAATAAAAAGCATATGATCATCTCAATAGAAATAGAAAATACATTCAACAAAATTCAATGTCATTTCATGATAAAAAATCTCAACAAGTAAGGTATAGAAAGAATGTACCTCAACATAATAAAGGCCATATATGATAAGTCCACAGCAAACACCATACTCAGTGGTGAAAAGTTAAAAATCTTCTCCTCCAAGATGAAAACAAGACATGCAGGCTCACTACTGCCACTTCCCTTAATTCAACATAGTAAGGGAAGTCCTACTCACAGCAATTAGGGAAAAAAAGAAATAAAGGCATCCAAATTGCAAAAGAAGAAGTAAAGTGATCTCTGCAGATTACGTAATCTTATACACAAAACCCTTAAAGACACCACCAAAAAAAAAAAAAAGTTAGACCTAATAAATGAATTCAGTAAAGTTGCAGGATACAAAATCAACATGCAAAAGTGAATCACATTTCTATACATTAACAATGAACTAACAGAAAGAGAAATTAACAAACCAAACCCATTTAAAATAGCATCAAAAACAATAAAATACTTAGGAAAAATTTAACTAATGAGGTGAAAGACCTGTACACTGCAAACCATAAAAACACTGATGAAATAAATTGAGGAAGTCACAAATAAATGGAAAGATATGCTGTGTTGATGGACTGGAAGAATTAATATTGTTAAAATGTCTATAATACCCAAAGCAATCTACAGATTCAAGGCAAACTCTATCAAAATTCCAGTGGCATTTTTCACAAAAATAGAAATAATCCTAAAACTGTATGGAACCACAAAGGACCCTGAATAGCTAAAGCAATCTTGAGAAAGAAGAACAAAGCCAAAGGCATCATGTTCCCTGATTTCAAACTACACTGCAAAGCTGTAGTCATAAAAACAGTATGGTATTGGCACAAAAACAGATACACAGATCAATGGAACAGAACAGAGAACCCCAAAATAAACCCATGCACTTATGGTCAATTAATCTACAACAAAAGAGGCAAGAATATACAATGGAGAAAAGGCAGCCTCTTCAGTAAATGGTGTTGGGAAAAGTGGACAGTTACATGTGAAGAAATGAAACTGGACCCCTATCTTATACCACTCACAATAATTAACTCAGAATGGATTAAAGCTTAAACATAAGACCTGAAACCATAAAGTTCCTAGAAGAAAACATACGGGAAAATCTCCTTGATTTGTGTCTTGGCAATGGTCTTTTGGATATAACTCCAAAAGCACAGGCAACAGAAGCTAAAAGAAATTAGTGGGACTACATCAAACTAAAAACGCCCCCTGATTTGAAACTATACTGCAAAGCTACAGTCATAAAAAACAGTATGGTACTGGCACAGAAACAAACATATAGATCAATGGAACAGAATAGAAAGCCCAGAAACAAACCTACACACATGGTCAATTAATCTACAACAAAGGAGACAAGAATATACAATGGAGAAAAGACATTCTCTTCAATAAGTGGTGCTGGGATAACTGAAGAGGTACAGGTAAAAGAATGAGATGAAAACATTTCCTCACATCATACCAAAAAAATAAACTCAAAATGGATTAAAGAGCTAAATGTAAGACCTGAAATCATACAACTCCTGGAAGAAACCATAGGTAGAACACTCTTTGACATCGTGGCAATATTTTTTTTTTTTTGATCTGCCTCCAAAAGCAAAAGAAATAAAAGCAAAAATAAACAAATGGAACTTAATTAAACTTAAAAGCTTTTGTGCAGCATAGGAAACCATCAACAAAACAAAAAGACAACTTACTGAATGGGAGAAAATATTTGCAAATGATATGACCAATAAGGGATGATATCCAAAATTTATTTAAAAATTCATACAACTCAATATCAAAAAAACCAAACAACCCAGTTTAAAAATGGGTAGAATATCTGAATAGATATTTTTCCAAAGAAGACATTCAGATAGCTAACAGGACATGGAAAAATGCTTAACATAATTACTCATCAGAGAAATGCAAATCAAACCCACAATGAGATATCACAATATACCTATCAAAATGGCTATCATCAACGTCTACAAATAAAAAATGTTGGCAGAGTTGTAGCGAAAAGGGAACCCTAGTACACTGTTGGTGGGGTTGTAAATTGGTACAGCCACTATGGAAAACAGTATGGAGGTTCCTTATAAAACTACCATATGATCCAGCAATGCCACTGATGGGTATATATCCAAAGAAAAACACTGTTTCAAAAAAATACATGCACCTCAATGTTCATAGCAGCATTATTTACAATAGCCAAGATATGGAAACAGCCTAAGTGCCCATCAAGAGATGAATGTAAAAAGAAGATGTAGTATATATACAATGGAATATTACTCAGCCATAAAAAAGAATGAAATTCTGCCATTTGCAACAATGTGGATGAACCTAGAGAGTATTATCCTTAGTGAAATAAGTCAGACAGAGAAAGACAGAAACTCTGTTAGCATTTATATGTAGAATCTAAAAAATAATATAAACAAATGTATATGACAAAAACAGAAATAAACTCACAGATATAGAGAACAAGCTAGTGGTTACCAGTACAGAGAGGGAAGAGCAGATGGGTGATATAATGGTATGGGATTAAGAGACACAAACTACTATGTATAAAATAAATAAGAAACAAGGATATGTTGTACAGCACAGGGAAATATAGTCATCTTTTTGTAATAACTTTAAATGGAGTATAATCTATAAAAATATTGAATCACCATGTTGTACACCTGAATGTAATACAATAATGTAAATTGTGTATACTTCAATTAAAAAAATAATAATAATAAATAATAAAATTTAAAAGTCAAACTCATAGAAGCAGAGAGTAGAATGGTGGTTTCCAGGGACTAAGAGTTGGGGAAAATTAGGAGATGTTGGTCATAGAGTACAAGATTTTTGTTATAAGGTGAATAAGTCCTGGGGAATCTAATGTACAGTATAGTTAATAATAATTAATCCAGTTAATTTTACTGTATTATAGACTTGAAATTTGCTAAAAGAGTAAATTTTAGTGTTCTTACCACACACACACAAAAATGATAACTATGTAAGGTGGTGGATGTGCTAATTAACTTGATTGTGGTAATCATTTCACAATTTATACATATATATTAAATCATCACATTCTACCGCTTCAAAAATCATGTTGTACAGCTTAAATATATATAATTTTTTATCAATTGTACTTCAAGCTGGAGGAAAATGGTAAAAAATAAAATAAAAGAACTCTAATAGCTCAATAGCAAAAAACCAAATAATCCAATTTAAAAATGGACATATGATCTGAATAGACATTTTTCCAAAGATGACTTACAGATGGCCAATAAGTACACAAAAAGGTGCTAAAACATCAGGAATCATTAGGAAAATGCAAATCAAAACCACAGTAAGATATCACCTCATATTTGTAAGAAAAGTTATTATCCAAAAGTCAAGAGATGAAAAATGTTGGCAAGGATGAAGAGAATGGAACCCTTATACACTGTTGTGGGAATGTAAATTGGTACAAGCATTATGGAAAACAGTATGGCAGTTCCTCAAAAAAATAAAATTAGAACTACCATATAAGCCAGTAATCCTACTCCTGGTTATATATCTAAAGGAAATGAAATCAGAATCTGAAAGAGGCATCTGCACTCCCATGTTCATGGCAGCATTATTCATATAACCAAGATATGGATACAAACTAAGTGCTTATCAACAGATGAATGGATAAAGAAAATGTCTTACATGCACACACACACACACACACACACACACACACACTCATACACACACTGGAATATTATTATTCAGGCATAAAATAGAAGAAAATCCTTCCTTCTGCAGCAATATGGATGAACCTAAAGGATGTACTAAGTGAAATAAGCCAAAGACAAATACTGTACAGTATCATATATGGAAGCCAAATAGAAAAAAAAAAGCTGATTTTATAGAAACAGAGAATAAAATGTTTATTTCCAGGAGCTGGGGTTAGGGGAAAATGAGGATATGTAGGCCAAAGGATATAAGCTTTCAATTACAAGAAGAATAAATTCCAAGGATCTAATGTGTGTCATGGTGACTATAGTTAATAATAGGGTATTGTAAACTTGAAAGTTTCTGTGAGTAGATACTAAGCATTCTCATGACAGACAAAAAAAGAGTTAACTGTGTTAGATGATGGATATATTAATTATCTTGATATTGGTAATTATTCCACAATGTATATGTATATCAAATCATCATGTTGTATACTTTTAACATATACAATTATATTTGTCAATTACTCCTTAATAAATAAGGTTGGAAAAAGGTATTATAACTAAATTTTATATATTCAAGTAGTTAGAGGAAAAACTAAACATATATAGACATGGAGATATAAAATGTCCAAATTGAACTTCTAAAGATAAAAACAACATTGTTTCTGATGAGAATACACTGAAGTAGGTTGACAGCAGATAAAGCATTACAGTGAAAAAGATTAGTAAAGTTAAATACATAGCAATACAAACTATTCTAAATAAATTACAGAGGTAAAAGGACTGAAAAAAAATGAACACTAAATGATTGAGTTGTGGAACAACTTTGAGATTCCAAATTTATGCGTAACTGTACCCCTGAAGGCAAGGGGCACAGAAAAAAATACACTATACTAGAAGACTAAACAATAAAAACTATATGATCATCTCAATACAGGTACACGCACAAAAAACATTTGGCAAAATCCAACATCTCTTCCTGACAAAATTATCAGCAAACTGAGGATAGAAGGAAAGTTACTTAACTTAATAAAAGGCATCAACAAAAAAACTATGACTAACATCATACTTAATATCGAAAGATAGAATGCTTCACCCTGAAGACAGTGAAAAAGGCAAGAATGTCTGTTCTCACATCTTCTATTTTACACTGCACTGGGGATAAGATAAGAAACACAAAAAGGCATCGAGACTGGAAAGGAAGGAGTAACATTTTTAGTCACAAAAAACATGATTATTTATATATAAAACCTTATTGAATCTACAAAAACTAATAGAACTTAATAAACTAATAGAGTTCAGCAAGATTAATATACAAAAAATCAGTTGTATTTCTATACATAAACATCAAAATTTTAAAAGGATTGTATATTATATTTGCATACTTTAAAAACTGCTGCTTGAGGGTCTGGCTTCCAACTAGCCTGAATCTAGGTGCTGTCTGAGACCTTCCTGTTTGGGACATGACAGGTCTTTGCACCCCCCACCTCCCAACTACTAGGAGCAACTAAGAATAAATTAAGCTGCTTGGACAGTCAAAAAGGTTTGAGAGACAGCCAAAAGCTAGGGCAGGGTTAAACAATAAGATTCATCTCCTACATGAAGCCACTCATTATAGACTAGGAAAGGTGGCTATTTTATCCAATGCAACCACACATGAAACATTATCCAGGATAAATCATATGTTAGGTCACAAAACATGTCTTAATAAATTTAAGAAGACTGAAATCATATAAAGCACCTTTTCCAACCAAAATGGTATGAAGCTAGAAATCAATTACAACAAGAAAACTGTAAAATTCACAAATATGTGGAGATTAAAAACATGCTACTGAATAACCAATTGGTCAAAGAAGAAATCAAGAGAGAAATAAAAAATTACCTTGAGACAAATGGAACTGGAAATACAACATATCAAATTATATGATGCAGTAAAAGCAGTTCCAAGAGGGAAGTTCATAGCAATAAATGCCTACTTTAAGAAACAAGAAAGATATCAAATAAGCAACATAAGCAACATAACTTTATACCACAAGCAACTAGAAAAAGAAAAACAAACTAACCTCAAAGTTAGTAGAAGGAAGTACATAACAAAGATCAGAGCAGAAATAAAAGAAATAGAGACTAAAAATGCAATAGAAAAGTCTGATGAAAATAAGAGCTCAATTTTTGAAAAGATAAACAAAATTGTCAAACCCTTAGCTAGACTAACCAAGAAAAAAGAAAACTTAAATAAATAAAATCAGAAAAGAGGAGATATTACAATTGATATCACAGAAATACAAAAGAACATAAGAGATTACCATGAACAATTATAGGCCAAAAAATTAAACATCCTAGAAAAAATGGGAAATTCCCATAGAAACATATAACCTAACAACACTGAATTATAAAGAAATAGAAAATCTGAAGAGACCAATCACTAGTAAGGAGATGGAATCAGTAATCAAAAACGCCCCAACAAACAAAAGTACAGGACATACAATGAAGAAAGGACAGTCTCTTCAATAAATGGTGTTCGGAAAACTAGACAGTCACATGCAAAAGAATGAAACTAGACCATTATCTTACACTAGACACAAAAATTAATTCAAAATGGATTAAAGACTTGGATGTAAGACCTGAAACCAATAAAGTCCTAGAAGAAAACACAGGCAGTATACTCTTTGACATTGGTCTTAGCTATATGTTTCTGGATATGTCTCCTCAGGCAAGAAAAACAAAAGCAAAAATAAACAAACAGGACTATGTCAAACGAAAAAGCTTCTTCACAGAAAAGGAAACCATCAACAAAACTAAAAGACAACCTACCAAGTGGGAGAAGATATTTGTAAATCATATATCCGATAAGGGGTTAATATCCAAAAAATATAAAGAACTCATACAACTCAACATCAAAAAAAAAAAAACTCAATTAAAATATAAGCAGAGAACCTGAATAGACATTTTTGCATACAGATGGCCAACAGACACATGAAAAGATGCTCAGCATCACTAATTAATAGGTCAATGCAAATCAAAACCACTATGAGATATCACCTCACACCCATCAGAATGGTTACTATCAAAAAGAGAAAAAAATAACAAGTGTTGGAGAGTATGTGGAGAAAAGAGAACTGTCATACACTTGGTAGAAAGGTAAATTGGTGCAGCCACTATGAAAAACAATATGGTGATTCCTCAAAAAATTAAGAATAAAACTATATGATCCATCTATTTTATTTCTAGGTATTTGTCTGAAGAGTAAGAAAATACTAACTCAAAAAGATATATGCACCCCTATGTTCATGGCAGCATTATTCACAAAAGGTAGGATATGGAAATAACCTAAGTGCCCATCAATGGATGAATAAATAAAGAAGATGTGGTATATATATACAATGGAATACTACTCAGTCATAAAAAGATGAAATCTTGTCATTTGCAACAACATGGATAAACCTTGAGGGCATTATGCTAAGTGAAATAAGTCAGGTGGAGAAAGACAAATAACATATGATTTCAGTCATATGTGGAATAATTTTAAAAATCAAAATAAACAAAACAAAACGAACACATAGATTCAGAGCACAGATTGGTGGCTACCAGAGGAGAAAGAGGATTGGAGGCAGGGCAAAATGGGTCAGCTGCATGGTGACGGATAGAAACTAGACTCTTGGTGGTGAGCATGCTGTTTTGTATTCAGAAGCTGAATTATAATGTTGTACACATGAAACACACAATGTTATAAACCAATGTTACCTCAATAAAAATAATTATTCTATGTGAAAAAGCCAGACCAAAAAAAGTACATGTCATATGATTCTGTTTATATAAAATTCTAGAAAATACAAGTTAATCATTAGAGCAAAAGCCAATTAGTGACTACCTGGGGATGGGGAAATGCAAGGAAGAGCAGGAGAGAAGGATTACAAAGGGACAGAGGAAATTTTTAGGGGTGATGAATATGTTCATTATCTTGATTGTGATGATTTAAGAGGATATACATATGTCAAAACCTATCAAATTATACTCTTTAAACATATGCACCATTATGGTTTGAATTGTGTAACCCCAAAATTCATACGTTGGAGTCCCAACCCCTAGTAACTCAGAATGTAATCTTATTTGGGAGATAGGGCATTGCAGATGAAATCAGTTAAGATGGAGTAGGTTAGGCCCCTAAAACAATATGATTGGTATCCTTATAAAAAGGGGAAATTTGGATACAGACATATGAGCAGGGAGAATGCCATGTGACGATTGGAGCTCCTTGCCACAAGGAACTACCAGAAACTAGGAGACAGGCCTAGAACAGATCCTTTCCCAGCACTCTCAGAGTAGCATGACCCTACCTTACCAATATCTTATCTTGGACTTCTCGCCTCTATAACTGTGAGACAATACATTTCTGATGTTTAAGCCATTCAGTTGTGGTACTTTTTTATAACAGCCCTAGGAAACTAATACATGCAGTTAATTGTATGTCAATCATACCCCCAACAAAGCTGTTTTTAAAACTCCAGTAGATAGAAACGATCTGTGCCTTATCTGGATTCATGTTGTACCACTCTTTCACTCTTCCTTTTACTATGTTCTTTTGAACATTCTAAACTTTTCTTGCAGCAGGGCTTTGTATTTGCTGTTTGTTCATTATGAAGAGCTCTTTCACCGTATCTCCAAATGGCTTCCTCATTATCTCAGCTTAAAAATTATTTCCTCAGAAAAGTCTTCCTTGACAACCAAATCTAGTGTCTCACACTGCCCCCATCACTTTTTATCCCACTATCTTGTACTTTCTTCATAGCATTTATAACTTTCTGATATTGTACTATTTCTTTACACACTTTTCTCTGTTTCTCCCTTTCCAAAGAGAATGTAAACACCATAAATGGAGGGGCTCATCTGTCATCACTATATCCTCAGACTTCAAACCAGCCTACTGTATATATTATATGTTCAATAAATATTTATTGAACACATAAATAAGTGAACATATAGAGCTAATCTCAGAGTGTATAATTCAATACATAGAGAGGTTATTAACTGCTTCAATGTTCTATAGATAATTACAGGCAAAGCCAGGCTAAAATCCAAGTTTCCTAATATCCTTTTTATCACATTAAAAATTTCACTCACTTTCAAAGGTAAAAAAAGCCATCCACAATCTTCAATTAACTAAACAGAGGAATGACATTGGAATATGGATCAGATTTACTAATACTTTCCTCTCCTCAAAGAGTGGGTACTTTTCTAGCTTGCAAGATGCTCTAGTTCCATAAAATTCTAAAATCCTATGCAACAGATATTTTTTTAAACATCAGTTTATCCATCTGAACTCTGAGTTATCTATAAGAATCAAATTACAATAGTCTGCAATTTGAAACAAAATCTGTTTGTTTATTAAACGCCTTTTAATCCTCTTTTCTTAAACAATACAGATAACTGAGAGCAAGAAGAGCTGGACCTAATGGGCGTATTGATAATTTTATTATCTTGAAGCTCCGAAGTAAAGAGACAATTTTGATTTAATATGTATAAAAAATATGTCAATTTGCTGCTTTCTTTTGGTAACCAGTTAAAGCCCCTAATATGACAGATTTATATGAATTTATGCAAGCTTGTCCCATCCATTTCAAAACATTTTTAAAATTAAGGTCATATATAAATGTTAATAGGAATTGCTAACATTTTCTGTAATAAAATTTGTAGTGTTATAAAGTCAGATCAATGCCAAGTTGTTTTTCCTATATATCAAAACTTATTTCTCTAACCCTTAGTATAATATCTTTCACTCTATTTTTGTTACTTTATATAACCTCTTGGTAATTAGATATTATTTCTCTGGCTAAATAATATGAGCAGTATTAACTGTACTCACAATAACACGTGTAACCACTTCTCAGGAACTAATCAACAATATGTTATTAATGCACCAAAAAGTATTTTAACTTTTCTCATCTTTGTTTAGTAGACCTTTTACTTTAAAAGAAGTTCACAGTATTGTTATATGTGAAAATCAATAGAAGATTGTTAGCAAATTAATCTGTGGTAGCTAAGGAATAATAAACTAATAATATAGTTAACTTCCTTCACTACACATGTGTAAAAAACAGTTGAAGTGAAAGAAGCTAGACACAAAAAATCACGTATTGTATGATTCCACTTATTTGAAATACACAGGTGAATTCATAGAGACAGAAAGCAGACTGGTGGTTACCAGGGGCTGGGGGAGTAGAAAATGAGGATAACAGCTTAGAGGGTAAAGGGTATCCTTTTGGGGTGATGAAATGATTTTGAACTAGATAAGGGAGTGCTTGCACAACAGTGTGAATGTATTAAATGCCACAGAACTGTTCATTTTGAAATGTTTATTTTTATTATGTGAATTTCACATAATAACTTTAAAAAAGACAACTGACAGCTTAATGCAAAAATATTAACAACACATTGTGGTGTTTGTAATACATGTAGAAGTATATTGTATGTCAAGAACAGAAAAAAGGACAGGAATGGGGAATGGAAATGTATTTCTGTAAGGTTTTTATACCATATGTAAAGTGCTATAATATTATTAGAAGGTAAACTATGATAAGTTAAAGATGTATATTGAAAATCCTAGAGCAACCACCAAAAAATAAAATATAGCTAAAAAGACAATAGTTCAAAAGAATGAGAAGACACAGACTGGGAGAAAATATTTACAAAAGATATATCAGATAAACCATTGTTATCAGAAATAGTCAAAGAATATTAAAACTCAATGATAAGAAAACTAACAACCTGATTTAAAAATGGACAAAAGACTTGAGCAGACATCTCACCAGAGAAGACATACAGATGGCAAATCAGCATATGAAAAGATGTTCCACATCATATGTCACCAGGGAATTGCAAATTAAAAAAAAAGATACCACTACACACCTATTAGAATGGCCAAAATCCAGAACACTGACAATACCAAATGCTGGCAAGAATGTGGAGCAACAGGAACTCTCATTAATTGCTGGTGTGAATACAAAATGATACGGCCACTTTAGAAGATAGATTGGCAGTTTATTACAAAACTACATGACTCTTATCATAAGATCCAGCAATCATGCTCACTGGTATTAACCCAAAGGAGTTAAAAGTTTGTGTCCATACAGAAATTTCCACATGGATGTTTATAGAAGCTTAATCCATGATTGCCAAAACTTGGAATCAACCAAGATGGCCTTCAAGAAGTGAAAGGATAAACAAATCGTGGTACATTCAGACAATGGAAAATTATTCAGCACTAAAAAGAAATGATCTACCAAGCCATGAAAAATTATGGAGGAGCCTTAAATGCATATTACTAAGTGAAAGAAGGCAATCTGAAAAGGCTACATACTGTATGATTCCAACTAAATGACACTCTGGAAAAGGCAAAACTATGGAGACATTAAAAAGATCAGTGGTTACCAGGGGTTGGGGGAAGGAGGGATGAATGGGCAAAGCACAGAGGATTTGCAGGGTAGTGATAATATTCTGTATGATACGATAATGTTGGGTACATGTCATTATACATTCGTCAAAACCCATAGAATGTAGAACACCAAGAGTAAACCCTAATGTAAACTATGAACATTGGATGGTAATAATGAATTGATAAAGCTTCATCAATTGTAACAAATGTACCACTCTGATACAGGATGTTAACTGAGGGGGAGATTAAGCATGTGTGGGACCATGTGCATATGGGAAATCTCTGTATTTTCCATTCAGTTTTGCTGTGAACCTAAAACTACTCTAAAAAATTAAGTCTGCTACTTTTTAAAAAGCCAATGATGAAAATAAAATGGAATCATGACAACACTAAAATAATCCAAAAGAAAATACAGGCTTACCTCATTTTACTGTGTTTCACTTTATTGCACTTCACAGTGTATTTTTTACAAATTGAAGGTTTGTGGCAACCCTGTGTCAAGCAAATCTATCAGCACTATTTTTCCAACAGCATTATTTTTAAATTAAAGTGTATACATTATTTTTTTAGACATAATGCTATTGCAAAATTAATAGGCTATAGCAGAATGTAAACATAACTTTTATATGCATTGGGAAACCAAAAAATTTGTGTGGCTCACTTTATTTTGATATCTTATTTACTGCAGTGTTCTATAACTGAACCTTGACTATCTCCAAAGTATGCCTGTAGAAACAGAGAAAACAAGGAACAAAGAACAGATGGAATAGAAAATAAATGGCAAGATGGTAAAATTAAACCCAAGTGCATCAATAATTATATTAAATGTAAATGGTTTAACTAATTCAAAAGATACATGCACCCCAATGTTCATAGCAGCACTATTTACAATAGTCAAGACGTGGAAGCAATCCAAGTGCCCATCAACAGACGATTGTGTGTGTGGGTATATATATACAATGAATATTATTCAGCTATAATAAAGAAATATTGCCATTTGCAGCAACATGGATGGACCTAGAGAATATTATATTAGTGAAGTCAGAAAAAGACAAAAATGATATCTCTTATATGTGGAATCTAAAAAATAATACAAATAAATCTATATACAAAACAGAAACAGTCTCACAGACAAAGAAAACAAACTTACGGTTACCAAAGGGGAGAGGGAAGGGAGGGAGGGACAAATTACGTGTATGGGATTAACATATACAAACTACTATATGTAAAATAGATAAGCAATAAGGATTTACTGTATAGCACAGGGGATTATATCCAATAGCTTGCAATTACCTATAATGGAATATAACCTACAAAAAAACTGAATCACTATGCTGTACACCTGTAACAGCATATTGTTGTAAGTCAATATTCAATTAAAATACTGTAAATCGACTATACTTCAATTAAAAATATATATGTAAATGGGTTAATCATTCAAATTATAAAGCAAAGATGATCAGATTTGATTAAAAAATCAAGACTGACTGTATTCTGTCTACATGTAACCCAGTTTACATATAGAAACACAGACAGATAAAGACAAAAGAGTGGAAGAAGATTAAATATGAAAACATTAATTAGAAGAAAGCTGTAGTGGCTATATTAATATCAAAGTAAACTTCAGAGCAATGAATATTCTATGAATAAAAAGGAACACTTTACAATGATGAAGGGATGAAGTCATCAAGAACAAAAAAGCAATCCTAAAAGTGTATGCACATAAAAACAAACTTAAAAGTATATGAAACAAAACACTGACAGACTTAAAAGGAGAAATAAATAATCTACAATTATAGTTGAAAATTTCAACACCTTTCTCTCAGTAATTGAAATACTAAATATTTCAAGACGCTCAAGAAGAAATAGTAACTCTAAATAGCCATATATTTATCAAATAAATTTATTTCATAATTAAATATATTACTTCAAAGAAAACTTCATTCCCAGATTATTTCACTGGTAAATTCTCTCAAACATTTAAGAAAGATATAATACCAATTTAACACAATGTCTTTCCAAAAGTTCAGAGAACACTCCTCAGTCAATGTTATAAGGCCAGCATAACCCTGATGGCAAACCAGGCAAAAACATTACAGACTAAGAAAACTAGAGACCAACATCTCTCAAAAAATGTCAAGATGCAAAAATTCTTCACAAGAATTTTAGCAAATCAAGTCCAATAATGTATAAAAAGGATAATATGTCATGACCAAATGGGGTTTATCCCAGGAATGCAAAGTTGGTTTAACACTGGAAAATCAATTAATGTAATTCACCATGTCAACAGACTAAAAATGAAATACCATATATTCATCTCAAAATATGCAGAAAAAGCTTGAGAAAAATCAGCATTCATTCATGATAAAAATTTCCAGCAAATTAGTAATACAATGAACTTCTTCAACCTGATAAAAGATATCTAACATCATACTTAAGGTGAAATAATTGGGGAAAAGGCAAGGATGTCCACTCTCACCATTTGTATACAATATTGTATTAGAAATACTAGCCTGTGTAACAAGGCAATAAAAAGGGAAAACAAGCATAGAGATTGAAGAAGTAAAAATGTCTTTATCTACAGATGACATGATCATCTATACAGAAAATTGTAAGGAATCTACAAAAATGCTACTGGAACTAGTAAATGCTACTGGAACTAGTAAGCAGGTTTATCAAGGTTGCAGGAATCAAGTTCATTAGACAAAAATTTCCACCTCCCTAGGCATCATTATCTTCCTTCTGCCACAAGGTTTCTGGAGGGTCAGACTATGTTACACTCATGCCCTCTTTCTGGGTCCTGGGCACCACAGATGGTTACTGCTAGGTGGCCATCCTTGGGTTCATCTACTTGCTGGTCTGCCAGCTAGCCTGCCTTGACTCCCATGTACCAAATACCATTCCCTGAGTCCTCCAAAGCAAATGCAGACCTTAGCAAGGCAGAGAACACTCAATCAGTAGAGCTGGCACCAAAATACCAATGCTCCATGCCAACCTGGTCTTTCATAGACTGTGGCCACCTATTACTGACCAGAGCTGCCTTGGGTGGCCCTCACGTGTCCATTTGTAGGAACTGCAGCCTCCAAGTTAACCTGTTTTCAAAGGACCTGGGATAAGCAGGTGGGTAATAATAATGGCTACTGCAGGCACCAGCCTGGCAATATGGGTTCTCTTGACATTTCAGCTACTCCCAGGACAGGAAGGAGGCTTCTAAGGATGGAGAGAGTCCATGGGGCCAGTTTAGAGCTAGGGAACATCTAGAATACAAGTCCTCCTTTTTCCTTGTCCCTGTTGAATTCACCTTCATGTAGTGAGTCAAATTCATTAAAACCCACTGAACGCCCACCTATCATGGGCATTCATAACATTGATTTTATTAATAAAAATGAGAGGTAATTATTAGCACTTGATTTGTGCTAGATACCCTTCAAAATGTCTGTTAACTCATTTTTTTCTGTTTATAATTATCACCATTTTACAGACCAGAAAGCTGAGCCACAGAGAGGTTATTCAGAACCTGAATGGCAGAGCAAGGACTCCAAACTTAGTCAGCCAAACAAACGCCATACTTTTAATATACACATCATATCACCTGTGGTAGGCCTGAAGAATTAGTTTTGACTTAATTAAACATGATAATCCAATAAACTATATTTGTGATTTAGCTAATAAACAGAATGTACAAAAATCTCAGATACTATTAAAAGAGCTAGAAAACTTTTATTTTTTTTCACATCTTTATTGGAGTATAATTGCTTTAAAATGTTGTGTTAGTTTCTGCTGTACAACAAAGTGAATCAACTATATGTATACATATATCCCCATATCCCCTCCCTCGTGAGCCTCCTTCCCACACTTCCTATCCCACCCCTCTAGGTCATCACAAAGCATCAAGTTGATCTCCCTGTGCTATGCAGCTGCTTCCCACTAGCCATCCATTTTACATTTGGTAGTGTATATATGTCAATGTTACTCTCTCACTTCATCCCAGCTTCCCCTTCCCCCACTGTGTCCTCAAGTCCATTTTCTACGTCTGCATCTTTATTCCTGCTCTGCCACTAGGTTCATCAGTACCTTTCTTTAGATTTCATATATATGCGTTAGCATACGGTATTTGTTTTTCTCTTTCTGACTTACTTCACTCTGTATGACAGACTCTAGGTCCATCCACCTCACTACAAATAACTCAATTTCATTCCTTTTTATGGATGAGTAATATTCCATTGTATATATGTGCCACATCTTCTTTATCCATTCATCTGTTGATGGACATTTAGGTTGCTTCCATGTCCTGGCTATTGTAAATAGTGCTGCAGTGCACACTGGGATGCATGTATCTTTTGGAATTATGGTTTTCTCCGGGTTTATGCCCAGGAGTGGGATTGCTGGGTCGTATGGTAGTTCTATTTTTAGTTTTTTAAGGAACCTCCATACTGTGCTCCATAGTGGCTGTATCAATTTACATTCCCACCAACAGTGCAAGAGGGTTCCCTTTTCTCCACACCCTCTCCAGCATTTATTGTTTCTAGATTTTTTGATGATGGCCATTCTGACTGGTGTGAGGTGATACCTCATGGTAGATTTGATTTGCATTTCTCTAGTGATTAGTGATGTTGAGCATCTTTTCATGTGTTTGTTGGCAACCTGTATGTCTTCTTTGGAGAAATGTCTATTTAGGTCTGCCCATTTTTGGATTGGGTTGTTTGTTTTTTTGATATTGAGCTGCAAGAGCTGCTTGTATATTTTGGAGATTAATCCTTTCTCAGTTGCTTCATTTGCAAATATTTTCTCCCATTCTGAGGGTTGTCTTTTTTTCTTGTTTATGGTATCCTTTGCTGCGCAGAAGCTTTTAAGTTTTATTAGGTCCCATTTGTTTATTCTTGTTTTTATTTCCATTACTCTAGGATGTGGGTAAAAAAGGATCTTGCTGTGATTTATGTCAAAGAGTGTTCTGCCTATGTTTTCCTCTAAGAGTTTTATAGTGTCTGGCCTTACATTTAGGTCTCTAATCCATTTTGAGTTTATTTTTGTGTATGATGTTAGGAAGTGTTATAATTTCATTGTTTTACATGTAGCTGTCCAGTTTTCCCAGCACCACTTAATTGAGGAGGCTGTCTTTTCTCCATTGTATATTCTTGCCTCTTTTGTCAAAGATAAGGTGACCATATGTGCATGGGTTTATCTCTGGGCTTTCTATCTTGTTCCATTGATGTATATTTCTGTTTTTGTGCCAGTACCATACTGTCTTGATTACTATATCTTTGTAGTATAGTCTGAAGTCAGGGAGCCTGATTCCTCCAGCTCCATTTCTCTTTCTCAAGATTGCTTTGGCTATTCAAGGTCTTTTGTGTTTCCATACAAATTATAAAATTTCTTGTTCTAGTTCTGTGAAAAATGCCATTGGTAATTTGATAAGGATTGCATTGAATCTGTAAATTGCTTTGGGTAATATTGTCATTTTCACAATGTTGATTCTTCCAATCCAAGAACAGAGTATATCTCTCCATCTGTTTGTATTGTCTTTGATTTCTTTCATCAGTGTCCTACAGTTTTCTGCATACAGGTCTTTTGCCTCCTTAGGTAGGTTTATGCCTAGGTATTTTATTCTTTTTGTTGCAATGGTAAATGGGAGTGTTTCCTTAATTTCTCTTTCTGATTTTTCATTGTTAGTGTATAGGAATGCAAGAGATTTCTGTGCATTAATTTTGTATCCTGCTGCTTTACCGAATTCATTGCTTAGCTCTAGTAGTTTTCTGGTGGCATCTTTAGGATTTTCTATGTATAGTATCATGTCATCTGCAAACAGTGACAGTTTTACTTCTTCTTTTCCAATTTGGATTCCTTTTACTTCTTTTTCTTCTCTGATTGCAGTGGCTAAAACTTCCAAAACTATGTTGAATAATAGTGGTGAGAGTGGGCACCCTTGTCTTGTTCCTGATCTTATGGAAATGCTTTCAGTTATTCACCATTGAGAATGATGTTGGCTGTGGGTTTGTCATATATGGCTTTTATTATGTTGAGGTAGGTTCCCTCTATAACCACTTTCTGGAGAGTTTTTATCATAAACGGTGTTGAAATTTGTCAAAAGCTTTTTCTGCATCTATTGAGATTATCATATGGTTTTTATCCTTCAATTTGTTAATATGTGAGCTAGAAAACTTTTAATGTAATAGTTGTTAACTTAGTGTATGTTGAGAGAGGATTTGGCACTATGAACAATATTGTTGACAAAAAGGAATTTTCTACCTATTGAGACTAGGTCATCCAATGACTATCAATTTACTGGGAAAATCATTTTTAAAAATTGATGCATTTTCCTTTGACGAATCATAGTTCAGACACGGGCTTCTTTTAACTACAGACAGCCTCATCAAGCAAATAACACAGCAATGATTTTTAAATTAAAAACAATTTAGAAATTATTAGAATAATTAGAGGATCTGCACTACAGGCTTATCACTTTGGGTTTTTTAAGGTTTTGTTTGTTTTTTGGCCACACTGTGCAGCATGTGGGATCTTATTAGTTCCCCGACCATGGATTCAACCTGTGCCCCCTGCAGTGGAAGCGTGGAGTCTTAAACCACTGGACCACCAGGGAAGTCTGGCAACGTCTATTAAAATTTTAAATATACATCTCCATAGGCCCATGAATTCCAAGTTAATAATTTATTCTATAGAAATAAAAGCACTAACATTACCATTGTTCATAGTGCATAAAACTGGAAACAAAGAGAAATCCCATTACATCAGTTAAGATAGAGTAGGTTATGCCAACAATAACAAACAACCCCAAACTCACAGGGGCTTAACACCACAAAGCCTTATTACTTATTCACACTACATGACCATGATGTGCTTAATCAGAGAACTTTATTCCATGTAATTTTCACTCACAGACCTAGGATGACAGAGGTTTCATCATTTGTAACATCACAAATTGCTGCAGCAGGAGGAAGAGTGTAACAGAGGGTCTCATGTTATTAACCAAATACTCTGGCATGGAAGTAATTAACGTACATCACTTCTACCTAAAATCGATTGGCCAGAACTTATCATATAGCCTTACCGAAGTGAGAGGGGAAGTATAATTTTCTCATGTGCCTGGAAGGAGAGAAGAACTGGATACAGCTGATCATAAAAGTCTCTACCATACTCTAGTAGATAAATAGCTGAATTATGGTACATTCATAAAATGTTACACAGCAATTTAAAAGAATGAATTGGAGGTATACCATGTTTTAGAGAGATCTCCATGAGATAATGAACGAGTAAAGCAAGAATCCAAAAAGTATATATTATCTCATTTTTGTAAACTAACCATGATCAGAGAACCCTGTATGTATGCATGTATATGTAAAAATATAACTAAATACATTATATCTATATCTATCTGTCATGGAGAAAAATAGGGTTCTTCCCAAGGGTTACTACCTAGGAGAGGGGGATTTGGTGGAGGGGGACCCTGATATATGTAGACAGGGGAAGAGAGAGGGTGAAAAAGAAAGCAAAAGGAAAAAAGTAGGGCACTAAGAATTTGTATGATTATATTTATGCATTGATGTAAGTTATATATATGAATATAGAAACTGTCATTTTTAATTTTTTCCTTATAATTTTGATTGCTTTTATAGCCCTCAAAACACTGATCTGTTGAAATTAAATGAACTTTTCACTTCCCCCCAGCTCTAAACTCTATGATTTCATAACTTAAATAAGTCTTATCTGTCTCTATTTGTCATTTCCTATTTCTAACCCACAGTTGACCTGCTACTGATTAAAGTTCTTGATGTACTACTACAGCCTGTGGACTATTAATTATACTGAGTTATACTGAATTCAGGTTGCCTGAATTATGAATAATTTATTTCTAACCTTTATATCAACCGAAGCAACTTGCTCTTTGACGTCATTAATTTACATTTACATGAAGTAGGAGACATTTTATTACTGCTAAAGTGATAAAGTTATGGATATTTTTCTTAGGACAGGTATTAGGTCTAATCTAAAAGTCTATAACTTAAACTATCAGTCTAAGAAATTTTCCCATCTCTCACCTGGACTATTTTAATATCTTCAATAACCTCACCTGTTCTGATTTAAATCTAATGATCTTTCTAAAACAAAAGTCTTTTTCAAGTGAGAGGATGGATGATAAAGTTGGGAAACCATATACTTTATATCCTTTTGTAAAGTTTTAATTTTAAAATACCATATTTTAAGTAATAAAGTCTTATTTTCCTTGTTTAAACTCTATTCCATTTTCCATACCAAAAAAGTACAAGCTTTGCAACATAATATACAACATTCTATATGAAGAGACCATGGTCTGGTTCTACTAATTACTCTTCATTTCAACCTTTACTTTGCTATTTCTTCTGCTTTGATTTCCTCTTATCCTTCTTATACACCTGTAGAATTCCTATTTATGTGCAAAATCCATCTCTTCCAGAAAGCCTTCTCTGAAGTCAAGACATGAAATTATCATTTATGTCTCTGTATATTTCATACTTGTATACTGCTGAATTACTTATAAGTGACTCATTTGTTTACACATTTATATTTGCTACTAGACTGCAAGTCATTGAGAGTATCATTTATCATATTGATACCCCAAAATCCAACTATTTATTCTATACTTTCAGGTATTGCCACTCAGAATATGATACAGAATATTCCTTTCTTGAATCACTTTGTTCTCTAGGTTTCCATGATCCTTTACACTTCACTTGTCTCCCTTATTAGTCTTTACAGCAACCTCTCTATTGCTTGACAATGTTTCAGTATCCCAAGGCTCAGTACTAACTCCTTTCCCTTCTGTAACTACACACTCACTATCTGTAAAGAGAGTGCATTCAATCCTGTGCTTTAAATGGCATGTTTATGCCAATGATTACTAAATACTGACCCTTCTGGAAAACTCCAGATTCATTTGTCCAATGACCTTCTCAACATCTCCACTTAGATATCTAAGCTATCTCAAATATTACATAGCCCAAAACAGAACGTGAAAACCCAACCTTACACATTTTCTTTCTTCCACCTCATCCCTCCAGCCAACCTGTCAGTACTGTCAGCACATTCTTTTGGTTCCACTATCAAAATATATCCAAAATATAACCCCTGAGCCCCACACCCTTGCTCAGTCTAGTGTGGCTAACATATGCTCTTTTTACAGCCCAAATTTGGCTGAGGTTCCCTCAGCCCATGCTTCTGCTGGAGCGTTATGGCCTGTAGACACACTGAAGTACACATTTTTGCTTCAGACAAAGCTTACAAATCATTCAGTTAAGATCCAGAACCTGCAACCTATTTCTATAAAAACAGTAATTCATGTAAAAGCAAAGCTACCATAGGCTATCATGACTCACCAAGTGAAAATTCCTATGGGGCTATGGTCCAGAACAGGACCACCAAAGCCACATCAGAGTTTCAATATTAGTGTTATTTAGCTCCCCCAAATTCCACTCTATTTTTTTTAAAGCTTTTTTTAAAAATTAATTTATTTTATTTATTTTTGGCTCTGTTGGGTCTTTTTTGCTGTGTGCAGGCTTTCTCTAGTTGCGGCGAGCGGGGGCTACTCTTCTTTGCGGTGCACAGGCTTCTCGTTGCGGTGGCTTCTCTTGCTGCAGAGCACGGGGTCTAGGCGCGCAGGCTTCAGTAGTTATGGCTCGCGGGCTCTAGAGTGCAGGCTCAGTAGTTGTGGCGCATGGGCTTAGTTGCTCCGCGGCATGTGGGATCTTCCCGGACCAGGGCTCGAACCCGTGTCCCCTGCATTGGCAGGTGGATTCTTAACCACTGCGCCACCAGGGAAGCCCCAAATTCTACTCTATTTTTTTCTCAAAGTATCCAGCCTACTTATCAAATTACTGGGATTTGATAATGCTCTACTGAATTTATCCCCTCATTAGAGGACCTTTCATCTGCAGGGCAAAGCCTGCTCTGTAAAACATACAGCATGGAGCAGATCACATGCCTCCTGCAAGAAGCTTCATGATGAAAAGAGTAGAGAAGGCTGGGTCCCCTATGCCCAATTTTCCTAAACTCATGGATCATATTGTCACTCCTTCAAAGAGTGACTAAAGGGCAGGAAGTATTTCCTACCAACCTAAAATGGGCTATGACAAAAAGCTTCTTCTTATAATAATATCTAAACTGCACTCAGTTTAAATTAATACGCTTTAAAAAGGTATTAAACATTATGTAATTAGCTTATAAAATTTTCATAATAATTAAATTATAAATTTTCCAATTGTTCATTAATGTTAGTTAAAATTATTTTTATGAGTTTCTTTGTGAGTTTTTTTTTTTTTTTTTGATTAGGTTACCACAAATGAGTGCACTGATCCCTAAATTTAGAATGATAAATTATTTTTCTTACTCTGGTGTTTTTCAGGAGTTACCTAAACCAAAACTGACTCTCCAAAGCTCAAAACAGAAGACACAAATATAGGCTACTATAACAATATGCTTTTAGGAAATTTTATGTTTTTCTAATTTCCAATATTTGATCTTATTTTTATTTTTTTAAATTAATTTTTATTGGAGCATAGTTGCTTTACAATGTTGTATTAGTTTCTGATCTTATTTTTAAATCATGTATTAAACATTTTAGTTCTGAAGTTTTACTTACTATAAGAATCATCAGTATGGTATATGTAAGTTTTTCTTAAATATATATTAAATTTTTATTTAATCAATTCAACAAATACTGAGTACCTACAATGGGCCAGGCATTGTTCTAAGTACTCTGGATGCATCAATAAACAAAGCAGACAAAAATCCCTGTCTTTGTGAAGTTTACATTCTAGTGAGTGAAGACAATGAATAATAAAAATACTAAGTAAAGTATATAGTGTGTTAGAAGATTATATGTGCCATGGGGAGAAAAAGAGCAGTGTAAGGGGAATCAGAAGTACTGGAGAGAGGGGAAAGTTTCCAAGAAAGAAGCATGCCCAGCATGCTCAAAACCAGCAAGTAGCAATCTTTCAAAACTTAACAGCCTAACTCATCTTTTTAAATTAAAAGCTAGGAAGAACAATATTTGAAAATTTAAAGAGTGCAAACTAATTGTGACAGACTGGCTAGTTGTTCACCTGACCCTCTTCCCTGATCTCCTGAGAGATAACTAGAAATGGATCACAGTCTGTCTTGAAATTAGGTGTGGCCATATGATTTGGTTCCAGAAAGTAGAATGTGGGTGGAAGTGATGTACATCTATTTCAGACCTGGGTCATTAAAAACTTCCCACATGGATCCTCCATGGTATTTCCCCTTTTGCAACAACCTTGGAAGCAAGTTGTTGAAGATGGCAGAGCTAGAAGTTGGAAGGAGCCAGGGTTCCTAAATCACCACCTGGAGAAATGCTGCTTACTAAATAGTAGCATTTAAGTGAGAAGTTGATGATTAGCCAGAGAAGCTAGTGTTAACTAATACAAGTCTTGTTTTATTTTAAAATGTTTGAAAATATATAGTAGCTTCAAATGTGAAATATCATGTCATCAATACTAATAATCCTCCAAAGAAAATACTTGCTCAGGAGACTAATTATAAAGTTCCAATTAAAGTTTCTAGATCAAAAGCTAGAAATCCTAAGACTATATCCAGTTTTCAGAGTACAGTTATAGGCACACAAATTGAAGGAGGAACATAATTTCCATAATGTTATATAGCATTTCCATTTTTTCCTGGGTAGCCTTTCCTACAAACACATTTCCCCACCATAAGGAAATTAAAATTCTACTATACCAAAATTGTTATAGACAACTCTAAGACTATTTTTATCCATTTGCCAGTTGTTTTTATAAACTTCATTCACTCCCTTACTTTATTAGATGAGTCTTTCATACCTACTCTTCTCTTCACAACTTGCAACACTTTCCCCTCCACCTTCATTCTCAGTGGATGATCTTAATTCTCACTTCACTTAAAAAAATTGAAGCTATGAAACCAAAAGTTCTACAAACTCCCATCCACCATCATCTTGTGATATATGTTTCCTTTTCCCTTGTTACTATGGTAGAACTGTCTATTCTCCTAGCTAAGGCCCAGCACTTTAATCTTCCACCAGATTCCATTCCTCTTGCCTATTTATTATAGGACATTCTACTTAAAAAAAAAAAAATCTTCTTTCTCTTCGGCATAATCATTTCCCATCATCCTGAATCTTTCCTTAATTATTTAAACTTGCTATTAATTCTTACATCTTTTAAAAAAGAATCTTCTCTTGACCCACTTCCATTTCAAGTAGCTATCTCATTTATCTTCTTCCCTTTAAGGTATAACTTCTTAGTTTTCTTACTCTTAATGAAGATAGCTGTCTCCACTTTTTTCCCTCCATTCTTTTTTTGTTTGTTTTGTTTTTTTTTTGTTTTAATTTTTATTTATTTATTTATTTATGGCTGTGTTGGGTCTTCGTTTCTGCTCTAGGGCTTTCTCTAGTTGTGGCAAGTGGGGGCCACTCTTCATCGCGGTGCGCGGGCCTCTCACTATCGCGGCCTCTCTTGTTGCGGAGCACAGGCTCCAGACGCGCAAGCTCAGTAATTGTGGCTCACGGGGCCCAGCTGCTCCGCGGCATGTGGGATCCTCCCAGACCAGGGCTCGAACCCGCGTCCCCTGCATTGGCAGGCAGATTCTCAACCACTGTGCCACCAGGGAAGCCCTCCCTCCATTCTTTCCTTAACCACCCCCTCCAATCGAACTCCACTTCACTGAAACTGCCATTGTTAAGATCACCAAAGACCTCCCCATTAATAACACATTAATCAATTTTATCTCTGAGCAGTATTTAACACAATTTATCACTCCTTCTTCTTTGAAATACCTTCTTGCTAGACTTCAGTATTACCCTTGTTAAACCTTTTATGGTTCCTTCTCATCTCTGATCTCTTCTCTTTTCTAGGTACAGTCACTCTCATAATTGTACATGTTCTCATCCACTCTGATAGCTTTAAATATGTTGTTGACTCCCAAATTTATATCACTATCCTGGATCTGTCTCTAAGCCTACTTACCATCTCTGTTTGGATGTCTAATATACATTTTAGACCTAATATGTCCAAAATTACATTGCTCAGGCCAAAAATATTGACATTATCCTTAGCCTTTTCTTTTTTTTATCACATCCCACATCTAATCTTAAAAATAGATCCAGAAGTTGACCTCTTTACTCCTCTACTGCTCTCAGCTTTGTTCAAGCCACTACCATCTCTCATATGTATTATTAAAATAACCTGTTTTCCTCTGTTTTAACCTTTTGTCCTCTTTTCAAAATCTGTTCTCAATATAGCAGTCAGAAAGATCCTTATTTTAAAACATGAGTCAGATCACAGTTTCCTTTGCTCAGAAATATGTGCTAATTTCACATCTTATTCAGAGTAAAAGCCAAAGTTCTTACAGTAGCCTATAAGCATTACATAATCTGCCCACCCAAACTCCCTATCCTGTTAAATACCAGGTCTTTTCTCCTTATACTCTTCTTTTGCTCATTATCCTCTACCCACACTGGCCTCCTTGCTGTTTCCCAGATACACTAAGCACACCTCCACCTCTGGGCCTTTATACTTTTTGTTCCTTTTATCAGGAATGTTCTCCTCAAGATAGCCACAGGCTTACTAGTTATTCATCAGATCTTCAAATGTCATTGCGCTGAGGGCCACTCTACATAAAATTTCAACCCTCTTCAATACTCCCTAATACTCTTACCTGTTTTATTTCTCCTTAGCGATTATCATTAACTAATATACTCTGTGTTTTGCTTATATAGTTTATTATTGTCTATTTTCCCCATTAAAATGTAAGCTCTAGAAGAAGAGAGGGCTTATTTTTGTTTCATTCATTCTTATATCCCCAGTATCTAGAACTGTGCTTAATTCTTAGCAGATATTCAATAAATATTTGCCAAATGAATGTTGAATAAATGAAGTATTTTAGGTAGGCATACTGGTGGAGCCTTTTTTCCCACAACTTAAAGCCATTTGTCAATTTTATAAATAGATAAATCAAAGCTGCTTCAGAACCGTGAAACTTAAATGCCCTCAAGATTTTAAAAATAAATAATATTAGCAAAATTATAATGATTAGCTGTCCAGATTACCTCACAGAATCAATGAGAAGTATTTGCATCTAAAATATTTTAATAGTAAAGAATAAATAGTAAATCTCAGTAATGTGTTCCTAGTGTTCAACGGACAACTTTACAGGTGTGAAAACTTAGCCAAAACAGCTTTCATGAACACAAGAAAAGGTAAAACCAAAATATAATCATCTAATTATCTGAATAGAATTACAAGTTTTTAAGTAACATGTGGTTATCTCCCATTTAGGCCAAAATATTAAAATATAAAGAAACAAATTAATTATGAAAATATCAAAAAAGTCTCAATTTCAGAAAATGTTTGGCTCTGTAGAAAATAAGAATAAAAAAATTAACTATAAATTTGCTGTTATTTAGGCTCCTTAATCACACTGATTTTCTGAAATTAAACAAATAGCTTTTCTGCTTCCTTTAGTTTTTGTTTCCTATCCATTTTAGCAATTACAGCCCAACGGTCCTCCTGCATTCTCCTCATAGCTCCAAGCTTCCGCGTAGATCCAGGGGTTGTTAGAGATGAAGGAGTCTGAATAGAAAATAAATAAAATCATAATATGTTTAACTAAAAAAAAAAAAAAAAGAATTAAATCCAGCTTTTGAAATTTGCTTTCTGAAATAAAATTTTAAAACTACCTTTTTTGGTGTTCTAACACAAAGTTGAGAAATTGGTGGATTATTCTTCTTGTATAGTTTTTTCAATGTCTCTTCCTCTGAAACCATGCTCTTAAAGAGAAATATAAAAATATAATTTGGAGGCTGCCACCATTAATATTATATTATTAAATTTTTGTCTACATCCCACATATGAGAAGGAGATGGAGGAGTACAAGGAGGGAGAATAAAAGAGGAGAGAGGGGAAAGGAAAAGAAGAGGAAAAAAAATAAAAAAGACTGAAGAAAGAAGACAATGACAAAATAAATCCTCAATCTGTCAAACAAGGACCTAGATTTTGATTCTATTAACTATATACCTAAAAGGTTATGTGGAATACAAGATGTGTATGAATAGTGTTTTTCTACTGATTTCTATTTCAGTTTCAGAGTCTTCATACTATCACTTTCCCCACCCCTTCTCCCCAACCTACTTATTTAAATACACTTAGGCCTTATAATAAGCATTCATAATCCTATAAAAATTATAAATGTTGTCAATTATCAATTTATGAATATTTTCCCAAATAATAATAGCTAACACTTATTCAGTATTTTCTTTATGTCAGGCACTACTTTAAGCACTCTGCATATTTTAATTAGTTTTAATCCTCACAACATTTTTATGACACACAAATACTATTATTATCCCCATTTTAAAGGTGAAGAACTGAGACACACAAATATTAAGTAACTTGCCCAAGACTATACAGCTAGTAAGAGGTGGAGCCAGGATTCAAATCCAGGTAGGCTGGCTCCAGAATCCATTTCCTTAATGAATATGTTACATAAATTTAGTCAGGTAAGCAATCAGTTCACATTATCTTTTCCTGCTCATTAAAGTCACACTTAACACAAATTTCAGAAGCTTCATGGATGAAAATATTCAGCCATTTTCATGAATTCTAAGATTTCAGCAGAATTCACTAAGTCACAAAGAGCTGACTTTTCAGATACACTCAAATCAGTATGCACCAACTGACCAACTTAGAAAAGAGAAATTATTTTAAAAATCATATTGTAAACTATCATTAAAATTTTGCTTAGTGCATGGTAACTGAATGTTCATTAATGGCTGCCTATATAAAAAGAATAAATTAACCTAATTTAAAACAAAAAAAACTTGTCTGTCCTTATATCTCTGTAGCATTCATCTTTTATGTGCTTATTGGGCACTTGTATATATCCTTTGGAGAAATGTCTGGTCAAGTCCTTTGCCCATTTTTCAACTGGCTTGTTTTTTGTCATTGAGTTACGGGAGTTGCTTATGTATTCTGGATATTAATCTCGTGTCAGAGATATGATTTGCAAATATTTTCTCCCAATCTTTAACCTGTCTTTTCACTTTCTTAATAGAGTCCTTTGATGCATTTAAGTTAATTTTGATGAAGTCCAATTTACCTATTTTTTTCTCTTTTTTGCCTGTGCTTTGCTGTCATCATATCCATGAAGTCCTTGCCATTCAATGTCATGATGATTTTCCCAATGTTCTTCTAAGAGTTTCATAGTTTTAGTCCTTACGATTAGGTCTTTGATTCATTCTGAGTCAATTTTTGTACATGGTGTAAGGTAAGAGTCCAACTTCATTCTCTTGCATGTAGATATCCAGTTTTCCTAGTACCATTTGTTGAAAAAACTGTCCTTTCCCCATTGAATGATCTTGGCACTCTTGTCAAAACTCAATTGATTATATATGTGAAGATTTATTTCTGGGCTCTGTTTTTTATTACATTGGTGTATATATTTGTCTTTATGCCGGTACTATACTATTTCAATTACTAGCTTTGTAATAAGTTTCAAAGTCAGGAACTGTGAGTCCTCCAATGTTGTCTTTCTTTTTCAAGATTGCTTTCTTTAGCTATCTGGGGCCCCTTGCAAATCTGTATAAATGTATCAAATTTTCCATTTCTGCCAAAAAAGCTGTTGGAAATTTGAGAGGGAATGTGTTAAATATGTACACTGCTTTTGGTAGTATTGACATCTTAACAATGTTAAGTCTTCCTATCCATGAACACAGAATTTTTTTTTCCTTATTTTTAAGTCTTTCAGCAATGTTTTGTAATTTTCAGTGTATGAGTATTTTACTTTCTTGGCTAGATTTGTTTTTAAGTATTTAATTCTTTTTAATGGTATAGTAAATAAAATTGTTTTCTTAATTTCCTTTTTGGATTATTCATTGTTGGTGTATAGAAACATAACTGATTTTCATATGTTGATCTTATACCCTTCAACATTGCTGAATTTATCTATTAGGTCTAGAAGCTTTGTTTAGGCTTTGTGATTTTCCATGTATAGATATGATCATGTCACCTGCAAATTAGAGGCAGTTTTACCTCTTTTTTACATTTGCATGCCTTTTATTTTTCTTTGTTTTTTGTATTTGTCTAATAGTTAAAAGCCATGGCTAGAACTTCCAGTACAATGCTGACTAACATTGGTGAAAGTGGGCATCCTTGTCTTATTCTTAATCTTAGGGGGAAAGCTTTCAGTCTTTCACCATTGAGTATGATGTTAGCTTTGGTTTTCATTCATACCCTTTATCATGTTGAGGAATTTTCCCTCTGTCCTAGCTTTATGAGTTTTTATCATGTCAATTGAGACGGTCATTTGGATTTTTTTTCCTTCGTTCTATTAATGTGGTGTATTATATTGATTTTCTTATATTGAACCACTCTGGCATTTCTTGGATAAGTCTCATTGGTCATGGTAAATGATCCTCTTACTATGCTGTTGGTTTTGATTTGCTAATATTTTGTTGAGGATTTTTGCATCTACGTTCAGAAAGAATAATGGTCTACAATTTTCCTTTCTTGTGATGTCTTCATCTGGCTTTGGTATCAAGGTAATGCTGGCCTTATTGAATGAGTTACAAAGTGTTCTCCCTTCAATTTTTTGGAAGACTTTGAGAAGGACTGGTGTTAAGTCTTTAAATATTTGGTAGAATCCATCGATAAAGCTATCTGGTCCAGGACTTTTCTTTGTTGGGAGTTTTGGATTACTAACTCAGCTCTGATTAGGTTTTCTGTTTCTTCTTGAGCAGATTTAGGTAATTTGTGTATTTCAAGTAGTTTTTCTATTTGTATATTTCTTCTAGGTTATCTAATTTGTTGGCATATAATTATTCACAGTATTCTCTATCTCTAAAATGTTGGTAATAACATCTCCAATTATACTTCTGACTTTAGGTATTTGCTTTTCTTTGTCAGTCTAGCTAAAGGTTTGTCAATTTAATTGATCTTTTCAAAGAAACAAATTTTGGCTTCATTGATTTTCTGTTGTTTCCTTTTCTCTAATTTGTTTATCTCCACTCTAACCTTACTATTTCCTTCCTCTGTCAGCTTTGGGTTTAGTTTGATCTTCTTTTTCTATTTCCTTAAGGTATAAAGTTAGTTTATTGATTTCTTTCTTTTTCAATGTAGGAATTTACAGCTATTACATTCCCCTTAGAGCACTGTTTTTTCTGTCTTACATAAGTTTTGGTGTATTGTGTTTTTCATTTTCATACATCTCTAAGTCAAATTTCCCTTGTGATTTCTTCTCTGATCCATTGGTTGGTTAGAAGTGTGTTAATTTCCACAAGTTTGTGAATTTTCTAATTTTCCTTCTCTTATTGATTTCTAACTTCATCTCTTTGTATTCAGAGAAGATACTTTATACTTTATATGATGCCTATCTTTTAAAATCTATTGAGACTTGTTTTGGGACCTATATGGTCTATCCTGGAGAATGTCCATGTGCACTTGAGAAGGATTTGTTGGATTGAGTGTTCTATACATAGCTATTAAATCCATTTGGTTTGTGTTGTTCCAGTCCTGTATTTCCTTACTTATCTTATGTCTAGCTGTTTTAACCGTTATTGAAGGTGAGGTATTGAAGTATCCAACTATTAATGGGTAATGGTCTATTTCTCTCTTTAATTCTATAAAGCTTTACTTCATATATTTTAAGGGTTTGTTATTAGATGTGTAAATGATTAAAACTCTCATAACTTCCCGCTGTATTGAATCTTTTATTAATATATAATGTCCTTATTTGTTTCTTGTACTTTTTGATTTAAAGTCTATTTTGTCAGATATTAGTATAGCCATCCCACCTCCTTTTTGGTTACTATTTGCATATCTTTTTCCATCCTTTCACATTTAACCAATTTAAAGCTAACATGAGTCTCTTTTTGTTTACTGGAGTGTATAACATGTTTACATTTAAGTAATTACTGATAAGGAGAGACAAACTTTTGCCTTTTTTGATATTCATTTTCTATATGCTTCATAGGTGTTTTGTTTGTTTGGTTTTGGTCACTCATTTCCTCCATTACTCTCTTCTTTTGTGTTTAGGTGACTTTTTTGTTAGTAAAATGTTTTGATTCCCTTCCCATTTCCTTTTGTGTGTATTCTATAGATAATTTTTGTGGTTACCATGGGGATTACATTTAATGACTAAACATTATAGTAACCTAATTTGAATTTATACCAACTTCACTTCAATAGCCTACACAAACTGCTCTTATACAGCTCCATTCTTTTTCTGTTACTGATGTCAAAAATTACATCTTTATATATTGTGTGCCCAACAACATAGATTAATTAAGCATTTGTCTTTTAAATTATGTGGAGAATAAAAAGTAAAGTTAGAAATCAAAATTACAATCATTTCAGCTTTTATAATTTCCAATGTATTTAACTTTATAACAGATCTTTTATTTCTTCGTCTAACATACTTTCATTTCAACCTGAACAACTTCCTTCAGCATTTCTTGAAGAGAAGGTCTAGTGACAACTCCCTCAGCTTTTGTTTATCTGGGAATGTCTTAATTTCACTTCATTTTTGAAGGACAGTTTTGCCAGATAGCAAATGCTTCGCTGACAATGTTTTTCTTTCAGCACTTTGAATATGTAAACCTACTGACTTCTGGCTTCCAAGGTTTCTAATGAGAAATCAGCTGATAATCTTATTGAGGGTAACATATGTGATGAGTTGATTCTCTCTTGCTGCTTTCAAGATTCTCTCTGTCTTTTGAATGAACTTATGTTTACCAGGTGGGGAAGGGTGGAGGGAAGGGATAGTTAGGGAGTCTCCTATTGACATGTATATACTGCTATATTTAAAAAAGATTCTCTCTGTCTTTCAACAGTTTGATTATAATGTATTTTGATGTGAGTCTATTTGAATCTATCCACTTAGAATTCATTGAGCTTCTTGGATTTGTAGATTCATTAACTTCATCAAAATCTGAAAAGTTTTCAGCCATTTCTTCAAACATTCTTTCTTCCCATTTCTCTCTTCTCTTTCTGGGACTCCCACAATTCATATATTGATTTTTTGATGGTGTCCCACAAGTTTCTGAGGCTCTGTTCACTTTTCTTCATTCCTTTTTTTCTGTGCTTATACTCAATAGTTTATTGTCCTATCTTCAAGTTTACCAATTCTTTCTTCTGCTTACTTATATCTGCTTTTGAATCCCTATAATACACTTTTCATTTCAATTACTGTACTGTCAATTCCAAGATTTCTTCTTGGTTCCTTTTATAATTTCTATCTCTTTATTGTTATTATCATTTTATTCATACATTTTTCTGTTTTTGTCTATGTCTTCCTTTAGCTCTTTGAACATCTTTAAGATGGTTGTTTTTAAAGTCTTTGTCTAGTAAGTCCAATATCTGAGCTTCCTCATGGACATTTTCTGTTGATTTGTTTTGTTCCTTTGATAGGCTATACTTTCCTTTTCTTCATATGCCTTGTGATTTTGTTGTTGTTGTTGTTGAAAACTAGCCACTTTAATCTTATAATTTGATACATCTGCAAATCAGATTCTTCCCCTTCCCCAGGGTTTGCTGTTTATTTACTTAGATTTGTTTTGCTTTTTGTTTTACTATTAAAAGTGTCTCTGTGCATTGGATAAGCCTGTGGTGAAAATTTGAGATCTTCTTGGTTTTTTTTCTGAGCCTGTGTCTTTCCCTGGGCATGGCTTTCTAAATGCCCTGTAAATGTGATTGATTTTGAATGTTCTAATGCTTGAACATCTGGCTCTCCAAAGAGGGGAAAAAAAGAGAGAGATAAAAGTGCAGTTTGTTCTTCTGGAAGACAAATCTTCTGGAAGACACTTCAGCCAGTGACGTTTGAAACAATGGCAGCCAGACTCTGTACCTGTACCTCAGTGATCAGAATCAGCAGTCAGAACACTGAATCTTGATCTTCAGAGGACAAGGTCCTTATTGTTCACCCTGGTTCCAGCAAGACATGAGCATGGCCCTACCACATGGTTATGGGTTGGGTGATAGGTAGCCATTACCACTTTTAAGGCTGAAATTGACCAAAATTAACCATAACTTACCAGCCAAGTTTCCCTCTGGAAGTTGCAAGCATTCAAATAGTCTTTAGAGTTCCAAAATAAATTACTTCAGACAGTTTCTGCCAGTACCATTGTTGTCTAGGTGGAGAAATGGGTTCCTGGCACTTCCTACTCCACTATCTTCTCTAAGGTCATTCTAGACAATACATTTTTAAATCTTACTTTTTATAATAATTTGAATGTTCACCAAAATTTAAATGCAACAGCTAAGAAAATTACAAAAATAACTAACTTCAAGTGATAATTATAACAAATAAAGCCCACTATGAAATGTCTTTAGACTAGTTTAAACTGTAATAAATAAAATAAAAATAAATAAAATACTGTAGTATGTTTATTGTGCTACAAAGTTGTGATGCTCCTTTTAAAAATGAAATGAAATCATGAGTCATTCCGAATCTCAGATAAGCTAAGAAACTAGCCTAAATTCACACTACTAGAAAAACAGCATGAATTCTAGCCCTGGAATATCTAATTCCATAGCTCATGCTCTTTCTAATAATTCTCATTACATTCTTTTAATATCTGGACTTCAGTTTGAACTGGCAGTTATTATGTACAATGACATACATAGGCTATGGAGCTAGACTGTTGGTGTTCAAATTTTGGCTCCATGCCTTACTAGTTGTGTGACCTTAGGCAAAGTAACAGTGTGACTCAGTTTCCTCATCTGTAAAATGAGAATAACAACCCTGTCTCTACTTCTAAAGCATGAGATTGTTTCAAAAAATAACTGAAGTAATCTGTGTAAAGTCTTTACAGTAGTGCCTGGTTCACAGTTTAATCATTAAAATGTTAATCATTATCTACAAAACAAAGAGATACTAGAGTAGGGATTTTCTATAAGTTAACTTCAATAATTACAATTTTAAGACTTCAGCTACTCATTATTCCAGAACAAATGAAAGTAGAGGATCCCAAAGGAATATAAAAGCTTGAAGGATCTCATAGCTATGAGTTGGAATAATGAAACAAATGACTTTAACTGGAATTTTGTAATTAAGAATCTTTGGTAAATTGCTCCATTTCGTGTAATAAGGTTTATCTGGTTTTAAATTAAATGAGTATAAGTTTAATTATTCTCAATAAATCATTATTATGCCTTTAGAAAATACTGATATGTGTTAATATACTCATAGTAGGGAGTAATTGGTGATACAAACTGCTAGGGGAACTATCCTCCTTAAACATGTCATCTTTAACACATTATCCCATTAAGAATCATAGAAATGTTATAGTTTTCAACCAATACATTGATATAGATTTCAACCAGTAAGTGGTATAAAATAAAAGAACATGTATAATATGCAAAATCAAGAGGGGTCTTGAATAACAAATTTGGCTGCAGCAAGATTAAAGATATTCACCTAGCCTTTCTTTAAAAAAAAAAAAAGGAAAAGAAATAACACTCTTCTGGAAACAAGAGGGTTAGTCCTCTCATATGACAACTATGTTATATCAAGTATTTCAAAATATCATGTTTTCTGAAGTTTAGGGAGATTTTTTAACCCTAATTTCTTTAAAATGCTGCAAAAGTAGAGGGTTCTGTGTTATAGTAGAGTTCTATTTTTTTTCAGTATTGCAATAATAGATACTATGCATATATATTATACATATACATCAAGAAATGTAGAAATCTAATAATGTAAACAAATAATAAATGCTGATTATTTGTAATAATTTTACCAAAAGATCAGTAGTTTCTGAACTATCCGAATTAATATCAAACTCGAAGACCATTTTTCTCTTTTTACTACTTTCTTCAATGGGTACATTCTTGTTTTCTCTTTGCTGAATTTTTAGTTTCGTTGGTGTCTTCACAGTATATGCCTATTCAAAAAGAAAAACAATATGTTATCCCATCAAATAAAACATATGTTATTAATAAAGGCAAGTTGAGGTTTTAGCAATCAATAATAACTCTCCATTATTATTGGCATGTATATGAAGTAGAAATTTTGGATAAGAATTTAATTCAGAAGTTTTTGAAAACAATCATGGTGGAGAGAGAGGGAGAAAGAGAGGGAGGGGCAGAGAGAGAGAAAGAGAGAGAAAAGAGGCACTCCAGCATCAGCAGTCAACAATCTTAAGAGAGACTTTAATTTTTCTAACAATGATTAAGACCCAAGACCTGAAAGCTTTTCTCACTCCATAAAAATACTTCCTGATTTATTTGACAAAAAGTTTGCTTATGTTTTGTTGACAAAGTAATTCCATTAGTCAATGTTTAGTATTCCATATTACCCTGTAATATGGAATATGTAAGTTTTATAATTTTTAAAAAGTATCTTTAAAAAGTAAGGGCACTGATATCAGCAAAAATGGCAGAATAAGGAGCTCCAAAAATATGCTCTTCCACAAAGCAACAAAAATGCTGGTAAAGGTGGTCAGAATCAGCTTGTTTAGAACTGTGGAAATTAACAAAAGGCTTGCAACAACCTGGAGAGTTTTTTTGTTGTTGTCGTCAATGGCTGAACTTCTGTAAGAAGAGCAAAATTAGCAGTATCTTAACTTTTCCTCATCTCATCCCCTGCTCTCTAGCTCTACGGTACCCTTAAAAAGTAACAGCCCACATTCCTGGTCCAGCCTGGCAGCCACTGGACACAGCAAAACAGAACTGGGAGCTCTTTCAAAGTTTTATTCCCAAAGAGTTGTCATTATTTGACCTGCCTAGTGGTTCTCTGGATGATTTCATTTACAGGACTGTCGGTATTTGACCCAACTCGGAGCTCACTCAGTTAAAAAAAAAAAGCTTTCTCCTTGATGTGTGTAGGGTAGGGAATAATATTTGTCAAAAACAATTAAAGACAAGTGTTTTAACTTTGCAGCTCCCTGAGGCAATGATTAACAGTTGGGTGAATGACAGACTAACCAAAAACCTTAAAAGGACAGCTAGGAAATAAGATGTCCATAGGGGCTTTGAAAAACTCTGATATATTCCTGGAAATACAGAAAGCCATGCTCACAGACAGGGCTGTGAGTAAGCACAGGAAAGACATGAGAAGGCCCTAAGCTCTTACCTGTGGCTCATCTTGAGGGTCTGCAAAAGCAGAAACTGAAGGCTAAGGCAGAGTTTTCTACTGTCTGGCTGAGTGTTGAAAGCATGCCCTAACACTAACTTATAGTCCTTTGGCAAAGATTGTGAGACTTATTGATCCGGGTATTTAAGGAAATCTCTATTAAAACAGCTGAACATTAAGCTAACTAGTAGAGACTTTAGTGGCACTCAAAGAATACAAACTTTACAGAATTAATTTAGAAAAATCACTAAACAAACAGTAAAAACTATGACAAGCAGAAACAACAAACCTTGAGGAGAAGGGAGAATCTGATTTCCAGATTTGTCACTTACATTATTTTTAATGTTCAGATTTCAAGAGAAAATTATAAGCTGTGCAAATAAGAAATAATGGCCCATACATGTGTGAGGAAGCAATCAACAGAAACTATCCCTAAGGAAACCTAGTTATTGGACTTCCTAGACAAAGACTTTAAACCAACTATTTTAAATATGTTCAAAGTGAACATATTATAGTAATCTTACAGTCATATTATAGTAAGAGATAAGAAAAACCATGTCCAAAGAACTAAAGGAAAGTATAAAGACAATGTCAAACCAAATGGAACATCAACAGATGGATAGAAATTATTTTTAAAAGAACCAAATAGAAATTCTGGAGTTGAAAAGTACAATAACTGAAATGAAAAATCACTAAAGAGGCTCAACATCAGATTTGAGCAGGTAGAGGAAAGAATCCATGAACCTGAAGATAGTTCAACTGATATTATCCAATCTGAGTAACAGAAAGAAGAAAAAAGAAAAATGAAAAGAGCCTCACAGACTTGTGGGACACCAGTAACCATACCAACATACACATAATGGGAATGAGAGCAGAGGGAATTCCCTGGTGGTCCAATGGTTAGGACTCTGTGCTTCCAGTGCAAGTGGCCTGGGTTCAATCCCTGGTTGGGGAACTAAGATCCTGCAAGCCACGTGGCACAGCCCCCAAAAAATAAATATAAAAATAAAAAAAGAATGAGAGCAGAGAGAGAAAGGGCAGAAATAATACTTGAAAAAATAATGACTGAAAACCTCCCAAATTTGATGTAAACGTTAATCTGTACATCCAAGAGGCTCAACAAGCTCCAAGGAAGATAAAATCAAAGAGATCCACACCTAGACACATCATAACCAAAATGTCAAAAAACAAAGAGAAACTTGAAAGTAGCAAGAGACAAGGGACTCACCATATACAAGGTATCTTCAATAATATTAACGGCTGATTTCTCATCAGAAACCAGGGAGTCCATAAAAGATTGACATATCCAAATGCTAAAAGGAACCGTTACCAAATAATTCTATATCCAGCAAAACTGTCCTTCAAAAATGAAGGAGAAATTAAGATATTCCTAGATAAACAAAAATTGAGAGAATTTGTCACAAGCAGACCTTCCCCACGAGAAATACTAAAGGCAGTCCTTCAGGCTGAAATGAAAGAACACAAGACTCAAATTCATATGAAGAAATAAAGAGCACCAGAAAAGGACACTGCATAGATAATTATAAAACATAGCATAAATATATTTTTGTTTGTAACTCTGTTTTTCCTATCTGATTTTAGACACAGATATATAAAGCAATAATACTGTATCGATGGGCTTAAAATGTATAAATATGTGACTTATGTGACAATGATAGCACAAAAGAGAAAGAGGGAACAAAGATATATTGGGGCAAAGTTTTTATATACCATTGAAATTACACCGACATTAATTCAAACTAAATTTAAATTAAGGTGTTAACTGTACTTTTCAGCTAATCACTAAGAAAATTATTCCAAAAGTATAGTAAAAACCAAAAAGATTAAAGTGGTATACTAGGTAATACCTATTTAACACAAAATAAGACAGTAATGGAAAGATACAGGAAGAAAAAGACATAAGACATATAGAAAACAAAGAACAAAATGGTGGACCTAAGTTCTACATTATTAGTAATTACATTAAATGTAAGTCAATTAAACATTCCAATCAAAATGCAGAGATTGTCAGAATGAATGATGGAAAAAAGCATGATCCAACTATATGATGTCCACAAAAGACACAATTTAGATTCCATAACATGAATAGGTTGGCAGTAAAAGGGTGATAAAAGATAAACCATGCAAATAGTAAACAAAAAGAGCTAATATCAGATAAAATATACTTTAAAAAAAAGATTACTAGTGACAAAAGGAATATTTTATAAAGGTAAAAGAGTCAATCCATCAAGAAAAGATAATTGGTATTAAGTATACATGCAGCTAACAATATAGCCCCAACACATGAACCAAAAACTGGGAAAATTAGATAATTCAACAGTAATAGTAGGATACTTCCATACCCCCACTTTCAATAATGAAAAGAACAACCAGACATAAGATCAGCAAGGAAATATAATACTTGAACAACACTATAAACCAGCTAGATGGATACTTAGCAAAATCACAAATTTGGAAATACAATGCATTCCTAAATAACCAATGGGTCAAAAAATAAATCACAAGGGAAATTAGAAAGTACTTTGAGAGAATGAAAAGGAAAATACAACAGACTTATGGGATACAGTGAAATCAGTGCTTAGAGAGAAGTTTATAGATGTAAATGTCTACATTAAAAATTACGATGAAGACATGACAATTAAATACAGTATGGTACACTGAGTTGGATCCTGGAAGAGAAAGAGGACATTAACGGAAAAACTGTGAAATCCAAATCAAGTCTGAAGTTTAGTTAATAGTAATGTACCAATGAATGATTCTTAGTTTTGACAAATGTACCTGGTAATGTAAGATGTTAACAATGGTGAAAACTGGGTGAGGAATATAAAGGGATTCTCTGTATTACCTTTGTAACTTTTCTATAGATCTAAAATTAATTGCAAAATAAAACTTTATTTGAAATAAAAAGTAAGGTCACCACACCACCAGAATAGCTAAAATCTAAAAGATGAAAAATACCATGTGGTGACAAGGATGCACAGCAATCAGAACTCTCATTCACTGGTAGCCAGAATGTACAATAATTTGGTACAATAAATTGGTACAATCATTTTTTTTAAAACATGATTGGCAGTGTGATACAATAAGAAATATATATATATTTGGTCTTTGTCCTTGGTTCCTGACACACAACTTCTAAAACCCTTGTAATTTCCTGAGTGACAGGGTTGACAGGAGGCATCTTTTGGTATAATATTTGGTCTTTGTCCCCTGTGATGTTGATAGGAGAGTTTTTTGTTATTCATAATGAGCTCCTTTCAACTTACCTGAGTTTATGCTAATGAAATAACTGGTGGTAGGGGGTGCTTCAGCATGATAGCTTCAGGATGGTGGCTGGTTGCCAGGAAGACCAAGGCATGATTAGAAGTTTGGAACCTTTCACCCCACCCCCTGAACTCCTAGGAGGGGAGATGGGTTAAAGACTGAGTTAATCACCAATGGCCGATGATTTAACAAGTCATGCCATGTAATGAAACCTGAATAAAACCCCTAAACAATGAGGTTCAGAGAGCTTCCAGGTTGGTAGACACATGGAGGTGTTGGGAGGGTGGCACTCCCGGAGAGGCATGGAAGCTTCTGTGCCCCTTTCCCCATACCTTGTGCCCTATGCATTTTTTCTATTTGGCTGTTCCCAAATTGTATCCTTTATAAAAACTGGTAATAGCAAGTAAAGTAATTTCCTGAGTTCTGTGAGTCATTCTAGCAAATTATTAAACCTGAGAAGGGGGTTGTGGGAACCCCCAATTTATAGCCAGTTGGTCAGTAGTACAAGTGGCAAGCCAGGACGGTGTCTAAAATGGAAGCCTTGTGGGACTGAGCCCTTAGCCTGTGGGGTCTACATTAACTACATTAACTACAGTGTCAGAATTGAATCAAATTGCAGGACACCTAGTTGGTGTCTGGAGAACTGGAGAATTGGCTGGTGTGGGAAAACACACACACACACATTTTGTATCAGAGTAAAAACAGCTCAGGCTGTATCTGTTAACATGGAATGTATTATGCATAACCCTGTAACCCAGCAATTTCACTTCTATGGACATACCCAACCAAGATGTGTACATGTCAAGCAATACATTTTTATAGCAATGCTATTCATAAAAGCCCACTCTGGAAGCTAACCAAATGTCCATTAACATTACAAGAGATAAATAAGCTGTGGTACAGTCACACCATGAAATACCAAATAAAAATAAAGCAACTTGAAGCAACAATGTGGATGAATCTCATAAACATAATGTTAAGTGGAAAATGTCAAAACAAAAAGAATATGATTCTAATTATAGAAAATGCAAAAACAGGTACATCTAATACTAGAATTTGGGACAGCAGCTGGCCTTGGAGGAAGGGCTAGTGACTGGAAGGGGAAACAATCAGCTCTTCTGAAGTGATAGTAATAGTCTCTTTTAATCTGAGTGCTAGTAATAAGGTTAAGTTTGGTTTGTAAAGATTCATCAAGTTGTATAATTATGATCTGTGCATTTTTCTTGCATATATTTCAATAAAAAGTTTTTTTAAGTAAGGTCATTCTTCAACAGAGATCATTTCATATTTTGAATAACAGAATAGTAAATACAACAAAATAATTTTATATAAAAGTCTTGCTAAAAAAAACTATTCTTTTTTTAAAAATACAATAAAAATAAAATAAAAACAATATATCTTTTTTTTAAAAGCCTCGCTAAGCTATGTACTTTACTAATTTTCATAAATTCCACGAGGTGCATAATATTGTATATATAACAGGATATGAGTGGAACTCTTTCTTTTGCTCTGGAATTGTCAACTAAAGCACAAAGCTGGGGGAAAGTGCCAGTAACACATATTCTAAAGAAAGCTACCTACAATTAAGGCCAGCTCCTTCTCTAAGGCTTGTTAAAAGGTGATAGAACAGGCCCAACAATCACCAAATACCTCTCTTATTCCCAGTTATTTTAAGGAAACTGGGAGGTGAAAGCACAAAATTTCCGCTTAGGGGGTAAAGACAGGTTGAAATACTCTTCCCCGCGACTCCCAAGACAAGTGAGGATATAACTTTAAAAAGCAGCCTTATAAGAAGGGGAGAGTGGCATCTCATTCCCTAAGTGGATATAAACCTAGGCAGAAAATTTGTCTGTCTGTCTTTGTGTCTGCCTGAGCAAAGTAAAAAGAAATTAGGGAGAGATAGATGGCAGAGAGCGGGAAAGGGGGAGTCAGAAGTAGAGCATTATGCACCACCATTTAGCACTGAAAGGTTGAATGAATTCCCCATGGATTAAATGGACATGTCGAAGATAGCTAGAAATGAGCCACCTTGTTAGTGGCACCTGCTCCACAGGGCTGACTGCTAAGTAAAAGACTCCAGCAGCAAGATGATGAGGAGTAAACAGCAAAGGGAGGTAACTGAGGTCATACTGGAAAATGCAAGTCAAAACCAGATTTTGTACATCAGGGACCTATGCACTGGTGAATGCCAGAAAGTGATAAAATTTGCCCAAGATGTCATTAAGTTGTGAACAGTGATAGATTAAAAAAATGAAACCACTTCGTGCTGGTATAACAAATAATTGAAACTTTAAAGAAAATGGTTTCATGTCTATGTGTGTGATACCAGATATATGGTATGTGATAACAGAGACTTCTTTTTTATTAAAAAAAATTACTACTTTCTTAGAAATTTTAGCAACAAACCTTTGGTAATGGTGTAGATAAAGTATTTTTGGCAGATGTCCACAGACAGTCTCTTTTATCTTTTGATTTGCCATAATCAGCTGATGGGAAGTTTCCAGATATATTTTGTGAAGGAGCTGCTTTAGAATCAAGTTTCCAATAACTAGTTTCAGGTGTTTCCAATAAAGATGTCTGTGTTTTCTATATTGAACAACAAAAGTGAATAAAGTCATCATTAAATGTCATTTTAATTAAAGTACAGCAACTAGTAGAAATATCACTGAAATAAACTAGAATTTACCCCCAAATTTAGTATTGATTAGATAACTTTGAATAAATTTCACTTATCTTCTTTGTCACTTTATTTTCCCATTTAAGATGAAAATGGTATCTGCCCCTCTTTGTCTTCACAGAGCTGCTATGAAAACAAGTAAGACATCTCAACTCCCTATTTGACCAAAAGTTGAGAATTCTCCAGAGAAAAATCTCTATTCCTGGTGGCAAAAAAATTTTAATCTGAGGTTCATTCCAGTAGCCTAACAGCCAAAGGGCATTCTCTTTTATGCTTTCATATTTCCTCTATCATCTATAAAAATATCAGCTTTTCCTATCCACCAGCTTCATTCCCCCCTCCAAAAAAAAAAAATAGAGAAGAAAAATTATGAAAGTAAAGAACTAGAGAAATTTTCAGGGCAAGATAAAGGTAGCTGATTAGAAGGCACAAACTACTATGTATAAAATAAATAAGCTACAAGGATATATTGTACATCACAGAGAATATACCCAATATTTTATAATAACTATAAATGGAATATAACCTTTAAAAATTGTGACTCTCTATGTTGTATACCTGAAATTTATATAATACTGTAAGTAAACTATACCTCAATTAAAAAATAAAATATAAATTTTTAAAAAGGAGCTAAATGAGGTAATTTGAAGGTTTCTTGCCCAGTTCTAGTGATCTCACTTCATTATCCTTTTTCCAATAGGTATGAATTTTGACAGCATTTTTTCCACAGAGTTGCAGTTCTATATCCTTTTCCATAAATATTTCTATATCCTTTTCCATAAATATTTCTATATCATAGTTGATAACACAATTCTGATGAAAGCAAATTTTCTTCTGCTCTCTGGACTCATCAGGAGTCATCCTCAAAATCTCCAAAATGTAACTGCTTTCATGGACAAATTTTTCTTACCCAAAAGGACTGAGAATGGCAACTACACCACCTTGTGGTCATATCTTGGAATCTAACATTTCCCTGGTAGCCTAAAAGAAAATGCACCAGCATTCTAGACTACTGAAATAACCCTCTTTGTAATACATCATGAAAATGTATATACTTTCCTACAAGTTACATTCTTTTCTGAATATTACATTTCCAATGATGCATATATACAGAACATTCATGATTTTCTCTTGTTCTTTTTAAACAAACATTTATTTGGCATTTCCTATGTGCCAAGCACTATTTTAAATGCTTCACAAAGGATTAAATGAGATTTAATCTTCATAACAACTTTAGGAAAAAGGTACTATTATTATCCCTAGGTGATAAAACTGAAGCATGAAGAAGTAACATTCCCAACCTCAGAAATGTTTGATAAACCTAATGATTATTATATATAAGGCTTGTGATACTTCAATATTGTTGGAATAAAGCATAGCACACAAAAGTCTATTTAAATCTTTTCATTTCTTTTATCATTTTCTCATTATTTGCAATATATATATCTAGACACCCAGATAAAATATAGGGACCTAACTAATCTACTTGATAACATATATAAATAATAGACATATATTACTGGAATTATACATGAATCAAAACAACTCTATAAGACTATGTGATATATACTTTCATAATATGAACACATTCTATATTTAGAAATAAATATTGGAGTTTAACCAATTTATTATCTTCATCAGACACTTCGCTTAGACTATATCTAACCCTCCTGGCTAATTTTAATATGACAATAATTTCTCCAAATATGATGTTTTCAAATGTCTATCAGTGTCTGGACATATGAAGCACCTAATATTCACTCACAGGTACAATATTTCTTTTTTTCTTCTCTTTGAACCCAAATGTAACAAAATTATAGCACTGTCTATACCAAAAAATTGAACATTGTTGTTTGGTATAGACAAACAACATACTCTTATGTTAGACAAACATATACAAACAATATACAAACAAGACAAACAATATACTCTGTTACTTTCAGTTTATAGTTAAAGCAACTTCTGTGGGGACTTAGGAGACTACATCACTGTGTATAAGGAATATTTAATCATTTTAACTAAAATTTGCAATAAAACTCTTCTGTAATAATTCTATATTACCAACTGGATTAGAAGCTGAATATAACCTCCCTTTCTCATACCTGATGCTTCCTTCTATGTACAGGGAACATTCCTAACTTCTCTCTGCTTCCTTAGGAAAAGAGCAATGACTTAATGGGATTGTTGAATATGGAAGGAGTAATGGGGGACATATAGTTCAGCCCCTTCCTTACTCCTCCTCTTGGGTACCAGAGGAAGCACACATTCTACTCTATGCCATACATTTTACAAGAGCAGGCCATTCAAGTAGGTACACTTGTCCCAGTCTAGCTCTACCTGTGATAGAGTAGATAAACTTGTTTAATTTAGGATTTCAGGATTAAGAAATCCTGTTGCCTTCAAATATAAGCCACACTGTCCAATATTATTTGTCAATAATAAAGATATTATGTTGATTTTCACTGCCTTTCTCAGTTGGCTTAGACTTAAGAGAGCAAGATGTCATTTATTTAGCCCTCTCAAACCTCAAAATTAAACACAATCTAAACATGAGCTTTAGAATTTTTAATTGAAATATTTTCCCCCAATGTTGGAAATTTCTCAAGAAACACAGAAGTACCTAACTAATTTAATGCTATAATAAAAACTATAAAAGAATAAAATCTCTAAATTTCCAAATGACAAATGCTTTGAAATTTTTTAGCTAATGCTTTTGAATTAATAAATAGAAAGAAACAATTTTGGAAATGAAATTGTGTGATATATATATATTTAATTTTTATTGGGGTATACAACATTGATTTACAATGTTGTATTAGTTTCAGGGGTACAGCAAAGTGAATCTGTTATACATATACATATATCCAGTCTTTTTAAGATTCTTTTCCCATATAGGCCATTACAGAGTATTGAATAGAGTTCCCTGTGCTATACCATAGGTCCTTATTAGTTATGTATTTTTATATAGTAGTGGGTATATGTCAATCCCAATCTTCCAATTTATCCCTCCCCCACCCTTACCCCCTGGTAACCATAAGTTTATTTTCTACATCTGTAACTCTATTTCTGTTTTGTAGATAAGTTCATTTGTAGATTCCACATATAAGCAATATCATATGATATTTGTCTTTCTCTGTCTGACTTAACTTCACTTAGCATGATAATCTCTAGGTCCATCCATGTTCCAGCAAATGGCATTATTTTGTTCTTTTTAATGGCTGAGTAATATTCCATTGTATATATGTACCACATCTTCTGTGTGATATATTTTTGATGTTATTTTCCCATTTATGAACAAAAAAAATTTACCAAGATGTTAGAAAGTGAAATGGTTATAAAGAAATCTATGAGAGTTATATAAAACTCTTACCTTGTCTTTTTTTTCTTTGAGAGTAACTGTGTTTTCTTTTGCTTCTCTTTTGAGGTTTGCCTATTAAAAAAGAATATCAAGTACATATAATGTAGTCATTACTATTATAAAAAATTAATGTTCCTATTATCAAATCTTTCCTAAGAAGTATTAACAAAGAATACTGCCTTCTAAATCTTATAAAATAATGAAAAGAAAAAAGAAAAACAAATTAGTTCCTTTCTACAAAGGTATGTTATTTGATGTTGATTATCTTTTTAAAAAATTCTGATCTGTCTCCAGCAGTTATCTGTGGACTCGTTAAGTCCTTTAAAATGCTGAATCTCAGCTTTCTCATTTGTAAAATGAAGTGGATGGATCAGCTTATAAAGTAAGGGTATATACAAGTAACTAACTGTAAAGAGCTGCAAAGAGATCCAAAATATTGTGAGCCTTTAGAGGCAGAATTCCCTTTTTCTCTGTGTATGGAGAAAAGCAATTCAGTTGGACACTGAATAATCAATTTTCAACTTGAGATAAACAGGTATGAGAGAGAAAAAGAAAGTACAAAAAAAGTACAAAATACTTACAAAATAATACATCATTTCTCTAGTACTCCAGGAAATAATACATTTTGCTGGAGATTAGGGCATGTGTATTCAGTGGGAAGAAAAGAAAAATTAACCCTGGCCTAGAGAAAAGAATATGTGCAATGCCTTTAATATGACAGTCATCTGGAAAACAGAATGGTTACAGCTCCAAGGAGCCTTAAAGGTCTCAGAGAAGAAAAAGTTTCAATAAGCACAACTTTAGGCAAACTCGCCTTGCCTGCCCATGATGCCTATGCCAATACCTGCACTCACTGAATGTCTGTGTACACCATGGTATCTCTCCCAAAGTGCTGCTCCTAACCAGAGAACACACTTCACCATGAAAGAAGCTGGCAATAAGCTGATGTAACAGTAGTCACTGCTCTTATTATGTATCCTATCAACTACCAATAGTTAATCTTCAGTTATCACAACTGGGGTCTACTCTATGGGGATGAAATGCTGTCTTCTAGGATAAAGTATACCCTCTAAACTAGCTAAATTACACTGATTCTCAGAATACATATCTTGGCTTCTAGAGGACGGAAGGGAGAAAGCACCTCCCAAAACTGCACTTTCTCTACAACTCTGACTTTTGCTACTCTGGAGATCTTAGTACAGTCTGTTCTAATACAACATGGGTTTCCAAGGTGTGAATTAGCTCATATACAAAGGTATATCTTTGGTAGTGTCTAATTAATCATGAGTTCCCTAAGACAAAAGTGATGGGCAGTCCACTAAGGTACCTATTTAATCTGAGTAACTAAAAGATGCCTGTAATACGGTCTGGTAAAGAGAGGATTGACTTGAGGCACAGGACTAGAATATGATAGCCCTGTGCCCAAACTTCAGACCTGAATAAATTTACAAACCTAGAACCCTCTAAATTAAACAAAAGCCTGGTACTATTGTGGAAGGATTCTGCGATAATATCACAAATTCATACTGAATCCTTCCTACTACCATGTGCACTGAGAGAAATACTAAGACTTATGGGTAATTGGGCATTGACTATTAGCTAACACCAATTCTTGTAACCCATAATGTTATTATTTTTTCACTAGTTTGAGCGCAGGTATACTGGGGTCAGGTGATAAATAGCACTTAATCCAAGTCCACCTCATGGTGAGCCCATGGAACCATAAACCTATCCTGTGGTCATTTCTTTAGATCCTGAGTATACAGCTGAATAGATAAACTCAATAAGTGGCAAAATCCCCATATTGGTTCTGACTACAGAGTGAGAGATTTTTATATTTGGAAGGACCAATTGGAAGACTTTAAAACTCTCCTTCCATATCAAGAATGTAAACAAATATACAAAATACCACACCTCACTAGGCAGAGATTAAGGCACCATCAAGAGATGAAAGATATAGGAAAGGTGATTTAGTACAGTCTCACAAAGCCAACCTATTTTAAGTGGAAGCTAAGACTGTCATTCGGTAACAATTTCTTCATACCAACTGGTATGTAAAATAGGTCAAAATCGGGACTGGCATATTGACTAGGATCAAAATTGAAAACTAAGAAAAAGTTTCATACAAAACATGAGCTCAACTTAAATAATGGAATTGTGATTACAGAATAGAATATGTGTTTTTATTAATCCTGATAATGTAAAATAATAAAACATAAAAATTGTATATGCAAAAGAATAGGCAGTAGGAGAAAGTGTTAGATAAATTGTTTAAAAATATAAAGGTAACGAGTAAAATAATTTAAAAAACTATACACACCTCCCAAATCAACCAAAAATACACACACATACAATTTAGAGAAAAAGACAATAAAATAAATATTAATATGTAATGTAAAATAAAATGACAAAAGCATGATTAAAATATATATCATATTGATAAGGGTTAATATCCAGAATATGTAAGGAACTCACACAACTCAACCAAAAAAAAAACCAAATAATTTTAAAATGGGCAAAGGACGTGAATAGATGATTCTCCAAAGAGGATATACAAATGGCCAACAAGTGTATGAAAAGATGCCCAACATCACTAATTATAAGAGAAATGCAAATCAAAACTACAATGAGCTATCACTCACACTCCTTAGGAGGATGACCAATATCAAAATAATAGAAAATAAGTGTTGGCAAGGATGCAGAGAAATCAGAACCCTTGCACACTATTGGCGGAAATGTAAAATGGTACAGTTGCTACAGAAGACTGTATGGTGGTTCCTCAAAAATTAATAATAGAATTACCATATGATCCAGGAATCCCACTTTTGGGTATATATCCAAAAGAATTCAGAGCAGGATCTCCAAGAGACATTTGCACACCCATGTTCATTAATTACAACATTAATCACAATAGCCAAGAGGTGGAAGCAACCCAAATGTCCATCACAGATGAATGGATATTCATCCATGTGGTATATACATGCAATGGAATATTAGGCAGCCTTAAAAAAAAAAAAAAAAGGAAATTCTGTCACATGCTACAAATGGATGAACCTTGAAGACATTATGCTAATTGAAATAATCCAGTTACAGAAAGACAAATACTGCATGGTTCTACTCATATGAAGTATCTAAGGTAGTTAAAATCATAGAAACAGAAAAAAGGTGGTTGGAAGGGGAATTAGTGTTTAATGGATTTAGACTTTCAGTTTTGCAAGATTAAAAAGTTCTAGAGATCTACTGTACAACAATATGTATATGCTTAAAACTATTAAACTGTATACACTTAAAAAGTGTTAAGATGGATGGTAAATTTAATGATACATATTTTTACCATGATTAAAAATAATAAAACTACAACCATTCTATCTTATGAATATCAATATGAAGGTACTAAGTAAAAATATTAGCAAACAGAATCCAGCATCACATTAAAAATACTTCATGACCAAATGGAGTTCATTCCAGAAATGCAAGAATAATTTAAAAATACGTATCATATCAATAAATACTATCGGGAAAAATAAGCTACTAAATAAAAAGAGACTCTCAGATTAGACTCCATCAGGGTTAATAAGAAATGGACAAAAACATATAAGACAAACAAGTCCAAAAAGAAAGTTAGGATCACAACATAAATATCAGGCAAAGCTGGCTTCAAAGCAAAAAGGACAAAGATGAAAGATACAGTTTCCAAGGAGCAATTAATTAGTATAAACTTTTACACAATGAATAGTATTCATCAAAACATGTAAAGCAAAATTGGCTGAGAACTCACAAAGAAGAGAAATATAACAGTAATAAAACCTTAACTCCTTCTTTCAGCTCATGATTGATCAAACAGAAAAAATATATAACAAAGTTAAAGTAGATGTCAAAAAAAACTGATACAGTAGATCAAACTGTTTGGTAAAGGTGGAAGAGTGAAGGCAGATTATAAAATCTTCCTCTCCCTACACTAACAAAAAAGTATAAAGGGAGGGAGGAAAGATAAGTAGTCAAGAACTGGCAAAAATGAATTCAACAACAGAAACATACCATATCAGGCCATAATCTCTGATTCTAGTGAAGGTTCAGCATGAAAGATACAGAGTACAGCTGTGCTGATTTGACTCAATGTGTCTCCTAATCTAATCACTACTTACATGGTATTGGTGAAAGTGAACACATATAATAATGAGAAGAATTGTCACTAATATACCTGAATTTGTAAGAAGAGATCTGAGGGGATAAGCAGGCAGTCCAGGAAAAAGAAGCCTAGGAAATGCATGAAAAATGACTAAATCTTATCATTTTGGTCTCTCTAGTCTGGACAAAAAAGCATAACAACCATACCCGTATAGAATTAATTATCCTTGCCAATAAATAGAACATATTAGAAATAAAGTCAAAACACAAAATGTAAAAAAGAAGAAAAGATTCCCCTGAAGGAGCAGAAAACATAAAAAATATGAGATTCATTGAAAAACCACGTGAATTTTGTCCTAATCCCTGGGTCCACCTCTCATCACCTTGTAAGTGAGGTATACCAAATCATGATATTCTTATCTTTTCCCTCATAAAATTTGGTTAGTGAGGAAATACAGCTTGGAAGAGAGATTGGAAAAATGGCAAAAATGAATAACCATAGCTTATCCTGTTGGATAGACACATAGGCTCCAGGGCTTCAGCCTGAGTTGGTTAAAAGATGTGAAGCCTAAGGAAAAAATCATCACAAAAAAACTACAGACCAATCTTTGTTATGAATCTAGGTGCAAAAATTCCTCAACAAAATACTAGCAAACCAAATCTAGCAGAATACAAAGAAGATTATATGTCATGACAAAGTAGGATTTCTCCCAAGAACTGAAATTGAATTTCATCAAAATTAAAGACTTTGTGCTACAAATGATGCCATCAAGAAACTGAAAAGACAATTCAAAGAATGGGAGAAAATGTTTAAAAATCTTATATCAGATAAGGGACTTGTATCTAGAATATATAAAGAACTCTTAAAACTCAATACTAAAAAAATAAGTAACCTAATTTTAAAATAGGCAAGTATCTGAATAGATATTTCTCCAAAAACGATACACAAATGGCCAATAGCATGTGAAAAGATGATCAACATCATTAGGCATTAAAGAAATACAAATCAAAACAACAATGATATACCATGCCACACCCACCTGGATGATTATATCAAAAAAAGACAACAACAAGTATTGGTGAGGTTGTGGAAAAATTGAGACCTTCATGCACTGCTAGTGGGAATCCAAAATGGTACAGTTGGTTTAGAGAACAATTGGGCAGTATCTTAAAATATAAAACATAGAGACACCATATTACCCAGCAATTCTACTCCTACATATATAATCAAGAGAAATGAAAACATATATCCTCACAAAACTTGTACACAAATATTCTTAACAGCATTATTCATAATAGTCAAAATGGAAACCCAAATTCCTATCAATTGATAAATGGATAAATAAAACAGTATACCCATATAACAAAATATTATTCAGCAATAAAAAGGAATGAAGTACTGATATATGCTAGGACATGGTTGGACCTTGAAGACATTATGCTCAGTGAAACAAGACCATATAGTATATGATTTCATTTAAGTGAAATATCCAGAAGAGGTAAATCTTATAGAAACAGAAAGTAGATCATTGATTGACTAGAGCTAGTGAATTTGTTGATGGGAGCAAAGGGGCAGGTATAATTGCTGCTGGGGGGTTGATACGTATATTCTAAAACTACGTAGCAGTGATGGTTGCACAACTGTCAGTAACTGTCAATGTATTTAAAAACCACTGAATTGTACACTTTAAATGGATGATTATATAGTACATAAACTATATGTCAGTGAAACTGTTTTAAAAAACTTTCAGAGCTGAGCAGGGAAACAGACAAAGTTGGGGACTTTAACACCCCTCTTTCAGCTACTGATAGAATCACTAGGCAGAAAGTCAGCAAAAATGTATAAAACCTGAACAACACAACCAACTAATTAGGTTTAATTGACATTTATAGTATACTCCACCAACAACAGCATAACATACATTTGTTTCAAGCACCTATAGATCATTCACCAAGACAGACCATATTCTGGGCCATAAAGCAAACCTCAACAAATTTAAAAGAATGAAACTGCTATGGACTAAATGTTTGTATCCCCCCAAAATTCATATATCAAGGCCTTAACACCCAGTGTGGAATGGTGTTTGGAGGTGGGGCCTTTGAGAAGTAATTGGGTTTGGATGAGGTCATAGAGGTGAAGCCCTCACGATGGGACTGGTACCCTTATAAAGAGTTGAAGAAACCAGCGTTCTCTTTCAGCCATGTGAGGACATAGCAAGAAAGTAACTGTCTTCAAGCCAGGAAATGGGCCCTGACCAGAACTTTACCACGCTGGCACTCTGATCTCAGACTTACAACCTCCAGAACTGTGAGAAATAATATTTGTTGTTTAAGCCATTCAATCTATGGTATTTTTGTTATAGTATCCCACAGACAAATACAGAAATCATAAAGATTGTATTCTCTGACCATAATGGAATCAAACTAGAAATCAGTAACAGAGAGACAACAGGAAAATCTTTGAACACATGAAAATTTGAAAACAAACTTCTAAATAATCAATGGGTCAAAGAAGAAGTCTCAAAGAAAAATAAAATTATAAGAACTGAATGAACACAAAAACACAACATATCAAAACATACGGGACACAGCCAAAGCAGTACTGAGAGAGAAATTTATAGTACTAAATGCTTACTTTAGGAAAAAGGGGAGAGTGATTTCAGCAAAATGGCAGAATAGGCGTTTTTACCATCCTCCCCATCAAGAACACAGATTTTGACAATCATCCATAGATGAGAATACCTCTGTGGAAGTTCTGGAGTCCAAAAGAGAACTTCCAGCATACTATTAGAGCAAAAAAAAAAAAAAAAAAAAAATCCCAGATTGAACACACTGAAGAAGATAAGAAGAATGGTTTCATTTTACCCACATCACCCCCTCTCCCAAGAAAATACAGCACAGTTCCCAGAGAGAACCTGTCAGTCAGCAATTTTTCCCATGGGGAAAAGTGAGACCATGAAAGTAAGCACCTAGCTTCCCCAACTATGCAAAACACTGCCAAATATTTGCAAACCATATATGTGATAAAGAGTTAATGTCAAAAACATATAAAGAACTCATACAATTCAATAGCAAAAAGCCAAACAATCCAATTTAAAAATTGGCAAAGGACCTGAGTAGACATTTTTCCAAAGAAGATATATAAATGGCCAACAAGTAAATGAAAAGGTATTCAACATTACTAATCATCAGGGAACTGCAAATCAAAAGTACTACGAGATATATTACCTCATGCTTGTTGGAATGGCTATTATCAAATAAAACAAGAGATAAATGCTGGCATGGATGCAGAGAAAATAGAACCCTTGTGCACTACAGCTGGGAATGTAAATTGGTTCAGCCCCTACAGAAAACAGTATAAAGATTCTTCAAAAAATTAAAAATAGAACTACCATACAAGTCAGCAATTCTACTTCTGAGACTACATCCAAAGGAAATGAAATTACTATGTTGAAGAGATATCTGTACTCCCATGTAGCATTATTCACAACATCCAAGACATGGAAACCACCTGAGTGTCCATAGACGAAGAATGGATAGAGAAAGTGCAGTATATATATACAATGGAGTATTATTCAGGCGTAAAAAGAAGGAAATCCTTTCATTTGTAACAACATGGATAGACCTTGAGAGCATTATGCTAACTGAAATAGACAGAGAAAGATAAATACTATATGATATCACTTATATGTGGAATCTTAAAAAACAAAACATAACTAAATTCACAGAGAAGGGGATTAGATTTATGGTTACGAGATGCAGGGTTTGGGGAGATGGGGAACTGGATGAAGGTGGTCAAAAGGCACAAACATCCAGTTATAAGACAAGTACTAGGGATGTAATGTATAACATGATGACTATCATTAACACTACTGTATGGTACATTTGAAAGTTGTTAAGAGAGTAAATCCTAAGAGTTCTCATCACAAGGAAAAAACCTTTTTTTTCTTTGTCTTTCTTTTTCTTAATCTATATGAGATGATGGATGTTAACTAAACTTATTGTGGTTATCATTTTACAATGTATGTAAGTCAAATCATGCTGTACAACTTAAACTTATACAGTGCTGTCAATTATATCTCAATAAAATTGGAAAAAGAACCTGGAAGAAAGAACATTAGGAGTGGTTTAATACAAGGAGGTATTATTCCTCTTTTACTAAAACAGTAGGATAAAGGTAAATATGTATGCTACAATCGCAGGTGAAGTGAAAGCCACTTAGTCATTTCTTTGACAAACATTTGTCAAAAACAGAAAATTTTCAAAGCACTATGCTCAAATAAAGGAAAGACAAATAGACATAACCCCAGCCCTTGAGGAACTTGAAATATAATGGGGCACAGAGTGACATAACTATTTTAATATAAGAGCAAAATACTATGAGAATACTTATATACAGTCAGCTCACCTTTGCAAGACAAAAGATATGTGAAGTTTTCCATAGGTGGAGAAAGGAAGAAAGGAATTAAATGCAGGAAACAAAGTGAACAAATGCACAGAGGTCTGAAATTGAAATTGTATGTTACCTAGGCATGTTGCAGAGTGATTAGGGAGCAGGATTTGGAATCATGCAAAATAAACCTAGATTTGAATTCTAAGCCATTCTATTTTTTTTATTATGTGATCCTGAATAAATAAGCTAACCTCTATAAAAATGGAAATAATAATAAGTATTGTTTATAGAACTGTTATAAGGATTAAATTATATATAAGTAGGATACTCAGCACAGTGAGCTGTCATATAGAAAGAAAAAAAAAGTATTTGTCATTTTAAAGTGTGAGTCAATTCACTTTGTAAATTCCAAAACACTATACAAATATAAGGCATTATTTTTTTTCTGAAACATGATCAATAGCTAAAAAACACATCCAAATACATAAGCACTTTATAATATATGAAATAATATTTCTCAAATATTTATATCTGAAAGCGCTCCTACTCTTAAAGTATACTTATATTTATACGTCTTTAATATTTAAACAAGGGAATATGCTAAATACTTCTGAAAAAAAAGCTAATGGGGAAAATTATATTTTTAATCCTTACTCAAATTTATCCTATTATTTTCTAATATGACATGTTTATAAAAACTTAAGTTACACCTAAAACTTAAAATTAGTTACTTTATCTATAATGCCACAAAACCTACTTTTTCTTCTCTTTCTATTTCAAGTTGTTTCTTAGCAGACCGAAGTTCATTTTTGAGATTGGATAGTTCAGTCTCCTAAAGAAAAAGGAATATGAAGCTTATAAGTGCATCCATATATTTCTTAAGACAATAAAAATGCAAACTAGTGTTTCAAAAAAAATTTAGCTTTATACAGAAATAAATTCACTCATGAAATATATACACTTTTTAAAAGCCTACTGATATGAAGGCTCCTAGTTGAATATAACTGAAGATTTCATTTAGACAAATTTTGTATAGTTTGCTCAAAAGAAATGTTTAACACTATGTATACCTCTCCTTCTCATTCTCTCCCAATCTATCTCACTCCTCCTTTCCCAACCTCAATCAGAGCTCAAAACTTATTCGTAACTGGAGTTTATAACTTTTCATTTGAAAAACAGAGTTCATTTTACCATTTCAAAAAAAGATTAGAAAACCACCTACCTATAAGATCTATAACATCCCTTTCATATTTATGATTATTTGATTCTATAGTTCAAAATTATGGTTTTATTTATTATTCTTTACTACCAGCCATGCTGACATGAAAATTGGCTTCTACTGCTATTTGTTCTCACCAAAGATGCTTTCACTGATGACTGTTCTTGTTCTTTGCTCTTATAAAGTCCTAATTCTGAGTCTCTTTCTTCAACAATTTTATCATATTGGTGCTATATTAAAAAGAGAAACCATTTTAGGTATATTAGAAGCCCAAAAGATTACGTTTTAATATGACTGGTATCCTTATGCATTTAATATTTATAAAAAATGATGTTTATGAATTCAGTAATACATATTTGAGCTATTTTTAAATTGTTTCAACTACATTTTTAAATTCTAACAATAAAAGCAATGAAACATAGATAACTGTCTTGGAAATAACCCAAGAGCAAGAAATAATTTTTTAAATTAGAGACACTGAATTTCATAATTTATAAAAAGGCTAGAAACATAGGACCTCTTCGAAAAACGGCTGATTCCAGATCTTGTGCAGGGAATACAAAATGAGTCTTGAACATTTTGTCATAACAGAAAGCAAGAAAGCTGTCACAGATTATTAGGGTCAAATCAAAGGGACCTGCCAACCAGTTCGAAGAGGCTCCCACTGGCCAAAGTTGGGACAATTTAAGTGTCAACAAGGATCAAAACTGTACTGGATTAAGACATACCAAATATGCTTAAATCTATGAGTTCACAATATTACTTAAAATATTTTTTAAAATCCTCATTGGTTACTTCATAATAATATCCTAGCAACAACTTATAAAGATTAATTGGTAGGTATAGCCCACTTCCTCTCCAAATCTTGAAGAGTATAGGGCTTAATTCCCTAAGAGAATGATTACTTTCAAACAACAATAAAAAATAGAGCACATTCACAAACACAACAAACATTGTCTTTCATCTATTTATTATTGTTTAGCCTAGTATGTGTTAGACACAGGTAGAGAATAAAAATATTATATTTATACAGTTATATTTATTTAAATACATATCCTGGGTATGTATTTAAATAAATACAAGGTGGAAAAGTCTATAAGAGACTACTATGAAAATTGAGGAAAAGAGTGATTACGCCTATCCATCAAGACAATAAGGAGAGACTTCCTCAAGGAAGTGACACCCAGGCTCAGCTTCATGTGGCTAAGACTTGAACTTGGAGAAATGAGAGATCAAGAGTATTCCAGCTATAATTAGTCATTGTTGCATAGACAATAATTTTCACTGACAAATCAGAATGCTATATTTTACCATTTTTATGCATAAATATGGCTCCAATTAATAATTTTCATTACACAACAGGAAAAAAATTACCTTATGTTTTTCCATAAGTGCTACCATTTCAGCTATTTTATGTTGACATCGTATATCAATTTCTTTCTGTAATTTTACTGCTTCATCGGCTATTACTTTTGCTTTCTCAACCTATCAAATAAATTTAAAGTTTTTTAAAATTAATGCACAAAAAACAAATTTAACTTAAATGTTAAATTTAAGTTAAAATGCAGAAATCAAACACCAGGAAATTAGGAAAGCCAAGTAGAAAATAAATTATTGTTTTGGTTTATTTTAGTTAGGGTCTTCTACCAAGTGAGATGACAGTATAACACTGTAAAGATCATTTAATCTTTTCAAAATGATTATATACTACCCAAAACTCAAATACTTAGAATAACAATGATACTTTTAGCTTCTATTAAAAAAACTAATTATCCTTAGTATAAATTTATTAAATCTTCTAAAGAATCATAATGTTAAAAGTAAGAATTATTACTTTTCTCTTAAAATGCAAACATACAAATATAGGGTTTTAGTATAACAACTTCTCAAACATATTTAGTTTTTCCTACCTGTCCCAAAAGATTTTCTTCTAATAGCTTTTTGTCCTCAATTTCTTTCTGATAGCTGTCAGTCTTTTCTTTAAATTTTTGTTTGGCACCTTCTAGTTCTAACTCTAATTTACTGACCTTTGAATAAAGAAAACAGCATGAACATTAATAAATTGTTTGGATTACTTGAAAATATTCTGTATTCATTTTGTGGTTTTGTGACTCTAAAAAGATGATTTATTCATAGATATTATAGTTGGATCGTTTTACTTACAGTTTTCATATGGTGAGATGTGCTTTATTTTTCACAATATCTATCTTTTTGCCTAAAATACATATTTAGTCTTGACAAGTAATATTTTAAAAGCAGCCATATTTTTATTTTTAATGAATTTTTCAACAATATTTATTTAGTCTCAGTTTGCTGTTTTATTACAGTAAGTAACTATTCCATTTGGACAGAACACACATGCGATTCAAAGAAAAACCATTAAAAAAAAAAGCTTTATTGAGGTATAACATATGCAAAAAAACTACACATGTTTAATGTATACAGTGTGATGAGATTGGACAAATGCATACACCCATGAAATCATCGCCAAAATCAAGGTAATAGACATATCCATCACCTTCAAAAGTTTCCTTCTGTCCCGTTTTTTTTGTCATAGGAACACTTACATGAGACTACTCTCTTAACAAATTTTTTTTTAATTTTGTGCATATTTATTCCTTCTAATAGATAGTGTTCAGGTTCTTTTTAACTGATGCCTAGTTCTTCCTATCCTCCTAACCCTGATACATTTTTTAAATGTTTTTTTATGTGGTAAAAGTCACATGATATAAAACATACTATTTTAACCATATTTAACTGTACGGTTCAATGGCATTAAGTACATTCACATTGTTGTGCAACTCTCACCATCATCCACCTCCCGAATATTTCACCTTCCTAAACTGAAACTCTGCCCCCTTTAAACATTAACTCCCCATTCTCCCTCCCCACCCCCTCTACCCCCCAGCCCCTGGCATCTACCAATGTACTTTCTGACTCTATGAATTTGACTATTCTAGGTACCTCGTATAAGTGGAATCAAACAGTACTTGTCTGCACGTAATGTATACTGGAATGTATTTTTAAGGCTAACTTAATATATGTCCTGCAAACAGATTGTACCTTCTTTTTTTTCTCCCCTGTGCTATACATTAGGTACTCACCAGCCAACTGCTTCATACCTAGTAGTGTACATACGTCAGTCCCAATCTCCCATTCCACCCCACCCTTCTCTTAGTGTCCATACATTTGTCCTCTACAACTGTGTCTCTATTTCTGCTTTGCAAATAGGTTCATTTGCACCATTTTTCTAAATTCCACATACAAGCGTTAATATACGACATTCGTTTTTCTCTTTCTAACTTACTTCACTCTGTATGACAGTTTCTAGGTCCATCTACACCTCTGTGAATGGCACAACTTCATTTCTTTTTATGGCTGAGTAATATTCCATTGTACCACATCTTCTTTATCCATTCCTCTGTTGATGGACACTTAGGTTGCTTCCACGACCTGGCTATTGTAAATAGTGCTGCAATGCACACTAGGGTGCATGCATCTTTTGGAATTATGGTTTTCTCTGGGTATATGCCCAGTAGTGGGATTGCTGGGTCATATAGTAGTTCTATTTTTAGTTTTTTAAGGAACCTCTATACTGTTCTCCATAGTGGCTGTATCAATTTACATTCCAACCAACGGTGTAAAAGGGTTCCCTTTTCTCCACACCCTCTTCAGCATTTATTTTTTGTAGATTTTTTTATGATGGACATTCTGACCAGTGTGAGGTGATACCTCATGGTAGTTTTGATTTGCATTTCTCTAATAATTAGTGATGTTGAGCAGCTTTTCATGTGCCTCTTGGCCATCTGTATGTTTTCTTTGGAGAAAAGCCTATTTAGGTCTTCTGCCCACTTTTGATTGGGTTGTTTGTCTGGATAGTGAGCTGCATGAGCTATTTGTATATTTTGGAGATTAATCCCTTGTCAGTTGCTTCATTTGCAAATATTTTCTCCCATTCTGAGGGTTGTCTTTTTGTCTTGTTTATGGTTCCCTTTGCTGCGCAAAAGCTTTTAAGTTTAACTAGGTCCCATTTGTTTATTTTTGTTTTAATTTTCATTATTCTAGAAGGTGCGTCCAAAAAGATCTTGCTGTGATTTATGTCAAAGAGTGTTCTGCCTATGTTTTCCTCTAAGAGTTTTAAAGTGTCTGGCCTTACATTTAGGTCTTTAATCCATTTTGAGTTATTTTTTGTGTATGGTGTTAGGGAGTGTTCTAATTTCATTGTTTTACATGTAGCTGTCCCGTTTTCCCAGCACCACTTATTGAAGAGGCTGTCTTTTCTCCATTGTATATTCTTGCCTCCTTTTTCATAGATTAGTTGACCACAGGTGTGTGGGTTTATCTCTGGGCTTTCTATCCTGTTCCATTTATCTATATTACTGTTTTTGTGCCAGTACCATACTGTCTTGATTACTGTAGTTTTGTAGTACAGTCTGAAGTCAGGGAGTCTGATTCCTCCAGCTCCATTTTTCTTTCTCAAGATTGCTTTGGCTATTCAGGGTCCTTTGTTTCCATACAAATTGTAAAAATTTTTGTTCTATTTCTGTGAAAAACGCCATTGGTAATTTGATAGGGATTGCATTGAAACTGTAGATTGCTTTAAGTAAACAATACAGAATTGTTGACTACAGGCACTATGTAGTACAGCAGATCTCTAGAACTACTTTATCTTGCATAACTGAAACCTACACAAATTGAAGAACAACTCCCCATTTCCCCCTCTCCCCTAGTCCCTGGTATTTACTTTTCTAATTTCTGCTTCTATGTGTTTGACTATTTTAGGTATCATGCGGTATTTGTTCTTCAGTGACTGGCTTTTGTTGCTGAATTGTAAGTATTCTTTACATATTCTGGATATTAGATCATTACTAAATAATGATTTGCAAATATTTTTTCCAATTCTGTGGTTTGTCTTTTCACTCCCTTGATAGAGTCCTTTCATCCTTTGATAGTGTCCTCTTGAATATTATCAATAGAGTGAAAAGATTCATTGCAATCTCTACCCAAATTCCAACTGCCTTTTGTCGGAACAAATTGATCCTAAAGTTTACAAGGAATTCCCAGGGACCCTGGATAGCCAAAACAATCTTGAAAAAGAACAATGTTGAAGGACACATAATCCCCAATTTTAAAACTCACTACAAAGCTACAGTAATCAAAACAGCATGGTACTGACATAAGGTAAACATATGGATCAATGGAATAGAATAGGAAGTCCAGAAATAAAGCCATACAACTATCATCAACTTAGAATGACAAGACAATTCAATGGAGAAAGAACAGTTTCTAACAAATGTTGTTAAGACAAATAATAAGCACATGGAAAAGAATGAAGTTGGACTCTTACCTCATATCACATTACAAAAATAACTCAAAATAGATTAAAGATCTACATGTAATAGCTAAAACCAAAAACTCTTAGAAGGAAATAGGAGTCAAAATTCGTGACAATAGATTTGGCAATAGATCCTTAGATATGACACTAAAAACACAAGCAACTAAAGAAAAACAGTTAAAATGGATTCCATTAAAAAGCATACTCAGTATTACTGAGATTAATTTTCTATAAAGAATCAACACCTTCAAGTCCTATTTTTTCCATATATTTTATACAAATATTTACTAATATAATAATTATCAAAAGAAAGAGGACCTTGGGACTTCCCGGGTGGTCCAGTGTTAAGAATCCGTCTACCAGTGCAGGGGACGTGGGTTCGACCCCTGGTCAGAGAACTAAGATCCCACATGCCTCAGGGCAACTAAGCCTGTGCACTGCAACTATTGAGCACATGGACCGCAACTGGAGAGCCCACATACTGCAACTACAGAGCCCACGTGCTCTAGAGCCCGCACACCGCAACAACAGATCCCGTGTGCCGCAGCTGAGACCTGATGCAGCCAAAAATAAAATAAATAAATAATAAAATAAATAATAAAATAAATATTTAAAAAAAGAGGACCTTTAATTAGCACCCACTCTCCAGAATCACTTATGGCATTAGGACTGAATTAGAATTGAGGAGTGGGTAGAGGACAGTGACAGGAATTGGGGAAGGGAGGCATGGGTAATTTAATAATGAAACAGACTGTATTCTGTACCCATGGAAGAACCACCAACTTTATTTTTCTTAATATTTATTTATTTATTTATTTGGCTGCGCCGGGTCATAGTTGCAGCATGTGGGATCTTCATTGCTGCATGCGGGATCTTTTAGTTGAGGCGTGAGGAACCTTTAGTTGTGGCACATGGGTCCTTTAGTTGCAGCATGCAGGATCTTTAGTTGTAGCATGCGAACTCTTAGTTGTGGCATGTGGGATCTAGTTTCCTGACTAGGGATCAAACCGGCCCCCCTGCATTGGGAGCACAGAGTCTTAGCCACTGGACCGTCAGGGAAGTCCCACAATCACCAACTTTAAAACACAGAACATTATCAATGTTGACAAAGGCTTCTGAATGCCTCTGTTCATTAGTTTCCCCTTCTGCTCCCTCAAGTGTAACAAAGATTCTTAATATTCATGAGTCCCTTCCCCTTTTTTATAGCTTTACTGCATAATGATATATCAGTATTTCAGAGTTTTTTGTTTCAGACTCTATATAAATGTTTTCTTAGTATGTATATTTTTCTGTCTTGCATTTTCACTCAGCAGTAGGTTTTACATATTCATGTGTGTACAGTTCCTTCATTTTCTCTGCAGAGCAGTGTTCCATTGTATGAATATACCATGGTTTACTTATGTACTCAACTGTTCACAGACACTGAATTGTTTCCAACTTGGAGATAATACACACGATAATGGTGTGACTGTTCTCAAAAACATTGTCTCCTGGTACAAATGTATAAATTTCTCTATATCCAGATCTGAAATTGCAGGTTGCATGTTCAACTTTACAAGATAACGACATTGTTTTCCAAAGTACATGTACCAATTTAAACTCCCAGCAACAGTGTGTGAATATGTATATCAATTTGGAGAGAACCAGCATTTTCACATAAATGGTATATTGTTAAAATTACATTTTCTAATAGCTTGTTGCAGATGTTTAAGACTAGTAATTTTTTCTGTGTAATGATTATATATCTATCAACCTTACTAAACAACTCAATACTTTATTAACTCATCTGGAGATTCTTATAGATTTTCTACAAATGCAACTCCAATCTAAAACCATCTGAGTCTGAAGTTTGTTTTGTTGAAAGATTTTAAACTGCTGATCCAATCTCCTTAATAGGACTATTCAGGTTAATTATTCTTTTTGAGATTGTTTTGGTTAATCTACTTCACTTTATATTTTTTATATCTTTCAAATATATTGGCATAATAATGTTCATAGTAAAGGTATTAACTTCAGACCTTCATTAAAAAAAACACATGTTGTAATTTCTAGATTAATAGAATTGTGGTTAGAGGACATATTCTGTATGATTTCAAGCCTTTGAATTCTGTGGCCCTATACATGATCATTTTTGTTAACTATCTGAGTGTTATTGAAAAATATGTTTCCTTCACTTTTTGATCTAAAAATGTCCTTATTTCTCCAACGTAAAAGAGAGACATGTTGTGGACATAATTCAAGGTTGTTCTTTTCTCTGTACTTGAGAATACTGTTTCACTGATTTCTAACTTCCACTGTTGCTTGCTAAGATGTCCACGGTAAATCTCTTGTCATTCTTTCATTGGTGATCTCTCATTTCTCTCTAGCTACTTTTAAGACCTATGTGTGTCTAACATTCTGTAGTTTTACTATACTAAGTCTAGTTCTGGATTTATTCTAACTTTTCCTTCTAGGTATCCATCAGTCTTCCTATATCTATGAATTCATGTATTTCATCAATTCTAAACATTCTTAGTATTTATTGCCTCTCCCCAATTCACTCTATTCTTTCCTTCTTCCTGGGCAATATAAAACCCTTATAAAAACAAATTCATTAAAATATGTGACAATAATAAGAGTATGATAGCATATAAGTTAGACATGAGAGAGAAAGGAGATTATGTATTCTGAAGCTAAAATGTACCAGTAAAAAGGACAAAAATTATGAACTCCAGCTGTATGTTGTTCATAAGAGACACATCTAAAACAAAGATATAGAAAGCACAATAGTAAATAGGTTGTTAAAAATACCATGCTTAACACAACATTGTAAATCAACTATACTCCAATAAAAATTTTAAATAAATAAATAAAACCCTGCAAACACTAAACACTAAGAAGAAAACTGGTATAGTTATAACAATAAAAAAGAAGAATTATTCTCTAAGGCAAGAAAACACTATTACATAGATAAAGTGAGTGTCTTTAAAGTGGAAAAAAAGTTCTATTATGTATAGAATATACAGAATATATATAGAATATATATTAAGTATATATATAAAGTTCCACATTGTATAATAAAAAATTATGTATATTATAGTATGTACCTAATAACATGGTATTGAAAGAAAAATTGACAGAACTGCAAGGAAGAATAGAAATCCACAATCATCAAGTGAGATTTTTTAACACATCAATCTCATTCAAGTAATAAAACATGAAGAAAAAAGAAGTAAAGATATAGAATCAATAAATATGCAGAAGTTTAAAGAATATGACTATAATCTTGACCAAATGGAACACTTCACCCAACAACTGTAGAACAACAATGTAGAATACACATTATTTTCAGGTATATGGGTGTGTTTATAAAAAGTAACCCTATATTGGGCCATCAAGCAAATGTCAATAAATTCCAAAGTACTGAAGTCATACCAGAGTGTGTTCTCTAATTACAATGTGCTTATGATAGAAATCAATTCCAAAAACATAACATGCCGTTAAGCTCAGAAACTGAGAAATATAGGAAGGTATTGAACAAAACAATACTAATTTAATATATATCTAAACCTACGAGACACAACTACAACAAGCTTAGAAGGAAATACATTGCCTTAAAATGTGTACACTGGAAAGACTGAAAATTAATTATCAAAGAATTAATATCAAATTGGAAAAAGAACATAATGAAAAAACAATAAAAGGAGGAGAAAATAATAAAGAACAGAAATTAATGAAACAAAAACAAGCACCCTACAGAGAAGATAAAAAAATCCAAAGTTGTGTTTTTTTAAAACTTCCAAAATTGATAAATGCCTGGTAAGACTGACCAAGAATAACAAAAGGCATAAATAACCAGCATCAGGACTGAAAAGAGGACAATACTATACATGCTACAATTTTCAAAATATAGAAAATGTAGATTAACAGGGCAAAATCCCCCCAAAATATTATTTACTAAAATTGAAAGAAATAGTAGGATACAAAATGAACATACAGATATCTGTTGCATGTCTAAACACTAACAATGAACAAGCAGAAAGAAAAATTTTTTTTAAATCCCATTTGAAATTGCAAAAAAAAAAGAATAAAATACCTAAGAATAATCTAAATAAAGAGGGAAAGACCTGTACTCAGAAAACTATAAGACACAGATGAAAGAAATTGAAGTCGCCACAGAAAAAATGGGAAAATATACTAAGCTCAGGGATTGGAAGAATTAATACTGTTAAAATGACCATACTACCTAAGGCAATCTACAGATTCAGTGCAATCCCTATCAAAATACCAATGGCATTTTTCACCAAACTACAACAAATAATTTTAAAATTTGTATGGAAACATGAAAGATCCCAGATAGCTAAAATAATCTTGAGAAAGAACAGCAAAGCAGGAGGTATCACACTCCCTGACTTCAACACTGTACTACAAAGTGACAGTAACCAAAGGAGCTGGCACAAAAACAGACACATAGATCAATGGAACAGAATAGAGAGTCCAGAAATAAACCTATGCTTATATGGTCAATTAATCTACAACAAAAGAAGAACACACAATGAGGAAAAGACAGCCTCTTCATAAATTGTGTCAAGAAAACTGGACAGCTACATGCAAAAGAATCAAATTGGACTACTTTCTCACACCATATACAAAAATAAACAAAATAGATTAAAGACTTAAATGCAAGACCTGAAACCATAAACCTCCTAGGAGAAAACATAGGCGGTATGCTCTTTGACATTGATCTTATCAATATTTTTTTTTGGATATGTCTTCTCAGGCAAGGGTAACAAAAGCAAAACTTAAACAAATGGGAATCAAAATAAAAACTTTTGCATAGAGAAGGAAACTATCAACAAAATGAAAAAGCACTCTACTGAATGGGAAAAAATATTTCTAACAATATATCTGATAAGGGATTAACATCCAAAATATACAAAGAACTCATACAACTCAACATCAAAAAAAACAAGCAACTCGATTAAAAAATGGACAGAAGACCTGAATAGACATTTTTCCAAAACAGACATGCAGAAGGTCAACAGGCAGATGAAAAGATGCTTAACATCACTAATCATCAGGGAAATGCAAATCAAAACCACAATGAGGTGGGGAGGAGTCAAGATGGCAGAGTAGGAGGACATGGAGTTCACCTCTCCCAACAAATACATCCACAAATGGAACAATTCTCACAGAGCACCTGCTAAACACTAGCAGAGGACCTCGGACACCTAAAAGGACAAGAAAGATTCCTGCATAACTCAGTAGGACGAAAGAAAGGAAAAAAAGAGGAAGTGGGATGGGACCAGTGCCCCTGGTGGGGAGCTGAAGAAGAGGAGAGGTTCCTGCACCCAGGGAAGCCCCTCACCAGTGGGGAAATCAGCTGGGACACAAGGGGAACTTCAGGGGCTCGAAGGAGAGCACAGCAACCAGTCTGTGGCAGGCAGCACAGAGTGAGACCTACACAGATGGTCCATGCCACAGCCCTGCAAGCCCCAGCCTCAGACATGTGTCTGCCACTGCAGGCGGGGGCTGGGTGCTGGAACATGGGGCTTGGAGAGCAGACCCAGGGAGAGGTCTGCTGTTGGCTGCAAGGAGACAGCCTGAAGGGACGGGAGTGAGGAACTCCGCAACTGGGAACGTTCGTGGAAGAAGTCTGGGGCACCATAAAAGCGAAGCATCGTTGTTGAGTGGCACATGAAGGGCGGGGCTGTCATTGCAGCCTCTTTCCCCACGTGCTGGCCCTTGCCTCCGTGGGCATTAGGAGGAGCTCCCGCCTGAGCGGACTTGCATGCCCTGGTCATCGCCTCAGCTCCCCCCAACCTGTCTGGGTGGGCTCACATACCCAAATCGCCACCCCAGCCCCCTCTCACCAGGGCAGGCTCATGTACTCTGGGGCAGCCTCGGGAGCAGACACCGGTGGGTGACCCACATGCAGATGTGGAGCTGAAACCAAAGCTGAGCCCCAGGGGTTGTGTGACTAAGGAAGAAGAGCTGAAATCTCTCCTTGAGGCTGTGCAAACCAGAGATTTACACCCCCGTTGCCAGCTTTGTAAATTCAGCACCTGTGGAACATTTGAACGGACAATGAGTGCTCCCGCAGATGAGACAGGTCTAGCTTTAGCAGGTGGAGGGTTTGTGGGCACATACACGCAGGAGTTAGGCTAGGCCAGAGTCTGAGCAGCCTCCATAGCTCCAACAGTGGGTCCAGGTGCACGATTACTGCAGTCCTTGGACCTGACTTCAGTAGGTCTGCGGTGGCGGCCTGGTGAAAACAATGCCTAAGAGACACCAGGGCCAATCAATTGCCGGCATACCCACAGTTAAGGTGGGCCACGAGCACTGCCAACAAAAATGTAATTTGTGAGCCCACACAATGGGTAAAAGGTGACACAACAGAGCACGCTCACAGGTGAACAGTTTCAGAGGAGTAATATTTAGCGGCATCTCTCCCAGTGGGAATGCTCCAATCCTGCCTACCTAGCACTGCAGATCAGAAACACAGCTCCAAAACAGATCTGGGGGCCTCTACTCCAAGAACTAGGGAGCAAACCCTGCCCCTGACAGGGCTGTGACAATCACAGAGCAAAGGGGAGGCCTCACTCAATATCCAGTGCAGGCTCTGGTCACCACAACCTCCTATCAAGGGGATAATGGCCAGCATACACTAGGAAACAGGTGGCAGACATCCATACTAAAAACAGCCCTCAAACCAAAAAATATTAAACACACAGAGACTACACAAGGACGTTCCCACATAAAAATAGCCCTCCAACACAGTGTGAGGTTCTGGCATCGGGAGGAAGAACCACCAGAGCATTTGGCTTTGAAGGCCAGTGGGGCTTGAGTGCGGGAGCCCAACAGAGCTGAGGGATACAGAGACTCCATTCTTAGAGGGCGCACACAGGGTCTCATATGCACTGGGACCCAGCACAAAGCAGTATCTCCATAGGAAGCTGGGCTAGACCTACCTAGGGGTCTTGGAAGGTCTCCTGGGGAGGCACGGGTCAGCTGTAGCTCACTTGGAAGCAAGGACACTGGTTGCGGAGGCCTCAGGGAATATTGATCAGCATAAGCACTCCTGGAAGTTCCCATTTCAGCACCAAGACCCAGCCCCACAAACAGCATGCAGGCTCCAGCGCTGGAACATCTCAGGCCAAACAACCAGCAGGATAGGATACAACACCACCCATCAGTAGACAGGCTGCCTAAAGGAGTACTGAGCTCACAGCCACCTCAAAACATATCCCTTGACACAGTCCTGCCCACCAGAGGGACAAGACCCAGCTCCACCCACCAGAGGGCAGGCACCAGTCCCTCCCACCAGGAAGCCTCCACAAGGCCCCGGACCAAACTCTTCCACCAAGGGGCAGACACCAGAAGCAAGAGGAACTACGATCCTGCAGCCTGCGGAAAGGAGACCACAAACACAGAAAGTTAGACAAAATGAGATGACAGAGAAATATGTTTCAGATGAAGGAAAAAGATAAAAACCCACAAGAACAACTAAATGAAGAGGACATAGGCAACCTACATGAAAAAGAATTCCGCGTAACAATAGTAAAGATGATTCAAAATCTCAGAAAAAGAATGGAGGCACAGACCAAGAAGATACAAGAAATGTTTAACAAAGAGCTACAAGATTTAAAGAACAGAGATGAACATACAACAAATGAAATGAAAAACACACTAGAAGGAACCAATAGCAGAATAACTGAGGCAGAAGAATGAACAAGTGAGCTGGAACACAGAATGGTGGAAATCACCGCCACAGAACAGAATAAAGAAAAAAGAATTTGAGGACAGTCTCAGAGACCTCTGGGACAACATTAAATGTACGAACATTTGCATTACAGGGGTCCCAGAAGGAGAAGAGAAAGAGAAAGGGCCTGAGAAAATATTTGAAGAAACTATAGTCAAAACTTTCCCTAATAGGAGAAAGGAAACACTCACTCAAGGCCAGGAAGCACAGAGAGTCCTATACAGGATAAACCCAAGGAGGAACATGCCAAAACACATATTAATCAGACTGAAAAAAATTAAATACCAAGAAAAAAATATTAAAAGCAAAAAGAAAAAAGTGACAAATAATATACAAGGAAAACCCCATAAGGTTATCAGTTGATTTTTCAGCAGAAACTCTGTAGGCCAGAAGGGAGTGGCAGAATATATTTAAAGTGATGAAAGGGAAAAACCTACAACCAAGAATACTTTACCCAGCAAGGCTCTCATTCAGATTCCAGGGAGAAATCAAAAGCTTTACAGATAAGCAAAAGCTAAGAGAATTCAGCACTACCAAACCAGCCTTACAAAAAATGCTAAAAGAACTTCTCTAGGTGGGGGGAAAAAAAGAGGCCACAACTAGAAACAAGAAAATCACAAATGGGAAAACTCACTGGTAAAGGCAAACATACAGTAAAAGTAAAAATTCATCCACATACAAATATATCAAAACCAGCAACCGTGAGGAGAGTACAAAAGCAGGAAATGGGAAATGCATTTGAAATTAAGATACCAGCAACTTAAACCAACCTTGTATATATAAAGATTGCTATATCAACCATAAAAAGAAATGAAATGGAGGTATTTGTAATGAGGTGGATGGAGTTAGAGTCTGTCATACAGAGTGAAGTAAGTCAGAAAGAGAAAAACAAATACAGTATGCTAACACATATATATGGAACCTAAGGAAAAAAAAAAAAAAAAAGGTCATGAAGAACCTAGTGGCAAGATGGGAATAAAGACACAGACCTACTAGAGAATGGACTTGAGGATATGGGGAGGGGGAGGGGTGAGATGTGACAGGGTGAGAGAGTGTCATGGACATATATACACTACCAAATGTAAAATAGATAGCTAGTGGGAAGCAGCCGCATAGCACAGGGAGATCAGCTCGGTGCTTTGTGACCACCTAGAGGGGTGGGATAGGGAGGGTGGGAGGGAGGGAGATGCAAGAGGGAAGAGATATGGGAACATATGTATATGTATAACTGATTCACTTCGTTATAAAGCAGAAACTAACACACCATTGTAAAGCAATTATACTTCAATAAAGATGTTTAAAAAAAAAAAAAAGATTGCTATATCAAAACCTCATGGGAACTGCAAATAAAAAACAATAGAATCACACACAAAGAAGAAAAACCAACCCAAACACAACACTAAAAGATAGTCATCAAATCACAAGAGAAGAGAACAAAAGAGGAAGGGAAGAAAAAACACCTACAAAAACAAATCCAAAACAATTAAGAAAATGGCAAGGGCTTCCCTGGTGGCGCAGTGGTTGAGAATCTGCCTGCCGATGCAGGGGACACGGGTTCGAGCCCTGGTCTGGGAAGATCCCACATGCCGCGGAGCAACTAGGCCCATGAGCCACAACTACTGAGCCTGCGTGTCTGGAGTCTGTGCTCCGCAACAAGAGAGGCCACGATAGTGAGGGGCCAGCGCATCGCCATGAAGAGTGGCTCCCGCTTGCCGCAACTGGAGAAAGCCCTCGCACAGAAACGAAGACCCAACACAGCCAAAATAAATAAATAAATAAATAAATAAATAATAATTTAAAAAATGAATATCTGCTTATAAAAAAAAAAAGAAAATGGCAATAAGAACATACATACCAATAATTACCTTAATTGTAAATAGATTAAATGCTCTAACCAAAAGATGCAGACTGGCTGAAAGAATTTTAAAAAGACCCATATATATGCTAGAAGAGACCCACTTTAGATCTACGGACACATACAGACTGAAAGTGAGGGGATGGAAAAAGGTATTCCATAAAAATAGAAATCAAAAGAAATCTGGAGTAGCAACACTCATATCAGACAAAACAGACTTTAAAATAATGACCGTTAAAAGAGACAAAGAAGGACACTACATAATGACCAAAGGATAAATCCAAGAAGATATAACAATTGTAAACATTTATGCACCCAATATAGGAGCACCTTAATACATAAGGCAAATGCTAACAGCTGTAAAAGGGGAAATCGACAGTAACACAATAATAGTAGGGGACTTTAAACACCCCACTTTCACCAATGGACAGATCATCCAAAGTGAAAATGAATAAGGAAACACAAGCTTTAAATGACACATTAAACAAGGTGGACTTAATTGATATTTATAGGACATTCCACCTAAAAACAACAAAATACACTTTCTTCTCAAGTGCTCATGGAACAATTCTGAAGGATAGATCATATTTTGGGTCACAAATCAAGCCTTGGAAAATTTAAGAAAATTGAAATCATATCAACTATCTTTTCCGACCACAAGGCTATGAGACTAGATATCAATTACAGGAAAAAGTCTGTAAAAAATACAAACACATGGAGGATAAACAATACAGCACTAAATAACCAAGAGATCACTGAAGAAATCAAAGAGGAAATCAAAAAATACCTAGAAACAAATGACAATGAAAACACGATGCCCCAAAACCTATGGGATGCAGCAAAAGCAGTTCTAAGAGGGAAGTTTATAGGAATACAATCCTACCTCAAGAAACAAGAAATATCTCAAATAAAACCTAACCTTACACCTAAAGCAATTAGAGAAAGAAGAAAAAAAAAACTAAAGTTAGCAGAAGGAAAGAAATCATAAAGATCGGATCAGAAATAAATGAAAAAGAAATGAAGGAAACAATAGATAAGATCAATAAAACTAAAAGCTGGTTCTTTGAGAAGATAAACAAAATTGATAAACCATTAGCCAGACTCACCAAGAAAAAAAGGGAGAAGACTCAAATCAACAGAATTAGAAATGAAAAAGGAGAAGTAACAACTGACACTGCAAAAATACAAAGGATCATGAGAGATTACTACAAGCAACTATATGCCAATAAAATGGACAACCTGTAAGAAATGGACAAATTCTTAGAAAAGCACAACCTTCTGAGACTGAACCAGGAAGAAATAAAAAATATAAACAGACCAATCACAAGCACTGAAATTGAGATTGTGATTAAAAATCTTCCAAAAAACAGAAGCCCAGGACCAGATGGTTTCACAGGCGAATTCTATCAAACATTTATAGAAGAGCTAAAACCTATCCTTCTCAAACTCTTCCAAAATATAGCAGAGGGAGGAACACTCCCAAACTCATTCTACAAAGCCACCATCACCCTGATACCAAAACCAGACAAAGATGTCACAAAAAAAGAAAACTACAGGCCAAATTCACTGATGAACATAGATGCCAAAATCCTCAACAAAATACTAGCAAACAGAATCCAACAATACTTAAAATGACCATACAACATGATCAAGTACGGTTTATCCCAGGAATGCAAGGATTCTTCAATATATGCAAATCAAACAATGTGATATACCACATTAACAAATTGAAAGATAAAAACCATATGATAATCTCAATAGATGCAGAAAAAGCTTTTGACAAAATTCAGCACCAATTTATAAAAACTCTCCAGAAAGTAGGCATAGAGGGACCCTACATCAACATAATAAAGGTCATATATGACAAACCCACAGCCAACATGGTTCTCAATGGTGAAAAACTGAAACCATTTCCTCTAATATCAGGAAGAAGATAAGGTTGCCCACTCTCGTCACTATTATTCAACATAGTTTTGGAAGTTTTAGCCACAGCAATCAGATAAGAAAAAGAAATAAAAGGAATACAAATTGGAAATGAAGCAGTGAAACTGTCACTGTTTGCAGATCACATGATACTATACATAGAGAATCCTAAAGATGCTACCTGAAAACTACTAGAGGTAATCAATGAATTTGGTAGAGTAGCAGGATACAAAATTAATGCACAGAAATCTCTTGCGTTCCTTTACACTAATGGTGAAAAGTCTGAAAGAGAAATTAAGGAAACACTGCCATTTACCATTGCAACAAAATGAATAAAATACCTCGGCATAAACCTACCTAAGGAGACAAAAGACCTGTATGCAGAAAACTACATGACACTGATGAAAGAAATTAAAGATGATACCAACAGATGGAGAGATATACTATGTTCTTGGATTGGAAGAATCAACATTGTGAAAATGACTATACTACCCAAAGCAATTTACAGATTCAATGCAATCCCTATCAAACTACCAATGGCATTTTTCACAGAACTAGAACAAAAAATTGCACAATTTGTATGGAAACACAAAAGACCGCAAATAGCCAAAGCAATCTTGAGAAAGAAAAATGGAGCTGGAGGAATCAGGCTCCCGGATTTCAGACTATACTACAAAGCTACAGTAATGAAGACAATACGGTACTGGCACAAAAACAGAAATACAGATCAATGGAACAGGAGGGAAAGCCAAGAGATAAACCCATGCACATATGGTCAACTTATATTTGATAAAGGAGGCAAGAGTATACAATGGAGAAAAGACAGCCTCTTCAATAAGTGGTGCTGGGAAAACTGGACAGCTACATGTAAAAGAATGAAATTAGAATCCTTCCTAACACCATACACAAAATTAAACTCAAAATGGATTAAAGACCTAAATGTAAGGGCAGACAGTATAAAACTCTTAGAGGAAAACATAGGCAGAATACTCTATGACATAAATCACAGCAAGATTCATTTTGACCCACCTCCTAGAGAAATGGAAATAAAAACAAAAATAAACAAATGGGACCTAATGAAACTTAAAAGCTTTTGCACAGCAAAGGAAACCATAAATATAGATGAAAAGACAACCTTCAGAATGGGAGAAAATATTTGCAAATGAAGCAATTGACAAAGGATTAATCTCAAAAATATACAAGCACCTCATGCAGCTCAATATCAAAAAAGCAAACAATCCAATCCAAAAATGGGCAGAAGACCTAAATAGACATTTCTCCAAAGGAGATATACAGATGGCCAACAAACACATGAAAAGATGCTCAACATCACTAATCATTAGAGAAATGTAAACCAAAACTACAATGAGGTATCACCTCACACCGGTCAGAATGGCCATCATCAAAAAATCTACAAACAATAAATGCTGGAGAGGGTGTGAAGAAAAAGGAACCCTCTTGCACTGTTGGTAGGAATGTAAATTGATACAACCACTATGCAGAACAGTATGGAGGTTCCTTAAAAAACTAAAAATACAACTACCATATGACCCAGCAATCCCACTACTGGGCATATACCCTGAGAAAACCATAATTCAAAAAGAGTCATGTACCACAATGTTCACTGCAGCAATATTTACAATAGCCAGGACATGGAAGCAACCTAAGTGTCCATCAACAGATAAATGGATAAAGAAGATGTGGCACATATATACAGTGGAATATTACTCAGCCATAAAAAGAAACGAAATTGAGTTATTTGTAGTGAGGTGGATAGACCCAGAGTCTGTCATACAGAGTGAAGTAAATCAGAAAAAGAAAAACAAATACCGTACGCTAACACATATATATGGAATCTAAAAAACAAAATGGTTCTGATGAACTAGGGGCAGGACAGGAATAAGGACACAGACGTAGAGAATGGACTTGACGACACAGGGAGGGGGAAGGGTAAGCTGGGACAAAGTGAGAGAGTAGCATTGACACAGGTACACTACCAAATGTAAAACAGATAGCTAGTGGGAAGCAGCTGCATGGCAGGGGAAGATCAGCTCGGTGCTTTGCAACCACCTAGAGGGGTGGGATAACAGGGAGACACTTGAGCAAGAGGTTATGGGGATATACGTATGCATATAGCTGACATTTTGTTATACAGCAGAAACTAACACAACACTGTAAAGCAATTATACTCCAATAAAGATGTTAAAAAAAATAATAAAAAAATAAAGACTGTTACAAGGGATAAGGAAGAACACTACATAATGATCAAGGGAACAATCCAAGAAGATATAACAATTGTAAAAATATATGCACCCAACATAGGAGCACCTCAATATATAAGGCAAATGCTAACAACCATAAAAGGGGAAATTGACAGTAACACAATAAAAGTGGGGGACTTTAACACCCCACTTATACCAATGGTCAGATCATCCAGACAGAAAATCAATAAGGAACCACAGGCCTTAAATGACACATTAGACCATTCGGACTTAATTGATATTTATAAAACATTCTATCCAAAAGCACCAGAATACACTTTCTTCTCAGATGCACACAAAATATTCTCTAGGATAGATCACATCTTGGACCACAAATCAAGCCTCGGTAAATTTAAGACAATGGAAATCATATCAAGCATCTTTTCCAACCACAACACTCTCAGATTAGAAATAAATTACAGGAGGGGCTTCCCTGGTGGTGCAGTGGTTAAGAATCCACCTGCAAGTGCAGGGGACACGGGTTTGAGCCCTGGTCCGGGAAGATCCCACATGCCGTGGAGCAACTAAGCCCGTGCACCACAACTACTGAAGTCTGCACTCTAGAGCCTACGTACCACAACTACTGAGCCTGCACACCTACAGCCTGTGCTCCGCAACAAAGAGAAGCCACCACAATGAGAAGCCCACGCGCCGCAACAGAGTAGCTCCCACTCACCGAAACTAAAAGAAAGTCTGTGAGCAGCAACGAGAACCCAAAGCAGCCAAAAATAAAATAAGTAAATAAATAAATAAATAAATTTATTAAATATAAAAATAAAAGAAAGAAATTACAGGAAAAAACTGTAAAAAACATAAACACGAGGAGGCTAAACAATATGTTACTAAACAACCAATGGATCACTGAAGAAATCAAAGAGGAAATCAAAAAATACCTAGAGAAAAATGACAATGAAACATGACAATCTAAAATCTACGGGACACAGGAAAAGTAGTCCTAAGAGGAAAGTTTACAGCAATACAATATTACCTTAGGAAACAAGAAAAATCTCAAATAAACAACTTAACCTTACATTTAAAGCAACTAGAGAAAGAAAAACAAACAAAGCCCAAAGTTAGTAGAAGGAAAAAAATCATAAAGATCAGAGCAGAAATAAATGAAATAGAGACAAAGAAAACAAGATCAATGAAACTAAAAGCTGGTTCCTTGAAAAGATAAACAAAATTGATAAACCTTTAGCCAGACTCATCAAGAAAAATAGGGAAAGGGCTCAAATCAATAAAATTAGGACATTACTACAAGCAACTACACACCAATAAAATCGACAACCTAGAAGAAATGGACAAATTCTTAGAAAGGTACAATCTCCCAAGACTGAACCAGGAAGAAATAGAAAACATGAACAGACCAATCACAGGTACTGAAATTGAAACTGTGATTTTAAAATTTCCAACAAACAAAAGTCCAGAACCAGATGGCTTCACCGGCAAATTGTATCAAACATTTAGAGAAGAGTCAACACCTATCCTTCTGAAACTCTTCCAAAAAATTGCAGAGAAAGAAACACTCCTAAGCTCATTTTATGAGGCCACCATCACCCTGATACCAAAACCAGACAAAGATACCACAATAAAAGAAAATTACACATGGATGAACAGAGACACAAAAATCCTCAACAAAATACTAGCAAACCGAATCCAATAAACAATACGTTAAAAGGATCATACACCATGATCAAGTGGGATTTATCCCAGGGATGCAGGATTTTTCAATATATGCAAATCAGTGGGACACACCATATTAACAAACTGAAGAATAAAAACCATATATCATCTCAGTAGATGCAGGAAAAGCTTTTGACAAAATTCAACACCCATTTATGATAAAAGCTCTCCAGAAAGTTGGCATAGAGGGAACCCACCTCAACATAATAAAGGCCATATATGACAAACCCACAGAAACCCTTATTCTCAATGGTGAAAAACTGAAAGCATTTCCTCTAAGATCAGGAACAAGACAAGGATGTCCACTCTTGCCACTTTTATCCAACATAGTTATGGAAATCCTAGCCATGGAAAACAGAGAAGAAAAAGAAATAAAGGGAATCCATATTGCAAAGGAAAAAGTAAAACTGTCACTGTTTGCAGATGCCGTGATACCATACACAGAAAATCCTAAAGATGCTACCAGAAAACTACTAGAGCTCATCAATGAATTTGGTAAAGTTGCAGGATACTAAATTAATACACAGAAATGTTGCATTCTTATACACTAACAACAAAAGATCAGAAAAAGAAATTGAGGAAACAATCTCATTTACCATCGCATCAAAAAGAATACAATACCTAGGAATAAACCTACCTAAGGAGGCAAAAGACTTGTACTCTGAAAGCTATAAGATGCTGATGAAAGAAATCAAAGATAACACAGACAGATGGAGAAATATACCACGTGCTTGGATTGGAAGAATCAATGTTGTCAAAATGACTACACTACCCAAGTCAATCTACAGACTCTATGCAACCCCAGCAAATTACCAATGGCCTTTTTTACAGAAATAGAACAAAACAATTTTTTAATTTGTATGGAAACATAAAAGACCCCAAATAGTCAAAGCAATCTTGAGAAAGAAAAATGGAGCTGGAGGAATCAGGCTCCCTGACTTCAGACAATATAAAGCTACAATAATCAAAACAGTATAATATTGGCACAAAAACAAAAATATAGCTCAATGGAACAGGATAGAAAGTCCAGAGATAAACTCACGCACCTATGGTGAACTGATCTACGACAAAGGAGGCAAGAATATACAATGGAGAAAAGACAGCCTCTTCAGTAAGCAGTGCTGGGAAAACTGGACAGCTTTATGTGAAAGAATGAAATTAGAACACTCCCTAACACCATACACAAAAATATACTAAATATGGATTAAAGACCTAAATGTAAGGCCGGATACTATAAAACTCTTAGAGGAAAACATAGGCAGAACACTCTCTGACATAACTGTAGCAATACCTTTTTGGATCCACCTCCTAGAGTAACTAAAATAAAACAAAAATAAACAAATGGGACCTAACTAAACTTAAAAGCTTTTGCACAGCAAAGGAAACCATAAACAAAATGGAAAGACAACCCACAGAACAGGAAAAAATGTTTGCAAGCAAAGTGACCAACAAGGGATTAATCTCCAAAATATACAAACAGCTCACACAGCCCAATATTAAAAAAACAAACAATCCAATCAAAAACTGGGCAGAAGATCTAAATAGACATTTCTCCAAAGAAGACACACAGATGGCCAAAAGCACATGAAAAGATGCTCAACATCACTTATTACTAGAGAAATGCAAATCAAAACTACCATGAGGTATCACCTCACACCTGTCAGAATGGCCATCCTCAAAAAAATCTACAAACAATAAACAAATGCTGAAGAGGGTGTGGAGAAAAGGGAACCCTCCTACACTGTTGGTTGGAATGTAAATTGGTAAAATGTAAATTGGTACAACCATTTTATATATATATATATATATATATATATATACACAATACAGTATGCTATATATACATATATTACTGACTCACTTTGCTGTACACGTGAAACTAACACATTGTTAATCAACTATACTCCAATAAAAATTTTTTAAACCACAATGAGATATTACCTCACACCTGTCAGAATGACTATCCTCAAAGACAACAAATAACAAGCATTGATGAGGATGTGGAGAAAAGGGAACCCTCATGCACTGTCAGTAGAAATATAAATTGGTACAGCCACTATGGAAAACAGTATGGAAGTTCCTCAGAAAATTAAAAAAGAACACTACCCTATAATGCAGCAATTCCATTTCTGGGTGTTTTTCTAAGGAAAACAAAAACACTAATTTGAAATATATATGTACCCCTATGTTCCTTGTAGCATTATTTACAATAGTCAAGATATAGAAGCAACCTAAATGTCCATCAACAGATGAATCAATAAAATTTCAACCATTCTTGTAGGTAGGGCCCACTTTCATAGGTGTGAGACCTGTGTAGTCATACAATGCTCTCCGATTAGTTTCCAGCCTATTTTGAATTTTTTAAGAATATTTGAACTAGGTGCCCCACCTTTTCATTTTGCACTGAGCCTTACATATTATGTGGCTAGTCCTGCTTAGGGGTGTAGTGATATCCCATTGTGATTTTATTTTTATTTCTGTAACTAATAGTGTTAAATATTTCTTCATGAGCTAATCAGTCATTAGTATATTTCCTTTGTGAAGTGTCTATTCAAGTCTTTTGCCCACTTTTTAATTTTTATTATGGTAAAATACCCATAACATAAAATTTACCATCTTAACCTTTTTAAACCATACAGTTCATTCACATGGTTATGCAACCAATCCCCAGAACTCTTTATCTCATAAAACTGAAACTCTATACCCATTAAATAATTCCCCACTACCCCCCTCCCACAGCCCCTGGCAACCACCACTCTCTAGCCCATAAATTTGACAACTCTAGGTACCTCACATAAGTAGAATAATATTTGTCTTTTTGTGACTGGCTTCTTTCACTTAGCTTATGTCCCCAAGGTTTATTCATGCTGTAGCATATATCAGAATTTCCTTCTTTCTTAAGGCTGGGTAAAATTTCATTGTATGTATATATCACATATTGTTTGTCTACTCATTAGTCAATGAATGTTGAGTTGCTTCTACCTTTCAGCTATTGTGAATAATGCTGCTAAAAACACGGGTGTATACATATTTCTTTCAGACCTTACTTTCAATTCTTTAGGTATATACACAGAGGTGGAATTACCAGATCATACGTTAATTCAATTTTTAATTTTTGAGTAACCACCAGACTGCTTTCCATAGCAATGGCACCATTTGACATCCCACCAACAGTGTACAAGGATTCCAATTTCTCTACAATTTCACAAACATTTGTTATGTTTTTTTTTTAATAGTACCCATCCTAATGGATGTGAGGTGGCATCTCATTGTGGTTTTGATTTGCATTTTCTTAATGATTAGTGATGTTGAAGATCTTTTCATGTACCTATATACCATTTATACATCTTCTGTGGAGAAATATTTATTCAAGTCCTTTGCCCATTTCCAATCCAGGTTGTTTGTAGTTGTCTTTTGCCAATTTTGAATTGGAATATTTGTCTTTTAGTGTTGAGTTTTAAGAGTTCTTTATATATTCTGGATATATGTTATTTGTCAAACAAATATTTTTGTCAGTATTTTCGCCTTCTTTGTACTTTGCCTATTTTCTTAATGATACATTTTGATATGCAGATCTTTCAGATTTTGATGAAGTCTAATTTATTATATTTTTATGAATAGTGCTAGTTCACTTAGCTTAAGTCACTAGTACACTAGTGACTTTGTAGAAACCTTAGAATTTTCAGTGTAGACCATCACATCGCTTAAGAAGAAACAGTTTTACATATTGTTTTACAATCTACATAACTTTATTCCTTTTGCTTGCCTTAATGTACTAGCTAGAACCTCCAATACAATGTTGAATGGGGTAGTAAGAGCAGACACTGTTCTTGATATTAAAGAGAAAGTATTCAGTCTTTCATCATTAAGTATGATGCTAGCTCTAGGTATTTTGTAGGTATTCTGTATTAGACTGATAAAGTCTCCTTTTATGCCTAGTTTTGTTGAAAATTTTTTATCAAGAATGAGTGCTGAATTTTGTCAAATGTTTTTCTGCAATCATTGAGCTGATTATATTTTTCTATTTAATCACTTGATACAGTAAATTACACTGATAGTTTCAAATTTTAAACCAAACTTACATTTCTAAAACCCCCACTTATTCAATGTAATATAGTTTTAATATATTGCTAGATTATATTTACTCATATATTGTTAAGGGTTTTACGTCTCTATAAAGGATACTGGTCTGTAATTTTTTTTTCTTGTAATATCTTTATCAGGATTTTGTATCAAAAAACTAGTTGAGAATTGTTTCCCCTCTTCTATTTTTTGAAAGAATTTGTAGAACACTGGCATTATTTCTTCCTGAAGTGTGTGTTAGAATTCACCTGAGAACTTCCAGATCAGGATTTTCTCTAGGAGATTTTTTTGAATTTTATTTAATTTTTTTTATACAGCAGGTTCTTATTAGTTATCTATTTTATACATACTGGTGTATATATGTGAATCCCAATCTCTCAATTTGTCCCACCACACCACCCCCCCACACTTCCCCCCTTGGTGTCCATACATTTGTTCTCTACATCTGTGTCTCTATTTCTGCCCTGCAAACTGGTTCATCTGTACCATTTTTCTGGATTCCACAAATATGCATTAATATATGATATTTGTTTTTCTCTTTCTGACTTGCTTCACTCTGTATGACAGTCTTTAGGTCCAACCACATCTCTACAAATGACCCAATTTCGTTCCTTTTTATGGATAAGTAATATTCCATTGTATATATGTACCACATCTTCTTTATCCATTCGTCTGTCAATGGGCATTTAGGTTGCTTCCATGACCTGGCTATTGTAAATAGTGTTGCAATGAACACTGGGGTGCATGTGTCTTTCTGAATTATGGTTTTCTCTGGGTATATGCCCAGTAGTGGGATTGCTGGGTCATATGGTAATTCTCTTTTTAGTTTTTTTAGGAACTTCCATACTGTTCTCCATAGTGGCTGTATCAATTTACATTCCAACCAACAATGTAAGAGGGTTCCCTTTTCTCCACACCCTCTCCAGCATTTGTTTGTAGATTTTTTTGATGATGGCCATTCTGACCGGTGTGAGGTGATACCTCATGGTAGGTTTGATTTGCATTTCTCTAATAATTAGTGATGTTGAGCATCTTTTCATGTGCTTTTGGCCATCTGTATGTCTTCTTTGGAGAAATGTCTATTTAGATCTTCTGCCCCTTTTTTGATTGGGTTGTTTGTTTTTTTGATATTGAGCTGCATGAACTCTTTATATATTTTGGAGATTAATCCTTTGTTGATTCGTTTGCAAATATTTTCTCCCATTCTGAGGGCTGTCTCTTTGTCTTGTTTATAGTTTCCTTTGCTGTGCAAAAGCTTTTAAGTTTCATTAGGTCCCATTTGTTTATTTTTGTTTTTATTTCCATTACTCCAGGAGGTGGGTCAGAAGAGATCTTGCTGTATTTATGTCATAGAGCGTTCTGCCTATGTTTTCCTCTAAGAGTTTGATAGTGTCTGGTCTTACATTTAGGTCTTTAATCCATTTTGAGTTTATTTTTTTGTGTATGGTGTTAGGGAGTGTTCTAATTTCATTCTTTTACATGTAGCTGTCCAGCTTTCCCAGCACCACTTATTGAAGAGACTGTCTTTTCTCCATTGTATATCCTTGCCTCCTTTGTCATAGATTAGTTGACCATAGGTGCGTGGGTTTATCTCTGGGATTTCTATCCTGTTCCATTGATCTATATTTCTGTTTTTGTGCCAGTACTATATTGTCTTGATTACTGTAGCTTTGTAGTATAGTCTGAAGTCAGGGAGTCTGATTCCTCCAGCTCCATTTTTCTTTCTCAAGATTGCTTTGGTTAGTCAGGGTCTTTTGTGTCTCCATACAAATTTTAAGATTTTCTTCTTCTAGTTCTGTGAAAAATGCCATTGGTAGTTTGATAGGGATTGCACTGAATCTGTAGATTGCTTTGCATAGCATAGTCATTTTCACAATATTGATTCTTCCAATCCAAGAACATGGTATATCTCTTCTCTAGGAGATTTTTGATGACAAATTCAATTTCCCTGATATATGGCTCTTCAGATGTACTGTTTCATCTTGTGTCAGTTTTTAGGAAGTTAGGTTTTCCAAGAAATTTGCCCATATATACAATGGAATATTACTCAGCCATAAAAAGGAACGAAATTGGGTCATTTGCAAAGATGCGGATGGACCTAAAGACTGTCATACAGAGTGAAGTAAGTCAGAAAGAGAAAAACAAGTATCATATATTAACGCATATATGTGGAATCTAGAAAAAAATGGTACAGATGAACTGGTTTGCAAGGCTGAAACAGAGACACAGATGTAGAGAACAAACGTATGGACAGCAAGGGGGAAAAGCGGGGGTGGGGGTGGTGGTGGCGGTGGGAAGAATTGGGTGATAAATATATACACTAATATGTATAAAATCGATAACTAATAAGAACCTGCTGTATAAAAAAGTTAAATTTAATTAAATTTAAAAAAAAAGAAATTTGCCCATTTCATCTAAGTTTCAAATTTATTGATATAATATTGTCCATGACATTCCTTTGTTATCCTTTTAATATTTACAGTATCTATATGGTAATGTCCTATTTTATTCCTGCCTTCAGTGAATTTTACTCTCTCTCCTTTTGTAATCAACCCTGCTAGGGGCTTATCAATTTTATTAATATTTTCAAAGAACCAACTTCTGATTTCATTAATTTTTGTCTTTGTCTCTCTTATTTCTTTGATCTCTCTTTTCATTTTTATTATTTCCTTTAGTCTACTTTCTATGGGTTTCATTTGCTCACCTCTTTTCAGTATCTGGATGAAAACCTAGGTCATTTCTCCTTTTCTAAAATAAACATTATTTATAAATTTCCCTACAAGAACTGCTTTAGTTGCATCCCACAAATTTTGGCATATTGTATTTTTATGATCATTCAGTTTAAAATAATTTCTAATTTTCCTTGTGATTCCTTCTTTGGCCTATGAGTTATTTACTAGTATAATGCTTAATTTCCAAATATTTAGGCTTTTCCAGATATCCTATGGTTACTTATTTGTAATTTAATTCTGTTGTAGTGAGAGAATATACTCTATAAGACTTTAATATTTTTAAATGTATGGCCCAGCATATGGTCTATCTTGGTAAACAACCTAAGTGCACTTCAAAAGAATTTACAGTTGTAGCTATAATGTTCTACAAATGTCAATTAAGTCAAGGTAGTTAATAATGTTGTTCAAATTTTGTATATTCTTACCAATTTTCTTCTAGTTGCATCAGTTGCTGAAAGAGGGTTATTACAACCCACAAATATAATAATGAAATTATCTATTTCTCATTTTAGTTTTTTAAGTTTTTGCTTCACGTATATTGAAGCTCTGCTATTAAGAACAAATACATTCATGACTGTTATATCTTCCTGATGAACTGATACCTTTATCATTACCAAATGCTCCTTAGGATCTCTGATAATACTCCTTGTATTTCAATCTATTTTATGTGTTATAAATATTGTCATCCCAGCTTTTCTATGCTTACTGTTTGTATGGTATATGATATATCTTTTTCCATATTTTTACTTCAACTTCCTTTTATCTTTATATTAAATAAAGTGTGTCTCTTGCAGGGAGCATATAGTGTGGCCTTGACTTTTTTATCCAGACTAACAATTCCAAGGCTCCACCCCAAACCTACTCAAGCTCAATTTTCAATGTATGGGTAAGGAATATGAAGACATATATATACACACACGTACATATATTCTAAGCTGCTTAGATGATTTTAACATAGATAAACCAAAGACGTGCACTCTACTACAACTAAAAGGATTGATCCCCACAATCTCAAAAGATAATGATTAAAAATAATTGCTACAATATAAATAAAGGGCTTAAAATTCCTAAATTCTCATCTATGTGCTAGTATTTTTAAAATAAAAATAAGGATTCCAAATACCTTTATCTCATAAACATTCAGTTGCTTGCTTTCTGCTGTACTTTTTTTTTTTAAGGCCTTATTCTGTTAAAAGTTAAAAATAAAGAATTATGTTTAATATCAAAGTGATTCAAACTTGCACTGTCACTGACTTAGACTAAAATTACTAAAGTAAAGGAAAGCATTATTCTCTAAAACTGTAGTGAAAACATAGGTTTGTTTTTTTTTTTAATAGTTTTATTTTGAGAATCAGTACATACCTCCTGCTGGAGTTCTTCAATAAACTTACTTTTATTTTCAACTTGTTTCCTTAAATTGTTACACTAAAAAATCAAGAGAAATTTAAAATATTTTATTCAATATTCCAGTCAAAATAAATAATTTCAAACTAACAAAAATATTAGCATAGAGATCACTTCAAAAATCATGTCGTTAAATAATTCCATTAATGTCAAAAATTATGTGAACAAGTACAAATTTCAATAGATTATCTCAGTACAAATTTGAAATTCTTAAAATGTCTTAATCTACTTAAAGAACACATGAATTCAATTACTTTAAGGGAAAAGTACCTTTTACGTAATCCCATACAGAGGGCTGAATTATATAATTAATTGGATTTTGGAAAACCAGCCAGAGGATTAACTATAATTTGTCTTCTTTCTTATTCATTATTCCCCATTTATCATTTATGAGATCTCTTTTACTTATTATATTTGGGGAAGGGGAATAATATAATACTCTATCTCCTCCTAAATATATTCTAATTCCTCTTACAGAAATACCATCTAAATCAATTTTTTTTAATATCTCACTTTGAGGGACTATTTCACCTGGCTACACGTATAGAATTGGATTAAGAGGTACTAGCCCAAGAAATATATGGAGTACCATAAAAGCAGCACAGATTTCTAAAGGGTCCTAAAACATCACAGATATATAAGCTGTTCTAATTTCCATCAAAGTAGAAAGAAAATCCAACGGAAAAAAATTTTAATATCCACCATTAGCACAAAATGCTGTGTTAAATATTTTTCTTGAAACAGTCATATGTAGTCATAGTCAGCAACTATTCTGAAACTGAATAAGGTATGATACTGAGGTTTACAAGTGATTTATCTAAATTTTAATGTGCACCATCCCCCTCAATGGTCTATTTCAGAAAACTCAAAAGAAAACTGAAGAAGAAAAGCCATAGAAAAGTGAGAAACATTTTACTCATTATCGTGCCAATTGGCAGGTATAAACATATTAGGTGAAACTGTTTGTGTATACAATTTTTATTTATTAAAAAAATCAAAGACTTCCATTTTTGACAGAAAAATCACCTAGATACTCTGAACAACTTTCCTGATAAAAATTATTTAAAAGTAAATGTCTAAAACATAAGGTATCTGCCTACTTGAAATTACAACTTTGAAGTGTAGTAACAGTAGGTTTGGGGCTAGCATCAAAGCCAGCATTTGGCCTACGGGTATCTGCTGAACCTACCTAGGGTAAAAGAGATAGGAAATAAAACTCAGGGCTCACTAAAGGTAGAGAATCCAATAAGAGAACCCTGCATAGAGTCACAAACCCAAAGGACTACCTACTCAGTGAAAGCGTAAACAAGAAATAAATCTGCCACACAGAAGGGTACAGTAAGGAAACTTGTCTGTCTTGATCCTGGCACTGAGTGAACGGTATGAAAACTGTCCTGAAAATTTGTAGCCATGAAGTGGCCTTATACTGGGGAGGGGAGCGGGGCGGTCATTTATAGCTGGATTCATGCTATCTCTATAATCTCAAAAAACTTCAAATGGAGAATTTACTTTAAAATGGGCTCCTCGTTAGTAGTGTCCCCAAGAAAATCTTTCTGGGAGGATACCAATTTCAACACAAGCCTCAAAGAATTACCACAGGTAAAAAACCAAGGAATCAAAAAACATAAATAAGGCTCAAAGAATAAAAAGTCAGCAGAAAGAACAAAGAGCAAAATCAGACCTGAAAAAGACTTCAGATATTGATATTATCAGACAAAGAATATCATATTAAAATATATTAAATATTTTTTAAAATTAAAGACTTGAAACTATGAAAAAGAAATGAGAGACCATAAAAGACAATTGAGCAGATTTTAAAAAGAACTAATTAAAACTTCAGTAATGAAAAATGTAATTAAAATTTAAAACTCAATAGACAGGAAAATAGGTTACTTCTTGGCCTTACCACATGAATGCTGAACAAATTTTTAAAATATCAGTTTGAAGTATCACCAGATTATTAACTTTGCCCAAAAAAGCACATGTTTTATGTATTTCTCCGTTCTTCAGACCATCAAAACTTATTCCCTTGAGAGTTAATATTGATGATCATATTTTTCTGCTACTCAGCTTTTCCTAAAAAACTATCTTTATAACTGACATTACTACATATTATAAAAACCATCTTTATAACTGTAATTATGACAGTTCAAAAAAATATGTATATTTTACTAAAAGGATAATGACATCAGATCTATCAACTTTGTCATTTTGACTGGCCCATCTCAGTGTCCCCTATTTCTGAATAAACTAATGAAAATTAAAGTAACTTAAGTTTTCAATCCTTTTAAATTTAAATAATATCCAAATTTAGGACTAATTAATATATTTGGTGGAATACCCAGAAATTCTTGAAAAGATTTTAAACTATTACAGTTATTTTTAAGTCAAATAATTCATGTACAAAAAATCAAAGAATTTTATTCACCAGAATTCTAGGTAGAAGAAAATAGTGTTAATTATTAGAGGTCGGAGCTTCAGAAAGTGAACTATGCTTTCCAAAGGACTACTCACTGACTCACTATACAGAAGGTCAAGTTTAAGACAAGTGTGTGGTGAAGGGCAGAGAAGGGAAAAGTGAATTGGTATTGCCAGCCAGGCAGTAAAAACATTTCACATAAAGAAAGCAGAAATTTTTCTGCAGCTCCCTTGATTGTAAGAATTGGAGAGATATCTAAGAATGATTTTTAAAAGCATCTTGCCACTCTAAAGATAACCACAACAAATGCAGCTGATGAGAGAATGAAATTTGGGGAAAGGGAAGAGATAGCTAAAGAGCAGTTTAATGAAGCTTTGCTCTTTGAAGCATTATGCAAAAACTCCTAATCCCAGAGCCTCTTCAAAGAAACCTGCAGTAAAAATCCTATACTATTCCTCTGGGAGGGGGAAGGGTAAGCTGGGACAAAGTGAGAGAGTGGCATGAACTTATATATACTACCAAATGTAAAATAGATAGCTAGTAGGAAGCAGCCGCATAGCACAGGGCGATCAGCTCAGTGCTTTGTGACCACCTAGAGAGGTGGGATAGGGAGGTTGGGAGGGAGACACAAGAGGGAGGAGATATGGGGATATATGTATATGTATAGCTAATTCACTTTGTTATAAAGCAGAAACTAACACACCATTGTAAAGCAATTATACTCCAATAAAGATGTTAAAAAAAAAAATCCTATACTATTCCTGAAAGCCTTCAAAGTGGAATTGAGATTTCTTTGTACAGGACAATGTAAAGGTTGGCCCTAAAGAATCTAGCCATACATATTTTGTTACAAAGTCTCTATTGCTAAATATTTTTCACATTTGATAATACCTTGTTTTCTAATATCTTCATTTGTTTATCTTTTTTTACGACTTCACATTCAATGCTTCGAGCCTAAAAAATATTATTTGACATCAGATTTTAAAAAAATGTTAACAGAATTTCTATTTTCTGAGTATCTTTTAGACATGGAATTATAAAGCTTAGTCTTATATTTCTACAAAAACAGTTATCAGCTCTCCCAGTTTAGTTCAGTAACCTTTTTTAAAAAAGAAACTCTTTTTGTGTCTATATGTCAATGTTCATTATTCTTATCTTAGCGTAGTATCACTTTACAATATTTTATTAGCTTTCCCAGTTTATACTGAATTTTTTAAAACTATATATAAATGTTTATAATCTGTTAAATATGTCTTTCACAAACATTTGTTAAACTGAACTTTGTAACAATCCAATGATATAGAAAAGTAGGTATTATTATCCCCACTTTAGAGATGAGAAAACAAAGGCTCAGATAAACTACGTATGAAATAATAAATGTCTGAACTAATGTAGTGGATTGGGATAAAAGAAGAGTGTAATGAATTTCAATGTCAGGCAAAATATCCAAGAAATATTTGCAATTTGAATTCTTTCCAGGAAACTGTTTCAGTAGGTAAATTGAAATCCAACCATGGAAAGCTGAAACATGCTATCAATTTGTCTTGCATTTCGTTTTTTTTTTCCTTAACTCATCATTAATATTTTCTACTTTGGTAAAATAAATTTAAGTTCTTAGTGGAAGATTTTTATTTTACATTAAACATCAAATTCATGTTTTTCCCTACACCAACAAAATTAGTGTTTTGAAGCAGCCTCTGATACAAATTTTAAAGTAGTGAATTACATACCAAGTCTTTAGGAGATTAAATTCATTTTTTTCGGGTTGAATTTAACTAATAAATATGAAACTGAAAGAAAAAATAGCTTTTTGAGAAAAAAATGTGATATAGTCTAAAGAATGTTAGAGAGGCAGCTCTACCACTTCTTAGTCAGGTAGCTTTTCAAGTTTTTACCCTTTGAAGGCCCGACTTCCTAATTCATAAAATGAGGACAAAAATGACTTCCAGTTTAAGATAGCATACATAATCTAGAATGTTCCTGCTCATTGCAAGCCCTTAAAAATATAGTTCATCTCAGCCTTAGACTATTCCAATAGTCTTAAAACTCTCCAACGTATAAATAAAATTATGACACTTCTCAGGTGAAAACTCTTCAATAACCTCAAACTCCTAAATATAGCTATGTGGCCTTAAATGATCTACCCTCATTTTTCCCCACCCTCATTTTTCCCCATCTTCATCTCTCCACTCTCATCTCCTCGTCTCTCATCTTTCCCTCCTCTCTCCACTCTCACCACTATCTTAAACTCCACCTTTCAGCCAAGATAAACTTTGTCTAGTTGCTTAAATATGATGGGCTCTCTCATACTTCATATACAATGTGTGTATGTGTGTGTGTGTGTGTGTGTGTGTGTGTGTGTTTGTAACTTGGAATACTCTTCTTCTCCCTGATATACTTGTGCCCACACCTCTGCCTTCCACTAATTCCTATTAATCAGAGGTTTCAAAATGAATGTTGCTTCTTCCAGGAAGCTTGTCCTGACTCAAGTTTAGATAGATGCCCTTTCCATGGGCTCCAACAGCAATTACATAGAAGATCTATGTTTTGGTCTGGCCAGCATCCTTCCCTGCAAAGACTCTTTCAGTGTAAATTTCACAGTAATCCTGCTTAGTTCATAAAGCTTGATGGAGACTGATATGTCTCCAAGGATGGCAATGCAGGTCAGGCTTAGACAGATTACTCTATCCCCTAATTGCAATGAATGGCTCAGGTATAAGTGAGCTAAACTAGGCCAGAGTCCTCTCTAAGATTTTTTTCAGAGCTTTCAAGACTATTTTTTATAGCCTTCCAACTTATTCCAGTGCCTTTCACCTCTCCCTATTCCATTCTTAAAAATTAAAGATGTTACTCGTCTAATAAAAAAAACTTAATTAGATCACTATTGTCCACCAAAACAAATTAAAACCAAACTTAGCACCCAGAACAGTGCCTGGCACATCGTAGGTAGTCAATAATATTTGTGGAATGAGTGAAAAAACACAGTCAAGGCTTTCACAATCTAGGTTGATCAGCACAATCTATTTTGGCACCCTTTTCTCCCTCTACGTATGTTATATACTATAATCACATCACATACTTTATACTATTCCACTTTTGTGATAATCTTCCCTAAAAGCCTTCTTCCTATCTCAACTCTTTGAAATCATTTCCACCAATGCACAACACAAATTTATTAATCAATTTATCAGTATATTTCATATTACTAAAGCATGAGCCTTTTATTTAGCCTAAAATATAAATCAACATTTATAAATGCTCACTATTTAAAGAAATTTAGAATCATGCCACTATTTCTTCTAGATATAAACCACATAAGCAAAATAACCCAACATGGCCCATATTTTTAAGGTCAATAGCTTACAACAGCCCTTGGCCCACTAATTATTTATACAATAGTATACTTTTTTTTGACACGTGGTATTGCTTTTATGATTTAAAATTTTGTGATAGAACCTTTTATTAAATACAACATACATTTTCTTCACTCTTGTCCAATTTACATTTAACTTCATCTCCTTTCTGTTTTAGTTCTTCTTTCACAGATTCCAGTTCATTCCTTAAAGAAATGGAAGAGTGACATTGTAATAAAATCTATATTTTCATTTTATTCCCTTTCTGGAATTTCTAAAATGGTTGACTATTTAATTTTTTGTTGGTTTATATTTTCATTTTGTTTGATAATTTTTCATGCATTAATGTCAATAAGCACACTTCTACATTTAAATTAATTTATACATTTATTTTGAAATTACTTAGATCTTCATAGCCATTTTTCCATAAAAAAAGAAACTCCTAGATAGGACAACTTATTTCTTATTTAAGTCAAAATTTCACTTTACTGTTTTCTTAGTCATAAATTAGTCATCATTCTAAGACATAGTCATAATGTTGTACAGATAAATTAGGGACATACATACCAGTGATTTTAAAGAAGAACTACATGACTGAGATATTTGCATATACCTGTATCCTTATATACGTACAGAGTATCTCTGGAAACATACACAAGAAACCATGATACCTCTGGGGAGGGAAACTAGGTATCAGGAAGACAAAAGGCAAGCAAAACAGTTTTCTTTCCCCATGTCCCTTTGTCCTTTTGATTTTTACACCACATGCATGTATTATCCTTTCAAATTTTTTTCAATTTAAAATCTGTCTGTTGCACATGAGAACAATGGTGTTTTGTCTCAGAAGGATATTTAAAGCTATTTCTAATTGTAGACTCTCTTGTTACTACAACTGATATGTTACTGGGTCTAATGTAAATGCATGGAATAGTATTCAATCACGTGGAATAACTTGGCCTTGTAAAAACTGAATCTAGGATGTTTACTCTTCAACTGAGTTTAAAATTTTTAATTGGCATATTCTTACTTTTCCTAAATATATTTTTATTTACAGTTCTGTAAGTCCATAGAGTAGGCAGATGTACAAAAAGATATTTTCCAAACAACTTGAATTCTCTTAAATTAAAAGCAGCCTTTCCCTAAAAAATATCTTCACTTTTTATCCCCAAAATGTACAGCGGCTTAATCACAGATTTAATCTATAAATAACAGTTACTTCTGAAGAAGAAAAGTAAGCATAAAGGACATAAGTAATCTTTAGAAGCATAGTAAAAGATGACTTTCCAAATATGGGAAATAGTAACAGTGAAGTGCCAGGCACTGTGCTCAGCACTTTATTCACATTTCCTCATGTAATCCCCAGACAGTCCTATGAGGGAGATATATTAGGTCTAAGGAAATATCAAATAATTTACAATAGCTAAGTTTTAATGACCACATTCTTTAATCAAACAAATCAAAACTTAATACATCAGAATGTAAGTACAAACAAGATCCCCCAAATATTTGGAAATCGTCTAAATTACTAATGGATTAAAAGGAAACTTAAAATACAAAAACAGATTATTTAGAAAAGAATAAACATGAAAACACTGCATATCAAAAACCAGGTCACAGATCTACAGTAGTGTTAGAAAGTAAATTGATACCTTGAAATGTTTTTCATTATTTGAAAAAGAGAAAGATAAACCAAATATCAATATATTGATTTTTAAATATATCAATTTTTAAAGTAACTAAAGAAAATATTAATATTTGATTGCAGGCAGGAAAAAGATTCGTAAGTATAAAAGCAATGGGAAAAAATTTCAAAAGGAAAGAATTAGATTTAATACAAAATTTTTTTTTAAAACTTCTGTATAACAAAAAAATTACCCAAAGTGAAAGGAAAACAACAGGTTAGGGAAAATATGTGCTTTAAATAAAATAAGATAAAGGATTAATATGGTTTTTAAAGCTTAAATAAATGAGTAAGAAAATAATCAAGATATCAAAATATTAGTGGGCAACAGGTATAAGCAATTTACAGAGAAGAAACTCTAGCAAACACACACGAAAAATTCCAAAGCTTACCAAAAACATGAAAATTATAAATCATAAGAACTATGAGTTGTTTCTACCTGTTATATTATCGAATAAATTAATGATAATACCCAAAAGTAATTAAAACATTTGGAACCAGCGTTTTCATAAAATATTGGTTGTATTGCATGGTTTACAACCGATAAAACCTATTAGAAACCATTGGTCTATAAAAAGTAATTGAAATAATTATTCCTATGACTCAATAAATTCACACTGGAAATTTATCCTATAAGAAAAAAATCTGTATGTCCCAAAATGTTTACTACAGTATTCTTTATGATAGTGAAAAACTGGAAAATGTAAATATCCAAACTAAAATATTGTTATATCCACATGACTGACTGGCATACAAGCATTAAAATAGATGATTGTGAAAACAACTAGAAACACAGATAATGCTTAAAGTAATATTAAATTTTTAAAATATCTCTTCTAAATTTTCTGGCATATGACTAGTATACTTTCTTAAATAAATATTAAATATTAGAAAGTTTATGATACTTTAAAATTAATTTCTACATCTAATATCACTATTTCAAACTAAGTATAAAATAGACATTATTACAATTTTATTTTTAAGCAGGATTCCAAAGCAATGATTTAAGTCTAATTTTTTATTTTATACTATAGTCAACATAAGATTAATCTAAATTAACTACAATAAGTTAATAGAAAAGAAATACTATTTTGGGCCAGTCAAAAAAGGCCAATGCATTAGTCTTGCCTTAACTGTGTTTCTGTCTCTTCCAGATTTTCTATTTGTTTCAACATCCTTTCTTCTTGCTTTTTGCTGTTCTAAAGAAATAATCAGTGTGGTTTATATTAATTATTTTGTTTCAACAAAAATAAAATTGAAATTAATATTCAAGACCTTTATCTGTCTTAAAATTCATTTAGTTATATATAAAGCAAGAGAATGGGTTATTTAACTTATATAGTTCCACACTAGTTTTCCAGCCTTACTCTATTCCCCTAATAATCTCTATATAGTAGCTAAAAAAACAAGTCTTACTTGCTGTTTCCCAGTGATACTTTGAGACTTGTGTCCTTTGTTCATATTGCTATGGCTTCAAGGAATGCTTTTCCACTCATTGCTACCGACTGAACTGATAATTATTCATTTTTTTAAGGCAAAAATCAATGCTGTATTCTCTCTGAAGCCTTCTCTTTCTCTTTCCCCAAGGCAGAAGTGATCCTGTGAACTCTGATAACACTTTGTCCCCCAAACAATACATATGATATACTATTTTAAGTTATTTGAGCATTTATTTTTTTATTGAGTCATAAACTAAAGAGGAATGATATTTTATTCATCATTGTATGCATATTATTACTACCTCAATATGCATATTTTTCTTCTAAAACAAAGTATTTAGAAGAAAAAGATAATCAGATAATCTAAAATAATCAGACTTTTAAAGCTGGAAGAAACTTTAGAGGTAATCTATTCTAACCCCTTAACTCTACAGTAAGAAAACTAAGTCACTGGGACTTTCTTTTCCTACTCACATTAATATCTTCTTGCTGTTTCTTGAGTTCTAGGGCCATATCCCTTGTTTCTTGTGCTAGTTCTTTGTTTTCCAGTGAAAGCCTTTTGCAGCTTGCAGTTAGTTCAGTATTCTTAAGCCTGTATTTTAAAAAACATGTCATACCAAAATATTTACATATAAAATTATATGATGTGGAATTTTATCCAAAATAATCTTAGGGGAAAGAAGGGAAGGGCTGGGGTTACAAATGAAATAGGATTGGCCATTAGTTAAAAATTTTTGAAGCTGGGTGATAGGTATATGCTGGTTCATTACAATATTCCCTCAACGTTGTATATATTTGAAAATTTTCTATAGTAAGTTTTTCAAGATATTACATATTTCCTTGCATATTCTCCATACCACTTCCCCGTTTATCTTTCCACAAATTTTGAAAAGTATTTATTTTTTTCATATAATATTTTCTTTCTAGTAGACTGTCTCTTAGAAACTGTTTCAAATTTCTCGTGATTTAATAGTACATGAGACCTTAACTATTTTTAACCAAAATATTTTTATTAAAATAAATAAAACTTTGTGCACATGCACAACACTTAAACTGCTCTTACAAGGTCTCAAATATTCTACATTGGAAGAGAGATTACTGCTGTTACTGGTTGCAGCCAGGATCAATTTTAAATGAGGGAAGGGGAGTGTATGGCTCTATGGAATGATTTCAGAAGCACCTATTATCTCCTACTTACTGTTACTGGAAACCCATCAAAGAGTTTTAATTAAAAAATGAAAAGTTGAAAAAGCAAATATACCAAGGATAACACAAATTTATATTAATCAGTTCATTCATTAAAAGGAATTTTGGTTAATAGATGAATTTTACCCAGAGCCCCTACAAAAGTACTGTTGCAAAGGTACCAGAAAGCTGAGAATGGGAGTTGAAAGAGAAGTGACAAGATGCTGAGTAAATTACTTATTTCTCATTTTTATCTAGAGTTGAGAAGCAACCAGAAAGCAAAAATCATGCTCACCACTAGATTGCCTACTTCAGTTTAGTTCTCCCTGAGTAACAACACAACAATCATTTCCTCCCACTTTCTCTAGAAATTAAATTTACTAAGTAGGTGAAACAACTAAATATTATGTTTGGACAATGTGAGAAATGAATTTATATTTTGTCATTTCATCAATACAAACTTACGTAGTAATTTAGTAAAACAATCAAAATAACTAGTTACAACTACAAATGATTATTTTTATGAGGAACTAAATAATCTCCAAGAAAAGAACATATCGCTCTTCTCATGCAGTTCTCAAGTTTGTGATATACTCTTCTTATGTCAATAATATATACTTCCTTTAACAATGAAATTGACACATTATTTTGATCTTTAATCAGAAATAAAACACAATTTTAAGCCTATTCAAAAAAGTATTACACATAATTTACTAATTTAGTATTACCTACTTCGGAAAGTAGTTAATACTTTACAGTATTACAGAAAGCTTAGGAATTGAATACATAAGCTACTTTATAGATAGAAAACATACTTTTCGGGCTTCCCTGGTGGCGCAGTGGTTGAGAGTCTGCCTGCCAATGCAGGGGACACGGGTTCGAGCCCTGGTCTGGGAAGATCCCACATGCCGCGGAGCAACTAGGCCCGTGAGCCACAATTACTGAGCCTGCGCGTCTGGAGCCTGTGCTCCGCAACAAGAGAGGCCACGATAGTGAGAGGCCCGCGCACCGCGATGAAGAGTGGCCCCCACTTGCCGCAACTAGAGAAAGCCCTCGCACAGAAACAAAGACCCAACACAGCCATAAGTAAATAAATAAATTAAAAAAAAAAAAAAGAAAACATACTTCTCATTTTCAAGCTCAGTTTTCAGCTCTTTAACCTGTTCTGAATAATGCTGTTCACTTGTTGCAATGGCAGTTAACTGTATTTCCAAATCATGTACTTTTTTCTGGAAAATAAACATGTATTATCACAGCAAATGTTTTTACAATTTTCTCACTTAAAAAGTACGGTCACTTTATGTAAGCAAGTTATATCTTTGGCAAAAATATGTCAAATTTTTAAAATTTAAATTGATTTAATGCCATAGTCATTATAATTTTAAAACAATGAGCAATGACAAATGCAATACTATAAGTAAATTCCATCTTGATATTTTGAAGCTCAACCAGTAAAATTATATTTACATATTACAAAATACTATTGTCAATTTTATACTACCAAGTAATTAATTTCAATTAAAATGTCACATTATTAAGAAGAAATGCATTAGTTAATGAAATCAGGCAGTACTTGAAAAACTAAGCTGTTCTTACTATATTAGAAAGACAATTACAATGTAATACTGTAATAGACTGAAAACATACCTTTTAAAAATAAAAGACATTCTAAAATTATAACATGAGCACTATAAAAACTACTGTAAGCTAAGAACTTAATAAAGGCTAAAATTTAAATGTATCAATTAAGAAATACTCAAGACATCAAGAAATGTAATTGTTATAAGCCATGGCATTAGGTATACTATTGGTATCTAAAATGTTGACCTTTCTCTTCCTCATTATAATATGCAGGTTCTTTAAATGTGCTTTAAATCAATTGTTAGCATACTAAATGTAGCAGGAACACATCTTCCAGAGGAATTTTGTGAAGCAATCTTGCACAAATGTAATAGCCACACCATAATCTACAATGTAAATCTGTAGCCTACTAACAAAACACTTGAAAGAAAAAAATGTATCCTTTTTAAACAAACCTCTCTGGTTTTGAGAAGCCCAGTTAGTTCTTGTTCTGCTCCTTTTAATTCTTCAGCAATCTTCTCAAATTGTTTCTTCTCATCTAAAAGCTTTTGGTTTTCTGCCTATTTAAGGACATAAACAAATCATGACAATCAAAGCACACACACATTCAAAGTAATCAAACTGCTCAAATAGAGTTGTGAAGAGAATTATGAATTTCCCTTTGGCTAAAATTTTTTAAAAAGAGAAAACAAGTCATTAAGTAAATTCCCAAACTAAATATGATAACTGAGGATTTAATGGGCAGAGCCCTGGAATTTTTTATTTAAAAAAAAAGTCATACAGGTCACTGAATTCAAACCTCACCTTATGCATAAATCACTTTAATTTATTAGCACTTATTACTTAACTCACTATTCTAACAACCCAGTTTGTACTTACATTTTACTAAAAGGCTCTTCCTGTAACTTTCATGCAATGGTCATTGTTCTGTGTTCCTTAATCACAAAGAAGTCTAATTCCTCTTTTCACATGATAGCTGAGAAATATTTGAAGAGTTATCATCACTCCTGAACTTTTCTCTTAACTATTCTAAAATTTCTAATTATTTTAATTATATATTCCTATGGAATGGTTTTATATTGCCTCATTCCTTCAGGATGGGCTCACTTTGTCAACATACCATTCTAAATGAGGTGTCAAGAATTTAATTCAATGTTCTAGACAACCATGGGTCAGCAAACTACAGCTCACAGATCAAATCCAGCCACTGCCTGTTTTTAATAATTCTTTACCATAATATAGCCAACCTAGTTGTTTACATATTATCTATGCCTGTCTTGCCCTGTAACAGCAAAGTTGAATAGCTGCAGCAGAGACCATATGGCCCACAAAGCCTAAAAACTTACTATTGGCCTTTCACATAAAAATTTTGTCAACCTCTGCTCTAGACAAGTCCTATACAACAAAACTTTCTGCAACAATAGGAACATTTTCCATCCTGTCCAATATGGTAGCTATTAGTCCTTCAAATGTGGGCTACTGGAGCTGAGAAACTGACTTTTTAATTTGATTTATTTTAAATAATTTAAATATAACACATTTGGCCAGTGGCTACCATACTGGTTAGCATAGCTCTAGCTACTGAGCAAAACAAACTATAATCTAACCATTAACTCTTTAGTTATGGGTGCTTAATTTCTATTACTTCCTCCTGTTATCCAACAGAGCATAAGTTTATGAATTCAATTTTTATTTTGTTTACTCAAGCATGAGATTATAATAATTTTATTAAAGCCTTGCCCATAAGAGGTCCAAGATTAAAAACTATAAAATCTACTAATTGCAGTTATAGAGTTTGAATTTTATCTATAAGCAATGTAGAGCTATTGAAAGTTTTGATACAGCAATATAACATGATCATATTTGTGATTTAAAAAAGATAACTATAGAAATAGTACATAGGAAGACCCAATTATAATCAGGCTACCTATATAGATATGTACAAATATCTACAAATATAAAGACTCAAAGATATGCCACATAAACAATAAACATAAGAAAACTAATGGCTATAATAATATCAGTTAAAACAGACTTCAAAATGAGAGAGTATTATCAGAGATAAAGACAGGCATTTAATCATGACCAAAGAGTCAATTCAGCTGGAAGATATAATAGTTATATATAAATGTAAAACCTTTAACCAAAATTCAAAATACACAAGGCAAACATTGACAGAATTAGAGAGAAACAGACAATTACAAAATCAAAGTAAGAGATTTTAATACCCATCTTTCAGTAAACAATAGAACTGGACAAAAATCAATCAAAACCAAAAGATTTTTCACAATACCATCAACCAACTGTACCTAATTGACATTTATAGAATGTTCCACCTAACAATAGCAGGGAAAATATTCTTTTCAAGTGCACATGGAGCATTCACTCAGATATACCATATCATGATTTCTAAAACAAACCATAACAAATTTAAGTAATAAAGTATATTCTTTGACCATAATGGAATTAAGCTAGAAATGAATAACAGAAATATAACAGCAAAATCTCCAAATACACAGAAATTAAATAACACACTTATAAATAACCCCAGGGTCAAAGAATAAATCTCAAGAGAAATCAGAAAATAAATGAAAATGAAAATACAACATATCAAAATTTGTGGGCTACAGCTAAAGAGGTGATTAGAGGAAATTTATAACATTAAATGTTTACATTAGAAAAGTCTCAAAACAGCAATCTAAGTTTCCACCTTAAAAACCTAGAAAAAGAGCAAATACACACAAAGCAAACAGAAGGAAGGACATAAAGAGAAGAAATCAGTGAGACTGAAAATCAAAAACCAACAGAGAAAATCAATGAAATAGAAAGCTGGTTATTTGAAAAGACTGATAAAGTAATAAAACTCTATCAAGACTGACAAAGAAAAAAGAGAGAAGACATAAATCACCAATATTAGCAATGAAAACAAGGGTAGCACTACAGACTCCAAAGACATTAAAAAGATAATTGCAGGGAGTGCTACAAACAACTCTATGCACAGACAGTTGACAAAGTTAATGAAATGGGTTAATTCCTTAAAAACCACAAACTACCAAAATCACCCAAGATAAAGCAAGTAACTTGAATAATTCTATAGCAAAAATAAATAAAATTCATAGTTAAAAATCTTGCCAAAAAGCAATCTCTAGGTCCACATGATTTCTCTGGAGAATTCTACCAAACATTTAAAAAAGAAATAATACTAATTCTATATAATCTCTTCCAGAAAATGGAAATGAAAGAAATGATTCCCGACTCATTTTATGAGGCCAGTGTTAGCCTGGTTCCAAAACCAGTGAAAGACAATCCAAGAAAACTATAGGTCAATAACTCTCATGAACACAAAAACAAAAATCCTCAACAAAATATTAACAAAACAAATTCAACAATACAGAAAAAGAATAATACGGGCATATCTCAGAGATATTGCGGGTTCATTCCAGAATACTGCAATAAAGCAAATATCACAATAAAGCAAGGCACAGGAACTTTCTGTGCACATAAAATTTATGTTTACACTATTCTTAGTTTATTAAGTGTTCAACAGCATTATGTCTAAAAACAACAATGTACATACTTTAATTTAAAAATACTTCAGGACTTCCCTGGTGGAGCAGTGGTTAAGAATCCACCTGCCAAAGCAGGGGACATGGGTTCGAGCCCTGGTCCGGGAAGATCCCACATGCCGCGGAGAAACTAAGCCCGTATGCCACAACTACTGAGTCTGCGCTCTAGAGCTCACGAGCCACAACTACTGAGCCCACGTGCCACAACTACAGAAACCCGCACACCTAGAGCCCGTGCTCTGCAACAAGAGAAGCCACCTCAATGAGAAGCCCGTGCACCACAACAAAGAGTAGCCCCCACTCGCTGCAACTAGAGAAAGCCCGTGCACAGCAATGAAGATGCAATGCAGCCAAAAATAAATAAATAAATAAAGATTTTTAAAAATACTTCATTGCTAAATAAACCCACACACCTACGGTCAATTAACCTTCGACTAAGGAGGCAAGAATATACAATGGGAAAAGTCTCTTCAGCAAGTGGTGTTGGGAAAGTTGGACAGCTTCATGTAAATCAGTGAAGTTAGAATATACCCTCTCACCATACTCAAAAATAAACTCAAAATGGCTTAAAGACTTAAACATAAGACATGACACCACAAAACTCCTATAAGAGATCATAGGCAAAACATTCTCTGACATAAATCATACAAACTTTTTCTTAGGTCAGTCTCCCAAGGTAATAGAAATGAAAACAAAAATAAATAAGTGGGACCTAATCAAACTTACAAGCTTTTGCACAGCAAAGGAAACCATAAACAAAACAAAAAGACAACCTACAGAAATGGAAAAAATAATTGCAAACGATGTGACCAACAAGGGCTTAATTTCCAAAATATACAAACAGCTCATACAACAACAATAAAGAAACAAACCCAATCGAAAAATGGGCAGAAGACTTAAAGAGACATTTCTCCAAAGAAGATATACAGACGGCCAATAGACACATGAAAAGATGCTCAACATCGCTAATTATTAGAGAAATGCAAATCAAAGCTATAATGAGGTACCACCTCACGCCTGTCAGAATGGCATCATTAAAAAGTCTACAGGGCTTCCCTGGTGGCACAGTGGTTGAGAATCCGCCTGCCAACGCAGTGGACACGGGTCTGGGAAGATCCCACATGCCGCAGAGCAACTAGGCCCGTGAGCCACAACTACTGAGCCTGCGCGTCTGGAGCCTGTGCTCCGCAACAAGAGAGGCCACAACAGTGAGAGGCCCGCGCACCGCGATGAAGAGTGGCCCCGACTCGCCGAAACTAGAGAAAGCCCTCGCACAGAAACGAAGACCCAACACAGTCTAAAATAAATAAATTAATTAATTAATTTTTAAAAATGTCTACAGATAACAAATGCTGGAGAGAGTGTGGAGAAAAGGGAACCCTCCTACACTGTTGGTGGGAATGTAAGTTGGTGCAGCCACTGTGGAAAACAGTATGGAGGTTTTCTCAGAAAACTAAAAATAGAATTACCATAGGATCCAGCAATCCCACTCCTGGGCATCTATCCAGACAAAACTATAATTCAAAAAGATACATGTACCCCTATGTTAATAGCAGCACTATTCACAATAGCCAAGACATGGAAACAACCTAAATGTCCCTCGACAGATAGATGGATAAAGAAGATGTGGTACATATATACAATGGAATACTACTCAGGCATAAAACAGAACAAAATAATGCCATTTGCAGCAACATGGATGAACCTAGAGATTACCATACGAAGTAAAGTAAGTCAGAAAGAGAAAAACAAATACCATATGATATCACTTATATGTGGAATCTAAAATATGACACCAATGAACCTACCTAAGAAACAAAAACAGAGTCATGGATATAGAGAATAGACTGGTGGTTGCCAGGGGTAGGTGGGTGGGAGAGGGAAAAAAAAATACTTCATTGCTAAAAAAATCTAACCATCATTACATTATTTGTAATCTTTTTGCACTAGTAACAAAGATCACTGATCACAGATCACTGTAACAAATATAATAATAATGAAAAAGTTTGAAAATACCATGAGAATTACCAAAAAGTGACACCAAGACACAGAGTGAGCAAATGCTGTTGGAAAAATAGCGCCACAATATACTTGCTTGAGGCAGCGTTGCCACAAACCTTCAATTTACAGAAAATGCAATTATCTGCTGTGAAGTACAATAAGACAAAGTATGCCTATACACCACACCAAGTGAGATTTTTCCCAGGAATACAAGGCTGGTTCAATGTTTGGAAATTAATCAATGTAAAACACCATATTAATAGTCTAAAGAAGAAAAACCACATGATCATATCAAATGACATGTAAAAATAATTTGACAAAATTCAACACAGATTCATAGTAAAAATTCTCAACAAACTAGGAATACATGGAAAAGTCTACAAAAAACCTATAATTAACATCATAGTTAATAGTTAAACACTAAATGTTTTTCCCTTAAAATCAGGACATCAAAGATGTACAAAATCATCACTCTTATTCAATATCACACTGCAAGTATGGAAGAATTAAAAAATACACAAAATAATTCATCTTTAATAAATAAATAAATAAATATTTTGTGGAAAAGGTTGGGGGTGTGGCCAAGATGGCACAGTAGGAAGACCTTGCGCTCACCTCCGCCTATCAGCACACCAAAGTTAAACTATTTACACAGAAACTGTTGATGAGAAAGACCAGAAGACTAGAGAAAAGATCTTCTACAACTAAAGAAATAAAAAAGGAACCACAATGAGATGGATAGGAGAGGCAGATATGTGGTATAGTCAAGACCCATACCCCCAGGGTGGGCAAGCCACAAACGGGAGAATAATTGAAATTGCAGAGATTCTCCCCAAAGAGCACGGGGTCCAAGCCCCACACTGGGCTCCCAGGCTAGGGGCCCTGCACCAGAAGATGAGTCCCCAAAACATTTGCCTTTGAAGGCCAGTGGGATTTACTTTCAGGAGAGCCAAAGGGCTATGGGAAATAGAGATTCCACTCTTAAAGGGTGCACACAAAATCTCACATGCTCTGGGACCCAGGGAAAGAAACAGTAATTTGAAAGGAGCCTGCATCAGACCCACATGCTGACACCAGAGAGCCTCCTAGAGAGGCATGAGGCAAGTGGAGCCCACCCGGGGAACACAGACACTGGCAGCAGCCAATTTTGGGAGCTCGTTCTACTACGAGGACACTTGTGCTGGCAAGCAACATTCTGGAATCCTCCCTCTAGCTTATTAGTGCCAGGACCTAGTCCACGTCAACAGTCTGAAGACTCTAATACTGGGAACCTCAAGCCAAGCAACTAGCCAGATACAGCCCCACCCACCAACAGGCCAACTTCCTTAAGAGCCCCAAAGCCCACAGCCACCCCAAGACATGGCCCTATCCACAAGAAGGCAGAGGACTCAGCCCCACACATCAGTGCACCAGCACTAGCCCAGGAACCACCAGGGCCCTGCAATCAGAGATCTCATGAACCAGCTCTACCCACCAGTGAGCCAGCACAAACACGAGGACCCAGCCTCACCCACCAGTTGGTGAGCACAAACCCCAGGATCCCTTGGGCTCCCACCCTGCCCACCAGTGGGCGAACACCAGGCACAGGACCACTGCAGCCACACAGCCTGCCTTGTCAAAAACCAGCCCACGTACCAGCAGGCTGGCACCAGTCCCAGGACCCCCTGGGCCCTGACCCTGCCCACCTGCAGGCCAATACCAGTTCTGAGATGCCTTGGACCCCCTCAGCCAGCCATCCAAGGATCCAGCCCCACCAACCTTCAGGCTGACATCAGCTCTGGGATACCCCGGACCCCAGAGCCAGTAGTGTCAGGAACCAGCCATGCCCACCAGCAGGCCGACACTAGATGCAAGACCCCAGCAATACAACTACTCATCCCAGAACCCAGCTCTTCCCACCAGTAAGTCAGCACTAGCCCTAGGATCTCCTGAGGCTCCACAGCCAGCCACCTTGTGACCCAGCCCCACCCATCAGTGGGCAGCAGCCTCCACACAAGGCAGGGCCTGGCAACCAACTGGACCAGGGCCACCCACACCTGTAAGACCACCCAAAGTAGGCAGCCCACCACAACAGAAGCAAAAACATGGCCCACATAGGGGGCACCCCTAAAGCATATAGTTCTGATGACCAGAGGAGAATATGTGGCTGGGACACATAGGATGTCTCCTATAAAAGGCCACATCTCCAAGGTCAGGAAATATAACCAACCTTCTAAATACATAGAAATAAAAACAGCAAATTAGGCGAAATGAGGCAACAGAGGAATATGTTCTAAATGTAGGAACAACAAAGTGAAGTGGAGATAAGAATCTACCCAAAAGAGTTCAGGGTAATGACTGAAAAATGCTCGAAGGACGGGGGAGAAAATTGGATGAACAGGGGGAGAAGTTAGAAGTTTTTAACCAAAAGTTAGAAAATATAAAGAAGACCCAAACAGAGATGAAGAATACAATAACTGAAATTTTAAAAATACACTAGAAGAAATCAACAGTAGATTAGACGATACAGAGGAATGGATCAGTGAGCTGGAAGACAGAGTAGTGGAAATTACTGAAGATGAACAGAAAAAAGAATAAGAAGAAATGAGGACAGTTAAGAGACTTCCATGACAACATCAAGAGTATTAACATCTGCATTATAGAGGTCCCAGAAGGAGAACAGAGAGAGAAAAGGCCAGAGGACATATTTGAAGACATAACAGCAGAAAACTTCCCTAACCTGGGAAAGGAAACAGACATCAAGGTTCAGAAAGAACAGAGAGTCCCAAACAGGGCCACACCAAGACACACTGTAACTTAAATAGCAAAAATTAAAGATAAAGAGAGAATATTAAAAGCAGCAATGGAAAAGAAGTTATGCACATGAGAACTCCCAAAAGGCTATCAGCTGACTTTTCTGCAGAAACTCCACAGCTCAGAAGGGAGTGGCATGATATATTTAAACTGGTGAAAGGGAAAAACTTAACAACCGAGAATACTCTACCTGGCAAGGCTTTCACTCAGATTTGATAAAGAGATCAAAAGTTTTACAGAAAAGAAAAGCTAAAAGAGTTCAGCACCACCAAACCAGCCCATGTACAAAGCTAGTAGAAAGGTTAAAAGACAAAAGTAATAAAATCAACTTTATCTGCCATAAGTAGTTAAGGGATACACAAAACAAAAAGATGAAAAGTATGATGTCAAAAATAGTAATCATGGGGAAAGGGGAGTAAAAATGTAGGGTTGTTAAAATGCATTTGAACTTAAGATATTAAAAAGTTAATCAGATAGATAGATAGATAGACTGCTATATATAAACCTCATAGTAACCACAAGCCAAAAATCTATTATAGATACATACACACAAAATAGAAAAAAAAACCAAACATAACACTAAAGATAGCCATCAAATCATAATGGAAGAGAGCAAAAAAGAACTACAAAAACAACTCAAGGAGGGGACCAAGATGGTGGAGTAGGAGGATATGGAACTTACCTCTCCCCACAAATACATTAAAAATACATCTATACATGGAACAATTCTCATGGAAAACTGGAAACTGACAGAGGAACTCCTATACAACCAAGGATGCAAGAAAGAGTCCCATGTAATCAGGTAGGACAGGAAGAAAAGCATCAAGTTGGGACCTGTGCCCCTGGGAGGGGACTAAGAAGAAAAGGGAAATTGCATGGGGGGACACTCGCTGTGGGGAGTAAGTGGGTTGAGCCACAGACTGGGCATCCCAGTCCTGAGGTATTACATAGAGGAGACAAGCCCCTTTGGCTATTTGGAGAACTGCTGGGACAGAGAGAAAGGCTGGAGGTGCCTAGACTCTACTTGTGAGGAGTGAGTGGGTGCTGGCTTGCCACCAGGCAGGGCAGGGAGAGGTCTGCCCTAGAGGCTGGCACCTTGAGCACTCCCCAGTCCAAGCTGAGTGAACACCTTGGCCCCACTCACTCCATGCAACATCTTGGCACTGGATCTAGGAAAGCCAGGTCCTGGGAAAAGACTCGATCTAGGAATGCAGAGGCAGTCCAGGAGCCTGGGGTGTGGTCCGGGTAGGGTGGCGGCAGCCATTGTTGGTGCTTACTCAAACAGCGCCACAGAAGTAGCCCAGGCTTCTGATGGCAGCACAGCCACTTCAATTCCTGCAACCATAACGCCACGATCTCCAGTGTCAATCAAGTTAATGCTCCAGCCCTGCCCACTCCATGCCATACCTTGCACTAGATCTGGGACAGTGACAACAGGGGAAAAGACGTGACCTTGGGCTGAGTGAGTGGAGCCACAGACACATATGCAGGTAGCGGACTGGACCTCTGTTAGCCCACGAGCCCCACTTTCTATACAGCATTCCCCTCCTTTGGAGCAAAGGCTCCAGCATGAGGAGAAGTAAAAAATACACACTTAAGGGAACACAGCCAGCTCTATCCCAACCCTCAGGGCATCCACTCCTGCAACTTAGGAACTGAAAGGGTGGGGATTGCCACTGAGCAGAGAAGAAGTCACACCTCACACCCTGTGCAGGCTTTAGCTCCTCAAACACCAGCCACATCCCCTATCAAGGTGATAGTGGCCGGCACACCCTGGGGAAAGATGTGACTGGTCTCCGCACAAAATCCAGCCCTCACACCAAAAACACTGGGCACACGCAGTCTACACAGGGATGCTCCCACATAAAAACACCCCTTCAAGACCACAACAGATAACTGTTTCACCTAAATTCATAGAGACAGAAAAAGTTAAGTAAAATGAAAAGGCAGAGGAACAACTCGTAATTGAAAGAGCAAGAGAAATCCCCTGAAAAATAATGAAACAGAGATAATCAGTACAACACACAAGTTCAAAATGTTGGTAATGAAACACTAAATTAAGAAAGAGAATAGATCTAAACATGTTAACAAGGAACTAGAAATTATACAGAAGACCTAATCAAAAATAGACAATTCAATTTCTGATAAAAAGCACTCTAGAGGTAATGACTCACACACTAAATGACACAAAAGAATTCTTAAGTGATCTGGAAGACAGAAAAATATAAATCACCCAATCAGAACGGCAGACAAAGACAAATGAAAATTAATGATGAAAGCAACATACAAGGTCTATGGGATAATATAAAACATGTCAACTTCCACATTATAGGGGTCCCAGAAGGGAGAAGAGAGAGAGAAAAAGGTCAAAAATGTACTTGATGAAATTACAGCTGAAAACTTCCCTAACCTAAAGAAGGAAACAGATATTCAGGTACAGGAAGCACAGACAGTCCCAAACAAGGTAAACCCAAACAGACACACACCAAGATATATCATAATTAAAACAGGAAAAGTTAAAGAGAGAATTCTAAAGGCAGCAAGAGAAAAAGAGAGTCACGTATAAAGGAACCCCCATAAGGCTATCAGCCGATTTCTCTACACTAACATTGCAGACCAAAAGGGACTGGCATGATATATTCAAAGTCTTGAAAAGGAAAAACCTGCAAACTAGGATACTCTACCCAGCAAGACTATCATTGAATAGTCTTGAATATCATTATCTATTGAATAGTCATTGTATATCATTATCTCTTCAATAGAAGAGATAAAGAATTTCACAGACAAGCAAAACTAGAAGAATTCAGCAATACTAAACCTATCCTAAAAGAAATGTTGAAGGGACTTCTCTAAATGAAAAAGAAGTAAGAATCTACAGGAAAGGGAAAATCCCAACAGGAAAGGCAGATAAATAACAAGGATTGAAGATCACTTAAATGAGCTAGTACACATAATAAAAAACAAACAAAAATTGTAAAAGCAACTATAACTACAATAAACAGTAAAGGGATAAGCATGAAAATGTAAAATAGGACATCAAAATCACAAAATTTGGGGGAGGGGAGTAAAAAAAATGTAGATCTTTTAGAATGTGCTTGAACTTAAATAACTATCAGTTTAAAGCAAGTAGATATGATTACGGTCAACACAGATGAACCCAATGGTAACCACAAATCGAAAACCTACAATAGATACACAAAAACCAAAAAAAAAAAAAAAGAGAGAGAGAGAAACTTAAGAATATTACAAAAGAAAATCATCAAACCACAATGGGAAAAACAAAAAGAAGAAATAAAAAAAGAAGACCTACAGGGCTTCCCTGGTGGCACAGTGGTTGAGAGTCTGCCTGCTAATGCAGGGGACATGGGTTCAAGCCCTGGTCTGAGAGGATCCCACATGCCGCGGAGTGACTAGGCCCATGAGCCACAGCTACTGAGCCTGCATGTCTGGAGCCTGTGCTCCACAACAAAAGAGGTCAAGATAGTAAGAGGCCTGCGCACCGCGATGAGGAGTGGCCCCCACTTGCTGCAGCTAGAGAAAGCCCTAGCACAGAAACAAAGACCCAACATAGCAATCAATCAATCAATCAATCAATCAATAATAAAATAAATCTTTAAAAAAAAAAAAGAACTACAAAAACAACTGGAAAACAAGGAAAAAAATAACAATAAGTACATGCATATAAATAATTACGCTCAATTTTTTTTTTTAAAGTACACAATTCAGTGGTTTTTAGTATATTCACAGACTTGTGCAACCAACACCAGAACCAATTTTAGAACATTTTCATCAACACAAGAGATAATCCCACCCCCTCATAAGCAGTCATTCCTCATTCCTGTCATCCCAGTCCCTGGTCACCACTGCTCTGCTTTCTGTCTCCATGGATTTACCTCTTTGGGTCATTTCATAGAAATGGAATCATTCAATATGTGGCCTGTCATGTCTGGCTTCTTTCAGTGAGACCATGCTTTCAAGGTTCAGCCATGCTGTAGTGTGTGTCAGTATTTCATTCCTTTTTTTTTTTTTTTTAGGATTAGTTGTTTTGTTTGTTTGTTTGTACTGCAGGTTCTTATCAGTCATCAATTTTATACACATCAGTGTATACATGTCAGTCCCAATCACCCAATTCAGCACACCACCATCCCCACCCCACCGTGGTTTTCCCCCCTTGGTGTCCATACGTTTGTTCTCTACATCTGTGTCTCAACTTCTGCCCTGCAAACCAGTTCATCTGTACCATTTTTCTAGGTTCCACATACATGCGTTAATATACGATATTTGTTTTTCTCTTTCTGACTTACTTCACTCTGTATGACAGTCTCTACATCCATCCATGTCTCAACAAATGACTCAATTTCGTTCCTTTTTATGGCTGAGTAATATTCCACTGTATATATGTACCACATCTTCTTTATCCAGTCGTCTGTCGATGGGCATTTAGCTGGCTTCCATGACCTGGCTATTGTAAATAGTGCTGCAATGAACATTGGGGTGCATGTGTCTTTTTGAATTACGGTTTTCTCTGGGTATATGCCCTGTAGTGCGATTGCTGGGTCAGATGGTAATTCTATTCTTAGTTTTTTAAGGACCCTCCATATTGTTCTCCATAGTGGCTGTATCAATTTGCATTCCCACCAACAGTGCAAGAGGGTTCCCTTTTCTCCACACCCTCTCCAGCATTTGTTGTTTGTAGATTTTCTGATGATGCCCATTCTAACTGGTGTGAGGTGACACCTCATTGTAGTTTTGATTTGCATTTCTCTAATAATTAGTGATGTTGAGTAGCTTTTCATGTGCTTCTTGGCCATCTGTATGTCTTCTTTGGAGAAATGTCTATTTAGGTCTTCTGTCCATTTTTGGATTGGGTTGTTTGTTTCTTTAATATTGAGCTGAATGAGCTGTTTATATATTTTGGAGATTAATCCTTTGTCCGCTGATTCGTTTGCAAATATTTTCTCCCATTCTGAGGGTTGTCTTTTCGTCTTGTTTATGGTTTCCTTTGCTGTGCAAAAGCTTTGAAGTTTCATTAGGTCCCATTTGTTTATTTTTGTTTTTATTTCCATTACTCTAGGAGGTGGATCAAAAAAGATCTTCCTGTGATTTATGTCAAAGAGTGTTCTTCCTATGTTTTCCTCTAAGAGTTTTATAGTTTCCGGTCTTACATTTAGGTCTCAAATCCATTTTGAGTTTATTTTTGTGTATGGTGTTAGGGAGTATTCTAATTTCATTCTTTTACATGTAGCTGTCCAGTTTTCCCAGCACCACTTATTGAAGAGGCTGTCTTTTCTCCATTGTATATCTTTGCCTCCTTTGTCATAGATTAGTTGACCATAGGTGCGTGGGTTTATCTCTGGGCTTTCTATCTTGTTCCATTGATCTATGTTTCTGTTTTTGTGCCAGTACCATATTGTCTTGATTACTGTAGCTTTGTAGTATAGTCTGAAGTCAGGGAGTCTGATTCCTCCAGCTCCGTTTTTTTCCCTCAAGACTGCTTTGGCTATTCGGGGTCTTTTGTGTCTCCATACAAATTTTAAGATGATTTGTTCTAGTTCCGTAAAAAATGCCATTGGTAATTTGATAGGGATTGCATTGAATCTGTAGATTGCTTTGGGTAGTATAGTCATTTTCACAATATTGATTCTTCCAATCCAAGAACATGGTATATCTCTCCATCTGTTGGTATCATCTTTAATTTCTTTCATCAGTGTCTTATAGTTTCCTGCATACAGGTCTTTTGTCTCCCTAGGTAGGTTTATTCCTAGATATTTTATTCTTTTTGTTGCAATGGTAAATGGGAGAGTTTCCATAATTTCTCTTTCAGATTTTTCGTCATTAGTGTATAGGAATGCAAGAGATTTCTGTGCATTAATTTTCTATCCTGCAACTCTACCAAATTCATCGATTAGCTCTAGTAGTTTTCTGGTGGCATTTTTAGGATTCTCTATGTATAGTATCATGTCATCTGCAAACAGTGACAGTTTTACGTCTTCTTTTCCAATTTGTATTCCTTTTATTTCCTTTTCTTCTCTGATTGCCGTGGCTAGGACTTACAAAACTATGTTGAATAATAGTGGTGAGAGTGGACATCCTTGTCTCCCTCCTGATCTTAGAGAAAATGCTTTCAGTTTTTCACCATTGAGAATGATGTTTGCTGTGGGTTTGTCGTATATGGCCATTATTATGTTGAGGTAGGTTCCCTCTATGCCCACTTTCTGGAGAGTTTTTATCATAAATCAGTGCTGAATTTTGTCAAAAGTTTTTTCTGCATCTATTGAGATGATCATATGGTTTTTATTCTTCAATTTGTTAATATGGTGTATCACATTGATTGATTTGCATACATTGAAGAATCCTTGCATCCCTGGGATAAATCCCACTTGATCGTGCTGTATGATCCTTTTAATGTGTTGTTGGATTCTGTTTGCTAGTATTTTGTTGAGGATTTTTGCATCTATATTCATCAGTGATATTGGTCTGTAATTTTCTTTTTTTGTAGTATCTTTGTCTGGTTTTGGTATCAGGGTGATGGTGGCCTCGTAGACTGAGTTTGGGAGTGTTCCTTCCTCTGCAATTTTTTGGAAGAGTTTGAGAAGGATGGGTGTTAGCTCTTCTCTAAATGTTTGATAGAATTCACCTGTGCAGCCATCTGGTCCTGGACTTTTGTTTGTTGGAATGTTTTTAATCACAGTTTCAAATTCATTACTTGTGATTGGTCTGTTCATATTTTCTGTTTCTTCCTGGTTCAGTCTTGGAAGGTTATACCTTTCTAAGAATTTGTCCATTTCTTCCAGGTTGTCCATTTTATTGGCATAGAGTTGCTTGTAGTAGTCTCTTAGGATGCTTTGTATTTCTGCAGTGTCTGTTGTAACTTCTCCTTTTTCATTTCTAATTTTATTGATTTGAGTCCCTCCCTCTTTTTCTTGATGAGTCTGGCTAATGGTTTATCAGTTTTGTTTATCTTCTCAAAGAACCAGCTTTTAGTTTTATTGATCTTTGCTATTGTTTTCTTTGTTTCTATTTCATTTATTTCTGCTCTGATCTTTATGATTTCTTCCCTTCTGCTAACTTTGGGTTTTGTTTGTTCTTCTTTCTCAAGTTCCTTTAGGTGTAAGGTTAGATTGTTTATTTGAGATTTTTCTTGTTTCCTGAGGTAGGCTTGTATAGCTATAAACTTCCCTCTTAGAACTGCTTTTGCTGCATCCCATAGGTTTTGGATCATCGTGTTTTCATTGTCATTTGTCTCTAGGTATTTTCTGATTTCCTCCTTGATTTCTTCAGTGATCTCTTGGTTATTTATTAACATATTGTTTAGCCTCCATGTGTTTGTGTTTTTTACATTTTTTTCCCTGTGATTCATTTCTAATCTCATAGCGTTGTGGTCAGAAAAGATGCTTGATATGATTTCAATATTTTTAAATTTATTGAGGCTTGATTTGTGACCCAAGATGTGATCTATCCTGGAGAATGTTCTGTGCGCACTTGAGAAGAAAGTGTAATCTGCTGTTTTTGGATAAAATGTCCTATAAATAATTAAATCGATCTGGTCTATTGTGTCATTTAAAGCTTCTGTTTCCTTATTTATTTTCATTTTGGATGATCTGTCCATTGGTGTAAGTGAGGTGTTAAAGTCCCCCACTATTATGGTGTTACTGTCGATTTCCTCTTTTATAGCTGTTAGCAGTTGCCTTATGTATTGAGGTGCTCCTATGCTGGGTGCATATATATTTATAATTGTTATATCTTCTTCTTGGATTGATCCCTTGATCATTATGTAGTGTCCTTCCTTGTCTCTTGTAACATTCTTTATTTTAAAGTCTATTTTATCCGATATGAGTATTGCTACTCCAGCTTTCTTTTGATTTCCATTTGCATGGAATATCTTTTTCCATGCCCTCACTTTCAGTCTGTATGTGTCCCTAGGTCTGAAGTGGGTCTCTTGTAGACAGCATATATATGCGTCTTGTTTTTGTATCCATTCAGCAAGCCTGTGTCTTTTGGTTGGAGCATTTAATCCATTCACGTTTAAGGTAATTATCGATATGTATGTTCCTATGACCATTTTCTTAATTGTTTTGGGTTTGTTTTTGTAGATCCTTTTCTTCTCTTGTGTTTCCCACTTAGCAAAGTTCCTTTAGCATTTGTTGTAGAGTTGGTTTGGTGGTGCTGAATTCTCTTAGCTTTTGCTTGTCTGTAAAGCTTTTGATTTCTCCATCGAATCTAAATGAGATCCTTGCCGGGTAGAGTAATCTTGGCTGTAGGTTCTTCCCTTTCATCACTTTAAGTATATCATGCCACTCCCTTCTGGCTTGTAGAGTTTCTGCTGAGAAATCAGTTGTTAACCTTATGGGAGTTCCCTTGTATGTTATTTGTCGTTTTTCCCTTGCTGCTTTCAATAATTTTCCTTTGTCTTTAATTTTTGCCAATTTGACTACTATGTGTCTCGGCGTGTTTCTCTTTGGGTTTATCCTGTATGGGACTCTCTGCGCTTTCTGGACTTGGGTGGCTATTTCCTTTCCCATGTTAGGGAAGTTTTCGACTATAATCTCTTCAAATATTTTCTCTGGTCCTTTCTCTCTCTCTTCTCCTTCTGGGACCCCTATTATGTGAATGTTGCTGTGTTTAATGTTGTCCCAGAGGTCTCTTAGGCTGTCTTCATTTCTTTTCATTCTTTTTTCTTTAGTCTGTTCCGCAGAAGTGAATTCCACCATTCTGTCTTCCAGGTCACTTATCCGTTCTTCTGCCTCAGTTATTCTGCTATTGATTCCTTCTAGTGTAGTTTTCATTTCAGTTATTGTATTGGTCATCTCTGTTTGTTTGTTCTTTAATTCTTCTAGGTCTTTGTTAAACACTTCTTGCATCTTCTCGATCTTTGCCTCCATTCTTATTCTGAGGTCCTAGATCAGCTTCACTATCATTTTTCTGAATTCTTTTTCTGGAAGGTTGCCTATCTCCACTTCATTTAGTTGTTTTTCTGGGGTTTTATCTTGTTCCTTCATGTGGTACATAGCTCTCTGCCTTTTCATCTTGTCTATCTTTCTGTGAATGTGGTTTTTGTTCCACAGGCTGCAGGATTGTAGTTTTTCTTGCTTCTGCTGTCTGCCCTCTGGTCAATTATGCTCAATTTTAATAGACTAAATGCTCCCATCAAAATATATGGTGGGTGATTGGATTAAAAAAAACCAAGAGCCTTCAATATGCTAACTACAAGAGATTCACTTCAGAGTGAAATACACAGACTGAAAGTAAGCAGATGGAAAAAGATTTCATGCACACAGAAACAAGAAAGTGGGGGTAGCAATACTCATATCAGACCAAATATGTTTTAAAACAAAGGCTATAACAAAAGATAAAGAAGAGCATCATACAATGATAAAGGTATCAGTACAAGAAGAGGATTTTACGCTCGTTAACATATACGCACCCAATACAGGAGCACTAAACATTTAAATACTAACATACATAAAGGGAGAAACTGAAAATAATACAATGATAATAGGAGACTTTAACACTTGACTGACATCAATGGACAGATCATCCAGACAGAAAATCTATAAGGCAACAGAGGTCCCATATGACACAGTAGACCAGTTGGACTTAATTGCTATGTACAGGATGCTACACCCAAAAAAAAGCAGAATACACATTCTTTTCAAGTTGGCATAGAACATTCTCCAGGATAGATCACATACTACATCACAAAACAAGCCTCAACAAATTTAGGAGGACAGAAATTTCATCAAGCATCATTTCTGATAATTGTATGAAACTAGAAATCAACTACAGAAAGAAAAATGGGAAAAGAACAACCATGTGGCAACTAAACAACATGCTACTAAAAAAAAAAAAGGGTCACCAATGAAATCAAAGGGGAAATCAAAATACCTTGAGGAAAATGAAAACACAACTTTCCAAAATCTATAGGATGCAGCAAAAGCAGTTCTAAGAGAGACGTTTATAGTGATACAGGCTTTCCTCAAGAAACAAAGAAAATCACAAACAACCTAGCCTATCACCTAAAAGAATTAGAAAAAGAAAAACAAAGACAAAAGTCAGCAGAAGGAAGGAAACAATAAAGATCAGAGAGGAAATAAATAAGAGACCAAAAATAAAAGAAAATATCAATAAAAACAAGAGCTGATTTTTTGACAAAATTGATAAACCTTTAGCCAGACTCACCAAGAAGAAAAAAAAGAGGACCCAAACAAACAAAATAAGAAATGAAGAGGAAAAATAACAGCCAATACCACAGAGATACAAAAAGTCATGAGAATATTATCAACAATTATATGCCAATAAACTGAACAACCTAGAAGAAATGGACACATTCCTAGAAACATACAGCCTGCCAAGACTGAGTCAAGAAGAAACAGACAGTTGAAACAGACTGCTCACTAAAAGCAAAATTGAATCTGTAATAAAACTCCCAGCAAACAAAAGTCCAGAACAGATAACTTCACAGGATAATTCTACTAAACATATAGAGAAGAGCTAAGACCTATCCTTCTCAAACTATTCCCCCAAATTGAAGAGGAAACACTCCCAAATTCATTCCACAAGGCCACTGTTACCCTGATACCAAAATCAGACAAAGACACTACAAAAAAAAGAAAATATATTTTATGAATATATATGTAAAAATCCTCAACAAAATATTAGCAAACCAAAATCAACAATACATAAAAAGATCATGCACCATGATCAAGTTGGATTTATTCCAGGGCCACAAGGCTGGTTCAACATATGCAAGTCAATCAATGTGATACACCACATTAACAGAAGGAAAGACAAAAAAACCCCATGATCATTCCAACAGATGCAGAAAAAAATGTTTGACAAAATTCAACATCCATTCGCAATAAAAGCTCTCATCGAAGTTGGTATAGAGTAAACATATCTTAACATAATAAAGGCCATATATGAAAAACCCACAGCCAAAGTAATATTCAACAGTGAAAAGCTGAAAGACTTCCCACCAAATTCAGGAACTAGACAAGAATGCCCACTCTCACCACATCTATTTAACATAGTATTGAAAGTCCTACTCACAGCAATCAGACAAGAAGGAAAAACAAGTATCAAAATTGGAAAGAAAGGGGTAAAACTGTTACTATTTGCAGATTACATGATACTCTATACAAAGTACCCTAAAGCCTCCACCCAAAAACTATTAGAACTAAGAGATGAATTCAACAAGACTGCAGAATACAAGATTCAGATGTACTAAAGATGCTACCAAAAACTACTTGAGCTCATCAATGAATTCGGTAAAGTTGCAGGACACAAAATTAATACACAGAAATCTGTTGCATTTCTATACACTAATAATGAAATATCAAAAAGAGAAAGTAAAAAAAAAATCCCATTTAAAATTTCATCAGAATAATAAAATACCTAGGAATAACCTTAAACAAGGAGGTGAAAACTCTGCAAACTATAAAACACTGATGAAGGAAATAGGAGATGATTCAAAGAAATGGAAAGATATCCTGTGCTCTTGGATTGGAATAATTAATATTATTAACATGGCCATACCACCCAAAGCAATCTACAAATTTAATGCAATCCCTGTCAAAATACCCATGACATTTTTCACAGAACTAGGACAAATAATCCTAAAATACATATAGAACCACAAAAGACCATGAGTTGCCAAAGCAATCCTGAAAAACAAAACAACAAAGCTGGAGGTATAATCCTCAGAGACTTCAGACTATACTACAAAGCTACAGTAATCAAGACAGTATGGTACTGGTACAAAACCAGACACAAAAATGAATGGAACAAAATAGAGCCCAGAAATAAATCCACACACCTATTGTCAATTAATCTACGACAAAGGGGGCAAGAATGTACAATGGAGAAAAGACAGTCTCTTTGGTGCTGGGAAAACTGGACAGCTACATGTAAAAGAATGAAATCAGAACATTCTCTAACACCATATATAAAAATAACACAAAATGGATTAAAAACCTAAATTTAAGACTGGAAACCATAAAAGTCCTAGAGGAAAACATAGGCAGAACACTCTTTAACATAAATCATAGCAATATTTTCTTGGATCAGTCTCCTAAGGCAAAAGAAATAAAAGCAAAAATAAATACATGGGACCCTATTAAACTTAAAATCTTTTGCACAGTAAAGGAAACCATCGACAAAACAAAAAGACAACCTACAAAATAGGAAAAAATATTTGCAAATGATATGACTGACAAGGAGTTTTAATATTCAAAATATACAAACAGCTCATACAACTCAATATCAAAAACAACCAATCCAATCAGAAAATGGACAGAAGACTTGTATAGACATTTCTCCAAAGAAGATACACAAATGGCTAACAGGCACATGAAAAGATGCTCAACATCACTAATTATTAGAGAAATGCAAATCAAAACCACAATTAAATATCACCTCACACCTCTGAGAATGGCTCTCATCAAAAGTCTACAAATAACAAACATTGGAGAGGATGTGGAGAAAAGGGAACCCTGGTACACTGTTGGTGGGAATGTAAATTGGTGCAGCCACTATGGAAAACAGTACAGAGGTTCCTTTAAAAAACTAAAAACAGAATTACCATATGATGAAGCAATTCCACTCCTGGGCACATATCCAAAAAACCTAAAACACTAATTCAAAAAGATATATGCACCGCAATGTTCACAGGAGCACTATTTACAACAGCCAAGACACAGAAACACAGAAGCTACCCAAGTACCCATCAACAGATGACTGGATTAAGATGTATACACACACACACACACACACACACACACACACACACACACACACACACAACACACACAAAATGGAATATTACTCAGCCATAAAAAAGAATGAAATACTGCCATTTGCAGCAACATGGACAGACCTAGAGAATATTATGCTTAGTAAAATAAGTCAGAGAGAGAAATACAAATACTATATTATATCACATGTGGAATCTAAAAAATAATACAAATGAATGTATATGCAAAACAGAAACAGAATCACAGATGTAGAAAACAAACTTGTAGTTACCAAAGGGGAGAGGGAAGTGGGGAGGGGCAAATTAGGGGTATGCTGTTAACAAATACAAACTACTATAAATAAAATAGATATGCAACAAGAATATACTGTATAGCACACAGAATTACACCCAATATCTTTTGATAACCTATAATGGAATATAATCTGCAAAAAACCGAATCACTATGCTATACACCTGAAAATAACACAATATTGTAAATCAACTATAGTTCAACAAAAAAAAGAGGAAGAAAGAAAGTTCTGACAGGTCTTACAAAAAAATAAACCTGTCTAACTTTGAAAAATACAACAAAACCAATTTAAAAACAGCAATAAGAACATACCTATCAATAATTACTTTAAAAGAAATGGACTAATGGACTAAATTCTCCCAACAAAAGACACAGAGTGCCTGAATGGGCAAAAAAACAAGATCCATATATATGCTGCTTACAAGAGACTCACTTCAGATCTAAAGACACAGACTAAAAGTGAGGGCATGGAAAAAGGTATTCCATGCAAATGTAAATCAGAAGAAAGCCAGGGTAACAATACTTATATCAGACAAAGTAAAACAAAGACTGTTACAAGAGACAAAGAAGTACATTACATAATGATCAAGGGATTAATCAAAAGGATGATATAATAATTATAAATATATATGCACCCAACATATAGAAGTACCTAAATACATAGTGCAAACATTAACAGACATAAAGGGAGTAATTGACAGTAACACAATAATAGCAGGGAACTTTAACATCCCACTTACATCAATAGACAGATTATCCAGACAGAAAATCAATAAAACACTGGCCTTTAATGACACATTAGACCAAAAGAACTCAATATATCTATACAGAACATTCCATCCAAAAGCAGAATAGACATTCTTTTCAAGTATACATGGAACCTTTTCCAGGATAGACCACATGCTAGGCCACAAAAAAAATCAGTAAATTTAAGAAAATTCAATTCATATCAAGCATCTTTTCTGACCACAACACTATGAGACTAGAAATCAACTACAAAGAAAAAAACTACAAGGAAAAAAAATCCCAAACATGTGAAGGCTAAACAATATGCTACTAAACAACCAGTGGATCACTGAAGAAATCAAAGAATAAATCAGAAAATACGTGGTGACAAATGAAAATGAAAACACAACAATCCAAAATCTAAGCAATGCAGCAAAAGTAGTTCTAAGAGGGAGGTTTATAGTGATACAAGTCTACCTCTCAGGAAACAAGAAAAATCTCAAATAAATAGCTTAAACTTACACCCAAAGGAAGTAGAAAAAGAACACACAAAACCCAAAGTTAGTAGAAGGAAGAAAATCATAAAAATCAGAACTAAATTTTTAAAAAGAGAGACTAAGAAAACAATAGAAAAGATCAACAAAACTAAGAGCTGGTTATTTGAAAAAATAGACAAAATTGATAAACTTTAATAAGAGACTCATCAAGAGAAAAACAGGGCCCAAATCAATAAAATCAGAAATAAAAAAGGATAAATACAACCAATACCACAGAAATACAAAGGATCATGAGAGATTACTATGAACAATTTTACACCAATAAAATGGACAGCCTAGAAGAAAAGGACAAATTCCTAGAATTGTACATTTTCCAAGACTGAACCAGGAAGACACAGAAAGAATAAACAGACCAATTACCAGTAATGAAATTGAATCAGTAATTTAAAAAATTTCCAACAAACAAAAGGCCAGGACCAGATGGCTTCATAGGTGAATTCTACCAAACATTTAAAGGGGAATTAACACCTATCCTTCTCAAACTATTCCAAAAAACTGCAGAGGTAGGAACTCTTCCAAACTAATCCTGCCAGGCCAGTATTATCCTATTAGCAAAACCAGTCAAAGATATCACAAAAACAAAAGATTACAGGCCAATATCGTTGACGAACATAGATACAAAAATCCTCAACAAAATATTAGGAAACCAAATTCAACAATACATTAAAAGGATCATACACCATGATCAAGTGGGATTTATCCCAGGGATGCAAGGATGGCTCAATATCTGCAAATTAATGTGATACACCACATTAACCAGTTGAAGAATAAAAATTATATGATCATCTCAATAGATGTGGAAAAAGTTTTTGACAAAATTCAATATCCATTTATGTTAAAAACTCTCCAGAAAGTGAGTATAGAGGGAACATATCTCAACATAATAAAGGTCATATATGACAAGCCCACAGCTAACATCATACTCAACAGTCAAAAGTACTTCCTTTAAAATCAGGAGCAAGACAAGGATGCCCACACTCGCCACTTCTACCTAACAAAGAATTGGAAATCCTAGCCACATCTATCATACAAGAAAAAGAAATAAGAGGAATCCAAATCGGAAAGGAAGAAGTAAAACTGTCACTGTGTGCATATGACATGATACTGTAAACAGAAAATCCTAAAGACACCACCAAAAAACCACTAGAACTCATCCATGAATTCGGTAAAGTTACAGGATACCAAATTAATACACAGAAATCTGCTGCAGTTCTATATACTAACAACAAACTATCAGAAAGAGAAATTAAGAAAGCAATCCCATTTACAATCACATCAAGGAGAATAAAATACCTATGAATAACTCTAAGTAAGGAAGTAAAGATCTCTACCTGGAAAACTATAAGACACTGATGAAAGAAATTGAAAACAAACAAAAAAAAGATGAAAAGATATACCATATTCATGGACTCAAAGAATTAATGTCATTAAAACAACCACACTACCCAAGGCAATCTATAAATTCAATGCATTCCCTATCAAAATAACAATGGCATTTTTCACTATACTACAATAATTCTAAAATTTGTATGGAAACACAAAAGACCTCAGATTGCCAAAACGATCTTGAGAAAGAACAAAGCAGGAGGTATCATGCTCCCTGATTTCAAACTCTACCACAAAGCTACAGTCATCAAAACAGTATGGTACTGGCACCAAAACAGACACATAGATCAATGGAACAGAACAGAGAGCGCAGAACTAAGCCCATGCTTATATAATCAATTAACCTACAACAAAAGAGCAAGAAATACAATGCAGAAAAGACAGCCTCTTTAATAAATGGTATTGGGAACACTGGACAGCTACATGCAAAAGAATCAAACTGGACTACTCTCTCACACCATGCACAAAAATAAATTCAAAATAGACTGAAGACTTAAATGCAAGACCTGAAACCATAAAATTCCTAGGAGAAAACATAGGCAGTACACTATTTGACATCAGTGTTAGCAATATTTTTTTTGGATATGTTTCCTCAGGCAAGGGAAACAAAAGCAAAATAAACAAATTGGACTACATCAAACTAAAAAACTTTTGCATAGAAAAGGAAACTATCAAAAAAATGAAAAGGCCACCTACTGAATGGGAGAAAATATTTGCAAATGATACATCCAAAAGGGGTTAATATCCACAATATACAAAGGAACAAAGAACTCATACAACTCAACATCAAAAAAAACAAACAACCCCATTATAAAATAGGACAGGGAAAAGGATCTGAAGAGAGATTTTTCCAAAGACATAAAGATGTCCAACCAGCACATGAAAGATGCTCATCACCACTAATCAGGGAAAGGCAAATCAAAACCACAATGAGATACCACCTCCCATCTGTCAGAATGGCTATTATCAAAAGATAAGAGATAACAAGTGTTGGTGAGGATGTGGAACAAAGGGAACCCTCATGCATTGTTGGTGGGAATGTAAATTGGTGCAGCCACTATGGTAAACAGGATGGAGGTTTCTCAAAAATTTTAAAATACAATTGCCATATGATCTAGCAATTTCACTTCTGAGAATTTATCTGAAGGAAACAAAAACACTAACTCAAAAAGATATATGCACCCTTATGTGCACTGCAGCATTATTTACAATAGCTAAGATATGGAAGCAACATAAATGCCTATCAATTGATGAACAGATAAAGAATATGTGAGAAAGATAGATAGATATATAACAGCCATAAAAAAAATGAAATCTTGTCATTTGCAACAAATAGGTGGACCCAGAGGGTATTATGTTGAAATAAGTCATACAGAGAAAGGCAAATACTGTATGATTTCACTTATATGTGAAATCTAAAAAACAAAACAAATGAACAGACACAACAAAACAGAAACAGAGTTATAGATACAGTGGAAAAACAGGTGGTTGCCAGAGGGGAGAGAGGTGAGGGTAGGAAAGAAATAGGCAAAGAAGACTAAGAGGTACAAACTTCCAGTTGCAAAATAAATGAGTCACACGTATGAAATGTACAGTGTGGGGAATATAGTCAATACCCATGTAATATCTTTGTATGGTGACATACTGTAACTAGACTTATCACAGTGAACATTTCAAAATGTACAGAAATATCAAATCACTGGTGTGCAACAGGAACTAGCATACTGTTTTAGGTCAATTATACTTCAAAACAAACAGACAAAGTCATAAAACAGAGATGAGATTTATGGTTATGGGGGTGGGGAAAATAAGGGAGGACAAGGAGTTGGATGAAGGCTGCCAAAAGGCACAAACTTCCAGTTATAAGATAAACAGTACTAGGGATGTAACGTACAATGTGATATAATTCACACTGCTGTATGTTATTTATGAAAGTTGTTAAGACAGTAAATCTTAACAGTTCTCATCACAAGGAAAATTTTTTTTCTATTTCTTTCATTTTGTATCTATATATGATGGATGTAGACTTATTGTAATGTATGTAAGTCAAATCATTATGCTGTAGACCTTAAACTTATACAGTGCTGTATGACAATTATATCTCAAGAAAACCGGAAGAAAAAATAAAATAAAATACAATTAGATTCAAAAAATAAATACATTTAAAAAATAAAATTTATATGCAAAAGAATAATAAAGCTGGAGGAATCACACTACCCAAATCTAAGACTCACTATAAAGCTACAATAAACAAAACACTGGTGAATGGATAGACCACAAAAGTCAATGAAACAGAAATAGCCCAGAAGTAGACCCACACAAATATGGTCAATTGATTTTTTTTATAAATGTGCAAAAGTAACTCAATAGAAAAAGGAGAGTCTTGGGAATTCCCTGGCGGTCCAATGGTTAGGACTCCGCACTTTCACTGCCGAGAGCTCAGGTTCAATCCCTGGTCGAGGAACTTAGATCCCGCAAGCCACTTGGTGCAGCCAAAAAAATAAATACATACATACACACATACATACATAAAGAAAAAGGAGAGTCTTTTCAACAAATGGTATTACCAATACCCTACATCAATCCAAAGTATTTAAATCTTAAATATCTCTCAAAGTAGTATCTCACTACTACCATCATCTCCCAGCCTAAGTTCTCTTCTCTGGCTCCTGTGATTGTCTGTCTATTCTTAACTGTTCTATCTTAATATATTGTGTTCTCCGTACTGCAAACCAAATGAGCTCTTCAAATTGCAAATCTGACCAATTCACTCCCTGCTGAAATTCTTCAGAGCTTGTCATTCCTCTTAGGATAAACATAAAATTCTGTTGATATGATTTTAAAGGGCCATGAATTAACAGGCTCCTACTACCTCTCTAGCCTCATTTTGCACCACACTCTTTCTTTCACTCCATGTTGTATTCACCATACTCCTTCCTATCAAAGAACCTTTGCACATATTTTCTCCACCTGATAAGCACTTCCCTTCCTTCTCTGGATTCCAGTTCAATCTTTACTTTTTCAAAAAACGTCTCCTAAACTCTCTAAATAGTTCAAATCCCTTTATTACACTGTGAACTAATCCTTTATTGCCCTTGACACCATTGTATTATTACCTTTGAATGACTGCTTGTATTTAAGTGTGATTATTTCATGACTAGCTCCATGAAAACAGGATATGCATTCATTTGCTCCCCAGTGCATCCCCAGAGTATACCATAAAAGGAACTCAACAAATGTTTGTTAAATGAATAAATGTATCTTATTCATCCCTCACAACCACCCTATGAGATATGTACAATTATTTCCCCCATTTCATAGAAATGGAAAAACCATTTTCATGGAAAAACCAAGGCATCAAGAATTTAGGTAAATTGCTCTAGGTCATACAGTTAAGAAGTAAAAAGCTGGATACCATCAAAGCATTATGATTCTAAGGACCAAGATATTAATTATGCTCTACCGGCTATTCAAATATAACAAAACCTAAACCAATCCTTGTCCATGTAGGATTGTAAAAATAATACTTTAGTATTAATTCATTCAACAAATATTTATAAAGTGCTTACAAAGTGTCAGTTACTGTGCTAAGTAGTGAGGTTACAGGGCAAACAGGACAAAGGTTCTTAGCCCTTATTGGAGCATTCCACTATTTATTTATTGACCACCTACTATGTGCCATCTACTGTGCTAAGTAAAGGAGACTCTAAAGGGCGAATAAAGCCTTAAATAATTATACCAAAAATAAATTAAATTTCATTTGTGATAAGTGCTATAAAGGAAAAATTCAGGGTGCTATAGGAACAAGCTATATAGAGACCTAAACTAGCTAGGAATGTCAAGAGAGATTTCTAAAGAACTGATATTTAAGCTTAGACCTGAAGTATAAGTTTACATTATCAAATTTGAAAGAAATGTAAATATTATTATTTGCAAGAATTTGTGCAAAAGCAATTCACTGAAGAAAGGATAAGCATTGGAAATAGTGCTTCCCAAGAGATGGAAGAATTAGGAGTTGCAAAATCAGGTAGAGATGTGATTGGTTAAACCCAAAATCAAAGATCTGTAATCATAAACAATATTGTCTTCTATAAGCAACGGTTGGCAAACTACAGCCTCTGAGACAAAATCAGCCCACAACCTTCTTTTGTAGGCCCTTGAACTAAGAATGGTTCTTACATTTTTATAAGATTGTTAAAAATAAAAGAAAAAAAAATGGAGGGGGAGGAGAAAATTAACATTCTGTATATAGCCACAAAGCCTAAAATACTTACTATCTAGTCCTTTACAAAAATGTTTACCAACCCATGCTCTACACACTATAATCAAGTAAAACATAATGAAGCCTTACCCTAACAAATTCATTAAATATGATTCTATTTGAATACTAAACATAGGTACTGAATAGATATCATACATATCTTTCTCAAAATTGCAGCTTTGTGGCTCAAAGTTATCAAACGCACACCAAATTTACAATCAGCTACATAATAGGCATATTTGATCTCACTTAAATGTACTGTCAACACATGCTTAAGTAATATAAACACCTACACTGACAGTTATCAAAATATACTATAAAAATTGATAGAGATAAGAAATGTGGCTTCACTAAAACCAAATGTAGTTTTTTTATATTTTAGTTGAAAAACTACCATAAGACATCTATAGGATGAGAGTCTAAGTCACTGGATTTAATACTATTTTGAAAAATAATTGCTACATATTAATAAGGGAAACCATACACTTACCAAGATTTTTTTCAATTCTTCAAGTTCTACTTCTTTGTTATTTTTAAGCTTAGTCATCTCTTCTAAAAAAATCAAAAGAATATAAACGCGTTAAAAGCTGGATTTTAAAAAATGGGAAAGGAGAGACAAGAAATAAGAATTCCATTTGAAAGGGAAAAACCAAAAGAGATGGGTTAATGCAACTAGAGTGCTGTAAAGCATAGAGGAAGTCCAAATGGAACTATGCTAAATAATAATGGATAAATATTAATAGTACTGTTTCTATAAAATTAATTCCACAACCAAATGAGCCCAAACTTCATTAAACAAAATAAGCAATGGATCTATATAAAATGAAGTCACACAGCTTAGGTAAAAATAGTTAATTTTTTAAAACTCAAGGATTGGTTAAAGATAGTGGACTGATTGGGACTTCCCTGGTGGTCCAGTGGGTAAGACTCCATGCTCCCAATGCAGGGGTCCCGGGTTCGATCCCTGGTCAAGGAACTAGATCCCACATGCATGCCGCAACTAAGAAGTCCACACACCGCAACTAAAAGTTCCCACATGCCACAACCAAGACCCGCACAACCAAAATAAATAAGTAAATTTTTTTTAATAAAATAAAATAAAGACAGTGGACTGAGCATGTGTCCACTCTCTCTCACCCCCAATCCCATAAATTAAAAAAAAAAATTTTATATATATATACACACACACACACACACACACATATTAACAAAACAAGACAGCCTAATGTTAACAAACCAAAACGTTGAAGAATCCTTGGAGGCTGAGGGGGGAGAACTCATATTAATTCAATCAGGTTATGTGAACAACTATACCAGGTGACCACACCCCCCACCACACAGCCCATCTCAGGTTAAATCAAGGATTCTGGGAGTTAGACCCAAAGGGACTAATTCCCAGCTCATAAACTCTAAGCAGAATAAGCATTCCCTATAACCAAAAGACAGGCTACCAAGCCCACCCTTCCTTATAGCACCTCCCATCTCTCCCCATAATCAGAAGAATCAGATTGTAACACACACGTGGGTGAATATGGACTCTCAAATACTTAGATGAGTAAACAATCAAGAATCAACAATTAGTGAAGAAGAGCAAAACCATGAAAGCGAGGTACAAATTCAATTAAGAGAACTAAAATAAAATCCAAGGAGAAAAAATTTTATAATTGCTAAGTATAGTTAAGTTCCAACAGGATACTATAGCCATGAAATAAATTACCTAGAGCTCTTTAAAAATTTAAATTAGACAACTAAGATTCTTAAAATAGCAAAACAAACATACCTGAAGATTGAATTAGGAGGAGGATGCAAAAAAAAAATTTTTCCCCAAGTTCTGCAGAAAAAGAACTAGAAGGTAGAAAGTGTAAGGGAAAAACTTTAAAACATGAAGGATAGATCCAGAAGTTGCAAAATCTACTTATCGGGACTTACGGAGAGAGAGGGAGAGGGAGAGAGAGAACAATGACACGAGAAGAGAAAAAAAAAGGGAAGAAAATTTTTCGGAGCTGAAGACAGACAAAATGTCCTCAGATTAATGGGCTCACCAAATGCTAGGAGAAGTGTGATGATTCCATTTTTAAAAGACATTCTTTCATAGCTGTACCATTTGAATAGCCTCCAATCTGATTTCTCCACTTCTATTCCTCACTACCAACACTCCCCACCCAACATCAAATTTACCTTCCATACAGAAGTGACAATGATCCTTTAAAAATGCAAACAAGATCATGTCATTCATCTAATTAAAATCTTTCAGTGGTGTTCCTTTGCCAGCAGAATAAAATCAAAATTCCTTTCCTTGGCCCTACCTGATTTGGTCCTTATCACCCCATACTCACTTCATTCCCCTTTCCATATTTCTTCTTACACTTAGTCACAAAGGTTTTCATTCACTCACATGTATTAACCAAGCTCCTTCACACCTCAGGGCATTTCTACATGCTTTTCCTCCTGACTGAAAAGCTCTCTCCAACTCACATGCTTTCCCTTAACTAAATCTCACTTATTTAGGTCTCAGTTTAAGGCCATCCTTGATCACCAAATCTAGATTAGGCCTTATTATTTTCTTATATTTTGTCATTTTCATTTCCTTCATAGCACTTATCCCAATTTGTAATTAAATATTTATTTGTAATTATTCATTTTATGTGTCTCCAAGTAGAGTGCAAAATCTCATGAGAACAAAGACCATGTCTGTTATGTTCCTAATTAATATCCAAAGCTAAATGAGAAACATCTAAGTCTAATTTCAATAGTTATTGTAGTATCTAATAAACAAAGAAGAAGCAATAGAAAAAACTAGAGGGAGAATCTATTATACAACCAGAGTGAAAATAAATGTGGGCACAGAGATAGAAAACTGACCACAGGAGTAAAACCTGTTTAGAGCTATATTAGACTGAACTGAAGATGGGAGACACATGAAGAAGCAAAGAAAACTGTACCAAGTAAAGAAACACAAAAAACTATTTGACAAAGATCCTGAATTTACAGTTGCCTTTAGCTTACTTGGTATGCACTACCTCATTCTTTAAATGAACAATGAAGAGACAAAGAGTTTGAACTTAGGCAATTAGATGGCTCTTAAATCTGCAACACAGAATAGTCAGATTTGTATTTTTAAAGGAACACTCTAGCATAAATGCAGAGAATGAACAAAAGGTAGACAAGACTGGAAACAAAAAGATTGATTCTAAAGATACTGCAATTAGTTCTGGTCAGAGATGTCTGGTTCCAATCTAATGTCAAGATATAAGGGGTAGAGTAGGCTGTATCTGAGGAGTGCACAGAATAACAGTGGTCTTAGGATAGGTCAATGATTGTAACTCCTGAGGGGACAATGGAGGCATACACTAACCAAGATGTAAGCCTATGAAAATATCATTAAGGAAGAATGCAAAGTGTAGCCAGGAAACAATGCAGTAAGAATGAGGGCTATTGCGGTAAGAAAGAAGGTTATGAATAAAGGCCAAAGCAAATAGAAGCCTAGTAAACACAAAAAGAGATGAACAAAGATGAGGACAAATGAGGGTAATATGAAGCATGGTTTGATGATAATGTCCCAGATACAATTTGTGTTCCATTATGTTACTCACATGCATCCCTCTCCTAGGCTAAGAGAATGTGCTTGAAACTCTAAAAACCAGGAAAGAGGAAATGAGGACTTGAACTGTTCTAGGTCTGTGGAGATGAAGAAAAGGGGGAAGATTCAAAAGATATTTAAGAGTTAAAAATTCTTAAATTAGTTAGATTTTAAGAGCTAGATATTAAGAGTTAGAAACAACAGCATTAGATAACCAATTAGAAGTGAAAGATAAGGGAGAAAGAAGATTTTTTGGTTTTGAGAATTATACGATCAACCAAAGAAGGAAACAAACTAATGTTGAGTACTTACATCATTGTTAATGATACTCTCCTAAACATAATACTTTGCACACTCCATCATTCTCTACAACTATCCAAATCCTCTCTATACCTTAAACTCTACTTTGTTTTTTAAATCTACCTCTTCTATAAAGCCTTTTCCAACTCTGCAGTCCACATTGATACCTTTGGCTTCCTCTTGTTAACAGCATTAACACATTTCCATCAATAAGAAATCTGTGAGCATTCACTCCAAATATATAAATATTTATACAATACAAATACATATTTATATTTTATAAATTTACATAAAATACATATACTATATTATTCATTATAAAACATATATAAAGCATTAAAAATAAATAGAAATAGAAGTTCTAATACTTCCTTCCCTAATCCTAAATCGAAGTCTCTCTCACTCCTTTAATTTTTGAAACATGGTTCTAATGATTTTATGAATTCAAACTTTCTCCTACAATAATTAGAGATTTCTCAAGAACATGGTATTTCACTTCTTGTATATGTTTCCACCTAAGATAGTGCTAAGAAACACACATAGAACTATTTCACAGTTCTGGAATTCCTTAACCAAACTTCTCATAATATATTGCTCTACTAAGAGAAAAATCATATTATGCATTCGATCTTTCAATATGACAATAACAGCCACTTATATTCAATATCAGATTGAATTATTCCTTAGTCTACAACATTCAATTGACCAATTCTAAAGAACATAGGTATATGCAGTGATTTAAGACAGTATGTTATGCTCTAAAGGAAGATTTAAAAAATGGGTGAAAAATGCATTCACAATCATTCTAATGTAAAATAATAACTAAAAATATTATTTACCATTGGATAGTACAATTTTGGATGTTCAAAACTGTGAGTCTAGTCTATAATGGAAAAGTAAGCATTGCAAAAGGAAAATCATAAATAGGGTTTCAAAGTTCAACCAAACATCCTAACAGGCACTACTGCTTACAATTATTTTAATTATATTAGTATTCAAAGTTAATAATAAAGATTATAGAAACTTATAGAGATTTCCAGAAAAATGCCTGCCAATCCATGAATTATCTTAATTTATAAAATAATGCTTTTCACCAAAATTGGAAAAAAATGTTTATAATTCTCCACAATTGTAAATATGAAGCTTTATAAATATGAAGCATAGACTTATTAGAATTAGCTAACTAAATGGTCATAAGTTCACAAAATAACTACAAACTTCTCTCTCTTTTAGCCATGAAAGTTGAGTATTAAAAACACCACATGATAAAATAGGGTCACATTTTCCTGTAAATAGTTCATAATCCAACATGGCTAATAAATGAAATTTCAAAATTCAATCAAAATATAAGACATTTCCCACTAAGAATTACTATTAAGGCCTCTGAATCCTAAATTAAGAACAAAAAGACTACAGGAGGAAGACATTCCACCCGTGGGCAGCAGCTTCAGGCCATGCTCCAGAGTTCCAACCTACCCTACACATTTCAGACTTCCCTAGCCAGCCACTACAATCTTGAGAATGCATCAAGCGCACGTTTGTAACACTATGGAAGGAATCTTCTCTTCCCATATGCAGAGCCTAAAAACCCATGGCAACTGTCTAGAAAGAGAGCAAGGGGTAAAAGGCAGTTTCAGGCACAAGCCTCTTAGATACCCTCATCCACCAGTGGGCAGAGAGCAGAAGCAAGAAGAATTACAATCCTGCAACCTGTGGAATGAAAACCACATTCACAGAAAGATAGACAAGATGAAAAGGCAGAGAGCTATGTACCACATGAAGGAACAAGATAAAACCCCAGAAAAACAACTAAATGAAGTGGAGATAGGCAACCTTCCAGAAAAAGAATTCAGAATAATGATAGTGAAGATGATCCAGGACCTCAGAAAAAGAATGGAGGCAAAGATCGAGAAGGTGCAAGAAATGTTTAACAAAGACCTAGAAGAATTAAAGAACAAACAGAGATGAACAGTACAATAACTGAAATGAAAACTACACTAGAAGGAATCAACAGAAGAATAACTGAGGCAGAAAAACGGATTAGTGACCTGGAAGACAGAATGGTGGAATTCACTGCTGCAGAACAGAATAAAGAAAAAGAATGAAAAGAAATGAAGACATCCTAAGAGACCTCTGGGACAACATTTAAATGCAACAACATTCGCATTATAGGGGTGCCAGAAAGAGAAGACAGAGAGAAATGACCCAAGAAAATATTTGAAGAGATTATAGTCGAAAACTTCCCTAACATGGGAAAGGAAATAGCCACCCAACTCCAGAAAGCGCAGAGAGTCCCATACAGGATAAACCCAAAGAGAAACACGCCAAGACACATAGTAATCAAATTGGCAAAAATTAAAGACAAAGAAAAATTACTGAAAGCAGCAAGGGAAAAATGACAAATAACATACAAGGGAACTCTCATAAGGTTAACAGCTGATTTTCTAGCAGAAACTCTACAAGCCAGAAGGGAGTGGCGTGATATACTTAAAGTGATGAAAGGGAAGAACCTACAACTAAGATTACTCTACCTGGCAAGGATCTCATTCAGATTCGATGGAGAAATCAAAAGCTTTACAGACAAGCAAAAGCTAAGAGAATTCAGCACCACCAAACCAGCTCTACAACAAATGCTAAAGGAACTTTGCTAAGTGGGAAACACAAGAGAAGAAAAGGATCTACAAAAACAAACCCAAAACAATTAAGAAAATGGTCATAGGAACATACATATCAATAATTACCTTAAACGTGAATGGATTAAATGCTCCAACCAAAAGACACAGGCTTGCTGAATGGACATAAAAACAAGACGCATATATATGCTGTCTACAAGAGACCCACTTTAGGCCTAGGGACACATACAGACTGAAAGTGAGGGCATGGAAAAAGATATTCCATGCAAATGGAAATCAAAAGAAAGCTGGAGTAGCAATACTCATATCAGATAAAATATACTTTAAAATAAAGAATGTTACAAGAGACAAGGAAGGACACTACATAATGATCAAGGGATCAATCCAAGAAGAAGATATAGCAATTATAAATATATATGCACCCAACATAGGAGCACCTCAATACATAAGGCAACTGCTAACAGCTATAAAAGAGGAAATCGACAGTAACACCATAATAGTGGGGGACTTTAACACCTCACTTACACCAATGGACACATCATCCAAACAGAAAATTAATAAGGAAACACAAGCTTTAAATGACACACTAGACCAGATAGATTTAACTGATATTTATAGGACATTCCATCCAAAAACAGCAGACTACACTTTCTTCTCAAGTGCACATGGAATATTCTCCAGGATAGATCACATCTTGGGTCACAAATCAAGCCACAGTAAATTTAAGAAAATTGAAATCATATGAACCATCTTTTCTGACCACAATGCTATGAGATTAGAAATGAATTACAGGGAAAAATCGTAAAAAACACAAACGCATGGAGGCTAAACAATACGTTACTAAATAACCAAGAGATCACTGAAGAAATCAAAGAGGAAATCAAAAAATACCTAGAGACAAATGACAATGAAAACACGATGATCCAAAACCTACGGGATGCAGCAAAAGCAGTTCTAAGAGGGAAGTTTACAGCTATACAAGCCTACCTAAAGAAACAAAAAAAACTCAAATAAACAATCTAACCTTACACCTAAAGGAACTAGAGAAAGAAGAACAAACAAAACCCAAAGTTAGCAGAAGGAAAGAAATCCTAAAGATCACAGCAGAAATAAATGAAATAGAAACAAAGAAAACAATAGCAAAGATCAATAAAACTAAAAGCTGGTTCTTTGAGAAGATAAACAAAATTGATAAGCCATTAGCCAGACTCATCAAGAAAAAGAGGGAGAGGACTCAAATCAATAAAATTAGAAATGAAAAAGGAGAAGTTACAACAGACACTGCAGAAATACAAAGCATCCTAAGAGACTACTACAAGCAACTCTATGCCAATAAAATGGACAACCTGGAAGAAATGGACAAATTCTTAGAAAGGTATAACCTTCCAAGACTGAACCAGGAAGAAATAGAAAATAATATGAACAGACCAATCACAAGTAATGAAATAGAAACTGTGATTAAAAATCTTCCAACAAACAAAAGTCCAGGACCAGATGGCTTCACAGGTGAATTCTATCAAACATTTAGAGAAGAGCTAACACCCATCCTTCTCAAACTCTTCCAAACAATTGCAGAGGAAGGAACACTCCCAAACTCAGTCTACGAGGCCACCATCACCCTGATACCAAAACCAGACAAAGATACTACAAAAAAAGAAAATTACAGACCAATTATTACTGATGAACATAGATGCAAAAATCCTCAACAAAATACTAGCAAACAAAATCCAACAACACGTTAAAAGGATCATACACCATGATCAAGTGGGATTTATCCCAGAGATGCAAGGATTCTTCAATATACGCAAATCAATCAATGTGATACACCATATTAACAAACTGAAGAATAAAAACCATACGATCATCTCAATAGATGCAGAAAAAGCTTTTGACAAAATTCAACACCCATTTATGATAAAAACTATCCAGAAAGTGGGCATAGAGGGAACCTACCTCAACATAATAAAGGCCATATATGACAAACCCACAGCAAACATCATTCTCAATGGTGAAAAACTGAAAGCATTTCCTCTAAGATCAGGAACAGGACAAGGATGTCCACTCTCACCACTGTTATTCAACATAGTTTTGGAAGTCCTAGCCACAGCAATCAGAGAAGACAAAGAAATAAAAGGAATACAAATTGGAAATGAAGAAGTGAAACTGTCACTGTTTGCAGATGACATGATACTATACATACAGAATCCTAAAAATGCCACCAGAAAACTACTAGAGCTAATCAATGAATTTGGTAAAGTTGCAGGATACAAAATTAATGCACAGAAATCTCTTGCATTCCTATATACTAATGATGAAAAACCTGAAGGAGAAATTAAGGAAACACTGTCATTTACCATTGCAACAAAAAGAAAATACCTAGGAATAAACCTACCTAGGGAGACAAAAGACCTGTATGCAGAAATCTATAAGACACTGATGAAAGAAATTAAAGATGATACCAACAGATGGAGAGATATGCCATGTTCTTGGATTGGAAGAATCAGTATTGTGAAAATGACTATACTACCCAAAGCAATCTACAGATTCAACGCAATCCCTATCAAATTACCAATGGCAGTTTTTACAGAATTAGAACAAAAAATCTTAAAATTTGTATGGAGACACAAAAGACCCCGAATAGCCAAAGCAGTCTTGAGGGAGAAAAACAGAGCTGGAGGAATCAGACTCCCTCACTTCAGACTATACTACAAAGCTACAGTAATCAAGACAATATGGTCCTGGCACAAAAACAGAAATATAGATCAACAGAACAAGATAGAAAGCCCAGAGATAAACCCATGCACCTATGGTCAACTAATCTATGACAAAGGCGGCAAGGATATACAATGGAGAAAAGACAGTCTCTTCAATAAGTGGTGCTGGGAAAACTGGACAGCTACATGTAAAAGAATGAAATTAGAACACTCCCTAACACCATACACAAAAATAAACTCAAAATGGATTCAAAATCTAAATGTAAGACCAGACACTATAAAACTCTTAGAGGAAAACATAGGAAGAACACGCTTTGACATAAATCACAGCAAGATCTTTTTTGATCCACCTCCTAGAGTAATGGAAATAAAAACAAAAATAAACAATGGGACCTAATGAAACTTAAAAGCTTTTGCACAGCAAAGGAAACCATGAACAAGATGAAAAGACAACCCTCAGAGTGGGAGAAAATATTTGCAAACAAATCAGCAGACAAAGGGTTAATCTCCAAAATATATAAACAGCTCATGCAGCTCAATATTAAAAAAAAAAAACCCAATCCAAAAATGCGAAGAAGACCTAAATAGACATTTCTCCAAAGAAGACATACAGATGGCCAAGAAGCACATGAAAAGCTGCTCAACATCACTAATTGTTAGAGAAATGCAAATCAAAACTACACTGAGGTATCACCTCACACCAGTTAGAATGGGCATCATCAGAAAACCTACAAACAGCAAATGCTGGAGAGGGTGTGGAGAAAAGGGAACCCTCTTGCACTCTTGGTGGGAATGTAAATTGATGCAGCCACTATGGAGAACAGTATGGAGGTTCCTTAAAAAACTAAAAATAGAATTACCATCTGACCCAGCAATCCCACTACTGGGCATATACCCAGAGAAAACCGTAATTCAAAAAGACACATGCACCCCAATGTTCATTGCAGCACTATTTACAATAGCCAGGTCATGGAAGCAACCTAACAACAGACGACTGGATAAAGAAGATGTGGTACATATATACAATGGAATATTACTCAGCCATAAAAAGGAATGAAATTGGGTCATTTGTTGAGACGTGGATGGATCTAGAGACTGTCATACAGAGTGAAGTCAGAAAGAGAAAAAGAAATATCGTATATTAACGCATATATGTGGAACCTAGAAAAATGGTACAGATGAACCGGTTTGCAGGGCAGAAGTTGAGACACAGATGTAGAGAACAAATGTATGCACACCAAGGGGGGAAAGCGGCGGGGGGTGGGGCTGTGGGTGGGATGAACTGGCGGATTGGGATTGACATGTATACACTGATGTGGATAAAACTGATGACTAATAAGAAACTGCTGTATAAAAATATATATATAAAAAAAAAAAGACTACAAAAACATCTCTTAGGCTCCTTACACTTCTAGGTATCTATGAGCTGCATAATGAAACTGAAAAGTCTTTCTTAAGATTTAAATTTTCTATCTTTGAAAAATCAAATTAATAGTTATCAAATAATCACTATTGGTAAATGATGGAGGAGAAACTATATTTTATTCTGAAATAATGTTGATGGTTTTATAATTGGCTAATATTATCATGTATATATGTTATTCTCTAAAACTTACCCAGATCACTTGATTTCTTCTGAAGCTCCATGGTAAGTACTTTCAATTGATCTTCACTTCTTTCCAATCTTGTAAAATATATTAGTTCATAATGTAAAATATTCTTTTAGTCAGAATTCATCTAGTAACTAAAACTGGTGCAATTTAGCAACAGTATATCTTATCATAGATTCACTCATTCAATTATTGCACATTTCTTGACAACCTACTTTGTGCCAGATAGTGTAACATTTCAAAACAAGATATTACTATTATACATACACAGTTGTATATTAATTACATCTACATAAAACCTCAAACTTATTGTCATGATTTATCTCTTAGCTATCGATGATAATCAAATTAATGCATCCTAGAACTTTGAAAGAGATTGAGTATATAACTACTATTATACTGAATTCTGCCTTAGGAAAAATATAAATATGAGAATTACCCAATTCACTTAACTCCACTGGCTTTCCATTTCCTCATCTATAAAACTGAGGTAATTGGAACAGATGACATCCAAGGTCACTTAAAATTTGAAAATCTGAAAATCACCTGGATAGGTCAATCAAGAATATACAAGATTAGCTGAGCTAGAATATCTAGTTTTCCTTCCTTCACTATACACAAGCAGTAGAGAAGAAACTCTACTAGGCCCAGGTCATGACTTCAGAGAGAAGCTTATTCCTCTCTTTCATCTTCCAGACTTAATTAACCCTTATACTAATGGGACAAAAATAATTACCTAGGCCTCATAACACAACTTTATATGAACATTTCCTTAATACAAAGTAGTGGAAAACAGAGGAAGTTTTTAACTCAAGTTTTAGAAAAACTATTTAGATGAAATGCAGATGAATATTTTATATATACCTAACCATATTCATTAATCCATTGATTTATTAAAAATGTTTGAGTACCTACTCTGTACCAGGCTAGCTGCTAAATTTATAAATCAGAAAGAAGGTTACAGACCCCAGTAAAACAAACCAACAACCTAGGAAGTTATTTCTATATAATAACCCACAGTTTAATTAAATATGTGATATCACTGCATCAGCCCTTATGAGCTTGTCTATATTGCTTAACTCTATGAAAAGCATGCATGGGAACTATCCTAGAGAATACCTGCTATCTTTTCCTGGTATACCTGCCTATGCAATACAAACTCTTAAAATGTGTTCCCACTTTATATATAAAAAAGAGACTTGGTTATAGTTGTTATAGGAATTACAAATCAGTTGTCAATGAATAGAAAATGGCACTGAATATTAGAAGTAAATTGCTTTTATTCAGCTAAATAAGAAGTATTTTTACCTTTGCTGTTCTGTTGTCAATAATTCTTTCAAGTTGCAGGTAGTAGTTTTAAGTTCAGTAACCACAAATGAATGGGCAGCTTTAGCTTCATTAAATTCTTCCATTTGCGCTTCTTTTTCTCCAGTGAGCTGATATATTTTTGTTGTTGCTATTTGTAAATCTTCCTCTAAAGCCTTTTGAGTACTCTAAATGAAATAAAGTATAAAAAAAACCCCTATGAACCAAGGGCCTTAAGAAAAAAGGCTGAATTCATCTGCTTTCTGTAATTCACTGCCTCTCCCTCCCTCTCTCCTTATCCTTTCACCCCTCCTCTACTCCACCCTGGCCAATCTGGAGTGCCACACCCACTACTCTTATTTCAATTCACCATTCCTCCAAAGCCCACCTATACTCCCAACCTCTCCATGGAGTCTTCCTAACCAATCCACCCCATAATGTTCTTTCAATTCTTAGAAATATTGTAGAATTTTTGCCTGAATCATGTTGGTATCTAGCATAGTCTTGTATTTGTTATACTTTTGATATGTTTTTATCAAATGTCTCTAAACTATAAGCATTTGTAGACAGAGATTGTATCTTCTCTATTTGAAGCTTCAGGTCCTTGTACATAGTATTAGCATTCAATAAATATTTGTTGACTGACTGATGGTGTGAGAATTATCACACACTAATCAGTTTTTAAATCATACCACACTTCTTTGCAAAGACATTTTAATATCTTCTAGTTCTGATGTCAAATGATCCTGCTTCTCATTTGATTCTTTTAAGTTTTCATTCTGTAATTCTAAAAGAGAAAGTTGTAGATAGGTAATACTTAATAAAAAACACATACCAAGGAAACAAATTATTTGTAACAATTACTTTTTCCTCTATTACATACTCCAAAATGAGAGAGAATTATGCATATACAGATGCACTGATATGATCACCTTTTACTGACCTTTCAAGATTGTTATTGCCCAAGGACTCAAAGGTGAATATATAGGGACATTTTGTGCTACATTTTTTAGTAGTAGCTAAACATTGGAAACAACCTAAATATCCAAAAGGAGACAGATTAAATTATGGTGATACAATGGTATATCATGTAGCCAGCCACTGTAAATGATGATACAGATGTTTATTTATTTATTACTAATTTGGATATTCATAAAACTCATAGAATAAAAAGGTCAAGTTAAAAACAGTATTTATATAAATAGTGCATGTGAAAGGAAAGAATACACATAAAAATCTCAAAAGTAATTTTTCTCCTAATGGTGAAATTATTCATGATTTTCATTATTCCCTATCTTGATTTTTATATTTTTCTAAATAATTGCATTTACTTATTTAAATATTATGAAAAAAAGCTACTGACTCCACTTGATAGCTAAATATTTACTAAATCCTAAGTGCCAGGTGCTAATTTATATGCTTTATACGTATGCATTCACTTTTCAACCTCATAAAAAACACTAAGAGAAAAAAGTTCATGCCCTTCTCTGGGTTCAAATTATTCTATTTCCTTTTACTAGTTACCTACACTTGGGCATGATACTTAACCAATCTCTCTCTACTTTTCCCACATGTAAAATGATAGTTATTCATATCTTGAAGAGTTCCTGTTAGGATTACACACGATAATGCACTTAAAACATTTAACCACAGTGTTTTCTAGCATATAGTCAACAAATGTTAAATACTATTATGATGATGGTAATGATGGTATAGTGTATACAGAAACTGGACCTTAAAATTCAAGGTATTTACAGTACAACTGGGCAGGCAGACAAATAATCAAAGATAAGCGCTGATGGGTACTCACTAGAAATTCTGGGAATATATCAATACATAGAGGGGACACCAAAGTTTAATAGGACCAGTAACGGTTAGAGGTAAGGGGAGACAGACATAGACAGGGAAAGTTCCAGAAAATGACAGCTGAGTTGAAACATCTGAAAGCCAGTAACAATTAACAAGAGTAATGGGAGTTGGGGGAAAATCACAAGAGATGTGAAAGAGCATATACAAAGGCAAAAATGGAAGAGACAGGATGACACATTCTGAAGTCTAAAGGAAATATATTTCAATAGCATGAAACTTAAAGTACGAGGGAGAAATCATAGCAGATATGATTGGAAAAATAATAAGGACAAAATCATAGCAGGATTCATATAACTTGCTCAGAGGTGTACGCTTCCTAAGTCATGAAAAACAATGAAGGATGTTAAACAACAGAATAATGTTCCAGGTTTATATTTTTTTTAAATTCCAATCTCAAAATCTGTGTAGAAATGAAGGGGCTAGTGCTCCAACTCTCAGAAAAGAATAGGAAAAGTAGATCTGGAGAGAGGGCAATGATAACTAAACACTGTCTATTATAATACTATTTATAATGGTCTGTCAATAAGTGTCTCCTCTGAGAAATCATAATCACAAACTAGTACTTAGGCCTGTGTGGGAACAGAATATATGCTGCTTGAATATCCTAAAAAGCTCCAAGCCAAAACTTAATTTGAAGTTCCCCTAAGTTCCCCCAGGATTCCAGAAGCTGCAAATGTAAATTTCCTCTGTAAAAATATACTTCCAGTTCAGGCCTTAAAGAATTTCCACAGCTGAAATTACATGACCTCACAATCAAAAATCACAAGAGCAAACAAAGCACTATGAGCAAAGTCAGCAGAATGAACAAAAGACAGACTTTGACCTGACTGCAAGATTTCAGATGTTAGAATTACTGGCTGTAGAATTAAAAAAATAAGTATTATATCATTTTTAAAAACTAAAAGAAGGGACTTCCCTGTCAGTCCAGTGATTAAGACTCCATGCTTCCAATGCAGGGGGCACGGGTTTGATCCCTGGTCAGGGAACTAAGATCCCACATGCTGTGCGGTGCAGACAAAAAATTTTAAAAAAACAAAAATACTAAAAGAAATAAGGAAGATGTCCATAAACTAAAACTATCTAGAAATGACATATAAAATTGAAACTGAAAATTCCATTGGGGAAATAGTGAGGTATGTCATTCAAACAAACATTCCTCTAAAAAGGAATAAAAATTCAGGATCAAATATTAAGAACATTAAAATCATTAAACTCCCAACAAAATAATAAGAAATTACCAGGTACAAAGTGAAGGGAAACTAGAAACTTAGAGAAGTAAGATAAGCACAAAACCTGCTTTTGCCCCAGGGGAATTTGCAGGTCCTGGCAAAGCTGGACTTTTGATTTGAAGTTATGATGAAATGAGAAAAAGACATATGAAAATCCGAAGACTATATAAGGTAAGAAGCCCAAGAATTAAACCTTTGTACAATAAGCTAGAACAATCATTATATGTGGAGGAAGCAAAAGTAAACAAGCCCTCAAGCAAATCTGCAGCACAGGTTCACATCACCTGAGTGGTCCAGTTAATCCCAAGCCATGAAACGGACTTAAGGTGGGTAGAGCCACCATGCACATGGTAAAAGTAAATAGGAATCCTCCAAAGAGGAAGTTAAATTACTTACATACTAGGCAGGCCTTACAATACTTACAAATTTTTTCAAGAAAAATAATAAACATGTAGTCAAAGACAACAAGGCACCCAATAAAACAAGGCTAAATAAATAAAACAAAATCTGGACTAAAATATATCAGAAACAAAAGACAGTATGAGGCCCACAAACATTTAAGATAAAGAATTATCAGAAAGAAACTATAAAATAGCTATTCTTAGTATATTTAAAGAATAAAAACCTTGAAAATAATAAGAAACAGAAAATTACATAAAGTAGAATAGCAGATTTGAAAAATAAGTAAGAATAACATCTTAAACATCTTAATAACTGAAAATAAAATTGGAAGAGTTCATAGTGGGTGAGAAACAAATGAAGAGAGAATTAGTGAATGACAAGATAGGTGAAAAGAAATCGTCCAGAATAAGGCACAGAAAGGCAAAACTGTGAAAAGATGGAAAAGAAATTAAGAGTCACAGAAGATAGAGAAAATTAACATGATTTTTATTCAAAGTTCCAGAATGAGAGGAAACAGAGAATACAGCAAATATAATGTTTGAAGGAAAGCAATAATAAAGGACATTAATTTACAGATTCAAGAAGCTGTAAAATAAGATTAAGCATATATCTTAACATATCATACTGAAAATGCTAAAATATCAAAGGCAAAGAAAATCTAAAAAGTCACAACAGAGGGAAAAGATAACTTATCTTCAAAGGTTCAACAGTAAGGTTGAAAAATGACACAAAGGAAGCCAAAAGAAAGCAAGATGCTACCTTCAGTGTTCTAAAACATATAGTTTTAACATATAGTGTGCCAACTAGAAATACATAACAAAAAAATCCTTTCCAGATGAGAATGGATAAACAAACGTTCAGACAAAATCATCACAAGAATATTCTCACTAAAGCATATTCTAAGTATTACTCTTCAAGGTAGAAAGAATATGATCCAAACAAAAGATCTGAGAATTAAGAGGAGGGATCAAAATCAAGATGGCAGAGTAGGAGGACACGAAACTCACCTCCCCACCAGGAACACATCAAAAACACATTTATACGTGGAACAATTCTCACTGAAAACTAACTGAAGAATGTCAGAAAAACTCTTGTACATCCAAGGCTGTAAGAAAGATCTACATGGAATCCAGTAGAAAGGAAAGAGAAGCAATCAGATCGGGACCTGTGCCCCTGTGAAGGGACACGGAAGAGGAGGGGAATCCTCCTTGGGGAGTGAGCAGTTCAAACCACGTATTGGGCACCCCAGCTCTCAAGTCCAAAAGCAGGAAGACAAGTCCCCTAAGCTGGTTAGAAAACCAGTGAGACTAACAAGGGGGCTGTAAGAAACCTAAACTCAACATGTGAAGAAGTGCAACACTTGCTTACTCCTGAAACAAGGCAGAGAAAGCAAACTGAAACTGCACTGTATTCTGTCCCATTTCCCACAACTTCCACGGTGTGCTACCCAGCCTGAGCCAAGTGCCTGCTCAGGCCTTGCTGGCTTTACAGTGCAACTCCACACTAGGGAAAGGGCTGCTGTGGCTGAGGGGAGTGCTCAGTTGTGAGGGACTATGCCAGCCCAAACACAAAACAGCATCGGAAGAGGGAGGGGCATCCATTATCAGCGCTTAAAGCAGCAGTACATCAGAAGTGGTCCCAGGCTCTGACTACAGCTGACACCACCACAGCCTGCACCCAGACCCACACAGAGCACTCACACCAGCCCTGCCTACTCTGCAGTCCAACTCCAAACTAGAGTGAGGGTTGCAAAGGCATTTTAGACCCATCTGAATGGGGCAGGGACAGCTATTAATGGTGCTTACAGATGCAGCACATCATAAGCAGTCCAGACTCTGACTGTGACCAGGGATGCCACAGACCGTACCCAGACCCACGCTGAGCACCTGCACTGGCCCCTCTTGCTCCAGCACTGCTCTGCATGGGGTAAGGGTGCCAGTGCTGGGAGGGAAGAGCACACACTTAGAAGGAACAAAGACAGATCAGACCAAACCCTTAGGCTCTCTGCTTGAGCAACTTGAGACCTGACCCTGCCCCTAGTAGGGTGGTGTTGGCCTCTGAGAAAAGAAACCCCGGCTCACACCTGGCTCTGGCTCTAGTCCCTCCATCTCCAGCCCAACCTCTTACCAAGGTGATAGCTGCCAGCACATGCTGGGAAAAAACATGACTCATGCTCACATCAGATTCCACTCTCCCACCACAGCCAGTGGGCACACTCAGACTCTCCCATACAAGAATACCCCTTCAGGACCTCAATGGGTAACTTTTTCACCTAATTTCATCAAAACAGAGAAAGTTAAGCAAAATGAGAAGACAGATGAATTTGTTTCAATCAACAGAACAAGAGAAAAACTCTAAAAACAACTGATGAAACTAATAAATAATTTACCAAATAAAGAATTTAAAGCATTAGTAATAAGAATGCTAACTGAATTAGGGAAAAGAACAGATGAACACAGTGAGAATTTTAACAAGAAACAAGAAAATATAAAAAAGAAACAGTAAGAACTGAATAATATAATAATTAAATGAAAAACACACTACAGGGAATTAACAGGTGACTAAGTGATATAGAAGAATGCATAAATGATCTGAAAGATAGAAAAATGTAAATCGCCCAATCAGCAAAAAGACAACAAATTTTTTAAAATGAGAACAGTTTAAGGGACCTCTGAGACAACATCAAGTGAACCAACATTCACATATAGGGGTCCAGGAAGGAGAAGAGAGACAAAAGAGTCAAAAATGTATTTGATGAAATTATAGCTAAAAACTTCCCAAACCTAAAGAAGGAAATATCCAGGTACAGAAGCACAGAGGGTCCCAAACAAGATGAACCTAAACAGACACAAAGCAAGACATATCATAATTAAAATGGCAAAATTTAAAAATAAAGAGAGAATTCTAAAGGTAGCAAGAGAAAAACAAAGAGTCACATACAAGGGAACCCCCATAAGGCTACCAACTAATTTTTCTGCAGAAATTTTGCAGGCCAGAAGAAAGTGGCATGATATATTTAAAGTGCTAAAAGGGATAAATCTACAACCTAAGATACTCTACCCAGCAAGATTATCACTTAGAATTAAAGGAGAGATAAAGAACTTCTAAGACAAGCAAAAACTAAAATAATTAACCAATACTAAACTTACCCTAAAAGAAATGTTAAAGGGTCTTCATCAAGTGGAAGAGAAAAGGCTACAACAAGAAGTATTGACAGGAAGGAAAAGAAATCCCAAGAGTAAAGGCAAATATATAGTAAAGGCTAAGATTCAACCACTCAAATATGCTAGTATGATTATTAAAAAACAAAAAATTGTAAAATCAACTATAACTACAATAAACAGTACAGGGATAAATATGAAGATGTAAAATAAGATATCAAAAATAAAATATGGGTGAGGGGAGTAATAAAAAGTAGACATTTTAGAATATGTTTGGACTTAAACGACTACCAGTTTAAAAGAATTAGCTATAGTTATAGGTCAACGTGTATGAACCCCATAGTAACAACAAATCAAAAACCTACAATGGGTGAGGGGAAGAAATTGGGAGATTGGGATTGACATATTCACACTACTACACATAAAAGATAACTAATAAGAACCTACTGTATAGCACAGGGAACTCTATTCAGTGCTCTATAATGACCTATATGGGAATGGAGTCTAGAAGAGAGTGGATATATGTATATGTATGGCTGATTCACTTTGCTGTACAGCAGAAACTAACACAACATTGTAAATCAACTATATGCCAATAAAAAAATTAATTAAAAAAACCTACAATACACAAAAACTAAAAAGAAAGGAACACGAGCATATCATTAAGAGAATTATCAAATCACAAAGGAAGAAACTAAAAGAACACAGAAGAACTACAAAAATAACCAGAAAACAAATTTTAAAATGACAATAAGTGTGTACCTACCAATAATCACTTTAAATGTCAGTTGACTAAATGCTCCAATCAAAAGACAGATCAGACAAAAAACAAGACCCATCTATATGCTGCTTAAAAGAGACTCACTTCGGAGCTAAAGACACACACAAACTGAAATTGAGGGGATAGAAAAAGACATTTCATGCAAATGGAAATGACAAGAAAGCAAGGGTAGTAATACTCAGACAAAATCGACTTTAAAACAAAGTCTATAACGAAAGACAAAGGGCATTATATAATGATAAAGGGATCAATACAAGAATATGATACATTTGTTAACATATATGTACCTCATACAGAAGTGCCTAAATATATGACAAAAATATTAGCATACATAAAGGGAGAAATTAACAATCATACAATAATGGTATGCGACTTTAACAACCCACTTACACCAATGGACAGATCATCCAGACATAAAATCGATAAGGAAACAGTGGTCTTAAATGATGCATTAGACCCAGTGGACTTAATAGATATATACAGAACATTCCATCCAAGAACAGCAGAATATACATTCTTTTCAAGGGCACGTGGAACATTCTCCATGATAGACCACATGCTAAGTCACAAGTCTCAACAAATTTAAGAAGACAGAAATTATATCAAGCATTTTTTCTAACCACAATTGATACTGGAAATCAATTAAAGGAAGAAAAATGGGGAAAACACAAACACATGAAACTAAAAAACATGCTACTAAAAAACCAATGGGTCAATGAAGAAATCAAAGAGGAAATCAGAAAATACCTCGAGACAAATGAAAATGGAAACAAAACTTTCCAAAATCTACAGGATATGGCAAAAGAAGTTCTAAGAGAGAAGTTTACAGTGATATAGGCCTACCTCAAGAAATAAGAAAAATCTCAAATAAACAACCTAACCTACCATTTAAAGGATTTAGAAAAAAAAAAAAAGAACTAGCAAAGCCCAATTAAGCAGAAGGAAGGAAATAATAAAGATCAGAGAGGAAATAAATAAATCAAAAAAACAATGAAAAAGATCAATGAAACCAAAGGCTGAATTTTTTTAAAAGATTTTAAAAATTGATAAACCTTTAGCCAGGCTCATAAAGAAAAAAGAGAGGACCCAAAACAACAAAAAGGGAAATGAAAGAGGAGAAATAACAACTGATACCACACAGATACAAAAAAGATCATAAGAGAATACTATGAACAGTTATATGCCAAAATTTGGACAATCTAGAAGGAATGGACAAGTGTCTAAAAATATACAGCCTGCCACAGCTGAGTCAGGAAGAAATAGACAATCTAAACAGACTGATCACTACTAGTGAAATAAAATTTGTAATTTAAAAATCTCAGCAATTGAAATCGTATCAAGTATCTTTTCCGACCACAACGCTATGAGACTAGATATCAATTACAGGAAAAGATCTGTAAAAAATACAAACACATGAAGGCTACACAATACACTACTTAATAACGAAGTGATCACTGAAGAAATCAAAGGGGAAATCAAAAAATACCTAGAAACAAATGACAATGGAGACACGATGACCCAAAACCTATGGGACGCAGCAAAAGCAGTGCTAAGAGGGAAGTTTATAGCAATACAAGCCTACCTCAAGAAACAGGAAACATCTTGAATAAACAACCTAACCTTGCACCTGAAGCAATTAGAGAAAGAAGAACAAAAAAAACCCAAAGCTAGCAGAAGGAAAGAAATCGTAAAGATCAGATCAGAAATAAATGAAAAAGAAATGAAGGAAACAATAGCAAAAATCAATGAAACTAAAAGCTGGTTCTTTGAGAAGATAAACAAAATTGATAAACCATTAGCCAGACTCATCAAGAAAAAAAGGGAGAAGACTCAAATCAACAGAATTAGAAATGAAAAAGGAGAAGTAACCACTGACACTGCAGAAATACAAACGATCATAAGAGATTACTACAAGCAACTCTATGCCAATAAAATGGACAACCTGGAAGAAATGGACAGATTCTTAGAAATGCACAACCTGCCGAGACTGAACCAGGAAGAAATAGAAAATATGAACAGGCCAATCACAAGCACTGAAATTGAAACTGTGATTAAAAATCTTCCAACAAACAAAAGCCCAGGACCAGATGGCTTCACAGGCGAATTCTATCAAACATTTAGAGAAGAGCTAACACCTATCCTTCTCAAACTCTTCCAAAATATTGCAGAGGGAGGAACACTCCCAAACTCATTCTACGAGGCCACCATCACCCTGATACCAAAACCAGACAAAGATGTCACAAAGAAAGAAAACTACAGGCCAATATCACTGATGAACATAGATGCAAAAATCCTCAACAAAATACTAGCAAACAGAATCCAACAGCACATTAAAAGGATCATACACCATGATCAAGTGGGGTTTATCCCAGGAATGCAAGGATTCTTCAATATATGCAAATCACTCAACGTGATACACCATATTAACAAATTGAAGCAGAAAAACCATATGATCATCTCAATAGATGCAGAGAAAGCTTTCGACAAAATTCAACACCCATTTATGATAAAAGCCCTGCAGAAAGTAGGCATAGAGGGAACTTTCCTCAACATAATAAAGGCCATATATGACAAACCCACAGCCAATATTGTCCTCAATGGTGAAAAACTGAAACCATTTCCACTAAGATCAGGAACAAGACAAGGTTGCCCACTCTCACCACTATTAGTCAACATAGTTTTGGAAGTGTTAGCCACAGCAATCAGAGAAGAAAAAGAAATAAAAGGAATCCAAATCGGAAAAGAAGAAGTAAAGCTGTCACTGTTTGCAGATGACATGATACTATACATAGAGAATCCTAAAGATGCTACCAGAAAACTACTAGAGCTAATCAATGAATCTGGTAAAGTAGCAGGATACAAAATTAATGCACAGAAATCTCTTGCATTTCTATACACTAACGATGAAAAATCTGAAAGTGAAATTAAGAAAACACTCCCATTTACCACTGCAACAAAAAGAATAAAATATCTAGGAATAAACCTACCTAAGGAGACAAAAGACCTGTATGCAGAAAATTATAAGACACTGATGAAAGAGATTAAAGATGATACAAATAGATGGAGAGATATACCATGTTCTTGGATTGGAAGAATCAACATTGTGAAAATGACTCTACTACCCAAAGCAATCTACAGATTCAATGCAATCCCTATCAAACTACCACTGGCATTTTTCATAGAACTAGAACAAAAAATTTCACAATTTGTATGGAAACACAAAAGACCCCGAATAGCCAAAGCAATCTTGAGAACGAAAAATGGAGCTGGAGGAATCAGGCTCCCTGACTTCAGACTATATTACAAAGCTACAGTAATCAAGACAGTTTGGTACTGGCACAAAAACAGAAATATAGATCAATGGAACAGGATAGAAAGCCCAGAGATAAACCCACGCACATATGGTCACCTTATCTTTGATAAAGGAGGCAAGCATATACAGTGGAGAAAAGACAGCCTCTTCAATAAGTGGTGCTGGGAAAATTGGACAGATACATGTAAAAGTATGAAATTAGAACACTCCCTGACACCATACACAAAAATAAACTCAAAATGAATTAAAGACCTAAGTGTAAGGCCAGACACTATCAAACTCTTAGAGGAAAACATAGGCAGAACACTCTATGACATAAATCACAGCAAGATTCTTTTTGACCCAGCTCCTAGAGAAATGGAAATAAAAACACAAATAAACAAATGGTACCTAATGAAACTTAAAAGCTTTTGCACAGCAAAGGAAACCATAAACAAGACCAAAAGACAACCCTCAGAATGGGAGAAAATATTTGCAAATGAAGCAACTGACAAAGGATTAATCGCCAAGATTTACAAGCAGCTCATGCAGCTCAATAACAAAAAAACGAAAAACCCAATCCAAAAATGGGCAGAAGACCTAAATAGACATTTCTCCAAAGAAGATATACAGATGGCCAACAGACACATGAAAGAATGCTCAACATCATTAATCATTAGAAAAATGCAAATCAAAACTACAATGAGATATCATCTCACACCGGTCAGAATGGCCATCATCAAAAAATCTAGAAACAATAAATGCTGGAGAGGGTGTGGAGAAAAGGGAACACTCCTGCACTGTTGGTGGGAATGTAAATTGATACAGCCACTATGGAGCACAGTATGGAGGTTCCTTAAAAAACTAAAAATAGAACTACCATATGACCCAGCAATCCCACTACTGGGCATATACCCTGAGAAAACCATAATTCAGAAAGAGTCATGTACCAAAATGTTCATAGCAGCTCTATTTACAATAGCCAGGACATGGAAGCAACCAAAGTGTCCATCATCGGATGAATGGATAAAGAAGATGTGGCACATATATACAATGGAATATTACTCAGCCATAAAAAGAAATGAAATGGAGGTATTTGTAGTGAGGTGGATGGACTTAGAGTCTGTCATACAGAGTGAAGTAAGTCAGAAAGAGAAAAACAAATACAGTATGCTAACACATATATATGGAATCTAAGGAAAAAAAAAAAAAGGCCATGAAGAACCTAGTGGCAAGACGGGAATAAAGACACAGACCTACTAGAGAATGGACTTGAGGATATGGGGAGGGGGAAGGGTGAGATGTGACAGGGTGAGAGAGTGTCATGGACATATATACACTACCAAATGTACAATAGATAGCTAGTGGGAAGCAGCCGCATAGCACAGGGAGATCAGCTCAGTGCTTTGTGACCACCTAGAGGGGTGGGATGGGGAGGGTGGGAGGGAGGGAGATGCAAGAGGGAAGAGATATGGGAACATATGTATATGTATAACTGATTCACTTTGTTATAAAGCAGAAACTAACACACCATTGTAAAGCATTTATACTTCAATAAAGATGTTTAAAAAAAAAAATCCCAGCAAACAAAAGTCCAGGACTGGATAGCTTCACAGGGGGATTCTACTAAACATATAAAGAAGAGCTAGTACCTATCTTTCTCAAACTATTCCCAAAAAATGAAGAGGCGGGAGCACTCTCAAATTCATACTATGAGGCCACCACTACCCTGATATCAAAACCAAAGACACTATAAAAAAATTGTCCATCAACAGATGAATGAATAAACAAGATGTGATACATTTATATACAATGGAATATTACTCAGCCATAAAAAAGAATGAAATTCTGCCATTTGCAATAATGTGGAGGGCCCTAGAATGTATTATGCTTAATGAAATAAGTCAGACAGAGAAAAACAAATACTTTATGTTATCACATATATGTGGAATATTAAAAAAATTAAACATACAAAGGAACATAATAAAACAGAAACAGACTCACAGACTCACAGATATAGAGAACAAACTAGTGGTTAACAGTGTGGAGAGGGAAGGGGGAGGGGCAAGGATATAGGTAGGGGATTAAGAGATGCAAACTGCTATGTATAAAATAAATAAGGAACAATCATATATTGTACAGCACAGGGAAATATAGCCATTATTTTATAATAACTTTAAATGGAGTGTGATCTACAATATTGAATCAAGATGTTGTATACCTGAAACAAATATCGTATATCAACTAAACCTCAATTTAAAAAAAGAATTAAAACCAAAGCAAGAGGTTAATATATAGGTAAAACCAAATAAACATTGTTTACATAAACCAGTAATAATAATGTCTCGTTTATAGAATTAAAATACACAACAAAAGCAGAAGGGGATGGAACTAAATGGAATTAATGTTCAAAGTCCTTAAATACCCCAGGAAAAAGTGGGGTAACAACATAGTGGGGTAAGACCTGGGGGTAGGGAGTTGTTTGGATTTGGTGGGGGGTGGGGGTGGGGATGGAGTTTTGTTTTGTCTTGTGATTGTTTGTTTGCCTCACATATCCCAGGACTCAGAGCTGACAAAGCCAGCAACTGGAAACACCAATAGGCACAGACAAAAAAGCTCCCCAAAACGTCTGCCCTCTCCAGCAAAAGGAAAAGGAAAGGGACAGCCTAACAAGACTCTACCCCAGCCAAACACCACAGAAAAGCCTGTGGCCTCCACCCTACCCATGCCAACAAAGGCCAAGTGGTGATCCTAGGTTTCCAACCTAATGATGCTGTGATGAGGCACTTTAACACCCCCGTCAAAGTGGTGTCAGAGAAGGTCAAATAGGGAGCCATCTTTCATCCCCACCAACCAGTAGTGAGCCCACCAACTCCAGCAGTGGCAGCAGAGATGACATAGGGAGCCTGGATATCCACCTCCATCCCAGTAATAATAAGGCACTCATCCCACTCCACACTGGGGTAGTGTCACAGGAGGCCTAGTAAAGAGCAACAACTTTCACTAAACCCACAGTAATAAGGCCATCCATGCATGATGTCACTGAAGGCTACACAGGTAGCCAGAACTCCCAACCCAACAAGCACTAACAAGGACTGCCCCCCCACCCAGTGCATTCAGGTGTCAACCAAGGTCAAGTGGGAAACCTGAACTTCAACCTCTACCAAGCAGTAACAAGACAACATCCTCCTCTTCCCTGCCAGATAAATGTAAAAGGAAGCCAGCTAAAATAGAAGAAGTAACACAATGATCCAAAACCTATGGGGTGCAGCAAAAGCAGTTCTAAGAGGGAAGTTTATAGCAATACAACCTTACCTCAGGAAACAAGAAAAATCTCAAACAACCTAACCTAACCTAAAGCAACTAGAGAAAGAAGAATAAACAAAACCCAAAATTAGTACAAGGAAAGAAATCATAAAGATCAGAGTGAAAATAAATGAAACAGAGACAAAAGAAACAATAGAGAAGATCATTGAAACTAAAATCTGGTTCTTTGAAAAGATAAACAACATTGATAAACCTTTAGCCAGACTCATCAAGAAAAAAAGGGAAAGGGCTCAAATCAATAAAATTAGAAATGAAAAAGAAGTTACAACTGACACAACAGAAATACAAAGGATCATAAGACATTACAACAAGCAACTATACACCAATAAAATGGACAACCTAGAAGGAATGGACAAATTCTCAGAAAGTACAATCTCCCAAAACTGAACCAGGAAAAAACAGAAAATATGAACAGACCAATCACAAGTACTGAAATTAAAACTGCAATTTAAAAACTCCCAACAAACAAAAATCCAGGACCAGATGGCTTCACAGGCAAATTCTAGCAAACATTCAGAGAAGAGTTAACGCTTATCCTTCTGAAACTCTTCCAAAAAAATCGCAGAGGAAGGAACGCTCCCAAACTCATTCTATGAGGCCATCATCACCTTGATACCAAAACCAGGCAAAGATACCACAAAAAAAAAGAAAATTACAGGTCAATATCACTGATGAATATAGATGCAAAAATCCTCAACAAAATACTAGCAAACTGAATCCAACATTAAAAGGATCATACACTATGTTCAAGTGGGACTTATCCCAGGGATGCAAGGATTCTTCAATATACGCAAATCAATCAACGTGATACACCATATTAACAAATTGAAGAATAAAAACCACATGATCATCTCAATAGCTGCAGAAAAAGCTTTTGACAAAATTCAACACCCATTTATGAGAAAAACTCTCCAGGAAGTGGGCACAGAGAAAACATACCTCAACATAATAAAGACCATATATGACAAACCCAGAGCAAACATTATTCTCAATGGTGAAAAACTGAAAGCATTTCCTCCAAGATCAGGAACAAGACAAGGATGTCCACTCTTGCCACTTTTATTCAACATAGTTTTGGAAGTCCTAGCCACAGCAATCAGAGAAGAAAAAGAAAAAAGAGGAATCCAAACTGGAAAAGAAGAAGTAAAGCTGTCACTGTTTGCAGATGACATGATACTATACATGGAAAATCCTAAAGATGCTACCAGAAAACGACTAGAGCTCATCGATGAATTTGGTAAAGTTGCAGGATACAAAATTAATACGCAGAAATCTGTTGCATTCCTATACATTAACAACGAAAGATCAGAAAGAGAAATTAAGGAAACAATCCCATTTACCATCACATCAAAAAGAATAAAATATCTAGGAATAAACCTACCTAAGGAGGCAAAAGACCTGTACAGTAAGTCCCCTACATATGAACCTTCAAGTTGTGAACTTTCAAAGATGTGAATGTGCATTCCAACAATGTCAGGCATGAGTGAACTTGCAGCTTGTCCTCCATCTCCTATTGCTGACGATCCTTCAGCTCTACCATCTCCCACCTCCTCTTCCTCCTCCAGTCAGTAACTCATCTTGCCTGTTCACTCGATGCCAGCCCCTGTATGCCAGCTGTTCTACAGTACTACTGTACTTTTCAAGGTACTGTACTGTAAGATTAAAAATATTTTGTTTTTGGTGTTTGTTTTTTATGTATTATTTGTGTGAAAAGTATTGTAAACCTATTACAGTACAGTAATTGTGTTAGTTGGGTACCGAGGGTAACTTTGTTGGACTTACGAATAAATCGAACTTATGAATATGCTCTTGGAAAGGAACTCATTCATATGTAGGGGTCTTACTATACTCTGAAAACTATAAGACGCTGATGAAAGAAATCAAAGATGACACAAACAGATGGAGAGATATATCATGTTCTTGGATGGGAAGAATCAATATTGTCAAAATGGCTATACTGCCCAAGGCAATCTACAGATTCAATGTAATCCTTATCAAATTACCAATGGCATTTTTCACAGAACTAGAACAAAAAAATCTTAAAATTTGTTTGAGAACACAAAACACCCCTAGTAGTCAGAGCAATCTTGAGAGAGCAAAACGGAGCTGGAGGAATCAGGCTACTTGACTTCAGACTATACTACAAAGCTATAATAATCAAAACAGTATAATACTGGCACAAAACAGAAACATAGATCAATGGAACAGGATAGAAAGCCCAGAAATAAACCCACGTACCTATGATCAATTAATCTATGACAAAGTAGGCAAGACTATACAATGGAGAAAAAACAGTCTCTTCAATAAATGGTGCTGAGAAAACTGAACAGCTACATATAAAAAAATGAAATTACAACATTCTTTAACACCATACACAAAAATAAACTCAAAATGGATTAAAGACCTAAATGTAAGGCCGCATACTACAAAACTCTTAGAGGAAAATATAGGTAGAACACCCTCTGACGTAAATCGCAGCAGTATCTTTTTGGATCCACCTCCTAGAGAAATGCAAATAAAAACAAAACTAAACAAGTGGGACCTAAATAAACTTAAAAGCTTTTGCACAGCAAAGGAAACCATAAGCAAAACAAAAAGACAATGCACAGATTGGGAGAAAATATTTGCAAATGAAGCAACTGACAAGGGATTAATCTCCAAAAATATACAAACAGCTCATGCAGCTCAATAACAAAAAAACAAACAACCCAATCAAAATATGGGTGGAAGGTCTAAATAGACATTTCTCCAAAGAAGACATAAAGATGGCCAAAAAGCACAAGAAAAGATGCTCAACATTGCTAATTATTACAGAAATGCAAATTAAAACTATAATGAGGTATCACCTCACACCGGTCAGAATGGCCATCATCAAAAAATCTACAAACAATAAATGTTGGCGAGGGTGTGAAGAAAAGGGAACCCTCCTACACTGTTGGTGGGAATGTAAATTGGTACAAGCCACTGTGAAGAACAGTATAGAGGTTCCTTACTAAACTAAAAATAGAGCTACCATATGATCTAGCAATCCCACTCCTGGGCATATATCCAGAGAAAACCATAATTCGAAAAGATACATGCACCCCAGTGTTCATTGTGCACTATTTACAATATCCAGGACATGGAAACAACCTAAATGTCCATTGACAGAGGAATGGATAAAGAAGATCTGGTACATATATACAACAGAGTATTACTCAGCCAGAAAAAAGAACGAATAATGCCACTTGCAGCAACACGGATGGACCTACAGATTGTCATACTGAGTGAAGTAAGTCAGACAGAGAAGGACAAATATCGTATGATATCACTTATATGTGGAGTCTAAAAAAAGGGTACAAATAAACTTATTTACAAAACAGAAATAGAATCACAGATGTAGAAAACAATCTTATAGTTACCAGGGAGGTGGGGGAAGGAGAGGATGGTAAAATTGGGAGAGTGGGACTGCCATATACACACTACTATATATAAAATAGACAACTAATAAGGGCCTACTCTATAGCACAGGGAACTCTACTCAATATTCTGTAATGGCCTATATGGGAAAAGAATCTAAAAAAGAGTGGAGATATATATATATTTATAACTGGTTCACTTTGCTGTACATCAGAAAGTAACACAAAATTGTAAATCAACTATACTCCAATAAAAATTTTTTTTAACAAATCAAGGTTAAAAAAAAGACATTAATGAAAGAAATTGAAGAAGACACAAATAGCTCAGGGAATTCTACTCAACACTCTGTAATAACCTAAATGGGAAAAGAATTTGAAAAGGTATACATACATGTATATGTATAACTAAATCACTTTGCTATACACCTGAAACTAACACAACATTGTTAATCAACTAGACTCCAATATAAAATAAAAATTTTTTTTTAATTTTAAAAATTTTTTAAAAAGAAATGAAGAACGTCTTTGATGGATTTATTAGTAGACTGGACATGGCTGAAGAAAGAATCTCTGAGCTTGAGGATGTATCAATAGAAACCTGCAAAACTAAAAAGCCAAGAGAAACAGGATTAAAAAAAAACCAAAAACAGAATAGACTATCCAAGAACTACAGACAACCACAAAAGGTGTAACATACACATAACGGAAATACCAGAAAGAGAAGAAAGGATCAAAAGAAATATCTGAAACAATAATTTCCCCCAAATCAATGTCACACAACAACCACAGATCCAGGAAACTCAGAGAACAGCAGGCAGGATAAATGTAAAAAGCAACTGTACCTAGGCAATCATACTCAAGCTACAGAAAATCAAAGATAAAGAAAAAATCCTGAAGGAAGCTAGAGGTAAAAAACACTTTCCCTGTGGAGAAACAAAGATAAGAACTACATCTAACTTTTCCACAGCAACCACGTGAGCAAGAAAAGAGTGGAGTGAAATATTTAAAGTGTTGAGAGAAAAAAGCCACAACCTAGAATTCTGTACCTGCAAAATTATCCTTCAAAAGTGAAGGTGAAATAAAGCCTTTCTCAAATAAACAATAATTGAGGGAATTTATTGCCACAGATCTCTCTTTCAAGAAATTTTAAAGGAAGTTCTTATACAGAAGGAAAATAATATAGGTTGGAAACTTGGTTCTACATTAAAAAAGGAAGAGCATAGAAAAAGGAATAGTGAAGGCAAAATAAAACTTTTATTCTTCTTAATTGATTCAACAGATAGTTTTGTTTGAAATAAGAAGAGCAACAATGTATTCAGTTATATATATGTCGTTGTGTGTATGCTTATATATAAGAAAAATGAATGACAGAAATGATACAAGGTACAGGAGGGAGAAATTAGGATCATTTTGGTACAGTGATAACTGAAAGTGGACTTAGATTAGCTGCAAATGTGTATCACAAAATCTAGAGCAACCACTAAAAAAAGGTGAAAAAAAAAAGCAGTGTAACTGATATGCTAAGTAAGGAGAAAAACAGAATCACATAAAATGCTCAATTAAAACTACAAAAGGCAGAAAACAAAGAACAAGGGAAACAAATAGAAACAGTAACAAATATGGCAGATATTAATCCAACTGTATCAACAATCACTTTAACCATCAATGGTCTAAATAAATCAATCAAAAGAGAGTGTCAGAATGGATGCAAAAAACAAGACCCAACTCTATGTTATGTACAAGAAATCCACTTTAAATATAAAGACACAGTAGATTAAAAGAAAATGAATGGAGAAATATATACCATGTTAACACTAATCAAAAGAAAGCTGTATCTTTCAGAAGAAAAAAACCCAAAAAACAGAAAGAATACTTCCTAACTCATGAGGCCAGCCCTACCCTAATACGCAAACAACATAAAGACATTACAAGAAAAGAAAATTACAGACCAATATCTATCACAAACATAGATGCAACAATCCTCAACAAAAAGTAGCAAATTTAATCCGATAATGTATAAAAAGAATTATACACAACCAATAGGTATTTATCCCAAGTATGCAAGGATAGTTCAACACTTGTAAATCAATTAATGTAATCTATCACATCAACAGGATAAAGAAGAAAAATCACATGGTCATATTAATAGATGCATAAAAAACATTTGACAAAATCTTAACACCCATTCATGTTAGAAACTCTCAGTAAACTAGGAATAGAGGGGAACTTCCTAAAGTTGACAAAGAATATCTACCAAAAAATTACAGCTAACATCATATTTAATGGGGAGAAACCAGAAGCTTTCCCACTAAGATCAGGAACAAGGTAAGGAAGCCCTTCTCACCATTTCTTTTCAACGCCGTACTCAATGTCCTAGGTAATGCAATAAGATAAGAAAAAGAAATAAAAGGTATACGGATTGCAAAAGAAGAAATAAAGCTATCTTTGTTCACAGATGACATAACTGTCCATGTAGAAATTCCAAAAGAATCAACCCAAAAAACTGGAACTAATAAGAAATTACAGCAAGGTTGCAGGATACAAGGTTAATATACAAAAGTCAACTGCTTTCTTATATACCAGCAATGAACAACTGGAAATTTAAAATACAGTATCATTCATATCAGCACCTAAAAAACTGAAATACTTAGGTATAAATCTAACAAAATATGTACAATATCTATATGAGGAAAACTACAAAACTCTGATTAAAGAAATCAAACAACTAAATAAATGAAGAGTTATTCCACGTTAATGAATAGGAAGACTCAATATTGTCAAGATGTCAGTTCTTCCCAACTTGATCTACAAATTCAATACAATCCCAATCAAAATCCCAGCAATTTATTTTGTGAATATTAAAAAACTGATTTTAGGGGGGGCAAGAGAAATTAGGAATTTGGGATTAACATATACACACAATTATATATAAAATAGGTAAACAACAGGACCTACTGTATAGTACAGGGAACTATATGCAATATCTTGTAATAACCTATGATAGAAAAGAATCTGGAAAAGTATATATGTATGTATAACTGAATCACTTTGCTGTACAGTTGAAACTAACACAGCATTGTAAATTAACTATACTTCAATTAAAAAGAACTGATTTTAAAGTTTATATGGAGAGGCAAAAAAAAACCGAATAGCCAATGCAATATTGAAGGAGAAGAACAAAGCTGGAAGGTTGACACTACCTGACCTCAAGACTTATTATAAAGCTACAGTAATCAAGACTATGTGGTATTGGAAAAAGAACAAACAGATCAATAGAACAGAATAGAGAACCCAGAAATGGACCCACATAAATATAGTCAAGTGATCTCTGACAAAGGAGAAAAGGCAATCAACAAAAAAAAAGATAGCCTTTTCAACAAATGGTGCTGGAACAATATGCACATACAAAAAAATTAATCTAGACACAGACCTTACATTCATCACAAAAAATTACCTCAAAATGGATCACAGATGTAAATGTAAAATGTAAAACTATAAAACTCCTAGAAAATAGCATAGCAGCAAATCGAGACGACCTTAGGTTTGGCGATGACCTTTTAGATACAACTCCGAAGGCACAATCCATGAGAGAAAGAACTGTAACCCAGACTTTATTAAAATTAAAAATTTCTGCTCTGAAAAAGATGCTGTCAAGAGAATAAAAATAAAATTCACAGAATGGGAGAAAATATTTGCAAAGACATATCTGATAAAGGACTATTATTAAAAATATACAAAGAACTCTTAAAACTCACAGTAAGAAAACGAACAATGCAATATAAAAATGGGACAAAGACCTTAAGGGACATCTCACCAAAGAAGACACAGATGGCAAGTAAGCATATGAAATGATGCTCCACATCATATGTCATCAGGGAATATAAATTAAGACAACAATAGATACCATTATACACCTCTTAGAATGGCCAAAATTCAGAACACTGACAAAATCAAATGCTGGTGAAGATGTGGAGCACAGGAGCTCTCATTCATTGCTGGTGGGAATGGAAAATGACACAGCCACTTTGGAAGACAGTTTGGCAGTTTCTCACAAAATTAAACATATTCTTACCATACAATCCAGAAAATGTGCTCATTGGTATTTACCCAAAGGAGTTCACAACTATGTCTACACAAAAACCTACACACACATGTTTATAGCAGCTTTATTCATAGTTGCCAAAACTTGGAAGCAACCAAGATGTCTTTCAGTAGGTAAAAGGAGAAATAAACTATGGTATACATCCAGATAATGGTATATTAACCAGAGCTAAAAGGAAATGAGCTAGTAAGGTGTGAAAAGACATGGAGGAAAGTTAAATGCATATTACTAAGTGAAAGAAGCCAATATAAAAAGGCTACATATTGTACAATTCCAACTATATGACATTACAAAAAGGACAAAACTACGAAGACAATAAGATCAGTGCTTGCCAGGGGTTAGCAGGGAGGGAGGGATGAACAGGCCAAACACAGAGGACTTTTAGGGCAGTGAAAATACTCTGTATTATACTGTAATGGTGGATATATGTCATTATACATTTAACCAAACCTATAAAATGTACAACGCCAGTAGTGAACCCTAATGTAAACTGTGGACTTTGGGTGCTAATGACATCTCAATGTATCAATAGATTCATTAGTTACAACAAATGTACCATTCTGGTGGGGGATGTTGATAATGGGGGAGATTATGCATATGTTGGAACAAGGGGATATATGGGAATTCTCTGTACCCTCCTCTCAATTTTGTTGTGAGCCTAAAAATGCTCTTTTAAAAAATTAACAGAGCCTCAGGGACCTGTGTGAGTATAACAAAAGATCTAAGATTCATGTAATCGAAGTACCTGAAGAAGAGTAAAAGGATGAGGCTGAAAAAGTACTCAAAGAAATAATGGCTAAAATTTTCCCAGTTTGGCAAAACACATTTGCAAGCTACAGTTGCAAGAAGCTCAGCGAACCTCAAAGAGAATAAACCAAAAGAATACATTCCAAGACACATTATATTTACACTTCTAAAATCTAAAGACAAAGAAAAAATCTTGAAAGAAGCCAGAGAAAAAAGATGTCTTAAAGGTATCTTAAATACAGGGTAAAACAATCAGAATAACAATGGAATTCTTATCAGAAATCATGGAAGCCAGAGGGAAGTGGCACAATATTTTTCAAGTTATAAAAGAAAAGAACTGTCAACCAGAATTCTAACCAGCAAAAATATCTTTCAGAAAAAAAGACATTCAGGAAATCAAGACATTCTCAGATGAAGGAAAACTAAGAGAGTTTGTTGCAAGCCAACTTACGGTAAAAGAATGTCTAAAGAAGTCCTCTAAACAGAAAGGAAACAATGAAAAGAGGAGACTTGGAACATCAAGAAGGAAGGAAGAACATGGTAAACAAAAATATGGGTAAATACAATGAGCTTTCCTTCTCTTGAGTTTTCTAAATTGCATTTGATGGTTGAAGCAAAATATTATATCAACATCATTAATCATTAGAGAAATGCAAATCAAAACTATAATGAGGTATCACCTCACACCGGTCAGAATGGCCATCACCAAAAAATCTACAAATGATAAATGCTGGAGAGGGTGTGGAGAAAAGGGAACCCTCTTGCATTGTTGGTGGGAATGTAAATTGATAGAGCTACTATGGAGAACAGTATGGACGTTCCTTAAAATACTAAAAACAGAACCACCATACAACCCAGCAATCCCAGTACTGGGCATATACCCTGAGAAAACCATAATTCAAAAAGAGTCATGTACCAAAATGTTCATTGCAGCTCTATTTACAATAGCCAGGACATGGAAGCAACCAAAGTGTCCATCAACAGATGAATGGATAAAGAAGATGTGGCACATATATACAATGGACTATTACTCGGCCATAAAAAGGAACGAAACTGAGTTATTTGTAGTGAGGTGGATGGACCTAGAGACTGTCATACAGAGTGAAGTAAGTCAGAAAGAGAAAAACAAATACCATATGCTAACACATATATATGGAATCTAAAAAAAAAAAAAAATGGTCATGAAGAACCTAGGGGCAAGATGGGAATAAAGATGCAGGCCTACTACAGAATGGACTTGAGGATACAGGGAGGGGGAAGGGTAAGCTGGGACAAAGTGAGAGAGTGGCATGGACATATATACACTACCAAATGTAAAATAGATAGCTAGTGGGAAGCAGCTGCACAGCACAGGGAGATCAGCTCGGTGCTTTGTGACCACCTAGAGGGGTGGGATAGGGAGGGTGGGAGGGAGGGGGATGCAAGAGGGAAGAGATATGGGGACATATGTATATGTATAACTGATTCACTTTGTTATAAAGCAGAAACTAACACACCATTGTAAATCAATTATACTCCAATAAAGATGTTAAAAAATATATATAACACTGCCTCAGGTGGTTCTATATGTATGTAAAGGAAATATTTAAGGCAATTATATCATAAATGGGGAGAGTAAAAGCATAAAAGGGAGGAAAGCTCCCTACTTCACTGGAACTGGTAAAATGACAACACCAGTAGACTGCATTAATATATATGTATATAAAATATATAAAATACCTAGAGCAGTCACTAAAAAAATCTACAGAGAAATACATATAAAAACATATACATAAGTCAAAATGGGATTCTAAAAAATTTTCAAGTAACACACAAGAAGGCAGAAAATAGAAAACAGAAACAAAAATCAAAGAAAAGAAAAAGGCAGACTTAAGCCTTAACATATCAATAATTACATTAAATTTAATTTCTTTTTTAATTTTTTCTAATATCTTTATTGGAGTATAACTGCTTTACAATGTTGTGTTAGTTTCTGCTGTACAACAAAGTGAATCAGCTATATATGTATACATATATCCCCATATTACATTAAATTTAAATGGTCTAAAATACATCAATTAAAAGAGATTGACAGAATTTTTTCTTTAACTACAAGCTGGCTATAAGAAACTCACTTCACATTTAATAATATAGGCAGTTTGAAAGTTAAACAATAAAGTTAACAATAAAGGCAGTTAAAAAATGAAAAGATTAATACCATACATATATAGAAAGCCTCTACAACTCAATAAAAAGACAATTTATTATAAATACCAGGAGAAATATAATTCCCAAAACAGAAATGAAATACCTGTAATAATAGGTAAGGATGCACAATTTCATTACAAATCATATATTTGCAAATTAAAACCTACTATAATATATATTTCACCCATCACATTTGTACAAACTAATTACTACATTCAGTTTTAGCAAGTGTGCAGTAAAACAGGCATTTTAATGTATAGTTTGTTTGAAAACATTGGAATTGATTATTTATTAAAAGTACATGTGTAGGGACTTCTCTGGTGGCGCAGTGGTTAAGAATCCACCTGCCAATGCAGGGGACACGGATTCGAGCCTGCTCTGGGAAGATCCCACATGCCGCAGAGCAACTAAGCCCATGCACCACAACTACTGAGCCTGCACTCTAGAGCCCGCGAGCCACAACTACTGAGCCCATGTGGCACAACTACTGAAGCCCGTGGCGCCTAGAGCCCATGCTCCACAACAAGAGAAGCCACCACAATGAGAAGCCCACGCACCGCAATGAAGAGTAGCCCCCACTCACCACAACTAGAGAAAAGCCCGCGCGCATCAGCGAAGACCCAATGCAGACAAAAATAAATAAATAAATAAATAAATAAATGTGTAAGTCAATTAGGAAATTATAGCATAAGGTGTAACACTTACCAAATGATATAGACCTTGATCTTATACTGGAAAGATATTAAAAATATGCATAGTTTTAAAAGAGGATGAAAAGACAACCTACAGACTGGGAGACAATATTTGCAAACCACAATTCTAACAAAGGACTATTATCTAGAATATATAAAGAAAACTCAACAATAAAAAAGCAAATAATCCAATTAGAATATGGGTAAAAGACACAAAGAGAGATTTTACTGAAGAAGATATTAACTGGCAAATAAGCACCAAAAAGATGTTCAAGATCATCAGCCATCAGGGAAGTGCGAATTAAAGCCACATGATATCTCTACACAGTTATTAGAATAGTTAAAATAAAATTGACAACACCAAATTCTCACAGGATGGCACACACATAGCTGATAAAACTATAAAATGTTATAGCCACTCTGGAAAACTTTGTCAGTATCTTTTGAAACTAAATATGCAATTACCATACAACTGAGCAATTGCACTCCTGGGTATTCATCCCAGAGCTACGAAGTCAGAAATAAAACATGCTGAGTTATTTTAATATAAGGAAAAAAATTTTACAACAAATAGCATTACAAAGATACATAGATTCACTTCATAATGATAAAAAAAGTACAATTCACCAAGGACATATAACATTTTTAAATGTGTATGCACCTAAAACATAGTATTTAGAGAAAATATTGCAGACTTAAATGCATATATTAAAATAAGCATAAATAAGCTAAAAATTTATCTGAAGAAGTTAGAAAAATAAACACAAAGTAGGTAGAAGGAAGGAAATAATGATGATAAGATTACAAATATAATGAAATAGAAATCAAACATACACTAGAGAAGATTACAAAGCCAAAATATTAAAAAGACTAAAGAGAAACCAAAAACAAATTTATGCAAAAAAATTTAGAAAATTTATAAGAAAAGTAAAAACCCCTAGGAAAAAACTAATGGAACAAAACTGATTCCAGAAGATATAGAAAATCTGTATATTTCCAAACCATTAGAGGAATGAAACCAGAAATTTAAAAATCACTCCCCCTAAAATTAATAAATCTAGGACAGATTACTTGACCAGTGAATTCTACCAAACATTCAGGGAATAAATAACCCAAACCATACTTAACCTCTTTCAGAATATACAAAATAAGAAAACACTTCTATACTCATTTTTAGGCTACGATATACTCAATATTAACATCTGGTAAAGAAAGTATGAGAAAAAAAATTACAAACCAATCTAATTTATGAATGTGGATGCCAAAAAAGTCCTAAAAATAACCTTAATCAAATAATATGTAAAATTGAATAAAACAACATATAAAAATAATAATAAAAGTAGATTCATAACCAGGGGTAAAAAGTTAACATTAGAAAATTAGGTTTAACATTAGAAAATAATCACTAATAAATTAAAGGAAAAAAACCATATGACAATCTCAATATATGCCCAAAAAAAGCACATTTGATAAGTCAATATCCATTATAAAACTCTTTGACATATTAGAAACAGACAGTAATTCTCTTCCAGAAAGCAGGGATGCAATAATAAATAATTGCATTCCCCATAATTAGCTTTGTGCCTGACACAGAATAGAAAGGAGGTTAATAAAAGTTGAACGGATGAAAGAATGAGTAATGGTTTGAAAGTGGTAATATACATCCAAAAGAAAGTTTCCAACTGCCTTCCAACTGCATTATACATGGAATGTAGGACAATGTGCAGCTTCCATTCAAAAGGATAGCAGAGGAAGCAGAGACCTCAAATTTGTTAAAGCCAGAAGGTAAAGAAAACTTGCATTAATAGGTTTTGAGGGAAAAAAATTTTTATATGCTACATAAGAAGAGCAAGGGTTTCAAAGACAAAGTTTGGAAAGTAGAGGAACAATAGGAGGTTAAGACAGGGAGAAAAGCCAGCGTTGATAAGAGAATGAAAAAAAGTAATGGGTTTTAATCAAGGATGACTGATATGTGGCCTCATGAAAAAACCCAAGCCCCCTCCAAACAGAATCCTATTTAAAAGTATAGTACTCTTAATACACAGAAAGAAAATAATCAAAATTTTCTCCCCTTAAATTTATTTCTTAAATCTCTGATCACTGATACTCTTTAGCAGGCAAAAAGTATTGGCAAGTGACAAAAATTAGGTAATAGCAAGAAAATATTAAAAATAAAAATTAGCTGATCATAATTCATTTAAATGGATAGTTCCAGGCAGAATGAAGTAGTCTGTAACAGAACAACTCTCATGCTGAAAATAACTAGAAAACACGAAACAAACCAAAACAGAAAGGACTAAAGAGGCTAAGAATTCCTAAGAAAGAACTCCTGATAACTGAACTGACAAAGTGCAGCTGACATCTGCTGATTCTGGCTATGAGCAAGAGGTCTAAATGCTGGCTTGGTCCCAGCAGAGGGCCAATGCCAGGGGATAAAAAAAAGAGCATAGTTTTATTGGGTCTCAAAGAGCTGAAGAAACAAAACTGAAGACTCAAAAGACCTCATAAACTTGACTATTTCCCTTCATTCAGCTCAGCCTCTAATTGCATTATAGTAATCAGCCCACCACACTCCCAATTTCTCCCTAGCAAACAGAAGACAATATCATCCGGAGCCTCTAACTTTTCTTATAACAATGTATGGAATTCAATCAAAAAATTACTGGGCACACCAAAAGATAAGGACAAATCACTAAAAAGTAAGACTGTAAAGGAATAGAAATAAAAAGTAAGACTGTAAAGGAATAGAAAGTAGAATGGGCTGAGGGGAGGAGGGAAGGGGAGTTACTGCTTAATGGGTACAGAGTTTCAGTTTTGCAACATGAAAAGAGTTGCAAGAGTTCTGGAGATAAATACTAGTGATGACTGCATAACAATGTGACTGTATCTATACCACTGAGCTGTACACTTAAAAATGATTAAGATGGTAAATTTTATGTTATATGTATTTTATCACATTTTTAAAAAAGAAACAGACCAACAGGTGAGCCAGATATTGAAATAAAAAGAGAATAGCTATAAAATATCAATGATTAATATACTCAAAAGGGATGAAATGTCATTTGTAAAAGAGGAGAATTAACCAAAGAATTGGAATCTTAAGAAAAATAATTGAATGGAAATTTAGAAGGAAAAAATATGATTAAAGTTAAGAATTCAGTAAATGAGTTTAAAACCAAATTAGACACAGCAGAAGGCAGGGTTAGGTAACAGGTCAATAGAAGATCTCTAAGTTGAAACAAAGAGAAAAACAAATGGAAGATACATACATATGGGAAACAATGAAAAGTAACTTAAATGAATATATTTCAGTGGTTATGAGTCTGCAGAATCACATTGTATTAGTTATTTATTACCAATAAGTTGTTTCCAGTTTATATAAGATTAAATATTCATTCATTCATCCTAACACCTATTAAACTCCTATTATATATACATAGCAATATGCTGGGCACTAGAGTTACAAAGATATTTAGTGAGACACAGTGCCTGCCCTCAAGACACTCATGGTCACAGGAGACACACAAGTAATGCTTAAGCCACTCTTAACAATAAGGAGTGCACTAGAATTTAGCCAGTAGATTTGGAGAGGAGGTAGGAGGTTCATTTTGGACAGAGTAAGTAGCCAAAAGCATGATGGTGAGATAGGAAGAACATAAAAGGTAAGGAAGTTAAACAATTTCAGTATATCTGGAGTATAGGATATAGTAGTGACAGTAAGGTGAAATGAGCAGGCATAGGTTAGCAGGAACTAGATAATTATTTGCCACATTTTTAAGAGAAAGGTGAAAAATGTCACAAGATCTCTATGATGTTCTGAAAGGGACATAGTATTTCACAAAGTGTATGCCTTTCAAGTGCCTTACTAGTTGAACAAGTTTGAAAAATACTCAATAATAAGATAGTCTAAACACTACATGACACTAAAGATCCTTCATAATCTGATCCAAACTTTTTTTTTCCAGTCTCATTTACCTGAGTTCTTTAAGATACAGACACACCAATCAGTGTTTCAAATATACAGACACACCAATCAGTGTTTCAAATATACCCTAATTTTCACACTTCCATGACCTGCACAAGCCATTTCTTCTGCCTACACTCCCTCCTCCAATTCATTGTCTAGTGAACTTTTAATCATCTAAGGTTTAGTTTAACAATTTTTCCTTAATGCCTTTCCAAATGCCTTGCTCCAAGAATAATTAATAATTCCCTCCATAGTGCTCCCAGAGTATTCATTTATTTATAAGATGTTTGAGTGCCTAATATATGCCAGGCACTTGGAATGCATCAATGAACAAAAAAAGACAAAGATCCCTGTTTTCATGGAGCACCTCATTGAAACTCTGAAGAAGGTGACAGTATGAAAAGGGAAAAGAGGAGCACATATACTTTGAAAAATCTTCTTAAGTGACTATTATTCCCTCCTCCAACTGTTCTAACCTAGGTGGAGAATTACAGCATTAGAAAGCATTACAAAAAAATTGTAATGAAAGCTAAATTTAAAACATAACAAGAGCAATACAAAAGACATTGTTATATTTTCTTATATAAATTCTTACTTGTCTTTTCCTCTAATTGATTAACTTTATCTCTGGACTCCTCTAGCAGAAATGTTAACTCTTTCATTTTATTTTCTTTCTCAGTACTTTGGATCAATAGCAGTGATACCTAAAATGAAATATTTAAATAATACATCATAGATATGAAAAATTAAATATGACACCTTAGCATTTATCATTATCTGTGATTATTTTATGTACTTGCTTATATGCTTTTCAGCTGTCTGTGCCTGGCATTTAGTATGTGCCTGCACAATAAACATTTATTGAATGAAGGAATGAACAAACTAATGCAATATACCCAATATTACAGTTATCACTTAGAAGATTATATATTGAAATCTACTCGTTCATTTATTCCATAAATATTATTGAGCACCTAATCTGTTCCAGAAACCATAATATGCACTGAATATACAGAGATGATGGAACTCACCTTCAAGAAACTCACAGCCTAGACCAGGAAACAAACAACTATACTTGAATATTATTAGTAATAGGACAAAAATGTTATAGGAATCAAGAAAGGAACACCTAAATCAGTCCTGGGGGAGGTAATCAAAAATTAATCCTTCTCAGAGAACTGAACTGAGTCTCGATAGACAAGTACAAATTAATCAGGCTGTGGGGGAAATGAACATTCTAGACTTGTATGAGAACACAAAGGATCAAGAGATCATGCTTCTATTCAGAGAACTGAAAATATTCAGATGGCTAGAATACAGAGTGCATGTAAAGAAAAGGTGAAAGATAAACTCATAAAGATAGACTGAAGACTTGCAGATTCAACATGGCAGAAAGACCTCTCTGCCCTATTTTCATCTTCAAATCACCCAAAAAATAACCAGGAAAACAACAAAGATGGACTTCATCTTCCATGAAACCACGAGACTTCTATAATCCAAACCACAACATGTAAAAAAGGAAAGCAGTTAGAAGGAACAGAAAATGATTTAGCATAGAAAAGCAAGGTCAAAACTAAGAGTCTAGGGGCTTCCCTAGTGGCGCAGTGGTTAAGAATCTGCCTGCCAATGCAGGGGACACGGGTTCGCGCCCTGGTCCCGGAAGATCCCACATGCCGTGGAGCAACTAAGCCCATGCGCTGCAGCTACAGAGCCTGCGCTCTAGAGCCTATGAGCCACAACTACTGAGCCCATGTGCCACAACTACTGAAGCCCACGCACCTAGAGCCCGTGCTCCAAAACAAGAGAAGCCACCGCAATGAGAAGCCTGCGCACTGCAACAAAGAGTTGCCCCCGCTCACCGCAACTAGAGAAAGCCCACGCGCAGCAACAAAGACCCAGCGCAGCCAAATAAATAAATAAATAAATATAAATTTTTAAAAAAAAATTAAAAAAAAAAAAACTAAGAGTCTACACAGGGAAGATTACAAAAGAGAAGCAAGATAATTCAATCCCAAAGAAACAGAATGTTTCAAGAATTAGAAGCAACAGACACTGTGGAAGGTAGGTATGAAACAGGAGACTAAGTATAAGGAGACTGGAAGTCTGCAAAGAGTAGTAAGACCTCCCTAGGCCCTCTTAACCCTCCTTCCCTGGACTCTACTCCCTGAAAGCCAATGTAGTCAGAGAATTAACCTACTCCATCTTTATAAGAGACACTGGCATGATCAAATTGAAAAACAGAATCTCTAAACCTGGGTATTCCAGGCACAGGAAGGGGTGGAGACAAAGGATATAATTGAGAAGTCAGCATATGGAATGATGAGACTCAGCTTGTCCTTCCTACCCTGCCAACCCAGCCCCAAAATGCCATCAGCAAAGTTTACATTCCCCGGCAGGAATTTGGAGAACTCCAGAAAAAAAAAGCCTTACAAATAATGACATTTAGGAGTCCCCAACAAAAACACTAGCTGGCCACAGCATAATTTTACAGGGAACCCCCCAAATCTGTAAGCTCTGCTCATGTACCCAGGATTCCAACAAGCTTCTTAGCACTTTATTCTATTTTTGTGTTCTGTAGTAATAAGCACAATTTTAAATTTTAAGAAGACCTCCTTCTTTCAGAAATCTGGTTTAAAAAATACAGTTAAAATACAGAAAAAATTGTTAACTCTTTCAAAAGATCGAAGTATAACACATAAATCAGAATTCTATCATTTAACCAGAACTTAAAGAAAACTCTAAGAATCTTCTCTGTACTTTCAATTAACATTTGCCATTATTGTTCAAGTAGATATCCTTATTATCTATAATTACAAGGTATCTGTGGCAAGTCAGATAAAAACTCAGGAAAAATAGGGGGAAGTAGAGAGATGAGGACTCCTTTCTATATTTCATTTTCCATTCTGGATTCAGAAGGCTTGAAACTGTTAAAGTTGGCATAATAATCATCTGAAATCAACATTCTTGTGACTGCAAAAGCACACAGACTCACCATTTTCAAGTCTCGCACTATGTGTCATTAATAGAAAGAAGCAAAAGAATGTTTTAGTTCCCCTTCATTGGTGTCATAAATAGTGTATTTCAAAATAAACTGCAAAATGTGGGTTGAGTGGTCAATCATCATCATCTTTGTATTTTATGAGGTTTTTGTCTGAACAAAACTTCTCACAAAATAATATATTTTTACAGCAATGTCCTAAAACCCACTAATATACTGCAGAAGATTCACTGATTTTAAAAAAGGGCTAGCATTTAGTATGTATAAATTTGAGTCAATGGAAATTAAGGCAAATGGAAAATATATTTAAATATGTATAATATTAAAATTCTCTCAGAAATTTATCAAGCAGGCAGCAAGTACAAATTTCTCTTGAAATTTTAAGTATCTCATGAATTAGCGAATATAAAGAATACAGAAAGTTGATTTTTAAAAAATACCTGCTTTTCCTTGTTATTTACTTCCTTCTTGTATTGTTCGTCAAGACGTTGGATTTTTTCATAATCTTCCTTTACTTTAAAAATAAAACAAATATACTTTAATATCTTAACATAATTGTATAACAAACAAAATTTTTAGTTTCTGATATTTTATTTCACTTCCTTATTTATCTAGATATTAAACCCCAAAGGTTTCTAACAAGTTAAAACTGCTATTTTCTTGCTGCTTTCTGTTTAGTAAAATAAAGAATTTAAATAATGTCAAAGTTACAATAACTTTTAAAAATTCTATCATTCTTATAATAGCAGATATATAAAAGTTTTTTCTTTATAACACACTAGTCTGAAATAACAGATTTTAAATGTGTATGTATATTATTATTTTAACATGCAACTTGACCAAGAAATGTAAAAATAAGACCAAATCACACTTCAAGTCACCAAATCACACCATTATATAAACCATAATTTGATTTCAGGGAGAATGTAGCTTTTGAAGCCAAAAGGGTATTTTTAACATATACCAATTCCCTGCCACATTCCACAAGATTTTGAAGGGCTTATAAAACCATATACAATACAGAAATTTTCAATAGTTTAGGCATCAAGCTGAAGGTATGAAAACATTAGCAGAATCTAATAAAAATATAAACAGCAAAAGAGTAATATAAAAAATAAGTATTCCTACACTTAAAATGGATTTCCAGTCTGGAATTCTCAGCTTGCACACGAAGTTCCTCAAAAGCTATTATCATTTTCTGAAATATATTTAACTTTTAAGAATCATACTTAGACTTTTTAAATAGCTTTCCTCAAACAATGAAAATAATAAATTTGTATCATGTGATCATTATATTTAAAACTATACAACTCTGAATAATAAAAATTCCATAACTTTTAACAATTAAATAATTTACTAAAATATTAAGAGTGCCTATTAAGGTAGCTTCCCAGGCGCTTAAAGGCACTGAAGACAGGTTATATATTACCAAACAGCAGCAAAACAATTGTTGGTACTCTAGTCATTTACTTAATAGCCCATATCAAAATCTGTAATTTTCTGTTGATTTTTGCTTACGTATTTCTGTCTTCACTAAAGTGTAACCTCTGTGAGGTCTCTCCCCATAAGAGTTCAAATTATACTTCCATTACCTGGCAGCATGAGTTCATTCAACATTCAACAAATCCTGATTTGTAAAATTGGATGAATTCATTTATTCATTTAATAAATAGTTACTGAGAGTCAATTATGTGCCAGGCACTGTTTTAAGCACTTAGGATATAAGACAAAGTCCTTACCCTATTGGTACTAACTTATATTCCAGTGTAAGAAAGAATATATACACACACAAATACACACACACATACACACACACACGTATATCAAATAAATATCATGTAGTTTTAAGTGCTCTTCAGAAAAGTTAGAGAAGGTGAGGAGATAGAGGATAATTGAATAGAAAGACATTTTAGGTAAAGTAGTAAAGGGGATAATAAAAAAGCAGAATGAAGCTTATGAGTTTGCATAAGATCTTGGATACAAAAGTTCTAGAGAGAAGGAACAAATTCAAAGAAGCAAGATCAGAAAGAGCTTAGCAAGTTTGAGAAACAAAAAAGAAAGGAACAACTATAGAAGAGAAGCAAAGTGGAAAATGACAGGGGATGGGGTAAAAAAGGTAAACAGGCACCAGACACAGATTGATAATACTGGTATGTTTTTCAAATTAATGGTTAAGTGTCACAATGTGCTAGTCTCTGACACAGAGTTAATATCTAATAAATTAAGTTAAATGGTGTCACCAACATGTAAATTCAAAAAATACTAAAAACAGAACATTAATACTCATGGTATAGAACCCTGGGAATTTTATTGGATATAATCATATATCAAAAGATAAATAATAATCCCTTTAGCAAGAACAAGTGTTCATATCTTTGTAGCTATCACTCTAATTTGCTTAGAAGTGCCTCTGCTTAAAATATTCAAATTTTCAATACCACTTACCTCAATGTTACTATTTAGGTCCACATAAACTTGCCTAGTTTCTTCCCGCTCATATTCATCTATTATAAATATAAAATATTTCAAAAGTAAATTTTAAAACAATTACACTTCCAATAAGATAATACTCAAATGTCTCCGGTAAACATTAAAATATTTAAGAATCTGTGTTAGTAAAGGGCACTGGTATATCTTCTGAGTCTTTTAAAGTAGTATCAAAAGCAGCTTCACAGTAAGGTATGGTCATACTTCATGACATAACCTCAAATGCTAGGTGCTGTTCAATTATCTCTAATTTCCTTTTATAGAATTACTACTATTCATTAATTTATTCAAACTTTGTAAAATATATTTACAGTTTTAGCCTTTACAATAAGTAGGGATTTAACCATTAGTCTATGAAGTATTTTTCCTTTGTATATTTAAGATTCATGAAGTACATGTGAAAGGCAAAGCTCACTCCTGTTTCTGCTCTATCTCTGAGGAGGCAGGAAAGAGGATAAATCTCAAGACCAGAGGAACAAGTTAAGAATAGGTGTAGCCCCAAGGACAAATCTCCTGTAAATCCTCTATAATATTTTTTAGGGTTTTTTTTTGTTTGTTTTTTTTTTTAACCTGAGCAATGATTCCCTCTAACTATACTCAAGCCTTGAGTAAAGTTAGTAAAACTTAGAGTTGATAGGTGGTGCTGTAGAGAATTAAGGCACGAGGCAGGAAAAGAAATGCAGCTGTCCCATCATCATTCCCCCAGGTAAGGCCAAGCATCACAGAAACCACATTAGACTAAAGGGAGGGTATTAGTCCTATATTCTCAGTAACAAGCTGCAAAACAAGAGAACGGCAGCTACGATAGACTCAAATGTCAATGAAGAGCCAAATGAACTGACTTTAGAAGAATACAAGTATCCTAAACCCCTCAAAAATACTGGAGAGAGCTCTAGACTTATCACAGCACATGGAACAGGAGCCAAACCACTTTTATTTGAATATTAAAGGGCTGGAAAATTTAAAGAAATAAAGACAGAACACATCAGCATTTCAATAGAAAGATGGTTCATCCTTCTCACTCCATCTATTCACTGTCTCATATTCACTAACAAACACATTTAGCAACAAACCTTCTCTATTCCACAGAAATTATTTGCGCCAAAGAACTGCATTCTATTGCCAACACCTCCAAGCTTCCCATTACCACTACCACCAGTACTTCCAAAATACCCTCCAGTCATTCTTCCAATAGGTAAGTACTAAAAAGCAAATAAATAAAACTACAAAAAAGAAAATAAATTGGTATAGATGTACTTTACAGTTGTCAGGAGCAAGTTGCTACAGGTGGCATAGAGAAGGGACTTTCGTAGCAGAGTGTTCTAATGTACTGACATAATACTGTAACAATACAAGCCTACCTTTTTGGTTTTCCTGGTATCTATCTATCTAACTCCCCACCCCCACCTCACTCCCTTATTCCCTCCTCCCTTCCCTCTCTCTCCCCTCTCCCTCCTCTCTCTCTCATACACACACACACACACACACACACACACACACACACACTTACTTTGCCCTAATTTGGCCAACTAGATCTTGCTGCACTCATCATCTTAAATAAGAAATGATTCAACCAAAAGCAAAGAAAATGTCTTTGAGTTTCAAAAGCCCAGTGTTGGGATTAGGGGAAAGATTCAAGGTATAAACAAGTAATAGATTTTCAAAATATATAAGTCAGAGCAAAGCTTCCATCCTCTAGACCTAAGAAATATTTACCAGTTTGTAAGGAAGAAGCCTTTAAAAGGGGAAGCTGAGAGAGCTTATTAGATTCTGGCAGGTACTTAAGAAAGGGTTCTGTAGCCCTCTACCCTCACCAAGCTAAGCCTCAGGGTTGGGGAACACAGAAATCCCAGAGAGTTAGGGCAAACCAAGAGTAGAGTGGGGCTGTGCTTTTTTTTTTCTTCAGTATAACTCTAGGAAGATGACAAAACCTGAGACGAAATGCCTGTGAAATATATATAGACAGGTAGGGCCTTAAACAGCTTCACAATTTCCCTTGTTCCAACACGTTGTGCAACTGAGCATGGTGGGATAAAGCACAGAGAACCAGCATACCTGAATAGGCCCTGAGGACTGGTATGAGGAACAGCTCACCAACTATCTATGTGGACCAATAACTGAATACCAATCGAAATGATGAAAGTCTCAGAGGATAGATGACTGAGAAACAAACGTCCCTCTCTACCACATGGTACTATATGGGCACCCCCCAATTTACATACAATCCCAGGGAAAGAAGAAAAATTCCCAAATTTACTGAGATAATTTCTTCCACGCTAGCAGAATGAAGGCTTTAAGATATAAAGATATAAAAAAGATATAAAAATATAAAAAAAATAAACATAAAATATAAATATAAATAAAGATATAAAAAAATCTTAAAAATTAAGATTTTTTTAACATTTTAAGACATAAAAATCTTGTGCATACTTGAGTTTGTTGACTAAAATCACTCAGAATCATATATTCTACAAAATTTATCAGAGTACGAGAAAACCACACAGAAGGGACAGAAAAGAGATTCAGCTACCATAAGTAGAGCCATGCAAGGTGAAAACATTAGAAATTGCTCAGTGACCTGCCGTACAACTATAAATATAAAAAGAGGATTCAACCACTATACTAGGACCAAGCTCAGTTTATCACCTAGTTTGTTTATTTAGTCTAGATAGTTCTTGCTTTTTTCAATGATGTATATGGTTAGAAAACCTACACGAGGCCTATGAAAAAATACTGTCAAACAAAGAAAAGGGAACATGAAAGATGTTAAAAGGAACAGCCCATCTCTGAAAATGAACTCTAGAGAATTCAGATGAAGATTTCAGAAAACTATTTGGTATTCTCAACAGAACCAAGAAAATATGGTCTCAGTGAAAGAGGAAGATACAGTCATAAAGAAAGAACAGGCCACGTTAGAAATTCAAGAAATGGGGTGAATTAAATAGAAAAAATAAATAAGGAGGAAAGGGGCAATGGATTAGATAATGAGAGACTCAAAGGAACTAGAGATTAGAGGCAGGACAGGAAAGAACTGATACTTCAGAAGTCAAATTGTTTCCTAATACAGGAAACAAACGTAAATAGAAGGGGTGGGGGAACAAATATTAAAACAATTAGAGAAATGATGAACAGAGGGCCAACAAACAAATAATAAGTATGCCCAAACAGAAATCAGAATAAGTGACCAAAGATATCATAAGGCTTTCCTGGTCTAAAGAAATAGACTGGTGCACATAGATTCAAATGATTGCACTGACAAAACTGTAAATTATAAGGATCAAGAAAATGCCAGAGTCCCGGCAAGGGGGAAAATATACGCATAAATACATATACTATATATTTAGGTAGAAATCTAGGTATAGATAAATGGAACTATGATTATCCCCATTTCACAGATAACAAAAGTGTGACACAGAAAAATTATGTTATTTGCTAGGATCCCAAAATAATAAGTGGTGGTACATGATTAAAACACAGGTCTGCCTAATGAAATCCAGTAGAGATAAATGCAAAGAATGTTATTTGGATCCAAAAATCTAAATGCACTTGCAAAGAATGACGTAAAAAAAAAAAAGTGAAAGATTTTAATTACTAGTGAAGTCACTAAAGCCTATAATACAATGTGACTATCAAATAAGCTGACTTTAGAGTTCATTAATGACACCTACAATTAGACAAGAAATAGTCCTTTATACGGGTCAAGTTACACATTAGATTACCTCATACAGATCTGGACTCCTAAATATAACAACAATATTCAAACAGATCAACCAAAATAACAAAAGTACAAAGAATCTTGAAACATCTAGGCTGAAGAAGACAAGATTCAAAAAGGACAAGTAACCACCTTTAAAAATCTAAAGAGATAAAAAAGTGCTTAGACTTTTTCTGTATGCCTTAAGGAGAAGAATTACAATAAGAAGAGAGAAATTACAAAGAGATTTCAGTATAAGAGATTTCAACAGGGAATTCCCTGGCGGCCCACACTTTCACTGCAGGGGGCCCAGGTTCCATCCCTGGTGGGGAACTAAGATCCCTCAAGCTGCGTGGTGTGGCCAAAAAAACAAAAAGAGAGAGAGAGAGAGATTTCAACATAAAAATAAGAGCTGTGCTTAAATGACAGCCTCGCGGTTAGTGGGTTTCCAACACTGAATATGTTCAAACCCAGGAAAGACTACCACTTGGTAGTCACAAAGGAAATTATTAATTTCCTATAAAAGAATTAAAGCAATGGATATGTAAATAGACCAAAAAGCTTTAAAGTCCTTTTCAACACTAAGTAATTTAGATTAAGGAATAAGGCTACAGAAAAAAAAAAAAATGTAATGCAGTACTTCAAATGGCAGGCTAAAGAATTCCAATGTACTTAATGTGAGCAATAGACACCCATTTAAAGGGTTTTTTTTTTTAAGGTACATCTAAGAACAAATTTATTCTTTATTTATTCATTCATGAATTTATTTATTGCCTGCTATCTTCACAGACACTGTGCAAAGTGTTGAATATACTGAGTCAAATAAGACATGATCCCTTGCCTGCAAGCTTACAGCTAGATGTAGTAGGTACTCAATATTTGTTGAAGGAATTCATAAATACATGGTAAAGGTATACTAAGGGTACTAAGTAAAAGAAGAGGAGCATCTAAGTCAGAGTGAAAAATTAGGGAATATTTCCCAAGGGTGATAGTAATTACTCTGAGTTTTGAAGGACAAATATGAATTAACAAGATAAAGAAGGAAGGAGGATCAGCCAATAAACATATGCAAAAACTCAGAAGTATAATCTGTTTAGGGGTTAACAAGTAGTTCTCCATGAGCTTGTGTATGTGGGACATGTGAAAACATTTGGCAAGGTGAAGGGAAGTGGCAAACACCATGCTATCCTGAAAATTATGGAAAGTCACTGAAAAAATTAGACAGTGACATTATTTGATCTGTATTTTGAAAAAGCATCCAGGACTCTGTTTTATGGTAATGACTAAATAATTCTGACCAACCTTCCTCCTAAAGACAAAAATCTGGAGGAATTTTTTGAATTATTGAAAGAATCAAAGATCTAAAAAGATAATGATGAATCATCAGGCCAAGAATAGGTTGAGGATTATAACTCAGAAAACCTAAACCAACTTCCAGTGTCAGTCAAGATGGAATAAGCCCACTATAGCCTTTCTCTCCCATTGATTACAACTGAAAACTCTGGATGAAATCCATAAAGCAACTACTCGAGGAATCTGAAAAGTAAGCAAAAGCAGGTAGATTGGGAAGAAAAATAAAATCTTGAAGAAGTGACTCATGTGAAGGTGAGTTTCCTGTTTCTTTAGTTTTTTTCCTACCTTCTCTCCTAGCATTACTAAAGTGTAAGGGCCCAGCAGAACTGTAAAAGCAAAAGGAAATCCTGATTTTTTTTTCTTTTTTTTTTTCTCTTCCAGCTCTGCCCCAAGGGTGGCTCCAGTAGTGGAGCTACAGCAGCCATGGCAGCAAGGACATATAAAACCCCAGGAGAAACTCCATGTCTCTCACCAAAGGACAGGAGGACGGAACCCCTGTAAGGCTGAGGGTGAAGGGGCGATGCTAGAGAGAGCTGGAGAAGGGGATTCCCTAATTATTTGTATGACTTGGCACAAGTCCCATAGGGAAAAGGGAGGATGTGCATGTACAAGATAGACCCAAGGCAAATATAGCAAAGGCTCTGAAATCACTATCCAAGTCCCAGAACTAATCTAATCTTGAGTGGAGCGTACATGAAACAGACGCAGAGTAACATGGCAAAAGCTTTGAAAACTGAACTGATAATGGAACCCCAGCACACAAAAGGTAAGACAGAACTTGTGATCTAAACTTGAGTTGCCTATCTGCTAAAATACAAACAAACAAACAAACATTCTCCAGGGGATTTTTAACAGGACCCAGAATCTCACAACATGTCCAGGATATAATCTAAAATTTCTCAGCATTCAAAGAACTAGGAAAATGTCACATCATTCTAAGTCTCAAGCAAACAATCAAAGATAATGAAGTACACAATGAGATAAACAACAAGAACTAGAATCTACAAAACAACAAACCACAGAAACAGATCCCAAGGGATTCCAGATATTGGCATTGCTGGACAAAAAATTTAATAAAACTAAGCTTACCATGCTCATGGAGACAAAAAAAAAAACGAGTTTAAAAATTTCTGCAAGGAATTTGAAACTCTAAAAAGTAACACTACAGATATTTTTTAAAGAACAGAACCAGAGAATACAAGAGCAGAAATTAAGGCCTAACAGATGAATTTAAAAACAGTTTAGAAACACCTAAATAGAGAATTAGTGAACTGGAAGAAAGCAGAAGAAATTATCCTGAAGGGAGCACAATGAGAAAAGAAGATGAAAGATACAAAAAAGGTAAGAAATATGGAAGGAACAGCACAGTGACCTCACTGTTATGACTTGAAAAGATTCAACAGGCTCTCATCTAAGGGATTTTGCATTTGCTGTTTCCTCTGCCTGAAATATTCATTCCCAAAATAGCTACATGATACATTCCCTCATTTATTCAGGTCTCTAATCAAATACCACTTAATCAGAAAAAAACTTCCCCAAATACCCTATCCCAAAATATTCTCTTTTTAAGCAGTTGTCATCACCCAACATGTATTTTATTTATTCATTTATGGTATGTGTCCCTTTACAAGAGTGCATACTCCATAATAGCAGAAATTTTGTCTGTTTACTACTGTTTTCCCTCAGCATCTAGAACATTTCATGGCACATAGTAGGCACTTTTTAAAATGTTGAATGAATAAATAAAAGACAGAGAAAATCACAATAGCAAAAATAAAGGCTTACGGCAAGAATACAGATGGACTTTACAGTAAATATAAGGCAAGTATTAAGATGTTTTTAGGGCAAGAATATACAATGGAGAAAAGTCTGTTCAATAAGTGGTGTTTGGAAAACTGGACAGCTACATGTAAATGAATGAAATTAGAACATTCCCTAATACACAAAAATAAACTCAAAATGGATTAAAGACCTAAATGTAAGGCCGCAGACTATAAAACTCTTAGAGGAAAACATAGGCAGAACACTGACATAAATCACAGCAAGATCTTTTTTGATCCACCTCCTAGAGCAATGAAAATAAAAACAAAAATAAACAAATGGGACCTAATTAAACTTAAAAGCTTTTGCACAGCAAAGGAAACCATAAACAAAACAAAAAGACAACCCTCAGAATGGGAGAAAATATTTGCAAATGAAGCAATCGACAAGGGATTAATCTCCAAAATATACAAACAGCTCATGCAACTCAATATGAAAAAAGCAAACAACCCAGTCAAAAAATGGGTGGAAGACCTAAAAAGTCTTTTCTCCAAAGAAGACATACACATGGCTAAAAAGCACATGAAAAGAAGTTCAACATCACTAATTATAAGAGAAATGCAAATCAAAACTACCATGAGGTACATTCATTCAACAAGTGATATGCTCAGGGCCAGGGATCCAGCAGTGAATAAACAGACAACAATTTTAATCTCATAGAGCTTACATTCCATTGCGGGAGGAGGTAAGATAATAAACATCTCAAAAAAGTAAAATCTAGAGTTTGTCAGATAGCGATTGACTGCCCAGGAGTGAAACAATTCAGGGAAGAAGGACTTGAAGTGTCAGTAGGGGTTGGGGTCATCAATGTACAATAGAGTGGCTAGGCTAGAACCTAGGGTAAGATGGTATTTGAATAAAGACCTGAAGGAAGTGAGGGAGCAGCACATGATGATGTTGGGGAGGGGTGGGAGCATCCCAGGCAGAGGGACCAGCAGGGACAAAGAACTTGAAGTGGGAGTAGGTCTGGAGAGTCTGAGGTGGCCAGAGTGGAGTCAATGAGGAGGAGAGAAGCAAGAGATGAGGATGGAAGAGTAGGCAGGGGCAGACATGAAAGGCCTTGTGGACCATTGTCAGGACTTTGACTTTTCCGTTGAGTGTGATGGGAAACTGCTGGAGAATTAGGAGCACAGCAACAGTACAATCAGACTTAGGCTTAACAGTATTATCTAGACCTCCAATGCCCCCAAAGGTGAGCAACAGACCTTTGGAAATGTGGCTGATGAGATGGAGGGGCTGATTTTTCATTTTATTTCATTTTAATTAAATTTAAAACTCATTTCTTGATTCAGTGATTGGAAAACTTTTAAGTGTGTTTGGAACAACTTGGGTATGTGAATCTATTTTTTTCAACTGTACGTTTATGAGTTCTAAATATAGATCAGGTATTTCCAATAAAAATTTTACCATCTGAAAGAAAAAAGAAAAAACCTACCATGAGGTATCACCTCACACTGGTCAGAATGGCCATCAACAAAAAATCTACAAACAGTAAATGCTGGAGAGGGTGTGCAGAAAAAGGAACCCTCCTACACTGTTGGTGGGAATGTAAATTGGTACAGCCACTATGGAAAACAGTACAGAGGTTCTTTACAAAACTAAAAATAGAGCTACCATATGATCCACCACTCCTGGGCATATATCCGGAGAAAACCATAATTCAAAAAGATACATGCACCCCAATGTTCACTGCAGCACTATTTACAATAGCCAGGACATGGAAGCAACCTAAATGTCTATCCACAGAGGAATGGATAAAGAAAATGTGGTACATATATACAACAGAATATTACTCAGCCAGAAAAAAGAATGAACTAATGCCATTTGCAGCAACATGGATGGACCTAGAGATTATCATACTGAGTGAAGTAAGTCAAACAGAGAAAGACAAATATCGTATGATATTGCTTACATGTGGAATCTAAAAAAAGGTACAAATGAACTTATCTACAAAACAGAAATAGAGTTACAGATGTAGAAAACAAACTTATGGTTACCAGGAGGTAAGGTGGGAGGAAGGGATAAAATGGGACATTGGGACTGACATATACAGACTACTATATATAAAATAGATAACTAATAAGGACCTACTACATAGCACAGGGAACTCTACTCAATACTCTGTAATGGCCTATATGGGAAAAGAATCTAAAAAAGACTGGCTATATGTATATGTGTAACTGATTCACTTTGCTGTACACCTGAAACTAACACAACATTGTAAATCAAGTATACTCCATTAAAAATTTAAAAAATAATAATAATCATAATAATAATAGAATAAATAAAAGATGTTTTAGGAAAAAAAGAATCTACATGTCACATCAAGATATACTCTTTAGGGGAATTCTGTGGTGGTCCAGTGGTTAGGACTCTGTGCTTTCACTGCCAAGGGCACGGGTTCAATCCCTGGCTGGAGAACTAAGATCCTGCGAGCCATGTGGCATCGCGATAAATAAATAAATAAATAAATAAACTGAAATATGAAAAAAAAAAGATATACTCTTTAGTTCATTTAAGAGATCACCTAAAAATGTTTAAAAGGTTCTTCAAACCTCTCCCACCATCTGATATCTGACTTAGCTTAAAACTAAATGGAAGAAAGAACTAGCAGCCTTGTCTCTCTAGCCCAGGTGACTGTCTACAATGCAGTCCATATACTATCTCTCTACCCCATCCAAATACTTTTCACCACTTTTTATATTTAGACAGAAAAGTTAATCTTGCAAGTTGAATAAACAGGGTATCGTGTAAGAGCTGATAGTGGTGCAGTACATTCTGGAAGGTATATATAGTTACAAAAGCAAAGTACTTTAGGCAGAGACCAAGAATAAAATAACTAGCAATACTGCATACTAGAAATAATAATAACGGCTAACATTTATTGAGCACTTTGCACTGTTCTAAGCATTTTATATTTATTAACTAATTTAATTCTCAAAACAACACTAAGAGGTACTTTATTAACTAATAAACAGAGGGTCAGAGATTACATAAATCATTCAAATTATTCAAGGTCAAGCAGATAACAACTGAAAGTTTGAATTTGAGCACAGGGCTATCTATCTCTTCAGTCCAAGCTCTTAAGCTGTGTGGTATCAATTAAAATTTGAAAAATAGAGGCTATCCCGAAAAAGCAGGTAGACAGTATTTCCCAATAGATTCTTGGCAGAAACAAACAAACAAACAACAAAGTAGACCTAGTGGCAGATTAATGACAAAGACAAAAACAATTATTTTTGAAAATCAGATTGTTTTTCATCAAAACGAAAAAAATTCCTACTTTACAATTAACATCAAAATATGCATAAAATAAAAACATGCACTTTCACATATATACCACAACCTTAATAGAATGCTTTAAACTAATGTTTCTTTAGAACAAATTTGAGAATTCTATTTATAAATAAATACTACACTGCTATTCTTAAGCACTATGCTTTCAGCATAGCCCTCCATCAGTATTTTCTATTATGAACATGGCTATATATCATTCTTGATTCAATTTCCTGGTTGTTCCAAACAGAAGAGAAGGTTAGTCTCAAGATCACACTTTAACTGAAATGAGAATTAACCATAAATGCCAAGTAAATATGTATCTTTTAAAATATATTATCTTTCAAAAAGCTTGAAGAACTTTTCAAAGCTCAAAGAACTGAGAATCTAGTTACTACTTATATAAAGAAATGGTATGAGACACATATAACTTGTTCAAATAAAAAATGGCTCCTGGGACTTCCCTGGTGGTCCAGTGGTTAAGAATCCACCTTCCAATGCAGGGGATACGGGTTCAATCCCTGGTCGGGAAACTAGGATCCCACATGCTGCAGGGCAACTAAGGCCGTGCCACAACTACTGAGCCTGCATGCTCTAGAGCCCACGCACCACAACTAGAGGGCCCACGTGCCGCAACTACTGAGCCTGCACACTCTGGAGCCCACGTGCCGCAACTAGACAGCCCATGCACCACAACTACCTAGCCCGCGTGCTCTGGAGCCCATGCGCCACAAGTAGAGAGAAGCCCGCGTGCTGCAACAAAAAGACCCCACATGCCACAACGAAAAGACCCCGCATGCAACAACCAAAAGACCTTGCATGCTGCAATGAAGATCCCACGTGCCACAACTAAGACCCAACGCAGCCAAATAAATAAATAAATAAAAATTTTAAAATTTAAAAAAAATTTTTTAATTGGTTCCAAAAAATGAAGACAATTTGTTCCCCTCTCCACCCCCCACCATTAAAGTAATAACAATAAATTGATAAAATCATATAAAATGAGAAAGATATTTACATTTCTTTGTCTTTTCCGCAGATCTGGCACAAGTTTCTTTGAGTAGATTACATAAATGCCTTGTAGCATTATTCCTGAAACAGAGGAAAGAGTTTGCATAAGTGTAATCTATCTCAAAGCAAAATCATATATAAAAGTTATGAAACATTACTGTTACAACTTTAAAGAAATTCTTAAAACATCATAATATTTAATATATATCACATATCGTTCATAAGTGACTATATGAAGGAAAAATTGGCTGACTGTACTATTAGCAAAGGTGATTTAATAACTGCCTCCTTTTAAAGTGAAAAGCTCTTAAAAAGTTTCTACCCAAGTAGCTTTCAATAACCTTTTAGTAAACAGTTCCACATTCACCTAAGAAATAAAATGAGAAGAGAGGATTGGGATTTTCATTACTAATTACCCCAGAAATATTCTAGCTATCTTACCTTCAAAACATAAAATAAGTAATTTTCTGAAGAGTCATTAATTATGTGAATAAGACCTCTGATCATCTCACAGATGCAGAAAAAGCTTTCAACAAAATTCAAAATCCATTTATGATAAAAATTCTCAACAGAGTGGGTACAGAGGGAACCTACATCAACATAATAAAAGCCATATATAACAAGCCCACAGCTAACATCATACTCAACCCTGAAAAGCTGAAAGTTTGTCCTCTAAGATCAGGAACAAGACAAGAATGCCCATTCTTGCCACTGATATTCAACATAGTATTGGAAGTCCTAGCCACAGCAATAGACAAGAAAATAAAAGGCACTTGAATCAGAAAGAACAAAGTAAAACTGTCACTATTTGCAGATGACATGTTATTATATATAGAAAACCCTAAAGCCTCCACCAAAAAACTGTTAGAACTAATAAACAAATTCAGTAAAGTTACAGGATACAAAACCAACATACAAAAATCAGTTGTATTTCTGTACACTAATAACGAACTATCAGAAGAGAAATTAAGAATATAATTCCATTTACAATTGCATCAAAAAGAATAACACCCTTAGGAATAAATTTAACCAAGGAGGTAAAAGACCTGCACACTGAAAACTATAACACACTGATGAAAGAAATTGAAGAAGACACAAATAAATGGAAAAATCTTCTGTGTCCAAGAATTAGAAGAATTAATATTGTTAAAATGTCCACACTACCTAAATGGAGTCTGGTACCAATTCCAAATTTGGAAGGGGGTTCCCCACACCAACAAGCAATTCTGGGCACCACAGCTGAGTGTCCTACAATTCAATTCTGACACCATCTACCTGGAGATAGCATCAGACTTCATAAGTTAAGGGTTCAGTCCTATAAGACTGCTACCCATTGTAAAGCAATTATATTCCAATAAAGATGTTAAAAAAAATAAAAAATTAAAAAATTAAAAAAAGACTGCTACCCTCCCCTTATCCCACCAACTTCAGATGCTAGTTGCAAGCCCAGGTCATTACCTGTGGTTCTGTCCAACTGGCTATAAATCAGAGGTTCCCATGACCTCCTCCTTGGGTTCTATTAATTTGCTAGAATGACTCGGAGAACTCAGAGAAACAATTTACTTACTAGAGTACTGGTTTATCATAAAAGGATATAACTCAGAACAGCCAAGTGCGAAAGATGCACAGGGCAAGGTATGAGGAAAGGGTGAGAATCTTTCATGGTCTCTCCGAGCTCATCATTCTCCCCAAATCGCCACATGTTCACCAACCAGGAACCTCTCGAACCCTGACCTCTCAGGTTTTTACAGAGGCTTCATTAGATAGTCATGACTGATTAAATCTTTAGCCATTGGCAACTGATTCAACCTCCAGGCCCTCGCCTGTCCCCAGAGGTTGGAAGTTCCAATCTTCTAACCACTTGGTTGGCTCTCCAGGCAGCCGGCCCCTATCCTTAGGTGGGGTCCAAAAGTCACCTCATTAGCATAACAAGAAACCTTTTCACTCTCAACATTTAGGAAATTCCAAGGGTTTGAGGAGTTGTGAGTCAGGAAAGATGGATGAAAACTAAATATATATGTGAAATATATCTTGGTCATCTGAATGACCAAATATACATTTTTTTCTTATAAATCACAATACCACACTACTGAAAGCAATCTACAAATTCAATGCAATCCCACTCAAATTTCCAATGGCATTTTTCACAGAAACAGAACACACAATACCAAAATTTGTATGGCATCACCAAAAACCCCAATTAGCCAAAGTAATCTTGAGAAAGGAGACCAAAGCTGGAGGCATCACACTTCCTGATTTGAAACTATATTGTAAAGCTATAGTAATCAAAATGGTAGGGTACTGGCATAAAAACAGACACATAAATCAATGGAACAGAATAGACAGCCCAGAAATAAACCCACAGATATACAGTCAATTAATTCATGATGAAGAAACCAAAAACATATAGAATGGGGAAAGGACAGTCTCTTCAATACATGGTGTTGGAGAAACTAGACAGCCACATGCAAAAGAACAAAACTGGACCACTACCTTACACCATACACAAAAATAAAGTCAAAAGGGATTAAAGACTTGAACCTAAGATCTGAAATCATAAAACTCCTAGAAGAAAACATAGGCAGTAAGCTCCTTGACATAGGTGATGATTTTCTGGATTTAACACCAAAAGCAAAGGTAACAAAAGGAAAAATAAACAAGTGGGCTACATCAAATTAAAAAGCTTCTGCACAGCAAAGGAAACCATAAACAAAATTAAAAGGCAACCTACTAAATGAGAGAAAATATTTGCAAATCATACATCTGATAAGGGGTTAATATCCAAAGTATATAAAGAAGTCATGCAACTCAATAGCAAAAAACAATCTGATTTTAATGTGGGCAGAGGATCTGGACAGAGATTTTTCCAGAGAAGACATACAGATGGTCAACAGGTACATGAAAAGGTGCCCAACATCACTAACCCCCAGGGAAATGCAAATCAAAATCACAATGAGATACTACCTCACACCTATTAGAATGACTATTATTAAAAAGATGCGATAACAAGTGTTGGGAGGATGTGGAGAAAAGGGAACCCTTGTGCACTACTGGTGGGAATATAAATTGGTTCAGCCACTATGAAAAACAGTTTGGTGGTTCCTCAAAAAATTAAAAATAAAACCATATGATCTAGCAATTCTACTTCTTGGGATTTATCCAAAGGAAACAAGAATACTAACTTGAAAAGGCATATGCATCCCCATGTTCAATGCAGCATTATTTACAACAGTCAAGACATGGAAACAACCTAACTATCAATGGATAAATAAAGTGTGGAATATATATACAGCCATAAAAATGAAGGAAATCCTGTCATTTACAACATTATGAATGGAACTTGAGAGCATTATGCTATATGAAATAACTCAGACGAAGAAAGACAAATACCATATGGTCTCATTTATATGTGAAATCTTAAAAAAAAAAAATTAAAAACAAACTTATAGATACAGACAACAGATTGATGGTGGCCAGAGACAGAGGTGGGAGGTGGGCAAAATGAGTGAAGGGAGTTAAAAGGTACAAACTTCCAGTCATAAAATAAATCCTAGGGATGCAATATACTGCATGATGAATATAGTTAGTAATATTGTATATTTGAAAGTTGCTAAGAGAGTAGATCTTGAGGGTTCTTGTCAAAACAAAAAATCTGTAATTATATGTGGTAATGGATATTAACTAGACATTGTGGTGATCATTTTGCAACATATACATATATCAATCATTACATTGTACACTTAAAAATAATATAATGTTATATGTCAATTATATCTCAACCAAAAAAAATTTTAAAGGTCAATATAACGTAGTCATATCTTCCAAATATCATTAAATGGTATTGAAATTTTAAAAAAAAAAAGACCTCTGGGTGTCTTGAAGGTGCTAACATATACACCAGTTTCAATTTTCCAATGTATAATTTTTCTGCAGAAATGAATTGTTACAGATTAACATTTTATAATAATTTTTAAGTCTAAATATTAGTTTAATGAAGAGCAAAAGCTGTAATATTACATAAACTACATCCTTTAACATTTTCAATAATCTAATAAATGAAAAGGTTAAGAAGTCACTGAAATCAAAGGTGGTTTTGTTTTGTTTTCAAAGCCTGTGACTATTCTCTACCACAAATCAGTAGTTCTCAAAGTATGATCCTTGCACCAGCAGCATCCACATCACTTGTTAGAAGTACAAATTCTTATGTCTACTCCACTGAATCAGAAACTCTGGCAGGGGAGGAGAGGCCAACGACATGTGTTTTAACAAGCTCTGCAGGTAATTCTGAAGCTTGCTAAAGCTTAAGAACCACTGTTCTAGAGAGAGGAACTTTTTATTGTCACTGGTTTTTTAAAATCAAAACAGGTAACTACAAACCTAATTCTTGGACTTCCCTGGTGGCACAGTGGTTAAGAATCTGCCTGCCAATGCAGGTAACACGGGTTGGAGCCCTGGTCCGGGAAGATCCCACATGCTGTGGAGCAACTAAGCCTGTGTGCCACAACTACTGACCCTGCGCTCTAGAACCCGCAAGCCACAACTACTGAAGCCCGTGTGCCTAGAGCCCATGCTCTGCAACAAGAGAAGCCACCGCAATGAGAAGCCCGCGCACCGCAATGAAGAGTAGCCCCCGCTCACCGCAACTAGAGAAAGCCCGCGCGCAGCAACAAAGACCCAACATAGCCAAAAATAAATCAATAAAATAAATTAATTAATAAAAAAAAAAGGATGATACTAAAGTTTTAAGCCAAAGTTAATGGAAGAATGATTGGGCCACTGGCAAAAACAGGAATTTGACAGTGAGAATTAGCTTGGAACTAAGTTGAGCCCTCTTCTGCAAGGGTTTCACCTAAAACAATAGTCAAACAAAAAGGTATACAATATACATAGGCAGTTGTAGATATAGGATTATCAGGTACCTTTTTCAACACTAAGTAATGGCTTCCCCTGCCTGTCATTTTAAAAAGTGAGAAGTTATTAGTCAGTGACCACAGTTTGCCAAATGCAAGAATGTAAAATAGGTATGTCTTCCTTTTCTCCACAGCACCCAGATAGAATTCTATATATCAATTAATATTATACAACAGAAAGAGCTCATTCAATTTTTGGAAATTATTTTAATAATTAGTTTGGAATAAAAAATAAATTTGTAAAGAACAAATTCATTAAATTATTACTTACTCTTTTATTAAATCTTTATTTTCTTGAATTCCTTCTTCTAATTTCAAACTTACTTTTTCATTTTCAAACTAATTTACAAGACAGAAGAACAGTTCATCACATTTTACTTAGCAAAATAAACATAAGTATATTCATTAAGCAGCATTTCTTTGCTAACATGCTATGATGGTCTATAAGAATTATTTTCTTTGAACACAAAAAAGAACTTTTTTGTCACACTTATGGATATCCTATAAGAATATGGGTCTCACCTTCATCAGTCTAAAATTAGGTTTGCTGAATTATCTCCAAAATGTATCCAACAATATTTTAATGTGATATTATCTTCCCTAAACGTTTTGAAATGATATTTTATCTTTCTCCTAACCCAATGTTGCATTTTCTCAAAATTTTTCTTTCACTATGCCATAAAATTGAAGCGAAACAGTTTTAAATTTAAAGTTTTATCTGCAATGTCATTTTCTAATATAATAAAAAAGACATATCAAACAAAACATCATCAGTAACAGGAACTAATAAAAATTAAAATTCTATAATTAGAATCATTAAATCAATCTTTATCTAAAGTAAATTACTATTTCCCTAGTCATTTGCATTAAGTTTCATGCAGCCTGTCTTCTGCTCATCCCAAAGTTGAAATGCAACTAATATTAATGAAACTTCAAAAAACACCATTCTTAAAATCCACATCACAGAAACAAGATAAACCCAACTTACTCTGAAATAATACTCTAGTTTTAATAGTATTATAAGATTTACTACACTATATTTTCAATTACAAATTTCATTATACCTGTAGTTCTTGAATGGCTTTCCGCTGTGCTTCAATTATTTTTCTATTTTCTTGCAACTTGTTTTCTTTCTGCTTCAGTTCAGATTCTACATTCACTTTCCACTTCTTGATCTTTTCAGCCTCCTTATACAGTTTTGAATATAGTCTGCTCATTGGCTCTGAATTCTATTATAAAATAGGTTTTCAAAGACTGTTAATAGTTCAAAATTTTAGTATAACCAAACTACAGCTGCCTATTGAAAACATCCATGAGTATCTTAATAGTTGAGACCAAATCTCTCCTCAATTTATGCCCTAATACCATGCTGAAAGCTATATTAACTTTTTTCTAACTACTAAGGCAATATTAGCTACTTCACTAAGGTTACTGGTCACCTGACTAAGTTATTCCTTGATGAATAATATCAAATAACTTCAAAATGTGCCTAAGCCAGAAGTTAGAAATCTTTAAGTCAATGAGAGAATCTGGCTGGTTAAAAGCTAAAATAAATCACTCTACATGAAATGTGTCAATTTTAGCAATGGTCTTGAAATATTTTGGTTATACAAACAGCTTAAGGATTAACCAAAGGATATGAAGTTTAAGGTACAATGACAAGAAAAATAATAATGAACACAAGATCTTTCATTTAGCCTGAGTTTTTATTTGGATTTTATTTGGATTTCCTGCATCATCCCTTTCCACATTATAAGGTAAATGTCAGAGGTTTTCTTTTTTTTTTTTAAATCATGCTATTTTCTCCTTGCTGGTAGCTCTGTTATCAAAATACATGAATAAATTCCGTATTTCTAAATTGGTGATACCATAATCCCAGCAACAAACAGATAGCACTTTACCAGGCCATGGAATTTCTCTTTGTTTTAAAGACATCTATGTGCCATAAGAAAGAATGATTTTTATAACTAAAATCAAAAGTACAGTATATCCTACAAATTCCTTAGACAGTAAACCAGCCAAACAATCATACCTATTAATTCAAGAATTGTTTGTAAAATACTGGCCTAATTCTCAACCTTTTCACACATTGCATTCATCTCCCCTTTTCCATTCTTGATTTTTATGGTTTAAAGTTAAATTGCCCCTTAAGAATTCATGCTTTTATAACTCAGGAAAATACAGAGGCCTAGTGTTTCAGCAAATTCTAAAGAAAAGCAAAGTGGCGAAAAGGTTTTAAAGAATATAACTTAACACCTTAACTAAATATTAATCCTTTTGAAGCTTCAAAAGAAAGATAAATACAAGTAATAATAAATGATACTCCAATTACAAGAAATTTAATATGGACAGGAAATCTTCTGACCTCAAAATCAGTGTCTTTTAGTCCCTCCTGGTAATGACAACTGTCAGAATTATCAACCTAAAAAATGAATAAATTTTTCCTATGAGAAAATATTTCTGATGATAGTTTCCAAATAGCAGCAATTAAATACTGAAGACTAGTAATCCAACAACTAAAGATTTTTTTTTTCTTTTTCAAGCAAGCAATTCAATATCTAACTAAACAGGTTATATCCATATACACTATACTTAACTGACCTGTTCAAGCATGGGCAGAAAGTCAACTTTTTGTAAAGCAGGATCTGCAAGACAAAAGACAACTGGAATTAAATATGCCAACATCCTGTTTTATATATTAAGTATCATAGCTAGCTTTAATGTCAAGGCTATCAATATAATACTCTTATTTGATATCTAGCAATGTGTATTTTAAAAATGTTTCTATGTAAGGTGATACATTGTTTTTCTAGTCTCCTACCTGAATCAATGTTTTTCCCATTTTTGGAGAGATTAGTCATTGCAAATGGAAAACCAAAATCATCTTCAACACACTTGTTGAAACCCTAGAAACACAAAGAAGTTCTTAAACACACTGTCCCATACCACTCTAATAACTAGCAGTGTAATATGTAATTACATATACAGTATACATCTGCTTAAAAAAGTGACTATAATTGTAAATCCTTTAATGTATACATAGTGTTAAAAATATCAAATGATTTTGCTCTGTAAACAAAGCAAAAATTTTTAATTTTCACTTATAAGAGAAAGCTAAACTAAAATTACATGATACATGCTTTGTAAGTACTCAGGAATAATTTTAGTGATTTTAATTAGTAGCTTAGAATATTAGTTTTCTTCAATTTCATTATGATCTTTCCCCTGGTAGAATTGAGAATTTCCTTCACTGAATAGCATTTTAATGTTATACTCTTTGGCTATAGAGACATAAGAATTTTTCTACAACATAGAAAATTAAAATATTCATTGCTTCATCCTATTTCCAACATAAAGTTCCACATAAGAAATTTATTTTTTTAATGTAATTTTTTTTTTTTTTTTTTTTTTGGCCACGCTGTGCATAATGCGGGTTCTTAGTTCCCTGACCAGGGACTGAACGCATGCCCCCTGTAGTGAAAGTGCGGAGTCTTAACCACTGGACCGCCAGGAAAGTCCCCACATGAGAAATTTAAATAAATTACTAAAAAAAGCTCTATTCCTCCTTTCCAATAAGAACCTACTACACGTACGAATTTCCCTTTTATCCTGTCAACCCGGAAGCTCAGAGTCAAATTTTAACCTCAAACACTGATTTTTACCAGTATGTCAACATATTTGTCCAAATTTTCTTAATTTTCCTTGATCCTAATATTCTTCTAATTTATATTTTACTATTTCATTGTATATGTTCATAAGTTGCCTTAAATCATTTAAAGAAAGAGGATTAAACTAAGCAGGTCCCATTATGTACGCAGAATTCCAAAGCACCAGTGATTATTTCTTTAAATGAATGATGCCTAAACACATTAAGTGTGCTCATTATTCATTCAAAGCAATGCTATTCAAAATTCTTGGGTAAGTCAGACCATATTTACTGAAAAAAATTATAAGATATCACCAGTAAGAAAGTTCACTTTGCCTCATTTACCTAATGAGTAAATGCAAATTTACCTTGAAGAAATTAGAATCTCCTCCCAAAGTCTGAGGTTTCACTGCAGATACTTGACTGCTACTTAATCTCGGTGGTACAAACAATTTAAAGGGCTTCTGCTTTTCCATTTTCTCTTCCAGTCGTAATTATCTATTGCTCAAGATGGGGGAGAAAGTGTTTTATATTGTTTCATTAATGCACTACTTATTCTATAGTAAATGGGTATATAAAGGAATGCGTGGAACGTTTGTTACCATGGAAGCCTACGGTGTCCCTTACTGCCGGGGTGTTCAAAGCAGAAACATCCCCTATTTGTCCCCACCATACCCCCACCACCAATGGCCACGCTGGCGACGTCGATGGATAATCGAGAAACTCGAACTAGGCATCATCGCCGGGACAGCCTGAGAAGAAGCCCGTTACCTCCCCCAGCCCTGTTAAATTGCATCACCTCGCCGGGAAGAACTAGTTGAAGTGCTTAGACGACTACGGAGAAGGCGCCGGGGGCTGCCTGCGTGAGGCAGGGCCAGTAACAAAACGTCGCCCAGCTCTGGGTTAGATTCTCAGGGAGGGAACTCGGCACACCTGCGCTTACCTTTAAAAAACTAGCGGGAAACCGCGGGCTCGGTGCTCACGCGAACCGCCACCTGCTGTCTATTCGGGCAGCAGAAAGAACCAACACGAACTTCTGCCTCCGAACCTCGGAAAAAGCGGGAAATCACTCCAGCCGAGCGGCCAGGAGGGAGGTGCCGGGCGGTTGGTGGTTTAACGGCTAAATAACGGTCGGCGGCCTCCGTTGGCCGGGGGCGCAAGACCTACATCTCGCGAGATTTCCCTTTACCTTAGTAGCAATTCTTCCCTGGATACTGTTTCTCCTTAGAATTGGCCTTGTTTAAGCTTCTCCTATTGTTAGAGAATGTGAGGAAAACTATCAGGTGCTGTGATAGAATGGAGCTGAGAGTGAAAAATCTATTTCTGTCCTCTAAGAAGAGCTCACAGTCTTAGGGAAGAAACAAGTGCAAACATAATTATAACCCCCAGTAATCATTTAATGGTAGTAATTTTCTAAGGGTTGTTGGGACCCTTAGAAAGGGACAGTGGCCTTTACAGTGGCTTGGGAGTCAGGAGAGAGCTTCACGGATGTGGTACACTTTTGTTACTGCTTCCGTAGAAAACTGAAGGGTGAATAGAGCGTTGGCTAGATAGTGAATGCGGGAAGGGGTGTTCCCGGCTGAGGGACGGTAGGCAAAGGCGCTGGAGTCGTGACAGAGATGAGTCCAAGAGTGAGTGAGTCCAGGCAATGCGGTGTAGGTGTGTGGGTACGCAAATGGGAAAATGATGAGACTGGAGACGTAGCAGATGTGAAGGCATCTCGAAGGCTTTTGGATTTTAGCCTTTATGGATGGGAATCTTGAGGAAGTTTGAGCGGAAAAGGAGGCATGATCAAGTTCAGAAGAAAATTTTTAGTATGAAAAATGGTTTAGGTTTATGAGACTGGAGTTAGGGAGACAGTTTTAATAGCCTGGGTGAGTAAGGTATGAGACCTGAGCTATGACAGTGCCAGTAAAGATGAAGAAAATGTGTCAAATGTAAAAGATATTTAGGAAGAAAAATTAATAGGATTTGATGGCTTTTTAAAAGTGAGCAGCAAAAGAGAGAAGTCTAAGATGACCCCCTGGTTTCAGACTTGGGCTACTAGACACAATAAATATTGTGGGTGCTAGGTACCTAGGTTTGAGCAATAAGACAATGAGTTCTGTTTTCAACATATTGACTTTGTTTTCTAACTTTCTCCATGTACTACAATATAATTGATGCTTTTCCAAAGGACTTTAGTAATATTTTTAAGTAACTCATTTTGTTTTGTATAAATTTAACCTATCAGACGGAACAGTTTCTGATAAAATTACATTTTGAGCTAGAAAGGATGATCCAGTGTAAGGCTTTCATTTTACATGAAACAGTCTAGATACCCTAAAAAAGATAAAATACTCCCTTCAAGAGATGATACCAAGAATAAATGCACAAGATAACCCCTGGGGGGAATAATTGATACATTTAATTAATATATTTTATAAGTTGAGGGTATAAATTCAATATTCCAATTTTTTTAAGTTTTACAACAGTGAAATATTCAACTATGGTCTTTTTTCTGTATTGAAAACAAAATGCTATTCCTAGTATTAAATTAACTTAAAATCACAGTATTTTATTTAATCAGATCCAGTCTTTCAAAACAATTGTGCGTCCATAGAATTTCTCATTTTCATGTATTTCACATGAAAAATTTTTAACGTTAATCTTATTCTTACAAGGATTAAAATATTTGTGGTAAGATTTCAGGTTTTAAGAACTTTATTTTTTCTGCAAAAGGTTTTTCTTCCAAAATTCATAAGCCATATTTACCTCTCAGTAAAATGGTTTTGTGTGATGCTTATGTAGAACAAAATTTTTGTGTGTTTGTACACAAAACTTAACACAATGTTTTTAGCAAAAATTTATGTGGGAAATTTCTTGAGCTAAATACATGAAATACCTAATCACTGTATGAGAACCCACATGGAACACGCCTCAAGATTGTCCCTCTGGAAGATGGGGAGGCTGAGCCATTTATGACCAGACTCCCATGCCCAGGAGGGTTTGAGGCTTGCCCTCTCGTGGACAAGTTTCCATGTGCAAGAAAAACAGTCAGTGTGCAAGGCACTGTCTTCCCCATGTGCAGGTGAAAGTAGATGGACTAAAGGGACACAATGCAGAACATCAGTGATGTCTGTTACAGCCTGAGTGCTGATTTCCTGGCTATGTTAAAATTCATCATGCTGTCCACTTATGTATGCATGCTATTCTTCAGTAAAAAAAAGTTTATTTAAATATTTTTGTAGGAAATGCATGAACTACGAAGAGGGTGTCATTTCAGAAAAAGAATAAAAACTGAGATGCCTTACACTTAAGATCAAAACTTTCCCCAACTGTTTTGGCTGGAGTTTCAAGATGACCCAATCCGCTTTTGCTTGCTTCACCAACAACAGCATCTCAGAGTTCCTGACATGACATCAAAGTTTCGATGATATGGAGAATGATGCTGGCCAGGCAGTTCAACTCAGGCTTACAAATATAATTATTCATTTGGTCACTCACTCACTTGTTCACAGAGTATTTGCTGAGCTCTTAGTTGGTTAAGGACTGTGCATGGCACTGGTGATAAAATGATGATCAAGTTCTTTCTCAGCCTTCAAGGAGCTCATAGACCAGTAAGGAGGACAGATATGTCATCAATTAAAAAAAAAAAAAAAAAGAACTTTATTTTTTCTGCAAAAGGTGTTGGCAAAAATGTCAAAATATTGTCTACCAGAGTGAGCATTAAATTGTGCTGAATTTCCCAATATATGTTAACATATTTTGTCATTTTAATTTTTTCAGTATCTTGCCATGACAAAATTTTTAATTGGGGCTTATAAAAGATCTCTTTTTTAAAGACATTAAGGGACTTCCCAGGCAGTCCAGTGGTTAAGACTTCACCTTCCAATGCAGGGGGTGCGGGTTTGATCACCGGTCGGGGAGCTAAGATCCCACATGCCTCGGGGCCAAAAAACCAAAAAACCATAAAACAGAAGCAATATTGTAACAAACTCAATAAAGACTTTAAAAATGGTCCACATCAAAAAAAAAATCTTAAAAAAAAAGACATTAAGAAAAAGTAAGAGTTGAACGAAGCTTTGTTCCTCTTTAATAATTTATAAAATGCTATAACAGAAATAAGTTTAAAATGTTAGTTCCTTATCCATCAATCTAGCCTTAAAGAGGTTCACAACTGCTTTTATTCTGATTACAACTCTTTCCACTAAATAATCTCTTTTATGTCTTCAAATAATCTATATATTTTCATTCAATTTTCTACTAAATGAAAAAAAGGAGAGTTTCTTCAGGTAAGAACTCTATTTAGTACTACTCCCTTCTGAACGAACCATACAGTAACAATAACCATTGCTTCTTTGGGGACGAATCTTGAAAAGAATACTAGATGTCCGTCTAGTGGTGGTCCTATATTCCACAAAATTTGATGAGCCCTTGATGATGTCCATTTTATGGCGATATATTTGTAACAGCAGTTCTGTTCATGTTTTTCAAATCAGTATCCTGTGATCATAGCGTAAACAATCTAGATTTAGGAAGTTTAAGACAAACCACAACATTCTAAAATTTCAGCAAAGTGAACACAAATTCCATTTCTCAGAGAGTAAACTAGCCAATTTGGAGTCCTTTGTTTTCCAAATGCTAAGTATTTCTAAGTAGTTGTGATTCAGTGTTCTCAGTTCAGTGAGCCTCCCTATGAGACGAGCAAAATGCTGTAGGTCTTCTGGATGATAAATTTTTGAATATTTGTACAAAATTTGTAAAACTGGTTCTTGTAAATTTTCCACATGTTGCTTATTTTTAACGCATGGACGATCTGAAAAACATTATCACATATATCTTAATGAATATTGGAAAATGGTAGAAGATAATGAATTAATTTAAAACAATACAGTTTTAAATAATAAAAATAGCAAATATTTACTGAACCTTTAATATATGCCAGATTTTATGCCAGGTAACTTGCTTCTATGCAATGTTTTATTTAATCTTCATAATATTCTATGAAGAGTTATTTCTTAATGATTAGACAGCATTCACTCATCCAGTCATTGTGCTGGAGATACAGCAGTGAACAGAGACTAAGCTTCCTGCCCTCATTGAGCTTATATTTTGGGTCTGGGAGGAGTAGGGGAGGAAAGAGACATATACACATTTTTTAAATAAAAATATATGACAACAATAAGTGAGAGTACGGGATAAGGATTTGGGGGGGCAGTAGCTATTTTTAAAAGGGTAATCAGAGATAAGATGACATTTAACAGAGATCCAGGATGGTGAAGAGGGAGCCATGAAACTATCCAGGAAAGAGCTTTCCAAGCAGAAGATTTGTCAAGTACAGTAGAAGCTGTGGAAGGAGCCTGCTTGAAATTTACAGGGAACATATGCATCGAAAGCAGTGTGGCTGTGGTGGTATTAGCAAAAGGAATAGTAATAGACACTGATAGAAAGAACTTTGGCTTTAAACTGTGTAAAATAGAAAGCCATTAAAGGGTTATGAGCAGAGGAATGACATAATCTGGCTTATGTTGTCAAAGAATCACTCTGGCTACTGTATAAAGAATAGACCCTAGGGAGGCAAGGGCAGAAACAGGAAAGTGCGTTAGTAGTTTTATTAGGATGGCAGGGACAGAGACAGTAAGAAGTGGGTGAGTTCTGGATCTATTTTGAGGCTATAGCCAACTAGACTTTTTGCATATTTGATAATGGGTATGAGAGAAAAAGAAGTGAAGGATGACTTCAAGAATTTTGGCTTATACAACTTGAAGGATGGAGATGCCATTTAGTAGAGATGGAGGAAGAATATAGGAGAATCAGGGGGCAATCAGGAGTTCACATTCAGACATGTTAAATTGTATATGCCTACTAAACATCCAAATTGAAATCTTGAGTAGGCTATTTAATGGAGCTTAGGGTAGCAGTCCAGGTTGGTATATAATTTGGGAGTTGTCAGCCTCTAGATGGCATTTAAAGCCATGAGATAGGATGAAATTTCAAAGGAATGTACATAGGAAAAAAGAGAACTGAGTCCTGGGACATTTTAACATTTATCAGTGTGGGAGATGAGGGGGAATTAACAAAGGAGACAGAAAGAGCAGCAACTGAGGAGGAAAACCAAGAGAGTGTAATGTCCTGGAAATCAAGTGGAAAAAAATCATGTCAAGAAGGAGGGAGTGATCAACTGAAGCCAAATGTTAAGTGTTCTAAGAAAGAGGGAGCGATCTGCTCTGTCAAATGTAGCTGACGTGTCAAGTAAGATGAAGACTAAGAATTGACCACTGGAATCTGCAATGCCAAATTACTGAAGATTTTGATAAGTTATGGTGGAAGGGAAAGGAGGGGACAAAATCTGACTGTACTGGGTTCAGAAGTAAATGAGAAGAGAGAAATGGAGGCAGGAGTATAGACAACTCTTAAATTTTTTTTTTTGCTGTAATGTAGAACAGAGAAATAGGAGAATAGCTGAAAGGGGATTTGAGGTAAGGGCAGACACTATAAAACTCTTCGAGGAAAGCATAGGCAGAACACTCTATGACATAAATCACAGCAAGATCCTTTTTGACCCACCTCCTAGAGAAATGGAAATAAAAACAAAAATAAGCAAATGGGACCTAATGAAACATAAAAGCTTTTGCACAGCAAAGGAAACCATAAACATGATGAAAAGACAACCCTCAGAATGGCAGAAAATATTTGCAAACGAAGCTACTGACAAAGGATTAATCTCCAAAATATACAAGCAGCTCATGCAGCTCAATACCAAAAAAACAAACAACCCAATCCAAAAATGGGCAGAAGACCTAAATAGACATTTCTCCAAAGAAGATATACAGATTGCCAACAAACACATGAAAGGATGCTCAACATCACTAATCATTAGAGAAATGCAAATCAAAACTACAATGAGGTATCACCTCACACTAATCAGAATGGCCATCATCAAAAATCTACAAACAACAAATGCTGGAGAGGGTGTGGAGAAAAGGGAACCCTCTTGCACTGCTGGTGGGAATGTAAATTGATACAGCCACTATGGAGCACAGTATGGAGGTTCCTTAAAAAACTAAAAATAGAACTACCATACGACCCAGCAATCCCACTACCGGGCATGTACCCTGAGAAAACCATAGTTCAAAAAGAGTCATGTACCACAATGTCCACTGCAGCAATATTTACAATAGCCAGGGCATGGAAGCAACCTAAATGTCCATCAACAGATGAATGGATAAAGAAGATGTGGCACATAATACAATGGAATATTACTCAGCCATAAAAAGAAACGAAATTGAGTTATTTGTAGTGAGGTGGATGGACATAGAGTCTGTCATACAGAGTGAAGTAAGTCAGAAAGAGAAAAACAAATACCGTATGCTAACACATATATATGGAAACTAAAAAAATAAATGGTTCTGAAGAACCTAGGGACAGGACAGGAATAAAGATACAGACGTAGAGAACAGACTTGAGGACACGGGGAGGGGGAAGGGTAAGCTGGGACTAAGTGAGAGAGTGGCATGGACATATATACACTACCAAATGTAAAATAGATAGCTAGTGGGAAGCAGCCGCATAGCACAGGGAGATCAGCTCGGTGCTTTGTGACCACCTAGAGCAGTGGGAGAGGGAGGGTGGGAGGGAGACGCAAGAGGGAGGGGATATGGGGATATATGTATATGTATAGCTGATTCACTTTGTTATAAAGCAGAAACTAACACACCATTGTAAAGCAATTATACTCCAATAAAGATGTTTTACAAAAAAGGCATTTTTTTAAGATGCAAGAAATTACAGCATGTTTGTAAGCTGAAGGGAATGCGCTTATAGAGAAGGCTATTTTGATGAAAATTGGTACATTTGGAATCAATGAGTAATAAAATAACCACAATCTTCATGATTTCATTGCCAAACTTAATCCAAACTTTTACTGCTAAATAGTTTTTTACCTGAAAAAAACACTGTTGTGGCTGCAAGCAGAGCATATTCAGTATTAGTAATACTAAGCTCACTCATTCTTCTACAGAAGTAATACAGTGTGGTAATAAATTCTTCAGCAATACCTAAAAAGATTAATATCAAATGTATTTTCATCAGAACACAGTGCAGACTCATATTGCCATTATCATATTTTCTCAAAGCAGTATAAGAAAATGAAACATGTCTGACAAATTTTTTCCATCCAATACAATATTTTGTATTATATATAATATTACCAGTCAGCATAGCAGAAGGACAATCTTCATTGCAAAATGTTTCCATGGGATAAATAGCACTTCTATCACCACTTTGATCATGACAATTCAGTGAATGATCTGAATGATCTGATATTTTCATAGTACCCAGTTAAGGGAAAAAATATAAAGTCTGATTTTTAAAAATCTTTATTCGGATAGTAAAGTCAATCTCTCTAATCTCTGTTAAACAGGAAACATTCCCAACAAATGGTATCTTTATAATTTTTATTACTGAAACATGAATCTAGAATAATAGTTCACGCTTTATATAAACATTATATAGAAGACCCTCCAAAAATGTGTTTTCTATGATGCTATATAAGAAGAATGGCTTTCTTTAAAAGAAAAACAAAAGCTAGAACAATGAATTGGAAAACTATAAACCACTATTATGAAGTACTTATTTGTACACTAACTAGTACAATAAAAATATAATAAAAAATAGCTCAATGTTATATAATCTGTTGCTAAATTTAATAGTAACTATTAACATTAAGATTGAGTTAGTTGACCTTTTTCACTTTCAGAAGTTGATGAAAGATATTCTTTTTGACTGTAAATTTGGGCCACATGAAGGAACATCACTTCAGTTTTTGATCCCTTCTGTAATGCAGTCTGATCCTCACTGGTCAAATTTTCAAATCCTTTATGAAAAGATCACATAATTGTTTGAAATAAATAATGAAAAGATAATTTTCAGGTATAGGATTTAACATTTTTATATTATTTACTTATGATATGAATCCTAACTGTTCCCTTAGAATAATTATGATTCCACATGGTAATATTTTGGGGCACTTTCATCAGAACCAGATAATAATAATTTCCTATGGCAAGAGCAAATTATACATAGAGCCTTGAAGAATTTATTTTCACAGAGAGTTATCTGTGCACGTAACTAGATAGCTAAGTTTTGGCCAACAGTGGCTTCACCTTTTTTTTTTTTTTTTTTTTTTTTTGGTATGGTACAGGGAATTTTGTTTCATGTTTTATCTAAAAAACAAAAACAATTTATTTCCCAAAATAAAAATAAAATAAAACATACAACCAATCATAGTTTGTCTTAACTCTAAGTCTTTGAAGTCACTTGAATAATATTTTAAAATATTTATATTTTCATCCAACTGATTGATTAAAGCAAACAAAGTAAACATGTTTTTAAATTTAGAAGCAGTTTTGGTAGAAAAATAGAGGGTTTTGTTTTCTTAAAATGCCACCTTCTTTTAAAACAAGGAACTTTTTAAAAATTACGTATTAAATTACTTTAATTTTTTCCAAAGATAAAGTGATTACCTGGGAGTCTCTTGGTGAAATCCATTAACCTCTGTATATGTAGGACAACTGTCTCTGAGAGTCGCAAGAAGATCAGTTCAGGATTTGCATATCCCTGCAGCTAACCAACAAAAAGAAATAAGATTAATAATTTTTTTCTTTCAAATAACTGTTTAAATTTTAAACTTTTCTGATTAGGCTGTTATTTTCTAACATAATGAATTACAAATTATTTCTTGCCAGTAATGAACACATACAAATCTTTCTGTTTCTTCTAATGGAATTGTATATTTTTGATGAGCGGCCACAATGTTGTTAATGAGCTGATGTTCCTCTTGAGTTAGTTCCATGCTCTCCTGAATCTGTAAGAAAATATAGAGGGAAAACTATAATGCATACCTATTAAATAAGACATCAGCATTAAAGAAACAAGAAATTTTTTAAGGAGAGTCTTGCCACTTTTCCAGATCTAGTGGTAGGTGACACAAGCTTGTTGTTTACCCCTTCCTCTTCCACTTTGATGTTAGAGTAAAAATTATTCTTCTGCTTAAAGTTCTTTCGAAGTCTCTTTGACCTGCACTGGATTTCTGTGAGCAAACCTGTGATATTACAAAATTCACATAAAATATTTTGGGTACAACAAATAACATTATAGGATTTGATGAAAATTGTCTTACATTGTACACATATGTGATCATGAACTTGCCTTTTCACAAAGAACCTTTCTTTTTTGGTAAGCATGAACAACAGCAGTTAAATTTGCTACATTACTTACTTCTTTTCCTTCCACAACTACCTGTCTACTTAAAACTACACAGTCATCCTAGACATAAATTAAAAATTAATTTTGCATCTCCAAATTATAAATTTAGACATTTTTATGTTAGAGAAATTTCCACATTAATTATATCTTGGAAGCAACAGAATGTGAATTGGTACATTGAAGGGAAACCACTAATTTAAAATTCTGTTTTTTGTAGATGAATTATATAACTTTAGGTTAAGTAATATAAAAATACAAGGATTTCCAGTTAAGAAGAAAATATGATTATTACCAAAGTTAGAGCAATATAGTGTAGAACAGATTTTATGGAAATAATTACCTGGATTGGTAACTGGCTATCCTAATTTAGCAGTTGCTGGAGAAATAGCTTAAATCCAGACAAATATGTTATGTTCACATATGTTCAAAATAACTTGGAGAACGTAAGTTCCTAGTAAGGTAAGAAAAACTAAAATCCCCCTAAAAAAAAAAAACCACAATGGCACTTACATTCTTCCAGCATTCCTACTGCCTTACACTTTTTTAGTCTGCACTCTTGACATTTTCTACGCATGTACATGTCCATTTCACAGTGACCACCATTCTTGCAACTATATACTGCATTTTTGGTGATGCTACGTCGAAAAAACCCTAATAACAAAGCAGAGTTTTTAAAATTTTACTATTAGGTATTCTTAGCTACTTGTTTTTAACCTTCATAGTAAAAGTAATCAAGTTAACTAAATTATTTCAATAAAATGTTTTTTCCCTCAGTAAGAAGGTTTGGTTTAATATACATTTATCTGGATAATTGTTTTAATCCTCTCCTATTTGATATATCTTATTCCATGGTTGTTCCTGTCAATAATCTATCTGGAAATTAAACTAAATAACCCCAACACATTAAAACAACTCTCTATTTTCTATGGTTATAATATACCATCTAAAAGCATTTTAAAACTATATTTTACAGAATATCACGATTCCATGACACATCTCTCAAGGTTCCCTAGAAGGAATATGTGCTCATGTAAAATAAAACTATAAAGAAAGCCTCTCTTTTTCTCGCCTCACATTTCTACCTCAACTCATAAAGGAAGAGATAATTCTTCCAAACTTACTCCTCTGTCCTTCTTCCTTTTTAGCACTTCCCCAGATGAGAACATATTGCTAATTTATTTAGTCCAAGACGTTGAATGGGCCGTTTTGTGTGTGTGTGTGTGTGCGTGCGTGCGTGCTGGGGAGAGGTGTGGAGATTCTACATTTTCCTAAATCCATGCATAGCAGTCTCTTCCCATTTCCTGTTTCATTTCCCATTCCTATGCAATAATCCCTGCTATCTTCCTCTTATTCCATTCCAAGTGAAGTTGACAAAGTTAGTCAATACCCCAATTAGAAGCCTGCCATACTCTTTCTGTAGACGTGCTTGAGAGTGGGAGTTTCATGACTTAGATTCAGCAAAGGGAATAGAAAGCTCAGCTTAGGTTTCAGAACTATGCCTCATTCTTCAACTTAGTTTTAACAGCAAGGCCCTGCATTTTAAGAGTAAGCAAATGCTGGCCCAGCTATTCTACTCATAAAGCTGGTACCTCCTTTCCCTTAGTCTTCGTTTGGCTATTCTATGTGTGGGGTGAGTGTGAGATTCTGACAATAAGACTTCACCTTGAACTTCTAGACACGTTTACCTAGTGCTGTATTGATCTAATCATTTCCTGGTTCTGCTCCAATATTTCATTTGTGAATTTTAAAAATGCAGAAGTGTTTCAAAACCTCAAAACTTCATCAAGGACTATTTTACTCTTCGAAAATGCCAATATCAATGATGATCTTCAGTGGCAGACCTCCCATATGTTTTCAAAAAAGCATTCCTGGGACTTCCCTGGTGGTCCAGTGATAAAGAATCCACCTTCCAATGCAGGGAACGCGGGTTCGATCCCTGGTTGGGGAACTAAGATCCCGCATGCTGCGGGGCAACTAAGCCCTCCCGCCTCAACTAGAGAGGCCGCGTGCCTCGAACTACAGGGTCCACGTGCTCTGGAGCCCAAGCACCATAACTAGAGAGAGAAAACCCGCACGCCACAACTAGAGAGAAGCCCATGCACCACAACAAATAGCTCGTGCAACGCAACAAAAGTCCTGCATGCCGCAATGGAGATCCCTCGTGCCACAACTACGACTCCAGACAGCCAAAAATTAAAAAATAAAATAAAATAAATAAATATTTTTTAAAAAGCATTTCCAACAAATAGACTTAGATAGAATCTTAGAAGTCATTTAATTGAAATTTCTTCCTAATTCACGAATTATACCAGCCATATGAGATGTAATAGTTAACATTCAGATCTTTTTTAAAAGACATTTTTTATTCCAACATCAGATTCACCTAGGAACATGGAAACTTTCTGTCACATAAATATTTTGAATTTTATATTTAAATGTAAAAGTCTTCATCAAAATTAAAAAGAAAACCAAATCAAAACTTCGTTAAATTCCATTTTCACATCTTTGATCCCACAGATTGATCACCTTTAAACATATCAATGGCTCTCCTTGATTTTATTTTTCACATTTTAAAGAGAGTACTCTTACATGCTTAAAATTTCATGACTCTTCAGTGAACACTAGGATTAAAGTTTTTACTTTATCCTTACCTTTGCAACCTTCACAAGTAAGTGCATTGTAATGATATCCTGATGCTTTATCACCACAAACTACACAGAGTTCTTCCTGTCCCTTAATACGAATGGAAGAATGAGTTATTCTGGACCTCTTTATTCCAGGGTAACCATCTTCAGCATCGTGGGCAACCACGTAAGTGGATTTATTTAATTCACAGGAAAAAAGTCCATACTCTCCACCACTGAACTGTGGATCCAAACTATAAGTGTTGAGATGACTTTGTAAAGATTGGGACTGTAGAGCTGGAGGAAACTGGACAGCAGAATACTGGCAATAAGGTGATTCTTGAAAATCAATGTCATACAGCTGATAATTGATTTGTTCTGGCAAAATGTCTAGTTTTTTTTAACACACACACACACACACAAAAAAAAAAAAATGGTGAGAGTCAAGTTATTTTTCAAATTTCAAAGAGTTTTACACTCAAAGAACAGAGTTAGTTCAAAATGTCCACTACATCCCAGGGACTTGCTCTCCAGCATGAGAGGCAGACAGTAAACTGAATTGCAATGCATGATAAATGCTGCCACCGCAGAAGTATGCAGAGGTTGCTCAGGAGCTGGGAGAAAGCGTTGTTAATGGCTTACATACCAATGCAGTCTATTTCCTTAAGTAGAAATGAATATTTCCCAGAGTTTGAAATGAAAGCTTTTCCCCAGCTTCTGTATTTTCTTTGTTGTGAATAAAATTGTTTTCAGTGCAATCAGATCAGTAAAGAGATGAATTAATAAATTATCCCACCCCCCCCACCAAAAAAAAATCAAACTAAAATACAATTATACCAGTTACCTGGTTATTTCAAGCAAAAAAAAAATTCTTTAAACTCCCCTTTTAACATACCTTAACACTCTCCTTCGCCATTTGTAGACCTGATTTAAATTACTAGTTTCTTTTCTGTTTTATTGTCTAGCAATTCAATTATCTGGTGATAAACTCACCTACCTCGGAGGGTGACTGTAAGAATGAAATAAAATGTGATATGCAAAAGCATGTATAAAATACAAAATGATACTTAATGAGTATCTTTATTGTTATTATCAGAAGCTCCCAAACACCAACTTACTTTCTGTTTTCAGGAGGATTACTGAAATCAATCCAGAAAATTGGCTCCAAAGAGACCCAGGAATACTTAGTTGCTCTATGTCTGTATCTAGTAATATTTGTACTTTTCCTGGTGCTGAATCACAAGGTGATTAGACCTACTCTTACCCTCAAAATTCTACCCCCAAGATTGGTAAACAGTATAATTTCTATTAAATCACATAAATTATTTGCAATCTTATAGCATCCAATCCAATGCAAAGTGTTGAATAAATAACAATAACAGCCTGATATAAGAAGAAAAGTTATCAGTAAAAACAATGTAACTTTTATTTAAAGAAGAGGGCCCTTCTTGGCTGAGTATCAAAAGACTGCAGAATACTGGCTGATGTTCCATTGGCATTGAAATCAGAGTTCAAAGTATAATATAAAAGAAAACTGCATTTAAAATTCAATTCAGATTATAATCTTGGTCTTTTTGGAGAAAAATCCTATTGTCTCTTGCACTCTGTTTTCTATTTCTTTCCCTTTGATAAAAATCTTATATTAAGATTAAAGTTTCAAGTACATTGAATAACTACTCTGAACTACATTTTCTAAATTGCATGTGAATTAGCTTCAGCTAACCCCTAAAAATAACTTATAATTTGCATGCTAATTCTATTTTTTAAAATTGAATACAATTTTAGACTACTGTGGTTTTTCTTCTTTACATTTGAGTCTGGCTTACAGCATTTTGGTATTTCTGATTTTTGAAAGTAATTATATTCTCTGGTAGGGAGTAATTGAAAGTCTTTGGTTCATTTGTTAATTTCTTTTTAAAAAAACCTCTGATTAACCATAATTCCCACCAAAAAAAAAAAGTTTTATTAACTATTATACGGTAGTTTTTTGTTACACACCGTAGTACTGCACTGGTTCAGCAAGGCAATACCCATCAGATGCAGTGACATAAGTATTGGCCATTATCTGGTCCAATTTTCACTTCTTCATTAGTAGGTGCTAAAATAGAACCTGAAGGAAACAAAAATTTTGTAGACTTTTTGAAAGTATGATTATCAAATCAGTATGATTTTATAAAAGTATAATACTGTTTTTGAAAAATAAAGAATTTAGCAGACTTTATACAAGACATTTATATTTACACTTTAACTGGAAGAATATTGATTTTTCATATCTCTACATACCAAATTATTTAATTTTGACAATTTCTTATTGCTCAGTTCTTTAAAATAACTTAAATCTTGATAATAATCATTATGGCTCTTGAAAGGGTACCAAGCTTTGGAGTTAGACTTCATACACCGCCTTTACCACTTATTTATGGGTCATTTTTACACCTCCCTGAACCTTAGTTTCCTCATTTGTAGAAGAGAAAGAATGAAACACACCTAGCCAAGTTATTGGGAGAGTTTAATTAATGTGTTTAAAATCCAGCACAGTTCTTGACTTAATAACTGAGTCCTATAATCATTATTCTAATAGTTTCGCTAGATCTCAGTGTTCTAAATTTAGATGAATTAGGAAGAAAAAATACACTTTTTCATGAAGGAAATTAAAGAGTAGGAAAAGAATGGCTTTCATAGCACTTTATTTAATCTTCTAAGTCCTTTGTAAATATTTTTCATAGCACTATGATATGCTAAGCATTAAAACATTAATTTTGGTTCTATGTGACTAATGAAAATAGTTTTTTGATTACTGAAAAAGTGTTTTATTTTTAATAGTAAGGACTAAAAATCATAAGCTATTATGAGGGAGAATTATTCAAAATCTAAGATGATCCCTTATGGGAAAAAAAACTATTTTTGTTATTTCCTAGGTAGGAATACTGCATCTTTGAATAGACTTAAACAGGAAATCACAGTTAAAGAAATTGGAAATTATTAAAAGAAAATAAAGGTCACTCTAGAGTCCATGAAATTTTATAGCTTTATCCTCTCTATTCGAAGGTAAAGACTGTTTTCACCTTTTAAAAGAACCAAAAAAGAAGAAAATGGGTTTTAAAACATACCAAAAGATATACATGACAAACTTCTGAGACAGCTTCTGAGATTATATTGAAAAATCTTTTACTTAGATTTATTTCTCATGTGATGGGGTAGTGGCAAAGGTTTCTACATTCGTGAAGATGATTAAAATAGTAATATCTCTGCAATTTGTCTCCTGTGTTATTTAATAGGCTCTAGGTTCCTTTAAAAGTACTTAAATCTCCCACTCTCTGACAGCATAGCAGCAGTCATGTAGAAGAAGTGCTGAATGGAACAGATGAAGCAAAAGTGGTGCCCCCAAATAAGTGCACTTTCAAAATGAAGTTTTCCTTGAAAAGTAAAGACTAAAATCAATAGGATCAGTATTACAACAGGTTAATTAGCTCTCCATATGAAAAGAATTCTAAGTGCTATCGGTTTAATTTGTGTCATACTCTTTAGCAATAATCCTGTTTAGTTCTTTCCAAACTTCTCTTTTGAGTCTCCATTTGATTTTACAAAATTCCAAATGAATGTGAAAACTTGAGGTTGTTACTCACCCTTCCTTCAAAATTCCTGCTTTTAGCATTAGGCTTCATATAATATTAAATAAATATCTGAAAATTAAAAAGTATTTGGTACTCCTTTATTTTGCTGAGCAAGATTTCTTTTAAGAAATATTATAGAATAAATTAGAGGTAGCACATTAAAACAAAACTGGTAATATCCTGGCAAATACACACAGAATTATCTTACAACAATGCTGCTGTCAGGGTTCATATCATAAATAACAATGTTCTCAAACCAAGTCCTTCCAATACTGATAAATAAATGCCCCAAAATATTGTCTAAAGCAGAAATGTCTTTATCAGTTTATGGACTACAGGCATACCTCAGAGATACTGCGGGATTGGTTCCAGACCACCAAAATTAGGCAAATATCACAATAAAGCAAGTCACATACATTTTTTTATTTCCCAGTGCATATTAAAAGTTACGTTTATTTTATCCTGTAGTCTACTAAGTGTGCAAGAGCATTATGTCTTTAAAAAAAATACCTTGTTAAAAATACTTTATTGCTAAAAAAAGTAATCATTATCTGAGCCTTTAGCAAGTCATAATCTTTTTGCTGGTGGAGGGTCTTGCCTCAGTGTTGTCGGCTGCTGACTGATCAGGGTGGTGGCTGCTGAAGACTGGGATGGCTGTGGCAATTTCTTAAAATAACTATGAAGTTTCCCTCATCAATCGACTCTTCCTTTCATGAACAATTTCTCTGTAGCATGCACTGCTGTTTCATAGCAGTTTACCCACAGTAGAACTCTTTCAAAATTGAAATCAGTCTTTCAAACCCTGCCTGTGTTTTATCAACTAAGTTTATTTAATATTCTAAATCCTTTGTTGTCATTTCAACAACCTTCATAGCATCTTCACCAGGAGTAGATTCCATCTCAAGAAACCACTTTCTTTTCTCATCCATAAGAGGCAACTCCTCATCCATTCACGTTTTATCATGAGATTGCAGCAATTCAGTCACATTCACGCTTGACTTCTAATTCTAATTCTCTTGCTATTTCCACCACAACTGCAGTTACTTCCTCCACTGAAGTCTTGAACTCCTCAAAGTCATCTATAAGGGTTGGGATCAACTTCTTCCAAACTCCTGTTAATGTTGATATTTTTACCTCTTCCTATGAATCACGAATGTTCTTTTTTTTTTAAGGTGTGTGTGTGTTTTTGTGTTTTTTTGTTTTTGGCCTCAACGCATAGCATGTGGGATCTTTGTTCCCCAAGTAGGTATCGAACCTGTGCCCCCTGCAGTGGAAGCGTGGAGTTTTAACCACTGGACCGCTAGGGAAGTCCCTGAATGTTCTTAATGGCATCTAAAATGGTGAATCCTTACCAGAAGATTTTCAAGTTACTTGGTCCAGTTACATCAGAGGAATCACTAGCTGCGGCAGCTATAGCCTTACAAAATATATTTCTTAAATAATAAGACTTGAAAGTCAAAAGCCATGGGCTGTAGAATGGCTGTTGTGTTAGCAGGCATAAAAACAACATTAAACTTACTATACATCTCCATTAGAACTCTTGGGTGACCAGGTGCATTGTCAATGAGCGGTAATATTTTAAAAAGAATCTTTTTTCTGAGCAGTACATTTCAACAGTGGACTTAAAATATTCAGTAAACCATGTTGTAAAGAGATGTGCTGTCATCCAGACTTTGTTTTTCCATTTATAGAGCACAGGCAGAGTAGATTTAGCATAATTCTTTAGGGCCCTAGGATTTTCGGAATAGTAACTAAACATTGGCTACAACTTCCAGTCACCAGCTGTATTAGCCCTTAACAGGAGAGTCAGCCTTTCCTTTGAAGCTTTGAAGCCAGGCATTGACTTCTCCTCTCTAGCTATGGAAGTCCTAGATGGCATTTTCTTCCAATGTAAGGTTATTTCATGTACATCTGTTGTTTAGTGTAGCCACCTTCATTCATTACTTAGGTACGTCTTCTGGATAACTTGCTGCAGCTTCTTCATCAGCACTTGCTGCTTCACCTTGCACTTTTATGTTATGGAGATGGCTTCTTTCCTTAAACATCATTAACCCACCTCTGCTAGCTTCAAACTTTTCTCCTGAAGCTTCCTCATCAATCTCAGCCTTCATAGAATTGAAGAGAGTTAGGGCCTTGCTCTGGATTAGGCTTTGGCTTGAAGGAATGTTGTGGCTGGTTTGATCTTCCATCCAGACCACTAAAACTTTCTCCATATCAGCAATAGGGCTGTTCCACTTTCTTATCGTTTGTGTGTTCACTGGGGAATCACCTTTAATTTCCTTCAAGAACTTTTCCTTTGCACTCACAGTTTGGCTAACTGTTTGGCACAAGAGGCCTGGCTTTTGACCTATCACAGCTTTTAACATGCCTTCCTCACTATGCATAATCATTTCTAGCTTTTGATTTAAAGTGAGAGACATGAGACTCTTCCTTTCACTTGAACACTTAGAGGTCATTGTAGGGTTATTCAGTGGCCTAATTTCAATATAGTTGTGCCTCAGAGAATAGGGAGGCCTAAGGAGAAGCGGGCAGACGGGAACCAGGCAGTTAGTGGAGCAGTCAGAACACGCAGCATTTATCGATTAAGTTCACTTTATATGGGTGTGAGTTCATGGTGCCCCAAAACAATTACAATGGTAACATCAGAAATCAATGATCACAGATCACATAACAAATATAATAATAATGAAAAAGTTTGAAATATTAAGAGAATTACCAAAATGTGACACAGAGACACAAAGTGAGCTAACTGCTGCTGGAAAAAATGGTGCCAGTAGACTAGCTCAGTGCAGGGTCGCCAAAAAACTTCAAGTGGTAAAAAACCCAGTATCTGCAAAGCGCAACAAAGCAAAGTGAGTAAAATGAGGTATGCTTGTAGTTATAATCCAGGGCATATGTGGGACATAAACGTAAATAGGCCATTGATTAAAATATGCCTTTTAAAATATGAACTATTTTTCTCTTTTATATGCTTATAGTAATAGTTGCATTATTTTCTACATAAAATGTTCACTAATTAAATTTTTCTTCAGATTTCTAAATGTCTAATAGAAGTATTATAATATGTATGCATGGTAAAACAAAACTTTCAGAAATAATATGCTTATAAAATTAGTTTAAAAACAAATTATTAATAACAGAGAGAGAGGTATGTAATCAAAAACTTCGTATCCTATTAAAGTAAAGAGAAAAATTACAGTGGGCTTGGAATGATTCTGTTTCATTACCTTCCTAGTAAATATTTATTTAAAGAGAAAATAACTTAGTTAAGAGAGGAGATTTTATCAAGAGGATCAATTTGGCCTGCGTAAAGTCTATTTTTTTCTTTAACAAATGTAACTTTATCAAAAACCATATTTTTCACAGATTATGATAGCTATTTTACTGAAAAGATGAGTAATCCCACAAACGAATTTGCATCTCCTCTGCTTTAACCATAAATTGTTCTTAGTAAATCTTCATGTCTAAAACCTTAACAGGAAAAACATATTGATTACTGAGAACTATATCTATATGTTAAAGAATTTTACAGTTTTCACATTTTTACTCTTGCAATATATGTCATTTGAATCATGAATAATGCATTGCTTATTGACATAATTGACATAATTGAAAAGTATATTGCTTCGCAAAAAAACATTTTAGTTTTCCTAGTAGCATCTACTAAAAAATGAGTGATAGTGCTATATGACACATAATTATAAAAAGGTTTTTTATGGTAGTGCTTCTTTGAGCCAGAATTCTCTGAGCTTATTGGAACCAGGAAAAATGAAAAGAATATATTTGAATAATAACACAAATTAAGGCTTCTTGATTCCTCCATAAGTATCTGTCCTTTAACTTTTGAATACAGGGAGGATTTTATACTGTGAAGTCTTCTCATGCTTTTATCATACAGCTTTATCAAGATGTAATTTACATAACATCATATTCATCCTCTTAAATTCACTGTACAGTTCAGTGGTTTTTAGAATATTCAGAGTGTGAAGCTATTACCATCATCTAATTCCAGAGCATTTTCATCACCCCAAAATGATCACCCCATACCTGTAAGCATGGCACCTCATTCCATCCTCCCCCCAATCCCTGACAACCACTAAGCAACTTTCTGTTTTTATGGATATGCCTATTCTAGACATTTCATATAAATCTAATCATATAATCCATACATAGTTTTATATGAAAAAAGTATTAATTAATATGTTAAGTAATTTTCACAGCATAAGACAGAAAGAAAATAGATTAAATATTTAGAAAATTCATGACTATGAAAGTAATATTTTATATACTTCAGAAGTATAGAAATATTTGTGTGTTTATTTCCACAATCTGACATAATTTTCATAATTATATCATCATAAAATTTTCAACAAAAGTATAATTCCCTGAATATATCTTTATCAGAATTTATTTCAAGTGGTTTGAATTTACATATAACCTATTGCTTCAAAAAATAAAATATTTTATCCATAAGTTCTTGATTTAAAAACAAGTTTAATTTTTAAAATATAACAATAAACATTACTGTGAAGTGACTTATCACATCAAATGTCAAGTCCAACCATAGTCTAAAATTATCTTTTCAGTCTTCAGGAAAGAACCAAATTATTGTATAATCTACTTAATTAAATTTCTTATTTTCAAAAGGAAAATGCTCTTTATAGCTTGACTATCATAGTAACAACAATTGTCTTACCTTGCAAAAATTAAGTTAATGTTAGTGGAAACTAAAGATCTCAAAAAATACCCTCTAATTTATTAATATCTTACAGTTTAATAATGAAGTGAGTTGTCAACAAAATTAGCATTCATATTTAATTTAGACAGTATAAAATACATTGTTCTTATTTTAGAGAGAACAAAATACTCACAGTTCAAAGATATTACTAGAGATTGTCCTTTTCCTCACAGAATGAGTATAGATAGATTTAGCAATGACTTTAACTTTCCATCTGGAGCAACTGAGCCTTTTCCCTATTTATCAAGGAGTGGAAATAAGGGCACTCTGCATACATTTACACTCTAGACACTCTGCAGAGCAATGCTTCAGCTCTATCTCAGAGACAAACTTCCCACACAATCCTCTCGGGTCAAAGCAAGGGCAGTTACAAGCTGACATAAATCAAATAATAACCAGATCATCAGGGATAGAAGCCTTTGGGACCTTGAGGTCACACTCTCCCAGAGTTCCTTATTGTTTATTTAATACATACTTTGTTTTCATGATTGAATTTGACATTCTTCCATTCTGATTACAAAACATTGGGTCTCTACAAACTACTGAGTAATATATACAGGAAGGAAAAAAACCCTTCATTAAATTCAAACTCCACTAATACAGTGCTATAACAAGTCAACTTGAAGTTTATCTTTTCATTACCTATAAAAAAGGGAATTTGTTAAACCAATTAGTAATGTGTAATAATAATTCATAGATTGCTGCAATGTTAGATGTGTACAAATCATCTAATCCAACTCTCTCATGTTTTTGGCTAAGAAAAACTGCAACACAAATAGATACTACTCCTTGTTCAAGTTCTCATAGCTAGTTAGTAGCAGAGATGAAACTCAATGAAAATCCAAGCAGTTGAACAGGATATATAAATAATTTCATTATGATTTTTTTAATGTCACATAAATAAAGTCTGTTAGATACCAGGCTCAGAGTCTTATTCCAGGCTCAGAGTCTTATTCCTTTAAGGCATTTCTACAGAGGCAAGTTTACAAATGTGTTTTCTACCACTAAACTCCATTCTCCTGGTCACACCATCTCTGACCTGATGACTGACTTTTTTAATCTGACTCTACGCTCTTGTCTCAGTCCTGCCCAGTTCCACTTGCATGTAAACATGGCATAGCCTCAGTATGCACCTCTACCTTTCCTGGTATCTGATCTTGTCCACCTCCAGTTTCTGACTTCAAACTATAATACTGATGATGAATTCTTCAAGGGTCTTCATCTACTACAGAGCAGAATTCATGATAAAATCTGCAAGGCATGTCACATGGAGTTTTGTTTACTTTTTAAAATAAGAGGCTCTGTATCTGTGAATTTTAATTGGTTAACCAAAGAATAACAATCATGCCATTATAATTCATTTGTGTTGATTCTAAAATATTCCAAAAATAGGCTCCAGATTATGTCTTAAAAGAGGTACTCTCTACTAGCAACCTTACATTGAAAAATAGCAAAACAACTACATGAGCCTGGAAATGATGAGGTTCTATGTCAATTTCTACTGCTTCACCCTAATATGTAAAACTTTTTCCTCAATAAATGATAGAATAAGTAAAAAAAAAAAAGAAAAGAAAAGAAAGAAAGAAAAATAGCAAAACAAACATATAGTACTTGATATTTTTTAAAAGCAATGCTTAACTTCTAAATATTTATCCGGAACATTTGTTTCTTAAGAGAACATATTTTTTAAAGAACTTTAATCCTTTCACTATTAGGATTCAAACATCAGGGATAATGTATACAATTTTATTGCTTAGATAATTCCCAATTTTAACCTCTGTTTATAAGCAGAATTATTAGCTTCTGTATTTAAAAAATACAATTTTGAATGCTCAATGATTCAAACTTTTCACTTATTCATATCATCCTGACCACGCATACCCTCAATCCCATCCCAATTATATCTGAGATATTACAATTCATTGGCAATCAGCTTCCTTGTTTAGTTTTACAAAAAATGATTTGGGGGTTTCCCTGGTGGCGTAGTGGTTGAGAATCTGCCTGCCAATGCAGGGCACACGGGTTCGAGCCCTGGTCTGGGAAGATCCCACATGCCGCGGAGCAACTAGGCCCGTGAGCCACAACTACTGAGCCTGCGCGTCTGGAGCCTGTGCTCCGCAACAAGAGAGGCCGCGATAGTGAGAGGGCCGCGCACCGCGATGAAGAGTGGCCCCCACTTGCCGCAACTAGAGAAAGCCCTCGCACAGAAACGAAGACCCAACACAGCCACAAATAAATAACTAAATAAGAAGAAGAAGAAGAAGGGATCTATCAATCCCTTTAAAAAAAAAAAAATGATTTGGGAATTCCCTGGTGGTCTAGTGGTTAGAACTTGACGCTTTCACTGTGGTGAACCGGGTTCAATCCCTGGTCGGGAACTAAGATCCTGCAAGCTGTGTGGCCACAGCCAAAAAAAAAAAAAAAAAAAAAAGGATTCATCCAGAACTTTACAGCTACAAATTTTTACATGTTCTTGCCCGGTTTATAATAATACTCTAGACTTACAGTGGCATTAGCATAGTGCTCATTCCAAGGTACTTAAAGATATGTGCAAATATATCCTGATATTTTAAAATAAGGAAAGCAGATTTATATTTTTCAAATTTTACACAGGCTACTGTCAAGCGAGCATTCTACTTGTAATCACATGGTTCACTGATACCCCTTAATATGCATAAATGAGGAAATTTCTTGAAATTTATTCTTTTTATACTGTCACTCAATACACAGGCGGCCTATATTTATAGATACATGTCATTTAAAATAAATATTATCATTACATTATCAGTAACAAATAATCTAAAGAGTTACAAATCTAACCCACTTGTTTGCTGTATAATTAGGAGCATCATTAGGGAAGGCTCTATGAGAAAGTGACATCCAAGACTAGACCTAAAGGATGACAAAAAGCCAGCCACAGGAAGAGCTGAGGGATGAATGTTTTAGAAGGAACAGCACACTGTTCTGTGTTGGCTTCTGTAACACCAAAAGAAGGTCAGTGTGGTGAATGGTGACAGAAGACAGGAATAGAACAAGATGAGACTGGAGAGAAAATAAAACCAGATTGTAAGAGCCTTAGAGAGGTCTGAATTTTATTCTGGGTATAACAGGAAATCATTAAAGGATTTTAAGCAGAAAAGACACATAATCTGAAGTATATTTCTTGTTTTGTTTTATTCTGTTATTTTTTTTAATTGACATTTTTATTGAGATCATTGTAGATTAACTTGCAGTTTTAAGAAATAATACAGAGAGATCATGTGCTTAATCTAGTTTCCCCCAATGGTAACATTTTGCAAAATTGTGGTACAATATCACAACCAGTATATGGACATTGATAAAAACCACCTTATTCAGAGTTCCCCAATTTTACCTCTGCTTATTTATGTATGTGAATTAAATTCTGTACAATTTTATCACCTGTAGGTTCATGTAGCCATCACAGAGTCAAGATACTGAATAGTTCCCATATCAGAATCCCTCATGTCACCCTGTTTTAACCACACTCACCTCCTTCTTCCCTCTCCCCACTCTTAACCTCTGGCGACCACTAATTTGTCCTCCATTTCTAAAAATTTGCCTTTTCAAAATGTTATACAATTGATCATACATTGTGTAACCTTTTATGATTGGCTTTTTTTCCTCAGCATAATTCCCTGGAGGTTAATCCAAGTTGTTGTGTATATCAACAAACCACTCATTTTCATTGCTGAGTAGTAGTCTATGGTTATGGGCAGACCACAGTTTAAGTATTAAATACCCTTGGAAGGGCACATGGGTTAATTCAATTTTCTGCTATTGCAAATAAAGTTGCTATGAACACTCATGTACAGATTTATGTGTGAACATAAGTTTTCATTTCTCTGGAGTAAATGCCCAAAAGTATAATTTCTAGTTTTATGATAATTGTGTATTTTATCAGAAACTGCCAAACTTTTCCCAAATAACTGTATAATTTTATATTTCTACTAGCAATGTATGAGTGAATCAATTTCTCTCCATCTCTTCCAGAATTTGATATTGCCACTATTTTTAATTTCAGCCTTTCTGATACATGTGTAGTGATATCTTGTGGTTTTCATTTGTGTTTCCCTCGTGGCTAATCATACTGAACATCTTTTTTTTAATATTTATTTACTTTATTTATTTATTTTCCTTTTTTTTTTTTTTTGGCTGCGTTGGGTCTTAGTTGTGGCACACGGGATCTTTGTTGAGGCATGCAGGATCTTTTCGTTACAGCACGTGGTCTCTTCATTGCAGCGCTCAGGTTTCTCTATAGTTGCGGCACTCAGTCTTCTCTGTAGTCGTGGCACGTGGGCTCTGTAGTTTGCGGCATGCGGGCTCTGTCGTTGAGGCACGCAAGCTCAGTAGTTGTGGCACGTGGGCTTACTTGCCCCACGGCATGTGGGATCTTAGTTTCCCAACCAGGGATCGAACCTGCGTCCCTTGCATTGGAAGGCGGATTCTTTACCACTGGACGACCAGGGAAGTCCCCTGAACATCTTTTCACATTTTTTTTTTTTGCCATCTGTATATCCTCTTTGGGGAAATGTCTGTTCATGTCTTTTCCCCATTTTCTAATTGAATTGTTTATCTTCTTATTGTTGAGTTTTCAGGGTTGTTTATATATTTTAGACACCAGTCTTTTGTTGCATATGTGGTTTGCAAACATTTCTCCTAACCTGTAGTGTGTCTTTGCATCCTCTTTACAGGGTCTTTTGCAGAGCAAAAGTTTTTTTGGCCTTTTTTTTGTTTTGTTTTGTTTTGTTTTGTTTATTTGACATCTTTATTGCAGTATAATTGCTTTACATTGTTGTGTTAGTTTCTGCTGTATAACAAAGTGAATCAGCTATAGGTATACATATATCCCCATATCCCCTCCCTCTTGCGTCTCCCTCCCACCCTCCCTATTCCACCCCTCTAGTGGTCACAAAGCACCAAGCTGATGTCCCTGTGCTATGTGGCTGCTTCCCACTGGCTATCTATTTTACATTTGTCAGTGTATATATGTCCATGCCACTCTCTCACTTCGTTCCAGCTTACCCTTCCCCCTCCCCGTGTCCTCAAGTCCGTTCTCTAAGTCTGTGTCTTTATTCCTGTCCTGTCCCTAGGTTCTTCAGAACCTTTTTTTTTTTTTAGATTCCATATATATGTGTTAGCATATGATATTTGTTTTTCTCTTTCTGACTTACTTCACTCTGTATGACAGACTCTAGGTCCATCCACCTCACTACAAATAACTCAATTTCATTTCTTTTTATGGCTGAGTAATATTCCATTGTATATATGTGCCACATCTTCTTTATCCATTCATCTGTCAATGGACACTTAGGTTGCTTCCATGTCCTGGCTATTGTAAATATTGCTGCAGTGAACATTGTGGTACATGACTCTTTTTGAATTATGGTTTTCTCAGGGTATATGCCCGGTAGTGGGATTGCTGGGTCGTATGGTAGTTCTATTTTTAGTTTTTTAAGGAACCTCCATACTGTGCTCCATAGTGGCTGTATCAATTTACATTCCCACCGGCAGTGCAAGAGGGTTCCGTTTTCTCCACACCCTCTCCAGCATTTGTTGTTTGTAGATTTTTGATGATGGCCATTCTGATTAGTGTGAGGTGATACCTCATTGTAGTTCTGATTTGCATTTCTCTAAGGATTAGTGATGTTGAGCATCCTTTCATGTGTTTGTTGGCAATCTGTATATCTTCTTTGGAGAAATGTCTATTTAGGTCTTCTGCCCATTTTTGGATTGGGTTGTTTGTTTTTTTGATATTGAGCTGCATGAGCTGCTTGTATATTTTGGAGATTAATCCTTTGTCAGTAGCTTCGTTTGCAAATATTTTCTGCCATTCTGAGGGTTGTCTTTTCATCTTGTTTATGGTTTCCTTTGCTGTGCAAAAGCTTTTAAGTTTCATTAGGTCCCATTTGTTTATTTTTGTTTTTATTTCCATTTCTCTAGGAGGTGGGTTAAAAAGGATCTTGTTGTGATTTATGTCAAAGAGTGTTCCTCCTATGTTTTCCTTTAAAAATTTTATAGTGTCTGGCTTTAGATTTAGGCCTTTAATCCATTTTGAGTTTATTTTTGTGTGCGGTGTTAGGAAGTGTTCTAATTTCATTCTTTTACATGTAGCTGTCCAGTTTTGCAGAGCAAAAGTTTTTAATTTTGATGAAGGATAATTTATCAATTTATCCTTTTACAGATTGTACTTATAGTGTTAAGTCTAAGAACTCTTCACCTAGCTCTAGATCCCAAAGATTTTCTTCTATGTAGTTTTCTAAAAGTTTCATATTTTAAGTTTTACATTTAAGTCTAGGATTCATTGTTAGTTAATATTTTTGTAAGATGTGAAGTTTAAGTTAAGCTTTTGTTTTGTTTTGTTTTTGTTTATGGATGTTCAATTGCTCCAGCACTGTTTGTTGAAAAAGTGATCCTTCCTCTGTTGAATTGCTTTTGCACCTTGTCAAAATTCAGTTGGGCATACCTGTGTGGGTATATTTTTGGGTTCTCTGTTCTGTCAATTGATTTATGTGTCTATCTCTCCACAACTACCATACCACACCGTTTTGACTGCTGTAGCTAACTAGAAAGACTTAATGTTTAGTGGAGTGATCTTCCCACTTTATCCTTCTTTGTCAAGATTGTCTTAGTTATTCTAGGACCTGTGCTTTTTCATATAAATTTCAAAATAAGCTTGTCTATTTCTACCAAAAAAAATTGCTGGGATTTTTATAAGAATTGTATTAAACTTATTGATCAGTTTGAAGAGAATTGACATCTTTACTATGTTGAGCCTTCCAACCCATGAGCATGGTATATCTCTTCATTTATTTAGGTGGTCTTTGATTTCTTTCATCATAAATTTCAGCATACAAATCCTGTACATGTTTTGCTAAGTAAATACCTAAGTACTTCATTTTCTTTGGAGTGATTTTAAATGGTATTGTTTTTCATTTTAGTTATTTCATTGCTGGTTTATAGAAATATAATTGCATTTTTCTGTTGATCTTGTATCTTGCAACCTTGCTGAACTTACTTATTAGTTCTAAAGTGATTTTTCTATTCCTTGGAATTTTCTATGTAGACAATCATGTCATCTACAAGTAGAAATAGTTTTATTTCTTCCTTTCCCATCTGTATGCCTTTTATTTCTTTTTCTTCACTTATTTAAATGTCTAGAACTTCCAGTACTATGTTCAATAAGAGTGGTGAAAGCAGACATCCTTACCTTTGTTCCAATCTAAGGGAGAAAGCATTCAGTTTTTCATCATTAAGATTTTTATAGATGCTCTTTATCAAGTGGAGGTAATTCTCTATTCCTAACTAAACTACTGTATGAGTGAATTTTATTTTCATATAATTTTGATGGTACATGGGAGGAGAGCAAGAAAATAAATGAGGTAACCAGTAAGGTGACTATCACAGTACTCCAGGTGAGAGGTGATGGTAGCCTAGACTAAGATGATGGTAGTGATATGGACTAGGAGATAAGAGGGCAGATTCAAGATATATTTTGCTGTATAATCTGTAGGACTTGCTAATGGATTGGACGGTTAGTCAGAAATTGCATTTGGCTACAAATAGCAGAAAACCCTACTACAATGACTTAAGTAGAGGTTTTCTTCCCCCATACAAAAATAAGTCTGAGTGTTAGCAGTTCTACTGATGTCATCAATGTCTCAAGATCCTTCTATTCTTTGCTCCTTCATCATTAACATATGACTTTGAACCATATGGTCACAAATGGATGTTGTACTTCTAGGTATCACAGATGAGTTCCAGTAAGAAAGATAGAATTGCAAAAATTTTCCTTTAGTGAGACTTTATTCAGAAAGTTAAGCACTTCCAGAAACATCCATCTATATCTCCTTGATTAAAACTGTTACTGGCCACTCAGCTGCAAGGGAGGCTAGGAAATGAATATTTTATTTTCCAGTCTCTAAAGTACAGAAAAGCAGGGAGAAGTTTATTGCAATGGGCGCTAAGTGAGCCAACCCAGAGTACCTGCCACATTAGGGATGATGGAGAATAAGGAATAATGGATTACTCCCATGTTTCTGGTTGACAAATCATATTACAGTTTGCTAGGATGTGTAAGAGCGGAAGAGACATGGATTTTTAAGGGAAAGCGATAGTTCAACTTTGGACATGGTGAGATTAAAATGTTTGTGAAGTATCTAGAATGTCAAGCAAAGAATTAGATACATGAGGCTGGAATTTAGAGAAGTCAGTTCTGGAGGTAATAATCTGGAAGTTGTCAAGATATTGATAGCATTTAAAGCTGTTGAACTATATAAGATCACCTAGGAAGAAAAAAAGTAGTTGGACACAGCCTTGAGGAACTCCAATATTTAAGTATTGCTTTGGGAAAAGTGAACTCACAAAATAGATTGAGTAGCTAAAAAGGTAAGAGAGAAACCAAGAAAGAGGCATCAAAGAAATAAAGGGAGATATGTGTTTCATGGAGAAGGTATTCTATAGTGTAGAATGCTACTGAGAGAAGCTAAATAAGATAAAGAAAAAAAATTTTCCACTGAATTTAGCAGCATGAAAGTAATTGATGATTGAATTAATTAGAACTGATTTCAGAGTCAAGAAACAAAAAATCCATTTAAACCCCAAATAGGAATCTGCTATTTTTCCCACACAACAAAAAGCCTGGATATAAGCAGCTAAAGGCATTAGGGAGCCAATTCTCAGAGCTTGCTGCTTTGTGATTCCCTTGGACTGTCTCTCATGGCTGGAAAGTGGGTGTCATTGTTCTGGACTCATGTACAAGACAGGGGGAAAAGAAAGCAAAGGTGTGGTGCCAGCAACATATGCCCCTTTATCAAGAGTAGAAAAACTTTCCCTTCCCCCGGAATTATTTTGCATCTCATTAGTCAGAACTATGTAACACAGCCATCCTGAACTGCAAGGGAAACTCCGGGAAGGTGAGAATTTAAGTTTTCTAGCCTCTACAGTGAAAATGGACAAAAGAAAGAGGGGTTGAGAATGGATGGTTTAAGCAATCAAAAGTGCCTGCCATGATGACCTCGACAACAACAGCTTTAATGGTGTGGTGAGACTGAAACCAGATTACAGGGGACTGAAGAGTGAATGGGAGGTGAGGTAGCAAAATGCAATGAATAGAAACATTTTCTATTCATTTGGCCAGAAGTTTAGCTGCGAAGAGGAGTAGAGAAGTAGGATGGTATCTAGATTGGGTTATAAGGTCCAGGGATAATTTTTGTTTTATTTTATTGTCATTGTTTTTAACATGAAGTAGTAGGCTATGTTTGTAAGATGATGAGAATGATCATTGTGAGGAGGGGCGAGACTAATGATGCAGGGAGGAAAGAGAATGAAAAGGAAGACTCTAAAAAACTCATGCCCATAGGTTCTAGCCTGCTTGTGATCTTCCCTTCCTGATCACCTGGACTTTAGACTCGCCTAGCCAGCTTCCACAATTGTATCAACTTATTCCCTGTAATAAATCCCTTAAAATCCCTGCTTCTGCTTCTAGGATTGAATCCTGATGTAGAATTTGATTCTCACAAAAGTCCTTGAAAAGGCAATAAAATTATGCACTAGTTTCTATGAAAGAAGAGAGGAGGTACACTTGACCTGAGGAAGCAAGTGAAGACTTCTGGAGTGAGATTTCACTTAACCTGAGTCTTGAAGAGTTATTAAAAATTAATAAGGCAAGGCAGGAGTGGAAGCAGCAATGAGCTAGTGAGCCAGCTCACTAGAAAAAAAACAAACAAACTTGATTTGTAGCATTCAGTAATTTCCCTGGTGTATATACTCCTAGCATGGCCAATTTTAAGCTCTCAACATGATGTCACCACGAACGCAGATTTAGAAAGAGATGCACACAATTGGCTTTCATAAGTTAGTATGAGTCCACACCATTAAGTAGAAGGTATAGGGTGGGAACAGCATGTACAATCAAAAAGTAAACACCAAACTTCTTTCTTGTACAAGACCCTTTATCATGGAGAAAAGATCCAGTGGACCCCCTTCCCCACCAGTTGTCATAGCAGTAAAAGAACAATGCTCAGAAGCATAACTGCATTTTTTTGGCAACATACCAATGATGACCACCAAAATGATTAATTCAACTAAGGAACTTCTAGACATTGTCCTGTAAAAGCAGATAATAGTATTTGCCTGAGGTCAATGACAAGTAAAGGCAGAGGTGTGATCAAACACTAGGCAGCCTAGAGTGAATGCTCTTTCCACTATAGAATTCTTCACTACCGCATTCTACTATAAGGACTAAACCTGGAGTCCAGAATATCTAACAACACCTGGAAAATCCTCACACTCCCATTAGTCTGGAATCAAATTTTTAAGAATCACTGTGGTAAGATGGAAATGTCCACTTGGTTTTGAAGGAATTTAAAAGCCAGTCTTTAAGCCATACATCTATGATTTTTGACAGGGTGCCAATACCATTCAATGGTGATAGAATAGTCTCTTCAACAAATAGTGCTGGGACATCTCAATATCCACCTGCAAAAGTATGAAGTTGGACCCCTACCTCACACCATATCAAAAAATTAACTCAGAATGGGCCCATGATCTAAATATCAAGAGCTAAACCATAAAACTCTTACAAGAAAACATAGGAGTAAACTGTCATGATCTTGGATTTTAAAATGGTTTCTTAGATATGACACCAAAAATATGCATAACAAAAGAAATATAGATAAATTGGACTTCACCAGAATTAAAGACTTTTGTGCATCAAAGAAAATTACCAAGAAAGTGAAAAGAAAATCTATGGAATAGTAGAAAACATTTGCAAATCGTATATCTGATAATGGTCTAGTATCCAGAATATATAAAGAACTCTTACAAATCAATAACAAAAAGAAAAAATTCAATTAAAAAATGGGCAAAGGACTTGATTAGACATTTCCCCAAAGAAGATGTACAAATGGCCAACAAACACATGAAAGGATACTGAACTTCATTAATCACCATGGAAATGCAAATCAAAACCATAATGAGGTACCTCATCACAACCCCTAGGGTAGCTATAATGATTTTTTTAAAAAACAGAAAATAAGTGCTGGCAAGCAGGTGGAGAAACCAGAACCCTCCTACATTGCTGATGGGAATGTAAAATGATTCAGTGTTGTGGAAAATCATTTGGTGATTCCTCAAAAAGTTAAACATAGCATTACTACATGACCAAGTAATTCTACTCCTAAGTACATAACCAAAAGAATTGAAAACAAATACTCAAATAAATACGTGTTCATATCATCACTATTCATTTGAGCCAAAAATGTAAACAATGTAAATGTCCATCAATAGTTGAATGGATAAATAAATCGTGGTGTAAACATGCAATGAGGACTTCCCTGGTGGTCCAGTAGTTAAGGCTCTGCACTTCCACTGCAGGCGGCATGGGTTCCATCCCTGGTTGGGGGAGTTCCGCATGCTGCCTGGTGCGCAAAATAAACAAACAAACAAACAAATTAATAAATAATTAAAAATAAACATGCAATGAAATATTAAGCCATAAAAAGAAATGAAATACTGATATATGCTACAACATAGATGAACCTCAAAAACATTATTAAGTGAATGAAAGTAAACACAAAAGGTCACATATTGTATGTTTCCATTTGTATGAAATATCCAGAATAGGTAAATCCATAGAGAAAGAACACACATTGGTAGTTGCCAGCAGCTGGGGGTGGGGTGAATGGGAAGTAATAGTTTAATGGCCATGGGCTTTCCTTTTGGGGTGAGGAAAATGATTTGGAACTAGGTAGAGGTGGTAGCTGCACAGCACTGAATGTACTAAATACAACTGGAATGTTCACTTTAAAATGGTTAATTTTATGTTACATGAACCTCACCTCACATGAACCACACCTCACCTTGTTTAATAACAAGAAAGGCCTGGCTCTATAGTTGAGGTTCATATTAAGCAAACAGAAAGGTTGTCTCTTAAAGTTGCACTGATTTTCATTTTATGGTAAGATCAAGTAAATTCCATTTTGTGTTTTTGGAGCTGTTTCATTGGATTTGAAAACTAAACTAGATGTGGCTTTCAATTCTAAACAAAACAGTAAGAAATAAAGTTACAAGGTAGGTGGTTTGGTTGGGTTTTTTTCCTCAAGTGCTTTAAAACATTTTTGAGGTTTTTAATAGTAAAAGGAAATCATATTTAGTACAGCTGGATCATTTCTACATAATTGGCTTTTCATTCTTGATCTGGTTTTGAACTGTTTACCCCACTTTAGTATTTAACCATTATCAGCTTCATTAATGAAACAGAAACCACCTCCTCTAATCATTTATAAAAATGCTTGTCAAACAAAATTTAAACAAAGAATAGGATCTGGGCAAAGTAACATCTCTTTAAAAGCTACTGCAACTAATTATAGGAGTGTTCCAAGTTATTTTGTTGTTGTTTTCCATTTATTATGAAAGAATCTTGAAGACCTACAGCATTTCTCTTGGCAAAGTTATCTGAATTCTTTTATACAAGAGTAATTATTTTAACAATACTTTTCACTGATATGAAAAGCAGAGTTTTCAGCTGCTTATTTATGTCTATAAGCTATAAAAATCAGATTCCTATTTAATCAAACCACCTTTAGAGACATCATTTTCTAGTCTACTTAGTTTTCAGTTGATTGAGTACAAAAGAGCGTGGGAGACAGTTTAAAACACATTTCTTAGTTTATGATATGCTTATGAGATTGCACAAGCAAAATTATCAGTTTGTGTATCCAAAAACAAAATTAGATTTAAATATTCAATTCCAAAAGACTGTTCTACTGGAATTTAATGAGAATGCCACAAAGTTTTAAGTGGTTTACAGTTAAATATGCTCCACTCCTGTAATCATTTCTCCTCAAGTCTTCATATTTTGTAGAGTTGAGAATGTTAGAAAAATAAGGCAAAAAACTAGAATGCTACTTCAAAATATAAGGGATAATGATGAGATGCAAACTTTATATATATAAATGATGCTATTGGCTGATCATCAATTGAGCATGTTGTTTGAGCTTCTTTTCTAGTTCACTTTTCTGACTAAGGGGGTCAATCTGTAGCTATAGAGCAGGAAAGGTTCTTAGGGTGATTCAGTCAATGATCTTTTTTCATTACTATTCTGTTAGACTCTTGGTCTGTGGCTATCTTCTTCACTATTGTGTTCCCAGTGCCCATCACAGGGCTTGGCTCATAATAAATGCTCAATAAGTATTTCTTGATTGAATAAACGAATAAATGCATGAAGAATGAATGGCTGCTATGCTAACCAGCCGAGCTAACTATCCAGGGAGGGAAAGTAAAGATGTAATAAAGTAACGGCTCTGGCATTCAAGAAAGTCAAAATACTCTATTAAGGACTTCATTATCTTATACCTCCTGTTTTGAATAATTCAAGATTTATTTATGCTCATTTTGTGGGAGGAAAACTGAGCACTAGCAGTTGACACTTTGTTTATGAATCTATTAGTGCTTTATCTCCCTGGGCTATAATTGTTTTTATTCATATTTATCCTAATGAATTAATCATGTATACCTTATAAGCAGAGACCATGTTTATTTTTATTTCCCCAGTGCTTAATACAGTCACTTGCACATAAGAGATAATCAATAAATGCTTGTTGAACCCAAAGTTGATACTTTCTCTAAAATATTTTCTTCTGCATTTTTATTTTGTTTCTAGTATATTAATGTAGTACAGACCTTTCAGAATACAGAAACTGTAGATAATGGCAGGGACATTTCTATCTATTTATAATTTATACTTAATATAGTTTTAAAATCTTATTGATTAGCACTGGTTTATGAAGAAACAGCGCCAAAAATATATGGCTTCTAATTAACGTTAAATAATAATTTATGAAATTTCTTCACTCCGCTTTTGCAGAATATTATACATTTTTAAATATCATTTTAATAAAATAACCAATGAAAAATTAAATCTTACAACAATCTCAATTTCAAGGGTGGGAAATTTTTCTAAAGTATTCTAGTTACAACTTTCCCATCTAGAGAATTTGTAAAATAATACTGCTCAATATTTTCCCATAATACTAGTGAAAATCTGCAGGGGAAAAGTATTATTTTTTCTCCAAAGTGGCAAAGGTATAGGACCACCTGTTAAGGGTTCTTATTTTGAGAAAAAAAAAAAAGTCACCTGGTTTAAATAGCCAGGTGAATCTCCTTTATATGAATTAAAAAGCTGAATAATATCAGAGAGAATTTGAGAGTCACCATTTTACGATACTGACACGCTTTACCTGGAAATTTAACCATTGGTTTTAGACTGTCAGATATTTTGTGTAAATGCACCTTAAAATATAGAATTAAATCTTCTAAGACTTCTTTTCATTCTACTTCCCCTTTTCCGTAATCAATATCATGTTTGGCATAATGTTACAGAAATGCACATGATTTGTGCAGGCCTTTTTTTGCGGGGGGGGCCTTATCAGACTGTTTTATTTAATGGGGCATTGACAGATCAGCTCAGGCTCTTATTGTTAGGATAAAATATTAGTCACATTTTTTATGCAGTGTTTATGAATACTTGGCACCTCCTCTTATATTAATTTTTAAAATTATCTATGGAGGAGGATAGTTGCTCTTCCTTGTTTTTTTAACTAAATCGAGTAATTCTTTGTTAGCAGCTCTTCTGAGTCCTGCCAGAATGAATTTGTATCATTTTGACAAGATGCAGAGGTGGCGCTAATAGTTATTAAAAGCATTAAAACATTAACCTTTAGCAACCTCATTTTTCACTTGCTACCCTCGTTTAAGTATTTTATCAAACTGAAGTTAAACACTAAAAATTAGAGTGAACAACTAATCTATCCTTTTCAGCCTAGAAAGAATAAATGTGACAGAAAGTAAAAGCATTAGAAGGAAGACACAGCGTAAATTGTTGTTTTAGTGTTAATTAATATAATTTTAGTTATCTATGACTGGTGAAACTGAAGTGTCGGAGAGGGAATTGTTCAAGAAACAATTATCATTATAATTATCATTTAATCTTCAGAATTTCAAGATTACAGATTTGATAGTATCAGGACGTGGTTTATTAAACATTACATGAGAGACTTCCCTGGTGGCACAGTGGTTAAGAATCCACCTGCCAATGCAGGAGACATGGGTTCGAGCCCTGGTCCGGGAAGATCCCACGTGCCACGGAGCAACTAAGCCCGTGCGCCACAACTACTGAGCCTGCGCTCTAGAGCCCGTGAGCCACAACTACTGAGCCCGAGTGCCACAACTACTGAAGCCCGCGCGCCTAGAGCCCATGTGCTCTGCAACAAGAGAAGCCACCTCAATGAGAAACCCGCGCACCGCCACGAAGAGTAGCCCCCGCTCACCGCAACTAGAGAAAGCGTGCGAGCAGCAACAAAGACCCCGCACAGCCAGAAAGAGAGAGAAAGAAAGAAAAAGAAAGAAAGAAAGAAAAGTTCCTGGAGCAACTACAGTAGAGATATTTGAAAACTCTCTGCAGAGCAAACTGAAGCATCTAGTGATAAAGATGGTAGTTGCAATGTTCTCACTACACAAGTTCTTCAGCATGATTTTGAACATTGTTCCTGATTGCACAACGGTGAACCTAATTTTCCAGTCTTCCTAGTGGATCTTTAGGCAACACAATATCCTTAAAATAAATGATTCTCCATTCAAACCGACCATAATTTTATTCTATAGCTAGCATGTAAGAATGTTGGTGGACACAGCACTTAATAAATGGTAGCATGCTTTTCTTGTGTCATATTTCTATCTGCTGACCCAGTCCAGGATGTTAAACAGGACCTTCTAGTATATGTAATGCAATGGTCCTCAAGTCTGCCTAACCATCGGAATCAAACTGAGGAGCTTTCAAATTCAAGCTAATGGAACTTGATCGGGAGGACCTGATGGCATCATTCATTCGTTCCACAATATTTATTGAATACCTACTATTTTTCAGGCACTCTGCAGGTGCTAGGGATCAATGATAGCAAGAACAAACATTATCTCAACTCTAGTGGAAATTACTGTCTTGTGGGGAAACAAAATAATCTCATAATCATACTGATGAAACATCACTATAAATAAATGTGTGAAAGAACATAATTTTATGACAGTATATAATAAAAGAACCAAACAAAAACCGAGAGATTTCAGAAAGCTTCCCAGATGAAAGATTGAGTTGAGATCTGAAGAATTAAAGGCATTTGATTTAGGCCTTGAAGGATCTCAGGCAAATATGCAAGAATGAAAGTGTCAGATCAGTGATTAGATTAGATGCCATATATCCTGGAACTTTGAGAGGGTTGGAGACCAAGAGACCTCTTTTTATTTATTTATTTTTTGATGGTTCTTTTTTGTTGTTATTATTGAGAAATATTGACATACAACATTTTCAGTTTTAGGTGTACAACATAATGATTCGATACATGTATATATTGTGAAATGATCACCAAACTAAGTCCAGTCAACACCCATTACCACACATAATTACAATTTTTTTCCCTTGTGATTAGAGCCCTTAAGATCTACTCTCCTAGCAACCTTCAAATATACAATACAGTACTATTAACTACAGTTATCATGCTGTCATTACATCTGCAAGACTCATTTATTTTATAACTGGAAGTTTACCCTTTGTCCACATTTACCCATTTCACTCATACCCCAGCAGTGTCTAAACTAGAATACCAGTACCCCTGGAAATGCATGAAAACATCCTTACATCATTGAAGGATTTTTTGAGAAGTCAATTTCAAGAATCTCAAGAAGCCTTTTTCACAATTGATCTGTGTAAGAATGAGCTTATGTTCATAATTATAATTATCCTACTTTACAAAAGAAGTACATATTCCTCATCCAACCCAAATATTAGCACGATATTTTCCCCTGGGTTATATTTCCAGAGTATCATACAAGAGCATAAATGAAAATGCTAGTTTGGGAGAAATCTCCTTTAACAATAAATCAAAGCACACTAACCCATAGGGCTTCCTATCTTGCTTAGTAAGACTTAGCATTAGATATTGGATATTTTGGCCCGCATTAGGATATTCTGAATTCAGAACAGATGAATCAATATAAATTAGTGAGGATTTTTCTTTTCAATATAAATAGAATACATATTTAATATATGTTATATATTTATGTATAATGGAATATTTGGGAGACTCCCAAATTTTTTGAGATACACTGACTGAAACCTACAGATAAATGATGTGTTTTATTCAATTAAGTATTAAAACCAAATTTGTCAAATCATATAATTAAATATTTCTGTTAGTTAATTCTCATCTTATAAATGTTTACTATTTCCTACCTAATTTTATCAAAAAATAAGTGTATTCAGATATAGAGAACAAACCAGTGGTTACCAGTGGGGAGAGGGGGGAGGGGCAAGGTAGGTAGGGGTGAGGGAGTGGGAGGTAAACACTACAGGGTGTAAGGTAGGCTACAAGGATGTATTGTTCAACACAGGGAATATAGCCAATATTTTGTAATAACTGTAACTGGAGTATAACCTTTAAACATTTTATAAAAAATTAAAAATTCAAAAAAGTCATAAAAAAGTATATTTATATTTATGGTGAAAAATCACAAACAACTTAAAAATGGTAAGTAGGTTGATATTTTTTTCAAAATTCTTGTAGAGACTTTACTAACACAAATGTATAAGGAAAGGGTTGTGCTCATCTTTAAGTGAGTGTGAGCAGTGACCATAGTTTTATTTGGCAAGCACTATATTTAAAAATTTTTTTAACCTGAATGTATTTAGGTAGGGTTGGGGGGGAGGCATACTCTCTTGAATTCTTCACCACAGAGCCTTCCACTCCCTATTATTAGCACTTAGCTCAGTTAACTCATTTACTATTCCTGTATGGCCCCTCTTGGGCTTTGAGTTTACAACTCCTATAAAGGTATAGTATGTGTTTGGAATAATACTAGGAGGTAGTTGTTGAGAGTCAATTCTCCAAGGGTCTCTAACATTTATGCACATCTTGCAACTGATGCACATTTTCCCTTTATTCATACTGTCTTTTCAAAGGTGTTTGACTAGAAAACAATCTTTAAGGATAAGATAGTGTCTCCCTCCAGACCAAAAGGGAGGCATGCTTACTACCCTTTATAAAAGATTCATGTTCCCTAAGCTCCAGGTTCTCCTATATCAACCCACTACATGTGCAGGTGTCATCCTGCCCCCTTTACATCACTTTGTGGGAAGTGAAGATAGCGGAACCAACATGAAAGTCCTGATGCTCTGCTTACTGTTATTGCAGAGAGTAATAAACTGCCCTTCATCTCTGATCCAGGAATTTTGAGCATGGTTCCCTCTGTCTAGTCTTTTAGGTGGTTCTTTCCCCCGCCACAGGCAGTTTCCTAATATTCTTGTGCTAATCAGTACTTGGTTGAAGAATTTAGGATGACACTTTGCAGATCCAGGCCTGGGACTAGGGTAAGGCAAGAGAGGTGCCCAGGAACAAAATTTAAGGAGGCCTTCACTCTCAGGCTCAAGCAAAAGCCTAAGAATAAGTACCTCCTTGAAGTCTGTGGTCTGGACTTATCTCTTGCCTCACCCTAGTCCCAGTCATTTCCACATCTCCAGAGTACTCTTTCATTTCTCTCTCTCTCTCTCTCTCTCTTCCTCTCTCAGGCTTTTTTTTTCTCTCTCCACTATTCTACCCTCAGAACTCTGGGATGTTGTGAAGAGTAAATGTTCTAATATCTGTAAATGTTTATTACAGGCTTAAAACATAAAATGTGCTCAATAAATGTTTATTATTGTTGTGACTATTACTATAAAGATATTTTTGTGCTTTTTGGTGGATATATTTGGGTTTTGTTGCTACTTACTTTCTAACAAGATGTTCCATTAAATCAAATTCACCAAAGAATTCCTATAGCACTTTTTAAAGGGAAATGAAGATGTCTAATGATATCTGAAAAATGTTCACATTGTTTAGAAATTCAACATTACAATCCCAAACCTTTATTAAAAGCATATACAAACTTATAAGTGGAAAAGCTGAAACTTTGGCATCAGTCCAGTGGAGGAAGTCAACTACATAATCACTACTACGCCATTTGGGAGTAACAAAGCTAAAGTTATAACCCTGCCAGTACTCCCCACACATACACATACCATTCACAAGTAGAAAACAAGAAAAGAAAAATAAAGCAAGCATGCCTACTTAATCCAACTTTCCAATATATCAAAAATTAAAGCCACTATCTTCTTGGGAATTGTGGTTTATATTGTGTATGAAATTTAAAAACCTAATGTATCACCAGCTTTGCTCCACTTGCTCTTTTAAGACACCTGTCTTCTAGCAAAATTCATTCATATTTATGGATGTCCTAAAGAATGTATTACATATGGTAACAGACAGGACCAGTCAAAGACTATCTGGAATCCATGTTGCTTTGCCCCTCTTATCCCACTAAAAGCAGTAGTCTCTACTAGGTTCTCTCTACTGCATGGTTCTGCCTCTATCAAGCACCACTGCCCCCTCAGTTGCATATCAGTCCATCCACCAAGTACCATCCCCCATGCCCACTGCCTTCTTCTTCAGCTGGGCCTCATTACAGATTCCCAAAGACCTCACTCTCTTCCACTGCTAGTACTACAGTTTGTCTCTAAGAAGTTGAACCACACTACAGAAAATTGTAAAATCATGGAGACTGTGCCACCACAAAAGTATAATTTCTAATTTTAGTCAGACCCCTAACACCACTCATTTATCTTTAAACATTGGTACTTCTCCTTCTATGAGAGATCGAAAATCTCCTATGATGGATTGCAAAAATGACACACATTCTTTCCCTCCCAGAAAGAAGTGGAGTCTGTTTCTCCATCCCTTGAATGTGGGCTGGCCACATGATTTGCTTTGACCGGTGAGACACTGCAGTATACATGAATAAGCAGAGGTGAAAAAACACTTGCACATTTGGGCTTGTAATGATCTTGTTATCCCATAGCCACATGAACAAGCCATGGCTAGCCTACTAAAGGATGAGAGACACATGACCAGTCACCCCCATCACTCCAGCTGACAGCTGGCCTACCACCAGACATGTGAGTGAACATATCCCGGACCAGCTAGCCTCCTGCCAACCAACCAATCACAAACTAGAATCAGCCAGGCCTGACCCAGACCAGAAGGACTACCCAGAAGACTCATGAACAAAATAAATGATTATTGTTTTAAGCCACTAAGTTCTGGGGTAGTTTTTTATGCAGCAATAAATAAATGATATACCCTCTGATTCACTTCAGTAATTACTTTATTCCAAACCCTTGCACCATTTAATAACCACCCCTACCACCATTCTCAGCACCTGATTTTACCTCCTTCTTTAATGAGAAAAACGAACATACTTAACTCCCACCCTGCCCTAACACCACACTACAGTGTAGTGGTAAAGAGTACTGATTCTGAAGCCAGACCCCCAACTCTTACCTTGGCTCTGGAACATATAAGCAGTATGACCTAGAGAACATTACACGTTCCTTCTCTGTTAAAGTAGGGATAATGATAATACCTACTTCATAAGGTTGTTGTGAGAATTATGAATAAAGCCTTAAGATCATTTCACTGCGCATAGTGAATGTTCTAAAAATACAAGCTATTATTATTTTTATTGTGACTAGCCAGTGATCCAGAACTTGATTGTTAACAGCTTTATTCACATATTTATTTATTCATATCCCATAAAATTCATGTATTTAAAGTGTACATTTCAATGGTTTTTAGTATATTCATGGAGTAGTGCAACCATCACCACAATCTAATTTTAGAGTACTCTCATCACCCCAAAACAAAGCTTGATTTCTGAGGCCTGAAAAACTAAGGTGGCTCTGATCCAAATCCTTAAGGAAGGGCCAAGAGTCCAACAGGGAAGACCAAATACTGATGACAGTCCAATGAGTAGGAGCAGAACTGTAAACAAGAAGTGAAGCCAAGAATCAGAGTCAGATAGAAATAGGGTTGGAGAGGAAACGAGGTTTAATACTTAGACACAAACAGCACCAGACTGTCTCCAGCTAACATTATCATGTATGCCAGACTGACTTAAAGGTGTAGCATTAGGTGAAGCTTCTCACTCCCCACAGTCAGACCTACCCTGTGAAGGCTGACAAAGCCAGGATTGCCCCAGATTTCTGTCCTCTAAAAAGGTCCTAACATATCCTGGTAAGCTTTAGTCAAGGTTCCTTGGTTTACAAGTATAACCTTCAAATTCTCCCCAAGTTCTCCAGAATTGAGGTGATCACCTTTATCTTTAATGTCCAGCTAACATAGCGTAAGCCCCCATCCTATGTGACCTCAGGGAGTTCTGTCCACTCCCTAAGTATTTCTAAGATTCCTTGGGAAATGCTTACATGTTCCACAAATATATTATTGTTTCTTGCCATCTCTTACTCCAGTCTACTGCCCTGTGTTTCTCACAAGATCTCTTCATACTATCTCAAAATCATTTCAACATCCTACCAGGATTATCCCCCTAAAGTTTTGCCCCAAGTGTAGACTTAAGCACCTACCTAAAATCCCTAAGTACAGCTAACCTGAGGCTTTAGTATTTATAAATTTAACCGCTGGCTCAAATATAAAAGGGACTACAAAACGGGAAAAGATGATCATTTAAAACAAAATTTTAATTATCATTGCCCTAGAATCTACTGGCAATATTTTATCCCTGAGGGTTCTCTACCAGTGAGCTCTCTCCTTACCCTCCAGTTGGTCACAGTGCTGTAGAATGGCAGCTCTCCTCCCAAAATCAGGAGTCACTTTAGCATTATCTTTTCCTTTCCAAGCCATGGGCTTTTGGTCTTTTTCTCAGACCCAGCCAGAGAAAAGGCTGGCCTCTAGGTAGGGGCCACATTTTCTCCTCAAGGATGACTGATAGTGGGAACAAGCACTGAATTCAGGAAAGATCTCCTATTTCCCATCATGTAAAGTATGCCATCGACCCTGGCTCCAGGAAGCCAATCCATAATAGTTGATAGTGCAGTTTCCAAAGTCTGACTCACTCAGCCTTAACTAGGCCCATGTGTGGTTCACTATCCTATTTTGACACTGCCATGTCAGATCCAGTCCAGTTCCTTTTCACACACTTTTCTCCAGGTTATAGTGAAAAGAATTTCAGACCTTCATGTTCCTCTTGTGGACTGTCCTCCCAAGCTCTTATAAGCAAATATTTATACTAAAAACATGCACACTCCTAAAGAAAAATAGTAATCATATTCTGTCACAGAGCAGCCTAAGACTGGAAATATAAAGAATACTATTAACTGTAGGCAGTCAGTTTTATTAAAAATGCAATATATGTGCAAAAGATGTACATAATTCATTCAGACCCTGCCAGGAGTATATATAATATACAGTACATGGATCTTATTACCTTTTTAAAGTATTACATTTTCTGAATCTCAGAACACATCATGTCCCAAGGTTTTGAATAAGGAATTATGGACCTGTGTAATCAAAAGCTGACTTAGGATACTATACATAGAGAAGCCTAAAGATGCTACCAGAAAACTACTAGAGCTAATCAATGAATTTGGTAAAGTAGCAGGATACAAAATTAATGCACAGAAATCTCTTGCATTCCTGTACACTAATGATGAAAAATCTGAAAGTGAAATTAAGAAAACACTCCCGTTTACCATTGCAACAAAAAGAATAAAATATCTAGGAATAAACCTACCTAAGGAGACAAAGACCTGTATGCAGAAAATTATAAGACACTGATGAAAGAAATTAAAGATGATACAAATAGATGGAGAGATATATCATGTTCTTGGATTGGAAGAATCAACATTGTGAAAATGACTCTACTACCCAAAGCAATCTACAGATTCAATGCAATCCCTATCAAACTACCACTGGCATTTTTCACAGAACTAGAACAAAAAATTTCACAATTTGTATGGAAACACAAAAGACCCCGAATAGCCAAAGCAATATTGAGAACGAAAAATGGAGCTGGAGGAATCAGGCTCCCTGACTTCAGACTATATTACAAAGCTACAGTAATCAAGACAGTTTGGTACTGGCACAAAAACAGAAACATAGATCAATGGAACAGGATAGAAAGCCCAGAGATAAACCCACGCACATATGGTCACCTTATCTCTGATAAAGGAGGCAAGAATATACAGTGGAGAAAAGACAGCCTCTTCAATAAATGGTGCTGGGAAAACTGGACAGGTACATGTAAAAGTATGAAATTAGAACACTCCCTAACACCATACACAAAAATAAACTCAAAATGGATTAAAGACCTAAATGTAAGGCCAGACACTATCAAACTCTTAGAGGAAAACATAGGCAGAACACTCTATGACATAAATCACAGCAAGATCCTTTTTGACCCACCTCCTAGAGAAATGGAAATAAAAACAAAAATAAACAAATGGGACCTAATGATACTTAAAAGCTTTTGCACAGCAAAGGAAACCATAAACAAGACCAAAAGACAACCCTCAGAATGGGAGAAAATATTTGCAAATGAAGCAACTGACAAAGGATTAATCTCCAAGATTTACAAGCAGCTCATGCAGCTCAATATCAAAAAAACAAACAACCCAATACAAAAATGGGCAGAAGACCTAAATAGACATTACTCCAAAGAAGATATGCAGATTGCCAACAGACACATGAAAGAATGCTCAACATCATTAATCATTAGAAAAATGCAAATCAAAACTACAATGAGATATCATCTCACACCGGTCAGAATGGCCATCATCAAAAAATCTAGAAACAATAAATGCTGGAGAGGGTGTGGAGAAAAGGGAACCCTTTTACACTGTTGGTGGGAATGTAAATTGATACAGCCACTATGGAGCACAGTATGGAGGTTCCTTAAAAAACTAAAAATAGAACTACCATATGACCCAGCAATCCCACTACTGGGCATATACCCTGAGAAAACCATAATTCAAAAAGAGTCATGTACCAAAATGTTCATAGCAGCTCTATTTACAATAGCCAGGACATGGAAGCAACCAAAGTGTCCATCATCGGATGAATGGATAAAGAAGATGTGGCACATATATACAATGGAATATTACTCAGCCATAAAAAGAAATGAAATGGAGGTATTTGTAGTGAGGTGGATGGAGTTAGAGTCTGTCATACAGAGTGAAGTAAGTCAGAAAGAGAAAAACAAATACAGTATGCTAACACATATATATGGAATCTAAGGGAAAAAAAAAAAAAGGTCATGAAGAACCTAGTGGCAAGACGGGAATAAAGACACAGACCTACTAGAGAATGGACTTGAGGATATGGGGAGGGGGAGGGGTAAGATGTGACAGGGTGAGAGAGTGGCATGGACATATATACACTACCAAATGTAAAATAGATAGCTAGTGGGAAGCAGCCGCATAGCACAGGGAGATCAGCTCGGTGCTTTGTGACCACCTAGAGGGGTGGGATAGGGAGGGTGGGAGGGAGGGAGATGCAAGAGGGAAGAGATATGGGAACATATGTATATGTATAACTGATTCACTTTGTTATAAAGCAGAAACTAACACACCATTGTAAAGCAATTATACTCCAATAAAGATGTTAAAAAATAAATAAAAAATAAAAATAAATGATGAAGTAATAAAAAAAAAAGCTGACTTAGGGAAAGTGGTCAATATCTGGAAAGAAAAGTTTGAGCTAGATAGATAATACTAAAGCTCTCTGATGCATAAGACATTGTTTGCAGGAAATCTAACCTGTATGGTAATTGTGAGGATTAAATAACTTAACTACTATAAAGTCCTTAGAACAGTGACAGACACAGAGTAAGCACTTAACATCAGTATTGCTGTCAATACTGATAGCAAATCTGGATACAATTCTTTCCATAAACCAGGTGTCAGAGACGGTTATGGTACCATAGAACTAGTATATCTTCTACTGTAAACTTTGGCTTCCCAGGTTAGGAAAAAGGGGGGAGGACAGGATCTAGGCCTCCTGAGGCACAGCAGAGAATGGTAATAGGAAAAAAATTCCACAGGATAGTATAATAAGAAGTAGAATTCAATAGAGTCGATTACATACTTTTGTGGCTTTCTAATGGACCTAAAATGTCGTCTTCCAGATTTCAGTAGGAACAGATTGTATGAGTGTAACAAAAAGAGAATTAGAGAATTCCACTAGATTGTCTCTCCTATGGGCCACTGCCTGTTGTGTATACTTAGCACCTCTCCTTTGCATAATGTAAATGTTCTGTGGGACTGTGGCTCAAATCGTGTGGGAAAGTGGAGGAGAGCACTAATAGCTTGGAATTGTGGTTTTAGTAAAAGAATATATTAAAACATTGTTTGCAAACTCTGCAATTGTGGGATAGGTGGGCCAGCAGTATTATCTATAGGAGGTGTGGTAGGCAGATTTTCTTCCAGAATCTGCTGGGAATACAAAGGTAAAAAGCCCAATTCTCCTCCCGCACCCCCTTCTCTGACCTCTCACTACTGCTGTGACACTCTTGCCCCTTTCACCATGCTCCTAATCATGTCATTACCTTCAATTACTTATAAGAGTATGAACTCTTTCTCCCATTAGAATGTAAACTCCCTATTCACTTTGTTATACAGCAAAAACTACACACCATTGTAAAGCAATTATACACCAATAAAGATGTTAAAAATATATATATAAACTCCCTAAGGGCCAAGACCTTGTGTCATTCTCTGCTGTATTCCCAGACACTAAACATTGCCTGAAACAAGACTCTCCAAAAGTATTTACAGTATTAAAGTAATTAATGAAAAAGAACAAAGTTTGACACACAAGCTTGACAAGGTAAACTCATAAACCAATATAACAGCACAAGTCATTGCTGTTCTGGTTAAATTTATTTTCAATTAATAATCGAATTAAAACAGAAAAAAATAGGTAAGCAGAAAATAATGACTCCATCTCACACACATTAAGATGGCTATTAAGGGCTTCCCTGGTGGTGCAGTGGGTGGGAATCTGCCTGCCAATGCAGGGGACACGGGTTCAATCCCTGGCCCAGGAAGATTCCCACATGCCGCGGAGCAACTAAGCCCATGTGCCACAACTACTGAGCCTGCGCTCTAGAACCCGTGCTCTGCAACAAGAAAAGCCACGACAATGAGAAGCCCGCGCACCACTCTCTGCAACTAGAGAAAGCCCGCGCACAGAACAAAGACCTAACACAGCCAAAAATAAAAACAAATAAATAAATAAAATTTAAAAGATGGCTATTAAAAAAACCCCAGAAAATAGCAAGTGTCTACAATGATGTGAAGAAATTGGAGCCCTTGTGCACTGTTGGTGAAAACGTAAAATGGCACAGCCACTGTGGAAAACAGTACGGTCATTCCTCAAAAATTTAAAAATAGAATTACCACATGCCCCAGCAATTCCACTTCTGGGTATACACTCGAAAAAATTGAAAGGAGGGATTCAAACATATATTTATACATGTGTTCATAACAGCATTATTCACATCAGCCAAAAGGTGGAAGCAACCCAAGGGCCCATCAGTAGAGGAATGGATGAACAGAACGTTGTGTGTATATATATATATATATATATATATATACACACACACACACATATACATATATATATGAATACTATTCAGCCGTAAGAAGGAAGGAAATTCTGCTGTACATGGATGAAACTTGAGGACATTATGCCAAGTGAAATAAGCCATTCACAAAAATGACAGTTATGATTTATATGATTCCACTTGTATGGGGTACCTAAAGTAGTCAAATTCACAGAGACAGAAGGTAGAATAGTGGTTGCCAAGGGCTGGGAGGAAGGCAGAATAGGGAAAGTCTAATGGGTGTAGAGTTTCAGTTTTGCAAGATGAAAAGAGTTTTGGAGATGAATGGTAGCGATGACTGCACAACAACCTGAAGTACTTAGCACTATTGAATGGTTAAGATGATACATTTTATGCGTATTTTACCAACATTAAAAAAAAATTTTTTTTTTTAAAACGGTTACAATAACAATCCACATCAATCAAAACCAGTAGGGACAGGAGAAATTCGGACTAGCCCAGCCTTAACACAACTTGACCACCAGGCTGTGGAAACAGGAAACCAAGGGCGCGGCAAGGTCAAGCCTCCGGGGCTCTGCCCTGGGCGAGACTGCAAGAAAGCCGCGAGTTGAAGCGGGTCACCGGCCGCCTAGGCTGCCACTGCGCAAGCGCATATAGCGGCTACCGCCGAGGCGCCTTTTAAACGTACCCGGAAGTGACGTCTGTAAAGCTGAGACCGGCTCAGGGAGATCTGAACCCTTCGCACAGGTGAGCGGTGCTGCGACTGTCGTCCTGGGGCCGCTATGAGCTGCACCATCGAGAAGATTCTGACAGACGCTAAGACTCTACTGGAGAGGCTGCGGGAGCACGATGCGGCCGCCGAGTCGCTAGTGGATCAATCGGCGGCGCTGCACCGGCGGGTGGCCGCTATGCGGGAGGCAGGGACAGCGCTTCCGGACCAGGTCAGGCAGAGGGTAGGGGTCCGTGCCCTCGGGTTCCGGGCACTTGAGGGGTGGAGGGTGAGGTAAAGTGGGCACTCGGCCTGGAATTTTGTCCTGGTCCAAGAGGGCGGTGGTGAGAACTTTCTGCGGGGTCGGGGCTGAGGATGCTGCCCTGAAGCTCTGCCTCCTGCCTATTAAGTTGCATCTGCGGCTGTTCTGTTTACTGCGCGATTAGTCTGTCTCTGTTTGTCCAGTATCAAGAGGATGCATCCGATATAAAGGACATGTCCAAATACAAACCTCACATTCTGCTGTCCCAAGAGAATACACAGATTAGAGACTTGAAGCAGGAAAACAGAGGTTGGTCAGGCCTTTTTGTGTAGTTATGATTTTTTCATATCCAGTAATATTTCATAAGTTCTTGCAAAACTGACAAACTGTTCACAAAAGCGCACATGCTGTATGTATTTCCAAGTCAGTATTTTTAACAGGAAAGTTAGACTGTGCTCGCCCAGTATCAGTAAAGTTTGTTACATTACCCTTTTCAAGGTCTTCTGATTTTTTATTTAAAGGCAGCTTATCAAAGAGGTGCTTAGTACAGTTGAATTATTGCATGGCTTATTAGGTGTCCCAAGGTGGAGGCTTGCATAACAAGAAAATATCCTCAAGGACTTAAAACTTAATGTTTAAATATTAATTGAAATAAACATTAAAGCTAAGATTGAAAGTTTTATGTTCCTTGTGCAAGGTGGAAGAGGTAAATCGTATCCTCGTGTGTATATTCTTGGGCTTGATGAATACATTATTAATGATAGTAGTATGAATAATTATTTGTATATCAGTTTACAGAGGGCTTTCACGTGTATCATGCCATTGTATTCTCATATCTTCATTTTGAGGTAGACAAGCAAGGTTTTTATTATTACAAGGCAGATAAGAAATAGGCTCAGAGAGGTTAAATGATTTGCCTAAGAGTCGTAATCTAGTAACTCACAGAACTGAACTTAAACTCATGTCTTCTAAGGCCACATCCCGTGTTGTTTCTACCAGATTATGCTGCCACTGCCTAGAAAGATATTTTTCACATAGACCGTAACTGTTGAGTTCTGTGGACTTAAACACTAATTAACAACTTTGGATTCATAATGTTACATAAAGTGTCATAAAATTCCAACTGTTTGAGTTTGGCTTTAGGACGTATATCTCAGACATCACTGCCAAGTTATTTTATTTTTTTGATAGAGCTATGGGTTTCCTTGGAGGAACACCAGGATGCTTTGGAACTCATCATGAGCAAATACCGGAAACAGATGTTACAATTAATGGTTGCTAAAAAAGCAGTGGATGCTGAACCAGTCCTGAAAGCTCACCAGTCTCACTCTGCAGTAAGAAACTTTGATGAATAAATTCTAAATGAATTGAAATCTTGAAATTGTTTTAGATTGTTTACTTTTGAAGAAAAGTAAGCTTGTTTTCCTTTCATGTTTATCACATTTGCTGTAGGTTTTACTATAGCTTTGTAAAGATATGAATAGAAAGAAGCGGGTAAAGGGCTGCTCAGGGCCTTTTATTTGAGTAAGACTAAAGTTCCTCCCCCCTTCACCAAGATCTCTTTTCAAGATGTTAATGAATGCTTAGTTAGTTCTTCCACCAAACAGAATGCCACTTAGTGTTGAAGGTGCTCAGTAAATACTTGGGTGGTTATTATTATACATTTCACCGGTCTGTAAGCTCCTTGGTTGTAAGGAGCATGAATTCATCTTTTATCCCTAACATAGTACTTGGCACATAGCAGGGGGTCAGTACACTTTTATTAAACTGAACTACATAGCATCATACTATGTTGTTAGGAGAGAGAAGTATGGTTTAAAAAAAAAAAAAAAAGACATGGCATAGTTTCTATACTTTGGTTGCTTATGATTTAATTTGGGAGACCGAGTAATTGTTCTTAAGTTTGTAGAGTGCTTCAGAGTTGTCATTGTACATTCACAGGTACTATATCATTTAATCCTAGATTAATAGATTGACATCTCACTACTACTGCAGTGGAATTTACGGAAGATAAGTTTCATCTTAGATCCCATTGAAAGCATTTTAATGACTTCAGTTAACTAAAGTCATAGGGCACAGGGATATTTTAAATATGTGAATGGCTTTCATCTGGACAAGATTATAATCTGTGGTCCAGAGGAGAAAACTTGATCCTTGAAGGAGACAGAGTTTAGCTTTTATGAAAAACTTGCTAAGAGATATGTCCAGTGATAGAATAAGATACCTTGGAATATGGTAAGCTTCCTGCCAATAAAAGTATTCAAATTTAAGTTAAACAGCCATTTAGAGATAGTGTCCAATATCCAATGGGTGGTTAGACTAGAATTGATCTTTTGAAAACAAATTATCTGTGAATATCACAAGATAACTTTATTATGGCTTTACCTCTGAGGACTTAGATTGTAGTGAAACTCCTTTGTAACCTCTGTACCACAGATTAAATGAACTTTTAACATCATAATGCACATGTTTTCATGAACTTCATATCTGTAAAAAAGATGACTTTTTCACCTTTTTATTCTTAATATCCTCACAGGAAATTGAGAGTCAGATTGACAGAATCTGTGAAATGGGAGAAGTGATGAGGAAAGCAGTTCAAATGGATGATGATCAATTTTGTAAGATTCAGGAAAAACTAGCACAGTTAGAGGTAAGATTCTTGATATTTTAGGTTCACAATATTTTACAGAGATTTCAGACTCTGGAAGGTATGCCATCACTGTATTACCACTGTTATGTACTGATATTTCCTTTGTGGTCTGATTTAAAATTAAACTACATCCTCCATACACTTTTCAAGAAAGGAAATGTAATCAGCAGCAAACAATGAAAATGCCAACTATGTATTGGCTAGAAATTGAGATATCATATTGAGAGGGTAGAGAGAGTGGAAGGGACAGAATACACGTGAGCTAAGGTGCCTCATCTGCTATAAAAAGAACTCAAATAGGTAATGTCTAAACTTGATGATCAGGAAATAGCAGTACTGGGCATATTATGTAGAATTATGGAAGTAAATACCAAAAGAAATAGATAAAAATATTAAAAGTGGTTGCCTTTGGGAAACACAGTCAAGGGACTGCAGTCTATTTTATAAGTCTTATAGTCTTGATTTTTTAAAATTAATTTTTATTGGAGTCTTGATTTTTTTTAAAAGCTATTTTCATGTAATATTTTGATTAAAATGGGAATAATTTACAAAGAAAGGCCTGGGGTGTTAGTGTGCCCATAAAATTGTTAAGGAAAAGCATTACAATAGCTCAGCAGTCCCCAACTTTTTTGGTACCAGGGACTAGTTTTGTAGAAGACAATTTTTCCACAGACTGGGGGTGGGGATGGGGGGATGGTTCAGGCGGTAACGTGAGCGATGGGGAGCGGCAGGAACGGCAGATGAAGCTTCGCTCGCTCACCTCCTGCTGTGCAGCCCGGTTCCTAACAGGCCGTGGACCAGAAGCCATCAGAGGCCCAGGGGTTGGGGACCCCTGCAATAGATGATTTGAATGTTCCTTATTACAAGATGCTGTCATGGGCCCTTTGAGAAATACTAGAGAGAAAAAGACAGGGTACCTGCTCAGAGTCTAACAAAAGGAATAAGACTAGTAGTATTTTGGTATGAAATGGTATACAAATGCTAGGAGAGAGATTCAGAGTATTGAGGGAAGCACTTTATATGGTACAAGGTTTAATGACCATGGGCTCTAACTCTCAGTGAAACCTGAAAATGCTATGGCTTCCCAGAATTTCCTGCAGAGAGAATAAGGATGAAGAGTGCAAACTGCCCTACCTGGGAATCAAAGGGAGGCAAGGTCCCAATTAGGAACTAGGAGTTAGTTAAAATGATAGAATGATCTTGTCTATGCCATCCCTAATTTATCTCACTTATGGAAACAGCCTAAGGAAATGTGGGACAAATTTTACTTAATATTTTAAGTGGAAAAAACATGGGCATGGGATTGAGACCCCAGCAATACCACATCTAAGTTGTCTAAGTTTGGACAAGTTTTTGGACTTTTGTGAGCCAGTGTCCTCATCTCAAAAAGAACATGGATGTAGGCAATGGTACTTACCCTACCTATTGTGTGAGATTATAGATGTAAGACACCCATGTGATACCTGGCTATGTGCCCAGTAATTCTTTTCCCCCTTTCCTTCCTTTCTCCAAAACTGTAGGACATCTAGGAGAGAAGATTGAGCAGAGTTAAATTATTATTAGGAATTTGAAAGACAGAAGAAACAATACTAAAACTTGTGGGAACCATAAAGAGTTTGACAAGCAGTGAATTCCTCAAGTGGAGAGGGACCTTGTTTTTTTCTGTGTAGTCCTAACACGTGGCATGTGGAAATTACTCAGTAAATGTTTTTTAAATGAATAAATAAGTAGAATTTTAGGAAATTCTCAGTCCTTTTTGTTTCCTTAAAACTTCTAAAATTAAAATAATATGCTTTCTGTTTCAGGCCCAAAACAACGTGTTCTGATACAATTTGACAGTCAAAATACCTGAAATGAACATATACTTTTTTTTTCCAGCTTGAAAATAAGGAACTTCGAGAATTATTGTCCATCAGTAGTGAGTCTCTTCGGGTCAGGAAGGAAAACTCAATGGACACTGCTTCCCAAGCCATCAAATAATTCAACTTCTGAATGACGGCTGGAGATTGTTTATCGAGGAAGGAAGTTATTATCTCTCTATTCGAGTATTGTCCATTCAGTGTCTTGCCTCAGACTTGATTTAACGTTGATTAAATGTATCAAGTGGCAGTTTAGAATTCGCAGTCAAAAGTGGCTGTCCACAAAACAGTTTTTGGGTATGTTAGTGAAAATACTCACTAAAATACACTGAGTTTCACCATTCCTTTCTCTAAGAGACTACTTTTAATTTTCATTTCTGGGACCTCAATTTATATAAACTGTTTTCAGTTCATTTTTTTTCTTTCATATCTCTGAAACTTAGAGCATTTTATTATAAACCAGCAATTTTATTTTATATAGGATTGTAAATTGCAATTCTTAAAAATTTTAAAAAGAGATTAGCTTTTTCAATCTATTTGGCATAAACTTGGATTTGTTTCCATTTGAGAAAAATAATACAATTCCACAGAAGTAGATTGGCAGATTCTCTAATTTGTAATGTCATTCACCTTTTTTGAAGTTTTAAGTCTCTCTGGTGCTAAGAGTTGGCACTTTATGGCCTGGTGTCTTTACTCTTAATTTGAGAGAACCTATTGCTAGTCCCTGGGAAACATACTTGAAAATAAGTCAACTGTTTTTTTTCTAGTCGTAGTATAATCATCGTATTGTTCAAAGAATGCTGAAAAATTTGTCCTGTGTGTGTTTACGCACACATGTGCTCTTAGTTCAGATGCTAAAGGTAACTTTTATTTATTCTATTAGATGTTAGTAGTCAATTTTTCAATTTTGTCCTACTAGGAAATCTTCAGCTTGGGTAGTTTACCCAGTGTGAAGAAGATATAATAGGTTTATTCACATCATAGTTCTTAGGTACTACATTCTACAGTTTATATATAACTTTCATTTATAATTAAGAACCATCACTTACTTGGCTGTCTTTCATTACTAGTACTAGTAGTTGGCTTTCTTTTTAGATCCATTTTTCACAAGGAAGCAAAGTTTTATCACTTAATGAGAGTTTATTACATTCATAGAAGCTGTGTTGAGATTCAAATGCTAAGTGATCAGCTAGGCCCACTCATCATTTCATTCCCCCATCTCCGTTTACTCACATTTCAAATTTATAAATTACTTCATGTAATACTATCAATTTAGGTTTGCCCAAAAATAATTGAAATAATGAATGCTAAACCTGTCAATATTTCCCAGTAACCGTAAGCACTATACTGCATGGGAGAGACACATCATTAGAAAGAGTTTTTTGTTAGTGCTTTGTGTGGTGTAAACTTTCTTCTGTACAGCCATAAAGAATTAACTCCAAATAAAACAACAGAATTTCTCCAAGATATCCTAAAAGCATCTGATCCCAGTAATACCAAAGGACTTTGCCTAAAGTGGTAGGCTGTAATGAATCGGTATATGTCATTTTTGAATTTGTCAAATTTCTATTCAGAATCCTGCAAACAATTTCCACCCGAAGTGTGGACGTTTTTATCTCATTTCCTAAGAGTATGTAAACTTTTAGTCTAGCCATTTGCCTTGCAGTATATGCCCTAAGTGCCACTCTATGTTCCACAGTTCCATTCAGGAGGCAGGTACCCTATACCATTGGTCAGCTGCCATAGCCAGTTTTCAGTGAAAATGATAAGGTAATCAAATGGCCCATTAAACTATAACATGGTGTCCCTTTATCTGCTTTATGTTCCTTTAGAGTTGTTCGTAAAGTTCTTTACATCTCAGATATCAGGATAAATCTAAATGTTAACTTTTCCCCCTGGCAAATCAAAAGCTTGAAGCATGAGCCTCAAGAGTTCTCAGCACCCTATATAATATGAATTCTAGCTGGTGTTAATACTATGAAAATAGTGTGTAGTTAGAAAATTGAAGGTGAGAAGGAATGTTCTTGACTTTGGTCTGAGTGGGTATGAAAGTTTACTTTGCAGTGGATGATGGAACTTGACTGGTGTGCAAAATTTTAGTACAAACTTATCTTTTCTAATAAAAATCTCATTTTGAGAATATCAGCTAATTTTACTCAGTAATGAGTCTAATTATTAGGAAGTGCAAGGGTTTATTTTTCACTTATATAGCAACCTGTCAGGCACACAGGGTTTTTCATAAATACTAATTATCACATTGTAGTTCGTATAACTGTAAATAGTTGTTTCTGAAATGGTTTTAGAGGTTTCCTCATGGTTAGAAATCATAAGTTACATGATTACAAGTCAAAGTATAAAATTAAAACTGTTTGGAAGTATCTTGGAAAAATGTGTAAATATTATTGATACCTACATTTATTACCTTATATTAATACCTTATGCATAATTTGATTCAAACATTGAAGGTCTATTTTAGTGTTCCTCAAAATGTGGTTCACTGACCTACTACAATAGAAGTTTGGGGATGGAATCTAGGAATTTGTATTTTAATAATCATCCCAGATAACTTCTAAGGACACTAGTTTGAGACTGTCTAGTCTACTATGTTAGGCACTTCATTTGGAGTTATGAATTTTAAAAAGCAGGGGGGAGGCATTGACAGTGTTTTTGAAGAAAAATCTGGTAGAAGAGGCAAACAATGTGATAAATCCAATATAAGGATGTATAGAGTACAGAGGAGGGACTATTTACAACTTGAGCATCCAATAGAGACAAAATGAATAGGAGAACTAGAAAGCTTAGTGCTTTCTAGTTATTATATAATCTCCATTTCAACTGTACCTCATTTTACAGATACTCAGGCACGAGGAGGTTGTTATTATTCCAAACTGAAACCAAGATTCAAACCCAGACTTAAACATATTCTTAACCATTAAGTTAAGATTCCTTTAAATGCCAAATACTATTCAGAGTTCAAGTGGTTCTTGAGAGGAAAATCTATTTCATTAATGGCGCAAAAGATACACCACAGCCCATATATTAGAAAATATTATGAATTTAATAAATGGAGTCTTAAGGAATGAGACATAATTGTCATCTGTTTTCTAGAGTGGTGTAGCTGAGAGTGTGTGCGTGCAACTGAAAAGCACAATGCTTAATCAGTGCTTAACAGTCCTTACTGTTGATACATACAGGAAAGGGTGCAGTTCTGTCTTTCAAATCTGTCTCCTTAGCATATTGTTTTTCAGCCTTCACGCAATTTTCTTGTTGCAAGAAGGTTGCTGCTCTGCCAGAAGTCATGTCCATGTTTGAAGGCAGAAAAAAAAGGGAAATGTCATATGCCAGCTATATGTATTCTCTTTTATGAGGAAAAACAACGCTTTCCCAGAAATCCAGACAGACTTCCCTTTGTCTTATTTGCCTGACCTGTTACATGGTCACTTCTAGCAGCAAAGGAGGCTGGGGACATAGCTGCCGCAAATAAAATCAGTATTCTATTAGCAAAGAGGAAAGAGTATTGAGAAAGCAGCTAACAACGTCTGACACAAGTCCTCTTACACTGAATAGTTTTTAACAAGTGTAAGCATTAGCCAAAGGAGTGTGTTGGTGTTGAGTGGCCAAGGAATGGGCTGCGGAAGACATCTGTCATTTCTTTTTAGGCTGCCCATTATCCTAACTCCTATACTATAGTTAGGGAACCCATCACCTAATGAGGCAGAGCCTTCCTCCCTCCTAAAAAATTTGAAGGTGTCAGATGTTTGTTTTCCCAGCCACTTTGCAGCCAGGGAAGACACCTCTGCCTTAAAAGTTAGTGATACAAAGAAGCAGGGAACTATGCTGAATTCTTTGAATAAAGGCAGTGACTACAACACTGGCTACTACATCCACCTCCACAGAAGGAGCAGCAAGTGGCTGTACTGACAACATTCAGTATCCAGTGTCAGCAAAGTCAATGGTGTAAGCTGCAGTGTCTCTGCCCCAGTGGACACCGTGGGGTCCTCACTGAAGCAATTATCTGAAGTGATTATAGAGGTTGTATATAGCCTCTAATTCTGGTTTTCTGGCTATCCAGAGATCCTGAGGATTACCTGAGGATTATTAGCTTTTAATAAAATCACTTTTTGTTAAAATTAACCTGAATTGACTATAATTAAGAACGCTGACTGATAAAATAAGCATAGTTTAAAAAGCAACAATGCAAATATAAATTTTGTCAACACATTATGCATAATTTTGCCCTTATGTTTTAATGTAATTTTTGACTTATAAAAAGATGTGACATGCAAATAAATTATCAAGCATAATAATTCATAACCTAATTTAAGAAATAGAACATTACCCATATGTTACATTTATTTATTTGTGCTCCTCTCCTGTCTCTACCCCTCTGCTCCCTCTTTTTAATAGTTTTATCACATGAGAAAAGACCTGAAATATGTATATAACACTAAAGTGACATTTTTTAGTTTTGCTCCTTTTTGAGCTGTATGCAAGTGGTATTAGACTGTATAGTAGTCTATGGGGATTTGATTTTTTTCACTCTTCATTATGTTTCTAAGATTCATTGTGTTGTATATAGCTGTCATGCATTTTCATTGATGTACTAGATTTCATCATGTGACTACAGTATATTGTTAAGAGATACATACATATAAAATAATAAAATTATACATTTTTTAAAAAATCCTTGCTAATATCTGACTCCTAATTTTTAATTCTTCCTCCATCTACCTCATTGATATTAGACACGTTTCACTATAAGCAGTTGTATTTCGTATTCTGCAGTTATTTCACTTGCAGTTGTCTCATGGCAACTTTCCAAGTGGATTAAGGAGTATTATCCGCTAATATTCATAGTGGAAAGCAGATGATGCTTTTTCTTTTGTCACTCTCCAAGAATGCTTAAGAGGAAGTGGAACCTTCAGTGCTTCGATGAACTACAATTCACTCAACATTTCGTCTAGCCTCCTGGAAATGGATTTCTGTATGTTATTGATCCTAAGATTCATTTTTATTTCATACTTTAATGTCTCTGAAATTGGGATATGTCTTATACATGTAGGGGTTGTCATCTAGTTGATTCTAAGCGTAAGAAAATTGGTTTGCATTCCTGGTGGTGTGACTGGATAAAGTCAAGTTCTTGATATTTCAGTCAACAAACTAAGGACCATTTGAGAAAGGAATGGGGGTTTAGCTGTTTTCTGTGAACTTTCCATTAGCACTTACTGTAAAATCAGGAGTGCCAGCATAAGAATTTGGAGTATGGCTGTATTCATTTTCTATTGCTATGTAACAAATCACCACAAATTTAGCAGTTTAAAGCAACACCTATTTATTATCTTACGGTTCTGTAAGTCACAAGTCCATGCACGGCTCAGCTGGGCTTTCTCAGGATCTCACAAGGCTGAAGTCAAGGTATCATCCGAGGCTAGCATCTCATCTAAGGCTCTGGGCCCTCTCCCATACTCACATGGTTGTTGGCAAAATTCACTTCCTTGCAGGTGTAGAACTCAGAGGCCTTCAAGGCCCACAGGAGATCATCTCTGACTTCCCTTGCGTTCTACCTCTACACTCCCTTTGAAGAGCTCATCTGGGGACTTCCCTGGTGGTCCAATGGTTAAGACTCTGTGCTTCCAGTGCAGGGGTCACAGGTTCGATCCCTGGTTGGGGAACTAGGATCCTACATGCTGCCGGTATGGCCAAGATAAAGTCTCCAGCCACTGAGGGGGAAGAAGAGAGAGAGAGAGAGAGAGAGAGAGAGAGAGAGAGAGCTCACCTGATTAGGTTAGGCCCACACAGAATAAGCTCCCTCTTGATTAACCCAACTGATTAGATATCTTAATTACATCTGCAATGATCCCTTTTGCCATTGACGAGATATAAGTGATATCCTCTAAGATCTACAACCCCAACCCATGCTCAAGAGGAAGGAATTATACACGGCAAGTGTACCAGGTGATAGGAATCTTGGTGATCATCTTAAAATTCTGCCTACCACAGTGGCTTCTGGCAGCTTGGAATAAAATCCTGGAGACAACAATGAAACACTCTTAGGAAATGCTGCATTACCAGTATTCTTGGTGGCCCAAGAATACTTCTGTGTGGAAAAACCTCCACATCTATGAGACAAAAAAGAGATTTATTAGCAAGATCCACCAATGCATGCTAAAATAAGTGGACTAAAGTTCAAACAGAAAAAGGATATTTGCATAGTCTCTGTATCAGTTTCCCAGAGTTGCCATAACAAATTACCACAAACTGGATGGCTTAAAACAACAGAAATCTATTCTCTCACAGTTCTGGAGGCTGGAAGTCTGAAATCATGGTGTTGGCAGGTCGGTTCTTTCTGGAGGCTCTGAGGAAGAATGCGTTCCATGCCCCTTTTCTAGCTTCTGGCAATTCCTGGCATTCCTTGACTTCCATATGCATCATTGCAATCTCTGCCTTCTCAGTTTTCACATTGTGTTCTCCTTATATGTCTCTGTGTCCAAATTTCCCTCTTTTAAGGACACTGGTTGTTGGATTAGGGTTTATCCTAGTCCAGTATGACCTCATTTCAACTTGATTATATCTGCAAAGATCCTATTTTCAAATAAGGCCACATTCTGACTTTCTGGGTAGACATGAATTTTGACAGGACATTGTTCAATCAAGTATGGTCTCAAAGTGTCTCCACCACAATATTTAATTATTATAAAGGGAAAAACAGTAATTTTACCATGAAGAATCCTGGCAGACAACACTGACCAATTGATTAGGTAAACATCACTAATAATACTTTTCAACATCATATAAGCCCTGATACAATGCAATGAGAAGGGTACATGACCTCTGTAACATTCTTCCAAATAATGCATAACCTCAATCTAATCAAGAGAAACATCAGACAAAACCGAATTAAGGGAAGTTTACAAAATAACTGACCAATATTTTCCAAAGCATCTAGGTAATGAAAGACAAGGAAAAGCTGAGGAACTGTCATAGGATAGAGGAAACTAAGGAGACACAGTATTAAATGTAGGGTGGGATCCTGGATTTGATTCTAGGAGAGAAAATGGATATTAGAGAAAAAACTGTGAAAACTGAATTAATTTTGTAGTTAATATTATTGGGTCAAGGTTAATTTCCTACTTTTGAAAATTGTTCTATGGTGAGGTAAGATTAACATAATAGAAAACTGGGTGAAGGGTTTATGGGAACTTTCTGTGCTGTATTTCTAATTCTTTTGTAAGCCTAAAATTATCTCAGAACAAATATGCATTCCCCTGATTACTAATGAGGCTGAGCATAATTTCAAATGTTTATTTGCCTATACAGAGATTTTTTTAATATAGACATTCAAGTCTTTCCTCCATTTTCCTTTTCTTTGATTTTTTTTCTTATTGATTGATATGTATTAATTTACTATATATTCATGATAATACATTGTCAGTTTTATACGTTGCAAATATATATTCTCCTAGTCTGTTGGTTTTTTATTTTTTTATGCTGCCTCTTGATGTATGGCATTTTCAAAATATGTTCAGGGACTTCCCTGGTGGTGCAGTGGTTAAGAATCCGCCTGACAATGCAGGGGACACAGGTTCGAGCCCTGGTCTGGGAAAATCCCACATGCCACGGAGCAACTAAGCCCGTGCACCACAACTACTGAGCCTGCACTCTAGAACCCGTGAGCCACAACTACTGAGCTCGCACGCCTAGAGCCCGTGCTCTGCAACAAGAGAAGCCACTGCAATGAGAAGCCCACGCACTGCAACGAAGAGCAGCCCCCAATCGCCACAACTAGAGAAAGCCCGCATGCAGCAACAAAGACCCAACGCAGCCATAAATAAATAAATTTTATAAAAAATAAAAACATGTTCAAATTTATTACTAAAAGGAAAGAGATTCAGAAGAGTTGGACTAGTAAAGAAGTTTTAGGAATACCTTAACTAATTTACTTTGCTTTTTTTCTTGCTTTATATACACACAAGTGTGACATAATTTTTTTTTTAAAAACTAGGTCTAAATTAGTTTAAAAGGGCTCTTTTAATAAATATAAAATTCTAAGTAATAAAAGTATTATGTCATAGTGTGCTGCTTTTTTTTTTTTGGCTGCGCCAGCACAGCTTGCAGGATCTTAGTTCCCCAACCAGTGATGGAACCCATGCCCCCTGCAATGGAAGCACGGACTCCTAACCACTGGACCGCCAAGGAACTCCCTATGTCATAGTGAAAATGGCAACATTTTCTTCTTGCTGGTACATAAATAATGATGTATCACACAGTCAATACTGTCTTAGATTTAATTAAATAAGTATAATTCATTCATTCAATGAACATTTATTAAGTACTGTTATCTCAGTCACTATCCTAGGTTTAGAGGATACAATGATGAACCAGAGAACTGAAGCTTACATTATCGTTCAGGAAGTAGGGCAATGAAAAATTAAATTCATAAATGTGTTAATTTTGGATAACAATACATGTTATAAAGACAATAAAACAAGCTAATATTGCTATGGAGAGCAATGGTAATAGTGGGTACTTTTACTTTAGAAAAGATCTTTGTGAGGTGGTAACATTTGGGCTGAAACCTGAAAGATAAGAAAGTGCCAAATATCTGATGATTTGGGGAAAGAGCATTCCAGGCAGAGGCAAGAGTAAAGGCAAGGATTCTGAAGTAGGAACAAATTTGCAATGTTGGTGGCAGTGGATTAAAACACAGTGAACCAGGGGTTAGAGACTTAGTAGAGACTAGGTCATTTAGGGCCTTGTATTATAGATCATTGTAAAAGAGTTTGGATTTTATTCTAAATACAATTGGTTTTATTTTTAATTAAATTTGAAATAGCTTTGCTCCATGCTTCTCTCTGGCTGATTCCCAGAGCTAAAATGTTATGGTGATTACTTTTAGTGCAGCAGCTTAGCATGTCCACATAATTCTTCCGTTAAGTGCAATGTTGACATTTTAAAGGGAAGCATCATAGGGATTACCTGGCGGCGCAGTGGTTAAGAATCCACCTCCCAATGCAGGAGACATGGGTTCGAGCCCTGGTCCGGGAAGATCCCACATGCCGCGGAGCAACTAAGCCCGTGCACCACCACTACTGAGCCTGTGCTCTAGAGCCCGTGTGCCTAGAGCCCATGCTCCGCGACAAGAGAAGCCACCGCAATGAGAAGCCTGCGTATCACAATGAAGAGTAGCCCCCCGCTCACCACAACTAGAGAAAAGCCTGCGTGCAACAACGAAGACTCAATGCAACCAAAAATAAATAAATAAATTTATTTTTTTTAAAAAGGGAAGCATTATATAAAGCTTCTGCCTTGGGCTTCCCTGGTGGCGCAGTGGTTAAGAATCTGCCTGCCAGTGCAGGGGACATGGGTGCCAGCCCTGGTCCGGGAAGATCCCACATGCCGTGGAGCAACTAAGCCCGTGTGCCATAACTACTGAGCCTGCGCTCTCATCCATCGCTGCTCAAGAAAACCTTATAAATGAGTAAGGGATGCTTACTTTTTTTTTTTAATTTATTTTATTTATTTTGGCTGCGTTGGGTCTTCGTTGCTGTGCGCGGGCTTTCTCTAGTTGCAGCAAGCGGGGGCTACTCTTCCTTGCGGTATGCAGGCTTCTCATTGCGGTGGCTTCTCTTGTGGAGCACGCGCTCTAGGCGCGTGGGCTTCAGTAGTTGTGGCTCGCGGGCTCTAGAGCGCAGGCTCAGCAGTTGTGGTGTACGGGCTTAGTTGCTCCGCGGCATGTGGGATCTTCCCGGCCGAGGGCTCATATCCGTGTCCCCTGCATTGGCAGGCGGATTCTTAACCACTGCACCACCAGGGAAGCCCAGGATGCTTGCTTTTGATTCTCAAATAGACTCCAGAGAAATGTGCTTATTGATAATGGTAGAGAAAAAAGAAACCCACAACTATAATCAATCTCATTGTCTATGTTTCTCGAAAGAAAAATTAGTATGATAAATAACCAAAAATATATGCAACTTTAAAATTCTGATTATTATTTCTTAATGGAGTAAATATCTTCCCCAAATCCATGATTACCCTGTTGTATAGGAAATGGTTTCCCAAGTGACTTCACAAGCTTCTGCTTTAATTAACTTCAGTTTAAAAAATAAACATAAAAATATAACTACATTTTGGGGTTTTTTTGACTTCAAAATTAATCTGAAAAAATATTATTGCCTTAAAATGTGATCTCCTAAGAATGAAACCTATGAGTGGTACTTGTAGAAAGCCTAAATCATTTAAACTAGTGATTTAAATCAATGATTTAAGACTAAATCATTTAAACTTGTGAATTACTCCATCTTTTACTTTAATGCATCGGAAGCTAAAATGTATGCTTCTGGATTGATACACATTTGCATTTTGTGTTAAGTGTAATTTGATACTAATTATGGACCAAGGAGGAATTTAAAGGCAATTGAGACATAGAATGAGGATGATAAAATAGTTACATTGTTTAAGAAGGTCTTTAGAAGCTATGTGTGATGGTAGAAATCGAGACTTTATTCTTATTAACAGGACTTGTATTTATAGAATTTAGTGAGGCTATTACTTTTTACATTTCCCATTGCTGTGATATTTGAGAATGTGTGCTCTTAGACCTAATTCTACTTTTAGCCCAGCTTCACATGACCTTATTTCTAGTGCAAGAGCCCAGGGCAGTTTCTCTGTAACACTAGATTAGAATATCCAAACGAGATCTATTGCTGGGGAGGAGAAATCTTAATTTAAGATTTGGACAGAGGAAACAAAACAGCTAGGTTGACATATTTACATTCTGTACTTCCCAACAGAACACTCCACTTTCTAACAAATTCTTACATTGTTGTTCAGTGCTATTCATTCAACAAGCTTTTGAGGGTTGTCTATGCCAGGCACTGTCAGGAAAGAGCAATGCAAAGATGAATGTCACAGGCCCTGTCCTAAAGAATCACTAGCTAGTATAAACTAATAATTACAATAAAGTGAGCTATGAAAGCGCTGAAAATGAAGCAAATATCTGTGCCTGGGAAAGCGTGGGAAGGCATCAAAAAGAAGAGGCAGCTTGGAGGTGGTATGGGATTAGACCAGTAGCAACAGAGGTGGAAAGAAAAATCTTTGAACATCAGAAGTAAGATACTACCTCCTCTTATAATTCAAGATGATTTGCTCAGAAATGAGCTGTGCACCTTTCCTTCATTGCAGTTATTTCAATGTGTATGTTCAGATTTTGGTTTTGTGATTATTGAATGATGCTAGACTGAAAGTTCCTTGAGGACAGAACCATGACTGTTTGTCTTTACTATAGTATACACCCCAGCGACGACGCATACAAGGTGCCGGACAAATAAGTGTTGAAGGGGAAAATAAAGTGGTGGGAGAGTTCTCAGGAGCGTGACTGGTCATTTTTTATCCAATATTGTCAAGTGAGAGAGCCACAGAATCTGTGAAAAAGCATTCCTCTCACCAGAGGGGACTGCTCTATCGTTTGGCAAGGTATATATAATTCATTGCACTTTTCTGGGGCCAGAATTAACCATTTTCCTCCTTCCCTCTTTCCCTGTGGGATGAGTCATCCATTTGCCCTGATTTCAACCTTTCGGTTACTGATTCACCCCTTTGATTACCTGATACACCATGCGGATCTTCTGTTAACTAAAAAGGTCAGTTGAAGGAGTTTGTTTTTTAATGATTATGCTACCTTGCTCACTCTTGTCTGTCTGTTGCAAGCAACATAGTTTGTGGGAAACAAAGTTCTCACGTATGGCATTCAAATTACCTTGCTAAAAACCTAACTCTATATTAAATAAAAGTCCAGTCTAATGTAGCGGACAAGGGAAAGAAGGCTTGCACTGTGAATAAAGAGGAACTGGGGTTTGGGGAACTTCCGGATTATCGCTGAGAAAAGAGAAATCCTTTACATGACATTCCTGATATGCCCTCCTAATTGTTCGCCTTCAAGGTTTATCCTGGTCTCGGGGCCTAAAACATAATCAGGTTTGCAAAGATCAGAGACGCCGAAAGTCACCCTCCACCCCGCCCCGTGCGTCCCAGTGGAGTCAGCAAACACCGAGATTGCTTCCTGCAGCTCACGGAGGAGGGGAACTAAGGGAACGTAGACACCACCTCGGTTGTGGTTAAGCGCAGCGCACTGGCCGGCGTCACTCAGCCCTCGTGCGCAGGCGTACTAAGGGTACGCTCCCCCCCCCTTCCTGTGCACGCGCTCGAAGCCCGCAACTCTCGCGAGAGAAGCGAGATTTATTCCTACGTACCGGGCCGTGCTGCTTATGGCGGCGCTGGAGAGGGGGCGCTGAGCTGTTGGGGTGAGTACGACCTCAGGGTCCAACTGGAGGTAGCAAGAAGCCACGTTAAGGGCGGATGAGAGGACCAAGACAAACGGGAGAGACTTCTGAGGCAGGGTGGGCACTCCTAGAGCTCCGGGTAGAGAAGATACCACCCTGAGTCCCTGCCCCGGGCTTTTCCACCCGGCTCCCGTTCAACTGTCTAGGCCTCACGTCAGGCTGCAGAGCAGAAGCGAAGAGTCTAGGCCAGGCGGTCACGCGTGGTGGTGGTGGTGGTGACTAAAGTGGGGGGAGGGAGCGAAAATGGAGGCTCCGACCGCAGCCAAGATGGAGGCAGGGGTGCGGGGCTCGGGCGCGGAGGCTGCTGGGAGTTGTAGTCTGGCTGCTTCCTCCTCTGCGGCTTGGTGGGGGGAACGAGAACTACAAGTCCCGGCGGGCGGGGCGAGGGGGTGGTGGCGCGGTCCTTTGTGTGAGACTGGAAGAGCTGGAGGCATAGGAGAGGGGCCTATTCTGACTCTGAACCCTGTGGTATCTTGGCCATCACCTGCTTGGGGATCTGACTACGAGTACCAGAGCGTAGTGCGGCAATGGCGCCTCCTTTGTGTATGGACTGAGACCCCGCTCCATCTAACTGCTTAGAGACACCTCCTTTCCTCGGCCACATCTGGCACGGTAGTGCGGCCGAATTGTCATCCTTACTTCCATTCACCTAGAGCTGTTTATCTTGGGTCTCAACACCCAACCTTCCCCTCTAGTCCTCCCCTTCGGCTTCTTGAGAAGGAGAACCAGCCCCTAAACTTAGGCACATGGCTCTCACCCTTCTAATCCTGGGGTTAGGGCGAACTCGGTGAGAACTCAGTGGAGTTCTCCTTACTCCCCCTCTGGTTCTTATGGTGTAAGAGCCCGGCCCATATTGTGCAATGAAAGGCATGGCTTCGTCATTCTATGTAGAATTAGTTTTTTAGAGCCCTGGTCGTAGACACTTTCGAGGTTCTTAACCATCCGATGTATCATAAGTAGGAAATCTTAGTGCTACGGTTCTTTTTGCTTTAAGGTTTTCCTTTAGAAACACCCAGTAGCTCCTCTCTTGCCTGACAAGTGAGGCAGGGAACCCTCTCTAAAAACAGCCTTCAATCCGCAAATACAAAAGCTGAACGTTGTTGTGTGAGGTAATTTCCTTGTTTTGCACCTAAAATGAGCGAAAGAATGTGGTCCTCTTAAACAGTTGGTAGACAGGGTGAAGGAGGAGGGAGGACGCCCAAAGGCACTTTGGTAGTTAAATCTTTAAATCCTTCCTGTGGGAGACTTAGCTTTTTATCAGGATGGTATGAACTGGCAGCTCTTGACCAGAGCTACCAATCTATAAAATGTAGGTACCAAATTATAACCCGCTGATATGTTATTCTATATCAAAACGCTGAGTAATTTTCGAGTTTCTAGAAGGGAAGCATTTTCAATACTACGTTGAGGGGCAGTATAATACTTTTGTGCCCTTTTGGTACTAACCAGTATTGGGTATTCTTGGTTTGGGTAAGGAAGGGGTTTATATACTTGAATAGGCATATGCCTGAGTCATAAAATCTTGATAAATTTTCAACCTTTTTTTTTTTTCCTTTTAGCCATAGGCCCGAAATAAAAGAGATGGTAGTGGTTTGAGTGATTTTGCAGCTGCTCTGGATGTTTACCATCGAGATGAGTATTTATAGCAGCTGAGTTGAAAAGTAAAGCATTTGAGGCACAGAAGATAGGTTTTCTTTTTTTGTAAATAAGTTCTGACTTGACAAGTATGACCTCTAGAGTATGGTTGAAAATTCTGGTAAATTCCTAGCAAATAAAAAATGAGAATGTGGAAGCTGACATGTAGTCCTGCTTTATCCTACCCCTGTTTTCCCTTCCCTCCATCTAAAGACACACAATGCAGGGCCATTACAACGTTTAAAAAAATATTTTCTTTTAAATTGTGGTAAAATATACATAATGGAATTTACCATTTTAACCTTTTTTTTTTTTTTTAAGTGTACAGTTCAGTAGCATTAAGTTCATTCACATTGTTGTGAGGACCAGTCTGTTGACAAGGTAGTTTAAACATGGAAATGCCATGTGGGCAGATTTTTAAGGAGTTGAATTTGAGGACTGCATTACAAAATAAAAATCTTGAGATCTTGTTAAATAAGTACAAGGCATTGGTTTGCTTTCTTAGTTTAGTCTTTTCAAAAATCAAAGGGGGACTACTTTGAGATTTTTGACCCAGACTGTCTTATGGAGAGCTGTAACTTGTAGGATTTTTCATGATAGAGAATTACAGCTAGAAGAATTATAACTATTTTTTAAGACTTAATAGCTGGAATGTCTTCAGTGGTGAAATTGCTGTGGTGGGGGTGACTTGTTTTCTTGAATCCCATCATTTCTTGCTGTTAAATGCTTTCTGCCAAATCAAGATTTTTAAAAATTCCTTTGTTTTGGTATTAGAATGTTTTCCGCTTGCATGTGTGAGTACCTAGTTAAAAAAATAATTCAAAACTTTTTTCTAGTTCATACATACTGCCAGGCCAGAGGAATTCTTAGATGTTTCTGTTTTGCTACATTTTTTATTAGGGGTATTAAACTGAATATTGTGTATTGAAAGATTATTTTTGGAGCATTATATGTCCTTTTAGGCTGAGGTATAATATTAATGTGTAGTTGAAAATAAATTGATCGGCAGTTTATTCACGTTGAACCTGTAGGCTATCCATTGGTTTGCAGCTGCAGCCAATATATAACCAGTTAGTTGTTTGCATTTCTGTTTCTCGGATGTAGTAAGTGCAGACTCCTGCTATGGGCAGGTTTGCTAGGTACTGCCTCCTTTTATCAGTGAAGGTCTTTGTTCAAGGGCCTTACATTTACTATTGCTTTATTGGGCATGCCAATGCCTTTTTCCCCTCATCAGTCTATATCTGCTCTGACCAGTGTGATAGCCATTAGCTGTGTGTGGCCATTGTGCACTTGAACTGTGCACAGTTCTGAATTGAAATGTGCTGTAATATAAAATAAGCATTGGATTTCCAGGGATGTTAAAAACATGTCAGTTACCTGTGGGAACTGATGACACTTGGATTTGGTTAAATAAGATACTTAATTAAAATTAGTTTCACCGTTCTTTCAAGTTCATATGGTTACTAGAAAATTTTAAATTACATATGTGGCTTGCACAATATTTCTGTTGGATGGTGCTGGTCTACACTATTCTTTGATTTTTGTGTCTGGAGCATTTCTTCAGCTTCTTTCCACACTGGCATTTGTCCTATTTCAAAGTATTAGTATATGTAAAAGAAGTTAAGTGATGGGTGGGTGTATAATTTTAAATATCTAGTAACAGCACAATTGTTATTACTAAAGTAAACGTATAGAAAAAGATGGTTGCAGCAATTTGATTTTCTTTTATTTCCGCTCAACGTGTTGATGACTTAAATTGTTTTAAGGTGGTTAATTATCTAAACTTTATCATTTTCCTTAGATCCCAAAGTAAAACTGAATTAAAACCTGTTAGGCACTTCAGTTATACAGGTTAGAGAAAAATGTGATATACTTAAACTTGTCTTGGGTTAATGCATCAAGAAATACCAACTGGGGAGTTGAGGCAAGAATGAGTGTTAGTCGTATAAATCAACAATAGAGAACCTTTTCAGTTCCGTGCTACCTATTTGGGTCTTTGCTCTTATTCTCAAAGAAAGTACTCTGAAGAAAGTGGGTTAGGTGGAGGGACTTTTATAGACTGGTTTAGCATTTCTTTAACATTCTTCCCAAGTGACTGCTGTACAGACTTTGAGTATAATTTGTCAAAATGATAAACTGGGTTATGTGATAACATTTTAGATGGATTAATGCCATATAAATGTATTAGTTCAACATGTATTAGTTTAGTGCCTACTGTGTGCCCGGCTTCAGCTAAGCCTTTACAATAAAGCAGCGAACTGGAGGAGACAGTAAATAACAGAACAGGTGATGATAGTTTTAAGGCAGGTGAAATAGGGCATGACTGTTTGGATTATCAGATCAAGTAAAGGAAAACTAACTTCTAAAACAGCATGACATAATTGATAATTAACTAATGGTGATAGTGTTCCCATACAGAGCAAAGGGAAAAGGAGTTGATTACTTAGTAATCAGGGAGACTCTCAGATCCACATTTAAATTGTTCCTTAGTTTTTTTTATTAGTACTCTGTATTTCATGTGACTTAAGCATCTAGCTTTGGGGGCGGGGGGGAGATTGTAGGGGGTACACTTATGTTCAGAGGATTAAAGCAAAAGAATTGGTCAGTACCACCCATGAATGTCAATAATCTTCGCATGAGTGGATAGCAAATTTATTAAAATGCCCAATGGGTATCTTTTAAAAGAAGAGGTTATTTCTTGATTGGATAATTAAGACTTTATACAGTTCACCAAAACAAAATTTTTTAAAGTTGGTGGACCTGTCTACCAACTTGAATTGTGTCTTTTGCTGTTACAGATTAACTATCTTTTGCTGTATTATTTTCTGCTGTGGTAAGTTTAGCAGTACCTGGTTAAGTGCTATCGGGGGCTGTGATAAAGAAATAAACTTGAGTTTGTCTCTCAGAAATTTGAAATATAATTGAAGGAACAAGATACATAAACATGTAAGTAAAGTGCAGAAATGATTTGGTACCAAAAAGCATGATGCCAGCAGTGGGAGTTACTGTAATAAATCTGTGCTGGAATGGTCAAGAAAGGCCTTTTTTGTCGCATTGAAGATGACAAAATGTATTCTTTGTGGAAAGACCCATATACACAAAGACTAGAATTCAGGAATCTCCCAAGAGTTGCGTTTAAGAATTAGGGAGGAAAATGCACCTATCTAGAAGAACTGGAGAGCAGAAGAAGGTAAAGATAGAACAGACACACCTTGAATGGTGGCGGTTAAACGCTGGCTGCAAGTCAGAAACACCTTGCGGGCAGGGTGGGAAAGAAAATATACCAATGCCTAGGACCTAACCCCAGTTAAATTAGAATCTCAGGGTGGGATCCATGCTCTAATTCCGCCCCCCAAGTCCCAGGTGGGTTGGATTTGCAGCCAGGATTAAGAACTTCCCATTTAGAGTGCTGGAAAAATCACTGAGGATTTTGGACAAGGTGATGAGATGAATGAGATCAAATTGGAATTTTAGATAAATCAGTCTGGTAGTGTTATGTGGCAGAATATGGAAAGGGTTGACACTGGAAGTTAGCAGATGTGTCAGACCCCTGGACTAAAAATATGTCATTTAGGGCAAAAGATGAATACACAAGGTATCTTGAAATATTGATAAGACTTGCAACATTGGTTGTGTAGGTGGAGAGGGAGGAATCAAAGATCATTACAGAAGTGGCCCTACGTCAGGCCAGTTAAATTACTCTTTGAGTGGGGACTGGGCATGTGTATGTCTTAAAGCTTCCCAAGTGATTTGAGAATCATTGCTCTAAGAAGTATCTAGTCTGGGTAATAGGAGAATGATCCAAATACAATTGAAAGATTTGACAAATGTAACACTTGATATTTGAAGTTACAGTATAAAGTCATGGAATGTTAGGTATACCCAATGGCCACAGATCAGCTGTTACTGACTTTTCATTTTGCATAGGAGAAACTGAAACTCAGGGAGATTAAATAACTTGTTTGTGACATTTTACTGGTAAGTATCAGTGTGATTAATATTGAGCTCTCCTACTTTGTTTCACCAGCTCTGACCTTTCACCTTATAGTCATTATTTCTGATGTTCTTAAAATATACTGTCCACCTCTCAGCATATCTAAAACCAAATCCACCTTTTCTTTTCCCCATATAAGTCATTTTAGTTAACATTTGAGGCACTACAAAATAATAATTTTTTACAGCTAATACAAAGCACAATTCTGTGATTTTATTCATACATATATTTCACTTCTCTTCTCTTCTCATCTTAATTGTTTCTCTTCTATAGACATTCCTCATCTGTTTATGGCAACAGCTCTAATGAGATGTCTGTTTCCTTCACTAAGTGATCCTTCATAGGATTTCAGGATTTCATACCCTTTCATCAAGAACTAAGGCTCTCTGTTTCCTGTTATATCAAGTTGAAACACTTCATAATCTGGCTTTACTGCATCTGTCACACCATATATCTCATTTCACTTTAACCCAGCCCTCTGTTCTAGCCAGGCTAGCCTATTGATTCCTCTGAAACAACCAGCCACACTTGTTGTGACAGTCTCATGCAATAAAGCTCCCTTGATGCCAGGCATAGAGAATCCTATACATGGTCTCTGCTCTCAAGGGACTTAGGATTTAGTTGTATACTCTGGCTTGGTTTATGTGATATTTTATGCCTAGAATACTCAGCTGTTTTCTTTTTCTCAAAAATCTGCCTGTTTCTCCAAATTAAGCTGAAATATTCTACCTCTTACTAAAAGCCTTCTCTGACCATGTTGCTTTGATGCACAGACGGTGATGCATAAACAGTAGTATTTCTAGAATAGTATGTGATGTAGTAGATACCCAGATATTAGTTGAGCAAATTAATTTTGGACATTTTGTCCTATATTCTAGTTTTTCCTCCATGTATAAATAACTCTTCTCAACAAGGGTGTAAACTCCCTGATGGCAGGAAATTCTTTTATGTTTTCACAGTACCTAACACAGTGCTAGGTAGCTACAAAACACTTATACTAAATAGAATATTATGTTATGTAACTTCGAATTTATTTTGGGGGAGGGGGTGTCAATAAGGACTGAATAATTTCGGGTTTTGAGTGTACGTACCAAAGGAGGTATCCATTAGCACTTGGGAGATTGCTCAAATGACATTGAGTGTGTGTGCTTCCAAGTTTTCTGCATTGCTTGATTCTAAGTTAACGAAATGAGTTTGTCCCTCTAGCTACCCTCTGTCCCTGATTCTTTTATGTAAGTTATACTTAATGTCTTCATTCTTATCTCTAGTATGAAGTGTAACAGAACAGACTTTACCACCTGAAACTGCTGCTTCAAGTTCAGATCAGGCAAGGAACAAACCTCGAAACAACCAACAAGACCAAAGAAGAGTACACTTAAGTTGAAGACACAACACTTGATCTGAAACAAGAAGTTTGTGCCTACTCAACAGCTTTGAAAGAGCACTTCCCAACGCTGCTAGTAGTCTTTGTTTTCTTCAGTGCTGTACTGTGAGATTGCCTGGTGCAGCAGCAGTTGTATTCTTTATTAGCTTGATAGGTCATTTTCTCTCGCACGTGCGCTCTCTCTCTCTTTCTTTTCTTTTTTTTTTTTTTTTTTTTTTTTAAACACTAGCAACTTTCATCCTTTGAAACGTGTGCTGAAAAAGAAGAATCAGCAAATACTACTGAAAGTGCAATATTTGATTATCACTGCGAGGTAGGTTTATCGTTTCCTATTGGCAAGAATCAGTTTATAATTCTGGATTTCCTAATTATTTGGTTAAATTTAAAATCTTAATCTGTTTGCTTCTAAAGGTATTGTGAAAACAATTTATATTCTCAACTATTAGTCTGAAAATATCAACACTAGATTATTTTATTTATTGTCTTTTGTTAGATGACAATATTTATGCCCAAAACTGGGATTTTCCACCCCATATTATATTTATTAATACATACAGATCTCTTGATTTATTGGTCTCTTAGAAAGAAAAACTCTCTCTGTACTATTTAGAAGTTAGGTTTCAGTTAGGAGTGCCCTTTGTAGTCTTTGAGGTAACCTTGGGTAAAGAAAGCCTGCAGAAAACGGACATTTGAAGGTGAGTTGTACTTTGTTAAGAGGGAGGAGAGTTTTTGGTAGAGGTATAGAGGTAACGGAATGAGCAGATTTGGGGAGATCTGAAAGCACGTGGTATATGTTGAGTAGTCTATGATGAACGGAGTAGAGAATACAGTTTTGTGGGGCAGAGAGAATAACTGGAAAGGGAGGCTTGCTGGAGGCAGGTTCTACAGGGCCCACTCTACTTGACTTTATTTCTCAGGAAAGTTGTCAGCTGTTTATAAGCAAGGGCTTAATGGATTTCGTATTTCAAACCTGAGATAGTTTATTGCTTCAGATTTTAAAGTTACATATTTATAAATGTATCTTTCAAAGACAAATGGTGCTACTTTCAAGGAATAGGCTGAGGATGGGAAGACCTGTTAGGAGTAATAGATAGAGTGTAAGGAAGATAAAAGCTAGGGTAAAGGCAGAGAAAGAGGTAGACACTAGGTTTTTTTTTTTTTAATTTTTTATTTATTTATTTATGGCTGTGTTGGGTCTTCGTTTCTGTGCGAGGGCTTTCCCCAGCTGTGGCAAGCGGGGGCCTCTCACTATCGCGGCCTCTCTTGCCACGGAGCACAGGCTCCAGACGCGCAGGCTCAGCAATTGTGGCCCACGGGCCCAGCCACTCCGCGGCATGTGGGATCCTCCCAGACCAGGGCTCGAACCCGTGTCCCCCGCATTGGCAGGCAGACTCTCAACCACTGCGCCACCAGGGAAGCCCACTAGGTGTTTTAATGGTAGAAGTAATAGGACTGGTGACTAGTTGAATGGGAAGTTGAGGCTGGAGGGAATTGATTTAGTCTATCCAGTTGTCCAAGTTAGAAATCTTTGTTCATAGGAATAGGGAAGTTCAGGTAGGGATTTGTGGAAATCTCTTGTTTATTAGATAGTAATCTGAAGTTGAGAAAATATTCTAGTATGGACTGTTAAACAGTGGTTGTTTGGGGGAGGTAAGATTGTGAAGGGCAATTGTTCCTTTTTAATCTTTAGTTTCTAGAGTTTCTAAAATCAGCAGAAATAAAGGCTTGAAATTCAGAAAGGAGTCGTCACTTTATAGGTAATAAAGGAAGAAGTGCCAAAGAAGAGAATGTTGAAAGAAATAGGTAGTCCAGGTAGGAATGCCAAGGAAGAGAATTTCAAGAACTGGGTGGTAATCCTTTTGTAAAACGCTTCATTGATCAAATGAGACGGGGAATGAAAACAGACCACTCCTAGGTGGTTGTCCTATAAAAGCTTCATCACCATTACAAGAAGCAGTGGGCCTTTATCTCCAGTTTATTTAAAGGTTGAGGACCTGGCTGTGGTAATGACCTTACTGTGGACCAGAATTATTCCTTAATTTAAAACTACCAGTAACACCAATTTATTTAAATTATCCATAAACAGACATTTAATTACTCAGTATGAAGGTTATTGTATTATTTGCTTTTTTTGTTTCTTCCTACCTCCTCATCTGATTTTTTAAAAAATAATTTTAGACTGGTACCAATTGTGCTGGGTTAGATAAAATAATGGGGATTGAAATTGTACAGCTCTATCGTTACTATTCAGAAGGGTAAAAGATTAGATGCTACAGCTTTCATTGCATTGACATGAATTGTAGAGATGGATTTAAAGTAGAAGTGCTTTTTGTTTAGCCTAATCTTTGTATTCTGAGTATTAGTTTACTACAGGAATATCCCCCCCCCCACCCCGCCCCGGGGGTGGGGGTGGAGGTAGGGGGAAGCAAATCTGTAAGGAAACAAGACAGGGTGACTAGGGGAGGGCTGTTGACAACCTGTCCTAGAAGATCCCAGTTTAGTCATCGAACTTCTCAGCAAGCCTAAGCTCAAAAGCCGCTCCCTGCTCCTCCTGGCATCAGCTGAGCCATTGGCATTATTGGCACTGGCCGCAGTGGCATCGCAGACCATTGTGAGAGAAAGCCATCATCTGCTACATGAACATTTTTAATGTGTAAATGCATGCATAGCTGTCAAAAGTTTAGTTATATAGATTAATTCACATATTTACAAACAGATAAATAACACTTGGGGGGTTATTGACAGTGAGACATGTTCTGATTGTACAGTTGTGAATTATTCCATTTAAAACGAGTGCAGCTAAGGAGACAGATTTGGTAATGCAGTAGAACCACAGATTTTGTTTTTATTTATTTTTTTACTTTAATTTTTATTGGAGCATAGTTGCTTTACAATGTTATGTTAGTTTCTTGCTGTACAGCAAAGTGAATCAGTCATACATATACATATATCCACCCTTTTTTAGATTTCCATCCCATTTAGGTCACCACAGAGCATTGAGTAGAGTTCCCTGTGCCATACAGTAGGTTCTCATTAGTTATTTATTTTATACATAGTAGTGTATATATGTCAGTCCCAGTCTTCCAATTCATCCCACCCCGCCCCTTCCCTCCTTGGTAACTATAAGTTTGTTCTCTACATCTGAGAACCACGGATTTTAAAAGAGCCTTTGTAAAAAACAGTAAAAGTAGTACATAATTAGGAATGAATAAAAATATTGAGTGGGATTGGCCTTAAAAAATATCAATGAATAAGGCTTATAAGAAGGTTGTCATGTAAAGATAGACATGGATTGTTTTGATGAGTATTTTGATCAAAGACGGTTTAAGGTGACAGGAAGGAAAGCAAAGCTAGGAACATTAAAAGAAAACTAAAGCCCCAGGTGAATGAGAAGATAACAGGGTAACTTGGCTAGGGGTGTGGAGACCTATGGTCAGGAACTATAAATATCTTGATTGATTTTCAAAGTCAGGTGTGTGAACTTTGGAGCCTGTTCTCCATCCCTAGCAAAAATCCAGGAGCAAACAAATAAAAAATAAGATGTTTCAATAAGGAGATTTGACAGAGTATCTCTTGATAACATAGTGGTCAGTATGGAATATAGATTGGATTATAAGCATTAAAAGGCTTTGACTAATGGACTGATTTTCAGAGAGGTCTCCATATGTGTGCTGCCAGATTCTATTGCTCTACTTTTTAAAAATATTTAGTAGTAAGTAGTTATGTGTGTGCTCTGTACTAAGCACCATTCCAGGCTTTTTGTATGAAGTAACTAACCCTGACCATCCCCACAACCCTGTGAGGTGGATATTAAGGAAGGACACAGAATGCTTAAAAAAGACAGATTACAAAGGCTAATAATTTAAAATTATCCCTATAAATTGGAACTCCAGGTTATCTAAGAAAAGAAATTTAAAAGCATTAGATTAGTTTTTTTCTTTAGTAACAAATGATCAGTTATACAAGTACTAAAAGGAGAAAATCTGATTTTACTAATTTATTAAGGAGTAATAGACTTTTGGTTTTTTTTTTTTTTTTAGTTATATAAAGTTACTCAAACTTTAGTCTACAGAATCAAGAAGCAATCACTCAGTGCTTTCTATATATTGGTCAGGGTACAGTAAGAATAGTAGTGAAATGTACTTCAGTGAATAATAATTTAGAACATACCCAGAAGACAGCAATTAGTCTGAAAAACAGTTGCATTCTGAAAACTGAAAGGAGCAAAGGAAGTTAAGGGGAAATATGTTTAGATTAAGAAAACAGTCATTTTCTAAAACTGTCATACAGTGAAATAGGTTGCGTTTTCTAAACTAATTCCTTTTCAGTGGGAGCCAAGCAGACTAGGTTAGGAAAAAGGGGGGGAAAACAACTCAGAGATGTTGCAAGAAGAAATTACGGAGCACAGAATTATGATTTTTTTTTCCCCGCATCCCAAGGGAATTTGGAAATCACGTAGGCCATCATTTTACATCCGCGGAAACAATCCCAGAGAAGTTTTAAAAAGTATGAGAAGCAAGACTAAAAGCCAGTCTTTTGATTCTAGTTCTGTGTTCTTTAGGGAACTTTAGTTAATTTCTTGAATTAGAAGTGAAGTTTAAATTTGACCTGTGATTCTTTCCAGTTCTCCTTTTTTAAAAAAAAAAAAAATTATTGTTAATGATTTTTTAAAAATTTTTTGGGCCGCGTTTGGGTCTTCTTTGCTGCGCATGAGCTTTCTCTAGTTACGGCGAGCGGCGAGCAGGGGCTACTCTTCGTTGCAGTGTGCGGGCTTCTCATTGCGATGGCTTCTCGTTGCGGAGCGCGGGCTTAGTTGCTCCGCGGCATGTGGGAATATTCTTGCACTAGAGATCGAACCCGTGTCCCCTGCATTGGCAGGCGGATTCTTAACCACTGCACCACCAGGGAAGTCCCGTTAATGACTTTCTGATTAAAAACAAATACATAGAAAAGAGTAGAAAGTCTAAACTTGGTGTTGGGGATATTCGTCTGCTGTGTTCATTACTATACATGTAGAACCTAGAACAGTGCTGATGCATTGTAGGCATTCGAGTTCTGGTTTAGCGTATAAAACAGTGGTTAAGAATGTGAGCCATGGAGTGGGTACTGAGTTCTGTTCCCATTTACCATTTTTAGCTCTGTGCACTTAAAACACCATCGAAGTGTTACATTGCCTGTGAGTATTGAAGTAGACTTTCCTGGTCCTTCCTTTTTAAAATACAGTTAAAATCATATTATAGAAATATTTTTGTCATTATATAAATTACTATGAAACTTTAGATTGTTTCTGGGAATTTGTTATTAAAACATTTTAATGAACACGTGTATTTGTGCGTAAAGCCTTGTCCACATTTCACATTTCCCCAGGATAGGTTTCCTGCAGTGGAATTATTAAGGAAAGCACCTCCACATTTTGGTACTTGTGGTTAAACTGTATTTCAGAAAGGTTGCACCAGTTTGCCACCTTGAAAATATATTAGCATGTTGTTCTTGACCTACTTTCTCAATTTTTTTAATCTTTTACCATCGATAGTTTGATAAATGAATAATTTGTTTTATCTAAATTTTTGCTTGCCAGAATTGAAGTTCATATGTTTTGTGTTTAATGAATGATCTTTTAAGATTTATTTGTTTTAATGTCTTTCCATAATTCAGCAAATGAGTGCTTACTATGTGCCAAGCACTGTCTAACACTAGGGATTTAGCTCTGAACAAAAAGCCCCTGCTCTCATAGAGTTTATATTCTGGTAGTTTAATTCTTATTGATTTGCTTAAATTCTTTAATGATACACTCATATATTTACATTTGTGTTTGTTCTCTTTAGGTTTGAGTATAAAAGCTTATACTTTTTATGTAATCAAATATTCTTTCCCTTGGCGTTTTTATCTATTGACTTTGAACCTAGGAAGTCCCCCCTTCCAAAAACTTTATAAATGCATACATTTTTATTTAATATTCGTTAAGGCATTTAACACAGTTCATGTAGAATATATTTTTTGTATGCTGTGAGATGAGCAACTAAATTGATTTTCCCCCATTTAAAAAAAAGCCAAGTAACATTTACATACTGGTCCACCACCACCCCCCTTTTTTTGATGTTGTCTTTATGTTAATTTTTATAAACAAGCATCTGTTGTTGAGCTGTCTACTTTTTCCATTCGATTTCTCTTTTTACGTAATTGTTTGGTGGTTTTGTTTGTTTTGTTTTTTAAGGAACATCCATTTTATTTAATGGTGCTTCTTTAAAGTTTTGATGGTGCTGGTTTTTAAAAAATTTAGCTGAACTATTAGGAATTCTTTTAAGGGTTAACATACTGTCTTATCTAAAGTTGCTTGAGTGATATATGGGTTTCCCTTTTTAAAAAAGTAGCCCTCAAATCAGATAAAGGCTAGAGAAAAATACTTAAGTCAGGAAAGGTGCTAGGAGAAAGGAGAGGTTCTGTTTCAATTCTGTTTTGTTTTTTTTTTTTTAGTTTTTTAATTCATTTTATTTATTTATTTATTTTGGCTGCATTGGGTCTTTGTTGCTGGGCTTTCTCTATTTGCGGCGAGCAGGGGGCCACTCTCCACTGCGGTGCGTGGGCCTCTCATTGCGGTGGCCTCTCTTGTTGTGGAGCACGGGCTCTAGGTGCACGGGCTTCAGTAGTTGCGGCACGTGGGCTCAGTAGTTGTGGCTCGCGGGCTCTAGAGCGCAGGCTCAGTGGTTGTGGCGCACGGGCCCAGCTGCTCCACGGCATGTGGGATCCTCCCGGACCAGGGCTCGAACCCGTGTCCCCTGCATTGGCAGGCGGACTCCCAACCACTGCGCCACCAGGGAAGCCCTCAATTCTGTTTTGATGTGCACATCTAAAGGTGAGATGAGATGAGCAATATAGCCTAAATTCCAGTACGCTTGTTGGGGAACAGTTTAGTCTTAGAAAGAAATAATAGCTCTAATCCCTTCTCATTCTGGTTCATTTTCCCTTAGGGTGAGAAGAACATGAGTCTTACCTCTTACCTTCAGCTAGGACTACTAGGACTGGAGACTTGAGAATGTGGTTTTTGCAGCTTCCTGGCCTGTGTATTACAGATCGTATCATTGCGTTCTTACTTGTATGGCGATAACTAGTCTAAATGTGAAAAAAGCACAGCTTGAAAGTCATGATCTAAGTCAGTGATGGTGGAATAGTGGTCTTCAAATTAATTTGATCATACTGTTTAACAAGAAGAGCATGTATGGTCAATATGTACGTGTATATATTTATAAATTGTGTGATTATATTCCTCCATTTGCATTGTGAAGCAGTGGTACAAATAGGACAAAGGTGAAATAAGCAATATTGTGAAAATAGTGTACCTGTTAACAGTGTAGAAACTTTTCAACCCCACTAGAAATATATATATCTGGATGCTTAGTTTATAAGTGTTTAATTTAAAAACTTTATGCTATCATGAATTAATATCTGAGGGACAGTATGCATTTTATGTTTTATTGATACTGGTATAAGTCTGTGTTATAGTCTTGATCTTAATGTTTTGTCAGACTTGTCAGATCTCATTAGATGGTCATTTGTTTCATAATGTGGAGGTACAAGAACTAATACTAGGATTAGAAGTGTTGGCTCCCAGTTCTCTGCCTTTGCTTGCTTTATTAACATTATCTTCTAAGATTCTTCTGTGGGAATCTTTTTCAACAGTTTGTCTATTTGTGAGGGCAGTTTAGTTAAACTAGATAGCTAAATATGTACAGTTAATTGGAGAGATGTAAACTTTAATATGCTGAAAGTAAATTAACGAGGGCTTCACTGTCAATCTCTTCTGAGGTTCTCCACTTTCCTCAGAATGCTTACGTAGTATATGACATGTGATATGACCTGACATATCAACTCAGCAAGGCCTCTTCTATAAATACATAATAATCATTTGTAAAAGCTAGTTGTTATCTCTGGCCAAATATATATATTCTAGTTCAGATATTTTCTTCCTACACCCCATTAGATTATCCTGTGTGTACCCTACTTGAGGGAGACAAGTGATTGAGAATATTGGATTCTGTGTAAAGTTGTGGGACATTGAGAAGAAGTTGGGCTCAGTTGTCTTGCTGTAGCAACCACCAGAGTCCATATGGCATTTTTAAAATTGTAAATGTTATGGATTAGGGGTTAAGTAAGTGCTTTAAAAAATACATTTCAGTTTGACCGTTTAATGTTAATGCTATAATTTATTTTGTTGATAGAAATCTGATTAAATGAATTATATTTTGCTAAAGTAACTTAATGATAAATGTAAAGATACACAGGTTGACTGTCAAATGTGCGTTAAATTGTTATTGATCATAGTTGTAAACATTGTGCTATGTTATCACAGCTGTGTGAGATGGAGAACGTTTTTACTGTGTCATCAGATCCTCATCCCCCTCCTACAGCCCCTCCTTCACTTTCTTTACCTTTATCTTCATCTTCTACCTCATCTGGGACTAAAAAACAAAAGAGGACCCCCACGTATCAGAGATCTGTAAGTCAGGGAAGTAGTCATCCCCGCTTTTTTCTTTGTGTTAAGAGCATGACTAAGAAGGGCCACTCAGTTTGATTGAAATACCCTGCAAACTCACTTTCTAACTTCCCTAAGTATGTCCTTCACCTTGAATCTTGAAAGGTAAGTTTAGTAGCTTAGGCCTTGCTACTCAAAGTGTGTCCAAAAATCAGAAGTATTAGTATCACCTTGGGAGCTTGTTAGAAGTGGAGAATCTCAAACCCCTGCCGCTGAATCAGATTTTGTATTTTAACCAGATCACTGGGTAACTTCAGTTTGAGAAGCCCTAGTTTCGAGTCAGTATTGTAGAGGTAGACCTTCTTGGTTCAACTCCTCTGTCATTTGACTTTGGCAGGTCATTTAATCTCAATGTCTGTTTCATCATTGGTTAAATGGGGACAATATTACTTCCTCATGGGCTTTTGTAAAAATTAAATGAGTTAGTATACATCCGACACAAAACAGTGTCTAGCATGAATGAATTAGAACTTAACCACCTACAGATGTGATGGCTTTGATTTGCATGATTTGGCTATCCCACCCAGTGTTTAACTACTTAAAACTTGGGTTTATCTTTCTAGAATTTCAGTCATCATTTTTTTCCTGATGAAAAATTTTTTTACTTGCCCAACGTCAAACTTAAATGAAAATGCTTATAAGTCAAATTTTCAATGAAAGGGTCTAAAACTGCGTGTAAAGATGTGGATATGTTGCTATAGTAAATCAATTATAGACCTAACCTTTCCAAGGGATTTTGTCCTATTTCATGCTTCACTTAAATAAAATGAAATATCCAATGTGATAGACAGTATCTGATGATTAAATAGGTCCCAGTGCATTGCATTTAAATAGCCCTTCTGTTCACTAAAGAAAGTTTTATTTTGCTTTATCTGACCATAGAAACAAATGACAGTATTTAGAGATTTCAGTGTCTGAAACAGGTGAAAAGATTTAATTATACCTGTGAAGTGATTGAAGATTTTTAGGATTGAAGAGCTTTTGTTGTCGGAGTTCTTAGAAAACTCTTGCTTTCTAACTCATTGTTTTGAGTCATCTTCCATTAAAGGACCTGAGCATGCATGCATTTTCTAGTTTGAAATAAGTATTGCATGGAAAGTTTCTTTTATTGTTTTAATCTCTACTAACTTAAATAATTGCCTTCAAGATGCATGGCTTACCAAATAGCATCAAGGTTTCTATTTACGTTTCAAAATAAGTATTAATAAATTTAATGAAATGTCCTGGTAGTTTGGGTTTCCATCTCTTGAATAGTAGTTACCTTTGTTCTGATATTGTTGTTTTAGTAATTTAGAGTTAATGTAAAGGCAACTTTTACTTATGTAGTTACTTTATCTTAATATTTAAACTCCACAAATTCTATTTGTTTGGTAAGTGAAAATTTTAGCATAAATTGAGGCAGTTCCCCCAAAATAATTTGAATTACTTCCTCTGAAATGTTTTATTAGCTAAATTAACATTTTAGTAATAAAAACACATAATCTTCCCTTTATTTGGTTTACCTTTATTTTCTTTGCCTTTTTATGTTAAAAATTCAGTGATTTGTTCATCAGACTTAGTAAGCTATGGAGGTAATATACAGATCTATATGTATTGAGTTCTTTCTCTTTTTAAAACAGATGAGCTTTGATCCAAATCTTCTCCACAACAATGGGCATAATGGGTACCCCAATGGTACTTCAGCAGCACTGCGTGAAACTGGGGTTATTGAAAAACTGCTAACCTCTTATGGATTTATTCAGTGTTCAGAACGTCAAGCTAGACTTTTCTTCCACTGTTCACAGTATAATGGCAACTTGCAGGACTTAAAAGTAGGAGGTAATCTGTTCGTTCTCCTTTTTATAAAACTAATCACAAATTTATCTTGCATATCAACTTACTCATGACAGTATTATGCTTTTGGCCTTTTAATTGTACCAATTACTGAAGTTTGTTTATATAAATTAGCAGAATCCTGATTTCTGTTGTGGTGGTAGTCTTTTTGAGGGATGAAAGAGTAATTGATTAAAAGATATCTTTGAATATTTTTTAAATAGACACTTGGTATATTTAATTGTTATTCCCCCAATAATGACTGTTTGGCTATATATTAGATTTTAAGCTAGTGAAAATATTAAACTTTATAATGTTAGTTTTAATTATTTTGCCACGTACTAGTTTGAGTAGTACCTGAAAGAAATAACTCTTACAATGTCACCACTTGGACCATGTGGGAATTCATTTTGGCTGACAACACAGAAATTACTTTCACATGTGAAAATGTGGCTTATTAAAGGACTGAAGTTACAAGGTCTCAGTGTGTGTTTTTTTTAAATATCTTTGAGAAAAAAGAAAAATAGTTACATGAATATTTGGCATACCAAATACTCTAAACTGTACGAGAGTGTTATTTTGGTTAATCCTCATTTTACAGATGAAGAAACTCAGGGTATAGAGGGATTTTGGGGGTGAGGGGGGAAGCTTGCCAAATCTCATCATTACATTGCGTCATTTGTAGTACGTGTAGGTGCCATGAAAACTAAGATATGGCTAGCTTAGTCTAAAGCAGTGGTTCTGAAACATTAGTGTGTATCAGAATTACCTATAAGGCTTGTTAAAACACAGATTGCTGTACGTGATGCCCAGAATTTGTTTTGGAGTAGGTCTGGAGTAGGGCCTGGGAATTTGCATTTCTGCTGCACTCCAGGTGATGCTGCTGTTGGTCCAGGGACCACACTTTAAGAATCACCAGTCTAAGGAAACTCAAATGCCTCATTAAGTTTAGCTTGAAAGTGAGATACCATTTTGCCAAAATTAGTCCAACAAACACAACACTCTCTTTGTTTTAGATGATGTTGAATTTGAAGTATCATCTGACCGGCGGACTGGGAAACCCATCGCTGTTAAACTGGTGAAGATAAAACAAGAAATCCTCCCTGAAGAACGAATTAATGGACAAGTTAGTGACTTAGATGCTTTATGTTTTCTTAGGGCCCTGCATTTGCATATCTTTCACATTAGAAAAGGAAGATTCTCCCCATCTCCTCAGTTTGCACGCAAGAGAGCTATAGTATATAAAAGTTACTATTTTAAAATTATATCAGAAGCACTGGCATTTCTTGACCTGAAATAAAAATTTGGTCAAGACTCAATTTGGGTTTTTATATATAACCCTAAGTCTGTACTTACAGTCAGCTTATGTACTGTAAGTTTGAAACTTGGCAGCATGACATCCTCTTGTGGATCATATTAAAATGTATCCCTTTGTATAGTATAGAGGATATTAAAATTCAGTTTATATTGCACAGTGCTGCTCCTGAAATGATTAGCAATGGAAATTTTTTTTTTTTTGACTGGTAGGTTGTGTGCGCTGTTCCTCACAACTTAGAGAGTAAATCTCCAGCTGCCCCGGGTCAGAGTCCAACAGGGAGTGTATGCTACGAACGTAATGGGGTAAACTTGTGTATTTTTCTTAAACCTTTGCCTGATCCACCATGTGATCTATAAGCGTACTTTAAAATTCAAAATAGAAAACGTAAGCTGCAGTTGATAAAAATCAGTTTAAAAGTTGGTTTTGAAGAGGCTTCGAGTGCAGCATTATCAAAAAATCTAAAAAGAAAAAAATCCATAGGACTTCCAAGTGTCTTAGCTTGCCCAAGTGTGACCTTAGTTAGAACATTAAGGTAAAATGCTTCTTTTACTCGCTTTTTTTGGGGGTTGTGGGAGGGGATCTTTTTTCTGGTTCCTTTTAAGCACTAACTCAGCTTTTTTGTTTGGAATGCCTTATATAAAAATTGTTTTTTTTGAAATGTAACTACAGCCTCTGGGCAAATGCTTCCACGTGTGTAAGCTTTTTGAAGTTGGATTGCTGCTCAGCTGTGGACTCGCAGAAGTCATCAGCACCTTGGAGGGGAAGTGTGTTTATGTGAATAAACTATGTACTTGTCAAAAGGCATTTAATTTTAAGAAATTTGGCTTTAAATGCCAGTTTAAGAAGTATTTAACAAAGTAAATCACAGTATACACTGAACATGCATCCTGCCAGTATAGTAATAATAACTTATTAATTCACAGGAAGTGTTTTATCTGACTTACACCCCTGAAGATGTTGAAGGGAACGTTCAGCTGGAAACTGGAGATAAAATAAACTTTGTAATTGATAACAATAAACAGTAAGTTCTTTTTTCCCACCTAAGTGGTTTTTTTTTTTTTTTTTTTCCTTTTACAATAAATTTGAAGCAAGTCAAAAACCTAACTTGTAAATCTGGATAATTTTCATGATCTTTTAAATTTTTATTCATCAGCTAAGCATTTGAGCATCAGTTCTATGACAGGCACTATGCAGGGTGTCAGAGATAGGAGGATAATTAAAACATGGTCAGAACTTTCAAGGAACTATTCTAGAGATCAGTGAAGGTTTTGCCATAGCAGCAGTGCTTGAGGTAAGCTTTAAGACGAGGAAGTCACTAGGGAGATGAGAAAATCATTCTGGATAGAGGAAGTATCATTTGGGGGAAGAGGCCAAAAGTTGGAATTGATTAAATTGACTGGATCATGGAAAGATGAAGTTTGAACTTTATTCGTTAGTCACAGGTGTCTTTGAAGGATTTTAAATGGGGAAGTGTGATTGGTTTCTATTGTTGGAAGTGGTGGAGATGGTAGGCTTTTGGAGAGTAGGGATGCTATAGACTAGAGGCAGAGTTATGAGAATATGAAAGATGAGAGTCTAGTATAGACAGGCCAGGGATGTTTGGGTATAAAAGTCAAGTCACATTGAGAAGATAAAATCACGAAGTTTTATAACTTTTTAGATAGAGGTGTGTATTAGAACTCTAAGGGAAGGGGAGGCCCAAATGCTATTTTTCTGGCTTGGGCTACTGGGCAGATAATGATACCATTAACTGGACTAAGGAGGTACAGCAGAAAGTATTAAGGGTAGGAGAAGAATTGTGCTTATTTTGGCATTTTGAATTTGAGGTGTCTGTGGGGGAAGATACTGAATATGTAGTTGCATATATAGATCTGAACAAGCTAGTTATGGGCAGGAGATAGAGCTGTTGAATTCATTGGCATAAGCAGTTAAGGAAAGTGTAGTTAAGAAAGCCCAGGGATAATTATTTTTATTTTGGAGTGGGAGAAACAGATACAAGTACAGAAGGAAGTTAAAAACAGGAGAAAGTGCTGGGAATGGACTTTGAATGGCAGTACAGAAAGAAAAGTCCCAAGAGTGTGCAGAATTATTAGCCTTGAACCTTACCTCTTCTAAGACTAGAAGGAATCGAATTGAGTTGTAGATTGATACTAGTAGTGCTAGTCTGAGGCCTCAATTTAATGTCAAGTTAGGAAACTTGGGAATAGGGCTTGAGTTTGAGGTGGATGGGGAGCCAATGAAAGGGCTTTATTTAATCTTAATAAGTTCTTGAATGTGCTAAGAACTTGTACTAAATATTTTATGTACAGTTGTTAATCCTCAGAACAGCCTCATCTGGTAAGTTTCTTCATCTGTAAAATGAGGTATGTTCTCATAAAGTAACTTGCCTAAAGTCATACAGCTTTTAAATTGACGTTTGAATCCCAGTCTGGCTCTAAATAAAGCCTTTTCGCTGTAGTAAGTTGCAAGAGCAAATAGGATTTTTCCAGTGTCTTTGTTAGTCTGTTAAATTTTTGAAATTAAAAAAGCACAATTGGGCGACAATTTGTCCATGAAGAATTAAGGGAAGTAATTAGTTGGTCTGCAGATCTTATAAACAACACCAACAAACACTACTGCATCTTACACTGTATGTGCCATCTTTAAAACGAAATCTGATTTACATTGCTGCTATAGCAATATGTGATGTCTGTTTTCAATGGAGGTGAACGTCACTTTTTTTTTTTTTAATTAAATTTATTTATTTATGGCTGTGTTGGGTCTTCGTTGCAGTGGCGGGCTTCTCATTGCGGTGGCTTCTCTCGTTGCAGAGCACGGGCTCTAGGCTCGTGGGCTTCAGTAGTTGTGGCACACGGGCTTAGTTGCTCCATGGCATGTGGGATCTTCCTGGACCAGGGCTCGAACCCCTGTCCCCTGCATTGGCAGGCGGATTCTTAACCACTGGGCCACCAGGGAAGTCCTGAACGTCACTTTTCTAAAGCATAGCAAATATCTCCTATAATCACTGCATTTACTCATGTTTCTTTTATGACTGTTTAATCAGAAATAATTGATGGGATAGCTACTAAATTCAGTATTCATTGCAAACAGGACCATCTCTTATTTATCTCTTTATCCCCTGTACCTTTGTTTGCAGCATATAATACCTACTCAGTGTTTGTTCACATAATGGCCTTTCTAAAACTTTAGCATTCCCCATCTGGTTGCAACCAATTTGTGGCCTTATTTCAGGAGTCTGAGAGAGAAACGATGACATGTATGTGTGCCCAATTTAAAAGGCTAGGGAGTTTGGGCAAAACTCCTTTGCATATGAAGCCATATGAAAAGGATTATGTATTATAAAACCTTATATTACTGATGATACAGAATTCTTGAGGCTTCAGAAAACTAGTTTATTGTTTCTCTAAACTCATCATGTCTAACCAAGCCAATGCATTTTTCACCCCTCTTTGGTCCCCACCGTCCCCACCCGATTCTTTTGTTCTAGTACTGGTGCTGTAAGTGCTCGTAATATTATGCTGTTGAAAAAGAAACAAGCTCGCTGTCAGGGAGTAGTTTGTGCCATGAAGGTAAGTGTCGATCATATTTGAGAAACTTTAGTTTTTTCTTTGACCGCTTTAAGTCTTTCAAACCCAAGCCTTTTGTTTTTCCTCTTTATCTTTCCTTTAAAAATATTTAATTGTTAACGTCAGAAGTAATCTCTTAAAATTCCTTAGTTACTTATTATGTTCTTTAAAATGGGCCATTTAATTGATGATATTAATATTAGACTTTACCAAGTAATATTGTTTCCAGTGGCGTATAATTTTATGAAAAGGCTTATTGATTGTAAATTGTAATCATAAATATGTGCACTGAATAGTACATAATATTCCTGCTGTTTCTTCATGTTTGTTTGGCTTTAGGATGCGTTTGGCTTTATTGAAAGAGGTGATGTTGTAAAGGAGATATTCTTTCACTATAGTGAATTTAAGGGTGACTTAGAAACCTTGCAGCCTGGAGATGACGTGGAATTCACAATCAAGGACAGAAATGTAAGATAGTTGAATAACTTGATCTTTGGCCTTCTTTTAAGATAAGTAGTGAGTTAAAATTTTAGGAAACACTTAAAGTGACATGGTTCCCCTCGCCCTCTCCACTCCCTTCTGATTTAGGGTAAAGAAGTTGCAACAGATGTCAGACTATTGCCTCAAGGAACAGTCATTTTTGAAGATATCAGCATTGAACATTTTGAAGGAACTGTAACCAAAGTTATCCCAAAAGTACCCAGTAAAAACCAGGTAAATAGTGTTTTTTCAGAAGAGTCATCTTATGCCTCATCAGTAATAGAATAATACGGTATGGTATACAGAAGTTTCATTACTTTCAATTAATGTAATTTTGTGACAGTGGAGCAATTAAATATTTAATGTGTGTAATTAAACTAAATAAGAAACCATCGGTACATCCATGAATATGTTTTTCTTTTCGTTTTTTTTTTTGTTTTTTTTTTTTAAACTGGGTGATATGGAGAAGGGGGCAAAAAAAATGCTGGTTAGATTGGGAAAAAATTCATGTGTGCGTGCGTGCATCCCAGTTTGGTTTTTTTTCCTGTTGTTGGTGGGTGGGGGTGGGGTGGGGTGAAGAGATGAGACCAGTGGTGTCATTACTAAGGAAATGTAGAACATAAAAGACTGAAATTCTTTTCCTTAAATAAAATCTCTCAGTATCAGAGTGCAGGATCTTAATTGCAGTATCATGATTTTATGGTTGTGTCATGTGACCATAGAACACAAACCTTTCAAATTGGACTTACGTTATCAGCACCTTTTTTTCCTTTAGGGAGCTGTTATAAATAACATGGGTTTGCTGTGTGTTCTTCTTGTTTGACTTAGAACTAGGAAGGGTGAGAAATCTCCAGCTAAAATAGTTTTTCCTTTTCATCAGAATGACCCATTGCCAGGACGCATCAAAGTTGATTTTGTGATTCCTAAAGAACTTCCCTTTGGAGACAAAGATACGAAATCCAAGGTGACCCTGCTGGAAGGCGACCATGTTAGGTTTAATATTTCAACAGACCGTCGTGACAAATTAGAACGAGCAACCAACATAGAAGTTCTATCAAATACATTTCAGTTCACTAATGAAGCCAGAGAAATGGTAAGTGTTGGATATTATTAGATACGTACCCAATCTTGGAGGCGGCAGGGCAATGTTATAGTCAAGTTTGTAATATGGTATTGAAAATTCTTTTGAGTTTTGACAGTATTGGGCAATTACCTTATTAAGGTGATTGAGAACACAGTCACTTGAGTCAATCTGGGTTTGACACTTAGCTCTGCCAGTTACCTTGAAATAGATGTGAGAAAATTTTAGAATTAAGATCTGGAGAGGATGATTTCTAAGGTCTTTTGAGAGTCAGTGATTCTCTGGCCCTTAAATATGAAGACTGAGAAGATTTAAGTTCATCATTGTAGAAAGTAGATCTTTCCAGACTGTTCCATAAAATGTTTAGTAAACACTAGGTTAAACAAAGTAGGTTTTGTTTCTTTCGTTTTTACAGCAGGACTTTGCAAATTCTTTTCAGCGAATATATGTCTGGAAATGATAGATGCCAGAATTGTTGCCGAAACATATTTTACAAGTTCCGTTTTCGTGAATTAACTTTATCAGATGTAATTTACATTTACTTCTGTTTGGAGTCATAACATCTACAGTATATCTCAGTGTTGTCAGTAGAACTGGATACATTCAATGAAAATTCAAGTTTCTTGAAACTTCTTAACTGTTAGGAGAACTGATCTTGTTGGACATCTGCAGTGTGCTTTAAACTTTAATGCATGTTTAGTTTCTTAGATCTGTGTTGCTTTACAGTATGGAGTACATTGTTGAATAGCTTGCTTACCATCAGGGTATAGCAAGGATTAAATGTCAGAGTATTGTTTAGGCTATATTCAAAACTGATTATACAATAATCATCTCTGTAATATGTAAATATGCAATGTGTAAGTCATTGGTGGGTTGATAATTGTATTTTAGTAAGTATTTGAGTACTTGCCATGTGCCAGTTACTCTGGATATAATGCCCTTACAGAGCTGATAATTTAGTATGAAGGAAAAAAAACATGAGGATAGAACTTCATATATTTTATTTTTCAGACCTAAATCTTAAGTCCTCCTGTGCCTAAACTCACAAATTTTTGAGGTAGAGATTAGAGAGTTGCCTTTAGTTGACTTCTGAGGTATTTGGAGTATTGTTCTGTAGATTTTTAATTTCTGGAAGTTACAGTGTCATAAAGCTTCGGCATTATTTGGAATCCTGGTTTTTGCCACTTACTAGCTGTGTGCTTTGGGCAAATCGCTTAACCTCTTTCAACCTCAGTTTCCTCTCCTTGTAAAACAATATTTTTCACAGAATTGAAAATTAAATGGAGTATGTTGTATGCATTTACTTTAAAAATGATAATTTTTCTAGTGCGTATTGGCCAAGGAGTAGCATCTGGGGAGTCTCAGGCAATTGCTTAGAGATCAATTTACTTTATTGAAATCAATGAGTTTGTATTTAAGTGGAAAAATTTAAATGTGGGTACAAAATTTGGCTATTTAATACAGAGAATTCCTAATGAATTTAACTTGATGATACTTCCAAACTTGAATGCTGTTGTCTTGACAGTCTTCACAGCCAGTGAAAGTAATGTTTTGGTTTCAGGGTGTAATTGCTGCCATGAGAGATGGTTTTGGTTTCATCAAGTGTGTGGATCGTGATGCTCGTATGTTCTTCCACTTCAGTGAAATTCTGGATGGGAACCAGCTCCATATTGCAGATGAAGTAGAGTTTACTGTGGTTCCTGTGAGTAGTTTTTGAGAAAAGTATGGGAGGTTTTCTTGATCCTTCCTTTTTTGGTTTTAAAGTTACTTTTGTTTATCATTTGTAGGATATGCTCTCTGCCCAAAGAAATCATGCTATTAGGATTAAAAAACTTCCCAAGGGCACGGTTTCGTTCCACTCCCATTCAGATCATCGTTTTCTGGGCACCGTAGAAAAAGAAGCCACTTTTTCCAATCCTAAAACCACTAGCCCAAATAAAGGCAAAGAAAAGGTAAGTTTTAATCAAAATGATTTTTGCAGTTCTTTATTCCTCTTCTGCTTAAAGGCAACCACTGTCCCCACAATAATGGAGTATTGTCTCTTTCAGAATTCCCTGTAATATTAACAGTGAACTAATCTAAAGCAAGGTTTTTAATCTCATCAATATTAACATTTTGAGCTGGATAATTCTTTGGGTGGGAGGAGGTGGGGACCTGTTCTTTGCATTTGGGGATGTTTAGCAGCATCCCTGGCCCACTAGAGGCCAGTATCTCTTCTTCTTCCCATGTACAACAGCCAGACATGTCTCCAGAATCTGCCAGATGTCCCCTAATCACCCCCAGTTTAGCATTGCTCATCTAAAATGATAGTACTTGTCATCCAAGCAATTTAAAACTTTGAAATTTTGGTAGACTCAGTTCACACATTTGAACTCCATTTATTGAAAAATCCACTAAATCCGGAAATATGAAGCTATCCATAAGATGGCCTCTGCTCTTAAGTAAATAACAAGAATTGTATAGAAGCAGGTGATTCAAACAATGTTAAATGCTGCTATAAAAGGTCAATGAGAGAGCTTTGGCAAAAATTAATTCTAAACTGGCAGGATCTGGGATGGTTTCACTAAGGCATTGACATTTAATAGGTGGAGATAAATGAGGAAAGGATATTCCTCACTGAATAGAGGTACAGATGAGAAAAATTCAGGGTTTCTTTATAAAACACTAATTAGTTTAACAGGAAGATAGGGCTTCTTTTTGGGAGGGGGAGGTGATTTCTGATTGGCCGTGAAAACTGAAGAATAGGCATGTTGTCAGTAAGCGCTCCCTCCTCAACATTAAAATTAGGTTAAAACTTTAAGACCAAATTAGGCAGACTGAGTCAGCCCTGGGTTAAAAGGCAAGACCATCTATTATTCATACGAAAAATACATATTTTAGAGAACCCTAGATAGGAAATTTCTACAGCTGTACCAGTTCTTTGGCTCAGGAGTCTGTAATAATTGCAGTTGTGCTTATATTGTTTTTTTTGGTGGTTGTTCTTGATTCTTTTCATTGTTTTCTGACTGTATTTCTTTAGGAGGCTGAGGATGGTATTATTGCTTATGATGATTGTGGGGTGAAATTGACTATTGCTTTTCAAGCCAAGGATGTGGAAGGATCTAATTCTCCTCAGATAGGAGACAAGGCAAGATAATTCTGCTTATTTGAGAGAGGAGGGAGGGTTAAAGGTTATCATCTTTATCATAAATCCTGAAAAATGGTTTCTTTAAATTTTATCAAGTTTTGCTAACATTCTTTTGTGCTTACAAGTTTAATATATGAACATCTTCCTATTTAAAAGCAGCTTATTCAATAAGAACAGGGTCTAGCAAGCTTTTTGTTAAAGCTTTTTGAGGAATTAGAATTTAAGCATTAGATATGTCAAAAGCAATTACCTTATATAAAATTAATAATATTGGTAAGAAAGTTAAAACAGTCACTGAAGCATTATCAGAATAACATCACGCCAAAGGTTTTTATATTGCTGTTCATTTTTGTCATACTTAGTGTGTCTGGTTTTCCAATTGACCTCCTTTAGAGAAATTAAGAATCTAATACACACTGGAGAGCAAAACTTGATCCTTGTGAAAAGTGGAATGAGAAGTAGAAGTGATAGTTCTGGTTCCATCAGAGTATTTATAAAAAGGATATTTAGAGTGGAAAGCAAGGTCTGGGGGAGTTGTCATTTCCACTTGGCGTGAAACCGGACATGATATTAATGAGTGCTGTTATTTTCCACAGGTTGAATTTAGTATTAGTGACAAACAGAGGCCTGGACAGCAGATTGCAACTTGTGTGCGACTCTTAGGTCGTAATTCCAACTCCAAGAGGCTCTTGGGTTATGTGGCAACTTTGAAGGATAATTTTGGATTTATCGAAACAGCCAATCATGATAAGGAAATCTTTTTCCATTACAGGTGAGGAATGCCTTTTAGGAACTTAGAGCTTACAATCCATTCTTTGGTTTTGGAGTCAAAAACATTAGTATTGGGTAGTTATGTATTTTTTAATCTCAGATTTCGTATTGGTGAAATTTTGGCAATATATAAGGTTAACTGTCTACCTCTGTAGAGAAAACATGTGGTCAAAAGATACAGAAAGACCTGTACCTGCCTTGAACATTGGATAGGAGCCTTTCTGCTTCAGTAAAAGAATACAGTTTTATGTGTTGCTACCAGAGAGTTGTATATTTGATTTGGTGTTATAGTATAGTATAGTGGTTAAGAGCATGGGCTCTTAGAACCGTACAGTTCCAGTTTGAATCCAGGCTCTGCCACTTAGTACCTGTGTAAGTTTTATCGAATGAAAATAACTTCCTGTCATCTTAGTTTCGTTATCTTGAAGCTGAGGATAATGGTACCTCTTCATAGGATGTTTCTGAAGATTATATGAGTCAGTGCTTAAAACAGTATCCCGCTTAAGTAAGCACACCATGAATATTATAATAGAAGAAATAAAGGCTACTTGCTACTGTTGATGTTTGTGGTAAATGCTTATTCAAATGTCATTTCCTTCCCCTCCCCTGCAGTGAGTTCTCTGGTGATGTTGATAGCCTGGAACTGGGGGACATGGTCGAGTACAGCTTGTCCAAAGGAAAAGGCAACAAAGTCAGTGCAGAAAAAGTGAACAAAACACACTCAGGTAGTGAATTGTGACTTCTGATTATTAGGCCTATGTTTTGAGTAGGAGGGTGAGGGGTAGGGTGGGAGAGGGAGAGAAAAGCCTATTGTTCTAGATCAATGTTTCTTCAGGTGTGATCCCCAGATCCAGCAGCATCACCTGGCCACTTGTTAGAAATACAAGTTGTCTGACCCCACCCCAGACCTACCAAAACTTTGGAGATGGGCAGTCTGTTTTAACAAATCCTTCAGGTGGTTCTGATGAACACTGAAGTTTGAGAACCATTGTTCTAGATTTTCTAGGTCATTTGCTTTGAGTTTATTATCAGTTCAATATCTCTTTTTAAAAATAACCCCAAGGTAATAAATCTCCATGGGATTGGGGGGGGAGGCATTCCTCTAGAAGACAGTTTTGGAGAAGAATGAGTTTAAATGTGAAGAATAATGACAACTTAAGGAAATCATTGCTATTTAGGATCTTTGACTTTTAAAAGGCCTACAACTTACTTTTTTGGCTTTCGTGTAAACTCACCAAATAACTTTTTCTTGGTGTTATTCTAGAGAAATGGGAGCTAAGAATGTTCATTCAGTTTAATAAGTAAGTGTTTTAGAAACTGGGGGTACAGCAGTGAAGAAATAAGACAGATTGGCAAAAAAGATGAGTGAAATATCGGATCTAGTATGTTCAGAAAGATATTAAGATAAAATAAATTGGGGAAGTATATAAGTATTGGGGTTAGCAATACTTGTAGAGACCAAGGAAAGCCTCACTAAAAAGGTGATATTTGGTCATGTGGAAAAGGTGAGAGAGCAAGACATGTTTAAATATGTATACTTATTAAGTCTTTAAACATCTTTATTTTAATAGTAGTTTAGAAGTATTGCATTTCAGGACTAGCAGGAAACCAGCCAACCCTCTGTTAACGTTTGTTCTGTTAATGTTGGCTTTTTTTTTTTTTTCTTCGGTCCTGTGCAATAGAGTTTAAATAAAATTGTTGAGGGAGAGGTATACGTGCTTTTGTTTTGTAGTGAATGGCATTACTGAGGAAGCTGATCCCACCATCTACTCTGGTAAAGTCATTCGCCCCTTGAGGAGTGTCGATCCAACACAGACTGAGTACCAAGGAATGATTGAGATCATGGACGAAGGTAAGAGCATCGCTATCAGATTGTTTTGAAATTTGCCTTACCTTCAGATGAGTGCGTCGAAGATTTTAAAATATGGTAGGGTGGCAGTTGTTTTCAGACTCCTTAAAAACTGAATCAAGGAAAAGTGATTTTATTCCCACAATACTTGGTTTTTATTTTTTATATCCCTTGGAAATGAGATCAGCCTGGGTTTATGTTGTGAACAAATGACTGCTGTAGAGCATATGGCTGATATGTGAGCTACTAATGCTGAGTTATACTGAAATAGACTGAGAACAAAATCTCACACTAAAAATATGCATTTAATGTTTGATAATCAGACATTCAAGTTGGCTGGGTTTAGTACAACTTTGCAGTTTTCCTCTATTATTCACTGGTTATTTACATCAGTATTAACAAAATTTCCTAGTAACTGTTGAATTCTATAAACATTTTTGCCTCCTATAAAAGTTTACTATATCTATTACTTAATAGCCAGGATTCCATGGGGATCCTACTACATTTCTCTAGGTCACGGCTCCCTACATTTTCATTTCCTGTCTTTTTCTCCCTATCTTTGACAACTCCCTGAGTCCTGGTGTCATCCCTTACCCCAAACAATTAACGCCAGAAAGACCAACTTTGTGCATAAAATAAGTTTGCAGTAGAAATGGTAGTAGGGAACACTGGTGATTAATACAGCAGAATTACCATAATGATGGGGTTGATGAGAGGATTTGAAATTCTAACCAAAGACGATAGCTTGGCTTACAAAGGGAATAAATCTTGTGTTCATCTAGGAGTCATAGGAGAACATAAAGTGGGGAAGAGAAGGTCATTTGAGAGAAGGAAATGAGCCTTGATGAACATGTTCCTTTACTACATGAGGTTCTTAGGAATTTCTGTTTTTAATAGAACCAGTAGCCTAATACACACATCTCCAAATATGAATTGACTTTATAGCAAGTCAGTCTTAAACTAATGCCAGGGTGACACCATATCCTTAAAAGGGCCACAAGGGTATGGGCAACTAACTTAAACTCATGAGATAATATCAAAGTGCCCCATTTCCTCCTCTGTATCATGCACCCTTTTATTTACTTTTGCATTCCCAACCCCCAATCCACTTATTCTTCAACACTGGCTATTTGATAGTCTAAAAGCAAGGTTTTGTGGAAAAGGAAACTTTCCTGAAATCTCTAAGCCTAGAGTTTTCTGCGGCTAGAAAGGTCACTTTTCCCCACTTGGTGGTGAGAACAGCTCTTTTATTTAGGAATACAACTAACCCAATATAAGACCATGGGTTTTAGAGCTGGACAGACCTAGATCTGAATACCAGCTCTTCCACTTCTAGCTGTACAACCTAAGACAAATTAATTAAATCTTTACCAGCTTAGTTTCTTTGGGTTTTTTTTTTTTTTTTTTTTTTGGTTTTGGTTTTGTTTTTTTTATTTATCTTATTTTTGGCTGCTTTGGGTCTTCGTTGCTGCGCGTGGGCTTTCTCTAGGTGAGGCGAGCGGGGGCTACTCTTCGTTGCGGTGCACGAGCTTCTCATTGCGGTGGCTTTTCTTTGAGGAGCACGGGCTCTAGGCACGCGGGCTTCAGTAGTTGCGGCTCACGGGCTCTAGAGCGCAGGCTCAGTAGTTGTGGCACACGGGCTTAGTTGCTCCACGGCATGTGGAATCTTCCCGGACCAGGGCTCGAACTTGTGTCCCCTGCATTGGCAGGCAGATTCTTAACCACTGCGCCACCAGGGAAGCCCCAGTTTCTTCATTTTTAAAATGAGGATAATATCTTCAACCTCAGAATGCTCTATAAAGATTAAATATGCATAAGAATAAGTGTTTAATAAATGGTGGTTACTGCTAGTACCACTAAGTCAGTCTAGCTGTCTTTAGTATTTCTGCATGACTTGATCTATTGGAAATCTCTCCTCAAAGTTTTTAGTTCCCGTAAGTTTGAGAAGAAAATCTTCACTTACCCCTACAATCATCAAGAGAATGATTAAAAGCATTCCCAGTTTTGAAGCTTCGTCTTCCATCTAATGTTTTTCTCCTCTTTTCCGCCTTCGTTGATTCAGTGAATTCACCATCCAGGTGAACTGATAGGCAACTGGATGGACTCTTTGGCCTGGTTTTTATCCATAGCCTGCACTGACCTCCAGCCAACATTTTACTCTAGGGCAGAGCTCAGCAAATATGATAGCTTGTTTTTATAAATAAAGTTTTCTTGAAACACAACCAAGACTGTTTGTTACATACTGTCTTTGATTGCTTTCTCACTGCAACAGCAAAGTTGAGTCATCATGACAGAGACAGGATCCTACAAGACTAAAATATTTACTATCTGGCCCTTTAAGAAAAAGTGTGCTGGGCCCTGATCTAGAAGAAAGGTGCCTGTAGGTTTGAGGGAGCCACAATCAGAACAAAGAAAGGAGGTGGAATGCCAAGAAATGATTTATCTATTTTGTGTTTTTGCCTGTGCCTGGCTTGTTTAATGCCCAGTCGGGTATGGATCAGAAATGTTTTTGACTGGCTCATATTGTGAACTTGGGAAGAAGATAATCCAGTGGATCATGTTAGCAACCCATAGAGCTTTAAAAGCTCAAAGGTAATGAGATTGTGAGTGCTAGTGTTTTTTTTTTTTTCCTCCATAAATGTGGTTTAAAACTGTTCATTAGCTAGTAAGGTGATAATGAGCTACAAGCTCTCATTTGTTTTTGTGGTAGTATTTAGCATTCAGGATTTTATTGGCGCTTTAAAGTAGAATTTCTTAGGTATAAAAAAAATCTTCTTAGTGAATATATTTTTAGCAAATTAAAAATTCATTAGGACCATCAGCAGAGGGCTGTTGTGAAATATTAGCTTTTAGACTTTGTACCTGTTTCTCCTTACAGGGGATATGAAAGGTGAGGTCTATCCATTTGGCATAGTTGGGATGGCCAACAAAGGGGATTGCCTACAGAAAGGGGAGAGCGTCAAGTTCCAGTTGTGTGTCCTGGGCCAAAATGCACAGACTATGGCCTACAACATCACACCCCTGCGTAGGGCCACAGTGGAATGTGTGAAAGATCAGGTAAGTGGTTATATCTCTTGATCTGAATTTGATCCTTTTATGAGTTGGTAACCAAATAGTAACCAAAACCTTGAAAATTTTTCAGCCAAGGGGGAACCATCAACATTCATTTGGTTTTTATTTCCACTTTACCCCCCTTTTCAGTGATTTGAAGTAGCTTATTAAAAACACAGAGAAAACCGCATGGAAAGAAAAAACGGCAATAGTAGCAAAAGGAAAGTAAGAGTAGTATTAATAGCTAACACAATGGGGAAAATAAGTTTGGAGTGAGATTTCCAGAATAGAAAGACTGTAATGTTTTTCATACTTGCGCTCAGAGCTTCTTTTGCAGACCACACAAAGAAAGAAACCATGTGTAGAAGTGTTCATAAAATAAGCTTCGGGCAAACAAAACTATTCCTGGTACTTAAGTCTCAAGGAAATCTCTGAGTCCTCAGGACATTTTTTGGTATCAGTACAGTGACTATAACATTTTGTATGGCTGTTTCTAAAATACCATAACCCAGCTTAATAATTTTGGGAGGGATCAAAACAATGCATATGTTCAAGTAACAGCTTCCTAATGATTTTGCTTAATTCGAAAGCTTAGTTCATACAATATATGTAGGCACAAGGTAACCTTTCTTTGTTTCTCAGGCTATGATAGAGTGGATGGCAGTGGTTTCAAAGATACATTTCTTCCCTGACAAGTTTTGCAGACCCATATGCTGTTGTTATAGCCCAGGCAGCGAGCATCAGCACTGACGCCACATTTTATAAACCCCTACTAGCTAGGGGCAAATTGTGCTTCATTCAAAGTGAGTTTCTTTTCCCTGCTGTGTGGTATGTCTTTTTTATGCTGTCTTTTTAAAATTTCAGTTTGGCTTCATTAACTATGAAGTAGGAGATAGCAAGAAGCTCTTTTTCCATGTGAAAGAAGTTCAGGATGGCATTGAGCTACAGGCAGGAGATGAGGTGGAATTCTCAGTGATTTTTAATCAGCGCACTGGCAAGTGCAGTGCTTGTAATGTTTGGCGAGTCTGGTGAGTTCTTTGTTGTTGTTGATTAGTAACCTCCCTGGACTGTCTCTTTCGTAATCTCTGCTTTATCATATTTTTTCACTTTTCCATCACTGCTTTTTTTTTTTTATCCTCTTCTGCCACTTTCTGGTTATTTCTTCATTGTCTAAATTTTGTAGTTTAGCATTTCTGGCACTATGTTTTTGTTTTGTTTTAATAACAAAATAGCATGAGAGGAGCTGGGAGTCTCTGGAAATATTTCTTCATATTTTCCTTTTCTAATGTTTTTCCATACCTGCTACATTGTTTTATGTGTTTGTGGAACTGGTCTTCTGATTGCAGACCAGTCTAGGGATGACCCTCACCCAAATGATTCTTCCAGCTCCTAAGCAGTAATAAACATTGAGTTCAGAATAAAAACATAAACTTGTCTGCCCTGTCTTGCTAGTTAGTTAGTTGGCTAGGTGAGGCAAGAGTCTCCCCTCATTAAAACTGAGTCATTTGGGTAGTTAGGTAGAAGACACACTCCTCTGCATGTACTTTTCTTCCCACCAAGTGTTGCTTCTTCTCACCTCTTGACTTTGTTACAGCGAGGGCCCCAAGGCTGTTGCAGCTCCACGACCTGATAGGTTGGTCAATCGCTTGAAGAACATCACCCTGGATGATGCCAGTGCTCCTCGCCTAATGGTTCTTCGTCAGCCAAGGGGACCAGATAACTCAATGGTATGAGGGCATACAAGGTTTTGGGCGGATGGGGGCAACTGACAGACCAACATACTACTTGAGAACCTATTTTAGCATAACTCAAAGAGCTTACTTTAGCAAGGTGCTTCAGTATTGCTATCATAACTAGTTAGGATCCCTGCACATTGGTTCAGCCCCTAACGTAATGGTTGCTTACAGTAAGAGGAACATTTCTTGGTGTTCCTGATACTCTGAACATAGTTTAGGAAGGCTTACTATAGATTTCCTCCTCTGCAAAAGAATTGGTGGTGATTGAGAGTAATGCTTTGGTAGTCCCTTTTGGAATTGTGAGTGTACAATGATTGTCATGCGCCCAGGTCATTAACTGCAATTTTATTTCCTCACAGGGATTTGGTGCCGAAAGAAAGATCCGTCAAGCTGGTGTCATTGACTAACCACATCCACAAAGCACATCATTAATCCACTATGATCAAGTTGGGGGGATTCTGGTGAAGGGTTCTGAATATCTCCCTCTTCATCCCTCCCAAAATCTGGAATACTTATTCTATTGAGCTATTACACCAGTTTTAACACCTTCCTCGTGTTATGTTTAAAAAAATAAATAAATTTAAGAAAACCATTTTAAAATTATGCACAGTTGCAGGCTGGAAAACTTAAGGTGGCGCCTTATAGAATCAATTTTAGGAGCTTTATTTGGTGCATTTAACGCAACTGGTAATTGCAAATCCACTTCTGCCTGTGTAAGTGAAAAATATAGACTGTTACCTTGTTGGCCCTATGAAATTCTGCACTTGATACTTAGTATATACTCTACCTTCATTACTTCTGGCAAGATGTTCTGCCTTAGCACTCAGTTGCATTCTTTTTCCTTTTCTTTTCTGTTCATTATGCTTTAATTCTGAGAACCATATGATGGTAGAATATATTAAAAATTACAAAAATTTGCATAGGCAAACCAGTTCTTTAAGTTGATGGCCAAATGTTAAAATGTTATTTTTCATATCATTTATAATCTTGTCACAGTCCACTTAATGATGTTTGGTTAGATTTCAGTGAAAATTATCTTCCAGGGTAGTTTTTTTCCCCCCCCTCCCCGGGGATAGGGGGTGTAACTTTACCACAATTAGTATATATGGTGCAGAATTTCATGCAAATGAGGTGTGCCAGCAGTGTGATAATTTAAACGTATTTAAAGAAAAAACAAAAGGATGAATGCACAAACTTGCTGCTGCTTAGATCACTGCAGCTTCTAGGACCCAGTTTCTTTTACTGTTTTCAAAACAAAACAAAACAAAAAATAATAAAAAAGTTGTGCCTGAAATGAATCTTGTTTTTTTTATAAGTAGCCGCCTGGTTCCTGTGTCCTGTAAAAAGTACAGGCACTTGACCCTTGGTGTAGCTTCTGTTCGGCTTTATATCACGGGAACGGATTGGTCTGATTTCTTGGCCCTCATCTTGAATTGGCCATATACAGGGTCCCTGGCCAGTGGACTGAAGGCTTTGTCGAAGATGACATGGGTCAGCTCAGGGGATGTGGGGGAGGGTGCTTTTATCTTCCCCGTTGTCGTTTGAGGTTTTGATCTTCTCTGGGTAAAGAGGCCATTTATCTTTGTAAACACGTAACACTTTTGCTTTCTCCAGTTTTCTGTTAATGGCGAAAGAATGGAAGCGAATAAAGTTTTACTGATTTTTGAGACACTAGCACCTAGCGCTTTCATTATTAAAACGTCCTGTATGGGAGGGGCGGGTCTGGGTGCGGCCTGCCGCGTGACTCCTGGGTCGGAGGCCCACGTGGCCGGGGCGGGGACTCCGGCGCCTGGGGCGCCGACTGATTGCGTAGGGGGCGGGGCCGGAAGTGCCGCTCCCTGGTGGGGGCTGTTCATGGCGGTTCCGGGGTCTCCAACATTTTTCCCGGTTGTGGTCCAAATCTGTCCGAAGCGGAGGCAGTGGAGCTTGAGGTAAGGCTCTGGCGTGTGTAGCGTTCGACTTTGGAGCATGCTGACGACTCCTTGTTGCCAGGAATCGAGCGGAATCTACGAGCTGGAGACAAAGGCCCTGGGCGGGGGGTCCTTCGTTTTGAACCCTACGGGGGAGCTCTTTGGAGACAGGCGGGGGAGAGAGAAGGGGAGACGGTCTGGAGGCCGCCCACCAGAGCTCAGAAGATTTAAAGGAGTAGGAAGGGGGGTTTTCTTTACCTTAGGCTGAGGGCGGGGCCCAAGGGCTATTGAAAAATAGACGAGGGTGGGGGTAGCTAGAAGACTAATCCAGAATTCTGAGATCCACAGTAACCTGCAAGTGTTTTTGCACTCCTGAATCACTTTGAGAACCAAGTGGAGATGAACGTGTACGGAACCAATACATTTCAGACTCTGGTTTTACTTACTGTTGATTACAGAAAGCTTTGAAGTACTGTAGATGTGGTTCGACAGTTAACCCTAATTGCTGCTTTCCCACAGGTTCTTGCTGGTGTGAAATGACTGAGTACAAACTGGTGGTGGTTGGAGCAGGTGGTGTTGGGAAAAGCGCACTGACAATCCAGCTGATCCAGAACCACTTTGTAGATGAATATGATCCCACCATAGAGGTGAGGCCCAGTGGCAGTCCGCTGACCATACCTCTCTCTTTCGGTTTACTCTTAACCCATTCCCTTTCCCATACCTTTCAGCTATTCCTTAGCTAAAGGAATGATCAGGAGAGAAAATAAAAAGTTATTTGGGGCACTGTGTTCAGTAATACAATAAGTAAAGCTTTACCTGTTTTTGGAGAAGAGTTCACTTTTATTAGCTACTGAAGATTTTCTAAAAAGTTTACAGTTTTTAACAGTTTTGAAAACGGTTACAAACTCAGTGTTGAACTCATTTAGTTTCTCCACATATGACAGCTCCGTTAAAAAGAAACACAAGTCATAGATAGAATACCTGAATGATAGCAGGATGGAGATGAAGGATTCAGAGATCTGAGTGTTTCTTAGCCACTTGAAGCAGCTGAGACTGTGGGTTAGGGAAGAAAGAGCATGAGATTTTGAGTCACTGTGCCTAGGAATACGGTCCCTGTTTGCAGTTAGTTATATGATAGTGAGCAAATCACTTTTCTCATCTATTAAATTACCATAAACCTGTCTTGCCTGACACGCAGGGGATGTTGTGAAAAATCAAATATGTTAAATTTTTGTGGATGCTAACGCACTGTGTAATTATCACTTATTTAAAGTTTCTGTTGTTTTTGTGGGAGTTCATGTTATAGATTGGCTTCAGTAAATGGCATCTAAAGTGCTTTAAGAGTTTGTAATCTTATTCTAGAGATTATTTTAATCCACATCCTGGTCTTCGTACCACCCAGCCATTGAGTGTTTAATGCAAGCTAACTCTAATATAGCCATTATTAAAAATTAGTCATTAGTCCTTGGTAAAATTTTATTTTAGGCTTACCAGCTTTAGTATTAATGGTTAGGACATTTTAATATTTTTCAGAGTTTTATTTGTTGCGAGGTAATTTACATAAGGTGTATAAATCTTACATCTATAGCTCAGTGGCTTTAAATTTGTGTACACTTATGTAACCGCCACATAGATAAAAATATAGACTATTTCCAATGCCCGGGAGAGTTCTCTCATGCCCCTTTCTAGTCAGTAAACCCCCCTATACTGCCAGGAAATGACCACTTCTCTGACTTCTACTATCATAAATTAGTTTGACTAAAACCTATCTTTATCATTTTAATTTTGCTTATTTCCTCAGAACACTCATACATTTGACCATATTTCACACTTTAAGGAAATTTTGACAATGTGAATTCTATGTTAATTTGAAAGTATATTACAGTCCCGCAATGGCGTGAGTTACAGAGGCGCTGTTCAATGGGCTGGCAAACTGTGTTGCATACTGTTTCTGGAGCCAGATCTTTACTAAGTGTGATGAGGTTATTTTCTTTGAACTGAATTCCCAGAATATAAATATTAAGATACAAGTAAAATTTTTGCCTTAGAGCCAAATTGAAAAAAAATTTTTTAATATGATCTATGCATGTCTATCTTCCCGAGGAATTAATGTAACTATACCATGTTTGGAACCTTTAGGAATTTGATTCAGGAACATTCCCCAGAGGTACAGTCTGTCATGATGAGAAAAATATTTTGATATTATAACCTTGTCTGAAATAAAAGGTATTTGTGTATTTAATCATAAACACAAAAGATAGTGCATCCTGGACCAAGTTATAATTGGTGGAGGTATGTTTAGAATTGTAAATGGATAATAACTCAAATAAGAGAAGTACAGTTCATACTTCAGTGAATATAATCTCTAGTCTAAGTGCGGTAGAACTGTCTTTTCAATTACCATGTTTTCTTCATCTTTTCCAGGAACAGAGTGACCACATTTTCCTTTCTATAGGCATATAGCATTTGGGGCTTTTTTCCTAGGGTGACATTAAGTACTTTCTGTTTGTGATTATATATCAGCAGTTTGAGGGACAAACCAAAGAGACAGAATTGGACTTGGTTAGGAGCTTATTTAACCTTAGCTATAGCATAGCATTCCCTGTGATTTTTAATAAAAATGGAATCTCCCTCTCTCCCTGCCCCCCTCCCCTCCACACCCCAGGATTCTTACCGAAAACAGGTGGTTATAGATGGTGAAACCTGTCTGTTGGACATACTGGATACAGCTGGACAAGAGGAGTACAGTGCCATGAGAGACCAATACATGAGGACAGGCGAAGGCTTCCTTTGTGTATTTGCCATCAATAATAGCAAATCATTTGCAGATATTAACCTCTACAGGTACTAGGAGCATTGTTTTTTCTGAAAGGATGATCTTTAAGTGTGTTCTGAAGTTTTGGGGTGGGAATGAGGATACCACACTAGGGAAGATACAATTTTTTAATTATGAAAAGAATTGCTTTTAGGTTGTGACATTGAGAATCTGGGATTATTACTGAAAGTTAATACTGGAGTTTATTTTATATAAGCCACTATGTCTAGAATGCCTGATAATACATAAATGAAGCTTGCTTGCTAATGGGAGTGATTCAGAACTAGAGGTGTTATGAGAGACCACAAAGGCATTTCAGAGAGGAAAACACCTCTGAGAAACATTCTTCAGTATGTAATAGTGAAGATAGCAGGAAGAAACAAATGGGGGGAGGGGGGTTAGATAAAGGTGAAAGCAAGGCAAAGGAATGTAAAGATGGTCTTTCTCCACAGAACCTTAAAGTTTCAAAGCTCGATTGGACCATAAAAATTCTAATACAACATTCTTATTTTACAGAAACAAAGTTCAGAAGGTGGTTTGTTAGGTTTTCATAGTCATGATTGATTGTTATTCATAGCAGAGCCAGGACCAAAAACCCAGGGCTCCTTTTTCTTAGCTCTGTGTTCTTTAAGCAGAATAATATAATGGTTAAGAATATAGACTCTGCCTGGGTTGAAACTTGGCTCCATCATCTCTTAGCCATGGAACTTTGGGGCAAACTACTAAATCTCTGGGCCTCAGTTTCCTTATCTATAATATGGAGATAGTAGTACCTACCAAGAGTTGCTGTGAAAATTAAACGAGTTAATAAATACGTGAATCACTCAGAGCAGTGTTTAGCACAGAGTAAATGCTACACAAGCGTTCTGCTTGTAGCCTGAGTCTTGGCGTATGCTCCATCCATATGACGATGTCGACTCTCAGAAAGAAACTAGTCTAAAACTGGTTTTCTTCCCCTAAACCTGCTCTACTTTCCATTTTCTCTCTGCAGTTAATAGCAGCACTTAATAAAATGCTTAGCACTTGGCAAGCACCAAAAAAATATTTGCTGAATTTCTAGAAATCATTTTTCTCCTTAGGTTGTCTTATATTATCCCTTCACATAGGTTACTGCAATCACACCAAAGCTCAGTTCTGCAGATAGCCAGTGAAATGCATTTCAAGTACATGACTTTGTATGTAATCCCAGGGTAGAGTCTAGAGCAGTGCTGTGCAGTATGGTAGCCACAAACCATATGTGGTTGTTTAAATTCATTAAAATTGGGCTTCCCTGGTGGTGCAGTGGTTGAGAGTCCGCCTGCCAATGCAGGGGATATGGGTTCAAGCCCTGATCTGGGAAGATCCCACAGGCCGTGGAGCAGCTAAACCCGTGCACCACAACTGCTGAGCCTGTGTGCCACAACTACTGAAGTCTGTGCGCCCAGAGCCTGTGCTCCACAACAAGAAAAGCCACTGCAATGAGAAGCCTGCGCACCACAACAAAGAGTAGCCCCTGCTCGCCACAGCAACGAAGAGAAAAGCCTGCGCACAGCAACGAAGACCCAACAGAGCCAAAAATAAATAAATAACTAAATTTTAAAATAAATTCATTAAAATTAAACAATTTAAAAATCAGTTCCTTGGTCCCATTAGCAACTGACTTTTCGGGTGTTCAGTAACTTCATATGACTAGCATATATAGTGGGACAGTGCAGCTAGAGAACATTTCCATCATCATAATAAGTCCTATTGGACAGGGTTGATCAAGAGAATCTGGAACAGTAGTTTCCAAACTGCTGTGTGGTATGTCTTACTTGTCATTGAAGAGAGAACTGTCAGTTGGGAGTTCCAAATCCTTTAGTCCCCTGTTAATAAGAGCAGTTCTGGTGTTTCCTATTTTATATCTTGGACTATAATTTGTTTGAAGAAAATGTTTGGACACCACCCGTCTAGAGAAGTGGATAGACTGTCTTTCATTAAATACTGTCACTCTCAAGGGAGCTTCAAAAAGTTATTTGGAGGCAGTAAGCTTTACTTTTTATACTTCAGACCTTAACCTAGAGTGTGATTTCAAGTTGCCAGTTAACTCCAGAGCCAAGCTCTTTGGAGAATCAAGGGGCCTAACAGGGACATGTGTCAAGATAGAAGGTGAACTGGTACTTGGCTTCCCTGCGGCTGCTGCATCAAGTCTACACCAGTCTTCTTAGTTTGCAAGGCCTTTTATAAGTAGAAAAAAAGTGAAACTCAGTATAGAAGCTAATAGGGCTAGGTAAAATTTGCTAGATTTTCTTTTTTGCCCTAGCTGTTTATTCCTTCCTAAAAGTTTATTCTTATGATAACATATTCCCTTTTTTAGGGAACAGATTAAGCGTGTAAAAGACTCAGATGATGTACCTATGGTGCTAGTAGGAAACAAGTGTGATTTGCCAACAAGGACAGTTGACACAAAACAAGCCCATGAACTGGCCAAGAGTTATGGGATTCCATTCATTGAAACCTCAGCCAAGACCAGACAGGTATAGTACAGCTTTTAGCATCTGGCAAGGGTTTATTTAAGGTAGAAAAGTTTGATTGATTGACTCTTCACTAGAGACGTGATCCACATTCTTTGTTGTTTTGGATTTTTTTAATACTGTTCTATTTTTTTAATCTCCAGTTTAAACCCAAAATGAATTTATTAATATTCAAGTGTGGTTTCTTTTTTACTCCTGCAAATTAACATACACAAATATTTCTAAAATGAAGACCCTTGATTAAAGATACTTAAAACATTAGTCCTTTCTCCATCAACACCAGCTACTATTTAAGGCATAGGCCCTCCTGAATGGAATCTTTAGATCTGGTAGTTCTATATGTCCCATGTTACCCATTTTCCTTTACTTGAATGTTATCTTTGCAGAAAGTGCTATTTGTATATCAGCCTGCTAATGTGACTCAATGGGAATGCTGAATCAGCCTGTTTTATCAGCTAATAATTTAATAATTGCAATTTTAAATCCACATAAAGAAGTACAAATGAGAGAGAGCTTACAACTTGGGTTGTGTCTGTTAAGCTGTCTTTATCATTTTCTCTCTCTTATAGGGTGTTGAAGATGCCTTTTACACACTGGTAAGAGAAATACGTCAGTACCGAATGAAAAAACTCAACAGCAGTGATGATGGGACTCAAGGTTGTATGGGATTGCCATGTGTGGTGATGTAACAAGGTGAGCATGTGGTCTGTTGACATAATTTTAAATATTATTTAGGCAATTTGGAGGAGTGTTGCTGTTATCTTTTCTATGTTGCTATTTAACAGAGTTTCTGCTCACTTACAACTCTAAAATAAAGAACTTTCCTTATGGCACCCTTTCTGAGAGTACCACAGCCTAAACTGTTTTTAAAACATTTAATTATTTTACAGACTGTTAAATTTTCAATAATATTAGAAATTAGAAGACATTGTTTATGAAATGTATTACCAGGAGCTTGAAGGATCACTACATGATGATGACATGGTGTGTATTCTTTTCTCATAGATACTTTTAAAGTTCTAGCATCAGAAAAGAGCCACCGTCAAGGTAGGACAAGTTTGGAAACGAACGTATTATCATTTATGTTGATTTTGTAACCTTGTTTTTCTAATACTCTCTATGTACCATTTATACAGATTCCATGTTTATTTCAGCTGCACTGACACCTTGGTCCTGACTTCCCTGGAGGAGAAGTATTCCTGTTGCTATCTTCAGTCTCACAAAGAAGCTCCTGCGATTTCCCCAACTCTCAGTAGATCAGTATAATTTTCTCTATTTGAGAAGTTCTCAGAGTAACTACCTCCTCACTTGGTTGTCTGACCAGAGAAATGAACCTCTTGTTACTCCCAGTATTTCTCCACCCTGGGTTCTCCCCGAGCACACACAAACAAACCTCCGCCACCCCAGGTTTTTCATCTGAAAAGCAATTAATGCTCTGAAACAGAGAACCAAACTGTAGAAACATGAAATTCTGTAGAAAACAATGTCTTGAGCTCTGAAGTAGCAACTGCTGGTGATTTTTTTTCCTTTTTACTGTTGAACTTGGAACTATGTTGGTTTTTGGAGAAATGTCATAAATTACTGTTTTGCTGAGAATATAGTTAATGTTGCTGTTTGGTTTGTTTGTAATGTTATCAGCTATATTCTATAAACTGGCATCTGCTCTGTATTCAGAAATACAAAAGTGAATACTGACTTTTTTGAGTCTATCCTCGTCTTCTCGACTTTCTTGTAATTAAATCTGACTTTCACAGTGAAGTGCCTTTTTCCTGGAAGTGGTTTGTAGACTTCCTTTACAATACTTCAGTGGAATAGATGTCTTAGAAACTGTTATACATGAAAATGATTGTCTGAGATATGTCTGTGACCCGTCTAGCTTTGAGGGAAAGATATACCAATATGATAGCAGATGCCATTTCTTACATGTATGAAGTTGATTCTTCTAGAGACCTGTTTTGGGGCTTTCCCAAGAGAAAGGTGAGACTATAAATGATTAGGAATAATTTTGCTTACTTTTTACCTCATCTCCACTTTTTTTTGTTTTGGTAGTTTACTACCTGCAAAATGTATATAATTTGTTTCTTCTAGCTTACTGATAGTCTGATGTTCAATGAACTTCCATTCATATTTAAATTTGGGTCATATCAGAACGTCTACATTTGCAGGTGTTCAAAATTATAAAAATTTGATGCAGGTTTATTTAATAGCTGTGATCAATGATTCTCAAGCCTCAAATATGTTAATAGACACATTTTCATTGCGTATCATGGTAATTATTCATGTATATAATTGCCCTCGGTCCCCTTCTCACCCCATCCCCTGTCCTTCACCCCATAGCAGTGGCTTGATTATTTCAGTTGAGTAAAGCATGGTGCTAATAGACCAGGGTCACAGTTTCAAAACTTCAGTGAGCCAGTTAGCATCACAGAGAGAGAAATTCTTCCACATTTGCTCGTTGCACCATTAATTCCAGCTAGTAGTTTTGCCAGATGCATGTGGTTAGTCCTGCAAGGAGAGAAGAGGTCAGTTAGCACAAATTCTTAACCATGACTGGAAAAACTTGTTATCCTGAGAAAGGTCAGCTTAGAAGTCCTTATAAATAAAGGATCTAGACCCTGTTTTTAGCCACATGGAAACCAAATTAAGCCAATATTTCTTCTCATGTTTTTGAGAATGAGGATGCCTCAGATCAAAATTTTTCAATTTTTCTTTATTCATAATGTTCTTTGAAGGGTTTAAAACAGGATGTTGATTAATTAGTCTGGGCATACCAGATAACAAGCTGATGAGTTCTTGTTCTGAACAAGAAGTAGCCTTTGGATTGGAATGGCTGTTTGAGAAGGGAATAGAGAATGTAATTAATAGTTATGAGGATTTGGAGGCTTGGCTTTTCCATTTGCAGATAATATCCTGATAATTCTAATGAGTAATAGACTTGGATAACTTTTGATAAAAGAATACTTCCAAAACGGCCACTTCCTGTTCTCGTCTTCTAATGTGTAAATACTTACTGAGGTCCTCTTATCTTCTAATATGAATTTTCATTTATTAAGCAAATTTCACATTGCCTTGAAATGAATTCGGAAGAGAAGAAAAAACATAATGTACCCAGAGAATGAGTTGTGCTCCTTAGTGTTAATTCTGAGAGCTTTCACAGTCCGCGCCGGTAAACAGAAACTCTCTGCCACTTGGCTTCTGCTCCTCTTGGAGCATTGCTCTGTCATTTTCTTGAGGATAGATGGAGACTTGTCACCTCAGTTGTCATTGTCTTCCTCTTCTTCTTCCTCTTGTCTATGTGACTGACAGTGTGATTCTTATGAATGTCAAATTGGGGGGAAAAAAATAACTCATTTTAGGCTCTTGTGCCCATTACCCTTGTATGTTTGTATCTTTTAGTTTTCTCAAGTATGTTCTAAGCACAGAAGTATCTAAATGGGGCCAAAATTCAGACTTGAAAATGTTCTTTTTAATAGCTTCTTAAAGAGTTACACTTTGGTATGCATTTTGGCACAGTAGAGTGACAAACTTACAGTTAAAACGCTGAATAACTTCAGTTAGTGTGGTATCAGATAGTTTTTAGAATATGTTTGTGATTGCTGAAGACAATTACAGTTTACCTCAAAATCTGAAAGTCTCTTTCCCCAAGTTAAGTGCCTGGCCAGCTGTCATAAATTACATATTACTTTATGTCTGTTTGTTTCTTAAAGGTTGTACGTTCAAGATTGTGAAAATAAGGTGTTCTGTGTGAAGGCTACCATGCCTGTCTATAAATGAATCTGTTGAGTGCTGTGTTTGCTCCAACAGCTTACTATAGAATGCTACTTGGTCATATCGTACTTATTACAGTTTTCACTTCAGGAGTGTAATAGGTAAAATTATCCTCAATCTGTATTGTAGTGGGCCCCATGTTTAGTCTTTCGTCATCCTTTAAACTGCTGTGAATTTTTTGTCTTGACTTGAAAGCAAGGATAGAGAAACACTTTAAAGAGATAGTTTGGTTTTTTTCCATTCCAGAATTTGTGAGCATAGTCATGTTTTGCTTTACATTTACAGTCATGAACTCTTAAGCTGGCAGCTACAACCAAGAACCAAAAAAGGGTGCATTCTTCTTCTTATAATTCATCTCTGCTAATAAATTATAAGAAGCAAGGATAATTAAATTAGAGAAAGTATTTAATTTGGGTGGTTTCTATAAACAAGAGACTATAATTCTTGTACATTATTTTTCATCTTTGCTGTTTCTTTAAGAAACCTAATGTGCCACGAAATTATTTTAAGGTGTTTCTTATAAGAATTGTTTTTAAAGTGTTCTTGTTATCAGAGTAATTGTAGATATATTTCAAAATATAACTGGTAATTTTTAAAGGCCTGAGTACTGACCTAAGAAGCAATTGTATGAATTCTCTGGAGGGAAGGGAGGATCTCAATGGAAGTTGTATGACTTTTATATTTCTGTGCCATTAAATATAGGTTAAAAATGTCAATTGTGCAGTTCTGCTGTTTAAACAGGAACTATTGGCCTCCTTGGCCCTAAATGAAAGGGCTGATATTTTAAGTTGACTGTTTTATTGTAAATTAATCCATCCTAATTTTTAAAAATTTGGTTGAATATTTTTCTTGTTAAATGTTTGAAAAATAAAAACTGGAAGTTCTTTGCTTAGTCATAATTGCTTTTTCCACTGATTGCCTTTATTGAAAGTTAATATTTAATTCAGACGTTTGGATGTGACATTTGGACAATATTGGAAGATCTGAGTTCCTCATTTTGTCTCAGTATAAAATATGTCAGAACCTGCTTTATTATGTTGAGGTGATTCAAAGCTATATGGCAGATTCTCACACATTAACGTGAAGTGCTAAAAACTACCATTGGATCTTTTGGTCTATTTTTGTACTACTGTACAGTCTACCAATCTTGGTGTAGTTTTGAGAGCATAAGTCTAGGAGCCAGAGAACGTGGGCTCCAACTATAATTTTACTACTCTAGCCAATAGTTTCCTAATTTTGCAAAATAGGGAAGTTGAATTAGGATATCTCAGATTTCCCAATCCTAATTAAGGAGATATAAAAGAATGATTTCAAACCTAGGCTTTTTTTTTTATTTCTTTTTATAATTATTATTTTATTTATTTATTTTTGTCTGCATTGGGTCTTCGTTGCTGCGCGCGGGCCTTTCTCTAGTTGCGGTGAGCAGGGGCTACTCTTCGTCGTGGTGCACGGGTTTCTCATTGCGGTGGCTTCTCTTGTTGCAGAGCACGGCCTCTAGGCACGCGGGCTTTAGTAGTTGTGGCTCACAGGCTCTAGAGCGCAGGCTCAGTAGTTGTGGCGCATGGGCTTAGTCGCTCCGTGGCGAGTGGTATCTTCCCGGACCAGGGCTCGAACCCGTGTCCCCCTGCATTGGCAGGCGGATTCTTAACCACTGCGCCACCAGGGAAGCCCAAACCTAGGCTTTTTCAGTCAACACTGGAATACTGTGATTATGAGGACCTTGATTCATTCTACCAAAGACATCAATTTTTTTTCACTTTTTTCTTTAAAAAGGCAGAAATGTGGATCATTAGTATTTGACTGAATTAAGCTTAAGGAAACCAAATTTAAGCAACAAGATACTGTTTCTAGCTACTGGGATGAGTGTAAATATTTTACATTGTAAAATGTATATGAAAAACAGAATTGTGGACTGGTGTATCTAAAACAGATTTCCTCCTAAGTCAGTCAGCTATGCCTCAACATCAGATCTTTTGTTCTTCTAATATTTGACACCCTGATAACTGAGAAAGAGGAAAGGAGGAAAAGATATTATCTTACTGATGATAGCTGCTGTTCCGCTTGGCAAGATGAAGCTATAGAAAGACAAACAATGGAAAAGTAGCTAAGGAAACTTGTTTATTTGGAATATGAGGGGACCTCCTATGCATGTCTGTGCTATTAAGGTTTCTGTTCTCAGAACAAGCAATTCTCAAGGTCATTAAGAGGCCAACAGAGTCGCATGAGTTGTTTGATATCCATAAATACATGTAAAGGGGCCAAGAGTGTGCGCTAGTGATCATTTTGCAAAACCACTTAGGACACATTTCAGATTATGTCCAGCTCCATGACTTGAGAGCACAGAGAAGCAGTGTCCAGTATCCAAAGGGGAAGGGTATGCTTTGTAATGCTTTCAGTATAACTCTGGGCAATGAAGTGTGGTCCTATACCTTAATAAAAGAAAACTGGAACTCTAGGAACATCCGAAATGCAGATAATACATACCCTTTGCAGTGCCAAAAGGAACATCAAAGGTTCAGATTCAGGAACTGGAAGTAAACCTAGTGAATTAATCACTCTTATCTGGAGACATTGTATTCATGACTTACTTTGCACTTGCACCAAAATAGTCTGCTTATTAACCTGTAGTGGGGAGGGGGGAGATGTTCTTTTTCAACTTAATGCTTAATCTCGTCTTAAAACTAGTGTAAATACAGATTGCCATCAATTTGTAGGCACCCTATAAAGAGAACAAGGGGTAGTGCCTGCAATATTGGGGGTTAAAGCGATATTAAATGTTTCTAAAGATAGAGGCAGCTACGTGCCTAACCAGGGAGTACGTGGTTGGAACTGAGCAGTTGCCTACTAGAGCCTTCAGACGCAGTAGGCTGAAATATTACCCAGGCTAGGAAAAGCAATCTTCTAGAATGGCTACTGTGGAAGTAATAAAATTGGCGCTATTGACACTTGCTGGAGGAGCTTGAGATGTGTGAATTTTGTATGATATTTGTCTGAAGGAAAACCGCACACTATTTTAAAACATCTTAGTGTAAATCAATTCTCCACATGTACAATTGAGACCCAACATTAAAAAAAATTTTTTTTATTCATTGGAATGAAGTTTAAAGACATCTTGAAAATTAGATCAAGAAATCTCATAAGTTTATGCTTGTTTTGCCTGTGAATTTGAGCAGTTTGACATATGATATTAAAGCCTAGCAAGGCACATGAACTGAAGTTACCAAGGCCTGTCGCCCCATCGTTCTGCAGCTGGTGTGACATTTCCTCTCAGAGAAACACATTTGGATTCCACTAGGAGGCATAGCCACATGCCCTAACAGAATGTTTTTGTTTCGTTGGCTCAGTATGTTTTCCTTACAACTTTCCTTCCTAACCCATGTAGCAGGTTTTTATTGAACCTACTATGTGCCTAAATGCTGTGCTGCTCTGGGCATACAACAGTGAGCCAGATAGGCTGGCTCCTCATTCATCTTTTATATTGCATTGAGGAGAGATCTCGAAAACAAAAATTTCTTAGTTGCAATTTGGTGATTGTTTCAAAGGAGAAGGATATTGTTTACTGAGACATAACTTGCTTAGCCTCACTCTTCCAGTTGTCGCCCTCATGACACTGCCCAGGGTCACCTACACAATTTTTCTGAGAATAATCAAAGCTACCCAAGATGCACAGAGCCTGTCTCATGCCTCATTGCCACTTGGGCCTCTCCTTTTCAAGTCAAGGCTCTCATAAAAGGAAACTGTATATTGCTTCACAATTTCAAAGTGCTCTTACATAAATCTCGTTTAACCCTCCACAAAAGCCATGTAAAAGAGGAATGGTCTACATTTTACTGATGTGAATCCTATAAAAATAGATGGGTTTATTCCAGGTTTGAACCCAGGTCTTCTGACTTCGGATACTGTGCTCTTTTTGGTTCACTAGTGCAATTGACCCTTGAACAACACGGGTTTGACGTGGGCAGGTCCACTTTTACGCAGATTTTTTTTCAACAGTAAATACTACAGTACTACACTCTGAGGTTGGTTGAATCCAGGGATACAGAGGAATCGCGGATACTGAGGGCTGACTGTAAGTTATAGGCGGGTTGTCGACTTCATGGAGAGTGGGCGCCCCTAAGGCCTGCATTGTTCAAGGGTCAACTGTAGCTTTCAAACCATGCTGCTCAAAGCCCTTGGAGTATGGTAAAGGAGATTTCCAGGAAAGCCTGAGTGGGCAGGGCTCTGCTCTTCCTTCCTTGTCCTTCAACCCAGGCTCCACTTTCATCTGTTTTGGGGTGGGGTTTTTTTGGCATATTATCCAGATATTTTATTTTTATAATCTTAAATATCAAGAATGACAATTTTTAATTCAACTACCTGAAGTTTTGTATGAATTGACCTTGTGTTTCAAGTAGTCAATTTTATTAATTTTATAAGAGTAGTAATAGAACCTGGTTTTAAAAAAATTGAAAAAAATTGGAAACCACACGTAGAATTACTTAACATTTACACAAAGTTAATCACTTTAAACTTTTGTTGTTGTTGTTCTGTCATCTTTTGTGGTGATATTTATGCACAGGGTCACATGCTGTGTGTGTGTGTGTAAGATTGAATCATCTAGATATACAGTGTTTGTACCTTACTCATTTCACTTAATAACATAAATTCCACACCTTTTCTAAGCCAGAATATTTACAACATCTTTCTTTTGAAAACTATATAGTACTGTAATTTATATAACCTTTTCTCTGCTGACAAACACATGGGCTGTTTTTTTATTTGATGGTTGATTGTTTTGTCATATCAAATATCATTATATTCAACATATATTTGCCAGTATATGCATAGAGCAAATTCCCACAAAACAGTTGAGTTTACACTTGATGCATTTTTTTTTTTTTTTAATTTTTAAATTTTACTTAACTGCGCTGGGTCTTAGTTGCAGCATGCTTGTGGCATGTGGGATCTTTTTTTTTTTAGTTGCAGTATGCGGGATCTAGTTCCCTGACCTTGGGAGTACAGAGTCTCAACCACTGGACCACCAGGGAAGTCCCCAATACATTTTTTATTTTAATACATATGGCCTTAATTGTCTTCCAGATAATGTTTTATCAATAGATTCCTTCCAACAGTGCATGAGAAGATGTTTTATCCCAGACCCTAGGCAACCCTGAGATATATCAAAATTTCAAACTCTTACCAGATTAATAGGTAAACTGTGATATTTTTGTCTACTGTCCAATTTGCATATCTTTAACTATAAGCACTTTCATTTGTTTTTCATTTTAGGCTTCCACTCAAGATTTAGTTTGAAGATTCCATAAGTAAAAGTTTAAACACCCCTTGACTTCTATCTACTCCTACAACCATCTGTCAAGCTGGGAATCACTACACTGCATCCTCATGTCTAGTCCAGAACCCAATACTCTAGGCACAATCACGGTCATTGCACAACTAAGCAAGAGTGAGGCCGTAAATGACACCGTGGTTAAGAGCCCCGACACAGGAGCCATAATTCCTGGGCTTAAATCCCATCTCTATCACTTAACAACTGTGAGACCTTGGGCAAGTCAGTCTCTGTACCTGAATTTCTTCAACTGTAAAATGGAGGTAATAATAGTTCCTCAAAAGACTGTTGTGAAAATTAAATGAATTAATATATGTTAAAAAACAACAACAACCTTGGAACAGTGTTGAGCACTGTTATTATTGCACAGACCCCACGGCATGCCTCCCTCTCTCTCCTGACAGAATGCAGTATACTTTTGATGTTTAGATTGCTTTGTTAAAAGCAAATTGCTGAATTTTAGTTCCATGCAAGAGGCAGGAAACAAAGTCAGTTTGTCTCACGGAAAAGGATGAGTCTTACGAATTTGACTTCTTTATTTTTAGGCATGTATGGGAAATTATGACTGACAGGGAAATGAGGCTAAATACAGTAAAATACCATAAGATTTCAGAATTTGATTATATTCCAAACTAAAACTCATTCCTTAGGTTTAAGGGAACTTTTATACACCTCTAGCAGGGTGACAAAAATAGTCCATAGTTGCTGCTGGCAAAAGGGCTGTATTCCAAACCAGAGGTTGTAATGAACTCAGAACTGCTGCCACTGAAGCAATGTTACAAAGGATTAAGCTCATCCTGAAAGTTTACTACTGGTAGCCCCGAGCCCCATAGAACGCTTTGGCATCTGAACCATGAGTGACTGTGAGGGCATGGAGGAGGGTGGGGTGAAGAGCAGGTTGGAAAGGGCTGGGCGCTCCCAGCAGGTTTCACAGCAGGCACAGAAACCTGCTATAGTAGAATAGAAGAAGGGCTTTCTGGACAAAAAAGCCAGGCAGCAGTGATTGCCTGTGCACAGCTCATTCCTGTTAAGTGTCTGTCATCTCCTTCCTGTAGCGCCTCAGGTTACAGGTATCTCTAACTTGATAAAATACAATAAATCTCCGCTTTAAAAAATAGTTTGTAAATTTGTTATTTGGAACTCTGAATGTTTTCCATTGGAATAATGTTCTAAATGATGGGAAGCATCTGGGTAAGCTCCAACCAATGTAGTCCATAATTTGGATGAAATATTCACATTAACAATTTTTAAAAGACATAGAAAATAATGATTTTCTTTTGCTAAAAACTAAAGCAAAAATAGAATTAAATGAGACTAGTTTATATACCGATGCTTGAAGAAAAACCCAGTTTAATTACAGAAAAAGAATGAGTAGATAGACTTGTCCCATTTAAGGGAACTTCTGGACATTTTTCCTTAAGGGCTGTAGATGATAATAGGACCAGAATATGTTTTGTTTTGCTTTAAATTCAGTTTTTTAATGACAAAAATAATACTTGTTCATGGTAGAAAATGCAAATAAGACAAAAGAAAAAAGTAAAAAATTGCCATCATTCCACCGCCCAGACAGAACGCTGGTATAAGTTGTCCAGGCTGTTTTCAATGTCTATATTGATACATAAATTAAATGCCTTTCTTTTTTTTTTTAATGAAAACAAGATTATACTATGTATACATCCTTGTAAAATGCTTTTTCACTTAATAAAAATCTTTGAATGTTTTCCAGGTTAATATATATTCATCTACTCATCATGTTAATGACTGAATGGTATATTACGGGTGTACCGTACTTTAATCAATCTTCTATTGCAGTTGTTCCTACTTTTTAAAAAATATTTATTTATTTATTTGGCTGCTCTGGGTCTTCGTTGCAGCGCGCGGGCTCTTCATTGCGGCACTCGGGCTTCTCTCTAGCTGTGGCACGCAGGCTCCAGAGCTCGTGGGCTCAGTAGTTGCAGCGCTCGGGCTTAGTTGCCCCGCTACATGTGGGATCTTAGTTCCCCGACCAGGAATCAAACCCACGTCCCCTGCATTGGAAGGCGGATTCTTAACCACTGGACCACCAGGGAAGTCCCTGTTCCTACTTTTTGACTCTTATAAGTTTGGCTACAATTAACATTATTGAAACACATCTTTGAGCACTTGTATAATAATTTTCTTAAGATAAAGTCATAAAAATTAAATTGTTTTATCAATGGATAAGCATATTTTTAAAGGTTTTTGATAAATATATTGCCAGATTTCCTTCCAGAAAGGCTAAAATCTTACACTTTCACCAACCACATGAGTGTCTGTTTCCCCATATATTAAACATTGAGTATTATCAAGAAACTGGTTCTTTTTTATAATCAAATTCACTTCAAATTATGTGGGAAAACAAAAATAAACTGTAAATTTTTTTAAAAATGGAGTGTTACAATATATGCAGTTTTAGAAACTCTTCATAGTATAATCAATCATATTTTCTTACCTGCATCAGGTGGAATTCCCTAAAAGACAGCAGTTTCTTAAGATCTTTTCATTTTTAATTTGATGGTAAAGACTTGAAACTTGTCCTGCACTTTTCCCCACTACTTACACCTACCAACATTTGTCTGGACATTTCTACCTGCTAACAACTTTATAATCCTTAATTTACTTACTCAGTGAATCAGGAATATTAAAAATTATACAGGCCTTGACTACCCCAAACACTACCCCCACATCTCAGAGTGTCTCTGCTTTCTTCTCCCCTCCTCCACTCCAGACTCAGCGATAAAGCACCTCTCCTCTCTTCCAGGTTCTTCCTCCACCAGGGTCTTGCTTCCACCTCCTCGCATGTCCTCCAAGACTGGAAACTTGTTCTGACCTGTAGTTTCCACTCTCTTTATATGTTTACTTTCCTCCATCTACTTGTTTCTGCCCCTAGAATTCTATAAATCTGCTCCTTTGACCCTAGTTTCCTCTAGTTATCATTCTATTTTTTCTCCTTCCACTCTCTGCCAACATCATTAGGAAAGAAGAGTCTCCACCTTCCTCAGCTCCCATCCACTTTTCAACTCACAGCCATCAAGCCTCCTCTACTCTCATGGCTCCTCTAAAGCTTCTCAAACAGGGGCTTCCCTGGCAGTCCAGCGGTTAAGACTCCGTGCTTCCATTGCAGGGGGTGCGGGTTCAATCCCTGGTCAGGGAACTAAGATGCCACGTGGTGTGGCAAAAATAAATCAATAAATACAGAGGTGGGAGAAGAGGCCCTTGAACAGCTTCCAGTTTCCACACCTTTTCATCTGCAACCTTGAAGCCATGCTCAGTACCCACCCTCACCATCCCACAGTCAATGATTGACCATGATGAGGGTATAGAGTTGGACCAATTCTGCTCAGTCCTGAATTCCTATAATGGCAGTCTTTTTGGGGAGCTCCCCATTGGCCTGGCCAAGACTTTTTCAGACTACAATCCGAGGCTCTTCAGTCCCAACCTTACTGAACTAATTGCAGTTCCACAGGTGGGTCATGACTTCTTGAAAAGAGTGCATTTATGAAAAAGGGTTTGGACTGTAAAATGGGTGGGTATATAAAAAATGTTTGAGGGGGCATCAATGGGATAAGACCATGAAGTAGCAAGGATGATCCCATAGGTTCAAGGAACTTTGTTTTCTCTGTAGTGCTCCATAGTGATAGGGAAATTTATTCAAGAAGTTCGGCCATTTGTATGGATAAAGTCTTTCATGATCCAGTAGAGACTTGTGTGAGGTGTCTAAAAATCTATACTACTAATCTAAACAGTTCTGAGAAGTGATCTACTCCTGTCCTCCATTATAGGATTGGCTGAAAACCATCTCTCATCACTAGAAATAACCTTGTCTTGTTTTCTTCATAACACCCATTACTACCTGAAATTATTGTGTATTGCCCATTAGAATATAAGCAGAGGCCTTGTCTCTCTTGTTCACTAAATGGCATTGCTCAGGACAGTGTCTGGTTAGGTTTTCAAAAGTTGAGGCCACACAACTAGTAAGAGGAGGAAACAGAATTAGAACCGAGGTCTAGTTCACCTTAACCACGTAAACTTGGTCTTCTTAAGTGCCCAAGAAATATTTGTTGAAACAATGAATGAAGAGTTAGTGAATGTTTTTGAACTGAGAATATAATGATCAAAGTTGTATTTCAAGAAGATTTAGCCTGGCAGTATTTTGCAATATGGATTGGTGACAAGGAAAATAATTAGAATCTATTGCAATCATCTGAATTTGAAGTAACTCATGACTTATCATTTAGAATTACATTGGTTGCTAGTAGCTAAAAAACCCAGACTAATCAGTGGATAAAACAAATTTATTTTCTCATATATTAAGAAGTCTGGAGGTGGGCAGTCCAGGGCTACTGTGGTGGCTTCAGGATACCATCAGGAACCCAGGCCCTTTCTTTCTGCTCAGGCATTCTTCACATGTGGCTTTTGTCCTGCTTGTCACTTGTGTTACAACAATTGTTGATTTGCACTCAACCTACCCAGATATTTTCTTATTCCAGGCAGGAATAAGAAGAAGGGCAAAAGGCAAAACATATGCCAGCTGAGTTGGCCTCTTTTAAAAGAGCTTTTCCAGACATCCCGCCCAGCAATTCTGCTTCTATCCCATTGGCCAGACTGTGTCACATGGCCACTCTCACTGCAAAGAGGTCTAGCAAATATAGTTTTTTGGCCGAGCACATTGGTTAACATTTGTCAACATTAGTTAACTTTTGTTAATAAGAAAAAAGAGAAAATGATTTTTGAATAGACAACTAGGGTATCTGTCACAAATAGAATGGGAAAACTGGAGGGTAACATATAAAGGTTAAGAGTCATTTGAAGGAGAAGCTGATTTGGGGGGGGAAATGTTTGGTTTGGATATATCAATTTGTAGATACCATTGGGAAATCCAGATGGAAATGTCACCAAAAAAGAGTTCAAAAGGAACAAAAAGTATTTTGGTTGAGTAACAACTTTGTAATGTGTTCTAATATTGTTGATTGAAAGGAGAGGATGGCCATAAAGCTAAGCCGTAAAATGTTCTCTTTGCAGACAAAGAGGCTTGTCCCAACTTTCAGTAGAAAATAGTAGTTAAAAGATCGTTCAGTCCATGCCCACAATTCTGTTCCAAATCTGAAGTTCCACACTGATGCTACTATCTTTAATATACGCTGTTACAGTTCATAAATTCTGCTGAGTCTAGCTAAGTACTTTATTTACCTAACAGTAATTATCACAGACAGGTGTACCTTGGAGATATTGCAGGTTTGGTTCCAGACCACCACAAGATAGTGAGTATCACATAAAGCAAGTCACACAACCTTTTTTGTTTCCCAGTGCATATAAAAGTTATGTTTACATTATCCTGTGGTCTATTAAGTGTGCATTAGCATTATATCTAAATAACAATGTACATATCTTAATTTTAAAATACTTTATTGTTAAAAAATGCTAACCATCATCTGAGCCTTCAGAGAGTCTTAATCTTCTTGCTGGTGGAGGGTCTTGCCTCGATGTTGATGGCTGCTGACGGATCAGGGTGGTGGCTGCTGAAAGCTGGGATGGCTGTGGCAATTTCTTAAAATAAGACAACAGTGAAGTTTGCTGCATCAATTGACTCTTCTTTTCATGAACGATTTCTCTGTAGCATGCACTGCTGTTTGATAGCATTTTACCCACAGTAGGACTTCTTTCAAAATTGGAGTCAATCCTCTCAAACCCTGCCACTGATTTATCAACTAATTTTATGTAATATTCTAAATCCTTTGCTGTCATTTCAACAACCTTCACAAAATTTTCACCAGGAGTAGATTCCAGCTCAAGAAATCACCTTCTGGGAATTCCCCAGTGGTCCAGTGGTTAGGACTCGGCACTTTCACTGCCAGGGCCCAGGTTTGATCCCTGGTCGGGAAACTAAGATTCCGCAAGCTGTGTGGAGTGGCCAAAAAAAGAAAGAAAGAAAGAAAAAAGAAACCACCTTCTTTTCTCATCCATAAGAAGAAACTCATCCATTCAAGTTTTATCATGAGATTATTCAGTCACATCTTTAGGCTGCACTTCTAATTCTAGTTCTCTTGCTATTTCCACCACATCTGCAGTTACTTCCTCCACTGAAGTCTTGAACCCCTCAAAGTCATCCATGAGAGTTGGAATCAACTTCTTCCAACTCCTGTTAATGTTGATATTTTGACCTCTTCCCATGAATCATGAATGTTCTTAATGGCATCTAGAATGGTGAATACTTTCCAGAAGGTTTTCAATTTACTTTGCCCAGATCCATCAGAGGAATCACTATCTATGGCAACTGTAGCCTTAAGAAATTTATTTCTTAAAGAATAAGACTTGAAAGTCAAAATTACTCCTTGATCCTTGGGCTGCAGAATGGATATTGTATTAGCAGGCATGAAAATGACATAAATCTTGTTGTACATCTCTATCAGACCTCTTGGGTGACCAGGTGCTTTGTCAATTGAGCAATAATATTTTGAAAAGAATTTTTTTTTTCTGAGTGGTAGGTCTCAATAGAGGGCTTAAAGTATTCAGTAAATCATGTTGAAACAGATGTGCTGTCATCCAGGCTTTGTTTTTCCATTTATAGAGCACAGGCAGAGTAGATTTAGCTTAATTCTTAAGGGCCTTAGGATTTTTAGAATGCTAAATGAGCATTGGCTTCAACTTCAAGTCACCAGCTGAATTAACCCCTAACAAGAGAGTCAGCCTGTCCTTTGAAGCTTTGAAGCCAGGCATTGACTTCTCCTCTCTAACTATGAAAGTCCTAGATGGCACCTTCTTCCAATGTAAGGATGCTTCATCTACATTGAAAATCCATTGTTTAGTGGAGCCACCTTCATTCATTACTTACGTACATCGTCTGGATAACTTGCTGCAGCTTCTTCATCAGCACTTGCTGCTTCACCTTGCACTTTTACATTATGGAGATGGCTTCTTTCCTTAACCCTCATGAACCAGCCTCTGCTAGCTTCAAACTTTTCTTCTGCAGCTTCCTCATCAATCTCAGCCTTTGTAGAATTGAAGAGAGTTAGGGCCTTGCTCTGGATTAGGCTTTGGCTTAAGGGAATGTTGTGGCTGGTTTGATCCTCTCTCCAAACCACTGAAACTTTCTCCATATCAGCAATGAAACTGATTGTCTTTCTTATCAATCATTCGTGTGTTCACTGGAGAAGCATCTTTAATTTCCTTTAAGAACTTTTCCTTTGTATTCACAGCTTGGCTGTTTGGTGCAAGAGGCCTGGCTTTTGGCCTATCTTGGCTTTCAACATGCCTTCCTCACGATGCTTAATCATTTCTAGTTTTTGATTTAAAGTGAAAGACATGAGACTCTTCCTTTCACTCGGACATTTTGAGGCCATTGTAGGGTTATTCAATGGCCTAATTTCAATATAACTGTGTCTCAGAGAATAGGGAGGCCCAAGGAGAAGCGGGCAGACGGGAACCAGTCAGTGGAGCAGTCAGAACACATACAACATTTATCGATTAAGTTCACTGTTTTATACGGGCATGGGTTCGTGGTGCCCCAAAACAATTATAATGGATAAGATCACAGATCACAAATCACCATAACAAATATAATAATAATGAAAAAGTTTGAAATATTGTGAGAATTACCAAAATGTGACAGAGACACAGTGTAAGCAAATGCTCTTGGAAAAATGGTAACAGTAGACTTGCTCCTTGCAGGGTTGCCACGAACCTTCAATTTGTAAAAAAACACAATATCTGCAAAGTGTGTTAAAGTTAAGCACAATAGGACTTCCCTGGTGGCACAGTGGTTGAGGGTCTGCCTGCCAATGCAGGGGACACGGGTTCGAGCCCTGGTCTGGGAAGATCCTACATGCCGCGGAGCAACTGGGCCCGTGAGCCACAACTACTGAGCCTGCGCGTCTGGAGCCTGTGCTCCGCAACAAGAGAGGCCGCGACAGTGAGAGGCCCGTGCACCGCGATGAAGAGTGGCCCCCGCTTGCCGCAACTAGAGAAAGCCCTCGCACAGAAACGAAGACCCAACACAGCCAAAAATAAATAAATAAAATTAAATTAAATTAAAATAATAAATAAATAAATAAATAAAAGTTAAGCACAATAAAATTGAGGTCTTCCTGTATTTTGCTGTAACCAGGACTCTGTGTTATTGTGGAAGGAGCATGAGATTTTGGTCCAGAGAGACTTGGCTTTGCATTAACAATCAGAATGACTTTGGGCAAGGCACGTCTCTCCCCAGAGCCCCAGTTTTCTCATTTGGGAAGCAAGGGTAAGGTACTCCTTGCCTTATAGCATTGTAAGCAGGATCAAATAGATAATATTTGGAAAGTGCTTTGTATACTATAAAATGTCATGCATGAGAAATATATTCTTTTTGTAACAATATATAGAGTAAGGGTCCCTGAGCACTCTAGATGGCAGTTGTGCTTCCACAAGATTTGAAGTAAATTTATGACTTAATTCATTAAATAAATTCTGTCAGGTGAATTTCTGCCAAGTCAGGAATATTTCTTAAGGGGGGGGGGTGTGTGTGTGTGTGCGCGTGTGTGTGTGTGCGTGTGTGTGTGTGTGTTGAGAGTTTGATGAATGTACCAGCATATTCCCCGACCACAGAAAGCTGTTCTCAGGACTGAAATCCTGAGGACCTTGACTTTCCAGAAGCCTGGACGATTTCATTGTGTTTCGCTAGGGTGGAAAATAGTCATTAGTGGTCCAGTCATACAAGAAAACTACACGTGAAGAGAATCCAATCCATAGGAAGATTTAGAGAGTATTGAAATGCAATTTCTGGCCTACCACAGATATCTTGTCTAAAATCCCAGGGTAAACACTGAAGGCTTCACCTGTTTTTCACAGTCAATGCCTAAAGCTATAAATAGGTCTAAAGCTCATCTGTCTCCTTTTAGCAGAGAAGGGTCAAATTACAGGGGCAAAGCAAAATAATAAAATGAATGTCAGCGTGTTTTACAGTGTCAGCCAGTCATCCCTACAGTCTCCTGTCTCTTCCTTTCTACTGTGCTATCCTAGAATCAAGAATCCCAGCACAATGTCTCTGTTGAAACTTCCAGGTAGGTGTGCAAAAGTGTTTGGAGAGTTCACTGCTTTTAATATGCAATCAATCCTTTAACTATCATGTCAGCTTGGGAATCCTTTATTTAAGGTTCATAGTATTTTTAACTAATACATTTCAGGAAAAGACAAGACAAGGTTTTCAAGGGGATTTTGGTTTTTAGTTTTAGGAGGGAGGTAATCTTCTAAAACTGTATCATGTAGTAGCATCCTTGATGATCCCAGTAGAAAACTGTGTAAGATATTTATTATCTACTCTGCTAGTCTAAACAAAACCTGTGCTGCCACACTTGGGAGAAGGGTCCTATACAATGTCTTTAGCTATACCATTAGCTGAAAATCATGAGAATAATGGCAATATTAATATTAACCTGTGTATTCTGATGGTTCACAATCCAGGTTTGTACACAGAGTAATTTTCAAAATAATAATTTTATAAGTCTTTTTCAGTATAAAAGTAATACGTTTCATGTGAAATAAAAAGAGAAATTTCACTGAAAAATAAGAGTAATAAACACTCATTTAGAGAAACTGAGAAATTTAGAAAAGTAGTTATAAAAAAAAAAACCCCACAATCCTCATCATCCAAAGATAACTTTTAACATGTTAGTGTTTTTCTTTCAAACTATTTTCTTTGAAAATTTAAAGAATTTTTTAAAAAACCACAGTTGAGATTATATTATACATGTGACTTTGTATCCTGCCCTTTTTTTGGCTTCACATTATAACTTAATCAGTTACCATGGCACTCCAAACTCTTCCTAAGCATCATTTTAAATGGCTGTATAATATTCCAATTTTCTTAACCAATCCCTTAAGTTCTTTATGATTTTTTTAAGTATAAATGTGCTCTGACAATAATATTTGTACCTAAAGCTTTTTCCATGTTTAAGGATTATTTCAGTAGAATAGATTCTCAGAAATGGCTGTTTGGTAGGTGTTAACTGTTTACCAAATAATCTGTTTTCATTTACCTGCAATCAGCATTGTATGAGAGTTTCCACCCCTCTTGATCAGGTTTTTAAAAATCACATTTTACAAAGATTACCTTTTTAAAATTATAAACATAAATTTAAAGAGACAAATTAGAAAGGAAAAGAAAACGAAGAGATATATAATAACTATACTCCCAGGGTTTTCTATTGGCAGCAAATTGTAGAAAAATGGAAGAATGAGCTTTAATAACACATCCCACCACACCCCTTTCTTATACCAACCTACCTACTTCTATTCCAAAGCATTGATTAGTAGCCACAATGATTTTTGAAAGTTGTTCATATATTTCATCTTGTTCTATTTTATTTCATACAGCTGAAGAAAAACGTGAGTATTTTGGGCTATTTTTCCTGCCATTTGCCAAAGTATCAATTTCTAAAAGATACTATTCTTTAATTCAGAAGCATGGGTATTTTTCAGCAGTGTTTATTAATGATACCATTAAAAGCCAACAAAGATTTATAATGACCATAGATCTCCCATAGCATAGCAAATGAACTCATGAATTTTCCTGCCTCCAAAAAAAAAAAAAAATCCCTTTTTTAAAGAGAACCTCAGAGGGCATTCATTTGATATTCTGAAATAAAATAATCTTCTCCTTTAGACATTAGTTAAGGGGATCTACTGAGTCCTGCCGTAGTAAACCCTCCTCCAATGCAAAAAATTCCATGGTGAATTTTTGTGACCGGATAAAGTGAAACCCATTTTTGATAAAATTGTAACTTTTTATGTATGTTCCCCTCCATCTCAAGTCAGACTTGTCCTTTGATGGACTGATAGTACTCATGGTGCCTCTGAGTTCCTCTATGAGATGCCATGTGGCAGATGAAAGATCTACAACCTATCTTTCCTACACATTAATAAAGCACTGCTGAGAAATAAGCATGTTTTTCTGGGTCTGTTGGGTGAAGAAGCAAGCATGATATTTCTTTTCTCAAGAGTCTTGCACTTCCCATGTTAATAATAATAATCCCCAACTTCTGGATAGTACTGTGTAGTTTTTTTTTTTTTTTTTTTTTTTTTTTACTGTGTAGTTTTTAAAGTATTTCTTGTTTAATCTTTACAACAATTCTCTGAAGTTGACATTATTATTATTAATATTCCTCTTTTATGATGATGAACACTGAGGCTCCTAGTGATTATATGGTTTTCCCAAGGCCACCCAGCTGTCACAGACACTTTTTCTCACTCCTAGTCCAGTGTTCTTTCTGCTTCACCACTCTACTTCTTGTTTCTATTCTCTTATCTATTCTCTGTCTAAATGTGGATGTCCTAACCTCAAGACATTGCCACTCAGATGCTCCATTATCTCAAACATGCTCAAAAAAGAACTCAGCAATTATCTATACAAACCTCAGGGAGTCATCTGTTCTTTACTCCATGAATTAGGTTGTCACCAAATCTTATCTACTCACCTTTTGAAATATCAGTTTCACTCTTTCCTTTCCCTAATCACCACCACTTCCTGAAGTATTTTTGAAAGGCAAAGCTCTTGAATTAGGAATCAAATTTCAGCTGTGGTTACATGAAGCCAAAACAATTGGTTGATTCAGTGGAAGGAAATAACAACCATATGATTTTTGGTGATAATGTAAGCTACTTCTTGAGAGTAGAGTTTCTACTTTTCAACTGTCTATAGTGACTTAGGGAGATACAACCTAGTAAAAACAATGTTTAAAAACATGAAACAAATAGATATGTGCAGTCCCACATAATGGATGCTTGTTTTGGAAGACCCAGATCTCAAGCAAGTAGGATTTGGTTCCTGGGACTCCATTTCCATACTTTCCTTCCTGAGACCTCCAAGAGCATTGCCACAGACCCGTCATGACAAGCCAGTTGCATAGTCATCTTCATTCTCCTCCTCCTCATCATCAGAGCCCACTGGCCTATTTCCATTTGCTCCCCATGGTACATGAAGCCTCTTCTAATTTCTGCTTGTCATTCATCCTTTAGGCATGTGCTTGCCTGTGATGCTCAGGGAGGAATGATACTATTTCTGGGGAACAGTTGGCTGTGGGGTGGGGAGGTATTCTCAGGTCATCAAACGTGTCTACTTAGCGTTTTGTTTGTTCCTTCATGGATCTTGGTGCTTGCCAAAAAACTAGGGATAGCATCCAAAGATGCTTGTCAGTTTCAGGAAGTGCTTGAGCTCAATGAGACAAATAGATGCATGACGTTCAGCCAACATATTGGCCTTCTCTGTTACTCTGCTGTGACAAGCCAGGTTTGAAAACTGGCTGACCTGACTGTTAGCGTTGGTGAAGTTATGAGTCAATTACTCTCATTTCCAATGTATGCTTCAGCCTATACTAAGCCATACCATTTATCATTTCCTTAATAACCCAAACCTAACCCCAAATACCAAATATCAGTCTGAGCAATGCTACTAAATTATGTCATTCAGTTTAATCTGGTATTCTATTTTCCTTTAAAAAATTGCTCTAAAAAAGCATTTTCACATACATTATCTCACTTGATGTCACAACAGCCTTGTGAGTGAGGTTTGTAGGTATTCGTATTCCCACTTTATACATAAGGAAACTGAAACAGGAGAAGGTGAAGGAGTTGTTAAGTACAGAACAGTACTTGAATACAGTACACTTACCTAAATTGTAATTGAAAATGTGTCATTGTGGAGACTTGTATAGACATTGAAGGGGCAGGAGTGGGGGGATCTATCTTTCTGCATGCAGTTTGCTTTGTCATCACATGAAGAATGTTTCTGTCTTCTGCTGTTGCTCCAAATATCCAGCTGTTTGCCATTCTCATTATTTGCTACCTGCTCTTTTCTGGAAATACCAAGAGACTTTTAGAAGTATTGGAGGTTATAACTACTTACATGGAAACAGCTGGGTGTCTGGAAAACACAGTAGAACTTAACAGAAAAGCAGATACTTGATGGCCATCACCACCCTATATGATAAAACTGGTTGTCTTGTATCCTAAGGATCTTGGGGTTGTTCATTGCCAGGCTAAAGGTCATCCTTCCACCCGTTTTAAGAATGGAAAAATTAAGGCAAGTAAAAGTAAAATGGGCTGTCCAAAGGTCACTCATTATGGAAGGCCACATGTCCACAAGAAATGGGACTCCCAACACTAGGCAGTAAATATTAGTGATTCCCCTCCCCCCCCCCACACCAGCACATCACCAAGTCATCAGGATTTGAAAAAAATGAGGTTGTGATGTGTGACAGAAACACAATATCTGTCTTATGAGGAAGAAAGGCCCTAAAGTACACATTTATTTCTCAGAACTATTTAGATCACTTATTCTGTTCAGGAAGAAGAACGCCAAGGACCAACAACCCTATCCACATCTTTAAAACCGTCAGAAAAACTCCACCAACCTGATAGGAAGGACTATGCTGCATGGTTACCATGAAATCAAACTTAGCCCCGCCAGAAAGAGGTGATCTTGGGTTAAGTGCTAGTCTGCAAGAGCCCAATCCCATCTTTAGGACCCTCCTAAAGTGTGCTGTAAGAATCTGACCCGTGATTCTGAGAATGGATTTCCAAGCTACCCACACAGAAACCCACTAAAGAGAGAATGGGCATGAAGCTCCATCATGTTTCCGGCACACTGGGCGGAGAGCAGGGGAGCCATGTACCCAGGGCAGTCCTTAGCACTGTGCCTTATGTGTAGCAGAAACTCTCGGATGACTCCTGAGAAAGTGCTTGAATACTAACACGCGAAAACCCCTTTTAGCTATTGATGATGCAACGCGGAGCTTTGCTGAAAAAGTGTTTGCCTCTGAAGTCAAAGATGAGGGAGGCCGTCATGAGATCTCCCCTTTTGATGTGGATGAGGTCTGTCCAATTTTGCACCATGAGATTCGCGAACACCTATTCCAGCTGGAGGCTCTGTCCACCCCCACAGAAGGCAGAAGGTAAGTGGTGTAAGTGGAATGTTTAGTACGTTGGGACACAAGGAAGGGGAAATGTCAGGGCAGATGGTTCACTCTGAATGGTGATTCAACTTGGAGGAAAAACTCTGTCAGAGTTAAACCCACACCCCCCTCAAACACACACACTAAATACACTAGGGCGAAGCGATGTGGACCAAAAAAGAAGAAAACAGTGGCCTTCCTACCTTCATCCAATCTGCCTTTAGTTGAAGCATTCCTGTTTACCCAAGCAAGAGGACATGATCTACCACGTGATTGTTCCAAACCAAAGTGGGCTGATGGCTGCTGTGCACACACTCAATTTCCACACTTATGAGTGTAGAAACTGGAACTTAAGAGCCTCATCTTTGGACTCTGTCCTTAGTCAACCTTAGTGTCGTGCTGCCTGATAGGAATCCTGCCCTCCAGCCAGTCTGACCTCCTCCAGGCCTCAGGGATACAGCCCTCCGTTTCTGCCCTCAGGCCCTGCCCATCCTATGCCTGTGATGCGTAACTACTGCCTTCCCTGAACAGATCCCTCTCCACAAATTCTGTTTATTTTCCCTTCTTTGAACTACTCTGGTACTCATTACCCGTCACTATGTGCCACAGTTTAGTCCTCAAACCTGTTATTGACCACTTACTTGGATCCCCCTCCTCAAAACACTCCCCTCCCCCAAACACTCCCCTCCCCCAACCAGCTCCATGGGGAGAAGGTCATTCTGCAGTCCTTCCCTTGGTTTTATTTCTTTAAGGAAATAACAACAATCCACCTTCTTTGGCATCCCCCCCCCATAGGACCTAACATAGGGCATGGGTCAAAGTAGAAACTGAATAAATACATGTTGATTTGAGGAAGTAATGTTGATTAAGCAACTTACAAGTTCCAGGTAGTGTGCTAAGCATTTTATAAACATTAAATCTCACAGAAATTCTGTATGGTAGACATTATTACACCACTTTTTTAGAGAGAGAGACAGAAGCTCACAGAATTTAAGGGACATGCACCAAATGACACAGGTACTAACTGACATAACCTGTGCTTACTGCAGCACCCAGACTGCCTGTTCTGCTGGGAGTGGGCCTCCTGTGCAGGACAGTGTCATGCTGAGAGTCTTCTAGTACATTCCCTAAGGCCCACCGTTCCAAGGTATACGAGGACGAAGGGAACACTGTAACATGATACCCCTTTCCATAAGGTTGGATCCTATTTCTGACACCCAGCCCACATTTAATTTTCACTGTTTTTCCTCAAAATGAAATTGTATAGTGGAACATCAACTTATCACAATGAAACTCCTAATGAAGATAAAGTTAACTCTTTTTATTTTTCAATTTCAGACCCAGAAAAAAGCGTTTCTTTGGACAGAAGACCGTTAGTTTGTCCGTTCCACAAAGTGAAACATCTTCCACCACATTGCCCCACATTGATGAATACAGTTCTCCATCTCTCACCTACCAGACAGTGCCTGATTTTCAGAGAGTGCAGATCACAGGCGATTATTCCTCTGGGGTGAGTTGCTTCTTGCCCCTCACACGTAGCTGCTAGGAAGATACTCAGCTTGATTGTTTCAGCTTCTTTCCTTCCTCCCCTTCTTTTTGAAGAAGGTGTTAGCTCACCTGTCCTTTGCTATACTTCATTATCACATTTCAATACCAATATGCTATGACTTTTAAAAAAATTTTATTGAAGTATGATTGATATACAATGTTGTGTTAACTTCTACTGTACAGCAAAGTGATTCAGTTTTACATATATATATATTCTTTTTTATATTCTTTTCCATTATGGTTTATCACAGGATGCTGAATATAGTTCCCTGTGCTATACAGTAGGACCTTGTTGTTTACGATATGCTATGACTTATATTTCTGTTTTGCTTTTATCATCTCACATAATTTCTCCTCCTTTATCTCATTTGCTTGCACATGCGAATACGCAGTAGAATGTGGTGTGTGTGTTACAGAATACAGTGGACAGACTTTGGCAAAAGAACCAAAGAGAGTAGCAACTGAACTAGTCTCACTGAGGGCATCATAAAGCAGGAAAGGGAGCCTCAGGGAGGCCCAGGGGGCAGGGTGGGGAGGGGCTCTTGGGGAAAGATGGACCCAGAGCAGACCTAGAATGGAGAGACGGGCTGCAGGTAGCATTAACCAATCAAAGAAAACAGATCAGGAGAAAGAGAGAGAGAAGAGGAAAGAAGAGTGGAGAGACCAGAGAAAAGAAGATGAGAGAGGACTTCCCTGGCAGTGCAGTGATTAAGAGTCCGCCTGCCAATGCAGGGGACATGGGTTCGAGCCCTGGTCCGGGAAGATCCCACATGCCGTGGAGCAACTAAGCGCGTGTGCCACAACTACTGAGCCTGCGCTCTACAGCCTGCAAGCCACAACCACTGAGCCCACATGCCACAACAACTGAAGCCCACGTGCCTAGAGCCTGTGCTCCGCAACAAAGAGAAGCTACTGCAATGAGAAGCCCGTGCACCGCAACGAAGAGTAGCCCCTGCTCGCCACAACTAGAGAAAGCCCACGCGCAGCAATGAAGACCCAACGCAGCCAAAAATAAATAAATAAATAAATTTATTTAAAAAAATAAAAAGAAGAAGATGAGATAGAAGTCAGAACATTCTAATGCAGCTATTGTTTTTTGACCAACTGTCCTCTCCAATTTCATCACAGATGCTTACACAGTAGATTATTGCTTGGAACAGATTCTGGTATGCCACAGGGATAGTAAACTCAGGTTGCAAGCAACTTAACCTGCCTGTCCTATCCAGAACAGTTGGTCAATAAATAAATCTCTGCCACATGGACTTGCAAAATCAGCATCATATTGGTGAAATTGCTGTTTAGCCATTGGTCTATTCTCCAAATATAGTTTTAATGACCAGTCCTAAACCCTCTTCTCATGTAACTGACCCACTAAGGGTCAGTCCCAAGATATTTTAAAATGACAGAGCAATGAAATGGACACTATTCTTGTTTATTCGTTTTCTGCATGATAACATGTGTGCTCTATAAATGGCAGGGATTTTAGATGCTAAATAACTGAAACAAAAAGTTTAATAGCAACGTGGAAAACAAAGTTTGGAGAAGGCCAGAGATCAAAAAAACCATAAATATTAAGAGACAAACTTGATCCCTATGTGCTTGGTGGAAATGAAAACAGGAATAAAAAGAAAGAAGATGAGAGGAAGGACAAGGCTCACAGAAGTCAGGGATTAGCTTTTCCTCCTATAAAAGCTGGAGGGCACCTGAAACCTTGGCCTGGAGTCTTTTCTTTTCTTTCTTTCTTTTTTATTTTTATTTTTTTTTAACATTTTTATTGGAGTATAATTGCTTTGAAGAACCAAGTATGTGGCTACACCTGTTGGCTGAAGGTGGCTGAGCTGCTGAGCTACACTCCACCTAGTTGTGGCCTGTACCTGAATCAGTCTTTGCCTTTATAACTGAACAGAGAGGTAAAGGGGGAATTAGGGCTAAGTTCCCAAGGCCATTCATCCCAGATAAACAACAAATTCAATGTAATCAGTCCTTATTGAGCACATACTCTGTGCCAGGCACTGTGTGCTAAGTGCTGAGGACGAGAAGGTGGATAAGATCCAGCTCTTGTCCTCAAGGAGCTTTTAGATGGGTGGCCCATTAGGTAGCAAAGGAACAAGCATGCTATTGGAAGCAGACCCCCAGACCTAGCACCTGTGCCAGACTCTCTTGGCCAAGGTCAGCAAGACATTAAAAAGAGTTCAACTGTTTAGGATTAATATCTGGACTTCAAACCATTGGGAACAAGCTTACATTGGTCCCAGAAAGTCTTTGGGCTCTGATGACGAGCATGCAATGATTTAGAGTTATAACTGTTTGGGCATGTCAAGCCCAGCCAGGAGTTGGGGATGGGGCCAGGGAAATAGACCAGTTTTAGGAAATTTCCAGCAGTTCTAAGAAAATTTTACTCTAGAATCTCTGTTTTTAGTCCCAGATAAAATTCTGTTCAAAACCATCCCAAAGAGTGACTTCTCACAGGATGATGTCTTGATCTGTCTCTAGCTACAGAAGGCAGTGCATGGGTAACAGGGTTTGAGGGAAGTGTGACACCTTATTCCTCCCCAAATTTTTCCCACACTGACCAGCAGGTGATTTGAGTTCTCAAATTACACCAACATTGTCTTTCAGTTGAGATATTGTCTTCAGAAGCCCATACGTAAAATGTTCTTTTGTTACCTGGAGAAAGTATTGTCCATGTTAGAATGGGTTCTTTTAATCATATTTGTTAGATAATCACTGCTATCTAGCAAAAACCAAAAACAAATACAGGACTGTAAAGAAAGACTCATAGGACAGACACGTTTTGGCAGAAATGGAAGAGCGATGAAAACTTCAGGGCCTGCTCCTTGAGGGGGACCCAGGGCCCAAGTTGAGTGACAAGTAGGAGCTGCTCAGCAGGGGCTGTGACACCCAGGAGAGCTGGGAGGTGCCAATGACAAGCTTTACCCACTTCTCCAATTTTCACAGGAGCTACTCTGAAATTTTCTTGGTAGGTTACGGTTGAAGATTTCGAAATGGTTTGCAAAGGTCTTTATCGGGCACTGTGTATACGGGAGAAGTATATGCAGAAGTCATTTCAGAGGTTTCCAAAAACCCCTTCCCAGTACTTGAGGAACATTGAGGGTGAGGCTTGGGTACCAAATGAGAGCTTCTCTCCAGGTAAGTGATGTTCTTATATAATGTCTGGAATATAGCTTTAGGTTTAACTACTAACTATTAAATGTGCCCCATGATTATAAGTAACCCAGTTTTAAGATATCATAGTCATCTTTGGCTCCATTCTCTCTCCCGCCCAAGTGCCCAATCACTTGATTCAGTCTGTACAGTATCTCTCAGAACCAACTCTCTTCACCATTCCTCAAGCCCTAATTTAGGTGCATATTTCTCTTTGTCCAGATCATTGCAATAGCTTCCTAACTACTCTGTTAAATTCTAATCTCACTTCCTTTCGGTTCATCCTCACTTTGGTAGCAGTTATTATAAAACAGATCTGAGCACATCCTTCTCCTGACAAAAACCTTTAACTACTCCCCCTACAAAGTTAAGTCCAGTCTTGAGCCTGGCATTCAAGACCTACCACCATCTAGCCTTCTAACTATGTTTTATTTATCTGTTATTTATTTATTTTTGGACTTGCACACTCAATCTATTTATAAACTTACCTCCTTTACTCCACCTTTGAACTCTTTGTCCGGGTTGGAAGCATATCCTGTTGTCCATTTAGTTCAGCACATTCCTGCCCCTGTACTGTTGCCATGCCATTCCCTGTGCTGCATTGCCCTTCCTTTCACTTTTTTACTATATGTGCAAATGTCCAGATCCAGTCTCATCCTTCAAGGTGCAGCCCAACCATTATCATTTCCTTCCTTCCTCTTCCTCTGACCTCTGGATAAAAGTAAACTACATGTTTTGACTTTCCATTGCACTTTATTTACATATCTCACTTTTTACTTTCTGTCTTGTATAGTGCATATTTTAAAACAATCAGATTTTAATAATTTCTATTGTATAACTGTATCATAATTTATTTAACCAATTCCTATATTTTGGCGTTTAGATTTCTGACTTTTAAAAGTTTATTTCCAACAAGGTTACAATAAGCATCTTTATTAAGACATCTTTGTACAATTGCTCTATATCTTTAGGATTAGACTTCTAGAATTGAAATTCAGGGGAGGCAGCTATTTAAGGTTTTTGAACTATCAAATTGTTATGTTGTTAAAGATTTTCAGTTCTAGAGCTTCTTCTCTTTAATTCCTTTTAATATTAAAATCATATTAAACATGTTCCAGTTTGGTAACTCATAACATTGGTTTGTTCATCTTCTGTAGTATTGACATTTAGGATGTTTGTCTTGCCTTTGTTTCTCCTAAATTATACTTTATCTCTCTAGTATATTTAAGAGTAGGGACTCGAAAGTTTATATTTGACATAGCGATGTACTGTCTCACTTCTTTCGTGTTCCTTATCTCCGTTTTGGATAGAAAATGTGCCAACTTTTTCTTTTTTTTTTTTTTTTTTTTTTTGGTCATCAAAATTTATACAGCAGGTTCTTTTTTTTTTTTTTAAATATATATGTTTCTTAGTAAATTTATTTATTTATTTCTGGCTGCGTTGGGTCTTCGCTGCCGCACGTGGGCTTTCTCTAGTTGCAGCGAGCAGAGGCTCCTCTTCGTTGCAGTGTGCGGGCTTCTCACTGTGGTGGCTTCGCTTTGTTGCAGAGCACGGGCTCTAGGCATGCGGGCTTCAGTAGTTGTGGCACGCGGGCTCAGTAGTTGTGGCTCGTGGGCTCTGGAGCGCAGGCTCAGCAGTTGTGGTGCACGGGCTTAGTTGCTCTGTGGCATGTGGGATCCTCCCGGACCAGGGCTCGAACCCGTGTCCCCTGCATTGGCAGGCGGATTCTTAACCACTGTGCCACCAGGGAAGCCCTATACAGCAGGTTCTTATTCGTTATCCATTTAATACATATTAGTGTATATATATCAATCCCAATCTCCCAATTCATCACACCACCACACCCAAACTTTTTCTTTCTATATTATTTTTCTCACTCTGGCTGTCTTACAAACAGGAGAATTTCTGATGCCTTGGGCACATACTTGTTGAAAGTAAAAGAAGTGCTTTAAAGTCTGTGACAGTATGGAATTTGTTCTTGGCTTTCTTAGGTTGAAATTGTTAGCAGTGGAAAGAAGGGGACCTTTATCCACATGATCCCTTCTCAAATCCTTTAGCAAAAATTGCATGTGCTTTAAAAGGTGGGAAGTATATTATAATTACAATAAGAATTACAACTCTTTGGGCTTCCCTGGTGGCGCAGTGGTTGAGAATCTGCCTGCCAATGCAGGGGACACGGGTTCGAGCCCTGGTCTGGGAAGATCCCACATGCCGCGGAGCAACTAAGCCCGTGAGCCACAACTACTGAGCCTGCGCGTCTGGAGCCTGTGCTCCGCAACGGGAGAGGCCGCGACAGTGAGAGGCCCGCGCACCGCGATGAAGAGTGGCCCCCGCTCGCCGCAATTAGAGAAAGCCCTCGCACAGAAACAAAGACCCAACACAGCCAAAAATAAATAAATAAATAAATTTATTAAAAAAAAAAAAAAAGAATTACAACTCTTAGAATTTATATTTATATTAAAAACCACTCTAGATGGAGCACAAAGGATTTTAGGGCCATGAGACTATTCTGTACGGGACTAAAAGGGTAGATACATGTCATTATGCATTTGTCAAAACTCATAGATAGAAGGTACACCACCAAGAGTGAACCCTAAGGCAAACAACACTATGGACTTTGGGTGATCATGGCGTGTCCGTGTAGGTTCATCGATTGTAACAAATGTTCCGCTCTGATTTGAGGTGTTGACAGCGGGGGAGGCTGTGCATGTGTCGGGACAGGGGGTGTGGGGACTCTGTACTTGGCGCCCAATTTTGCTGTGAACCTAAAACTGCTCTAAAAAATTAAGTCTATTAAAAAATAACCACTCTAAATTAAGACTGATAGAGAAGCTTGGTTTAAATAAGGAAAAGGCCCAAACTCTAGTTTTTAACGGTAGTTTTACTTTTATTTCTACGTAGTCATCTCAAATGTTAATAAAATGCTCTTAACAGGAAGACTTTAACAACTTTAATAAATAACAAAAATGGTTTGTAAGTAGTATTGCAATTATATAAACAGCAATTCTGAAGAACTTGAAAATCATTCTTACACTAGATAAAATGTTATAGTTATTTTATACTACTAATTTAGTCACCTTTGGGAAATAATGTAAAAATAAACTTTAGCTTAGCTCTGGGTAATTACAACTTATGACATACAGAATTCCATACAAATGAGATCTTACAGTATTTAACTTTGGTTATTTTTATGTGGTCATTCATCCTATGTGCTGATATATTATTGTGTGTTTTATTGAAAAAGTCTTTACCCCTCCTATGAAGAAGAGAGAAGACCCCTTCCGAACAGATAACCTCCCAGAAAACCTCGGTTATCACCTCAAAATGAAGGACGGTGTGGTTTACATCTATCCTAATGAAGAAGCAGCCAGCAAAGAGGAGCCTAAGCCACTTCCTTACCCAAATCTGGACACCTTCTTAGATGATATGAATTTTTTACTTGCTTTAATTGCCCGAGGACCCGTGTAAGTGTTAAGACCTAAACTACTGCTACTATTACTACTACTGACAGTAAGGCTATGTATTAATTAACTGCTTACAAGGTTCAAACACTATGTTAAAACCTTCATGTGCATTGTTTCTTTTTCTCCTCACAATCGTTCTATGAGGTGGGTATTTTTATAACTCCCGATTTACACGCTGAGACTTGGACGAGTTAAGTGATTTGCCCAAAGTCACACAGGTGGCTGAGACAGGCTTTGAGCCCCAATCCTCCCTCATTATTATTTATGCACAATTTTGATGAAAAGATTAAGTCCTTGGAGCCCAATACTTTTCAAGTTAGATTAATGCAGAGTAAGCCAGTTCCATTTGGAAACAAACATATTTGTTTTCTACAGGTTATAAGGGTCCTGATGGTTTTGAAATTGTGACTGTTTTCCTTAAATGTCTGGAATTTTTTACAATCATGATTTAATTTTCACAGTAAGACCTATACCCACCGGCGCCTGAAGTTCCTCTCCTCCAAGTTCCAGGTCCATCAGATGCTCAACGAGATGGATGAGTTGAAGGAGCTGAAGAGCAACCCCCACCGGGATTTTTACAACTGCAGGAAGGTAAACATATTCGCTGCTCAGGGGTCATTCCTGGACAAAAACATTAATCCACTTATTTCTTGAACAGGACAAGAAAGATACTGTTTTTCTGATTCATGTAAGATTTCTGCAGGTTCAGTAGAATTTCATGAAAGCAGATAGATGATGTCTAAAAGATTAAAATGCCTTTTCTACTGTTTTCCGCATAGAAAGGTTTATCACATTATTGCCATACAAAATTATAGTTATCATCAACAACAAAAATAATAAAAACGAATAGAACCTCAAAAACCGCTATTCTAGGATTCGAAAGGTCTTCATTCTAGTCCTCTTTCTTCTACTTCCTGACTGTAAGACATTGAGGGGGGAGTGATTAAATATTTCTGAGTTTAAGTTTCCTCATTTGTAAAACTGGGAAATATATCTGCTCAATCTAGCTCACAAGAGGATTGTGAATAGCAAATGGAAAACTAATCAACTAGAAACACTTCCAAGATGTGTTCTGACCACTTAAGTGACTGCAAGGAAGTGGGAGTAGGAAATATATGAGCAGAGGTTTGGGACCAAACCCTGGCTCAGCCACCTGTATAACCTTGGGCAAATTACTTAATCTATCAAAACTTCCGCTTATAAAATTGTACTCATAAAAATACCTAACTCATAAGTGCCATCGCTGTGCCATGGCTTCATCATTTCAACCTTTCTCCCTTTGGGGCTGAAAGCTGTAGCAGCTGCCTCACTTCCAGCTGTGTCTCATGGGTGGAGAATTGTCCCCAAGACTTTTGTGTGGATCAAATGTAGGAAGTAAATTTGATGCACAGATATCCAAGAGAAGCAGGCAATATTATTGTATCCAGCCTAACCTTTCACATCCTCACAAGGGCTCAAAAAGGTGCTATGGGTTCATTTTTTGCTCGGCCACCTCCACCAGCTGCGAGGTCACACCCCTATCATATACTCCTTTCTCCCATCACAGCGGGATTGGCAGGCACCACAGAGCAGCATAACTCAAGCTGATTGTTGGTTTTTCTTTCTCTGAATGTACACACAGGTGGATACCCATATCCATGCAGCCGCTTGCATGAACCAGAAACATCTATTGCGCTTTATTAAGAAATCCTACCAAGTTGATGCTGACAGAGTGGTCTATAGCACCAAGGAGAAAAATCTGACCCTAAAGGAACTTTTTGCTAAATTAAAAATGCATCCCTACGACCTGACTGTTGATTCTCTGGATGTTCATGCTGTAGGTTGAAAAGATAATGTCAGTTTCATCTAATACTCAGAACCCCACACGCCTTTCTCCTACAAACTCTCCCTTCTCAGAGCCCGCTAAACTACGTGGGCTTACCATGCTGACTGAAAGAACCCATGGACAACTTTGAGGTTCTCTCATTGTCAGCTGTATTGGATTCCATTCTTGGAGCCCAAGCCCTTCTCCTGTTTTGTTTTTTGTTTTTTTTTATAAATTTATTTTTTTTATTTTATTTTTGGCTGTGTTGGCTCTTTGTTGCTGTGCGCGGGCTTTCTCTAGTTGTGGCGAGCTAGGGCTACTCTTCATTGCGGTGCGCATGCTTCTCATTGCGGTCGCTTCTCTTGTTGCGGAGCACGGGCTCTAGACACGGGCTTTAGTAGTTGCAGCACGCAGGCTCAGTAGTTGTGGCTCGTGGGCTCTAGAGCACAGGCTCAGTAGTTGTGGCACACTGGCTTAGTTGCTCCGCGCCAAGCCCTTCTCCTGTTACCAGGCCCCTGTTCCTTGTGGCCATTCCCTAACTCTCTGTGTTCAGGCAGCTCTGATAAAGATACACTTGTGCTCCTGTTTCCTGATGCAGGGACGTCAGACTTTCCAGCGTTTTGATAAGTTCAATGACAAATACAATCCTGTAGGAGCAAGTGAGCTACGGGACATCTACCTGAAGACAGACAATTACATTAATGGGGAATATTTTGCCACTATCATCAAGGTGAGGAGAAATCAACCAGATCTACGGTACCTGGCCTGGTTCTTGAGGAGGGGGAAGAAGAGAGGGAGGGAAGGAAGGAGAAAAGAGGGAAGGAAGGAAGGAGGGAAGAAGAAAGGGAGGGAGGGAAGAAGGAGAGAGGGAAAAAGGAAGGAATAAAGAGGGAAGGAAGGAAGGAAAGAAGGGAGGGAGGGAGGGAGGAAGGGTGCTATCCCTGGGGTCAGGCAATACACAAATGAATGTGATAATTTCTTCTGAAACATTCACTGTAATGATTTTAAAAGACCTTGATTCCTAGGACAGAGACACTAAGGGTGTGGATTTGGGATTAAGGACCTGGCTCTTCCAGGCTTTTGGAGTTGTAAGTTCAGGAAGAATTAGGATCAGAATCCATCCTGATCTTCATGACACCTGAACATTAGGAGGCAGGAATGACAGGTGCAGTTGGGAGATGTGTGTTTTGGGAGATAGGGGGCATATGAAAAGCTGAATTTCTTTTGCAGCAGTGCCTTGGGATTTCATCATCTTTAGTCTGACTCTTGTTCTCTCTAGACTCCATTACACCCTATCAGTCTTTTAGCCCGACTAGCTCCCCCTCACCTCTCAGGCTCCTTACATCTTAACCTTGATAGTTTTCCTCCGACTTCCTTTCACATTTCCTCTGTTCTTCTTAGTACCCATCTCCTGTCCCTAGACCCCACAGGTTTAGACCCCTGAGGGACCTGTGGGAATTCCTGGCTTTGGACTCCTCTCTTGGCTTCGCAGGAGGTAGGTGCAGACTTGGTGGACGCCAAGTACCAGCACACTGAGCCCCGCCTGTCTATCTACGGCCGCAGTCCTGATGAGTGGAGCAAACTCTCCACCTGGTTTGTCCGAAACCACATCTACTGCCCCAACATGACATGGATGATCCAGGTCCCCAGGATCTAGTATGTACCCACCCACTGGAAACCCTAAAGCCTGCCTGCATCTCACCTGCCTCACCTCCTCCACACCAACAAGGAATGTGCAGCACATCTGGACAGAAATAAGCTTTGTTAAACAGCACTCAGTACTGGGACCCGGGTGCCTGGTTTTGTCCACTCTGGGTTTAGCACTCTCGATGACAGACAGGAGTTAGGAGGATCATTTCAGTTCAGTTTTCTAACCAGGTTTTTTTGGTTTTGTTTTTTAAAACAGGGGACTTTATGCAGATCACAAAATAACTTATTGAGAATGATTAAGACTTCGGATAAGAACTATATACATTTTACTATACATTTTCTTTCTCTTGGTCTTCCTCTCTGTGTCCAGTTCACTCTGTCCCATGTGCATCTGTACGGGGGTGTACCTTTCTTGTATCAGAACCTCTACCACTGTCTGCCAATTGTCTCATCTATAAGTGCTCAAGTTCTCCATAATTAATGAGTATTTATCAGTAGTATTATCACCTGCTAATTACTCATTGCCCTCAGGGATGTTCATATCATTGATCTTTTATCCAACTTAAGTGTTTATATATTGTCTGGCCACCTACCTCCATGCTCTGTGTGCCCTGTGACAATGCAAGAGTTTTATCCTGTCTCTTTAGCCAAAAAAAATGTAACTTTTTGACTGGAGTAAAACATCCTGCCTAATATCATTAAGGCAGAGATATTAAGGCTTTAGAGTGTGGTGGTTAGAAGCATGGGCCCTGGCTCTGGACTGGCTATGCTTGAATCCTGGCTCTACCACTTACTAGCTGTGTGACCTTTGGCAAGTTGCATGACCTCTCTGTGCCTTAGTTTCATCATCTTTAAAATGGGGTCATAATGGTACCTAATTTATTGTGTTTTATGAGGATTAAATTAGCTAATACTTCTGGCCACTTAAAAGAGTGGATGGCATATATTGAGTGCCATATAAGAATTTGTTAGATTGCCCCCTGGCCACAGCATATCAGAGGTGTTCTTGATTACTGTTTCATGCTCACGATACCACACACATAAAAATCATTGAACCTTTCATGACAGAGTTCCCATACTCTTCATTTTCTATCTGGACTTAGCTGTGAACGTTTAGTTTTCTTACCACAGAGGATTTGTAGAAGATATAGGGGCACGTGGTCCAGCAAGAAATTTATACCTTCTATTCCAAACCCAAACTGAATCCTTCTTTATTGGTAACCAGGAAGAATGTACCAGAGTGGGGCTTCCCTGGTGGCTCAGTGGTTAAGAATCCGCCTGCCAATGCAGGGGACACGGGTTCGCGCCCTGGTCCGGGAAGATCCTACATGCCGCGGAGCAACTAAGCCCGTGTGCCACAACTACTGAGCCTGCGCTCTAGAGCCCGTGCTCCGTAATAAGAGAAGCCACCACAATGAGAAGCCCGCGCACCACAACGAAGAGTGACCTCCGCTCGCCCCAAGTAGAGAAAGCCCACGTGCAGCAACGAAGACCCAATGCAGCCAAAAATAAATAAATAAATAAAATTTAAAAATAAGAATGTACCAGAGTGGACCTAGGATGGAGACACTAGGTCTTCTCCTGAACATGGCGTTTAGTCCTTTGCTTGCCTTTGGTCCTTTGCTTTGAACTGTCAGTCCAAAAAAGCTTTACCTCCTAAATTCTCTTCATTCCTGCCTCTAGTGATGTGTTCCGATCTAAGAATTTCCTTCCACACTTCGGAAAGATGCTGGAGAATATTTTCATGCCAGTGTTTGAGGCCACCATCAACCCCCAGGCTCACCCAGACCTCAGTGTCTTCCTCAAGCATGTAAGCATGGCCCTGAAGGCCTTCCTATGGCTGCACATGACAGCCCGCCTACCTAGCCATGATTAATTCTTGATGCTTATCTCTGACATTTGGTCCTTGCCTTTGGAAGCTGAAAGTTTGTCTGAGGGCTGGGACCCTGCGTTCAGACTGAACCCATTACGTGGCTCACTCTTCTTGACAGATTACTGGCTTCGACAGCGTGGATGATGAGTCCAAACACAGTGGCCACATGTTCTCCTCCAAGAGCCCTAAGCCCCAGGAGTGGACCATGGCAAAGAATCCATCTTACACTTACTATGCCTACTATATGTACGCAAACATCATGGTGCTCAACAGCCTGAGAAAGTAAGTAGATGAGAACTGGAGCTAGAAGGAGAATCTATTTAACACACCTCTTTCCTCATACAGTGGCACCCTAGGTGGTTGAGGGCCTATGCTGCTGGGATGCTGCCAGCTGGCCCAGAGCAGAAATTTCTTTCCCTTGTCTTTTTCTTCGGTTTCTTTATTTATTTAGGTGCAGGAATGGACAGTTTGGAGCCTTCAGTAACTTTCACAGTTCCTTTTCTTTGGAAGTTTAGGAATTTACGCTAATCACTGTGCAATTTATTATAAAATTCCATACATTTTACCCTTCTTGATATATCTGGGTAAGGAATAAATAGAGGACTATCATAATGGGGTTTTCTGGAAACGTTTCCCCGCTAAAGTGTGAGTAGGAGAAACAACGACATGGTGATATTGGTAAACTTTGGGTGGAAACTGAAGATGCTTCTGTTCAGGTAATCAAAACTTTCCTCCATACCCTCATATCCTCATTTTTTTTTTTCAAAAAGCCTGTGTTTGGGAAGAATTAAGATTATGATTTGGAATTGTCAGTTTTGCTGAATACTCTGGATACCCCACTCCCTTTCACTCCCTTTCAGAGTGTTCTGGTGTTTCCTACCAGATTTTCTTATAAATCACTCTATGCCCAGAATTGTTGCCAGGTCCCAGTCAGTCACCTGTGATTGCTATAGTAGCTCCATTTCCCTAGGGAACGAGGCATGAATACGTTTCTGTTCCGACCTCACTGTGGGGAAGCTGGAGCTCTCACCCATCTCATGACAGCATTCATGACAGCAGATAATATCTCTCATGGCCTGAATTTGAAAAAGGTGAGTTGGAAGCTCTCTTCTCAATATTAACTTTTATATTGGAGCTAGAGGAACAGAATTTTTTCCCTTATCACTCTGTCACAAGTCATTATCAACACTGGAATCAAATTAAAGTAGAGCAAAAAAAAGCTTTTTGAGATTATTTAGTGCATTTCATTTTACAGAGGCCCGGAGAAGTAAAGGAACTTGCTCAAGATTACCTAGCTAGTTGGTGGCAGGGAGGAGTTAATGCAGATCGCCTGACTCGCGTTTTAGAACTCTGACAAGGGATAAATCAGAGGCAGCTTGGCTTACCTGAAACTGGTTTTCACCAGATTTCATGTTATAGCATGTTTTAAAATGCCTCTGGTGTGAGTCAGAACTTTCTTGTAGAGAAAAAAAATGTTTCAAGGTGAAGTCTTTTGCCTAAGATGGACCGTCTAACTTAGACAATTAAAACGCAAACAACTGGGTTTGACTCAATGCTTCTGAAAATTGATCCCAAATAAATTTCTTCTAAATAGTATTTACATTTAAAAACTAGCATTCTTCTTTACAAGGGGATTTAAAGAATCGGTGATAATTTTGTTGAAAGGTAAAACTTGAGGTAACCAGGAGGTTTTAACTTTTCTAGTTTGTATCCCTTTTTCAACATTAAAAAAATTTTTTTTCACTCTTCCTTTACAGAGTCCTGTGTTACAGTATTTGTTTTTCTTAGCCCAGATTCCCATCGCTATGTCGCCATTAAGTAACAACAGCTTATTTCTAGAATATGCCAAAAATCCTTTTTTAGATTTCCTCCAGAAAGGGCTAATGATCTCACTGTCTACAGATGACCCGATGCAATTCCACTTCACCAAGGTACACATATGGAATTTTGAGTAATACAAGTATATTTTTGCTGAAATATTGTTTACCACCCAGAATTTTAACGTCGAATCAAGATATTTCATTATTCTTTTGGTGCAGGATGTGGGTTATTTCTTTTAATGCATTCCTTTTTCTTCCTTTCTTCTTCTTCTTCTTTTTTTTCTTTTTGGCCTCATTTAAATGAATAACCCAAGGAGCCCCTAATGGAAGAATATGCCATTGCTGCACAAGTCTTCAAGCTGAGTACCTGTGATATGTGTGAAGTGGCAAGAAACAGTGTTCTGCAATGTGGAATTTCTCATGAGGTAGACCTGCCCTTGATTGGCTGTCCTTCTGAGTTTAGAATTTGGTAACTTGAATATTGAAAAATTAGTTGGAGAAACATGTTGAAAAATTATTTCACAAATCATGTGCAGTTACTATGGACAGGGGCTAGAAAAAATTATTCTGTCTCTCTGGCCATGCTTTTTGGGCAAGGGAAATAAAATATACTTGATTTCTCAGCAGACCTTGCATATTGAGGTACTGGATGAGTGCTTTTAATGGTTTATTGTTTTCCTCTTGCCCATAGCTAACATAAGGAAGGAATCTTTGTGGAGGATGTAATTATTGTCTATATCAGGGTAAAAAGAGACAACAATCATTCTGTTTCCTTTTCTCTTATAGGAGAAAGCAAAGTTTCTGGGTGACAATTACCTTGAAGAAGGTCCTACTGGAAATGATATCCGAAAGACAAATGTGGCCCAAATCCGCATGGCCTATCGCTACGAAACCTGGTGTTCTGAACTTAATTTAATTGCTGAAGGCATTAAATCAGGAGAATAAAACAAATAAACCAAATAATAATATGGGTGAGATTTTCATTGTAGAGTGTGAATAACAATAGTTACCAGTTATTGAATCCCTACTACAAGCCAAAGATTGTATTGGATATTGTTCCATTGACATTATTTCATTTAATGTTTTGCACAACTTTATAGGTATTATTACCTCCATTTTGGGGAAGATGAGTAAACTGAGGTTGGTGAAGTTAATAACCTGCACAATTGTAGAACACAGGGAATATAGCCAATTTTTTTATAATAACTGTAAATGGAATATAACCTTTAAAAATTATGAATCACTATGCTGTACACCTGTAACATATAGTAGTGTACATCAACTATACCTTAATTAAAAAAAGAAATGACCTTTGATTAAAAAAATAAGCTGCATAAGGAAGCACCTAGTGAGAGGTAGCAATGGAGACCTGGGTTTTTCTGACTCTTGAGTCTCCATGACTTCCAGGCAAAACGGTTATTAAGGCAGGGCAAAAATACAAGCAAATGATGGGACTTCCCTTGTGGTCCAGTGGTTAAGACTCTGCACTCCCAATGCAGGGGGCCCGGGTGCAATCCCTGGTCAGGGAACTGGATCCTGCATGCCGCAACTAAAATATCCTGTTTGCTGCAACTAAGACCCGGCACAGCCAAATAAATAAATAAATATTTAAAAAAAACAAAAACAAGCAAATGATTTGATATAGGGAGAATGTAGGCTTTTGGTTTATAGAATGAAACTTGCTATAGGCACTTAGACTTCTGAAAACTCCTTTTGACAGGATACATCTGAAGGGCGGCTTTCTTAGACAAAAATAGAACAGGTGTACCCCAAGATAGAAAATCTGTAATTATGAGTTATTATACTTATGGAGAATTTATCTTACGAAAGGATTCTTAGTTTTAAGGATATAATTGACAATAAAGTTATAGTCAGCTGTAGTGGTACGTTTTAAATGATTTCACTTACCAAAATAAGATACACATGTAACTTTTTAGAAACATTCCTGTTACTCAAGGTCAGGTGGAATTCAATCCAATTAGCCAGACCATACTTCTATACATATACAGTTGTGCTGCCATCTAGTGGTTGGGCTGATACTTCATTCCACTTATTCAATAAACAATTACTGATCAAACATCTAAAGTACCAGGTACTATTCTAGGCAGCAAAGGTATAAAGAATAAGATTTCACTTCTACTCTCAAGTTATTCACAGCAAGAAGTTATAGCATGAGTAGATACAAATGTGAAAAAGAGCATTTTGTGAAACATCTCAGAAAGTAATGACGTTTCAAATGGAAAAAAAATTAAAAGCAAATTCCTGCATGCTTCCACATTCTGTACAGGTAGCCATAAGCATAGGCGTGATCCCAACAGCATGTTTGTACTAGCCCTGGTGTTAGAATGCTCTCTCTGGTTTCTGAAGCTGAAGTTCTGTTTGCTGAGTATTTGTAAGTCCCTTGGAAAACCTGATTTTATTTTACCTTGGCCTCTTTGTCATCAAAATAATATAAATTGCCAAATTAAACTTTCTATTCTCAGATTTTAAAAGGCATTAACTACCATTATGTATATCTCCATCTTACCCATGAGAGGGCAGTAGAATACATACATGTTAATTCATTTATTAAATCCATGCAGATTTGGTTTCCAATTTGATACTTCGATCTGCTCATTTTGTCATATAATCTCCTGGAATTCAAAGTTTGAACTTTGAAATGAATTTGAATTTTAAAATAAATTCCAAAGCCACACTATTCTAGCCCCAAATTTTATCTTAAACAATTGTTTGGGAAGTTTTCTAAATACATAAGTGTTTTTTTTGGTGGTGAGCAGGAGGAGTCCATAAAGATCAGTGTTCAAAATTTACTACAAATTTATTTCCTCCTTGAGACATGATTAAAAATATGTCTTGTCATTCCTCTTTTTTCCCCCCATCACAGAAGAGACTTCCTGTTTCACTGTCCACGGCTCATGGTTTCACAGTGGTTTGGGATATGCAGCTTTTATTGCTTTGGCTACGTTGGCTTGTGACAGTCATCTGTGATGTGTAACCAAACACTGCTCTTTCTGGCCGTCTTCTATTTTGGTACCTCTATGCGAACAGATGTGGGGAGAGTTTGATCACCAAATCCAAGAGGTTCTGGTGGGGGTGGGGTGAGGTAGGGTGGAGTCGGGCGGGCAGAGACAGGGTGGGGTGGTTAGCAAGTGCCTGGGAAACAGGCTCAAATCATCCTTGACTCGCAGCCTTAGTGAAACTGGGCTGCTGCTAGCAGTAGGCACTGCGCCATGCACATACCTGAGTATGAGTGTGTTGCAGGCGTAGCGCTTAAGCATGTGTGTCACAACAGGGCGTGGGAGCCGACCTCAGGCACTGGGAGTATCAAAGGCACCCCTGCTCTGGGATTTCAAGCCTCAGGTGTCCGGAGCGTCATTTGCATCTGTGTATGTTTCAAGTAGGCGCTGTACTGCAATTGCCGGAGAAATGTTTGTTTCCTCCTTGAGCTCAGCCCGAGAAATGGTGCTGCTCTTTCACTGGAGACACCAGGCTTACTGAGCCCGGTGGCAGGAGACAATTCTATGGTTTCCTTGAGTGAGGTGCCATTTGGATTCCTTGATTAGGCTTTCTCTCGCGGGTGGTTGTGAGGAGTCAACCTTCGTGTAAAGTTCTGGTCCTTCGCCGTGGGGCCTGTCGGACGGCAGGCACGGCGACGGCGAAGGAGCTTTGGCTAGAGGCCCTCGGCCGGACGACAGTGGCGCCGGTAGCCTGCCTGCTGGGGCCGCACCCTTTCGGCGCCCAAGGTCCTGGGCAAGGTTCTGGCCCCTACGCCGAACTCCAGAGGGGGCGGTTCCCCTCTGGACAGTCCCCGGGCGGTGCCGGGGGCGGGCCCGACCGTGAGGGGTGGGAACAGGAACCAATAAGAACAGGGCTTTGCCGGGGCGGGGCCTGCGGCCGGGCGTGTGGGGGCGGGACGGAGCCCACCCAGAGTGGGAGCGAGCCGACTGGGCGCTTCTGCGCGGAGGACGAGAGCCTCGGAGCCCAGCCGCGGAGGCGGCGTCGAGGACGAGAGCAAGTAGGGGCAGGGCCACCCGGGCGGGGTGTGAGGCAGGGGCTTCGGACCCTCGTGGCGGAGGGGGTCGTACGCCGGGTGTCGGGAGCGGGGCCACGGAGCGTCGGGCGCCGTCGGGCCGCAGCGCGGGAGCGTGCCGGCGGAGGTGTAGGCGCTGGCCACGCACTCTCGGCACCTCCCCGGCCTGGAGGGACGCCCGAGCGTGCAGCCCGGCGCCCAGCGGATGCCGCGCGTTGGGAGCCCGCTCGTCGGCCTCGGCGGTTGTGGCGGAGCCTGGCTGAGGGTCTCCTCGCCGCTCCCCTCGGGGCGCGGGGACGCTCGACAGTCCTGGGGTAGAGGCAGGGAGCGCCCCGCATCCAGGAAGAAACGCGGGGCTCTCTCCAGGATTAGCCGCGGCGCTTGAACGTCGACAGGCTGAGACGACGGACTTTACATTTTTGCTTTTTTGTGCTTTGATTCTTAACAGAATCTGACGAGCACAGTAGTGAAAGTTGTCAAGTAGGATTTTGATTTAAAAATCTGGCATTGGAACATATAAGAGATTCTAACTAGTATGGCAGAAGATGATCAGAATATGAGTCAGGGGCTGGAGCCTCGGCCAGGACCCACATACCAGATGTGATTCCTCGGTCAAATCGACTTTTCTGGGCCTACGTTTCCTTAGCTGTAAAATCGAGATGCTCATGCATACCTGGGGGTATTCTGAGGGTCAGATGAGATGCGTGAGAGTATTCTATAAGTGTTAGGTATTGCATATTCTGTAAAACAGCTACTAAGTGCCAGGCACATAGTAGGCACGATGTAAACCTTTACCCTAAAGCTAGTGATTCACCTACAGTGTTTTAGATAAAGTCCTACATCTTCGTTTACTGTGTAAATAAATTGCTTAAGCTCATTTTCCACAAATCACCATTGTTGGAAGTGTCCGTTTTTAACTGATTAATGAGTTTTTCTAGAATAGCATATATTATCGATACACTGTTACTGAATCGTTTACCAAGAAGTTTGGTAGCAATCAATCTATGTCTTTGCTTTAGATAAATAGTTGTAGTTTAAGTTACCTGGTAAAGTAACCTGGGAGTATTGTTTCAAATTAGACTTGTATTGCTTTTGTAAGATTTAAGTCCTACAAAACAAAATTAATATATAGCCGCATTTTGGGGGTACAGCCTTTATTATAGACATGTGCATTATTTTCTTTGGGTATGTGTGTGAGGTGTTGCGGCGGGAGAGCAGAAATGAAAAAACAGAGTAGTAGTTTGCAACCAGCAGACTTTGACTAGGGATACTTATAGGCGTGTTCTGAAGTTGTTTCCCAGGCAGAAACCAGGAAATGTAGTAATTGTGTCTCTTGGCTTTTCATTAGTTTTTTTGTGTTGAGTGTGGCAGTAGATTTTTTTAAAAATGCAAACATAAAGGAAGAATATTAATTTTTCTGGTGTGACAATAAGCACTTTTCTAAAGCTGAAAATTACGTTTTAAATGATTTGTAGGAAGTCTTACATTATGGACAAGAATTTTAGACCAGTGGATACCAAGATCAAATTAAATGGAGGAGTAGAGAGAAAGTTTCTAGTGAATGTAATTTTTGTGTTGCTTTAACAGTTTTACATGTTTCAACAGTTCAGTGCAAGATGGATGCTTTGAAACACCAATTTCAAACATGTACTCCATGTATAAATTTTGCTGTGATTTATAATTTGTTGATCTTGGAGGACTGAAGCCTTATAGTCACGTTATTTATTGAGCACCTAATACATTCCAAGGCACAGTTTTAGCACTTATATTATATTCATGTATGGGCAGGATATAATTCCTTCCATCTAGGAGATTACACTTTACCAAGTGGGCTAACATAAGCTGTTTTTAAAACTGATGTTAACAATAACATCAACCAGCATTTACTGGGACCTCCTTTGGCCAGGCAGTGCTCTAGATTCTTTACATGCATTATCTTATTTAATCCTTACAACAGCATCATGAGGGGTGTTATTATTATGATCTCCTCATTGAGAAACAAAAAGGTTGAATAACTTTCCCATATCAAACAGCCTAGGTGCCAGAGCTAGGTAGGACTCAAACCAGACAGTTGGGCTCCAGAAATCCTGATCTTAACCTCTTCATTATACTGAGTTTAAAATTCTGTGAGTGAGATACAAATGAAATCCAACAAGCATTTAAAAGAAAGTTCTGTAAAGAACTTCTTCAAAAAGAAGGAAAGAAAGAGAGAGAGAAAGAAACTGGTATTGCAAGGTGTAGATGAAGGCATATCCAAGCTAAAATTTAATTATACTTTATATATAGGAGAATTTTTTTTTCCTGGTGAATGATGTGGGATTCTTTTTGTTTCTAAGCCCTCAGTCACTCAGTTACTGCAATTATGGCATTATCTTAATACTATAAGAGGTGATTATTTTTTAATAAGAAGTTTAAAATGTTTGTTCTCAGACCATAAGTTAAAGTTAGATTCAAGAAAAGAAAATGTTTCCCTGCCTTCAAGGTGCTTATAACTAGACATGTAAATAAGTCCCTACAATTTCAGTGTGATAAGAGTTATAACAGAGATATAGTTATAGAGTTAATGGGACCATTGATGAGGGAAGATAATTCTGTATATGGTAGGGAGGAGGATTAGTGAGAAGATACCATATTTAAATTTGGCTTTAAAGGATGAATAGGAGTTTGCTGAGTTGGGGAAGGGAACAGAAGATATGGATGAAAACCAGGAATATTATGTGAAAGTATATGGTATGTTTGAGGAATGTGTTGTAGTCCACATTGTCACTAAAAGTCAGAGTGTATAGAGATGAGGGGTTGGGCTAAAGAAGGTGGTGCCTGGAAATAAGCTGAAAAAAATAAAATTGCAGAGCTTGGTTGCCAATCACGTTAGGATCGCTGAAATTTCTAGAAATTAGGTAAGTGTGGGATTTCAATGCCTATCATTTGAAATAATGAAGATTTGCCCAGTTTGGCATAATCTTTCACTATAGAATATGGTGTTAAAGGTAGTTTTAATACTTTGAAGTACAGGATATACTATAAAACAACATACAGATTTACGCAAGTAAAAAGTTATGACTCAGAGAAAGAGAAAAAAGAAGTCTGCGGTGCCATTTGGTGAAGAGCCTGTTTATCATGCTGAGGACTTTGGACTTGATTCTAAAGACAGTGGAGAGCCAGCGAAGGACTTTAAGTAATTAGGAAAGATAACATGGTGGTGGTATGGTATAGAGGCTGGATTGGATGGAGAGGCAAAAGGTAGAGAGATAAGTTAGAAGGCTGTTGCTATTGAAATAGCCCAGATAAGAGTGGATAAGGGCCTGGAGTAGGAAAATAGTAATAGAGATGAAGAGGAGAGGACAGATGATATTACAAGACTTAAAAAGTGATTGGCTTTGAAGGTGAACAAAAAAGTAAAAACTTAGTTTCTCAGCTTGGGAAACTGTGGATAGAGGAACTTGGTTTAATTTTTAATGTGAGGGGAAGATAATTGTTTCAGTTTTGAACATGGTGAGTTGGAAGTGTCTATGGAGCATTCAGATAGAGATGTCAAGAGAGGATCCAGAGCCCAGAAGAGAGGCCGAGATTGGGGATTCAGATTTCGGAGTTAGCCAGTAAGTGGAAATTGAAGCCGTAAGAGCAGATGAAATTGTTTGGGGGGAAGACAAGGAATTAGAAGAGAAGAGGGCCAAGGATAAATTATTTGCTTTGTATGAATAGAAGGGATTCATTTATACTAATTTTCTTATTAATTGTGATTATAAAGAAATTAAATGGGTTTTAGTTGAAGATTAAACAGCTTTTACATCCAAATGAATCCTGTTCTTTTAAAATTTCACTGGGAGTTACTCATTTATTCCCAAAGTGTATTGCCCAAACAATTATAGGAGTACCTCTTTGTAAAAAAAAAAAACAAAATCTTTATAGCAAATTCACAGCCAATCAAGAAAGTAGATCTTCTGGCTTTATGATAGAATTCTTTTTCCTCCTCTGTACTTTCTAATTCCATGCTTATAATAGATGGGCCCCAACTTAAGATGGTTCCGCTTCTGATTTTTCGACTTTACAATGGTGCAAAATTGGTACGTACTCAGTAGAAACTGTACTTCGAATTTTGAATTTTGATCTTTTCCTGGGCTAGCAGTATGTGGTGTGATGCTCTCTCCTAATGCTGGGCAGAGGCAAGGAGTCAACCTCCCAGTCAGCCACATGATTATTGATACAAGGATAAACAGCCGATACACTTATAACCATTCCATACCCATAGGACCATTCTGTTTTTCACTTTCAGTACAGTATTCAATAAATTACATGAGGTAGTCAACACTTTATTTTAAAATGGGCTTTTATCAGATCTTCCTCAACTTACCATGGGGTTACATTCTGAAAAACCCATAATAAGGTGAAAATATCATAAGTTGAAAATGCATTTAATACATCTGACCTACCAAACATTGTAGCTTAGCCTAGCCTATCTTAAATGTGCTCAGAACACTTATATTAGCCCACAGTTAGGCAGAATCATCTAACACAAAGCCTATTTTACAATACAGTGTATTATCTCATGTAATTTATTGAATACTGTACTGTATATGGAAAACAGAATGGATGTATGTACAGAATGGTTGTAAGTGTATCACTTTTTCACCCTCATGATCCTGTGGCTTACTGGGCGCTGCGGCTCTCTGCCGCTGCCCAACATCGTGAGTATCATACTGCATATCACTAGCCCAGGAAAAGATGAAAATTCAAAATACAGTTTCTACTGAATGCGTATTACTTTGGTAACATCGTAAAGTCAGAAAATTTTAACTGGAGCCATCATAAGTTGGGGACTGTCTGTAGAACCTGTTTACGTTGAATCAAAGGTAAGAAAGCATATGACTTTCCCCTCACTTGGTTGTTAGCTCTTAGAAGTCAGAGATAGTGCTTTAAAAAAAAAAAAAAAGCCTCCCATATATTTAGATTATCAATAAATGGTTGATTCATCTTGATAACCAACTTATTCAATCTTGGCTCCAAATGGCTTAGCCATTTCCAAAATTCATTTTCATCTTCAAAGGGTGAAGGTTTGTCAGCACTGAGGAGATTCAAAAGAAAGTGTTACGGCTTTGAAGGCATTTTCAAACAAGCAGTTTCAAAAATATTTTCCTAATTTGTAGTATCATTAGAATAAGTGTATGATCTTCTAAGGCAGGGCGTGGAAAACTTTTTCTCTGAAGGGCTAGATAGTAAATATTTTAGACTTTGTGAGCCATACAGTTTGTCATAACTACCCAGTTCTGCCAAAAAAGAGCCATAGACGATACTTAAATGAATGAGTATGGACTGAGGTCCAGTTAAAGTTTATTTATGGACATTGAACTTTGGATTTCATAGCATTTTCACATGTCACAAAATGTAGTTATTTGATTATTTTTTCAACCATTTAAAAATGTAAAATTCTCAGAGGCCAAAAACAGATGTTGGGTCACATTTGACCCACAGGTAGGCCATAGTCTGCTGACCCTGTTCTAAGGGGTGTTCTTTGAAGTACTTGGATTTGTTAGTTTAGTTTTTATAAAATAGTTCTTCAAAGTTATACCTCCTGCTTCTAAATTCTAGTACATTTCTTAAAACATCTGAAAATTTTTCATTCATACTCTGTTTCTCATATAGAGTAATTAGAATACATTCTCTTCATTAGTTTGGAACCCGAGATACAGAGAAATAGATTAACTTGTACACTGTCAGAATCAAAAATATGTTTGAAAATATTTTTCAGCATTCAGTATTCCTTACTGAACCAGTTAAACAGCAATCTTTTTGCCTCAGCGAAAGTGGGGACATTGAAAGCTAGGTGGAATAAAAGGCCAAAACTGGAAGGAGTGTCCTGCACTGGTTCCCAGAGGGTTGGGCAGGATGGAATCTTTTATCTTTTTCCTCTTTGAATTGCGTGAATAATTTTTATCCCAAGGAAAACGAAACATGAAGTTTTTCTTCACTTCAGGGGCATTATAGCAGGTTATAAGATTGAAGGATTAAATAATGGTGAGATAAGAGGAAGAAATTTAAAGGACTTAACTTTTTCACATCTAGCCATCCCAGATGTTTCTCTTGCACCTTATATTTTTGAGGAGGAAATTTATGATATTTTTTTGCTTATAAATCTTAGATTCCTGGTTAGCAGCCTGAAAACATAACTTTAACATTCAGTTCAGGCAGTATTAATCCATTTATATTAGTTATAAGTAATATTTATGCTCTATTTCTTTAAGTTAGATTTCTGACTTTCATGGTTTTCATAGCAGAGATAAATGTTTACAACAGGGGGCATGGAGGACAATTATTAGTTTTTCTTCAAAGTTTAAATTCATAGAAGTGGCATATTTGTGGATTTTTTTCTGTGTGGATGTTAAGATATAGGACAGATGGAGGTGTGTGTGAGATTTGTTCTTGCTGCTACTTAAAAGATATGTGCTTTTTTTTCTTTCTCTCTTTTTTTCCATTTGAGTTACAAAAACAAAAAACTCTGGCTGTCTAGGATATTTTTGAGTTGGTTACTTAGCAATATGAAGCATAATTTTGTATTTAAATATTTATCTGTATTCTTTGATACTCTGGTTAAATAAGAGTCTGTTAAGGCTGATGATGTTAGGGCCTGCTGGGAGGAAACGACACAGCCTGCTTTACAGCAGTATTTACTGCAAAATCACCTTTTCCCTGGTTCCTACTTAAACTGTAAGGGGTAACATGGAACAAAAGAGCAGCATTATGTGAATTAGAGTGATGGTCAGTTTGGTGATGACTGTAATGCAATGGTTATTGCACAGTTAATTTATATTAACATAATTCAAGTTTGAGCAGAATGGTTGGTAAAAATGGTGAGACGCTATCTAACTAGGTTTTGTTTTTTAACTTTAAATGCATTCTTCAAGTGTGATGTTTTTAAGAGTTCAATGATAATTGTTATTTAAAAAGAAACTAGATCAATGTACCCTTTAAATGTACTGTTTAATTATTAGGAGAAGAAAGCATGTAGTAGAAAAAATACAGAGGCATGTTCAATAGCTGCATCTAGAAGTACAAAAATGTTGAGGAAATGGTGACTTGAGAAAAAGTGTAAGACTTTTTAAAAATGGGTTTATCAAATGTGCAAAACCTGACTAAAGTGACATATATTTGTATTAATGTTGCAAATGAAAATTAAAATCTTTAAAATTGAAAAGATTCTTGGAAACAGCATACTGGACTTTTCAATAAGCCTTTTAAAATATTTTCAAAGAGGACTTCCCTGGTGGTGCAGTGATTAAGAATCGCCTGCCAATGCAGGGGACACGGGTTCAGTCTCTGGTCTGGGAAGGTCCCACATGCCGCGGAGCAACTAAGCCCGTGCGCCACAACTACTGAGCCTGTGCTCAAGAGCCCACGAGCCGCAACTACTGAAGCCCGTGCGCCTAGAGCCCAGGCTCTGCAACGAGAGAAGCCACTGCAATGAGAAGCCCGTGCACCGCAACAAAGAGTAGCCCCCGCTCGCCGCAACTAGAGAAAGCCTGCACGCAGCAACGAAGACCCAACGCAGCCAAAAATAAATAAAATTTAAAAATATATATATATTTTCAAAGAAAGAAAAGAATATAAAATTATCTCAATTTCCCTTTTATTTAAGGACCATTCCTGAGAAAGATGCATTATTGTTTTATTTTGTTACATATCAGTGGCATAAGAGAAAAATGGCTACATATTTCTTGAAAAAAGTATTTGTCTAGAATGCATGGGTGTTATGTTTATGATGTTTGGTGATTAGTCAGTGGAAAATTGAAAATTGCGCCTCTTCGTGTTGACATACCTCTATTCTGTATCATTATGGGACATTCAACAATGCTTATAAGGTGGCTACCGTTTGATGCAGACTTTACAGTCCAAATTGTTGGGATCACTGATTTAAGTTTCACTATGCTTTTAGTTTGTCACATATGGTAGCAAGATAGTTAATAAGGAAGATTTTCTTGTGTTGTTTAAATTTAGCTCCAACTGTATGGGCATATTTATAGAAAAGGAATTGTTGATCCTCATAAGTTAAACTGGGAAAAATTTTTGAAGTAATTGTAAGTAGTGGAATAGCAAATATGATTAGAAAACATAGAGGAGTTATTTTAAACATTGTTTGAAGCTACTGATAATAGTGCTTTTTTTCCCCCAAAGGTCCACACTTACGTTTTATTGAGTATTTCCTCAAAGCACCCTTCCAACACTCAAGCAGAGGGAGGGAGGGAGGGAGAGTGACAGAGACAGAGAGACAGACACAGGCAGAGACACAGAGACAGAGAGACAGACAGAGACAGGGATGGACATACAGACAGTAGTCAAAACAGCACAACTTACAGTGCAGGCATCCTCCTGCTTTCTTCTGAATGTCCAGGGCAGCCGGACTACTGGTCTCCTTGAAGCTTTCCCTCCAGCAGAAGCAGTAGGCTGGGCATGAATGAGCACACCGCCCAGCAGGTCGTTGCTGGGCTCTCTTTCTGTCCCATTTGTTCTAAGGGCTTAGAGTGCTCTTTGGAATCACTGTTTTACGTATACAAAGCTTTGGTATGTGCTGAAAACCCTCTGAATCTCTTGGGTGTATTGAAAAATATTGAAAGTTATTAATTATTATAAAGGAGACTTGCTGAGTAGCCAAGTTTTTAAAATGTTTTATTCAGAGCTAATTATACCCATTTACTATGTCACAGCAGAGTTTGATAATTGTTAAGAGGTAAGGAGCTAAGCAGATTGTGGGAATCTAGAATTTTTCTAGTTGAAAAACATTCTCGTTTGGCAGGTGTTTTCCAGTATTTTTGAATAGCAAAATTTGCATATTTAACTGATATTTTTGGCAACCTAGTGAACTAAATTTGAAGCTATATGTCTAAGGGTTCCAAAACATTGTTATGGCAAGTAATACTTGTACTCTTTTACTCTTTCAAACATGTTGCTACATCTGGAAGAGAGCCTTATCATTAAAGAAAATTTGAACAAAATAAAATGTAGAGATATTGTAAAATCTCATTTCTCTGTCTCCAAACTTTTAATTATTATTTTCCTGAGGGGAAGTTTAAAACATAAAGAAAAACATTTAGCTAAAAGATCCATTTGCCCTGCATCAATAACTGAGTTCAATACGGATTCCAAGAAGAAAATGAATTCTTACACCTTAGTTCTTAATTTACTCTGAAGAGATTATGAATGATATTGCTAACCATCATTTTGTATTAAGACCAAAGAATTTCCATTACTAAGTAGAATGAGTATGGTACTATTTTTACCGTTCACAACAACTTATTGTTTCATCTAGGGTTTTCAACCCTGACCCAATATAAAGCAAAAGAGTGCAAGACTTTATAGTGAACCTAATAAGTATGTAGTAACATTGTCCTTGTGTGTTCCAGACTGGAATTAATTTATGAACAGGAAAGGTCACTCATTGCATTACGTTGACTCTTTTCTAATTTTAATATTTATATTATGTATTAATTTTGGAATTTTAAATGTATTTAAATAATGACCAAATATTTGATGTTAACTTTATGTTTTACTTTATCATATGTAGTAAGGTTAATTATTGTTTTGTGAAACTTCTGTTTCAGTTGTGTGTGTGTGTGTGTGTGTACTATGAATCAAATCTATTTCTTACCATGGGTTTTGGTCAGAAGGGTTTAGGAAGCATTGGCCTACAGTGCAAGAGAAAGAGGATTTGATTCGATAGGCGAATCTTTTCTCCCGCTAAGCAGGCTCAAGACCCTTAGGGATTGTGTGTGTGTGTGTGTGTGTGTGTGTGTGTGTGTGTGTGTGTATTCTGAAAAACCATACCAACCTATACGACTGCTGTTACTGCTCTTAAATGATCCCTCTTTGATTTTCCATTCCTCCTGCAAACAATTATGATTGCTCACTCTATTTCCTTCCCTATTAACATTATGTGTGCCTACTTTCCTTGTGTTTATTGCTTCCCTCGAACCCAGTTTCTCCCCACATACATGCCTCTCCTTTACCCAGTGCCTTAGACTTCAGTTTTGCTCTCCTCATATCACTAGGTTCCTTTGCTCCACTGATCTCTGTTGTGCACAAGAAGCAAGGCATTCCCCCTGCTGGAAATAATTACTAGTTTTCCTATCTTTGGCTCCGGTTTACTTTGTTCACTCTTGTGCCCAGCTTTAGGAGACAGATGAAGAATCACGTAGGTAGGCCAGACCCTCTATGAATCATGTTTCCAACTTCAATTGAGTGTACTTCCATTAATCTATTAATTACCCAGCTCATTGTTGAGCAGTTCTTAAAAATTTTATCCTCAAGTAGATGGGCTTTTTCTCTAAATCTTAATATGGCTATTGTAATTTTCAAAGATTAAAGTTACATGGTATGAGCAAGCTTAACTGATTTGGTCTGGGTCTTAAGCATACACAGATCTTCTCATCTTTTTTCCAGATCCATAAGAACTGTCATACTTCTCAGACTCCTGACTCCTCTTTCTTCCGTGTGACCTAACTTTCCCCTCCCTCTTCCACGTATTTATTATATCCTTCATTATTTTTTTGCTGCATTTTAAAAATATATATAGGTTTTTTTCCCCAACCTTAAAGCATTGTATTTAAAATTGCTTCCCCTTTTTGATCTTCTTTTTATTATTGACTTTAAAATAAATGTATTCATACTTGATCCATTTTCTCACTAATTTTCTCCCTAAGCTTTAGCTGTTATCTGCCCTCACTGTCCTTTTTTTTTTTTTTTTTTAATTATTATTTTTTTGGCCGCACCTTGCGGCACGTGGGATCTTAGTTCCTTGACCAGGGATTGAACCCATACCCCCTGCAATGGAAGCGAGGAGTCCTGCCTAACCATTGGACCACCAGGGAAGTCGCTGTCCTCACTGTCTTTTGACACCATTTATTTAATGCCCTGTTACCAAATACAAGGACCCTTTCTCGGTCCTTATTCTCCTTACCTCTTTCTTTTCTTCTTAGGACATTTTCCTTCCATGATTATTTGTGATCCACATTATCCTGGTTCTGTTACCTCTCACTAGTCTTTTTTCCACTCTATCTGATTCTCCCTTTTCTTTCCATCTATAGTTCCTAATCATGATTAATGTTCTCAAAGGTTTAATCCCTAATTCTTTGCCTTTCAAAAACTCTCTGCTTATGTATGTATATGTATGTAACTATGTATTCTTGCTTTTTTCTCTGTGATGTCTCTTTTAAACCTTTACCCCCCTTAAACCTTTGGCTTTTCTATCTCTCACTTTACTCTCAGCAAATAATTGCATATATTATTTCAAAGAGAAAATAGAAGCCATTAGAGGGGAAGTTAATCAACATACAGACCCCAAACCTACAAATGTACCTGTGTCTGTGTCTTTCTTTCCTCATTACCTTCCGTTCCCGTGGAAGAGCTGTCCCTCTTTCTGTCAGATGCTAATCCCTCCAGTTCCATTTGGAGGCCATGCCTTCTCTCCCACGTGGCGTTTGCTCTCTGCCATTGTTTCTTCTCTATCCTCTACTGACTCCTTTCCACCAGTGTTTAAACAAGCTTAGTTCTTTTCTATCTTAAAAAAAAAAAAAAAAGCTTTCCTGGGCCACATGTTCCTGTACAGCTACTACTCTCATGTCCACTTGCCTACCTGGATAAACTCCTTGAAAGTGTTGTTTGCAGTTTCTGTTTCCATTTGTTCTTTCCCATCCACTTCTCAATTCACTATGCTCTTCCTTCCTTCCACTGAATCTGCTCTTGCCCAGGTCCTAATGACCAATAGACACTCAAGTCTTTACTTTGTTTGACTTTTGACAGTGCACTGTTGACCATTCTTTTCTGTTTGAAAGGTTCTCTTCCTTTGGCTCCCATGATTCCACATACTCCTGGTATTTTCTCCTTTCTTTTATCTACTTTCATGACTTAAATGACCATCTATGATAGAAGAAGACTGACCCAGAATGTCCTAGAACTGACCTGTTCTGGATTAGTAATGTTTTCAGAGTTTATAAAGCTTATCTCTAACAGAGCATGGTGATCTATAAAAGTCAATTTAAAAATGAAATATGTTTATTTAGTAATACTGTAAAGGATTTGTGATATGGTATGGTAAGAAATAAATTTTATTTTAAAAAACTTAACTACTGTTCTTTCTGTTTTTAATTCCCACAATACGTTATATGAAGTGGGTGCTTAGAAAGTATTGGATGAATCCTTTAAAAAGTAAGTTGTATTTTATGAAACAAGTGCTATAAAAGTAATTTATGTTTATTTTTTAAAATTAGATAAGCCAAAAGAAAACTGAGCCATAGTTCTAATACCCAGAGATAAGATAATCACTGTTAACATTTTGGTGTTATATACATATTCACTTTTTTATTCATATAGTTTGTTTTTTGTTTTTTGGCTTTGCCGTGTGGCTTGCAGAATCTTAGTTCCCCAACCAGGGATTGAACCCGCGCCTGAGGCAGTGAAAGCGTGGAGTCTAACCACTGGACCGCCAAGGAATTCCCTCATATAGATTTTAAAATTAACTTATACTATACAGTGCTTTATAACATTCTTCTTTTACTATGAACGTGTATGACTTCATAATGTTCCATTGTATGGATTTACCATAATACATTTAAGTCCCCTATTGGAAATTTAAGTTATTTTGAATTTTACAGTATTCTAAATCTACTCTTGTGTGTATGTATGTGTGTGTGTGTGTGTGTGTGTGTGTGTGTGTGTGTATCTTTGTGAATTTGTTCAATTATTTCCTTAGGATAAATTATTGGAAGTGATGTTTCTACATCATCATATATGTTTTTTAAAAAGCATTTATTAGGGCCTTATTTAATATAGAAAGATATGAAGAATGCAATTTATTTATTTTTTAAACATCTTTATCGGAGTATAATTGCTTTACAATGGTGTGTTAGTTTCTGCTGTATAACAAAGTGAATCAGCTATACATAAACATATATCCCCATATCTCCTCCCTCTTGCGTCTCCCTACCACCCTCCCTGTCCCACCCCTCTAGGTGGACAAAAAGCACCGAGCTGATCTCCCTGTGCTATGCGGCTGCTTCCCACTAGCTATCTATTTTACATTTGGTAGAGTATATATGTCCATACCACTCTCTCACTTTGTCCCAGCTTCCCTTTCCCTGTGTCCTCAAGTCCATTCTCTACGTCTGCGTCTTTATTCCTGTCTTGCCCCTACGTTCTTCAGAACCTTTTTTTTTTGTTTTTAGTTTCCATATATATGTGTTAGCATACGGTATTTGTTTTTCTCTTTCTGACTTACTTCACTCTGTATGACAGTCTCTAGATCCACCCACCTCACTACAAATAACTCAATTTCGTTTCTTTTTATGGCTGAGTAATATTCCATTGTATATATGTGCCACATCTTTATCCATTCATCTGTTGATGGACACTTAGGTTGCTTCCATGTCGTAGCTATTGTAAATATTGCTGCAGTGAACATTGTGGTACATGACTCTTTTTGAATTTTGGTTTTCTCAGGGTATATGCCCAGTAGTGGGATTGCTGGGTCATATGGTAGTTCTATTTTTAGTTTTTTAAGGAACCTCCATACTGTTCTCCATAGTGGCTGTATCAGTTGACATTCCCACCAGCAGTGCAAGAGGGTTCCCTTTTCTCCACACCCTCTCCAGCATTTGTTGTTTGTAGATTTTTTGATGATAGCCATTCTGACAGGTGTGAGGTGACACCTCATTGTAGTTTTGATTTGCATTTCTCTAATGATTAGTGATGTTGAGCATTCTTTCATGTGTTTGTTGGCAATCTGTATATCTTCTTTGGAGAAATGTCTGTTTAGGTCTTCTGCCCATTTTTGTATTGGGTTGTTTGTTTTTTTGATATTGAGCTGCATGAGCTGCCTGTATATTTTGGAGATTAATCCTTTGTCATTTGTTTCATTTGCAAATACTTTCTCCCATGAAGATTGCAATTTAAAAGACCCATTATTTGACCGTTCTGATAGATCCTGTTTTAACATTAAAAACAACAGCAACAGGGGCTTCCCTGGTGGCGCAGTGGTTGAGAATCTGCCTGCCAATGCAGGGGACACGGGTTCGAGCCCTGGTCTGGGAAGATCCCACATGCCGCGGAGCAGCTGGGCCCGTGAGCCACAATTACTGAGCCTGCGCGTCTGGAGCCTGTGCTCCGCAACAAGAGAGGCCGCGATAGTGAGAGGCCCGCGCACTACGATGAAGAGTGGCCCCCGCTCGCCACAGCTGGAGAAAGCCCTCGCACAGAAACGAAGACCCAACACAGCCATAAATAAATAAATAAATAAATAAATAAATATTTAAGAAAAAAAACAAAAAACAAAACAACAAATACATAAGGTCAAGCATTGTAAGAAGTTATAAAATGAGGAGTAAAAAACTTGCTCCCCTACTCCCAAGTCCTTCTCACTGGTAGCACTGTAGGCAATTTCTTCCATATCCACCATAATTCAATAAGCAGGGCTTATAAGATTCAGTCTTGTAATAACAAAAAATATGGTCTGATTGTATAAAAAGTACCAACGTGAAGATAATGAAACTTTTATTGACACAACTGACCATATACTGAACTGAGAATGTCCAAATGATCATAAGATGATCACTTCCTAACCACCTTTTTCTCTGCTTTGAGGAAGACAAGAGATCTATCCCACCCACCCCCATTTCAGAAAAGGGGACTACATAGGGTAGGAGTCAGTTGTGTAATATCCAAACTCACATTATTGCAAGGTATGTGTATGGATGTGTGTGTGTAGATATATGTGTATCCTTTTTTAAAAGTCTAGAGAAAAGGAACCATAATTGAGATATATTTTCCCCACTTTTATTTTGGACATCTTTCCATATCTGCACACAAGTCTCTACCTTATTCTTTTAATACATGCATAGTATTCAATCAGGATGTCCTATGTAATTGAGCAGTTTGTGTATTACACATAGACATCCAGGTGAGGGGCTGAAATTCAGCCCAAGGTCCACTTGTCAATACTCTATGCCTGTCTGCCCCTTCCCACAAGGATCCTCTTCTCACCCTGCTCTGCCTCTGATAACCCACACCAGGCCACCCGTCAGGCTGGCTACCCCCTCATCCTGCTCCAACACTAACATCTCACAGAGGCTGCCCCTCTGTGGAGTTGCCCTCTTTACCCTGTGTGGGTCCTGACGGTCCACACTCGCAGCCCTCCTACACAGATGCTTTTCTTACTCCTCCTGCTCTGGTGCTTTGATAACCTGCCCTGTTGTGGCTCCTTAGCATCAGGCATGGATGCCTACCTCACTCTGTTCCACCCAATGGCTTTCAGCTGAATTGTTCAGGAAGAGAGGGGAAGAGCTGGTAATAATTTTTTATCTTAGTAATAACTTTGTTTCTGTATGATATTGTTGGGCCTGAGGGTTAGTATATTGCAGAACTAATACTTTTATGTGTTTTCAATGGTAATTTGAGGGATAGGAGATATGTTTAATAGCTGTGTGAATGCAGTTTTACTTTTTGTTGCTTTTATATTGTAAAGTGAGATAAGATACCCAGTGGATGTATAATTTTGGGATGTGATTTGAAAACTTGAGAAATCTGTCTTCTGGCTTTTTTAAAAGCTTTAGTATAAAATGGGAAGTTACATTGTACAATGGATATGAATGTATGTTTTTAGGAGAGCCTGTTATGTCTCAGTTTTAAACCTTGAAAAGTACATCTTCTTATACAGTATTAAAAAGAAAAGCAGGATACAATTACATATACACTATAATTGCAACTGTATAAAAATATCTTATGAAATAAACAGGAAGGAAATATACCAAAATATACCGGTATGCTGGATATGGTAGGCTTATAGATATTTTCCCCGTTTTCTATACTTTCAAAATTTCTAAAAAGTAGCAGTATTACTGTATGACTTTTAAAATCCCTTTTTGAAAAATTGCTTCTTTTTAGTTTCTTTTTAGTTTTTAGGAATTTGTTTCAACCTTTGTACACTCAAGGAAGTAAGAATTTTGCTGCTTTTATTTTCCAATGTCTTGCTAAGAACTTAGCCAAGCTTGAGTTTGTGATTTAAAAACTAGGTTATTTTAAGGTTATTTGAAGTATTTACAAAGCTGAAAAGTTCTAATTTGGGACAGTTATTTCTTACATTAGAGGGTTTTTTTTTTTAAAGGATAAATAGATCAAAAAGATTAAGATAAAACTTCATTTAGAAGATATACAGATGGCCAACAAGCCCACGAAAAGATGCTTAATACCACCAATCATCAGGGAAATGCAGATCAAAACCACAATAAGATATCACCTCGTATCTGTTAGCATGGCTGTCATCAAAAAGATAAGAAATAACAAGTGTTGGCGAAGATGTGGAAAAAAGGGAACCCTTGTGCACTGTTGGTAATAATGTAAATTGGTGCAACCACTACAGAAAATAGTATGGAGATTCCTCAAAAAATTAAAAATAAAACCACCATAGGATGTAGCAATTCCACTTCTGGGTATTACCTGAAGAAAATGAAAACACTAATTCGAAAAGATATCTGCACCCCCATGTTCATTGCAGCATTGTTTGCAATAGCCAATATATGGAAACAACCAAAGTATTCATTGATAGATGAATGGATGAAGAAGATGTGGTATATATATACAATGGAATATTAGTCATAAAAAAAGAATGAAATTCTGCCATTTGCAACATGGATAGACCCTGAGGCATTGTGCTGAGTGAAATAAGTCAGACAGAGAAAGACAAATAGTGCATGATCTCACTTACATGTGGAAACTAACAAACAAATAAGCAAAACTCAAGTTCATAGGTACAGAGAACAGATTGGTGGTTATGAGAGGGGGATGGTGGGGATGGTGGGCAAAATGGGTGAAGGGGTCAAAAGGTACATACAGACTTCCAGGTATAAAACAAATAAGTGATGGGGAGGTAATGTACAGCATGGCAACTATAGTTAATAATACTGTATTGCATATTTGAAAGTTGCTAAGAGAGTAGATCTGAAAAGTCCTCATCACGAGAAAAAAAATTTTTAATTTTGTAACTATGTATGTTGATGAATGTTAACTAGACTTATTGTGGTGATCTTTTCACACTGATAGAAATAGCAAATCATTGTGTTGTGCATCTGAAACTAATACAATGTTACATGTCAGTTATACCTCAATAAAAAAAGATAAACCTCATTTAATTATGCAGATAGTTATTAACATTGCATTAATGTAGTGAAATTCTAAAGTTTCATGTTATTAAAGTTATTTTTATATGTAATTTTCCACATTGTTTCGTTTTGTAAAACTTCCTCTTCTACTGAAACATTTATTTGACTGTGGTACCTAAGCAGTCTTTAAAATTTAGCTCTGAGCCAGCTCTTTCTTCCCCCCAGTCAGGACTTGGTACTAGTCCCCGCTCCCTCCTGATTCAGGGTACGTGTTAAAGCCCTCTGAGTGGTTATCTTGTGGTTATAGTCACTTGGCTTGAGGTGGGCAGGAAGTATCTCCCCCTTTTCCCTTCGGAGGCAGAGAAACATAGACCACCTAGTTTCTTTAAGGAAATCCTCTCTGTTGTCCCTTGTAATCCTTACAATTAAAGAATTGAAATTCTTCTCATATCCTCTTGACAAGGGTAGTGAACCAGGTTTTGGCCACCCCACTTTATAAGCCTTGTCCTTCTCTGTAGAGTAGGGAAGTGTTTGACTCCTTTTGTTTTGATTTTGGCCTTTGAGCCCCCTGCAGAAACTCAGAGAGGACAGGAAAAGTTGCATTTGACATCCTGTTATATTAGCTGATGTTATTGTTATGTCTACCCACAAAAACAAGTAATATATAGTGGTTAAATGCACAAGCTTTGGAGTAAAGCGGAACTAAGTTTGTGTTACCTTGGGTAACCTACGTAACCAGTTCAGTTTCAGCATCCTCATCCACAAAATGGAGGTAATACTGACTGTCAGAGCTGTGAAAATTAAATGTAATAATCTAGGTAGGTACTAAACACAGTGGTTGGCACATGTAAGCACTTAATAAATGAATAATTATTGACATTTAAAATATCACATTTCTATAAAACATATCTCTTCTGTACCTCCTGGATTTTTCGTTTACATTTTACTTGCTGAAAATATTCAAATAGTGGTAATTAGGTTCTACTCTCAGATCAGAAATATGTAAGAACTGAATTAGACTGAGAGGACTGCCTTGAATGTCAGCCATGCAATTAGATAACATTAAATACTTGCCTGTTAAATTATAGCCTTATTTATGGGAGAGGAACAGGGGTGTGGATAATGAACCATATCATTAGATTATTTAGAAAATATTTTTTAAGTTTTGAGCTTATGTATTTTCCAGTTTTTCAAAGTATCTTTATAAATTTATTTTTCTTGGGTAAATTTAGTTGAATATCTTTAAAACACTGGTATTGGTAAAACCTTATAGGCTAACTGCATTATGCTAGTCTTTTATTCAGTATAATTGTTATTTTTCAGTTCAAGGATGTGATTTAATCCATGTACTAATTAGCATATATGTTATAACAGTGGTTCTACTACAAGAAAATTCGTTTTTCTATGAATCCTGATATAGTCTTGGCTAGCTTCATGGTATAAGAAGCTGGTTTGGGAGGTTCTTTTCCAACCTTATTTAAGGCCTATTTCCTCAGTGGCCTTTGCAACCTTTTAGGACCAGTACATTTCTGGATATGGCATAATTTGCAGTAACCATACCTAGATTGTCTCTAAACTAGATTACTAACTGGAACACTACATTAAGGTCTAGCTGCAACAGAAGTATAGTTACTGTTGTGATTTCTAGCCTCCTTGATATTTAGACTGAGGAAGTTTTCCCAAAGCACATTCTTCTTTTCTTCTGCCTGTAGTGCATATCTCCCCTTCTGTAGGCTTCCTTTATTTTTCCCTGTCATTCAGGAAAGCCTAAGGACTATCCAGATGTAAATGACCTCTGTGGGCATGTATTTTACACTTCTCAAAAAATATCAGTAGTTCTTGGTGACTATAGTTAATAGTCAACAATGTTGTTGTAAGAGAGTAGATCTTAAATGTTCTCACTAAAAAAAAAAAAAAAAAGTAGTTGTGTGAGGTGACAAATATATTAACCAACCTTATTGTGCTGATCATTTCACAGGGTGTGTGTGTGTGTATATATATTAATATATATGTATCAAATCATCATGTTGTATACCTTAAACTTACACAATGTTATATGTCAATTACATCTCAATAAAGCTGAGGGGGAAATAGTTATTGCTTCTTCTGACTAGTTCTCTTAAGTCTCAAAGGGAAGAGTTGTTCACATTTTCTATTCATAGGATTTTGGGCCACCTGGTTATTTTAGCAGACCCCTGAATGTCCTCAGGTTCCTTTGTAAAATGGTGAACATTAAAGTTAATGCATGTGTAAGTTGCAATATCTTACTCTATACTCATGGTCTGCTGGGCGTGCACAAGACGATTTATTAGGATGTGAAAAGAGCATTAGAGTTATTTATATTTGTTTTCACCTCAAAAAGTAATAAGTTAAAAAAAAGAAAAAAGGTAATAAGTTAGGCTTTGTCAAATATTTAATATACAGATTGACACTGGTGCCTCCACTCTTACCAGATTTCATCTAAGGCATTAGTCCCAAGGGGAAGGTGTTCATTCCGCAACAAAAAAGAGTTGGCAGTGACATCCTCACTGGTCTTTTAGCTATTGTTCTCTTTTAGTTATTGCAACACATAACAGTCATATGTGTCCAGTTTATGTATGTCCAAGTAGGTGGATTTAGAAATTATGTTTTAAATGATAGAATCATTACAGTCCTTGAAAATAAGATGAGCATTGGCATGAAAATATTTTGTATCTCACAGTAGTTCTCTAGTTTGTTACGGAGAAGTAGTTTTAAAAGTTGCCAATCTTAAAATGTCACACAATTTTCCTTTACCATAAGAAACGTTCCAAAATTGTTGGTTTTCTGTGATGACAAGTGGTTATTGGCAAAAAAAAAATTAAATATAAACACATTTATTGTGTTCCTTAAAGGTAAAAGTTAATAATGAGAGAGAAATCAGTTATTTTTCTAAAGAAACTCATGATTTGGAGAGGGAATTTGATAATTGGGAATGTTTCCATTGCTATTTGTTATTGCCCAAAACAAAGTATGCGTGTCATCTATAAAACTCTCCTATCTGCACACTTAGCACTCTTGGAAACAATTTTCTAGTCTGTTTTAAGATCTTTCAAAGTAGTTTCAGGGGATTTTTAATCAGTTTGTTAAAAATGTAAATAATGTAATACTGTCCAATTAGTTTGCAAGTATAGTTGACAGACGTTGGAGAAGATGGAGGTATGCTAATCAAATTTCAACAAAAACTCTTGCTTAATTGGTGAATGGAATTTACCAATGAGTATTTTGATTCAGTCAATGAAGCTCTTCTTTCATTGGCTCTATGTATGGTGGCAAGTTATATTTTTCAGTTACTATGGCCCTTTATGTTAGTCAGCTCATGCTGCCATAACAAAGTACCACAGACTGAGCGGCTTAAACAACAGAAATTTATTTTCTCACACTTTTGGAGGCTAGAGGTCTGAGATTAAGGTGTTTAGCACGGTTGGTTTCTTCTGAGGCCTCTCTCCTTGGCTTTATAGGTGGCTGTCTTCTCCATGTGTCTTCACACAGTCTTCCGTCTGTATCTGTCTGTGTCCACATTTCCTTTACTTATAAAGACAACAGTCATATTGGATTAAGGCCCACCCTAGTGACTTCATTTTAACCTAATTACCTTTTTAAAGACTCCTTCTCCAAATAGTCGTATTCTAAGGTACTAGGGGTTAGGACGTCAGCATATGAATTTGGACATAATTCAGCTGATAGCACCCTTAGAATCAAGTATTGAAATAAACTGAATTTAGAACTAGATCTTTGAATTACTGTTTCAAGGAAAAAACGTCATGTTTAATCACATTGCTTTTACTTAAAATATTTGTAATTAATCATATTTTAGTGAGAGTGAAATGGTTATTTTACGTTCCTCTTACATATTTAATTTTTAAGAAAAGTAATAAAATGATTTTTAAAATATCTTTTAAATTTTTTATTTTTGTGTGCTTTATAATTTGCATGATGTTACTGTATTGTGTATGTTTATAACTTATAAATATACATAAATCATTCTTTTATGTTCATAGGAGTTTAGAACCAAAATTTGAAGACCCCTGACTTAGATATTGCCCCCTTTTAAAATGTCTTTCTATCATGAAGGGAATATGTTACATGATATTAATAATAACAGGGGTTTTGGAGTTCCAATTATACTTTCCCCACTTATGATAACATATATGACCTTAAAAAGTTATCTAATCTTGCTAAGCCTCAGTTTCCTCTTCTAGAAAATGAAGATATCTTCCTCTAAGGATTGTTGTAAAGGTTAAATGAGAGTATGCATGTAGTGCCTGGCAAATAAGAAATGTACAAAAAAGTCATTATTGTGGTGCTTATAATTATTTAAGTAAGTTGTTTTGGTATTACTCATTTATCTTTAAAGTATTCTAAGATGTTTTCCTATTCTACAAATGGGGCAACTTCATATCATTAGAGGCCCTTAAAGTAATAGGCATTGCTAATTTTCATAAACCTTTCCTTATTATGTATTCTTATAGTCAGGATTTAGTCTTTTATTTAACGAGTATTTACTGAAGGGTTACTATCTGGTGCATAGTCTTCTAGGTGCTGGGGATATAGTAGTGAAAAAGCTTACGTTCCAATAGGGGAGACAAACAATAAGTAAACAAATAAATAATAGAATTTCAGGTAAAAGATAAGCTCTATGGAGAAAATATAGCATGGTGAAGGCATAGAGAAATATGTGGGGAAAGAAGGCTTATTTGAGATAAGATGAACAGGGAAGGTGAAAACTGAGTACAAATCGAAAAATGAGAGAGGGAGAAATGATGGTGGCGTGGATTAATGTGGTAGCAGTGAAGATGGTAAATGGTTGGAGTTAGAGATATGTTTGAAAGTGGAGCCAATGAGAATTACCATTTGTCCTAGTAAGCTTGGGCTACTGTAACAAAAATACCATAGACTGGGTGGCTTGAACAACAAAAATTTAATTCTCACAATTCTGGAGTTTGGGAAATCCAAGATCAAGGTGCTGTCCAATCCAGTTCCTGGTGAGGGTCCTCTTCCTGGTTTGTAGATGGCCGTCTTCTCATTGTAACCTCCCAGAATGGAGAGAGAGATCATCTTTATCATGTCTCTTTTTATAAGGGCACTAATCTTATTCGTGAGGGCTTCACCCTCATAACTTAATTAACTTCCAAAGTCTCACCTTCAGATACCGTCACATTGGCAGTTAGGGCCTTCAACATATGAATTTCGGGGGAACATAAACATTCAGTCCATAACACCATTGGGTTAGTTATAAGGATAACTCCTAGGGTCACACAGCTGTGGCAAATATAACCTCCAGTAGTACCCAGTAGAATCAGTGGGCAGCAAAGAAGAGGACTTGTAGTCATTTGGAAGTTTTTTGAATAATGTGGGTAACCAACTATATAATACAATCACAAAGTTAGTATTATTCTAAGTCTTTGGCTTGTGCCTCAAAATTCTGAATATAATCTGCATTAAATCAACTATCATTTTTTATTCTTTCATTTTAGAAAAACCTCAAAAATTTCTGTGATGGATATCTCAACAGAGTTGGTAGAATTGTTAAAAGTCAATTTTTTTTGAAGAATTGTCTTTCTTACTTTGCAATTAGGCACAATAACTGCTTGAGATGTTTATGTTGTCTATTATTAGTAATATTAGGGTTTTTTAAGTTTCTTTGCTATTTTGGGAACCATTTTTAGTTACCTATAAGGCTGTTTCCTCTGATAGGAGTGAGATAAAAGGCTGATATCCTGTATGTGCTTGCTTTGAAGATTTGTTATTCAAGGAACAGTCAGCAAAATGGTAAAAGTTTTGAAAGGCAGAAGCCAGTCTGACATTTACTTTTTTTCCCCTCTGTTTCTTTGTTCCTTTATCATTTGCTTTAAAATAGTTTTAGCTAAATTTAATGATGTATTTTAGGCAATATTTCTTCCTGTGGCTTTTATTAAAAATTTATCTCAAGGCTTTACAAATTAAATGCTATATTAATATTTTAATTAAATATACTTAATAGAAATTTCAAAAAGCAAATACCATGAGCAGTTCAAATTCCTACCCATCTTCCTGAGTAGATTTTATTATGTTCAATTTTTCTCTGACGCATGTCTTAGCATCTTCTGCTGTAACAAGTACAGGAGTGACATTCTGAGATTTAGGTTCACTTTAGGTCTTTTAAGACAGCATTGCAGAAGCATTTACTCCTCTTGGCTATTAATGCTATCTCTCTTTTCATTTTCATCCCTAAATTTCCTTTTTTTTCTAAATATACCCAGCAAGAATGACTCCAGAATATTAAGATTCTTAAGGTCATGGAACGGTATAAAGAAGTATTTGTTGTAAGGAGAATTCAAAATTGGGAAACAATTACAGAACAGTATTAAATGTAATGGGAGCACACAGAAAGAGTGATTAACTCTGGGTAAAGGGCTAAGGAAGATCTCACAGAAAAACTTTGAACTGGTCTTGAAAGTACATTGTATGTTCATGAAGCAATTAATAGTAGCTATCATTTATTGAGCAGTTACTGAAAGCCAGGAACTGTCTTAAACATTTTATTTACATCATCTCATTTAATCCCCATAACAACCTTACAGAATAAATAAATACCTGTGTCTTTTGGGGCAGAGAGTGCTAAGACATATATCAGTTACTTAACCTCTTTGTGCCTTGTTTCCTCATCTGCAAAATGAGGCTAACAATACTATTTACCTCATGGATTGTCACAAGAATTAGATGAGTTAATATCGGTAAAGTGAGTAGAACTATGCCTGGCTCATAGTAAGTGCTCAATATGTATTACCTATAATCATCATGATCATTCTATAGATAAGGAAGTAGGCTTAGAAGGATTAGGTAATTTGACTAAGGATACACAGCCAAGAAACAAGTCTGGTGGTATTTGAACTCTGTGTAACTAGTAATTTTCTAGCTTTAAACCACTAGTAGATGCAAAGTATTCAATGTTGTTACCATGTAGCATGTGAGCAAAGGCAAGTGGCAGGAGTCAAAGCTGGAATCAAAGGGTGAAAGACCTCATATGTCATGTTAAGGAGTTTGGACTTTATCTTGTCACTGGTAGTACACCATGAAATATTTACAGGATTAATTTTATCATTTAAACCAGAAAGTATTTTAGAGCAAAATCATGATCATTTTTACGCATTATAAAAACACAGATGTGTGTGTACCTATGACTTTTTTTAAAGCTTTAAAACTCTTCATGATTTCCTTGTTCCAATTTTTTCATTAATATTGTTGGCCATATATTTATTTGTTTTGCCATTTTGTTAGTATTGAATATCACCACAAATAGTAGCAAGGGTCAAATGTTTAAGATATATTTGTGGAGAAAAAAAACTTAATACTGAGGAAATTATGCCCACTAATTTAACTTATTTCTGCAAAGTAGTGGGGTTGGGGGAGATATTATTCAATTTTGATAGCAGAACCTTGCTCTGTTCTTGAAAGTGCATGGTTCTTTGAGGGTATGTTTTGCTAATCACCTTGGTAGATTATGGAGTACCAGTAAAAGATTTTAACTGGTTTGTCACTTGATCATATCTAAGTTTTAAAAATAGCACTCTGGCAACAATATTGGAGGCGGGTTGATACTGGAGGAAGGTAGGCCATAGAGGAGGCTACATTATAGTAGATCTAGGAGAAGTATGATACGGCATAAATTAAGGGTTTTGTAATGGTAATAGAAATAAAGAGAGACATTCAGGAGGTTAGATTGGTGAGAATATGTACTGACACCCATACACATACAATATTTAAATAAGTTGTGGCAGTAATGTCGTAGGCATTATTGGGCACTTTGTACAAGACACTTTATATATTTTTTCATTTGATCCTTCCAATAACTCTGCTGGTGAGTCTTATTCCCTTGTTATAGATTAAGGCTGGATTGATTAAGAGTACGAGGCCACACCACACAGTAAGTTGTAGAGAATTTAAATTTAAATCCAGGTGTCTGCCCTCAAAGCCTGCCTTCCATGCACCGTGATGCCTCCCTTATAAATTAAATATTGTAGCCTCCACCTACGTTTTATTACATACCTATTTCTATGGTTTATTTCATTGATTGCTGAGTTAAAAGTTGTTTATTCTGTTCACCTAGGAATAACTTTCCTACATTGAGAGAATATTCTTGGCTCTTTGCCTCACTCTTTTTTTTTTTTTTTTTTTAAACATCCTTATTGGAGTATAACTCCCTCACTCTTAAAAAGAGATTTTGAAAAGATTTTTATTAAGGAAGCAAAATGTAAAAGGAGCATATTTTCTCTCCAGGATATTTCTTTGCACACTTAACCTCATAATAGTAATCACTAACAACAAATTAAATTGCAGTACATAGGTCCAGAAACTGGCTTTAATAAAAAATCAAAGACTGTCTGTTATTAAAATATCTGGATGTATTTTATTCTTCTCTGACAGCAGTTGCCTATTGTGATAATTTATGGTTTTGTATATTTTTACAGTGACTTACTTTGTTCTGTGTTGATACATAAAAGCCTTTGGGTTTCTGAAAAGTTTCAGAGCATGAAGGTGACCTAGCAGTAGACTGTTCTCTTTACAAATTGGTATCCTAATATCCTTTCTCTAAACTTGTGCTTTATACTGAAGTGGACTTTAATGTCTCTAGAGCAGAGACTTCACAAAATGTTTTGACCATACCCCACCATAATAAATACATTTGCAGTCTATCTATTACACATCTGAAATAAACATCTCTGAAGCAATACTTTCCCTTATTTACATACAGTGTATTCTGACTTTTTCTATTTCACACTATTCTATTTCGTTAAAAACATTTTATGACTTCCTCTTCTAGTTAGGGTTAGAAAGACTCGAAAAACATTTGCTCCCGTAGTAGCAAGAAAATCCTGGACAAAATAAAGATCATATATTTCTCTGGGGCTTGTGCACAACAGTGGACAGAAGGAAACTTTGATGAACTGAATTCCAAAATGAATGTGTTTATAAGTGAGTGGAAAGCCACAGCAACTTTCATACCTGGGGACAAGCACATGGTCTGGATACAAGTAGCCCTGCCATAGATGGTGAGGCTTTATAGAGGCAAGGGGAAATCTGCCAAGCCTTAGTTAACAGTATGGACTCTTGGAATTGAAATGTGGATTGGAATTTGGAAGAATCCCAAATGTAAAAACAAACGAGTTGGCCCAACAATTATCTGCTGTGTCCCCCATCTTCAAATTTCTACTAAGAAAGCAGCATTGCAGGAGGGTGTGGGAAGAGCAAAGAAATTGTGCAGTCTCATGTATTTGTGCAGTGATGCTCTGCCAGAGTTGAGCTGAGTCCAAAGGTGAACCAAAAATACCTGAAACTATAGCTGGGGGTAATTTTGATAGAAAACACCAATTAAAGATCTAAGAAGCTCTACAGACCTCAAGCAAGATAAATATAACTAAAACCACACTTAGGCTTATTGTAGTCAAATTGTTGAAAAGTGAAGATAAAGAGTAAATCCTAAAAGCAGCTAGAGAAAAAAAGCTACATTATGTACAGGGGAACTAACATAAGAATGGCTGCAAACTTCTCATTCTATAGAAACAATGCAAACTGCAAGTCAGAAGAATCATAACCTTAAACTAATTAAAGAAGAATACTATCAACCTAGAATTCTATATCCAGCAGAATTATCCTTCAAAAATGAAGGTGAGGGACTTGCCCTGTGGTCCAGTGGTAAAGAATCTGCCTTCCAATGCAGGGGACGTGGGTTGGATCCCTGGTCGGGGAACTAAGATCCCACATGCCACGGGGCAACTAAGCCTGCACGCCACAACTACTGAGCTCGCACGCCTCAACTAGGGAGCTCGTGTGCCACAAACTACAAAGCTTATGTGCTCTGGAGCCCGCGTGCCACAACTAGAGAGAGAAAACCCACACACCACAACTAGAGAGAAGCCTGCACGCTGCAGTGAAAGATCCCGCATGCGGCAACTAAGACCTGACGCAGCCAATAAATAAATAAATAAAAAATTAAAAAATGAAGGTGAAATAAAGTTATTTTAAATTAATGAAAGAGGAGGAAATTTGTTTGCCACAGATCTGCACTACAAGAAATATTAAAGGATGTACACAGAGATCAGTGAATAGTCAGAATTTATAGATGAGGAAACTGAAACCCAGAAAGGTAAAGTGACTTCCTGAGGTCACACAGCTAATAAATTGCAGGGTTAGGACTGAACTCCATTTCTTCTGATTTCAATAAACTCTTTGTTTGGGTTACAGTATAACATATTTAGTGGGAAAAGCAAATGTCATTGGAGTAATCACATTCAGGTCTGAATCTCAACTCCTCCAGCTGTTGGAACCTTGGACTGTTGAGAAAATCTCTCATCTCCATTTTTCAGGTAAAAAATATGCACAGAGAGATTAATATCTACCTTTATACAGTTGAGAGGAGGATTATAATGTTTGTTAAAGGACCTTGTACACTGAAGGCATAAAATGAATCTTAATTCTCTTCCCCTCTTTCTACTACGATGCCTTTTTGAAAAATCAGTACAGGGTGTTTTTTTTTTTTTGAGGGGGAGTCATCTTTTCCAGAGATTTTATCTTTAGTCTTATCTCTTTCCTGAAATAAATCACCCTTATGACACCAATAGTGATTCTTTTTCCACTTGGCTGTGTTCCTTCTAGTATCTGAGTAGTTGGAATCCTTTTGGCACCCATTTTCTTCAGATAGCAACAGTCATTCTGACACTACACCTGAAACTGGCATTTTAAAAAATAGGCATCTATGCCCAAGCCTCCTCTTTTCCTAGGACAAAGGAATAGCTAGGAGCTTAAGGTAAATCTGCAGTGAATAGTATAGTATTCTTGGGGGCTAAATGCATTTATGAGGAAGAAATATCAGATTATTTAGATGTTCCAGGATACGGTTGTATGACAACTTGTTTTACATTTCCTGATCAAAATCTGCTGTTCAGAGAAAGGTAATACTGGTCCTACAGAATTTAGGCTTGAATACAAAGAGTGATTTTTGTTTAGAATAATTAACGTTATCTTACTCAGCATACATTCACTGTTTCCAAAAGGTCTGAAATTCATGACAAATATGGACCCTTGTTAAGTCCAAAGCTTCTTTGCATCTAAGCAGTAAGCCTTATGTGAAAATTGAATAGAAGACTATTTTAGTGAAAGTTAGTCATATTGTCCCCAGAGTGAAATTCACTGTGTTTGGATTTTGTTTACTTTAATAACAAGTTTATTAACACTATTTAATTAAATGATTGTCACTTCATTATTAAGGATACAGAAGACCAGTAACACCTGCTTTGAGGGGCACTAACTTCAACAAAGGAGACCTTTTGTTTTTAAATTTGACATTGGCAGTGTTTTCCCTTAAAGCATTCAGATTCAGGAAATTAAATCCTGATGGCTTTTTCTTTTTCTGGCATGGCAAACAATTAGAGAGCTCAGTATCTCTGGCTCTGGTAGAGGAAGAACAGGTTGAAATGAACTGAACTGTCAAGTTTTTAATAGTAGCTATGATATAGAAGAAAACCTTGGGCTTTGGTAATTCATTTATCTTCTCTGAGCATAAGTATCCTCACCCATAAAAATGTATACAATAATATAATAATCAAGGTTGTTAGGAGGAAAGGAGATAGATTAACTGCAACTGCTTTGTAACTAGAAATACTATGCAAATTAATATTGAAGTAAATAACATGTTTTAAAAGGATGATTTTCTCATTCACATTAAGAGCAAAAATGCATAGGATTTTCAGAGTGTACTAGGTATTTTACCTTTCATCTTATTTTTCATATTTAAAAACTAACTTCACTGAGATATAATTTCAAACGGTAAAATGCAGCCATTTTAAGTGTATGGTCCATTAGTTTCAACAAATGTATACACCTATGTAACTACCATCCCAATCAAGATATATAAAATTTTCTTCATTCCATAAAGTTCCCTTATACTTCTCTGTGGTTAGTTCTTACCTTCCTGGCCCTAGGCGACCACTGATCTGCTTTCTTTCATAATAGATTAGTTTTGCCTGTTCTTAAATTTCATATAAATGGAATCATACTGTATGTACTCTTGTTTCTGCATAACTTGAAAGACATCAAGTTATTGTACATATCATTAGTTCTTTTTAATTGATGAGTAATGTCCTATTGTATGACTATATCACAATTTGTTTATGCATTCACTTCTTGATGACCTTTTGGTTGTTTCTAGTTTGGGGCTAGCATGAATAAAGCTGCTATGAATATTCATGTAAAAGTATTTGTGTGAACATTATTTTCCTTTCATATGAAATGCCTAAGTGAGATTGTTACCTACCAGGGTTCTTGGACTCTTTAATCAATAGAAGTTGATGAGAGGCCAGATGAGAAATTCAGGCAAGGCTTTAATGGGATTTATGCTGCAGCAGGAGGGAATGAAAACAAGTTATAGGTTCCCTTGCTTGTGCCCTGAGGCCAAGGGCGAGCTGGTCCCTTAAGTGGGGTGAGGATAGGGGCATACCCATGCATTAGGCTGGAGGGGTGTCTTAGGTGGTCTGCCCACCCGCTTGGTGGTGCAGTGTGCAGGGGTCATGCCCAGTACCCTGCTTTTGCTCCCAACACCTCAGAAGTGGCAGTTACATTTTTGGTCTTTTTGTATCTTGTTGTTCATAATTTGCCCCAACTGCACATACACAGTTATTTTTAGTTCCTTATAGTTTCTTTGTATTCTGTTGCTCAAGGAGACATTTGTCCAGGTGTAAGGACTGCAGCAAAGGGTCCCAGGTCCCAGGCCCCAACCTGTCTCAAAATTGCTGTCTCATGGCAATCATATGTTTAATTTTATAAGAAACTGCCAAACTATTTTCCAAAGTGGTTGTACCATATTATACCAGCAGTGTTTGAGAGTTCCATGAGCTCCAATACTTAGTATTCTTTTTAATTTTAGCCATTCTAGTGGGTGTGCAGTTTTTAATTTGCATGTTTTTGATAACTAATGATAGTGTGCATTTTTCAGGTGCTTTGTTGTACTTACTGGCTACTCCTAAAATCTTTCGTAAAGTGTCTATTCATATCTGATGCACATTTTAATTGTGTGACTTTTCATTCAGTTGTTATAGTTCTTTATATACAATATATTATGGATTTAAGTTCTTGTCAGATATATGTATTGTGTATAATTTCTCCCTGTCTGTGGCTTGCCATTTAATTTTTAAAACATCTTTAGAAGAGCAGAAGATCTTAATTTTGATGAAGTCCATTTTAGCAATATTTTGCCTTTATGGTTAGTACTTTTTGTGTGCTAAGAAGTCTTTTCCCTCCCTAAAGTTACAAAGATTTTTTTTCTTATTTTTTCTTCTAAAAGGTTTATAGTTTTAGCTCTTAAGTTTAGGTTTATGATGCAGTGATTCCCCCTTATCCATGGTCTCAATTTCTGTGGTTTCAGTTACACACAGTCAATCATAGTCCAAAAATATTAATGGAAAATTCCAGAAATAAACAATTTATAATTTTTAAATTGCATTCTGTTCTGAGTAGCATGATGAAATCTCCTGCCATCTTGCTCTGTCCTACAAGGCACATGAACAATGCCTTTGTCCAAAGAATCCACACTGTTTACGCTACCCCCCCATTATAGAAAGAAACAGTATACAGAGTGTTTGGTATTGTCAGCAGTTTCAGCACCCATTGGGAGTCTTGGAATGTATCCCTCATGGATAAGGAGGGGACACCTGTACATTTCAAGTTAATTTTTGTACCTGGTGTGGGTAAGGGTCGAGGTTCATTTTCTCCATATGGATATCTATTTATCCCAGTGCCACTTACTGAAAAGATTATTCTTCCCCCAGTTTTGTGGAAATCAATTGTCTATATACAAGTGGGTCTATTTCTGGACTCTGTGCTGTTCTATTGGTCCATTTGTCTCTGCTTTCACTAATACACATTGTCTTGATTACCATAGCTTTATAATGCCTGAAATCCACTTTATTATTTTTCAAAATTATTTAGGCTATTCTAGGTCGTTTGAATTTCCATATAAATTTGAGAATCAACTTGTCAATTTCTACAACAAAGCCTGTTATGAATATGATTAGGATTGTGTTGAATCTACAGGTCAATTTTGAGAGAATTAGATATCATAACAAAATCAAATCTTTTAGTTCATTAACGTGATATGTCTTTGTTTAATTCTTTAATTTTTTCTCAGTATCTTGTAGTTTTCAGTGTATAAGTCTTGTACTCCTAAGTATTTCCTGTTTTTCATGCTACTGTAAATGTTATTTTAAATTTCATTTTCCAGTATTCTCAGTATCTATAAGTACAATTAATTCTTAAATATTGACCATGTATCCTGAGACCTTGCTAAATTCGTTCATGAGTTCTGTTAGCTTGTAATTGTAGATTTCTTGGGATTGACTAAATATACAATCATGTTGTTTGCCCAAAAAACCTTTCACTTCTTTTCCAATCTGAATACCTTTTATTTAATTTTTCTTGCCTTATGGCATTGATTATGACTTCTTATACAGTGATGAATAAAAGGGGGAAAAGACGACATCCTTACCTTTTCCCAATCTTAAGGGAAAGGTGTTCAGTCTTTTACCACTTAGTATGCTATTACCAGTAGTTTTTTTCATAGATGCCCTTTATGAGATTGTGGAAATTTAATTACTCATTTTCTGAAGGGTTCTTTTTTTTTTTTATGATTGTGAATGGGTATGAGTTTTTTCAAATGCTTTTTCTGCATCTATTTGTTTTTATTGAGGTATAGTTGATTTACAATATTATATTAATTTCAGGTATGAAACATAGTGATTCAAAATTTTTATATATTATACTCCATTTATACTTATAAAATATTGCCTATATTCCCTGTACTGTGTATGATATATTCTTGTAGCGTATTTATTTTATACATAGTAGCTTGTACCACTTAATCCCCTAATTCTGTCTTGTCCCTCCTGCCCTTCCTCTGCCCACTGGTAACCACTAGTTTGATCTCTGTATCTGAGAGTCTGTTTCTTTTCTTTTTTTTTTTTTTTGATATTCACTAGTTTCCTTTGTTTTTTAGATTCCACATATAAGTGATAACATACAGCATTTGTCCTTCTCTGACTTACTTCACTGAGCATAATACCCTCCAGGTTCATCCATTTTGTTGCAAATGGCAAAATTTTATTCCTTTTTATGACTGAGTAGTATTCCATTATATATATATATATATATATATATATATATATCTCCTCTTTATCCATTCATCTGTTGATGGACAATTAGGTTGCTTTCATATCTTGGCAATTGTAAATAACACTGCTATGAACATTGGGGTGCATATATCTTTTCAAATTAGTGTTTTCATTTTTTCCAGATATATACCCAGGAGTGGAATTGCTGGATCATGTGGTAGTTCTGTTTTTAGTTTTTTGAGGATCTCCATACTGTTTTCCACAGTGGCTGTACCAATTTACATTCCCACCAACAGTGTACAAGGGTTCCCTTTTCTCCACATCCTTGCCGATATTTGTTATTTGCGGTATTTTTGAGGATAGCCGTTCTAGCAGGTGTGAGGTGTGGTATCTCTTTGTGGTTTTGATTTGCATCTCTCTGATGATTAACGATGTTGAACAACTTTTCATGTGCCTGGTGGCCATCTGTATGTCTTGTTTGGAAAAATGTCTGTTTAGGTCTTCTGCCCATTTTTTAATTGCATTGTTTGTTCTTTTGATGTTGAGTTGTATCAGCTGTTTATATATTTTGGATATTATCCTCTTACGGGTCATTTCATTTGCAGATGTTTTCTCCCATTCACTATGCTGTCTTTTCATTTTTTGGTTTGTTAATTGTTAAGGTTTTAAGCTTAATTAGGTCCCATTTGATTATTTTTGCTTTTTTTCTTTTCCTTTTCCTTAGGAGACAAATCCAAAAAAATATTGCCATGATTTATGTCAAAGAGCATTCTGCCTATATTTTGTTCTGGGAATTTTATGGTTTCTGTTCTTATATTTAGGTTTTTTGAATTTATTTTTGTATATAGTATTAGAGAATTTCTAATTTCATTCTTTTACATGTAGCTATCCAGTTTTCCCTGCACCACTTATTGAAGAGACTGACTTTTCTCTCTTGTGTATTCTTACCACCTTTGTTGTAGATTAATTGACCACAGATGTGTGGGTTTATTTCTAGCTCTCCATTCTGTTCTATTGAAGTATGTGTCTGTTTTTGTGCCAGTACCATACTGTTTTGATTACCATAGCTTTGAAGTATAGTCTGAAGTCAAGGAACATGATACCTCCAGCTCTGTTCTTATTTCTCGATTGTTATGACTATTTGGGGGCTTTTCTGTTTCCATACAAATTTAAAAATTTTTTGTTCTGGTTCTGTGAAAAGGTCATTGGTAATTTGATAGGGATTGCATTGAATCTGTAGATTGCCTTGGATAGTATGGTCATTTTAACAGTAATAATGCTTTCAGGGCTTCCCTGGTGGCACATTGGTTAAGAATCCACCTGCCAATGCAGGGAACACGGGTTTGAGCCCTGGTCCGGGAAGATCCTACATGCTGCAGAGCCACTAAGCCTGTGCACCACAACTACTGAGCCTGAGCTCTAGAGCCCACGAGCCACAACTGCTGAGCCCGCGTGCTACAACTACTGAAGCCCGTGTGCCTAGAGCCCATGCTCCACAACAAGAGAAGCCACCGCAATGAGAAGGCTGTGCACTGAAACGAAGAGTAGCCCCTGCTCACCGCAACTAGAGAAAGCCCTCATGCAGCAACAAAGACCCAATGCAGCCAAAAATAAATAAATAAAAGAAAATAAGTAAATTTTAAAAGTAATAATAATAATGCTTTCAATCCATGAACACAATATATCTTTCCATCTGTTTCATCTTCAATTTCTTTCATCAGTGTCTTACCGTTTTCCAAGTAGGGGTCTTTTACCTCCTTAGGTAGGTTGATTCCTAGGTATTTTATTCTTTTTGATGCGATGTAAATGGGATTGTTTCCTTAATTTCTCTGATAGTTTGTTGTTAGTGTATAGAAATGCAACAGGTTTCTGTACATTAATTCTGTACCCCGTAACTTTTTTAAAACTTTATTTTTATTGATTTATTTTTGGCTGTGTTCGGTCTTCGTTGCTGCACACGGGCTTTCTCTAGTTGCGGTGAGCGGGGGCTACTCTTCATTGCGGTGCATGGACTTCTCATTGGGGTGGCTTCTCTTGTTGTGGAGCACGGGCTGTAGGTGCTCGGGCTTCAGTAGTTGTGGCACATGGGCTCAGTAGTTGTGGCTCATGGACTCCAGAGCGCAGGCTCAGTATTTGTGGTGCACGGGCTTAGTTGCTCCGCGGCATGTGGGATCTTCCCGGACCAGGGCTCGAACCTGTGTCCCCTGCATTGGCAGATGGATTCTTAACCACTGCGCCACCAGGGAAACCCTGTACCCTGTAACTTTACCAAATTCATTGATGAGCTGTAGTAGTTTTTTGGTGGTGTCTTTAGTATAGTACCATTTTATCAGCAAACAGTGACAGTTTTACTTCTTTCTTTCCAATTTGGATTTCTTTCATTGTCTGATTGCTGTGGCTAGGACTTCCAATATTATGTTGAATAAAAGCGGCGAGAGTGGGCATCCTTGTCTTTTTCCTCATCTTAGGGGAAATGCTTTCAGCTTTTCACCATTGAGGATGATGTTAGCTGTGGGCTTACCATATGTGGCCTTAATTATGTTGAGGTATGTTCCCTCCATATCCGCTTACTGGAGAGTCTTTTTGATAAATGGGCATTAAATTTTGTCAAAAGCTTTTCTGTATCTACTGAGATGATCATACGGTTTTTATTCTTCAATTTGTTAATGTGATGTATCACATTGATTGATTTTCAGATATTGAACCATCCTTGCCTCCCTGGGATGAATCCCACTTGATCGTGGTGTATGATCCTTTTAATGGATTGTTGGATTCCATTTGCTAATATTTCATTGAGGATTTTTGCATCTATGTTCATCAGTGATATTGGCCTATAATTTTCATTTTTTGTGATATCTTTGTCTGGTTTTGGTACCAGGGTGATGCTGGCCTCATAGAATTAGTTCAGAAGTTTTCCTTCTTCTGCAGTTTTTGGAAATAGTGTGAGAAGGATAGGTGTTAACTCTTCTCTAAATACTGGTAGAATATACCTGTGAAGTCATCTGGTTCTGTACTTTTGTTTGTTGGTAGTTTTTTTCTTTTTTAAATCACTGATTCAGTTTCATTACTGGTATTTGGTCTGTTCATATTTTCTATTTTTTCCTAGTTCAGTTTTGGGAGACTGTATATTTCTAGGAATTTGTTTCTTCTGGGTTGTCCATTTTATTGGTGTAGTTGTTTGTAGTAGTCTTTTGTGATCCTTTGTATTTCTTTGCTGGCAGTTGTAACTTCTTTTCTATTTCTGACTTTATTGATTTGGGCCTTCTCTCTTCTTTTCTTGATGAGTCTGGTTAAAGGTTTATCAATTTTATTTATCTTTCCAAAGAACCAGCTCTTAATTTCACTGATCTTTTCTATTGTTTTGTTTTGTTTTGTTTTTAGTCTCTATTTCATTTATTTCTGCTCTGGTCTTTATAATTTCTTTCCTTCTACTAACTTTGGGTTTTTTTCTTTTTCTCGTTTCTTTAGGTGTAAAGTTAGGTTGTTTCTTTGGCATTTTTCTTGTTTCCTGAGGTAAGCTTTTACTGTTATAAACTTCCCTCTTAGGACTGCCTTTGTTGGGTCCCATAGCGTTTGTGTTGTTGTGTTTTTGTTTTCATTCATCTCTAGGTGCTTTTTGATTTCTTCCTTGATTCCTTCAGTGATCCATTGGTTGTTTAGCATATTGTTTAGCCTTCACGTGTTGGTGTTTTTGCAGTTCTTTTAGTTCATTTCTAGTCTCATAGCATTGTGGTAAGAAAAGAGGCTTGATATGATTTCAATCTTCTTAAATTTACCATGGCTTGTTTTGTGGCCTAGCATATTATCTACCCTGGAGAATGTCCTATGTGCACTTAAAAAGAATGTGTATTCTGCTGGTTTTGGACAGAATATTCTATATGTATCTATTAAGTCCACTTGGTCTAATGTGTCATTTAAGGCCAGTGTTTTCTTATTGATTTTCTCTCTGGATGATCTGTCTATGGATGTAAGTGGGGTATTAAAGTCCCCTACTATTTTTGTGCTACTGTCAATTTCTCCCTTTATGTATGTTAGTATTTGCTTTATGTATATAGGTGCTCCTATGTTGGGTACGTATATATTTACAGTTGTTATATATCTTCTTGGATTGATCCCTTCATCATTATGTAATGTCCTTCTTTGTCTCTTGTAACAGTCTTTGTTTTAAAGTCTGTTTTGTTTGATGTAAGTATTGCTATCCCAGCTTTCTTTTGATTTCAATTTACATGGAATAACTTTTTCTTCCCCTCACTTTCAGTCTGTGTATTTTTAGATCTGAAGTGAGTCTCTTGTTGGCAGCATATATACACATATTGTTTTTGTATGCATTTAGCCACTCTGTGTCTTGACTGGAGCATTTAGTTCATTTATATTTAAAGTAATTACTGATATACGTGTACTTACTGTCTCAATCGTTTTGGAGTTGTTTCGGTATTTCTTTTTTGTTCCTTCTTTTTTTTGTTCTCTTGTGATTTGATAACTATCTTTAGTGTTATGTTTGGATTCCTTTCTCTTTTGTATGTGTGTTATTTATTATAGGTTTTTCTTTTGGGGTTATCATGAAGTTTATGCATATATATATATATATATAAAACATATACATATGATTATTTTAAGTTGCTGATCTCTTCAGTTCAAACACATTTTAACAACTCTGCATTTGTACTCCTCTCCCCTCATGATTACTGTTTTTGATATCTGTTTATTTTGTATATCCCTTAACTGCTTATTGTAGCTATAGATGAATTTATTACTTTTGTCTTTTCACCTTCCTACCAGTTTTGTATATGACCTTTACTGTATATTTGCCTTTACCAATGAGCTTTTTCCTTTTGTAATTTTCATGTTTCTAGTTGTGGGCTTTTCTCTTTCACATAGAGAAGTCCCTTTAACATTTCTTGTAAAGCCTGTTTGGTGATGCTGAACTCTTTTAGCTTTTGCTTGTCTGTAAAAATTTGATATCTGTCAAATCTGAATGAGAGCCTTGCTGGGCAGAGTATTTTAAGTTGTAGGTTTTTCTCTTTCATCATTTTAAATATATCAGGCACTCCCTTCTGGCCTGAGAGTTTCTGCTGATAGTCTTATGGGAGTTCCCTTGTATGTAACTTGTTGCTTTTCACTTGCTGCTTTTAATAGTCTCTCTTTATCTTTAATTTTTGTCATTTTAATTACAATGTGTATTGGTATGATCCTCTTTGGGTTGATCCTGTTTGGGGCTCTCTGTGCTTCCTGGACTTGGATTTCTGTGTACGTTCCCAGATTAGGGAAGTTTTCAGCTATTATGTCTTCAGATATGTTCTCTGCCCCTTTTTCTCTCTCTTCTCCTTCTGCGACCCCTATAATGCAAATGTTAGTACGCTTCATGTTGTGTCAGAGGTTTCTTAAACTCTTCTCACTTCTTTTAATTCTTTTTCCTTTTTTCTGTTCAGCTTCAGTGATTTCCACTATTCTGTTTTCCAGCTCACTCATCTGTTCCTCTGTATCATTTGGTCTACTGTTAATTTCTTCTAGTATATTTTTCATTTCAGTTATTATATTCTTTAACTCTGGTTGTTCTTTATATTTTCTAACTCTTTGTTTAAAACTTCTGATTTCTTGCTCTGTTCATTCATTATTCTTCTGAGTTCTTTGATCATCTTTATAATCATTACCTGGAACTCTTTCTTAAGTAGATTGTCGTTCTCCACTTCACATAGTTCTTCTGGGGTTTTTTCTTGGTCCTTTGTTTGGAATATATTCCACTGTCACCTCATTTTGCCTAACTTGCTGTTTTTATTTCTGTGTACGTGGTAGGTTTGTTATGCTTCCAACCTTGGAAAAGTATCCGTTTGTAGGAGACATTCTATGCATCCCAGAAACACACTTCCCTCTGGTCACCAGAGCTGGGGGTGCCCCTTAATTGAGCTGTGTGGATCCTTTTCTTACTGTGGACAGTCTGGTAGAAATGGCTGGCCCCCAGCCTGGTTAGTTGCCAGGCCCTGCCTTGTGAGGAGGCTGCCAGCTGCTTTTTGGCAGGGCTGGGTCATGAGTTGGCTGGCTGCAGAACCCCACAGGGCCCTGGGGCTAGTGCTGGCTCACTGGTGGGTGGAGTTGGGGTCTAGGATATCCCAGGGTTGGTATCCACCCACCAGTGAGTTAAGCCAGATCCTTGGGTTAGTGCCAGCCCACTAGTAGGCAGAGCTGGGTCCTGGGTTCTGGCTGTGGAGCACACGTGTCCCAGAGCTGGTGTTGGACTACTGGTGGGTGGGGCCTGTTCCTGACACAGCTGACTGTGGGGTCCAGGGTGTCCCAAAGCTTGTGTTGGCCTGCTGGTGGGCAAGGCTGATTCCCAGATTGTCCCAAGGCTGTTACTGGCCTGCTGCTGGGTGGGCTGGGTCCTGCCATGGCAGGCTGTGGGGCTGTAGTCCTGGGGGCTGGTGTCTGCCCACTGGTGGGTGAGGCTGGTCCGGAGGCTAGTGCAGGCTTGCTGGTGGCTGGGGCTGGGACTCAGGAGATTCTGGGGCTGGTGCCTGTTCATTGGTGGGCAGAGCTGGGTTCTGGGTTGTCTGGCTGCAGGACCCTGAGGGTCCTGGATCTGGTGTGTGGGGCCAGGTCTTGGATCCTCTGGTGGGCAGGGCCGTGTCCAAGGGCGGCTGTGAGTTCAGGGGATCTTAAGGCAGCTTGTCTGCTGGAGGGTGGAGCTGTGTCACTGCCTAGTTAGTTGCTTGGCCTGAGGTGTCCCAGTACTGGTGCCTAAATGTTGGTAAACAGGGGTCCTGAGGCTAATAAGCTAGAGGGAGGATTCCAAAATGGCGCTTGCCAGCACCAGTGTCCACGTGGTAGAACAAGCCCTCAAAATGGCTTCCACCAGTGTCTGTGTCCCCAGGGTGAGCTGAAGTTGCCTCTTGCCTCTCCAGGAGACTCTCCAAGATCAGCAGGTTGTTCTGACCCAGGCTCCTTTCAAATTATTGCTTCTGCCCTGGGTCCTGGAGTGTGTGAAATTTTGTGTGCACCCTTTAAGAGTAGAGTCTCTATTTCCCACAGCCCTCTGGCTCTCTCCAGAGTAAGCCCCGCTGACCTTCAAAGCCAAATGTTTTGGAGGCTCATCTTCCTGGTGCAGGACCCCCAGACTGGGGAGCCTAATGTGGGGTTCAGACCCTTTGCTCCTTGGAGAGGACCCCTGCAATTGTAATTATTCTACCGTTTATGGGTCGCCCACCCAGGGATATGGGTCTTGACTATACTGCATCTCTGCCCCTCCTACGTGTCTTGTTGTTGTTCCTTCCCTTTATCTTTAGTTGTAGAATATATTTTCTGGTAGATTTCAATCTTTTTCAACGATATTTGTTCTGTAAATAGTTATAATTTTGGTGTGCCTGGGAGAGGAGGTGAGCACAGGGTCTTTCTACTCTGTCATCTTGGGATACTTTTTCTGCATCTATTAAGATAATCATATAGAGGTTTTTTTCATTTATTTATTTTTAACTGATGTATATTTGATTTACAACACTGTTAGTTTCAGGTATACAGCAAAGTGATTTGGTTATGCATATATGTATGCATATATCTATATCCTTTTTTCCAATTCTTTTCCATTATAGGTTATTACAAGATATTGAATACAGTTCCCTGTGCTATACAGTAAATCCTTGTTGTTTATCTATTTTTACATATGGTAATGTGCATCTATTAATCCCATACTCCCTCCCAATTTATCCCTCCTCCCACTTCCCCTTTGGTAACCATGAGTTTTCTATGTCTGTGAGTGTTTCTGTTTTGTAAATAAGTTCATTTATACTATTTTTTAGATTCACATATAAGCAATATCATATGATATTTGTCTTTCTCTGTCTGACTTACTTCACTTAGTATGATAATCACTAGGTCCATCCATGTTGCTGCAAATGGCAGTATTTCATTCTTTTTGATGACTGAGTAGTATGCCAGTGTGTATGTGTGTGTGTGTGTGTACCCACACTACATCTTTTTTATCCATTCATCTGTTGATGGACATGTAGGTTGCTTCCATGTCTTGGCTATTATAAATAGTGCCACTATGAACATAGAGGTGCATGTATCCTTTTGAATTAGTTTTCATCTTTTCCAGATACATGCCCAGGAATGGGATAAGGTTTTAAGGAACCTCCATAGTGTTTTCTATAGAGGCTGCACCAATTTACATTTCCACCAACAGTGTACAAGGGTTCCCTTTTCTCCACACTCTTCATTTATTATTTGTAGACTTTTTGATGATGGCCATTTTGACCAGTGTGAGGGTTTTTTTTTTCTTTATGTCATAAATGTGATGGCTTTTCATGTTAAAGCAACCCTTGCATTCTGTTATAAAGTATACTTAATCACTGCATAGTATCCTTTTTGTATTTATTTATGGAATTTTTTAGCTAATACTTTTAAAGTATTTTTACATTTATTTTCATGAGTTATATTGTTCTGTGTTTTTCTTCTCTTGTAAAGTCTTTGTCTGGTTTTCTAACAGGGTAATGCTGGCCTCATAAAATGAATTGGAAAGTGTTTCTTCTTCCTCTGTTTTCTGAGAGAGTTTTTGTAAGGTTGACATTGTCTCTTTACATGTTTAATGAAATTCACCAGTGAAGCTCTCTAGACCTGGAGTATTCCTTATGGGAAGGTTTTTAATTAAAATTTAAAATTAATTTTTAAGTAAATATAGAGATATTCAGAATTCCTATATCTTCTTTTTTGTTTGTTTTTGTTTTTACTTTAAAAATTTAATGGTAAATCTTATGGGCTTTTTTTTGTTTTATCATCCCACCCTACTCAAATTTGTACATGAAGCCATTCCAGACAAAAATTTAAAGTACTTCAAGCTGTATTATCAGCACTACACATTTCCAGTAATGGTCTGAATTCAAATCATGGTGAAAACAAGCTGGCTAGTTTACCCCAGGGAAAACAGAAATAATGCTTAAGAAGGAAGACTTAGACTAAGATCGGAAATACCATCATTTGAAGGGGTTATTTTTCCCATTGCTAGAAGTCCAGTTTTCTAATAAAGACCAAAAGACAGTTTCTTTTTGATGCAGTTTTTGCTACATTAAATATTAATTTCTGTTGTAATCTTCCCACTCACTCACATACTAGGGTAGTATTTGATGAGGTTGACAATTCTCAAACTGATCTAATGTAAATGCCATATATTCTTTGGAAGGGGTCCCTGTCTGTATGATGATGATATTAATATCACCTAGCATGCACTGAGTGTTTTCTATGTGCCGGGCACTGATCTAAGTATCAATAGTTGAAATGTATCAACTTATGAATTGGCACATTCATGGAGGGAGAGAGAGGTTAAGGAACCTGACTAAGATTACACAGAAAGTAAAAGCTGCAGCCAAGGCTTACATCAGTTTTGGTACTTTGCTTCTTTCAAGAAATTTGTTCCTTTAAGTTGTCAAATTTACTAGCATAAATTTATTCATAATAGTCCTTTATATCCTTTAATGTGGGATCTGCAATGATGCCCCCTTTTTCATTCCTGATATTGCTAACTTGTGCTTTTTCTCTCTTTTTTATTTGTTCAGTCTACCTAGAGGTTTATCATTTTACTGATCTTTTTAAATAACTTTTTTGTTTTATTGGTATTTTTTCCATTTTCATCTGTTGCTGTTTCGTCAATATTCACTCTTTATTATTTCCTTTCTTCTACTTGCTTTGGGCTTAATTTATTTATTTTTTCTTCTTAAGGGAGAACCTTAAATCATTTATTTTTCAATTCTTAGGTGGAATGATGACACTCAAATTTCACTACATGGTTTAGAAAAATATAACTTTGAAAAGAATGGTACATTTTGTTCAGGATTGGCTGTAAAGTAATTTAAACAAATGTTAAGCTAGAGCATTTAACCTGGAGAGAAAATTAAAATATAACTTGAGAGAGGAACCAAGATGGCAGAGTAGAAGGACGTGCTCTCACTCCCTCTTGCGAGAACACCAAAATCACAACTAGCTGCTGGACAGTCATCGACAGGAAGACATTGGAACTCACCAAAAAAGATACCCCACATCCAAAGACAAAGGAGAAGCCACAATGAGATGGTAGGAGGGGCGCAATCAGAGTAAAATCAAATCCCATAACTGCTGGGTGGGTGACTCACAGACTGGCGAACACTTATACCACAGAAGTCCACCCACTGGAGTGAAGGTTCTGAGCCCCACGTTAGGCTTCCCAACCTGGGGATCCAGCAACAGGAGGAGGAATTCATAGAGAATCAGACTTTAAAGCCTAGTGGGAATTGATTGCAGGACTTCGACAGGACTGGGGGAAAGAGAGACCCCACTCTTGGAGGGCGCACACAAAATCGTGTACACATCAGGACCCAGGGGAAGGAGCAGTGACCCTGGGGGAGACTGAACCAGACCTACCTGCTAGTGTTGGAAGGTCTCCTGCAGAGGTGGGGGGTGGCTCTGTTTCACCGTGGGGACAAGGACACTGGCAGCAGAAGTTCTGGGAAGTACTCCTTGGCGTGAGCCCTCCCAGAGTCCGTCATTAGCCCCACCAAAGAGCCCAGGTAGGCTCCAGTGTTGGGTTGCCTCAGGCAAAACAACCAACAGGGAGGGAACCCAGCCCCACCCATCAACAGTCAAGTGGATTAAAGTTTTACTGAGCTCTGACCGCCACAGCAACAGTCAGCTCTACCCACCACCAGAGCCTCCCATCAAACCTCTTAGATAGCCTCAAACACCAGAGGGCAGACAGCAGAAGCAAGAAAAACTACAATCCTGCAGCCTGTGGAACAAAAACCACATTCACAGAAAGATAGGCAAGATGAAAAGGCAGAGGGCTATATACCAGATGAAGGAACAAGATAAAACCCCAGAAAAACAACTAAATGAAGTGGAGATAGGCAACCTTCCAGAAAAAGAATTCAGAATAATGATAGTGAAGATGATCCAGGACCTCGGAATAAGAATGGAGGCAAAGATCGAGAAGATGCAAGAAATGTTTAACAAGACCTAGAAGAATTAAAGAACAAACAAACAGAGATGACCAATACAATAACTGAAATGAAAACTACACTAGAAGGAATCAATAGCAGAATAACTGAGGCAGAAGAACGGATAAGTGACCTGGAAGACAGAATGGTGGAATTCACTGCTGCAGAACAGACTAAAGAAAAAAGAATGAAAAGAAATGAAGACAGCCTAAGAGACCTCTGAGACAACATTAAACGCAACAACATTCGCATTATAGGGGTCCCAGAAGGAGAAGAGAGAGAGAAAGGACCAGAGAAAATATTTGAAGAGATTATAGTCGAAAACTTCCCTAACATGGGAAAGGAAATAGCCACCCAAGTCCAGGAAGCACAGAGAGTCCCATACAGGATAAACCCAAAGAGAAACACGCCGAGACACATAGTAATCAAACTGGAAAAAATTAAAGACAAAGGAAAATTATTGAAAGCAGCAAGGGAAAAACGACAAATAACATACAAGGGAACTCCCATAAGGTTAACAGCTGATTTCTCAGCAGAAACTCTACAAGCCAGAAGGGAGTGGCATGATATAGTTAAAGTGATGAAAGGGAAGAACGTACAACCAAGATTACTCTACCCAGCAAGGATCTCATTTAGATTCTATGGAGAAATCAAAAACTTTACAGACAAGCAAAAGCTAAGAGAATTCAGCACCACCAAACCAGCTCTACAACAAATGCTAAAGGAACTTCTGTAAGTGGGAAACACAAGAGAAGAAAAGGACCTACAAAAGCAAACCCAAAACAATTAAGAAAATGGTCATAGGAACATGCATAGCGATAATTACCTTAAACGTGAATGGATTAAATGCTCCAACCAAAAGACACAGGCTCACTGAATGGATACAAAAACAAGACCCATATATATGCTGTCTACAAGAGACCCACTTCAGACCTAGGGATACATACAGACTGAAAGTGAGGGGATGGAAAAAGATATTCCATGCAAATGGAAACCAAAAGAATGCTGGAGTAGCAATAATCATATCAGATAAAATAGACTTTAAAATAGAGAATGTTACAAGAGACAAGGAAGGACACTACATAATGATCAAGGGATCAATCCAAGAAAAAGATATAACAATTATAAATATATATGCACCCAACATAGGAGCACCTCAGTAGATAAGGCAACTGCTAACAGCTATAAAAGAGGAAATCGACAGTAACACAATAATAGTTGGGGACTTTAACACCTCACTTACACCAATGGACAGATCATCCAAACAGAAAATTAATATGGAAACAGAAGCTTTAAATGACACAATAGACCAGATAGATTTAATTGATATTTATAGGACATTCCATCCAAAAACAGCAGATTACACTTTCTTCTGAAGTGCGCACAGAACATTCTCCAGGATAGATCACATCTTGGGTCACAAATCAAGCCACAGTAAATTTAAGAAAATTGAAATCAGATCAAGCATCTTTTCTGACCACAACGCTATGAGATTAGAAATAAATTACAGGGAAAAAAACGTAAAAAACACAAACACATGGAGGCTAAACAATACGTTACTAAATAACCAAGAGATCACTGAAGAAATCAAAGAGGACATCAAAAAATACCTAGAGACAAATGACAATGAAAACACGATGATCCAAAATCTATGGGATGCAGCAAAAGCAGCTCTAAGAGGGAAGTTTATTGCTATACAAGCCTACCTCAAGAAACAAGAAAAATCTCAAACAATCTAACCTTACACCTAAAGGAACTAGAGAAAGAAGAACAAACAAAACCCAAAGTTAGCAGAAGGAAAGAAATCATGAAGATCACAGCAGAAATAAACGAAATAGAAACAAAACAATAGCAAAGATCAATAAAACTAAAAGCTGGTTCTTTGAGAAGATAAACAAAATTGATAAGCCATTAGCCAGACTCATCAAGAAAAAGAGGGAGAGGACTCAAATCAATAAAATTAGAAATGAAAAAGGAGAAGTTACAATAGACACCGCAGAAATACAAAGCATCCTAAGAGACTACTACAAGCAACTCTATGCCAATAAAATGGACAAACTGGAAGAAATGGACAAATTCTTAGAAAGGTATAACCTTCCAAGACTGAACCAGGAAGAAATAGAAACTATGAACAGACCAATCACAAGTAATGAAATTGAAACTGTGATTAAAAATCTTCCAACAAACAAAAGTCCAGACCACATGGCTTCACAGGTGAATTCTATCAAACATTTAGAGAAGAGCTAACACCCATCCTCCTCAAACTCTTCCAAAAAATTGCAGAGGAAGGAACACTCCAAAACTCATTCTATGAGGCCACCATCACCCTGATACCAAAACCAGACAAAGATACTACAAAAAAAGAAAATTACAGACCAATATCACTGATGAATATAGATGCAAAAATCCTCAACAAAATACTAGAAAATAGAATCCAACAACACATTAAAAGGATCATACACCATGATCAAGTGGGATTTATCCCAGGGATGCAAGGATTCTTCAATATACGTAAGTCAATGTGATACACCATATTAACAAATTGAAGAATAAAAACCATATTATCATCTCAATAGATGCAGAAAAAGCTTTTGACAAAATTCAACACCATTTATGATAAAACTATCCAGAAAGCAGGCATAGAGGGAACCTACCTCAACATAATAAAGGCCATATACGACAAACCCACAGCAAACATCATTCTCGATGGTGAAAAACTGAAAGCATTTCCTCTAAGATCAGGAGCAAGACAAGGATGTCCACTCTCACCACTATCATTCAACATAGTTTTGGAAGTCCTAGCCACGGCAATCAGAGAAGAAAAATAAAAGGAATATAAATTGGAAAAGAAGAAATAAAACTGTCACCGTTTGCAGATGACATGATACTATACATTGAGAATCCTACAAAGATGCCACCAGAAAACTACTAGAGCTAATCAATGAATTTGGTAAAGTTGCAGGATAAAAAATAATGCACAGAAATCTCTTGCATTGCTATACACTAATGATGAAAAATCTGAAAGAGAAATTAAGGAAATACTCCCATTTACCATTGCAACAAAAAGAATAAAATACCTAGGAATAAACCTACCTAGGGAGACAAAAGACCTGTATGCAGAAGACTATAAGACACTGATGAAAGAAATTAAAAATGATACCAACAGATGGAGAGATATACCATGTTTTTGGATTGGAAGAATCAGTATTGTGAAAATGACTATACTACCCAAAGCAATCTACAGATTCAATGTAATCCCTATCAAATTACCAATGGCATTTTTTACGGAACTAGAACAAATCATCTTAAAATTTTGTATGGAGACACAAAAGACCCCGAATAGACAAAGCAGTCCTGAGGGAAAAAAACGGAGCTGGAGGAATTAGACTCCCTGACTTCAGACTATACTACAAAGCTACAGTAATCAAGAAAATATGGTCCTGGCACAAAAACAGAAACATAGATCAATGGAATAAGATAGAAAGCCCAGAGATAAACCCACGCACCTATGGTCAACTAATCTATGACAAAGGAGGCAAAGATATACAATGGAGAAAAGACAGTCTCTTCAATAAGTGGTGCTGGGAAAACTGGACAGCTACCTGTAAAAGAATGAAATTAGAACACTCCCTAACACCAAAGACAAAAATAAACTCAAAATGGATTAGAGACCTAAATGTAAGACCAGACACTATAAAACTCTTGGAGGACAACATAGGAAGAACACTCTCTGACATAAATCACAGCAAGATCTTTTTTGACCCACCTCCTAGAGTAATGGAAATAAAAACAAAAATAAACAAATGGGACCTAATGAAACTTCAAAACTTTTGCACAGCAAAGGAAACCATAAACAAGACGAAAAGACAGCCCTCATGGTGGGAGAAAATATTTGCAAACGAATCAATGGACAAAGGATTAATCTCCAGAATATATAAACAGCTCATGCAGCTCAATTTTAAAAAAACAAATAACACAGTCCAAAAATGGGCAGAAGACCTAAATAGACACTTCTCCAAAGAAGACAGACAGATGGCCAAGGAGCACATGAAAAGCTGCTCAACATCAATAATTATTAGAGAAATGCAAATCAAAACTACAATGAGGTACCACCTCACACCAGTTAGAATGGGCATCAGCAGAAAATCTACAAACAACAAATGCTGGAGAGGGTGTGGAGAAAAGGGAACCCTCTTGCACTGTTGGTGGGAATGTAAATTGATACAGCCACTATGGAGCACAGTATGGAGGTTCCTTAAAAAACTAAAAATAGAATTACCATATGATCCAGCAATCCCACTACTGGGCACATACCCAGAGAAAACCATAATTCAAAAAGACACATGCACCCCAATGTTCATTGCAGTACTATTTACAATAGCCAGGTCATGGAAGCAATCTAAATGCCCATCGACAGACGAATGGATAAAAAAGTTGTGGTACCTATATACAGTGGAATATTACTCAGGCATAAGGGGAACAAAATTGGGTCATTTGTAGACACATGGATGGATCTAGAGACTGTCATACAGAGTGCAGTAAGTCAGAAAGAGAAAAACTAATATCGTATATTATTGCATATATATGGAACCTAGAAAAATGGTACAGATCAACCGGTTTGCAGAGCACAAATTGAGACACAGATGTAGAGAACAAATGTATGGACACCAAGGGGGGAAAGCGGCGGGATGGTGGTGGTGGTGGTGTGATGAATTGGGCGATTGGGATTGACAGTCACTGATGTGTATAAAATTGATGACTAATAAGGACCTGCTGTATAAAAAAATAAATAAAATTAAATTTAAAAAATAGATAAAATATAACTTGAAACTTAACAGGGTAGAAGGTGTTCCAGTTTAAAACACCAAGAAATAGTATCCTCATTCATTGTTTTTGTTTTAAATTATTTATTTATTTATTTATGACTATGTTTGGTCTTATTTTCTGTGCGAGGGTTTTCTCTAGTTGCGGCAAGTGGGGGCCACTCTTCATCGCGGTGCGCGGGCCTCTCACTATCGCGGCCTCTCTTGTTGCGGAGCACAGGCTCCAGGCGCGCAGGCTCAGTAATTTGTGGCTCACAGGCCTAGTTGCTCCGCGGCATGTGGGATCTTCCCAGACCAGGGCTTGAACCCGTGTCCCCTGCATTAGCAGGCACATTCTCAACCACTGCGCCACCAGAGAAGCCCCCTCATTCATTGTTTTTAAACTTTTTCTTCGTTTTGTAATATAAGCATTTATTTCCAAATATTTTGGTATTTTCCTTTTGGTTTAGAACTAATTTCTAATTCATTTCCATAGTGGGTTAGAAAACATTCTCAGAATGATTTCAATCCTTTTAAATTTATCACGTCTTATTTTATGGCGCAACGTATGGTGTATTGGTAAATGTTCCATGTATCGCTCTGATATTTGCATTTAAAACGATATTGCACAACATATAGATGAATGGTAAAACACATGCTAATAATTTAAATTTAAAAAATTTTCACATAAAACATTAAATAGTAAATTTAAAACGGCATGATAAGTTGAAAAGAAGACTGCAGAAAAAGGAAAAACTTCATATGTACCTTTAAAGCACTTTGAACAAGGGGCCTCACGTTTTCAATTTGCCCTGGGACCCACAAATTATGTCCCTGGCCCTAAGTGCAGGTCTGCTGTTAACAAACTCACAACAGTTTTGTTTAACTGAAAATGTTTTTATTTCACCTTCATCTTGAAGGATATGTCTAGAATTCTAGATTCACAGATTTTTTTTCCCCTTAGCACTTTAATTTTTTTTTTTTTTTTTTTTTGCCATTCTGGTCAGCTTGTGGGATCTTAGTTCCCCAACCAGGGGTTGAACCCGGGCCCACGGCAGTGAAAGCGCCGAGTCCTAACCACTGGACCACCAAGGAATTCTCTAAATATTTTCCATTGTTTTCTGACTTACCTTGTTGTTCCTGTATGTAACGTATATTCTTTCCTTTGGCTGTTAAGAATTTTCTCTTTATTACCAGTTTTCAGCAACTTGATTATGGTTTGCCTTGGTAAGGCTTTCCTTATATTTATCCTGTTTGGAATTTGTTGAGCCTCATGGATCTATGTGTTAAGAGTTTTCATCAAATTTAGAAAAATTTCAGCTATTATTTCTTGAAATATTTGTTCCCTGCCTCCCACCCCCTCACTTCTGGGATTCCCATTTATATGTAAGGTAAACCACTTGATACTGTCCCAGTGAGACTTTTGTTTTACCCTTTTCTTCTCTCTGTGCTTCAGTTTTTGTTTTAGTTTTTGACAATTTTTATTACTACTTATTCAACTTCACTGATAATTTCCTCTGCAGTATCTAAAATCTGCTGTTCAAACAATCCAGCGAAGTTTTCTTTTCATGTGGGGTATTTTTAAGCTCCAGAAGTTCCCTTTGTTTTCTTTTTTATGTCTTCTATTTCTGTACTCATTATGTTCATATTTTGCTTTAAGTTTATGAATATATTTAAAATACCTGAATTGAAGTCTTTCTCTGCCAACTGTATCATGTCTGTCATTTTTGCTTCTGTTTCTGTTAACTGATTTTTCTCCTGATTATGGGTCTCATTTTCAGGCTTCTTTGCATGTTTAGTAATTTTGATTGGATGCTAGACATTGTAAATGTTACATTGTGGCGTGTCTGGATTTTGATGTCTTCATGTAAAAATTATTGACTTTTGTTTCTGTGGTTATTTAAATTACTTATGAATCAACTTGATCCTTCTGAAAAGCTTTTTTAAAGCTTTTTTTTTGTGGTGGTTCTAAAGTAGCCTTCACTCTAGGGCTAGTTAAGTCCAACTGGCAAGCCGTGACCTCCTACTGTTTCTACTGAATTACCCAGGTGTTTGACAAGGCCTCCCTTGTGAAGATCATTGGAAGTTGAACATTTCCCAGACCTTCGTTAACTCTGGGTGTTAGTCAGCTTTACAGGGTTCCATTAGCTGTTCTTTCCCAGTAATATGTTGTCTAGCCTTGTGCAGTGTTACCTTATACCTTACCAGCTTAGTATTCAGCCCAAGACTCAAGTAGATCCTGTGTAGATTTCTGGAGCTTCTCTTCTGTGTTGCTCCCTCCTTTCTGATACTGTACCCTGAAGATTGTATTTGCCTCTGCCCCTCCACACTCTGGTCTCTTTTTCCTTAACTCAGCATGGTTACCATGTTCTATGCTGTCTTCTGAAAAGAGCCTCCAGGGTGAAAGCTGGGTCATCTTGGTGCCCACTTCATTTGTTTTCCTTCTTTCAGGGATCACAGTCCTTTGCTGTTATTCAATATCTAAAAGCATTTATTTTACATATAAGTCCAGTTTTATAGTTTTTTATGTTGGAAAGGCAAGTCTAGTCCAATTATTCTATCACACCAGAAGCGAGAGTCTTTTCGGTCCCTTTCATCTGTTTTCTTTCTAATTGAGGTAAAATTCACATAACAAAAATTAACCATTTAAAAGTATATCCTTTCATCAGTTTTTAAGTCAACTTTTTGAATGTTCTACATTCTTCCTATTTGGCCAGATTATATTTAATCAAATAAAATATTTTAAAGGATTTGGAGTGAGAAACTTTCCTTGTATAGACTTGAGTCAGTAAAATAGAACGTTAATATTCTCTTTCTTAAAGAGAATTTCACTTACCTGAATGGATTTAGATTGGTTTCTTTTAAAAGGCTAAGAACACAGAATCCTATATGTGTTAGGTTATACTATAAATTACATCTTAAGCTGATAAACTGTAGTTGTTGTATATCTTGGATGAAAGTAAATACTCAGAAAAGCAATAGAAACCAAGTAAGTCCCCTCATACGAACCTTCAATTTGCGAACTTTCAAAGATGTGAATGTCTGTTCACATGTCCAGTCACGTAAGTTAGTTCACGTGTCTGGTGTACATTGTCACGTGCATGCATCCTCTACAAGAGGTTGTACTTTTGTGTACTTTACAGTACTGTATAGAGTACAGTAGTACAGTATCTTTATTTCAAGCCCAGGCTGTCCGGAAGCAAGTGTAAAAGCAGTGGTGATCTAGCTGGTACTGCTAAAAAGACCAGGAACTGGAGGCCCAGAGAAAGGACGAAGAGAGACAAGAGGAGGAAGAAGTAACTGAAGAACCAAAGAGATTCATGATGCAGGAAATGGCAAGGGGATTTTCTTTATCTGAGGAGGCACTGTTAGTTTTTGAGGCACAGGACCCGAACGTAGAACAGTACACAAAGGTTAAAGCAGCCGTTCAGAATGCAATCCGGTGCTACCGTGTCATCTATGACAAGAAAAAAAGGGCTACTACCCAGACATCACTGGATTGTTTTTTCAAGAGGGTAGATAGACTTGAATCCAGCAAGGAACCAGAACCTGTGCCATCAACATCAGGTGTGAGTGAACTTGCAGTTTGCCCTCTGTCTCCTGTTGCTGACGATCCTTCACCTCTAGCATCTCCCACCTCCTATCCCTCCTCCAGTCAGTAACTCTTCTTGCCTGTTCACTCGATGCCAGCTCCTGTATGCCAGCTGTTGTACTGTACTACTGTACTTTTCAAGGTACTGTACTGTAAGATTAAAAATGTTTATTTTTTGTTTTTGTTTGTTTTTTATGCATTATTTGTATGAAAAGTATTATAAAGCTATTACAGTACTATATAGCCAATTGTGTTAATCGGGTACCTAGGCTAACTTTGCTGGACTTACGAACAAATTGGACTTAACGAATGTGCTCTCGGAACGGAACTCGTTTGTATATGGAGGACTTACTGTAAAACCAAAGGACATGATTAAGAATCACCTCTTTGGGAACAAAGAGTAGGAAAAAAGAATTGATTAGTAGCCTTTACTCCAAGCATTCTGTTTTATTATACTTTTAAAATCATGCGTAGTTTTTCACATTTATACTTCTTTTGCCCACCCGAGGAACTGAGTTGCTGGTTTCTTCTCTTGAGGTTGCCCATTGTGGTTATCGTGAGCTCTAGCTTCTCTTCGTGTGAGTCCTGCCTGACTTAATAGTCTTTAATAGTTGGAGAAGCTTTTGACTCATTTTGTAGTATTAAGAGAAGAAACAAAATTTTAAAAATTATTGAAGCTGTTATATTTTCTCAATCTATGTTTCTGTGAGAACTGTTGAAGCAAGGCTGAGAAAGCAGTGTCTAGGGGCAAATAATGTGAATCAGTTGGCTTTAGGGAGCTTTCAAAAGATGAAGCTTGGAGAGATCTAGGACTTGAGCACTGGGCCAGCACATAGGGATTAGAATGTCTACTGATAGTGGAGGTCAAGGCAAGAAACTAGAGTTGAAGGATGGGATATAAAGAATCTTGCAGGCTAGGAGAGCCATAGGGGAGGAGGTGCTGGGTAGCAAAGTGACTCAATTTAATTAGACTAAAAGGACAGTTAGATGTGAGATGCCTGTAAGGGAAAAACAGGCAACTATTGGTTTGGTGATTCTTATTTTTTGGATAGGACAAAATCATAACTTATGTATAAGAATAGGCAAGCCACATTATAAAGAGTTTAATTTGGCAAAAATTGGAGCTGCGCAATCATGTATAAAGGCAGTTTATAATATCAATACAGGCATCGATCTAATTAGAGTGCATTAAAACTTTTTGGTTTTGAAATAATTTGTCATTTTTTAAAAGCTGCAATGTATTAATACATAGTTAGGAGAAAGTAGCATTTCTCTTCATAATACCTACCTAGATTTAAGGAGTGTCATGTTGCTATGCTACTCTCTTGCCACTGAAACACCATGAATACACATCACTTATATTTGTATGTGAATTCCATAGATTAAGCCATTTGTTGCCAGTTCTTTTCAAGTTAACCTTTTTTTTTTTTTTAGCCCAAGCAATTTTCATCTTTTTCTTCTCAGTTTGACACATTCATACTTAAAACACATTAACAAGGGAAGAGTAATGAAAGAGTTTGGGACTGCCAAAAACCTTGACTAGGCTCCCAGGAGAGAGAAAAATACTCCTATCTTGTCTGTAGTGAAGAAAACCTGAGTCTAAAGGACACCTTAAAATCCTTAGGAATTCTCTGTAAACATCAGAAACTAGTAAAGGATTTTCAGTTTTAATAATGAGCAGTAGAAGCTGATTGGATGTTCCAATTCTATGCATTAGTCTTTTGTGAAGAGTTCTGCCCAACAGCTTTTATATTTTGGGTGCTTTGTTTTGTTTTTTTCCACTCACATGAGTTCAATTTCTTAAGGTTTTTTAGAATGATTTTCTTTGCATCAGACCCTCATCAAAGTTTATTTGCTAGCAAACCTGGTTTTCCTACAAACTTGAAGAAATAGTTTAATTGAAAGTTGATGGTAGTCCTGACTAGCAGTTGCTCTGCCTAGAATAAATTGTGTGTGTGTGTTGTGTATGTATCAGTTTTGGTCAGCTACACTGACAGAGCTGGGCCAAGACATTTTCCTGCCTGTTAATCAAGGCCACACAGACAAAGCTCAAGGAAGGATGACCCCTGCCTCAGGAAGTATCGAATCAGTTGCTATTTTTAAACAGTATACAGTAGAACTTGAGATCAGGTCTTTACTCAGTTGACAGGAAGAGTTCTCTGCCAAATTTTGCATTTGAGGAAACAGTTAATGGGCCTAAATGAGTGAAGCCTCTATGTGAAAGGAAGGAATGTGACTGTAAGTATTTTTGCTGATTTGGGTCAAGTGTGTGGTGGCAGAGATGTGGAAAGTTCAGTCAGTGACAAAATAGGTTATTACATTTCAAAGTAACTGATAGTTAATGGCACCTTGGATTGTCTTTAGTGACAGTGGTGTGTATGGAATTCTGTGTTGCTAATAGTAAAGTTGAAATAAGGGTATGTGATGAGCTAATATTATCTCAACGTAGCACTGGAGAAGGAAATCAGCTATTGGTGTGTTTCCAAACTAACTGGCTCTTCCTCTGGATGTATACATAAACTTTTTGGTTATTTGAGATGTATTTCTGTATGCTTTTTATAATACTCTGTTGGACCTTGTTTCATTAACAGAAGGTTTCATAAAGAATTGATTTATCGCAAAATAATACTGTATACTACTATATATAATCTCTTATAAAACCTCATTCTACTTAACTTTAGGAAATTAAATATGCAGAATGTTAAAGCAGACAATTTGAGAAATACCATAAGTAATATTTTCTCTGTAATATTATAGCACCATCTTAGGAATGCCTTTATGAGGTTGAATTGCTTAATGGATGACAGGTACATCTTTACATATGAAATGTAAGCAACTTATTTAGGGATAGGTGGGCAGTGTTTTAGTGGAGTTTAAATTAGGAAATTATAAAACTGTGTTAACATATTTATTTCATTTTAATAGGATTATTCAAGATAAAGTTGTAGCCATTTTCGACAAGGATCGATGATCAGAATTTTTCTTTTTAAAACATTTTCAAGTTAAAGATGAAAGGAGAATACTGGAATTGTTTGGGTTCTAACTGACAGGATAAAGAATATAGTATTTCACAGTTACTTGTAATGGAACCTCAGTAAAATTCATCACTTGTCATGCACCCAACTGGGAACATGGATGTTGGTTTTTCTCGTTCTGCTGCTCGTACACTGTCAAGAAGCCACTGCAAAAACATCAAACAAAAAATTTCTCAGTGGGAAGGAAGAACTAATGGTAAATCTAATCCAGATAAGTGCGATCCAAAGGACTTTGGAGTGAGATATAATAACTGTAATCAAGAGATTCTTCTTAAGAGAAATCCTGTTGCTGAGGGAAAGAGCAAAAAGCTGGATGTCACCAACTCTCAAAATGTTGATCAAGGTATTAATGAAGATGCCAAAAGCCACAATCAAAGTGAGGATGAAAGTGAGAAACGTGAATATGATGATACACACTTCTTTAAAAATGAATCAGAATCCAACTGGGTATGTTCTCGGGCCAAACAAATCGAAAGCCGGAAAGAAGTTTTGGATCCAGAGACTTCATTACCTCCAGGAAATTTCTATACCTCACAGATATTGTGGAAGAAAATAGAAGCACTTCCCCCAGATAAAGTCTTAAATTTAGCTTTAGAACATTGTGACTCTTCAGAAAAAGAACTGAATTTCAGAGGTCTGGATAGTTCATATGGAGTAACAAAGAGCTTAGAAAGCATTTACTCTGAACCTGAGGGACAAGAATGTGGACCTTCTATAAATCCTTTGCCAAAACCTCGTAGGACATTCAGATATTTATCTGAATCTGGTGTTATGCCATGTAAAGAAAGAAACTGTGACAGAAAATACTGTGAAAATAATTCTTGTACAGAGTCCTCTTTAGCCTCTTCTCAGGAACCTGAACCAAAGAAATATGGCAGAAAAATCAGAGGGAGATCTAAAAGGTATGTTTTTATTTGAAAGGTAATGATTTTAAGTATTTTCCTTATAGAACTGTTGAGCTTCTGTTTCCTTTTCAAACCAATTTCCATTTCCATGTGTGGGTTACACCTATAATTTGATTATACAGATGTTGATTAACCCAAGGGGAAAATACATACAAGTGAAACAGTAGGAGTATAGGTAATATCCAGGACAATCTACTGACATAAGTACCGTAGAAAAACTTCCATTTTATATTTTTAAAAATGTATAGGGGACTTCCCTGGCGGTCCAGTGATTAAGACTCCGCGCTTCCAATGCAGGGGACGTGGGTTCGATCCCTGGTTGGGGAACTAAGATACCACCTGCCACGGGGTGCGGCCAAAAAAGAAAAAAAAATGTATAGGGAAACAAGTACATTCTTCTACTTCATTTAGGGCATGCTGGCGTTAGCCTCACTTTTTATTACAGAGTGAATTTAATAAAGTACCCAAAGAAGAACATGAATGTAATTGGCTAAAAGCCTCCAGTTTTCTCATGGTGCATATAGGGCATCAGCCTAATTTATTATTCTTAGGTATCTGATAAAACACCTTTGTAATTTTGTACACTAAGTCCTTTTCTTATCAATTTGTGTCTATCATACCAATATAAAGAATACTAGAGTTTTAGAAGATACAACTTTAAAATGTATCTCCTTTCTTAAGGAAATCCTTTGAATTTGAGGACATTCAGCACTTTCGAAATCAGAACTCCCGGAAGATTCATGAAGAACTTAGAAGAAATTCTGGCTCAGCACTTTATTACACACAGTCTGAGGACAATATCTATGAGGATATCATATGTAGGTGTCCACAAACTTTGCAATTAAATTTAGTGAGTATGTAGTTGGTGGAGCCCTTAACTAGAGTATGTTATTTTCTTTTACAATCAAGCATGTCTTGCTCTAGATTTTCCTTTCTAATATTGAAACCTTTGTTGTATAAATTCCTTAATTCTCTAATGGATTTTACAACTAGTTTATTGGACTGTTCAGTTCAGAAGTAGATGTGTGTAGTATTGTATTTTGAGAATTCTTTGAGGTTGGTTGGACGCCTGAGTGGTTTGTGAGCTTAAAGTACCATTGATTTTGAGACCTACATCCCTACAGCAATGTAGAGTAGAAAGCTGAACATATTTAGCCAGTTTTTGCTTTCTTTTCCTTTTAAGTGTAGTCAGTGTTCCCATTTAATTATGTTCCTCTAAACTTTTTTTTTCATTATTTTTCAAGATCCCACCAAAGAAAATCCATATGAAGATATTCCAGTGCAGCCTTTGCCCATGTGGAGATCGCCTTCAACATGGAAGCTACCACCCCCTAAAAGTGCTTTCAAGGCACCCAAGGTATAACCAGAGAATTAATATAAGAAAATATTAGAATCTTATTTATGATCCTACAAAAAGGTTAAAATGGTTTAACTAGGGCCAAAACTAAGAGGCACTGAAATGTGGGTTTATTGTTCTTTGTTTTGTTTTGGGGGGAGCAGCACAAAACTTTTCTTTTTTTTTGGTTTTGGGGAGGGGTTTTTGTTTGTTTTTTAGCGCTTCAGAAGACTTGAATACAAACACCTTTAGACAGACCATAAACCTTTTAGTTCACTATAGTTACCACAGCACTGTAATAGTCTCACATCAACCTGTGGCCTAAATTACCTGTCTGGTCCCTGAAAGCACTCACCAGCCCTGAAAGCAAAGGCTGCCTTGAGCTAATGAGGACTCTGAGCTATTGTTTTCTGGAAATTTGATTACATTGTTGTAGAAGAACTTGGATTAGAAACCCAAGAGACTTCTTTACAAACAGTGAAAAAGAAATTACGGTGTCCTCACTTTAGATGATTTTAAAGGAAAGATAAATATTTTGGGGGGATAGCTTTGACTTTGAGAACACAGGCATTACCTAGATGATCTTACCTTAGCAGTACCTCTTCTGTTTTAGCTTCCTTCCAAACCTCAGTTCCTTCACCGGAAGACTATGGAACTGAAGAGCTCACAAGTTTATTTACGGTCAAAGCTCACAAAGGATACCACGTTGCCTGTCACTTTAACTGAATGGAAGCTTTTCCGAGCTGGAGAAGTTGCAAACAGGAAAAGGAAAAATCTTCCAAGGGTAGGAACTCCAGTACTTTGATTCTTCAACTCTTACTTCAGCATTTCCACAAATGCGAATAAATAAACTTTAGACTGAAATGAATAATAGGTTAGAACTGACCTACTGGAATTAGAAGATTTGGAAAGCAGCCTTAAGCTTTAAGTTTTTGCTCATGCAAGAAAAATGCATGAATGGCTTTTGCCAAGGTTTTTGTGTGTGTGTGTGGATTTGGAAAATTGATTTTAGATGGAGGGCTTCACTCTAGTTACCTTAGTTCTCATTAAAATCAGCTGCCGGTGTGAAGGAAGCCCTAGAACCTCATGTAAAAGGACCTTCTAGTAAGCTGGCTTCAGTGTTGTTCTCACTCATTTGTATAACAGCCAAAGTTAATTCAGTTTTGTGCCTGAGTTTACAGATTTTCGGTAATGACAAAGTATATGCCAAAAATGTCCACTCAAAGGAAGGAAAAAAGAAATTTTACTATTACTTGGGAATAGAAATTTTTGCCAATTATATTAAATAAATGACTTCTCTCTCAAGGGAGAAAAGGCAATAAGTCTGTAAATCATCTCAATGAGAGCCACTGAACCAAAATAAAGAAATTTGGATTATTTGTAATATATATTTTTTTAGGAGAGACATTTAAGAAATTACATGAAAATATTTAAAAACTCTTTATGTTATTTTGTTCTGTAATTCAGAATGTTTTCAGGATTACTATGCAGAAATAAAATCATTTAAATAGTATTCCTTTCTTTAATCCCATCTGAATTAGCTATATTCATTTAGCACATGATTTCTATACCTGATTTTAACGTTAAACAAAAGTCATAGCTGTTTCTTGGTGTAGTAACTGCTGATTGGTTCCTTGGGAAATATTCTGTTCCACAGTTACTTTAATTCTTCTGATCCATTTCCTGCCCCTCCCTCTTTAATATGTGAAGTGTTAAAGACACAGAGTTTTTTTAAAGCACTAAACTGATCTCTCTGGAAAAAAAAATCTTTAGGTGTTTTTTCTCCTGAGTATGGTGAGGACTGCTTAAAAATCAGAGGTTTAAAGAATTTCCGGGATATATGTATATATAATGCATAACAATCACTTTCCTGTACACCAGGAACTAACACAGAATTGTAAATCAACTATACTTCCAAAAAAAAAAAAAGAATTGCTGGCACAACAAAGCAGCCTCCCACATGTTCCAGAAACAGCAGATCATGTGTTCACAGGGGCTAGAACACAAACACATAAGGAATTGTATTTAAGATGTGGTTCTTGGAATAGCATTAACAAATATTTAGAAATTATGGATTGTGGAATTTAATGAGACTCGAGGATATTTGCAGTGCTTTTGATTTCATGCCTCAGTATTTTATGTACTGTGGATCCCTTGAGTACTCAAAGCTTGTTCTCTTTCTGATTATAGGTGAGATGATGCAACTTTTCCTCTTCTGATATTTTCCCAAAGGTTTTTTTGAGAAGTGGGGAAGAGAAAAATGGTGATGAATTCTTGATTGTCAGGCAGGAACAGACTGTTAGCATTTCTACCTGTGACCCTCCTTGGATTAAATCCTTTTGGGATGTTTCATTTGCAATACGAATTTTGGTTTTGGACTATCTTCGGGAACAACATTCCATGAGGAAAGCAGTTTTCACTTATTTCCTCTTTGATGACTAGAGCTATCTCTGGAAGGGAAACTGGTTTCATAGTTTGAAAATAACTGATCTAGTCCATATGCCTCTTCCCTACCCTTCCTTTCTTTCTCCACTGTGGCAATCTGTGTGGGACTGTTTGCTAGAGTAGATTTCCTAATGTTTTATATTGTTTGTGTCAAGTGTGTACAGCAATATGGTTTCCATCATTTCTTAGGAAGAATATTCTACAGTATTTCCTATAACTAGAAGGTAATTATAGGCTCCTAGCTCATAATCAAAATTTAAATTTTATTACTTTATCTCATATTTCTAGAATAGATAGTTCCCTCTCCTTTGTAACATTTGAGTATACTTTTAAGTATACTTTTCAAATACACATTAATAATTCTACTACTTTTGGTCCTTATGTACCCAAAATACATGTTTACTCTCATACATCTTTCCTATAGCCCCTAGCAATACCTTTTTATGTTGGATTCTCTTATTTTTTTTAATAATGCTAATATTTAAGAATATTGGTAACTTTTCATTTGAATTATAGCTATGAAAATCTTTAAAAGAATAAACTCATCCAAAAATGTGGGAATAATCTGCATATTGGAAGCACATGTTTCTCACATGTTATTTTTCTTGCAGTGGACTGATTCACTGCCTATGGATTGCCAGGATTGCTAGAGAAACAAGGACAAAGGAAAAAACAAGAGCATTTTTCTCAAACAACTTTGTTGGTTATCATATTATATAATATTCCTAACAACTGTAATTCTGGGCATTAAATTTGTTAAATCAAGATTGATAGTTAAGAAAAAGTTTGGAATTTTAAGAAAAATATACATAGAAAAACTAATCAATTTCTCCTTTTAAAAGTGGCTGTTGATCAACTTTAATTCTTTTCTCTTTTTTAAGCCTAGTCTGTCTGTCTCTTTTATACACACTTCCCAGAAGCAAAGAAAGAATTGTAATGAATAATGCATATTAAATGGAACATTGTTTTGTACTTGGGCATACTTGAGAATCTCCTATTTTTATGACATGTTTCTAAAATAAATTATAATATTAGTGCTCCCAGTAGCAAAGGAGTATTCCTTTTGACTAAAGCTTTCTAAGCGTGATTATCCTCTCTTTGCAAAAATTCCTGGGAGCGGACATAACTGTGCCTCACCCTGCCTTATAAGTGAGTAAATATCCCACTTCCTACTCTGGGCAAGCAAAAACTTGAGTCCATTGGTAAGGCTTGGTCAATATATGGAGTGCAGTAGCCAGATTTCCTGCATGTTGTGACATGGAATGACAAGCAATCTCCCTAAGAGCCTGTGCTGAATTCCTCTGGAAAGGAAATATCCTTTCCCACTTCTCTTACCCATGTTAAATGGAGTATGTATTAGAATAGCATATCATCTTACTAAAGATAATTTTAGATTCAAAATTGAAAAATGTAAAGGTGTTTATTTATAAAATGGATCTTTCTCTGAACGAGAATCACTAATAAGTTAATATCAAGCTGCAAAACTTGTTGGTGTTTGTTTTAACTTGTACTTTTCTGGTCTTTTTTCAGCTTGTATTGAAAATAGATGATATATTTGAATCTAAGAGAGGGAAGAAGAGGGTAAAGTTACACCTTTACACTGGAAAAGATGTACCTCCCTTTAAAGGTAAGAATTGTTCCAACTGTCCATAGCTATTAGCATATGAGGGGCGAATCATTATATAATTTAATGTTTGATGTGAATTATAATTTTTGGTTTACTTTCCTGTCTATCCCACTTAAACATAAAACTTATTTAGGCTAAGAGATTATTTCTTGTTCTTCCTCAAATCCCTTTTGTTTAGTTCTGTACCAAGTAATAACTATTGGATGAATAAGTAAATAAATTAAAAAATAGTTATAAACCAATGAGACTAATTTTCATGGACAGGTTGCATCCTTATTTTGTAGTACTACTTTGATTTATAGTCTTTTGTCAGTATAGACTCTCTCAGTGGAGAAATGAAAATATTAAGTATATATATACTGAATGTATGTGGTACTCAACCTATAGTCATCTAATAAGTTCAGTAGTTTTATCCTTCAGATGCCTAGATAAAACTTAGATTGTCTTAATTACGAAACTTTCAACATCTGTAGTGAATTATTATTGTAGAATTTTCTTTACAACTTTAACTTGGTTGTCTGGCAAAGGACGTGTAGAGTTTAGCAGTTTTTGTCTGTGAGATTCATAAGTGAGAAACAACAGCCAAGTCATACCAGAAAAGAATATTTCATATTTTTGCAGACTTCCAAAGACAGAAATTTCTTAATTTCCATTGAAAATCTCTTCTTCATTCTAACAATTACTATGTGAAAATAAACTTCCCCATTCAATAATTCAAGACTCTTTCTTCTTACTTTGTGATGATTAAAATCATCTCATCATCATTTTAAATGTGAGTTTTCATATCTTCAGAAGCAGTTATTACAACATTTCAGCCTTCTCTTCTGTAGAAGAAATACTTCTGGTTATTGTTAATAATAATAGCTACCATTTACTGAATGAAGTAATAGTTTCTTTATGTACTTTATCTGGTGTATAACGTATGACCACACTGGGAGGTAGGGACTATCCTAATTTTACAGAGGAAGAAGCTGAGCCAGAGGAGGAAGCATCAATCTGAATCAAGGAACATGATACCACAAAGTCTTAATCTTCTCTATTATGATTGTTTTTCTAAATAACCACATGTAGCCAATATTACTGTTTTATAGATAAGGAAATAAATTATAAATTACAAATCTTGTGAAATACCAAGACACTGGAACCAGGACAAATTCTTAGAAAACATTATCATTTTCCCATATTAACAGCACTCTATTGATAACTGTATTCACCAGATATGCCACCCTAGGTAGATGATCACCGATCTCTTATTTTATTTGAATGCTTTATGGATTAGGAACATTTTAGTAAATTTGGCTCTAAGAAAAGTTTTTGAAGAGCCAAATCCTTTTTTTCACTGTATCATTATTGAAAAGAAAAAATTCAAGAGCATAAACTGCCAACTTCTAACACATACACACACAAAAAGGAGTAGTCCCTACAAATTTGTTTTCTTTTGCGTGGCTCAAAGGAAATATGCATTTACTCAGTCTCTGTGGCCAACTCCTTCAGTGGACCCGAGGAATTTCTCTCATGCCTGAGGATCTCCTGGCTCAATAATCACAGTTCTCAGATTTTTGTTTACCTCCTTAAGCTTTTGTCTGTATATCAACAATGCCTCATAGAACCAGATAATTATATTTACCTACTCTGCCGGTACATGCTAGGTTTTACTGAATCTGTTCCAACCTAAACAGTTCTTAACTCTCAGTTATCAGGTGTCACAAAATGATTTATTGTCCTTCTTCAAAATTTTAATTTTGTGTGTTGAAGTCACATTTAAAAAAGGGACAACCTAGTACTTTTTTGATCCCTACAGATTCTCAACAGATTTTCCTATTGGCTTATAAACCCCTTAACCTTCATTCAGTGTCTTGGAATGCAGATTGTCAAAACCCATAGATGTGAATATGTTAAAGCCATTTAAATGATCTTTTGTAAGGTCTTTTCCAGGTAAATTACCTTTCCTCCCTTCCCTCTTTCTTTTTTTTTTTCTTTCCAAACACTTCATGGGCTCCCAAGAGGTGCTTGATGCTAAGGATACAAATAGGACTCAGGAGCTCACGGTGTTTGTTCTTTCATGCTGAACAATATTTTATAGCCCCAGTATACTTTTTGTCATTATAGTTAGTTTGAAGTTATAAAACCTGTATAGTACACAATATTTGAATACCTGCTTTTTCTGTAACATGTCTTGTGTACCTTTCCCACATATCTAATGAAGAGACAGTATTTTTTTTTATGTTCTCTTCTTCCTTATTACAAAATTAAAATGAGCACAGCAAGAAATTACAATAATATAGAATAACATAAAATGGAAAGCCAAAGTTTCCCAAACCTCCTCCTACTACTCCCAGAAAATCTTATGCACATGCAAATATTTTTTCTCCCCAAATAGTTTTATACTATTCAGACTTTGTATGTCTTGCTTTTTTAAAAAAAATGTAATTAATATACTTTGGAGCTCTTTTGGTATCAACACATAGAGTCCACATAGCTGTACTGTATTTCTTGGTATAGATGTAGAAGAATTTTATTTAGCTGGTAGACGTTTTGGCTGTTTCTAACATTTTATTTAACCTGTGGATAATTAACTTTTATAAATAGATAGGTAGATATATAGATATAGATTTTTTTTCTTCAAACAATGCTGTAATATACATTTTTTGTTTATATATTTTTTTGTATATTGGGAAGAATACATCTGTAGAATAAGTTCCTAGCAGTGTACTTAATCAAAGAACACATACTTTAAAGAACACATAAATTAACATTTTTATAACTGCTGCCAAATTGTCTCACAAATAGATTTTAACAGCTTAAAAAAAAACAGCTTTATATTTCTATGAAGAGCTTTTGAAAGTGGTTTTTTCCTTGTAATCTTCATTAATACTGTGTTTTATTAGAGCTTTTTATTTTTTGGCAGTCTCATGGTTGAAAAGTGTATCTTACTTATTGTTTTAATTTATTAAATTTTTTTTATTTTATTAATTATGAATTTGGACAGTTATGTTTATCAATAGTTATCAATCTTTTTCTATAAATTGCCTATTCCTACTCTTTTATTCATTTTTTTTGTTGTGCTGTGTTTTTCCTTATTCATTTGTAGCAGCTATTTGAATATTAAGAAACTTAGCCTTGCGTCTGCAATGTGGATTACAAATATTCCCCCAGTTTATTTACCTTTTGAATTTGCTAATGATTTTTTATTAGATTAGAAATTTTACATTTTTATACAATCAAACTTCCATACATTTTTCATTTATGACTCCTAGCCCTTGTTTTTCCTGATACATTAAAATTTTTTCCCTTTCTTTATATTTTAAAATTTTGCTTTAACTTTTCAGACTTAATTTAGAAATTTTTCGTTCACCTGTTCACGATGTTTTGTTTTGTGTTTTGGTTGTTTTCTTTCTTACTTTTTTTTTTTTTTTGTAAATTGACAATGTGCCTAGTATTGTACAGAACATTCCCTTCTAAAAACAAAGCCCCTTAGCCTCAAGATACTTAAAATCCAATTGTGGAAAATAAGAGCAGTTCAAAGCCATTTGAGTACTATAAGAATTCAGAGTAAAGTTCAGTTTAGTTTGGCATTAGAGGTGGCTTAGAGGCATCATAAAAGAGGTAGAATATTACTTCATAAACTTATTTGGTAATCTTTCTTAGCCTCACATTTTCCTGTTAATCTAAATTCATAGTGTGTTCCGTATTGAGATTTTTGTTCAGCCAGGTTGGTGTTTTACCTTTGATACCTTATTTGGGAATATAAAGACAACGATATGAAGGTAGAAATAAAATCCACTCTGATCAAGGCTTTCTAAAACTAGTCTGAACTGCTGTTAATTTCTAGAATTAGGGATGAGAGGGGAACTGAGGAGGGAGGTGGGTATGGGAAGAAGATGGAATGGAATAGTTTCTTCTCTGAGCCTTTTATTCTTTTTTGCACCTGTCCTGCCCTGATACAGCTAAGTGGTTTGGAGAAAGGCTCAGCATCCTTAATTATTCCTTACTCCAAGTAAGTCCCCAGGTCTGTGGAGCTTTTACATTGTTTTCGTCCTCATGTTCTGCCTGTTCTTGTTGGACAATACAAATGGAAGCTCTTTCTTTTCAGGTGAAACCAGTGGGTACGAAAGTGATGCCGAATATCTGCCAAAGAGTGAGTGAGTCAGTGGGGCTGCTCCCTTTCGCGTGATGATCCTGGTTGTAGGTGGAGTGGCACCTACCTTTGTGATTAAGCACGTTTTTTCTACACGAAGTTTCACTTTGTCGGTGATTTCTTCATTATAAGAACCTGTTGAGATTTGGGGAACTAAACAGTACACTGTCAGATGTTTGACAGCATTAAAAATCTCCTGTGGTGTAGTGAGGCAGACCAGTGTAGTTCTTAAGATGGAATGTTCTTCCATCTTAAGAGGGGAGTGGCAGAGCTGCACATTCAGACATATGTGCAGCAGCCAAAACAGAGTATGTGAGTCATTCTTTGAGGCAAATACTTTGCATTAAATATCTGAGTTCTTCATAGTCACTCATTTGAGTATCTCAGATATCTCTGACATTGGGACAGGAAACACTGATCTGTTTCTTATTCATAGGTATTTATATTCTAAATTATTGTGCCATTTACTTTCTGTTAGAATGTAGAAGATGCCGTGCATTTTTGGCTGTATTTGTTCAATCAGTCATAGTGCTCTGTATCCTTCATCTAATGGATTTTCACAGCAAATTATTTAGTTTCTGTTTAACTGAAGCATGGAAAAAAATAGGAGACCTGAATTATCAAAGCTGAGTACAGGGCAGTTCCAGGTCTGATACTCTGATCTTATGATTAATAATCATGTGCTCCTACCAGTAGCCTAAATTGCTTCAGGTGTTTGATTCTGTAGCCTGACTGAAGGTGAAACTTAAGTCATCATCAGGTTCAGCTTGGATGTGTAAAGATGATTAATTTTGTTCTGTTGCTACTGAGAAACAGACCCTAAAATTTTCTTGACTTGAACTGAGCCCTTTGGGGTAAGGAAGGTTTGCCTAGAGCACTAAATGTACTGGATAATTTTGGAGAGGCACTCCAAAATTATTTTTTAAGTGTTCTTAATATCTTGATCTACATTGTAACTTCTTTGGGGGCAGAATGCATCATATCTCAAAAGAAAAGCAAAACAATTAGAGGATGAGTCTTTCCATCATTGGCTCAGAATGACACATAAGCAAATCTCTGGGATGCTTAGACTATTTCTTCTGCAAGTACTGCATGTCCCCTAGTGGAGACTACCGCAAATTATTCAGAATTTAGAGATAAATGAGAATAAAGGATAAATGGTATCCACTTTTGGGTGGGATTGCTCATACTGTTTAAATAGTATGCTTCTATGAATTCTTTCTTTTGAGAAGTAGTCTGCTAATGGATACCTTCTTACATGTCATTTTTCTCTCTTGCATTTAGCACCATTTATTGATATATGTCCATTATTAGTAATATATGCCAAGGAGAGAAGGGAAAAGAACATTTCTTTAATGTGAGGATAGTTTTTATTTTAATTTTATCAAACTCGTCTCTTTAGGAACTTACCTTCTATAGGACTCAGTTCTTTTACCAAATCTTTTCCCCCACCTATGATTTCATGGTCCCCAAAATGGCATCTTTTGTCAGGCCAGTGCTTTTACCTGACATTTTCCGTGTGTCCTGGTGTCATGCCATGAAAGATGGGATGGCACAGAGTATGTGTTGGGACATACATAGGTATCGGTTGGGACACAGAACATTGGTCCCACTGCAGGGCCCCAGGTGCTTGTGAGAATCTGCACTTGTCCAAGTATGTCATAGCCCTAACAAGTATGTCTGGGTGGCAGACATTGGTTAGTCAACATTCATTAGCAACGACTGAGTGAAGACTAGTCCCGCGTGGGTCATGACCTCTGGGTGCTAGAGGGAAGATGGGGCTATAAAGGAAAACAAGACTCCGTGATCTCATCGCAGGTCGCTACAAGCGCATAGCACAACTGCAGCAATCTTCCAAGAGGAATCCTCACTACCAGACCTTAGAGCGGGATCTAATTGAATTCCAGGAGCAGCAGCTATTTGAACTTTTTGTGGTGGTGTCTCTACAGAAGAAGCCATCAGAAATAAGCTACATTCCCCAGGTCATACAACAATTCCCTAGCACGGTAAGTGCATGGAGGCTATGAGGCATCCAGGAACGTTTCTGTGTCTCTGTGTATTTATTCCCTCTCTTCTTGTTTACTATCGTCTCAGTTAGCTTTTACTAATACTGTACTTCTTGTAGGATCTGGTGCACTCTGATGATATCTTGTGTCAGGCATGAGCTGTAACCAAGGGGGAGTTAAAGCTCATTATTCAAGTTGGGTTTTTATCTTTTGCTCTGCTATTTACTAAGTGACCTTTAGCAAGTTACAGAGCCTCAATTTTCTCATCCTTAATGAGGGGAGTGATAAATGTGGCAGAGTAGGGTAGCAGTCAGAGCATGGAGTGTGAGCCAGCTATCTGCATTTGCCACTGATTAGCTCTGTGACTTGGAGCAGTTACACTGCTCTGTGCCTCATTTTCTTCATTGCTCAAAGGGGGATAATCTTCATAGTGTCTACCCCATGGAGTTGTGGTGAGGATTAAATGAGCTAACTATAATTAATATAAGGCACTTAGAACAGTGTCTAGCATACAGTAAGCACTATGTAACGTTACTCCCTATTAGTGAGGATTTAATGAGATAATGTATATAACGTGCTTAATCCAGTTCCTTGCACATAGTAACAGTTGATAAATGCTAACTGTTATTAACGGTATTATTTCATTTACAGTACCTTTTTCACAAAATAATTCATTCATTTATTTAATCAGTATTTCATAAATACCTACTATTTGCCAAGATTAGGTGCTGGGGATACAACTAAAATAGATCTTCTTGGTCCCTGCCCTGCCAGAGCTTACAAAATAGACCCCAAATGTGGCTCTGAGCTTTGTGGCAGTAAATACAAAGAGCATGATCATTACATCAGGGCTTAACAAACTGATGGCCTCTGAGCATATTTAGCCCACAGATATGTTTTTTGGGTTTGCACAGTAATAAAGTAATAAAATTTTTGTTGTCAACTTTTTGTTTAAAAGTCATATTTCACATAAAAATCTGTATTTCTGCTTTCTCCTGAGAAACTAGAAAGACTGCCAACACTCAGCCTACATTCCTAAGTGGCATGAATTGGCTGAAGCTGAGTAAGGAGCAGAACTGACTTCATGGGCATGTGACCAGTGCAGTCACACAAGGCCCCTCACTTGCAAGGGCCCTGCACCCTGCCCCGCAGTCACCACTGAAGTTCTTAATAATTTTATATTTGAATCTGTGTTTTGTAAGTGAGGAGTGAGATCTGATGAGACAGTGGGGCACGTGCCAAGGTCTTAAAGCCTTGGCTCATGTATGCTGTCACCTGCTGCCGCCTCTCCAGGATGGATTCTCCAGTTGTCCTCACTCCTACCCCTTGGTTCCCCAGGCCCTGTCTGGCTTCCCCCTTTCAGTACTCACTCAGTGACTGCTGCCACCCTCTGGACAGGCATGGGGGGGGGGTCAGAATCAGGCAACCATTAACCCCGAAGTGTCTTAAGCAACCAACACATGGTAGATCCTTCCCTGCCCTGGGCATTGCTACTGTGTTCAGTGGGTGGCCTGGGGGAGCAAGCCTTTTCACCACCCCCAGTCCAAGTACTAAGCACGTCCCCATGTGGAGGCTACAACCCCTTGAGGGTCGCCCAGCTGCTGCGGGTTGGAGTAGTGGGCCCGTGGGAAGGGAGGTCCTTGGCTCAACTTTCCCACCCCTAGTCAGGACACAGAGTTTCAGTCCTGCAGCTGGCCCGAGGGGAAACCCAGCAGCTGGTGGGCCACTTGGGCACCAGATTGCAGGCCAGGGTCCCTGGGCACCTGTGAGGGTCTGCACTTGTCCCCAGGATCCTCATGCCTGAGGGAGCATGCCATTAAGTAGAAAATCAAAAACCCCATTGCAGGTTGAGAAAGAAACCACAGAAGAAAGTAACAAGTTTTATATTTCATTTTACATTTATTTTTTTCCTGCTTTTTGAACAAGGGACTCACAGTTTTTCATCTTGCACTGTGCTCTGCAAATTATGTAGCTGGCCTTGGGAAGGAGTGATCCCTTTAAACAGGGACATTTACTCACACTCCAGCTTACTACTTGGACCACTTCTCTCATTACCTGCTCAGGAACTTTAGGACTTTGGGTTTAAACCCTGAGTTGCATGTTTCACTAGAAAAGCTAGTGAAGGGCTTCCCTGGTGGTGCAGTGGTTAAGAATCCGCCTACCAATGCAGGGGACACAGGTTCGAGCCCTGGTCCTGGAAGATCCCACATGCCGCGGAGCAACTAAGCCCGTGCGCCACAACTACTGAGCCTGTGCTCTAGAGCCCTCGAACCACAACTACTGAGCCCGCATGCCACAACTACTGAAACCCGCACGCCTACAGCCCATACGCCACAACAAGAGAAGCCCCCGCAATGAGAAGCCCGCACACCGCAACGAAGAGTAGCCCCCGCTTGCCGCAACTAGGGAAAGCCCGCGAGCAGCAACGAAGACCCAACGCAGCCAAAAAAAAAAAAAAAAAAGCTAGTGAAGCACAACTGAACTGAAATCTGAGACATTTCCTGCATGGGGTCTCATTTTTTAAGAAAGTCCTCACCAACATTCCTGCTGTAAATAAATCAATGTTTAATTTCTTATAAAATTCCTCAGTGTGGCCTGAGAGCACAGTGTCACCTCACTCTTTAGTAACACAGTACCGTAAGAGTCTAAAATAATGTAATCTAGATAGTCTTGAGGAATCAAATTTCCCATAAAGAGGAGCTTAATTTTTTTCTCTGTTGTTCATCAGTCTTACCTTTGCAAAGAGAAATCTCGAGGTTGAACCTGTTTTCAACACAGCCTGAGTTATGGGTTTGGAACCAGATGAGGACCCAGTTGACTCTGACAGTAATTCAAGGATGTCTCTAAGCAAGTTACCTGGTGTTATTGTGCATTAGGCATCTATAAGTCTGGGAGGGCAAGAGCTGCCTGAGCCCCTCTTGATTCTGATGTGGAAAACCTTGAATGAAGATGACTGTGAATCATTTAACAATATAAAAATAATAGAATATGACACAACTAAAATTTTGTTAGAATGCTTTTCCATTTCTTAAGAGCTTAATATCTAAGTGACCCAGAATGGCTGCATGTTTTGTTTTAGAAATTAAAGGATAGATCATTGGGATTAGTTACATGAAGGCAATATGGTAATTAGACTTATCTGCTTGTTTTTGTACTAATTTTAAAATGTCTTTTGGTTTAACTAAATTTAGACTGTCCTTTAAAGTACAATACCAGACTTGCACAAAAGGTCTTCCATGCTAAAATCTTACAGGAAGTTGCAAACCCATAATTAGGTAGCGAAGATTATATGCTAAGGGAAATGATTATATATGGGGTGGATTCTAAAAATAGTATCTTTTCTAAGTAACGTTCATCTGCCTTTTCAAAACATCTTGGATTATTGATCAGAGAGTGTTTTGAGCTAACTAGGTTTTTGCTATCAGTATACTGTAGAATAGATTTTCATTTATTTTATGTCCCATGATTCATAAAAATATTCTCACTAGTATGTGAATTGTGAATTAAGATTCTTCCTCTAGCTAAGAAACTGTTTTCAATCATTTCTCTTACATCAGATTATAGGATCTCCATAAGTACCCTCTCTGTGTAAAACCAGAATTCTTTTTCCTTAGAAACCCAGTTCTCAGTATGTTTTCAGTGATTACCAGTCTTGGCCTTCCTGTTTTATTAAACAGCACAAAACCACTCTGAAACACCTACCTAGACTTATCAGAGACCTCTTTTCCTAAGACCAGGCTGAGTTTATTTCTATACTCCGCTTACATAGACTATTAGTCACTTACAGTGTTATTTTTTTTCAGGGTGATCATGGCATTAAGCAATCCAGAGACACTGAAGAGAGGCTCAAAGTTATCCCCAAATTTTGTTTTCCTGATTCAAAGGACTGGGTGCCGACCTCAGAACTCAAGAGGTAAATAGACTACTTTATCTGATTTCTATTTGTTGGACGAGCAAGAGTAGAACCAGAATCTTTGAGAAACAGATAGAGCCAGCAGTGAAGCTATGTGGACTCTGTGGCGGATCAAGGATGCAGTGGGAGGAAAGGAAGAAACAATTAGGACATTTCCTATGTGGGGCTCAAAAGAGAAAAACACAGTGTCAGAGGGAAAACAAGTTTGAGAGTCTCTTCAATTTGCCAATTCTGCAGAAAAAAAAGTTCCACTTTACATATAATCAGAAATGCCACCAAGTGGACAGAAAAGGAAGAAAGACTTGAACTTAGGGACTGAGAAACAGAGATAAAACATGGCAATATCTGCATCTTGTATCTCCTTCAAGTTGTTAGAAGAAGCCATAGCCCAGATTGTACGTTCCCTGTCGAACTTGTACGAAGAGGGGGCTCTAGTTTGGAAGGTGTAAGTATATTGAGAAGGGAATTATAAGAAATTGCTTCCCAGTATCTAGAGGAAATTACTATTTTCAATTAATAAACCATCATCGTTTCATATCCTGCTTGTAAATAGATAACTGCTTTGTTCAAAACTGTAATTATTGATCATGTATTTAGGCTGAAAAGCGTGATTATGTGAACCATATCACATGCCAATGACCTGCTGGAAGACAGCCTCAGCTGTTGCCTAAGTAGCTCTGCCCTTCCACCCCACGTTGCCTCCAGACTATGCTCCTGTCTCTCCTAACCAGTTTAGCCTGATCGCCGGTCTCATCTCTGAGCCATCAACCCTGAAGCTTTTGTGCTGTCAGTTGTACTAATTGCATAGGCAGCTTCTTTCTTATTGGCCTGGCTGCTCCATGGTTGGCTTTCCCCCCTCCCCAAGAGTTATGTGTGTTTATTCTAGAATGTCTGAAAAATACGGAGGAGTAAATAAAAAGCAGAAATTAAAAATCACTGGCATTCTGGTTACTCAGAGATAATCACTGTAAATGTTTTGAGATGTTCCCTTCCAATCTTTATTCGTGGCCAAATACAGACATATGTATATATTGTTCAGATTTGAATTTCTTTTGATTGTTAATGAATTTATTTCTTGGGCATCTCTAGGTCTTCATTTTGTAAATTATCTATGCATATTTTTTGCCAGTGTTTCTAATGAGATGATAATTTTCCTAATAGTTTTTATGTATTAAGGATATAATCTTTTCCCTATCACAGTTCCATATGACCTCTCAGAACTAAATAGAAGAATTTGGAAGGGAAGAATAGCTTATCAAATTTCTTTACAGTTTACCTATATATTTGACTAAACTGGACGTTCAACAAAAGGACAATAGGCTTGATTAATAACTGGACTGGATAAATAAGAAAGTAAAAGGAGGCAGCGGCATCAGCAGCTCATCACATTCTATTCTCTCACTCCAGTACAGAGCAAGATATTCTCAAGGGCTGGGCATTCTCCCTCAGGAGGAATGTGACTTGCAATAAATATAATATTGCTGCCTCCTCTTACATCACAAAATGACTGCTGTTGGACTCTAATTTTTAATTGCTTGTTCCGAGGAATGTCATAAGCAGTTGTTTGGATCTCAAACTATTGACTTTTTTTTTCAGTGAAACGTTCTCCTTTGTCTTAACTGGTGAAGATGGGAGCCGGTGGTTTGGTTACTGTAAGAAGCTCTTGGTAAGTCCCAGACTTGTGCTACAGGCAGCTTTGGTAGAGAAACAAAAGAGTCAGACTAGGAACTTCAGAAACACGATCTCTAGATAAGTTTGGGGGCTACTCAGTGATCTGTGTATTATAAAGAAGCTAGTTAAGCTTTATATTTTTATTTTATTTATGATTTATTTTCTTTATTTTTTTTGGCTGCGTTGGGTCTTAGTTGCAGCACGCAGGATCTTAGTTGCGACACACAGGATCTTAGTTGTGGCATGCGGGCTTTTCTCTAGTTGTGGCACACGGGTTTCTCTCTAGTTGTACCGTGCGAGTTTTCTCTCTCTAGTTGTGGCACACGGGCTCTGGAGCGTGTGGGCTCTGTAGTTTGCGGCACGCAGGCTCTCTAGTTGAGGTGCATGAGCTCAGTAGTTGTGGCTCACTGGCTTAGTTGCCCCACGGCATGTGGGATCTTAGTTCCCTGACCAGGGATTGAACCCGAGTCCCCTGCACTGGAAGGAGGATTCTTTACCACTGGACCACCAGGAAAGTCCCGAAGCTATGTTAGCTTTAAACAGTAAGAGCAAGGTGGAGGTTAGCCACAGAGTGTTCTATAATAGAAACGGTATGGATTTATTTTATTTATTTGTTTGTTTGAAATAGATGAAGAAAGCACTGACATTGTAGCTGAAGTCAGTCTGGTTATATTTGAGGAATGGAGTACAGTGAGCCAATCGAGGGAGCTCTGAGTTAATTCTTGCTTATATGCCGTCACTAAACTGGAATAAATCATACTATCATTTTTTTTTTTTTAGTGTTTTCTCATCTTTCAGTGTTCATTGAGAATGAGAGCTTTGGTTCCTACTCTATACTAAGGAGTATTAAGAGGTATTAATAGTCCAAATTAGTAAAGACTTGTGCTGCTTAATTTTTGCTTTGTTGTTGTTGTGGTTTTTTTTAGCCAGAAGGCAAAGGAAAGCGACTCCCTGAGGTATACTGCATGGTCAGTCGCCTAGGCTGCTTCAACCTTTTTTCAAAGGTGAGTGGAGAATGGGCCCTATGAAAAGTGGTGTCCTTTCTGAGCTCTGAGTAGGTTTTTGTTTCTGATGACTTCACTAGACAATGTTAAGTGGCCTAGACTTTAACATACTACTTTAGAAAGGGTTCCCCATTAGTAGATTAGAACTACGGGTTTGAAGGCTTAAATTTAGACCTCTAATCCAGATGATGTTGCCCCGTCATCCTCATTTTGGTTTGCTAAACCTCCCAGCTTAAAGCAAAACATTGCCTGAAGTTTATCTTGTCTCATGTCTTTCCCAGACACCAAACTGCAAGGTATTATTGTGTCACCTTCTTTGCCCCTGCCTTAGTGATATAAAAAGGGGCTTCTCTTCTAAAATTAAGTTGATTTATTTTAGTAACTTTTCTTGGAGATTTAAAGGTACCTCTAAGAGAAATGATGCCTTTAATGAAGTTTTATTGGTTGCAGAAGCTTATCTGTCTTAAAATCTGTTGGTATTATTTTCAAGTTTGTGCACCCAGTTTGGCAGTTCCTTCAAAAGGATTCTTTTATGTTTTTGAACTGAGTCCCTAATTAAAAAAAAAATTTCTTTTGTGTGTATGTAGATTCTGGATGAAGTAGAGAAGAGAAGAGAAATGTCTCCAGCTTTGGTTTACCCATTTATGCGAAGTGTCATGGAAGCTCCTTTCCCAGCTCCTGGATGCACCATCACAGTAAAGAGCTACCTCCCTGGGGCTGGAGATGAGGTAAGTTAGTTCATTTTGAAAAGGTTTGATAGCTGCCAAAAAGCAGGCCTTACACTAGTAGGCCTTACCTGATAGAAACCTTAGAGGATAGTTTTCTCTTTTTCATAAACTGCACAGAATATGTTTTGGTCACAAAAGCACTGGAGAAACATCCAATTGATCTGTGAGATAGTTGATGCTAGACCCAGGAACCAGAGGTTTTCTACCATTCGTAGATTGAGCCCCTGAATAATGTCTATTTCAGTGTGATAAATGAAGATTATACGTACTATTGTCCAGTGGGATGAAAGATTTCACCAGAAATTTACAGCCCAAAAATAAGGTATTAAGTCTTGGCATTAGTGTAGGCAGCTTCACAAACTCTTTGCAGCAGACCCTCTCTCTTGAATTTAACCTGTAAAAGAATGACAGGATCCATTAGTATTGTCATTAGGGATTGTTTTTCCACCTCAGCTCCCCTGATTCAAATTTTGCATTTCAGTCAATTGAACTGTGCCGACCACTGGACTCACGATTGGAACATGTTGATTTTGAATGTCTCTTTAAGTGCCTGAGTGTGTGCCATCTCATTCGGGTCTGTGCCTCTCTCCTTTTGGAGCGGAGGATAATCTTTGTTGCCAACAGCCTAAGGTGAGAAATAAGTAAAATATGTCACTTCAGACTGTTGTTTTACTTGTTCTTACTATTTTAAAATTTGGGCATATTAGAAAACACTTACGTAGGATCTCAGTTACCTAATGCTATAGTGACATGGATAATCCAAAAGCTATTTGCATTCGGCTATAACAGTGACTTTTGGGGGTTGCAATTAATTTACCTTCAAAATGTGTTTTGTTTAAACTGTTGTTAAAAATTGGTATTGCTTTTCTAAGTACACACTAGCTTTTAGCAATATAAATTGTGGGAAACAGCTAGATTGAGATTAAAGATATTCAGTAAATTAAGTTAAAATTTAAATAAAATGTTAAAATTTAATGAGTAATCACAGAATTGTTAATCTGTGATCACTAACTGGCATCACTTTGTAATTCTGTAACGTAATGTCTGAAATGCCCTCCATTGTTGCTCTTTATATGACACCATTTGCTTTCTCCTCTGGCTAGCACCCTGTCAAAATGTGGCCATGCTGTGGTTGCCACACTGTATCCATTCACCTGGCAGCATACCTACATCCCAGTCCTGCCAGCATCTATGATCGACATTGTGTGCTCACCTACTCCATTCCTTATTGGAATCCTGTCTTGCTCCTTACCACAGCTCCAGGACCTACCCATTGAAGAGGTGAGATGGGAGAAATAGTACCTGTGGAAAAGACTGGGGCACTGGCAGATGAAAACAAGTAATCTTTAAGAGTGGTGGATATGTCATTAATTAATAATAATATGTAATTATGATTGTTAATACATTATGCTATCGTATTTTTGTATCTGTTTATGAAAGTGAGAAAAATTCTATAGTACACATGAATCTGAAGTTGTATCTTATTTGCAGTATTGAACCGTGGGCTAATTCTTGTGTTATTCTGAATAGGTCTTTTTTTTTTAAAAACATCTTTATTGGAGTATAATTACTTTACAATGGTATGTTAGTTTCTGCTTTATAACAAACTGAATCAGCTATACATATACATATATCCCCATATCTCCTCCCTCTTGCATCTCCCTCCCACCCTCCCTATCCCACCCCTCTAGGTGGTCACAAAGCACCGAGCTGATCTCCCTGTGCTATGCGGCTGCTTCCCACTAGCTATCTATTTTACATTTGGTAGTGTATATATGTCCATCATGCCACTCTCTCACTTCGTCCCAGCTTCCCCTTCCCCCTCCCCATGTCCTCAAGTCCATTCTCTACATCTGCGTCTTTATTCCTCTCCTGCCCCTAGGTTCTTCATAACCTTTTTTTTTTTTTTTAGATTCCATATATATGTGTTAGCATATGGTATTTGTTTTCCTCTTTCTGACTTACTTCACTCTGTATGACAAACTCTAGGTCCATCCACCTCACTACAAATAACTCCATTTCGTTTCTTTTTATGGCTGAGTAATATTCCATTGTATATATGTGCCACATCTTCTTTATCCATTCATCTGTTGATGGACACTTAGGTTGCTTCCATGTCCTGGCTATTGTAAATAGAGCTGCATTGAACATTGTGGTACATGACCCTTTTTGAATTATGGTTTTCTCAGGGTATATGCCCAGTAGTGGGATTGCTGGGTCTTACGGTAGTTCTATTTTTAGTTTTTTAAGGAACCTCCATACTGTGCTCCATAGTGGCTGTATCAATTTACATTCCCACCAGCAGTGCAAGAGGGTTCCCTTTTCTCCACACCCTCGCCAGCGTTTACTGCTTGTAGATTTTTTGATGATGGCCATTCTGACAGGTGTGAGGTGATACCTCACTGTAGTTTTGATTTGCATTTCTTTAATGATTAGTGATGTTGAGCATTCTTTCATGGGTTTGTTGGCAATCTGTATATCTTCTTTGGAGAAATGTCTGTTTAGGTCTTCTGCCCATTTTTGTATTGGGTTGTTTGTTTTTTTGATATTGAGCTGCATGAGCTGCTTGTAAATTTTGGAGATTAATCCTTTTTCAGTTGCTTCATTTGCAAATATTTTCTCCCATTCTGAGGGTTGCCTTTTCATCTTGTTTATGGTTTCCTTTGCTGTGCAAAAGCTTTTAAGTTTCATTAGGTCCCATTTGTTTATTCTTGTTTTTATTTCCACTTCTCTAGGAGGTGGGTCCAAAAGGATCTTGCTGTGATTTATGTCGTAGAGTGTTTTGCCTATGTTTTCCTCTAAGAGTTTTATAGTGTCTGACCTTACATCTAGGTTTTTAATCCATTTTGAGTTTATTTTTGTGTATGGTGTTAGGGAATGTTCTAATTTCATTCTTTTACATGTAGCTGTCCAGTTTTCCCAGCACCATTTATTGAAGAGGCTGTCTTTTCTCCATTGTATAGAAGAATAGGTCTTTTTTTAAAAATCATACACAGAAACTACTCTGGGTTAACTTAAAAAATTGTTTCAGATATAAAACACGTATAGATAAATGCCCAAACAAAATGTATAGCTCAGTTAATTATCGCATAGTGAATGCTTATGTAACCAACATTGGAATAGAATAGAAATATTATGGCAATGGAAACAGAAGTCCCCATCATGGCTTTTTAATTTAATTTTTTTATTATTATTATTTTTTAAATTTTTTGGCCATGCCGCATGTCATGTGGGATCTTAGTTCCCCCACCAGGGATCAAACCCGCACCTTCAGCATTCGAAGCACGGAATCTTAACCACTGGACCACCAGGGAAGTCCCCCATCATGCTTTCTTCTAATCACTGTTCCCTTCCCCACCCCTTGCAAAAGGTAACCATTATCTTGACTTTCATGGTGCTCATTTTCTTGTTTTGTTTATACTTTAACATCCTAGGCATGTATACCTAAACAATATAATTCAGTTTTGCCTGGTTTTAAGCTTGAAATAAATGAACTCATACAGTATTTTTTTTTTCTTTCTTTCTTTCTTTCTTTTCTTTTTTCAGTCTGGCTTCTTTGGAGCAACATTATGTCTTTTTTTTTTTTTTTTGGCTGTGTTGGGTCTTCGTTGCTGCGCGTGGGCTTTCTCTAGTTGCGGCAAGCGGGGCTACTTTTTGTTGTGGTGCGCAGGCTTCTCATTGCAGTGGCTTCTCTTGTTGTGGAGCACGGGCTCTAGGCAAGCGGGCTTCAGTAGTTGTGGCATGTGGGCTCAGTAGCTGTGGCTCATGGGCTCTAGAGCGCAGGCTCAGTAGTTGCGGGACATGGGCTTAGTTGCTCCGTGGCATGTGGGATCTTCCCTGACCAGAGCTCGAACCCGTGTCCCCTGCATTGACAGGTGGATTCTTAACCACTGTGCCACCGGGGAAGTCCCCAACATTATGTCTTAAGATTCATCCATGTTTATGGGTTTAACAACAGTAGTTTGATTATTCTAATTGTGTATAGTATTCCATTGTGTGAATGTACCACAATTTTCTTATCCATTCTACAGTTGATTGACATCTGAGTTGTTTCCAGTTTGGAGTTATTATTAATAATGCTGCTATGAATATTCTTGTTCATGACCCTTGGTACATATGTGCATGCAGTTTTATGGACATATACTTGAAAATGGAATTGCTGGACCATAGAGTAAACATACCTTCAACTTTAGTAGGTAAAGTCAAGCTTTTCCAAAGTAGCTGTGCCAAGTTAAACTTCCTCCAGCACTGTATGAGAGTTCCTGTTGCTCCACATCCTTGTCAGCCCTTGTTGTCATCAGTTTGTGTAATTTAGCCTATCTGATGGGTATGTAGTTGTACTCTCATTGTGGTTTAATTGGCATTCCTTGATTATGGTTGAGGGTGAGCATCTTTCTATATGTTTATTGGCCATTTGAATGTCATCTTTTGTAAAATTCATAGGCTATATCCTTATACTGAATTATTTACCCTCACTGATTTGTAAGAAGCCTTTTTATAGCTTCTTACAAGAAGCCTTTTTTTTTTTTTTTTTTACACAACTTCACAGGTTTATTTTTATGCTTCTCTTTAAATAGTTATGTCTATAACCAATGGTTCACCAAAGATTATAAATTAAATAATATAGAACTAAAAATTAAACAGTTTAAAAGCATGAAATGGTTAAAATGCTTGGGGTTTGAGGGAAGTGAGTTCATCTGTAGCTAAAGGGGTCCTGGGACCCCCAACCTTCCCTACACACCACATGCATGCACTGTTGACTTACAAGAAGCCTTTTTATAGCTTCTTTTATAGCTCTGGATACGAGCTCCTTTGTAGCTTGCCTTTTCATTCTCCAAAATGGTGTTTTTTAAATCCAGAGATGTTCTTAATTTTAATGTGGTCAGAATTATCAATTTTTTTTTATGGTTAGTGTTTTTATGTGTGTGTGTGTGTGTGTGTGTGTGTGAACTGCTTAAGTTTTTCTTTATATTAACTTGATGGACATAGCCTCCTATATTATCTCTTGGAAGCTTTATTATTATGCCTTTAATTTTTGTTTCTGAAGTTGGGGGCTTGATTTTTGTTTAATATAATAAAAGGTAGGGGGAATTCCCTGGCAGTCCAGTGGTTAGGACTCCCTGCTTTCCCTGCTGAGGGCGTGGGTTCAATCCCTGGTCAGGGAACTAAGATCCTGCAAGCCACACAGTGTGGCCAAAAAAAAAAAAAAGGAGGTAGGGGTCATTTCATTTTTTTCATGTGGATAGCCAACTATCCCAGTACCACTTACTGAAATAGCTCTTCTTCTCTATTACACTGATGGGTTAACCTTTTTTTCTCCCCCAGTTTTATTGAGATATGATTGACATATAACATTGTATTAGTTTGAGATGTACAGCATAATGATATTATATGATATATGCATATATTTCAAAATGATTACACAGTAAGTTTAGTTAATATCCATCACCTCACATAGTTAGAAAATTTTTTTTCTTGTTATGAGAACTTTTAAGATAGACTCTTAGCAACTTTCAAATATACAGTATAATATTATTAACTGTAGTCACCATGCTGTACATTACATATCCAGAACTTATTTATCTTATAACTGGAAACTTTTGCCTTTTGACTACCTTCATCCATTTCATCCATCCCCCACCCCCACCTCTGGCAACCACCAATCTGTTCTCTGTATCTGTGAATTCAGTTGTTTTAGATTCCACATGTAAGTGGTAGTCTTTCTCTGCCTGACTTATTTCACTTAGCATCCATGTTGTCACCAATGGCAGGATTTCCTTCTTTTTATGGCTGAATAATATTCCATTATGTGTGTGTGTGTGTGTGTGTGTGTGTATGTATACACACATACCACATCTTTATCTAGTCATCTGTTGATGGACATTTAGGTTGTTTCCACGTCATGTCTGTTGTAAGTAATGCTGCAGTGAACATGGGGGTGCAGCTGTTTCTTCAAAATAGTGATCTTATTTCCTTTGGTTACATGCCCAGAAGTGGAATTGCTGAATCATGTGCTGCTTCTATTTTTAATTTTTTGACGAACCTCCTTACTGTTTCCATAGTGGCTGAACCAATTTACATTCCCATAAAGAGTGCACAGTAGTTCCCTTTTCTCCACATTCTTGCCAGTATTTGTTATCTTTTGTCTTTTGTTGCTAGCCATTCTAACAGGTGATGATATCTCATTGTAGTTTTGATTTGCATTTCCCTGATGTGGAATACCTTTTCATGTGCTTATTAGTCATTTGTATGTCTTCTTTGGAATAATGTCTATTCAGTTCCTCTGCCTATTTTTTAATTGGATTGTTTGGGGGTTTTTTGCTATTGAGTTGTATGAGTTCTTTATATTTTGGGTAGTAACCCCTTATCCAATATATGATTTGCAAATGTTTTCTCCCATTCTTTACGTTTCCTTTATATTTTATTGATGGTTTCCTTTGCTGTGCAGAAGCTTTTTAGTTTGATGTAATCCCACTTGCTTATTTTTGCTTTTGTTGCCTTTGCTTTTGGTGTCAAATCCAAAAAATCATTGCCAAAACCAATGTAAAGATGCTACCCCCTGTGTTTTCTTCTAGGATTTTTATGATTTCAGGTCTTATGTTTAAGTCATTAATCCATTTTGAGTTGATTTTTGTGTATGGTGTAAGATAGGGATCCAATTTTATTTTTTGGCATGAAGCTATCTAATTTTCCCAACACCATTTATTGAAGAGATTGTCCTTTCCCCATTTTATATTCTTGGCTCCTTTGTCATCAGTTAATTGACTGGGACTTCCCTGGTGGTCCAGTGGTGAAGACTGTGCGCTCCCAATGCAGAGGGCCTGGGTTCGACCCCTGTCAGGGAACTAGATCCCTCATGCCACAACTAAAGATCCCATGTGATGCAACTAAGACCCAGTGCAACCAAATAAATAAATAAATTTTTTAAAAAAAATTAATAAGAAAAAAGTTAATTGACTATGTGTGGGGTTTATTTATGGACCCTCTATTCTGTTCCATTGAGCCATGTGTCTGTTTTATGCCAGTACCATACTGTTTTGATTACTATAGCTTTGTAATATAGTTTGAAATCAGGAAGTATGTTGGTCTCTACCTTTATTCTTCTTTCTCAAGATCACTTTGGCTATTTGGAGTCTTTTGTAGTTCCATGGAAATTTTACAATTATTTGTCCTCTTTCTGTGAAAATTGCCATTGGAATTTTGATAGGGATTGCACTGACTCTGTAGATTGCTTTGGGTAATTTAGACATTTTAACAATATTAATTCTTCCAGTCCATGAGCATGGAATATCTTTCCATTTATTTGTGTATTGTTCAGTTTCTCTCATCAGTGTCTTATAGTTTTCAGCACAGATATCTTTTACCTCCTTGTTTAAATTTATTCCTAGGTATTTTATTCTTTTTGGTGCAATTGAAAATGGGGTTGTTTTCTTAATTTATTTTTCAGACACTTCATTGTTAGTGTATAGAAACACTTCTGATTTTCGTATTAACCTATTTTTTTAACTTGTTATAATGGAAAATTTTAAACATATGTAAAAGTAAACAAAAGAGTAAAATAAATCCAATCACCCTCCTTAAATACTTACAAAGTTTTGGCCAATCATACTTCTACCTCTCTCCCATAATATTTTGAAGTATATCCTGACATAATTTCATAATTCTAAATATTGCAATATGAATTTCTATAAGGTCATTTTAAACATAATCACAATACCATTATTACACCTAAAAAATTTAATAACAGTTCCTCAATATCAGAAAAATTCAGTATTCAGCTCTCTAATTATTTCATAAATTTTTAATAGTTTGAATTAAGTTCCAAATAAAGTCCATGCAGTACATTTGGTTGGTGTGGTTTTTTTAGTCTCTTTTAATCTCTAGGTGTGCTGCCATCATTTTTTTTTTTAACTTGAAATTCTTTTTACTTGTGTTGATGAGTTAACTTTTAAATGGGCTAAAACTTTAAGTTAGTGTATAATAATATTGAATCACTTTATACACCTGAAACTAATATAATATTTAAGTCAATTATACTTCAATTTTTAAAAAAAGAAAGAAAACAAAACAAACAAACCTTTAAGTTTATTTAAAACTATTCCCATTTGCATGAAAGAATCAAAACACTCTTCCTGATCTAGCAGTGTCTAATGTATTTCTCTGTGAATGTCTCTGGTTTAACTCGTCTGGCTCCTTTATTCCACAGGTGCTGATAGTTGATCTCTGTGCAGACAAGTTCTTACAGGAGGTGAGTGACAAAGGAGGTGATTACATAATGTTTGGGTATAATTGGCCAGAAAATATGTGAGAGTACTTAGAGAAGGTGACTCAGGCAAGACTTATAGTTCCTACACATACTTGACTTGACACTGCGGCCAATCATACAAGACTGACCTGAAAAATTTGGTTTGGGTTCATAGCTGACTGTCCCAATTTAGGGAAGGAGGAAACAGATTAAATGTCATTCTCAAAAGAGGTAACCCTCCCTTCAAGTCTTATGGGTTGAAGTATAAGTCTCTAATTTAATTAAATTTAACAAGCATTCAGCACCAATTATTTCTAGATATTCTGTTAGCCAGTCAGAAACTAAAGATGAGTAAGATACTCAGTTTGATCCCTCAGGCCTTATAGTTTAAAGGGGAGGGGAGAGGGAGCAGACATAGCCATAAAGTTTTAGAAATGGTGTAATAGAAGCTTATACAAGATACAGAAGGGGCAGAAAGGAAGTGGTCACTTATTCTGGATAGTGAAGTGGAGAGGAGAGTTAGTAAAGCCTTAGAGCAGCCCTCTGTATGTAACCTGTATATAGGTTTGTGAGCACTGAGCGCAGGGTGAAAAGAATGTTTCCCAAGACTGTCTTTTTTCAGAATCAGTCAGCTCATCACATGTGAAGCACCATTTATTTCGGGATGATCTTTGTAATATAGTATAAGACTTGGAGATGAGAAACATTTTGTGGGAAAGTGCCAGAAAATTTTATAAGGCATATTATTTTTTTTTCTTAAATGTAATGAAGATGTATACACCATAAGTTTTGTGGATTCTGCTCAATGTAGGGAAGGAAGCTTGAGACTGACTCTTCAGCCAAAATATATACAAAGCCACCTGTGGAACTTGAGGGACTTAAATAGGGCATGTTTGAGACTTTCTCTCTCAAAGCTCATGAAAATCTCAATTTCTTCCCTTAAGGTATCTGATGAAGATGAAATTCTACCACCTAAACTCCAAGCTGCCCTGATACAAATTTTGGAAGAACGAAATGAAATTTTGGCTCAGGAGCAGAAGTTTTTACAAGGTATGAGACAAGTGGTCTGAGGATTTAAGGTCAAGGCAGTAAATACCAAATGCCCAGCACCCTGCCAAAGCATATGCAATAGTAGTATGAGATTGCCTGTGCCTTCATAAGCTTATAGTCAGCTTTCTTGCTCGCCCTCAGATGTGCAAAGTCCCCTTCTATTTCAGGACTTTTGCACTTGCTCAGTTCCATGTATGGAATGTTCTTCCCCTAGATATCCACATGGCTCCTGCTCTTTGTTCTTGCAGGCCATGCTCAAATGTCACTTTCTTAGTGAGGCCTTTTCTGACTGTCCTGTTTAAAATTGTTCCTGTTCCCTTAGCACTTCCTATCCTCCTCCCTGACCTTATTTTTCTCCATGGCTTTCATCACCATCTGATGTGCTAAAATGTAAGTTCCATGAGAGCAGTGACCGTCTATTTGTTTTCTATTTCCAGTACTTTAAACAGCATTCAGTAAATAGGTATTCAATAAGTATTTGTTGAATAAAAGGATGAATAATATTTTCTGGGTGGCTTACTCTGTGCCAGGCATTTTTTAAAGCACTTAGCATACATCTTATTTCATCCTTGTAATATCTTTATGGAGCAGGTGTTATGATTTAATCCCCATTCTACAGATGAGAACACTAAGGCTGTTTACCAATGGGGAACATTAGAGAAGGGGCAGGTTTAGAGGAGTAACTAAAAGTTCAGTTTTTAATATGAAGTTTGAGATACCTATTGGACATCCAATACCTGGCAGACTTTCAGCTGGAGATAATCAAGTAGGCATTTATATACATGAATTTGAGATTCAGAGGAAAGATTTGGGCTAGAGACATACATTTAAAAGTTGCTATTTTAAAGCTGTGGGACCAGATGAGATAGCCCAACAGAGTAAGTATAGAGAGAAAATTAAAAAGATTTAAGGATTGAGCCCTGGTTGGGAATGATGTGCTTAGATTTCCAACTTTTGGTAGTTGGGAAGAGGAGAAGGATCCAGCAAAGGAGACTAAAAGGAGCAGCTAGTGAAGTAGGTGAAAAACCAGGAGTATGTGATATTGTAGAAACTGAGTGAAGAAAGTATTCCATGAAGGAAAGAGTAAACAGTTATGTTTTTTTGTTTTTATTTTTGTTTTAATTTTTATTGGAGTATAGTTGCTTTACAGTATTGTGTTAGTTTGTACAGTACAGCAAAGTGAATCAGCTATATGTATACATATAGCCCCTCTTTTTTGGATTTCCTTCTCATTTATGTCACCACAGAGCACTGAGTAGTTTCCTGTGCTATACAGTAGGTTCTCATCAGTTATCTGTTTTATACATGGTATCAATAGTGTATATATGTCAACCCCAATCTCCCAATTCCTCCCCCCTCCCCCAACAGTTATGTTTAATGCTGCAAAGAGGTCCAGTAATATGAACACTGAGAATTGACCAGTGGACTTGACAATGGGAAGGGCTCTGGAGACCTTGGTAGCAGCAGATTCAGCGAAATGGTGGGAGGAAAGCAAGGTTGGGGAAGGTTCAAGAGAGAATTCGAATGACATTCAGCTTTCAGTAAAATTTTAATAGAAGTACAAAGGGTCAAGAATAGCTAAGACACTCCTGAAAAAGAAGAAGATTGAAGGGCTTGCCCTACAGAACATCAAGATTAATTATAAAGTCATAGTAATTAAGATCGTTTGGTTTGGGTACAGAAATAAACAAATAGAGCAATAAAAATGGAAAGAATAGAGAATGCGCATGCATAAGGAAACTTGATTTGTGTCAGTCAGCACCAGCATTGAATATCAGTGGGAGAAGAATGAACCATTCAGTAAACAATTCTAGGGCAACTGGTTTTCCATATGAAAAGAAAGGGATATGGATCTATACTTCATGTTATACACAGAATTAATTCGGATGAATTAAAGACTTAAATGTTAAAAGTAAAACATTAAAAATGTTTAGAGACTTCTCTGGTGGCCCAGTGCCTAAGACTCCGTGCTCCCAATGCAGGGGCCTGGGTTCCATCCCTGGTCAGGGAACTAGATCACAGATGCCGCAACTAAGGGTTCACATGCCGCAACGAAGAAGTCCGCATGCCACAACTAAACATGCCTCAAGAAAGATCCTGCATGCCGCAGCTAAGACCTGGCACAGCCTAAATAAATAAATTTAAATGTTTAGAAAATAGTAGAAGAAAATATTTTATGTTTGGGGACAGTAATGGATTTCTTAAATGTGGCACAAAGAGCACAAACTAATAAAGGATAAGATTGATTAATTTGACTATGCTAAATTTTAAAAATTTCTGTTCATCAAGGGACACCATGGAAAAGAAATAAAAAACAAGCTGTAAACTAGATGAAGGCATTTTCAACAAATATAACTAACAAAGGAATAGTATCTAGAATTTAGTTTTAAAAATTCCTACAATTTAAAAGTAAAAAGATGAACAACCCGAGAGGAAAATGGGGGAAAGATATGAATAGTCATTTCATAGAGGAGGAAACATGAAAGGCCAATAAATACAGGAAAAGATACACAACCCCATCAAAATCAGGGAAATGTAAATTAAAACCACAGTGAGATACCATTTTATACCCACCATATTGGCAAAAATTTAAGTCTGACAGTATCAGGTGTTGATGAGAATGTGTTAATTACTTCAACCGCTTTGGAAAAACAATTTGGCATCATCTAGTAATGTTAAAGGTGCACATATCCTGCAACCCAACAATTCCATTTTAGATATATACACAGAGAAACTCTTGCACATGATAACTAGGAAACAAGGACATAATTTTTATAGTGGTATTGTATGTGATAGCAAAAACTGAAACAACCTAAATGTCCACTGACAGGAGAATATAGCATTAAAAAAAAAAAGAAGCTTAAAAACACACATTTCAAAGATCCGGCGTGCCACAACTAAGACCCGGCACAGCCAAATAAATAAATAAATAAATAGTTTTAAAAAACCACGTTGTATTAAACAGTAAGTTGCAGAAGAATATAATGTTTTATATAATGTTCAAAGACATAACAAAACCTAACAATATGTTGTTGGTGTTGGATGTGTATGGTAAGACTGTAATGTAAAGCAAATGATATTCACAAAATTACAAATAATGGTCACCCTCTATTGGAAAGTAGGGGAAGAACACCACTGAGAGGGCATCACACAGGGAACTTCAGAGATACACGTGATGTTCTATTCTAAGCTTTGTGGTGGGCACTTGTGTGGTCATCTCACTGCTGATCTTATGAAATATTCATACATGTTACAAGAATCTATAAAGTTATTCATTAAAACAGAAACAAAGAATGGAAGATAAGTTATAGAAAAACATAATTTTTTAAAGAAAGGGAATTAGGTGTAAGAAAGTAGGTACAACAGGTATAAACAACTCTTCCAAGAAATTTTTTGCTGCGAACCGGAGGAGAGATGGGACAGTAACTGGAGGCGATGGGAGAGTGGGGCTAAAGCATTAACGATAAAGCGGTGATGGATTCTCAGCTGCAGAAAGAAAGAGATGAGAAGGAAGTCTGTTGAACAAAATATAACAAAAATCTAGATTGGAATAAAAATGTAGGGACTTCCCTGGTGGTCCAGTGGTTAAAATTCTGCTTTCCAATGCAGGGGACATGGGTTCAATCCCTGATTGGGGAACTAAAATCCCACATGCTATGGGGCAACTAAGCCCACGTGCCAGAACTAGAGAAAAGCTCACGCGCTGCAGCTAAGACCTGACGCAGCCAAATAATAAAAATGAAATTAAAAAAAAAAAGAATAAAAATGTAATGTCGGAAGAGAGCTCAGAAATTGCCTAATCAGCCACCTCATTATACAGATATGGGAAGAGAGGCCGTGAGAGGTAAAGCAAGTTGCCCACTATTATACAGCTGCTTCATGGTAGAAGTCTGATTAAACCTGGGTCCCAGATTCCCAGTCAGCCCATGGGAAAGAGCAAGAGACATTGTGAGGAAAAGAATACTATTTTGATATGGGAGGAAAAGGAGGAGTCTAAGTTGAACCTGAGGTTTGAGCCTGGAACCTGGAAGGCAACACATTGTACTGTATTATAGTGGTTAAGAATCACTTGACTTGGGAGTCCTGCAGCTTCTCCACAGTACTGGATGAGGTGACCCTGGAGAATGTCTTTGATTTGAGCCTCAGTTTCCTCAGCTGTAAGAGAGAAATAATAGACTTACCTCACTGGATTATTTTAAAATTTGTAAAAGCACTCAATACATTATTATTTATTATGGAATAATCATGATGCAATATGAAATGAGAAAGTTGAGGGAGAAACTGATTTGGTGGAGAAATATAATGAATTTGGTTTTTGGCATGTATTGTTTATTTGATTTGTAGTCTACCAATTTCCCAAAAGGACCTGAGATGGTGACTTTTTTGTTTTGGCTGTGCCATGCAGCTTGCAACATCTTAGTTCCCTGACCAGGGATCAAACCCATGCCCTCAGCAGTGAGAGCACAGAGTCCTAACCACTGGACCTCCAGGGAATTCCCTAGATGGTGACTTTTAGACAAATGGAATGTAAGTGCTAATGAGACAGCCAAATGATGATCACCTATAGGTAGCCTGAAAATGTAGAAAGTGAATTTTGGTGAAATATCAAGACTGGAGATCTGAGGTTGAGAATTATTGACAAAGAAAGCCAGCTCTCTCTCTCTCTGTACCAGTTAGCTCTTTAAGGAAAGGAATGTTGAAGAGAAGGGGTCCAAAGACCATGCCTAGGAAGAAGAAGAAGAGGCAAGAGCAAAACAAATGTTTGGTCATAAAGGCAGGAGAGGAATCAGGAAATCAGGAGAGCATAAAGTTGTGGGAGACAAGAGGAATGAGGAGGAGGTCAGCACAAATGCAGCACAGAGTTTAAAGGAGGATAAAAATGGAAAAGGAGATTAAATTTGGCTGGTTCTCACTGGTGGCCTTTGAAAGAGCCGTTACAGTGAAATCACAGATGTGCAGACCACAGTATGCGTGGGAAGAACATGAAGGTAAGGATATAAGCCATTTGCTTTTTTTCAGGTCATGAAGAGTACAAGAGAGCTAAGAATGAGGATTCCTACATTTATTCTCTGTCCTTTAATCTGTGATCCCCTAGGCGTCACTTTTATAACTGGAGCCAGTGTCCCTATAAACACAAAACTTAGGGGATTTTTCCCCCCCTTCTTTCTTTTTTCGTTCATTTAGCAGAAGATGTGACACTCAACTCTCTGGTGTCCGAAGCATTTGTCAGGTTTTTTGTTGAACTGGTGGGACATTATTCTTTGAGCATGACTGTCACTGAGCATGGGGAGCGTGTATTCCAAAGGGAGCCATTCCGTAAATCCCACACCTCCCGAAGTGTACGCCACTTCCTGGATCTCTTCATGGAAACTCAGATGTTTGCAGGATTCATCCAGGACCGAGAGCTTCGGAAAAGTGGGGTGAAAGGTCAGTTTCATCATAAAGTTCTCCCTCTGTATTTAGTGAGTACTTGAAAGATTGGAAAATAATATAAACAAAAAATAGCATAAAGCTACAAGGGCTCACTATGAGTTGTTTATTATGGGAAACATTTATTTTGTGATATTGTTTTAGCTACGGAAGTACACTGGTAGTGAGTACAGAGTTTTATTCAATTGATTTTCAGTCTTGAATGTATGGCAGTTTCACCAACATGAGTTTTTCTTGTAGGTTTGTTTGAGGTCCGGGCCCTCCAGTATTTGGAAACAATTCCTGAGTCTGAGCCCAGTGGAGTGAATAGAATTTTGCGGAGTCTTGGTAAGTTGCTGTGTTTTCCTGTTAGATAAATATAGTAAAAAAAAAAAAAAAACTTTTGCGGTAAGCATGCCTCATCACAAAAGCTTTATAATCACATCAACAATATAACCTCAAGGAGGGCAACCAGAAACCATGACCCTATTTCCAAAGTGTTTTGGAGAAAGACAAAACTCTTTCTCAGAGGTTAGGATTCTCCATCAGAGTCGTCCATGGGGCTGTTTTCCTCAGATGAAGCTCCCTCATGATATAAGAATTTTGCATATCATGATTATTAATCTTTTCTAGGCCACATCCCTGGAAGAATCTTATTAAAATCTGCACCTTTTCCCAGAAAAATATACTTGGAGCATACAAACAAATTATGCATATAATTTTAGGGTGTTAATGGACCCCCTTGAAGCCCATCCATACACTCCAGGTTAAAAATACCTGGTTCAGAGGGCATCTGAGGCAAAAGAGGATTTCCTGCAAGTCTCTAATTTTACTCTTCATAAGGAAACACAGTTGTTTATGATTTTTCAATTATAGTTAACTTTTAATTATCCAGTATGATGTAGGAGAACAGTGGTGTGGTAGCCCCAAACAATGAAGAACCTGTATTCTATGGTATTTATATTGATCTTTGAAATATATGCCCCCCTAATTAAAATTAGCCCCTAAGTAGCTGAGAGACCATGGACAAATTATGCCTAGGGCTGTTATTTCATCTTTATACCGTGGTGTTAGATTAGATCAGTGGTTCTCAGCTCTGATTACAATATTATAATCTCTGGGGAACTTAAATGAAAATCCAGGGAATTTCCTGGCCGTCCAGTGGTTAGCACTTCACGCTTCCAGTGCAGGGGCACGGGTTCAATCCCTGGTCAGGGAACTAAGGTCCTGCAAGCTGTGTGGTACAGCAAGAAAAAGAAAAAACAAAAAGAAAATCCACCCCCCACCCCACACCAGGCTCCACAAAATCTCTGGGGAGCAGGACAGCTGATTTTAACCTACAGTCAGGTTTGAAAACCATGGGATTAGATGATGTCTCAGTTCTCTTCTACCTCTACAATTAGAAATGTGGGGATTTTGTGTGTGTGTGTGTTTGGTTTGGTTTGGTTTGGGTTTTTTTGGGTGGTTAAACACATCAACTGATAGCTTGAGATGGCAGCTTACTTCTGGGCTGTTCTGAATGACTAGGTTTAATCCCTTGCCTCAAATAATGTATAATAAATAAAAATGAACTAATGAGAGTTCACTCTACTTTTTTTCCTTTAGGAAGTAAAATGAAATTTCTGCAGAAGAAATGAAATCTTTGATTGACAGCCTCCATCCTAAATAGAACAGAAAGTGACAAAGAAACTATTTTTCCAAGAGTCAAGATGCCCTGAAGTATTCTACAAAATCTTGAAAGTTGAAAGATTACAGAGCGGGCCAGGTTCTCGGAGGAGGATTCTCCTGTTGCTGCTGTAGTAATCACTGGAGAATTGTTGGGAGTAGTCTGGAACCAATGCTCCCTTTACTCTGCCTCCAGATTTTTTTTAAGTGGCCTTTCTTTTTGATTCTTGAGCTCATTCTTTGTGTTTTGAGCTTAGTCTATGAAGGCACATGTCTTTTACAAGAAAGAGGTGGTGTTGCATTTTAAAAACAGCTCACAGATGAGCACAATGAGAAAAGTGCTGCATTTAAGGTACTACGGAGGCATGATAGAAGTAGAGGACTAGCCCTTCACACATAATTCTCATCACTGAAATACCATGGCAGCTTTAAACCTATGGGCTGTTTGAGCTAAGGACTATACTCATCTTTTTTTTTTTGGTCTAATGCTCTGTCTAGGGGAATCTCACTTACGTGGAAGCCCTATGTATTATCACTGTTATTGAGTATCTTATAAAAATAGACATTTTATAGCTCCTCCTCCACATTGTGTGGCACTTGGGTAGCTTGTCCCACGCATGTCAACATTAAACTTTGGGGAATTATAGCTTATGGGGGACTTCCCTGGCAGTCCAGTGGTTAAGACTCCACGCTTCCACTGCAGGGGGCACGGGTTTGATCCCTGGTCCGAGAACTAAGATCCCCCATGCAGATTCCACATGCCACGTGGCATGGCCAAAAACAAGAAAAGAAAAAAATATATACCTAACAGGAAAATGTCCTTTAAGGGCATGAGAACTACCTTCCTTTTTAGTGTCCACCATGTGCCATGAATGGTACATGTATGTCATCTTGTTTAGTCTTTAAATCAACTTTATGAGATATTTGCATCTGCATTTTACTAATGAGGAAAATGGAATTCAGAGAGTTTAAATAACTTTAAACTGAAGCCAGGACTATTAGTTTATGAACACTTAGAAAGTTGGTTATTCCTACAGATGGAAATTTGAACTCTGTGGGACTATAGCTATTGAAAAAGCTTTTTTTTTGTTTTTGTTTTTGTTTTTTAAGCTGAAGTGTACCAGAGTCAGCTTGCAGCTCTGAGAATAAGGGACTTCAAACTATAGGTGTCTAGATGAGACTTTTTTTGGTTCCTCTAGAAATGTTCGACTTTTTGCTCTAGTTAAATTGGACTCAGAATATGGACATTTCCTGGGCACACACCACATAATCACTCCAACCCTTAATATCTAAAGTAGTAGTAGTGGTTTGAAAGAGGAATTTGTCAGCATTGGTGTAACGCTAATTGATAAATGTTACAGCAAGTGTCAGTTTGTTTTCTTCAACTCCTGCTGATGGCTTTAACTGGCATAAAAACTATTTATTCAAACTTAAAGCATTATAAGTTGTGTTATGATACAACTTATTAACTTGTGCAGTATTGTCATTACAACCCACTCAGGTGTGCGTGAATGGATCTGAAGCAGACACCATTTAAGACGGGTGCTGTATAATACAATTCCTATAGATGTGGGTCCAGAAAATAGAACTAAGCCTACGTTTAAAAAAAAAAAAAAAAGTTTATTAAGCAGCTTACCTCAGTGGGGCTTTTACCAGACGTTTCCCCATTTGGTCTCCTCTGACACTCCCACCCTGAGGGAACAATTAGTAATTGGGAATTGAGTGTTTATAAAATGGGGGTGTAAGGTGTTACTGTGGTGGATCCCAGACATCCCTCTGTGAGGAGACCTTTTCTTCAGGGATGGGAGTCTTATCCCTGCGATCTGAAGCTGCTTCCTTTTCTTCAGTTTGTTTTATTTTTTGTTTGTAAAGTATTACAAATTCTGGACACGTTTGTAAAATAATCGCTGAAAATTTGTATAAAATGTTTACAGATCTTTTAATGAATAAACACAAAAAAATCCATGGATCTCCTGGAGAATTTGAAATAAAATTGCTTAAGCTGTAAAGATATTTTACTTCACTTAAATCTATAGCTAACACATTTATCTAATGGTAGGTAAAAGATAATCGATCCTAGACTAACCAAGCTTAATTACCGTGGCCAACATTTCCAGGCTCTTGGCAAAGTCGGGGTCTAGATTTGCACACCGGGCACGGTATATAGTCCGATCTGCCTTATTTGGTTTTTCCCTGCTTAGTCAAAGGGAACTGGAAGCCAGGGACCAGAGACTGGGCACCAGCAGTAGCAGGAGTGGTCGGAGGCAATGAGAAACTATTCTATTGCCGGAAGTTCTAAAGGCAAAATGATCGGATTTTATACACGCCCTGAAGGCGAAATCACAGTCTTTTTAAAAGATGGGATTAGCGGGCAGTTATTTCGCCCTGGGGTCGAGATCAGGTTCGTTTTGTTACGCAGTCTAAAGCTTCGCAATTTTAACTGGAGACTAGCGCCCACTTCCAGAATCTGTGAAAGAACTGCACTTAGTGCAAAGATCCTCGGGGCGCCGAGAACGAAGAATGGTGGGGGTACAGCAAGGAAGTGCAAAGGGAGAGAAGTTTAACGGAAGAAGGTGGAAGGTTAGGAGAGTAAAGCCGAGGTGGGAAACCAGTAACTTTCTCCCCGCCAAATCCTGCAGCCAGTTCCCTCCAAAAGTTTTTAAAGGATTCCCCACCCAGATATCAGCGTCCTGGAGGAAACCAAAAGTCCCAACTCCTCTCCACTCTGCTGCCAGTAGGAGGCAAAACGGTAGAGCACACGGGGACCGGAAGTTGAGATGTACCGCTGACTCGGGGAAACCACGACGTAACGTCAAGTCCGACCAAAACAAAATGGCCGGGCAATTCCTAGCGAGCGCGCCCTCAGAATTAACTTAGCAGGCGCCAAAGCTGATGCGCAGACGACGTCATTACGTTAGCGTCGGGCGCAGGAGTATTTAAGAGAACCTGAGCCGGCGCAGACTCGGAAAGCTCCGGCGAACCTAAGAATGGCGGGTACGGGTTTGGTGGCCGGAGAGGTTGTGGTGGATGCGCTGCCGTATTTTGACCAAGGTTATGAAGCGCCTGGTGTGCGGGAAGCGGTAAGTTCGGGGTGTCTGTGTAACTGACTCAGCGCTCGCTGGCCTTTAGTGCTGGAAGAATCGCTTAACAATTTGCTGCCCCTACCCTGGCCCCTGTTCTCGTTCTTAGGCTGCGGCATTGGTGGAGGAGGAAACACGCAGATACCGACCTACCAAGAACTACCTGAGCTACCTGACAGCTCCGGATTATTCCGCTTTTGAAGTAAGTGTGATGTTTTGAGCCGAGCGTATGAACCAGGATCCTGTGAATCCTTATTTTGGATCGAGAGCCTTCGCCACGTAGAAGTGAATTTTAAATTCCAGCTTTAACTGTTACTTGCTTAGCTACTACTAACCCTGTTGTATAGGTATTGTCAGTCAGTTGAAAATAGCTACACCTATAAGCCTTCCCCGGGGTTCTTATTCTGAGATCCACGGAAGGACTTCCTGGGGCTCCGCGAACTGACCTAACAATGCAAAAATTAGTGTTACGTTTTTCCGAGATAGGTTTATTGCGTACATTCGCAAAGGGATCCTCTTCTCTCTAATTAAGGTCTACTGTAAAACAAGTGATCTAGGGTTTTTAAAAAGCCTAATTACCTAAGCCTCTGAGAACCACTGGAGGGCGGCCTTTGTATCAAGTCTTAAATATTTACTGGGTGGACGTGAATGACTGTAGCGATAAATCATATCTAAGTGAACCATATCAAACCATTTAGATATTTAGCCTAGAAGTGCACCCAAAATACTATTTAGGGTCTAATTAGCTGAATGAAATGTAAAATATCATTTCTAAGTTAATGGATTTCTGTTAGGCATAACAGAACATTTAGTACATACATGTTCCATTTTTTCCCACATTACAGTTAGCCGTTTATTTATGAAAGAATTCTGTTATTAAAACGCAGGATTTCCTATTGAAGTAACATGAAAAAAAATAGTGGTTAAGTTTTAAGTAGGAGAGAGATGTTCCTATGGCATGCTGTTTTCCCATGCTTTTTGTAAATGATGTTTCCCAAATATAGATGTTATCACATTAAGAACTAAGGACAGTAATGGGTACTTATTAGCTTGATTTCTGAAAGTTTTAGATAACTGCATTCAGTCACAAACTTTTAAATACTTGAGCCAGTTTTCTTTTTACCTCTTTTAGATACAACCTATGTTTCCTATCTTTATAATTAGTATACTGATTAGTTAATGCTTTTTAATAGTAGAAGCTAATAGTGTACTGGGTTCACTGTCTCAGTCCTAAAAACAGCTCTGTGAACTCTATAACTGTATGTTTATTATCCCAGTTTTTTAGATGGGAAAACTGCAGCTTAGGCTAACTAATTTACCCAAGACCTTAAGCACTCCTCAAACTGCCTTTGAACTGCTCTTTCATTAATTCATTTAACAACTATTTCTGAAAATCGATTCTATTCGAGTTATTGGGGAACAGGAGTTTAAATTCTAGAGTGTGGAGACAGATAAATCAGAAAATATCAGATTATTGATAAAGCTATACAGAGAATTAAAGTAATGATGTGATATAGAGTGACTGGGTGACTGCTTTAGATAGGATGGCTGAGGAAGGCCTGTCTAAGCTGAGAATGAGAATGCCCTATGAGCAGGGATCTTTTTTGTCTTCTTCAGCACTGTATTTTCATCACTTAAAACAGTGTTTGGCACACAATAGGAACCCAGGTATTTATCACTGAATGTATGAAGAGCGCCTAAGGCAGTTTAATGAATGCTTAATGTGTGCCATTCATGCCTGGAGTTCTTTTTATGACTTAGCCCTGTGAGCATTGGTTCATTCTTTGAAGAGAGTTGAGTTAAAATTCCAGATCTGTCACTTACTAGCCATGTGATGTTACGTGGCTGAAGATTGCTTGTACTATATTTTTGTAGTTTCTGTCTTACCTAATTGTTAGTTTTTACTCTGTCACTGTGCATAGCCTTCTAGCTAGAATGCCTTAGTTTCTGCAGGAAACTAAGTAACCACATTTTCTTAGAGTTGTGTGAAACTCAGCAATAGTCCAAAAAAAGGCTTTCTCCAATGAAGACATGCTTAATGCACAATTTTTAAGCAAGGAATGTGACCTCTGGAAGGCCTTTTTTGCCTACTCTTTAGTCTAAATGGAATAGGATGTTGACCAAAACACTGGACTTAAAGAGGTAGAGCTATACCACATTTTTTTTTAAATAGTAAAATTGTTAGAGCAAACAACAGAACCAGGTCCTTTTGTCCCTTCCCCTGTTACTCCTTTGCAAAGAGTTAAGTGAAAAGAGCAGCCAGGATCAAAAAGAAAGTATAGGTTTAGGCTCATAGTGCTAAAGCAAATTATTTTATGTCCCAAGTCCTCTTCTCTCTTCCCATGCCCCCAGTGAATACTTAGATCCATAGTTCTCAACACTGGCTTGACTTTACAATCAACTGGTGAGTTAAAAACAAAAGTTATAATCATGTCCTGTAGTGGGGGAGGGGAGTGATAATGTGAATTGTATTGGAATTGTTTTCGAAACTCCCATTTGATTCTAAATGTGTGCTGGACTGAGAACCACTGATTTAGGATTAATCCTTTTCTCTGAGGGCCCCTTTACATATGAAGCGTGTGTGTGCCTGTGCACTTCTCCAGATTCTAGAGAGCACTGACTGCAGAGAAGACCTGGGGGGTAGGGAAATGATCCGTTAATAATGGATAGTAATACAGTTTGTTGATATGATTTTGGAAATAATTCTTTCTTCAATTTACACATCAGACCGACATAATGAGAAATGAATTTGAAAGATTGGCTGCTCGACAACCAATTGAATTGCTCAGTATGAAACGGTAAGTCCTACTTCTGGGTTCAGCTGGCCTCAAATCATTGTTTACTTTAATTTTAATTTATTAGTAAAACTGCTGTAGCCATGTTAAAATAAACGTGGAAAAGAAAAAATTCTTGTCTGTTTTTATGTATTTATGTTTTTTCATGTAATAGTTATAATAGTGGTTCATATAACCTTGTATTAATGTTCAGAAATATTCTTTGCACCATTATTTAAAAATGCAAAATATTTTAAAATCCAATAACAGGGGAATGGTAAATTGTAACTAAGTTCATGTTTAAGAATTCCCGAGGAAAGGTTCCTGATTAGACATATAGTGCTTCACTCTTACACAGGCAACATTAGTAAACTCAGAGTACCTGCATAGTTTGACTTTGGTTCTACTGTCTCCCTTCCCATACCACTTTATTACAAAACTGTTTCAGGAAAAAACCAAAACACCCTTTTGTTACTTTCACTAAATTGGAGAATTGGGTTGCTTAACATCTGAGGTCCCCTTCAGCTCTAAGAAAACTATGAAATTATGAGAACCAGTAACTAATCTGGCAGAGCAGAGAGGGCCACATGAACAGTAGGGTTATCCTCTCAGCATATGTACAGATTAAAAGAGGGATTTGAGTCTATAGAACCGAAGGACCAGATTTTTTCTTTTCTTGTGCTGCATTTCCATCTGGCTTGAATGATAAAGGCAAACTCCTAGGACTCCTCAGTTCTCCTGTTTCCAGGTGCTTCTGCGCTAAAGATGTTCATGATAGTAACTCCTTCATAACAGTATATTTTGAACCCATAAGTAGGTCATGATCCTTTAAGCAGTAGATTGTGAAGTAAGTTTAGTAAGACACCACAGCACTTTTTTAAGGAAGTAGGATAGAAAATATCAGAATGCATTGCATGTAAAGGTAAGTTTTGTTTTGTGAAACTTCTGTTCAGCTGTGTGTATTTGTGTACTGGATCACAGTGTAACATATTTCTTACTGTGGGTTATGATCAGAAGTTCCCAAAATGCTACATTCATGATGCATGTGTAAAGCTTGTTTTTTGTGTTTTTTTTGTTTTTAAACAAAATGGTTTATCACTTCTTAATCCCAGTTGCATATCCCTCAATTTTTCATAGGAATGATTTGGAGTTTTTACAATATCTAGTAAAAATAACAAAACGGAAATTAGAAGTTAGTTTGTAGTAACTCAGTAATGAGCTGAGATTTATGAAGAGTGTATGTTGCTGGCTGTGTTGGCAGTGTTGAAGGACTGGGTATTATGAAGACAGAGAAAAGACTGAGTTCAAAATGTAAAAATTATTATATCCCTTTGCCATTTTTTCTCTAGAGGGGTGTAGGTACGTGGATGGGAGGGTGGATGGATGTAGGTGCATATTTTTTTCTATCCTACTTTTTTCCCTTAATGTATTACAAACATCTTAATGTTTTTAACTATTCTTTAATAACATTTAATAGCTAATATAACAGTACGTTATATGAATGCACAGTGTAGCTTATTGAATTGTTCATTGAAGTGAGCAATTTTTTGTTACTGTGTATAATGATGCTAAATCTTATTTGTACATTGATTGTTTCTTAGGATAAATAGATTTCTTATTATTGCAAGGTCTGCATTTTATCTTCAGTCTTCTGTAGTTTTTACAGTGTGCATAGACCCATGAGGCATTCTGTTGGGAGGAGAAAGAAAGGTTTGGAGGAATATGTGGTTTTATTTCATTGTTGTTTAATTTCAGATATGAACTTCCAGCCCCTTCCTCGGGTCAGAAAAATGACATTACTGCGTGGCAAGAATGCGTAAACAATTCCATGGCCCAGTTAGAGCATCAAGCGGTTCGAATTGAGAATCTGGAACTAATGTCACAGCATGGATGCAATGCCTGGAAAGTGTATAATGAGTAAGAAGCCTTTTTTGTTTCTTTTTTTTTTTTAAACACATGCCACCTTTAGTCTTGTTTTTTTAATATGGGAAGTAGAGTAGGAGAAGTGGGATAAAAATAGTATAGCTGGACTTTCACTTGGGATCATGTCCTAGAACTACAACCCATATGAAATGCTTTGAGACCCATCTCAAAGTTTAAGGGGATGTAAACCTAACACATTTGTTGTGTAGTATTGCAATAATGAGTTCTGAGGTCTGATTTACAAATCACAGCTTGGTAGAATGTAATCCTTAATGTGGGGGGTTGCTTATACAGTTAACTCTCATTATTGCATGTTGTGCTTTATAAAGTGGCCTTGAATACTGAATTAACAAATACTGAACCATTTCTCCTGGGAGAAATACGTACATATGTGTATATACACATCTCAGATAGATTCTAATCTTAAATCCTTTAAAACAGCTCATCCTGGCAGATTCTGTATTTTCTTTATTTTATAAAAGAGAAGATAAAGTTCAGAAGTGTTAAGTAACTTGCCAGAGTTGGAAATCAAACTCTATCCTTTGGTCATCCCTGCATGAGACCTGAAACAAGAAAGTGGAGTATCTCCTTGTTCCAATGCAGCTGGAAATGTGCGTGTCCAGCAACTAAAATTTTTGCTGCTCTGAGCATGTCCATGAATGATCACAAAACACTGCAGGTATTGATTTTGGGGTTACACATAAATTTGAGTGAGTAGGCAAATTCACATATACAGAATCTGCAAGTAATGAGAATTGACTGTAAGTAGAGAATTAACACCAGAAACAAAAGTGCCACTAGCTCCTGTTTCTGTTCCATATAACTAGCTTTAGCTTTAGGTTTTGTTATCTATTTAGGGTTCAGTTTCCAACTTGTAAAACTCAGTGGTTAGATGATCTCCATGGCTCCTTTGAGCCCTAAAATCCCGAGTTTCTATTAACAGTTTAAGGAGAAAAGACCATTGAACTTCACAACTGTGCATAAAACTATTTGTTAGAGTATGATTCCTGAAACAGTAAAGCAAAAATCACGAAATGATAAATACCTTTTCTAAAGTTTTCAGAATCATGTTTAAATTTCTATTGGCCACATAAGGATCTTTGGGCAAAATCCAGAATTTAAGAAACTACAGAACAAACAATTCAGTTTCTATTGTGAATATGTTGCAAGGAGAATAAAGGGAAAATGGGGTTGGGGTGATTAAGGAATTTAAGAGAGCAAATCAATCCCAAAAATGTGTATTTCACAAAGTGGAAAAATGTGATCTTTGTCCTCAGGAAGCTTTATCTGGTTGAGGAGGCAAGATATTCTAGGCCAGATAACTAGTAGTTCATTTGTGGCAGTATGGGGGCAAGTGCTGCATTGTGTGTTGTGGTCCATAAGCTACAGAGATCCACAGAAAAGGACATTAAGGATTAGGACCATTATAAAAGGGTGCGATTAGAGGGTGGGGGTGGGGGTTATTGAAGTATAGTTGATTTGTGTGTTAGTGTGAGGTATACAGCATAGTGATATAGTATTTTTGCAGATTATACTGTAGGTTATTACAAGATAACGGGTATAATTCCCTGTGCTATGCAGTATATCCTTGTTGCTTACCTATTTTATATATAGTAATTTGTATCTGTTAATCCCATACCCCTAATTTGTCCCTCCTCCGCTTCTCTCTCACCTTTGCTAACCACAAGTTTGTTTTCTATATCTGTGAGTCTGTTTCTGTTTTGCATGAATTTTCATTTGTATTATTTTTTAGATTCCGCATATAAGTGACATCGTACAATATTTGTCTCTGTCCAATTTGTTTATGTCACCAAGCATAATATTCTCTAGGGCCATCCACACCGCTGCATATGGCAGTATTTCTTTTTTATGACTAATAGTCCATTGTATATATGCACCATTATCTTAATACAGTCATCTGTTGATGGACATTTGGGTTGCTTCCATGTTTTGACTATTGTAAATAGTGCTGCTGTGACCATTGGGGTGCGTGTATCTTTTCGAATTAGAGTTTTCATTTTTTCCGGATATATACCCAGGAGTGGAATTGCTGTATCATGTGGTAGTTCTATTTTTAGTTTTTTTTTTAGGACCCTCCATACTATTTTCCATAGTAGCTGCACCAATTTACATTCCCACCAACAGTGTACAGGGGTTCCAGAAAAGGGTGAGATTTGGATGTTTAAAGGAGAGCAAGAACATTCCAGGAATGGAGGAGAACATAGGTGAGGGGATGGGGGGTGGGGAGGAGGCATTAAATTGAAGAGAGCATTGCTTTCGTCTTGCCTAGAAACCTTTAATAATTTTCCCTTACCTACAAGGTAAGGTCCAGGCTATTTAACATGATATTCAAAGCAAAAGGCTATACCTCAGTTGTAGACTTTCACTCCAGCCAAACTAGTCCTCTCCTTGGTGATTATCATAAACTCTGCCTCGGAGCCTTTACTCAGGCCTTATCTCCTCCTGGAATACCTTTAACTATTCTACCCAAATTCAACTTATTTAAGGCCCAACTTTAATCTGCTTCCTTTTCTTCCCTGATTAAAATTCTGCCTCTGGTACTCTCTCTTCTGAGAAACTGTACAAATTATTATGCACATCACTTGTTTTACATTTAATTACATAACACTTTATAGTGTTGGTCATTCTCCTGCACATATTTTGTCTCCTCCAAACCCAATGGATGCTTCTCCAGAGGAGCTGTACTATATTTTCTTTCTTCGTGATAGGATTTGAGGGTGTCAAATATGCTAGGCAGAAAGCTTTTAGCTCTAAGTAGGTCTTGGTGCAGAACTGCTTTAAAAAAATAGTATTTCATTAATAAGGAGAGAATTCTGTACTTGAAACTGAAGGGAAACCTTCAAGGTCAGCCCCTAACTTTACAAATAAACAGATTTAGCCCTAGTGATGTCAGGTGACTCATCAAAGGAAACATAGCTATCTAGGGCAGAGCTGGGAGTCTTCTGACTCCCATGATGCAGTGTGATCAGTTTCAGCATTCAGAGTACGTGAGGAGAGACCTGTGTACTTAAGAGGGAGGCTGGAAGAAGGGAGAAGACCACAAACTGGGCTTTCAGGAAGAGGTGATTCAAAAGAAAGCTCCCTGTTAATGGTCAGAGGTCAGGAATAGAGTACTAAGCTTTATTGTCCTCAGCATGGAATGAGTGTCAAAGTCAGGGAAGTTGGGATGAGCTAAAGGAAAGCTGGAGAGACACCACTTTTTGAAGACCAAATCTCTAGAGAATTGGAGTTAGTTATAGGAAATCAGTCAGTGGAGATAGAATAACTCAGAAGGGCAGCAGGAAATTTGAGTCACAAAAGCCGGGAAACAATACTGGATCTAGAGCAAGAGCATAGTAGGGCCAATGTGGTTGAAATGGACTCTACTGCCTTAAGAGGAAATTGATATGGTATGTAAATTATATCTCAGTAAAGCTGTTATTTAGGAAAAGATAGGTTTTGAACTTTACCCTTGAATCACTTCTCTAATGATAATAATCACATGGAACTCTGTATGGCTCAACTTCTCCCCTCTGCTCATTAGAGCTGACTTGGACTGGAATCTGAATCTATAGCCTTCCACAACAGTTTTTTTCTTCTCTCTAGCTAGCAGTAGACAGGAGGGGAGAGTGACAAGATAAATGTAGGTAAAGAAATAAAGAGATAAAAGGGAGTGTAAATGAGTGCACTCATCAGATACTTCCCATCTTGTCTATGAAAAGACAATAACAGTTTACGAAGTGATATAAGTACACAAAATCAGAATATCGGTAAATGGCTTGGGCTCAAGAGTTTAAAAGACCTGAAGTAGAATTCACCTCTGACACTTAACCATGTTACCTTGACCAAGTTACTTAATCTTTCTGAGTATAGTGTCCTAACGTGAAATAGGGATAATCATACCTACCGCAAAGAATTCTTATGAGAATTAAATTAGTTTTATAGAGTGTCTAACATGGTTTTGGCACAGAAAGCTCAATTAATATTAACTATTTTTAGCAGAAAAACTTGACCTTGTATCAACTAGATAGTACACTTTTAGTTGGTACTATGTGATTTTAATGTACATTAATCTGATATTCTTTTTCTTTTTTAGAAATCTAGTTCATATGATTGAACATGCACAGAAAGAGCTCCAGAAGTTAAGGTAAATTGTTTTTCTTCTTATTTTAGAATAAAGTTGAGGTGAATCTTAATAAATAGAATGAGAAGTAAAAGGAACCATTGGACTATAGTCATATGAGAGTAAATAATCGATGATCCACTCTGTCAAGTGTCTAGTGTTGGGTTTGCCCTACCTGAGTGGAGGAGAAATAGACCTGAGGTCTGAAAATATCTCTACCGGGTCATTTGCAGTTTGCAAGTCTGCAGACATTGAAAAGGTACTTTTAGAAGGGGAAAAAGTTGTAGAATAACATGTATAATCTGATTTATGTTAAAAACAAAAACAAACAAACAAAACACCCTAATCTATACATGCACATACATATACAGGAAAGAATCTGGAAAGACACTCACCAAAAACTGAACAAAAGTTATCAGGGAGAAGGAGAAGCACATGGGAGGAGGGACTTTGGATTTTTAATCTGTTTGTGTGCATGCTTGTGTGTGTGTATTTAATTCTTCACCATGAGCATGTTTTATGAAATCTGTAATTGAAAAATAATGAGAAGAAAGTTAAAAAAAAAAAAAAAGTAAGTTATTTCCTGGAATTAGTCTATGACTATATATGTGTATATATATACACATATATATCTGTACTTCTCAAAGGACTAAAGATGTATTATATTAGTTATAGATTTTTCTGCTGATTTTAGTCTTATTTTAGAATGTAGGTGGGTTGTATAAATGTTTTTACAGGAAACATATTCAAGACTTAAACTGGCAGCGAAAGAACATGCAACTCACAGCTGGATCTAAATTAAGAGAAATGGAGTCAACGTGAGTATCTACAATCCCATCACCTTTTAAATTGCTTAGCACATTTTAAGATCAGGATTCAACAATATAATTCAAACAGTATTCAAATAGGGTGCCACAGGTGTCAAAGAAATGCTGGTTTCTGAATCCCACTCTCCACTGCCTCTTCCTCTTTCTGAAGTATGGGCTCGGAAGGAAATGAGAGTTATAAACAAAAACTGAACCACTGCTAATTTATTCTGATCTTAGAGCACCCTGTTTTCTGTCCAGTACTTCTGCTCTGAATAGGATTTTACCTATATTCTCCTTTTAAAAGGAAAAAAGTCTATTTTTTAATTCTTGCAGGAGGGAGATTCCATACTTTCTTGATAATTTGTATGTGTCTCAGGGGTTTTTTCCCTTTGTTTATATATTTTGTATTTTTATTGTTGTTCTTCATGTATTCAAATAAGTTTGTACAAATCTCTGAATATAGTCATGATTTCTTTATCATTTCTTTTCTTTTTTGACTTGCTCTTTCCCTAACCTCCATCACCCACATCACTGTCCTTGTTCCACCTTCCCCTCATCCTCTAAGTACCCCATGTTATCAGTCTATTATGCATCTTTCCACACTGTTCTTCAAACTAATATAATCTTCTATGTGTACATGTGTGTTTCTTTTCATTTGTCCTAAGATTTTTTTCTGGGGGAAGGGGAAGATTCCTTGAATCTATGAAATTTTTTTTTTTTTTTTTAAAGTTTAATTTTATTTATTTATTTATTTATTTATTTATGGCTGTGTTGGGTCTTCGTTTCTGTGCGAGGGCTTTCTCCAGTTGTGGCAAGTGGGGGCCACTCTTCATCGCGGTGCACAGGCCTCTCACTATCGCGGCCTCTCTTGTTGCGGAGCACAGGCTCCAGACGCGCAGGCTCAGTAATTGTGGCTCATGGGCCTAGTTGCTCCGCGGCATGTGGGATCTTCCCAGACCAGGCCTCGAACCCGTGTGCCCTGCATTGGCAGGCAGACTCTCAACCACTGCGCCACCAGGGAAGCCCCGAATCTATGGAATTTTATCTTAGCAGTTGTAGAAATTCTTCATCATTTTTCTTTATTGCCTCTGCCTTATATTCTCTCCTTTTCTGTTAATCCAATTAAATACCAACTTCAATCACTCTTTCATATCTCTTCAGCTCTTTCTAACTTGTTCTTTTTTAAATTAAACTTTTTATTTTGAGATAATTGTAGGTTCACATGCAATTTTAAGAAGTAATACAGAGAGGTCCTATACACCCTTTACTCACTTTCCCGCCTAATTACACCTCAGTTTTTGAAAATGTAAAGCTAAAAGTGAAGGTTAGTGTTATGACCCTGGCTGAAAATATATATACTATAAAAATCTTATAAGGGAAAGTTCACATTAAGTAATTTCCCCCCCTTTTTTCTTTTCTAGTTGGGTATCCCTGGTCAGTAAGAATTATGAGATTGAAAGGACTATTGTACAATTAGAAAATGAACTCTTTCAAATGAAGCAGCAACATGGAGAGGCAAACAAAGAAAACATACGGCAAGACTTCTGAAAAAGACTAATCTGGTGGGTAGAAAGGAAAGCATGTTGGGCTTTCACAGAAGATCAAACATCTGAACTGTGAAGAACAACAGCATCTTACAGAAATCATCAGTGGTTAAATGTTTAGAAAGCATAGAATGTGGACTGTTATATTCTGTTTGTACATTTCAGCAAAATAAAAAATTTCAACATAGTGGTGGCTTGTTTTGTTTTGTGTTTTTGCCATTAAAAGAACTTTAGACTTTCAAAATAAGTATGACTTTATAATAATGTTATATTTGTAGAATTAATTTTGAGTCACCAGGACCATATTTTGTACCCAAGAGATCTTTATTGAAAGTTTTCAACATGTACAAGAAGTTGGAAACTTTTGATTTATAAGTATTTCAAATAAAGAGGTAGTTGGACTTACTTGGTGCTCCAGTGGTTAAGACTCCGTGCTTCCAATGCAGGGAACACGGGATCGATCCCTGGTCGGGGAAGTTTGCATGCCGCGCAGTGCGGCCAAAATTTAAAAAAAAGAGGTAGTTCTAAAGCTCTTAATTACCAAACAAGACTAAAGAAATACAGTGACTCCATATATGTTATCTATGATGATGATCATCATCATAAGTAACACATAAAGCTTAGTATGTGCTGAGCACTGTTCCAAGCACTTTAGGTAGATGAACTAACATGAATAGAAAAATAATTGGATCCTCACAAAAACCTGTGGAATTACATGCTGTTGTTCCCATACACAAACTGTAACAGGTGCTGATTAATTTGCTGAAGTTTTATTAGCTAGAAAGCATCATCTAAGTTTTGAACCCAGTAGTCTAGCACCATGGTTGTGCTCTTACCCTTCTACTTGTAAAGAATTGAAAAGTATAAAAGATTCCTGCCCAATTCAGAAAAAAATATTTGCAATATATCAAATAAGATCATAGTCTTACTGTACAGAGACCTTTCACAAATCACTGAGAGGTGAACTCTCACCAGAAAATAATTAAAAGATGTTAAACATTAAGAATACAAATTAAACCTAGAACTTTATAAACCTATTATGTTGTTAATAGTCAGTGCCTTTTTTTTTTTTTGAGGTATAACTGACAATATGGGTCAGTGGTTTTGAAGGTATATGTATAGGAAAAACAGGTTACAGAATAATTTGTGTAATATAACCTCATTTACGGATTTCTAAAAATCATCTTAAAATTTTTGTGTATTGCACTCACACCTTCTCTATACAGTAAGTATGGAGTTTCATATGTGAGCTATCAAATATTTCATATTATTGTAAGGTAGAGCTCATACCATCCAGCAGTTCAGTTTTACTCATCTTTTGTATAGCAGTATTTATATAATTTATTGAATATTTTCATATGTTGCTCTTTTTAAAATAAAAATGACTGGGAAATGGATATATGAGATATGCTGGAACTGGCACATCTTTAGCCTCAGTAGGAAGCTCATTGGTCTTGAGCTGTTGACTGCTTAATTACGGAGGACAATAAATTAGAGAAACGTATGAAGTACTTATGAAACGTCAAAAAAGGTATAGTGATGAAGTTTAAAAATCTTTAAAGATTTAGAATCAGTATCCAAAATGCATCACAGCGAGGGGCTCCGCACTTCCACTGCAGGGGGCCCAGGTTCGACCCCTGGTCGGGGAACTAAGATCCCGTAAGCTGTGCAGCACGCGGCACGCAGCACGGCCAAACAAAACAAAGTACATCACAATGGTCTAAACCTAAACCCTGGGGAAAGTTTAGTAGCATGTTAAAACTGTTGAGGATAATGCTTGCTACATATTTCTTTATGACGAGATGGGGGGAAAAGGAATTACATTTTAATTTCCTCTTAACAGATTTTTTTAAATTTTAAGATGAGGTGATAATACACTTTGCAAAGTTAGTCACACTCAAGGGGAAAAATACTAGTGTGATTTAGGATTTTTCTATGTTCTAGCTTTCTGGAAACAACATCCTTCTCCCAACCTCCCCATTTTTCTAACTTTTCTAAATTTATTTAGGAATTTATATACAAAAGGAAGTGACTTTCTCTCATATGGGCGAATACCTGAAAGGTTATATACTAAGTATTTTTAACTGGCTAAAGATCTATGAATGGCTTCAAGGGTTCTGTGAACTGCTTCACATCCTGTGTAACGCTTTATATGCGTGTATGCAATTTTAATGGAGTGTAATTTACATCAGGTTGAACCTGATGTATGCAAGAAAGATCCCTCCCCAGGTAGACATGACTGTTCTGTCAAATCAAGTTGCAATCCTCCTCTGTCCCTTCTCTCCCTTCTCCCCAGATTCAACCTCAGCTGAACTGCATCCTTTTTGAATAAGAAGCCCATCGTTTCCAGTTTTCATCTGCACTGCCAAGACTGAATGGTTGGATGGAAAACATGTGGTCTTTGGCGAGGTGAAAAGAGGATATGAATGTTGTGGAAGCCATGGAGTGTTTGGGGTCCATGAATAATAAATAGCAATACTGGCAGGAAGCTCACTATTGCTGACTGTGGATAACTAAAAAGTTTGAGGGAATTCCCTGGTAGTCCAGTGGTTAGGACTCCATGCTTTCACTGCAAGGGCACAGGTTCAGTCCCTGGTCGGGGAACTAAGATCCTGCAAGCTGCAGGGTGTGGCCAAAAAAAAAATATTTTGACTCGTGTTTGATCTTAACTACCATCCGATTTCTTCCGTAGCTCAGGAGAGCACCCCTCCACCCCCATCTACTCACAACCTCCTATAACCTTTGTGTTCTTACTGCAGTTCTTTGGGTTCCATGTTTTCCTTATCACAAGTCTAGCTGGATTGCAGAGTTAAGTTTATGATTAATGATATAACAACAACAAAGCCCATTCTGCAAGATCTGGGGAAAGGAGACCTGCTACATAGAAAAAATCAATCAAAATATCTTCAGACTCCTCAACATCAACTCTGGAAGCTAGAAAGAAGACAATGGAGGGACTTCCCTGGTGGCACAGTGGTTAAGAATCCGCCTGTCAATGCAGGGGACATAGAAAGAAGACAATGGAGGGACTTCCCTGGTGGCACAGTGGTTAAGAATCCGCCTGTCAATGCAGGGGACACAGGTTTGAGCCCTAGTCCGAGAAGATCCCACATGCCGTGGAGCAACTAAGCCCGTGCGCCACAACTACTGAGCCTGCGCTCTAGAGCCCGCGAGCCACAACTACTGAGCCCATGCACCCTAGAGCCCATGCTCCACAACAAGAGAAGCCACCGCAATGAGAAGCCTGTGCACAGCAACAAAGAGTAGCCCCTGCTCACCGCAACTAGAGAAAGCCTGCATGCAGCAACGAAGACCCAACACAGCCCAAAATAAATTTAGAAAAAAAAAGCCAATGGAGCAGTGCCTTCAGAATTACGAAAAATTTCCAACCTGGGACACTATGTATAGTCAAGTTAACAGTTAAGTGTGGGGATAGAATAAAGACATTTTCAGTCAAGTGAGATCTTGAAAACATTTACTTCCTGAGCATCTTAAGGAGCTACTGGAGGATGTGCTCTTCTGACCCAACACAGGGAAAAGGTAAAGGGACTCTTCCAAAGAGATTGGTGAAAGAGGATCCCAGGATTATATCTGTACACTCAATAGAGGGCAGCCAGTTCAGGTTGGAATAGTATGACTCAAGAGACTAACATTTTGAGAGCTCTCATCACAAGGCTGCCCGCTACAATGGCGCCATCCTTATACCCTGAGGAGCAGGATGCCCAGGTGAGCTGGCCCACATTTCTGACCTACACTTCGCTTGCTCTCTGTCCTGATGAAGTTCCTGTTCTCCCCTCCTTGACCTGCTGGAAGTGTTCCGCTATATCCTACTTCTGGAGAGCTTAGAAGTAGAAAATTCATAGGAGTTCATCTCCTGAACATATTCCTACCAAAGGTGCAGCCCCTAGCCTATATTCCAGCTTTGCCAGAAAGCCCAACAATGCGGATGAGTCTTTCGTCTCCCAGGATTCACTTATAGCCTTGTTGCCTAACTTCCCCAGAAGAGGCTCTTATAGCTGTTAGGGAAGCTAAAGCCAGACCATGACCCAGAGATTGTTCAGCTTATTTTCTCCCAGCGGTCTTCATCCAACCCATGGAAATATTGCCTTCTGCTCTAGACCGAATATTTGTGCCTTCCGCCAAATTCATACGTTGAAACCTAATCTCCAGTGTGGTGGTATGTGAGGATGGGGCCTTTGGGGGGTGATTAGGTCATGAGGATGGAGCCCTCATGAATGGGATTAGTAACCTTATAAAAGCGACCCCAAAGAGCTCCCTCCCACCTTCTGCTGTATGAGGACACAGTGAGAAGACTGCTGTCTATGAACCAGGAAGTAGGCTGTCACCAGACACCGAATCTGCTAATACCTTAATCTTGGATTTCCTGCCTTCAGAATTGTGAGAAATCAATGTTTGTTGTTTAATCCACACAGTCTGTGGTATTTCTGTTATAGCAGCCCAAATGGACTAAGATACCTTCTCTTTACATAGCTAGGTTATGCTTCTCAGTTTTTATGTTAATTACCTTTCACGTTTATTTACATGCAGCTAATTGTGGTAGGCTGAATAATGGCCCCCAAAGATGTCCTAGTCCCTGGCACCTATAAGTGTGTTACTTTCCTTGGCAAAAGGAATTTTGCAGATGTGATTAAGTTAAGGTTCTTGAAATGGGGAGATTATCCTGGATTATCTGGTTGGCCCAGTGTAATCACAAGCATCCTTGTAGGGAAGTAGGAGATCAGAGAGGAGAGAGGATGCTAAACTGCTGGATTTGAAGATGAAGGAAAGGGACTATGAGCTAAGGAATGTACATAGCTTCTTGAAACTGGAAAAGAAAAGGAAACAAACTGCCCCTAGAATGTTCTTCTCCCAGAGAAACTCAGCCTTATAGATCAGTTTTAGACTTCTAACCTCCAGAACGATAAAATAATAAATTTGTTTTGCTTTAAGCTACTGTTTGCAGTAATTTGCTACAGCAGCAATAGGAAACTAATACAGTAGTAAATAATAAAAATAACTGTTTGATTAAAATGGTAAAAAAAAAAAATGGTTATCATAGGCAATTCAGAAAATACAGGCAAAAAAGAAGAAAATGAAAATTATTCATAAACCCACCACTCAAAGATAGCCACTCTACGTATTAGAAGGTACTATTTTAATTTAATGCCAGAAGAGCACATGGTCACAGATAGAAACCCCAAATTTCATTTAATTTCAATACATAGAATCGAAAATGAATAAGATAAACTAATGGGACACCTTGTAAACATTTATGAATGGATGTATATATTTTACCCTATTTTCTACCCTAAGGACTAACATTTATTACATTATATCCTCTTTGCTTCCTCCATCCTTAGAATGTATTTCTGCATATTGGAACTCTATTTGCAAGTGACAGAAAGCTAACTAAAACTATCTTAAGCAGTAAAAGGGTCTTTATTGGCTCATTTAACTGGTGAGGACAGAGGTGGAGCTGACTGCAGGGTCAGCTAAATGCAGGGATTCTACGTCATCCTAATGGTTTTTCATCTCTTTTTTCTCTCTCCTTTTCTGGCCTTATTCTCTCCTCCTACAGATAGGCTTCCTCTGTACAAGGCAGCTACAGACTTACACCATCCCACTTCAGCAATCTCAGAGGAAAGCAAGTGTATCAGTATATATAATTCCAGAGAAGAGTTCCAAATGACCACGTCTGGATTCCATGTTCAGTCCTTGGACTCAGAGGTATGGCCAGGGATTTGGGGTAGTATGATTGGCCAGGCTGTGGTCATATACATGTGGTCTTGTGGTAGGGTACTATAGTTGGCAGTTGATTGGATTGGAGTGATAATTCCTCAAAGTAAGATGGGGATGGTGCTTCCACCATCAGGAGAGAAAGAAGTTGGGTAAACAAAAATAACCTGTTACACTTTGAATCTTCCCTAGGTTAAAAGATAACCCCTTTGACTTAGCTGCCCACTATGATAAAGTTTTCGCCCACCTACTCCCCATGATGTTTTTCTTTTCTTTTTTTTTTTTTTTTGGCTGTGTTGGGTCTTAGTTGCGGCACGCGGGATCTTCATTGAGGCATGCAGGATCTTTCGTTGTGGTGCGTGGGCTTCTCTCTGGTTGTGGTGTGCGGGTTTTCTCTCGTTGTGGCGTGCGGGCTCCGGAGCGCGTGGGCTCCAGAGCCCGTGGGCTCTGTAGTTTGTGGGCTCTCTTGTTGAGGTGTGCGAGCTCAGTAGTTGTGGCTCAGGGGCTTAGTTGACCCACCGCATGTGGGATCTTAGTTCCCCAATCAGGGATCGAACCTGCGTCCCCTGCATTGGAAGGTGGATTCTTTACCACTGGACCACTAGGGAAGTACCGATGTTTTTCTTTATCGAGAAAAATGTAATAGACATATTTATTATATAATTTTAGTAGTGGAGAAATTTTTTTTTTTTTGGCTGCACCAAGCGGCATGCTGGATGGTTCCCCCACCAGGGCTTGAACCCGGGCCTCTGCAGTGAAAGTGCTGAATCCTAACCACTAGGCCACCAGGGAACTCCCAGCAGTGGAAAATTTGAGATGTTTTTACTGGTCTATTATATAGTTTGGGCTGGGAAATAGCCATAAAAGTCAACAGCTCGTAACCTTGCTGTAGTGATTTGTTGAGAGATGACAGATAAGAAATTTGTTATTAACAGTAGGTCAGTATCTGAAGTTTTAAATAACTGTCTTTTAAGTATATTATACAAATTCAAGATTACCCCTATAATGTCTCTCTGACTTGATTGGATTCTTATGTCTTTTGAGAGGGAAAGGGGTAAACTCAGCTTACTCTCTCAGTGACTTACTGTAGCCGAGACTACAACTTGTCCTTCTGGTATATGTTATCCCCTCCTATAATAGAAGTTTTAGCTGGGCACATGGCTGCTCAACTAAAAACTAATTTCCCAATTTCCCATCCAATCATGTGCATATGCCACGTGACTAGGTTGTGTTCAGTGAGATAGGAACTGAAGTGACGTCTGCAACTTGCAAGTCATGCCCTTTTTTTTTTTTTTTAAGTATAGTTGACTTGCAATCTCATGTTAGTTTCAGGTGTACAGCACAGTGATATATATATTCTTTTTCAGATTCTTTTCCCATATAAGTTATTACAAAATGTTGAATATAGTTCCCTGTGCTATACAGTAGGTCCTTGTTGGTGCAAGTCATGCTCTTAATTTCCACGTTTTACCAACCAAGAATCTTACACCTGGACAGTGATGACTTATCTAACTTCATAGCATAAATTACTGTCAAGCTACATTAGAAGAAAGGGTGGTATACAAATGAGGAAAAAGGAGAATTCTGTGCTGATATGATGTGAACAATATGCTTAGTACTTATTTTACTTAAATGGTTAAATAGTCTGTGCACAGTAGCAGGAAATTTCCATTTTAATGAGATTTGGATACAACATGGCAATGCATATTCATTAAAATGGGATTTTACTGTACAGTAAAAACCATTATCATCAACTGCAATGTTTTGAGTTACCTTCAGTTATACTTTGGTTTTCCCAAAGCTGATTTTGCACCATCATTTAAAAAATTAATTTCAAGAGAATGTCAAACCAATTGAAGAGAAAAGAAAGAAGTATGCTAGTAATATTAATTTATATACAGTTTGCTACAGATAAAAATGCCTTTAAAATGGGCATCAGCATTTTGTTACAACCAAATTTTGTTCATGTGAATATATAATCTCACTCTGCAGAACCTAGAAATAAAATGGATGATACTCCAAATGTCCCATATATCTCAGTAAGTGAAAAGAAATACAGTAGGAGAAGGAGGGGTGTTAATACCCTCATATAAAATTTTCTCTCTCTAGATCTTAAAAATTTTTGGTCAAGTAATTTGGGTATGGAGTTTAAGGTTACATAATTCAGGACAGTAAAAAGCTCAGCTTCACAGAGTTAATGTGATCCCTATCAAACTACCCATGACATTTTTCACAGAACTAGAACAAATAATCCAAAAATTTACATGGAACCATAAAAGACCCAGAATTGCCAGAGCAATCCTGAGGGGGGGAAAAAAAAACCCAAAAAGCAGGAGGCATAACTCTCCCAGACTTCAGACAATACTACAAAGCTACAGTAATCAAAACAGTGTGGTATTGGTACAAAAACAGGCATATGGATCAATGGAACAGAATAGAGAGCCCAGAAATAAACCCACACACCTACAGTCAATTAATCTTAGACAACGGAGGCAAGAATATAAAATGGAGAAAAGACAGTCTCTTCAGCAAGTGGTGCTGGGAAAGTTGGACAGCTGCATGTAAATCAATGAAGTTAGAACACACCCTTACACCATGCACAAAAATAAACTCAAAATGGCTTAAAGACTTAAACATAGGACATGACACCATAAAACTCCTAGAAGAGGGCATAGGCAAAACATTCTCTGACATAAATCATACCAATGTTTTCTTTTTTTTAATGTATGTAGCATGTTGTAACATGACCTTATTTTTTAAAAATATTTATTTATTTATTTGGCTGTGCTGGGTCTTAATTGAAGCACGTGGGATCTTCGTTGCCATGTGTGGGATCTTCATTGTGGTGTGTGGGATCTTCAGTTGTGGCATGTGGGATCTTTAGTTGCAGCATGAGAACTCTTGGTTGCGGCATGCAAACTCTTAGTTGTGGCATGTGGGATCTAGTTCCCTGACCAGGGATCAAACCCAGGCCCCCTGCATTGGGAGTCTTAGCCACTGGACCACCAGGGAAGTCCCCCAGTGTTTTCTTAGGTCAGTCTCCCAAGGAAATAGGAAAAGAAAAAAAAAAAAAACAAATGGGACCTAATCAAACTTATAGGCTTTTGCACAGCAAAGGAAACCATAAAAAAAAAAAAAAAGAAACACGAAAAGACAACCTACAGAATGGGAGAAAACATTTGCAAATGATGCTATAGACAAGGGCTTAATCTCCAGAATATACAAACAGCTCATACAACTCAACAACAAAAAAACAAACAATCCAATCGAAAAATGGGCAGAAGACCTTAATAGACATTTCTCCAAAGAAGACATACAGATGGCCAGTAGGCACATGAAAAGATGTTCAATATCACTAATTATTAGAGAAATACAAATCAAAACTACAATGAAGTACCACCTCACACCAGTCAGAATGGCCATCATTAAAAAGTCTACAAATAACAAATGCTGGAGAGGGTGTGAAGAAAAGGGAACCCTCCTACACTGTTGGTGGGAATGTAAGTTGGTACAGTCACTATGGAAAACAGTATGGCAGTTCCTCAGAAAACTAAAAATAGGATTACCATATGATCCAGCAATCCCACTCCTGGGATATACCTGGACAAAACTATAATTCAAAAAGATACATGCACCCCTATGTTAATAGCAGCACTATTCACAATAGCCAAAACATGGAAACAACTTGAATGTCCATCAACAGATGAGTGGATAAAGAAGATGTGGTACCTATATAAAATGGAATGCTACTCAGCCATAAAAAAGAATGAAATAATGCCATTTGCAGCAACATGGATACAATTAGAGATTACCATACTAAGTGAAGTAAGTCAAAAAGAGAAGGACAAATAGCATATGATATCCCTTATATGTGGAATCTGAAATATGGCACAAATGAACCTATCTACAAAACAGAAACACTCTCATAGACATAGAGAACAGACTTGTGGTTGCCAAGGGGGAGGGGGGAGGGAGAGGGATGGACTGGGAGTTTGGGTTGGTAGATGCAAACTATTACATTTAGAATGGATAAACAACAAGGTCCTAAAGTATAGCACAGGGAACTATATTCAATATCCTGTGATAAACCATAATGGAAAAGAATATGAAAAAAGAATGTCTATATGTGTATAACTGAGTCACTGTACAGCAGAGATTAGCACAACATTGTGAATCAACTATACTTCAATTAAAAAGAGAAAAAAAAACCCTCAGCTTCATTTTCCCTCAGTCTTCCTTTTATCCTCCGTACTATGCAATCAAATTCTTTCAAAGGAAAGAAGTGTGTACAGCTTAGGAAATAACTTTCTTAAATTGAATTCTGTTAATGACCATATATGTTAAGCTTTTGCTTACAGCTGTAATTAAATCTTTATTTATTTATTTATTTATTTGGTTGCGCTGGGTCTTAGTTGCAGCAGGCAGGCTTCTTAGTAGCGGCATGTGGGCTCCTTAGTTGTGGCATGCGAACTCTTAGTTGCGGCATGCACGTGGGATCTAGTTCCCCGACCAGGGATCGAACCCTGGCCTCCTGCATTGGGAGCGCGGAGTCTTAACCACTGAGCCACCAGGGAAGTCCCGCTATAATTAAATCTTAACCACTCACTAAAATTGGTGGAACATCTATCTATAAGAACATCTATCTAGCCACACGTAAATATTCCTTGCCTTATTTTGTCTTGTACTTTTCACTAAGTTTGAAGGTCTTTCCTTCAATTCACATTCTGTTATGCTCTCTTACTTTAAGAGAGGAACTGCTTATTTCTTGTAGTATTCTTGTCTGACCATAGAGGGCACAAGGTCATAAAAAGTTAAGTAAATTACCTATGCAGCAATTCGTAATACCTGTCTGCTCTCCATTTCATGACTTGAGAAAACGGAGATAATTAATTTACTCTGATGTTTCACATATTGAAGGATCCTTCTGTTTTTCTCAGAGGTTAAATTTAATTTCAAGTAGACTTCACTTTCAGTGTTAAAACTATGAAGGGCGCCCAACTCACTGGATTATCATCTTGTCCTGCTAAACAAATTCATACTTTGTAGATCTGCAGAGAAACAGAGTTCTACTTTATATAGAATGGCAATCACTTTGCCACATTTAATCTCAATTTCTAACAAAAAGTAAACAACAGTGGATATTGAGGTACTCCACTTATTACAGTTCTTTTGCATTATTTTGTTCTATATAAAAATGCAGTGATTAAAAAAATTCAATGATAGTATTCCAATAGCACAGGAGAAACAGATTAGAAAATTAGAAAACAGAGTAACGTAAAACAATGACAATTGTAGCATAACTAAATAAAATTTCATCATGGGTAATAATACAAATTCCCAGTATTCTGAGTTCACTGAATTTAATCAATTATAAAAAGGGATTTTAAAGAGGAATGAGATATCTTCATGTATCAGAGCCTTCATGTGGCATAAGAGAGTATAATAAAATGAGCACATTTTTAAATGTTAATACCAACTAATCAATTGTAATTGGCATAATTACTACTTTGCTATTTTCTCCTAGTATTCATTATTTCTGAATACATAATTACAGCACAGGATATAATTTATTCTTTGGCAATATGTCAATTGCAGGCCCAGCATTTTCAATGGATGTTTCCCTTTACTGAATTTGTATGTATTATAAAGAGTGCAGTGTAAGCCTATTTACTTCAGGGTTAAAAACTTGATAATTTCAGTGAGCACTGAGTGTTACTTATTTCTAAACCACATCTATTAATCTTGTTGAGAAAAGGACATTTTGAAAAACAGGGCATCATAAGGACAAAAAAGTGGCCGTAGCCCATTAGCAATATAGATGGCCAATCTCTCCATCCCTTTTCCATACCACTTCCTTCCCTCAAAAGCTGCCAGACCTGGAATTCCCTGGTGGTCCAGTGGTTAGGAATCTGTTCTTTCACTGCTGTGGGCCCAGGGTTCAATCCCTGGTCGGGGAACTAAGATCCCACAAGCTGTGCGGGGTGGCCAAAAAAAAAAAAAGCTGCCAGACCAGTCATTGTCTTAGCAAGATATTTTTCACAGGCACTTAGATGCTGTGGACTCTTTGAGGCAACCATTGTAACAGTGGTAACCACTTTACCACCAATTTTAGGATGGTAATATTTTGTTACCCATTTTTATTCCAAGTTTTAAATTTCTGAACTTTGTTCAAGGTGTTTTCAAGACAGTAATGTGCTTAGCTGAGAGCCATCTGGTAGTATAATTGTTGGTGATTTTTTTTTTTTAAGTAGTGCTAAGTGCAAAATATATAAAAGTAAGATATTTTGGACAACTGCCAAAAAAAAAAAAAATCAGACAGTGTCATGATTCTTCATGACCTGAAACAGCACTCTGTAAAATCTTCAGCTATGGACCACCTCTGCAGAACACCTGTGACTTGCAAGTATATTACTATACAAGACACCCAGCAATGTGCTCCATCAGCCTGCCAAGCCACGGTTACCACCAACTCAGTATTTCCTTTTGATCGGTATTCATTATTTATGCTTAGCTGTTTGTAGCTGTACTCTCTTCACAAACTGAAGTGATGTATATTGCCAAAAAACTTATGTGATCTTAGATATTACAGGTTTTATAAAAGGTAGATCTTGGCGTTCTAAACTACAAATGTCAACATTATTGAGGAAAACTGCTCAAACCAAAATCTGGGTTCACAAATTTTCTTCAGTTAAATTGTTAAGTAGAATAGATGAAGAGTTGAGTGAAAATATTATTGTCTTAGGTGTTGCAATTTGGTTCACCAGGAAAAAAAATCCGAGGTGGAAATTAGCAGGCAAAACATTTCTTAGGGAAGTGTTCTTGGGATCAACACCTGTGGAGGAGGGAAAGAAGAAGGAGTGGGCTGGAGGGGAAGCTGAACTGTGATACAGTTGCAGGAAAGGCCTGGATCAATCCCTACTGGGAACTCTGGAACTGGGATGACACTTTTCAGCTTTTCTGAACTGGGATGGCTTGGCTGGGCCTTTGTAAATACTGTTGAAGGTAGGCTGCTCCTGGTGAGGTAGCATGACATTGGACAAGGTGGCTGTCTTCAGCCCAAGGCAAGTTCCAGACAAGGACTTAGCTGAGAGTTGCCAGCTGTCTACTCTCCCAGAAGCTAGAGTGCTTCAGACCTGAGGAGGGTGATTTAGGCAGCACACCGCAGCATCCACAACACTGAAATTGGCAGTGGGATAAAGTATAATATAGCGGTAAACATTTTGTGGGGTAAAATTAGCTGAGATCGATCAAATTACCTATGTCCTGTACTTTAAATATATCCCAGCCCTGTCCAAGAATCTATAATAGCTCTCTGCTCACTCCAGGTCAATTCTAAACCCCATTCTCTGGTTTGTAAGAACCACCATAATCTGACCTTGTGCTACCTAGTAAAACCCTACTTCCCATGAATTCCCAACTGAGATCTTCAAGTTCAGTCAAGCAAGTGGACTCCCATCTTTATTTCTCTCCATCCTTCTCCTCTTCTCTATCTAAATCCAGCCCAATTCCACTCTCTTTTTCCATTAAACTTTTATGTACATATTATCTTACTCTCATCTCTGAATTTGCATCCCACAGGCTATGCCACAAAATTCACCCCTTAATTATAAATAAATGATCTTCATCTCCAGTGTTTTTTTAGTGTGTGGTGGGGAGGGGGAGGAGGCCAGAGTCTCCAGTAGATTGAAAGCTCCTCCAGAGCAGGGTTTGTGCCTTGCATCTTCTCATACCATCTCCTGTGTTAGTGGGCATATGATAGACACTGAATAGATTCAGAGGTTTAGAGACAAAAGAGACTTCAGGGACCACTTAGTCCAACTTAATTTTACAGATGACTTAACAGAGGCTCAGAAAGATTAAGTTGTAATCCTCCTCTGAACTCCCACACTACTTTGTACCTCTTTTATGGTATTTGTTGCTTTCTGTTTTTTGTTAATTATCTTCCTACCTGTTTTACAGGTCTTTATCTGTTATTTTTAGAGGCTACTTCTCTTCTTCTGCTCATTGCTTACATGCTGGTATTCCCTAAAGCTCTGTTCGGTTGTTTTATCTGGGGTTTCTAGTCCCATAGGCTTCAATTACCACCAATAATCTGGATGACTCAATAATCTGTATCTTGAGCCTGACTCTCTCCCCAGCAGGTTTTTTTTCTTTGGCCATGCCGTGCAGCTTGTGGGATCTTAGTTCCCCAACCAAGGATTGAACCCAGGCCCCAGCAGTGAAAGCACTGAGTCCTAACCACTGGACCACCAGGGAATTCCCTCTCCCCAGCAGTCTTTAGACAACTCCACCTAGATATTTTGCAAGGGAGGTGTTGATACCTCTCTAATCCTTATATCCAATTGACCACCCAATCCTATTCATTTACTTTGGACATGTCATACTAATCCTGATCTCTTCTGTATTCACTGCCACTTGTCATGAATTCAGGTCCTCCTTATCTCTGAATGATAGGAATAGCTTCTTCCCTGTTCTCCTTGTAACCATCTTTTCCTACTACTCACCCTCAAAGCTGCTACCAAAGTAATCTTCCTCCCAAAATTAAACTAATACGTCATTACTTTCTTTAAAATTCTTTGTTGGCTCTTTGTTACCTATAATTAAAAGCTAAACTTTTTACCATGGCATACAAAGCTTTTCAGAGAGAGGCAGATAGTGAGCCTAGTGGTTAAGTCAGACTTCCAGGAGTAAATTTTGATTGTCACCTATAGCTATGTGACCTCAGACAAGTTTATTTATTCCTTGTGTCTGTTTCCCATGTGAAAAATACGCACAACAATTGAACCTGTCTGAGAGAGTTGTTGTAAGGAATACGTGAATTAACACACGTAAAGTGTATAGAATGCATAGAACACTACATGGCACATATTAAGTTCTGCTACAGTTTCAAAATTTAAGACAAGTTATATTTTATGGCTCATCTGCCAATTCATTATCTGAATGCAATTCTTAAGCCGTAGTGAAATTTTCATAATTCTCCAAACCTATCATGACATACCCTTTCATTATTTTGTCCCTTTTCATATGCTTTGTCCTCTCCTTAGAATACCTTCCCCAATTTGCTGCTGATGAATTTATGTTCATCCTTCAAGGAGCAGGTAAGGGTCATAGCCTCCTGGCAGCCTTCCCTGATACCCTTCTCCATGTGACAGTTATGTTTTTCTGTATCTGTTCTCTAAGTTGTAGACATACTTTTATATTTACTTATCACACATTATGTTAGAACTACTTGTTTACTTGTCAGTCCTCCCAGCCAGGATTTGAGCTCCTAGAGGCCATGTCTTTTTTTTTTTTTTTGGCCACGCCATGAGGCTTGCAGGATCTCAGTTCCCCGACTAGGGATTGAACCCAGCCACAGCAGTGAAAACCTGGAATCCTAATCACTAGGTCACCAGGGAACTCCTGACCATGTCTTAATTTTTGTTTCCCTGATGCCTAGTAGAGCATCTAATGCACATTGGGCATTCAAGAGTTATTTATTAAAATGAAATATATTTTTAATGGAATAAAATTTTTAAATGTTTTTGGCTAGGAAGACTAAATTAGATTATAAGTATACCAGTTCTTCACAAAATCAATCTGTAATTTCAATGTAGCTCCAAACCCAGATACTAATTGGTTTGTGTTTATTTGCTTACTTGGTTAGAATTTCATGAAATGATAAGTTTATCTAGAAGAATAAATGTTTGAGAAGAGCCAGGTATCAACTGACAAAGATGAATAACAGGTGGCTAGCCATACCAAATAACCAGATAATAAATCCTATTATAAAGCTATAGTAATTTAAGCATATTGGTACTGATGCAGAAAGGGACCTAAATTGGATCAAAGGAAAATACTGAAAGTAGAAAAAATAGACTGAAATGCACGTAAAATTTAGTATGCATTAACTTATTTTTTTCAAATCAGTGGGGAAAGATAGATTACTCAAAATTTTAAGGCCATTTTGAAAAAAAATTATATGCATATCAAATTTCTTCTTTATTCTTTGTATAACCATAAATTCTAGATAAATTAAAAATTATAATGTAAAGAATAAAAGCACTAGAAGAAAGTATAGGTGATTTTTAAGAAATTATCGCAGTGTAATTGACCTACAACACTATGTTAGTTCCAGCTGCACAACATAGTGTTTTGATATTTCTATACTTTACAAAATGATCACCACTATGGGTGAATTATTTTAACTTCTTGGAGTGATGAATGCTTTGTTAAAAGGCACATCTAAAAACCCAGAAGCCATGAAGGTAAATAGTAATAAATCAAACTACTTAAAAACTTGGGGTGTAACAAACCAAAGTTACACTTATACTAGCTTTTAGGCAAATAATTGTTTTTTCTTTAAAATGTCTCTTAAGGGACTTCGCTGGTGGCACAGTGGTTTAGAATCCACCTACCAGTGCAGGGGACACAGGTTCAAGCCCTGGTCCAGGAAGATCCCATATGCCATGGAGCAACTAAGCCCATGCGCCACAACTACTGAGCCTGCGCTCTAGAGCCCACAAGCCACAACTACTGAGCCACGTGCCACAACTACTGAAGCCCATGCACCTAGAGCCATGCTCCGCAACAAGAGAAGCCACCACAATGAGAAGCCTGCATGCCGCAACGAAGAGTAGCCCCCACTCGCTGCAACTAGAGAAAGCACGCGCGCAGCAACGAAGACCCAATGCAGCCAAAAATAAATAAATAAATAAATTTATTTTTTTTTAAAGTCTCTTAAATCATGTAGAAAACAAAAAGTGAAGTTACAAACCAAAGTTACAATGATAACTAGCTTTTATAATTGCTCATGTATTTACTTTTACTGAGAACGTTCTTTCTCATACAGCTTCAAGTTACTGTCTACTGTCCATTCATTTCAACCTGTGGGACCCCCTCTGGCATTTCTTATAGTAGGTCTAGTGATAACAAACTCCCTCAGTATTTTTTGTTTGTTTGTTTGTTTGTTTGTTAAATCTGGAAATGTTTTAACTTCTCCCTCACATTTGAAGGACAGTTTTGTGAGGTATGGGATTCTTGGTTTACGGTTTTTTTCTTTTGGCACTTTGAATATATTGGCCCATTGCCTTCTGATCTCCAAAGTTTCTGATGAGAAATATGCTAATAATCTTATTGAGGACCCTTTGGAACAAGTCACTTCTTTTTGCTGCTTTCAACATTCGTTCTTTGTCTTTATCTTTTGACGGTTTGATTATAATTGTACTTTGGTGTGGGTCTCTTTGAGTTCATTGTACTTGGATTCATTGAGCTTTTTGGATGTTTATATTTATGTCTTTTAAATTTGAGACGTTTGGGGCCATTATTTCTTCAGATAATATCTCTGCCTTCTTCTCTCTCTTCTTGGATTCCCACAATGTTTATATTGGTCCATTTGATGTTGTCACCTAGGTCCCTTAGATTCTGTTCAGTTTTCTTCTTTTTCTTTCTATTCCTCAGACATCATAATTTCCATTATCCTATCTTCAAATTCATTGATTCTTTCCTCTGCCTGGTCAAATCTGCTATTGAATTCCTCTAGTGAATGTTTCATTTAATTTATTGTAACTTTTGGCTTCAGAATTTCTTTTTGGTTTCATTTTGTACTTTGTATCTCCTTGGACATCTTTCAGACAGTTATTTTAAAGTCTTTGTCTAATAGGTCTGCCATTTTGTCCTTCTCAGGGACACTTTCTGTTGATTTATTTCTTTCCTTTCAGTGGGCCATACTTTACTGTTTCTTTATATGTTTTGTGATTTTTTGTTGAACACTGAACTTTTGAAACTAGTAATATGGGAACTCTAGAAATCAGATTCTCCTTCTTCCCCAGGGTTTGCTGTTTTTTGCTTTTGTTTTTATTTTTATTTTTGATTATTTTAGATATCTCTGTGCTAGGAATAAACCTGAAGTGTAAACTTAGGGTCTTCTCAAGTCTTTTCTGAGCCTGCACCGTCCCCTCGGCATGCACAATGACTTTGTATATGTGGTTGTTTTGGAATATCCTAGTCCTTAAATGTCCTAGTCTGGCTCCCAAAAGTGAAACAAGAGAAAAATAAAGAGTAAGGAAAAAAGGCATCAGTCCTTTAAATACCTTGGAAGTCATTTCAGGCAGAGCTGGAGAGGCTTGTAACAATGTGGGGCAGGGCGTAACAATTGCTGCCCATATCTGTGTCTGAACTTCCATGATCAGAAGCAGCAATCATCAATCAGAACACAGATCCCCAGTATTTAGAGGACAAGATCCTTATTGCCCACCTTGGCTCCCACAGGCTCCACACATTGCTCCTGAAACACCTGCACAGCTGCCTACTATGGGACTGGGATATAGGGGGTAACTAGCTGCTACTGAGCTAAGAGCTTAAATTGACCAAAATTAACCACAATTTACTGTCCAAGCCTTCCCCTGGAAGTCGTGAGACTTCCTATAGATGCCAGAGTTCCAAAATAGCTACGCCAGACAGATTTTGCCAGTGCAATTGTCGTGTAGGTAGGGAGACAGATTTCTGGTGCTTTGTATTTCACTATCTTCCCAGAATCCTCCTTCCAATACATCACTTTTTATTCTATTAAACTAGTCAATATAGGGAATTCCCTGGCAGTCCATTTGTTAGGACTCTGCGCTTTCACTGCTGAGTGCCCAGGTTCATCCCTGGTTGGGGAACTAAGATCCCACAAGCCGTGTGGTGTAGTCAAAAAAAAAAAAAAAATTGGTCAATATAAAAATAATTGGGGCTTCCCTGGTAGTGCAGTGATTGAGAGTCTGCCTGCCAGGGCAGGGGACGCGGGTTCGCGCCCTGGTCTGGGAGGATCCCATATGCCGCGGAGCAACTGGGCCCATGAGCCACAACTACTGAGCCTGCGCGTCTGGAGCCTGTGCCCCACAACAAGAGAGGCCGCGACGGTGAGAGGCCTGCGCACTGTGATGAAGAGTGGCCCCGCTTGCCGCAACTTGAGAAAGCCCTCGCACAGAAGCAAGGACCCAGCACAGCCAAAAATAAATAAATAAATAAAATGCTGGCTTAAAAAAATAATAATAATAATAATTGATAATAGTGTTGCAGATGATTTGGGGGAAAAGGAACTTTCATAATGTTGAGGGCAAGGTTGGAACAAAACGTATTATAAATTGTTATAGCCTATTTTTTTTTTTTTGTCTGCGCTGGGTCTTCGTTGCTGCTTGTGGGCTTTATCTAGTTGCGGTGAGCAGGGGCTACTCTTCGATGTGCTGCACGGGCTTCTCATTGTGGTGGCTTCTCTTGTTGCAGAGCACAGGCTCTAGGCACTTGGGCTTCAGTAGTTGTGGCATGTGGGCTCAGTAGTTGTGGCTTGAGGGCTCTAGAGCACAGGCTCAGTAGTGGTGGCACATGGGCTTAGTTGCTCTGAGGCATGTGGGGTCTTCCTGGACCAGGGCTTGAACCTGTGTCCCCTGCACTGGCAGGTGGATTCGTAACCACTGCACCACCAGGGAAGTCCCATTATAGCTGTTTAAGAAGGAAATTTGATAATACCTATAATTTTTTTCTGAATGCATATACTCTTTGGTCCAAGAATGAACTCTACCGTTTTATTTGCAAAAGGACCCAAAAATACATGTAGAATAGTATTCACAGAAGTATTGTTTGTAGTAGTGAAAAACTATCCTAAGTGTGTGTTAATGGAGAACTGATTAAGTAATTTATGGAACATTCATACTATTAAATATATTACAACTCTTAAAAATAATGAACACGCAAAACTGGACATCTTTTTTTTTCGGCCATGCCGCATGGCTTGCGGGATCTTAGTTCCCTGACTAGGGATTGAACCCAGGCCCTTGGCAGTGAAAGCACAGAGTCCTAACCACTGGACCGCCAGGGAATTCCCAAAACTTGACTCCTTTGAAGAATACTGGACAGTTATTTTATAGGCTATCCCACAATTGGGACAATTATCCCACAATTATCTGATGTTTTCCTGTAATTATTGAGGTTCTACATTATTGGGAAGGCTACTACAAGGTGACGTACCCTTCTTAGTGCATCATATCAGGGGTACAACATGATGTTTCTATATTACTGGTGATGTTAACCTTGATCACTTGGTATCTGCCAGGATTCTCCACTATAAAGTGTTTGTTTTATAAGAGGATAAAAACCTTAGTGATGAACCAAAAATGTCTGGGAATCACTTATGAATATATTGGGGAATATCTATATGTAATGTGAACATAAAATTATAACAGATGTAGTATAATTTATATGCTGTGGCTTTTATGAGCTGGTTCTTTCAGAACCTAGACACTAACATTATAAAAACATGGGTCTAGGGCTTCCCTGGTGGCGCAGTGGTTGAGAGTCCGCCTGCCAATGCCTTGGACGCGGGTTCGAGCCCTGGTCTGGGAGGATCCCACATGCCACGGAGCAGCTGGGCACGTGTGCCACAGCTGCTGGGCCTGCACTCTGGAGCCCGCGATCTGCAACTACTGAGCCCATGTGCTACAATTACTGAAGCCCACACGCCTAGAGCCCATGCTCTGCAACGGGAGAGGCCACTGCAATGAGAAGCCTGCGCATCGCAGCAAAGAGTGACCCCCGCTTGCCACAACTAGAGAAAGCCCGCGCAGCAGTGAAGACCCAATGCAGCCAAAAATAAATAAATAAAATAAATAAATTTATTTAAAAAAAAAAAAAAAAGGTTGTGCCCTGCGCCCTTCCCTCCTGTCTCAAAACCACACCGCATATGGGACTCGAACCCACAATCTTCCCACTGAAACCTCACAGTTAATTCTCAGGACTTACTGAAGTTCAGGTCCTTTATAAAAAATATATATATGCACAGTTTTGTTTTGTTTTTTTTTTAATTAATTAATTAATTTATTTATTTTTGGCTGTGTTGGGTCTTCGTTTCTGTACGATGGCTTTCTCTAGTTGCGGTGAGCGGGGGCCACTCTTCATCGCGGTGTGCGGGCCTCTCACTATCACGGCCTCTCTTGTTGCAGAGCACAGGCTCCAGACGTGCAGGCTCAGTAGTTGTGGCTCATGGGCCCAGTTGCTCTGCGGCATGTGGGATCTTCCCAGACCAGGGCTCAAACCCGTGTCCCCTGCATTAGCAGGCAGATTCTCAACCACTGCGCCACCAGGGAAGCGCTATGCACAGTTTTAAAGGATGGTAATGATTCTTTTATCATTGTGGTGGGGAGTATTTTCTGAATTCTTAAAGAGCCTTTCAAAATTTGGATTATCTGGTAATCACACAATAAATGATTAACATATGTTAATAATAATTATATATTATTTATCCAAACACTTTAAATAAATTATATTTCAAAAGAAAGGTGTTTGGGATGAAATACAAGTAAAGACACTAGTGTCCCCCCAAAAAAGACTTTAAAGAGGGACTTCCTTGGTGGTGCAGTGGCTAAGAATCCGCTTGCCAATGCAGGGGACACAGGTCTGAGCCCTGGTCTGGGAAGATCCCACATGCCGCGGAGCAACTAAGCCTGTGCGCCGCAACTACTGAACCTACGCTCTAGAGCCCACGAGCCACAACTACTGAGCCCACGTGCCACAACTACTGAAGCCCGCATGCCTAGAGCCTGTGCTCCACAACAAGAGAAGCCACTGCAGTGAAAAAAGTCCGCGTGCCGCAACGAAGAGTAGCCCCCACTCGCCGCAACTAGAGAAAGCCCGCACGCAGCAATGAAGACCCAATGCAGCCAAAAATAAATAAATAAAATAAATAAATTTATTTTAAAAAAATGAAAAAAAAAAGACTTTAAAGAAAATTTAGGCAAAACCTCAGGCTGGTATTTGGGGGATTTTAGCATCCTTTTGTGTGTATTGTTTAGTTTTCCTTTGGAGGAAGGTTGAAATTTCTTTTTCTTCTCAGACAGTTAGTGGTCAAATCAGGCTGTCAAGGAGGATCATGTGTATTCACACACTTTGGGAGCCAAACCTAGGGTGCCTACGTATTCCAAAACTGTCTATGTTAAAACTCATCAAATAGTCCACTTTAAATATGTGCATTTATTGCATGTGAATTATACCTCTTTTTTTTTTTTTTTCATGTTGCTGCCTATCAAAGGTCTAGAAAAATAGAGTTAACAGGGGCAGGATTACTTTTGACCAGGGTGATAATACTGCTTAAAGAAAGCCCTTGGCCTCTGTCTTTGTTCTTGGCATAACCTTTGTCCAGTCATTTCAGTGGCTATCAGAAGAACTACTAGAACCAACGATCAGTAAGCAAATTCAAGTAAAAAGTGAATTTATGCAAATTTCAAGGAAGAATTATTTGGTGAGCCAGGTAGAATGATAAAGTCATTTAAAAGGAAAGAAAAACAAATTGGCGTAGACTTCCCAAAACAGCAAAATTTAATGCCAGAAAACACAAAAGCGATACGTACAATATACTCAAGTAAAGAAAGCCAGAGATTATTTTTTATTCAGCCAAACTGTTCTTCACACATAAAGGTTACAGATGAACAGTTTTAAGTCAGCAAGAACCCAAAAGACATTGATTATACAAATCTTTCTTGAGGCAACTGCTCAAGAACTAACAGCAGCCAGCAGAGAACGTGGGCAAACTTTAGCTAAAGGGCTGGCAGTGAGAGTCAATTAAGATATAAAACAAATAAGCAAAAATAAGGGTACAGATAAGAAAAATAAATGTGTGATTGAGGGTGACACGATGTTACAGGCTCTGACAGTGTAGGAAAACTAGAACCATCAGAAAATGGGAGGAGAGAAACAATTTGGAAGTAATTCTAAGTTTTGAAAAACTTCATCTGTAAGAGCTCAGAATCAAAAGGTATCATTTAAGGGTGACAAATCAAGTAGGAATAGGATAAGCATGTTTAATGGCACAAAAGTATGCCCTGAGTCGTGTAATGTTACTGATTGAAATTGGATGAAGAGAAGGAGGTGAGAGAGGAGGAAGAAGATACAGGCTCACGTTGTGCATGGCAGGAAAGTAATAAGTATTGCTTAAACAAAAAGGGGGAAAAATAGTATATAAAGGTGTAATTATAAAGGTAACCTTGAGAAAAATAAAACAGAGCATTTTAAATAGCAGAACTACAGTAACAAAAAGTGTAGAGAAGACAAAAAAAAAAGAATTAAACTTCTGGTTACTGAGTATAACAGACCTACAGAAAAATACATAAAATATACAGAATAACCAATCACTATAAAGCACACGCTCCTTAAACACTCGCCATGTCGGGAAATGCAACATTACTAGCATTCCTTCCTGATCATAATCTCTTTCCCACGCAGATAACCACTATCCTGACTTTTATGGTAATTACATGCTTTTTTCCACAGGAATACCTCATTTTATTGCACTTCACTTTATTGTGGTTCATCGATATTGCGTTTTTTACAAAGTGAAGGTTTGTGGCAACCCTGTGTTGAGCAAGTTCATCAGCCCCATTTTTTTCCTCCTCATTTTATTTATTTTAAAATTTTTCTTCCAGCTTTATCGAGATATAATTGATATACAGCACTGTATAAATTTAAGGCGTGCAGCATAATGATTTGACTTAACCTACATCATGAAGTGATGACCACCGTGAGTTTAGTGAACATCCATCATCTCATATAGATACAGAATTGAAGAAATAGATAAAATGTTTTTTCCTTGTGGTGAAAACTCAAGATTTATTCTCTTAACAACTTTTATATATAACATACAGCAGTGTTAATTTATCATGTCATAAATTGCATCCCTAGTACTTGTTTATCTTCTAACTGGAAGTTTGTACCTTTTGACTGCCTTCATCCACTTCCCCTTCCCCCAACCTCTGGTAACCACAAATCTGATCTCTTTTTCTGAGTTCGCTTGTTTCTGAAGTATAATTGACCTACAACACTATGTTAGTTCCTGTAACACAACATAGTGATTTGACATTTCTATATGTTTCAAAATGATCACCTGTTACAATATGTCACCATGCAAAGATATTACATAATTATTGACTATATTCCCCCCATTGTACATTTTATACCCATGACTCATTTTTTTTAAAGATTTATTGATTGATTGGTTGATTGATTGCTATGTTGGGTCTTCGTTTCTGTGCTAGGGCTTTCTCTAGTTGCGGCAAGCGGGGGCCACTCTTCATCGTGGTGCACGGGCCTCTCACCATCGTGGCCTCTCTTGTTGCGGAGCACAGGCTCCAGACGTGCAGGCTCAGTAGTTGTGGCTCACGGGCCTAGTTGCTCCGCGGCATGTGGGATCTTCCCAGACCAGGGCTCGAACCCGTGTCCCCTGTATTAGCAGGCAGACTCTCAACCACTGCGCCACCAGGGAAGCCCACTGGAAGTTTGTATCTCTTAATCTCCCTCACTTATTTCTCTCTTCTCCTCATCCCCTTCCCCTCTGGCAACCACTTGTTTGTTTTCTGTATCTGACTATGTTTCTGTTTTGTTACGTTTGTTCATTTGTTTTGTTTTTTTAGATTCCACATATAAGTGGAGTCATATGGTATTTGTCTTTGTCTGACTTATTTCAGTTAGCCTAATACCCTCTATGTCCATGTTGTTGCAAATGTCTCAGCCCCATTTTTCCAAAAGCATTTGCCCACTTTGTGTCTCTGTATCACATTTTGGCAATTCTCACAATATATTTGTCATGGTGATCTGTGATCAGTGATCTTTCATGTTACAATTATGACTCACAGAAGGCACAGATGATAGCATTTTTTAGCAATAAAGTATTTTTTAATTAAGTTATGTACTTTTTTTTAGACATAATGCTATTGCACACTTAATAGACTACAGTATAGTGCAAACATAACTTTTATATAACTGGGAAACCAAAAAAATTCATGTGACTCACTTTATTGTGATATTTAATTTATTGTGGTGGTCTGGAACTAAACCTGCAATATCTCTGAGGTATGCCTGTATATATATTTTATATATACATAAAATATATATGTAGTTTTACAATCTATGTAGACATTCCTAGTTTTGCCTGATTTGGGACTTTATATAAATAGAATCTTACTATATTTATCCTTTCATATCTTGCTTCTTTTATTTAAAAATGTGTTTCAAGATTCATTCATTATGTTACATGTATCTTTAGTTTGTGCATCTTCTTGGAAGGATAGTATTCTATTGTCTGAACATAACAACAATTTACTAATCACGCTTCTGCTGATAGATATTTGCATTGTGTACAATGAATGTGTTGTGGTACCTCACTTAGGTTTTTATTTGCATTTCATTGATTACTAACCACATTAAGCACTTATTCATATGTTTGTTAATGTCCTTATTTGGGAATTGCCTGTTCAGGGCTTTTTGCCCATATTTTTGCAGTGGGTTGCCTTTGTTTTCTTACTGATTTTTAAGATACCTTTATATAGTTAGGTTACAAACCTCTTGTGGATCATATGTGTTGTAACTATATATGTCTTGTCTTTCTACTCTTTTTATGGTGTTTCTGGATGAACAAAATTCTTATATTTCATGTAGACCAATTTATAATATTTTTCCTTTATAATTTATATTTTTTAAAACTATATTAAGGTATCTTTCTCTTTCCTGAGGTCATAAAGATATTATATTCCTCTATATTATCTCCTAAAAGTTTTATAGTTTTGTTTTTCATGGTAGATCTGTAACTCTTGTGAGGTTGATTTTTGTGAATGACACTAGTTACTTTAAAAGGTGAGAATAAGGATCTGGGCTGAAAACAAGGAAAAATTTTGAAAGTCTACATACAGAGCCGTTAGCCCCACCAGGCCCCTTCTCCACCTGGGTGTAGCTACAACAACTTCTCCAGACAGATGACAAGGGAAAGGCTTCAGAATTAGGCACACCAAACACACTAGAGGGCAGGGGTTTGCCTTGGGCCTAAAAATGGAGGGAATAAGTGAAAGTTTGGTCCCTTTTCCAGCTCTGGCCCCTGAACTCAGGCAGCCAGGAATATATTCTCTGGGAGATTGGAGAGTTCTTCTTCAAAGAAATTGAATGGCCTCAGGAAAAATACCTACAGATAAAAACAATTCTGGATACTCAATACATAGGATCCTCCTAATCACCTTACATTGTAGCCCACCGTGTAACAAATTGCTCCAAAACTTAGTGGCTTAAAACAGCAAACATTTATTATCTCACAGTTTCTAAGTTAAGAATCATGGCTTAGCTGAGTACCTCTGGCTCAAGGTCTCTTGTGGGATTGCAGGCAAGCTGTCAGCCAGGGCTGCAGTTTCATCTGAAGATTCAACTGAAGTGAGATCCACTTCCAAGCACATTTATGTGGTTGCTGGACTCTTGCCAAGTAGGCCTCTCCATGGAGCTGGCTCAGGACATGACAGCTGTCTTCTCCTTGGGCAAGCAATACAAGAAAGAGGCTATTGTCTACAGTACCCAAGATGGAAGCCTTAGCCTATTTATAAACTAATCTCAGAAGCAACATCCCATCACTTCAGTCATATTTTGTTGGCTTGAAGTGAGTCAGTAAGTCCAGCCCACATTCAAAGGGAAAGGATTACACAAAGGCATTGCAAATGTAGGGGTCCTCAAGACCACCCTCAGGTTTGATAATTTCCTAGGAATCACAGTACTCACTAAAAGTGGTCATATTCATGGTTACAGTTTACTATAGTGAAAAAATACAGATCAAAATCACCCAAGGGAAGAGGAACATAGGCAGTGTCCAGGAGAGTTTAAGTGCGGAACATCCAGTCTTCCTCTCCCCAAGGAGTTGTGCAAGAAGTGCTTACTTCTTATAGCAACGATGTGTGACAATACACATGTAACATTGCCAACTGGGGAAGCTTACGCCAGCCTTGGTGTCCAGAATTTGTACTGGGGCTTAAGCGTGTAGACATGGTTGACTGCCTGCCTGGCTAACCTTAGTCTGTAGCCCCTCTGGAGGATGAGCTGTTCCTGCGTGGTCCAGAGCCACCACCATAAATCACATTGTTAGCACAGACTACCTCGCGTGGCCCTAGGCCTCCAGGTACATAAGATACCCTCATCAGGCATAATATTCCAAGGGCTTAGAACTGACCTCCCAGGAACTGAGGGCAAAGACCAGCCTCTCTTTGGAATAATCCTTCACTGCAAAGGCATGACTACTGGGAGCTGAGGATCACGAGGAGCCATTTTAGAGCCTGCCTACCACACCCACCATTTACAAAGCTTCCCCCATCTGAGTTCCCGATCAGTTTTTAAGTACCTCACTCTTAAATGTGATTGGATTACCACCCATTTAAGAGAAGTCTACAGTGTAAGAGAGAGGGCTAAACAGACCATGAAGAAAGAAGGAACTTAGAGGAAACAGAGACAATTTAGGGAATTACACTAAACTAAACTATAAAACCAACCAACCAACTAACCAACAAAACAAAACAAACCCTGCAATATTACTAGAGAGATAAAATATTGCATCTGATGCCGAAAACTCAGCCTCTGTGCACCAGTGCCAAATCGAATCTTGGAGACAGAGTTTTGGGTGAAGTAGAAAAGAATAGCTTTATTGCTTTGCCAGGCAAAAGGGGACACAGCAGGTTCCTGTCCTCATAAACTGTTGTGTCCCAACCTGGGAGGATTTGGTGAGGAGTTGTATAGCAATGGTACAAGGGTGGGGTTGCTGACAAGATTAGGGTGTGTACTGGGCCTGCACTCCTTTAATCTGGTCTCAGATAATCTCTTGATGAGCTTCTCTGGTTCCTTTAATCTGGCCTCAGGTGGTCTTCTCTGGTAGGAAGAATGCTGACAACTTCCATTTGTTGGGTTTTAGTTCTATAAAGAGCTCAAAAATATTATGTGTATTATTTGAGGGGAAACCAGGACGCTGCCTCAAGGCTGCACTATTGTTTCTTGGCTGCTCCTCCCTTGTCTCTGCATCCCCTCCCTTCCCTGATTAGCAGCTGTTCGAATCTGCCCTTTGGAACTCAGGGAAGGTCATGGAGGCTGGAGTCTGTTCCATACAAACAAGGAACGGGGGACACGGAAAGGCTTCTGTGCCCAGGAGCCCCACCAGGACCTGCTCGGTTTCACACCCATAAGACAAAACAAGATAATGTGGAAAAGATAACAAGGAAGAGCATCTGTGGGTTAAAACATGGTAGATGACCTAAAATTTAAAAACATAATATAATTGTGTGAGATCGAGGAAGGGAAAAGTATGTGTTTTGGTGTGTGTTGAAGGGAGTGGGATATAACTTAGCTAAGTCCTCATTGTGCAAATTCGGTAGTAAATCAGGGATGGATTCGAGTTTTGTAGGGCCAGAGGAACATATGATTTGAGGGATGGTCTTAAAAGTAATACAAAGTTATGTGTTTGAAGTTAAGAATGGGGCCTTGAAAAGGGCCTGTGAAAGTGAGGGACTCTGAAACATAAGCCGTGTTAGTTTCACAAAAAAATCTCCCTCTATGGTCAATGGAAAGCATCTAAAATTGGAAAATCAAGAAATAAGAGTTTAGGGAATTCCTTGGCAGTCCAGTGGTTAGGATTCCACGCTTTCACTGCCAAAGGGCCGGGTTGGGGAAATAAGATAATGCAAGCCTCACAGCGTGGCGCCCCCCCCGCCCCCTGAAAAAAAAGAATTTCTAAAAAAAAAAAAAAAGAAAGAAAGAAGAGTTTAAAAACTTTATTTAGAAATACAAGATAAGTACCAAAAGAAAAATCTGAAAGAGTTGAATGGGGTTGTGGAAATCGGAGTAGAGTGTGATGGGGCAAGGAATTACTATTTTTTATAATTATATTTTATAATAAAACCGTGAATACTATGTGGCTTTTTGCCCCATTCAGGGCCCCTCTCCTGTTTATTTATTCATTCATTCCCTTTTAACTCCATTGCCCAGTCCCAACTCCCTTTCTTTCCCATTCTAATGTGTTTAATGGCATCTTTTGACCAATATGGTGAAATAGATAGGCTGCTGGCTCCTCCCCTTGAGATTAACCTTGGAGAAACTATAGGTTTCCAGGAAATAACAAGCAAACCATAAGAACCCCCTGAGCAGATAAAAAGGTTGTTTTGAAATAGTATGTGTGTGTGTTGGGGGGGATCTAGGTGGTAGTGCTGGTGCATCCTAGAACAGAGAGTGTTGTCTTGGCTCTAAGAGGGTAACTTGGAGAAAAACAACTTACATTCCTCTTGCCTGTCCATCCCCTTGGCATTGGAACAATCATTGCCAACCTTTATTGCAGAAATCTCTACTGTCCAGTATTTCCGGTCCAGGGATGAATTTACCGCAGTACAAAACCCTGCTAGAGTGAAGAGTTAGGAAAGCAGTGGGGGTGGGCTAGCCATGGACACTACTCCTGCTCTCTTACTCTCCAAACCACCATGACTGGTAGATGATGATCCAGGGAGTACTTCCACCTAGTGGTTCTTCTCCCAGAGGGTTTGACAGTGAAGTCCAAATGCTGAATTGCTGCTTAGAGCAAGGGGAGGTGGTGTGCTTCACTAGTTTTGTAGCACCTGGGACTCCTCCCCTTCTCTCTACTTAAATTTCTCTGGGTTGACAAAGACTATGGTCTGGCTTTCCAACCTTCCCCAATAGGCAGTGCCCAAAAGACTGGCCATCACACCCAGGGAAACATGCACTCGTGGGTTAAAATAAAGAGAATGGAACTAGCCAAAAAGGAAGAAAAAGTAGGGGAGGAAATCACATCTATAAAAGGAAGCAGAGGAATTAGAACAGATGATAAATAATTTAAATAATTATTTTAAAAAGTACATCTTTTTATTTGTATTTGTTCTTACAAAATGTATACAGCTTTTTAGTATGACTTATTTTTAGTTAACAAAGATGGAAAATCATGTTTTGTAATACCTCTCATTTCGTTTTTTTTTTTATTGTGGTAAAAAAAAAACCCAGAAAATTTACTATCTTCACCATTTTAAAATGTACAGTATCATTTTCTTATGATTTTTACTTAAAAACATGTTTTTAAGAACCATCCATGTTGCTAGCTATAAAACTAGTCTGTTGCTACCAACTTCTGCATGGATTTCCATGGTGAGTACCCCCTCTCCCAGGCAGGGACACCCAGACAGCCTCCAGTTATTCATGATCACAAATAACACTGCAGTGAATATCCTTATATATTTCCTTGCATAGGCCCATGGGAGAATTTGAGATATATACCCAGGAGGGAAACTGTCAGACATAGAGGACGGTTACCTTTAGTTTGACTAATTTGAGCAAACGTGCTTTCCACAAGGGTGCACCAGGCTACATTCCCCACTAGCAGGGCATGAAGGTTCCCAGTTAATACAGTAACTAAAATGACATATCAGTTTTGTTCCAAATTAAATGTGTCTGATTATCAATGAGTCTGAGCATTTCTTCATATGCTTGGTAGCTTTTTGAGTTTCTTCTTCTCTAAATTATCTCTTCATATCCTTTGTTCATTCTTCTGCAGGGGTTGCTGATTTTTTTTCCGTTAATATACCAGAGTTTACTTGTATTCTAGATATTAATCCCTTATTGAATTTAGATTGCAAATATCTCATTCAGTCATTTGTTAAACTTTGTCTATGGTGGATTTCTTTGAACAAAAATGTTTACTTAAGAAATATACTTATTTTGAAGTAATTTTAAACTCACAGAAAAATATATTTCAAGATATATAACAAGAATAGTACAGAGAACTTTCATTTGAGCATATCATGCACAACTCTCCTGAATAGTTTGGTGTGTGATTCCTACAAACAGGTTGTTCTCCTATATAACTACATTACAATCATCAAAATCAGGAAATTAACACTATGTAAACCTCAGACCCCATTCAAGTTTTACCAATTGTCCCAATAATATACTTTATAACAAAATAATCCAACTCAAGAGCATACATTACCAATAGAAGGGAATTTCCTCAGCCTAATAAAGGACATTTATAAAAGTGTGAGATCTAGCATCATACTCAATGGTAAAGACTGAAAGCTTTTCCCTCTAAGATCAGGAACAAGTCAAGGATAGTTGTTTTTGTCACTTCAACCTTGTACTGGAAGTTCCAGCCAAAGAAATTAGGCAAGAAGAAGAAATAAAAGTCATCCAAATTGGAAAGGAAGACGTAAAACTATCCGTATTTGCAGATGACATGATCTTATACATAGACAACCCTAAAGTATCCACAGAAAAACTATTAGAGCTAATAAACGAATTCAGTAAAGTTGCAGGATACAAGATCAATACACAAAAATCAGTTGTGTTTCTATATATTAGCAACAAACAATCTGAAAAGAAAACTAAGAAAACAATTTCATTTATAATACCATCCAAAAGGATAAAATTCCTAGGAATAAATTTAACCAAAGAGGTGAAAGGCTAAACTACAGAACACTGCACAAAATAATCTCTTCTGCAGTCCCTTTTCCTCTTCCCTGCCTTATTTTCTTTATAGCTCTTAGAACAATCATGAGTTATATATTTTAAATAATCTGGGGTCTGGCTTCCCCATGTTAGCATGTAAATTCCACAAGAGCAAGGATTTTTGTCTTTTTTATTTATTACTAGAACAGTGCCTAGCACAGAATAAGCAGAAGATATAAATGGTCACAAGTCAGTTAAACTTGCAATGTTCCACCATTTTATAAAGATAACATGTTCTTGTATTACTTGTCAATAAATATTAATTTTAGGAAAAGGTAGGCATAGTTGTGTAATGAGGGCTTAAGAAACTGATGTCTTAAAAAAACATATTGTTTGCTTTACAGTAAGTTAAAAGGAGCTGACTAGAGAACTGCTGAATAGCAGGGAAAGTGAACTTGAAGTTGGGTAACATGAATCTGCACAGAACCAGGTCTAGAAGGAACCATGTAACTGGTAACCATGGACCTGTGGTAGTGATTGCCTTCTGAAGTAGAAACTATCATTTAATTAAGGATTCTTAGAATTAATGGCAGATATTCTAAGCAAGTATTTAAGGATATAAAAGGAATAATACATAAAATATATTCATAATACTGAAACATTAGAAATGACCTAGTACCTTTTAAGGGGAGTGGTCAAGAGTTAGAGAAGCTTTTTTTAAAAACTTAATTAATTAATTAATTTTTGGCTGCATTGGATCTTCGTTGCTGCACGCGGGATTTCTCTGTTTGCAGTGAGCGCGGGCTACTCTTCATTGCGGTGTGGGCTTCTCATTTCTCATTGCGGTGGCTTCTCGTTGCGGAGCATGGGCTCTAGGTGCGCAGGCTCAGTAATTGTGGCGCACGGGCTCAGTTGCTCCGCAGCATGTGGGATATTCCCCGGCCAGGGCTCAAACCCTTATCCCCTGCATCAGCAGGCGGATTCTTAACCACTGCACCACCAGGGAAGTCCCAGAGAAGCTTTTTATTGAAGCCCTAGAATTCAGCATCATAGAGCATGAAAGAGATGACACATTGGCCTGGGAGACTTGGAATAAAGGCATTCACGAGGATGCATTTTTCCACTTTGACAACAAAAACAACATTTATATGGCTTCTATATAATATTTACCTTTTTTCAGTTTTTTAAAAAATTTCAAACCTATAGAAAACTTAAAAGAATAGCACAATGAACATTTTTCACCTAGATTCACCAGTTGCTAACATTTTGTCACACTTGCCTTATTTTTAAATTTTTGATCTATTTATTATTTTTTAAACAGTTTATTACTTCATTTATTATTGCTAAACCTTTTGGAAGTAAGTTGCGGATATTATATTACTTTACCCCTAAGTAAACGGGGTAAAGCATGCTTGTCCTGAGAATAAGGATATTCTCCTACCACCACATTACTTTTATCACATATAGGAAAATCAACAATAATGTCTAATCATCTAATATTAGGTTCATATTTAAATGTTCCCAATTGTCTGCAAAATGTCTTTTTTATAGTTGCTTTTTTTTTCAAGGTTCACAATTTACATTTGGTGTTATGTCTCTTTACTCTTTTAAATTTTTAGAACAGTTCTCCTGGCTTTTAAAAAATGTTTAATTATGCTGTTTGAAGAGTCTGGGGCAGTTTTCTTGTAGAATGTTCCACATTCAGGATTTCTTTCTTTCTTTTTTTAAAAAATATTTATTTATTTATTTTTATTTGGCTGTGCCGGGTCTTAGTTGCAGCATGTGGGATCTAGTTCCCTGACCAGGGATGGAACCCGTCCCCCTGCATTGGGAGCACAGAGTCTTAACCAGTAGACCACCAGGGAAGTCCCAGGATTTATTTCTTTGTTTCTCCATTAGTGCAATAAATGAAATATTTTAGCAAAAATACATGTTGTACCCTTTTTTTGCATAAAATCATAAGGCACATAATGTTAGGTTACCCAATTATTGTGATGTTAAGTGTGATCTCTGGTGTTATGAACTGAACTGTGTCCCACCAAAATTCATAAGTTAAAGCCCTAACCCCCAAAATGATGGTATTTGAAGATGAAGCCTTTGGGAGGTAATTAGGTTTAGATAAGGTCATGAAGATGAAGTCCTTATTGTGGGATTAGTGTCCTTAAAAAAAGAAACACCAAAGAGTTTGCCTCTCTCTCTCTCTCTGTCATGTGAAGATACAGCAAGCAGGTGACCATCTGCAAGTCAGGAAAAGAGCTCTCACCAGGAACCAGATTGGCCAGGACCTTGATCTTGACTTCCCAGCCTCCAGAACTGTGAAGATAAATTCCTGTTATTTAAGCCACCCAATCTATGGTATTTTGTTATAGCAGCCCGAGCTGACTAATACAACTTGGTAGAGGTGGTGACCAGTCTTTCCACTTAACATGTATATCTCCTTGTAATCATTAAGTAATCTGAGGGGTGGGTGATACTTTGAGACCATGTGAATATCTTGTTTCCCATTAACCTTTCATAATAATTTTAGCATAAATTAATAGTTCTTGCCAGAATCAAATTTTAATTCGAGGTTGCAAAATGGTGATTTTCCCAATTCTATCATTCCTTTTATATGTATTAGCTGGCATTCTTCTATAATACAAGCTTACCCTTTCCCCCTTTATCTAGTCTCTTTAACTCTTACTTTTTGTCCTTCCAAAGCAGACCCTGACACAGAAACCTGGTTGTGGGTAGTTTATTTGGGAGATGATACCAGAGGAACAGAGGAAATGGGGAAAGTTAAACAGGGCAAGGAGGAAAAGCCAGTAAACAGTTTATCAATGAACAGTTCTGCTGTGGATAATTGGGGCTCAGTCCCACTGAGAAACGATGTTGAATTCCTTAGAATTGTGCTGCTAATCCCAACATCTGTTAGTTAAGAGCTGCCCTGGATGTATTAACTATCTCCCCCTTCCTAACCCTCTGCACTTTCCCATTGCCTCCCTCAGCAGCCATACACTCTAAGTGGTTCCTGAGAAAGACCTCAGGCAGAGCAGAAAGGTGGGCATCTGTCAGAATGATGGGAACTGTGGATAGAAAAGAATTCAAGTGGGTTGAGGGTAATGTGGAAAAAGGCATCAACAGCATCTGCTTCTCTCCCTCTCTCTCTCATGTCACTGTGAACTTGTGGAATTAAAAAAAAAAAAAATCCCAGCATGTTATAATCCTTTACCATCATTATGCTGTTTGATTCCCATATTGTCTCAAATTTGGACAGTGGGAGACCCTTCACATTGGCTCCTTTGTCCTTTTGTTCCCAATAGTCTTTGAACAGTTCCTTGCTTTCTGGCACAGCCAAACACTGCAGGCTTACCTTGTAAGCTGGCTGTGTTGAAACCAGCACTGGGGCTTTCTCTGCCCCAGAGCTGGTTTCAGCCATTTCTTTAAGGAGTTCTGATTCTTTATAGTGGAGAATAATATTTAGAAATTGTTCTGGGTTGTCATTGCTTCTAGGCCTTTTCAGTGGACAAAGCTAGGAAATGCACTTAAAAATAAAACAAAACAAAAACCATCAGTTTACAGTGACCCCTCCAATTCAAATCAAACATCACAAGGTCTTTCCTCACTTTCCCCCATTCTATATTTTATTTTCCTTCTCCCACAGAGAAAACCCTGGGTCTCAATATCAATTATTTGCTCTTCCCTATATTATGCACAAGAGTTTCAGAGTTGCAACACCAATATCACTACCAACAACAAATCTCCTAAGTAGAATTTTAAGATTTCATTTTAGTTCTGTTTGTCTTCAAATCATACCCCACTAAATGTGTACAGTGAGAAACCTGTACTCAAAATTATTTGAATTAATTATTTTTCTCTCTGAGGTTATATCATTTTATAAAGTATTTTTTTAAGCATTTAAAAAATTTATTTATTTATTTTTGGCTGCGTTGGGTCTTTGTTGCTGCACATGGGCTTTCTCTACTTGTGGCGAGCGGGGGCTACTCTTTGTTGCGGTGCGTGGGCTTCTCATTGCGGTGGCTTCTCTTGTTGCGGAGCACGTGCTCTAGGTGCGTGGGCTTCAGTAGTTGTGGCGCATGGGCTTAGTTGCTCCGCGGCATGTGGGATCTTCCCGGACCAGGGATCGAACATGTGTCCCCTGCGTTGGCAGGTGGATTCTTAACCACTGTGCCACCAGGGAAGTCCCTGAGGTTATATCATTTTATATACAATTAAGTTTATTTGTTTTTCTTTTTTTAATTTTATTGAAGTATAGTTGATTTACAATATTGTGTTTAATTTCTTCTGTACAGCAAAGTGACTCAGTTATACATATATATATTCTTTTTCATATCCTTTTCCATTATGGTTTATCACAGGATATTGAATATAGTTCCCTGTGCTATACTGTAGGACCTGTAGTTTATCCATCCTATATATAATAGTTTGCATCTGCTAATCCCAAACTCATAGTCCTTCTGGGGGTGGGGAGGGAAGGACTGGAAGTTTATTTGTTTTTCTTTTTATTCAAATTTGAGGTTTGATTTTAAAATTCACAGAATGGAATACTGTGTGGCCATTAAAAAGAAGAAGGAAGATCTCTGTGTACTAATGAGGAGTGAAATTGTAAGCCACAAAATAATATATATGGTGTGCTGAGTTTTGTATAATAAAAAAGGAGAAATACAAATATGTACACATTTTTTCCAAAAAAACCCAACACACACATACAATAAGAAGAAACCAGTTCGTTAGCAGTCCTGTTCTGCCTTCTTGCTAATGGATGCTGTGCATCAAATATTTTATACATTCCAAACAGGAAGAAGGAAAAGGAATAAGCAGCAGCAGACTTCCACTTAACTCTCATTAGCCTGAATTGAGTCACATGGTCACACTTAGCAACAAGAGGGTCTGGGAGCACAAGCCTCTATGGTAGATTAAGGTAAGCAAAAAAGGGTTTGAAATGAAGGCTGAATGAGCCTATCTATTGTATCTGCCACTCCTTACCTTTTAGATTTTAAAATATGTAAAAGTGAAACTGAGGATGGTCATTAGTTATATCCATTAAACTAAATTCCTTGTCTAGTAAATACTAAACTGTAATCTGTCTTCACTGATCAAGCTTGCAAAACTGCATGCCCTTCAAGCTTGACATAGCTTAGACAATGTATCACAAGACTTCCTTCACCACCCCCCTTATAGATAGCATCTCTGACGTGAGTCTTAAGATGTTTGCTCAAACTGTTTTTCAGGAACTGAGTCAGCTCTTGTCCACATCAAGCCGGTTGAGACCATGGACCCATTAACTGGGCCTGCTCGAGTGTTCCATAGGTGACCTTTTGAGTCAGAGGGCCGAAAATTCTACCCTTAGATCATGCTAACACCGCCATTTTCTGAACATACATCCTACAAAGGAGCATGAAGCCCAGTTGCACACCTCACTTCCTCTTTTCTTACCTCCAGTCACCTTCCCCTGCACCTCTGACCACTCTATGCCCTTTACCCATAAATGTTCAAAACCCCTCGCCTTTGGGAGAGCTGGATTTGAGATTTGCTCTCCTGTCTCCTTGCTTGGCTGTCTCATGAATAAACCCTATCTCTGCTGCAAACCTTGGCGTCTATGGGGCAAGTGAACCTGGTTCAGTAACAAAAGGACAAGAGTCTAAAGAACTAGCAACAGGGGCTTCCCTGGTGGCGCAGTGGTTGAGAATCTGCCTGCCAATGCAGGGGACACGGGTTCGAGCCCTGGTCTGGGAAGATCTCACATGCCGCGGAGCAACTAAGCCCGTGAGCCACAACTACTGAGCCTGCGCGTCTGGAGCTTGTGCTCCGAAACGGGAGAGGCCGCGACAGTGAGAGGCCGTAACAGTGAGAGGCCCGCGCACTGCAATGAAGAGTGGCCCCCACTTGCCGCAACTGGAGAAAGCCCTCGCACAGAAACGAAGACCCAACACAGCCAAAAATAAATAAATAAATAAATTTATTAAAAAAAAAAAAACGCAAAGCCCAAGAGGATTAAAAAAAAAAATACTGTTTAAAGAACTAGCAACAGCATTTTTCAAAATTGTTAAAGTCGTAGTAAAATCAGCATATTTGTGAAGCAGAAGCCAGGTACAAAGAAAATTTAGTGGACTGTATTATACTACAAAATGGATATCTATTAAAATCATTGTGCCATGTGTCTCTACATCTTTCACAAATCAATATCTATTTCTCTAGCTAGGTAGCTATCTATCTGATTTGTGTTTCAATTTACTTCAATTTACATCTACTAATATCTGAACTCAATTAGATCTGTTTTCCCCCTGCAGCATGGCAAAATCATATGGTATGTAAATAGGGTGACTGTTTGCCCTGGTTTTCCTAGGACAATCGCAGCATAATTATTAACAGCATCCCCTTTCATTCTCAAGCATTTTGGTTTAGATGATAAGTTATATGGTTTCCATTATACATAAAGAACAAGTGCATATGAATTGGTCCAAGTGGAGCTGTTAGTAATGACCTGGAAAGGGTCGGTAAATAGTCTGCTTTCTAGAAATGATTAAATCATATTTACATTTCATGTGAAGCCCACTAGGATTTCCCTCGTGCTAATACAAAAGACCAGGAGGCATCCTTCAGTTCCTTATAGCCATAGACAAAGTCAAAATTTTTGTAGACTGGGAAATCCCAGTTCTTCCTGTTACCAGGCCAAGTTCCTTTGCCTGACACACAGCAAGCCAAACACTGCGATTGGAAATAAGGAAAAGATGAGGTAAAGTTTCGCACAGGCGAAACTAAGCTACATGCTTCTTCATTGGACACATTTTTATTTATTTATTTAAAAAATTTATTTATATTTATTTATTTATGGCTGTTTTGGGTCTTTGGTGCTGTGCGCGGGCTTTCTCTAGTTGTGGCGAGCAGGGGCTACACTTTGTTGTGGTGCGCGGGCTTCTCATTGCTGTGGCTTCTCTTGTTGCGGAACATGGGCTCTAGGCATTCGGGCTTCAGTAGTTGTGGCACACGGGCTCAGTAGTGGTGACTCATGGGCTCTAGAGCAAAGGCTCAGTAGTTGTGGTGCATGGGCTTAGTTGCTCCGCGGCATGTGGGATCTTCCCAGATCAGGGCTCGAACCTATGTCCCCTGCATTGGCAGGCGGATTCTTAACCACTGTGCCACCAGGGAAGCCTGGACACATTTTTAGAAAATGGCGGCATTAGCCATGTGCTGAGGGTGGAGTTTTTGGCCTTCTGATGTCAAAAGGTCATCAACTGGACACTTGTGCGTGTCCAGTTGGAGGGTCCATGGTCCCAGCAAGTCTTAACCAGCTCGAAATGGACAACAGCTGACTAAGTTCCTGAAAACAACTTGGGCAAACATCTTAAGATTCGTGACATTGTTTAGGCTACATGACGCTTGGAGGATATGCAAGTTTTTTGTAAAAACAAAGCAAGCTTGATGAGTGAAAGCAGGTTACAGTTTATTATTTTTAAGCAAGTTATAGTTTAATGGATCTGATGGTTACTCTCGGTTTCACCCTCTTTTTCTTTCCTTCTCATTCAACTTTGATACTGCTTTCTTTTGTTCTTGTTAAGAATAGCTGATAGAATTTCCAGCAACTTAGGCATAGTTGGGGGTAGGACTTGGTAGTGGAGGGCAGTGAATGAGCTTTCAATAATACAGACATAAAAAAAAGGGAAATCGTAGGACTCCCATAAATTTGGAAGGCATTGCACCAATCTCTTTTGCTGAACTCTACTCCAAGGCACAAATTAGTTTACTGTACTCATGAATTGTATATATTATCTAACAACTCTACAACAAATGTTCTCATATCTTTGGGTGCTTGCCCAATTATTTCCTTAGAAATCCCTCTTCTATTTATTTTCTAAAATTAAATATACATATTATTTTTTAATACATAATGACAATGTGTTACACTGCTTAACTTACAGTACATGGGAATATATATATTTTTTCACATCTACAACACTGAATAATATTTTCTTGAACCATCTGATCTGTGACAAATAATGTCACTTTTTATTTGTATAGTTCTTTTGATTACCAGTGCACCTTTAACATTTTCATGCACTTAATATGCATTTATTTTTATTCTTATATGATTGGTTGGTCATGCTTTTTGTTTATTCTATATTGAATGCTTTTTTCTTCTTGATTTTTTTTTGGGGGGGTGGTTCAGTAGCTTTCTTTTTTTTTTTTTATTTTAGACATCTTTTTTTTATATTCTTTTCCGTTATGGTTTATCACAGGATATTGAATATAGTTCCCTGTGCTATTCAGTAGGACCTTTATTCTTGATTTTTAAAAGAGTTCTTTCTATACTAGTGTAACTAGTATGATCTGCTCCACAAACTCAAGGTACAAATGTGGTCAAGTACATCCATTAATTTTCAAGGCCTGCCACATGCCCTGTTAGAAGAAAGTCTAGTTTTCTCCATTGTGGTTTTCCCTTGTCTCCACTGATTGTCCAAGAATACTGAGGGGGGCTTACTCAGCCCAAAGGGCAATAGATTCCTCTTTTAATAGCCAAATACAGAGAGAACTAGAACTGGTGTCTACTCAGTCGTCCTGTGCCACTGAGTCTTTGCACATCCACATAAATCTTCCTGAACTTCAGATCTTGGTGAGCATAAAGGGTTTTTGGTCTCCTCTTCCCTATGGGTACTAGGCTTCTAAGGCAAACTGATTCACGTCCTCCCCAGTGACCCACTAGGTAAAACTAAGGTGAGGCAGCTGCTAATTGGAAAGAAACACACACACACACACACACACCAAAAAGTTTTTTTTTTTTTTAATTTAATTTATTTATTTATGGCTGTGTTGGGTCTTTGTTGCTGCGCGTGGGCTTTCTCTAGTTGTGGCGAGCAAGGGCTACTTTTCATTGCGGTGCGCGGGCTTCTCATTGTGGTGGCTTCTCTTGTTGCGGAGCACGGGCTCCAGGTGCGTGGCCTTCAGTAGTTGCAGCACCCGGGCTCAGTAGTTGTGGCGCACGGGCTTAGTTGCTCTGCGGCATGGGGGATCTTCCCGGACCAGGGCTCGAACCCGTTTCCCCTGCATTGGCAGGCAGATTCTTAACCACTGCACCACCAGGGAAGTCCAACACACCAAAAAGTTTTGTTAGAATCTTCTTGCAGGACAGTGGGTGCCTTCACCAATTACATTTGCATAACTAAGACAGCCTTCATAGAACAAAGAATATCAACTTCATCTGATTAAAATTTTAAAAATAAACAATAAAAAATACTGTTAAGATATACAATCTTAACCCTTTATCATGTATGTTGTGTACATATTTTTCCATTTGTGAATTGCTTTTTAGCCTTGAATATCTTTTTTTTTTTTTTAAGGGAGGAGGGCTATATCTGTTTTCAATTTTTTCTGTAGTCAAAGGTATGGCCTCAACTTTTATTTCTTAAATATTCATCAAGATTCAAAAGACATTTCTCATACCAAATTTATAAAAGACATTTACCCAAACTTCCTTTTGGTACTTTAATGTTTTCATTCTCTCACATTTCTAATTTTCATCTATCTACAGTTATTTGGCAAAGGAGTGAGGTAACGACCTAATTTTCTTTTTGCTGTGTGTGACTAGCCAGTTGCACAAACATCACTTAAGATCTAACTCTTCCCCATGATTTGAACTGTACCTTTATCATATGTGGGCACTTCCCACAGCAATTATTTCAAGACTTTTCAACTATTTTATTCCCTATCAGCCACTTTTCCATCACTCTCAGCAGACACCTCTTCACAAATAATTGAGTCTGTCAAGAATTCCAACTTTTGCTGCAACTCCATTCTTCATATGAACATAGACCATTTTCTACCTCTAGAACAAGGCTCAGCAAACATTTCTGTAAAGGGGCAGATAGTAAATATTTTAGACTTTGAAGGCCAAGAGGCAAAATCAAGGATATTACATGGGTTTTTATATAAAAGGTATACTAATGAGAAGAATGATTTTTTTTTTAGGAATAACATTAATTAATTGGGGGCTCTGATCAGTTGCAAATATTCATCCATTAAAATCATTCTTACCTTCTGGGACCATGCAAAAGCAGGTCAGATTTGGCCCCTGACCTTTGACATCTTCCCTCTGTCCATTAACTTGAGAAGAATTGCCCCAGAGCATCCCACCTATCCAAGGCCATTTCCGGATCCCAATTCTTCCCTGCTTTTTCAGTGACATTAGCCATCAATATACTTAGCAATTCTATTCCAATTCCAAATGGTCCAATCCCTGGACCATTCCTTTCAGTGATTAATTTGTATATTTACATAATAAAAGACAACCTTTTTAAGGCCAAATAAAATATAAAAGTAGGCAGCACTTTCTATTGACCATAGTATATTTACAACTAAGGGAAGTTAGTTGTAACTAACTTCCTCTAGTAAACCCACACATTTCTATGACAAGTATAATACAAAATAACAAAAAAAAATTTTTAAATCATTTGTAGTTAGTTTTAGAATACAGACACAATTTTTTGTCCATCAGCCTTGGTTTCCTATTTCCATTCTCTTTTCCTTATTATTAACTTATGGCTATCTTTCCTAAGGATACATTGTCTGGAGAATGGTGATTCATTACACAATAATGTGCTAGGTAGTTAGAAAAAGCCAACCTTTAACAAATAAAACACCATATATACAAAAATACGTACTACAATGGAGTCTTTATTATATTAACATTGTACTGACTTTATGTGAAAGTGCTCCAAGGCTATAATCTAGGAGACCTGTGCTTAAATCCTGATGCTAAAACTAACCCAGGATTCATTATTCTCAACTATTTTTTTTTTAAATTTTATTTATTTATTTATTTATGGCTGTGTTGGGTCTTCGTTTCTGTGCGAGGGCTTTCTCCAGTTGTGGCAAGTGGGGGCCACTCTTCATCGCAGTGCGCGGGCCTCTCACTATCGCAGCCTCTCTTGTTGCAGAGCACAGGCTCCAGACGCGCAGGCTCAGTAATTGTGGCTCACGGGCCCAGCTGCTCCACGGCATGTGGGATCTTCCGGGACCAGGGCTCGAACCCGTGTCCCCTGCATTGGCAGGCGGATTCTTAACCACTGCGCCACCAGGGAAGCCCTATTCTCAACTATTTAACAGATCACTGCTAATTTCCACTTCTAATTTTACCTTTAAATTTTTTTGGGAAATAATCTTAGGTATGTTAAAGAGTTATAAGCACAGCAGAAAAATGTATTTTTCTTTTCCTGGAACATTTGAGAGCAAACAGAGATGCCCCATCATTCTCAAACATTTTCATGTATTTCCTACAAGGATATTTTCCTAAGTAGCCACAGCACAACTATAAAGACCATACATCACTACTACCTCAGACCCACTTAAGTTTTACCAATCGATCCAGAAATGTCCTTTGTATCAAAACAAATTTATCATTTTAACCATTTAAAAATATACAGCTCAGTGGCATGAATACATTCACATTTTGTGCAACCACTGCCACCATCTATCTCCAGAACTTTTCCATCTTTCCAAAATGAAACTTCATACCGATGAAGCAATAATTCTCCATTTTTTTCCTTCCCATACCATGGCAACCACCATTCTGCTTTCTGTTTCTATGAATTTGACTATTCTAGGTACTTCACATAAGTGGAATCATACAATATTTGTCTTTTTGTGTTTGGCTTTTTTCACTTAGCATAATGTCTTCAAGTTCCATCCATGTTGTTGCATGTGTCAGAGTTTCCTTTCTTCTTAAGGCTAAATAATATTCCATAGTATGTATATACCACATTTTGTTTATACATTCATTTATCAGTGGACACGAGTTGTTTCCAACTTTTAGGTATTGTGAATAATGCTGCTATGAACATTGATGTACAAATTATCTTTTCAAGTTCCTGCTTTCAGTTCTTTTGGGTGTATACCCAGAAGTGGTAGTGCTGGATCACATGGTAATTCTAGGCATAATTTTTTGAGGAAGTGCCATATAGTTTTCCAGAGTGGCTGCACCTTTTCACTTTCCCATCAGCAATGCACAAGGGTTCCAATTTCTCTACATAAAAGCCAACACTTGTTTTATTTTTTTCTTCTCTTTTCTTTTGATAATAGCCATCCTAATGTATGTGAAGTGGTATCTCATTGTGGTTTTGATTTGCATTTTGTCAGTCTTTTTAATCTCCTTCAATCTGGAATAGTTCCTCAGTCTCTCCTTGAAGTTTGTGACCTTGATAGTTTTTCTTTTGGTCCTCCAAGTGAATAGTAGCTCAAGCAGAAGTTTAATTATCACTCCCATAAATTCCAAAACCAGTGGTTCTGATCAGTAGATAGTGATTCAAGATCCCATGCTTCTTCCATCTTGCAGCTTTGCCATCTTCTTAACGTGGTTTCCAAATGACCTTGAAATTTTGAAGATTGGAGACATGCTGTTTTGTAGAATATCTCTCAGTTTGTATTTATCTGATGTTTCCTCATGACTAGATGCAGGTTATACAATTTTAGCAGGAATGTAAAAGAATTGTGTTCTGTGTTCTCATGCCATCCTAATATACTTTTGATTTGTCTCATTACTGGTGGCTTAAATTCAATTCGTGATTAAGGTAGTGTCTGCTACTCTTCTCCACTAAAAAGTTACTCCTTTTTTCTTTGTAATTAATAAATATTTTGTGAGTAATATTTTGACACTACGTTAAGTATATAAATGAGATACTAAATTATGCAAATATGTAAACTTTGAGGCTATGTTAATAAAATTTCCTCAACAAACTTTCAATTTATTTATTTCTTTTCATCAGTTCGGATTCATGGTTTCCTATTTTATTGTGTGTTATAATCTGTTCCTATCATTACTTATTTTGACACTCAAATTGTTCCAGATTTGGCTACTCAAAACTCATTAAAGCTGGCTTTTCTTACCTTTTAACATGTTACCATCATTTTATGAAGACTTCCTTACCTGCAACAATAAAATATTCCAGGCTTATCTTCTGTTTTCTCTGCTGTAGGCTTGGAATCAGCTATTTCACCAAAGGGCTCTAGTTCTTTTTAAAAGAGAAGGGTATTTAAGAGCTAGGATCTGGGTGCTAGGTGTATTATTATTATTATTATTTTTAGCAGACTTCAGGTTTTACTGCCAAAAAACTTCTGATTTTTAAAACCTGTGAAGTTTTAGAATTGTAAATGAGGGGCTGTGAATCTGTAACATCTACTTTAATTTTATTTTTTTAATTTAATTTTTTTACTGAAGTATTGTTGATGTACTAGGTGTATTTGTTGCTATTGGGGTATTGTTGCTCCCAAGCCTCTCAGTGGAGACCTAAGGAATATATGTTCTATGTACACACATATACATCCACGTAAATATGTAAAGGGTGGCAGAATATGCCACCCCAAAATGTGCTACTATGGCCTAAGGATTATTTTGAACAAAATGTTCTTAAAAAACAGCAGGTGCAGGAAGGGTGTTCTGACATCCCTTTTCTACCTGAAAGCAGGAGATGAAACCCCCATGTAAAAGATGTATTCCTTATACCAGGAGGAAAGACACATTCTTATCACCAGAGATAGGGAGTCGACGCTGAGAAAATTGTATACAACAGATCTTGTTAAAATAACTCTTATCTTCCTTTAGTCTCCCCATATATTTTAGTTACTCTTCCACAATTGCCTCTCTTTGTTCAACTTAATATATAAGCCCTTAGGTTTTGTCATTGCTTTGGGTCTTCATTTCCTTATGAGGGCTCCCAAGTCACGTAAAACTTATATTACATAAATCTGTATGCTTTTCTCCTCTTAATGTTTTTTTAAAAAATATTTATTTATTTAGGCTGCCCCAGGTCTTCGTTGTGGCATGCAGGATCTTTAGTTGCAGCATGTGGACTTCTTAGTTGTGGCATGCAGACTCAGTTGCAGCATGTGGACTCTTAGTTGCGGCATGCAAACTCTTAGTTGTGGCATGCATGCGGGATCTAGTTCCCCAACCAGGGATTGAACCCGGGCCCCCTGCATTAGGAGCATGGAGTCTTACCCACTGGACCACCAGGGAAGTCCCTTAATCTGTCTTATGTCAATTAATTCTCAGGCCCAGCCAGAGACCTTCAGAGGGTAGAGGTAAAATTTTTGCTTCCATTATATATACATTCATATACAATTACACATTTATGTCTCATTTATGTATTTATTTCTATAACTATCTCTATATGTTGACACCCATGAGGACACAGATACCACAATTCCAACCCAGCATTGCAGAGTTTATTCTAGTTTTCTCTTTCCATATTTGTTACTGAGGAGGATGTCCTCACCCCACCAAGGCTCTGACACATTATGACGGGTTCCATTCCTGCACTGATGCCCTTCTTAACCCTTTCAGGCTACCCTATGCTGGGCTAACCCCTGCCCATGCAAAGCTGTTCTCCCATTGGATGTCTTCCTTACCCTGCTCAGAGTCCAAAGGCCTATACCGGGCCTTCCTTCTACACAGATGCCTTCCCCATCCATCATGGGCTCTGATGCCAGGGCCAGGCCATCCCCCTGTACTGGCCACCCTCCTCACCCTGTGCTGGCTCTGATGTCCCATGCTGGGTGCGCCCACTCTTCTCTGGCTTTGACTGTCTGTGCTGGGTGATAATCCCCTGCAAGGACACACTCTTCACCCTGCCTGTTCTCCAAACTCCTGATGGCCCACCCTCCGATGTAGAAGCCTCTCTCTTCATCCTGCAGAGGCTGACCCCTCTCCCCAGGGGGAAACCCTGCTTAGTCTCTGACTCTGCCCTGGAGCACAGCTGCTCTCCCTCTCAGGCACAAATACCCACATTGTTGATCCCGCTTAATGGCTTCTGGGCAGAATCGCTGGGGAAGGGAAAAGAAACGGGTAAGAAGAGCTCAGTGACTATTTTTAATATTTATCAGTTATAATAGACAATGCTGATTGCCTTCGCAATAACCCTTCTTTCCACCACCTTTTGTTACTTGCAGCCAAAAGAATTCTAACTGCCCAACTAACCTTACTGATGCCCCTCTCTCAGCATACAGCCTTGCTTCTTTCTCAGAGGCTACACAGGCTTTTCCTACTCTTCTATCCACATCCCCTAAGGCACAAAATTACCTACATCTCCACAGTACTCTATCTTCTTTCCCATAATTTCCAGGCAGTGATATTCTTTCTCTTATTCCAAGGCTAATTTACCCATCATGTGTTCTATATCCTATTTTCTCCCAGATTCTTAGGGAGTCTGCTTTGGTAAAAGTTTCCTTTATTTTCAAATTCTGGATTATTATTAGTTCTTTTCTTTAAGCAGAAAAATGGCCAAGTCTCTCCCTTCTTATAAACAAAGATAAACCTTCCTCTGATCAGAAAACATTTAATATGTACATTTTTTTGGATCCAATGTAATTCTACTTCTAAAAATCACTTATTGGGACTTCCCTGGTGGTCCAGTGGTTAAGACTCCACACTCCCAATGCGGGGGGCCTAGGTTAGATCCCTGGTCGGGGAACTAAGATGCCACATACTGCAACTAAGCCTGTGTGTCGCAACTAGAGAAGCCTGCACGCCACAATGAAGACCCAGCACAGCCAAAATAAATTAATTAATTTTAAAAAATCACTTATTAATTTATTGAATATTTATGAGCACCCATGTGCCAGGTACCATGAATAAAATGATAAGCAGAGACAGATATCATCCCTGATTTCATGGAGGTTAATGAGACAAATATCAATCAGATAATCACACTAATGAATGCATTATTGCAAATTGAGACCTTAATGATAAAATGAAATATTATGTACTCATATTTGTTGGTCCCTATTCCAAACTCTTTCCATGCATTAATTTAATCATAAATAATGTATTATATGTACTATAATATGTATATAGTTTTATTATGCCCACCACTATTATACCCACTTGCAGAAATGAAACTGAGTCAGAGAGAGGTTAAGTAACTTGTCCAAGGTCATACAGCCAATAAGTGATAGAGTTGGAATTCAAACCCAAATAGTCTGGCCCCTGCTCTTAACCATTATGCTATACTGGTCCTCACAAGTAGCTATGAAGAGGGATCTTTTTTTTTTTTTTAATTTTTAAAAAAATTTTATTTATTTATTGTTTCTGGCTGGGTTGGGTCTTTGTTGCTGCGTGCGGGCTTTCTCTAGTTGCGGCGAGCGGGGGCTACTCTTCGTTGCGGTGTGCGGGCTTCTCATGGTGGCTTCTCTTGTTGCAGAGCACGGGCTTTAGGAGCACGGGCTTCAGTAGTTGTCGCACGTGGGCTCAGTAGTTGTGGCTCGTGGGCTCTAGAGTGCAGGTTCAGTAGTTGTGACGCACAGGCTTAGCTGCTCCGTGGCGTGTGGGATCTTCCCGGACCAGGGCTCGAACCTGTGTCCCCTGCACTGGCAGGAGGATTCTCAACCACTGCACCACCAGGAACGCCCAAGGAATCTTTTTTTAGTTTTACTTTATTTTTTATTTTTCGCTGCCTTGAGTCTTCGTTGCTGCTCACAGGCTTTCTCTAGTTGCGGTGAGCGGGGGCTACTCTTCGTTGCAGTGCGTGGGCTTCTCACTGTGGTGGCTTCTCTTGTTGCAGAGCAAGGGCTCTAGGCTCGTGGGCTCTAGAGCACAGGCTCAGTAGTTGTGGCACACGGGCTTAGTTGCTCCACGGCATGTGGGATCTTCCCGGACCAGGGCTCAAACCCGTGTCCCCTGCATTGGCAGGCGGATTCTTAACCACTGCGCCACCAGGGAAGTCCCAGAAAGAGGGATCAATGAGGATATACAACAAAGAAAACTGATCTAGACAGGAGCTTTCTGAGGAAGTACTGCTTGAGCTCAGACCTCAAGTTTGAGTAGGCGTTAACTCTGCAAAGTAGGTGGTAGTGGTGGTAGGAGAAGCAATCATTTCACCTAGAGGGCAGAACGTGCAAAGGCCCTGAGGCAAGAGGGAGCATGGCACAGTGAAGAAATTGAAAGGCCAATGTAGCCAGAATGTAGAAAGCAAGGGAAAAGTGAGACATTATATGGCTAGAGAGGTAGTCTAGGCCAGATGAAATGGGGCCTTAGTGGCCCTTAGGGATTTTGTTTTTCATCCTAAGAGGAGTAAGAGAAAGCCATGAAGATAAGGATTGGGGAAGCAGGGATCAGTTTCCTTTGAAAAGATTACTCAACTCCAGTTTAGACAGTGAATTATAGGGGAGTCACAGTACATGTGGAGATGAGGCTTGTGATATCTTGAGGGTGGTAAGCTGACTTAGGGTGGTGACAGTGGAAATGGAGACAAATGGAGGGATGTGGAGAAATATTTAGAAAGTCAAATTGACAGGACTGGGTAAAAGATTAGATATGAGTGGTAAGAAGTTGTAGGTTTTAAGGACGGCCCCCTCCTGTATGTAATCTGTCAATAAAATCAGTTAATGTATCTTCTAAATATCTTTCTTTCTAGCCCAAAACACCATTTATTGAGATAGGGAATGTGGAAGAAGATGAAGAGGTTTGGGGAAAAGCTTACTGAGTCTTGGACATGCTGACTTTGCAGTGCCTTTGAGACATTCACGTGGAGATATTAATTGACCTGGGCTAAAGTCATACACTTGGGAGTTATCATTGTATGGATGGCAAATGAAGCTGAAGCATGGATGAGTTTGCCTAGGGGAAGAAAATTGATTGAGAAGAGAAGGGGGTCTAGAGCTGATATTTCAGAAAGCCCAACATTGAATAAGTCTGAGTACAGCAAAGTGCTAACTTTGTAGGCCTGTATTGATCAAACCCTGCATATTCCAAAGAAAGGCTTGTTTTTAGAACTGTTCTTGACTGACTCCTGGGAGATGATAACCTCTGAGCCCTTGGAATACTCTGCCTAATAAGAATGGTTTGTATGCCTGAGGCCTTGCGCCACACTGTATCACTTTGACTGAATAGTTTAAGCTATCAATGTGATTTATGCTGAACATCTGTTTTAGTATGCCTGAGGCCTTGGACCATGATATATCAGTTTGACCTCTGTGGGCTGGAATTTGAGCAGCTGAGGTCAGTTATGTGGGTGATCCATGCCTATGGGACAGACCTTCCCCCACAATAAAAACCCTGTATACCAAGGCTTGGGTGGACTTCCCTGTTTGGCAACACTGCACAAAGGTGTTGTCACACATCATTGCTGGGAGAATTACTGCCTGTGCAACTCCACTGGGAGGAGACACCTGGAACCTTGTGCCTGTTTTCTTCTGGAATTTTCTCCATGGAACTTTTACCTTTGCTGATTTTAATCTGTATCATTTCACTGTAATACACCATAACCATGAGCATACCAACTTTTCTGAGTCCTGTGAGTTCTTCTAGTCTGTTCTTGGGGACCCTGACACAGTATGTAAAAGAAAAACAGCAGTCCAAGAGGTAGGAAGAAAACCACCAGAGTATGGTGTCATGAAAGCCATGGAAGTAAGTGATTCCAGAAGGGGGAATTGTCAAAGGTGTGAAATCCCATGGAGAAAACAAGTAAGGTTAGGAATAAAATATGTCTACTGGATTTAAAAAACATGGAGGTCCTTGATGACCTTAGCAAGAGCTGTTTTAGTAGAGTGATGGAAATGGAAGCCAGGCCAGAGTAGATTGAGGAATAAGTGGGATGTGAGGAAGCAGAGAACTTTACACAGAGAAACAAGTTTGAAGAAAAAGATTGCAGGTTAATTTACCTTTATTTATAGTAGCAAAATACATCAAACATAATCTAGTTATTTAATAACCTACTAAGAACGCTTTGAATTTACATATTAAAATTTTTTACAATGGGTATACTTGTTGAATCAGCAATTCTATCTTTAGGAATAGTCATAAAAAATAACTATAGACATGCAAAGTATTATCCATCACAATGCTTATCACAGTATTGTTTATAATAGCAAAAAGTTGAAAACAACCTTATTGTGTAAGAACAGACAGCTAATATATTATAGTACACTCACATTAAGAAGTCTGTTTATTGTCTAAATTGGAATGTATCTTACTGGTTGCAAGAATTAGAGATAATGTGTGTGAAATCACTTTGTAAATTGTAAACTGCTGTTCAAATGTCCTGTTTATTACTGGGATTAACAATGTGCTCCTGGAAGGCCTTAGAAACATAGAAAAGCCAAAGAGCTAGCAATTAGACTCAGAACTCTGCCATTTGTCCCTCTTTTCTTGGTACTAGTGGTTCTCAAACTCAGACAACATGGCACCTGGAAGTCAAAGAGCGCTTTGCACAACATCATGAAATGCTGAGAAGTGAACTTTATTTTTTCTAAGATCTTGTTTTTAATTATCTTAAGCCTTATGGTCACAAAATCTACAAATTTGTGCTGATGGTGTATCTCCTCTACTTTAATCCTCTAATGAGTTTGCAAAGACACCATTACCAATCACATATATACAGGAGTTTTATAGTTTCATGTCGTTTTGAATAGCTGTTTAAAGACAATCCTGAATTATAACTCAGTCTCACTCAGATAGTAAAGGATTTAAAAGCAAAGTTTAACTTGCTATTATATCTTGTCACACTGACTTTTAAAAGCCTCTAACCTTACAGATAATCTATAAAATGTGAGAAGTGTTAAATATTCTTTGATATTTTACATAAACCACACTAAAATGCCTTTCATTAAGTAAAAGGCAACATTTTACTTATTTATTTTTACTTATTTTTCTCTTTTCTTTTTGGACGCACTGCATGGCTTGTGGAGTCTTAGTTCCCAGACCAGGGACTGAACCTGGGCCCTCGGCAGTGAGAGCGCGGAATCCTAACCACTGGACTGCCAGGGAATTCCCAAAAGGCAACATTTTGGATACAGGGAATTTTGGATTGGCATAGTTAAGACCAAAAAGATAAAATGGATAATTCTACCTTGTCTTCAGCCCTTTACAGCCTAATGAACGCAAACTGAAATGCAGGTGAGTCTTGCTCAATTGTATGAGACAACAAAGTGATTTTCCCAGTATTTAAATATTATACTCATATAATCAGTTCTATAAACCCAAATTAAAACCAATATTCTATAGGTTTTGAGATGGCATTCACCGTCTTTGTGAAAAGTTTGATATTACCAATCAAGTCTAATTGTATCTTTAGAAGAGGGAAACAGTGACAGTACTTGCTGAACTGGAATTACTATCAAAATTCAAAAAGCTGATCATATTAATTTAACCACAGCCAATCTTATTTAAATAAGGACTGTCCAAAAAAATATTCTGTCAGCCACTCATGATCTGAATTCTGGTATATGAGATCAATTTAAATATCTTACACATAAAAGAAGTTTAGACATTTCTGTTTTGTAAGAAAATAAGGCAGTGGGCCAACTATTACTCATTAGAAGCTTTGAGATAAGCTATAAAGTCTGCCCTTTCTGTCTTCTTCTTAATGCCAGCGAAGATCATTTTTTTCCAGGGATGTACTTCTTAGGATTCTCCAAATACATTTCTCCCCAGGTGATGCCCTTGTTCTCGTTGGCATCAGTGTAAGAGAATCCCAGGGTCCTGACCTGTCTTTCATCCAGGACCATTTATTATGCTTGCCTTTCTTTTCCACACTGTGGCACTGGGCATATTTCTGGACAAAAATCTTGCCCTTCTCCACATCACCCATTTTAATTTTGGTTTTTTGACATGTGTTTTAGGAAGGTCCTTGCTCTGAAGTTGGACTTCCTGCTAAGTCCAAGGATATGCTAATCCAAGGTACATGTGCTTATGTACCTGTGTTCAGAGAAGTGAACTTTAAATCACAAGATGTCCCCTTTATATCCCCTGGCCTTACTCACTCATGATTGCTAATATGGCACGTTAACAGAAATTCCCCAAATCTTTTTTTTTTTGGTTGCGCCAAGTGGCTTGTAGGATCTTAATTTTCTGACCAGGGATTGAACCTGAGCCCTTGGCAGTGAAAGCGTGGAGTCTTAACCACTGGAATTCCCCAGAAACGCCCCAAATCTTAACTGCAGCTCAGCATTCCTCTGCTGGTCCTCATGACCTCTTCCATTCCTGCTGATGACCGTAGTTGCTCTGTCCAAGAGTGGCAGAACCAGCCATTGCAAACCTTCATGCTATTCTTGGGCTACTCTGCCTCACTGTTGCCAACCTGCTGTGCTCTCACCATTGCTCATTTAGCTATGTTATTCCCAGTGCTCTTTCTCTTTTCTGGACAACTGTAAAGTTCTTTTCACTTCTGGTTACCAGCAATATCAGGACAGTTTTCTCCACAGCAGAGCTACTAGGCATCTACTGATAGCTCTCCTTTATTTCAGAACTGTGTTTTTCTTATAATGTTTGGGCAAGTGGGTCAGGGGTAAAAGATAGCCTAGGTTAGGGGAATGGCTGGATCCTTACACTCGCTGCTCAGTTCAGCCCACAGCATGGTTTCTCTTCTTGAGATTTTTCCCTGAGGTATCTTTGTTTCTCCCTCCAGTTCTGTTCCCTTCATGAACCTTTAGGTCTGTCTACTTTTACATTCATTTCATGTTTACCATGCGCCAGGTACGGTTAGCACTTTACAAATATTTAATTGTCAACCTTGAAGTAGATCCTACTGGTAACAAAAGCCCTTTTACAGGGGCTTCCCTGGTGGCGCAGTGGTTGAGAGTCTGCCTGCCAATGCAGGGGACACGGGTTCGAGCCCTGGTCTGGGAGGATCCCACATGCCGCGGAGCAACTAAGCCCGTGAGCCACAGCTACTGAGCCTGCGCGTCTGGAGCCTGTGCTCTGCAACAAGAGAGGCCGCGACAGTGAGAGGCCCGCGCACCGCGATGAAGACTGGCCCCCGCTCACCGCAACTGCAGAAAGCCCTCGCACAGAAACAAAGACCCAACACAGCCAAAAATTAATTAAAAAAAAAAAAAATTCTATGAGAACAAAGTTTAAAAAAAAAAAAAGCCCTTTTACAAATGAGGAAACTGAGGCAAGCTAAGTAAGTTACCCCAAATCACACAGCTAGTAGGTGGTGGAACGAGGCTTCAAACTAGGCATTCTGGCTCCAGCACAGGCTCAACCTCCATGCAGTGCAGTCTCTCCATCAGACAGGTTTGTCCATATCATACGTCAGTCTTTCAATTTCACAATTTCTCCTGCAAGATTTCTGGGTTCCCATTGCAAATCGAGAATGCAGCTGATTCAATATCCCCAAGTACTCCACGACAATTTAATTCCAGGCACTGCATTCTCAGAGCACACAGTAAATTATATTGGTGGGGGGACAGTTTGCTCTCTATAAAATTATATCGTTTTCAAAAACAACACTTTTGGGCTACCCTGGTGGTGCAGTGGTTAAGAATCCGCCTGCCAATGCAGAGGACACGGGTTCCAGCCCTGGTCCGGGAAGATCCCACTTGCTGCAGAGCGACTAAGCCTGTGCGCCACAACTACTAAGCCTGCGCTCTAGAGCCTGCGAGCCACAACTACTGAGCCCGTGTGCCACAACTACTGAAGCCCACGTGCCTAGAGCCCGTGCTCCACAAGAGAAGCCACTGCAATGAGAAGCCCGCGCACCACAACGAAGAGTTGCCCCCGCTCACCGCAACTAGAGAAAGCCTGCGCACAGCAATGAAGACCCAACGCTGCCAAAAATAAATAGGTAAATAAATAAAATTTTTTTAAAAGTGTTAAAAAAAAACAAGCACTTTTATACTAGATTTTTATAGTTTTTTTTTTTTTGGCTGTGCTGCGTGGCATGTGCCGAACCCATGCTCCCTGTAATGGAAGCGTGGAGTCCTAACCACTGGACCATCAGGGAATTCCCTTGTACTAGATTTTAATAAAGGCAAGTGGTAGCAGGCATCAAAAGGTTAAGAAAAATGCAAGGAAACAAAGATTTTGGTTGAGAAATTTGGTCCACTAATTTGTTTTTTTGAAGTGAATTTGGAGAAAAGTCTTTATTTGCTCTTTATTATATACACACCTTATTTTTCACCACCTGTACAGATACCACCCTGGTTCAATCCACCATTATTCCTTGGCTGAAATATTATTTTATTAGCAGTCTAACTGGTCTTCCTTCTTCCACTCTGACCCCCTACAAGTGATTTCTACAGTAAACAGCCACAGTGACTCTTTTAACAACTTTGAGTCTTTGATCAAAACTCATCCAAGAATTCCTATCTCACTCAGCATCTTAAAACTGGAATATGAGTATTCGGGTACTACAGTGGAGGAAATTTTTCCAAAGGGTACACAAGGATAGTTTTAAGAGATTTAATTTTATATTAATTCATATATATACACATATATATACATGCATTTTTTAATGCAGTGCTTATGTCAATAAAAATGAAAAATGGGATTGATACAGGACTTTATCTCTTCCTAGTAATGTTATATACATCCATGTCTACACAAACTAAAAAAAACTATGTCATCTCATTAAGACAGTCCCAATTAACATTTTACTTTTCATGTTTAATATTTATTTAATGAAATAGAACATTTTTGATCATGTACTTTTAAAATGGATGACGATGTTTGTTAAACTACTTGTTTACCTTTCCATTGGATAGATTTAAAAGTAATGTGACAATTAAAAAATGTTGGTATTTCAAAATGTCAGAAATGGCACTCTTTGCAACTATTTACACTCCTGACGAAAAATGTTAAGAGTCAACTTATAATGTTCGAGGGAGAAAATAGTTTTTCAAAGTTCTTTTCCAGGGCACAGAAGTTTAAAAAGTTGAAGGCCATTTCTGTATATGACCTGGCTCCTTTAATTCTATTATGTCATATTCTACTACTCTTTCCCCCTTCAAGCCACTCCAGCCACACAGACTCTTTGCTGTTCCACTTACAAGCCAAGACTGCCTCAGGCCCTTTGTACTTACTTTTTGTTCCTCTGCTTGGAACACTCTTCTGCAAGAGAACCACAAGCTTGTTCAGCCGAGGCCTTCCCCAATCATCTCTAATCTCTTTTATTCTGCTTTTTTTTCTTCATAGCATTTATCACTCCCTGCATATATTTATGTCACTCTTCCTCCAGATTGCAAACTCCTTGAAAGTAAGGATCTCCTTTGTTCTTTGCTGTAATCCTAGCATCTCTAAAACACTACCTGACTCATAGTAAGAGGTCACTATTTTTGAACGAATAAATGAAAAATGTTTCGAGGTGGTTTATTTTAAGGACTTTTACCAGCTCAAGAATAACGGTTTCTTGGGAACACTGTCAGAAGAGGAAAGCACTTCACAATCCTAACATTAAAACAGCCGTAGTACTTGTTTCTCAATAAAGACCCTTCCTGAAAGCTTCTATTACCGACACTGTTAAGGCATTTGCAACCCAACTCCCGCCAGGGCACTAAGTGAGACTCTCAGGACACAATATTGGTTAGATCGTGACTCCCCAAACTGACGCACATCAGAATCAGCCAAAGCGCTTTCAACATTCATCAGCTCTCCCCCACTTCCTGATGTAGGTCTGGGGTGTGGTCCTGGAACAGCTCTGCTTTGAAAAAGCTTCTCAGTTGATTGGTTTTCTGAAGCGTAGCAACGTCAGAGAATCAATCACCTTAAGAAGCTAAAAATAGCTGTTAAAATAGCTGTTTTTCCTCACTGGGTCTTTTCAGCCTATTTCTGGTACGCCACCAGTTAAAAACAAAAATCCTCACTTTACTGCTCCCCTGAGACACAACCATCCAAAGGAACGCGGCCAGTTAAAGCACAGAGACCCAGGAGGTCGGCACCTCGGAGCCAGGAGGCCAAGGCGTCTGACCCCGCGCCGAGTGAGGTTCCGGAGGAGACGCGCCCGCCTCTGGGGACCTCGCCGCCCGAGAGACACTCACTCCGCAGGAACCAGCCCCGGCCTTCCACCCTTGCCCGCTCTTCCCCGCACCACCGCCGCGGCCGAGCTCTTAACCACCCCGACCAAAGCTAGTTCAGCGTCAAGAGCCTCTGACTTAAACGCTCACTGCGAGCCGAACTGCAACGGGGCGGACTCCACACGCCGGCCACGGAGGGCAGGAAGGGCGGCCAGGACGTCTACGCGCCCGCGCCCCGAGTTCCCGCCTCCCTCCGGAGGACGTCCGTGCGTACGTGCGCGCGCCGCGCCCGCCCTCCTGCAACCGCGCGACGCGAGGGTGGGGGCGCCGCGTGCGCGCGCGTTCTCGTTCCTTCGTTCGCTTGCCTGCTCGCTCTCGGCGGCCGCTCTCGCTGCGGCTGCGGCTGGGGCTGGGGGCGGCGGCGGCGGCGGGCGGCGCGGGGCGGTCCGGCGGGTTCAAAGAGGAAAACATGGCGGAAAACAAAGGCGGTGGCGAGGCTGAGAGCGGCGGCGGGGGCAGCAGCAGCGCGCCGGTAACTGCCGGGGCCGCCGGGCCCGCGGCGCAGGAGGCGGAGCCGCCTCTCGCCGCGGTGCTGGTGGAGGAGGAGGAGGAGGAAGGCGGCAGGGCCGGCGCGGAGAGCGGCGCGGCCGGGCCTGACGACGGGGGGGTGGCCGCGGCCTCCTCGGGCTCGGCCCCGGCTGCCTCAGCCCCTGCAGCCTCAGTGGGCCCTGGAGTTTCCGGGGGGGCGGTATCGACGCCGGCCCCAGCTCCGGCTTCGGTTCCTGCTCCGGGTCCCTCGGCGGGGCCGCCTCCTGGACCGCCAGCCTCGCTCCTGGACACCTGCGCCGTGTGTCAGCAGAGCCTGCAGAGCCGGCGTGAGGCGGAGCCCAAGCTGCTGCCCTGTCTTCACTCTTTCTGCCTGCGCTGTCTGCCGGAGCCCGAGCGCCAACTCAACGTGCCCATCCCGGGGGGCAGCAACGGCGACATCCAGCAAGGTGAGCGGGAGGCCCGGCCCGAGGTCTGGGCCGAAGGGGGTTTGCGGTGCCGAGGAGGATCTGGGGACGGAGGTGCTCGGGCCCGGGGCTGCTCGGACCGGCGTAATCCTAAGGTGTCTGAGGTGAAAGACACGGCTCCTGGGACAGTTTCCCGAGAAGCTGGACCTCCAGAGATACGGGGAGGGTGAAGGGAGGGGTGCCGGCTGCGAGAGGCTGGGGGAGGGGACACCGGCTGCAGGAGAGGTTCGCGATGTGCGGATACGGGCCGGGAAGGGGTGGACTCTGGCCAAGCGCAGGTTCGGGAGCGGGTGGAACGGACTGTGAGAGAAGAGGGTGTCTGGGAATCTGCTTGTGAGAAGCATTTTGGAGGGAAGGCCCAGGCGCGAGAGGTGTTGAGGAGGTAGTAGTTAAGAGATAAGGGCAGTGAGGATGAATTGCCTTAGAGGGAGAGGATTTGATCTGTTCAAAGCTGGGGAAAGAAGGACTCGGGAGGTTAAAGGGCATTAGAGAATTTGGGGCTAAGAGAAGGCGTCTGGTAGAGAGTAATTTTAGGATGACATTGAGAAGGAGGAACTCTGGAAGCAAAATAGCTGTGAGGGGCCTACATGGATAGGGAAAAATCTTAAGGTTTAGGGGTGAAGGAGAAATGAACTTTGAAGGGAATTGGGAGTTAGGGAGAGCTGGGCATGAATTTCAGTTCCTTGTACATTAATGAACACTTAGTATTCCGGATACTGTGCTAGAATTGGATAAAATACTCAATGAGGAGCTCATTCATAGTCCAGCATAGGGAAAACAAACATATAAGGTACAGCAGTGGAGGTGGGTCCTTGGTACAGTGGTTGTGGCACAATCAAGAGAAGGTCAAGGAAACTTCACTGAAAAGGAAACCCTTGAGTAGGTTTCTTGAAGGGTGAGTAGCTCCGTGGGTTGGAGAGTTTTCAGGGCACAGGGCACCTTACACATCCCTGGAGCTAAGCGATGTGTAAGGTGATTGGTGGAAATTAGGTTGGTTTGATGGGCTGAATAGGTGGGGGGTCTGCAGTGCCTTATCTGAAACCCTTGGGACCAGGTGTGTTTTAGACATCAGAATAGGTTGGAAATTTTTCTTTTTCCTGGTAAGGTGTCTAACACTCCAGCGGGGTCTGGGTTAACAGCTCATTATCAAATATTAATGTTTCTGCAGTGAAGCATGTGAATATCATTCTAATGGGATAGACCAATAACCTCCTGCAATTCAGGGTGGGTTTTGTTGCAGAGTTATGAAAAAATTTAAAATTTCAAAGCTTTTGAATTTTGGAACTTCAGGTAAGGAAGGGATTGTGGACCTGTACTAAAGGGTTTGGGATTCATCCTGTAGAATGTATCCTGTACAGTGTAGATAGATTAAAGGGAGTCCCTAACAGATTTTTGTATCAGGAAGATAAAAGGATCACATTTGTGATCTAGAAAGATCACTTGGGGGCACATTGAAGGGTAAGGGAAGAAAAGACCCAAGGCAGGGCCAGTTAGGAGAATCCTGGCAGTAATCTAGGGGAGAAATTAGCATTTGGAGTAGGTAGTAAAGGAGTGATATAAGGTGTTGAAGAAGGAAGTGTTTTGGTATGGGCGAAAGGTATGGACTTTGGGAGAAACATTTGAGTTTGGATGCCTACTTTGTCACATCCTACTTGTTACTTGGACAGATTAATTTTACAAGGACAAAATTACCTACCTCATAGAGTTATTGATAGAATGAAGTGTGTTAAGTGATTAGTACATGGTAGTTATTAGTGAAATGGCAACTAGTTTATTATTAGTGGTAACTAATTGTAAGTAGCTGTGGGAATGGATATGAGAGGCCAGTTGAGATTGGAGTGAGAGAGACACACGTGTCTAGGCCAAGTTCCAGGTTTCTTGTTTGGTGGGTGGCAGTGTTATTAATGCAAATAAAAGAATTCAGGCACAGAAGCAGGTGTGTGTGGGGTGGAGGGAGGATATAATGATTTCAGTTTTGGGTTTGAAGTATTATTGAGATCTGCAGGTAAGAATGTTAAGAGTAACGGTTTGATTGATGGAGAAGATTCTAAATGATAATGGGTATATAGAGGGTGGATAATGGGTGTATAACTAACTGCTCATGGCCTCACTGAGTATAGTAAGACATGTAGGATTCAGTGTTCTTGTGGGAACCGGGATTAGGTGAGAGATTTAGAGTAAACACAAGATGAAAATTGTGTTTGATTGATGTGGCTGAGAGACTGAGGTTATGAAATTAGCTCTGTATTACTTATGCAGGAGAGAGAATAATAGTGTGTAAATTCCCTCTTCATTTCTCCATCTTTTGTTTTTGAACTAGGAGAAATAAGTAGATGGGACTAAATACTGTCAATCTTAAGGCAGTGTTGCTTTTTAACTGGTATCTAAAACAAATTAAGTCTGGAAGCCATCATGTTTTTAGGCAGAGAGTCTAGAAAGTAACTTATTATTAACTCCTGTATGTATCCTTTGCTTTGCTGTTTAAAAAAATCGAACATGCTGTTCTGGAAGTAACACTGGATTTGGAGTCAGGGGACATAGTTCTGCCCCTTAATTGTTTTCTGGTTCCCTCAGGTTCATAATGTTTCTGTCCTTCAGTTTCTTTATCTCTAAATGTAGCTAATAGTTCTTCACTTATATCTCACTAAATCGTATTAAATAATGAAAGTGAAAATGCTTTTATAAACTGAAAAGCTTTGCAAATGTAAGGTATTATTGAACAAACTGTGATTCCATTTCTGGTCTGGGTATCCATAGTTGGTAGTTTAATTCACCATCTTAAGTGGTCCCGAAACAATGACATTACCCTCCCTTCTAATGGACTTTTTTTCTCTTCCTCTAACACACCAGAGTTATTCAAACCCTTTAGCTGTTCCCTTTAGATCGATGATTCTCCAAGTGTGGTTTCTGGACTAGCAGCATCAGCATCATTTGCAGTCTTGTTAGGACTGCAAATTCTTGGGCCCTACTCAAGACCTTCTAACCAGAAATCATTTTTAGTAAGTCCTCCAGGTGATTTTGATGTACACTGAGTTTGAGAACCACTATTCTTTTTTTTCGATATATAAAATTTATTTATTTATTTATTTATTTATGGCTGTGTTGTGTCTTCGTGGCTGCGTGCGGGCTTTCTCCAGTGGTGGCGAGCGGGGGCTACTCTTCATTGCGGTGCGCGGGCTTCTTATTAACGGTGGCTTCTCTTGTTGCAGAGCACGGGCTCTAGGCATGCGGGCTTCAGTAGTTGCGGCACATGGGCTCAGTAGTTCTGGCACGTGGGCTCTAGAGTGCAGACTCAGTAGTTGTGTCACAGGGGCTTAGTTGCTCCATGGCATGTGGGACCTTCCCGGACCAGGGCTCAAACCCATGTCTCCTGCATTGGCAGGCGGATTCTTAACCACTGCGCCACCAGGGAAACCCCAAGAGAACCACTTTTCTTAAGTGAAGGGCTCCTCACTTCAAATGTTGCCTCTGCAGAAAGACCTTCTCTTGATCACTTTTTTTTTTTTTTTTTTTTTTTAGGGCTTTATTTTTAAAGAGCAGTTTTAGGTTTACAGCAAAATTAAACGGAATATATGGAGATTTCCCATATATCCCTTCTCCCCAGACTTACATAGCTTCTCCCATTATCAACATCCCTCACTAGCGTGGTACATTTTTTAGAGTTGATGGCCCTACATCATAATCACCCAGAGTCCACAGTTTATGTTAGGGTTCACTATTAGTGTTGTACAATCTAAGGGTTTGAACAAATGTATAATGACATGTGTTCGTCATTGTAATATCATACATAGTATTTTCACTGCCCTGAAAATTCTGTCTGGCTGCTCCTTTTAAGGTACAGTTGGCTCTCTGTATTTGATGGGGGTTTTGGAACCAATCCCCTGAGATTGCTGAGGGACAATTGTAGTCCTCCAGGTCACTCTTTGACATATTATCTTTATTTCTTCATAGGACAGCTAAAATCCAGAATGTTTACTTGTTTTTGTGTACTCGTTTGTTCCTTGTTTCCCACTAGAATATTGTAGAGTGAATGTTCAATAAATAGCTTTTGGATGAATAAGAATCATCTGGAGAGCTTTTTAAAATACCATTTTGGGAGTTTCAGAGACTGTTTCAATTGACTTGGGGATGACACTAGGATTTGAATTTTTTATAAGTGTCATGTGATTCTGATTCTGGAACCTGCCACACTTTGAGAGACATGGATTTAAATATTTTGAGGAGAAAGACTGATTTATGTGCTGTTGGAATATTTGGAAAATCAAAATAGATAATTTAGTTAATATTTGTTGAATCTCAATTGTGAGCTTTTTAAAGTGCTTTTGTGATTTTTATTTTTTATTTTTCTAGGTTTATTTCAGGTTCAGTCAGAATAGCTATCAGTAGTGGGTATGTACAAATCTATAATGTATCAGTAAAAATACAAATATGTATTGATGCATCTGAACAGCCTCTCAAATGAACTCTTGAAGGAGGTGAGACTTTTGTAGTAAGGCATAAACAGCATGGTGATGTGGATGATTATCTGGATTGGGAGTAACTTGCATTGGGTTCTGCTGTTAATATGCTGTGTAGCCTTGGGCAAGTCACCTAGACAGCCTCTCCAGGTTTGCAATATGAAGTTGAGTTCCTGTCCAGTAAAATTCTGTGTGATTCTGTTATTGTCTTTTATGCTAACTTTTTACATCTACATAAGTTTAATATTCTTATCTTTTGTGGGGAATAATCAACGTGGAAAAATGATTCTGTTTATGAATCTTCAACTTTTTGTGAAAAGTCTGAGATGGCAACAGTCATGTGGTAAGTGGGAGGGAATACCTCTGGGTATTGTGTGAAGAGCACCTCCTCACAGTGGTTGTGTTTTATCACTGAGCATGGTGAGCCACGCAGGGGAATCTTCTGTTTGAGCTCTTGGACGTTCTTGTCCCAGGAGTACGTGTAATATTTGGCAGTTTGCTAGTTCTGGGTGTGGCTTATCTGTTTCAGGATTTTTTTAGGTCCTACTTTCTCTAATGCTCTGTTTGACATAAACATGCTTGAGTTTTTGAATGATAACATAGTCATCAGCAATCAGTCATTAAAGACGTATCAAAGAAAAACACTTTTTAATATCTTATGGCATTGTGGTTGGTGAAATGCACACAATTCAGGAGTCAAACTGCCTGCATTCATTTTTGAGCTTTATTTACTACTAGAATGACTGTGGATATGTTACTTAACATCCATAAATTGAGAGTAATAATAATAATACCTATTTCATAGCGTTAATTGTGAGGATTAAATGAGTTAATACATTGTAAATTGCTTCATAGAGTGCCTGGCGCCTGGTAAGCCCCCAATAAATTGTACTGTTGTTGCCTTTGTGATTACCTCTATCTCACAGTAAGCAGAAAAGAAGAGGCAGGAAGGCAAATTGTTGGTGTTTTTCTAGGTTTTTCTGACATCTAATGAAGTATGGCACACCAGACAAAGTCATTTGTGTTCCAAACCTCTCTTCAGCTGCTTAAAACTTACAGTGTTAAAACTTGTAAACTAATGTTCTAAATCCTAAGTTTTTACAAGGTCTGATATCTGTACACCAGAAATTTCAGTTAGGGGAATCTAACTGCTTTTCATTTCCTTATATATACTCCTCTTAGCAGACACTAAATGAGAATAGTACCTTAAAGTAGATTCTCAAAGTTGTCCATGAAACTCTGAGTTGGGGAGTGGGGGGGATTGTCTCTGATACCCTTTCAGGTGTTGGCAAAGTTGAAACTGTTTTCATTATAACACTGATTCATTATTTGCCTTATTCACTGTCCTGACATTTGTATTAATAATACAAAAGCAATGATGGGTAAGACTGCTTGGCACCTTAGCAGGAATTAAGACAGTGCCTCCGAAGCACTCTAAAAGTTATTGTAACTTTACCATCACATACTTAGAGTAAACACCGCCACCAACAAAAATTATGTTAGTTTTACTTATATGTCCTTGATGAAGCAGTGAAAATTGTTTTTAAAATATTTTTTAAAAAAATTATTTATTTAGGGGCTTCCCTGGTGGCGCAGTGGTTGAGAATCTGCCTGCTAATGCAGGGGACACGGGTTCGAGCCCTGGTCTGGGAAGATCCCACATGCCGCGGAGCAACTAGGCCCGTGAGCCACAATTACTGAGCCTGCGCATCTGGAGCCTGTGCTCCGCAACAAGAGAGGCCGCGATAGTGAGAGGCCCACGCACCGCGATGAAGAGTGGCCCCCACTTGCTGCAACTAGAGAAAGCCCTTGCACAGAAACGAAGACCCAACACAGCCATAAATAAATAAATAAATAAATATTTTTAAAAATTATTTATTTATTTATTTTGGCTGCACCGGGTCTTAGTTGTGGCGTGCGGACTTCTTAGTTGCGGCGTGCGGGATCTAGTTCCCCGACCAGGGATTGAACCCGGGCCCCACGCATCGGGAATGGAGTCTTACCCACTGGACCACCAGGGACGTCCCTATTTTTAAAATCTTTATCCTTAATATTCTGTGCGATGAAGTGGGATAATGCATAAAGTGCTTCTGCTGCAGACTGAAGTGCAATAAGAAAAGTACTTGTGCAGTTGTTTGAATTCCAAGTTGAATTAGCTGCTTTTTTTCTTGGAAAATAATTTTTACTTGAAAGAATGAGTAACAAACTGTGGTTTTCAAGAATGGCTATTTGGGGGCTTCCCTGGTGGTGCAGTGGTTGAGAATCTGCCTGCCAATGCAGGGGACACGGGTTCGAGCCCTGGTCTGGGAAGATCCCACATGCCGCAGAGCAACGAGGCCCGTGAGCCACAATTACTGAGCCTGCGCATCTGGAGCCTGTGCTCCGCAACAAGAGAGGCCGCGATAATGAGAGGCCCACGCACCGCGATGAAGAGTGGCCCCCACTTGCCGCAACTAGAGAAAGCCCTCGCACAGAAACGAAGACCCAACACAGCCGTAAATAAATTAATAAATAAATAAATTTTTAAAAAAACGCAATACCAAGAAGTAAACAATGAGCCTTTAAAAAAAAAAAAAAAAGAATGGATATTTGGCAGATATTTTCTTAAAAATGAATGAATTGAGCTTTGTCACTTCAAGAGAAACAACTGATGTTATATGTTGCCAATGGTAAAAACTGAGCTTTTAAATGAAAATTAGGATTTTTGGGAAACTTGTATATGCCACCATGAGCTTGACAGCTTCTCAATATTTAAAGGCTTTTCTGATGAGATTGGTAGTGATATTAACACTTTTTTTTTTTGATATTGTGCAATGAAATGTCAACATTTGGAAGATCTACATAGTGAACTGGTATTTCCCAAATGACCAATGCATCATGTTACAAAATCAGACGTAGGAAAAAGATTCAAAGTGCAAAATAGATTTTAATGTAAGGGCGTAGTAAAAGTTCATCACCATAGTTTGAAATTTCACATTGCAACTGATGTTTAAGAAATAAATAAAAACACTTTAAATTTTTTGAATGTATCAAAGAAGAATATCCACAGATTGTCTGAAAAGACTATTAAAATACTCTTCCCTTTTCTTAAGTACATGGTTATATGAGGCCAAGTTTTCTTTATAGTCTTCAAACAAAACAATCTCTCACAACAGATTAAATGCAAAAGTATATATACAGACATCTTCTATTAAACTAAATATTAAAGAGATTTAAAAGTGAAATCAGTGCCACTCTTTACTAAAAAATTTTTTTGGTTTTGGAAATTAGTTATTTCTGTTAAAAATGTTATTTAAACATGCAATATGTTTATTTTTAAATGAATTAATAAAATATTTAATTTTAATGAAACAGATTATTGATTTGCTATTAACAATTATTTATTGCAATATTAAATAAAATATTTTAAAATCCTCAGTTTTTATTTCTAATACTGTACACATGGATGGATAAAACCCATCTGAACAAAAGCTTTTTAGGTCCTTGATGATTAAGAATGTAAGAGGAATTCTGAGACCAAAAAGTTTGAGACCTGCTTCTTTAAAGGGGCTATAACCAAGTGATAATGTAAAGTCATTAGGAAGAGTGTCAGACCGTGGAATAGTAGAAGGTGGCAGATTCATGCATTTATAGTCCTTCATTTTGGGGTACCCATCACAGTTCATAAAGAGCTTGCCCCAAATGTAAATGTAAAGAGGAAGAAAGTACTTAATAACTAAAATTGACCTTTTGTAAATAGTGTGCTGTATGTAGATCTGCTGATTTTTTTTTTTCATATTTATTACTGGTTGACTGAGTTCTTTCATTTTATTTTCCAGAGGACAAGTTCTGAGGTTGGGATCATGGTGTTGGATACATTAATCTGTGTCTCCTCTGTGGCCACAAGTTGTACCTTCATCCTTAACCAGCTTCTAGAATGGACATTGGTCTCAAGGGGAAGTGGGAAAAAACAAGGATGAATGAACATAAATGCATCATTTTTAGAAAAATATTTAAATTCTATGCCTTTATGATACGTAAATAGCATGAATTACGTGGTTCTAGGGAAAAATACTTTTTGAATGCTTGTTACGTTCGATTTATGTTGTTGCTTCTGTGAATTACTTGTCCACATGTCTTCTGTTTTTTTTAGTTTGCTAACATTTTTTTGTTTTGATTTACAAGAATTCTTGGTAAGTTCTACATACTGATCCTTTGTTGGTTATGTAAATTGAAGATTTATTCTTAGCCTACTATGGCTTAGTGTGGTAGCCAGCCTCTGAGGTGGCCCCAGTGTTCTTCTCTTCTGGTATTCACACCCTTCTTTAGTCTCTGCTCACAGTGACTCAGGGCTTGTTTGGGTGACCAAGAGAGTATAGCAGAATTAACAGTGACTTCTGAGGCTTCATTAAAGGTATACAGCTTTTTCCTTACTCTTTGGATTCCTTATTCTAGGCGAAAACAACTATCACTCTTGCAGTTCTGTAAAGAACTGGGGTCTGTTAACATCCAGCACCAACTTCCCAGCCATGGGAATGAGCCACTTTGGAGGTGGATATTCCAGCATGGTCAGGCTTTCAGATGACTGCAGTCCTGGCTGACATCTGACTGCAGCCTCATTAGAGGCTCAGAGAGAACCACTTGCCATACCACTCCCAGATTCCTGACTCAAAGAAACTGAAAGATAAGGAATTATTGTTTTACCACATTAAGTTTTGGGGTAATTTGTTACACAGCAATAAACTAATACACTTGATTTTTTACTCTTTAGAGAGCTGTCTTTTGATATATGAGAGGTTTTTTAAAAATCAGTTTTTCCCCCATTTTTCTGCCTTTATTGCTTATTATAAAGCTATAGTAAACTTTGTTATTCATTAAGGTAATTTCATCCCCCTCCACATATACCTTGTTCTTCTTAAAGATTATCTTGACTGATCTTGGCTTTTAGCTCTTAAACATATTAGAATCATGTTGTGAAAGTTCATTTTAAAAACTTGTCAGCATTTTTGTTGGAATTGCTTTGAATATATAGATTAATTTGGGAGAAAATGCTATCTTTACAATATGGTATCTGCCTGTTCAGAAACATTGCATGCCTTTCCATTTGCTTAAATCTTTTATTTTTGAATATTATATAGCTTTTTTCCTAGAAAAGTTTTGCACGTCTTTTATGAGTTATTCTGGTATATTTTATATTTTGTTTTTACTATAAATGGTTTCCCTTAAATTACATTTAGCTGTGTTTGCTTTGTTTTCTTGTTTTTCATTTTACTTTTTATTTTTTAAATATCTGAAGTGTACTGATTTCATATTTATATTTGATAATTCCATCATCTAAAGTTCTTGAGGTCCTATTTTACTATTACTTGCTTCTGCCTATTCCTGATTATTGTAGATGGTGTCCTCCAATGTTTTATAGTTTTGGAGTTTGAGTGTGTTTACTAGGGCTTTAACTATGAACCCTGCCAGACCTGGTTTTTGGAAACAAGCCTCCAAAGCGTATTTTGCCCTTGCTTCTGTCAGGTACCACCAGTGAAAAGTCACTGATGTTAATTTTTAGTTTGGTGTTTCTTAGAACTGGCAGATGTTGATTTAGAGTTTACCTTATAGGCTAACCTGTATATGAAACTTCTCAGGAGAAAATTTTTTCCCTCACTCTGAAACCAGGGGGTGACAGTTTTTTTTTTCTATGCTAATTGTCTGATTTATTTTTTTTAAAGTTTTACTATCATTATTATTTGCTTATGCACCCTTCTAACTGAGGGTGTAATCTTTCAAGCCTGCCTTATGAGGAGAGTCTTGCTTCTAATTATTTTACACAGGCTTCCCCATTCTTTGTTTACTCCCTTGTTTGTACATACTAAGAAAGAATCGTTAAGAGTAAAATTTTGGAGCCTTTGCATTTTTGAAGCTCTTTATTTTATTCTTCTATTTAAATGGTAGTTTGACTGGATATGGAATTCCAGGTTAAAATTTGTTTTTCCTCAGAACTTTGAAGGTATCTCTTCCCGTGCTTTAAAGTAGTCAGCGTTGCTCATGCTAGTCTGATTTTGCTCCCTTGTACAACCCCAATTGGGTTTTATTTACCTCTTCTTGGAACCTTTTAATATTTCTTCATCCTTTTCTGGAATATAGTGATTGTTTCTATTTTTTTTCCTTTCACGTTTTTAAAAGTTCACTGTGCTTTTTCTGTTAGTCTTCTACTTTTCATTTATAGTAAGAAAAAGTTTAAACTTAAAAAATTTATTCATAAGGATCCTCTCTCTTTATGCCCTTCCCCTTCAAGCCCGCCTTTCCCTCACTCTTTTTGGAACTGTTCCTATTTGAATGTTGGAGCTCCTGGGTTCATACTCTCTCCTACGTTTTCTCTTATGCTTTCCTTCTCTTTGTTTTCTTTCTTTCTTTTTTCTGGCCTCACCGCGCCTCTTGTGGAATCTTAGTTCCCTGACCAGGGATGGAACCGGGGCCCTCGGCAGTGAAAGTGCCAAGTCTTAACCACTGGACCGACAGGGAATTCCCCTTCTCTTTACTTTCTTATTCAACTGACATTCTGAAAGATCACCTTGACTTTATTTTCTTTCTTCCCTTTCTCTTTGTTTTTAAAAAATATTGGTTTATTTATTTATTTGGTTGTGTTGGGTCTTAGTTGCAGCATGCATGTGGGATCTAGTTCCCTGACCAGGGATCGAACCCAGGCTCCCTGCATTGGGAGCATGGAGTCTTAACCACTGCGCCAATAGGGAAGTCCTTGACTTTATTTTCTAACTTTGTTTTTTTCTTTTTATCTTTATCTCTTCTTGTCTCAAAGGCTTCCTTAAACAGTGGATAATCTTTGGTTCTTTTCCTATTTGAGTGAGGCAATAAAATTCTAATTGGAAGTTCTGTGCTTGTTAATTGTTGGACCTTACTTTAGATCAGGGGTTGGCAAAATACTGCCCATGGGCCAAATCTAGCCTGCTGCCTGGTTGTTGTTGTTTTTCAACATCTTTATTGGAGTATAATTGCTTTACAATGTGTTAGTTTCTGCTATGTAACAAAGTGAATCCGTTATATGCATACGTATATCCCCATATCCTCCCACCTTGTGTCTCCCTCCCACCCTCCTTATCCCACCCCTCTAGGTGGTCGCAAAGCACAGAGCTGATCTCCCTGTGCGATGCTGCTACTTCCCACTAGCTATCTGTTTTACATTTGGTAGTGTAAGTATGTCAGTGTTACTCTCTCACTTCGTCCCAGCTTTACCCTTCCCCCTCCCCATGGCCTCAAGTCTATTCTCTGCATCTGCATGTTTATTCCTGTCCTGCCCCTAGGTTCATCAGAAACATTTTTTTTTTAGATTCCATATATATGTGTTAGGATATGGTATTTGTTTTGCTCTTTGTCATACTTCACTCTGTATGACAGACTCTAGGCCCATCCACCTCACTACAGATAACTCAATTTCGTTTCTTTTTATGGCTGAGTAATATTCCATTGTATATATGTGCCACATCTTCCTTATCTATACCACTGTCGAAGGACACTTAAGTTGCTTCCGTGTCCTGGCTATTGTAAATAGTGCTGCAGTGAACATTGTGGTACATGACTCTTTTTGAATTATGGTTTTCTCAGGGTATATGCCCAGTAGTGGGATTGCTGGGTCATATGGTAGTTCTATTTTTAGTTTCTAAAAAAAATTATTTATTTATTTATTTATGGCTGAGTTGGGTCTTTGTTGCTGTGCGTGGGCTTTCTCTAGTTGTAGCAGCGGGGGCTACTCTTACTTGTGGTGCACGGGCTTCTCATTGTGGTGGCTTCTCATTGCGGAGCACAGGCTCTAGGAGTGCGGGCTTCAGTAGTTGAGGCTCATAGGCTCTAGAGCGCAGGCTCAGTGGTTGTGGCACACGGGCTTAGTTGCTCCGTGGCATGTGAGATCTTCCCAGACCAGAGCTCGAAACCATGTCCCCTGCATTGGCAGGTGGATTCTTAACTGCTACGCCACCAGGGAAGTCCTTATTTTTAGTTTTTTAAGGAACCTCCATACTGTTCTCCATAGTGGCTATATCAGTTTACATTCCCACCAACAGTGCAAGAGGGTTCCTTTTTCTCCACACCTTCTCCAGCATTTATTGTTTGTAGATTTTTTGATGATGGCCATTCTGACCGGTGTGAGGTGATACCTCACTGTAGTTTTGATTTGCATTTCTCTAATGATTAGTGATGTTGAGCATCTTTTTATGTGTTTGTTGGCAATCTGTGTATCTTTGGAGAAATGGCTATTTAGTTCTTCTGCCCATTTTTGGATTGGGTTGTTCGTTTTTTGATATTGCGCTGCATGAGGTGCTTGGATATTTTGGAGATTAATCCTTTGTCAGTTGCTTCGTTTGCAAATATTTTCTCCCATTCTGAGGGTTGCCTTTTCGTCTATTTTTATGGTTTCCTTTGCTGTGCAAAAGCTTTTAAGTTTCATTAGATCCCATTTGTTTATTTTTGTTTTTATTTCCATTTCTCTAGGAGGTGGGTCAAAAAGGATTTTGCTGTGATTTATGTCATAGAGTATTCTGCCTATGTTTTCCGCTAAGTCTTATAGTTTTATAACCTTACATTTATGTCATTAATCCATTTTCAGTATTTTTGTGTCTGGTGTTAGGAAGTGTTCTAATTTCATTCCTTTATATGTAGCTGTCCAGTTTTCCCAGCACCACTTATTGAAGAGATTGTCTTTTCTCAATTGTATACTCTTGCCTCCTTTATCAAAGATAAGGTGACCATATGTGCGTGGGTTTATCTCTGGGCTTTCTATCCTGTTCCATTGATCTATATTTCTCTTTTTCTGCCAGTACTATACTGTCTTAATTACTGTAGCTTTGTAGTATAATCTGAAGTCCGGGAGCCTGATTCCTCCAGCTCCGTTTTTCTTTCTCAAGATTGCTTTTGCTATTCAGGGTCTTTTGTGTTTCCATACAAATGTTGCAATTTTTTCTAGTTCTGTGAAAAATGCCATTGGTAGTTTGATAGGGATTGCACTGAATCTGTAGATAGGTTTGGGTAGTATAGTCATTTTCACAATGTTAATTCTTCCAATCCAAGAACATAGTATATCTCTTCATCTGTTTGTATCATCTTTAATTTATTTCATCAGTGTCTTATAGTCTTCTGCATACAGGTCTTTTCTCTTCTTAGGTAGGTTTATTTTTAGGTATTTTACTCTTTTTGTTGCAATGGTAAATGGGAGTTTTTCCTTAATTTCTCTTTCATTAGTGTATAGGAATGCAAGAGATTTTTGTGCATCCATTTTGTATCGTGCTACTCTACCAAATTCATTGATTAGCTCTAGTAGTTATCTGGTAGCATCTTTAGGATTCTCTATGTATAGTGTCATGTCATCTGCAAACAGTGACAATTACTTCTTTTCCGATTTGGATTCCTTTTATTTCTTTTTCTTCTCTGATTGCTGTGGCTAAAAATTCCAAAACTATGTTGAACGATAGTGGTGAGAGTGGGCAGCCTTGTCTTGTTCCTGATCTTAGAGGAAATGGTTTCAATTTTTCACCATTGAGAACAATGTTGGCTGTGGGTTTGTCATATATGGCCTTTATTATGTTGAGGTTGGTTCTCTCTATGCCTATTTTCTGGAGAGTTTTTATCATAAATGGGTGTTGAATTTTGTTGAAAGCTTTTTCTGCATCTATTGAGGTTATCATATAGTTTTTATCCTTCAATTTGTTAATATGGTGTATCCCATTGATTAATTTGCATATATTGAAGAATCCTTGCATTCGTGGGATAAACCCTACTTGATCATGGTGTATGATCCTTTTAATGTGCTGTTGGATTCTGTTTGCTAGTATTTTGTTGAGGATTTTTGCATCTATGTTCATCAGAGATATTGGCCAGTAGTTTTCTTTTTTTGTGACATCTTTGGTTTTGGTATCAGGGTGATGGTGGCTTTATAGAATGAGTTTGGGAGTGTTCCTCCCTCTGCTATATTTTGGAAGAGTTTGAGAAGGATAGGTGTTATCTTTTCTCTAAATGATAGAATTCACCTGTGAAGCCACATGGTCCTGGGCTTTTGTTTGTTGGAAGATTTTTAATCACAGTTTCAATTTCAGTGCTTGTGATTGGTCTGTTTATATTTTCTATTTCTTCCTGGTTCAGTCTCAGAAGGTTGTACTTTTCTAAGAATTTGTTTATTTCTTCCAAGTTATCCATTGTATTGGCATATAGTTGCTTGTAGTAATTTCTCATGATCCTTTGTATTTCTGCAGTGTCAGTTGTTACTTCTCCTTTTTCATTTCTAATTCTGTTGATTTGAGTCTTCTCCCTTTTTTCTTGATAAGTCTGACCAGTGGTTGATCAATTTTGTTTATCTTCTCAAAGAACCAGCTTTTAGTTTTATCGATCTTTGCTATTGTTTCCTTCATTTCTTCTTCATTTATTTCTGTTCTGATCTTTATGATGTTTCCTTCTGCTAACTTTGGGGTTTTTTGGTTCTTTCTCTAATTGCTTTAGGTGTAAGGTTAGGTTGTTTATTTGAGATTTTTTTTTGTTTCTTGAGGTAGGATTGTATTGCTATGAACTTCCTTTTTAGAACTGCTTTTGCTGCATCCCGTAGGTTTTGGGTCATCGTGTTTTCATTGTCATTTGTTTCTGGGTATTTTTTGATTTCCTCTTTGATTTCTTCAGTGATCTCTTGGTTATTTAGTAGCGTATTGTTTAGCCTCCATGTGTTTGTATTTTTTACAGTTTTTCTGTAACTGATATTTAGCCTCATAGTGTTGTGTTCAGAAAAGATACTTGATACAATTTCAGTTTTCTTAAATTTACTAAGGCTTGATTTGTGACCCAAGATATGGTCTGTCCTGGAGAATGTTCCATGAACACTTGACAAGAAAGTGTATTCTGTTGTTTTTGGATGGAATGTCCTATAAATATCAATTAAGTCCATTTTACTTAATGTGTCCTTTAAAGCTTGTGTTTCCTTATTTATTTTCATTTTGGATGATCTGTCCATTGGTGAAAGTGGGGTGTTAACGTCCCCTAGTATTATTGTGTTACTGTTGATTTCTCCTTTTATGGGTGTTACCATTTGCTTTATGTATTGAGATGCTCCTGTATTGGTTGCATAAATATTTACAATTGTTATGTCTTTTTCTTGGATTGATTCCTTGATCTTTATGTATTGTTCTTCTTTGTCTCTTGCAGTAGTCTTTATTTTAGTGTCTATTTTGTCTGATATGAGAATTGCTATTCCAGCTTTCTTTTGATTTCCGTTTGCATGGAATATCTTTTTCCGTGCCCTCAATTTCATTCCTTATGCGTCCCTAGATCTGATTTGGGTCTCTTGTAGACAGCGTGTGTACGGGCCTTGTTTTTGTATCCATTCAGCCAGTCTATGTCTTTTGGTTGGAGCATTTAATCCATTTACATTTAAGGTAGTTATTGATATGTATGTTCCTACTACCATTTTCTTAATTGTTTTGGGTTTGTTATTGTAGGTCTTTTCCTTCTCTTGTGTTTCCTGCCTAGAGAAGTTCCTTTAGCATTTGTTGTAAAGCTGGTTTGGTGGTGCTGAATTCTCTTAACTTTTGCTTGTCTGTAAAGGTTATAATTTTTCCATGGAATCTGAATGAGATCCTTGCTGGGTAGAGTAATCTTGGTTGTAGGTTTTTCCCTTTCATCCCTTTAAATATGTCCTGCCACTCCCTTCTGGCTTGCAGAGTTTCTGCCGTAAGATCAGTTGTTAACCTTCTGGGGATTCCCTTTTATGTTATTTGTTGCTTTTCCCTTGCTGCTTTCAATATTTTGTCTTTGTATTTAATTTTTGATAGTTAGATTAATATGTGTCTTGGCGTGTTTCTCTTTGGGTTTATCCTGTATGGTGCTCTCTGTGCTTCCTGGACTTGATTGACTGTTTCCTTTCCCATGTTAGGGAAGTTTTCGACTATAATCTCTTCAAATATTTCCTCAGACCCTTTCTTCTTCTCTTCTTCTTCTGGGATCTCTGTAATTTGAGTGTTGGTGTGTTTAATGTTGTCCCAGAGGTCTCTGAGACTGTCCTCCTCTCTGTTCATTCTTTTTTCTTTATTCTGCTCCCTGGCAGTTATTTCCACCATTTTATCTTCCAGCTCACTTATCCGTTCTTCTGCCTCAGTTATTCTTTTATTGATTCCTACTCGAGTATTTTTAATTTCAGTAATTGTGTTGTTCATCACTGTTTGTTTGCTCTTTAGTTCTTCTAGATCCTTGTTAAATGTTTCGTGTATTTTCTCCATTCTGTTTCCAATATTTTGGATCATCTTCACTATCATTACTCTGAATTCTTTTTCAGGTAGGTAGCCTATTTTGTCTTCATTTATTTGGTCTTGTAGGTTTTTACCTTGGTCCTTTCTCTGTAACTTTTTTTTTTTTTTTTTTTAATGTGTGGTGCTGTAGTCCTGTCTTACTGGTTGTTTGGCCTGAGACATCCAGCACTGGAGTTTGCAGGCAGTTGGATAGAGCTGGGTCTTGGTGCTGAGATGAGGACCTCCAGGAGGCCTTTCTCCAATTGATATTCCCTGGCCTCTGAGGTTCTCTGTTAGTCCAGTGGTTTGGACTCGGAACTCCCACCACAGGCGCTCAGGCCCAACCTCTGGCCTGGGAACCACGATCCCACAAACTTCGTGGCATGGTTAAAAAAAAAAAAAAAGAAGAAAGAAAAAAAGCAGTACAATATCAAAGAATAAAAAGCAAAATAAAATTAGAAAGATAAAAAATATGTTAGGAAAAGTAAAACTATGATTGAAACAGCCAGTCACTGGGGGTTCCTCCTGTGCCCTTAGGAGTCCGTGGTCCCCCACCGGTTCCTGGTAGGTGCCCTAGTTGTGAGGAGACGCAAATTCCGCGTCCTCCTATTACACCACCTTCGTGCTGCCTGGTTTTATATGACTCATGGGCTAGGAATGATTTTTACATTTTTAAATCATTGAAAAAAAATCAAAAGAAGAATACTTTGTGATGTGAAAATTTTATGAAATTCAAATGTGTTTTCATGTTAAATTTTGGGACACACTTAAGCCCATTTGTTTATGTATTGTGTATGACTGCTTGCATGCTACAATGGCAAAATGAGTAGTTGTGACAAAGACTGTATGTGGTATTTATTGCTTTGTAATGACTTTTGGTGCACTACAAATTGCAGTGAAATCGTTTTAACTTGATAGGCATATGTATAAGTATAGCATGATATTTACAAAAATATTTGTTACCAGTGCATACTTATCTTTTCAAACAAGAAAAGAGAAATGTGGATTTCAAATGTCACACTTTCAAGACACAGTGGAATGTGGGTTATTTTCCTTTAATGGCAAAGTGTTTTATTATGCACTTTTACCATATAGCTTTGCTAAAAAAGTGTAACATATGTGGACAATACCAGACTAAGTATGGGACATGATATTCCCAATTCACAGGAAAGCAATGGACAGAGAAATTAGAAAATTTAGAATGAAATATCTCATCGTGGCAGAATTTCTTAAAAATAAAAAAATGAAACCACGGTTTTTTACTTTGAAATATGGCTCAGAAGTAGAGATTAGTCATGGCTGAAATTCACAGCTTTCGCTCCTAATGTTGATTGGCAGGTGATGGTCTCCCTTCTCATGTGCATACAATGTGACTGATTTTGGCTCTTAGGCTTTTGGCTGTAATCCAGGCTGTTTTAACTTTTATCCAATTTTCTTTCTGTTTTCTATTCCCTGCTTTGTTGTATGGTTTCAGGGTGGGGTATCTGAATTAGTAATGGCAGGAGAGAATTAGATAAGGGTACGTTTATTTGAATCTGACTAGACTTCATGTTCCTTACCTGTAGAATAATATCAGCTTCAGTTTAAATGTTTTTTACGTTATTTTATTTGCTTATAAAAATTTTCTCAGGTAATATTATTCTCTTTTGTTTTTTAAGCAAATGAACTGAGGCAGAGAGGTAAAATTTTACCTAAATGTGGCTCTCCCGTGTGGAAAGAATAGACCAGCCTCAGATAGATGCCTTCAGGGGCAGCTAGTGTAAGGCTTACGGAGTATCAAAGCTTGCCTTGCCTAAAAGCAGTAAAATTTAAACTTAAAAAATACTCCTTCCTGATCAGATGATACCAGACTGCCAGTTTTCTACCTTTGCCCTTATTCGGAATCTGATTAGTTACTTTTATTTGAGTTGGATATAATTAATTTATAATTAGTTAGAAGTCATAGTTTTAAAAGCTTAACTATTTATGTAAACTTTTTCCTTTAGAGTGTTTCAGTAAGTGATATTGTAATATTTTAGTAAGAATTAAGCATCATTAGATGGTTTTTCAGAGACACTAGTCTGCCATCTTCTCGGTCTGCCGGCTTCCCAAATAAAGTCGTATTCCTTGCCTTAAAAAAAAAAAAAAAAGAATTAAGTATCATTAGAATAACTAATATTTTTACTAGTAAGAGAAAAAGTAAGAGAATTGTCTAGTCAAATTTGGTAAAGTGATTGAAATGCTGAAAAATGGTGATTAGCAAGTTCACAGAAGTCTGTTTAACTGATGGTATAGGTGCTTTCAGAATTTTACTAATTCTGTACCAAACCCATATTATAATATACTTCTGAAATTTACCTACCTGTTCTTCCCACTTCTAAAAACACTCAAGTTTTTACATGTTCAGAATGGAATTAGGTGAATGGTTCTCAGTTGATGTGTCATAGCAGCATGTTACACTTGAGCACTTCACAGGTCTACTGCCAGATTCTGAACAGTGTGAAATTAATTTTTGTTACAATGGCACATTTGATGTCTGTTTGAGGTAACTTTTGAGTCCAGTGGGTCATTTAATGTGACATAAAACATGACACAATTTGCTTAATCCTTGCAGAAGCTTGGGAAAAGGCAATCTCATGCCAAAGAAAAGTTGTATGAAAACTTTGCCTTTTCAGTAGAGAGCATGGTCAAGGTAGTAAACAGATTTGCTCATACAGAGTAGTTTTGTGATGGGAGACTAAAATATTGGTTTATTTTTAATGATGTGTGCAATTTTTAAAGTAAATGTGCTATTGAAATATACATAAATGAAAGTATAAAAATCAAAAGCATATAGTTCAGTAAATACACATAAACACATTTGTAAATCTAGCAACCAGAATGAGAAAGTACGTTATTAGCACCCTATAAGCCTGTATGTACTCTTTGTGTCCCCTTCCCGTTACTACCTATGAACCTAACTTCTAACACCATGGGTTAATATGCGTGTGTTAAAATTTTATTTAAATAGGACTAAACAGTATGTACTAGTTTGTGACTGGCTGCTTTTGCTCAACATTGTGAGATTATTCACATTGCTTATGATTGTAGTTTGTTCATTGTCTTCACAGCATTCATTGTATAAATATACTAAAATTTATTCATCCATTCAAATGTCGGTGGACATTTGAGTTTATAGTTTTTTACTATTATGAATGTGTTCATTTAACATGTCTTTTGGGGAACATATGCACACATTCTGTTGATTACGTATCTTAGCGTGGACTTGCCGAGTCATAAGTTGCACATGAGTTCAGCTTTACTAGATATTGCCAAACAGTTTTCTTAAGTGGTTATATCAGTTTACACTTCTGCCAGTAGTGTTTGAGATTAATTGCTTTATATTCTTACTAAGACGTGACATTATCTGTCTTTGACATTTTAGCCATTCTGATGGGTGTGTAGTGTAGTAGGATAGCATTGCAGTTTAATTTGCACTTCCCTGATAAACTGTAAAATCGAGCACACTTTTTTATGTTTATTGGCCTTTGGATATCTTTTATTGTGATATGCCTGTTCAAGTTGTGCCCATACTTTTTTTCCTATGGGTTGTCTGCCTTTTCCCAGATGCTTCTGTGGAATTCTTTATATATTCCAAGCATGAGTCCTTTGTCAGATATACATCCTATTCTGTGGCTTGCCTATTTAATTGTATTTTTAAAACTTGAATTTATTTTAGCTTTTGAATAAGTAGTACTTTCACATGGCTCAAACGTTTAAAAAGTATACAGAGCTAAATAGTGAGAAGCCTTCTTTCCACTCCTTGTCCTCATCCAATTCCTATCTCCCCCAATATATAACATGTGGTAATAGTCTTATTTGTCCTCCCAGTACATCCAGATGATTTTTGACAGGGGTGCCAAATCCATTTAGTGGGGGAAAGAATAGTTTCTTCAACAAATGATGTTGGAACAACTGGATTTTCCACATGCAAAAGAATGAAGTTGGACCCCTGCCTCCCACCATATTAAAAAAATGAACTCAAAATGGATCAACAACCTAAAAAAGCTAAACCCATAAAACTCTCAAAAGAAAACATAGAGATAAATCTTCATGACTTTGGATTTGGTAGTGGATTCTTAATATAACACCAAAAGCATGAGCAACAAAAGAAAAAGTTGATAAACTGGACTTAATCAAAATTAAAATTTTGTACATCAAATGACATTATCAAGAAGATGAAAAAACAATCTACAAGAATAGGAGACTCAGATAAGAATCTAGTACCTGGAATATATAAAGAATGCTTACAACATAATAATTTAGACAAAATTCAATTAAATAATGAGCAAAAGATCTGAATAGACAATTCTCCAAAGAAGACATGTGGCCAATGAACACGTGAAAAGATGCTCAAGATCATTAGTCATTAGAGATGTAAATCAAAATCATGAGATACCACTTCACATCTACTAGGGTGTGTCTAATAAAGAAATCAAAGTGTTGGCAAGGATATGGAGAAATTAGAACTCTTGTACATTGCTGGTGGGAATGTGAGGTGGTAGTTCCCCGACCAGGGATTGAACCTGGGCCCTGACGGTGAAAGCACAGAGTCCTGACCACTTGACTGCCAGGCAATTCCCTCTCTAGTGTTCTTAAGTGCAAGAAGACTGTGTGCTTTATTGAGAAAATACATGTTAGATAAGCTTTTTTCAGAGATTTATAGTATTATTGGAGTTAAAGTGCTTTTGGCTTGAATTCAGTGTTAATGAACCAAGATTATATTGGGTTGGCCAAAAAGTTCCTTTGGTTTTAAAGTAAAAATAAAAGACACATTTGGAACTTCCCTGGTGGCGCAGTGGTTAAGACTCCGTGCTCCAAATGCAGGGGGCCGGGTTCAATCCCTGGTCAGGGAACTAGATCCCACATGCATGCTGCAACTAAGAGTTTGCATGCCACAACTAAGGAGCCCACCTGCTGCAAATAAGACACGGCGCAGCCAAATAAATAAATAAATATATTTTTAAAAGGCACATTTTTCATTTTCGTCAAGAACTTTATTGAACAACATATTCATTGTTTTGTTCCACTACCTTCTGCCATTTTCCAGGCAACTTCATAATTCTGTGTTCCCAAAACTTTTTTATCTTTTTGACCCAGATGCCTTTTATCTTCCAGATGCCTTTTACAGTCTTCCAGGGAATTGAAATTTTTTCCATTAAGAGAATTTTTAAAGACCGAAATAAATGGAAGTTCAAAGATGCAATGTCTGGTGAATATGGCAGATGAATCAGAACTTCCCAGCCAAGCTGTAACAGTTTTTGCCTGGTCATCAAAGAAACATGCAGTCTTGCGTCATCCTGATGGTAGATTATGCGTTTTCTGTTGACTAATTCCGGATGCTTTTCGTCGAGTGCTGCCTTCAGTTGGTTTAATTGGGAGCAGTACTTGTTGGAATTAATCGTTTGGTTTTCCGGAAAGAGCTCATAATAGAGGACTCTCTTCCAATCCCACCATATACACAATATCACCTTCTTTGGATGAAGACCGGCCTTTGGTGTGGTTTGTGGTGGTTCATTTCACTTGCCTCACGATATCTTCCATTCCACATTATTGTGCAGTATCCACTTTTCATTGCCCATCACAATTTGTTTTAAAAATGGAAAGTTTTTGTTACATTTCAGTAGAGAATTGCATGCAGAAATACAGTCATGAAGGTTTTTTTTCGCTAAACTTATGTGGAACCCAAACATCAAAGCGATTAACATAAGCAAGCTGGTGCAAATGATTTTCAACGCTTGATTTGGATATTTTGAGTATGTCGGCTGTCTCCCGCGTGGTATAACGTTGAGTTTCTCAGTGTACTGATTTGATCGCTATCAACTTCAACTGGTCTACCCGACCGTGGAGCATCATCCAGCGAGAAATCTCCAGCATGAAACTTCGCAAACCACTTTTGACATGTTCAGTCAGTCACAGCACCTTCTCTATACACTGCACAAATCTTTTTTTGCATTTCAGTTGCGTTTGTACCTTTCTTGAAATAATAAAGCATAATAGGCCAAAAATGTTGCTTTTTTCTTCCATCTTCAGTATTAAAATGGCTACAGAAAAATGCACCAATTTTGATAAGTTTTTTTAAAATGCATGCTGATATGACAGCTGTCACAATACAGTCTAACAAAACTGTTTCGAATGAAGTTAAAAACTACTAGAGCCATCATATGGAAAAAACCGAACAAACATTTTGGCAAACCCCATATATTAACTAAAGTATGTAAAACAGAAATACACATGAAACAAGGTAGTGTATTGATTGGTTGATTTAAATGTTCTGACCAGAGTCTCGCAGGAACCTAACCCTGTGTTTCTCCTAGTGATGGTTCAGTATCCACTAATTCCTTTTTGTAGCAACTTTATAAAACATAACTGCTGTGAATAATGAGACCTGACCCTATGTAAATACAAATAAAAATCACACTGCTGTGTTTAAAATGGATAACCAAAAAGGACCTACTGTATAGCACAGGGAACTTGCTCAATATTATGTGGCAGCCTGGATGGGAGGGGAGTTTGTGGGGGAATGGATACGTGTATATGTATGGTTGAGTCCCTTTGCTGTGCACCTGAAAGTATCACAACATTGTTAATTGGCTATACTCCAATATAAAATAAAAAGTTAAAAGAATAAAAAATAAAAGAAAAAAAAACCCAAAATCATTTTTCTGTTTTATGTAAATGGAAACATTAAAAATTTTCATTTACTTTTTAAAAAAGATTTATTTATTCGTTTTGGCTGGGACGGGTCTTAGTTGAGGCACGCGGGATCTTCGTTGCAGCATGTTTAGTTGTGGCATCCATGTGGGATCTCGTTCCCCGACCAGGGATCGAACCCAGGCCCACTGCATCAGGAGTGCGGAGTCTTAACCCACTGGACCACCAGGGAGGTCCCCAATTTTTTCATTTAAAATTGTATCTTGGAGATAGTTTAGTTTTTGTTCTGAAATCAATAGTATTTGCATGTAACCTGTTCTTCTCTGTACTTTAAATCATCTCTAGATTACTTATAACATCTAACACAATGTAAATGCTATGTAAATAGTTGCCAGCACGTGGCAAATTAAAGTTTTGCTTTTTGGAATTTTCTGGAAGTTTTTTCTTTTTGAATGTTTTTTATCCGTGGTTGGTTGAATCTGCACATGAGGAACCCGCTGATTCATACATTTGAAGTGTACAGCTCAATGGTTTTTAGTGTATTCACAGAGTTGTATAACCATCACCTCAGTCAATTTTAGAACATTTTCATCACCCTAAAAAGAAACCCTGTACCCATTAATGGTCACTTCCCATTTACCCATAATACCCACTCCCAGATCTAGACAACCACTGATCTACTTTTTTGTGTGTATAGATTTGTCTGTTCTGCACATTTCATATAAATGGGATCCTAGAGTATATAGTCTTTTGTGACTGGCTGCTGCTGCTTTTTTTTTTTTTTTTTTTTTTTTTTTTTTAAATTTGGCTGCGTCCCTTGACTTACAGGATCTTAGTTCCACAACCAGGGATTGAACCCGGGGCCCTGGCAGTGAGAGTGCCAAGTCCTAACCACTGGACTGCCAGGGAATCCCTGTAACTTGCTTCATTTATTTGGCACAAAGCTTTCAAGGTTCATACATGCTGTAGCAGTGTTAGCACATTATTCTTTTTTTTTTTTTAATAGTCTCTAGTGCAACCATTGTTAATATATTTTTAGTGTTTTATTTTTTATTTGCTTCAGAGTTTTAAAAATTCTGTTTTTTAACTCAACTATACTTCAATAAAATTTTTAAAAATTATGTTTTTAAAAAATGTTTGGTTTGTGACTTGCATAATTGTAAATATTGTGTATATAATTTTATATCTTTTACCTCCACTTAGGATAATGACTGTTTTTCTTTCACGTTTACCAAGGTCTCTAGAATCATAATTTTAAAAAAACCTGCATAACTGCATAATATTTCATGACGTTCTGGCCTAGAGTATAATTTATTCAATCATTTACCTATTGTTCCATACTCCCTACTGTTTTTTTTTTTTTTACAGTATTTTCTTTTCTTTTTTTTAATATTTTTTAAAAAATATCTGTCTATCTTATCTATCTAAGCTGGATCTTTTAGTTTTAGTTACGGCATGTGGGATCTCTAGTTGTGGCATATTGGATCTAGTTCCCTGACCAGGGCCCCCTGCATTGGGAGCGCAGTGTCTTAGCCACTGGACCACCAGGGAAGTCCCACATTATTCTTTTTAGGCTTGAATAATACTCCATTTTATGGCTGTCCTATGTTTTGTTTATTTATCGGTTGATGGACATTTGAGTTCCTTCCCCTTTTTGGACTATTATGAATAATGTTGCTGTGAACATTTTTGTACAAGTTTTTGCATGAACATATGTTTTAACTTTTCCTTTTTTCTTAAAAAAAATTTTATTTATTTATTTGGTTGCCCCAGGTCTTAGTTGCGGCAGGCGGGCTCCTTAGTTGTGGCTCGCAGGCTCCTTAGTTGTAGCATGCAAACTCTTAGTTGCAGCATGCATGTGGGATCTAGTTCCCTGATCAGGGATCGAACCTGGGCCCTCTGCATTGGGAGCTCGGAGTCCTGTCCACTGTGCTACCAGGGAAGTCCCTGTTTTAACTTTTCTTTCCTTCTTTCTTTCCTTCATTCCTTCCTTCCTTCCTTCCTTCCTTCTTTCCTTCTTTCCTTCTTTCTTTGCTTTCTTTCTTGTTGGGTCTTCGTTTCTGTGCGAGGGCTTTCTCTAGTTGCAGCAAGTGGGGGCCACTCTTCATCGCAGTGCGCGGGCCTCTCATTATCGCGGCCTCTCTTGTTGCGGAGCACAGGCTCCAGACGCGCAGGCTCCGTAATTGTGGCTCACGGGCCTAGTTGCTCCGCGGCATGTGGGATCTTCCCAGACCAGGGCTCGAACCCGTGTCCCCTGCATTGGCAGGCAGATTCTCAACCACTGCGCCACCAGGGAAGCCCCGAGACTGTTGAATGTTTTTTCATCTATTTTGGGTAAATTATATTGATTTGGTCTGAAGTTCAGTGATTTTATTCTCTGTCATTTTCACTTTACTATTGAGGCTGTTTATCAAGTTTTGGTTATTGTATTTTTTAGTTATATCATCACCATTTGGCTTTTTCTATAACTTCTGTTTCTTTGGTCTGTTTTAAAATTTGTTTCAAGAGAATTTGTAATTTCTTTTTGAAGCCCTTTTATGTTTAAGATGTGCTTATGTTAAAGATATCTTTAAATTCTTTGTCACATAGTTCTAACATCTGATTCTCTGGAGCATACATCAGTTGTCTTTTCTGATTTAAATTAGGATATTTCTCATTGTTAGTTTGACTGATTTTTTAGTGTATTGTGATGTTTTGGATATTATGTTCTGATACTTGAGGTCATATTTAATCTTTTTAAGCAAGCAGTCTTCCTGTGGAAGGACACGATGATTAAGTGGATGTGTATGTTCAGCTTCTCACTGGGCCCTACTGTCACCATTCCAGCAAAAGTGGAGTGCTGACTTTCACTGCCTTGTTGCAAATGGGTGAGGTGAAATTTCAGTTCCCAAAAATGAGATATGAACTCATACAACTTTGTTGCCATGTCTGCTCAATTCCACTGAGCCCCACTGACACAAGGGAAAGAGGAAGCATAGGGCTGACTCACACCACCTTTTTGTTGCAGGGTAAGGGTGGAATCTCATCTACCCCGCTGAGACTTTAGCCTAGCAGAGACTGGAAGTAGAGTGATGACTTGCCTCACCTTCCACTGTCTTATTCCTTCTTGTTATTGCCAAGTGGGGGTAGAAGTTCAGCTCCCTGTTACTGCCCTCTGACATGGAGGGTAGGAGTTATTTTTAGTAGTTTAGGTAAGAAAAAATATCTGCTTCAACTAAAATGTCGTTTAAGATCACGACAGTGGATAATGAGGATTTTTTTCCCTTTTTTTCAGCTTTATTGAGGTATATTTGATAAAATTGTAAGATATTTAAAATGTACATCATAATGATTTGATGTACATATATATCGTGAAAGGATTCCTCCCCGTCTATTCAGTAATAACACATCCATCATCTCATGTTTTTATATTTATAGGTGAGAATATTTAAGTTCTATTCTCTAAGGAAATTTCAATTATATAATACAGTGTTAGCAACTATAGTCACCATGCTGTACATTAGATTCTCAGTTCTTATTCATCTTAGAGCAGAGAATTTGTATCCTTTTACCAACCTCTCTGTCTTCCTGTATTCTTCACCCCGGGCTCTGGCAACCACTTTTCTACTGTCTTTGAGTTTGACTTCAATTTTTTTTTTTTTTTTTTAGCTTCCATGTATAAGTGATACCATGCAGTATTTGCCTTTGTCTGGCTTATTTCACTTAGGTTTATCCATGTTGTCACAAATGGCAGGATTTCCTTCTTTCTCGTGGCTGAATACTATTCCATTTTGTGTGTGAGTTGAGACTGTTTGTATGCATGTATGTATGTATACACACATGCCACATTTTCTTTAGCCATTTATCTGATGATGGATACTTAGGTTGTTTCCCTATCTTGGCTATTGTGAATAATGCTTCCATGAACATGGATGGGAGTGCAGGTTTCTCTTTGATATCCTGTTTTCTTTTTTATTTTTTTTGGATATATACCCGGAAGTGGGATTGCTGGATCATATGGTAGTTCTGTTTCTAATTTTTTGAGAAATCTCCATACTGTTTTTCATAATGGCTGTACCAGTTTACATTCCCACCATCAGTGCACAGGGGTTTGCTTTTCTCCACATCCTCACTAACACTTATCTGTCTTTTTGATGAAAGCCATTCTTACAGATTTGAGATATCTCATTATGGTTTTGATTTCCATTTCTTGATGGTTAGTGATGTTGAGCACCTTTGCATGTACCTGTTGGCCATTTTTATGTCTTCTTTGGAAAAATGTCTATTCAGTTTCTTTGCCCATTTTTAAATTGGATTATTTGTAGTTTAGCTATTGAGTTGTGTGAGTTCTTTATATATTTTGGATATTAACTTCTTATCAGATATGATTAGCAAATATTTTCTTCCATTCTGTAGGTTGCCTTTTCATTTTGATATTTTTCTTTACTGTGCAGAAGCTTTTTAGTTTGATGTAGTCCCACTTGTTTATTTTTGTTTTGTTGCTTTTGCTCTTGGCATCAAACTAAAAAAAACTATTGCCAAGACTGATGTCAAGGAACTTATTACCCCCTATGTTTTGAGTTTTATAGTTTCTGATTTTAAATTTATATCTTTAATTCACTTTGAGTTGATTTTTGTGTATGGTGTAAGACAGGGGTCCAGTTTCATTCTTTTGCATGTGGCAATCCAGTTTTCCCAACACTATTTGTTGAAGTGGATATACTGAGGATTTCTTTAGGTCCTGACATTTTACACTTTATAGGTGTGAAATTATAGAATCATGACTCATTGAATTCTAGCTTCAATTCCTGTTCTATGCAAGGCAGTGTTAGATGATTTCTGATCTCAGGGTATCATGTTTGGGTTTGGGAGACTTGAATAAGCACTTAATTTTAACAATTGAAGGGATGATCAATATAATTTATTATTTATTTACTTATTTTTATTTTTATTTATTTTTTGGCTACATCACATGGATTGTGGGATTTTAGTTCCCCAACCAGTGATCAAACCCCAGGCCCTCAGCAGTGAGAGCTCGGAGTCCTAACTACTGGCCCGCCAGGGAATTCCCGATGTAATTTATTTTTGCAAATGGGAAAATTTACAAGTCAGAGAGTCTTGGTCAAGGGTATTTGGCTATAATATTTTTCCACCATTTCGTCTTTTGTAATTATTTAGAAATACTAGAACATAGACATGATTAGAATTTTGAACAAGATAAATGGTTATATAATGGTAACTCATTTAAACCCACAAATTACTAACATATTAAATACTAGTTATATCATTTTTACCAGGAAATGTAAAAATACATATTAGCCAAGAAGCTATTAAGAGTACAGGAAATCTTGTTAGGTAGGCCATTACTTCAGAATAAAACATTATATTATCATCATGCAATCTCACTCAAGCACAGTTTTAACAAAACTGCCTTTTTCTTGAATGACCCAGATGCATTTCAGATTTACCATATTTAAAATTGAACTTGTGTCAAAATTTTTTGAATCTCCTCTTGTAAGCCCTTTCTTATTCTTCTTATTCATAAGCAAGAAACTTGGGAATGATCCTTGTCTCCTCTTCTATTACATCTCTGTTCTCCAGTCTCATTTTCTGGGGATATAGTGTCTGTGATGTCTTTGTCATCTTATGTCTTTGATAACATGGCCTCTTAAAACGAATTATGAATTGTTTTCTTCTCCTTTATTTTTTTATTTTTAGCATCTTTATTGGAGTGTAATTGCTTTACAGTGTTGTGTTAGTTTCTGCTTTATAAGAAAGTGAATCAGCTATGTGCATACGTATATCCCCATATCCCCTCCCTCTTGCATCTCCCTCCCACCCTCCTTATCCCACCCCTCTAGATGATTGCAAAGCACTGAGCTGATCTCCCTGTGCAATGCAGCTGCTTCCCACTAGCTATCTGTTTTACATTTGGTAGTGTATATATGTCAGTGTTACTCTCTTACTTCATCCCACCTTCCCCTTCCCCTTCCCCATGTCCTCAAGTCCATTCTGTACGTCTGTGTCTTTATTCTTGTCCTGCCCCTAGGTTCAGCACAACCTTTTTTTTTTTTTTTTTTAAGATTCCATATATATGTGTTAGGATACGGTATTTGTTTCTCTCTTTCTGACTTACTTCACTGTGTATGACAGACTCTACTGCGTCCTCTCACCTCACTACAAATAACTCAATTTTGTTTCTTTTTATGGCTAATATTCCATTGTATATATGTGCCGCATCTTCTTTATCCATTCATCTGTCGATGGACACTTAAGTTGTTTCCAAGTCCTGGCTATTGTAAATAGTGCTGCAGTGAACATTGTGGTACATGATTCTTTTTGAATTATGGTTTTCTCAGGGTATATGCCCAGTAGTGGGATTGCTGGGTCGTATGGTAGTTCTATTTTTAGTTTTTTAAGGAATCTCCAAACTGTTCTCCATAGTGGCTGTACCAATTTACATTCCCACCAACAGTACAAGAGGGTTCCCTTTTCTCCACACCCTCTCCAGCATTGTTTGTACATTTTTTGATTATGGCCATTCTGACCAGTGTGAGGTGATACCTTATTGTAGTTTTGATTTACATTTCTCTGATGATTAATGATGTTGAGCATCTTTTCATGTGTTTGTTGGCAACCTGTATATCTTCTTTGGAGAAATGTCTATTTAGGTCTTCTGCCCACTTTTGGTTTGGGTTGTTTGTTTTTTTGATATTGAGCTGCATGAGCTGCTTGTAGATTTTGTAGATTAATCCTTTCTCAGTTGCTAGGTTTGCAAGTATTTTCTCCCATTCTGAGGGTTGTCTTTTTGTCTTTTTTATGGTTTCCTTTGCTGTGTAAAAGCTTTTATGTTTCATTAGGTCCCATTTGTTTAATTTTGATTTCATTTCCATTTCTCTAGGAGGTGGGTCAAAAAGGATCTTGCTGTGATTTATGTCATTGAGTGTTCTGCTTATGTTTTCGTCTAAGTGTTTTATAGTGTCTGGCCTTACATTTAGGTCTTTAATCCACTTTGAGTTTATTTTTGTGTATGGTGTTAGGGAGTGTTCTAATTTCATTCTTTTACATGTAGCTGTCCAGTTTTCCCAGCACCACTTATTGAAGAGGCTGTCTTTTCTCCATTGTATACTCCTGCCTCCTTTCTCAAAGGTAAGGTGACCATATGTGCATGGGTTTATCTCTGGGCTTTCTATCCTGTTCCATTGATCTATATTACTGTTTTTGTGCCAGTACCATACTGTCTTGATTACTGTAGCTTTGTAGTATAGTTTGAAGTTAGGGAGCCTGATTCCTCCAGCTCTGTGTTTCTTTCTCAAGACTGTTTTGGCTTTTCGGTGTGTTTTGTGTTTCCATACAAATTGTGCAATTTTTTGTTCTAGTTCTGTGAAAAATGCCCCTGGTATTTTGATAGGGATTGCATTGAATCTGTAGATTGCTTTCGGTAGTATAGTCATATTCACAATGTTGATTCTTCCAATCCAAGAACATAGTATATCTCTCCATCTGTTTGTATCAAGTTAAATTTCTTTCATCACTGCCTTATAGTTTTTTGCACACAGGTCTTTTGTCTCCATAGATAGGTTTATTCCTAGGTATTTTATTCTTTTCGTTGCAGTTGTAAATGGGAGTGTTTCCTTAATTTCTGTTTCACATTTTTCATCATTAGTGTATAGCAATGCAAGAGATTTCTGTGCATTCATTTTGTATCCTACAACTTTACCAAATTCATTGATTAGTTCTAGTAGTTTTCTGGTAGCATCTTTAGGATTTTCTATGTATAGTGTCATGTCATCTGCAAACAGTGACAATTTTACATCTTTTTTTCTGATTTGGATTCCTTTTATTTCTTTTTGTTCTCTGATTGCTGTGGCTAAAACTTCCAAAACTATGTTGAATAATAGTGGCGAGAGTGGGCAACCTTGTCTCGTTCCTGATCTTAGAAGAAATGGTTTCAGTTTTTCACCGTTGAGAATGATGTTGGTTGTGGGTTTGTCATATATGACCTTTATTATGTTGAGGTAGGTTCTCTCTGTGCCTACTCTCTGGAGGGTTTTTATCCTAAATGGGTGTTGAATTTTGTTGAAAGCTTTTTGTGCATGTATTGAGATTATCATATGTTTTTATCCTTCCATTTGTTAATATGCTATATCACATTGATTTGAGTATATTGAAGAATCCTTGCATTCCTGGGATAAACCCCACTTGATCATGGTGTATGATCCTTTTAATGTGCTGTTGAATTCTCTTTTTTAGTATTTTGTTGAGGAATTTTGCATCTATGTTCATCAGAGATATTGGCCTGTAGTTTTCTTTTTTTGTGACATCTTTGGTTTTGTTATCAGGGTGATGGTGGCTTTATAGAATGAGTTTGGGAGTGTTCCCCCCTTTGCTATATTTTGCAAGAGTTTGAGAAGGATAGGTGTTAGCTCTTCTCTAAATGTTTGATAGAATTCGCCTGTGAAGCCATCTGGTCCTGGGCTTTTGTTTGTTGGAAGATTTTTAATCACAGTTTCAACTTCTTGTGCTTGTGATTGGTCTGTTTATATTTTCTGTTTCTTCCTGGTTCAGTCTTGGAAGGCTGTGCTTTTCTAAGAATTTGTTTATTTCTTCCAAGTTATCCATTTTATTGGCATATAGTTGCTTGCAGTAATTTCTCATGATTCTTTGTATTTCTGCAGTGTCAGTTGTTACTTCTCCTTTTTCATTTCCAATTCTGTTGATTTGAGTCTTCTCCCTTTTTTCTTGATGAGTCTGACCAGTGGTTGATCAATTTTGTTTATCTTCTCAAAGAACCAGATTTTAGTTTTATTGATCTTTGCTATTGTTTCTTTCATTTCTTTTTCATTTTTTTCTGATCTGATCTTTCCTTCTGCTAACTTTGGGGTTTTTTTGTTCTTTCTGTAACTGCTTTAGGTGTAAGGTTAGGTTGTTTGAGATTTTTCTTGTTTCTTGAGGTAGGATTGTATTGCTATAAATTTCCCTCTTAGAACTGTTTTTGCTGCATCCCATAGGTTTTGGGTTGTCGTGTTTTCATTGTCATTTGTTTCTGGGTATTTTTTGGTTTCCTCTTTGATTTCTTCACTGATCTCTTGATTATTTAGTAGCATACTGTTTAGCCTCCATGTAATTGTATTTTTTTACAGTTTTTTTTCCTGTAATTGATATCTAGTGTCATAGTGTTGTGGTCGGAAAAGATGCTTGATACGATTTCAATTTTCTTACATTTACCAAGGCTTGATTTGTGACCCAAGATATGGTCTAACCTGGAGAATGTTCCATGAGCACTTAGGAAGGAAGTGTATTCTGTCATTTTTGAATGGAATGTCCTGTAAATATCAATTAAGTCCATCTTGTTTAATGTATCATTTAAAGCTTCTGTTTCCTTATTTTTCATCTTGGATGATCTGTCCATTGGTGAAAGTAGGGTGTTAATGTCCCCTAGTATTGTTGTATTACTGTTGATTTCCCCTTTTATGGGTGTTACCATTTCCTTTATGTATTGCGGTGCTCCTATGTTGGGTGCATAAATATTTACAATTGTTACATCTTTTTCTTGGATTGATCCCTTGATCATTATGTAGTGTTCTCCTTTGTCTCTTGTAATAGTCTTTATTTTAATGTCTATTTTATCTGATATGAGAATTGCAACCCCAGCTTTCTTTTGATTTCCATTTGCAGGGAATGTCTTTTTCCATTCCTTCACTTTCAGTCTGCATGTGTCCCTAGGTCTGATTTGGGTCTCTTGTAGACAGCATATGTACAGGCCTTGTTTTTGTATCCATTCAGCCAGTCTATGTGTTTTGGTTGGAGCATTTAATCCATTTACATTTAAGGTAGTTATTGGTACGTATGTTCCTATTACCATTTTCTTAATTGTTTTAGGTTTGTTATTGCAGGTCTTTTCCTTTTCTTGTGTTTCCTGCCTAGAGAAGTTCCTTTAGCATTTTTTGTAAAGCTGGTTTGGTGGTGCTGAATTCTCTTAACTTTTGCTTGTCTGTAAAGGTTTTAATTTCTCCGTGGAATCTGAATGAAATCCTTGCTGGGTCAAGTAATCTTGGTTGTAGGTGTTTCACTTTAAATATGTCCTGCCACTCCCTTCTGGCTTGCAGAGTTTCTGCCGAAAGATCAGTTGTTAACGTTCTGGGGATTCCCTTTTATGTTATTTGTTGCTTTTCCCTTGCTGCTTTCAATATTTTGTCTTTGTATTTAATTTTTGATAGTTTGATTAATATGTGTTTCAACATGTTTCTCTTTGGGTTTATCCTGTATGGTACTCTCTGTGCTTCCTGGACTTGATTGACTGTTTCCCATGTTAGGGAAGTTTTCGATAATAATCTCTTCAAATATTTTCTCAGACCCTTTCTTCCTCTATTCTTCTTCTGGGACCTTTATAATTTGAGTGTTGGTGTGTTTAATGTTGTTTCAGAGGTCTCTGAGACCGTCCTCCTTTCTGTTCATTCTTTTTTCCTTATTTTGCTCCCTGGCAGTTATTTCCACCATTTTATATTCCAGCTCACTTATCCGTTCTTCTACCTCAGTTATTCTTTTATTGATTCCTTCTGGAGTATTTTTAATTTCAGTAATCGTGTTGTTCATCACTGTTTATTTGCTCTTTAGTTGTTTTAGATCCTTCTTAAATGTTTCTTGTATTTTCTCCATTCTGTTACCGAGATTTTGGATCATCTTTACTATCATTACTCTGAATTCTTCTTCAGGAAGGTAGCCTATTTTGTCTTCATTTATTTGGTTTCGTAGGTTTTTACTTTGCTTATTCGTCTGTAACAAATTATTTTGCTGTTTAATTTTTTTTTTTTTTTTTATGGGTGGCACTGTATTTCTGTCTTACTGGTTGTTTGGCCTGAGACGTCCAGCACTCGAGGTTGCAGGCAGTTGGATAGAGCCGGTTCTTCATGCTGGGATGAGGACCTCCAGGAGGCCTCACTCTGATTGATATTCCCTGGTGTCTGAGGTTCTCTGTTAGTCCAGTGGTTTGGACTCGGAGCTTCCACCACAGGAGCTCGGGTCTGACCTCCGGCCTGGGAACCGAGATCCCGCAAGATTCGAAGAAAGAAAGCAAGAAAAAAAAGCAGTACAATATCAAAGAATAAAAAGCAAAATAAAGTTAGAAAGATAAAAAATATAATAGGAAAAAGAAAACTGTAATTGAAATAATTTGAACAAGGTAAAATAAAACCACAACAGAAAAAGAAAGAAAGGGAGGATAAGCCCAAAGGAGAGACCACTAACAAAGTATAAAGAATAAAATAAAATTAGAAAAATAAAAGATTTATTAGGAAAAATAAAAGTTTAAAAGAATCACCAACGTTGAATCAATAAGGTAAAACAGAACCCCAATCTAAAAGAGGAAAAAAGAAAAAAAAAAGAAAAACCTTGTCTATGGGGGCGGAGTTTAGGCAGAGGGGGGTGTAGAACTTAGGCAGGAGTGGGATTTTGAGTGGTGCGGGACCTAGGCGGGGTGGGGGTGGTGACATTTGAGTGTAGGCCAGGGCCTGGGCGGGGCCTAGCGCAGGGTGATGTTCAAGCATGGGACGGGGCCTCTCCTTAGGATCTGCCCAGAAGGGGAGAGGTAGCACATTGGAAGGAGGGCCCCTGGAGTAGTGTTCTGGAGTTTGGAGGTAGGGCCCTGAGTGAGGGTGTGTGGGTGGGGTTTAGGCCCAGTTCCTTGGAGGGGGTCTCCTAGTGTAGTGGTAGGGCTCTTGGTGGGGGTGTAGTGGTGTGGCTTGGGCTCTGCACGGCAGGAGCATGGCTCCGAGGGAAGAGGATTAGGTCTGGGAGCCCAACAGCCTTCTTGGTGCCTAATTGCACAGGGAAAGCACGGACCCTGTTCCCTTCCGTTCCTTCTCACCTGTCCCCCACCATCTCCCCCAGGGTCTCCCATTGCCGCTGGGCCGCTGGATCCCCTAACCGTGGGTGGGTCCCACTGGGTGTAGGAACTCCTTCCCTCCCCCAGCCACCCCTCAGGGGTGCCGGTCCCGGAGTTCTGACCTTTACTTTTGCTCCTCCTTCCCTCCCCACTCCCTCAGGACCCGTGCGGCTGTAGGGAGCCTAGGTGGGCAGAGGATCAGGCTCGGGATCTCAACAGGTTCCTGGGGGTCTAAGTGGGCATGGGAAACGTGGCCATGCTCCCTTTTGATCCTCTGCCCTCCCAGTGGTTCCCCAATTTCCCCCTTTGGGCGTGGGATCCCTTCCTCTCCCCCACCCACCCCTCAGGGGCGCCAGTCCCTTTCTGCCTCCACTTCTCCTCCCCCTTCACTTCCCCCAAGCCCCACGTCCTACCCGGTCACTGGGGGTTCTTCCCATCTCCTAAGGTGTCCGTGGTCCCCCACTGGTGCCTGGTAGGTGCCCTAGTTGTGACTCCTTTATTTCTTAAAGAGTTTGTGTAAGGTTTGTATTATTTCTTCCTTAAGAAAATTTACCATTGAAACAACCAACCAGGCCTGGACTTTCTTTTCTAGAAGATTTTAATTACTAATCCAGTTTCTTTATTTGATATTAGTATATTCAGTTTTTCGGTTTCCTTGAGCCAGTTTTGGTAGTTTGTATTTGTCTAGAAATTTGACTCATTTAAATTGTCTGACTTGGTATAAAAACTTTAATAATATTCCTTTAATTTTTTTCATTTCTGTAGGGTTTGTTGTTAAGTCCTCTGTTTTACTCTTACACAGTTGATTTTGGTAATCTTTTTTCTTTTTTTTTTACCTCTAAATCAATCTATGTTAGTGTGTGTCTCTGTACCCCCACCTCAAATCTCTCCCTCTTTTTCTTCTCTTCCCTTCCCTTTCTCCCTTCCTTTCCTTACCTGCACCTTATCCCCACCATCCAGCTAATTATCAATTTTGTTGATCTTTTCAAAGAACCATCTTTCGGTTTTATCCTCCTTCCCTCCACTGATAGGTACTCTGATCTTTATTTCAGTCTATTTAATTTGGGTTGATTTGCAGAATCTGATTTACATGTTCAGATTATTGGTTAAAAATTATTTTGCCTTTCTAGTTTTTTTTTTTTTTTTTTTTGGCTGTGTTGGGTCTTCGTTGTTGCGTGTGGGCTTTAGTTGCGGTGAGTGGGATCTAGTCTTCATTGTGGTGCGCAGGCTTCTCATTGCGGTGGCTTCTCTTGCTGTGGAGCACGGGCTCTACGCGCGTGGGCTTCAGTAGTTGCAGCGTGTAGGCTCAGTAGTTGCAGCACTCCAGCTCTAGGGCACGCGGGCTTCAGTAGTTGTGGCTCGTGGGCTGTAGAGCGCAGGCTCAGTAGTTCTGGCACATGGGCTTAGTTGCTCCATGGCATGTGGGATCTTCCCAGACCAGGGATTGAACCCCTGTCCTCTGCATTGGCAGGCATATTCTTAACCACTTTGCCACCAGGGAAGTCCTCTAGTGTATTTGTAGAGCTATAAATTTCTCTCGGGACTTCCCTGGTGGCGCAGTGGTTAAGAATCCGCCTGCCGGTGCAGGGGACACAGGTTCGATCCCTGGTCCGGGAAGATCCCACATGCCGTGGAGCAGCTAAGCCTGTGCGCCGTAATTACTGAGCCTGCGCTCTAGAGCCCGCGAGCCACAACTCCTGAAGCCCACGCGCCTAGAGCCCGTACTCCACAACAAGAGAAGCCACCGCAATGAGAAGCCCGCGCACCGCAATGAAGAGTAGCCCCCACTTGCTGCTACTAGAGAAAACCCGCATGCAGCAACAAAGACCCAACGCAGCCATAAGTAAATAAATGAATGAATGAAAAAAATTTTTCTCTAAGCCTGTGCCATCAAATGTGTTAGCTAACACCCATGTGTGACTACTAATACTAAAATTAAAGTTAAATAAAATAGTAGATTGAGTTCCTCAGTCATTCTAGTCACATTTCAGGTGTTCACTAAGCTCATGTGTCTAGTGGCTACCCCATTGGACATTGCAGATATAGAACATTTGCCAGAATTTCTGTTGGACTCTTAAGTAGTGTTTTGACTGCATCCTGTGAATTTGTACATATTAATTTTAAGTTTTATTCAATTTAGTATATTTTCTAATAGTCCTTGTGATTTCTTTTACCCATGAGTTATTTAGAATTTGGTTGTTAGGCTTTCAAAAATTTGGGCTCTCCAGATTTCTTTCTGTTGTTACTCTCTAATTAAATTTAATTGTGGTAGGAGGACATACTATGAATGATTTCAAATTATTGAGATTTGTCTTATTAACCAGCACAGGGGTTGGCAAAGTATTTCTTTAAAGGGCCAGATAATACGTATTTCAGGCTTTGTATACCACACAAGGTCTCTGTTGTGGCCTACTTCCTCTTCCCCCCAGACAATTTGAATTATGTGTTTGGTAGGAATTCCCTGGTTGTCCAGTGGTTAGGACTCAGCACTTTCACTGCCGAGGGCACAGGTTCAATCCCTGGATGGGGATCTAAGATCCCACAAGCTGTGCGGCCACAGAAAAAAAAAATATGTTTGGGCTTTGACCCTGGTTCCTGACACAGAACTTAAGACGGAGTGATAGGGATGATAGGTGCTTCTTTCATTATTTATAAAAGATCCCTTTTAACCATACCTGAAGTTATGGTAAGAAAACAACTAAGTAGGCCTACTAGATAGCTTCAGGATGAGTGCTGCTAGGAGAAACCAACCATGTGATTAGAGGGTGGGGCTGAAATTCCTGGACCTCTAGGGAGGGCAGAGAGTCTGGAGATTGAGATCAGTCACAGATGGGCAGTGATTTAGTCAGTCATGCTGATGTAATGGAACCTCCATAAAAAACTCCTAAACAATGGGGTTTGGAGAGCTTTGGGCTGGTGCAGACATCCAGGGGTTGGTAAAGTGGTATGCCTGGAGAGGGCATGGAAGCTCTGTGCTCATTCCTCCCTATTCGTTATCTTATGAATCTCTTTTATCTGATTGTTTCTGAGTTGTATCCTTTATAATAAATCAGTAATAGTAAGGTAAGCACTTTCCTGAGCTCTGAGTCATTTTGTTATTGAACCAGAAGAGGGGATTGTGGAAACCCTTTGAATTTTATCACTGGTTGGTCAGAAGTACTGGTGTCAACCTAGGACTTGTGACTGGCATTTGTAGTAGGGGCAGTCTTGTGAGACAGCCCTTCATTTGTGGAGTTTAATGCTAACTACAAGTAGTTAGGGTCGGAACTGAATTGAATTGTAAGACACCCAGTTGGTGTCAGAGAGTTGGAGAAGTGGTGTTAGAAAAGATACCAGGTACTTGGTGTCAGGAGATAAAAAACCTCTCAGAACTCTTTGAAAAATGTAAACTACTGCTTAGCTTGTGGGCCGTACAGAAACAGACTCGGCTTGATTTGGCCCATGGGCCTTAGTATTAGTGCCCATCTTTGCACTAATACATGATCTGTCCTTGAGAGTGTTTCATTTGTGCTTTAGTAGAATTTGTATTGTATTGTCTTTGTGTGGAGTGTTTGTGTAGATCAGTTACATCAAGTTGGTTACAGTGTTGTTCAAGGCTTTTATATCTTACTAAGATAGTTGCTTTTATCAGTTTCTGAGAAATGAGTATTGAAATTTCCATCTGACATTGTTGAATTGTCCATTTCTCCTTTCATTCTGTTAGGTTTTTTTGGTTTTGTTTTGTTTTTTTTTAGCTGCGCTGTGCGGCATGTGGGATCTTAGTTCCCCAACTGGAGATCAAACCGGTGCCTCCTGCACTGGAAGCTCGGAGCCCTAACCACTGGACCACCAGGGAATTCCTGCATTCTATTAGTTTTGCTTTGTGTATCTTTTAGGTGCATATACATGTATAATTGTTAGATATTTCTGATGTATTGGTCCTTTAGCATATAAAATGTTTATCTTTGTGTCTAGTAATACGTCTCATCTGAGAGTCTTTTTCCTGATGTTAATATAACCACTCCACCTCTCTTATGGTTATTATCTTCATGGTATATCTTTTTCCTTTTTTTTCCCTTTCATCCTGTTGTGTCTCTGGGTCTGAATGTTTAAGATGCCACATAGTTGTGTTTTACCCAGTCTAATCTCTGCCTTTTTATTGGAGTGCTTAGTCCATTTATATTTAATGTAAGTAATGATATGGTTGGATTTAGGGTGTTTGTTTTCTGTCTTTGTCATGTCAGTTTTTGGTTCCTTTTACTAAATCTTTTGTGTTCACCAATATTTTCAATGCTCTTTAATTTTTTCTCTCATTTTGTTTCTACTTTGTTTTTGTTTTAGCTCTAGCAATTATATGTCTAATTTAATACAAGCCACTTCAAGGTAATACTGTATTAATTTTGTTAAAACGTAGCAACTTTGCTATAGATCCATTCCTTTTCTTTGTAACTATTGTCATATTATTTCGTTTGTATGTTTAAAAACTATCAGTACATTATTCTGATTATTGCTTTAAACAATCTTATGGGTTTTTTTTTTAAAGAAATTGAGAGGAAAAAATAGTCTTTTATGTTTTCCATGTTTTACCATTTCTAATGCTCCTCATTTCCATCCTGTGGATTCAGGTTATAGTCTGATTTCAGTTCTTTTCAGCCTGAATGGGCTTCATTTAGTATGTTTTGTGGTACACGTATACTAGCGACATTCTATTAATTTTTGTTTATCTGAGGATTTCTTTATTTTGCTTTTATATTGAAGAATATTTTTGATTTATATAGAATTCTTGGTTTTACACTCTTTCACTTACTTTAAATATGTCATTTCATTGCTTTCTGGTCTCCATTGTTTCTGATGAAAAGTCAGATGTCAGTATTATTGTTTCTCTGTGTGTGATGAATTGTTTTTCTCTTGCTGCTTTCAAGATTTTCTTTGAAAATCTTTGCCTTTCAGCAGTTTGAGTATGATAAATCAAGGTTTGATTCTCTGTTTTATTATACTTGAGAGTTCTTCCACCTTTTGACTCACCTTTTGACTCTGCAGATTAATGTATTTCATCAAGTTTGGGATGTTTTTGGCCCATTATTTCCTCAAACGTTTTTCCTACTCCTTACTCTCATCTCCTGGGACTTCCACTACATTTATGTTGGGATTCTTGATGTTGTCTCCCTGGTCTCTGAGAAGCCGTTTCCTTTTTTTTTTTTTTTTTGGTCTTTTCCCTCTTTTAAGGACTGGATACTTTCATCTGTCTACAGGCTCACTCAAGTCTGCAATTTTTCTAACAGTTTTTAAAAAATATATTTACTTATTTATTTCGCTGCGCCGGGTCTTAGTTGTGGCATGTGGGATCTTCGTTGGCATGTGCAAGATCTTTAGTTGTGGCATGCAAACTCTTAGTTGAGGCATGCATGTGGGACCTAGTTCCTTGACCAGGGATCGAACCCGGGCCCCGTGCATTGGGAGTGCGGAATCTTAGCCATTGGACCACCAGGGAAGTCGCTCAGGTCTACTATTGAGCATAGCTGTATGATGAAATTTTTATTTTGGATGTTGTACTTTTCATCTTATGGATTGTTATCATAGTTCCTAATTCTCTCTTGAGACTTCCTGTATGTTGAGTACTGCCATTGTATTTTATTTAGTACCTTTATTCTTAGCTGCTTTGAAATCTTTGTCTTCTAACTCCAATGTCTGGACTCAGTTGATTAGTTGACTGATTCCCCACCCCTCCCCCACCCCCCACCGTCAGGTTCAGTGACACTTTTCTGTTTCTTTGTATGTTTTGTCAATTAGATTATATTATATTGTAGCAACTATGAATTCTGCTTTATTTTTCTGTGGGTTGTTGGTATTTTTTAGTAACTTGCTTAAAGTATGGAGTCTGTACAGCTTACAGCCACTGATGTCTCCTTTTCAGTATTTTTACTTTAATCGTTTAGCCTGGCTTCCTAGGGTTCGCTTCTGTATCTGCGTAGCTTGGTGTTCAGCCAGTGCTTTGGGTGGAAGTTGTGGTCAAATACCTTGAGCCTATCAGCCTCACACCACTGATGATCCACCTCTGTTTAGTTTGGGAAACACACTAAAAGTTGCAGCCAGTTTTTAGTCTCACTTGGCCTTTCGTTTTTGCTCGCTTTCTTGGGTGTCCCTTTTAGTTAGCCAGCTATGTGTGGAGAGTTTGTCTTAGATCTTCTGTGACTCTCTCATTTTAAGTGTCTTATATTAATTTTCTGAATGGGCTGCTGCCACAGTATAGGGAAGCTGTTCTTTCCTAACTTGGATACCTACTTATAGCTGGCAAATGTTCTGTTCACATTTGCCCTTCTGACCCAATTGATCCTGCTTCATATGGCAGCAAAGCTGCTATTTTGCTTTGTTTTTTTTAATTGAAGTATAGTTGATTTACAGTGTTACATTAGTTTCAGGTGTACAACAGAGTGAATAAATATTTTTATAGATTGTACTCCATTCAAAGTTATTATATAAAGAAAAACAAAGAAGAAAAAAAACAAAAATGTTGTTATAAAATATTGGCTGTTTTCTCTGTGCTGTACAATATCTCCTTGTAGCTTATTTATTTTATACATAGTAGTTTGTGCCTGCTAATCACCTACCTTTATCTTGCCCCTCCTCCTTCACTCTCCCTACTGATACGTTTTCCATATCTGTGAGTCTGTTTCTGTTTTGTTATATCCATTCATTGTTTTATTTTTTAGATTCAGCGTGTAAGTGATAACATACAGTATTTGTCTTTCTCTGTTTGACTTATTTCACTAAGCATAATACATTCCAGGTCCATCCATGTTGTTGCAAATGGCAGGATTTCATTCTTTTTCTTTCTTTTTTTTATGGCTGAATAGTATTCCATTGTGTGTATATGTGTGTGTGTGTGTGTGTGTGTGTATATATATATATTCCAGTTCTTCTTTATCCATTCATCCATTGATGGACAGTTAGGTTGCTTCCATATCCTGGCCATTGTAAATAATGCTGCTATGAATATTGGAGTGCATGTATCTTTTCAAATTAGTGTTTTCATTTTCTTCAGATATATTCCCAGGAGTAGAATTGCTGGATCATATAGTAGTTCTATTTTTAGTTTTTTGAGGAACTTCCATACTGTTTTCCAAAGTGACTGCAGCAATTTACATTCCCACTAACAGTGTAGGAGGGTTCCCTTTTCTCCACATTCTCACCAACATTTGTTGTGGTCTTTTTCATAATAGCCATTCTGACAGATGTGAGGTGATACCTCATTGTGGTTTTGATATGCATTTCTCTCATGATTAGTGATGTTGAGCATCTTTTCATGTGCCTGTCAGCCGTCTGTATATCTTGTTTGGAAAAATGTCTATTCAGGTTTTCTGCCAATTTTTTTTAATTGGGTTTTTTCCCTTTGATATTGAGTTATATGAGCTGTGTATATATTTTGGATGTTAACCCCTTATCGGTCATATCATTTACAAATATTTTCTCCCATTCAGTAGGTTGTCTTTTTGTTTTGTTGGTGGTTTCCTTTGCTGGGCAAAAGCTTTTAAGTTTAATTAGGTCCCATTTGTTTATTTTTGGTGTTGTTTCCTTTGCCTTAGGAGACAGATCCAAAAAATATTGCTACCATTTATGTCAAAGAGTGTTCTATGTTTTGTTTTAGGAGTTTTATTGTGTCTGGTCTTACACTTAGGTCTTTAATGCATTTTGAGTTTATTTTTGTATATGGTACGGGAACAAAGCTGCTGTTTTTAGGATCATCCTCGGGCAAGAAGACCAGTGCCTTCCACTGTTTTTACCAGAAACTCTAGCAGTTTTTTGTAGAATAAGCACTGCATTTTGTCTCATAATGGTTGTTTCCCAGTGCTTTGAAATAGGTGGGTTCTTTGTGTGTGACATGTGTGACAGTTTTGTCAAGTTTTAGGGGAGGATTCGCTCTTTTTTTTTTCTTTTTTTGGATGCATTGGGTCTTCGTTGTCGTGCATGGGCTTTCTCTAGTTACGGCGAGAGGAGTACTCTTCATTGTGGTGTGTGCGCTTTTCATTGCGGTGGCTTCTCTTGTTGCAGAGCACAGGCTCTAGGCGTGCGGGTTTCAGTAGTTGTGGCACATGGGCTCTAGAGCGCAGCCTCAGTAATTGCGGCGCACAGACTTAGTTGCTCCACAGCATGTGAGATCTTCCCAGACCAGGGATCGAACCCGTGTCCCTTGCATTAGCAGGCAGATTCTTAACCACTGTGCCACCAGGGAAGTCCCGAGGATTCACTTTTCATTCTTCCGTTAGTGGAAGTTGGCTAGCTGTCAATTTTTTTTTTAATTTTATTTTCTCAAAAATTGAAGAAGTTTTAGTCTTTAAAAAAAATAAGTCATATCTCAGATATTTTTTCTAGGTCTGAATTGTCCTGTACCGTTGCCACTAGTTACTTGTGGTTATTTAAATTTTAGCTAACTAAAATTAAATTAAAAAATTTATTTTGTTAGTTACGCTGAGCACCTTTTGAAGTGCTCAGTGGCCACTTGTATTGGCTGCTGCACTGGACAGTGCAGATATAGCACATTTCCATTATTATTATTATTATAGAAAGTTCTGTTACACAGGGATGCTGTAAAATCTTTGAGACAAATTGTAACTAATAATAATAGCTACCATTTTCTGAGTACTCACTGTGTGTTGGAGTTCACATTTATTAATCCATGTGCTCTTCCAACACCCCTTGAGATAGGTACTATTATGATCCTTATTTTACAAATGGGAAACCCAGACTCCAAGGTTAACGAGCTAACCCAAAGTCACACAGTGCAGAAGGGGATGGGCTTGGAATTTAATCCTAATTAGTCTGGTTCCAGAGTTTGGGGCATTATTTTGTTGTATTGCCTCTTTGATGAGTTGTGCTTAGTTTCTGACTTGAAAAGGTTTTTATGTTTTGCTATGTTTGAATGCTATTTGATGGTTTGGGGGAAATGATTCTTTTCATATTTAAGTTGTTTGCTTCTATTTCTTAGAGTTTTTATTATCTGAATTTTATCGTATGCCACTTTAGCATCTACTTAAATAACCGTATGGTTTTCTCCTTTAGTTGTTTTACTATGATTATTTTGTTAATATCTTTGCTGTCGAATAATCCTTGAATTCCTATATGAAGTTTAGTAATCTATCTGGTAATCTGTCAAAAGAATATTATGATCAACTTATATTTTATTCAATATTTTAATCAATATGTTAGAATAGTCTGCCATTTTCTTCTTTTGCGTTGTTTTTGCCAACTTTTAATGTTAAAGTAATGTTGGACTTTATAAAATGAATTGGGATTTTTCCTTTTTCACTTTTTCTAGATTAGCTTAAATAATAATGGAATGCTGGTCTGTTATTTAAACATTACTCTTCTGTAAAACCAACTTGATTTGGAAATTTAAAAAATGGTGTGTGGCTTGCAGGATCTCAGTTCCCTGATCAGGGATTGAACCTGGGCCATGGCAGTGAAAGCCCAGAATCCTAACCACTAGGCCACCAGGGAATTCCCATTGTTTATCTGTTTTATATATAGTAATGTTAATATGTTAATCCCAAACTCCTAATTTACCCCCCCCCATCCCCTTTGGTAACCATAAGTTTGTTTTCTATGTCTGTGAGTCTATTTCTATTTTGTAAATAAGTTTGTATCACTGTTTTAGATTCCACATATAAGTGATATCGTATGATATTTGTCTTTGTCTCACTTCACTTAATATAATCTCTAGGTCCATCTCTGTTGCTGCAAAAGGCATTATTTCATTATTTATGGCTGAATAATATTCCATTGTATATATATACTGCATCTTCTTTATCCATTCATCTGTTGATAGACATTTAGGTTGAAAGATAGGATAGATTTAATGTCTTTGAGTATTAGCTGTGTCTGCTACACTGTTATCTGGAGAGCTTGTAATTTTAGTTTGTATTTCCAACTGGAATCCATTTTTCTTTTGGGTTTTGTGTATGTGACCATTTCATTTATTTTTACTTTGTAAACATTTTTATTGGGTCATAATCAAGATGTGGACTGTACAAATCACTACCTTCTGAATTGGAAGTATTTTTCTTGTCTGTTTTTGGTAACTAAATACAAGATTAAATTTTGTCAGTATTCTACACTAATACTAAAGACGTATGTTTTTATTCCAGAATGTATTGTGTTATTTACTTCCTTGTTTTTGTTTTTTTTTTTAAATCCCATTCAAAAGTATACTAAAAAGTTTCATTATACTTTTATCTTTGTCATGGTCTCCATTCATTTTAATGCTTTTAAATTTATTACTTAGTTGTTTTTGTTTCTAAATTTCTGGGGGTTTTTTTCAATCTATATTTGTATTGTTTTCCCTTGGTCATAATTAATGCTATTCTGTTTTTATTACATTAAAGATTCATTTTATATTTATACAATAATTCTATGTCTGTAATCTCTGCTGTTTGTTTGCCCCCCTGTAGCTTGTAATTTCAGTTGGTTTGTTTATTCATGTGTCTGTTTTCTTTGCTTTCAGTGCTTTGAAGATGGCATTCCATTAACAACTTCTGGCTTCTGTAGTTTCTAATGAAAGGTGTGCTGTCATCGTTATCTTTTGTTCCTTTGTATGTAATGTGTCTTTTCCCCTACTCTGCTGTTAGGGTTTACTCTTTATTATTAGTTTTTAGCAATTGATTTTATGATGTGCTTTGGCGTGGGTTGTTCTTTGTTTTTTTGTTTTGTTTTTTTTTTGGGCCACACCATGCTGCGTGTGGGATCTTAGTTCCCTGAACAGGGATCGAACCCGCACCCCCTGCATTGGAAGCACCGAGTCTTAACCACTGGACTGCTGGGGAATTCCTGGCATGGTTTTATTTAGAGGTATAATCCTCAGAGATTATTAAATTTGGGGTTATTTTTGTTAAAGTTGGAGAAAATTTGGCCATTTTCTCTTAAAATATTTTCTGATCTTTTTTTATAGCCTCTCTGGAATTCCAGTTACACATATATTAAACCACTTGATAATGTTTCACAGGTAGTGGGCCTATGTGTTTTTTTCCCCCACTCATTTGTTCATCTTCGTGCTTCGTTTTGTCTGTCTCCCTTCAGTTTTACTAGGTTTTTCTTATATATTTTGAAGCAGTCTTGTTAGGTGCACATACAGTTATAATTTTATCTTCCTTAGAATTGACATTTTTATAATAATAAAATGTTCAGCTTGTGTCTAGTAACTTTTTTCTTGAAAACTATTTTATCTGATATTAGTATAGCTACTCCAGCTCTTGCATAGTAACAGTTTCCATGACATGTTTTTTGCATCTTTTTTTCTTTCATCCTATTTATGTCTTTGATCTCTAAAGTGTGTCTCTTGTAAGCACCATATATTTAATCTTTTTTTTTTTGGTATCTAGTGTGACAGTCTTACCTTTTGATTGGAGTGCTTTAATTCATTCTCATTTACTATCATTATTTATATGATCAAATCTGTGTTAGTTGTTTTGCTAGTTGTTTTCTATGTAATGTATTTTTTTGTTCCTTGGTTCTTCCTTATTTGCTTTCTTTTGTATTACATAGATACTTCATAGTGTTCCATTTTAATTCCTTTGTTAGTGATTGCTCTAGAGATTCCAGTATGTCTCTTAGTTTATCACAGTCTACTTTAGATTACTACTAACTTGATTTCAGTAAAATATAGAAACTTTCTCCAGTATGGCTTCTTTACCTTTTCTTTCCTTTGTGCTACTGTTGTTACATATGTTCCATTTATATGCTATAAACCCAGCAATACTGTTATAGTCATAGTTTATACACTTTTATGGTTTTTAAAGAAGTTAAGAGAAGAAAGAAAAAAATACATAGTCTTTCCTATTAACCTGTATATATTTACCATTTCTGGTACTCTTTAATTTCTTTGGGGGTTTGGGTTATGGTTTGGTGTTATGTCCTGGCGCTAGCCAGTGTGACTCCCATTTCCTCTCTCCTCCTTTGTGCTATTATTGTTTTATGCAACTTTTAAAAAATCAGTTAAGGGAAGAGAACAAATAGATTTATATTCTTTAATACATTTACCAGCGTAGTTAACCTTACCTGTGCTGTTTATTTCTATAAGCATTTGAGTTACTGTCTGAGGACACTTTCTTTCAACCTGAGGATCTTCTTTTAAGGCAGGTCAACTTGAAATGAATTCTCTCAACCCATGATTATATGAGGATTTCTTTATTTCATTTTCATTTTTGTAGGTTAGTTTTGATGAATATAGAATTCTTGGTTGGTAATTTTTTCTTTCACCATTTGAATAATGTAATCCCTTTGCTTTCTGGCCTCTGTTGTTTCTGCGAAGTCTACTGTTAATCTTATTGTTGTTTCCTTGTACATCAGGAGTCACTTTTTTCTTACTTCTTTCAAAAATTTCTTTGACTTCAGTAGTTTAACTGTAACTATGTGTATCTTTAAAAGATAAGTTCATGTTCATTAATTGTTATAAGAAAAGGCACAAAGGCCAAATATTTTCCTCCCTTTGTATTTTGCTGAGTGATAATTTGTTATAAAATAAAAAGTTATAAAATATTTTCCATTTTGGTAATTAAAAATTTTTTTCACTTAAAAATTTCCTGTTTGAGCCAGAATATCATTTCTTATTTAGGAATCATTTCAGTTCTTTTGTGGGGTGGGGAGGTCATACTTTTATTTATTTATTTATTTTTAGAGTTATTGGATTATGTCCGTATATATAGTCACTAAAACCTTTTACTTTTTAAAATCATGGCCAGGTTACATGATTTAAGTTTTATGGACATAGGAAAACAAAAATATTTTATTATTTTTATGTTAAAAGATTCCATTCATGGATTCAGCTTGGTGTCAAGTGCCTTTTGGGATACATAAATTTTCACATTTTAGAGAGGAAAGATGGTACTTAACCTTTCAGCAGGGTCTGTGGTAGTATCCTTGTAATGAAATACCTTAGTATTTTGCTGCAGTATTTACACTTAGTAGGGACATAAAGATATAGTTTCATGCCAGTTCAGGTCAGGTCTTTTTCCCTAAATGTGTTTTGAAACTAAACTTTCATCAAAATTTTCTGGATTTCAGAACTTGGATAAGGAAATATGAGTTCAAGAGCCACTAAATTCTATGTTTTACCATTAGGTTTGTGTATATTCACATATTTTTACTTTTTGTTTGTGGCTGCCATCCTGTTTGTTGCATAAAAGTTTATGACAGTTATGGATTGTATACTTCACTGTTAAATAAAATTCCTCCTTGTCCTATTTAATGCTTTTTGAGGTCAAATTAGACTTATCTAATGCTATACTGTTTTTCCTCTTTTTTTTTTGGTTGGTTCTACCTCCTTCCACCCACCCCCATTTGCTGATATTTATTTCTTTATCCTTTTCTCTTTAAACCTTTCTTTTGTTTTAGGTATGTTTCTTAATTTGATTAATTTGCTTCTTAGAAGTTACCTGTTTTCAGGTCTTCTGTTTTTATAAATGAAAATCACGTTTATTTAATTTTAGCAGAGCTCTTTTTTTTGTACTTGCAATGTATATTCTAATTGCATTTCTCTTGAGTAAACTTTTTTTTTTCTAGTCAAGTTCTCTTTTGTTTCTTCCACTAGTTTTGCCTCAGTAGGAGCCAGTCAGCTGGTTCTGATTGTTCACCTTGGTCTCCCTCAAGTTACTGAACCTCCTCAAATGGAATATACTTATTCTTTGCCTATTCATGAGTATGGCTCCCTTTACAGGGTCAGTTTTGTGGGGGATGGTTTTATTGGTCAGTGGTGAACTAGTAGACCATGAAAGACATGATAAACTTTGTTTCAGCTGCCCTTTAATGAATACATTTTCAAATTAATTACCTTATTCCAAGAGTAGCAGAGCCTTACTGTTTCCCTGCTCAGCTTGTACAGCTGGGGTTGGAACAGTCCTCACGATCCAGGGACTGACTGACTGATTGAGCCTATCAGTGCAAAATTCAGATGGCCTCCTAAAGGAGGCAATGAATAAGTAGATGTGGTGAACCAGGCAGCCATGGAATCCTGGCTCTTCATAGTCAAGGCTCCAGGTTCCACTGGGACTTTTCAGTTCCATGCCTCCTTCCCCCATGAAAAGAGAGTAAAGAAAACCTAGGTGCATGCAAGTAAGCACATGTATGTATACACAGATTGAAGCTCTCTCTCCTGTGAGCTGTATCCACAAAGAAGACTCAGAATTCCTGTAGTTTTGGATTTGAATACTTGAATTCAAGAACTATCTTGAAGTTCGTGAGTTAGTGAAAAATCATTCATTCAAACTAGATGTTCAGTACTTTTTCTGTAAAGGACCAGGTGGTTTATATTTTATGCTTTGTAGTACAAATACTATCTCTATAGCTTTTTCCTTCTTTCTTCTTTTCCTTTAGAAGTATAAAAATCATTCTTAATAAGTTATTGGCTGAACTGTATTATTTTTTAAACTGTGCTTTTTCGTAGCTAGCAGGCTGTAACTTGCCCACATTACCAATTTAAAAGTATGTTATTTTTTACACAAGTTTCTGTTAATATTGAAAAAACTTCGGCAACCTTATTTCAAACAATGCTGAGTACTGGAATTAGATTGCTATATTTGGTAATGAATTTACTCATAATTTTCTGAGTATGTTAGGATTTTGAATTTTAATTTAAAGATCTATCTTTAAGAATTAGGAAGCTTAAAGAATACCAAGAAGCTTTATGATAACATCCATGCTTAATTACTGTATTTCCTAAATATATTTTGTTTGTTTGATAATCAGTGTTAGGTCTTATATGATCATTTGTGCACATAAGTGGCCATATATAACTATGACTTCAGCTTAAGCCAGTTCTATATTTAGTGGTAAAAAAATTGTTTTTTGGCTTTTCGAGTTTTTGTTTTGTGCTCAGCCTGCATATGTGTTATAAATATTCTTTTGTGCATGACAAGTGTTCAGTTTTTTCCATAATTGACTTATAGTATTACATTAATTTCAGGTGTACGACACAGTGATTCAATATTTTTATACATTACAAACTGATCACCACAGTGGTAAAACTGACTTGTGCAGACTTACTGGATGTGTACTAATAATAATTTAAATACACATTCTGTATGGTATTAGTTTGTAGGGTTAAGCCAATTTGATTATAAATTAATTTAGTTATTTTCTGTATTATATCTCCAATTTTTTCCTGTATAAAGCAGTATACTACTTTATTCTGCCTCTCCATTCTTTTCCCTCTCTTTATTGACAGATTGTTGTGCAAGAATGGGCAACATATTTAACATTCCATATTTCCAGCTCCCCCGTATTCATATACAAATCTTTGTGCTGCTACCTCCACTGTTACAAAATTTCTGTAGAAAAGATCAGTGACTTGTTGCTTCAGAATCTAGTTATTTTTTGCCTTCCTCCTTCTTAGCAAATATGTACTTCTTCCTAGGTGCCTACTATTGTGTGCACACAGGGAAGGAATAGAGATGAACGGGAGATAGGTGCAAGGTGAAGGGAGGAATTAGCATTGGGAATGGTTATACCTTTCAAACTTGGGGCTCTTGACACTACCCACTAATCTTATTCTCTCCAGCCTCTTTTTCCTGTTCCCCGAATTATTCAATTCCGACTTTCAACAGTCAACTCACGAGACTCACCCTCATCACTTGATCTGGCCTCCCACTTAGGTAATTAGAGGCCATAGGTGTAAATTCCCTTCCACTCCCTTCTCCACCTGAAAAACATGTCTGTATTTTTTCATTCATAATTACTTTCTAAGGGAAAGGAGGGGAATTGATGATTGAAGATTTGGACTAACTACTCCATGGTATGGGAAAGAGAACTAGGGCTGAATAAAAAGATTGTTAGATTATACCAAGAGTCAGCTGATATTTAAAGATAGTGTGTGATTCTAAAAGTAAATTGCTAAAGGCACGACAGGATCATGAGTGGTTAATGGAAAAAGTAGTTGACCCTTGTTTGATTCTCATTTATTTCAGCTACATGTATGTGTTTCATGTAAAATGTACTTATTGTGATTTGCAGTTGAAAATGTTTGGAATTTGTCTCCTAAATCTGAGACCTCCTTTTCTTTTGCTTAACCCATAAATATTGGTGTACAAAGGGGTATTGTCCTTGATCCTATTCTCCCTTCACTAATCATAACTGCACTTCAGATTTGAAATACTTATATGCTGGTGGTTCACACTCTTCAGTTCTAGAACTATGCTAAACAGTCAATCCGAAACTTATTCATTACATTCTGGCTAAAATTACTTTTCCCTCATTTTGAGTAATTGTGTAATTATCCATGAATTACCCGTGCCAGAAACTTGCAAATCATCTAGAATTTCAAATTTCTTCCCTTGCTGTAACTGTTACCTCTCCATCTTCACATATTCATTCATTAAGTAAATCAGTTCTGCCTCTAATTTATCATCTACGTTTCTCTTATAATTGCCTTAGTTTGGTCTCTTATTTTGTTACTAATAGACCAGCCTTTTAATTAGAGGGCTAGTTTAGCATAGGTTTTAAGAGCATGGGCTGTAGGTTCAGACATTTAGGTTTCAGACCTTGGTCTCCTCTCCCCTCCATTTACATTGTCATATAGCTTGAGAACATTATCTAATCTCTCTGAACCTCAATTTCTTCACCTTTGAAGTGGGGATAGTAATTGAACCTACTTTACAAAGCTGTTATGAGGACTGAATGAACTAATACATATAAATTTCCCAGTAAATATTACCTGATCTTACAGTGAAACCTTGTACTAATGTAAATATAGATATAATTTGATTATTTCCTGTCCCCAACACAGCCTTTGTTTTCAAACGGGCAGGTTAAAATTCTTATTGGGATAAGGGCAGAAGTACAAGGTAGAGCAAAGTTGGGCTGGGAAACATCTGACAAGGAATGTGGGGTGGCAGAGAGTTCCTGTGTCCCCAGTGTCTCCTGAGCCAATTTATGTGAATCAGACTGGGAAAAAAGCTGCCAACTAATAGAGATGCCTGGAATTTCTGAAATTTGACTCTCCAGTTTGTGTGATTGAATTTCAAGGCCTTTGCTTATTTTGTTAAGGCAAGGTTTTTACCTTATTTTAATTGACATAATTTTAATCATATCTTAATTTTCCCTTCATATTATAATTAGAATGATTTTTTAAAGCTGAAGTTTAATTATAATAGAACAGATTATTATATTTTGGTATTTTAATTTAAGTTTTTAATCTCTCTTTTATATAATATTTACTTTTAGCCCATGCATTTAGATATCAATATGTTTTATTGATGCCTTTGCTAATTAATTTTTGCATCTTCTAAGTATTTTTCCATGTTCTTAAATATCAGGTTGAACTGTATAAAATTGCCATATTTGCAGGTCACAAGTGGTCAAATACTGGCAGTTTTATATGGTTCAGTCTAATGCTTTATTCTTACAGCAATGAATAAGTACTGTTATATGTCTGATAATTTGATTTGCTTATATTCTTGAATAATAGCTTAATCAGGATACAGATTGCTGGTTGACTGTTATTTTCTCTAACAGCTTTGAACATAAACATTCCTGTTATCTTTTGACAGTTTTTTTTTACTGATGAGGTCAGCTGTAAGTCTGATTTTCTTCTATTACTAGTAGTTACTAAGAGTTTTTTTTGGGAGTTCCCTGGTGGCCTAGTGGTTAGGATTCTGGGCTTTTCACTGCCATGGCCTGAGTTCAATCTCTGGTCAGGGAACTGAGGTCCTGCAAGCCACACGGCACGGCCAAAAAAAAAAAAAGTTCTTCATTTTTGCTATGTTTATGTGTGCACATTTATTTTTATTTACTCTGCTCAGGACTTGGATTGCAATCTGAGGGTTCATTTCTTTAGTTCTGAAATTTCCAGCTATTATCTCTTTAGCATCTCTACTTCAGCTCCTTCATGAACTTTTAGAACTTTTATTTGACACATGCTGGAGTTTCTCATTCAGTTCCCCCCCCTTTTTTTTTTTAGTATCCAAAATGTATTTATTGGGATGGTTTCCCATTCATCTTGATTCAGGGTGACTTTAGTGCTGCTTCTGTCTGAAGGAGCATCCTTCTGTAAGCCTTGCTTTTTCCTCCTGTAGGCTGGCAGAAGATAGTAGAGCAGCCAACACAAAAAAATGTTTGTGCATGACTAAAGACAGTGGTGATTTTATAGCATCTTGAGCATTTCACATCCATGAAATAGGAATTGGGGCTCTGCACCAGGTGCTTCTTCTTATGTTTCTTCTTCTTTTCTGGAGAGGGATGAAGGAGATCCTTTGTGAGAGGCTTGTTCTTGTGGGGAGGTTGTCACCGCCAGAAAGGCTCATTCAGTTCTTTAGCTTGCTTCTTCTCTTTTGTGGTTTCTATCTCTCCTTATCTCTGTTGAATTCTATGTGATTTCTTCATATCTATCTTCTACCTTGATAATTTTTTTTACAGTTATCACTTATTATTTGACTTGTGTTGTGAGTTTATTCAATAATTTTATTTTCTTGATTCTTTTCCAGATCTGCCCATTTTCATAGATCCCATTTGTCACTTTGTGAAAATTTTACACATATTTGAAGTCTTTATCAGACTGATTTGTCTTCTGTGGATTAGGTTTCTACTTCTTGGTTTATTGTATTTGTTGACTCTAATAGTACTGAAATTTCTTCATATGCATTGTAGTTTTATTTATGAGCTTATCTTCAGTGGGAGTTCCACTTGTGCCTTGGGTTGGGAGGAGTTCTAATGAGATGGTTTTGTGTTTGTAAGGGTCCAGACAAGCTTCTTTTTGTTGTTGTTGAAAGAATATGTGAATTTACTTACCTAAAGAGGAATCCCAGGAAAACAAGTAGCTGTTAGGCAAAAATAATGACTTCTGCTTCGTGGACATTTTGTTTGGAGTTCTAAGTTGATTAAAAAGGAGATTTTAAATAAGAGCTTGAACTTAGGATAGAGAACAGAAGAGAAACATTGAGTTCAGCCTTGGGAAAGATGACTAGTATGATGGACTGGTTTCCTTGGGTTCCTTCTGGTTCATAATAGATTTACTTCCAATTTTCCATTCAGTGTTTCTGAAATCTCAGAAAAACTGGTGCCAGGACATGAAGGTTCAGGGCTGGAGATTGCATCACTACATGAACTTCCCCTAAGTCATCCGGCATTGGATAGATTACCAGTTATTATAAAAGAATATAGCTCAGGAACAGCCTGGAAGAGATGGAAGAGATGCATAGGGCAAGGTATGTGGGAAGAGGTGTGGAGCTTCCATGCTCACTAAGTATGTCACTCTTCCTGAATATCCCCAAGTTCACCAACCTGGAAGCTACTCCTAGACAAGCTTCTTACTAGTTTCTTGACTTGGCCTTTCTATGTACTGTGCAGATAGTACACACTTTGGTTATGTATCTATGCAGGAAGCTTGTTTGTGTTCAGACTTCTTGTGGATGACTCCACGGCTGGCAAGGATTTTAGGTTTTAGAGTACTTAAAGCCTGCCCTATGGCTTTATTGAGGGAGTTCAGTTTCAACTTTTAACCTTTGTCTTCCTATTCCCAATGGTGGTAACGATAACCCCTGTGGCCCACTTGCATCACTGCCTTCCTACTTAGGCTTTGAGTGCCCTTTTTTGTTTCTGGCACTTCAAATTTTGACTTCTTGGTTGTAGACTCAGTTATATATTTTTAGACCTTTAACTTGTTATATGTTAGCCATTTCTGTGTTTGAGTTGGGGGTCAGGTGGTCTTAGATCTGCTTAGTGATCCATCTTGAATGGAAGTCCACCAATTTAATGAAGCTAAATTCCAGTTAACAACACTGTGGAGATAAACTAGTTTGTAGACTTGTCTATTTTAGTCTTTAAACACCCCCCCCAATAAATTATACATTTTAGTAAATTGACACTTAAAAGAAATTAATCTAATAGGTATGAATGAGTCTCTCAGAACTCTGAAGTAATGAAATCAGTTCTAGGGATGTTATGCGTAAAAATTGGTCAGTAGCTTTGGCTTTGAAGTTTGGGTTTCAGTTTTGTATAGTAATCAAAACTCAACATGACAACTAGTACTGAGTGATTGAGTCAGGAGCACACTCATCTGATCACTAATTACAAGGGCATTGTTACTCATAAACTCAAATGGAAAATGACTCACATTTTCAACACAAACATTTATATAATTTAAAATTTTATTTATAAATATAGAAGTAAATAGCAAAAAGATCCCTAAAGAAGCTTCAACTCTTTTTGTTTTGGTGGTAAGACACCTTGGCTGCTGGGTAATCTGACAGGAGTAAGTAGTCAGCATAGGAATGGGTTTGGCTGATGTCTGCAGACTTAAATTTTCCTGTGTCTCATTGGGGGTTCTTTCATGCCTTAGATTTCTGAATTCCAAGCTTCTCTGAAAACCTTTATGGCAAATAAGAGTCTTTCTCAAATGTATCCCTCTATTCCTCCTGTACTTTGGGTTGTGTTTGTTCTGCAGTGTTTAGGTGTCCTTTTGCCATCTACATTTTTTGAAAAAGATAAAAAGTCACAAACTGTGATGTCAGCTTGCCAGGTAGAAGTAGAAATTGTAAGAATCTGAGAATCGGCTTATTGAGTTCAAAAAACAAAACCTGGTATGACTTGTATCAAATCATACATAAAAGTATATAATGGATACTTTTATATATTGAATGTTTCTTGCTCAGAACAGAATGTCTCTTCAGAGATATTCCTTCATTAAGATGTTACAAATTTCTTAAGAACTTTCTCAGTATTTTACATATATATAATTATATATACATATAGTTATATGTACATATAGTTTTCTATCTGTAAACTCCTATTTTTTTTTTTCCATTTGTGAACTTCGCACCTGCTCTTCTTGGTTTGCATGCTGTTTCTTCCTTTCCTAGTTTTGTTGGGGGTCCCCAAGACCATCCTCAGGTTCAGTGATTTGCTGGAAGGACTCACAGAATTAAGAAAAGCTCTTATACTCATGGTTGATTTTATTGCAGTGGAAGGATACAGATTAAAATTAGCAAAGAGAAAAGGTGCATGGTGTAAAATCCAGGAGAAAGCAGATGCAAGCTTCCAGGTGTTTCCTTTCAGTGGAGTTGCACGGGGAGATTCTTAATTCTCCCAGTTACAATGTATGACAATATGCAGGAGGAGTATTGCCAACCAGGGAAGCTCACATGAACCTCTGTGTCTGGGTTTTTTTTAAAATAAATTTACTTATTTATTTGATTTTTGGCTGCATTGGTTGGGTCTTCGTTGCTGCGCGTGGGGTTTTCTCTAGTTGTGGCGAGTGGCGACTATTCTTCGTTGCTGTGTGCGGGCTTTTCATTGCGGTGGCTTCTCTTGTTACGGAGCACGGGCTGTAGGCGCGCAGGCTCAGTAGTTGTGGCACACGGGTTTAGTTGCTCCCTGGCATGTGGGATTTTGCCAGACCAGGGATCGAACCAGTGTCCCCTGCATTGGCAGTTGGATTCTTAACCACTACGCCACCAGGGAAGCCCTTGTCTGGGGTTTTTATTGGAGACTCAGTCATATAGGGATGCAGCATCCACAGAACTGATAACACCTACTTGGACTCCAGCTGACCCCACAGGTCAAACTGAATACAGATGGCCCAAGGCCTCAGGCAAACAGAAACGCTTTTATCAGGCATAATATTCCAAGAGTTCAAAGGCCATCTCCCATATGCCCATCAAGGGCTAGTGTTGAAGGCCTTCCTTAGGAATGCGCGGGGTTTAATGAACCCAGGCCAACCAAGCATACTCTTTCTTGCACGTTAGTGAATGCATGTTAATTCTTCAAGACCATGTATAAATGTCACCTCTTCAGTGAAAACTTACGTTATTCACTGTAAGAAGTTAGTTGCTCGCGTATTTTTGCTCCTAAGTTACTTATCCTCATCTCCTCTGTAGTTTTGCTGTATGTTTCCAGGATTTTTAAAAAATATTTATTTATTTATTTATTTATTTATTTATTTACTGGCTGCATCGGGTCTTAGTTGTGGCATGCAGGATCTTTCATTGTGGTGCGCAGACTTCCCTCTAGTTGTGGCACACGGGCTCTCTAGTTGTGGCGTGCAGGCTCCGTAGTTGAGGCACACGGGCTTAGTTGCCCCATGGCACATGGGATCTTAGTTTCCCAACTAGGGGTTGAAGCTGCTTCCCCTGCATTGGAAGGCAGATTCTTAACCACTGGCCCACCAGGGAAGTCACTCTACGATGGTTTTTAATTCATGCCATCTTAGATGTAAAAATATTTATATTCATTTTCCCCTTTCTCCTGACCATACTGTTTTTTCCTTTGATTCGAAAAATTGTTTTTATGCATTTCCTTTGAGCAGGATCTTTGTATGCATTTTGTATTATAAAAACAATATTTTGTTTTCATGTGTAATGGTAAATTTGAGTTTGTTTTACCAATGTATGTATGTCTGCTGAGGGACTGATATTCCTGCTTTTAGCATGACATTTTGTTTTCATTTTTCATTACAATTACTATATAAGGTACTGTAGTTTGTATATGTACAACTCTTTGCAGTCAAATGCTCTACCACTGAGCTATACCTCCTATATGTACAACTCTTGGACTGTTTATATCCTTGTCTTTGTATGCTGCTTCCTATAGTTGTGTGTGGTATAAACTATAAAAATCATATACTAGTCTTGAACCCTTTTTTTTTTTTTAATATACTGCAGTTTTATTTCAGTCGCACAAACGAAGTTAGTATATAGGAAGTTTAAATGAAACAGTGTGGTAGAAATAGCTGAGAACCAAAAAATCTAAAAAGAAAGTACACCTAAAGGATGAGAATTCAATATGTACTAGTGTTTCATCTTTAGTTTTGATTGACACTTGATGCTTGCAGATTTTGAAACTTTGAGTTCATGATGACTATTCTGAAGAGATTTCAGCACCAGCACTAAGATTTTGTACATTCAGTTGGTTTGCAATTGACTTGTTAGCCATTTACTTAGTGTATAGTACAGATTTGTCACAGGTCAGATCACAGTGTTGAAGGAAAGAAGTACCTTCCTGTAATTAGAAAGGATCCCCTGAACTGCACTCACCTTAAGACATCCAGTATACAGGAGCATGAAAACCATCATAACAGTGTGGCTCCAGGGAACATAGTTTTGATAAGGAAAATAACCTAAGCTTCTGTTTCCCATTTTAATTACTGAAATCTCTAACAGTGACAGAACTGTCACATAGGACAGTAAATGTATACAATAATTCAGTCAAACTTCTTGGAAAGAACACATTTAGCAATCTGGGATAATGCAGAATGACAAGAAATATAACGTGATTCAACACTGGTTCTTTTTGTCATTTTACACAGACATCATGTTTGTTCGTTTTTTTCTCTTTTTTTTATAATAAACTCGTTTTTTTAATGACAGAATTTTTATTTTTATTTTTTAAATTTTTGGCCGTGCAGCACGGCATGCAGGGAACTGATCTCAGTTCCCTAACCAGGATCAAACCTATTATCCCTGCAGTGGAAGCCAGAGTCTTAACCACTGGACCACCAGGGAAGTCCTGACATGTTAATATTAGACCAAAGCACAAAACGTTTAGTGCATAAACCAGTTTCTTTTTTAAGATCTAGCATTTTTATTGTAGTCTTTTATTTTCGTTTGTACCACTTATACCCAGTACTCTATCCTACTGTAGATTGTTTAACTTAATCAACAAAATCAAAAGTGATTCCTGACCAGATTTATGGGGGACATAAACATTTATATCATCAAAGTGTTTGCATAACCAAAAGTACAATAATAAATATGAAAATGCCTATTTCATTTAGAAAATAATACTTTATAAGCTTGCTGCATCTTTTTTTTTTGAATTTTTGAATTTTATTTTATTTATTTTCTTATACAGCAGGTTCTTATTAGTAATCCATTTTATACATGTTAGTGTATACATGTCAATCCCAATCGACCAATTCATCACCCCCCCACCCCCCACCCCACCACTTTCCCCCTTGGTGTCCATACATTTGTCCTCTACATCTGTGTCTCTATTTCTGCCCTGCAAACCAGTTCATCTGTACCATTTTTTCTAGGTTCCACATATATGCTTTAATATACGATATTTGTTTTTCTCCTTCTGAGTTAACTTCATTCTGTATGACCTCTAGAGCCATCCACGTCTCTACAAATGACCAAATTTCGTTCCTTTTTACGGCTGAGTAATATTCTATTGTATATATGTACCACATCTTCTTTATCCATTTGTCTGTCGATGGGCATTTAGGTTGCTTCCATGACCTGGATATTGTAAATAGTGCTGCAGTGAATATTGGGGTGCATGTGTCTTTTTGAATTACGGTTTTCTCTGGGTATATGCCCAGTAGTGGGATTGCTGGGTCATATGGTAATTCTATTTTTAGTTTTTTAAGGAACCTCCATACTGTTCTCCATAGTGGCTGTATCAATTTACATTCCCACCAACAGTGCAAGAGGGTTCCCTTTTCTCCACACCCTCTCCAGCATTTGTTGTTTGTAGATTTTCTGATGATGCCCATGCTAACTGGTGTGAGGTGATACCTCATTGTAGTTTTGATTTGCATTTCTCTAATAATTAGTGATGTTGAGCAGCTTTTCATGTGCTTCTTGGCCATCTGTCTGTCTTCTTTGGAGAGATGTCTATTTAGGGCTTCTGCCCATTTTTTGATTGGGTTGTTTGTTTTTTTAATATTGACCTGCATGAGCTGTTTAGATATTTGGGAGATTAATCCTTTGCCCGTTGATTCGTTTGCAAATGTTTTCTCCCATTCTGAGGGTTGTCTTTTCGTCTTGTTTTTATTTCTTTTGTTTTGCAAAATCTTTTAAGTTTCATTAGGTCCCATTTGTTTATTTTTGTTTTTATTTCCATTTCTCTAGGAGGTGGATCAAAAAAGAACTTGTTTTGATTTATGTCAAAGAGTGTTCTTCCTATGTTTTCCTCTAAGAGTTTTATAGTGTCCAGTCTTACATTTACGTCTCTAATCCATTTTGAGTTTCTTTTGTGTATGGTGTTCGGGAGTGTTCTAATTTCATTCTTTTACATGTAGCTGTCCAGTTTTCCCAGCACCACTTATTGAAGAGACTGTCTTTTCTTGTGTATCCTTGCCTCCTTTGTCATAGATTAGTTGACCATAGGTGCGTGGGTTTATCTGTGGGCTTTCTATCCTGTTCCATTGATCTATATTTCTGTTTTTGTGCCAATACCATATTGTCTTGATTACTGTAGCTTTGTATAGTCTGAAGTCAGGGAGTCTGATTCCTCCAGCTCCGTTTTTTTTCCCTCAAGACTGCTTTGGCTATTCGGGGTCTTTTGTGTCTCCATACAAATTTTAAGATTTTTTGTTCTAGTTCTGTAAAAAATGCCATTGGTAATTTAATAGGGATTGCATTGAATCTGTAGATTGCTTTGGGTAGTATAGTCATTTTCACAATACTGATTCTTCCAATCCAAAAACATGGTATATCTCTCCATCTGTTGCTATCATTTTTAATTTCTTTCATCAGTGTCTTATAGTCTTCTGCATACAGGTCTTTTGTCTCCCTAGGTAGGTTTATTCCTAGGTATTGTATTCTTTTTGTTGCAGTGGTAAATGGGAGTGTTTCCTTAATTTCTCTTTCAGATTTTTCATCATTAGTGTATAGCAATGCAAGAGATTTCTGTGCATTCATTTTGTATCCTACAACTTTACCAAATTCATTGATTAGCGCTCGTAGTTTTCTGGTAGCATCTTTAGGATTCTCTATGTATAGTATCATGTCATTGCAAAGAATGACAATTTTGCTTCTTCTTTTCCAATTTGGATTCCTTTTATTTCTTTATCTTCTCTGATTGCCGTGGCTAAAACTTCCAAAGCTATGTTGAATAATAGTGGCGAGAGTGGGCAACCTTGTCTTATTCCTGATCTTAGAAGAAATGGTTTCAGTTTTCACCTTTGAGAACGATGTTGGCTGTGGGTTTGTCATATATGGCCTTTATTATGTTGAGGTAAGTTCCCTCTCTGCCTACTTTCTGGAGGGTTTTTATCACAAGTGGGTGTTGAATTTTGTCGAAAGCTTTCTGTGCATCTATTGAGATGATCATATGGTTTTTATTCTCCAATTTGTTAATATGGTGTATCACACTGATTTGCATATATTGAAGAATCCTTGCATCCCTGGGATAAATCCCACTTGATCATGGTGTATGATCCTTTTACTGTGTTGTTGGATTCTGTTTTCTGGTATTTTGTTGAGGATTTTTGCATCTATATTCATCACTGATACGGTTTGTAATTTTCTTTTTTTGTTGTGTCTTTGTCTGGTTTTGGTATCAGGATGATGGTGGCCTCATAGAATGACTTTGGGAGTGTTCCTTCCTCTGTAATTTTTTGGAAGAGTTTGAGAAGGATGGGTGTTAGCTCTTCTCTAAATGTTTGATAGAATTCACCTGTGAAGCCATCTGGTCTGGACTTTTGTTTGTTGGAAGATTTTTAATCATAGTTTCAATTTCATTATTTGTGATTGGTCTGTTCATAGTTTCTATTTCTTCCTGGTTCAGTCTTGGAAGGTTATACCTTTCTAAGAATTTGTCCGTTTCTTCCAGGTTGTCCATTTTACTGGCATAGAGTGGCTTGTAGTAGTCTCTTAGGATGCTTTGTATTTCTGCGGTGTCTGTTGTAACTTCTCCTTTTTCATTTCTGATTTTATTGATTTTATTTGAGGCCTCTCCCTCTTTTTCTTGATGAGTCTGGCTAATGGTTTATCGATTTTGTTTATCTTCTCAAAGAACCAGCTTTTAGTTTTATTGATCTTTGCTGTTGTTTTCTTTGTTTCTATTTCATTTATTTCTGCTCTGATGTTTATGATTTCTTTCCTTCTGCTAACTTTGGGTTTTGTTTGTTCTTCTTTCTCTAGCTTCTTTAGGTGTAAGGTTAGATTGTTTACTTGAGATTTTTCTTATTTCTTTAGGTAGGCTTGTATAGCTATAAACTTCCCTCTTAGAACTGCTTTTGCTGCATCCCATAGGTTTTGGGTCGTCGTGTTTTCATTGTCATTTGTCTCCAGGTATTTTTTGATTTCTTCTTTGATTTCTTCAGTGATCTCTTGGTTATTTAGTAACGTATTGTTTAGCCTCCATGTGTTTGTGTTTTTTATGTTTTTTCCCCTGTAATTCATTTGTAATCTCATAGCATTGTGGTCAGAAAAGATGCTTGATATGATTTCAATTTTCTTAAATTTACTGAGGCTTGATTTGTGACCCAGGACGTGATCTATCCTGGAGAATGTTCTGTGCGCACTTGAGAAGAAAGTGTAATCTGCTGTTTTTGGATGGAATGTCCTATAAATATCAATTAAATCTATCTGGTCTATTGTGTCATTTAAAGCTTCTGTTTCCTTATTTATTTTCATTTTGGATGATCTGTCCATTGGTGTAAGTGAGGTGTTAAAGTCCCCCACTATTATTGTGTTACTGTCGATTTCCTCTTTTATAGCTGTTAGCAGTTGCCTTATGTATTGAGGTGCTCCTATGTTGGGTGCATATATAATTGTTGTATCTTCTTCTTGGATTGATCCCTTGATCATTATGTAGTGTCCTTCCTTGTCTCTTGTAACATTCTTTATTTTAAAGTCTATTTTATCTGATATGAGTATTGCTACTTCAGCTTTCCTTTGATTTCCATTTGCATGGAATATCTTTTTCCATCCCCTCACTTTCGGTCTGAATGTGTCCGTAGGTCTGAAGTGGGTCTCTTGTAGACAGCATATATATGGGTCTTATTTTTGTATCCATTCAGCAAGCCTGTGTCTTTTGGTTGGAGCATTTAATCCATTTATGTTTAAGGTAGTTATCGATATGTGTGTTCCTATAACCATTTTCTTAATTGTTATGGGTTTGTTTTTTTTTGTTTTTTTTTTTTAATTTATTTATTTATTTATTTTTGGCTGTGTTGGGTCTTCATTTCTGTGTGAGGGCTTTCTCCAGTTGCGGCGAGCGGGGCCCACTCCTCATCGCGGTGCGCGGGCCTCTCACTCGTGGCCTCTCTTGTTGCGGAGCACAGGCTCCAGACGCGCAGGCTCAGTAGTTGTGGCTCACGGGCCCAGTTGCTCCGTGGCATGTGGGGTTTTCCCAGACCAGGGCTCGAACCCGTGTCCCCTGCATCGGCAGGCAGACTCTCCACCACTGCGCCACCAGGGAAGCCCTATGGGTTTGTTTTTGTAGGTCCTTTTCTTCTCTTGTGTTTCCCACTTAGAGAAGTTCCTTTAGCATTTGTTGTAAAGCTGGTTTGGTGGTGCTGAATTCTCTTAGCTTTTGCTTGTCTGTAAAGCTTTTGATTACTCTATCGAATCTAAATGAGATCCTTGCCGGGTAGAGTAATCTTGGTTGTAGGTTCTTCCCGTTCATCACTTTAAGTATATCATGCCACTCCCTTCTGGCTTGTAGAGTTTCTGCTGAGAAATCAGCTGTTAAGCTTATGGGAGTTCCCTTGTGATTTGTCATTTTTCCCTTGTTGCTTTCAGTAATTTTTCTTTGTCTTTAATTTTTATCAGTTTGATTACTATGTGTCTCGACATGTTTCTCCTTGGGTTTATCCTGCCTGGGACTCTCTTTGCTTCCCAGACTTGGGTGGCTATTTCCTTTCCCATGTTAGGGAAGTTTTCGACTATAATCTCTTGAAATATTTTCTTGGGTCCTTTCTCTGTCTCTTCTCCTCCTGGGACCCCTATAATGCGAATGTTGTTGCATTTAATGTTGTCCCTTAGGCTGTCTTCATTTCTTTTCATTCTTTTTTTTTATTCTGTTCCTCAGCAGTGAATTCCATCATTCTGTCTTCCAGGTCACTTATCCGTTTTTCTGCCTCATTTATTCTGCTATTGATTCCTTCTAGTGCTTTTTTCATTTTAGTTATTGTTCATCTCTGTTTGTTTGTTCTTTAATTCTTGTATGTTGTTCTTTAATTCTTCTAGGTCTTTGTTAAAGATTTCTTGCATCTTCTCAATTTTTGTCTCCATTCTTTTTCTGAGGTCCTGGATCATCTTCACTATCATTATTCTGAATTCTTTTTCTGGAAGGTTGCCTGTCTCCATTTAGTTGTTTTTCTGGGGTTTTATCTTGTTCCTTCATCTGGTACATAGCCCTCTGCCTTTTCCTCTTGTCTGTCTTTCTGTGAATGTGGTTTTTGTTCCACAGGCTGCAGGATTGTAGTTTTTCTTGCTTCTGCTCTCTGCCCTCTGGATGCTTGCTGCATCTTTAATGTCTTTACTAGTGGGTGACAATGAGTAGTTGATAGAAAAAAACGAACTATATACTTGAATTATGGTAATGCATCCATCACAGGTTAATCTAAATATGAAGTTTCTATAGAAACAGGAACTGTTTTAACAAGAAAATTATGTTCCCTCTTTCAAACCTCTTTGAAATGGTAATGGTTGCAAACCTGCAGCATTTAAAAAACTATGCTGCAGCCCTCTTGCGAGAACACCAGAATCACAACTAGCTGCTGGACAGTCATCGACAGGAAGACACTGGAACTCACCAAAAAAGATACCCCACATCCAAAGACAAAGGAGAAGCCACAATGAGATGGTAGGAGGGACGCAATCAGAGTGAAATCAAATCCCATAACTGCTGGGTGGGTGACTCACAGACTGGTGAACACTTACACCACAGAAGTCCACCCACTGGAGTGAAGGTTCTGAGCCCCACATCAGGCTTCCCAACCTGGGGGTCCGGCAACGGGAGGAGGAATTCATAGAGAATCAGACTTTGAAGCCTAGTGGGAATTGATTGCAGGACTTCGACAGGACTGGGGGAAACAGAGACCCCACTGTTGGAGGGCGCACACAAAATAGTGTGCACATCGGGACCCAGGAGAAGGAGCAGTGACCCCGGGGGAGACTAAACCAGACCTACCTGCTGGTGTTGGAGGGTCTCCTGCAGAGGCGGGGGGTGGCTCTGTTTCACCGTGGGGACAAGGACACTGGCAGCAGAAGTTCTGGGAAGTACTCCTTGGCGTGAGCCCTCCCAGAGTCCGTCATTAGCCCCACCAAAGAGCCCAGGTAGGCTCCAGTGTTGGGTTGCCTCAGGCAAAACAACCAACAGGGAGGGAACCCAGCCCCACCCACCAACAGTCAAGTGGATTAAAGTTTTACTGAGCTCTGACCACCACAGCAACAGTCAGCTCTACCCACCACCAGAGCCTCCCATCAAGCCTCTTAGATAGCCTCAACCACCATAGGGCAGACAGCAGAAGCAAGAAAAACTACAGTCCTGCAGCCTGTGGAACAGAAACCACATTTACAGAAAGATAGACAAGATGAAAAGGCAGAGGACTATATACCAGATGAAGGCACAAGAAAAAACCCCAGAAAAACAACTAAATGAAGTGGAGATAGGCAACCTTCCAGAAAAAGAATTCAGAATAATGATAGTGAAGATGATCTAGGACCTCGGAATAAGAATGGAGGCAAAGATTGAGAAGTTGCAAGAAATGATTAACAAAGACTTAGAAGAATTAAAGAACAAACAAACAGAGATGACCAATACAATAACTGAAATGAAAACTACACTAGAAGGAATCAATAGCAGAATAACTGAGGCAGAAGAACGGATAAGTGACCTGGAAGACAGAATGGTGGAATTCACTGCTGCGGAACAGACTAAAGAAAAAAGAATGAAAAGAAATGAAGACAGCCTAAGAGACCTCTGGGAAAACATTAAATGCAACAACATTTGCATTATAGGGGTCCCTGAAGGAGAAGAGAGAGAGAAAGGACCAGAGAAAATATTTCAAGAGATTATAGTCGAAAACTTCCCTAACATGGGAAAGGAAATAGCCACCCAAGTCCAGGCACTGTTGGTGGGAATGTAAATTGATACAGCCACTATGGAGAACAATATGGAGGTTCCTTAAAAAACTAAAAATAGAATTACCATATGACCCAGCAATCCCACTACTGGGCATATACCCAGAGAAAACCATAATTCAAAAAGACACATGCACCCCAATGTTCATTGCAGCACTATTTACAATTGCCAGGTCATGGAAGCAACCTAAATGCCCATCGACAGACGAATGGATAAAGAAGTTGTGGTACATATATACAATGGAGTATTACTCAGCCATAAAAAGGAACGAAATTGAGTCATTTGTTGAGACGTGGATGGATCTAGAGACTGTCATACAGAGTGAAGTAAGTCAGACAGAGAAAAACAAATATCGTATATTAACGCATGTATGTGAAACCTAGAAAAATGGTACAGATGAACCGGGTTGCAGGGCAGAAGTTGAGACACAGATGTAGAGAACAAACGTATGGACACCGAGGGTGGCAAACTGCAGTGGGGTGGGGATGGTGGTGTGCTGAATTGGGCGATTGGGATTGACATGTATACAGTGAGGTGTATAAAATTGATGACTGAGTAATAAAAAAAAAAAAAAAGACTATGCTGTCAACAAGCTGTGTCTTACGAACCTATATTAAGAAATCCAGAAAGCAGGTGGAAGTGGATTCTTCAAAATTTTAGTAAAACTACTGATAACCAAAGATTTCAAAGGAGATATAGCATATAAGTCAAGTATCAATCAAGGTGGAGAGCATGGAGAATTGTTGATTTCCTAAATTTTCAAAAATTTTATCATTGCATATAGAGGAATTCTCCCTTATTTTAATTTTAGAAGTTTCAAAGAAAATGGAGTGGATTACATACACAAATGTGAATGCCCACACAAACACGCACACACGCATACACACAGTGGTAAGAAGAGTATATAGTTCCTTCTTCCCACCACCTACGTCTCACTACCACTGAGCTGTACCTCCTGTAGGCACAGCTCTTTGGACTGTTTATATCCTTATCTTTGTATGGTGCTTCCTATAGTTGTGCATAGTATAAACTGTAAAAATTATATCCTAGTCTTGAACCCTTTCTTAAAAGCAAGGATTGAGTCATGCTATGTTCTCAATTTTATGGCTGACATATAGTAGTCAGTTTGTTGTGTTGACTGTGATGCTATTTTATAGTTCTTAAGTTTAACTTCCATATGTTAACTTCAGCAGGTTTATTCTGATAGATGCTAGAACACTAGCAGATTAAGTCACAGATGATCTTTCTTCCCACTTTAGCATGAATTCAAGTAGTTCTGAACAAAGTCAGAATTTATAAGATGATAGATTGTGTATTTCTATTTCTGCTGTAACAGAATTGCCATAAACTTGTATCTTAAAACAACATACATTTTATTTTCTTACTGTTCTTGAAGGCTGAAGTTTGAAATCAGTTTTACTGTGTTAGAGTCAAAGTGTGGGCAGGTCTTGTTCCTTCTGGAGGCTCTGAGGAGAGAATCCATTTTCTTTTTCTTTTTCTTTTTCTTTTTTTCCAGCTTATAGTAGCCACCTGCATTCCTTGGCTTGTGTCTCTGTCTCCAAAGCACATTACTCTAATCTCTGCTTTCATTGTCAATTGCCTTCTCCTCTTCTGTAGTCTAATCTTCTTCTGCCTGCATCTTGTTAGATCACTTGTGATGACATTTATGGCCTATCAAATAATCCAGGACAGCATACCCATCTCAAGATCCTTAATTTAATCACACTCGCGAAATCTCCTTTGCTGTATAAAGTGACACAGGTTTTCCAAGCATTAGGACCTAGATATCTTTGGGGGCCGTTATTGCAACCACATATTGTAATAACGAAGCACCTTTAAGTTTTTTTGCATATTAATGCTTATTTTCTCTTCCTAAATAAGGTATCATTTTTCCCCAATGTAATAACTTAGTGGAATAACTTATTTTACTCAGCTCTTAATGCTCATTTCTTTGTTCTTGTCTATGATATATGAATGAGTAGTTCCCATGTAGGCATCGTGTACAATTTCCTTATTTTTTCTGAAGAATATTTCTTAATGTTGTTGTTTTGTGTTGTAGTTGGTGTAATACGGTGCCCAGTATGCCGCCAAGAATGCAGACAGATAGACCTTGTGGATAATTATTTTGTGAAAGATACATCTGAAGCTCCTAGCAGTTCTGATGAGAAATCAGAACAGGTATGCTTCTCAATTTTTCTTTATATTCCTATCTTGATATGAAAATATGAATTATAAGAAAACATGCTTGAATTGTTACATAATTTAGGGTAGTTATGCCTTAGTTTCATCTTTCAAATTGAAAATGAAGGATATCTTTATTCTACACCCTCAGACCTGGTTAAATGAGATTAAAAGTCATTACTTAAAGATTCAAATCTTATATAGATTTTGTGTTCTGAGACTTTTTTTTACCTACCTGAATGTTTGATCTGGATGGGAAAGGATTTTGTTGAAGAGAAATGGGTAACAAAATAATTTTATTCTAGGTACAGTGAATTAGTATATTTCAGAGCAAGTTAGAAAGTTTTCACCTTTTTATTTTGTGGATCTGTATTTTGTAAATTTAATGTAGCTTAGTATTTATTTCCTCCTTTAGGTATGTACTAGTTGTGAAGACAATGCAAGTGCAGTTGGCTTTTGTGTAGAATGTGGAGAGTGGCTATGTAAGACATGTATTGAAGCACATCAAAGAGTAAAATTCACTAAAGATCACTTGATCAGGAAGAAAGAAGATGTCTCAGGTAAGATAGAAGCAGTTTTAATGATTACTATTAATCTTCCTCTTTTGCCTCTATAGCATTTCTACTTATCTTTATAAGCTTTTGATACCAATATCAGTAAGAATTTAGAAAGTTAGACAAAAATTTTGTTTAGTTTAAAAATATGTGTTTTATTTTACTGCAGAGTCTGTTGGAGCATCTGGTCAGCGCCCTGTTTTCTGCCCTGTACACAAACAAGAACAGTTGAAACTTTTCTGTGAAACATGTGATAGGCTGACATGTAGAGACTGTCAGCTATTGGAACACAAAGAACATAGGTACAGAAGTCATAATTGCTTATCAAGAAATATTATAAAAAGTTCTTGTAAAATTATTTTTCCTAAAGCAAGTATTTATTCTATGATTTTGTTAGCATTTTAAAATTATCAGTTTTGTGTGTTTTATGTCTTAGAGCAAGATATATTTTTGATAAATTATTTAATGGTTTCCATATTCATATCTAATTGTTTTATGGATATTTGTTGAAAATGTATCAGTACATGGATTTGGGTTGCAAGAATGGAGTTATATTATTTCTTTGTATGCAATGCCTCTGGTTCAGATACACTTTTTTTCAAGTGTTCTATGGGATTTAGGCTCTGGGCTGTCGTCTTAAAAGGTAATATTTCCATGGGTGTGGCTAAGTGATACCCATTTTAACATCAAAGCATAAATATACTTTCATATTGGATATACAGTTTGTAGAAAAACTAGGGATTTATAAGCATCTAAGTAGCATAGTTACTAATTCATTAATACATAGCTTTGTATTTCAACCTTCTTTTACCCTCAGGATACAATAGTATTCACTTATCACCAGCCTGTTACATCTGAACTGTTCTGGAAAGTACTGAAATTTCTAGTCAGGTGTTAAGTTTGATTAACCACACTTAAATATTTGTTTTTTAACTCTAGGATGTCTTAGAGCTTTTAGTTCATTAGAGCCATTGGAATTTTTTCGAATCCTCTAAAAGAAGGGGATACATTAATTCTGTTCACTAACAAGTACTGCATCTGTAGTTTGTGCCAGGCAGTTTGCCTAATGGTGCATGTTTGTTTAATTCACACCAACCACCCATGCAGTGTTGGTACTGATATCCTGACTGTTTTAAAGGTGAGCGAGAGTTCTCACAGAAAGCTTTAGTAATCTGTACAAGGTGTCCCCATAAGTGGTAGAGCCAGGATTTGAACACAGGCATTTGGACTCCAGATCTGTTTTAGCCCATATGCTCATTTTCTCCCATGTGGTATTCAGAATATAGAATACAGTGTATGGAATCTTTCAAACTTGACCTCATAGAGGTAATGCTCTGTTTTCTTTTTCAAGGCACCTCTTACTGTTCTACAGAACATTTGTGTAGAAATGCTACTTTAAACTTTTGTATCCTTTGTTACAAAATGTCTCATCTTACTTATGAATTGGCTAATGTTTTGCTTGAGGTGACTAATCTTGTGAATGCCTTCACCTGAGGTCCAAATCTTACCCTTGTCTTGTAATCTCAGTAAGACATTAAATTACTTTCTCACAGCTGCAGTCAGATCTTTGAGCGTTTAGATTTCTTATGGCTTTTTACATTGATGGTGCGAAACAAAAAGAATAGGAACGTGACATCCTTTATCCTGTGAACGAATAGCTTCAACCACTCCTCTCAAAGTTTAGCCATGATCCATTCTTCCCTTTCCTTCACCACTTTCCTTTACTACTCATATCCAAGTCCTAATTATCTCTTGAATGTTATTCCCTTTTCTTTCGTTTGTTCACACTGTAGTTTTCCTAGATAGACTATGGCAGAACCAATGGCACTGGACGTAAAAGCCTAGGTTCCTGTTACTACAACACATTTACAGCTAGTCTCCCTGCTTTGAGTTTTATATTGTCAAATTCATTCTGTCCACATTGCTGCCAGTATCATTTGGCTAACATGTAGTTAAGCCCCACCCACCCCACCCCCTTTAAAAACACCCTTCAAAGATACCCCATAGTCAAAGTTTAAAGTTTTCATTATTGAGTCTTACCAGATTCTTTCTCTTTATCATCTGTACAAAAGTTAGGAAACAGTCCACAAGACCACCCTCTCTTCTAATACCAGCTGCAGAGTTCAATAAAAACCCAAACATAGGGGATAACAGCATGCAGTCCACCTCATTAATATGATTTGTTATTACTTATACCTTCTTCAGTTAGAGTGGTGGCCTTGTAAACAGGATGCTTTCTGTTCACCTTGGAACCACCATCCATAAACCAAGCAGCTCTTTGTTAGCTAGTAGACTTTATAGAGCACCACCTATGTGATCGTAGCATTCAGCAGCTCCTCTGGTGGTTCAGAAGTTATATTTAGAGGAAAAGAGGCCAGCTACCTGCTCATAAATACAGTAAATACTTCTTTGCATCCTCCTGGTCGCATGTTCCTGCACAAACCATCTCTGTTTATGTGGAACGCTTCTGGGCCTTGCCTTCCTCATTAGAGTGTTCCCCTGTCACCCAAAACATTTTGAGTATTTCAGGTTTCATGGTTATTTTGTGTCCTTCAATCATAGAGTCAGTCTCAGTGCCGAATGGCAAGCTAGTAATTTTCTCTTAAATGACATAAATTTTACCATGGTATCCAGAACTTCTCTGGTCCAAAATCCTGGTGGGTCTGTGCTGAGTGGCACTGAGAGGTTTTGCCATAAGTTTCAGTCTGCGTAGGTACGTGTTGCTGACACTTCCAAAATCATGTCCGAGTGTGGATCACAGGGGCCCAAAAGCATCATGAGAAAGACTGCTTTTTTGCAGTTCAGACATGGCCTGCTTTTGTGCAGGCCCCCGTTCAAATATGACCTTCTTTTGGGTAGTTGTATTGATTGGTGCTGGTAATATTCCCAGATATGGAGTGTGTGTTCTTCAAAATTTAAATATACCAACCAAATGTTGGCTTCTTGTTTAGTTCTAGGGGTAGGTGGCAGAACCAGTTTATTTTTTTTCACCTGTGGAATGTCATGGGTGGCTCCTGCCTAGGTTATTCCTAAGAATTTCACCAGTTTGGACAAGTCCTTGGACTTTTGCTATATTTAGCAACAGCCTCTGTTGGTCATGTGTGTCGCCGTTGCATCTGAGTCAGTCTTACCTTCATCTTTAGTTTCTGATATTATCATGAAATTAATATAGTATATTATTACACTCAGGACCTGCATCAAGTCTAAATCTCTTCTAAACAAATCATACCAGTCAGCTGGTGAATTGAAATAACCCTGTGGCAGTATAGTAAACATAAATTAGGGTCCTTCCACATCAAGGAAAATTGCTGTTGGCTCTTTTTCAGAGTTAGAAAAAAAAATTTGCATGTTCAATCACTGAGTGCCACTCTTTTTTAGTCTGCTGTATATATTTTTTGTATTGTTGAAACCATATCAAGGACTGCTGATGCTATGGTGGCACTACTTTATTCAAACTTTAATAGTCTGCTGTTACTCTTGATGAAACATTTACTTTTTTCACAGGCTACACATGGTTATTGTACAAAGAATTCATTGGTACTAGCACTCCAGCTTCTAATTTGTCATTGAAGTCGTAATCTCATTTTATCCATCAGGTATCCTATACTGTCTCAGGTCTACAACTTCTGTGGACTTGGACGGTTTTGTTTTTTTAAAAAAATATTTATGTATGTATGTATTTTGCTGTGCCAGGTCTTAGTTGTGGCACGTGGGATCTTCCAAGTTGCGACATGCGGGAATCTTCAAGTTGCGGCATGCAGAATCTTTAGTAGCAGCATGCGAACTCTTAGTTGCGGCATGTGGGATCTAGTTCCTTACCCAGGGATCGAACCCGGGCTGCCTGCATTGGGAGCGCAGAGTCTTAGCCACCGGACCACCAGGGAAGTCCCTGGACTTGGACAGTTTTAGTGGTTTCCATGTACCATGTCTAATCAAGACTCGCCTGAAGGTGAACTGGTATGTCTTCTGTTTTACAGTACCAGTCAGACATAATATCCATTCCAATGACATAGTCACATAAAGGAGAGATGTAACTACTTCACATAAAGTCTGTTCATATATTCCAACTTTCATCACCTTAATCCTATCAACCATCCCTCTCCTCCCAATCTAACCTTAGCTCCCATTAGGTCTTCAGCAGGTTTTAGAATCATAGCACATTGGGCTCCCATGTCAGGGAGTCCCGGAAATGTCTCTTATCCACCCCCTGGCTATTTTACCCACACAAGTGCATATTGCCTTGTGTTTTCCAGCTGGGGTTTGAGCCAGAAGATCCTGGCCTCTCCTTCAGTTTTCAGGTTGATCCATGGAATCGTTGCTCCAGGCAGTACAAGGTCAGGTTTCTCATTGTCATCTTTGCCCTCCAGCTTTTAAAATTTCTTCATACTGGGGTAAATACAACAGTTGTTTAATGCCCTTTAATGTTGGGGACCAGCAGTGGCTCCCATTGGTCCACCCAACTTCCAAGAGTGCTACGTTAAGACCTTTGTTTCAACCCCATCATTGTCTGCTTTATTCACCACCTCCCCTCCCCCCTCCCCTTTTTAACAGCCACCTAAAGATTTCCATCCTGCTGGGGTAAATCCCTTGACTCTCCCCTTTGTCTTTCCCTATTTTCTCATGAATCACTATAGTTTTCTTAACATCTGTAAGGCCCATAAAGCTGAGACAAATCTAATAAGGCTTCTCAGATTATTGCTAGGTTTTGCAGCAGTAAAATTACATGGGGGTGCCCATGTACAAGGGTCCCCCTTAATCACATTATTTACCTTGACCTTAGTAGGAGGCATACTCAGTAGACGAACATCCTGCTCTGCATAATGCTAATCTGGCGTGGCTTGCGTAAGAAGCATATCAGCCACTTCTTCTGGGGAGTTCTATTTGGCATTTATAGGAGAAGGGCAATCACCTGTCTGAGGGTAAAAAAAAACTTCACAGGGGCTTTTATCCAGTCCACCAAGCTAGCTGTCCCCTTAGGAATCACCTGCTGTGTGTCTAGATTATGTGTAGCCATCTGTGGTTCCGTAGTGAGCTGTGGGTCCTGCATCAGCTCAAACATTGCTGTTCTATTCTGCAGCATTCAAAATCAACAATACTGCCTCTAAGTAATCAGTCACTCTTACAATATTTTAGTAAAGGTTTTTTTCAGGAAGCATACAATGTCAATCCACAAAATGAGATAATTCCTTAGCATTGTAAACTCTGGTTTCATTAGTTTCTTGATTTTGTCTTTCCTCAACCGGACTACTTTGTGACTGGAAGTCATAGAGGTGCTGTCTATTTTCCCAGCATAATTTTTCCCTTTGGAATGGCCCTGAGGCTAGTGGCTGTAGCTCAGACTGGCTGAAATCTAAACTTTGCCCAGTGTCAGGATCTGTCCCAGTACACTCTTCATTTTAGCTGCTACAGATAACAGTAACCAAGGAATTGTTTAATTACCTTGTTTCCTATTAGTTTGCATTTCCTTGTTTATCCAGGGAGTCAACTCCTAGGGAGTTGGAGCTACAGTTTCTAAGTTCTTTCTGTTGGTAACTTTTACCTCTAATAACTGCAGCTGTAGTTCCATACCATGAGTGACTAGATAGTCATCCAGGAATCAAAGGTTCATAACCCTTGTCATCTTTTCCTTCCTCTTCCCAACCAAAAGTTTCAATGAGTCAGGATGGTTCTAGTGAATCTCACTTTTGACGCCAACTATGAAGTTAGGGAACAATTCACGGGTCCTCCCTCACTTCTGACACCAACTGCAGAATTTGGGGGTCCCCAAAACCATTCGCGCTTCCTTTTTTTTTTTAATTTATCTTATTCATTCTCACTTCTGACACCAGTTGCAAGTTCAGGATTTCTTAAGACTACCCTCAGATTCATTCATTTCTTAGAACTCACTGAAAGATGTATACTGACAGTTAACATTTATTACAGTGAAAGGATACAGATTAAAATCATCCAAGGGAAAGACATGGAGCAGAGTAGTCTAGGAGAGTTCTAAATGTGGAACTCCCAGTTGTGTCTTCTCAGTGGAATTCTTTTTTTTTGTTTAATATTTATTTTGGCTGCGCTGAGTCCCAGCTGCGGCGTATGGGATCTTCAGTTGTGGCATGCCAAGCCTTAGCTGCGGCATGCGTGCAGGGTCTAGTTCCCTGACCAGGGATCGAACCCGGGACTCCAGTGCTGGGAGCGGGGAGTCCCACTCACTGGACCACCAGGGAAGCCCCCTCAGTGGAATTTTTAATGTAGTTAACTCCTCCTAGCAATGATGTGTGACAGCATGAAGAGAATATTGCCAACCAAGGAGGCTTGCATGAGCCTTGGTGTCCAGAATTTTTTTTGGAACTCTGTCATGTAGATGTAGTTCACTGGCCACGTGATTGACTGGTTTCCAGCCCCTTCTGAGGTTGAGCTGATACTGTGTGACCTGAAGACCCTACCATAAATCATATCATTAGCATATGGCCTAAGGCCCCAAGTAAACAAAGATACTTTTGTAAGACAGTACATTTCAAGGGCTTAGAGATGCCCTCCCAGCTGCTGAGGGCAAAGGCCAGACTTCTCTTTGGGCAAGGTTAAATTCTTTAGTATACAATCTGTTATCTCCTATTTGCACTCTTACAGTACATAGCCCCCTGTTTTAAACTTCTCTGCCTTTACAAATGCTATTTCTTAACTTACAGAACACTGTCAGGAGAACTATTTCTAAAAGCCAGTTTACTTCTGTGTCTTGTCTTCCCTAACACTTTCGTTCCATCTTACCCACCCCGTTTCCCTGTCTGGACTTCAGGCCTTTTAGGGCTAGTTCTTTAAGGGGCTTAGCTTCTCATATGCTTATTGATCAAGTCAGGTTTCCCACCTCTTCTTGAGTCACTCATGCAATTATGATAATATATATTTTCTTAGAAAATCCCACCATTTAGTAGAGGTTTTAAAAACATACTTGCGGGCTTCCCTGATGGTGCAGTGGTTAAGAATCCGCCTGCTATTGCAGGGGACACGGGTTCGAGCCCTGGTCTGGGAAGATCCCACATGCCACGGAGCAACTAAGCCCGTGCACCACAACTACTGAGCCTGCGCTCTAGGGCCCGCGAGGCACAACTACTGAGCCCGTGTGCCGCAACTACTGAAGCCCATGCGCCTAGAGCCCGTGCTCCACAACAAGGGAAGCCACCACAATGAGAAGCCCACGCACCACAACGAAGAGTAGCCCCCGCTCGCTGCAACTAGAGAAAGCCCACACACAGCAACAAAGACCCAATGCAGCCAAAAATAAATAAATAAAATAAATAAATAATTTTTTTAAAAAGCCATTAAGAAAAGTTTAAAAATAAATAAAAATAAAAAAAATAAAAACATACTTGCTTAGAAATAGACCATAAAGATTTTACAAAAATCTGTGTTTCTATCTCTTTCTTGTTTATAATGTTGAATAGCTGAGTTTATTTCCTTATTCTTTATTAGCCTAGCCATAGATTTGAGTCTCTCATTGGTCATTTTATTTTTTTAAGATTTTTTTGTTGTGGACCATTTTTAAAGTCATTACTGAATTTGTTACAATATTGCTCTGTTTTATATTTTGGTTTTCTGGCTGCGAGGCATGTGGGACCTTAGCTCCCTGACCAGGGATCGAACCTGCACCCCCTACGTTGAAAGGTGAATTCTTAACCACTGGACCCAGGGAAGTCCCTATTGGTCATTTTAGTGATCCAGTTTTTGAAATTGTTTATTCTTTTTTTAAGTATTCTAACTCTCAGAGTTCTCTTTTATTTTTATTCTTTGCTTAGCTTCATTTCGTTGTACTTCTTTTAGTTTCTTATGTTGAATCTTGACTTTATCAAAAAGATGTGAATTTTTCATTTATTTATTTATTTATCTATCTATCTATTTATTTATTTATTGCTGCATTGGGTCTCATTGCTGTGCACGGGCTTTCTCTAGTTGCGGCGAGTGGGGGCTACCCTTCATTGCGGTGCGTAGGCTTCTTATTGCAGTGGCTTCTCTTGTTGCAGAGCACAGGCTCTAGGCACACAGGCTTCAGTAGTTGTGGCACGTGGGCTCAGTAGTTGTGGCTCGCGGGCTCTGGAGCGCAGGCTCAGTAGTTGTGGCTCACGGGCTTAGTTGCTCTGCGGCATGTGGGATCTTCCCGGACCAGGGCTCAAACCTGTGTCCCCTGCATTGGCGGGAGGATTCTTAACCACTGAACCACCAGGGAAGCCCGTGAATTTTTCTTTGATTAAAATTTAGCCTCATTCCAGAATCATTATTGACTTACCTACTCTATATAAGAATCTTGGGTCCCCTGCCACCCACCTACCCTTTTAAAGGTGATTGTTGCATAGTATAGTGATACAGATAACGAACTTTGGTGTGTGTGTGTGCGAGTGTGTATCTTCAAACGGAGAAAATGTAGTACCTTCCTTATAAGATGGCTGTGAGGATTGAGTTGGGAATTGTACCTGTAAAGTGCTTAACACAGTAAGGGCTCAATAATAGTCTGTTACACTTCATTTATTTATGGCCATGCTGGGCGGCTTGTGGGAATTCCCCGACCAGGGATTGAACCTGGGCCCTCAGCGGTGGAAGCCCTGAGTCCTAACTACTGGACCACCAGGGAATTCCCTATTTCTTTTCTTTTTAAAAAAAACACTTTATTGAGATCTTTGGTTTTCTTTATGGCCTCGTAAGTTGTTTTCAAAAAGGAAAGCATCTATAGAACTTTATGAAATTTTGTACCTCAAAGCACTTCATGGTTTCTAGCTAAACCATGACGTTATCCCTCCTACTTCTAGTAATTCTCTTCACAGTAAATAAATAAAAAATGTATAGACTTATAAAGGACAAGAATGAGAGAAGAGACACCAATGGAGGTTTCAGTTAATTTTTCAAAACCAGGGAAATGGATTGAATATTTGTTGGATCTGATAATTTACCTAGTAGAGTTGAGCCAACTACAACCCAAGGGCATGCGAATGAGATATAAAGGAAGCCACTTGATTTATTTCCCAGAAACCTATGGTGGCTCAGGATCTAGAGGTGATAGGTATCACAAAAGTTGGGCTTATTCTCTGGATAAGTAAAATCAGAGGCCCTGGACTTGGGGATATTAGGTCTAGATTGAGGGTGGGGATGAGGTACTTGGCTGAAATTGGGGAGATTAAAGGATCAATCTGCACAATAAACTGTGAGACGTTCACTTACCTCGACTTGCTTCCAGATTGCCAGTAGTGAACTTTTCCATTTCACTATTCTTCCCTACTCTGCTTTCTGGAATTAGAGGCTTTGTCACTCTCTGGAGAAAGTGAATAACTAGAAGAGGCCTCCTAATGTTGCCATTTGGGGTTCATTTCTGATGAAAAAGATTGCCTTACAGTGAAGCCCATCAGTTCATAAGTTCTGCTCTCTCTTTCACACATGATTCTGAGCAGTTTTAAAGTATATTTAGGGACTTCTTGGTCATCCAGTGGCTAAGACTCCCATTCCCAGTGCAGGGGGCCTGGGTTTGATCCCTGATCAGGAAACTAGATCCCACATGCCTCAACTAAGAGTTTGCATGTTAAAACGAAGATCCTGTGTGCCGCCGATAGTGAGAGGCCCGCGCACCGCGATGAAGAGTGGCCCCTGCTTGCCACAACTAGAGAAAGCCCTCGCACAGAAAACGAAGACCCAACACAGCCAAAAATTTTAAAAATAAATTAATTAATTAATTTTTTTTAAAAAGTATTTAAAACAAAAGATCCTGTGTGCCGCAACTAAGACCCAGTGCAGCCAAATAAATAAGTAAATACTAAAATATTAAAGTATATTTAAATATAAAAGGATATGAATGGATGGAAGGATCATCTGACATTTGATGAGAGCTACTGTCATATGCCATCCATTGTGGGATAGTTGAGAATTCTCAACTTCTCTCTCTCTTGTCTGGCTTCAAATATAGAGACTGTAAAAGCTAAGTATTTCCTTCCTCAGCATTCCTGGCGTTAGGGTACCTCTGATCCACAGTTTATGCCCCCAAAATAGAAACAGAATTCTGTTTAGAGGGTGATTTTCAGAAAGTTTTTACCTTCCTGACAAAAGGGACAGATGTTGCTGGTGTCATCCATCTTCCTCCTTTTTCCTTCCTTGAATTTGGATGTGATGCCTGGAATTCTGACACCATTATATACTCATGAGGATAAAGCCAAGATCATCTCAGTGATTCTAACTTTGATGTTGTTAAACTAACACCATCAACTGCCTACATTTGGTCTTGTTACATGAGCCACTATTAGTCCCTACAGCTGTACATGTTTCTGATTGACACAGCTGCCCACATGAAAGGACATAACATAATACAGGAGCAAAAGGAAGTGTGAAATAAAAATTATGATGTTCTGAAAAATGGCAAGCTATTGGTCACAAATTAAGGACAGAATCTCCACAAAAGGAGTAATTAAAGGGACTTCCCCAGAGGTCAGGTGGTTAAGACTTCACGCTTCTGCTTCTACTTCAGGGGGTGCAGGTCCGATCCCTGGTCGGGTTTGATGCCTGTTCAGGGAGCTAAGATCCCACATGCCGAGCAATGTGGCACCCCCCCCCCAAAAAAAATAAGAAAGAACTCTTGGAAGTATGATAGGTGAAAAAAATCAATAGGTTTGGTAGATAAATTCTATTTAGTCCCCTAGAAAATAAGACAAAAAGACTTTAAAAAGATTTAAAAATTACAAGAGATCAACTGCCAGCTAGTACAAATTATAGAAAAAGAAATGAAAGAAATTATCAAATAAATAATACAAGAAATTCTCCTACGAACCTAGAATTGCCAATCTGAAATGACCCATTTAATGCCCAGTATGCTGATAGTAAAAGGCTTCTATCAAAGCTGTGTATTATCATCATAAAATGGCGATATGCTATGGGTTAAAATGAAGATCAACAGAGTTTCCAAAGAATCGAAGTAGGTAACCTGCAATGAATTGGAAACCTAAATATGATCTTTAAAAATAGCAATACTAGGAGGTAGAAGATGCTGGAACTGTAACTTCAAAAGTTGCGGGGTGATAAAAAAAAATGTTTAAAAAAAAGTTGTGGGGTGAGAGGGAAAGATTTTCAACCTAGAATTCTATATCTAAACTATTAATCAATGTGAGAGTAAGATGTACACATTCTTCAGCATGCAAGGATTCAGAAACTGCCTCCCATACACCTCTTTCTGGAGAGCTATTAGAGAATGTGATCCACAGAAATGTTAATAAACCAAGAAAGTGAATGGGAATGCCCAGAATGACAGCTGTGCAGGAGCTAGTTTAGACTGAAGCATGAGGACTAAGGACCCCATTAAGGATGTCTCCAGGAAAAAAATGGAACCACGTCTATTAAATTTGTTATATTAGGTCATTTGAAAAATAATATTGACAAGTTTTTGACATACCTGATGGAACATGAGAAACATTAGGAATCAGTACATTGAGAATTAAGTCAACTCCAAAAGAAAAAAAATTCAAGAAAAGAAATTACTCTTATTATACTCCTTGGCTCATTGTTGGACAACGTTTACAATCATTTATTAATTCAACAAATAGTTGCATGCTTATTGAGTGCCGGGCATGGTATATTTCAGTGAACAAAGTGAAGTCACTGTCCCCAAGGACTTAATTTTTCATGGTAGAGTCAAACAAATAGTGAATATACCAGGTGGTAATTGTCATAGAGAAAAATAAAGCTGGGAATTTGGAACAGAGCATGTGAGCATGCAGGTTTGTAGGTTTTTGTTTTAAATTAGGGTGGTTTCAAAAGGCTTCGGTGATGAAGTGGGATTTGAGTAGAGACTGAAGGAAGAATGGGAGCAGGACTTGCTTAAATTTGGCAGTGAGGAGCATGCTTCAAGTAGAGAGAAAGCAAGTGCAAAGGGCCAGAGATAGTAGCATATTTGACATCTTTGAGTAACTGTATGGTCTGAGTGCAGTTACCAAGGGGAAGATTGCTATCAGATGAGGTCAGGGGCAGGAAGGGCCAAATTATTTAGTGCTTTGTAGGTTATGGTAAGAATGTTGCTTTTTACTCTGAGTCAGATGCTCAAGCTTTTGAGCAGTGGAATAATTTGACTGATTGTTTTAAAAGGATCGCACTAGCTCTAGTGAGGAGAGGTTAAAGAAAGAGCAAGGACAGAATCATGAGATTAAGTTAGGAGGTTGTTCTCAATAATTTTGGCAAGAAATAATGGTGGTTTAGACTAACACTGGAGATATTAAGATATAATCCAGTTCTAAATATATTTTGAACTTGGATTTGATGCCTGAAAAGGATAATGTGGATTTGCTGATATATGGGTTGTATGAGATACCAAAAACACCAAGAGTTTTGGCTTTCAGTTTACCAAGAGTAATGGACGATTAGGATTGAATTTACTGAGGTGTGGAAGATTGTGGGAAGACATGGTTTGTTAGGTGTATTTAGGGAGTTGATAGTTAAGTTTTGGCCATATTAAATTTGAGACCTTGTAGTAATATAAACACTGACTATTTTATGATAAACTCAGATTGGGTTTGATAGAAGTAGGGAGGATGGTGGTATGTGTTGAATTCTTAACTGTGTTTAATTGATAAAGCTATTTAGTAAAGGCCTGTCATTTTGGAAGGCATCCCATAGACCTTCTGCCCCCCTCATCACAAATGGAGAAGGTCCTCACACTCAGTGTACCTTCTCAGAACTTCTCTACTCCCTTCACTCTGTCATCACGAGGCAAGATGTAACATATACATTTGGAGTGAGTTTGCGTCTCCCGAAATGAGGGTCATGACTAAACCTTCACATTCTAAGACCACACAATTCTGACTCTTCTGTCCTCATCTGGAGTGAAGATGTGGTTGACTTGCTAGAACTAGAATTTCTTCTCCATTAACAGATTAAAAGAGAAAGCCCTAGGCCCCACCCCTGTTTACCACCAATATTTGCAATTTCTCCATTATTATCTGCTTTAAATCTGCTAGGACTAATATTATGATGTTCTTTTTCCCTATTTGTCATCCAAGAAAAGCCCCACACTCCCAGGTCTCCCCTCATCTGCCATGCTTTAATTCCCATAAGGCTCCCACGTGGCAGTTTCTGCTACTTTGTTCTCTGTGATTCATGGTTTGTCATCAGCAGGATTTCTATATCCTCAACCTCTTTTTTGATCCCTTTCTGTACCTCCTTTGCTATAATGGAAACAGGGCTCTAGGACATTGCTTCCTCTGCAGTCTTTTTAACTGGTGGCTGTTTTTTCTTTGACATCCCATGTATTACTAGGCCTGGAGATGTGAGGTAGGTCTTCTCTTTGCTATTTTTTAGACCATTCTTCCTCCTTCCTCCCTGAAAAATCTCTAAATGTTAATCTCAAGTGCCATCGTTCGTGTCCCTCATTGATACTGTCCCATAAAACCCTTGGGTCATTCCACTTTATCTCTTACAGATTTTAGTTCCTAACGCAGTGGCAATCTGTGGTATTCTATTATTGTCTTAATTCCTGGCAATTTTAATATACTTAGATTCGATCCTTCTGACACTCTGGTCTTTGTTTCTTGAACTCCTTTCTAAGATTTATGCCCTCTACATTGCCACTCACACCTGAGACCATATACTAGACCTTGACATTTCCAATAATTATGTTCAGTTTTAAGCATTCCTCTTTGTAAACACATATCCCATCATTCTAGCTCATTCTGCTCAGTACCAGACTTCAGCAGTTATTCACCATACAGTGACTTATTTTAATCCATTGATTGTACTACCCTTTCACTTTACCTCATTTCTTTATGTTCTCACTTAACCCATTTTCAGTTTAATTTAATGGCTAATCATTTTCACTCCCTTGCTTTTAGCCTTGACTCCCGTATCCCACTTGGTTGAACTCCCTTGGCAAAACCACCATCCTGATTAAACTCAACTTCTATCATGCTTCGCTTATGCAGTTGAATATCACAGGAGAAAAAACACATAATGACACCAGCTGGTCTCACTCTCAATTCATGACCACTTAACCTCAGATAGACCCTAATGTTGCCTGGCAATCGTACTGTGCATTCACACCTTTTCTGTCTTAAATGTCCAACTTTCACCCTCTATTCTCACTCCCAAATATTCGTATTGCTTCGTACTTTATTGAGAAAAATGAAACAATCAAAAGAGTACTTGTGCAGACTCCCTCTACCACATTTACTTTTCTGCAAACACTTGTACCCACATTTCTACATTTCTGTCGTATCTTAATTAAACTCTCTTCCTCTATAAAGCCAGTTGCTCCAATTAATACACACTTAGATTCCATCTCATTTTATGTAGCTGGGGACATTGCTTCAGCAGTTTGGCCTTTTCTCTGCCGGTTTCAGTTTTTTCAGTCTCTAGCAGTCACTCCCATCAGTATTTCAATATTCTACTATTTTTTCTTCCATCTTTAAAATGAAGGAAAACACAAGACTTTCTCTTTAACCTACTTTCCCTGCTAGCAACGGCCCCTGTTGCTCTTTGCAGCAAAACTTTTTGAAAGTATTGCTTATAACCATGGTCTCCATTTTCTCCTGTCCCATTCTCTTAAATATACATATTTGACTATCAGCATTCTCCCAACAGTGTTCTTTTCAAGGTCACCAATAACCATTGCATTACTAAACCTAGAGGTAATTTCTCAGTCATCATCTTAATACCTTATATATATCAGCAACATTTGACATGGCTGATCATTCCCTTAATACATTTCATTTACTTCGCTACCAGGAGACCACATTCTTTCAGTTTTCCTTTTACCATGCTGATTACTTCTTAGTCTCATTTGCTCATTTTTCTGGATTCCTAATTTTGAATGTGCCAGGCCTTAACTCCATGATCTACAACTACAGTCTTATGGCTTTAAATACCATCCATATGCTGGTGATGTTCAAATTCCTATTTCTGGCTTAGTACTGTCTCCTGAACTTCCAGATTTGTCTGTTCTACAGACTGTAACATCTCTACGTGAGTGTCTGCTTTCTCATATAATACAGTGAACCCTTTAACAGCACAGGTTTGAATTGTGTGGGTCCACTTATATGTGGATTTTTTTCACTAAATACATACTACAGTGCTACACAATCCAAGGTTGGTTGAATCCGCAGATGTGGAATCATGGATGAGAAGGTCAACTGCAAAGTCATACTTGGATTTTCGACTGCACGGTCAGTTGGGGTCTCTAACCTCTGCATTGTTCATGGGTCAACTGTTTATCCAAAATTGAACTGATACCTTCTCCCAACCTTTTTCACTGGCAGCCTTGCCCCATCTCAATTTGTTGCAATTGCATTTTTTCTGTTGCATAGGCCAGAAATCTTGGCATCATCCTTGGCTCCACTGTTTTCTCATACCCAAACCCAAACCCAAACATATCAGAACATCTTTTTGGCTCCACCTTTAAAATATATCCCCAGATCCCACAACTTCTACTACCTCATTGCTGTTAGCTCCATTGCTACTAGCCTGGTCTCAGCCACCATCATTTCCTGTATGGATTACTACAGTAGTCTCCTAAACCATCCCCATGCTTCTCATATCGTCCCTCTTCAGTTTATTCTTAACAGAACCACTAGAGTGAATCTCAAATCAGACTGTGTCACTTTCCTGCCCAAAAGTAGTGGTTCTCCTGTTCAATAAGAGTAAAAGTCAGATTCCTTATAGAGGCCTATATACACGCATTTCATCTGTTACTATTCTTACCTCTCACTCTGCTACAGCTACACTGGCTTTCTTGCTGATTCTAAAACATGCCAGAGATGCTGTTACCTGCCTATTTTCTCTAACTAGAACTTTCTTGCTCCACCCATTTGCATAGCTAACTTTCATATATCCGTTAAGTCTCTGTTTAAATGTAACTTTGCCAGTGAGATCTACTCTGATCACTGTATTTAAAATTGCAATTTGCCCCTTCACTCCTAATCTGCCTTATCCTGCTCTGTATTTTTTTATATAGAACACTTATCACCTTCTAAACATATTCTATAATTTATAGCTTGTTTTTATTTTTTGTGTTCTTCCCATTAGAATGTAAGCTTCATGAGGGTAGGTGTCTTTGTTTTATTCACTAAGTCCCAGGAGCCTATAACAGTATTTGACACAAATTTAGACATTTCATCTATTGAACAAATATTTGTTAATATAGATAGAGGAAAAAAAGAGGTAGTAGAGCTGCCTGAATATAGGAATTATCAATTATATGTTGTGTATTTTTTTTTTTTTTTTAATTTTTGGCTGTGTTGGGTCTTCGTTTCTGTGCGAGGGCTTTCTCTAGTGGCGGCAAGCGGGGGCCACTCTTCATCGCGGTGCGCGGGCCTCTCACTATCGCGGCCTCTCTTGTTGCGGAGCACAGGCTCCAGACGCGCAGGCTCAGTAGTTGTGGCTCACGGGCCTAGTTGCTCCGCGGCATGTGGGATCTTCCCAGACCAGGGCTTGAACCCGTGTCCCCTGCATTGGCAGGCAGATTCTCAACCACTGTGCCACCAGGGAAGCCCATGTTGTGTATTTTTATTGCATAAATAGTTGAGGGCTCCTTGCTCTCTCTTTTAATTGGAAGCTCTTGCTCTTTTAATTGGAATGTTTAGTCCTGTTACATTTAATGTATTTAGTGATAAGGTTAGGTTTAACTTTTTGTTTTTTATTTTCTCTTGTGTGTTCTGTTGTTTCTTTCCTGCCATCTTTTAAGTTAAAACTTTTTTAGTATTTCATTTTATATCCACTTTTGGCTTTTTAAGGTGTACCTCTTTATTATTTTCAGTGATTGCTCTAGGGCTAATGATACGCAGCTTTAACTTAAAGCCTACTTAAAATATTGTACTATTTCTCACTTCACAAATAACCTTACAAAAGAATAATTCCATTTATCAAATCCTCATCCTTTGTACTAATGCTGTATCATTTATTCATAAATGCATTATAAACCCTACCTTCCAGTGTTTTTTTTAATGTTTAGTCTCTTAAGGAAATTATGAGGAGAGAAAATAAAAGCCCAGTCTTTTATATTTACCCATTTATTACAATTTCTGTTTCTCTACATCTTTTATCATGTTCCTTTGTCCTGAAGAATATTCTTCAGCATTTCTTGTTTTGCAGGTCTGTTGGCAGTGAATACTCTTAGCTTCCATTCATTGGAACATCCTCTGTTTGGAGGGATATTTGCGCTATTTACAGAATTCTGGATTGACAGTTTCTTCTTTCAACATTTAAAAGCTGTCATTACTTTGTATTCTGGCCATCTTTGTTTTTAATTATATCATTCATACTGTTCTTGCCTGAATGTTGTTTGACAGTTCTCTGGCTGCTTTCAAGATTTTCTTTGGTCTTCACCATTTGAACCATGATGTTTTTAGGTATGTATTTCATTCTGTTCATCCTGTGTGTGTCTCACTGAACTTCTTGTACCTATAAGTTTATGGTTTTCATCAAATTTGGAAAGTTGGCCATTTAAAAAAGTTTTTCTCTCCACATTCTTACTGTCTTCTGGGACACCAGTTACACATATGTTAGACCCTTGATTTTGTCACACAGGTCCCTGAGGCTTTGTTCATTTTCCTTCAGTCTATTCTCTCCCTTCTTCAGATTTTATAACTTTTCATATGTGTTCATTTTCACTCACCCTTTCTTCATTCTTCTCCCATTTGCTACCAGACCCATCCAGTGAGTTATTTCATTTCAATTATTATACTTTTCTAGAATTTCCATTTTTTTAAATACTTTCTATTTCTCTGCTGGGATTTATTATCAGTTCATTCATTAAGAACCTGTTTTCATTTAAATTTTAAGTAAATATCCAGTAGCCCATTTGAGGTCTTTGCTAAATATAGCATTTGGACTATCTTGGTGACAGTGCTTATTGAATATGTTTTTCTTTACTTTGAGTCATACTTTCCTGTTTCTTGGAATACCTAGTGATTTTTAATTGAGATTTGGACATTGTGGATGATATATTACAGAAACTCTGAATTCTTTTATCTTCCTCTGCAGACTGTTGATTGTTGTTCTAGCAGGCAGTTAAATTACTGGCTGATCACCTTGATCTTGTGTAAGCTTGGTTTTATCCTTTGTTAGGAAGGATCTGTGGAAAGCCAAGGTATTTCCCAAGCCCCTCTCAACTTCTAAAATCTGTTTCTTGGAAGATCTTGTGAAGGCTTTATTTTAGGCTTTGTTAGGACAGGATAGGCCTAGGATAGAAATTATTCGAAGTATAGTCCTTTCATTTAATGTGTAGGCTTTCTGGTTTCTCAGGTAGATGCCTGCGGAGTTGAACAAAATCAATTCCTCCTCTGGCTCAGCTGGAATTCTGTCTCCCAGAACTGCTTGACTTCTAGTTTCTGTCTTACAGTGTCAACTTTATAGCAGCTGCTCTCTGTTAATCCTTGCATAATCTCATCCTGTGTATGTACAGCCCAGATGTTGGCTAAGGACTTGGGAGGAAGGAGGAATTCACTTTTCCTTCTCCCTTCACCCCCTCTCCCCAACCTCACCCCACACAGCTCCTTCCATTCTAGTGCCTTGCTCCATGGATTCCAGTGGCTCAGGTTGTCCCAAGCCCTAATTTCTGCCTCCTCAGCTCAGAGAGACTTCTGTGTTCTGCTTGGTCTCCAGCCCTCTGTGCTGTTATCATGTAATTGTCTACAGACAGACAGGTGCTCTCTAAGGAACTGCAGAATTTTTCTGCATGTAGTCCAATGATTGAATATAGTTGTATCATGTATTTCTGTCTTATTTTATAGTTTTTGGTGGCAGGGCTAGTCTGGTGCCAGTTATTCTGTCATGGTTAATAGTGGAAGTCACCTTTGTTCCACCTTAATATTTTTTAATCCCTGATTGCAGTTTTCTGTATAGTTAGAGAAGGGTGTTTGTAGATTGTTTTTGAGGATCAATATGGTTTAAGAGAGTGTGGTTGCTTAGAATCTAATATCAGACATTTTTGTTAAAGAGTAACAGAAGTATAGTTTATAGTGACGGTCACTTGACTGGAACTATATAAGTGAAATTTCTCTAAAATATTTTCCTAAAGAAATACCTATTCTTGGAATTAGGCTTTTAAATTTAAAAAAATGGATGGACGTTTTGTGATCAGGAAGTTTTGAGGAGCAAGCATCAATTGGCAGAGTGGAGAAAGTGGGGACAGGGTGGGTAGGGGCAGCTAGCACTGCCATGTATCTCAGGCCGGGGTCCACAACATCACCCCCTCTTCCCTCTTGATGGGGGGAAGGGGTGAGGCAAAGGAACTCCAATCATGCTCTATCCAGATGCACGTGAGGGCTTTGCGGGGTAACCCTCCCTGCATGTTTTATCTGATAACCCTCCCTGCATGCTTTATCTGAGTCTCCACCCCCAGAATCTCCAGCTTTTGAAAGTGGCCTGGATAAGGAAGTTGTTGTACTCTTAAAGAAAAGTATGGAATAATATTTCCCATGCCAAAGTGAGAAGATTAAGCATGAGACCAGATTGATGTACCCAAACCACAAGCCACTACATTCTTTGGGAGGGAATATCTCAGGGGTGAGGCAGGGTTTTCCACATCTTGTCTCTCATAACCCCCTCTTGGGATAGGGTGCTGAGAACTGTCCCAAGTAGTGGGTTGTGTGATGATAGGTGAAAGGGGTGGTTGAGGGAACAGCTGCAGACCTGCTGCTTCTAAGCTCACTCCTACCCCATTCTGGGCCAATACAATTTTATTTATTTGCTCCCTCGGATGACTGTACCTTGTGTCCCACTTTCTCCAGGATGCCAACTGCACTAGCTGTTTGTGGATGACGTATCTTGTGCATTTAACTTTTTTTTCCATAATATAAATATTCTAGTTTTGTATTTTTGTGTATTTTAATCTAAGGCCCTCATTCCTGCACTGTGTTCTTAGGAGGTATGTGAGCAGTCTCAGGGATAAGTTGGCAGCAGCTCCGGGTCTGCACAGCAGGAATCCTTTTTGTTACTGTATCACCAGAGAGAACAACTATTTGGAGTGTATAGCCTATTGAGCTACCTCATTTTTGCCAATTAGAGCTAGATTTTCTGCCATAATGTCCTCTTGAAACTCCTCCATCTTAAGTGTTTCATGGGAGACTAGGTTTTAACTGGGTTGCCCCATGACTTGGTCTCCTTCTACTGAAAGATTGGAAATTGGTCTGAACAGGAAAAGGTGGTGCAGAGAGGTTAGGAGAGGCTGGGCCAGGTAAAAGGAGCAGAGAGGGGAAGCCAAGATTAGGCGAAGGCCCGTCTGCATGTGTGATAAAGGGCTCCTGTTCCAGACCTCTAATCCCAGGGCACAGGACTCGCTTTACATACTAGATCCATCCTTCACTGGATTAGGCTAGGCCTATATGCACAACAGGGTATAAGTGTGTGTTTTGGTAAAAAAATGTGAGTTGGTAAGGATAGGTTTTAAGAACGATGCCTCTGTACTCATCTTGGGCTGCCCAGGTATGGATATATGAAGCAAGGACAAGATCCTTAACCTTTAACAATTCTGGACCTTTCCTCCTTGGCTTCCAGAGAGACCATCAGCGATGGCTTCTTTGTGTTTCCCAGAGCCAGTGTCCTGCCCTGCTGCAGCAGTGATTAGTGTCATGGTAGCTGAAGGAGAGTGGGTGTCGTTTACGTGCTGTGAGATCACTGCAAACCCACCTCACTGTTGTAACGGGGCAAATGCAGTAGAACTCATTGGGTGATGTACGTCTGATCCTGGGTTCTTGTCTCTGCCAATTGCTGCCCCCCTCTAGTTATTGTATTTGGGCTTCATAGGACTTCACAAGTAGCTGATTTGGTGATTGCTAGGTGGCCTAGTTTGTGTAAATATAATGTGTTGATCTTTTCCATGTTCTTTTGGGGTTTTATTGTTTACAAACTTCTTTTTATATTGAGAAAAATAGCCAAAGCATCTTTGACAAAAGGTTCTGCACCAAGCAGAAAGATCTGAAACATAAGCTTGGGGGCCTCTCTTCCTGAAGTGGGGGGGGGGTCTTGAACCACACTTTCTTTTGTGTTCCCCTTCTCCTATTTCGAACACGCGCTTCTGTCCTAAAAACTAGATTCCTACCCCCTCCTCTATTTCCCCGTCATGCCCCTCCTCCCCCCACAAACAGCCCATACACCATACATTTAATTTGTGTAGTATCTGCAGTTAAATGATTTGTGCACAAATCCTGAAGTAAGAACTCTCCATCCCTTGTTCCCAGTCTCTTGAATCATGACCATTCCTTGATGTGATTCATGCCAAACAGACTGTTGTCTTTGGATGGATTAAAACCTACTTTAATCTCTAATCCTAGGGTAGAGAGAAGCAATGAGGGGGCCTTCCATGTAGAAAGTGGGGTCGGGAGACCACAAAAGGAAAGATGAATGTATATCCATGTCACTCAGGAACTTTTATGCAGGTGAAGGAAACTTATGTAAAGTGGCCACAAGATTGTTTAATAGGAGACGGATGAATGTAATTCCATGTTTACTGCTAGAAACCAAAGCTTTGTGTGAAATCTTGAATTTATGGGGAGGGAAGGAGGGTAGAAAAGCACGTACCTGTCTGTTCTTTCCCTCATCCCTTCCCCACATTCCTGAACTGCAGGAGACTGAGCCCGCTTGAGCTTTGGCAACTCCATCTGGGGAGTGTTCTATTTGATGGTTGATTTTGCTGTGCCAGATACTTCCTTTCCCATTTGCTATCATTTTGTAACACACGTGCTGATCCTTTTCCCTTCCCCTTCTTTTCCCTGGGAAAATTCAATTAATAAAGACTTACTGGTACTGGGGGAAAAAAAAACATGAGGACAAATGAATGGATAGATTAGGTTTAGAGAATATATTCTCAGTCCTATATGTATATTAGAACTACCTATGGAGCTTTAAAAAAAATACGGATGCCTTAGTCTGGCTCTAGACTGGTTAAATAAGAATCTTAAATTACATCCTGGGTATCAAAAATTTTTTTACAGTATATTAGGAATACTGGTAAATCATCCCAGATGGTTTTTGTTATTCAGTGAAGATTGAGAACAACTACTTCAGAAGAACTTTTGCCAAACTGGGTTTTTAGTTTTGCTGTAAATTCTCCTAAAGTTCAAAAAAGCCTTTCAGATGTGAACCAACTAGCTAGTAGAAATGACATACAAATTCGTATCTACCATCAGTCTTCTCAGGAAGGGCTATGGCAACAAATCAAGATTTCCTATCCAAACATATTGTTTTCATGAGGTGCATTTATTGTCAGAGAAAAAGCAGCTTGTTTATTGAACTTAAGTTCAGTATTCATTCAGCTCATTTGTTCAGTAGGTATTTGAGTGCTCACCATGTACCAGGTACCATGCTAGGTGATGACTGTACAGTAATACAAAAACTGAGACTGTCCTTGCTGTTTTGGGAGTCTTACAGTCTTTATGAGACTTGAGACTGAGTATATGGTTCAATAGTAGTTCATTTCAGCAGTTACCTCCAAAAATAGTTAATTCATTTTGGTTTTGCTGAAAAAAACCTTGTTAATTTTAATATCATAGTTTGTGGATCTATCAAACTATCTGAGGAATGCATAGGCTCAGTGAGTCAGTCACCTGGCAGAATGATTGCTTATGACTAGAAAAAGAATTGGGTATGGCTAAGAGAGGTTGAAAAAGAGGAATATCGGGAGAGAAGATTTGAGAAAGAAACATTCAGAGTCATCAATTATCCATTTGGCAAAGGGACAGATAGGTTGAGATGTCTGTTGGTAAAAATGTTGTCAATTGGTAAAATTATTACAAAAGTAAAAAAAAGTATTGGTTGGTCACTTTTCTTTGCAGCAATGCAAACCTGCCTCTCATCATTTATGGTTCATCTCTGATCTCTGTATGGCTAGTTCTTATCTTTGAGATCTTAGCATAAATGTCACTCTTAAAGAACCTTTTTCTCTATACCCAATCTAGAATTTTTAAACATCCATATCCTCTCTGTCACATCAGTCTATTTAAGTTTTGGTTTTCTGATTAATTAGAATGTAAGGAAATGAAGAAGGGGACCCTATTTTGTCTTGTTTACGGTGGTGTTTCTACCCTTTGAATGCTTAGGGCAAATAGAAGAATTCATTTGACTGGATACTTTTAAAAAGTCTTTAAAAATCACAAGAGATAGATATATATATATATATATATGTATATATACACACACGTACACACACACACAGAAAAGTATCTAAAAGTACGGTTTAAAGAATAACTAAAATATCTTTAAAAATCTGAACTTTTGTTAGGTATTTCTTTTAGTTCTGTGGAAAAAACTGCTGAGATGCTAAATGGCATCATGATCTGAAAAAGTTTGGGAACCTCTTGGCTATAGTTAATTCATTCTTTTATTGATAGTAATTCAGGTTGTTTCTAGTTTTGGCTAGTATAAAAAATAAAAACATTCCTTCCCGTTTCCTGGGATACACGCGCGTTTGTTTCTCTAGGATATGTGTTTTGGATAGGAATTTTGTGGTTATATTTATTTTTTAACATAGATTCAGATTCTCTGTGGTTCAGGTTTTCTGTTTCTTCTATCAGTTTTGCAAAGTTATTTTTCTATAAATTTGTCCATTTTGTCTAAAATTTCAAATTTCTTGATACCAGGTTTTATTAATATCTTTTTTTAAAATTATTTTATTTTATTTATTTATTTTTGTCTCTGTTGGGTCTTCGTTGCTGTGTGAGGGCTTTCTCTAGTTGTGGCGAGCGGGGGCTACTCTTCGTTGAGGTGTGCAGGCTTCTCATTGCGGTAACTTCTCTTGTGGAGCACGGGCTCTAGGCACGTGGGCTTCGGTAGTTGCAGCACACGGGCTCAGTAGTTGTGGTCCTTATTAGTTATCTATTTTGTATATAGTAGTGTGTATATGTCAGTCCCAATCTCCCAATTTATCCCTCCTCTCCCTTAGCCCCGGTAATCATAACTTTGTTTCTGTTTTGTAAATAAGTTCATTCGTACCATTTTTTTTAGATTCCACATATAAACGATTTCATACGATATTTGTCTTTGTCCGACTTACTCAGTATGACAATCTCTAGGTCCATCCATATTGCTGCAAATGGCATTATTTTGTTCTTTTTTATGGCTGAGTAATATTCCATTTTATATATATATATATATATATATATATATATATATATATATATATATACACACACACACCACATCTTCTTTATCCATTCTTCTGTTGATGGACATTTAAGTTACTTCCATGTCCTGACTGCTGTAAATAGTGCTGCAGTGAACATTGGGGTGCGTGTATCTTTTCGAATTACGGTTTTGTCCAGATATGTGCCCAGGAGTGGGATTGCTGGATCACATGGTAGCTCTATTTTTTATTTTTTAAGGAACCTCCATACTGTTCTCCATAATGGCTGTACCAATTTATTATACATTCCCACCAATAGTGTAGGCGGGTTCCCTTTTCTCCACATCCTCTCCAGCATTTATTGTTTGTAGATTTTTTGATGATGGCCATTCTGACCGGTGTGAAGTGATACCTCATTGTAGTTTTTGCATTTCTCTAATAGTGATGTTGAGCATCATTTTATTATGCTTTTTAGCCATCTGTATGTCTTCTTTGGAGCAGTGTCTGTTTACATCTTCTGCCCATTTTTTGATTGGGTTGTTTGTTTTTTGATACTGAGCTGCATGAGCTGTTTGTAGATTTTGGAGATTAATCCCTTGTCAGTTACTTTGTTTGCAAATATTTTCTCCCATTATGAGGGTTGTCTATTTGTTTTGTTTACGGTTTCCTTTGCTGTGAAAAAGCTTTTAAGTTTATTTTCTCCATTCTTTTTTTATAGTTAATTAATTAATTAATTTTTGGCTGCGTTGTGTCTTTGTTGCTGGGTGCGGTCTTTCTCTAGTTGTGGCGAGCAGGGGCTACTCTTCGTTTCGGTGCGCGGGCTTCTCATTGCGGTGGCTTCTCTTGTTGTGGAGCATGGGCTCTAGGCCCGCGGGCTTCAGTAGTTGCAGCACGCAGGCTCAGTAGTTGTGGCTCGCAGGCTCTAGAGTGCAGGCTCAGTAGTTGTGGTGCACGGGCTTAGTTGCCCCGCGACATGTGGGATCTTCTCAAACCAGGGATAGAACCCGTGTCGCCTGCATTGGCAGGCGGATTCTTAACCACTGCACCACCAGAGAAGTCCCTATTTTCTCCCTTCTTGAGATGAATGCTTGGCTTACTAAATATCATCCCTTTTCCTAATAAATGTTAATTTCCTATTAAGTACTGCCATAGTCCTATCTTACAGTTTGTTACATGGAATTTTGACAGTTTAATTCAAAATATTTTCTAGTTTCCATTATAATTTCTTCTTTGAACAGTGGATTGGTTATAGAATAGTTTTTTGTTTTTAAACTTCCAAACACATGGAAAACTTATCTCCCCCCCCCTTTGAGTTTTAATTTTTTTCATTGTGGTTAGAGTATGTGGCTTGTATTATTTCAGTCTTTTGAAATTTGTTAACACTTTATGGGCTAGTGCACCCACCCATTGGTAAACTATGACCTATAGACCAAATCCAATCATGCTACCATGGCTTCTCTCTTTACTATGAAGGCAGAGGAACAGATGAGCAGTTGTGATAGAGGCCTTAGAGTCTGCAAACTTAAAAATATGTACTGTCTGGACCTTTACACAAAAAGTTTGCTGACCTCTGGCCTAGTATAAAATTGCTTTCTTTGAAGGTTCTGTGTGTATTTGAAAAGAATGTATATTGTACTTCAGGTAGTGTTCTACACTCAAGTATAGTAGTCCTCAAGTATGTTGTGTTCTGTCTATAGCCTCAGGTCTTCTGTTTGTTCTTTTACTAAGAGATGTGTTAAAATTTCCAATTATGAGTCTCAATTTCTTAAATTCTTCTTGTTTTATCACTGTTTGCTCTCTATACATTTAAGCTATGTTGTCAGGAACATACTTAAAATGATTTTACTGGTGAATTGAGCCATTTGAGTTGACCTGTCTCTTATGTTAGCCTTGAATTTTGTCTTGTTTGCCAGCTTTCTTTTGGTTAGTGAATTGCATAGTATACCTTTTTCCTTTCATTTTTCCTTTCTACTTTGCTGTTATCCTTATGTTCTGGATTTGTTGCTTATGAACGAATATGGTTGGATTTTTCAAAATTAAACCTAAGAATCTTTATCCTTTAGCTGACTTAGTGACTTAAATGTAATGTAAGTATTGTTGACCATTGAACAACATGGGTTTGAACTGCATAGGTCCGCTTATGCGTGGATATTTTCAATAGTAAATACTACAGTACTGCACAGTCTGGTTGGTTGAATCCCTGCATGCAGAGGTACCCTGAATTGGGAGTGCTGACTGTAAGTTATATGCAGATTAACTCCTGCATTATTCAAGGTTCAACTGTACTTATATTTTCATTTAAATCTACCGTTTCATCATTTCTTATTTTCCTTCCCATTTTATTTTTCCTTCTTTTTTTTTCTTCTTTTGGATTGGCTAAGTATTTTTCATAATTCCATTCCCCCCATTTTACTAGCTCCAAAGTTATTCATACTGTTTTTTTCTCTTAATTGTTACTTATCAAAGTCTGTACTTAATATGATCACCCACTGCCTAATAATTTCAGACCACTTTAAAACTTCATTCCCCACCAAAAAACTACTAGAGCCCATCAGTGAGTTCAGTAAAGTTGCAGGGTACAAATTTAATATCAGAAATCTGTTGCACTTCTATACACTAACAACGAACTATCAGAAAGGGAAATTATGGAAACAATCCCATTTATAATCGCATTAAAAAGAATAAAATATTTAGAAATAAGCCTACTAAGGAGATAAAAGGCCCGTGCTATAAGGCAGCATTCCCCAACCTTTTTGGCACCAGGGATCAGTTTCGTGGAAGACAATTTTCCTCAAACCTGGGCTGGGGGTTGGGGTGGGGTGATGGTTTGGGGATGATTCAAGCCCATTACATTTATTGTATACTTTATTTCTATTATTATTACGTTGTAATATATAATGAAATAATTATACAACTCACCATAATGCAGAATCAGTGGGAGCTCTGAGCTTGTTTTCCTGCAACTAGATGGTCCCATATGGGGGTGATGGGAGACAGTGACACCTGAAGTGTGTTGCTTATGTCCAGTCTACTCTTTAAGATGCAACTTGCCACTTGCCACTCACTGATAGGGTTTTGATATGAGTCTGCAAGCAATTGATTTATTGTGGTCTCTGTGCAGTCACACCTCTCTGCTAATGATAATCTGTATTTGCAGCCACTCCCAAGTGCTAGCATCACCACCTCAGCCCCACCTCAGATCATCAGGCATTAGATTCTCAAAAGGAGCACGCAACCTACATCCCTCACGTGTGTAGTTCACAGTAGGGTTCGTGCTCCTGTGAGAATCTAATGCTGCTGCTGATCTGTCAGGAGGTGGAGCTCAGGTGGTAATGTGAGCCATGGGGAGCGGATGTAAATACAGATGAAACTTTGCTCACTCGCCTGCCACTCACCTCCTGCTGTGTGGCCCGGTTGGGGACCGAACCCTGCTATAAGGCACTGGTGAAAGAAATTGAAGAGGATACAAACAGGTGGAAAGGTATACCGTGTTCATGGATTGGAAGAGTCAGTATTGTTAAAATGACCATACTACCCAAGGCACTCTAGAGATTCAGTGCGACCCCTATCAAAATACCAAAGATAATTTCCACAGAGTTAACTCGAACAAACAATTTTAAAAATTGTAGGGAAACGTAAAAGACCTTGAATAGCCAAAACAATCTTGAGAAAGAACAGAGCTGGAGGTATCACACTCCCTGACTGCAGAGTGTACTACAAAGCTATAGTAATCAAAGCAGCACAAAAACGGACACAGATCAATGGAACAGAATGGCGAGCCCAGAAATCAACCCACACACTTATGGTCAGTTAATCTACGACAAAGCAGGCAAGAATATACAATGGAGAAAAGACAGTCTCTTCAGTAAGTGGTGCTGGGAAAAGCTGGACAGCTACATGTAAAGGAATGAAATTAGAACATTCTGTAACACCATGTACAAAAATAAACTCAAAATGGATTAAAGACCTAAATGTAAGACCAAAAACCATAGAACTCCTAGAACAAAACATAGGCAGAACACTCTTTGTTGTAAACTGTAGCAGTATTTCTTTGGATCTGTCTCCTAAGGCAGAGGAAACAAAAGCAAAAATAAACAAATGGGACCTAATTAAATTTAAAAGCTTTTACACAGCAAAGGAAACCATCAACAAAACAAAAGGACAACCTCTTGAATGAAAGAAAATATTTGCAAGTTATATGACCGATAAGGGGTTAATGTCCAAAATATATAAACAGCTCATACCACTCAACATCAAAAAAACAAAAGAAAACAAGCAACCTGATTAAAAAATGGGCAGAAGACCTGAATAGACATTTTTCCAAAGAGGACATACAGATGACCAACAGGCACATGAAAAGATGCTCAACATCGTTAATCATTAGAGAAATGCAAATCAAAACCACAATAAGATATCACCTCACACCTGTCAGAATGGCTATTATCAAAAAGACCACAAATAATAAATGTTGGTGAGCATGTGGAGAAAAGGGAGCCCTCTTAACACTGTTAGTAGGCATGTAAATTGCTGCAGCCACTTTGGAAAACAGTATGGAGATTCCTCAAAAAAACTAAAAATAGAACTACCATATGATACAGCAGTTCTACTCCTGGGAATATATCTGAAGAAAATGGAAACACTAATTTGGAAAGATACATGCACCCCAGCATTCATAGTAGCATTATTTACAATTGCTAGAGATATGGAAGCAACCTAAGTGTCCATCAACAGATGAATGGAAAAAGAGGATATAATGTGTGTGTGTGTGTGTGTATACACACACACACACACACACAGGAATATTACTCAGCCATAATAAAGAATGAAATTTTGCGATTTTCAACAACATGGATAGACTTGGAGGGTATTATGCTAAGTGAAGTATGTCAAACAGAGAAAGACAAATACTGTATGATATCACTTATATGTGGAATCTAAAAATTAAAACAGACCAGTGAATATAACAAAAAAGAAACAGACTCACAGGTATAGAGAACAAACTAGTGGTTATCAGTGAGAAGAGGGAAGTGGGGAGAGGTAATCTAGGCGTAGGGGATTAAGAGGTACAAACTACTAGGTATAAAAGAAATAAGCTACAAGGATATGTTGTACAACACAGGGAGTATAACCAATATTTTATAATAACTAAATGGAATATAACCTTTGAAAATTGTGAATCACTGTGTTGTACACCTGAAACAAAATATTGTACATCAACTGTACCTCAGTTAAAAAATTTTTTAAAACTTTATTCCTCTCTCTCCTTTACTCCCCTTGTAATTATAATGTATTTTAATTCTTTGTTTTCTTACCCCTGTTGAATACACTATTATTGATTTTATATAGTGTTTTAGATTTATTTCACTTTTTTTTACTCTTTAAAATTGTTTTTTAATTGAAGTATAGTTGATGTACAATATTGTGTAAGTTAAAGGTGTACAATATAGTGTTTCACAGATTTATTTCACTTTTTTCCCCACTTTCTGTTTTTTTCCTTCCACCTTCTCAGACCTTCTACCTTGATTCATCTTCCTTGCCTGAAGTTTATTATTTTTAGAATCTTCACTAAACGTCCCCTGGCAGTGAATTTTGTTTTAGTTTGTCTAAAAATATCTCCATTTTGCTTTCATTTTTTGAAATATATTTTTGCTTTGTATAGCATTTTATGTATAGGTTGTCAATTTTTTTTTGTTGTTATTAGCACATTGGTTGTACAAGTACATTGCCTTTTTGCCCTTAGGAGTTCAGCAAACATTCTACCTGTTATTCTTTTGAAGGTAACCTGTCTTCATTTTCTGACTGCTTTTTAGGATTACCTCTTTTGATTTGGTTTTCTCAATCTTTGGACTGTGTCTTTCAATCAGTAATCTCACCAAGTAATGCATCTGTTGTGTTCTTGTCTTTCCTTCTGGAACTCTAACATCTGTATGTTAGACTCCCTTATACCATTCTCCATGTCTCTTAACTTACGTATTTCCCTTTTTTTTTTTTTTTTTATTTTTAGTTCTAAATGTAAAACAGGTGTTTTCTTCTGAACAGTCTCAGTTTATGAATATTCTCTTTAGTTGTGTTAAGCTTCCATTAAAATCCATTCATTGCACTTAAAAAAATTTAAATCTGTTACTCCCCCTTTTAAAAAAATTTATTTTGAGATATGAGATATTTTTTTTTTGTTTTGAGATTCACAGGGAGTTGCCCAAAAAAGTTAGAAGTCCTCTGTATTCTTTACCCCATTTAAAAATAGTTGTAGCTTGTCTTTCATTCCTTAAATATAGTAAGTAGAGATATTTTGCTTTTGTTAGTGGGTCTTCTCTTCCTCTTTGTTTTTCTGTTGCTCAAGGTACTTTGTTTCTTTATATATATATGGCTATTTTAAACTATGAACTTCTCATTTTCCTTGAAAATTATTTATGCACATACTTTGTCTAGAATTATGATGCTTTCTTCAGTAAAGGTTTGAATTTCCTTTTGCCAGTGCATACAAGCACTGCCAGGTTGGGACCATTAAATATCCAGAATGAAGTTGTTTCGGACAACCAGTTGATGTGCACTTTGTCTAAAAATCCACATCAGGTGCGCTTGGAGGATGTTGAGCTTCTTAGATCTATATAGGTTTTATAGTTTTCATCAAATTTGGGAAATTTTACTCCATTGTTATAATTTCTTCCAATATTTTTTCCCTGTTCCCTCTCCCTTCCCATTTGGGGATGCCACTCATACATATATTAGTGTTATTACAGTTGTCCTAAAACTTGCTGTTCCTCTTTTGTCCCCTCCCCCAGTTTTTTTCTCTGTTTGATTTCAGATGGGATTAATAGCAGATTAGATGTTACAGAAGAAAAGATTAGTGAATTTGAAGAAAGGCAGCTATATAAAGTTAACAGCCTGTTCTACTAATGAAGTCTTAAGTAACTGAAACATCAGTTGATGTCACTGTGTTCCTTTTGAAATTTAATTAAAGTTGGCTTTTGTTTCTTGTTCTATTCATGTGAGAATCCTGATATCTTCCTGAAGCTTTCTTGAGATTTCTACCCTTTTGGTTCTCATCATGGTTGCTCAGAGTGCGTGCTCTCTGCAGCTCTTGCTGAACCTTTATGGCATAATCATCTCCCTTTCATGTATTGTTTTGAATGAGGAACATAGATAGCCTCATTTAAAAATTCTCAGAAACACTCTTATGAGGTCTTTATATACATTGTAGGCTTTTTGTTGGTGAAGGATTGAAGTTTTTTATTTTAACAATGCAAATCATTTAAAATTATTGCTAAAAATAGCAGTGGTAACTGGCTTTAAGCTCTTACTGTGCTTTAGTGAGCAAAGTACTTATGTTGATTAAGTGCTTTGTGTTGTTTTGATCAATTTAATTCTTGGAATAGTCCTGTAAGATAAATGCGATGAATATTACACATTTTTCTGAAAAACTGAGACATAGAAAGTTGTCCAAGTCATCTATTACTGTGCAGACAGTAATAGTACCTAGTCATTAAGTCTTTCTAAAGATTTAATGAGAGAATCCATGTCAGATACTTCACAAAGTGCCTGAAAACAGCAAATTCTCAAAACAGGCTAATTGTTGTCATTTCTAGATTGATAAATGCTTAGATAAAATATGATGTTTGGAATTTTTTAAGAGTAATCTTGAGGATAGAGTAGGTGGGTATATTGACAAAATTGGCTATAAATGGATGTTTTTTGCAATTGGATGATAGGTTCAGTGGGGTTGAATCTGTAGTTTAACATATGCTTGAAAATTTATGTAATTTTATGTAATTCATATTTATGAAATTTTATGGAATAACTGAATTAAGAAAGAAACTGAGTCAGAATTACTACATATCAGCTTTAAAAAATGTTTCCCTAGATAGTCAATTTGGATACAAACTAAGATGATATATTTCCCTAGAAGTGCCAGAGTAAAATCTTATCAATTGTTAAACACTCTGACAGTTACTAAGAATAATACTGTAATTACTTGGCAAATAGAGTAGCATCCTTGTACAACTCAGAACCTAATAAGACTGTAAATGTGCATTTAAAAGTTACAATTTGCAGTTAATAGCTAAGTGATTCTCAACCTGAAAAAAAAAAACCCCTTTTATTCATTTCCCATACTTATGAGAGCCCTCTCTTCAAAAACTTATTAGCAAACTACATTAAATAATAATTTATTTCTCAATAAATTATACACACACACACACATATATATAAGCATGATGATTCTCTCCAAAACATGATAATCAGTGGTATATATGTTATACTGAGTTTCTATAATTCTAGCCAGAAGCACAGAAAGTCTTACTTATAAGGCCCATCATAAGTAAATCATGGGCGTGCATAATTTTTACCTAGACATTTTGAAATACTGAAAATAGCTCAGTGTGGCTAAGACTTCCATGTTAAGAATCACTGCTTCATATGCAGGATTAAAATCTAAGAAATTGCTTGATATATTTACGTATTAACAAAATTATGCTTAATCCATTTATTGGTTATTCTTTCCCCGCATTTCTGAAGTATTTCAACTATTACTTTGATCAGTTCAAAAAAGAAAATGCAGTGTTAGTTTATTCTTTTAGCTAAGAGAATCAGAAGTAGCTTGTAGCCAAAACTACTTCCATATTGTTCTTTTGTTTTTCAAGCTCTAGTTAGTATCTTTCTTCTAATAATACAGTTGAAGTTTATTCAAGTGAAAAGAAACAAGCCTGATTATCACGGTTTTATCAGTCTCTTGATGGTTCACTATTATTTATTATCTGAGTCCAACTTCAGCAAAATGTACAGTGCTCTTTAACATTTGGTACCTCCCCTACTCTTCCAGCTTTGTCTTCTTTTCCTTAGCTCTGAAAATGACAGGTGGCCTCAGAACTGTGTACTTTTGTACATTCAGATTTTTTCCCCCAGTGAAAGCTCTTACCTTCCTCCCAAGTTTGTTTACCGAGAAAGCTCTTACTCATCCTTTAACATCCAGTGCAGATGTCAACTCCTGTATGAGGGGAGGAAAGGACAGACACATACTTTCACCTAGGTGTATCATGGTGTGTTTGCTTGCTACTTGTTCATATGAATACGACAAGACATTTCTAGAAACAGGACTCTGAAACATTTATTTTGAGTTGAGAAAAGAAATAAAATTGTGCAGGGTTAAATTTTATGAATTAAAATTTTGTGAGTTATGATACTAGTTGACCTTTCTGCCAGATGTCTTCTTATTTGCTGACATAATTAAACTCTGGGTCAGAAGATCTTTTCTTCCTCACAATGTAAAGCTTATGTCAAAAGGGTTAGCATGGTAATCTCATATTCCTGCTTCATCTGTACAGATGAAACAAAGTATTTCATTTTGGACACAGAAAAATTATGGTATAGGAAATAAATCAAATGTTATTCCGTCAGTGTTTCTTCAATGAAGGAATAGTCTTTGCTCACCTATGTAACAGTAGAACCCCTTTTAAAAGCCTTTTAAATTAAAATACTCACATGCTTTGTGCTGTTTAATTAATATATCATACAAGTTATAATGTGCTAGACTTTACATAGTAGACAGGTTTTTTTTTTTTGCTTTAAAAATATTCTTAAAAACGTAAAATGATTTGTTATGTGTATTTTACTGCAATAAAAAATTCTTAATACACAAAATAAAAACCTCATTAGCCAGCTGTTCTCTATAACAACAATCCCCCTGTCGCTCTAAACTTTGCCTTCTAATTCTCTCAGTTTTTCCTTTACCTCTTGAACCCCTCCATTTAGCAAACTTTCCTTTTGTTAACAACTTCATAGCCTTTCCTCCTGTATTTACCTTAACTGAGACCTTCACTGAAGGCCCAGACATCTAGATGCTCATAGCTTTCCTCTTCATCTCAATTTCTGCTTTTACGTTAATGATTTGTGTCCACATAGACAATTATAACTTTGTCAGTACCTTGAGCATCTCATTTCCGGTGATCTTTTCTTGACTGTGCCTTAGCTAGGCATTCAGTTTTTAGGTTATACCATGGATGTTACTTTATATGGCTCCAGTTAAACTTTCAAATCACCGAAGATGCTGATCTCTGTGACAGAGTCCATTGTTCAAGTTTGTTTATTCAGCTATACCAATTAGTACCATACCCTGATAACTCATCTGAGCTACTGTCTTAGAGTTCTAGCTAGTCTTCCCCATCTCTCTTCTTCAGATCTTTTATATTTCTCTCTGATGATTTTCCTGGAATGTAAATCTGATTATTACATCTTGGTTGGAATTCTTCAAGGGTTTCCTGTTACTGAAAAACGAAAATCCAAAAATTAGCATGGTATACCCAGCTCTTCACAGTCTGGTTCTGGATTTTATTATTCTCTCACATTCTGATCTTTGCATGGCTTTCTCTAGGTATGTTGAAGTATTTGTTGTTCTCCAAATATGCCTCTGCAGTTAGCATAGGATAATTCTGTTCTGACTTCTCTGTGAAGCATTCCTTGGTGTTGAGGCAGATTTAGACACTGTGTTCTTTTTTTTTTTTTTAATACATCTTTATTGGGGTATAATTGCTTTACAGTGTTGTGTTAGTTTCTGCTGTACAACAAAGTGAATCAGCTATATGTATACATATATCCCCATATCCCCTCCCTCTTGAGCCTCCCTCCCAACCTCCCTATCCCACCCCTCTAGGTTGTCACAAAGCACCAAGCTGATCTCCCTGTGCTATGTGGCTGCTTCTCACTAGCTATCTGTTTTACATTTGGTAGTGTATATATGTCCATGCCACTCTCTCACTCTGTTCCAGCTTACCCTTCCCCGTCCCCGTGTCCTCAGGTCCATTCTCTACGTCTGCATCTTTATTCCTGTCCTGCCCCTGGGATCATCAGTATCATTTTTCTAGATTCCATATATATACGTTAGCATACGGTATTTGTTTTTCTCTTTCTGACTTACTTCACTCTGTATGACAGACTCTAGGTCCATCCACCTCACTACAAATAACTCAATTTCGTTCCTTTTTATGGCTGAGTAATATTCCATTGTATATATGTGCCACATCTTCTTTATCCATTCATCTGTCAGTGGACACTTAGGCTGCTTCCATGTCCTGGCTATTGTAAATAGAGCTGCAATGAACATTGTGGTACATGACTTCTTTTGAATTATGGTTTTCTCAGGGTATATGCCCAGTAGTGGGATTGCTGGGTCGTGTGGTAGTTATCTTTTTAGTTTTTTAAGGAATCTCCATACTGTTCTCCATAGTGGCTGTATCCATTTACATTCCCACCAACGGTGCAGGAGTGTTCCCTTTTCTCCACACCCTCTCCAGCATTTATCATTTGTAGATTTTTTGGTGATGGCCATTCTGACTGGTGTGAGGTGATACCTCATTGTGGTGTTGATTTGCATTTCTCTAATGATTAGTGATGTTAAGCATCTTTTCATGTGTTTGTTGGCAGTCTGTATGTCTTCCTTGGAGAAAGGTCTATTTAGGTCTTCTGCCCATTTTTGGATTGGGTTGTTTGTTTTTTTGATACTGAGGTACATGAGCTGCTTGTATATTCTGGAGATTAATCCTTTGTCAGTTGCTTCATTGGAAAATATTTTCTTCTATTCTGAGGGTTGTTTTTTCATCTTGTTTATGGTTTCCTTTGCTGTGCAAAAGCTTTTAAGTTTCATTAGGTCCCATTTGTTTATTTTTGTTTTTATTTCCATTTCTCTAGGAGGTGGGTCAGAAGGATCTTGCTGTGATTTACATCATAGAGTGTTCTGTCTATGTTTTCCTCTAAGAGTTTTATAGTGTCTGGTCTTACATTTAGGTCTTTAATCCATTTTGAGTTTATTTTTGTGTATGGTGTTCAGGAGTGTTCTAATTTCATTCTTTACATGTAGCTGTCCAGTTTTCCCAGCATCACTTATTGAAGTGGCTGTCTTTTCTCCATTGTATATTCTTGCCTCCTTTATCAAAGATAAGGTGACCATATGTGTGTGGGTTTATATCTGGGCTTTCTGTTGCGTTCCATTGATCTATATTTCTGTTTTTGTGCCAGTACCATACTGTCTTGATTACTGTAGCTTTGTAGTATAGTCTGAAGTCAGGGAGCCTGATTCCTCCAGCTCTGTTTTTCTTTCTCAAGATAGCTTTGGCTCTTCGGGGTCTTTTGTGTTTTCATACAAATTGTAAAAAATGTTTGTTCTAGTTCTGTGAAAAATGCCATTGCTAATTTGATAGGGATCACATTGAATCTGTAGGTTGTTTTGGGTAGTATAGTCATGGTATATCTCTCCATCTGTTTGTATTGTCTTTGATTTCTTTCATCAGAGACGCTGTGTTCTTATTGCAGACTATGTACGCCTCCAGTATAGCTCATTTCACAGTGTAGTATCATTTCATATTTGTGCCTATTTATTATGAAAATATGAACAATAATGGATTTTTTTTTACCCATGTATCCCTAGCATATAGAAGAAGCCCTAAAATACTTGTTGACTTAATGAGCAATTTACACAGAGGTAATAAAACTAGCAAAGAAAACCATTCTGCCTTCCTAGCAAACAAAGAACTGTAGTCTTTGACTGTCTAATTTTCACTATTTTAATATTAGCAAATCTTAACATATACCACTTTGTTGACAAAGTTAAAATAAAACTGGTGTTGGTCATATTTTTAATTGATATAACCCTTTTGGAAAAGTTTGACAATATTTACAGTCTAGAACTGAAAAATTATTTCAAGTGGTGATTGCAAAGACAAGATAAAGAATAAAGTCAGATGCAGAGCTGCACATACATTGTGACTGAAAAGACTAAGGAACTAGATATTACAATAGTAGCAGTGATTTTATGTTGTTGGAACTGTGGGTGGTTTTCCCACCTTTGAAAGTATTTTGTATAATGTGGTTGTATTTTATGATTTAATATGTATACAACTTATACCAGTATTTAGATTTTTATAAAAATGCAATCCTGAATCAAAACTCTAATTTAAGAGCACTTGAACAGTTTTGAGTAATTTTTTTTGTCTTAATAGTGGCTTCACAGTGTCAGGTTAAGAGGGAAGGGGGATTGGTAGTTAAAAGTTGCTGGTAACATAGGGGGTGTGTGGCCAGCATAGAATGTTGATCATTTAAGTAAGGTTTCAAGATTGACTCATGCAGCAGTTTTTCATTTCCAAATCGTAATCGTAAATTTTCCATTTTAAATGTAATTGTTGTTTTTGTTTTAAAGGTATCAATTTTTAGAAGAAGCTTTTCAAAACCAGAAAGGTGCAATTGAGAATCTACTGGCTAAGCTTCTTGAGAAGAAGAATTATGTTCATTTTGCAGCTACTCAGGTGCAGAATAGGTAAGTGTGTTTCCTTAAAACCATAATTTCAGTTTAAGGATTATTAAACACGATGGGTCCAGTTTAAATTTGTTTTCCTTCTGTATTAAGCATATATAGAAAACATTTTTTTGGAGGGGTAAATGGTATGTTTGAGTTTGGATTATGATAATTGTTAATTAAAGACAATTTAATTGCTTCAAATTTTGAGTACTCTTTTAGGATACATCTTTGACTATTTTATAATTAATATGACTCTAGTCTTTGTCAGCCTTAGTTAAATGTAGAAAAACCAATTAATGTGTAGAGAGTTGAATTATAAAATTTTAACTAGAGACTGTGTGGAAGACAGGAGAGAGTATGAACAGTGGTGGACAAATTAATTTTCCATCTGTAAAACAAGCATTAAAAACAGTACTTATCTTACTGGTATTATTATGAGAACACAGTTTCTGGCATATAGTAAACCCTCAAATTGTAGCTGTTGTTATTTTTATCAATAACACTATCAGTTTTTAAAAATCCTATTTTCGTTCATTTCTGAATAAACTAAATTTATTGATAAAGCAAGGGGGACTGGGACTTCCCTGGCTGTTCAGTGGTTAAGACTCCATGCTTCCACTGCAGGGGGCACACGTTCGATCCCTGGTCGGGGAACTAAGATCCTGCATGCCGCAAAGTGGGACTAAGTTCCATAGTGAGTAGGTTAAGAAGATTAGGACTCTTAAAGGAGTCCTTAAAGACAAACACTTGGAGCTGGCATAATTAAAACCCATATGTTCCTAGAGGTATGAATAAGGTTGATATGTATTTATTCTTCAGATTCACAAATATTGAGACTTCTAGAATATTAAAATTAATTTATGACGATTTAAAATGACACAGTAAATACTCAAAAAGTATTGAAGATGAATTAATGAATAGTACATTGTATATTATTGATACATTAGAAAATAATACATTAGACATTAGTAAGAATTTATAACTTTCATCTTAAAAAGTGATACCAAAGGAAAATAAAGGCTCCTCAGAGGCTGTAGATAATATGTAAATATATAGATATACACTAGTCATGGTTAGTTCTCGTGGATATGTCAGGATGTTTTTTATATTGCTGATATATTGTAGATGATATTGGAGAGGATAACTGTCTTCTCATAAATTACAGATGGATGTCCTTTCCAGAGAAAGGGTAGTGAGATAACTCATATGGCAATCCCATATTTTTATACGTATATTTTGTATATATGTTCCTGAATCTGTGTAGAGAAGTGAAGTTTATGTGTTACAAGATTGCGAAGGGTTGGGGAGATTATTTCATCTCCAGATAGCTTAAAAAAAAAAAAAAAGTATTAAAGTAATAAAATGTCTATACTTCTCCTGTTAGATTCTTCGATGACCTTTCTCCATTTTTTAATGTACATTCATTTTTTTTGCTGCCTTCACAATTGAACATATATTATACATGCTTAAATCCAGGGGAGTTTGACTCTGCTTTCAGCATGCTTAATGGTTTCAACCTTTGGCTGAATCGTTTTAAGGTCATGTGTTCTTACCACTAGTGATCAGCATTCTCATTTTTTAAAATGTCTTCCACTCATTTTAATAAGATAAGGACAAAATTGAGTAAAATTTTTAAATCAGTGCCTGAAGTACAAAGGAGGGAAAACTACATTTTTGACCCGGTGTATTCAAGTTATTCAAATTTGAATTTGGTAAATGAAAGGCAGTTTTAGCAGTTGAAAGTGTCAGTTATAGTTTGTACAGAAGTAGAATGTATAAAAGTTTAAGGTTACCATCTTATGATTGTTTGTTAACATTATATGTATTTATATTAGTAGAATTCTTCTCTTCCTATTTTATAAATAGCAAGGTATTGACTATTTCATATTTACAACCAAAACTTTCATAACTACATGGGAGCTTATACCTGTTTCTAAAACATCTAACAGCTGTTTTTAAAAAAGGAATGAAAATGTTTTGTTCCCTTAACCATATACAGTAGGAAATCATTTTGAGAAGAACCTATGGAAGGGGTGTATCTGAATTCACATTTGAAGTAGTTTTAGTGAAACTAAATGCGTCTAAGCTTCCTCTTGTTTCAAAAGATAATAATAGTATTGGTTGCAACATTTTTTTTTGCACATTGGTTCTGTTTAATCTTAATGCTTCTCAAGAACAATGTGCCATATTTGACACTAACCAGCAATCACTGATGTCAGTTGTTTGTGTATCACATTCATGTCATAGAAACTAAAGGAGATTACCATCTAGATTAATAAACTGTCCTTTATGAACTTAATTTAAAATTAATAAATATTTAATCCATTCTTTGTCTACATACATAACTTGTTTGGACCAAATTGAGTGGTCAGGTCTGCCAAAACATAAGTTGTACATTTGACAAAGGTTTAATTTTACTCGGTTAAGTGCCCAGTTGGATGAATTTCTGTAACAGTTGGTAATTCAGAGACATAGGATAAGTCTATAACCTAATGATGCATTTCTCTTATTCAGGATAAAAGAAGTAAATGAGACTAACAAACGAGTAGAACAGGAAATTAAAGTGGCCATTTTCACCCTTATCAATGAAATTAATAAGAAAGGAAAATCTCTGTTACAGCAGCTAGAGGTATGGTTCAAAGCCAAAATAAAACAAAAACTGCTTCTCTTGCTCTTTAGCTGTTTTTTAATGTTTATTGAAAGCTCTTTTAGATTGGTTGGGGGTGGGTATGAAAGTAAAGTCAATTAAAAACATTTTTTTGTGTGTTTTTTGTTGGAAAATAGGCCTTTTTCAAGTTAGTTACTTTGCAGCCCAATTTAACACTTTAGATGTATCAGTTAGGAGATAGTGTTGTTCTCTTAGGAGTGAAAGAATTATTACTAAAATGTGATATAAATGAAGACAAAGCTGACCTGCCACATTCCCTCTTCTCCTCCCCACAAGATAGGTCCTCAATTTAACTTTTACATATGAATGTATATTGGGAGTCTTACTGACTCATGTGTGTTCTTCACTTTATTTTTTAAATGTTCCATAGTTTTGCTAAAAACGTTGCTCATTTTGAAACTTAAACTTTAAATTTACTCATAATTTTGTTATATTAGGTCTTTGTGTTGTATATTGCGATTAATATGTGAATGTAAATTTCTAGATGAGAATCCAGTCAATTTGTGAAATCTAAATTAAGTATTCATCAAAGACTCTACTGACCATAGTTGGCTGGTTCTCAAAATTTTGTGCTTTTAAGTTGGCTTAGATGATATGGGGTTATGTTTAAAGCACCATTGAATAGTAACAATTTAAATTACATGAATATTTGATTATTTAACTTTTAATTACTATTAATCTCAAATTTTTCATAGTAGATTTTTTTTCTGTTCCATTCCTTCATAGAAAATTGATGAAATACTAGACACAGTTACATATAAATAAAATAAATGTCAACAGAGAATTATTTCTGAATTTCTGTCTTTTGAAATACATCTTGCCATTGAGACACAATTGTGAAATTAAAAGTACTCTCACACATATTGTTAAATTTTGAGGTCTCTTGCTACTGTTGTATATCCAGCCGAGTTGCAGTTAACCCTAATAGATTTTTGTTTTCAGAAGGACCTTGTAAATGGAGAGCATGAGCAAGCAATTATTTTTGATACCTTTTAATTTACAGTAAATACATTTTAATTATAGGTCTAAAGTAATGTTCTGAAACCATTTCAAGAACTTTTGAATTAAAAGATGCCTCTTAATGCTAAAATATACACAAATACCTACTGATAAATCTGCCACATATTTCTAACATGCTAATGATTTAAGCAGTAGATGTTTTCTAGTGCACTGTGTTTCTAAACTTTGTAAGATAGAGGTTTTCCTATAAGCTTTATAAAAGGAATGATTTCCAGGGAAGTTGTAAATGAAACTTCTGTCATTTGAATATTTTTATCCATTGATTTACATTATAAAATGAGTAACTTATTTCCTTAGGGAAAAAATTGTTCAGTAAACCCAGTTGAGTCAGTTTTGTAAGAAAGTGGTTAAGAACGAAGAGGCAAGTTGTTCAGTATGCTGAATGTCAAAGGACATAGGATATCACCTGTCCCTTCTGGGAATTTTTGTTCCCAGAAAGCAGTTTATTTTTCCTTTGCAGCACTTTCCTTCCACCCTCACTTACTCCCTTGTTCTTTATGAACTTTTGTCATATAAGAAGCTTCCCTAGCTCTACTCTTAGAGCTCTGGAATTCATCTTTCTCCTTTTGTCTTAAATGTTGAAAATAAGAGATTTTAACTCCAGCCTCATGCCATGCACCACAGAATTTTCTTTGGCCTGAGAAGTGTGTTAAGATCGTATAAAATTATTTCTAAAGGTCAGCTCATATGTCATAGGCTCTATATATTAGATTAGCCTAATAGACACTATTTTTAACAAAGGCTCTTCATCTTCTGAAGGAAAGGGGAGATATCACTAACATTAATTTCTGTATGTGGAATGTCTACTTTGGACTATAGAACTAACTTTTGGTCCCACTTTTGTTAGTGACTTTTTCCTTGATCATAGACTCATTAAATAATGAGCTTATTAAGTTATCCCATTTTTAAAAAGAAATACAGGTATTGTGTTCACTTGTAGTAGAAATTATGAGTTGATTTTTTTATACAGAATTCTTCGGTGAACCTCTTGTTCTGTTTCAGAATGTTACAAAAGAAAGACAGATGAAGTTACTACAGCAACAGAACGACATCACAGGCCTTTCCCGGCAGGTGAAGCATGTTATGAACTTTACAAACTGGGCAATTGCTAGTGGTAGCAGCACGGCACTACTGTACAGCAAGCGACTGGTGAGACACATAGTATCTTATTTTTCTTTAAATTGACTTTATTAAGATATTATTTACATTCAGTGAACTGCACCTGTTTAAAGTATAGATTTTGAATTTTAGTAAAAGTTATCACCATCACATCAAAATACAGAAAATTTCCGTCACCCACAAAAGTTTTCTTATTTTTCTCTATCCCTGGCCTTGGGCAACCATTAGTCTGATTTCTCTCATTTTCTAGAATTTCATATAAATGGAATCATACAGTAAGTCTTGAGTCAATCGTAGGTTTTGGAGATACCTAGTAGTATGATATAGTTTATCACCAGAAATGGCAGAAGTTCAAGCATGTGCCTTCGATTGCTAATATCGTTTTTTAAGCACTGATACTATCTCATCTGAGATGGACACTGTGGGGCTACATGAGCTTTCATGTCTTTATCTTGTATGTTTTCTCAAGTGATACTTAATTTTAAGACTAATGTGAATTTTTTCCCTTTTAGATTACTTTTCAATTGCGCCATATTTTGAAAGCACGGTGTGATCCTGTCCCTGCTGCTAATGGAGCAATACGTTTCCATTGTGATCCCACCTTCTGGGCAAAGAACGTAGTCAATTTAGGTGAGAAATAATTCGTTTTATGGCTATAACTTGGAACACTGAATTAGGAGGAGAAAGCATCTACAACAAATTTTAGATACTTAAAGTTTTTAAACTTCATTCTAACATGTAAACTTTTTGGAAAATATGTTCTTCATTGGAAACTTACTTCAGCTATGTTCATTACATCTTTAAGAATGTTGAGGGTCTCCTCTGTATAGTTTTTAAAATTATGTATCATTTCTAACTTTTTCCCCACATCTTTTAAAATTGATATTGACTGTTACATATCAGAAATTTACCAAATGGGTCTTTAGTCTTTGGAAGAATTTCTTACATGCTTAGTAGCTTATGTATTAATTGTACAAAATTGCCCACTTGAGGAGGACTTCCATCCAGTATGCTGATGTGTCCGAATGCCATGTGCTGAGGAATGTTTGAAAGATAAGAGCAGCTCATTTCACATGGAAGACAAATGGTCTTTGCATTTGTTACTCCACAGTGTGGACCTAAGGGCCTTAGGTGAAAGTTACAGATAGGCATACAAAACCAGCTCAATTTAAAGTAAAACAAAACTCCCCAAAACTAACCAGCAATTAGAGCTGTCTACAGATTGATTAAACTCATTTTCAGAATACTCAAGTCCTCACCGTTGGAAGCTGTAAAAGCAGAGGTGGGTGGCCTTTTGTAAAAAAATGTAATCTTTGTGTATATTCGTTTGGCTATACCTTTAGTTCAGGCATCGGCAAACTATTTTTGTGTGACGTGGCACCTAAGTTTGGTTTTTACGTTTTAAAGGGTTGTAAAAGCAAACAAGTAAAAAACAAAGAGTATACGACAGATTTTATGTGGCCTGCAAAGCCTAAAGTATCTGGCTTATTACAGGAAAAAGGTTTGCGAACTCTACCTTAGCTCAAACCTTACTAAAATTTGCCTTCTATCTCTAGAAAGTACCTGGCTCTGTAAAAAGGAAGGAGAATTTGTCATCTCCAAGGGAATAAGTAGTTTAAAACATTCAACATTTCCACAGAAGACAGTTTTGTAGCAATGTAATACTCTGCCCTGCACATTTTGACCATCCAAAGGCAGGTGGAATCAGTATTAGCAATCTTGAGTATCCTTGAATCTTCTCAGGGGAGAGATGATTTAGACTGCCTAGATGGGCCTCCTCTAATACTGTCTCTTTCAGCTCTTTAATTTTCTGTACATCTGTGTCAAAAATAAGGGCAGATAATATATTATTCTGAGTAATCAAAAGTCAATTAATTGGCTTTGGACTATATTAGGTTTCTGATCTTCATCATCTTTAAACCTAGCTCCCATCCCTGCTGTGCTGTTGGAAAATTTGAGTGGTGATAGTTGTCAGAGGAAAGAGGAAAATATAATGATTAACCCACAAAGTAGATGTTAGTTGATTACATGCAAATTATTCTCATTTTTTAAATCCTTCAGGTAATCTAGTAATAGAGAGTAAACCAGCTCCTGGTTATACTCCTAATGTTGTAGTTGGGCAAGTTCCGCCAGGGACAAACCACATTAGTAAAACCCCTGGACAGATTAACTTAGCACAGCTTCGACTCCAGCACATGCAACAACAAGTGTATGCACAGAAACATCAGCAGTTGCAACAGATGAGGATGCAGCAGCCACCTGCACCTGTACCAACAACAACAGCAACAACACAGCAGCACCCTAGACAAGCAGCCCCTCAGATGTTACAACAACAGGCGAGTATTATTATATCACTGCACTATTGATATAAATTATGAAGACCTCGAGACTACACTCTGTCCTATATAGATGAGTTACACATTTCAAAGTTACTGATGGGGACAGAGCTCAAAGGTCAGTTTAAACATTTGCCCTTGGGTATGGCAGGGATGTGGGGGAGGTGTGAGGAAGGACAAGAAGTAAATACTTACAATGGGAAACAAAATTAACTCACTAGTACTGTGGAGGTATACACGTTTTTATCCCTCTATACCAGATCTTTTTTGTTTAAACGTGGTTTTGGGCCAAAGAGCCATGTTGTTTCCTCCTGAGATCTGACACGTTCTTTAGGCTTTTGTTCAAATCATTGCCATCCCTGTATCTTTCCTGCTCTCTCCCATCCAAATCAAAACTATTAATCCAGGGTTGATTAAGTTAATGCTGATAGGCTTTAAAACACACATATACTGAGAGAAGGAGATTGGGGCAAGAGATGAGGAAAATGACTTACACTTTTTACTTTATGCCCTTCTATCCTGACAAAATTATTCTTATCATAACGTTTTATAATTGAAAGATAAATTTATAAATATTATTACATAAATGCAATTTCTGCCTTTTGCAGCCTCCAAGATTGATCAGTGTGCAAGCAATGCAAAGAGGCAACATGAACTGTGGAGCTTTCCAAGCCCATCAGATGAGATTGGCTCAGAATGCTGCCCGAATACCAGGGATACCCAGGCACAGTGGCCCTCAGTATTCCATGATGCAGCCACACCTCCAAAGACAAGTATGCCTAGAGTTCCATTTGTAAGAATCATATAATTTTAAAACTAAAAGACAACAGTTTTCTTAATCAGTTGTGGGGTGGCGGGAGGGGTGGTCATTGATACGTTTGAGAATTTGATTAATGCTATGTATCTTCTTGTCCCAGAAAAATACACATAAAATTTTTATTAAATTTTTTTTTCACATCTTTATTGGATAATTGCTTTACAATGTTGTGTTAGTTTCTGCTGTACAACACAGTGAATCAGCTATATGTATACATATATCTCCATATCCCGTCCTCTTGAGCCTCCCTCCCACCCTTCCTATCCCACCCTTCTAGGTCGTCACAAAGCACTGAGCAGATCTCCCTGTGCTATGCAGCAGCTTCCCACTAGCCATCCATTTTGCATTTGGTAGTGTATATATGTCAGTGCTACTCTCTCACTTCATCCCAGCTTCCCCCCCCCAACCCTGCCGTGTCCTCAAGTCCATTCTCTACATCTGCATCTTTATTCCTGCCCTGCCACTAGGTTCGTCAATACCGTTTTTTTAGATTCCATATGTATGCGTTAGCGTATGCTATTTGTTTTTCTCTTTCTGACTTACTTCACTCTGTACAGCAGACTCATACAGACTTCATCCACCTCACTACAAATAACTCAATTTCGTTCCTTTTTATGGCTGAGAAATATTCCATTGTATGTGTGTGCCACATCTTCTTTATCTATTCATCTGTCGATGGACATTTAGGTTGCTTCCATGTCCTGGCTATTGTAAATAGTGCTGCAGTGAACATTGTGGTACATGACTCTTTTTGAATTATGGTTTTCTCAGGGTACATGCCCAGTAGTTGGATTGCTGGGTCATACGGTAGTTCTATTTTTAGTTTTTTAAGGAACCTCCCTACTCTTCTCCATAGTGGCTGTATCTGTTTACATTCCCACCAACAGTACAGCAGGGTTCCCTTTTCTCCACACCCTCTCCAGCATTTATTGTTTGTAGATTTTTTGATGATGGCCATTCTGACTGGTGTGAGGTGATACCTCATTGTGGTTTTGATTTGCATTTCTCTAATGATTAGTGATGTTGAGCATCTTTTCATGTGTTTGTTGGCAATCCGTATGTCTTCTTAGGAGAAATGTCTAAATTTTTATTAAACTTTAACAGTTTCTTTGATGTCATTAAACCCATTGTATACTTTGGGTTGAGAATCTCTGATCTAGTCCAACCAATTCATTTTACAGAAGTGAAAAACAGAGGAGCTTGTTATGTACCCACAATCATAAGAGACAATGAATGGTAGAATTAAGATTAAAACTTTAATTTCCTAAAATTGTTCCTCTGCTCTTTTAATGTGACATTTTGACTTTTTTTTTTTCTCTTCACTCAGTATTGTTCCTTTTAGGATAGATACACCTACTCCTAAAAATAAGTGTGTTTAGAGGCATGTTTTCTAATCTTTGCTTGAATAGTAGATTATATTTGTATAGGAGGTATGAGTATAAAAATGAGGCTACTTTTGCATAGGATTTCTAGTTATATAAAAAATAAAGGTCATTTTATAATTGTCAGAGTGATGTTTCTCAAAGCATGATTTAAAGACCATCAGAATGACTGGGGCACCATGTCTGAAACAGATTCTGAACCATACCCACTGAATCAAAATTTCCAGGAGGGGAGTACTCATAAATATGTGAACTTTTACTGACTCAGATCGATCTGCATACTGAAGTCCTAGGTCAGCGATCCTTCAACTTTTTGGCCCAATTACCTCCAGAAAGACTTTTGAAAAATACACACTCCCTCACATTTGAAGGTTGACATTTAAAACTTCCATTACAAGTTTAAGTTTAAATAGTTGCAAAGGACATACTGTTTAGCATATTGTAAATATTGACATTATAAAGTAAAACCCTTACATTTTTCTTGTAAGTGGATCCACTGGAGTCCCAAATACAGAGGCAAGTTCTTTTTTGAAAGTCAAAATTATATACTCCCTTTTCCCCATGGACTTGAATTTCTGTTCTACTTTTACAGAATTTTATCTTAATATATTTAAGATATAGATTTAAGATATTCACAAATTTGATAGACTTGTGAATCAGTTTGTTGTAATTTTCTGCTGGAAAGATGTCTGTTGCAATTTGAAAATTCTTAAATTTCCAGTTTATAATGCAGTTATTAAGCTTTAAAACTTTTTCTTTAGACCAAATTTTCATTACAGTTACTCCTATACAGTTGTTTAAACAATATATTTACATGGTTTAAGATTATTAGGAAACAAAAATAAAATTCTTTTAGATATACATTTCTTTATTAGATACATGGAGCCTTTCCCCTTCCTTCATTTATGCACGTTTGTATGTCTGTTACCTTGTAACAGTATAGAGTAAGTCAGAATTCAACGCCGATTTTTATTACTAGTTTTTTTGTTGTTGTTGTTTTCATGTGATGCTCAGGAAACTTGTTCACAAAAATATGTATCTGGGAATTCAAAATGAGTTTTAAAATCTTTTTTTATCAGTTGACAGCTTCTTCAGGTCTTTCTTTGTTTTTGTTGCTCACCAAGTATCAGAACCCACTCAAAGATTACGCAGGTTTCAGAGTCAGGCACTTTGTCAGCAACTTGACACCTTTATTTTCAACTGTACCTTTGTCTGTCTCTTCAGGAGATTTTTTGTTTGTTTTGTTTTTCACCCTGGGGCAATATGCTAGATAAGATTGGGAATGAGTTAGAGATATGCTGTTTTGTATTTTGTTTTTGGAGGAGAAGGGCAGTTGTGAAAGAAGTAGTTGGAAAAAAGAACTCACAGACCATGGCACACTCATAGGTAAATTGGGTTTTCTTCAGGAAAAAAGTATATATGAAGGTCGACTATCTAGACTTTAATTTCCTTAAAAGTATTCACATACCCATGTACCCCTTAGTGTACTTGGAAAGCCTTCAAGTATTACCACGGGGCAGGTACACCCTTTGGAAAGGTGCAGAAGCTACATAATCGGATTAACCAACCATCTCAGAACATTGTCCTTAGACTTTTGGGCCCCTACAAAAATCACTGAATGTTAGAATTTTAAGTTTTTAAATACTTCAGATGATTTATATGTGTATAGTAATTTATTTCCCAAAGATTTTAATCTGTGTACTATCTTAAATGATCCTCATAACACTCCTCATAAAGACAGGTATCCATTTTCATTCATCATTATCCACATTTCTAAATTACCAAGATTGTGATTTGGCCTAAACTCACATAGTATTAAGAGTCAGGAATTGATACCACGTTTCCATTTGTAAATTCGTTGTCCTTTCTACCATATCAGTTACATAATACACAATTATACAATTAATTATTTTTATTTTAAAAAGGCAGAAGTGTCAAAGTAAAATATAGGCAGAAGAATGGCTTTCCTGGTCTGATGTTTGAAAACTTTAGGGGCTTCCAGATCATCTATTTATATATATCTTTGTTATGAAGTAAAATCATATCACCAGTCTGACAGGGTACAATTATTGGCAAGTCTATTTTTTTTCTAAATACTACACAAAAATGAATAGAAAAATGATAAGTTTGAATTTTATTTTTCCTGCATAAGTTTGAGAGGGCCTACCTCTTTGTCTCTCAGCCACAGGTATCAAACTCTGAACCTGTGTATCCTTCCTAAACTGAAACTTGTTGTCAAGGTATTGTTCATATTTGGATATCCTGGCAGATCAAGTAATGATATCATCTTTTTTCCTAACAGCACTCAAACCCAGGGCATGCTGGACCCTTTCCTGTTGTGTCGGTGCACAACAACCCAGTCAATCCAACCAGCCCTACTACAGCTACTATGGCAAATGCAAATCGAGGTCCCACCAGCCCATCTGTTACAGCAATAGAACTAATTCCCTCAGTTACCAATCCAGAAAACCTTCCATCTCTGCCAGATATTCCACCCATACAGGTTTGTATTTAAGTTGAGTGAGAGATTTAAAACCTTGTGTTAATTAGGGACTTAGAGTATATATTTCTGGTTGTTTTTGTTTTTTTTAATTCAGGAGCAATATTTTTTTTGAAATTTCCAAAAAGTAGAGTATAAATAATTTGAATTTTAAAAAGTTATGTGTACTAAAACTAGCACTCCTCAGTATTTTAAAGCTACAGAGTGTCAGCTTTGCTGATCTTTCTGTCATCTGCTAGCAGGCAAACTTTGTGTTAAATGAAACACTTCTGATGTAGGTTTAGATCCAGAGAGGAGACCCAGTACCAAAATACAGTTAAATTTTTGTCAGTCTTCTGTTAGGTGCAAAAGGGATAGTCAACCCCGGGTGCAAACAGGTTGGACTGAGAAAGGAAGAAGTTGGAAGGTCTAGATATTAGGCATGTGGCGGAGCGGGGGGGTGTATACTGAGAGAGGAAGTAATAATGAGGAGTAGAAGATGGAATGGGAAAGGCCTCTGAGCTGTCTTGTCCCTTTCACCTGTAGCGTTTTCCTGAAGAAAAATATCATTCAGTGCCTTCGGAAATTTCATAAATTCATTTGAATTAGAAGCATTTTATTTTTAAATGTAAATATAAAACTTGAAGGTTGTACTGGGTCATTTCAAGCATTGTATGAGTTATTCAGAGTCAGGGGTCACCATGGGAGCAAGGAGCAGTGAAATTACTAAGACACTAGGACCCATGACTCTCTACTCTTCGTTGCGGTGCGGAGGCTTCTCACTGCAGTGGCCTCTCGTTGCGGAGCACAGGCTCTAGGTTCGCGGGCTTCAGTAGTTGGCGGCGTGCGTGGGCTTCAGTAGTTGTGGCGCACGGGCTTACTTGCTCTGTGGTATGTGGGATCTTCCCGGACCAGGGATCGAACACGTGTCCCCTGCATTGGCAGGCAGATTCTTAACCACTGTGCCACCAGGGAAGTCCCTGTAGTGGTGTTGAGAGTACTGGACTACTGTATAGAATGGAAAATTTTGGAATATATCAATAAAAAGTAAAATTTATAAGTTGTAAGCTTATAATTTATAAACTTTCAGTTTAATGCTTGAAATCATCTCATATGATATATAATATCCCTATTTCATGGAAGAGAGTAAGAGTGGTTAGTGACTTTCTCAGTGTCACCCAGTAAATGGGTAAGTTGGAATTCAAAGCCCAGCTCCTGATTACTGAACTGAGAAAGTCCAGTTCTCTCCCCACTTCTGTCCATAGAGATAGGAAGGAGGTGGTTTGAGATCGTAGGCCTGGAAAGGTAGAGTATTAAGGGCTTTTGGGCAACCAGAGAGAGGTAGGTACAGTATTAAAGGAGTCGTTTAAGTTTTACTAAGCACTCCATGCTAAAGTGCCTGGGCATTGAAGATAAAAAGAAACAAGACTTTGTTCCAATTCTTAAGAAACTTTCAAAGGGAAAAGAAAGGTTGCTTATGTCAAACTTAACATAATCTGCTAGGGCCACTCTCACAGAGAGCAGGTAGAGGAAGGATAGATGCTCCACATCTTTGAAAAGCTGGGCGTCATAAGGGAAATGGGTCCTTATTAGATTTTCCTTGTCATCTTTCCCAGAAGAACTTTGAAATCAAGACAAGAAGCTCCAGAATATATCCCCTCCCATCTTTAGTTTTTTAAGGTGGGGTAGAAGGAGCAGAATCCATACCTTCTCTTATGAACCTCCTCTTCCTTGCAGACATAATGCCTAACCTTATTTTTATTTACTGATTTATTAAAGTATTGACTGCTTTAAAAAACTGAGATATAGTTCACATACCATAAAATCCAACTTTAAAAAATGTACTTACAATTCAGTCAGTGGTTCTTAGTATATTCACAAGATTGTGCAACTATCACCACTGTCTAATTCCAGAACGTTTTCGTCACCCCGAAAGAAACTACCCATTTGCAGTCCACTCTCCATTTCCCTCTTTCCCAGCCCTTGGAAATCACAAATTTACTTTGTTTTTATGGATTTGCCTATTCTGGACATTTTGTATGAATGGAATGATGCAATATGTGGCCTTTTGTGTCTGGCTTCTTTCTCTTAGCATAATGTTTATCAGGTCCAAACACGTTGAAGCATGTATCAGTACTTAATTCCTTCTTACGGCTGAATATTCCATTCTGTGAATATACCACATTTGTTCATCCATCCATCAGTTAATGGATATTTGGGTTTCCACTTCTTGGCTATTAGGAATAATGCTGCTATGAACTTTTGTGTGTAAGTTTTTGTGAACTTGTAGGTTACCAGTTCTCTATGTAAATTTCTAGGAGTGGAATTTCAGGGTCATATTGTATGTTTAAGTTTTTGAGGAACTGCCAAACTCTTTTCCACAGTGGGTGCACCATGTTACATTCCCACCAACAGTGTCAGTGTATGAAGATTTCAATTTTTCCACATCCTTGCCAACGCTCATTATTGTTACCTGCTTTAAGAGCAGTTAGAGGTGGGTACCACAAAAGTACAACCACAGTAAGAAGTAGTTAACCATATTAATCAAAAACAGAAAAGGAAGCAAACCTATCATCTCTTGAAGAATCATCTACTTTTTCTCCTATCCTGTAGTTTCCGTGGTATAGTGAAAAGAAAATCCTGGGGGAGGTTACACAGGAAGCAGACAAAGTAGCATTAACTATGCAATGCAGACAGGAAATAAATACAAAACAATTTCAGGTATTTGTTGATATATCTTAATACTGATCATTACAGCTATCCAGTATAGAGTAGAAGTTGATTTAAATAGAATTCTCTCAACTTGAATTATTTTTTATTTCACTCTACTGTCCATCTCCAGTGGAGTTATAATATGTGGTAGTAATTTTGACCTTGAGGGGATACATGATGAACCTGAATACTTTTTGAATAGCTAAATGAATATTAGAATCTGTTCAGATTAGATTATAATTAATAGATGTCATATTCTAATGATATATTAAATTCTTTGTAAACAATTTTCCATATTTGGAAAATATGTACCTAATTTATCTGGATACTATACTGAATAATACGAAGTCTTGGGAAAACCATGTGTGTCTTTCAGATATTCACATGTAAATTTAAATGTTATAGAATACCCATTTCTGTATTGTGTTCCAAGTACTGGCTGTCTTCCATCTTTACCAATATGATAGGTAAAAATGATGTTTGGTTATTTCATTTATATTTCTTTTATTCATGTGGTTTGTTATCTTTTCTCAGGTTCATTGATTATTTGAATTTTTTTTGTGGATTGTCTTTTTCCTTTGAATTCATAGAAATTATTTATATAACACTTACCTATTCCATGCAGTTATTTAAGGATGCTTAAAAAACATTGGTTTAATGAATACGTGAATTAATATTTTTCCCGTTAGACTTCTAACTTTATTTATAGTGACTCTTCATCCATGTCTGGTGAAATATCGAGGTAGATACTTCAGCTAGCATTTCCATGTTGGTGCTGTAGTGGCATCAGGGAAGCCCTTTTATGTACTTGGCGGTTTGCCTCTTCCTAATCTTTCCACTCTTCTAGCCTTAAGGTTGTCTCTCTGGCCAGAGATATAAATCGCAGGTGGGAGAGTATAAAAGGAGTGGGAGTGGGAGTAGAAGTAGGTAACTTGCGACTTTCATGTCTGTTTTGAATCATCCTCTCCTCCTTTATGTTTAGGTGAGATGTAGCGCAACTTTTATCTGTGGCCCATGTTAGGAACTGCCCCTCTTCACAAATCCTCTAGTTAACTCTAGTTGCAGCTAGGGATTTTCCTGTAGTTACAGCTTACAAGTGAATCCTTGGCCAATAGCTCTGACCACTGAGCAGGCGCAACTCCTAATATCTCTTAATTGTCCCTCTAGCTAGCCCACAGCAACTCTCACCTTTAGCCTTTTATGTCTTTGAGATGAGGTTTTTAAAGGGCTTTTCTGAGAAAGGCCTATTTACCTTTTTTAAAACTGAAGTATAATTGACATGTAACATATATTAGTTTCAGTTGTACAACATAGTAATTTGATATTTGTATACATTGCAAAATGATTATCACAATAATTCTAGTTAACATCAGTCACCATACATAGTGTAAAAATTTTGTGTGAGATGAGGACTTTGAAGATTTTCTCTTTTAACAACTTTCAGATATACAGTAGAGTATTAATTATAGTCATCATGCTGTACATTACCTCCCCATGATTTATTTTATAACTAGAAGTTTGTACCTTTCGATCCCTTTCACCCATTTCACCCACCTACCAACTCTGACAACCACAGATCTATCTCTGTATTTACGAGCTTGATTCTATGTTTGTTTGTTTGTTTTTAAATTCCACATATAACTGAGATCATATGGTATTTGTCTTTCTCTGTCTGACTTATCTCACTTAGCTTAATGCCTTCAGGTCCATCCATATTGTCACAAGTGACAAGATTTCCTTTTTTTTTAATGGCTAATATTCCATTGTGTATATAGATATAGCACATCTTCTTTATTCATTCATCTGTAGCTTTATCTGTTCATCTGTTGATGGACACTTAGGTTGCTTCCATAACTTTGTTATTATAAATAATGTTGCAGTGAACATGGGGGTGCATATATGTTTCAAATTTGTGTTTGGGGAACTTCCCTGGCGGTCCAGTGGTTAAGACTCTGTACTTCCACTGCAGGGGGCGTGGGTTCGATCTTTGGTCTGGGAACTAAGATCCTGCATGCCGTGCAGTGCAGCCAAAAACATAAATAAAATTTTTTTTAAATTAGTGTTTTGTTTGTTTTTTTCCTTCATATAAATACCCAGGAGTGGAATTGCTGGATCATATGATAGTTCTATTTTTAATTTTTTAAGAAATTTCTGTACTGTTTTCCATAGTGGATGTACAAATTTACATTACCACTATAGTGCACAAGGTTCCCTTTTCTCTACATCCTTACCAACACTTGTTATCTCTTGTCTTTTTAATAGCCATTCTAACTGGCGTCAGGTGATAGCTCGTTGTGGTTTTGATTTGCATTTCCCTGATGATTAGTGATGTTGTGCACCTTTGCATGTACCTGTTGGTCATCTCTATGTCTTCTTTGGAAAAATGTCTATTCAGATTCTCTGCCCAATTTTTTTTTTTTTTTTTGGCTGCGTTGGGTCTTAGTTGTGGCACACGGGATCTTTCGTTGTGGCGCAGGTTCTTCGTTGTGGCATGCGGGTTTTCTCTCTCTAGTTGTGACATGCAGGCTCCAGGGCACGTGGGCTCTGTACTTGTGATGCGCAGCGTCCAGAGTGCAAGGGCTCTGTAGTTCGCGGCATGCCCACTCTCTCGTTGAGGTGCATGAGCTCAGTGATTGTGTCGCGTGGGCTTAGTTGCTCCATGGCATGTGGGATCTTAGTTCCCCGACCAGGGATCGAACCTGCGTCCCCTGTAGTGGAAGGCAGATTCTTTACCACTGGACCACCAGGGAAGTCCCTCTGCCCAATTTTTAATTGGATTGTTTGGGGGGTTTTTTGTTTTCATTTTTGTTTTTTTTTTTTTTGGCTGTGCCTTGCGGCATGCAGGATCTTAGTTCCCCAGCCAGGGGTCAAATCCACACCTTCTGCAGTGGAAGCACGGAGTCTTAACCACTGGACTCCAGGGAAGTCCCTGGATTGTTTGATTTTTTGCTATTGAGTTGTATGAGTTCTTTATGTATTTTGGATATTAACCCTTTATCAGGTATATGATTTGTAAATATTTTCTCTCATTCAGTAAGTTTCCTTTTCATTTTGTTGATGGTTTCCTTTGCTGTGCAGAAGCTCTTTAGTTTGATGTAGTCCCACTTGTTTATTTTGCTTTTGGAATCAGATCCAAAAGGTGATTGCCAAGATCAACGTCCAGGAGCTTACTGCCTATGTTTTCTTCTAGAAGTTTTATGGTTTCAGGTCTTACATTTCAGTTCTTTAATCCATTTTGAGTTGATTTCTGTGTATGGTGTAAGATAGCAGTCTGATTCCATTCTTTTGCATGTGGCTGTCCAGTTTTCCAACTGTCCAACATTGTTTATTGAAGAGACTGTCCTTTCCCCTTTGTATATTCTTGGCTCCTTTGCCTTAAATTAACCATATAGGTGTGGGTTTATTTCTGGCCTCTTTATTTTGTTCCATTGATCTGTATGTCTGGTTTTATGCCAACACCATACTGTTTTGATTACTGTAGCTGTGTAATATAGTTTGAAATCCTGGCCTGTGATGCCTCCAGCTTTCTTCTTTCTCAAGATTTCTTTGGCTATTTGGTTTTTTTTGTGGTTCCATAGAAATTGTAGGATTGTTCTATTTCTGTGAAAAATGCCGTTGGAATTTTGATAGGGATTGCATTGAATTTGTAGATTGCTTTGGGTATTATGGACATTTTAACAATATTAATTCTTCTAATCCATGAGCCCAGAGTATCTTTACATTTATTTGTGTCTTCTTCAGTTTCTTTTATCAGTGTTTCACAGTTTTCAGTGTAGATATCTTTGACCTCCTTGGTTAGATTTATTTCTGGGTAGTTTATGCTTTTTCATGTGATTTTAAATGGGATTGTTTTCTTTTTTTCTTTCTCTTTTTCTGTGTGTGTGTGTATGATGCACTTTATTTATTTGGCCACACCACGTGGCTTGCAGAATCTCATTTCCCTGACCAGAGGTTGAACCTGGGCCTGGTAGTGAAAGCCTGGCATCCTAACCACTAGGTCACCAGGGAACTCTCCTGGGATTGTTTTCTTAATTTCTCTTTCTGATAGTTCATTATTAGTGTATAGAAATGCAGCAGATTTTCATATATTGATTTTGTGTCTTGCAACTTTACTGAATTCACTTATTCTTACAGTTTTTTGGTGGAGTCTTTAGGATTTTCTATATATAATATCATGTCATCTGCAAATAGTGACAGTTTGATTTCTTTCTTTCCAATTTGGATGCCTTTTATTTCTTTTTCTTGTCTAATTCTCTGGCTAGGACTTCTAATACTATGTTGAATAAAAGTGGTGAGAGTGGGCATCCTTGTCTTGTTCCTGATCTTACAGGAGAAGCTTTCACTTCTTCAGCTTTTCACTGTTAGGTGTGATGTTAGCTGTGGGCTTATCATAAATGGTCCTTATTATATTGAGGTACATTCCCTCTGTACCCACTTTGTTGATAGGGTCAACTTATATTTATGATGAAAACTATTTACTTTAGGAGAGTCTTCCCTTGCCTGTAATGTGTTTTGAGCTGCTTTATTCTGATCATTTTCATATCAATCCAATCCTACCTTGGTTTGTATCTATAGTTTTCTTCAAAGTTTCTACTTTGATGCCATTCTTTCCTGTTTTATAGCCTTGAAAATCAGTGTGATTTTGAGAGGAGAGTGAGAAGTAAATGTACATGTTCAGTTTTCTGTTTTTGTTTTTGTTTTTTTTTAATATTTATTTATTTATTTAATTTTTGGCTGCATTGGGTCTTAGTTGGGGCATGTGGGATCTTCCGTTGTGGTTCGCGGGCTTCTCTCTAGTTGTGACGCTTGGGCTCCAGAGTGCACTGGCTCAGTAGTTGCGGCACGCAGGCTCTCTAGTTGTGGCACGCGGGCTCCAGAGCTCATGGGCTCTGTAGTTGCGGTGCGCAGGCTTAGTTGCCACACGCCATGTGGGATCTTAGTTCCCCAACCAGGTATCGAACTGGTGTCCTCTGTATTGCAAGACGGATTCTTAACCACTGGACCACTCGGGAAGTCCCCCAGTTTTCTGTTTTGAATGAGAAGTAGATTTGCCTACAAAGTAATCTTGCCTCTAGTAGAAGATTAAAAGAGGCAGGTGTGGGTAAAAGTAGATCAGTAAGCAAGAAGATTAGCAGTCACTTAAGTAAGAATAGTTTAACTATCTCTGATATGGAATAGTGTAAAATTTTTCTTAAGGTAATTTTCATAATTAAGTAGTGTTTGTTACTATTTCTTACATAAATATTTTCTCATTTCATCATCACAGTTCTTCATTGTGGGTGGAATGTTTAAAAATAGGGGACTGATATTCAAATTGGGAACCAGCTCACAGTCACAGTGCGAGCTCCTCTGGCTTTAACCTTCTGCATATAAAGTGCGAAAAGGACTCAGTTTTCCTGTTGACTGCCGGCTTTTTTGTGTGTAATAAGGGAACTTATATCCCAGGGTAAAGGCTTTCTGTTGAGTATACAGACATTTCAAAGCTTTTAAATTAGGTACTGACATGATTCGATACCTGTTTAGTTGAATGATTCTGGCAGGACCATGGATATTGATACTAGGGGCAGGATGCTGAAAACAGGATCCTGCGTCAACCTTGAAAAAAGGCAAAAATGTAAGAGTGTGTCAGAGGTATTTTCATAGTAAAACACAAAGGATTTAGTGGGTTATTGGGTTTTGTCTTGAGCTCACAATCATTTATTGAAGCATATTAATTATAGCTGTATTCACATAAACTATATACTATTTGGGTCCTCGAGGGAGCATAAGGAAGCAACAATTAAGCCAAGTTTGATATAAGGTAATCTGTTTATTAGTAAACTGTGAGCATAAATGATTATACTAATGAAATTTATAACTTCTCCTCTGCTTTAATCAAAGCAAATTTATCTTTTTGTTCTTTTTCTTTAGTTGGAAGATGCTGGTTCAAGTAGTTTAGATAATCTACTAAGTAGATACATCTCAGGCAGTCACCTACCCCCACAGCCCACAAGCACCATGAATCCCTCCCCAGGACCCTCTGCCCTATCACCAGGATCATCAGGTAAAGTCAACTTGAGGTACTGTCTCATTTCTTCAACACCTTAAAAAAGTATCTCTCAGTATATGTATTAGGGTTCTCCAGAGAAATGGCACCAATAGGAGAGGGGTGTGTGTGGAGAGAGAGAGAGGAGACAGAGGTTAAGGAATTAATTGGTCCACTTGATTGTTAGGGCTGGCAAGTCTGAAACCTGCAGGGCAGTTAGCAGAGTGGAGACACAGGGAAGAATTGATGCTAGTCTTGAATCGAGGCAAAATTCCTTCTTGCTCTGGGGACCTCAGTCTTTTCTCTTAAGGTCTTCAACTAATTAGAGGCCAATCCTCATTATGTTTTACTTAGAGTCTACTGATTTAAATGTCAGTGACATCTAAAAAATACCATTGCAGCAGCATCTGGATGCTGCTGGCCAAACAACTGGGTACCATACTCCAGCCAAGTTGAGACATAAACTTAACCATCACGGTAACATTTTTTTTCCCTGATTGTTCTAATTATTTTTCTTTCAATACTGTGGGCAAGCTTCAGCGAACTGAAATAATAATATATATCTGTAGTGTACACTGTTCAGAACTCTAATGTACCCCTCCCTCAACCCCCAGTTGTATTCATGTTTTTGCTGGATTTGTAGATGAATTTAATTTCTATGTCTTCTATTTTACAATACAGGTTGTCAGTTGAAGAATTCTTTGGTTTAAATCCAAGTTTAAAACACTTTGTTAAATAATGAAAAAATTGAAAATTTGTTTAAAAAGCAAGAATTGAGGAAGGGCAAGTGAATTTTCAATTTGCAGTTAAAAACTTAAAATTTACTGGAAACTATTAAAATGTGACTAATCAGGTCCTGAGCTATAGATCTCTTCCAAAATCCCAGTTTTATTAACCCTATTACATGAATGAGTGATTAAAGCATCTCCAAATAGATTGACAGTGCAGAAGTGGTTATGGGATATATTCATGGTTTCTTACTGAAACATACCACCTCATTATTTCTACAGTAAGAGTAGTTCAACTCTAAATGTGGGTTTTTCATGAGATGCATCATTAATACATTTTTTGCATCATATTATTTTTGAGGTTTAATATAAGTATTCCAGGACTTTTAAAAGGAAGAATAATTAATAGGAATCTAGGTAAGATATTTACCAAATGCGTGGGACGGCAAATAGCTTTCTCTTGATACGGTAGTTTCCGTTGATTGAATAGTGTTGCTCTGAGAGGATTCTGAGAATGGTATCTGGGCTCAGCTGAGAGAAACTGATTGATAGCTGCCAACAATAACACATGAAATCCTTGACTTAGAGACTAAGACAAGGGCTGATTTTCCAGGAATTGCTGAATTGCCTTATAATGATACTTGAATTCTGTAATTAGTAGGTAGAATTCTGAATTTTCTTACCTGCATAGTTATTCATTTTGACTTATTATTTTTCAGGTTTATCCAATTCTCACACACCTGTGAGACCCCCTAGTACTTCTAGTACTGGTAGTCGAGGCAGGTGAGTATTTACATTATTAATAGCTTTATTTTTTCTTTTTATCAAGAAAAATTTCAAATACGTATTCTAAAAAGTAGACTGTTACAATGAACTCCCGTATACTTTTCACCCATCTTCAACAATGATCAAGTTATCACCAGTCTTATTTCTTCTATACTCCTACCCATTCCCCCCGTTCTAAATTATTTTGAGATAAATCTTAGACATTTTATCATTTTACTTGTGATTGTTTCAGTATATATCACTTAAAGGTAAGGATTTAAAAGTTTTATAACTATGGAACCATTATCACACCTAAAAAAAAAATTTAATAGCTAACTCTCTAACATCAGTAGAGCTCTAGTTAATGTTCAGATTTCCCAGTTTTTCTCATAAATGCTTTTTTTTTTAATTGTTTCTTTGAATCAGATTCAGATAGGCGCTGCTATACATTGCCATCAACACATATGTTGAGGTCAAACTCAGTGTATTTGTTGAAGAAATGTATTGTTCTTCTTACAGAGTTTTCCTCATTTCCCCATCTTGTCATTTAAATACACTACCTTCTGTTTTTTTCTCTATATTGGTATTTAGATCAGGAGGTTTGATTAGATTCAGGTTTGATTTGAGGGAAAGGGGTAGGGAGAATACTTCATTGTGGTGATGTGTACTTCTTTCAGGGTCACAAAATGTCTGGTCGCTTTTGTTGATTTTTTTTGTGATAGCACCCATTAATGATCATTGCCTTAGCTCTTTTTTTTTTTTTTTTTTACTAGTTTAAAAATGATATTTTAATTATGGTATCATACCTTCTTTGTTTATTAGTTTAGAATACTTCCGTAAAGAGAAATTTTCTGCCGTCAGCTATTTGATTATGGGAAAGGCAGAATAAATTGTTTCTTTCTCTTTATTTACCTATTTTTATAATAATGAGCTGATTCCCAGCACCCTCCAACAGTGACCAATGAAAGTTATTAACTTTATGGGCTTATATATTTAAACATACCTTATATGTTCTAAAATTGTAGTTGTTATTTTTATTGATGCTTAAATTGTTCCATATTTGTCCTATCAGAACTTTTCCAAGTTGGCGTCATAGTTCTTTTGCTATAACCCCAGTAGCTGTTGAAAGCATTCTTGTTTCCTGTACTGATGTTACAGGTTCATCTTGTACATTTCTTGCCTCAGGCCTGAAATCAGAAATTTCTCTAGGAAATCCTGGTCATGTTAGTGGGGAAATGGTGCTTCAAGACAATCTTCTGGGTACTAGGGGCACTCACTGCTACTGAATTGTTCATGGTTTCTTACGCCTTTTTGGTGGACAGAGAGCTAAGAAATGGTAGTGTGGGGGATTTCCCTGGTGGTCCAGTGGTAAAGAATCTGCCTTACAATGCAGGGGACGCGGGTTTGATCCCTGGTCAGGGAACTAAGATCCCACATGCCGTGGGGCAACTAAGCCCATGTGCCGCAACTACTGAGTTCGTGTGCTTCAACTAGAGAGCCTGTGTGCTGCAAACTACAGAGCCCACGTGTCCTGAAGCCTGCGTGCCCCAACTAGGGAGAAGCCCATGCACTGCAACGAAGAGCCCGCTCGCCACAACGAAAGATCCCGTGTACCGCAGCTAACACCCAAGGAAGCCAAAAATAAATTAAATAAATAATAAATAAATCTTTTTTAAAAAAAAAGAATTAAGAAAAAGAAATGGTAGTGTGGAAAGAGTGTGTGTGTGTGTTAAAGGTAAATGTAATAAATGTCGACTGACTTTTATTCTTTAGTTTGAATAATTTAGTGCAATGTAAGAAAGATTTTATTTCAGATATATGAATGTTTTGTATTTGTATATATGTGTGTATATGCATTTTGAAGACTGGTTCTATATTATATACTTGCTTGGCTTTTAAATTATACTTTAAATAATGAGTACTTTTAGAAGAAAAGTACAAATTGAGTGAAAAAGGTTTTCATTTTCGACAGTAATACAGTCTTAGTTATTCACTCTCTTGCCAGTGGTTTTGCTTTGTGGACTAGATAGAACCAATTAGTCATGTACCTGTCCTCTTAGCCTGTTATCCCATTAATTCAGATAGGGACTCAAAAGCTGAAACAGTGATTCCTTTGAGGACACTTCATGAACCACTGTTATTGAGGTTTCCTTCAGATGTTTGGGGGTAGAGAAGAATTTAAACTTCTTTTATTATAGAGAGAAGCAATCACTATACTAATAGCCTAGACAAATGATTGTTTACTAGATTCCTTAAATGATGTAGTATAAGTGCCTCAGACCATAAAATGTATTTTTCAGGTCCTCTGAAAGTTTGACCTACGTTTTTTAAAAATTTGAAGCCAAGTTTATAATACACTCCTCTTAATTGCATTATGAAGTATCCTTATCTGCTATAAAGTTAATAAATTGTTTTCAGTTTAATGAACATTTCATATAACTTAACAAACTTTTCATATAATTGTTTTTATGTACACCATACAGACAAACATATGTGACCTTTATTTGTTGTTTTTGTTAGCTGTGGGTCGTCAGGAAGAACTGCTGAGAAGACAAGTCTTAGTTTCAAGTCTGATCAAGTGAAGGTCAAGCAAGAACCTGGCACTGAAGATGAAATATGTAGCTTTTCAGGAGCTGTGAAACAGGAAAAGACAGAGGATGGCAGGAGGAGTGCCTGCATGGTAAGTTCCCAGTGGAATCTGTCAGGGATTTAAGGAGGTCACTTCACTGATTCTTCCATCTCTGCGTGTATTAGTCTGGTTAGTGGTCCTGTGGACCTGTATTCATTTTTGAATTTTTATGCCTGGTATAACCCAGATATCTCTTTTTCTAACTGAATTTTTTCATCTAAGTGTCTACTGTAATTGATGAGAAAAGACTTACTTGTATTAAGGACTCGTTTCAAATTTTAGTTTGTAATCGGTCATTATTTTTGCCATGATTCTAAATTGGGTTCTAGCTTGTTCTAAATTTATTAATAATTTCAGTAGTCACATTGAGACTCAAGCCACAAAAATCCTTGGCTATTTTCCCTGAACCGGTGAGCTCAGGATTACGACTGCTGACATGAGAGAAGTTTAATGCTCACAGAGTTTTGTGATGAGAAGATTGCCTTTGGCTTATGAATTATTAACCATTTTAGAATTCCTCAGGTAGAACATTTTATAAAATTTATAGTATAGAATGAAGGAAGGCCCAAGTCCCTCTTTATTTAGAAATTTTGATCTTGGTTTTTTCTTCCTACCTATGCTTATGTCTCATTTTCTACATGGTTGGCACATAGAAATTTCAACTCTATGTAGATTTAGAGAGTACTGTTATCTCTTCACTCAGAACTTGGTTTGGAAAGTACCCGCCAGAAACAGTGCAAAATGGTGGTGAAAGATTTAACATTGTCACAATCTTCCTATATTGGTAGAATGATAAGTGGGCAGAAGAACATTTCAAAATGCTTTTCAAAAGCTATGTGACAATAAGGACCTACTGTGTAGTACAGTGAACTATATTCAATATCTTGTAATAAGCTATAATGGAAAAGAATCTGAAAAAGTGTGTGTGTGTGTGTATATATATACACACATACATATACACATATATATATATATTAACTGAATCAATTTGCTGTACATCTGTAACTAACATAACATTGTGAATTAACTATACTTCAATTAAAAGAAATGGTTAAAAAACCCAATATAAAGAGGAAGAAAAAGCTATGAGACAGATTGTTGAGTGAAAAATAGTGTATCATAGTCAGCTCTCTACAGGAAAAGTATAACCCTATGCTCACTTCCCAATCAATGTGCTTAACAGTTTAATTAATTCCTTTATTATCCAAGTGAACCAATATTAAAGAGACTGCTCCCTAAAATCATACATTAACATGCCTGAATAACTTTGGGGTTATTTTCATTCTTTTATGTTACTAATATGATTTCAAATAATTGTATAATAAATAATAGTAAATTCCAAAATAATTTTAAGTTATGTCAGTATATCATGTTATATATACATGTTGACAAAACTTTAAACACACAGAGACACACATGCATGCACACATACACTGCAAACAGTATGGATTAAATGATTGTTCAAGAATTTGTCCTTGCTTTGTTTTAGTTGAGCAGTCCTGAGAGTAGCTTGACACCACCTCTTTCAACTAGCCTGCATCTAGAGAGTGAGTTGGACGCATTAGCAGGCCTGGAAAACCACGTGAAAACTGAACCTGCAGATGTGAATGAAAGCTGCAAACAGTCAGGGCTCAACAGCCTTGTTAATGGAAAGTCCCCAGTTCGAAGTCTCATGCACAGGTCGGCAAGGATTGGAGGAGATGGCAGCAGCAAAGATGATGACCCAAATGAAGATTGGTGTGCTGTCTGCCAAAATGGAGGGGATCTCTTGTGCTGTGAAAAATGTCCAAAGGTCTTTCATCTAACTTGTCATGTTCCAACACTTCTTAGCTTTCCAAGGTACAAGTGAAATAACTGATTTTTTGTTGTTTATTTTTATAAGCTAAAGAAGTAACAAAATTATTCAGGGCAGATAGCCTTCTTAATGACTGCCTATTACTCCATTACCTTCTAGAGAAATTAACGGCTGAATGAAGAAATGTCCAAGATCTAAGTTGTGCATTAATGTTAAAAAAAAAAAAAATAGACTATTTCCTGGCCTTCAGTTTATACTTAGTATAAGCAAATTAGATAAACCTGTAAATTATGAGGTGCAAGAGACTAGGGTATTGAGAAACTTAGTTGATTTCCTCTTGAAGATAATTTTTTAATCTATTGCCATCAATTTTAATAGGGTCTATAATAATGGCTTTATTTAAGAATAGTATTCAGTTTGAGGCAACTCTATTGGATCTTACCAAAAACTTACTTTTCTAATGTTTGAAAGCTCTTGAAAGGCATTTTAAAGAAAAAAAAAAACAAGTACTTTGTAAAAATACCTTTAAGGTCTTGAATTTTTTGAGGAATAGCTTCATCTTGACCACTGGAAGCTGTTAGTTGGTAGTGCCTGCCTGAAGCACAGTGTGCAGATTTCTCAACTTTTCCTAGTTGGAATGTCTTTTAGTCATTAACTTTGGAATGGACATTTACTGAATTCGTTATTTAGAAGAGAAGATCATACGGTAAAGATAAAGATTGGGGCAACATATGAGCATTGTCCTCAGACTATATGACCCCCTTGGCGGCTGAGTCTGATTTCAAGCATTAAAACATTCATTGATGAGCATCCAGTGCAAGCTGATGATTCCAGCTAATACAGCAGAACAAATGTGCTGGGCTGGGTTACGATACCTGTAGTCTGGTTGTAATTCTGTAGTGAACTAACTTAATTAGCTTGGACGGTTCACTGATTTTCAGGGATTAGTTTCTGCATCTACGAGTAGTAGAGTTTGGATTAGAAGAGCTCTTTTTCTTCCCTTCCATTTAACATATTTATGTTCTTGGTATTTCGTCTCCAACTGATTTCAGAGACCATAAAATAGTAGAATCATACTTATTTCTTTAAGCCTTCCTTCTTCCCCTACCCTAACCCCCTGGTTTTTTAAGTGAAAGTAAATCAGTGTCCTTGGGAAAACCCAGCTTCTTTCTGCCTATAGATGAAAGATTCACATTTTTTCTCAGATTCCTGAGAAGTAATGATTTTAGTTGATTAATGCTACCCTTTCTGGAAAATTCAGCCTTTAGTATTAGAAAAGTAATGGATATATGAACAGTGCCAGAATATTTTTCTGAAGCATTGTAATTCTTTTTCTTTTGTTTTTGTTTTTTTTCTTGTTATAGTTATTACTTTATATAATTTTAAGACTTTTAAAGGAGCTGGGAGAAGAAAGGAAAACAAGTATATGTTATAGCTTTTGTTATATTAACATTATTTATCATTTCTGATTTTCTTCATTTTTCCTGTGGATTCAAGTTACTAACTGGAGTCATTTCTTTAGCCCAGTACAGTGAAGCATTGTAATTCTTACCTAAATCTTAGAAGGTGTAGTCCTTTGCCACAGATGTATTAAGGACCTTCTTTTTCTTTACTCTTTTAGAAGAAAAATTGGCATTTTGGTCTTGAAATTAAGGCTTTTCATATTTTTGTTTCCGTTGGATAGTAACATCTGCTGGAACGTTAGAATTTTGCCACTGAAAGCTTTCTCTCAAAGGCAGATGCTTTGGAAGGAATTGAAACTTGACACAGTTTTAGTATAATCCCTAGACTTAGAATATATATATGATGGGGGAGAGAAAGGGGAGAATGCATTTGAAGTAATCAAATTGGAGTTTATGGTTTGATAGAAATCCTGATACAAAAAACTATTGACTGAGCAGATTTAAAAGACTGGCCATGAAAAAGTAATTGTTATATTTTTGGCATATTTTATACATGCCAAAACAGTACAAGATACCTGAGGGACTGTATCGTGTACTCCTTTCTTCATGCATATGAGGTCACTGTCATGGTCATACTGGGGTATTGAGAATTGGTCTTATGCTGCAAGTGCTGATCATCAGCTTTGTGCTATGAAGAGACAGACCCCTTTTGAATAGAGATAGTGGGGTTGGTTATATTGCTTTCCAGAAGGTAATCAGTTGAAGAATGGAAACATTTGGGGAAGCTTTTATCACATAACTTCACTTTATGAGATGTGGCAAAAATAGTACCTCTCCTTTCCACAAAAACTGGAAAGGAAAGAAAACAAAGAAACTGGAGACTTACCTCTAGGGAACTAGCTTCCCTAGAGTGGGTTTTGTTATAATTACATGGACTAATTGCCTATTTCCTTCTTTAGTGGGGACTGGATATGCACATTTTGCAGAGATATTGGGAAACCAGAAGTTGAATATGATTGTGATAATTTGCAACATAGTAAGAAGGGGAAAACTGCACAGGGGTTAAGCCCCGTGGACCAAAGGGTAAGTGTCAAATAAGTTGATTTATTATTAGGGATTCTGTAGTTGTGTGGCTATACATCTTTTTTTTTTTCTTCAGTGTAATATACATATAACCTGATAAATTTTCATTTTTTAATCTCATTATCTGATGGTATGTTCATAATTTCTGAAATCTTTATCTGTAGCCCTCAGCTCTAGGCTCTTATATCTAGCTTCCTCATACTTAACATTTCCCAGCCAAAATCTTGATTTCTAATCCTCTCCTTCAAAAAGCAAAAGCAGGGGACTTCCCTGGTGGTGCAGTGGTTAAGAATCCACCTGCCAGTGCAGGGGACACGGGTTCAAGCCCTGGTCCGGGAAGATCCCACATGCTGTGGGGCAACTAAGCCCGTGCGCCACAACTACTGAACCTGCACTCTAGAGCCTGTGAGCCACAACTACTGAAGCCCACATGCCTAGAGCCCGTGCTCTGCAACAAAGACATGCCACCCCAATGAGAAGCCTGTGCACCGAAACAAAGAGTAGCCCCTGCTCGCCACAACTAGAGAAAGCCCCCGCACAGTAACGAAAACCCAATGCGGACAAAAATAAATAAATATATTTATTTATTTATTTTTTTTTTTTTTTAAAAAGCAAAAGCAATAAAAGCAAGAAAATAACGACATAAAAAATTGCATCCCTCCCTCAGTAATTCCCATCATCAAATGGTACCACCGGTCATCTCTGTTGCTCAAGCCAGAAATCTGTTAGAAATAGAAGAATCAGGAATGACTATAATACCATTTTCTCACTTCCTCCACCATTACCTTCTGAGACAGCCATCATAGTTTTTCATCTGCACTATTGTAATATCTCTTCGCTGAACTCCCGGATTCTACTCTTGCCCCCTTACAGTCCATTTTCTGTGTAGTACATAGTGTTCTTTTTTAAATATGTAAACAAGTCTATCACTTCCTTGCTTAAAATCTTCTAATAACATCCCATCATATTAAGAATGAAATCCAAAATCCTCTCATCATTTCACTCAGATTTCTGCTGATCTGGTCTATAGTCTGCTCTCCAAAGACAAAATATCTTTCACATACTTCTGTGGTCATTACAGTTACGTTTGGCTTTGATCTAATGTATAAACTTGCAAAATCCATCTTCCACTCTCTTTGAGGAGAAGGTATGTAGATTATAAAGAAGTTTAAGCATATAAACACTATAAATGTAAAATGCATATCAATTTACTTCTGATTGTATAACAAAATTCTAGAATTGGACTGAGAAGACACAGACAGTTTTTACTTAATTTTGAGCCTGAGCAGAATCCTTTCAAGAAAGGGAATAGCATGTGTCTTGCCTGCCTCAGGGAATTAAAATAAGTAGCAACAATCATAAATTGTTGTACAAAATGCTGTATGTTGCTTTAATGACTCCTTTCTATTTGTATAAGTAGTTAAGAGGTAATAGTAGGTAAATTACCTGAGTTATCAGATAAGAACAAAGGCACTCTGTCTTTGATAAGTTCACTTAAAGTAGGACAGAAGATAGTCATAGTCTCAAACCTAAATAGAAAACAAGGTAGTTTTCTTTGGGTATATATTTAGTTGGATAGCTAGTATGTAGGAGGCTTACCTTCAGTGTGTTGTAATAATACTTTGTACTGATAAAATTCTCATTCTTAAGAATATCTTTTTAGAGGGAAAACATTTCATGGGTTTTCCTTTCTTTTCTTGGGCCAGAAATGTGAACGTCTCCTGCTTTACCTCTATTGCCATGAATTAAGTATTGAATTCCAGGAGCCAGTTCCTGCTTCGGTGAGTTGTTTACCTTAGTACCTTCCTGTTGAAGAAGTTTTAGTATAATACTTAAGAGTATGGGCTCTGGCCGTAGACTGCTAATGTTAAAACTCAGGCTTGAATAATCTCCTCAACCAAGGTGCTCAAATTCTCTTTTCTAATACTGTTTCTTCCCTCATTGGGTTATGTCAAGGATTCTGTACAATAACCTGTGTAAAATGTTTTAGCATAGCACCTGATAAAATTTCTGAGTAATAAGAAGTACTTGTGATGTTATTAGGGCTAAATGGCTATGAGATTCACTTGTTAAAATTGCAGTTTGTTTTTAAAGACTGTTGCTGTGATAAAAACTTAATGAATTTAATTTCCACTTCCTCTTTCATTGGGTTGGCCAAAAAGTTCGTTTGGGTTTTTCCATAAGATGTTACAACCCAATACTTTTTAAATGGACATAAAGGATACAGGTACAGGTATAATGGAAAGAGTCTTGAACTAGGAATCAGAAGACTTAACTTTTCCTAGTTCTGCCATTAACCAGCCTTATAACTGGGGAAATTACGTAATTTTCTGCCTCTACTTTTTTAACTGTACAGTGGGAATATTGAACTAAATTATTTCTAAGATTCCAGTCCTATGATTGATTCTAGGATCTATATCTTAGGGAGAAAATAACTCTATATAAGTATTAATTTGAATAAAAGTGTAAAGTTGAACCTTGCTCACTGGTTCTGCTTCATAAGCCCTCTTTTATGAACATTCAAGATTAAGAGAAGACTGTGGGAAAATTTGCAAGCCAATACCCTTTGTTTATCTTGCAGGAGATTTTTGTAAGGAGTAAAGGCTCTAAAATTCCATAGTAAAAGGAGTATCAGGGATGCTCAGTGCCTTATAAATGGGATAAGAATGTGCAACACATATTTACTTGCCGTCAGTTGTTGAATTAAGATAATATTGAATACCAGGCCTGTTGTAGAGTATTGAATAGTAATTTGTTTACTGGGTAGGCTCAGGAATGGATTTTAAAATACAAAAGGTCTAGATACAAGGAAGATGTTTTGTTCAGATAGTAATCATCTGATACCAGGAAGTCTGTCTGTTCTTCAAGTTTAGGGACTTTACAGTAGAAGATTACTTTCCAATGTTTTCTTTTCATGAACTATTTAAATAGTTTCTCCATGTTCAGTTATTTTGCAAGGATACTAATTTTTGGCCAAGAGTTGCAGCCAGAACTCCCAAGTATAATCCTAAATGATTAATAAAAATTTATCTTGTGTTACTACAGTCTTTTCCCCTCTATTGCTATGTCCAGAGTTCTCTGTGATACAAGGTTTTATCCTCTAAAAGATACCATATTCTAATAATAACAATACATTTTGTAATCTTTTTCCCTTTTTAAAAAAAAAACAGGAGTCATACAATTCTGATGGGCTAGATTTGTCCTTAACACTACTGGTTGGCTACCCTTGCTGATTGCTTTTTTTCCAAATTTTCTTATTAAAGATAGAACTTTGGGTCCTTCACTAACCATGGACACTGCCACATATTCTGAATATGATTTGATTTTCATGATGTGCTGCTTGTGGCAGAAGATTTAAAGTACAATTCATTATACTCAAAATTTGCATGCAGCTGGCTCGATCTACACATTTTTCTCTAAAATTAATATGCTTTGCATTTTCCAATTAAACACTTCTGCATTTTTTTGAGAATCCCTATCTATCCTTATTTGTTTCTTTAGATACCAAACTACTATAAAATTATAAAGAAACCTATGGATTTATCCACCGTGAAAAAGAAGCTTCAGAAAAAACATTCCCAACACTACCAAATCCCAGATGACTTTGTGGCTGATGTTCGTTTGATCTTCAAGAACTGTGAAAGGTTTAATGAAGTATGTTAGCTTCCAAACTATAGAGTCTTGGATTAGTAGTTTTTATTTGTTTGCTTACTTGGTTATTGGATTTTGTTTTTCCTGCCAAGAGATTTTTCTAAGTTGATTTTTTAAATTTATTCTGCTTCAGTTCTGTCAAAAGTAAAATTTGATTGCATCCACAGCTCCAAAGAAGAAAGTTTACTGTGTATAATTTGAAGTATATACTTAAATATAATGTAATAAATTAAGAATATTATTGGCTTTCCCTTTCTGTACATGTTGAGGGTTGAGATAAGTATAGAAGATAGTCTGTAGTTAAGTATATTTTGTGGGAAATGAATACAGACAAGCCTACATTTTGGGTACATTTAGGAAAGGCATTTGTGCCAGTGTCCTTTGATTTTTGTTATTGACCATATAAATGTAGAACCTTAAAATTATAAACTCACGTGGCTCATCTTGAATAGTAGCCCAGAGTGTATAATGTTGAGTTACCTGATCTCAGCAATGTGACTTTCATTAACTTTGGTTATGTTTTTTTTTGAGAATAAAGATGAGCTATCCATACCTTTAGAAGAAATGTGATAGATATTTACCTCCTTCAAGGAAATTTTTGTCATCTTTGGGAAGCTCAAGTCTCTTATTGTTCAGGAATATTTGCATTATTATAAGAGAAGAAAATGGATGAGAATCCACAAAATCTTCTACTACTAAAATCTTTATTGCTGATAAAATTTGGGTGCCATATGAATGTTACTAAAAAATCAAATTGAATCATTTAAAGTGTACTCATAGTTGCCTCTGGAAGCATCTAGGTGACTTTTTAAAATAAAAAAAAAAATTTTCTTATTAGGTGACAAGTTCTGGTCACCTTTATAGCAGTGTGCCACAGAGAATATAGTAAAACCTTACTCACTCGAAGTTAAATTAATACAGTCCCAAGTTTCTTGTCTTATTTTCTAATTCAGTTAGATTATTTTCAAGTAAGTATACTTTCATGAACCATAGCTAACATTTGCCAGGAAGAAGACTCGTTTTATCTGCTTTAATAATAGTTAACTAAATTATGATTAACAAATTGCCATACAGATAGAATTCTGACTTAGTGGTTGTTGAAAGTTTGGCAGTTTTTAAAAAAATATTTCTTATATCATTTTTTTCACAAATATTTTTCTCTTAAATATATTGATGTATTCAAACCAACTCCTACTCAGGTTGACCTCACTAATTCAGAAATTGAGACAATTTTGCAGTAGCTTTAGTAATAGCTTTGTTAAGAAAGGGGGTCCATGTTCTGTATAATTTTAGAAAGCACTTGATCTGGTCATAGCAATTTGTTCCTCCTAGTATGGCTGACTTTCGTCGCCAATCCTATGCAGTCTTATAACTTTAGAAAGGATTATAATTTCCCTTTTTTTTTTTTTGACTCTGGTATCCTTTTTAGATGATGAAAGTTGTTCAAGTTTATGCAGAAACACAAGAGATTAATTTGAAGGTAAGCTTTTCAGACCATGCAAACTTGGTGAAGGAATATGCATTACCAATAGGTGAATATTCCTATCTTTTGCTTGCAGGCTGATTCAGAAGTAGCTCAGGCAGGGAAAGCAGTTGCATTGTACTTTGAAGATAAACTCACAGAGATCTACTCAGACAGGACCTTCGCACCTTTGCCAGAGTTTGAGCAGGAAGAGGATGATGGTGAGGTAACTGAGGACTCTGATGAAGACTTTATACAGCCCCGCAGAAAACGCCTAAAGTCAGATGAGAGACCAGTACATATAAAGTAAAATGACATGAACTTAAATCAATTGTTTAAAAAAAGAAAAGAATGAAAAACTTTTATTTAAGTGTTGCTGGAATATCCTGCCTACAGTGGGCACCTCCTTGAAGAAGCTGATAGCTTTTACACAGTATTAGATTGAAATAATGGACAGAAAACACATTCTTGTCAAGAAAGGGGGGAAGGACTCTATTTGCAACTTTAAAAGTAAAAACAAAAGCAAAAGTAAAATGATCTGAAGATTTCTGTTACCACAGAGAATGGTTCTGATTGTTAGAATGGGCAGATGTTGATGATCACTTGGTATTGATTGGTGCAGGATACTGAGTGTTCAAGTACTTAAGGGTCATGTCACTGGTTAAATTGTCTCTTTGGAGTAGAGTGCACAATTATTAAACCAACTTTTATGCCTCCCCCTCCACACATATACATACTGGCTTATTTTCTAGTTAAAAATCAAAGTTGCTCAGATTCCACTTTGATGTCAGTGCAGATGTGCATTGCATCATGCTGTTATATTTTCTCTCATTTTTATGCTGTTGGGCCTTAGTTTTATATTGGTTTAAAGAACTCAACAGTAGTTTATTTTCTGTTCATACTTAAGAGTCTAGGAAACATGACCATTGATCATCATTTAATCAACTTTAATGTTCTACTGAAATAAATATGTTAACTTTTCAGTAGCAGATCATTTACAGTAGTCATTTCCAGAAGACACTTCCACAGAATTGCACTTCCAAATCAAATCATCTGATCATAGCTATTCCCGTGAAAGGTAGAATGTTTGTTTGAAAATTAATCTAGTTTTCTGTACATTTAAAATTTGATTGAGAAGGTGACAGCTGGCTCTTATCCAGTCTTCCTTCATATCGGTTTTCTGATAGACCACTATTGGCAAACAGTAATCTGTCAACTACCAAATGTGTAAAATTTTCTGTATTTCACTTTGTCTTATTTGTAAATAGTGAACTAAAACTTCTGGCAGATCAGCAACATTTGCTGAGCCTGTTTTTTAAGCTAATATGTATTCTTACTAATGTTCCTATCAAGAATGGATTTGTAATATATGCTGTCTATTTCTAATGTTCACATTCATATTTTGAGGTTCTATCTTATTTTAATAGAGAACAGACTTCTCAGAAAATCTTCAGAAGCAGCTTATTATTAAAATATCAAAATATTGAAATAAACCCGGTGGGGTTAGAGTACTCATCCGTCCACCAAGTGGGACATTTGCATGGACTGGGGGCTTAAAGGACGTAGAAGAGACCTGTAAGTATATCCTGAAAATGAGCCAATCAATCCCCACTTGAATGGTTACTGGAGTAAACCCACCTTTATTACTCTGATTTTAGCACCCGAGGCAGATAAACCACCTTGGCTCTGTTTCATTTTTCTTCTCTTCATTTGTGATGCTCAGATCCAAGATGCGTGTTCTAGACTGTGTACAGGCTTCTCTTTTGTTGAGTTAAAAATTTTAGTCCTACTTTTGTATGGACATGTTAGAATGTAAAGTGACCAAAATAGAAGACTTGCCATTAGATATTTTTCAGACATCAGCAGATTTGTGGCAAATCATTTGCCTTTTTAAAAATTCAGCTTGAACAGTTCAGACAGTAGACGACTCAGAAAAAATTATTTGACATAATTGTCTAAGAGGTAAATATTTTTTAGTGCGTATTGAATCAAATAAAGTGCTCTAAAGAAGTTATTATACAAATTTCTTTGGGTTGTTTTTCTTTTCTTAACAAGTGGCGGGGGTAAAAATGAATATGATTCAAGCCTTCTGATGGTATATTGCTTTTATTATTGCTATTGACTTCATTCTGTGGCTTTCTTTTAGCTTCTTTTTCAGTTTCGTTATAAGTTAAACTTCAAAACATATACCAAACTGTTTTATCATTTTACTCAAATTTTAAGTTCTTAAGAACAGGTTTCTTATAAAAAGGAGAAAATTGTTTAAAAATGCCTTTATCTGTGTGCATTTTCCTCTTTCCCACAACATTCATGATTTCAGTTTATCAGGAGACTTACCGAAGGGCACATTTTTGGAAAGTGATGAGTAACAGTATAACTTCATTTTGCCAAGCCACTGAGTTCTAATATTTTATGTTTGCTCTTCATATGAATCCTTTTCACGAGTCTTAGATAATAGGTTCTACCAACGGGGGCAGAAACAAAAATTTTAAGTAAATATTTATTTCTTGATATTTGGGGCCTTAAATGGTAATGTGTTTCATTCAAAACATTTCCATGTTAGATGGTGTTTTGGGTTTTTGTTTTCTTTTAATTTAAGATTAGTTCTTAAAAAGCTACTTATTGCCAGCATTTAACAGGCTTCATTTCTGTTAACAGAAGGTAGTTCATACGGCTGAGGAATTACTATTAAATTATATAGCTAGCAACAAACCACGTTTAAGTGAAGGTATTCACTTTAGATTTCATTAAAGCTTTTTTCTTGCACATTTATCATTGTGTTTCTAAGCTGATTTGTTCAGCACTAATATGACTGTAAAAAAGTATAAAAATTTAAATTGATATTCAGATATCTTACATGTTTTCCTATTCATTTATGTTTTAAAAAGACAAACATTGAATATTGATCCCTGAAGGCAGTTTGTTTTGATACTCCCTTACATTTGTATTCTTTCTTAAAAGGCAGTATTTTTGATTTGTAGATGTTAAATGTTTCCTTAAAAGCTTGCAAACTTTCACCACACTTCATTTTTCATTTTCACTAAGAACAAAGTGTTCCTCAGTCTGTTCCTCTGGCTTAAATTTGTCTTTTTTTTAGCACTGAGTGAAGGAATTGCTTTGCAAGGTGAAGCATGTATGTGTTCCAAAGTATGGTTAAATTGTAGGTCATGCTCTATATTGAAACATCAAATCATTACCACAGAGAAAGGTTAAGGCATTGAATCCACTGTTGAAATTATTCTTTTTGGAATCAACAAGGTACTTTCTGACTTCTATTCTTATATAAGGGAATTTTAAATAAATTTTAAAGTTAGTTAATTCTAATTTTTTGTTGTAACACTTTTGAGATTTTTAGTTAATCCAAAGAAATAATGCTTTTAAATAGAAGCAAAAGGTTTATGGTGTGCAAATTATAGATTTACCAATTACCTCAGCAGGTATCCTGCCATGTAACTATTAGTGATTAGTTTTAATAAGCCAGTAGACTTAGGTTTTCTGACTGTGCTCCTGGGTTGTGGCCTACCATACATTATTAAACAGTCTCTTAGTATTCAAAATGGGAGTAGATGCTGTGGCCCCCTGTCTCTTAGCCTTTTAAAGTCCCTTACCCATGCCCACTCACATACAACACATGAAGTATAAAAATCTCATTTCTTGAGGTCAGCACTGCTTATTTGCATACTTAACTTTGGATCAGTGAGTAGTTTTATAAAATCCAACCTCCCCAACTTCCCTAGTTAAAACAATCAAGTTCTTAGTTCATACCATGAATTCTTATACCATCTATATTAATAATCTTCTGGAGGTGATCCAAGGTTTAAGGTGTATTGCAGCTTGATCATATACCAGACCTGGATGTTTTATTTCTCTCACAGTTATCTCCTCCTTGATAAAGCAATAACACTGCTTTAAGTCTGTTGCCTAATAGCATGTCATAATTCTCTCCTGGATGGTGATTTTATAGGAAAGTTTGTATGCATATCACCCAGTCTATCTTTTAAAAATTAAGGAATTTAAATGTATGCTGGAGCTAATGACAATATATTGTGGCATTTTATTTTAAAAATTGGGGAAAGTTGCATATTTTTTTAAAAGTAGGCATTTGAGTAAAAGAATTGAAGGTACTTTTTTAAGAAAAAAATTTATATGCCACAGTTTACATAGACCTTTCAGATTTCAACATGTACTCTTGGATATAATGGTTTCTTTTACTTGGTCAAAATGCATGTATAGCATTTCTTCCATTTAGTTCCTTGTGTTTGCCTTCGTGGTCTTTTATATATTTTTTATTGTATCTGAGAAACAAAATTATCTTCGAAGATAAGTCAATTTGGATATATTTGTTATGATCAAACTACAAAATGTACAAAATTAAGTTTAGCCCTTTTCTAGAAAGCAAGTGATCTTTAAAATTAAAAATGCTGTTCTTTTAAATTCACCAAATTTGTATGTGGGAAGGCACTGAAATGATTTTGTAAGTGCCACTGCAATACTCCCTTTCAAGTGTGGCCTAAATTTCAATCTTAAGAACGAAATGCATGTCTGCTCCTGGTCTGAAAAATGTAGGTATTAACTATGTTTTAAATCACAGTGAAACATGTATATAAGCCTATAACAAAAAGAATTGTGCAATCTGAAAGCCTGTTGATTTTCTATGTAGACATACCTACACACGAAAGGGTTAAATTCACATCCTTACTAGTTCCTTGCTTCCAGTATTTCAACTCTTCTCCCCTCATTATTATTATTACTAATATTACAATTACTATTATTTTTGCACATAGTTAACTACCCGTCAATATGATTCTGAAAGAAAAAGTGCTGTTTCTGTGGTATTGTATTCTCTAAATAATCATATTTAATTTTTTTAAACAAGGTTGCAGTTTCTAATTGTTCCGTTCCTGTGTTTTTTGCTGGTGTGTAATAAAAGCAAGATTTTCTTTTCATGGTTATTTAATACATTAGCTGCCTGTAAATATTTCTTGTTATAATGCTCTGGAATGTGTTGTAGAAGTTGTATTAGATTAGTTTAAAGCTTTGTTTGAAAGCCACATTGTTTTGGTTATTTCTATTAAATTAGAAAATTGAAAAAGTTTTCAAATGAATTTCTTTTTTTTTCTTCCTCTCTGAGTTGAGACTTAATCATTTAAATTTATTTTAAAAATTTATATTCTATGCGAGGCACTGGAGATATTGTCATGAACAAGATAAAATACAGTCCCTTCCCTCACGTGTTTAGACTCTGTTGGAGAATGATGAGTGCTATGATAGGGATTAACACATAGGAAAGGATCTAACCCCAAATTTTGTTGGTCAGGGAAGTGATCTCTCTCACTCATAGAAAATAGGACCAGGTAAAAGAGAAAAGGAAAAGAGAATAAATATACAGAAGCCTAAAAATGAAAGAGAACATCTATGTATTCCAGGACCTGAAAAGTTCAGTTTGGCTGGAATAGAGTCTGGAATAGAATGTAAGTTGTAGTAGTAAAATACTAAGCTGGAGAAATGAGCAGGGTCCTTTTCAAGCAGAGGGGTTTGAAAGTCATGTTAAAGGTTTGGGGCTTTCACTGAGGGCAACGAGGAGCCCCTGAAGAATATTAAGCACGATGGGACTTGGTGAGTTGACATAATCAGGTGTGCCTTTTTGAAAGATCATTTTAATTATGAAGAATGAGTTATTAGGAGATTGGTAGTGGAGAGGCAATTGTAGGCTTTGAGTAATGTAGGTGAGCCCTAAACTAGCTGTCTGGCAGTGGAGATGGAAAATAGCAGTCAAATTTTAGAGATTTAAAAAGTGAAATAGACCAATAACTGAGGCCATGCAGTTGCCTACGGCGTATTTTATGTGGTACCTATTAAAATAATAAAGAGGGGGAGAAAGGAATAGACTTGGAGATTTGTTGAGTTTAAGGTACCTCTGGAAAATTAAGGTGCAGGTAGATGTCCATAGTTATGGTGCTTACAAAAAATCCTTGGGCTGCAGATAGAACCTATAAGATACATCAGGAATCACGTCTGTTTTATTCATCACTGAATGCCTAGCACACGGTAGGCATGCTAGCACACAGTAGGCATTCAGTAAACAAATGTCAGAGTTGAGTCACTTGCATAATAGTTGGTAACTAAAACAATGTAAGCGTATGGTATTGCCTAGGAAATTTATACAATGAGAAGGGTAGAATACTTAATGATAGCAGAGGCAACAACGTTTAAGGAGTAGGAAAAAAGACTCCACAAGTACACTATGGATTAGTCATGGAGGAAAGCCAGGAGAGCTGTCATGGAAGACAAGAGAAAAAGGTGGCAAGAAGGGGTATGAAGTATCAGTGATAAAGTGTTGGAGCAAGAGATGAAGTAATGCTAAAGTGGCTATTGAATTTAGGAATGCAGAAGCCATAGATGACCTTGGTAAGACCTGCTCCAGTTTGAACAGCAGCAAGAGTTCAGTGGGTTAGATAATGACTGAGTGTAGACTGTTCTTTCAAGAAATATGACTTTGGTTTTTCTTTAGGTTATACAGAGCTTATGGCCATGAATAATCAAGTAAAATATCAGAATGAAACTTCCAAATTATCATCTTTCTAGATGCATTTCGTGTAGTGGAAAAAGCATGGATTTTGGCCATTGGGGACACTTTGGTTTAAACCTTTTGATTTGAAGTGATAGATTTACTGATCTGTGTGAACCCAGGGTTTTACTTTGATTATTTGTGTTGTGGAATGGAGATAGTCATGTGCAGCTCATGGAATTGCTATGGACACAAGATCCTTTGTAGCCACAGGGTTGACACATAGTAAGTTCTCAACAACCATATAGCTTCCTTTTTCCTGTTTCTTCTTCCTGCTATTGGGATGAAAAGGGGGAAGGCTAGAAATGTAATTTCTCCCTTTTTACTGATGAAACAAGAAGAGACTTCAGTACAGGACCCCAAGGCTTTTAAATCTATCCTCAACTCTTAAGTAGTTAAACTTGTCCTTCACTAATTTAATTGGTCCTTAGACTTCTAGATCTCAGCATATACCCATATTTTGCTCTAGATTTTTAGGAAATAAAAAATGCAAAAAATGAATTGGTAGGATACAGTACCTAATGCCAGGTTTTGTCTCAAGCTTCCCCTTTTCATATTACTTGGGCTCAGGTGGTGGTAAATATATCACTGTTCTTTCACTTACAAATATGTTACTGTTGTTGATTTGGAAAGGCAATACATAGGGACATCAGTTTCTGACAGTATGGCAGACTGCATGCCCTGAGGAACTCTGATGGTTCAAACATCTGAAATGCTGGATAAGATTCACTTAAAAACAAACAAAAACCTTCTTTAAATGCATTGCTGAGCCAGAAAAGAAGAAAGATGCTCAAAGCTCCACCCTATCACCTGTAGCATTTTTGCCAAAAGTATTTGACCTGAATCTAATCATGTGAAATAGACAAAAGCGGAATATAGGGCATTTACGATGCATGATGTGAATTATTAAAGTAACTGCTGTGTAAAACAGATATGGAGACTCTTCTAGATCAAACAGTGACATGAAATGCATGAACTGTGATTTGATCTTGAATTAAATAATCCCCGTCATTAAAGACATTTTAGGCACGTCTGTGGAAATTTGTATATGAACTCTTAAATGATATGGAATGTTTAATTTCCTTAGGTGTGATAATGGATTTGTGCTTATATTGGAAATCTTCTTAGGAGATGGCATGTTGTAATATGTAGGAATGAAGTATTTTATTACTGTAAATGGTTAGGCAAAATGTGTGTGTGTATGATAGCTGAAATCAGTTAAGGGTAGATGGATGCGTATTGTATTGTTTCAAACTTCTGGAGACTTGAAATTTTTCAAAATAAATTAATTTGGGGTCGGGGGGACAAAAAGCATGAATCCAGAGAGGTAAGCATTAAAGAAGACAACTGCTCCAGGTGTCCTAAGGACTTTGGAATGAGCCAAACGTTAAAATGGTGACAAAGCATAGGGCCTACATAAGTGTGAAGTCTAAGTGAGATACTCTTCCAAAACCCGGGACCTCAAAATATGATACACTCAGTGAAGGAATGAACCAGGATAGCCTACCTCAGAGAGAGAACTGGGTTGGGTGGAGGGAAGACAAAAAATCTTCCCAGAGAATTTGAACCCACAAGCCAACACAGACTCATACTTTTATGCAGTCAGAAAAATTAAAGTTGTTTCAGGTTAGAAGTGGTTTCAGGCACTTAACAGAATTAATGTTAATACTCTCTTACAGAAAACACTTTAGACCCAATCTCAAATAATTTTCATAGGTAGTGTTCCAATAGTCTTGGACTCATATTCAGAGTCACAAAAATGAGAAATTATTTTTAAAAATCAGGAGAAACAATAGGTTTTGACCTCTAACGATGGCAGATACTGAAATTATTGGATGAGTGTGTTCAAAGACATTTTAAAAAATTAACATTTCTAAAATTTGGATGACATTGTAGTATATTTTGGTTATGTTAGTGGTACAAAAAAATGGTGTATCCTTCAATACTTAATGGCTTAGATTCATTGAAATACAATACAGGGAAAAGAAGAGAACAACAAATTGAGAAGGAACAAGAGTATTAAAAATGGTGGAGGTGGGGGATAACAAGAGCGCATGGGAAGGAAAATGATCAGTAAGACTGAAACAGTAAAACATTTGGACACGAAAAACAACAGATAAAAGACCAAGATGCAATTATACAGAATGGAGTGCATTACAGAGACAGAGGGTGTAAAGGAGAGGTAAAAGGACATCAAGAACATGTGGAGAAGGTCAGTGAACATCTAATAGTGTATGAGAAGGAGGTGATAGAATGTTTATGGATGATATTTGAAGGTATTTTGGCTGAGAATTTAAAAATTTGATTAAAGTCAAACATCCTCAAATTTGTGGTCTGGGAAGTAAGTCAATAGCTAGATCTACTGAGCTAAGTTCTGGAAGATAAAGTCAAGAACCTACAAAAGTGAGAAGTCAGAGCAATACCCTTATGAAGCAAACCACCAAAATAGAGGGTTTTAAAAGAGCAAGAGAAGACCTTACCTAGAAGTAACAGTAATTAGTCCTACAGCTGCTTAAGAACAACAGTAAAAACCAGAAGACAGTGGAATAATATTTTAGATACTGAGAGGAAGCTGTTAGCCTAGAATTCTGTACCCAACAAACCTATCAAGAAAGGGAAGGATGTTTTGGCTAAAAAGAGCTTACTACCAATATATCTTCATTAAATGAATGTCTAAGTGTTTACTCCAAGAAAAGCAGAAAGAAGATCTAAGACACAAGAAGGAATAGTGAGCAAAGAAAATGGTTAATGAGGGTAAAGTAAACTTTATAAAACAATATTGATGTCAATTTTTGCAACTTAAAAAAAGAACTGAATGATTTACAGCATGACAGCATGAGGAGCTCCACTTCCTCGCTCCCCGGAAACTGGCAAAAAAACCCTGTTTTTTTAATTTTTATTTATTTCATTTTTGGCTGTGTCTGGTCTTAGTTGTGGCACACAGGATCTTTCATTGTGGTGCACAGGCTCCAGAGCACGAGGGTTCTGTAGTGGTGTGTGGGCTCCAGGACGTATGGGCTCTGTAGTTGCGGCATGCGGGCTCTCTAGTTCAGTAGTTGTGGCCTGTGGGCTTAGTTGCCCTGCAGCATGTGGGATCTTAGTTCCCGACCAGGGATCGAACCCGCATCCCCTGCATTGGAAGACAGATGCTTAACCACTGGACCAGGCAAGTCCCCAAAAATTAACAAAATAAAACACATAAAGCCTCTGAAGATGGTCCTGTGTGTGAACAGCAGGTGAAGAAACATCTCTTCAAGAAAACCTATGAAAATTCTTTTAGAATGTTTAGAATCTATAATAGTTGAACCAAAACCCCCACCCCTTTGTCAGCTTTGTGACATGTCAGCTCTTTGCTGCAGCCAAAAACACAGGCTTCCTCTCCCTCAACTCCCAATTGGAAGGCTCTCTACCTGGGAAAAGCAGGATATCAGTCTTTCTCATCCTGCCCCCAGCTACCTGTTGCTGAGGTTAAGTCTTGAGTGTGGCTGAGAAGTGGGAGCTCCCTTCTATTCAGTCTGCACTCAGAGAATGGAGGCTCCACCTTGAGTGTGGCATGCTTAGAATACTGGGACACTGATCACCTCTGCCCTGGCTCATGAAGGTGGTTCCATGCCAGGAGAGACAAGCTGAAGCCTCAGGCTGCTTTCCCACTTCCACCACTGAGCTTCTAGAGTAGGAGTGTCACTCAAAAGTTTGACATTGTTCAAGCTATGCTTGGACTAGAGATTGGACTGTGCTTGGCTTAGAGATTTTACCTTGGAGAAGCAGTTTATGAAACCAATATCTCCTAATCTCTGCTGAAAGAAGACTTCATTTGCAACAGAGCATCAATAACTTCAAACGTGAGAGCACACAGTAGAGGTTGTAGCAAAAAGCAACTGAGAAGAAATTCAAAATACAGTCTAAACTGTAGGTAAACTAGTTTGCAGGAGAAAACCATGGAATAAGGCAGCTTGAAGGAGCCATCCTGAGATAAGTTTCAAACATCTCTATGCCTTTAAAGGAGACAACATGATTGGATTCGTTTATAGAGCATTTTATGCCCCATTACATTGTTGAAAACAATACAGCAGCTGGCAGTTACGGGAGTTTAACAGCTGGGCATGGTCAAAGAAACAAGGGAGCCCTACCAAACCCCAAGGAAAATGTGATTATATCCAAATCTGTGCCTTCTTGAGGAGATACATCAAAAGCTTAATGCTGGGAGAGGGGAGGGAGTACATTTCACTAAAAATACAGCCAGTCACTAAATAAATAATAATCCCTGGGGGTGAGGGAGGGGAAGGACCCATTGCTACAATATATTATCTAATATCTTCAGTCCCTGACAAATAATAATTATGCAAAGAAATAGGAAAGTATAACTCATACACTGGAAATAAAGCAGGCAAGAGAAACTGCCTGTGAGAGTGACAAGATGTTGGATTTATAAGAGACACTTGAAAGTAGAACTAAAGGAAACCATGGTTAAAAAGTAAATGAAAATATGATGACCATGTCACATCGAATGGAGAATATCAGTAAGGAGACAGATATTAAAAAGAACCAAATGGAAATTCTGGAGTTGCAAAGTACAATTTTAAAAATTCACTAGAGAGGCTCCACAGTATACTTGAACTGCAAGAAGAAAGAATAGATGAACTTGAAGATGGATCAATAGAGATAAAAAGAAATGAAGAAAAATGAATACAGCTTCAGAGAAATGTGGAATACCATAAAAGCACACCAGCCTATGCAGAATGGGAATACCAGAAGGAGAGGAGAGAAAGGAGAAGTAAAAATATTCAAAGAAAGTTCCCCAAGTACTGCAAAACAGTAACTTTATACATCCAGGAACTTTAGTGAACCCCAAGTATGATAAACAAAGAAATCCTCAGACACATCAAATTTAAAAGTGCTGAAAGTTAAAGACAATATTTTGAAAGCAGCAAGAGAAAAACAACTACTTTCAAGGGAGCAAGGTTAACAATTGACTTCAACAGTAACAGTGGAGGCCAGAAGGCCATGGGTAACATATTCAAAATGCTCAAAGGAAAATAATGTCAACCAAGAATGCTATATCCAGCAAAGGTGTCTTTCATAAATAAAGGTGAAATAAAGACTTTTTCAGATAAAACAAGATTTGAGAGAATTTGTTGCTAGCAGACTTGCCTTACAAGAAATACTTAAAAAGGAGTTAAGGTTGAAAGCAAATGACACCATGTGGTAATTTGAATCCACATCAGTAAAGATAATTATATAAGATATTGTATAATTCTCTAATTATAGAAGACAGCATAAATGTATATTTTCCTTCTCTTAATTGTTATAAAAAGCAGCTGTATAAAAGAACATGTATATGTCATTGGGCCCATACTGAAATGTAAGGTATGTGTATTGTATTTGCTAGTAACAGCATAAAGGAGGTGGGTAGGAATTGTATTAGCATAAGGAAATTACTATACGGTTGACTCTTGAACGACATGGGGTTAGGGGCACTGACCCTTCGTGCATTTGAAAATCCATGTATAACATTATAGTTGGCCCTCCATATCTGCAGCTCTGCATCCATGGATTCAACCAACTGTGGATTGTGTAGTACTATAGTATGTGTTTATTGAAAAAATTCCATGTGTAAATGGAATGCAGTTCAAACCCATGTTGTCAACATTTAAGTAGGTTAAATAATTATAATAGTGTATTGGGTTTGTAACATTAATGGAATTTTATGTATAATATTACAAAAAAGGAGGAAACAGGAATAGAGCTATATAAGAGTAATGCTCCTATATGGAATTAGCTTAGGAAATCTGTAGCTGATCATGATAAGATGTATATGGTAAAGCCCAGAAAAACTTTTAAAAACCCTGAAAAAGTACAGTGAAAATTCATTTAAGACATTAAAATACTACTTTGGAAAATATTCATTTAAAGCAAAAGAAAGCATTAAAGGAGGAATAGAAGAACAAAAAAGACATGAGACATAGAAAGCAAAAAGTAAAATTTTAGGCATTAATCCAATGATATTAATAACAGTAAATGTGACTGGATTAAGCAATCCAATCAAATGACTGAGATTGTCAGGCTGGATAAAATAATTACATACTGTCTACAGGAGATACACCTTAGATTCAAAGATACAAATAGATTGAAATAATAGAAGGGAATAAGAAGTGTCCTGCAAACAGCAACCACAAGAAAGCTGCAGTGGCTATACTTTGAGAGATAATAGACTTTAGAACAAAAAATGGTATGAGGGACATTTTATAAAGTAATAAGTGTCAGTCCACACCAGGGAGGTTTAACAATTCTATATATACCTACTAACAGCACGAAAATACAAGAAAGCAAAAATCTGACACATGAAGGGAGAAATAGACAATACAACAGTAATGGCTGGAGATTTCAATATCCCACTTTCAATAATGGGTGGAACAACTAGACAGAAGACCAACAATGAAACAAGACCAACAACACTGTAAACCAACTGATCTAACAGACATCTGTAAAATACTACGCTTTACAGACAACAGAATATACATTCTTAAGTGCACCTGAATGTTCTGCAGGAGAGATCATGTGCTAAGCCATAAACCAAACCTCAATAAGTTTAAGAGGATAGAAGTAATGCAAAATGTTTTTCATCAACAATGGAATGAAATCAGAAATCAATAGAAAAAAGTTTGAGAAAAATTACAAATATGTGGGTTATTAAACACAACACTCCTAAATAACCAGTGGATCAAAGAAGAAATCAAGGGAAATCAGGAAATACTTTGAGATGAATAAAAATGACACAAAATATAACAACTTATGAAATTCACCTAACATTGCTTAGAGGGAAATTTATAGCTATAAATGCCTATGTTAAGAAAAAGAATTTGAATCAATAGCCTAACCTTCCACCTTAAGACACTGAAAAAAGAGCAAACTAAACCTAAAGCAAGCAGAAGGAAGGAAATAAAGACCAGAGCTGAAATTAATGAAGTACACAATATAAAAACAATAGAGAAAAATCAATAAAACCAAAAGCTAATTCTTTGGAAAGATCAACAGAATTGACAAACTTTTAGCTAGATTAACCAAGAAAAAAAAAGATTCTAGTTACTAGAATCCAATGAAAGATGGGACATTACCACTGATTTTTTTTTGTCTTTTTTTATTTAAGTATAGTTGATTTACAATATTGTGTTAGTTTCAGGTGTACAGCACAGCTATTCAGTTTCATATATATTTCATATATGTGTGTGTGTGTGTGTGTGTATATATATATTCTTCAGATTCTCTTCCCTTATAGGTTATTACAAAATACTGAGTATAGTTCCCTGTGCTATACAGTAGGTCCTTGTTGGTTATCTATTTTATATGTAGTAGTATGTATATGTTTCCCTCCTACCACTGATCTTATTAGAAACAAAAGGATTGTGGGACTTCGCTGGTGCTCTAGCTGTTAAGACTCCGCACTTCTACTGCAGGGGACACGGGTTCAATCCCTGGTCAGGGGACTAAGATCCCGCATATTGTGTGGGATCTTAGTTCCCCCCCCCCAAAAAAAAGATTATAAGAATACAGTGAATGATTGTATGACCACAAATTAGATAACCTAGATGAAAAGGATAAATTAGTAGAAAAACTACTGAAACTGACTAAAGAAAAGAATAGACAAGCTGAATAGGCTTCTAACAAGTGAACAGTTTGAAGTAATAATTTTAAAAACAAAAAAACTACCCACAAAGGAAAGCCCAGCTCAGTTGGCTTCACTGCTGAATTTAAAGAAGAACTTATATCAATTTTTCACAAAATAGTCTCAAAAATAGAAAATAAGGGAACATTTCCCAACCAATTTTATGAGACATTACCCTGATACCAAAACCAGACATCCTAAGACTACAGACCAATATCTCCTGTGAGGGATGTACAGATCAATAAAATACTAGCTAACTGAATGAAGCAACATAAAAAAGAATTATACACCGTGACCAAGTAGGATTTATCTGAGGGATGCAAAGTTAGTTAAACATCTGAAAGTCAACATAATATCAATCATATAAATACAATAGAAAACAAATTACATCATCTCAGTAGATGGAAGAAAAGCACTTGATAGAATCCAACACACTTTCATGCTACAAAAAATAAAATGTTCAACAAACTGGGAATAGAAAGGAGCTTTCTCAGCCTGATTAAGGGCATCTGTGAAAAATCCACAGCTCATATTATGCTTAGTGGTAAAAGACAGTGCTTTCTCTCAAACATTAGGAAAAAGACATGGATATCTGTTCTTACTACTATTCAGCATTGTACTAAAGTCTCTAGCCAAGGCAGTTAGGCAAGAAAAAGAAATAAAAGGCATGCAAATTGGAAAAGATGAAGTAAAAGTATCTCCATTCACAGATGATGTGATTTTATATATGGAAAATCCTAGGGAATCCACTAAAAATCTACTAGAACTAAAGATTATGTTCAACAAGGTCACAGGATAAAAGACCAATATATAAAAATCCATTGTGTTTCTACACGTTTTCAATAAATGATCTGAAAATAAAGAAAACAGTTCCATTTACAATAGCATCAAAAAAGAATAAAATACTAAGGAATTAAATTTAACCAAATAAGTGCAAAACTTTTATTCTGAAAAGTATAAAACATCAAAGAATTAAGAGATCTAAGTACTTAGAAAAACATCTCATTCATGGATCAGAAGACTTAACATTGTTAATATGGCAATACTCAAACTGATACATAGATTTGGTGTAATCCCTATCAAAATCCAAGATGACTTCTCTGTAGAAATTGACAAGCTAATTCTAAAGTTCATACAGAATTGCAAGGGACCAGAATAGCTAAAACAATCTCGAAGAAGAATGAAAGAGGTTTCACACTTCCCATTTCAACACTTATTACAGGGACTTACCTGGCGGTCCAGTGGTTAAGAATCCACACTTCCAACACAGGGGGTGCGGGTTCAGTCCCTGATCGGGGAACTCAGATCCCACATGCCATGCAGCATGGCCAAAAAATTAACAAAACAGAACAAAAACTTACTACAAAGCAATGATGACATTATAGTATGGGCACAAAGACAGAAATAGATCATTGGAATAGAACTGAAAGTCCAGAAATAAACCTGTAAATCTCTTGTCAACTGATTTGTTAACAAGAGTGCCAAGACAGTTCAATGGGGAAAGAATAGTCTTTTCAACAAATGTCAGTGGTTCAACCGGATAGCCATGTGCAAAAGAATGTAATTGGACCCTTACCTCATAACAAACAAAAATTAAAATGTATCAAAGAGGTAAACAAAAGAACTAAACTATAAAAGTTTTAGAAGACAGCATAGGGGAAAATCTTCATTACCTTGTGTTTGGCAAAGAAGTCTTAGACATGACACCAAAAGCACAGCAACAGCAAAAAGATAAATTTGACTTATCAAATTTAATTTAAAAATCAAAAAAATTTTGTTCAATGGATACCAACCATCAAGAAAGTAAAAACCCACAGAATGGGTGAAAATATTTGCAAGCATATATCTGAAAAGGGACTTGTATCCAGAATGCATAAAGATCTTTTAAAATTCAGTAATAAAAAGACAAATAACCCAATTAAGAAATGGGTAAAGGATCTGAACAGATATTTCTCCAAAGAAGGTATACAATGGCCAATAAGCACATGAAAAGAGGCTCAACATCGTCAGTCATCAGGGAAATGCAAAGCAAAACCCCTAGGATGGCTAGAAGTTAAAAACTCGGATAATAAGAAGTGTGAGTGAGCATGTGGAGAAATCAGAACCCTCATACACTGCTAATAAGACCATAAAATGGTGCAGCTGCTTTTGAAAACAGTCTAGCACTTATTCAAACTATTAAGCATAGCTTTACCATATTATCAAGCAATTCCACTCCTAGTGTATAACAGAAATGAAAACATATTTTCACACAAACACTTGTACACCAATGTTTATAGCAGCATTATTCCTAATAGCCAAAAGGTGGAAATAATCCAACTATCCATCAATGACTAATGTATAAAAAAATATGTGGTATGTTTATACAGGGAAACCTATAGAGACAGAAAATAGATTAGTGGTTGCTTAGGGGTAGGGATTGATAGCTAAAGGGTATGGAGTTTCTTTTGGAGGTGATGAAAATGTTCCTAAAATTGATTGTAGTAATGATTGTACCTATCTGTGAATATAGTATAAACCATTGAATTGTATACTTTAAATGGGTGAATTGTGTCATATTTGAAATATCTTAATAAATATTGAAAAAATGAAGCCCCCTCATAAACAATAACAAATAAAATACTGAACAAAAGTAGCATATTTGGGATTTCCCTGGTGGCGCAGTTAAGAATCCACCTGCCAGTGTAGGGGACACGGGTTCGAGCCCTGGTCCAGTAAGATCCCACACGCCGCGGAGCAACTAAGCCCGTGAGCCACAACTACTGAGCCTGCGCTCTAGAGCCCACGAGCCGCAACTACTGAACCCACGCACTACAACTACTGAAGCACGTGCACCTAGAGCCCATGCTCCACGACAAGAGAAGCCACCACAATGAGAACCCCATGCACTGCAACGAAGAGTAGCCCCCGCTCGCCACAATTAGAGAAGGCCCGCGTGCAGCAACGGAGACCCAAATGCAGCCAAAAATAAATAAATAAATAAATAAATTTTTTTAAAAAAGTAGTATATAAGCAGGAAAGAGAAACTGAAAACGAGAGCATTTTAAGAGCTTTGAATTGTTTTGACAGTATAGTCAAGATGCTGGTCACTGTTAGACCTTAAATATGCATACTAATAACCTTTTAAAAATAATAAAAATAGAGTGTGTAATATACATGCAAGGAAAAGGGAAAGAGGGAAGATCTAAAATCAGGTAAGGAGGGAAGGGGGGAAATAAACAGGATGAATAGAAAGCACAAAATATTATAGAAATCCAAATATTAATAATCAGTAAATATAAACAAGTCAAACTGCCTAGTAAAAAGGAGCTTTGTCAAACTACATTTAAAAATGTATACACTTAACCGCTCTTGCCTTCTGAGATGGCCCACACTCTGTCTGTGGAGTGTTTCTAAATAAATAAATACATTTCTTACCTTAAAAAATATATATATACTTAATGTTTACAAGGGATATACCTGAAACAAGCATACAGAAATATAAATTTCAATGAGGATTTATAGAACACAGTATCTAATAATTGGAAAGTATACATTTCTTTTGACTGGGTTAAACTAATGTATGGTAATGGAAATTATATCAGTGATTTCTTCTGGTGGGGGGAGTAGATTTACTGAAAAAGGTCATAACATTTTTGGTAATGAAAATGTTTTATATCTTGGTTGGGGTGGTGGTTACAAAAATGTATACATTTGTAAAAATTCATCTAACTATATAAATGGATGCATTTTATTTTATGTAAATTATCTCATTTTAAAAGAATACTTTTTAGTTTATTTTGCTTTCCTAACTGTTCCACTAAAGAAGTCATTATATCCAAGCTAGCTCATGGTCTTAAAATACTGTTCCCACTAAAATTAATCAGACTTTCTGTTAAATGACTGATTCTAATTTTGGTGTGAGAAATGTATAAGCCCGGAGCATCTTATCTCGCAAGAGAATGAAGGAAGCTAACCACGACTATTGTCATATCAAAAGGACTCAGGAGCCAATGTGAAGAGATTTCCACTTTCTAAAAATGATACAAACTTGAATTTCAAAAAGAATAATTGCAATTGCTTGAAGCCCATAAAATACATTTATATTTGTGAATTCATAACAATATAAAAATTGGTCACCTTTAGAAGATGATGGAAACCGATTCATTACCTTGAAAAATGGTAAATATGTGGAGAGAATCAAATACTATATCCTGTCTTTCCTATATGAACTGTATCACTGAGTAACCAAGTAATAGATGAGGGAAGCATTCCTTTATAAAATTATTTCAGCTAATGAATGGAAATCAAATTACAGAATCAAAATATCATTTTTCAGCCCTCAGTGAATTAGTGGATCTATGCAATGAGCAATCCATGGTGGGGGGAGAAAAGCATTATATGCTTTCTGATGAAAGAACACAAACAACCCAACCTACAGTTCTTGCCAAAGGAATCAAACCTGAATCTGACGAGGCCTCTGGATCCAACTGCCAATTTGTAGAAATTACAGAGCACAGAAGAACATGTTGAATTGCACCATGACTATGCAGTCAGCAAAATCCAGAATGTGTGGAACTCTGGGTAAAATGCCCTTGTTCTTCAGCAGATATATTGTGAGGAAAAGGGATGGAAACTGAAATTTGTGCATTAAAAGGGGTTTAAAAGACATGCCAGTTAAAAAAAATTGGGAAGGCTAAATTACATTGTTTCAAGATGCGTTCTTGGGTCATTAAAAACTTGATTCTTATAACTTAGGATGGTGGTTTGTTTTATTTATTTATTTATTTATTTATTTATTTATTTATTTATTTATTTATTTAGCTAGCCGTGGGCAGTGATAGTGAGATGGCATATGGAGGGACTTTTGGGGTGGCTATTGTTCCCATTAGTAGTTACAAGGGTGTTGTTGACCTTATCAAAATTTGCTAAACTAAAAAAAAAAAAAAGAAAAATTCACTAGAAGTATACCTTTGTGTGATTTTTCTATTTCGGTTTTATTTTACAATTAGAAAGTTAAAATTAATTTTAAAAATAGATATTACAGACAACATTCTGCCAATAAGTTAGAAAATTTAGATAAAATTAAAATTTCTAGACATAAAAACTGATACAGATTCTTACAACTTTTAAAGAAAGTGGTCTATAATTTAAAATCTTTCATTAAAGAAAATTCCAAAGGCAAATTACTTTTCAAACTAATTCTAATCATATGAGGAAGAAATAATTTATCCAATTCCTTCCAAAGAACAGTAAGAAACGGATTACTCACCAACTCGTTTTCTATTCACTTTCTTCTTCCAAGATAAGAAAACCTGACTGAAGGAGTGTGTTGCATAACACATTTCTTTCAACACACATTCTTTTGTTGTCTCCATATATTCATAGACTTTTCATATTATCCATTTAGCTGACCTCATCATCCAGTGCCTCATTACAGTTCCATTCCCATTCCTCTACTTTCCATATGTATCTTTCCTTTCTCTCAAGTCAGACCAGACTAAGTGAGTCAGTATGTGACTATTCCTGTGCTAATTTGTATAAGAGATCAGCTAATTGGTGAGCCTCAAGTGTCCTACATATCTGTTTTGGGTAAGGATGTACAGACTGGAGTTCCAAAACTGCCTGTCATGCCTGGAAGACTCTTAATTCTTTTTCATTCCACCCTATCTACTGCTACCTGCATTTAAAGAAACAGCAGAGTCTGGTCTTTGAAGATGAATTTCTGCCTCTTGACATTTTCTATTCCTGGGCGCCTGTAGTCTTTATTACTCTGGCTATCTAATCTCTTCAGCCTGTCTACTAAACTCCTCTTCAACTGGCCCCCATCAGGAGGTTTTCATGGAGGTCTTAAGCCATAAATTTCCTGGAGGAATGTGTCCGTTGATCAGGAGGCCAAAATGTTTTCAGAGATGTGCTTGAGGCTTGAAGGGTAAAGGAGAAGGCAAGGTAAGTGAGGGTGGATTTCGTGGAATAGAAATAATAGCCAGGGATTTGGTAGAGGCAAGAGAGGGTCCTCCAAAACCAGGCTGTGATGTACTTTATGAGAGATTCCTCACTCTTGTAGGAGTTTGGCCACCCCTATGATGCTACTGAAGGTTATAGTAGAATCTGGTTGGTTGGTGATGGATATTCCACTGATGAATCTATAGTACCTGGTAGGAGAATTCATAGTAGTGCTCAGGGAACTGCTGTCATCTCTTCTCCTGAAATCATAAAGGGAATCATGAAATATCCTATAGGTAGTGAGGGTGAATATTCAGTTTGAGGATGACAGACGCCTTCCTGGGTCTGAGGCTGCAACAGTAGCCAGCCCACATGCTAAAGTATGGATAGTAGCAGGACCTATGTTACTGCTTTGATACTGAAGATTTGTTTCACTTGAACAGGCTGCTGAACCTAAAAAAATGGTGCCCTCCTCTTCATCCTCCTCCAAATCTAAGAGGTGAAGACATCATCCTTGGTTCAACTGGGAAAGCCTTTAGTGATAATACCTGGTTGCCTGTCAAGAATAGCCCTCAAATTTGGTTAAACAAGCTACTGCCAATGCTGCAGAGTTTGTGATCCTTTCAGGGGCTTGAAAATTTGGAATTATTCTGGCATAAAACCTTGAAGGGACTGGTAAGCCAGGAAATAAGAGATGTGAGAAGAATGAAAGTTTGAAATAGCTGTAGTGGAGAGTGAAATAGCTATAGCTCAGGCATTGATGAGGTACTACTTGAGGTTGGTGACCACGAATTTATAAGTTGGAAGCAATCTGATTTTTTTGTGAGACTTTATGTAAGAGGCAGTTTAATGTAATGATTAGAGTTTAGGCTTTTGAGCCAGAGAAACCTGGACTGTGTGACTTTTATGGGTTACTTAATGTCTCTGAGCCTCATCTCTACAATCCTTTTCTCATAGGATCGTTGGAAGAAGTAAATGAGTTATTATGTGAGAAGCACTTAGGAAAGTGCCTGATATACAGTAAGTCGTTAACAGATGTTAGTGTCAGGTCTTTATTTTCTCTAACATTGCTCGACTGGGTGAGGGCAGCAGAGGGACAGCAGAATTATCCAGGGTTAGGATTTTGCCTGACTGGTGCATAAAAGGACAGAAGGCAAAGGAGTTTAGAATGTTGACTGAAATTAATGATGCGATGAACCACAGATTAAGATGAACCATAAATCAATAGAGAGGTAATGACAAAGAGAGTCACAGAAGTAGAAAACAAACTTATGGTTACCAGGGGGGACAAAGGGGGGAGGGATAAATTGGGAGATTGGGATTAATATATACACACTGCTATATATAAAATAGATAGCTGATAAGGACCTACTGTATAGCACAGGGAACTCAACTCAATATTCTGTAATGGCCTATATGGGAAAAAAATCTAAAAAAGATACATATATATGTATAACTGATTCACTTTGCTGTACACCTGAAACTAACACAACATTGTAAATTGTAAATACTCCAATAAAAATTATTTTTAAAAAAGAGGTAATGAGAAGAAGAGGTGATGGATAAGGAGAACACTACCTGGATGGGCGTGATATTTTAACGATGTTGAAGATCTGTTATAGCTGGGGTAGCTGAATAGACAAGCTGGGAGGATGGAAGGTTGTGGTCAGATAATAGGACCCTTGAGTTAGTGATTTTTCAAGGTGAAGAAAATTGCAATGATAATATCCCCACTATGAACATAGGAGAGGTAGAAAGAGAGGAGAAGAGGTCAAGGTGGCAAGAAGCCAGTGATTGGATGGCACATCCTCCTGGACAGTGAAGTCCTCCAAGACTATGGTGGCAAGAACGGGGTTGGAGAGGAAGAAAGTGCCGGGGTTTCAATCCTGCATGGAACTTGGTGTGTGAGAGTCCACCCCTGGAGTGTCTTTCCACAGGGCCACATATTGTCATCATCCGTTATTAAAATCCAAAGGCCTCTAGAAGGTAACAATAGCCAACAGTTACTGAATGCTTTGTGCTAGGCACTGTTTTAAGCACTTTTAGGGAATTCACTGGCGGTCCAGTGGTTGGGACTCAGCGCTTTCACTGCCGAGCGCCCAGGTTAGGCCCCAGGTCGGGGAACTAAGATCCTGCAAGCTGCATGGCCAAAAAGAAAAAATAAGCACTTTTAATGTAGCAATTCTTTTCATCTTCTCTGTGAAGAGAAGTCTCTGTGAAGACTAGGAAGTGGGTTCCCATTATTACTCCTATTTTATAAATGAAGGAATTAAGACTCAGAGGGGTTAAATAATGTGCTCAAGGCCCCAGAGCTAGTAAGTGGCAGACCTTAGGTTTAAATTCAGTTAAACTGGCTTCAGGTTTATGCACAGGTAAGTCACTATTACCTTAGTATGAGTTCCTTTCTCTGGGGCATTCCTCCATGTGAACGTAAGAGCAAGTGTTGGGGTGGGAGGTGTCTGTCTGCAATAATTGTGTGTGGTCCATTGTGTCCACCAGTTCCTACTTTCTCTGGGCCTGACATGAGTCAGAAGAGTGTCCACCACATCAGGGATGCGGCATCTGCCTGGGCTTGGGGATCAGGGCTGACGAGTGTGGGTGCCGGCTATGGAGGACTACATCTGGGTCGGGTATGGCACTTGGGCTTGTGCTTGCGGTACCTGGGACACCACCTGTCTTCTGCTGCTTGCTCTGGACACTGAAGAATGCTGCCTCCCCAGTGTGGCCAGTCACTGAGCCAAGACTGCTGGGCAGATGGGCATGCAGTGAGGGGGCTGGGCACAAAGCCAGCACAGCCTCGGTGCCCTCTGTCCCCACCTGGACCCACACCTTTTGGCCCATAGGAGGGAGAAGAGAACAGGCTGTTTGGAGGAGGCTGGGAAAAGCCCTGGAGGCAGCGACCAGCCTCAGGATGCTCTGGTGCTCCTGGGACCCTGGGGCAGTGCCTACTTCACCCACCAAAGCCCTTTGGAGGGAAGAGGGGGTGGGTAGGCATCTGAAATCAAGCGACAGGGATGGGTGGACAAGGGGATGGGGTGATGAAGGACAATGCAGGAGGACACGGTGAAGTAAGCTCTCATCGCCATCAGCAGCGAGACCCCTGCCAGGATCCGCAGCCCGCTCACCATTTGTCCGGGTGCAGGGAGGCTCAGGTGTTAAAATCTCTGGTTCCTTCAGAGACCAAGACGGGACAAGAGAGGGGAGGAAGCTTTTGCCTGAAAGAGGCTAGCCTGAAGGTCCATGTCTCTGAGTGTTGGGGGCTGTCTGCTCTCCGCTTTCCCACAGTAAGAGAGGCTCACCTGGGCATATGGCTGCCAAGCCAAGGACATTTCCCAGCCTCCTTCGCATGAGACCAACCCTGCCAACAAGATGTGAACTGAAATAACGTATCCTGTCTCCCAATCTTGCACATAAAAGGACTGAGTGTGTGCTCCCCGCTTCTCCCCTCCCTGTTGGCTGGGGCATTGGCAAGAACTGCATTTGCCACTTGGACTACAAGTGGAAACCATAAGGATGGCAGAGCTGGCCACCTGGGTCACCTGTCTGTTCCTGGACTGTTAGCTGAGAGACAGGAAACTTCCATCTTGTTTATAAGGCCTTGTGTTTTCAGATTTGTGTTATAGCAGTTTATCCTATACCCTAAGGCCTTCCACTTGGAACGGTGCAGTGGAGCAGGACCAGTTGGTAGAGACGATCTGATGCTTTGAACCTGAGCCAGGCTGTCTGTATGAGGGACTTTCCTCAGCTCTGGAGCTGGAGCCTCCATTTTCATGTGCAGGATTTACTTGCCCCACACCAGGCATACAAACATGACCTTGGCCACACCCACAGCCCCTGCAGGAGGGCAGCCCTAAGGAGGGCCCATGGCTCCCTCTTCCCAGCTCCAACTTAGGGGACTCAGGCTGGGGGGATCCCAAGCTGACACCCAGTGCCTGAGCCGGGCCCCAGCCTGCAGAGATAGACTGGGCCAATCCGATCCTCCCTCTTGGACCAAGTGAAATAACAATCTGCTTGGCCATTTATGCTGGAATAACAAACACAGATAAATCAAGCTGCAAAGCTGATGGAAAACAGTGTCTCCCAAAGACAGGCTTAAGCTGTAAAATGTCATAACTCCCTTCCTTGAATGACTGTTTTCACTCACTGAGAAACTTTGTTCTCTAAAATCATAGATGGTCAGAAATCTCACTCTGAAATCCTTTCAATACGAATGAAACATCCCCTCTTACCTGGAGGGTCTCAGTCATTTTGACACAGGGAGGCAGCCTGGGTCTACAAGCCCCGGTGCGGAGCTGCAGTTAAGGGCTTTCTGGACACAACGGTCCACAGCTGTCCTGGCTTTGTCGATTCTGAGGAAAGAGGGCCTTGGTTCTCTTTGCAACCCAGACCTAATTTGACCCCTTCCCACTAGAGCCTGGCTTTGTTGTGAGCCTAAAAATACTGCTCATTTAAATATCACCTACACTCTACCCTTCCCCAGCATTCTACTCAATTTCTCCTGCATTTGGTGAGATGCCTCCTGCCTCCTCTGGTGTGAGCTTGATTCTGAAAACTCAGCCTCTGTGCACTGGTGCCAAATCGAATCTCGGAGACAGAGTTTTGGGTGAAGTAGAAAAGAACAGCTTTATTGCTTTGCCAGGCAAAGGGGGACACAGCAGTCTCCTGCCTTGAAAAACTATGTGTCCCAACCCAGGAGGATTTGGTGAGGAGTTGTATATCAATAGTTCAAGGGTGGGGTTGCTGACAAGATTAAGGTGTGTGCAGGGCCTGCGCTCCTTTAATCTGGTCTCAGGTGGTCTCCTAGTCTTTTTTTCTTTTAAGGTTTTTTTCTTTTTTAATTAATTATTTTTTTGGCCGCACTGCATGCCTTGTGAGATCTTAGTTCCCCCAGCAGAGATCAAACCTGGGGCCTCAGCAGTAAAACCACAGAGTCCTAACCACTGGACCAACAGGGAATTCCCTGGTCTGCTAATCTTGATGAGGTTCTCTGGTTCCTTTAATCTGGCCTCAGGTGGTTTCTTGGCTGCTCCCCCCTTGTCTCTGCATTCCCTGATTAGGAACTGTTCGAATCTGCCCTTTGGAACTCAGGGAAGGTCAGGGAAGGTCTGCTCCCTACAAGAAACGGGAGACACTAAAGGCTTGCGTGCCCAGGAGCCCCGCAGGGTCCTGCTCGGTTTCAAGCTCTCTCACATTGCCACAGGTCAATAAACCTGCTTTGTCAGGTCAAGACCCAGGTTTGTCACTGGTGGCCTTAGGCTGGTTGGTCTAAAAAGCATTTGAATTTGGGAATATGGATAAAATCAATGTTCATATTGTGGGACAAGCCCAAGAAGTAGAGATAGGGCTTTGAGGGGTCTTGCCAGGTTGAAGTGATGAAGAAATAGAAACTACGAAGAGGCAGGAGCTATAGGAGATAAATAAAGGAGAGAAGAGATAAATGGAGAGAAAAAGCAGCAGTGAGTCTGAGATTGAAGGAGAACAGAGCAGATATTCAGAGATGAGCCCCCGGCCCGTGGGTGAGGGAGTGTGCTTGGCTGGCCCCGAGTGCTGCCCCTTCCTGGCCCAGCGCCAGGGCTCCCAGTGTGGTGGTTCCACGTTACCTGCGAGGCTATTTGTTTTTACGACCCAAGCAGCTTAGCTGAAATCAGTTACCTCTCCTGTGCTACCAAAACTCAGATGTGAGGCAGACCAGACTCCGAACAGGAGCAAGGCTCTTTCTGGAAGGCTCCTTTCATTCATTCATCATTCATTCAATCTATGTATTAAGCAGTCGCCTAGATACAAGCTTTCTTAGCACAGACCTTTCAAAATACTCACACCACGGGAGAAATAACCACTTTATCAGCCAGCACCTTCACTGTCAGTAATGGTTCAACCAAAAACCAGATCCAGATATTAAACTAAGGAACTTAGGGAAAGGGAAGAAAAGGCCCAGCAAGGTTAGGTGTCCAGGAAAGTAGAACCTCGTGGTAGGAAAGGAGGCATGCCCCAATGTAAGCAGATAGGGTAGGGGGTCCCTGGAGAAAGAACCAGGCATGGCTTTCTTGACATAAGAGAAGCCATTTTTGGCCTAAGCCATTTTGGGATCTAAGCCTGGCCACAATGCTTGCCCTTGAATGATGATCTTGAATTAATGATCTTAAGGGAACAAAGAAATGCAGGATCAAAGGAAAAGCAGTTAAGAAACAATAGTTCAGTGATAAAGAGTCCTAATTCCTCCTCAAGGGATATACGTAACCATCCATACTTTGAGTTGTTCCGCAGGAACTAAGGCCCCCACCCAGGTGGAGGATGGAGACTACAGGCTGAGACCTCAGACTGGTTGGAACCCAAGGGATGATGCTGCTGACCTTTTCTGACCCTCGTGACTTCAGTCAGCTAAAGCTTGGACTCTCAACCTTTGCCCCAATTCTACGCTGAATTCTCCTCTGCTCAAGCCCCTTCATGAATATGCGTGTACCCTTAGCTTAAGACTTCCCCAATTTTGCTGCTGGGGAGACACTGCTTTGGGAAAGATCCCCAGTGTTCTCCTTACTTGCTGCAAGTAAGAAATCTTTCCTTCTCTCCATCTTTGGCTTGGTTGTGTCTTTTGGCTTGACACCCACCAAGAGGCAAACCCAAAGTTACTCTCACTGCTCAGGAAGGGCGCTGATTTGTCCACTCAGAACATCCCAGGCAGCTTGTGGGTGACGGGGTTGATTTTGACCCAGGTGTGGCCAGACATTTACCCGCACCTAGTCAGCAGCGCCCTGAAGATAAACAATGTTCAGAGACCTGTGGTCCTACAGAGAGAGCAGCACAGCTTCTAGGAAGTAGGCGAGAGGCAGAGAGGAGGTGAGAAAAGGATAAAATCCCTGGGCAGTTCTGTGGAGTCAGCATGAGCAGACACAGGGGGGCCCTGTCAGAATCCTGTGGGGCACCTGCCTGGGGCCTGCCCTTGTGTTTGGGGCCTGAGGTGCGGACTCACTGTGGGCCCCACTCACACACCCCCATCACTCTCCCCTACAAATGGTTTTTATTTAGCACTGAATTTCTCTGGGCATTATTTTGTTCATAACTCATTCTGAAACAGGAGGGAAGGGGGCAGGGCACAACCTTTAAAAAAAAATGACACAGGGGCTTCCCTCGTGGCGCAGTGGTTAAGAATCCGCCTGCCAATGCAGGGGACACAGGTTCGAGCCCTATTCCAGGAAGATCCCACATGCCGCGGAGCAACTGGGCCCGTGCGCCACAACTACTGAGCCTGCACTCTAGAGCCCGCGAGCCACAGCTGCTGAGCCCGTGTGTCACAACTACTGAAGCCCACATGCCTAGAGCCTGTGCTCCACAAGAGAAGCCACTGCAATGAGAAGCCTACACACTGCAATGAAGAGTAGCCCCCGCTCGCCGCAACTAGAGAAAGCCCGTGCACAGCAACGAAGACACAACACAGCCAAAAATAAATGAATAAATTTATTTAAAAATAAATAAAGTAAAAAATGACATAGCCATAGGACATGACATAAACTGGTTAGAATGGATTAGGCCCAAGATGGCAGAATATTTGACTTCCAGTGGACCTTGGGCCTCATTACACGCTCATTCTAATACATTAACATCTAAATGACTCACCTACGGTCACCCTGACAGTTCCCAGGCTGACCATAAGAGGCCAGAGAGTGGGCTGTGGCCCAATTCATGGAAATCCCTGCCCCTTCAACGAAATAGTTGGAATAATCCTCCCACTTGTTAGCCTATGAAATTACCCAGCCCATAAAAACTAACCACCCCATATTTCAGGGCCTCTCTTGCCTTTTGAGATGGACTGCATTCTGTGTACGGAATGTGTTATCTCTCTCAATAAATTCACTTCTTACCTATCACTTTGCCTCTTGCTGAACTCCTGTGCTGGGACATAAAGAACCTGAGTTTCATTAAGTCCTGAGACCAGGTGTGCAATCTCAATTAAAAGACAGTGAGTTCGGGCTTCCCTGGTGGCGCAGTGGTTGAGAATCTGCCTGCCAATGCAGGGGACACGGGTTCGAGCCCTGGTCTGGGAAGATCCCACATGCCACGGAGCAGCTGGGCCCGTGAGCCACAATTACTGAGCCTGCGCGTCTGGAGCCTGTGCTCTGCAACAAGAGAGGCCGCGATAGTGAGAGGCCCGCGCACCGCGATGAAGAGTGGTCCCTGCTTGCCACAACTAGAGAAAGCCCTCGCACAGAAACGAAGACCCAACACAGCAATCAATCAATCAATAAATCAATCAATAAATAAGAACGTGAATTAAAAAAAAAAAAAAAAAAAAGACAGTGAGTTTGAGTTCCAGCCCATGGGTTCAAGTCCCAATCTGAGTTCTGGCTGGTTTTGAATCCCATCTGAGTTGTGTGGTTTCAGTTCTAGCTCTCAAATATTTTCCTTTTTGGTGAGACATCTTCAGAAGTGTAATTAGTAGTTAAGAGTGTGGGCTCAGAGCCAGATTACAGGGTTGAACCCTAGTTCTGTAGCAAGTTACTTATTTCTCTACCTGTTGCCGAACCCAAGTCTGTGTGCCTATTGCACATTGAAGCCAAGCAAACCAAAACGTTGGAGTTTGGAGAATAGAAATATCTACTGTAGGGCCAGCAAGGAGAACAGGCGGCTCACGCTCAAAAGACCCAAACTCCCTGATGGCTTTCAGGGAAGGGTTTTTGGGTGAGGGCTGCAGGGGGTATGACTTTCTTTTCATTGGTTGATGGTGAGGTAACAGGGTGGTAGTCCAGGAATTTCAATCAACCTTCTGGTTCCAGCCAGTCTGGGGTCTACACACTTGTGCTCAGCCTGACCTCCACCTGGGTGGGGATCTTAGTTCCTGCAGAACAATTCAAAAGATATGTATCAGATTGTTAATGTATATCCTTAGGACTCTGTTTTGTCACTGAACTATTGTTTGACTGCTTTTCCTTTGTTTCTGTATCCCCTTACTTCCCTAATTAGCACCTGCTTGAATCTACTCTTTGGAACTCAGGCCTAGGAGACTAAAGCCTTTTTATACAAATAAGAAATGGGGGAGATTTCCCTGGTGGTCCAGTGGCTAAGACTCCACACTCCCAAAGCAGGGGGCCTGGTTTGATCCCTGGTTGGGGAACTAGATCCCACATGCATGCTGCAACTAAGAGTCTGCATGCTGCAACTAAGAAGGCCACATGCCACAACTAAAACATGGGGCGATGAAGATCCCATGTGTGACAACTAAGACCTGGCACATCCTAAAAAAATAAATGTTAAAAAAAAAAAAAAAGAAGAAGAAGAAACAGGGGACACAAAGGGGGTTTTGTACCCAGGAGGGCCCTGCAGGATCCTGCTTGTTTCATGCCTCAGCCTCCTCATCTGTAAAATAGGAATAATGGTAAGAGTACCTGCCTCACTGGGTCCTTATGAGAATTTCATGAGTAAAGACAGTGGCTGGCACATAGGAATCACTCAGAAACTGTTTCATGCCATTCTTAGATAAACTGTACTCATTTTGTGCTCTCAGTTGTAGAGATGTCCCTAAAGGCTATTTCTTTTCAAATAAAGTACATATTACAATAACTAGGGGTTAAGGGTCTTGTGCGGATGGGAGTTTCTCAGCACTGCATATGCCCGGCCTGCCCTGGGGCTGCAGCCGCCCTCCAGACTGAACTGGCTCAGCCAGCTCCATGGGGTGGGGGCGGGGGTTCACCCAGGCCCTCTTGACCAAGGGTGGCACTCAGGGTCCCTCTGAGGGGCGGGCCTGGAAGAACGTTACCAAACCAAACTTGGGTCCACTCACCTGTCCAAGTAAAGCCAATCTACTCTACTTGTAACAGGGAAGAGCAAAATCTGACTCCATGTTGGATCTGATTCTTTTACTTTAACCTTTGCTTTTGTTATTATAATCATACATAATGGCCTGCCTCAGGGAACCCTGCCCCTCGGCTTGAATGTTAAACTACAGTGTCTTTGTTCAGCTCACAGGGAGACATTCTGACCCTGCCCACCTGTGAATGGCTGTAGAAAAGAAATTAACACATCCCTTCCTGGATGCTGGCCAAGCCAGGAGATATTTTTCAAGACTTACGGCCTTTTTTTAAAAAACATTTTTATTGCAGTATAATTGCTTTACAATGTTGTGTTAGGTTCTGCTGTATAACAAAATGAATTAGCTATATGCATACATATATCCCCATATCCCCCCCTCTTGCGTCTCCCTTCCACCCTCCCTATCCCACCCCTCTAGGTGGCCACAAAGCACTGAGCTGATCTCCCTGTGCTATGCAGCTGCTTCCCACTAGCTATTTTACATTTGGTACTGTGTATATGTCAATGCTACTCTCTTACTTCATCCCAGCTTACCCTTCTCCCTCCCTGTGTCCTCAAGTCCATTCCCTATGTCTGCCTCTTTATTCCTGTCCTGCCCCTAGGTTCATCAGAACCTGTTTTTTTTTTTAGATTCCATATATATGTGTTAGCATATGGTATTTGTTTTTCTCTTTCTGACTTACTTCACTCTGTATGACAGACTCTAGGTCCATCTACCTTACTACAAATAACTCAATTTCGTTCCTTTTTATGGCTGAATAATATTCCATTGTATATATGTGCCACATCCTCTTTATCCATTCATCGGTCTGTGGACACTTAGGTTGCTTCCATGTCCTGGCTATTGTAAATAGTGCTGCAACGAACATTGTGGAACATGACTCTTTTTGAATTATGGTTTTCTCAGGGTATATGCCCAGTAGTGGGATTGCTGGGTCATATGGTAGTTCTATTTTTAGTTTTTTAAGGAACCTCCATACTGTTCTCCATAGTGGCTGTATCAGTTTACATTCCCACCAACAGTGCAAGAGGGTTCCCTTTTCTCCACACCCTCGCCAGCATTTATTTTATTTTATTTTATTTTGTTTTTTTTTTTTGGCTGTACTGGGTCTTTGTTGCTGCGTGCAGGCTTTCTCTAGTTGCAGCGAGCAGGTGCTACTCTTCGTTGAAGTGCGCAGCCTTCTCATTGTGGTGGCTTCCTTCGTTGCGGAGCACGGGTTCTAGGCGCAGGGGCTTCAGTAGTTGTGGCACACATGTTCAGTAGTTGCGGCTCACGGGCTCTAGAGCACAGGCTCAGCAGTTGTGGCACACGGGCTTCATTGCTCTGTGGCATGTGGGATCTTTGCGGACCAGGGCTCGAACCTGTGTCCCCTGCATTGGCATGCGGATTCTTAACCACTGTGCCACCAGGGAAGCCCCTCTCCAGCGTTTATTCTTCGTAGATTTTTTGATGATGGCCATTCTGACCAGTGTGAGATGATACCTCATTGTAGTTTTGATTTGCATTTCTCTAATGATTAGTGATGTTGAGCATCCTTTCATGTGTTTGTTGGCAATCTGTATATCTTCTTTGGAGAAATGTCTATTTAGGTCTTCTGCCCATTTTTGGATTGGGTTGTTTGTTTTTTTGATATTGAGCTGCATGAGCTGCTTGTATATTTTGGAGATTAATCCTTTGTCAGTTGCTTCGTTTGCAAATATTTTCTCCCATTCTGAGGGTTGTCTTTTCATCTTTTTTATGGTTTCCTTTGCTGTACAAAAGCTTTTAAGTTTCATTAGGTCCCATTTGTTTATTTTTGTTTTTATTTCCATTTCTATAGGAGGTGGGTCAAAAAGGATCTTGCTGTGATTTATGTCATAGAGTGTTCTGCCTATGTTTTCCTCTAAGAGTTTTATAGTATTTGTCCTTACATTTAGGTTTTTAATCCATTTTGAGTTTATTTTTGTGTATGGTGTTAGGGAGTGTTCTAATTTCATTCTTTTACATGTAGCTGTCCAGTTTTCCCAGCACCACTTATTGAAGAGGCTGTCTTTTCTCCATTTTATACTCTTCCCTCCTTCATCAAAGATAAGGTAACCATATGTGTGTGGGTTTATCTCTGGGCTTTCTATCCTGTTCCATTGATCTATATTTCTGTTTTTATGCCAGTACCATACTGTCTTGATTACTGTAGCTTTGTAGTATAGTCTGAAGTCCGGGAGCCTGATTCCTCCAGCTCGGTTTTTCTTTCTCAAGATTGCTTTGGGATCACAACTGGCTGCTGGACAATCATCGACAGGAAGACACTGGACTTCACCAAGGAGGATACCCCACATCCAAGGACAGAGGAGAAGCCACAGTGAGACGGTAGGAGGGGCGCAATCAGAGTAAAATCAAATCCCATAACTGCTGGGTGGGTGACTCACAGACTGGCGAGCACTTATACCACAGAAGTCCACCCACTGGAGTGAACGTTCTGAGCCCCACGTCAGGCTTCCCAACCTGGGGGTCCGGCAACGGGAGGAGGAATTCATAGAGAATCAGACTTTGAAGCCTAGTGGGAATTGATTGCAGGACTTTGACAGGACTGGGGGAAACAGAGACCCCACTCTTGGAGGGCGTACACAAAATAGTGTGTGCATCGGGACCCAGGGGAAGGAGCAGTGACCCTGGGGGAGACTGAACCAGACATAACTGCTGGTGTTGGGGGGTCTCCTGCAGAGGCGGGGGCTGGCTCTGTTTCACCGTGGGGACAAGGACACTGGCAGCGGAGGTTCTGGGAAGTACTCCTTGGCGTAAGCCCTCCCAGAGTCTGCCATTAGCCCCACCAAAGAGCCCGGGTAGGCTCCAGTGTTGGGTTGCCTCAGGCAAAACAACCAACAGGGAGGGAACCCAGCCCCACCCAGCAACAGTCAAGTGGATTAAAGTTTTACAGAGCTCTGACTGCCAGAGCAACAGTCAGCTCTACCCACCTCCAGAGCCTCCCATCAAGCCTCTTAGATAGCCTCAACCACCAGAGGGCAGACAGCAGAAGCAAGAAAAACTACAGTCCTGCAGCCTGTGGAACAGAAACCACATTTACAGAAAGATAGACAAGATGAAAAGGCAGAGGGCTATATACCAGATGAAAGAACAAGAAAAAACCCCAGAAAAACAACTAAATGAAGTGGAGATAGGCAACCTTCCAGAAAAAGAATTCAGAATAATGATAGTGAAGATGATCCAGGACCTTGGAATAAGAATGGAGGCAAAGACTGAGAAGATGCAAGAAATGATTAACAAAGACCTAGAAGAATTAAAGAACAAACAAACAGAGATGACCAATACAATAACTGAAATGAAAACTACACTGGAAGGAATCAATAGTAGAATAACTGAGGCAGAAGAACGGATAAGTGACCTGGAAGACAGAATGGTGGAATTCACTGCTGCGGAACAGACTAAAGAAAAAAGAATGAAAAGAAATGAAGACAGCCTAAGAGACCTCTGGGACAACATTAAACGCAACAACATTCGCATTATAGGGGTCCCAGAAGGAGAAGAGAGAGAGAAAGGACCAGAGAAAATATTTGAAGAGATTATAGTCGAAAACTTCCCTAACATGGGAAAGGAAATAGACACCCAAGTCCAGGAAGCACAGAGAGTCCCATACAGGATAAACCCAAGGAGAAGCACGCCGAGACACATAGTAATCAAAGTGGCAAAAATTAAAGACAAAGAAAAATTATTGAAAGCAGCAAGGGAAAAACGACAAATAACATACAAGGGAACTCCCATAAGGTTAACAGCTGATTTCTCAGCAGAAACTCTACAAGCCAGAAGGGAGTGGCATGATATACTTCAAGTGATGAAAGGGAAGAACCTACAACCAAGATTACTCTACCCGGCAAGGATCTCATTCTAGGGAGACAAAAGACCTGTATGCAGAAAACTATAAGACACTGATGAAAGAAATTAAAGATGATACCAACAGATGGAGAGATATACCATGTTCTTGGATTGGAAGAATCAACATTGTGAAAATGACTATACTACCCAAAGCAATCTACAGATTCAATGCAATCCCTATCAAATTACCAATGGCATTTTTTACGGAGCTAGAAAAAATCATCTTAAAATTTGTATGGAGACACAAAAGACCCCGAATAGCCAAAGCAGTCTTGAGGGAAAAAAACGGAGCTGGAGGAATCAGACTCCCTGACTTCAGACTATACTACAAAGCTACAGTAATCAAGACAATATGGTACTGGCACAAAAACAGAAACAAAGATCAATGGAACAAGATAGAAAGCCCAGAGATAAACCCACGCACCTATGGGCAACTAATCTATGACAAAGGAGGCAAAGATATACGATGGAGAAAAGACAGTCTCTTCAATAAGTGGTGCTGGGAAAACTGGACAGCTACATGTAAAAGAATGAAATTAGAATACTCCCTAACACCATACACAAAAATAAACTCAAAATGGATTACAGACCTAAATGTAAGACTGGACACTATAAAACTCTTAGAGGAAAACATAGGAAGAACACTCTTTGACATAAATCACAGCAAGATCTTTTTTGATCCACCTCCTAGAGTAATGGAAATAAAAACAAAAATAAACAAATGGGACCTAATGAAACTTCAAAGCTTTTGCACCGCAAAGGAAACCATAAACAAGACGAAAAGACAACCCTCAGAATGGGAGAAAATATTTGCAAACGAATCAACGGACAAAGGATTAATCTCCAAAATATATAAACAGCTCATTCAGCTCAATATTAAAGAAAGAAACACCCCAATCCAAAAATGGGCAGAAGACCTAAATAGACATTTCTCCAAAGAAGACATACAGACGGCCACGAAGCACATGAAAAGATGCTCAACATCACTAATTATTAGAGAAATGCAAATCAAAACTACAATGAGGTATCACCTCACACCAGTTAGAATGGGCATCATCAGAAAATCTACAAACAACAAATGCTGGAGAGGGTGTGGAGAAAAGGGAACCCTCTTGCACTGTTGGTGGGAATGTAAATTGATACAGCCACTATGGAGAACAATATGGAGGTTCCTTAAAAAACTAAAAATAGAATTACCATATGACCCAGCAATCCCACTACTGGGCATATACCCAGAGAAAACCGTAATTCAAAAAGACACATGCACCCGAATGTTCATTGCAGCACTATTTACAATAGCCAGGTCATGGAAGCAACCTAAATGCCCATCAACAGACGAATGGATAAAGAAGTTGTGGTACATATATACAATGGAATATTACTCAGCCATAAAAAGGAACGAAATTGAGTCATTTGTTGAGACGTGGATGGATCTAGAGACTGTCATACAGAGTGAAGTAAGTCAGAAAGAGAAAAACAAATATCGTATATTAACGCATGTATGTGGAACCTAGAAAAATGGTACAGATGAGCCGGTTTGCAGGGCAGAAGTTGAGACACAGATGTAGAGAACAGACATATGGACACCGAGGGGGGAAAACAGCGGTGGGGTGGGGATAGTGGTGTGCTGAATTGGGCGATTGGGATTGACATGTATACACTGATGTGTATAAAATTGATGACTAATAAGAACCTGCAGTATAAACAAACAAACAAAACAACTAATACTAAACTTTCATTGGGTTATTTGTACGGAAATATGTTAATATAAATATTTCAGACATTAAAAAAAAAAAAAAAAAAAGATTGCTTTGGCTCTTCGGGGTCTTTTGTGTTTCCATACAAATTGTGAAATTTTTTGTTCTAGTTCTGTGAAAAATGCCATTGGTAGTTTGATAGAGATTGCATTGAATCTATAGATTGCTTTGGGTAATATAGTCATTTTCACAATGTTGATTCTTCCAATCCAAGAACACGGTGTATCTTGCCATCTGTTTGTATCATCTTTAATTTCTTTCATCAGTGTCTTATAGTCTCCTGCATACAGGTCTTTTGTCTCCTTAGGTAGGTTTATTCCTAGGTATTTTATTCTTTTTATTGCAGTGGTAAATGGGAGTGTTTCCTAATTTCTCTTTCAGATTTTTCATCATTAGTGTATAGGAATGCAAGAGATTTCTGTACACGAATTTTGTATCCTTCTACTCTACCAAATTCATTGATTAGCTCTAGTAGTTTCTGGTAACATCTTTAGGATTCTCTATGTATAGTATCATGTCATCTGCAAACAGTGACAGTTTTACCTCTTCTTTTCCGATTTGGATTCCTTTTATTTCTTTTTCTTCTCTGATTGCTGTGGCTAAAACTTCCAAGACTATGTTGAATAATAGTGGTGAGAGTGGGCAGCCTTGTCTTGTTCCTGATCTTAGAGGAAATGGTTTCAGTTTTTCACCATTAAGAACGATGTTGGCTGTGGGTTTGTCATATATGACCTTTATTATGTTGAGGTAGGTTCCCTGTATGGCTACTTTCAGGAGAGTTTTGTCATAAACGGGTGTTGAATTTTGTCGAAAGCTTTTTCTGCATCTATTGAGATTATCAAATGGTTTTTATCCTTCAATTTGTTAATATGGTGTATCACATTGACTGATTTGCGTATATTGAAGAATCCTTGCATTCCTGGGATAAACCCCACTTGATCATGATCTATGATCCTTTTAATGTGCTGTTGGATTCTGCTTGCTAATATTTTGTTCAGGATTTTTGCATCTATGTTCATCAGTGAAATGGGCCTGCAGTTTTCTTTTTTTTTTGTGACATCTTTATCTGGTTTTGGTATCAGGGTGATGGTGGCCTCGTAGAATAAGTTTGGGAGTGTTCCTCCTTCTGCTATATTTTGGAAGAGTTTGAGAAGAATAGGTGTTAGCTCTTCTCTAAATGTTTGATAGAATTTGCCTGCGAAGCCATCTGGTCCTGGGCTTTTGTTTGTTGGAAGATTTTTAATCACAGTTTCAATTTCAGTGCTTGTGATTGTTCTGTTTATATTTTCTATTTCTTCCTGGTTCAGTCTCGGAAGGTTGTGCTTTTCTACGAATTTGTCCATTTCTTCCAGGTTGTCCGTTTTATTGGCATATAGTTGCTTGTAGTAATCTCTCATGATGCTTTATATTTCTGCAGTGTCAGTTGTTACTTTTCCTTTTTCATTTCTAATTATGTTGATTTTAGTCTTCTCCCTTTTTTTCTTGATGAGTCTGGCTAATGGTTTATCAATTTTGTTTATCTTCTCAAAGAACCAGCTTTTAGTTTTATTGATCTTTGCTATTGTTTCCTTCATTTCTTTTTCATTTATTTCTGATCTGATCTTTATGATTTCTTTCATTCTGCTAACTTTGTGGTTTTTTTGTTCTTCCTTCTCTAATCACTTTAGGTGTAAGGTTAGGTTGTTGATTTGAGTTGTTTCTATTTCTTGAGGTAGGATTGTATTGCTATAAACTTCCCTCTTAGAACTGCTTTTGCTGCATCCCATAGGTTTTTGTTCATCGTGTTTTCACTGTCATTTGTTTCTAGGTATTTTTTGATTTCCTCTTTGATTTCTTCCGTGATCTCTTGGTTATTTAGTAGCATATAGTTTAGCCTTCATGTGTTTGTATTTTTTCAGTTTTTTTCCTGTTATTGATATCTAGTCTCATAGCCTTGTGGTCGGAGATACTTGATATGATTTCAATTTTCTTAAATTTTCCAAGGCTTGATTTGTGACCCAAGATATGGTCTATCCTGGAGAATGTTCCATGAGCACTTGAGAAGAAAGTGTATTCTGTTGTTTTTGGATGTAATGTCCTATAAATATCAATTAAGTCCATCATGTTTAATGTGTCATTTAAAGCTTGTGTTTCCTTATTTATTTTCATTTTGGATGATCTGTCCATTGGTGAAAGTGGGGTGTTAAAGTCCCCTACTATGATTGTGTTACTGTCGATTTCCCCTTTTATGGCTGTTAGCATTTGCCTTATGTATTGAGCTACTCCTGTGTTGGGTTCATAAATATTTACAATTGTTATATCTTCTTCTTGGATTGATCCCTTGATCATTATGTAGTGTCCTTCTTTGTCTCTTGTAATAGTCTTTATTTTAAAGTCTATTTTGTCTGATATGAGAATTGCTACTCCAGCTTTCTTTTGATTTCCTTTTGCATGGAATATCTTTTTCCATCCCCTCATTTTCAGTCTGTATGTGTCCCTAGGTCTGAAGTGGGTCTCTTGTAGACAGCATATGTACAGGCCTTGTTTTTGTATCCATTCAGCCAGTCTATGTCTTTTGGTTGGTGCATTTAATCCATTTACATTTAAGGTAATTATCGATATGTATGTTCCTATTACTATTTTCTTAATTGTTCTCGGTTTGTTATTGTAGGTGTTTTCCTTCTCTTGTGTTTCCTGCCTAGAGAAGTTCCTTTAGCATTTGTTGTAAAGCTGATTTGGTGGGCTGAATTCTCTTAGCTTTTGCTCGTCTGTAAAGGTTTTAATTTCTCCGTGGAATCTGAATGAGATCCTTGCTGGGTAGAGTAATCTTGGTTGTAGGTTTTTCCCTTTCATCACTTTAAGTATGTCCTGCCACTCTCTTCTCACTTGCAGAGTTTCTGCTGAAAGATCAGCTGTTAAACTTATGGGGATTCCCTTGTATGTTATTTGTTGCTTTTCCCTTGCTGCTTTTAATATTTTTTCTTTGTATTTAATTTTTGATAGTTTGATTAATGTGTCTTGGAGTGTTTCTCCTTGGATTTATCCTGTATGGGACTCTCTGTGCTTCCTGGACTTGATTGACTATTTCCTTTCCCATGTTAGGGAAGTTTTCAACTAGAACTCTTCATATATTTTCTCAGACACTCTTTCTCTTCCGGGACCCCTATAATTCGAATGTTGGTGCTTTTAATGTTGTCCCAGAGGTCTCTGAGACTGTCTTCCATTCTTTTCATTCTTTTTTTTTTCTTCTGCTCCCTGGCACTTATTTCCACCATTTTATCTTCCAGCTAACTTATCCGTTCTTCTGCCTCAGTCTGCCATTGATTCCTTCTAGAGTATTTTTAATTTCAGTTATTGTGTTGTTCATCACTGTTTGTTTGCTCTTTAGTTCTTCTAGATCCTTGTTAAATGTTTCTTGTATTTTCTCCATTCTGTTTCCGAGATTTTGGATCATCTTCACTACCATTACTCTGAATTCTTTTTCAGGTAGGTTGCCTGTTTCATCTTCATTTATTTGGTCTTGTAGGTTTTTACCTTGCTCCTTCGTCTGTAACATATATATATATTTTTAAATTTATTTATTTTTCGGCTATGTTGGGTCTTCGTTGCTGCGCGTGGGCTTCCTCTAGTTGCGGTGAGTGGGGGCTACTCTTCGTTGTGGTGCATGGGCTTCTCATTGCGGTGGCTTCTCTTTTGCAGAGCACGGGCTCTAAGCGCACGGGCTTCAGTAGTTGTGGCACTTGGGCTCAGTAGCTGTGGCTCGTGGGCTCTAGAGTGCGGGCTCAGTAGTTGTGGTGCACGGGCTTAGTTGCTCAGCAGCATGTGGGATCTTCCCGGACCAGGGCTCGAACCCATGTCCTCTGCATTGGCAGGCGGATTCTTAACCACTGCACCACCAGGGAAGCCCTGTAACATATTTTTTTGTCGTTTCCTTTTTTTTTTTTTGATGGGTGGGGCTGTATTCCTGTCTTACTGGTTGTTGGGCCTGAGACGTCCAGCACTGGAGTTTGCAGGCAGTTGGATAGAGTCGGATCTTGGTGCTGAGATGAGGACCTCTGGGAGGCCTCACTCCGTTTAATATTCCCTGGTGTCTGAGGTTCTCTGTTAGTCCAGTGGTTTGGACTCAGAGCTCCCACCACAGGAGCTTGGGTCCGACCTCCGGCCTGGGAACCAGGGTCCTGCAAGCCAGTTGCTGGGGGTTCCTCCTGTCCCCTTAGGTGTCCGTGGTCCCCACCGGTGCCTGTTAGGTGCCCTAGTTGTGTGGAGACATGAATTTCGTGTCCTCGTAGTCTGCCATCTTGACCCTTATGACCTTTTTACTTTACTTCCTCACCTCCTCCCCCTCTCTGTTCTGTAAAAGAAACTGGCATCCAGACCCCGATAAGATGGTACTCTGGGACATTAGTCTGCTATCTTCTCGGTCACCCGGCTTTCTGAATAAAGTTGCTCTTCCTTGCCTCAACACCCCATCTCCCTATTATTGGTCTGTCCTGCAGTGAGCAGACTGAGCTTGGATTCAGTAACATACTGACACTGGATTTTGGTCAAGGAAAGTGCTGCATTTATTGCAGGGCACCAATCAAGGAGTCCTGGGCAGTTAGTGCTCAAAATACCCTCCCTGATGGGTTTCAGGAAAGCATTTTTAAAGGCCAGGTGAGTGAGGGGTGTCCCAAGGCATGTGATCAGCTTGTGCACCCTTCTGATTGGTTGATGGTGAGGTAACAGGGTGGGGTCACAGGGGTTGACATTATCAATCCTCAGGCTCCTGTAAGTCATGGGGCTACAGAGTTCATGGTCATCAGGTGGTTAATTTCTTCCATTTGGTGGGGGTTTTAGCATCTGTAAAACAACTCAGGAAATGTGCATCAGATATTATCTAGGTACTTCAGAGAGGAGATAAAGCAGAGGATATGGGGGAGCGGTCTGTCCTGGGAAGGCCCTGTAGGGTTCTGCTGGGTTACAAGAGGAGAAGATGGGCAGCATCCATCGGCTTCCTGGCCTTCGAGTGAGGAAGCAAGTCTGAAGGCTCCTGGCTGTGTAACCTCAGACCTGGGTCACCTCACGAGCCAGAGATCCCTTATGTGTAAGGAACACAGTGGGCAGAGTCTTACCTAGTTCATAGGAAGGTCCTGAGGACAAAGACAGAGGAAGCTATATGAAGATTCTGAGACCAGAAATTAAAAGTTCAGCATGGTGTAATCTCAGCTGTGGCCTTTCAACCCCACTGGCTTCCCTGGCTGCCTGGGGCTCCCAAGAGAGATTGGGCTGTGAGCCGGGGCTCTGACATGCAGAGAGCCCTGGGGACAAAGCGGGGAGGTGGGGAGGATGCTCTGGGCTCCTGCAGGCCATTGACACCCAAGGGCTGGGAGGCTTCTGGCCTTGCCCAGGGCAAGCTTCCTGGAGAATGTGGAATGAGCCTGGGAGCGAAGGTGTCTGCCCCACAGAAAAAGACCCCCTGCCCCCAGGGGAGGCCAGAGGTGTGAGGCTGGAAGTTGTTGTGACAAGTTAGCAGCTGGCTGCTTCAGGAGAGCTGGGCCCCAGGCGCTGAGAGCAGGGACACTGCTGTGGTCTGCAGCACCTCTGGAATGCAGCCCCACAAATCCGTGCTCAGCCTGTAGGGAACCCTCAGTGCCCAGCCCACGAGGTGGGCCACCCCCTTAGGGCAGTCAGGCATGGCCTGGGGGACACAAAACGTGCCCCTTAGGAGCCCCTGGGAACCTTGCCTAGGGCCTGACACCCTGGGGACTGGCCACTGGCCCCAAGGCTCTCAGCCTCCTCCTCAAAGCCCACCTCCCTCCTGAGTTTAAGAGACACAAGTCAGGTACAGGTGCCGGAAAACCCTCTCTTGAGAACAAAAAGAACCAAAGCAACTTGGACAAAGAGGACTTTGGAAGCTGTTAGGGAAACATTGAGCTGATGCTTGATGAAAGGCGCTATGTAAATGCAGCACATTAGAGTGATTATCCTTGTCAGAAAAACATAAACGAGCAAAATTTTTTTGAAAGCCACCTGATTTAAGTCTTTGAATCATACTCACATGCGCCAGCAAAATGCAAATGGCATGGGTTCTTGGAATCTGTGTGCTTTCCTTTACTTGTGAGACTATTCTTATGAAAGGCTTCCAGAGTCTGCCCACTTCCTTTAGTAAAAAGACAACTTTTGTAATTAATCTGACTACAATGGATTACCCTCAGGTGTGGCATCTGGGAGAAATGAAAGACGCTCAGAGCTCCCCCAGAGGAATTGAGGATTGAGAGATGGGGGTGGGGGTTAATGTAATAAAGAGTAAATGGCAGCAAACCATTATATATAGGATGGATAAACAATAAGGTTCTACTCTATCCTATGATAAACCATAATGGAAAAGAATATGAAAAAGAATGTATATATATGTATAACCGAATCACTGTTCTGTACATCTGAAGCTAACACAACATTGTAAATCAACTATGCTCCAATAAAATAAATTTATAAAAGAGTAAATGGCAGACCTGGGGGCAGCACCTGGAATATGTCCACAGCCACCAGTGGTCGCCTGCCACTTGTGCTGCACAGGGACACCTCCTGCAGGTCTGACCTTTCAGATATTAGTTCTCATAAGTAATCATCAGATCAAACCACCCAGTTCTGGGTATGGAAAATCTGGCTCCCAAGAAGGGGTTTATGGGCCATGATGAGGAGAGGGATGGGGCAGAGCTCAGAAGTGGCTTTGGTGAGAAGCTCTGTGCTCTGGCTTTACCAATAAGTGGAAATGTTACCGAATTGGTTGACTGGACCCACACCGGGGCCCTAGCCCAGGCCAAGACCCCCTGTCTCAGCCAGGGAGGTTCTTTTTCCAGTTGGATTTGCCCAGCCAATAACAAAACCAATGCTGAGACTGGAATAGCACAAGCTTTATTCAATGGCCAAAGAATGGAGAAGTGGGAAACTAGTTCACAAATCAACTTCTCAACCCAATTTGGGCAGAGACATCAAATATATAGGATGGTCGAGGTAAAAGGGAGGGAATTGGAAAGAGGGAGGAATATTCATGACTAATCTGAGAACAGGGGTGTGGTTTGGACCCCAATTTGATGCAGCTCTCCTTTTCAGTCCTTGTATGGGCCTTTCCGGTTGTCATGGCAACTGTCAACACTCATGGCGCTGGTGGGTGTGTCATGTAGCACGTTAATGAATTACAATGAGCATATGATGAGGCTCAAGGTCTATTGAAAGTCAAATCTTCCACCATTTTGGGCCTAGTTGGTTCTAACTTGTTCTTGTTTCTCTTTGCAGCTTCCTTCTGAAACTTAGATAAGAGTAATAGTTTCCATTTGAGGGTAGGGTAGGGGAATGATTCAGGGCAATAGCCTTGGTGGGATAGGCGGGAAAGGGGCAGGACACAAACGCTAGATAATGAAGAAGGGGTATAGTTGTTGGGATGCAATAAAGACCGTCTGGAACCAAGGTGGCTTTGACAATAGTCTGCATTGACCTTTTAGCTCATTATACCTTCACTGTAATACCAAAAATCACTCCCCCTTATGCCATGACAGTTCCAAGGAGGAACATAAAAGGCCAAAAAGTGGGCAGTGGCCCATTTCCTGGGAAATCCCCACCCTACCCCGAAATAGCAAGAATATTCCTCCCACTCATTAGCTTATGAAATCATTAAACCCATAAAAACCTTCCACCCCACAACCCGGGGCCCGCTCTCACTTTCTGAGATGACCACATTCTACCTGTGGAACGTGTTTTCTCTAAATAAACTTGCTTTCCCTTTACTCTAGCTTGTTCTTGAATTGTTTCCTTCGGGAAGCCAAGGACCCTCCCTTGGTGGTCTGTTCTAAGGACTCCTGCAGGTCCTAGGATGTGACATTTCCCTCTCCTGCAACATTGGTAACAGAAACACACTCTGTTTACCCCAACACAACCCAGAGCACTTTCTCCCCAGCGGTGGGCTTTTGCCTTCCTGTCAACCACTATCCAGAGTGACAGAGCTTCATGCTGCCTCCTCAGAGATTACAGTCAGGCTGATGCCAAAAGCTCGGCCTCTCTGCACCGGGTGCAGAATTGAATCTTGGAAACAGAGTTTTGGGTGAAGTAGAAAAGGATAGCTTTATTGCTTTGCCAGGCAAAGGGGACACAGAGGGCTCGTGCTTCGAAAAACTATGTGTCCCAACTCAGGAGGATTTGATGAGGAGTTTTATAGCAATACTTCAAGGGTGGGGTTGCTGACAAGATGAGGGTGTGTGCAGGGTCTCAGGTGGTCGGGTCTCCTAATCTTGATGAGCTTCTCTGGTCCCTTTAATCTTGCCTCAGGTGGTTTCCTGGCTGCTCCTCCCTTGACTAGCAACTGTTTGAATCCACCCTTTGGAACTCAGGGAAGGTCATGGAGGCTAGAGAGTCTTGCCTACAAGAAATGGGGGACAAAAAGAGGCTTCCATGCGCAGGAGCCCACGGCTCCCCCTGCCCGGTTCCAAGGCCACCTCCTCAGTTTACAGTTCAGGAACCGGGGTTAATGTGGTGCCCAGGGTTGCCCAGGTGCAGGCAGGATGAGGACCAGAACCCACACCTCCAGGTGCCAGTCTGAAGAGCTTGACACCGCACTGCTCCATTTCTACACCCGCTCTCGCCCCCTTGCTGTGGGGAAAGGGTCCGGTACTCTCGTCTGTGCTCACCCAGGTGTAAATGTCAATCTGACGGAAAATGTCAAAGAGAAGGTATACGTTAAGCACAGCAAGTGGGTAAGCAAAGGATTTGGGGAGGCAAAGACCAGGGATTGGAGATGGAGAGCCCAAGTTCAGGTGCTGTTTACTAGCCGGGGGTGTCTTTCTAACAACAGTAATAATGACCTCTGCAAATCTGTTTGCGAATTTTTAAAGAGGGAAACAAAAGATTTGTGAAGTGTAAATGAGACGTTTTTGGGAATTCCCTGGCAGTCCAGTGGTTGGGACTCTGCGCTTTCACTGCCAAGGGCGCTGGTTGAATCCCTGTTTGGGGAACTAAGATCCCACAAACCTCATGGCCTGGCCAAAAAAAGAAAAAAAAAAAAGAACTTGGTAAATGAGATGTTTCTGAAGAGCACTTTAAAAGTTAGACAGGTATGCAAATACAAGATATAAAGGGATTATCTTATCAGGAACAGCCAAAAAGCATGATTCTTCTGGGCCAGAAAACTCTCTGGGCAAGGGACCATCACAAAACATCATCAACATCATGATTATTATTTTAACTATTATCTGGGAGGGACTGCCACAGGGGATGTAAAATGGTTTCAGCCTAAAAAATCCCTGGGTAAACGTAAGATTTGTGAAGCAAGGTGGCTGTGTGGCCGTGGTATCCTCATGACAACTCCGGGCCGCCTCAGCGAAGCCTGGAGTCGGCTTCCTTCTTCTGAAGAGCACTGGCGCCCTCTAGTGGACACTGCTGAGAGAACTACCACAGCTCCGCAGAGGCTCAATGGCTGGGAGGCCGCTAGGGGCGCTGCAGATAGGCCGGACTGCTGGAGCCCAGGGAGGGGCTCCCAGACATTTGGGCAGATGTTAGAGACAGGCGGTTAGGTTTTTCTGTCTGTTAATGTGCTTAGAATGGGGTCTACAGGTTTATAAATACAGGAAAAGCTTACAGGTTCGGTCCTGATGATTTAAAACATGCAATAATCTCTGATTAATTATCAAGGCACAAGCTCCTGTTTGTTCCAGGAGTAGCAAAAGCATTTGCTAAAGAAATTAAACCTATGATTCCTTCACACCCGGCTGTCTTTCTGCTCTTAAAGTCCCTGAATGCCTTGAGAGGGAGTTTGGAAGAAGCAAGTGGAGAGGGAAGGAAGGGCATGGAGGGCAGGGAGCCCCTCACCTCCTACCATCGCTCACTGGGTGTCCAGGGTGGGCTCTGGGCACTGGTAGGAGGCGGGGGCCTGGAGGCCATCACGGGGAGGATCAGGCATCATGTCCCTCCTGCAGGACAGGTGACTTCTGAGCTTCAGGCAGAGCTGTGGTCCCTACTGCAGGCCCAATCCACTGGGTGCAGCCAGGGGAAGGGTCTCTTTGGGGGAAGCACTGGCCTGTCTCTGACGCACGGAGGCTCCTGGCACTCACAGAAATCTTTCTCTTGATCTGCTCCCTTGGCTCCTCCAGCAAGAAAGGAGGTGCCGAGGAGGTCTCTGGGGGTCAGAATCCAGGAATTGGCTCTTGTACAAGCGCCTCACCCGGTAACCCATCCTCTGCCTCCAGCCCTTTATCCTTTCACCTGAGCCACCTACTAAGAGCTCTGACCCCCCTTCCTGCACAGTAGGCCTTGATGGTCCAGAAAACCAGAGCTCAAGGCTATGGCATCCAAAACTTTGTTCCCTTTTCCTAGGGTGAAGAAAGATCTGGGTCATTCCTTCCTGCCGCTAGAGTGGGCTGAATCCTCAGGCATTCAGGAAAAGAAGTGAAAACAAGGCAGCTGATTTCCAAATTAAACCACACTGAAATTCATACTAAGCTATACTATTAATAATTTTAAAAAGCTTTTATTGGACCTCTCTGGTGGCACAGTGGTTAGGAGTCCGCCTGCCACTGCAGGGGACACGGGTTCAAGCCCTGGTCCAGGAGGATCCCACATGCCGCGGAGCAATTAAGCCCCTGCACCACAACTACTGAGCCTGCGCTCTAGAGCCTGTGAGCCACAACTACTGAAGTCTGCGCGCCTAGAGCCCGTGCTCCGCAACAAGAGAAGCCACCGCAATGAGAAGCCCGCGCACCGCAACGAAGAGTAGCCCCCCGCTCGGCGCATCTAGAGAAAGCCTGCGTGCAGCAACCAAGACCCAACGCAGCCAAAAATAAATTAAAAAAAAAAAAGGTTTTATTTATTGGCTACTATACACTGAGCACTTCAAATTCAATATTTCTAGTCCTTACAACAGCCCAGCAAGTAAGTTTTATTTTCTCTATTTTCTACATGAGAAAACTGAGAATCAGGGAGGTTAAATGCCTTGCCACAAGCCACACAGCTATAGATAATCAAACTAGGCAGGTTATGCTGCGGTAATAAATAACCCCCACATTCCAGCAGCTTATGTTAAGCCAGTAGTGGTTTATTTCTCACAGACATCAAGTCCATCGCTCTCCTCTGCACTGTCCTGGCTCTGAGGTCCAGACTGGTGGAGCTGCCAGCCTCGGGACATCGCTGGGTGCTGGGTCAGAGGCTGGAGGGCTCTGGAGGGTCCCTGCCGGCATGCAGGGCACAGCTCCCTGGCCCAACAAGTGACTCAGCCCCCCCAGTTGCAGTCTACATGTGCTCAGGAGTCAGAGGCCTGAACTGCTGGGCAGCAGCCTTAGAGACAGGGAGCCGTCCCTGCCTATGCCTCCTCTCCCCTCTGGGGCTCACTCACTCTCTCTCTTTGTCTCCCCGCCTTCCTTCTCCTGTCCCTCTGCTTCTCTCTGCATCCTAACACTGCTCATAATTTTTCGTGGGTTAGCCAAGAAATAAAAACAAGTTCTCAGGGTGTACACAATTTATTCCAAAAGTCATTAAATACAACTGACAATGGTACACTTGATAGAATTTGTCACTGACTGAAAATTCACAGGACAACAAATCTACTTGGCCAAGTTTACAGAATTTGATTAGAAAAAATGGTCACAAAAGAAAATTCACAATTGCGGATGCTTTAATGGGAAGAGTATATGGATCAGAAGTTGATGATGAATCAACTTTTAAAAAAAAATAAATTTATTTATTTTATTTATTTATTTTTGGCTGCGTTGTATCTTCGTTGCTGCGCGTGGGCTTTCTCTAGTTGTGGCGAGCGGGAGCTACTCTTCATTGCGGTGCATGGGCTTCTCATTGTGGTGGCTTCTCTTGCTGTGGATCATGGGCTCTAGGTATGCGGGCTTGAGCAGTTGTGGCACGCGGGCTTAGTTGCTCTGCGGCATGTGGGATCTTCCTGGACCAGGGCTCGAACCCGTGTCCCCTGCATTGGCAGGTGGATTCTTAACCACAGTGCCACCAGAGAAGCCTGATGAATCAACTTTGATGTAAAATGTAAGTGGGAAAGAATTGTTGCCAATGAATTTCAAGACTGTAGAAATGAAAGATGGAAAAAATTGGAAACCATTTAACTGCACAATAGGGAAAATGCATTAATTAAATTGGATTAAAGGAGTTTGCTCTGAAAAATGCTTGCTCAGTGAAAATGCATCAGCATTTCCATCTTCTGTGACCTCTGTGACCAGGTCAGTGACTTCCTGGCTCACAGCCCCTGGTGGCCTCTGTGAATGTCACCAGCCCTCTTTGGCCTTATTTACATGTAGAACTCCAGTTCCAAGTATTGAACCTGGAGCTCCACTTCTTTGCACACAATCTCTTAATTTGCTGCTGCTCCATTCACTATATCACTCCCCTTGTACAGCTCACTTTCCCTCCCTATGTGCTTCCATTCCCGTGGGCCCGTCTCCAGCTCACTTCTCTTCTATGTGCTCTCCCTAGGCAATTTCAAACCATCTCATATATTTACTGCTACTTTGTGCTGATGACTGCAGAATTGACATCCTTAACTGTAACAGTCAGGCTTCTTAGCTTTAAACAACAAAAAGGCTGATTAACGTGGGCAGAAAAAGGCAATTTACTGGAAAGATAGTAAGTTTCTCAAGAATTGACCAGAAAGCTGAGGAGATTAGGCTTAGAAAATGAGCAGGAATCAGAGGTCAGAACCTCTGACCCCACCAGGGTCACAACACTAGGGTGATCAGGTTAGGACCGCTGTCCCCTCAGGCTGCTGGCACCACTGCCCCTGGACATGGGGTACACCACTGAGTTACCTGAGGGAGTTCTAACTGCCCTGCCTCTTTGTGTCACTTGCCCAGAGTTGGGCTACACTTAGGTGCCCTACCCACGCTCTGGCTACCAGGGGGAGGGGGGAGTTGGCATCTGGTCTTGTTGGGGGGAGGTGCCCTCCCTCTCACCACGATCTGCGCTGCGGCAGATTCTGCAAACATAGGAAGTGGAATCAGGGCCACAGAGCCCACAAAGCCTAAAAGTAGTTACCAGCTGGTCCTTTACATAAAAGGTGTGTGGCAGCCATAAATAAATAAATAAATATTAAAAAAAAAAAAGGTGTGCGGACCTCTGCTTTAGAGGTTGAACAGTCACAGACTTGAAGTTGGACTGGTCACGAGAATTTTCAGGTCAGGCTTGTGTTGTCTTTGGCCTTCTGTCTATTTGCTTCTGGTTAGTTGCAGGTACAAGTACCAACGGCCACCTCTCTTGTCTAGACATAGATTTTTAAGTCGGAAGGCTCTGGCCATTTGCCTACTGACCTTCGTGCTCAATTCATTCCTCAGCCCATGCCCTGTTTAATGGCAGTTATCTTGAGGCCATCGGAAACAACTGGTTTGCAGGGGAAATCAATGCCCCTACCTTCTGGGCCACTGGGCGGTTCTCTTGTCTTGGAGAGAGATCTCAAAGGGAGATGCTTGAGAAAAGTTAGGGCCATGTCCCAGACCTATTTCCTGCTACAAGGCTATCTCTTAATTTAGAAATGCTTCACTTCAGTGACTCGAATCAGTTAGCTTTGTTTTTGACTCACAAAAGCCCCACATTCTCAGACTCTCAGGCAACTTCAAGCGCAGGCTGCAGGCAGAGTTGTACTGCCTCCCACCCCTCACTGCAGACTGCTTAGGTTTCCCCTAGATTATTCTAAATGGGACAAAGAGTACCCAAAATATGCCAATATTCTGATTTTTTTCCCTCAACCATTTCTTCTGAACCACAGGCTGGGTTCATACCTCCCAATGTGTTGTAGGTGACAATTTGACCAAATGTCTTGCCATGGCATAACAAACATCCCCAGTTTTCCAGCATGCAATGATCCTTTCCTGCCATCTGCTAAATCAGTGCCATACTTTTAGGTACCAACATCTAGACAACATAGGATACAGATTTTTCTGGGTGTGAGACCCCAAACAACAGTGACTAAGATAGAAGTGATCCATTTCTCATGTCACTGTCTGAAGGCAGTCAGTCTAGGGCTGGTACGGCAGCTCTGCTTTAAGAGGTTGTCTAGAGACCTAGACTCTATCTTGTTGCTCCACCCTGCCTCGGGTGTTGCTCCCCAGTCCATTTTTCATGCCATAGGTTGGAGGGAGTGAACATGGCATCCTCCCTGCCCCCTTTAAAAGACACACCCTTGGACTTCCCTGGTGGTGCAGTGGTTAAGAATCGCCTGCCAATGAAGGAGACATGGGTTTGATCCCTGGCCTGGGAAGATCCCACATGCCGCGGAGCAACTAAGCCCGTGTGCCACAACTACTGAGCCCGTGAGCCACAACTACTGAGCCTGCGCGCCTAGAGCCCGTGCTCTGCAACAAGAGAAGCCACCGTAATGAGAAGCCCGTGCACCGCAACAAAGAGTAGCCTCAGCTCACTGCAACTAGAGAAAGCCTGCACGCAGCAGTGAAGACCCAGCGCAGCCAAAAATAAATAAATAAATAAATTTATTTTAAAATAAATAAATAAAAGACACACCCTGGAAATGGCCTACCTCTCTTCTTTCTTCATACATCTCACTGGCCATGAGCTAGTCATATAACCACACAGAGCCGAAAGGAGGATGAAAATGCAGTCTTCATTAGAGAGAACAGAGAGAGTTGATGTCGGTAGGCAACATAATCAATTAGTCCCCACCAAATCAGGTCAGACCCTTGATTACCACTCCAGCCCTGCAGTCTATTGTAACTACCATGATTATCTTGCTTTTGGCAGTTAAGTGCCTGAAATCAACTCCTTCTACTCTGGTATCTTTCCTTTTCCATTAAAATCAAGGATCCCATTTCAACTGCGTCCAATTTCGTCATTGGTTTATGGAAATCAGTCATGAAATTGCTTTTTGGAGATGCTGGTGCTCTACTCACCAATGCCTTTTTGTCTTCTGGGCCCTCCTGAGGATAGAATAGATGTATGGGCAGGTCACGCATGATACATCTTCTATAGCATTTCTATATCCCTAAGTTTTTGCATTCTTTCCTCCATTATTCCATGGAGTTTCATTTTGCACAAGGCACTGTTGAATCCAGGTTTCAAATCAACAACTGACATGGCCATCAGGACCACTCACAGTGGCTGGAGCTGGAACGCTGGCTCCTGATTTCTGGTGAGCGTACTCCTGATTAAATAATGATGTAAAATTACGCACTTGTGGCAAACACTGGGATGCAGCACCCGCTCCCCTCTTAGGAATGAAGGACTTACTTCCTCAGCTGCTGGGAGTGTTGCCGGCAGTGGGCCCTCCGCTGGCAGCCCACTTAAGACTGAAGAAAACAGCACTGCCCTGGGTCACGCCCCCTTCCTGGAGCAGCCACAGCCAAGGTTAGTCAAAGTTGGACCCTTGGCCCCAACTTGAACAACTCCAAATGGCCATCCCAGCTCCCAAGCTTGCAACGGGGCTGGCTAAAGGCTTTGCTGGCAGTGCACCCAGCTCAACCTCTCTGCCCAGCTTTGCTTCTGTCCCTTCTATTCCACAGGCATGGTTCCCAGAGCACTTCCTAATAAAAGCTCTGCATGCTCATCTCCATCTGATCCTGCTTCTCTGAAATTTTTTGATGATGAAGATTTAACTTTAAGTACAGTTGACCCTTGAACAGCCCAGGGGGTAGGGGCCTGACCCTCTGCATAGTTGAAAATCCCAGTATAATTTATGGTTGGCCCTCCATATAGACAGTTCCTTCTTAGAAACTGTGGATTCAACCCACCACTGACTTGTAGCACTGTGGTATTTCCTGTTGAAAAAAATCTGCATGTAAGTGGACCCATGCACTTCAAATCCCTGTTATTCAAGGGTCAACTGTAATTACGCCCCATCCCTCTGCCCCCTACTTCCAGGCCGTTCTAGGGTCTGATGCTAGTTATAGACCGATAAGCAATGAGCGATGGAGCGGGGAAGGGCATGAGTAGACTTGGCTTCCTTCTGTGAGGAAATGTGTGAAGGGAGTTACAGCATCTTCAAACTAGGCATCAGACAGGGAGGGAATGTCAGCAAGGAAGACCTGGTAGGGGTTCAATGCTCAGTGTTCTATGAGTCCAACAGATTTCCCCAAATATCTTTATTACAATTTTGGGGGGGGTCACAATCTTTCCTGAAAAATGCCCTAGTCTTTCCATAACATACCTAGGGAGTTAGTCAATTCAATAGATGCTGAAGTTTGTCAGTGCTGCTCCGTGCTTGGTTTTCAGCTATGTTAGCCTTAAAGGAGTGCAGATGATAAGACACCACAGTATTAGACAGTCTTTGGATGGACAGTTTAGAGATTTAAGCTTGTCACTTTTTTTTAAAACAGTGTGATGGGGACTGAAGCCTAGTGAACCACCAATTGGTCAGATGAGCAAGTATGTTCCAATGTGTTAGTAAATCTTAACGTTACCTGTGCAAACGTGGCAGGTGAACCGTAACATGAACCTTCTGAAGAAAATGTCTCAAAAGAGTAACTGATGGTGGACCATCTGCTCCTGGGATAGGGTTTTTGTGGCCCTCTCAAGTTCCATCACCTAGGTAGCTGCCGGTCAAACATTCATGGAGGCTCCTACAAGAATAGGATGTGATGTTTAAAGTCCATGCCATGTGGAAATTGGTTTTGATTTATTTTTAATGGTCTTAGACATCCAGTAGGGGCATTGGAGACCTCTAAGAAGACTGAAAACAATCTAAGACTAGTAATAGGTTCTTCCTGCAATCAGACCATGGCAATTTACTGAAAAAATAAAATCCCCCAAATTTATTAACATTTATGTTCAGGGAAACCCCTGTGAACCCTCTGGGTTACAGTCTAAAGATCTATATTGCCAGCTGTTCCTATAACAGGAATAGAAGATGTTCTGAAAAGTTCACATGAAGAAAAATCACAGTTAACCTTGCACTTGATTTCCTCAGAGTGCCGCAAAATTCTCCTCTGAATCTACACTGGACTGAAACACTTGTTAAAGTTGCATCAATTGTGTTTACGGTCAGATGCTCTGGTCAGAAAAGTTTGTTAGCCATGAAATGATTTTCTTTTCATACATTATTGAAAGCCCCAAGTTTAATAAAGTCAAAGGCATAGAAATGTTAGAAATGGGTAGAGCTGCTTTTCATGATTCAAGGGAGAAAGTTTGAGAGCAAAGCATGGAGAGCCAGGAGAGGCTGCACTGCTGCATCAGGGATGTAAGTGGGGAATGGGCCAGCCTTTTAGTTACACTTCTCCTTTCTGCATTAGAAGGAAGAGTCTTTCTGGTTCATGCCTCTTTTCTAATTTTTTTTCAGCTTTGCACTGAGATTGGAGGATAAGAGATAAAAATGTGAACAAGGAATAAGAAAGTTGGAGTTTAAATGAGCTATTTTACTTCAGTTTAAGAAATTAGAACATATCAGATACAGACTTCAAGACAAAAAGTATTAGCAGAGACAGGAGGGACATTTCATAATAAGATCAACTCACTAAAAACATAACTGTTGCAAATGCTTATGTGCCTAATAACAAAATACATGAAGCATAAACCTCAACAATTGATAAAACCACTAGAAAACAATAAAAAAAATCAGTAAAGATACAAATGATCTGAATACTATCAACCACTTGGACTTAACTGATATTACAACACTACACCTTACAATTGCGGAATGTACATTCTTTTCAAATGAGCACGGAATGTTCACCAAGATAGATAATATGAGGCCATAAAACAAGTCTCAGTAAGTGAAAAATAATTGAAATCATATGGAGTATGTTCTCCGACCACCATGTAATTATATTAGAAATCAATAATACGATATTTAGGAAAACTCAAGATATGAGGTAAGCTACATGCTTCTAAACTACATATCACTAAAGAAACCGAGTGAGGTTAGAAAATACTTTAACTGAAGTAACAGAAATGTAACATATCAAAATTTGTGGCATGCAGCTAAAGCAGGGCTTAGAGGGAAATTTATAGGTTTATATGATGACAATAGAAAGAAGGTCTAAAAAGAGTTATAGGCATAGTCCTATCCTCATTAATTTATTAAATAGATTAATATCAAGCACTTAATTGGGTATTTAGAACTAAGCAGAACAGACATGGTTCCTTACTTCCTGGTGGCCACAGTCTTATGAGGCAGACAAATGATAAATAAGCAAGCACAGATAAAGATTAAAATTATGATAAATGCTGTGAAGGGAAAGAATAGAGGGCTATGGGGGGAGGTGACCTAAATTAGATTGGAACATAAAAGAAAGCTTCTTTGAGAAATTAACATTTAAGTTCAGCAGGACTTGGGAATTCCCTGGTGGTCCAGGGGTTAAGACTCTGTGCTTCCACTGCCATGAGCCAGGGTTCAATCCTTAGTCGGGGAAGTAAGGTCCCGAAAGCTGATCTTTGTCGTGGCCAAAAAAAAAAAAGTTCAGCAGGACTTGAGTAAAAAGCAGGAGATAGTCAAGCTTTGAATGAGGGGAATGCTCCTGGTAGAAGGAGCTGTGTATGGAATAGGCAGCTGGATATATTGCTCAGGGGCTCAGAGGAGGGTCCATAAACCATCTCAACAGTCAGGGTTCTGGATTGTAAGTGTAGGTAAGAATTAAATGAAATGTTTATCTTCTATTCATTTTCCTATCTTCTGCTTTGGGTACCCAAAGGGATGGTTTCTCTTCTCTAGCCCACCCCACGTACAAGCAAAGACTCCAAGATGCAGCAGGGTTAAGGGCCAGACAAAAATGTCTGGTGAGTGCATGCAGAGTGAGGTTTTCTGCCCTCTAAGACTAGTTAGGACCAGGGTTGGAGGAAGGGTAATCAGAAGGTGAAAAATCAACTTCGATGGGAGAGGAGGGACCAAAGATCTTTGTTAGAGAGAGAAAGATTTTGTCTTGTCTTGTAACCTAGCGAGACCCTCTGGGGCCTTCCCGAGACAGACCCCTCTCCCCATATCCTCTGCTTTAGCTCTTCTCTGAAGTACGTAAATGATAGTATCTGATGCACATTTCCTGAATGGTTTTGCAGACGCTAGGACCCTGTACCAAATGGAAGAAATGAACACATCCCCTCTGGAATCTGGCTGGAACCAGGAAATATCTGCAACAACTTATCACCTTTTAAATTTACCTCACCATCAACTAATCAGAGAATTGTGGACGAGCTTATCATATACCCTGCAACTCCCCTCCCTTGCCTTGCCTTTAAAAATGCTTTGCTGAAACCCACTGGGGAGTTCAAGCTTTTTGAGCACTAGTTGTCCAAGACTCCTTGTCTGGTGCCTTACAGTAAACACGACACTTTCCTTCACCACAACCTGGTATCAGTAGATTGGCTTTACTGTGCACAGACGAGCAGTAAACCCAAGTTCGGTTTGGTAACAATTTTGACACCCAGTATGGGACCGCAGTCCAGAGGGGACATCTTGCCTGTGGCACATTGGCCCATGGCTGCTGGTGGCTCCCAGGTCCTGTCCAGCAGCTGCCTGGGCACCTTTGTCTCAAGGACAGCCCTGAGTGCTTGCTGCCAACTGGGTGTCATTGGCCTATGGTGCTTTTGATTTTTTGTGGTAAAGGAAACAAGGCACTGGATTTGGCTGGTTGAGTTGTCTTTGGTAAGTAACGGAGCTCCTGTGTGACGACACCAGGGTATTCTTCCCTATTGCGTTGGCTTTGCCTATGGCAGAGCATTGGTTGGGATTTTCACTTTTGGACTAAGGCTTGGTTATTTGGCTTCAGCTCTGATGGGGCACTGGTTGGAAATCTCCCTTTCTGGGGCTAGGGAACTGTGACCCTGAGAGACCATTTTGCATTGCACTGGTTTGTTTGCTTGGTATTTGACAACATCGGCTATGAATAATTAAGTATGGGTAATCACAGCTCTGTTCCAGCTTGTAGTTCCCCTAGGATGTATTTTGCAAAAGTGGGAGATCTTCAGCTATGCTCCCATAAAAGAAAAATATTTTGTTTATTGTAACTCTGTTTGACCTCAGTACTCCCTGAGATCTGGAGAACAATGGGCCCTAATGGCTCTGCTATAGTATCAAAGTGAGCCTTTTGTAATTGGTTTGACTTTTATCTTGGGTGTATGTGTAAATGATATGTATTATTGACTCTTGCTGTTATTTGTTTAAACTGAATTGGATTTTTGGAAACTGGGGGAAAAAAATCCCTTAAAATGGCCATGATGGCTGGTTTTTGCATATACAGTTAGAAGAAGCTTGTTTTCTGGGAGGAACTTGCATTTCCTTCCCCATGTCTTTAAAATGTTCTGCCTGGGCTCTCAGGAACTTATCTGATCTTCTGTAGCCCCTGAGACTGAGAAAAAAAGGAGTCCTTTTACAACTCAAGTGGAAAAACTGAGATCTCTGGTTCTGTCTTTATTTAAAAATTAACTTGTAAATGAACTCTGTTTAACTGACCTAGAAGTGAGCACTTAAAGTTAAATACTTCTAAATATAAAAGTACTGGCTAGAACAAATTAAGTTCATGTGATCTAGGAAATATTCAATATTAAATTAATATCTGATATTAAAGCTAGCTTAAACTTGTTGGTTAAATCAATACAGACATGTCTTACTTTTATCGTACCTAGGGTTCCTGAAGGCCGGTAAGTTCATGTTACTTCTGTTAGTTTGTCAGAAAAAAATTAACTTGGTATGCTTTTCATAAGTTTTAAAAGTAAATGAGATAAGAGTTTTCAGGTGAACTCTTTTAGGAATAATTATGTTTTGGGTATGTCTATCTAAAATACTTTCTCCAGATTTTTGGTAACTTGAGTTTTGCTAAGTTAAATGATGGGACTTCATTGAATATCTAGGTCATTTCAAATAGAGGTTATGGAATATGTTCATAAGTTCTAGTCAGGAAATGCTAGTATGACAGAAAGTTCACAATTTCTTGCTTTTTGGTGTTTGCTAGAGATTAAGGCTTTTATGGGTTAAAAATTATAATAAATGTAATTAAAGCTACTAAAAATAAGGGAAACATTTCAGTATGTCAGGAAGGTAAGATGTGTGTTTTTAGTAAAAGAAAGTGTGAAAAATGAAATTACATTTTTGTCAAAGGAAAAAAAGGGTAATTTGTATCCTAGAGGTTGCTGTTTCTGGATGGAAGGATAAGGGAAAAACTAATATGGACACAGAAAATTATGGAAGGTTTGAAAAAAAAGATAGCAAGCCCTGAAAAAGGAGTTTTATGCGTGGTCAAGCTGGGATCAGATTAAATAAATCAGGTAAATGGATTTTAAAAAAAAAATCAAAACTAGGCTGCTGCAGGACTAGATTTGGTTTCTTTCTGTTACAAGAACAAAGTTTTCTTGGAATGCTGCTTTTTATAACATTGTGTGAATTTCCTTGCTTTTAAGTAATCTGTATTTGCTTTTGAAGTCTTTTGTCACTTTGGTTAAGTGAATAAATATTCACAATGACCTATGATCCTATTTGACCAAGTACTTTGAAACTTTGATATTTGACAAACATCCTATCAAATTCTAATTAAAGTTCTTTTGACCTCCAGCTAACTTTGGGAAGCTTCAGAGGCTAAGGCATCTCAGAGAGAAATAGTAAACAAGGATTATTTGGCATGTTAAATTACACAGGAAGCATTGTTAAGTGAGTGATAAGCCTCCTCAGATTATACTGTACCGGTAAATGTTTTTAATATAGACATTCTAGAAATTATTTAAAGTTTCTGAAATTTGGATATGTCCTGCTATGTTGTCAGTCATAATTCTAGTTGTTATCTTAAAATATATGTCACAGCAAGTTGGTCGAGCTTCTTGTCAAAAACACTGTAATCAGATTTTTAACCTTGCCTTTTTAAGTCTTTTGTCATTCATAGACAGTTAAGCTGATGCTTTGCAAAAATGCTTATCTTCAAGAAGATTCATAGAAAGGACTTTGACAAGCACAGGTTTCTGATAACTTTCAGATCATACTGCTGATTTATTAAATTTCTTTTTAATTTAAGAAATTTAAAAAGTCTAATGGAAGCTGATTTCATAAAACTGTTAGCAAAAAGGATTAATTACATGGGATTGGGTAAACTGATGAATGTGGTTATAATTTTTTGGTTTTGTCTGAAATATTACTGGCTTTTAATCTGTGTTTCAGATGTAGGGAGACTTTTCCCTTAAGCTAATTATTATTTGTAGCAACTTGGTAAATTATACCTCTGTAAGTAGAATTAAACATTTGTCTTTTCTTTCTACCTGATCCCTCTCCAGAAACTGGAAACTCTTAGGTTCCCAGCAGCTTTATCAGGTAAGTAAGTAAGGCCACCTCCTAACAGGTGCAAGATCTCGGAGAGGAATTCGCCCAAATCTGTAAGGCGAAATCTGTGACAAGCCCTTGGTGTGGCTTTCCTGGCCTTGAAAGGCCGTTTAAGAGTTCAGTCTGAGATTTCTTATAAAAAGTTCCACCACAGCCAGTTTAAAAGAGCCTCTGTATCAATTAACCAGACTTATTTTGCAAACAAGTTAGTCCTAACTCGGCCATATTGGTAAAAATGAGGGTAATTTCAGAGAGAAACAGATTGTTTCAATGGACATTACACTCTGGTTTTGTTAATAGTTGTCATGTGGAATCTGAATCTGTGTCAATGAACTTTCATACTCAGTTACATGAAAATCTATTATCTTGCACTTTGAATAGATCTTTTACTCATGAATGATTTTTTAGCAGCATGTATTGGCCACTTGGAAAATATTGGTTTCGTGAATTGTGCAGATTTTCTAAATGTTGGTACATTTCATTTTACAGTGTCAAAAAATCATGTTCGTTCCATTACAACCAATTTCATTTGATAGCTTCCTGATACTTAAGACTTTTCTAACACAAGGTTGAGGAAATAAGTTTTCCAAAATTCTAATTTGCTTGAGAGTGCAAATTTTGTCATTGACTACAAATTCTGTTTTCATTGAAAGGACAGTTTCACTTGTTCATTTTCAAAAATTTGTCTTCCATCTACTCAATTCTGAATAATTATGGCTTGTCAATCAGTCAGTCTTTCAAAGAAAAATGATTCCATGAAAAAGTGGCTAGTTCAGCTTGCAACTCAATAACCACACAAGTGCTTTGCCTGGAGACAAGCTTCTCACTTCAGGAAACAGCAAAAGTGCTTTTTGGATACTTTCCATTTTGACAAATAGAATTTTAAGAAGTGTGTGTTTCAGGGTCAAGATTTAATTAATAATTCGTACTCTTTCAAACAGGATATTCCTTTAATTTGATTTTTAATTGAAGTATAGGTAACTTACAATATTGTTAGTTTCAGGTGTACAGCAAAGTGATTCAGTTACATATATTTTCAGATTTTCCATTACAGGTTATTATTACAAGATAGTAACTATAGTTCCCTGTGTTACACAGTAAATCCTTGTTGCTTATCTATTTTATGTATAGTAGTATGTACCTGTTAACTCCATACTCCTGATTTATCTCTCCTCCTCCTCCCTTTCCCCCTTTGGTAACCATGAGTTTGTTTTCTATCTGTGTTTGTTTTGTATGTAGATTCATTTGTATTATTTTTTTAGATTCCACATATAAGTAATATCATATATTTGTCTTTCTATGACTTACTCCACTTAGTATGATATTCTCTAAGTCCATCCATGTTGTTGCAAATGGCAACATTTCATTCTTTTTTATGGTAGAGTAATATTCCATTGTATATATACCACATCTTCTTAAACCAATTGTCTGTTGATGGGCACTTGGGTTGTTTCCATGTCTTGGCTATTGTAAATAGTGCTGCTATAAACATTGGGGTGCATGTATCTTTTGGAATTAGGGTTTCTTTTCTGGATACATGCCCAAGAGTGGGATTGCTGGATCATGTGGTAGCTCTATTTTTAGTTTAAGGAAACTCAATACTGTTTTCCATAGTGGCTGCATCAATTTACATTCCCACCAACAGTGTAGGAAGGTTCCCTTTTCTCCGTAACCTCTCCAGCATTTGTTACTTGTAGACTTACTAATGATAGCCATTCTGATTAGTGTGAGGTAATACCTTGTTGTAGTTTTGATTTGCATTTCTCTAATAGAGATGTTGAGCATCTTTTCATGTGCCTGTTGGCCATCTGTATGTCTTCTTTGGAGAAGTGTATATTTAGGTCTTCTGCCCATTTTTTGATTGGGTTGGTTTTTTGTTGTTGTTGTTGAGTTGTATGAACTGTTTGTATATTTTGGAAATTAATCCCTTGTCATTTGCATCATTTGCAAATATTTCCTCCCAGTCTGTAGGTTGTCTTTTCATTTTGTTGATGGTTTCCTTTGCTGTGCAAAAGTTTCTAAGTTTGATTAGGTCCCAATTTTTTTTTTAAAGTGGGCCAATTTTATTTATTTATTTTTGGCCACACTGTGCGGCTTGTGGGATTTTAGTTCCCCAGCCAGGGATGAAACCCAGGTCCTCAGCAGTGAGAGCACGGAGTCCTAACCACTGGACCACCAGAGAATTCCCTCCAGTTGTTTATTTTTGCTTTTATTTCTTTTGCCTTGGGAGACTGATCTAAGAAAATATTGCTACAATTTATGTCTGAATGTTTTGCCTATGTTTTGCCTATGTTCTCTTCTAGGAGTTTAATGGTGTCACATCTTATATTTAGCTCTTTAAACCATTTTGAGTTTAGTTTTGTATATGATGTGAGGAGTGTTCTAATTTCATTTCTTTACATGTAGCTGTCCAGCTTTCCCAACAGCACTTGAAGAGATTGTCTTTTCTCTACTATATATTCTTGCCTTCTTTGTCAAAGATTAATTGACCATAGGTGTATGGGTTTATTTCTAGGCTCTCTGTTCTGTTCCATTGATCTATTTCTCTGTTTTTGTGCCAATACCATGCTGTTTTGATTACTGTAGCTTTGTATTATTGTCTGAGGTCTGGGATGGTTATGCCTCCAGCTTTCTTCTTTTTCCTTAGGATTGCTTTAGTAGTTTTGGGTCTTGTGATTACAAACAAATTTTAGGATTATTTGTTCCAGTTCTGTGAAACATGTCACAGGTATTTTGACAGGGATGCCATTAAATCTATAGATTGCTTTGGGTAGTATGGCTATTTTAACAATATTAATTCTTCCAATCCAAGAGGATGGCATATCTTTCCTTGTCTTTGAATCATGTTCATTTTCCTTTATCAGTTTTTTGTAGTTTTCAGTATAGGTCTTTCATCTTAATTAAGTTTAGTCCTAATTTTTTTTGGACTGATTTTAAACAGCATTTTTGTTTTTGTTTTTGTTTTTTTTTTACTTTCTCTTTCTGATATTTCATCGTTACTGTAAGGAAATGCAACAGATTTCTGTGTATTAATCTTGTATCCTGATACCTTGCTGAATTTATTATTTCTAATAGTTTTTGTGTGGAATCTTTAGGGTTCTCTATATTAGAGTATCATGTCATTTGCAAATAGTGACAGTTTTACTTCTTCCCTTCCAATTTAGATACCTTTTATTTCTTGTCTGTGGTGGCTAGGACTTCCAATACTATGTTTAATAGAAGTGGTGAGAGTGGGAATCCTTGTCTTGTTCCAGATTTTAGTGGGAAGGCTTACAGCTTTTCACCATTGAGTATTATGTTGGCTGTGGGTTTGTCGTGAATGGTTTATTATGTTGAGATATGTTCCCTTTATACCCACTGTGGTAAGAGTTATTATGAATGGATGTTGAATTTTGTCAGAAGCTTTTTCTGTACCTGTTGAGATGATCATGTGTTTTTTGTCTCTTCTTTTGTTAATGTGGTGTATCACATTGATTAATTTGTGTATGCTGAACCATCCTTGTGACCCTGGGATGAATCCAACTTGATCATGGTGTATGATCTTTTTTATGTGTTGTTAGATTTGGTTTGCTAATATTTTGTTGAGGATTTTTGCTTCTATATTCAAAGATATTGGCCTGTAATTTTCTTTTTTGGTAATGTCTTGTCTGGTTTTGGTATCAGGGTGATGGTGGCTTCATAGAATGACATTGAGAATGTTCCCTCCTCTTCAATCTTTTGGAAGAGCTTGGAAGAGTTTGAGAAGGATAGGTATACGTTTTTCTTTGTAAGTTTGGTAGAATTCCCCAATGAATCCCTCTGGTCCTGGACTTTTGTTTGCAGAGGTCTTTTTTTTTTTTTTTTTTTTTAATAAATTCTTTGGTCCCAACCCAGGGCTATTTTTTAAAAAAATTAATTAATTAATTTATTTTTAGCTGTGTTGGGTCTTCGTTTCTGTGTGAGGGCTTTCTCCAGTTGCGGCAAGCGGGGGCCACTCTTCATTGCGGTGCGTGGGCCTCTCACTATCGCGGCCTCTCTTGCTGTGGAGCACAGGCTCCAGACACGCAGGCTCAGTAGGTGTGGCGCACGGGCCCAGTTGCTCCGCGGCATGTGGGATCTTCCCAGACCAGGGCTCGAACCCGTGTCCCCTGCATTGGCAGGCAGATTCTCAACCACTGTGCCACCAGGGAAGCCCCTGCAGAGGCCTTTGTTGTTGTTGTTTTGTTTTGTTTTAAATTACAGATTCTATTTCTCTTCTAGTGATTGGTTTGTTTGAGTTATTTCTTCTTGATTCAGTTTTGGCAGGCTGTATGTTTCTAGAAACTTGTCCATTTCTAAGTTGTTCAGTTTGTTGGCATATAATTGTTTATAGTACTCTCTCATGATTTTTTGAATGTCTGTGATATCAGTTATTTCTCCTCTTTTATTTCTTATTTTGTTTATATGGGTCCTGCCTCTTTTCTTCTTGGTGAGCCTGGCCAGAGGTTTGTCGATTTTTTTCCCCTTTCAAAGACCAGCTCTTGGTTTTATTGATTTTTTGATTTTATTGTTTTTTAATCTCTATTTCCTCTCTGATCATTATTATTTCTTTCCTTCTGCTGACTTTAGGTTTTGTTTCTTCTTTTTCTAATTCTTTTAGGTGGTAAGTTAGGTTGTTTGAGATTTTTCTTGTTTTTTTGAGGAAAGCCTGTATTGCTGTGAAATTCCTTCTAAGGACTGCTTCTGCTGCATTTTGTAGATTTTGTATGGTTATTTTTTTTTTTTTTAAAGGAATTCCTTTATTTTTATGGCTGTGTTGGGTCTTCGTTTCTGTGCGAGGGCTTTCTCTAGTTGTGGCAAGCGGGGGCCACTCTTCATCACAGTGCACGGGCCTCTCACTATCGCGGCCTCTCTTGCTGCGGAGCACAGGCTCCAGACGCGCAGGCTCAGTAATTGTGGCTCACGGGCCCAGCTGCTCCACAGCATGTGGGATCTTCCCAGACCAGGGCTCGAACCCGTGTCCCCTGCATTGGCAGGCAGATTCTCAACCACTGTGCCACCAGGGAAGCCCTATGGTTATGTTTTCATTGTCATTTGTCTCAAAGTATTTTTAAATTTCCTCTTTGATTTAATCGTTGATTCATTGGTTTTTTAGTAGCATGTTGTTTAGTCTCCATGTAATTGTTTTTTTTCGCATTTCTCTTTCTGTGGTTGATTTCTAGTTTCACGCTGTTGTGGTCAGAAAAGATGCTTGAAATAATTTCTATCCTCTTAAATTTGTTGATGCTTGTTTTGTGTACTATTTTGTGGTCTATCCTAGAGAATGTTCCATGTGCACTTGAAAAGAATGTGTATTCTGTTTTCTTTTTTGGAAAAAATATCAATTAAGTCTTACTGTTATATTGTATCATTTAGGATCTCTGTTGCCTTATCTTCTGTCTGGAAGATCTGTCCACTGATGTCAGTGAGGTGTTAGAGTCTCCTACTATTATTGTATTCCCAATTTCTCCCTTTATTTCTATTAATATTTTTTTATATACTTAGGTGCTCCTGTATTGGGTACATATATGTTAATGAGTATAATAGCCTCTCCTTGTGTTGATCCTTTTTATCATTATGTAGTGTCCTTTATCTTTCTTTATGGCCTTTGTTTTAAAGTCTATTTTGTCTGATACGAGTATTGCTACCCCTGCTTTCTTGTCATTTCCATTTGCATGAAATATCTTTTTCCGTCCCCTCACTTTCAATCTATGAGTGTCCTTTGCCTACAAGTTGGTCTGTTGTAGGCAGCATATTGTAGGCTCTTGTTTTGTTACCCAATCTGCCACTCTGTCTTTTGATTGGAGCATTTAGTCCATTGACATTTAAGGTAATTATTGATAGATATGTATTCATTGTCATTTTAATCCTTGTTTTCCAGTTGATTGTATTTCTTTGTTCCTTTTCTTTTCATTTTTCCTTTTGTGGTTTGATGGTTTTCTTTTGTATTATGCTTGTGTTTTCTTTCTTTTTGTGAATCTATTTTGTGCTTTTGACTTGTGGTTACCCTGTTTTTCAAATATGTTAACCCATTACTATATCTACTTGCTTTAGACTGGTAGTCATGTAGGCTCAAACACATTCTAAAAAGAAAAATCTACATTTTCTTACTTCCCCCCAACATTTTATGATTTTGGTGTCCTCTTTTACATCTTCATGTTTATCCTTTTGTTGTTCATTAGTTATCACTTTCACAAAATTTTTTTTTTTAATCTGAGTACTGGCTTAAGTGATTTACTTTCCAAATGTGATTTCTGTTTCCTATAGATTCTTGCTTCTATTCTATTTAGAGAAGATCTTTCAATATTTCTTTTCAGGTAGGTTTAGTATTGCTGTATTTTTTAAGTTTTTCCTTATCTGAGAAATTCTTTATCTCTCCTTCCATTCTAAATGATAATCTTGCTGGGTAGAGTATCCTAGGTTGCAGGTTTTTCCCTTTCAAGACTTTGAATATACTTTGCCACTCCCTTCTGGCCTGCAACGTTTCTGTAGAGAAATCAGCTGATAGCTTTATGGGAGTTCCCTTGTAATTCACTCTTTGTTTTTCTCTTGCTGCCTTTAGAATCCTCTCTTTAACTTTTGCCATTTTAGTTATAATGTCTTGGCGTAGGTTGGTTTGGGTTCACTTGTTTGGGACCCTCTGTGCTTTCTGTACCTGGATCGCTCTTTTCTCCTTTAGGTTTGGAAAGATTTCAGCCATAATTTCTTCTTTCTTTTTTTTTTTTTTTTGGCCGTACCACTGTGCAGCTTGTGGGATCTCAGTTCCCCGATAAGGGATTGAACCCAGGCTGCAGCAGTGAAACCCCAGAATCCTTACCACCACACCACCAGGGAACTCCCCATAATTTCTTCAGATACATTTTCAATTGTCTTTTCTCCTTCTTCTCCTTCTGGGATGCCTATTATGCATAGATTGGCACACTTTATATTATCCCGTAGGTCTCATATGTTACTTTCATTTTTTTTTTTTTCATTTGTCTTTCTGTCTGCTGTTCTGATTGGGTGATTTCCATTATTCTATCTTCCAGATCACTTATTCATTCTTCTGCATTATTCAGTTTGCTGTTTATTGCCTTTTTTTTTTTTTTTTGACTGCATGGCTTGTGGGATCTTAGTTCCCTGACCAGGGATCAAACCTGTACACCCTACAGTGGAAGCATGGAGTTCTAACCACTGGACCACCAGGAAATTCCCTGCTGTCTATCGCCTTTAGCTCAGCTTTTGTCTCAGCAAATGAGTTTTCTAATTTTAATTGGCTCTTCTTTATAGTTTCTGGTTCCTTTTTACAGTGATCTACATTTCTATTGGTAGCCTTTCTTAATTCCTTCTGTATTTTTATTACCTCCTTTTTGAACTTGGGGTCTAGTAGACTGGAGAGGTCTGTTTCATTGTTTGTTCTTTCAGGGGAATTCTCTTGATCTTTTAATTGGGAGTGATCCTCTGCTTCTTCATTTTACTTGTATTTCTCAGGCTCTATGAATTCAGGAGAAACAATTATCTACTGTGGTCTTGAAAGGCTGTTTTTATGTGGGAGCATCCCTGTGTAGTCTCCATGAGTCTAATATTTTTGATGTGAAGGCTGTTTTTATTATGGATGCCTGCCACGTCTTTCCTCAGTGTGTGCTGGCCATTATCCCCTTGATAGGGTGTGTGATTGGTGCTGTGGTGACCAAAGCCTACACTGGATGTTGAGTGGGGCCTCCTCTTTGCTCTGTGGTTGTCACAGCCCTGTCAGGGACAGGGTCTACTCCCTAGTTGTTGGGGTAGAAACCCCCGATCTGTTCCTGAGCTGCAGTGTAGGGTAGGTGGGACTGGAGCACTTCCACTGGGAGAGGAGCCACTGAGTATTCCTCCTCAGGAGCTGTTCACTGGGAAGTGCGCTCTGGTGTCACCTGTCACCTGTTGGGTGGACTGAAAGTACACAGTTGTTGGCACTGCCCTCAGCCTCACCTCAACCATGGGAATGCAGACAGTCAACCTGTGTGTCCCTCAGGTGCTGTGTTCAAAGCCACCAGTGCAGATCCATTGGCACAGATCCATTAGAGTCAGGTATCTTCAGTGTGCATCTTTCACCCTGAAGTGAGTCTATTGTAGGCAACATATTGTAGGTTCTTGTTTTTTTAACCCAATCTGCCACTCCATGGTGTTTTGATCAGAGTATTTCTTTTTTTTTTTTTAATAAATTTATTTATGTATTTATTTATTTTTGACTGTGTTGGGTCTTCATTGCTGTGTGTGGGCTTTCTCTATATGTGGCGAGCAGGGCCTACTCTTCGTTGTGGTGCGCAGGCTTCTCATTGCAGTGGCTTGTCTTTGTTGCAGAGCACGGGCTCTAGGTGCGCGGGCTTCAGTAGCTGTAGCATGCGGGCTCAGTAATTGTGGCTCACGGGTTCTAGAGCGCAGGCTCAGTAGTTGTGGCTACCAGGCTTAGCTGCTCCATGGCATGTGGGATCTTCCTGGACCAGGGCTCGAACCCGTGTCCCCTGCATTGGCAGGCGGATTCTCGACCACCAGGGAAGTCCTGGAGTATTTCATCCATTGACATTTAAAGTAATTATTGATAGGTATGTATTTATTATCATTTTAAACCTTGTTTTCCAGTTGACTTTGTAGTTTTTCTTTGTTCATTATTTCTTTTTTGCCTTTCCTTTTGTGGTTTGATGGTTTTCTTTTGAAGTATGCTTGATTCCTATCTTTTTTGTTTTTGTGAATCTGTTGTATGTTTTTGATTCGTGGTTACCCTAGTTTTCAAGTATGTTGACCCATTACTATATGTACTTGCTTTAGACTGATAGTCACACAAGTTCAGACAGATTCTAAAAGATCTACATATTTTTACTCCCCTCCCCCATATTTTGTGATTTTGTTGTCTTATTTTACATCTTCATGTTTATCATTTTACTGTTAATTATAATTATAATCGCTTTTACAAAAATTTTTTGATTGTTTCTTAATCTATGTCCTGGCTTATTTTAGTGATCTTCAATCCTTATATATGTTTCCCTTTCCTATTTTTATTTTCCCTCTCCTATAGATTCTTGCTTTTTTTCTATTTAGAGAAAAACTTTCAGTTTTTTTTTTTTTTAGTGTATTTTTCAGGGTAAGTTTAGTATTGCTGAATTCTTTTGGTTTTTCTGTATGTCTGTGAAATTCTCTCTCTCTCCTTCTTCTAAATGATAATCTTGCTTGACAGAGTATCCTAGGTTGCAGGTTTTTCCCTTTCAGGACTTTGAATATATCATCCCACTCCCTTCTGGCCTGCAATGTTTCTTCAGAGAAATTATCTGATAGCCTTATGTGGTTCCCTTGTACATGACTCTTTGTTTTTCCCTTGCTGCCTTTAGAATCTTATCTTTAATTCTTGACATCTTAATTATATGCCTTGGTGTGGGTCTGTTTGGGTTCATCTTGTTTGGTACCCTCTGTGCTTCCTGTACCTGGATATCTATTTCCTTCTCCAGGTTTGGGAAGTTTTCAGCCATAATTTCTTCAAATACATTTTTGGTCTCTTTTTTTCTCTTTTCTCCTACTGGAACCCCTATTATGCGTAGGTAGGCATGCTTTATATTATCCCATAGATCTCGTGTGTTCCTTTCATTTTTTTTTTTTTCATTTATCTTGCTGTTTGCTCTTCCGATTGGGTGATTTCTATTATTCTACTTTCCAGATCACTTATTTTTCTGTGTCATTTAGTCTGCTATTCATTGCTTCTAGATTGGTTCATCTTTATAATTTCTAGTTCCTTATTACAGTGATCTGCATTTCTATTGATAAAGTTTTCTTAATTCCTTTAGCATTTCCATTACCTCCTTTTTGAACTCAGGGTCTGGTAGACTGGTGGGGTCTGTTTCATTATTTGTTCTTTCAGGGGATTTATTTTGTTTTTTAAATTGGGAATAGTTACTCTGCTTTTTCATTTTAGTTAACTTTCTGCATCTATGAATTTAGAAGAGAGTGACATCTACTATGGTCTTGGAGGGGTGCTTTTAGGGGAGTGTCCCTGTGTAGACTATAAGTCCAATATTTTTGGTGTGAAGGCTGGTTTTAGTATGGATTCCAGCCATGTCTTTCCTCAGAGTGTGCTGGCCATTGTCCCCTTGATAGGGACTGTGATTGGTGTTGGGGTGTTCAGAGCCTGCACTTGATGTGGGGCAGGGCCTTTTCCTTGTGCTATGGTTATCACTGCCCTGTCAGGGGTGGGGTCTGATCTCCAGTTGTTGGAGTAGAAGTCCTGATGGTTGAGCTTTATCAGACTTTGTTGCACTTGAGTGTGTGCCCTGCCCCAAAGCTGGTGACTGCTGAATCAAGTGATGCCCACATGGTCATAGTAAATCTCTGTGCTGCCTGTGCAGGTGTCTGCAGTTCTGCCCAGAAGCAGCCCAAGTCATGTCCCTTTCTGCCTTGTGTTCATCCCAGACCTTGTGCTAGGCTGTGCTGTGAAGTAGGCTGGGGCTGGGGGCCAGGGTGCTGTGGCTGCAGGAATTGAGGTGGCTGTGCTGCTGCCTGGGACCTGGGCTGCCTCTGTGCCAGATCTCTCCCAGAATCTGTATGCACCAGTTTTGGCTCCTAGATGCGGTGTAGAGTGGATGGAGCTATAGCACTCCCGCAGGGAAATGAACCACTGAGTACTCCTGCCCAGGGCCTGCCTGCCTGAGCCTCAGTGCCCAGCTGCTGTGCAGATCTGTGGTGCCACCCAGTGCGTGCACCAAAGCAGCCCACTATGGCTGGAATTCCCCTGCCCTGCTCACTTTGACAATGAGCTCCATGGCTGCCCCTGCTGTGTGAGCACTGACAGTTGGCTCCGTGGTTCCCCCTTGACCACACTCCAGGCCCTCCAGGCTGTCTCTGCACAGCTAGATCAAGTCCTCTCCCAGGAACTGTCTGCCCAAGATTCAGTGCTTGGCTGCTGTGCATATATGTGGCACCGCCTGGTGCATGTGCTGGCAATGTCTGCCCAGTTTGATCTGCTGCCCCTGTGTGTGCACTGACTATGGTCTCTGTGGTTTGGACTGAATCACACTCTGGCACATCCCAGTCTGTCTCTGAGCAGCTAGACCAAATCTCTGCCCTGATCTTGTGCTAGGCTGCGGTGTGGAGGGAGTGGTCTGAGGTATTCACCCCTTCGGATTGGGAAGTATGGCGGGATGGCAGCCATCAGTGCCCGGATTGTTAGCAAGCCAGCACTTGCACACTCCTGATGAGTAAAGTCTAGGTCCTCTATCTGTCCCAGTGGATTTCCCAGCAGGCAAGGGGTTCCCAGGGTGAAGTTCTGCCCATGTGAACCTTCTTTCCTTTACAGATCCCTCCCAGGGGTGCCAGTCCCATTCTGATGCCTTTTTCCCCTCATCCTACCTGGTTATGTGGATATCCTTCTTGCAGCTTTGGTTTGATAGGATATCCTCTGTCAGTTTCCAGTTGGTTTTCAGTGAAAATTGTTCCCCATGTAGATGTATTTTTGATGTGTTTGTGGGGGGAGGTGAGCTCTTTGTCTTCTTACTCCACCATCTTGATCCCTGTCTCTCTCCATTGTATATACTTACCTCTTTTTTCATAGATTAATTGACCACAGGTGTGTGGGTTTGTTCCTGTGCTCTGTATTCTGTTCCATTGATCTATATGTTTTTTGTGCCAATACCATGATGTTTTGATTACTGTAGCTTTGTAGTATGGTCTGAAGTCTGGAAGGGTTATGCCTCCAGCTTTGTTCTTTTTCCTCAGGATTGCTTTGGCAATTCTGGGTCTTTTATGGTTCCATATAAATTTTAGGATTATTTGTTCTAGTTCTGTGAAAAATGTCATGGGTAATTTGATAGGGATTGCTTTAAATCTGTAGATTGCTTTGGTAGTATGGCCATTTTAACAATATTAATTCTTCCAATCCAAGAGCATGGGATATCTTTCTATGTCTTTGAATCATCCTCAATTTCCTTTATCAATTTTTTTTTTCCTTTACCAATTTTTTATAGTTTTTAGCATATAGGTCTTCCATCTCTTTGGTTAAGTTTACTCCTAAGTATTTTATTCAAAAATGAACCTCTGATTGGCTGAGCCTGGTTCACTGACCTCAGCCTTAGCTACTCAGTAAGCTGGGGAAGACTTATTACACGACATCTCCAGCTTCTCTGGCAGATTGCAGCTCTGCTTCCTACCAAGACTTATAAGAAGGGGAATTCTCCACGAATAGAAAGGAGTTTGGATGCTACAAAGCAGCTGAAAAGTGACAAACACTGAGCCTATTTCAGCTGGAGTCAGAGAATGGGAGTAATCAATAAGCGTTGACCATTGAAGACATGGTGCCAAAGACATTTCCTAGGAATAGAACATTTAAAAAAATTGAGGTATAGTTGATTTACCATATTATATAAGCTTCAGGTGTCAACATAGTGATTCACAATTTTTAAAGATTATACTCCATTTATAAAATATTGGCTATATTCTCTGTGCTGTACAGTATATTCTTGTAGCTTATTTATTTTATGCATAGTAGTTTGTACCTCTTTTTTTTTTTTTAAACATGTTTATTGGAGTATAATTGCTTTACAATGGTGTGTTAGTTTCTGCTTTATAATAAAGTGAATCAGTTATACATATACATATGTTCGCATATCTCTTCCCTCTAGTTTGTACCTCTTAATCCCCTACCCCTAGCTTGCCTCTCCTCCCCTCTCCTCACTGGTAGCCACTAATTTGTTCTCTGTATCTGAGTACTTTTTTTGTTATATTCACTAGTTTGTTTTATTTTTTAGATTCCACATATGTGTATCATACAGCAGTTGTCTTTCTGACTTATTTCACTAACCACAATACCCTCCAAGTCAATCCATGTTGTTGCAAACAGCAAAATTTCTTTTTTTTATGGCTGAGTAGTATTCCATTGTGTATACACACACACCCACACACCCACACCAACTCTTTACCCATTCATCTATCAATGGACACTTAGGTTGCCTCCTTATCTTGGTTATCATTAAATAGTGTTTTTATGAACATTGGGGTGCATATATCTTTTTGAATTAATGTTTTTGTTTTCCTCAGATATATATCCAGGAGTAGAATTGCTGGATCATATGGTAGTTCCATTTTTAGTTTCGTGAGGAACCTCCACGCTGTTTTCCCACAGCAGCTGTACCAATTTATATTCCCACCAGTGTACAAGGGTTCCCTTTTCTCCATATCCTCACCAACATTTGCTTTTTGTGGTTTTTTTGATGAGAGCCATTCTGACAGGTGTGAGGTGATCTCATTGTGGTTTTGATTTGCATTTCTATTATTAATGATGTTGAGCATCTTTTCATGTACCTGTTGGCCATCTGTATGTCTTCTTTGGATGAATTGGGTTGGGTTTTTTTTCGGTATTGAGTTGAATGGCTTGATATATTTTGGATATTAATGCCTTCTAGGTCATATCATTTGCAAATATTTTCTCCCATTCAGTAGGTTATGTTTTCATTTTGTCAATGGATTGCTTTGTAAACTTTTAAGTTTAATTAGGTCCCATTTGTATATTTTTGCTTTTGTTTCCTTTGCCTTAGGAGACAGATCCAAAGAAATATATCTGTGATTTACGACAAAGAGTGTTCTGCCTATGTTTTGTTCTAGGAGTTTTATGGTTTTGGTATTACATTTAGATCTTTAATCCATTTTGAGTTTTTTTTTTATATGGTGTGAGAAAATGTTCTAATTTCATTATTTCACATGTAGCTGTCCAGTTTTCCCAGCACCACTTATTGAACAGACTGTCTTTCCTCCATTGTATATTCTTGCCTCCTTTGTTGCAGATTGACCATAAGTGTATGGGTTTGTTTTGGGCTCTCTATTCTGTTCCATTGATCTATGTGTCTGTTTTTGTGCCAGTACCATATCATTTTAATTATTGAAGCTTTGTAGTATAATCTGAAGTCAGGGAGTGTGATTCCTCCAGCTCTGTTCTTCTTTCTCAAGATTGTTTTGACTATTCGGGGTCTTTTGTGTTTCCATACAAAATTTAAAATTTATTCTAGTTCTGTGAAAAATACCATTGTTATTTTGATAGGGATTGCATTCAGTCTGTAGATTGCCTTGGGTAGTATGGTTATTTTAACAGTATTAATTATTCCAGCCCAAGAGCATGGTATATCTTTCCATCTGTTTGGGTCATCTTCAATTTCTCTCAGTGTCTTAGTTTTCTGAGTACAGGTCTTTCACCTCCTTAGGTAAGTTTATTCCTAGGTATTTTATTCTTTTTGACGTAATTGTAAGTGGGATTGTTTCTTTAATTTCTCTTTCTGACAGTTTGTTGTTAGTGTATAGAAATGCAGATTTCTGTATATCAGTCTTGTATCCTGCAACTTTTACCAAATTTGTTGATGAGTTTTAGTAGTTTTTTGGTTGCATTTTTAGGATTTTCTATGTATAATACCATATTATCTGCAAACAGTTTTACTTCTTCCCTTCCATTTTGGATTCCTTTTATTTCTTTTTCTTGTCTGATTTCTGTGGCTAGAACTTCCAATAATATGTTGAATAGAAGTGGTGAGAATGAGCAGTCTCATCTTGTTCCTGACATTAGAGGAAATGCTTTCAGTTTTTCACCATTAAGTATGATGTTAGCTGTGGGCTTATCATATATGGCCTTTATTTGAAGTATGTTTCTTCTATACCCACTTTCTGGAGAGCTTTATCATAAATGGTTGTTGAATTTTGTCAAAAGCTTTTTCTGCAACTATTGAGATGATCATATCGTTTTTATTCTTCAGTTTGTTAGTGTGGTATATCACATTGACTGATTTGCAGATATCGAAGTACACTTGCATCCCTGGGATAAATCCCACTTGTTCAGAATGTATGATCCTTTCAATGTATTGTTGAAATTGACTTGCTAATATTTTGTTGAGGATTTTTGCATCTATGTTTAGTGACATTGGCCTGTACTTTTCTCTGTGATGTCTTTGTCTGGTTTTGGTATCAGAGTGATGCTGGCCTCATTGTATGAGTTTGGAAGCATTCCTTCCTCTGCAATTTTTTGGAATATTTTGAGAAGGATAGGTGTTAACTCTTTAGATATTTGGTAGAATTCACCTATGAAGCCATCTGGTTTGTTTGTTGGGAGTTTTAAATAAAATACTGATTCAGTTTCATTCATTTCATTACTGGTACTTGGTCTGTTCATATTTTCTATTTCTTACTGGTTCATTCTTGAAAGATTGTACATTTCTAGGAATTTGTCCATTTCTTCAAGGTTGTCCATTTTATTGGCATATAGTTGTTTGTAGTAGTTCCTTATGATCCTTTGTATTTCTGTGGAGTCAGTTGTAACTTCTTTTTCATTTCTGACTTTTATTGATTTGGGCTCTTTTTCCCTGATGAGTCTGGCTAAAGTGTTTTCAATTTTGTTTATCAATTTTGTTTCTTTTCAAAGAACCAGCTCTTAGTTTCATTTATCTTTTTAATTTTTTTAGTCTCTATTTCATTTATTGCTACTCTGATCTTTATGATTTCTTTCCTTCTACTAACTTTGGGTTTTGTTTGTTCTTTTTCTAGCTCCTTTAGGTGTAAGGTTAGGTTGTTTGAGATTTTCCTTGTTTCCTCAGGTAAGGTTATATCACTATAAACTTCCCTCTTAGGACTGCTTTTGCTGCGTCCCATAGGTTTTGGATCATTGTGTTTTCACTTTCATTTGTCTCCATGTACATTTTGATGTCCTCTTTGATTTCTCCAGTGATCCATTTGTTGTTTAGTAGCATATTGTTTTGCTTCCATGTGTTGATTTTTTTTTTTTTGCAGTTTTTCTTGTAGTTGTTGTTTAGTCTCATAGCACTGTGATTGGAAAAGATGCTTGATATGATTTCAGTTTTCTTAAATTTACTGATGTTTGTTCTCTGGCCTTGCATGGAGAATTCTTGGAGAATGTTCCACGTACACTTGAAAAGAATGTTTATTCTGCTGGTTTTGGATGAAATGTTCTCTATATTTCTCTTAAGTCCATTTGGTCTAATGTGTCACTTAAGGCCTGTGTTTCCTTATTGATTTTGTCTGGATGACCTGTCCACCGATGTAAACAGGGTGTTAAAGCCCCCTACTATTATTGTGTTACTGTCAATTTCTCCCCTTTTTGTCTTTTTTGTTTTTTTGGCCATGCCACATGGCATGTGGGATCTTAGTTCCCCAACCAGGGACCCATGACCCCTGCAGTGGAAGCACTGAGTCCTAACCACTGGACCACCAGGGAAGTCCCTCCCCTCTATGTCTTTTTTAAAAAAATAAATTCATTTATTTATTTATTTTTGGCTGCATTGGATCTTCGTTGCTGCATGTGGGCTTTCTCTAGTTGCGGCAAGTGGGGGTTACTCTTCATTGCAGTGCACAGTCTTTTCATTGTGGGCTTCTCTTGTTGACGACCATGGGCTCTAGGTGTACGGGCTTCAGTAGTTGTGGCACATAGGCTCAGTAGTTGTGACTCGCAGGCTAAGAGCACAAACCCAGTAGTTGTGGTGCAGCGGCTTAGTTGCTCCACGGCATGTGGGATCTTCCCGGACCAGGGCTCAAACCCATGTCCCCTGCATTGGCAGGTGGATTCTTAACCACTGCGCCACCAGGGAAGTCCCTCCCCTTTATGTTTTAATATTTGCTTTAGGTACTTGTGTGCCCCTATGTTGGGTGCATGCGTATATATTTACAATTGTTATCTTCTTGGATTGATCCCTTAATCATTAAGTAGTATCCTTGTCTCTTGTAACAGTATTTTAAAGTCTGTTGTCTGAAATATGTATTGCTACCTCAGCTTTGATTTCCATTTGCATGGAATCTTTTTCCATCTCCTTACTTTCAGTCTGCGTGTGTCTTTAGATCTGAAGAGAGTCTCTTGTTGGCAGCTTATATACAGGTCTTGGTTTTGTATCCACTCAGCCACTGTATATGTTTTGATTGGAGCCTTTAGTCCATTTACATTTACAGTAATTATTGATATGTATGTTTTTATTGCCATTTTGTTAATTGTTTTGGGGTTAGGTTTTTTGTTCCTTTCTTGAGAAAGCCTGAGAAATGTCCATCGATGAATTATAAAATATCTCAAATCTGCTCTTTTCCCCTTCCTCCCTTCTGTTGCACTGGAATGTGAGTTATTGTTACCTCTCAAAGTCTGGGAGATGGGATGTCATTTATTATTCACCAGATGTACTTATTCCAGAAAAAAAAGAATGTGGGTACCATTTGGCCATTGTTCTCTAAGCACTAAGAAATCCCTTCTGCACCCAGTGCCCAGGCTGAGTCTCTTAGTGACAGGAAGCCTGACAGACAGCATATGGGAGCTGCAGAAAGATCTCTCTTCCTTAGCACATTTGTGAAGAGTTGTAATCCATTTGATAACACTTCATGGAGCATTGCACTGCCTGTGCTTACTAAGCTCTGTCTTAATAATTGGGTATTTCAGAGAAGACAATAGTACATGAGATAGAAGACAGACATGAACTTAAAAGCACATAAAAAGTGAAATAAAGAAGCACAAATGATTATAGTCCCACCTCCTCTCTGCACTTGTTTCAATTCTCTAGGATATGGTCCCTGGAGCCCCTCAGGCCTCTCTGCATGGGTCCCTACTGAGCCCACCCTCACCATGCTACCCTGGACCTGCCCAGCACCCACTAGGTTTCAGTGAGGCATCAGTCCTTCCGTGAAGACTCTGACTCACAAGTCTGCTTAGTAATCTTCCTGTAACATCTTGACTTCTCTAGCTTATCACTTATGTGCCTGTTTGCTGATATTCCTAACTAAATGGAAAGTCTTAAATGTAGGACCTTGTTTATCTTGTTTACCAGTTCAGGTCTTTCTTACAATTGCATCCCCAGCACCCAGCATGTAGTAGGTGCTCTATGAATATTTATGGAATGAATAAGTGAATCAATGACAGTGAATAAATTGAGAGCCTGTAAGTACTGACAAGACTCAGTGCAGAGGGATAACCAGAGCTGTGTGGAGAAGCCAGAAGGACTTGTTGAAAGGTGACGTTCTGTGCAGGCTTATGGAGGCGGATGGACCCAGATTAGCAGGGGCCAGAGATGCCACATTAGAGTGTTGATACCTTCTGAGTGGGATGGGGAAGGATTTGCATTGCTGGAGGGAGGTATCTATTCTGGGTAGTAACTAAGAGTTTTCTAAGTATTCTAGATGCTTCTGGGAGAGCATGCTCCTTCCAATCCTATGCCATAGTGTGCTGTGGTAAACGTAGGAGCAGAATAAGCCCTTACCCTACTCTGCCATGGTGCCTGTGTTAAGACTGCAGCCCTGCGTGGCAGTGGTGGTGGCTGGAGTGGGGTGCAGCTGCCTTACAAGTAGGGCCCAGCTCCCTTGGTAGAAGGGCTCTGCGATGCAAGGGATCCAGCCAACCATTGGCCATGTGACAGGAGCACCATCTGTACCCTGGGGCGCCTCGATTTTGCAGCTGCCACAGCCTACTCAGGCAGATTTGACACGAGCTTAGCAAATAGCTTTTCCAGGAGGTTCGTAAATTTCCAATCTGCTGTGCTACGTTTTTCCCCTACAACTGCCACCAACCAAATGTTAATTTGGATCCAAGACCTGAAGGGCAATCAGCAAATGTATGGGCTCATCACAGAATTGGAAAGGAGATTGAGGCTCAGGTGGCCCTCTGAATGGACCATTCCCAGGGGAAAAAAAATGTCATTGTCAAATCTTTACTAGTATGTCTGTCTTTACACATAGATGTATTCCTCAGATACTACATGAAAATTGAATTTGTTATTTTCAATTTAATTTTAGCACCAAGTTAATGCAATCTTTAATGTTATTAAGGAATTCTGCGCTGAGTATTCCATTTGCCAAAGTAAATAAATGACCCTCAATTTGTCTTTTGTATAAATTGTATATAAATGTGGATATATTTATATTTATGCTTGTATCTTCTGTGTACCTACAATGCAGAAAACATTGGCTCCATACTAGCTTTAATAGTTCCATACTTAATTTACAAGGCTGGAGAAAAGGTTGAGTTATATACACAAAATAGTTGGCACTAAGATTGTCTTCATTGTTATCCATACAACTTCATCCACACAAAAGACATAAATGCAGAATTGTACAGCATGCTGTGATAAATATATTATAGCTTGGAGCTGCATTTCAAATACAGCTTTTAAAATATCTTACTACCCAGGGAGGTTAAAAGTATTTATGAATTTAAGAACTAGGGGTCTTTGTTGTATTCCTGAACACAATCTAATTACAGAAAAGACAAGTTTATAAATATACAATAGAAATTTTCTGGGATGATTGTAGTGTCCCCAATTCCTGCTCTGCTTGACTGCAATAACGATTCCTCCCCACATGTCCGTACTAGTTAACAAGCAATTCCTGCTGGAATTAGTTTTTCAAATGATGTTGAGTAACTTTAGAAGCCAGAGTAATAATACCTTAGAAAAACTAAATATCCAAACTCACATAACTGTGTGGAGGTGGAGAGATCAGTTAATTTGATTGTGATTCTCTCTCAGATTCTCTAGAGCCTAATCTATAGTTGTGAGCCAAGAGAAAAGTGAGTGTATTTTGAGGTTCTTGGAAGAATTTGTACATGTGAATATTTTTTCTTTAGGATTCATTTCCACGCTGGTGCTCCTGGTGGTCCCATGGAAGTGCCTCTAATGGTAGAAGTTCCTTTAACTGTAGAAGGGTCCTCTAGTTCAGCAGCTTATAGCAGGGACTGTGTCTAATCTTGTATCCTCAGCACTCAGTGCAGGGCATGGCACAGTGCAGGCTGCTTATTGAACATATGAAAGAGCAAATGACCAAATGAAGACTAGTTTAGGCTTGACAGCGCAATGCAGTACTCTATAAGGAGGGAGAGGCAATGGGCATATACATTCTATTCACTTAACATGAAGATTGCATTAGTAGTTGGTATTTTTGCCAACTTCTGCCCCTGGCAGAAAGGGGTGAAGGCACTTGACTCGGGCAGGATCAATCATTTTTTCTTGGCCCGATTGTGCACAGTTTTGGAAAGGTGCTTGACTTTTCCCTCTTGAGTTGCTAAATGGAAAGGTGTGACTTCAGGGTGGCTATCCTCACTGGTTTCCTGAAAAAGGCAGTGGGTAGTAGGTAAAAATACAGCTCATCAACCAAATGAAGGATGTAGAGCTGATGGTGGAGAGATGAACCTGGACCTGTCACTGGAGCCTTGGATCCAGCTGTTCTTAGGGTCATTATGCTTCAGGATGAGCTGGTTATGTGGTCCAACAATTTTTTGATTAAGCTATTTAAACTGAGTTTCTGTCACTTGCAACCAATAAGTTTGGGATAATTTGCATTTTCTGATTAATAATGAACATACATTGCTTTTATAAAAAAAGAAAAAACAAAAGTGAACACACACATACCTACAGACCCACACTTAGGTCAAGGGCTCCATTTCTGATTTCTGAGACAAGCAAGTGAGCTCAGGGGTCATCCTCACTGAGCTTCATTACCCAGCTGTGTAAAATCCAGTTTGGGGAGTGGGCAGGAATCAGATTATTGCTGCTGAATGCCATTATACGTTTGTAGAGAAGTAGTGGTCAATCTTCAGTAAAATCCAAATTTAACAAAGCCAGGGTAAAATGCACCAGGAAGCTATCAAATAGAATCTTCTTCCATTGGCTGGGAAAGCTTCCTGAGTCTATGGCCTTAGTAAACTTTACCTTTGGAATCCTCTCACTCTAGACAGTGCTCATCTTTTTGTTTTCTTAGTGGAGTCTTGAGGAGCTGAAGTTTTAAATTTGATCAAGTCCAATTTATTAATTTTTTTTTATGACTAGTGCCTTTTGTTTCCTAACAAATTTTTGCTTACACCAAGGTCGAGAAAATTTTTTCTTCTGTGGTTATCTTTAGACATTTCACTGTTTAAAAGTTTACATTTAGGCCTGTGATCCAGTTCAAGTTAATTTATTTTTTTTTTGGTATGGTGTGATGAAGAGTCAAGTTTCATTTTCCCTTGCATATGTATATCCATTAGTTCCAGCACCACTTGTTGAAAAGACTGTCCTTTCCCCATCAAATTACCTTGCCAAGTTGGCTGAAATTCTATTTCTAGATCCTGTTATATTCTAATCATTCTATGTCTACCCTAATGTCAGTAGCACATTTTCTTGATCACTGTGAGTCTTGAAATTAGGTAGCTCATGTCCTCCAACTTTGTTCCTTTTTCAAAACTTCTTTGGCTCTTATAGGCTCTTTGCATTTCTATATACATTTTAGAATCAACTTGTCAATTTCTATCAAAAAGCTTACCTAAAATTCAGATTGTGTTGAATCTATAGATCAATTTGAGAAAATGTGGCACCTCAAGAATATTCTGATCCACAGACATGGTAATTCTCTTTATTTAGATCTTTAATTTCTCCCAGCAATGTTTTATAGTTCAGTGTACAGATAAATTTCAGTGTAAATTTTGTTAATTTTATCCATTCGTATCTTATACTCTTGATACTGTTGTAAATGGCATTTTAAGATTCCAATTTCCAGTTGTTCATTGCTATTTATAGAAATAATTGATTTTCAAATATTTATTATATCCTGTGACACTGCTAAACTCATTAGTTCTGGAAAGTTTTGGTAGATGCCTTAGGATTTTCCATGTACATGAACATGTCATCTGTAAGTAAAAGTAATTTTATTTCTTCCTTTCTAATCTATACACTTCAATTATTTTTCTTTTACTGCACTGGTTTGGAATTCCAGTACAATGTTGAATAGAAAAGAATAGATCTTTGTCTTGTTCCTGATATTTGAAAGAAAGCATTCAGTCTTTCACCCTTAAGTATGATGTTAGCTGTAGGTTTTTCATAGATGTTCTTTATCAGGTTGGGGATGTTTTCTTCTATTCCCAGCTTGTTGAGTGTGTTTTTTGTTTTTTAAAATCATGGATGGTTGTTGAATTTTGCCAAATGCTTTCTTCGTATCTATTGAGATGATCATATGAGTTTTTAAATTCTAACATGGTAAATTACATTGTTTGATTTTTGAATATGAAACCAATTTTGCATTCCTGGGATAAGTTCCACTTGGTTGTAGTGTATTATCTTTTCAAAAAATTGTTTAATTAGATTTGTTAATATTTTGTTGAGGATTTTTACCTTTATGTTCATGAGGGATATTAATCTATAGTTTAATTTTGTCTTTTCCTGTTTTTTGACATCAAGGTAATGTTTGGCCTCATAAAATGAGATGGCAATTGATTTTTCCTCTTTTCTTCTGAAAGAGTTTGTGTAGATTTGGCATTATTTCCTCCTAAAATGCTTGAAAGAATTCTCCATTTGACCTAGAGTCCTCATTTTGGGAAGGATTTTAATTAGGGGTTACTTTTCTTTGATATAGATATTTTCATATTTTTCTTGTGTCATTTTTATCTTATCTCTTTAAAAGTTTTCCATTTCAACTGAGTGGTCAAATTAACTGGCACATAGTTGTTCATAATATTCTCTTATTTTTTAAAAAGTCTGTAGGATCTGTAGTGATCTTTCATGATCTTGGTAATTCTCTCTGGAGTTGGATTAGAGTGAATGATGTGGAAAAATAGGAAGTAGGAAGTGGTGAGCATGGGATGAGAATGCCTGCAATTACAAGCACGGAGGGGTGCAGTTATTGGTAATGACAAGGAATATAGCCATGCGAGTGGGTGGCTGAGGTTTGGCAGGACAAGGTCATTGCAGGAGAGGAGTCAAGGAGCTGAGAGGCCAGAGTATTGGAAGGAAATTTCCAAGGATAATGATGGGAGGAGTGGTGGAGAGAAAGACAGTTAGCCCAGTACTGAACTCTTCAAGGAATGAAGGGAGTGAGTATGAGGAGCCCTTGGGTAGTTTATTCGGGCATGAGAGGAAAAGATGCTGGGGGCTTTTGGGAGGAGGTGAGGAAAATGGCCATAATGAATGAGGAGAACTCCTCCCCCTCCCCTAGGCCCAGTGGGAAGGTTTCAGGGGAGGCCGTATCCTGAAGGGAGAGCCAGGTATCCACCGTGGCAGGAGGGTGACCCAGCTGCTCAGAGAAGAGAGAGAGGATCTGTGGTTATTGGCTAAGGGCAGCTGGAGTGGCAGAGGATACAGGGGAAGATGTAGGGAAGCCTGAGGGAAGGGAATGTAAGAACCACAGGAGCATGAGGGTCTGGGTGTTTACAGGTGAGCTGGGGTCAGCTTTGTATGGTGATCAATACAAAGACGGATAGTGAATTGGTGGAATATTGCTGGGCACTGTTGAGACTGAGCAGGACCCTCTGGGCCCTCTTGGGCATAAAAGCCTTTCCATGTCCCCCATTTCTTGCTTGTAGGAAAAAGGCTTTCAGCCCCCTAGACCTTCCCTTATTTCCAAAGGGCAGATTCAAATAGTTACTAATTAGGAGAGTGAAGGAACACAAAAAGAAACAATAATGTAGTGATGGGGCAGGGGCCTGGTTCCTCCTCAGGGATGTGCAGAAAAATTTTCTTCATATCTCTGAGTTCTTCTACAGGAATGAAGGCCCCCACCAGGTAGAGGATGGTAATTTCAGGCTGAGCACTAGCACGTGGACCTAAGGCTCTTTGGACCCAGAAGGCTGATGATTGAGATTCCTGGACCACCACTCTGTTACCTCAACACCAACCAATCAGAGGAAGGTCACACACCCTGCAGCCCTCACCCCAAATTTTGCCTATAAAAACATCTTCCCTGAAGCCCATTAAGGAGTTTGGGTCTTTTGAGCATGAGCCACCCATTCCCCTTGCTTGGCCCTTGCAATAAGCCTTTCTCTGCTCCAAACTCTGACGTTTCTGTTTGTTTGGCCTCACTCTGCCTCGGGCACATGAACTTGGGTTCAACAACACTGTGATGGTGAGCCTTTGACTGCTGAGGGGAGCTCTTGGGCCCGCGTGTTGGTGGGGTTAACATTTGAGTTCTAGGCACTGTGGTAGGAAAGATTTTTCCTTCATCTCCACATTTGTTTCAGCCTTTAGCAGATTAACGAACTGAAGCTGTGGTTGATTTTCTGAAGCCCATGATCCAGGGCCCATTGAAGACCCCCGACCACCTGAGACTGGCCCAGGGCTTCATCGCTGCGCTCTGTGGCACACGGGGCCTTCCACTGCCTCGGCTGTGGAAAGCCCCTAATGCCTAGCTCTCAGGCCCGTCTCTCCCAGCTTTTAGATATTCCAGCATTTCTTTCTGCTACAAGTTTTATAGAGGTATGGTCTACTGTTGGCATTTCATTTGCTTTACCATTCTCCTACTCCTCTCAGGAAGGCTCAGTGAGTTTCTAACAGTTTAACCTGTATCCTAAGTGGTCTATTTTGTTCTCTATCCACCTAGGGTTTGCACTGCCTGCTGGTGTTAAATGCTGTCTCTTTTTCTTTTTCTTTGCTTTCTGTCAGACATTTAAAAAAGATAGTTATCTTCATTTGTCTTTGAAATCTCCTAGAGAGAAAGATAGGAAATTAATGTGGTCCAAGTGTGCTCAAATCATGTAATCTTTGATTATGCAAATCATGACCATCCTCACCTTTCTGTCAGATCATCCCAGCCAGGAGAGTCTCCTGTCAGGCCAGCATCCAATGCTAGGCCTGATCTCTGTTATTAGCGTGTCTCACTCTCCTCTAGTTCCCATAAATAATTATGTAAGTCAATATGTGCATTCCCTCAGGACACAGGCCCCATCTCATCTCCCCCCAAAGTGACTGCATCATCCTGAAACTCAAGTGTTTTACGTGAATTCCTGGCATTCCTCCCTTAAATTGATCCAGATTTCCCTAGCTCTTTGGTCCAGTGGTCCCAGCCTACAAGATGGTTCCCCCAACTTTCCTCACTACAGAGCTTTTAGATGTAGGTTTAAGAGGGCACTTCTCAAGAGTTTCCCAGATCCCAGTTACTTCTGGCGAAGTCTTTCCAGTCTTCTCTCTCATCTTATCTCTTCTTCTGTTAGATTTCAGAGTGCCAGCCACGCTTTCTGACCTAGTAACAGGTAGAACTCCCTGCTCCCTGCCTCCCCACCCCATTTCCATCATTCTCTTTATGTCAAACCATCTGATCTTCTGAGATTCCAGCTTTTCTTCAAAGTATTACTGAGCAAAGGCTCGCTACCTAACCCACACAGAAGCCAAAGTTTGAAAAAAGAAAGAGCTTTATTGGGAGGTCGACTGACAAGGAGACAGGAGGCAAGGCTCTCGAATCTGTCTCCTGGATCTGGGTCCGGGGTTAAATTTAAGGGGTTAGAGGAATTTCAAACTTGGATGCTGATTGGCTAGTCGAATTAGTCCCTAGGAGCTACTCAGGCTGCTGGAAGCCAGATTTTCCTTGTGGAAGGACTTCTTAAAGATATCCAGTTCTATTCTTTGAGTTCCCTAGATTGAAGATTCTTGGTTCAGAGATCATCCTGGAGACCTGGGTTCCCTCTTGCATATGCACAGTGCTGTTTCTGTAAAATAACTCCAGGTTTGATTAATCAACAACCTATTTAAGGAGGCAAAACCAGTTTAAGTTGGTCAATGTTTTATGTGTTTTTTCAAAAGGAAATCTGTCTCTTTCTATAGTTTAATTAGCCTTTATTTTCATTTTCAATCTTCCACTGCCCTGAGTGTGAGAATGAGGCATGTTTTTTAAACCACTCTTCTTCTTCCTTGACTTCTTGAGAAAATCTGACTCCTAAAGTCAGAAGATTCCATGCACAGGCCTTTTATGTTGGCTTCTTCTTCTTCTTTTTTTTTTTTTTTTTAATATTTCTTCCTTCCTTCCTTCCTCCCTTCTTCCCTCCCTTCCTTCCTTCTGCACCGGGTCTTAGTTGCAGCATGCAGGATCTTTAGTTATGGCATGTGGGATCTTTCTTTTTAGTTGCGGCATGTGGACTCAGTTGCTCAAGCATGCAGGATCTAGTTCCCTGACCAGGGATCAAACATGGGCTCCCTGCATTGGGAGCACGGAGTCTTACCCATTGGACCACCAGGGAAGTCCCTTATGTTGCCTTCTTATTCTTTGGTTTTGTAATAATTTCATTGAACTGTTTTTCTCTCTAACCCAAGAAGATGTTATATTGTCTTTAAAATAAGGTCCCTCATTCTTCTTGGTTCCTTCATTAATAAACTGTCACTCATAGGTAAAGCCATTGTTGGAGTTTATGTCAACAAATCAGAGCCAGCTTGAGACCCCATTGAGCCTCTTGAGCCTGAGGTGATGCTACAGGAAGTTAAATTTGGTGTTCACAATCTAATCTCTTGGCACTGAGAGCAATTGAAACAGTCTAAGAGGAGAACTGAATGCAGGGCAGCTCATCTTGTCCTTGCTTGTCTATGACTGGTGCAGTAATTTAAAACTGGAACCACACTGATGCTCTTTTTTTTTTTTTTTAGCATTTATCAGAATTTAATTCCTTTTTTCTTTTTTCTTTTTTTTTTTTTGGCTGTGTTGGGTCTTCATTGCTGCACGTGGGCTTTCTCTAGTTGTGGTGAGCGGGGGCCACTCTTCGTTGTGGTACGCAGGCTTCTCATTGCGGTGGCTTCTCTTGTTGTGGAGCACGGGCTCTAGGTGTGCAGGCTTCAGTAGCTGTGGTGTGTGGGCTCAGTAGTTGTGGCTCGCGGGCTCTAGAGACAGGCTCAGTAGTTGTGGTGCCTGGGCTTAGCTGCTCCGTGGCATGTGGGATCTTCCCGGACCAGGGCCCGAACCCATGTCCCCTGCATTGGCAGGCAGATTCTTAACCACTGTGCCACCAGGGAAGTCCCCACACTGATGTTCTTCGATGACATGCAACAGCCATGTCAGTGCACGTGGGGAAACGAGGATTCCCAGGCCATGTGTCTTCGGTATAAACTGGCATGACCACTCTGGAGAACAAAGTTGCAGTACGTAGTGAAATTAAATGTTCCTCTTGCCCTTCAACACAGTAATTGCTCTCCAGAGAAATTCTCATGTAAGGAAACATTAAAGCATTGTTCCTGGAGAGGAGTTGGAAGCAATCAAGACTCCTCCATTAAGAGATGAGTAAGTCAAGTGCAGCCTAAGAAATATGATACTGCAGCTAAAATGCTACAAACTAAAACTAGATGATTATAATGCAACATAGATGACTCTTTAAAACATAGTGTTGAATGAAGAAAGAAACTGTTACTGTCTATGCAAATTAAAATCATATACATAAACTCACTTCATATTTTACAGGGATATTTATAATTCCAAGGATATATATCAAATACTTTAGAAAAAGTTTGTAATGGGGGGGGAAGGGAGTGAGAGTGAAAATTAGGGATTGTATTAAGCATGTTTTTTTATTCTGATGTTTTGGTATCTGGGGTCTTGCTGACCCCAGGGCTAGCTAATTCCTAGAGAGAGCAAACAAAGCACCAGCAAGTGCAGGGAGTGTACTTTTCATATGCAAATCAACCAATCTGAGCCCAAACTCTAAACCACCTCCTTTTTCAGGTTCTTATAGGGCTCTTACACACAGGGCCACTGTCTACCTGCCCTAATCACCCCAGGGCCAGGTACCAGACTACAAGAGACAGCCCTCAAACCCGAGTCTGCAGAAATTATTCAAACTAGCCAGTCCTAAGCCTGCTCACCCAACCTTGCCTCGCCTTCCCATGAAAACCACAATAAAGGCTCTTGCCCACCTTGTTCTCTTGCTCCCTTTGCCTGCTGACTTACTCTGGTTCTTCCTGTATGGCCCTGCATGGCATGGCATGCAGGGATCTGTTTTTAGGGATTTGTGAGTACAAAAACTTCTTCCTTCATGATAGTCATTTTTGTGTCTGTGTATCTTACCATGACCAATTAAAATAAACCTAAGGTAAATTTTAAAATAGGGATGAATTTTTAAAAAATAGCAGGGAGGGGTCTTACTTTGACCATTGTGAAATGGGTCATGTAAAAGAAAATTCTTCCTATGTACTCTTTTATTCTCACATTACACGCAATACTTAATTTCTGGCCATCAAATTTGTGGGGCTTTCTCCCACACCAAGCATTCTCAGATTCTCTGGCCACCAGCTGGGTGTACTACAATTCAATTCAGTTATGACACTATCTACCTGGAGGTAATGTCAGATCCCACAGATTATGGCTCAGTCCTACAAGACTGCTCCTCCCTGCCCACCTCTCCAACTTCATATGCCAGTTGTAAGTCCAGGTTATTATCTGTGCTTCTGACTGGCTATAAATTGGAGGTTTCTACAATCCCCTCCTCAGGTTCAATTAATTTGCTAGAGCAGCTCACAGAACTCAGGAAAACATTTTACTTATTAGATTACCCGTTTATTATAAAAGAATATAATTCAAGTACAGCCAGACAGAAGAGATGCATAGGACAAGGTGTTGGGGAAAGGGCGATGGAAGCTCTTTGGGCATGCCACTCTCCCAGTACCTCCTCATGTTTATCAACTGGGAAGCTCTCTGAGTCTGGTCCTTTTGGATTTTTATGGAGGTTTCATTACATAGGCATGGTTGATTAAATCACTGGCCTTTAGTGGTTAACACAACATCCCGTCCCTGTACCTTCCCTAGAGGGGGACAGGGTGAAACTACCAACCCTCTAATCACAAGGTTGGTTTCCCTGGCAACCAGCCCCAAACTTAGGGGCTTTCCAAAAGTCACCTTATTAACATAAACTCAGGTGGTAGAAAGGGGCTTATTAACAAAAGACACCTCTATCACTCATCACTTAGGAGATTCTAAGGGTTTTAGGAGCTCTGTGCCAGAAAAGGGGAGAAGACCATATATATATACATATACACAGAGAGAGAGAGAGAGAGAAGTATTTCTTATTATAAATCCCAACATCACAGGTCATGAACTAAGAAGTATAATTAACCCAAACATCTGCACCTAAGAAACAAAAGGGAACACTACCACCAAAGGAACCTCCCAAGAAACAATCCCCTGGCCTGCCCCCACATGCTGATTCTAACTCTATTCTCTGCAATGTGTTTGTCGTCATACACTGATGCAGACTGCCCAGAATTCACTGGATAAAGCAGTGGTTCCAGCTATGTTCTCAGAACACTAAGGTTCCGTTAATTAAATCCAACAAGTTCATTTACTGCAGGTCTTCTCAGAGTCTTTGGTACATTGTGTATCTCCAGGAAGGCCACATAATATGAAGCATTTCTGAAACATGTTTTCTTAGAAGACTTTATTTTTGTGTAAATCTGGCATTCTGTAAATGATAGTTGGGGACTACTGTGTTGGATGAAGGTAAGCTGGGACATGAGAAAGAAGATCTTGGCTCACACAGGAGGGACTTCAGGAATTCATCTGGCCACTCAATTTTCATTAAGGGAGGTGTTGTAAATGATACAACTCAAGACACATATGGAGAACTGAAAGTGGGACCTTGGTCTTCTATCGTGTAGGATAGCATTCTACGACACAGTGATATTTCTCTAAATGCTTAAGTAAGCATTGTAAAAATTGTATTAACTACACTCTGTTAACTCTAGCATACGATCCGTAGCATTACATTTTATGGTTTATGGACAAAAGTTTCTGATTTTTTAAATACAATAAATATAAGCTGGTTAGCTTATATGGTTGGAAGTTAGCCTGTTTTTATACAAATTTCCCAAACTATAAGCTCTATCAGAGTTTAATATTTACCTTTTTGACACTTTTCTGTTTGTTATATATCTACTGATATTGATCCCCAAATCATATTTGAAAGGTTAACTCCCTATTTTTCTTCATTTCTATCTGCTTGGGGTAATCCTAAAGGACAAAAAGACTTAAATTAAAATATGAGTCCTATCTATAGCAATAACTCTGTTATCTTAAATTTGGGGGAAAGAAGAAATTATGAGGAAAATCTTATATAAGTATCATGAGGATTAATGGAGTTAATATATGTAAATTGCTTGGAACATTGCTTAGCATAAAGTAAACACTATATATATATGTTTGTTAAATAACTGAAATAAAAAACTTAAAAAGCAAGTTAGACATTGGTGAAGTGATGACAATTTCTTATCTACTCTCCAATAAATACAAGTTCCACAGAGGACTCTGAGAGAATAAGTAGTTTTCTGCTTTTTATAGTAAAGAAAGAAGTAAGAGTCTTTTAATGCTGACTATTCTTTTTCAACCAAGGAAAAAACTCCCCCAAATCTCAAAGCTTTAAATAAAACTAGTTTCTTTGAACAAGACTTGTTATTTCTTGGACAGAAAAACCAAATGGTTTTCATTACTCACCAACAGAGTAAACCACATGATTTGAGGGTATAAATGTTGCCTATTAATAGTGAGTTGCCGGCCGGCTCTCTTACTTTGAAGGTGTTGGTTCAGCCAGCTTTACAAACCACATTTTCTTCCAAAGAACCTACATTTTCTTCACTTATCAGAACTGACATTAGGTGTAGAGCTTCTGGAATTTACTCTATCAAGTCTTGTGAGCTACATTTTAAACTACTCTCTACAGTGAATTCTAGTTGAATATTATATGTTTATGGCATAACTAGTAATTGAGGAGGAAGAAAATTTCAGGGATCATTTTCCGTACAAACATATAGATTTGTGGGATTTGAAGAACTGGACTGGGAATATAAAAATCATAATGTTAATCAGTTTTTTTGCCATCACGTGGGAACATTATTTGTCATTGTAAGACTTTTGACGGCAAGTTTTCATAAATGGATGTAGGGAGATCTGGAGGCAAGATTTGATGAATATTTTATTCTGTATCCAAAAAAGGCATTCTTAAACCACCAATTCTTTCTGTGAGAAAAAAGTTCTGCTCTACCAAAGAGAACATATTTCAGAGAGAATAATTTAGGGATTCCGGGGACCTCAGAAACCATCAAAAGAGGCAAAACAGAGTTGTATAGTGGCCACAAACCCCTCCCTGCCTTGGAGAGAAAACAGCAAATGCATTTTATAAAGAAAATTAATTTTAATAGGTCAAGTTTTACTTCAGTGGATCTTGCTTATTTTTTCATGTTTAATGTTTTATGGAGCTAGTCCTGCAAAAATCCCTTTTCATGTGCATAATATTTCCAAAGCTTTTAAGGAGAGCAATGTCTTCTGACCCACGAATCTAGGCCCAGCATTCTATTTCTCATATGTTACTAAATGTGCTTTGTAATTTAAAGGAGTTTATTGAACTTGGAAAATTTGACAGGAGATAAGAAGATAAAGAATTTAGTAGCTCTTCTTGAACATGAATGAAACATGGCCTTAAAAATAGGGATTCTCAATCTTTTTGGAGATGGTACACCAAATTGATTGATTTTATATCTCTGTCTCATGCCTTGACACTTAAATCCTTCACAGAAATGCTCTCTGATATTTTTTCAAGTTTATTTTATTTGGATAGCACCCTGATAAAATATTTAAAAAAATTTTTCATTGCAATTGTTGAATATATCCTGAGTAGTTTCCAGAATTAAACCTGTGTATGACTGGACTACTGAAACCAGTGCTTTCCCTACTTATATGCATTGGGGATCTCAGATTTCTTCAAGCCCTAGCACTTTCAGTTGTGGGTATTCTGCCCCTTCATTAGCAAAACTATCTCAACTTGAACATCGAGAGCTGTTCTGTCTGAACATTTCAGCTATACCAGAGGCTTTTCCTTTTTCTTTAAAATCCTGCAGTGCTATTTGGATTTTTAACAGCAACAATAAATTTGTATTATTTTGTTAAGCCCTAAAAAGTAAGATTTGTGATATTTCCTTGATTCTAAGATGCCCTGATCATTTAATGGAAACTTTTTGGGAACTGTACTTCTCAAATATGAGATATCTCTCAATTTCAAAAAGTAACTTTGTGGGAAATAAAGCACAGCTTCTAAGAAATTACAGTGTATGTACTGACATGGAAAAATGTCTGAGATATATTTTTAAGTGAAAGAAGCAAGTTGCAGAGCAATATGTTAGCTAGTATAACAAATAGGCCTCTAATGTACACAGTAGAAGTATATTTCTTGTTCACATAACAATCCGGAGCAGATGAACAGATTCTTGGGGTGACTGTCCTCCAAGAAGTCATGCAGAGCTCAGCCTGAAGAAATCGCCATTGTCTTCAACATGCGGCTGTCTCCATCCCAACCAGCTAGAAGCATGTATGTAGAGGAGTTTTCCATGGCCAGGCTTAGAAGAAGTGCACGTCACTTCTGCTCATGTTCCGTTGGCTAGACTGAGTCATATGACCACATTTAACTGCAAGGCAGGCTGGGGAATGTATCCCAGATGTGTTCTCAGGAGGAAGAGAAGAACACGAATTTTACTCTAGCAATCTCTTGCGTGTGTATATATGTATATATGTCTTACCTTCGTTAAAAATGCAGAAATGTTAGCTGTGTTAGTCAGGGTTTCCTAGAGAAACAGAACCAATAGGAGATCTCTAGCTCTATCTCGACTCCCCTGGGAGTCAAAAATCACTGCTGGTTGAGAACCCCTGACTTAACCCCTATGAATTTCAATTTCCTCATTTGTAGATCAGGGATAATAATACTTTTCTGGTATAGTAGGTAAGGAAAGCAACATTAGCTTTTATAATAAACAATCCCCAAATCTCAGTGGCTTAGCACAGTAAAAGTTTATTTTTTGCCTGTGTTCTACCAGTGTGAATATTTGTGGTTTGGTATCTTTCTTTGTGGAAAAATTCAGGGGCTGGGTTCCTTCCATTTTGTGAACCACTTTGTGTGCCCTCCTCTATCTAGGTCTTTGGAATCCTCTCCATTCAGCTGAGAGATGGAAAAAGAGACAGGGTATAGCAAGTGGGGGATTATTTTGGGCCAGGCCTGAAAGTAGCACATATTTTTCCAACTTCCACTCCATTTGCCAGGACTTGGTCACTGGGAGACACCTGACAGTATCAGCATAAAGGTTTGGATAATTTGTCTACTGTATGTCTGAGTGTCTCAGGTTTCTCTCAGGGGATGGAACAAAAGAAGTGACATTGACATTGACATTGGAATTTCTCTAGAAGAATGAAGGATTTCATTCCAACAGCCATTTGAAGTCTCCTCCAGGTGTTTCTGTGAGTCTCCAGGGACAACTCACAGGTAGTCAGAAAGAGTGTCCTCGAGTTCTTTTGCTTGATCTTCTCATAGGCTTGGGATCCCAAGCCCTCGAGGGAGGCTGCTGGCTTCTGCTGCTGCTGGTGACCCTTGTGAGATCAGGTCTTTTGCCTTGAGGGTCGCCACTGTAGCTGCTCCCTGCAGCTTTACAGCCCCTGCCAGACCCCCCTGGTATGTTGTGGTTACAGAAACAGGGGCAATGACCCCTCTCTCCCAGCTTGGCTGTGCTTGGCTGCCACAGTCTCAGTTGTGCCCAGAATTTCACCAGAACTTTCGTTAAAACTGGTCCTTTGGCTTTCTGTCCTAACCCCTCTCTCCATAGGAGATCAAATCCCCGGCACAATTAGCCTGCAGTGTTGGCAGGAGCTGGTCAAGGTAAGGAGACTGTGGCAGAGACAGAAACTGCCCCTTTCCTTCATTTTCTCTGCTACTCTACTATCTCTGGCCCTTCAAAACTCCTCCCACCATCAGCCCATGCAAATAGATGCCACAGGGGTCACCAGCCCACCATTTCTGCAACCTGGGTTGGCTCAGCCAGGACTGCTATGTATTTATTAGATTTATGTGTATATTAGATTTAGCAACATCCTTCCTGAGATTCCCAGAGTGCACTCAAAAAGGATGATGCTGCCATAAAGAGCGTCTAAATGAAGTGGAAGGCATGACAGGGTAAGAAGGCGGTGTCTATTGTCTGCCCAGTGACACAGACTTACTGCTGATTTAGCTCAAGGGAACTTTAGGGCTCTTCGAGCTTAATAATACTTTGGTTACAGCATATGAGGCACATGTGATAAATCATATGCTATTCACAAGTAAAGCTGTGGCTTTCTAAAATAAATCACCACCAGCAGCGAACTCAGGGAAATTAAACCACCCACCTCACTTGCCTGCTCATTCACCCATCCTCCGACGTAGAATGGGTACTTAGCTCAGTCGCCTAATTAGGTTAACACGTGTTTTTAATGAACTTGGCTTCTATTACCTGTGGTAAAGAGCATACATGAGATTTATAAAACTCAAATAGAAAATTTGGGGTTTGGCTTTGTGTTGATTCAAATCTATTTAGCAGACTGTAAATTTAGTCATTTGGTAAGAAGGATGAATGCAATAAGTTACTCTCCTGCTCTCACCCAGGCTGGTTTCTTTAGACCCTGGAGTTGGATGTCCCTACATTTTAATTGAATTGGCTAGTTTCCAGGCCACTGTGATAAACAGGATAACATTTCAGAGTATTACTGTGACTGAGGAGATACTGTTTCTTGACGCCTAAGAGTAGGAGTGATTTTTTTTCTTTTAATAGGGAAAAGAGTTTAACAGGAATGTGTGTATGAATGAGTGAGGGAGAACGTGTGTGTGCATGTGAGTATGTGTATGTGTGTGAGTCTGTGTCTGCACATATGTGAAGGTGAGTTGAATGTGTATGTCTATCTGTGTGCCTGTGTGTGTGTGTGAGTGCTCTTAAGTGTGTGCACAGTGGTGTGTGAATGTGTACATACATGTAAAAACATATGCATATTTGTGTGAATGTGTGTATGACCTTGCGTGAGAGAAAAAGAGAGAGAGAATAAATGCTTAGAGAACTTGAAAAAAAATCAAAGAGCTGACTGGCCTCAGCTGGATCAGTCAATGCTCCTTTCGGAATCCCCACAATCAAAGGCTTTGTCTTACCTCTCACATGCCTTTGACTCAGTTGGCTCATTTTCTTGGAAGGAGAATGGAGTCTGCTTGATCTCAGAGGGCTCCTAGGTATGTGTTACTCTCCGGGCTCTTTAACAGACAGGAAACAAGTGGCTTTCCCCCCCCCCCCATGGATTAGTCTGGTTTCACATCAATCTTTACACTAAACCCTGCATCCTTCATCCCTAGAATAAACAAACAAACAAAGCTGGTTTCTACTACCTCTGTGTCTGGTCAGTCCTGACACTGAGAAAGTTTAGAAGAAAAGAAGGACGTGAAAAAGGGACTAACATTTCCTGAGTATTTATTATTTGACAGGCACCAAGTTAGCCACTTTATAGGTGAAGAAATGAGGCTGGATGACATTAAGTACCTTAAGTACCTGAGATTAAAATCCAGACTATATCCTTTCCACTAACCACATTGCCTTGCAACACCTTGGGGGAGACTCAGGGATTTTTTAGTTTGTGCCCCAAAATCTTGGCCAACACTTTGGTTAGATCAAATGGAGCTCAAATGATCATAAAGATCTTCAAAAAAAAAAAAAGGGAAGGCGAGAACTTTAAAAAAGCAAGCTCACAGACTCTTCCTCTGCAAAAATTGTGAAAAACCAGCAAAAACTACAATAACAAAACAACTCACCCATACCAAATAAACAATGATGTGGTTACAAATTCATGCCACAAACTTCAAAACTAGATGGCCAAAGAAAGGAATGGAAGATTCTGGTGCAGCTCAGTGAGTCAGAATTGTTACTGGGGAAAGAATGGGAGTCAACAGAATCCTGAGAGTCGTCTGATCCCCCCTCAGTCTGTACAAAAGTGTTCTGAGGGAGTGAAGAGGAAAAGCACGAAGTGTCACAGAAAGAGTGGAGGAGACACGCCAGCCTAAGAGAACAAGGAAGAGAGGAGTCAGAACAATCATAACCACACACACTAGTTATTCCTGCAACAAATAAAAACTTAGCATTCTTGAAGACGAAAAAGAAAATAAATGAGACAAGATGCTTAGGGGATCGGGAAGCCAGTCAGAAGAGTACAGGGACTGAGGCAAAGTTCCTCTCCTGGTGTGGGAACTATTGACACAGAGCTGACCTCACAGACACCTTCCCCTTTCCTCATCTGGCTTCTCACTTGGGAGGGGAGGTGGAAAGGGATTCTCAGGTAGATAGGCGAGTGAAGTGGGGAAGTGAACGATTTGGGGCTGACATTGAAGCGCAAGCTCTGGGACTCCCCCCACAAGTGACAGCATACCCTTGCTGGGTGGAGCAGAGCCTGGGAACAGATTTTTAACCACAACAGCAAAAAAAGGAGTTAAGAGTCGAGATTTTTTAACAGGATAAAAAGAAGTTTTTCCTAAAGGCCAAGCATTCATGTATCACAGACTTAATTTTTGTCCCATTCAGGTGCCATCTGTTCTATTATATACTTAATATTTTCTTTAAATCAACTTACTTTTTTAACCTAAGAAATTTATTTTAAAAGGAAACTTTATGTTGCCTCAGTAAGTTGAAAACCAATATAACTTGGCAAAATAGAATAAAATAAAATAATGAAAATAAATTAACATGATTAAATTCTAGCTCTACATTGTTGCCTCTTAAAGGTGCTGAACCTTAAGACATACTCTCTCTTTGTTAAAAGGAAGAGTAGATATGTTTGGAAACATGTTGAAAATATACTAGCATTGAATTGAGACTTTCTCCTTGATTTAAATAGAACTGAAAGAGAGTAAAAAGGAAATAACTTTCCACTATGTGATTCAGTATTATTTAATTCTAGCTCCATGTACCAATTGGGAAAAGGTGACAGAAAGGAAAAGGCTTGATATAACAGTAAATGCAAAGCAAAAAGACTGGGAGAGCAAAGCAATTAGAGATAAAATATTTGATAGTAACCATAAACTCTCTCTCTCTTTTTTTTTTTTTTTGCAGAGTACTTGAGGTTAAAATCCATCAACCAAGTGATGAAATTAGGAGTTGAGGGGATGTGGTAAAAAAATCTCATGGTACACGTTTTACCACTTAAAAATGTAACTAAGACTAAATAATCTTGGGAGTTTTTTGAAATAGCTAGAGTCAATCAAGACATTCTAAAAGTGAAATACATAATTGAGAAACTTTAATTCTTAAACTTTCCCTCTTTTTTTTGTTAACTATAGGGGGATTTTTTTTCAGTTATCTACTGTTGCATAACAAACTATCTCAAAACTTAGTGGCTTAAAACACAAAATCATGTGTTTGATCACAATTTGGCAATTTGGGCAGAGCTCAGAGTAGGGCCAGTTTATCTCTACTACACCTGGTGTCAACTGGTGCTGGAGGAGTCACTTCCAAGATGGCTCCCTCATTTGGCTGGCAAAGTTGATGTTGGCTGTTGGCTGGGAGTTCACTTGTGGCTGTTGGCCAGGGACCTCAGTCTTCCTTCTTGTTGGCCTTGCTGTGTAGCTGCTTGGGCTTCCTTGCAGCGTGGTGGCTGGATTCCAAGAAGAAGGAAGTAGAAGCTGCTAGTTCTCTTAGAGGCTAGGCTCAGAATTGGAACAGCATCACTTCCAAAGTATTCTATTGGTCAAAGCAGTCACAGGCCAAGCTCAGATTCATGGCCATGGAGAAGTAGTGGGAGGAATGACAAAGAAATTGTGACCATTTGCCACTGTATCTTTTACTACATATTTCTTGTGATAGGGGATTTCCAGTTTCACTTCAATTTCTTTTTCACGTTAACTTAAAAAATATTAAATTTGATACTTTTACAAAAATGAACATATAGACTATACATATTACACCATTTTTGAAAAATTATTTACATCTATCTCTCTACCCTTCTATCTGAATACACACACAAAGAGATGTAGAGAATAATGTTTAACAGTATTAATGATACTTATATCTAAATAATAATATTTAGGATGATTAAAAATTTTTTTCTTTTGTGTAAAGTCTGATTTTGTTTAAATTTCTTGTATGTATTATTTTTTGTTTTCTTTTTGTTTTTTAAAGACTATTTTTGAGAGCAGTTTTAGGTAGGTTCACAGCAAAGTTGAGAGGAGGGTACAGAGATTTTTATAAAACCATAAAGTCATTATCTTAATAAAACCTAGAAGGAAGCAAGTTGTTGGAAGATAAATTTGCCCCTAGTCACATAGGCAACACTCACAATGTCAGTGAGTTGGAGGTGTCCTTGAGTGCCACTTTATTGTGTAGAAGAAGAAAATGAGGTTCAGAAAGTGACTTGCTCAGGCTCGCATGTCTAACATTCAGGGAGGTATGTGGTAGGCTAACTGAGTGACCATTATTGAGTTTGTTTCACATCCTTTTCCAAAATGTGAAGGAGTGAATTGACCTGGGTTTTATCTAATATGAATCTATGCATTTGGATGTAACACATGGAGCAATAAACATGTTGTGTTTGAGATAAGAACAGGGGAAGAATTCAGTTACCAGCTTGATTTCTGGGCACCTTTGCAAAAACTTAGAAAGGATTTCTATTTAAGTTCCTTTTCTGGAGGTCCCCCTAATGCATGACCCATTCAGAGAGGTGGTCTACCTGTGGCCTGAAAATCTCTGTGACATACAAAAGGACATTCCCAGGGGGAAGAACTTAAAAGTCCCTTTGAAAATGGAAGGCACTGAGGTGGGAGGTCTGGCCAGACACTGCTGTCGGTCCCGACAAAGGGAAAGCACATTTCAGGGACATCGCTGAAGGAGAGCAGAGTGTATCCATCTGGCTCCATGTTGCAAATTGCCGCTGCTCTTCTTCTGTCATTGAATGAATCGCTCCTTGGGTTTTGCTGATAATTTCTGCAAATCAATGGAAAACAGACTGTCTGGGGCTCCTGCTGAGGCTGGTTGTAGGGAGGACCATGATGAACTCCCACCCTCTAGGGCCTCTTACTTGCTGGGGCTCCCAAGGAGGCTCTTCCTTGCCCAACAGGACTTGGCCTCCCAGGCCTGGTCCAGCCTGCCCTTGCCTTTGCGGTGCCACGCCAGTCTCCACATGTGTGGTCTTGGTCAGCTCTGCTCTTCACTGAGGGGCACAATGCCGAGTTCATTTACACTAAATCTCCCCTGACATTCTGCTGAAGTTACTATTTCCCAGCCTCCAGCAGCTCTCTGGATCTTAATGGGAAGGGAGTCAGCCTTCAGCAAATCTCTTTTTGAGGGGAGAGGAACAGGACCATGAAACTGGCAACAAATAAAGACCCAGCAAGTGAGTGCAGCGAGGATGGAAACCGGCTGTTTTGTCCAATTGCATCAAGAAATAAAAACGTCCGTGAATCCATCTTGTCCGATTTGGTTGCCGTTCCTTTTAGAGGACATTTCCCTGGCAAGGCTAATTCTCCTGCTTTCATTCTTGCTTCTTTCTGCCACCACAAGAGGGATTGAGAGGTCTGGCTCTGTAATCTTTTCATCTCTCCCAGCTTCCTCCAATGAATGGCAGAGATTACTTCAGGAGCTAATATGCTGCCTTTGGAAAAGTCCGGCCTCATTCAGAACATGTTTGAGAAGGCTGACAAGGAAACATGATTAGCAGGGGTATTGTACAGTTCAGGAAACAACCCATCCTTTCAACAACTAACATTCCAGACACTTTAATTGAGCACATTTTATGTACCAGGTATTGTATTCGGCGCAGGGCCCCAGCTCCGAAGAGGGCAGGGAGGTGTTGAGAGCTTACGGCATTGGGGAAATTATAAGTAGCTCTGAACAGCTAGAAGAAGGCTGCATATGATTTTTAAAATTGTTTTCCAAGGTGAAAAAGACAAAAACATTTTTCCTCATGGAGTTCCCATTTTAATGACAAGGACAGAGAAAGAAACAACCAATATGCTATGTTCTTTAATAAAAGTACGTGTGCGATGCTTTGGGAGCTGAGAAGAAAGAAGGACTGAATTAAATCAGCTGTGGCGGGGAGCTGGCGGTTGCGGGGAGGGCAGGGAGGTTGGCGGAGGCCAGAGAGGTTTTCAGAGCACAGAGGAAAACTGAACTGAGTGTGGATGGGTGAGTAGATTTTTCTCAAGAAAACAATGGCTAAGAGGGAACTCTAGACAGTGGAAGCAGGACGTGCAAATACTGAAATGCATGAGGAAACATGGCTGTGGGGAAATCGCAGATATAACGCAATGGTTCTGAACAGCCAGTATGTAGATTGTGGATCCCAAAAGATCTCGTGTGTCATGGGGCAGTAAAAGCCTTGGCTCTGGGGTCAGCACTGAGTTCACACCTGACCCAACAGTGGGGTAGCTGAATGATCTTGGGTAAGTCTCTGGGACTTAGCTTCATCCTTTAGAAAACGGTGACAATAATGTCCACGTCACAGGTGTTGTAAGAAGTAAATGGATGCTCTAAAGTATGGGCACGTGCTAACCCCAAAGTGAGGCTTCCCCTCCCCCACTTCCCTTCCCTGGTTGTGCAGGGCACAGGTGGCCCCTGACGAAGGGCTAGGCTGGGGGCAGGCTTCCCCCCAGGGTCAGGCTGGGTCCAGGGCTGCGGCTGCAGGGAAGAGTCCAGGGGAGCAGAAAGGCAGTTGGACTGACCTTCCACCTGGGGCTTCGGGGGCTATGGATAGATCAACACCCACGGCCAATCCCAGCAACGATATCTCAGAGTTCCCCATGCTTATTTACTCTGGTGATATTCAGGGAACCCAGAGGGGAAGCTGCCAGCTCTTTAAGGCAATGCCACATTTTGAGGGGCACAGACTCTTCTGGAAGTCCCCCCAGACACAGGCACACTCGCACCAAAGCCTGCAGACAATTTCAGGGCGTTTGCAGACCCCTCTGAGGGCCATCCCTGGCGCCCAGGTAGCCTCTGATGATTTCACAAGAAGGGGAAGAACCGTCCCCCAGGGAGGCAGGCGTGTTTCCCGACAGGACGACGCCTTCGCAGGTAGCAAATGCCCTTCCAGTCTCGCATTTCCCTGCACTCGGTCACCCGAGAGACGCAGCCAGAGAGCACCTGTTTTCCCGGCTTCTCATGCTGCCACCTCTTTGCCTCTTTATTCGGTTTTCTGAGTGGCAGCAGTACACATTAGGTCATTGCAAGTGATTTCACTTGTGCGCAGCAAGTGATGGCAGGAAGCCGCTGAGCCGCCGCAGCCCCACGCGGGTGTCCGCGGGCCATCGATCCATAGCAGCTCCAGGACCTGACCTCGCTTCATGGGGTCAGGCGCTGCGCTGGAAGGAGTTTTAATTAGAACACCGAAGTGCGTTTGTCTTCTAAAGCACATCAGGGATAAAATATTAAAAGGGCAAATACTCTTTTCCAAGAGAATGAGTTTTTCTGCCAGTGTATTTTATTGGAACAATAATCCTGACGAAATGAAAGGAACACCCAAGTTCCTGCCAGGGGAAGCCGATGAAAGGAAAGGCAACTTTGTCATTCCAGCTATCCTTTATTCATTCCGAGTATGCGCCAGCCATATTCTACATCTACTGGGGAGAGCCATATTGCGCCAGCCATATTCTACACCTATTACAAGTGGGGAGTCTGAGGCTCAGAGACATTTGTCCAAGGTCACACAGCCAGGAAATGGCAGAGGTGGAATTTAAACCAGGGCCACCTAATTATAAAGCGTATCATCTTTTTCTTTTTAACCATTTAAAACTGTAATCCTTTTCCCTCAAGGTAACAAATATACATAGTCTAAAAGATCAGAAATGTCAACCAGGCTCATAACAAAAAAATCTGTCTTCTGCTGGGTGCCTCACCACCATTCCCATTCCAGGTGACATCCACTGTACTGGTCAGGGTTCTCCAGAAAGACAGGACAAAGAGGGTGTGTCTACAGAGAGAAAGAGATTCATTTTTAGGAATTGGCTCATGCCATTATGGAGGCTGGCAATTCCAAAATCTGCAGGGTAGGTGGCTGTGCTGGAAAGCCAGAGAAGAAGAGATGATGCAGTTCAAGTTTGAAGGCTGTCTGCTGGCAGAATTTCTTGTTTTGGGGAAGTCAGTCTCTGTTCTAGGAAGACCTTCAACTGATTGGATGAAGCCTACCCACATCATGGAAGGTAAACTGCTTTACTCAAAGTCCACTAATTTAAATGTTAATCTCATCCAAAAACACCCTCATAGAAATAATCTTTGACTAAATATCTGAGCCAAAGATATCTGATAGTTAATTTTATGTTGACACATAAAATTAACTATCACAACCACTTTCAACTCTATTAGGTGTTTAATCTGATACTTACCTTCCATATTTCTTAAAAACATACTTTTATTGCTATTTCTTTTTTCTTCTGCTTTAAATATTGCCTATTGACTTTTTACCAAGACACCTGTGGATTTAGCTCTCTCATGCTCCTCCCCAGAAGTCCTGTACCTGCATCATCCTCGCAACACTGTCAAACCACCCTTCAAATCAATAGTCAGAGTTTACATTCTTATGATTATTAGTCACAGATGAATCATATGGGTACTCCATTACATTTCCTCTCTCATTCATCTTTTCGCTCATTTCTGGAGTTAAAAATCACCTTGTGTTTAGTTTGCTTAGTTTACTACTTAGTACCCATCACTGATTAATCCCCGCACTGTCAGAACTGAGAATTCTCTCAGTAAACGACCTGTGTTGAAGATCCTATCCGTTCCTCCCTCCCGTTCTTTTCTCCCTTCCTTCCTTCCATGTGCTGCTCATCTCTGGATTGGTTTTTCTCTACTTCTGCGCAGCTGTGGCCCTGAAAATTCCCAGCACCACATCCTGGGAATTCCCTCCTTTCTGTGTGTTCATTCCCTACTTCCTGGAAGATGGGAATATTTTCTTCTTTCTTGATTTTTCTCTATTTTGGCGGAGCTCATTTTCTAGTAGTTTCCTGAGAAAAGGTACATGGAAGTACATTTTTTTCAGAACTTGCATGTCTGAAAATGTCTTTCTTCTGCCCTCATACTTTACTGATAACTTGAATAGGCATAGAATTCTATATTGAAAGTAATTTATGTTCAGAATGTTTTATTTATTTATTTATTGGCCGCATTGCGCTGCATGTAGGATCTTAGTTCCCAGACCAGGGATCAAACCTGTGCCCCCTGCAGTGGAAGCCCGGAGTCTTAACCACTGGACAGCCAGGGAAGTCCCTTGTTTAGAATTTTAAAATCTGTGTTCCACTGTCTTCTAGCTACCAGTGTTGCTATTGAGAAGTCATTGCTGTTCTGATTCCTGATCAGCTTTGGAAATTTGTATGTGGTCTCTTTTCCAATTTCCCCTTTCTAGAAGATTAGGATCTTTCTTTACCCTTGGTGCCCTGAAACTCCATGATTATGAACTTTGGTGTGGGCTTTGTTTTTTTCATTCATTACACACTTGAGGGGCCCTTTCAGACTGGAGACCTATGTTCCTCTGTCCTGTGAAATTTTCATGTATTGCTCCTTTGGTAATTTCTTCCCCTTTATCTTCTTTGCTTTCTCTTTCTGGAATGTCTGTTATTCAAATGTTGATCCTCTTTGATGGATTCTCTCATTTTCTTGTCTTTCCTTTTCCATTTATTTATTCTTTTGGTTCTAACTTTCTAGAAAATGTCCTCAATTTTATCTTTCAATATTCCTATTGAGTTTAAATTTTTTTAAATCATATTTTTGACTTCCAAGAGCTCTTTATTATTTTCTGAATATTTATCTTTTTACAGTCTCTTATTCTCAAATTCAGGGATGCAATGATTTTACTCTGAGAGTAATATTTATAGATTTTAGAATTTCTTCTGTTCCCTTTACTGTCTCTTCTTCTTCCAAGTTTCTTATATCTGCTGGTTTGTTTTGATCTCTTTTTACGTTATAGGTATTCCCCAAACGTCAGGTAATCCTTGATTGTCCATTATTAAGACACTAAGGCATTATCAGTGTTTTAAGGCACTACAATACAAAACTCTGTGTACATACTAGGGGCTTATTGTCCAGGGGACTTTGCTGCGTGGTGGTGGTCAGATGGGGCCAGGCTGCTTTGTTGGAGGTCTTCCAAAGTCAGTACCAGTAGGCATTTCCTCTTGAGCTGGTTAGTTTCCCTGGAGAGGAAGTCTTACCCAAGGAATATAAGCCTGCTTCTGGCATTCTGGAACAGAGTAGGGGAAGAGGGCTGGAGCTTACAGTATGCTGGCTTTCACACAATCCCCATTTTCATTAGAGAGGCTAACAGCCATCATCAGTTGGACCCAGTATCCCCAAGTTTGGAGTCTGACTGGTTCACCTTTCCAGAGGGCAAATCCCCAGCCTTCTGCTGGAGTGGGTAGGGAGTAATTGTCTTCTTGAGCAAGGCAAGGGAAAGGACGGGTGGGTCTAGTTGCTTCTTTCAGTCTTTTAATCACTTGTCCCTTTTCCAGCCCCACTGGAACTGGGGAGACTCCAATTCTTGAGCCTTCTAGGGATCTGCAGTACAGATAGGCTTGCTTCATCTGAACTTCCTCTCTCTCTCTCTCTGCTGGCTCTGTTCCTGGTTACCTCTGGTCTACCTGCTCTTCAGCTTTGGAAATTTTATAGACATTTTAATATCTGCTGAATTTTGTCCCCTATAATCTTAGTTTCTGTAGGTTATTTATTTATTTTTTTTAATACTATCATCTTAGTGGACTTTTGGTGGGAAACAGAGATGAAGGTATGGGTTCTAGTTGCTATGTTTAACCAGAAGTTCCCCACAGCAGCCACCCTTCACTCCTGGGTTTAGAAGAGGCTGATGGGGAAAATGTCTCCTGGTTGTAGAACTTGAGCCCATCTTATCCCCAGGCTAAACAACACTGCTCTGTTTCACAGTACATGTGAGATTTGCTGTATTAACTAATCTTTTAGCAATGCTCTTTGTGGCTCACTTTCTGGAGAGGTTCAAGAAGTCAGATTTTAAGCACCAGGTAGAGCATCTTTAATGGAACAGGAGTCATTTGGCCACGTTGGCTGTAAAGTGAATCCCTTTCCCCATTATTCTGTTGCCAGCTGGCTTGGCTCACCAAACATGTGGTTAAACAGCTAAAGTGGCTGGTCCACTGTAACTGGCCAGCAGTCGGCCCTCTAGGACTTCTTGGCAGGTCTCAGAACTAGCATGTTTCTTGGGTCGCAGGGGAAATCCAGGTTTTAGCTTGGCCGAGTACAGCTTTATCCCTGAGAGTGTAAAATCATCTTGCATACCTGTCTAAATACTGCTCTCTTTCTCTGTTTGTTGTCTGACAAGCTTCCCATTTTTTAAGGTCCGGATGAAATGTCAACTCTTCTACAGCACACTTCCTCTAGCCCTCATCCCCATGTCCGCAGGGGGTTTTTACGCAGCACTAGGATAACCTTTCCTATAGGATTCATTCACTCATTCATCAGTTACTCTCTCTTGTTGAACACTGAGCTCATCGAGGCCAGACATTCTGTCTTCCCTTTACCCCAGTGCTTATCAGGGCGCCTGACTAGTGCACTGTGGCCGTCAATGTGTATTTGTTGACTGACTGAGTGAAGGCTCCTCTATCAGCAGAGCCTGTGTGTCCTTTTGCCAGGAATGGTGAGGCATTTCTGTTGATCTGCCTTTTGGCTCCACACTGTAACCTCTAGAGGCAACTCAAGGCTTTCCATGGCAATACCCCCTCCCTCAACCCACCTGCCAGGAGAAGGGGCTTGGGTATGAATCAAGAACAAAATAGAATACCAAGACAAAATTAGCCTCTGCATTGGGGGTGCACTTGGAAGGAAGGATAGGAGACTGGGGTCCACACTTTTGGTTTTCTCCTTGGATCCTCCTCCTTTGGAACGTGGCCTGCTCCCCTGCTGCTGGTGTGATGAGACGGGCCTGGGGCTCCCTGGCTCTCCTTGTTGTGGTCCCTCTTGTGATCAGCAGTGGTGAACTTTGATCTGCAAACATTTTATGCTCAAAGGAGGTCATCGGCCCAAAGGAGGTTGTCAGCCCTATGTATCTACTCCAGTTGGAAAATTCCTTTATTTCAAAGCATCGGTACTGGAAAACAGATGATTGCTTTGCTTTAGCATTTGGGTTTACCTCTAATGAGGCATGCCTGTGTACAGGATCATAATGGACTCTTTGCTGTTATGTTGGAAGAGGCTGTCTTTTCAAAGGGGCCCTGTAGAAGATGTTTCAAGGGGCCCAGCTGTTATTGCAAAGGGATATTTCTGGTAAAGATTAACAAAGAATGTCTTCAAAGAAATGGGATCAACCTCCTTTACCTAGAACATTTTAAAAAATAGGCCACTAACAATCCAAATCATGGTGAATGGATAAACACAATGTGGTATACCCGTATAATACATCACTTCTTAGCAATAAGGAGGAACCACCACCGACACACGCAACAACATGGACGAATCTCAAAAACTCTATGCTGAGTGAAAGGAGCCAGAAACAAAAGACTACATGGTGTACGATTCTATTCATGTGAAATTTCTACAAAAGGCAAATCTGTGAAGACAGAAAGCAGATGAGTGTTTGCCCAGGGCTAGAGGTGGGAGTGGGCACTGATTTCACACGGCACAACATTTCTATTTGAAGTAAGGAAACTGTCCTAAAACTGGATTGTGGTGATGGTTATGCAGCTATATAAATTAACTAAAAATTGTTAAACTGTATACCTTTAATGGGGAATTATATGATATGTAATTTATGTCTCAATGAAGCTGCTAAGTGTGAGAAAAAAAGAAGCCAGACAAAAAAAATCACTGAAAAGCTCTTTTGCCAACTTAGGAAATGGATGGTAAAGAATAGTTGGGATTCCACAGCTCGCTGCTGATCTAGATTTGAGGTGTGCATCAGGCTTAAAATCTTTTTCCTTTTCATTTAACTACTCTGTCTTCTTGCCCTTGGAGAGGAGGAAATGGCACAGAATCCTCCTCCTGCTAAAGACAGTGGAATCGGGAAAGCAAAGCGAGAGGAACGCGTTTGGCTCCCCTGAGCTGCCTCACCCCCATGTAACCTCTTCTGCTCTGCTGGCCCGGCAGCGTCTTCAGCTCCTCTTTTAGCTGTGACTTTAGTCATCTGAGCACCGAGCACAAAGACCTAAATTATCAGTGTGAGCAAGTTCAAGCTACACACTTCAGCTCCAGTCTCTTAAAGACCCTTGTGCTTCCTTGAGAGACAGTCCTGAAGGGGCAGCTCTGAACCAGGACACGAGATGGGGGCCTGGCCAGCCTGAGGAAGTGCTTTGCCCGCCAGTTGCTGCTGTGACTGGTGGGGCGGCGGGTCAAGGAAGTCCAGACCGCTGAGAAAAAGTCAGGCCCACCAGGATGGACAAGGGAATAGAAATAAAGGAAGAGTAGAATAGAAAACCTCCTCATGACAATAGCTCGCATCTCTCTGTACTTTTTTATACTTTGCAGACCTCTTTCACATTATCTTACTTAACCCTCACAAGCTCCAGGCCAGATTGCCATTAATATCCCCAGGAAACTGAGGGAAAGAAGTAAGAGAATCAGTGACAGAGCTGGGGAGTCAAAGTCGGTCCTTTTGACAAATACCATATGATATCACTTATATGTGGAATCTAAAATATGACATAAATGAACTTATCTACAAAACAGAAACAGACTCACAGACATATGGAATAGGCTTCTGGTTGCCAAGGGGGAGAAGGGGTGGGCAAGGGATGGATTGAGAGTTTGGGATTAGCAGATGGAAACATGTATAGAACGGATAAACAACAAGGTCCTACTGTATAGCCCCAGGAACTAAACTCAATATCCTGTGATAAACCATAATGGAAAAGAATATGTAAAAGAATATATATATGTATAACTGAATCACTTTGCTGTATAACAGAAATTAATACAATGTTGTAAATCAACTATACTTCAATAAAATAAATTTAAAAAATTCAGCCCTTTTGAGTTTAATTAGGTATACTATGCTATACTATACTATATATGTGTTTATATATATACCTATATGGTATATGTACTATATATGTGTACGTATATATGTATATACATATCTGTGTGTGTATATGTATAGATTGATCTATCTATCTATCTATTGATCTATCATATATATGTGTGTATTAGGCCTGTTTTAAGCCTCTTACACTGAGTCTTCCCTACAACTCTGTGAAGCTGGTACAGATGAGGAAACTGAGGCACAGAGAGATTACTTTGCCTAAGGTCACATGGTGCCCAAGTGGCAGAGGTGTGATTTGAACCTACACCATCCAGTGTGCTTTTCATGACACCATGCTGCCTGCCTCCAGGCCTGCCATGTTGGTGAGTTTTGGATTTGATTTCTGGGTACAGACTACACTCAAATCCTGGCTCTCATCGCTCCAGCCTGTCATGCCTGCATTGCCTTCATCTGCAAGGACTTCGCTTTCTGCTATCATGGCAGCTCTCCTACAGTCAGTCTCCTAAACGCTTAGCAGTTTGTCTCACTCCCAGGCTTGGCTTCTGTTTCTGCTGCTGCCAGGATCATGGTACGGTCCCAGGAGGAACTGGAAATGCATGTGGATTTTACAAGCCTATGGATTTTTGAAGAGAGATGAGTGTTGATTTACTAGCTTCTCTGCATGTTGAAATGGTCTTCTGAAAACTTCTACGGATATATTTACATGGAAATCTCCCAACTAAAGAATGTACTGTAATACAAAGAAATTTGCTGCCAATATTGTTTTGTTGCAAAGTGACATTGAATCAGGTCTGAGTAAATATTGATGATTTCTTTTGAAATGTGACAGACTCATGACATGGTAATTAATTTTACTGTAGGCCGAATTCAGAATGACTTTGGTGATATATGAGTAGGTGTGTAAAATGTTTATAGGGCTTTCAAAAATAAGCCCAAGGCTTAAATCAAACCTTGACCAGACAACTGAGGAAGGATAAAATTGCAATTCTAATTTTGCTGGTAGAATTTCTGTGGGAAGCAAGGCGTTTTAGTGATTGATATTCATTGCAGAGAATCAGCACACATCATGTATTTTATGTACTGTTAGACTATTTGGAAACTTCAAATACACTTACTTTTCAAGAAATGCATGCATTGAGCAATGGTTAAAAAAGAAAGGCTAAGTTTAGAAAATTGGCTTTGGTTTACCGCAAAAGCTGCAAGGAACACATATTTCATAGTTCTCTGCAGTAGGCTAAAGGGTAGTGGCTCATCCGAGGCCTCCAATTTTGGGTGCTTCTTTTTCTCATCCCACATTGAATCTGTCAGAAAATCCTGCATTTTCTGCCTTTAAAATGTATCCAGAATCTGGCTACTTCTCACCACCTCCACGTCTCATTAGCACATGTCCAAGCCCCATCATCTCTCACCTGTACTGTAACATCCCCCTCCCTGGTGTCCCCCCTTCCCCACGGAATCCATGACTGACCTGGCAGCAGCACGATCGGGTTAGAGCATAAGTGAGTTCACGTCACTCCTCTGTCTCCACTGGCTTCCGGTCTCACTCAGACTATAAGCCAAATAAGTTCAGAGCCTACAGGCCCTGCTGGATCCGGCTCTTTCCTTGCTTCCTGTGTACTTCCCCCTGCTCACTCCTCCCTGTCACAGGCACCCTCCTGTCTCAGGTCTGCAGCTTTGGTCCCTCTATCTGGCGAACTCTCCCTCCTGTATCCTCCTGGCTGCATCCTCTCCTCCTCCAGGTTTTGTGCACGTCGCCTTCCCAGTGAAACCTCACGTGACCACCCTTTTAACATGTGCAACCCGCCCCCACCCCGCCCAACTCCCCGTCCCCCTTGTCTGCTTTACTCTGTTCTTTAGCACTTATCGCTATCTGACGTTATACATTTTAGTTATTTATTTTATCTAGAATGTAAGCTCCATGAGGTCAGGAATTTGGGTCTGTTTTGTTCACTATTGTATACCCCGTATCTACAGTAATGCCAGGTATATCGTAGGCATAAGAGAAAACACATAACTTACAGAATGGATGGATGGATGGATGGATGGAAAGGAATTTTCATCACTGCTGTGTAAGGGATAGGGGTTCTGAAAAAGGAGCCAAATGCTTAGTGAATGTTCTAGAAAGGACCATTGAAGGGGTGTGGAGACCTCTGGAATCTCAGTGTACGAGCTGCTGAATAATGGGTCAGTGGTTAGACTATTTCTATGGAATAATAGCAAATGTAGCAGCACCAAATGAACTAACTAGAAAGGATGTTATAAAGCTAATTCTAGAATCGGGGATGCAAGTGTAGAGAGAATAAAACTATACATCTTACACCTTACCTGAGTAACATGCAATCTAATTTAAAAATAGCTTTCTAAGTACAGAGCCCAGTTTCTTGTGCAACCCACAGAATGGTAACAGGGCCTGTGCATGCTCGGGACTCTTGATATTTCTCAGGAGATTAGTTTCTACAATGGAAACTGAGGAATTCAAAACCATAAATTAATGTACTCTTTTGCAGTTTACAAAGTACTGTTGAAAAATATCAATAAAATGGCTCACTGATTGAGCAATTATATAATCTTACACAATAATATGTATATTTATTGAGAAATTACCCTGTGCTAAGTGCTTTACTTCTAGCATCTCTCTTGATCCTTACAGGTTATTATAATTATCCCCAAGAGTGTATTCATTCAACAACATTTATTGAGCACCTCCTATGCCAGGCACCATGCTAGCCACCGAGGCTGCGAAACTGTATTGATTCTGCCTCAAGGAACCTACAGTCTTGTGAAGGAGACAAATGCAAAAGCATGAACTATTGCAGCCAATGGTGATATGTGTTGTGGAGCAGGATGAGGCATAACTACATCATAAGACCTGTGGGAAAAAGGAACAGTAGCTTAAAAAAAAATCCCATTATCCCCTTCCTCAATCATGTATGGTTATTTGTTAATTTCCTTTTTTGTCTTATGAATGGACTTTTCCAGGGAAGTCAATTAATCTATAACCACTATTTTTATTTACAATGCCCAGAAATTAGATTAGTGGCTGTCCTGTGGCTAAGGGTGAGGGAGAGCTGATGGAAAACCTTGCGCATCTCTTCCTTTCCCTTTTAGAGGCTTTCCAAAGAAGTCTTTGTTACCATGATGCAAGGTTTGAGGTCTCTTTGTAGGTGACCTGACTCAGAGGGGGATCAAAACCCCAACAACCTACCCACAGACGTGGACTCCAATGCCACCTAAATCTATGAGGACATGGCCCTGGTATCCCCGAGTGGAGACTGGGCAGCTCAGGAAGTGCAAAATGTTCTATCGGGGATACAGGAAGAAAATATTGGAATGTTTGCATATATCTTAACTAAAAATAAGAAAGGAGTCAAGCTTTAATTTCATTTAATACACACAGTGATCCATACATGCTTGTTTGGTCTGTATGTCTGTTGGTCCCATGTCACACAGAACGTAAGGGGTCTCCTGAGGCACACTGAGTGTCACATGTACACACGTGCATGAACACACACACGGGCTGATGGTTGTACCTTCCTTCACTCATCTGCTTTCAGAGTATTATAATATTCTCATTTGCACTCCTTGTGAGGATATACAGATTGCACTGTTTTGTTTTAACTAAATGAACCCTCACAAAATGGAGGAGTAGCTTAAGAACCCTGCAAAGAAAGAAAGAGTGTGTTGAAGATAACACAAATCCAAGTAAACAACAAGAAAATGGCACTGTCCCTAATCTGATATATGCTTACTATCAGATATATTATGAAGTGAGAAACAAGGACCATCTAATCAGATCAGACAATAAGTTGGCCAAAACAAGTTTAGAAATTATCCAGAGGACAGTGCCTTTTTCTCCACTGGCGTTTACGATAAACCACACTCTAAGTGTATATTAAGCCTTGAGATATTAGCAAATGATAGAGGTACACTTACCTATAACTTATAGATAAATAAATATAGGACTTATATTAGGTACATGTACAAATATTTTTACTGCTGAAGTTGTGTGATTGAAAAAGATTGAAGGCCACTGTATTAGGGAACTAGACTTGCTTTAAGAAATCCTGGCCCTTTAAGGTAACGTTCTCTGTCACGTGGGCAGAAGCAGGTGGGTGGTCTGCGTGGACCCGAGATCAAGGACTTGTTGCTTATTTACTTACAAGCTGCATTTTTAAACAACGCTATCTGCATGCTGGTATTCCCTGAAGAAGCTTCCTGTGTGCTGTGAGCCTTTGGAAAAATAATTCCATATTTTATAACAACCATTGAAAACTGTACGGTACCCGGAAATACTGAAGTGTAGTTTTATATAATTTTTTCTTCATCTTGTGAGATTTAATTTATATTTTTAAAGTCTCCTGTCTCCTATATGTGTTATTTTTGTTTGTGTCTTTTCTTAGTCTGACAATGATTTTTCTTTCTGGGGAAGAAAATTTACATAACTGCTCCATATTAAAACAGTGTTGCTTGGTGAGTCACGGTCGCAAAAAGTTCCTTTGGAGCATGTGACTGAATCTCTGCCTCAGACAATTTTTTTTTTTTTTTTTTTGCCATGGCCCTCTTTGACACCCTAAGCCCAGAAGCTCCCTACTTGCCTGGCCCCTGCTCTCCGAAGGCCACATCAGGTGTTACTGGCTTTCCCAGCTGCCTCCCGGTCCTCGAGGGTGAGAACAAACCTCTGGGGACAGGGCAAGAGGTCACCCTTTGAGCCATCCCTGGACCTTGTGAAGCAGGTGCCACTTAATTCTAGGAGTTGGAGGGGAGAGATGCACCAGTCTCCTGCCTCAGGCCTGGAATCTTGACCAGGGTGTGATGCGTTGCTATCAGTCTGCTCAAGAAGCATTTTTCCATGGGAGGTGGGGAGTTCAGTGGTTGAGTCACTCAAATTAGTCTCTGCTATTTGGGCACATTACTTAGCCTCATTGTGTGTCAGTTTTCTCATCTGTAAAATGGGAATAATAATGCCTATTTCATGGACTTGTGAAAGATGAAATGAGAATCCATATAATGCATTTAGCCCGATAGATATGTTGTTAAAAATGTGCGTTATTGTTATCATTATCACGTATTATATAACCAGGCTCAGTCTCCAGCTGAATAAGTGGTAGTGGTGGGGAGCTTCATGACTGAAGTAGAATTAAACTCTGACCATACCTATTTAGAGGGATGACCATCTCTCACCCTGAAAATAATAGGATAACAGGATTTCATACTATTTCTCCCACTTAAAACAATTTAAATATAGTTTATAAAAATAGGCTTTGGGAGCAGATAGACTTGGATTCAGAAACCAGCTCTGCCACTTACATGATCTTGGGCAAGTCACTTAGCCTCTGTGACAATCTGTACAGGGTTTTCATACAGTGATACTGAGTTTGAGAACATGATGTAAGCATGACATCCAGAAGAGTGTCTGGCGCTTAGTGGGATCCTCATATATTGTCCCTCTTCCCTTTCTTAATAGCCATTAAATAAATCAAGTAATAAATACTTATACTATGAATAATTAGGATATCTTTATTGTTCAGGGTCTTGAGGCCCATTGTGATACTGTGATATAAGAAGAAATATACATTTGGTTTTTGTCCCTGGCAGAGTGTTTCCTTGGGTTCTGTGAGCCATTATAGCAAATTATCGAATCCCAGGAGGGGGGTTGTGGGAAGCCCTGATTTGTAGCCAAGTTGGACAGAAGTGTGGGTAACCTGGGGACACACTACTTGCAATTGGTATCTGAAGTGGAGAACAGTCTTGTGGGACTGAGCCCTTAACCTGCGGGGTCTGCACTAACTCTGGGTAGTTAATATCAGAACTGAGTTAAATTGCAGGGCACCCAGTTGGTATCTGCAGAAAACTGGAGAATTGCCTGGTGTGAAAAACCCTCACATTTGGTGTTGGAAGTATTGTGAGTAGAGAAACAGTTTTCATTTACCTGTTAGGAATCTCCAATCAGATGGAGACACTTGTAGACATTGATAGAAGAATAAGCATTCACTGAACCCTACTATGTGCCATGCACTGGTTAGGCATTTTGTAATTTCATGTATTCTTTAAAACTCTCTGAGGAACATGTTAATAACACAACTTTATGGATGAGAGAACTGAAGTTTAGAGAATTTAAGACCTTGTCCCAAGTCAATCTGGTGGTGAAAGTCCACGCTGTTCCTACCTCCTGCTTCCCTGCATCGCCCCAGATCTCTGGACCAACAGCTACTACATCTCTAAGGGAGAACACCCCTCTAGTTACAGGCATTGGTGGTTAAACCAGAACCAGCATGATAAAGTGGTCGTTTGGAACTCTACAAGCCTAGGGGACACTTCATGTCAGCGGCATAACCCCGGGGGCCTTGGGTAAGAGGAATATGCCTAAATTTCCCCAGCCCCCAATCACAATAACTTCCAAGACACAGTCACCCAGCCAAAGCTTCCATCTAGCTCTCTTATTACCAACCCAGTGATGGCCCTGTCTATTTGATCCTTTAGTGGTGGAATTTGGGGCCAGTTCTCTTACTAGGGCACAGAACCTTGCTGTCAGGACCAGAGACAGCAGTTCTCTGGGATTTCATTGATGAAGTTCTGTTGGCAATCCAGGGCAGACTTTGTCAAGAAGAAAGATGGAGAGAGAAACTTCTGTAATGACCGCTAGCTATTAAATTTGACCACCCGCTGAAATCAATATCCCCTCAAGTTAATCCCAGACTGCCTAAGTCAGTTACAGTCAATTATAATTTACGTCACACAGGAGCCACTGGGAGGTACAGAGAAGCAGGGTGTGGGAAGGTAATGAGCACAGGCCCACATCAGGACCCAAGCAGATCATTTCTACACTCCTGGGACTGTTGCAGGATGAAGTTCCCAGCCTTCTTTTTAAAAATGAAAATACCCTTTTCTTCTGATTTTAAAATAATGCATGCATATTATGATTGTTGTTTTAAAATCAGACAGTAGGAAATGTTTAAAAAAGCAAAAATTTAAAAAAGCAAATGAAAATCTCACCCTTACTCCTGCCAACTAGTAATAACATTCTGTAAATCCTTCCAAACATTTTTTTTGTTCGTATACCTCTAGCCTCCCCCTCCAATAATTGTTTTAAAAACAGGACTGTATTGTGATTTTATTTTATCACTTCTAACATATCATAAGTATCTACCCAAAGAATACAGATCTCTGTTGCTGTTTTAATGGATTTATGATATCCATTATAGAGATGTACCATAATTTGCTTAGCTATTCCTCTCTTAAATGGTTTCCAGTTGCCATGATGATAAAGAAAGCTGCAACAAACACACTGGTACATCTTTGGTAAATATTTTATCCTGTGGTCATTAACCCTGAACTTGAAATACCACAAGACTTCAGGAACCTCAACCTTACCTATGTGCACTCCCTTGATAAATTATGGCTAAAACATTCATTCACTCATTCATTCATTCAACAAGCATTTATTGGGTGAACATGTTGTTCCAGACACAGGCCTATGCTCTGTGGATATGCAGTGAGTAAAACAGACAAAAATCTCTGCCCTCAGAAAGCTTGCATTTAGAGGGATGAAATTAATGATAAACAAAATAAATGATATTGTGTAACAAGGTGGCAAGTGTTAAAGAGAAAAATAAGCAAGAAAAGGGGAATTTCTTCTACAGTCATTCAGCATTTATTCTCTCTATCATCATGCTATTCAGTTTAATTCACTAAACATCTGTTGAGCCCCTACGTTATGTTCTAGGTTACTGTTCTAGGTATTGGGAATGGGGCATGTAGAGCTGAATGAAGTATGAGTCCTAGTGTAGAGAAGCTCACAATTATTTTCTTCCTTGTGACTTAACCATTTCATCTGTGTGTGTTTTGTCTTCACAACTAGATTAGAAAACCCTCAAGGGCAAGAGTCTGTGTTTTATACTTCTCTTGTGTTCTCCTGAGCTTTTAGCATAATGTTTCTTTTTAACAGAATTAATGGTTAATAAGTGCTTGTTATGTATTGTACTTGTGAAATAGAAATGGCGTTGGTCAGTTCAAACTGATATGGCTCCTGTGGGAAGGAGGATAAAGAGCTTTTTAATTTTTATTTCAAATTATTGTGATGCCATTAATGATATATAGAAGGCAAAATACATAGTAAACTTAGAGAAGATAGTAGAGCCCAGAATCAAATCTAAAATATTTTTCCACTTTTAATATAAACTGTGTTTTCCAGAAAAAAAAAAACCACACACATAAATTGGGGAAAAAAAAAAAAAGAAATGGTGTTGGTGGTTTTGAGAGATGACAAACTGGGTTCTGATGAGCCAAGAAAGATTCAGGGTGAAAAAAAGGCACTGATTAACATCCAAGGTTAATGAGAAAGCTACCTATTTAGATCATGATGTTGGCATTAAAAAAAAAAAAAACTTGCTCTAAATCATGCATTAATTAAGTATAGTAATACAGATATGTTAATGTTAAATATAGTAATTTTAGCTCTATTGTGCAAAGTCGGTTGAACAAGTAATACCATTTTTGAAAGAAAAGCAAACCAAGCAGAGACACGTGCTGGGATTTCATCTGGCTCTGTGTGGCTTGTTTAAACTGCCCCCCACATCGGACTAATGCACACCAAACCCTGCCTGAAGGGGGCGCTCTAACACTCACTTGCAGTTCAAGGCCTTCGCTCTGTAAATTCCCTCAGTTCTTCCAACAGACCCTTGCTTTGTGCTCTTTCCCACTTTCCTGGCTACCTTCAGGCAGTTTCATCTCTCATTAAAAAAAAAAATATCCCTGCCATACAAAGTAGGTAACTCTAAAAGTATGAAGTGGTGCAGGATAAGACAGATTCCATCTATCACGATGGAATGCCTAATATTTGTCAGGGATTGTATCCTGCCAGCTACATATATTATTTCTAATTCTCAAAGCAACCTTGCAAGAGGAGCAATATTGTCCCCATTTTGCAGAAAAGGACTCTGAGGCTGAGAGAGGTCACAGTGTAAGTATGCACACTGCTCTCTGTAGCTGCCTTTATTTGTCTGTTTACTTATTATTAGTACCATCATATTATTGTCATAGTTGATGTCATTCTGGCAGAAGTAGTATAATTTTAAAATATTTCTCTTTAAATTTAACACTCATTTCTCCCCCATGGCTTCTCTCAACAAAGACTCTGCCCATCCAGGCTTGGAGGGTTTCAGTGAGGACCTGTAGGCTCTTTCTGGTATTTTCTGGCCTAGCCCTTTGAGCTGAGCAAGACCTGGAACAGGTAAAGCTCCCACCAGGCAGATCCCAGCTGCCTGCAGGACCAGGTAGAGCTTTTGACTCAATTCTCATCCTTTAAAAAAAATTTTTTTCTAGCTTTATTGAGATTAATTGACATGTAACATTATGTAAGTTTAAGGCATACAATGTGATGATTTAATACACATATATATTGTGAAATGATTACCACAATAAGGTTAGTTAACACCTTCATCATTTCACATAAAATTATCTTTTTTTGTGTGTGTGTGGTGAGAACATTTAGGATCTACTCTCTTAGCAACTTTCAAGTGTATAATAAAACAGTATTGTTATCTCTAATCACAATGTTGTGCATTAGATCTCCAGAACTTATTCATCTCATAACTGGAAGTTTATACCCTTTGACCAATATCTCCCCATTTCCCCCAACTCCCAGCCCCTGGCAATGACCATTCTATTCTCTGTTTCTATGAGTTTGGCTTTTGTAGATTCCACTTATAAGTGAGATCATACAGTATTTGTCTTTCTCTGTCTTATTTCACTTAACATAATGTCCTCAAGTTCCATCCATGGTGGCACAAATGGCAGGATTGCCTTCTTTGTTGTTGAGCCTTCCTTTCTGATTGCATTTTTCCTGGCACACCCCAGATGGTGGGAGCCCCTGGGAATAAATAAATAGTTAACCTTTCAAGACACCATCTGCAGAGTGATATAAAAACCTCAGAAAGAAATGGACCTTTTCCCAGTGTTCACCACAGCACTTGGGGCCCAGTAGGTACATAATGATTTTTGAGTGGACAAATGACACTATTTACAGAAGTGTCTTACTAACTTTTGAAGCCTTTCTCACGGAATACAAACATAAATTTCAGAGTGGCTATTGTCTGGACTAACATGGAAAACTATGAAGACAAAATTATTGAGTCCAATCAGCAAAGTGGCTGACTATGCCGAACTGAGGCCTAATTTAGGGGAGAATTCCTTTAAAAAATTAGCAAAAAGTTATTCTCTTTAGTATAAAAACTTCTGCCATTTCCCTAGAGTCAATCGTGGCATCAGGGAGAAGTCAACTCTATATTTTTGACCTCTGTGGTTCTATTATCAAATCCTTCTTTCTTAAAAAAAATTTAAAATTATGTAATACATATGTATTATAAAAATAGTAGAAAATACTGACAAGTATGAAGAAGAATTGTACATCACTAATAATTCCACCACCCATAAGTAATCACAACTAACATTTTGGTGTATTTCCTTCTCCCATTTTCCCATGCATGTAATGTATATGCATTACAACAATGAAAACACACATGCAGTTTTGCATCCTGCTTTTTCACTTAAAATAATACAGTATTTCCCCATATCATTAAATATCCTTAAAATCTTGTTTTTAGTGGATGTAGAATATTTTATTGTATTTTTTAATTTTATCGCATAATTTATCATGGACTTCGTCAGGCATCGTTCTGACTCTTTGACTGTATAAAGGCCCCACAATGGATAGCTTAGTGTGTAGTTACTGTACACACCCATGGTTACTTCCTTTTGATCTTCTTCTCATTTTTAAACTCCAGACTCAGCTACTTCTAAGGCAATAATTTTTAACCAGTGAGACATGGCCCCTCGGATGGGATGGCAAAGAGTAGGATACGTATAATTTGAAAAGCCTTACTTGAAATTTCCATTGTATTAATCTTTTATTAAGATATTTAACTGTTTGGAAATTATATAGCAAAATGTGGGATTTTATTTTTCTAATGGGGGAATGGGTTAAAAATGCACATTCATTCAAAAATACTTATTGAACACTTACTGCATGTGAGGCCCTGTGCTAGACCCTGGGGATCCAGCCATGAAGAAGACAGGCAGGCTGAGAATACATACTAAAGTTTGCATATAACACTTTTAAAGCCTCTAATGGCCCGTACAGATCATTTTTTTTTCCCTTTGTCAATGTTGTTTGGAGCAAATCAGATTTGTGCTGAGATTAAAAGGGATTCTATATGTTAAGTGCCTAGCAGAGTGCCTGGAATACAGTAGGTCTTCAGTAACTGCAACTGCCCTCCACCTTCCCATCCCCTCAAAACGAAGGTTTCTTTCATGTTGGTGGTTGTGCTGAGTCTCACAACTCACTCTGAGACCCAGCATGGGGATGGCCGCTGGCCAGAGCTCTTCTCTACAAACACAGAATCTTGGCATCATCAACACCAGACTCTTTCTAAGCTAAAACCAATATGACTTGGTTTGAAGGGTCAGTAATTTATAGACTTTGGGGTTCAATACTATCCTGTGATCCTGGGTGGTAGGGCTTCTGTGAAATGTTCTCTTTGAAATCATAATGGAAATTTGGGGGTCATTCAGTATTACCTTTGCATTTTATATCACTATTAACTCTCCCTTTAAACCTCAGAGTTGCTGATGCTCAGTTTCTCAGGATCATTTCTTGCTTTGGGAACAACTTCTCATAACCTTGAAAGAGATTTGGCCATTTGGGGGAAGATGGAAAGGTGATGTGATGAAAAAGGAGGATGAAAACTGTCTTCCTTTGATAGGCCAACTCTCCCCACTCCCCACAGAACTCAGGGGAGAAATACAAGATTATTTGGGAGAGTCAAGTTCTCATTGTGAATTTTTTTCTTTTCCTTAAGCATACAACCCATCCATTTTCTCGGAAGGAATCTTGTCTCTTATGTACACTGTTTTTCAGCGTGGGTCTGCTGCAAACCCAGCTGGATAGCCAGGCAACCCTGCAGAAGTTCACCCAGCAGGTCAGTGGCTTATTTTGTGAAAGTTCTAGTTGGTCCTGGTGACCCATAACTTCTTGAAGATATTGTCCTTACAGACTGAAAGTTAAAAAAATCATTTTCTGGCCTTGATGAAGTGAACCAAAGACATATGTTTAGAGAGGCTGTTGAACTCAGAACTAGGTTATAAGTAAGGAAAAATATTATCTACCTCTTCTTACCTCCTCTATTACACTTGGTATCCTAGATATATTTGTTTCTCTTTCTTCAGGGAATTTAAAATTAAAAAAAAATCTTTTTGAAATCCCATCATAATACCATGTTTCCTAAAGTAAATCTAACCTAGCATGAAGAAATTATTAACCAAGTTTCTTTTATCCACATTAAAGAGTATTTGAAACATTGATCTTCTGACCACCCTTGATAAATCACGGCCATCTGATAAGTCTCCAAGGTGGACTTACTACTAGTTGAGTACATGATATACTCTGTACTTCAAAAGAGCAAGTTTGGACAGACACAGAGCTGTAATGGAAAATGAAGCAGAGGGATTTATATGCCTAATTAAAGTAGCAAACTCTCAAATCCAGACCCATAAATTGACTTTTAGAGTTCTGATTGCTGAAGAGTTGCAAATAAAGCAGTTTGAGGTGAGAGATCATTTTTCCAGAAGCAGGTGAGCCCAGTGATTTAAAAATGGAAAGCTTTTACTCTTAGTAATTTCACTTACAACGAGAGTATAAATTTTATCTGAATTATAACTGTATATAAATCTGATTTATGAAAATCTGTCAAAAGAATCCTAGACTCTAAGAATCAGTGGCAGATATAGCTTGAGAATCATAGGATTATTTAGCTAATAAACTCTAAAGTATATAAGGCGTAGAATTTAAAATTTGTTGTGTTTGGATAAAGTTATATATAAATAAAAAAAGGAATCTGGAAAAGTACTGGACCTCAAACAAGAGTAAGAAGTTGCATTCACTGGTGTCATTCACACAAGGCCATAATACATTTGTTTTCTCTTTCATTCTGTCGTTCTGAAAATATTTTTCTGATTGATAGCTGGTTATCATGTCCTGTGTTGCTCCATTTTATTATCATTTTGGGCCTTTCAAAGGATAAAAGTGCTTTTTAATCACATCGGTAACATAAACCATAATGACATATTTTTTTCCTTCACAAATGCGTTAAGACTGTGAGTGCCTTACTATCCTGTGAGCTCCTTTCGGACAGAACCATGCCATTCTGCCCTGGGTGCCCAGCTCCGAGTTCAGGGTGTGGCTGCATAAACATGAGTTCACCCTCCTACACTGTTGGTGGGAATGTAAGTTGGTGCAACCACTATGGAGAAGACTATGGAAGTTCCTCAAAGAACTAAAAATAAGAGTTCCTGTATGATCCAGCAATCCCGCTGCTGGGCATCTATCCAGACAAAACTATAATGCAAAAAGATACACACATCCCTACGTTCATAGCGGCACTACTCACAATAGCCAAGACATGGAAACAATGTAAATGTCCATCGACAGATGAATGGGTAAAGAAGATGTGGTACATATATATAATGGAATTTTAGCCATAAAAAGAATGAAATAATGCCATTTGCAGCAACATGGATGGACCCTGGAGATTATCATACTAAGTGAAGTAAGTCAGACAGAGAAAGACAAATATCATATGATATCCCTTATATGTGGAATCTAAAATATGACACAAATAAACTTATCTATGAAACAGAAACAGACTCACAAACACAGAGAACAGACCTGTGGTTGCCAAGGGGGAGGGGTTTGGGGGGATGAAGTGGGCCTTTGGGGTTGGTAGATGCAAACTATTATATATAGGATGAATAAAAAACAAGGTCCTAATGTATAGCACAGGGAGCTATATTCAATATCTTGTGATAAACCATAATGGAAAAGAATATAAAAAAGAATATATATATATGTGTAACTGAATCACTTTGCTGTACAGCAGAAATTCACACAACATTGTAAATCAACTATACTTCAATAAAAAATAAAGTAAAATAAAAACACGAGTTCACATGAATTAAGGGAACCAGAACATCCTGGGCATTCCTTGGTCATCCCTGAGCCTGAGGAAAGCAATCGATTGGGTTGTCCTGTCAGCTGGGAAGTATCAGAAACCGTGCTGGGGACAGTTGTGGAATTTGGAGGTTTCGGATCTTCAGTACCACAAGGGCCTCATTTTTTGTAAAGTGAGAAAGAGATTTGGAAACGGAGAACCTGAATAGACAAAAATGTAGAACGCAGGAAAAATTCCTAGAGAGTCGATAAACTTGGCTGCAGAAAAGAAATGTGATCCTTCCCATACAGCAGAAAGTCTTCAGCTGGTCTCCTTCCAGGTTGAGCAATTCCCTGCCTGCCGGAGGGAAGAAGGATGGCTGGGCGGAGCTAATGGGCTCCCTATTATCAGCTGTAAACTAAACGCATATTTGCTTCCACAAATATTTGGCACGTGAGTAGTAAGCAGGGAATAATGATCGGGTCCAAATTAGTCATCTGCTCCTCTGTAAGTGGCAAAGTTAGCATCAGCTGATGCAGTCAGTGAGAATCAGGTCTGATACAATCAGCAGGGGACACACCCTCAGTGACTGCAACAAAAAGTTCAAGGTGGCCTGTTTGGGATGAGAAGAATCCACTTGAGGTTGTCCTCCTGCCCTTCAGCACTGTCCCCTCTGTAGTTAGCCCTCAGACCAGCTCCCAGCCCTGCCCCCTTCAGCTCTTTAAACAGCCCTGCTCCTCCGCAGGACCTCACAACTACTTCTCATCACCCTGGCAATTGCAATGAGAACCCAGGAATCACTTGCCGGGGTACGCCACAGCCTTTACCAGAGTGCCCTGGACAACCCCACTTTCTTTTTCTCGAATATTCCAGTCTGTCCTGTTAATACACTAGTTCCATACTCTAGACAGACTTGGATTTGAATTTGCAAGACAAGTTGAAGAAGATAACGAAGCTCTTTAAGACTCAACATCCTCATCTCTAAAATGTAGGGTGACCACCCATCCTGGGTTTGCCTAGGACGCAGGACTTTCAGCGTCAAAACCAAGAATGTCCCAAACAAACCAGGATGAGTTGGTCATCTTGCTAAAACAGGAATAATAACATCTCATTTCTTGAGTAGGCGAAATGTAATATTGTTTGCAGAGTATCTGCCAGGAGTAAGTATTCAATAAATGCCAGCCTCCTACCTTCCTTAATCAATTAAAAGTATTTGTGAAATAAGGGTTTGTGGAACACCTGCCAGGTACCCTTCTAGGTACTGGGGGGCTGTGATCAAGTGAGGTCTGAAACACAATTCCTCTCTTCAAGGTGCTCACAATCAGGTTGGAGATATAACATTAATGCATATGAAATTGATATTTTATTTACTTATACTTTTATACTCCATTTCTTTCCCAAAAAAGACTGGAGGAAGCTCAGAATAAATGATACAGATACATGAAAATAAGAGTGAAGGACGACAGCCACATAATTAGAGAGACAGTGGTGGAACAATTATACTAGAAACCCAAGTCTAAGGAAAGCTATTCCAACTGAATCCAAAACAGCCAGGAACAAAACAAGAATAACACAGAGCAGACTGAATTAAACAGTAAATTATATGGTATCAGTTTCAGAAGTTCAAGGTAGCGGTCTAAAAGTTCAAGGTGGAGTTCAGTGATGATTTCCCTCAAACCAGCTGCAGTGATTATGGGCAGGATGACCCCTGCATGCCTCCGTTTCCTCTCAAAAACAGGGAGAATGCTTCTCGTGACAAGACATCAACTATCAATAATGCATGTGTGTTTCCAAACTCTCCCCTTCTCCTGCCCACTAGGGAGGCTGTGTTGCCCAAGTTTCTCCCAAGGCACAGGAAAAAGAGCAAAGGCCTGGGGGCAGAGTTTAGGAGAAATTTTTTCTCAAGAATTTAGGAGAAGAGAGAAGAGAGGGAAGGCTGTGGTGGGTGAGGGAAATAGATGAAAGAAGATTTTTAGGAAGTGTTGTCCAGAGTCATATATTCCCTTTATGGTGCTTGAGTAATTTTGGAAATTTCTTTTTAGCTGGCAGACTGTCTTTCTTTGATCCCAGCCCCACTCTGAGATGTGAGCTGACGGGTGAATGAAGGAGAAGGCACTTTGCAAAGGCCACGTTTGAAGCTGGATCTGAATCCTCTCCTAGCAGCTCAGACCCTCTGCTTTTGCTCTTCAGTCAAAAAGGAAAAATGCAAAAGACTTGGACAATTGGGATTCTGGCTCATTGGTTTCATAGTTGTATGTCTATGGACAAGTTACTTACCCTGTCAAATACTCAAATTCCTCATCTGTAAAATGGATTATTTGAAGAGAAATAAGATAATGTATTTGCATATAAAACCCTTAGCACAGTGCCAGGCCCTCAGTAAATGTCAGTTCCCTTCCTTCCTTCCCCTTTTGCAATCCCGTCTTTTTATGATGAGTAATTGACAGTAGGTGGAAAATTCATTCCTCCTGGACCAGCCCTGTACAAAGCTGAAAGTCCCATGTCTCTCTCCTACCTAACTCTTCATCCAGCTACTCTCCATGCCTCCCAGGTACACCCACCTAGGAGTCTACTTATCCAGAGATCTGCCTTTCCTGTGTCTGTCCCTTGGGTTTGCAATTGCTCCTCCAGGGCAGTGACCACAGCTTTCTAACTTGATGGGTAGTGTAGAGCACAAAATCAGACAGATGCTGTAACAGAACAAACCCTTCTATTGCTCTGCCATTGTTTTATGACTCTCATCTTTCCTCTACTTCATTCCCATGGTCTGGATCTAATACCTAGAATGGCTCCAGTTCTGAAGCTTAATATCCAACTTTCTTTCTGATAACAGCATCCCACCCTTGCAGCTCATTCACTCCCTTAACACACACTTTCAACCCCAGTGTGACCTGTGGTTCCAGAACTGCTCATTTGGCCCCCAACTCTTTTCTCCCTTTGGCTCTACTTCTTTTCTTACCATGATCCATCACTTCAGTTGTTCTCTCACCATTTCCCTTTACCTTCGTACCCCATGGTTGTCCATCTACTCCAGAACAGTCAGCCCTGGATCAATCCAGCCACTTACACTCAGGCCAATGAGCTCTGCTAAGGAAAATTGCATCACCATACAAATTCACACTTTCCAACCTCCCAGGGCTCAGTGCTGCTGGAAATCCTCCATGTGTCTTAGTGTTTCTCCCATCTCCTTAGCAACTACTCCATATTCCACTTTTTTCCTTAAATCTACCCTTCCATCTTCCTCTGTCTCCTCAATGACCTTGCCCCTTAGTTCTATGGTGGGAACTGAGGGCTTCTTTCAAGGTCTTCCTTGCACCCCTTAGCTGCTCAGAGATTTCAGCCTGGACCATCCTTTTCCTCTTCTTAATTCCCTCAGTGGAAGATGATCTCATTCCATCAATCATCCCAGATTTCTTTATTAAATTTCAGATTGTTCCACTCGATTGGCCCTGTTCCTTCAGTGTGTAAATTTGCTCACTTTTTTCTCCTCGAAAAATTCCTGTCACCACATTACTTACTCTTATCCCCAGTTATTGTATTATGGGGCAGGAGCAAAAATGTTAACAAGTGAATATCCACAGACTCTTCCCTTAATCCACCCTCTAATGAGAGTTCTGTCATTGCCATCTTGGCCTTTCCTCTCCCTCCTTCTGCAGGGGAAGGATTGTCTTTGTCTTTCCTGCTGTTGCAGAATCTGGGCAATGAGGCAAGAGGGGACTAGAAGGAACTCAGAGCAGCTGAGTGGATCTGCATGGTAAACAGCTGTGCCAAAGATGAGGAGGAAGATAAGAGAACTTGCCTGAGTGGGGTTTCCATAAGCATTTTAAGGGAAGAGATGGAGGTTTTAAAAAATGTAGACTCTCAGGTACCACAGTAGACTCATTGAACCAGAATATGCATTTTTTTCTTCATGATATAGATTTAACAAGATTCCCTAGGTAATCTGTACATTAAGGTTTGAGAAGCACACACAAATTAACTAGAAACAGACCATAGGTATAAATATGAAAACCTAAGAATATCAAACCTCTAGAAGAAAATATAGGGGAAACACTTATGACCTTGGGTTGGGCAAAGAGTTCTTAGGTATAACAAAAAACAGAGCAAACAAAAAACTATGATCCATAAAAAGAAAAAAATAGATAAATTGAACTTCACCAATATTAAAAACTTTTTTACACTTCAAAAGACATGATTAAGAAAATGAAAAGACAAGCCACAGATTGGGAGAAAATATTTGCAAGTAACATATCTGATAGGAGACTTGTATCCAGAATATATAGAAAACTCTCAAAACTCAACAATAAAAAGCTAAAACAATCCAAATTAAAAATGGGCAAGAGATTTGAATATACATTTCACTAAAGAAGATATATGAATGGCTAATAAGTGCATGAAAGCAAGCTCAACATCATTAGTCATCATGGAAATGCAAATTAAACCACAATTAGATACCACTACATACCCTCTAGAATAGCTATAAGCAAAACAGTTGAAAAGACCAAGTTTCATGCCAGTGGGAATATAAAATGGCATAGCCACTGGAAAATAGTTTGGCACATTCTTCAAAGTTTACATATAAACTTAAGATAGAGCCCAGAAATTACACTCCTAGGATTTTACTCAAGAGAAACAAAAATGTGTATCTACACAAAGATATGTATATGATAGTTCATAGAGGCATTATGCATAATAGGCGAAAACTTGAAACAGTTCAGTTGTTTATGAAGGCAGGAATGCATGAGGAGCAATGACTCTAGAAGTCACTGTCATCAGTAGCCAGTCAGGACAGGTGCACAGGTGCTTAGCACTTTCCAGCACGCCTTTGCTTCCTCCTCTCCATGTCCAGCTCATGTCCCCAACTGCTAGCTCTACTGACCAATAGTGGCCCCAGGCCCACCACCAGACACTTGACTGGACCCATGGAAGCTCCAAAGCTTCCCCTAGACCTACCCACGAGGCTCCCTTCATAAGTGGTTGGACGTGTCTGGCTTCTCAGATTGATTGAGTGACTCTTCCCCTGATCAGCCAATATCACTTTCAGGCCTTTACTTCCCCAGCTCCTTGCACAACTGTGAAAGGTCTTATTCCTATAATAAATCCTTCTTCCCATAACACCAGTCACTCTGTTCCCCTGACTGAACACTGTTATTGGTACCAAAAGTGGTTCCAGGGGAACAGAATCTTAAGGGTAGGAATATGGAATTGGTTCACTGATCTGACTAGATTTAAAGGCATTAAAGACTCTGTTGCTAATGGTAAAGTGGACACTGGTAGTCCACAGCATTTAAGTAAAGTGGCAAACTTACATGACCACCTGTAATCACCTGCAATCAAGCTCCTAGGAAAAACAAGGCATTGAGTATTAAGTGGCTGCTGCCACAGAAAATTAGAGTGCAAATAAAAATTGTAAAGAATTTGGTTGCTTTTAAGTACACTGGCGAACTTGGGTAAAGAAAATGATGAGCTGAATGCTCTACATGCCCAGATCCAAGTGATAAACCAGAAAGCCCTGAAAGAAACTTTGTCTTCTGTGGGTTCAGGGCCAAGATTTCTGAAATCCAAACCCAAGGTCTAATCTTGAAGGTGGCTGAGTTACAAGGCAAAAAGAATTTACATCAGTGAATGTACTGAAAACCATTGAATCGTATGCTTTAAAGGGGTGAATCATACAATATGTGAATTATTGGGTTGGCCAAATAGTTCATTCGTTTTTTTCCATAAGATGGCTCTAGTAGTAATTAGTTGTCTTTAACTTCATTGAAAAGTTTTGTTAGATTGTATTGTGACAGTTGTCACATCAGCGTGCATTTAAAAAAAAGACTTATCAAAATTGGTGCATTTTTGTGTAGCCAGTTTAATATTGAAGATGGAAGAAAAAAAGCAACGTTTTCAGCATATTATGCTTTAGTATTTCAAGAAAGGTAAAAATGCAACTGAAATGCAAGAAAAAAAGATTTTTGCAGTGTATGGAGAAGGTGCTGTGACTGATTGAACGTGTCAAAAGTGGTTTGTGAAGTTTCGTGCTGGAGATTTCTCGCTGGACGATGCTCCACGCTCAGGTAGACCAGTTGAAGTTGATAGCAATGAAATCGAGACATTAACTGAGAACAATCAATGTTATACCTCACGGGAGATAGCTGACATACTCAAAATATCCAAATCAAGCGTTGAAAATCATTTGCACCAGCTTGGTTATGTTCATTGCTTTGATGTTTGGGTTCCACATAAGTTAAGCAAAAGAAAACCTTCTTGACTGTATTTCCGCATGTGATTCTCTACTTAAACATAATGCAAATGTTCCGTTTTTAAATCTAATTGTGACGGGCGATGAAAAGTGGATACTGTACAACAATGTGGAACAGAAGAGATCATGGAGCAAGTGAAATGAACCATCAACAACCATACTAAAGGTTGGTCCTCATCCAAGGCATGTGATGTTGTGTATATGGTGGGATTGGAAGGGAGTCCTCTATTATGAGCTCCTTCCAGAAAACCAAACAATTAATTCCAACAAGTACTGCTCCCAGTTAGACCAACTGAAAGCGGCACTCGATGAAAAGCATCCAGAATTAGTCAACAGAAAATGCATAATCTTCCATCAGGATAACGCAAGACCACATGTTTCTTTGATGACCAGGCAAAAACTGTTACAGCTTGGCTGGGAAATTCTGATTCATCCACCGTATTCATCAGACATTGCACCTTCAGATTTCCATTTATTTCGGTCTTTACAAAATTTTCTTAATGGAAAAATTTCAATTCCCTGGAAGACTGTAAAAGGCACCTGGAACAGTTCTTTGCTCAAAAAGATAAAAAGTTTTGGGAAGATGGAATTATGAAGTTGCCTGAAAAATGGCAGAAGGTAGTGGAACAAAAGGGTGAATATGTTGTTCAGTAAAGTTCTTGGTGAAAATGAAAAATGTGTCTTTTATTTTTATTTAAAAACCGAAGGCAATTTTTGGTCAATCCAATACATCTTTCAAAAGCTATTACCAAAAAAACCCACAAAAATTTACAACCTTGCAAGTTTTTCTGTTAAAGTTAGGGCATTGATTGGGAAGAGAAGGATTCTGAAAATTGGGAGGGGGACACATGGGCAGCTTCTGATGAACTTGAGGACTTCAGACTCTAAATTCTGCCAAGCCTCCTGTGTCAGCAGAAGCAATCCTTCCTTCCCCTGTCTGAGGAGGTCAGCCTCCCCATCTCAGACTCCATAATGATCTCTCCTAAAGTGGGTGACTTGCAGGGGACTGTTGATTTCCCTTAGGACCTACCCCTACCCTAGACCCTTTCCCTGTCCCTCTACAGTCACTGATGATCTCATGCAAGCTCATGGCTTTAAGTGCCATCTCTATGCTGATGACTCAAATTTATAGCTTCAGTTCAGACCTCTCTCCTGAACTCCAGACTCATATATTCAACTGCTTTCTTTAAATCTCTGCTTGGATGCCTAATAGGCATCTCAAAATTAACTTGTCACAAGGGACCCCTTTTAGTTTCCCTCCCCCAACTTGCTCCTCCACGGCTAAAATTCTTGGTGTCGTTCCTTCCCTCTTCTCTTTCTCTTACACCCACATCTAATACATTAGTCAATCCTTCAAAAATATCTCCATAAGTTACTACTTCTCGTGGTCGCCGCTGCCATCACCTGGCCTGAGACTTTTTTTATCATCTGTCACCTGTGTTTTTGGAGTGACCTCCTAGCTGGTCTCTTGCTTCTAGCTCTGCCCCCTTTCAGTCTATTTCCAACACAGTAGCCGCGGTGATCCTGTCAAAATGCAAGTCATATAGCATTACTCCTCTGCTCAAAACCATGTAACAGCTTCCCAGTTCCCTCAGGGTAAAAGCTAGAGTTGTTACAATGGTCTACAGGACCCTAGATGATCTGCCCTCCTCTACCACCTCACTCCACCGAGCCACACTGGCTGTTTCAGGGGTTCTTGAATGTGCTGGGTTTACTTCACCCCAGGGCCTCTGCTCAGAATGCTCGCCCCCCAGATAACCATGCCCCTTGGGTCTCAGGGTTTCTCAGCACTTTCCCAGTGAGCCCTTCCCTGGCCACCATATTTAAACTCTCAAACTCTCTCCACTCTTCATGTTCCTATCACCTCTCCTGTTCATGTCTCTTCCTATTACTTACCACTCTCCCACATACTACATATGGGCGGGGATTTTCATCCCCCCCCCCCCACTGCTATATCCCCAGTGTCTAACACTGTGCCTGGCACATAGTAAGCTCTTGATAAAAAACTGTAGAACGATGCATATATCCAGAGAAAACTCTAATTCGAAAAGATACATGCACCCCAGTGTTCATAGCAGCACTATGTACAATAGCCAAGATATGGAAGCAACCTAAATGTCTTTTCCTATAATGGAAAAGAATCTGAAAAATTATATATATATATATATATATATATATATATATATATATATATGTATATGTATATAACTGAATCACTTTGCTGTATACCTGAAACTAACACAACATTGTAAATCAACTATACTTCAATTAAAAAATAAAGGGAAAAATCAATATAAAATCTAAATAAATAAATAAATATATAAAAACTCGGAGGATGAAAGAATGCAAATAATTGACATGGGGTGTATAGTAGATACTCAATTATGTTAGTTGTCACTATTTAGCTGATTATTTCAACTACAGAGTCAGGAGGTATTCTAGACTATTTCTTCCTTTTCTTCCGCTCACTCCCATATCTAAATAGTCACAAAATTCTGTAGCATCTACCTTAGCCTAAGTCCTCATCATTTCTCAGCTGGATTATTGTAATAGGCTCCAGACTGAATCCTGTCCTTTTCCCCTCTTTCTTTTCTCTTTTGCTAAACATTGCTGCTCGAGTTTCAAAATCACAAATCTGATCATGTCAATCCCCTGCTTAAAATTCTTCAGTGGCTCCCCGGACCTTTCAGAATTTACGCTTTTTCACTTAGTACACAAATCCTTTCGTGACCCAGCCCTCTGACCCCCTTGCTGGCCTCTTCTCCTGAGATTCTTCTTCACACCTTTCGCTCCAATCCAACAGGGCCACTCAGTTTCCCATAGAGCAATGTTCTTTTACACCTTCTTGCTTCTGTATACGCAGTCCCTGCGGCCTGAAATGACTTTCTTTTTCCTCTGTCTCTTTTTAAACTCTAGCAGATCCTACTCATCTTTCACATCTCATCTTAAGCATGACGGACTACAGAAATTCTTCCTGGACTTCTCAGTCTGATTTAGGTAGCACTTTTCTGTACATTGCCCATCACAGAACTACAGTCCTGCAGTGGAACTGATAGTGTGCTGGTTTGCCTTCCCCACTAGTGAATACAAACCTGGAGGGTAGGCGAGGTGTCACACTATACTTAAAACCTCCATGTCTAGCACAGAAATGAGGGGGCCGGAAGTGTTTGCTGAAATCATGATGGTTGTAAGGTTAAGACTCTGCTAGCTTCCTGAGGCTGCCTTGCCTAAAAACAGAGAGGCAGGCTGGAAGCCAGGAAGCAAGACATTCATACAAGGGACATTTAGAGTTGGTCTGCTCTTGGGGTTAGAGAGTAACCACTTCAGAGAGAATAGGGAATGGGCCAGGCTCTATAAAACAGCAATGGTAGGAAAAGCACTTTGTATTTTGCACACTTGATTTGAAGAATGTTTCTGACATTTTCTTTGTGGCATTTCCTTTGTATTATCCCTTAGTATGTAACAAAGTCTAATGGAAAATTCCAGTCTGCCTTAGCTGTTCTAAAATAATCCATGAAAAACAATTTGGGTCCATGATTGAGCCGTAGTATTAAAGGTGCAGCCATTCCCCTCTTGGTGATGGCAGCAAGAATGTCTTCCAAACAGAAGAATTTTAATTGATCTATCACTTTGGAGGGCTTAAGGTTTCCCTCTGTGCTTTCACCAAAGGGAAGGTAAAATTTACAGCACACAGTCCTCCCCACCGACGGATATTCTTTCCTGAGCTGAAACCTTGAAGCTTCAGAGTTTTCTTTTAAGAAAGAGGCTTTCCCCCTTCACAGAGACTTAATAAATACTTGGAATGAGGACGTTTTCTGATTGGTCGTCCAGACATAAAGAGGCATTCTGATTGGTCGGTGCCGAGGTGGATGGAGTGGGTGAAGGGTAGGAGGGTGGTGATGGAAAGGCGCCGAAAGCCCCCTCTGCTCAGAGCGAGTACAAAGGCGCAACCGATGGTGAGCACATAAACATATTACTCAACAGTGAGAATTTCATTCTTTTCAAATAGGCTGTTGTAAGAAAGGGGCAAATATTTAAGCAACAGTTGGAGTGTTTGCAATTGCAACTCCCGCTGATGAATTTAAGATGGTAAAAGGGCGACAGGGGACATTGGCTCAGAACAGAGCGTTAAGGCTGTGGTAATAGAAAGCAATCTGTTCAAGGCGAGGTCTTGGAGGGCAGAGAAAACAAAAATAAAACCAAGCAAGTGAAAAGGATAAATAATGGAGAGGCAATAACAACCACCTTATAATCACTGAGAAAATACCGACATTAATAAATCTTGAAAGACAGATACGGATGCTGAAGTCGAGGGGCCGGACTCTCTCAGAACCCCGGTGACGTTGGAAAAAATGAAGATGTTAGCGGAGGGGTACAAGTAACAAAAATAAGTTAGAAAAACTATGCAGATACTAACCTGCTCTTTGTTTTACGTGGGAATAGAGCACATCTATATACTTCCCTTCCTTTAAAAATGTCAGCCATTCTTATGAATATTCATCTTCATGTAGCTAGGAGAGAGTGATTTTAGACTCACAAAATTTTAGTGCTGGGGCTTAGAGACCATCTCTTCCAGCCCCCATCATTTTACAGATGAGGATCCTGAAGTCTGGGGAGGGGACGTGATTTGTGCAGGATCACACTCTCAGACAACTTACCTGACTTCCCTTCCAGTGTTCTTTCTGTGACATCAGGAGTTTCCAAGTGCTTAAAGTAAAAAGACCCCCCTTTTTAAATGTCAAACATGTTGAACACTCTTACATGACCAAAGCTGTGCTTTTAGTATCTACTGATTATAAATTTTATATGCAGTCACGATAAAAAGCAACCACGAATTCAGTAAAGCTTATAAAGTATCTTGTATTACTCATGTACATTTGAAAATGCAGAATATATCTATGAGTGAGTGACACATGATAGTTTCAGTCTCTAGGCAGCTTGGTGCTCAAAAGGACCGTAACCCTGAGGCCTCCCAGGGCTGGCAGCTTCCAGGTTGGGAACAGGGTCCTGCACCAGGATAAGCTGGCTATTTCCAAACCCAGCATGAAAAGAAATACTTCCATTCTCTTAAGAATAAAGAAGGTATCAAGTGAAATCAAGTACCTTAATTTGAAAAGAATTTCATAAGGACTTTGGGTAATTTCAGACCACAGAAGAAGAGAGTCCTATTCTGTGAGCCTGGCCCAGGGCTTATCACCAGATGAGCAGAGCAGAGAGGCAGGGGCTGCGCTTCTATCTTCATGGGTAGGAAGAAAATCCATCCCACAGTGGGAGAAACTCAGAGTGTTGCAACAGTCCTGGGAGTTGGAGGAGGGTTGGAGTGGGGGGAAGACTGAGGGGTGCAGTGCTCCCCAGATGGGAGACTGCTGAGTTTGGGAATCTGTGGGTCACACAGGTGGGGGTACTCCCAGGAGAGCCCTGGGTCAGTTACCACTTATTGAACACCTACTGTGTGCTAGGCACTCTGCTGGGTGCTTCACATGCACCATTTCATTTAATAATCGCACTTCAAGGCAGAGGCTATTCTAACCCCCACTGTATGGTTGAGGAAAGAAAGGCTTAGAGAGGCTTTGTAATTTGCCTCAGATCTTGGGGCTGGAATTGGAACCCTGCCAGCTTGATTCCAAAGTGTCTGTTCCTAGCCACAACCTTAGCCAGCAAGAAGGTAGTGAGCTGTTGTGAGATTCAATTGAGATAATCCATGTAAAGTGTGTCTGAGCTTATAAAAAAGTTTTATTACGTGGTGATGATGATTATCAATATTTTCAACATTTTTATGTTGGAAATGCAAATAACATTAAAAGGATGAAAACGCTGGGGTGTTGTAAGAAAATCAAGAGTGTGAAATCTTCCAAGATGGGATCTTAAAAAAAAATGAATTGTGCCCTTGGGTAAGAGAGGGAAACCAGACTGTGAACCCAGAGGAATGGCCAGAGTACACAGGACTGATGTGGATGGACATGGATACCTCCCAGGGGTGACGAGGCTGCCTCCACCAGGATGACAAGAATTGCCACCAATGCAGGGGGCGAGTCCTGAGACAGGCAGAATGTGGTACGGGACCCTGTGTGGAGAAGTGTGTGATGGGGAGGCAAGCTCCTGGGATTTGATTGGTTGGGTTCAGAGACAAGAATATTTCATCACCTTTACTCTTATTATTACCCATTTCCTTGTGTCCAGGTGGGTATGAGGGGGACATTTGCTAGCAATGACATTGTAATAGGTCAATGTTCAAAATGACATCCTAGTAGAAAAACCTAGATATGGTCAGGATCCAGAAAAGTTGAGTGTCAGTGGTAGGAAGAGTCTGAATAAGTGTTAAATTTAGTTAATCCACTTACTAAATCAGAAGTGGCCCTTTGGAACAGTTATTCAAAGTCTCTGTTTTGAAAACATGGAGCACTTCAAAAGAGTTCTGCCATGGTACGTAAGAAAGAAGGCATGGTTTGATAGCTTACATTTTCAAAAACTGTAAGTTTCATTTTAGAGAATTAAAATTGTATATATGTAGCAAAAATAACTTTCTTTACAATTTCAAGCAGAGCTTTAAAAACCACACACTCAATTGATTTTATTCATTCTCTAGGGAGAAAAATTCTTTTGCAGAGAATGATTTAATCCATGAAACTGGCTCTTACTGTCCCTGTTAGAGGATAAGATTTTCTACTTAATTTGAGCAAATGATTGAACTAGTTTCGTGGAATTTGGCAAATTTTCCTCTAGAAATTGTCACTTTTTTCCTTTAGTTAACTGAAAACAGGGAGGTGTATATGACAATAGCCACCAAAGAAAGTGCATTGTTTGCAGTGATTGGTTAATTTGAGGAGACTCAGATGGTATATTATCCCAGAAATTGCTCAAAATTGAGACTGCTCCATCCTGAAAAACCTGATGAGATCAGAAACACAGCATTTTGAAGGTCTTTTTGGTGCACTGTGTCCAAAGTTTATTGCGAGAAGGAGGAAATATGTTAACACGGCAGTATTTTCAGGTGACATCAACACTAATTGTCTAGAGAATGACAAGACTCAGCATATCATATAAAGAGACTGGCCCTCTGATGGCAAGACTCCCAAGCAGAAATGTATCATAATAGGGACAAATGGGTGTTAATAACATAAATAGTCTGGGACAGGCGCTCCATGATAAGTAGGGCTATTAAACAAAGCCTGATCAGGATGTCAGACTGGTGAGGACAGAAAATGTTTCTAATTCTTCTACATCATACCAAAGAAGGAAAGCTGGTCCAAGGAGAAGTTTGCTGTGGAAAAAAAATACTGTGCGTTTCTCTCATAAGCTAAGATTCTCAGACTGCACCAGTCTGGGGTCTACTTTGCAGAACAACAGCTTTTCCCATGACTCAAGCTGTCTTCAGCCATGAGGTCACTGCTGGCATCCATGGTTCTGTGTCCCCTGGGAGACCTGGTTGGTATCCCACACAAGGAGCCCCACACCTGTCAGTAGCTCCAGTGAGACACTCCTATTCTCTCAAAGAATCCTAACAGACATTGGGATCATCATCTGTGATGATTAATTTTATGTATCAACTTGACTGGGTCATGGGGTGCACAGATATTTGATCAAACATTAATTCTGGGTGTTCCTGTGAGGCTGTTTTTGGATAAGATTAACACTTGAATCAGTAGAATAAATAAAGCAGATTGCCTTCCCTAATGTGGGTGGGCCTCATCCAACCAGTTGAAGGACTGAATTAAGAAAAAAAAAAGGCTGCCCTCCTACACTGTTGGTGGGAATGTAAGTTGGTGCAGCCACTATGGAGAACAGTATGGAGGTTACTTAAAAAACTAAAAGTAGAGCTACCATATGACCCAGCAATCCCACTCCTGGGCATATACCCAGAGAAAACCATAATTCGAAAAGATATATGTACCCCAATGTTCATTGCAGCACTGCTTTCAATAGCCAGGACATGGAAGCAACCTAAATGTCCATTGACAGAGGAATGGATATAAGAAGATGTGGTACATATATACAATGGAATATTTCTCAGTCATAAAAAAGAACGAAATAATGCCATTTGCAGCAACATGGATGGACCTAGAGATTGTCATACTGAGTGAAGTAAGTCAGACAGAGAAAGACAAATATCATGTGATATCGTTTATGTGGAATCTAAAAAAATGGTACAAATGAACCTATTTACAAAACAGAAATAGAGTCACAGATGTAGAAAACAAACTTATGGTAAACAAGGGGGAAGGGGGGGGAGAGACAAAATGGGAGGTTGGGATTGACATATACACACTACTATATATAAAATAGATAACTAATAAGAACCTACTGTATAGCATAGGGAACTCTACTCAGTACTCTGTAATGACCTATATGGGAACAGAATCTAAAAAAGAGTGGATATATGTATATGTATAACTGATTCACTTTGCTGTACAGCAGAAACTAACACAACATTGTAAATCAACTATATTCCAATAAAAATTAATTTTAAAAAAAGACTGATCCTCTATTGAGTAAGAGAATTCTTCCTGCCAGACTGCCTTTGAACTGAGACATCAACTTTTTCTTGAACTGAAACATCAACTTTTCCTGGGTCTTGAGCCTGTGACTTTCAGATTGGAAATTAAACTATTGGCTCCCCTGGGTTTCCAGCTTGCCAACTTACTCTGCAGTTCTTGGGACTTGCAGCCTTCATAATCACATGATCCAATTCCTTATAATAAATCTCTTTCCATATATATATTTACATAGGCATTGTATTGATTCTGTTTCTCTGGAGAACTCTGAGTAATACACTGTCCATCATCTAATTCCCTCCTTCTCTGGTTTGGGGAGTTTCCCAGTGAATTAGTCAGAGTCCTCCAGAGAAACAGAACCAATTATACACACACACATATATATATATAAATGGCTCATGTGATTATAGAGGCTGAGAAGTCCCACAATTTGTTGTCTGTAAGCTAGAGACCCAGGAGAGCTGGTGGTGTAATTCAGTCTGAATCTGAAAACCTAAGAACAAGGAGATCTGATGCACAGATTCCAACCCAGGTCTGATGATCTGAGGGAGAGCTAGGAGTGCTGAGGGCAGAAGACTGATGTCCCAGCTCAAGCAATCAGGCAGGAAGGACTGAATTCTTCTTTCCTCCCCCTTTTTGTTCTATTCAGACCATCAATGGATTGGATGATGTCTACCCATGTTGGGGAGGGCAAGTTGCTTTATTGAGTTCACTGACTCAAATGCTACTTTCATCCAGAAACATCCTGACAGACACATTCAGAAAAAATGTTTAGCCAAATATCTGGGCATTTTGTGATCCAGTCAAGTTGACACATAAAATTAACCATAACACCCAGTGGGTATCTTCTTGGTGGGAGGCAATGCTCCATTTCCTGCTACAGAAAACCAAGAGATAGGTGGTCCCTCGCCCCGCACCTTGGCTGCAGGATGCAGGCACTTGACCTGTGCTGGCCCAATCAGATGTTCCTGCCTGGGACTTTGCATCTGAAGAGGGTGAGCTAAGAGGAAGTGTCAGTTAGATCTCACTTCCGGTTGTGGCAGAGAGTGGCTGATAAAGGATGGTCATCTTGGTTCTCCAAACATGCTGATTTTCTTCTCATTTTCTGAGCCTGGTTCTCCCATCATCAATGGCTTCTGAAGGCCCTCTGTATCTTTCCAATAAATGTTCTTTTCAACTGAAGAGCTAAAGTCAATCTCTGTTACTTGTAACCACAAACTCTGACTGGTATAGAGGTGAGGCCCATCTTTCAGGCTGGACACTTGGAATCAAGACACCCCTATTCCTGTTTTGTGTCATGTGTAAACTTACAGGCAGATGGCTCTGGCTGCATCTGAGCGGGTCAGCCACAAGAGGAGTGCCGAAGCCAAAGGGCATAATCACATCAATGACAGTGACCAAGTATCAAGCCTTTCCCATGTGCCAGCCACTGTGCCATGAGCTTCTCTTACATTATCTCAGCTGATTATCACTACAGTCATCTGTGGTTGGCAGCATTATTATCCCCATTCTTCAAATGAGGAACCTGTAACAGAAGGATTAAGGAATTTGCCTAAGTTTGTACTGTCCTAAGTGGCAGAGCTGGAATTCATGCTCAGGACAATTGGTGCCTCCAAAGGTGTAACTCGCGTGGTAGGTGTAGTGAGACTCTGTGAGTCCTCTTTGGAAGGATTGAAGGAGGAGTGTACAGAGGCAGGAGGTAGGGAATCAGCCAAGAAGAATAAGGGCCAAGCGTGTTGATAAGGGCCACCTATGAGTCTGCTTTGGTGTTTCTTGGCCACCGTATTCAGGCAGCAGAACTTATCCTCACTCGTTTAAACAGAAAGGGATTTGTTGCAGGGTATTGTTTACTTTGTAGAATTTCCAGAATTGGCTCAAATCATGCTTGATTGCTACAAATTCATGGATCATGCAGACAGGGGAAATGATTAAGCAGAATTCCAGACTGTTCTAGAGGAAACCCACTGTTGCCATTGCTGAACCACCCAGAGACTATGATGCTAGGGGTAGAACCATCTTCCCAGCCACTCCAGAAAAGCCAGTCCCTCTGCTGCCACCCTTGCTGGGTGGTCCAGCCTCTCATGACACATGGCCACTGACCCAATTGCTCAACTTTGCCTTCCAAGTCTCATGTGGGTGTCTTGGCTTGGTGGACCTAGGTCACATGGGGAACACTGGTGGCAAAGAATCCGCAAAATGTAGTTTTTAGCTTTTCAACATCTTTAGTTCAGGAAGGCACTTTAGAAGGGGGTTGGAGTGGACGCTGAGTGCCGAATCAATGGTATTGTCCTGCCTCAACTTCATTGCTCTCCGTACACATGTGTGGTGGAGAATGTGTGTGAGGTCCTGATGCTCCAAGTTGATATCATACAACTTCACATCTGGAAAGGAATCTGGGGTTTGCAGGTCCTAGGGGTTCCTGAAGGGGCATTAGGGGCCTGCCACAGTGATCAAGGAGGGGGCTGGGGGAGGGGCAGGGCCAACACATTTTATAACAGCTCGGCTTGGATATGTTTCAGATTCTGTGCTAAAAATATATAAACAAAATAAAAGAGGTTGCAAATCACTGGCTAATCTAACTCCTTCATTTTTACTGATGAGAAAACAGGGACTCAGAGATGCAAATGCCTTGTCCACAGTCATAGAACTAGCAGAGGGTAAAACCGAGACCAAAACTAGAACTGTTCCTTTCTCTACTGCACCATGATTTCTGAAAGTGTGTTCATTCAAAACTGTATCATTGCCCAAGATCCACGACATTCTGGGTCTAGCACAGGTGGTGATATGACCTGATTTCAACTTCAACATCACTGCCCCAGAGAAGTCTGCCTGGATCCATCAGGCCAAGCCAGTTCTTTCTGTCATATGCATTCTTGGAGCCTATACTTTTCCCTTGTAGCACTTAGCACAATTATAATGAAGAATTTAATCAGTGTATTACTTAATATCTATCTCTCTTATTAGAATGTAAGTCCCATGAAGTAGGGACTTTGTTGGTCTTGTTCACGGCTATATCCCCAGAATGTGACAACTTCCAACGGACAACCCAAACGCTAAAAAAGACTGGAAATCAGGGCAGCTACGTCTAAGCCCTGCCTCAGTCTTCCCTAGGGGGAGGGAGCAGTGTTTGCTGCTCATGAACGTGGACTGAAGAGTGAGACAATCTGAGTTCAGCCCTGAGCTGGGTCTCTGTCTCCTCATCTGTTAAATGAGCCTAAAAATTCCACTCTCTTTTACTGTTGTGAGGACGACAGGAGAGAATGACTAAAATTTGGACCTGAATTTGGATACACATTTCCCGTGGCTAGTCAAACTATGGTAGAAATTATAATCTGTGCATTGGTATTCTGAAGCCTATGGAAAGACTATCCTAGAATGTGAGGACTGAAACTGTTCCTGACATCCTTGGGATTTAGCTTCCTGTATTTATAGGACCTTCATTTCTGATTGAAAAAAATAATAAATGTAGATTATAGAAAAAAAATAGAAAATATAGATAATTATAAGGAAGAAAATTTAAAAATCACCTCATGATCTAATATTAATATTTTGGCATACATCATCCCAACCTTTTTTATGTTCATATTTATATATCATAATTTATACTGCTTGTAATCTGCATATTTTCATTTTAAATATTTTAAGACCATTTTCATATTTTAAATGTTCTTATATAAAACAATTTTTTTTTTACCATTTTTTCTTTTTTTAATTTTGATTTGAGGCCTTTTCTTTTCTAATGTAAGCATTTAATGGTATAAACTTCCCTCTTGGCACTGCTTTAGATGCATCCCACAAATTTTGACATGTTATATTTTAATTTTCATTAAGTTATATGTATTTTTATTTCCTTTTCTGGGACATTTTAATTTTGCTAACTAGCCTTTTAAATTATGAAGTTAATTTATTCATATGGTAAAACAATCCAAACTTTATGAGTTTTCAATAAAAAGAAAGTCCTTCTCTCATTCCACACATACCCCAGTTCCTTTCATCAAGGTACACATAGTGAACAGTAACTTTGTGCGCCTGACAGAAACTTTCCACTTACACACGTGTTTGTGTGCATGTGTGTGTGAGATAATATGTTTCATGTTTTATCTTTTATTGAACAAATAGGAGCACACAACACACACTTGTGCACCTCACCTATGTGGTAGATTGATTACCGAAATGGTCCCAATTATTCCCCACCTTCTCATATTTCTTGCAATATAACTTTGAAGCTACTCCCATAAGAGAGGGAGAATAATGTAAATCAATGAAGTTAGAAAACTCCCTCACACCTTACACAAAAATAAACTCAAATGGCTTAAAGGACTTAAATATAAGACGTGACACCATAAAAATCCTAGAAGAGAACATAGGCAAAACATTCCCTGACATAAATTGTAGCAATGTTTTCTTATGTTTCCCAAGGCAAAAGAAATAAAAGCAAAAATAAACAAATGGGACCTAATCAAACTTACGAGCTTTTGCACAGCAAAGGAAACCACCACCAAAACAAAAAGAGAACCTATGGAATGGGAGAAAATATTTGCAAACAATGCAACCAACAAGGGCTTAATTTCCAAAATATACAAACAGCTCATACAACTCAATAATAAAAAAAAAAAAACAATCAAAAAATGGGCAGAAGACCTAAATAGACTTTTTTCCAAAGAAGACATACAGATGGCCAAAAGGCACATGAAAAGATCCTCAACATTGCTAATTATTAGAGAAAGGCAAAACAAAACCACAATGCAAATCAAAACCTCACACCAGTCAGAATAACCATCATCAAAAAGTCTACAAATAATAAATGCTGGAGAGGGTGTGGAGAAAAGGAAACCCTCCTACCCTGTTGGTGGGAGTGTAAATTGGTACAGCCACTATGGAGAACACTATGGATGTTCCTTAAAAAACTAAAAATAGAGTGATCATATGATCCAGCAATCCCACTCCTGGGCATGTATCTGGAAAAAATGAAAACTCTAATTTGAAAAGATACATGCACCCCAATGTTCATAGTAGCACTGTTTACAATAGCCAAGACATGGAAACAACCTAAGTGTCCATTGACAGATGAATGGATAAAGAAGATGTGGTATATATGTACAATGGAACATTACTCAGCCATAAAAAAAGGAATGAAATAATGCCATTTGCAGCAACATGAATGGACCTAGAGATTATTTTACTAAGTGAAGTAAGCCAGACAGAGAAAGACAAATATCATATAATATCACTTATATGTGGCATCTAAAAAAATAATAATACAGATGAACTTATTTGCAAAACAGAAATAGATTCACAGCCATAGAAAACAAATTGATGGTTACCAAAGGGGAAAGGAGGGGAGGAGGGATAAATTAGGAGTTTAGGATTAACAGATACACACTACTATATATAAAATAGATAAACAACAAGGACCTACTGTATAGCACAGGGAACTATATTCAATATCTTGTAGTAACCTGTAGTGGAAAAGAATCTGAAAAAGAATATATATATAAAACACTGAATCACTTTGCTGTACATCTGAAACTAACACAACATTGTAAATCAACTATACCAAAAAAAAAAAAAAAATTAAAAAAAAAAGAAGGAGAATATTTCCTTACCCCTTGAATTTGGGTTTGCTTTGGCCAGCAGGATGTGATGGAAGTTATGGTATACCAGTTCTCACTCTAAGTATCAAGAAGCCTTGAATGCTTCCACTTCCTCTTTTGGAATTCTATCATGTGAACAAACCTGGGCTAACCTGTTGGAAGATAAAAGTCCATGTGGAGGTTAATTGTCCCAGCCAAGTCAGTTCTAAACCAGTCTACACTGGCTGACCTCCAAACATGTGAGAGCCTGCTCAAGATCAGCAGAGCTGCCTACCCAACCCACATCTGACTGCAGAGTCAACCAAAGGTCAACCAACAATGAAAAATGCTTATTGTTTTAAGCCACTGAGTTTTGGAGCAGTTTGTTATGTGGAAATAGCTAACAGATACAGTGATGTTTTCATATCAGTACATTGAATAAATTAACATGTATAAAGCACTTAGAACAGTGCCCAGCCCATAGTAAGCTTTCAAACATGTTAGCTCTAATTATTATTACATACAAATAATGCCTGCGAAGTATTCCATTGTATGATGTACTGTTATTTATTCAAAGAGTCTTCATTTGTTGAATACTTATATTGTTTCCATTTTGTTTCTACTGTAAAGAATGCTGCAATCGTCCTAGTATATAAATTTGTTTTTCGGTCTATTAATGGGAAAGAATTCTTAAAAATGTAATTGCTGGCTCAAAGTATATGTACACTTTAAAAAACGATGGATAATAAAAATTTGTCTTCCAAAGTTACTCAATTCGTTTCCACCAACATTGTATGAAACGACTGTTTCTTCTCGGCCATCACCAGACCCAATGTTATTTTAATGACTGCATAATAGTCTGTCATAATATGTGCCATAGTTTATTTAACCAGTCTTCACTGTTGAACATTTAGGTTGTTTCCTTTTTCCCCACATTATAAACAAGACTGTGGAGAACATTCCAGCAGATAAATCTTTTCACACATTCATGATTATTTCCTAACGATAAATTCCTAGAAGAATTTTTGAGTCACAGGATTTACACATTTTTAAAGGATTTTGAATATATAATGCCAAATTATTCCTCAGAAAAATTATACCAGATTATACTCAAATGCAGCATTTACAAAAACCTTTATTATGGAAAATTTTAGAAATATACAAAAGAATAGAGAACATTACGACACCCCCAGATAGCCATCACTCAGATTCAATAATGATCGACTTAATGGCCAACCTATTTCATCTACAACCTATTTCATCCCAATTTGGCTAGATTATTTTGAATCAGATCCAGAGGGGATGTTTTTAGTAAACTTTCATTTAAGCAGGTGAGGATTCGGAAGACCGATGAAAGTCTCCCTCTTCAGAGGGGATCCTGGTGGGAATCTCTTGTGACCACAGCCCAGGCCTGTAGCCAGGGGATGGCCTCACTGAGGGGCACAGGGAAACGGGGGAGCCCTGGTGCATTGTGCTTATCCCCTGCCCTGTGGGAGCCAATGATCCTGCAGGAAGTGACTAGTCCAGACCACTTCTGAGGGCGTCCAGGGTTTTTACTGAGTCTGTGTGTTCCCCAGCTGCACGTCATTCGCCATTTGAATAAAGCAGAGGTAGATAATATAATCCATCCATAGTTTACGTAAGAGCAAATATTATGAGTCATGTTTACAGTGATTGCAGCTGAGCAGGAGGCTCTTCCTTGGCCTCTGCTGAAATTTTCCAGGCTGACTGAATTTTGTAATACTAGTTGGTTACATTGCATCAACTACAAGTCACACAATCTTGGGACAGAAATAACAAGCAATTTCCTTTAGTAAGAAGGTACGGTAATGGCTCAGTGTCTTCCCAACTCTCAGGGCATGTTATATAGGACTGTACCATGAAGCAAACTGCACTATCGCTGAGATGTTGCTCCGAGGGGAAAGAAACATAACTTGAAGATGTATGTCAGTCAATTTGCAGATAAAGAGCAGCAGGAGACCTGTGTTCTAGACCAGAACAGTAAGTGGAAGGAAGATGAATACTCAACATTGATTTCAAAATGTCAGATTCAAAGCACCCTCAGAAGTTCACTGCAATGATTCCCAAGCTACTGTATTAGCTCTAGAGGTCATCCAGCCTTGCTTTAAATAATCCACATGATAATGCTTGTGTCATCAGAATGCAAAGGAAAGGCCACAGGCTTTGAGGCAAGCAGAACCAGGTTTGAATCAAACTCCACCACGTACTTGCTGCTTTGGGGCAGCTTCTGAGAGCGGGGAAGGCAAGCACACTGTACGTTCTAAGGACAGGGGAGGGGAGGAGGGGCCTCCAATTGCCGGGGTCCAGCCTGCAGGTGAAACCAGTGGTCACGTCTTCTTAAAGACTACCCCCAACAATTGGAAAGAGGTCAGAGGTCTTCCTAGAGGAAGTGGCATCTCAGCTGGAGTCAGAGAACCACTGGGAGTCAGCCAGCCGACAGGAGGGTAGGTGAATAGGAGATCAGCATTTGTGGGTAGGAGGATTCCAGACAGAGGGAACAGCCTCCAAAGGTTTGGAGAAAGAAATGAGAAGCACACTCTGGTAATTAAAGTTGTCAAGTGTAGCTGGAGTGCGGTGTGCCCGGATAGGTACAGGGTAACACTGAGGAGGTAGCAGGAGTCAGTCTTGAAGCGACATCCAAGGTAAATTCAGGACAATTCAGGAAACAGTAGAGTTTCAAGCTTCACAGTGACAGGATCAGAAGGCTGAGATCTCTGATCTCAGCTGCCGCGCAGAATAGATTGGAGAGGGTGATCCATTAGGAGACGGTTGTGGCAGTGAGGTGGTCCGGACCAGGGCAGTGACCGGGGGATGGCGAACCATGGATGGCGCCCAGAGCTATTTCACAGGTAAACAACTGGATCTGGTGATTGTGGGATATGGTAGGTAAAGGGAAGAGGGAGGGACCCAGGGTGGTCTCCTGGCTTCTGCCTTGGCCTCTGGTGGGTGGTGGTGCTAGTCACAGAGATAGGGTTGGTCACAGGGGTGGCACGGGGGAAGATGGGGAGTTTGTGCTGAGTTTGAGGCCAAAGAGGTTCTCTGGGCAATTGTGTAAATACATTGGGGACTGAGAAGGGTGACAGAGCTTGGTTGTGAGCTGTCAATGCACGGAGGGTCACTGAAGCCACACGAGCAGAGATGACCTCCAGGAAGAGCACTTAGTCAATGAAGAGAAAAAAAAAATCTCCTCATTGATGAAACGGCCAAGGTCTCATGTAAAGTGCCGAGCCTGGCCCTGGGTGGGGTGGCAGGCGATGGCAGGGCCCCCTCTTTGTCTCCCTGTGGTGCGACGGGGCAGCCTTGTCCCACCCAAGTGCCATTTTCACAGTCTTACATGATCTACCTCTTCTCGGCTGCCTCCTTGGTTTAATACCAGCTATGAATATTCCAAGTCTGCCCCCCTCCCTACCCATGTTCCAGAAAATGAAAATGGACCACTTGATACGCAAGCCCTGACCTCAATCCTATAGTGCTCAGATTTTTCCCAACCAAGCAGGGTTCCAGTCAGAGACCGCGGCTGCCTGCCACTCCGTGAATGGATCTTAAAGCCGTGGTTTGCTTCATGATATACAGGAGAGAAATCTGGTCAGGAAACTCCAGAAAATCGTTTCTCGGCCATCTGTCTTCCCCTGAATGGCAGCCAGAGATCGCTCACCAAGTCGTGTGTATGGCAGCTCGGCAGCTCAGTTGGAAAGGAACCACAGCCTAGGTGCCAGGGAGCGCGTGCTCTGTGTTTGGTGACGGCAGCTGGCTGCCAGGCTGCTCCCGGGGTCAGCAGGACCAGATTATGCAAGGACAGGAAAATTAGCTCCCCAAGTCATCCCAACAAAGTTAATTTCGTTGCTGCAATTAACTTTCCATCTGCTGGAATGTGGTTATGCTGCAGTGATAGCCAAGCCCTGAGTCCAGGTAATGGCAGGCCCGCTGGTGCTAGCTTTTCCACTTAGTACTAGTTTGAGAGGAAACGTGAACTGAATAGACTCTGCTGGAGAAGCCTCAGAGAGATTCTCCCATGCCCAGCTGTCCTGAGGGCCTCACAGCAGATGTTAACTCTTCTTCCTTGGAGTCTATTGAAAGTGGGCTGACTCAATGGAAAGTCTGAATCCATGAACTGTGCTTTCCAGCGGAGCAAAGGGAAAGAAAGAACGAAGAGGTGGTGCTCTCCAGGAGTGGCAAATGTTTGTATTCATAAGAAGAACCCTTTCTGACTTCCTCCTCACCACTCTCCCCTCCCCACCATCCAGGCTGCAGCATCTCTGACTCTATTCTTGGCATAGTGCACCCCTTTGATTTAGAACCACAGGGAGAAGGCCGGCGTCCTACTCTTTCGTTTATTGAACTGGATCATTTTTCATTATGCGTATCAAGGGGCAATTTTGGCTGAGCTAGAACTTAGTCATTGCATGTTATTATCCCCCTCTATCTATTTGCACCCATTCCTATGCATGGGGTGCAGACTTTGTAGTTGGACGAAGAAGAAAGCAGGGGTTTTAGAGATCTGTCTTCCACCTGCCCCCTTGACCTGGGTTGACCTCTACAGGGATAAGGATTTGAAACTGATGGAGTTATTTTCATGGAAGACTCTGTAAGATTCTGGGCACAAACTGGGATGCTTAGGACCCAGGTGACAAAGTGTGGCCTGGGAGAGGAAAGCGGCCATTCTCCTTCCGCTGCATAGAACCCAGTGCCATGCTGAGGATGGTGGTCTTGGGAGGCTTCTTCTAGCAACTTAACGGGTGAGTGGAAGCCAGAGAAAGAGATCACACAGGGCAGCCCCAAGTGGTTGCTGCAGCTGGTAGCCTGGCCTGCTGCCCAACATGAGCCTCTCCTAGAATTTACCAAGTGCCTCTTGAAAGGAGCTAAATTCTGCATGGGCAAGTGAAGGGCTTGCTCAGGATCATTGTATTTGGGGCATAAACAAATATACTCCCAAACTGGGAGGCTCTGGGTCACTTGGGAGAATTTGTGTAGGCAGAGTGTTAGCATCACTCTTTCTTGCCATGTCCCTGGCTCCAGCTAAACTTGGCGATGACTGTCCAGGACCTACTCTGGAAGAGCAGGAGGCATTTCCTCCAATCACTCAGATGAGGGATTTCTTAACCACGGCCAGGACCCAGAGCGTGCTGCCTCTATGGGAGGTCCCAGGGGATGGGGAGGAGGTGGGAGTAGAGAGGCTGGTACTGGGAGTGGGGTCAGTTGGGGGCAGGAAGAAAGAAGAGGTAGGAAGAAATGGTCTCAGGTGGTTACTTTTTGAGCACCCAGTGTTGCCACGGACAGAATTTCATTTTCTTTACAGCAGAGCAAATTGACATGGACAATTATGTGATCTTCTAAGGAGAAATCAGCAAAGCCAGAAAATCTGTCTCTAGGAAGTGTTTCTTTTATTCCAGAATTTCAATAGGGTGAGAGTTAACACAGCAAGTTCTAGCTTAGGAACCAAAACATTCTAAATTTTTAAAAAGGCCTAAGACCAACAACTCCAAGATACCCTAACAAACACCCATTTAACTGTAACTCCTTAAATGTGGTCCAAATGCCAACCTGTACAAAAAGCTCTTGGGGTGCTGGTTAAAAATGAAATTCCTTAGTCCCACCCAAACCCACTAAATCAGATTCCCTTGGAAAGAGCCTGGGATTCTATTTTTTGGACAAGTACCCAGGAAATTACTATGCACATTAAAATTTAAGAACACTTTGTTTTTACTCTCACTGTCCAATATAGTAGCTACTTACCACTTGTGACTATTTAAATTAATTAAAATTAAATAAAAATTTAAAATTCACTTTCTCAGTCATCCCTGCCACATTTCAAGTGTGCAATAACCCCATGTGACTAGTGGCTACTATAATGGACAGCGCAAAACATTTCCATCATCACAGAAAGTTCTATTGGACAGAGCTGGCTGTAAGGAAGATTGTAAATATGAGTTAGAAGATTATAAATATTTTTATGTTAACATGTGAAGTTTAATCATTTTTTTTTTCTATAAAAATGCTGTTTCCTCCAAAACAGTGAACTTTGCATTGGTTAGTATTGATCTGTGAGGATATCGCTGTCCCTGTGGGCCACCACTTTTCTGCCTTTTGGCTGGGCCATACAGAGACTCTGCAGGAATTAGATGGGTATAGCCAAATACACTAGCCTAATACACTTCTGGGTGGGTATAGTCTCACAGCCACCCCTTGGTGGGACAATGGAGTCTGTGCAAAGCCAGAGTCTCCCATGGCTCTGGGCTGACGCAAACGTGGGCCAGTGCACACGGCTGGGCAAGTCAACTGTGGCTGGACTTTGGCCCCAACTTGCCTCCTCAGCCAGGCACCTTTGCACAGTGCACAACCTATAAAACCGTATGCAGTGGCCCTGAGTGGGGAGCAGCGTTTGTTGAAGTTGCAGATTTTTTAATTCAAAAAATACAAAGCTTTAGTGTCCTATTTTAAAACACCTCTTAAGACTGGACCCCATGCTGGGCACCGGGGACCCAACAGCCAAAGAGAGAAGGTCACTGCCCTCAAGTTGTTTGCCGTTAAGCTGGGAAGGGGCTCAGAACTAAACAGAACTTCCAGTGCAGCATGGTGCAGTGCAGTAGTGGAGGGATCTCTTTCATACAGGGAGATTAACCACCTTGGAAGGGACAGGGAGGTCCTCCTGGATGCCTAAGATGATACAGAAGGAAGACTAAGAGCCAAGTGAACGGGATGAGGGAAGGCAGCGTAAGCAGAGGGAACAGCAGGATCGAAGGCGAGGGGAGAAGCAGCACGGTGCTTGGGGAGCTATGCATCTGAGCTGCTGTTGCTGGAGTGGAAAGTATGAACCAAAGAACTGGAGATGAGGAGGGAGAGTCAGGCAGAGGCTGGGGCTGGAGCCACAAGGCTGGGCTTTATTCTGCTTCAGAGGGGTGTCATGGGAAGGCTCTCAGCTGCTCAGATTGTCAAAGATGGACTGCTTTGAAAAACATATCAGAAGTTATATTTGTAGGCTGCATTTTATTTTGTCTAATTGCATTTGATCCTTACAACACCCACTAGAAAATCAAGATAGGCATTGTTTACTATTTTACAGAGTGGAGAGTAAGGCTCAGAAAGGCAGCATCATTTGCCCAAGGGTCACACGACCCCACGTCAAGCATTAAAATTTTTTAAAAAAATGATTTTAACTTTGTTATTTCCTAATTATAAAAGCAGTATGTGATCACAAGAAAATATAGGAAACTATATAAAAATATGAAGAAAATAAAAACTCACCCATAAATCCACATTTACTATTACTATTTTACTGCATTAACTTTCAGTCACGGATGCGCGAGCACGTGCACACACACACACAATACTCTTTATGCCACAAATATAAATTCTATATCTATATATAACATATATAGATATTATACATCCTATGTATGTTATACATACTATTTTAATACATTAGGATTTTGTATCCTGCTTTTTTCACTTTACAGCTTTCCATGAGCAATTTTACATGTCTGTAGTGTTCGGAAGTAAGATTTTCAATGGCCACATGTATTGACGATTTCTTTAATTAATTCCTTGTTTTGGGACATTTTTAGGTTGCTTCTGAGCTTTTGTTAATATAAATATGCTTTAAAGAACATTACTATTACCTTTGGATAAATTTCTTTAAAAAAATTACTGTGTCAAAAAGTATGAACCACTTTAAAGCTCATGATACATGTTGCCAAACTGCCCTTCAGAAAGGTTGAACCAATTTACACCCCTGACAGCTGGGTGTGACAATGTCCGCTTTACCAATGAGTTGCCGGGCTACAGGCTCTGGTCGTAGTTCACTTCCCATGACCCTTGTTGTGAGGCTCCAGAAGGAGAGGACAAGGGAACCAGCACAGGGAAATACGCATGCATAGGGTCTGCCATCTAGGCAGAGGGTTGCCAGAGCAGCCCCAGGAAGTGGGGATGGAGAGGTGATGGTGAAAACAACCACACCTGGTCAGGACTCTAACAGGGCACGCTTGGCACATGGTGAGAGGACAGGAGACACCCGCCTTTCCTTTCAGCAGGCCACGGCGGGTTAGCCCTTCTGTCCAGCATGTTCCCAAAGTCAGCATCCCTTAGTGCTTGGTGCTTCATGAGGGGGGGTTTTAAGCTTCGGATGAACATGGGAAAGAGAGATTTCTGTTCAGAGCTGGAGAAGAGCTCTTGTTAACCAAATGAGTCCCATGAAATGCAATCCATCCATCTGATCCTCGATCCAATTTAAAGTGATTTTACTAGACCTGAGGGTGTGTTAGATCACTGCATCTTACTTTGAAAGAAGTGAAAACCATGGTTACCAAGGGAAAGGAAAAAAGGCTTGTACTCAAACTTGGAGAAGACCATCCCAGGCCTCCCAAACCACCCTGTGGGTGGGGGTCTGATCTGTCTGCCCCAAAGCAAAAGGATTGCGCATCAGTAAAAACGCCATCATGTGGCTCCCTGTCACTGCTGTAGTTCCCTGGAGGAACTGCAAACCAGAGAGCACATACATGTCCCTCCAGGGTTGCCAGAAGGACTAAAGGCCAAAGTGAGCCTTGGTGAGGTCCCAAGGCCTTTGGAGTTGCAAGGAGCTGGGAGGTGGTCGCTCTAGAAGGTGGGGTGAGAGGGGTGACTGTGGGCTTGGCATGGGTCATCTCAGGGGTGTTGGAGGACAGAAAGGAAGCAGTCAGATATCATGGGGATTGCAGGATCAGGACCTGAGGCCCCCTTCTCTGCCTCCCAACGGCCACTTCTTTTTCTTTGTTCTCTCTCTTTTTCTTTTTCCTCCCATCTCCAGTTTCCTCTATTTAGTCATCTTTCACGTGGCCCCAAAATAGCCACCTCAATCCCCAAGTCAGCCTGAGCTTTCGGCTTCAGGACTCTCCATCAATCTGACAACACTCTCTGTGTCTCTCATATCAAATTCCTGAAGTAGAGAAGCCGAATGGTCCGGAACAGCTATGGGTGGTCTGTGCCTCTGGGTCAAGTGACCACCCTGGTCCCTCAGTCACAGATAGTCATTATGGGGGACAGATGGGTCACGTGGCATAGAGGACTGCAGGCTGGAGGTAGAGCTGCCATGGTCAATTACAGAATGTTTCAAGTGGAAAAAGCATTTCAATCCCTCTTTTAAGACAGGCTCACACTGCCCATGAGACCAAACAAGGGGAAAGATCGGCAAGGAAGAGACAGAGGTCAAGGGTCATCTGGGCACAGAGGTAAGGTTCACAGGAGCAGAAAGAGCTTTGGGCTTGGAGTCAGATGACCTGGGTCCAAATCCTGACTGATCTGCCTGGGAGTTGGTCTGGGACCAGGTATTACACCTCTCACGGTCTCAGTTCCTCATCTGGGAAAGGTAGTTCCTGCTGCCCTCCCAGAGAGGGCTTGAGAATAAACTGATATCATATACATGAAGGTGAATTTTCAGTTGCACATCATAACCTCTACTGTAGCCCCCTTACAGTAGAATTAGTGGCTCTTAATGGCTGTGATCTTTCTGGGCTCTCTAGAGAATCAGAGTAAGGCATGTATGACTCGTTCTAGATTACAGCAGTTCTCAAAATTCACTGTCACATGACCCTTTTACACTCTTAAAAATTACTGAGGACCCCAAAGAGTTATTAATATGGGTAATAGTTATTTACTATCCTCAAAGTTAAAACTAAGGATTAAAAAATATGTACTTAGGGCTTCCCTGGTGGCGTAGCGGTTGAGAATCTGCCTGCTAAAGCAGGGAACACGGGTTCGAGCCCTGGTCTGGGAGGATCCCACATGCCGCGGAGCAACTGGGCCCGTGAGCCACAACTACTGAGCCTGCGCGTCTGGAGCCTGTGCTCCGCAACAAGAGAGGCCGCAACAGTGAGAGGCCCGCGCACCGCGATGAAGAGTGGCCCCCCGCTCGCCGCAACTGGAGAAAGCCCTCGCACAGAAACGAAGACCCAACACAGCCATAAATAAATAAATAAATAAATTAAAAATAGAGCTAAAACACCCCTTTAAAAAAAATGTACTTAGTAATTCATTGTAAGAAAATGATAACCCATTAAATGTTAATATAAATTCATATTTTTATTTTAAAATGGTGATATTTTCCAAACCAAAAATATCAAGTGAGATGAGTGGCACCATTTTACATTTTTGCAGCTCTCTTTAAAGTCTGGCTTACTGCATTCAATCTGTTGGGATACGTTGTTTTGGTTGAAGTATATGAAAAAAATCTGGTCTCCATACATGTATAGTTGGAAAAGGGAGAAGTATTTTAATAGTCTTTTCAGATTATTATGGATGTTCTTTGATGTCACACCCACTCAACAAGCAGTAGTTATTTAAAGATAAGTTGCAGTGTGGAATCTGAAAATCAATGAGTTTTTCGTTCTTTGTTATATTAAAATCCATTGGTCTGTCTTGCACTATGAATGGATCTTTTACCAAGCATGATTTTGCCGCATCATGAATTGGTCACTTGGAAAATATTGGATCAAAGAGTTATGCAGATCACCTAAATGTTGACACATTTCCTTAGATGATATCCAAAAAATCCCATTCATTAATTTTACCAGTCTCATCAGAAAAGTCTTAGAATTTGGGGAAGCTGTCAAGCTTACAGGGGTGGATGCAAAGTTTTCCAAAAATTAAAAATTTTTGTTTAAAAGCTCAAATTCTACCATTGGCAACATATACTGTCAGTTGATTTCTTTGACGTGACAGACTCACTTTGTTCATTTTAGAAAGTTTCTGCCAAACACCCTATTCTGAATAACCACATTTTGTCTATCAGTGCTTCTTTGAAGTAAAAATGGTGTTCCACTTTTTAAAAAAGGCTAGTTCAGCTCACAACTCAAACCCATTACACAGTGATTTTCTTCAAGCACTTTTCTTCATCCATCATGCTTTGGAATACAGCAGAACTGCTTTTATGCATAATTCTCAGTTTGTCGCACAGAATATGGAAATACATGAACTCAGGGTCAAGATTAATAAAATGAGTAATTTTTACTGCTTCATCAAAAACATTCTTTAGTGAGACTGGCCATTGTTTTCCTGCACGTGTGTGACAGTGCAGAACACAATGACTGCTAGGACATCGTGGTGCCTTGACTCATGGGGAGGGGCCAGCAGTTTCACTCACAGCCCCTTTTCTCCATCAGTACACCCGACCACAGTGACACAAGTAAATGACATCTCGGTATGATTATGAAAATAGTTTTGACCTCAAAGACCTTCTGAAAAGGTCTCAGAAACCCTCAGGGGGTCCATAACCTATATTTTAAGAACCACTGTTCTAGAGCATTGGGGTTGAAAGAAATGACACATTTCTTTATTTTCTTAATAAAATTAACTCTGGCTCAAGGAAGTCCACTGCTCCTAATTTTCTGGGATTCTTTCCTCCTCTCCTGGGTCAGACGTCAACCCTGGCACAGAAAATTGGCGAAGGCCTTGGTCCCTCCTGGTTGATGCTGACACAGCTCCTTGCCCAGGCACTCTGGGTGCATGCAGAGGTGGGTGACTCTGCTGGTAGCCCCACCACCCCAGAGCCATGCTCAGCAGTGGGGTCTTCCTGAGACCCTCTTGGCTCTGGCACTGGTGCCCTGTCCGACCCTTGTCCCAAGATCTTGCCTCCTCAAGATGTGTGCTCTGCGTTGGCTCAGGTCCCTATCACTCTGGAACCTGTCACTCTCCCTCTCTTCCTAGTTCCTATGTCTCCAACCAGGCTTTCCTGGATCAGGTTTTCCCTTTTCAATCCCTGAATTCTAAAGCCTTCAAAACCCTTCTCTTTTCCAATATTCTGGTTTAATTCACTCAGTGGACCTAAACCAGAAGTCCATGGCCCCCAGACTGTGCATGAATTTGACTACAAGTGTTTCTAGGTTTTTAAAAATTTGAATAAAGTGCCCATACTTAAAAATCAGGCTATTCACAGACAATTGTGATATCTGTCTTCTCCTGAAGCCTTAGATGGTCTGGCAACATTAGGCCTGCATTTTCACATGGCAACTGTTGGCTGAAGGTGAGAAGAATGCATCGTTCATTTTGTCAAAGGCCCTACTGCTCCCTCTTGTCTCTCAGCAGCCTTCTTTACTCATTCACTTACCTGCCTGACTTCGTTAACATTTGAGTTTGTCATCCCTGTCCAGCCCTTTGAAGGACAAAGGCTTTTGAGGGTGTATCTTCTCTTACCTGGCAAACCATATGCAAATTTGTTTTTTAGTCATCTTGCTATGGCCAAGAAGACAGAGATAAGCCTGTCTGACAAAATTTTATGAAAGATGACTATGTTGTCTTAAGCCCAGTTTAAAAGTGGAGCTTCTCTATTTGAAGTTTGTAGCAGGTTCAGAACATTGTCTGCTCAGGAGCCCTTGAGCTTCCTTCACATAATCCACGGTGTTCCACAGAACACCACTGAACAACCACAGATCTAGCCCATGCAAAGTTCATAAGAGGAAACACGGACACCTTGATTGAGCCCCGCCAAAGAAAGGGTGTTAGGTATCAATAGCTGACACTGCACTGTTGAGGAAGACCCCAGCTTGGTGGATGTAGGACAAGGGTTGGAAATCATCGTTGACTTCAGGGGTCTGCCTTACCAACTGTGTGCCCAGGTGGATCACCCGAACCCTGTCTGAGCATGTCAAATTTAAAGCCTCCTCAACACAAATTGTCACTTACAGTGTAAGTCATTTTTATTATTCAGCTGGGACTGGGGGGAACAATTTTGACCAACTCCTCTCTGGGTGGAAGCAGGCCCTGTCTGGGTGGTGTGTACTAAGTTCATTGTCTTGGTGAAACCATAGGGCATCTCTGGCCATCAGCCCCTGCTGTGGTCTGTGCCTGGGTTAAGGCCAGAGCTCAAGTCTGACTTAAGCCATAAGCTGAGGCAGCTTCAGGAAATTGGGGGGTGGGGCGGTCATTCAAACTCAGCATCACTGTTGCTTTTCTCTCTTCTTTTGTATAAAAAGATCAATCTCATGTCTAATTCATTGGAAAACTCTCCACTTCTCTGTGTGTGTTTTTGATAAAAATAGAAGTCTCTGAGGACTGCAGGCTCCTGCTGAATTTTATGAGCAACTTCTCAGAGCTTGGTAACCAGGATCTTCTAATCTTTCCTTGAGTGAATTAAGCAACAGCAGGATGCTAGCTTTCCGGGTGACTGGTTCGAGTAAAAGACTTCTAGGGTTGGAGGCAGGAAGTTTTAGGGCCATTTAATCAATGTGCACAAAAAACACAACAGAGTGGACAAGTTGGCAGGAAGTTGGTCTCATAGACTCCCACTTCCATTTCTCTTTCTTCCTTCTCCCCTTCCTTTCTCCTTTCCTCCTTCCTTCCTTCCTTCCCCTCCTTCCTTCTTCCCTCCCTCCCTGCCCCTTTTCTGGTCCCAGCCATCACCACCTCTGCAAAAGACTCCAAACTCACCTCCCTGCCTGCAGACTTGTCCTCTTCCAAGACAGGGAGTGCTTTCCAGAGGACAAATATGATTGTATTTCCTCCCTGCATAAACCTTCATTGCTTCGCTGGTTTAAAAACTTCTATGGTGTTAGAAGTCAGGATAGATGTTACATTTGAGGAGGAGAATGGAGCTGATGATAGAGAAGGGCATGAGGGAGGCTTCTAGGGGGCCAGTGATAGTCTGTTTCTTACCTTGGGTGGTGGTCACATGGATAGTCATATTGTGATAATTTATTGAGCTGTGCCATGATGACGTGGGCACTTTTCTGTACACGTGTTACACTCCTATAGAAATTTTTAAATTGGTTCAGTGTTTAGTATCACCCTCCTGTGCTTTCCCAGGTGAGGGTGAGGAATGGCTTTGAATGCTGGGAAAGGGGACTCCTGGGATTCCTTAAGAGGGTCACTGAAGCCTGCGGCAGCTTTGAAGCTGGAGTATCAGAATAGTGAGGTAATTTCAATGACTGTGGGTGTGACAGACTTGTAGACTGTCTGATGAATGGGGTCATGTAACTGCAGAGTTCTGGGATAAAGATGATTCAGAGAAGCCTCTAGAATCCTTTACAAAAGGTTATGGTTTGGGGCTGAGCAGGAAGAATTAATCCTGGCCCAAGTCCCATCCGAGAAAGGATTTGTTTCAGATGGAGTTTGATTAGGCATGGGCTTGGTGTCGCTTTTAGCAGAGGTGTGAGGGTGCTCCCCAGAAATGCTTTCCTGAAGTTTGTGATCAGGGCTCCAAGGGGACAGGAGCCCACAGGACCTGGGAAGGATGCCAGGCCTTCCTCAGAGGTAGGCTGCAAAACTCCCCCTGAGAAGTGACCCTTACAGTGGACCAATAAATGGGCCCTGGAGGAAGGCTGGCGGTGCTTCCCTCCCACTGGTCCCTTGGCAGAACTGAGGAATGTGGCAGCCATGGGTCTTGAGGTAAAGAAAGAATTGGTGTGTGGTGAGTGGTGGGGGACAGGCAGAGGGGGGGGTTCCCCCCATCCTGCAACTGAGTCACCAACTTGCTGAGCTTTTACAATCATTGGACATTTTGTTCATTGCATTTTTAAAAACCTGCTCTTCCTGGGCCTGTGTCTGCCTCCATCTAGCACTTTGTCTATTACATTGACTTTTGCCTTCTCCTGTCTTGGCCTCTTTGCTGGCCATAATGGCAGAAGTGGCCCTTTATGATGTCCTACTCATCCCCAGCACAGCATCTGGCACCTTGCAGGTGCCCAGTGAGCATCTGTGGAACAATCAGAGGTGTGTGGGTCATCGGAGGGAGAGCTTGCTTACGCTCTGCAACCCCCCTGAGGAGTGGGACCTACCATCTCTCGAAAAACCGAGGCTCAGAGTTCATTTGAAGCACATCACTCATAAGGGGTAGAACTGTGATTCAAACCTTGGCCGGTCTGTCACCGAGCCCCTTGCCCTGAATCTCTGTGCGGTGCTGACCCCCATCTACACTAGCCTAGTTATTCCCCCTTCAGCAATCCTATGACTTGCCGACTTTTTATTCAGGGTAACTCAACCCTGTCATCAATGCATCCCAAATAACCCAAAGATTAGGTTCCCCAACAAAAGTGTACAAGTCCCCCTGAGACCTAGCCCTTACCTACAGCTCTGGTCCCATCTCTAGCCACATGGCGTCCTGAACTTCATGCATGAATCATACGGAAATACTCCTAGTTGCTTGCATATATCATGCTTCCTTGATGGGTTTCTCTTTCTAGGATACTTCTTTCCCATCTCTATTGGGTGGGAAATTATAAATAGATATAGACAGATATATAGGAGGATCTATCGTCTCACATAGTAAGAAATCCTGGGGGCGAGGGTGCTGCCGGTGCAGGGCCTCCAGCTCCTCTGCTCTGTGCTCTCTGCATTGGCTTCATTCTCAGGCTGGTAGTGAGATGGCGGTGGTGGTCCCACATCTCACCTCCAGACACATCAGCGTCATGCACAAGAAGATGGACTGTTTGTTCGTGGATCTGCCTTCCTGAGCCCCCAGCACATCACCAGCATGGCTCACTGGTCAGGCCAGACCACAGACTCACCCTAAACCAAGGGGAATGGTGTTGATGAGATTAGTTTAAACTCACAGGGCTTCCCTGGTGGCGCAGTGGTTGAGAATCTGCCTGCCAATGCAGGGCACACGGGTTCGAGCCCTGGTCTGGGAAGATCCCACATGCCACGGAGCAACTGGGCCCGTGAGCCACAACTACTGAGCCTGCGCGTCTGGAGCCTGTGCTCCGCAACAAGAGAGGCCGCGATAATGAGAGGCCCGCGCACTGCGATGAAGAGTGGCCCCCACTTGCCGCAACTAGAGAAAGCCCTAGCACAGAAACGAAGACCCAACACAGCAATAAATAAATAAATAAATAAATAAATAAATAAATAAATAAATAAATAAATAAATAAATAAATAAAATTAAACTCATCAGGATATACCCGCTGGGGCTGGAGATTGGGTTGTGCTAGGGTGAGATGTGCTCTTTAAAGAGTGGGATTCTGTCTGCAAGGGAGGTCTCAGGATTGGAGTGGATCTTAAAAGGTATCCAGCCCAACATTTCTAAGGCAGGCTCCTCCTGGCTAGCATTTTAGCCTCCTCCCAACTCTAATTCTCCACCAGCCTTTTCCCCCACAGCCAAAATCCTCAGCCTCACCCCGTGCCCTTCTGCATAGTGGCCCTCTCTGTGGGTCTGGTCTCTCTGCCCCGCCTGGCCACATCTGCTTGCTTCCTTTCCACATGCCTTGCTAACTCACTTGCACCGTGCTCTTCCTACCCAGAACACTGTGCCTTCTTTCTAGCCAGTCTGTGTGCATCTTGTCTGGGAGTCGCGCCTGGATTGACCTCCCCACCTGTGTCACTCCCATCCTTCTGCAACCCTCTAGCCCTTGGGGATTCTCTCCCTGCGATTACCTGCTGATGCTTTGTTTGCAAACCTTCAAAGTTCTGAAATCACTTCTGCATTTCACAGACATGTTTTTCTCCCAAACAAGGGTGTTTGTTCCTTGAAAAGAGTGATGTCTTCTAATTCTCTGGCAATCCCAGGAGCGACAGCCTTCCCCCCAGACCCCGCCCCGCACCCCCGCTCCCCGCCACCCCCCCACCCCGCTGCCCCACCACACAGGCACGCACTCCTTATCTCTTTGATCTCCACAGCCCCCCACCCCCACCCCGGGAGAGTAGGCAGTAGGCAGTAGGCAGTCAATTAATGCTGCTAACTAATTAGCCAGTCTGTCCTCAGCCTGGCCTCTTGCCCTTGCCCTCGCCCCTCTGTTTGCAGTGATGACAGCCGCCTCTAGAAAGGCACAGCAACATTTAGGGCCAGAAAATCCTAGGAACAATGGCTCTTTGGGGCTAGGGTGTTATGTCTCTAGAAATAATTTAAGCTCTAGGATACAGCTGAAGGAACCTGGAAACTGTAGAGCACCTACTATGTGCCATGTCCTGGTTCCCCACCTCAGATGTTTGTCCCTTTCAGCTGTGCACTTGCCAGAGCTGCCTCCTCTGCCTTCCTTCTTCGGCAGCTCTCTGGAAGGTTCCACATACCCTGCACAACTCAGCTCAAATAGTACCCATGGTGAAGCTTCACTTGATCCCCCAGAAACAGTCCCTTCTCCCCCTTCTCTGTCGTCCTTACACTCTGTGCAAACTCTCTGCATGGCCCCAGCGCAGTATAGAGGGTTCACTGCTCACCTGCCCACCTTTCTACTGTGTGTGAGCTACGTAAGTCCAGGAACCAAATTTTTCTGGATTTTTGCATCCTCTGAGGACAGATTCATGCCTGTCAGGTAATAATAAATAAATCCCTGTTAATTAAATTAAATTAATAGTTGCTTAGGTCAGTAGAAAGCAAGATTCTGAAAAAATGAACATGGAACTTAATAAATACAATGACTTTTTTTTAAACATCTTTATTGGAGTATAATTGCTTTACAATGTTGTGTTAGTTTCTACTTTATAACAAAGTGAACCAGCTATACATATACATATATCCCTATATCCCCTCCCTCTTGTGTCTCCCTCCCACCCTCCCTATCCCACCCCTCTAGGTGGTCACAAAGCACCAAGCTGATCTCCCTGTGCTATGCGGCTGCTTCCCACTAGCTATCTATTTTACATTTGGTAGTGTATATATGTCCATGCCACTCTCTCACTTCGTCCCAGCTTACCCTTCTCCCTCCCCATGTCCTCAAGTCCATTGTCTATATCTGCATCTTTATTCCTGTCCTGCCTCTAAGTTCTTTGAAACCATTTTTTTTTTTTTTTTTTAGATTCCATATATATGCGTTAGCATACGGTATTTGTTTTTCTCTTTCTGACTAACTTCACTCTGTATGACAGACTCTAGGTCCACCCACCTCACTACAAATAACTCAATTTCATTTCTTTTTATGGCTGAGTAATATTCCATTGTGTATATGTGCCACATCTTCTTTATCCATTCATTTGTTGATGGACACTTAGGTTGCTTCCACGTCCTGGTAGAGCACTACAATGACTCTTAAATGTGTATTTTCTTTAATATGGTTCATGGATAGGGAAAGAACAAGAAAAATGGAAGGAGAAAGAAGAGCAGTGTTGAGAAGGCCTCTCTCCTTCTTTAGGTGAGCTTCTTAAGAGCAAGAACTATTTTATATCCGGTGGCCCAGCCCAGAGCCTGGAATAGAGAAGATGATGCATAAGTATTTGATGAATAGATGACCAGGGGATGGGTCAGGTTGTGCTTTGGGGCTGGATGCTGAGCTCTGGCTGGGGTAGGGCATGAGGAACCTGGAATCTGGGATAGGACAGGGAAGCCCCCAGGAGGGAATAATCAACATTGCCTATTTTGCCCACGGCCTCAGACCTATGGTTGATCGATCAGCTCCTCTCTCTCTCTTCAACCTCCCCTCACCTCCTGCTCTTTACCCCTGGCTCCAGCACCTACAGGGTCCCATTTAAGACTCTAAACTGAGGCCTCAGGTCAAGGGCATGAAACCAGACTTGTCCTTCACGCACATGTGCCAGACCCCCGGCAGAGGATACGTGGAGGTCCAAGGGCTATATGTTTGTGTATTAAATAAAGCTATAAACCAATGAAAAAAAATGATCAATAAAATATATTCTAGCCTCCTACTTTGACAAATATATCTTCAAAACAACAAAATAAAAAATATATATAAAGCTATAATTTTTATATGACTGAAATTTAACCAAATGTCAAAAATGACTGACTTGAATTATTATTGTGCACATCTCAGACAGTGATATTGGGGTAAGTAATAAAAGCACACATAGTTAATAAATTAGTACATATTTATTTCATAAATTTTATTTTTCACATTTTCGTTTCAACAAAGTCACTAATTGTATTGTTATACAATCAAGATAGTCACATCAAGTATGTTCTATTGATGGTAATAATTTGGATTTAAAAAATGTGGTCCTGGGCTTCCCAGGTGGTACAGTGGTTGAGAATCCACCTGCCAATGCAGCAGACACGGGTTCGAGCCCTGGTCTGGGAAGATCCCACATGCCATGGAGCAACTAAGCCCATGTGCCACAACTACTGAGGCTGCGCTCTAGAGCCTGCAAGCCACAACTACTGAAGCCCATGCGCCTAGAGCCCGTGCTCTGCAACAAGAGAAGCCACTGCAATGAGAAGCCCGCACACTGCAAGGAAGAGTAGCCCCAGCTCGCCGCAACTAGAGAAAGCCCGCACGCAGCAACGAAGACCCAACGGAGCCAAAAATAACAAATAAATAAAATAAATAAATTTATAAAAAAATAAATAAATAAAATAAAAAATGTGGTCCTATTCAAAGTGTTCAAAATCTCAGCATATTTCCATCATAAAATGTAGATCAAACTAAATGTAAATTATTTGAATATAAAATTTTCATATAGGTTTTCAAAAAAGTAATAATTCTTTTACTGTATTTTACTGTATTAAAAGGTAAAATACAAATTATAATGAATGAATATAAAACATTTAGCCAAAATTATCTAAATTAAGCTAAAAAAAATACTATGCCTATAATTCTAATATGTAATAGTCGTGCAGTTGCCAGTGTAAAAAAACAATATCATTCTTTATGTACATTATGTCCAGACCAGTGGCTCTCAACAGGGGGTGATTTTGCTCCCCATGAGCATTTGGTAATGTCTGAAGACATCTTTGGTTGACCCAACTTGCTACTGGTATCTAGTGGGTAGAGGCCAGAGATGCTGCTAAACATCCTGCAGTGGATGCTGCTAAACATCCTGCAATGTATACATTGCAACAAAGAATTAACCCTGGTTGAGAAGCCCTGGTTACACACACACACACACACACACACACACACGCACGCATGAGAGTAATATGAACTGGTTAATATTGCAAAATGTCCCTTAACTGCTATGTATAACTGTTGTGAATACTACACTAATTATGGGTAACTCCAGAATCCCAAATTGGAACATGAAGAGAAGCGAGAAAATGGACATGCGACACAGATTGCATTATGCAAGCATCTATTGCATTCTTGCTGTGCGAGAGGAAGGATTTGACATTTTAATTAATTTGTCTTTTCTTTGATCCTAGTGCTTTTGCCAATCAATCACCTCCCCCTTCCCCAGCTAACACACATTCTGAAATAATGTCCATCTCCAACATCAGAAACAACACAACCCACAGATCCTGGTGTTCAGGCATAATCACCTTTTGTTTTAAGGACATAGAAAAAAGATGTGGAGAAGCGCTGTCCTGAGGCCTGAATGGTGTCATTTCAAGTGAGGGTGTTTGAGGTTACGGGTCATGTTCTACCAGAGTCTAGCAGCAGATCCCTAGCGACAGAGGTGCCCACGCTTTCCTTCATAAATATAGTTTCTGTGTGCTTGTGACATGGGGGAGGGGTTCTAAAGCATGAGGCCCAGGGAAGGAGCCTGGAGACACCAAGTCCCGTTATCACCCTTGGGTTCTGAGCCAGAACATGGGCGAGCTGAGAGGCTGTTAGTATCGGATCATTAGCATTTCCCAACTCTTTTGCAGAACAGCATGTTGTTTGGCTGCCAAAATATTAGGACTGAAAGCAGCTGACAAAAATGTTTAGTGAAGAAGTGAGCCTGCTTGGAGAAGCCAAAGGGAAAATTCCTATGAGACTGTGACCTGAGAAGGAACCTGGCTCTCAGGTCCTCTTTTGGAAGCCTTCACTCATTCAGTGGGGGCTTCACTGCCCCCCGCCCACAGGGCTCCTTCGAAGAGGTGTGCTCTGGGGCCAGTGCTTATTGCAGGTCCTTTCTGGGCGATGGGGCTGAGGAGGATGACTGCCCTACAGAAAGTCTAATAGTAAATTTATTCTCAGCACATGTTTAATGAATTTGGAAAATAAAGAGATGTAGACATACAAAGCCCCCTCCACAGAAACTCAGCTAATATTTCTAAAGAGACAGGTCCAAGGGGGCATCAGATGACAGTCACCTGTGTAGGTGAGGGTCGAGAGGCAGAAAGGACACGTGTCTTTACTAATCCTTCGTCCTTGCATCCACCCATGTGTCCCTTCACAGTCTACCAGGGAATCCTCCCTGCAGCCTCCACACAGGTTCCAGGCAGCCTTCCTATTTCCACTTTACAGACTTTGAAAGTTAGAGCAACTTGCTTGGGGAGGCACAGCCAGTAGGTGGCAGAACCGAGAATGAGACAGGGTCTTTTGGCTCTAAGAACCATGCTCTTGCCAGTGACATCAGTGTTTTGGTCTGTAGACCAGGCAGTTTCAGTTATTGTAAGGTATTCAGGAATCCGAATGTACAGTAAGTACCACCGGTAGCCTCAGTCAATAGATATAAAACCACTATCATGGGAAGAGGGCCCAGAGTTTCTGACACTGATACAGATTCTACAGAAGAGTGGGAACCACTACCTCACCCCACACTGTGTCAAAGACCTCCTGGCAGAGATGTGACATGCTTTATCACTAGGGACACTGGGCACAAAAATTCGTAGGAGGGGGGAGAACTAGGATTGTGGCGCAAATGTTTGGTCTGTGTTTTGTGGTGCACAATGGACTTATAATTCAGATAGAGAACCCATAGGACATAGTAGGTGCTCAAAGTGTTTATCAAATGACCAAGTGACTGGCTGAATTGGAGAAGAGAAACAGAAGCCGAATGCCAAAGGAGAACCAGCCTCCTGATGGTGATTAGAGTGGGGTAATCAGCAAGCAAATCCCCTCACCCGTTAGGGAAAAAGGGATGGAAACAAACAGCAAAAGTATTTAGCACATTGTTTAAATGGTTGCTTTTGGAATAATAACACAACAGTGCAGTCTCATCAGAGGTTCTAATGGGAGTGGAAAAGAAATACTCACGGCCAATTCCCTTTCTGTTCCTATTATTAGTAGCACATTTTTAAAGCACCGAGTAGGGTGTTAAGTCCACTTCAATTACTATGAGTTCATTCATTCATTTATTCAACACGACAAATGTTCGGAGTGCCTGTTGTATGCCAGGCGTTGATCTGGTGTTGGGGATGTAACAGGGAACAAGACAGACAAAAGACTGCCCTGGAGACTGGCCAGCATGGTGGGGTAGAAAGGCCCTGCACTCACCTCCACTTACGGGCACACCAAAACCGCAACTATTTGCAGAGCAACCACGATGGAAAAGATTAGAACCTGCCAGAAAAGATCTTCTACAACTGGAGATATAAAGAAGGAACCAAAACGAGATGGATAGGAGGGGCGGACTATATTGAGCGGCCGTGGTGGGCGACCCACAGACAGGCAAATAATTACAATTGCAGAGCTTCTCCCCAAGGAATGAGAGGTCTGAGCCCCATGTCAGGCTCCCCAGCCCGGGGGTCCTGTACCAGGAAGACGAGGCCCAAGAATGTTTGGCTTTGGAGGCCAATGGGGCTTACTTTCAAGAGACCCAGACGCTGTGGGAAACCTGGACTCCACTCTTCAAAGGCCCACACAAAATCTCACATGCTCCAGGACCCCTGGCCAAAGCAGCAATTTGAAAAGAGCTTGGGTCAGATCCACCTGCTGATCCTGGAGAGTCTCCCGGAGAGGCAGGAGGCAACTGCAGCCCACCCTGGGGACATGGACACTGGCGGCAGCCATTCTTGGGAGTTCCTTCTACCGCAGCAGACACTGGTGCTGGTAAGCTCATTAGCACCAAGACCTGGCCCCATCCAACAGCCTGTAGGCACCAGTGACAGGCCAAGCAACTAACCAGTGCTAGGACGCCTCAGGCCAAGCAACTGTGGGGACACAACCCTGCCCATCAGCTGCCTTAAGACTCCCTGAGCCCACAGCTGCCTCTGGACATGGCCCTAGAAACAACCCTGCCCACCAGAGAGCTCAGGACCCAGCTCCACCCACCAGTGGGCAGGCACCAGCCCCAGAATCCCCTGAGCCCTCTGCTCTGCCTGCCAGGAAGTCTGCTCTGGTCTCTGAAACAGCCTCACCCACCAGGGGGCAGACACCAGACCCAAGAAAACCACAGTCCCATAGTTTGCATACGCAGCAAACTGGTCCCCTGCCCTGGGACCAGCTGGGCTCTGGCCCTGCCCACTAGCAGGCCAACACAAGCTTTGGAACACCCTGGATCCCATACCCAACTGTATCAGGAACTGGCCCCCTGCCACCAGTGATCCGACACCAGCTCTGGGACCCTTGGATCCTACAACAAGACTCCAGGTCCTGGCTCTGCCCACCAGTAGGCCAGCATTTAACCCCAGGACCTGGGTTCACCCACCAGTGAGTAGGCAACAGCACTGGAGTTTTCTAACCCTGACTCTGCCCACCAGTGAGCCAGCACTAGCCCCGGGGCCCTCTGGGGTTCCACAGTCAGGGGCCCTGTGACCAGCCCTGCCAACTAGCGGGCAGCAGCCTCCACATAAGGCAGGGCCTGGTAACCAACTGGACCAGGGGCCAACCAAGCATACCAGACCACCCATATAGTTGGTCCACCACAACAGAAGGACCCATGCAGCCCTCATAGGAGGAACCCCTAGAGCATAGGAAGTCTCCTACAAAAGGCCACTTTTCCAAGGTTGGGAAATAGAACCAACCTACCAGATACATAAAAATACAAACAGTAACTTAGGCAAAGTGGGGTGACAGAAGAACATGTTCCAGACAAAGGGACAAGATAAAACCCCAGAAGAAGAACTAAGTGAAGCAGAGATAGGCAATCTACCCAAGAAAGGGTTCAAGGTAGTGATTGTAAAGATGATCAAAGAATTAGGGAGAAGAATGGACACACAGAGCAAGAAGTTAGAAGTTTTTAACAAAGAGAAAATATAAAGAATAACCAAACAGAGATGAATAATACAATAACTGAAATGAAAAATACACTGGAAGGAATTAACAGTAGACTAAATGACAGAGGAATGGATCAGTGAGCTAGAATAAAGTAGTAGAAATCACTGATGCTGAACAGAAAAAAGAATGAAAAGAAATGAGTACAGTTTGAGACCTCTGAGACAGCACCAAGCACACTAATCTTCCTATTATAGGGGTCCCAGAGGAGAAGAGAGAGAGAAAGGGTCTGAGAACATAGTTGAAGACATAATAGTTGAAAACTTCCCTAACCTGGTAAAGGAAGCAAACATCCAAGTCTGGGAAGTGCTGAGAGTCCCATACAGGAATAACCCAAAGAGGAACACACCAAGACACATTGTAATTAAAATGATAAAAATTAAAGATAAAGAGAGAATATTAAAAGCAGCAAGGGAAAAGTAACAAGTGATGTACAGGGGAACTCCCAGAACTATCCCTGACTGCAGTCCAGAAGGGAGTGGCACGATATATTTAAAGTGATGAAAGGGGAATACCTACAACCAAGAATACTCTACCCAGCAAGGCTCTTATTCAGATCTGATGGAGAGGTCAAAAACTTTAGAGACAAGCAAAAGTTAAAAGAGTTCAGCACCACCAAACCAGCTTTACAAGAAATGTTAAAAGAACTTCTCTAAGCAAAAAAGAAAATGTCAAACTGGACACATGAAAATTACAAAATGAAAAAGCTCATCAACAAAGGCAAACCTACAATAGGGGTACAAAATCATCCACACGCAAAGCTAGTAGGAAGGTTAAAAGACAAAAGTAGTAAAATCACCTATACCCACAATAAGCAGTTAAGTGATACACAAAACAACTCAATGTAAAATATGATATCGAAAACAGTAATTATGAGGGTAGGAGAGTACAAATGCAGGGCTGTTAAAATGCATTTGAAACTAAGAGATCAGCAGCTTAAACCAATCATATCTATTTATATATTGCTATATAAAAACCTCATGTTAACCACAAAGAAAAAAACCTATAATAGATGCACACACACAAAAAGAAAAAGGAATCCAAACATAACACTAAAGATAGCCATCAAATCACAAGAGAAGAGAGCAAAAGAAGTAGTAAGGAACAAAAAAGACCTACAAAGACTCTGCCCTTAAGGAGTATACGTTCTAGATGACAAAGAAATGAAAAGATAAACTACACAGTATATCAGATGGTGATAAGAGCTATCGAGACGATGAGGCAGGGGAAGGGGACATGGGGGAAAACCTGCAATTTTAAACAGGATGCTCAGGGAAAGCCTCATTGAGAAAGTGATATTTGAGCAACGCCTGAGGATATAAAGGAGCAAGTCAGGCAGATATCTGTGGGAGGAGCATGCCTGGTATGTTCTAGAAGCATCCAGAAGAGTATTGTGGATAGCAGAGGGAGCAAGGTAGAGAGAAGCAGGGTGAGGCTGGAGGAGGAATTAGGAGCCCAGGTTATACAGGACCATGTAGGCTATTGAAGGGACCTGGGCTTTCAGCCTGCGTAACATGATCTGACTTGCATTTTAGCAGGTTTCCCTGGCTAAAATGGGAAGCAAGGCCATGGGCTGAAAGGGAGGGGCAGGGAGAGGTGTCGGAGGTATGAGAAGAGACACTCCTTCCAAGTCTGTTATGCACATTAACTGAGATGACACAGCACAGGGCCTGACACAGAGGAGATGCTTATAAATATTAGTGCCTTTCCCTCGAACAGAAAGGAATTCCTCTACTGTCTTTGTGATTGTTGTTCATAACAATACTTGTTCTTTAATCACATATATTGTTTTTATTATTATAATAATACGTCATGGTCAATATAGAAAATTATAGAAAATGCAAAAAATAGAAAGAAAAAAATTACTTACAATCTTTCCTCAAAGGAAACAGCTAGTAACAGTTTAATGTATATCCTTTTAGCCCCCTTTTCTATGAATATTTATTATATATATACTTTCTTGTATGTGGCTTTTTCCATTTCTCATTATATTTCACTATTTTTTCATGTCATTTAGTAGGGTCCAAAAATATCATTTTTTTTTTTGGCCACACCATGCAGCTTGAGGGATCTCAGTTCCCTGACCAGGGATTGAAGCCATGGCCCCTGCAGTGGAAGCGCAGAGTCTTAACCACTGGACCACCAGGAAATTCCCCCAAAATATGATTTTTATTGAATATATGGCATTCCATCATGGGCTTGTTCCATCATTTATCTTAAAACTTCCCTATTTTGGACATTACAGTTAATATCAATTTTTTACATTTATAACTAACACTGCAGTGGACATCTTTGCAGAAAAACCTTTATGCTCTGGTGAGTTCTGTAGAGTAAACTCTTAGCAATGGAATTATTGCATCAAAGGGTAGGAAAATTTAAAGTCTCTCGGTATGTACTGACAAACTTCCAGAAAGGTTACACTAATTTACATTACTTCCAGCAACATATGAAAGTGCCCTGGCGTGATCATTTTTAAAACCTTTGCCAAGTTGGTATTGATTTATTGTTTTAATTTGCATTTCCTTGATGAATATGAAGTCAAACATCTTTTCATATGTTTACTTCCTTTGCATTACTCTGGAATGCCTCTGTGCAGGGGAATTTGGCTTGAAGAAAAGCCTCTCAGTGGAAATACTTTTTGCTGCTGGAGTGGTCTGGGCTGATCCCTGGGTGAGGACCCCAAATCCAAGAGCTAGCATTTGGGACACAATCCTCCAGCCCCTTCCTGCCCCTAGGTGGCACCTCCCTCTCAGGGTGATTTTATCGGTTTCTGCAAGATTCATTCCAAATCCTAGGAGACCCAAAAAGTCCTTTTTAATATTCCACAAAGAGAGAATTTCATCCCATCCACGACCTGGCAAACAGGAGCTATCACAGGAGCGGAGATGAATCTACAAATAAGGTGGTGTGCTTGTCTCATTTCCCTCCTGGTGTAGCATTGGAGACGCGACCTGTTTTTTAAAATTAAATACCCTTTCTCACCCAGTGGAAGGAAACTGAAACCACTGCATTGTTAGCGCTGGGTTTGTTTTTTTTTTAAATGCTTCTCCCCCAAATATCTTTAACACTCATTTTATTTGGTTGAAGTCCAGCTTGTCCTTTTTTATTCTGAGCACCAGAGATCCTCTGAACAGAAGCTTTAGTCAAAAATGAAGATATCCTGGCAGATTTCTAGGGAATAGAAAAACTCCCTTTTCAAGCAGTTTATTTTGTTGGAGACAGCTTCACTCTCTGTCTGTCTTTATACACTCACACTCACACACTCACACACACACACACACACCCCATCACCATCACTACCACTACATCTGTCCCCTCCACACTCATACCACATCACGTGCACCACACCACGCACTTGACTGACACAACACACATGACATCACACTACACACCACACTGCACATGAACACACACACACACACACACAAACATACACACCACTGCCGTAACTACCACCACATAATAGCCCCCTCCACACACATACACATCCCTTCTCCCTCCATAATTCCTCCCAGCCAGCCCCCCACCCTTGAGATTTTAAAAACAAATATGGTTCTGTGACATGAACCAAATGTGAAGATGAAAGGGACGTGCGCTGCCCAGCTTGTGTTTCATCTTGCTCCCTGCTTGTGAGGAGGGCAGGGAAGGGGCACAGTATGCTCCAGCCAGGGCTCTGGGATGGCTCAGAGGATTAATTAGGAATTAGTGAGTCATTTGTGAGGCAATAACTTTAGTCCAGAGCAAGGCTTGGATGGAGACCGTCTCCCTACTTGCTCGTTAATATGGCTCATGCAATCTGGAATAAATCGAGTCTAGGGCAGATGGTCAGGTCAAGATGATAAGAACCTTGAAGCATCCACCTTTCTAATCTTCCTCCAACTTTCCTCATTTCAAGATAAAGAAATTTTAAAAAGAAAGTCTCAGAGGTATAAAGGAGCTACAACCATATAGCTCTGCTAATTAGAAAGAGCAAATCTAGTCAACTTTGATGATCAGCTTTACAGATTATCCGTGGTTTTCATGCCTCAGCAGTTCCTCCATCCCCATCCCTCCTTCAGAGTTACTCCCCTCTTCCACTTAACCAGAATATTCTTAGAGACCATGGGCTACTTTTAATACCTGCCTTGGAAAAACATCATTCAGAAAACAATCTGCTGGAAACTATCCCAGCTGGGCAGTCCAGAGCCCAAGGTAAATGATTTCCTGAAGATCCATGTGTTGGGATTACCCACACCACTGCTCTGTCCTTCCCATCAGTTTGGGTGATTGAAAATTATTCCCTCTTGACTAGAGGTGTCAAGGTTGAGCCACTTATGCTGAGTAAACTATTTCAACCATTAAAAAATTTCCGGGGACTTCCCTGGTGGTCCAGTGGTTAAGACTCCACGCTTTCACTGCAGGGGGTGTGGGTTGGATCCCTGGTCAGTGAACTAAGATCCTGCGTGCTACATGGTGCAGTCTAAAAAAAAAAAAGTTCCAAATGGCAGTAGATGTGGTAGATCATAGTGGTTGAGATCTTGAGTTCTGGATTCAAATATAAGACTATTTGAATCCTAACTATACTGGACCCTAGATCATGAACCTAATGGATAATAATAGGATTTACTTCGTAGGGTAGGTGGAGAGGATTAAATGAAGGGGTGCACAGTGCCTGGTACACAGCAAGCCTGCAATAAATGATAGCTAGTAATATTACGAATGTGCTCTAAACTTCTGCAGCCAAAATATCTAATAGATGGGCATGTAATGGTCGAGACTTTCTTGCCCTGATGATGCCCTGGAAGGAGCATAATGGAAAGGAAGAAGGAGGGGAGACTTTAGCCGCACATTTTCAAAAAGATGAACTGTCATTTCTTAGTTGTAGTGAGAGACCAGTGGGACGCACCAGTGCTTTACTCTACCTGTTCCCAGTGTCAGTGGCATGGGGTCATCACAGAGAGTGACCATGTGGGAATCATCGATGCCCTTCCCATAGTTCCCCTAATGAGACCTTCTTTGTCCATTTCACCTTGTTTACCTGTTTGGAAAGAGGCCTCCCTTCTGCCCTATACTTACCTATACTGAATTGGTAAGTCATTATTATAAAAATAATACCTGATATTACCAATCATTCTCTCTTTCAATAGTAAATTATTATTATGTACTTGGATAAAAAGGCCTGTGCTGTTATAATTTGTAAAGGTCAGATTAAACAGAACAATAAAACTTGAATAATGACATCTTGCATTTCCATGTGCAAGTACATGGTACGTCAGCAGGCTGCTCCCTGACCTCCTTTGGCCAAGAAATCCTGGCATTGTGCCTTTTCTTCTATTTGGAACCCTAAGTTTTCGGGTCACATGGCCCTTTGGAAAGCTCTGTGCAGTGCATTTTCAGGCTCGGAAACAGCTACACCAGCCAGACCTGGGAAGCAGGAGGGGCTGTTTTTCTGCAAACATGTGTCCCTGACCCCAAAGAGGCAGCTTCTTTATTATGGCCATTAATTATTTACAAAGCACTGCAGGTGTACACAGCATTTTATGAGACACAAAGACAAGGTCCCTGCCCCATGAACTGAGAGGTTTTATCCAGCATTTCATCTGTCTGAGCTGAGCTGTGGGAACACAAAGCAAGCCGGGCTGAAGAGCGGAACGTGGTGTCTCAGATGTCAGGGTAGAAGGAAGGACTTCTGACGAGGAATTGTAAATGGAGAAAGTCAGGTGCGTGCAGCTCAAAGCATCATTTCAGGATCCAGAAGAGTTTTAGCGATGTCCTGTGTTTCAGCCCCTGGAAGAGAAATTCTGCCTGTGTGCCTTGGAACACCTGGAACAGTGCCTTTCAGTCAGTTGAAAGACTACAGAGTCAAATGTCTGTGGGTCCCTAGAGCCTCTTCTACCAGCCCATACCTCCCCATCCCCTACTCTCCTGCAACTTGTCTTGTTTTCCTCTTTTATTTGTTGGGAGTGATTAGGGCAGGGAGAAGCATAAGTCAGTTTTTTTACAAAGTGTATCATTATTAATTCCCTGTGTATCTTTAAGCAGAATCATTTTCCTCCTCTAGAATGGTAAATTTCGGGGTATTTGGACCCCTAGTCTTCAGTCACCCACTGCCACTGGTCAATTACTTTTCTTCTGTTTGTATCTGTCTCAGTCAGCCCAGCCCTGATAGTATGTGGCCATCACCTGCCTGCATCATCTTCCCATCCACCCAGCAGACACACCCGTGGAACAGGCTGTGGCCTGAAAAGCTGAGCAAAACCCCGTCCCTGCCCCCGGAAGCCATAGAATAACAGGATCGAGGATGTGAAAAAGCAATGAGGTTGGGCCACAGCTGCCCTCTCCTGTGGGAGGAGACAGAGGGTTGGCTATGCGAGCACACGTTCCTTCAGAGCTTTTAATCATTCATTTGGAGACATTCCTGGGTTCCCACCCTCTAGAACAAGGACTCAAATTCTAGGAAGGCTCAGAGATGCAGACTTGCCCTGGGCTCGGGGAAAACTGATCACGTCCTCGGCGTGGGATTCTTCCTGCTCAGAGCTCAGGGCTTAGTCCAATACCAGGCAAGTTTTGCAGCCAGAAACAGAGATAAATTTGGCTGAGCAGCTCTAGTGAAAGCAGAATAGATTCTGTAGTGTGCCGAGTATGCACCAGATGGCTCTGCTTCCTATCAGCCCTGTAAGGCTGGTGAACACAGCCTACTGCCCTCCATCACCACCAGCATCACTGTCATCACCATCACCGTCATCATCACCATCATCATCAAATTTTATTAAAAGCCCTCTGGTACGTGGCGTTCTGTAGAGCACTCCGTGTCTGGATGTTTAGCTGAGAATACTTCCTGCCTCCCTCCCCTCTTTTCCTCCGTCAGCCTCTGCATCCAGTGGTGTTTGTGGTCTGGGTTACCATTTCCTCCACAGTCCTCTTCTCTCCCCTTGCCTCTCCATTTCCCACCACCACTGGTACCCTCATCTTTCTTCACATTCCCTTCCACTTACCAAGCTGCTGTCTCTCAAAGTATGGACCTCACACCTCCTGCATCAGAATCAAATGGGGAGTGTGTGCAGATTTCTGAGAGCCCCCCCATGCTAATTCAGAGCGTCTGATGGTGGTCCATGGTCAACTGCATTTTAATAAGTTTCCTGTGTGATTCTCCCACACCAGAGTTTAAGAAACACTGCCCTACACGCTCTCCTTCCAACAAGAGCCAAATACTTAGTCTTCTAGCTTCCCAGACCATCCCTTTGGCTGAACATTATGAGTACAATATCTACCCTTCTTCTTGTATTCCCCTCTCTTGTGGAAGGCATCACTATCCAGTAACCCAAGCCAAATCTCCTTTGTCATCCCGCCACCAACAGTCATCAAATGCTAACGAGACAGCTTCCTAAATCTCTCTGGAATTGATCTCTTCCTCATTAGAGTTCCCTTTTGCAAGTCCATTTCTTCATCATAAGTCTGACATGTGAGCTCTTAATTGCTCTGCCGCAATATGGGGCTAGCTCTAGAAGGGACACCAACAGTCATGTGCCAGAGCCGGCCTGTACCTCATGGCAAGAGCAACATTTTCAGGAAATTTGTAAGCTGCTTGTTAAACCCATGAGGGTGCATATTTACACTGTAAAAATCATCAAACACTATGAATCAAGCGCCCCCCACCCCCACTTCTGAGACTCAGTTTACCAGCACACCACTGGACACTGAGTTATCATCCAGCCCAGTACTATGATTTGCAGATGGGAACCCTAAGCACCAGAGATGTAAAGGGATCAAGGTCTTCTGACAAGTGAGGATGGAATCAGTTAGAATCTAAGCCTCCTACTCCCTGTTCTGGGGCACATGAGAACCCTATTCCTTTTGCATAATTACTTTGCCTCTGTTTGGAGGTTGGTTTGTAAGGATTCCTACATAGAGTTCCCACGAGTGTTTATCGCTCTGTGAGTTGGTTGGGTTCTCTGATTGCAAGCCACAGATTCCAGCTTCTAAGCAGAAGAGAAATCCAACTGAAGAGTCTCACTGAGTTCACAGAGTTGAAAGGAAAGCTAGAAAGGCAGGCTTGCAGAAGGACCGAGTGAGGGCAGCTCAGGATTCCATGGAGCAGGGACTGATGGACAGTCTCCTGAGGGAGAAGTTGCCTGATTGAACCAACTCCAAACTCTTCTTTGCAGCCTTGCTTCACTTGCCTCAACATACAAAGTCCTTGAAGAGTATCTGATTGCCCTTGGGCCTCATGCCCACCTCTTAGCCCAGGGCTGGACAGGTCACCTTGATTGACATTCCCAAGACTGCACACAATGGGTGAGATAATTCTTCCAAAGAAACCAGGTGCTATTGCAATGAGAAGAGGAAACTGGTCCTGGGTAGCCAGAACCCCAATTGCCCTCTAGGCACTTCAACCAGACCATGAGTTCTGGGAAGTTTGGCTCACGATCTCCCTCTTGCCACTGACACCCAGTGTGGCGCTTTATGCCCTGGGCACACCCTGCCCTTGGCTTGGTGCTGGGATTGGGAAACCTGACTTGAAGATTCTAACGCTTAAGCGATGTTCACGGTCTCCTTCTGTTCACCACCTGTGCCCTCTCTTATTGTATCGATGACTATCTAAATGCTAATGGGATTCCCAAACTGTGTCTCCAGACCCACAGTCTGGGTTTCCCATTGGACATATCCACTTGGAAGCATTTTTCAGCCTTCCCTCCATTCCTGATGCCACTGCATTGGTTTAGGTCTGCATCATCTTCACTTACCTTTTGCACCAGCCTCTGGTCTCTTTCTTCATCCACATTTTCTGTCCTACCCAATCCACCCACTACATTGCACCAGTTTACTTCTTAAAAACAAGCAGGTCTTATCAACGCCCATCTTTAAATGACACCCAGTGAGTTCTTTTTCTTCAAAATAAAATCCATGCTCCCTACCCACCATACAAGGCTTTTCATGGTCTGATCTTAACCTCTCAGCCCATCTACCCCTTGCTGCTGATACACAACCTTCACTTCCCTATATGCAACTCTCAGCAGACATGCCAAGCCTTCCACTCCTGTGCCTTTTCACAGGCCTTTTCTCTAGGTGAAGTGTCTCTCCTCAGATTCTTTTCCCATAAAGCTCTTACTCGTACTTTAGGACCCAGAGGACAAGACAGAAAATGTGAGCAAAATGATAATGCATCGGATGGGTGGGAGAGGTGGAGGTCACCTTGGTGAAGTTTTTGCTGACCTGCCCAGTCAGATTTTACTTTTCTGTCCTCTTTGTTTCCACAATTCTTTGTTCATAAAGTTTATAAAACACTCCATTTTAATGTATGCACTTACATGCATTTTTTTCACCTCATCATGGACATTTATAAATTTTTTTTTTTTTTTTTTTTTTTTTGCCACCCAAGACCTTTCACATTCTTCCTCTGTTTGGGGAATTCTCTGTTTTATGAATCTTCACATCCCATCATGGAAGGCACATATTCACTTTGCCAGCTTCCCTTGCAGCTAAGGCACAGCATGTGACCTGGATGACCAACAGCACATGTCCGTCCAGGACCCTGAATCAGAAGCTAGTGCTGCAAAGCAGCAAACACCGGGCAGAATGCAATCTGGCAAATGTGGCCTGTATCAACCGCAGTCTCAGAGGTAGTGGCAGAAGATCCTGATGAGAGCATCTGAGGTCCTGCATCAGCAATGTCACCAGTTCAGGCTGCGTGTCTGTGTCAACAGGGGGACCAGTAGTGTCTCCTCTAGATAGTTCTGCAAAGTGTTTTGGGTGTGATTCCTAACTGCGTAGTTTCCCAGAGATTTTGTGATCTAACTAATATTCTTCAATAAATTCATTTTCTGCTTAAAGTAGCCAGACTTGGCTTCTGATTTTTGCTGCTAGGAATTTTGACCTTTTGGTCTGAAAAACCTTCAAGAGCAGGGACCACTGCTTGTTTATTTCTTTATTCCCTGCACAGTGCCTGGCACCAAGTAGCTTCTGTACATATGTTTGTTGAATGAACAGCTGAATTATCTCGGGAGAGGTTACTTATCCACAGTGCTTGGTTTTAATAGCTCCAGCCTGGAGTTTCAGAGCTGAACATAATGTTTATGTTACTTGCCTCAGAAATCTGGTTCCTACAATCTATTTCAAGGAGCTCAGAACTGCTCAAAGACAAATGTTGAACCATCTATTACATTACTTTAACTTTCATGTAGAATTCCCTGTTTGCTTGACTCTTCCATAAAGTTCTAAAGTCTTGGAATTTCATTTGATTTTATTTTTTGAACTCCACTGTGTTCCTGCATTCTCCTTTTTGTTTCTTCCCCACACAGATTAACAGGAAGATTAAATAAATTTCACTGCCCAAAATGTGAAACCATTTTTCAGAGACAGTGCAGGCCACCTGTATGCCATCTTCTTACAAGGCCCTGGAAACTACTTCCTTTTGTGGGAGGTTGCCAGGCCAGTGGCAGAGCAGAATGCTGGAGGCCTTTGACTTCATAAGGCATTTGGGAGAGTCTGACTTTATTTCCTCAAGGACAAGATAGAAAATGTGGGCTGAATGATAATACGTTAGGGGCATGGTTGAGGTAGAGATGGCTAGCTGGCCACCAAGTTCCCACCTCCCCCTCTTCGTCGGAAGAGGAGTGGAGCTGGCCCCTGTCTGCTCAGCTATACTGTATTTCCCACCTTCCGTGCCGGAAGGTGCCTGCTGTATCTAGGTTCTCCCCACTGGCACCTGAGCAGAAGTGATGCCTGCCACTTCCGGGCCCGGCCCTAAAGCTTCTCTTATTTGCTCCTCCAAGCTCTTCCCCTTCCTGCTGGCTGGAATGGTGACCAACTGAGGAAGAGCAGCCATGTGCTAAAGATGGAAGAACTGCCCTCAGCCTGGCTCCCTGACTGACGGTGGGAGGATGGCTTCTCGCCTAAGTGGGGCCTCTCCAGACAGTTACGTGAGAAAGATACTTGTACGTCTGTTAAGCCTCTGAATTGTTGTGGGATCTCTTAATACTGAACTCACTTTCCTGTAATGCACTGCGTTAGCTAGTTTAACAGCCAAGTCCCAAGAATAGTGACCAATGCATCAACATGAACTTGGAAAGAGAACACCAGAGACAGGCCATAGGGTTCTGTCTTAGACGCTAACACAGGTTATTTTAAGCAATAATTCAGACAAAGCAGTGGAAGTCATACTTATCAGATTTAAAGATGACACAATACTGAGAGGGCTAGCTGCTCAAATTCAAAAAGAGCTCAAGAAGCTAAAAATAACAGGTGATATTTTCTAAGCACTTAATCCAAGCCAGGCTCTGGGTTAAATGCTTTCCATAAATGATCTTGCTTGATGCTTATGATAACCCTATGATGTAGGAATATTATCTCCCTTTTCAAGATGGGAAAACAGAAACTTTGAGAAATTAAGTACAGAGCTGGTAAATGAGAGCACTGGGCTTTGAACTTGGACTCTGTGGTCCTAACCACTGTCCTGAGGTCCTAGCTACTACCTGGCTTATGTCCAGGTTCATCTGGGACAGTCCTGGTTATGCCTGCTGTCTCAATGTGATTATTAATAGCAATAATAGCACCACTTTCACTCTCAAAAGTTTCCTGATTCAGATGATAAATTATATGGTCACCTTAGTGATTCTTGCCCAGTCTGAAACTGACAAGATAAGATTAAGGAGAAATCAATGTAGAGCTCCATACATCAAATGTTCAAATATGGAAAATTCAATGAATTTTTTTCTTGTTAACATTATAGTGAACCAATAGTATGATGAGGCTGCCAAAATGACACTGGAAACTTAATGTCATTATTAATAGGTGTGGTGAGTCCAGAACAAGGTACAGGATGGTTCTATTGTACTTGGTGCTGGAGAGGCCATATCTAGACTGTTGAGATCTCTTCAAGGAGCCGTATGTTCAGAAGGACAACCACAAATTGGAGGACATCCAGAGGATGATGTGCTAGTGCAATATCAGGAGACTAAATCCTAGGAGGACTGGGTGAGGGCACAGGGAATGCTTTGCCTGGAGTCAAGGAGACTTTAGGGACATGTGAGCTGTCCTCATATATCCCAATGGCTGCCATGTTGGGGAGGGATCAGGCTGATGCCAGCGACTCCAGATGGCAGATCCAGGACTAGGTGGAATGACAAGAAAACAGATTCCAGCTCAATTACAGGAAGAGCTTTCTAACAATCTGAGCTGTCTGAATACATGCCTGCTTTGCAAAGGATGGAGCAGCCGGTCCCTGATGTGTTCAAGCCAAGGCAGGCTAGACCCCCTACCTTGGGAGGGGGTTGAACAAGGTGACCTCTGTGTTTCTTTCTCAGATTCTGTGACTCCAGCAACAGAAATAGAAACAGACTGGTGACACCAACAGGGCACAGAATTCATTCAGAGTGTGAGTAGAAGAACCAATCACAGCCTGGATTTTTTTTTTTAAAGACAAGTAGACAGTGCCCTAAATCTGTGCTTTGAGTGGTCCATGGTCCCTAAACAGCTCTGAGTTACTAGACCTGCTAAGGCAAGTTGGGGGCTTGAATGAAGCTAGTCAGGGATGATTCTGTAAGTGGGACCAGGAGTTGGAGATTGTGTCTTAGGCAGATAGAAGAGCTCCTGAGTCTGCAGGGCCCAGGGGAGCTGAGGGAGGGATGTCTGACCAGCCCTTGAGTAGGAATAGGGGAGATAGAAGTAGAACCAGCCTTTCCAGCTACCAGAGTAGAGAGAGCTGAGTGCTTCCAGGGCCTGTCCTGTGCCAGTCCCCCGGTTTCTTACCCAGAACAAAGAAACTTCTTCATTCACTCAAAACAAAGTGTGAGGTGTTATGCTGAGGCCTCCAGAGAGGGTGGTGATAAGGCAGAATTTGAAATTAACATGTTCCTTAGTTGCAAGTAGCAACAACAAATAATCAAACCCTCAACCTGGTTTAAATACAAGGGGAATTTATTGGTCTGTGTAACTGACAAGTCTAAAGGTAGCTCTAGTTTCAGGCAATGCTTGATCCAGGGGCTCAAATAATGTGACCAGGACTTTGTTTTTTTCTCTCCATTTCCTAGCTCTGCTTGGCTCCATTGCTGGCCAGAGTCGCCCACCCTAAGCCTCACCCCCGACAGCACAGAACCCTGAGGGAAGAGGCCACAACATGGGTAAGTGTGGGTGAGGAGGGCAGAAACCCAGGGCTGCCCAAGTCTCACCCAGAACTCTGGGTTGCCCCGACCTAAATGTCACAGTTTTGTCCAAAACTGGCTTGAGAGTAAATAAATGTTCTATTAAAGTATAGATTGAGGAAGGCACTGCATTAATATTTTTCACTGGATCTTGAAGTATAAGACAGGATGCTTTAGAGCAAAGGTTCTTATCCCAGGCTGTTCATTAGGATTTCCCAGGGAGAAGCTTTAGAAATGGTCTAATAGTGACTGTGGTCCTATGAGGACAGGGCCCATGCCCTGCAGATGCCCTTGGCGGCCACTGCCTTGTTGCCGGGGAGACAGTAGACCTCAGTGGTGAGTGTGGGCCATGGAGTCAGACAGCCCTGGGTTCCGATCTCAGCTCTTCCTTTTACTGTGTGACTGCTGGTAAGTTTCCTCCTCTGTAAAATGTGGATAATGATCATATCTACCTCGTGGGATCTTCATAAAGATTAAATAAAATTATGTTTATAAATTTCCTAGAATGTAATACCCCCCAAATGGAAAATACTATTATTACTGTGTTAGAGATGATTTCATCTTTACATACATATAAATGGCATTCATTCTGGCAGCATTTACTGAGAATCCCCTAAATCCCAGGCACTGGGAATGTAGTGATGAACAAAACAGACAAAAATCCCTGCCCTCATGGATCTTACCTTCTAGACAGGGAGGTGGACAATAGACAAACACAAACATATATACAATTTCAGAAAGTGTTAAGTGGTCTGAGGAAAATAAAATAGAATAAAGGGGAGAAGAGGAGGTATAGGGGGATGTTTTAAATGGGGGTGATCAGGTAAAGCCCCCAGCTCTGATCAGAGACCCAAATGATGGGAGGAGGACCATGTGGGAAGCATGCGAGGCAGGAGGAACAGCTAATGCAAAGGGCAGGAATGGGTTCTGTGTATTCGAGCAAGAGCAAGACAGCTCCTGTGGCTCGAGCAGCATCAGTCAGGTGGGTGGTGGGATAAGTGTGGGCAGATAGGCAGAGGTCAGAACCTGAAATGCGGATGTTGTGCTAAGATGTGATGGAGGGTTTGCAGAGATTAGTAATAGCTCTCGCCTACACTTTATAAGGACCACTCTGGCTACAGGGAAAAGTGACTGGGAGGTGTAGTCCAGGTGAGTGTTAAAAGATGTGCATGCCTTTGTTCTATTCTTGGGGTGGTAGGCAACCTCTAAGATGCCTTCAGTGATCCCCGCATCCTGGTATTCACATCCCTCTGTAATCCCCTCCCCTTGAGTGTGAGCTGGACATAATGACTCTCTTCCATAATATGGCAAACCTGATGAGATGTCACTTCTAAGATTAAGGTATAAAAAGACTGCGACTTCTATCGTGCTCACACTCTTGCTGGCTTGCTTTGTTGTGAGCTCCAGGTGGCAAGGATCTGATACCTCCAGCTAAGATTCAGTGAGGACCTGCCAACAGCCACCTGAGTGATCTTGGAAGTGGGTCCTCTTCCAACTGAGCCTTGGGATGACTGCAGCACCGGCTGACACCTTCAATGCAACCTTGTGACAGACCCTAAACCAGAGGGACTCAACCAAGCCACACTTGGATTCCTGACCCACAGCAACTGCGAGAAGTAAACATTGGTTGTATTAAGTTACTAAGTTCGGGGGTGATTTGTTACACAGCGACTGATAACTAATACCCTTGGTATGAGTTAGTAAAATATAAACCCAGTGTAGCCAATCAGAAGCGTGAGAGTTACAAAAGAATCACGGTGAGTTCTTCTCTCAGCTATGTCACAGCTCACTTACCTCCTTCAGATCTTTAGTCAGATGTGGTCTTCTCATTGAGGGCCTTCTTAAGCACCTTTAGAAAATGGCACCTCCACCTCCACACTCTCCTGCTTTCTTGTCACCATCTGACACACTACACATTTCCCTTGCTTATTTTGTTTATTACCTGTCTTTCCCCCACCCCACCAGCTCTAAAGTGTAGGTTCCACATGAGCAGGGGTTTTCGGCTGTTTGAATCACCACTGTATTCCCAGTGCCTAGAAGTACATATCACGCCTGGAACGTACTAGGTGCTCCAAAATATCTGTTTCCACATTTACTGCTGTGCCTGAGCAGCAAAGGTAGGAACAAAAGGAACGACTCGAGTTGGCTGGAGACTCTAGTATTCTGTTCATCACAGCTCCGCTTCACAAAAACAAAGAGCATCAATTAAAGCAAACCACAGGGTCTGGGAGGCAGTGAGAATTCCAGAACATGGAACACGAGCAGCAAGAGAGGGTGTGCAAAAGATGAGGAATGAAAGGGAAGTCTGGAGGAGCCAGATTTGTGGGCAGAGCTCACCACGCTAAACAAGGCTCTCTTTTGTTGCATGTCGGCCTGGCACCTTGGGCTCCCACGCCACTTCCACTGTGGCTGAATGTAATCAGTCCCAAGAGTTACTCTGCCGGCTAAGTGAGTGTGTATGTCAGGTTATGGCGTCTAGTGCAGCTCTGAACTGTCTACTATGCTCTGTGGTATTTGTACATTATGTAAGCTCTCTTTCTCCCAAATTAGTGTTAGGGGAGAGGAAAAAGGAGTTAGATGGGGAAAGTGATGCATGTCCCATTGGAGAGTCTATCAGGGCGCAGAGTTTCAGATTCTTAATCTTTGGTCTTTAGACTGAACATTGTCGGCTTCCATTTGGGGGAATGATCCTGTGGAATTTTCTCCCTTCACAATCCCAGTAAACTTTTCTTTAGGTTCCTTAGAACCCTAATTTCCCCATCCCATGGCATCTGTTTCAGGATAAGATGCTGCCAGCCTATAAAGTATGTAAATTCTAAAATGATACCCCTTCTGTGTGGACACACTCTACCAGCATATGGCTTAGTGGAAAGCTGCCGCTTTTGTGCAAAAAAAAAAAAAAAAAAAAAGGCATCCCTTCCTGCAGGACTGGAATTCAGCCCTATTTGCCTCCTTGGCTGGGCACCTTGGCACAGTGTATAAACTCGCATCCATACGCAGTAGCGCAGTCTTCGAGTTCTTTCCTGCCCTCATCTGAAAACGTGAAATGCTTCAAGAGTAAAACCCTAAACCATCTGAAGTCAAAGGGGGATGTTGAATGGGATTGTTCAAGAAGTGACCTAGAATCTATATTTCTTTCCAACGGGGGAAGCTCAGATTCAGTCCGGAAGCAATTCTTGATACCAAGAATTCCAGTTCCCAACCCAGCCCACCACAGAGGCAACTGAGCAGAGGCAAGCAAATGCTGATGATGGAGCAACAGGGCACATCGCAAGTAGAGAAAGGAGCCATTTGTGGGTTATAAATAAGTGACCGTAGGCATTTTGCAGAACACCTTGGAAAAGGCACCCTTCCTAGATGTCAACTGATACGGCCTTTGTTATTTAAAATCTGCACTTTGAGAGATTACAGATATGGAGATTGAGAATTCGCTGCAATTAATAACAAGAGCCTTGATACAAGAAACAATCCCCTGAACCTGGACCAGTATGAGTCAAGAATTATGTGGAATGGAAGAAGCAGAGCAGCTAGGCCTGGATACCATAAAATCAGCAGACTTCTCAGCTCCTTAGGAAGGAGTGAAAGTCAACAGCAGAACCCAGCTGCAGTTTTCCCAAGTTAACAGTACAGTGAATTTTAGATGCTTCTCATTACAGAATGTGAGACTCAGCCATTCTCAATTAACCTCGGTTTTGTCTTTATTGCAGTCTAAATTAAAGAACACTCCAAGTATTTTCATAGATGGAATCTGCCTGGGAGAAGAGCCCCACCTAACCACTGCTGACAGGATCCTGGTGTCCAGAGCGGACAGGGCAGGGAACACAGCCTCTCTCAGGGGATGCCGCCTTAGCCAGCCCTCGCCCGGTCCAGAAGGGCTGCACGTTGAAATGACGTGATGTATGGCTGCTGGCCGGGCTGGCTTTCATGTAGCCATCTGTGTGACAAAGTTTCCACCAAGCTGCCTTTGTGTACACCACCTCATGGCATCAGTAACCCGGCACATTCCTGTGCGGGCCTTGCAGCTAGTCTGGGGCGATGCCTGGGAGCTCCATCCTTGCCATGAGCCAGCTCCCCGAGGTGGGTCTGTCTTTGCCTGTCTCAACCCTCTGGTAGCTGTGGGGGTTAGGAGGAGAAGAAGGCAGAGACTAATAAAATTTAAGTAAGAACTATTTTGTGGGCTTCCCTGGTGGTGCAGTCGTTAAGAATCCGCCTGCCAATGCAGGGGACACGGGTTTGAGCCCTGGTCCGGGAAGATCCCACATCCCGCGGAGCAACTAAGCCCGTGTGCCACAACTACTGAGCCTGCACTCTAGAGTCCACGAGCCACAACTGCTGAGCCTGCGTGCCGCAACTACTGAAGCCCGTGCGCCCTAGAGCCCGTGCTCTGCAACAACAGAAGCCACTGCGATGAGAAGCCTGCGCACCGCAACGAAGAGTAGCCCACGCTCGCCGCAAATAGAGAAAACCCGCTCGCCGCAAATAGAGAAAACCGGCGCGCAGCAACAAAGACCCAACGCAGCCAAAAATAAATAAATAAATAAATTAAAAAAAAAAAAAAGAACTATTTTGTTTCAAGAATGAAATAATGCCATTTGCAGCAACATGGATGGACCTAGAGATTATCATATTAAGTGAAGTAAGTCAGAAAGAGAAAGACAAATACCATAGGATATCACTTATATGTGGAATCTAAAATATGACACAGCTAAACTTACTTACAAAGCAGAAACAGACTCACAGACATAGAAAACAAACTTGTGGTTACCAAAGGGGAAAGGGGGTGGGGGAGGGATAAATTAGTAGTCTGGGATTAGCAGATACAAACTACTATGTATACAATAGATAAACAACAAGGTCCTACTGTATAGCACAGGGAACTATATTCAATACCTTGTAATAAACCATGATGGAAAAGAATATGAAAAAGAATATGTATTATATATATGTATAACTGACTCACTTTGCTGTACATCAGAAACTAACACAGCATTGTAAGTCAACTACACTTCAATGGAGGAAAAAAGGAAAGAACAAATAGAAATAGTTTGTTTGTAGGAAGGGAGAAGGCAGAACCAATGTGTTGATACATGCCAAAATTTTACTGGTAACATTTGTCTCTCTTCTCACCATCCTTTCAAGGCCTTGCCCCTACCTCCTCTAGTTGGCCACGAATACTCCCTTTCACCTGCACAGATTACCTTTTGACAACTCAGAACTCCTGGCCTTGGCCTGTTTACCATCATAGGGTTCTATGCCTTCAAACTATTCTTTATCTCCATTCCATTTTCTTACGCTAGGTGTGGGGAAAGCAATCTGATTAAACTCCAGAACGTTCACCACTGATTGGTGAGATTTTAATTAGTCATAAGCAATCTTTCCCTGCCAGCAGCATGAAGGGCTTTTGTGACAGCTGTGGAGACACTTTTACACTTTGTACAATGCCGGATATGACATTGCTGCATTATTTTGGGGTTTTTTTGGTGTATTGTTGAAAATAATCCTTTTTAAGACTACAACTGCAGCTTGCTTCTCACCACTCCTTCCCTTCCTCTCCCCTCTTCTTCCTACTTCTGAATGTTCCTTTTTTGAACTAAATTACTCCATGTAGATTTTTCTTTTGACCTTTATTCTGCCAGAGAAGGGATCACTGTCACTTTTGACTTCCAAAGGCTACTGGGATTTGATTCTGGGACCAATTACTGCCTCCCCACCCCTGCTTTTTTTGTTTGTTTGTTTCAAATGACTGAACAGCTCAGCCCTAGTTTTCTGTCTCTTTCTTTTTAAAAAAACTTTTAAAAATTGTGTAGAAAATGCATAACATAAAATTTATCATCTTAACCATTCAAAAATATACAGTTCAGTAGTGTCAACTATATTCACCTTGTTGTGCAACAGCTCTCTAGAACCGTTTCATCCTGTAGCATTGAAACTCTGTATCCACTTAACTCCCCATCCTCCCCCTCCAGCCCCTGCAACTCTCATTCTACTTTCTGTTTCTATAAGTTTGACCACTTTAGATACCTCCTGTAAGTGGAATCATACAGTAATTGTCTTTCTGTGACAAAATACTAACACTTTCACTTAGTATAATGTCCTCAAGGACATTACACTTGAGAACATTACAGTGTAATGTAACATTACATGGACATTCCATCCATGTTGTAACATGTGTCAGAATTTCCTTCCTTTTTAAGGCTGAATAATATTCCGTTGTATATACACACAACATTTTCTTTATCCATTCATCTGTCACTGGACATTCGGGGTGTTTCTACCCCTTAGCTCTCGTGAATAATGCTGCAGTGAACAAGGGTGTGTGATCTGGTTCTCTCTTATACTGTAAGTATATTAAAAATATCCAGAAAGCAAAACAGAACTGAAAGGATAAAGCTCCACTTTGCCACAATGGCAAAAAGAAAAAAAAAAAAAAATCTGCTGCCTACTTTGTCACTCACTCTGGAAGCTGCTTGCTAGTGTGAAATTTATTTTGCATAAGATTATCTATTAACTCAAAGCTTTCACCTCTATTTAAAGCTCCACTTTAAAGTTTGACTTTTTTTTTTTTTTTTTTTAGCCCTTGAGAAGTTTTTATTATCTGAAAGTACTCAGAAACGTCTCCATTCATCTGGGATCTCTGGAGTACCTTATTCTAGAACAAGGGTATCCTATAATTCACTCTGATATGCCAACAAATGTTGAGCAGTCTCCCTACCTAGCTTTAGCTTTTAAAACCAATGCACCTTTACTTGGTGGAGTTGAAAGTAGGTATCGAGAAGATATTTGTGGGCAGAAATCCTCCTTTAAATCGATAATTCCTAACCGTTTCTCCAGTAGGGCACACAAGCAAGAAAATCTCCCCGAACCAATGCCAGGGTGATGATGAGGTCATGCCTGCTGCTTTAACATCACCTCTCTCCCGCTCAAGAAAGCATAAAATACAAGTGAATGCAATGGGTGTTGTTATAGGGATAGCCTTGGATTTTCTCTGGTTTATTTTTTTAAGAGTAAATCATTTGCAAACTCCAGTATTTTAACTATTAATAAAACAGATCATTTGCAAGGCACCTTATGAGTGAGTCACCACACCAGTGTGAACACGTTGTGGTTGAGAACTTTTGCCCTAAATGATGTTGCTTGGCTTATTCTGCATACTGTGTATTCAGCCTTGGAAGGGATAATGAGGGGTGTGCTTGTGGTTCCCTCGTTCTTTCCCTCCAACTGGGAAAAGGCAGAGGAATATGAATGGAGCAGAGCAACAAGTTCCTTGAGGATCCAGGGGTCTTGAACTTACTGTCAGGCTCCCTGCAGCATCAGTTATTTTGGGAGCCCTGAATGACAAGCCCCAAATATTTGGAGCTGAGATAATTTAGTTCCTGGGGATGCTGGAACAGTTTAGACAGTAGAGTTTAGTGGTTAAAACATCCATATTGGAGGCAGAAAAATGTGGCTTCAAGTCCAAGCTCTGCAACTTTCTAGTTTTGTGAACTTAGGTGAGTTATTTAACCGGTCTGATCCTCAATTTTCTCATCTGCAAAATGGGTTTAAAAACAATCTATTTGATATGAATTTATGTAATTAAATTAGGTACAATCATATGTAGAGCCAAAAAAGAAATTACACTGCAATATCTATAGGATGTTAGTATTTATTTATGTGCAGCAAATTATATATTTCTAAGTTACATATATGTATTTAAAAAGCAAAGAAAACTGTAGGCGATACTAAGAAAGAGATAATATTGATTTTATCTAGGATACTTTATTGAGATTTTTGCCCTAGACGTGTCTCTGAAGTTTAAACTGTTAACTATAATTATGTATTCAAGTATAATCTATATGATTAAAATAAATGTTTCTTTAAAATTACAAAGTAAAAAAAAAAAAAGTCTATTTGAGGACATCTGATGTCTTCATCTGTCTAGAATCCCTTCTTTACCCACTTCTTTCCTGTAGGTAATCCATGCCCTGGGGTTCAAGTGGGGTTGGGCCTCACCCATTTCATCCTCCCAGTCACAGGGAAGGCATGTGACCCAGGTCTGTCCACTCAGAGAATTTCATCCCTCGGCCACAGAGTTTGATTCACAGAGTAGCATGTGACTTAAGCTGGTCAACCAGATTTTTCTGGTGGGGCTAGTGAGAAAGATAGATTTTTTTTTCTGCTGGAGCTGCTAACTGCGAAGATGGAGTATGGGGTGTGGTCGGCAAACTATCCTACTATGTGGGATTATGCTGTCCAAAGAATGTAGCCAAGTAGAAATAGCAGAGGTTAAAAAAGAGAGAGCCCTAATGAAATAGTTTAATTTTTGGTTCCAGCTACGTCTGAAAGCACCCTTAAGTTTCCTAGTTATCTGAGTCAGTAAATTCCCTTTTGTGTTTAAACTAGTCTGAGTTGGGTTTCTGACATCCACCACCAGAAGTCTTGACCAGTATACTACTTGAAGGGTGTTGTGGGAATAATGTCTGTAAAGGGATTTAAGGCTGGATCATGGCATCACATCTCCCTCGCCCAGAACAAGGCGAGGCAGCCTGGGCCTCAGTCATCAGCCCTCAGGCCGGTGGAAGCAAAACGTGCTCCTCCTTCTGTGTGTACATGGCAGGGCAGAGCCCACAGACTCTTTGCCCCTCTCACTTTGCTTTGTGCATGTGACCCCAGAAACAGTTGTTCTGGAGGGAAAAGTAACACTAAGTATAACTCTTTGAATGAACTTCTGACCATTTGTTTCTGTAGCTCAGTAACAACTATGGCCTTCGCATACCTGTACTGGGTTGATCTGGTTGTAAGTTTTTCTTGATTTTTACCTAAACTCCATTTATGGAACTATAGAATGTTAGAGCTGGGAGGTACCCTGCAGGAGGAAATGTCTGGACTGAACACCCCCTGTAAACAGAACAAGAAGCATTGGGTTGAGGCAGCCCCTTCCTCGAGCCAACTGGCCAAGGCAGGCCTACATCTAGTCTCCTGATCCTCAGTTCTCTGAAAGAATCCTGCCCTCAAAACTGAGCTGGGCCTCTTCTCAGCCACACATCCAGCCCTGTCTTCCCTCTCGCAGAGTGCCCATCTGGTGTTGCAACCCCCCGGGGTCTGCTTCACTCACAGGTACGGTGGGGCGCGGCCCAGGCCCAGGTGTTCTGAGCAGGGCCGAGTCCCCACCTGCTCCTGCAGCGGACTCTCCTCCACCTCCCTGCTCCGCCAATCTCTCCCCCTCTGTCCTTTCTCCCCAGAGTTCACTAGCTCAAGCCCTTGCTGCCCGCCCTTGACTCCCTTGCTCTCTCCCTCTCTCCTTTTTTTTCTCCCTCTCCCACTCTTCCCTCCTTCTCTCTACCAGCCTCCTCCTTCTTATCTGGTCTGGTTGGCCCATTATTCCTGGAAGGTTAAGTCCCAGATATGGAGGCTACTGCTCTAAAGTCAGAATTTCCCAAAAAGCGCTCCAATGACCAACAATTCCAACAGCTGTTAATATAGACTTCATGTGTTCAAAAGATTTCTGTGGACAAATAAAGAGTTACCAAATTTAACGGTAAGCATTTAAATTCAAACTTGGCTGTGTAAGAACTGTCGTATGATCTCATTTTCTTAAAATCAGTTTGACACAACCTGAGCCTCCAACCCACCAAGCTAATGGAAAATTCACCTCCTGATCCTGCCCGCCCCCTCCAGGGTTATGACAATGTCCTGGGGTTTGACACAGGGCAGGACCCTTGGGGCTCAGCGTGGCATGGCATCATGAAAGGGCTCTTGGTGCAGGGCCCATGGCCACGTGACGGGGGGTGGCGCCACTGCACCTGTGCCAGGCTTGGGCACAGGGAGCTTAGCTGAGGCTGGAGCCTCAGTGCCCGGAGCCCGGCTTCCCCACAGTTCCCCATCAGGTCCTGACAGCTCCCATCAGGCCTGGTGCCAGCTTCTCCCAGAAGCCCTCAACCTCTGCTTGCCTTTCATCTTAAAGAATTTCTAGCACCTCTCTCTGCTTTTGCCTCCCCACCCCATTCTCCACCAGGCAAAAGCACTTGCCTTTGAACTATTACATATAGAATGGATAAACAAAAAATTCCTACTGTGTAGCACAGGGAAATATATTCAATACGCTGTGATAAACCATAATGGAAAAGAATATGAAAAAGAATATATATATATACATAAAACTGGGTCACTTTGCTGTACAGCAGAAATTAACACAACATTGTAAATGAACTATACTTCAATAAAATAAAATTTTTAAAAAAACACTTGCCTTTGTCTTCCCCTCTGGGAGAATCTAGGAAATTTCTTCCACAGGCAGGAAAGGGTGTATCAGCAAGTGGCTACTGAGATCCTACAGAACCACTCTCCCCTCCATTGACAGGGAACAAAAGACTGGTTACTTTCTCAGGGAGATGGGGTTGGTGGAGGAAAAATTGAGTGAGAACAAAATGCAAAATATTATCTCAATTAATTGCCTTGTCATGAAGAGAGACTGGTCACTTCCCAGAGAACCTCTCAGGAGGCAGATGGACAACCTCTCCTATGTGCATTTGACCTGGGACCCTCTTCTCTGCCCAGCATCTCAAGGACTAGTCCGTAGAACATGCCTCAGGAAATTCTGCATTAGGAGTTAGCTGTTCACAATTCCTAACTCTGGCCTTTGCCTGACAGCAGTTTATGACATTATCAGGTAGACACATGAAAGGACAAAGAGACTTTGAAGTGCAGTGGCAATGCACTGGCTGAGGGTTCAAGTCCTGGCTCTGCCACTTTCACGCTATCTCTGAAGCTCAGTTTTCCCATCTGTAAAATGGGATTAGTAATACTACCAACCTAGTGAGATGGGGTGAAGATCACATGAGGTCATGTACATGAAGTATCCAGAATAGCTTCTGGAATGTAGCCGATAGTCAAATTGTCCTTGTAAGCACTGTTGTCAGTCAGCCTGAATCTGAGAGGTCAGTGAGCAGCGGAGTGACCCATCCCAGTGGGCTTGGGAGAGGTCTACCTGGCAGAGCCGAGGAGTACGAAAGGGGAGCCAGAGCTGGAAGTCAGGAGAGCCGCTGGAGGAAGAATGAGGGAGAAGGGGGCGCAGCATCCCTTCCCAGCACAGCTCCTCAGTGTGGTGCCTTTTCCACAATTTGAAGAAGTATGTTAACAAGGCTGCTGTTAAGACTATGATAAAAACAACAACAACAACAACAGAGACCTTGAAGTGAGTGCAAGACTGAAACACTGGCCCATCAACTTACAGCACAGGCCCGGTCCCCATGTCTCTATCCTGCTGTTTAGAACACGGCTTCACCACTGTGAGAAGGCCATTGTGACCTCTAGGTGAGCATGTAAAAGGACCTGAATTCGGGCAGCGTCAGGAGAAATGCGGGAGCAGGGAGAGCTGCCCCTGATCACACAGAATGAACCTCCCCATCAACCTGCCCTGCCTGCTGGCCTGCACCACGGTGGGCGGGGGCTGCCATGGGCCTGGCTTCCTCCAGCTGGGCTTCGCGGGCAGTTCCTGGTGGCAGGAACTGGACTAAGGTGTGGTTCAAGGCTGGTGTTCAGAGGGATGGGTGCCTGATTCATTTCGGTATCCCTTTCACTTAGCACAGGGCATGGCCCTTCTGTAGCTCCTTGGTGAGAGGGTACTAAAAGGACAGAAGCATCCCCTTCTTCCTCATGGCTGCAGGGCTGGCAGGCAGGGCTTGGACAGGACAGGACAGGACGCGGGCACCTGCAAGACACAGCTCCCACTGTCCCCTCCACCCCCTGCACAGCTGGCTAAGAAGTCCAGGCAGGGGCGAGAACACTGAGCAAGGTGCAGGGGCTGCTCCTGCCCTCCTCCCGCCCTCCCCTCTCTCCCCGCATTCTGTCCCTTCCATTTCTTTGCAGCCCAGATTAACAGTTGTCAGTATGAAGGGACTCTCGCTCCCAACACAAAGCCACTTTCACAGGCACAGCTGATGCTGTGCTTGGCCCCCTCCTAACGTTGCTTCAGGGGCAAAGTGATTTCGGCTGCGGTGTTAGGGACGGGCTGTCGAGCAGTAACGGCACATTAATTTTGAGTGTGTGCAGAGGTACAAGTGGCACCTCTGAACGTAGATGTTTTATTCATATAGAATTAAGGCTGTGACAGCTCCCACCCACCATTAGTCTTCATTCACTTTGGTTTGCGGAGCAATGCAGGGCTGTCTTCAACAGCTTGGCTCCCGTGACAGGATCTATGAGATATAGGGTTCCACATGGTGGGAAGGATGCCTCAGAATCGTCAGATCATAGACTGAGAAGGGGCCTTCGATATGGTCTAATCCCAGAGGCTTGTTTTATGGTGTGGCTGACCCTGAAGGCCAAAGAGGTAAAGGAACTCGGGAAAGGACACAGGGTTTGTGCCAGAGCAAGGGGAACCTAGGGCTTCTGAATCCCACCTGCATAGAATCCCTTCCGAGGACCTGGATGGTCTAGAACTCTTTGCCCTGAACCACGTCTGCCGAGGGGACGGGACCCCAGTAAGTTAGCTCCACCTCGGGCTGGGCTGTCTTGAGTTTCCAGGAATCTGGGTCCAGGTAACTCAACTGCTCTGAAGCATCTTGGTACAGTCCTGTCCGTGGGGCCCCACTCACTGGATGGCAGGACTACGTCTGTCCACCAACCCTCCTCTTTCTTCACCTGCTCCTCCAGCTCCCTTCCATCTTCTCTACCTTTAAGAAAGCACACAGCACTATGGAGAACAGTGCGGAGGTTCCTTAAAAAACTAAAAATAGAGTTACTATATAATCCAGCAATCCCGCTCCTGGACATATATCCAGAAAAGACAAAAACTCTAATTCGAAAGATACATGCACCCCAATGTTCACAGCAGCCCTGTTTACAATAGCGAAAACATGGAAGCAACCTAAATGTCCATCGATAGAGGAATGGATAAAGAAGATGTGGTATATAAATATATACAATGGATTATTACTCAGCCATAAAAAAAGAATGAAATAATGCCATTTGCAGCAACATGGATGGATCTAGAGATTGTCATACTGAGTGGAGTAAGTCAGAGAAAGACAAATATCATATGATATCACTTATATGTGAAATCTAAAAAAATGATACAAATGAACTTATTTACAAAACAGAAATAGACTCACGGAGTTAGAAAACAAACTTATGGTTACCAAAGGGGAAAGAACGGGGGGAGGGATAAATTAGGAGTTTGGGATTAACAGATACCCACCATTATATATAAAATAGATAAACAACAAGGACCTACTGTATAGCACAGGGAACTATACTCAATATCTTGTAATAACCTATAATGGAAAAGAATCTGAAAAAGAGAATATATATATATATAACTGAATTATTTTGCTATACACCTGAAACATTGTAAATCAATTATATTTCAATTAAAAAATAATAAAATAAAAAGAAAGCACACAGTTCTACTCCCAGTGGGCTGGACTGGGGCCCTGCCTCAGAGGCTTTCCCTCTTAGAACTGGAGGGACCCTCAGAGCTCACCCAGTTCAGTGTCCCAGGAAGAAATTGGGGCCAGAGAGACCAGACTAAGGCCATACCTCTGAGGAGCAGCTGGCTGAGGTCAGAACCTAGGACTCTTGACCCCAGTCTTAGTGCCCTTCCCTCCCAACCCACGACTTGGGAGTGAAGACCCAGCATACTCTAAGTGGGGTTCCTCCAAGTGGAGCCTAAGGACCAATTGGCTTCAGAATCATCCAGGAAGCTTGCTTAAAATGCAGCTTTCTGAAGCTACCCCAGACCGACTAGATCAGAATCAGTGGAGTGGGGACCAGGAATCTCCTTCTGATGCACTGCTTTCTTTGAGAGCCACTGAAGGCAGATGTTACAATCAGTTTTGAAGGGTGTTGCAAATAACTGGTTACTAATAATACTTAAAGCACTCAATTTGGGGGCATTATTTCCTTTTTGAACAGAACAGATACAATAGCATGGCTCTCACACACTTGCATAATGATTAGCTTCCTTGACCAGCAGAGAAAGTTATGGAGCTCCAGCTACCCCAGAGGGGAGGCACGTGCCTTAGAGGCTGCGTTTTTCCACACCACGTGACCAGACCATTTATTTGTGTTTGGGCCTCCCCTAAATGGATATCTGGGGGGACAGACTAGTGCACCAGCTTTGGAGAGAGGCAGAGCTAGGTTTGAATCCAAGCTCTACCGTTCACCAGTTGTCCATCAGACCCCCTGACTTCCGTCAGTTTCTTCCTATGCAAATTGGGAACAGTAGTTCCTACCCCCAAGCGTTGCTGTGAAGATTAAACTAAAACATCCTGATGTATGTGTATTGGAACAAAATGCAGACGTGGGATGCACAGCTCCCTGCAGCCTGTAGCAGGGTCTCTGGGCATTGTCCTGCTACACCTGGCTTGTCCCCCTTACCCATTCAGAGGAGAAAGACCCTTGTGCTGGGATTCTTGAAGAACTGTACTCTGCAGGGGCTGTGCTTGTGTTGAGTAAGGCTCAACAAATGAGAGAGACAGTATAACCCCAGCCATGGCTATCTTTCCCCCTCTCGCCTTCCCTCCATGGCTTTCTGTGACCATGGTTGAAGCTGGGGTCCTCGCCCTTCTCCTCTTCCATCACGGAAGTTTTTGCCTTTGAATCCACTTTGGTGAGAACAGGGGTGGGCAGGGCATCTGGTGGGAGGCTGGCTTTGGAAGAATTAAAAGACACACCCCTGGCTCTTGAGACGCTTCCAGCAAAGGAGAGAAGGGATGCTAAGCCCAATCATTTCTTGCATCTTTGCTTTAATGCAATTCCACTTCACTCTCTGGTTCATTGCCCACTCCTGTCTGACAAGGAGACAGCAAGGAGCGGCATGTTTGAGGATCCTGGTGAGCTGGCAAATGTGACTCCCACACAAACTGTCCCCCATCCCTGCCTCTGCCCCCCGCCCCTTACTCCAGAGTGTGCTCACCTCCTGATCTAAGCCGCTTAATGGGCTGCTCTGTTGCAGCTTAAACGTATCGATAGGCGAGTGTTCACCAATAACGACATGCGGCATGAAATGAATTTTCTTATTCCTTGCACATTGGCTTCATTAGGTCGCTAGTACATTTGACATCTCGAGAGGAAACAACCTTTTTCTCAGCGTGTCACCTTCTCGTAAATAATGGGTGGAGGCCCCCTGGGGGCCACCGTTCCTACTAACGTACTCCCCAGTTTCACTCACTGCCCAACGAAGAAACTAATTCTAAGCAAGCCGAGAAATGGAAATAACGAGAGATCTCCATACTGGATCGATACTCCTCAGAGCAATTGAGAAGAGAGAGGTGACCGTGGCTCTGCGTGGACCAACCGCTTCGGGAGTGGCCTGGTCCGATGAGAGCCCCGGCTTTGATTTCTGATGGCAGACCCCAGAGAGGAGCTTTATAAACAGCGGCTGCTCCCCCAACCTTGCAGACAGCACGTCCGTGGCCCTCTCTCCACCTGTCGGCAAAGAAGCTCATTAGCGCTTGCGAGGCTCACATCAAATGTGGCTCTCGTTCAAATTTGTAGGAATAAGGTTGCTTTAATTAACCATGCCTTGGGGGCAGGGTCCTTAGGGCATGGACAATTTTTTAAACTACAGTTTATCTGGACAGGACCGGATGGCTGTGGAAGGCCTGTGAGTTGATTAAAACAATTTGGGTGGTGGGAGCAAAGTTGGGATAGTGTTAAAGAAGAGCTGGGTCTCTAAGCTGTCTTAGTTTGTTAATTATTTAATCCCTTGGATGCACACAGACTCAGAGGTAGAGGCAACCCAGACATACACTTGGTAACCTCAGGGAGCTGGACTTGGATTAAAATCTTACAAGTGACCTGTGCATTAACGGGAGAGAGGCCCATCCTTCCTCCAGGCTGCACGAAGTCTTCACAGGGACTTAGACTGGACTGTGCCTTTTCTGTCGACATTTCCCTTTCCCCAAACCCACTGTGCCTGAGTTGGCCCAGCCTCGCCCCGCATATTCCAGGGGAGCTGAAGCCTCCACCTTATCACCCCCACCTCCTCTATGACATCTCACAGATGCCCCCTGGAAAACCCTGGTTTTTTGTCCTCAGCAGCCTCCATCAAGTCCCAGATACCCGACTCTAGGAAGTGGCCCTGACTGTGCCTCAAGCTTCTAAGTCAGTGTTAGGTATCTCTCCTCTGTGTTTCCTTGACACCCTGGGCTCACTTTTAGCGGCTATATTTTACAAACACTTACATAGCACTTGCTAAGCACTTTTAGGAATATTTACTCATTGACTCTTCATAACAACCAAGAAGGTATTTACTAATATGATGCCTCTTTTATAGATCAGAAAACAAAGACACAGAAAGACAGCAATTTGCTCAAGGTCACCCAGCGCATAAGTGGCAGGGCCAGAATTCAAATGCAATCTGGTCGCAGAATTTGGGCTCTTAACCACTCTGTTAAACTACGTGCCACTAAATGCCTTGTAGAATAGTCCATTTACAAGTCCTTTCTCCCTCACCAACCTGTGAATTCTGTGAGCTGGAATTCACTGCCAGGTACACAGTAGATGTTCCAAAAGCTTTGGGGAATAATATGCCCTGTGTACATACAGTCCTCCCTTGAGTCAAGCAGGAGCATATATCAGCCAGTAAGTTTCTCCTGGTGCCAAGAAGGGGGCTCCAAAAGCAGAGATAACGCTCCCTGCCCATAAAGGACATGTGCTGGTTTTAACTGTTCATTCCTATCAGCACGTTGATTTCCTTTGGGAAAATTACCTGTTTCCTGCTGGGTATAGGATTGACAGGATTGTAAATGGAGGTGACCTGTCCTCCCTCAGCCAGGGAAGGCAAGGACCCCAAGTTAGGCCAGCTGGACTCTATTTTCCTGGACTTTGGAATAGAGTGGCACATGAACGGAGACACCAGTGGATGGCAGGGCTGCCTGTTCCCTCTAGCCTTGTCTGAGCCCCATCTGGATGTTGGCACTCCGCATCTGCCTTTCTCCCCCTGCCCAGTCGTCACCTCTGCCCCTTGACCTTAGCTTACTTTGCACTGAGTCTATTTGGCCTGGCTAGGCCTGACACCTTGGACTCCTATGAACTTGCACTGCTTTTTTCTATACAACTATCCTATCTGTACACTTGCTGTGGGTCACACTGCCACCTGGCCTGTTCTTTTTTTTTTTTCTCATTCTATAATTTTATTTTTGTGAAAATATAAGGTGGCCATTAAACAGACATCTCTTTTGAGACGAAAACATTCAGTAAATGGTGTTAACCTTGAAATAGACAAAATAACCATTTTTGTTCCATTTAAATGCCAAATATAAGCCTTTACATTATTCTTCCTTTCTGATTTTATTTTTTAAATATTAAATTGGGGTAGGCTGAAGAAAGCATGAGTGAATATGTATTTCCTACTTAATGAAATTTCAGTAATATATAGTGAAATTAATAAAACTCAAGTTTTTAAAATATTTTTCTTTTGGAATAGTTTTAAATTTAAAGAAAAACTGAAAATATTGTATAGTTGAGAGAGTCCTCATATACCCTTCACCCAGCCTCTCCTCCTAAGTGTTTCAAATTAAAAGAAATCACATGTGGGCTTTCTCCACGGCTCCCTGGCAGCTCTGTTTAAGATGACCTGGCCTGTTCTTGCTCTGGACCTTCTGTACCCAGCATCCTGTTCAGGCCCTCCCTGTGCTCTCCTCCAGCTAAAGTTTCCTGCTGTGTCCTCTGAGCTTCAGGGTACCACCCTGGGGGTGTGGTAGGGAGCAGAGACCCAGGGAGAGGCTGAGTGGGAAATCTATTGGTGCCACTTTTATCTGTCTTATATATTCAAGTTCTACTTAAGACTGCAGTTAAAAAAAAAAAAAAGCTCCTCTACTTCAAAAAAAAAAAAGTTTGAAAACGATTATCTTAGATCTTTCTGAAGCCATCATTTTATTTCTGTATATCGCTCTAGCATTCAAGCTTTTAGTTTGCTCAGAACTCAGTTAGCCATTCATTTGATATTTACTTAGTCCATACTCTGTGCCAGGCACTGTGCTGGGTGCTTGGGAAGCCAGGTGAGGAAACACAGCCTCCGTCCTCAAAACACTCATAAGCTAAAGTAATGCCCCTCAAATTTGATGTTCACACAAGTCACCTGGGGATCTTTTAAAATGCAGATTTTGATTCCGTAGATCTGAGTTAGGGTCTGAAATTCTGCCTTTCTAGCAAGTTCTCCGATGATGGAATCAGGAGCCCAGTGCTCCCACATGCCCTCTGGGATGCCTTTAAAAATCCTAATGTGTAGGCCATGATGAAATCAGCATCTGTGATTTTTAAATATTCTTAGTGATTCTAATATGTAGCTAAGTGGTTCGTAAACCACTGATCTGTAGGGAAAGACAGACTGTATTAATTTCCTATATCTGCTGTAATAAACTGCCACAAACTTAGTTATTTAAAGCAACACAAATTTATTATCTTACAGTTCTGGAGGTCAGGAATTTAAAATGGGTCTCACTAAATCAATCTCACTAAAATCAAGGTGTTGGTAGGTATTCCTTTCTGGAGACTCTAAGGGAGAACTTGTTTTCTTGCCTTTTCCAGCTTCTGCAGGCTGCCGCATTCCTTGGCACCTCCCATCAGCTCTGATGTAGTCTTTCCCACCTTGTATCACTCAGACTCTCCTGCCTTTCTCTTTGATTTATAAGGACCCTTGTGATTATATTCAATCCACGCAGATAATCCAGGATAAAATCGTCCGGTCTCAAGGCCAACTGTCAGTAATACAGCATAATTTATGAACAAATTCTGGGGACTAGGAAGTGGACATCTTTGGGGGAGCCATTATTCTGCCTACCGCACAGACACTGAATAAGGTGAAGTAGTGCAGTGTGGTTCTGCCTTGAGGGAAACGTGCACAGGTGGGGTGGTTCTTACTCAAACTTGGAAAAGGGAGAAGAGAAGGAGTCAGGAAGGACTTTCTGGAGGAAAGTACTACAGTTGACTCAGACTGGCTCTTGAGAGATGACTGTCAAATTTCCAGGAATGTTACCCAAAACAACCATTGGTAGCTTGAAATCAGCCATGGGAGGAATATTTACACCATAGAAACTGGAAAATGCTACACATCAGGTGTCTTTTCTTCCCTCTTTTCCAGAGAGCCAGTTGTTAAACATTTACCAGCACACTACTGAGGAGGTACCCCAGAGTCTTAAAAGAGTAGACATCAGCCAGCCAGGTGCATAAGGCACTTGCCTTTGAAGTATATCTGCTCTCATCAAATATAGCATAAGCTCCCGCTGGACAAGTCCCAAATTTCAATGCCTCTAGAGCAGGGCTTCTCCAACCTTAATATGCACACAAATTACCTGGGGATCTTGTTAGATATGATTTAGGAGGTCTGGGGTGGGGCCAGAGATTCTGCTTTTCTAACAAACTCCTAGGTGATGTCCATAATGCTGGTCCCAAAACACACTTTGAGTAGCAAGACTCCAGAGCAGTGCTCTCCAACAGTGATCACAAAACAATCCATTCAGGTCTAAAGAAGATGATTCTGGGATTTCTATTTCTCATATTTTATTTACCGAAGATGTCACTGATTACCATTATTTTGTGTACATTGGGGAAAAATTTTTTTAATTTATTTTTAAAAATCGAAGTATAGTTGATGTACAATGTTGTGTTAGTGAAAAAATTTTTTAAAGCTACCAATTAAACTATGACATGCTATCAGTTGTATGATGCATCCTAATTTCGGAGATATTAAAATGTGAAAAAAATGTGTCTTTGAATCAATAAAATGCAGTGTTTGTATTTTATATTTAAAAAAAATAAGATATCACACTTAGCATTATTTAATACTTTAATGACACCGGAACCCTTACTTGGCCTACATGTTGAATGGTTCTGAACTGTGAATGGTCCAGAGAGACTCAGAAGCAAAAGTGGGGTCCAGAGGGGTTAATGTGGTGTTGCTTGTCAATGCACTTTTTTTTGTTTTTCCATAATGTTTAGTTTTTATGGAGTTAGAGATTATGTCATCTAATTTTAGCTAAAAGAGCCCTCATAAAATAGACAAATGGTTTAAAAGAATTCCTGTGGTTAGAAGTTAACACCAATAATAGAAGCCTGAATGAGCAATAAGAAAGAGGCAGAACTGACATTTCTGCTCCCAAAATGCGAAATGCGTTCTGCATCTGCCACATTCCCCAGTAAAACAATGATGATCTAATCAGATCTGACAAGACACTGGCAAAAAAAAAAAAAAGGAAAGAAAGAAAGAAATGATCGGAAACACTTTTTGAAATGTGGGTTCACATTCATTTTTATTAGGGATGAATGTCACCCTTGGGACCTTGAGGTGTGTGTTAGTTATGGTGGTGCATGTGTATAATTCACGCATACTAGGAAGAGCAGGTCTGCTCATTGCAGGAACCCAGGGACTCTTGCTGATGGAGCTGCCACCACCTCAAACTCTCCAGAGGCTCTCACACCAGCAATTAAGTGCTCTGGTGTGAAAGTGTCACATGTTTCTTTGGTTTCCAACTCACTGGCCCAAACCAACCATGTGAGCCCAAACACAAGGAGAGCCGGAAGCACCATCCTGGCAAACAGGACTAATGACTGCCCTGACTCCTGATTTGTTTTTCTTCACCTGTTGTGCTGTCTCCTGCCCATCTGGGGTCATGATCTTTTCAAAATACAGATAAATCTGGATGCTCTATGCCAGAGAAAGCTGCCCAGATAAGCCTGTTTAGCTCAGAAAAAATCCTGCCTGGCCTTTGAAAGGCATTTGAGTATGAAGATGTCTAATGTTTGGAGAAATTGCAAAGCTTCTGAACAGATGATACAGTCAAGCCACAAAGAAAAACCTACAAGACCTTGAAAACTTGCCTCTCTCCCAAGTCAGCCCTGTTCTGTGCTGGAAAATGACTGCATTCCCTCTTAGTTTTATTCCAGGAACTGAGCTAAGGAGATCTTTTCTCACCCTTCCCTTCCTGGCTTCAGTGGCATGAAGAGTAAATGAAGTTGGTCAATATGGCATTGAAGAATGGATTTAATCAGTGGAGAGGATCATGCCAAGGAGAATCTGGAAGCAAGAAAAAAAATCCCAGTGCAGATCATCTGTCCAAAGAGAATCCAGTTACAAGGGAATGTTTTCCACCTACAAAGATTATATGTACATTCTGATCTTTAAAAGCACCAGTGGTAAAATAAGCATCACTGGAGAAATAACTTCTTGGTGACTCCATAGGAATATGTCAGAGCTGAATCTTACATGAAGCAAACTTCATTCACATTGAGTACTAAATAGATGAGTGGGAAACAAAAGGCAGTGTTTAATTAGGATGTAATTATTCATCCATAGTGGGATCCCAGCACCACTGTGTTCATTAGAGGAACATCATGTCTTCATTAGCAATTGGAGTTGTGTCCCAATTTTACCTGCCTGGGGGCCAGCGATGTTTGGAAGAAGCAGCAGCTGCTCCTAAGGGAGGAGATAGCATGATGGATAAGGAAAAGTGGCTCTTGTAGCATGTACTGTGAGCCTGGGGGCTGGCAGCCTTGCGAGCAGATGAATAAGGGAGTCTCTGCTGTGAGGAGTTGTGTTGTGCCGAGAGTATGGTCAGTTTGGCCTATCGAATTAGTACCAAACCTGGGATTCAAAGACATCTATCTAAATATGAAACTTCTGGAGGACTTAGCAGTCTCTTCTGAAAACTCCTCATGATACCCATGACATTTTCACAGAGCTAGAACAAATAATCCTAAAATTTATTTGGACCCAGAATTGCCAAAAGACCCAGAATTGCCAAAGCAATCCTGTGGAAAAAGAACAAAGTGGGAAGCATAACCCTCCCAGACTTCAGACTATACTACAAAGCTACAGGAATCAAAACAGTGTAGTATTGGCACAAAAACAGACATACGGATCAATGGAACAGAATAGAGAGCCCAGAAATAAAGCCACATACCTATGGACAATTAATCTTTGACAAAGGAGGCAAGAATATACAATGGGAAAAAACAGTCTCTTCAGCAAGTGATGTTAGGAAAGTTGGACAGCCACATGTAAATCAATGAAGCTAGAACACACCCTCACACCATACACAAAAATAAACTCAAAATGGCTTAAAGACTTAAATATAAGACAAGACACCATAAAACTTCTAGAAGAGAACACAGGAAAAACATTCTCTCACATAAATTGTACAAATGTTTTCTTAGGTCAGTCTCCCAAGGCAATAGAAATAAAAGTAAAATAAACAAATGGGACCTATTCAAACTTATAAGCTTTTGCACAGCAAAGGAAACCATAAACAAAATGAAAAGACAACCTGCGGAATAGGAGAAAATATTTGCAAGTGATGCAACCAACAAGACCTTAATTTCCAAAATATGCAAACAGCTCCTACAATTCAATAACAACAACAGCAAAAACAAACAACCCAATTGAAAAATGGGCAGCAGACTTAAATAGACATTTCTCCAAAGAAGACATACAGATGGCCAGTAGGCACATGAAAAGATGCTCATTATCACGACTTATTAGAGAAATGCAAATCAAAACAACAATGAGGTACCACCGCACACCATTCAGAGTGGCCATCCTTAAAAAGTCTAAAAATAATAAATGCTGGAGAGGGTGTGGAGAAAAAGGAACCCTCTTACATTGTTGGTGGGAATGTAAATCGGTGCAGCCACTATGGAAAACAGTATGGAGGTTCCTCAAAAAACTAAAAATAGAGCTGCCATAAGATCCATCAATCCTACTCCTAGGCATATACCCAGACAAAACTATCACTGGAAAAGATACCCCTATGTTCATAGCAGCAACTATTTACAATAGCCAAGACATGGAAACAACCTAAATGTCCATCAATAGATTATTGGATAAAGAAGATGTAGTAGATATATATATATATATATATATATATATATACACATACACAATGGAATATTACTCAGCCATTAAAAAGAATAAAATAATGCCATTTGCAGCAACATGGTTGAACCTAGAGATGATCATACTAAGCAAAGTAAGTCAGAAAGAGAAGGACAAATACCATATGATATCACTTATATGTGGAATCTAAAACATGACACAAATGAACATATCTATGAAACAAAAACAGACTCACAGGCATAGAGAACAGACTTGTGGTTGTGGAGGGGGCTGGGGGGCTGGGTGAGGGATAGACTGGGAGATGCAAACTATTACATAGAGGATGGATAAACAACAAGGTCCTACTGTATAGCACAGGGAACTATATTCAATATCCTGTGATAAACCATAATGGAAAAGAATATGAAAAGAATATATGTATGTATAACTGAGTCATTTTGCTGTAGAGCAGAAAGTAATACAACATTGTAAATCAACTATACTTCAGTAAAATTAAAAAAAATAAAAGTCTTCCTGGAAACACCCCAGACCAGGTTACGTGCCTTGCCGCTGTGCATGCCACGTCCTTGTACCTATTACAGTGTTGTTGTTATAATAGCATAATTGTGTAAGCATGATTGCTTACTTGTTCTCTGCCCACTGGACTATGAACTCTCCGAGAATGGAGACTGCATCCTATTCAGTGCCATCCCCTGGGATGTGACACATGACACATACTTGATATATTTGATGGAAAGGATGGGTGGATGGGGTGACTCATTTCAAGCCCTCAATTGAAAACCCTTTTGAAATGCTGTGGAGGGCTGGGCTGTGTACGCTTTGTTTAGAGCAGGAATCCTTAACACGGAGTCTTTGTACCCTATGGGAGGGGGTGTGGTTCATGCATGGGATTCAGGGTGGGGTGGGTAAATTTGACAAAATTGAATACAATATTTATGTGCATGTTCATTTTTCTGGAGAAGGTGCCCAGAGCTTTTTATCAGCTTTTCAAAGTGATACATGACCACAAAAAAGCATGAGAAATTCATGTGCTTATGTAATCTTTGGCCTTGACCCTCATGGAGGAGGAGGGATGGGAGCGAGTTCCGGCTTTGTAGGGCAGCACCAGCCATCTGCTGGAGATACTGAGTGGTAGACAGTCACTTGCAGGCCCTGAGCCTCTGCAGATCATGTGTCACTCTGCCCAGTGTTTCCTTAACACAGTGAGATAAACACATGTCTGAATTTGAGTTGCAATCTTCGAGTTTTACCATTTTGGAATTTAGAAGGCCATGGGCAGCAGAAGAGACCTTAGAAAATGGCAATCCCAAAGAGAAGTGATCAGAGATGTTGGACCCAAGGGAGATGGAAAGGTTGCCTTTTGATACATGAAGAATTGCTGTGTGTGGGAGGCTCTGGAAGATAGAAATGGGATCAACAGGTGAATGGGGCAGAAAGTCCATTTCTGCCCTTACGGAGGAAGAAACTTCTCCCAATTAATATTGCTTAAAAATGGAACGGTCTGTCTTTGCAGGTAGTGAGTTCCTTATCACTAGAGAAATTCAAGCAAAGGCTGAATGAACAAATATCAGGGATATAATGGGAGGGGGTATTGTTTCTAAGGCTCTGAGTTTTCTTTTCATTCTCTGCTTCTCAAGTAATTCCGTTCATTTTGAAAGACATTTCACTTTTCTTAATTTGATTCCTGTAAGAGAGTCTCTTTCACCAGCCTCACCCACAGTTTCTAAGCTTTTGTCTTCAAGTTGAAGTCAAGGGCTTGTGCCGGCAAGCTAACTCTAAATAAACTGATGAGATTCTGAGCAAATTCTCTCTGGAAAATGTACTGAAATATATTCTTCTAAACAATGAAACAGATAAGCAAAATAGCTTTTATTCTGACGTGCTATTTTCTTGAACACCCTAGAAGCAACCACTCTTGAAGATAGAGCTGTTGGAGCCAAAGGCTCTGAAATTAATAGAATGCAATTTCCTGCCATTTCTGATAAATTTCTGGCCTTTCTATGCATATGAAAGTCATAGGGATGAACAGAAGCAAAACTAGTAGCCAGGAGGTTATTTTGACAAGCTTCTTCCAGCCATCCCTCTATTGTCTTTTCATGATCACAGCTTTTTGTTTTGCACTGAATAACAATAAAATAAAAAATGAGAACAAGTGAGAGAGAAGACCAACGACGCAATGTTCAGCCAACAATGCAAACAGAATAAAAATGTTCTTCGATTTTAGACAAAGATAGAAGAATTTGGTTAAGGGCAAAAAAAAAAAAAAAAGTGTAACTTTATAAAAAGCGGGTATTGGGAATACTGTAACTTTTCTGAGCCACACAGAGATTCATCAAGAATGTTCTTTTCAGTTCTAATACATCCCGAGGCATTGCGGACAAACAACTCCAGTTCAGGTCTTAGTTCTTGGGGGCTCTGTTTGGCTAAGGTCCTCTTTCAGACTTGGAGCCCAGCCCCCTAAGTCTGGAGGATCCTGATCCTTTCTGATCTTGCTTCAAGCATCATGCTTTTGAACTTGTCTTTACACTTGCTTTTCACTATTCCTGGGAATCTGATCCCCACAGCCAACTCACTGAGACCATCCTAACGGGAAAGCAGCTCTACCCCACTCCCAATGGCCGACACCATCAGTAACATCACCATTTTCATTTTCATCATAACACTTCTCATTTTCTGACATTATCTTGTATATTTATTTATGTACTTGTATATTGTCTGTCTTCCTCATTTGAAATATAACCTTCATAAAATCCATGGCTGTCCGGTTCGCAGCATACTCCCAGCACCAGGAGTCCAATATCACATACACCTCCCTCGACCCAGACCTAGGGTCGGTGCCCTCACTTCTCTTTGCCACTTTCAGATGATTTTCTCTCTTTCCTTCCTAGAACTCCTCAGCTGCTTAGGAACACAGGTTGTCATGTGATACCACCCAGTATCCTCCCTTTTTGCAATTATCTACTGTCCCTCCTAAAGACTCCCCCATTCACTGACCACTTTATCACCTGCTTTACTTGCTCTCTCTACCTGTCACGATTCCTGGTGACTTCCACAGCCATATCAAAGTCCCTGGTCTTTCAGTTCCTTGGCTTGCTCACTGCCCCAGCCCTGTTCCCCTCCTTAGCCACTTGTTCCCATTCATCTTTACCTACAATGTCACTCTGACTTTATCACCCCTCACTCTCCATTCCCCAGCTCATGCCTGCCTTCCTCCTTATGCAGTTTAGATTCCCACGTCCATCCGTAGAATCACCACCTGGCATCATTGTAATAAACTCTCTTGCCCCTGTCTCATTCTTGGTATTTCCCTGGCAAATACCAACCCTGATTAAATCCAACTCTGCCTACTCCTCACCTGCAATCATGGCTGAAAAAAAAACAAAATCCACACACCCATATTGATTTGTCTCATTTTAAATTCATGACCGCAAACCTCAAGTGGGCCCTCAGTGCTGCTGGGCAGTGCTCCTACATTCATCTAGTTGATTCATGCTCATATGCTCCAAGAGGACTTTCTCATACTTTCTCCATCTCCTCAAACCCCCTATACCCATGATCCCATCCTCACTCTCAGCTGATGACCTAGCATCACTGAAAGAATAGAAATTCCCACAGCTGTATCCATCTACCCGCCTACACGGTGAATGCATGAAGTCCACTTCTCTCCTGTTACCAGGAATGAAGTGTACATGCTGCCATCAAAGGCTAAGCCCTCTCTCTCAGCACTGGACCTCTCCCCTCCCACTCAAGGTCATCGTTTCTGCACAGACTCCTCTTTCTGCTGTATCATCACTTTCCCCTCCCTCCTTGGTCATCCTTATCAGCATACAAACGTGCTGTAATATCTCTCATCTTAAAAATAAAGGTATCCCTTGACACCACAATCTTCTTCAGCAGCTGCCTCCTTTCTTTGTGCCCCTTTAAAGCAAAACTCCTTGAAAAACTTGACCATTCTTGTAATTTCCACAACTTCACCAACTGCTCTCTCTTGCATGCTCCCCAATCATGTTTTTCTCCCAAACACTCCACCCATAGAGTGATTGTCAAGGTCCCCACTTGTCTTAGCTTTAAAGGCTGCTACTTTAAAAATGCCATGGACTGCATGACTTAAAAGAAAACATTCATTTCTCAAAGTTCTAGAGGCTAGGAAGTCCAAGATTGAGGTGCTGGATGATTCAGTTCCTGGTGAAAGCTCTCTTCCTGGCTTGTAGACTGTGGCTTTCTTGCTGTATCCTCATATAGTGGAGAGATAGAAAGAGAGAGAGAGAGAGCACGAGAGAGAGCGAGCACATGCTCTGGTCTTTTCTTCTTATAAGGGCACTGATCTCATCTCAGGGGCCCCAACCCCATGACCTCATCTTAACCTAAGTGCTTACTTCTGGAAGTCCATGGGAGATGACTTAGCATTGGCAAAAAATACTTGTATAATGTGGAAGATCCTGTGGGAAATGCTGGGACCTCCATTGCAATCATTGAGTGCAGTGTGTGTGGGCAGGTCTGCAAAGATTGACAAGGAGAGCAAAAAGTGATGCAAGAGAAGCTTTCCCGAAGAAGAGTGTGTGAGGGGCACGATATGACTGAAAGGATTTAGGCAGTGTCCCTAAGCCAGGAGAACACTTTGAGCAAGGACAGTGAGGCCACAGACTAGACTGGAAGCCTTCCTCTCTCTTTATGTGTGAGACCTCCCTGAACTAATGATCCACAGCTTCTCCTGGCCCATGCTAAGACAAGCTCTCAATGTCAAACTCCAAGGTCCACTCTAATGAAGCTCTGACCTGTTTACAAAGCATTTTACAAACTGCCTGGTATTTCTTTAATGTTGCATTCTGTTCTCTGCAGCCTCAATGCTTCCCTGTTGCATTTAACTTAAAATCACTCGGGATGAGGAGCAGGTAGCCCCTTTGGGCCTTGGATCTAAGCTGTTTTCTCCAATTCAGCTTTACCTCTAATAAAGTAGATATTTGATCTCTTTCTGATTTCCATGTCTGTTTCTGATTTAAAATCTGCAGATTTGACTTACTGGCCCCCTCAGAAACTGCAAAACCTCCAGAATCAGTTCAAAATGTGACCCCTTCTGGAAGTCTTCCCTGACTCCCAGCGGACTCAGGGGCTCCCTCTGGCTTCTGCTGCTCTTTGCACACACTTGCCAAGGGGCTTAAGACATTGTCTTGTGGCAAGCTCCTGTAGCACCCAGACTGTGTCTTCTCCTTGTCTGTTCCCCCAGCTCTCAGCTCAGAACAGATGCCCATAACCATCCCTTAAATCCATGAGTGGAAGAGACAGCACAACTTCCGAGACAGGAGCAGCACAAAGGCTCTGGCAAAGCCCCTAGCCCAGTTTGTAGTGATCACGTGAGACCTATCCCAGAGGATGGCTATTGTACTATGCCAAAGGGGTATCTCTGTTTCCAAGGCTCCGAGGCACACTCCCCAAAAGCCCAAGCTTAAAACAATTTTCTGGGGCTCAGGCCTTGTCTTTGGAAAATGTAGATTGTTTTTCCCCATGTCCCCATCCCCACCCTACATTAATGACTACCAGATTTTTCTCTAGGTCATTCCATCGGGTCACCAACTTTGACTAAAAAGCCATTAAAAACCAACCACTTTGGGGACTTCCCTGGTGGTGCAGTGGTTAAGAATCTGCCTGCCAATGCAGGGGACATGGGTTCGATCCTTGGTCCGGGAAGATCCCACATACCATGGAGCAACTAAGCCCATGCGCCCCAACTACTGAGCCTCCGCTCTAGAGCCCATGAGCCACAACTACTGAGCCCGTGCACCACAACTACTGAAGCCCACATGCCCTAGAGCCCACACGCTGCAACTATTATTGAAGCCCGCGCGCTCTAGGCCTCACGTGCCGCAACTACTGAGCTTGCGTGCTGCAACTACAGAAGCTCGTGCGCCTAGAGCCCGTGCTCCGCAACAAGAGAAGCCACCTCAGTGAGAAGCCCACACACCTCAATGAAGAGTAGCCCCTGCTCGCCGCAACTAGAGAAAGCCCAAACGCAGCCAAAAAAAAAAAAACCAAAAAACCAACCACTTTGGATCCTAATTGAAACAAGGCAACTATAAAAAGACATTTTTTCAGACCACAGGGTAATTTGAATATGGACTGGGTAATATTATAGAATTATTATTTTGTTAGTTTTATTAGGTATGTATAATATATATGGCTTTTATTAGTTAGAAGCATATGCAGAAGAATTGGTTGACGAGTGAAATGATATAAAATCTGTAATTTGCTTTAAAATACTTTAGGAAAGTTAAAGGGATGGGGGAAGAGATGAAACAAGATTGGGAGGATGTTGATAACTTTTCAAGCTAGGGGATAGGTATGTAGAATTTCATTTTACTCTCTTACATATGTTTGAACTTTTCTATTAAAGAAAAAAAGGTCAACATCTTGGTTCTTCCCTCTCAAGGCTGCAAACTAACAGAATCCCCCTCAGGTTCCAGAGGGTCATGGAGTGCCCTGTGCATTTTTTGTCTGAATGCATTTGTTTCTATGTATCAGTTCAAGAACACATAGATCTATTAGTATCTCAGCTTCATTAATAACCCTCAGGTTCAACTTAAAAAAAAAAAGAGCTGGCAATGATATCAAGCTTAAAAGAATGATAAGTTAATTCTGCAAAGGTCAAGGGATTAGAAAAGCCCAAAGGGGGACAGCCCCTGACCTAGGGTGTGACATTCATCACAGTGAGAGAATTTTCCTCCCACCAAAATAGCCACACGAACCAGAGTGGATGAAAGCAGAAGCTCTAGGCCATGGGCTTGCTGACTGTGAGCAAAATTTGCACCCTGGGGGCCTAGCACCAGAGCCCGGACCACCCAGCAGCGGGAGTAATTAAGCTAGGAAAGGTCACCCATTCATAATTTATGTCAAATGGCTCGATTTAACCAGCAGCCCCCTCCTCCACTAGTGCCCACCTCAGTGTTGAGGCAGAGGGGCCATCTGAAGATTTCCAGGCCCGCAAAGACCCTGCCTGCCTTATCTGGGGGCAGAGCACTCCTGCTGGACCTGAGGACAAACTGGGGCCAGGGCAGGGGCGGGGCATGACTGTCCCCATGTGGTTAAGGTGTTCAGTTGGGGGGTCTGGGATAGGGGACTTTACCAAGGCCATCCCCTTGTACTTGAGGTCACTCAGTAATCACTTACCAAGTCCGAATCATCATCATTATTAATAAGCGCTTACCGTCTGCTAAGTCTTTTTCAGGTATTACCACATTCAATCCTCCTGACAACTCAACAGGTGGTCATATTAGCACCTTTTACAGATGACAAAAAGGAGGTTAAGTCGGGGGGTGGGGTTTTATATACATTAAATTAATAGGATCCCCAGTATTTATAATGGTCTCTGCCTAACTCCAAGGCCCATGCTCTTAACCTCTGCTGGGTCTTGCCCAATGACAATTGTCTTGGGCTGAAAATGAAGGTCATCCAAGTCTCTGGGTGACAGTTTACTGTGGTCCTATTTCATGTTTTGACCAGAGAGGTCAGTGTAGCGTGCCCAGCTCATCTGGAGATTGGCAGTGGCTGGAAGGAAAGGAGGCTTTCTGCTCAGCCCCAAACTCTCTCATCTTGCTCAAGCCACACAGCCACACTCACACCACCACCACTCCGTACAGGCAAGTTGTGGACATTCACAAGTGTTTGTGGCACTTGCCCTGGGGCTCAGCCTGCTTTGTGTTGACCCCAGCCCTGCTGGCCTCTGACATTCTGGGTCTGCAGCAGGGATCTCATCTCCTGCCCCTGGTTCTGGTAGTCTTTCGCTTTGGCCTCTATGGTATTGCACAGGCAACCAATGAGCTGCTGCTGCAGAGCTTACAGTGAATGTCAGGACTGCCTCATTCCAGCCATTTAGCTGGTGACCCCTGAGGACCCAGCCCTACTGGCTCAACCTCACCGGGCCGGGACCCCAGTGAGGCACTGGTGACATGCACCTGCTCTTTCTGGCTTGAGTGTGGCGACTCTGATCAGAGGCTCTGCTTTGGGACTCTAACTACCCAAAACTTTTTATATGATCTACAGTTCCTTCCTTAGTTGTTCTTGAGGTTCTTTTTCAAACTGCCAGCCTGTCATTGCACCCTGAGAAGACCCAAGGAAGAGAATTCTGTCTTCACTTGGGTGGGGCCACTAAGGGGTGGGGCAGCTCCTCCCGGAAGCAGAACATGGAGGTGGCAGCAGAAATCTGCAACAGCTCCCAGGTGAAACTGAGCAGAAGTAATGAGGCTCCTGGTCCAAGAAGAGGATTTCCAGGGTGTGGAGCCAGTCAGGCGGCACCTGCCCTGAGCTACGTCTCTGGAGGCACCTAGCATTGGATCCTGGGAGATCAGAGAAGGAAGGGAGAGGCCTCCTCTGATGGTTGCCCCTGGCTCTGGTCCAGGTGACTGAGCTTCTGAGAAGGTCTCAAAGCTTTACTTGGCAGATCTTCAAAGCAGTTGTTCTCACTGTGCAGCTGATTTTAGGAATTTCAGGTTGGATTTCACGCCTTTCTCCCATCTTGTGGTCCACAAACCTATCCTTTGCCTTTAGACACTTCATGGCTATGCCCTTCTTGGCAAGGAGGAATTAATCAAATTAGAAACAACTCCCCCCATCACTACCACCAATTTTGAAACTCTTATCTCAGTTAATCCATCTGATTAAAATTGATTGAGCACCTACTAGGCAACAGACCCTAAGCAAGGACTGAGAAAACCAAAGTGAACAAAACAGATGCAGAACTTTCCCTCACCCGGCCGATGGTCTGGTCCCTATCTGGTCTAGGAGACAGATAATTAGGTAAGTCATTCCCATGAAGTCTGAGGGCAGTTAAGGCAGCAGATATATAGGGTCTATAAAGGGCTCTCGAGGGTGTAAACCAGATAGGAAGATGGGACCGTCCCCTCCTCCCAAAGCAGATCCTCAAAATGAGGAAAGGCTCAATGTTTGTGTCTCTGGGCCGTGTGGGGGAATGAGAGGGCAGTCAGAGTTGAGGGAGGTGCATGGGAATCGCTTTCTTGGCCAGGGAACTGTCTGAGCAGGGTTTGAGGGTAGCCAGAGGGGACTGAGGAAAGCAGAGCCCAAGTTCCGCTCACAAACCCAAAGGCAGCCTCCAGGCCAATCAAGATGGCTTTCAGGGAGAGCAACTGACTTCCTTTTGTTGTACTGTTTGGCTCTAACAATTTAATGCAATGAATAGTGGAAAGCCCCCCGCCACCCTCCCTGCCACCTACCACCCCAGGTGAGCACAGCTGTGAGGAAAGCGATTGGTTTTCGGCAATTTTCACGCGCAAGAATCATGAACAGTTGGATATGAGACAAGCCAGGCTGTCCGCTCCTCCTGTAGGGGCTGGAGGCACTTACCTCACTCTCTGTGGCTTCCCCGAGCTGTGGCACTGTGGCCCGGCTGCCACCCCAACGCCTGCTCTATCTGGAAGTCTCCTCTGCATCCAGACCCCACTTCAGCCACAGCCTGTCCCTGATTCCTCCTCCTTAAGCCCTAGGCTTAACCGTTTCCTACTCCTGCCTTGTTTCTTCCTCTCTGCCCACCGCCCCACCTCCCCACTGCCCCCATGGTGCTGGGCTTGGGCTCCATCAGCCACTGTTGGTTTCCGCTGGCTGGGGCAGTGGGCGGCTCTCCAGCCCTCCCCCCAACCCCTGTGATGAAGCCCACTCAGGAACTGAGGCCTCAGTGGGCGCTGGGCCTCCCCTCCATGATTTTCTCAGCACTTTCAAAACTTGTCCTACTGAAATTAGTGTAGGAAGACCTAGGTCCACCACTCTTTTTATAACCTGGGAATTTTCACTTCATTGAGCCTTGTTTTCATTTCTGTAAAAGTGGGGATAAAAATGTTACTTGTATTTTATTAGAAAGGCCAAAATAAATACTATAGGTGTGTTGCATGTGGAAAAAAAAAAAAAAAGAAAGGAGGGATCCTATTGGCTACTGGGCTAGTGGCCTTTTTTTGCAAAACAAACACACAAAAAAAAACAACAAAAAAACTTGTCCCACTCCATCCTACAAAGACTGCTGAGATTTCCTGAAAGCTCAATAGCCTCCCAGAGGGAGAGCAAGTCAGAGAAGCTGTCAGGTGCTTTCAGGAGCAGGGCTGAAAAATCCCCCTGGCGGCGTGTATCTGACTGTGGCCTGTGTGTGTATGTCCCTGTGGCAGGGTAGGTGCGTGTGCGCAGGGGAAAGAATTACTCAGAATGAAACAAAGCATGTTCCCATGTTAGCTGCTGTCCCTACCAGCAGCCTAAACAAACAAAAATGCATCACCTGGCTTCAGCAGTGGGCCATCTCCACACTGCTGGGGCAAATCGCCCAATTACCAGGGCGCTGGACAGGGTCCTGGGAGGCAAATAGTTGTCAGGTTGCCCCCACAGGCTACAGGGCGCCTCTCTTTTTTAACTTTACAGATGTTCTCATCCGAGGCCAACCTCCACCTCCCCTTCATCCAATGCCTTTTGTTCTCTGCCCCCCTCCCAGCTCCAAGGGCACTTTGCTAATTTGGAAGGCCTGAGAGTCCCACCCTGGGCTCTCTCTTCTCCCACAGCCAGCTCAGCAGTTGGAGGGAAAGATGGGAGGAGAACGTGTGTGCAAGGGTGAGGAAGAGCAGAGACAGTAGAAAGGGAGGGAGGCGAGTGGGAGGTGGGGTGTGGGGTACTCTGAATTCCCCTTAGCAGCGCTCATTGCACACTAATGACTTGGTGTTATCATCAGAAACGTTTCCTGGAAAACAGTTAGCTGTGCCAGCAGACACACACTTGCTTCCCAGTAATGGCTTGATACCTGGAAAAATGAGCAATTACTTCTCATGAATAAACTTTTCAGGACCCAGACTCTGGTGTGTTCACAGAGGACTTTGGAGCTGCTTCCCCCCCAGCTTCCTGTAGCTTCATCATAATCTCTCTGAGGGCAGGGTTTGGGTCTTCCTCAGCTGGCCTCCTGACTGGCTGGAACAAACTGGGCTCTTCGTAAAAACCCAGCCAAGTGAGATTGAGCTTCCTGGCGGTGAATGTGGGAATGCATGAAGGCTGATGGTTCTCTCTCCCACCTGTCCCTCACCTATGCTCCAGCCAAGAAAAGCTGCTCACTTCCCCTTCACATGGAGGGCTTATTTTTGCCTGAAAGCCTTATCCCAGGCTGTTCCTGCAGCCTGGAATGAAGGTGTTCCCCCATTCCTTCCAGTCTCGCCTGCCTAAAAAACTCAAAACTCTACTCCCCCAGGAAGCCTTCCCTGATTTGGCCCATTTAAGTCTACTCTGGGATTCTTCTGGCACTCACACCCTTGCTTTGCACTGTATTACATTCACATATGTACCTGTCTTCAGAGCAGTAGTCACTCACTGAATGTGGATTAGGTGTGAGGCACTGAGGAGATGAAGATGAATGAGATCCTGACCCTAGCTCAAGGAGCTCACAGCCTAGTGACAAGTTAATGGTGTGAAGCAGCCAAGCATGTCCTGAGCCATGAAGCTGTTGCAAAACTCTGTGAAAAAAAGTGAGCATTGGGCTGATGAGAAAGGGGACATCTTGAGACAGATTTGGAAGTCAGGGAAGGGGCTGTTCTGAGTGCTTCATGTACGTCAACTCATTTAAACCTCTTGGTAAACTGACGAGAGAGGTACTGCTATTATTGTCTCCATTTTATGAACAGGAAAACTGAAGCACAGATAAGTTTAGCAACTTGCCCAAGGTCACACAGCTACTACACGGCAGATCTAAGATTTAAACCCAGACAGCCTGGCTCCAAAGCCCACAGTCTTTACCTCTGTGCTCCTCTATGTCCTATAGGAACCAGCTGGGTGATGAGGAAAAGAGGAAAGGTGTTCAAGGCAGAGGGACAAGCAATTGCAAAGTTCCAGAATCTAGAGAGGGCATGGGTAAAGGAGAGAGGATGTGCAGGAACAATCAGCAAAAGCAGGAGGTTGGGTGGGGTGGGAGGATGAGAGACAGGGATTATCACCCTGTGACCACAGCACAGGCAGCCTCCAGGGATACCCGGAGTGTCTGGAGAGGAGGCTACATAGGTGGACGGAGGCCATGTCTGGAAGGGACTTGTATGCGGTGCTAGAGAGTGTCAACCTCATCCTGAAGGCCCCAGGAAGTCTGTGAAGGGTTTTTTTTAAAGTTACTGATCGTAGCTTTCTTTTTTCTTTTTTTAAAGTTTCATTTTATTTATTTTATTTATGGCTGTGTTGGGTCTTCGTTTCTGTGCGAGAGCTTTCTCTAGTTGTGGCAAGCGGGGGCCACTCTTCATCGCGGTGCGCGGGCCTCTCACTATCGCGGCCTCTCTTGCCGTGGAGCACAGGCTCCAGGCGCGCAGGCTCAGCAATTGTGGCTCACGGGCCCATTTGCTCCGCGGCATGTGGGATCTTCCCAGACCAGGGCCTGAACCCGTGTCCCCTGTATTGGCAGGCAGACTCTTAACCACTGCACCACCAGGGAAGCCCCTGTGAAGGGTTTTAAGTGAGAGGCTGACATAATTAGAGTATCCCGTAAGGTGACTTCCGTGATCCAGAAGAGGAAGTTTGAGTGTCTAAGCTGGGGCAGTGACAGTGGTGCGGAGGACAAGGGTTAGATCATTTTAAAGATAAAAACAAGAGGATTTGGTGACAGGCCGAATGTGGGTGGATAAGGAAGAGGCAAGAATCAAGGAGGGTTCTGAGGTTTTGGGTTTAGTTTGGTTTAGTTACGTCCTTCTTTAAGGATGTACAGCAGGTTTGTGAAGGAAAATATGAATTCTACCTTGAACATATTAAATTCAGGAGGTCTGGGGTAAAAGTGTTCAGAAGAGGAATTTAGAAATGCATGTGTAGAACCAAGGAGAGACTGATGAGTCACATGCAGAATTGGGAGTCCTTAGGATCTAGGTTCTGGAGTGAGACTGCCTGGGTTCAAATGCTGGCTCCATCACTTGATACCTATAAACTGCAGATAATAATAGGGTTGTTGTAGGAATTAAATGATGTAATCCATGTTAAGCAAGCAACATAGACCCTGAAACACAATAAGTCTTAGTAAGTGTTTAGTACTATTACTATTCGTATTATTTAGTATTTAAAGCCCTAGGAGTAGATGAGATCACTGGAGAGAATGTGCAGAGACAGAAGAAGGGATGAGAGTTGAACCCTGGAGAAAATGGAAGGGCTGGGAGGAGTCAGAGGAGAGAGTGAGAGAATCAGGAAAAAAGAGCAATCCAGAGAGAGTCATGTCACAGAAGAGAATTTCACAGTCGATGTGGGCATGAGCAACTCTGCAACAAAGAGGTCAGAGAACTCATTTTAAACCAATTTCAAGTGTGGCCTCTCTCTGCAACCGATTATGCGCACTCCCCCGGGACAAAGGCCATATGCTTAGGGCTCTGCACACTGTGTGTGATGGAGGGCCAGTGCTTATGGGAAACAATACAGGACTGTTCTTGTGTGCCTGGTCCAGAACTGGGACTTAGTAGGACCTCAATAAATGCTGAATGAATGAATGATGTAAAAAGACAGGCTCAAGTTCTGGCTCTGTTACTTGCTAGCTGTGATCCCAAGTCAGTTATTTTTAGCCTCTCTTAAGACCTCACCAGTAAAAGGAAGATAATAATATTCACTTCCTAGGGCTGTTGCAAGTATGAAATGAGACAACATACGTAAGACCGTTGTATAAACTGTTCCGCTTTACAAATGTACAGGAGTAGTAATGAAGGTGGGGACTGAGTCAATAAAACCACTCACTGTACCTCTAGCAAACAGCAGACACATAGATGATGCTTGGGGACTGGGATGGAAAAGGATTTTTATCCTACTGAATGGATGGAGGCTAAAATTTAGGGAACAGGTTTGTTCTCTCCAGGGGCTCCAGCCCTTCATTGCACAGGGGGCTGTAGGCCCCTGACCCAGCACACTCTCTGTTGATTCTTCCTGCTTGGGTTCTGTTGAAATCCAGGATTAAGACTTCCTAGTTTTGACAGGGCCTTTTTTGGATTTGTCACTTTAATTAGTTTTGGCATTTTATCCGGTTTCTTTTCATTAGTGGAACAGCCAGAGTCCTGAGATTACAAACTCTCTCCAGGCTTCTTGGGGATAATTCCAGTCCTTGGGGTCCTGGTCGTACAAGAATCTTGGCTCAGACCTTTCCTGGAAGCTGTGCTATGACCGCAGGACACAACCCAGCTGTCGCAGAGACTCCCTAAGCTGTCCTCTGAGGAGTCCTATCTCTGTCGAGTGAAGCAGCCAAGCATGTCCTGAGCCATGAAGCTGTCTGGTCCCAGCCTTGTGTTTCATCAATGACACTGTCTTTTCTCTACACCAGCAACTGGGTCCAGGGGGTAATTGGATGGCTAAGGTCAGAGGGCCAAGACCTTTGCAAAGAGACACAGGAGTGAATCTTTCAGTACTCTGTAATTTCTTTCCAAATACTTTTTATTTATTATGAAGCCAATTTGAAAATATTATAACCTTTTTTTGTAAAAGAAAAAAGTTATTCATACCCTCACCATCCTCCCCAGTAGAAGGAAGAGACGCTCACCAGGGGTCAGAAGGCCTAGATTCCAGTTACCTGCTACCTCCTAGCTTGTGAGACCAGGAACCAGTCACTTAATTTCCTCATTTATCAAATGGACTGCTAGCACCCACCCATTCTGCCTCTTAGGGTTGTTATCAAATTAAATGAGGCAAATTTGCTCTTGGCAATCTTCAGGGTATGGTTAACCTTTAGACAATGTTCTTGCTGGCTTTCCCTCTATGATCTGAGAGAAGGAAGAAAGGGATAGGAACTGTCATTTGTTTGAACACCTGCCATGAATCAGCCATAATATAGTAAGCATTTAACTCCAGGTATTCAATCCTTGTACACTATAAAGCAGTTCTTATATGTCCCAATTTACAGATGAAAAGTTGAGGTTAAGAGAGCTAAGGTACAGTGCCTCAAGTGATACAGCTAGTAAGTGACAGAGCCAGGGTTTGAACACAGGTCTGTCTGACTCCAAAACCGATGCTCTTTCTTCTATCCAAGGTCAGTGTGAAGAAGAGCACAATTGGCTTCCTTCCCAGCCCTTCCCCTCCAATATCATTCTCACTTCTCAAGTAATGCAGAGAAAGCCCTGGGCCCAACATTGTTAGGTGCATGTCTAAAACTGTTTTAGGGATGATGTTGCCTTCTGACCTTGAACCTGTATCTGCTTTTCTGGTCCCCAGCCTGCTTTAGCCCACAAAGCCAGGCTGGAAGCAGCAAACTCTGTCCAGTCTTCCCAAGTCTGATCTAGAACTCTGTATGCTTGAGCAGAAAGCACAACAGAAATGGGCCCTCTGAAATGGGGAAGAAATGAGACAGGGGCAAATATAACCTCGGCTCAGGAGGTTTGAATTGTCAAGGACCTTTCCTAGAATAAAAGCAAGACTGGACTCTCAAAAACACCTGGGCATTGACTCAGGGCTCTGCAATGTCTTCTGCATCTTTCAGGCAAGGAGGAATTCCTGAAAACACTTATAATGGCTTGGAAGGGCATGGTTTGCAGAAGTCACCCAGCTTTGGCTAGAGTTGCTGTGTTGGTGTGAGGTTGGGGGCACAGGGTGACATCTGCTGGAAACACCGATAAAGCTGTTTTGGCAGAAACCCCATGGGGATTCCATAGAAGAGTGTGTTCCAGATAATGGTATAAAGTTACTCCCACTCCCCAATTCAGGGTGTCAGCTGAACTCTCCACCAGCAGGAGAACAGGTTCAGCTGATGTCTGTTTTCTTTAAGTTAAAAACCTCAGAAAGTGGCCAGATGCCTCAGTAAACAGGAAACGGGAGAGGTGGAGAGAGGCGATCGGTGGTCCTCGAGGTTGGGTCACAGCCCCCTTGGCTCCAATCTGCTCGGCAAAGCAGTGGGTCTGCTTGTGTCTATTTCTCTGTATCTCTCCCTGAGCGTCAGACTATCCACCTATGAACATCAGACTGATTCCTTCACATCTCTGCTGGGGGATTGGAGGGGAGGAGAGAATGGGGAAAGGGTTCCCTATTTAGAAATTGCATTGAGATGGAAAGACAATATGACACATCGGCTCATGTCAAAGGAGCTCATTCTTCCCGCCTACAGCATTAGCAATTTCCTACTGAGGTTTAATTTTTTTTTGAAATTATTATTTTGTTTTAATTTATTTTATTTGTAGCATAACTCAACAGGACATTGCTGCTCAGAACAGGGTGGGGCAGTCAGGCCACTGCCTAAGAGACTTGGCTGGGGGTGGGGGGCGAAGGGGAAGTGTACTTTGGCTATTTCTGATCAGAGGAGGGCAAAGGAGTGGGAGGCCGCTGGTTTTTGCCTCAGACCTCTTCTTGTTCTTCCTCTCGCCTCACCCCCAGCGCCCTCTCCTACTTCTGAGCAGTCTGGCCTCGGGGGCTCCAGGCTCAGGATGCTCCAGCCATGACTGTACAGGAGATGAGAGTAATGAGGGAGGAGAAGCCCAAAGTGAGTCTGAACATCTGTGACACACTCTTTTCTCGAGAGCCAGAAAAACCTGCTCTTCACTCCCTCCTTCCTTTCCCTGCTCAGCTTCCTCCTTTCCCCTCCTGTAAAATCCTAGAGTGTGGCTGCTGGAAGGAGACTCAAAGAGCTCCTCATCCCACTTCATTGTCTTGTCAATAAGGAAACCAAGGCCCTGGCAGGGGAGGTGACTGCCCCAGGGCTGCTTTGGTGCACCAGTCGTGGAACCCAGCCTCCTGTGCCCTTGTTTGCCTATGCCATGCTGGCTGTCTCCTCTCCTCCTTCTCTTCCCCACCCCTAAATAAAACTCAGAATGGTCTTCCTGTGAGAGGTAGCATTGAGGGGCAACAATTTCACTTCTTCTCTCTCCTTCCCTCCCCAGGTCTGACTAGGACGGACCCTGGGAGTCTGAATTTGGTCTCTTCATATGGGAAGAAGCATAGATGTGTTTTGGGAGTGGGCTTGTAAGGGAAAGGGGTTCTAGAGAGGAAAGGGTCCCATCTTTACATGAGGATTTTTTTTCTGCTTTGTGGCTGGTTATGTGACCACAAGTATCAGCAATTAACTGTGGGGGAGAGGGCAGAAAAACGACCACTAAGGCAGGGCTTTTTTCTCAATGTAAGAAAAACTACCTTTCTCTTTTATCTCTCTTTCTGAATGAGTGTCTCTTTATACATCCCTTTATATGCATGCCAGTTCTGTCTCTCTCTCTGCTCTCTGAATCTATCTCCTATATTTGTCTCTTTGTATGTCTCTCTCATTCTCTGCCTCTCCAGGTGTCTCTGTCTCCTATCTCTATCTCGGTCTCTGTCTCTCTTGTTTCTCTCTCTCTCTCTCTCTCACACACACACACACACACACAGTCACTTGCACAATCCAAATTCAATGGTTATTGACTGGGGAGCCCCAGCCCCTTTCCGCAGCCCTGTCAGAGCAGAACCTTTTTCTCCCCGTTCGGATGAGAAATGCCAGGTCCGGAGCTGCTGCCGGGGCGCCAGAGACGCTGCAGAACCGCCTGCCGAGTGTGGAGGCAGAATCCGGGAACAATGAGAAATTATCTGTTAATTCTCGGTTCCTACCACCTGCTCTGCTCCGAACAGGCTCCTTTGCCTTCAGTTTAGATGCAAATTCCCCCACTAGTTGTAAAGCAAAATATTGATTTCCCTGCATCACGGGCCTGGGCCCTTGGAACGGACTTGTGTTTTTTCATTTTCTGCAAAGGCAACACAAGGCGCTTTGTTCTGCAAATTTCCCCGGGAATTCGAGAGGGGGAGGGAGAAATCGCCGCGGAGTGACAGAGTTGCTATAAACACGGGCAGAGAGCGGTTCTTCTCCATTTGTTGTTTTACATAAACACAAACCAACCCCCTTGGAAACTGCTAATGAGCATGTGACAAGGGGCCTCTGAGCTCCAGTCTCTCCCAGCTACTGAGCTCTGCTTCGGGTGGTGGAGGGGAAAGTGATAGGGCCTCTGGGCTCCTCAGGTGGGTTCTAAAAGCACTGGGAGGAGAATGGGGACTCCACAGCCTCACCTGTTCTTGGAACAGCAACTGAGCACCTCCCACAGGAAGGCGGCCTGGATTGCATTGTGTGGCTGGGATCACGCCCGCTCAGTCCCTCCTGCCTGAGTTCCTAGCCCTCCCCTGTCGCAAGCGCCTGAAGTCAGGGTGGAAGCTTCGAACCCACCGCAATTGCCCGCCCCACCCCCCCTCCCTAACGGGGTGCCCACACGACAGTTGCACCAACTGGGCCTTCAGCACCATGGACAGAGCTAGGAAGCGCAGGGGGGGAGGAAAAACCGCCCAGTTAGGCCAGGGTCCTCTTAGGCCTTGGCTTGACCCTCTGTACCCAGGGCATGCCCAGGGCTGTCAAGTGTCGGCTAGCGCGGCTGGTGCAGATGGAGCACGATGGAGACCGCCAGGAGCTGGGGCTCCGAATCTCCTGCCCCCGGAACGTGAGTCACCCCGCGAGCCACTTCCAATTAGCGTGTTAATTAGGAGGAAAGACCCTCCTCCTCCACCCGCCACCCGGGTACACACCAGCCCCGTGGCTTCCAGAGGCTCCAGCTAAAGTTTCCTTCCCAGCTCCGGGAAGGCAAAGGGACCTGAGCCTGGGGTTTCGGGTGAACCCCACAGAGGAAGAGGTCCACCCGCCGACCAGCCGATGACGCAAGACTTTAGTGACAGGGCCCCCACAGGGCCGCGACCCGGTGGCTCTCCACAGACCTCCAGGCTGAGGCGCCTAGGAGCCCCTCAGTCAATCTGCTCCTGGACCTCACGCCACGATTCCTGGAGGGAATTGTTCTGCCCTGTCTAGCCTCAATCCTCCCGTTTAGTTTTCCGTCTTCCTGGACCTTGTTACGCTTAATAGCACGCGTAACATCAGCGGTGTTGCACGGATGCGGAGAGATGGGCCTGGCGGGAACTGAGAGCCCTCTTGAAACGCCCCCCATTCCGATTCGCCAGAAACTTTCCCTCCCCGTTGCCATGGAGAGAGACGGCCGCTGCCTCCCGTCGCCATAGCAACGTGCGAGTACCGCGGACCTCAGGATTGCGGGGCTCAGAAAGTCTTTTTGCAGTTCGCATCGCCCCGCAGTCTTAGGGTTTTCTGTCTTCGAAGCTGCGACTTGGGGCAAGCCTGACTAATTTCTCCCATCAGGAACCTTGGCCAAGGTCCTCCCACCCCCAGCGGGGTCATCCTTCTTTCTGTAATAGGTTTGTCTATTTCGTTGCCACTTGTGTGGCATGTTACAATTTACCAAGTGTTTTCACAAACACTATCTTTATATCCCCAGGCAACCCGTGAAACACTCGTAATCATTATACCCCTTTTACAGAGAGGAAAAATTGAGGCTCAGAGAGGCCCAAGGTCACACCAGGCCGTGAATGCGGAGCCAGATCCCAGGCTCTTTCCCGAGTCTTGCACCCTCCAGGATGCGGAACAACCTGGCTCCTCCGCCTTGAACCGCCCGGACTCAGACTGGTCGCTGGGTGTAGAGGGGGCGGCCGTGAGGCGCCAGACTTGCCAGCTGCTGCGGGATGCCACGTGAGGGGCGGAGACCCTGCGGGGAAGTGATTAAAAGCCGAACGGAGCCCGAGGGGGCCGCTGCTGGGAGGGTCTTCCTTCTTGGGGCCACCTTGCCCCGCCCCAGTCCGGCCGCGGCGCGGTTTCGGGCGGCTGCTTGGAGGGCTGGGGTGTCCAGGGCATGAGCGGGGTGTGGGAGACCGGGGAGCCTCGGTGCCAGGCGGCGCTCGCGGTCCTGGCCTCGCTGTGCCGGGCCCGGCCGCCCCCTCTCGGGCTGGACGTGGAGACCTGTCGGAGCTTCGAGCTAGAGCCCCCAGAGCGGAGTCCGAGCGCTGCCGACGCAGGTAACAGAAAAGCCGAGGCCCCCTCCCTTCCCGGATTCTCGCCCTGGCTGTCCCCGCTCCCCAAAGCCCCAACCCCGGAACCCCGGAACCTAGATGGAGAACTCCGGCTCAGGATTCTGGATTCGGATCCAGCCTCGGCCAGTGCCCTGGCCCATCGCCTGCAGGGCAAGCAGAGAGACGTGAAGGGGATCCGGGAGGGAGAGAATCCCACTGCCCCCTCCTGTGTGACTCTGCGGGGCCCCCGCGGTAAGCCGGGCTCCCGGGACGCGGCGCCCCAAGGGGCCTCAGTTTCCCTCCAGTCTCTCTGCTCGCCCTGCGGGCGATCTGCCAGGGGAGGGGTCTATGGAGCGAGCAGGAGACCAGGGACATCCCGGCTGGGGAAGTAACTCGTCTCTTCGGGGGTGTCGACGTCCCTGGGTGCGTCTGTCGGTCTGTCCGTCAGTTTATCTGTTCTCTCGGGGAACGCGGCCCGAGCCCCCCTGGGTCTCTCAGGGAGAAACTTGGATCTGCGGCTGGCACGAGGTCTTTGTGTCCGGGTGTCTCCGGCTGCGAGTGGCTTTCTGCGTCTCCGCTGGGGGGCGGGGGGCGGGGTGGGGGAGGGTGTCTCGGCACCCTCCCCCCTACCCCCCGCCCCTATAACTTGCTCCCTCGGTCTCTCTCTGACTCACTCGGGCTCGGGGCCGGTGCGCGACTGAGCCGGTGCCTCTTGCCGACTTTGCCAAGCGGGCGCCTCCTGCCCGAGCGGTGCGGACCCTGCGCCGGACGCAGTCCCAGGCGGCCGCCGAGCCCAGGCGGGAGCCCGTGCCGGTCGAGCTCGCCGGAGCCGGTGAGTCCGGAGCCCGAGCCCCGCGGGGCCCGGGCCCGGCGCACAGCTGCGGCGTCTCCCGGGAGTCGCGACAGCGGGAATGGCGTGTCGCGCCCTGGCGGCCGGAGCCGCGGGTGGGTGGGCAGCTTGGCGGCCGGCCGGCGGCGGGTATTTACCTGCCTCACCGGCGCCGCGCGGCCGCGCTCGCCCGCTGCAGTCGGGCTTCTTTGTCCGGATCCCGACGTCTGGAGGGTCCTGGGCGGAAAGGAGTACCGGGTCGCGTTCCCTCTGCGCGGGGAGAGGCTGGGAGCAGTGCGAAGCCTCGAGAGAATGCGGAGTGGGGGTGGGGAGATCCTGCAGGGACCAAGGCGCCGGGGTTCCTTTGGCTCCGCAGCCTGCACCCCTCCTTGTACCCCGGCCCTGACCCCAGTGGCGCTGGGCCTAGAGGTACGCTGGGGTCGGCCCGCGGCTGCGCACCACCCGCGCGGGAAAGCGAGGAGGGGGCCTCGAGAGGCGGGAATTTCGTCTCCACGCGCTTCTCCTGGGACCAGAAGCCGCGACTGGAGCCGCGGTTCTTGGAGGAGGTACAGGTGGGGTAAGCTCCCCGGAGGCCGCAGGTTCCAGGGCCCTGTTTTCACTTGAGGTTAAAGGTCGGAGATATAGATAGGTCCTAGGTTAGGAACAGTGCCGCTGGGGGATGGGGGAGAGAGAAGAGGGTAGTGGGCCAAGGGAGGCTTGTGTGCGTGAGGTGGAGCTGTGTCCAGCCTCGGGGCGGGTGGAGCCCACCTCAGCCCTGTGTGGGTTGTAGGGGGGCGCTGCTCTCTCTCTCTCTCCCCCCGGCCCTGGCAATGTTTAATCAATGGGTCGATTACTGCAGCAGAAGGGACTGAGGTTAGACATGCAGAAGAACTTTTAGAGGGTGGTACAGTGATGGAGGTTGAAGAGGTTGATTCTTCTTGAAGAATCTCTGAGCAAATTAGGCCCAGCAAGTATTATCAGACTTTGGTTCTCCATGCCATCACCACCTACACCACCCAGCTCCCTATATCCAACAGACACACAATTTTCCCCAAGTCAGGGTGTCTCTTCCTGCCTGCCTCCCCAGCTCCTTCCATCCTTTCCTCCAGTGATCCATCTCCAGTGAGGCCCTTAATGCTGGTTCTGACCCCTCCGATCCTAAAGGGGATAATTCAAGGTGAGAACACACCTGTCGAGTTCCGCCGGGGATGGAGGCTGTTTCTCCTGTCTGTTTAGGGCAGAAATGCTAGGAGTGGGGTGGGGGGTGCGGCTGGCATATGTGTGTAGCACATCCTGATACAGGGAGGCACTGGTGTTCTGACTCCAGAGGGACGCCCCATAGTCTGGAATGACAGGTACCTGGATGGCCAGGCTGCGGGTGAGAGAAGGCTGAGGGGTGAGAGCCAATAGGCCCAGATGAATCAGTATGCCTTTCCTGCAGGCTGCTTCAGAAAGCGAGGTTGAGTTGTCAGCCTTGGGGAACTTTAACTTTGGCTGCTGAATCACAAGCCTCAGTAAGCCCTGGGGCCAAACTGGGGCGGGGGAGGGCTGAAAGGGATGGGGAAGGCCGAAGGAGACCCTTGATCATAGCAGTAGAAAGAAAATGGTTGAGTGTGGCTTTGGGATCTTGGGGGTTTAGGGGAGCACGGGGTCTGAGGAGATGCTGTGGTATTCGGGACCAGGGCCCCCAGGTATCACACCTCCCAGCCTACTCCCTGCATCCCAGAGCCACTGCCTGGGTCCAGATTCTCCAGTCAGAGAAATGCTGCATCTTTTCATTTGCAGTTTCATGAAAAATGCAAGTGACAAGAACATGCCCAGTTCCCTTTACCATTGTATGTTTTCCCCTGCCTTCCTCCTTCTCTAAGTCTCTAGCTCATGGGATTTCTAGTAACACCCTGAGATTCAACGACTGAGATTCAGACTCTGCTATCATTTACTGGGACACTCCTATATGCCAAGGTCTGTGCTAGGAATTGCACAGGAAATCTCAATCAGACCCTGACTTGGAAACATCTCTACACAAACTGTCCAAGCTGAAAGCAAGTCCCATCTTTTTTTTTTTAATTAAAAAAAACCTCTAAAGGTAAAGGGTCTGCTCTCCTTCTTAATATCCACCCCCACACCCCCACCCCAGGGGAAACTGGCAGGCAGTTCGTCACCTTTCTTTATGTCATTTGCCTTATGGAGGTGAATAAGCTTTTTCCATGAGCCAAGTTGCAGAGAGTTAAGTGTGGGTAGCATGGGTTCTGGTTGTATGGTTCTCAAGGTAGTGAGCAGAAGGACAGAGTTGTTCCAGAAAATGCAGGAATCTGTTGAGAGAGCCTGAGCTGCCCTGCCCCTCCCAGACTGGTAGGCAGGAATGGTTATTCTCTGGCTTACCTATGGCTATGAGATGTATGTGATGTTTGTTCACTTTTCTAATGACTGGAGATGTTCTGTGATTCAGCCACCTGGCTTTAAAGTTGGCCTTTTGCAGCACAGGTATTTTTCCTGCTTGTGATGCCAAATTAAATGCACAGGGCTTCCCTGGTGGCGCAGTGGTTGAGAGTCCGCCTGCCAATGCAGGGGACGCGGGTTTGAGCCCTGGTCTGGGAGGATCCCACATGCCGCGGAGCGGCTGGGCCCGTGAGCCACAATTACTGAGCCTGCGCGTCTGGAGCCTGTGCTCCGCAACAGGAGAGACCGCGATAGTGAGAGGCCCGCGCACCGCGATGAAGAGTGGCCCCCACTTGCCACAACTAGAGAAAGCCCTCGCACAGCAATGAAGACCCAACACAGCCAAAAATAAAAATAAATAAATAAATAAATTTATTAAAAAAAAAAAAGAAAATGCACAGCATTTCATCAAAATACAAAAGTCCTGTTTCTATAACTGAGTGAGTCACTCCCTCACTCCTTGATGGAAGGAAGGAATTCTGCAGATTTTGCCTTCTTTGGGGAAAGGTGCAATGCACAATCCTTTAGAACCCATGGTGATGCTATTCGGACACTATGGTGTGTCTTGGGCTTTACAATTCTAGAACCAAGGTCCAGTATCTAGGGGTTGTAGAGCCCTTGGATAACCAGTTCTAGAAGTTCTCTTCTCTCTGTGTGGAAACTTCAAGAGTGGGGATGGTAGATCCAGAATGCTCCATCCCTCCAAGCTCTGTACAAAAGATGTGTTCTCTTCTAACTGTCCTAATGTTACTCTGTCCTCCCTGTTCACGGAGTTGGGATATGATGTATGACTGAAAATAAGGAGGACTAAGACTGAGGCGTGTGGATCAGGCCAGGTTTCCTTGGTCTCTGTAGGGCTGTCTGGAGCGGGGCACAGCAGGCTAAGAGAAAGTCCTGACCCAGCTAAGTGGCACCCCTGCTGGTCCAGCTTAGGAAAAGAAGCCTCTAAAAATGGAAGGACTCAGCCACACTTGAACTGAAAGCAGAGGGGCTGAAAGTAGAAGTGAGCAGGGCATCCAGCCCTGGATGCTCCAGGTGTATGACACTACCTCATCCCTCCCTTCTCTCTGTGCGGGGCGCTGAACTGTTTTTCTCGCTCCACGAGGACCCAGGCAGACCTCTCTTCTCACTAGTTGCAGGTATAAACAGGGAGAGGGGAGTAGAGGGAAAAGAACGCAGCTTTCTGTCTGCCTCTCCCCCCATCACCCCAGGCTTGATTGCCCCATTCAGAGGGGCCACATGCCCTGACCAATCAGGCAGAAAGGCACAGTTACCATCTGCCAAAATAATACTAATAATTGCCAAATTAACGCCAATGCTCTGTTAGCTCTAACACTCCACATTAGTCTCCGATTTATCCCTGAATCCCCTAATGATGGTGGAAACAGGCTCCCAGTCATAAAGCTTGGTGCGGCCGTAATTAACCCAGCATTGTCTCTCCTCATCACAGCTTTTCCAAGAGCATTAATTCCTTCTCTGTCTGGACTCTGCTAATTATCCCCATTGGTAGTTCCGCCGGGATCTCTGAAAGAAGGAAAGGAAGCAAAGGCTTTCTGCTCCCCCTCCCCCCAACCCTAAATTTTAATTATACTAGGTTCTCCTAATAAATTTACAAGCCACAACAGAGCTTATTATTAATGGAGGACGTCTGTGAGCCTCAGAACAGTATAGCCCCTGTTGCCCCAACACATACACACACACTCAGGTATTTCTCAGATACATCTCTGAATGCGACTTTTCCAGGGGCCATTGGTTATTTGCCTGGTGGCTGTAGTGTCTGCATCTTCCAGGGAAGGAGAAAGAAATGGAGGATGAGGAGGCTGGTCGTAATCCGAGTCCCCGGGGCTCTGCCCAGGTTCAGAGGGTCATACCAAAACGTAGATTATGGTCCCCACCCTCTCCTGATTATAGTGAAGAAATACCTCTCTAGCTTCTAGCTTCTCTGCCCAGGCTTCTCCTCTGTAGTTCTTCAGCTCAGCCTCCAGACCCCTCAAGGGCCTGGCTCAAGAACCTGGGCTTTGGCATCAGAAAGTCCAGGTTCAAATACCAGCTCTTCCACTTAACTGAGGTACACTTGAGCAAGTTATTTTTTTAACATCTCTAAACTTAGTTAACTTATCTTTGAGAGGTGAATTTCTTAGGGAGGTTGTAAAGGTTAAATGAGATCACTGAGGTCCACAGTGCTTACCATGTAGAAATAAATAACAAATAATATTACTAGTATTAGTATTAATGTTTCTGCCCAGAGTCTTTTTCCCTTCCCAGACTACCCGCTGCTCCTTCCAGGCTTTGGGGCCTCTGACTTTCTTGCTGGTTGGTCTCTGGGTTGTGCTGGTCTATCTCTCCGTCTGTGTCTGAATGGCAGCTCCTTGGCCAAGGCAGCTCCTGCTCTGCAGAGCCTGGCATTGCCCGTTTCTGAGGGTCCATCAGCAGCCCCAGACCCTGAAGCCAGCCTTCTCCAGCTTTGAGGGGAGCAGGGAAAATGGTCCTTTCTTTTCACTTCCTCTCCCCAGTTTATCTTTTCAATTACAATCTGTTAGCGAGAATGTCTGTTACTATTACAAAATGGATCTTCCTGACATGAAGGCCCATTAGAAAAATGGGAACAATAGCAAGCGATGAGGACTGCTGATAAATCCTAACACTATGGGTGGAGAGAAGAGGAGGGGGCACCGGGGCACCAGGGCTCTGTCTCTGGAGAAAGAAGTGTCACTGGGGTGATAAGAAAGCCCTGGCTTGCTAATTAATAGCTTACCATTTTCCAGAAAGAGAGGGAGGCCATGAGCCATCACCCCTGTCAGACAGTCTCACTTAAGGTGACAAGCAGGTCCTGCCTTGATGGCATTCAGGGGACCTTAACTTCCCAGGAAAGAAGAGGCCTGAGGTCTCTCAGGTGCTTTGCCCTCTGGTCCTGTGTCCCCCTTCCCTGCCTCAGATGGCCAAGCTTTGGGTCCATCCTGTACCCAGTAAACTATTATCCTCCACCAAACAAACAAACAGACAAACACAAACAAAACAAAACAGGAAGAAATAATAGCAGCTTACTTTTGGGAGCATTCACCATGTATTGGGCACTGTGCTCAAAGCCTTAGTTTATTTAATATTCACAATGATTCTGTGAAGTAGGGATAATTAGAATCCCCATTAAATAAAAGAGGAGAACAATGTTCGGAGAAGTTAAGTGACTTGCTCAAGGTCACACAATTAGAAATGTGGGTGGGTGTGCTCTGTGGTCATTCTGGCACTGGTGCTCAGCTGAGATGTCTGCCTGGTGTCTGAGCACCCAGCGATGCCCACTTCCCCAGCCCAGGCTAGAAGCCACGGGCCCTGCACAGCGCCAGGTCACTGGGTGTGTTTCTGAAGCCAAATTCCATAGCTATTTGCTCTCCCAGAGGCTGCTGGGTGACTGGCCAATAGGGTTTCCCAAACCAGGTACCCATGGAATACTGGTCTCCTCTGATACCTCAATGAAGATGTTTCGCACCTAATACTGAGTAATGGACTTCTTTCCCCCAGTTTCCAAGAAAACTTTGCAAAAGCATAGCATGTTCTCAGTTGAACATTTTTCTTCCATGAATTTCTTCTCATTCCTTTGGAGCTTGCTCCTGTTCACCAGCTGGCTGGTGACAGTAATGACAAAACAACTGAACAAGTAGCAAGCAAATGAGTGTTGACAGAAAAACTTGGAGATGTGAGATCTTTGATATAGTATGTATTATGTCTTGAGATACAGAGACACCTAGCTATATATGAAATAGTTATATTATTTCTACTAGTAAGGTGGTTCCTAGTTTGTAATGATAAAGTTAAAGCTATCTCTGTTTATTAGTGTTCATGGTTTGCACGTGTTCTGCCCACTAAACAAATTTCAGAACTAGGAGATGTCCAAAATCATATTGGGCAGAGCTACATAATTCTAATAAAAATAGCAAATATTTATTATATGGCTTACTACATTCTAGGCACTGTCCTTAGCACTTTTTAAATTTATTTATTTATTATATATATTTTTTTATTTTATTTTTTTTTTTGTCCTTAGCACTTGTGATGCACGTGATCTCGTTTAAATCTCACAATGACCCTATGAGGTAGATACTATTACTGTACCCATTTTACAGATGAGGAAACAGAGGCTGGGAGAGATTAAAACCAGTAGAGATGGACATTGAATGAGCCCAGTCTGACTTTAGAGCAGTGCTTCTTTCTCTCCAGGCTGAAGGGGAACTAAAGAAGGAAAAAGACAGGGAGGAAGAATACAAATAGAAACACTTAGGAAGTCCTTTCTCTTTTTCAGTGCTGTGCTAAGGACTTTCTCCCTTCCTGGAGGCTTACCTCTATCTTGCCACGAAGCCAGTGCATGGTATAAATATGAAGAGCACTGGGTCAGGACTCAAAAGGTGGCTGAGTTGCCCGTCAAAATTCTGTCTGCCTCATAAAGTTGAGGTTCAAACAAGACGTGAGTGGGAAGAAGGCTTTGAAGGCTGCTATGCACCTGTGATTTACTAGAGGGCAACACATCCTGGTGGGTTGGCCCCAGCAGGCCTAGGGTAGAAAGGCACATATCTTAGGTCATCTGGGCCTTTGGACAGCCCTTGGGCCATTATGTACCTTCAACCAGGCTACACGGGCTAGCTGAGTTCAAGGCCACATGTAGTGATTTTAAAGGGGCTAAATCCTATACAATCATACCCATCCTGACCTAATTCTGGTCTTACCAGCCTTGCTCACCACCTTGTTCCCCTGTGTGGGTGAACCTACTCAGCATCAGGACCTAATTCTCCTTGCATTGCCTGCCTGTGAGATATTCTCATTGCCTGCCTGTGAAGAAGATTCTCCAGGCAGAGGAAGGGCCTCCTGGTCTTACATAACCAGTATTGAGCGCTGGGTGCCAATTCCCAATAATCCATACCTCTGCCTTCCCTAATCACAGCTCCGAGGGAATAACAGCCAGGGCGGGGGTCACGTGGAGACGCATTCAAAATAGCAACCACACGGAGGAAAAATTGATTCCTCCACGTCTTTTTTCATTTATGAATTCAGTTTTTTTGTCAGGCTGAACGTTTAAATGCACTCTCTGCTCTCTGCATTTCCCCCATTCTCCTCCTTTCTCATTAAAATTCTAATTATTACCAGAGCAAGTAAGATGTATGATCAAAGGAAAGCAAAACCCTAGAAATACCTTTTGTTTTAAGGTGACCCATATTGCAGAGAATGCACCTGGAACAGCTGTAACAGAGAACAGATGTGGAGGGCCCAGAGATGGCCAGATACTTAGAATAAGGACACCCATATCTGTGGTAGCGTTCCTGGTGAACCCCCAGGGGATCCAGGCCTAAAAAACAGTCTTCAAACCATTTAGATCATGAACTCATAACAGCAAAAATTATTTTGATTTAATACCTCCAATATGTGTTTTGTTTTTTTTTTTTAATTTTTATTTATTTATTTATTTATTTATTTTGGCTGTGTTGGGTCTTCGTTTCTGTGCGAGGGCTTTCTCTAGTTGTGGCAAGCGGGGGCCACTCTTCATCGCGGTGCGCGGGCCTCTCACTATCGCGGCCTCTCTTGTTGCGGAGGACAGGCTCCAGACGCGCAGGCTCAGTAGTTGTGGCTCACGGGCCCAGTTGCTCCGCGGCATGTGGGATCTTCCCAGACCAGGGCTCGAACCCGTGTCCCCTGCATTGGCAGGCAGATTCTCAACCACTGCGCCACCAAGGGAAGCCCCCAATATGTGTTTTTTGTTCCCACGTTCTATACACACGTACAGAGGGGGTATTGTAGAGCTGAACTGTCTGGGTTGTATCTCAGTCCAAACACTTACCAGCTGTGTGACCCTGGGCAGCTGTGTGACCCTGGGCAATCTATTTAACCCTCTGTGCCTCAGTTTCCTCATCTGCAAAGTGAGGATAATAATCTTTACCTATTTCACTGGAGAGTATTAAATGATGAATACATAAAAAGCACTCTGTACCTCGGACATAGTAATGTTCAATAACTTGACTAAATCCAATAATAAAATGGTATCATTCCTATTACTGTCAACCTGTATATTGCAATTTTGATTTCTTATTTTTAAGATAATAAATAAATATTAAGCAATCTGATATTTTTTCTCTTGTGCTCCCAGGATGCATGCACACCATAATTGCAGATCTTTAGTCTAGAAGTTAAACAGGAATCAGTTTTTGGTCCCTGGCAGTCTTTGGTGGACTAACCTCAGTTCCTATATTGGGGAGAGACTCCACTGTCTCCATGCAGGGATCTGGGGGCTGAAGTAGGTTGCTAAGGACTTGAGGATCCTGTGCTTTTATTCCTTATTCCTGAAGGTGGTAGCTGGTCAAGCCCAGTGCCCTACAACCAGGGAGCTTGGAGGCAGTGCTAACTCCCCAGAGAGGATGGCTGATGTTCTGGCCTCCTTCTCAGGTGCCTTTGGATGGGGGACAGCTGTCGCGGGGGCCCATGTGCCGTGAGAGTACTCCTGATCCCCCCAGGAGGGACCGGGCATCTCTATACTCCCAGTCTAGCTTAGCACCTGGAACATGGCAAGTGCTCAGTAAATGTTGGTTGAGAGATATTTACAGCTGTTTTATGTGCCATTGATTGACTCATTCATTCATTCATTCTCACGTGTCAGTTTCTATGCTGAGCCCTGAGTCAGACAAATTTAAAAAACACAGGGCTATAGTAGCCTATAGTTTAATCAGGGACAAACAGTCTGGGACAGTGGAATGAGCCCCAGGCTGGGCAGTGGACATCTGGACCCTGGTCCAGTCTCTGTGTCTGACCTGTGACCCCAGGCAAGTCCCTTCTCTGGACCACTGCTCCCATCTGCAAAAGCACAGCCTCACTTGTAGGGTCATTTCTCATCTTAAATCCCAAGATTCTTAAGGCATGGGGACAGGATAATCCAGAGGCTACAAACTCACAGGCCTGCAGGGGCCAGGCAGGTAACAGGGAGAGCAGCTGGTGAGCACGCAGCCTTCCAAAGGGCATTGCCAGTTCCCACCATGCGGGAGCGTAGGTCCAGTTAGCAAGTCCTCAGGCCTTTTCCAGAGAAGCCAGAAATCTGGTGTGATGATGACGATAGTGATGATGGAATTGCTCAATTTTTCAATCATCATGTAAGCCAAACGAGCCTCCTCTGCTGGCTTGTCTACAAGTGACCTTTGTGCAAACCCATCATTGGTTCAAGGCCTCTGACATCTCAGAGTAAGAAGAGGCCTTGGGCTCAAAGCTTCATTCCTAAAGGTGGGGTGGGAAGCCTGCTTAATAATTTCTCCCAGAGGGAGGCATCCTTCACAGCTCTCCTGGGGTATTGGGCATCCTACTGGGGGCAGAGGTGGGCTGAGGGTGAGACAGTGAATGCCTGTCTCTGAACGAATCACGACATTCAAAAATACCAGTTTTACAACAAAGCTCTCACATAGCCACAGGAATGGGGGGAAAGGACAGCTATCAGAATCATCTGTATTTAGCTTTGAAGTCAACTGTGTGGATCAGATTCCAACTTAATACAAGTATTTATTGAGCCTACTATGTGCAGAGTTCAGGGAGTACAGCAGAATCATTAGACCTAATCCCCCGCCTCGAGAAGATTATGCCCAATCTCATTCACTTCAAGTCAACCTACTCACTATATATTAGCTCCTGCTGTGGGCTTGGCAGGCGCGGGGTAAGGGAAGGGAATGAGGTAGCCCAGCCTGGGGTCCCCAAGGCCTCACAGCCTGTGGAGGAAGAGAGCTGTCCGCAAAACCGACTCTGCTGTAAGTCTGGCCATAGTCACAGCTCTAATAGAAATTCAAACAGCATCCAAATGTGAATGCTTCACGAATTTGCACATTTGCTTAGGCTGCTATTTAAATTACGTTCCCTTCCCCATACACATGCCCATGGGGAGGGGAGGCAACCCAGGTGCTCCCCAAGCTGGCGGTGGGGGGAGGAGCAAAGCTGGAGAAATCAGACCGAGGTGAACCCGAGGCTGCAGATATTTTACAAGGTGGATATGGAGAATCAACCCTACGACCATCCCTCCTCTACCTGGGCAGCCTTCTCATGACCACTCTCTTCTCTTCTTCCGTCTCTGTCCCTTCTGTGTGGCCCCTCTTTGAACACCCTTCCCTGCTTCTCCCCTCCTGTGTCTGTCTCTGTCCCTCCCTGCCTGGCTGAGGGCAGGCACCTCTGTCAGCCTCCTCCCAGTGGTAGTTATCGTGTGTGGCGTGGCCCTGGTGGCAGTTTTTCTCTTTCTCTTTTGGAAGCTGTGCTGGATGCCCTGGAGGAACAAGGAGGCCTCCAGCCCCTCCTATGCTAACCCCTCCCCGGAGGCCCTCCAGAGCCCCAGCTCCAGAGGCAACATGGCGGACAAGCTGAAAGACCCCAACACCCTGGGCTTCCTAGAGGCGGCCGTGAAGATCAGCCACACGTCCCCAGATATCCCCGCCGAGGTGCAGAGGTCGGTCAAAGAGCACATCATGCGTCACACACGGCTGCAGCGACAGACCACAGAGCCAGCGTCATCCACCAGGTGAGGGGTGGACCCCTCCCTTCCCTACCTCCATATTCCTGGATCCAATACATTAATGAGATTCCAGCCTGTGAGGATCAGAGACCAGAAATAATCATGTGCATATTCTGGTTGGAGAATATGTCAGATGATGTGCTCCTTGGTGGGTGATCAACTCGGAGGTGGGTGCCAGGAGAGACTTCAGGAGAGGGGAACCTTTGAGGTGGGGTGCTGTGCAGGTGGTAAGCCCTGGGATGTGTGCGGGTGGGAGGTGTTGGCTTGTCTGGAGGGAAGGAAAGACTTCAGGCTGAGGGAAGAGAATATGCAAAGGCGCAGAGGCATAAAAGTTCATGATGTGTCTATGTCAATACAGCCTCCTAGATGGAGGCTGCAGTGCGTGGGAGATAAAGCAAGAGATTCCTAACATTTTGAGAATGAGGATAGCTTTTGACAGCGTTCCCCGTATGACAGCAATTGTATACATGGCATTCTTTAACTGAAAAAACAAAATGACAACAAAAAACAACCACCACATAATGACAAAAACCTACTCCAAATTCAGAAACACTTTTAAATGATGTGGTATGTGCAGGTATAAGGCATTGTATTTATTAAAAACTTGGGGCTCTTGTGGATTCCTGGGTCCAGGCCCCCAGGGGACTAGCCAAAAGGAAGCAGGCCTGGTCTTCAGATTGAAAGCCAGAAATGATGAAAGTGCTGGGTCACGTTTACAGAGTTTGTTGTTTGACCTCAGGCAAGTTGCTCACCTATCCTGAGCCTCACTTTTCCCAACTGTAAAATAGGGCTAATGACTCTCATAAGGGTATCCGTGAGGAGCCAGTGAAAGAATCCATGTGATAATAAGAGCTTAGTATATACCTGGCCCTGTTCTAAGCACTTTATTGTATTTATTCATTTCACCCCCACAGCAATCCTATGCAATTCCTACTTTTATTATTCTCATTTTATAACACAGAGAGGTTAAATAACTTGCCCCAGGTCATACAGCTAGGAAGTGGCAGAGCCCAAATTAACCTATGCAGTCTGACTCCAAAGCACAATAAATGTTAACTATGGTGGTGGGGATGGTAGTGGTGGTGATGAAGGAATGCCACGTGGAGGGTGGGAAAGGGTGGTCCTTCTCAGTCAGGGAGCTTATGGTTTAATGAGGGAACCAGAGTCATGCCTACCAGGAAAGAAATCTAGAAAGCAGGGAGCAGTAAAGCAGGAAAAATGATAATGATCACAATGGCTAACACTTACTGAAGGTTGTTATGTACCAGGCCCCATTCCAACTACTTTTCATATATTAAGTCATGCACACCAAGTGTGTGCAGAGGGAAAGGGGGTCAACTAGCAGGAGGAAAAGGGGGCCTCACAAGGGGTAGGATGAGCCAGGGCCCCGAGCCATGCCTGCCTGCATTCCCCCACCCCTTCCCCCACCTCACTCTCTCACCCCCTCCTGCCCTCCGCCAGGCACACGTCCTTCAAGCGCCACCTGCCACGGCAGATGCATGTCTCCAGCGTGGACTACGGCAATGAGCTGCCCCCTGCGGCGGAGCAGCCCACCAGCATTGGCCGCATCAAGCCCGAGCTCTACAAGCAGAAGTCAGTGGATGGGGACGAGGCCAAAACCGAGGCCAAGACCTGCGGGAAGATCAACTTCAGCCTGCGCTACGACTACGAGAATGAGACCTTGATCGTGCACATCCTGAAGGCCTTCGACCTCCCCGCCAAGGACTTTTGTGGCAGCTCTGACCCTTACGTCAAGATCTACCTCTTACCTGATCGCAAATGCAAGCTGCAGACACGGGTGCATCGCAAGACCCTGAACCCCACCTTCGATGAGAACTTTCACTTCCCCGTGCCCTATGAGGAGCTGGCCGACCGCAAGCTGCATCTCAGTGTCTTCGACTTTGACCGCTTCTCCCGCCATGACATGATCGGGGAGGTCATCCTGGACAACCTCTTTGAGGCCTCTGACCTGTCCCAGGAAACCTCCATCTGGAAGGACATCCAGTACGCAACCAGTGTGAGTACCGCCCTGCTCCCTGGGCTTCTTGAGGATTTGCAGTTCTGGATTTGACTGGGATGTGTCCCGCATCCTCCTCACCCCTAGAGACAAATGGGCCTCTGCCCTTCAGGATACGAAGGGGACTCTAATAGCCCAGCCCACTCTGGGGAAGTCCTTGCCCTGGGGCCCACGTTGGGGGGGGGGCGGGGCAGGGAGCAGAGCCCCCATGTGGGTGGGAAGAGAAGGGAACTGATATCTATGGATTCTGATCGCATGTTCTGAAGTGGTTCTCTCTACCTGCCAGGCCTCAGGTCTACCACCTATAAAATAATATATGTCTTTAATCATGGGTAAGGATCGGGCCAGGCCCATAGACTGACTCAGACAGCAGTGTGAGCCAAGGGCATTGGTGTGTACTGGAAGCCCGGCACAAGCAATCAAGAACAGGCTGTATTAATTGGGATAAACCAGGTTATGCCATAGCCACAAACGATCCTAGGATTTGGTAGCTTAAAGCAGCCAAAGTTTAGTTCTCGTTCATGTTACATGTGCTTTGCAGCTTGGCCATTCTTCCTTGTTACTTAGGGATCCAAGCCAACAGAGGCTCCGTTTTGACCTGTGCCCCCATAGTTACCACCTGAGGAGGAAGAAGATGTGACACATCATGTGCTAGTTCTTAAAGCTTCCGTGCAGAAGTGGCACATGTCACTCTCACTCATATTTCATTAGCCAAAGCAAGACACATGCAACTCCTACTATCAAGGGGGCCGAGCAAAGCAATCCTACCACGTGTCCAGAAGGGGCACTGGAAGTACTTAACGACCAGCACTAGTGACTACCATGCAGCAGAGCCCCTGCTCTTAGGCCCTGCCTGCCGGGGCCAGTCCAGGAGTTGGAGTAGGGGGGGCTTGAAGGGAGACCTGGCTAATCCACACATGGGGGAAGGGGATGCTTGGCTGTTCATGATCAACTGGAATTAACCATGACGGTGTCAAGGAGCTGGGGCTCAAGCTGGCTTTTAAGAGGGAGGACAGGTTTGGCACAGAGAGTTAAGAGGGCATCTCCAGAGCCCTTTGGTCCAGTGTAGACAGTGTTCTCCAGTCCCCTGGGTGGCTGTTGAGGAAGCTGTGTAATTGCATCCCACAGATGTAGGTGGCATGCCTCTCTCTAAGCCCAGCCAGGCAGCTGAGAGCCCTGCAGGGGTGTTGCCACCAAACACCAATGGCCTTGTGTCTGGTGTCTTGAACGCTAACTGGTTGAGTGTCTCCTGGGATATTTCTTGCACTCTTTCTCTGGGTGCAAGCCCTCCCTTTGGACAATCAATACTCAATATCTATGGGCTGAACTTGTAAGGAGAGCGGCTGGGAGAATCAGCCCCGCTCTGGTGGGAAAAGGATAAGAATTGATTTGTTCAAAGAGAGAAAGCTTTGTGGGCTCCGTTTCTGCTCCAGGGAAAGTCTCTGGGACAGCCCATTCTCCTAGCTGCTGCTGACTTTGACCAGCCCAGTCCGATGTCTCAGTGCCTCCCCTACTTTTGCTTTCCCGAAATGTCATCCCCAAGAACAGCACAAGCAGCGGGGCCGGCAGACAGGGCGGGCAGACGGGGCGGGCTGGAACAGCAGCTGTGTGCCAGCCTGAAGCCCAAGAGCTCCGCTTTATAAATCACTCTGAAGTTTACATCTGGTGCAGCTCTTCCCTTGTGGTCTCGTAAGGCAGCAGCTTCATTATCGTGACTATACAGGTAGAGAAAAGTGGCTCAGTCCCCCCCCCCCCCATACTAAGGCTGAGGCCCAAGTGCTCAGAGAGAGGTAGGTGTGAGGGCCAGGGGCTGTGGGAAGCAGGGCTCAACTCAGCCCTCTGAGGAGGCTCCCTTCTCCTCTCCTGAGACCTCCCTTTCCTGTAACTTGAGCTCTGGGCACGATGGAAGCCCTAGTCCTGGAGCATGCGGTCCATGCCCAAGGATGCCCCTCATCTGAATGCTAACTTCCTACATCCTAGAATTCCGTGGCTGTCCCTGCACTCGTCCCACACCCCTTCCTCAGCCCAGCTTCAGAAAAAGGCAGATCGTCCAAAAGGAGCTGGACAAATCATTGCCATCATCATCATCCTCAGTCAGTACCACTATAGCCCTCCTCCATCTCCTCCTAAGCAGGACTGTGCCAGGCACTGGGGAGCAAGGGGGGCTGGGATAGAAGACAGCCTCTTTGACCCACAGAACAGCAGCTAGTGATGCAAAGTAGCAAATACTGTGAGGTTGTAAGATCTGAGAGTTAGGACAGCCAGGGAAGGTTTCCTGGGTGGGGAAGGAGAATTCAGGTGGGTAGGGAGGGACTAGCATATATAACTTGATAGGCGAAAAGGAAGGGGGAGCATTCTAGCCAAAAGCAGGAGGAGTCTGGGCCCAGGAGTTTCTGAAGCAGAAGATCGGGTGACTTGTTCACACTGCCTGTCTTGCTCACAGTCTGTCTGCACTGAATGTTCTGCCTGGTGAGGCCCCTGGGGCCCTCCCATCCACAGCCTCTCCAGCAGGCCAGCTCTCAGGGGCGGGCTCTTTATCCTGGGGGGTGAGGAATCAGACAAAGGAAAGGAAAAGGAAATAAAAGGCTGGTGCTTTTACCTGTGCTTACTCTAAAATTGTAATTATTTTGAGGCCAGAGAGGCCCAAGCCCTCGTAACGGGGAATGATTGAGCACTCAGTGTACATGAAATCCTGCAGCCAGCATCGTGGGGCGCGGTGCACATGAGCACAGCCGGCTCCCATCTTTCCTGCATGCCAGATTCCTGCCAGATTTCATTCCTAGAGCTGCATTTTGGCCCCCAGCTCCTCCGGCCTGCAGGCTGGTCGCTGAACACGTCCAGCATTTCTGCCTCTTGCCTTTGCTCCCAAGGTTTCCTCGGGCACACAGGCTTTTCCCCCACCTCTCTGCGTGGCCCAAACCAATCCACCTTTCAAAGCTTCCCCGAAGTCCTTCCGCTCTCACAGCAATCACTCCTCTGGATTTATTCTCTGGGTCCCTCATTTATACACCGAGTCATATTCTGTCTTGCAGAGTCCCCAGTGGCTCAGGAATGGCTTGTGTCCCACATTTGACTGTCTCTTGTATTTTCCCTCAGGGCTGAGCGTGTGATTTTATGCAAACGTAAGAACTCAGCACGTTCTTGTTGAATGACGGATGGCTTAGTTAATTCAAACAAAATTATGTGTTGGTGCACAAGGAAAGGATTATTAAAGAAGCAATGGGATTTGGGTGCAGTTAACCTGGGAAGGCTTCCTGGAGGAGAAAGTCAAGTAGTATTTTGAAAGTGAGTAGAGCCAGGCATGATGGGGAGAGACCTGGGCTGTGCATTCCTTCAGAGAGGTGGTTCGGGTAGATGGTTTATGTCTGGAGTAGCAAAGAGATTAACCAGCCTGGACTGAAGTGGAGGGTCAGGGACCCATAGTCTGGACTGAAGTGGAGGGTCAGGGACCAATAGTCTGGGTAGAAGGATAGGCCCTGTGAGAATGGGCTCGGGAGGCTGCTCTGATGTCACAGGAGTCCATGAATTCTGTCCCCCTGGTGCTCCTCACACTTGTATGGGAGAATCAGGTGCAGCCCTGGCAGGTGGAACCAGGCAGGTTCCTTGTTTTGGCCCCTGCCCCAGTGCCCAAGGTGGTCTGAAGTAGCAAAGCCTGGAACATTTGTGCTGTTTTCTCACAACCACTGAACATGGAGCTTCAAGGCTAGTGAAGGGGAGGCGTTCATGTGGGGAGGCTAGCCCTTTGTTAATTGCAAATCTTAAGCCCCAAGGGCCACTGCCCTCAGCATCCCCAGGTTGTTCTGGATGGAAGCCTAGGCTGTAACGGAGCTAGCATACACCCCACCGGAGGGTGAGAAACAGGCAAACCAGACGTGCTAGGACAGTCAGAGGTCTCTGCTGTTCCCTGGAATCAAGAAGCTCAGGCATGGGCAGGTCTGCCACTGAGGCTCCCACCTCTTGCCTGGCTTGACTAAGGTCCTCTGGTGGTCTCCCAGGCATTCCCCGTGGTTTGCCATTTTCTCTGCACACAGAACTTCGATTGGCTGAAATCATTCTGCTCTTCCCTTCCCCCCTCTCCAGCCCCCAGTCTCATTATTTCTATGTGAAGCTGTAGATTTATCATTAAAATAGAGCCGCCATCACCAGGGTTTGCTAACATCTCTGTAATCTTGTAGCTATTGCTACAGAGGCCTCAGACCCCAGTGCACACAAGTATTCCTGTTGCCATTCCAGCTCCTTTATGGAGGCTGTAATTGGGGTCATAAATATGTGTTGTGCTTGGTGGCTTTAATGGACTCGGCCAACTTCCTGCCTTACCAGGTCCCCGCCAGGTCAGAATGAGTGTGTGTGTGTGTGTGTGCATGTGTGTGTGTGTGTGTGTGTGTGTATGTATGTGTGTGTGTTTTGGGGGTGATGGAGTGCTCTGTATAATTCCAGGGAGCCTGGACTCAGAGTCTGCAGGGAGGAGGGGGGGCCTTATGCGGTAGAACAGTCTCTTTTCTAGCCTGGGAATGAGCAGAGCTGTGTACAAAGAGCTCAGGCTTTGATACCAGACAAACCTGTGCTGCATTCTAGCTTCTGCACTTTCTAGCTTTGAGACCTTGGGGACAGTGTCTAAACAAAGCCTCAGTTTCTACATCAGTAAAATGGGGATAATGATGGTACATACCTCATAGCGGTATTCTATGTAGTAAATTAAATAAAATGCACAAGATGCCTAGGGCAACACTGTCACAGAGCAGCCTCCTGAGCCCCGTTCTTACAGTGCCTTTCTTTCTAACTCGGCCTGTGGGTCACTATTTGTACCACTCCCAGGCCTGATCCCCCACTTTTTTCCAGACCACCTATTCCGACAGGTTGTTGGTTGTTATTATTCCTGTTTTATTTATTTCTCTCTTTTACTTCTTGTCCTATCATGTGTTCTCTGTGTGACCTTGGAAAAGTGATTTGCCCTCTCTGAGCTGTGGTTTCCTCAGAAACCAGTTTCCAAGTTGTGAGAGTCTGAGACTCTCAGCTTCCCCTATAGAGAAGTGGTTGGCTCTCTTGCTTTCAGAGCAGAGATACCCAGTCCCTGGAAGTGTGGTCTCCCTAGTAGAGGCCTAAACCCCAGGCTGATAGGCCACAGGGCAGAACTTCCAGACACACCCTCCTCCTTTCAATGTCAGGCAGAATCAGTCCTCTCTTTAAACCCCTTGGAAATGTCCTCCAGGGAGTTCCTGCCACAAGCAAGTCCCCACCAGCAAGCTTCCTTCCTCCTTTTCCCACGAGGCACAGTCCTGGCACAGTCCTGCAAACAGGCTCAGCACCCTCCCCACCTTTCAGGTCCCCCATTTACTGGTTATTAATATGCAGGTTATTATTTGAGCTCCTACCGGGAGCCAAGAGCACAACCAACTTTATCCCATTTCATCCTCACCATAAGCCTTATTATTGTGCCCTGTATGTAAGTAAAGAAACGAAGGTTCCAGGTTAAGTGACACCCAGTGTCACCCAGACAGAAGGTGGTAGAGAGCCAAGACTCAAGTCCAGGTCTTCAACAGAGCCCACATCCTTGCATGGCTAGAGGGGAGTGCGTGTGATTACATTGCTCCTTGGACAGAAGATAGACCCTGAAACTGTGCAGCTCGTCAGGGGATCCGGAAGAGTGACTGGTTTGATTTTCTCTTTGTGGCCTGGATCATTCCTCTCGTTTCAGGGGGCAGCTTTTGTGCTGACACTTGGATTCCATTACCATCGCCCCAGTGTTCTTCCTGTGGCACTGAGTTTGACATTCATTCCTCTTTCATTCAACAAACATGTATTGAGTGTCAGCTATGTGCTGTCAGTTTGATCACTGAGCATGTGTTGGATACAGAAGCTGGGCTGGGCTGTGGAGAGGATGGCAAAGAAAAAGCCCTACCTCTGACCAAGCTACTGGGAAGTGTGGAGCATGCCCAGTGACCCCCAAACCCCTCAACCCCCTCTCACACAGGGCACACACTCGGGGACAGAGCAATTCAGGATGCTCACAACCAAATCACTCAAGCTGCTGCCCTGCAAGCCATGTGCAGAAGTGTTGAGGAGAGATGGAGAAAAGAAATCAGAGTCAGATGAGATGGGGCTGGGAAAGCTTCTAGAAAAGGAAAGTTTTAGGCCAGGCTTTGATGGCAGTGAAGGAAGAGAATGTTGAAAGAGGGAGGGTCAGAGGGAAGGGAGTGTGTTTCTCTATTTTCTTTGGATTGGGAGAAGGATCTAGAAAGAACTTCTCTCGAATACAATGGGTTTCTTTTCTTTATGCAGTAACTACTTGTGGTGTAATTACCGTGTACCAGGCACCAGGCTAGCACAGGGAATACAATAACTTCAACTCAGTCCAGTCCTCAAAGCCTCACAGTCTAATGGGGAGTCAGGAAAGTACCTCCACCATTCCAGGGGACACACAGGTCCCAGCATGCTGATGGAAGGCTGGCCTCCTGGAATGAAATTGCCTTCCTTGTCAGAAAAGAGTTAGTTGCATCCTTTTCTCACACCCACATACTCAAGTCCAGTGTGATCCAAGGGTAGCTTACAAAAGGCCTTTTCAAGTAGAGCCAAAGAATCTGCACAATTGATTCACTGTGACTCAGTCAATCACCTGGGATGAAGCCTCCCAGACGCTCATTGACCAGCAGCTTGATGCAATGCCTTCAAAGTACCCACCTTGGATCTTGGGCTCCCAGTTCTATCCTGGCTAGGAGAGGGGCAGAAGCAAGAGGGAAGCATAATGAACCTTCATCCACTCAACATGTCTTCAGTGATCTCTTAAAGAACTTATTTGGGTCCAAGAACACTGGGTATTGAAGGACAAATATAGTCCTTGCTTTTAAGGAGCTTACAGTTGAGTGGAGCTTTCGGAGCAAGTAAAAATGTAATCCAAAGAACACAATTATTTAAATTGCATGAAATGGGAAAAGGGGAATATAGAGGTGATTGCTGAAGCTGGGAGAGTGAGGGAGTGGAATGGGAGATGCAGATGGCGGAAGGAGAATTTGAGAACAAGAACTGAGTTTGGGGAACACCCGCAGTCAAGAAGAAGAAGGACAGGGGCAAGAAAAGGGTACCAAGCAGGGCGAGATCCGAGAGAAAAGAAGAGAACTGAGGAAGGCAAAGGAGGGATTGTTCGGGAACTAGGCAACCAGCAGTGATGTGTTCCAGCATCTGTGGGGTACCAAGCACCGTCTTAGACACTGGGGATGCAGTGGTAAATGAAGCTTACACTCGTGTGGGGGAGACAATGAGTATGTGAGATAAATAGTCTGACTGAGAGTGGTAAGTGGCCTGGAGAAAATAAAGCCAGGAAGTGGGGGGTGAGGTATTGGGGTTGGGAGGGTGGCGGGAGGAGAGGATTGCAGGGTAAAACAGGGTAGGCGGGGAGACATCCCCAAGAGGAGGCCATCTGAGTAGGCCTGAAAGACAAGAGGGAGAGAGCCATGCATATATCTGGAAGAAGAGAGGTCCAGGTGAGAGAATGGTAAATGGAAAGACCCTGAGGTGGGAGGACGCCTGGCTTGTTCAAAGAACCGTAAGGGTCCAGTGTGGCTGAAGCAGAAATGGGACTGGAGAGGAGAGAGAATAAAAGATGAAGTGAGAGAGGTAAAGGGGCAGGAAAGGTTCATGGAGTTCCACAGTCAAAAGTTTAAAAGCATCACTATACTTGATGGGTTGGGAATAGACTCTACAACCAGGGCAAAGACAGGGAAATCCGTTGGGAGGCTATTGCCATAAAAAAGACACAATGGTGGCTTGGACAAGGATGGGGGGTAGAAATGTAAGATGTGCTTGATTCTGGATGCATTTTGAAAGTAGAACTAGCAGTATTTGCTGACAGATTGGGTGCAGGGTCTAGGGTGTAGAGAAAGAGAAAAATCAAGGTTGTCAGCCTGAGTAACTCAGGAGGGAGTCGCCATTGAATTCTGGAGGAAGAACCCATATGGGGAGGAAGATCAAGAGCTCAGGTTTGAACATGTTGTAGTTGAGGTACCGTTGGGACATCCAACTGGAGATGTTGGATAGAAACTTGGATACAGAGTGTGGAATCCAGGGATTTCCCTGGTGGTCCAGTGGTTAAGAATCTGCACTTCCACTGCAGAGGGCACGGGTTTGATCATCCCTGGTCGGGAAACTAAGATCCCGTATGCTGCGTGGCCAAAAAAAAGTGTGTAGAGTCCAAAAGAGAAGCCTTGGCTAACCAACTGAATTTAGGGGATGTCGGCATATAGATGGTGTTAAAAGCCATGAGACTAGTTGAGATCCCAAATTTAGAGAAAAGACCTAAGACTGAGTTTGGGACACTCTAATGTTTAGATGTGGGGACCACGAGGAAGTAAAAGAGACTGATAACCCCCAGCCAGTGAAATAGGAGGAAAAACAGGAAAGTGCAGTGTCCTAGGAAACAAAGACAATGTGTCCAGGATGAGAGAGGGAAGGATCAAGCGTATCAGATGCTGCAATGGATCAAGTAAGATGCAGACTGAGATGTGACCATTTTGTTCAGCATCAGCCTTGCCAAGAGCTGTCTGGTGGAGCCCCATTGGAGATGAGGTCATTTGCGGAAGATTGGGACATAGGTTGTATCATTTTAGGGGAACTCTTTTTTAACATTTATGTATCATTTAGGGAAACAAGATTTCAAGGACTAGGAAGGCTGGTTTTGCAGTGTGCCAGCAGGCTAGCTCCATGTATGGGCCATACTTGGGGAAAAGGTGGGGTGGGGATGGGGGGAAGTGGGTGAGCAGCCCCAGTTCACTCAGAGCAAATCAGGCCAAGACAACACGTTGCATCAGGAATTTGCAGCAAGGCTAGGTATCCCTAGAATTCTGCCTTGAATTCCCGAGTGTCTGGACTCTTGGAAGCAGAACCAAACCAGGATAGAAGCAGAGAGAGAGAACCTGCTAAAAGAGATCAGATCAGGGTCACATGGAAGCCCCAGGAGGTGTGAAGGAAGCAAGCCTGGGCCTGGGCTGCCCGCCAAACCCATGAAGACTGCTCCCCAATCCCTCCAGCCAGAGCTGCTCTGAATCATGTATGAAGCCGGCCAGCCCTGCCCGCTCTTTGAGCGGCCTGGCCCCCGCGAGCCCTGGCTGTGCCCTCCCGGCAGCCTGACTCCACTGCCCGAGTCAGAAGCCCTGGGTCACTCCAGGGCTGCAGGCCTCTCTTGTTTACTTGCTGCTCAGCTGGAGCTGCTTGTCTCTGCTAATGTTCGTTTACCCACACACTCCCTGGGGCCTGGCATCCTTATACTCATTATTCTCTGGAATGCCGAGCTCTCCTCCTGCACCCACACCCTCAGGCTGGGGGAGGGGCGACAATGTCCAGTCCCTGCCCCCACCCAGTTTATTCCTTCAGCCCCTGCCACTGCAGAGGGCAGCTGGCTGGGCTCTTTCCTCTGCTCTCCTCCCTGAAGATGGGAGGAGGAGAAGGACCTGGTTGGTTGCCTCCCGCAAGGATGCCATGTGATGTTAGGGATGTCGAAGCTGGGAGCAGCTTTTCCTGCTGCAGAATAAGACCTGCAACCCCGCCCTCCAAGCTCATGTCCTATAATGACCAGGAGGAAGTTGGAAGGGGGTGCGCCAGGGGTCCCTCCATGCTCAAAGCTCAGGTCCTGAGAAGGTGACTCAACCCGCCAGGCCCCAGGTTCTGCAGCCAATGTGACCTTGACTTTTCTGGGAACTACTCAAATGGCCAAGGCTCCTCTAGCAAAGGGTTGCTGAAATCCATCAAGAACCCAGAAAGGGGGAGAGGCGGGGTGTGGGGTCCGAGCTCCATCCCACAGGCAGCGTGTCTGTTCAGGAGAGAGAGGGGATAGAATCCCAGAATGACAACAGGGTCCCTGCACCACAGGTGAGAGCTCCAGGCCTGCAGGTTGTCCCTTCAGCAGAGGTGATGGATGTGCACCTTCCACACCCTCTCACTTGGGCCAAGTGGGACCAGTAGCCGTTCTTGGGTACATGGGGTTAAAGGTTTCCCATGCGGGGCTGGAAAACAAAGTTAATTGGTCCATGCAGGGCTCTGACCCGGCTGTAAATAATGGCTCCACTGGCCTTGGATGTTCTCTTTTAAGTTGTTTCTAAACTCAGCCTTTCACAATAGGTCTTTCCCTGCAGCATGGGAAGAAATGGCCTTAAGAGACTGCTAGAGGCTCAGAACAGTGGAGACAGTTCCCTTCTCACCCTTGATAAATTCCTAGCTTCCGGACAGCCCCACTGCCCACTCTGGCCAGCTGCCTGCAGAACCCAGCTCCCACTGGCAACCAGACCGCAGCCCTGTTGTGCCTCCCTCCTCTGCCAGCAGCTTGCCATAGCTCTGAACTGGCTGGGCCAGCCAGCACTGCCCTGCCCCGGCCCCACGTGCCCTTCATTAGTATGCTGTGCATCTTAATGGTATAAATATCCAATCTTTCCCTTACAAGAGAATGAACGGGAAATCATTAGGCAACAAGCTCATGCATCAACAAAAATCTATTCCTCCAACACTGGTGCATTTTATGTGCTTCCCCCACCTTGCCGTGCAGAGCATGCACTTGTCTTACGGCTTCTACCACCTGATAACTCACAGTGACATTTTTCTCCTGGAGAGAGATTATTTGGTCACAAGGGAAGCAACAGCCAAACATCCCTTCTGGACACTATCAAGGACATTCAAACTGCAGGATTCCTTTAGGAGGAAGGGATTGCAATGGGTTCCCTACATCAGCAGCAATCCAGAGAGACTGGGGCCACTGGGTATAACTATGACCAGAATGGCAACCGACTTGGAAGAATTGGGGAAGTCCCTGAGGGGTTTCTAATTTCTGCGGATCCCGGTGTTATGACTCCGCTTTCTCATGGACTCGGGGAAGGTCAGAGCTGGAAAGGGCCTCGGAGGTGATCTGGCCCAACGTCCTGCTGCCACAGATGAGCAAGTTAAGACCAGAGAAATCACACAACTTGTCTGGGGTGGCTCAGTGAGTCTGTGTGAATCTGGACCCCAACCCCGGTCTCATGAGACCCAGCCCTGTGCTCTTCCTACTGTCTTCCTTGCCTCTAGGCTTTTATAGGGAATTCTCTTGCCCTGGTTATTTTACTCCCTCCTTCCTCCCTTCCCTTCCCAGGCCTCTGCCCACTCCCTGTCTTCATTCTGTGCCTGTGAACCTCTCTATCCTGTATGGAAGAGGGCCAAGACTTGGAGTCCAAGGCATGAAGTGTCAAAGGGCACAGAGCAAAGACGACACTCTCTCTGTCACAATTAGTCTCTTCCACGCAAGAGATGTCCAGTCTCTACTAGGAGAGGAAATAGGCAAACCAACAAGCAACGCCAGCAAGGAAACCAAGGAGGGAAGAGAAACTACATATCAAAGTGCCTTGGACCCTAAGCCAACTAACCCCCACCTCCAAGCCTCCCACTGTGCACACATATTTATTCCTTGGAGGGGGAAGGAGACAAAGCTAGCTGTAGAGTCCGGGTCAGCCTTGTCCAAGTGCTAGCATATTTTTATGATGTTTCCATGTCAGCAACAATGTAGAAAGATGTGGCCTCTCCAGCAGGCAGCTCCCATCCCCACCCCAATCCCTTGCCAACCCCGTGCCCAACTGGCCCTCATTCATCCTCATCAGTCGTCCCCTGTAGCCACGTTTTCCTCGCAGGTCTGAAATGACACCTACTCATTCTCCATGAATGTTTAATGCCTTCCTTTCTGGACAAAGTCTCTGAGACCTTGAGGGTTTCTCTAGGGCTGCAGCGAAATTTGGGATGGAGGGTTTTCCATGGAATCCACTTGGCCTTGGGAATTAGAGTGGGGGAGACAGCCCCTGGGATGGGAGGGGCTGGGGCAAGATGTTTAAACCCTCACCCCTCTCTGGCCAGCGCAGGCTGGCATTGCCCCCGGTCTTGATGGCCCGAGAAGCGCCAATGATTGCTTCAGAAGACTCCCTGTCTTCCTGCTGATGGTCTGGACTTGGCACGGCTTGGAGTTCAGGGAGGGTGCCAACATCCTTGACAATGGGACCGGTTTCTACAAGAGCTGTTTTCTACTGTGATAAGAAATCGTGTGTCTGAGCGTGTACGTGGTGGGAAGGAGTCGAGGTGAGGTGGGAACCGATCAGAGAACAAGATTCAGATCGCCGTCTGTGCACAGAATTCTGACTGCAGGCATAAGCGGGGCATCAGCTGGGGCCTCTCTGCCTCCACGTGCCAGGCTCTGTGTGCTTACCTTTAACCCTCACTACCACCCTGCAGAGCGGGTACCGTTATGATCCACTGCTCACAAAGCCAGTGGCAAGCAGAGCCCGGAGTCACACTGGGTGTGTGGGCTCCACTGTATGTGCCCCTAACTCTCCTCTCTGCTGCCTCAAGAGCTGGCTCGGGGGGCTCTCCCCGAGAGCCGCCTCTTCCTAGGATGGGGACAGCAGATGTTCTCCTGGTCCCCCTCTGGCGCTAATTGTCTGTCTCTTCTGAAGGGTCCCCCTCTCAGCCTTTTCTTTCACTGACCCAGTCACGGGATGCAAGCCCAGCTCCACCCCACCCCAAGCAACACAAAGTGAATAGCAGAGCTCGACTGGAGGTTTGTTCTCGTGGGAATCGGGTATCTATGCCCCTCTGCCCAGTGAACAGCCTCGAGCGGGAGGCACTTGCTCCCAGGGGTTCTTCCTGCCCTGCCTCCCATAGAATGCCTGCTCCCCTCAGCCTGCTGGCTCCTCTCCACCTTCCCCAGGCTCTCTGCCTCAATCACAAACAAACTATGCCCCTCTTTAAATTGCCCTGGGAAATTTTGTTCTCGCCAGCCCTTAAGCCCAGGCTCAGCTCCGGCCCCATCTGCAAACATTCAGAGCCCAAGAAGGTATTCAACTGAATGACGGGCCCTCTTCCCCAGGAGCAATGGAACCCTGAGACTCTTATATTGCCTTTGCTGGCTCCACCCTCCATAGAAGGCAACTGTGGTTTTAAATAGCATTTGTTTTCTCTTTTTACCTAAGAACTGCTATGGCCATTGGCATTCCTTGAGCCCACAAAGGGGCATGTAGGGCCGTCCCTGTATATGCAGGAGAGGCCCCTCTTTAGGGGGACAGGTGAAATTGCTACCTGAGATAGGAAGGGGGACCCACTTTCCATCTCAGCTCTACCAGTTCTGCCAGTGGGCTGAGAATGAAACAGCCCTGCCCACCAAAATGAGGCCTAAATGGGAGACCCCAGGTGGTAGGATTGGATGAGGTTTCAGCCAGGAAGGATACAGGCTGTTAGGAGACCACAGATGAATGTCCAGAAAAGAGAGGGTGCCACTCCCCAGAAATGGGCACAGAGCTTCCAGGGAGGGGCCTGTGAAGTTGTCCCAGCCCTTTGGGCCTGGAGGCCAGTGGTGAAAGACTTCGAAGGCACCCTATCTGTGTGCCATTGTGTTTTCTGTGGTTATTTCTTTTGTTCACCCTCAGCATTTGGAGTTCTTTTTCACATTGCAGGGCTATTTCAGGGATGCGGTGGGAACCAGGAGTAGACCAGGTATGGGTCTACACTTGGGTTGGAGCTTTAAACAGAGTGCAGAAGATGATGGGGCAGATAGAACTGAAGAGAAAACCCAAAAGGGAAGATGGGGCAGCTCAGGGTCGGGGGAGAAGGGAGGTACTGCTTCAGCCCTTCCCCCCCAGGCTAGCCTTCTCCAGAGCCCTTGTCGGGAGGGATGCGGGGGCAGGGTTCTCCCAGCCCAGCCCTAGAACAGCACTGGCATGGGACTCCTTCCCCGCGGGGCCGAGCGATGCCACTTTCTGAGAACCTTCAGTTGACTCACATCCCTGTAGTGACACATTGGACCATGTGCTCGGAACAGTCCAGCTTCCAGAGAGAGGAAAACAGCTCTTGGTGGTGTGTCATGAAAACACAATAAGCATGTCCCTTCTTAAGAAGTTGGGGACAGGCTGACTTGGTGACTGGAAGCACCTGCTTGAAAATGCTTTAAGGGGAAAAACATGGGACCAAACTTTCTTCTTGCTTCTGGGCCGTTTTGGTAGGCTTGGGGAGAAAAAGGGGCCAGGGAAAAAAAGGCAGGCAGCGAGGGCCTTTGTAATTCCAATTCCTGCTGACAGGGCTTTTTTTTGTTTTGGTTTGTTTTGGTTTGGTTTGGTTTTAGTAAATCCTGTCCAAGGCTGGGCAGACACACAGCTCACTTTCGGGAGTGAGTGCTCCCTAAGGAAAAATATTCCCCCAACCCAATTTGGGCAATGTTTACCAGAGAAACTCTGGCTGAGCAACTATTCCTCTTGCATGAGAGAGGAAGGGAGGACTCAGCAGGGTCCCCTGACCACCTTGGGTCTGGCCAGCTGGAGCCAGCCTGGGCCTCCCTGGGCCAGACCTCGGGCAGCCCTGTACGCACGCGTGTGTACACACACACCTGCACGCACGCTTCGTCCATCAGACACTGGGGACCCAGCAAGGGGCTTCTTCCCATTCAATCTTGCTTGATTGGCTCTCTGGGACTCCAGTCCCCCAGAGAGAGACAACTTTTGGTTGCCCCGAGAAACTGCATTTGGAAAAGAAGAATTTCAGGAAGACCTTGTGTCCTGAAGATTATGCAGCTTGTGACGTACCCATATGGGTGACGATAATAAGCCCACAACTGCTTCCACAGGTTGTCCCCCACATGTTGAGAAGGGAGGATAAGGATTATCTCTTCACTCTTGGGGAAGCCGAGGCACTGATAAGGGAGCAGGACTGTTCAAGGCCACACGGCCAGCTCTGGTCTGTCAGTCAGGATCCAAGAGGCCTCCGCAAGGCATTTGGCAAACACGGTGCCATCCCCCAAGAACCTGCAGGTCAGCAGGACTGGGAGTCAGGAGACCAGAGGGAGAATCCTGCCTCTGCTGTGTGGCCTTAGACAAATCACATCACCTCTCTGTTTCCTCATTAGTAAAATGTGGGAAATAACCTGTATTTCACAAGGTTGAGGTGAAATGTCAATGAGAAAGGACCTCCAGAGGTTCTTGCCGCAGTTGATTGTTCCCGGGACTAACAACAATAACACCTAATGTGTTTATAAAGCATGTTCCAAGTACATTATCTCATTTAACACTCTCGACACAGTAAGAAATCAGCATTTCAATTTTGTAGATGAGGCAAACTGAGGAGATTCCCTGGAGTCAGTTTTAAAGCGAAGAACCAAATGTGAGATCATTTTCTTTAAAAGCTGTAAGACTGTAATATATTTTACCCTTCCTTGCCTCAAGGCAAAGCATTATATTCTTGTTTTAGATATTCTGGAAAATACAGAAAGCCACAAAAAAAGAAATGCAATGCATCATAAGCCCATTATCCCGAGATAACCTCCATTAACATTTTGATGAAATCCAAAATCTTCCCCTTACTTAGAAAAATCACCTGAAGGCAGTGAGGGACAGGAATGATCTGGAGACCGAGAGAGGGTTGAAGCATTGTCTAGGTTAGGCCTGGAAGTTTCTGGGATTAAGCGATTCTGGAAGAATGCTAGCATGAAGGGAAGGATGTGGTGTGGAGAACAGGAGGGGGAGACTGTTAGGCGAGCAGGGCCGAGGCTCAGAGGCGGGGTTGTGAAGACCAGGCTCAGGAACCTGGGCCCCCCAGGCCTGCCTTCTCACCATGGACCATGGCCACTGCTCGTCTTTATCAGTGAATCCCTGAGTTCCCAGAGACGTGAGGAGTGGTCTCCTCTTCCCAGCTGATGAGGTTGGGACATCCTGGAAGACCCTCTGGGGAGCCCTACAGCCTCACAGTGAACGGTTGACCTTCTTCTGGGGCCCGGGGGTGGCCCTGGGGATATCACCTCTCCCTCTTCAGCCAGCTGGCTTCTTAGTGGGCAGAGCCCCAGGGACAGCCTCCAGGTACGGGCAGTGTGGTCTGGCACAGCTCTAACCCCACCACGGCAGCATTGGGCCACTCTGAGAAACCCATCAGCAGCTCTGGGTATCTTCCCAACATGCAGGACTGGGTCGCAGCCAGCCAGGCCCTCCTCACCAATCCCTGGGTCCAGACCACTCATGGGGCACGTGCCCCAAGGGCCGGGACCCCATCTTGCTATTAATAACAATATTACAAGTCCACCTGGCCCTTACATAGCACTATTTAATTTACAGGACCCTTTTACACACATTGTCTCATTCAGTCCTCAGCAAGTCTTCGCAGGGACATTATTCTAATTCTGCAGATAGAGAAAATTAAGCTGAGGCAAGACAGAGTGAATTGTCTGAAGGTTGCACAGCAAGTACTAAAAACTTTCATTTATTTGTGTCTGTCACTTTGTGTTGCTCTAAGAAGGATTTAGCTAGCTCACAAGACCTATAATATGATTACAAATAAACTTAAGACAACATACAAATGTGGCAAAAGAATAAATGAAAGAAAGTCAAGTGGAGTCCAGAGAGGCCACCACCCAGTACGTGTGCCCACCATCTGAACGCTGTCCAGAGCAGACTCACACTTGCCTGGAAGCATTCTAGCAGCTATGTGAGAAGGGAAGCCTAGTCACAGGGTTCTGTGTCCATGAAATAAGTATAAACCAGATGCTTGGGGAAAACAAAGCTACCCCCTGCTCCTGGGACCAGAGGGAATAATGAACATCACGGGGCCAGTTCACAGCCTGGTCTTTGAACTCCAAAACCTTACGAACACCTCTAAGCTTCAGTTTCTTCAAAGGGGGTGGAGGTAATCATAAGACCTAGTTCATGAATTTGCTGTGACACGTAAATGAGGTTCTTTTAAAAAGATTTATAAAAACGAGTAACTGAGAAAACAGACATAAAGCACTGTCACACACTGCTTCACCAGGGCTCCAGAAGCATTAGAGGAAACCAAAACACTGGGTAGTGAGGGTAATGGATGTGATCCCCGAGGACAACCTTTCAGAAAACCAAGCTGGTTTGGCACGGTGGTTGAGAGGGTGGCCCTGTGGTCTGGCTGCGTGGGTTTAAGCCATATCTCCCTCCTCTTTAGCAAAGTGGGCTGGTTCATATCTTTGTGAATATCTCTGTGCTTGCGTCCTCATCTGTAAAATATGGGCAAGAGTAGCCCCTAATCTATAAACACAGAGCTCTTAGCCAAGTGCCCAGCACGCCGCGAGTGCTGGATGGGTGTGAGCTACGAGTGGGATCTTGAAGGCTCTTCCTTGTAATCATCCTCACTGTGGTAGAGGCTAGCAGTCTCTGGAATCCAGGGCTCTCGACTTTCCACTGTTGCCCCTCGGGGTCTTGTTTATTTGCATGTCCCCTCTAGCCCTTAACCCGGGCCTTCATCTGTAGGTGCTCCATTTATACATGTGGAGTGAAACTGGAAAGTGAAAGAAGGGGATTCCAAAGCAGTCTAGGGGTTAAAAAAACTCCATCTAGCATCAACTGGGCCGCCCAGGCTTTCAAAGCCTCTGTTTTCTGATCTGTAAAACGAGAAGGGATCTTTGTAATATCCAAGGACCCTTGAGCTCTTATACTGATTATCACAGAGAGATCTTTACTCTCGACCTGCTAATTGCAGTAGTGGCAGAAGGTGCTTGGCTAGGAATTCTATAAAGAGACCCAGTTCCCACCTTAGTCTCTAAGAAACGCGTGGGCCAAAACAGACTGGCGGGTGCTCTGCAGAGCCGTGGGGAGCGTGGTTGGCGGAGAACGCAGGTCCCGGAATCTGTGATTTCCCGTTGCCTGGCCTGGCAGGAAGGGGCCCGGCTCAGCCTGAGAAAGGCCTACCTCCTTGAGGACAGGTGGCCTCACTGCTGCAGACAGGAGATGGTGCTGTCTGGCGTGAGAGCAGAGGCAGGTGGAGGTGGGGTGGGAGGAGGAGCTGAGAGAGGACGGCAAGGAAAGCCGAGCTGCAACTTGCGTAAGGAGCCTGAGAGGTGGGCCTGAGAGATGGGGGTGTCCAGGGAGCAGCAGGTCCCCTGGTCAAAAGCAGTTGCCACAGCAAGAGTAGCAGGAACCCTGGGGACGCCCAGCATGAGGGGCTGAGGCTGGGCTGGGCCACGGGTACGGCTGTGGGGTATGGCCTTGCCTTAATGCCAGGCTGGCCTCTTCCTGAACCTGGGGGCTGTCCAGGCTCATTCAGTGCCAAGAGACAGTCCCTCCGGGAGAAGGAAGGAAGGATTTGAAAGAACGCCCGCTCTGGAGCTCAGGCAGCACTAGCCGTGGCTCTGGTACAGGGGCAGGCAGGAGCACTGATTCCACGATACCTCTCTTCCCCACCCCCGGGGCTGCCTCCCAGCCTGAGCCTCACTCTTTGTTTCTGCCACTCTGCACTTGGTGCCTGGAAGAGAGGAAATAACCATTAGTGTCACCTGCTCACCAGTGGGAGACATTAGCTGGCTCTGGCAGAGCGTGCGGCCTATAATTTTTGGAGGAGTTACAATTATGGAGCTAATTTGGTGTTTCATCATCATGCTTCTGGGTGAGCAGAGGGGGAAGGGAGGCCCTGGGCCTGGGGCAGAACAACCTCCCAGCACAGAGCTCTGTACTTCCTCGGGCAGCTTTAGGGGTCCTGGAGCCACGCTCCCTCCTCCCTTGCCCTCCTCTTCCACCAGTAGCTTCTCCTTCCAGAGGTGGATTGTCAGAATGCAGCTTGGAGATTCCTGAGGCCAACCCCAGCCCGATGCAGCGCCACAGCAGGACAAAGCAGGAAGGGGCCTGAACGTTTGAGCAAGTGTATGAAGAGCCTGCTCTGCACTAGACCCCCCATGCAAGGGGTTTAAGTGCACACATTCGTTCATCTTCAAGGTTAAGCCCATTTTACAGATGAGAAGGTGAAGTCATCTGGTACAACGCTTTCATTTTACAGCTCAGGGAGGCCCAATGACGCACCCTAGATCACTCGGCCAACTATCAGCAGAGCTGGGATTTGAACCTAGGCCTCCTGGCTCTAAGTTCAATGTTACCCCTAAGTTTATCCTGTTGCTGGGGACACCTGAGCTGGTGCCTGGAGCCTAAGAAGACCCACAGGTGTCCTTCCGTAACCCCACTTATTGAAGATGCTGCTGGGTGGGGAAGCCCAGGGCTGGGAGGAAAGAATGAGGCAGGCTGCTAGCCAGCACAGCTTCCCATGGGCCTTGAAGTCAGGAGCTGTGGCCTCTGAAACCCAGGCTAGACGATGTTCTCATTCCCACCCTCTACCCAGGGACGTTCCCAGGGCAGCTGCCCCTCCTCCTCTTCCTGACTCAGATGTCCATAGAGCACACCTGGCCCCTCAGCCCACCAGGTGGGCTTTGGATAGCACATCCACTGGGTGCAGGGCCACCACCTGCCCCAATATGGCAGGAGAATGATTGTATGCTCGCTGCACGTAAATCTTGATTTTTCTACTAGCAGCTGGCAAAGTCTTTCCTGTGGTTTCCTCATATGCCTCCAAATCAGGGGCTTAGAGCAGCTGCCCAACAGGGAACCACCCTGAGGATGGCTGATGCTCATTGTCAGAGAGGGTTAGACAAGTTCAATGGCGTTCACAGTTATGCAGCTGGAATGTAGTAGAGTAGGGATTTGAACCCTGGGTTCTGCCCCAAGTCCCATGCATCCCCCATTGGGGCTGTTTTGTAGCAGAATTGTGATTCCCTCTCCTCTGGCTGGATGAAGAGCCAAGACCTCAGCTTCCCACCAACCCCCCAATTGAGAGTTCTTTGTTGATGACTATTGTGGGTCTGGATGAGGGCCACTGAAATGCCTGGAAACTTTAGAAGGCCAAGGACACTGGATTTCCCAGCCTTGGAGAAGGGAAGGAAGTCAAAACTGATACTGTCTTCAAGACTGTGAAGGCATAATGTCTGTGTTATGATGAAACAGCAGGTGGGAACTAGGAGGGCAGGTGTAAGTAACCTGGGAGGCACTGGGTTGGACGTCAAGGAGAATTTCCTGAGTTCCAGGATGATGGAACACTGCGAAAGGTGTGAGTGAGATGTCTTTAAAAGAGGCCTCATTTGTTGAGTTTAATGTGGTCCTGCTTGGAAGCTAGGATTGGATGAGTTGACCAGTCACTCGTCGTCTCTTGCTGCCTAGTGGCATGTGGAGTTGTCTTGCTCCGATCCACAAAGATCCTACACCAAGGGAGTGAATCCCAAGATATGATGCTTGCAACTCTCCCAGGAGGCCCACAGGGACTGCAGACCATCCCCTCGCCCCACCTTAAGACCTGAGGAAGCTGGAAAACAAAAGTGAGGAAAATAACTCCAACTCTGCAAGACACAGAGGGAAACACTTTACCTGCCCAGAATTTCTTCATGAAGGGTTTCCTCCTCCCAGACCTGGTGTCTGCACCCCAGAGAAGTTCAGGTGGGAAGATCCGTGCAGAGAGAGCGCAGGGTCCTTCCACTGCTGGCCCGGCTTCCTCCTCTCCCAGTCTTCTTGCATGAGGCAGTGTCCACTGGAGCAACTTAGCCCTGGGTGAGATGATGACATATAGGTGCATTTCATGAGGAACGGCTGACTGAGGATGCCGGCACTGGCTGGTTGAAGTGAGCAGGAGATGGATCCCCTCACATCACACGCTTGTCCCCTTTCAAGAGGAAGCAGACTGGGGCAGGCAGAGAGAAGCAATGACTCTGAGTCTCAGAGGCTTCCTCTTTAGGGCTTCTTGCTTCCAGAACACTGAAAAATTTTGCTTTCAAAACCCACATGGGAGGGACTTCCCTGGTGGTGCAGTGGTTAAGAATCCCCCTGCCAATGCAGGGCACACGGGTTCAAGCCCTGGTCCGGGAAGATCCCACATGCCATGGAGCAGCTGGGCCCGTGCACCACAACTACTGAGCCTGCGCTCTAGAGCCTGTGAGCCACAACTATGGAGGCCACGTGCCACAACTACTGAAGCCCGTGCACCTAGAGCCCGTGCTCTGCAACAAGAGAAGCCACCGAGATGAGAAGTCCGCACACCGCAAGAGTAGCCCCCGCTTGCCGCAACTAGAGAAAGTCTGCATGCAGCAACAAAGACCCAATGCAGCCAAAAATAAACAAATAAATAAATGTATTTAAAAAAAAAACACCCACACGTGTCCTTAGCCCACCTGATCCTCAATAACCAGGGGCAGAAGGTAGGTGCAGTGGAGCACAGTTCCAGAGGAGGCTGCGTGGCACGGAGGAGGAGAACAAGGCCTCAGAGTCAGCAGACGGGAGACCAGATCCAGACCTGCTCGATCCCTCTGAGAACCTAGGTGATTACTTAACCTCTGTGATCCTCAATATGGCAATAATTTTGGATTCCTCCCAGGAATGTTGTATGAACCATATGAATTAAGTACAGTATGATAAGTACCCAGCATGGGCTCTACAAACAAGCAGATGCTCCATATCTGTCAGTCTCCTTCTCTCTTGACTTTGGCTTTGATCACGAAAAGAAGGAGGCAAAGTGGAAGCAACGTCAAAATCCCGGCCAGAGTGTGCGTGCTCAGTTGGTTCTTCTAACTCCACAAGGCAATGGTTCTCAGCCCCTAAGACTTCCCTACAGGGCTTGTTAAAACATGGAGTGCCAGGCCCCACCCCCTGTGAGGGTGGGCCCAATAATTTGCATTTCTGGCAAGTTCCAAGTTCTGCTGCTGTGTCAGACCTTTTTAGAGAGCTATCCAGTTTTCTTAAACCATCTAAATTTGGGTGAGGCCCCTTCTTGCTAAAACTCAGCTCTGCGGCGTGCCTGAGATGCGTAGGGAAAAAGCGAAGGGTGGTGGTGAGCAAGCGCTCCAGGTGGCTCAGCGTGGCTTTGATCCACTGGAACTTCGTTCGCACCTAACAAAGGCGAAGAGGCCCTTCTATGATCCTAACTTTTGCTTGGCAACACTGATATTGAATGACTTTCGTCATACGCCATGCCACAGAGGCTCTAATAGGGTCTTGTCCAGGGCAGCCTCGGAATCTCCTCATTTGCCTTATGTTACAAACCGAGGATGCAGAAGAATCACCTGGGAAACCTGTCAGTCATTCGCACATGTAGGTCCCACCCTCAGAGATCCTGACTCTGTAGACTTGGGGCGCAGCTCAGGAGTCAAGTCCCCACCTCCCCAAGTGAGTCCAACTCAGGAGACCTCCAGACCACACCCTGAGCAACAACTTATGAGGCTCCACCCTGAGCTGTTACCCACATCTCGTTACCCACAGGGACACTGCTGGACAGACCCGAGGCTGAGGTTATGCAAGGGCCCACACCCGTCCTTTTCACCGCCTTCTAACCAGGTGCACCCCACAAAGCTGAGTTGCTCATTAATTCAACAAATATTGGTGAGCCTGTGTTATTTATTTACCAGGCACGTGCTTAGTCCCGGGAATATAGTGGTGAGTAAAATACGGGACAGGGACCAGGGTAAGGTAAGCAAGGCACCAAGAGGGCAGAATGTATGGAAGCATTCGCTCTTGGAGGCATGCGTGAGTGAAGCTAAGAATGAGGGCCTCCACCGCCTTTGCTTTTGCACCCTGGGCACTTTGGTTTACTCTGCCCTAGTTCCTGGCCCTGGTGAAACAGACCCAGTTCCTGTCCTTTGGGAACACACAGTCTAGAGCAGGGGCTGTGGCTTTGGAGGAAGTGGCCTGAAGGATGAGAGGACACCTGCCGTGTGAAGAGTTGGGGAAAGAATGATCAAGCAGAGGGAGACGAATGTGCGAAGTTCTGGGGGCACAGTTGAGGAGCTGAAAGAGCCTGAGGGGCTAATGCATAGTGAGGAGGGCTGAGGCAGGGGGAGGGGGAAGCCTTGGGCCCTGATCATGTAGGGCCCTGTAGGTCTTGGGAAGGGTTTTTTTGTTTTGTTTTTAAAATTATTTATTTATTTTTGGCTGTGTTGGGTCTTCGTTTCTGTGCGAGGGCTCTCTCCAGTTGTGGCATGTGGGGGCCACTCTTCATCGCGGTGCGCGGGCCTCTCACTACCGCGGCCTTTCTTGTTGCGGAGCACAGGCTCCAGACGCGCAGGCTCAGTAATTGTGGCTCACGGGCCTAGTTGCTCCGCGGCATGTGGGATCTTCCCAGACCAGGGCTCGAACCCGTGTCCCCTGCATTGGCAGGCAGATTCTCAACCACTGCGCCACCAGGGAAGCCCTTGGGAAGGGTTTTTGGCTTTTATTCTACCACAGGGGGAAGCCACTAGAGGGTTTCAAACAGAGGAGTGACATGGTCCATCTTACAGTTTTGGAAGTGCTTTCTGGCTGCTGTATGGAAAGTGAGGCAGGAGAACAAAGGGAAGCAGGGGACCTGTTAGGAGGCTGTGGCCTGTGAGCAAGTGAGACGGGATTTTGCCCTCTGTGTGGCACTGGAGGTGGAGAGAGGTGGGTAGACTCAAGATTGAATTGAGATAGAATTGACAGGGCCTGGGGTTGAACTAAATGCAAAGGAGCAAGGAGGGCAGGCATCAATGATGAGGTCTTGTTTCTGCCTGGAGAAACTGGATGGATGGAGGGGCCATTTCCTGAGTTGGAGAAAACAAGAGGAAAATGTAAACAGAAGAAGCTCAGAGTTCACCCCGAGCATCTGAGAAGTTTGAATTTCTGTGAGATGTCCAGGATGGGATGTCATGTTGGACGTACGAGGCTGGAGTCTAGAGGAGAGGTCGGTGAAGGCGCCATAAATTCGGGGGTCACGAGCATGGGGATGGGCGTTAATGCTGTGGGTGAGTGAGGAGAGAATGAGTGTTTAGAACCCACTGCTTAGCGGTAGGGACGAGAGGAGGATCCAGCAGGGACTGAAAGGGGTAGCTGCAGAGGTGGGAGGAGAACTGAACGAAGAGAATGCTTTAAGAGCAGCGTGGGCAACTCCATGAGAGGCTGCAAAGAGGGTCTTCAGAGAGGAGCCTCATCACAGCAAGACCCAGAGGTCTGGAGCATCTGGAGTGTCTGGAGCAGGAGACAGGTGCAAACCTAAACCTTCAGGTCAGCAAAGATAGGAAGAAGCTAAAGCCCCCATCACTGGTGGTTCAAGCACATGCCCTTGTCTGGCACCAAAGCCCTGCCTGTTGGCATCCCCAGGGCACCTGTTTGCAGAAATGTTCCTCCGCTGTCCCAGGAGACTTGCCCCACTGGGACCAGGGCAGCTTGCCTCCTGCCGAGAGCCCTGCGGCCACAGCCCTTCTCGGGCAGAGAGCAGATCACTCACTGCTGAGTTGCCCGCCCTTTCCGGGGGAAACTGACAGCTGTTTGACAGCCACGCGGCAGGACAACTTGAGGCAAGAAATGAAGACAGATTCTCATCATTAAGTTCATTAATGTGCCACTAACTCCTGTCATTAGTGAAGATGCCCGTGGATGGACCAGAGCGGAGGTGATGTCCTCGACCCTGGCCTCTCACAGACAAGCACCCATGGTGCAGACTTTTCGACTTGATCAGGCATTGCCTCCATCTCTTCTAGAACTTCCCCAAACTCTGCTCTCCTCAGACTCCTTCCAGCCCCTCATAGCTCCCCTTCCTCTCTACCCACTTTTTTTTAAAGTCATTAGGAAGAGATCTGTACCTCCCAGTGTGATTCTGACTCATGGATATTTGCCCAAAAGTAACGGTGCGTGTGAGACGCTAAACCTCTTTTCAAGGGTAGGTTCACGAAGCAGAGGCTGTGAAAAAGTTTCCTAAATAAAACCATCTGTTTCCCTGAAGATGTTCAGATAGAGAAACACTTGTCTCCCACTGATGTGCTGTAGTGTCTCAAGGGGTCCCCCGGGACCACACCCACCGCGAGGGTCTCCCTCACCTCCCCGCTCCCTGTGAGCTGGAGGGCCTCCTTCTCCATGGGCCAGGCCGGGTCCCAGGCTTCCAGTGTCCACAACACAGGCTGCAGCCAGAGCGTATGGAGTTCGTTTAAGGCGCCTCCATTCTGCTAGATCATTTATTCATAACGCTGCAATGCCCTTGGGGCAGAAAACACTTGAGAGAAAAAGCAGGCATGGAAGTCAGAACAAATAGAAGCTGCCCCAGCTCCCAGCAGGGAGCCCAAGCAGCACAACAGACACAGCCTGCCTTCTACCCCGGCCGCCCCCAGCATTGGGCGTTCTCCCCCTGCAAGCCCAGGCCCGAGGAGGAGCAGGGAACAGCCCGGGGCTCACAGCCGGAGCCCCCTCCGCTCCCCTCCCCCAGCAGAGAGTTGATTCAACCATGCGGGCTCGGGCTCGGGGCAGCCGGGGTGTCAGTCTCCGCCCTTCTCCACTGCATCCCCTTCGGCCAGTGGGTCACCAGATCCTGCTGATTTCGTCCCAGATGTGCCTTGCCGGGCTTCAAGGCGTTCGTAACTCCTGTCCCCTAGGCCATTAGACCCAGGGGCCATGGGAGACACCCTAAGTCTGACCAGAGGAGTGAGAGGAGGTGACCCAAGAGGAGGGAACAGGACAGCTGGGCTGGAAAGAGGAGTGTTGTCCGGGACAGTCAGAGGGAGGGAGAGGTTATTTCAGGCAGTGGAAAGAACAGAGCGAAGGCATGAAGGTACAAAAGAACCTGGAGGGTTTGGGAGGGGCAGTTACAGAGAGGCAAGATGCTGTAGTGCCTGAAACTGTGGGCTCTCGAGCCAGGCTGCCTGGGGTCACATCCCAGCTCTGCCATGTAGTGGCTGTGGGCTGGGCCAGAGGCACAGCCTCACTGCACATCAGGGTCCCCGTGGAGAAAATGCAGATAATCATAAGGCTTTTGTGAAATTTATATGGCTCGGTACGTATGAGCACTTAGGACAGGACAGCCCATGATAGGGCACCTGGACCAGAATGGTTGGCAAGAAAGGCAAGGGCCAAATCATGAAGAAACCTGAATGCCACACGATGCTGTGGGTAAGTGATTTTCAAGCTGACTCCTAGAAGCTCCAAGGAGGGGTTGAAGGTAGGAGCTCTGGGTGCTTTGTCTCTAAGCCACTTTTCATCCATTGTATATATTTGGACTTCTAACAATATTTCATTTGAAGAAGAGTTTTCCAGTTACAAAACAGGTATGGAATGGGGAGCCACTGAAGGATTCTGAGCAGGAGAATGACCCCCTGGTTATAGCAAGGAGGATAGATCAGAGGGGTTGGGGGGAGGGAGTCAGAAAGCTGGGAGGTCCAGGCAAGAGCTGGTGCAGGTCAGAACTAAGGCAGTGCAGGCGGGAGGGGAAGAGAGGGCCTTGGAGTCTGCGGACTCTTAGGTGGCAGAACAGCATGGCGGGGTACCTGACTGGATGTGGAGGCTGCAGGCGGGCGAGGAAGCTAGGATCCTTCTGGCTTCCACTCTTCCCCCGGCCATCCATTTTCTGCAAGCCTGCTGAGGTCCTGCTTTTCACAGGGGGAAAATCCAAACATCTTTCAGGGCCTCTGAGACCTGGCCCTGTCTCCCTAACCCGGGGCTCCCCAGCACAGCGCCTCTCAGCCACCCCGTGTGCCACTCCCGTGGCGCTTCTCACTTTCCCCTCCTGGCAGGCCATCTCCCCACCTCTCAGGTCAGACCGGCCTCCTGACCCCTCTGTCTAAACTGCCCCCCTGCCATTCGCTACCCTCTGTCCCGGCCCTGGTTCACTCAGTGCCTTCAGATACTCTCTTGCTTACTTTATTTTTGTCTCCCTCCCCCAGAATATAAGCTCCTGGAGGGCTGGGACTCTGTCTGTCTCACCACTACTGTCTCCCCGTATTTGGGAACCTTTAGTAGGCGGGTGACGAAAGAATGACACACGTGAAGATGGTCTCTGGTGTGGCGGTCTGGGTGGAGGGTGGTGCGGTGGGCTGAGAGGGAGATGGGGCAGAAGACACCTGCAGGGTCAAGGGCAAGCTGCTAGGTGTGGGCCCTGAGGCAGACAAGGTGGGCCCTGCCCTGTTCACAGCCTTGTCTGGGCTGCTCTTGCCCACCCTGCGTCCACGTTGCCCTCTAGCCACGTGGGACCTCCGCGCCTGCCCCCTGTGTCTTTATGCGCCCGCTGACCCCCTGCCTGGAATGTGCTTGCTTGTTTCTTCTGCTGTCAGCTCCTTTCACTCACCTCGCCGGAATCTACCAAGTCTCACCCCCTCTGGGAAGCCTACCCTGGAATCCCTCGCAGAGTTTATTCCTCCCTCGTCTACCTCCTACATCTGTCCACACCTCTCTTACAGGGCTCACTGATCAAGCCAGATACCACTGCTTACCCACGTGCCTTTCTCTCCCCTGGCCCTGCACCAAGACTGTGAACTCTTGATAACAATAGTCATTGTAGTTATAATAATTATAATAGCAGCTAATGCTTCCTGAGTGCTTACTCTGTGCCAGGCACTATGCTAAGTGCTTTACACAAATTACCTCATTTAATCTTAACAGTCCTAAGAGGTAGATACTGTTATTAGCCCCATTTCACAGATTAGAAAACCAAGACCGTGAGAGGATTAAAGTAAGCCACACTCCTCATAAACGTCAGAGCTGGAACCTGGACCCAGAGCGGCCTGACCCCAAATCCATAGGCTCAACCATTCCTTCATCAAGCCAGTATTTCCTGAGCTCTTACTGTGAATCAGGCCCTGGGCTAGACGTGGGGGGTTGATGATGAGTAACACCAAACCCTATCCCTGCCGCCAAAGAGCCCAGCATCTAATGAGGACACAGCATTCATCATATAATCCCCACAATCAAGGTAAAGGTTACGGTCGTGGCGTGGGCTCTGAAGAGGTCTGGGGGGCTGTGGGAGCAGTTCCGGCATCCAGCCTCCACATCTGACTCACCTCTAACTCCACTTCCAAGCCCCAGGCCTACACAGAGGGATTGCTCACTGGCCGTTTCTTTACCCATTGGAGCCAAACTCGCTTCCACCCCATCTCTCTTCCAGCCCCCCAGCCAGGGTAACTGAACAGCACTTCCTGCCCAGTGCTTCAGAGATCCTTTTACTCTCCTGTGGCTTTTCCGAAAGTGTAGCGGATGCTTCTCTGCTGATGATGGGAAATTCAGACAAGCCACTTAATGATTAAGAGACTAGAAGTGTTCTCTAAGAGATGGGGAAGTATCGTTCTTGTTTCGCTCAGCCTGGATTCCCAAGACGGACGCTGAGGCATTGACGCCGCTCATTGCCTATTTAGGAGGAAGAAGGCTAGCCCTGGAGAAGAACAAAAAACACTTGCGGGGCATTAGGAGCCGAAGGAATGAGTGTCTTTGAATTTCAAAACAAAGTTGCTAGATACCTTGAGGTGGGTAATAGACAGACACCAGTTAGGCATCCTTGGGCCATCTCAATTGATGATGCCTGACGATGGATTTTCCAGTTTGAATGCTTGGTTTTTATGGCTGGCAGGGACCTTAAGGCTACAACATCTAGTGCAACGCCCTCATTTTTACAGACCGAAGCCCAGAGATGTGAAATGATGAGCCCGACATCTCTGGGCTAGTTAGTGGTGGAGGGACTAATGCCCAAGTCTCCTGACTTGTGGTTCACTGCTCTTTCCCGGGCAGTCCACGGATAGGAATTTTTTTCTATGCCTAGGGCTGTGTGAGTGCATCAAGGAGAGAGAAGTGTTTTAATGAGCTGTTGCAGATGGGCAGCTGGGGAACCAGCAAGGGCAGTGTGGTGCAATAGATGGGCCTTTACAAATCTTCCTGCCCAGATGCCTGGATACTGCAGCCAGGGGAGAGTGCTACTATAACGGGCGACAGTGTAGCTGGACAGGCTGCATGCATGTAAGGATAGACTGCTCCAGGAGCCGACATCCTGGCTGCAGGCCTACCCCCTGCAAGCATTAGCCAAGACGCTTACCAGCCGCTACTGGGCTCAGACCCACCCTGTCAGCCCCTGGGTTAGCAGTCCAGAGGGCCAACTTGGATTCTGGTTCTTTCTGGACAGCAGTGACCTCCCCAGCACCAGGGAGCTCCTTATCAGTCAGGGGCCCTATGGCGGCCTCCCCTGACGGAGGGTGAAGATGAAAGCAATAACACGCTGGCTGTTCTGCAGCCCCTGCTCACCCCTGGTTTTATTAAAGCCAAAGTCGCGAACATCCCTAATGAGGATAAAAGGCTGGCAAGGTGCACACGATCTGGGGCTGAAACCCCCTGAGAAAGGGGGTGGTGCCGAGAGAACCCAGGAAGGCCGCCCATGGGGTCAAGCTGGGCCCAGCTTTGTAGAGAGGAAGGTGGCGACCAGGAGATGCTGACTCTGTTTGCTTAGCTCCATCTATTTACTCAAAAGTAACCCATTTATTTTCCCTTATCAAATAACCCGTCCTCTCCTGCCTATGTGTGCAGGGGAATTAATACCCACCTTGATCCATGGAGCCAGGGGCAGCTATCTTGCCATCAGGTCCAGCGAGGCCCGATCACCCACAGCAGAAGGTCCTGGACTGGGTTTCGGGCCCCCCGGCCCCAGTTTCCTCTCTGCGTCCAAGTCGTAGGGGGATATGGGCTCACGCCCTTGGCCTGTCCGGGCCCAACGATGCAGGGTGGAACTCACTGTTCGGTGCAGGGACCAGGATGGGGGTGGGGGGTCCCAAACCTCGCTGCAGACTCAGCACCACGAGTGCCCCCAGCTGCCACAGTTCTACCACAAAAGGAGGGGGCCCGCTGGGTCGGTGCTCTCCCTGGAGGGAGCCATCCTTGAGGGCAGCCCATAGCGCCCCAGGTGATTCCACTCACCCCGAGGGATCTCCCACATCCCCAGGCAAGTCTCCGAAGCTCACAAACCAATCAGCTCAGACTCCTGCGACAAGACAGCCTTCGAAGGCTCCAGAGTAGCCATGTGGGGAAACGGTGACAGCAGCCTTTTGTTCACCCCCCTCACAGGGGGGCCCTAGGAGCTTCCAGATTCCTTACCAGGGCCCTAATATGATCCGGGCATGTGTGTAGCTCCTCTTGTGCTATCGGGCACCCCTGAAGCACAGCAGGTGTAAAGCAAAGCCCCTGCCCCTAAGGGGCCTCCAGTCCCTGGACGGCATGGGAGGGCCCAGCTGCAGCAAGGCAGGGACTCGGTAACACCTGTGAGCAGCTCAGGGACAGAAAGTGCTGCAGGGGTGTAGGGGAGATATGCTCTGTGTGGGCTGGACCCTGGGCGAGGATCCCTGTGAGGGGCATGGCCCTGGGCCCTACAAGATGCATGGGATTGTCCAAGCAAAGATAAGAGGAGGAGGCATTTTGGCCAAAGGGACCAAAGATATACCAGCCAGTTGGAGCACAGGGTTGGCATAGAGGAACAGAAAGAAATAATCAGGTGAGGAGGGAAGACAGGACCCAGTTGTTAAGGGTTTGGAACGCAAGCTGGGATGATGGGCCTTGATTCCAGAAGCCGAACAGGGGGAGCCACTGAGAGCGTGCAAGCAGCAGTGCTGGCCTATGAAAGGCTTAACTTCACCAAATAGTCATTTCCTCCTGTGTGCAGTAGGGATACTAAGATCACCTACCTCACAGGGCTGTGGTGAGACTCACGGAGATAATTTAGCAAAGGATTTGGCGCCTGGTACGCATGCAATAACCTTGGTTCTTATTCCTGTTATTGAGTCTGAAAGGGTTTCTCTAAGTCTGGGCAGGATTGGAGAGTTACAAGGAAATAAAGGCAGCTGGGGGCCTCCTTGTACCTCGGTGCCCCCGCCAGAGATGGAACATTCAGCCAGGTGCACTGCTGACCCGACCCCTGCTGTATGAGGGGACAGTCGTACACCCACAGCACCTGTCACGGGCCACTTCCTGTGTCTCCCTAAGGGAGAGGGAGATCCTGGTGCTTTCTTTTAACCGGTTACACCCCACTAAACATGGTGCCTCTAGCAGGTTCTCAGCAAATAGAAACAGAAGAACAGGTGAAGTTGTGGTCTAAGGTCTAGAGGAGCCAGGGTTACCTTGAGATGCTCCCTAGGTGGGCTGGGAGGGCATTGCTCTCCTAAGGGTCGGAGTCCAGCTGTGTCTCCCACCAGCCACGCAAGCCTGGTCGGGCCTTTACACCCAAGTTTAAACACTGAGTTCTTCTCTGTGAGATGGAGGGAATAATGACAATGCACCCTGCTTTGCATAGTGGCTGTGAGCCTCAGAAGTGGAGCTGCCCGTCACAGAAGAGCTTCATGGGGCACAGGAGCTCGTGGGTGTTGGTCTTGGCTCTTGTGCTGGGGTGGGGGTGTGGGGGTAGCTCTCTGTATGGCGTGTCCAGCTCTGCCCCAGCCAGACACCACCCTTCCACCCTTCACACCCACCCCCAATACCCCCGCCCCCTCCACCTCTTCACCCAGGGAGCCGGGAGGATTCACCAGCTACTCCTGGGATTTGATTCACCAGTGGATTAAAAAAGGACAAATCCTGGGCTAGGGAAAGGGTGGGTATCAGTGCCACCTAGGGGAGATCATTGGGACCACAGGTTCTGGAAGGGGTGGCGGGTTATTCTCCAGGTGAGGCCAAGTATCAGGGGTCTCTTGGAGTCCCCAGTAGAGGGTGGTTCTTTGTGAGGAGAAGGGACAAGAACCTTGGAGCCACCCTTGACTGCTCTCTTTCTCAAAAGTCACCTCCTCCAGGAGGCCTCCCCGGCTAGCCTGTCTAAAATTTCAACAACTATGGCCTCACCCATGAACATTTCATATCTTCTTTCCCTGCCTTATTTTTTTCTCTTTGATCCTTTTTACCAACTTACTTACCATCTTTCTTGTCCTTTGCCCTATTAAAATGTAAGCTCCATTAGAGCAGCGATTTTTGTCTATTTTGTTCTTTTCCATATCTCTAGTACGCCAGAGCAACACCTGGCACATAGCAGGTGCTCAATTACTGCTTGTTGACTGACTGAATGAGTGAACAAATGGATATCTGCATCTGAAATCAGAGCCACCCCAAACCCCGACCTCCTCTTCTTCCACCCTGGGTCTGGGAGATTTAAGAGAGGAAACATCTCCATGTCTTGGAGCCCCACGTCAGCCTCAGAGCCTGAGGGAGAGGTTTTGCAGTGACAGCACCTTCCTCCACCAGGCGTGGATCAGGAAGAGGAGACAGTCCAGCAGGGTGCTGTTTAATTCAACAGCTGGACACACTTACCATCTTTGACATTTTCCTATTCCCTGTTGCTCAGAAACTTCCTAGGATTGGGATCCCTGGTCATGATGATTCTAGGGGCAGGAGAGGCAGCAGAGTGTGTGCTCCATGCTGGGTTCACTTCTGAAGCGTGACCACATTTAAGGACAAAGCGGATCCAAGACCTGGCACAAACTTGGAATGACGAGTGTACGTCTTCTTGGTCAGCACCATATCCTGGGCAGGTCCTGATTCCCTGTGCTTCCACACTGAAGCCTGGAAGTTGGAGTGCTAGATGTGTTTCGGGAGAGGCTAGGAAGCTGCCAAAGCAGAGGGACTCACAAAGAATGACTGAGCTGAGAGCTAGAACCAGATATGTGGGGAGAGGGGACCCCTGATGGCCAGAGTGGGTCTTGTACAGAATACTGTCATGACCCCAGGCCAGGCAGGGTGGGGAGTCAAGGGGTCCAGTGACTGAGAAGCGTAAGTTGGAGAATAGGGCTGGACCCCAAAAGGCCTGGTGGTCTGGAGGCTGCAACCAAAGGGCATAGGTAGGGCAGGTGAGGCCAAAGCAGGAGGGGAGGACCAGGACCAGAGTCTGATCAGAGCTCAGAAGGAATACTGAAGGGGACAAATTCTGCTGAAGAGCCAACGTTGTTATCATTGCCTTTTATATCCAGTGACTCTCAGCATAGAGGCCAGAACGTCAGGCCTTAAAGACATAGCACTCTCCCTCAGAGAGCCTTCTCCTGGGCTCCGGAGTGGCCCTGCAGCTGCACTGGAGCTGTGTGGCCCTCATCTGCCCTCTTGTCTGCTTCTTTGCAGGAAAGCGTGGATTTGGGAGAGATCATGTTCTCCCTCTGCTACCTGCCCACAGCAGGCAGGCTCACCCTCACTGTGATCAAATGTCGGAACCTCAAGGCGATGGACATCACAGGCTACTCAGGTACCTCTCCTACCCAAGCGCTTGCCAAGTGGCCTCCCCGCAGCCTAGATATTAGGATGTGGAAAGATGTTCAGAGAGAAGGGGGAAGAATTGTCAGTATTCTTCGAACAGGAGCACAGCCCTGCAGGCAAATGGCCTGGCTTTGAATTCCAGTTCTGCTACTTCCTTGCGGTGTAATGCTTTGGTTTCCTGATCTGAAAAAAAAAAAAAAACTGACACAGGTTGCTTTAAGGATAAACGAGTAAATTCACGTAAATGCTTAGAAATGTGCCAGACACATAATAAGCAGTCAGTAGATATTAGCTATTACTATCATTCTTTCTCTTTGAGGATGGAGAGAATAAGAAGCAAATAAATAGGAGAAAAAAATTAAGGAACATCATTCTAGTTTGTGTGAGGCCTCAGGACTTCCAAGGGTTATGTCAAGTTTGAGTGTCTTAAGTGTTTGTAGGTCCACGCAGCGACGGCAGCCCTGAAGACTGAGTCAAAGGAACAGAGGCGCTGAAAAACAAAGTGCACTTGTATTTGAGGTTTTCCTGCAGGGCTCTGGGCCTCTGTCTCAGCACCAGGAGAGCTGCTAGGTACAGCAGGAGAAAGAAGTCCTGTCCTAGCAACCGAGGAGATGCTTGTTTGGATGCAGCCTCAGAGCCTGCAGGCTGGACCCGGTGTCAGAGGTTTGATCCTTTTCCACGATTCTGCAAGTCATTTGTCAGAGAAGGTTTTTGAGTTTTGATATAACAGAGGAGTCCCAGGAGCCTCCTTCCCCGTGTCAGCTCATTAGCCCAAGGGATGGGGTAGAGCGTCCCCAAGAGCCGGCATGTAGAACAGCCTGGGCTGCACTCAGTAGCAAATGCAGGGAAAGGCTTGGTTTGTTTCCCTGGACCCCTACCCAAGAGGCTCTTCTGGAGATTCCAGTTAGCAACATAAATCCACTCCAGAGGTGCCTCTGAACTTGGCTGGGAGTATATGGAAGATTTTTCCTTTTACTCATTAATTATTTCCTTAGTGTAACCACAGTTGCCATAAAGAGGTGACCGTCTAGCTGAAAATATCTGGGCCCAGGCCCAACTTGGTGCATTTGGAAGAAGATGAGATATTAGGCCTTGAAATATGAGGTTTCAGGGAAGGGTGGTCAAGAAACGCTGAAGTAAGGTGTATCAGTTGTGGCTTTGAAGCCCTCGGAGCCTCTGCTCCCAGCCCGCACTGTCTCTCTGCAACACTCATACCTTCCAGGCCAAAAGCTGCCCCAGATAGCGCCTGACCCAATGCCTCTAGCGCCTGCCCTGATGCCTCTCCTTCCCCTGAAGCTACCACCACACATCAGGATGTGGTGAGCAGCTTAAAGAACCTCTTCCGACACGTGCAAAGCTCTTAGGCAGCAGGAAGCTGGCTTCCTCCAAAAATACAACCAATGTAGATTTCATTTTAATATCAAAATAAGTGTGTGCAGGGACGGAAATTCACTGAGGACTCTCAAGACTGCTGAAGGAAATAGGATGTTGCTACCCAAGTCCCCACACTATCTCCTCTGGTGTAATTAAATTGATGTGCTAGAGAGAGAGCTTACAGCGAAGCCGCCAAGGTAATCGTAAAGGCTGTTCCACATCAGAGGGTTGGGGGTGAGAGACTTTTCTCACGCTAAGTTCTAACCTTCCTCTCATGATTGCCTCTCTTTTCTACCTGGGTTTGGAATCTGGTATTAAATCTCAGCTTGATTCTGAAAATTCAGGGGTCCTCTTTTTGCTAGGGATATCTATTTTGTTCATTGAGGTAAGCAAGTGTCTGGGACAGTTCATGGAACACAATAAGCATTGAATAAGTCTGTATTGAATGATGAATGAATGAATGAATTTATAGGATAAAGAACTTTGTCAGAGGGTGATGCAGTGGGGATACACCTGCCAGGGGCCTCTCAAACTAGATCTCCTGTTTTGGAGGATAAGTTTGAGGTTGCCTTCAGCCCAGACTGCTTTGATGTTGGACTAAACTGGGGAGTGGATGGAGCTCATTAATTGCCTATTCTTGATTTATATGACTTTGACCTCTAAAACCAAGGATCTTCCTATTCTCCTTGATCTAAACTAGTCGTGAATCAATTCTTTAAGCCTATCCACTAGAACCATGACAATAAAAAATAATAAAAAATAATAATAAGGATCAGTATACCCCAAAGGGATGGTGAGTGAGTAAACACACCCACCTCTGCCACATCTGGTCCGTACTGCTTTGAGTCTAGTGGTTACAAATGTAAACTTTGGAGTCAGACCTAAGTTGAAATCTTAGGCAAGTTTCTTGATCTCTCAAACCTCAATTCCCCTATCTATAAGAGGGGGATGATGAATATTTTATAGGGTTGACATGAAGTTTAAATGACATGATATGTGTAAATCTCTTAGAGTGGTGCCTGGCACATACTGCATGCTGAATTATGATGGCCCTCATGACAAGGAGGCTGAAACACACTGCTGGTCTTTGTGTCCCTTCCCTCAGCTGCATAAACATCATAGGCTGCTGGAGAGGAAAGGGCCTCAAAGGTCGTCTGGAGCCAGCATTCCATTAGAAGCACAGGCTTCTGCCCTAGAGCAAAAACCCTAAGGAAGAGCCCTCTCTCTGCTTAGCCTCTTGGATGATGGTGAGAGTATGGGTTCCTTCAAGGGAAACACCCACTGACTTTTATAAATTAGATATGCCTCATACGAGTGAATAGAGGTGGGGAAGGAAGCTGAGAATCTCCCAGCTAATCATCAGGCATTTGCCTAGTGCCCCGTGGGACAGGTGGCTCTGTCACATCTTTCTGAGCCTGGCGACATGGAGGTTTGCTCCGCTGTGGGCGTGTATGGAAATAGGCATGGCAGGGGATGAGGCAGCACTTGGGCAGCCTCAAGCCTGAAGACGCTTTCCAAGGCAATGTTCACACTTCAGGAGCATAGAGGTTGCCAAGTTAACAACAGGTCTCGGAGGTAGCTATCCCACCCATCTGCTTGGACCTAAACACTGTCCGGGGCGTATCCATAGAGAATGGAGCCTGCGGACATGAGACAGCTATCTCACAGCAGTTCTAGGAACTCCTCCTTCCTTTTTACTGAACATCATCCTGAGAGAGAACCCTTGCAAATGGGTTGTCAGAGACAGCAGGGTGATTAAACACCTCATGGTCTCCCCAGGTCCCCCATAAACCCAAATGCCCCCATGGCTAAGGCACAGCTGCTGCTGTCACGTTGGAGAGTCTGCAGCACATGTGGGCATCTACAGAACTGCCTTTAAGGCTTGAGTTTCTGATCCCATGTCACGGCTCTCTGTAGCTTCCCCAAAGCTGTGCACCTCTTCTGCCACCTGAACAATTCCCCAGGGAGCATGAGCGCCTCGTTGGGTACTTGGGTGCCCATGAGATAGAGCCATACGCCTGTGAATGAGGAGCTGGGAGCGGCTGCTTGGTCCGCACCTCCTGACAGAGTCACAGGAGCCCTGGCTTCTGGGCAAGCAGGTGTCTCAGCACATCAGTGTCTCAAAAGCTGTTATTACCTGTGAGTTGCCCTCCCGTTTCTTGAGTTGTGCAGCATAAATAACAATTATGACGGTGACTGAGACACCTGAGCGATGAGATACAATCGGTGTCACTTCACTTGGATGAGTAAAAAATTTCAGGGTAGGAAGCTGACCATGAAATACTCATTCAGAAAACTAAAGAAGAGACAAGGATGGGAGGCGCATGGGAGGTCAGTAAAAAGACATCTCCTCGAGGGCTGGAGAGATTCCAAGATCCCACTGACAGATGAAATGGCAGCCGGCCACCCTGAGTCCCAGGAGGCCGCCTCACTCACTCCCCCGACCACGGCCCTCTCCTCCTCCACTGCCCAGAGTGGGCAGGAAACAGCTTCCAGGGAGGCAGAGAGCAGGGCTCCTACCCCCTCCCTGATGCCAGATGGAAATGAGCTTGATGGGACAATGAGACCCATAATCCTGTCCTCAGGTAGGGAGGACCGGACAAGCATCGTGACTGTCGCTGTTCATTTACTCTGTCTCATTGCTACTCCTTGGGTGTCATCGATTCTATTTTTACCCACTTTATGCTTTGGTTAATAATGCTGACAAGACCCCCCAGAGAAAAGGCTCCAAGTAGGTGAAAGGAACAGAGTGCCTTTGTTCAGCTTCCCCATCCTTTGGAGCCAGCCAGCCACCATGGAGCTGAGATTTAGGGCCATGAATGGCATACCCACAGGCAAGTATCCTGTCTGATTTGGGGCCAGCTTCCCCACTAGTGAAAGTCCGTTAAGCACTCTCATAAGAAGCCTGAGGTCGCCAAAGACTCTGTGTTTATTAAGCACAGAGCATCCGCAGAGACAGGTGTGCTACATAAATACAAGGTGGTTTAGTTATTTTAACAACCCACTGATACCATCTGAGAATAACAGTAGGTCTGGGGCTTCCATCCTTCTGCTGCACATGATGTTTAAGGACATCTGTTTAACACGCTCCCTTCCCTTCTCACTGGCCCCATTGGCACAGATCCATACGTCAAAGTGTCCCTGCTTTGTGACGGGCGGAGACTGAAGAAGAAGAAAACCACCATAAAGAAGAACACCCTCAACCCCGTCTACAATGAGGCCATCATCTTTGACATTCCCCCGGAGAATATGGATCAAGTCAGCCTGCTCATCTCAGTTATGGATTATGATCGGTAGGTACAGGTCCCTGAGGGCCACGATCCCCTGCCCCTCGTCCCCACCCCAGTGCAGCACAGGGCTCTTTGAACTTGGACATTGTGGTTCATGGCTCAGACACTCATTGGTCTCAAATCTGGCTCTACACAAGGAGGGTACAGGAGTTTGAGGAAAAGCATGGATTCCCTCCCAAAGTAGAAGCTCAAGCTTCACTTCCCAATGGGCTCATTTCCATCAGGGGCTGCCCCACCCATCAATCTCCCTGAATTCACTCCCGACTCTTCCCATTCCTCCATCTGGCATCTGTCCTTTAGAATCCCGCCCACCCCCCCTCCCCCCGTCCTCTCCATTTCCACTGCTACTACCACTCCCACTTGGGGATGTCTGTGCAGCCTCCTAGCTGACCCCTGCCTTCATCACTTCCTGCCTCAACCCAGCCAACACACCAAGGCACACCTTCCTAAAAGACCACTTTGTTCCTGGGCCTGCCCCTCTCAAGAACCATCAATGGCTCCTGCTGTCTGGACAAGCTCTTCCCCTGAACTCTCAAGACCTTCCAGATCTGGACCCGGCATATCCATCCAACTTGATTTCCCCCACCTTGTATGTGTTTCTTCTCTACCACTTTCCAAATCCTGCATCCCCGTCAAGGCTGGCTCCAACACATTCTCCAACTACTTCAGCCACTGTGACTCCTTCTCTCCAGGTGTCACTTTCACTGAAGGAGAAAAAAAACATGCAGTAAAGTCTCAATCCAGGATCTTTAGCACAAGTTCCTGGACATAGTAAATGCTGGGTGAACAAATGTGAGTGATGACTGTTCTTGCTGAGTGAATAAATCACATCACAGCCGCTAGGTATGGAGAAATGGTACTCAGAGCAGGTTGATTTATTTCCCAATAGCGCTAATGTCTCAAGTGCTCGTTGAGTCAAATAAAGGAAGAGACTTAAACTCTCCCACTCCCCAAAGTCATGCCATCTGCCCACCATTCCTGAGATTCCAAACAAGTTTAGAACGTTTTGCTCATCTGTCTGTGTCCAATGTCCACCCAAGGAGGCTGGGCAGTATTTCACTGCCGCTGGTACCCTGAGGCCCTGCCAAGCATCTGTTTACAGAGCTCGGCATTCTGAGTTAGACCTGTGGGGCTGAGACCCAGACCGCGGGACTTCCCTTTCTGAGAGCATGTCTGGTCACCGATGCCGGGCCCTTTGTTTCTCCCTTAGAGTGGGCCACAACGAGATCATAGGAGTCTGTCGTGTGGGGATCAATGCCGAAGGCCTGGGCAGGGACCACTGGAACGAGATGCTGGCATACCCGCGGAAGCCCATCGCACACTGGCACTCCTTGGTGGAGGTAAAGAAATCCTTCAAAGAGGTGGGTGAGGTCGCGCTTGGCCCTTGGCATGTTTGCTGCATGGCAGCGTGGGCTGGAGAATGGCAGTTGGCTGCTGCGAGACCTCGCCTTTGTGGGTCCTTGGGGGGCGCTGGTGTGGGGGGGTACACGCTTCTCACCCAGGGTGTAACAGGCAGAAAGGAAATGGGGGAAGATGGTGGGAAACGGCTTGACAAAAAGCCTTTGATGTTGAATATATTGAAAGTGACACTGAGTTCAAAATGGAAAAGAAAAACTTGGAGGAAGCCTTCCCAGCAGCTCACTGCGCCAGGCCCGGAATGCTTCCATGAAGCCCCTGAGCCAAGTCAGTCCTTTCAGAGAGAGCCCCAAGAGGGTGAGATCAGAACTTGGCAAGAAATTCTACCCCTGTCGAAGCAGTAAGTTCCCTGAGGCTCTAGCCAGACAGTCCTGGGGCGGTTCTCACCGCGTGGATGGAGCTGGCCAGAGAGAGGATCTTACCCTCATGAATGTTGTTTCTCTCCATTGTTGGAGAAGAGAGTGTGGCTTCAAGGTGGCCCAGTTTCCAGCTGGATCCTAACAGAGACGTAATGGACACAGCACTGCCTGGGAGTCCCGAGACTTGGGCTCCAGCCCTGGACCTTTCCAACTTGTAGCATAATCTTGAGCTGGTTATTGCTCTCTCAGCTGCAAAGAAAATGTTTCTTCCAGTGACACAGTCTGCCCCACCTCCACCAAACAGCACCAATTTACGATCCTGCCGTTTATCACCTTGGTGGTCCTCCAGCCGGCTTTTTCTTTTCTTTTCTTTTTTTTTTTGCTGTGCAATTCCATTTTCAAGATAATTTTTTTTGTGTGTGTGTTAGTTTCTGCTTTATAACAAAATGAATCTGTTATACATATACATATGTTCCCATATCTCTTCCCTCTTGCATCTCCCTCCCTCCCACCCTCCCTATCCCATCCCTCTAGGTGGTCACAAAGCACCAAGCTGATCTCCCTGTGCTATGCGGTTGCTTCCCACTAGCTATCTATTTTACGTTTGGTAGTGTATATATGTCCATGCCACTCTCTCACTTTGTCACAGCTTACCCTTCCCCCTCCCCATATCCTCAAGTCCATTCTCTAGTAGGTCTGTGTCTTTATTCCCGTCTTACCACTAGGTTCTTCATGACCTTTTTTTTTTTTTTCCCCTTAGATTCCATATATAAGTGTTAGCATACTGTATTTGTTTTTCTCTTTCTGACTTACTTCACTCTGTATGACAGACTCTAACTCCATCCACCTCACTACAAATAACTCAATTTCGTTTCTTTTTATGGCTGCTTTTTCTTAAATGGTTTGGGACATGGGGGTAGCCAAGCAAATTTTAAACCTCATCTTGTTACTTCCACCCATATCCTAGAAAGCCAGGTGATCATTCACTCATTTTAATCCTTTCAAGCCAGGAAGTCTAGAGAGTTGTATAAAAATTGGAAAACCTACTAATAAAAAAATAAGCCACATGGCCCCTCAGCTTAAAAACAGAGTAACCCCTTCCCCATGTTCTGTGACACAGAAAAGGTGTGGGCAGCAAACCCAGAGAATCTGCCGGCTCCTCTTCCCTCTCAGGGTGGTCAAGCCTGCTGGCACCTGTTGCCCACAGTGTGAGGCTTCACATTTCTGTCCGGTGGTTGCCTTGATTTTACCACAGCTGTGGAGCTTTAATGAGTGAGGCCAGTCCCTCAGCTCCTGGGCTCCCCTTTCTTCCAGAAGGCCCTCTCTGCAGGGTGTGAGTGGGGTACACACAACCAGCCTGCACCTACACAGGAGGCAGCCAGTGGGCATCCAGCGCCTCACCGACTGCAGGGCTGATTCAGTCTAGGGAGGGGGTGTGGCACCCCTCCTTTTAAAATCCTTTGCAGGTTTTTTTTTTTTTTTTTTAAACATCTTTATTGAAGTATAATTGCTTTACAATGGTGTGCTAGCTTCTGCTTTACAACAAAGTGAATCAGTTACACATATACATATGTTGCCATATCTCTTCCCCTTTGCAGGTATTTAAGGATAGAATAAGTATACTAAAACGTTCAGGATAGCGTGGGGCAAGGGCAAGGAATGGGAGCTGAGGGGCCTCTGATGGGCTGCAGGGCCTCAGGCACCTCACTGCCCCACCTGGTCTTCAGTTTCCTGGTTGCTAAAATGAGGGGGTAGGCTCCTCCCATCTCAGCTTTTCCAGGAAACTCTGGCCCAAAATGACAGGACGACAGGTGGCAGGTGAGCCCACATCTTGCATCGCCTTTCTGACCTTGAAGATGCAATAATCCATTGCTGTTACCGGGTTAGTCTGGCCACACAGACTGGAGTAACCAGCCAACAGTGGCTGGAGATGGGGGTGAGGTGCAGGGTAGCACAGAGGGGCTGGGGTTCGGCCCCAGAATTGCTCTCCATGATGAATACCACCTAATTAAGCCAAATAATTGATTTCAAGTCCTGTTTCTTTAAGAACTCTGACTCACAGGTCCAGACTACAAAAGAAAGATAAAGTAGAACCAAGCACTTGAAAATGAATATTTGATGAGACAGAAAAGGGAAAGTAACAGTATATGGAAAACGAAAAGAGAATAAATTGATTCATATCCTTTGGGTTTACTTTTTTCCTGACCTCGCACACCAAGTTCCCGAGACTTTCCCTTCCCCCACTCCCTGGCCTTCCATTTTCTGCTCAGCTGATCATTTCTCTGTATGAAGAAGCTGAAAATGACATTCACCTTGGCAACTTAGGATTTCTTCAGTACAAATTTGTAAAAATGTGTACCTACACTTTTAGCATCCATAGTTTAAGTACCTTTATAGAGATGCATCTAAAAACCCACTAGGATAATATTAAGTAAACCCTCTTCGTGTTCATGTGATGCATTGTACTTGAACATTTATCATCTCAATCATCCTTAGAGCTCCTGCCTTCTTTTTGGTCCTGTTCTGGACACTGAGCAAGAACCTTGCTCCTGGAACTTGTTTCTCTCGTTTGTATAATACATACAAAAATCTTATTCTCCCACTCCTGGGAAGATAAATGGCATCATATCTAGAAAGCACTATATTTATATTCCACCTTTCTTAGAGGAGTTTCAAGTGCTGTGATCATTTCTTTTTTATTAACGAGAACAGAGGGCACCACACTGGCTTGTTTGTTTGGGGTTTTAAAATTAGGTTGAAGGAACAAATTAACTGAAAAGGTATTTTTCCCTGCTGGGATTTTTTCATGAATAAAAATTGATTAAGCCACAGTGAGCATCCTTCCCCAGCAGAGGCTGTGGCCTCTTTCCTCTCAGCACTCCTGCCCAATGCTAAGTGCTGTCGCTGTCACCACACACAGAGCCCACGTTGACCAGCGATCTTCTCCAAGGCGGTTTACTATGAAGGGTCAAATTCAGATCATCTGCCAGAGATTTTAGATCTCTGTTGGAATGTCACACATTTCAGAACAATAAGAGATCTCACTGGACCACAGCCGCCCTGGAATAATCATCCTCGTTGGTGTGCCAGGGACCAATTCACTGCTATTTCAGAGCCACCATGATAAGCCTGCAGGAACCATTCATCTTCCCATTGTCCAGGAACCCCATCTCCTCCCTCTGTTTATCTTCACAGGAAAAATCAGGGGCTGGCAGGGGAGCCAGTGTGCCTTCTTCATTTGTCCTGGATAAACAATTATGCTCCGTGTGACTTCTCTTTGAGCTATTATATAAAGGAAAAAAGATGTAGCCATTTCTTTTTTTCTCCTCTGAGCTGGCCTATCAATCAGGTTGTTTAAGAGGCATGCTTACCCAGGGGAGAAGCCAGTAATTACAATGTACCTTTCACTGATGTTAAAGGTTGTAACAGGAAAAGTAGAAGTTCTAAAATGAAGATCTGTTAAATGAAAGCATTAGTAATCATCTTATGTCACCTTCTGGTTAAGAAACACTTGAGTCAGAAGTCACAGTGGGCTCAAAAACCAGGCATTTATTTATGTAAAATATTTCACCAGGGAAACCCTCGGTTGTGATTTCACTCACGTGGATGCTGCAAGCAGAGAGACTGCCACCGGAGTTAGGAGTAAGTACCTGGTATGGCACCAAAGAGGTTAGGTTTCTTATTCCATCGTGTGTCTCCTTCTTCTCCTGATGTGGCCAGGTGCAAAGGTGGCCACAGGATGGAGCGGAGGAAACACTGAGTGTGGATGGAGTTAGGAGACCTGGCTTCAGATCCTGGCTCTGCTCCTAAGTAGCTGTGCATTGACTCCTCTGCGTCTTGGTTTTCTTATCTGCAAGAACAAGAGAGCTAGCCTGGATGATCCCCCAGGCCTGCCTTCGGGTTTCGCATGCTAAGATTGCTCAGGCCCAGGTCACGTTATGGTGGTCATCAATACCTGCCTGTCCAGCCTTTGATTAGTTGTAAAGATCTGCAGGTTGGCCTGTCCAGTGTGTACTAAGGGACCATGAGGGACCGAGCCCGGGGACAGGTAACAGAGGCTTTCCTAAGAGCCAGGAACATGAAGGCGATCAGCAGGTCTGGGTCTCTCCTCTGCGTTGTGGGTTCCCACAGGAGATGCTGGAAGGGATGGTCTAATCCTTAAGTGGCTCGGCTCTGTCTAGAGAGGGCTGTGTTGTGAGGTGGGGGGTGGAGGAGGGACCGCGTCCTTTCCCATCCTAACCCTACACATAACACAAAGGTGTAATCCGCTTCTCCTCAGCCCCATCACTCCACATGGAGACCCCAAAAGCCCATGAGAAGCAAAAGGGGCTGCACTTCAGGTTCAGAAAGGCCACCCCCCCCCCTTCGTACCTAACTTCTCTCCCTGGAGCCTTGTCCCACAGGCACCTAGGAAAGTATTGCGTCTCCTCTGCTCACAGAAAGGATGGGGTGAGCAGTGGACGCCGACATGCTTTGAAGTTATACAGTCACCAGACGGGTCTAGAATATTCACAGGGTCAGATCCTTGTCCAGAAAACATCGCTCCAGCTCTGCCTGGCTTTTCAATGTAAAGAAGGGTTCAATGGCCCAAGTGCGGGTCATCCATCCTCAGCCCTCTCCTCACTCCATTACACCTCATTACATCACCATCTTCACAGAGGGGTTAGAGTCGGGCTGAGGGGGTGGCAGCCTGTGAGACAGGAGAGGGAGGAAAAGAAAGGTGGAGGCACCCGAAAGGGCAGGGGGCCGCCATCTCCTCCCACCTCTTCACAAGTTGAGTGTGAAGGCCCCCGGGAAGCACTCAGACTGAAGAGGAGAGCCCAGCGCTGAAGCAAGATCAGGGCTTTAGCTGTACGAACAGCTCCCAGACAAATTGCTACGAATTCATGTTTGCAGGATCTTGGCAGTAAGGGCATACTCTGCAGACGGCCTCTTTCGCTGCTAACAGAATCCGATTTTCAGCGTGAAAAATGGCTGAAGCATTCAGAAATGGTTCGGTCATAGCACCTCATTAACTAACACGCACGCACGCACGTGCACACACACACACGCACCTGCACGCATGCACTCCACACGCTAAAGAAAGCTTTCATTATCTCTGCAGCAGGTCTTTTCTAAAAATCAGGCCTTCCAAACTAGAAGCTCGAAAGCTGGTCTCCTTACGTTTTTGCATGGCTAACAGCAAAATTCACGAAAGCTTATGAAAAGCCGGGAAAAGGTGAATTCAGTGCATGGGCCGGGTGAGTTTCAGAAGTTGAAATGTACATTCCCTTGGCAACGGGTAAGCGGCTTTTTCTCTTTTCCGCAGTGGCAGGGCCGAGCCGCTAGCTTCGACAGCGAGAGCTCGTGCCCGTCTCCGAAACCACCTCCGACACCCTGAGCTGCACGGCGGAAGGGCCACACCAACGAGACTCAGCAGGGTTCTTTTTTGCACTTGTTCAACCGTCTAAACACAGTGTTGCGCAGCAGCGGCGGTAGGGGCAGCGCCTCTCACTCCAGAGTCTTAGCTGCCCCATGTAGGTCAAGGCCGAGACAATCGTCGTGTGGTCAGATCTGTCTTAGTCTTTTCTGTCTCCCAAGGTGATGTTTTTCTGGTTCTTTCACTTTTCATGGATCTGCGGTCAGGAAGAAAAGAAGAGAAAAAAAAAAAAAAAAAAAAAGAGGGGAGAGCCCCGACATTGGTTCTATTAAATACAGTGTAAAATAGTCGTCTTTGAGGGGGAGGTGCTTTGAGTTTCTGAAATTTTGTGTCTCCACTGACCTCCGTAACCCCGGAGGAGAGGGAAGTGGGATGGGCAATGGCTGCTTTGTTAAGTGGGCTTCGGGAAGGTGCAAATCTGGCGAAGAGCCTTTACAAAGGCTACTTCTTACGACTCTTAGAAGCTCTTTGCCGATGTGACATAAACCGAGATGTGGACTCCTGGTCCCATGTTGAAATTGGGAGCGCTCCGAGCTGTCTGAACCTTCAGCTGGTCGTGCAGGGCTCCTCGCTCCCAGTCCTCGCGAACGTTCTGCCTGAATTGAACGTGTCTTGATTCCTCATGGGAACTGAGTCACTTTCTTTAGGAATGATTCTGTTGAAACGAACATGCCATATGTTTTCTGGCGCGCCACAGTTAATGACCATATTTGTTTGAAAACAAGATCTTTGTTCTCAAAAATAACCTTCATTGTAAAAAAAAAAAAAGGAAGCACATATGTTCTGGAATGATTTCTGCGTTATACATAGCTTTATAGTTCCATGAAGTATCAAGCAACTGTTTAAAATGCCTAAAGAGATCAAAGAAAAAAACTACATAAAATGTTCTTTTCTGAATGGGAAGTTTTGAAATCCAAGGAATAGGTGTGGTCTATCTTTTTACGAACAGTACCTTCTTGATTAAAACCAAGTCAGCTTAAGTCTATTTCAGTCCCCTTGACTCTAGGACAATGTTCATCTTAAACTTTAGTTCTATAGATTATTAAGGACTTCAGTGTTTGTTTGTTTGTTTCAGTGGTAGTGAAGGATTTTTTTTTTCTTTAGATCTCTACCGTAGGTCAAGTTCAGTTTAGGAAAAAAGAATGTTTGAACTATTCTGTATGGTAATCGTATATTTCTGTTGAGTTAATAGTGGCCTTCCCACCAACCCCCTAGAACTAGATTGATTTGCTCCATCTCAGTCTGTATAGCCCTGGTAGATGTGTGGGTGGGTTTTCACTTCAGTTTGTGGCTGTGAAATGCCGATTTCCAGAGCTGTGTGTGTGACTGGCTAGAGGCAAGTCTGCTGAAGAAACGCTTCCTTCAACAACGGCAGGTCAAGAACGTAAAAACTGTTCACACACCTTGTGTCTCACTCTTTACATATGTCACATGCTTTAGAAGCAGCAACTCAATAAAGTAACCCTTGTTTTAAGCCAAGTTATCAGGTTTCTGTGCTGATATAACTTTGGGTAGCGTCTTCTAAGTCCTAAAAATGACCAGATTGGGCAGGAGGTAACAGGATATTGTGGCAAAAGAAGTCTTCATCTTAAAAAAATGTAGATAAACTGAGAATTCACCCTGTACTGAGCTTTAGGCTAGGGGCTAACGTGTCACTGGTGTAAAGATAAGTTTTCTCCCCAAATGTCTTGTGACTGACAGGCCTTCCCAGTCAAGTGGTCTTGCGGCTGGATGTTCTCTTGAGAGAAGAAAAAACTCAAGGTCATGACAAGACTTCCAACAGGCCATGAACTTTATTCTGTTTCTTGACTCTAGAATGACCCCATCAAGATGGCCATCTCAATCATTGGGCAGGTGCTGGGGGGTCCTGCAACTATGAAGGGGGCATTGACTTTCCAGCATCATAAGGAGCCCAGAAATTAGTGTGAGGGGTTCCTTCCAGAAGTGAGCTTGAAATGCATGTCCAGCTGTCATCTTCAAACTTGTAGGCAGATGGGGAGGACTGGTCTAACCTTTTGGAGAAGGGAATAGGTTCAGCGCGAATCATGGAAGAGTCACTGCTCTTAGGCATTCCTTTTATGTCCAAGCAGCCATCTCGCACGAGTGAGCCTCCCAGTGGCTGTGAAAAATCATTTCCTGAGCAGATTATGGTTAGCTTCCACACCACCCTGACCAACTGCTACCACTCCCGCTACGGCAGTTTTAGTAAATGTCTACAGGCTGGGGAGCCCCCCCCGCCAAGGGAGGCTTTCAGCTCCTGGACCCCCGCCTCCAGCATCCTCAGGGGAGACTAGTCCTCAACCCAAAGCATGAATGGAACCTGAATTTCTGCCCATTTCATTGTCTACCCTGATCTCTCTCCCTCAAAGATGAGCATAAAATGATTACAAGTTGCAGAATAAAATGAAATACAAGGTTGAACCATTTGTCAGCTTCCTCTGCCACGAGTAACCTCTTTCTTGGTTTGGTGATGTGAGCTTCGCTGAAGTCATGATAACCAGGGCCTTTTGTACATCGATGTTTTTTTGAAAGTGCAAAGTTCCCTTTATGGAGCAGTGTTTCTAGGCTGAAGAATGCTTCTCCCCTCCCCTCCCCTTACACTCAGGATGCAATTAGTTGCATCGTCATTTAAAAAAGTATGTTGTTAATCACTGCTTTGTGTCTTCCCACCCTTGTCACAGCCTGGAGTTTTTATTCAATTAAATCTCCTCTTGCCCATTTCTCTTATCATCGTACATTCCTGAGGTTTAACAGTCAGCACACACACAGGACACTGGAAAGCTTTTATTTTTAATCTTTGTTTCACATAGATAACCACTTCCCTTCAATCAAGGTACAGCGGAAGGGCTTGTTCATATTTTATTCTGCCCAAGGAATACCTGTGTACCCCGGAAGGCTGGAATCTACCTGTGTTTTGTCAGGTTTGTAGCTCACAGAGCATTTGGTACACGGGGCTCTGCTGTTTTCTCAGCTGTTCAGCTCAACAAGCAGCCACTCCAGATGCTGAAGCTTCTCTAGGGAAGGGGTCACACACTCATACTGGGAAAGTGCAATGCTTTCGCCTACCGGGAGAGGAATCCTGCTAATTCTCATAAAACACAACTTGAGAAAATCCTGTTGCAGACTCGAAAATTTAAAAAAAAAAAAAACATTCTAACTTAATAGAATATCCTCTCTGCTCACCCTCAGCTTTTAATTAATTTAGAAAGCAACCCATAGAGTAGAGAGTGGAAGGTACTATCTCTTCCTGCACATCTGCATCTAAATTACTGACACTCCACAGTGACATGACACCAAGGGAGCCAAACTGCTGAGAGAAGCACTCTGTTGCCCAAAGATGCAGCTTCCTCTTGCTTCTGACTTCCCATCAGGTCACCCACCAGCCGCCAGGATCTGATGATGCGCTAGTCACATCTAGAGCAGATCAGCCATCAGGGTAAATGCGTCTGGCTGGCTGCACTGGGTTATACAGCAGTAACAACATTCAGATTTCAGTGACTGAAAACAACAAAGGCTTATTTCTTATTCATGCTAGATGTTCATCACAGGTCAGCAAGGGGGGGCTCTGCTCATCGGATTGATTCAGGGGAACTCAGGATGACAGAGCAGCCAACATCTCAGACATTGCCAGTTGCCACGCCCGAGGGTGGGTAAAGAGCACTCGGAAGGGTCTCATCCTGGCCTCAGTGCTCTGGCCCAGAAGGGACATATGTCACTTTCCTTCACAGTTCATTGCCCAGAACTACTCATGTGGCCTCCAAAACATAAGGGGTTCAAGCTCCCAGAGGAAGAAGAAGTAGAAATATTTGGTCATCAGGACTTGGTAGGACCACAGTGAACTTCACAGACCCGTGAAGGGTGACAGCTACTGAAGGGCTGATTCCGAGAAACTAATAAAGGGAAACTGTGGTCTATTCATTTTCGAATGAAATCAAGGACTGTACATTGAGTCACACAGCTATATATTGGGCCACACACCTGTGCTAGCCTCAGACTTGAACCTTGCCCACAAAAAGCTTTTTAGTCTAGTAACTTGGTAACATAAGTAACTCTAGTCCAAGGTAGAAAGTGGTAAATGCAGGAAGGGAGGTGAAATAAAAGGCTACAGAAGTCCAAGAAAGAATACCACAGCTCTGCCGATTGAGTGACAGCTCAAGGAAGAAGGGACCCCTGATCTAGACCTTTTAAGGATGGGTAGGACTTGGGGATGTGGAAGTTGTGAGGAGGGCGCACATTCCAGGCTGAGGGGTCCATACACGTGAAGACCCGGAGCTGAGGAATTCCCAGGGCTGCCAAGCTGCCTGCATCCAGGGGAGACAAGGAGGCCCCTGAGCACCACCTCCCCCTTGCTTGCAGTGGTCTTCCCAGACAGAGTGCTGGACTTCTGCCCGAGAAGCGCTCCTTTCCCCTACCCTGGCCCCCGCCTACTTCTTGCCAGCTGCCTTCACTGGGAAACAGACTCACTGCCCACCCCCCATTGGAGGCTTGGCTTCTGCTCCCAAAAAGGCTGATCACCTGGAACTTCAAGACTTGCCTGAATCTGAGACTTAGTCCAGCTGCCACACCTCATCCACTTACCCAGTCTCACCTCCTCAGGCTATTTCTCAGCGACAAGCCACTCGGGACTTTATGATTTGTCCTGTCCTGCTCTGCTCCTCTTTGAAGTAAGCCCTATCCTGATGTCTGATCTTCTAGCTCAGGGAACAGGACTGGCCTCTCCCTGGCTTTCCTCTGGCTGGTTCACAGCTGCACCCCCCGCACAGCTGTGGCAAGCCCATTGGGAGAGACTGGAGACGAAGAGACCAGCAGGCAGTTGCAGCGGTCCAGTCGAGAGTGGACCAAGGGCTGGGTTAGCATAGGCAGTGCACAGGGAAACAAGGGCACATGCACAGAATGTGGTGATCACAGGTGGAAAACACCACAGAGCTGACAGCTGAGCAAATCTGGAAGAAGGGAGAGGGAAACAGGATTCAAAGCTGTTGGCTTTACACTTGAGGCACCAGAAGAATGATGGTGCCTTCCATGGAAACCAGAAACTCAGCAGAACAAGAAAAAAACTGATGAGTCCAGTTTGGGCCCAGCTGAGTTTGAGATGCTGGAGGGATGTCTAGCAGGCAGCTGCAGTCCAACATGCAGCTTGGCTGAGAGGTCAGGCATGAGATGTTAATTTATAGAAAGCTTACACACCAAAATGAGATGTGAAGACAGGAGGCTGACGCTGCCACGCCAATACAAGGAGAGTCTCAAAGAGATGTTCTTCAGGACCCATCAACATTTAGAGGTCAAGGAGAACAGAAGTGATGTGAATAATAATGGAGGTGTCCCCAAGTGAAGCTGATCGATGAAAATGCTAATGAACAAAAACATCAATCAAGGGCTTCATAAAATGCTTCTTCATAACAAGTTAATCCAAAGTGCTTAAACATAACTTGGCTCACTAGTCTATTTTCACCCGCATTTGCCGGGACCCACCTCTTTTTTTTCCACTTCAGCTATGCTCTTGCCTTTTTTTTTTTTTTAATTGTAGTAAAATATACATATCATAAAATTTACCATTTTAACCATCTTTAAGTGTACAGCTCAGTGACTTTAAATATATTCACATTTTTGTGCAACTATCGCTGCCATCCATCCACAGAACTTTTTTCATCTTGCAAAACTGAAATTCTACACCCATTATTTAGCAGCCCCACCACTCCCTCTCTCCAGCCGCTGGCAGCCATAATTCTGTTTTCTGTCTGTAAATTTGACTACTCTAGGTACCTCATAAGAGTGGAATCATATGATGTTTATTCTTTTTTATTTTATTTATTTTTTGGCTGCACTGCACAGCTTGCTCAATCTTAGTTCCCTGACCAGGGATTGGACCTGTGTCCCCTGCAGTGGAAGTGTGGGACCCTAACCACTGGACTGCCAGGGAATTACCATGACATTTATTCTTCGTCCTGGATTATTTCGCTTAGCAGAATGTCCTGAAGGTTCATCCATGTTATAATACGTGTCAGAATTTCCTTCCTTTTTAAGGCTGAGTAATAGTCCATGGTATGTATGTACCATATTTTGCTTTCTATTCATCCACAGTGGACATTTCACCTTTTGGCTATTGGAATAATGCTGCTATGAACGTAGGTACACAAGTATCTCTTCGTGTCCTTGATTTGATTTCAATTTTGAGAGGGCATATACCCAGAAGTGGAATTACTGTATCATGGTAATTCTATTTTTAATACTTTGAGGAACCGTCATACTGTTTTCCATAGCAGCTGCACCATTTTACATTCCCACAAGCAGTGTACAAAGATTCTAATTTCTCTATATCCTCACCAATAATTGTTATTTTTTGATTTTTTGATGGTAGGCAACCTAATAGGTATGAAGTGGTATCTTGTTGTGGTTTTGATTTTCATTTTCCTAATGATTAGTAACACTGAGTATCTTTTCATGTGCTTATTGGCCCTCTGTATATCTTCATTGGAAAAATGTCTATTCAAGTCCTTTGCTTATTTTTGAATTTTTGCTGTTGTCCTTATTAGGTTTTAAGAGTTCTTTATGTATTCTAGATATTAATCCTTTATCAGATTTATGATTTGCAAATATTGTCTCCCATTTTGTGGGCTGCCATTTTACTCTGTTGATCATGTCCTTTGATGAACAAAAGTTTTTAATTTTGATGTCATCCAATTTGTCTATTTTTTCTTTTGTTACCTGTGCTTTTGGTGTCATACTCAAGAAATCATTGCCAAATCCAATACCATGATGATTTCCCCCAGTGTTTTCTTCTAAGAGTTTTATAGTTTTACCTCTCATACTTAGGTCTTTGATCCATTTTCAGGTAAATTTTGTATAGGCTGTGAGGTAAGGGTTCAACTTCATTCTTTTATCATGTGGATATCCAGTTTTTTCCTACATCATTTGTTGCCAAGACTGTCTTTTCCCCATTGAATGATCTTGGCCCCCTTGTTGAAAATCATTTGACAATATATGTGAGGGTTTATTTCTGGGCTCTTTATTCTGTTTCATTGGTCTATAGGTCTGTCTTTATGTGAGTACCACACTGTTTTGATTACCATAGCTTTGTAGTAAGTTTTGAAATCAGGAAGTGTAAATTCTCCAACTGTGTCCTTTTTCAAAATTATTTTTGGCTCTTTGGGGTCCCTTGAGATTCCATATGAATTTTAGGATGAATCTATTTCCAAAAAAAAAAAAAAATCATTGGGACTTTGCTGGGGATTACATTGAATCTGTAGATTGCTTTGGGTAGTATTAATAGAGATCCAACTCTTAAGGACACTGTAATCACCCACAAATGCCATTTGCTGACAATCTGTCCACAAATTCATCCTCACCTCTGGGGTTCCTACTTCTAAGCACATGTTGTGATCCTTGGTGCAGGACCAAGTCATGGAGTTCAAACCAGCTAACCAGACCTTTTACACTAAACTCAACTCTTGCCGAGTTTCTGTAGAAGTCATCTCCCACAACTGCAAATGTCCTGGCACAACTCCCAACCTGCTGACCAAACTCAACCCTATAGCCCAATCTCTCTTTCCTGCCCACTCAGTTCCAGAACACTCAAGAACTTCAGTTGGACTCGTTCCCATGAATGAAGGCTCATCTCCTTCTGCATGCACATAGGTATTCACTCAACAAACATGTGTTGAACAGCTAGTATATATCAGGTAACATGCTAGGGCTGAGGGCACACAAATTAATAATAACTAACAAACACAAAACATTTCCTATATGCCAGACACTGTTTTAAGCTCTTTACATCCATTATATCACTTAATTCTTCCTCTAGGCCTAAGAGGTTAAGAAACTTGCCCAAGGTCACACAGCTGAACCCAGATATCTAAATCCCAGAGCTCACATGCTTAAGCACGATGCCAAGCTGCCTTCTAACAAAACATAGCTCTTCAAGGAGCTCACAATTCAGAGGAGGAGATAGACACAAAAATAGAAAATTATTCTACAATATGGTAAGGGCAATGCTAGAGATATACCAGAGATTTAAGGCATCCTAGAGAAGGATTGCCTACCCCAGCCATCTATGCATATCCCCTTCATGGCGCACCCCAAATGTACCCTCTGAGAGCCCAGCCTCATCCCTTCCCGGAGACAGCCCTACAACGACCTCTTTGTGAACCCTCAGTCACGCATACTAACTTGATTCCCTACATCAGTTACTCCTCTAGGAACAGCTAAAGACTTGGGGAGTCTGCCCATCACACCCAGCCCCAGCCAGTCAGCCCATAAATGTGTTCTATGTTGGACAATACAAGGAAGAGTGAAGGCTGTAATTCAGCAGCTCTACTGGAAAGCAGTGTTGAGCACAGTCAAGGGCTCATCACTCTACGATGTGCAGCTCCGAACAAAGCCTGTGCAATTAGACGGGATGAAAAGGGAAACTGATGATGAGCTGCCATGGGAGAGGACAGACAGAAGAATTCAGAGGGTTCAGAGGAAGCCTGGAAACTCAGGAATTCACACAGGCTAGCTCTGCCTTCTTGCATCTCTTTCCTTTCAGAACCAGAGTGGTGAGTCTCCTCCTACAGGGATCTCAACTGAGGACGAGTAACTCGTGGTAAATTAGTCCTGGGGGTAGGAGTGGGGAGGTATGTGACTCTTTTCCCCAGGTGACTCTTTTTTCTGCACAGATTGGGGAAGTTTGGTGACACATCAGGAATTATCCAGAGAGACACAGAGCGCCAACGTGGGCAGGAGCCTCAGGCATACTGAGACATGTAGCAGTTCTTTTCTCTGTGGCTTCACCTTGCAATCTGTGCCTGAGTCAGGTTTGTGAGGCCCCTTCAGGCTGGAGTAATAAGGAATGAAAACTCGTGGCTAGAAATTCTAAGTGTTTTTGGAAACGTGAGTCCCTGAGATGACAGAGGACTTGCTAATCATGGTTGAAAGGGCTATGGCCCTTTATACCATGGTCTTTCATCTCCCTGGAGAAATTACTGACAATGACACACTGCAGTTAAAATGGATTGTGAAATCAAAGGGCCAGACGAGCTTCAGACACTGTCATCCTTCAATTACCAGGAACTTTCTTTCCCATATGATCCAAATATACGTGACATGCTATGCAGAGAAGTTCTTCCTGTAACCCCTGGTCTCGAACCTGGAGCTGCCCTGATGCTCCCAGGGGCTCTCTCCCTGGCAATGAAGCAGGGGGTAGAACTATATTCTCCAGTTTTCAATCCCAGCAGCTACCTGTTTCCTGCCAGATTTGCCTTGTGAGGGTGGATTCAACTCTCTGACCCCAGTATAGCTGGAAAACTCAAGGGCCTAGAACCAGAAGATCTGGGTTAAGTCCTGCCTTCTCAAGCTTCTCCAGGCTACCCTGGGCGGATCACGTAACCTCTCTGAGCCTCATTTCCTTCATCTGTAAAACAGGGGCGTAGTTGCTTTGATGGCAGTGGTCAGGCTCCACCTCGGATCTGCATCCTGAGAGCTTATTGCAGCACAGCGGCCTGGACCCTCTCCTTTTTTCCTTGAAGCCCTGTCACTTTCACAACTGAGTAACCTGAGAACAAAGGGGATAAGCCAATGTGCTGCTCTTAAGCTTAGAGAGGGTGGGAGGGAGCAGGGAGGGGGAATATAAGGAATAAATCAAGTGGCTATGTAATTAATTTAGAATAACTTAAGCACTGAACATTGAAAAGAAACAAAAGTGGTGACATTTAGTGAATGTGTCAGTCGATATCTCACTCATTCCAGCTGTCTTTTCAAATGTCAAATCTCTCACAATCCCTTTTCCTTGCAGCTGGAAGGCTCGTGCTAACAACCACCACCAATTCTGGTTGATACCCAGTAGGTCAGCACGGGCACATAATTTCAGAAGTGGGAGGTCCTAGAGGCTGCAGGAACAGTAGACAATGCCCGTCACCCCCAGAGAGCTGGGCATCGCAGCTGCTTCCCCGGGGTCCCCCACTGATCCATTCTCCTGGCCCTTCACCCATCTGTGGCCATCAACCCCAAAAAACACACAAGGTGTCCACACCAAGAGAAGACAGTCAGTGTGTTGTCATGTCCATTCTCCATTTGTGCCTCCTCAAACTTCTCAGAACTTGAAAGTTTTCAAGAGAAAACCTTAGCTGAACTCCAGGGAGAGAGAAAGCCAAGAGCCGGTTGCTCCAGAGAACTCCAGGCTCAGGAATTTCCATTCCGAGCTGATTGGCCCTTGGTTCAGTCCTCTATAAATACCGGATACAGCTTCAGAAGCAAACCAGGGGGAATGCGCCAGCTGGATTTTCACTTTGGGGAGAAAAACGTGAAGCCAAGTGGCACGGATCAGTTTTCATTCCCAACTCCATGCCTGTCCCCCGGAGTGAGCTTCCCCACATTCAGCCACAGCTGAGCGGCCATCTCTTCGACCTCACCGGCTGCCGCCGAGGTGCAAGGAGGAGGGGCAACTCAAACCCAAACGGAAAACCAGCTGGTGTTCAACCAACTTGGAAGTTTAAGTGGCCTAGGCGGACGAGAAAGTTCCAGCAACTCCAGCTCATTTAGCAGAGTGCAGTTTCTGGCTCGAGGAGCAGAGAAGGGCCATGGTGTTCTAGGCTGCCTGGGGAGCAGGGCATGGGAAGCCAGCGCAGGGCAAGCGGTAACAGCTTAGCCTTGGCCAAGCCCAGTTGCACAGGGAGGACACGGTGACATGTCAGAGGAGGGGCTCCCCTTCTACTGCCCTGTTTGCAGCCCGGTTGTGCGAGAGTCCATGCCAGCCCCTCAGGGAAGCCAAACGCACAGGTGCGCCACCGCCCAAGCGTACCCCACTTAGAGCAGAGCCAAAGCTCGTGAACACTCGCCTCCACTGTCTCCTCGCAAGTACGCAGAGCCAATGGCTTGTTAAAGCAAGTGTTCCCACTCCATCTCTGTGGCTCCCGGATGGAGTGCCTCCTGCACCATCAGCCCTCCCTCCTTGAGGTTCTCGCCTTACCTGACTCTGGTCTCCTTCATAGGATCCTGTTTTGCATCCATCCCAACTCTTATACCGACATCCGTAGAAGTGAGAAGGCCCCCAGGCCCAGTGCTTGGCGTCTCCCCACCTCTCCACCCTCTCCCTGGACAATTTCACCCACCGCCAACTCCACATCACCTACCACCTCCGTGCCAATGCTGGTCCACATCCCAGAGCCCATGACCCTTGGAGCACCAGACCCAAACTGCCACCTGCCACAGACAAGGCCCTTGGACCTCCTGCTGCAACATAAACCCAGGATTTCCCAAAGCAAACTTCTCCCTCGGCAGTCTGTGAACTTCAGCATTATCCCGCTGGTTTGATCCTCGACTCCCAGCCCTCCCCACATCAGTGAACACGATCGGACCCTTTTTCTTGTCCAGCTCCCCCTGCTGCCCTGCATGTCCAGGTGCCCCATCATGGTGGGCCTGCAAGAGAGGAAGCACCTGCTGCCAGAAGCGAGAGGACACACGAGCCTAGACCAGAGTCAAGTACCCAGATTCAGAACACAAGCGTGTGGTTCAGGAAACAGTTTCTAGAAAATCAAGTGTAATGGTAATATGGATGGTCTCCAGCAGTGGCTCTCAAAGTTTACTGTGCATTCGAGCCACCTGGAAACCTTGCTAAAAATGTAAATCACTATCACAGAGATTCTGATGCACCAGACCTGGGGTGGAGCCTAGGAATCTGTATTCCAACAAGCTGGCAGATGATTCTGATGCTGGTAAAGTCCAAGCCCATGCATGGAGGACCATTTGGTCCCAGAATTAGAGATTGGCTTTACCTGGCGTGGGACAGCTGTTCCTAATCAAGAAGACCCTGACCCAGACCCAGCTCATAGGGTGACTGTGCTCTGAATTCCTGAATTCCACGTAGTGGGCAGTCACGGAGGGCTGCATTCATGGAAAGTCTTGGGGTGGGATTATGCCCCTCACCAGGTGTCTGTCTGGCAGCCCCAAGGGCAGCACACTGTCAACCTGAACAGGAAGGGGTGTTAGCAGCAGAAGTACCCACTCTGGAAACTCTGCCCAGTGCCCCCACCACTGATATTGCAATTCAGTCCCGAGTACAGCAGGGCAAGCCATCTGCTTCCCATTCCACACCCTTGCTCTGTCACCACAGAGCAAAAGCAGAGGCAGACAGGTTGATCATGACTGAGAGCATCTGCTCTAAATCAGGCTGACCGCAGGCTGGGCACGGACACAGGAGGTGGTGGCAGAGTGCTATCCAGAGCCCCTCCATCCACCCCGCTTCCTAACCCAGTCTTTGCCTTCTGAGAGTCAACAAGCATTGCCTAGGCTCCAAGGGACAGATACAGGAGAATTTTAGGAAGTAGACTCTATATGATCAGGGATTGATTGGAGCATAAGGTAAAAGATAAGGTGGAATATTTCAAAGAGAGTCATGTACCACAAAGTTCATTGCAGCTCTATTTACAATAGGTAGTACATGGAAGCAACCTAAGTGTCCATCGACAGATGAATGGATAAAGAAGATGTGGCACATATATACAGTGGAATATTACTCAGCCACAAAAAGAAATGAAATTGAGTTATTTGTAGTGAGGTGGATGGACCTAGAGTCTGTCATAGAGAGTGAAGTAAGTCAGAAAGAGAAAAACAAATACAGTATGCTAACATATATATATGGAATCTAAAAAAAAAAAGGTTCTGAAGAGCCTAGGGGCAGGACAGTAATAAAGATGCAGACGTAGAGAATGGACTTAAGGACACCGGGAGGGGAAGGGTAAGCTGGGACGAAGTGAGAGAGTGGCACGGACATATATACACTGCCAAATGTAAAATAGATAGCTAGTGGGAAGCAGCCGCATAGTACAGGAAGATCAGCTCGGTGCTTTGTGAGGACCTAGAGGGGTGGGATAGGGAGGGTGGGAGGGAGATGCAAGAGGGAGGGGATATGGGGATATATGTATACGTATAGCTGATTCACTTTGTTATACAGCATAAACTAACACAACAATGCAAATCAATTATAGTCCAGTAAAGATGTTAAAAAAAAAAAAGATAAGGTGGAGGCCTAGGATCACTAGTCCCACCCACTGATCCTATGCATTGAGCCTGAGGATAGAAGGTCAACAGAGCCCCAGTTTTTCTGCCCATGAGAAAATGTCTTGAGATGCCTCCCAAGCTCCCAACCTCCTGCTGGAGAACTCCACGTGGATGACTGTAGGGACCTCAAACTCTGTATCCCACTCTCTGCTGACTCTTCCCCCTCCCAGTGCTCCCGTGACCCCCTCCCTTGGTGAATGCACCACTGATAGTCTCACCCCCAGGCCCAGGGCCTCTGAATCACCTTCTTTCTTTTCCTCCCTCTCCTCTGCCCCACTCACTCACAAGTCCTGTCCATTGCACCCACAGACTGTCTCCCACCTATCCCTGCCTTTTGGAAAGCACAGCCCTGCCCGAGCTCAGTCCCCTGACTTTGGCCCAGGAGACTGTGGGCATTTACTAAGGGGTCTGCAGATCTCTGCTCTTTGACCTCTCTCGATGCCCTTGGTTCCCAACCTGGCACTTTCAGATTATCTATGGATCTTCAATATTTAAAGGAACTACTAGAAACTGTACATTTACCTCAATACAGCCTCACAGATGTTAATAAATAGAATTTGTTAAATGGCCCAAATCAACTGTGAGATCTATGGAGGTAAATTAATGAAAGGGGTCTCCTCGTGGTGAAATGTTGGGAGCAAACCTACCTTCACACAGTCCCGGTTAGCTATCTCTCTGAAACAAAGATCTGATGTCAGGTCTCTTTGGCCACCCACTCACATTCCTTCAGACTCCCTACCGGAGCATTCAAGTCCAGTGCCATGTTCCCCTCTCTCCACACAGGCTGCATTTCCCAAACAACTATGGATCTCCACTTCTCCATGACTTTGCTAATGCTGTTCCCTCATCCTGGAGTGTTCTTCCATTCCTCCTTTGCCTTGAAACCTTTCTTGTCCTTCGTGTTGTTGCTCAAATGTCCTTCCTCCATCATCCCTGAGTTCTGCACCTCCCAGGTCAAAATTAACAGCTTCTTTTTCTCTGTGCCTCTAAGTCCAACTTTTGTATCTCCTTCCTAGAATACATTTCATTCTGATGTATGTCATAGTTAGGGTCTTCCCTTCAGAGTAGAGCCTGCTTGAGAGCTGATGTCCCCACTGCACCTTGCTTGGTAGATGCTTGATAAATGTCTGTTGGCTAAGTTGGCATGTGAATGAATGAGTAGATAACTTCTCCTACAGAATAAAATCAACGTCATCACCATGACCCAGAATTATCCTACACCATCCACAGAACACAGGATAATTTCTGGGAGAAATAGGCTAAAGAGAATACATCTTTGGAAGGTTCTCTAAGTATTCCCACTGCCCCTGTGGTCCAGAATGGCCACTTAGGACCACATGGCCACTACCTTCCAACAATACTAATACTAATGCTAGCAGCTATTATCTGTTAAATAGTTATGATGTGCCAGTCACCATGCCAGTTTCTTTACCTGCATTACCCGATTAATTCTGACATCAATACAAGGAGGTAGGTACAATTAGTATTATCTCATTATACAGATGAGGAAACAAGTAAGAGATGTAAAGTCACTTGTCTAAGGCCAAGGGGAAGAGCTGAGAATAAAACCTGGAAAAGTCTGACCCTAACTACTCTGTCCTGCTTCTAGCGGGCGGGGGCACCGTCACAGCCTGCACCCCTGAGTCATCAGCATGGACAACAGGTTTGTCTCTTGCCGGGGAGGCTGTGAGCTCCACAAGGCAAATTGGGCCCAAACCATGAAGGACAGGCCACTGGCTGCTTGCCCAAAGTGCTGGTTCCTCCACAGGCCCCCAGACACTGCCCAGGAAGCATATTCTTTTCTGCCCTAGAAACCTGGACCCGTGCCACTGAGTGTCACCAGACTGAACGTGCTGCTCCTGCCCCCACGCCAGCCTTCTTTCCTCTGCAAAGTGGTACCTGGAATCTATGTCTCTGATGATAGATGCTTTCAATACTTTGGCCCTTCCCACTAAGAGGATTTGAATATAAACTGGGCCAGCAGGAAAAGGTAATTAGGCAGCACTTTCCTGATGAGATGGGAGGATCAACAGGTGTAAGATCAGGGATCTGAGTCCTGGTGTGCATTTAATTAAGCATCGCTGTTCTGTTTACACACTGGATGGCAAAGCTTGAAAAAATCCCAACCAACCTCTTTCCTCATAATTTCAGGCAGGGATAGAGGAAGGAGGCCAAGGGTGCCAAAAAAAAAATCAACGAAACAAAACCAAAACACAAAACAGAGCAGCCAGAGTCTCCAACCTTCTTCTTCTACAAGCTCAGTCCTCAATTATGAAAAAGAATAACCAAAAGGCAACAGAGAAAACTCTGGGGAGACAGGGCTCTAGACAACCCCAGGGCACACAAAAGGGTGGTAGGAAGGGGAGGGAATGCTTAAAATCAGTAAGGCCAAAGCCGGGAGTCATTCCATTTAAATTCTAACAAGGCGAGTATTCAGAGATAAAAAAGGACATGGTGTTTAATTAAGGGTATAAATGGTAGAAATATGAGACAGGAGCTTTTACGAACTGTTAATGAGGTGGATGGGAAACCTCTAAAAATAAACCAAGGCAAGTTGAAGGGGTAATTAGGGGTGCAAAAATAAACAGAGGGTGTCAATTTGAGAGAAGTTCCCTGCAAGGCTCCTCCAACACATCCTCAGTAGGTAGGGCAGGCCAAAGAGAGGGCCCCCAAGGGGTCAGGGCCAGCAGCAAGGGCCCAAGTGTCCTCTTATCTTGCCTTGTCTCCTTCCTAGACTTTTAAGAATGATAATGAGCTCTCCCACCCTGCCCTGCCCCGTTCCAACCAACTGGAGACACACACACACACACACACACACACACACACACACACACACACACACACACCCCACCATGTGAGGCAGGCTGTGCCTTATTTAACAGGGAGTCCTCAAAGCTCAAAGGGACCTGAGCGAATATTAGGAGATGAAAGAACTTAAGGGCTAAGTGATAAAAATCAATCTGGTTCCTGCCTTTGAGCTGATAGCCAGGAATTCTGTCTACTTGCGAGGGTGCATAGACACAAATACACACTTGCTAAACACACACACACACACACACTTATCAGTCGGGAGATTTCTGGTCTAGGCCAGTAGCTTGCAAATAGAGAGGGGTGGTTGCTTACCCTGGAGGTGGGTTTGAGGTGTCCTGTGAGCCTCCGGCCTCCCACCTACGCAATATCTCTCCCTCCCCCATCAGAACACAACCACATTTGGAAGTGTTCTGTGGTCAAGTAGGTTTAGGAAATTCTTTCCATAATATGCTCCTTGGGGAGACGCACACTAACACATCTAACGCTCTGAGAAGTGTGGTAAAGAAATCTCTATGTTTATTTAACTCAGCATTTCCCAAACTAACCCTCTGTCCAAAAAATACCATTTACCATCTCCCCCCACTACCCACCCCAAACTAGTAAAATTTGGGGGCATTAAATGCATCTCTGAGGGACTGGGAATTGACCTTGGGAGGGATAAATTTGTCATTTTTTTGTGTGTGTGTGATCTTATTTCCCTGACCAGGGAGCCAACCCGTGTCCCCTGCAGTGGCAGCACGCAGTCTTAACCACTGGCCTGCCAGGGAAGTCCCAGGGAGAGATAACTCTGGAGCGCAGGTCCCTCCCTGCTCCGATGATGGGGCATCAGTGGTCTTCCTTAAAGGCTCTGGAGACCAGCAGGCTCGTCATGGGGATCAGGGAGGAGGAAACATACAAAGGGAAATGAGGGGCCCTGGCAACAAATGTCCCTCATTTCATTTACTCTCTTGACAAGTTCTCTGCAAATAGCAGGCAATGCTGGTTCTTAGAGTTACAAAGTGGTGCCCACCTCAAGGGGGGAATGATCCCCCCAGATTCCTGCCCAGAGCAAATAGCTTGGCTCCGTGGATCTCTATCTGTTCCTATCGGGGGATTAAAAATGGATCAGTCAGAAGACAGGGCCCATCGCTGCTATTGCTATAGGCTGTGTGACCTGGGCAAAGTGATTCAACCCTCATTATCACCTTTCCTTATTTGTAAAAATAGGTTAATAATAATAGCTACTTCACAGAGTTATTTAGACGGGAAAGTAAAATCATATGCACAAGCACTTAGCGTCTTTTAAAGCATGTAAAGTATTTAAAATGATCAAAAAAGCAACATTTTCTGTTTCCCTCTATACCTTCCTTAGGTGATTTCATCTACTCGCAGGGTCTTGATTCCATGGAAATGTGGATGGGCCCAAAAACCATATCTCCACCCAGATCTCTCTCCTGAACTCTAGATTTCTGCTACAGTTTGGGATTTAAAGTAAGCAGAAATCCAATGAACTCCAATGACAGAAAATAAAACATTGCCAGATATGAGAGGATCTGGAATTGAAATCAGGAGAAACCCATTAGGAACAGAAGCAGCAATTCTGTCTCCCCACCCTCCAGGGTCTGCTCTGTTATCATCTCACACCCCATCACCTTCTTCTGCCTACTCATTAACCCCCAAGTGCATAGGACCCAACTCCAGAACCCACTCCAAATGGCAATAGATTCCATGAATCCTTGTGCAAGTGTTGGGCGAAAGAGTCTGCTTGAATGAGTCTATCCACTCAATCCAGACAACAGGAGTCATAGGATTGGCTGCCCGGGGTTAGGTGTCCATCATGGGTCCAAGAGCTGTGACACTATAGAGGGAGGGAATCATGTGGTAGATAGAGTTGTCCCTTCTAGCATCACTGGACAGGACAAGTAATAATGGCTTGTCAATTTCATTCTTCTGCTTCCCTGCCTGGCACACAGAACTTTTCCCTATTCAAACATTTCCAAAGACACTCTCGCCTAACTTGATCACATTTACAGCTACAAATCATACATCTCCCCAACAGAAACACCATGAAGTCACGTTCCGCTCCTCATCCAGAGTTGGTGAGTATCCTAAGGCCATCTCAAAGATTGCTTGCTTGCCCCAGAATCCAAAACATTCAGTCTCTGTCTATTCCTCTTCTATTTCTGTGAGATCCTGTCCAAATATGACTGCTCGCTTTCTTACAATCTGTGAACTAAATGGTAAATGTAACCTCTGCCATTCCCCTGATATCCAACAATGGAGAAAAAAACAGGATGACAGCAGGGGGAAAATCATTCACTTTGACAAATAAAGGAAAGAAAGAGATCTCTAGGACAAGAATCATACAGTGGCTCCTGGTCCAAGCATATATCAGATCCCAAAGCAACAGGGAACCCCTAGCTGGCACAGAAAGGCCAATGTCCTTGGGAAGCTGCCTATCCTTCACAGCCCAAATGAATCCTGAGGACCAGGCCCACAAATCTGTTGTTTAGAACCCAGGATTAGCTTCTTCAGTCTGACTGTCCTTCTCTTAATGGCTGATGCCACATGGTACAGAAGGGATGTAGCTGAAAAACACTTGATTCGTCTTTCCTAACCTGTCTTTCCTTATCCAAATTCCAACTCTGGCTGTGAGACTTGCCTCTCGGTGGGAGGGTTCTTCTTGGGGAAGGCAGAGTGAGAAATACCTAGGAGGAGCTTGTGGGGTGTGTCATCTTCTCCAGCAACTCTTTCTCCTCCCAAATAATTGTTTCCCCATGGCCTGAACATCCATCTTTGTCTATCAGAGTTTTTAACTTTGGCACTAGAAACTCAGTGAGACAGAAAATTAGGACCAGACCAAACTTTGGCAGTGCCCACTGGTTTTTGGACTTGGTTCTAAGTAATCAGACAGCTCCAGCTACAGGCAAAATGGGCTTCCTGCACCAGAATTACATAATCACCCTGTTTTTCTTATTTGCTCATAGACCAGCATTCTGGACAGAATCCTGTCTCTTTGCTGTTGGCCCTTATCTAAGGTTTCAAGCAATAAGTAATCTGCTTCATTATCCTTACATTCAGGCATCAAGCCTCCCAAAGTTTCACCTTTGGTGTGCCTATGGTCTGGGTCTCAAGGGATAGCAGGTGACAACTTAATTAGTGTTTTTCCACCAAAAATCACAGACCGCAAACTTCCTATCCTATAATGAAAGTTTTTTATTATGTCTCATTCCAATGATACCATAGCTGGTGTCAAGTCTCAAGTCTTGAGGCTCTAGCACTTGAAACCACACTCCTGGTTCCAATTTCCATCCTAATTACAACTTTTCTGGTTGCACACTTTTAAAAGAACTAAAGTAAAATTTTTTGAATATGTTTATGTAACACTTAAACATATATGTGTGTATGTATGTGTGGGTACATGTATGTGTATATATATATGAGTGTGTGTATGTATGTGTGTATATGTGTGTGTGTATATATATCCATATATATATATATATATATATATATATATATATATATATATATAGACAGAGAGAGAGAGAGAGAGAGAGAGATATTAAGGGAGAGAAAGAACAAGGACAGCCAGGCTCAAGGAAACTGGAAATAAAAATTAGAAAATAAACCAGACATCTTCTCTTTCTCTGTCTCTGTCTTTCTCTCTCAGGGGTGGTGACATGGTCACCCGGTTTTTCATCAATCTGTGTCTATTCCATCCTCTCTTTTCAGGCCTTTCAGGAAGACAATGGGGGACCAATCTGCTGCCCTCTCAGCAACATACTTATGGCCCCAGTGACTGCTACCACAGCCCCTGATTCTATAAGACCTTCCAACACCAATGTCCATTAATGACTGGCAGTATTCAGTGGCTTGGTTGAAACTCTCCAGAGACGAAATCTGATTGGCATCACTCATTTGTCTGAGCCAGACCACACACAAACAGTTGCTGGTCAGCCAGTGTCTGCCATCAGTTCTATGTCAAGCCAGCATCGGCAGTCACATAAGAACAATGTACTCTGTAATTCTGTCCCTTCCTGGAGTTATGAGCAGCCAAGCATCATGAAATAAATATCAGAATAGCCAAATACTATGTCTGTCTCTACATGGACTCCATAAGCCCTGAAAATGAGTCACAGCCCAAACTGAAATTATCATGTTTCTATATGTCCATCCTTCTCCTTCCATGATCTTGACCTGAGTAAATGGCACCATACATCCATACAGCTCTTCAAGCTAGAAATAAGGATGTTACCCTTCACTCTCTCTTGGGATTTAAAGTAAGCAGAAATCCAATGAATCCTTGGAGTCCCTGACTCCAAGCCTCATATCTAATTAAACATCAAATTTTATTGATTTTTACCTCCCAAATATCTCTTGAATCCATCTACTTCTTTTCAACCCTCCAGCATTAGCTTAGAGAATGCTACTGTAATCTCTTAACTAGTTTATCCCTGTAGCCTTTTAACTGATCTTCCCCATTCAGTCTTCCCTCTTTCCCAAATATTCCTCACGTGGCTTTTAGACATATCTGAGTGTCACTCTTAAAACCTTTCAGTAGTGCCCCAATGTTCCAAACCCCCCCACCCCATAATCTAGTTCTGCCTGCCTCTCCAGCCTTACCGCTGGACTTCACTCTTAGAGCCATACTGAACAACTTACAGTCCCCAGAAGCCTCTATCTTCCAGTCTCTCTTTTGGCTCAGCTTTGCTCATGCCCCACACCTCTTCCAGGAGGTCTTCTCGGAGGTCTCTTAGTCTAGGGTAGATGTGTTTTCTGTGCACTCCCATACGGGACTTAGCATTACCATAGTTCTCATCTCTCTGAATTGTAAGCATCTGTTTTCTTGTCTGTCCATAGCACAAGACTTTAAGTTCCTAATGCAGGGACTGTGTCTTATTGATCACGGTGCTTGGCACATACTCAATACAGGTTTGTTGATTAAAAAAGACACGCTTAGCTATTGCTGCATATATACCTCCCACCTCCTAGAGACGCTTCTTGGTTATTACAATGACTGCTAACTTCCGTGCAGCGTCTTATATTTTGTAAAGGATATTCACAAGTTGTGTCTCATTGGATAATCCCAGCACCCGCCGCCCCCAGCCCTGGCACAATGCCAAGAAAGAAGGCCAGGAGGAGTGTTACTCTTATTTACCTAAGAAGGATATATGATTCAAATATGCTAAGTGACTTGCCTGATGGCAAGTGGTTAGGGATGGTTCCTACTGGAGAAATCCATAAGTGACAGCTGGGGAGCAGGTGCCAAACTCTGGTAGCAGAGAAAGCACATGAATGAGCATGTTCTAAAGAAAACTATGCTGGGACTTCCCCGGTGGCTCAGTGGTTAAGAATCTACCTGCCAATGCAGGGGACACAGGTTTGAGCCCTGGTCCGGGAAGATCCCACATGCCGCGGAGCAACTAAGCCCATGCGCCACAACTACTGAGCCTGCGCTCTAGAGCCTGCGAGCCACAACTACTGAGCCCACGTGCCACAGCTACTGAAGCCCACGTCCCTAGAGCCTGTGCTCCGCGACAAGAGAAGCCACCGCAATGAGAAGCCCGCACACCGCATCAAAGAGAAAGCCCACACGCAGCAATGAAGACCCAACTCAGCCAAAAATTAAAAATAATTAATTAATTAATTAAAAAAATAATAATAAAAAAAATAAAGAAAACTATGCCCTGAGGAGTGAGATTTGAGACCCCCAACTCAGAAGACACTGTATTTGTTAAGAAGGCAATGACGGACCTATTGCAAGAGCTTACAACTGCCGCTTGGACACAAGGGAGAGGGCGACCTTGTGTTCTAACCATTAGAGTGGATATTATGGTCCTTAAGTGATGATTTGTAGTGTTCTCTAATGGCAGCGCACATGGCTGGGCTGAGCAAGGATTAGAAACAGCACGACAAGCCCAATAAGTGGCTAAAAATCACTGACCAGGGGAAAGTTAGGTACAGGGTGACCTGATTTTCTAGAGAACAACATGACAGGGTAGACCGAGCAGAAGCAGGATCAGGGAGGATGACAGGATACGAAACAGGCTAAGCAGCAGCCGCCTATGAGGGATGAGGTCTGCTCATCTCACACGGTACTGTCCCAACTGCATTCCAAGCACCATTCAGAGCCTCCATTCTGGACGAGCAATAAAAGCACTCTGTGCGTGTGTGTGTGTGTGTGTGTGTGTGTTTTGTGTTTTAGTGCCAGGACATCAGAGCACTTTAGCGACAACAACAACAAAAAATGCTTTACACATAGGGGAAAAAACTCAGGCAGAAAAAGACCTGCCTCCATTAAACAAGATTATATCCAGAAAATCCAAGCCATTGATAGATCCACAGTGACAGACGCACATCTCCATTTGTCTTACCAGTTGTACAGAAAGGAAAAAGAAAATGGTGACACCAAAAACAAAGAGTTACCAACAAATAGCTTTGCCTCTGAGCAGATCACAGGCAGTCAGGAGTCCCTTTACTGGCACCAGTACTTGTGGCTGTATTAAAGCTCCCTAAATGCTGACACAGTGGTTCTAGCGGCTAAACGGGTGTTTGCATAGTTGATCTCACCAAGAGTAAATCTGAGGTCTGTGTTTCTGGGTTCCACTGCTGAAATGCATTACGGAATGGCCTAGTATGGAAAAAACCATTTCATCCAGGAGAAGATAAACCAAGGATTTTCCCAGAAGTTTAGAACCATAACTCCTAATGGGGAGTGATTTCTTCCAATTACCTTGTAGAATTACAGAATTTGCAGCTATTCCAAACTTTTCAGCCAGTCTTCCAGTCTCCCTGCCTCTTTGCTACCTCCCTACGGTTGTATTGCTAACTTGGGCTAAGCCCAACCCCAAAGCCAAGAACATAAAATTGACCTGTGACATGAATAATCGAAAGAGCCTTCGTTCCCCATTTCTCCATCCCTAATCTAGTGGGGATTAGTTTGAGAATGAAAGCCCTGGGGTGGAAAAATGAGCTCCCTCAATGTCCCCAGTGTTACTTTCTTATTAGTCTTACCCAGGCTGCTACCTATCCTTCACATCCAACCTGCAAGCTCTGTTGGGTCTATGTCTGAAATCTCTATCTTTATTTCCATCTCTACCCCCAACCCTACCACCCTACTCTAAGCCACCATCACCTCTCTCCTCTTTTTGGATGACTGCAAAGGCCTGCTGACTGGTCTCTTTGCTTCCACTCTTGCCCCCTGCAATCCATTCTCCACACAACAGCCAAATTCTTTTCTTTGTAACTTTTAATATGCATTTCCCCCCAATTTTTTTGAAGTATAGTTGGTTTACAATGTTTCAGGTATACAGCAAAGTGATTCAGAGATATATGTATATTTTGTTTCAGATTCTCTTCCATTATAGGTTATTACAAGATATTGAATATAGTTCCCTGTGCTATACGGTAGGACCTTTTTTATATATTCTATATATAGTAGTCTGTATCTGTTAATCCCAAATCCCTAATTTGTCCCTGCCCCTTTCCCCTTTGTTAACCATAAATTTGTTTTCTACGTCTGTGAGTCTGTTTTGTAAATAAGTTCCTGTGTATCATTTTTTTAGATTTCACATATGTTATATCATATGCATGTTTTTAAAGATACCTAAGTAGAGGGGCTTCCCTGGTGGCTCAGTGGTTGGGAGTCTGCCTGCCAGTGCAGGGAACGCAGGTTTGAGCCCTGGTCTGGGAGGATCCCACATGCCGCGGAGCAACTAAGCCTGTGCGCCACAACTACTGAGCCCGCACGCCACAACTACTGAAGCCCACGTGCCTAGAGCCCATGCTCCGCAACAAGAGAAGCCACCGTAATGAGAAGCCCGTGCACCACAACGAAGAGTAGCCCTCACTCGCCGCAACAAGAGAAAGCCCGCACAGCAATGAAGACCCAATGCAGTCAAAAATAAATAAACAAAATAAATAAATTTTTTTAAAATTCTAAAAAAAAAAGATACCTAAGTAGAGAACATAGTATAATGAAGCCCCAGTTTTCTGTTGTTTTGTTTGTGAGTTTGTGTGTGTGTGTGTGTAATATGTCAAAGCAAATCTTAGATATCATGGCATATCACCCATAAACACCTGTGTATTATGTATCTCAAACTAATACAGAATTTCTTTTAAGAATCATGCTATTATCCCACTTAACAAAACTAACAATAATTAATTAATATCATCTGACACCAAGTCTGTATTCAAATTTCCTAGGTTGTCTCAAAGATCTCTTTTCACAATCTGTTTAGATAAGGATTCAAAGCAGGTCTATACATTGTGTTTCGTTATGTCTTTAAGGTTCTTTTCTTCTATAATAGTTCCCTCTCCTTCTTTCTTTCCGTGTCATTGATTGATCTGTTTAAAATATAAATCAGACCAGGTCATTTCCTGCTCAAAACCCTCCAACAACTTCCCCACGCAGTTAGAACAAATCCGAAACCCTCACCAAGCCCACGGTCTTGCATGATCCAGTCCCTGCCCGCCTCTCCAATGTCCTCTCATCACTTGTTCCATTCAATCCAGCCTGTGGCCTTCCTTGATCACACCATACCTGTTGCCCCCGGGATTCTGTGACTGCTGTTCCCACTGCCTGAAATGCTTTATCTTCCCTCACCCCCGACACACTGGCAGAACCGGCTGATCTTGGCAGAACTGGCTCCTTGTCTTTCAGGTCACAGCTCAGGTTGCCACGTCCTCCGAGATAGATGCCTTCCCAGATCACACTTTCTAAATTAGCTCTTCTTCCCCCCAGGCCACCCTCTGTCACATCACCCCATTTCCATTTCTTCATGCAGCTTATTAAAATCTGAAATTATCTTCTCTTTGTTTACCTGTGTAATAGGACATTAAAATGGAAGTTTCCACCAAAACACCAAGGAACAATAGGTGTGAAATTTCAAAGCTAGATAACCATATACAAAATCTACAAAGAAAATGGTCAAGAATGTTTCCATGATTGTTGATCCCCTGAGCCAGTTCACGTATATAAAAAGAGAGGTAAAAAAAATGAAGAAGGAGGGATTTATAGAGGATTTTTTGGGAAGGATTTGTCGCTGTCCTGAGAGAGCCAACTCCTTCCACCCAAGGGGAAGGGGTAGGATGGGGAGTGCTACCTCCTTCAAGCCTGGAGAGAGGGCGTTAGAGGACCCCTTAGAGCACTTACTGTGTGTTCTCTCAGGTTGGCAAGAGAGGAGGAGGAGTGTTAGATATTGGACTGGTGCCAACTCCCCTCAAGAAAACCAAAGTGGTCAGCCTGGGAAAACAGGATGGAAGGTGCTGTACTGGGTTCAGTCTGTGCTTCCAGAGCCTGCTGGAATATGAGATGCTTGAGTATTTCCTTTGGACCAATGTGAACATGTGAGAAAAATCAGAGAAGGGTTGTCTTGGGTTTTTCCGCCCAGTGAGGCCCCCAGAGGATGCAGAAATCCCAGCAGCAAGAAGCTGGAAGAGAAGACCAGGTTTCTAGGGACCAAGGAAGAAAAGCAAATAACCCCTCACAATGAAGATGCATCTACCTAGGCCAAAGAAACTGCAGTGACTGTAATCTCCAAAGAAAGAGTCAGCTTTAAGCATCTGCCTGAGCCAAAGAACACAGAATCTCCCAGTCTAGTAAGAACTGCCCCATCCCCTTAACACACATTCCCTCTCCCTCTCACATACACAGTCCCCACCCGGAAAGGAGCAAAATACTAGCCAGGAAGAGGTGAGACGGTGAGGTGGGGAAGATGATGTAATAAGAGAAAGCAGAAGCTGGCCACATCCCTCCTTTTTCCTAGAGTCAAGAAGCCAGCTTTGGATGAAACTGGAGCATTTAATCATTATCTTGCACCAGACATTCTGGTTTTCAAATTGAGGCTGTCTTTACAACTTAAAGTGACCAAAGGATTGTCTACAACCCAGGAGTGAGCAGACCAATCCTCAGATCTGCCCACATTTCCATTGCAGAAAAGATCACCACCACTGAATTTACTTTGCTCCTATAAGTCATGCACTTAACGTGCCCGCTTTTTACCTGTCTCCCTCTGCTGGCATTTAAACCTCACAAGACTGTGGACTTTGTCATCCTAACATTGTATCTCCAGATGGAGATACAGCTACCACCGCTGTCACAGTAGCCACCTGAAAGAGTGACAAAAGCCTGTCTTGCTTGCATAAATAAGTCCTCTTCCCAGCAGAATGGTGCCCAGGTGATGACCCCAGCCAGATATCTGGGCTGAACTAATCCCAGACTCACGTCTCTGGTGCCTGTTACTTACTCCAGCTTCCCCTCAGGGTCTTTACTATTTAGAAACCCTGCTATTTCATTAGGGGTCTCAGACTGAATGTCTGCCTGCTATATCAGTAAAGGTGTCCACTCCTTATTCTATGGGGCTAGAAAGGCCACATTCTCCCACCACAGCTGGGTCAGCTGCCAGGTGCTAGTTTCACCTAGTAAAGGCCCTCCACTCTGACCCATCCTGCTGTGAGTAAACCCAAGCCTCTGAGAGCCCTTAAATACCTCCCTCACTTTACAGAAGAAGAACCTGGACCTGGCACTTGACTTGCCCAAGGTCATAGCTGGTCAGAAGCACAGCTGGAATCAGACCCCGGACCCCTATCCACTCTTTTTGTTTGTTTCCTCGATTAATTTATTACTTGATCTTCTGACTTAGAGCTCACCCTGCAGTTAGTAAATAAGAACTTTTTAAAAAATATATTTTATTGAAGTATAGTTGATTTACAAAGTGTTAATTTCTGCAGTGCAGTAAAATGATTCAGTTATACATATAGATGCATTCTTTTTCATATTCTTTTCCATTATGACTTATCACAGGATATTGAATATAGTTCCCTATGCTATACAGTAGGACCTTGTTGTTTATCCCCCATCCACTCTTTCCATCACGCCACACACCTTCAAATCTTCGTCTCTACTCAATCCCCAAATCACCTACTATTCTACCCAAACTGAGCTTTCCTTATCCCCATGTCATGGAAGCCTTTCCACATCTTCTACCTCAGCTGCACCTCCTCCACTTGACTCCCAAGTCACACCTTCCCCAGGAAGCCTGCTCCTTCCTGCTAGTCTGATACCTGACCCATCCTTTCTCCTCAGGTCCCATTTGGAAGTTTTGTTCTATGCGGAATGTTGAAATCAAAAGGGCCCTTAATGACTGAGTTTATTGCCCCATCTTCCTGCCCGCCTACCTCACAGATGAGGAAACTAAAGCCTGAAGGGCTGAAATGACCCACCTGAGATCATACTGCTGGTTGTGGCCATTTGAAGAAGGAGGCACTGCATACACACATCTTCAGACCCTCTTGGCCTTACCGCTCTCTCTTTATGCAGTAGTCAGGCCTCTGTGGGTTAGGACCACCTGCATGCTGTTAAGCCTGATAGTCACTACTGCTTGCTCCCCAGCCAGGACTTCTCAGCTACAAGGAGGGGAAACTAAAAGAGCTGGGGAGTCAACACTTGGCCAATTGGTAGAGGGACAAACCTCTGACCAGAGACGGATGGGAACCCGTGGAGAAACGCTTTCTCTTTCTTTCCTTCAGACAGATGTTCTCAGACAGTCCCACACAATCAGGCAACCAGGAAGTAGCCCACTTGATAACGCATCTTTGAATTAGCTCTCTCCATCCCTGCTGCATGCCCTCTGATTCTCACTCATGCTCTCTTGTTCCCACTCGCCAATAAAATCTCACATTTAAGCCTTTGTCTCAGGCTCTTCTTTCCTGAGATCCCAGGCTCAGACAGAGACAGGAAAGGTGACCCCAAGGAAAGGTGACTCAGAGACAGGAAAGGTGACCCGCCTGGCTGCACGGGTGGGTTCCATGAGAGGGCACGGATCTTGGTTAATTCACCAATCTCCATGTCTTGTCCTCAGCCTTCTCGGCTTAGAAATTTGATTTTTCCATAATCAGATAGAGGATCTCTCCCAGGGGAAGCTTATGTTACCCAACCTCACCAGGATAGAATACCCATCTATTTAATTACCATACAAAACACAACTGTCAAACAGGCCAGAGACTGGAGTGTACCTAACCAGTGCCTCTTCTCTCCGTGGATGAGAAACATGAGAGGCCACATGACCAGAAAGTCCTTAGTGAGCAGTGACTCCCTAGCAGTTCTAGGAGATCTCATCACCTTGGGGCATATCACTCAGCTATGTAGCTTGAGGACCTCTCAAGACATCAGAAGTAGCCTTGTCAAGAAGATCTTAGCAGTTAGTCTACTTGGGCAAGAGCTCCTTTCCCTAAACAGTGCTTAGATTGGCACCATCCATAATTGCTTCTGTTACATTCCTATTTCTATGCATCTATATCGTTATTATTGTTATGATGATGATGATGAAGTCAGTGCTTTGAAAAATTATTGATGTGCTTTTCTCTTTTGCCTTTCAGAGGTTATGACTTTCCCTTTACTTAGCCCCAAGCATCATCTGCCTGGAGAGATTAAATTGTTGCAGAAGAAAGCAACAAGAAATAAAGAATTAATATTCTGCTATGGACATTTAAAATGAGGTTTCTCAACAAGACACTAATCTTTCAATCCAGGCTATTATCTTGAAAGAGTTAGAATTGCCAATTGGCTAAAATGACAGACTCGGAGGCATAATATCTGTATTCAAATCCAGGTTCTCCCATTTGCCAGTTGTGTGACGTTAAGAAAGTTACTGAATTTCTCTATGACTCGGCCTCCTTATCTGTAAAATGGGAGTAATTATGGTACCTTCCTCAGAAGTTTGTTATAAGAATTTAACAAGCTAATACACATAAAGCACACATTCGACAAACTGGATTCCTTTTAGATAACAAACTCTGAAATACGTGGAAGTAGTTAGAAAGTGTCTGGAATACAATGAGTATTCAATAAACATGGGTATCACTTTCAAAATTCCTTTATCTTCCTCTTTAGTGTATCAGGAACCAGCTCTTAGAGTGCCAGTGAAGCTGTGAAGCTCTCTCTGTGGTAGATGAGGGACATGACATAGAGAAAGTGATGAAAACCTTTCCTTTCAGTCCTGAGGGATTATGGGGAGAGGAGGTGAGAAAGTGAGAGAGAAAGGAGATAACTCCCCCCCTCATCACACACACATACCGCCACACATGTACACACATCACACACCACACACACACACACACACACACACCACTGTTGGGACTGACCTTCTCAGACACCCAGAAAGTGAAAAGCACTAAGGACATAAAGACCTCATGAGGCAAAGCATAGACAATGAGGACCGAGTAGCCATGTCAGGCAGAATGAGGGTCTAGAGAAGACTATGAACAGACCACCAATGTAAGGGAGCCAGGTGAGGGACACGATGGAAACTCAGAGGAGTCTCCTCCCAGCCAGGAACCCTTAGGGAGGCTGAGTTAGCCAGGGAGTAATGTAGGGCTCTGCCTAGGCTGAGAGTGACCAAATCACAAATCCCTCTAGCTGCCGGCTTTAGCAGAGCAAACAGTGACCAGGACCAGGGACAGAGATAGAGCCCTGGAGACTCAGGAACCAGGGGCACCACCACATGATTCCAAGGGGGCGGTGGGGTGGGGGTGAGTGGACAAAAGACTCCAGAAACTGGGAGACTGAACATTTTCACAGAGAGATTATTCCCCAGAGGTATTGTTTACATTGTTGCCTGGATTGAACTGAATCTACACTTTTCTTCCAGCTACACAAAGGCTGGAGACAAAATAAAGATTCCAATTCCCTCTGGATGTCCAAGATATGGTATAAGTCTCATGACCCTAATCCAGTATTCATTGTCAGTATTGTTGTTTAGTGGTTGCTATCGTCCGTGGAGCCCCGCTTCTGTGGGAACTGCCCTCCACATCCACAGGGCGGACAAACAAAACATCTTCCCATAAAGAGGTCCTGCTCCCCCTCCTCCTGCCCCCCAATTCCAACCTCATGGATAACTGGTCCAGGATGGACACCAGGCTCAAGCTGGCGCAATCTGGGTCAATTGCAATCTCTGCCTTGGAATTTGGAGATTTTGATCCGAGGAAGATGAGTGAGCTGTTAGTTGCTGGAAATCATTGTAGATTTCCAGAGCAGTGACTCCCAAATTATATGGTGAGCCTCAAACCTTCTCAAAATGCAAGGCCTTGCTTCTGTTCTTCTGTGCAAATGACATTTCTGTATAATGCCATAAATTTTATATATAATGAGTGACTATTTGCTAATACTCTACTGCAGGGGTCATTGTGGATCACTAAAATATAGGTCCACAAACTAAAGTGACTGTTGTAAAAGAGAACTCTAAATTGATGTTCTGCGGAGGAAGCTGTCTGCCGGGCCCAGCTGGCAATGAGGAGATGCTCTCACAGCACAGGCGCACAGAGAGCTGGAATTCCTGCAATGTGGGGTAATGACACTTCATTGTCAGTGCCTCATCAGTGTTATTTTGAATTGACTGTGGGTTTGGATAGCTTAATTATATTGATCATTAATTATAAATTGCATTCATTATAAATTACTGTAGATTTGGCTTCTTGATTGTTTAGCTTTATAAATATCAGTTTAGTTTATTGTGGTTGCTGTGTAGTGATCTTTTAGACCTATCATTTTTCAATAATTAGGCCTTAAAACTATACATTATAATTCGATTAACATTGTCATGCCCCTCTATATGCATATGCATGCATTTTCCCCCCTGCAATTTTATTAGTGCAGTAATAATTCATGTAATACTTTTATCCTCTTGAAATTGGGAGTAATTGAAATGTTTCATGGTTTTTCTCCTCTTCAGTGAGTCACAGTGGAGGAAGAACCACAAATATCTGACGTTAAGCCCCTGGAGCTGCCCTTTTTCTTACCTCTTCAGGAACCTCATGAGTCAACACCTCTTTTGATTCCATGAATGTATGTAATAAGTTCTCCTTTTGACTTAAACTGGCTTGAGTTGGTTTTGGTTACTTTTGTCCAAAAAACCTTAATTAATAAAGTCATCATATTTTAGATAAGGACATAAATATTAGTGAATTCACAATCATTCCTCCTCCCTCTACATTCTAAGGAAAATTCCTCTACCTTTTTTTAGGGTATGGGTGGAATGGAGAAGGTAAAAACTAATCAGATTTATGTTACAAGAGGCATGGCACCAGAAAAAAAAAAAAGAGAGAGAGACTCAGAAGGCAAGAGGAAGGGGGTTGGAAAAGAGAAGAATTAAGGAGAAGCCAGATGGGTTGGAAGATTCTGGAAGGAGAGTGAGAAGAGCTTTGCGAAGAACAGCTGCCATAATGAGTGGGGAGATATGAGGATTTTTAGGAAGTTTTGCTGTGCGCAGAGACCACCCAAAAGTGGCCAGCGGTATTCAGGTTTGAGCGTGACCAATCCCCTTCAGTGTACACAGATTTTTCTTAAAATGGGTGCAATGATTAGAACCCCATCACTGGATTACTATCCACGAAATTACAGTCACATTTTAGTCCTACTTCCCTGGGATTCCTCCCATAACACCCTGAGTGGAGTTTGGGGTGTTCCCAAATTCTTCATTCCCACATTATAGACAACCTCTTGGTTTATTCCCACAGACATACAATCACATCCACTGATAAGGGATTCTTTTTTCTCTTTCCACTCCTCTTCCCTCCGGAACAATTCAATCCAAAGCCATTAGATGGGCCAGAAAAATTTGGCATCTGCACTAGAGGAGGCGAAGTAGTGGTGTCTCAGAGTGGGATGTCAGAGCCTAATTAAGGTGAAGTTGTCTACACTGGGTAGGAAGTGGGTGTCCAGTGCAGGGTATAAGGGCCTGAGTGGGGTGAGGAGAACATCAGCAAGGGAGGGTGAGTAACACAGGATAACGGAGCCTGAGCAGGGTAAGGCAGGAGGTGTCCACGCAGGAGAGAGTGTCAGAGTCCAAGAGGGTGAGGATGGCAAGCATGTGGGGTACAACCAGTACAGGGTGTCAAAACCTGAGCAGGATAAAGGGGGTTTTTGCATAAGAAGGTGACCTGGGGCAGAGTGTTTGAGCTGAGAAGAGTGAGAAGGATATTCACATAAGGGTGGGGTCATCCCAGCAAGAGTATTTGAGCTTGAGAGGAATGAGGGCTGGTAAACATCACCTTAAATTAAGTGATCAAAGTTAATGCCATCAGCAGTGGAACAAATAGAACTCCTGTGCCACCTGGGAAGATGCAATGAAAATAAAGAACATCACTCCTGTATTATATGTACCAAAGGTTCATAACCTAAATATAATCATGAAGAAACAGCAGACAAACCCAGCTGAAGACCAGTCTACAAAATAACTGGCCTGTGATCTTCAAAAGTGCTAAGATCATGAAAATCGAGGAAAGATTGAGGAAAGTCTTCCAGATTAAAAATACACTAAAGAGACATGACAAATAACACAACATGTGACCCTCAGTTGAATCCTTTTGCTCTAACACTAACGGAACAATCAGTGAAACTGGAATAGGGTCTAAGAATTAGATGGCAGTAATGTATCTGCCTGCATTTCTCTGTTTTGAAGGTTACGTTTTGGTTATGTGGGAGAATATTCTTTTTTGTAGAAAATACGCAGTAAAGGATTTGAGGGTAATGAGGTACCATGTTGGCAACTTCCTCTCAAATGAATCAGAAAAAAAGTTCATCAAACTGTGCTTGCAAATCTCCTGTAAGTGTGAAATTGTTTCAAAATAAAAAAGAAAATTTTAAAAAGGAACCCGGGAACCGTAACATGACAGATGTGTACTCCACACCCTGCGTCACCACTTTTCTCTCTCCATTCAGCAACGACCTTACTTCCTCCTCAAGGGAGAGTTGGGACTGACTTCCTCCACCCCCGCTCAACAGCCAGGCAACGTACCTTCCTTCGCATCCATCCTCGCTGCCTTCGCTCTGGGTCAGTGAAAGCAACCTCCCTCCCCCGTCCAGGCCAGACCTGCCACTTCCACCTCAGGTCCCACTTCTCTTTCCTCCTCCCCCTCAAAAATATCATTCCATCAGCCAGTCCTTCTCAGCCCTTTATCTTCAGCCTCCTCACCATGTTGGTTCTGTCCCTTCAACAACAAACCGTGCTTATGTATCTTCCACTGCTCTACTTTTTCAAAACCCTCTCCCTTCCTCCACGATCACTACTTCAGACCTCCGGCATTTTCCTCAAGCCCTCTGTTTCATCAAGGATTCTTAATTTTAGGTGGCAGAACCCACCCTAGTAGTTAACTAGAAAAAAATATTATCAGATATGATTAGGTAACTCATACTATCTTGGGAGCACCGGAAAGTCAGATCCAAAGGTGTGTGACTTCGAAACAACTCCTGTGAGCCTCTCTTACCAGCCCCCTCCTTCACTTCATGACCAAACTTTTGGCAAAATAGGTCTACCTTGACTGCCTCTACTGCTTTCCTCCCCTTGACCCTCTGCCCTCACATTCCACTGAAATTATCTTTGCCCAAATCTCCTGCAACATCCTAGTTGCTAAGTACGTGGACTCTTTTCCATTCTTACCCTCCCTGAAATCTTTCCAGCATCTGAGGCTGTTGTCTTGCCAGATATTTTCTCCTCACTTGATCTCCCTAATCCCTCCACCCCCCTCACCTACCACTGGTTTTCCTCCTACCTCTATGGCTGGCGCTTCTTATTCTCCGCCACAGGTTCTTCTTACTCACCCAGCTCATAAGTGCTGGTGCTCCTCACACTCACTCTGTCACTTTTTTCTCCTGTCACTGTGTCACTCTTCCTGGGTGCACCCCCTTCCTAGGTGCACGTCCACTTCACTGGCTTCAACTCCTACCCACATGCCGTTGGCGCCTAAGTCTTTGTCTCTAGCTCAGATTGTCCTGAGTTTCTGACCCATGTATGTTATCCAGTTGACATCCAACACTTCCACCAAGATGGTCCCTGAAAAAGTTGGTGTCAATGTTACAAGTGAAAGAAAATCCAAAATGCTTTAAATGGAAAGGAAATTAATTGGAATAGCCATAATACATGTGTGTTATTTTAAGCTGCTAAGTTTGTGGTAATTTCTTACTCAGCATTAGAAAACCAATACAGCCTCTCTGAGGCAGGCAGATTATTCTGCGAGAAAGCTAAGCCATGCAAGTGGAATAACTCACATTATCCCTGAGAGAGGCCAGGACTGTTCATCTAATGAAGGTGCCACCACATGGAAACATGAAACCAATGAGAAGGAAAACTTTCCCCTCCCTCCCCCCGACCCCTGTCTCAATAGGAAAAAGAGTGGAAAGAGAGAGAACTGTTAGGAGGCTACAACCATAGTCCAGGCAAGAGATGATGGCGGCCAGGATGGGGAGAATTAAATGGATCTGAGACATATTTGGAAAATATGTAAATTGCCAGAGTTGCTAATTGACTGGTTACAGAAGATGAGAGAGAGGGGAATCGGGATGACTTCTAGGTTTCTGGCTTGAACAGCTGGGGCCACTAACCAAGTAGGAAATGCTGGAAGAGGGACAGTTTGAGGGAAAAAGTGGAAATCTAAGAGTTTCATTCTGGACATGTTAAGTTTGAGTGCCTGTGAGGCATCCAAGTAGAGATGTCAGTTAGAGGGCTGGGTATGCCAATCTGGAACTCAGAAGAGAAGTCGGGGCTGGAGATATAAATGTATGAGTCATCAGCATAAAGATGTTATTTAAAGCCATAGAAAGGGATAGAACCACCAGGGGAGGGAATGTAGAATCCTGCCCTTCCAGTTTCTCCTCCCTCCTGCCCTCATATTCGTCTTTCTAAAATGCAAATCCGATCTTGTTGTTCTGCTTAAAATTATGCAATGGCAGTCAAATGGTTTTTTTTTTTTCTTCTTTTGTTTCAATTTTACTAAAAGGTTGTTTAAACTGTGAAAGGAAAGTTATATTAACACGTTGTACGTTGACCTACTTTCACAGAAGAAATTATATAGCACTGATTAAAAGCCAGTACAATATTTGGAAAGTGGAGGAGGAACAGAGAACCCGAAGAAAATATAATGAAGGCAAGCAAATAATTAAATTACAGCAAATGTGTCACTTTTAATGTTATTTTCTCAGAGTAACTATGATCATTTATATACCCAGACGAAGATTTTAATTGCTTAAAAAGCTACTCGCTAGCTGGGTGACCTTGTAAACTGCTTTAACCTTTCTATGTCTCCTTTTGCTTTTTCCATCAGGTGGGAATAATGATGCTTGCACAACTTTGTTGGAAAGGCTGCTGAGAGGGCCAAGTGAGATCATGGAAATAAAAACACTGAAAAGTTTACAGAAGGAAGAGGAGGTCATAAGCTCCTCAAGTTCAAGGACTGTGACATATTATATTTGTATCCTCCCTGCCCAGCAGAGTGCCTAGAGTTCATTACAGGATTACTATCAGAAAAGAAAAAAACGCATCGAGGGCTCCCTATTGCCTTCAGAATAAATCTCAGTTGGGTTCTCTGAGAACAGAATTGAAGATTGAGGCTTGGGTGCAGATAGTTTATAAAATTGTCCAGAAAGGAGTGAGGGAGCAGGAAGAAAGAGACAAAGGGAACAAACCAATGTGTGGTATGATAGGGACACCACTGATGAAGCCTATGGGGCACAGTTCTGCAGAGACCCCTGAGATGCTTACCGGGTCGCTCCCAGAATTATCCACCTAAAAGACAGGAGGCTAGAACACTTATGCACCCGGGCTCTAGCCCCTCCACTGCATGAGGTTGTCCCAAAGTGTATTCACCACCCATCCTTCCCCAAGTGGAGCAGCTCCTGTGGCCTCAGAAATACTCAGAGGCAGCAGGTGGAGTGGGCCTGGGTGGAACCCATCATGGAGCCGTGAGCCTGAGCTTGCACAGAACTGATAGGACTAGAGTAGGATAATGAAATAGTCAGTTTAGAAATCCCACTAGGGGATTGAGGACAGAAAGGGAATTTTAAGGGAGTTTGGGAGACTGTTGTAAGCTAATGACGACTCAAGAAAAGAATCCAGTAACCTAGCAACAATCTACACTACCTTGTAGAAGGCCAGGTGCATCCAAGTGCGGGACACACTCAAGCCACAAACCCTGAGAGTTAAAACACAAGACAATAGATATGGGGTCTGAATCTTGTTACATGAAGTCAGGGAGTTCATAGTCCCTGAAAAGCAGCATTTCTGCACATAGCCAAGACAGAAATGGGAAAGAAACTAGGTGAAAGGGGACATTATAGTGAAACCTGAGATGAATTACCATATTTTAGTATATGTTACCACCCTTTTGCTAATATACATATGATTTAAATAGCCCCATGACCGTCCGAGTTAAACCACATAGGGCCAAAGGAGGAACTGATGATGTAAGCCTTGACGTCTGCCCAAGAATGAGGAAGAAGGTGGTGTTCTCCCCTCCCCACTTCTCCTTTGATTATAAAAATGTAGCACTCTTTGTTCTCGGGGCTGCTGCACTCCCTTGCCAGCCCACTTGTATCTCTCATAAGCGTCCTATGCTAATAAACTCTCTGCCTGCCACTTTGCCTCTCGCCAAGTTCTTTCTGTGCCGAGGCAAAAGGACCTGAGCTTCAGTAAGTCCTGACACCAGGTGAGCGGTTTCAATTAAAAGACAGTGGGTTCAAGTCCCCTCCTAAGTCAGGGATTGTGAGTTCAAGTCCCAATCTGAGGTACAGGTGGGTTTAAGTCCCACCCAAGAAGGAGTTGGGTTTCAGAACCACCCACCCCTGCAGCAACTGAAATCAGAAGTGGCCCAAGGGGACGTGATGCAAGGCACCAAACGCTGTCTGCTGCAAGATCCAAAACCTTTCCCCTGACATCGGTCCTCCGAGTTTTCCTGCCATTGGACTCTGGGGGCTCTTTTGTACTTCACAGCTCTGCCTGCCTCCCTGTGCCCCAGCTGATTGGACCAAGGACAGACATCCATCCTGTCTTAGTCAACTCAGGCTCTTTTAACAAAGTACCATAGAATGGGTGGCTTAAAAAATAGAAATTTACTTCTCAAACTTCTTGAAGCTGGGAAGTCCCAGATCAAGGTGCCAGCTGACTCAGTTCCTAATGAGATCTCTCTGCCTGGCTTACAGATGGTCACCTTTTCACTATATCTTCACATAGAAGAGAGAGAGGTTATTTTCCCTGGGATTCCCCGAAACCACCACACCCTCAGTTCCATGGCTCTCAGACCCCTCCTACCCTTAGATGGTCCCACAGGGGAGTCAGTCCTCATCCTGGGGATTGGTCTGCCCTTCGTGTTTTGTTGGATGGCAGACTAAGCTACTTAGCTTTAGCCCAAGAATATCTGTTTTGATACCTCTTCTACATGTGATGGAATTTTTGGTCTCTTCCGGAACCTTCTTCCAAATCTCCTCACTCACTCTGGGCACCTTGAGCTGTTCTGCTTGTAAACTCTGCAGCTGCCCATGTTGGCACTTGTGGACTGTGCCCTGATCTCTGGACACCAGGAAAAGAAGGCCGAACCACACCCACAGATATTTTCTCCCCTGGTTTTGGGGTGTCCTACACAGACCTGAGGGTCACAGCACCAACATCTCTTGCTTGGAAAACTTCAGTGGCCCCCTAACTGGTCTCCCTCCAAACTACCCTCCACACCATCACTAGAGTGACATTGCCAAGTACAGATCTGATTTCCCTGCTCCTTTTCTGGAGATGCTTCAAAGTCTCTTCATGGCCCCAGGATCAAGTCCACACTCTGACAAAGTCTACAAGACCATTCATGATATTGCTTTGACTCAGCTCTCCTGACATCAGCTTTCAACCAGAGATTACTAGGTTGTCCAAGTTCTGTCTCACCTGTGGACCTTGACACGTGCTGTTTACTCCATCTGGGAAGTTCGCCTCCCCTGCCTCTGCCCCCACCTCACCCCACCCTGCACCCCAGGCCTGCCTCACTCCTGCCCACCTTCAGGTGTCAGCTTGAATACCACCTCTTCGGGAGCATATGCTTCAAGCTATGCTCCCACTTTTCACACTCAGTTGAATTTTGCTTGTTTGTCCGTCTGTACTGTTAAAACCTTGAAGGCAGAAACCAGGTCCTGAATTTTTACCACCGACCACAGTTCCTGGCTCATAGTACTTGCTCAATGAACATTTCTGATTGAATGAATGAATGAATGAATGAACAGAGGCCCCTCACTGCTCTCCTCCAGGCATCTGTGGCTCTGGTCTCTGGAAGGCCTGCCTCCTCGGCCCTGGCCCGTTCCTGCCACACGCAGCTGCCTGGAGAGTGCTGACTTAGTACATAGACAGATGGGTACTAAGGTGAGCTCAGCTCTCCCGTGACCTCTGCTGCCCTGGGCCACTATCACAGCTGTCCCATTAGCTGCCATGTGATGTGGCAGACTGGCATCACCATCACCAGCTTAGGTCTGGCCCTGTAATCCATGCAACAGGTCCCTCCAGATCTCCAAGTGGCAGGGGAACTACCGGCCATCTGGTCATCCTCTCTGCCTGGGTAATCAGAGCTGTTGCCTGGGGCGTCAAATGACCACTGAGTATGGATTCTCCTTTTCCTGGCCAGTCTTTGCCAGGCTGTAGAGTCACATTTCTGATGGCAGTTGAAGCAGTTCTTTACCAAAGGCATCCAAGGCTGGGAAGACCCCAAGCACGGGGGTTGCGGCCATTTTGCTTCCATCTCCTCGTACAAGTTCAGTGAGGGGTTTGAGGGCTGAGGTCCAGACTCTCACAGCCCAAGATGGATCCTACTCCTACCACTTGCTGGCGGAATGACCCTGGGCAAGTCATCCCTGGATTTTGTTCTTTATGCCTGTGCCGTGCACAAGACAGTCTTGAGGCGATGCTCAGTCTTCAGTTCTGACTCCAGATCCTTCCACAGCCGAACAACATACCCCTTGCCACCTGCCCGCTGAGATCCTTGCTCTCCATCCATTGTATTCTAATGCTACAATCTCTACATTTCCTAAACGTACAACAACGACAAATATGATTCCTCCCAGGGAAAGAGAAGGCCCACCCCTAGCCTCCAAGAGTTAATTCCACCTAAATCTCAAGCCCCACACTCCCGGAGGCTGCCAATAACCAGGCGCCCATAATGGGCGCTCCCTCCACCCCAATATTCTAAGTCTGCTCGGCAACCAGAGCCATTAAATCCAGAAACTACTTTGTAAGGAAAACAATGAGAAGAGTAATCGTCTCTCTGTAGGATTCCAATGGAAGTTCCCGCTGGACTGGTTCTCTGTAAAGAACAGAGAAGGGCACCTGAAGAGAGATGCCTATTAACGTTCAAAAGCCCCCTAGTGGAATGTAAGCTGACCTGCTGCAAAATGGAAATCTGCCCCGGCCCACGGGAGCCCGCCCTCGGGATGACATTATTTATCCTGCAAACGGAGTCGCTTAAGAGGAAGAAGCAATCTCAGGGCCGTTCCCGCAGCTCAGGGGCAGCCGGCAGAGCCGTCCCCAGGACAAGTGTCTGGGTGCTTTGGAGCAGTGCTATTTGGAAAAGAAGAAAAGGAAAAATAAACTGGGGAACTGGGAGGGGGAGAAAGAGCTGGAAAAGCTGAAAAGAGTCAGCGGCGGGAAGAGGGGGCAGTCTGGGAGTCTTTGCGGGGTCCCTGCAGGGACAGACAACCTTGCCGGGAGGGAAACATGGCTGTGGTGTTCTGTTGCTCATGGCTGGGGGCCGGGAACTCGGAGATGTGTAGAGAGAGATTCACCTTGAGTCATCCCATGAGTCAGAGGCAGGAGGCAGAAATAGATCTTATGACCCGCTGTTCCTTGTCACAGACATCTTGGAGCATCTTTAACCAGGACTCCTGAGTGGGGATGGATTTGGCTGCTCCTTGCAGCCAGGTTGGTTCATTTGATGAGACGCCTGTCCTCTCCCATGCCAAAGGCAAGTGACTTAAAGTCAAGAAGGACCAGGAGCTTCAAACAGACATCCGTGGCCAAAGCTACATTTCCCCTCACGTCAAGTACACCTGTTTACCATCACGGCCAGGGGTGACTCATCTGCTTTCTGTTTCTCCTTCGCCTCTACCGCCTGCTCACTTCCACACACCACACACGCCAAGTCCTCTAGGACTCCCAGCTCTCACTGGAAGCTTGTGCACTCAGAAAGCCTTCCTTGATTAGTTCCACCCAATTTTTATCTTTTCTCTTGCTTGTATTCTCATAGGGCTGGTGACAGAAAGTGTGGATGGCCTACCCAACAGCCAAGGCCCCCCCAGTTGCCCTTCATCAGAACTCAGATTTGGTTCTGATACTCATCCTCCCCAGGTACTCAAGGAAGGTGTTCCTTCCCCAGCCCCTTCATGTTTTGAACTCATCATGTGAAGACATTATTGTTTTTAAAATGTGAGTTTTATTATTTTTCAGGTATGGTGAAGCCAATAGATCAGGAGTCAATTGCCATTGATAATTACAGCTTCCAAGAGGAGGGAGCATGCCACACCACACCGGGGCAGGGAGCGGGAGATGGGGGGACACATAGTGAAGCACTGGGACAAATCTGGAGAGAGAAGGAGCTGGGGGAAATGTGGGCAAGAGAGTTTACTGCAGTTTCTACAGGCAGAACAAGTGAGGTAGGGTAAGCAGGCTTAGGATTGGCTAGGTGAATAATTTCTGGCTCTGGGGCATTGGGGATGTTCCTACTTGCCTGGTACCTGGCCCTGGGATGATTAGGGCAGGTGGCCCAGAGAGTGAGAGCCCTGTGAGAGCCTGATAAAGGAGGTGGTTGAGGTATGAGGTATGGGATCTGGACTGGTTGGTTTGCATATGAAAGGAGGCCAGCAGTTTACTATCTCTAGGAAATTAGCCAGCCCTGGGAGGGGCAGTTTCTCTACCGTCAGCAAGAGTCCAAGAGGTCAACGCATCAAAAATACAAAAAACAGAGGAGCATGATTATACAGTTAGACTTGAAGCTGTGGCAGCCATCTTGTGAGCAGAGGAAAAAGCCAGCCAGATCCCAGAGAAGCCACTTCAAGCCCCCTGACCTTGTTGAACTACTGAGTTAAGCAACCCTGAATTGCATTGTTCTGATGTTCTCATTATGGGAGATAAATCCCTTACTGTTTCAGCCACTTTGATTCAGCTATCATGTTACTTGCAGCCGAAAGCATCCTAACTCATATGGCATTTAAGCTATCACTTTACTCTAAAGGTAAAAATTCTAACTCCAACTGTTTTGTTACACTAGAATTGCTTTTTAAAGAATGAGTTGCTTGAAATAACATGATTCCCGAGTTGCAGGAAGTATGGATGAAGTCATAACAACCTATTACATTTGTTTAGAGTTTTATATACTGCAGCCTCTCAGTTGCTGCTTACCCTCCCCAGAGTCAAACAGGAAGTGAAAAATATGTGTTCTGAATCCAGCTGGAAAAGGAAGGAGGTATCTTTTGCCTCTTCTGATTCCCGGATCTTCTTGTGTGATGTTTCCTCTCGGAGAGAGGTTTGGACTTTAGGTAGGTGGTTGGTTGGAGGGGGGAGACTTGATTAGGAAGGGGCAAAGGCAGTGAAATTCGATTGCCAGTTGACTGCAGGATCAAATAAGTATAATGGGAGAAATGTTATCTTAGAAGGGAGAAAACAAGCTTCCTAGAGTCGGCCTGGCTGCTGTCCAGATATGTGCCCTCTGCCAATCACATCACATTTCTAGGCGTGGGTTTCCTCAATGACAAAATGAAGGAGTTGGACTAAGTTATTCCTGGTCACTTCAAACTCCAAAAATGCCATGATTCTAAGTACAGATAGATCATCTCAACTCTCTGTTAAAATGCCAGTCACATACCACCAAGTTCTTTATTAGAGACCAAGACTATTCCGTGAAGTGAAAGAATTGGTTGTAAGTGTTTCTGTTTGGCAGGGCCCTCTACCCAGACAAGGAAATAACTTATCAGTGGTATTATTAAGACTACTGTTATGGGCTGAATTGTGTCCCTCTCCCCAACCCAGAGCACCTCAGAATGTAACCTTACTTGAAAGTAAGGTCCTTGCAGATATGATTAAGCTGAGATTAAGCTGAGATTGTACTGAAGAAGGGTAAGCCCTTAGTCCAATGACTGGTGTCTGCATAAGAAGAGGAGAGAGAGACCCACAGAGAGAACACTGTATGGAGACACAGAGACACACAGGAAGAAGACAGCCAGTGACAACAGAGGCAGGGTCTGGAGCGATGCATCTACTGGCCAAGGATCGCCGGCAAACACTAGAAGCTAGAAAGGGGCAAGGAAGGAAACCTTTACAGGTTTCAGAGGGAGCATAGCCCTGATGATACCTTGATTTCAGACTTCTAGCCTCCAGAACTGTGAGATAATAAATTTCTGTTGCTTGAAGCCACCCAGTTGGTGGTACTTTGTTTTGACAGCCCTAGGAAACTAATGCAATTACCAATAGCAACTATTTATTGAATGCTTACCACATACCAAGAGCTGTGCTAAGTACTCTATGTGCAGAATCTCTTTTAATCTTCTCCACAACTTTGTGAAGTTGATGCTATATTTAATCCATGTTTTACAGGTGGGGAATATAATATTTTAGGAGTTAAGGACACAGACACAATCATTAGGTAAATGGTGAGTTTGGAGCTTTGAGGATTCTTTGTTGTAGGCTCTTAAGTGTTAGGGATTTTATATATCCGAGGCCTCTTGTGAGTACCAAGCTTCTATACTACTTGAATTGTTTTGCCTGTGTATGTTTGTCCAACCAAGTTGTATAGTAAAGCACCTCAAATTTAACATGTCCAAAATGATACTCATTGTCTTCCCCTCCAAACTTCTCCTTCAATGTCCCACTAAAACATCTCCTTCCCACGCTTCCCCAGTCTTAGTGGGGGCTCTGTGCTCAGGCCAAAATCCTGAGTCATCCTCAATTCTTCCACTCATCCCCAATATAGGAACCTCCAGCAGGTCCTGTCCCCTCTCGTCTCACTGTCCCCACCGCCCACCACCCCGGTCCTAATCACCAACATCCCCCCTCTGAGCTCACCGCTCTGAGCTATCTAGTCTCCCTACTAGTAGCTTCCACTCCTGCTCTCCTGGAGTCCACTCTCCACAAAATGGCCTTTCACAGTTTAAAACAAATCAGATCATATTACTCTCCTGATTAAAACCCTCCAAAGCCTTCTCATTCCACCTAGAATAAAATCCAACTCTTTCTGTGGTCTGCGAGGCTCAGATGATCCGGCCTTTGGCCCCTCTGTAACCCCAACAATTATCACCATTCTAGCTGCGCTGCTTGTTTTTGTGATCCTCAAATATTCCTTGGCTTTGTTATTTTCTTCACCTAAAATGCTCTCCCCGGGCTTCAGTTGACTGCTTGCTTCCTTCTCATTATTCAGGCCCCAGAGACTTCCCTGATCACCATATTTAAAATTGTCTCTTTGCCCAACCCCATTTCATCCCATTACCCCATTTTATTTCCTTTAGTCTCTGAAAATTAACATATGTATTTATTTTTCATTAACTTTCTTTCTTGTTTTCGTCTCTCTTCATTAGAATTTAAACTCCATGGGACCAGGGACCTCATCTACTCAGGTTCACTATCTTATTCCAATGCCTAGAATGTGTCTAGGTGCTTCATAAATGCTGCATGAACGCGTGAATGAAATGCTAAGGTTCTCAAAGTAGGATATGTGCTTCTGGTGACTCTCTTATGTCTTTTGCTGCTCCCACTTCAGTTTTGTGACCCAAGTGTTACCGAACCAAACTTGGGTCCGCTCACCCGTGCGCAGTAAAGCCAATCTACTGACGCTGCAGTTGTGGTGAAGGAAAATGCAGCATTTATTATAAAAGCGCCAATACAAGGAGGATGGATTGCTCGTGCTCTAAAATCCTGAACTCCCTGATGGGTTTCAGCAAAGGATTTTTAAAGGCCAGGTGAGGGAAGAGCATCCCAGGGTATGTGATCAGCCTGTGCACAGTTATCTGATTGGTTGATGGTGAGGTAACAGGGCAGAGTCACAGCGTTAACATTATCAACCTTTAGGCTTCAGTAGGCCTGGGAGCTATGCGATCATGGACATCAAGCAGTTAATTTCTTCCATTTGGTGGGGGTTTTAGCATCTGTAAAACAACTCAGGAAATGTGCATCAGATACTATTATCTAGGTACTTAGAGGAGCTAAAGCAGAGGATATGGGGGAGGGATCTGTCCTGAGAAGACCCCATAAGGTCCTGCTGGTTTACACAAGCAGGTGTCCACCAAATGCTTGCTGGTTGGATGAGCGGAGAAACTTTTCTTCTAGAATTTCTGATCTCAAATAATAGAGCATTCTCTGGGTGGTACCAGGATTTCACATTCAGAAATCCATCACACAGTGTGCCTAGATGAGACTCAGAAAGTTGTCCTCATTTTTTCCCTAGAGGACGTCTCTGTTCAGTGAGACAGATTCATCCTCTACACACATATAGGCTTGACCTGCCCCAAACTTGGGACATTGCTGTTCTAACTAGGCTTACATATGTAAATATTTTCTGGATTTTTAATTACTTCCAACACAGAGGACACATCATTCGGAAGCCCTTGCCAGTCATTCTGCATCTCTTACCACTCCAAACTGCTTGGAGAAATGAGTTTTTCTGCCACGGGGGACATAGAAGAAAACTAAGGACTTTTTTTTTTTTTAATGAAGTCCATATTTGGTGCTCTTCTCAGGTACCTTGCATCTGTTTGTAACAAATGGAAGTGGACTTGTATTCTTGGAAATTGATTTCTCCATTCCCCTTAGTACTCTGTATTTGCTGGCCCACTGACTTTAAAGCCCCTCAGAAAGCTGTTCTGAACTCCAAATCTACTGTGGGGAGGTGGGGTAGTGGTGGAGGGGTGGCCAGGTCCAGCAGCTAGAACTGTGGCAGCAAGTTCCTTGAGACCCTTGAAAAGTCTGCAGGAAGCAGAGTCTGATGAGGGAAACTCTGAGCTTTAGATGATGAGTCCTGGGCAGTTGCCGCTCTTCCGAGAACACGAGATCACACAGGACAGAGAGTCTCCAGTACAGCTGTTTGTATCCTGTCCCTGCCCCCTGTCACCATATTCATCCATTCCCATTCCGGCCTAATGACTCCAGGCCAGGAAGGAGGAGGAAGAAAATGATTTAAAGCAAGTTAAGTAGGCTTGGCATTAGCCTCAAAGAAGGAAGCAGCTGTGTCTATTTTGGGCAATATCATTTCTCAACAAAATTATCCAAATTCCTCTACCTTTTGTAAAAGGTCTTGGGAAACCAAGCTGACTAAGCAATGTGTTTTGGTTAAGGCTCTTTTGGTTGCAAATAACAAATACCCATTTGAGCTAGCTTAAATAAAATAGGAAAATGGATCATATGGGTACAAGAGTATCTCACAGAACCGAGGATCAGGGAGTGGATATGGGTCTCGGGACAAGTCTAACGTAGGAGCTGGAAAGTCCACGGGAAACTAATCAGCCATTTTCTGTTTTTCTTTTACTTTAGGATCACAGAGACACTCATCTCTGCTTCTCTCTGTACCTCTATTTGATTCTTCTCTCTCTCTGAAGACTGTTTTTTTCTGCTTCTCTCTACCTGAGAGCCATCATTCAACTCTCAAGTTTATAAGTTCTCAGTTCAAGCCACACTCAGGAACTCCTTGTCCATGAATCACAGCTGCAGGTTCTCAGGAGGAAGGGTCTGATTGGCTCAGCCGAGTCGAGTACTCAGTCCTGATCCAATCCAATTTCAGCCAAGGGGACATAAACTAACACATACTGGGAAACCATCCCACAAGTGGACGGGGCCCCTGAGGGCTAGGCAGCAATCCCCCAAATACCTATACTGTATTATTACCCTGCAGGGACAGAGAGCCACTTTTTCATTGTTGCCATTCTGTTCCTTTAATTCCAGCAACCTTGAAGTATTAAAACTGACTATAATCTGACTCTTCATTTATTGCTTTTTTATATGAGAGAGGATCGTTGGTTATTAGAATTTTCTAATGAATCCTAAGATCATTTTTTTCCCAAGTAGTTTTTTCCTTCTTTTTGAATGTCTGAACAACGGTTTTCAAACCCCTAGCTCACAATTCTAACACTGGGAACTAAGGTAGTGGTACTGGGACCATGTTAGTTAAGGCTAAGGAATAATAGTAACAATAATCATTATGGGAAGAGGGAAGTAAAGGAGAAGAAATAGATGTGGAAGCAGAGGAGCGAACATGTATCGAACACTTATGACTGCCAGGCATTGTAATAGGCATCTTAGGGACCCGGTGGCCAATCCTTTCCTCAAGCAAGTTAGAGACACTGGGAGCTCTAACTGTATTACCCACCCACAATCAGCACTGCTGCTCTCCCCCAGCAAGTGCTTTGTTTAATTGCACAAAATATTACTATTTTCATTTACACAAATAGCTTTGATTTATACCTAATCATCATGTAGCACAAAGATGATTATGTGTTAATTAACTTTGCTTTAAGATTAATCTCAACATTAAACTCGGCCCATTATTTTCAAGCTTCCTAGTTTATTGTTTGTACGGAATTGTCTACTCAAACTTAAAAATAATTAGAGGAAACATCATGATACTAGGCTGTAATATAGATGGCACACGTACGGGTCCTTCCCAAGCAGTGGAGGATAGTTGGATATTTTGAAGAATTAATCTTAAGATATCTGGCTATCCCTTTGGAAATGGAAAGAATATTAGTGTCATGGAGATATACAGTATATTCTAGTTGCATTTTTAAGGCTCTAAATAGAGGGTGGGCAACAAGATACTGTGCAAGGATACCAGTACTAAAGTCAAAGCCATGGCCCGCCTGGGTCCAACAATGACTAGCTATGATACCTCAGGGAAGTGAGGGTTTGGGGTCGTGTAGGGGGAAGCTAACACTTGTTGAGTGTACACCATTATGAGTAATAATGCTGTCTCATACTCTAGTAACAGTAGTAAGTAATGACAATACAGAAGCAATAGAAATAAGATAGCTAGCGTATTTTGAGCTCTCGTGCCAAGCAATATAATATTTAATCCTCCGAATAACCCTAAGGGACTGGGGCTGTCATTGTCCTCAGTTTTCTAGAAGAGGAAACCAAAGCTCAGAGATGCTAAGTAATTTGACAAAGACCATGTTGATAATTCACAGCTAGTCTGGATTTGAATCCAGGTCTGCTGGACATCAAAACTTAAGGTCTTTCCTGTTCTTCTAGGCTGTCTCCAAGATCTCTAATCGCCAAGAACCTCAGCTTCCTTGTTTGTAAAGTGGGATGATAGTATTTTACTTCAATCACAAGGTCTTCATGAGGGTCATAGGGTCACACATCTGAGAGCACTTTGTAAAATGCTAGGAAATGTAAATTTGTTAGACTCATAAAGCTTACCTGTTTTCCTTGAAAAACATAGGCAAACCTCCCTCCCTCCCTCCCTCCCACCCTCCCTCCCTTCCTTCCTTCCTTCCTACCTTCCTTCCTTCCTACCTTCCTTCCTTCCTTCCTCCCCTCCCTCTTTTTCTCTCTTTCTCCCCTTCCATTCCTTTCATCCCTCTTTTGTTCTTACTCCGCTTTCTTTCGATCTTGCAACAACTGCACCACCCTTCCCACCCCTGCCTCATCTGGGAAAGCATTAACCAGGGAACCCGGGAGAGCGTGCATTTTAATTAGTCGCCTGTGATTTACCTGGAGACGACTTTGTTACTCTGAAGACAGAAGGAGACCTGAGAGCTGGTTGCACACCCAGCAGTGGCTCAGGGCAGAGCTGCTACATGACGGATGATACTGTTGCTCCGGTTAGGGTACTCCCTGGAGAGATATGAGCAATTGCCTTTTATAATATCATCTTCATGCTGAGTCTCAGGCACCAACCTGGAATTCTCCTAGAGGAAATTGGACATCTGCTCTTGATAGGGTGTAGTGGATAAGGCATATCTTCTGTGATCAGAAGATTTAGATCTGAGTCCCAATTGTGCTACTTTTTCGCTGTGTAACCTTGAGGAAGTTATTTAACCTCTCTGAGCCTCAATTTTCTCAAGTCTGAAAAGAGGCTAGTGGTAATAACGTGTTGGAGATGTGTGTATAAAATGAGGTAACAGATACTTTGTAAAGAGTGTGCTTGTGATTAATCACAAGTTAGTTGTGATTATAATTATGTATTTTTCCAGCAATGAGGAGAGGACAGGGTGAAATGTAGTGGCCTGAAACTCTCCCTCATGGGTAGGTTCTACAGAGGGTTCACCTGACACTTATAGTCCTTTATAATTTTTATTATTTATGAAAACAAGCGCAGGTGTCTCTTATCAGAACTTGCAGCGTGGACACCTGCACCTGAGACAGAGGCAGTGATGCTGGTGGGCGGGTGGGGTAAATTCCAGGGGACTGGGCTTTGTGGGGATGGGACCATTTCCTGCAGGCGACTCAACAATGGCTCAGGGAAGTAAGTGAGGGAGAGGCAAGTGTCCATTATACACAATTAGCAATGACCCCCCATCCCTGGCCCTTGTGGATTCTGACACCCCCAAAGCTGTTGCCTTTATGCGGTGTCCTCCTCCCTACCTCCAGCCCCAGCTGCCCAGACACTCCTTCTAGCCTGACTTCGAGGAGGCAGGGATGCTAGAGGAGGAGGACATCTAGTAAGGTTTGCCCTGGGACTCTCTTGCCCCTGACCGTCAGAGCAAGCTCAGATCTACCACATCCTTAGAGAGAGCAGTGGTCACACCCCCACTGAGAAAGGAGCGTGACCCTTGACCACAAACTGAACTTGGTGTTAGAGGACAGGGAAGCATTTGGGTTCTGCCCCAAAAATGCTGCGACTTTGGCAGTTCACTTAATCTCTGAGCTGTCTCCTCAGTCAAACGGAGATATTAATATTTGTCCTGACTTCCTCACATTGCTGAGATGAGGATCAAATTAAAAAACAAAACAAAGAAATCATGGGAACAAAAAAGTCTGTTTAAATGTTTCTTTTTAGGAGAACAATGAAGCAGTTAAAGGCAATAGGCTAGGTGTACACATGTCAACACAGTTGGATCTTAAAAATCTTGCCCTGAATAGAAAATGCAAGAAACATAATGAGCTCTATAACACAATACTAGTCACATAAATTTAAAATATTTGCTTACAAAACAGTCATACACATTTTTCAAAGATTCAGCATTAGGGACTTCTCTGGTGGTCCAGTGGGTAAGACTCTGCGCTCCCAGTGCAGGGGGCCCGGGTTGTATCCCTGGTCATGGAACAAGATCCCGCATGCCACAACCAAGTGTTTGCATGCTGCCACTAAGAGCCCATGTGCTGCAACTAAGACCCAGTGCAGCCAAAATAAATAAATAAATATTTTTTAAAAAGATTCAGCATTAAACAAATTAGAGCAGTGGTAAGACTAAGAATTAGGGATAAAATGAATGAATGAATGGGGTTTTGCTTGGACCAATGTTGACAGTATTTCATGAGCTGAGGAGTAGATTAATCCAATCCTGTGCCCCTGAAATTCAAGAAAAAAAAAAAACTGTTATTATTAAGCGTCAAATTTGTGAAGAGAGGAGTATTGACAATACTTTCTTCTGCAATGTGGTCTTTCATTCATTCATTCATTCTTTCAGTTAACATTTGTTAAATATCTACAACAGGCCAAACTGTGCCAGGTACTAGGATTATAGAGCTTAAAAAAAATTGGTCATGCCCTCACACCCCTTGTTTACAGAAAAGGAAACAAATGATTACAGTATGTGTGATGGTGTCTGACAGAGGTGAGGACAAGGGGACCCAGAGAGAGGGCCCTCACCCAGACTGGGCCAAGGGAGGGGGCGAGGGCAGCAAAAGCTGGGAGAGGGGTGCTTGAGCTGTGCTGGAAGGATAGAAGGTGGGGATAGAGACTTCAGGTATAGGAAATGGCAAGTTCAGTGGCATTGAAGCTTAAAGGAGTGAGGACAGGTTAGCACCAAGGCCCTGTACCAAGGCAGGGCCCTGGAGACCTGAGGCTCGAGACCCAGGCAGGACCCTGCTCTGAAGAGCCTTTAAGACCAAGATGGGGAGTCTGGATTTTCCCTAAACTCATGGGTGCCAATGCGGCTTTACACAGGAGAACATCACACCCAAACATGCATTTTAATATCCTCTCTGGACACAGCGTGGAGACTGGGTTCTGGGAGGGAAGCTTGAAGGTGAGGAGACCATTTAGGGGGTTGTAGGAACACTGGGAGCCTGAACTAAGGCAGTGGCCGTGGGATGGAGAAAAGAGAACAGTCATCTCTAACCACCTCTGACCGCTTCTCTACCCCACATCCAGTCGGACACAAATCAACGTGATCCTAGATTCTTCCTCCCTCTTCCTATCTCATGTCCTTGGTCTCCCTTCTCCATCCCCATGGCCACCTCTTTAGTTCCAAGTTTCTTTTCAGACACCAAGGTCAGCTGACCATGCCCTTCTCCAGAACAGGAAATCCAGGCGGAGGCAGGCTTGGTCAAGACAACGAATTTGGTTTTGGAGAGACTGAGCTTAAGTTGCAGAAGGTGGTTGTACATGCAGGTATGCAACTCAGGAGAGGGCCCTGGGTTGGAAATATCCACATCTGGCAGCAGTGAAATGTGAAGCCACTGGAGGAGATGACACATCAGGGAGAACTTAGAGGTGAAAAGAGAAGAGGGCCAAGAATGGACCATTCGTTTAAGGGGTGAATGGAGGAATTGGAAACTGTAGAAAGAAGAGACCAGAGGAGAAGAGATTAAAAGTGAGTCATGAAATTTAAGGAGGGAGGTTTCAAGAAGGAGGAAGTCGGGGTCAGCAGATAATGCAAACAAGTCAAATAACATCAAGCCTGAGATGAGAACAGCATCCAAAAGGCCACTGGTAAAAACAGGGAGTGGACTGAGAAACAGAGAAAATAGAAGCAGCAGGTGCAGAAAACTTTTTCAAGAAATCTGACTGGAAAGGGAAAGAGGGAGATAGAGCTGTGACTAGAGGGAATCAAGGAACGAATCTTTAGAGTGAGAACATACAGCACACGGAGCTGTATTCACTATCTTGTAATAACCTATAATGGAAAAGAATCTGAAAAAGAATATATATTATATATATCTGAACCACTTTGCTGTATAGATGAAACATTGTAAATTATCTATACTTCAATTAAAAATTTTTTTAAAGGATGAGAACAACTTGAGTATCCATAGAGGAAAGGTTTGGGAAAAGAGGAAGAGATTGAAGATAAAGAGAGATGGGAAAACTGATGGTAGGGGATCCTGGAGAAGGTAATGAGGGCAGAGTTCAAGGGCACAGCTGAAAGGGTTCACATGGACTGAAGAAGGGACACCTCTTCCCCTGGATGCAATGAATTTTCCAGCTTTCCTAAAATAATGCTGTGTACACAGCTTTCTGCTCCCTGTAAAATAAGACTGGTATCTGTTAATGACAAGAACACTGAGGTACCTGAGAAGCAGGAAGAAGGGCCAGGAGCCAGTAGAGGTGGGGATGGGAAAGGGAAGCAGACTGTAATGGGACATAGAAAGGTGTTGACATCCCTCATAATCCCCAACTCAATGTCTCCGCTGAACCATAAGGCAGGCTGAGAACTCTCACTAATTTATGGGGAAACTGTCCTGGCTTCTCCACTGTCAAACCTGTTCTCACTTCCCCCACCTCCCAACTCCAGCCTCCACCTCTCAGTGTTTAACTTCCCCCTGCTCCTTTGGTCTTTGGTGTTCTTTCATTGCTGGATCCTGATGCTTCGCTCTGCCTCCAGAGTTTTGCCTTGTATTCAGTATTTTGACACTCCAGCTTTTGTCCGTCTTGGGTAAAGGGATTTGAGATGGTTAACAAAGATATATTGAATATAGCAAATGTTTTTAAAATTAGATCATGAATCAAAATGGAAAGCAAAGTTAGAAGAAATAGGATAAATTCAAGGGTAGGTGAAAATGCCAAAATTACATGCCGTAAGTCTCTGTAAACCTTACTTTAAATGGTTATAGATTTTCTGTGCTTCCTAGCAACCAGTGTAAAGAGGAAACAGGAGGAGGTATGCAATTCACTGTGCTTTTTTTTTTCTTTTTTTAAACTTTGGGTTTATTTATTTATTTATTTATTTATTTATTTATTTATTTATGGCTGTGTTGGGTCTTCGTTTCTGTGCGAGGGCTTTCTCTAGTTGCGGCAAGTGGGGGCCACTCTTCATCGCGGTGTGCGGACCTCTCATTATCGCAGCCTCTCTTGTTGTGGAGCACAGGCTCCAGACGCGCAGGCTCAGTAATTGTGGCTCACGGGCCTAGTTGCTCCGCGGCATGTGGGATCTTCCCAGACCAGGGCTGGAACCCGTGTCCCCTGCATTGGCAGGCAGATTCTCAACCACTGTGCCACCAGGGAAGCCCAACTGTGCTTTTAAATAAAAACAATTGTATTGAAATACAAGAAAAAGGGAATCCAAAATGAAAGAGGGGCAAAGGGAACTCTCCAGGATGAGAGTAAGGAAAATCCCAGGGTACTAGTCATTAGAGATCACCAGAACGTTCTAGGAGCTGTCTCCATCAGAGGAAATTGATGGAATACCTGATTTGTTTGGAAGTATTAAAGAGTTTAGACAATTAGGGGAATGTTCGGCATGAAATAATGATAAATACTTAGAAATTAAGCATAAAGACAAGATAATAATTATCCCCAGCATAAAAAAATAAAATAGTGTAAGAAAGAAAAACTAATAGCTCTGCTACAAATATCATTTCTGTGGTCCTAATTATGTAATCATGAAATATCAATATAATGTTGATCAAATTTATTGTATAATGTATTGAGAGGAGAAGAAAGTGCTTGTGAGAGATAATGTTTATTGTTTTAATCTGCTGAGTTTTGGTGTATTTCTCACTATAAAAATGAAAAAGTGGGAAATTGATAATGCCTAAAACAAACAAACAAAGAAATCAGGAAGTAGCAGTTTAAGCTTGTTATTTAGAGATAGGAAAGTTTGTAACAAAAAATTAGCTTACAAAATTTGGGGCTGGAGATCCGCTTCTAAGATGGCTCATTCACACGGCAGGCAAGTTCTTGCTGGCTGTAGTCAGGAGGCCTCAGTTCCTCACCACGCAGACCTCTCCGTAGGGTTGCTTGAGTGTCCTCATGACAAGCAGTCAAATTCCCCCAGAGTGGCAAGATGAGAAAGAACATGGTGGAAGCCACAGTACCTTATGATCTAGCTTCAGAAGTCACCCGCCATCATTTCAGGTATATCCTATTGGTCACATGGGACAGCCCTACTCAGTGAGGGCAGTGACTACAGAAAGACATGAATTACTGAAGGCTGCTACACAAGTATTCAAAAACTAGAAACTTGCCTAATAAAGTGAACCTTATCCTTAACATTCTTATGATAAGGACATCGTTAGGCCAGTGGCATAGCAGAGAAGCCCTGTTCTAAAAAGATAGCCAACCAGAGGCCAAAATGATATGTTCCGGCACCCAGCTCTCTGAAGGTCTCTGTAGTTCTGACTTATATGTGGATAAGACGGAGAATCTAGAGGAATGGTGGGAATGCTTGTCTTTTGCCTCCATTGATGCTATTTTTTGCAACCAAGCATTTGGTAAATGTTGAGCTGCAGGGAGCTCAGTGTTATGCTATCTGACAAGTACATGGAGTTCAGTTCTTCCCTGCTACCAATTAAGGGCAGATTCACATTCTTTAATAGGCTGAGCAGGAGATGGGCTGTCATCCACCCGGGAAAGTTCAGGAGCCTGGCTGGGACACATGCATGGTTGGAAGGACAGCCTCTTGCATGTAATGCCTGTCCTCCTTGCAGACAGCCATGACATTTAGGGCATCCCAACTTTAAATCCACACCCTTCCTTTTTGCCCAAGAGCAGAAAAAAGGATTCGTTCCATCTTCTAAAATTCCCTCTTTTATAGTTCTGTGGACCCTCAAAGTCCAGCTCAAAATCTCCCTGCCCATCAAGGCTCCTTCGCTCCCTCCATACCTGCTCTTCTACTTCCTCCAGACCAGTGTCCAGGCCTCTTGGACCTTTCCCTGTACAAAGTATGGTTAACAGGGTGGACGTAGTGACCCCAACAAACTCCACTGTCTCATTCAGGTACACGACGCACTACATCCAGGCTTGTACCTTCCTAGACCTCAGGTCTGTTCACAAGAAGCCCTTGTCACTTTTGCACCTACAAAGTGTGCCTTTAGAACAGGATGATTCCAGGGGCACAGGGACACCTACAAAGGACATCCACAATTTTGTGTGTTTGTTCAGACATTTTTTTTCCCCCCTAAGGAAAAGACCAGTTTTCATCAGATTCTCAAGGCCCAAAGAGGTTAAGAATCCTTGTCAGAGGACACAAATCAGGGCATGCAGGCCAGATGCAGCCTTCTAAGGTTATTGGTTTGGACCGCACAGAGTTTGGGGGAGGGAGGGTTGCAATATTTAAAGGTCAGAGCATTTTATACAAAAATAAAGATTTCTAGCTTTAAAAAAAAAAAAAAAAAAAGGAAAATGAGGCAACCCCAAGCCCACACTCCCTGGTGGCAAGAATTGGCTTGATTGGCACATCAGCTGCCCTTCAGATGGAGCACAGGCTCCCCACTGTCCCCACAAGACCAATTTCTTTTTGATGATTCTGCCTTCTTGACCCTGGTTTAGGTTCTTTGTTTTAGATCTTCAAAAACTGGTGAATGTTTCTCTGCCAGCAGTTGGTTTTACTGGTTTCAGGCCACTGCTTGCCATTTTAGGAACTCTCTCCACCCGGCGCCTCCTCTCACAAGGGAGCTCACCCTCATGCATGCTCTTCTTCCCATTGCTGACATTTCCTTACCCAGGAAGGGATCTACCTGAGCGGACACTCCTGCCTGACTCCACCCCCCATTCCTGATTGGAGGGAGGGCTGGGAGAAACCTGGCGATGCGGTCCTTCCTCCTTCTCCTCTGGCCCAAACCTCCCACCCACCAAGTGAGTGTTTGCTTGGGTGTCTTCCGGCCTTGTGGATGTGTGTCAGAGGGAGGAATGTTAATTACCCCATTTTGCTCTAGATATGAGAGCTTTAATCGTTAATAAAGGTGATACTTTGTTCTCCATCAGTCTACACAGTTGTCTATTTTCTCTTTAGGCCATGGATTCAGGAATCACACTGCTCTATACTTACTAGCTCTGTGACCTTGGGAAAATCACTTAATCACTCTTCTCCCTCAGTTTCCTGGTCTGTAGAAAGAGGATAAGACTAGTGTCACCCTCATTGAGGTGTTGTGAAGACTACATGAGATAATCCAGTTTTTAATGCCTACTTAGCCTAATATTCAGAACATAGTAAGAACTCAGTAACTGTAATCTATTATAATTTCTGATCTCATGACTTAAAAATTAAACCAAACAAAAACAAGAAAACCAAAAGCAAAATAGAGAAATGCAGATTTTCTCTGGTTGGAGCACTCCCTTTCCTCCCTTCAATGGCCTCTGAAGTGATTCCAGGAAATCCCAAGGGATTCACCCCCAGGGGTCCTCCAAACTTAGTTTAAAATGACTTTTCTTCTTCCAACTGTACTACAAAGCTACAGTAATCAAAACAGTGTGGTATGGGCACACTGACATACAGACATACAGATCAATGGAACAGAATAGAGAGCTCAGAAGGCATGTTGCTGTCCGGTGTTGGGCACCTGCCTGCAGCTGCTGCAGGAGACCACACGCAGCTTGCCACCTTGGGCTGGGTGGTGGGGCGCCGGGGTGGCAGCACGGGGTGGGCTGGGACCCTGCACTCCCGCACGGACTTGGAGGGATCCAGCAGGAGGAGTCTGCAAGGAGGAGGCAGAGGAGGAGGAGGGAAGAGAGAGGAAGACTGGAGTGCCTGTGACCGTGGCAGTGGCAGTCCAGGCTACCTGCAGGCCAGCTGCCACCTTCTTGAAGAAGGACCACACCTGTGCTTATTCCTCACTTTGGAAGAGAGATGTAGGAATAGAAGCTCTGAGAATGGTGGACTCTGCAGAAAAGAGGAGTGTGACTGTGTTTCTGGAACAGCCCAAGACTCTAGAAGTGGAGTATACTTACGTACTGTACCATTAGCACCTTCCATCACTTGTTTTAAAATTAAAATAATTCGGGCTTCCCTGGTGGCACAGTGTTTAAGAATCCACCTGTCAATGCAGGGAAAACGGGTTCAAACCCTGGTTCAGGAAGATCCCACATGCCACAGAGCAACTAAGCCCCCCATGCACCACAACTACTGAGCCTGTGCTCTAGAGCCCAAGAGCCATAACCACTGAGCCCATGTGCTGCAACTACTGAAGCCCATGTGCCTAGAGCCCGTGTTTCACAACAAGAGAAGCTACGGCAATGAGAAGCCCATGCACCACAACAAAGAGTAGCCCCCGCTCGCCGCAACTAAAGAAAGCCCACGTGTAGCAACGAAGACCCAACACAGCCAAAAATTAACTAATTAATTAATTTAAAAAAAAAGAATAGAGAGCCCAGATATAAACCCATATACCTACAGTCAATTAATCCTCAACAAAGGACGTAAAAATATAAAATAAAAAAGGCAGTCTTTTCAGCTAGTGGTGCTAGGAAATTTGGACAGCCACATGTAAATCAATGAAGTCAGAACACACCCTCACACAACACACAATAATAAACTCAAAATGGCTTAAAGACTTTAAGACAAGACACCATAAAACTCCTAGAAGAGAACATAGGCAAAGCATTCTCTGAAGTAAATCGTACTGATGTTTTCTTAGGTCAGTCTCCTAAGGCAATAGAAATAAAAACAAAAATAAACAGATGGGACCTAATCAAACTTATAAGCTTTTGCACAGCAAAGGAAACCATAAACAAAACAAAAAGACAACCTATGGAATGGGAGAAAATATTTACGACCGACAAGGTCTTCATTTCCAAAATATACAAATAGCTCACTCAACAACAGAAAACCAAACAACCCAATCAAAAAATGGGCAGAAAACCTAAGTAGACATTTTTCCAAAGAAGACATACAGATGGCCAATAGGCACATGAAAAATGCTCAACACCGCTAATTATTAGAGAAATGCAAATCAAAACTACAATGAGGTATTACCTCACAATAGTCAGAATGGCCATCATTAAAAAGTCTACAAAGAGACCTCTGGGACAACATTAAACACAACAACATTCACATTATAGGGGCCCCAGAAGGAGAAGAGAGAGAGAAAGGACCCGAGAAAATATTTGAAGAGATTATAGTCGAAAACTTCCCTAATATGGGAAAGGAAATAGCCACCCAAGTCCAGGAAGCACAGCGAGTCCCATACAGTATAAACCGAAGGAGAAACACGCCAAGACACATAGTAATCAAATTGGCAAAAATTAAAGACAGAGAAAAATTATTGAAAGCAGCAAGGGAAAGACGACAAATAACATACAAGGGAACTCCCATAAGGTTAACAGCTGATTTCTCAGCAGAAACTCTACAAGCCAGAAGGGAGTGGCATGATATACTTAAAGTGATGAAAGGGAAGAACCTATAACCAAGATTACTCTACCCGGCAAGGATGTCATTCAGATTTGATGGAGAAATAAAAAGCTTTACAGACAAGCAACAGCTAAGAGAATTCAGCACCACCAAACCAGCTCTACAACAAATGTTAAAGGAACTTCTCTAAGTGGGAAACACAACAGAAGAAAAGGACCTACAAAAACAAACCCAAAACAATTAAGAAAATGGTCATAGGAACATACATATCAATAATTACCTTAAACGTGAATGGATTAAATGCTCCAACCGAAAGACAGAGGCTTGCTGAATGGATAGAAAAACAAGACCCATATATATGCTGTCTACAAGAGACCCACTTCAGACCTAGGGACACATACAGACTGAAAGTGAGGGGATGGAAAAAGATATTCCATGCAAATGGAAATCAAAAGAAAGCTGGAGTAGCAATACTCATATCAGACAAAATAGACTTTAAAATAAAGAATGTTACAAGAGACAAGGAAGGACACTACATAATGATCAAGGGATCAATCCAAGAAGAAGATACAACAATTATAAATATATATGCACCCAACATAGGAGCACCTCAATACATAAGGCAACTGCTAAAAGCTATGAAAGAGGAAATTGATAGTAACACAATAATAGTGGGGGACTTTAACACCTCACTTACACCAATGGACAGATCATCCAAACAGAAAATTAATAAGGAAACAGAAGCTTTAAATGACACACTAGACCAGATAGATTTAATTGATATTTATAGGACATTCCATCCAAAAACAGCAGATTACACTTTCTTCTGAAGTGCGCACAGAACATTCTCCAGGATAGATCACGTCTTGGGTCACAAATCAAGCCTCAGTAAATTTAAGAAAATTGAAATCATATCAAGCATCTTTTCTGACCACAACGCTATGAGATTACAAATGAATTACAGGGAAAATAACGTAAAAAACACGAACACATGGAGGCTAAACAATACGTTACTAAATAACCAAGAGATCACTGAAGAAATCAAAGAGAAAATCAAAAAATACCTAGAGACAAATGACAATGAAAACACGACGATCCAAAACCTATGGGTTGCAGCAAAAGCAGTTCTAAGAGGGAAGTTTATAGCTATACAAACCTACCTCAAGAAACAAGAAAAATCTCAAATAAACAATCTAACCTTACACCTAATGGAACTAGAGAAAGAAGAACAAACAAAACCCAAAGTTAGCAGAAGGAAAGAAATCATAAAGATCAGATAAGAAATAAATGAAATAGAAACAAAGAAAACAATAGCAAAGATCAATCAAACTAAAAGCTGGTTCTTTGAGAAGATAAACAAAACTGATAAACAATTAGCCAGACTCATCAAGAAAAAGAAGGAGAGGGTTCAAATCAATAAAAGTAGAAATGAAAAAGGAGAAGTTACAACAGACACCGCAGAAATACAAAGCATCCTAAGAGACTACTACAAGCAACCCTATGCCAATAAAATGGGCAACCTGGAAGAAATGGACAAATGCTTAGAAAGGTATAACCTTCCAAGACTGAACCAGGAAGAAATAGAAAATATGAGCAGACCAATCACAAGTAATGAAATTGAAACTGTGATTAAAAATCTTCCAACAAACTAAAGTCCAGGACCACATGGCTTCACAGGTGAATTCTATCAAATATTTAGAGAAGCGCTAACACCCATCCTTCTCAAACTCTTCCAAAAAATTGCAGAGGAAGGAACACTCCCAAACTCATTCTATGAGGCCACCATCACCCTGATACCAAAACCAGACAAAGATACTACAAAAAAAGAAAATTACAGACCAATATCACTGATGAATATAGATACAAAAATCCTCAACAAAATACTAACAAACAGAATCCAACAACACATTAAAAGGATCATACACCATGATCAAGTGGGATTTATCTCAAGGATGCAAGGATTCTTCAATATACACAAATCAATCAATGTGATACACCATATTAACAAATTGAAGAATAAAAACCATATGATCATCTCAATAGATGCAGAAAAACTTTTGACAAAATTCAACACCCATTTATGATAAAAACTCTCCAGAAAGTGGGCATAGAGGGAACCTACCTCAACATAATGAAAGCCATATACGACAAACCCACAGCAAACATCATTCTCAAAGGTGAAAAACTGAAAGCATTTCCTCTAAGATCAGAAAGAAGACAAGGATGTCCACTCTCACCACTATTATTCAACACAGTTTTGGAAGTCCTAGCCATGGCAATCAGAGAAGAAAAAGAAATAAAAGGAATACAAATCAGAAAAGAAGAAGTAAAACTGTCACTGTTTGCAGATGACATGATACGATACATAGAGAATCCTAAAGATGCCACCAGAAAACTACTAGAGCTAATCAATGAATTTGGTAAAGTTGCAGGATACAAAATTAATGCACAGAAATCTCTTGCATTCCTATACACTAATGATGAAAAATCTGAAAGAGAAATTAAGGAAACACTCCCATTTACCATTGCAACAAAAAGAATAAAATACCTAGGAATAAACTTACCTAGGGAGAAAAAAGACCTGTATGCAGAAAACTATAAGACACTGATGAGAGAAATTAAAGATGATATCAACAGATGGAGAGATATACCATGTTCTTGGATTGGAAGAATCAATATTGTGAAAATGACTATACTACCCAAAGCAATCTACAGATTCACTGCAATCCCTATCAAATTACCAATGGCATTTTTTACAGAACTAGAACAAAAAATCTTAAAATTTGTGTGGTGACACAAAAGACCCCGAATAGCCAAAGCAGTCTTGAGGGGGAAAAAACGGAGCTGGAGGAATCAGACTCCCTGACTTCAGACTATACTACAAAGCTACAGTAATCAAGACAATATGGTACTGGCACAAAAACAGAAACATAGATCAATGGAACAAGATAGAAAGCCCAGAGATAAACCCATGCACCTATGGTCAACTAATCTACGACAAAGGAGGCAAGGATATACAATGGAGAAAAGACAGTCTCTTCAATAAGTGGTGCTGGGAAAACTGGACAGCTACATGTAAAGGAATGAAATTAGAACACTCCCTAACACCATACACAAAAATAAACTCAAAATGGATTAGAGACCTAAATGTAAGACCGGACACTATAAAACTCTTAGAGGAAAACATAGGAAGAACACTCTTTGACATAAATCACAGCAAGATCTTTTTTGATCCTCCTCCTAGAGTAATGGAAATAAAAACAAAAATAAACAAATGGGACCTAATGAAACTTCAAAGCTTTTGCACAGCAAAGGAAACCATAAACCAGACGAAAACACAACACTCAGAATGGGAGAAAATATTTGCAAATGAATCAACAGACAAAGGATTAATCTCCAAACTATATAAACAGCTCATGCAGCTCAATATTAAAAAAACAAACAACCCAATCCAAAAATGGGCAGAAGACCTAAATAGACATTTCTCCAAAGAAGACATACAGAGGGCCAAGAAACACATGAAAAGCTGCTCAACATGACTAATTATTAGAGAAATGCAAATCAAAACTACAATGAGGTATCACCTCACAGCAGTTAGAATTGGTATCATCAGAAAAATCTACAAACAACAAATGCTGGAAAGGGTGTGGAGAAAAGGGGAACCCTCTTTCACTGTTGGTGGGAATGTAAAGTGATACAGCCACTACAGAGAACAGTATAGAGGTTCCTTAAAGAATTAAAAATAGAATTACCATATGATCCAGCAATCCCACTACTGGGCATATACCCAGAGAAAACCATAATTCAAAAAGACACATGCACCCCAATGTTCATTGCAGCACTATTTACAATAGCCAGGTCATGGAAACAACCTAAATGCCCATCGACAGATGAATGGATAAAGAAGATGTGGTACATATATACAATGGAATATTACTCAGACATAAAAAGGAATGAAATTGGGTCATTTGTTGAGACGTGGATAGATCTAGAGACTGTCATACAGAGTGAAGTGAGTCAGAAAGAGAAAAACAAATATCGTATATTAACACATATATGTGGAACCTAGAAGAATGGTACAGATGAACCAGTTTGCAGGGCAGAAATTGAGACACAGATGTGGAGAACAAACGTATGGACACCAAGGGGGGAAAGCTGCAGGGGGGTGGGGGTGGTGGTGTGATGAATTGGGTGATTGGGATTGACATGTATACACTGATGTGTATAAAATTGATGACGAATAAGAACCTGCTGTATAAAAAAATAAATAAAATAAAATTCAAAAATTCAAGAAAAAAAAAAAGTCTACAAATAACAAATGCTCAGAGGGTGCATAGAAAAGGGAACCCTCCTACACTGTTGGTGGGAATGTAAGTTCGTGCAGCCACTATGGAAAACAGTACGGAGCTTCCTCAGAAAACTAAAAATAGAATTACTGTATTATCTAGCAATCCCACTCCTGGGCATATAGCCACACAAAACTATAATTCATAAAGATATATGCACCCTTATGTTCATAGCAGCACTATTCACAATAGCCAAGACATGGAAGCAACCTAATATCCATCGATGGATAAATGGATAAAGAAGATGTGGTACATATATTTTGGGTATATTGTACAGTGGAATACTACTCAGCCATAAAAAAGAATAAAATAATGCCATTTACAGCAACATGGATGCAACTAGGGATTATCATGCTAAGTGAAGTAAGTCAGAAAGAGAAAGACAAATACCATATGATATCACTTATATGTGCGATCTAAGGTATGACACAAATGAACCTATCTACGAAGCGGAAAGAGATTCACAGACATAGAGAACAGACTTGTGGTTGCCAAAGGGGAGGGGGGTGGGGGAGGGATGGACTGGGAATTCGGGGTTAGTAGGTGCAAACTATTACATATAGAATGGATGGACAACAAGGTCATACTATATAGCACAAGGAACTATATTCAATGTTCTGGATAAACCATAATGGAAAAGAATATGAGAAAGAATGTATATATATATATATATATATATATATATATATATATATGTATGTATAACTGAGTCACTTTGCTATACAGCAGAAGTTAACACAACATTGTAAATCAACTATACTTCAATAAAAAAATGTACTTAGAGCAAAAAAAAAATTATTTTTGCAAAGCCCTTAAAAAAAAAAAAAAAGATTTTCCAGCTGCTTGAATGCCCTCCACCAACCTAGCGCTGGAGTCAGACATCTGAAAGTTGCCCTAGATTCCTTTCTCCCCTACTCCCCACATTCAGCAATGTCAGGTCCTGTTGACAATCCCTCCTAAATTTCCCCCCACCTCTGTCCTTTTCTCAACCCCACTGCTACTACCCCCGTCTTCATGAATTTTCTTTCATGCATGAATTCAATAATTCACTCATTTAGCAAATACTTTTTCCTTTTTAATAAATATATTTATTTATTTTTGGCTGCACCCGGGCTTTCTCTAGTTGCGGTGAGCGGGGACTACTCTTTGTTGTGGTGCGCAGGCTTCTCATTGCGGTGGCTTCTCCTGTTGCGGAGCATGGGCTCTAGGCGCGCGGGCTTCAGTAGTTGCGGCACGTGGGCTCAGTAGTTGTGGCGCACGGGCTTAGTTGCTCTGCAGCATGTGGGATCTTCCCGGACCAGGGCTCGAACCCATGTCCCATGCATTGGCAGGTGGATTCTTTACCACTGTGCCACCAGGGAAGTCCTAGCAAATACTTATTGATACCTACTATATGCTAGGCACTGCAGTAAATACTATGGATATAGCAGTGATCAAAACAGGCACATCCTTGCCCTCAAGGTACTTCCATTCTCCTGGAAGAAGACAAAACATAAGCGGGTAAGTAAAAGATATAGTGTGGTGGATGGAAAGAAACAAACAACCATGGAAGTGGGACATGGAGTTGAGGGTGGGAGTACTACCTTAAGTAAACTGACTAGGAAGGTTTCATTGAAAAGTAGACTTTAGGCAAAGGCTTGAAGGAGATAAGGGAGTGAACCATGTGAACATCTGGAGCAAGACCATTCCAGAGAGAGGAAAGAGAAGGTGGCAATGCCCTGAGGTCAGTGTGACAGGCATGTTCAAGGATCAGCTTGAGTGGTCAGTGTGGCTGAGCCAGGAAAGACTGAGTAGGAGATGAGGTCACAGAGATAACAGGTCAGTCTGGGGGGACTGGTGCTTCATTGTAATGGTTTTGGTCTTTACTCAGAGTGCAATGGGAAGCCTTAACTGAGACTCCCCATTTTTCACCTGTATTACTGCAATGGCTTCCTGTCTGGCCTCCCTGACTCCAGTCTTCACCCTGTCTGCCCCACTGGTCAGTGCTGCCAGAGTCAGCGTTCTAAGACTCATCACTCCCATTCTTTTTTTTTTAACCATCTTTATTGGAGTATAATTATTTTACAATGGTGTGTTAGTTCTGCTGTATAACAAAGTGAATCAGCTATACGTATACATATATCCCCATATCTCCTCCCTCTTGTGTCTCCCTTCCACCCTCCCTATCCCACCCTTCTAGGTGGTCACAAAGCACCGAGCTGATCCCCCTGTGCTATGCGGCTGCTTCTCACTAGCTATCTATTTTACATTTGGTAGTGTATATATGTCCATACCACTCTCTCACTTCATCCCAGCTTACCCTTCCCCATCCCCATGTCCTCAAGTCCATTCTCTACGTCTGTGTCTTTATTCCAGTCCTGCCCTTAGGTTCTTCAGAACCTTTTTTTTTTTTTTAGATTCCATATATATGTGTTAGCATATGGTATTTGTTTTTCTCTTTCTGACTTACTTCACTATGTATGACAGACTCTAGGTCCATCCACCTCACTACAAATAACTCAATTTCGTTTCTTTTTATGGCTGAATAATATTCCATTGTATGTATGTGCCACATCTTCTTTATCCATTCATCTGTGGGTGGACACTTAGGTTGCTTCCATGTCCTGGCTATTGTAAATAGTGCTGCAATGAACATTGTGGTACATGACTCTTTTTGAATAATGGTTTTCTCAGGGTATATGCCCAGTAGTGGGATTGCTGGGTCACATGGTAGTTCTATTTTTAGTTATTTAAGGAACCTCCATACTGTTCTCCATAGTGGCTGTATCACTTTACATTCCCACCAACAGTGAAAGAGGGTTCCCCTTTTCTCCACACCCTCTCCAGCATTTATTGTTTGTAGATTTTTGGCTGATGGCCATTCTGACTGGTGTGAGGTGATACCTCATTGTAGTTTTGATTTGCATTTCTCTAATGATTAGTGATGTTGAGCATCCTTTCATGTGTTTGTTGGCAATCTGTATACCTTCTTTGGAGAAATGTCTATTTTGGTCTTCTGCCCATTTTTGGATTGGGTTTTTTGTTTTTCTGATATTGAGCTGCATGGGCTGCTTGTATATTTTGGAGATAAATCCTTTGTCAGTTGCTTTGTTTGCAAATATTTTCTCCCATTCTGAGTGTTGTGTTTTCGTCTGGTTTATGGTTTCCTTTGCTGTGCAAAAGCTTTTAAGTTTCATTAGGTCCTATTTGTTTATTATTTTTTCCATTTCTCTAGGAGGTGGGTCAAAAAGGATCTTGCCGTGATTTATGTCATAGAGTGTTCTTCCAATGTTTTCCTCTAGGAGTTTCATAGTGTCTGGCCTTACATTTAGGTCTTTAATCTATTTTGAGTTTATTTTTGTGTATGGTGTTAGGAAGTGTTCTAATTTCATTCTTTTACATGTAGCTGTCCAGTTTTCCCAGCACCACTTATTGAAGAGGCTGTCTTTTCTCCACTGTATATTCTTGACTCCTTTATCAAAAATAAGGTGACCATATGTGCGTAGGTTTATCTCTGGGCTTCTATCCTGTTCCATTGATCTATATTTCTGTTTTTGTGCCAGTACCATACTGTCTTGATTACTGTAGCTTTGTAGTATAGTCTGAAGTCAGGGAGCCTTATTCCCCCAGCTCCACTTCTTTTTCTCAAGGTTGCTTGGGCTATTCGGAGTCTTTTGTGTTTCCATACAAATTGTGCAATTTTCTTATCTAGTTCTGTGAAAAATGCCATTGGTAGTTTGATAGCGATCGCATTGAATCTGTAGATTGCTTTGGGTAGTATAGTCATTTTCACAATGTTGATTCTTCCAATCCAAGAACATGGGATATCTCTCCATCTGTCTGTATCATCTTTAATTTCTTTCATAAGTGTCTTACAGTTTTCTGCATACAGGTCTTTTGTCTCCTTAGGTAGGTTTATTCCTAGGTATTTTATTCTTTTTGTTGCAGTGGTAAATGGGAGTGTTACCTTACTTTCTCATTCAGATTTTTCATCATTAGTGTATAGGAATGCAAGAGATTTCTGTGCATTACTTTTGTATCCTGCTACTTTACCAAATTCATTGGTTAGCTCTTGAGGTTTTCTGGTAGCATTTTTAGGATTCTCTATGTATCGTATCATGTCATCTGCAAACAGTGACAGTTTTACTTCTTTTGCCATTTGGATTCCTTTTATTTCTTTTTCTTCTCTGGTTGCTGTGGCTAAAACAAATGTCCAAAACTATGTTAAATAATAGTGATGAGAGTGGGCAACCTTGTCTTCTTCCTAATCTTGGTGGAAATCATTTCAGTTTTTCACCATTGAGAACAATGTTGGCTGTGGGTTTGTCATATATGGCCTTTATTATGTTTAGGTAGGTTCCCTCTATGCCTACTTCTGGAGAGTTTTATCATAAATGGGTGTTGAATTTTGTCAAAAGCTTTTTCTGCATCTATTGAGATTATCATATGGTTTTTATCCTTCAATTTGTTAATATGGTGTATCACATTGATTGATTTGTGTATATTGAAGAATCCTTGCATTCCTGGGATAAACCCCACTTGATCATGGTGTATGATCCTTTTAATGTGCTGTTGGATTCTGCTTGCTAATATTTTGTTCAGGATTTTTGCATCTGTGTTCATCAGTGAAATTGGCCTGCAGTTTTCTTTTTTTTGTGACATCTTTGTCTGGTTTTGGTATCAGGGTGATGGTGACCTCGTAGAATAAGTTTGCGAGTGTTCCTCCTTCTGCTATATTTTGGAAGAGTTTGAGAAGGATAGGTGTTAGCTCTTCTCTAAATGTTTGATAGAATTCGCCTGTGAAGCCATCTGGTCCTGGGCTTTTGTTTGTTGGAAGATTTTTAATCACAGTTTCAATTTCAGTGCTTGTGATTGGTCTGTTCATATTTTCTATTTCTTCCTGGTTCAGTCTCAGAAGGTTGTTCTTTTGTAAGAATTTGTCCATTTCTTCCAGGTTGTCCGTTTTATTGGCATAGAGTTGCTTGTAGTAGTCGCTCATGATCCTTTGTATTTCTGCCGTGTCAGTTGTTACTTCTCCTTTTTCATTTCTAATTCTATTGATTTGAGTCTTCTCCCTTTTTTTCTTGATGAGTCTGGCTAATGGTTTATCAATTTTGTTTATCTTCCTTTTAGTTTTATTGATCTTTGTTATTGTTTCCTTCATTTCTTTTTCATTTATTTCTGATCTGATCTTTATGATTTCTTTCCTTCTGCTAACTTCAGGGGTTTTTTGTTCTTCTTTCTCTAATTGTTGTAGGTGTAAGTTAGGTTGTTTATTTGAGATTTTTCTTGTTTCTTGAGGTAAGATTGTATTGCTATAAACTTCCCTCTTAGAACTGTTCTTGCTGCATCCCATAGGTTTTGGGTCGTCGTGTTTTCATTGTCATTTGTTTCTAGGTATTTTTTTGATTTCCTCTTTGATTTCTTCAGTGATCTCTTGGTTATTTAGCAATGTATTATTTAGCCTCCATGTGTTTGTATTTTTTACACTTTTTTTTTCCTGTAATTGATATCTAGTCTCATAGCGTTGTGGTCAGAAAATTTACTTGATAAGATTTCAATTTTCTTAAATTTACCAAGGCTTGATTTGTGACACAAGATATCTATCCTGGAGGATGTTCCATGAGCTCTTGAGAAGAAAGTGTATTCTGTTGTTTTTGGATGGAATGTCCTATAAATATCAATTAAGTCCATCTTGTCTAAAGTGTCATTTAAAGGTTGTGTTTCCTTATTTATTTTCATTTTGGATGATACGTCCATTGGTGAAAGTGAGTTGTTAAAGTCCCCTACTATGATTGTATTACTGTCGATTTCCCCTTTTATGGCTGTTAGCATTTGTCTTATGTATTGAGGTGCTCCTATGTTGGGTGCATAAATATTTACAATTGTTATATCTTCTTCTTGGATTGATCCCTTGATCACTGTGTAGTGTCCTTCTTTGTTCCTTGTAATAGTCTTTATTTTAAAGTCTATTTTGTCTGATATGAGAATTGCTACTCCAGCTTTCTTTTGGTTTCCATTTGCATGGAATATCTTTTTCCATCCCCTCATTTTCAGTCTGTATGTGTCCCTAGGTCTGAAGTGGGTCTCTTGTAGACAGCATATATACGGGTCTTGTTTTTGTGTCCATTCAGCCAGTTTATGTCTTTTGGTTGGAGCATTTAATCCATTTACATTTAAGGTAATTTTCGATATGTATGTTCCTATTACCATTTTCTTGATTGTTTTGGGTTTGTTATTGTAGGTCTTTTCCTTCTCTTGTGTTTCCTGCCTAGAGAAGTTCCTTTATCATTTGTTGTAAAGCTGATTTGGTGGGCTGAATTCTCTTGGCTTTCGCTTGTCTGTAAAGGTTTTAATTTCTCTGTCGAATCTGAATGAGATCTTTGCTGGGTCAGGTAATCTTGGTTGTAGGTTTTCCCCTTTCATCACTTTAAATATGTCCTGCCACTCTCTTCTCGCTTGCAGAGTTTCTGCTGAAAGATCAGCTTTTAACCTTATGGGGATTCCCTTGTATGTTAGTTGTTGCTTTTCCCTTGCTGCTTTTAAATTTTTTCTTTGTGTTTAATTTTTGACAGTTTGATTAATATGTGTCTTGGCATGTTTCTCCTTGGATTTATCCTGTATGGGACTCTCTGTGCCTCCTGGACTTGATTGACTATTTCCTTTCCCATGTTAGGGAAATTTTCAACTATAATCTCTTCATATATTTTCTCAGACACTGTTTCTCTTCCGGGACCCTTATAATTCGAATGTTGGTGCGTTTAATGTTGTCCAGGGGTCTCTGAGATTGTCTTCAATTCTTTTCATTTTTTTTCTTTATTCTGCTCTGTGGTAGTTATTTCCACTATTTTATCTTCCAGGTCACTTATCCATTCTTATGCCTCAGTTATTCTGCTATTATCCCTTCTAGTGAATTTTTAATTTCATTTATCGTGTTGTTCATCATTGTTTGTTTGCTCTTTAGTTCTTCTAGGTCCTTGTTAAACATTTCTTGTAATTTCTCCATTATATTTCCAAGATTTTGGATCATCTTTACTATCATTACTCTGAATTCCTTTTCAGGGAGACTGCCTATTTCCTCTTCATTTGTTTGGTCTGGTGGGTTTTTACCTTCCTCCTTCATCTGTTGCATATTTCTCTGTCTTGTCATTTTGTTTAACTTACTGTGTTTGGGGTCTCCTTTTCACAGGCTGCAGGTTTGTAGTTCCCATTGTTTTTGGTGTCTGCCCCCAGTGGGTGAGGTTGGTTCAGTGGCTTTTGTAGGCTTCCTGGTGGAGGGGACTGTGCCTGTGTTCTGGTGGGTGAGACTGGATCTTGTCTTTCTGGTGGGCAGGGCCGCATCTGGTGGTGTGTTTTGGGGTGTCTGTGACCTTATTATGATTTTAGGCAGCCTCTCTGCTAATGGGTGGGGTTGTGTTCTTGTCTTACTAGTTGTTTGGCATGGGCCGTCCAGCACTGGAGCTTGCTGGCCATTGGGTGGAGCTGGGTCTTAGCATTGAGATGGAGATCTCTGGGAGAGCTCTTGCTGATTGATATTACATGGGGCCAGGAAGTCTCTGGTGGTCCAATATCCTGAACTCAGCTCTCCCACCTCAGAGGCTCAGGCCTGACACCAGGCCGGAGCACCAAGACCCTGTCGGCCACACGGCTCAGAAGAAAAGGGAGAAAAAAAGAAAGAAAAATAATAATAATAAAAAATAAATAAAATTATTAACATAAAATGAAATAATAATAATAAAAAAAAAGGAGAGAGCAGCCAAACCAATAAACAAATCCACCAATGATAACAAGCAGTAAAAACCCCAAGTCTACAGTTGCTCCCAAAGTCCACCGCCTCAATTTTGGGATGATTCGTTGTCTATTCAGGTATCCCACAGATGCAGGGTACATCAAGTTGATTGTGGGGATTTAATCCGCTGCTCCTGAGGCTGCTGGGAGAAATTTCCTTTCTCTCCTTTTTTCGCACAGCTCTTGGGGTTCAGCTTTGGTTTTGGCCCCGCCTCTGCATGTATGTCACCCTCAGGCATCTGTTCCCACCCAGACAGGATGGGCTTAAAGCAGCAGCTGATTAGGGGGCTCTGGCTCACTCAGGCCGGGGGTGGGGGGGGCGGGGAGAGAAGGATACGGTAGTTATAACTGGAATGCAGGGTGAGCCTGTGGCGGCAGAGGCCGGCGTGATGTTGCAACAGCCTGAGGCGCGCCGTGCGTTCTCCCGGGGAAGTTGTCCCCGGATCACGGGACCCTGGTAGTGGCGGGCTGCACAGGCTTCCGGGAGGGGAGGTGTGGATAGTGACCTGTGCTCGCACACAGGCTTCTTGGTGGCTGCAGCAGCAGCCTTAGCGTTTCATGCCTGTCTCTGGGGTCCGAGCTGATAGCCGCAGCTCACGCCTGTCTCTGGAGCTCATTTAGGCCGTGCTCTGCCTTCTGTGGCAGACAGGGAAGGAATCCCCTCTCCTCACGCACACCGAAACAATGGTCTCTTGCCTCTTAGGCAGGTCGAGACTTTTTCCCCGGACTCCCTCCCAGCTACCTGTGGTGCACTAGCTCCCTTCAGGCTGTGTTCACACAGCCAACCTCAGTCCTCTCCCTGGGATCTGACCTCCACGTCTTACTCCTCTGCCATCTTGAAGGTCTCTCATCACTCCCATTCTTAACACCTTCAACAGGTCCCCGTTGTTGCCAGAAAATGTCAATTTCCTCATTGAGGAAATTTAAAACTTTGTGACTCACTGCTGCCCAAGGAGCATGCCCTGCCCTCAACAATGTGAAACCTATTCTAATTCCCTGTGTGGGCCGAGCCTCTCACCCTGTATTCGTTCCAGCTGCTCCCTCTGCTTGAAGTGTTCAACCCCTTTCCCTTCCTTCTCTACCCACCAAGTGCCTCCCTAACCAGCCTCGGGGTGGGGGGGGGCCAGGAGGTTCCCATCTTGTGTGTATCTCTACAATAGCGCTGTTCCATTGTTTTCTCATTGGTCATTCATCTGTCTGCCCTAGAGATGCTCCGAAGACTAAACAGTGTCTTTTTCAACTCAGTGTCTCTAGTTCTCGGTACAATTCCTTGCACGTAGTAGCGGCTCAATTAAATTTTAGTTTTAAAATGAGTGATCTCTTTCCTACCCTCTTCAATCCCAACCCATTAAGCTAGAATTAATCTTTCCTCTGCTCTTCAGCACTTTCTTGCATTTGATTTTTAGCTGTTATCACAATCCAACCTTCATTAGTTATATGTGTACAGCTGTTATAGCCCCTCCTGGGTTATAAACTAACTGTTCAGGAACACTGGAACTAATTTTTGTTTAATTAATTAAACATTCCACCCTCATCCCCACACTACCTAGAATGATGCCTCTCACAGGGAGATTCTAATAGAATTAAGAGCACAGGCTTTGGGATAAGACTGGCATTTGATTCTTGGCTTCCAGGCCTGTGTGGCCTTGTCCAGCCATTTTACCTCTAAGCTTTTTTCTCCTTTTTTGGAAAACGGGGATGAGGATGGGGATGCCTGTTTCATAGCGTTATTGAAGGAGTTAAATGAGCACAGGGCTTGCCGCTGATCAAGGGCTCAACAAAGGCAGCTGTGATCATTAGAGGTCCTGTGCAGAATTTCTCAAATTTGTGTGAAGTTCTGTCCCTTTTAAAGGAGAAAATTTTTCCTAAGATCCCTTAGAACACATGTGCAAAGACATCGACTTAAAAATAAGTTGTATCTTTATAAATGGTGTCAGAACTTTTGTAAAGCTTACCATACGATTGAAAAGTCAAAATTCAAGCAATTGTTGGAGAACTTGCAGAAGCTCAGACTGTGTCCACAGACTCTAATGGAGGAGCCTTTGTTTACTAAGTGGCCTTGGGGCAGAACCAAAGGCAGAGGCAGGCAGAGCAGTTTCCCTCCAGAAGGCATTCATCGTGTTGGTCTGCAGAGCTGGGAGCCCTTTGTTCTTCCCGTGGGGGGAGGGGGGAGACTAGGGAGGAGGAGCCAAAAGGCCAGTGGTTTGTCCTTGGCGACTGTAGCCGGCTGTGGGGCTGGCCAGTGGGAGTGAGTGACCTCCCACCAGAGCCCTGGAGCCAGCAGCACCTTGCAGAAGACTGAGTGGAGATGAACTGTGGACAGAGGCAGAAAGAAGTCCAGGGAAAATGATTTAACTCAGAAATCTTTTATCTGCAGCAGATGGGAAAAATCACCTAGTCAAGAGAGGGTCATCCAAGCCAAGAAGAACCACGGCAACTAAATATAAAGCCAGACCCCACTCCTTCCTGGCCCCAGACCGGGCAGGGGCTGAGGAGCCTTTGGGGTCTGCTGCACTGCTGGTCGCTAAAGGCACTTCTCAACCCCACGCCGCCCAGGACACACTCCTTCCCTCCCCTCTCCCCTAGCAGAAGGCGGTTTCCAGGACTTACCCTGGCCACAGACCCAGCGTGGAAACATCGAGAGATTCTCAACTTTCACTTCAATGAGATCTCGAGAGCTCCCTCCCCACCAGCAACATATGGCAGCTTCTCCCACACAGTCAGACAGGCCTCGGCCTCTGTAGTAAACAGACCAACCACGCACCATTCCCCGTCCCCAAAACCTAAATAAAAGTCTAAATGATCAAGACAGCGACTGGCAGACTCATTCTGCGAATGCAAACAGAGATCATTTTACATTCGGAATGAATCTGCAGAGGGCAGCGGCCTCTCCAGGCTCTCTTTTCTCAATCAGAAGAGGCTATCAAGTTTGGAATGCTTTTTTCCTCCTCTCAGGAGACTTTGGAAGGAGTACAGAGGTGAAGCCAAGCCTAGCTCCCTAAAACGTCCCCAGTAGCAACTCTGCAGGGGCAGACAGTGCCCTTGTCCTACAGCAACCGAATGTGACACAGCTCCTGGGAGCCCTCCTTCCGCCAGCTGTCAGATCGCCCGTGACAGCACTGGCAGAGGCAGGAAATACCAGGTTCAGAACGCTGGCAATGTTCTGGATTAGTGGAAAACTAGCTCTGTTCCAAATCACTGCAGTGTAGACCACCATCTGAACCTGAAAGAGAAACTCCGCTGTTGGCCCAGAGCCCAAAGGCCTACGCAGAGCTCCCTTGTCTTCTATTTTCTTCTACCCCTCCTTTAACCCCCTCCCTCCTCCCTTCCCCACTGGAAATTGGAACAGTTTTCCAGAGGCCTATTTGTGATGTGTGCCAGAGGTCTAAGTCTGATTTCTAGGAACCGTCCCAAGAAAATGATCTGTTTTGTTTTGTTTATATCTGTGTGTTCTCTTTGGAGTGTTATTTGTAATAAACATAAAATGACCCAACAGTAAGGGACTGAGTAAATGACAGTATCCTTGTACACTAGAGTACCATAAAATCTGGGGGAAAAAATATGGGGAAAACCCCTGCTATGCTGGGAATTTTTTAAAAGCATTTTCCAAAACATTATTTCCACATATTGTCAATGATATAAAGACAGAGGAAAACAAAAATATGTACAAAAGAGGACTGGAGAGTTATGTTGTCGTGTGGTAGGTATATGGATAATTTTTTTTTCTTCTTTGTACTTCTCAATTTCTCCACAATTAACATGTATTATATTTTAATCAGGTGTAAAAAGCAATAAATTGTCCATCTTTCTAAAACACAGACACATAGTTTTACCTAATACACATATTTGTAGAGCAAACATCTTATCGTTTTGTCCTCTGAGAAGAGCCAGAGTTGGAAAGGGCAGAAGACACAGGGCAGGTGATGAATCAATGAAAGAATTACTGGTCGGTTGGTCTGGCTACATAATTTGTAGGGCCCAGTACAAAATGAAAGCGAGGGGGCTCCTTTTTCAAAATTAAGAATTTCAAGACAGCAATAGCAGAGCCTTAAACCAAACATGGGGCCCTGTGTGACTGCAGGGGTCACACGACCAGGAAACTGGCCCCAGTCATTAGCCTGGAGCAGGACACAATGGCCCAGCAGGTGAGGGCTTGCAGGTGGGCAGCAAGCCAGGAGGAGTTGCCAGAAGGTCCCGCTGCTTCCTCACCTGTTGCTGAACAGACTTCATTCTTCATGAGTCCAGCTTCTCAGCAATCAACCTCTGGAACAGTGGCATACTTCATCACATACATGCAAATCGGAAGCCAGCGAAGATGACTTGAACCCTGGATCATAACCTCTTCTTCTTTTTTTTTTTTTTTTTTTTAAGGTAACTGCTTATTTATTCCATTTTAAGGATACCAGAGGGACTTCCCTGGTGGCACAGTGGTTAAGAATCCAGTTAAGAATCCGACTGCCAATGCAGGGGACACAGGTTCGAGTCCTGGTCCGGAAAGATTCCACATGCCACAGAGCAACTAAGCGCGTGCGCCACAACTACTGAGCCTGCGCTCTAAAGCCCGTGAGCCACAACTACTGAGCCTGTGTGCCACAACTACTGAGCCCACGTGCCACAACTACTGAAGCCAGCGCACCTAGTGCCCGTGCTCCGCAACAAGAGAAGCTAACACAATGAGAAGCCACCGCAACGAGAAGCCTGCACACCGCAACAGAGAGCAGCCCCCGCTCGCCTCAATTAGAGAAAGACCCACACAGCAACGAAGACCCAACGCAGTCAAAAATAAAATATAAATAAATAAATTCATTAAAAAAAAAAAGCATACCAGAAAGATGCCAAGCCGTCTTCTACCCTGAAATTAATGACAGTCCCTACTGAGAATAGAAAGTGGAATTTTTTAAAACAGCAATTTCTGATTGTTTTCTCTCCAGAATCATCAAGAACCCCTATTTGCACAGTTTCATGGTCTTTTTCTGGTCCAAGTCCCCCCCCCCCTTTTTTTCCCAATCCTTTTATTTTGAGAGCAGAGAGGAAATTCATTAACAAATTCACTACAGAGCATTATTCATTCCACATGTCTCACTCAGAGGTTTTTAATATCAGGAGTTACAGTAAATCACCCCTGAGTTGTGATCCCATGAATCTAACGAGGTGCACAGAGCAGCATCCCTGCTAATGACCAAGCGAAGGCAAGGCTGGAAGAAAGCGTGTTGATTCCCCTTCTGGGGCGGGGGGGGGGGGGGGGGGGCGGGCTGGCGGCGGGCAAACTCATTGGATTAAATTATGTGCAAAGCAAATCTCTCCCTCTGCAGTCAGTTGCAGCAGCCGCCTGCTGCAGAAATGCAAACAAATCAGATTCAAACCACAGCCAGACACCTGCCTGAGACAGAGCTCGTGAAAAATGGATGGGGAGCTGCTCAGGCAGAAAAGCACACACTAACTTCTTCCTCTAACTTCTCCAGGAGACTTCGCCAGGTCAGAGGTGGGTGGGGCAGGGCTTCAGTTCTACCCCTCGCCCCAGTGGCCAGAAGAACCCCTCTCGTTTTCTAAGATATGGCACATGGAGCTTTGACCCATGGCCAGCCATTCCAAGGCCTTTGAACCTCTTCCCTCATAACTTTTCTTCTTTTTTATCTTGCTGAAAACTGGAACAAAATCTGAATGTTGGAAAATATTATGAGGGGCATGTATTCCACTCCTCTAACACTTGCATCCTCTGTAAAACCCCACCCAACATTCATCCAGACTTTGCTTGAACACCTCCAGAAACGGGGAGCTCACTACCATCACAGGTAACGCAAAACATTCTGGCACAGGGCTGACTGTTCTTCCCTTTGTTAAGTGGAGCTCCCTCTCTTTGTGTAACTTACCTCACCTCTATTGAGAGCCTTGTTCTACATTTTTGGGCCGGATAAAACAACTATTATGATGACCTTTCTGATATTTGAAGAGAGTGTTCTTACTTCCCATAGGTCTTCTTTTCAGTGGGTGTTAACTACACCAGTTCCCACTGATCTTGGCCTGTGACAGCCTCTTGGAGGCTCAATTTTTTTGCTTGTAAAATGGGGATAATAACATCAACTTTTCAGGATTGTGGTTGGGATTAAAAAAGAATGCATGCAAAGCATCTCACAGGAGGCTAGCACACAGTAGGTGCCTAACAAATAGTAGCAGCTCTAATTATCCTCTTCACTTAGGACAGAAAAGAACATTGCTTCTCGGACCTGACCACAGCAGAGCGGCCGGACTGTTTCCCCTCCTTTCCTGCTAACGCTGTGCTTCTATTCATTCAGCCTAAGGAGTATCATCTTCGCGGGCAGCCATACCACACACACAGCACCTACTAACATAAACCTTATATCAACCAAAACCCTGAAGTCTTTTTGCTTTAAGCCTATCATGCAATTAAAGATGGTTGTGAAATAGGAAGATGCCTGTCAAGTGCACAGAGTAAAGGATCAAAAAAAAGTGAGGAGCTGTGAGCTGTTAGCAGTGGACAAACATCGTCCAGGCGGAGGAGGATAAGGGGACGTTGGCCATGAGGCGACCCGCTGTGGACCCCGGCAGTTTCAGCTGGCCCTCACTTCCCAGCCATGTATCTCCGCCATCTCTCGCTGCCTTCATGCCAAATTCCCTTTAGCGCTGGCTATTTCCCCTCTTCTTCCTTCTCAAACTCGGAGCTGCTTCCCAGCCCTTCACCCTCACCTTCCCAACAAGGCGGGGATCCTTTCTAAAGCCAGCTCTCTCCATGTCACTCGGTATCTCGTCTCCTCGCTCCTCTCCGAGAAGCCTTGTCCCTTCTCCTCCCCAGACGTCTGTCCTCATCCTAAATAGGCTGGTTCTCTCTCTCCATCACACCGTCAGCCTCTGCCCGGACGCCTATCTTTCCCCTTCTGGAAACAAACACTGAGGAGAATGAGGAATGGAGCAGCTACACCACACACACTGCTCACTTCGAGGAGTCCTAGCGCCCGGTGAAGCTGAAGACGGACGTACCGTGACGCACAGCTTGCCCCGCTTCTGGGCTCTGTCGAGGACCCTCCCGCGTGGGCACAGGGAGGCCTGAGCAAGGATGCCCCACGCTGTACATAAGAGTGAGAAGTGGAAACAACCCGCAGGAGGGGAGGGTCATGGCTTATGAATACAACGGTAGTTAAAATGAAGGAACCAGAGCTCTATGATCATCCTGGGCAGTCTCCAAAATAATGCTGGGGTTTAAAAAGATTGCATACATGTATTTATAGGAGATACCTTTTAGGTGAATTTTGAAACATACAAAAGAATTCTACAAGCTGCATTGGTACAGATATGTGCAATAACCATGTTGTTTTAAACGCAAGGGGATGATAATAACTGAAGGATGGTAATTACCTGTGAGGAGGGAAAGAGGCCAGTGAGGATGGGAAAGGGGAGGGTTAGCCAAATCTGTAAGCTTATATGTCTTTTTTTTTTTTTAAAGAAAGAAAGAAAGGTCTACAGCAAGCATCAGAAATGTTAACATTTTAAGTCTGAGCTTAAAATGCTGAACCATGGTGGTTCATGGTTGCCAATTATATTATTTTCTGTACATTCAAAATATTTCATAATTAAAAATATATTTTTAAAAAAAACCTTCCCGGGTGAGATGTGACAGGGTGAGAGAGTGTCATGGACATATATACACTACCAGATGTACAATAGATAGCTAGTGGGAAGCAGCCGCATAGCACAGGGAGATCAGCTCTGTGCTTTGTGACCACCTAGAGGGGTGGGATAGGGAGGGTGGGAGGGAGGGAGATGCAAGAGGGAAGAGATATGGGAACATATGTATATGTATAACTGATTCACGTTGTTATAAAGCAGAAACTAACACACCATTGTAAAGCAATTATACTTCAATAAAGATGTTTTAAAAAAAAAAAAAAACCTTCCCTCCACCCTGCTTCTCTTTCTCCCTCCCGTCTCCTGCCCACCCCGGCTGCCTGTTGAGCACCCAGTTTCTTCAGTGAGCAGCCTTGTTTCACGGCCTCCCCTCCCCTCGCTGACTTGTGCTCCACGGCGAAAGCCTCCCAGCCCCGCTCCAGCTCTTTACCTTGTCTTCCCGACCTCTCTGCATGTCTGAGGGTCCTGCCTGCCCCCTCCTTCTTGGTCCATCCTCCTCTCTCGGATTTAGAGATGAGGACTTTTCCTAGTTCTACTCAGTCTCTCTCCTACACTGGCTTCTCTTCATTCTCCCAGCCCCTGAGTATGCGGTGATGCCGCCTTGAACCTCAGAACTTTTCCATCTGTGCTGTCTCCCTCGTCAGTCTCATCCACTTTCATGCCATCACCTCAGTGACAAAGGTCAAGGGCATGACCTTTGGTACAAGAGCCAGACAGACTTTGGTACAATTTCTGGCTCTACCGCGTTCTAGGTGTTTGACCTTGGACAAACTGTGTATTTCAGCCTCAGTTTCCTCATCTGTAAAATGGAGACATCAGTCTTAATCTGCAGGGTTGTTGTACTGTTAGCTCAATAAATGTTAGCAATTACTTGCACAGCTTCAACAAGTTTACCTCGACTCAAAAGAGCTCCCTCAGCAATATGGCCTGATCGGGGTTTTTTAACTTTTATTTCCCTGTGCACCCTTAGAGGAAATTTATATTCCCATGAAACTAACCTAGTAGCTCTTTCCTGAATGCACTTGTGCCTGACTATCTCTACACCTGGGGTCGTGCCAGTCCCCCTCCTGGAGCACCCTCTCCGTCCAGCCCTTCCTCTGAGGCCACCTCAAGTGCTACCACTTGATGGTGCCTCTTCAAAGGCCCCTCCTTGGAGTACGACCGACCGCTTCCTCCTTGGAATTCTCATGAAGCACCCCTCTCTTAAGGCACTTATCCTAAACTCCTCAGGCAGTGGGTAGTAGAGGGAAACGCATGCCTGTCTTATCACCCTACCCTTGGCCCCCTCCCACTGCCCCACCCCAACTAAGTAGCCAGTTTCTGAGGCACGGAAGTCATTACCATGCCTTCTCAGCCCCCAGCACAAAGCCTGGCTCTCATTAGATGCGTTGGGAATCATTGTTTTGAAGGCTGAAACAGCTGCATTTGTGCCGTGTAGGGTGAGTGCCAAAGGCTCCGTAAACAGTGCTGCTGTTTATTATTTCTGTGGGTGGCAGGGCCCGGAGGTGAGTGCCCTGCAGAGGCTGCAGCCCAAGGCAAAGGTGAATTCGAGGGAGAATCCAGTGAGACTTGCTCCAGGGCACGCAAAGCTGGCAACAAGGTCCTGTTCCCAGGAGACTTGCGAAGAAAACTGTGTGCAAAAATAAGGAGAACTGGCCTGGGTTCTGGCTGCTGGCCATCCCATGAGGGAAGCTGCTGCTTCGGGGAGAGCTTACACCTGTGCAAACTCCCAGTGTCCGGGGCACTCGCCTCTCAAGCTCATGGAGAACGAGCTTGGAAGGAGAGGACAGCCCTGGACTCTCCTTCCTCCCTTTGTGCCTTCCTGCCTTTTCCTCTCCCTGTTCTCCTCAAACATCCACTGAACCCGAGAAGTAGGTACCAAAGCTATGAAGAGGAAGTCACTGTCTCCATTCTCAAGGGGCTGAATCCTCCCAGAAAGGGAGAGTTTCACAGTCTAGTCTGGGGAGATGGGTCCATTAACAAACAATGACATAGAGCAAGACATAATGACATGGGTGCTGGAGCCGGGAGAGACCCTGGGGCAAGGAGGTCAGTTGGGAGCCTCCTGCAGTGGTCCAGCTGAGTGATGATGACAGCGGTGGCAATGGTGTGCAGAGCGGTCCTGATGGGTGTCCCTCCAGCCAGGCTGAGGACCCTCCAGAAGTTGACCATCCCCCACTGCAGGAAAGGCTTGGGTAGAAGGTCCTCCTATAGCACAAGCCCTACCGCACTGCAGTGTGGTTCCTATTGATTCATCTTTTTAAACCACCAGTCCAGGAGCTGTAAAGACATGTCCATGACTGTCTTATTCACTGTTGTGAAGAAGCACTTAGCACATAGTAAATACTTCACCAATATCCATTACATTTTTCATTAATCAATTGTCTGTCCAAGTTGGCTTTGACGTTGAAGGGTCCCCACAGATGCTGCCTCTCACACGGGCTCCTTTCAGACTTCAACATCCCTCAGTGACCTTCCTAGACGCGGATGTGCGTCTCACCCACAGATTTGCTTCCTGCTCTATAACTAGGCATTGGGTCTCATTCTACACAGTCATGGTGTTCTGACTTTGCAGTCTGAACACCATCTCTGACTTTGCATTTTCTGCCTGCTGATGACCACTCACAGCGATTCAATCCCATAACAGGGTCCAGGTTCCATAGGTGTCATATCCCCTTTTTGAGTCTGATATACCTACAAGTTTCTTTTGTTTGTAATAATCAACTTTCCTAATGATGACTTTTCATTTGTGCAGCATCCCTTTGCTCCTTCTTGCTGGACGGGCTCCTCAGCCTGTCCCATTCCTTGGCTGCCCGAAACCCAGCATATACACAAGACACTCTACATTGACTCTTAACTGAGTAATCTGAGCAGTGAGTACTTGTGTGGCTTTATGATTTACAAAACACTTTCACATGCATTATCTCATTTTAGTCATCACACTGCCCCTGTGAGGAAGATATGAATATTGTTGTTCTCTTACAGATGAGGAAACTGAGATCACACAGGCAGAAAAGAGCTGAACTACAGCTTGAACCTCAGATGTCTGCTCTGTGCCCTGCCACTGCCCTGTCCTCAGGGAGAGGGTAAGCCAGGCTGATCTTTTCCAGACCATGAATCAGTAAGTGTTGAGCTGCCTCCTTTGCCCTCATTAAAAACTCACAGAACATAAAATCTCAATATGTGGCTGATAATTTGTCTGCAGTTTACAGGCTTTCAAATGAATAGTGAAGTCTGTTTAAATGAGATTACTCCTACCTCAATTTAAAATCCAGTGATAGGGACTTTCCTGGCGGTCCAGTGGTTAGGACGCTGCGCTTTCACTGCTGTGGGCCCAAGTTCAATCCCTGATTGGGAACTAAGATTCTGCAAGCTGCGAGGTGCGGCCAAAAAAAAAAAAAAAATCCACTGATAAAACAAACATTTCCCCTATGTCTCCCCTTACCTACTTAATTATTAAGCTAGTGTTTCTAGTTTACATCTTTAAAGCTTCCCCTAGATAGCTAAACAGTATACAACAGTAAAAAGTATTTCACCTCCATCAGGACTAAGGAGAGCTGGAAAGGACAGAGAGAGGAAGAGAAGGGAATTTCTAGGTCATAATCAGGAATGAGAGGAGAAATCCACATCTGTGTGTTTACATCCCCTCTGCTGGGAGGGAAAAATGCTCAAGAATCCAGGTCATTGGGTAGAGATTCCAGGGGGTAGAAACCATTGAATCCTCAGTCACTGCCAGCATAAAACATGCACCTGCTTCACAAGTCACTGAGTAAACTGATCACACCATGCTAGAAGGCTCTGGAAGTGTACAGTGAGTTAGAAAATACTTGCATGACTTGAGGGTCCTAGACCAGATGACATTAAGGCCTCTTCCAGATTAAAATAGGCTATGCTTCTAGTCTGTGGAATACTCTGCCACACTCTTTGTGATGCCAGTAAAGGTACCTGGCCTGTGTGCCAACTTTACATCTTTCAAAGCCCTTTAACTCTTGTTCTGTCCCAGCCTGAGTGGACAGCCAATTAGAAACAGTGAGGGAGATTTCTCAGAGTGGATCCAAAGGCTACAAGGTAAACTGACAGGTGACAGTGCGGGAGGAGAGAGGAGACACACGAAGAAGAAAAGCACCATAGCCACATCCTACACAGCATAATTGGTTCTGAAGGCATCAGGGCACAGAAGCACAGTACAGTAATTGATGTTGATAACCCTGAGTCATCGAGAGGTTAAATCATAGACATGTCACTGCGAGCTGACTGCTCAGCTCATTTACAAAATATTTGTTGGACACCCAGTATGCGCCTAACTCTGTCTGTATCCCCAGGATAGAAAGATGAATAAGGTATGGTCCCTGCCCTCAAAAGGCTCTCTGGACTTCACTTTCTTCAATTGTAAAATGAGGGAGCTAAACTCAGTGACTCCTAAGATTCCTTCCTGGAGGTCCTAAAAGGTTTATGCATTACGACTTGAACTTCCACAGTCCTACGAGATGGTAATCCAGGTGACATAATCCTATTTTGCAAATGAGAACTGAGACTCAGAGAGGTTAGCATCTGACTCAAGGTCACACAGTTAATGAGGAGCAAAGCCGGGACACTCAGCCACATGAACCAGTGACACTGAAATAGAAAGGTCTTCTTCCTCCCACCCCTGTGCTCTCACCACACTGTCTTCCTTCCTCCAAAAGGGCAAGCAGACTAGATGGAGAACAGCTCACTTGACACTTGACAGCTGCCTGGATTTACAGGCCTGGAATACAATATTCAGCAGCCACAAAACAAAAATCATGTGCAGTTGGACAGTAATAAATATCTGTAAGACCAAGTGCAACCAAAACAGCATCGAAGGATCTGGCAAAGTCAACAGCAAGATCAACAGCAAGATAAATCCAAAAAGTCAGTAGTGATGGCTACTAGGAACACATGCTGAACAACTAGAATATCTCTGAGAGAGAAAACGTGGTAGAAGGAAAAAGGCAGCTTGGGAGCACTATATTTAAAAAGAAAAGAAAGAAAACCAAACACCAAACACACACATCACTGCTGGTGGAGTTGGTACAGGCACAGAGGAAAGGTGGGGATGTTCCCACCCAGCCTGCTTTCTTCCCTCACCCCCGGCACAGGACACCTGTCAACCCCGCTGTTACTGATAATGTACAGATTATGGTGGGAAACAGGTGTCCTGCCTTCTTGTAGACAATGTACAAGTGGAGAGAGAAGGCTGCCAGAGAGCCACTGGATCAAGACAGAGGGTTGATCACCAAACAGATGATCAGCAGCGTACTGTCCAATGTGAGACAGCAATCACAGTCCTGGGAGTGAGCGTGTAGTGAGCAACTTTATTTTTCTGGATGCTCTGCTAGGTATTTTATACACACTAGTGCACCCATCCCTCACAACAAGTCTTTGACGCTCAGACTCTCAGAGAATTGGTTTGCCCAGGATTACCTGGCCAGCGAGTGGCTGAGCAACGATGTGAGCTCAGCTTGTGTTCAGAGCTCCAGCTCTTCCCGCTCCTCCACACAGCCTCCAAGACTAGGTTCTGGCCCCACTACACTTATTAGCTCTGCAACCTTAGACGAATCATTAAATCTCTTATAATCCTCGGGTTCCTGAGAATAGCCTGTCTCACAGAATTGTTGTAAGGATCCGAGGAGATAAAAAGCATGAGCATTTCTTAATCTGAAAAGACTCCTGCAATCAAGATGATATTGATAACAATAACAATAATAATACTTACTGAGCACCTACTATGTGCCAGACACCGGTTTACTGCTTTACAGGGATTACCTCGCTTAATTCTCACAGCAATCTGTGGAATTGGTATTCTCTACATCATACATAGATGAAGAAACCAAGGCTCACAGAGAAGTAACTTGGTAGCTAGTGGCAGGGCCAGGGTGGGAACAGACTTAACTACCCCACAACCCCTGCTGTGAACCAGATGCTGAACAACAAAGGTCTTCCCACTGCCTTCCTTCCATAGTTTTATTGCCTTCCTCCCCCGTGGCCACAGGGCTTAGCTGTGCTGGCCTACTTTGAGACGTTCCCCTTAGATGTAGGAGCTAGAAATCGTCACTGTGAGAAGGCCAACACGTTCTGCAGTTGAAGAGAGACTGCTTTCTGTTTTTATCTGTAGCTTGTCTTTGTCCAGCTGAATTGAAAAATGCCACCAAGAACATTTACTGCTTGCTGGTCTGAGTTAGGCCCTGAGTTAGGAGACAAATCTGCCCAGAGTTCCAAGGGTTCACAGTCTCCTGGGGGAGCACGATACAAGTATTTATTGAGTCCCGTCTCTGAGCCAGGCTCTGGGTTAGGCTCTGGGGACACAAAGATGAGCAAGACACAACACACTGTGGTACCGGCTCCAACTGGAATACACACAGGGTAAATCAGGGCCCAGAGGAAAGGCCCCTGACCCTGCCAGGTGGGATTGAGAACAGCCAGAAAAGCCTCCCAAAGGAGGTGGGGCTTGAGAGCTACATTCTGATTGCCTGCACTGCTAAAGAGTTGGCATATACCATCTCTAATCCTCACAGCAACAATCCTGTTTGGCAGATATTATTACCTTATAGATAAGGTATTAAGTAACTTGCTCAAGGTATCAGAGCAGTAAGTAGCAGAGGTAGACTCTCACACCAGGCGCTCTGACTCCAAGCTTGCCAGACCCTAAAGTTATGTCAGGTTGCCTCAGAGAACACTGTGCTACAAGCTGCAATGGAGAAAGAAACACCACACCATGAGGGGCCAGAACAGGAGAGGGTAACCGAGCTGCCGTCTGTGAGGTGTTGTGGAGGATGAATGGTGTGGCGGGCCGTGGTACAATGATTCAGGACAGGCCTGCGCAGATTCTTCATTATTCTAGTGAGTCCTCTAGGTCATGGGCAGGGAGGAACACTCTAAAGGCTGAAGACCATGTGCCCAACCGTCCAGCAGATGGGGTGATTTTTTTGGTGGGAAGGTAAGGTGTAGATGAGGAGTTGGATTTGGGTTGTAGGAAACAGAAACCTACTCATATTAACTTGAGCAAAAAAATAAACACAAACAAACAAGAAAAGGGAGTATTTAGTTTAAGGATTCAGGCATTTTGTAGAACCCAAGGGCTAGCAATGTACTGGGACCACAGGAGAGCTGGTTTGAGATCAGACATGCACACTGGCCCTGATCAGTCACCCCTCACTCCTCTCCTGTCTCTGCTTCTGTCTGGTGTCTCCTCATCCTTTTCCCTCTGCAGTCTGGCTCTCACTGTCTCTCCGTAGCAGGGCAAAAGATGCTTCCAGACACTCTCTCAGACCTAACATCTCTGATCTGCAATTCTAAATCCCCAGGAGAGAGAATCTGATTTGTTCCCCTTGGGCCACACGGCTATGGATGGGAAGGAAGGGTGTCCATTCTCAGAGAAGGTGGAGCTGGGGAGGCTGGAGGTCATGATCCCAGAGGTGAGGCTGGAGTGTTCTGGAGATGTGTCCAACTCCAGATATAGTCAGACCCATGTTCTGGAGAGAGGGTGCTGAGAGGTCTTCGTTTTTACTTTCTCCTTCTGCCCTTTAAAGTAACACACTGGCTTCCACATTTATAATTCTTCTGTGGAGTTATTAAATCCATAAATAAAGATTTAATCTTTTAAGCTCTGCATTGTTGAGAGCAGAAGTTAAAGGGCAGGCAGAGGAAAGCTTACCAGCCTTGGTGGCCGGGGGTAGCAGAGGAAGACGCGTCCAGGCTGCTGGGGCAGAGGAGCAGGAGAGGCTGCAGCTGCAGAGAGGGGCTAAGGGCGGAAGGACGGCCCCTGCCCTCTGGCTGAAGGACGAAAAAGGCCCTCCTGGAGCAGAGACCGCATTGCCGAGGCAGCCACAGGGAGGCTAAAGAGACCAATCCTGCAGGCTGGGAGAAATACCAGAACAGTCTCAAGAGCTCTCAAAATGGGCATGTTTTGACCTAAAGCAGGGAGAGAAATGAGGAGCAGTAGAAGGGGATGCTTCCAGGCGTCTCAGGGAAGGGCGCCTGTACAAGGAGAGGGATGAGAAGGAATCCAGAAAATCTGAGACTGGAGGAGGAGGAAGAGGGAAAGGCCTCTGGTTCCTGTTTAGCTCAGAGCCCGATTCCAGAGGAAGCACTGACAGCTGAATCAACAACTTCATTCCTTATATATCTCTGCCCCTCTCCCTCCACCACCATCTGGGGCTCTGACAACCTTGGCTCAGGTTCCTTGATGAAAATGACAAGGTGAACACGTTCGTTTCTCTCATGGGCAGACACAAAGACCAGCACCAGGGAGGAAAGGCTATTGAAAACAAGGAGGAGAGCTGGGAAGTTAGGGTGGGAAATTCTGAGGGCAGAGTAGGGGTAAAGGGAGCCCTCTCAACCCTGCCTTGTGGTAGAGAGGCAATGCCTGGACCAAAGATCTGGCAGACAGCTGTCCCCACAGCAGCGGCCCTTCCTGCTTCTTGACGCTATTCCCAAAACCCCATCCCTGGCTTTTACTGTCTTAGGGCCGGGTGTTGGGGGCAGACGTGGAACTTCTCTTTGGACTCTTAGCGCCTTTTTACCCCATAGGGCCTCTGCTTTCCACTGTCTGCCCACTGTCAACTCAAACCAGAGGTCATAACCTGTTTCTGTCAAGTGACATGTTATGGAGGGTCTGAGAAGGAGCAGTGAGGCTGCTTTTTGATGATAGGATTCAGCCATGGAGGCTCTCTCCTTGAGCAGCAGATAATTAAGCTTAATGAATTTGGACAGTTCACTGGATCTGCCCACACAGTTCCACTCACCTTCTAAAACGCTTCCAAAATAGCACTAGCTATTGTACACAAGCCAAAAAGAAAAACAAAAAGGAAAAAGTAGTAAGTGACAAGGCCCCAGAGATTTCTGCCCTTTCAGGAAAGTCTGAGTGAACTTTTCCAAAGAAATTTTAAGCAAGAAAAAAAAGCTGCGTCTTCCCTCATTGAGGAACCAGGGGAAAAAAGATGCCACAAAGACAGGCACACAAGTTGTGAGGTGGAAGGACCCGGTGTTAGTACTCATTCCTCACACTGATGTCATTTACACACAGAGTCTCCGAGCTATTCCCTCCTCAGGGTCGTCAAAAAGCCGTTTCTGGCAACTGGTGCTGGATCAAGATGCCTCTGCAGACGGGGCCTCACCCTCTCACCCAGTGGTGTCACACTAAGGAGACGAGCTCCCCCCATGTGTGCACGTGCCCACACACCCCTCCTCGGGGCCTGGCCCCCTCTTGCCCAGGCCTCCACCGAGAGCTCCCTCCCTCCTCCACGCCCCCCTCAGCGAACCGCGCGCTGCTAGAGCCAGATGTTCCGTGGGCAGACCCCTCTGTGGGCTGACAGGGGGTGATTACTGCTGCCAGCCCCATATTAGAGAGAACTGAATGGGAGCGAGCCTCCACCCGCCCAGGCTCCCCACAATAGCGCCTTTGTGAGGTGCTTCACTGCCTTTCATTTCCCCTGCCTCGCCAACCTACGTCAGGAGCAGCTCTGCCAGGGGAGGGAAGAAAAGAAGACAAAAGGAGGATCACAGGGCCCTGAATGATCCACCCTACCCTGGGGGTGGGGGAGAGGGTGGGGGGAGAAGACCGGGTCCCTTTCCCCTGCCTGCCAAGGGGTAAATAACCAGGAGGACTCCCAGGGCTGCTTGAGGTCAACTTCACAGTCTAAGCAGTGGATCTTGTCCATCAGATGGCCTTGCTCCAGAGTGTTGGACATGAGGATGAGGCTGGAGCAGGGCCTGGTACAGAGCTCAGCAGATGCCTAGAGACTGGAGTCCAAAACCAAGGTCCCCTCCTCCTGTCCTTTCTCCCTTCTCCCTTCCCCAGATGGCCTTCTGCAATTGCAGCCCAGAGGCCAGAGTGCTAGGCAAGAAAGGGTTAAGTTTCCGGGACTTCTGGACAGACTTCAGCCAGGTTCCAGGACTGGGGTAGGTACGTGGGGGTGAGGAGGGTGGCGGGAGGGATGTGTTGGGAAACTGGGAAGACTAACATCTGGGACGTGGTCACTGCCCCTCCTCCTCGCCCAAACCGCAGACGCCGTGGCAGCAGGAAAATCAGAGCGGTTCAGACCAAGCGCGATTGTGCAACCTGGCCCTGGTGATGAGCCTGATGCTGGAGATGGGAGTGGGGTTCGGTCCTGGGGGCAGAGGCCACTTCAGAGGTGAGTCTTAAAGTTCTTACAGAACCCACACTCATTCAGGGCTCTGGTTTCCACATTCGACTTCAGTGTGACTAAAACCCATTGTCTGCATCAAAACCTCGGAGAATTGGAATTGGAAGCTATGCCCCTGGGCCCCAGTCTCGCGGCCGGAGGCGCGGTGCCGCTGGTGGTTCTGGGAGGGCTGCTGCGGAGGACGGTGGGCACCCCGGGGGCTTTCGCCCAGCCTCTGGAAGTGCTGGGATTCTGCCACCTCCCCAGGCACCTCCCAGTGAAGTCTGTAACTGGAGAAGCCCCTCTCGCTCGGCAAGGGAGCCCAGCCAAGTCCCTAATGCGGCTTAAGGAGCAGGGATGGGGCAGAGGAGAAGATGGACGATCACGGGGAGAAATCTGTTCTGAGGGCTACCCCAAACAAACACAGGCAAGGAGCAGTGGATTTTCCTTTTAATGCAAAACGCTGCAGTACAGAACGAGTCCCATCCTCCAGGGCACTGAAGGGAGAAGGGAGAGAGGGCAGAGTCTAACATCATCTCCTCCTAGCCCTCTCTCCCCTGACTCGCACTGAGGCAAGAAATATTCTGTTGCCTGTTCACTGGGGTTGCCCCCATATGTATAAGGGTCAGAGCTCTGGAGCTGGCTCATCTTTCACCGGCCTGAAATCTGTTGACATGGGGCAAGAGAGGAATGAACATTTAGGGCTTTCTCTCTTTTAGCTCTAAAAGGATTCCTCGAGATCTGGAGTCCCATGTGAAATGAAGGGGCAATGAGAATTTGGCTTCCATTGGCTGAAAATATGAGATGTGAATCACAACTTGCCCGGAATGAGGAGCAGGAAATTTAGTCGGGATATAAATGTATGGAGGTGAAAAAGATTCAAAAAACAAGACTAGCTCCCTCAAACTTCTTCCTCTTTCTTCCTCATCTCCAGCTTATAGACAATCTGGTAGCCATCATCCCAGGCGTAAAGCTGGCGCTCTCGGGGGTTATAGCGGAGACTGGCGTGGGCACCATATCGGCGGGGGAAATAAGGGAGTGCTGCCCTTTCGGGGGTCAGGGTGCCACTGGCATCAAAGGAGCACTGGATGCGGGCCCGACTGGCAGGGCGGGTATTATAAACAACGTATAGCGTCCCACAGATGACAAAGGCAGCCTCAGCGTTCTCTCTGGGACATGGTGTGTCCCACTGCTGCTCTGTGTCCAGTGTCTGTGGGTCTAACTTGGCCAGACACAAGTGCCTCTCGTCCTCCCGGGTGGCATAGACAGCCCAAAGGCCCTCCTCATCAGCCGCCAGGTCTATGTACGTGTCTGCCGTCAGCCCGTATGGGGGGATCAAACCCTCTGCTGGGAATACTGAACTGTCCACCACTGTTCGGTTTGCCAGGTGGAATTTGATGAGCTGCAAAGTGTTCTCCAACTCACCGCCCCCTCCAGGTCTTCCAGGGGGCCTCCGGGCATAGTAAAGAAAGCCACCATATACCAGCTGGCCCGTGCCTACCCAGGGGAAGGGCACCCGGACTCGGGAAGCTTTCCGGGCAGCCATGGCAAGGGTGAAGTCACGCAGCCTTGGGAAGACAAAGGCTGTGTCATTCTGGGTCCCATCTAACACGTAGATCTTCTCTGCTGGCCCCAGTGGATCCTTGGTCCACAGACCAGCTGGGCCACCAAACCGCTTCAGGATCTTCATTGATCTCACCTGAGAGATTGTGTAGCCACAGTCTGGTGGGAAAGGAGAAAAGCACAGGACAAGGAAAAACAGGCAAGAGTTAGATGCTCACTGCAGGAACCCCCCAGGGTGGGCTATTTGGAGAACAATGGGCCTTTGCCCAGTGGACGCCTCCACTCTTATGGAGGATTGGGAAAAAGAGCACCACAGAGGCCTGGGTCCCCAGAAACTCTCCTTAATGAACCTGATATTACAGAGATTTCCCTAAAACAGATTCTAGAAGATAGAGCCAAATGGACTGGAATAAGGAGAAAAAAGGGAAAGAACCAAGGAAGAATACAGGGGTCTGTTTCAGATCACTTACCTGTCACCATATCGTACTTCTCATTTCTTCTGCCCTTGCCTTTGGCCCCAGGGCCTCCAGTCACCTTCTCATCAACCTCTACACAGGGTAGGGCTGGGTTCTGGGTCTCTAGATAGTCCACCTCCCGCTCCAGACGGTCCACTCTCCCCGACATGGTGTCAGCCTCAGTTCTGAGTGCCTCCCGCTCCTTCTCGGCCACCTCCAACAGCGGCAGCATCTTGTTCTTGAAATCCCGCAGCTCAGCAGCGTGCCGACTACTCTGGTCCTGGCACTGGGCCAGCCGTTCCTAAAGGGATGGGGCAGCAGGAAGGAGGGCTGAAGGGTTACAACTCCCAGGCAGGGAGAGGCCCAACCAGGGAGTCAGGAATGGGAAAAAGCAAAACTCAGCCAGGCATCAGCGTCCCCTTCAATCTCCACAGAGAGAAAACCAAATGTTCAAGATGCTGAATGTGCAAAGAGCTCAGCTAAGATCCATCTAGGCCCCAGTCCCGTCTTTGCATCCTCCAGCCGTGCTGTGAGCAGTGCCACTCAGTTCTCCGAGCCTCTAGGGCAGTCTAAGTGCATGAGCGTGAGAAGGGATCTCTGCTCCATTATACGATCCTCCTCTTGGGAATTAGGATGTTACAGACTCCAAGCTGTTAAAAAGGCAGAAAGTTGCAGATCCTCTGAGAACTTCCAACTTTTAATAGAATCATCAGCTCGTCCTGAGATGCATCCCCACAATTCTAGCTCTCATTTCCACTCTCTTCCCTTATCCCATCTAATCCCAGGGGTGAAACACAAAGGTCTCTTTGCTTTGGAATTGCTTTATGTATGTGGGAAAACAGGAGGACTTGCAATTTTGAGGATCCTCTTATTAAAAGATGGAGTTTTCTGTAGGTTCTTACAAGAGCCCTAATTTGTCATCCCCACATCCCTGACAAACTGGGTGAATCAACAGGAGATGTGGAATCCTTCCAGGCTGGGCCAGAAGAGAAAGGAGACACCTACCTCTAAGGCAGCTAGTCGGCGTTCCATGTACTCCACAAGGTGGTGCTGCTGTCCTTGAAGGGGTCCCGACCAAGACAAAAGGAACAAGATAAGGAGCGGGGTGCGGGGCCCCATGGCTGCGGGAGAGTAGGGCCAGGGTAGACCAAGTGTGTAGTCGTGTGCACACGGCCTCTTCCACTCAAGCTGGCGGGTTAGCTTTGGAGGCCGGGCTGGGGGCGGTGCCTTCTCTCTTGCAGGATCTCGGGGCTCTCTCACTACTCTGGAATGCTTTCACAGTCTCTTTACGGGCCCCACCCCCTCCTTTCCGCCTGGATTGATCAAACACAGATGGCCCTAGTGCAGAGCAGCCAGAAGGCTTAACCACCTCCCGCCTAGGCCGTGGGCTCCCCAGGAGAGGAGAAGGAGATTGGAAACCCTAGGGCAAAGGCCTTCTGGGCAGTCACTCAGGAAAAGGAGCTAGCAGGGGGAGGCAGAGGCCCCGGAGGAAACTCAGCAAACCCCATTTCTGCTTTAGAATGCTTCTAATGCTGACTTAAGAACCATCCTTCGTTAATCCTTTCCTTTCCCAGCAATAACAGCATGGATTGTTTTCTGCCTTTAGTGGAAGCTGGAAGCAGGGGAGATGAGGTTTGAGGGGAAGGGGTGGGAAAGAAGGCCCCAGTGGTCAAGTCTGTAGTACCTTCTTCTACAGCTCACTGGCGCCATCTTGTGCTAAGCACCTGGTGTCATCTCAGAATTAATAGGGAAACCAAGTTCACCTCCAGTGGAAAATTTGCCGCAAAGCAAGCCAAGTAGATTGAATTTACAGGGATTTTCATGATTAAAATGCAGCTTTCCCCACGGACTATCCAATTACTTATGGGGCTATCCCAATCTCTCTATGATTTAGTCTAAGAAAGAGAATGTATCTGAGATTAAAACTAAAAAACAAAAACCAAAAAACCCAAAACAGGTCATTGAGAAATTAGTAAATTAATTCTTGATTATCTGGAAGTGAGACTGACTGCAGTCTTTCTATATACAGTCTTCCTTTGCCTGAAAGCTTCTCTTACCCAAACTGGGGAGTGTTCAGTGAGTTCACACTAATTTTACATTCATTTATTTAGGAAAAAAAAAATCTGAAAAATATATATGTTGCAGTCTAAATCAAAATAAATGTACTCTGACTTCCCTACTGATGGGAGAGAACAGACTATTGATAAATTCTCTTGGTTATGGCCCAAAAGGGTGTTTCTAAATGTTTCTCATTTGCATATCCCAACTATGACTACAGGAGCCCAAAATGAATTAATGGCCACTGTAAGATAGACTTGTCCTGAAACACATGCGTCAAAAGAAGTCAAATGAGCATAGCATTTATTCAGAGCCCCGCAGTGATGAATCTAGACAAATCTCTAATTCTTTATCAGGAGAAATTTAACTCTCATCACTCACTTAAGAGAAATCTGAGCCAAAGTCCTCCTCTAAAAAAAAAAAAAAAAAAAAAAAACTATTCCTTGGACTTGAGGACATGGGGAGGGGGAAGGGTAAGCTGGGACGAAGTGAGAGAGTGGCGTGGACATATACACACTACCAAATGTAAAATAGCCAGCTAGTGGAAAGCAGCCGCATAGCACAGGGAGATGTGACCACCTAGAGGGGTGGGATAGGAAGGGTAGGAGGGAGACGCAAGAGGGAGGAGATATGGGGATATATGTATATGTATAGCTGATTCACTTTGTTGTAAAGCAGAAACTAACACACCATTGTAAAGCAATTATATTCCAATAAAGATGTTATAAAAAGAAAAAAAAAAACGATTCTTCTAACAGTGCAGCTTTCTGAAAGGAGGGGAAAATAGCATCATCTTGTGGTTATTCTTATTTGCATTCTGGTACTTTAGATGTTTGGTGGAACATGCTAGGAAGCAAAGTTTAATTAGCCTGTGTCAGAAGTTTCTGCATCTTTCAAAGGGCCAGATCCAGATGATCTTAAGTTAGGGCCCTGGACACTCCATTCTTGGGAAGTATTCCCTACCGACCCCTATTTATTTCTGGTGTGGAGACTTGTATGAAGAATGAAGTTGTCTCTAACACCCTACTGGCATTCAGATGCAATGTATTTAGCCACTCCAAAGATGGCAATTGTTGATCCCCTTTGTACCCCTATAAGAGAAGTCAAAAACAGCCCCATGAATCAGAAAATTTACCCATTTTATTGATGCATTGCAATTGCTCTACATTTTACCATATTATGTAGAAAATACTGAAAATACAAGCTACTTTGTAAAACCAAAGACAAACATTGAATCCAAAGATAAACTATGTTTTACACAATGGACCCTTTTCCCGTAGTTAGTATTAAATTTTAAATATCTATTTCTTTTTGTTAAAATGATTATTTTACATACTCCCTAAGTACATCTGCATTACAAACATAGCTCAGTAATTCTCAGAAACTGTTTCTAGAGGCTTGTCATAAAAGGAAGCACACAACCAGAAAAGGGAGAAAGCAAAAAAAGTTTAAATCGCACACAATAACTAGCATATCAAATACATTTAATAAACTTGGAATTCCATTGCAATATCAAGGATTCAAAGCAGATATACTAACGTTACATATAATGTACATAAAATGTACTGCTACATGTAGTGAGATTATTTTTCAAGCTGAATCAAAACCACATATTATATAAAGTTTAGCAACAAACAACCATGTAGACATGCTGCACCATCCATCAGTTTAAAAAAAAAAAATTGAAACAGGAAGCAGGCTTGGGTCATTCCTGTCACTGAGAGGCAATTTCATTTCCTATCCTAAAACAAACCATCCTAACCAGTGGGTTTTTGCATAATAATGCTGAATAAAACACACACTACTGCGCTTGCCTGGCTAAGGGCAGTCAAGTTTAGCCCCTCTAGTGGAGGACGATGGATGGTCAGAACTGTTTAAATGGAGTTCTCATTCCTGGGGCTGGGATTTTAGCTGAGCACTGACCGTAGTATCACTTCCTGGAAGATATTTAAAACTCCGGAGTGATCAAGTGTCCTGATGAGCCTAGAGTGGCTGTACCTAACCCTTCCCATTTTCTCTCTCACCCTGAAGGGGAGAAGCTGGAAATACAAGTTCTGAGAGGACTTAAAGCCTTAAGCTGGTCTGAGGTCAGGCCACTGTTACCTGGGCCAGCTGCTCACTTTATTCCTGGAGCTTCCCCCATCCTGTCAGGGCCAGCAATGTTAAGCCCCAGAGACAGAATCTAAAGCCACACTGAGCACATACACATTCAGCAGACACAGGTGGATTTTTATCTTGGTAAATCTGAAATGCCAATTTGCAAAACTAAGACTGAAGATCTCTAAAATTCTTAAAGCCACACACTGCTAGTAAGGTGATTATGGTAACAATATAAGCTCTTGGTATTGTCTTCTCCCCGTGAAGACTCCTACCTTAAGTGGTATCCACTTACTGGACTGGGGGTGGGGGGTAGAGTGCGCAGGAGTGGAGTGTTTTTTCCCTGCATCTCATTTCTTACAAAAACAACAAATCTTATCCCTTGTAAAGATAAGGAACAAAAAATATTTCCATTAGAAACTAGATCTGCCTTTGAGCAAGAAAATGAGAATGCGCTTGGCAAAAAGAGACACAAAGATTGCACACACTGACCAGAAAACTGTATAACACTAGTGACAGAAACTATACAAACTGCTTGGGTATCTTGATCAATATAGTGCTGAAAACACAAAATAATGATAAAAAAAAAAAAGTAGAAAACACCAACATGTTCCTGGTAGGCTGTACTGACTATCTGCCCCGTCCTGAAAGCCCTTCCTCCTTACAATGAAGAAATTCCAAATACCCTGACAGCTCCTCGGTGTTCAACCTGGTACAGAGCTTGCCGACCAGGCTCCATGAAATCTCCCATCTCCATCCTGCACCTCCTTGACACCATCTCTACAAAGAACCAGTCCTAGACTTATCCCTCAAATACATAAGTTTCAGTTCAGATGGAACATGTCTACATCTTAGGGTTAACCTTCTTCCCCCAAATCTTTAATGGGCAGGAACTTTGCCATCCCCAGTACTCTCTACTTGACCCAGATCCGTGTAGGAGCTGAGAGTACAAGGACAATTTCACAGTTTGAAGGGCCCCAAGAATAAGTTGTTAAAAAGAAACCTCAAAAGCCCGATGGCTCAACAGGCTTTGGTTCCTTCTAAATATTCTTCACCGGCTAAGAAACCTTTCTTTGAGTTCCCTGTCACCAGCGGCTTCACAAAACTCCTCCTCATAGTATTGGGGACATGGGAAGCAATACAACAGGCTCTTTGGTATAAACACATCTGTTACATGTTTTTTTCAACAAGCAAACATTTTACTAGGAATATCAACTATTTGCAGGAAGGACTGCCACATGGGAAAAGGAAAAAATAAATCTCATCTAAAAGTGATTGCACATACTTAAAAAAAAAAAGAAAGAAAAAAGAAAAAAAATGCACATTTAATATTGGCTTGACTCCTCTCACCTGCTTCCCGAATTCTCACAGAAGCAAGGTAGCAATATGCACAGTGAGAGAGCCACATGGGGAAAATGCTTCTGTGAGAACTCGGCTGAGAATCCAAAATGGAAAGGGGTAGAGGTGGCGGTAAAAAAGAGAAGCTGCTGTTTTTATTTTTCAGTGTCGGCAGGGAAACTGAGAACAATGCATATACACAACACAGCTATTAATCCTGTTCTGATAAATCCCAGTGAACAGCTTAGGGTCCACGGGGGCTTGCTGGTCCGTCCTAAGGCAAGCTCACTGTAAACTCTATTAACCACTACATTATCATATAAGGCACTACAATAAGGGAAGGAGGAGAAAGGGAAGGAAGAGACACACACTGAACAACTCCTCACCAGACACACCTGTGCAAAACAATTCCAAGGGTCTCCTCTCCTTGCAGGCAATGCCCCTGCTCACTCAGCACTACAGTAATATGCTCTAATATAATTGCAATTAGTTCACATACATTCCAACAAGTATCAGTTCATTTTGGTTTAAATACAATGGAGACATCAATTCCATCTCCGGGGTAACACTGGAGGATCAGAAACACACTAAATACACAATTCAAGTGTAATCACTACACATCTGATTACAAATAACATTTTGGGTTAGCAGGAAAAATTGCTTGTTATATTCTTCTAATCAATATGTACATATTTAATTATGCAAAATATTAAAACACCACCATTACAAAACTTCTAAAATATTTTTAAATTCAGTAATAAATTTTTAAAATATTTTTTGCAATTCCTACATGCACTTATTATATAAGTCTTAATAAGAGAGCATTCAATTTGCTGCTGGCATACAAAGAAAGCTACTTTAAAGTATAAAAGCTATACACAACGTTTCTTATCTGGTTTCAGATCCTTTAGCTTTCTCCCCAAATAAATCACACAGAATGAAGGGAGAGCTGAGGCAAAGAGAGAAAGAGGTGTATTACTGAAAATTCATACTAATATTCAGGCAAAGCTCATCAATGCCAACAACCTTTAGGCAAAGCTCATCAATGCCAGTATCGCATAATACAAAGAGATTTTGCATATAATAAAAACAACTACCACCATACAATAATAACCACCTTAATGGCTTTTCCAATAATAAAACTTAAGCTAAATCAGAGAGAGAAGGACTTTTTAAAAATAATTTAAAAAGAATGCACAGGGCTTCATTTAGAAAGAATACCTGGTGCTTTCACGGTAGGTATGGATTCTCTCACACTAAGTTACCAGCAAATGGTGAGCTGCCTTTTTAACACTACTTTAATAATAAACACAGGAGCAACTGAGAGAATCCCAACAGTAACAGAGAGTAGTATGTAACCAGTTTTGCAAAAATAACAATTCCCCACTAAATATAACATGACATGAAAACAAAATTAAAACACTGTAAGCTTAAATGTCCCATTAGCAAAGGTAAAATTTTGAGGAGAAATGCGAGATAGTAAAATACAGACTTGTGCAAGCTGCTCTTAAGATAAGCAATTAAGTCTTGGTTTTTAAACAAGCAGAAAGTAATGATTTTTCTTTTCTTGTTATCAGATTTCAAGTCCTTCTATCAGCATTTTTCCTCTGACCAGCAATTACAATAAAATAAAGTTAAATAAAGAGGAACTTCACGTATTTTTAAAAGCATTTATAGAAATCAAGTCAGAGAGAGAAAATATTTTTCAAAGGTTAACTTCAGAATGATCTCTCTTCCTTGGTAACTGCAGACGATGGGCATCTGAACTCTTCCAAATACCAAAAATGCTGTCACAAAAATAAAGAATTAAAAAATAGGGCAGACTTTGGGAGACTACAACAATGCAGTCAACACTGAGACAGGTTCCCCAGAGAAAAGCCTTCTGCTTCAGTGGGCCCCTGCAGAGCAAGTTGCTGGCTAAGGAGTTTCAGGAGAGGGTGAGGGAGGAGCTCATCACAGCCCATTAAGAACTCTGACCCCTCCTCCCTCATACTCACCAACTACAAGTAAGAATACTGGCTGATCTTGGTAGGGCTCAGTGGGTATCCAGTGTAAATGGTTGAGCCTCGGGAAGACCCAATGTAAGACTGGGTGGCAAATTGGTGTTGGTACTGAGCAGGGGCCACGCTGGCAGAAGTGAGGAGACTGGGCCCAACACTGACAGGGACCTGGTGCACCAGAGTGCTAGGGTGGGTGGTATACGCTGCAGCATGCCTTGAGGAGCCCTGTGGGGAGAAGAGATGAGCAATGGAGCTGGTGGAGCCCAATGCAGCAGCAGAAGTGGGGGCAGCATACGTATACAGGTGAGGCTGGCTTGGCAGGTGAGCAGGGGCTGGGGCCAGGTGTGGGTGCCCAGTCGAATGTAGTGGGCTGCCATGCTGGAAGGCGTAAGGGGCTTGGGAGAGCGGGGCCACAAACGCCTGCTGCCTGCGGGGGGCAGGGTTGCTGCTTCTCTCCTGCGAGGTTGGAGCTGACGATGACTGCTGGTTCTGGAAGGAGGAAGAAGGGAGTGAGGAATCTTGAGGTCACTCTGGTTCAGGGCACCAAGGCCAATTTGAGAGTTGAGGTTCTAACGCATACTGCTTCTGGGCTGCCATAGCACAGAATCTCCCAGACTGGCAATGCTGTCAGAAGTCAGCCATCCATCCCTCTGCCTCCTGGCAGAACAGATCCTAACCCAGCCCAGACAGCAGCAGTTTGCTCTCAAGTATGACAGAGGAAAGGGGGAAATCAAGAGTTCATAGGGTTACTCACTCCTGCAAGTAAATAACTGTTGACTCAACTCACCCTATTCTGGCGTCAGTGACTGAATTTTTCCTAACCTTTCTTCCTTGCCATTGTTTTCTTTTGCTCTCCTCTAAGTTCTTCATATACCTCTTGAATTGTGGAGCCCAAGACACATGCACTAACTCGAACTTACATTTGCACTTGCATGTGCTCTCTCTCTCTCTCCACACACAACCACAGTTACACCCTCATATTTACACTTTCTCACTACTAGTAGACATCATACAAGCACCAGAATTTCAGCTGAGGAAAAAGTGAACACAAAGAGAATAGTGACCCTCCCCACCCAATCAGAGGATCAGATGGGGAGAAAAAAGCCCCAAATCCCAGACTCAAGCACCATGTAAGACTAGAACCAGTTGATTAAGTATCCAGAAAGCTTTTTCACTGTCTCTTGCTTCAAGTAAACAGTGTAAGGCTCAGGTTATTTATGACCCAGGAGATAAAGGAAGAGAATCTGGTCTCAATGCATGTGGTGGTGCAGAACCAGGCAAGAACTAAAGCATCCTAGGCACTTTCTAAATTCCACACATTTCTCTTATCTTCCAGGATAGACTAGGGAGGTCTGATGGAAAACCTGGAACGTACATTCTGAACCCATTTACAGAGGGAATGAAGAGACACAGCACATACAGATATGACACAGGCCATGGACACCAAATTGTTTGACACAGAAGGGGCTTCATTTGGCTTTATTCAGCAGTCCAGCCAGAAACAGGGTTCTCCAGAGAGTAACAACAGCGGGGGCCCCAAACAGAAGGCAGCAGCGCCTCGTGCTTACCTGGCTAAGGTTGAGTGGCTGTGCTGCGCTGGTCCCCCCACGCTGAGCCCGATATCCTGTGGGGGTGGCACAGCATCCAGACGACTGCCCGCTCACTGAAGCCACTGGCTTGCTCTTACTGCTGAGGAGACCTAAGAAAGGGTCAGGCTCTAGTTACGAGCAGACATGGACTCAGTATCACTGAGCTAAACCTCACATGGCATCATCTTAATCAGTCCATGTTTGTATGAGGTTTCCAAGAGTTAAGGTTTCATGGGTATCTTATTTCCTCAATTACATTTACACTAGAAGAACAAAAACTGTATTATCCATTTCTTTTCTGTCTTTCTACAAAGCTCCGTAAAGGATCTTCAAAAGGTTCACTTCAGTAAATATTATCTAATCTCCAGTAATGTGAAAGGTACTATTAGAAATATAAACACAAGTAAGACACAGTCCCTGCTCTCAAGGAGCCTAGAGTTTATGTAGGAAGGGATTAAACAAGTACAGAAATGACAATGTGAAGCTGAGTAAGATCTTGGTAATATTTAGGAACATTTAGGTGTCCAAGGGGTTTAAAGGAAGACAAGATTATATCTTGTTGGGCATTCACTGTCTTCAAATTCTAAGAAACTGCAGAAAGTGCAGCTGAATATAAGCACGATCAATTTTCAAAATTTTGCTTCCTTCTGTGGTCCCACTAGGAAAACTGGAGCATTTATTCAGTGACTTGTGGAGCAACCTATTTTCTTTGGACCCAATAGTGGACAGAGCTCCTAGTAATCTTTCTCAGTAGCCTGGCATCAGGAAGCTTTGCCCTGTCTGCAGTGGACTTGTCTACTTCTCAGGAGGAGAACCACATGTCACCCTCAAACTAGAACACTGTTTATGTCTTCAGCAGTATTATAATTCATGGTAAAACACTAATTTATAAAAGTACGAAGAGATGGCTATATCGATGCCAAAATTTCACAGTCCTCGCCTTTGGTGTATAGAGTTGCCACTGGAATAGAGCTGCCTAGACAAGGACTACATTTTTCTGGGCCCCCTTGCCTCTAGGTGGGGCCATGTGATGAGTTTTCACTATTTCCGGGGCTAAAGAGGTTAAAAACTGTGTGTGCCTCCTCCACACTTTCCTTCTCCTTCTGATTGGATGCCAAGGATTCCAAGGCTCTGATCCTTAACTCGCTGCCAGGCCTACCAACCAGGAGCACTTGCACTGGGAACTCAGGTGACTAAGAAATAAATTTCTATTATGTTAAGCCACGAAAACTGGGGCTTGTTACTGCAGTTAGCATTTCATTACCCAATAACTGAACCAGGGAACCTAAACCCAGCAGCTCACAGAGCAAAACAGATGGAGGTAATTTGGTTGATAATACAACCCACAAAAGCATCACTGCCATGCCACTGGGCGAGAAAAGATCTAAAGTACATATTGTTTTCCAAAAAAACTTTTGCAATCACTTTTAATATTATCAGTTCCCGTTCATTTCTGGATTGTCAAAGCTGAATCACCTGTGGCAAAAAAAACCTGCCTGTTAATTCTCCCTGTCATCTAACATAAGTCGTATCTACCTTCTCCCATCAACAGTGAGTGTATTACTGAGACTACAAACTCACTTTTATATTGATCCAAGCAAAATAAACACAGGAAGATAAACTGATGGCCAAAAATAATTTCACATCACAAGGAACTGATTTCTGAACTAGGTAATTTTTAGGAGAATCTACGCCACTGGTCTGTACCATTGGCAAAAGTAGATTATAGCAAAATACTAAAGATACACACATCAAAGGAGAATTCAACTCCAGCTGTGAAGAAACTCACCTGAGGCCTGGGTTGCTACAGTGCAGTCACCAAGCTGAGTTTTCAGTGGAGGTACAATGATGGTGCGGGTGCCAGTGCCATCCCCCACGACTCTGCCGGGACCCTCCGGAAGGGGTCCACTATTGCCCCGGAGAGCACTCAGGGTATCAGTGGAATATGGGCTGCTCAAGGAAGAGTCAGAGTCTGGAGAATCATTGACAGTGACATAACTGATGACATTAGACCTTGCCTTCAGGCCAGAGCTGAGGAGAAAAAAATACATGAAAATTCAACCCTCTTTTAGCAATGTTTCTTTGCTGGCCTCTGGTCTTCCCATAATAAAAATGATGATAATCATGATGATAGTAATAATAACAACAGTAGCAGCAACAAATTTCTGAGTGCTTATTAAGCATCAGGCACTATTCTTACTCTCTACACATATCTCACTGAATCCTCACAACACTTCCATGAAGTAGGTACTTTATCCCTGTTTTGCGGATAAGGCAACTGAGGCAGAGGGAGATGGAGATTAAGAAACTTGACCAAAGTCACACAAGTTATAAGTGGTGAAGACAGGATTCAGATCCAGGACAGAATGACTCCAAATTACATACCTCTAGCAACTATTCTATGTTGCCTCTTAGCCATTCCCATTCGCAGTTATTTCAACAGTATTCTTCAAACACCACTTTATTTTCATATAACCCTGCTAGACTATAAATGGTTCCTTACTGTATCTAATCAAACTTCTCACTATAGGTGTTTTTAAAAAACGTTTCTTCACAAACTGATCCCTACCTTACTAACCTTACCTTTTCCTTAATTTTTACTAGGCTTGCCTCCGGTCAAAGCAATCCTGCTGGTTATATAATTTTTGTCAGTACTAGGCCACTTTTCTTCACGGGAAAGTTTACTTTTTTCTTCCCCAAATCAGTTCAATGACCACTTTCAAAACTTAGTTTCAAGTCTATCTACCATTTGTAAATAGCCATTTGTAAATACCATTTGTAAATAGCCCTTTTGAAGTATTTCATTCTAAATTTACTCTTTCAAGTTCATTTAAACTTCATTTACACGTGACTCTGTTAAGTCTCCTAAGTTACTTTCATGCGTGAATCCTTCCTCCTCAGGTAAAAGTAGAGTTATTGCCTCTTCTATATGCCTAACACCAAAAACGCAATGAAGATGAACACAGAATGATCAAGGCAACTGACTATGTTCACACCAAGAGAGGTGTGTATCACAGTTCTTAAATGTATCCAATCTCTCTTAGTTAACTGCCCAATTAAGGACTTAGATTAAGGTGCTGGGATAAGAGGAAATAATCTGGTACTTAAATTCTTAAGCTGAATGACCATATAGCAGAGGGGGGAAAAGAAGGTAGCCCTACTTAAAGTTCTACCTCTTCCAAAGAGGTCTGTTCAGATTAAAAAATTACACGAATTTCATATAATCTCATATCTACCAACTTGTTCCAATTAATTGGTTTTCACATGCTTCTGTTACAGTATCTGTTTTCAGACTCTAAAGTTCCTTAAAGGCAGGGGATCATGTCTGTAGTATATAATGTGCATTCCAAGCCAGAATAGCCTGACAACGTAATCTATACCTTCCATCTAATGTATCTGAACGACTAATTTAACTGATGAACATGTATAATATTACAGAAAACTTGACAATGCTCAGTTATGGAAACTTGAGTGTTCTGGCTCACTCATCCAAGGCCATGCTTCCTAAATACCCCTTTTTAGTCCTTCCTTTCATAGCCAAAATTGAGCCACTTGTGTGAAGCCAACAGACTAAGACCAAGGGCAGGAGCCACAGAGCTAGGGAACCATTCACCTGTCTTACCTATTGGGCTTATATTTGTTGTCCTCTTCCTCATCAGTGTCACTGCGGATAGTGATGACACTCACAGGAGGGCTGGGAGTATCTGGAATGATGATTGGCTGATGCTGATCTTGTACAGGGACTAGGGAATTATAAGAAGATGTGGTACGGAGGGGGCTGCTCCCAACCAGAGAATAGACTTGAGAAGGCAGAACATCCAGAGAGCACCTGTAGGAAAAGGTCACAAGAAAGATCACTCAGTGCTTGGTCCCCAAAACTAGATATCTTTTCCCCAGAACGCTTTCCAATTTGCTCTTTGATTCCTTCTTACCAAATCATTAAGCCAATACACTTAACTATAAAAGTACCAATAAAAAATAAACTAACCACTCTAGCCAGGGTTTCCAGGACAAGAACACCAAAATTAGAATATAGATTTTATTTTTGTATGCCCTTTACCCCATGGTTAAATTTCACTCTGTGAAGTGGGCAGAAAAATAAAAACATCAGCCAGAAGAAGGCTGGATTCAAAGTGGCAGCAGAGAGAAAGGATTAGCATAACCAGAACACCTCTGTATGCATGCCCGAAGGTTAGCTCTTTTCAATTTGGCAGCTTCTTGCTGCTTCATACCAAAAGTGTCTATACTCCAACACTCTAAATGCCAGGTGACATACCTTTCAAACCGGCAGTTTTAATTATCAGCCCTAACAGAGACTTACTTAGAAGAGACTGGAGCAGACTGCTTATTCTTCTTTGAAGGGAGGGAACTGGATTGTTGTTGTCTGACAACATGGGCAACGCCAACATTAAGGGGCTGAGCAGTGGCCAATGTCACATGGTTAGTCAGCAAGGATGGCTGCTGCATAATAGTGCTGTACTGGTTGCCATGAGAGTGGGCATTCCTGTATCATCAGAAAGAGAAGCACGAATGCTGAAAACACTGGGAAATCAGGACCAAATAGATACTAAAAGCAATTAAAACAACCAGGGGCTTCCCTGGTGGCGCAGTGGTTGGGAGTCTGCCTGCCGGTGCAGGGAGCGCGGGTTCGAGCCCTGGTCTGGGGGGATCCCACATGCCGCGGAGCAACTGGGCCCATGAGCCACAATTGCTGAGCCTGCGTGTCTAGAGCCTGTGCTCCGCAACGGGAGAGGCTGCGATAGTGGGAGGCCCCCGCACCGCGATAAAGAGTGGCCCCCGCTTGCCGCAACTGGAGAAAGCCCTCGCACAGAAACGAAGACTAACACAGCCATAAATAAATAAAAATAAATAAATTTTAAAAAGAAAAAAAAAACAACCAAATAAAGCTGTGTTTTATTTTTATAGTTGGGCACCTGGATTATAAGGCTTTAGGGGTTTTCACTGTATGGTTTCTTATTGCATAAGACTTTCTTTAAATCTGAAGTAAATAATTCCTGAACTTAGAACCTACTGTTTTCCTGTATTCAAAGTTTTCTTATAACTCCGTCTCCTAGCCCAATATGGATTCTTTTCTTTAAGGATTTCACACAGAGACAAATCTCTCCTTTCCTTGACCTTCTTCCTGTCTCACCAAATCCTCAAGTGCTCCTTCCCTAAGGGATCTGCCCTTGCAAATTCTCCCAGAGAAGAACACAGGGCACTTGCCTCCAGTCTGTGAGCTGCTGGCCACTGCCCATGGCCTCTGGAATCACTGCAGTGGGCTGGACTGAGTTGTGTAGAGCTACCCCAGGCAACTGTTGCCAAGTTGAAGGCAGGAGAATTTGTTGGGTTCCTCCAGGCCAAGCCTGCTGTAAGGAAACAAACACAAAAAGATCCAGACTTGACTCATTCTTGGCTTTTTCTTCTGTTTTTTAGATGAAAGAAAAATTCATATCTTAAAAGAAGTTTCTTGTAGATTGTTAACTTGCAGAGATTAAAAAAAGAAAGGTCAGAGGGGCTCAAGGTTACAAGTCTTATGAACAGGGAAAAAGAACACACTGCTTTCTCTTGGCCACCTCCATCACCTGACCACCAGGGTATTAAAGAAAAGAAGATCCCTGTGGTTAAGAGTTTCTATTATACTGCAGAGTAAAGGAGTCTGAAAGTTCAGAAGTAAGCTCTAGTTAAATGCTGGAGTAACATTTTTGCAAAGAGTCTAAAAACATCCCAAGAAAGAGTTAAGACAACTCCCTTGAGATTAAAAATAGGAATTTAAAAATTTGAGTGCCAATCAGATAAAAGACATCATCAGGTCAATTCAACCCATAAAACAAAGAGGAGAATTGTTCCTTTTTAAAAGGGTAGTACTTGGAAAATGGAGCCAGATGTGGATGACCAAAGGCCAAAATCCTTTGGCAAACAAGCTTAATGCCAGTAAGAGAAAGCTAACTTCATCATTTATAGCCATGTGATAGCATTTTTAAAAAATGCAATAAGAAAAATATTTAAGAAATAGATGCGGAGAGTACCATATTTTGTTTTTAGTAGTTTCCTAAATATGCATCATTTGTAGAAACATAACTCGACATAAAAACTAATCACTAAAGGAAAATACATTGTTTATAGTTTTTAACAAGCCATGCCACTTGCAATAAATAGCAACAAATATGTTTTCTGTACTTCTTACGGAAATTGTGGCACTTCCTAGAAAAATGGGAACAGATTTGAAAGTCTGCTTTTTAAACCTGAATTCCACAGTACAATCACCTACAATGCTTGGGTACATATGGTTCTGTTTCTTGAATTCCAAACTGCAAGGCCATCAACACACTGTTTTAAAAATATTTCTGCAAGTAACAGATCCACTTGTTACAAATACCGGTTCCAAACAAGAAGCCTTCAAATCAGAGAAACTGCAAACATGTCTGCTACCATAAGCAGAATTCAAAACAAAACAAAACAAAACAAAACAAAAAATAAGAGAAGTATGTTAAGTCACACCATGCGTCTTTCCATAAGCCAACACCTGCACAAGACAAAGCATGTAGTTTAATACAAAGCAAGAAATAACATTTCAACGTGAGGCAGAAATCTGGCGTTCCAAGCGACGAACTGTTTTGACAGAGGAAGAACAAAAATATGCAAAGCTTAGCAAATGGCTAGTGCAAACTTAAGAGAAGCAGCAAAGGAGAAGTGTCAACTAACATTCCCAACCTCAAAACTATAGGTGTGCAAGTTAAAACCAGTGGCTTGGAACAATCAAGTTGGAAATATATCTGACTCCCTCACACTCAGGGCTTATGCTTATGATGTAATTAATTGGGTGGTGACAAAGACTCTTAAATTGAAAACCAAAGAAATTCCAGCAACTAAAGTATGTATTCTGAAAGTGTTTTTCACTCACACGAGTCCTTGAGAAACAACAAAATAAATTTAAAGCCACTCTGAAAGATGCAGAAATATCAGGGGTCAACAGTATCAATTAGGTTTTCGAATGCTTATCTAATTTTAAATTTTAAATGATAAAATGCTGGATGTCAAATAAATAATTCTAACTCCCCCAAATAAACCAAACACATCCAAAAATCACTATTAAGGTTACAAATGCTGAAATATACCTCAAAGTCCTATTTGTTTGTTTTCCTATCTCTAAAACCCATACTACATTTGCTGCTATATTTAATAAATTTTCCCCATGACTTTTGATAACAAAGATATTCTTGCATAAAGTTTTTCAGTCATATTCTCACCTTTGTATAAAGACCTATTTGTAAAATAATTAATTTCTCCAAAACCCCTATAAACGAGTTCACCTTTGATTTCAACCAACAAATGAAATATGATCTAAAAAGGCTCTAAAGGGAAGATGTTTAAATGGAAGATATTAGCTGCCACTGATCATAAGTGGCAAAGAGTTATCTTCATGTGTTCATAGAGGGAAAGTTAATGTCAACTAATAAGGAAATAAAGTAAGAGCATCTTAAACATTTCTACATATACAAAAGTTTTAGAAGCTTAAAACAGTCAGTAAAGAAGGAAGCTAACTTGCCAAGGAGTTCCAATTTTGGCCATCCGGTACCTGTAGCAGAGCCAAACTAAAGGCCATTTCCTTCATTCTCAAGGTTCAGAGGGTAAAACACAGGGCAGAGAAACAGATAACAGTGTTGAAGCTCTTCTGAGGCTACACCAAGAGCTTTTATCACACTAGGCTGGCAAAGAAGAATCAAGGGGTCTGACCCCTTTCAGAGCCACACTGAACATCAGAGTCAAACAGTGCTTCAGCAAATGTTGGGGAGGAAAACAATGAGACATTAAAGATGTAGCAAAAACACAGCCACAAGATGGCACATGCTTCCATGCCCTCTGCAAAGACTAAGTTAGGAAAATTTTTTTTGAAAAATGAGAAAACCAGAAGAAAACAGAACAAAAACAAACAGGAAAAAGTAAAAAAAAAGAAAGAAACCAAAGAAACTCCGTTAGTAACACAATCAAGTGAGGGGAATTACCAGTACAGCGGCAGTCTGTTCAACCAGCGCCGGCCGGCCGGCTGCGCAGCTCAGAGTAAAGGGCACCGCATACTGCGGTGTGATGGTGGCTACTTGAGGGTGGAGAGTTGCTACCATTAGTGGTGTACAGCTTCCCTGAAATGTAGATTAGGCAGGTGAGTGAAACAAACACGGAGGCAGGTTATCTGGATTCAGAAGGGTTTTCATTCCCCCCAAGTTATTACCAACAATAAGCAGTAATTTCATATCACTTAAAATGCATGTACCAAACACAACTTTCCCCTTCAACTCCGCACAGCATTGGCCCACTAGGTCAAATGTCAATGGCCTAAAGCAAAAAAGTATAGGAATCCTTCTTGGGCCGGATTCAGAGGATCAGTTCTAAAAAACTCAGTTAACAAAGGCATGTATTAAGAATTCTTCCTCTTCTACTCACAAAATCAGGGTTTTGGATTTCAGATTTGCTATATGTCATGGGCCACAAACATTTATACACAGAATTAAAAATATAGTATTTGTTGCTTATATGAATATTTCATGAGTTTCTTGACCATCTTAGCTGCATTTTGCATGGCAGGGATAAAGTTTTAAACCTTTCTACAGCCTAGTTAAACACAAGGAATGAAGGAATGTAATACTTGAACAGGCATCCTGATATAATCCAGCCTCTCAACTGTGATGAAATTCTCAAAGAGTGAGTAATGGGGACACTAAGAGAGCAAAAGGGGAACCTTTTACTTTTAGAATCAAAGTGTTGTTATATGTGTACTATACCTTTAAGAGCATCAAGATAAAAAATTAACTTCATCCCACAAAATTAAATTTACTCAGTAGACAATTTCTCAAAGTCTGGATATTTATGCCTCCAAGTCTAAGGAAGTCACTGGCAGAGTTGCAATAGTGTTAGGAATGAGTATGTCATTCCATTATAGATGTTTCATTTTAAGTCCACTGAATCGTGACCAAGAAAGATCTTACAGTCAAAGCAAATACCATTTTCTAGGACAAAATATCTGATTGTCAACAGTGCTTCAGAGAACTTCAGCACTATTGAGTATCCAAGCTGCTCTGTCTTTTACCTGTGTAAGAACTCCTGACTGTATCTGCAGTGGCTGAGCAGCTGGTGCCTGGGGTACAATTGGCACAGCATTATCCATCCTCACAGGGAATCCAGAATGCTTTGTTGTTGCTTGTAGTCCAGCTGTAAAAAGTAACATCACAGTTATATTGCTTTGCGAGGTCTGGGGGTACTGCTTGTTTGGGGGTTTTTTGGTTTGTTTTAGCTTTTTGGTTCGAAAAATCCACCACCCAGGTTTTCGTTCTAGACACTTAAGACAAAGGCGTTTCACCGAAGTCTGGGAAGTTAAGAAAAGGGAGACTTGATTCCCTTCAGGTTGGATTAATGGAAAGATGCCTGACAGAAGGAGGGCTGGCTTCAGGAAATTCAAATTTTTTCTTTTTATCCAACAAAGCTTAAAACACAACACTCATCCCACTCCCATTAACAGGAGAGGCAAAAACAAACAAACAAAAAACCTTCACTTAGTAAGTTATGTTCAGCTTTTAATCCTAGAGGGGAAAAAAAACCTTAAGCATGTAAAAAGTGTAATCTATTAAAAGCAAAGACTTTATAACTTTTGGTTAATTAGATAAGAAACATTACGAAAAGCTCAATAATTTATTATCTTAGTTACCCTTTTGTTTAGAATATTTTAAGGGGATGTTTTCACCCAACTCCTCAAAAATATATAACCTAGTTCACAAACTAGTCATATATTTTATCTTTAACCAGTATGTGAACTGAAGGAATTATGCCTAGGATAAAAATATTTTAAAAGTAGACATTGTGGTTTACAGAAACACTTCTTTGTACTTATTTTAGAAATCTGCTCTCGTCACTGACAGCTTTCTAAGACTCTTCTCTAGCTAATGGAAAGCTAGAAAAATTAAGAACTTTTTGCTGCCTTTAGAACAGTGACCACGTCTCTTTATCATTTTATTCATTATCCTCTGGGCACAAATGTTGAATAAATGTTTCCTACAATCAGGAGATTGTTTCCTACAATCTCATTCTGGGGAAAAGAGGGGCTCAAGATAGTTCTCCCTTTTGCCAAGACTTGAGAAGAGAACCTTCAAAGCTTTCTTTTAAACCTACCCTATCAAAGCTTTCAACGTAAAGAATTTAAGTTTCTATAATGCCTCTGATTCACTGATGCTTGCGTTTTGTTAAGTGAGGATACAGCCATTTTAATTAGAATATCCTTCAGTGACACTTTCTAGGCTATCACCAACTAATTTCTCTGAATATTACTATGGAGGTATCAAATGAGCATAACTCATAAACTCTAATATTGTTGTTTTCAGCAAGTTAAGTCTTCCAATTTTGCATTTCAGTAATTTAAGTAATTTAGTAACTAATTGTCACATAGGAAAACATAATCCAGAAATGTACAAAGTAAAAGAGATGAGTAAAATCAGAATTACAACACTCTAATAATAACTTCTTTAAAAGTGCTACTTACATAAAAAGAAAAGGAAACAAATCCAGGTATCCAGATTAAAAAAAAAAAAAAATGCCAGCTATTCTTCCTAAGGCAATGCTATCTAATCAGAAAGCTAAGTAACATCAAGGATTCTTGTCTATATTTCCATGGCTAACTACAAGACAACATTATTGCAATAGCCTCCTACGGCAAAATTTAGGAAGAAATGTTCACTATAGAAGCTCATCTTTGTGTCCCAGGATGATGAAATAAAAGAGGACAAAATTACAGAATTATAGTTTCCACTGAGCAAAATGTCTATCTATTTTGTTCAACTGGAATACTATAGAAAGTAGTATTTATATACTGACCCACAAATGTGACTCTAAATAAGTATTAGATTGCTATAGTAATTTAGGCTAAGCCACAGCAGTCAAGCTAGTTTAAAACTAGCTTTTTCAGGGAACCCCAAGTGGAAACAAAGAATTAACAAAAGGCAACACTTTGGGAAGGTTCTCCCTGAACTCTGAACTAAAAGGATTAAAGTTTTGTTTTTATTTGTTTTGTTTTTTGTTTTTGTTGAACATAGCCCTTTAAATAAAAAAAAACCATGAAAGTATGGCAAGAAGAGTAAAAGCTGTCAAATGGATGAGGGTCTATTCTCCTCTAAGTGCAGGCATCTTGTGAAAGAGCAGATGGTGAAAGAAAAGTAGGCAACCTGGTACAGAGGCCTGCTGGGCAGAAACCAGCATATGGCTGTGGTTGGCAAATGAACTGACAACTCCCTACAGCTCTTTGAGTTTAGACACTGAAAGGCAGTACAGAGTATAACACTTCAAGATGTATAAGCTATGGGCCCATTGCCTGGGTTCAAATCATGGCCCTACCACTGACTGGGCATAAAAACTGGGCAAATGAGGGAATCACGATTAGTTTTCTCACCTATAAATTGGGCATAATGACATCATCCACTTCCCAGGGTTGTTTGTGAGTATGAATTAATACATGTAAAAGCACTTAGAACATTATCTGGCATATAGTAAGTAAAACATATCAGTTTTCATTACTGCCATCACTTTAATTTTAAAACTCCCTTTCATTTGTAAATTTTAAAATTTGCTCTATCTAGCTCCTCAGGTTATTTAGACTTCCTAAACAGGAAAAAAATTTCCAAAGCTTATACTTACCTAATTATACCAAAAGGGGTTAAACCACTTTTTCCCCTCTACCTCTTCTCCTTACATTTTGTTTTGTTAAAGGAACTAAAAGTTCTTCTGCCTCATCTCTTAAATATCATCTGAGAAGAAGCAGAAAACTTCAGTCGCACATCTGAAAACTGTTCCAATGAAACTCCCTTTGGGAAAGGTGAAGGGGAGAGGGGTGGCTATTTGCTAAGTTCAGTAGAAGAATCACTCAACATATGACAACCCAAAGCATAGAATTTACTATTATGAAGCATACGCAAAAAATAATTGGGTAAATTAGGCTAAATTTGCATATACGCGTTTTGAATCTGCTCCTCCACTCTCCCTGTGGTTTCTCCCTGATTTACATTGCTATCGCTCTCCTGTCCTCCCGGTAATCTCTCAGTCTCCCCTAGCCCCTCTTTTCCTTCTGCTTGCTCTGACTCTGTCAGAAACCAAACAAACAAAAGAGTCACAGTCAATAAGTAACTGAAGTAAAAAGATAAAAATGCTAACTGCTTCTATGTGAACTGCTATGAGAAGCCTGAATCCTGGTTTATTCCCAGAGGGCACTGACATTGACTTTCTATTGGGAAAGTCAAGATGTCATCAGAATATATCCTTAAAATAATTTATTTAACCTTTTAAATAGTTCACCAGATCAATAAACACGGAACAACAATGAGAAAATGAGGAAGGATGGAAATGTGAAAATTAAAATCTTATCGCAACACATCAGGTGAGAGCCCCCTTCTTCAGCTATTCTATTCCTCTATTGATAGGAGTTTGCAGGAACAATATAATTCATAAGCTGAAGCAGATAATCTTAATGCCTTACCCACACAAATACCTCAGCTTGTAGAATTTTTCAGTTCAATAATGATCTTTACTTCTGAATGTAACTTAAGAGGTTTCTACATTCTTAAACATGATTTTTACATTTTTTAATAAAATTACCTTTTATTTGGAATACTAATTTTATTTTATAATGGAATGATACAGGGAATGATATTCAATATATAGCAGTTCTGTTTCCAACAAGTTTTTTCAAGATGTATATACTCTGCACATTGAGAGATACGTGTTTATGCTAGATATAGGACATCAGTTCAAGGTCTCAATGGGCAAGAAAACTGGTTATCAGGCAGTTTAAATAAGGAAACATTAATTGAATGCCTACGTGTCAGACAGCATCATAATTAGACAAATAACCAACGTAAAAAAGGTCAACCTACTTCAGTTATCTTCATAATCAAAGACTGAGTTTAAACTTGTCAAAGATCAAAACTGAACAACTAGATACTTACTTAGGATCTGCCTAAAGCAGGTAGGTCTGATATATACCATATGATATAGGAGTTTCCCCACTTACTTTGAAAAGCAGGTGGACATACTATAAATGTTTGCTGGAATGGATCTGTCTGAGTGCAAATCTGGGTGGTTCCAGGCTGCAAGGAAACACCCTGCTGGGCAACTCCAGGAACTGGTGCTGCAGATGATGGGTACAAAGCCGACTGGTAGTTTAGCAGTGAGACATCTGAATTAGCCAGAGAAAGAGTAGCAGCTGCTGCAGTAGAACTGGAAGCTAGAACACTGGCCTAAAAACAAAAGGATACTGGTATAAACATTTTTACATACATAGATTCTATCCAGAAAAACTAAGAGCGAAGTTTTAAAATGTAATGTTAACTGTCTTTGAAGTAACTCTCTGCTTAAGAATTCTTCCTATCTCTTAAATTTAAGGTAGATTATAAAGCTGAAAAAGAAAACAAAGAATAAAAAAACAGTCCTGCTCTGGTTGAGGCTATATAAATAAACCCCTACCTCTTCTTTCTTTGCAAAAAGTTACTGGATGTGAGATCCCACCAAATCTCATATGATCTTCCATTTAGAAAGCAGACCTAGCTAAGAAATTAGGAAAATTACATCTTCAGAAACAAACTTAAATGTAAATATCACTGTTTGGCAAACAAATGCAAAACCACTCTTAAAGTTAATTATTGGAATTCATAGAAACAAAGAGTAGATCAGTAGTTGGTGGGGCAGGGTAGGAGATGGCTGGGGAGGTGGTCAAAGGGTACAAACTTCCAGTTACCAGATGAGTAAGTTCTGAGGACCTAATATACAGCATAGAAAAAAATGATTGGAAACACCTTTCGATACATGTAATGAGAGCTATCTAACAAAAAGAGAGTCATTTGGCTGAAGTCAGTACAATCAACAGCAGTAAGTAGTACAGAAGCCAGGTTCCACTTATTTGGCTATGCTAAGACTATGACGGCATGGATTAGGCCTTTGTATTTAATTTTTGTCAGCACATGATGTGTAGGTATTATCAGTCTGAAAATTCTTACGAAGCAACAAGACCACCAAAGCAAAGACTGGTTTCTTTACCTCACCCTGGACTCTTACTAGTTTTTATCCCACTTAGGTCTGAGTTTCCAAAATCATTTACTGAGTACCTGATTGTGCACTGTATTGAGTTGGTTGCTGAAGCTCATGGTTAGATTTGTGCTTGTATTTGGGGCAACATGCGTGGTGAAGGGACTCTTGATCTGACTCACTGTATCATACATGTGAACCCTCCGTTTGCAGATCTCCATGTTCTGAAAACAAGACTTAACACTGAAAAGAGAGATTAAAAATTCAATGAAATAAATGCTGAGATTTAAACAGATAGCAAATAACTCAAGATAAATACAGATCAATGTTTTTCCCCCCCTGAGTACTTTCAGAGAAAATGAACCAAGAGTTTTTATAACCATAAAAAGGAAAAATACACATCTAATTTTATTTTTTACACATCTAATTTTTAATCTCATGATTTTTCAATGAGAAGGAAAAGCATCAGTAAGCCAAATATGCAAGTATCAAAGCCACTGCTCTTGTGATACTTCCATTCAGCTGTAAGATGGTAACGCAACAGAAAACCACATCATGGCAAAATGCCCCAGACCATACAATACTCACTGATTGCTATGTGGAAAATCCAGAAGGTGAGTCATTGTCACAAACTGATGGTTAAGAGTTTTCAGAGGAGTAATTCTCTTATCCGCATCAATTGTTAGCATTTTTTTTAACAGATCAATGTATTCTCTTCGATCCGCCTTCTCTGCCAACATATCTGTTCCCTCTAAGTCTGTGGACATGTTCACCTTACAAGGAAAATTTAGAAATATTATACTTCATCACTCAACCTTTAATGTTGACATTTAACATGTGCACTATGTACACATATTTATATATATAATATTCATATGTATAATATATATGTGTGTGTGTGTGTGTGTGTATATATATATATATATATATATATATATATATATATATATATAGCTCAAGAGAAAAACTGAGGAAATTTTTTCACAAATGGAAGCTCTTCTTATACTGTCTAATTAAAATCTTCAATTTGGTACAGTTTGTTGGTAGAATAAAGCTGAATAAGCTCTTTTCATTCAAAATCCAGATCAAAGAAGTTAAGCAAAAATGATTGTTATTACTTAAATATAGTTTCTATTGCTGAAAAGATTAAATGACATAGTATGTGTTTAAACAGAGTTTGGAACAAAAGCACTAAATAAATGTTAGCTCTTATGTAAGTATTTATTTAGTAGAAAAACTGGACAAGAAAGGAACCTTCGTAAATAATATTTCAAAATACTGACATGCAAAAGACTAGTTAAGCAAAAGCAAAGGAGAAATATATAATTCTAAAAATATCCTTTGCTAGGATTCAAACATTCTTTTAATATGTGGAAGAATATTAATGTATTTATGTAAAAAATGAAAACATATATTAGACGATAACAAATTGAATCTATCCTTAATATAACCAATGGAAGTGTATCTCTGATTAAAGAGATACATAAATGTCTGGCTTTCTGAAACTTTCCATACTTACCTGAGCCATATCATCTAAACAATTAAAAATGTACTTTCGAGCTTCCTTTGATTTGATCCCAGTCTCCAATTCATGTTCTTCAGGTGTCTACAAAATACAGATTTTTAAAAAATTCCTTCTGTATGTTTTCACCTTTTATTCTAAATTAAAGTCAGAATACAGAGATACAAGTGTTGTCACCTTGCCAACCACAGATCACAAACGTGAAAGTAATTTACAACAAGAAAATCTTCCAGTAGAGAGATGGGACCTTGATACCTGGCCACCCTTTCAACAATGACAAAATAAATGTGCAAGCAATGATGTAGCACAGTTCCTGAAGAATGTCAGTTAAGAAGAGACATTACCATTTTTCTCTAAAAGCTACTTTCAAATGAAACAATATTTCAAATACTAACTGTTCAATAGGCTCAGAGACAGAGTCACTGGGTTAATCAAATTACTCAGACATCTATTTGTTTTAAGAAAATATGTAAGGTCTTAATATGGGCAGTTATAAAATTGTGTTGTTTTGTCATATTTATTGAGAATTCTCTAAAAAACAGCCACTACTAAATTACTCTAGTTCTTCCTATCACTTAATGATAAGCACTACTCTCCATACCCCCATCTTAGCTGCTGATTCAAATATATAAAATAACCTCAGCCAATTGAACTAGCATTTAATGTTTTGTTTTTTTAACTAAGGATAAGGCCATACGAGTACAATGATGTAATTTCTCAAAGTATTTGCTCCTGCAAACGAACATTCCCACTGTCCCCCACTTTGCCCCCCTCCACCTCAAGATTAATAACTAAACTTTGAATTCAAATTGGAATTAAGGAGTACAGGAATGAATAGTATAGTATAGCAAGGGAGTCAGACCTTAAGCCTCCACAGTGGGTACCCCAAATTAGGATCTCTGTTGAAAAACCTGGTTGTTTTTGTTCCGGCACTGAGAAGATATTCAGCTGGCAGGCCTTGTGTTTGTGAAATGTAACGAATCTGAAATGTCAAAACCATCAAAACATTGATTTGGAGTGAAAAGGTAAATTATTAAAAACTTTTACACTAAAATATTATAAATATTAGCTCTAGTCAAAAAAAAAGAAAGGTACTGCAAAGAAATTAACTATTTGATCAATACAAATGAAATTTATCTGTAGATAAATATATATGCTAACCCACTCACAGATAATTCCCAAATATTTATTCAGTAACTTCCTTGTTATTATACCTGTTATTTACAAGGAAAACTCAGTTTTGAAAATTTTCTGTGTGACCTTTTTTGGTTTTTTGTAGGTTTCTGATACAGAGTTCAAAAAACTTTAAGAGATTTCTAGGACAGAATAGTTTCCAACAAACTGTTTCATGGATTACCAAGGTTTTGTTTGTTTGTTGATACATTATCAAATTTAAGAGATTAGGAAAAAATTTCCATAAACCTCTTCCTTCCTTGGTTACTCTAGCTCTTGTCAATTGTCCCCACTCTAAATTGCTCATACCATAAAATTAAACAATTTAGTTTCTCTATCCCCACATCAATAAAGGGCAGGTACTGTGTTCATTCATTCAATTTTTATTTTTATTTTTAGTTGCATTAGGTCTTCATTGCTGTGCACAGGCTTTCTCTAGTTGTGGCGAGCGGGGGCTACTCTTTGCTGCGGTGCACGGGCTTCTCATTACGGTGGTTTCTCTTGTTGTGGAGCACAGGCTCTAGGCGCACAGACTTCACTAGCTGTAGCACGCAGGCTCAGTAGTTGTGGCTCGCGGGCTTAGTTTCTCCGTGGCCTAGAGAAATGTGGGACCTTCCCGGACCAGGGATCGAACCCGTGTCCCCTGTATTGGCAGGCGATTCTTAACCACTGTGCCACCAGGGAAGTCACCATTCAATATTTATTGAACACCTACTTTGAACTAGACCAGCAGTTCTCAAAGTGTGGTCTGGGGAACACTGAAGGGTCCCCAAGATCCTTTTAGGGAGTCTATGAAATATAAACTATTTTCATAATAATACTAAGAAGTTATTTGCCTTTTTCATTTCTTTCTCATGGGTACAGAGATTTCCAGAGGTGATGTGTGATGATGTCATTGCTCTGATGGCTAATGAAACATGTGCCTGTATATTCTTGCGTTTTAAAAGTTTCCCAGTTTTGGGACTTCCCTGGTGGCACAGTGTAATACTCTGCACTCCCAATGCAGGGGGCCCAGGTTTGACCCCTGGTCAGGGAACTAGATCCCACATGCATGCCACAACTCACAGTTTGCATACCACAACTAAGGAGCCCACGTGTCGCAACTAAGGAGCCTGTGTGCCACAACAAAGGAGCCCGCCTGCTGCAACTAAGGAGCCCACGTGCCGCAACTAAGGAGCCCGCCTCCCGCAACCAAGACCCAGTACAACCAAATAAATAAATATTTAAAAAAATAAAAATAAAAGTTTCCCAGTTTTATTGTTCACATTTCTGTTTGCTTTCACAATTCTCCCTATCCAAAAAAGCAATTTGCTTCTTTCCTGACCTACTGAAAGTAAAACAAGAGGTAATTTTTTTAACCATCCCCCCTCCACATAAGAATGGCTATATTTAATGACGAAATCAGAAAGAAACTTTTAAGCAAGGAAATCTTACTTCTCACCTCTCCTCCCCAAAAATTTCAGTTTTAATTTCTAATGCAATATATATTATTAGATATAAGCTATATAAACAGGGCTCTTTAGGGTCCTCAACAATTTTTTAAGAGTGTAAAGCAGAGGTCAGCAAACTATGGCCTACAGGCCAAATCTGGCCTGCCGTCACAAGACAATTTTAGAAAATAGCAGGATATCACTCTGAATCTGTGGGAGCTACCTAACTGGAAGCCAAAATACAGCATTGGCAAAATAGAAAAAAAAAAATTAATGTGGATGAGAACATTTTAAATGTGAACTTCTTTTCCATACAAAAAGGGTGAAACATTTAAAATCCAGGATAAAATCTGTACAATGAAATACTATGCAGACATTTTAAATGATAGGATAAAAGTATATTTATCGACATTGTAAAGAAAGATATTTCATAATATACTAAGTGAAAAAGCAGATTACAAATTAAATATGACCTCACTTAAAAAAAATTACACTTCACTGATTCTAAGAGGCACATTTTTTCACATTAACATCTTTGAAATTAGGATATGTCTTAAAACTGACAGCCATGATAAATCATGGTTTAATTGGAAGCATTCTTTCTTAGAGGTACAGAAAAGTAGTGCATCTCTCAATCAACGGTGTCTTAGATTTGATGAAACACAGTATATGTATTCCTCTATGTCCGTAAGTTTATATATGAAACATAACTATATGTAGCACATATTCATTCATTCTTTCAGTAAGTACTTATTGAGCCAGGCAGTGGTGATTGTTAAAATAGACATGGTTCTTGCTCTCATAGACCTTGCAGTCAAGTGAGGGAAACAGACACTGAATGCATAATTCAAACTGAATTGGCATCCTGAAGAAAATAAATAGGCTTCTATAAAAATACATAACAAAGGAACCTGACCTAGACTGGGGACTGGTGAGGAAAACATCCTTGAAGAAGTGACACGTTAGCTAATAAATGAGTAGGGACTGACTAAACGAAATGAATGGGTGGTAGAGAAGCATTCGAGATTAAGAGAACAGTATGCGTGAGGGCCTGTGCTAGAAGGAAACATTCTTAACCCGTGCTGAAATGATGCCAGTGGGGCTAGTGCAAGAAAAGCAAGAAGAAATGGTGTAAGATCAAATCTAGAAAGGAAGAGAGGAAGAGGAGAACAACCCAGGTAGAGGCTCAGAGGCCATATTAAGGATTTAGCCCTTAATTCTAAATCATGGGAAACCACTAAAGAGCAGGGGAGTGGCATGATCAAATTTGTGTTCTGAAAAAAAATCATTCTGGAAAAAATACTAGAGGAAGGCCAGAGTAGATAAAATGGAGGTTGTCTAGTAGCCCATGCAAGTGATGAAGACAGCCTGGATGAGGGTAATAGCAATAGGAAAAAATGAGTATAATCAAGAGGCATTAGGACATACATGGTCAGGAGATACATGCATGTCCATACATGCATGTGCGTGCGTGTGCGCGCACGTGTGCGCTCTCTCTCTCTCTCTCTCACACACACGCACACACACCCACACACACTGCAAAACTACATTTCCCTTCATAGAATTTATCTCAATTGTACTATATAATTATTTGTGTGACTATTTACTTAATGTCTATTTCCCACCACCAAACTATAGTCTCCATGAGGGCAAGGACAATGTTTTATTCAGCACTGTATCCCCAGTAACCAGAGTACCTATGACAGTAGTCAATAAATACATAAAGAAAATTAACAAATTAAATATATAAATAAATACAAAATATACCAAAACGTAACAGGTTATCTTTGAGGGGTAGAACCACTAAAGGTTGAAATTTTTGTCTCTTGGCTTACTGCATCTTTTCTAATTTCTCTACAATAACGCACTTATAAAATTAAAACATTACGAATTTTTAATATTATAGAATGAAAAGAGTTAAACTGTGAAAGTAGAATGGGAACTATCATACAGATACTGCTTTTCACATAGCTTAAAATAAAGCAACAACAAAGGCCCCACCTTTGTGCAAACAGAAAGTATTATTGTCATTTGTTATTTTAAACAATTGAAATGTTTCCAACAAAGTTGAAGCCATTAACTAATATCTAGAGAGGGTATACACATTTGACTTCAAGACTCACAAACATCTGCTGTAAAATCTCAGCTATCGCATTTACAAAAAATCCACAGCTGATACCATACTTAATAGTGAAAGACTGCTTTCCCCCTAAAATCACGAACAAGACGAGAACATCCACTCTTGCTATTTCTTTCCAACACTACTAGTGTGGTTCAATGCAAAGCAGTTAGGCAAGGGGAAAAAAAGGAATCCAGATTGGAAAGGAAGATGTAAAATTATCTTTATTTGTAGATGACACGATCTTGTAGTTAGAAAATTATAAGAAATCCAAAACTATTAGAACTAGAGTTCAATTAGAAAACTATCAGAAAAAGAGTTAAAGAAGGGTGCAGAATACAAGATTACAAAACTCACTGCATTTCTATACACTAGTAAAGAACAACTGAAAGTAAAATTAAGGGATTTCCCTGGTGGCACAGTGGTTAAGAATCCACCTGCCAATGCAGGGGACATGGGTTCGAGCTGTGGTCCGGGAAGATCCCACATGCCACAGAGCAACTAAGCCCGTGCACCACAACTACTGAGCCTGCGCTCTAGAGCCTGCAAGCCACAACTCCTGAGCCCGCATGCCACAACTACTGAAGCCCGCGCACCTAGAGCTCATGCTCCGCAACAAGAGAAGCCACCACAATGAGAAGCCCGCACACTGCAACAAAGAGTAGCCCCCGCTCGCCGCAACTAGAGAAAGCCCATGCACAGCAACGAAGACCCATTGCAGAGATAAATACATAAATACATTTTAAAAAGAAGGATCTTTAAAATAAAATTAAGAAAATAATTCTACTCACTATAGCATCAAAAAAAAAATACTTAGAAATAAAATTAACAAAAGAAGTATAAAACTTGAACTCTGAAAATTATAAAACACTGCTAAAGAAAACCTAAATAAATCTGATCATGTTTATGGATCAGAAGCCAATATTGTTAAGATGGCGATACTTCCTAAAGTGATCTACAGATTCAGCAATCCCAATTAAAAAAAAAAAATCAATAACTTTTTTGGGGCAGAAATAGAAAAATCCCTAAAATTTATATGGAATTTCAAGGGACCCCAAATAGCCAGAACAATCTTGAAAAAGAATAAAGTCCTGGTTTCAAAACTGAGTACCACCAGAGAAAGACAAATACATATGATATCACTTATATGTGGAATCTAAAATATGATACAAATGAACTTATTTACAAAACAGAAATAGACTCACTGACATAGAAAACAAACTTACGGTTACCAAAGGGGAATGGGAGGGGAGGGATAAATTAGGAGTCTGGGATTAACAGATACACACTACAGGTAACTATATTCATTATCTTATAATAACCTATAATGGAAAAGAATCTGAAAAAAGAATACACACACACACACACACACACACACACACACACACGGGAATCACTTTGCTATATACCTGAAACTAACACAACATTGTAAATCAACTATACTTCAATTGAAAAAAAAAAGAAAGAAAAAAACTTACTACCAAACTATAGTAATCAAAACAGTGTGGTACTGGCATAAGTATAGATAATAGGATATAGATCAATGGAACAGAATTGACAAACCAGACATAAATCATTATACTTACTTATGGTCAACTGATTTTTGACAAGGATGCCAAGACAATTCTTGGGGAAAGAACAGTCTTTTAGCAAATAGTACTGGGATAACTGAATACCCACATGCAAAAGAGAGAAACTGGACCCTTTCCTTACAACATATTCAAAAATTAACTTAAAATGACTCAAAAACCTAAATGTAAGAGCTAAAACTATAAAACTCTTAGAAGAAAACATAGGAGAAAAGCTTCATGACACTTGATTTGGCAATGATTTCTTGGATATGATACAAGTATAACCAACAAAAGAAAAAATAATCAAATTGGACTTCATCAAAATTTAAAACTTTTGTGCAAATACTCTAAACCGAGTGAAAAGGCAACCCCATGGCATGGGAGAGAGTATCTGCAGATCACTTATCTGATAAGGGATTAATAATAAGAATACAGAAAGAACTCCTACAACTCAACAACAACAACAACAACAAAATTCAAAAACAGGCAGTGGACTTGAATAGACTTCTCCAAAGAAGATATACAGATGCCCAATAAGCACATAAAACGATGTTCAACATCACTAATCATTAGAGAAATACAAATCGAAACCACAATGAGCTAGCACTACATATCCATAAGGATGGCTATCATTTTTTTAAAAAAAGAAGGAAAATAACCAGCGTTGGCAAGGATGAAGGACGCAGGGAAACTGCAACTCTTGTACATTGTTGGTAGGAATGTAAAATGGTATAACCACTGTGGAAAACAGTTTGTTGGTTCCTCAGAAAGTTAAACATAGAATTAGCACATGACCCAGCAATTCTACTTCTAGCTTTATACCCAAAGGAACGGAAAACAGGGACTTAAACCCTGGTACACCAATATTCATAGCACCATTATTCACGACAGCCAAAAGGTGGTAACACCCCAAGTGTCCATCAACAGATGAGCACATAAAAAAACGTGGCATACACATATATATATACACACACACACACACACACACATACATATACATACACACACACAATGAAACATTGATCAGCCATAAAAAGTAATGAAGTTCTGATACAGGCAACAGCATGGATGAAAAACATCATGCTAAGTAAAAGAAGCCCAGCACAAAAGACCACATATTGTATGTGATGAATATGCTATGCTAGAATAGGCAAATCTATACAGACAGAAAGTAGATTACTGGCTCCCAGCGTGGTGGTGGGGTGGTTAGGGAAGAATGGGTACTGACTGCTAGTAAGTACTGGGTTTCATTTAAAAAAAATTTTTTTTTTTTTTTTAATGCTATTCTTGTCTGCTTACATTCTTTTTTGTATGTATGTATGTATGTATGTATGTATGTATGTATGTATGGCTGTGTTGGGTCTTCATTTCTGTGCGAGGGCTTTCTCTAGTTGTGGCAAGCAGGGGCCACTCTTCATCGCGGTGCGGGGGCCACTCTTCATCGCGGTGCGCGGGCCTCTCACTATCGCGGCCTCTCTTGTTGCGGAGCACAGGCTCCAGACGCGCAGGCTCAGTAATTGTGGCTCACGGGCCGAGTTGCTCCGCGGCATGTGGGATCTTCCCAGACCAGGGCTCGAACCCGCGTCCCCTGCATTGGCAGGCAGATTCTCAACCACTACGCCACCAGGGAAGCCCTGGGTTTCATTTTAGAGTCATGAAAATGTTCTAAACTGATCGTGGCTATGGTTCACAACCCTGTGAACATACTAAAGACCACTGAGTTGCACACTTTAAATGGCTGAATTATACAGTATGTGAATTATATCTCAAGTAAAGTTTTTAAAAAACTCAGCTGTAAGAACAAGGATCCTGCCACAGGAACCTTTTTGTATAAGCAAAGATGCATCAAGATAAAATATTCCCAATCCTGCTCTACAACAGCAACACCCTATTTGTTCATTATTAAGCATGGGAAAAAAAACAACTTTCTCCTACAACCCAGTTTCGCATCTGTGCACCAGGCAAAAATTCTCAAAACTACCATATCATTTCTTTACAAGGTAACCCCCCATTGTACCTTAGCTTCTAAATCTAATTTTATTTGGTTCCACTTCCTAGGAATATTTACAATGCAATCTGTTTTCTAAGGTTGAAGAGATGCCACAAAACAGTTGGCCTAGGAATGGCACTTTACAGGCTATAATTACTCGGAGCAAGGTTTCTTAATCGGGGGGGGTCCACGAATTCCCTAACTTTGTATATAAAACATTGTGAGCATATTTTTCTGAGAAGATCCATAGCTTCATCAGATTCTCAAGAGTCTAAAACCCAAAGAGGAGAATCAATGTATTGGTTCAAGTAACTGTGGTTTTGCATCATTTAATCTCCCTCACACTTCTTTGTTGTTGTTGTTAAAATAAGGAAGGTGGTTCATGTCTCACAAGGTGGATGAAAGACTGAAAAATTACAAAGCTCAATGTAACTGGTTACTTATCATATGAACAAATCATTTTTTATGTCTCACTCAGCGACAAATCCAAAGAGTCAAATTTTTGGACGTTGGTAAATGTTACATCTACTCTAAAATGGACTGAGGAGTCAAAATTCCAGGTTGAATTGGGAAAAACACTATTTTGCTCTTTTCTCTTTTAATGGTTCGAAATAACCATTCATTTCTCAAAAAAACTAAAAAAAAACCTGATGTACCTACTGTGTCCCAGATGCAATGTCAGCAGCTGAGGATACACTGGTAGAATCAAACAGTCTCTGCCCTCAAAGAGCTTACAGCATAGTAGTTAGAACCATTTTTTTGAAAGAACAAAAAATGAGAATTCACAATTTACTTCCATGGCAAAACTTTTTTCCTTAGGACCAGTTTCTTAGGAAGTTGTAGCATATCTTCTAAAGCTTGTCTGTTTTGAAACATAGATAATTTGTTACAATACTTTTCAACTCATAAGATTTCCCTCCTAAATCCTATGTTAGAGACCTAATACACATCACAACTTCTAGGATCCAATGTGTTTCAGTATGCAGAGAGTAATTACTTCAGTGTGTGTTATGTATAAAAAGGAATAAATAGCACTGAATGAGCCAAAGTTTGCTCTTAAAATTCCAACTTCACATCCTTACTCTACTTTCATATCCTAATTCACAAGACACATTGGCTGACAAGCTAAGTCTCTAATAAATCATTACAGATCTGGAAAAGTAGCAATCTAAAGTAATATAAAATAAAATCCTTTTTAAAGTTTAGAATTGCAAATATAACTTCAGACTAAGAAGCAGGTAGAGAAAATTCCATTCTTTAAAAAGTTATTTTTAATTGGACTATTCTTTCCCTACAATCTAAATACTTCACTAGTACTTCTATTCCTCTAGAATCTTTCACCAGTAACTACTTGCTTTCTATTGCCATCCAAATAAACACTCTTACCTGATCATATTCTGAAGCACCAGGATAAAGAGGCCACCCCAGGAACAGCTCAGCTATCACACAGCCCAATGACCACATATCAATAGCTTCACAAAATGGTAATCCAAGAATAATTTCAGGGGCTCTAGCAAAAACAAAAATAGCAGATTAAAAAAATTACACATTATTTTGGGAAACTAACTATGTTGATTAAGTCTTGTTTTAGTATCAGGTAAAGGTACATTGATTTAATGAAACTGAAAACAATCTTTGGTATAAAATCCATAATTCGAAACTCTTGGCCCCAGATGTGTTTTGAAATTCAGAGCTTTTTGAATTTCAGAAAGGTACTACCCATGCATAAACTACACACTTCATAATAATCCCAATGGAGTTTAGGGAAGCATCCCATAATCAAACACATTAATACTTCTGCAACAAAACATATGAGCAATCACACTAAGCCAGACAAATACTTTAAACAGCCTTACATTGATTCAAGTCAGGTCTTGCCAATAAATAAGTTTATACCAAACTTAGAAAAAGATTTTTAGCTTTGAAAGCTTTCTGAATTTAGAAATTACAGATAAGGGATTATGGACTTATTCTTTTTATTCGTAGAAACTTTTTAATTACAGAAAAATCAATTAAATGGCCTGATCAATAAATACCCCTTTATGACAGAAATGCCTTCTGTAGAGACACAGTGGTTCACATCCTAATTCCATTATTTAACAGCTGTAGGCAATTAATCTTTCTGAACCTCAGGTTCTTTTTATTTTTTTTAACATCTTTATTGGAGTATAATTGCTTTACAATGGTGTGCTAGTTTCTGCTGTATAACAAAGTGAATCAGCTATACATATACATATATCCCCATATCTCCTCCCTCTTGCGTCTCCCTCCCGCCCTCCCTATCCCACCCCTCTAGGTGGTCACAAAGCACTGAGCTGATCTCCCTGTGCTATGTGGCTGATTCCCACTATGAGACTCAGGTTCTTCATTCATAAAATGGAGATGAGTACCTCCTACTACATAAGGTTGTGGTAAGGTTAAAATAAATAAGTAAAAAATAATGATGATGATGATAATGATGTCGTTCAAATATTAAAGCTCTTGACCAGTGCTTGGCACATGGTTAGCATTATGTAAGTGTTAGATAAAACAATGACTATTATTATTATACCATCATTCTTTTAAAACTTTGAACTCTCTGTGTGCTTTCAGAAATATTCATTTCCACTAATGCTCCACGTGAGAAACCCAACCCTACGAAACCTTAAAGAGAAAACTATGGTAATACTATAAACTAAGAGCTCTCTATATATGAATATATCCAAGGCAAAATTATTATCCCCTCTATATTATACTTACAGAGGAGGAAACAGAGGCAAATAGATTAAGTAATTTGCCCAAAATCACACAGTTAATAAGTGGCAGAGCTAGAATTTGAATCCTGGTAGCCTAGCTCTGAAGTTGAGTACATTATACTGTCTCTAAATAAGTAAAAGTTAAATACATACCCATCTATACTCATCTATTTGGCATGGTGGTATACATGGTATTTTTCAAATTGTAACTAAAATTAAGAGATAAATGGATTCAAAAGGGGGATGATAATAATAGGTAATATTATATTGATAATAATAGATGACACTTATATAGTACTTAGTATGTGTCATGCACTAAGTTCTTTATAAATGTGGGGTTCACTTAATTCTTACAACAATCCTATGAAAGTAGATATTATCACTATTAAGTCATCAATTATAAGATACACATTTTTCACATTTTAACATCTCTGAAATTAAGAAGATTCCTGCAAATAATGGTATAATTTTAGTTTAATAGCAGTGTCTTTACTTTCTTATTGGTACATAAATAATATTATATTTCATCTTATAATCAATGGCACCTTAGATTCTACATAAGAAAGTATTATTTCCATTTTACAGATGTAGAAACTGGGCACTGGCAGGTTAAGTAACTTGCCCAAGGCTGGAGCCCAGGCAGTCTGGATCCAAGGTCTGAGCTCTGAAACACTTTATCATCTCCAAATAATTTCCTTTCCTTCTTACAAGTCACAGAATTTGAATCTGTAAGGACACTCCAGATCCAGATCCCTCATTAATCAGGAGCTAAATGGAAAAGCAGATCTCTCCACTAGGAACCATCTAATAGGCCATGTCTCCTCATGAAGTGCCCAGGTTTCCCAAATTTTATTCTTAAGCAGTATGTGCTTATTGTTGCATTGTGTGTATGGGGGAGGGGAGGCAGACAAAGACTGAGTGGGGAGGGTATAAAGATATTTCCCTAAATAAGAATATCCTCCCAGAGTAATTTTCTAAGTAGCCCCTAGAAAATGGTAAATTAGAGGACTCCATAGGGTCTAAAAACTTTCCTGATCCTTGCACAAAAACAGCAGAAGATCCAGGCCTGCTGGGACTTACACTATTTGACAGCTAAGGGTGGAACCACTAATACCATCAGTTTTTGGGCTATTTGATGTGAACTGTGGTTTTGTTAGCCAAAGAAAACAAAAAAGTGATATTCCTGTTGCAGGTGACTAGAGCCCCATATTACTGATGGAATTTCAGAGTTCAATTAAATACAACCACTGTGGCATGTTTGATAGCATTAATAAACTAGAGGGTAAGAGTACCCAGAAACATAAAAGCCTTTCTAAAATTGAAAAGGAACAAAATTTTTACTTTCACTGAGCAGACTGATTAATTTCTAAGTTCATGACAGTGCCAAAAATAGCCGGCAGGGAGAATGCAAATGGCTTTGTGCCAAAATAAAAACTGGGCTTAGAACATTCCTAAACATCAACTGAAGAGCAGCAGATTGATTTTGCCATTCCCACTATACCAGGAACACATTTTAAAATCCAAAAGGCAGGTCACAGGGAGGGGCCAGGCCACCCAATAACTTACTTCTTTAAAAAGGTAGCCATAAGATGTGATAACTGTTAGGCTTCTAAGGCTTAAAGTTTAAGGGAAATTAAGAAAAACACTAATTCCATCCCCCAAGCCCCACTAAACAAAAAAACCCTGAAGACTGACTGCAATCAGTTTTTCCATTTGGTCTTGCTCTGCTTCTGGAGTAACAAAAGCAGCTAAGTATTTCAAGTAAAAGCTCACCCAAAACAGTTAACTCTACCACATCTACCATGCAAAAAGGTTAAGTATCAAAAGAAAAAAAAGGAAAGCAGTAAAAATAAAGTAAAATAAAATAAGGCTGCTCAGTCTATTGAGGACTTCTCACTTTCATTAGAACCTAAAAATGTGAGACTTACGTAAACTCCAGGAAGCAAAAAGACTTAAGTTATCTTCTTTTACTGAACATCATTCAGAGCAGGTTCACCTCTAAAGACTGAATGTTTTAACCTCTGAATTCAGATCAAAATTCTTGATAATATTTTCATTACTATATCATCTTTCCCCTTGGCCTCCAATATTTCTCAATCCCTCAATATAAACTATACACTGAAATTCTTGTTCTACTTTATCTATATAATAAGTTAATTACTCTTCTAGGTCCCTTTCCAGCTCTGACATCCTAACAACTGGGCAGTAAAAAAGATTACCTATTAAAGCACAGGAAAAAGGAAAACAAAACTAGCAGTCTTCCCTTTAGTAGGAAAATGGCATTAATTGTACTTTGGACATGGTGACTCTCCTCTTTGAAGATACATCCCATCCTTCGAGAACAAATACTAAACAGGCTTTCATTGCTATAACCAGGAGGTAGAAATAGCAATCCTTGCATTTTGATTTCCCAACTTCAAACTCCTTTAAATTGAAAATGTCCACCTAAGTCATAAAGCTCTATTTCACTGGAACCCAGAGCAAGCTGAGGTTGGAATCACTTAATAGCACAAATCATTCTCTGCTCATCTTCATGAACACTCTTGTTTCTTCCCACCCATCTCAGAGGCATCAAACCAAATAAGAGATGTTACATAAATTCTAACTTCCTACATCTGTGGCTTAGGTGTTAACTGTGGTTTCAGTGTCAGATGAAACTGGATTGTTTGTTTGTCTAGGATAAACTGAAAATATGTTTTCCTTATCTAGATCTTGTCCTTCCGTACATAACAAAGTGATCTCAGCTTTAAGGCCAGCTAGCCTGTTCAGAATGGAAAAGCACTGAGCTTATAAGCATGACAAACCTTTGTGCCTAAAACTCAAGCCCCAAAGATAGCAACTTTTCTTGGAATTAGTCTACATTTACATTTACAGTTACAGTTGGCTAGGAAATAAAGTACTTTATTTTTACCGCCTGAGTCACTTAGCCGTGCCCATGGCCAACAGAGACAGCATGGTGGCAAAAATTTATGTCAACTGATAGTACTTTGGCATGTTATCAGCAAGATGAAGCAATGTAAACAATGCAATGTAAAAAGGAGGGTAAGAGGAAGGCTGGCTCTGGAGCCAGAATGCTTCAATGGTCAAAAGGATTTCAGAAAGGTTTTCTGAAAGACAAGAGGGTGAGGATTTAATGGACTCTAATAAAGCAACAATGCAACATGCACAGGACCACTGTGGATAAAATTTATATAAAGAAGTAATGCCTGAGCTGCTATTCCACTTGCCTTAGGCTCATCATCAAGTATTACTGTGATAGAGTTTTAGAAAACTATAAAAAGAAAAGATAAAAATAGATTAGGGTGGATTGGAAGACAATGTTGTTAAGACATCAATACTGCGCAAAGTGATTTGCAGACTCAGTGCAATCCCTATAAACACCAATTAGGTTTTTTTCAGAAATAGAAAAGTCCATCCTAAAACTCATATAGAATTTCAGGAGACTCCAAAAAAGCCAAAACAATCTTGAAAGAAAATAAAACTAGAGGTCTCACACTTCCTGATTTCAAAACTTATTACAAAGCTACAAGTAATCAAAAAAGCATGGTACTGGCATAAAGACAGACATTTAGAACAATGGAACAGAAGGGAGAGCCCAGAAATGAACCCTCATATATATGGCCAAAGGATTCTGACAAGAGTGTCAAGACCATTCAATGGAGAAAGGACAGTCTTTTCAGCAAATGGTGCTGGGAAAACTGAATATCCACATGCAAAAGAAAGAAATTGGACCCATACTTTATACCATACAAAAATTAACTCAAAATGGATCAAAAACCTAAATATAAGAGCTAAAGCTATTTGAAGAAAACATGGGGAAAAGCTTCATGACATTGGTTTGACGATTTCTTGAATATACCAAAAGTATAAGCAACAACAAAAAAGACAAACAGGACTTCATCAAAATTTAAAACTTTTGTGCAAACAACACTATCAATATAGTGAAAAGACAACCCCATGGAATGGGAGAAAATATCTGCAAATCATATATCTGACCAGGGATTAATACTCAGAATATATAAAGAACTCCTACAACTCAGCAACAACAAAAAACAATCCAATTCAAAGATGGACAAAGGACTTAAGACATTTCTCCAGAGAAGACATACAGATGGCCAATAAGCACATGAAATGATGCTCACCATCACTAATCATTAGGGAACTGCAAATCAAAACTATGTGAGATATCATTTCACATACATAAGGATGGCTATTATCCAAAAAAAAAAAAAAAAGAGAGAGAGAAAGAAAATAACAAGTGTTGGTGTACTGGTGAGGATATGGAGAAATTGGAATCCTCATGCATTGCTGGTGGGAATATAAAATCATGCAGTGGCTGAGAAAAACAGTTTGGTGGTTCCTCAAAAAGTTAAAGAATTACCATATGACCCAGCAACTCTACTTTTAGTTTTATACCCAAAAGAATTGAAAACAGGGTCTCAAACACTTGAATGCCAATGTTCATTACATCATTATTCACAATAGCCAAAAATGTGGAAACAACCCAAGTGTCCATCAACAGATGAATAGATAAATAAAATGTGGTATATACATGCAATAGAATATTATTCAGTCCTGAAAAGGAATGAAATTCTGATACATGCTACAGAATTTCAGAGATTAACCTTGAAAACATTATGCTAAGTGAAGTAAGTCAGACCCAAAAGGAGAAACATTGTATGATTCCACTTACATGCAATATCTAGAATAGGCAATTTCATAGAGACAGAAAGTCAAATAGAGGTAACAGGGGTAGGGGGTAGGAGGGTGGAGTAGTTACTGCTTAATGGTTACAGAGTTTCTGTTTTGGGTGATAAAAAAAATTTGGAAATAGATAGTGGTGAAGGCTATACAACACTATGAAGATACTTCACAACACTGAATGGTACATGTTAAAATGGTAAACTTCATGTTAGGTAGGTTTTATCACAATTAGAAAAACAAAAATATGTAGATGGCATATTTTCTGAGTCCCTATACAGGTTAAAATGTCCTTACATTATTTTCACACATAATATAAAATTCTTAGTTCAGAATTTCTATCTCCTCAAAATTTATTATAGGCATTTGGTATGTTGGACACATCTCTTGATAAAACTTATTTTGTGGGTTATCTTTTTTTATTGTTTCACTTCGTGATTGGGTGAGTGTACAATCTGTGTTTAATGCATGACCATTAAAATAAATATAAGATTCCTTAAAATTAATAACTAGACAGATAAATGACGTACTGAGAAATAAAAGCTCATTTAAAGACTTTGCCGTCTTCTCTCTTTCAGTAATGCTCCTTGGTTACAGTACAGACAAAATTCTATATACCAGCATTTAAGTTCTGTCCCAATAATTATTATATATTGAAAAGATAGCTTTATTAGAAGTATCAATATGGAAATATAAATCACTAAAGTATAAGGTGTTTGGGTCAAGGCCATTTTAGGATAACCAAATAAGTTCATATGCAAATAAGTTCAAAGGACTATGGAGAATATTAAAACGAGAAGAGACCTTAGCAATCATCTAATCCAATTCTCTCTATTATGCAAGAAAGAAAATGTAAAATAATAAAACGTTGCTAGAGTTAAACTTGGAATTATTCCCAAGGCATCTTACCTGCCAAGATAGGAACCTGGGAAAAATAGCAGCATATGCCCAAATTCCTCACATATAAGTAAACATCTTATATATTTAAAACACTTTAAAATGGGAAAATTAGGTATAATGGTAGTAAAGAAGGAACCAGATGCTACTATAATTCAACTAGGAACAACCTTCAGAATCAGACTGAATTAATCTTTCTAGAGTTAATATTTCAGAAATAAAATAATGCTACATATAGGAATGCCACACACATGGAATATTAAATACTAAATATATTTAGGATAATACTAAAATATATTATCCTATTCTGTGTTGAAATCTGTAAATAAATTCATTGTTATACGTAGCCCTTTGTAATATATGTTAAATATAAAGACAGATCTCTAGTCGAAGACATGCTTTTTAGCATTTGCCACTTGCCTGTAGTAACGTGACTGTAAGTAGGTTGAGCACACAGCTTTGGAAACGTGACTAGCAGAACCAAAGTCAATGACCTTCACTCGGTAGGGTTGGCGCACTGGATCGACCAGCATTATGTTTTCAGGCTTAAGGTCAGCGTGAATTAGACCAAGGCTCTTGAGCTTCATCAGGGCTGTGGCCACCTGCTGCAAGATTGGTCTGATGTACTTGAGTGGCAGTGGGCTAAACTTGTTCTGCTTTAGAAAATCATATAAGTTCTGCTCCAGCATCTCGAACACAAGGCAGGTATGATTCTTATGCTGAAAGCACTCATAAGAACGGACAAAATTATACTCATCGGCATTTTCACTGCTTAGGCGGGAAAGGATGCTCACTTCAATCTGTCCTTGTCTGGCATAGGAGGGGTGGTTCTTCAAGATTTTAATAGCCACAATTTCCTTGGTGCTCCGCTTCCAGCATTTAGCCACCTGTCCAAATGTTCCCCGGCCTAAGAACTCCAAGACTTCATAGCTGTTTGTCATAGAGCAAAGGATCTCATGTTGGACCAGCTGGTAATCCCCTTCTCCACTGGAACTGCTACTCTTCGTGGTCACAGTGGTGGTCGTGGCAGCGGCACCCACCACAGTCCTGTTTTGCAGCATGAGAGGGGGATGTTCTTCTATGATTTGCACGCTACCGTTGCTGTCAACTTCCTCACTTTTTCTTTTCAATCCACATTTTTGATATGGCTCAAGCAAAGAAACGTTGCTTCTGTGAGTCAGGGTCTGGCTGCTTTGGAAGGTGGATGTAGCAGCACTGGCAGAGCTATCAGCAGCTGTTACAACAATATGCTCCACTGCAGGAGCTGGGAGGAGGAGGCCCTGGTCGTAAGCAGGGATGTTGAAATTTGCTACCTGGTGAGAAGAGTTGGCTTGCCCTTGTGTGGCTGGGAGGGTTTTGCTGTGGGTATAGTATTTGTCGTTGCTGCTCTGTCCAGAAACATCCCAACCAGAAGGCTCTATTTTCAGTTTCTTTGCACTGCAGAAGGCACTCGACGACACTGATGGGGGGGAAAACACCTGCAGCTGTGATGCCATACCTACATCAAGAAAGAGGAAGAATTAGGCCCTCAATTTTATACAACCCCTCAATTAGTATATCGGAAAACTTTCAGTTTAGAAAAAACAAGTAAACGTATATCTGGCTGAGGTTTTATTTTATCCATTTTCCAAAACATGTTTCCTATTATAGAAAGATAAACTTTTTGGTCTAATTACAGATCCTGAATCACTTTTTTGAGACTCAGCAATAATAGGACATATTGTTAAAAGAGTATGAACATCTAAGATGGTTTATAAGATAAAAACAACAACAATAGCTTAGATGATTGATCACTTAGTATGTGCCAAGTGGTAGTCTAAGCACTTCATACACATAACTCATTTAATTCTCACCACAACCTTCTGAAAAACATACTATCATTATTTCCATTCTACAGATGAGGAAACTAAGACACAAACTGGTTAAAATAATTTGCCCAAAATAACAAAGTTCTTAAGTGGCAGCACTAGAATTCAAACCCAAGCTCTTTGGCCCCAGAGTTCATTCCACAGCTGTCTTCATTCCTGCCCTGCTTAGCTTTTTAATCAATTATTTAAATGTAGACATAGATGACATGCTTATAAAATTCATAGATGAACCAAATTTGGGCAGGATACTCAATATTGCTAAGTAACGGGTCCAAAAAGATCACAAAGAGCAGAAACCATAAGGTAAATCTAGCTGATGACATTTAACACAAATATTGACTTCCTACTTAGGTCCAAAATCTGGCTAGCACAAAGCACAAGGATAAGAGATACAAGGTTTCGCAGGATCATATATGAAAAACACTTTGTTAGCAAGAGAAACACTATGTAATAATGTTCCCCTCCCCTCAAAAGCTAATTCAATCTTAAACTATATTCACAGAAAAAGTAGTGTCCAGAATGTGGCAAAGTGAAGGCAACCCACTCTACTCAGATCACAAATAAAAGTGTCTAGCTCTGTCCACTACGTTGTAAAAGGACCATTTACAATGTAAACTGACCAGAAGAAACTGACCAGAAGAAAGTAATCAGGATGAGGCAAAGCCCAGACGGGATCGCCTGAAGAACCTCGGGAAGTCATCCTTAGAAAAATATGGGGAAAGGTAATAAGAACTGCCCACCTTTCTGTCCCTGAATGTCCCATAGACACCTCAAGCTCAATAAGCCCAAAGACTAATCCCAAAGCTAATATTTTCAGAATAAAGTCCAAACATTTGACCTAGCATACACGCCATTTCATATTTATCTTCTTCCTTCTGAATCACATAACCCTCAGATGCCTCGGGGCTCCACACTAATCCCTCTTCTCTTACTCCACACTAATCCCTCTTCTCTTGCTCCACTTTCCCTCTTTTCACTACTTCCCAGCATTAGTCATCTGCGAAAAAATAACAAATTTCCCTCTCTAACCCAGACTTCTCTCTTGAACTCCAAATCCTTATTTTCAAATAACCACTCCACACTTCAACTTGGATATCTTAGCGACATCTCAAATTCAAGATGTCCAGAATTAAACTTCTGGGCCTCCACCCCACGCCCAGTTTTTTACCTCAATTATGAGACACCACCATGCATCTAACACCTCAAGCCAAAAAATCAGGGAGGCAATGAGTCTCAGTTTCCTCATCTATAAAATGGTGAATTAAATGATTTAATACACACGACATGCTTAGTGCCAAAAACTCACTTAATATTATTATCCTGACTCATTCCCCTCCCTTAATCCCCATATCTAACCTAAAATAAATCTTATCTACTTCCTAAGCATATTTCAGATCAGCCATTTTTCCTCTACCCTTATTGGAACCTTTCTAGTTCAAACTGCCAGGGGCCTCCAAACTCATCCTGAATGCACTCAGGGTACCTTTGCTTTTAAACTATGTATTATATATTGGAGGAATGCTCTTTGTTAACCATCTCCCTCCTTCTGCCTCCAGGGTCTTTCACTGCTTTAGGGATAAAATCCAAAATCCTCAACTTGCCTTAAAAAGCTCCCCCAAAATCTGGTTGCTGTCTTCCAAAATCTCCCCACCTCGATTCCTCCACCACTCCAGCCATACTGCCCCTTCTTTCAGTTCTTGGGAGGCCCTCTATGTTGGAGACTTTCTGCTAGGAAAACTGTTTCTTCTCTCTCACACTCACACACTCACACACACACACACACACACTCCCCACAATCACCACCACCACTGCATTCCCACAACACCCTGTACCTACCTTATAACATTATTTATTTAATGTTACATTCCCGGATACTGTAAAAGTTCCATGAGAGTAGGTACCATATCTGTCTTGTTCTTTTGCTTATATCACCAGAACCTACCACAGACTCTGGCAATATACAGACACTCAGTATTTGCTGGGTGATTTGACCACTGCCTACCAACTTCATTTCTACTCCCTACTACTCGTGTTAAACTGCAGGATTCTCAAATGCTTCTTTTGTTTTGGTTTTTTGACATCCCTCTCTTTTATCTGTGCGGTCCTTGAGATATGGGGGAAGTCTCCACTCTAGTACTCACAGTGTAATTTTATTAGTCATAAGAGAATAAACACACACAACTAGAAAGGAAGGAAACATAACAAGGGATGTTACAGAACATAAAAAAACAAAGTATACATTTCTTTGTGCTTGAATGCAACTAAAAACCATCTGCACTGGACCAGATAGCTGGAAGGAAGAACAAACCCTCAACCTTCAATTTCTAAAATGCTGTCTGGATTTACTTTAAACAAGAGTTTCTATAATTTATATGAACCTTGAAGAGAAAAAAAAGTATAAATTAAAAGAATGTTATTGCGGGACTTCACTGGTGGCGTAGTGGATAAGACTAAGCGCTCCCAATGCAGGGGACCCGGGTTCGATCCCTGGTCAGGGAACTAGATCCCACATGCATGCCACAACTAAGAGTTCACATGCCACAACTAAGAAGCCCACGTGCCACACCTAAGGAGCTCTGGAGCCGCAACTAAGACCTGGAGCAAACAAAATAAATAAATAAATATTAAAAAAAGAAAAAAGAATGTTATTGCAATTTAACTCCTAGGTTACAAATTTACAAATCATCTTATTCTACCTATATCACTGACATAATACCAAACTATAATAAGAGAAAAACTGAAATCAAGTAGTGCCTTTACAAAATTTACCTATTAATATATGCAAAAATATTTCTTGTCATAATACCAAACCAATTTCTGAACAACGAAAAGGAAGCAAATTTTTGAAACTTGTTTTCCATCGTATATTTGTTGAGTTCCTACTTTTAACAATCTATCAAAATACATAAGCACAACCTTCACGTACCTAAAAGTATTTAGTAAAAACTTTGAATACTATACAAAATTTGCAGTTTGTAGCTATGTATAGGAATATGGGGGCTTAAAGTAATAATACTGAAAAGAATTCATGAAATGTAACTCCAAGTTTTTAAAAGTATGATGATCATAACTGACACTTTTCAAAAGTATTCTGTTTACCAGAGGAATGTTAATGACAACCTTTCACCCAATGAACAAAATAACAGATACTGATGGCTTCAAATTCACACTGAGCACTGCAAAAAGCACAAGTTCTAGGAAATTGTTCCAACAGTTTAAGTATATAAATAAATATAATAATTCTTACTCAGTAAGACAAACTTAAGTCCACCCATAGCGAAGTAACAACCCAGAATTTCACTGGCCTTCCCCCCAGCAAGGGTGCGTGGTACTGAAGTCAATGCCACGCCACCAGGACTCTTACAGTGTGGCTGACTCAGCCTGACCTCAACAAGCACTAGGTGAGAAGAAAATACAGAATCAAAATTGCCTAGAAAAATCTATACTTTTATTTATATAACACTCTGAAATTCAGCTAAAAACAGCCATTTCTAAACACAAAATAAAGATACTATGTCCCACAAAATTTGCTTTTCTTTTTTTTTTTTTTGCAGGGGGTGGTGGGGGGGGTGAGAGGCAGTTTTCTCCCTAGGCTGAGACTTCCCAAACAAAACCATGGAATAGAATTAACATCTGTGGAAAATTTACAATGTATCACACTCCGTTAAGCACATTACACTATTTTCAATTCACATGAGAACAGCTCCCAATAAATTAAAAGCTAACTTCCTGAAAATGTTTCCCCTCTTGACTCTAGCAATAAAGGAGTCTTTTCATTTCAAACCTGACTTTCCAAGGATTTAACCGTCTAAAAATAATGACAAACTTTCCCACTGCATTAATCCCAAACTAGAACAAAAGGCAAAAGGCTACTGGTACTTGTATGTATTGCTAAAAAGAGAACTGAGTCTTGCTAGACTCCAAGGCTTTCAAAAACAGTCAAATTAACAGCTTCCCCACTCCCTGCCATGGGCACATCTATTTCACAACATTTACTGGGTGCCCCACCCTCTGGGCACTACAGTTAGATAATCTTACCACAAAGAATTCAAATATTATAACTATGAATAAAATAGTTGAGTATGACAATGGAGGTAATCATTTATGTGTTTTGCCCTTAGTCTTGACTAACTTCCACCTTTTCCCGGACATACCAATCATAAATTCCTAATGCTTTTGCTTGGAGTCATCTTTGTCTTTTTGATACAATTTAACAATTGGTGATCTAAATAACCTACCATCAGTACTGCATATTGATTTCTTCCTCTAGCACTTGTCCTCAGCTGACATGTACACAGATGTACATATTCTCCAGCACACTGATATATAAAGAGTATTCATATCATTAAAGTGGGTAAATAAGAATACACATTCTGGAAAAAGATAAGATTGGGAAGAAAACTCTTTCACTGGAACACCAAGTATCTCCCACCTACTGCACAATCCTGCACTACTTAGTTCAACAGCCTAACTTTCCCCAAATGGTACTCTCTAGCCCTCTTTTCAAGGTCCCTTCTCAATTCATTCTTCACCTTACAACTGAAGCTTTTAAAAATGCATATCTATCCCTCATTTAAAACTTTAGGATAGGGACTTCCCTGGTGGCGCAGTGGTTAAGAATCCGCCTGCCAATGTAGGGGACACGGGTTCGAGCCCTGGTCCAGGAAGATCCGACATTCCACAGAGCAACTAAGCCCCTGCACCACAACTACTGAGCCTGCGCTCTAGAGCCCACGAGCCACAACTACTGAAGCCCACACACCTAGAGCCCGTGCACCACAAGAAAGAGTAGCCCTCGCTCGCCGCAACTAGAGAAAGCCCGCGTGCAGCAACGAAGACCCGACGCAGCCAAAAATAAATTAAAAAATAAAATAAAATAACAAAATAAAATAAAAACTTTAGGATAAAGTCCAAAATCTCTACTTTGGATTGTCAGGCTTTATAAGATCTGGACCCTGATTATTTTTGTAGCCTCGTTTCACTGACTCTTTCCCCCAGGCACTCTTTTCCAGTAATTCGAAATGTTTCTGGGTCTAGAGTAGGCCTTTATTTCTCCTGCCCCAGTTCCTTCACATATAACATTCTCTCTCTGAACTTCATTTTACCCTGTCTTCTCTTCTTTTAACCACTACTTATCCTTTTAGCCTTTACTTAAAGCTCACTTTTTCAATGTGGCATAGGCTGTTGGTCTGGACCACAATCTACTTTCTCCTTCATCCCAGGCACAAGGCTAGACTACATTTACCAGTCCCTCCCTCCAATAAAAAGTGACGTATGAGCCTTTAGTGTTCCATTCCCTTTCCACCAGGAGGAACCCATGGAGATCCAGTTTCTGCCCTGAGACAACACTCAAGGGTTGGCAGAGCAGCAAGATGGAAAGAACATGGGTACCTGAATGATCATGTAGAGCAGAGCAACCTGCCCAGCAGGAATGCTCACTTCAACCTGAAACATTTACTTTAGGTTGTTACATGAGAGAAAAACAAATTTCTTTCAGCAAGATTGTTTAGTCAGCCCTATGCGCTGACAAATACATTCAGGATAGCCTTCTCCAGAGCACTAGGTTAGATTTCCTGATAAAGGCTCCCACAGCATCCTCTACTACAGAAATAGTAGCACTTACCACACTTGTACTTATTTATTTCATTTATTCATTGAACAAACGTATTTTGAGCATCTAGTATGTCTGCTGGCACTGTTCTAGATCCCAGGGATAACAGTGGTTCCAGATGGACAAGATCCCTTATCTCCTGGAGTTTACTTTCTACTGGGGAGATAAACACCTCTCCCCCAAGAAAATGGCAGCTAGTGATAAATGTTATGATGAAAACAAACACAATGACATGACAGAGGTGGTGGGAGGGGGAGAGATACTCTTTGGTGGTCAGGGAAGGCACTGTAGGATGGTGGCACGTAAAGCTGAGACCTAATTGACAAGAAGAAGCCATCCCAGTGAGAGAACAGTTAGTGCCAAGATACATTCTTGGCCTATTTGAAGAAGAGACCAGAATGGATGGAACGGAACAAGGGAAAAAATAGTAGAAGCAGAACCCAAAAAAGGCAGACAAGGGCCAGAATACATACTGACTTGCGGTCACTCTGGATTTTTATTCTAAGTATGACTATTTGTAACTACTTATTTAAAAGTTGACTTCTCTTCTAAACTGCAAGTTCCATGAGGGCAATTCCCAACAGCTGAGTAGGTATCTTCTTCTTTTGTACTACCGGCATCAATTACAATGGCTGGCATACAGCGTGTGTCAAATGTTTGCTAAAATGAATGACTATAAAGAGATCACATTACTGCTCCATATATAAATGTAAGGGGATCTCAGAAGTCATTCTGACTAAATTAGAGAAATACTCACATGAGATAGAAATTATAGTCTGTTGTCTACAAGAGAATACTTATTCTAAGTATAGTGATACAGAAAGAAAAAATAAGCTTGAAACCCTGAGGACAGCATTTGAATCAAAGTTCCCCACCCCCTTTCCTGTAGCACTTCCTTCACATGGAACCATGTGAAAGAGCCAGTTCCTCAACTAGTATGCAAAAATAGGGTGTGGAATAGGTGGTGGTAGCTGACAAAGAAGGAACTCTACAATTCTATGTAATTTACAGCCATTTAAACTAATTTTGTAATATTTTGGTAAACTGGCTGAGTGGCGTTTTCCTTCTAGGCAGGATATTTTTTCCCAAATTTCAATTGCTCTCTTAGATTTATTTGGAATGACGAATCTATAGCAACAGAACAAAAGAAAAGTGTTTTTCGTATTTGGTAAAATAGTACTATCTTAGTATGTGCACAGGACAGTCTGTAACGTCTATAAAGTTTAGAATAAAGAAAACTATACCTCGGAGTTTCTATCATAAGAAAAATGACAAATTAACAAAAATGACAAATTAGCAAATCAATATGAAACATAAACACTAAGATAGGACCCTGTTTAGATCAGCCAGAAAAGGCCTAAGGAAAATAGTACTCAACTAAGGTAACAACAGTTTGGCAGATGGAAGGTAGAAGGAGGTCTTAGATGAATGAGATAACTTTTGCCAGTATGCCAGGGGATATAGAAAAATGAAAAACCATATAGAGTAATGCATTTGATTGGAGCAGAAGACACTGGCAAAAAAAGTACAGGGATTCTTACGGCTAAAATAGACCTTAAAAGACTTTCTAAAACCCTGTAATTCCAAGATTAGAAAAAGTAGACCCAAGAAAGCCAAACAAGTTTTACACAGAGCTAATGAGTAGTAATGCTGGCAAAGAATTCAGGTTTTCTGATTCTTTTTCATTAAGTATGGTGGGTAAGCACTGTACAAGGCGCTCTTAAAGAATCCAAAGAAATACACCTAAGTTTCCCTATCTTCAAAGAACTTAAAATGTTGCTTAGGTGATATGACACATAAAAAAGAAAAATATAAAAACAGGATGTAAAAATTTTTTAAGTGCCAAATTATGCTCTACAAAAATACGTAAGGCATTTAGGGAGATGGGAGATTAGGAACAAAAAATTAAAAACAAAAAAGGAAGCGAAAAGCAAATCAGTGATTACTGAAGTTGTACTTGACAGAAAAATTATTTTGATGACTTGTGTTCAGAATGGCATAAAATTTAAGGGAAGAAACTGGGGAGAAATTAATAACTGTAACTTTTTAAAAAATGGATTGCTTTATATAGTCATGAAAATGAAAATAAAAGGGCCGATCGGGAAGTTCATGTTTGCAAAATTACTTCACATTACAAAAGAACCAGTTACGATATATAACTAACAACAAGCTGCACAAGTTCCAACTGTAAGAAGTTTATAAGGCAGGTTTGGCTCACTGATTTCTACCAACACAACCACTGACTAAGCTGTGCTTATGAAAACAAAACCAGAGAATAAAAGAATTCTATTTTCCAGAGAATTGTGAATGTTGAGATAATCTTTTTTTCTTTTAGGAGAGAATTCTGACTTGGTTTTCAATCTCAAGTTACCAACCAACTTGCTCTGCAATCCATAAAACTACAACGTCCAAAGATAGGATAAACTATTCATGAAGATATCGCCCTCAAAAGTCCTACTTACTTATCAGACTCAGTATGTTTACAACATCTCATTCACCATTTTACTGGTAAGATGTTTTACTGGTGTGGCTGCCTCCAGTTCCAGCCACAAGTACTTTACCAAAATATCCTTCAAGCCTGGAACAGTGTCTTAAAGTCAATGATATCTTTCATCATACCATCATACCAGTTTTATAACACAGAACCCTGAGATGATTACAGGTACCTCCAAAATCACCAGCTGAATTAACAACTATTATATGACTCGTTAGTAGATTTTTAGATGTTTTACACAAAGCTTTAGACCTACATATGAAAAAGAGCTGGTAAAGATTTGCATTCTCTATAATCTTAAAAAAAAAAAAAAAAAAGAACCCACTACAGACCAGTAATCAAAAATAGCTTTACACAAACAAGAGCAAAATTGTAGGTTCTGCTGAGGGCATCAGCCCCTTAATTTAACCCCACTTCATCAGAAGAAGGAAGCCATGCTGCTGTTTTCATCAGTTACTAGGAAACAAATAAGATAAAGGACAGATTGGGCAGAAGAGTCTATAGCTGAAATTAATATTTTGATGCAATGACTGAAAATTCCCAAAGTGTCACTAAGAAAAAGCTTCTAGGGCTGCCTCAAAGAGTATCTACAACTGAGTCAGGGGGTTAAGTGGAGGAAAGACACTGGAGCTTGGGGTGGTTTTTTTTCCCCTTCTCTAGCCCCTCCTCCCTTCCCCCACCTAAACAGGAAAGAAAGCGCGCCGAGCGTAAACACAGGCCAGAGCTCACGGTTTGTCACCACAACAAATTGGGAGGTTAGACCAGCGCTCTTGGAGACCGAGCCCCAGGTCTTGGTTGCTAGGCACAAAAAACGGCCTCTTTCCCACAGACCTGTGAACAGCGGGGGGCCTTACCAAGAGTTTTGGTTGTTTCCCCGCCCCCCTCCCTTTTTTTTTTTTTTTTTTAAAACGAAAGCTTTGGGAAAGTGGCGTCACACAGCAAAAGTTTCCCTTTGAGCCAGACATCTAGATCTGCCTTGCATAGATATACATTAGGTGGGCCGGTCCCACGCAGTCTCCACCATCATTACAATTTACCAACCTAACGATTAAAGAACAGCAGCGGAGAGGATAGGAGGGCTCCCACACCCACCTCCCCACGGCCGTCCGTTCCAGACACCGCTTCCTGGTCCCCAACAGCACAAACAACCCCAAACCACGGCACTAAGCAGAGCTGTGAAATTCACACGCACAAGCCACACACTGGGAACCGGTCACGACAGCCGAGAAAAAACCGGCCGGGTGAGAAGACGCCAGGCAGCCCCCTGTCATCTGAGGACAACAACACGCCCAGGAGAGAAGTGGCAGGACACGGGGGAGTTGCCCCGAAAACAAGCCCGCAGCCTCCCCACTTTCCTGGGAACGCTATCCCCTCCGCGGCCGTCAGCGGCCGCGCCGCAGGGCTCGGCCCCGGGTCCCGGGTGGGGGCCGCTGAGGGAGGCGCCCCCCGCAGGCCGGGCGCCCCGGAGAGCCCGTGGCCGGCCCGGCCCCGCCGCGGGAAGCCGATGGGAGGTCGCTCCCTGCCAAGGCCACTGCCCCCCCCGCCTCGACTCACCGCCGGTGTGTCTGGTTCTCAGCCGCGAGCTGGGGCTGCCGTGAGGAGGCGGCGGAGGAGACGAGATCCGGGGCCCCGCCGCCGGATCATCATACCCCCCGCGCGAGCCGGCCCGGGCCCCGGCCCCCGCCCCCCGGAGCCGTCCCCGCGCCCGTCCCACGGGGGGAGCCCCCTCAGCCTCCCCCCGGCTCCGCCGCACGGCCTCTCGCCGCCGCCGCCGCCGCCGCCGCCGCCGCCTCAGCACCGCGCGCTCCCGCCTCAGCCTCCCGCTGCCGTCCGGGGCCACCGCCGGGCCCCTGGCTCCGCAGCCGCCGTTGTCGCCAGACTCGACGAGCTGAGCGCCGAGCGGCCGCCCCCATCCGGCCGGCCCCTCCTCGCGGGAACTAGTCCCCAGCCCCGCGCCATGACACCTACTGAGGCGGAAGTGTCGGAGAGCGGGCGGGTTAGGATGACTTCATAGTACTGGTGGGAGGGGGAGGGGGAGTGGGAGTGGGAGTGGGTGGGCCTCCGTGGGGAGCCAGCGTGGATCGAGTGCGAGGATCGGCTCCCCGCCCCCTCCTCACGGCCGACTCCGCGGTGACTGAAAGGTGCTTGGTGGCGGTGTGGCGGTCCAGCTTTCAAATGTCATCCCCGCCAGTGTGACATCACCACCGCCTAGTGTGACACCCCCAGAGATTGGACAGCGCGCGGGGAGGCAGTGCCTACCGAGGAAGCCCCCTGCTGGTGAGGAATTACCTCAGTTTAGGCTTTAATGTTTCGTTGCCATCTAGGGACGTTCTAGCTGCGTGACAGCGGTGTGTAGGATGCGTAAGCCTCCACACGCATTAGGAGCCCCTGAGCGGGCTCTTCCATTGCCTCCTTGGGAACCTGGGTTTGCATTAGAAGGTGAGAAAGAATAGCTGTGCTCTGAACCCAACCCACTCAAAACCTGCAGTGGGCTAATACTACCATAATTTTCTCTCCTCTACCAGGAGATAGCAAAACCGGGTATTCAGGAAACGGAATGCGTTGGGCACACAACATTCTGAAAAAATAAACACTGCGTGAAAACTAGGTTATCCTAATAGAAAGACAGTTGCCATCTCCCTGGGCCAAGAAATTCTGGAAAAGTTCAGATACACCTCTTGCTGTGTAAAATGCTCTGATTCCTAAAGTGTGGGACATTTGTAGGGAGACGGTAGTATATTTTTTTCCATCCCGCAAGTGCTGGAGGCGACAAGGATCTGAGCCCTAGAAAGTGGCTGTACAGCACCATGGGTATTTATTTGCATATACGCTTTAAGGAGAGGGCAGATGTGGCTAAGACAAGATTCTGCTATCAGGTTATATTTCTCAGATGTCATTCATTATACGTCCTTGACCTCTTTGGATGGAAGAGAGAATTTTTGTGAAGATGTGCTAAAGTGGTTATGCTACCTTTGGGTTTCTCTCCTGGCTTAACAGCACTGGGAGCAGTTCTGTTTTATTGGGAACAGGGAACTTTATTTCCCTAGAGGACCAGGGTTAGCAAGAGTGTTCAATCCCACAGGGCAGGTGTGTTTGCTTATTTTCACAGAAACTTAGAGAACATAAAGTCCTACAATGGACTGACCTGGGAAACCTCAAGACATGGAGAGTTGGTGAACATGCCTGCTTGGAGAGCCAGGAAAAAGGCAGAACTGGAGCTCTGGGGTAGAACAGATCCTGCTTGAAAAGCAGGCTTCCAAAACGTTAATTGCTTACCATGCCTTGGTTCAACCCAACTCCATGACAGGCCTCTAAGCTCCTACTCTCCCACATTATGTCCCTTTCCTCTTTTCAAACACATCTCAAAATTTGCCTTTAGGAAGACTTTCCTCTTTGACTCCCACTTGATTCTGGTTATTCAGTTCTGCATCATCATTTGACTACTTCATTTACTTCTTTTTTTTTTTTTAATTTATTTATTTATGGCTGTGTTAGGTCTTCATTTCTGTGCGAGGGCTTTCTCCAGCTGTGGCAAGCGCGGGCCACTCTTCATCGCGGTGCGCGGGCCTCCCACCATCGCGGCCTCTCCTGCTGCGGAGCACAGGCTCCAGACGCGCAGGCTCAGATATTGCGGCTCACGGGCCCAGCTGCTCCGTGGCATGTGGGATCTTCCCAGACCAGGGCTCGAACCCGTATCCCCTGCATTGGCAGGTAGACTCTCAACCACTGCGCCACCAGGGAAGCCCTCATTTACTTCTTGTACCTTACTTATTTATACTTGTTGATCTCTATTTTCATTGTTCTTTGGTCATTTCCTCAGTCTGTCTCACTACATTGAGACGTTCTTAAGATCTAGTATTTTCCCCTCTCTGGTATTCATATATCCATCCAACAAACTCTGCCTGCTTGATGCCAGGCACTCTCCTAGACACTGAGTCAGATGCAAGATGAATAAGTCATGGTCTTTTCCCTCAGAAAGCTTACAGTACAGTCTAGTGAGGAAAAAAAAAAAAATGCATGGGGACATATATCTAAGATTTGAATGACAGAGTCAGGGAAGATCTTCAGAGAAGTTGATGTTTAAACATGGTATGCTCAAAGAAGTTTCAGAGTTTAGTGTAACTAGAGTTCATTTGTCAATTCAGCAAATATCTATTGAGTATCTTCTGTATGCCAGGTACAGTGTTAGAATTAAAGATAACAAAGAAGAAAAGGGTATGGCCTGTGTCCTGAAGGAGCATACAGTTCAGCAGAGAAGTGGCAGAATATGGAAACAGTAAGGTAGGCCGAGTCAGATTTTGAAAGGCAATGCAGAGCTATTGGAGGTTTAATCAGACAGGTAATATGAAGGAATCTGTGCTTTAAAGAGAGAACTGGTAGCTGTGAGGAGGATGGCAGGCTGGAGTGGGCAAAGACTGGACAAAGAGAGTCTAATTAGAAAACTGTGATGAGGGTTTGATCAAGCAGGAAACATGGAGAGAAGGGAGAAGATATGTGAACTATTTCCTCCCAAAGTCAGGGCAGCTGGAGAGGGAGATGGAGCTGTTGCCAGTTGGAAGCATTGATGTGTCATCTAGGGTGTGATATCCCTCTAGGGCCTAGATTCAGTGTTGTAGACTAGAAGTCACTCAGAAGCTGCAGTGCTTAAGGCCAAGTAGGAGAAGCTGACCAAAAGGCTGTGTCTTGAGAGAAATTGAGTCCAAAAGCTAGGCAAACTATCCAAACAAGTAGTAAATCCAAGGGACCCAGAAGAAAAAGAGAATTCAAGTAGAAACCAACAGTTCTAAAACTGGGAAAACCAGATGAGAGTGAAGGTCTGAAGTAAAGAATAGGAGACAGAACGTGGGCAAATCCTTTGAATCAACAGGAGAGAATCCTCACTGATTTTTCAAATCTAGACTCCAGGAGACTTTTTATTTGGAAATGATTTCACACTCATAGAAAAGTTGCAAGAATAGTAAAAGGAGCACCCATCTACCCTTTACTCAGATTTACTTATTAACGTTTTGACCCTGTTGCTTTAACATTTGCATTCTCAGCCAAATAGATTACACACACGTTTTTATCTGACCATTTGCAAGTAAATCGCATACGTCATGCCCCTTTATCCCTTAATATTTGAATGTCCTGAGAATAAATACATTCTTTTACAGACACAATACATACAATTATCAATTCCAGGAAACTTAGCATTGATAAAATACTTTTATCTCATCTACCATCTGTATTCCAAATTTGTCAATCCAATAATGTCTTTCTTACCATCTTTTCCTCTTCCAGTACAAGATCCAGTTTAGAATCAAATATTCCACTTAATTGTCAGTCTCTTTAGTCTCTGTTAATCTGAAAGAGATCCTTAGCCTTTCTTTGTCTTTGATATTTTTGAAGAATACAGAATCCTTCTTTAAAATAATAAAATGCTCCTCATTTTAGGTTTGTCATTTATGTTTATCTCATGTTTCTTCATTACTAGGTTCAAGTTATCCATTTCTGGCCAGAATAATGACACTGTGTTCTTCTCAGGGTATCACACCCAAAGTTAGATGAATGTCTCTGTCCCTCATTGGGTGATAATATTTTTTTTAATTGAAGTGTAGTTGATTTACAATACTGTGTTAGTTTTCAGGTGTACAGCAAAGTGATTCGGTTGTATATATTTTTTTTTTTCAGATTATTTTCTATTATAGGTTATTACAAGATACTGAATATAGTTCCCTGTGATATACGGTAAATCCTTGATGCTTATCTATTTTATGTATAGTAGTTTATATCTGTTAATCCCATACTCCTAATTTATCCCTTCCCCCCCTCTTTTTCCCCTTTGTTAAACATGTTTGTTTTCTATGTCTGTGAGTCTGTTTCTATTCTATTCCACAGGGACACTTCCTTGACCTTTATCTGAACTGCTCTTCACCCCCATTAGCCAGTCTTATTTTCTTCTTAACACGTATCACTATCTGTTATTTATTTATGTATACTGCCTGTCTCTCTCTTTTAGAATTTAAGTTCCATGTGGGCAGGACATTTTCTGTCTTGTTCACTATTTTATATCCTCCATGTCTGGAATACATGCCTGGCACATAGTAGGCATTCAATAAATATTTGTTGAATGAACAAATGAATGAAGGGATTTATGGACACTAGTTTTCACACAGGATAGTTGCAAGTTACAGAGATAATATTTATACAGTATAAAATCAGTAAGCTGTCATCGTGTTTAGCAAGTGGTTCTCTCCAGTGGGGCTGGAGTGGGGGGAGGTGCCCTATCTAAACCCTAGAGGGTAAATTCTCTGATGTGAAATAGGGCTTCTGCCTGATCAACCTCAGTGCTCCCCGAATGTCCTGTATAGAAGAAAAACACGGGCTTTGGAGGCTGATGTCACTAGGAGTCCTGACTCTTCTAGTTACGAGGGTGTGATAGTGGGTGTGCTCATGAGCCTCACTTTTCTCATCGTTAAAATGGAGATGGTAATACTTTTTCTTTACCTGCCTCATTCTATCCATCAGAAAATTTCTTCAGTGTTACTCCCCAAAAATATCCTGAATCCACTACTGTTCATCTGCACTGATACTGTCTACAAAATCAGAAAGTCTATGAGAAGTAAAATACAGAAGAATAATAAGTATGGATTTTTCTGTCCTATCTTGATTAGAAGTGCAGGTTCTAATTATGTATGTATTGACTAGGAGCCTTGCAGAAAGAGGCTGCTCTCTACCAAAAATTACCTTGTTCATTCAGGTGCTCTTCTGTAAGGATGTAAAATATCACAACTTGGTGAATTAAACAGAAAGGCTCAGTTCAGACTGAATTTGACAATGCTCTGTTCTCTATTATATCTTACAGATCTCGCCTCGAAGATGCAGATATTCAAAGGTCAGGACTAATGTTATTCTCTATAAAATTTCATGGTTAAAACGTCATAATAATTTAAATAATTTAAAGAATAATTACTCTCTAATAAATTCATTTTTTTAAGAAAGAGTCCTAGTCTCTCAGGAAGTGTAACCTCTAACCCCAAGGCTTGTGTTGACTCCAAAACAAGTAAAACATGCTTTTTCCTCTTAAGCACATAGTTATAAGACATGTCTATTATAGGAAATAGTGTTAATTCATAAAATATTCCAATTATTTACTTGTAGATACTCATTTTTTCTTCTTCTTTTCTTCATTTCCTCCAAATATGTGTATCTATGTAATATGCTATATATATGTGTATATATATATATATATATATGGTTATAGATACACTTTTCCCCTGTGAAAGCTTTGGTGAAGGAAAAGGGATGTCTTTCTCCCTTCAGCTGCTTGTGTTAAAGAGGTAACTCTAATAGCTTCATATCCAAACAAAATGCAAAGCCTCTTTCTCCAAAAACCCCAGTTCAGCTCACCAGTATCTCTCACTGCTGCAAGAGCTTCCTGACTGGTATTCCTGCTTTCGTTCTTGCCCCATTCTCCATCTGTTGCTTTTAAAAATATATATCAGATCATACCACCCGCGCACACACACTAAAGCACTTCCCATTACACTTAGACTAAAACCCAAACTTCTTGCTTTAACCTGTAGGTCACATCTGATCCGACTTCTGCCTCCTTCTCTGAGCCCATCTCCTCTTCTCTCCCGCTGGCACAGCTCTTCTTGATGTTCCTTGGGCACAGAGGTCATTGCTGTCACATGGTCTTGGTGCTGATGCTGCCCCCAGGTCTTCACCTGGCTGGCTCCTTTCCACCTCTCAGGTCTCATCTTTTTTTTTTTAAATTAATTTATTTTATTTTTGGCTGCGTTGGGTCTTCATTGCTGCATGCAGGCTTTCTCTAGTTGCGGTGAGCGGGGGCTACTCTTCGTTGCGGTGCGCAGGCTCTCATTGCGGTGGCTTCTCTTGTCGTGGGGCACAGGCTCTAGGCACTCGGGCTTCAGTAGTTGTGGCACGCGGGCTCAGTAGTTGTGGCTTGCGGGCTCTAGAGCGCAGGCTCAGTAGTTGTGACGCACGGGCTTAGTTGCTCCGCAGTATGTGGGATCTTCCCAGACCAGGGCTCAAACCCGTGTCCCCTGCATTGGCAGGCAGATTCTTAACCACTGTGCCACCAGGGAGGTCCATCTCAGGTCTCATCTTAAGTGTCAATTCCACAGGGACACTTCCTTGACCTTTATCTGAACTGCTCTTCACCCCCATTAGCCAGTCTTATTTTCTTCTTAACACGTATCACTATCTGATATTTATTTATGTATACTGCCTGTCTCTCTCTTTTAGAATTTAAGTTCCATGTGGGCAGGACATTTTCTGTCTTGTTCACTATTTTATATCCTCCATGTCTGGAACACATGCCTGGCACATAGTAGGCATTCAATAAATATTTGTTGAATGAACAAATGAATGAAGGGATTTATGGACACTAGTTTTCACACAGGATAGTTGCAAGTTATAGAGATAATATTTATACAGTATCTGCCAAACTAAACATTCAATGGTTGTCAGCCCCTTGAGGGCTATGAACTCTGCTTTATTCCCTCTTGGAGAGAAATAGTATTTATTGAGGAAGGATGTGCAATCCATCCATTCCTCCAGATTGATTCATTTATTCATTCACCCAATGTTTATCATTAAGAACCTGCTATGTGTTCTAGACAGTAGGGATGAAATAGTGAACAAAACAGACAAAAAATAAAATAAAAGAGCCCTGGAGTTTACATTCTAGTACAGTGAGGCACACACTAACCTCAATAGGTAAATGATTTCACATGTAAAGTGCTCTATGGAGAAAAAGCAAGGCAGGGAAAGAGGGAGTGGCAGGCAAGGTGGTTGTAATTTTAAATAAGATGATCAGGAATAGCCTCACTGAGCAAAACCTTGAAGGAGGTGAGGGAGCCATGTGGGTATCCTGGGTGGAAAAGATGGTAGGGAGAGGGAAGAAGTGAGGTGAGCGCTTACTGGGCACATTGGAGTAACTGCAAGGAGGTCAGTGTGCCTGGAGCAGAGTAAGTGAAGTGTGGGAGAGGAGGAGGAGAGGAGCCGGCAGACTGTGGGCGCCATGCAGACCACCAGGAGAACTTTGGTTTTTATTCTGAGTGAGCTGGAAAACCATTGGAGGATTTGAGCAGAGAAGTAACATGCTATGATTTATGTCATGGCTGCTGTGGGGACTCTACTTGTGTATTTGGAGAGGCGGGGGACAGTGTTGGAAGCAGGGAGAACATTTAAGAGGCTACTGAAGAACTCGGACAAGAGACAAAGGTTGCTTGCCCCAAAGGGTGGTAGCGGTGAAGATGGTGAAAAGAAATAAGATTCAGGATATGTTTCAAGGTAGAGTCAACAGGATATACTGACAGATGGTAGTGCGGGTAGGAGGGGAAAGCAACAAGAAAGGGAGAATAGGAAACCAAGCTTACCAGAGACACATAATAGGGTTACTCAGCAGTATGGAACACCATTCTGATGTATGAGATCATGACTTTAAAATGAAACCAGTCAGCCTGGTTGAATGATTTCTCCAGCAACATCTAGCTGCTCTAGTGCAGGCAAAGAGTAGATAGATATTATGATTTATCCGGAATTGGAGTCTTTCAAGGCAAGTTTGAGTGAAAGAGAGCAAGGGAGTGATATTATATTGATGGATTGTAGCATACAGTCCAGTCAAGGTAGAAAGTGAAGCTCAGAGAGGGCTTATGAACAGTAAAACATTGGCAATGAGGGTACTTGAGCAGATAAGCTGGGAGAAAAGAGGGTTTAAATTTGAGATTTCAGATGTAGTATAACTTATGATAACGACAGGGTGGTATGGTAGAGAGAGGGAAATAAGGTCTTTGGAGATGAGGAGGTCAAAGAAACGGAGAGGCCAGAATGTTGAAGTCATCCAGGATGAAGACAGAGTTCTGAAGGAGGAAGTGAACATGTGGAGATATGGGGAGAGTGGCACTCAGAGAGGGTGAAAACTCCTGGCCCTTTCCCACATCCTTTGCCCTATGCATCGCTTCCATCTGGCTGTTCCTGAGTTACATCCTTTTATAATAAACTGATGATCTAGTGAGTAAAATGTTTCTCTGAGTTCTGTGAGTTGTTCTAGCAAATTAATCAAACCCAAAGAGGGGGTCATTGAAACCTCCAATCTATAGTGATCAGTCAGAAGCACAGATGATAACCTGGACTTGTGATGGGCACCTCAAGTGGTGGCGGGGACAGTCTTGTGAGACTGAAGGCTTAGTCTGTGAGATCTGATGCCCTCTCCGAGTAGATAGTGTCAGAACTGAGTTGAATTATAGGACACCCAACTGGTGTTAGAGCATTGTTGGCTGGCAGGGGAACCCCTGCTTGCAATTTCAGAATTTTGGGTGCTCAGACCTTTTAGCAGGTTTTCTCCAAACCTTATATTCCCGACTCCCTAAGCACCAGGCATCTGGTCTCACCCTCACGCTTTGTTTCTACAGAGCCTGGTTAGTAGGGTGAGTGAGCTTGACCCAATTTTCTTGGCTTCTTAGAAGCACACCTTTCAGTGAGCACACTAAGGATGGGTTGTAGCACTGGGGACAAACTTCATCCTCCACTCCCCAAAGTTATTATAAATTGATGGGAAGAGTTAGGACTGGTTAGATAGCCCTAATACAATAGTGTTTTAAATATGTGGATACTGCAAGGGAAACACTAACGCAAGGCTAACCAGAAGTTTTGTGTGATTGAAAGATGATTCAATAAGCTATCCGTTTAGGGAAAGAACCAAGCCCAAGAATCTGGGAGCTTTCTGTGATCTGGTGGGTCCAGGATGTGGTCAAAGAAGAGAAAGTTACCCAGGAATGAGATAGTCAAGGTGGAAGGGTGTATCTAAATAAAAGCATTGTGGCCAAAATAAAGACAAGCTTAACCATTCTGAGGATGAGAATCCCCCACGGGCAGTTGTAGATACAGATACTAATAAGGGCAAGCAGAATCATTCTGTAGTGATGTAGGTGGGATATCCTATGGAAGAGAAAGAGGAAAGTGCCATGAACCCAAGACAAAACAGCTTGTGGTGGTGGTGGTTAGAGAGGGTGAGAGGTGGGAACAGGTTACGGACTGACAGTTACTCACTAGTGATAGCATTGAAAATACGTGCACATACAGGGAACTATATTCAATATCCTGTGATAAACCATAATGGAAAAGAATATGAAAAAGAATGTGTATATATATATACGTATATATACATACATATATGTATATATGTATGTATATATACGTATATATATATATATATGTATAACTGAATCACTTTGCTCTACAGTAGAAATTCACACAACATTGGAAATCAGTTATACTTCAGTAAAATAATTTTTCTTTTAAATGGACCTCCAGATGGAATTTCTCCTGCTTATGAACCACTCCAAGAATGCAGAGAGAACTGTCTCCCTGGGGGTGGACTTGAGATAGAGAACCCAGGTCTAAATCCCTTTTCTTGAACAAGTGGACTCACTTATCTTCTATTTCCTACCACAAAGGGTAGTCTGGGTCAGGAGTAAGAGATGGTTCCCCAAGGCCAGTCAGGCAGATTTTCTTCCCTAAAGGGACTTAAATCACTGTCAGTCTCCTTGTGGAAAAGTACAAGTTTTCCCACAGATCATGAAGCAAATAACTAATTGATCTCTAGGGAACTTCCTTTCTCCCAGTAACTTCAAGCTTCATTGCAAGATCTTCATAGATCTATGGGGTCATCCTTAGATTCTAAAAATAAATTAAATTGGCTTCTTAAAGATATAGCAATGCAGCATGTTTATATGAGGGAGTGTTGAGAAATGAAACAAATAAGACAACTGCCAATCTCTATTATAAGCCAGACAAATTTAATTTAGAATAGTATGAAATCTTCCCATTATTTCTTATTTTTAAAATTTAATTTATTTATGTTTATGGCTGCACTGGGTCTTCGTTGCTGCGCGCGGGCTTTTCTCTAGTTGCGGCGAGTGGGGGCTACTCTTCGTCGTGGTGAGCAGGCTTCTCATTGCGGTGGCTTCTCGTTGCGGAGCGCGGGCTCTAGGAGTGCGGGCTTCAGTAGTTGTGGCATGCGGGCTCAGTAGTTATGGCTAACTGGCTCTAGAGCGCAGGCTCAGTAGTTGTGGCGCACCGGCTTAGTTGCTCCGCGGCACGTGGGGTCCTCCGCGGCATGTGGGACCTTCCCGGACCCGGGCTCGAACCCATGTTCCCTGCATTGGCAGGCAGATTCTTAACCACTGCGCCACCAGGGAAGTCCCGTCCCATTATTAATACAGAGACATGCCACCAACAACTAAATTCCTCAAAGCCCTTTGCTTCTACCTCCCCCCGCATCTGAATTCATATAGATCCCGCTTCTATATGGAAGGTATTCTATAGGAATACGTGTGACACAGCACGTTCCAAGAGTTGACAGGTTTCCTTGCTGCTAGAAGATAACTCCCATCTGGGGGCCTTTGTACTGAAGACTACCTTATCTCTCCCAGCCACCTTCGAGTAGCACGGAAGTGAGACAGCTAGACGCTCCCAGATGAAGTCAGGCTAAGCCTTGCCCACACAGCTTAGTAAATATTAACGTAGCACACAAGATGATTTTCCACGTGTTGACACATACCATTCTAATGACACCATTTGAACTTAATGAGTCTTCAAGGTATTTTAATGCTATCCTCTTCTGCAGAAAGGATAGTAAGGAAACCTTTCTGGAGGGCACTGGGCACAATTTGCATCAAGAACTTAAGACTGTTGGGATTAGCAGATGCAAACTATTATATAGAGAATGGAGAAACAAGGTCCTACTATATAGCACAGGGAACTATATTCAACCATAATGGAAAATATGGAAAAGAATGTATATATATGTATAACGGAATCGCTCTGCTGTACAGTAGAGATTAACACAACACTGGAAATCAACTATACTTCAATAAATTAAAAAAACTTAAAACTGTTATCCCACTTCCAGTAATTTACTCCAAGAAAATAAACACAAATGCCATGATATATGCATAAAAATGTTCATTGTAATATGTATAATTGTGAAAAAAAGAGCACACAAAATGCTGAATAAAACAGTTTTAATTAAGGTATACCCATATGATAGGGTATTATACAACTATTAAAATGACATTTTGAATAATATTTAATGATACAAGAAAATGCTTAAGATACTAAGAAAGTAAAATGCAGGATATGAAACTATATACAGTATTATCCCAATTTGGAAAAAAATTATATATTTAATATATTTACATGCACAGAAAAAGACTAGAAGAAAACAATTGATCTACATGGATGAATTCTGATTTTTTCTTCTTTATATTTTGTATGACTTCCGAAGTTTCTTATTTTATAAAGAGAATAATTTTTTTTTTAAAGAACCAGAGGCTGAGAGAACCAATATTTGAAATATCCATCATGTGATAGGCACTGAGCTAGGAATTTTACCAATTATCTAACCTCCAAAGCAATCAGGAGAGGTAGGTACCTCAGTCCCTGGTTTACAGATGAGAAACTGAGGCTCTGCTATGGAAGCCTGATATCTCTATTTGCCCAGGTACCCTGGATTCAAGCCCAGGACAGGGCCCATGCCCCCTGCTACCCAACATGCCTCACCTGCTATGGCTCCTAGTGGGCCCATGGGAGGCCACTGACAAAACAGAGCTGTATACAGCTTGCCTAAGAGAAAGGCCTTATTTTGCTTTCTAAACTCTTCATATCTTCCTCCAGAAGTAGACAATTTCCGGCCCCCTGGACAAGAATCAGAGGCTTCTTCATTGTGAAGGCTTGAAGCTCCATTGTGAAACAGTTTTTATCCATGTGCCCAGCTCCACATGCCTGTGCCCTGACTGTGGTATCTGCTGTCCTGCTTATTGGTTTGGCATTTTGTCAGGCTGTGAGCAGAAGGTCAGGGCAGAACTGCACACCCTCACCCCTTCCACCAGCTGGCTCCTTGGTCTCTGCTCTGGATACTAAAACAAACAGGCTATGTCCTCCAGCTCCCTACTCAACCCAAGGATGGAAGGGGGGGATACTGGGTGGAGGGGGGCAGCAAATATCCCAGCTGTGTGAACAATCAGGACTACCTGGCAGCACATTTGACCTTTTTGTAACCTTATTTCAGCCAAATAGTCGGGGCCTCTAGGCAGCGGGGAGGCCCATCTTACCCTAAGCCTAATGTTTGGCAGGGTTCCAGATACTGCCTTGGTGAGGGGTGCCCAGTCCCCCAGCTGGCTCCCTTCCAGGTAGGTCCTCAGGGACACTAACTGCAAACTCTCACCGAGGCAGAGGTGGAAATTTTCTCCAGTTTTTCAAGGATCTTCATCACTTCCTGTTCCCTCCCAGAGGCAGAGACAGGAAGTGACTTGGATGGGGTCACAGCAAATCAGTGACCTTCAGGATTGGAACATGCTGCCTGGGCCACTTTATCCTCCTGCACCACAGTTCCTAAATTAAAAAACAGAACTACCCAGGGACTTTTATCTAGGAAGAGACAGAAGGGGACATGGGGAATGACACATGACACACAAAACAATGGGAATAAACTGGTCCTTTTTGATCAGACTCTTTATCGCTTTCTGCAGCCACACAAGAGGACTGCATGTTCAAAAAGTCTGGAGAGTGGTTAGGACTCTGCTTCCACTGCAGGGGGCGCGGGTTCGATCCCTGATCAGGGAACTAAGATCCTGTATGCCACACAGCCAAAAAAAAAAAAAAAGTTTGGAGAAATACTGGGTTAAACAAAGTTAAAAAGATTAAATTACTGCAGGACTTCCCAGAACATTTAATGTGCTCACATATACTGTAAAGGGGTTATAATGTAAAGTGTTTCTTAAACACAAGTCAATTATAGAACTAAAGATTCCATAGGCACTAGGATTCCAATGAACACGCTTTGAGAAGTCTTGTTACAGGGTGGGCATGTACCACAGAAAAGTAAGGCCCCAAATAAGCCATCAGCCACTATCTTCAAAAGTGCAATGTTGATGTGGCACTGCCATTTGTTAGTGGTAGAAATACAAAGAGTGCTAACTTTGAAAATAAACAACTCTTGATGAGTTAAAAAAAAAAAGTGCAGTGTTGAATCAAAACAAGGTTGTCATTCTATACTCTCCTGTCTGTACTTGAGCAAGAGTTGATGGTATTTTTCTGCTTGCTGGTCAAAGCCCCTGGAAGAGAACCCTGCCTGGAGAAAGTTCACTGGAGTCAGAAGGTATTTGAGTGCCAGGCCCCTGTACTCAGGAGCCAGAAGAGGAGCAGCCTTGCTGCTGTGAGACTGGGGAGAATCCTGGCTCATCCAGGCTCTCTGGTTCCCTGTGGCTGCTGAGCCCGCATTGTCTCCCCTGGGTACCAAGTAGGGCCCTACACCGATTTCCTCCCCAGTTTCCGGAGAGGGAAATTCTTTATCTGTAGACCTTAAGTGCACTGAAAAACCCGAGGGGGCAGTCAATACAGTCACCATCTTCTGGGACTCGGAGGAAGGGACTGCCCCCTCCCATTCTTTGTTGCAGACGTCCGGGAACGACTGCTTCTTGATCTTCAAAGGATGGTGGGAGGGCTGCTTCTCAAGCTCCCCAGAAAGGTTCTCATTCTTGGTCTTCTTCGAGTCCCTGTCAGCTTGAGAGTGATCAGCATTTTCCTCAAGGGATTCAAACACGACACCCTGGGTTCTCAGTCTCTTTAGCTTCCTTTCTAACAACAGCCAGAGAAAACTTGGATTTCTAGAGGAGGAACTCATGTATTGCTGTACAGAGTCTGGAATCAGAGGCACAGAGAGCCTGGGGCTCAGGCTGTCCTGAAAGTAGTCCCTACAGGGTTGTCGCCTGACAATGGGCACCACCTGGCAAGGCCTCAGTGCTTCGACAAAGGCACGGAGCTCAGGGTAGGAGGAATGGTCAGAGTAAGGGATGATGTGGATATCGGGGTGGGAACGGTAGATTTTCCGGCTGGTGGGGAGGATAGCAATGGTAGGGTGGGTCTGGTTCCAACGCAGCATAGCGGAATGGCAGATCTCCATGTGGTCCACAGCATGGATGCGGCCAGCCTTCTCCTCCACTGTGAACACATCTGCCAGGCCCAGCAGCTGCACCAACTCCAGGCGCCGAGGACTCAATACCACCCAGGTCTGAAACTCCAGGGCCAGCTGCTCCAGCAGTGACTCTTTTCCCAGGCTATAGAGTCCTGAATAATGTTCAAGGGATTGGGGAAAGTAAGAGAAGGAAGAGGAAGAAGCTAATAAGTCAACCAAATGTTTAATAGAAATACACAAAATTAATGGGACTACCCCCTGACTGTCTATCGGGAAGGAGGTGGCATTTGAGCTGAGGTATATGGAGGATGGGGTAGAGAGAAGTTTAGCACAGAATCCACTCATTCATTCAGTTCAACAAAGGAAAGCATCTATCAGGTGTTAGGCACCGTGAAAACAAACAAAAATCTCAGTCCTCAAGGAGTGTAATCTATTTGGGGACCCAGAAACAATGCATGCTACAGACATGCACACAGTATTATGAGGGCACAGAAAAACATCTACCAGTTGATACAGTTAGGGATAGCTCCCTGAAAATGACAACTTAGGTAAGTCCTAAATGATGGGTGCAAGTTAATCTGGCAAGGGAAGGGGATGGTAAAGAACATTTTAAGAGAGGTCATTTCAGTGTTACTAAGGTACAAAGAAACTGGTAAGAAATGACACTAGAGAGGTGAGCAAGGGCCATATAATAGGGGGCTTTGTATGTACTGCTAGGGAGCTTGGATTTAATTCTGTAAGTGAAGGTGAGTCATTAAGGAGTTGCAAGCAGGAATATGGCTAATTCTAATTATAGGATTCATAGGATCAGAGCAGGGCTTTAGAAAAAGAAGTGGCAGCAGTATTATTCAAAGACCTGCATGAGAATATACTGAAAGCAGAAGTACCAGTTAGAAGGCCCAAATAGTACTTATAGAGAAAGAAATGGAGGCCTGAATTTGGGTAATGGTTATGGTAACAGATATGGGAAATGTTGTTTAAGTAGTTGTTCTCAGACCTTTTCTGAAGGTGTATTTCAAGTCTACAACCAGACTGTGAACTCCTTTAAAGAATCTATATTTCCTTTATATCCACCTTATTCCTCCTCATCATGGTTCAAAATCTCACTCTTTGGGCACAAAGGTAGCTGATTTTCTTTTCTCTCTCCCTATCCTCCTGCCTTTTATTTTACCTCTTCTAGGCCCTTTACTACTAGACTATAAGCCCTCATATTTTATTCATTTTTTTCTATTCCCACTGCCTATCAGAATACTTGGCACACAGTAGGGGATTACTGTATATCTGCAAAATTAATCAAGCCCTACTACAGTACCCTACTAGCCAGCTGTGCTTCTCTGGGAAAACTCTGCGTTGAAAACTCCAAGAATAGTTAGGACTGATATTTCTTCATGAGTAGTCAAGCAATCCTGAGAGGGAATATCTCTCCATCAATTTGGTAGTCACTCTGGAAGGTATACAATTTTTTTTTTCAATGCCTTTGTTTAAACCTATTTTGAAACTCCTTTCAGAGTTGGGGCATATCCTTTTAAAATGTTCATCATGGTGGCAAATTTTTTTCCTTTTGTGGATTTACTACAATTTTGGAAACAATCAAAAAAATCATTTGGAACTAAATCTATTACATTTTTAAAAATAAAAATGGATTTTCATAAACTATCCCAAAAGGCAATTCCAAGAATCCCAAAATGTTTTGTACTGTTGTGGAGTCACTAGAACAAGCAGACAGCTGGGTTTTCAATGTATCTAATTGCAAGAACAACACTCACCTGAATATCTACATTCTGATAAACTTCATTCACTTGCTAACAAATATTTACCGAATGCCTCTATCAGGCATTAACCTAGGCATCTGGGATACATCCATAAGTGAAACAAAGAGCCTGTCTATTGTGAAATTTACATTCTAGCACAGGGAGACAGATAATAAAAATTAAATACAATAAATACGTAAATTATGGAATACACTGTAAGGTGATAAGGGCAATAGTGTCCCTCTCCTACTTAAAACCCTTCAATAGCTCTTTATCCTAAGAGCAATGGTTGCATTTAGGATCAAGTTCAAAATGGCTTACAGGCACTTCAGCCCCTCCAGCCTTTCCAGCCTCCTCAACCACTGTGCACCTGTCATACTGCTGCTTCTCTGTTCCACAAACACATAAGACTTCTTCCCACCTCCATCCACACCCTCAAGGAATATGTGTGTGTGTGTGTGTGTGTGTGTGTGTGTGTGTGTGGCAGGGAAAGTGGGGATAGACAATCAACAATAAGCAACAGTATATTAAAACATATGGAGTATATGGGAAGTTGATGAGTGCTATGAAAAAGTTGAATTGGTTTAGGGGATCAGGAGTTGGGAATGTGGGAGTAGAGATGGTGGGCAGATTGTAATTTTAAATAAAAAGGTCAGGGTAGATTTCATGGAGAAAAGGACATCTGCACAAAGACCTGAAAGATGTGAGACACTCCAAAGAACCTAGATTCACTAGCTCCACGAGTGAGAAAAAAAGGAAAGGAAAGCCCTCACCAATCTTTATGTTATGTTGTGGGTGCTTTCGAATGAGCTCAACAATCTGGCGGGCAGCTTCTTCTTTGGAAGGAAGAACCAGGGCTGGGTTGCAATTGGTGTTGTCTAGGTATAAAGTATGGATCTGTTTCCCCAGTCTCAGGGCTGGCTCCTTCAGCATGGACGGTGTATACCGAAAATCACCTGGAAGAAGAATATATGGGAGGCAGACAGTCAGAGACAAAAGTATAGAAGACAAGCCTCTCCCAATTCCAACAATGGGCATTTGCCTACTGGCCTGTTGGAAAAAACTAGAGTCTAGCAATGATGAATGTAGTACAGCTTCTTTGTGGAAACGTCTCCATCGTGCTCCTGTTTTTTCATGATTCTTTGCAAAGTTCATACCCTTAAAGAGTGGGAAATCAGTTGAGAAAGGGTCACTGTGCTCATGTGGCATGAAGCTAGGAGGTCTCCAGACTTCTACTATGAGTCAAAGATGCTCAAGAAAAGTAGTGTTGGGAATTCCCTGGCGGTCCGGTGGTTAGGACTCTGCGCTTTCACTGCCGAGGGGGCAGGTTCCGCCCTGGCTGGGGAACTAAGATCCCGCAAACCGCGGGGCTTGGCCCCCCAAAAAAAGTAGTGTCTAGGCTGGGAAAGTGGAAAGGACCCCTCCGGAAGCCCACCTGTGTAGAGGATGGTTCCAAAGTATCCTTCAAAGAGAAACATCACAGAGCCAGGGCAGTGATTGGCATCGATGAGGGTTACAGTCATGGTCTCTCGCCCAACTTCATCTAGAGGCAGGACATGGCTCTCACCAACCTCCAAGGCTCGGATCCACTGCTTAGATACCTGAGGAAACAGTTGGTCATCCCAGGGAACACAGACTCCCCTCCCTGATACCTCCCTAGATCAGAAGCTGTGATGGGGATTCCCAAACAATCCTCCCTTCCTCTTCCCACCCTCTACCTCACCCTTCATACAAGTTTCAATTAAGAGTCCAGAAAACAAGTCTTGTCAGCGATTCTCAAACTTTCCAAATCATAATAATCCTTTGGGGGGCACCTGTTGAAAAAAATTCCAACCAGATTTCCACGACCTGCGCTAGCTATGTCTACTGAATCAGATGGGGGAGAAGGGAGGCGCTGGAGAATCTGTATTTTACTCAGCACATTGGGTGGATTCTTATGATGAGGCAAGTTTGGGAAACACTGGCCTAGCTTATGTGAAGAGGTAGGAACAATTTCCTTGGCTGGACTAAAAGTCCTCCCCAATTTATCACTCAAACATCCCAAGCCGGCCAGTTGGAAACCACACTCCTATTCTGGGCTAAAGATGCATTCTGGGTTCTCGCTTTTGTAAAAATCAGTCTTCCTGGCCCCAACTCTATGACTCCAAGGCTGTGACAGATCGGAAGTTCCCACCCAGCTGCCGGGACCAACTCTCGGAGGCCGACTCCAGCCCCCCATACCTGTCGGTGACGGTGCAAGAGGTAAGCGGTGACTGGGGAGCAGTAGAGGGGCCGGGTCCAGGTGCTAGAGAGACCCACGGTGTGGTCCGAGTGCATGTGGGACAAGAAGAAGAGCCGGGCGGAGCCAGCCCGGCGCAGGCTCCAAAAGTCCACAGCGATGGGCGTTTGAGGGATCAAGACCCCGTTCATGGTGGCGGGGTTGGAGAGTCACCAGTGGGATCTTCATGGGAACAGAGCTCCTGCGGGAGGCTCCTACAACGGCGCCCTGAAAAAAGTCATGCTGGGGCAAGAACAGGGCCAGAGACCGTAAGGAAAGCCAGCTCAGTGGGGGAATGAGTGACTAGACTGGGCAGAAAGAAGGAAGTGACCGTGCTGGTGGGAGTCTAGAGGTGGAATCGCAAACCACAGAAGGCGCCCAACGGAGCGCCACTCCCCCTGGCGCGCGGGATCAGGGGCCGAGGCCCTGGTCTCAAAGCGCGCGCTGCTGCGCGGAGACAGGCGGAAGTAGCCGATTTCCGATTACCCGCCGCCGCTCCGCCAGAGGTAGCCGCGCGGCGGCGCCGGGAGGTGAGAGGTTGGGGGAAGGGCACCCTAAGGTCGGGATCCAGGCTGCGCTCGGCGCTCACTGGGAGAGGGTGATTGGCAGCTGCTCTGCGTGGTCCCCCTGGAGGAGGCGGGACTTCCGCAGAAAGGTTGATTGGGCCTCTTGGTGACGGCAACCGCGTGGAGGCGCAAGAAAGGCTCTAACTGGAGAGGGAGGGGTCCACGGACTGTTGGCTGCGGGGCTGGAAGTCGGACCGAGGGCCTAGAGGGTGCGGGAGAGCTCTGTGGGCGGAGCGAACCAGCCTGCAGGTCCCCGGAAGGATCCGCAGAGCCTAGGGTGGGCCTCGCCCGGGAGCGAGAGGGTTGAAGTTCGAGTGTGGTAGGGCCCGGATGCCGGCCCTGGGGGAAGCCAAGGCTGGGCCAGATCGCGCCTGTCGTCTCTTCACTGACTGACGTTTCCTTTACCCAGGTCCCCACGTCAGGGCTAGAAGGAGCCCACGAGTTACCTAGGGATCTCTGGGAACTGCCCCGTGACTGTTCGAGAAGATGCCGTACCTGGGCTCCGAGGACGTGGTGAAGGAGCTGAAGAAGGCTCTGTGTAACCCTCACATTCAGGCTGATAGGCTGCGCTATCGGAATGTCATCCAGCGAGTGATTAGGTATCACCTAACGCCCAAACTCCCCCATTGCCATCCCCATCAGGGCTCTCTACCCCTGGCCGCTCAGAAAGATTAAGTGAACTTGCACCCATGGCGGTTGTATGATTTGGTCTTCCTGCTTCTCTGGACTGCCGTCTAAGTCTCCCTTGTGGGACATATTTTGCTTCTTTTACTCAGCTGGGTGGTTTCATCCATATCTTGAACTTGTACTGCTGACTTCCAGATCTGTGTCTACCACAGACCTCCTTTTTTTTATCGTCAGACCCACAGATCTACTGCCTGCTTGGCATTTCCACCTGGATATTTCTTCAAAGACATGCAAAATAGTACCTACATCCTTCCGCCCTCCCCAAAGCTGCTCTTCCACTTGTATTTGTGTTGATGAACGTCACCACCCAGCTGAGCAAATGTGGGAGTCAGTCTTGGTGACACCTGATTGTCACTGCTCAAGTCTGATGGTATGGATTCATGGTTCTAAGTATCCATCCTCTTTTTTTTTTTAACATCTTTATTGGAGTATAATTGCTTTACAGTGGTGTGTTAGTTTCTGCTTTATAACAAAGTGAATCAGGTATACATACATATACATATATCCCCATATCTCCTCCCTCTGCGTCTCCCTCCCACCCTCCCTATCCCACCCCTCTAGGTGGTCACAAAGCACCGAGCTGATCTCCCTGTGCTAAGTGGCTGCTTCCCACTAGCTGTCTATTTTACATTTGGTAGTGTATATAAGTCCATGCCACTCTCTCACTTCGTCCCAGCTTACCCTTCCCCCTCCCCGTGTCCTCAAGTCCATTCTCTATGTCTGCATCTTTATTCCTGTCCTGCCCCTAGGTTCTTCAGAACCTTTTTTTTTTTTTTTAGATTCCATATATATGTGTTAGCATACGGTATTTGTTTTTCTCTTTTTGACTTACTTCACTCTGTATGACAGACTCTAGGTCCATCCACTTCACTACAAATAACTCAATTTCGTTTCTTTTTATGGCTGAGTAATATTCCATTGTATATATGTGCCACATCTTCTTTATCCATTCATCTGTGGGTGGACACTTAGGTTGCTTCCATGTCCTGGCTATTGTCAATAGAGCTGCAATGAACATTGTGGTCCATCCTCTTTTTTTTTAATTGACACTGCTGTTCTGGTTCCCTTTTTAAAGCAATTGCAGTAGTAGCTTAGTAGTAGGTCACCTTAGGTCCTCATTTCAGCCAGATTGATTTTCCAGCATATGAATTTGACAATATAACTCTTGTGTATAGCAGTGGATCACAAACCTCAGTATGCACAGAAGTCCCTTGGGGTGCTTTCTTAGAAAATGTAAATTTTTCATCCAATCCAGTAATTCTGATTTCAGTAGGGTGGGATGGAACCCAGGAATCTGCATTTTAAGCAGACATCCCCTCTAATTGCTATAGGAGATCACAGTTTGAGAAACAGTGATCTACAGAATAAAGTCCAAATTTCTTATCATAGCACCCAAGGAACACCCAGTTAACTACCTACATACTCTGAAAAGAATGTACCATTCTTGCTCATGTCCACATGCCTCATAGTGTGTATCATTACCTATCTACCACACCTGCCTGGAGCTCCTGCTCATTCCGCTCAAGTATTTCTTCCTCTGTGGAAACATTTCATGACTTTTTGGCAGTGTTAGACCTCCTGATCCCCACTGCATCTTGTCTGTTACTTCTGTTATAATACCAATCTATCATTCTGTAATTAGCGGTGTTCTTGTCTGTCTCCTTGGTAGACTTTTGAGTTCCTTGAGATCTGAGACCATGCCTTCTTCAAGATTATTCCCCAGAACATACCCCTGGAATGTAAAATCTGAATGTGACTGGAATGTACTAGTTCGTTGAATGAATAGAAGCACGTTTATTGCAGGCCCGTTGTGAAGTATTGTGTGATATGATAGACAAAGTAGACCTGGTTGCTCTGCTCTAAGAGATCACAATCTAGTTGGATATCCAGGGCATGTATAAGTAAAAAGCTTTCTGTTGTAGGTTGGGGATTATGTATTTTACTTTTTTCCTGCTGTGTGTGTTGGTTTCAGGCACATGACCCAGGGCTCAGACATGTCTGGTGTTTTCATGGAAATGGTGAAGGCCAGTGCCACTATAGATATTGTTCAGAAGAAGTTGGTTTATCTCTACATGTGTACCTATGCCCCCCTGAAACCAGATCTGGCTCTCCTGGCCATCAATACACTGTGCAAAGACTGTTCGGACCCCAACCCAATGGTGCGAGGGTTGGCACTACGGAGCATGTGTAGCCTCAGGTGAGCACTCCCCTCCCGTCCTGTATCTCAGTGGCTGATAAGTTCATGTGCTCATGGGGCAGGTTTTTAATGACGACAATTTATTTGAGCTCCTTAATACTGGGGAAGACACTATTGTAACCTGAACTCAGGTTTTAGGCCATTGCTTTGGTTTAAAAAACTGTATATGTGATTTCATTAAGGAATTTTTCTATCCTTACTCTCAGTGAAATAGTTAAATATTTATTTATTTATTTATTTGGCTGCTCTTGGTCTTAGTTGCGGCACACGGGATCTAGTTCCCTGACCAGGGATCGAACCCGGGCCCCCTGCATTGGGAGCCCGGAGTCTTAACTGCTGGACCACCAGGGAAGTCCCTGAAATAGTTAAAGATTTCTAAATGTGTGTGTGTGTGTGTGTATTTTTTTTAACCTGCCTGTGTGGCATTATTCCACGTGAAAAGTCAAGGGAGGCTTTTTAAGTTTGGCAGCAGCTTTCTCCAGTTTGTTGGAGAAGAATCTGACCAATGCGTATTCAAACGTCTACTAAACCCTCTGTTAAGTGAATAGGGGCTAAATTATGTCAAAACTAGTACCTTAGGATCTGACTGACTCTAGGATGTGTTGCTTAGGTTGCCTGGTGTGCAGGAATATATCCAACAGCCAGTTCTCAACGGTCTGCAGGATAAGGCTTCATATGTCAGGAGGGTAGCAGTCCTTGGCTGTGCCAAGATGCATACTCTTCATGGAGACTCTGAAGTGGGTAAGTTTCAGTGTAATCTACCATGATCAGTATTTATTTGTGCTTCCGTTATATGACTTTGTAAAAGAGTATGTAGCTTTGGTAGAAAATAATAATGTGACCCTACTTCTGTGTGTCTCTTTTAAGTAGGATGCAGGGCTTGGTATTTTCTGAGATTAGAGAGGTCCTTTCTTTGGGGCCCACATGAGATCCTGTGCCTTAGCTGCTTAGAACAGTCTGGAAATGGCCACTGTTTTGGCCTTGCACTTTGTTACTGCCTTTGTTATTTTTGTGGCAGAGAAGTTCAGCTTTGTCTGCCTGGAACTGTTATTCTGGCTCTATCACCTTGACTCTGAAACTTTTCTTTATGTGAGATCTTTGTTCCGTTTTATAGATGGTGCCCTGGTAAACGAATTATATAGTTTGCTGCGTGACCAGGATCCAATTGTGGTTGTGAACTGCCTGAGGTCTCTGGAGGAAATTCTGAAACAGGAAGGAGGTGTTGTCATCAATAAGCCCATCGCCCACCATCTCTTAAATCGGTTTGGATGCCCCTGTGCTCTTTTATCATGATCAGATCTACATCCTAGTGGGATCTTGTTGATGTATTGAATGAAGGAGAGGTCTTGAACAACTTCTGTAGAGTAGTAAAGAAAGTTAACCATAACTATTAACTTCCTCATGTTTCATTGAGAGAATTTTTTTTAAAATTTGTCTTAGTTTCTTTTGGTGATATAGCGAGATGGCAGAAGGATCCTTCAGGGATAGGTTCTGTCCTCTACAGTTGTTATGTCCTCCAAACTAAGCCATTCATACTATCTTAAAATGTAGAGAATCTGGATCTAGGGTATAGTGATCATGTCTTTGGCCTTCGATGAGTGTGCATTTGTACCGTAAACTCATCTTGGAATTTAAAGCCTTGTTTTGTGTAGACTTTAGTACATCAAAAGAATAATTTGATTATGGCACAACCTATTTTCAAGAATTCTCCCCTTGTTGTGATGAACAGATGACTGGTGACATGGCAGTAGCAGGGAGGTGGTCCTAATTTTGTTGCGAGAGTAGCACTTTTGTTTTCTTTTTTGGATAGAATGTCAACACTGGACCAGTGGGGCCAGGCTGAAGTACTGAACTTTCTGCTCCGCTACCAGCCCCGCAGTGAGGAGGAGCTGTTTGACATTCTCAACCTGTTGGACGGTTTTCTCAAGAGCAGTAGCCCAGGTGTGGTGATGGGAGCCACCAAACTCTTTCTGATCTTGGCAAAAAACTTCCCCCATGTGCAAACCGACGTGCTCATGCAAGTCAAGGGAACTTTGCTGGCTGCCTGTTCTTCAGAGAGCCGCGAGCTCTGTTTTGCTGCCCTCTGCCATGTGCGCCAGGTCCTGCACAGTTTGCCGGGTCACTTTAGCAGCCACTACAAAAAGTTTTTTTGCTCCTACTCGGAGCCCCACTACATCAAGCTCCAGAAGGTGGAGGTGCTGTGTGAGCTGGTGAACGACGAGAACGTGCAGCAGGTGCTGGAGGAGCTTCGAGGGTACTGCACCGATGTGTCCGCCGACTTCGCGCAGGCTGCCATCTTTGCCATAGGTAGGCGTCTGTTGCTTTTCCTTTGTGAGAGCCTAGACCAACCAGCTAGAAAGCTGTGGAACCACAGAGAGAAAAGGAAGTGAATCTTGCTTCAGAGGCAAAGTATCTTGCACCGAACAGTTGGGTCAGTGACTACAAACAAGGTGGGGAGAAAGGTTTTTTTGGTCAACACTGGTGTTTCCATATCTTCTAGGATATAGACTATAGGTGACGCAAACTGTAACACAATTTATATTGCCTTTTGTCGTCTGTTATCCAAAATGCTTTTCTGTATATCATCTTCCCACAGCCTTGTGAGGCAGTCAAGAAAAGTGGACAAGTGTTATTATTAACTTCGTTTCAAAGATGAAGAAACTCAGGCACAGGAAGTTTCTTAAATTGCCCAAAGGTCACATAGTTCCTGAACTGGAACTGGAACCCAGCTTCCCTGACTCAAAGTCCTTTGAAAATTTAGCAATCTTTCATCAAGCTTCTGCTCCGGGCTACGCATTGTGCTGAGTGGACCAGCACAGAGTAAAACCTAAGACTTAGAGACCTTTTCATGCTACTCTGTCTGGAATTTAAAGGGCTAGAGTGAGTCAAATGCAAGCAGCTGGGGAGCTAGGTTTTGGAGGACTTCAAGTAGAGGAGGAGAAGGAACCCTCGTATGTAGAATAAAGTATGGTTATTTCTAGAGGCAGAGAAGAGGGCACAAAGAGGGGAGTAGCAATCCTGCAGTCTGGAGGCTGTTGCACAGTGTTCCCAGCAGGAATATTCCTGTACAGGTGTGCTGCAGCAAACTGGCTGCCACATAAATACCTTTGTTACTAAAAGTTTTCAGCCTTGTTCAATGGGAAATTCATTTTACCAAAGTTCCCTTTATAGTAAACTTAGATTTTTATTTCATCAAGCAAGGGGTGATTTTCTTTTTCTTTTTCTTTTTTTTAGGTATTTCTGGTCCTCTTGGTCTTTCTTTGGCTGGTGGGAAATAATTTTAGTATGAGGTGCTAGTATTTGACTTAACACATTTTTCTGCTTTCCCTTCCTCTGTAGGTGGCATCGCCAGGACCTACACGGATCAATGTGTGCAGATTCTAACAGAGCTGCTGGAGCTTCAACAAGAGCACATTACCACAGGTAATGGCTACCTTTCTAGGATTTTTTTTTTTTTTTTGTGGTCGATTTCCCGACCTATAGTAGTTGCTCAAAACATATTTGTTGTTCAATAACAGAGGTTTAAACTCTTCTTTGCATCATCTGTTGCGTCAGAGAAACATATAGATCTAACAGGGTAGGTAGTCTTCAGGTTGCCATGAGTCTAGAAGGCTGTTGTATAGATCATGAAGGGTGCGAGGGTGACCTTGCTTGTTATTTCCCCACCTTTACCCCTCTTTTTGCTTTATGGCAGCATACTGTAAGCAGTGGCTTCCAAGGCTGGGACTAGGGTGAGGCAGGCAAAGTGCCTAGGATGCAAACATTTAAACAGGCACTCACTTTTATATAGAGAATGGATAAACAACAAGGTCCTACTGTATAGCACAGGGAACTATATTCAATATCCTATGATAAACCAGAATGGAAAAGAATATATATTTTTAAAAAAGAATGTATATAAAGAGGCACTCGCTCTCAAGTTTGTGCAAATGCTAACTCTGTGTGTCTTCTTAAATTTTACACCCTGGCACCTTGCTTGCTTCACCATGGCTCCAGCCCTGGTGGCTCCATTTATACTGTCCTCAGAGCATCATTCGACAGCAGCACTCCCCCACATTTGTATATGCTTTCTGGTTTGCCAAGTGCTTTCACATACATTAACTCGTTTATCCTCATGGTAATCTGATGAGCGACATTTATTTAAGAAATTGTTGCCCATGTCAGACATTTCTCAGATCATCATTGACCACCCCACCAAACACCCATTTTACAGAAATTCCCCCAGTAATCTAGCCTGAATATGTGACTTTTCTTAAGATTCCTTCCCGTGCAGAGGCTCTAATCCTGTGCTCTTGTGTCCTGAGCTGTGCTCTAGTGGTGGTGCAGACTTTCCGAGACCTGGTTTGGTTGTGTCCTCAGTGTACAGAAGCTGTGTGTCAGGCCCTGCCCGGCTGTGAGGAGAGCATTCAAGATAGCGAGGTAGGCTGTAATTCTCCTTTACTTCTAGGCAGAGGGGGAGTGCTTGGGACCCTGCTCTGTGAAATGGAATCTAATTATTCTTTCCACCCAGTGTCTGAAGTGGAATTCTTAGAATTGATTGCCACCTCAGATTCTCTTTTGGGTGTAGGTGGGATATAAATTATAAAAACATTAGGATTTAGCTATGGTTTTCTTACAAATATTTTGGTACCATTGTTCTTGTGAACAGTTTTGAGTCAGAGATTTAGACCATAGGGTTTTCAGCTGGCATGAAAATCAGAATCGCCTGTGGAATTTTTACAAATATTTGGGCTTCCAGTATCTACTCAAATATTCAAGAGTGGAAGCCCTAGACACATAGAGTTTTAAGAAGCTTCGCAGGTGACTCTGATGTGCACTCTAGGTTAATCACCACTTTAATGGAGTAACTTAGGGGAATCTTCCAGTAGCTTCCACTGAAGCATTAAACCCCAAATTGGGGCAGAAGCCTCAAAGCTGAGGAAGCCTTATTGCTTAAGCAACATAGGCTGTGAGAGTCTTAAGTCTCCTTTTGTGTGGTAGAATTTCATTCCTATCTGTTGTAGAGAGTTTAGTAGGGGGTGGATTAATAAATGCAAGTGGAAGTAAATAGAATATTATACCTTTTCTACTGACTAGGGGAAAAGCAAAACCTGCTGCTATCTACTGTCTGCTCTGGCCTGTGTTCTGGACAGCCAAATGTTGAGCATCTGTTCTTACTCCCTTATTACCTAGGGGAAGCAGGCGCTCATTTGGCTACTCGGTGTCCACGGGGAGAGAATCCCCAACGCTCCTTATGTGTTGGAAGACTTCGTAGAGAATGTGAAGTCGGAGACATTTCCAGCTGTCAAGATGGAGCTGCTCACGGCTCTGCTGCGCCTTTTCCTCTCTCGCCCCGCCGAGTGCCAGGACACGCTGGGCCGTTTGTTATACTACTGCATAGGTAGGCTCTTCAGAAGGAAATGGTTGAATTGGGAGATTGGGATTGACATATATACACTAATATGTATAAAATGGATAACTAATGAGAACCTGCTGTATAAAAAAATAAAATCAAATTTAAAAAAAAAAAAAGAAGGAAATGGTACTTGCCATGACCAGTCATACAGGTTCTCACAGCTTTCATTGTTTGGTGAGCCGTCTGCGACCCAAGAAGAAAATGTCAATGTTTTCTAGGGTTTCCTCCCTCCTTCATTTTTTTCTCCTATTCTGATGGGCACAGGAGTAGAAAGAGTGTTTTCGTTTTTGTTTTTAATTAACTTAGTCTGTTGTCTTACCTCAGAGGAAGAAAAGGATATGGCAGTACGGGACCGAGGTCTCTTCTACTATCGCCTCCTCTTAGCTGGCATCGATGAAGTGAAGCGGATCCTATGTAGCCCTAAATCTGACCCTTCTCTCAGACTTTTGGAGGATCAGGCAGAAAGACCCGTGAACAGCTGGGCCTCGGACTTCAACACGCTGGTGCCAGTATATGGCAAAGCCCGCTGGGCAACCATCTCTAAATGCCAAGGAGTAGAACGTCGTGGCCCAGAGCTTCCTAACACTGCATCTTTTGCCACATCAGGTAAAAATAGTCCTTACTTTATACCTTGTCATGAAAAATCTTTATCTTTTGCAATGACTGGTAGAGAATAGAGTACCCTAGCTAAACCTCAGACTGTTGCCCGAATTTTGTCTCTGTGAACAAGAAGGAAGTTCATCATTGGTTATTCAAGCCATTTCTCCAAAGATAAAAGTCACATTGTGTACTTTTGGAAATCTAGATTAAAAAATGTAGTTCTACAGACTAAGAGCATCTCTTACACGAGCTTTCTGACTCTTGTAGGACCCCTGATTCCTGAAGAGAACAAGGAGAGGGTCCAAGAACTCCCTGATTCCAGAGCCCTCATGCTAGTCCCCAATCACCAGCTTACTGCTGAGTGTTTTGAGAAAACTTGGCTGAGCCTCAAAGTTGCTCATCAGCAGGTGTTCCCGTGGCAGGGAGCAGTCCATCCTGACACCCTCCAGATGGCCCTGCAAGTCGTGAACATCCAGACCATCGCGATGAACAGGGCTGGGGCTCAGCCGTGGAAAGCCTACCTCAGCGCTCAGGATGACACTGGCTGTCTGTTCCTGACAGAACTGCTGTTGGAGCCCGAGAACTTGCAAATGCAGATCTCAGTAAAACAAAACAAGGCGAGGACAGAGACACTGAACAGTTTTATTTCTGTATTAGAAACTGTGATTGGAACAATTGGAGACATAAAATCATAACAGCTTCTTGCCTGTCCTGAGTGAGATGAATAGCTGTCAGAGTTCCTTAGTTTTTCTTATTATAGCTGCTTGTAAGTCCAGATAATATCAAATGCAAAGGAGAATGGGAATCTGGGAATGAGAATTCTTACATTCTTGTCCAAAGATCATTGGTGAATGACCCCATTTTTCCAGGTGATGTGGTAAAGGTTAATGTTGTTGGTAAGGGGGTGGGAATGGGGTGAGGGTAGGATTTGGATTCTTTCCTAATCAGTTTAAGGGATTATTTTACTCATTAAAGATGCCTGATCTGACTGGGGAAACTGACGGGGTCATCATTTGTGGGGGTCATCTTTTCTTCCCTGGATTATTGCAGTAAATTCCTGACTGTTCTCATATTTCTAATCATGCTTTTTAGGCCAGAGTTCAGAGTCCTTAGCCTGGCATCTAAAGTACCTCGTCAGTGCCATGTCTCAGCACTCCCCAGGATACCCTCTGTTCTGGCAAAAGCAAACCATTTGCAGTTCCCTGAATACACTCGGCTCTCTCTCACCTCAGGTGCTTTGGCACCTGCTTTTTTTTCTTGCCTAGACCATTTCCTCACCCTCATGTCTTCTTTAAGTAACACCTAGTCTATCTTTCAGTGTTCAGCTCAGGCATGAGCTCTTTGAGGAAGTTTTCTGTGACCCTCCTACCTTCATCAGGGGTCTCATTCAAGCTGTGAAAGCAGTCAGTGCACATGTCTAGCAGCACTATTGTAATTGTTTTCTTGTCACTGTTTCTCACGTTTAATTTTATTCATACCTGACCACGTTTTATACACTGAGACAACTTATGGCAAAAACAGATGTAATAAAGTGATGGTAAAGTATAAATAACCAGAGAATCCAGCACAGGAAAAATAAAAATACCTGTGAAAATCAGCTGGGTCAGGGATGGGAACATATACAAATGTGCAGGCTGAAAGGGCCTACGTAGTTGATATAGTTGAGCCTCAGATTTAGCTCTGTAAGTGATTTGGCAGTCAGAATAAAGAGAAATGGTTGTATAGTTGTTGCCAGAGAGAAAGAGACATTTCAATTCTAATTTCGAAGAGAAATTTACATGTAGTTTCACATGGATGGCACTGAGTGATATGTAGAAGATTCCCAAGGGAAGTTAGTAAAGAGTTTCACATGATTTTGTTATGGTGTTCTTCAATACAAACAGAGAGCATAACTTTACTATGGAGCTTAGTGAGGGCATTTCTTCAGGGACTACAGATACTGTGAGCCAAATATCATCCAGCTTAATTTAAGGACTTCTACCTAGATACATAGATGGACTGCATATCCTTCAAATAATGCTTCACCATCATTTCTCTCAACTAAGCTTTTAATAAGAGTAGATAACAGTGCTGAATTTTCTGGCAAGGGCCTGGGTGTGTGAGTTGTCTGTCTCAACCAGACAGTTTCTAAGGACAGTGATTATCTTTCTTTCCTTCTATCTCTACAGTGCCGACCACATAGTGATTACTCAATAAATAGCATTGAATGAATGGCTGTAAGTAATTAGATTCTGATGGTGTTTGGGGGTTGGTGTTTGAAGTGTGTTTTATTATATTGTGTTGACCACATAGAAGACAATAGATGGAATTCCATCTAGACTAGGGTTTCTCAAAAGTGGTACTACTGACATTTGGGGCCATATAATTCTTTGCTGTAGGGGGTTTTCCTGTGCACTATAGGATAATCATTAACCATATCTCTGATCTATACCATTAGATGCCAATAGAACCCCTAGTTGTGACAACTAAAACTGTCTTCAGACATTGCCAAGTTACTGTGGGGGTCAAAATCACCCCCAGTTGAAAAAGTCTGATTGAGACCATGGATCCCCAGGGGCTGGAAGTAGGGGAATCAGAACAGCTTCAGAATCGCTTCCCATGTTTTGATTTGCTCAGTTAAACTGTGAATGTTTAATTAGGTATTAAAACAAAATCGAAGTGTGAAGTGCTGCCAGTTTTAAGTGTTACAAGGGAACAGAATGTAAGTGGTAGAAACTGAGTAAATTGATTGACTTTTTAAAAAATTAAAGACTATAATTGAAATATTGACCTAAAGAAAATTAGGTACAGCTCAGCAATTGAATGTTGCTAAAGTGATCCCAACTATCGGAGCTTTTAGAAGATTAAGCCCTACCTGGTTGCTTTTCTGTAAAGTAGGGGCATAGCAGAATATGAAACTGTTGCTTTTGAAAAGTGTGATTTTAAAATGATCTCAATGAAGAACTGATTTCTCTTAACTGTAGTCTGGTTTTACTAATTTACAAGCAAAATGACTAAAGCTTAAGTATACCATGAAGTTAATTATTTAATATTCCTTCTCCCTAGGAGCTCTCTAGACTCTGCAGATATATGGTTTTATGATATAAGTAGATGCTTATCTTTAAAATCCATGAGCGTAGTTGATACTCTGCTTTTAGAAAAATGGCCTTCTAATGTCTGTCTTAGTTGGTAAATAGTAATACATACAATGAGTGCCCACCAACGACAGTGGTGCTTTGGAACATTACAGCGGCAATCATTTGCATAGTTCCTGATGGTAATTTTACTGCTATGGAACAGCGACTGTTAAATGTCTCCATTCCCGCCTCCTTTTTGAATGGGAGTTCTGTTACAATTATTTTGTCCCTTTCTCATATATTGGGTGTTTGGGGGAGGGGAGACAAAGAACTTTTTTTCTTAGTTATAGGTCTTCATGTTGAGAGGAGCTGTACCCCAGGATCCTCATTCACATGCAGACCTGGTGCAGATGACAAGATCCTGGATTTTGAGCCAATGATGTAATGAGATGAGGCTTTGGGAAAGGGATATTAATTGTTATCGCCAGAACAGCAAGAGAAGCAAGTGATAGTGAAAAAATTCTGGCCTCATTTTTCAGTAATAATTAAGAGTACAATATTTGAACTGCAAGAGTGAAGGGTATGTGGGCTGGTAGGGAGGGGAAGGAGTGGTTGGGAGGGTGCTACATTGAAGGCCCAGAGAGAAATAAACAAAGGAGGAAATTTTACCCCACATTGCTAATGAAGGGTATACTCTGTGTCTATAGCCTTACAACATTGATTGTACAGATAGTGCAAAGGATAGATAAGATTATGCAAAGATTAGATTCCCAAGATGGCATTTGCCCATAAGCGTATCAGTAGTGAAATGAGGAAGGTGGTTTATTATTGTGGGAAAAGGTTTATTATTAATGGTAAGACACACTTGGTTTTAAATTTCTATTCTGCCACTTAACTGATGCCACTTACCTTGGGCAAGCTATTTAACACCAGTTGGATAGTATCTTATAATTTTTTGTTTTTGTATATTATTTTGGGAGTATGTCATAAATGCACTTGTTGGAATCCTTAACTTGTCAGTGGCTCACTCTAGTGTGAAAGGAGGTTGGCCTAGAATTATCTCTGACATTAGAGGTCTGAAGGCTATTTAGTAGAAACTGAAGTTTCAGCCCTAATGATTGATAATGACAAATAAAAATGGCCCTTCAGCTACATAATTCCTGTTCCTAGTCTGAAAGGAATTTATGGGTTTTTTTTTTTAGAATGGAATAGAAAGCAGAAGATTGGCTCTGATTATCTTGCAAGCTAGAAATTCCACTTTGAACAACTAACTTACTGTTTATGCTTGAATCTCTTACTAGTTCAGCAGGTCAGAATACCTGGAAGGGCTGATAGGTTTGAGTGCTGCTTCTGAGATACAAACCCAGAATCTAGGTGTAGTTACATTAAGAAGGCAGCCACTATGAAGTGTCCAATCCTGAGAACCTGTAAAACGACAATGGAGTTCAACCCTGTTAGGAAAATCCCAATTAATTCTATTAGAGAGTAAATCCCAGATCCCTTTTATCCTGGTCATTAGACCTTGGGCTAAAAGGAAGATATTTAACACTTGCTGTGTGTCAGATACTGCTGGGTCATTCCACATAACATTATTTTATTTAATCCTTGTTATTTCCCTGTGAAATACTTTGTGTTGTCCCAATTTACAATTCCCCAAATGCCCAAATTTTTATTCACCTTTTCAGCTGTTATATATCCTATACCCTCCATCTGGAATGGTCTTATTCCTACTCTTTGCCTAATGAATCCCTGCTTGTCCTTCAGAGCTCATCTCAGATGTTACTACTTAAGGAAGCCTTCCTTACCCCCAGGTTTGTTTCCTTATTATACACTGTAATAACACACTGTATCTTAATAAGCGCAAGAAATTATATGATTAGTCATTTAATGTCTGTCATTCATGCTGAAGTATGACTCCATGAGGATGGGAACTGTATCTGTGTCGTTTTTCTGGGTTATTTATAGTGCCAAGTATGTGTAGTTTCTTACACACTGGTACTCAGTAAGTAATCGGTGTGTGATAGTGGCAAACGAATGCCATAGTCAGGAGTTGAATGCTTGTGTAATAGAACTTCAAAATTTCTTTCTTTAAATTACACTGTACCCAGAACCCAGCAGGAAGTTTCTTAGTGTTGCCCAAGAGGCTCTTGCTTGACTCTTTCAGTTCTAGATTGGCTATCTAACTATTAAAGTTATTCATTAACCCTAGGTACTGGCTTGGGTGTGGCTCTGAGATAAGGAACTGAAAGTCTTCAACAAACCTCCCCAGCTGTGTGTGGGTGAGCTCTTCAGAGAAGTCCCACCTTTCTGAGCAGCTGTTTTGAAGACAGGTGGTGGGAAAGGCTCCAGGACTCCATGTCCCACTAAGAAACTTTACAAGAGGGACACATCTGGTTTACCAGTGTTTCTGACTTCCTTCTGAGCTGAAAACTGCTTTGTTTTGTAGAAAAGCAAAACTTGGCCATAAACACCTAAAATGAAGAGCCCCCGAACTTTTGAGGAGCAAACGGAATGCATTGTAGACTCTCTACTCACAGACTTCTTAGGTCCCACTTGTCAGGTTGCCAACCGGACCCTACATTGTGCAGACGAACCAGATTCAGGTAAGGCTTCTGGCCTTAGGTGGTAATTGCAGGTCAGCAAGAGAATCTGAATATGCTTACTTATTTCTTCTTAAGTTTCAAAAGGCAAACTCTAAGCTTTCAGCAATATCTGAAGTCTTTATAGAAGGGAAAGAGATTCTCAGTAAAGGGAGATTTTCTGTCTTCTATTGGTGTTGACAGAATATTGAATATTTTCTTGGGAGAGAATGATGCCCAAATTGTTTAAAAGTCTAGAGAACTTTCTTCAATGCCCAAATTCCTGGGACTTGCCATCCCTTCAAACATTGTGACGAATGTGACTGTGTTCCCTCTGTTTTAGGAGAGGTCTGCTCTTTTGATGTGGCCATCATTGCTGGTCGCCTTCGGATGTTGGGTGACAAGTTCAATGGAGAATTGGAAGCTGCTGCCAGAAACGTCATCGCAGAAACCATTCAGGGACAGGTCAAGTTTCTGCTACTTCTTTCTATTGTTTGCTGCTTTTTTTCTGTTTCAGATGTCCTTCTCTTACTACTCCTATATGACTGTGACTAGAAATGTTCTGTGAAAGATTTGGGGGCTTAATGCATCTAAGGAGATACAGCAGGAATTCTTCAACTGCCAATTCTTTAGCAGTTAATCAAAGCCTAGGTGGTATTGAGGTGGAGAGCTTTTGGCATAGGCTGATCAGCCTTCAGATGGTTTCTATTTGTTTTTCATCAGAGCTATGCTTAATGGCATAGAGCATATATATAGCATTTTATTCTTGGTAAAGCATTTTATTCTTTTATGCACCTGTTTTAATATTTATTTTGCTTGTAGTGGACATCTTTTTTTCCTCAAGGTCCAGCAATAAAATTATATACAGGAAGGATAGGCATTTGACAAATCCGATGCAATGAAGGATAAGTACTTACAGCAGCCCACTAGGGCGTATCTGGCTTTTCATCAGTGTCCTGATTCCTGGACTCTGTATGGGATGTAAATACCATAGGCAACGTTCTAGAAGAGGTTGCTGATTAATATCAATAATGACAGCTAATATTAACTCATCACTTACCATGTGCCAGACAGTATTCTAAATGCTTTACACTTATTATCTCATTTAGTCCTTACACCACTCTATGAGACATTATAGAAACTTATCCACAGTGCAACCTCTCCCATCTGCATGTAACACTGTGAGAGCAAACATCTAACACATTTTGTCCACTGCTATATTCACACAACCTAGAACAGAACGTGATATACAATAGGCCCTCAAAAAGTATTTTCTGACTTAGTATCCATTTAAGCAGATAAGGAAACTGAAGAATAGGGAAATAAGTAATTAGATTACTTAGTAAGTGTTGGAGTTAGGATTTGAACCCAGACTGATTCCAGAATCACACTTTTTTTTTAAACTGAGGTAGCATTGCTTTATAACATTACATAAGTTTCATGTGTGCAACATTATAATTCCACTTTTGTATACACCACAGCATGCTTGCCACCAGAAGTCTAGTTTCTCTCTGTCACCATAAAATTGACCCCCTTTACCCATTTTTCTAAATTAATTAATTAATATTTTATTTTTGGCTGCGTTGGGTCTTCATTGCTGTACGTGGGCTTTCTCTAGTTGCGGTGAGCGGGGGCTACTCTTCGTGGTGGTGCGCGGGCTTCTCATTGCAGTGGCTTCCCTTTGTTGCGGAGCACGGGCTCTAGGCACGCGGGCTTCAGTAGTTGTGGCCCACAGGCTTTGTTGCTCCGTGGCATGTGGGACCTCCCTGGACCAGGGCTCGAACCCGTATCCCCTGCATTGGCAGGCACCACTGTGCCACCAGGGAAGTCCCCCCTTTACCCATTTTGACCTCGCCCTACCTCCTCGTCACCACCAATCTATTCTGTGTATCTCTGTGCTGAACCACACCCTTAACCATTATGCTTTATCTTCCTACTGAATGCAGCTCAGGCAGAACTGGACTTATCACACCTAATTGCTTGCACTGAAGCTTTCCTAGGTAGCTGGTAGCTGAATCTACTTTTTCTATTTAATTTAAAAAATTAAAATTAAAATTCTAAAATTCTAAAATTCTTCTAAAGTTAATTTAAAAAATTATTTTGGAAACAGCTTCAAACTCACAGAAAAGTTGAATCGTTTGAGAGTAAGTAGCCAACATGCTGTTCCATAACCCCCTTCAAACAAGGACATCCTCTTATAGAACCACAATCTAACCATCAAAACCAGGAATTTAGCATTGATACATTATCATCTCATCCTCAGATCCCACTCAGATTTTCTCAGTTGTCCCAGTGATGTCACTTTCACTTACAGCTGGCCCTTGAACAACACAGGTTTGAACTGCATGGGTCCACTTATATGCATATTTTTTTTCAATAAATACTACAGTACTACACGATCTGCAGTTGGTTGAACCTGCAGATGTGGAACTGCAGTTACGGAGGGCCAACCATAAAGTTATATGTAGGTTTTCAACTATGCAGGGGATTGTTTCCCCTAACCTCTGAGTTGTTCAAGGGTCACCTGCATAGCAGAAGGATCTAGGCCAGAATCAGATATTGCACTTAGTTGTCATGTCTCTTTCGTCTCCTTCAATTTGGAATAGTTCCTCAGTCTTTCCTTGATTTTCATGACCTTGACACTTGGCGATTATGGGCCAATTATTTTGAAGAATGTCCCTTAACTTGGGTTTGTTTGATGTTTCCTCTTGAATTGATACAGGGTATGTACCTTTGGTAGGAATAGCACAGAAGTGTTGCTGTGTTCATTTCACTGCATCCTATCAAGTGGCGCAGATTTCAGTTTGTCCCAGTACTGGTGTTAACTTTAATCACTTAAAATGGTGTCTGCAAGCCTTCTTCACTGTCAAGTTAATCTTTTCACCTTTAATTAGTAAGTGTCTTGTAGGGAGGTACTTTGAAACCACGTAAATACCCCATTTCTCACCAAAATTTTAATCTATTCATTTATTTATTTTTTATATCAACGTGGACCCATGAATTCCTACTTTATTCAGTGGGTATAATCTGTTACTATTATTATTTATCTGTATGCTCAAATTGCCCTAGCTTCCACCAGTGGAAGTCCTTTCAACCTGGACTGTGTCTTTTTGGCATGTCCCTATCATTCTCTGAGTACTTCTTTAATTTCTGACAGAAGGTCTTGTATTTTCCAAGCCCCAGCCTGAAATTAGCCATTTGCAAGGGAGCTCTAGTTTCTTTTAATGGAGAATGCTATTTGGAAACCAGGATCTAGGTACTCTCACCGTGGATGCCCTTCTCGGCTTGTTTGGGTTCTGACACCCTGCTTTGACCACCATGGGTCCCCTACACTACACCACAGTAGACCTTGCTCGGCCCTACCTAATGACTCTTGGATCAAACTTCTGGGGAAGGAGAGAGAAAGAGGAAAAGCTAATCTATTTTTTACTTTAGAGTTTCCCAGACTTCAGTCATTCAAGCCATACCTTCAGAATTTGACCAACTCTGCTATGGTGTACTTGGTATTTTTCTTTCAAATCATTTTGTTTTTCCTTTAATTATTTTGTTCATCCTGAGCAAATCATGGGTTTGATGGGCTGCTTAGGTTTTTTCTAATACCCATTACAATAAAGTAAAAATATTAAAGTAAGAAAAGTTTATCCATCTACTTTTTTTTTCTGTTCTTTTTTTTTTTTTAAACATCTTTATTGGAGTATAATTGCTTTACAATGGTGTGTTAGTTTCTGCTATATAACAAAGTGAATCAGCTATACATATACATATATCCCCATATCTCTTCCCTCTTGCGTCTCCCTCCCTCCCACCCTCCCTATCCCACCCCTCTAGGTGGTCACAAAGCACCGAGCTGATCTCCCTGTGCTATGCGGCTGCTTCCCACTAGCTATCGGTTTTACATTTGGTAGTGTATATATGTCCATGCCACTCTCTCACTTTGTCCCAGCTTACCCTTCCCCCTCCCTGTGTTCTCAAGTCCATTCTCTAGTAGGTCTGCGTCTTTATTCCCGTCCTGCCCCTAGGTTTTTCATGACCATTTTTTTTTCTTCTTTTTTTTTTTAGATTCCATATATATGTGTTAGCAAATGGTATTTGTTTTTCTCTTTTTGACTTACTTTACTCTGTATGACAGACTCTAGGTCCATCCACCTCACTACAAATAACTCAATTTCATTTCTTTTTATGGCTGAGTAATATTCCATTGTATATATGTGCCACATCTTCTTTATCCATTCATCTGTGGATGGACACTTAGGTTGCTTCCATGTCCTGGCTATTGTAAATAGAGCTGCAGTGAACACTGTGGTACATGATTCTTTTTGAATTATATCCATCTACTTCTTAAGATTACCTTAGATACAACGAATGTGCACTTGCCACTCTTTGAGAAACACTTGCTTTACTGGATTCCTACACCTGCAGCCTACTGTACTTTTTTAGTGATACTCCACTGATAGATCCCATATCTTACCCCAGGCAGGAGCTGTACTTCAGGACACAGTAAAATCTCTCAGCAAGGCCTGGTGTGCCCAGGATTCCAGCTTGGCTTATGAGAGAGCCTTTCTGGCAGTGTCAGTGAAACTTTTTGAATATGTGGTCCGCATGACTCCTGAGAAGGCAAGACAGGTGGCTACGCCCATGACAAATATGATCAATGGGAACACTGCCATCCGAGAGTATATCCAGGGCCAGGGAGGTTGGGTAAGTATTTTGGGGCCCCTGGCTTTGCTAGACATTTGCATTGTTTTTGTACTAATCTCTGGGACTCCAATTCGTGGTTCTTTCCATCAGTTGGAAACCATGCAGGAAAACTGGCCTTCCAACTTTGCTGAAAATGCCGGGATTTTTTTGCCATGGAAAAGGGGAGGAGTCAGAAGCTCAGCCAGCGGGCCTTGGACCCCAGAGCCAGGCTGCCTAAAATGTTGACTGCTAACTTTGTCAAGCTAATTTCCGTTTCCTATACATAATCATCTATGAAGTATATTAGTGGTGGAGTTCTAATCTCAAGTCTGACTTTGCTCTACTGGTAAATTTCTGGGTCTTCTTTCCCTAACATCTTTTGAGTGTGTGTTGAGGAAGTTCAGAATCATCTTACTATTATCTAACAAAAAACAATTAGTGACATCTGCTGTAGTGGTAACGGTAGGAGGCATTCTAAGTCCATGCCTGATTAATCATTAGAACATCTGCTCTCTTAGAGCACTCCCCTTCATTTCCAAGATCAGCAGAAGCCTTAGTAAGAGCTGCCTTCCCTGGAGTTATCTGTGGCTCATTCTGGCTTCTTTAGGGAGTTCCTGAAGACCATTCCTTTGACTGTAGGATATTCATTGTCCTTCCTAGGAAAATCTGGAGAGCTGAAGAAGAGGTGGAGCTGTTTTCCAGCCTGAAAAATTTTGATCTTCTTTGACTGATCGGGTGATTGATCTCTGGCAATTAAAACAGAAACAACCAAATCAAAACCCTCTTTCTCTTGGACAGAACTGAACTTAGCTGAATAACCTGTTTTCTACTGATTGTTAAAGTTAGGAGCAGCTCCCAGAGGTCTATAGAGATTTTATACTTTCTGTTTTTACATGAGTTTTAATGAGGTTTTGTTGAAGTAGAGACCTCCAGACTTAAAGTAATGACTTGTTAGTAGTGGAATTCCAGGCAACGGGGCAGGCATTTGCTGGAGATACTGTGGGGAAAAGGGAGCACACAGTAAACCATTCCTTCAGATTTAGTCCTGTCCTCTGGTAAGGATCTTGTCTACTAATTTTGCAGTCTAAAGGGTTTCAGGGAGATCTTTGGTTAGAAAACCTTGTTATTTTAAGTTGAGGATTTTCTTTTAAATTCATAACCTAAATCTCATATTAATTTCACCTGAGCCCAATTATTTTATGTATTTTCAAGGCTGGAAGCAAAAAAATAGCACTTTGCTCACCTGCTCTTCTACTAGGAAGGCCAAAGAGCGATAAAACAGTTGCTGCATTTTTATTGCCACAGGATGCAGGAAGTGCTGGCCCACTTCTGGGACAGTAGGGCCATCCCAGCTTAGATGAGGCTAGCTACATACCACAGTGTTTTTCAAAGTGCAGTTTACATACCACTTGCATGTGACCTTATATGTTGCTGATTTCCAGGCCCCATCCCCTAGATATTCTGATTCTGTAGGGAAGGGCTGGGGCCTAGGTTCCTAACTTTTTAATCCGATCCACTGGTGATTCTATTGTACACATAAATTTTGAGAACCGTCACTTTAGAGCAAGGGTTGGGAAATTAGAGCCCACAGGCCCAATCAGCCTACCGCTTTTTAAATTTTTTTTTGGTAAAGAAAGTTTTATTGGAATGCAGCTACACTCACTTGTTTACATATTATTTATGGCTGTTTTAGCATCGCAGCAGCAGAGTTGAGTAGTTATGGCAGACACCATATAGCCTCTCCTGTAAAGCTTAAAATATTTACTATCTGGCCCTTTAAGTTTGCAGACCCCTGCTCTAAAGCTAAATGAACATTTCTCCTTGAGTAATTTAAACTCTGTTGCAATCCTGATAATTCCAAACAGAACTCTAGATAGGATAAGTCCTTTTTCAGAATTTAGTCTGAGTGTTTGTTAGTTTTTGCGTAGTGCACACTTTCTCTAGAATCTTTGGCAAAAGGAGTTCGGTGACTCCTGAGTATTCGATAGAAGGTATATATTTCCCTGGCCCTGCCGCAAGTGATCGGAGGTAAAGCGTATGGTTTCTATGGTCTGTGTATCTCATAACAGTTCTTAATAATCTCATAGATTAGTAGGCAGTCATCAAATAGAGACTTCTTCATCTCTAAGTCCCCAAGCCAGACGATTTACCTGAACATCAAGAAGAAAATCACTACTAAAGCATTGCTATATCTATTTTTTTAAGAGAGGCGTTAATGGCTTTGGCTAAAGTTTAACAAAGTTAACCACATCCCCTCCCTTCACCCAGCCAGCCATCTGGCTCCCCTAGATACACAGAAATAAAGCTGTAGTGCTGTTAATGTATTCTGAATTTTTCAAGTTATGCTATTTCCTCTATTCTTCAATAAATCACAATTAGGTAAGTAATCCAGAAATGAGATTTCATGTTTCTCTTTAGAAGAAATTAGCTTTTTTTGCTACCAATTTAAGACACTTGATGTATTCCTTTGTCCCTTACATTACTGTAAACTCAGCATGGTGAGTTTTGTGGTATTTGACCTCTTAGGTGAAATCATTATTTTCACTTTGACTAATGCTGTTCTGTTCATGAAATAAAATTCTTCTCTGTATGCATTTGAACTAATTCTCAGCAAGTGCAATCTAAATTGAATGATATAGAAATAGGGAGCAGATTGGTGGTTGCCACGGGCAGGGGGTGGGGGGGGTGGGGTAGAGGAAACAGATGAAGGTTGTCAAAGGATACAAACTTCCTATGAGATGAAAAGCTCTGGGGATGTAACGTACAGCATGGTGACTATAGTTAACAATACTGTAATGTATATGTAAAAGTCACTTAGAGAGTAGATTTTTAAAGTTCTCACCATACACACAAATTGTAGCTATGTGAGGTGATGGATATGTTAACTAACTTTGTTATGGTGATCATTTTACTATATATGTATATCAAATCATTACATTGTATACTTTAAACTTACACAATGTTATAGCTCAATAAAACTGGAAAAAAATAAATTGTGGTATTTTTTTTTTCTGGCCATGCCACACAGCTTGTGGGATCTTAGTTCCCCAATCAGGGCTTGAACCCAGGGCACAGCAGTGAAAGCACAGAGTCCTAACCACTGGACCACCAGGGAACTCCCCTATACTGTAGCATCTTGAGATAGAGGATATGGTGCCCCTGGGGAGTATGCCAGGCAAATGGGTAAAGCAGCTCTGGCCTGGGTGTTGTGTTTGTTGTTAGGCCACCCTCTATCCTAGGAATGCTGAAGTGATTTGGGCTGCAAGAAGAAGACACTGTAGCCCAGAGATCAATAATGCATTTAGGTTGTCTGATTTTAACAACTTAGTTTCACCATAGACAAATCATGTGGCATTGGGCAAGTAATCCAATTTCTTTGTGCCTATGTTTCCACAATAGGGTTACTGTGAGGGACAGAAGATACAGTACACTTTGTCAAGGGCTTAGCCCAGTGCCTGGAATATTTTAAGCACTGCTTAAACAATTTGGAGACCCTGTGATTTGGAATTCATAAAGTTCTAGCTTTACCTTTTTCTCTCCATTAACTCTGCCTCCCACAAAAGCAAGCCAATCTTATTTTACCTTTCACCTCAATGTGAGTGATTCCTATGTCTGACTTATTTTCCTTCTTGCTAAATCCATGTCCACAAACTCTAATTCTTTATTTCTATCAACCTTTCTTATCCCTACACTTTCCCAGATTGCCATCCAACTAACTCAAATCCTCAGTCATTTTTCCCTTCTCCCTCTCTCCTACTCCCCCAGCTAGTCTTTCTCACTTATTCCTTCCTTTTTGTCCTGACTCTCCCTACAAGAGTTTATGACCACCTGCTTGGACCACTGGTAAAGCCTTCTAGTTGTGCTTTCAATTGATTGTCCTGTTGCAAGCTTGCCCCATTCCAGTCTGTCCCATATATTGCCACCGAATTGGCCAAAGCTGTGATTTCTTTGTCCCTTGTTTTGATTCAGTTTTAGATATGGTATAATTCATTTTGAAATTTTACATGCCACTGAAGGAGATTTTGAGACTTTTAAAAAATGTATCAGAAGGAGGCATTTACTTTTTAAAAACTATCCTTTTCCCAAAGCATTGCTTTGATTACCATTGTCTTAAAATCTTTCAGTGGAACTTTTGAAGATAATTGGATATATTCATTACCTTGATGGTGGCGATGGTGTCATGACTGTGTACGCGTGCCAAAGCTTATCAAACCTACACTTTGAAATGTGTAGTTTATTGTATGTCAATACTACCTCAATAAAGTTTTTTTAAAAAAAACAGTGGTTTTCCATTTCCCGTCAAATAGAGCCTGACTTTTCAGCCTGGCATTCAAGTTCCCCCAGGGTCTGGCCCCAACTGCCCTTTCTATTGTTATGGCTCTACATGTGTGTAGAGCATTTCTCTCAGGCTCTACACACATCTTCGAGACCCAACTCAAGGGGGTTTTTCAAGATGGTGGAGGAGTAGAAGGATGTGGAGTTTCTGCCTCTCCACAAATACATCAAGAATACATCTACAGATGGAACAGTTCTCACAGAGCACCGGCTGAACACCATCAGAAGACCTTGGACACTGGAAAGGACAGGAAAGATCCCCACATAACCAGGTAGGACGACAGAAAAAAGAAGGGAAAAAGAGGAGAGGAAGCAGCATGGGGCCTGTGCCCCTTGGTGGGGGAGCTGAGGAAGAGGAGAGGTTCCTGCATCTGGGGAAGCCCCCTCACCAACATGGAAATCAGTTGGGACAGAAGGGGAACATCTGAGGCTGTCAGAGGAGGGTGAAATGGCTGGTCTGTGGCAGACAGGACAGGACAGAGTGTGACCTACACAGATGGTCTGTGCCACATCCCTGCATGCCCCAGACTGGGACGTGTGTCTGCCGGTGTGCACAAGGGCTGGGAGCTGGAATGTGAGGATTGGAGAGCAAACCCAGGGAGAAGACTGCTGTTGGCTGTGAGGAGACAGCCTGAGGGGACAGGAGGGAGGCAGTCACAAGCGAGAATGCTTATGGAGGAAACCTGGACCGCCACAGAAGCCAGGTGCCACTGTTGAGTGACACGCAGGGGGTGGAGCTGCTGTTGCAGCCTCTCTCTCCCCATGCACCAACCCCTGCCTCCCCAAGTGCTAGGAAAGGTCCCCACTGAGGCTGCACACACACACCTGCCGCCAGGTGCTAGGAAAAGCCCCTACTGTGGTTGGCTTTCTCGTGCCTGCCCCCGGGCAATAGGAAGGGCCTCTGCCAGGGCTGATCCTCTCACAATGGCCACTGAGTGCTGGGAAAGGCTCCTACTAGGGCCAGATCTCTCATGCCCATGGCCACCGGCTTCCCCAGGCACCTCCTCACTGACAGGACTGGATCTCTCATGGCTGCCAACCCCCAAACCCCTGTGCACCCGTCACCGCCAGGGCTCCCACAACCCCAGCAGCCATGCCACCTCTACATGTCGTCGTCACCAGGGCAGACCCAAGTGCTCCAGGGCAGCTTCGGGAGCAGACCCCTGTGGGTGGCGCATGTGCAGAGCTGGGAGTAAAACCACAGCTGAGCCCAAGGGATGGGGCAACTAAGGAAGAGGAATGAAAATCTTTACACGCAGCTGCACAAGTCACAGATTAAATCCCTGCAATCAGCTTGGTAAACCCTGCATATATGGAATATCTGAACGGACAGTGAGTGTTCACACAACTGAGACTGGGGGCAAATACAAGCGACAGTTGGGCCAGGTCAGAGTCTGAACTACTGCCACAGTGCCCAGAGTGGGTCCAGAGACCTACCCAGAGGTACTGGAGGCCTCCTGGGGAGGTGGAGGTGGGCTGTGACTCACGGTGGGGGCAAGGACACTGACAGCTGCGACTCCAGGAAAATATTATTATTACTATTTTTTTTAATGTTTTGTTCTGTTTTAAAAAATTATTTTATTTTTTATTAAAGTTTTTTTAAACATATTTTTTATTTTTCTGCTTTTACTTTGTTTTGGTGTTTTCTGTTTTTTCCTTGTTATGTTGTGTTTTTAATCATTTTTTATCATTTTTGTGTTTGTTTTATGTTTTCTTTGCTTTTTTTTTTTAGTGTGCATTTGCTTTTGTTTTGTTTCTTGCTTTTTGTTTTTGTTAGTTTTGTTTTTAATTGTTTGATCTCTTTTGCTGGGTTCTCTTATTTGTCTGGTTGTTCTCTTGTTTTTTGTTTTCTTTGTTTTTGTTTTTGTTTCTTTTTTCTGTATGTGTGTGTGTTTCTAGTTTTTGTTTTTGTTTGTTTCGCTTTTACCATTTGTCTTGGGTTTTATTTGTTCCTTTGTTTTCTTTTTTTTAACTGTTGTTGTTACTGTCTGTTTTTGTCTTTGCTATTTGTCTTGGGTTTTGTTAGTCTGTTTTCTTCCCCCTGCCTTATTTTATTTATTTTTTTGCCATGCAGCTTGCAGCATCTTGGTTCCCCAGCCAGGGGTTGGACCTGAGCCTCTGGGGTGGGAGCACCGAGTCCAGGACTCTGGACTGCCAGAGAATTCCTGGCCCCAGGGAATACTAATCAGCAACAGCTCTCCAGGAAGTCTCCATCTCAACTCCAAGACCTGTACCCACCTAACTGCCTGCAGATTCCAGTGTTGGATGCCTCATGCCAAACAACAAGCAAGACAGGAACACAAACCCACCCATCAGCAGATAGACCTAAAGTCATATTAAGCTCACAGACCCACCAAAACACACCACCTGACGTGGCCCTGCCCATCAGAAGGACAAGATCCAGCTCCATCCACCAGAGCTCAGGCACCAGTCCCTCCCACCAGGAAGCCTACACAAGCCACTGGACCAACCTCACCCACCGGGGGGCAGACACCAGAAGCAAGAGGAACAATGACATTGAAGCCTGTGGAAAGGAGACATCAAAAACAGTAAGAAGTTAGACAAAATGAGAAGACAGAGAAGTATGTTGCAGATGAAGGAGCAAGGTAAAAACCCACAAGACCAAATAAATGAAGAGGAAATAGGCAGTCTACCTGAAAAAGAATTCAGAGTAATGGTAATAAAGATGATCCAGGATCTCGGAAATAGAATGGAGGCACGGATCAAGAAAATACAAGAAATGTTGAACAAGGACCTAGAAGAACTAAAGAGCAAACAAACTGATGAACAACACAATAACTGAAATTAAAAATACAGTGGAAGGAATCAATACCAGAATAACTGAGGCAGAAGAACGGATAAGTGAACTGGAAGATAGAATAGTGGAAATAACTGCCACGGAACAGAATGAAGAAAAAAGAATGAAAAGAAATGAAGACAATCTCAGAGACCTGTCTCTGAGATTATAGTCGAAAACTTCCCTAACATGGGAAAGGAAATAGCCACCCAAGTCCAGGAAGCACAGAGAGTCCCATACAAGTTAAACCCAAGGAGAAACATGCTGAGACACATATTAATTAAACTAACAAAAATTAAATACAAAGAAAAAATATTAAAAGCAGCAAGGGAAAAGCACAACTAATATACAAGGGAATCCCCATAAGGTAATCAGCTGATTTTTCACCAGAAACTCTGCAGGCCAGAGTACAGTGGCAGGATATATTTAAAGTGATGAAAGGCAAAAACCTACAACCAAGATTACTCTACCCAGCAAAGATCTAATTCAGATTCAACAGGGAAATCAAAAGCTTTACAGACAAGCAAAACCTAAGAGAATTCAGCACCACCAAACCAGCTTTACAACAAATGCTAAAGGAACTTATCTAGGCAGGAAACACAAGAGAAGGAAAAAGATCTACAAAAACAAACCCAAAACAATTAAGAAGATGATAATAGGAACATACATATTGAAAATTACCTTAAATGTAAATGGATTAAATGCTCCAACCAAAAGACACAGACTGGCTGAATGGATACAAAAACAAGACCCATATATAAGCTGTCTACAAGAGACTGACTTCAGACCTAGGGATACATAAAGACTGAAAGTGAGGGGATGGAAAAAGATATTCCATGCAAATGGAAATCAAAAGAAAGCTGGAGTAGCAATTCTCGTATCAGACAAAATAGACTTTAAAATAAACACTATTACAAGAGACAAAGAAGGACACTACATAATGATCAAGGGATCAATCCAAGAAGAAGATATAACAATTGTAAATATTATGCACCCAACATAGGAGCACCTCAATACATAAGGCGAATGCTAACAGCCATAAAAGGGGAAATCGACAGTAACACAATCAGAGTAGGGGACTTTAACACCCCACTTTCACCAATGAACAGATCATCCAAAATAAAAATAAATAAGGAAACACAAGCTTTAAATGACACATTAAACAAGATGGACTTCACTGATATTTATAGGACATTCCATCCAAAAACAGCAGAATACACTTTCTTAAGTGCACACAGAACATTCTTCAGGATAGATCACATCTTCTGTCACAAATCAAGCCTTGGTAAACTTAAGAAAACTGAAGTCATATCAAGCATATTTTCTGACCACAACACCAGGAGATTAGAAATCAATTACAGGAAAAAAAAACTGTAAAAACCACAAACACATGGAGGCTAAACAATATGCTACTAAATAACCAAGAGATCACTGAAGAAATCAAAGAGGAAATAAAAAAATACCTAGAAACAAATGACAATGAAAACACGACGACCCAAAACCTATGGGATGAAGCAAAAGCAGTTCTAAGAGGGAAGTTTATAGCAATACAATCCTACCTCAAGAAACAAGAAAAATCTCAAATAAACAACCTAACCTTACACCTAAAGCAACTAGAGAAAGAAGAAGAACAACAAAAAAAAGTTAGTAGGAGGAAAGAAATCATAAACATCAGAGCAGAAATAAATGAAATAGAAATGAAGAAAACAATAGTAAAGGTCAATATAACTAAAAGCTGGTTCTTTGAGAAGATAAACAAAATTGATAAACCTTTAGCCAGACTCATCAGGAAAAAAAGGGAGAGGACTCAAATCAATAAAATTAGAAATGAAAAAGGAGAAGTTACAACTGACAACACAGAAATACAAAGGATCATAAGAGAATACTATCAGCAACTATATGTCAATAAAATGGACAACCTGGAAGAAATAGACAAATTCTTAGAAAAGTACAACCTTCCAAGACTGAACCAGGAAGAAATAGAAAATATAAACAGACCAATCACAAGTAATGCAATTGAAACTGATTAAAAATCTTCCTGCAGGGACGTCCCTGGTGATGCAGTGGTTGAGAATTCACCTGCCAATTCAGGGGACACAGGTTCAATCCCTGGGCTGGGAAGTTCCCACATGCCGTGGAGCAACTAAGCCCTTAACAGCCCGTGGAGCCTGTTCCTAGAGCCCGTGCACCACAACTACTGAGCCCACACACTGCAACTACTGAAGCCTGCATGCTCTGAGGCCCACATGTCACAACTACTGAGCCTGCATGCTACAACTACTGAAGCCGGTGCACCTAGAGCCCGTGCTTGCAACAAGATAAGCCACTGCAATGAGAAACCCACACACCACAACGAAGAGCAGCCCCGCTTGCCGCAACTAGAGAAAGCCTGCTCACAGAAATGAAGACCCAACGCAGCCAAAAATAAGAAAACAAACAACAAAAAAACAAAGAGTTGAGTCCTTTAAAAAAAAAATCTTCCAACAATCAAAAGTCCAGGACCAGACGGCTTCACAGGCATATTCTATCAAACATTTAGAGAAGAGCTAACACATATCCTTCTCAAGCTCTTCCAAAAAATTGCAGAGAGAGGAACACTCCCAAACTCATTCTATGAGGCCACCATCACCCTGATACAAAAACCAGACAAAGATATCACAAAAAAAGAAAATTACAGACCAATATCACTGATGAACATAGACGCAAAAATCCTCAATGAAATACTAACAAACCAAATCCAGCAACACGTTAAAAACATCATACACCATGATCAAGTGGGATTTATCCCAGGGATGCAAGGATTCTTCAATATACACAAATCAATCAATGTGAGACACCATATTAACAAATTGAAGAATAAAAACCACATGATCGGACTTCCCTGGTGGCACAGTGGTTAAGAATCCACCTGCCAATGCAGGGGACACAGGTTCAAGCCCTGCTGGAGGATCCCACATGCTGCAGAGCAACTAAGCCCGTGCATCACAACTACTAAGCCTGTGCTCTACAGCCTGTGAGCCACAACTACTGAGCCCACGTGCCACAGCTACTAAAGCCCGTGTGCCTAGAGCCTGTGCTCCACAACAAGAGAAGCCACCACAATGAGAAGCCTGTGCATCACAACAAAGAGTAGCCCCTGCTCGCTGCAATTAGAGAAAGCCTGCACGCAGCAACAAAGATGCAACGCAACCAAAAATAAGTAAATTTAAAAAAAAAAAAAACCACATGATCATCCCAATAGATGCAGAAAAAGCTTTCGACAAAGTTCAACACCCATTTATGATAAAAACTCTCCAGAAAGTGGGCATAGAGGGAACCTACCTCACCATAATAAAGGCCATATATGACAAACCAACAGCAAACTTTATTCTCAATGGTGAAAAACTGAAAGCATTTCCTCTAAGATCAGGAACAAGACAAGGGTGTCCACTCTCACCACTATTATTCAACACAGTCTTGGAAGTCTTAGCCACAGCAATCAGAGAAGAAAAAGAAATAAAAAGAATCCAAATCGGAAAAGAAGAAGTAAAACTCTCACTCTTTGCAGATGACATGATACTATACACAGAAAATCCTAAATATGCCACCAGAAAACTACTGGAGCCAATCAATGAATTTAGTAAAGTCGCAGGATACAAAATTAATCACAGAAATCTCTTGCATTCCTATACACTAACAATGAAAGATCAGAAAGAGAAATTAAGGAAACAATCCCATTTACCACTGCAACAAAAAAGAATAAAATACCTAGGAATAAACCTATCTAAGGAGGCAAAATACCTGTATGCAGAAAACTGTAAGATGCTGATGAAAGAAATCAAAGATGACACAAACAGATGGAGAGATATACCATGTTCTTGGATTGGAAGAATCAATATTGTGAAAATGACTATACTACCCAAAGCAATCTACAGATTCAATGCAATCCCTATCAAACTACCAATGACATTTTTCACATAACTAGAACAGAAAATTTTACAATTTGTTTAGAAGCACAAAAGACACCGAATAGCCTAAGCAATCTTGAGAAAGAAAAATCGAGCTGGAAGAATCAGGCTCCCTGACTTCAGACTATACTACAAAGCTACAGTAATCAAGACAATATGGTACTGGCACAAAAACAGAAATATACATCAATGGAACAGGATAGAAAGCCCAGAGATAAACCCACACACATATGGTCACCTAATCTATGACAAAGGAGGCAAGAATATACAATGGGGAAGAGACAGCCTCTTCAATAAGTGGTGCTGGGAAAACTGGACAGCTACATGTAAAAGAATGAAATTAGAACACTCTCTAACACCATTCAGAAAAATTAACTCAAAATGGATTAAAGACCTGAATGTAAGGCCAGACACTATAAAACTCTTAGAGGAAAACATAGGCAGAACACTCTTTGACATAAATCACCACAGGATCTTTTTTGACCCACCTCTTAGAGTAATTAAAATAAAAACAAAAATTAACAAATGGGACCTAACGAAACTTAAAAGCTTTTGCACAGCAAAGGAAACCGTAAACAAGGCAAAAAGACAGCCCTCAGAATGGGAGAAAATATTTGCAAATGAAACAATGGACAAAGGATTAATCTCCAAAATATACAAACAGCTCACACAGCTCAATATCAGAACAACAAACAACCCAATCAAAAAATGGGCAGAAGACCCAAATAGACTTTTCTCCAAAGAAGACCTACAGATGGCCAACAAACCCATGAAACGATGCTCAACATCACTAATTATTAGAGAAATTCAAATCAAAGCTACCATGAAGTATCACCTCACACCCGTCAGAATGGCCATCATTTAAAAATCTACAAACCGTAAATGCTGGAGAGGGTGTGGAGAAAAGGGAACTCTCTTGCACTGTTGGTGGAAATGTAAATTGATACAGCCACTATGGAGAACAGTATGGAGGTTCCTCAAGAAACTAAAAATAGAACTACCATACGACCCAGCAATCCCACTACTGGGCCTATACCCAGAGAAAACCATAATTCAAAAAGACACATGTACCCCAGTGTTCACTGCAGCACTATTTACAATAGCCAGGACATGGAAGCAAGCTAAATGTCCATTAACAGGAATGGATAAAGAAGATGTGGTACATCACATTGTATGGAATATTACTCAGCCATAAAAAGGAACGAAACTGGGTCATTGGTAGAGACGTGGATGGACCTAGAGACTGTCATACAGAGTGAAGTAAGTCAGAAAGAGAAAAACAAATATTGTGTATTAACGCATATATGTGGAATCTAGAAAAATGGTACAGATGATCTTATTTGCAAAACAGAAACAGAGACACAGACAGAGAACAAACGTATGGACACCAAGGGGGGATGGGAGGGGGTGAAATGAATTGGGAGATTGGAGTTGACATATATACACTATTGATATTATGTATAAAATAGATAACTAATGAGAACCTACTGTATAGCTCAGGGAATTCTACTCAGTGCTCTGTGGTGACCTAAATGTGAAGGAAATCCATAAAAGAGGGGATATATGTATACGTACAGCTGATTCATTTTGCTTTACAGTAGAAACTAACACAACATTGTAAAGCAACTATACTGTAATGCAAATTAATTAAAAAAAACAAAACAAAAAACAAAAAACAAAAGTGGAGTGGAGCTTTAGTGAATAGCTTCTTTCAACACTCACATTGTGTTACAAACTTAAACTGTGTTTCCTACTTTAGCATTCTAATCATTCCATGAGATGAGTCCTTTTATATTTTGTTTGGGGAAAAATAAATTAAAAATTTAAAGTGTAAAGAAAAAAGGCATAGGGATTAAAAAGAAAGCAAAATACATGGAAATACAGTTATTGAAATATTTTTAAATATTTGTGATATAAAAATATATAGAATTCCCTATTAATAAATAAATATTAAACCTAAAAAAAAAGAAAAAGACCCAACTCAAATGTCACTTCTTCCATGAAGACTATCCAGATAATCCAAGTAAGAAGTGATCTTTGCCTTCTCATTTTTTTGTTTTTGTGATTCTGACCCTGACCCTGACTGCCTTCTCATAATTTTGGTTGCACCACATTTACGGTCTTATCACAAACGGTCTTCAATTATAGTTTTTTGTATACTTACCTTCCCTGCTAGAATAAAGGATCCTTGAATGAGGACAATTTGTTGTTCACTACTGTAACTCCCCTCTTCCCCATTCTCTTGCATGTATACAGACCTCATAAATATTCATTAAATGAACAAATGAAAGAAAACTAAATAAGCAATCAAATGAAAGATGAGACTTCAGGTTTGATTATATTTTGAGCGAGATGCCAAGCCTCACTAAGAGCTCCAACTCTCTATTTAAAATAAAAAAAAAAAAGGTAAATTGCTTCAATTGCAAGTATCAGTTGACCTTTGCCTCTTGAGGACTGTTTCGGAAACCAAAGGCAGAGTGTGATTCCCTGTGTGGTATGTGGGAAGCTGACTACGAAGCTCACGACGGGTGGATTGAAGAGCATGATAAGGTCTCAGAATGCTGTAGTGACAAGAAGCCGACTGGAAAACGGGTAGGGGATTTTCCTGTTGTGGATGATCTGAAAACATGAGCAAAGCAAACAAGCTGTGTTAGAAGTGTTTTATAAGCCTCCTCTGTGTCCATTTCTAAAAGGACAAGCAGTCGATTCTGGAGATAAAGGAGGTCATTTTTTTCCCGGCCATTGCAGCCCTTTGGGGATGGACTCTGCTTCAGTAATAGCACCATTCCTTTTATAATAATAACCCTGCTGCTTGGGCAGCAGCATTCAGGGAAGTACTGTTTGCCAGGTTCCTAGTCCTCCTCGTAGGAAAGGACCATCTGCTCCTGGCATAGCAAAGGTGCCCAGCCAGAGATGAGCAGAGACTGTGCCAGGCGGGAGACCTGGAGTAACTGACGGAGTGAGTCAGAGTGGATCTCACACCAAGGCCTAACCACAATAGTTATTTATCACAGTAGAGCTATTTTAGGTATGCTCACAACCATGTGAAGCACTGTGGGTTACACAAATGTATAGAAGACACTATCATTGCCCTGGATAAGCTTAAAACTATGGGGGGCATTTTATATGCTGTCTTTTGAATAAATTCCTCTTTTATATAAACTTATGGGAGACAATGAACATGTGAAGAAACTAAGAACACTTCTACAGCTGAATATAAATATTTATATTGAAGGGATTCAGGTCATAGTGAGATGGAGTTAGGGGCAGGATTTTTGAAGAAAAGAGTAACTAGCTTTTATGGCTTTATCCCGGTGAAAACTGGGGAAATGACGAGAAGTGGCCAAAGAAAAAAGTTCTTAAGAACTTTTATCCAGCCTTAGTTACCAGGAGAGACTAGATTGGAAGGTACATAGATAGGAAGATGACTAAGAGCTTATCGCTGCACGAATCCAGCTGTGAAATGGGGATGGTGGTTAACATGGGAATGGAAAAGACAGGTTGAATTTGAGAGTCATTGAAGAGAAAGGACCAAGAGACCTTGGTAACCAAGAGGATGCTTACAAAGCACTGACTGTTTCACGGATAATACACAAAGGCCACATCAAATCAATGACCATGGGATGTAGGGGAAGGCAGGAGTAGTGAAACTAAAGCAAAGATTGGTAAGTGGCTTTCCAAGGGTGAAACGTGCCTCCGCAGGAAGAAGGATGTTCTGAGAAAATTGAATGTCGTTCCTATTAACCAGCTTATCTTGTCCTAATAATCTCCCCGCCTTCTTTTTGGTTAAAGATTTTTTGTCATCTGACTCCCAACCTCCATGACACTGATCTTTCCTCTTAAACTGGCACATTCCCCTCTTGCTGGAACAGGTGACAGTGTAATCAGCACTCCTCCCCGCTGTCATCTTCCTCCTGAACAAACACCATAGCCAGACGAGGAAGCAGTGAGATGTTCCTTCCTCACTCCTCTTCAGGTACTACAGTTTTACTTTCCACTAGAACTCACCCTTGATGGTTCTGATAAAGTGTTTATGAGTCTTTTACTGCATGGAATTGTTGTGTTCACTTAGGGTTTATGTCAGACTGGTTTAAATGGTTCACTGTAAATTCTTCAATTCTTTTAGGTTTTTGCTAGTCTTTGCTGAATGACTTGTTTCCCTTCCCCAGCTCTTGATCTTCCCACAAGATAAAAATGAGTCAACAGAATCTTCATCAAAAAGAATTATGCTCCTATTGTCCTCCAGTATCTGGAGAAAGAAGTGTGAAAAATTAAGTGGCAATTAAACATAAAACAAGTGTTTTGTTTTCACCTTCAGTTTGTTTTTTGCTTGCTTGAGTGGTCTGCTCAGGAAATGGCCTTTCAGCTAAGTGGGTTTTTGAGGTTTGGTTATTTCACGGTATTTCTATATCTTTTTGGTTTTAGAGTGGAACAGAATCCTAAGCATTGCTGCTTGCTTTTAAAGAAGATCTGCAGTTCTGCTAAGACACTATTTTCAGATCCTCATGTGTTGGATCTCAGCAAGTTTTTCTTTCTTACCTAATATCTATCTCCATCTTATCCCTCCCTAATTTGAGAATAAACTTAGAGAGAGATTGTTCTGAAATATAGGCTTGAGGAAAGTAGATTTAAATTTTATTTTATTAGCTGTCTTTTTGTTTATTCATTAGTAAAGTTCTTGTTTTGATGGAAGTGAAGACACTCTAAGGTGACAGAGAGATTATGAAACTGTATGTCTTTTAGTTGTCCAAATATAGAAAATCACTTTCCTTTTAGGGTTATGCTTTGCTACTTTGCAAATAAGCAAATAAGTTTGGAATATTTTAATTTTTATCAGTAATTAAGTCTATATCTTAGTTCTGAGATGCTTTATAAACTGGTTAAGAGTGTTTTTCACCATGTTCTGGCTTGTTCATTATTGTATATGCAGCCCCTAACATAGTACTTAGCATTCAGCGGGTACTCAATAAATTTGTTGAACAAATTAATGGATTATTGTAGGTTTTTTTCTAATTAAAAATGGCATAATAATTTTAAAAGAAGAACTTTAAAAAAAATCCTTAATCCCAACACTTCTGCAATTGCTTCCTTTTTGCATCTTTTAGTCTTCCTTTAACCATGTGCATACTTTTACATGGTTTTGGTTATTGCGAACTCGAAACTTTGTCTTTAAAATTTTTTTCCCATATTTTACGTTTTTAAAAAGCCAAATTAAATTGCATTATTTAGAGCAGCAAGAAATTCTCCTAAATTTAATGATAGTTAGGAATAGTTTGAGAACTACTATTCTACTCTCATCAAATATTGTTGAGGATATGGTTCATTTTAATTTATTATGTGGATCAGGACTGAAATTCTTCATTGGTTCACACTGCCTATAAGCAAGATACCTCAGTGACCTTTCCTTCCCTGTGGTAAGGTTCAATAAAGTAGATGCAGCCAAAGAGTGTTCAGAATCATTTCCTAAGGGAAGTTTGAATAATGTTGCAAAACAGAAAGGATTGCTAATAGCAAATAGAGGAAGTTCTAACAGCACATTTCCAAATTTTCTTCATGATTATCTCAGACTAATTTTGTTCTCATATTTATTAAACTTCTGTCCTCGAACAGAGATGTTATGCTGATTTTTGTCTCGTTCTCACACCAAATGAGACATGCTTAGGTAGGTTTGTACCCATTGAGGAGGGAACTTATGCAAGTTATTTGGAAGCTTTTTCTAGAAGAGCCTCCCTATCAGGGCCCAAAAGCTACATGCACAGTGTGGCTTTCAGAAACAATGGCCTTTCCTGAGGCTTTGGTTGAAGAGTAGAAGTATCTTCTCTACAAATAGTTCTTCAGGCTTTCTGCCCTAAAAGGTGTATTGTTGCCAGCAAGGTGGTTGATTTTACTCTTTTTCTGTTCCTCCATATTTTACTAGCATTACATACAGGGGATTTTATGCCAGATTCCTTGTCAGGTGCTCTTCATGGGGGCCACCGTGCCCCTGGATCCCATATAGACCAAGTGCTCTCAGTCTTTATATCCAGAACCCAAATGAAGCTCAAAAACTACTGGAAGGTGGGGGTGGGGTCCTGAAATCAGCAACACTTCCCTTAATGGAGGTTAGCACTTCCCCAGCTCTGGGAGAAACCCAGACTCCCAGAAGCAGCTGACTTTGCTTCATCCAAAAGAGAGTTAGGTCTATATGGCAGAATCAAAAGTTCTAAATAAAAATGCCTTCTCTGATGAACAGAAGTTTGCCACCGATCACACTGACAAGAAACCTTTTAGAAGATGTCTTAACTCCAAACAGTGTCTCCAAACTGGGCCTAAATGGACTTTTACAGAGTTCATTTGGGACATGAGGAAACAGAAGGTGTCAACAGGGCCTTTGTGCTCATTGGGAAAATGGGGAGAGGCAGAACCATCCATGAGACCTGTAATTCTGCCTTTTCTCTAGGAAGCAAGAAAAATTGTGAACCTTGCTTAAGGGCGATGGAGTGGAATAGTCTCAGAGCTAAGCAGACCACACACACATTACATTCTGGCTAGCCTCTTGTTTGTTAAAAACTTGAATTGCAACCAGGTTCCTTTCTTGAGAAGGAAGGCGCTAGGGCCCAGGAGTGAGGTGCTGGCTTTGTTGTGTGACCACAGAGTCTGGTTACGTACTAATTTCCTCTAGGGCTTGAGACGAAGTCAGTAAACCACAACCTTCAAAATGCTCTGCTCAGGCAGCAGCAGTGGCTTCTCAGTGCTGTCTCGGCCATGACACACATCTAATATGCCCTCCCTTAACCCACTTGTAGACTGTCTGTCTTGCCCTGCAGCATGGACCAAAGAGAGATTCTGCAGAAGTTCCTGGATGAGGCCCAAAACAAGAAAAGTAACAAAGAGGAGTTTGCCAATGAATTTCTGGTAAGTCCTATGTGTGACATTCTCAGGGTAGTTACATAGACTGTTTGATGACAGTGGTCCAACTCTCCTAGACCAACTTGCTCTTGGGATAAACTGACCTTTCAGGGGAAGAAGGCAACCTAAAAGTTTAACTTCTCTAAGTGGTTTTTGTGTATTTTAGATGTTCTCTCCAAAATATAGTTTTAAATATTTTGTTTGCTAGTTCTTAGAGTTTGACTAGGAATCCTACAGATGACATACATAATTCCAGTTGTATAAATCTAATATTATTTGAACATCTGGAGTTCCCAGGTATCTGAGTTGTGGTTTAGGCTTCAAATGACTAATTGTAATTAATATCAAGAGGAAAGAGACCAAGATTAACTTTTCATAGAGCATTATGCTTTTAGCCTCCCATGGGTTCCATTTGGATAACAGAAACTCTTGAAGAACACCGAAACTGCTTTCTGCCATATTTATTTTTTCTTCTTTTTTCATGAAGAAAAAAATATGAGAACATGTGTTTTTGCAATAACAGGGTTTCCTTAATCTTCTTTTGCTTGGAGTGGTGGAATGGCTAGGATGGGGAGTAGAGAAAAGTGAGGGATGGAAAGAAACATAAGCACAAGGTAACCTGGGGTCAGCTGGATTTGATTACCCAGAGGAACACTGCATCTCCTCTGGGGGAACGGTGCTTACTGATGCAGTGGCAGCTGGGTAGGCCTCACTCATCCTATAACCCAGCATATCAGATGACGTAGGATGTCTGATAGTACCTATCATGTATTTTGGAATACTTCCAGCTGGTGTTTCAGAGTTATAAGAACTTCAAACTTTACCTTTTCAGCTATGAGGAAATGGGAAAAATAAGGGAATTTAAGTATAAAATCTGAAATTAAATCATGACAGTTTCATCAACCAAATTATCAACTATTTGCCATGTTCCTTAATCTCACCAAGTCTCTGTTTCCTGACTTCTGAAATGCGGATCATGATGAATGTCCTACCTCTCTGCACAAGATTATTGTGATGACTAAATATCAATAATAATAATACTTAAATGTGGTCATTCATTCAGTAATATTTATTGAGCACCCTGTATGTACCAAGTTTAGTTTTAGGCACTGAGGATATAGCAGTGAACAAAATAAGAACCTTTGCCCTCATGGAGCTAACATTCTGGTACCAGATAGTAGATGTGAAAACACTCTGTAAAATCCCGAGTGATTAGATGTTATGATTGAATGATTGCATATTATGGTAGAAACCCCTGTGTCAGCTCAACTTGGATAATGCCGTGGTGTCATGAAAAATGCACTCCAGTTGCCACTAGCCAGGCAGTCTTAGTCCTTCTGAGTAGAGTTAGCAGGGAGGGAGGGAAGGTAGAAAGTCTGGCCTATGTGTCTTAGACATGTGCCTGCCCCTGGGCTATATCTCCTGAGCCAAATTCCCACAATGCAGAGAGGTAAAAAGTGAGGTGAGGGGGCAGTGGCAGCCTCTGTTATTTTGGTTGTGTTTTTAAAAATAATATAGACTACATACCTAATATTTTACCTTTTCTTAGCTCAGTCACTATAGTCTTTCACCAAAATATAGCAGCTACCTCACCTCCTGTTTTCTCTGCCTCTAGCCTTGCCCCACCTTCAATCAATTTTCTGTTTAACACCCAAGTGATCTTTTAATACTACAGATCTGATTATTTTTTCCCTGCTTAAAAACGTTTTATAGTTTGTATTTTTTCCAGCTGTTTAAAACTGTGGACTATAATACGCATTTAGAAAAGTACATAACATGTAAGTATGACTGTAAAGCAGCCATCACCCAGGTCAAGGGATAGAACACTGTCAGCCCCAGAAGACCTCTACATGTCCCTTCCCCATCAGGTCCCTCATCCCCACACCCACACTGTCCTGCCCTGCCGAGGAATGATCACTATCCTGACTTTTATATTAATCACTTCCTTGCTTTTCTAGCTCCTAATTCTAAGGACCTTGTTTTTGGGTGGTGATTAAGTGGAACCTCACTGTTCACTGACTCATGTCCTCCAGTGGAAAAACAGAGTCTTTCCCTCAGCCCCACCTAAAGGTTCAGCTGAAATACCAGAGAGAATAGCTTTGGGGGAGTTGGGGAGCCTTGAATGAGGCCAGGCTACTTGCTTGGACAAGGTGAATACCACCCTTAAACTGGAAGGCTTTCCACCTGGTCATATACCACATTCCACCTTCAACCCTTATTATCTTCTCCCAGGATTTGATGTTTCTGAGGTTTGAGGGCTGATTCTGTGACACAAGGCCACTGCTGGCCTGAATGGTGGTACCTCTGTGGGAATTATCAAAAGTCATCTCTACTTCCAGGTAGACATTCTGTACACCCTGCCCCCCACTGAGTCCATGGCTTAGATTTCAGTCCTCACTTCCCTCTTGGCCAAGTATCTTTGTGCAGAGCACAGAGCCCTACTATGACAGCTAGAGCCAATACCATGCTGCTTTGGTCTTTTCCCCATGCCAAGAGTAAACTCAATAATCCTTCTGTAGTTGAAACTGCCACTGACCACTCCTATAAGGTTTTCATGCATTCATTCAAATATTTATTGAGTGCTTACTATGTGCAAAGCATTGTGCTAGATGCTGGTTCTGCAATGCAATACTCCAAGCTTTGGTGGTGCTTATCTTCTAAGACATTAGAGGATGTCTTAGAGAGGCAGACATTAAACAACCAATTACTCTATTAAATATTTAATTATAACTGTGATAGTCTTGGTGGGGTGTCAAGGAAGCATCACATTCATTATCTTATTTGTTACTCATTAAAAAAAAACCCTATGAGGTAGTTCTGATCTCTGACTTACAGATAAGGAAACTGAGGCTCTGAGAGGGTAAATAATTGGCCTAAGCTCACTCAGCTGTTCAGCCATAGACATGAAATTTAACCTGGATCTGTCATATCAGAGCCTGTGAAATTAATCCCTATGCAATAATGTCTTGCTTCAGCCACTAACCGTAGTCCCTCAAAGGGCCTAGCATGAGGGTAAGTCTCTAGTTAGCATAGTTTCTATACAGCAGAAATAGCAGTGTGCAACCACACTATTGAAAATTTCTTAAAGTACTTAAAAAAAAATAAAGCCTTATTGTTGTTATTTTTTATAAAATAATATTATTGCAAGGTAAAATAAAACAAATTCACCATAGTACCAACATCCCAACAAATACAGTTTTGGGGGATGTAGAAATTCTAGTTTTTGTCTATTTATATTGATAGGATGCCTTTTATATTACTGTAATTATAAGCATAGCTACAATTTTGTATTCTCATATTTTCACTTAACATTGTAACAAAACTGTCCTGTTGGTTAAAATCTATATTAATGACTTTTAATGCAGGATAGTATGATGAAAATATAATAATCAAAGTAATAGCTAACACTTCTATACCTCTTATAGAAACTGTTCTAAGCACTTATATATGCCAACTCATTTAATCTATTGAGGAAGGCACTGTTATTATTTCCATTTTATGGATGAGGAAAATGAGACACAGAGAAGTTAACTGACTCACTCAGGGTCACATAATCAGCAAGTGGTGGAACTGAGTTTTGAGTTCAGGCAGTCTTGCTTTACCATCTGTATTTGTAACAACTTTGGAATTATATAAATCTGGGTTTAAATTTTTGTCCGCCTATAATTAGCTATGTGACCTTGAAGAAAGTAACTAAAAAGTGGTAACAAGTAATATTCACTTTGCAGAATTGCTGTGAAGATAAAAGAATGAATATATAAAATACCTGACATGTAGTAGGCACCCAAATAATTTAATTATTTCTCTACTTTGGAAATTGAGGTTGTTTCTCATATTTCCTGATTATTGATAAAACTGCAATGAATGTTTGTCCATGTGGTTTTCCCCTTCGTTTGTGATTATATCCTGGGGCTAGATCCCCACAAGCGTTATTATTCCTGGACCAAAGAGTATTAGCATCTAATTGGTTAAGTTTTGTCAAATATATTTCCAACAGAGTTTTAAAAATTTGCGATATCTGAATTGATCATCTTCTTTACCACCTTGATAGTCTCGATTTAATATCTAAAAAACGTAGTAATAGATAAAATTTTTGACTGCTTATCATATCCTAGGCAATCTAAGTGGTTTACCATATATGATCTTAATCACTACAACAACCCCAAGAGGAAAGCATTATCTTCATTTTACCCATGAAGTGGCAAAACCAGGATTTGAAACTCTGGTATGTTTGATTCCAAAGCCTCTTAGCCACTATACTTAAACTGCATCAAGCAAAACCATAGCATGTTTTATTTTTCTAATTTAATTAGTGTAAAATTGTACTTTGTTATGTTAATTTGATTTATTTTATTTCTGAGCCTGAAAATTTTCCATGACTAATTTCAATCTGCATTTCCTCATATAAACTTTCAGTTCATGTACTTTCCACAATAGCTAATCATGGAACCATGTTCCAGACTCTGCTTGAGTGCTTCATGAACAGAACCTTATCTAATTCCCAAAGAGCCCTTTATAATGAATGGCTAACAGAGTCCCACACGGACCAGCAGCCGAGTGCTTCTCCAGCTTCTTACAGCATGTTCATTTTCTTGTCCTTGTCATGCTTCCTCTGCCACAGGACTTTGCACACATGCTGTTACCTCTGCCTTGAATATTCCCTCACACTCCTCTTCACCTAGTTAACACTTCATAATTCTTCAGATAACAGTTTGGTGGTCACTTTCCCAGAGAAGCCTTCCTTGACCTCCCTAAATATATCGAGTAAGTTCCCAGCACCATGTGTCATTTTTTAAAAGTTTCTTCTTCCCCCACCCTCACCCCAGCTGAATTGAAGGTATTCATAGCACTTATTACAGTTCCAGTTTTACATTTATGTGTCTGATTATTTGATTAATGTCTGCTTTCCCATCGGATTGTAGCTCCACAAAGGCAAGGCTCAGATTTAGTTCTGCTTATATTGATATCCTCAGCGTCCGGCATAGTATTTGCTATGTAGTAGACACTGAGGGTCAGAGAAATTAAACAACTTACCTAAGGCCATGGATTTCATAAGTGGTAGAACTCAGATATGAAAGAAAGCTGTTTAACTTTTGAGCTTGTGCTCTTGGTCCCCTCCCGGCACCCCACTCTATTGCTTCCAATTTATCCATTGGTCTTAACTTCTTAAACTTAAAACAGATCATAGAATATAACATATACACAGAAAAGTGCTTTAAACACAAACATACAATTTAACAATTAGTAATAAAGCAGGCATCTATATAAGCATCACTCAGATCAAGAAGTAGAACATTGCCCACACCCCAGAAATCCCTTGGGTGTCCTTCCAGATCACAACTCCCCCCAGCTCCCACCTGACTAGAGGTAAACACCATCATGAGATTATTTTTTTCTTTGTTTTTCAGCATAGCTTCAAGGCATATATATCACTAAGCAGAAGAGATTAATTTTACGTGTTTTTGAATTCTATGTAAATAAAATCATGTTATATATACATTTTTAATATCTTCCTTCTTTCACTCTACGTTGTGTTTGTAAAATTCATTGGGTTGCATGTAGCTGGGTCTTAATTCTTTCTAATTATTTTTCTGAATTCTGTCAAGGTTCAGTATATGCAATTACTGTTGTGATCACAGAGTGCATGGGGAGAGGCCAAGTAGTCACTTAGGGTGGTTTTAACTATTTTGGGTCACCATAGTCCCGTGTCTTGACTTTAGCTTTGCTGGTCTAAAAATTCAATTTTGTCAGTACGCTGAGAGTGATCAGGATCAGGCAAGCACATAAGAAATTCACCAGAAACAAGAATGCCAATTTATTAATTTGGGGCAGAGAAAAATCGCTATCAAACAGAGTAGAAGTTTGCATTGACTGGCCAGCATATTCTCCAAATTTGGAGAGAAACTTACACGAGAAGCCAATGATAATCAGAAAGTTGCTTGAAGAGCATAGTGATTTTAATGGCCTCAACTGTGATGGTATGAAGTCTTCATCTCCCTGTTTGAACCCTCAGGCTGGTGGCCACCACTCTTTTCTGGACAACACTAGGGACTTTACTTTCCTGCTTCTAAGCTTAATGAGGGCCATCCTCTTCCATTAGTGTATTTTTTTTATCCGATTGATGATAATTTACAGAGGAATAGGTATTCACTTTGGTCAACTACTGCAACCGATTGTGGTTTTATGACATGTACATTTTAGCCACTGTATTAAATATGGGTTAAGGCTTGGTTGTGTGTTTTTATGCTGGTCAATTTGCTGCATGTCTTTATGTTTAAAACTCCTTAGGTGTTTTTTTTCTTTTCTACATTGGAGGTAGTTGAGGCATCTTGATTTAGAAAACACGTGTAAAAGTATGAATTGTGTAGAAAAAGTGAGAGCTTAGCTAATGACAAGTGTGCTAAATATGCACATATGAGCTCATTGGATGTCTATATGTATTTGTTCAAAGGCTGGATATGAATACAGAGATATGAACACAGCTTCATGTAGGTAGGGTAATTTGAGTACCATGTATTTTCTTCCTTCTAAAAAATGTTTTGGAGTGAAGAAACCACAAAGGGAAATACAAATAACAAAAATATCACTAATAATACTTTACTTATCAAATGCACCTATACTTAAAACATTATAATCCTAATATTGACCAGCATTCAGAAATATGCAGTCTCCTACATTGCTGGTATACCAGTCGCATACATTGCTGGTATAACTTTCTGGAGGCAAAATTTGTATACGGTTTCTGATATGTATTTAGTAATATGGATCAAAAGCCTTTAAAATGGGCAAGTTCTTTGATCACTCCAAAAAATTCATCTGAGGAAATAATGAAAGATATTTATATAGATTTTGGCCACCTATTGTAATATTGTTCATAATTATTGTTTAGGAAGATTGGAAGCAACTTAAATGTCCAATAGTATAAAGGAGCGGGTTAAGTAACTCATGTTGCATCTCATACAATAGAATACTCTGCCACCATTAAAAATAATGTAGAATAATACAAATTGATAAGTAAAGAGAGCAAGTTACAAAACCCTATATGCAATGTGATCCCATCTTCATTACACATGTATAGATAAAAGTTGGAATGTAATATTTTGAAATATTAAGAATGATTAAAGAGTAGTGGGGCTATAGGTGATTTTTAATCATCTTTTCTGGGTTCTCTATATTTTAAAATTTCTCCAATTAATATGCATTACTAAAAAATATGCATTACTTTTTTATTTAAAAATCTATATTAAAATTTTTCCTTTAGTGTTGTTGGAATCCATTTAAATAATAAAAAGCCAAAAAAAAAAAGGAATTTTATGTTTCCTGGAGACGAGGTTCTTTTGTAGAAAAGGTAAATATCGTATTTATTAAATACAAAGACATATTTATTAAATATGAAGGATTCAATGAACCCTAATAGAAAGAACGTATCCAGTTTTGAAGGTCAAGTACTAATGACGGTTTATAATGCACTAGAAGTCAGATTGGTATTATAGCAGCTTCTGGAGACTTATCAGAGACAGACCAGAGAAGACCTGGATACATCTTAGTTCTATAGAGAAGATCTAGATACATCCTAGTTCTATATTTATTTATGGTAACAATGCTAGCCAAGCAGTCACGAACACAGTACCTCCTGCATAGCAAGTGCCCAAACATCTGTTGAATTGAAATGACTCATTTATGTGAATCAGCCTATCACTTGAACATACTTATCAGCATTTCCTGACTTTTGTGCCCATTAAGGTGTAGTTTTTTGCTGCTTCCACTGGAATAAATATATCACATTACCTCTAAAGCTAATTTCTCCCAACTGCATCTCCAGTCTTTCACTAGGGACCACCCAGGCCCACATTTTCAGTTATTCACAGGACATTTAAAATACATTTTAAATACATGTCTTGCCGTATCCTCACATTGTATTTATCTAAAGCTGAACTTCTTGGTTTACTCATCCCAGTTTAGCTATTGCTTACCCACCTGCTCACTTACCTGACTATTGGATGGCCGCCCAATCTCCATAAGTTTGCCTGTCTAGCTAGAGATGATTGTATGCACACTCAGGGCCAGTTCAGTCTTGTCCCACATTCCTACTAGTGGTACCCTTGTTTACTGGATGTAGAGGCCTGAGCTCCTAATTCCGTTTCTTAGCATTCATGCTTTATCCCGTTGGAGGCTTGGAATAGATAGTACTGACCTGCAGTTGTAAGGCATTGAGGAACTATCTTGAGAAACCCTGGAGACAGCCCAGCTTTGAGTTCCCTCTTCCGCCTGGCCCAGGAGGGCCAAGACTGATTTTTCCCACACCCAAATGTAACTTATGCTGTTTTCTATACAATAGTGTAGTCCTCCAAGGCAAAGGTATTGTGGTCTTGTGCTTCCTTTTTCCTTTCTGTTCTCTTTTGGGAGTGACCTTAGTTCATTTACTAGTAATTACTTTTCTAGTCAATGAGATGAACATGCAATAGGTTCAGTCCTGATTCCTAGAGATTCATGGCCAGGACCTCGGTTCTGTTTTCCTGTCTTGAAAGGAAAGGGGTAGCATAGTCTACAAAGCAAATCAGCTTACTGTTAGCTTATCAAGCATGAACAGAATCTGGTTTCTCATACATTCCAACTTATCAGGGGCTCAGGAGGCCCCTTTTCTTTATTCCCTCAGCAACTTTTCCTTATTCCCCAATTGTTCTTGTTGGTGCTGCCTCTAGGGAACTCACACCCACTTGGTGGTTGGTAGAGAAATACTTTCTCCCTTTAACCTATCTTTTCTCCCCCAATCCCAGCCCACCCCCATAGCCCTACTTTCTCTTCTATACCCTTTTGTTTCCTACCCTCAGAGTTTCTCTTTTTCTGGTGAGGTTTATCAGTTCTCTGTCCTAAGTTGGCTCTGATTTATTCTCTGTTAGGGTGTTGGAGCCTGGGGGGTCTAGCAGGGAGAGAAGGGGAATGAGAAAAAAATCTTCACAGTGGTTTGACCTCTAGGTAAGATATCTGAAAAAAAAAATCTTTCACGCTTTCCAAATTAACAATTCTACAGGCATTTCCTATGTGATGTTTTGCTAAAAGAACGTCCCCATTTGTCATCCAGCCAGATAACTCTGGGAGAAGGAACAGAGTAGGAAATAAAAAGCCATTCTCTCCCATTGTTGAAGGTGGCAGTGAAGACAGCTAAACAAACATAGGTTAAACACACACACACACACACACACACAACTTTTATCTGTGAAATTTTACCCAATTAATTTAGGCATATCTTTCAAAAAGAGCTTTGCCTACGGCATTGTCCCTGGAAAGCATTCCGCAAGCAAGCAAAGCAAAACAAATAAAAACAGTGTAACAGGGAGTATGCACGAGGCTCTGTTCTGGAAATTTTTAGAATGAACTGCTCTGGGAGTTGACATCTTTTCAGCAGCCCTGGAATCAATGGCAACCTGAAAATTATCATTCTGAAGGTGCACAAGAGCAGAGGGAGCTGAAAAATTAGTATAACTTGGAAATTGATACAAACTGGGAATATTTTATATTCTTTCATGTATTTGTGCCACATCCTTAAATTTCCAAACTAGTCCACTTACATCCATCTTGGTGTAAAAATATGCTGTATAATGATGATTTCAGCATCTCTCCTCCTAAATCCAATTCTGAAAACCCACAAGAATTCAAACCATGGTAAGAAATTAGGATTTAAGAACTAACTGTATACCTGCTTTTAAATAGGTTGCCTGTGTCTGATCTAACTCTAGAAACAGAAAAAAAATGGTCATTAGAACAATACATGCTGGCATTTGTGGTCCAGCAGATAAACAGGCAGTGGCTGTCTGTTCCATTTGTCATCCTTAGTTGGAAAAAGCTTACACTCCTATACTTTGAGTTGTTATAATAATTAATGATCTATTTATTATTTGGAAAGTATCACTTTAATTAGATTCTAGATATTTGATAATTCTTTGTATTTTGGACTCCCAGCTAACAAGTCTTTCATGACCCCAACTTTTTTCTCTCCTTGCAGACTCAGTTATCAGGTTATCCTGAGCTAATTTTGAAATCTAATGATGAGTTTAGATGATTTGTTGGAACAAATTTCTATTCTCAACTACCTCTTTTATCTCTCTGTCTCTCTGTGTCATCATTCCTTTATTTTAGGCTCTCCCTTCCTCACCCATTTTTTTTTATGACTTAGTTATGAGTGTCCTTAAGTAAGCTCCTACAGATAGACACACATCCTAATTATGTGAAAACACTATATGAAATATAAACAACTAAGTAAAATAATTAACAATTCCCTTCTTTTTAAGTTTTTCTTGTTGCCAGTCACATGAGAAAAGTTCTTTTTCTATTTCCTTATTTTTCTCTATTAGTTTACCCTGTGGAACAAAATAGATCATAATTATGGGTGAGAAAAGCAAAAGCAGTACCAGGTATATATTTATGAGAAAGGAAAAGGGACCCATGGTTTTAAAGAAGCGATGTTACATATAATTGTCAGTGACATCAGTTTGTACAATCTTGAAAGAACTTAGAAATCAATCTTTGGAAGGCTCATAATTGTGGGACAGTGGCAAATATGGGGAAATTAGCCTGGGTCCAACTGGGGAGAATCTTAAGTACCTGACTAAGGAGTTTTGACTTTTTCCTGGTAGCAAGGGGGATTCACTGAAGTAGTGTTTAGCATGAGAGAGATAAGAAAAGCAATACTTTAGTAAGATTAAGTTAGCATAATTATGCCTAATGGATTTGAACAGGGAAAGAGAAAAGTATGAAGATGAGTTAAGAAGCAACTGTAACAGTTCAAGCTTTAAGGGAAAGGGCCTGAATTAAAGTATCTGTAGGGGCATAGGAAGGCAAGTTGATGCAAAATATTGCATGGGAAGAATCAGTTACACTTGCTGACTGAGTTAGAGGTGGGAATTGTGGGAAGTGGGGAACCAAAAGTAACTCTCAGTTTCTAGAGTATGGTTGCCTGGGGTAAAGATAGTGCCATTGGCATTAACTGCAGGGACAGTGATAATTTTAGTTTTAGATGTGCTGAGTTTGAGGCTGCAGTAAGACACCCAGGTGGAAATGTCTAGGGTATGGTTGGAAATTCAGGACTGGCACTTAATAGTCAAATCTTAATGAAGAAATTTGAGAGTTATCTGATAGGAGTTGGAATTATAATTCAATTTGAATTAGTTAAATACATTTTAAAAAACTGGTATGCCTTCTATAAGAGATGATATCTCTGAGCAAATGTATTTAGTGAGAAGAGCAGAGAGTTGAGGACTTAACTTTGGAACCTTGGATAATTCACAATTAGAAGATAGAAGCAGACATAGAGGCAGTAAGAAAGCATGAGAAGAGGGAAAGAGAAGTCAGAGAAGAAAGAGGAGAACAGAAATAATGTAGACTAATAAGGGCAAAGGGAGGAGGAAATTTCAAGAAGGAAGTTAAGTTAAAGAGAATGAAGACTGAGAAGATGCTGAGGCATCTGACCCATAGGAAGTAATTAATGATCTTCATGTGACCAAGTCACTATTAAATAGTGGGCAAATAATGAAAATTATTTTCTGTATTTCAGTTCAATAAATATTTATTAGCTGTCAGAGATGTTTTTCCCTTATCTTTCTCAAATTGAGTAAGGGTCGATAAAGGTCAGATCTACTAAATGCAGTTTCTTCAAATGATAAGGGAGTTGAAATCTAGGACAAGGTTGATTTATCAGAAGGAGTTAAAGAGGAACTATCATCTCCTCTGACCTGAAATTTTGCTCTATACTATAATGTTGGCAAGTGAGAATAATTTTATTTATTTATTTATTGTTTTATATAGTAACAATACCTTTTCTTTATTAAACATGTACTCTGTACCAGTGCTTCACATACGATAACTCACTTAATTCACCCACAACTCTAAGGTAACTATCCCCCCATTTTACTTACAAAGCAACTGAGACACAGAAAGATTAAATAACTTGCCCAGCTTCATTCAGCCAGTAACTGTGGGAGTCAGAATTCAAACCCTAGTTTATCCAACTCAAAAATATACATCAGAATAAACCACAGAGCTGGTTAACAATACAGATGCCCACCCACCTCCAGTGACTGCCATTGACTGTCATGGGATGCAGATCACGGTACAGGTTAAGCCCCAACTCAGGTTCTATACTTCCTCAGTTTAGTTTAAAATAGTCCTGTAGTAGCTGTAAAGAAAGTAAGTCAAACTTTTAATATCTGACTCTTTGGGTGGAACACAGGGTGTGTTCAGAAGATATTATTTTTTAAATATTCACTGGTTTCACCTCTAAGTTTTAGCTATTTGCAACTCAGCTGCATTAAGTGTGACCTTTTCACTTCTCCAAATGTCACTAAACTCTGTTGTCCTTATGTTCTGAGGCTCTGTTCTGAATGCAACCAGCCCTGGAGGATACTAAAACAGCTGAAGTGGAATGTTTGGACAGTGGAGAAGGAAAGCTCTCTGGAGATAGCCTCTTACCTCTTTTCTCTAGGGTGATTTGATTTAATTACTGTAATTTTATTACAGACGCTGAAAAGACTATCCACCAAGTATAAGGCAGAGAAAACCTATCCCACAACTGAGGCTGAGAGGCCCAAGAACATCAAGAAAAACAGATATAAGGATATCTTGCCCTGTAAGTTTCATTTCTCCCTTTAAACTTGTACCTTCTCTCAAATTCAATCATCTTATCTCTTTTTACCCATTGGTTGCTGTTCCTAATTCTAGACCATGGCTTTGACAAATTAGTTGGTACTGTATATGACTACAAAAGAACATTCATTCATTCATTCAGTCTTCAAACACTAATGAGCATCCACTATTCACAGTGCTAGTTCCTGACTTACAGAAAGCCCTCTAACCAAACCCTCTTAATTAGTCTGTCTTTCTTTTATATTATAGATGACCACAGTCGAGTAGAACTGTCCATGATAACCTCTGATGAGGATTCCAGCTACATCAATGCCAACTTCATTAAGGTACATCCAATATTCCATATTTCTCTAGGTACCTAAAAAAATGGGGTAGAGGGGGGAGGGAGAGATACTGGACAAGAAGGAGAGTATATTATTTGTAGTCACCCCATGTAATTTCTGTTCCCCTTTAGGGAGTTTATGGACCCAAGGCTTATATTGCCACCCAGGGACCTTTGCCTACAACTGTCCTGGACTTCTGGAGGATGATTTGGGAATACAGCGTCCTGGTGAGTGCAGAGTTACTTTTGTTACTATATTCTCTAGTTTTTAGGGATGAAGGGGATAGGGTGTCAGGATATGTGACTGAAGTTTCCTATGTACATTAAAATCAGTGCTTTTTGGCGTCAGTCACTAGAATTTTGGTGTTCAGGCACCTTTTAGTCAAAATCACAATGTCACTGTTGTTCAAGAAAATAAAAGTTCTCAACTTGACAGTCTCATTTGTTAACAAGAATTTACTGATTTGAATAGAGAAAAGGGAAGTGAGGACAGAGAGAAAGAAGTGTAGGAGCAACATTTCATAATTTATTAGGATTTCTTTTTTGGTTATAAAACAAAAAAAGAATAAATAACACTTTTTGACTCTGGGACCCATGTATTAACTGCTTTTTTAAACTATATCTGTGTTTAAATTTCCATCTATTTCATCCCCCCAGATCATTGTTATGGCATGCATGGAGTTTGAAATGGGGAAGGTGAGTTGCTTTCTAGTAAACCTAAAGGTAAAGGAAAGAAGAAAAAGAAGGGGGAAACTTGGTAGCAGAACTTTCCTTAACTTAAGTGACTTGGTAAAAATTTATGCTCTTCTTCCTAGTTTTCAGTTTGGGAATGCCAAATGACTCTCAAGCCTTTTTTTTTTTTTTTTTTTTTAAACCTCTGAGAACCTCTTTCACCCATTTTCCCAGTAGACTCCGTGTTTTAAAATAAAAATAAGGTATACTTTTTAAAGTAACAATTCATTTTCCTGTTGTTTTTAATCAGATATTTTAAACTGCCAGTCAGAGCTTCTTTTGTGCTGCCCAGAATGGCTTTCACTAGCCACGTGTGGCTAATGAGCACTTGAAATATGGCTGGTGTGACTGAGGAACTCAATTATTTTATTTTAATGAATTTAAATTTAAAGACTGATATTCAATTCAGTTATTGGAAAACCTTGTTTGGAACAACTTGGGTATGTGAATCTTTTTCAACCATAAATTTCATGAAATCTAAATGGAAATTAAATATTTCCAGTTAAAGTTGAGCATATTAATTGAAATGTGCTGTAAATATAGAATACACACTAGATATTGATGACAGTTTAAAAATGTCAAATATCTAATAACTGTTTTGTATTGAGTACATGTTGAAAAATTTTTTGATGTATTTGGCTAAGTAAGATATATTATTAAAATTAATTCTACCTTTTTTCATTTTTGAATGTGGCTCTTAGAAAAATTTTAATTACATATGTAGCTCATATTATGTTTCTATTGAACAATGCTCTTCAAACCTACTGTTGCCATTCTGAGTTGATACAATTCCAGTTAAAACCAAGGGAACTTGGGGTTTCAGTTAGCTTCTGCGGCTTTGTTTTAATCCTTTTGAAACACTGAAAATGTCAGATCCCTATTTCTACTTTTTCGGACTTCCAGGAAGTCTGCAATTTGTATATCCTTTAATGTTTGTTTTCCCATCTTTGGAGAATCCAGACATGGGTTGAAGCCCAAAGGGGTTAGAAATTCCTAACCTAAGGAGAAGGATACAGCTGAATTTACTTCTGAATGAGGGAGGGGGTTTTCTTACCCAGAAAAGACTAGAATATATGGAGGGAAATCACTACAGTCTGCTTTGTGCAACAGAAAAAATGTGAGCGCTACTGGGCTGAGCCAGGAGAAATGCAACTGCAACTTGGCCCTTTCTCCATATCCTGTGTAAGTATGATGTCTATTTCCATTATGGCTGAGCAAATGCTCCAGGACCTACTTTATAGAGAGTAGTCTTTGAATATTAGTCTTTGAAATAACTAATATTTTAATTTACTTCTTAGGAAGCTGAAAATAAAAAATCTGATTATACAATCAGGACTCTACAAGCCAAGTTCAATAGTGTAAGTATAGAACACTAGAGGTAACCTCAAAGCCTACAGAGATCAGGCAAGTAAATATATATGTATGTGATGCAGTCTGGGCATAAGATAATAGGAAGTGGTAGGGCCTTTGATGTTCTGGATAAATCATCATATCCAAAAGAGACCTTTGGTGTAATCTGTGTTCCCCAACCTACTCCATACCAATGACACAATATGAAATGACAATATTTCTAGGATGAACAGAGGCTGTGTACAGTGTGTAGAGGCTGGGAACCAACTTGAGAGCTCAAGCTGCTTGGTTTCTCTAAGGCAAAAGGATTAGTACATCAACTCACCTGTGACCCATTTGAAACACACCAGTTGGGAAGTTCTGGTTTGGACCATTTTCATATCTGCATTCTCTTGTGAGTGGGGCAGATAGAGACAGGCCAATAGTAAGTGACCCGAAATTACTTGTAATTGTTCTTAGAGGGCATATGGTCCCAGAGGCCTATAGGGAAGAAATCTCCATAAACTGCAAAAAAAATATAGATAGATGCTACTTTGTAGGTCAGAGTAATCTTGTGATAGAATGAGGTGAAGCCCTAATCTTGAACTCTCCTTTTATTCTGGCTATTTTTATAGGAAACTCGAACCATCTACCAGTTCCATTACAAGAACTGGCCAGACCACGATGTGCCTTCATCTATAGACCCTATTCTTGAGTTCATCTGGGATGTGCGTTGTTACCAAGAGGATAACAGTGTTCCCATATGCATTCACTGCAGGTATGATGCTGTTGGATGAACCTTCTACCCAGAATAAACCAAATGTCACAGTCTGGCCAAGACTCCTGCTTTAACTGAAGGAAGACTGACTTTGTTGGAATTTAAAGTCTGCATAAGATGTAGGCTCCTAATTCTAGGCTCACTTTGTCCAGTCAGTCAGAAAGGAATGAAGCTTAAAATTAGAATGATTGAAAGAGAAAAGTCAATAGCAGAAACTATAATAAATTCAACCTGAGCATTAAATTAATATTTTTTCTGATAAATTACTTGTGAACAGCACAGCTCTAGAGACTTTTTGCTGTGAGAAGTTACCTAGGATCTGTCCTGAGGCTCGGTGTAGCATGTGGCAATTGAAGCATGTTCTGAGAAATGGTAGGGTTTAGAAAGTTTCGTGGGCTCTAGATTTCTTCTTCCTCAAATCTGCCAGTGAAATTTTCCAGCTACTGTCAAAGATCCACTCTCTGCAAATATACATGCTACTGTGATCTTTTATTTCAGTGCTGGTTGTGGAAGGACTGGTGTTATCTGTGCTATTGATTATATGTGGATGTTGCTAAAAGATGGGGTGAGTTTCTCGCAACAGGCACTTGCCATTTTCTTAACCTTGCTACTTTTAGACTTAGAAATTGTTTGGTTCTTCAAAACATCTATCTCCACCATTCATCTTTTCTAGAATATTCACTTGTAGATTTGCTTTGTCAGACGATTAATTTAGTTCCTAAGTTGGTGGTCTCAAAATGTGGTCCCCAGACAAGAAGCTTCAGTATCACCCGAGAACTTGTTAGAAATGCAAAATTTGGGGCCCCACCTCAGACAAATTGAGCAGAAACTCGGGGGGGTGGGGGTGGGCAGGGACGGCCCAGCAAGCTCTCCAGGTGCTTCTGGAGAGAAGTAGTTTTGAGAACCACAGCCCTGAATCACAGTTACCCTTCCTTTAGCCACGCTCCTTTAGCAGACGAACTCAATTTACTGCAAATTTTGTGTTCCAATCTGTAAATTTTTTTAAGTCTAACAGGAAATGAGAAGTTTAAAATATGGGCTTTAGACTTATTTGCAAACTTCTTTTAGTTCATTAAACTCTCATACTTACTCACCTACTGAGATTTCTCCCTCATTATATTTTTAACTTCAGACATTTGATCACCCCATGTGAAATCATTTTGAAGAGTTTCTTCAGTATTTTGTAGGCTCTAAATCATGGTGCAAGTGATGAGAAACCTCATTAGTTTAAAAAATGCATTCCTTTTTCTAGATAGGAATAAAGGAGTAAGATATTTTTTCCTTTTATCTGGTAGATAATTCCTGAGAACTTCAGTGTTTTTAGTTTGATCCAGGAAATGCGAACACAGAGGCCTTCATTAGTTCAAACTCAGGTATGGACTGTGGTGAATAATATAACATGTCTGAGTCTGGTTGCGTCTCTCTGTTTAATGATAATAAGGCATCCAAAAACAGCTGACTACTTTTCTATCAAGGGTTTCAGTCCATTTCCATTTCCTCTAACTCTGAATATCCCAATATTTTTCCTGTATCCCTTGCTCTGGACCAAATTCCTTTCATTCCTTATATTTTATAGCCTGTTCAGAAAATATTAAGAAAACAATATGATATTTCTTACAAAGGATGTTGAAAAAATTCAACAAGCTGTTTGACTTATTAGAAAGAAATAGCTGGGTCAGGTTAACTTGAAATTTTGTAGTGGTACTTCATTTCTGAAACCATAGAAAATCAGAGATCTGTAATTTCTTCTTCAGAAGGTGGTAACAGAATCTGCAGAATGAAGTCTATATGCTCATTTTAGAAAATGATAAAAAATTAAAAAATCATCCATAATCCTGTCGCCTAGAGGGAGCCACTGTTACTATTTTTCTATAGTTTCTCCTGGTCTTTATTCTTTGCATATTAAAAAATATTACCAAAAAAACCATAATTACAATCATACTATATGTATGATTATATATGTATCACAGTATTTTAACCTACCCCAGATTGCTCACACTTTTATTCTGTTAGAAATGCTTTTCCCCTGTTCTCTCCTCTCCAGCTCACGTTCTACCTCCTAGGTAAAACATTCCCAGCCCAAATCTCTCACTTTCTACAGTATTAATTCCACCCATATGTCTACACCAATAATTTTACCTATATTTCTAAATGGTCTCCATCTTTAAGATAGAGTTCAGCATTCGCCCATTCATTCTTTCATCAAACATTTATAGGTATTTATTAGGTAAGAGGCACTTTTGCATAATTTGTTAGAACTACTTCTTATTGCTTAAACAGCAAGAAATTAAAGTGTTTAAAGCACTTACAAATGAACTTGCACATAAGTTTAGAAGTAAAACAATTGACAATGGCAGTTCAGATATTTTCATCTAGAAGTTGTAAATCGAGGGGAAAAAATTAAGAGCTATTATAATATAAAGCTTCTGTTTGGCCCACACAGGTTTTCCACTAATAGTTGGTGGAAAAAAAGAATTCTTTTTCATCTGTTGACTGTAGGTGTTTTCTATATTCAACGTGTAGGGGGGAAAGTTTATGTGAAATGAAAGTATTGGCTGGTTTAGTGCTGTCAGACTTAAAAGAAGGCTGATCCATATAGATGTATAAAGATTCCAGGAAGTATGCAACCTAGTTGTATAACATTAAATTATAATACTGAATCAATAAATAAAGCCATACTCCATTTCAGAAAAAGCCCATTTCAGACCTACTTTTAAGAGTTGGAAGACAGCTGAAACAATTTTAAGTTAGCCTTCACATTTTGGCATTATCAACAACTGTTTGAACAAATCTACCAGCTATAGCTCCTTTTTATGACACTGCTCTAGCCAGGAGATGGATAACACTGTAACTAGATGAGTGCTTCCTGTCTGATTTTTCTCTCTTCTTAAAAAAATTGAAGAGTGTACCAACGGCTGTGTTGGGTGATAGAGACTCTGCATTGTTCTCCTGCTATGATTATTTTTGGAAAAAATTATATTTTGTTTGTATAAGATTGTGTGAAGTGTCATAGAAGACCTTGAATAGGCCCATTCAGGTGAAAAGTAGATCCAAAATCAAGTGCTCAAGCAGGTACAGAGGCGAAAACAGAGTGGTAAAAACCCATGAACCTTGTAGAGGTCTCATTTCTCTACAGTGAAATCCCTTTATAACCACAAATTTCCAAACTCTATTTAGGGGTCTACTTTTTTTTGGTATCTTTGCTAAGACAGAATTTCAGCAGCTTGATATAAGTGCACTAAAGTAAGAGTCAAAAGATTGAGGTTCTAACCGAAGACATGGAAATTATTTCTGAATGATCTCAGACAAATTGTAAACAGGGATAACAACCTAGCTACTTTATAGATCGATCGTGAGCCATGTTAGATAATACATCTTGAAGCTATCTATTTAGCCATCAACCACGTCTATCCACCTTTTCCCGCAAGAAGTGAATTACAAAAAAAAAAGAAAAATGTATCCAGCATGGAATAAAAAACAATTTTTTTTTGGCTCCACGGCATGTGGGATCTCAGTTCCCCAGCCAGGCATCAAACCCGTTCCCCTTGCAATGGAAGCACAGAGTCTTAACCACTGGACCACCAGGGAAGTCCCTGAAATAAAGATTTTAAAGTGTGAGCAAGGAAAACAGAATTAGAGAGATGATGGTGGAAGGAGAGATAAGTAAGAAAGTGGGGTTAGAGCATAAAAAGCATGCTGCAAGGTCATTGTATATTCGCTAGAGGTAGATAAAATAGTTAGCTGTTTCTAGCAGCCTAAAAATGCTTTGAAATCTGACATGGGCTACACAGACATAAGGCACTGTAATTAAACTAATGTTTCAGATCTGCTATGCTATGATTTGATTGGTGTTCATATTCCTAAAATCTGGTTAGTTCACCAAGTTTTTGTTTTTGTTTGTTCCGCTTTGCAATGCTCTTCAGGAACAGTATGAACTGGTCTACAATGCTGTATTAGAACTATTTAAGAGACAGATGGATGTTATCAGGGATAAACACTCTGGAACAGAGGTACATTTTAAATTTGATATTTTGTAAAACAATTTTTTTCATGTTTGATTTTGGTCAAGGGATTTCAGATTAGTTGCAGGACAACTTATACTTTATCTTCACAACTAAATTGGAGTGTCAGGTGTGCATGGGGCTGCACTATAAATCTCCTGTGGAGAAGGACAATTTAATTGAAGTGCTTTAACTTAGAAAATTAATCTCTTGGTCAACCTATTGCATACCATTTTCAGCTAAATTTAGAAACAATAGGAGTGGGTGAAAGAGTAAGCATATATTCTGTTTCCATGTTTTAAACAGTTGTGTGGCAATTTAGAAGTGAGAGTGACAATTACAAAGTGAAATTATAGTTGAGTACTGATGTGATTTTTCAGGTTACTCTAGCCTCATTTTGATTGCATATGTATCATCAAATTTTGAGAATATTTTAGAATAGCCAAAGGATTCTTAGCTGAAAATGTTCGGTATAAAAACAATTATGATTTGACCAAATTCTAATTTAAAAATATTGAGCATTCTAGATATGTTATTTTGATGTCATCACAAAAATTGATGTCAAATATTTACTGTGTAGTCACAAAGTATTAGATTCTGAGCAAACCTTAATAAGACAAAATTACTGGTTTACCTTCCAGGGTGTATGTAACATATACAAATTAGTTTAATTTTTAATATCACATTTTTGTATTATGAATCTGAAAATATTCACTGAGGACCTACTGTTTTCACAACATTAGGAATACAAAGTATATAAGACATAACCCTAATATCATAACTCCTATCACTTGAATGATGAAGCACAGGGAGTGAAAGAAATCCAAAAAACTGTTGAGGTTAGGGAATGAACTAAGCAATCCTATAGTTAATGTCAACTCCGGAGAAACAATGTAGGGGAAGGAGATGGAAACAAGAATATAGTTGCCAGACATTGTTACTTATATCCTGTTCATGCCTGCTTCATTGGCTAGTACTCCCAGAACAAGTTTAAATAATAGAGGTGATATGCATGACCTAATTTTAATGGGAGAGATTCTCATGTTTCACTACTAAGTGTGATGCTGATTTGATTGGAGATATATTTTTTAATTGTTTAAGAAAGTATTCATTGACTTCTATTTTATTAAGAATTTTTTTGGGAAAGAATGTTGAATTCTGTCAACTGCATGTCTTTGCATTTATAGAATGATCACATGGATTTTCTCCTTTGACATATTGAAACAGTCATATCCTTGGATTTGTTAATATCAAGCCGTCCTTGCTCTTAGAATAAAACCTTCTTGAACAAAGAATATTCTCTTAATGTGCTGCTGGAGTACATGGGTTAATATTTTATTTAGGTTCCAGGAAATGTCAGTACTCAGATTTAGCCCAGTAGTAGTGCCATGGCTCCAGGCAGTTCAGTTATTTGGAGTGTGCCCTTAGTCAATAAATGGGAACATAGGAACATGGTTCAACCTCCCACAGAGGGAATTGATTAACACCAGCCAAGGAGGACTTCTGTTTCTGGGAAGATCGAGTAGACATACTTTTCCCTATTCCTTCTACTAAATACAACTAGAAACCCTGGACAATATATATAAAACAAATATAAGAAGACTCTGAAAGATGGAGAGAAGACAGACCACTAGGGACCTTGAGACCTGAGGAATGACATGATGGTGAGTTCCTTGGGTTTTCTTTTTCCTCATATATCATGGATTTGGAACTGAAGAAACCAACAACTTGAAAATGCCAACAGTGCAGACAAAAAAACCCCAACAAAATCCTGCTCTCTCTAGCCAAAGGACCAGGAAAGGGACAGCCCAGCAAGCCAGAAAATTTTTAGATAATAATTACTCTACTTCAGTCAACACCAAAGAAGAAAATGGCCCCCAACCCCACCTATGCCAGCAAAGAAGTGGAGAACTTAGATTCCCACCCTCACAAAGACTGTGATAAAGAGAAGGTCAGTGGGTCAGATATATGTATTCTCTGTCACATCAGAAGGACAGTGCTAATGTGTCATTATTGTGAGCATTCTAATAAAGAAATACATATATCCGTTAAAAAAAAAAGAGAAAGAGAAGGTCAAGTAAAGAGCTAGGAATTTCATCCCCACTGGCCTGCAATGAGGTTTCCCTGCAGTGTCAGTAGAGACCATGTGGGGAGCCTGACTTTCCACCTGGCAGTAACCCGGTGCCCCCATGCCGCTCCACTGATGGAGTGTCAGAAGAGGCCTAGTGGAGAGTCAGGACTTTCACCATCATCCAGCAGTAATGAGGCCACCCCGACCACAGTGTCAGTAGAGACCACATGGAGAGCCTCTCCCAAGGTGTCTCCCTTCAGGTGTCAACAGAGACTGTGAGGAAACTGGTGGAGGTAGAATCCACTTGGCAATAGCAAGGCGCTAATGAGGCAGCACCCCCTCCCTCCTCTTTCCCCTGTCAGAATGGATTTAAAAAAAGAGAAGCTAAAAGGGGAGGTTTAACTAAGGTCCAGAGACTTATAACAATACAAAAATATCTAGGTTTCATGTGAAAATCACTTGTCATACCAAGAACCAGGAGGATTGTAAACCAAGTGAGTAAAAGACAGTCAATAGATGACAACACTGAGATGACAGAGGTGTAAGATTATCTGACAAAGATTCTAAAGTAGCCATGATTAAAATGCTTCAGTAAACAATTACAAGCATGCTTAAAACAAATGAAAAAATAGAAAGGCTCAGCAAAGAAAGATAAAGACCTGCCAAAGAAACAGAAGATATAAAGAAGAAACAAAAGGAAATTTTAGAGTTGCAAAATAACAGTAATGGAAACAAAATAGCTCAGTAGATGGGCTCAACAGCAAAATACAGGGTACAAGGAAAGAATTAATGAACTGAAAGACAGAACAATAGAAATTGCCCAATCTGAACAACAGAAATAAAATAGACTAAAAAATAAAATAAAATAAAAATAAAAAATAGACAGAGCCTCAGGAAACTAAGTGACTATAACAAAAACCCTAGCATTAGTGTCATCGACGTCCAAGAAGGAAAGGAGAAAAAAGACGTGTCTAAAAAAGTACTGAAAGAATCATCGTAATTAAACTTCTGAAAACTAAATACAAAAATTCTAGGAAGCAGCCAAAGAAAAATGATCTTAACTCTAGGGGAAAAACAATTAGAATGAAAGTGAATTTGTCATCAGAAACCATGGAGGCCAGAAGGAAGTGGCACAGTATTTTACAAGTGCTGAAGGAAAAAAGCTGTCAACAGAATCCAATACCCAGTAAAAAAAAAATATCCTTCAGGAATGAAGGGGAAATCAAGACAGTCTCAGATGAAGAAAAACTAAGGGAATTTGTTGCCAGTAGACCTACCCTAAAAAAAAAAAAAAAAAAGGCAGAGGAAATTTTCTAAATAGAAAGGAAATGATGAAAAAAGGAAGAACATGGTAAGCAACATGGGTAAATATAATAGGTTTTCCTTATCCTCTTGAGTTTTCTAAATTGCTTAATGATTGAAGCAAAAATTATAACACTGATGCGGTTCTAAATGTATTAGAGGAAATATTTAAGACAATTATACTGTAAAAAAAAAGGAAAGGTTAGGCATGTAAAGGGAGGTAACACTTCTGTATTGAACTAGTAAAATGATAACACCTATAAGGCTTTGATAAGTTATGTATATATAATAACTAGAGCCACCCCTACAAAAACTGTACAAAGATATATCTTAAAAAACACTGTAGGTAAATCAAAATGAAATTCCAAAGATGCAGGAAAGAGAAAAAGGCAGGAAAAAGAAAAGAGAAATGAGAAACAGAGAGAAAAAACAGAAAACAAAATATAAAGTTGGAGACTTAAGCCCTACCATATTAATAATTAAATTAAATGTAAAGGGTACAAATACACCAATTAACAGATTGGCAGAGAGTATTGAAAACATGACCCAACTATATGCTGTCTATAAGAAACACACTTCAAATATATAGGTTGGTTTAAAATAAAGGATTGGAAAAAAGATATATCCTGTAAACATTAATAAAAGGAAAGCAGAAGTAGCTATATTAATACCAGATAGACTTCAGAGTAAAGAAAATTATCACAGTTAGGGAGGGACATTGTATAATGATAAAAGGGTCAATCCCCCAATAAGATGTAGCAATCCTAAGTGTGTATGGACCAAACAGAGCTGCAAGATATGTGAAGCAAAAACTGATAGAACTAAAAGGAGCAATAGAAAACCCCACAGTTATAGTTGGAGACTTCAAAACCCCTCTCTCAAGAACTGATAGAAAACTCAACAGAAAGTCAGCAAGAATATATGAGAACTTAACAACACCATCGACTAACAGGATCAAATTGATATTTATAGGATGCTCCACCCAACAATACAAGGATATACATTCTTTTCAAGTGCTGATTGAACATATACCAAGATGGATCATATCCTGGGCCATTAAACAATCTCAAAAATATAAAGAACTGATATCATATAGAATGTATTCTCTGACTACTATGGAATCAAACTAGAAGTCAATAGCAGAAGATAACAAGAAAAGATCCAAACACTTGGAAACTACACCAGACTCTTCTAAATAATCCATTGAGTCAGAAAGGAAGTTTCAAAGGAAATTTCTAAAAACCACATTGAACTGAATAAAAATGAGACTACCACATATCGAAATTTGTTGGACAGAGCTCCAGTAGCGCTGGGAGGGAAGTTTATAGCCACCTACATGCATACATTAGAAAACAGTAAATGTCTCAAATCAATAATCTGAGCTCCCACTTTATGAATCTAGGAAAAAAAAAAAAAAAGAGTGAAATAAACCCAAGAGAAACAGAAGGAAGGAAATAGTAAAGAGTATAAATCAATGAAATTGAAAACAGGAAAACAAAAGAGAAAAATCAGTGAACCAAAGATCTGGTTCTTTGAAAAGATCAACAAAATTGACAAACTTCTAGGAAGAATGATAAAGGAAAAAAGGGAAAAATATAAAAATTACCAATATCAGGAATGCAAAAGGGCCTATTTCTACAGACTTTGCAGATATCAAAAGGATAATAAAGGATATAGTATGAACAACTCAACACATACACATATGTCAACTTAGATAAAATAATGTATTACTTCCTCAAAAAACACAAACTACCACAGCTCACTCAAGATGAAATAATTTGAATAGCCTCATAATGGTAAAGAAAACTGAATTCATAACTTAAAAATTTCCCAAAAAGAAATAACCAGGCTCACATAGTTTCACTTGAGAATTCTACCAAATCTTTAAGAAAGAATTAACACCAATTTTACACAATCTTTACCAGAAAATAGATGAGGAGGAGACAATTCTCCATTCATATTTTTTATTGCGGTAAAACTACAGTATTTTTACCACTATGGAAAAAATTACCATTTTAACCATTTGAAAATATGAGTGGCATTTAGTACCTTCACAATGTGTGTGACCATCATTACTGTTTATTTCTAGAAATTTTTCATCATTCTAAACAGAAACTCTCCATCCCCTGTACCCGAACCCCTAATAGTTTCTATTCTACTTTCTGTCCCTATGAATTTGCCTATTCTAGGTACATGATATAAGTGTAGTCGTATATTTACTCTTTTTATCTGGCTTATTTCATGTAACATAATGTTTCAAGGTTCATCCATTTTGTAACATATATCAGAATTTCATTCCTTTTTATGGCTTTATAATATTCCATTCTGTGTAATACCACATTTTACTTATCCATTCACCTGTTGATGGACACTTGGGTTGTTTCCACCTTTTGGCTATTGTGAATAATGTTCTTATAAAAATTGGTGTACAAATACTTGTTCAAGTCCCTATTTTAAATTCTTTTGGGTATATACCCAGAAGTGGAATTGCTGGATCATGCAGTAATTCTATGTTTAATTTTTTAAGGTACTGCCACACTGTTTTTCACAGTGGCTGCAAAATTTTACATCCCCACCAGCATTGCACAAAGGTTCCAATTCCTCCACCTTCTTGCTAACGCTGGGTATTTTCTGTTTTTTTGTTTGTTTGTTTGTTTTTGGTTTTTAAGATAATAGCCATCCTAACGAGTGTGAAGTGGTATTTATGGCCTTGATTTTCATTTCCCTAATGATTAGTGATGTTGAACAGCTTTTCATGTGCTTACTGGCCATTTGTACATCTTCTTTGGACAAATATCTATCCAAGTCCTTTGCTCTTTTTTTCTCTAGGTTTTCTTTGTGGTAAAATATACATAAAATTTACTACCTTAACCAATTTTAGGTGTATAGTTCAGTGGTATTATGTACATTCATATTATTGTGCAACCATCACCACCATCCATTTCCAGAACTCCTTTCATCTTGCAAAACTGAAACTTTATACCCATTAAACACTAACTCCCCATTCCTCCTTAAGCCCAGCCCTTAGCAACCACCATTCTGCTTTCTCTTCCTATGAATTTGACTACTCTAGGTACCTCACCAGTACTTGTTAGTTTTTGCTTTTGTTTATTTGTTTTTTAGATAATAGCCACCCTAATGGGGTAAAGTAGTATCTCATTGTGGTTCTGGTTTACATTTTCCTGGTTAATGATGTTAAGCATCTTTGCATGTGTTCATTGGCCATTTGTATATCATCTTTGGAAAAATGTCTATTCAAGTCTTTTGCCCATTTTTTAAAAAATTTGTTTTATTGAAGTATAGTTGATTTACAATGTTGTGTTAGTTTCTGCTCTACAGCAAAGTGATTCAGTTATACATATATATATATGTATATGTATATATTCTTTTTCATATTCTTTTCCATTATGGTTTATTAGAGGATATTGAATATAGTTCCCTGTGCTATACAGTAGGACCTTATTGTTTATCCATTCTATATATAATGGTTTGCATCTCTTAATAGCCATCCTTCCATCCAAACTTCCAATCTATTCCTCTTCTACCTATCCTCCCCCATGGCAACCACAATCCTGCTCTCTATGTCTGTGAGTCTGTTTCTATTTCATGGATAAGTGATATCATATGGTATTTGTCTTTCTCTTTCTTAGTTCACTTATAATGATAATCTCTAGGTTCATCCATGTTGCTGCAAATGGCATTATTTCATTCTTTTTTATGGCTGGGTAATATTCCATTGTATATATATACCACATCTTCTTTATCCATTCATTTGTTCATGGACATTTAGGCTGCTTCCATGTCTTGGCTATTACAAACTGTGCTGCTATGAACATAGGGGTGCATGTATCTTTTCTTTTTTTTGTTTATTTGTTGAAAGAAATTTTCTTTTCTTTCTTTCTTTTTTTTTTTTAATCTTTTCGAATTATACTTTTGTCTGGATATTTGCTCAGGAGTAGGATTGCTGGATTGTATGGCAACTCTATTTTTAGTTTTCTGAGGACCTCCATACTGTTTTCCATAGTGACTTCATCAATTTACATTCCCACCAACAGTGTAGGAGGGTTCCTTTTTCTCCACACCCTCTCCAATATTTGTTATTTGTAGACTTTTTAATGATGGTCATTCGGACTGGTGTGAGGTGGTACCTCATTATAGTTTTGATTTGCATTTCTCTAATAATTAGTGATGATGAGCATCTTTTCATGTGCCTATTGGCCATCTGTATGTCTTCTTTGGAGAAATGTCTACTTAGGTCTTCTGCCCATTTTTTGATTGGGTTGTTTGTTTTTTTGTTATTGAGTTGTATGAGAAGTTTGTATATTTTGAAAATTAAGCCCTTGTTGATTGCATCATTTGCAAGTATTTTCTCCCAGTCCCTAGGTTGTCTTTTTGTTTGTTTCTGGCTTCCTTTGCTGTGCAAAAGCTTGTAAGTTTGATTAGGTCCCATGTGTTTATTTTTTGCTTTGATTTCTATTGCCTTGGGAGAATGACCTAAGAAAACATTGGTATGATTTATGTCAGAGAATGTCTTGCCTATGTTCTTTTCCAGGAGTTTTATGGTATCATGTCTTATATTTAAGTCTTTAAGCCATTAAACATTTTTTTTTGTGTATGGTGTGAGGGTGTGTTCTAACTTTATTGTTTTACATGCAGCTGTCCAACTTTCCCAACACCACTTGTTGAAGAGACTGTCTTTTCTCCATAGTATATTCTTGCCTCCTTTGTTGAAAATTAATTGACTGAAGGTGTGTGGGTTTATTTCTGGGCTCTCTATTCTTTTCCATTGATCCATATGTCTGTTTTTGTGTCTTCTGCACATTTTTGAGTTGGTCATTGTTGAGTTTTAGCAGTTCTCTATATATTCTGGATATTAATCCCTTATCAGATATGTGATTTGAAAATATTGTCTCCCTTTCTGTTGCACTTTTACTCTGTTGCTTGTGCACTTTGATGTATAAGTTTTTAGTTTTCATAAAATCCAATTTGTCTATTTTTTATTTTTATTTATTTATTTATTTATTTTTAATAAAATTTACTTATTTATTTATGGCTGCATTGGGTCTTCATTGCTGCACGCAGGCTTTCTCTAGTTGCAGCGAGCGGAGGCTACTCTTAGTTGCGGTGTGTGGGCTTCTCATTGCAGTGGATTCTCTTGTTGTGGAGCAGGGGCTCTAGGCATGTGGGCTTCAGTAGTTGTTGCATGTGGGCTCAGTAGATGTGGCTTGCGGGCTCTAGAGTGCAGGCTCAGTAGTTGTGGCACACTGGCTTAGTTGCTCCATGACATGTGGGATCTTCCCGGCCCAGGGCTCAAATCCATGTCCCCTGCATTGGCAGGCGGATTCTTAACCATTGCGTGACCAGGGAAGTCCTGTCTATTTTTCATTTTGTTGATAGTGCCTTTGGTGTCATATTCAAGAAATCATTGTCAAATCCAATGTCATGAAGCTTTCCATGTGTTCTTCTAAGAGTTTTAGTTTTAGCTCTTATGTTTAGGTATTTGATCCATTTTGAGTTAATCTTTGTATTTACTGCAAGAGTCCAACTTCATTCTTTTGCATGTAGATGCCCAGTTTTCCCAGCACCATTTGTTGAAAAGACTGTCTTTTCTCCATTGAATGCTCTTGGCAGCCTCATCAAAAACCAATTACTCATAAGTGTGAGTTTATTGTTAGGCTCTCTATTTTATTCCATTAGTCTATACAGCTGTCCAGTGTCAGTACCATACTGTTTTATTACTGCATCTTTGTAGTACCTTTTGAAATCAGGAAGTATGAGTCCTACAATTTTGCTCTTCTTTTCCAAGATTGTTTGGGCTGTTCAGAGTCCCTTGAGATTCTGCATGAATTTTTTTTTTAACATCTTTATTGGAGTATAATTGCTTTACAATGGTGTGTTAGTTTCTGCTTTACAACAAAGTGAATCAGCTATACATATACATATATCCCCATATCTCCTTCCTCTTGTGTTTCCTTCCCACCCTCCCTATCCCACCCCTCTAGGTGGTCACAAAGCACCAAGCTGATCTCCCTGTGCTATGAGGCTGCTTCTCACTAGCTATCTATTTTACATTTGGTAGTATATATAAGTCCATGCCACTCTCTCACTTCATCCCAGCTTACCCTTCCCATTCCCTGTGTCCTCAAGTGCATTCTCTACATCTGTGTCTTTATTCCTGTCCTGCCCCTAGGTTCTTCAGAAACTTTTATTTTTTTTTTAGATTCCATATATATGTGTTAGCATACGGTATTTGTTTTTCTCTTTCTGACTTACTTCACTCTGTATGACAGTCTCCAGGTCCATCCACCTCACTACAAATAACTCAATTTCGTCTCTTTTCATGGCCAAGTAATATTCCATTGTATATATGCTATATATGTGCCACATCTTCTTTATCCATTTATCTGTCGATGGACAGAAAATGTATTGTAAATAGAGCTGCAAAGAACATTGTGGTACATGACTCTTTTTGAATTATGGTTTTCTCAGGGTATATGCCCAGTAGTGGGATTGCTGGGTCGTATGGTAGTTCTAGTTTTAGTTTTTTAAGGAACCTCCATACTGTTCTCCATAGTGGCTGTATCAATTTACATTCCCACCAACAGTACAAGAGAGTTCTCTTTTCTCCACACCCTCTCCAGTATTTATTGTTTGTAGACATTCTGATGATGGCCATTCTGACTGGTGTGAGGTGATACCTCATTGTATTTTTCATTTGCATTTCTCTAATGATTAGTGATGTTGAGTATCCTTTCATGTGGTTGTTGGTAATCTGTATATCTTCTTTGGAGAAATGTCTATTTAGGTCTTCTGCCCATTTTTGGATTGGGTTGTTTGTTTTTTTGATATTGAGCCGCATGAGCTACTTGTAAATTTTGGAGATTAATCCTTTGTCAGTTGCTTCATTTCCAAATATTTTCTCCCATTCTGAGAGCTGCCTTTTTGTCTTGATTATGGTTTCCTTTGCTGTGCAAAAGCTTTTAAGTTTCATTCGGTCCCATTTGTTTATTTTTGTTTTTATTTCCATTTCTCTAGGACGTGGGTCAAAGAGGATCTTGCTGTGATTTATGTCATAGAGTGTTCTGCCTATGTTTTCCTCTAAGAGTTTCACAGTGTCTGGCCTTACATTTAGGTCTTTAATCCATTTTGAGTTTATTTTTGTGTATGGTGTTCGGGAGTGTTCTAATTTCATTCTTTTACATGAAGCTGTCCAGTTTTCCCAGCACCACTTATTGAAGAGGCTGCCTTTTTTCCATTGTGTATTCTTGCCTCTTTTATCAAAAATAAGGTGACCATATGTGCGTGGGTTTATCTCTGGGCTTTCTATCCTGTTCCATTGATCTATATTCCTGTTTTTGTTCCAGTACCATACTGTCTTGATTACTGTAGCTTTGTAGTATAATCTGAAGTCTGGGAGCCTGATTCTTCCAACTCCATTTTTCTTTCTCAAGATTGTTTTTGCTATTTGGGGTCTTTTGTGTTTCCATACAAATTGTGAAATTTTTTGTTCTAGTTCTGTGAAAAATGCCATTGGTAGTTTGATAGGGATTGCACTGAATCTGTAGATTGCTCTGGATAGTATAGTCATTTTCACAATGTGGATTCTTCCAATCCAAGAACATGGTATATCTCTCCATCTGTTTGTATCATCTTTAATTTCTTTCATCAGTGTCTTTTAGTTTTCTGCATACAGGTCTTTTGTCTCCTTAGGTAGGTTTATTCCTAGGTATTTTATTCTTCTTGTTGCAATGGTAAATGGGAGTGTTTCCTTAATTTCTCATTCAGATTTTTCATCATCAGTGTATAGGAATGCGAGAGATTTCTGTGCATTAATTTTGTATCCTGCTACTCTGACAAATTCATTGATTAGCTCTAGTAGTTTTCTGGTAGCATCTTTAGGATTCTCTATGTATAGTATCATGTCATCTGCAAACAGTGACAGCTTTACTTCTTTTCCGATTTGGATTCCTTTTATTTCTTTTTCTTCTCTGATTGCTGTCGCTAAAACTTCCAAAACTATGTTGAATAATAGCGGTGAGAGTGGGTAAACTTGCCTTGTTCCTGATCTTAGTGGAAATGGTTTCAGTTTTTCACCATTGAGAACAATGTTGGCTGTGGGTTTGTCATATATGGCCTTCATTATGTTGAAGTAAGTTCCCTCGATGCCTACTTTCTGCAGGGTTTTTTTAATCATAAAAGGGTGTTGAATTTTGTCAAAAGCTTTTTCTGCATCTATTGAGATGATCATATGGTTTTTCTCCATCAGTTTGTTAATATGGTTTATCACATTGATTGATTTGCGTATATTGAAGAACCCTTGCATTCCTGGGATAAACCCCACTTGATCATGGTGTATGATCCTTTTAATGTGCTGTTGGACTCTGTTTGCTAGTATTTTGTTGAGGATTTTTACATCTATGTTCATCGTGATATTGGCCTGTAGTTTTCTTTCTTTGTGACATCTTTGTCTGGTTTTGGTATCAGGGTGATGGTGACCTCGTAGAATGAGTTTGGGAGTGTTCCTCCCTCTACTATATTTTGGAAAAGTTTGAGAAGGATAGGTGTTAGCTCTTCTCTAAATGCTTGATAGAATTCGCCTGTGAAGCCATCTGGCCCTGGGCTTTTGTTTGTTGGAAGATTTTTAATCACAGTCTCAATTTCAGTACTTGTGATTGGTCTGTTTATATTTTCTATTTCTTCCTGGTTCAGTCTCAGAAGGTTGTGCTTTTCTAAGAATTTGTCCATTTCTTCCAGGTTGTCCATTTTATTGGCATATAGTTGCTTGTAGTAATCTCTCATGATCCTTTGTATTTCTGCAGCATCAGTTGTTACTTCTTTTTCATTTCTAATTCTATTGATTTGAGTCTTCTCCCTTTTTTTCTTGATGAGTTTAGCTAATGGTTTATATTTTGTTTATCTTCTCAAAGAACCAGCTTTTAGGTTTATTGATCTTCGCTACTGTTTCCTTCATTTCTTTTTCATTTATTTCTGATCTGATCTTTATGATTTCTTTCATTCTGCTAACTTCGGGGTTTTTGTGTTCTTCTTTCTCTAATTGCTTTAGGTATAAGGTTAGGTTGTTTATTTGAGATGTTTCTTGTTTCTTGAGGTAGGATTGTAGTGGTATAAACTTCCCTCTTAGAACTGCTTTTCCTGCATCCCATAGGTTTTGGGTCATTGTGTTTTCATTGTCATTTGTTTCTAGGTATTTTTTTATTTCCTCTTTGATTTCTTCAGTGATCTCTTGGTTATTAAGTAGTGTATTGTTTAGCCTCCATGTGTTTGTATTTTTTCTGTAATTGATATCTAGTCTCATAGCGTTGTGGTTGGAAAAGATACTTGATACAATTTCAATTTTCTTAAATTTACCAAGGCTTGATTTGTGACCCAAGATATGATCTATCCTGGAGAATGTTCCATGAGCACTTGAGAAGAAAGTGTATTCTGTTGTTTTTGGATGGAATGTCCTATAAATATCAATTAAGTCCATCTTGTTTAATGTATCATTTAAAGCTAGTGTTTCCTTATTTATTTTCATTTTGGATGACCTGTCCATTGATGAAAGTGGGGTGTTAAAGTCCCCTACTGTGATTGTGTTACTGTCTATTTCCCCTTTTATGGCTGTTAGCATTTGCCTTATGTATTGAGGTGCTCTTATGTTGGGTGCATAAATATTTACAATTGTTATATCTTTTTTTGGATTGATCCCTTGATCATTATGTAGTGTCCTTCTTTGTCTCTTGTAATAGTGTTTATTTTACAGTCTATTTTGTCTGATATGATAATTGCTACTCCAGCTTTCTTTTGATTTCCATTTGCATGGAATATCTTTTTCCATCCCCTCACTTTCAGTCTGTATATGTCCCTGGGTGTGAAGTAGGTCTCTTGTAGACAGCATATATAAGGGTCTTGTTTTTGTATCCATTCAGCCAGTCTATGTCTTTTGGTTGGATCATTTAATCCATTTACATTTAAGGTAGTTATTGATCTGTATGTTCCTATTACCATTTTCTTGATTGTTTTGGATTTGTTATTGTAGGGCTGTTCCTTCTCTTGTGTTTCCTGCCTAGGGAAGTGCCTTTAGCATTTGCTGTAAAGCTGGTTTGGTGGAGCTGAATTCTCTTAGCTTTTGCTTGTCTGTAAAGGTTTTAGTTTCTCTGTCGAATCTGAATGAGACCCTTGCTGGGTAGAGTAATCTTGGTTGTAGGTTTTTCCCTTTCATCACTTTAAATATGTCCTGCCTCTCCCTTCTGGCTTGCAGAGTTTCTGCTGAAAGATCAGCTGTTAACCTTATGGGGATTCCCTTGTATGTTATTTGTTGTCTTTCCCTTGCTGCTTTTAATATTTTTTCTTTGTATTTAGTATTTGATAGTTTGGTTAATACATGTCTTGGCATGTTCCTCCTTGGATTTATCCTGTATGGGACTCTCTGTGCTTCCTGCGCTTGATTGACTATTTCTTTTCCCATATTAGGGAAGTTTTCAACTATAGTCCTTCAAATATTTTCTCAGTCCCTTTCTTTTTCTCTTCTTCCGGACCCCTATAATTAGAATGTCGGTGCATTTAATGTTTTCCCAGAGGTCTCTAAGACTGTCCTCAATTCTTTTCATTCTTTTTTCTTTATTCTGCTCTGCAGTAGTTATTTCCACTATTTTATCTTCCAGATCACTTATCCGTTCTTCTGCCTTAGTTATTCTGCTATTGATTCCTTCTAGAGAATTTTTTATTTCATTTATTGTGTTGTACATCATTGTTTGTTTGCTCTTTAGTTCTTCTAATTCTCCTTGTTAAACATTTCTTGTATTTCCTCTGTTCTATTTCCAAGATTTTGGATCATCTTTACTATCATTAGTCTGAATTCTTTTTCAGGTAGACTGCCTATTTCCTCTTCATTTGTTTGGTCTGGTGGGTTTTCACCTTGCTCCTTCATCTGCTGTGTGTTTTCTGTCTTCTCATTTTGCTTAAATTACTGTGTTTGGGGGTCTCCTTTTCGCAGGCTGCAGGTTCATAGTTCTTGTTGTTTATGGTGTCTGCCCGCAGTGGCTAATGTTGGTTCAGTGGGTTGTGTAAGCTTCCTGGTGGAGGGGACTGGTGCCTGTGTTCTGGTGATGAGGCTGGATCTTGTCTTTCAGGTGGGCAAGACCGTGTCTGATGGTGTGTTTTGGGGTGTCTGTGACCTTATTATGATTTTAAGCAGCCTCTCTGCTAGCGGGTGGGGTTGTGTCCCTGTCTTGCTAGTTGTTTGGCATAGGGTGTCCAGCACTGTAGCTTGCCTGTCGTTGAGTGGAGCTGGGACTTAGCGTTGAGATGGAGATCTCTGAGAGAGCTTTAGCTGTTTGATATTACTTGGAGCCAGGAGGTCTCTGGTGGACCAATGTCCTGAACTCGGCTCTCTCACCTCAGAGGCACAGGCCTGACACCCGGCGGGAGCACCGAGACCCTGTCAGCCACACAGATCAGAAGAAAATGGAGAAAAAAAGAAAGAAAGAAAAAGAAAGAAAGAAAGAAAGAAAGAAAGAAAGAAAGAATGAAAGAAAGAAAATAAAGCTATTAAAATAAAAAATAAATATTAAAAATATAAATAAATTAAAAATTAATTAAAAAAAGAAGAAAAAAAAGAAAGAAGAGAGTGACCAAACCAAAAAACAAATCCACAAATGATAACAAGCACTAAAAACTATACTAAAAAAAAAAAAAAAAAAACAGACAGACAGAACCCTAGGACAAATGGTACAAGCAAAGCTATACAGAGAAAATCACACAAAGTAGCATAGACATACACACTCACAAAAAGAGAAAATGGAAAAAAATATATATATATATAAAGGAGGAAGAGAGCAACCAAATCAATAAACAAATCTACCAATGATAATAAACTCTAAATACTAAACTAAGATAAATATAAAACCAGAAACAAATTAGATGCAGAAAGCAAACCCCAAGGCTACAGTTGCTCCCAAAGTCCACTGGTCCTCCATTTGGGGATGATTTGTTGTTTATTCAGGTATTACAGAGATGCAGGGTACATCAAGTTGATTGTGCCGATTTAATCCGCTGCTCCTGAGGCTGCTGGGAGGAATTTCCCTTTCTCTTCTTTGTTAGCACAGCTCTTGGGGTTCAGCTTTGGATTTGGCCCCGCCTCTGCATGAGGTTGCCTGAGGGCGTCTTTTGGGAAGTCTGAGGTCTTCTGACAGTGTTCAGTAGGTGTTCTGTAGGAGTTGTTCCACATGTAGATGTATTTCTGATGTATTTGTGGGGAGGAAGGTGATCTCCATGTCTTACTCCTCCACCATCTTGAAGGTCTCTCTCTGCATGAATTTTAAGATGAGGTTTTCTATTTCTGCAGAAGCACCTTTGGAATTTTTATAGGGATTGCATTGAATCTGTAGATCACTTTGGGTAATGTTATCATAACAATATAATGTCTTCCATTTCATGAACATCAAATGTCTCTCCATTTATTTTATTTGTCAGCAATGGTTTGTAGTTTTCAGTATATAAGTCTTTCACTTCCTTGGTTAAGTTTATTCCTTAGTATGTATATTTTTGATACATATATATATATATTAGAATTTCTTTCCTAATTTCCTTTTCAGAATGTTTATTGCTAATGTATAGTAGTGCAACTGGTTTTCGTGTGTTGATTATATATTCTGCAATTTTGCTGAATTGGTTTATTAGCTGTAGCATTTTTTTTTGTGGGTGTGTGTGGAATCTTTCAACATATAAAATTATGTCGTCTGCAAATGAAGGTAACTTTACTTCCTCCTTTCCCATTTTCATGCCTTTGTTTGCTTTCTTACCTAATTGCTCTGGCTAGAACTTCTGGTATTATGTTGAATAAAAATGGCAAAAATTGGCATCCTTGTCTTACGCCTGATCTTGGGGGAAAGCTTTCAGTCCTTCACCTTTGAGTATGATATTAGCTGTGGCTTTTTCATATATGGCCTTTATCATGTTGAGGAAGTTCGCTTATATTCCCAGTCTATTAAGTATTTTTATCATGAATTTGTCAAATTCTTTTCTGCATCAATCGATATGATCATGTGGGTTTCTTCTCCTTAATTCTATTAATATGATATATTACACTGATAAATTTTTGAATGTTGAACCATCCTTGCACTCTGGAAATAAATCTCACTTGGTCATGGTGTGTAATCCTTTTACTATGCTAAACTCAGTTTGCTAGTATTTTATTGAGGACTTTTGTGTCAATATTTATAAAGAATATTGGTCTGTGGTTTTCTTTTGCTTGTAGCATCTATGTCTAGCTTTGGCAACAGGGAATTACTGTCCTCATTGAATGACTTAGGAGTGTCATTCAAGTTTTAGGAAGAGTTTGTGCAGGATTGGTGTTTATTCTTCTTTAAATGTTTGGTACAATTCACCAATGAAGCCATCTGGTCCTGGACTTTTCTTTGTTGAGAAAATATTTGATTACTGATTCAGCCTACTTGCTAACTGTAGGTCTATTCAGATTTTCCATTTCTTTCTGAATCAGTTTTGGTTGATCATATGTTTTTAGGAATTTGATCATTTAATTCAGGTTATACAATTTGTTGGCATACAATTATTCATATTATTATCTTATACTTTCTGTTTCTGTGAAATTAGTAGTAATGTCCCCACTTTTATTTCTGTAATTTGAGATTTTAGCAATTTCAGTCTTCTCTTTTTCCCTTAGTCAGTCTCTAGCTAAAGGTTTGTGAATTTTACAGATCTTTTCAAAGGATCAAATTTTGGTTTTGTTGGTTTTCTCCATTGTTTTCTCTATCTCATTTATCTCTGCTCTAATCTTTTAATATTTCCTTCCTTCTGCTAGCTTTGGGTTTAGTTTGTTCTTATTCTAGTTCCTTAAGGTATAAAGTTAGGTAATTAATTTGAAATCTTTCTTCCAGGCATTCACGGCTGTAAATTTACCTCTAAGCACTGCTTTCACTGTATTCCATACATTTTGGTGTGATGTATTTTCATTCATTTCTAAGTATTCTCTAATTTCTATTGTGATTTCTCCTTTGACCCATTGGTTGTTTAAGAGTGTTTAATTTACACATACTTGTGAATTTTCCAGGTTTCCTTCTGTTATTGATTTCTAGTTTCAACCCATTATGATTGAAAAAGATACTTTGTATGACTTCTCTCTTTTAAAATTTATTAAAGCTTGTTTTGTGGCCTAACATCTGGTCTATCCTGGAGAATGTTCCATATATGTTTGAGAAGAATGTATGTTTTGTTGGGTAGAGTGTTCTATGAGTGTTTGTTAGTTCTTATTTGTTTACATGATTGTTCATGTCTGTCCTCTGTCTCCTTGTTGATCTGATTTTTCTATTCATTATTGAACATGGAGTATTAAAGTCTCTGTACCAGTTTACTAGGCTTGCTGTAACAAGTACCACAAACCAAGGAGGGTTTAAAACAACAAATTAATTTTCTTGCAGTTCTGGAGTCACAAAGTCTAAAATTAAGGTGTCAGCAAGGCCATGCTCTCTCTCATAGCTCTAGGGGAAGAATCTTCCTTGCCTATTGCTATTTTTTGGTTTTTCCAGCAATCCTGGTTGTACTTTGGCTTGCAGATACATTACTGCAGTCCAGTCTCTGCCTCCATCATCACACCACATTCTCCCTGTGTGTCTCTGAGTCTCTCTTTTCTCTTTTTGTAAGGACACAAGTCTCATTGCATTAGGGCCCACCCTAATCCAATATGACCTCATCTTAACTAATTACATCTGCAAAGACCCTATTTCCAAATAAGGTCACATTCACAGATTTCAGGGATTAGATTTCAACATATCTTTTTGAGAGTCACAGTTAAACCCGCTACAGGTGGAATCTTATAATTGCTGACTTTTTCAAAAAACATATTGAAACATCCCCGAAGGCAGGATATATTGTACAATTGATGGTAGCTTGGATTCCATGAGCCATAGTAACAAATTTCATAATGTGATAATTCCTATGAAGAAAATAAAGATTGAGAGTGTTTGGTCAAGTGGGTGGGAGTGTGATTTTAGGTTGAGTGGTCAGGGGAGGTTTCCTTATGTAGGTGACATTTAAGTAGAGAATAATTACTTAGAAAGAGCCAGCCATGCAAAATCTGGAGCAAAAGTATTTCAATCAGAGGGAATGGTAAGAGTAAAAGCCTCGAATTGGTAATGAGTTTGGTATGCTTATGGAATGGCAAGAAAACCAGTATAGCTGGAGCACAGCAAGGAAGAAAAATGTAGAACAAAATAAGTATGAGGACATAACATAAAAGATTGAGATGATGAAAGTTCTGAAAGTAAAGTGTTCTTGAGAATAAAGTTATATTTTAAATAAACAACATTTTAGAACTTCCACATATGAAAAGATGATGCTCTAAGCAAATCCTTCTTAATTTCTATAACACTATTTAATCCTTTATTTTGATCCTTTTGATTTCAGTATGTGAACAAGTTCCTGCTGGGTTCAATATTTTGGAAACTCATATGACTCTTTCATGAATTATTTTAAATCTTTATATTTTCTGAAAAATAACTTCTTAGTCTTATGAATGCTAAAATCTCTCATGGCCATTGCGTCACTAAAAAACAATCTCTTACTTCTCTTGAAGATTCAAGCAAAGTATTCAGTTTCTAAGCAAAATCCCAATCAAGAAGCAGATTCTTATTCTCCTAATTTACCAAAAAGGTGAGTATAATTTTACACATCTAAATGTTGTCTAATTGTGTCTGGGAGGAAAATCTCATGCTTATATCTCATCGTGATGCTGAGAAGAGGATATGGGAAGAGACTTCTTTGGGATATGGTATCATCATTACTTTCTTTTTTGTTTCAGCATCATAAAAGAAGCAAAAGTGATGAACCAACAGAGCAAAGGAAGGATAAGGGTGAAAAGTGCAGAAGCTTCTTCCTTTGACCTCAGGATTTCTGAAATAAGTGAAAAGGAAGGGTTAGTAATGCACCCTTCTAAACAGAGCAGTTCTTTAGAGTTTTTGGAGCTAAATTGTGGTTGTAACAAAAATGCTGACACAACCATGAAATGGGAGAGAAACGTATTCCCAATAGGTGTGGAGCCTCTTCAGAAGCATCAAAGTTTGGACTTGAGCTCCATTTTGTTTGGAGCACGTCCTAACTCTAAACCTGTAAATGCAGCAGGAAGATGTTTTAATTTAAAGGGGCCAATAATGCGGACCAAATCAACTCCCTTTGAATTGATGCAACAGAGAGACACCAAAGAGTTGGACGTCGAGGAAAATTTTTATTTGGAATCTCACCCACACAATTCTTGTCTTGAGCAGGCTCAAAAAGTGATGCATGTTTCTTCAGCAGAACTGAATTATTCACCATCATATGACTCTAAGCATCAAATGTGCAATGCCTCTAATGCAAAGCAGCATGACTCTGGTGCTTTTAAAGTACTTTCTTACATGTCTTTAGTAGAAGATCCTTATTTTTCATCATTGTCTCCAAGTAGTGCTGGTTCTAAGATGTCTCTTGATTTACCTGAGAAGCAAGATGAAACTGTTTTACCTTGTTCTTCACTGCCAAAATCTTCTACAACCCTCTTTCCTTATTACAATTCATGTGATTCTTTAGCACTGAATCCTCTGACCAATTTCCCCCCACCACTGAACCAAGAGACAGCAGTAGTAGGTAAGTTATTTTTAAAAGTTTGTACAGCATTTTAGATTTGACTTTGTTTCTATAAGATATGGTTTTTTTTACCCCCCCCCACCCTCTTATCCTTCTCTTCTTCCTTCTCCTTTTTCTCCTCCTCAAAAAAATAAATTCCATGAGTGTTTTGATGATGTGATAAGTTGAAAATAGCAGTAACAAATACATAATATTCCATGAAACAAGCAATAGTGGAGGCAGTCAGATCTGGTACAGGACCTATGCCAGCAGGCGTGCTTCTAAAGGCAGCAGTCCTCATTCCTAGAAGTGTCTATCAAATGTCCACAATTTTGTTATACAGCAGAAACTAACACAACATTGTAAAGCAATTATACTCCAGTAAAGATGTTAAAAAAAAAAAAGTCCACAATTTATCCTTAGCATGCAGAAGCAATTTCCAAAAAAACATCAGAAAAGATTTGATCAACAGCACCACATGGTCACTCAGAATTTTTGTTGGAGAATCATGTGTCTATACTAAGTTGAACAGATTGCTAAGAATTGAATTCTCTTCCTGCAGGAGTTGGAAGACGAGGACTTGATTTCCTCTTGTCCTTTTATAATAAATTTAGAGATGAGGATACATGTTCAGTATTCTGTATGATATTTTAATCTTATATGACTTTAATTTCATATTTTATCTCTTATAGTTCTGTATTTTTGCATATTATGCATATTGTTTCATATTACTGAGTGGTTTGAAAGTAGAAGTGAATATTTGGTTAGATAATTATAATAGTTTGATATGAAAGAAGATGTTGTGAAAGAAGAGTTAAAGCAAGTTTAACTCTCTTAGATATGTCATCAGAAATTTATAAAGAATGGTCCACCTAGGTAGGAAGTAGAGAAAGCTTTCTCTCTATGACATTATTTACTGTACAGAGTTCCTCAATAGATACGTACATGCATAGTTTTGTTATAAAAATATTTCATCTGGATCTAGTTTCTTCTTTGGTTAGAAGGAAAGATTACATACTTTGATCTTGTTTTATGATTTAAAGAAATTTTATTTTTCTAGATACCTATAGTTCCTTAAACTTCCCTGAGCGTCAGCATTAGGAACCAAATCCTTATCTTCAAGGATTGTAGCAACATTGACATGTATGCCATCTGGTGGCAGTTTCTCATAATAGCTTTTAAAGTCTATAAAAATTCTGAATACTTATATAGAAATATAGAAAACCTTGTTATACCTTTTTTTGTAAACAGGAAAAATATCAATATTCTTAATTCTATAAGAATGAAGAAGAGATACTAAAATCTTTGTGATTTTTACCTGCTCTGTAATTGAATCTTTGGCATGTGAACGTGCTTTATGATGTTGTATATTCTATGTAAAACAAAGGGCAAGAGTTATGGAGAAAACAATCCAAAGCTTCCTAAATTAATATAAGATGTTATATTATGTTAATTGATATTCAGTGACTTAATCAAAATACCTTTGAGCTTTTAAAAGAAGTAATAAATCTTGAAGAAGAATCAAAATCCTCCTGGGTTTCCAATTTAGGATTAGAGAATTTATGTTGTTTTCTCCTTGAGTGAACAGATACCAGCTTAAAGATATTAATGATGCTTGACATAATTTGTATCAAGATTAGAATATAAGAATTTTCTTTGGATTTTTCTAATTAAAAATTTTGATTATATTTCGGACATTTTGGATAGCAACTTCTCCAAGAATAAATGATGAAATTCCCCCTCCACTTCCTGAACGGACACCTGAATCTTTTATTGTGGTAGAGGAAGCTGGTGAGTACAGTTCAGTAAGTGTAAAATAAAGTGTGGATTAACTATATTACTTCTTAGGTCCTCTCAATATTCTGTGTGCTATTGCCGAGTAACAATTGCTCTCTAAAATTACAGCACTAAAATTGAAACATATTTACTTTTTTTACAGGAGAATTCCCCCTGGATGTTCCCAAATCTTTATCTTCAGCTGTGAAGGTAAAAATCAGAACATCACTAGAATGTAGTAGGACATCTGAATCAAAGAAATTTGATGATTTGGTAAGACTTAGACCAAGCAAGGTCAATAACTTTTTTCTGACTCTACTCACTTGGATTCAACGGACTATAGTCCTATTCCTTATATATATATTTTTTTTTTCATAAATTTACTTATTTATTTATTTATTTTTGGCTGCATTGGGTCTTCGTTGCTGCGCGCAGGCTTTTCTCTAGCTGCGGTGAGCGGGGCTACTCTTCGTTGCGGTGCGTGGGCTTCTCATTGCAGTGGCTTCTCTTGTTGCAGAGCGTGGGCTCTAGGCACACGGGCTTCAGTAGTTGTGGTACGCAGGCTCAGCAGTTGTGGCTTGTGGCCTCTAGAGCGCAGGCTCAGTAGTTGTGGAGCACGGGCTTAGTTGCTCGGCGGCATGTGGGATCTTCCCGGACCAGGGCTCGAACTCATGTCTCCTGAACTGGCAGGCGGATTCTTAACCACTGCGCCACCAGGGAAGCCCCTTCCTTTTATTTTTAACACTTATCACTTAGTAAATCCTAAGCGGATACTATTTATAAAACAATGTGCTAGAGGATGTGAGGGATAAAAAGATGTATAAGACACAATTATTGCCCTTAAGAAACTTATAGTTCAGTAGTGGGGATATAGCATGTGTACACAAGTCTTTATTTTTGTCTGTATTTATTATAACAAGGCAAATATAATCAGTGCCATATGGAAGATAAGAACTTCGAAACTGTGAGAGATCCCTTCAGGTTGGAAGTGATCAAGGAAGACAGTGAAAGAAGAAACATTTGACTTTATTCTTGAAGGACAGTTAAGGCAAAAATAATTGTTTCATAAGTAGATTGCTTGTTCATAGCAGTCATCTGGTAGGCTGTTACTTGTTAGCTGTGATAACATAGAGAGTAGTTTTTTAAAAAAAAAAACAGATGTCTATATTATTTAAGATAAACCTTTTGGAATAATGTTCCCTGCTTCTAGAAGAAAAACCTATACCTTCAACAATCTGTTATTCATTTGTATATAATTCTATGAACCAACTATCTTAAAATTTCAGAGATCAGAAAAGTAATTAAAACATTTAAACACACTTACAATTGCAGTGCTGGTGGGCAAATATTCCCTGCCTTATAAATTACACTTTTTTTTTTCTTTTTAATTTATTTTATTTATTTATTTTTAGCTGTGTTGGGTCTTTGTTGCTGCGTGCGGGCTTTCTCTAGGTGCGGCAAGTGAAGGCTACTCTTCGTTGTGGTGCACGGGCTTCTCATTGTGGTGGCTTCTCTTGTTGCAGGGCATGGGCTCTAGGCATGCGGGCTGCAGTAGTTGTGGCACGTGGGCTCAGTAGTTGTGGCTCACAAGCTCTAGAGCGCAGGCTCAGTGGTTGTGGCACATGGGCTTAGTTGCTCCGCGGCATGTGGGATTTTCCCGGACAAGGGCTTGAACCCATGTCCTCTGCATTAATAGGCGGATTCTTAACCACTGCGCCACCAGGGAAGCCCTTAAATTACACTTTTAATGTGCTAGTAACTGTTACTATTATTGCTAATGGTCTTTATCTTAACAACTCCCAGAGTGAAGAGCAATCACTACTTTTTCAGTGTCATGAAGTAATTTCAGTGGCAACAACCTTACCTGGAATTAAATTTTCAGGGAAATGTTCTGAGCAGGAAGGAAATAACTATAAAAAGGATCAATTTAGGACCAATATTCATGACATATACAAATTACTGTAGGAGTGGATGGTTCTTCACAGTTCAGCACATTTATAAATTAGGAAAAATAGGGTCAACATTTCATAACTATCTCTAGTGGTATATGAAATATAATTTTAAAATGCTATTTATTGCTTTGAGTTTATAGATTTGTATACATGTTCTTCTTTCACTTTGACTTTCTTTCTTTTTCAGAGTGTAAAACCCCAGAGTCCCAAATCAGGTAAAAAATTTTCTTTGGCTTTAGATGACATTTAGCCCTAAGAATTTGTACTGCAAGAATGGCTCATTAAGTTTAGAGTAATTCACCTCAGGAGATGGCATGGTTTCCATAATAGCTTCCACTATTTATTGATTTATTTCTGGTTTTCCTAGGCTAGTAGTTTTGTTTTGTCAAGGGCAAAAGGAAGACAGGATTTTAGAATTCTGCTCCTTGATATATAGCCCTAAAAAAAAAAAAAAAAAAAAACCCCAAACTATTTTAGATACAATCTCTTAAAACTTTGCAGCAGTTCCATTTTACTGGTTTTATCATTGTTAACAGTGTGATTCTAAAAAGTTATTTCTGGTCACTTAGGTCTTTAACTTGCCACTGCTTCTCTAGTACTTTCTTGCTTGTTTTATGCATTGAATAACAACATCAACAGCAAACGTCCTTTGAACACTGATAGGTACTTTACATACATTATAACAGGTAGTAGTTGCCCTTAACACATTTATTCATATTAACATATTGTTCAAATACGTAAATAAGCAGTATAACATAGAGGTTAAAAAACATGAGCTTTGGTGTCAGGTAGACTTTCATTCAAATCCCCAGCCTACCAATAGTTATCAAAATCTATGACCTTGGTTACATTATATACTTTATCGATTTTTCTCACTTATAAAATGAGGATAATAGAACTCCCCTTCTAAGAGGATTTTTGTGAGGATCTAGTAAGATAAAGCATATAAAGCTTTTAGCACAGTGGTTGTCAAATAATAAGCTCTCATTAAATGTTACCTATTATAATTTTTATTAGGTAATTATTGAATGAACATTTCCTAAGCAAGTTCCGTGTGCCTTATACAGTGTTAGAATAGGCAGGATATTTAAGAAAGGGCGCTGCTTAATGATTATATATGTATTCAAATTGGGTAGACAAAATTAACACTCACTTGGAACCATTAAGTGATAATCTATGCGGCACTGATTATCATCACCAGGAATCTGGAAAAAAGAAAGGTATCACTGGAGTGGTTAGGAAAGGCTTGAGTAGATGAAAGAAATTTAGGAATATGGATAGAGGAGAAAAGAGGGAATTCCAGGAGCAGGGATCAGAGTAACAGTGACTCAAAGGTAAAAATAAGCATGATGGGTACAGAGAAATGGTAAGTAGGTTAATTTAATTGCAACAGAGGTTCTATTATAGAGAAATATGGAAAATAAATTTGGATAGATAAAATGTGGGAAAATTCCGAAGGACTTAAAAGCTAGGCAGATGAAATATCCACAACAGATAAATCTATGTATAGAGAAAGCAGATTTGTCGTTGCCAATCTAATCCGGAGGGAATGGGGAGAGACTGCTAAATGAGCATGGAGTTTCTTTTCAGGATGATTAAAATTTTGGAACTAGATTGTGGTGATGATTGCACATCACTGTGAATGTACTAAATGTCATTAACGGCAAATTTTGTTACGTGTATTTTATCACACACGAAGCTTGGCAGAAGAATTTAAATTTAATTCAGTAAGTAATAAGCATTGTAGGTTCTTTGTCAGGGGAGTATTAAGATGAAAATGGTATTTTGGGAAGGTATTTGTCAGGATATCGTTACCTGAAAGTTGTAGTCTCATAATATTTCCTAAAATCAAATGGGAAGGTGATAAGCTACTTCAGAGTAGTTATCAAATATTTATCAAATGCCTACTATATGCCAGTTATTGTATTAGGTGATGGAAATAAGTATTGTACTTAATTTTTGCATATTACCCAGCATACAAGGAATAAACAAGAGAACTTGCTTTATAGGTAAGTCCTAAGGCGTGAAAAACCCAATGACCAAAGACAGATAAAACTCTAGCACTTAACCACATACTCATTTTCAAAAGACATTAATAGGGACTTCTCTGGCAGTCCAGGGGTTACAACTCTGCGCTTCCAATGCAGGGGGTGCGGGCTCTATCCCTGGTCAGGGAACTAAGATCCCACCTGCCACGCGGTGTGGCCAAAAAATTAAAAAAAAAAAAAGACATTAATAAAGTATATAATTATACTTAGCGCTGTATAACAAGAAGCATACATCAATAGAACACGATTTGTGTCTCTAGGACTTACATTGTGGGAAAATAGCTCCATTATTTAAAATTCTTTATCATGGAAATTTTCAAACACACAGTTTAAATCTACCATAATAGCAGTAATCACACTAATAAAATTAATAATAATTCCTTAATATTATCTAATATCCAGACTTCGTTCAATTTTCTCAAACTGTCTCAAATGTGTCTTTTTACAGTTGGTTTATGTGAAGCTGGATTCAAACAAAGTCTGCACATTGACTTTGGTTTATATGTTTCTTAAGCCTTTTAAAGTTTGTAACAGTTCTTCTTTTTATGTTTTCTCATGCCATTTATTTGTTGAGGGAATGGGCCATTTGTCCTTAAGATCGCTAATATTCTGGACTTGGCTGTTTGTATCCTCATGGTTTTATTTAACATGTTCCTCTATCTCCAGGATTCTCTGTAAAATTGTAGTAAGATTAGAAGCCTGACTAAATTCAGGTTCAATTTCTTTGGAAGAATACTTTTGTAAGTGAGCTACAAGTCTGTGATGAAGCATAGGCTCATTGGCGAAAGAGCTAGAATAACAAAGTTCTTGAGGCTCCAGTCAATGTTCAGATAATTTTTTATTTGGCTGTTGTAGGTTAATATTGAAAAATTGGAAAAGTTATACAAAACCAAAAAGGGATTTTTAAAAATAATTTTTATTGGAGTATAGTTGATTTACAATGTTGTGTTTCAGGTATACAGCACAGTGAATCAGTTATACATCTACATATATACACTCTTTTTTAGATTCTTTTCCCATATAGGCCATTACAGAGTATTGAGTAGAGTTCCCTGTGCTATACAGTAGGTCCTTATTAGTTATCTATTCTATATATAGTAATGTGTATATGTCAATGCCAGTCTCCCAATTTATTCCTCCCCCCACTTCCCCTTTGGTGACCATAAATTTGTTTTCTACATCTGTGATTCTGTGTTTTGTGAATAAGTTGATTTGTACCATTTTTTAGATTCCATGTATAAGCAATATCATATGATATTTGTCTCAAAAAGGGATCTTGACTTAGGACTTTTATTTATTTATTTATTTATTTATTTTTGGCTGTGTTGGGTCTTCGTTTCTGTGCGAGGGTTTTCTCTAGTTGTGGCAAGCGGGGGCCACTCTTCATCGCGGTGCGCGGGCCTCTCACTATCACGGCCTCTCTTGTTGCGGAGCACAGGCTCCAGACGCGCAGGCTCAGTAGTTGTGGCTCACGGGCCCAGTTGCTCCGCGGCATGTGGGATCCTCCCAGACCAGGGCTCGAACCCGTGTCCCCTGCACTAGCAGGCAGATTCTCAACCACTGCGCCACCAGGGAAGCCCTTGACTTAGGACTTTTAATTGATGAATTTTTTTTTTTTTTTGCTTTGTTGTATACTCTTTTCATAGATCGACACCAAGATCATTCTTCTTCCCTGCCACCTCCACTGCCAGAAAGAACCTTAGAGTCCTTCCTTGTTGCTGATGAAGATTGTAAGTGGCAGTGCTCTCTCTCAAAAAAGTTATAAAAATGAGACCATTAAAGGTTAACAATAAAGTAGGATCTAAATGGAAAAGGTACAAAGAATGATTAAATAAGATAAAAATAAACATTTAAAAATCCCATAATGCGTTGCAAAAATAATGCATAAAAAAGTCAAGCTAAGAATTACTGAATATATACCTGTATACAATCTGAAGGCTTAAGAAGCTATGCAACAAAACGCTTTTTTTTTTAGGTATGCAGGCTCACCCTATAGAGACTTATTCTACTAGCTGTCCTAACACCATGGAAAATTCAACATCTTCAAAACAGACATTGAAGACTCCTGGAAAATGTTTCACAAGGAGTAAGGTAAAGAAGATAGGAGTTTATGGAAATATGCCAGAGGCTTTCCATTACTGAAAGTGTCCCTACCCCTGCCACTCCAACCCCGGGCCACCAGCATTAAGATGAAAAATTAGACTAAATATTTTCACTGATAGTCACTGTTGGTCTCACAACGATCAAAATTAATAGAGAGAAACCAAAAATTTTTTAAAAACCTAACTTAAAGCATGCCCAATAAAACTATCAACTTTTTTTCCCTGAAACTAGACAAATTGATTCCAAAGTTCATATGGGGGGAAAAAATAGCAAGAATAGTCAGTAAACCGAAAAAAAAAAAAGTAAAAGCAATGAAAGAAGGGTAGCTTTATCAGATATTAAAACATCGTAAAGCCTCAATAATTAAAATGGTATGATATTGGTGTATGAAAAGAAACACATACCAACAGAGCAGAAGGAAAACTTCAGAAATAGATCCAAAAATGTATAGGAATTTAGTATATGATGAAGGGAGCCTTTCAAGTCAGGGAATAAAGATGGATGTTTTAATCACTGTTGTTGGTTCAACTGGATAACAACGTAGAGGGAAAAAAAGTAGGATCCATACCTCACAGCTATACCAGGATATATTCTAGTTGGATAAAAGATTTAAATGCTAAAAAACAAAAAAACAACCCATCAAAGTGCTAAAAAGACCTGGAAAGATTACTTTACAACCTGGGAGTGGGAATGATCTTTATAACTATGATTCAAAATCCAAAAGCCATAGGAAGGGAGATTTATAAATTTAACTAAATAAAACAGAAAATTTCTACATGGTAAAACACCACCACCAAATCACCTTAAAAATCAAAAGACAAAGAACAAATTGGAGAAAAAAATATCTGCAATTGGCATCATAGTCAAAGGACTATATTTCTTTAATATTATATATTTCTTTAGCAATTCATAGAAAATAATAACCCTAAAAGAAAAGTGAGCAAAAATACATGATCTGATAATTCAAAGATAAGTAAATGTGCATGATCTGACCTTTAAACATTTGATATGTTCAACCTCACTCATAATAAAAGAAATACGAATTAAAACCGCAGTCACATACTGCGTTTCATGTTTCAGAAGGGCAAATTGCAAAGTCTGACTACACTCTCTGTTAGGCAGGCTACGGGAAAATAAGCACACTCTTGCACTCTTGGTGGGAATGTAAGTGGTATAACTTCTATGGAGGACAATTTAGCAATACCTATCAAAATTACCAATGCATATATCCTTTGACCCAACAATTCCACATTTAGGAATTTATCCCACAAATATGCTTGCTCATACATGAAATGTATACCAGGTTATTCATTATACCATTATTTATAAGGGTAGACAATTGGGAACATAAATGTTAATCATCAGGGGAACTGAATAAATAAACCATAAATCATGGTATATGCATACAATGGAATTCTATGCAGGTAAAAAAAGAATGAGGACTCTCTCAATATACTTTTATATATTTTATTAACTTTTGCTTAAAAGGGTGAAAATATGATCTATATTTATATTATATATTCATAAGTAACTTTAGAAGGATACATAAAAACTAACAACAGTGGTTACCTGCAGGGGGAGGGTCAGAAACTAGGTAGATGGAGAACAAAGATGGGAGCATTTTTACTAGGATATTTTGAATTATAAATAATCTATATTTAAAAACTAAATTAAATTTTTCAAAAAAAATTATTAATTATCTATTATATAGAAGATTACATTTCTAAGTATTAGGAAAATAGAAATGTCATAAAGGACATCTAAATGTCCTTGAGAAGAGCACAGTTGATCTACTAGAATGCCTGTATAAGAAACAACATGAAAATTATCAAAAAGTAAAATACTATGGAACAAACTGAAAACATACACCCTGAGGAAATGTGAAGAAAAGAAGAAATCTGGGTAGATTCCTAGAAGAGGTTAAGTTAGAGACTTCACCATAAAGGAGGCAGAAGACGTGGGTTTGCTGAAAGAGGGAGAAGAAAGTAGCATGGTTAACAGTATGAAGTGAACCTCAGTAAACTGAGTACAGAAAATGACTGGCAAAATTTTTTGGCCTGAATGGGAATGGCAATGTATCACAGCTATCTTCAGAAGCCATTGTGGGTCCTGGAATGGTCGCCTAGTAAAGAAGACAAGTAGGAACTCCATCTTTCCCCCTGACACAACGATAGCACTATTTCTAAATAAATAGTGTGATTCTTATATGGGTGGAAAATGTAGCAAGATAAGATCAAGTGGAGACTTTGCACTGAATTAAAAATGGCAAGATAGAAAGATAATTTTGTACATTTGATACCCATTTTTAAAGAAATTAATCCTTTTGACTGAAGTCTATATTTCTAGTTGATTAAAGTATTTCGGATTTCACAGGGAAAAAACTCACTTTTTCCTTTTCTTCATTTTGTAGAGTTTGAAAATTTTGCGAAACATGAAAAAGAGTAAGTTTCTTTTACTTATTTTTAGAATACACATACCACTTTCAATATTATGTAATTTTTCCTTATATAACCACTCTGAAAAAATGAACAATATTATTCCTAAACAGAACCTTGTTAGCGTCCTATGTATCAGAACAATCACCCCTAGGCCTTGTACTCTGCTAGGTTCCACAATGCTAATACTGGATAGGGAGTAAGGGGAAAGAAAGTTTCTGTTTGATACACAGGAATAATAGTATGATGTTTGGCACTTTCTACCCATGCTAAGATGCTGTCATACAAGTGTGTTATTTAAAATTCCCAGCAGTCTAACCTCTGATGTACTTTCTTTGAAAGTAGTCATAGCAAAGCATATTGTGAAACAAATGTGTTGATTTAATGAAATAAGCAAAGTATTGACACATTTCCATTTTTACCAAGTATTATTAGCAATAAAAGTCTGTTGCTTACTGTTTTTCCTATATTGTAATGAAAACAAAACCCAGACTCCTGAAACTGTGGGAAACTGATTATCTTAGAAATCCTATTTACAACTACAAAGTATATAAAATGTGGTGGTATATTTTTTACAAATTTGATCCATTGGGTTAGTCATCAAGGACCAAACAGCTATTTGATACTATACTGGTATTGTAGGGAGGGACAAAGAGCACTGAGAAAACTTGATTTAAGGTATAATCTAAGTAAGAAAGTTTATAGCTGAATCTTACTCTTTTCACTCTATCTCCCTGTCCATGAACTTGTGCTAGTCTGCTTTCATTGCCACCACACCTGATCTCTGAAGTGAACTGATTTCTTACCTATGATGGGCTAAAGCATGACTGGAAAATATACTCTTTCCTCTAAAGTCAGTCAAAAGAGAATTTAAACACTGCAAGAGGAAATTATAGTATATAACATAAGAAATAAAACAGCTAAAAGCAAAGAAATGAGTGACTTGAATAGCTAGCCAAAGATTGATTTGATCAGCTTAGCTTATGAAACACCCAGTTTTCTTTTTTTTTTCAAATTATTTATTTATTTTTGGCTGCGTTGGGTCTTCGTTGCTGCACGCAGGCTTTCTCAAGTTGCGGCCAGCGGGGGCTACTCTTGGTTGCGGTGCTTAGGTTTCTCATTGCAGTGGCTTCTCTTGTTGCGGAGAACAGGCTCTAGGTGCGTGGGCTTCAGTAGTTGTGGCGCACGGGCTTAGTTGCTCCTCAGCATGTGGGATCTTCCCGGACCAGGGATGGAACCCGTGTCCCCTGCATTGGCAGGTGGATTCTTAACCACTGCACCATCAGGGAAGTCCCTACAGTTTTCTTTCTCTAAAAAAAAAGCAGAAAACAAACCCAAAAAACTTTCTTTCTCTAGCTCCAACCCTGTCTTGGGGATATCAAACAAAGATACAGAAACTTCAGGTAGATTTAGGTTGGCATAGATGTGAGATACGGTATGACTGTCTGAGACTCTGAGTCTTATTTCTAAGTAAGAGCTCCCAGGTCATTCTCTGGATTTATGCTAATTTCTATTTCTCAGTTGCCTTCACCCTCTGGTCTTTTGTCCTTAAATTAAGAACAAAATCTGGCCCCCAAAATTGATCCTGAAGCTTTAGACTTATCTGCCTTTATTTGCCTGTGTTCTCTTCCCCTTCTAGATGGTCCATGCCTCCTGAGTTCTATATGTTCTCCCTTTAGCTTGGATGCCTTACTGGTCCTACTTTTAACGAAATTAGGATTCTTCACCTGTTGTTTTAAGTTAGCATCTAAGCCTGGTGTCAGGCTCTTTCTTTCATTCATTCATTCAATGAATATTTGTTGAGTGCCTCCTATGTGCCAGGCATTCTGCAAGGCACTGGGTATGTGATGGTGAACAGAACAGTGTGAATTTGGTGTGTTGTAGGAACTCAAAGGAAGCCATCATAGCTGCAGGGTATTAAGAGGAGAAAGGAGTAAGGTGTGTCCAAAAGATGGTAGAGATGAGAGGTAGTTAGATCCTTATGGGTCATGTTAATGACCCAATGGGAAGTCACAGAAGAGTTTTAGACAGAGATGTTACATGATCTGTCTTTTGAAAAGATCATTCTGGCTGCTGGTGACAAGAGTTGAAGCTGTCAGCTATGACACCTGATGCCTACTTTTGGTGGGAAACTTTAGCTGCTAGGAAATCCTTCACTTGCAAGTGACAGAAAACCCAACTTAAGCTAGCTTAAGCAGAAAAGGGGAATTTATTGGCTTATGACCAAGAGTTCAAATGATGTAATTAGGGCCTAATCTCTAATTCCATATCTCCCAACTTTGTTTCACTCTGTTAGCTCACTCATAGGCAGGCTTTTACCATGTGATTTCAGGCTTATGATGAAAAAAATGAGCTCTTTCCTGGTTGCTCAAGCAACAGCCTGATTGATGACTAGTGTTGATTGGGCCTGATTGTCTTGGCCAAACCTAAACCAATTATTGCCAGTATATTTAATGCTTGGATTAAGAGGATAGTGTCATACCTAACATTCAACAATTGTTACATGTGGACGGTGACCAATAAGGAATGAGGTCAGACCTAAACAACTGGTGTGACCATGGCAAAGTACCAACTGACAGCCCTAGTCATAGGTCAGCTCCTTCATCTAAGGGTTGAATGAGCTCCACGAGAAGTATGGGAACTGAACATTGGAGAGGGGTGGTTTCTTAAAGGAAAATTCAAGTTCTATTATCAGAAGAAGGAATTAATGCTGAGCAGGCAGCATAAAAGTATCTATAACAAGCTAGATGCAGAATAGTAGTTCACTATACATACATGCAAAATCTTTGTCTCCAGTTATAAAAAATCAGTATTTCCTTTTGGGACAATTGTTTTCTTTCTGAAGGATGTATATACCTCTCAGCTCATGTGCAGTATAGAGATGATTGCTATCTCCTGAACTTTCTCACCTTCACCCACTTGTTTTCCATGTCTCTATCATCGGTGGCTAGCCCAATGCTTGCCACGTAGTAGGTATTCAATAAATATATATTTTAACTGAATCTGATTGAAATTCATGATTTACTCTAGTGATTCATACTCAAGTAGCTCCAGGAAGGGGGAGGTCTTTCTAGAATCTTAGTATTAGGTATGTGTGTACAAACATATATGCAGTCCTCACACTACATTCTGAAAATGACGAGAACAAAAAAAAGGTGAATATTTAGTAATTTCTCCCCGATTATGTACTGTTTCTTAGAAAGTTTATACAAGCCTGAAATTATCCTTTTTTGCTGCTACACAGTGCTTGTGCAAAATATGGACCATGTTTTCACTGGATTGTTTTCAGAATTGGGCGGATACTGATGCATGAATATATTAAGGTGCTGGGAAGAGAAATATATTTTAAAGTCTGCCTATAGGTAGCTAAAATAGCAAAATAAAGCAACATAACAGTGCTTTTGGGGAGATTCTGGGCCTAACTAGAATCATCCATAATGGGAAAAAAGTAGGCTGGAAAGTGAAGAAAGATATTCCAGGCGTAGAGGATGGTGGAAGAAGAATCACAGACTTGCCACGGTTGAGCTAATGTGGAGAACAAATTATTTAAAAGTGTTCTTAAGAGCGATCAGAGTGCAAAGTAAGATGCAGTTGAAAGGCAAATTGTAAATCCCAGAAAAAGTTGATTCACAATAAAATGGATTGTATTCCTGAATCCTTTGGTGATTCTTTCTAGTGTTGGGTTTATTATACAAACAATCTGTTTGCAAAGAAAAGAAAACTTAAAAAAAAAATACGCACACAAAAATGAGAAAATTATAGTGTCAACCCATTTGTAAACATCTATATTTTGTTACATTTGATAGTGATATGTAATCTGGAAGTATTAATTAATTTGGAGGAAATGTGTAATCTCAACAATTATGTGGTCTGAGTCTGTATCCATTCTTTCCCTTACATTTTTTTCTTTTGATTCTAGGTATCTGTAATTCTTCCCCATCAAACAAGCCTGCAGACTCTGTTCAGTCAAATAACTCCAGCTCCTTTTTGAATTTTGGTATGTGTGTTACTTCCCAGCAGAGTTAAAAAAAATTTATCTTAATTATTCATTTATAGTATAAGAAATACAACTTTAATATGATTTGAGTTTGCATGTATAAGTCCTTATGTTTATATTCTTTTTCATGCCATTTATCTTTTTATTTTTGACCTCAGCTAACTCTTACATCTTACATAGGCCTGAATTGCCTAGCATATATGGAAAATAAAACTAGGTACCAAATGATCATGTTGGCATGTAGTAAATGAATGTGAAAGCCAAATGAATAAATTCTGAAATGCCATAATACTCTAGTTCATATCTAAGCAAAGTTATAAAAAAATATACAAGTGTGATGAAAAGAACAGAAGATGCTGCTATCTAATCTTGTGTAACTCATGCAACATTAGGCGCCGAAGCACAATTCTGACAGTTTAAAGGAACTGTTTGCCCAATTGCTCTTTAGTATAAGCTATAAATTTAAAATAATTTTATATTAAGCATTCTATTATTCTATATAACATAAATTCATGATACTATTTAAGGTAGTATTATGTATACTATAATTTTTGTAAGGAGTATAGCAAATAATGTAGGATATTACTACTAAAAATTATTATTAACCAAAAAGCAGACCCCCTGAAAAGGTCTGGGGGACCTCCAGTGGTCCCAGGGACCACATCCTGAGAACTGTTGCTCTATGGTATTGTCCTTATCTGAATGATCAGAATTGTTGCTGCCACATTCAGACTGCAGGTGGCAAGAAGATGAGAGAAAAATGTGGAAGAGGTGTGGCCTCCTTTTCTGGTCTTAAGGCACTGGCCTGGAAGAGGCAACATTATGCCGGCTCACATTCCCTTGAAAAGAACTTATACATGTGCTATATCCAAACTGTAAAAGACACTGGGAAATGCAATAATGCTGGGCAGACAGTTTCCCATATACTATTCTATTCCTGAAGAAGAAGCAAGGAAAAATTTTAGTGAACAGGTAGCAATCTCTGACACAATTGGGGTCATGGTTCCTATCTCACCGTGGCAAAGTATTCAACTAGACTCTCTGGATCTGTTTCTTGGGCTTTAAAATTTTTACTTGGATTACATTAACTCTAAGGTTTAAAATGTTATAATTAGAAAAAAGTTATTATTCTTATGAAATCATTTAGTTAAAAAGTTCATGTAGAATATTATATAACCTATGAAAAAAGCACCAAACTTTACCTGGAACACAAATGTTCCTTGCTTCCTTCTTTTCTCTCAGTCAGAGACACCACCTGAATAACTCATGGCCCATCCAACTTTACAACAGTCTGGGATATGATACGAGGATAAAATATTATACAGCTGCCTCCATGTTGTTTCTTCTCAAAGTTGAACATTTTACCTACTTAAAAAGCAGCACTTAATTTTTTCATTGGTTCTCTTTTATAAAAGAGGCATTATAAGGGTATTTTACTCAAAAAGTACTTAAATTTGAATGAAAAAATTTTGTGGTTTATAAACATTTTTATTTTTCCTGAATTGCCCTACATGCAAAAAAGGTAGCTCACTACTGTTCTGAACTATTGAGTAATGATCAGTGAAAAACACTGAATGTAGCTATTCCTCAAATTTCAGATACCTAGTACTTATGTCTCATGTTCTTACTTCTCAGTCCACTTCGGTTACAATCAAGCTATCTGGACTGAATGAATAATTTTGTGACTATTGTGTGAAACTATTGAACCTGGAATATATTTCCTTCTATCTTCTTACTGACCACTCAGAGGAGTGAAATGTGCAGGAACTAGGCTGTGTGCCCCCTCCCCCTAATTTTTTTTTTTTTTTACCACCACTATTAATAAATTTTAGTGGATTTCTTGTTTTTAATCTTCTTTTCATTCCCTCTTCCCTAATCTCCTTGTCTTCCAGTTCTGGCATAGTTTTTGGTGGTTCAGATTTAGGCAGTACTTGAGTAGTTACTATGTGCCAGGCATTGAGCTGGGTGCTTTAACAAATATCTGATCATTTTCATCAGTTCTATAAGGTATATAATTCCCACAATTTTATAAGATGATGAAATTAATCATCTTTGAGTTTTCCATTCTCTGTTTTCCCTTTGTATTTCGATTCTTTCATTGCTCAATTTGAGCCCTTAAAGTTGCTAAGTGTAAGAGTACCTTGAAAATATATCGCTATCAAAGAAAAGTCATATGTTGCTAAAGTGATTAAGAACCTACGTCATCAACCTGCATATATTCTGAAGGCATCCAGAAATAGCCTTCATTGGTTATGCAAAATTTCCTCATCCTCCTTCTGTGTGTGTGGGGGGCGGGGAGTGGGGCCTGGAGGGGAGTGTTTGAAGAGAGAGAAGAATAAAAATAATTAACCACTTAGTTTTATTATTAGTTTTTCAGGATTGTTTAATACTTTATTTTTTTCTAATCTTTTCAAACATAATCTCTGAGTAAATTGAGGGCTTTCTGGGTCAAAGTAGAAGTACAACTGAATTTAATACAATAATTTTCTAAAGCAATAGCGGTTATTTTTCTGAAATTTAAATTCCCCAGTTTTGTTTTTCTGACGAATGGGTGGTGGGTGAAAAGACATAGATAAAGGATATTATTAAACAACCCCCCCCCAACAATCAGATTAAAAAATGGGCAAAGGAGTTGAATAGACATTTTTCCAGAGAAGATATATAAATGGTCAACAGGCACATGAAAGGATGCTTGACATCAGTAATCATAAGGGAAACGCAAACCAAACCCACGAGATATCACATCATACCTATTAGAATGGCCATTATCAAAAAGACAAGAGACAAGTGTTGGTGAGGCTATGGAGAAAGGGGAGCCTTGTGTACTGTGGTGGAAATATAAATTGGTACAATCGCTATGGAAAACGGTCTGGAAGTTCCTCAAAAAATTAAAGATAGAACTACCATATGATCCAGCAATCCCACTTCCGAATATATATCTGAAGGAAATGAAATTATCTCAGAAGAGATATTTGCACCCCATGTTCATTCCAGCATTATTTACAATAGCCAATTCATGGAAACAACCTATGTGTCCACTGACAGATGAATGGGTAGAAAAGATGTGAGAGATATATGTATACGTTTGACCCTTGAACAACACATGAGGTTAGCGGTGCCAACCCCCTGCACAGTGAAAAATCCTCGTAGAGTCGTACCAGTCCTACGGGGGATTGGTCCCAGGACCCCCGTGGATACTAAAATCGAAGGATGCTCAAGTCCTTTACATAAAATGTCTTAGTATTTGCATATAACCTACCTACATCTTCCTGTTTACTCTAAATCATCTCTAGATTACTTATAATACCCAGTATAATGTAAATGCTATATAAATAGTTGCTGGTGTGTGGCAAATTTAAGTTTTGCTTTTTGGAACTTTTTGGAAATTTTTTCTCGAATATTTTTGATCCACTCTTGGTTGAATCTGCAGATGTGGAATCTGTGGATGCAGAATCTGAGGATAGGGAGGGCTGACTCTACATATACATACATGACTGTCTGAATTATTATGTATATGACTATATATATATGAATATTATTCATTCACAAAAAAGAAGGAAATCTTGCCTTTTGTGACAACATGGATGTACCTTGGGGGAACTACCCTAAGTGAAATAAATCAGACAGAGAAAGACAAATACTATATGTTCTCACTTACATGTGGAATCTAAAGAAGCTTAGCTCATAGAAATAGAGTAGAATGGTGGTTGACAGGGGCTGGGAGGTGGGGGAAATGGGGAAATGTTGGGCAAAGGGTACAAACTTCCAGTTATAAGATGAATAAATTCTAGAGAGCTAATGTACAGCATGGCAAATATAATTAACAGTACTGTATTATATACTTGAAAGCTGTTAAAAGTAAAATCTTATACTGAAAAGAAAAATCTTAAAAAATCACCACACAGACTAGTAGACAATTATGTGAGGGGATGTAGGTATTAACTAACCTTAATGTGGTAATCATTTCACGATATATACATGTATCAAATCATCATGCTGTACACCTTAAACTTACATGTCACATGTAAACAAACATATGTCAATAATATTTTGATAAACCTGGGGAAAAAGAATACTATATGCTGAATTACCAAAGGCTATTACAATCATCTAATTATTACCATTATTAAATTTGTAAGTGTTCTACAAATTTAAAATGTTATTAGTATTCTATTGTTATCATTTAAGCACTAACATAATTACTAGAATGCTTTTACAAAAAAATTACTAAATTGATCAAAGATGCTGTCTAACCTTTTAGAAAAAAATCCATGTATTTGCACATATTATAATACACTCTAAAATCCAAGTGTTCATTTCTGTATAAGAAATCTTTCTTTTTTCATTCAATTTTATTTTTGTTCCCAGGTTTTGCAAATCGTTTTTCAAAACCCAAAGGACCAAGGAACCCACCATCAACTTGGAATATTTAACACAACTTTGGAAAATCAGCCGCAAGTGAATCTGCAAATGAAACTACTAGAATACTGCTAGCTAGAATAAGTGCTGTATATTCATAATATCTACCATGAAGATACGGTAATGTGTTAATAGCTTTTAAAAGCAATATGCAAATAAATGTCAGAAGTTTTACATTTTCATCTCATTTACACTGGGTTGGAAAGCACAAATAGGAGTTTGTCATTTAAGCTATGTATAGAGAATGCTGTATGAGAAACTTTTACAATGGACTTATTTTTCATTTTTGGAAGTTATTTTTAGTCTACTTTACTTTCCTACATAAATATAAACTTTAAAAGATTTGTAAAAATTGGATCTCAATTAAATGTCTATATTGTCAGAAGTTACCATAAAAAATGTTTTGGAAAATCTTACCTTGTGGTTATAGTACAAAATTATTGCTTGTGACAATGACTATTCCCTGGGAATTATTTTTGCCTAAATGGAGTATACATCTTTCCAAGTGTTGTGGGAAACAAGAGTAGTAAGAAAAAGAAGTTATATTTAAAGAGAATACAATATATATGTAATGACAGTAATCAGTTTTTCGTTTGGATATACCAAATAACAAGATGTTCAAGCACATTCCTGACAAGCTTTAGCCAATGTTATTCAGTTACCAAATCTAGAAGAATAATCAACAAAGTAGCTATCTTTTGGTGGCAGTTTTTTTCATTTCAAAGGTCCTATATAAACATGTACAATTTATATCCAACTAACTAGAGGTACTACTAGTTAAAAATTTTTTTCTATATGAATATGGATCTGCCTTATCTTAAAGTTGATCTTTCAAATCTAATTTTATGTAACAAATAAGTTAGTGGGTAATTATTACAAAGGATTTCTCTGACTTATCCTAATGACTTCACTTAAAGAGTTCATAACTTTCTAAAAAATGAAATACTTAAACAGCATTTGTTCTTCAATATTTTTCATTAGGAATCCCAATGAAGGCACACACTGGATGAAATATTACCTGTTTATTGTAGTGTAGTGTATACAAGAAGTGTTCAATAAACTTTTTGGTTTTTAAACTAACTTTATAGTGTTCATCGAGCTGAGTACTTTTCCAGGCACTAGTGCCATTAAACCACAGAGATTTTATCTGAGTACTTTATTGTAATCAATTATTTCCAAATATCTTTACCAAGGCGGTAAAATGTAAAGTGACGATCAAATTGTAAATAAATTTCTGGGCGGAAACCTTGGTGAGTAGTGACGATTTCTGGAGTGTTCTCTGGTAGACACACTTCTCAAATTTATGCAATCGTATACTTACGATTTGAAAAAAATCTTATTAAGAAATTTCAAAACATGCTTTTCCATCTAGAATTTTCCCGTAATTGTAGGGAAGGATTCAAAATAATGGATAAACTACATTTCCAGGCACTAGAGGGGATGTGGCTCGACGGCGAGGTGGGCGGCGCTCACCAGGCTCCCAGGCAGTTCTTGCACCTGCCTTGTCGCGCCTATACTTGTAACCATAGCAATCAGTGGCCAGGAAGAGGTTCAGAAATGTCTGATTTGCAGCTCCGTTCGATTTTAAAGCAAAATCGCCCTCATATGACATATTACCAAGTTCCTTTTTCCTCTGCATCTCATCGTTTGTCCAGGGGTAAAAGGCCGGGGATTCTTTTACCTCACAAAGGTTATGAGAGGAATAGGAAATTGAAAAGTAACTATGGAGACCACTTCCTCCGTGTAAAATGACGAAGGGGCACACGGAGACGATAATGGGAACGCGCCGACAGACTGAAAGCCATTAACATTGTTTCGGCCGTTAAGGCGGTTGGCGGCAACTCTCCGCCCAGCGGCGGTTGCGTCGCAGCCCGAAGCGTGACTCGGCGCACGCTCCCTTTCGGCTCCTCCGCTCACCGAGCCAGCGACGCGGCGGGGGCGCGGAGAACTACCGCTCCCGTGAGGCTCTGCGCGGCCCAGAGTGCTTTACAATAGAGCTCGGTTGGAGGGCCCTGCGGAGAAGCTCCGGGAAGTACTGCTTCCGGCCATGTTCAGCTCTGGACGAAGAATGGCCGAGAAGTGGAGAGTGGGGGAGAGACTCCAATGCCCAGCGGGCCGTGCGCGGGCGGCGCTTGCGCGGTACGCGGACGGGGGGGCGGTCGGGCCATTTAAATGTGTGTTTGTGGGTGAAATGGCTGCGCAGGTCGGAGCGGTCCGCATAGTACGGGCGGTGGCGGCGCAGGAGGAGCCGGACAAAGAGGGAAAGGAGAAACCCCACGCTGGGGTCTCGCCGCGGGGAGTGAAGCGGCAGCGCCGAGCGAGCAGTGGGGGGTCTCAGGAGAAGCGGGGGCGGCCAAGCCAGGACCCCCCTCTCGCTCCCCCTCACCGGCGGCGTCGCAGCCGCCAACATCCCGGGCCGCTGCCGCCAACGAATGCAGCCCCAACCGTCCCAGGCCCTGTTGAGCCTCTGCTCCTGCCGCCTCCGCCGCCACCTTCGCTGGCACCCGCCGGGCCCGCTGTCGCTGCCCCGCTCCCGGCCCCGGGCACTTCGGCCCTCTTCACCTTCTCGCCCCTGACGGTGAGCGCGGCCGGGCCCAAGCATAAGGGCCACAAGGAGCGGCACAAGCACCATCACCACCGCGGCTCTGATGGTGACCCCGGCTCCTGCGTTCCGGGAGAGCTCAAGCACAAGGACAAGCAGGAAAACGGCGAGAGGACTGGAGGGGTGCCTCTAATCAAGGCCCCCAAGAGAGGTGAGAGCAGCCGAACTGCCCCGAGCTTGGGCTCTATCTAGGTCTCTCTCTGTTGCGATATCCCGCCCCTTTAGCCCTGAAAGACTCCAGCTCCCTGCTTACCTCCTGCTGCTCTACTCCCCTAAGCCCACTGGGGTGGATCCTGGATTTCAAACCGTTGACACCGTCTGACCTACTTGAAGCTTCTCGCTTCGAGGCCGAGCTGTCAGTTACTAACCCCCTTACCAGTCCCCCCTCCCCGAGCCTTTACCGACGTTTGTTTTCAAATTCGCCAGGGTTTCCGCGCCGCGCGGTCCTTGGCGTGGGATTAGTAGGTGGGGTATTGAAAACTGTCTAAAGTAAAGGCTTGTCGCTGAAATCCCTTTTTTCCTTGTTTTCCTTGATGGAAAGCTTGAATATTCACTCTGCTCCACAATATTCACGAGTATGGTTTGGGACTTTAAGGAGTTTGAATTTGTACCGAGATTAGCTCGACTCACTGGTTGCCTTAGCTTCTGCAAGGTGAGATATCAAACGCAGTTTATCTTGGTTCTTTTTTTATGTGGAAGTAAAACTCATTTTTAATTTTCATATGAAATCTTAATTTTCAGAAAAGGGATGGGGAAGGTTTTCTCTCCCCTTTGATCCTAGAAAATAGGACCAACCAAGCCTCTGAAAAGTTGAGTAGGAGATAGTAGAGACAAGAATTCCAGTTGCTGTTTTATCTACCCGGTGCAACAGATTGAGAATTTATTTATTTCCAATAAACTCACTAAAATCAAGAATATTTAGCCCAGAAAATGTAGGACTGAGTGTGGGTTCTAGAGAAGTTAGGTTGACCAAAATTGCTGTTTTCCTATTCCCAAGTACCTGTAGCATTTATTTACTTTCTCTTTAGAAGAAGGGTATGGGGGGTGGGGAGGGATAAGAATTTTGATTATGCCATGTGTTTGTACTTTGTATATGATTTTATATAATTTGTTAGAGTTGTCTCAAGAAGAGTTTAAAATACTTCTATGTTTCTTAGTACTGGGGCAGTTATTACGTGTTAATGAACTAGTCTTTCAATCTCAAGTTTGGTGAGTCTTGGATTTCTTCCACATATTTGGTCTTAACCTAGGGCTAATTAATTCGTGTGTGTGTGTGTGTGTGTGTGTGTGTGTGTGGTGCTACTTCCAGATAGTGCAGTTTGTTGCAAATAATTGCTCAGTAAGTTTTTATTGAATTGAACTAAATCTTTCTTCCTTTGGTGGTATCCAAGTCTTATCCTCAGGAGTAGAATTTGTGCCAAACTGACAGGAATGCCAATTTCCACCACTAATATGCAGTGATCTTGCTCTCTTTTATTTGTGCCTTTATTTCTCACCTTCTCATTTCATGTGTGTATGTGTTTTTGTGTGTTTCAACTGTACAGAGCTAGAGGGAATCTTAGAGATCATCCAAGTCAAATTTGTATTGTTGAAGAGTGAAAACTGGGGCCTAGAGTAGTGAAGAGACTTGTCTAGTCACAGTTAATTAGTAACAGGTACCAAAAAAAAAAAAAAAAGAATCATTGACATAATAGGGAGTAGAACCCAGGTCTCCTGAATCCGAGTTCAAGCTTCATCCTCCAGCTTCATGATGTTGCTTTCTCTGTTTGCTATTCACTTTTTCCACTTCTTTGCTTATCTTTTCCCTGTGCCTTGGCATCAGAGTGGCAGTAGCCAGTCCCATTAAGAATTTCTGACCTAGCCCCCTTTTATGGGAGGATAGCGGCAAATACATGTATAATAATTCATAACACAGTGTGCGTCTCTGAAAATTGCAGAGGCCATGTCTTTAAAAAACGAACAAAAAAAAACTTTTAACCCAGTGCTGCCTGACAGAACTTTTCTACGATGATGAACATGTTTTCTATAAATGTGTTGTCCAGTATGGTAGCCATTAGTCATATGTGGCCCTTGAACAAATCTTGAAGACTTGAAATGTGGCTAGTGTGACTGAGGAACTGAATTTTTAATTTTATTTCTAATTAATTTATAATTAAATAGTTCTTCTGGCTCTTGGCTACCACATTGGACAGTGTAGTCCAAGCATTTGTGGTTTGCTAGTATGTGAAGGAGGAAAGTGGGTTAAGATTAGCTCATTTAAACATTTTAACTTTTTAAAAAATTGAGATATAATTGACACATAATATTATATTATTTTTAAGTGTATGAAGTGATGATTCAGTATTTGTGTATATTGCAAAATGATCACCACAGTAACTCCAGTTTAAACATTTTGACTTTTGAATGAGAGACTGTTGGATTATATATTCTGGAGGGAAAGATTCCCTTGCCAAATATGTTGGGGAAAAAACAATACAGTAGCCTCCTAGCTATATGACACACACTGGCATTCTGAAAGTTCTGAGAATCTTACAGAAAATAAACTGGTTTAACCTTTGTTTAATCCATGCTTTTGCACTACACTTTGATGGATACCTTTTGTTTTTCCACTAAATATCTTTATACTTGTTATAGTGATGTGCTGGAGGCATGCCTCTGGAGTCAGTCTGAGTTTAAATCATGGCTCTACCACTTACTGTGTGACCATGGACAAATTACTTTAAGCTCCCTCAGTTTCAGTTTTCCTGTCTGTAAAATGGGGTTGTGGTATTTCTTTTATAAGATTGTTTGTGGCTTAAGTGAGACAATATGTGGAAAGCACTTAAGTGTCTGGCTGTTATTAGGTACTGTTAAAACTGCTTTTTGTTATTTTATCATGCTTGATCCTTGAAACAACTCTAAGATTAATAAGGAGAGTGACTAGACCCTTGTTATTTACAGAACTATGTCTTCCCTTCCCTTATCCGCAGGTTTTCAGAAACTCTTTTAACTTTTTATTTTGAGATAATTATATATTCACAGGAAATGGCAAAAATAGTACAGGGAGGTCTTTACCCTTCACTAATTTCCTCCAAAGGTTACATGTTACATAACTATTGTATAATATCAACACCAGAAAATTAACAAATTAACATTGGTACAATGGTGTGTGTATAATTTTGTGCCATTTTAACACCTGTAGATTAGTTTAACTACCACTGCAGTCAAGGTACACAACTATTCCATCACCACAAAGATCCCCCTTGTGCTATCTCTTTGTAATCTTAGAACTTCCTGTGTCTCCCCACCTTCCCCAACCCCTAGAAACCACTAATTTGTTCTCCAACCCATAATTTAGTTATTCTGAGGATGTTACATAAATGGAATATATATGGTATGTGATCTTTTGAGATTTTTTCCCACTCAGCATGTCCTTGAGATCTATTCAAGTTGTATGTATCAATAGCTCATTTTTTTTCATTACTGAGTAGTGTTCTATGGTATGGATATACCACAGTTTAGTCACCTGTTGAAGGACATTTTGGTTGTTTCCAATTTGGCCATTATGAATAAAGCTTCTATGAACGTTCATGTTCAGGTTTTTGTGTGGATGTAAATTTTCATTTTTCTGTGAATGCAATTGCTGGGTCATGTCGTTAAGTACATGTTTTGTTTGTGTTTTTGTTTTTTTGTTTTTGGAAGATATCGCCAAACTATTTTCTGGAATATCTGTACCACTTTATATTCCCACCAGCAATGTAGGAGAGATCCACTTTCTCCACATCCTTGCCAGTGTCTGATATTGTTACTATTTTTATTTTATCTGTTTTAATAATGTGTAATGATACCTCATCGTGGACTTAAGTTGCATCTCCCCAATGGCTAGTGATACTTAACATCTTTTCATGCCATCATTTGCTGTCCATATAGTCTCATCAGTAAAATGTCTCTTTAGTTTTTTGCCCATTTTCTAATTGAATTGTTTGGTTTTTTACTATTGAGTTTTGAGAATTCTTGATATATTACAGATGTGTATATTCTTTATCAGAATAATGGTTTACAAACATTTTCTCCCACTCTGTTGTTTGTCTTTCCATCCTCTTAACAGGGTCTTTCAGAGAGCAAACATTTTAAATTTTGTTAAAGACTAATTTGTTGATTTTCTTTTATAGATTATGCTTTTGGTGTCATGTCTGAGTTCCCAAGACCTAGGTCCCAAAGATTTTCTCCTGTTGTTTTCCCAAAAGTTTTATTTAACTTTAACTTTTACATTTGAATCTCTGATCCATTTGAGTTAATTTTGTATAATGTGTGTGGTTTAGGTTGAGGTTCTTTTTTTTTTTTTTTTGCCTATGATATCCAACTGCTCCAGCACCTTTTGTTGAAAAGACCATCCTTCCTCCATCGAATTACTTTTGTGTCTTTGTCAAAAATCAGTTCCACTGCCTATTTTTGTATAACCTTTGAGCTAAGAATGGTTTTTACATTTTAAATGGTTGGAAAAAACCCATGACATATGAAATAATATGAAATTAAAGTTCAGTGTTCAGAAATAAAGTTTTATTGGGACACCACTCCACTCATTCAATTGTATTGTCTCTGGGAGTTTTTGCACTACAGCAGTATAGACAGTAGTTGGGATAGACGATATGGCCTGCAAAGCTTATGATCTGGCTCTTTGTAGAAGAAGTTTGCCGATCCCTGAGATAGATCATTCAGCTGAGAGACCTGTTCCTGCACACCAGCCCGACAGTACTCAATCCAAATTCATGTATAGGTTAATTATAAATTTTGATTCCAGACATTTGGAGCTGCTCATAAATAGTTGAAACAAAAATTTAATCTGTAAATGCTAAGGTAAACTTGCTTCATATGTAAAATGGGAAGTATAGTGACTTTCGAAGAGCTGAAGTGTCACACTTCAGCTTTTCTAGTTAGTATTTGATAGAACTGAATCTAGAACCCAGTTTTTTTGACTCATGGTCCTGTTGGCTTTTCACTTTCCACTAAGCACATTTACATTGTTAATAAAGAGATACTAAAATATTGTTTGATTCTTGGAAGCATCAGGCTTGAATCTTAATTAAATGATAGTTACCTGTGTCTTTTGAAATCTTAATTTTTTCTGTCCCTCTTATTGCTCATAAAAGCCTAGAACAAACTTCCTCAAAAAAAACTCCATCAAAATAAGTAATGCTTCTTCTTAATTATTCTTGGCTAATAAATTAATGATTTTAGTAGTATTTTAATATTTTTTTTAAAAAGGAAAGGAGGAAGTTGATTTCCATAGCTCTCTTCTCCACTGTCATTAAAATGACAGGATTGCTCTTATATATTCTAGTGAGTCAGCCTTCCTTTCTCACATTTTTCATCTTTGACCAACTGTCCAACTGCTCTCACAGGGAAAGTGTCCCTAAGTCACACAACAAATTGAAATTTTCTGTGATGTCAAAAAGCTATTGGCAGGAATTTTAATTTAGAAATAGTTTATTGTTTTCAGTGGTAGGAGTGGGGAATTATTGGGGGATTATACAGAGAACTGAGATAAACAGATAATCTCATTTATCAGAGCAACACCTTCAGGGACTGATATTTTACTTTACCCGCCTAGAGAGAGGCAAACAGGCTTTTAAGGACATTTTTTGCATAACCTAAATAATGTTATTTTTGTGATTTTGTAAAATTATTGTGTCGTGGGCACTCAGTAAAATATTTGTTGACTGTAGTGATGCTCCATTTATTGGAGGTTCTTCCAAGCCACCTCAAGTCCATTAGTTGTAATTAGATAATTTTAGTTGAACATCTAAGGGGAGTAGATAGAGAAGGCAGAAAGAAGAGTTTTGGAGTCAGGTAAGAGTTTGAATCTAGGTTGTCACCTATTACCTTTGTGACCTAATATAGGTAACATATCTTGTTTCAAGCTCTGTTTTCTTCTCCGTAAAAAGGATTTATATATCTACTTCACTGGTTTGTTTGGAGATTAAAATGAGATAACATACATGATCCCTAGCAGACACTTGATGAATAATAGTCTTCTTCCCTCTTTCAGAGACTTTTCCCCTTTTAATGTGATTCTCTGTGGTCCACCTCATTGTACTCTAGGTTGATAATTTCGAGCTCTAGTTTTTTTTTAAATTAATTAATTAATTTGGCTGCGTCGGGTGTTTCGTTGCGGGGTGTGGGCTTCTCTCCAGTTGTGGCATGCGGGCTTAGTTGCCCCGCAGCATATGGGATCTTAGTTCCCTGACCAGAGATCGATCGAACCTGCGTCCCCTGCATTGGAAGGCGGATTCTTTTCTTTTTTCTTTTTTTAAAAAAATTAATTTATTTATTTTTGGCTGCATTGGGTCTTGGTTGCTGCGTGTGGGCTTTCTCTAGTTGCGGCGAGTGGGGGCTACTCTTCATTGCGGTGCGCGGGCTTCTCATTGCGGTGGCTTCTTGTTGCGGAGCACAGGCTCTAGGCACACAGACTTCAGTAGTTGTGGCACGTGGGCTCAGTAGTTGTGGCTTGTGGGCTCTAGAGCGCAGGCTCGGTAGTTGTGGCACACGGGCCTAGTTGCTCTGTGGCATGTGGGATCTTCCTGGACCAGGGCTTGAACCCGTGTCCCCTGCATTGGCAGGTGGATTGTTAACCACTGCGCCACCAGGGAAGTCCCTGGAAGGCAGATTCTTAACCACTGGACCACCAGGGAAGTCCCTCTAGCTCTAGTTTTGATATCCCAGAATTATTGCCAATTATTTCAAGGAATGTTATCAAATATTATTATTATTAAAATGATAAAAATGGTGAGGGAGGACTTAATTGTGTGTCAAATACTGAGATGAGGGCTTTATGTTCATTGTCTCATTTAATTCTTACAATAACTCTGAAATAGATACTAGCATTAATAACATTTTAGATGGTAAAAGTTTAAGGAGATTTATGAGCTTGCCCAGAGGTCTTAGTGAGTAGTGGAGCTGGGACATTAACCTGGGTGTGTCTAACTGTAAAAGCATCTGCTCTTCAATAACACACTCTACTGCCTCTACAATTAAACTTTTTGGAGTAATAATAGTAGTTAACATGTGTTGAGTATTTGTCATGTTCCGGGACTATTCTAAATACTTTATATGCTTTGTTTCATTTACTCTGCACACTGATTTTTTGAGGAGGTGCTGTTGTTTTCCCCCATTTTACTAATGAGAAACAAGGTACAAAGAAATTAACTTGCAAAAGGTAATACTGCTAGGAAGTGGTAGGACAGGGATTCAAATCTAGCCAATCACTCTTAAACACCATAATTAGAGGGGTGGCAGGTAAAGTAAAGCAGTGTTGTAACTGTACAGTGATTTACTAAAATGATGGCTTCCAGATCTGCAGTTTTTTTTTTTTTTAATTAATTAATTAATTAATTTATTTTTGGCTGTGTTGGGTCTTCGTTTCTGTGCGAGGGCTTTCTCTAGTTGTGGCAAGCGGGGGCCACTCTTCATCGCGGTGAGCGGGCCTCTCACTATCGCGGCCTCTCTTGTTGTGGAGCACAGGCTCCAGACCAGGGCTCGAACCCGTGTCCCCTGCATTAGCAGGCAGATTCTCAACCGCTGCGCCACCAGGGAAACCCCCTGCAGTTTTTTGTTTTTCCTTTTTAGTCAGGATTTCATGTGGAGCTGGAAGAACTTTTTACTTTCAGAAAATAAAACTTTAGCCTTTATTCTTTATTATGATTAATAAAATATAAAAAATTATAATTGTTTTGCTTTTGCTTATCCACCATGATTTTTAGGAATTGAGGATACTACGTATTTTTCAGTTCTAAGCTGTAATTCAAGCATAAAAATGGTGTTAATGAACTAAAGTTTTGTAATGTGGAAAGATAATTTTTTTTTTTCATTAATGAAAGCTTTCAATAGTGATGTTAAATAAATGGTACTATTTAATAGCTGATAATATTAATGGTATTAGCACATATGAGGATTTTATTGATAGTATCATGTATTAATCTATAGTTATAATGACCTTTTTTAAGACAGCCAGCAATTTATCTCTCAAATGTTTGTATCTTTCTCTGTAGAATTACATACTTCTCTTTATATTTAATTTCACAGTTCGATATGTGAAAGCTTTCCTTAATCACAGATACAGTGTATCTTGGCTCTTTTTCTGTAAAAGAGCTGATGTCAATAAATACTCACTTCTGCACTGTAGGGAAATACTCAAAATATTACTTCCTGAATACATTCTCTGGAAAGCTAAAAACACTCTACCAGAAATGGAAAGATTGTGAAGACTTTAGACATTGCTTTTTAAAAAAAATTGATATATAATTGTCATACAACATTATGTAAGTTTAAGGTATACAACATTGATTTGATATATTTATTGCAAAGACTTTCTTTTAAATAACATTTTTAATTCTAGGCAAGACAACCCCAGTATCATTCTCCTAAAGCAACGGTGACTAACTTACTGTAATAACCTTTAACAACTTTGTGTATGTATGCCATTCTCAATTAGTTGCCATCACAATAATTCAAAAATAAATTTTTTGTTTATTCATGGAAATTCATTAGCTAGTGTGATACAAGTAGTCTCAAATTTCTGTATAAACAAAGGCAAGCTTTATCTCAGCCTTAGATAAGAATCAAAATTTGAAAAATAGGATTAGTGAGGAGATTGAAATTTATTTCATATTTTAGACTTTTATGTTGAAATATGAGATTACAATCAATTTAAGGCCCTTTTCATTTCCTTGTGCAGTGTTTTTTTTGAGATGGGCTGTGTTAGACTAATTAAATGGTTCTCATGTAAATGAGTTTTGGAATGAAACCCACAGAGCCTTGGCCATGATAGAAATACCGTTGGTAAGCTGATAGTAGTATAGAAAATGTGTTACAATCAAGGCAGCTCCTTCTTGGTGTTAATTTCAGTGGCAGCTCTAGGTCACAATTCATCTTCTGCATACCAAATACCTCCTCTGAAGCTTAAAATAACCTATCTATTCATAGGTATTTTTTCTTTCTCTTTTTCTTTCTTTTTCTTTGCTTTTTTTTTTTTTTCCCTGTGAAATTGCCAAAACATTTAGCAGAGGGTAGTTAGATGACTATTTTAAAATTGGTCTAACCTTTATATTTAATGGCATTAACATTTAGTTGCTTGGGAGAATTGCCCAAATTACTGATTTGATATATGGGAAAAGTATTTAGATTAATTTTATCTGGTAAGAAATACAAATTACTGTTACTAAGTATTTTAAGAATTCTCAAAGATTTAGTTACATATAAAATAAAAGACTGCTTTTTCTCTTGCCACTTTAAACAATCTAATTACATTATATTTTGGTATATGATTTCAGTTTACCTATAAGTGATGCTTGCAAATGAAGGGCTTTCTTTTTGTTGTTTAAAATCAAATATTAAACAGAATGAAAGTCATTTGGTATCTGTACACTCACTTCAAAGTCTGACTTGTACATTTAAATATTTTCCTTAGAAGGTTTTATAACTTCTGTAATATCTGGTGACTTGGAATGATTTTGTATTGAGTGGTGTAATTTGTCATATATTTACATATTATACCAAGTAAATTCTTTTTTTAAAAAATTTATTTATTTATTTATTTATTTATGGCTGTGTTGGGTCTTCATTTCTCTGCGAGAGCCTTCTCCAGTTGCGGCAAGAAGGGGCCACTCTTCATCGCGGTGCACGGGCCTCTCACTGTCGTGGCCTCTCTTGTTGCGGAGCACAAGCTCCAGACGCGCAGGCTCAGTAGTTGTGGCTCACGGGCCTAGTTGCTCCGCGGCATGTGGGATCCTCCCAGACCAGGGCTCGAACCCGTGTCCCCTGCATTGGCAGGCAGATTCTCAACCACTGCGCCACCAGGGAAGCCCCCAAGTAAATTCTTTACTGTAAAAGTTATTGAACTTGTTCTTCCCAGATGTAGTAATAGGATTAATTGGAGTATCTGTCTTAACACTGGATTACTTGAATCATGTCAGAAGTACTGTTTTTGGGTGGATAAATTCTATACAGTAAATACCACACCAAGCTTGAAGGTTGATCAGGACTATACCTGTTATTTAATCCTGAATATTTCTTGCTGGGACTATTTCCCAACTAGTAAATAAAGATGCCATTCTATTTTGGGTTTATCAATCTGTGATAATCCTTTAAAAATTAAAAGTAATATTTTAAATTATAAAAATAATGTATGTTTATTGTAGAAATTAGAAAATATAGGTAAGCAAAAAAGAAGAAAGCTAGACATTTATAATCCTACCGGCCTAGATAACTAGCATTAATACCTTGGTGTATATTTTCCAGATACTTTTCTGTGTTGTGTGTATACGAAATATATATAGATAAGTCATACTTTTTTCTCTTTAGGTCCTTTGCTTCTCTCTAGAATATTTTTCCCTAGAAAACATGGCTGGCTTTTCTTATTATTTAGGACTCAGCCTAAATATCACCTCCTAAAGAGAGCTTCCCCAGCATCTAGAGTAGCATATTGATACTTTCTCTTTGAAGTCCAACTAGATTATAAGGTCCAAGAGGGTAGGGATCATATCTGTCTCAGTCAACACTGTATCTCTAGTGCTCAGCAGTGTCTCTGGCATATAGTAGGTACTTAATAAGTGTTTGAATGAATATTTAATATTATAAAAATAAGATCAGATTATACATATGTTAGATGCTCTGGAAAGAAAGGGAAGATATATACCTCTGACCTTAGACTGCTTACAGTCTAGAGGAAAGGTGGAAAATTAATGTGTTAATGCTGTAATAGGGGAAGTACAGTATTAAGGAAGCACATAGTAGGAGTAGCTATCCAAATTGGGTGGGAAAGAGTTGTTAGAGAAGGCTTTCTGGAAGCGTGACAATGTAAACATTTCATAGCCTTGTAATTTGTCAGTTCTTTTTACCTATAATATAATTTAGAATGGCTGGGTAGTATTTTATCAGTACGTAAGTACGAGAGTTTAATCCATATTCTGTTTTTAGTCATTTAGGGGATTCCCTAAATAACACTATCGTGAATATCTTTATGTTATCTTTTCTTAGTTATTTTCTTGGGTAATTTTTACTTGGGGGTGGAATTTATGGGACCAAGAATTATAAGTATTTCCAAGGCTTTGGTGCATATTCATTTTGGGGGTACCAAATTGCCCTCCATGAAGGTTGTACCAGTTTATATTTCTAGCAACAGTGTATAAGAATTCCCCCCCACCCCGAATCTTGCCAATTTATTAGGCAAAATGGTGTCTTAACAGCTTAATTTGTCTTTGATTTGCCTATATATATCATAGTAACTTGTAGACAAACAGCAAAATATGGCGAGCTTTAATTTAGATTTTACAATGGTTCCTGAACAGATATTCCATACAGTATGGCATATGTGAAATTATTTAGATATTATCTTTAGTTTTGATTGTAAGTCATACTAAGTTATATGCTTAAATTTGCATTACCTACTTTTTAGCATAATTTTCAATCCAAAATATTTTTGTATTTTAAGATCTTTGTCTCATTCATTTTATAAACATGTAAATTATAGTGGCAAATTCAGAGAAACTGAGAATAGGCTATTTAATTTGAGATTGCATACCTTAAGAAGCTTGTATGTTGACATTAGGCCTAGCAACTAACTTCTTTTTAATTATTGTGGCCAGAAACACCAGATGAAAATGGTAAAACCCAGAGAGCTGATGATTTTGTCTTGAAGAAAATAAAGAAGAAAAAGAAAAAGAAACACCGAGAAGATATGCGAGGAAGACGCCTTAAAATGTACAATAAGGAAGTACAAACCATCTGTGCTGGCCTGACCCGCATCAGTAAGGAAATCCTCACCCAAGGACAAATAAATAGCACTTCAGGAGTTAATAAGGAGTCCTTCAGGTATCTGAAAGATGAACAGCTGTGTCGATTAAATTTGGGCATGCAAGAATATCGGGTACCCCAGGGAGTACAAACACCTTTTATGACTCACCAGGAACATTCTATTCGTAGGAATTTCTTAAAAACAGGTACTAAATTTAGCAACTTTATTCATGAGGAACACCAGTCCAATGGTGGTGCTCTTGTCCTTCATGCTTACATGGATGAACTCTCATTTTTGTCTCCAATGGAGATGGAGAGATTTTCTGAGGAGTTTCTTGCTTTGACATTCAGTGAAAACGAGAAAAATGCTGCTTACTATGCTTTAGCAATAGTGCATGGAGCGGCCGCTTATCTCCCAGACTTCTTGGACTACTTTGCTTTTAATTTCCCCAACACTCCAGTGAAAATGGAAATTCTGGGCAAGAAAGATATTGAAACAACCACCATTTCAAATTTTCACACTCAGGTAAGGTAAAATCATTGTTAAATTATTTAGTAAATACAGGTTACAGTATCTCAAAAGTATTAACTTCATTCTGTTGCATAGCACATACCAGCACACCTTTGATTAAAATTCATGGTGGTAAAAGTGGTTAAAATTGTTTTTTTATAACTCTGATTGAAAAATCTTAATTCCTGAAGTTCTTTGGGATGTGGCTTGTTACTTGCTTGGTCTAAGAAATGTTTTATACATGTTTTACGTCATTTTTTGTGGAACAAATTTTTGTGGAAAATCAGCTTGAAAACCAATTCAGTTTTTCACAAATTGGATAATGTTAGTATGGAGGATGTGATTTCGATCTGATAGCCTCAAGGTAACTTTAGTTAAGACTTACCTTTTATGTCATAATAAAACACATGAGGGCATTGGCCTGTTTATTTGTCAGGTTTTTGCTGTTCTTGTTTCTCTTCTTTCAGTAACTTGTTGGCAGTCTATCCCAGAAACATACCCCATTTATGTGACTTGGAAGTGTCACTAGGAAGACCGCCATAGGCTCTGCTCCTTCTGCCTTTGCACTGTTGTAGGTGAAGACATTTTCTAAAGCCTTGCTTGGGCAGCTAGGCTTAAGTCAGCAGGGAAACCTCTCCTTCCTAACCAGTGGTTTTTAACCAATCATTTTTTCAGTGAAGTTATTTTAGGGCATGAAAAGTGGTTGATAATGTGTTCTAGTTTTTTTCTAGCTTGCTTTTCTCATAAGGATCATGAACATGAATGGTCAGCTATAAGTTTGTATTATAGATATAAATTCTACACAAGTTTAGTGGAGAATATTTCATTTTTAGAGATTTATGATTATATAACCTATTTTTTCAGGTTATCTAATAATTTGCTGCCATTCTTTTCCTTAAGATTTTTTTTTAGGTAAATAGACTTGCATAATAAGACTCTCAGCTGCCTGCATTATAGTGGTTTCAAGCCACTTAGATATATATGAAACCTTCTCTAATTTGAATCTTTTTAGTGATTCTTATCATCCTTACCTCCAATGAGGGGAGTATCCAGTTTAGATTTACGAGCTTCAGAATTTCTCTAATTGAAGTTCTCTCTGCAGTAGAGAGAGCAGGAGCAGCCAATCTGGAGAGGTCGCAAGATGGGGCTGCCCAAGACGTTGGAACACGATGTGCAATAAAGGGCTTCGTCTTGGATTTTGGCCTTGTTACCACAATCAGGTACCGAAGTGCTGACTTTTATAGTAGATTTTGTTTTTTCTTTTTTTTTTTAAAAGGAGTTTTGCCCTTTGAAGGTTAAGGAATCCTATTTTTATAAATATTGGAAAAGGGACTGAAAACAGTTCTTTTAATATAGTCCATAATCCTCCTAAGTCCCTATTTAACAAAGAAGGATATTGCTGAGAGCAGAATTAATGTGCTCTATCATTTTTTTAGTTTAGAAAAATGCAGCAAATTTTCTCTTCTAATTGATAGACCAGCAAGCATATCTGAGAGATAAGCCAGAAACCTGGGGGGAAAGAAAGTCTTGGTTTTGTAATGGTGACTTTTTAACTTTCATATTAGTTAGTCTCTAGAGGATCAAGCTTATATGTCAATAGACAGTACCCAGTCTAAATAGTTAATAGAAGAAAATATCTCTAAATATTCCCTGCTGATTTTTGTCCTCCAATTAATTTTTTAATGGAGCTGAAATTTAAATGACTGTACCAACAACTTACCTTGAGATTTACTTTGAGATTTATAAAATAACCACTTTTTAAGAACATATCAGTTTATTATTAAGTTAGATATCATTAATCACTTCAACCACATAAGAATATTGAGGACTATTAAGTAAGTCTTGTGCTCTGGTGATCCTGTAACTTAATTTTATTTATGAATTTTCAGTCATTGGAGAGACATACAGGGTGCGTATGGGAGGTTGTCGTAGCCCATGAAACTATTTTGCAACTAAAATCTTCGGCATATGTTGGGATGGAAGCTAATACAGTAGTTCAAATTTGTTTAGCACTTCATGGTTTATAGAAATGTTTTCACATTCGTGTCTTAATATTTGAAATAATCTGTGGGGTAGGTAAGCAATTTTATCTGTTTTCCATTGAAGAAACTGAGGCTTGGAGATGTTCATTGTTATACAGGGTCATGTAGCTAGTATATAGAAATAGGGAATTCCCTGGCGGTCCGGTGGTTAGGACTTGGAGCTTTCACTGCCACGGGCCTGGGTTCAATCCCTGGTTGGGGAACTAAGATCCCACAAGCCGTGGGGTACGCCCCCCCCCAAAAAAAAAGAAATAGTATGCAAACCTAAACCACCTGAACAATTGAGAACATCGTTTTACCATACTCCTTCCCTCATTGGAGTATGAGACTAGTGCTTTTATTTGTCTAAACATTGGAGAAGAAACTGGTTTTATTTGTCTAAACATTCTGGTCAGTGAAATTAAAATATCTCAGTTTAACACAATATTCAGAAAGCTATTCTAATATTTTTCACAAATAACTTTAGATTGTTGGGAATTAAGTGAATACGTTAGGAATTCTGTGTTTTGTGAAGTCTTATGAAGTTCTGTTAAGCCTATAAATAAAGCGAGATAGACACAGTTGATAGAAGTTATTTATAGTTTAAATATTGTAGCCATGGTAATTATTCATGACTATAGTTCAAGACAGTTTATTCAGCAAACATATATTGAGAACCTACCATGTACTGCACAATCTGTTCTTAAAAGGACTAATTGATGAGCTCAATCTAGTGGAAGAGATGAATAAACCAGCAATTATAATATAGTTTGATAAATACTAGAATAGAGGTATATATAGGCAAAACCCTATAATAGAGGGAGCACAGTTTGTGGTGTTACCTAACTCAGACTTGAAGTGATTGGAAAAGGCATTTTAAAGATTGTGATGCTTGAGTAGAGTCTTGAAAGAAGATTACTTAGCATAATAAGGGCATTTTAAGCAAAGCGAATAATGGCCTATGCAAACACATGGAGTCATTAGAGAATGTGGCACTTTCAAGGACCTGCAAATAGCTTGACATGGCAAGAGTACATGCTGACTGTTAAGGGGAGTTAACACTGGAGAGATAGACAAAATCAGACTTGTGAAGAGGTTTGTATGATGTGCTAAAAAAAAGTTAGTACTTTTTCCCAAAGGTAATGGAGAATCATTGGTGAATTTTAATAGGGGAGAGGTATCAAGTTATGTTTGCAAAGATTACACAGTAGTCTGAAGGGTGGAATTGAGGAGGAAAATGAGATTGGAAGCAAGAAGACTGGTTAAACCAGTTACTGTGGTAACTAGATTGGAAATGATCCATGTCCAGGCTGATATTGACATTAGAGAGGAAGAAATGAAATTTGAGAAATAATTAGAACATGGGATTAATTGCACTTGATGAGGGAGAAGGATGGAGTCTTAAAAAAATGTGGTTTGGGCAAATGGGTGGATGGTGGTGCTGGTCACAAAGTCAATACAGGGTTGAAAAAGTTGGTTTCTAGGGGTGTAAGGTATTGATGAGTTCAGTTTGAGATATTTTATGTTGAGGTACTTGTGAAGACTAACAGAAATGTCTGTTAGGTAGTTGAGTAAATGGATCTAAGACTGGGAGACATCTAGGCCGGAGATGAAGAAGTTGGACCATTAGCCCGTAGGTGGTCCAGGGACAGCGTTAGAAATGGAAGAGATGAAGCTATGAATGGAATTCTGTGATGCACCCACATGTATGAGGAGCATGGGAAGAGATCAAAAAGAAAGAGAGGTAGAAGGAAGGTTACAATATAAGTTTTCTAGATATTAAGAATGATGGAGGGCTTAAATATCATGTCCGTATTAGGGGTCAAGTAAGATAAGGACAGAAAAGTGTCCTTAGGACACTTAATTAGGAATTTAATTGGACACATTATCAAGACCGGTGCTTTGCAAACAATGACCATCTAAATACTGTAAATTACGCTTTTTTTTTTTTAGAAGCTTGCTACTTGCTCTATGAATAAATTTGATATCACCAGGGAGCTTATTAGAAATGCAGACTCTCAGACCCCTACCCAGATCTTCTGAATCAGAATCTGCATTTTAACAAGCTCCTCAGGTGATTCATATGCTTATTAAGGTTTGAGAGGTACTACTTGAGAACTCACCTGTTCTATCTGGAGGAAGTAAAATGTAAGTTCATTTTGTGCAAGAAAAATTACAGCTTCTGTTACTTTTATATTTGTAAATTATTGTAGTAACAAAGCTAGGATGCACATAGAGGTGGTGGTTTTTTTCTTTTACTGTTCTATAAAACTCAATTGTTTTAACACCAAAAGAGGTAAGTTCATGATAAATAGCAATTGAAGCACCAAGCTGATCCTCAAATTTGATTACTTCGCTCTCAGCAGTTGATACAGGATAACTTTGTAAAGTTGAGTTTCCAATCTAAAGGACTACATATGTATTGATACAGTATGGTATTTTTATAATTCTGTAGGATTATTCAGGTCTAATTAAGTTTTAAATAGTCATTGGTTAATAACAATTTTGACCAAAAAGTTTTAAGTGTTTGTGGAATCTTTTGGTCAGTTAATAGAGAAAAATTAGTGTTCACTTAGAAATTTTTTTTTTTTTTTTTTTGCTTAGCTGTTATATCTTGTAATTATTGGCTACTTGAAAACTTTTTTTTAATGGTTTTCAACTTTGAAGTGTGATAGTTCTGCAATAAGTATGCAATCTTTAGCTCTCCTCCTTATAAAAATCCTGTGGCAGCTGATAAACGGATTGAAAATTCAGATATTCTTCTGGTCATTTTATGGACTAAAAGGATTTTAGAGCAAGTGGGGGCCATTTCCAAGCCTTTGTTTTATAGATGAGGAAGGTCACATTTTGGTTGACCTTTCCCAAGGTTAAATAGTGGCAGATCTTCAAAGAGGAATTGTTTTTTCCTGTCTCTGAATGGTGTTTAATCCTGTAGGTGAGGGTTTAGCAAATTTTAATGTGCCTATAAAACGCACGTTTTGATTTTGTAGGTCTGGATTGGGGCTTTAGAGTCTGCATTTCTAACAAGCTCCCAGATGACGTCGATGTTGCTGGTCCAAGAATCAGCAAGGCTATAAGTGTTAGATTCTATACATGAATTGCAAATAGAAGCAACAAACAACACTAAAATATATGTGAAGTTAAATGGGGAGTTGTTTTAAATATCACCATCTGAGACTGTTTTCACCTTATAGTATCTTAAGTAATTGAAGGTTGTATATGGAGATGAAGGGTATGTGGTAGGGGAGGGAGGGGATTGATTTTACACATATGTCTAGCATAATAGGATTTTGTTCTCTTTATCTGGCAGATGTGCGTATTTTAAGTTCTGCTTTTTTTAAAAAAAAATTTCTCCATATGTATAATATTGAAATCTTTTACTGAGGATCACACTCTTTAACTTCAGGTGGTAGTAGAAGTTCTTACAACTGTTACTGTTACCGCTATAAAATGGTAATGTCTACTGTTCCAGAGAAAATCAGCAAATGTTATTTCTTCATTGTGTGTTGTGGTAAGGCTTAAAACGGGCTTATTAGGTGTTCCCCATCTTTGAGTAACATAATTAACATGTTATAGTGTACTGCTAGCACTAATTAAGAGAGTAGAACTAGTAGAGTGCTTTGTAGCTTGGTAAATAACTTCGAAACTCTTAAGGAACTACACATCAAGTGTGTTACATAAAAGGAGAAATAAATATTTTAGGTAGCTGACTTTATAAAGCAGCATAAAAATGGTAGGTTCTGGGTTTTTTTTTTCTCATTCTAAGTATAGCTTATAATAAACTCATTTTGACTCACACTGCTATATTTTAAAGTGGGAATGTCTTTCTGTTCACAGGTCACAAGGTTAGGAAGATTGCTAGCTAGCTTTTTCCTTTCTGTTTTTTAAACCATCAGCCCAAAAAGGCTTCTTCCTGAAACATGAGTTCTGCGTGATAATTACTAACCCCCGCCCACCTGCCACTCCTCCTCCAGGGTTTTTCCATATTGTGTATTTCTAGCTTGGTGTTCTTCTAAGTTTTTCTTTTTTAAAAAGAAGTTTTGTTTGTTTGTTTTGTAGAGCAGTTTTTGGTTCACTGCAAAATTGAGAGGAAGGTACGGAGATTTCCCATATACTCCCTGCTCCCACATAGGCATAGCTCCTCCCACTATCAACATACCCCCCGCCAGAGTGGTACATACATTACAATTGCTGAACCTACACCAACACATCGTAATCACCCGAAGTTCATAGTTTACATTACAATTCACTCTTGGTATTGTACAATCTATGGGTTTGGACTAATGTATAGTGATAATATGTCCATCATTATGCTAACATAAAGAGTATTTTCACTGCCCTAAAAATCCTCTGTGCTCTGCCGAATTCTTCCCTTTCTCCCCTTCTCCCAGCCCTTGGCAACCACCGATGTTTTTAGTGTCTCCATTGTTTCAACTCTAAAAGAATGTCATATAGTTGGAATCATATAATATGTAGCCTTTGCAGATTGGTTTCTTCCACTTAGTAATATACATTTAAGGTTCCTCCATGTCTTTTCATGGCTTGATAGCTCATTTCTTTTTAGGGCTGAATAATATCTCATTGTTTGGATGTACCACAGTTTATTTATCCATTCACTTACTAAAGGACATGTTGGTTGATTCCAAGTTTTTTCAATAGTGAGTAAAGTGGCTATCTTAACTGATTTATGGCTATCCTTATTAAAAGGTGTATTATTGGGAGCACAGCTGAGCTTACTTAACACTCAGCAATTGTTATAGGATAACTTTGTAAAGTTGAGTTTCTAATCTAAAGGACTATGTATGTATGGACACAGAGCAATATATATATATATTCAAATTTTAAACTTTTATAGATATTATAAATAAATTTAAAAATTTAACGCATGCAAAGCTAACTACTATTTTCTTATAGTCATTATCCCCCTATGTACAAATTGTCCTCCCCTACCCACTGTACCTTCTGATTTTACTCAAGACTGAGTTTTCCCTGTTTGGCATTATGTCTCTTGCTTCCACAGCAGCCTTACTTTTTTTGTTTTTTGCGTACCTCCCTCCAATCCTCATTACACTTACTTCTTCCTCCACTGTGCCCCCAACGCATTCTTTGGGAAGTGGTAGAACTCAATTTGTTCTTTGCTTTCAGTGGCATTTCCAGGCCAGAGTTTCTCAAATATGCCAGATCCTAAGAATAATCTGGGGTTGCTAGTTCCAAACACATATTTAGAATCTCAGGTTCCATTCCTGGAAATTTTCATTCATTAGGTCTGGAGTGAAGCCTGAGATAAATACCTCAAGTGATTCAATTCCTATGATCAGGCAAGTTTAAGAAACACTTTTAAGCTGTATGCCATCTACCAATACTCACATTCCCTTCATTTGACCAGTAGATACAGTCCTCTTAGAATTTCATAGAATCATAAACCAAGGGCTTTTGGAGATAATCTTGTCTAACTTCTACCTAGTGCAAATGTTTTTGAAAAGCAGTTTTGGATTGATATTTATTCAGGAGCTTGTCTCTTCATAAGGTGTCATAAGGCCTCCAGTGGGCCCTCAGCATTGTGTAGGAAACTTCTTTTCTTTGGTCAACTTGCTTGCTTTTTCTTCATGATGACTGTTTAGACTTTTTATCTGTATACGTCTTTTCTGCATTCCCTCCTGTTACGGTAGAGAACCGGTAGAGAACCGTAGAGAACAGGAGAAGTTAACCTCTCCTCAGAGGTTAATCCTTCTGCCTGTGTTCTGGATTCTATCCCTCACCCTGTTTAGGATTTTAAAAAAATTGTCACAAAGTATACATAGCATGAAATCTACTATTTAACTATTTTAAAGTATTCACTGGCGTTAAATACTTTTGCAGTGTTGTGCAACCATCACGACTGTCCATTTCTAGGACTTTTTCATCATCCCAAACAGAAACTCTATACCCATTTGCTTAGGACCTTAACTCACCCCCATCCCATCTTTACCCCTTCCATTCCCATATAAAGAAAATTGCACATGATTTTAAGTGAATTCCTGCTTTATATGTTTCCTTTATTTTTATTAAAAGAATGTTTTTTTTTCTCCCCAGAAGTCAGTCTTTATTCTGAGTATGAGGTTTATCATTTCTGTATATCTTCTAATAGTTTGCTATGCATGTATGAATGTATAAACAATGTATATAACAATTCTGTGTGATTTAACACTTTATAAATAGTATACTGCATGTATCATTCTACAGATTGCTTTGGTTCAACATTGCTTTTGAGAATTATGTTGATACATGTAATTCTAGTTAGTTCATTCATTTTAACCACTATATTTTTTTTGTTGTGTGACTATATCACTTTATTCTCCTGTTTTTGGACATTTAACATGTTTACAGTTTTGTAATATTACTGCATTGAAGTAAGAATATATTGAGAGGTCTATCCTGAGATGTATTGATATATCTTGTATATATCCCACGTATCCTATACATGTATATCCTGGGATTTCTGTTTGCCTTTTTCTCCTCTTCCGGGATTCCATGACTATTCTGTTGCCTCATTTCAGTGACTCAAATGAGACCTCACATGTCTGAAAAGACTTTCTTCTACCATTACATTTGATTGGTAGTTCAGATAGGTGTGGACTTCTAGGTTGGAGGTCATTTTTCTGCAGATTTATAAAGGTGTTACTCCACTGTCTTTATTTAAGCTTCTAGTGTTGCTACTGAGAAATCCAATGTCAAGTTGTCCTGTTTTTTCTCTCTGGAAGTTTCAAAACCTCTCTCCTATAAAATTTCAAAACACTGAGAATAATGTGTCTTTAGATGGGTCTTTTGTTTGTTGTTTTTTGATTTTTAATTTATGAAATATTTCAGACATATAAAGAGGGGTAAAGAATAATAACAAACACCTGTGTTCTTACCACCTGGCCCAAGGCATAAAGCATCAACAGTGTAGTTGAAAGCTACCTGCAACCTCTGTGATTTTCTCAGATCTCATTGGAATGAGTCTTTTTTTTATTCACTCTGTTGAACGTTTAGGTTTTTTCAAGGTGGGAATGCATATCCTTCCGTTTGGGTAAATTTTCTATTATTTCTTTATTAATTTCCTTACCTCAGTTTTCCTGTCTTTTTTTTCTAAAACTTTTGAGTTGGGTGTTAGGCCTCCTGGCTAAACCTTTAATTTTCTTATCGTTCCTTTTATTTTTCTTTGTCTTTTTATTCTACTTTCTGGGGAGATTTTACTATCTTCTTTTTCTCCTGTTGATTTATTTCAGCTGTAATACTTTGAATTTAAGAGCTTGTTCTTATTTTTTGTTTTTTTCATTTAAAAAAAATAACTTTCCTGTTTTTATTTCATGGATGCAATATCTTCTTTGATCTGTCTGATGATATTAATTATACTTGTTTTGAAATTTTCTTTTATGCTCTAAGGTGTCTCTTTCATCAAGTTCATTTTTGCTTGTCTTAATCTTCTGTTTGTGTTAGTTATTTTCTTCAAACATCTGGTGATCTGTTTATGTTTAAATATGAGTCAGTACAAAACTGATTAGAAACTCTGTGAACAGAGCTAATAGGACTTATCATTTGATGACTGGGTAGGGAATCTGGCCATATCATTGTAGAAAAGCTCCCGATATCAGCATTTAGAGGTCTTTTCTTTGGGGCTTTTAATTTTTACAGCTGAGAATCCGCCACATTTTTGCCAGAGGAGCAGAGTAGCTAATACCCTTGTCTGCTAGAATTCTTGGAGCTGAACTATGAAAGTAGGTAGGTGATTTCATCGTTAAAATATATGGAATTTTAATTCCCTCTTTTCAGTATACTGGGTCTCTTCCATACTTGTGCCTGGTATTTTTGTTTCTATAGTCTTCTGGTTAACTTCCTCCACAAAATAGATAGGATAAGAAAGAGTATAGGAGGGGGAGGTGAAGGTAAGTAAGTGGAGGGGTCTGACTGACTCTTAAACAGATTTCAAACCCATCTCCTTTGTTTTAGTTCTATGCCTCGTTCCCCACCTTCTGTGATACTTAGCCTTTCCATGATTTTGTAGCACGAACTTGCTTTTTGGGTATCTTCTATACAGGTACTCAGTGTTCAAAGTTCTCCGTCTGCTAATTCCCCTGTATGTTTTTTTAACCTTCAAAAAATGTTTTGATAGCTTGTATCTATCATTTTTGCTTCTGTTCTGTTTGAGCTTCTGGAATTTATAGCCTTTCTATTTTACTCTCACTTGAGTGGGGTTTTGATAAGGAATATAAATAAATCATATGTTCCATCTGCCTTGTTTAACTAGCAGTCTTCTTCACCTTTACCAAACTCTTTGCATTAGCATTAAAACATCACACAAGAGAAGACATAAATGGAAAGATACAGCACATTCTTGGACTAAGAAGAACCAACATCAAAATGACGATTTCGCCTAAATTATAAATTGAACATAATCCCAATAAAAATACCAATAGTTGTTTTGTTCGGGACAGTCACCTGACTTGGAAGTTTATATGAAAAAATAAACAGACAAGAACAGCCAGGAAAACTTTGAAAAAGAAAAGCAATGATGGAGGAGTACCCTATCAGATACCAATACATTCTAAAGATTTAATTATTAAATAAGTGTATACTAATTTATGAACATTGTTCAGTGAAGCAGAAAAGTCCAGAAATAGACCCAAATACATACAGGCATGTGATACATAAAAATGATAGCATCTCAAATCATTGGTGGCAAGAGAAGGTAGTGTTGGGACATCAGGATATCTAGAATTTATCTTAGTATTCATATCACTGTATACCGCAGTCAATTCCAAATGGGATCAAAGATTTAAATGTAGAAAATGGAGACATAAATATAAGAAAACTTGAAAGAATTCTTTTATAACTTTGAAGTGGCAAAGGTCTTTCTAACTATGACCAAAACAAAAACAAAAATCACTGTAAACAAGGTCAAAAGACAAATTCATATCACCGACAGAGAATTAACCTTCCTAAACTATAAAGAGCTCTAGAAATAGATAAGAGAAATACTAGCAACACAGTATAAAAATAAGCAAGCGTTGTAAATGGACATTTCACAGAAAAAGAAATAAAAATGGCCCTTTAATCCTCTTATCTGAAAAGATATACAACTTCATTCCTAAGAAAATGAAATTAAAACTACTGAGATGCCAGTTTTTACTTATTTGTAAAACTCCAAAAATTTTATAACATCCTGTTAATGGGGTTATGGGGCAATACATACTTTCTTATATTGCTGGTGAAAGCTTATACAACCTGTGGAGGGTTGCTCAGTCTTTCCATCTTAATTCTCCCTTGATCCTATTTCCCCCTCTAACTACAAATTCTTCTTACTTTCACAGCCAAACTTCTTGAAAGAATCGTCTACACTTGCTGTCTCCATTTCCTCATATCTCCACATCAGTTTGGTTTCTGCCCTCATAATTTCTCTGAAACATCTCTTGCTAAGGTCACCAGTGGGCATTTCATATCTTCATCTTACTAGAAGTCTCAGCAGCATTTTGACCAAATTCCTCCTGAGGTATTTTCTTACTTTGACTTTCATGATACTGTGCTCTCTTGGTTTTCTTCGAACCTCTCTGACCACTTAACAACTCCTTTACATTGTTTTTTGTCAACTTTTCTTTCCTTTTTTTTTTTTAATTTGGAGCTTTCCAAGACCCCTGTTCTTTGGACTCCATATTTTCTCTAATCAGGTCTCTTTTAAGACTAAAGTTCCAATTACTGACAATGACTAGAATTTGTATCCTCAGTACCCATCTCTTCTGATTTCAGCAAATTACCACAAACATAGTACCTTCAGACAACAAAAATTTAGTCTCTTACAGTTCTGAAGGCGCTGAAGGAGAATCTTTTTGTTTGTTTGTTTGCTTGTTTTTTTGTTTTGCGGGGTTTTTGTTTGTTTGTTTTGTGCCCCCCCCCCACACTTCTAGTGGCCATCTGTATTTCCTGGCTTGTGGTCCCTTCCTCCATCTTCAAAGTGCATCAATCCAATCTCAGCTTCTATCACCAAGTCACCTTCTCCTCTCTGTGGTGAAGTCTCCCTCTGCTTCCTTATGACAACTATGATTACGTTTGGGCTCACCTGGATAACCCAGGATATCTTGCCATCTCCAAATTCTTAATTTATTCACAGCTGAAAAGTCCTTTTGCCATATAAGATAACAGTCACAGGTTCTAGGGATTAAGACCTGGATATCTTTGGGAGCTGTTATTTCGCCTACTACACACTTCAAGCTCATCATGTCCCAAACTGAAGATATCACCTCCCCACCCAAACTTGGTCCTCTCCTCCAGTAGGAAGAGTGCTTTCTCTATGCGGTTGCAAAGGGCAGAACCTGCAAGACATCCGTGACACTCCTTTCTCCTCTCTATCATATCTAACTTTCTCCAAGTCCTTACAATTTTATCTTATGGTTATTTTTCAAATCTTTAAAAAATCAACTCCACTGATATTAGCTTAGTTGGTTGTTTCTTATTTGGAATATTACAGAAACCTCCTAACTAGTCATTTCTCTTTCAGTGTCCCTTTGAGAAAACAAAAACCAAACCAAACCCCAAGCCCCCCTAAAAAAACAAAGGCAAATCTATTAACTTCCCTTTTACTACTTTAGATACTTCAGTGATTCCCCCAATTCTTAATGTGGTCTTCAAGGCTTTCCATAATCCAGCCACAGCTTGTTTCTCCAGTCTCATCTTCGTTTTTCTCTTTTGTTTTCTGTGTTTAGCATCATTAGCTTTTTTCTAGACCCTGGAAAGGGTGATGCTTAAGGGATTTTATTTCCGTTAAACTTGTTATACAGATTTTAATTCAGTGTTACTTTGAGGAACAGTTTATCCCCTAGATCAGCATCCCATGTTCTCTTTTATAGTGTCCTATAAGTGCCTGAAGACTTGTCACAGTTTATAATTAAATATTTGTTTAGTATATGCCTCTCTCTACTAGACTGTAAATTTCCAGGGGCCAAGGATGGGTCTGGTTTGCTGTATCTGTGTTTAGGACAGTGTCTGCATATAATATACAGTAAACTTTTATTAAATGAATGATACTGGCTTTCCTGTAATTCTTGTTCTTTATTTAAGGCTATATAAGTCTACTCTTCTGTGATAAGCTTCCAAGTATTTGAAGATTATTGCGTCCCCACTTTAATCATTTCAAGTCAAATACTTTTGAAATATTTTAAATTTCATCACTCTTCCTCCAATCTGTATGGTTTCCAAGTCACTAATCATCTTGATTGTTCTCTTTCGGGTGTGCTCTTGTAATAGACTTTTTTTTTTAGCCCAGAGCAGGAGATAATGCTCCAGATGTCATCTGTGCAATATGGAGTATTGCCTCCCTTAGTACAAAGTATACAAGATATAGACTAAACCACCGTAACAAAGAGATCGCACATACAGTAGCTAGGACAAAATAAGTTTCTTTCTCAAGTAACAAGCTCAGAGGTAAGCAGCTGTGTTCCATGATGTCATCTAGGATTCTCCTTTCCTTCTATCTTTAAGTTTTGCCATTTCCTTTGGTGTTGTCATGTGCATGGTTGAACTTGGCCCTCAGAAGAGAGAAAGAGGAAATGGAGAGCAAGCCACTTAATTACATATGCTCTAGAAATTGCATATGTGACTTGTGCTAACATCTCATTGGCCAGAACTTAGTCACAGACCACACTTAGCTGCCAAGCAGCCATATGCCCAAGAAGTTCTGTTACTTAAAAAAAAGAAGGTGGGGGTGTAGAATAGATACTGGGGGATAATTAGTAATTTGCTTGTTTGGCATTAGTGTCACACAGTTGGTACATGTTGAATTTCTGGCCATAAATGTTGTCCATCTTCTAACTTGTGCTGTTAGTTTTTTAAATACATCACAAACATTAACATTTTTTAAATTATTTTATACAAGTGATAGATACTGTTAATCAGCTTTACTACTATTACCTTTTTTTTGGCCACAATTGAATGGCTGATTATTTCTAGACTCAGCAAACATAAATTCAACAATTTCTCCTCTTCAGGTTTACTTTCTCTTTCCAAATAGGAAAGGATGCTTTATATTTATTCATGTCACATATTAATTATCCTAGGTGTTTGCATTTTTACGTTGTCTTCGAGTTCAGTGCTGTAGAATTTAGTGGTACTTAAATTAGGTAATCTTGGAGTACTGTATAAAAATGTTAATTCAGTCTCACTTTGTGTGCAGAATTTAAAGTAATGTGAATTCCTTCAAATTAATAATGCATTAAGAGTTGTATAGTCTCAAAGCTAGAAGGCCACATAAGTTGGTGAAAACTACCACATGGCAGTGTACTTCTTCAGGATTGGTCTCTTAAGTTATGTGAGATTTAAATTGTGACACATCTTTAGGACATTTACCACATAGCTTGAAAGCCTTTGTTGGAAGGAATTTCTGATAATTGGGAATAGTTGGGGGAGGTATTTGGAGGAGAGTGGTATTTCTTTTATTAGCCCTGAAAGCATACTATTCCTAGAACTTGTACTAAAGTTAAATTCTGCTTTAGTTGTTTTAGGGTGCTTGGCTTAGAAAGGTTAGAATAATGCTTACTTAGAAAAGCTTCCTTATCTCTATGTCCCATAATCATCCTCTTTCCCAGACTGCGTCCCCTGGCTTTTAACAGCATGATGATCATACAAACGAATGGAAAGTAATTCATACAAATATATGCAAGGTAATTCTGGCCTGGGTGGTTGCTGTTTAAGGATCACCTAAGGAGATTTTTGGGGAAAGATTTGTAAGGAATTAAGAAATCTCTGCTATTTGATAATAAGATCTCAGACCTTTTTTTGGTGTGTGTGTATGTGTGGGATGACATTAAATTGTCTATGGAAAAAAAAAAACAGTGGGATGATTCTGAAAATGCTGCTAAAAAACTAGCACTAAAGAACTGTGTAAGAAATACTAGACGGTCATTTATGCTTTCTATTGAGGCAAAAGAGGTGGTATTTGAAACAGTAAGAAGTGATTCTTAAAAAAATTTTTTTTTGACTGTTCAATAGAAGCCCACCATTTAAAAGTATAATTATGTGTTAGGCTTTTCAACCTAATCTGCATCTTACCTGAGGTAGAAAATGCTAGGTTACTGGTCCAAGGTGGAAATCCTGGTTAGAATCCAGCATTTTTAGTCTCGTCATCTGTATGCACAGGATCTGTCTCTACATTTGAGAAACATTTATTCCGAATTGGAGGTAGGAATATTAAGAACATACATGAAAATGACTAGAAGAATAATATCAGCTTGTATTGAATCAATTGGTAGATTCTGTTTGAAAGTTAGGATTCTCTGGGCTGCAAATTTGTATAGAATATGCCCTAAGTTTACTAGAGTTGGTACAGAGAAAATGTCTATGCTTGCAGGTAACATTAGATTATGAAGGGATATCAGGAAGGCTTTCAGAAGAAAAATCTTGAACTGATCTTTGAAAATTAAGATTTAGGTTGACAGAAAAGAGGACATTCCAAGAAGGGCAGATTCAAGAGAAAAATCACTACAGATAGATACAAGTATGGCATAAGTTGGTTAGAGAAAAATATCAGCCTGCCTAGGGTGGAGGATCTTATATGGAAGTACTGGGAGATTGGATTTAATAACAGTCAACCTGGTATCTGGCCTGATGTGAAGGCTTTCAAGCTAGGGAGTACAAAATGAATATGGAAGATTAATTTGACAGTAGTCTTTTTTTTTTTCCCCCTGCCCTGTCAGTTTAACTGTTTATTTACTGATTTTTTTTCCTAATAAAGATCACTTTAAAGTGTTCACAAAGTTAAAAAATCATCATTCTCAGAGAAGTTTATCTTAATGTTTTCAGTATTTCCTTGAGACGTTGGACCATGGACTAACTTTCACCTTGAAATTTCTGTTTATGGTTCATATATCAATGTATTTGTCAGTGTGCTAGGGTGCCTTTCTGTAACTATTGACTTTATCCAAGGTACTGACCGTTGAATTCTTAGTATGTAGAAGAAATAGCAACATTGGAAACAATACCCTATCCTGATTCTTATGTTATAGTGTACTTCAGTCCTTTCTCCCCCCTCTTTCATTTTATCTCAGGTCAACAGGACATACTGCTGTGGCACCTACCGAGCAGGTCCTATGCGGCAGATAAGTCTTGTTGGAGCAGTAGATGAAGAAGTTGGTGATTATTTCCCAGAGTTCCTTGATATGTTAGAAGAATCACCATTTCTGAAAGTGAGTGTTTTTCAGGTTATTAAAGTTCTGATCATTACTTAAATGGACACTTTCCATTAAAAAGTTTTAAGCTAATCTTATCTATTAAAATTTTTTTATCCAATGTTTTGAGTAGAAATGTTTAGAAAATTATTGGTGTAAAATACTTAACTTCAATTATTCTTTTTTACATATAAATTACTGTCTAATACATTTTTTTCTTCATACACACACACAAAATAACCTCCTTAGAGCTTTCTTTTGGGTGTGAGGGGTTAACTTGTAAATAGTCTAAAAATTTTTTTTAACGTGACTTATTCTTCTGACTTCCAGATGACTTTGCCATGGGGTACACTTTCTAGCCTTCGACTCCAGTGTAGGTCCCAGAGTGATGATGGGCCTATCATGTGGGTAAGGCCAGGCGAGCAGATGATCCCTACAGCAGATATGCCAAAGTCACCCTTCAAAAGACGACGGTAAACATTTATTTTTCTCAAATAAGCAGAAGCACTTTTTTTTAGTTGGTTGCTTATAGAGATGATTGAGACTTGAGCACAGTTTCAAAACCATTTTTCTAAATTATTTGAAGAGCTATCTTAAGTAAATCTTTCGGCTGTCAGTTCCTTAGTCCAGTGAACTCATTACACAGTTACCAGAGTGAGGCATCCTTCCAAAAAACAAATTTAATTTTCACTTCTTTTCTTAAAACCTGGGTCCTAACTGCCTGCAAGATAAAGGTCTAAACTCCTTTGTGTGGTTTACAAGGATCTTTTCTAATCTGGCCCTAACAGTATCTCTTCTAGGTGTATCTGCTTTTAGTCTGCTCCAGTCATACTGAATTCAGTTTCCAAACCATGGTCTTTCACAACTCTGTACTTTCGCACTGCTCTTTTTACTTGGAATGGCATCCCCTCCTCCATCTTCCTCTCTACCTGGCAAACTCTTAACGAATTTTCAAAACTTAACTTGGATGTCACTTCCTTTGTGAAGCTTTTCTTTGTTCCCTTAGATTTAGTCATTCTCTTCTCTGTGCTCACACATCATTCTGTTCATTAATGATCTGTTTACATGTTTTTGGTTTTTACTATAAATTTTAACCTTTTTGAGGACAGTCTAATTCTTCTCTGTCTTCATTAACATAGCAAGTGATCAGTATTTACTGAATGAAACCAATGATGTATTCTCCTACAGCAATTCATATTGGCCTAACATTGTTTCAGACAAAATTTATTTTGTTTAAAACAAATGTAGATTAACTTATTCTAGGACTATGAAAAAATCTCATTTAATGAGACTGAAAATTAGCAACTCAAAAAATAGCAACTCAAAATAAGTACCCAAAAGTGAGTTTTAATGGACTAGGCTAGACCTTACCTTAAAGCTCATAGGAGAATAATACTAGAGCTAAGTATGGAATAACCTTAGGTACTTGAGATAATCATGAAAATACTTTGTAAAAGCTATTTATGAATGCAAGGTGGTGGCATGGTAGAACATGGCAGTAAACCAAAACTTCTGTACATTGCTAGACCATAGCAGTTTTTGTACATCATGATGATGAATCTTGATATTCTAAATTCTTAAGTATTGTATACATTTTTTATTCTATAATCCTTCCCAAAAGGAAATGACCATTGTTTGTTTCCTGATTATTATAAACTTAAAAAAAAAAAAAGATAATAGAAAAAAGTAAAAAGGCAAAAAATATCTATAATCCTACCCATTTAGGCACATTAACCTTTCAAATTTTGGTCCATATATACTCATAAATTTTCTTTTTACACAGATTAGCTCATTCTTTACATGATGTTTACTTTAAAACTTGTTTTTTTTTCCCCCCTTAGGTTTACGTGTTATATTAAGATGCAGCCATATCATCATTTCTAAATGACCATGTAGTTTTGACTGTATGGTTGTATCAAGATTTATTTAACCAATTCTTTTTTCTTTTTTTAATAAATTTATTTATTTTATTTATTTATTTTTGGCTGTTTTGGGTCTTCATTGCTGCACGTGGGCTTTCTCTAGTTGCAGTGAGCGGGGGCTACTCTTCTTTGCGGTGCACAGGCTTGTCATTGTGGTGGCTTCTCGTTGCGGAGCATGGGCTCTAGGCATGCAGGCTTCAGTAGTGGTGGTGTGCAGGCTCAGTAGTTGTGGCGCAGGGCTTAGTTGCTCTGTGGCATGTAGGATCTTCCTGGACCAGGGCTCAAACCTGTGTCCCCTGCGTTGGCAGGCGGATTCTTAACCACTGAGCCACCAGGGAAGCCCTAACCAATTCTTTATTAGTGTAAATTGTTTCCATTTTTTTCAATATAAATGGTGTTTTGACAGACATGACAGTGGTGTGCTGGAGCCAGTTTGTACCAGCTCACAGGGCATTATTAGCCTCGCAATTCCACATTGAGTGAGGTCACATTAGTAGCTTGAAATTGGCCATGTTGTGAGTATTTATACCACAGAAATCAGCATATCAGCTACAAATGAGCCATCTCCCCCCTAAAGCCAATTGTTAAACATGTATGGCACATCATTGATTGTGGCCAGCTGGGTGGTTGGTTGATAGGTAGGTAGGTAGATAATATCTTTGCGCATGTACATGTTTATTTTCTTAGTGGAAATTACTAAAGGCTCAAAGTATATATACATTTCTAATTGACTTCCAGAAATGTACCAGTTTATATTCCTACCCATGTAGTAAAATAGTACCCTTTCCCCCATACTCTCCACTAACATTCTATTTAACTTTGTTGATCTGTTTGGACAAAAATGTGTTATTCTAATTTGTTTTTCTTTGAGGCGTTTGTATTTCTTCTTTTGTGATTCCCTCGTAATTTTCCTTACTCATATTTCTATTGGAATGTTTTTCGTTTTTAAAAATCCCTATGTATTGTAACTATTAACTTTTTTTTTCTTATGTTACAGGTTTTTCTCATTTTTTAATTTTAGCTTATGTTTTTTCTTTACTCATAATTTTTTTCAGTTTCTTTTTTCTTTACTCACAGAGAGTTTTATTTATATGTTGTCAGATCTGTCTTTTCCTCTGAGGTTTCTTTTTTAGTGGCAAACTTAGAAAGGCCTTCTCTCCATGTACAATGCTTGGTGTCAGTCTATTTATCTCTTGTAAAAATAAAATACAGTGTGTGTGTGTGTGTGTGTGTGTGTGGAAAAAAAAAATAGAAAGGCCTTCTCTCATTTAGTGTTATAAAATACTCACCTACATTTTCTCCTAGTACATCTGTGATTTCAGTATTTACATATTTTATCTACCTGGTATTGATTTCAGTATAGAGGGAGAAATTTAGTTTAATATTCTTTCCAAGTAATTAGGCGGTTGTAGCAACATCGTTTGTTTAATAATTTATTATTTCTCAACTAATCTGAGGTGCTATCGTATTTTATTTCTCTTGGGATTAAATATTCTTAAGAGGGGCATTCAAAAGCACTTCGAATTAGAGTGAATACATCAGAACTTAAAAAGTAATGTCATCTTTTTGTGTTAATGAGAATGCCCTGTTGCTGAAAATGATGGAATTAATGTGAGGAGCTGTCTAGTTATCAAGGGCACTGCTAATGAAGATGATCTTTAAATTTATGAACTCTAGAGTTAAAGAAATATATGCACAGGGTTTTAAAACATCAAACAGTATAGTAGGGTTTATAATGAAAAATCCTGGCCACCTTTCTCTCCAGAAGCAAACACCTTTTTACCAGAGGCAAAAACAATTTCTGTTTTTAATGCCTTTTTTTGTTTTGTTTTGTTTTAAGGATTTGACAGGAAATTTGTCAGTTTCTTGGTATAATAGATAGGGATTTCTTCCCTTTATGGGTTCTCCAAATAGTTAAATGAGCCTTACTTTATCCTCTTCCTCTCCCTTCTACTTTTTGTCAGCTGTGCTTATACATTGTTGAGGCTAATTCATATTCTGCTTTAAAACCATAATTAGGCTTTATGTGATTTGTCAATAGATGTATTCTAATATTTGAAAGCCAATAAATGGCATTTAAAATGTTATGGGTAGGTAGGTTTACTGCAGATCCATCTAGTAGGCTAATATTCATATTCTAAGGTTCCAATGGTTTGTTATCACTCAAAGGAATAATATACAAAAGGATCTTTCTTTTCTGTATTTCACCTAGATACTGAAAATCATGCCACTTTTTAGCTTGGTTCATATTTGGATCATGCTGATTTTTTTTTTTTTTAATTCTGTTTTTCTTGTAGTTTCCTTTTTTATTAAATATAAATTTATTTATTTATTTTTGGCTACATTGGGTCTTCGTTGCTGCACGCGGGCTTTCTCTAGTTTGCGGCAAGCGGGGGCTACTCTTCGTCGCAGTGCGCGGGCTTCTCATTGCAGTGGCTTCTCTTGTTGCAGAGCATGAGCTCTAGGGACGTGGGCTTCAGTAGCTGTGGCTCGCGGGCTCTAGAGTGCAGACTCAGTAGTTGTGGCGCACGGGCTTAGTTGCTCCGCGGCATGTGGGTTCTTCCCAGACCAGGGCTTAAACCCATGTCCCCTGCATTGGCAGGCGGATTCTTAACCACTGTGCCTCCAGGGAAGTCCTTGCTGTAGTTTCTGATTGCCTTTTTTTGAGGTGATACCATACACTTCTCTTGACCATATCCCTAATTATCTTCTATTCTGTTTATTGCTTAAGATACATTACTTTTTTCTAGAATCACACTGACCTCCTCTATGACTTTGGCTATTGCTTTTTTTTTTTTTTTTTTTGGCTGTTGCTTTTTTATATAGCCTCTTTTTGGGGAGAATGTTGTTAGTTACATTGCATTCTTTGCTTTTATCATACCCTCAAGAATGCAGAATTTCAATCATACTGTCTGCTGTAACTCATCACTTTTTACCTGGAAATCTTTTGGAGCTCTGTGTTTTCTTACTTCAGTGTGAAAAGCTTATTTCACTGTTATCTACCATTTGATGTTTCTTCTGCCTTAACCTGTGGTTGTCTTCTTTCTGGGTTTATTTCTTTTCCTTGCTTGACCACATACTCAAGTTATATTCTACGAAAAGGAAGGTATTGAGTCATCATATGTCTGAAAATATCTTTTTCTGTCATTAAATATGATTGATAGTTTAGCTGTAGTCCAGAGGTTGTATTTTCTCTTAGGATTTTTTTTAGCATTGCCCCAGTGTCTTCTGGTATCTAATATTGTTTATGAGAAGTCTTAATGCCAGTGTAATTATTGTTCTTTTGTAAGTAACCTATTTTCTTTTCCTCTCTGGAAGCTTAATTTCATAATGATATGTCTTTGGGCTTTTAATTCTTATTTTTTAATCCTTTTTGTTGTTTGGTGGGTACCTTAAACTGATAGATTCATGTCTCCTTTCATTTCTGGGAATTTTTCTTGCTTAGTTGCTTCAGTAATCTCTTCATTTTCACTATTATTTCTTTCTGAAACTACTGTTGGCTGAATAATAGATCCCTCAGTTTGATTATCCTCGTATTTCTTACTATCTTTTTGCTTTCAGTTTTGGGACATTTACTTGACTTTTGTCTTCTGACAAAATCCTTGCATTTCAGCATTGTATATTTTGGTCTCTGTCAGGCTGCTGTAGGCTGTTTTCACATATCTGGTGATTCTTGGTTGACCCGTTCGAATTTAGGAACACAGCATTGGGCTTACTGGGCATTCTATTTATATTTCAGTGAGGCTTGTCAATAGATAGGTTTCACTTCAGAGTTAACAGGCATAGAAGTGTGCATTAAAGGATATGTCCAAATACCAGAGGATTACGTTAGTTCTATTCATATGGTAAGTTCAATGTGTTTAGAGAAGAACATGCAGGATTTTTTTGGCTGAAAGTTTATGAGGATGCTTTTGGTTACAAGCAACAAAATTGATTCAGACTGGTTCATAAAATAAAATGTTATCCTGTATTTCAAGAAGTTCAGAGGGGTTGACTCTAGGCACCATGTAGTCAAATGACTGAGTGCTGTCATCAAGGAAACAGATCTTTTCCTTTTCTCTCCTCTGTCATTCTCTTTGCCTAGGCTTTGTATTTACAATGGCTTCCATTATGGTTGCTGGATGGCTATAGCAGTTCTAGGTATCACATCTGGATCTGGTTATATCTAAAAGAAGAGATTGTCCTTTACTTCTTTTTTAGGAGCCAGGAAGCTTCGCAGAATTCTTAGCAGATTTCCTCTCATATTGCTAGCCAGAATCGATCAGTTCATGCTCATTCCTAAATCATTCACTGGCAAGGGGAATGAGCTTAGCATAATTTGCCAGAACTCATCAGGATCTACCTCTGGATCTTGTGAATGAGGTTCCATATAGGGTAGGAGCAGATACCTAATAAAAATCAGAGATCTTTCAGAGAAATTAAGATGACAGATGGATGCTGGTAGGTCACCCACAGTCTTCTGCATGAGGGTAAATGCCTGACTGTCCAAATTTCTACCACTAGGGTGGCATGTGACAGGTTTATGTGCAGATTTCACTTTATTTGCTCCCTTCTCAACCTTCCTTCTGTCCATTTGACTTCCTTTCTGTCCATTATCATCATACTAGCCTCTTTTGCTGCCATTCCCTTCTTGTATAGACTAGGCCTGTGGCTTTCTCTGCTCAGTTTCATTAGTCCAAGACACTTTTAATCATTTTTCATCTTGCAGAAATGTGTTGCTCTTGTTCATTCACTAATTCATTTCCTTTGTTTCTTCATATTCATATTATATTTGAGCACATAAAAAAGCAGAAGATAATATAATAAACTCCCATGTATTCAGTATCAACAGTTATCAATTCATAGCCAGTTCTGTTTCACCTATACTCCCATCCATTCTCCCACTATTCTCCCCCACCCCTACCACATTAGTTTGAAGCCTTTTACTTCTCTTTTAACGTGGAAGGAGATCATGTAGTTGCTCAGGTTGCCATCTTGAATTAAGTCTAGTAGAATGCTTTGAGACTTAAAAATGACTCAGGGTAAAGAGACATACAGCCTTGGACTCTGAGTTGTATTTTCTGTTGCTAGACAACTAAATTTTATATATTCAAACACTACAATTGTGCCAAATCAAAGATACAGCTTCTATATTATTGTGACATACTGAGAGAAGAAGGTAATCACATTCAGCATTACACTATAGCGTGTTAAGTGCTGATGATCGAAATCATTGAACCCTTTTCATCCCTCATCTTATTTAAAATTTGGTGTTTTAGTAGACTTTTTGCCTTACTGCTGTTAATACTTTTTTTCCCCTCTTTGCTTCAAAACCAAATCAACTACAGATCAATGAATGAAATTAAAAATCTCCAGTACCTACCTCGGACCAGTGAACCCCGTGAAGTCCTCTTTGAAGATAGGACAAGAGCGCATGCTGATCATGTAGGTCAGGGGTTTGACTGGCAGAGTACGGCTGCTGTTGGGGTTTTGAAAGCTGTACAGTTTGGTGAATGGTAAGTTAATGGAACGCAACTGCAAGATTGGTTAATGTTGTCTTAAGAAAATGTGGACTCAATTTGAAAGGCTGGGGACAGTTTTTTAAAAATTATGGTAAAATGCACATAAAATAAAATTAAAATCTTAACCATTTTTAAGTGTACAGTTCAGTAATGTTAAGTATATTCATGTTGTTGTGAAACAGATCTCTAGAACTTTCTCATCTTGCAAAACTGTAACTCTGTACCCATTAATCAATAACTCCCTTTTCTCCTCTCCCCCAGTTCCTGGTAAACATCATTCTACTTTCTGTTTCTATGAATTTGACTACTTGAAATACCTCATATAAGTGGAATCAAACAGTTGTCTTTTTGTGATTGACTTGTTTCAGTTAGCATGATATCCTCAAGGTTCATCCATATTGTGCCATGTGTCATAATTTCCTTACTTTTTAAGGCTGAATAGTATTCCATTATATGTATATGCCACATTTTGTTTGTCCGTTTATCTGTCAGTGGACACTTGGGTTGCTTCCACCTTTTGGCTGCTATGAACAAATATCTCTTCATGTCCATGCTTTCTTTCATTCTTTTGGGTATATACCCAGAAGTGGAATTGCTAGATCATATGGTAATTTGTTTTTTAATTTTGGGAGGAACTGCTATACTGTTTTTCATAGAGGTTGCACCCTTTTACACTCAGTTGGGGCCCAGTTTAAACAAGGCTCAGAACATATTTAAAAACTGTATTTTACTTTGTTTTTTGTTTTTGTGCCTTTAGGGCCTTCAATATTGCTGTAGAGTTTGATCTGACATTAGAGTTTGATTGAATTATAGTTCAGTCACAGGTTAAGTATTTCAAGTTGAAGATCATTTAGCTTTTTTCTCCTCTCTACTTTGAAAGCTGGAAGGTGTGACAATTGTGTGGCTGAGATGTATTCTGTCCATTTCTTTCCATCCTGATAATGACATTATAGGGTGGCATGGAGATGGTGGGGCAAAGTGGTTAGAGGATTCAAATGCATCTAGTTTAGAATAAAACTGTTTTTAGTCATTGATGTTTTAGTTTTATAACAACTAATTTTAATTTTGAAAAAAAATGCTTTATTGGTGTTTTATTTTTTTTTTAAATTGACTAAAGAAACAAATGTATACTTTGTCCTTAGGAGTTATGCATCTATTTCTTTGCTAGTATAGCAGTTCCAGGAACGGGAAGATTGAAATTTGTCATCATTTTCCATTATGAGATGCTTGTTTCTAAAGCTTAATTTTATTAATCTTAGGAGTGACCAACCTCGCATAACCAAAGATGTGATTTGTTTTCATGCTGAGGATTTTACTGATGTTGTACAGAGACTTCAGTTGGACCTTCATGAACCTCCAGTTTCCCAGGTAATAACTTTTGCTTTTTTATTACTCTTTGAGTGAGATTTTGGAAATAAGTATCCGTACCTATTTAATTTTGCATTTTATCTTATAGTTGGATACATGGGATAGTGAATTTAATTTTATTACTATTAAAGGCTGTTTGTGGAGGGTGTTGAAAATCATTAAAACGGAGCTTCCCAAGCTGAATGCTTAAGATCCTTCAGTCTTTGGGATGCCAGGTGGGCCTGGGATGGTCAGAGGGCCCAGGATAACTCAGTTCTGGCCATGAGCAGTCTCAGCTGTTAACTCCATTGCCCTGCGTGTCCTCACCTGCAAAAGGTTGAAAGACACTGAAGGAGCAGACAGATGTTGCCCTTATGTGGGTCAAAGAATATTGATATTTAGTTGCATTTTGAAATACTTATTTAAATGATTCCCTAGGCCATCCTAATTTTAACCTGTACTGTTACTAGAAATGTAGTAAAATACGAGGAAAAATGTGTCTCAAGAATTGTAGGAAATTTTAGAAAGTTGTATATCATACAGTGCTGTTTAGCTTTAATTTGATCCTACTGTTTTCCTGTGCTAATTCTAATATTTTATTTGACTACATCTTTACATATTTTACTTTAAAATCTCATGCAACGTTTTTCCTCTCTTCAGTGTGTGCAGTGGGTGGATGAAGCGAAACTAAACCAAATGAGGCGGGAAGGCATTCGTTATGCTAGAATTCAGCTGTGCGACAATGATATCTACTTCATCCCTAGAAATGTCATTCATCAGTTCAAAACAGTGTCAGCAGTGTGCAGCTTAGCCTGGCATATAAGGCTGAAACAGTACCACCCTGTTGTGGAAGCCTCTCAAAACACAGAAAGCAGTTCTAACGTGGACTGTGATTTAACTGGAAAGAAAGAATTAGAAGTTGACTCCCAGTGTGTGAGAATAAAAACTGAATCTGAGGAAACATGCACAGAGATGCAGCTTTTGACAACTGCTTCATCGTCCTTCCCACCTTCATCTGAACTTAATCTACAGCAAGATCAGATGACTCAGCCTATTCCAGTTTTAAAGGTGGAAAGTAGACTGGACTCTGACCAGCAACACGATCTACAGGAACATTCAAGCACTCCTGTGTGATGTGTACATACTCAAACACATTTTTTAACTTTTTTAAATTTTGATGTGAAGTTATAGTTTTATAACTGGCTTAAGTTAAGTTTTATTGGAGAAATCTTGCCTATAATTCTATAAAGAGAAATGACATTCCACAAATGTCAAGCATATCTTTTTTACACAGATTATGCAAAGTTAAGAGTTGTATCTTATCCCGTTAGTACAGTATGTAATAGTGGGTCTGCTGCTACTTTCTGTTTTAAGGTGTGAGGTAACAATTCAATCTCTTCTTCAAATCAAAATGAGAATTCTCTGGAATAACAGATTCTTATTTGGTAAATAATTCACTTCCTTTAATTTTATCTTGCCTTGTCTCTTGCCATATTTGCTGTTTTTATGATAGAAGATCAGATTTATGGTTTAGTACTTGTGCTTTTATGGCACAGATTCAATTTCTACAGTAAAAATGGCATAGGTCGCAGGAAAGAATTCCTGCATCTTGTACATGGGCAAGTCAGTTATTTAGTTCCAACCATAAAGAACAGATAGTTTCTAAGGAATTCAGTGGCTCTCTGATTTCTTAACTAAAGAGAAAGCACAGCACTTTCTGATCCAAACTGTCTTTTTTTGTATCTGTTATTTAAAGCCCAGTGGATATTTCAATTAAAAATATCTAAAGATGAATAGTCCTTGGTCATTCATTCTCCATGGTTCATTAATCTCTTCTAGAATACATGGTAACTGTGGAAGATATTTTGGGTAAAATAGATAATGTTGACATGATACTCTGTTGTTCTGCTTCCTAGCATCCTCACATTCTGTGTGGATACTTTTGCTTCCTAAACTGATCACGAGTATCAAACTTAGAGAATGATACCTATCTTTCAGATGAGGCTGCCATATTTTGTGCATGAAACTTAGGAAAAACTATTTTTGTCACTTGGCATCAACCTCTTCATCATAAAGACCTGTTGAGATACTTCAGTTCACAGTTTCAACTGGTGAATACCTGGGTTTATTTATTATTACTCTGGTTGCTACTGTCTGATAAAGACTATGGCACTAGACTTCATCCTAGAGTTTCAGGTAGCCTAATCCTTATTAGTGCCTGAGTATTTAACCATTTTTTTTCGAACAGGCACAGTTCATATAGCTAGTGTAGTCTTAACTTTCTATTATTTTAGAATGTTAATGGGATACACATTTCACTTTCTCTTAGTTAATAATACAATAGGCCTTTTGTTTATTAAAGGAAGAGTACTCCCCACACCTAAGACCAGATTCTTGTATCTACCTGGTTATAGTGCAATTTGGAGATTTTTTTTTCCTGGAGGTTGAGATTTGGAATATTTACATTAACATAGGCAAAAAAAGATGCTGCTTTATTATGTCTGTCACCATGAAAACTTAGCTGCATCTTTTGAAATATCAAATATGAATTTTCTCTAAAATATTCTGAAATAGGTTAAATCTTATATAAATATTACTTTGTGCAATATTGTTGTGTAGTTAAATGCATATTAGCAAAGTATAGAGGTCACTGTGTAAACCGATAGAAAAGTAACCATCAGCAAATACTGCAGTGATTAGTTAGAATCTGTATTATTCCTTATATATATGTATATGTATGTATTCTCTGTTAAAAAGGATGAAGACAAATAGAGAAACATTTCGATGTAAACCATTTATGAATTGGAAGTGATGTTGGTTGGTTTTTAGTTATCTTTGTAAATAAGGTAATTAGAATGGTATGAACAGTAATGTGATTATTGCAGGGGTGTTTTAAAATCTTGGGTATAAATTTTAGGGTGAATTCTGGTTTATCAAGGCTAGTTTTTAAGGGACCTGCCTTTGAGGGTGTTTTTTGTTATTTTGTTATTTTAGGGGGAAGGGGTTAATCACAAAGTATGTGGGTTTGGGTTACTTCTTATTTTTGTTTTTCTGTCCAGAAGAATTTCATAGAGCTTTACCAGGCTGTGCAAAGTAAAATTCTTCTCAGGCAACATTTGCTTTTTAAAATAATCATGAAGAACAAGGTTGTTAAAGCAAAAACTTTAAATTTTTTTTCTTGTCTTCCAAGATCCGATTTCCCCATCTCCCACTTGCCATCCAGCAGCAGATGCCATCTGTCATCTAAGCTGGTCATTGCTAATAAACAAGGAGACTGTCTCCTGACAGCCATCACTGTGTATAATCACTCAGGAACCAGCGGATCTGCAAAGACCTACAATCAAAAGCAAATCCCCATTTTCTTTTTATAAAACATTCTACCCTCAACTCCAATATAACATATTAAAAGAGTATAAAAATGTTTAAAATCATGTACTAATAAATTCATTGTATGTTAGAATTGCAATAGAACCGAGAGAGAAACATTTAGCTAGTAATGTATCTGGGAACTGAATGTCTTATGTATTAGATTTTAATAGCATGCTTTAAAGACTGATGAATATAAAAGCGCAAGTTTTGAGTTTCTTACTTCTTTAAAGCTGTATCCTAGTTTAGTGATACAAATGATAGCAACTTTTCTAAAATCATTAAATTATTTGGTTTGGTGGAGTGAGGCATGGAACAATCTGGCGTCTTCTGACTTGTAAAGTAGTGATGGCAGTGAAGTTGTAACTGAAATGTAAGCTGATCTTCCTTTTTTGGTATGTTACCTGTTGTGCCAGCTCTTTGAGATTACTTGCAGAATGTGGCTATAAGTTTTAGTATTTTGTGGAGCAGAGGGATATTTTTTAAATGTGCTTATGGAAAGGACCCAGTAAATGAGTAAACTTAGTAACTAGAATGATTTTATGGTATTCACTAATCAGGAGAAAAGTCTTCCCCCTGCCCCAGAAGTCATTCTATAATTACCAAGATACACTAGGAGTAGGATTATGATTCAAAGAAGTATCCCAAATTCATAAAGCAATAATAATAAAAATGACATATTTCTTTCCCTTCCAAAGTTTTTAACTCTTTAAAAATGAATTCCTAGGCTTAATTGTACTTTTAATTTGCTAATTTAGTACTTAGAATTTGTTTCACTGGTACTTTATTATTTTGAATTTAAAGACTTTTGAAAGGTGCCCTTTCCCCTTAGAGATAGTTGGAATAACAGTAGACTAATATTAAAAGCTCTTGTAGGGGGAAAAAGGGGCTTATCATATAAAATTATTTACTAAACCTTAGGAAAAGATGTCTTGCATCAGTCTTAATAGGCATAAAGTTCATGCTTAATGACTGGAGAAACTTTTGCTTATTGCCTTTCCCTCTATAAATATTGTCTAGAATGAAAGCTAATTTAGGAACAAGATACCAAAATTCAAAAAACCCCTTAGTGCATGTATTCTTGATTATTATTATTAGTTCATTATTAGACCATTTGTTTTCATCTATATTTGCCATTAAAATTTTATTTGCATTTATATCTTTAGAATAATTGAGTTTGTGTCTTTCTGATAAATCTTTTATCATTGCTACAAGTTTTTAAAAAAAACCTTTCACTAGTACATGCCAGAGGTTCATATTTCTGCTAAGTATTATTTTTTAAAAAACAGGTTGTAGCTGTATTTATTGGTCATGCAGTAAGTAGAGGAAATGTACAAGACAGATGTTTTTCTTTAGCACATAAGGGACCTATCCTCATCCTGAAAGTTTGTTGCTTTAAAAGCAAGTATCTCTCCGTAAATATTATGGCCTTCCATTTTCTTCATACATCTTTTAGGATTCACTTGTGCATGTAGTTGAGACCACTGTCTCTTAATATAGCACTTTTCAATTCTCTCTAAAGAAATACTTATGTACTACTTCTATCACATGTTGTAAATTTTCATGTAATAGTGTTTTCTATGACTAAACTCCATTTTGATTGGCAGCTAAGACTTTTTTTCCTGTGGCTTTAATTTATCTAAGAGGTCTTTGCATATAGATGAAATGTATAATTTGCCTGGCGGACTATTTGCGTTTTGTGGCCTTAGTTTGTTTATTGACATTAATGAGTGTTTTAAAAAGGTTTTTAATGAATAGTCTTAAATCTAAATTTGTGTGAATAATAATCCTTTTAACACAGTGCTTTTTTGTAGCTGTCTAAGTGTGTTAAATTGTTAAGCTATTTCTTTGTAAAATAGGACAATGGAATGCATAGATTTTTTTTTCCTGTAAAGTATTTTTTTAATAAACAAAGTCTGATTTGTCCTTTACTGATGTTTCATGACAAAATGAATAGCACATGTGAATTCTAGCTACCTGGAACCTGTTTTTAAAGTATTTGTCCCTCCCTTCTCTGTCCCCTATTATTTTGTACTATTAGAGATTACAAAATTAGAAAATCTTGACTTTCCTAAAGAAAGTTCATAGATACTGGGGGAAAATTTCATCCACATTGAGAGGCAGTTAGTTTGGGGGAAGAAGAAAAACTATGCTTGGCATTTGTGGCAGTTAACGCCTCTTGCTGCAAAAGTTGATTTATCCCTATGAGAATAATCTTAAATTTTTGTTCTGGGGATGTCGATATTTTTGAAAGTACATGCATGCAGTGTTAGTTAATGAAGGTGGTTTATAGACGTTTCAGATGTCATTGATGTATTAAGTGACATAACTCACTGGATTTTTTTCCTCATCAGTTTTTATTTGTGTGAACTTCTCTTTAATTGAGGTGCCTGTCCTAAGCACTGATAGCTCTTGTTTATGATTAGGAAAGGAAGAGGGGGGGGAACGAATGTTTTTTGAGTAACTGTTGAGGGCCGGGCACTTTTTATGAGGGTAGCTCATTTAATCCTCACAGCCTTAAGTAGGAAGGTAACAATACAATCTCCATAATACAGGTGAGAAAACAGGCTTGTTAGGTTGAATAAATTACCGGAAATCACATAGTTTGTTAGTGGGAGCAGGGATTTGAATGCAGTTCTGGGTTCAAAGCCCACGCTTTGCTCAGTGAGAGCCTTACCTGATTTCAGTTCTTCCAGGAACTACCCCCAAAGCCTCTTTGTGTGCTAAGCAATGAAGTAAAATGTTTAATTAGTGTTATTTACGTCTTAAAGCAAATATTTAGATATACAAAAAATGACTTTTTCATTTTTCCAGTGGTGTGTGTGTGTGTGTTTTTTAAAGTCAGCAATTTGTCTTGAAACCAAACAGAATTGTCATGTTCAGCTGTAAGGATGGGAAAAGCTGTCAAGAAGCAAAAGCAGAAAGGAAACCACTGCCAATGTGTGGAATATAAAAATCAAGCCTGGGTGAAATAGTTTTAAATTAGTTCTATGGGAGTTACTTTTATCTTAGTCGATTTTCCTCATCGGTAAAACGGGGATAATAACTTCCACCTTATGTCGATTTGATAATCAAAAATAATGATGTAAAACATTTAGAACTGCACTTAGGCTTTCTGCAGTGGTCTAATCGTTATCTCATTAGCTTTGACTCAAATGCTACAATGCTGGGCAAGCAAGGACAATGCTTCAAGTGAGGTGAGAATGGCCGTTAGGGGTCAGTGTTCCGTTAATGGCCAAAAAAGTATAGAGGAAAGCGGCTTAAAACCTTCTTAATGAATCTTTAAATATTCATTTGAGGTCGCAACCGTTCCTTTCTCCTGACCTCTATCAGCCTGCTTGAATTTTTAACCTAGAAACAATTCTTCCCGCCGCTACCTTCCCCTACCCTAATTTGGGAAAGTGTCCTGGAACTGACCCCCAAGCCTTGGCCCTCTTCTTCCTTTACCCTTGAGCACCCAGAAAGCTTAAGTCCCAGAGCTGCTGAGGGACGGGAGAGGAAAGGAATTAATAAGCCGCAGCCTGCCAGGACTTTCGTCCCAGGACAGCATAAATTCATGAAAACATTCGTTCATTCAGCAAAGGTTGAGAACCTGTGTGCCAGGCTCCTGCCAGGCCCTAGTCTCTGACCTCATGGAGCCCCCAGCCCATTGAGGAAGATCGATAGGACATAATGAAGCACAAAGAAACAGAAAACACAAGGAAAGATAAGCGTTGCAAAGAAATGAACGGGGAACTATTGGAATATCTGGACCGGACCTCCTTTAGATGAAGGGCTGGGAAAGTCATCTGTGAGAAAGTGACCTGAAAGGTGATCTGGGGGAGCTGCTCTTGGCCTTGATCTCCGTGTAGCTCCCCAGCCCCTCGGTCCCGAAGCCTGGCGGAGGCTCGGCGGGAAGGCCCCGGGCCGGGGGCGGAGCCAACTTCACAGCGAAACACGGAAAGCGGAAGCCGCGGCCCCGCTGCACCGTGGTCTGCGGAGCTGCTGTTGCCTAGCTCTCGGCCGGCTGAGTCACGGCCCTTCCAGGCCCGGCCTAGCGAGGACGTGCGCCCGCCGCCCCGAAGCAGCTGCCACCCGGGCCTTGGGACCTCTGCACTTGACTTTTTCCAGCGGGCACAAAGCCTTTGGCCGTTGCCGTAGCGACTGGCAGCCTAGCTAAGACCGCCTTCACTTTCTATCCCCCTCCTTTCCTAGCTCATTCTTTGCTTATTTTAGGGTCTGTCCGATGACCCTATAGGTCGGGCTTGGAGGGCGCCGGCTCTCTGGCAACAGACTGCCCTCCTCTGGGCGCTGGGCGGCCGGCTGCCTCCGAGGCTGGGGCGGCCTCCGCAGTCTCCATGGTAACGGCCCAGGCGGCGTCTCCGCCTCGGGGGGAAGATGAGGCCTGCCTGGCCCGCCGCCTCGCCCCCGGCCTCATGGCCGGGCCGGGGCCACTGAGGAGGAAGGTCCCGGCCGCCGGACTGCGGGGCAGCGGGCACCAGGTGAGAGCAGGACCCTGGGGAGCGGAGGAGGTGGGGTGCAGGTCAACTCCAGCGACCTCCCCTCCTCTCCCTCTTCCCTGCATCCCTGAACACACTCGCACAAAATATCGCAGAGAGGCTTCTCCGGTCGCCACTGCGCCAGAGGTTTTTTTGGTATGCTTTTGTTTTTGTTTTTTTCCTGGCAAACAGCCGGGGAACGAGACGGTCAGCAGCGCATGGAGAGGCTGAGAGAAGCGTTTTTTGAGTTCTACCCAAACTGGGAGAGTACCTTTCAGCAACTGGACTCACCGACTGGTTTTCCTTCATTTTCAGTGAAATCCCATTCTCCGGCTGGAGACACAGATGGCCTCAAATGAGAGAGATGCTATATCGTGGTACCAAAAGAAGGTAATATCAATGTATTTTTATTTGTAAAGCATGCTTCCTGCAAAAAGGTCCCACAAAGAATACCTATCATGTTAGTTTCCCCTGAGCTTGGTAGTGCAGGTATTCTTACATGATATCTCTCAACATAAATGGAAAAACTGATGGACAAGGTCATTAGGTCTTTTGAACTCAGTTCCAGGTCCCCGAATAAGATTTTCAACCTCCCATCTCCAGGCTGCATTCACAGTGTCACAGCAATGCTTTGAGAGTTTGCTTCTGATCAAACTGCTGTTTTTTCAGGCATAAAACTTTTTATCTGCACAGCTCAGATTAGTACTGTCAACAATCTTAATGAGCTGTCCATTACCTTTTATTTCTCTCTAGTTTCCTACTGATGTTTTTCTTAAGTGGAAGTATCTTTTAAGGTGATATTTAATTTGAAATATTTTGGACATTGCTTTTCAACTTACTTTTAGATCCAGCTAACTTGAGAATTTTGAAGGAAATTGTCCTAGGAAATAATAATTTATTCTAGCCTCAGAGAAGCACAGACATTTCCCAGATATCATATGGATACTTAATAGTTTCATGACTTTTGTGAGACTTGACCCAAATAAAAGGATTTCCTTTGCATCACTTAAATAGCCTGCTTCCTATTTCAGATTGGAGCATATGATCAGCAGATATGGGAAAAGTCAATCGAACAGACTCAGATTAAGGTAAATTGATTTCTTTGATTTTTTCGCTTTGTTTTACTGCTTTAATATGAAGAGTGGATTGTATTTACTTTTTAAAAATTCTGCACTTATCCACCAAGTATGGCGTTCTTTGTTCTTTGAAGTTTATAAGGAAAACAACACTGCAAATGGGATGATAAATGACAATTGACATTTGGCCTCCGTATCAGGGAAATAGAAAGGGGTGGTTGGTCTATGATGAATTTGAAAGCAAATGTCCCATATAAATGGGGCTATGGCTTTTTAACTCTGGCGGTAGTTAGAGTTAGTTGTGGTAACGCAGGCCCAGTATTGCCACAGCTTCAGGGTTTTCAAGAGAAGCTGTGAATATGCATTTTTATGTGAAATATCCAGGTTTTTTAGAGCATCTCCTCCTCCTCCTCCTTCCCCCCTCTACTTCCTATTCTCCCCCTCTCTCTCCTCCCCCCTCCTCCCCTACCTCCTCTTCCTCTTTTTCTTCCCTGCAAGTCAAATAAAACCCTTTTGTTGCCTGAATCTCTTTTTCAATTACTGGTTTAGAGTATGGGCCTAAGTATTTCAGGTTCTTAAACTTTCTTCTACACTGCTTTTGGAACTGAGCAGATTCTTGGAGTTATTTCATGCTAGCCAAGCAACCAAAAATTGATGTGTAATTCAGAATGCCAGTTTATTAATTTATAATAGGGGAGGGGAGGGTTAAATAATCTAATGTTCCAAAATCAGGGTTGTGGGATCAACATGTTTGGGGGGGGTGTGCAAATTAGTCATGGAAAGGTTGCTTGGTAGCCAAATGTAATTGCCTAGTCTTGAGAGATGGGGAAAAGCCTAAAGACCATCCTACCCTTACAGAATGTCTCTCTATTGACATTAATACTTAAATCTACAGATTCCAGGGTCTTACCTCCTTGGAAAGTACTGAATAATGGCTGGCAGATTTTTGTTTTTGGACCTTTCTTTTTTAAAGATTTTTCCATAGACCCTCTATTAACATTAAAAAAAAATATATGTATATATGGGTGTAATACAACTTAATAGTTCTGTTTATCTCCAGGTCAGATTGATTGGACTGGGATGTTTAAATCTCGGGTGAAATACTTTTAGGGCACATTCTTTTTGTAAGCCACTCAACTAGAAAGTTGTTTGAACTGCATGGTACTTGGCTAACTTTTCATAATTTTGTACAGTCCTTGATGTTTTATATTAATAGGAGATGGGATTAGGATGAATAAATCCTCCAATTTTATTTTGTAACTCTCTAAATCCTGTCCTGTTATTCTTTTGTGAGCTCTGAAAAGTATGGGTAGTAAGTCTGGTATAATGGAAAAAGCACAGAACTGGGAGTTGGATCTCCTTTTGTGACCTCTGTCTAGCCTTGTGATCTTGAACAAGCACTGTAGTTTGTCTGGGTTTTGGTTTATTTCTCCTTAAAAGGATTTTACTTCCTGCTATAGAATTTCATTACCTACTTCCTTCCCCTACCCAATTTAAATATTTCCTCAACTCTTATTTCCATGCCGTTTTATACATACCTTCCTTTTGGTACACCATATCCTGTGTTATTTGTTAACCTGTGTGTTTTCATGGACCTCAAGGGCAGGCATTGCATTTGTATCCCACTCTTAGAACATTCTGAGTCATACTAGGAACTCAGTGTTTCTGTATTTGATTAAACTCCACCTATTATGTATATTTTTATTCATTGTTTTCTCAAAAGGTAATCTGTCTAATACCTCCTTAATGTATACTTTTTAATTTAGCAGTGGAAAGAATAAAAGTAAAGGGAACTCTAAAAATTTACTGAGTTAATGTACCAAGGCCTCCCAGGTGCGAAGAATACAGTCAACAAGACACACATGGTTCTTGCCTTCATGAATTTTATAGTCTAATGGTAGTGGGAGAAAAGTCAAGTTATCTTTTTAAGTATGTTTAAGTCTTAGATGGAAGCTGACCAAAGTATAGGGCACAAAGAAGTATTTAATGCAATTTAAAACAGATTACACAAATATAAATTTTTTTGAAAACAAATTAAAAAAGAAAAAAAGGAAAGAAAATTAAAAAACAGAAAAGAATAACAATATTAACATCAGATCACAATAGAATAAAATTAGAAATTACATAATAAAAATATAATTCAAAATTATAAAAAACATAAATTTTAAAAATCTTAACTTGGATCATGAAAAGTGGTAGGAACTGTTCTACAGACATTTACTGAGCTACTATGTTTAAGGCATTTTGCTCGGTGCTGAGCACAGAAGTACAACGCTTGTATAAGGGAAGAATAAGTAGCCCAATCTGGTTGGGGTATAAGGTAAACAGATGAGATGATAGGTCATAAATCAGTTTAGAGCTGAGTTGACTGCTTTACTAAGAACTTTAGATACTGTACTATATAAAATGAAAAAATTTGTATGGTTTTTAAGTAGAGGGGACACATCATATCTGTATTTTTGAAGGATAGAAATAAAAACGTAGATATAACAAAATTTGTAGAATGCTTCCAAAGTAATACTTGATGAAATTATATCACTCTAAATGTCTGTATTAACAAAAAATGTCTAGATTGACTAGGAAGAAAGAGTTACAATAATTCAAGTTAACATACGAAGAACCTGAGAAATAAAACAATAATAAGTCAAAGTAAAGAAGGGGAAGAAATATCAAAAATAAAACTAAAACAGAGACTTCCCTGGTGGCGCAGTGGTTAACAATCCGCCTGCCCATGCGGGGGACACGGGTTCAATCCCTGGTTGGGGAAGATCCCACATGCCGCGGAACAATGAAGCCCATGCGCCACAACTACTGAGCCTGCACTCTAGAGCCCGTGCAGCACAACTACTGAGCCTACGCACCGCAACTGCTGAAGCCCGTGTGCTCTAGGGCCTGTGCTCCACAACAAGAGAAGCCACCGCAATGAGAAACCTGCACACTGCAAGGAAAAGTAGCCCCCGCTCGCTGCGACTAGAGAAAGCCCGCACACAGCAGCGAAGACCCAACACAGCCAAAAAAAACCCAAAAAAACAAAAAAACCTAAAACAGTGTCCATGTATTCTTCACTTAACAAATATTTGTTGAGCACCTACCTACCATGTGTCAGGCAGTAGGATGGGCACTGTATCTATATAATGATGAGCAGAAACACTCAACATTTTTTGGAGCTTATGGTAAAGTGAGAGACAAACAATAATAAAATTAATCCTACTAATGAATAAAAATTACTTTGTGATAAATGCTAAGAAGGAGAGCTACTATTTACAAGCTATTATAACAGGGAAATGGACCTAGTCAATGAGGTCAGAGAAGCCTTCCCTGAAGAACTGATGCTTCAAGTGAGATCTGAAGGATGAATAGCAGTTAATTAGGTCAAGAACAAATATACTAATCTGACACAAACGCTTTCAGAAAGCAGAGGAGGAAGTATGCTTCCCAACTCATTTTTTGAGACCAGTATTACCCCGATTCCAAAGCCAGACAAAGACAGCACAAGAAAATTTGTCATAACTATACTACAAAGCTACAGTAATCCAAACAGTATGGTATTGGCACAAAAACAGACACATAGATCAGTGGAACAGAATAGACCACCCAGAAATGGGCAGTGTATTATATGGGCAATTAATCTACAACAAAGGAGGCAAGAATATACAATGGGGAAAGGACAGCCTCTTAGAAATGCTGTTGGGAAAGCTGGAAAACTACATGCAAAAAAATCAAACTGGACTACTCTCTCACGTGATGCACAAAAATAAATTTAAAATAGATTAAATATTTTAAATGTAAGACCTGAAGCTGTAAAACTTCTAGAAGAAAACATAGGTTGTACACTCTTTGACATTGGTCATAGTAATATTTTTGGATATGTCTCTTCAGTCAAGAGAAACAAAAGCAAAAATAAACAAATAGGACTACATCAAACTAAAAGACTTTTGCACAGTGAAGGAAACTATCAATAAAATGAAAAGACTACCTACTGAATGGGAGAAGATATTTGCAAATGGAATATCCAATAAGGGGTTAATATTCAAAATATACAAAAAATTCATACAACTAAACATCAAAAAAACCAAACAACCCAATTAAAAAATGGGCAGAGGATCTGAATAGGCATTTTTCCAAAGAAGACATACAGATAGCCAACAGGCACATGAAAAGATGCTCAACATACTAATCATCAGGGAAATGCAAATCCAAACCACAATGAAATATCACCTCACACCTGGCAGAACAAATTACAAGCGTTGGTGAGAATGTGGAGAAAAGGGAACCCTTTTGCACTATTGGTGGGAATGTAAATTGGTGCAGCCATTATGGAAAACAGTATGAAGATTACTGAAAAATTTAAAAATAGAACTACCATATGACCCAGCAATTCTACTGCTGGGTATTTATCTGAAGAAAACAAAAGCACTAATTAGAAAAGATATATGCACCCCTATGTTCATTGCAGCATTATTTACAATAGGCAAGATATGGAAGCAACCTAAGTGCCCATCAGCAAATGAATAGATAAAGAGGATGTGGTATCTATATACAATGGAATATTACTCAGCCATAAAAGCATGAAATCTTGTTGTTTGCAGCAACATGGATGGCCTTAGAGGATATTATTCTAAGTGAAATAAGTCAGACAGAGAAAGACAAATACTGTATGATTTCACTTATATGTGGAATCTAAAAAAATAGGTGAACAAACATAACTAAACAGAAAAAGAGTTACAGATAGAACAAACAGGTGGTTGCCAGAGAGGAGTGGTGAGGGGAAGAAATAGGTGAGGGAGGTTAAGAGGTACAAACTTCCAGTTGCAGAATAAATGAGTCACCAGTATGAAATGTACAGTGTGGGGAGTATGTTCAGTAATTATGTAATATCTTTGCATGGACAGATTATATCTAGACTTATATTGGTGGTCATTTTGAAATGTATAGAAATATGGAATCACTATGTTGTATAACAGGAACTAACAGACTATTTTAGATCAATTGAATTTCAAAAACAAACTCATAGAAAAAGGGATCAGATTTATGGTTACCGGCGGGGGGGGGGGGGGTTGGAGGAGGGGGAATTGGATGTAGGCAGTCAGAAGGTACAAACTTCCAATTATAAGATAAATGAGTACTAGGACTGTAATGTACAACATGAATATAAATAACTCTGCTGCATGTTATATATGAAAGTTGTTGAGAGTAAATCCTAAGAGTTCTTATCACAAGGAAAACAAATTTTTTTTCTATTTCTTTAATTTTGTATCTATGAGATGGTGGATGTTCACTAAACTTATTGTGGTAATCATTTCATAATGTATGTAAGTCAAATCATTATGCTGTATACCTTAAACTTACACAGTGCTATATGTCAATTATAACTCAATAAAACTGGAAGAAAAAAATCCTACCTGAGGCATAATATGGAGCTTTTAATAAACTATCATACTGATTTATTAAAAAAAAAAGAGAAAATGTGTCCTAAACATAAGTGTAAAAATCTTTAATAAGATATTAGCAAACCAAATTCAACAACATGTAAAATGGATTATCTACCATGACCAAGTGGGATATCCGAGAAATACGTTGTTGGTTTAACATCTGAAGATAATTTAATGTAATATATCATATTAATAGGGGACAAAATGCATGGTCTTTTCAGTAGAGACAGGAAAAACATTTGACAAAATTCAATGCCCATTACTGATAAACTAGTAACTTCTTCAATCTGTCAAAGGATGTCTATTAAAAAACCTGTCATTGGGATTGACATATATACACTAATATGTATAAAATAGATAACTAACAAGAACCTGCTGTATAGCAAAAAATAATAATAATAATAAAAAATTATCATGTATTTAAAAAAAAAACAAAAAACCTACAACTAACACTGTAGTTAGGGATTAAAGACTGAGTGCTTTGTCCCTCAAATCAGGAACAAAGCAAGGATGTCTGCTCTCACCACGTCTATTTAACGTTGTACTAGGGATTCTAGCCAGTGCAGTAAGGCAAGGAAAAAGAAATAAAAGGCATTGAGAAAAGAAAATGAAAATTGCTTTTATTCATGGTGGCATGATCCCATATTTAGAAATTCCTAAGGCATTACTAACAATAAATGAGTTTAGCAAGGCCTCTAGATTTAAGATCAATATACAAAAATTATTTGTATTTCTATATACCAGACATGAGTATTCCAAAAATGAAATTAAGAAAACAATTCATTCACAATACATCAAAAAGAGTAAAATACTTAGGAATAAGTTTAACATAGTATGTATAAGACCTGTATACTGGAAACTATGAACATTGCTAAGAGAAATTAAAGATCTGAAGAAATGGAGTAGCATTTCACGTTTGTGATCTGGAAGACTTAACATTGTTAAGATGGCAGTTCTCTCCAAATGTATCTATAGATTCAGTATAATCCCTTTAAAGTTCCAGCAGACTTTTTTTTTTGGTAGAAATTGATAAGCTAATTCTAAAGTTGATAAGGAATGTAAAGGACCTAGAATATTCAAAATAAGTTTAAAAAGAATAGAGTTGGAGGACTTACTGGATCTCACAATTTACTGTAAAGCTGTAAGTAATTCAGATAGTGTAGTATTGGCATGAGTAATAGATCAATGGAACAGAATAGAAAATCTAGAAATAAATCCCTACAGTTTTGATAAATTGATTTTGACAAAGATGCCAAAATAATTCAATGAAGAAATGATAGTCTTGTCAACAAATGGTGCTGGAACAATTGGATATCTACATGTATAAAAATGAACTTTGATTCTTACCTCACACTGTACACAAAAATTGCTTAAAAAGGATCATGGGCTTAAGTGTAAGAACTAAAAGTCTAAGGTTTTCTAGAAGAAAACATAGAAGATCTTTGTTAGCCAGGACATGGAGGAACCAGAACTCTCATACACTGCTGGTGGGAATGGAAAGTAGAAAAATTTAAATATATATACTTCTCATATGACCCAGCATTTCCACCCCTAGTTATCTACCTAAGGGAAATAAAAACATATGGGCACATGCAAATATTCATAGCAATACTATTCATAATTGCCAAAAACTAGAATAAAAATCCAAATGTCTATCAGCTGGTGAGTAGGTAAACAAATGTGTTATATCCATACAATGGAACATGACTCAGCAATAAAAACTATTAATACATGCTACAACATGGATGAACCTCAAAAATGTTATGCTAAGTGAAAGGGACCAGACACAAAAGACTATATTCTGTGATCCAGTTTATATGAAATTTCTAGAAAAGGCAGGTTTATAGAAATAGAAAGCAGATCAGTGTTTGCCTATGGCTGGGGGATAGGAACAGAGATTTATTGCCATTCTTGTTTTTCAGGTGATGGAAATGTTCTAAAATTTGAATGTGATGATGGTTGTACAACTCTATAAATTTACCAGAAATCCACCAAATTAACTACTAAAACTACACTAAAAATAAGTGAGTTTTACAGAGTATTAATTATACCTCAATATAGCTATTTTCTTAAATCACATCAATAGAAAAGAATAGGAGAAATCATAATGTAGTACACAACAAATTCATATATATTCCCAATGAAAATTGTCTTCTAAAATTTCTTAATTGAGAAAATATATTAGGTCTAAGGTCTAACATTATTTTCAGTAATGAAGCTCAACTTAGTCCCCCCCCCACAAAAGAATAAAACAAGAATGGCCCTTATTACTATTATTTAACATGCTGTTTGAGATATATTTGCTAAGATGAGCAAAACATTCTAATTAATATTATCTTTGCTTTTAAAATATTTGTTCTTTTATTTTTCTAATATTAGAATAACAAAAATCAGTGTTTGAAAATGATATGATTTTACACCTAGGAAATTTTAAATGTCTAATCATAAACACAGAAGTGATTTCAGCTGTATTTGTAACCTTTTATTTCTTGAGCTGGATAGTGGGTACATGACAGATGAGACACCTCATTAAAGATGACAGTTGGAATATGTGCATTAATCTCCATCTGGTTTCTTCCGAAAATTCTCTAAAATTATAATAAATAAGAAAAAAAATCAACCTACAATAGGAGTGAAAGAATGGGAGAGAAGACTACTGTAAAAGAGAGCTGTTAACACAATTTTGAAAGTTGGAGAATGGATGTAAAGAAAGTAAAAATGTAAGTGTCTATAGTAGGGGATGCCAATGGGAAACAAGTGAACTCCCTGTTTTAAAACACCTGTACTTGGTGGTTACCAGTGGGGAGAGGGAAGTGGGGAGGGACATTATAGTGGTAGGGAATTAAGAGGTGCAAACTATTATCTATAAAATAAGCTACAAGGATATATTGTACAACACAAGGAATATAGCCAATATTTTATAAATAACTATAAATGGAGTATAACCTTTAAAAATTGTGAATCACTATATTGTACACCTGTAGCTTATATAATATTGTACATCAACTATTCTTAAATTTAAAAAAAATTAAGGGAAAAAGACCCCTGTATTTAATTTCTGAAAGACTCAGGAATTAGATGCATCAGGTATATCTGTAGGTATGAGGTAGAACTGGAAATAGGATTGTTTGAGCATATGTATAAGGGGCAATAGACCTACCCCCAGATCCTCCACCTTATTCTACACAGCCTCATAGTTACCTTATCTTCCTCTGACAGAAAATTGAAGTTTGCTCTCTGGAGAGGCTGAAACAGAGAAGTTCTGGATTCTGGAATACCATACACAAATGAGAATGGGGTGAGATACTGTACTCATAAAGGAGATTAAGTAAAAGTCTGGTGGCCAGGTTTATAAGCTCTAAACAGAAGACTGGAATTTCTTTTTGTACAAGCTGACTGAAAAGACTTAAGGATACTGGAAGTGAAATGGCTGTCTACTCTCTACAACGCGGCCACTGTGCAACAAGCTTCCCCTACTGCATACTGAATGGGCATTCAGCATGTTAGTGCTTCACTCTTAAGTGTAAATGGATAATTGAAGATGCTCAAATATTTGAGACCTAAAGAAAAAGAAGGAAAGAGATTTTAAAAAATGATACAGGAATTATAAGAATACTATTTTTAAAGATATAATTAATATATTTAAAGAACGGCATACTATTTTTAAAAAAGTCTATAGATGAAAAAGTAAGAGAACCAGAAAATAAAAATAACCAAAGTAAATTCAGTAGAAAAGTTGGAAGATAAAGTTGAGGCCATTTCCCAGAAAAATAGTATGAAAGAGCAAGGAAAAAGAAAATAGAAAAGTGAGTGCAGTTCATGCAGGAAGCCTAAAATCCAACTAATAGGTGTTCCAGGAAACGGAAATACGTGGAGGAGAAGAGATTATCAAATAAATAATATTTTAAAATTTCCCAGAGCTGAAATACACACATTTACAGATCAGAAGGATCTTTTGAGTGATCAGCATTATTATGAAATTTCAGAACTAAATTTTAGAAAGATTCAGTTCAATCTGCCTCTTGTGTTTCTCCTGTAAGTCTCCTTTATTCACACAAAACACCACTTCTGGTCACTAAATATGTGGAGGTTTTTCCCTACACCAGGCAATTCTCTGTGACACCAGCTGGGTATCCTACAATTCAACTCATTTCTGACACTGTGTACCTGGAGGTAGTGTCAGCTCACGCAGGTTAAGGGCTTGGTCCCACAAGACTGCTCCTACCCCACTTTGGATGCCAACTGCAAGAAGTAGGTCCTAGGTTACCCCCAACTTCTGTCCAATTTGGCTACAAGTCAGAAGTTCCCACAACCTTCTCCTCAGGTTTGATTAATTTCCTAGGGTGGTTCACAGAACTCAGGGAAACACTTCCTTAAACATTTACCAGTTTATTAAGGAATATGATAAAGGATACAGATGAATAGCCAGATGAAGAGATACATAGGGTGGGGTCTGGAAGGGTCCAGAGCACAGGAGCTTCTGTCCCTGTGGAGTTTGGGGTATGTCACCCTACTGGAGTGGATGTGTTCACCAACCTGGAAGCTCTCTGAACTTCATGGAGGCTTCATCTAGTAGGCATGATCAATCATTAACTCTGTTTTCAGCCCTTCTCCCTTTGCAAGAGAATGGGGGAGAGGGAGGGCCTGAAAATTCCAAGCTTCTAATCATAGTTTGTTCCTTCTGGTGACCAGCCCTCATCCAGGAGCCATCCAGGAGCCCACCTAGAGTTGCCTCATTAGAACAAAAGGCACTCTTGTCACCCAGGAAATTACAAGGGTTTCGGGAGCCCTGTGTCAAGGAACTGGGGACAGAGACCAAAATAAATTTCTTTTTACAAATCACAACATCACAAGAAATTAGAAATTAGAGCCTGGGTTAAGCAGGGAATAGAGAGAAGGATCAAAACAGATCTTATACAAGATTGGGAGTCAGAATGACATTGGGCCTCTCAGCAGCAACTTCTGGCTCATCTGGAAGTTCGAAGACGATGGAACCTTCAAAGTTCTCAGAGAAAATGGCTTTCAATCTACAACTTTATGCCCAGTCTAACTATTAACCAAGTATAAAGGCATCACATGAAAATATATTCAAACCATCAAAGTCTAAAAAGTGTGTCACTCATGTCTTCCCTCAGAGGAGGACGTGTACTGTATACGAGTGAGTAAACCAAAAAAGAGGAATCCATAGTATCAGGAGACAGGATGGCCGACACAGAGAGAGGTAAAAAGAATTCTGGATTCTTAAGAGATGTCCCAAGATGAAAGTTCATTTATGAGGCCTAGAAAATAACAAGACCAGAAAGGAGCAGGAGGACAGGAAACTGTGGTATATAGACATCTTCAAGGAGGAAAAAAAAGAAACCAGTGTTTGTTGTGTTTGAGCACACTGGGAGCAGATTATAACACTTATAGGGAGTTTCAAAATGAATTAGTAATATATATGTAGAAAGTTAAGTGAATGAAAAAAATGAAGCTTGTCATATATGGCCTTTCTTATGTTGAGTTTCTTTCCCTCTATACTCACTTTGCTGAGTTTTTATCATAAATGGGTGTTGAATTTAGTCAAATGCTTTTTCTGCATTTATTGAGATGATAATATGATTTTTATCCTTCGTCTGGATAATGTGGTGTATTCAATTGGTTTGTGGATGTTGAACAGTCCTTACATCCCAACATAGGAGCACCTAAATATATAAAGCAAATATAAACAGACCTAAGGGGAGAAATAGAGAGCAATACAGTACTAGTAGGGGACTTCAGTATCCAACTTTCAACAATGGATAGATCATCCAGACAGAAAATCAATAAGGAAACGTTGGGCTTGAACTGCACTTTAGACTAAATGAACCTAACAGACATATACAGAACATTCCATCCATCAGCAGCACAATACACATTCTCAAGTGCACATGAAACCTGCTTCAGGATAGATCATATGTTAGGCCATGAAACAAAGTCTTAACAAATTTAAGAAGATTGAATTTATATCAGGTATCTTTTGACCACAGTGTTATTAAAGTAGAAATTGATAACAGGAGGAAAACTGGAAAATTCAAAAAAGTGTGGAAATTAAACAATATAATCTTGAACAACCAATGGGTCAAAGAATCAATTAAAAATTTTGAGACAAGTGAAAAGGAAAAATTTTATACACTTACAATGAACTGTCTGCAAAAGAAATTAAGAAAGCAGTTCCATTTACGATAGCATCAAAAAGAATAAAGTGCTTAGGAATAAATTAAACAAGAAGGTGAAAGATCTGTACACTGAAAAATATGAAACATTGATGAAAGAAATTGAAGAAGACACAAATGAAAGGTAGCTCATGCTCATTGATTGGAAGAATTCCTACTGTTAAAATGTAATGTACAACATGATAAATGTAATTAACACTGCTGTATGTTATATTTGAAAGTTGTTAAGAGAGTAAGTCCTAAGAGTTCTCATCACAAGGAAAAAACTTTTTTTTCTATTTTGTTAATTTTGTATCTATGTGAAATATTGGATGTTCTCTAAACTTGTAATTATTTCATGATGTATGTAAGTCGAATCACTGTGCTGTACACCTTAAACTTATACAGTGCTCTATGTCTTTATATTTCAATAAAACTGGAAGAGAAAACAAAATCTATTATTTGGAAAAGGAAAAAGATATTGTTAAAATGTCCATACTACCCAAAGCAATCTACAGATTCAAAGCAATCTCTATCAAAAGTCCAATGGCATTTTTAACTGATACAGAAAAAATAAGATTCATATGGAACCACAAAGGGACCCCAAACAGCTAAAGCAATCTTGAACAAGAAGACCAAAGCTGGAGACATCTCATTTCACTTTCTGATTTCAAATTATATTACAAAGCTATAGTAATAAAAACAGTATGGTACTGGCATAAAAGACACATAGAGCAGTGGGACAGAATAGAGAGCCCAGAAGTAAACCCATGCACATAGGGTCAACTAATCTTTGGCAAAGGCACCAAGAATACACAATGGAGAAATGACAGTCTCTTCAATAAGTGGTGTTGGGAAACTGGATATCTTCATGCAAAAGAACGATATCAGACCCTTATTTTACACCAAACACAAAAATAAACTAAAAATGGATTAAAGACTTAAATGTAAGACCTGAAACTGTATAACTCCTAGAAGAAAACATAGGGAAAAATCTCTTTGACATTGGTCTTGGAAATGATTTTTTTGAATTTGACACCAAAAGCACAGGCAACAAAAGCAAAAATAAACAAATGTGACTATATCAAACTAAGAAGTTTTTGTACAGCAAAGGAAACATCAACAATATAAAATGCAACCTAATCCAATTAAAAAATAGGCAAAGGGCCTGTATAGACATTTTTCTAGAAAGGACATACAAGTGGCCAGCAGGTGTATGAAAACGTGCTCAACATCTCTAATCATTAAGGAAATGTAAATCAAAACCACAGTGAAACATCACCTCATTCCTGTTAGGATGACAATTATCAGAGAAGTCAAAAGATAATTAGCGTTAGTAAGGATACAGAGAAAAGGAAACCGTTGTATACTGTTGGTGGGAATGTAAATTGGTACAGCTGTTATGGAAAAGAGTATGGAGGCTCCTCAAAAAAATAAAAATAGAACTACCTTATGATCCAACAATCCCTCTTCCTGGATATTTATCCAAAGGAAATAAAATTACTTTCTTGAAGAGATATATGCACTTAATATTCATTGCAGCATTATTCATGGTAGCCAAGATATGGAAACAACCCAAGTGTCTGTTGACAGATGAATAGGTAAAGAAAATGTGCCCTATCTCTCTGTCTGTCTCATGAGGTGGAATATTATTCAGCCTTTAAAAAGAAGGAAATCCTACCATTTGTTACAACACAGATGAATCTGGAGGGCATCACACTAAGTGAAATAAAACAAACACAGAAAGCAAATACTGCAAAATCTCACTTATAAGTGGAATCTAAAAGAGTCAAACTCATAGAAGCAGAGAGTAGAATGGTCACCAGGGGCTGAGGTGTGGGGGAAATGGGGAGATGTTGGTCAAAGGTAACAGACTTGCAGTTATAAGATGAATAAATTTGGGAGATCTAATATACAGCATGGTGACTATAGTTTATAATACTGTATCGTATACTTGAAATTTGCTAAGAGAGTAGATTTTAAATGTATGCAACACACAAAAATGCCAAAAAATACTAACAGTCTGAGGTGATGGATATGTTAATTAGCTTGATTGTGGTAATCATTTCACAATGTATATGTATATCAAAGCCTCACATTGTATATCTTAAATATATACAATTCCTATTTATAAAGGTAGGGGGGAACATGAGGCAATTAACAATTTCAGGGCAAACAAAATTTCCAAGAAAAGAAATATAATCATTGGTTACTACTTGACTTAGGTGGGAACATGTTTTATGTAATCATAATACTCTAAACATCAAATATTGATTTAACTAAAATTGTGAGAAAACTATATGGGGGAAACTATAGTGCATGCGGGAGGGCATGTGTATGTGTTTTTGGTGGTATAATAATAATAATGATAATGAATATTTAGAATCTGTCTTGTATTATTTTAAGAACTTCTCTTTCTCTGTCTCTCTCGCTTTCTTAATAGATCCTTACAACAATTCCACGAGGTAGATATATTATCATTCTCATTTTACAGGTGAAGGAACTGAAGTACAGAAAGGCTAAGTTAGAAGGCTATCTCCTCATCTTCAACTGTTAAGAAAATTGTTATGTCTTCACCTTTTGTCATGTGACTCGCAGTGCCTTCCTGTGGGAGGAGAGTCCTTCCTTGCCCCACAGATTTCCAGCTTGGCCAGAGGGCTGTGAGCAGAATGTGACCTCCCCTACCTTGACCAGCCCTGTGCCTTCTCTCACCTTTCCTATTCAGTGAGCAGTTAGAGTGCTAAAGTTGGGGTTTGGAATTCTTCTGTGGCCTCACCTTCACACTGATCCCACATTTTGAATTACCAAGACTTCTGGATTCTACCTTCTTGTATTTTTTGACTATGCATACTTTTCCTAGGTCATGCTTCTGATGGCCTGGACTGACCTGTTGTCTGCCCTCATCTGGTCCACAAACTATTGCCTGCAGCCAGACTCGCTGGAGCACTGCAGACTTCATGTTTTACATGTTTATTGTCTGTGTCTAAGTCAGCCTTCGTGCAACAGTGGCTGGGTTGAGTACTAGCACACAGGTGGTACAGCTCACAAACCCTAAAATACCATATGCCCTTTACAGACAAAGTTTGTCCACTCCTGATCTAGGTTACTGGAGTCACTTTTTTAACTTTCTGTTTTCTCTGCCCCCGTTTCCCCCTTCACCCCTCAATAATCACTGAAGCCGGCTTATTGTTATTTTCTTTTTGTTTTAACACAAATCTGATTGTCTTTCTCATATTTAAAACTGTTCTCTGACTTCCTGTTATCCTTATGATAAATGCACACTCTTAGCATGATTATAGTCTTCAAAATCTGTCTTCTGCTTACCTCTCCAGTTTCTCTCTTTCATACCTTAACCCCTTTTTCACTTTCACTCTGCTTTAGGCCTTCTTGAACTTTAGTTTTTGTCATGCTATCTCTTATTTCGAGGTCTTCTCATATACTTTTCTTAATTTCCCCTTTTGCTACAACCCATGTCCTTCTTTGCAAATTCTTATACACCCTTCAGGTCTCGGATCAGGTATTATTTTCCTTTGGAAATCTTTCTTTGACTTCTTAAATCTGAGTTAGGTGTCCTTTACACATATTCCTATAGTGCTGTACTTGCCTTGTAATTGTTGTTTTGTTGTTCATCATCTGCTCTAAATCAGGTGACTTCTCTCTTTGTGCCCGACTACTATACAGTAGTATAGAATCAGTGGCAATAAAATGGACATTTCAGCACACCAAGAGAGAGAGATGTGTTGCAGGGTTTCACTTGTCTTTTATTCCCTTTTAAACATGGAGTCCAACAATACTGCAGCAGTATTTCCAGTGCTTTAGTCCCTCTGCCTATAAGTAGGAACTACATCAGTCAGGTGGTTCTGAGCTTTGAAGATATTACACAGCTCTGTGGGGAACAAACAATAGAGAGGGCTGAATACAGCCAGTAGCTGGGCTCTGCAGAAAATTTCCAGACCACTGCTCTAGCACCTAGTGCAGGGGTATCCCAATTTTCTCCTACAGTTTTATCGTGGGCTGCTAGGTTGTGGCCCTGGGTTGTGGCCAATAAGGAAATTCACTCACAGCTCCCAGGGTTTATTAATCCCATGGAACCTTTCAGAGGCATGCAATCTTGTTTATCTCAAAATCTCTCCCTACATAGATTAGGAATGCATTTTGTACTGTATAGTGAGAGGCAGGATGTGTAGTGGTTTGTAGTGATGATGAACGGGTCAGAGTCTCTGTGCCTTGTTTTCCTCATCTGTAAAGTGAAGATAATGAAGGTGCCTGTCTCACAGGACAGTTGTGAGGACTAAATGAGTTAAACAAATTAACGTAAGTTTATGTAAAGTGCTTAGAGTAGTGCCGTGCGCGTGTTGCCTCTCACTATACATACTGTAGAATATGTAGGATCAAGCAGAAGGATCCTAAAACAAAAGCATGGCATGTGTTTTTTATTCTTCCTCAGCACAGACACATATAAAAGTATCTAGCGACTTTCTTATCTGGCTCAAGAACAGTGGTCATAAATTTCTTAATGATTTTTGTCCAAAAAATGGCGAGGGAAGTTCAGGGGGTGTTTTCCTGAGGAACCCTCAAACATTTGACTTTATTGTCTGTTTTCCCTTCTGTGCGTGCACACTCTGAAGACAGAGCCGTGCTTTGACCTCCTTATTGCTCTATGCTTAGCTCAAGTAGCTTATCTGGCATACGGAAGAAACATATTGCATATTTGTTGACTAAGTGAGTGAATGAATGTGTTTCTATTGCTGAGGGAGGTTTTCATAATTTGGTGTTTACCTTTAGATAATGCTAATTCTGATTCTATAACATTGTAGGTGAAAAGTCTAGAAAGCAAAGAAAGTAGAAAAATTAACGTGGCTCTAAAGTTAAGGCACTTTAAGCTTCTTTAGTTAGAATAGTACTGCTGCAAATGTCCACAAGGCCTATGTCTGTTAGAATATAATACAGTGATATCTTTACTTTTAAAATTTTCATTTCTGATTTCAAATGTAGCACAAGATCATTGTTATTTCCATGAATACTATGCATATTTCAAAAATTAGTGCACATGTTTTTTCCAAAGGGTTATTTTTGCCCCTGAAATGTCTAATTATCAAAATTTGATTCCTTCTTAGATTTAATTTTATTACATTTAGAGTTTTAAAACTCTTTTTGTTGTTGTTAAAATCTACAGTTTGTAGTTAATTGGATAGAAACATAGGGTTCACTTTAAAGAAATTGTTTGGCTGCATCTTTTAGTTAAACAGAACCAAAGATCAATATTGGCTCAATATCTAAACTAGAGAAATAGCAAATTACTCTGACGTTTAATTTTTACAATAATTTTAATGGTTAAATATCTAATTTTAAAAACTTGATCAGGAAATAGCATGTACAAGTGTTGACTGAGCACGAAATTAAAATTCATCTTTTAAAACAGTTATTAATAGTAATGAAACAAAACTGTTAGGCAAACCAGGATTTTTAAACACAAAAGCTAATTCACAAATTTGCTTTTGAGTCATAATATACAGCAAGGTTATCATGACTTTCAAATCCCGAGTTTTTCCTGTAAAACCATTGTCTATGTGTTAATAAAATAAAGCATATTCAGTGAATATGAGTTACCAGGTTTCCCCCATTATCCAAAAGTGGAGTGTTCCTGTGAAACTTTTCGTAAGCCGAAATGGCAATTGTGAAGAAGCAGTTACCTTAGGACACATCTTGCTAACAGATGCACAAAATACATCGAAATACAGCACAGATGCTCACAGACACCTTTCAAAGCTATGGGGGCTTGATGCTGAGATGCGGGGTGTGCTCCCGGGGAAGGAGCCTGGTGGTGCTGCTTTCCCTGCTCGGGTGCGTGCTGCCTCTGGAAGAGCTCCCTGAGATCACGGAACGCTGTTTATGCTCTTCACCTTTTTTCGTAAAAGTAAAAATCCTCTTTGGATTTTTTTCCGTTAGTGAAAGAAAACAGGTACTAACGTAGGTCTTTTGTAAAAGCGAAATGGTGTAAAGCAAACTTTTGAAAAGTGGGGGACCTATACTCACACACACCCACCCACCCCAGAATTATAAGTGTACAGCTTGAGGAATTTTCACAAATGGAACATAACCATGTGATAAACACTCAGATCAAGAAACAGAACATTAGGAGTAACACAGCTCCCCATCCCATGCTCTTCCAGTTACCAACAGAGGTAACCCGTATCCTTACTACTAGCACCATAGGTTAATTTTTGCCTATCTTGAGCCTTACATAAATGAAATTATACAGTACATACACTTTTGAGTCTAATTTCTTTTGTTCAGTATTACGTTTCTTTTGTTCAATATTATGTATGTGAGATCCAGTCATGTTGTCGCATAATTGTAGTTTATTCACTATAGCGCCACAATTATTATCCATTCTACTGCCGCTGGGCAATTTCTGATTATTTTTGATGGGTAGTTTCCAATTTGGGGCTTTTATAAATAATTCTTCTAGGAACGTTTTGTACACATTATTTAGTGAAATTTATATATGTTTCTCTTGGGTATATACCTTGAAATAAAATGTCCATCAGGTTTTAACTCCTCATTCTAATACATAAGTGGACAGCCAATGATTACTAGATATTTGAAGAAATCTTCCAGGATGAAAGAGAAGAGAAAGGAATGAACCCAAAGAATCAAAATGAAAAATGTAATAGAAGAATTTGAAGAAATTTCTAGAAAGCAGAACAGAAAGACAAAAGAGGTAGAAAATAGGAGAGAAAAGTCAAAAGTCTTAAAAGGGAAGAAATTTAAATATAAATTATAAGAAAACTTCCCTAAAACTGAAAGACATGTATTTCTATATGGAAGGGATTCTCAGCACAATAGATGATAAAAGACTCATAATCAAGGCATATCATTATGTGATAAAATAAAATACATGTTTTATCATAAATGTCACTTCTGTCAAAAAAAAAAAAAAAGGCACATCATTCTGAACACCATGAATAAAGTGAGGATTAAGAGGAAGGAAACAATTCACATTCAAAGGATCAGGAATCAGAATGGCATTGGAGTTTGCAACAGCTACACTGGAAGCTAGAAAACCATGGAACAGTGTCTCAATTCCGGAGGGAAAATTATTAACAACTTAGAATTCTGCATCTAGGGTAACTTTTAATCAAGTATAAGGGTAGAATGAAATCATTTTCAGACGTGCAAGGATTGAAAACACTGTCTTCTGTGACCCCTTTCTCAGGAAGCTACGGAAGGAATGTGCTCCCAGAAGATATGGATGCAGCAAATAGGGACTTACCACAGAGAGGGGGGAAGGGGATTGTCAGGATGAGAGTGAGCAGTTCTGGGATTACAGCCATGCAACAGGCCCAGAGAGCAACCAGTCCAATTCCAGCAGGAAGATAGAGGGTCCTGGGAAGGGGGTTTCCAGGGATTTTTTTTCTTTAAGGAAAAAAAAGGACTTTGATTAATTTTTTGGCATTTGAGTATTTGGAAACTGATAAATATTTTCACTGACCTCATAGAATAGAAGGAAGCATATAAATAGAGTGAACAAGGAATGATATTTCATAGTGATCATTCTCTAACTACTGATTACTGATTTGTCACAAATTAATTGACTATATTGTGAGGATATATGTTTTTGGGGTGGAAGTGAGGAGGTGGGAATTAGTAGTGTAAGAGAGCTAAATTCTCATATACTATATTAGGAGTTCATAGGTGATTTTTAAAATCAATAAATTGAAAAATAGCAGTATAAACATATTATTTAGACCTATGTAAGTAAATACCAAGAGAAACAGCTGAAAAAAGATGAAAGCATTTGTTTTTTTGTTTTTTGTTTTTTTTTTTCCACACACACTGTATTTTATTTTTACAAGAGATAAATAGACTGACACCAAGCATTGTACATGGATGACCACAACAAAAGCAACAATGATTGCAATTACCAAACATGAAACACACTCATACTATGTCATAATATTGACATTCAGTCCAGTAATCCTCCACTGCAACAGCTCCTTTACTTTGCAGTGAAAATTGATTTGTATATTCTTTGCCTCTGAGTTCTTGTGGGATTTTTTCTTTTTTTAAATTCAACCAGAAAGTCACAAAAATTATACTCATCCTCATCAGTTCACTCAGTCCCATGTAATTAATTTTTTTTTTTCATCTTGATCTTTTGTTAGCACTTTTATGAGCTCATCAGTTTTTCATTAGAGTTCTGAAAATGCTTATTCATTCAGTTCAGCAGTACAGTCAGGTACCAGAAACCTGTACTTGTCAGAGTCTTTTCCATGAATTTCCTGAAGATGAAACCCTTTTATAGGAACATATTTACAAAAGCATCAGAGTACACCCAGAACTGTCTGTAAATGACAAAAGACTTAAAAATGACCACGGTTAAAGATTTGATGAAAGTTCATAATAATGCAGTTGACAAGAAAATTAGTTATTTCTGAGATATACATTTTAAAGTAATAACTAGGATTATGACTTATAACATTATACCAGAACATATAAGATTTTTAGAAATTTCATGTAATGTCTGAAACATTTATATTAACATATTCCCATACAAATAACCCAATGAAAGTTTAGTATTAGTTGTTTTGTTTGTTTGTTTATACTGCAGGTTCTTATTAGTCATCAATTTTATACACATCAGTGTATACATGTCAATCCCAATCGCCCAATTCAGCACACCACTATCCCCACCCCACCGCAGTTTTCCCCCCTTGGTGTCCATATGTCTGTTCTCTACATCTGTGTCTCAACTTCTGCCCTGCAAACCGGCTCATCTGTACCATTTTTCTAGGTTCCACATACATGCGTTAATATACGATATTTGTTTTTCTCTTTCTGACTTACTTCACTCTGTATGACAGTCTCTAGATTCATCCACGTCTCAACAAATGACTCAATTTCGTTCCTTTTTATGGCTGAGTAATATTCCATTGTATATATGTACCACATCTTCTTTATCCATTCGTCTGTTGATGGGCATTTAGGTTGCTTCCATGACCTGGCTATTGTAAATAGTGCTGCAATGAACATTCGGGTGCATGTGTCTTTTTGAATTACGGTTTTCTCTGGGTATATGCCCAGTAGTGGGATTGCTGGGTCATATGGTAATTCTATTTTTAGTTTTTTAAGGAACCTCCATACTGTTCTCCATAGTGGCTGTATCAATTTACATTCCCACCAACAGTGCAAGAGGGTTCCCTTTTCTCCACACCCTCTCCAGCATTTGTTGTTTGTAGATTTTCTGATGATGCCCATGCTAACTGGTGTGAGGTGATACCTCATTGTAGTTTTGATTTGCATTTCTCTAATAATTAGTGATGTTGAGCATCTTTTCATGTGCTTCTTGGCCATCTGTATGTCTTCTTTGGAGAAATGTCTATTTAGGTCTTCTGCCCATTTTTGGATTGGGGTGTTTGTTTCTTTAATATTGAGCTGAATGAGCTGTTTATATATTTTGGAGATTAATCCTTTGTCCGTTGATTCGTTTGCAAATATTTTCTCCCATTCTGAGGGTTGTCTTTTCATCTTGTTTATGGTTTCCTTTGCTGTGCAAAAGCTTTGAAGTTTCATTAGGTCCCATTTGTTTATTTTTGTTTTTATTTCCATTACTCTAGGAGGTGGATCAAAAAATATCTTGCTGTGATTTATGTCAAAGAGTGTTCTTCCTATGTTTTCCTCTAAGAGTTTTATAGTGTCCAGTCTTACATTTAGGTCTGTAATCCATTTTGAGTTTATTTTTGTGTATGGTGTTAGGGAGTATTCTAATTTCATTCTTTTACATGTAGCTGTCCAGTTTTCCCAGCACCACTTATTGAAGAGACTGTCTTTTCTCCATCGTATATCTTTGCCTCCTTTGTCATAGATTAGTTGACCATAGGTGCGTGGGTTTATCTCTGGGCTTTCTATCTTGTTCCATTGATCTATGTTTCTGTTTTTGTGCCAGTACCATATTGTCTTGATTACTGTAGCTTTGTAGTATAGTCTGAAGTCAGGGAGTCTGATTCCTCCAGCTCCGTTTTTTTCCCTCAAGACTGCTTTGGCTATTCGGGGTCTTTTGTGTCTCCATACAAATTTTAAGATGATTTTTTCTAGCTCCGTAAAAAATGCCATTGGTAATTTGATAGGGATTGCATTGAATCTGTAGATTGCTTTGGGTAGTATAGTCATTTTCACAATGTTGATTCTTCCAATCCAAGAACATGGTATATCTCTCCATCTGTTGGTATCATCTTTAATTTCTTTCATCAGTGTCTTATAGTTTTCTGCATACAGGTCTTTTGTCTCCCTAGGTAGGTTTATTCCTAGGTATTTTATTCTTTTTGTTGCAATGGTAAATGGGAGTGTTTCCATAATTTCTCTTTCAGATTTTTCATCATTAGTGTATAGGAATGCAAGAGATTTCTGTGCATTAATTTTGTATCCTGCAACTTTACCATATTCATTAATTAGCTCTAGCAGTTTTCTGGTGGCAGTTTTAGGATTCTCTATGTATAGTATCATGTCATCTGCAAACAGTGACAGTTTTACTTCTTCTTTTCCAATTTGTATTCCTTTTATTTCTTTTTCTTCTCTGATTGCCGTGGCTAGGACTTCCAGAACTATGTTGAATAATAGTGGTGAGAGTGGACATCCTTGTCCTGTTCCTGATCTTAGAGGAAATGCTTTCAGTTTTTCACCATTGAGAATGATGTTTGCTGTGGGTTTGTCATATATGGCCTTTATTATGTTGAGGTAGGTTCCCTCTATGCCTACTTTCTGGAGAGTTTTTATCATAAATGGGTGTTGAATTTTGTCAAAAGCTTTTTCTGCATCTATTGAGATGATCATATGGTTTTTATTCTTCAATTTGTTAATATGGTGTATCACATTGATTGATTTGCGTATATTGAAGAATCCTTGCATCCCTGGGATAAATCCCACTTGATCGTGGTGTATGATCCTTTTAATGTGTTGTTGGATTCTGTTTGCTAGTATTTTGTTGAGGATTTTTGCATCTATATTCATCAGTGATATTGGTCTGTAATTTTCTTTTTTTGTAGTGTCTTTGTCTGGTTTTGGTATCAGGGTGATGGTGGCCTCATAGAATGAGTTTGGGAGTGTTCCTTCCTCTGCAATTTTTTGGAAGAGTTTGAGAAGGATAGGTGTTAGCTCTTCTCTAAATGTTTGATAGAATTCACCTGTGAAGCCATCTGGTCCTGGACTTTTGTTTGTTGGAAGATTTTTAATCACAGTTTCAATTTCATTACTTGTGATTGGTCTGTTCATATTTTCTGCTTCTTCCTGGTTCAGTCTTGGAAGGTTATACCTTTCTAAGAATTTGTCCATTTCTTCCAGGTTGTCCATTTTATTGGCATAAAGTTGCTTGTAGTAGTCTCTTAGGATGCTTTGTATTTCTGCGGTGTCTGTTGTAACTTCTCCTTTTTCATTTCTGATTTTATTGATTTGAGTCCTCTCCCTCTTTTTCTTGATGAGTCTGGCTAATGGCTTATCAATTTTGTTTATCTTCTCAAAGAACCAGCTTTTAGTTTTATTGATCTTTGCTATTGTTTTCTTTGTTTCTATTTCATTTATTTCTGCTCTGATCTTTATGATTTCTTTCCTTCTGCTAACTTTGGGTTTTGTTTGTTCTTCTTTCTCTAGTTTCTTTAGGTGTAAGGTTAGATTGTTTACTTGAGATTTTTCTTGTTTCTTTAGGTAGGCTTGTATAGCTATAAACTTCCCTCTTAGAACTGCTTTTGCAGCATCCCATAGGTTTTGGGTTGTCGTGTTTTCATTGTCATTTGTCTCTAGGTATTTTTTGATTTCCTCTTTGATTTCTTCAGTAATCTCTTGGTTATTTAGTAACGTATTGTTTAGCCTCCATGTGTTTGTGTTTTTTATGCTTTTTCCCCTGTAATTCATTTCTAATCTCATAGCGTTGTGGTCAGAAAAGATGCTTGATATGATTTCAATTTTCTTAAATTTACTGAGGCTTGATTTGTGACCCAAGATGTGATCTATCCTGGAGAATGTTCCGTGCGCACTTGAGAAGAACGTGTAATCTGCTGTTTTTGGATGGAATGTCCTATAAATATCAATTAAATCTATCTGGTCTATTGTGTCATTTAAAGCTTCTGTTTCCTTATTTATTTTCATTTTGGATGATCTGTCCATTGGTGTAAGTGAGGTGTTAAAGTCCCCCACTATTATTGTGTTACTATCAATTTCCTCTTTTATAGCTGTTAGCAATTGCCTTATGTAATGAGGTGCTCCTATGTTGGGTGCATATATATTTATAATTGTTATATCTTCTTCTTGGATTGATCCCTTGATCATTATGTAGTGTGCTTCCTTGTCTCTTGTAACATTCTTTATTTTAAAGTCTATTTTATCTGATATGAGTATAGCTACTCCAGCTTTCTTTTGATTTCCATTTGCATGGAATATCTTTTTCCATCCCCTCACTTTCAGTCTGTATGTGTCCCTAGGTCTAAAGTGGGTCTCTTGTAGACAGCATATATATGGGTCTTGTTTTTGTATCCATTCAGCAAGCCTGTGTCTTTTGGCTGGAGCATTTAATCCATTCACATTTAAGGTAATTATCGATATGTATGTTCCTATGACCATTTTCTTAATTGTTTTGGGTTTGTTTTTGTAGGTCCTTTTCTTCTCTTGTGTTTTCCACTTAGAGAAGTTCCTTTAACATTTGTTGTAGAGCTGGTTTGGTGGTGCTGAATTCTCTTAGCTTTTGCTTGTCTGTAAAGCTTTTGATTTCTCCATCAAATCTGAATGAGATCCTTGCTGGGTAGAGTAATCTTGGTTGTAGGTTCTTCCCTTTCATCACTTGAAGTATATCATGCCACTCCCTTCTGGCTTGTAGAGTTTCTGCTGACAAATCAGCTGTTAACCTTATGGGAGTTCCCTTGTATGTTATTTGTCGTTTTTCCCTTGCTGCTTTCAATAATTTTTCTTTGTCTTTAATTTTTGCCACTTTGATTACTATGTGTCTCGGCATGCTTCTCCTTGGGTTTATCCTGTATGGGACTCTCTGCGCTTCCTGGACTTGGGTGGCTATTTCCTTTCCCATGTTAGGGAAGTTTTCGACTATAATCTCTTCAAATATTTTCTCTGGTCCTTTCTCTCTCTCTTCTCCTTCTGGGACCCCTATAATGCGAATGTTGTTGCGTTTAATGTTGTCCCAGAGGTCTCTTAGGCTGTCTTCATTTCTTTTCATTCTTTTCTCTTTAGTCTGTTCCGCAGCAGTGAATTCCACCATTCTGTCTTCCAGGTCACTTATCCGTTCTTCTGCCTCAGTTATTCTACTATTGATTCCTTCTAGTGTAGTTTTCATTTCAGTTATTGTATTGGTCATCTCTGTTTGTTTGTTCTTTAATTCTTCTAGGTCTTTGTTAATCATTTCTTGCATCTTCTCAATCTTTGCCTCCATTCTTATTCCAAGGTCCTGGATCATCTTCACTATCATTATTCTGAATTCTTTTTCTGGAAGGTTGCCTATCTCCACTTCATTTAGTTGTTTTTCTGGGGTTTTTTCTTGTTCCTTCATCTGGTATATAGCCCTCTGCCTTTTCATCTTGTCTATCTTTCTGTAAATGTGGTTTCTGTTCCACAGGCTGCAGGAGTGTAGTTTTTCTTGCTTCTGCTGTCTGCCCTCTGGTGGTTGAGGCTATCTAAGAGGCTTGATGGGAGGCTCTGGAGGTGGGTAGAGCTGACTGTTGCTGTGGCGGTCAGAGCTCTGTAAAACTTTAATCCACTTGACTGTTGCTGGGTGGGGCTGGGTTCCCTCCCTGTTGGTTGTTTTGCCTGAGGCCACCCAACACTGGAGCCTACCTGGGCTCTTTGGTGGGGCTAATGGCAGACTCTGGGAGGGCTCACGCCAAGGAGTACTTCCCAGAACCTCCGCTGCCAGTGTCCTTGTCCCCACGGTGAAACAGAGCCAGCCCCCGCGTCTGCAGGAGACCCCCCAACACCAGCAGTTATGTCTGGTTCAGTCTCCCCCAGGGTCACTGCTCCTTCCCCTGGGTCCCGATGCACACACTATTTTGTGTACGCCCTCCAAGAGTGCGTTCTCTGTTTCCCCCAGTCCTGTCGAAGTCCTGCAATCAATTCCCACTAGGCTTCAAAGTCTGATTCTCTATGAATTCCTCCTCCCGTTGCCGGACCCCCAGGTTGGGAAGCCTGACGTGGGGCTCAGAACTTTCACTCCAGTGGGTGGACTTCTGTGGTATAAGTGCTCGCCAGTCTGTGAGTCACCCACCCAGCAGTTATGGGATTTGATTTTACTCTGATTGCGCCCTTCCTACCGTCTCACTGTGGCTTCTCCTCTGTCCTTGGACGTGGGGTATCCTCCTTGGTGAAGTCCAGTGTCTTCCTGTCGATGATTGTCCAGCAGCCAGTTGTGATTCTGGTGCTCTCGCAAGAGGGAGTGAGAGCACGTCCTTCTACTCTGCCATCTTGGTTAATCCTCCGAAAGCATTTGTTTTTAATGAATGAAATTGGGAGGAGAGGTAAGGTGGGTCAGAGGACTACCTGTTTTTCACTTACTGACCTTTTGGTACTGTTTGATTATTTTTAAAGGTGATAAAAGTGTGTGCATGCATTACTTGATAAAACTAAAAACGAAAACAAATATTAATGACAGGTTCCTTTAAGGAGCATTAGGATTAAAGTGTACCCAGTAAAAGGGAGTCAGGTGTAGAGAAAAAGAAACGTAAATTTACCTTTTGTTTTAAAAGGGTTTTTAAAATGTTGTTTATTTCTGGATTTTGTGTTGTTTTATTCTAGGGCTTCAAAAACAAACCAAAAAAGATGGGTCACATAAAGGCAGACTTGATTGATGTTGACTTAATCAGAGGTGAGTTCTAAGTTGGATTGTTTCTTAGGTGTATCATTATATTATTTCATAGTGGTACTAAAGATTCTTTTTGGATATCTTCCCTATATGATGGTATACTTTAATTTCCAAAAGTAGTGTTCTTCCTGCATCATTCAGGCTTTAGCATTTTTTCCCCTTTGCTTTATACTGTGTGGCTATGTAAATTACATGGTTTCCATGAGGGTGAAATAGAGGAACTTGGAGACTTGCTGCTGTGTAATGAAGAAAAATAATATTGTATACCATTCAAACAAGCCTGACTTATTTTGAGCTCCTGTCCTAGTGATTGAGGCAAAAGTTAGTATATATAATGAACATCTAAGAGGATTCTTTTTGACTGAACAGGTTATGTGCTGATTTTTGCTCTCACCTGTTTTTAATGTAGTGTTATAAGTGGGCATTAGTCTAGTGTACATAAGTGTTTGATATTTTGTTTTATTGTATATTTAAAGGCTCAACATTTGCCAAAGCCAAACCTGAAATTCCGTGGACATCTCTGACTCGGAAGGGGCTTGTTCGAGTTGTATTTTTTCCATTTTTCAGCAATTGGTGGATTCAGGTTACCTCTTTAAGAATCTTTGTTTGGCTGCTACTGCTTTACCTCATGCAAGGTAATTGGAGGAGTTGGGATAAATTATGACAGTTTCTTTTTGCTGCTGTTGCTGTTAGATCATGCAGACCTTACTGTTCTTACATTTACCCTTTCATTTGATGGTTTCACGTACAAAGAAAGAAGGGACATACACCATTTGGAGATCATCTTAAATTTATTGGCTCAGAGAGAGCAAACATGATTGTCTAACTCTTCTCTCTTGAATTTCTTTCTACCTGTCTCACTGGCCAGGCCTTTTCAAACTTTTCCTGTGTCTGACCTTTGAATATTGGATTACCTCTAGGTTGGATCGGGATTCTCTTCTCTTCTCTAGGTACTCTCATCAAGCCTTGTACCTTTAAATATAATTGATATACTGGTGATTCTCAAATTTATATTTTCAGGCGAGATCTCTCTGCTGAACTTCAGGCTTGTAAATACAACTGCCTGTTTGACATTTCCATATGGAGATTTCATAGGTATCTTGAACTTAATCATATCCAAAATGGAACTCCTGATTTTTTTTTTTACAATCTTTTCTTTTATACAGTCTTATTCCTCTTTAGGTTTTATCCCATTTCATTGAATTATGCCATCAGCTACCCAGTTTTCAAGCAAAAAATTGTCTTCCTATTCTACTCTACCATCAACCCTCGTATTCCATCTGTCACCAAGTCTGTAAGTTTGACCTCCAGAATATGTCCTGGCGACTTATCCTAGTCTCTGCTGCCACCACAGTCCACAGCACCGCCATCCCTTCACCTAGATCACTGGAATAACATCTACTCTGAGCTTTCTTTCTGCCCATCACTCTTTTCACAGCAATTAGAGAAATCTTTTGAAATGGAAACCCTATCATGTCATTTTCCTGCTTTTTTAAGTCCCTTTAGTGACTTCTCATTGCCCTTGGAATAGAAACCCAAACTCCTCACCAGGGCCTCCGGTGCCCTACGTTATCTGTCCCCTGCTAACCTGTCGGATGCCATGTCTTAACCACTCTCCTCCTTGCTTACTCTAGGCATAAGGCCTTTTTCTATTCCTCACCCAGGGCTTTTCTTTCTGTTTGAAACAATCGTAAGGCTTTTCATGTGGCTATCTTTTCTGTCATCTTTAGGATCTGTGCTCAGATGTAACTTTCACAGAAAGGCCATCCCTGTCTATACTTTCTAAGTAGTCGTACCACCCCTCAGTCACTGTCACGGGAGTCTATGTTAATTTCTGTATTACACATCACTACCTGGTGTTTTTTCTCGTCTCACTATGCGCAGGGGCCCAGTGTACGCTCTTAACTATACTCCACTGCCTACCAGGAACACTTTCTGAAAGAGGGCAGTGTAGATATGGTTATACCTGAGCAAACAGACATGACTTAGAACAAAGAGTAGGTGAAAGGTGGAGGTTGGGTTAGGGTAAAAGGATTTGGGGTGATTTTTGTTTTCTTTTATCTGTGTCAGTTTTTTTGAATTGTTTTCATAACTGTCATTTAGTTGCTGCATAATATTCCATCATGTGGACACACCATCATTTCAAACTATCATTTTAATGTCTGTATGAGTCTATCATAAGGGTTTACCATAAACACTCTCTATAACTGCTTTATAGTCCATTATATAAAAGTACCATAATTTACATAACTCTTCCCATGTAACGAGCATTAAGTTGTTTCTAGTTTTTTCTTATTAATAATACCATCATGAACAAAATTTTTCATATTTCATATTATTTCTTTGGAATTTATTCTCTGGAATAGAATTAACAGATCAAAGAATGTAAACGTTTTAAGGCTTTTAGTGCATATAGTGAAATTGCTGGTGACACAGTTCTTTTGGAAAGTAGTGGATTCTGTTTTACCACAATCTTAGCATTATCATAATTTTAAAAATTGTTACCTAATTTGATATACGAAAATTAGTATTTTACTTGTTTAATGTACATTTCTTTGGTCACTTGTAAGGGTGAAGTTAAATATTTTTCCCCATGTTTGTCATTAAAGAATTTCTTTCTTACTGAGATAAATTATATGTATTAAATTTTCGTATACACCATGGTCTATTTCTGGACTATATATTCTGCACCATCAGTTTGTCTGGTTATTCTCATATCTGTGTCACATTTCTTTAATTACTGTAGTTATTTAATGTGTAGTAACATTGAGCAGGACAAGTATTCCTCTATTATTCTGTGTTTTTCAACATTTTCTCTTAGGTGTTCTTACTTGCTTATTCTTTGCAAAATAATTTAGAATTATTTTATCATGATCAAAGACCAAAAAAAAAAGAAAAATTGGAATTTGGATTGGAACTCCCTTCTCACCACTCCCCACTCCAAAATATAGGTATAGCTATATTTGGAGGGAATGGGGAGAAAATTGATATATCTCTCCTTTTTAATTAATTAATTTATTTTATTTATTTATTTTTGGCTGCACTGGGTCTTTGCTGCGCACGGGCTTTCTCTAGTTGCGGTGAGCGGGAGCTACTCTTTGTTGCCGTGCGCGGGCTTCTCATTGCGGTGGCTTCTCTTGTTGCAGAGCACGGGCTCTAGGCGCACGGGCTGCAGTAGTTGTAGCACGTGGACTCAGTAGTTGTGGCTTGCGGGCTCTAGAGCGCAGGCTCAGTAGTTGTGGCGCACGGGCTTAGTTGCTCCGTGGCATGTGGGATCTTCCCGGACCAGGGCTCGAACCCGTGTCCCCTGCATTGGCAGGCGGATTCTTAACCACTGAACCACCAGGGAAGCCTGATATATCTCTCCTTTTAATCAAATCTTCTGTTATATCTTTCCGTAAAGCTTTGTAGGAATTTTTTTTTTCTTATAAGGCCTGCATAGATCTTGTTAAACTCAATTTTTTTTTCATTGTGGTAAAATATACATGAAATTTACCATCTTAACCATTTTTAAGTATACAGTTCAATGACATTAATTACATTCACATTGTTAGGCAGCCATCACCACCATCCATCTCCAGAATTTTTTTCATTTTTCCAAACTGAAACTCTACCCATAAATCAATGACTCTCCAATTACTCCTACCCCCAGCCAACCACCCTTCTACTTTCTGTCTCTATGAACTTGACCACTCTGAGTACCTCATATAAATGGAATCATACAGTATTTGTCCTTATTTCACTTAGCATAATGTCTTCAAGATTCATCCATTTGTAGCATGTGTCAGAATTTCCTTCCTGTTTGAGGATGAATAATAATCAACTGTATGTATATACCACATTTTGTTTATATGTATCATCCATCAGAGGATGCTTGGGGGCTTCCACATTAAAGTAAAATATTTTATGTTTTTATTTTTGTTGCTCCTGCTGTAGGTATGAGGCTTTTTTTGTTTGTTTTATGTGTTTTAACTGGTGATTGCTGTTACATTTGAAAGCCTTTAGTTTATACTTAAGATTGTTATAGCCAGCCACCTTTTAAACTCTCATTATTTCTAATAGTTTTTCGGTGCTTCTCTCAGATTTTCTAATTATACAACCATGTTGTTGGCATAATGAAAAGTTGGTCTCCTCTTTTTTCGTACATTTCATTTACTTGTATTGAATTAGTCAACATTTTCAGAGCAGTGTTAAGTGATAACAGTAAGAGTGATCATAATGTTTTGTTCCTATTCAGAATGTTTTCATTAATATGATGCATGTTGATTTTACTTATATATTCTTTAGTATATGTGCTGCCAGAGCGAGCACTACTTATATATATTCTTTAGCATGTTAAGGACATATTTTTATGTTCCTAGTATTTTAGAAAAGATTGGCATTTAAGATTAATTACAAATCAGGAACAAATGTCTATTTTTATAGAATGCTTTTTCACTACTAGAGTTGGACCAGACTTCACAGGTTAAAGGCACAGCCCTTCCCAAGACACCAGCCTTACTTTGGGAGTCCCTAGGGCTACCCTTACTCTGACCAACTGGCTACAGTTTTGAGAGTCCCCCACTCATTCCCTCAGAGTTAACAATTCAGTAGAATGACTCAAAGCACTCAGGAAAGTGCTGTCGTTATAGTTTTATTGTAGCAGAAGGATACAAATTAGAAGGGGTGCATAGGGCAAAGTCTGGGAGGGCTTCAATCAGGAAGTTTTTGTCGTCCTCAGGGATGTGTTACCCTTCCATCCATGATGGATAGCAATATGCACAAGGTATTGCCAACCAGAGAAGCTCACCCAAGCTTTGGTATCCAGAGTTTTTATTGAGGGTTTATTATGTAGGCCTGTTTGATTGAGTCACTGGCCAAGGAGTTAAACTCAGTCTTTAGCTCCCATTCCCTCCCCAAAGGTCAGGCTGATACAGTGTGGCTCAAAGCCCCAGCCCTCTAATTCCATAGTTGGTCTTTCTGGTGCGGCTACTCCTATCCTTAGTCATTTTATTGGCATAAACTATCCTCTGTGGTCCAAGGGACCCACCATGAATAACAAAGATACTTCATCATTTGGAAAATTCCAAGGGTTTAGGGGTTACCTCCCAGGAATCAGGGACACAGGCCTTTTACACAATTGGCAATTGAGATGATACATATGCATGTGATCAAAACTACATTGTATTAAATTATTAAATTACATCAGTTAAGTCTCAGTCAACAATTCCTTTAGTGCCTAACATGTCTGTGCCAGGTACTCTTCCAGGCTCTGAGAAAGATTTCCTACTATCCTTCTAGCATAAACCCTATATGATCTTGGTGAATTATTCTTTTGCTGTATTGTCAAATTTACTTTGATAGTATTTCAGTCATTCATTCAACAAATATCGAGTGCTTACTATGTGCCAGGTACTGATCTAGGTACAGCAGTGAACAAAATAGACAGAAATCCCTGCTTTCATGGTGTTACTTTTTAGAGGTAAATTTATATCCACGTTCACAAGTCAGCAAGGTCTATAGTTTATTGTTTTGGTGTTATTGTTGTTATGTTTGGGTATCAGGGTATTAGGGAATGGAATTAACTTTTCTCCACATAGAAAAGTTTGTATAGCACAAGAATTATCTTTATGTCAAAGTCTGAAAGAACGAATCTGTAAAATTGTATCTGGAAGTTTTGGGAGATAATTTGTGATATCTTTCTGTTTGTTTCATTACTTTTTTCTTTGGACATTTCATACTCACATACAAAGAGGCAACGTAGCATGGCAGTTAAGAGTAAGGACTCTGGGACTTCCCTGGCAGTCCAGTGGTTAGGGCTCCACGCTTCCACTGCAAGGGGCATGGGTTCCATCCCTGGTCGGGGAGCTAAGATCCTGCATGCCACACCTCGGCCAAAAAAAAAAAAAAAAGAATAAGGATTCTGGAGGCTGGCTGCCTTTGTTCAAATCCCAGCTCTGTTAATTGCTACATATAACTCTGGGCCCTGGAGAATACTGGGTCTCTGAGCAGAGCAGTACTGCAGAGGGTTATACAGGATCTAGTTGTTTTGTGCTGGAAAGTCTTTCAGAATATCTAGATTGTCATATTTCCAGAAAGGCAGATCCTTTGGACACATCATTCTTCACTTGCTCTGTGATCTAGGGCTTCAGATTTTCACTCAGCTAATGTGCAGGTGGATTGTATTGTAGAAAATTATGTGCTTTCACTTGTATACTTCTTTAAATGATAGATTTTTGGAGAAATAATCTGTAGAGTTATTAGAATTGGTTTTAAAGATAAGCCCTAATGCTTTCCACTTTGAAATCTCTTCTTTTCAGTTATAGCACTCGTGTTCTATTTTATGATGCCTATTGTGAATGTAAGTGAAGTACTTGGACCCTTGTGCCTTATGCTACTCATGGGAACTGTCCACTGTCAAATTGTGTCTACTCAGATAACAAGGCCATCGGGAAACAATGGAAATCGGAGAAGAAGGTGAGATGAGAAATTACACTTGTGGTTGTGTATTTTCTGGGAGAGGCATTGAAGAACAAAATCTTTGAGTAAATTAATAAAAAATCTTCCTCTTTTGCATATATTTTTCATTATTTTTTTGGCTTAAAAAAAACCCCAAATGCTTTACTTTTACTTTTCTCCCTGATGCTTAGAAACCTTGTCATGAACTTTTAATCCAAGGGGGATGGGGGTTTGTCATTCAGTACCGTTGTTTAAAAGGAAAATTCCTATACTGTATTATTCCTTATCAAAATTTACCTTAAGTAATGATTTTAATGAAAAGCATTCTTCTTCATAATTCAGTCTTAACATTTGGTGAAAATTCACTGTAAACAAGGATCTTAGTACATTAGGTTAGTGCTACTAAAATTTTTACCTTTTTTCAATAGTATATAAAAAGAATGGATTTCTAAGTGTTCTAAACTTTTAATAAAGATTTAACTTTTCTACACATTGAATTCATGTCTAGTCTTTATTGATTATGTGCCATTTGTGGGGTTTGGAACTGTTAAAGGTTTCTTAGATATATATGGTATTATCTTACAAAAGTCATCTTTCTCAGAGTATCTGTAGATTTTTGTTCCCCCAAGGAGTTACTATATAAGATTTTTTCATTTGGTGCAAAGAATTTCAACATATTTATACTTATTTTTGAATGTTATTTTCAAAACTTTTTTTCCAGGAAAGAATATTCCTTGAAAATTCAGTTTAATTGATTTAATGTTTTCTAAGGAAATCAAATATTGTGCTGTGTCTCATTGGTATTTACAGGATATATCTTTTCACTGCATAGGATATCAAAAAATTGATCACTTGCTATTATTTTGTGTTCCCATGATTAAATGTGCCAAATGGGTAGATTTCTGGCATCCATATTTAAAGAAATTGTTCATTCTTTTTTTGGTTCCTGAAAAAACTATTGGTCATACATATGAAAATTTTCCTTCTAGTTATGTTTTTGAATGGCATTTCTATTTATTTAATGAACGAACAAAATGGTAACTTAGCACTTTGTTCTGGAACCTGTTTTTGCCCTTAAGTCAGAAATGTTCCTGTATAATTTATCCTCATTATATGAAGTTCATTATACTTAATTTCAGGTAGTAGTCAGTAGGGATATTCTGAGTAGAAACAGAAAAGGTCCTGAATAATCTAAAGTTGTTGAAATATTTTTTTTGTAGAAAATTACGAAAAACTGTAAATGGTGATGGGAGCCGAGAAAATGGAAATAACTCCTCTGATAAAGCCAGAGGAACAGAAACTTTGGAATCTGCACCCTTTAATGGTGGTTTTTGGGGGACTCTCTTTGGCAACAGGTGGGAAGTCTTACATTGGAATTTTTACTTGATTTTGTGTTCACATTAGTGTTTACATAGTATATAATCTGATGAGGTTTTAGGAATACGCAGTGTAAGCATATTATCATTGTGGTGGGATTTTTTTTTTTTTTTAAACATCTTTATTGGAGTATAATTGCTTTACAATGGTGTGTTAGTTTCTGCTTTATAACAAAGTGTGGTGGGATTTTTAAAGGTTCTGGAATGATTTGCTTATTTGAAATGTCACCACTGTCTGTCATGTTACCCATTAGTCCAGTAGTCTACCATAAAAGTGTCATTCTGTTTGATCTTTAATGGTTTTTTAGACCACAAGATTATGGAAATATAAATACTCTTGAAGGGTAAATATTTTAAGTCATGTTGGCCAACATCTTGAGAGAAAGAAGAATTTTTAAAAGATGAGGTATTTTTCAGTGTGAGAGCTGATTCCTCTTTAGATGTGGGGTGCAGGACAGGAGGCTGGTGTCGATGGGCTGTAGGACAGAAAGGGAAATGAATCCAAGACACATTCAACCTCCTTCATAATTTTGTAGGTTGTAACAGCGCTAGTATGACTCGAAGAAATCCTTCTTTTGTCATATGTTAATGTTTGTGACTCAAAAGTAAAGTGCTTTTGCAGCTTTGTTTTTGAAGACGAAGTATGTTCACGTATTTTTCTAAAGATAAGTTGACACTCTTTAGTTGAAGCGTTTGAGTTCTTTGTGCTGAACATTGTGCTGGGCACTGGGCATTCCTCTTCTCAGTGATTTTACCATCTAATTAGGAAGGTAAGAGTAGCAGGTATGATGCAGTCACCACAATGTAGAAATATCATAAATGATATCATGCTGACTCAAGGCCATGCAGGTCAGCAGAAGGAGTGAGTATTCTGGGGTGAAATAGTCAGCAGGGGTCAGGGAGGAGCTGAGAGTTGCTGGGCTTTGAAGCACAGGAGAGGGGAAGACATTCTATGAAGTGGCACAAACAGGCAATGTGAGGGCGGGGTTGGCATTGCGTCTGAGAGGGAAGACTGTGGACCCACTTCCTTGCAAAATCGAAAAGAACAGGCTTCCTCTCAACTAACTGACCCAAGTCTTTGGAGACTAGAGAGAGAACTGGCTTCCTACACCCTTAGGCAAGCTAGAAGCCTGAAACGTACAATTTCTGAATCTTCTTGATTTCCAGAATAATATATTGTACTCCTCAGAAGAAAGTGACTTCATGAAAGGTATTACTTTCAAAAAACTAACTAGTAATCTTTTTTTCCTTTTTAAAAAATAGGATGAAAAGAGTAAAATTAATATGTAGCAAAGGGACAGAGACTGACAATGACTCAGGTTGTCTGCATCCTATCATCAAGAAGAGACAGTGTCGACCAGAGATTAGAATGTGGCAAACAAGAGAGAAAGCAAAATTTTCAGATGGAGAAAAGGGATGCAGGGTAAGATTTAGATGAGAGTAAATATTACAAGGTCTTTTCTTTCCTGTGTAAAATTTTTCTATTCTTAGACTCTGCTAGAAACACAAAATAGGTACTAATAAATTTGTGTCATTTGAAATGTAAAACTACAGGATGTGAAAAGGAGAACATCATGAAGAATAACATGAAGACTGTACCTTATTCTTCTAATTTCTAGGACCAGAACTTGTTATTGCATCTGCCCCTGGTCCAGCCTTAGTAGGAGACTGGTAGATTCAATAAACAGATGAGTGTAGAGGCTGCTGTGTCGTCTTCCAGAGAGGCGGTGATAGTGTGTTAAGGTTTGGGAAACTATTTTCCAGGTTTAGGTACAGGCGTTCTGCTTTACGTCTAAAACTAACTACACTCTTACTTTATAGTCTTGAAATATTTTCTTATTTGTTAGACTGTGGCATTTACGAATTACAAAAAGCTAATATTTTTGAGCCATTACTGCAACCAAGCACTATTCTAAGTGCTTTACACGTAGTAACTCACTTAATTGTTTCAACAACTCTGTGAGATAGGTGCTTTTATTATCATCGCATTTCAGATGAGGAAATTGAGGCCCAGAGAGATTTAATTACTTACCTACAGTTACATAGCTAATAAGTAGAAGAGCTGTGATTCAGACTTGAGTTTGACTCAAGCCTGTGCTTCTAACCTCTACATAATACTGCCTCATCATTTAAGCTATTTAGTTTCAAGAAAGTTTAATATTTTTCTTTATTGAGACCAACTAATAGGTAGGTTTGTTCAGTTTTGGTTTAATTTACTTTTACTGCTTCTTAGTTTTTATACACAAGGCTAACTGGAGTAGTTTGGGCTGTCCCCTGTGAGGAAACTGCTGTTCTCTCTGTAGGAGCCGTTCGGGCGTTTGGGTAATGGGATTTCAGATGATCTGTCAAGTGAGGATGATGGTGAAGCCCTGACACAGATGATGACACTGCGGAGGAGCGTGGAAGGGGCCTCAAGTGACAACGGCTGTGAAGTTAAGAATAGGAAATCAATACTTTCAAGGCACCTAAACACTCAGGTAATTTTTATTTAAGCTTATAAAAGTATAGGCATTAACTCCCAAGTCACAAGGTATTTAACATGTTTTCCTATCGTTTGTTGGCAGGTAAAGAAGACCACTTCCAAGTGGTGTCCTGTTGTGCGGGATTCAGATAGTCTGGCTGAATCAGAGTTTGAATCGGCAGCCTTCAGTCAGGTAACGTATCCTTTTTCAAGGCGTATTCTTGAGTGTAATAACTGTATCCATTCCTTTTTTTATTGGTTGTCCTAAAGTTGTGTGTATATTTGCCTGCCCCTCCCCTGCCTCCAACTATGTGTCTACCTATCTAGAAGCTTTTATATGACTGCTCACCCCCAGAAAGAGAACAAGCTCTTTGTCTTTGATCTAATCTTAAAAGTATCATAGATGATGCCCAGAGAGAGACTCCTCAATCCCTAGATGATGAGAAGCCTACTTAATATTCACTTGGAATATGCAGTTTATTCTTAAGCATCGTTCCTTTGTAAGTGGCATTGATGCTGATGGGGACAGATATTTGAGAAAGGACCCCTGAGAGATGGGAGCAGTAAATCTCATCATGAAAGCTAATGGGGCTATTGTACATTTGGGACATTATAATTCAGAGGTGAGGAGAGTAGCTGGTGGTGGCTTTTGTTTTGATTGACAAGGCAGCTGGGGTTGTGGAAAAACTTTCATATCTATGTTTGTACCGCAGGAGAGCTGCAATGTCCATCCTTTTCTCAGCCTGATTACCCTTTTCCCTGTTTGGCTGGGCCCTGGACGTGACTAGGTCTACAGTCAAGCTCACAACATTTAGAGTAGAGGACACTTGGGTGTGTCAGTAGGCCCAGCCGCACCTGCACCCAGAGTGGGCCCTCTGGATGTGCTTGCAGGAGCCACCCCATCCCAGGGCACCTCACTTGAACAACCCCATGACTTGGCAGTAACTTCTCAGAGGGAGTCCTCTTTGATAGTCTGTTAGAGAGTCATCAGAGTTTCACATTTAACCATGAAAATGTATTATTGTTATGTGAAGCCTTGTCAACATAGTGATTGGTGTGTGAAAGCTTGCCAGCCATCACCATAGGTAACTTGTTTTCATTTTATTTCAGATATATAGTTGTTTTGTTTTGGGTTTTTTTTGAAATACAGGTAAATATTTTATTATAAAATACCTTTTACTGCAACAATATGGATGAATTTCAGAAATATAATGTTGTAAAAGTAGTCAAACATAAAAAAATAGCTATTTTCAGATTTCACCTCTAACAGAGTACAAAATTGAAGTTAATCTATGCTCTTAGTAGTCATAATGGTTGTTAGCCTTGAAAGGGAATAGCACAGAAATTGGGGCAGGAGAACTAGTAATGCTTTGTTCATTGATTTTGGTGCTGATTACACAGACATGTTTCATTTGTGAAAGATTTATCAACCTATAAACTTATGCACACATATTTAAGAATGCTGTCTTTCAAAAACTGTTAAAATAAGAACATATTCATCTAAAACACAGAAATCACAATGAAAAAAACTAAAAAAAAAAAAAATTAATTTCATGACCCAAAAACTGTCACTTCATTTTTAAAAAAATTTTAAGGCTTTACAGATTTTGTAGTTATAAAATTAATGTAAGGATGTTGTAAAAATTCAAATGAAGAAGTATATTTAGTAAAAAGCAACCATTTCCACTTACTGCCTCCCTTCCCAGTGTACCGAATCCCTCACTGTTCCCCACATCCCCAGATTGAACCCATGCTGTCCAGAGGGTGTTTATAGTTCCACATATTTATTTTCCTTTGCATAAGAGAGCATACTATATATTTAAACATATAACATATCATTTAAAAAATATAAATAGGAAAATTTGTTCTGAGTTTTTTATTTTCTTTATCTTGTAGGTCTTGCCTTATCAGTACATAAGACAATACCTCATTCTGTTGAACATCTGCAGAATATTCCAGTTTATGAAGGAATTTATTAAAATGTGTAAAATTATGACTACTTAATTTGTTTCCAGTTTTTCATTATTAAAAGCAATTCAGAAAAATCCTTGTAGATAGATGGGTTTATCCACTCAGGTTGCCATAACAGAATACCACAGGCTGGGTAGCTTAAACAACAGAAATTTTATATAGTTGTTTTTAAAAAGGAATACAAAAAATATTTGTTTTTGTTTTCCCTTAAAGGGCTGTAGATCTGGCATGAGTGGTGGCTCTCGAAGCCTCAACATGTTGAGAAGAGACTCGGAGAGCACCCGTCATGACTCGGAGACAGAGGATATGTTATGGGATGACCTGCTGCACGGCCCTGAGTGCCGGTCGTCTGTCACCAGCGACAGTGAGGGGGCCCACGTGAACTCCCTTCACTCAGGGACCAAACGTGACCCCAAAGAGGATGTTTTTCAGCAGGTCTGTAAAGGTGATGATAATAATAGCTGATGTTTACTGTGTACTTACCGTGTCCAGGCACTGTATTATCTCATTTAACTCTACAATAATCCTGTAAGGTGGACACTATTATTATCCCTATTTAGAGATGAGGAAATTGAGCATAGTTTGTAAGTGAAGATATTGGAATTAGAATTCAGGGGGAAGCACTGTTGAATTCCCCTAACCTAAATGTTTCTTCCTAGGACTTTTTCTCATTATTTTCCTTAGAATGACCCTTAATGTTCATTTTATATGAGCAGGGTACATTGTTTGGTGCAGTAAACTCATATTATATTTTCATAGACATAGCAGTATTATATATGAATTACTAGGAGATGGCATTGCTTGCTTCTCTAATAATGTATAAAGCAAGTGATGCTTTTAATTTTAGGTTTTCTGTTAATATCATAAAATCAGATAGCCTGGGAATGGGGATTCTTTAGAAGGTTATTTCAACCTTCCAATCAATATAGGAATTCATTCTACATCTGCAGAAATTTTTCTACTACCTATCATGTAGTAACAATAGTTCCTACTTCTTAGAAATATTGTGATATATCTAATGAGATAATACAAAGTGCTTAGCACAATGCTTGGCAAAGAGTAAGCTCCCAATACATGTTGGCATGGTTATTATTATCCCCATCAGACAATCAGTTAGCCTCTGCTTAAATACTTGTGGAGCTGGAGTGATTGTTATTTCATGAGCTTTTTCCACTGCTGGATAGATTAAATGATTAAGAAACGGTTCTCATATCAGCCTTTCATATGTTTAATGCCAATGATCATGATTCTTCTTAGTTTTATTTTTTCTTTAGGCTAAATATTTCCACAATGACTTAATAAATAGTGGGTGATGGATATTCATTTGTTTAATTATTGAATTTTCTTGATTCTAAGATACCATTGATTTAGGTTACACATTTTAATGAAAAAAATTCTGCTTCATTAAATGTATACAGTTTTCAAAAACTAACTAGAAACAACATACATTTTATTATTAAAGTTTTAAGCTTTTTCCTCCAATTTTGCTATCAAAGTTTGTATCTAAATATTCTTTACATTCAGTCTGAAGACTCATCTAAATTACCTTAGCCCTTGGTAATTATGAATAGGATCATGATGATTTTCACCTCCTTTGCACTTTTGGGATTTATAGGATAATTTTAAGGCATATGTAAGAATAACTAGGTAAGATGAAACTCACTATGTTAAACGGAATTCATCATTTCCCAATTCTCCCACCTAACCTATTCTTCTTTTATTCCCCATATTTCTAAATGTCACCACTAACCACCCAAGTTAGAAACCTTGGGGCCATTCTTGACCCCGCCCCCCATGTTTCCAATCAGTCATCACATTTTCTTGATTCTGCTGTATAATACATACATCTGCCCACCTGTGTCCACACTGCTTGGTGCAGACCACCATCAGCCCTCGTCTGGATCCTTACAACAGCTTCTCTAGGCTTGCTCCCCTTCGTTTTGTTTTCCACACTGCAGCCAGAATGATCCTTCTAAAATACAAATCTGATGCCCTTACAATCCTTTAATTGCTTTTTTTTTTCCATTCTGGATTATTTCTTTCTGTTCCTTTATTTGCTCTGATAACAGTCTTGCATGGTATAGTTTAACTCAACTAAACTTCTTTCAGTTTCCTCATGTACTTCTGGATCTTTACACAAACTGGTTTATTTGCCTGGAACACACTTTTCTCCAATACCCATTCCTTCATCTCACTCTTTTTTACTTTTCGGGTCTTGGCTTGAGTGATACTCCCTTAGGAAGCCTTTTCTATATGCTCCTAAAGCATTCTTTCCTTCCCTTATCATGCTGCACAGTAACTTTATTTAATCATGTCTCCATAAGTCTGTACGCTCTGTGATGTCAAGGACTACATCTGTCTTGTTCTTTATTATATCTATAGTACATCTTACATAGTAGCTGCTTAATAAATATTTTTTTGGCTAAATCAATTAATAAATCCATAAATGTGCATCAGCATTATGCTAAGCATTATTGTAGAAGGAGAAGAAATACACCAGATGGTTGTTTTGTAGTAACTTATATGTGTGTTTGGGAACAAGATGATTTTATGGGAAATAGAGGACACAATAAAAGCAGCATATAATTAGATGCAAATTTATCTGCTATAGACTGTAAGGGTTTTTAATTTCAGAGAAAGGCAACATGAGTGAGGCTTGTGGACTTGAGTTGGTACTCGAAGAATAAGACATGATACAGCAGAGGAAAATACGGGGCTGTTTTTATCTCGACCTTTTCCTCTTGAGCTTACTATGCTTTTCTGTGTCCTGATTAGACCAGAGAAAGGTTTACCTTCTCAGTCATTCCTGTGATGTCTTAAGGCCTGTTAGCACCTCTCCCGCGTAACTTCCTACTATCCCTGGTCTAGTCATGATGCTGTAGAAATGCTTTCCTTCTTGATATCCCATTAATACACCAAGCTTATCCTCACTTCCATACATTTAGAGAGGGAAGCAACCTTGGAGATCATGTAATCCTACCTCCCATCATTATAGGAGACACTTAGCCTATCTCCAGGTAAGAAATTGTTTTCGTGAAAAAAACAAAACAAAACCCAGAAACCAGCATCATGGAGGTGGTAATTGCAGTGATGAGCTTTGTGAGGGGGAGAATAGGATGACAAGGCTGAACCCTGGCAAATGTGGCCCAGGAGCTAGACAAAGGGAAAAAAATCTAATGGAGGAAATAAAGAAGGAGTGGATGGAAATATTTATTTTTTCTTCTCAGAACCATTTATTCTGGCTTCAGAACTCAAGTCCTGCCTCTGATCGAGTTAGTGCAATAATCTGGGAAGGGAATGAGTGCAAAAAGATGGATATGTCTGTGTTGGAAATAAGTGGCATCATCATGAGCAGGGTAAGGTTTAATACGTTTTTGGATCTTTAGAAAAATCTATTTAATGATCAGCAGCTATTTCATAGAATGTATTTAATGATCAAAACGTTGACTCTGCTTTTGAAACACAAGTATGTGTATCTTAAATTTTGTAGTCAGTCTTCACTAGGTAGTATATTTTTTTATTTGTTACAGAGGTCTCTGTGAGCATGATCAATTGTTCAGGTAGACTCTACAAATATTCCTTATCTCATTCAAGCCTAAAAGTCATAAATCTGTACATCATTTTTATTTGTATTTCTTTTAGATTTAAAACAGATTTAGTTTTTAATCATCTAAATAGTATTTGATAAATACTGCTTCACAACTCCATTTAGCTGTGCAGTAATGATGCATATTTTAAATTAATTGCCAGGTTAATGCGTATCAGCAAGGAGTAGGTTATCAGATGCTGGGAAATGTCGTCACCATCGGATTAGCATTTTTCCCTTTTTTACATCGACTGTTCCGAGAGAAGAGCCTTGACCAGCTAAAGTCCATCTCAGCTGAGGAGATCTTGACTCTCTTTTGTGGGGCACCACCTGTTACACCTATTATTATTTTGTCTATAATTAATTTTTTTGAACGACTGTGTCTTACTTGGATGTTTTTTTTCATGATGTGTGTGGCGGAGAGAACATACAAACAGGTCGGTAGTCAATTAAGTAAAATTTCTTACCTCTGCTTTTGTATATGGTATTCTGTTGAGTTGCTTTTGTTCTCTTGATTTGTTCTCTCTCCAGAAGTTAACGTGGGCAATGGAGGCTTGATAAGTGAACTTTTGGTATTTGTGGGTTTAACACTTGTGATACTGATTATTCACAAATGACATGCTGTAATCTGAAATTTTGCTGAGCCTACTTGTAGGAGTAAGTGGCTGAGCCAGTGAGTGAACCTAGCTGATTGCTTAGCACCTGCACCTCAATGTGCCCTTGATGTTTTGTATATGTAGCATATGTAGTAATTACCAAAGTGAAAATGTTTCTGTGAAAAATGGCCAAGTGAGAAATAAATTTATTGAAATTTGATAAGAGTTTGGGATTGAGGGCTTAATGTATCGGTGATATGTGCAAAAAATGTGGTTTTGAATGGAAATGTAATTTGGGAGTAAGCTAGAATTTTGTATAAACATTTGAGTTTGTGAAGGTGGGGATTCACAAAGGTCTCCAAGGTATATTCCTTGAAAATGTGAAGAGTGTAGCATGTTGTGAAGAAGTATATTACTACATAATGTGCTTTGCAAGCGACAGGTTAATGAGCTATTAACAATGTTTTTTCACTGCCTGTCTTAGTGACCAATGATTAGAACTTGATCCTTTTAATATTTTTTATATGCTGGGAATATTGTTTACAATTATGTAAATATACACACAGTGACACATGTGTACGTTTCACTTTGTGGTTTGTTTTTTTTTTAACCTCCTCTAGAGATTTTTATTTGCAAAACTCTTCAGCCATATTACTTCTGCCAGGAAAGCTAGGAAATATGAAATACCTCATTTCAGACTTAAAAAGGTGGAGAACATTAAGATATGGTTATCATTGCGTTCCTTTCTAAAGGTGAGTTTTAGCTGACTAACCATGGAATATCTGCAATAATACGCAGAAAACATGCTCACTGAAATTTCTGGTGGCAGATACTCAGTAGGCAGGGTAGTTCTATGTACTGGACAGATATCAGTTGCTGACAGACTTGCTGGACACCAGGTTGGGAGTGATCTATCTGCAGAGCTGGTAGAGCTAAGTAAATAAGAGCTTAGAAAGGGAAAAGAAAATTTAAATTCCTAGGGCAGAGTGATAAATTGAATATCTCATCTTTTTCTGACTTTTGGGGGGAATATTCCAGCTGAAAATATGTTCGTGAATCAATCACACCCTTAATTTGAATGGCATGGATCTCAGAGCTTAATTAAAGTCGAATATGTCCAAAATATGTTAAAATCCTGTGTCAGAAAGAGAAAAACAAATATCGTATATTAACGCATGTATGTGGAACCTAGAAAAATGGTACAGATGAACCGGTTTGCAGGGCGAAAGTTGAGACACAGATGTAGAGAACAAACGTATGGACACCAAGGGGGGAAAACTGCGGTGGGGTGGGGATGGTGGTGTGCTGAATTGGGCGATTGGGATTGACATGTATACACTGATGTGTATAAAATTGATGACTGATTAAAAAAAAAAAATCCTGTGTCAGAAACGTCTTATAAATGTTCATTTTCACGCCAATACAGTAAGATTGGGAGTGTGAATGATGTGAGGGCTGTTGCCGTCTCTGGCGGTGACCTAAAACGCTAACCTACACATCTCACTCCACAGAGACGGGGCCCGCAGCGATCAGTGGATGTGGTTGTGTCTTCTGTCTTCCTACTGACACTTTCCATTGCTTTCATTTGTTGTGCCCAGGTAAGAGTTTCAGATCGATTTCACTGGAAAATGGAATATAGAGCTCACTTTCTGTTTTAAATCAGTTCACCGTGTTTAAGTGTGTGTGTGTGTGTATGTGTGTGTATGTATAGACAACGGACATTTGTATCTCACAGCTCTGGGAACTGGGGAGTCCAAGGTCGAGGTGCCAGCATGGTTATGTTGAAGTATATATGTTTTTAATGTGTCTACATTTCTTTTGCTAGTTTGAATACTTGTTAATTTTTCTAACTTTTATTTTTAATTTAAAAAAAAATTATTTTATTTTATTTATTTATTTTTGGCTGCATTGGGTCTTTGTTGCTGCGTGTGGGCTTTCTCTAGTTGCGGCGAGTGGGGGCTACTCTTGGTTGCGGTGCACGGGCTTCTCATTGCAGTGGCTTCTCTTGTTGCAGAGCATGGGCTCTAGGAGCGCGGGCTTCAGTAGTTGCAGCACGCGGGCTCAGTAGTTGTGGCTTGCAGGCTCTAGAGCGCAGGCTCAGTAGTTGTGGCACACAGGCTTAGTTGCTCCGTGGCATGTGGGATCTTCCTGGACCAAGGATCAAACCCGTGTCCCGTGCATTGGCAGGTGGATTCTTAACCACTGTGCCACAAGGGAAGTCCTTTTCTAACTTTTGAAATGAGAATAAAGATAATTTTTAGTCCTTTAAGACTCTAAGATCATGGTAATTTAATTTTAATTGGCAATTTTTGATTGTTAATAAAGCTATATACCATTATGGATACAAAATGGTGATTTTCCAACTCCATCGTTTCTTCTAATTTTATTAGTTGTCACTCTAAAGTAGACTTCTTTTTTCTCATTTATTTATTCATTCATTCATTTATTATGCTATGGACTCCTGTGTTCTTATTTTTATCCAGTGGAGTATAAAGTATTACTATGTTTGTTTTGATGCCTAAATTGTCCCAGATTTGGCCAGTGGGAGACCCTTAAAGCCCCTTCCTGTGTTCTTTTGACAGGTCCCTGTATCTTTATTTATTTATTTATTTTGGTACTTCTGTGTTTTCTTTATTACAAGAAGTTACAGCCTTATCCTGTACTTTTCCATTGATTGAATTTTAACTTAATTCTGCTATGGTCAGAGAACATGCTCTGAATGTGTTCAGTCCTTTGAAATATGTAGAATTGCTTTATTATCCAGTATTGCTTTATTATGTACAATTGCTTTATTATGCAGTATTGCTTTATTATGTAGAATTGCTTTATTATGTAGAATTGCTTTATTATCCAGTATTGCTTTATCATGTAGAATTGCTTTATTATCCAGTATATGTTTATCTTTATTATCCAGTATATGTTTATAATATATATATTACCAGTTTTATTAAATCTTCCATCAGCACTTTGAAAGAATTTGTATCCCATTGTTTTGGAGAGCAGTGTTCTCTCTATATAAATTAACCCAAGTTTATTAGTTGTATTGCTGAAATTTCCTGTGTCCCTACTCATCTTTTTGGTTTGCTTATTCTGTCAGCCACTGAGAGAGGTGTGGTCAAGTCTGCTCCGATGGTGGATTTATCTTTTTCTCCTTTTATTTCTGTCAATTTTTGCTTTATATGTTTTTAAGCAGTGTAACTGGGTGCATACAGATTTAGAATTGTTATCCATCTCCTTGGTGGATAGACTTTTATGTCCTTTATAGTTATTTTTTTTCTCAATCCAGGATCAGTTATTACATTTAGCTGTTATGTCTCTTTAATCTCCTTTAATCCTGAACAGTGTCAGGCTTTCTTTACCTTTCATGACCTTATAAAATGTCTCTATTTCTAATGTTTCTTAACTTAAAGTCTACTCTATTTGATATTAATTTAACTACACCATCTATCTTGATTAGTTTTTGTATGCAATATCTTTGTCTACCCTTTTTCATTTATTTTGTCTTTGTATAGTTCTATCTCTTATAATCAGCATATCCTTTTTTAGTTGCTTGTTTCTTTTTCTTTCTTTTTTTTTTTTTTTGCTGTTAAACTATCAAAGTGCTTTAATATCTTCAGTGATATGTTTTTTTTAATGCTGAAAAGTTATTTTATTAATTTATTTTGGTAACAGATCTGGGTTTATTACAAAATATATTTTCTTTTTGAGCTTTTTCCCTCTCTCTCTCTTTTTTATTGAAGTATAGTTGATTAACAATGTTGTGTTAGTTTCAGGTGTACAGCAAAGTGATTGAGTTATACACATATATGAATATATGTTATTTTCAGATTCTTTTCCCTTATAGGTTACTACAGAATATTGAGTATAGCTCCCTGTGATATATATACCATATCTTCTTTATCCATTCATCTGTCGATGGACATTTAGGTTGCTTCCATGTCTTGACTGTTGTAAATAGTGCTGCAGTGAACATTGGGGTGCATGCATCTTTTTGAATTATAGTTTTGTCTGGATATATGCCCAGGAGTGGGATTGCAGGATCATATGGTAACTATTTTTAGTTTTTTAAGGAACCTCCATACTGTTCTCCATAGTGGCTGTATCAATTTACATTCCCACCAACAGTGCAAGAGGGTTCCCTTTTCTCCACACCCTCTCCAGCATTTATTATTTGTAGACTTTTTGATCATGGTCATTCTGACTGGAGTGAGGCGATACCTCATTGTAGACTTCATTTACATTTCTCTAATAATTAGTGATGTTGACCATCTTTTCATGTGCCTTTTGGCCATCTGTATGTCTTTTTTGGAGAAATGTCTACTTAGATCTTCTGCCCATTTTTTTATTGGGCTGTTTGGTTTTTTGTTATTCAGTTGTTCGTATATTTTGGAAATTAATCCCTTGTCAGTCTCATCATTTACAAATATTTTCTCCCATTCTGTAGGTTGTCTTTTTGTTTTGTTTATGGTTTCCTTTGCTGTGCAAAAGCTTTTAAGTTTAATTAGGTCCCATTTGTTTATTTTTGTTTTTATTTCCATTTCTCTAGGAGGTGGGTCAAAAAAGATCTTGCTGTGATTTATGTCAAACAGTGTTCTGCCTATGTTTTCCTCCAGAAGTTTTATAGTATCCAGTCTTATGTTTAGGTCTTTAATCCATTTTGAATTTATTTTGTATATGATGTTAGAGAAATGTTCTAATTTCATTCTTTTACATGTAGCTGTCCAGTTTTCCCAGCACCACTTATTGAAGAGGCTGTCTTTTCTCCATTGTATATTCTTGCCTCCTTTGTCATAGATTAGGTGACCATAGGTGCATGGGTTTATCTCTGGGCTTTCTATCCTGTTCCACTGATCTATATTTCTGTTTCTGTGCCAGTACCATACTGTTTTGATGACTGTAGCTTTGTAGTATAATCTGAAGTCAGGGAGCCTGATTCCTCCAGCTTCGTTTTTCTTTCTCAAGATTGCTTTGGCTATTCAGGTTCTTTTGTGTTTCCATACAAATTTAAAATTTTTTTGTTCTAGTTCTGTGAAAAATGCCATTGGTATTTTGATGGGGATTGCACTGAATCTGTAGATTGCCTTGAGTAGTATGGTTATATTAACAATATTAATTTTTCTAGCCTAAGAAACTGGTATATATATATCTTTCCATCTGTTTGTGTCTTCTTCAGTTTCTTTCATCAGTGTCTTATAGTTTTTGGAGTACAGATATTTAGCCCCCTTAAGTAGGTTTATTCCTAGGTATTTTATTCTTTTTGATGCAGTGGTAAATGGGATTGTTTCCTTAATTTCTCTTTCTGATCTTTTGTTGTTAGTGTATAGAAATGCAACAGATTTCTGTGTATTAATTTTGTATTCTGCAACTTTACTGAATTCCATGATGAGCTCTAGTAGTTTTCTGGTAGTGTCTTCAGGATTTTCTATGTATAGTATCATGTCATCTGCAAACAGTGACACTTTTACTTCTTCCTGTCCAATTTAGATTCCTTTTATATCTTTTTCTTCTCTGAATGCTGTGACTAGGACTTCCAAAACTATATTGAATATAAGAGGTGGGATTGAGCACCCTTGTCTTGTTCCTGATTTTAGAGGAAATGCTTTCAGCTTTTCACTGTTGAGTATGATGTTAGCTGTGGGTTTGTCATATATGGCCTTTATTATGTTGAGGTATGTTCCCTCTATGCCCACTTTCTAGAGAGTTTTTAATCATTAGTGGATGTTAAATGTTGTCAAAAGCTTTTTCGGCATCTAATGAGATGATCGTGTGGTTTTTATTCTTCAGTTTGTTAATGTGGTGTATCACACTGATTGATTTGTAGATATTGAAAAATCCTTGCATCCCTGGGATAAATCCCACTTGATTATTTAATGTATTGTTGGATTCAGTTTGCTAGTATTTTGTTGAGGATTTTGCGTCTATGTTTATCAGTGATATTGGCCTGATTTTCTTTTTTTTGTGATACCTTTGTCTGGTCTTGGTATCAGGGTGATGATGGCTTCATAGAATGAGTTTGGAAGTGTTCCTTCCTCTGCAATTTTGGGAATAGTTTCAGAAGGGTAGGTGTTATCTCTTCTCTAAATGTTTGGTAGAATTCGCCTGTGAAGCTATCTGGGCCTGGACTTTTGTTTTCTGGGAGTTTTAAAATCACAGATTCAATTTCAGTACTTGTGATCAGTCTGTTCATATTTTCTATTTCTTCCTGGTTCAATCTTGGTAGATTGTACCTTTCTAAGAATTTGTCCATTTCTTCTAGGTTGTCCATTTTATTGGTATATAGTTGCTTGGAGTAGTCTCTCATTTCTAATTTATTGATTTGGGCCCTTTTCCTTTTTTTCTTGATGAGTCTGGCTAAAGGTTTATCAATTGTGTTTATCTTTTCTAGGAACCAGCTTTTGTTAATAGTTTTATCGATGTTTTCTATTGTTTTCTTAGTCTCTATTTCATTTATTTCTGCTCTGATCTTTATGATTCCTTTACTTCTACTAACTTTGGATTTTGTTTGTTCTTCTTTCTCTAGTTGCTTTAGGTGTAAGGTTAGGTTGTTTATTTGAGATTTTTCTTGTTTCCAGGGTAAGCTTGTATTGCTATAAACTTCCCTCTTAGAACTGCTTTTGCTGTGTCCCATAGGTTTTGGATCATCATGTTTTCATTTTCATTTGTATCTAGCTATTTTTTTTTAATTTCCTCTTTGATTTCTTCAGTGATCCATTGGTTGTTTAATAGCATATTGTTTAGCCTGCACGTGTTCGTGTTTTTTTCTTGTAGTTGATTTCTAATCTCATAGTGTTGTGGTCAGAAAAGATGCTTGATATAATTTCAGTTTTCTTAAGTTTACCAAGGCTTGCTTCATGGCCCAGCATGTGATGTATCCTGAAGAATGTTCCATGTGCACTTGAAAAGAATGTGCATTCTGCTGCTTTCAGATGGAATACTCTATAAATATCAATTAAGTCCATCTAGTCTAATGTGTCATTTAAAGGCTGGATTTTATTATTGATCTTCTGTCTGGATGATCTGTCTATTGATATAAGTGAGATGTTAAAATCCCCCATTATTATTGTGTTACTGTCAATTCCTTTTTTTATGTCTGTTAACATTTGCCTTATATATTGAGGTGCTCCTATGCTGGGGACACATGAATTTACAATTGTTACATCTTCTTCTTTGATTGATCCCTTGATAATTATGTAGTGTCCTTCTTTGTCTCTTGTAACTGTCTTTATTTTAAAGTCTATTTTGTCTGATATAAGTATTGCTACTTCAGCTTTCTTTTGATTTCCATTTGCATGGAATACCTTTTTTTTAACATTTTTATTGGAGTATAGTTGCTTTACAATGGTGTGTTAGTTTCTGCTGTATAACAAAGTGAATCAGCTATACATATACATACATCCCCATATCCCCTCCCTCTTGTGTCTCCCCCCGACCTTCCCTATCCCACCCCTCTAGGTGGACACAAAGCACCGAGCTGATCTCCCTGCGCTATGTGGCTGCTTCCCACTAGCTATGTATTTTACATTTGGTAGTGTATGTATGTCAATGCCACTCTCTCACTTTGTCCCAGCTTACCCTTCCCCCTCCCCATGTCCTCAGGTCCATTCTCTACGTCTACGTCTTTATTCCTGTCCTGCCCCTAAGTTCTTCAGAACCTTTTTTTTTTTTTTTTAGATTCTATATATATGTGTTAGCATACGGTGTTTGTTTCTGAATTTCTGACTTACTTCACTCTGTATGACAGTCTCTAGGTCCATCTACCTCACTACAAATAACTCAATTTCTTTTTTTTTTTTATGGCCGAGTAATATTCCATTGTATATATGTGCCACATCTTCTTTATCCATTCATCTGTCGATGGACACTTAGGTGCTTCCATGTCCTGGCTATTGTAAATAGTGCTGCAGTGAACATTGTGGTACATGACTCTTTTTGAATTATGGTTTTCTCAGGGTATATGCCCAGTACTGGGATTGCTGGGTTGTATGGTAGTTCTATATTAGTTTCTTGAGGAACCTCCATACTGTTCTCCATAGTGGCTGTATCAATTTACATTCCTACCAACAGTGCAAGAGGGTTCCCTTTTCTCCACACCCTCTCCAGCTTTTATTGTTTGTAGATTTTCTGATGATGCCCATTCTAACTGGTGTGAGGTGATACCTCATTGTAGTTTTTTTTTTTTTTTTTTTTTAAACATCTTTATTGAAGTATAATTGCTTTACAATGGTGTGCTAGCTTCTGCTTTACAACAAAGTGAATCAGTTACACATATACATATGTTGCCATATCTCTTCCCTCTTGCATCTCCCTCCCTCCCACCCTCCCTATCCCACCCCTCTAGGTGGTCACAAAGCACCGAGCTGATCTCCCTGTGCTATGCGGCTGCTTCCCACTAGTTATCTATTTTACATTTGGTAGTGTATATATGTCCATGACACTCTCTCACCCTGTCACATCTCACCCCTCCCCCTCCCCATATCCTCAAGTCCATTCTCTAGTAGGTCTGTGTCTTTATTCCCATCTTGCCACTAGGTTCTTCATGACCTCTTTTTTTTTTTTTCCCTTAGATTCCATATATATGTGTTAGCATACTGTATTTGTTTTTCTCTTTCTGACTTACTTCACTCTGTATGACAGACTCTAACTCCATCCACCTCATTACAAACACCTCCATTTCATTTCTTTTTATGGCTGAGTAATATTCCATTGTATATATGTGCCACATCTTCTTTATCCATTCATCCGATGATGGACACCTAGGTTGCTTCCATGTCCTGGCTATTGTAAACAGAGCTGCAATGAATATTTTGGTACATGACTCTTTCTGAATTATGGTTTTCTCAGGGTATATGCCCAGTAGTGGGATTGCTGGGTCATATGGTAGTTCTATTTTTAGTTTTTTAAGGAACCTCCATACTGTTCTCCATAGTGGCTGTATCAATTTACATTCCCACCAACAGTGCAAGAGTGTTCCCTTTTCTCCACACCCTCTCCAGCATTTATTGTTTCTAGATTTTTTGATGATGGCCATTCTGACCGGTGTGAGATGATACCTCATTGTAGTTTTGATTTGCATTTCTCTAATGATTAATGATGTTGAGCATTCTTTCATGTGTCTGTTGGCAATCTGTATCTCTTCTTTGGAGAAATGTCTATTTAGGTCTTCTGCCCATTTTTGGATTGGGTTGTTTGTTTTTTTGTTATTGAGCTGCATGAGCTGCTTGTAAATCTTGGAGATTAATCCTTTGTCCGTTGCTTCATTTGCAAATATTTTCTCCCATTCTGAGGGTTGTCTTTTGGTCTTGTTTATGGTTTCCTTTGCTGTGCAAAAGCTTTTAAGTTTCATTAGGTCCCATTTGTTTATTTGTGTTTTTATTTCCATTTCTCTAGGACCTGGGTCAAAAAGGATCTTGCTGTGACTTATGTCATACAGTGTTCTGCCTATGTTTTCCTCTAAGAGTTTGATAGTGTCTGGCCTTACACTTAGGTCTTTAATCCATTTTGAGTTTATTTTTGTGTATGGTGTTAGGGAGTGTTCTAATTTCATACTTTTACATGTACCTGTCCAATTTTCCCAGCACCACTTATTGAAGAGGCTGTCTTTTCTCCACTGTATATGCTTGCCTCCTTTATCAAAGATAAGGTGACCATATGTGCGTGGGCTTATCTCTGGGCTTTCTATCCTGTTCCATTGATCTATATTTCTGTTTTTGTGCCAGTGCCAAACTGTCTTGATTACTGTAGCTTTGTAATATAGTCTGAAGTCAGGGAGCCTGATTCCTCCAGCTCCATTTTTCGTTCTCAAGATTGCTTTGGCTATTCGGGGTCTTTTGTGTTTCCATACAAATTGTGAAATTTTTTGTTCTAGTTCTGTGAAAAATGCCAGTGGTAGTTTGATAGGGATTGCATTGAATCTGTAGATTGCTTTGGGTAGCAGAGTCATTTTCACAATGTTTATTCTTCCAATCCAAGAACATGGTATATCTCTCCATCTATTTGTATCATCTTTAATTTCTTTCATCAGTGTCCTATAATTTTCTGCATACAGGTCTTTTGTCTCCTTAGGTAGGTTTATTCCTAGGTATTTTATTCTTTTTGTTGCAATGGTAAACGGGAGTGTTTTCTTAATTTCACTTTCAGATTTTTCATCATTAGTATACAGGAATGCAAGAGATTTCTGTGCATTAATTTTGTATCCTGCTACTTTACCAAATTCATTGATTAGCTCTAGTAGTTTTCTGGTAGCATCTTTTGGATTCTCTATGTATAGTATCATGTCATCTGCAAACAGTGACAGCTTTACTTCTTCTTTTCCGATTTGGATTCCTTTTATTTCTTTTTCGTCTCTGATTGCTGTGGCTAACACTTCCAAAACTATGTTGAATAATAGTGGTGAGAGTGGGCAACCTTGTCTTGTTCCTGATCTTAGTGGAAATGGTTTCAGTTTTTCACCATTGAGGACAATGTTGGCTGTGGGTTTGTCATATACGGCCTTTATTATGTTGAGGAAAGTTCCCTCTATGCCTACTTTCTGCAGGACTTTTATCATAAATGGGTGTTGAATTTTGTCGAAAGCTTTCTCTGCATCTATTGAGATGATCATATGGTTTTTCTCCTTCAATTTGTTAATATGATGTATCACGTTGATTGATTTGCGTATATTGAAGAATCCTTGCATTCCTGGAATAAACCCCACTTGATCATGGTGTATGATCCTTTTAATGTGCTGTTGGATTCTGTTTGCTAGTATTTTGTTGAGGATTTTTGCATCTATGTTCATCAGTGATATTGGCCTGTAGTTTTCTTTCTTTGTGACATCTTTGCCTGGTTTTGGTATCAGGGTGATGGTGGCCTCGTAGAATGAGTTGGGGAGTGTTCCTCCCTCTGCAATATTTTGGAAGAGTTTGAGAAGGATAGGTGTTAGCTCTTCTCTAAATGTTTGATAGAATTCGCCTGTGAAGCCATCTGGTCCTGGGCTTTTGTGTGTTGGAAGATTTTGAATCACAGTTTCAATTTCAGTGCTTGTGATTGGTCTGTTCATATTTTCTATTTCTTCCTGGTTCAGTCTCGGCAGGTTGTGCATTTCTAAGAATCTGTCCATTTCTTCCAGGTTGTCCATTTTATTAGCATAGAGTTGCTTGTAGTAATCTCTTATGATCGTTTGTATTTCTGCAGTGTCAGTGGTTACTTCTCCTTTTTCATTTCTAATTCTATTAATTTGAGTCTTCTCCTTTTTTCTCTTGATGAGTCTGGCTAATGGTTTATCAATTTTGTTTATCTTCTCAAAGAACCAGCTTTTAGTTTCATTGATTTTTGCTATTGTTTCCTTCATTTCTTTTTCATTTATTTCTGATCTGATCTTTATGATTTCTTTCCTTCTGCTAGCTTTGGGGTTTTTTTGTTCTTCTTTCTCTAATTGCTTTAGGTGCAAGGTTAGGTTGTTTATTCGAGATGTTTCCTGTTTCTTGATGTAGGCTTGTATTGCTATAAACTTCCCTCTTAGAACTGCTTTTGCTGCATCCCATAGGTTTTGGATCGTCGTGTCTCCATTGTCATTTGTTTCTAGGTATTTTTTGATTTCCCCTTTGATTTCTTCAGTGATCACTTCGTTATTAAGTAGTGTATTGTGTAGCCTCCATGTGTTTGTATTTTTTACAGATCTTTTCCTGTAATTGATATCTAGTCTCATAGCGTTGTGGTCGGAAAAGATACTTGATACGATTTCAATTTTTTTAAATTTACCAAGGCTTGATTTGTGACCCAAGATATGATCTATCCTGGAGAATGTTCCATGAGCACTTGAGAAAAATGTGTATTCTGTTGTTTTTGGGTGGAATGTCCTATAAATATCAATTAAGTCCATCTTGTTTAATGTATCATTTAAAGCTTGTGTTTCCTTATTTATTTTCATTTTGGATGATCTGTCCATTGGTGAAAGTGGGGTGTTAAAGTCCCCTACTATGATTGTGTTACTGTCGATTTCCCCTTTTATGGCTGTTAGTATTTGCCTTATGTATTGAGGTGCTCCTATGTTGGGTGCATAAATATTTACAATTGTTATACCTTCCTCTTGGATCGATCCCTTGATCATTATATAGTGTCCGTCTTTGTCTCTTGTAATTGTCTTTATTTTAAAGTCTATTTTGTCTGATATGAGAATTGCTACTCCAGCTTTCTTTTGATTTCCATTTGCATGGAATATCTTTTTCCATCCCCTCACTTTCAGTCTGTATGTGTCTCTAGGTCTGAAGTGGGTCTCTTGTAGACAGCATATATATGGGTCTTGTTTTTGTATCCATTCAGCCAGTCTGTGTCTTTTGGTGGGAGCATTTAATCCATTTACATTTAAGGTAATTATCGATATGTATGTTCCTATTCCATTTTCTTAAATGTTTTGGGTTTGTTATTGTAGGTGTTTTCCTTCTCTTGTGTTTCTTGCCTAGAGAAGTTCCTTTAGCATTTGTTGTAAAGCTGGTTTGGTGGTGCTGAACTCTCTCAGCTTTTGCTTGTCTGTAAAGGTTTTACTTTCTCCATCAAATCTGAATGAGATCCTTGCTGGGTAGAGTAATCTTGGTTGTAGGTTTTTCTCCTTCATCACTTTAAGTATATCCTGCCACTCCCTTCTGGCTTGCAGCGTTTCTGCTGAAAGATCAGCTGTTAACCTTATGGGGATGCCCTTGTGTGTTATCTGTTGTTTTTCCCTTGCTGCTTTTAATATGTTTTCTTTATATTTAATTTTTGATAGTTTGATTACTATGTGTCTTGGTGTGTTTCTCCTTGGATTTATCCTGTATGGGACTCTCTGTGCTTCCAGGACTTGATTAACTATTTCCTTTCCCATATTAGGGAAGTTTTCAACTATAATCTCTTCAAATATTTTCTCAGTCCCTTTCTTTTTCTCTTCTTCTTCTGGGACCCCTATAATTCGAATGTTGGTGCGTTTAATGTTGTCCCAGAGGTCTCTGAGACTGTCCTCAGTTCTTTTCATTCTTTTTTCTTTATTCTGGTCTGCAGTAGTTATTTCCACCATTTTATCTTCCAGGTCACTTATCCGTTCTTCTGCCTCAGTTATTCTGCTATTGATCCCATCTAGAGTATTTTTAATTTCATTTATTGTGCTTGTCATCGTTTCTTGGTTCCTCTTTAGTTCTTCTACGTCCTTGTTAAATGTTTCTTGCATTTTGTCTATTCTATTTCCAAGACTTTGGATCATCCTTACTATCATTATTCTGAATTCTTTTTCAGGTAGACTACCTATTTCCTCTTCATTTGTTAGGTCTGGTGTGTTTTGACCCTGCTCCTTCATCTGCTGTGTGTTTTTCTGTCTTCTCATTTTGCTTATCTTACTGTGTTTGGGGTCTCCTTTTCACAGGCTGCAGGTTCGTAGTTCCCGTTGTTTTTGGTATCTGTCCCCGGTGGCTAAGGTTGGTTCAGTGGGTTGTGTAGGTTTCCTGGTGGAGGGAACTAGTGCCTGTGTTCTGGTGGATGAGGCTGGATGTTGTCTTTCTGGTGGGTTCGTCCACGTCTGGTGGTGTGTTTTGGGGTGTCTGTGGCCTTATTATGATTTTAGGCAGCCTCTCTGTTAATGGATGGGGCTGTGTTCCTCTCTTGCTAGTTGTTTGGCATAGGGTGTCCAGCACTGTAGCTTGCTGGTCGTTGAGTGAAGCTGGGTCTTGATGTTGAGATGGAGATCTGTGAGAGATTTTCGCCGTTTGGTATTACGTGGAGCTGGGAGGTCTCTTGTGGACCAGTGTCCTGAAGTTGGCTCTCCCACCTCAGAGGCACAGCCCTGATGCCTGGCTGGAGCACCAAGAGCCTTTCATCCACACGGCTCAGAATAAAAGGGAGAAAAAATGGAAAGAAAGAAAAAAGAGGATAAAATAAAATAAAATAAAGCAATTATAATAAAAAATAAGAAAAAAAATTATTGAGAGTAAATTTATTAAGAAATAAAAAATTTTTTTTTAATTTTTAAAAATAGATTTATTAATTTTTTATACTAAAGATAAGAAAAAATTATTTAGAAAAAATTTATTAAGAAAAAAAATTTTTTTAATTTTTTAAAATAAAAAATATGAAAAAACTTATTAAAAATTTTTTTAAAAATAGAAAATAAGGAAAAAATTGTTAAGAAAACATTTATTAGGGAAAAAAAAATTTTTTAAGCCAAAAAAAAAAAAAAAAAAAAAAAACCGGACGGACCTAACCCTAGGACTAACGGTGAGAGCAAAGCTATACAGACAAAATCTCACCCAGAAGCATACACATCTACACTCACAAAAAAAAAGGAAAAGGGGAAAAGTTAATATATCCTGCTCCCAAAGTCCATCTCCTAAATTTGGGATGATTCGTTGTCTATTCAGGTATTCAACAGATGCAGGCACATCAAGTTGTTTGTGGAGCTTTAATCCGCTGCTTCTGAGGCTGCTGGGAGAGATTTCCCTTTCTCTTCTTTGTTCGTACAGCTCCCGGGGTTCAGCTTTGGATTTGGACCCGCCTCTGCATGTAGGTCCCCTGAGGGCGTCTGTTCCCCGCCCAGACAGAACGGGGTTAAAGGAGCAGCTGATTCGGGGGCTCTGGCTCAGTCAGGCCGGGGGGAGGGAGCGGTACGGAGGAGGCGGGGCGAGCCTGCGGCGGCAGAAGCCGGCGTGACGTTGCAGCAGCCTGAGGCGCGCCGTGCGCTCTCCCGGGGAAGTTGTCCCCGGATTACGGGAGCCTAGCCGTGGCGGGCTGCACAGGCTCCCGGGAGGGGCGGTGTGGAGAATGACCTGTGCTCGCCCACAGGCTGTTTGGTGGCGGCAGCAGCAGCCTTAGCGTCTCATGCCCGTCTCTGGGGTCCGCGCTGATAGCCGCGGCTCGCGCCCGTCTCTGGAGTTCGTTTAAGTGGCGCTCTGAATCCCCTCTCCTTGCACGCCGCGAAACAAAGAGGCAAGAAAAAGTCTCCTGCCTCTTCGGCAGCTGCAGACTTTTTCTCGTGCACCCTCCCGGCTAGTTGTGGTGCGCTAGACCCTTCAGGCTGTGTTCACGCAGCCAACCCCAGTCCTCTCCCTGGGATCCGACCGAAGCCCGCGCCTCAGCTCCCAGCCCCCGCCCGCCCCGGCGGGTGAGCAGACAAGCCTCTCGGGCTGGTGAGTGCTGCTCGGCGCCGAGCCTCTGTGCGGGAATCTCTCCGTTTTTCCCTCTGCGTCCCTGTTGCTGTGGGATCCGCGCTGATAGCCGCGGCTCGCGCCCGTCTCTGGAGCTCGTTTAGGCGGCGCTCTGAATCCCCTCTCCTTGCGCGCCGCGAAACAAAGAGGCAAGAAAAATTCTCTTGCCTCTTTGGCAGCTGCAGTCTTTTTCCCGGACTCCCTCCCGGCTAGCACCGAAGCCCGAGCCCCAGCTCCCAGGCCCCGCCCGCCCCGGCGGCTGAGCAGACAAGCCTCTCGGGCTGGTGAGTGCTGGTCGGCACCGCTCCTCTGTGCGGGAATCTCCGCTTTGCCCTCCGCACCACTGTGGCTGCGCTCTCCTCCGTGGCTCCGAAGCTTCCCCCCTCTGCTACCCGCAGTCTCTGCCCACGAAGGGGCTTCCTAGTGTGTGGAAACCTTTCCTCCTTCACAGCTCCCTCCCACTGGTGCAGGTCCCGTCCCTATTCTTTTGTCTCTGTTATTTCTTTTTTCTTTTGCCCTATCGAAGTACGTGGGGATTTTCTTGCCTTTTGGGAGGTCTGACGTCTTCTGCCAGCGTTCAGTGGGTGTTCTGTAGGAGCAGTTCCACGTGTAGATGTATTTCTCATGTATCTGTGGGGAGGAAGGTGATCTCCGCGTCTTACTCTTCCGCCATCTTGCCCCTCCCTTTCATTGTAGTTTTGATTTGTATTTCTCTAATGATTAGTGATGTTGAGCATCGTTTCATGGGTTTGTTGGCCATCTGTAGGTCTTCTTTGGAGAAAAGTCTATTTAGGTCTTCTGCCCATTTTTGCATTGGGTTGTTTGTTTTTCTGATATTGAGCTGCATGAGCTGCTTCTATATTTTGGAGATTAATCCTTTGTCAGTCACTTCGTTTCAAATATTTTCTCCCATTCTGAGGGTTGTCTTTTTGTCTTGTTTATGGTTTCCTTTGCTGGGCAAAAGCTTTGAAGTTTCATTAGGTCCCATTTGTTTATTTTTGTTTTTATTTCCATTTCTCTAGGAGGTGGGTCAAAAAGGATCTTGCTGTGATTTATGTCATGGAGTGTCCTGCCTATGTTTTCCTCTAAGAGTTTTATACTGTCTGGCCTTACATTTAGGTCTTTAATCCATTTTGAGTTTATTTTTGTGTATGGTGTTAGGGAGCGTTCTCATTTCATTCTTTTACATGTAGCTGTCCAGTTTTCCCAGCACCACTTATTGAAGAGACTGTCTTTTCTCCATTGTATATTCTTGCCTCCTTTACCAAAGATAAGGTGACCATATGTGCTTGGGTTTATCTCTGAGCTTTCTATCCTGTTCCATTGATCCATATTTCTGTTTTTGTGCCAGTACTATACTGTCTTGATTACTGTAGCTTTGTAGTATAGTCTGAAGTCAGGGAGCCTGATTCCTGCAGCTCCGTTTTTCTTTCTCAAGATTGCTTTGGCTCTTTGAGGTCTTTTGTGTTTCCATACAAATTGTGCAAGTTTTTGTTTTAGTTCTGTGAAAAGTGCCATTGGTAGTTTGATAGGGATTGCATTGAATCTGTAGATTGCTTTGGGTAGTATAGTCATTTTCACAATGTTGATTCTTCCAATCCAGGAACATGGTATATCTCTCCATCTGTTTGTATCATCTTTAATTTCTTTCATCAGTGTCTTATAGTTTTCTGCATACAGGTCTTTTGTCTCCTTAGGTAGGTTTATTCCTAGGTATTATATTCTTTTTGTTGCAATGGTAATTGGGAGTGTTTCCTTAATTTCTCTTTCAGATTTTTCATCATTAGTGTATAGGAATGCAAGAGATTTGTGTGCATTAATTTTGTATCCTGCTACTTTACCAAATTCATTGATTAGCTCTATTAGTTTTCTAGTAACATCTTTAGGATTCTCTATGTATAGTATCATGTCATCTGCAAACAGTGACAGTTTTACGTTCTCTTTCCCGATTTGGATTCCTTTTATTTCTTTTTCTTATTTCTTTTTCTTCTCTGATTGCTGTGGCTAAAACTTCCAAAACTATATTGAATAATAGTGGTGAGTGTGGACAACCTTGTCTTGTTCCTGATCTTAGTGGAAATGGCTTCAGTTTTTCACCATTGAGAACAAAGTTGGCTGTGGGTTTGTCATATATGGCCTTTATTATGTTGAGGTAAGTTCCCACTATGCCTACTTTCTGGAGGGTTTTTATCATAAATTGGTGTTGAATTTTGTTGAAAGCTTTTTCTGCATCTATTGAGATGATCATATGGCTTTTCTCCTTCAATTTGTTAAAACGGTTTATCACATTGATTTACGTATATTGAAGAATCCTTGCATTCCTGGGAATAAACCCCACTTGGTCATGGTGTATGATCCTTTTAATGTGCTGTTGGATTCTGTGTGTAGTATTTTGTTGAGGATTTTTGCATCTGTGTTCATCAGTGATATTGGCCTGTGCTTTTCTTTTTTTGTGGCATCTTTCTCTGGTTTTGGTATCAGGGTGATGGTGGCCTCGTAGAATGAGTCTGGGAGTGTTCCTCCTTCTGGTATATTTTGGAAGAGTTTGAGAAGGATAGGTGTTAACTCTTCTCTGAATGTCTGATAGAATTCGCCTGTGAAGCCATCTGGTCCTGGGCTATTGTTTGTTGTAAGATTTTTAATCACAGTTTCAATTTCAATAGTTGTGATTGGTCTGTTCATATTTTCTATTTCTTCCTGGTTCAGTCTTGGAAGTTTGTGCTTTTCTAAGAATTTGTCCATTTCTTCCAGGTTGTCCATTTTATTGGCATAGAGTTGCTTGTAGTAATCTCTCATGATCCTTTGTATTTCTGCAGTGTCAGTTGTTACTTCTCCTTTTTCAGTTCTAATTCTATTTATTTGAGTCTTCTCACTTTTTTTCTTTATGAGTCTGGCTAATGGTTTATCAATTTTGTTTATCTTCTCAAAGAACCAGCTTTTAGTTTTATTGATCTTCGCTATTGTCTCCTTCATTTCTTTTTCATTTATTTCTGATCTGATCTTTATGATTTCTTTCCTTCTGCTAATTTTGGGGTTTTCTTGTTCTTCTTTCTCTAATTGCTTTAGGTGTAAGGTTAGTTTGTTTATTTGAGATGTTTCTTGTTTCTTGAGGTAGGATTGTATTGGTATAAACTTCCCTCTTAGAACTGCTTTTGCTGCATCCCATAGGTTTTGGGGCATCGTGTTTTTATTGTCATTTGTTTCTAGGTATTTTTTGATTTCCTCTTTGATTTCTTCAGTGATCTCTTGGTTATTTAATAGTGTATTGTTTAGCCTCCATGTGTTTGTATTTTTTCTGTAATTGATATCTAGTCTCATAGCGTTGTGGTTGGGAAAGATACTTGATACGATTTCAATTTTCTTAAATTTACGAAGGCTTGATTCGTGACCCAAGATATGATCTATCCTGGAGAATGTTCCATGAGCACTTGAGAAGAAAGTGTAATCTGCTGTTTTTGGATGGAATGTCCTATAAATATCAATTAAGTCCATCTTGTTTAATGTATCATTTAAAGCTTGTGTTTCCTTATTTATTTTCATTTTGGATGATCTGTCCATTGGTGAAAGCGGGGTGTTAAAGTCCCCTACTATGATTGTGTTACTGTCGATTTTCCCTTTTATGGCTGTTAGCATTTGCCTTATGTATTGAGGTGCTCTTATGTTGGGTGCATAAATATTTACTATTGTTATATCTTCTTCTTGGATTGATCCCTTGATCATTATGTAGTGTCCTTCTTTGTCTCTTGTAATAGTCTTTATTTTAAAGTCTGTTTTGTCTGATACGAGAATTGCTACTCCAGGTTTCTTTTGATTTCCATTTGCATGGAATATCTTTTTCCATCCCCTCACTTTCAGTCTTTATGTGTGCCTAGGTCTGAAGTGGGTCTCTTGTAGACAGCATATGTACAAGTCTTGTTTTTGTATCCATTCAGCCAGTCTATGTATTTTGGTTGGAGCATTTAATCCATTTACATTTAAGGTAGTTATCGATATGTATGTTCCTATTACCATTTTCTTAATTGTTTTGGGTTTGTTATTGTAAGTCGTTTTCTTCTCTTGTGTTTTCTGCCTAGAGAAGTTCGTTAAGCATTTGTTGTAGAGCTGGTTTGGTGGTGCTGAATTCTCTTAGCTCTTGCTTGTCTGTAAAGGTTTCAATTTCTTCATCGAATCTGAATGAGATCCTTGCTGGGTAGAGTAAACTTGGTTGTAGGTTTTTCCCTTTCATCACTTTAAATATGTCCTGCCACTCCCTTCTGGCCTGCAGAGTTTCTGCTGAAAGATCAGCTGTTAACCTTATGGGGATTCCCTTGTATGTTATTTGTTGTCTTTCCCTTGCTGCTTTAAATATTTTTTTCTTTGTGTTTAATTTTTAATAGTTTGATTAACATGTGTCTTGGCGTGTTTCTCCTTGGTTTTATCCTGTATGGGACCATCTGCACTTCTTGGACTTGATTGACTATTTCCTTACCCATATTAGGGAAGTTTTCAACTATAATCTCTTCATATAGTTTCTCAGTCCCTTTCTTTTTCTCTTCTTCTTCTGGGACCCCTATAATTCGAATGTTGGTGCATTTATCATTCTCCCAGAGGTCTGTGAGATTGTTCTCAATTCTTTTCATTCTTTTTTCTTTATTCTGCTCTGCAGTAGTTATTGCCACTGTTTTATCTTCCCAGGTCACTTATCCATTCTTCTGACTTAGTTATTCTGCTATGGATTACTTCTAGAGAATTTTAAATTTCATTTATTTTGTTGTTCATCATTGTTTGTTTGCTCTTTAGTTCTTCTAGTTCTCCTTGTTAAACGTTTCTTGCATTTTCTCCATTCTATTTCCACAATTTTGTATCATCTTTATTATCATTACTCTGAATTCTTTTTCAGGTAGACTGCCTATTTCCTCTTCATTTGTTTGGTCTGGTGGGTTTTTACTGTGCTCCTTCATCTGCTGTGTATTTCTCTACTCATTTTGCTTAACTTACTGTGTTTGGAGTCTCCATTTCGCAGGCTGCAGGTTTGTAGTTCTCATTGTTTTTGGTGTCTGCTCCCAGTGGGTAAGGTTGGTTCAGTTGGTTGTTTAGGCTTCCTGGTAGAGGGAACTGGTTCCTGTGTTCTGGTGGATGAGGCTGGATCTTGTCTTTCTGGTGGGCAGGACCACATCCCGTGGTGTTTTTTGGGGTGTGTGTGACCTTATTATGATTTTAGGCAGCCTCTCTGCTAATGGGTGGGTTTGTGTGCCTGTCTTGCTAGTTGTTTGGCATAGGGTGTCCAGCACTGTATCTTGCTGGTCGTTGAGTGGAGCTGGGTCTTAGCATTGAGATGGAGATCTCTGGGAGAGCTTTTGCCGTTTGATATTACGTGGGGCCCAGAGGTCTCTGGTGGTCCAATGTCCTTAACTTGGCTCTCCCACCTCAGAGGTTCAGGCCTGACACCCGGTGTTAGACAGAGCACCAAGACCCTGTCAGCCACATGGCAAACCTCCTCACTGAGCCCAGGAATTGCCGATCTCTGCTAAGTGACCTAATGCGACGTGTCCTGATGCCTTTCTTACCTCAACTCTGAGGCAGAGCACCACTTGGACAAGCATGGGAAGGAACGTCACGTGGACCAAGCCCTGACCTTTGCTGGGGGCCTTCACAGCAGGCCTGGGGCCTGGGCGCTGTTGGTTCAGAAGTGGCTCATTTTAATGTGCTCTGACCTAACGTTGCAGCTGGTTTCTAGAAAGGGAACGAAAAACGCTGCGTTTAATAACAGCAGCCAAGCCCTCCCTTAACCTTGCCTGATCTCTGGGGAGGTAGTTCTAACCTGGAATACCTTTTTCCATCCCCTCACATTCAGTCTGTATGTGCCTCTAGATCTGAAGTGGGTCTCCTGTAGAAAACATATGTACAGGTCTTCTTTTGTATTCATTCAGCCAGTCTGTGTCTTTTGGTGGAGTATTTAATCTGTTTACATTTAAAGTAATTATTGATACGTTATGTTCTTATTGCCATTTTGTTAATTGTTTTGGATTTTTTTTTTAGGTCTTTTTTTTTCCCTTTCCTCTTTTGTTCTCTTCTCTTGTGATTTGATGACTATCTTTAGTGTTGTGTTGGGATTCCTTTTCCTTTTTTGTATGTATATCTATTATAGATTTTTGGTTTGTGGTTACCATGAGTTTTGGTATAGCAGCCTATATATGTACAAGATTGTTTTAAGTTGCTGATCTCTTAATTTCAAATGCATTTTATTTATTTATTTTTAATTTTAATTTTTTTTGGCTGTGTTGGTCTTCATTGCTGCACGCGGGCTTTTCTCTAGTTGTGGTGAGCGGGGGCTACTCTTCGTTGTGGTGCGCAGGCTTCTCATTGCAGTGGCTTCTGTTGTTGCAGAGCACAGGCTCTAGGCACGCGGGCTTCAGTAGCTGTGGCACATGGGCTCAGTAGTTGTGGCTCGTGGGCTCTAGAGCACAGGCTCAGTAATTGTGGCGCACAGGCTTAGTTGCTCCGTGGCATATGGGATCTTCCCAGACCAGGGCTCGAACCCGTGCACACTGCATTGGCAGGGGGATTCTTAACCACTGTGCCACCAGGGAAGCCCTCAAATGCATTTTAAATATCCTGCGTTTGTACTCTCTCTCCTCCTCTCACATTTACTAGTTTCGATATTATATTTGTATGTGGATGATTTTGTACCTTTACTATATGTTTGCCTTTACTGGTGAGCTTTTCATTTCATACTTTTCTTATTTTTAGTTGTGGTCTTTTCTTTTCCATTTGGAGAAGTTCCTTTAGCATTTGTTGTAAAACTGGTTTGGTAGTGCAGAATTCTCTTAGCTTTTGCCTGTCTGTAAAGCTTTTGATTTCTCCATCAAATATGAACTAGAGCCTTGCTGGGTAGAGTATTCTTGGTTGTAGGTTTTTCCCCTTCATCACTTTAAATATATTATGCCACTCCCTTCAGGCCTGCAGAGTTTCTGCTGAAAAATCAGCTGATAACCTAATGGGGATTCCCTTGTATGTTATTTGTTGCTTTTCCCTTGTTGTTTTCATATTTTCTCTGTCTTTATTTTTTGTCAGTTTGATGACTATGTGTCTCGGTCTGTTCCTCCTTGAATTAATCCTGTATAGGATTCTCTACGCTTCCTGGACTTGGGTGACTATTTCCTTTCCCATGTTAGGGAAGTGTTCAGCTATTATCTCTTCAAATATTTTTTAGGCCCTTTCTCTCCCTCTTCTCCTTCTGGGACCCCTGTAATGCAAATGTTGGTGCATTGGACATTGCCCCAGAGGTCTCTTAACCTGTGCTCATTTCTTTTCATTCCTTTTTCTTTATTCTGTTCCACATCAGTGATTTCCACTACTCTGTCTTCCAGTTCACTGATTTGTTCTTTTGCCTCATTTATTCTGCTATTGATTCCTTCTAGTGTATTTTTCATTTCAGTTATTGCATTCTTCAACTCTGTTTAGTTGTTCTTTATATTTTCTAACTCTTTGCTAATAACTTCTTGCTCTGTGCATCCATTCTTTTCCCGAGTTCTTGGATCATCTTTACAATCATTACTTTGAACTCTTTCTCAGGTAGATTGCCTATCTCCAGTTTACTTAGTTGTTCTTCTGGAGTTTTATCTTGTTCCTTTGTCTGGAACATATTCCTTTGCTGTCTCATTTTGTTTAAATTTCTATTTGTTTTTTTATGTATGCAGTAGAATAGTTAACATTTCTTGACCTTGCAGAAGTGGTCCTCTGTAGGGGATGTCCTATGTTTCCCAACAGTACACTCCCATCTTGTTACCTAAGGGCCAGGGACCAATCCCAGGGTGGGTTCTGACCTGTGTTTTTGGAGTTAGTTCCGCAGGCCACGGGATTGTAGTTTTCTTGCTTCTAGTGTCTTCCCTCTGGTGGGTGAGGCTGGTCTAGAGGCTTGACCAGGCTTCCTGGTGGGAGGGGCCAGTGCCCGCCCACTGGTGAGTGGAGCTGGGTGCTGCCCCTCTGGTGGGCAGGGCCATGTCAACGGGCATGTCTGGAGGTGGCTGTGGGCTCAGGAAGTCTTTAGGCAGCCTGTCTGCTGATGGGTGGGGCTGTGTTCCTGCCCTCTTGGTTGTTTGGCCTGAGGCGTCCCAGCACTGGAGCCTACAGGCCGTTGGGTGGGGCCAGGCCTTGGTGCCGAGATCCCAAGCGAGACATCTACCTCCAGCCAGAGTTCACATCAATGAACACTCCTCAGTGTGTCAGCCACCAGCTTTTATGATCTTAGAGAGAGCCACAGCTGCCCCCCGCCTTCCCAGGAGACCCTCCAAGACCAGCAGGGAGGTCTGGCCCAGGCTCCTATGAAGTCACTGCTTTTGCCCTCAGTCCCAGTGCATGCAGGACCTTGTATGTGCCCTCCAAGAGTGAAGTCTCTGTTTTCCCCAGTCCTGTGGAGCTCCTACAATGAAGCACCCCCTGGCCTTCAAAGCCAAATGCTCTGGGGCTCCTCCTCCCAGTGCCAGACCCCTAGGCTGGGGAACCTGGTGTGGGGCTCAGAGCTCTCATTCCTTTGGGAGAATTTCTGTGATATAATTATTCTCCAGTTTGTGGGTCACCCACCCAGGTTGTATGGGATTTGATTATATTGCGAGTGCACCCCTCCTACCATCTCGCTGTGGTTTCTTCTTTATGTCTTTGAATGTAGAATATTTTTTTTTGGTAGCTTCCAGTCTTTTTTACTGATGGTTGTTCAGCAGTTAGTTGTGATTTTGGTGTGCTTGTGAGAGGAGGTAAGCTCAAGGTCCTTCTTCTCCATTATGTTGTCTCCAATCCTGCTCCTGTTTGCTTGTTTCTTAATCCAGCCTCCCAGTTTTAGTGTTTTGGAATGTCTGACCCAGTTAAACTTAATTACTATAACTACAAATACTATTTGGTTCCTATTTGGTTTATTGGTTAATTTTCCTTTTTCTCTTTTGTTTGGCCATCTTTTATTAATCAAATGTTTTAAAATATTTCATTTAATCGTCTCTGCTAACTTTTTATATATATATATTTACTACTGTTGACCCCAGAGATTACAACATACATCCTTAGCTTATTACAGTCTAATAAAATTATTAATTTACCATGCTAGGACCTTACAACACTTTATGTCATTTACCCATTCACTTTTTTTTTTTTTTTTACCCATTCACTTTTGTGTTACACATGTCCTTCACTTTAATTTTACATATATCTTAAACCCATAAGATGTAATTATTATTGCTTTTTGTAGTTAATTATTCATTTATATTTACCTACATATTTACCCCTTCCATTACTTTTCATTAGTTTGTGCATTTCTGTGTTTTTCTCTGGGATTATTTCCTGCCTGCTTGAAGAATCTGCTGGTGACGCATTCTCTCAGTTTTTGTTTGTTTGAAAACGTCTTTTATCACTTTCATGTTTGAAGGATATTTTTAATGGGTAGAGATTTCTAGGTTGCCAGTTACTTTCAGCACTTTTAGGTTGCTATTAGTTGTTACTTTCCTCCCTCCTGCCCTCCCCCCCACCCCTTAGTTGTAAGTAACTTGCTGGGGTGAATATACCTGACCCAGACTAAACTAAACATATTCCCTCTTTTGCAAATTAGAAATGAAAACCTGAGGTATCAGTGGTGGACTTTGCAGAAGAAAGGTCAGAAGGGATCACTGGGGCCAATAGCATTGGAAACAAGTCAGAGTTGGGGGGAGCAGTAAAGAAGGGTCTTGGCAAGGCAGTGGAATTAGCTGAGAGGAGTGGAGGGGGGAGCCTGAATGGCCCTAGTGGAAGGGAGATGGGGAGGGCAGCTGCCTGCTGACTTCCTGATTTTCAAAGGCCTGCATTTAGTTTCTGTGAGGGGTCTCTGTATATTTTTCAATAAATCTCATTTTACCTTGGGCTTGCCTTAGTAAACTTCTTTACATTTCAATCAACAAAAAAATTTTGTAAAAAACAAAAACTTTTACCTGAAAACTTGACACATAATAGGCATTTGATAATTGGTGGCTGCTGCTGTTGTTATTCAGATCCTAAAGTGGAGTAAAGAGCTGATCCTCAGGATTTTCTAGTCATGCCAGTGGGATGGGCCGCATGTTTTAGGGGACTCTGTTAGTCAAATGCAAATTTACTATTGGGTTGGTCAAAAAGTTTGTTTGGTTTTTTTCCATAAGATGGCTCTAGTAGTGCTTAGTTGTCTAACTTCATTTGAAACAATTTCATTAGATTGTATTGTGACAGCTGTCATATCAGCCTGCATTAAAAAAAAAAAAAACTTATCAAAACTGGTGAATTTTTGTGTAGCCATATTGAATATGGAATATTGAAGATGGAAGAAAAAAAGCAACATTTTTGGCATATTATGCTTTATTATTTCAAGAAAGGTAAAACCACAAATGAAATGCAAAAAAGACTTGTGCAGTATATGGAGAAGGTGCTGTGAGTGACTGAACGTGTCAAAAGTGGTTTGTGAAGTTTTGTGCTAGAGATTTCTCTCTGGACGTTGCTCCCTGGTCGGGTAGACCAGTTGGAGTTGATAGTGATCAAATCGAGACATTAATTGAGAATAATCAACATTATACCACACAGGAGATAGCCGACATACTCAAAATATCCAAGTTGAGCAATGAAAATCATGTGCATCAGCTTGGTTATGTCCATCGCTTTGATGTTTGGGTTTCACGTAAGTAAAGCGAAAAAATCTTCTTGACTGTATTTCCACATGCAATTCTCCGCTTAAACGTAACGAAAATGTTCCATTTTTAAAACATATTGTGACGGGCAATGAAAAGTGGATACTGTACAATAATGTGGAATGGAAGAGATCACGGGGCAAGCGAAATGAACCACCACCAACCACACCAAAGGCCGGTCTTCATCCAAAGGAGGTGATGTTGTGTATATGGTGGGACTGGAAGGGAGTCCTCTATTATGAGCTCCTTCCAGAAAACCAAACGATTAATTCCAGCAAATACTGCTCCCAGCACCCCTGCGAACATGGCGCTGCGAGTGGTGCAGAGCGTGCGGGCCGGGGTCTGCAGCCTGCGCCCAACGTGCCCTGCCCGCCGCGGCCCTGGGGACTGCGGGCGGGCGCCGTCCGGGAGCTGCGCACCGGACCCGCTCTGCTGTCGGGTCGTAAATTCACAGACAAACATGAATGGGTAACAACAGAAAACGCTGTTGGAACAGTGGGAATCAGCAATTTTGCACAGGAAGCGTTGGGAGATGTTGTTTACTGTAGTCTGCCTGAAGTTGGGACAAAATTGAACAAACAAGAGGAATTTGGTGCTTTGGAAAGTGTGAAAGCTGCTAGTGAACTCTATTCTCCTCTATCAGGAGAAGTAACTGAAATTAATGAAGCTCTAGCAGAAAATCCAGGACTTGTCAACAGATCTTGTTATGACGATGGTTGGCTGATCAAGATGACACTCAGTAACCCTTCAGAACTAGATGAACTAATGAGTGAAGAAGCATATGAGAAATACATAAAATCTATTGAGGAGTGAAAATGGAACCCCTAAATAAAATAGTTTGAAACAACTTAATCTAGCATAGTTGTCTTAAATTAGTGGTGGATAGATTTTTAAAAAGCAACTTTTAGCAAAAGAAACTACTTGCAACAATGTTGCCTGAAGAAAATGCCCCTTAACTTCCTAATGATTTCAGGTAAACACATGCATCTTTTTCACAACACCCTGTGATTTTTAGGCTAGTCTCCAGTTATAATACTCAGAATTCCTGAAATGATCTGTGGTAAAACTAGTTATAAAAATTATGTAATTCAAGGATAACATTGTTATCTTAACCTTATATAACATTGTAACTTGCTTACAGCCATCCCTGGATTTGGGTCAAAATACTCAATGAACTTGCCACTGGAAATAAATGGCAGTGGAGAAAAGTTTGTTAGTTGTATAGTGTCCAGTAAAGAACATTACTATCTTAATTTTGCAATATACTGTGTTTGCTGGTGCTATTTTTATACAGTGAAGCAACAGCCTTGCAGGAAAATAAGAAACAGTTTAATAATAAAATATTCAACTTCTTAAAAAAAAAAAAATACTGCTCCCAATTAGGCCAACTGAAAGCAGCACTCAACGAAAAGCATCCAGAATTAGTCAACAGCAAACACATAATCTTCCATCAGGATAACGCAAGACTGCATGTTTCTTTGATGACCAGGCGAAAACTGTTACAGCTTGGCTGGGAAGTTCTGATTCATCCGCCACATTCATCAGACATTGCACCTTCGGATTTCCATTTATTTCAGTCTTTACAAAATTCTCTTAATGGAAAAAAATTTCAATTCCCTGCAAGACTGTAAAAGGCACCTGGAACAGTTCTTTGCTCAAAAAGATAAAAAAGTTTTGGGAAGATGGAATTATGAAGTTGCCTGAAAAATGGCAGAAGGTAGTGGAACAAAAGGGTGAATACGTTGTTCAATGAAGTTCTTGGTGAAAATGAAAAATGTGTCGTTTATTTTTACTTAAAAACCAAAGGAACTTTTTGGCCAACCCAACTTTGAAAAATGGTCACCATATAATTGTGAGTGGACACACTTGTGGTTAAAGAGTTTGGAAATACATTTGTCTTATTTCACTTATTCTATTATGTTTTCTTCCCTTGTTACTTCCAGACCCTTGCTGTCTCTCATGCAAAGAAGAAAATCTAGGAAACTTAGAGAAATACATAATTACTAATTGAATAGATAATACTTTATGAGTATTAAAAGTCTCCTACTTTGAGTATTAAAATATTGGTATCTTGTAAATGTTTTTAAAGTTCTAGAGTAAAGGAGTAATTACAGATTTTAAGACAAGTGAAAAACTTAACTTTTTTTTGGTCCTTTTCATAGGTTCTCCGGGGACATAAAACTTTCCTAAATGATGCTTATAATTGGGAGTTTTTGATCTGGGAATCAGCTTTACTACTTTTCTTACTGCGCTTAGCCTCACTGGGGTCTGAAACCAATAAGAAATACAGCAATGTCTCAATATTACTTACCGAACAGGTACTGATTGGTCCTTGACAGTTTGATTCAGTGGTTAGAGATGGTATAATAAGATTTCTGCAGACGATTCAGGGTTGAGTCTAGATTCTGTCACTTTCTAGCTATATGACCTTACACCTTACAAGTCACTTTGCAACTATATAATTGTTTCCTCTTTATAAAATGAGGATATTATCTTTCCCACCTGCTCCCAGGATTGGGTGCTACTTCATAGTATAAAAATTTTTTTGTTGGTGGTAATGGAGCATGCTTTTAATCTCATATTCTGTGTCAAGTATTAGATCTTTAGAGTACCTGTCATTTAAGGATGTTTAATAAGCTTCTTGACTTTCTTCTCTATCAGTCAGACACTGAATACATTCAGTGTTTGGAAAATACTTGCTCTTTAGTATGTGAGTAGATATTACAATTGACAAATGTTTCTTATAAATACAGAGCAGTATAGAGTTTTTTTTTGTTTTTAATTTCATGTTTATCCATAAGTTTTAAATAAAAATACCTAATATCATTAGATTTTTTTTTTTGGCCTTAGAGTTATAGTGGAGAATTCTTACCACAAGGGGAATAACAAGGGATTAGTAAATTAAAAGCAGCTATCTTCTTCCATTCCATGAATGTTTAATGAGGATGTTAGATTATTTGGGGGATACCAAGATGAATAAGATATAGTTTTTGAACTCAAGGAGTTTACATTTTAATTGCTATAATTAATATAAAAGTTTGCATTGTTTTGATAAATTGCTTCATTGTTATTTTTCCTTCACTAAATAGCTTTTCTTTGCCATATGTGACTGATTAGGGATGGGGGTTTGGATAGGTGGCATATGTGCTCTGAAGAAAGAGCTACTGGAATTTTGAAATTTATTTTACTTGAAAACATTGCCCTCAAAATCTGCCATGTTGAATGCAATATATATATCTTTTCCATGACATTTGCCCTAATCTCTATTCCTTCCCTTAGATTAATTTATATCTTAAAATGGAAAAAAAGCCGAATAAGAAAGAACAGCTTACTCTAGTAAACAATGTATTAAAGCTATCCACCAAGTTGTTGAAAGTAAGTAATATCCCGTGATACATTTTTACTACCATTTAATTAAATCAATGCTGTACTTCTTGGAGAGGACCCTAGTAACAGATAGATGCTGTTTAGATTCAAACTACCAACTTGATAGTTTGGGGTTAATGACTCTATGAGAAAAAGTTTCCCAACTTACTACCCAAGTTCTAGTGATTACTGATGTCTGTCACATTTTAAAATTATATTAAAAAATCACAAATAGCATATTGCTTGAATCCACCTTTAAAAACTTAGCTAGTGGAAAAGTAGGTGAGAGTCCATTACAGGCATTAATTAATTAATTAATTTTTAATTTTAAAATTATTATTTTTAATTGAAGTATAGTTGATTTACAATGTTTCTGGTGTACTGCAAAGTGATATATATATTCAGATTCTTTTCCATTATAGGTTATTACAAGATATTGAACATAGTTCCCTGTACAATACAGTAGGTCCTTGTTGTTTATTTTATATACAATAGTCTGTATCTGTTAATCCCAAATTCCAAATTTATCCCTCCCCCGCTTCCCCTCATTACAGGTTTTTTGAAGGTAGCTATTGAACATTAAGGGAAGAGGTTTTAAGCAATCATCCTCTCCCAAGACTGAAAAAAACAGTCCAGAAATCACTGATGGCTATTATGAAACCATGTATTTCATCTCAGTTCTTTCATGTTTTTGTAGGAGCTGGACACACCATTTAGACTCTATGGACTGACAATGAATCCCTTGATCTACAATATCACACGAGTAGTTATCCTTTCTGCTGTCTCAGGTGTTATAAGTGATCTTCTAGGATTTAATATAAGAGTAAGTGTGATTATCACTCTTTAGCATCTGCCTTAGTCTTAAAACTTACTGTATATAGTAATCTTTGTTCTTCCCACTGTGTGTGTGTGTGTGTGAGAGAGAGCGAGAGAGGGAGGGTGGAAGGAGGGAGGGAGGGACTGGCATGGAAATAACTCTTGAGGTAGAGAAATAGACATTTGAAATAGACATTCAGCTTAGGTTTTCTCATTTTATGCAAGTACAATAGATCGTGCTCTTGAACGGAACAAAAAAATCAAGTTTGAATCTCATGTCAATTTAATAGCGTGGGCTGTGTTGGCCTCTGATCTAGGGAAATGTACAGAGGTAGAATGAATGAAAACCAAAAACCCATGAACTGCAGTATATCTTTTTTGATCCTGGAAATTGTTAACGGTTTTTTCTCTATGATGTTCTATGGTTGCTGTTGTCACAGTTGGTACTTTTTTCTTATGTAAACAGTTCTTGGTTTACATGTAAGTGTACCTATCAACCCCACCTATTTGTCATAAAACTAACTATTTTGGTGATTTTCTTTTCTTAGCTGTGGAAAATTAAGTCATAAGCTGAGTCATGTGCCCGGACTTTCTCCCCTTGCTGGCATCAGTGCTTAACCCATTAAGGAAAGAAATGACTGCAAACCCATGGGACACCCACCTGCTTGTTCACACGGAGAGGTGCCCTCAGCTCTACCTAATCTAACGAATGGTGTTTTCAGAGGAACAGAGCCTTTTCCAACTGGGTGTGCATGCTAAAAACCTGTATTTTCATGGTTTTCAAATAGTATGAATAGTCAGGAGACTGAAGACTGTTGTGTTATAGTAACTTAAGGACAACTTTTTAAGTTAAGAAATTTATTCTGGGCATTTCAGTGCTGTGACAGTTATATTTATTGGAAATAGTCTTTTGGGTAACTATGGCAGAAGCCCAAAGCATGAAGCAAAATCCTTTATTGGAAATATGCAAATTCAGTACTTTTCTATTACAGTCTATAGAATTGGAGATTTCATTTCTCTAGCAAAGAGAGATCAAGTTTAAACTATTTTAGGTTGAACCTGAATAAAAGAACTTTATTGCAGAATTTCAGTTTCTAGGCTTTTTTGTTGTTGAAAGAAAAAAATAACCTTTTAAACTGTGATTTTCTGTTAAACTGTGGAGAAAATTTTAATTAGTTTATAATTTTGAAGTTAATCCTAATAACTGTACAGTTGTTGGTGAAAGGGTCATGCATGTAATATGGCATGTAGTTCAGCATGAGAAATTTAAGTCTATGCACACTCATCCGTGTCCACCATAAAACATGTTTTCCATTTAAATCATCTGAGCTATGCTTCCCATCACACTAAGTGAAGCGTTCATAGTTTATCTGTTGTGAGACTCAATGTATTTAACCCTCAGTATAATCTCATGTCCTCGGTGTCTGTACTGAGCCAAGCTATGCCACTGATGATTTGGATTCTCTTATCAGTATCCCCTGTTACACATACATGCGTATACATATGTTAATGAAAACTCTTAATAGTCTACATTTAATTCCTGCTCATTAAGTTATGCACTTTGAAGAATCTCTCGAGGCAAATTGAAAGCCCACATTTTAATGACAAGATTTTGTGAATGTTTAAATGGAAATAATTAGGAAGCTTAGTTTTTACATGTGAAGTGTGTACATGCAAAATCAGTGTATCATTTACACGTATCCTAAGATGCAGGAAGATTTTTGAGGTTTAAAGATGAATTTCTTGAGTCCAGGAATTGAGGTCAGACCTTTCTGGATTCATATCCTTGGCTCTGCTATTTATTAGCTTCATAGTCTAAGGCAAGTTACTTAACATTTTTGCATCTCAATTTCCTTACCTGTTTAATAAGGATAATAACTACCTAATAGTGTTGTTAAGGTTAAATGACATTATCATGTAAGGTACTTAACATAGCATAAAGTACGTAGCCCTTAATAAATCCACAACAAGCATTTGTAATTACTGTTTAAAACCCTTTAAAAATCTTTTGCTGATAGATTCCTAAATGTGAAGATAGAAACATAGGGGGCAAGATTGCTGAACTAGAAGTGGATTACCAAAAATTTGCAGCCATTCCAAATACTGCGTGAGAGTTACAATTCTTCTTAAAAAGTAAAACCCCATTATAGTGATTTACCTTTGGAAGGAACTGATCTGTAAAGGCACTTCAGTGTCTCAGCAGATGGCTCATAGAAATCATGCTTTAACTATTTTCCATAAGGAACAAGAGCAGCTATCTCAAATCCAGGATTGAGCTGCTCAGTGCAGATTTCGGATGAAGAAAGCTGATGCCTTTATCTTTTTCTCCTACAAAAAAAACCCCACTGTTCTATTTTTATTTGAATTTTTTACACAGTGAATTCTTTAGCATGAATGCAGTATTCAGAATAGTTTACTCCTATGAGTTGTTTTGATTATGGTTTTGATGGTGTATAATTTGTTTAAATGATTTTTCAGGTGGGTAAAATTAACTGTATGGGTAGCTGCTCATGTCGGAAACTTGGGAATCATTTTTCACTCTTGCCTTTCTCATACCTCACATCCAGTCATCAAGTCTGTGAGTAATTATCTTCTAGATATTTTTCTAATCAGTCCATTCTTCTCCATCCCCACTTTCACCACCCTCATCTAAGTCAACATCCTTTGTTTTTGAACAAGTTTCTGCTTTTCTGCCCCTCTCCCCCATGCCCACGTATTCATCTCAAAAGTTAATGTGTCTTTTCTGAAATGCAAGTCTCGGTCTCATCGTTTAGAATCTATTAATGGCTTAGTATTACTTTGAAGGTAAAAATCCAAAATCTTTTTAGCAAGGTGTATAGGCCTACCTTGTTGAGAAAGATTTTTGAATCTTTATATTTGAAAGATGTTTTCTCTGGGCATAAAATTCTAGTTTTAAAGATGTTGCTGCTATACTGCCTCCTGGATTGCATTGCTTCTGACAAGAAGTCTGCTGTCATTGTCATCTTTGCTCTTCTGTATGTAATGTCTTTTTTTTTTTTTTTTTAACTCTGGCTGCTTTTAAGGTTTTTATCTTTTTTCATTGAATTTGTGCTATTTAGTTATAATGTGCATTGGTGTAGTTGTCTTCATTTTTTGTGTGTGTGCTTGGGATTTGTTGCACTTACTGGGTCTCTGGATTTTTAGTTTTCATCAAATTTGGAAAATTTTTGACTGTTATTTCTTAAAATAAGTTTTCTATACCCCAGTCTCCCACCTCCTGGGACTCCACATGTTTATTAGGCTGCTTGAAGTTGTCCCACAGCTTACTGATGTTCTGTACATTGTCCCAGTCTTCTGTTTTTAATTTCTATTAAAGACAGAAGACTGGGACAACTATTTCTATTGCTGTGCCTCAAGTTCACTGACCTATTCTTCTGCACTAATTTGCTGTTAATCCTACCCAATGTATTTTGTCTACAGAATTTTGATACTGCTTTTTCATTTTTTTGTATCCTCATGTCTCTCTTTAGCATGCTGTTTCTTTTCTCTATCTTGTTTTCATAATATTTATAATAGAAATAGTAAATAAGAACATTGTAACAGCTATCATCTGTGTTATTTTGGGGTTTGTTTTTATTGATTTATTTTTCTCCTCATTTCGGGTCATATTTTCCTGCTTCTTTACATGCCTAGTCATTTCTTAATGGATGTGAATTTTACATTGTTGGGTGTTGGGTTTTCGTGTGTGTGTATTCTTTTAAATATTCTTGAGCTTTGTTTTAGAATGCAGTTACGATACTTGAAAACAGTTTGATCATTTCAAGGCTTGCTTTTAAGCTTTGTTAGGTGGGCCAGAGCAGCCTTTACTCTGGTGCTACTTTTCTCCACAACTGAAGCAAAATCCTCCTGATACCCTTGTTCATGATGAGGTTTTTCCAGTTTGACTGTAGGAACATGAACCCTTCCCAGCTCAAGAATTTTTGGCCTGCTTCTTTTTGGTGGTTCTTTCCCTGTTGGGTATTTCCTTGTGCTGATCGATACTCACCTGAAAACTTGAAAGGAAACCTCTGCACATTTCTGGAGCTCTCTCCTCTCTGTGCAGCTGTCCTCTTCTCTCTATGCAGCTGTCTTCTCTCTGGTACTCTACCTGCCAATTCTAGCTGTCCTGGCCTCCCCAAATTCTTAACTCTCACCTCCTCAACTCAGCAAGGCTGCTTTGTTCAGTTTGGGTTCCCGCTTCCTACACCACAGCCTAGAAACTGCCTCTAAGTAATCTGGGGCAATCATGGGGCTCACCTCATTTAATTCCACTGTCTTTTGCTGCCTGTTGTCCAACATCTAACACCCATTTTTTCATATATATTTTTCCTTTCTTTTTTTTTTAAGTTGTCTGAGGTGGGAGAGTAAATGTTTTTCCCCCCTTAGTAAATAGAAAAAAGTTTACTCAATTGCTCAAGCCAAAGGCTTAGGGTTTATTCTTGGTTCCTCTCTTTCCCTCCATATCTAATCTACCACCCAGTCACGCTGGTTCTGTGTTTCCACCGCTAACAGACTGAGCCTCCTTTGCGCTCAGCTGGATTACCGTGCTGACCCACTGTTCCCTTCCCGTTCTTGCCTCTGCAGTCGTTCTCCGCAGCCACGTGCGTGAGCTTAAAAATATGGAGACTATATCATTCCTACTTACATCTTTCCTGGCTTTCCCTATGCTGGCCTCCAAGGCCCTTCATTATCAGGCCTGCTTCCCTTTCCAAATTCCCCTCCTCAGTACCTGACAGCCACACTGGCCTCCCTGTGTTCCTCCGTTATACCAAGTTCTTTCTTATCTCAGACTGTGCCTGGAATATGTTTTCTTAAGTTCTCCCCTGAATGGCTTCTCAGCTGTCAGTTCCTTAGCAGGACCTTCTCTGAGTTAAAGTTGTTCCCCATCTTATCCTTATTATCAGTTATATATGGTCCTGTTCATTTCCTTCATGGCACTTATCAGAATCTGATTATCTTGTTTATTTTTTGCCTACTTGTTTCTGTCCTTCCCCACTAGAATATAAGTCCTTAAGGCAGGAATTTTGTTGTTGTTGTTTTTCACTCCTAGGTCCCCAGAATGCAGAAGAGTACCTGACCCCATAATAGGTACGTAATATAAATGCATAGAATAAATGAAGAATAGACCTCAAGTAATTTACTGTTTATGTAGTTTTTTTGTTTTTTCTTCTGTTAGGATGGAAGAGTTGTACTCTCAGTGCTTCATTTATTCCTGTATAATAATTTCTAGGAGATTGGACTTTTGTTTTGATCTCCCAAAGGGAGTGATACTTTAACATTTACCTGGTACTGAGAAATTAAATAAACCAAGATGTAAAAATAGAACTAGATTAGGCCATACATACATTTAATTGAAATAATAATCACCATAGATGGATAAGAAAAATACCTGTTCAGCTACTTTTATAATTTGTATTGGGAAAAATTCTGTCTCCTAAAATCGCTATGGAGGTATGACTTCAAACTTCCTAAATATGTACGTTATGCCTCATGTATAATATAAGCACTTTGAAAAGCTGAATAACCAAATACTTGCCTAATTGGGGTATGGTTTTCTTAACTTTCAGAGACAAGTAGAAAAGTTCTAAATACCAGGATGTCCTCCAAAGTATAAGCTTACGGGTCTGTGTTTTTATTTTTGGTTCATTGTATCTAGAGGTTAGTGAACCTGTGAACTGTAAAAATAACCCTCTTTCAAATGAATGAAATTCATTTTCAAAATTTTTTAGTCTACACACTCTATAATGGGCCAAATGGGTCTTACTCCCAAATATAGTGTATGATTTGCAATTATCAAGAAGTAAATTCATTAAACTTAATCTCATCTATACAGCTGTTGACTAGTTTGGTCATTTAAAGTAATCCTTTGCTTCTTGCAGTTATTAATGCCCATCTTGAATAATGAAGTTTGATTTCCCAAATGTGCAATAATTCCATTCCTTTCCTGCAGCACACCCTGAGCCTATATGCTGTAATAAGGTACTACTCAAGGTAACAAATAGTTGTTGTTTATTAAGGACAAAATAAGCCTCTTGATTTGCTATAAACATTTGCTAATAGTTCTGCTTGACTTTAATGCAAACATTGGAAAATAGACAAATAACCACAGGATTCTTTGGAAAAATATAGGTTCAGGCTAAATTAAAGCACTTGGCTATGTTTTTGTATCTTAATGTGTATGTGAGAAAGGTTCAGAGTTCTTTGGCAGAACTCTGCTAAATTCTACTCTTCATAAGCCTTCATACTCCCTTCTTACACGTAAGGCTCTACTTGCATAGAAACTTTGAAAACAGATCCAAGTTAGTGGATATCTTAAACTAATTCAGTCAACTGAAGCAAAGATTATAGAGTTCATGTCATAATTATGGCGTGCTTTAAACGAGTCATTGTATTGCTGATAAACCTTAATAGCATAAGCAGTAAAGAGCTGCCTAAATAAACAAATCTGTTATTGTTTAAAAAGCACAAGTAGTTCTTAGCACTGGAGCATGCCAAGATGATGTAAGAAGTTGCTCTGATATATTCTTCACGCCAGACTGAATCATCACGTTTTGTGACTGAAGTCTGTTTACACCAGTGTTCCTTAGTTCCTGGAGCTCACTCTGGACTAAGCTCGAGCTTAAACACATCTCTGTGGAGGTCGGTAGTTAAGACTGTCACACAGTTTAACTAATTTGAGTACTCCTTGCTTTCTTAAAACCCAATTCTCTTTGAATGTTGGACACATTAAACATGAAGCTCTTCATTAGTTCACCTTGAAAAGCATTTGACTTTTTCTACATGAGAATATCTGACTATTAAAAAAGGAAATAATCAAGGTATGCTCAGGTAGAAATAAAAAGCCACATGCTTTTCTGTGTCCAAGACTTCTGAAATAGGAGTTGACTCTGTGCAAATGCTACTTGGCCCCCAAAATTTAATGTACGGGGGTTAGAAGACAATATTATAGGCTCTTACTCACTAATCTCTCTAGGGAGACAACGTGATAGCATCCCAGAACTTTTTTGCTGTTACGACCAGTAAGAAAATATGTCCACTAAAACAACAACGAAATGATTTTGCTGCCACTCTGCAGGCTTTGCTACAACAAACACACATCTCCATGGTGGGGCTCGGGGTTTGGAGTTTATTTTCAGTGTGAGTTCAGTAATGGCAGGCGGGAATTAATTTTTCAACTCAAGAGTATTCAATTAACCATGGTCTTGAACTAGGTTTTAGGCATATTCATACCAAGAATTTCAGTGAAATCAAGTCAAAATACTTCACTCTACAAGTACAACCTAGAGTAAATAAAATGATTTAAAAATAATGTGAAATGCCATAGTCTGATGAAATAGAGTTTGTGACCTTGTGGTAAGGTAACTGGACTTACACGGCTATGTCCATTAGAAATGTCTGATGACAATTTCCAATAAGACAAGTCCTTTTCTTTCCCTGACGGTGTAAGAAAGGATTTTTGGGGGGGGGTAGCAAATTATTTATGCAAAGCTATTTTCCTTACAGTGAAAGGTATTAAGTAGGTATAATGATATTCAACTCAAACTAATTTTGAGCTTTACATATAGATAACAAAGTAAAGTATAGCTATACAGGTAAAGTCATCATCGTAAGAGTCTTTCTGATTGTAGGACTTTGAATATTTGTTACTTGTAGGGATAAAAATCTATTTGAGGACTCACACCATGATGAGAATTAGCTCCACAAATAGAAAAAGCAACACTACATAAACCTGACAGTAAAAGAAGAAATGCAGGCCATGAACTGATTTTTTTCTTTTTTTTTAATATCTATATAAAAAATAACGAGCGATTTACAGGTCTCTTTCTCTAATCAGAACCTCAAGTGTATATATAAAGGTACTGTACAATATATAAACATTTACAACCAGTACATCCATATTTTGCTTAGCATTCCAAGGCCACATTGCTAAGTCAGTACAGAATCAGTACAGTGACAGGTTACTTAGAAAGGAAAGAGCCACATCAGACTGACAACAGATGACATCAAAGTTATGTCGCAGTTAACAATAAAAATTGGATTTTTATCACTAATTGTGGACTATAGGGAAAACAAATCATTTCTGTGATACTAAATTCTTAGCATTTATCAAGCCTTCTAATTCTTCTCTATTCAAGTAGTTACAATAGGTGGGTAAATATAGTTCTGGATGAAAAGGGGATTTCAGAAATCTCACTCTGGGAAGCATGTCTTATCTACAGGGGCTGATTTAGTTGTTAAAGAATTTCACAGTCAGACTCTGAGAGGGAAGGACCTGGACATGATGTGTTTCACACTAACAAGATGAACCCAGGGTGACAGAACAAGTGTGTTCAAATACTCCAGAAAATGGTTTTATTCTGAGAATGTTCCTTTATTTATAGATGCTACTGAATGCTGCTTCCGGGGGCTGAGAAACCCGGATCTATTTTATGGAGCTAAAAACTGTCTCCACCTTCCAACAAACATCTTTAATTAGACTTTAAAAAAGAAAGAATTCTGAAAATCTGTACAAGCTAAGCAGATGTTTACTCTCCCTTTCTTGTTTGTAAATAAGTTAATGTAGCTAGATATTAAAATTAAATAAGATCTAGCAAGGACTGTCCACCACATTTGTTCTCACGTGCTTGTGAGCCGGTCTCACACAGGTTCTGCTTCTCAACATTCGAACTTGTACAGCTGCTGCCAGATGAGTTGGTACCTCATCTGGCAATGGACCGTGAAACTGGTTTCATGATTAAGTCCCTCTTCAAATATGTATTATGTATTAATGACTAATGACTTAGTAGTTGGTTCAACCAAAATATCCAGAAATAGAAATTTGGTAGTTTTTCTTCAAATAGCAATAAGCAATATTTCCACATGCTTCTTTGTGGTTTCATAATAAAATAAATGAAATAAAAGGGTGATCTGAGATGCTATAACACATTAGGGTTGGCTAACACAGCAGGAGGTGAACTCTTAATCGACTGAAGTGCTTTCTCATTTGAACATTCATTTGTAAATAACATCTTTCTTTAACAGTTATTTGAAATACCTTATCTGGCCGAATTAAAATAAACAGCCATAAGAAAGTCAATATTTGACTACATTTTTTTTTTCTTTCCAGTAGTGATGTTTGGGAGTTTTATTTTTAAACGGGGACCATCAGTAAGCTGTTAGGAGAGGCAACTGCCATCTTTAATGATGAGTTAACAATCTCTTCTTCTGCAAGGGCTCAAATATTTCTCTCTGTAAACATGCAACATGCTATTGAGAATATCAACTTCCAAGCCAAGCCTAGTTTTTTCATTACTGTGGAAATATCTGAGTGAGAAGGATAAAATAGACATGATACAGTAGATAACTTGGCACAAAGATAAAGTGAGTTGTGACCACGTTGTGAATATCAACATGTCATTTGTTCAGACACTCACGAAGATGAGCTGGTCGGCCTGAGCCGGGCGTGTCCGGTGAGGGCGTGGGTGCGGCTCCTTCCTGAGCGCAAGGCGGGCAGCCAGCCAGGGGGACAGTGGGTTCTTAGCAATCCTGCAGGCCCTTCATGCAGCCTAGGTAACTTGATGCTCAAATTAAAATGTACTTATGTGTGTTTCAGAATTCCTGAAAAAATGATTTTGGGGGGGGAGGGGAACACTGCTTTTTAGTAGGAAAAGATTACAACTTGTTTTTCTTTGTTTTATACTAAAGGTCACAGTCGCTTCTCGGCCACACCAGTAGTGCCTGTGGCTCTACTTGCACTTGGCACCTTCCAAGGCCCTGGAGTTATTGGTGTTTTCTTAGCTGGAGAACCGCTTTCAGGTTTGAACCCTCCGCTCTCTTTGTTTTTGTCAGCTGCCTCTAGTTCTTTTCTTTTGTGATCTTCTATTTTGTTTAAAACCATTCTTTCTTCAGGTTCCTGCTTTGGCTTCTTTTCTGATATTTTGACATTTTCTCCTGTTTTATCTTTACTAGAACTTGTTTCCACTAAGGTTGCTTTCTTTCCTTTTTCATTTTCCAATATAGCTCTACTAGTAGTGTTATTTGTCTTTTTGGATGGAAGAGACTTTTCATCCATTCTCTTGCTTTTTTTCTCTGGAGACCTGGTTCTGTTTTTTCCAGGCTGACTCTGATTTGCATCTTTCCTGATAACACCTGATCGTTCTTTCCCATCTGACATCTGCTCAGCGTTGTTGCTAGCATGGCCCCCTACTCTTTGGTTCGCATTTGATTGGTCTTTGCTTCCTTCAGTTTTTTGCTGCTTCTTTGGGCTTGAAGACTGTTCTCTGCTTTTTCTGCAATGATCTTGTCCAGAAGCTGCCCTGGTGCTGATCTGACTACTTTTATTCTCTCCTTTCCTGGGGCTGAGTGATCGATCTCTGGGTCTTCTTTTGGGGTCATTTTTTAGAGGACTGGGAATCTTTTCTAAATGTTCCTCTGAATATCGACTGGCTGACTTTTTGGGACTAGCAGATCTGCCTCTTGGTGTGACACCATTTTCTACTTTCAAGAGATTTTTCTTATCACTGTGCCCATGACTGTTGGGTGGATCCCTTTTATTCACATTTTTATGGAGAAGAGACTGATGTTTTATATCAGACTGATTTTCATTTAAAGTGCTTTTCTTTTCAGGCACAATGTCCTTTAATTCTTCTGCCTTTTCACATATCTGAACTCTCATCAAAGATTCTTCAATTACTGGCACACGAGACTCTTCAAATATGGAAGCAGAATGTGAAGATGGGTGAAATGGTGACTGTTCATCATAAATCACATTGGAAGATGAAGGGTTATTAATATTCCAATCACCTAAAAAGTGATTTGAGTAGAACATTATTAAATTTTAGAATTATAAATAGGAACAATTAAGTTTTGAATTTTTTGATAGCCATTTGAATTTTACTGACTGCTTAAACAAACAGCCTGAGTATTTTATAAATAAAGTTCATGTATGTTTAGATCGCTCTCTATAAAGGCAGATGTATACAGACAGCTATACTTGTACCTGAAGGGTAGGTTGTTTTATATATACAAAATAATAGTATTCATTTTTCCAATTACTTTTCTATAATAGGTACGATAATATATGATGTGTAAATTCTTTATAAGTAGCAAAAGCCCAATACAAATCTTAAAAGAAATAAATAATAAAATTGGACCAAATTACCTGGTCCAAGCAGCTTACTAATTTAGCTATTATTGATGGATATAGCTTAAGGATTTGCCAAAATCACTAATAAAGGAGACCAAACTGTGGTAACCAGAATGGAGTTCATGGGCATTTGTAAAATAATTTTCTTGCTTTAAGCTGTCAAATTTAATGTCAAAAGGAAACTGAAAAGTGCAGAAGATAGAAGTAGATGTATTTAATAGCATCATTTTTAATTAAAAAGAAAAAAAAAGAAGGAAGTGATTTACAAGACATGCAAATTTACCAAATCTTTTTAAGGAAAGACCAAGAAAAGCCCTGAAAGCCTTAATGTTGCTCAGGTTTCACGTAGGAGCACAGACCGGAAGGAGCCAAACCTGAAGAAGGAAGAGAAAAAGCCTAGGACTGTGTAAAAAAACATCACAGCGCAGTTAGCAAAGATGTCACCGGGGACGTATGGTTTACAAGCAGATGGTGGAAGGTAATACAGTCAGAGAATTATAGGCTGGAAGGGGACTGTAGGAGGTCATGTCTATACTTATCCCTCAAAAGCTCTGTGGGGGGAAGGGAGGAAACTGGAACGGACAAGGACTAAGTGGTGTGGTACTTCTAGACTCGTGCGCTCAGTTGATAAACAGTGATTTTCAAATACTGTGATATTTCAAAAACATACAGTGAAACCAAGGAAGTTTAAGATCAGTACAGGACTATAGAAATGGTCCCAAGTGCAACTCCTTGTCTCCAGGTAGAGCTAAAGTAACTTGTTTTTGACAAATGACCAGAAAAGCCTGAAGTTCTTATGCTGCTCATTGAGAGAGAAACTCATCTTACTATAAGGAAAAAAATAACATTTGAAGAGATTTCAAATGCTTTTCATGACATTAAAATCGTTTGCCTCTAATGTTCTTGTTTTTTATAGGCACTTTTCTCTGCAAAAGCAACTATGTTTTCTGTTGAAACTAGCTTAACATATATATTCTAGTCTAACAAAAGTTCTGTATGAAGTCACTTATTTTGTAATATTATTAATTATTTATAGTAACTAACTTTAGATGGTTCTGGTGGTTTCCTCTGAATTAGCTGGTAAAATACCTGTCCCCATCCAAATAGATATTCCTTTTCCTTCTGCTGCCGCCTCCCTAACACATTCTCAGCTTTTCAGCTACAGGTGAGCTACTTAACTTACCATGGTCAGGTATCAAGCCAGTTCCTGGCCTCAAAAGAAGAAGAACTTTATTTCCACCGGCCTGAATGAGCTCAATTGCTCGAGTATGTGTGATGCCTTGTGTAGGTTCCCCATTGATTTCAACAATCTGGTCCCCAACCTAGACAGGGAACATTCACAGAAACAACATGAAAGTACACATCCTCCTTCAGTTCTGTTGTCATCCCTAGAGCCACCCAACTCTGCTGAATGACTCTCTTTGTGAAATATTTAACTTGTGCACAGGGCTATTACGCTAGAGTTGATGAGGAGTAGACAGGTGGTAGCAAAAGGAAGAGATGATGTCCAGTTTTATTTACGCTATAAAAGTTTATATGACTAGTAAGCAGGATCTGGGCATCTTGAAGTCTAGAATCAAATTCTAAGTTTTCAACCAAAGGTTAAGTGGTGGGAGAGGTGAAGGCTCTATGACCCACATGATACCACAGAGCTACCTCTGATTAATCCGCCTGTGAAGGGTACTTTCCGACTTGAGCTGAATGAATATCCTAAATCCTAGGCAGGTGGCTCCTCATCTTTGAAGCCTTTCCTGGCCTCCAGGGAGAACTGCCTACTCCTTCCTTTGTGTTGCCGCTATGCCCTGTACATATATGAGGCATTACCTAAATGAAATATTTACAGACTAAAACTCTAAGAAAATTCAGCTTGGAGAAATTCATACTAATATGAATACTTATTTGAAACCAATAGCTGGCTTACACTAAAGGACTCTAGTGTGTAGTGATTTCCCTAGAAAACAAACAAAAACTAGGGATCAGAATAAAATGCCTCAGTACCATTGCTATTTACTAGAAATGTTGTCTGTAGTTATTTGAAAAGAAAAAGGAAACGTGAATGAGTGAAGTATAACTTCTGCAAAGGACTTGGTTAAAGATAATGATGGTAATGATTTAAAAATATATCCAGATTTTAAACAACATTTCGAGGTGACAAACAACTAAAGGGTATTGGCTTCAAAACAGAAAAACTGAACAATGGACAATTACTGAAATTCCAAAAAGCAATTCAAATATTTGCAGAGCTTACTAAAACAATGCAGAAATAACAGAAGAGGACGCAGTAATTATGTAACAGAGGTGGGTAGGATTGCGCTGTATCCACAGCTGCAGCAGAGCACAGTGGCTTGCGAGCTGGGCTTTGGAGTCATAACGTCTGTGGTTCACTCCTGGCTCAACCTCGTCCTAGCAGAGTGGTCTCATTTTCCTCTCTGTTAAGTGGGGATAACATTAGTACCTACCTACCTCCTGGGGTTGTTGGGAGGAATTAATGAGCTAAAAACAGGATTATACACACCAAGCACAAATAAATGTTAATTTTCAAATTATCTATTTTCTGGTTTTCCAAAAAAAGATTTAAAGCATAGCAGGATGAGGGACTTCCCTGGTGGCACAGTGGTTAAGAATCTGCCTGCCAGTGAAGGGGACACGGGTTCGATCGCTGGTCCGGGATGATCCCACGTGCCGCGGAGCAACTAAGCCTGTGCGCCACAACTACTGAGCCTGCGCTCTAGAGCCTGCGAGCCACAATTACTGAAGCCCGTGCTCCGCAACAAGAGAAGCCACCGCAATGAGAAACCTGCGCACCGCAACGAAGAGTAGCCCCCACTCGCCACAACTAGTGAAAGCCCACGTGCAGCAACAAAGACCCAAGCAGCCAAAATAAAAAAAACAGTGTAGCAGGATGAAGATTTAACTATAGACTGCACCCCGTTCTATACAATGCAAAAAATTTTCAAGTAAACTAAGAAAATAGAACAAGTTTTATTGCATGTTTATGGAAAAAAAAAAGAGTGAAGAAATGGAGGATATCACAAAATAGATGGATTTAACACATAAAGTGGGGAAAAAAATCTAAAAAAAACTCCAAAATAAGATGATAATAAACATAATAGGATGGAGAAAAAGTAATAAACATAATTCATTAAAAAACCCTTATATCCAGAATAGGTATGTAAGTGAAACAAAAGTTGGTACCCAGATTTCCTTTAATAAGTGATTATAGAAAAATCATTTTCATGAGGAAACACAGATGACAAATTAGCACCAGATATAAAACCCTCTGATAATTAGAGAAGTGAAAATTAAAATAGATACTACTTGTAGCATGCTTTGGGTACATCTTATAAAAACGTGATTGAGGTTATAATTCATTTCAGTTATATTCTTTGGCTTAAATTCTCTGTCCAAACCTGCATATTTCTTATTCTTTCAGCACAACAAATAAACTGCAAAAAACTTGTAATTGAACAGATCTGCCACCAGGTGTCATCTTTGTTTAAATTAAAAACTAAATTAGAGTGAAGGAGAGGAAAGCCATGGCTTTAAGATTTATGGTAGAGAGGCCCTCAAAAGGGGAAAAAGTTCTAAACTGGACTACACAAAGCTTAAGATAAAAAAATCACACCTTTGAGAGGGAAATGTAAACATTCTTTTAAAAGTTTGTTACTTTAAAAAATTTAAGTGTGATAAAAATACAAAAAATGGGGAATATATCTTTTGATAAGAATAAAGATTCAAGGTCAGGTGTTTGTATTATTGAAAAATAGAATTGTGGGGGACAGAGGAGAGGAGAGAGGAGAGAAGAAAGAAATGAAAGGGGAAGGAAAAAATGAGAACAGGAGAACCAAAAGGGGGAAAGTGGGAAGAAGGATAGAGAAAAATTGTGTTCATTTAAAAAAAAGTCACTTTTTTAAGGCAGTCTTGCAGTTTTTAAAACAACATCCACTAAAATGTATTAAAATGACTAAACTATTTCTAACACATTGCTTACATTATCTCACAACCTGTTAAGACCCTTTATGCCTCCCAACGGAATTGAGTCCAAACGACATAATCATGGCCTGATGTGAAAGCACACAGACCAGGCTGAGAGACAACGGACCTGGGTCCCTCTGTGGCTGTGACTTAGTCTCCCTGAGCCTCAGTTTTAATCTGCAAGTGGGGATAATGCCACCTACCTCACAGAGTTTTTGTGAGACTAAAACTAATACAAGTGAAAACATGTGGTCTGGAAGACAGCAGACTCTTAATAGTTTCTAAATCTGATTCTGTTCTTTGTCAAATATTTCAGTCTGACACTATTCCCTAATATGGACTTTTTCCATTCAGCTGATCTCTCATTCCCTTAGCCCAGAACCTTTTTCCTTCTTCTCTAAATCTTAACAGGATTTAAGGACCAGCTGAAGATTCACTAAATGTACAGATCCTCTCAGCACCTTTCCATCTATATTAAAAGTTAACATTTTCTTGTTTAGTGAATTATACTATTACACTGTTTGCTTATTCCTTCATATAGCCCAAGTCCTGTCTACCCAGTAATAAGTTCTGGGAGTTAATCTTAAATATTAAAAAAAAAAAAATAATTCTCTCATTATCTAGAAATATTAACCATGCATTCTATTCTTTCAACAAATATCTATGGAGCATCTACTATCAATATTCAAGGCACTACCTCAGGTGCTGAAGATACTGGAATAATAGGTACAAGGACACAAAGTACAGTGTCAGCTTAACAGAAAAGACACGGGAGAAGAGGAGAGAGGCAAGAGGGGAAGGCAGGATGGATGCTCAGGTGGCTCCATGCACAAGTGTCAGCTGGAGATAAATGCTCATCTTTTGGGACAGCGGCCACCTGAGTAAGTTGTCATTTACAGCGAAGCTCCCATGATCCCTACACCAAGTCAAGATTTTGATAATTTAGTAGCCAGAAAAATAATTCTCTGAAAAGCTGATTTATTAGAGTTTAGAACAAACCTGGGCATAGCAGTAATAGCTTATTTGCTTTTGCTTTCAAATTTCAGAGTTTCTTTTTTATATTAAAGCTGATTTAATCACATAATTCTAAAGTTTCTGCTCATTATTAAGAATAACATGTTTTAGAAATAGAATCCTTTAAGGCCTCTTTGTTTGCCTTTTATTTGGTGCGATTAGTGTATCTGAGGGTTATATTTGAAACCAACATTTCAATTATATCCTAGCTTTTGGTTTAACTGGAGTTTTGTGATACAATATACAATGGGAGATTTTTTTTAAACTCCAGATTTAAATGACTTAGAGTTTTTTTTCAAAAAGGCGGGGGGCGGGGGTGGAGGAGAAACAGGACCAAGAAAACCAGAAAGAAGTATGCCATCCCCACAAACAGTGCCTCAAACTGCTCTTACTAAAACTTTAAGAAGTTTACTTGGGCCATGTATTTTACGTGTATTATAGCTCTGCGTTTTGTGCAGGCTCAGAGTAGTTACCCAACTATGCACAGCTACAAGGTGGCAGAACCAGAGTTCGATCCTTGTCCTGTCTGATTTCCAAACCCATGTTCTCCTCCCCACTTTATTAAACTGTCCCTACAAGAAAGTGAAGCGCGGCGAGAGCAGACAGCTCAGCTTCAGCACACTAATGGACTTCGGCCATCAGCCCCTCTCCTCGCCATCAACACCCTCCAGCTCTGCTTCTGCTCTGCGTTCTCACCCTCCCCATTTTCTCTACTTTCTAGGGTCCACTAATGACAGGCCTTATCCAGAGTCCTGCCCCTGGCCCACAACTCTCTAAATCTTCTCCTTTAGTGAACTCATCCCCAGCAAAGGCATCAGTTATCACTTCTGTCTGGGTAATGTCACAACCTGGGACTCTACCTCTTGTCCTAACTGCCTGCTAAATATTTACACCTGCTCAACCAGCTGGTCCTTCAACATGACTACAACTTAGTACATCATCAGTCTTTGCCAAATCCTTTCTCCTACTGGCCTCCCTCACGTTTTTTTCATAGTACTGTACAAAAGTCTGGTCCTTTAGAGAAAGGATGGTATCTTGTTTTGGGGTCACTCTTTCTCCCAGCTCATTCAGTATCATGTATAAATCCTTGGGTAAAGCAAACACTCAGTAAATGTTTATGAAATGAGTAATGGGAGTGGAGTAGTGATGTACATAATTCAAAACTGCAAAATCACCCAGAAGACGTTTCTAATCATTGTTAGAATATACCATCTAATAATTTGCCAGGGTCATTTGCCTTTCCAATTAGTTTACTTAGTTAAATGTAAAAGAGAAAAAAAAAAAAGGAGAAGAAGAAAAAGAAAAATTTCTCTTTCCCTGATGCCTATTGGTAGCAGAGGGAGGAAGTCCAAAGTTCTCTTGAACAGTAAGGGGAAGGCTGTCCGGATTTTATAATTTTTAGCATATAAAATTTTTAGCATATAATTGAATACCAGTAAATTAACTATTTTTAAAAAAATTGAGGCCAGCAAATGTCTTCTATATAAGAATCCTCTAAGTAACATCTAGAGAAGGAAGGAAAATATCTCTTGCAGATCCATAAACCATCTGGCCTCAATGCCATGTACAAAGTTATAGTGTTTCAGAGCTGAGAACACCTAGGCAGGAACATTGCTGATGTGATTCCTAGTCCTGCAAATGATAATAAAGGTTGGCAGAGTCATGCTTTTCAACCTCTGGCTCCCTCTAGAAGTAGCTAAGAGGGGAAAAAAAATCCTGGGATTATTGTTTCTTGGAAGAAGTCGATGATTCTGTTTCATCCTGGCTTTCCCAAGACTTTTAATAAGATGAAAGTATATTTTATTTATTAATCCATTTGCCCTTGAACGTTGACTACGTAAGTAAAATTGATTTTTTCTTACTGACCAAAGTCAAGCCAGCGCAAGCAGCCTAACTGCAATACAGTATAGCACCCTGCAAAGAGGAAATGAAATCATGACAAGCATCTGCCTTTCAGGTTTTAGTGACGGAAAATCTTGCTTCATAGATTCATGAGGTTTCTGCATTCCCTTTAATCAACTATTTTCAGAAGTTTCCAGTCCGGAGCCAGAACCAAAGGTTGCAGACAGAAACCAACTCACGTGAATTCTGCCGTCTTTGATGGCAGGACCATCCTCAGCGAGACGCAGGATGAACAGCCCCATGTTGTATTCCTTCCCACCCCTGAGGCTGAATCCAAAGCCCCGGGGGCCTCGCTCCAGCTCCACTGGGTAACAACCAAGGCTCTAGAGAGAGAGAAGTGTAAGAAAAACAAGTTTACATGGACTGCTTTATTTAAAGTTTGAAGAAAGACTCCTTTTATGGCCGGAAGAAATGATTTATACTCTCAATACACACTTAAAAAAAAAAATTGAAGTACAGTTAATTTACAATGTTGTGTTAGTTTCAAGTGCACAACAAAGTGATTCAGTTACACATGTGTATATATCTATTCTTTTTCAGATTCTTTTCCATTATAGTTTATTACAAGATATTGAGTATAGTTCTGTGCTCTACAGTAGGTCCCTGTTGTTTACCTATTTTATATATAGTAGGGTGTATATGTTATCTAAAACTCCGAATTTATCCCCCGTCCCCGCCCCCCCATCCCCTTTCGTAACCTTAGTGTCTTCTATATCTCTGGGTCTATTTTTGTTTTGTAAATAAGTTCATTTGTATCATTTTTTTTGGATTCCACATATAAGTGCTATCCCATGATATCAATATGCATTTCTATATCATAAGGAAGGAATGTACGTTTTGGTTGAAGGGCTACTTAATTTCTATAAATGCAGCCTAAATTAATTTGAAGATTACATGTCTTCTCTACTAGTTGGTCAATATGCAACAGAACAATCAGAGAACAGAATTTTGAACAGTGCTTCCTTTAAGCAGATTTTGACTAATTTTCCTGAAAAAAGAAAAAAAAATCCCACCCCAAATCCTTCTTTAACTAAAACACTGCTATTTCTAGGTACTCAACTAAGGGTTAAAATTTCTCCAATAGAGGATAAACTTCTTTTTCACTCTTTACGTCGTCTCGTGGACACTAAGAGAATGCCAAACACAGAGTAGGTCCTTAAGAATGATCAATTTTGGGAACAAATTTATCTGAACTGATTTGCAATTAAAATTCATCAGTGTCAGTGATTCAGCAACTGAAGAGAACAGTCTGCATGGGGGGGGGGGGAATCTCTGTTACCTGATTGTGCCGACTGCCTATGACTGAAATCATTGCAGTGGCCGGCTGTGCAAGGTGCTTGTGGTCAGACCACGAGTGTCTGTAAGAAATGGAGACGTCTTTTCCAATTTCACCTTCTGTGACACTTCTACAGGAAAGAGAAATCAAGTCACTCTCTGAACTGAGAATATGAAAAACAGCCTAAAAGTAAAAGCAGATCAATTTCTTTTCCTTTAAAAGCTTAATTTTGCCATTCTCCCTCTGACAAACTGCTATTAAGACAGGCTGTATCTAGAAGCAGAGAGATGCCAGGCAAAAACTAGCCATTAACTCCAGTCTGTCAACACCCCCAGGCTGTTTTTTTGTTTTGTTTTTGTTTTTTTGTTCTAAGGGTGTCTCAGCACAGTTTACATCAAGGAAAACTGCGCTCAAGTCACTGAACCGGAGGGCAGATAAGCTGACCTTGTTACAGTGAAAAATGGCTCTCCTGCAGTACCAATGCCTATGAAAATGCTGAATTTTTGGAAATTTCGTTTTTGTTTCATGACTAATATTTTCAACGAAAGAGGAAAGAAATATGCACAGATACTGCTCGGGTAGTCTGAGAAGATGGTAATCGATGTGGGTCTGGGGCTTCCCTACCAAAACCGTGGGGACCTAGAGCAGCAGAATAGGTGCTACTGTCACTTCTTTCTAATCCCCACCTGTCAGCATGATTGGATGGTTACGCTGCACCCTGCGCTGGGGCTGGGAAGAGGGGGAGGAAGGGACAGAGGGCCTGGAGGCAGTAGAAGTCTCATCTTGACCTAACCGGCTGGCTTCTGCACAATTGTGTGGAGATGAGTGGGGGTGGGTGGGTGATGAAAAGTGGGGAGATGAGCAGAGAAAAAAACCAAAACCTGAGGAGAGCAGCCCCACCTGTCCCCAGGTATGTGGTTGGCCTGTGACTGTCCCACGGGCCTGTGCTGCAGGGCTGGGCTTTGCCTGGCGGAGTTTGTTCCTGATGGTGGACCAAGATGCTCTGTTCAAAGGCGAAAACAAGAGAAATAAGAATTTGTACATAAAGATGTGAAAGTGAGACAATAACAAGTGGTTGTCACTTTCCCGACGGTAGTGACTTTACACAAGTAGCACTGCTGTCAGCTGCCTGCGACTGGAACTAACGTCTTTTTCCCTGTGGCTTCTGATTGATGTTTATGTTTGAAGAGAACAGGAATCATTCTTACTGCACACGCTTTCCCTCTTTCACCTGTTTTGGTCGTCCACACAACATGAAAATCAGAAATGAACACATTCCATACTATTATCTAGAGGACTGAGCTCTGGGAACTACCTTGTAACATATTTATGGGTTTCCAGAGTGTACTGCTCATAACTGGTAAACCACTCTAGATGACAAAGACAGGTCTCAGGAATGCTGGAACACAGAGGCCAGTCTGGAAATTACACACGTATCTTTAACCTGCATCTTTAATGTAGCAGTAGTTATTTCACCTGACTCTAGTATCAAAGAGAAACTTACAAAATCATCCTGAGTGTTGACAAATGTTTATAAAGATTTTACTGATTCTATTTTCTAAGAGCACAGATGTAAGTGAGAAAAGGAACATTTGTTTCAGTATCATCCTCAACAGATCCAGAACTCCTGTTGTTCCTTGAAGGCGGATTTCATAACTAAGCAAAGTAACTGCTTGCATCTAGAACTAGATGCCAATTCATGGGAGATGACAGTTAAAAGACACTCTGGAGGTTGTCAGACTCATATTTATTTTTAAAGCTTAAACTTTTGGACTTCCCTTGTGGTGCAGTGGTTAAGAATCCGCCTGCCAATGTAAGGGACACGGGTTCGAGCTCTGGTCTGGGAAGATCCCACATGCCACGGAACAACTAAGACCGTGTGCCACAGCTACTGAGCCTACGCTCTACAACCCGCGAGCCACAACTACTGAGCCCACATGCCACAACTACTGAAGCCCGCATGCCTAGAGCCCGTGCTCCGCAACGAGAAGCCACCGCAATGAGAAGCCCGCGTGCCGCAACTAGAGAAAGCCTGCACGCAGCAACGAAGACCCAACACAGCCAAAAAAAAAAAAAAGCTGAAACTTTCTAATGTTTTATCCTGCCCAAATTTTAAAACATAGGATATTTTAAAATATCAAAGACAGCATAGATTAATGATTATGATCATGAACTTTGGAGCAAGACTGATGGGGTTTCAGCCAGATCCCATCATTTACTAGCTATGTGTTCTTGAACAAATTACTTTAATTCTCTGTGCTTCTAATCATCTCATCAATGAAAAGGGAATTACAGCTACCTTGTGGGGTTACTGTATAGATAAACATGCTTAGAACAGTGGCTGGCATATCATATTCACTATATAAATGTTTCTATTAAAATGATCATTATGGTTATCATATCATCAAAATGATTGGGGTTATATTTCTTATTTGGGCTATATTTCTCTTAAGGTCTGAAATATTTACCTAACTTAGCAAAAATGTTCCATGTAAGAGGCCATTTTTAGGTTAGAACATGTAGAAACTGATAAAATCTGAATCTCAGAATATAATGAAAACAGAGAAAGACTGATGTGAAAAACAAGGAATATGAATGTTTAGGAAGCCATTTCTATTGAGAAAGCTGGGACTTCAGGGTCACTAAATACATCACTATTTTATGGCTTGGATTAAGTTGTTTCTCTTCAAAGTTCTTGGGACTAAAAACATAGATAAATAATTTATTCTTATTTAAGAACTTCTTGTAACTGAAAGTAACTGAGAGTACTCTGAAAACACAGGCCAGGGTATAAACAGTGGCAGGATGAGACTAATGATATCTGGCTAAGCTGTGGCAGCCCCTGGGGATTTCTGATGCTCTGACTCTGCCTGCTGGGCTTGTGTGTCTACATGGATTTCAACATGTACCAGATGTAGAGATGGAGGCCCAAACTTTGCAGAACTTATCCAGAGGGTTGTCTTTCCTCTTTAAAATCAAATGATCCAAGAAGGGAGAGTGGTGCATGAACTTTTTTAAATTTTTATTTTTGGTGAGGGGTGACCTGGAAATTTGTTTGTTGCACTTTTATTTACTATTGTGAATTTAATTTTCCTAATTACCTTAACAAATTACTTCTGTTGGCCTCCTTGCCGACCTCCTTGCCACCAATCTCATCTTTATTCCACCTCCCAGGTTCCAGTCCTGGCACATACATTGAAACATGCCACGGCCTCGCTTAGAAACCTACGGCAACTTTCTATTGCTCGGAACGTACTATCCAAACTGTCACCTGGCACTCCTGGCTTCCCACTTCATCTCCTGTTCAAAATGTCATGTCCTCTGTGAAATCTTACCTGCTCCTTAAGCACACTGTTTTCATAGCATTTACCACATTGTGTCAGGGCTGGGTGAATACCTGTCTCCCCTGCTAGACTGTGAACTCCTTGACTGCAGGAATCGCACTTCATTCATATTCTTGTGCCCATTAGAAATTCCACACTTCATTCATATTCCTGTGCCCATGAGAAATCCCAGAAGTCCTTCCACCTTTGCTCACTGGGTATGTCAACTTCTAGTTACCTGCCTCTAAATGTGAGTGCCCATTATAGAGTTGAATCCTCTTCTGTCATTATAAATTCATGGCTACTATTGAGGGAATGGAAACTGCTGGGAAAAATTACATCTATCAACAAGATGACTGGGAGATACTTGTACCTTTGTATTAGTCCAATTTAGATACATTTTTTGGCTTCACTAGCTTGGCTAGAGCAATGGGTGTATAACTTCACAGCAGGACAGTATAAATAAGCTGATCAATTTCAAGTTTTCCTCTATCTTCCCCTAAGGACGAGAGATGTCGCAGCTAGGCAAAAAGCACCACAAATTGGTGCTTACTCTTTCAGTTACATGTTTTTTCATTTTCCTCTTCAAGGTTAAATAAACTTTCTATCATGGTATTCTTTTCATTTTCAGTCCTTCAACCCATGCTACATAACTTCTCCAATTCACTTCTGTGTTAAAAGATGTTCTGCTTTTCAAAGTTAAATATTTATTCCATTATGTCAAACAGGCCTATGTTCTCTCTGAATTTTATCTGAAGATTCTTGTAAAGCAATGGGTTAAGTATATCTTTCCCTCAATGAGAATTGAACTTTTGCTGGAGTTTCTGTATGTAACTACTTAAGAGAAAGTGTATTATCAGAGGATAAACACAAAATCCCACAGTTAAACTTTAGCAACAAACATTATAATATATTGGGAATCATCTTTACCAAGAATAAATAAGAATCTCATGAAAGAACTTTCTAAAATTCTATTGAAAAGATGACCTGAATAATTGAAGAGATAGCCATACTCTTAGGTGGGGTGACTTAATATTTAAAGGTATAAATTTTCCCAAAGTTAATATATTTTCAATATATCCCAATAAAAATTGCAGCTGGATTTTTTAGAGTAGCTTAATAATTGGCTCTAAAATTTTACATGGAAAAATTTCATGAATACCTAGTTGATTTGGTGGGGGCTTGGAGAAAGATGTGACTTAACAGACAGATACTAGAATATACCACAAAGTTACAGACTAAAAACAAAATGTGTGTGTGTGTGTATGTGTGTGTGTGAATATATATACACACACACTCTTAAAAATTATATTTATATATATTAAAATTATATGTATATATACAATAGGTACATATGGATAATAATAGATAAACTAGCAGAATAGAATAAAGAGCTTGGAGATTCTTTTTTTTTTCTTTTTTTTAACATCTTTATTGGAGTATAATTGCTTTACAATGGTGTGTTAGTTTCTGCTGTATAACAAAGTGAATCAGCTATAAGTATACATATATCCCCATATCCCCTCCTTCTTGCGTCTCCCTCCCACCCTCCCTATCCCATCCCTCTAGGTGGTCACAAAGCACCGAGCTCATCTCCCTGTGCTATGTGGCTGCTTCCCACTAGCTAGCTATTTTACATTTGGTAGTGTATATATGTCTGTGCCACTCTCTCACTTCGTCCCAGCTTACCCTTCCCCCTCCCCGTGTCCTCAAACCAATTCTCTACGTCTGTGTCTTTATTCCAGTCCTGCCCTTAGGTTCTTCAGAACCTTTTTTATTTTTTTTAGATTCCATATATATGTGTTAGCATATGGTATTTGTTTTTCTCTTTCTGACTTACTTCACTCTGTATGACAGACCCTAGGTCCATCCACCTCACTACAAATAACTCAATTTTTTTTCTTTTTATGGCTGAGTAATATTCCATTGTATATATGTGCCACATCTTCTTTATCCATTCATCTGTTGATGGACATTTAGGTTGCTTCCATGTCCTGGCTATTGTAAACAGTGCTGCAATGAACATTGTGGTACGGAGATTCATGTTTAAAGGGGAGGTTAATATACAGAAGAGATGGCTCCACAAATCAATGAGGAAAAGAAGTACTATCTAATAGATGGTACTAGAAAAACTGGCTCACTGTAAGAATAAAAAATAAAACTGGATCCCTCCTAAAACTATATATAAAGGTAGGCTCCAGATGGATTAAAGACCTAAATGCAAAATGCAAAATTAGAAATCTAATAGACGATAATATAAGAGAAAATTTCTGTGATATGGGGTAGGGAAGGATAACTTATCTTAAATAAAACTTCAAAAGCACAAGCCATAAGGTACTGAATAAAAATTGACTAATTTGGTGACATCTAAATTAAGACTCTGTATAACGAAGGGCACCATAGTCAAAGTTAACATACAGATGACAGGAAAAGGTATTTATGCTTTCTAAAACTAAATTGGACTAATGCCTATAATTCGCAAGGAATCTCTAAATATCAACAAGAAAAAGACAGCAATCCCACAAGAAAAATGAGTAAAGGATATGAAGAGGCAATTTACAAGAAGAAAAAAAACCCCAAAACAAGCATCCAAATAGATGCTCAAATTCATGGGTAATCAGAGAAATGCAAATTATATACCACTGAAGTAACACTTTCCTTGCTGTACACTAGCCAACTTGAAAGCTGGATAATGCTGAGTATTGGCGGGGATGTGAAGATAAAGAATCCTTAGTGTTCTGTTGGTGGGAGTGTAGATGGCTGCAGCTATTACAGAGGACAATCTGATAGTACTTGGTCAAAGTAAGCAACTTCTTTGATCAAGCAATTTCACTCCAATAAATTCTCACACTGTTTTATAAGGTACATATATGAAGGTATAGAGGATAGTTTGTGATAATGTGGAGTTGGAGATGGTGTGGCTGTCTATGGGGGAGGAGACAGGTAATACGCGGTAAATACACAGCATGGAAAATGGTCAAGTAGTTAAAAGCAATCGATTGTGTTCACCCAGCAACTCAGATAAATCTTGAAGGCACTTGATGCTATGATACCAAAAGCACAAGCAACCAAAGAAAAGATAGATAAATTAGACAACATCAACATTAAACTTTTGTGCATCAGAGGACAATATCAAAAAAGTGAAAAGACAACCCGCAAAATGGGAGAAAAGACTTGCAAACCATATATCAGATAAGGATCTAAAATCAGAATATAAAGAAGCCTTATAATTCAACAATAACAAAGACAACCCAGTTAAAAGTGAGTAAGGGATTTGAATAGACATTTCTCCAAAGAAGATATGCAAGTGACCAACAGCACATGAAAAGATGCTCAACATCATTAGTCACCAGGGAAATACAAATCAAAACCATGATGAGATACTATTGTATTTCACACTCACTAGAATGGCTTAAAACACACACACACATACACACATACACACACACACAAAGGAAAATAAATGGTGACGATGTGGAGAAACTGGAAGCCTCATACATTACTGGTGGGAATATATAACAATGCAGCTGCTGTGGAAAACAGTTTGACAGTTCCTCAAAAAGTTAAACATGACATCATATGACTCAACAACTCCACACCTAGGTATACACCCAAGAAAAATGAAAACATACATCTGTACAAAAACTGTATGCCAATGTTCATAGCAGCATTATTCATAATAGAAAAAAAATAGAAACAACCCAAGTGTCTATCAAATAATGATTAAATCAGCAAAATGTATATACACATAATGGGATATTATTCATTAGTCATAAAAAGGACATGCTACAACACAGATGAAACATGAAAACATTTTGCTAAGTGAAAGAAGCCAGACACAAAAGGTCAGATATAATTCCATTTACATGAAATACCTAGCAAATCCATAGAGAAAGAAAGTAGAGTAGTGGTTTCTTAATAGGGGTGATAAAATGTTCTGGAATTGGTGGTGATGGTTGCACAACCTTATGAATATACTAAAAACCACTGACTTGTAAACTTTAAAACAATGAAATTTATAGTACATGAGTTATGTCTCAATTAAAAAGAAAAAAGAAGATACAACAACTAAATGCCATGTAAGATCTTGGATTAGATTCTGTAACAATAAAGTGACGTTAAAAAAAAAAGAAAGCATATGGTTGTGAGAAAAAAAAACCAGCATAAAATCTATAACACAATACCAGTTATACAACTCAAAAATTAAAGGCAGACACACACAAAAACATGTATTTTAAAAGACATAAATAAAAGGAGGCACATAAAATACACTGGCATAACTGCCAGTGGGAGTAGTGAGAGAAATGAGAGTGGAAAACGGAGACAAGTGAGAATAAACAGATAAATCAATGGAAAACAAAACAAAACGAAAATGATGACAACACTACCAGAACCATTCTAACATAGCCCCTGGTAGCCTTTGGGAACTTGTGTCCACTCTTAAAAATGAAATGAACAAGACCTGACACAACATTAGCAATCAATTTAAAAAAATCATACCATTTAAAGATTTCTTTACAATAAGCAAGAACAAGCAGGCTGAGTCAGTTGATGCTCTAGACTTGAGAAGGAGCCGCCCTGGTGAAGAGGTGGCAGTGCCGTGGGAATGCCACACAGCAGGGGGAGTCCCGAGTCCTGAATGTGTCTGAGAGTTTTATACCACACACGACACTTGACTTGGGAACTTGGCAAAATAAGAACAGATACTGAATCATATCTAGCAAAAGGGGGAAAAGAAGGTGAAGGAAACAAGTTTTCTTTTTCCAGGTAACTGTCTTTTATTGATTTACAGTGAATGGCTTATGGAGAGGCGGGGAGCAGTATCACATGGGATGGAATGCAGCTCTGAGGTATCGATCTGAATGTGTGATTTCTGAAAACAGCTGTAGAGCTGTAAGTATTCATTTGACTCTTTAGTGCAATTGACAGACTTCAGAGAAGCTTGGACGTCTTACGAACTCCATGAATGGGACAGAAGGGACACTTTCTATTTTACCTGAGAAAAGTAAGAGATTCTGAATGTTCCCACAGTTTAATAAAACTTAGAGTATAGTAAAAATAAGGTGTAATCATTGAAATGTGATTTTACATGTCAAATGTGATTGTATTTTAAGAGGCTGCACCTACATATGAAATAACACTTTAAAGCATGGATCTGCTAGGGAGTTTCCCGCCACCCTTCCACTTTTCGTAAACACTGATTGGCATTATATAAGAAATCTTAAGATTGTACAGAAGACAAGTCCAGAAGTATTTGGGCCAGAATGTCAAAGTTAATTTTTTTTTTTTTTGCCGCGCCACGCAGCTTGTGGGATCTTATTTCCCAGACCAGGGATTGAACCCCAGCTCTCGGCAGTGAAAGCTCGGAGTTCTAACCACTGGACTGCCAGGGAATCCCAAAGTTAATTTTTAAACGGAAGAAAAACAACTGAGTAATTCTGGACAACCTCTCGAAAACATCATCAACAATAAAGGGTAATTTTGAAAAAAACATTATACTAATATCATTCAGCAGTAGAAAGACCACTTCTTTCTCTGTCTCAAGACTACTCAAAGTGTGGTCTGTTAGTCAGTCAGCAATAAGATGCATACTGATACTGAGAGTAAAAAGTTTTTAATTTTATAATGATTTGACAGAATAATTTTCATTTTTCATTTAATTTTTATTGAATTTTACAAAAATGCTGGTCTGTGATGAACTGGGAAAAAAACCACTGATGCTTCTATATATGGTTTGAGAAACACTGATGTATACTACTGCTAGTTCCACTACTTCTAGCAGCTTCTATCATTACTGCATGCCAAGCATGGTGATATAAGTGCACTACACACATCATTCTCAGAACAACCCTGAAATGTCACAACCCTGTGGCACGGAGGCCTGCTTTTCTCTGTGGGTCACAGAACAAATTTAAGGCTAAAAAGCATGCCAAAGAGATCATGGTAAAGAAACTGAGATAAAGAAATCTTACCAAAATCATATTAAGTAACAATAAGCCTTCATTCAAAAAATTTGATTGAGCACTTACTATGTGGTTAACGTTGTTTTAGGCCCTCGGGATTTAGCACCAAACATGACAAAATCTCTAACTTCATGAATCTTATGACTTTACATTCTAGCAGGGGAGACGACAATAAACAAATAAACTCATAGTTCAATAATCTCAGGTAGAGATAAGTACAATGAAGAAAAGTAAAGCTGAAAAACAAAGAGACTCACAGATATAGAAAACAAATTTAGAGTTACCAAAGGGGAAGGGGGATAGGGGAGGGATAAATTAAGAGGTTGGGATTAACATATACACACTACTATATATAAAATAGATAATCAACAAGGACCTATTGTATAGCACAGGGAACTATACTCAATATTTTGTAATAATCTACAAGGGAAAAGAATCTGAAAAGGAATATATATATATACATAACTGAATCACTGTGCTGTACCTGTACAACTAACACGATTTTGTAAATCAACTATACTTCAATAAACATTTTTTTAATTAATAATTAAATTAAATTAAATTAAAAAAAAAAGTAAAGCTGAGTAAGGGAAGACTGGGTCAGGCAGGGGGAGGGTTATTTTAGATACCGTGATTAGTTAGGGAAGGCATAGCAGTTAGGAACACAGATTCTAGAGCCTGTATTCAAATACTTGTTCTGTCACTAGTTTTATGACCACGGGCAAGTTCTTTAACTGCTCTGTGGCTAGTTTCCTTGCCTATATAATGGGACATTAATAGTGCCGACCTAGGGTTAGTGTGAGGATTAAATGATTTAGCAGATGTAAAGTACTTAGGACAATAGCTGCCACATAGTAAGTGCTTCTTAAATATTATTATTTCCTTAGGCAGTGAGGGAGGGAGGCAGCCATGCAAAGACGTGGTAAGATAATGACAGCTATCACTAGATGAGCACCTTAGGGTATTTATGCAGATTATGTACATTTTCACCTTTAATTTTCACAGTGATTCTGAAATAGATATCATTATTCCCACCCTACAGATTAAAAACTGAAGGTTAGAAATGGTAAGTGGCTTGTTTAAGGTCAGACAACTAGCTAATAGGTGTCAGTGAACTCTTGTCAGTCAAAAGCTTACTTCTTCTATTAGGCTTATATTGCCTCTGCTAGGTATTGGCATGGAACTGAAAATCTCCTGACTCTTACTTTGCTCATTCGCTCATTCATCCATTTACTCATTCCTTCATTCAAAAAAATATTTACTGAGTGCCTAGCAAGTATCATAGTCAATTGGTAACATTTTCTTTGTCTTCAAAGAGCAGACCCTTTAATAGGGAGATAGTGATGTAACAGTGCTCCGTGAATTGCAGAGATAAGGAGTGCTATGGGACTGGGGGAGGAAGCCCATGTGCACAGAGGCCAATGCAGACCAGTTCAAGAGAGGATCTGGAAAAAGAGAAAGAGAGAGAGAGAGAGAATTTGGAAAGAACTGGGAGGTAAATTTAAAAGGCAGGCTGGGAACAAAATCATAAAACACTTTCTGTGCAGAGAGCAGGGAAGCACTGGAGCTTGCACTGAAGAGGACTTTAGAAGGAAGAATCAGCAGAGTCTGGGACAGAGTCTGGGCAGAGTGCGGAACAGGCTAGAGAAGGGAAAAGAGCAGAGGCAGGGATGTCACAGTGTCTTAGAATGAGAAGGGGCCTCCGAGAGCAGCCAGACAAACTCATGTCCACAAAGAAATCCCCCTATAGAATCTTGGACAGAGGGGAGATTTATGTAATACCTTAGATACAAAGGTATGTGAGTGGTACAGGAGGAAGGGAAAAGAAAGGAAGAATCAAGAATTAAAAGACCTGAAAACTGACTAGATTAGAGGATCATGGGGGGCAAGGGGGACATGAACACACATTACGGTACAAGGAATTTTAACATGAAAGACTGATCCTTCGCAATTCTGTTGCTTTTGGCTTCTCGTAAGTTTTACAAAATCAGGAAAAATGAGATGAGCATTATTTAACGGTTACCTTGTAATTCATGAACAAAGACCATGAACTGGTGCTATTCAAAAATGGTTCCTAATTAGAAATTCTTAATGATCAAAGGCAGCCTTAAAGCAAGGCAAGACACTAAGTGCGTTTTATGCCCTATTTACTGGCCATTCCGATGCACTCCCCTTCCCCCATTTGTAAAGCAGCTACCAGAACGAAGCCCTGCCTGCGAGGCAAGGCACGCTATGGCACAGGCCTGACATGAAAGGCTTGATATCAACAGTGACTTTCTTGGAACTCTTTAGAGGATTTTCTCTCACTCAAGCAGAGACTTAAGACATAATTTTAAGAAAATAAGATCTGAAAAGTATTACCAATGTCTTTTGCTCTGGGTGCTTGCTCCTCCAGCACATAAATAAATGGCCACCACTCACTAGCTGTATTATTTTTCTTGAGCTACTGACAACTTTATAATAAACTGTCTTTTAAATTCATTAAATGGAAAAGGTAAAAAATGAGACTCCAGGGCGTATAAATGGTTCTATCACTGCAGTGGTTCTGGCAATGCTGGAGGAAGCCACTGCCTTCTGCAGGCTCTGTGTCCCTCAGATCAGTTTGGGGAAGGCAGATCTACTGGTTCCTTACCTTCTTCAGCAATGACTGTTAGTGTGACGGTGACACCGGCATCTTTGATCAGCTGAACAATGTTATCATGGGACAATTCAACAATGGACTGCCCATTCACTGCAGAGATATGATCTCCAACTTTCAGCTTCCCACAGCGATCAGCTGGACTTCCTTCTATGACTCGGCCAATTTTATGAGGAATAACTATGGGGAAAAAAATCCCCAGGTATTTCAATTATTTAACATATCTCGGAGTGTTGGATTTATCATCATCATCATCAAAAATTCAACATAGTAACGTCAAAGAAAATTCTTTAAAGATATATCAAAAAACCACCACCTGTGATCATCCTATCCAAATGCAACTATTTTCATATTATCTTCCGCTCTTTGTCCACAGGCATAGATACTCTTTACATAGTTACAATCATAGCATATAAACCTCTTTGCTTCTTTCCACTTACCAGAAACCTTTTTCCAATTTTTATATTGTCATCCTAATGATCCAGTTTAAAAGCTATTGACCTCAGTGATACTTATGAGAATATCTCATGCTTCTTGTTTGTTGTTGGCTGTTTAGGCTGCATCATGTTTTTGGCTATTTTAGAAACTGCCACAATGAGATTATCTTTGGTTCTGTTGAAGGGGCATTTACTCCCACAAGGAATCTCGTAAATAAATGCAGTTCAAAATCAAGTTTAGGACTCAGATTGGTCAGAAATACAGTTACAGTGAAATGACTGATCATTAAAATGAATCATACTTATTTCTAGAGCAAAATTAATTCCTTTTATTTAATGCCTTTAGATTTTTTTTAAAATCAGAAAAGCGGAGTGAATTAGAACATTAATGTTTAACATTAAGATTATTTGGCTTATGGATAAAATCATACCCGGAATGCACAAAGCTGAATCTAAGACGTTTGCAAAGACACTCTGTGCAGTTCTATTATATCTCGAGCATAATGCTAAAGGCTTTCTTAGAGTAACTATTAAGACACTTTACTGTTATTATGCCTTAAAATGAGTTCCCAGACATTCAGGAAATCTTGTCAAAATATCTTTCACCATTTAATAAGGGGCATTCGTATTGAGAAACAAATGTTCCTTCTGTGTTCTCTAAGAATTTCTTTGCCTAGGTCTGTAAATTTATCAGGCACTTGAGCTCCTGCTGAATACGGAGACATATTGTTAAGAATAAGGATAATTTAATATTTTAAAATGGCACTGTGATTATGTTTAATTTCCATAGTAAAATGGGCTCCTTACTAGTATTTCTGAATTATATCTAGGTGTATGTTAGGGCCATTTTAATAGACCTTCATTTGGACTGGAAGTTATTCTCGGCCATGATTTATGTCCCCACGGACAGTGAGTGCCATTCCTTGGCTCTTCTAGGATTATACATTGGGAGACTTTATCTTAAAAATTAGGAAGTCAATGTTGGAAGCAAGTGCCTTTTAGCTCTGAATTATATCAAGCACTTATTATACCATTTTCCCTATAAACAAACTAATTAGAAAAGCTCCAGAGCAGCATGGGCCATGTCCTGTGCCAGGCAGCATAAGCTGATTGCCCTGATAGTACAACAGGTGGCACATCAGAAATATAAGGAGAATCACACAGTGGCCCTGTGGTGACCTTCTAAATCAATATCTTAGTTACTCTCCTTCTTAGAAGAGATTTACTTGTACACAGTGTTCATTCCAGATCCCCCGAGAAGAAAATCATTCAGCTCCCTGGAACACTGAAAGGGGTTTGTTCAGACTTGGGAAAGCATCACACAACATGAATCTCTGATGTCCCAGTGGTTCCTTTCTCATCCTGTGAGCAATGTGGTCAAAAGGAATTGGCAAATCTTGGTACAGAATTTCACAAAGGGTTAATCGCCGAGGTGAGAGAAGATAAAAGTAGTCAGATTGTTATTTGCTTGACATTTATAGCAGCACCACCAAAACAGCTAAAAATAGCAGACCAGCAGAAAGATAACTTCTGAACATTCTCCGAATAGACTGGGAAGTTTTCAAAGTAACTGCATGGCTAAGGAAACGTCTAAGTCCTGCCTTGTTGTTGGTATATACAAACTCTATAGGAATCTGCCATAAAGCCAATTTATCCGTCTTTAATCATCTTGGCCTAAATCTGTCTCACAGACTGGCCTGTCCAGCTGCTGGGATCACTTCAGTGCTCTTAAAACATTTCTTTTCAGGAAAAGAAAGGACAGTAACTGGAAATGCCCTCTTCTCAAAGAAATCCTTTGCAACCAGAACTGCAAAGTATATAATAACAGAAACACTAAAACCTCTGAAGTACTGGCAATGCAAAACCTAGCCAAGTCCTTTTCATCTTCAATAGAGGTCTTTTCTAAGTACTCCATTCATGTAGCTCTGACACGAACTGGGTCCAGGGCAAGAAGGATGCTGGGCCTGGATCCCTGATCTTTGAAAAAGTCAACGGTAGAGAATCTCAGAATTTTATAACTGGTGTTAGAGGTGCTGCTGGGAACTCGTCTTGTGACAAATGTCAGCAGTAAATACATTTCGGCAGAAGGGAAAAAACCCCCAACAATCTACACTGCGCAGAATACCAATCTATACCAAGACAAGATCCATAAAGAATGATCTATTCTGACAGACAGGTTTCTGGCCTTTTCACCTGTGCTAACTCTTTTCTAAACCAAACTTTCATTGTTATGCAGTTTGCAGCAACTGCTCAGTCTCTGTGAGAGAAAGCTCCACGTGCAAGCTTACCCCAGGATCCTTCTAGCTATAAGAGATAAACGGAGTTTCAAGAAGAATGCTTGCAGGTCTCAGAATTTTGTGAGATTATTAACTAGCACTTCAGTGAAATTACGAATTCTGGTTTTGCTCCATGACTGAAAATCTCAAGTACTTTATATAAAATTCATTGACAACCTAAGCCTAATTTACCATTCAGGCTGATAATTAATGAGCTGCAAACACTCATTTCTGCCACCATTAGCTGCTGCCTCAATCTTACATTTTAATTGGGCTTTCTTTCCCATCTCATTACTCAAATATTGATAAACTTTTTAATGTTTCTTTAAAAAAAAAAGGTCAAGAGGCAGTGACAATTTTATAAATAATGACGATGACAATGGTAGCAGAAACTACAACAAGCAACAGCAGCTAGCATTTATTGAAGGTCCAGGCAAAGGGCTTCACATGCGGTATCTCCCTTAATCCTCACAAACACACGAGACAGGAAGTGTTATCATCATCCTCATTTCACAGCGGAAACTGGAGCTCTTGGAGGCTAAGTAATGTGCCCAAGATCAGACAGCTATTAAAAGACATAAGCAGGTCTAGAATCCCAGTTTGTCTGATTACAAAGCCCAGCACTTAATGACACTGTATTATACAGAGACTTAGCATCTATGGTATGTAAAACCATCAAAATAGTAAGAAGGAATTTAAACAAATACATATAAAAAGATTTAAAAATTTTAAATATAAACAAATAAATATACACAAATAAAATATTTAATATATAATGTATTGAAGTATAATAATATAAATTTTAAAAAAACAAGTATAAAAATATGTTAAACATATTTAAGTAACATAATTTATTTTACTGAATTCCTCTATATCTCCTAGTTTTATGGTGAACACTAGACTGTCCCCTAATTTTTGTAGTGCTAGAAAAGGAGTATCCTCAATATGAAAAGTGGTTAGCATCTATCATGCTGAGTAATAATCTTTCACTATTTTTGTTAATCTGAATGCCTGGGATTATTGCATGGTATTAGAATGAGAATATGATTATCTAAAATGGAAATCAGTATTTTGAAAAACAAATAACCAATGATACAAAATAAAATCTACCTAAATGCTGCTTCCTTTTATTTTTCTGACACAGGCCACATAATCATCCTCAAAGCATCAGTGACAGTTCCAGTTCCAAGCGTTACCATAGCAACGGCTTTTGGAAAATGGAAACTAGTATCAGTGAGCAGTGACCTGATACTATAGTAATAACTCATCCATGTCACGGAATCTTCTTCCTCTACACAACTGCATTAATTCTAGCAAGATTTTTGCAAATTGGTTTGGCTCACAACACTTTACTGAAAGTGTTTTCTTTTTTTACTAAGGTTTTAGTGACCATCTAGTCTAAAAGGATCTCACTACCCAAGATATAATCAAATCCACTGGCAAAGGCAAGAATGCATTTTCATGTGGTCGAAGATTTTTATCACTTGACTTGGAAAAATAAAGCTACCAGACAAGCATAATACATAAATATTAATTTGCTGGTTCTCATCTTATATTCATTTGGATTTTACAATTATATTTAAAGATGATTATTTCTTAGAAACATAAAGACATGACAAATATTTAATTTGCTGAATCATAACAGCCCTGAACATACTAGAGGTAATTCCTCCTTTGTTGAGGGAATTAATACACATACTCATCCTTCTCAGATGACAATATTCTGTTAAGCTGGGTTCAGGATATTTAATTTTTCAAGGTTCTGACAAAATTTTTACCTTTCAATGAAGCATATAAGGTAAGAATGCCTCTTATCATTCAAGAAGGTCGCTTCATAGCTGGAATATGGCAATTATTATTAAATAACATGAAAGGACTATTTAAGACATATTTGGGTCAAGATTTTTCTGGTCATCTGTTTTACTTCTTCTCAACTGTTTCTAGCATTTAATTCATTTCTGCATACACGATTTCCCCTAATTTGAAAAAAACACCTATGCCTCCATAATTTTAAAAATTCAGCATTGTCCTTTCACTAAATCAATTAGGTCACATCCCTGATATACTGCCACAATATAATCTTGATGCAAACCAAGCTACTAATAAGACTTATTTTATGGAATCTGAGAGAGATAGATAAACCTGAAGCCTGGAAGGTTTGATTCAGATTACCTAATTTTTTTTTTCTAATACAGTCAATTTCCTTTTTTTTTTTTTTTAACTTTTTTTTTTTCTTGATGTGGACCATTTTTAAAGTCTTTATTGAATTTTTTGTGTTTTATGTTTTGACTTTTTGGCTGTGAGGCATATGGGATCTTAGCTCCCCGACCAGGGATTGAACCCACACCCCCTGCATTAGAAGGTGAAATCTTAACCACTGGACCACCAGGGAAGTCCCCAGATTACCTAATTTTGAAAATAAAGAAAATATTCAGCATTTTAAAAAAAGATAACTCTCTGAGGCAACTTATATCAACACATGATTCCTAACTAGTTTCATAAACCCCAGCAGGCAACTCAGAAAACTGGAATTATAGGGAGGGATAACAGGACATAGGAGCCCTTACCTCCTGGAGGTGGCTTGCTTTTGGAAGTGAGAATGACAAAGCCAAATCCTTCATTTTCTTTTCGTTGCAAGACAACATCATAGGCCTCCTGGGGAGCAGGCCTGGCTGGGACCTCTGCTCGGTTCAGGCGGGGAGAGCCATTCTGTGTTGAAAGGAAGGCTTGAGAGCTGTCATCCTCAGGTTGTTTCTCTATAATAAACATGATCAATTTTGATATTTTTGGAATATCATAACTTTTGATAACTAAAGTGTTTTTGTGCTAAGCCTTTCACAAGAAAATTTAGTTTCTAATAACATAAAGAATAGAAAAGCAGCACCTCCACCCACGTGAGCTCTGGACCTAATTTGAGTGCAGATGTAGGCGGCAGCAGTCCAGCTGACTTCTTAAATGCTCTCTAAGTACATAGTTGGAAAAATGCAAAATGTTACCTCACTTTAAAGGAAGTTTTTCAAAGCTTCTGTGAAATTTGATAGTAAAAATATTCTTCTTGAAATTATTTTAATTCCAGCAAGGTTTTTAACCTGGACCAGTAATTTTTTAAAAAGCTGATAATGAATAACAAATAGTAAACTTCCTTTTAAAATCAACTTTAAATATAATTTAGTGCAGTGACTGACACTCATGACGTCTGAGAGGTCACTGCATCAGGATAGAGATGCTGCCCAATACAGGTTGAGAACAGTTTGCCATCTACACAGAATTTATCTTTTACAATGTGTTTTACAACTGCAGGTTCCTGATGGGTGATACCAGATGAGTTAACTATTAGCAGTTCTCAGGCATACAACAAGCTGTCCACATGAACGGCAAACTCTCCTAGGCATAGATTAGGTCATATGGAATTCCTAGCAAATGGGCAGTTAACCTACACCTTTTTCTCCTATTCAAGATAACATCAGAATGTGAGAAAGAATGACACAAGTTAGTCCTAACTGATTTCAAAAAAAGAGCAAATTTTGTGCCATAATTTGATACAAAACATCATAAACAACCACCACAACACACTGCTATCGATGCATATGCATTTACAAGGTCTCTTTGGGTCAAAATCTATGTGATTCTGAGAATACATTTTTGCACCTCGACAAAGTGTCACCAACATCCAATCATTAATAAAAAATAAAGGTACTTTTTGATATAATGCATGGTTAGAATGAATTAGCTAAAATGCTTCCAGTAATATCAAACTACTATGAAACTTCTTCATGATGCTTTCCAGGAGGGAGCCAACCTCTAGTTGTATAGCATCACATTTTTTACTCTGTGTAGTTATGTTCTGACTTCAGCACAACCAAATGGAGGCAACACTGCATTAAAATCTGTATGCATCACGGAATACCTGATATTTAGGAAGGGAGGTGGGCCTTTACTTTGTTGCTTTTTATTTATTTATTTATTTGGCTGTGCCGGGTCTTAGTTGCAGCACACGGGATTTTCGTTGCTGCGTGCGGGATCTTTTAGTTGTGGCATGAGGGATCTTTAGTTTCAGCAATGCAGGCTCTTAGTTGCAGCAAGCAGGATCTAGTTCCCTGACCAGGGATCGAACCCGGGCCCCTGCATTGGGAGCAGGGAGTCTTAACCACTGGACCACGAGGGAAGTCCCTGGGCCTTTACTTTGGACGCTGCAATCAAAAACATGGTGCCTCATTTTTAAGAGTAATGCAACTATTCATCAAGTCGACAAACATTTTTTTATGTCCACTCTGTGCCAGGCAGGCATTCTTCTAAGTACTGGGGACACAGCACATAACTAAATGGATGAAACTCCCAAACTACATGAGGCTTACATTCTTGTGGTGCCACAGGGTTGTCTTTTAAAAATTTTTAAGTGGCAAGAATTCACTTTTAAAAATTTCTACTTAATATTCACAAAACTATTGAAGAGGAAATACATGAGATTTTCATACCCTAGTGTAATGGTTTAGACCCCAGGCTCTGTAATTAAACTACCTGTTTTAATCCTGGTCCTACTACCTACCACCTATGTGTTTCTCAACCTTTCTGTGAGTAACTAGAATGATGATAGTGTTTACATCATAGTGTTGTAAAGAGTAGGTAAAAGAATATGTCTGGGATGTGGTAAGCACTCAAATGTTAAATTATATTATACTAAAACTTGTCAAGTAGAAACATTCTGTCCTCTTTGAATATTTAGGATCATCAGGATCCAAAATCTTTTGATATTCAGCTAATGGGATATCTTGGTATGACTAAATAACTTTGTTTTTCAGAAAACAGATTGAAGCTGATACTCCGATCTACAATGCCACATTGGCAAATTCATCAATATATCTTAATATAATCTTAATATAGAGGCCCAAAATTTATTTCTCTTTTTTGATAGTAGTAGTATTATTTCTGAATCCTTTTGACCTTACATGGCCTTCCACAATGAGGCCTTGGATCACACCAAATGAGTTATCTCATACACTATTAAACATAATAAAATAACCTGCAAAAAAAAAAAAAACCCAAAAAACACCCCCAAAATGTGGACTAAGTCTCTTTGTTTCTTTTTTAACTTATCAGAGCAGGAACAGGTTCACATACCACCGTAGAAGATCTTTCTTCTGACAGTTAATAACACATGGCCATTTCGAGCAGCAGTTGTCATTAGGTCTAGCACTTGTTTGTGTGATTTCCCTTTAACAGGAATTCCATCAATGCACATCAGCTCATCAGCTGCACGGAGACGACCATCCTTCTCAGCTGCGCCCAGAGGAATGATGGCCCCAATGTATATCTGATAAGATATAAGGTGTAGGTTGCTCTATACAGTCTACTAAGATGTACTAAGATCCTTAACTACCAAGTTAAGTACTTCCTGACTCAGAACTGTGCAAACCAACAGATTTTTGCAGTTCAACATGAAAACTGTCATATTTTAGAAAGGTGAAATCTTAGAAATTGACCATTCTCCAAAATGGCACTTCAAACGACCACACCACATAATCTCTTCTGGATTTTCTGGGTTAGGGACAAGGAAGACAGAAAATACAAAGTATTTCAATAACTTAAAAAATACTACTATCACTTCCATTACTATAACAAAACAAAAACATTAAACTCAGAAAACGCAATTCTGTGGAGTAGCTACTAGTAAAGTACACTGAATGTCATCAGGAAAGATTTTTTTGGTACGCTGTTCATAGCAACTGGAATAATTCTTACAATACACTCATTACATAAGGCTATTAGTACAAGTTTAGTATATGCAAAAGAGAAATATGTCTTGTTTCTAAATTATAAAGCAGTAAATATTTTAAGGGAACAGAGTGACCTAAGATTCACTTGCATCTAGGTGAACGGATCTAATTCATTCTGTTTGCCAGCAATTAGAATCCTATAATTAGGTAATCCTAAATGTTTGGGCTAGTTTCAGAGCTGCTAGAACCCTACATTTAAGAGAAGATAAAGTGAAAGCATTTCCTCTAAGATCAGGAGCAAGATAAGGATGCTCCTTATCTTGTCTTGTCACTTTTATTCTACATAGTATTGGAAGTCCTAGCTACAGCAATCAGACAAGAAAAAGAAATAAAAGGAATCCAAATTGGATAGAAGTAAAACTGTCACTGTTTGCAGATGACATGATAGTATATGTAGAAAATCCTACATATATGTAGAAATTCCTGCCACCAGAAAACTACTAGAGTTCATCAATGAATTCCGTAAGGTTGCAGGATACAAAATTAATATACAGAAATCTGTTGCATTTCTATACACTAATAATGAACTGTCAGAAAGGGAAATTAAGGAAACAATCCTATTTACCATTGCATCAAAAAGAACAAAATACCTAGGAATAAACCTACTAAGGAGGTAAAAGACCTGTACTTGGAAGACTATAAGTCACTGATGAAAGAAATTGGAGACGACACAAACAGATGGAAAGATATACTGTGTTATTGGGCTGGAAGAATTAATATTGTTAAAATGACCATACTACCCAAAGCAATCTACAGATTCAATGCAATCCCTATCAAAATACCAAGGGCATTTTTCACAGAACTAGAACAAAATTTGTTTTTAATTTGTATGGAAACACAAAAGATCCCAAATAGCCAAAACAATCTGCAGAAAGAAGAACAGATCTGGAGGAATCACATTCCCTGACTTCAGACTATACTACAAAGCTACACTAATCAAAACAGTATGGTACTGGACCCAAAACACACACATAGATCAATGGAACAGAATAGACAGCCCAGAAATAAACCCACACACTTATGGTCAATTAATCTATGACAAAGGAGGCAAGAATATACAATGGAGAAAAGACAGTCTCTTCAATAAGTGGTGCCAGGAAAACTGGACAGCTACATGCAAAAGAATGAAATTAGAACACTCTCTAATACCATATACAAAAATAAACTCAAAATGGATTAAAGATCTAAGTGTAAGATGGGATACTCTAAAACTGCTAGAGGAAAACATAGGTAAAACATTCTTTGACATGAATCGCAGCAATATTTTTTTGGATCCATCTTCTAGAGTTATGGAAATAAAGACAAAAATAAATCGGACATAATTAAACTTAAAAGCTTTTTTACAGCAAAGGAAACCATAAACAAAACAAAAAGACAACCTACGAACTGGGAGAAAATATTTGCAAATGATGAGACCAATGACGGTTTAATATCCAAAATATACATACAGCTCATACAGCTTAATATCAAAAAAAAAACACAACCTGATTAAAAAATGGGCAGAAGACCTGAACAGACATTTTTCCAAAGAGGAATTGCAGATGGCCCACAGGCACATGAAAAGATGCTCAACATCGCTAATCATCAGGCAAGTCAAAACCACAATGCGGTATCAACTCACACCTGTCAGAATGGTTATCATCAAAAAGTCTACAAATAACAAACGTTGGCAAGGATGTGGAGGAAAGGGAAATCTTTCACAATGTTAGTGGGAATACAAATTGGTGCAGCCACTGTCAAAAACAGTATGGAGGTTTCTCAAAAAACAAAAATAGCACTACCCTATGACCCGGCAATTCCACTCCTGGGTATATATCTAAAAGAAATGAAAACACTAACTCGAAAAGATACATGTACCCCAACATTCATAACAGCATTATTTACAATTGCCAAGATATGGAAGCAACCTAAGTGTCCATCAACAGATGAATGGATAAAGAAGATGTGATCTATATCTATATACACACCTATATATACATACATATATGTACAATGGAATACTACTAGGCCATAAAAAAGAATGAAATTTTGCCATTTGAAACAACATGGATGGACTTGGAGGGCATTATGCTAAGTGAAATAAGTCAGACAAAGACAAATACTGTATGATGTCACTTATACATGGAATATATCACTTATATGTGGAATATAAGTGATATCACTTATATGTGGAAAAATACAAAAAACTGGTGAATATAACAAAAAAGAAGCAGACTCATAGATATAGGAAACAAACTAGTGGTTACCGGTGGGGAGAGGGAAAGGGGGAGGGGCAATATGGGCATAAGGGATTAAGAGGTACAAACTATTATGTATGAAATAAGATTCGAGGATATATTGTACAAAACACGGAATATAGTCAATATCTTATAATAATTATAAATGGAGTATAACCTTTAAAAATTGTGAATCACTATACTGTACACCTGTAACATATAATATTGTACATCAACTATACTTCAATTAAAAAAGAGAGAAGAGAAGAGAAAGGTTTCTCCCAAGTTGTCTGAGAAAAATTCTTAAAACACCTAAGTGAACAAACACTATGAGTATCAACAAAATAGGAAGCGACAAACTACATCTACAAAACTACATCTACCATCAGAAACAGTCAAGAGAAATATGACTAGTTTGGAGGAGGTACGGTCCAACATGGTGTTGTAAGAAGATCCTGAACTCACCTCCTCTCATGGACACATGGAATCTACAGCTACATACGGAACAATTCCCTCTGAAAAAGATTTGAAAATTAGCTGAACAATTCCTTCACAAGAAATGGTAAAAGGGCCACACTGAGATGGGTAGGAAAGGCAGAGACATGGTCTGCCAAACCCTACCCCCCAGCACAGTGACCCATAATCAGAGGCATCTCACAAATCTGGAGCTTCTCCCTAAGGAGTGAGGGGTTCGTGCTTCACATCATGCAACTTAACCTTTGGATCTGCAATGGAGAGATGGACCTCCAAAATGTCTGGCTTGGAAAACCAAAGGGGCTCACATCCAGGGGACCCAAAGGGCTATAGGGAACTGAGATACTTTTCTTAAAGGGTTTACACACAGACTCACTCACCCCGGGGACCAGCGCAAAAGCAGCAGTTTGAAAACTGCCTAGACTGTATGTGAAGGAGATTCATTTGCTACTCTTAAAGCATCTGCTGAAGGGCTGGGGCTCTACTGGGACTCTCTCCAGGGACAGAGGTGCTAGCAGGCGCCAATTTTTGTGCTCTCCCTCTACTCTGCTGTGCCAGTGGATGCATCCTGGCCCTATACTCTCCTACTGCCCCGCTAAAGCTAGTGGGTATGCCCTGGCCCTGCACTTTCTTGCTGCTTAGCTAAAGCTGGTGGGCACATGTAGTCCACACAGGGGTCATTCCTTGATTGCCTGGCGCTGGTGGCCAGGGCAGCCTGCAATCTTGAGTCCCATGAGACTGTAACAATAAGAGAGACAGTTCTTGACAAGCTCCCACCCTCATGGCACTACACAGACTGCAGACTGAAACACCGCCCCCCAACCCCAGTCTTTCTGTGAAAAAGGCCTATTTACTTGTCCTAGCTTGAGGGGCAGGGTTCAGCTTTGCCGCACATCTAGAGGCTACAGAGGTGCTTTCAGGGAACATAGACCAGAGATGCCATCTTTGCACTCTTCCCTGGCTTCACTACGGCTCTCTGGTACCTCCCAGAAACGAGCTTATAAACTTGTTTGAAGTTCTGATTTTTGCAACTGTCACCCAGGTGATACCTCCAAATCTCCTGGTCTGGAGGCCAGCAGAGTTTACAAGTGCAGTCCCACAGGACTGTATATGTTGACATACTTTAAAAGCTGCTGCCTGAGGGTATGGCTTCCAATCAGCCTGAAGTTAGATGCTGACTGAGGTCCCTCCCTTTGGAACACTGAGAGGTCTTGGCACACCCTCAGTGACTGGGACTTATTGAGAATAAATCAGGCTGCTTGGACAATCACAAAGGTTGGAGAGACAACCAAGAGCTAGGGCAAAGTTGAAAGATAAGGTCATCTCCTAAACTAGGTCACTCCTTCAAGACTGGGAGAGGTAGCTGCTTCACCTAATACACAGAAACAAAAATAGAGAGTTAAGCAAAATAAGGAAACAGAGAAATATATTCCAAATGAAAGAACAAAATAAAACCTAAGGAAAAAAACCTTAATGAAATGGAGATAAGTAATTTACCTGATAAAGAGTTCAAAGTAATGGTCATAGAGATGCTTACTGAATGTGGGAGAAGAATGCATAAACACAGTGAGAACTTCAATAAAGAGACAGAAAATATAAAAAAGTACTACACAGAAGTCATGGAGCTGAAGAATACAATAACTGAACCGAAAATTACACTAGTGGGATTCAACAGCAGACTGGATAAAACGGAAGAAAGAATCAGTGATCTAGAAGACAGGGCCGTGGAACTCACCCAACAAGAGCAGCAAAAAGAAAAAAAAAAAGATGAAAAAAAGTGAAGATAGCCCAAGGTACCTATGGAATCACTTCAAGCAGAAAAACATTTGCATTATAGGGGTGCCAGAAGGAGAAGAGAGAGAGAAAGGAGCAGAAAACTTACCTGAAGAAATAATGGCTGTGAAAACTTCCCTAACCTGGGGAAAGAGACAGACATCCAGATTCAGAAAGCCCAGAGAGTTCCCAAAAAGACAAACCCAAAAGGATCCACACAGAGATACATTATAATTAAAATGTCAAAAGTTAAAGAGTGAATCTTAAAAGCAGCAAGAGGAAAACAACTTGTTACATACAAAGGAACCCCCAAAAGACTATGAGCAGACTTTTCAGCAGAAACTTTGCAGGCCAGAAGGGAGTGGCATGATATATTCAAAGTGCTGAAAGGAAAAAACTTCCAACCAAGAATACTCTACTCAGCAAAATTATCATTCAGAATTGAAGGACAGATGGAGTTTTCCAGACAAGAAACCATCAAAGGAATTCATCACCACTAAACTGACCTTATGAGAAATGTGAAAGGGACTACTTTAGCTGAAAAGAAAGGGCATTAATTAGCAACAAGAAAACATATGAAAGTGTAAATCTCATGGGTAAGGTAAATATAATCACTGACAAAGCTAGTATGAAGGTTAAAAGACAAAAGTAGTAAAAATAACTATAACTAGAATAATCAGTAAAAGGGATACACAAAATAAAAAGATGTGAAACGTGACATCAAAAACGTAAAATGTGATGGGGGGAGTAAAAATGTAGAGTTTTACAATGCATTCAAACTTAACTTGCTATCAACTTAAAATAGACTGATATATATATAAGCTGTTATATGTGAGCCTCATGGTAACCACAAACAAAAACCTATAGCAGACACACAAAAGATAACAAAAATAGAAAATGAGCATAACATAGAAAGCAAGAGAAGAAGAAAGGAACAGAGAGGAACTACAAAACAGCCAGAAAACAATTAACAAAATGACACGTACATACCTCTCAATAATTACTTTAAGTGTAAATGACTAAATTCTCCAATCAAAATACTTAGAGTGGCTGAATGTATAAACAAACAAGACGCATCTATATGCTGCCTATAAGACACTCACTTCAGATGTAAGGAGACACAAAGACTGAAAGCAGAGGGATGGATAAAGATGTTCTGTGCAAAAAGAAACCAAAAGAAAGCTGAGGTAGCTATACCTACATCAGACAAAATAGACTTTAAAACAAAGACTGCAATGAAAGACAAAAAGGGCATTACATAATGATAAAGGAGTCAATCCAACAAGAAGATATAACATTTGTAAATATTTATGCACCCAACAAAGGAGCACCTAAATATATAAAGCAAATATTAACAGACCTGAGGGGAGAAACTGACAGTAATACAGTAATAGTAAGGAATTTTAATACTCCACTTACATTAATGACTAGATCATGCAGACATAAGATCAATCAGGAAACATGGGTCTTAAATGACACATTAGAACGGATAATCTTAACAGATATATATAGAACATTCTATCCAAAAGTAGCATATTACACATTCTTCTCAAGTGGAACACTCTTCAGGACAGATCACATGTTAAGCCACAAAACAAGTCTCAATAAATTTAAGAAGACTGAAATTATAACAAGCATCTTTTCCAACCACAAGGGTATAAAAGTAGAAATCAATTATAAGAAAATTGGGAAAAATCACAAAATGTGAAGATTAAACTACATGCTACTGAACAACCAATGAATCAATGAAGAAATCAAGAGAGAAATAAAAAAATACCTTGAGACAAATGAAAATGGATATACAACTTACCAAAATCTCTGGGATGCAGCAAAAGTAGTTCTAAGAGGGAAGTTCATAGCAATACAGGCCTACCTCAAAACAAGAAAAATCTCAAACAATTAGCTTTACACCTAAAGGAACTAGAAAAAGAACAAAAGAAGCCCAAAGTTAGTAGAAGGAAGGAAATAACAAAGATCAGAGTAGACATAAATGAGATAGAGACTAAAAAGACAATAGAAAAGTGAAACTAAGAGCAGGCTCTTTGAAAAGATAAATAAAATTGACAAACCTTTAGCTAGATTCACCAAGAAAAAAAGAGGGCTCAAAAGTAAAATCAGAAATAAAGAGAAGTTACCCTTGATGCCACCAGAAATACAAAGGAGCATAAGAAACTACTATGAACAATTATATGCCAAAAAACTGGACAACCTAGAAAAAATGGATAAATTCCTAGAAACATGCAATCTTTCAAGAGTAAATCATGAAAAAGTAGAAGATCTGAACAGACCAATTACTAGTAAGGAGATTGAATCAGTAATTAAAAACCTCCCAGCAAACAAAAGTCCAGGACCTGACAGCTTCACTGGTGAATTCTACCAAACATTTAAAGAAGATTTAATACCTATCCTTCTCAAACTCTTCCAAAAAATTGAACAGGAGGGAACACTTCCAAACTCATTCTATGAGGCCAACGTTACCTGATACCAAAAATAGACAAGGACACCCCCAAAAGAGAAAATTACAGGCCAATATCACTGATGAACACAGATGCAAAAATCCTCAATAAAACATTAGCAAATCGAATTAAAAAGTACATTAAAAGGATCATACACCATGATCAAGTGGAATTTATTCCAGGGATGCAAGAATGGTTCAACATCCACAAATCAATCAATGTGATACACCAAATTAACAAAATGAAGGATAAAAATCATATGATCATCTCAACAGGTACAGAAAAAGCATTTGACAAAATTCAGTGTCCATTTATAACAACTCTCAACAAAGTGTGTAGAGGGAACACTCCTCAACATAAAAAGGCCATATATGACAAGCCCACAGCTAACACCATGCTCAATGGTGAAAGCTGAAAGCTTTCCCTCTAAAATCAGGAACAAGACAAGGATGCCCACTCTTGCCACTTTTATTCAACATAGTATTGGAAGTCCTAGCCATAGCAATTAGGAAAAAGAAAAAATATACATATGATGTCTTCTTTATACACACACACACACACACACACACACACACAACTACTACTCAGCCAGATCACATGTTAAGCCACAAAACAAGTCTCAATAAATTTAAGAAGATTGAAATTATGTCAAGCATCTTTTCCAATCACAATGGTATAAAACTAGAAATCAATTACAAGAAGAAAATTGACAAAATCACCAGATGCAAAGATTAAACTACATTAAAAAGAACGAAATCTTGGTAATTGTGACAACACGGATGGACCTGGAGGGCATTATGCTAAGTGAAATAAGTCAGACAGAGAAAGACAAATGCTGTGTATTCTCACTTATATGTGAAATACAAAGAACAAAATAAACAAACAAACAAAACAGAACAAAACAAAACTCCTAGAACAGAATGGTGGTTGACAGTGGAAAGGGGGTTGGGGGGAGGTAGGCACAAACTTCCGGTTATAAAATAAATGAGTCATGGGGATGTAATGTACAGCATGGGGACTACAGTCAGTAATACTGTAGTGCATATTTGAAAGTTGCCAAGGGAAAAATCTTAGAAGTTCTTATCACAGGAAAAAAATTTACAACTTTGGTGACGGATGGTAACTAGACTTATCATGATGATCATTTTGTGGTGTATACAAACATCAAATCATTATGTTGTACATCTGAAACTAATACAATGTTATATGTCAATCATAGCTCAATTAAAAAGAAAAGAAAGACAAAAAAAAAGAAACAATCAAGGTATTTTATATTTGCCCTATGTAGGGCAACCTGCCTTAAACTTTATTTGTCTCTGATGATTATTTTAACCGTAACTGATATGACTAATTACAACACATTTATACTCTATAAATCAAATGTTCTAGTCAGAAATAGAAAGAAGCCTGTCATTTTAAAAGAATATTGTTATTCACCTAACTTCTAAGCATGATAATAACGTAGTCTTTCTTGATATTATACAAAAACTTTAAATATGTTCTTAAATTCTAAGAAGCACATTACTTTTTATCAAACTAAGGGCAAAACAAAAATAAACCCACTATATTTGTTCTCTAAGTTTGAGTGAGAATCCTGTATAAATAAAATTCTAGATGTAAATGCTTTGCTAGTATAACCATTTATTACTCTCTAATTTACAGCTGACATATTCAGCTTTTACCTATAGTTTTAGCCTCAGCTACACCAAGTTAACTGAGGTATTATGACACCAGTAGAAATGCAGTTCTTCCTCATATTAATGAAACTGTTAGAGAAAACAAAATCTTTTAAAAAACCAAACAAAAAAGAAAACAAAACAAAAACACCGTATTCTACCAAATCTCTACTTAAAAGTTTTAACAGGAACAGCCAAATTCCAAAGTATTTAAACTTACAGATTGGTCAGGTCCATCTCCTCCCAGCACTCTAAAGCCAAACCCTGATTCTTGTTTCCGGAGGAAAACATCCAAATCTTTGGTGTTTGGTGCTAAGGAAAACCAGAAAATAATAAATACAAGCATACATATATAATACACACTTTGATTTATTTTAAAAGGATTAATAATACAATAAAATTCAATCATAAATCTCTGTTTTGTGCTCTAACCCAAACTTTGAATCAAGACTGCTTAGGAATATTTGCTCCCACTTCCATGCTCTCAGTATTACACTTCCATTAATTCTTGATGCTTTCAAATCAATGTTTCATCTTCCTAAATATGGCCTGGGACTATCAAGACAAAGATCTGTAACAGGTTAAATAAGTATGAAGTCAATTATATATAATGTTTCCACTTGTGTACATCTTTTCCAAGGTAGACCTAAATCTATTTCTAAAAATAAATAAATTTAAAAAATTAAACCTACTTAAATCTATGATTTTACTTTAGAAAAGATCTATCATTAGTAAGTAAATTAGTATGAAAATGAATTTCCACCCTATGCACACTCTCTTCTCATCATCTCTCAGCTGGACTCCTCGAAGGAGTCTCCTCTACCCTTTGGTTTCCTCCTCCAATTACACACCCCTCTGATTCATCATCCTTCGTATTCCTGCCAGGAAAATCTTTCTGAAAGACAAGTCCAATAATTTCATCCCTATGGTTAAAACCGTTCTGTGGCTCTCTATCATGTATACCACTGTCTCCAGCTTCCTCGGAACGGCATAATCCGCCCTCCGCAAGCTGCTCCTGCCCCCCGCCCCGGTTTCCCTTGCCAACCACACGCAGCTAAACTGAACTCCTTGCAGAACCCAGCCCATACAAGGTCAATGTGCACATGTTATTCCTTCTTTCTTTCCCTTTTATCTGTCTCATAAACGCCTACCTCATCGTCTTTAAAGACTTGGCTAAAGCTTAACTTCCTATATGAAGCAGGATCTGACACTTCCTACTACCCACAGCCGTAAAACTGACCATTTTCTACTTTGGATCCCAATTCATCCAGTCCATCCTTCTATTACTGAACCTGTTAGGGGCTTATCTGCACTTATTTGTATATGTATTTGATTACCTCTTTGTCTTTTCCATTTAGGCTTAATCATCTTTTGGGGTGCAGGGCCTATGTAACCTATTACCTCTGTATTCCCATTACCTACTACGATGTTGGGTAGACAGAAGGCACTTAATAATACATGGTTCTGAAGAAAATAAATGAATGAATGTTGAATATAAATGGAAGAAGCCCAAAGTCATATTAAAATGGGAATGAAGGAATAACTTCAACATGGTTTTGAAAGATGGAAGAGTCGAGTTTTTAAGAAAATTCAAATTAATTTTGTTGCGTGCTTTCCTGAAATATTCCACAACTACTTACGTTTATCTTCATATAAAGTCTTAGATTTCATGTAGACCTCAGAAGGATCCAATTTCGGGGATCCTGACCTGATAATGCTGGGTGGAAAAGGCATAGGCTGGGGAATGGGCTCATTTATGGCCTCCAAACTTCCTGAATTTTCCTTTTTATCTGTTTTCTGAAATGGAAAAGGGCCTTACTTAGTATCTCAAAAAGCCAGATGGTTGATTAGTGCATAAAACTGTTGTCTGAACTGGGTATGTCAACTGATTACAGTTGTGTAAGCAGCAGGGTCAAAGCCACAGCATATTTGCAGTCTTATAGGAATTCACTTTCATAGCTGTGTGTATTTGATTAAAACATATTTCAGTTAAATTAGAAAAAGTTTATAATGATATCAATCAATTAGTCCTACATTTAAGCAATTTTGCCCTTTTCTCCACCACCAAGACACAAATTGACTTTGAGAAGATAAATAGGGATACAGCACAAGGCAGCACTTCCAAGTAAAGCAAGAGGGAGACTCTAAGAGAATACGTCCATGTAATTCTTGAAAAACCCCATCCTCCCCACTCACTGAGTTTAATTCTCAGTGAAGATGTTTAAGGTAATGTTCTTTCTAAGAAAATGAAATAGGAAGTGTTAACTCTAATTTAGGTTATAAAGATGACACTGTAAAAACCTGCATGGCCAATCCAAATATATCCCAAAAAAATGCACCATGCCTGAGAATCAGATAAGGGATATTTTCAAATGTTCCTATTCAGATAGAACTTTCCCAAAAGAATAGCTCAGTAAAATGACTTCTTTAATAAAATTAAAAAATGAAATCCAATGAATAGCCTAAGAAAATAAATATTATGGTTTTGAGAACAGCTTGTTATCCTGAATTACGGTTAGAAGAGGGGGATTATAGACATTTATGATAAGATAATTAATGTGACTAGGATGCAGGAGCAACTTGTCAGGTAGGAGTGAGGGGACAGTCGCTATAAAGCGTTGTGCCAGAAGGGACCCTTCACTGACCCAGACCCCGTCAGATGGCCAGGAGATAAGAGCAGTCTCTTCTACTTTCTCCCACATGTCCTAGGATTCTGTCAGGAGCAGTGAGAGGTCGTCTGAGACTTTCATCAATTATAAAACATTAGGATCCCCATGGCTGCACTGGCATTCGTTAAGAAATAGATAGGGTAGCACAGAAGTTAAAAATGAGTACTAGAGGGACCAGAGAAATGGAGAAATGGAGAAAAATACAGTGCAATTTTAACTGAATAGGCAAAAAGAATTTCTGTTCATATTGGGCCTAACTGGTCCACTTTTCTATAAAAGTGCTGAGTGTTTCTTCCTGCCTGATCCAGAAAACGGCAAATTTGCTGAGGATCCTATTTGGTGGGCTATGGAGAATTAATCCATTTTGTATCTGATGGTCTTTTGTTTAGCAGCCCAGGGTTTATGGTTATGGAAGACCATCTTTCAACTATAAGATGACAGACTCCAAATCAAGCAAAATAGAGCAAATTAGGATTTTATACACGATTGTCTTTATATCCATGTCCATATAATTGTGGATATTTAAGTAGCTACACGTGTACCTAGCACTGTTTCTTTCATACCAGTATTTGGTGCGTCCTTTGTTTAGGTCTTATTCTCTACACAGGTCTTTAAATAGGCTAGTCAGTTACTCAGAAGAATGCCAGAGAAAACTGTTCCAAGTCTGATAGCCTCTCACTCTGATAACAAGCAAGTTGAGCACAGAGGCCACAATTGTTCTAGAAGGTCCTGTTTAGGGCTAAATGTCAGAAGGTTATCTAAATGTGGGTAAATTATAGTCCCCGTGAATTTATGTGAAACTACTACATCTTCCCATAGTACATCTGCTCGAACATTTAGCTACTCCTTACCCTTGTTCCTCTGAAACACAAAGAAAGTAATAGGACCCATCAGTAGGCACCTCAGTGTGTCCACATTTTACTATTTACAAGACAGGACTATTGGTAGTACAGGGCTCTAATGTTCTTCCAGCAGAAATACTTAACCAGCAGAGCACACCTCCTCTATGGGCAGCTTTTCTAACTCACACGCTTCCCTCTGAGTTTCTGATACAAGCCCAGGGCAGTCTGCCTCTTGGCTCCTGCCTGTCTGTAAACGCCACCCTCATGAGCTGCCCTCATGGAGGGGAAAGCAGCATCTCTCTCTGTGTGTTCGGAAGAAGCATTTGAGGACCACTGTATACTCACCATTTTGGCAGTTTTAGTTGGTGAAGGAGGACCTTAAAAAAAATGAGCCACATTTTAAAAACAGAGGAAGCATTCCCAGATCACAAATACTGCTAATGTTTATGACAAAACTAGCTTTGACTTTTAGTAGGCTAGTAAATTATGTCCAATATGTTCTATGTGCCAGGCATTATACACGTATTTCATTTTTTATGACAATCCTAAGGCATAAATGTTACTGCCATTTTATAGATAAAGTAAACAAAGACTCAAATAGATTAACATTACTTTCCTGTACTGCGGAACCAACCAGCAACTAGGCAGGAAATTGACATCCAACCTGTTTGACACCAAACCCTGGCCTCTCATATTTGTTGGAACTCTGGATAATTCTCCAGCCCTCACGAAGAGATCTGAGCACATTCTACCATACCACACAGAGAAGAAACAAAAATAGTTCAAACAAATGAGAATAATAAAAAAAAGTCCCAGTGAAGTTAAACTGCTCATTTGCCTCAAAAATGAAAACTAAAAGCCAGTGAGATATATGTGAAGGGCTAAATTTTATTCTTTAAAATACTAGTCATTCATAGGTATGGATTTAAGAAAGCCCATTAAAACGCGACTTTGTGATTAGTCCTTGGAACTGCATTTATGTCTGGGAGCAGTTCAAGTCAGTTGATGACCTTGGAAAATAAAATTATATTTATCTCACATGAGCACTGTGGGGTTTAATTAACATTTACGGACAGATACTAAAGCTTAAGATAAAAGCTTTATGAGCACAAGCTATCATGATTGCTTTTACAGAACAGATTAACACACCATCCAACATTTTGCTTATTCACAGAGATGCTAGCTCTTTCAAAACATCCTTGGTACATTACAGAGGTCCAGATGAAGTACCACTGCTTGAAAGAGTCCATTTCTATTATTGCCATCAACAGAGAAAATGGAATTAAGAGGATATATTTCATTTGAAGTAGCACAATGTTGTGACTCTCTCTAATCATTAAAGTCATAAATCAGATTTTAAAAAGAATATAGAGAGAAAGAAATCCATAATGGACACAAATGAAACCGCAAATAACTAAACAAGCTGCTACAAAAGATACTGCTTATGGAAGCAGTCAGACAGAACTTAAGGAAAATGCATACTAATTACCAGTTAAGTCTGCTGGGAAAAGAGATATTCTGACCTGTAAGGAAGGACAATTCACAGATACAAATGCATGAACAATGAAGATTTTTCCTTGTTGCGCTTTTACTCACCTCCTCTTAAGATAAGCAATGGTACATCTGCACCTACTGGAAACTGCTTTAGCACCTCTACCACTTGGAGATGTGTTAAATTCTGCACATTTTGACGGTAAATTTCCTTAATTATATCCCCTTTCTGTAGGCCTTGACACCACTGACTATCCAATATCATTTTCACCTTCTGTCCAGTTGGGCTGTCAGCAATTGCAAACCCAAAGCCTTTAGGGCCCTTGATCAGAGGGATAGTCACTAGTTCTGGCTGGGAGCTGCCTGACGATGCCATAGACGCTCTCTGCTCACTCAGATCTGATGGTCCATTGAGACGATCACTGATCAAGGTGTGCCCCGATTTTCCATTCTGGTCCAGAACCATCGTTCCTGACTTAAAATCCTGAGTATTCATGCAAGTCTCTCCCTTAGTTAATGACTGTCCATTGATGACAGGAGTAGCAGCAACAATGTCCACAACAGGATCTTCATTGTCATCAGGAAGTGGATAACCACGACATAAAGTGAGGTTTACATACTGATTGACGGGTACCAGTTGAAACATCTGGACGACATCTGCATGGGTGTGACCAAGGACACAGTTGCCATTGATGTCTACAATAACATCACCTGGTAAAACATAAGTCATGTTAAAAATATTAAAACCATCAAATAAGTTAATCTTTTGTTGGGGGAGATGAAAATAACTGAAGTTGAGCATCTAAATTTGAATTTTGGAAACCTCTTACTGTTCATTAACTACTGAAAAGATAGATTTTGAACATCGACATGTCATTCTCCCTTCTGTGACTCCTCTCTAAAAAGAATATATAAATGTATAAATTCTTAATTATCTTAGTTGCAAAGAGTTATGACCTCAAGCTAAAGTGAATCTTTAAAAAATTAACTGCAAATTCATATTATCATTGTTAGTATATCCTTTGAGTCACACCTAAGTGGTCACACAAAGCTAGGCACATTGTAGTAGGTGTTCGGTACATAGAAGAGGAGTGAATAACCCCATTGGCTACTTGTACAAACAGGCAATCTTTAAATACCACCTTATTTCTTGATTTTAAGTAGCCATTGATTACAATGTACTTAAAAATTCATTCTAGTTTGAACAATGTAAGGCTGAAGTTTAGAATAATAACTTATGAATGTATTTTCTTTCAGCATCTTTCTTTTTTGTGGATTTTTTCAATTTAGTGTAATTTAGTTTTCAAAAGGAAAAGTAAGCAACAAAAAAACTCAACAGAAGCAAAGAATATATTATTTAAGATGCTGGAAATTCAGCTGAATTAATCCTTGTAAAAGTTGGTTTTGCTTTTCTGATTTTACATTATTATGGCCACTTTGGTTGCAGGATTATTACCACTTGACATTTATCAGTTGTGTGTTTTTCTTAATGCAGCTTTAGCTTTTAAAATTTGTCCTCTGATGTCTCATCCATTTGCTGCTTTTATTTGAATACGATTATTTAAAAGGTTATTGCCAAATAAAGGTGCTTTAATTTGTTCTGATTGCATGTAGGCTTTAAAAAAATCAACATGAATGGTATTTAAAAACAAATGTTAGTCTGTGGAAATTTGTTGCAAAATTCAAGAAGCTATAGAAATTAGACTAATTAGAAACAAAGTTTTGACTTTTCTTCCCCTGGTCAAAGTTCCCAGAATTTTAATGGATGTATTATATTGTTATACAAATTAATAACAGTTTTAGACATATCTGAATCTATATTATAAAATCCTGACAGCATATACAATAGCTACAAGATGTGTTTCATGGACAAAATATTTAAAAAGTCAAAATTGAGGACTTAGGAAAAAACTTTACTATTAATTTTAATCTCTAGAGTTTGTTAATTTTATAAAGTAATAAAAGAGAGCTAAAAATAATTTTCTTTATAAATATAACTTTTGATTATTTTAAGTTTTCTTGTTTACGTTTCTATCACCTAATTGGGAAAGCATAATATGAGAGAGCCCATATCCCAATTGAAAATAAGTTGATATCTGCCATCAAAAGTAATATGACAATTGAATCGTCCAAATGGGGGACATATTTACACAAAGTATGTGAAATAACAGAGGATTAGAAAAGTCTAGCAAACTGTGTAAGAAGCAACCTCAGTGGATTACTAAAATCTTTCTGGAAAAAAGTACTTAAACCTTCCCCATAATCAATAACTAGTCTTAAACTTCCTCTAACCCACTCAGCCATAAACACTGTCAGCCGTATAAAAATATCTAACAATCACTAAGTAAAGATGTTGGGAAAACTATGTAAAAGACAAATTTATACAGCTCTGTAAAAATAGTAATATTATTGTCTATAATTCTTAACATAGCAGTTTAATTTTACTAACAGCCACTAAGGAAGCAAAAAATAAAAACCCAACTTGGAAAAAAACTGTGGGATATAACAATTTGTTCAGTATCATTATAAACATCACAATGAATCATTTTTCAAAAAAGATTACAGGTTAATGTTAAATAACTCCAAAAGTACCCAACATAATCAGAGAAAATCAAACTATCAAATAGTTTTCTGAGATGGTTAATAAATCTTTAGCTTAGTACAGACAAAGAGTTATCTCAAAATATGCAAACTATTCAAAAAATTAATAAATTTAATGTTTTGACTAAGTTTCCACTTATTTGTAAAAATGACCCTCCTTCAAAACTAGCATGCACTTAGTTTAGAAGATAAACTATTTTAATACAGGAATCTCCCTCTTCAGTTGTATAATTTAGTTCTCTCTCTCTTTATTTATATAAATATATATATACACACAAGTTTTATATATACTTACATAGCTACTATATAATATGTTATATACGTTACATATATAATATATATATAACTTTTTCACTATAATTTTTGTTATAGTATCATAACTCTTTAAGTATTTCTTTTTTTTTTTTTGCCCACGCCTCACGGCATGCGCAGGATCTTAGTTCCCCAACCAGGGATCAAACCCGTGCCCCCTGCAGTGGAAGCATGCAGTCTTAACCACAGGACAGCCAGGGAAGTCCCTCTTTAAGTATTTCTGAAAAATCTGTTACCTGGTGCAATTTTCCCATCCTGAGCTGCAGGCCCATCTTTCAGCACATTTTTCACTTGTAGGAACTCATCAGGCCTATCTCCACCAATAATGGTAAAACCAAATCCCATTGTGCTTTTTTTCAATGATGCTCGAACAAGGATGCCTTTAAGCTGGGATGGATCTCGAGTAAAGTGTGATTTTTCCATATCTGCGTAAAAATGAGAAACAAGAATAATTACAATGAATATAGCCCTTGAAGCTCATCTCCAAGATAGTCTATATAACTTAAATATAACAAACCACAACCTAACAGGAAAAAAATAAGAGAGAATCTAATGTTATAGAACAGTTGGAATTTAAATTCATAAACTAAATCACTGAAAAAAAACCCTTAGCTAATGAATCATTTATCTTTTATAGGACTCTTCTATGTCATTTGAAAGGTAAAAACATCTACTTTATCCCCTCCTCACTGCCTTGTTTGTACTTACTTTTTCTTATCCCAAAGAGTCCTTTATTTAGAAGTCAAAATGACACTCCTGAAGGGTAACATTTATTATTAAATTCCTGAAAGCCTTCAGCACTCATTCAGATGTATATTTCATTTGAATAAGCAGCTACTGAGGTCTATGCAGAAAACACTATACTAGGAAGATGAAGGCAACTGTCACAAACTTATAAAAGAGAATACATCGAGAACATTTTATAATTTATGACTCAGGCTTTCTGCAACCTTTAATTTATATCTGATGAGAGGAGCACTATCAGTATATAGCTCCATGCGTCTTTCCCTTTTACTCATATTTAGTGGAAACTTTAGGAAGACAAAAAGCACAGCTCCTCTGAAAAGCCTATTTTAAGAGGTTTCCCCAGATGATCCTAGAACTAAAAGTGATCCATATTTGCAAGTAATACCTCTCTTCTCTTCCCCAGAAACTTTTGCTCCTCTCTTCCACCCGGCTGCCATTAGGGCACTTAAGAAAACCGTGGGGATCAAATTGTACAGATTCATAATTTATAAAGCATTGTTTAAGTTACCTTTTTAAAATACGGTTTAAACTTTTCTCACAAATCTCTTTTTTAACAGCTTTATTGAGATATAATCCAATAATGACAGAATTATACAAGTCAATGACGTGCAACCATCACCACAGTCTAATTTTAGCACATTTTTCTCTCCCCCCAAACACACACACCAAAGAAATCTCTGTGTCCATTAGCAGTCACTCCCCATTTCTCCCCAACCTGCCCTCACATCCTAGGTCTTAGGCAACCACTAGTCTACCTTCTGTCTATAGATTTGCCCAATCTGGACTTTTAATATAAATGGAATCATATAATATGTGGTCTTTTGAATGCTTTATTTCACTTAGCATAATTTTTTTGAGGTTCACCTGTGTTGTAGCATGTGTTAGTACTTTATTCCTTTTTATTGCCAAATAATATTCCACTGTGCAGATATATCACATTTTATTTATCCATGTATCAGTTGATGGATATTTGGATTGTTTATACTTTCTGGATATTATAAATAATGTTGCTATGAACACTCATGTACAAGGTTTTGTGTGGGCAAATATATTCATTCCTCTTAGTTACATACTGGGAATGGAAATGCAGCAGTTACCATAAACATATCATAACTATGTTTAACATTCTGAAGGACTGCCAAACTTTTCCAAAGTGGCTGTACCATTTTACATTTCCACCATCAATGTATGAGGGTTCCAACTTCTCCACATCCTTGCCAACACTTGTTACCGTCTGCTTTTTTGGTTATAGCCATTCTAGTAGGTGTGGAATGGTCTTACACTGTGGTTTTGATGCTCATTTCCCTAATGACTCAAATTAACAAGGGTGACTTGTTTCATATTTAGACCACACTTAGCACTAATATCAAGCACAGAGTTAATCTGTGTGTATCTGCTGCTGCCCCTCTTAGCAAAGTGTTCTAAGAGGCATGCATTAAACTTATTGGCAATTAGAAAAGAGCAATCCTTGGGCCTGCTCTGTATCGTTGTATAGATTGTGCAGTATGCATATGGCTCCTGCAAGAGGTAGGGCTGCCCTGGAAATACTGACAAAGGCAGGTTTGGGATAGGAGTGGGTGTACTCTATTCATTATGTTCTTCCCAGATTTGCTGATCTCTTACAAATACAAGCACTTGACATTAAAAAAAAAAAATCGGCTATTTTGGGCTTCTCAAAGGAGAGGACTAGACTCCAGACAGGAGTGTATTCACCACAGTAAACACTATTTTGTAAGGCCTCTGAGTTTGGCCAGTCAGGCTACTTGTGGCAATACCTCAGTGCATTGCTGGCTCTTGATGAGCCTCTGACATTCAAACTAGCAACTCATCTCTGAACAAAATATTACTTAAAAAAATTATTTGACATGCTCAAAGCCTATTTAGTTATGTAAGCTGATTATGACTGCCCCCTAGTGTGGCCTATCAGATCGTAGATAAGATCATTTAAGTACTGTGTGCAGGTACTTGAGGAAAATATCTTTGATGAAATGTACCTTTCTCATTTTTATGTCAAATATTCAAATATTTCTGGTCAGCTATCCCATGCTCTAGTCCCCGTGAATATCAGAATAAGACTGGCATCTGAGGGCTACAACAGAAAATCAGCATATAATATATGAGCTCCAATATGTACAAACATTAAAGTGGGAGGGAAAGTTTTGGTTAACACCTAATTTGGGAAAGTAGTAATAAAACAGCCAAAGCCAATTAGAAATTGGTCAGAAGTAGGTCTTAACAGAATTTAGATACAGAAAAGTGAGAATAAGAAAGGCACAAAGAAACTATCATTGAGTCTAACAATCCTGATTTTAAATCCAAGCTTTGTGATTTAGTTGAGTAATCTTGGAATATAATTCAACCTTTTTAAGTCTCGGTTGCCTCATCTATAAGAGGGGGGGTAACAGTACCTAATTCATGGGGTTGTTACAGGGATTAAACTAGGTAATGCACAGAAAGCATAAGAAACAGTGCTTGACAAACAGTAAGTGCTCAATAAATGTAGATAAACACAAACCCATACAGGCTGCCTAAGGAAGGAGGCTCACAAACTTGAGTACTTCTGTCCCTGTGGCAAGTATATCCCTGGGATGGAAGCATCAGACAACTGTAACTTGATGCCATCAAGGCATCTGGACGGGGAAAATAATATTAACAATCTTGCAGCAATATTTTGAGACTTAAATGAGATGATGTAATATAAAGCATCCAATTTAGCACTAGACTCTATCTCAATAAATGGTAACCATTATTCTTCAAGGACTAGCATAACTTCCATCACTTCTAGGAAGCCTTTCCTTTCCTCTCGTAGTGAGATTTGATTTCTCTCTCCTTTGTTCCAACACTACTGTTTATATCTGTAATATCATACTATACTAAAATTATGTGTCTGTTTCCCTGGCTAACTTGTGGGCTCCTGAAAGACAGATGCTGAGTCATTACTCTCTCATAGGAGAGTGTCTGGTTATCTAAAGTAATAAAACACATGGGTCCTGCCCTCGAGGAGCTTAGAGCTTAGTAAAGGAGAGAAGATCTTTGTTATGGGCCATGGAAGACATGGAACTTCAGGAACTACATGTTATAATACAAAGAACTCTGAATTTAAAGTCAGTAAAACTAGGTTCAAATCCAGACTTGACACTCACTGTGATTGTAAGCAAGAGGCTTAATCTTTCCTGAAGTCTGTTTATGTGTAAAATGGGGACTCATGTTCCTCTGCAGTTAATGTCCTCTGGCTACCACTTTCACACTCAAAGTTAGCAAAATAGTTGGCTAAACCCACTGTCTTCACTTCTACACCTCCCATTTCCTCTTTATTCTACTGCAGTTTTATTTTACTCTTCCCTTGCTCTTGCTAGAGTGACAAATGACCTCCACATTTTTAAGTCCAATGTAAAACACTTTTCAATTTTCATCTTTCTCGACTTTTCAGCACCATGTGACATAAATACTCAGCTTCTCTTTGAAACTCGTTTCTTCTCATGGCTGCCTATCCTTACAACCTCATCTCTTGTTACTACCCTAAAATACCCTACGCGCTGGCCATTTGTATCTGTTCTCTGACCCCTGGACCACCATTTCATGCTTCTATGATTTTATATATTCTGTTCCTTCTAGCTGGTATGCCTTGTTGCTCCTCTAAAATTTTGATCTGCCTGACTTAACTTTTCCTGGCACTTCAAGACCCAGTTCACATATGTCCTCTGTCTGAAGGTTCCCCTGCCCCCTTGATTTCCTCCACCAAAGCAAAGTTGTGCACTCCCTCCTTTATGCCACCACTGTACCTTGTACATCTCTATTAATAGCAATGAAAGCTATTGTTTATTGGTCACCATGTGCCAGACATGTATTTGTAAGCACTTTACATGTATTGTAAGCACTTTACATGTATTAATTTGCATACTCAGAACCACCTTAAGAGGTAGGTACTACTATTATTCCTGTTTTGTAGATGAGAAAACAAAGAATTTAAAAACGCAACCAAGGTTACACAGCTGGGATTCAAACCTGCTCCGCCCCCTGCTCATTCAACTACTAATACAGGATGACACCTATCACCATATAGTGTTAACTATTAGTTTCCTATTTTAGACTGTGAACTCTTGAGGGCAAGACCTATCTGACTCTTAATCATTTTTTTAATACCATGTACCTAGCAAAGCACTGGGCATATAGTAGGTGCTCCAAAATATTTGTTAAACTAAAAATATTTTGTTAAATCAAATGCAAATCTTAAGGGAAGAGACTATGTTTTGGAAGAGTAGTTATAGGAAAAAACTGTTTCTCTCATTGGCAACAGAAGTGAAGAATCTAATAGATTATTATGATATGACCATATAGACCTTATTAATGACAGAGAGAGAAGGGGGAGGAGATGAGGAGGGATAAGTTGGATGTAAGAAATTTCTGGGCATCTTTTTCAAAATACACATGGCTAGGCTCATCAAAATCTCAGGACCTATGTATTTTTAAAATGTTCCCCAAATGATCCTGATATTACTAATACCCTACCATTCCACTTGAGAATCAATGATGTAGGCAATAATATAGTGGATTTACTTAGTATTTGTTCATATCAGTTAATGAAGAATCCTGAATGGTTACTGACGTTAGATCTAAGCAATTAACTTGAGAGAAGCTCATAATGAATTAGAGACCTAATACTGGCTTGACCTTAAACACTAGGAAACAATCCAATCTTCAAATTAAAACCTTGCACCCATAACAAAGCTATTCAGTCCCTTCTGCCAACAATTTCATACTTTCTATATAAGCAGCATGAGAAAAATCTCAGTATTCTCAAACTGTCCAGGTGTTTTATTAAGATTATTCATACCTTTACAGTGACAGAAATTAGATATTCTCTGTTGAATTTCAAAGCCCCAACAGTAAAAAGTTCAAACTCACTTTTATTATTTCAGCATATAAGTTTCACAAGTTATTCTTAGAAGAGAAGATAGAGGTAAAAGTTCTACCTGGTTTTGAAGACCCAGTATCAGCCTGTCCTAACTGCTTTTTCCTTTTGGCTTCCTCCACTGGATTTTCAAACTGGGTTTTCTGGTTAAGGTGACTGTAAAATGTAGAAAAATATGCATTTCAGTTTAATATGAAAGAATTACATATTTTTAAATAGACTATCATAGGTTAAGGGATAAATATGTACCTTTACGCTATGGAACCCAGATATGCTGACAGGTCACAGAGGAAGAGCCTTCTGGCAACTAAAGAAGGGCCCAGAGAAGATGCCTAGAAGTCAAAGCTGCTGAAGTATTCACTATAGCTTCTTTATAAACGTTTCTAATATAGCTAATAACAGTTTTCAAAACTACAGTAGAAGCCCTCATATATGATATAATCAGAACTGTTGGTAATTAATCAGTTAATTTTTTTTAAAGGCAGTTAATGGTAGGAGGGTTTTAAGGTTCTCTAAAGTGAAGCAGCTGTAAAGACACATTTGAAGAAATCTGAATGTAGAGGCCTTCTAGAATTTTACTATTATTTTTCCAACTGACTCACCCACATCAATTTAGCAGCAACTAAGCAAGTGACTTGCTTTTATCAAACTGTATCACAGAACAACTCTCACAGTTAAATTTCTTCAAAATTATATAATAATTAGTTACATAATTATAACATAAGTTTAACTGTTTTTTATGATTTAGGCGCAATCACAACTGACTCTTGAAAGCATACAAGTCTGTGGGGGAAAGCAGAAAAGAATGGGGAAACTAGAGGCAGGCCATTAGCCAATAGTATTCAATATACTAAGGGTAAGAGTATGTTTTACGGAGGGAACTGAGCATAGGTTATTCTGGCAAGTCAGTTAAGTGTAACTTGGTTAAGAATGCAACTATTGTACAAAAGATGTTTAAGACCGCAAACAGGTCTAATATAGAAGCAAGGGGGAATTATATTCTAGTACTTCTATAGTACAAATATATTTTAGCCAAATGAAATGCATTTTCTAGTAGAATCCATTGTAACGAGAAGTGACATTAGTAAATACCAACAATTAAACAACAAATCATGAGAATTTCAGATTATGATTGTCTTTAGATAGGCTATTACAAAATCTATATGTAAATAGTCATATGACTTGGATATTTTCTTTACCATTTGTGAACATTAATGGTGATGGAGGAGGGGGCAGCAGGGACAAAAAACAACCCTACAGCAAGGTATGCTAGCTTCTGAGTATGGTTCTCTATGCCTTTTAGGCTTCTAGTGCATTATTAACCCTGCAACAGATGTAGGTATTTAGTTTCAGAGCTCTAAATATGGCAAGTTCTACTTGACATCCTTTGGGTTCTGATTTCACAAAAACTCAGGTATGCTTCTGCTTCTTAGTATGAGGGGAGACCTTATCAACTGAGTTACTGTTTACCCCTCTGTGAAAATGAAGACTTTGGTGTTAAGTTAGGTACCATTTTAAAAGTTATTTATTAGGTACTGATAATTTACATAGTCTTGAAAAAATAAAACTAGAAACTGACACTTAGAAAAGAATAAACCTGTTTGGAAAGAATCCTGGCTCACTTTAACGTCATCAGCTAGAATGACTCACTTTGCCACCCAGGTATTAGAACATAAAAAGTAGTAGTATACTCTTTGTTATGTGTGGGAGAAGAGAGTAGAAGTATGCAAATGAGTAATCCCTTTCCTGAAAATTCTTTGACAAATAATGTAAGATTTTAGTGAAGGGAGTAATTGCATCTGTCACCTTAGACTATCTAGATTAAAATGTCACCCAAAAAACAAAACAGTAAAAACACTCTCCTTTTCATTTAGTTACTTATACCCATAATATTATTAAGATAACAAATTTTGTCTTCTTTAAAACCAGCTATGGGAAGTAAGAGAGGAGAATATGACAGATTATCAGAAAAATTAAACAAGGGTAGCAAACAAGCTTAATTAAATATATAATAAATCATTTGAAATTTCACCTGTATTAAAATTTTGTATATAAGAATTTTACGAATTCACCTCAACAAACAAAATCATTATCCTTCATGAAGGGTTAAGATATTAAAAGCAGACATATTTTGACTTTGTCACCTGACTGCATCAAGACAGTTAAAGCAATACATTAAGACAACATTTCTAAATATATAAGCATTCTTATGGAAGGCCTGCCATTAAATTTTGGGAACAATTTTACTTTCAAAAATAAATTAATCCATTTCAGAATCTCATCTTCTAAAATAAATACTTACCAAAAAAAAAACCTGCCATTGCAGTTGGTGTTACTACTGTAAGGCTCCTGCCAAGAGCAATCATTGTGCCATCTGGTTTGACAAACTAAGAGAGCCAAAGAGTAGCCATTCAAGTTAACAGCTTTTTATCTCCATCAGTAAACTCACTGCAGATTACTATAGTCGAGATTCAAAGCCTAACTAATCTGGGAATCAAGCCACACTCCAGAGCTCAGCTGACTCCATACTAATGTGCATCTTGAGTACAGCCTGCTCTTTCTTAACCTAATAAATTACCCTCCTGTAAAATGAGCTCGTCTGGGAGCAATCATACAAAATCACATTGCTGCCACTGCTGTTGCTTCTAATCAGGCCATTTCACATAACTCCATGACAGCTGAGAGCAGGTCACTTCAGGATTTGCCCTAAAGTTGCTGCAATATTAGTATATCCTTGCTTAACGAGAACCAGATCATTTAGCCCAAGATTTTATAACAGGCAAATGTCTTTCACCTCTTGACCGTGTACCCAAATTCACTTGGAATGGATACTAAGAGAATGAGAATTATTATCTCAGAAATGTTCAGTAGTGTTAATGGCAAATAATAACTGATTGAAGCCCAATTTAAGTAGACTAACTCTTAGAGGGAAAAATCCCACAATTCCTTTTCAGCTAGCCTTTAAATATTTCTTTGACTAGAAAAACGGTTGGTTTTTTTCTTCTAATTAAATATGCTTTAGAAAAAAAAATAACAAAAGAACTGCTGTGAACTTTTCACATCACAGTATTAGAAAGATATGAAATAACACAATGGAAATAAAATTAACATAACCTTTCAATGGAACCAAAATATTGACACTGTTAAGTTACATATCCAAGGGTCAAAATGACTCATTTTCTTAGGGTACAGGTTAGATTTTAAGAAATCATTCCAAAAATCCCTCTAACCACAGTGACTCAAGTAACAACCTACACACTAGGATAAAGACTAGCGTTGTAACAGGACTCAGAGTTACTTGCATTAGGGAAGTGGCACTGGTTTGTGCCAACAAGTGATGAAAAATTAATTAGCAATCACAAAACTAGAAGATTCTCATGTTCACTATTTTTCCAGGTAATAATATTTTGCCTTTACTACCTTGGCAGTTGGTGCAGACTCCTAGTTCCCAGGTAAATAGTAACCTCTCTGATGCAATTATTTGCCTGGTACTAGATGCCTGAGGTCAAAATTCTATCTATACCATCTTGAGAGAAAGCAATCCCAACCATCATAATAATGTAGCAATTAGGTAAGTGAAGAAAAGGGAAAGAAAAATTAGATGTTGATGTTATCCTAATTTCTCTGGCTAACATAGGCAGGTGTTTGATCCTCTACGCCAACACAGATTTATGTTAAATTTAACCATAACAGCTGTGTGAGAAGCAACTTTCACCCCCAAAAAGAATACTAAGTTTTCCTTAATTAACTCCTTGAAAGAGAGAACAGTTTTAATTATATACTTCAAAGGTTTGGATCATTATGATACAATGCCCTTAAAGTCCCTTCATTGCTTTCAGAACCATGCAAGTATAGTGTTGAAAGTGACCTTAATAGTTCACCTTATTTCAGTCTTCTATCTACTACTTCTCTCTTTAGAGGCCACAGTAGTACTGATAACATCTCTAGCCATTACTCATCTGGGCAACTTCCCCCTGTCTCTCTATACTTACTTCAGAGCCAACTTCTAGGGAGCCCAGTCAGTGAAGTAAATGCCCACTGTCCCTACCTTCTCACTCCACTAGTGGCAAAACCTGAAAGCTGGATTGCAGAAGCATAAAGTATTCCATTCACTCCCTAAAGTTGTGTAATGAAAGGAAAACATTTGGGAGAACATTAACTGAGGTAACAAACTTACTCAACATAGTAGGTCCCATACTGAGGGTCTTCAATTTTCTCCCAGCCATAAGGAAGTTCTGCAAATAAAAACAACAGAATTGTGTGAAATGCCAGTTTCAAAACCAACAAGAAAAGAATTTACAGAATGAATTTGTGTCTTTTATTTCATTACACTAATATTTGGGAGACAGACGGAAAGCTGAGGGCTCACTTTCAAAGAACAAACACAGTTTGAGTGGTTTCTTCTAGTGAGTATCTAGAGTATAGCTAGTGAGTATCTCGGCAAGTAATCAGAAGCACAGAAGAAAAGATGACATTAAACTCAAAGGTGTTTATTCGAATCACAAGCCATAAAATGCTAATTATTTAAGAAATCACCTGGTATACTTCTTTCATTTAAAAAGCCTGATAACAATGACGTGCGACACACCCTGTAGTTCAATACAAGCAGCAGCTGCATGTTAAATTTTTCACTATTAGACAAAGGATTTGTCAATTATTTCTGTTATCACATTCTGACCCACTTCTCCCCACAGGAAAGTCCAGCCTTGGATTTTTGCCATTTCAAGTGGGCAATCTAGATTTGCTTAAAATCTAAGAAAATACCTACTGTCCCTTGCAAGAGCTTGATCTAAGTATCTGAAGGAAAATTTAACTACACAGTGCCTTGTGTAGAATCTATATTTATGTATGGTTACAAAGAAATACCTTACATAGGATTATTATGTGTTATTGCAAGTAAACTGACCAATAAAATATAACCAGAAAAACTGAAAATAGTTGAATTTCTGATAGTTAAAAAAAAATCTGGTCTTTGCAACGTAAACTGGCCCTGTCAAGAAAGAATCCCCTTTCCCTCCCACTCTGTTTTCCAAGGTAAGGCTGCTGAAGAATCATTTTATTAGTCAGACATGGATTAAGTTGGCAGGAGTGTTCCTACCAGGTGGTTTTTATCACTATCAATTATACATAGGAGCCCAGCAAGAAGGAATTTTTAAAAAACCTATAGTTGTACACTATGATGACCACCCTGACCACCCTTTTGTTTTCAATTTCTTTTAGACCCTTTTTCTGCTATGCTGAAAAACATGTACACATGTGCGCACACATACAAATGACATATGCTAGACAGCAAACAGGCTTAGAAAATAACAAAGTACTTATTCATTTTATATCATTAACCTGTAGTATATCGACTTTGTAAGTAAAAAATCCATTATAATGAACCTGATAAACAATACAAACTGTTATGCTCTAATAAACAGTATTATTCCACATTCAGAACAAAAGGAGAGAATAAATGACTAGCCTCTTGATGAAAGGCTCTGAATCACCTCCACCCCTTTTCTCCAGCATATTTTTTCTGCCTATGTATATATATTAATTGGTGGTTTTGAAGCTTGGTGAGTTTTTGTGGTTTTCCTTTGAAGGACCTAGTTGAAATGTCTGAGGTGGAAAAGATGAGTATAGTTGAAAAGTAACTACTATATGAAACAGATCAAAACAACTGAAAAGAACTGGGATACACTTCAGTTCACTTTGAGCCTCCACAGCTAGGAAGCAAACAATCATCAGTTAAGTAGGTACAATATTTTATGACCCATGTGAAGAAAAAAAGGACAAAGAGCATCGCTCATCATCCAGTTCTTCAAGGGGTTAAGATGCAACCCACTGCAGTCACCCAGGACAGTGCATCCTGAAAGGAATTCAGGATGAAAATAAAACAAAACAGGATGAGGCACGCCGTGCTTTGGACAAACGGGCCCCTGGATAATTAGATGCATATCGCAGGAAGAATTTCAATGATCCCAGATCCTTGCATCTTCCCATACATAGAAAGTACTAAGACCATTAGCTTGAGATGTCTGTTCTTTGTGATTAGTGGTCATCTTTTGCTAAGATGTATGCTTGACTGCATGAATTTCCCAGCTAAAAACTCAGGTATATCCTGGCTCCTCTCCTACCTCTTGGAGCAGTTCTCAGAGCTCCTGAGTCACTGTCTCCTGGGCTATGGGGCTCAGTAAGACCCTGAACAACACTTAAGCTCATAACTCTCATGTATGTTTTCCTTTAAGTCGACACTAAGCAACTGTTACATGCATATAACATGGATTATATCTGTTGGATTATATCTGTAAAAAAATGCTCTATAATAATATTACCAAAGCATTATCATTGAGGATCTTTCATGAGAGAGCTATTTTTCTTTAATAGAAATTTTCTTGAAGTAACATGGGAACTCAATTGTGCTGTGTAAGGATGACTTCTGCAACTGGATTTATGCTTTTTAAAAAATATTTATTTATTTATTTTTATTTATTTAGTTTTGGCTGCATTGGGTCTGTTGCTGCGTGTGGGCTTTCTCTAGTTGCGGTGAGCGGGGGCTACTCTTCGCTGCGGTGCGCGGGCTTCTCATTGTGGTGGCTTCTCTTGTTGTAGAGCATGGGCTCTAGGTGCACGGGCTTCAGTAGTTGTGGCTCACGGGCTCTAGAGCACAGGCTCAGTAGTTGTGGTGCACGGGCTTAGTTGCTCTGTCACATGTGGGATCTTCCTGGACCAGGGCTCGAACCCGTGTCCCCTGCATTGGCAGGTGGATTCTTAACCACTGCTCCACCAGGGAAGCCCTGGATTTATGCTTTGTCTTTGAGAATTTTGGAGAATTGAAGCAACTATAGAGATAGTTGAAACTTTCCATTTGCTATCTGAAAAATTCACTAAAAAGGATGTATTAATGCCTAATAAAAATAAAACATCAAAATAAATATATTTCATTGTTGACGTGGAAGTTGAGTCAGCATTTTAGCAAGTACTTAAAGAAATTAGCAACTAACAGATAAAGTATAGCCCTTTCTTTAGGAGAGTAAACAAACTGGTAATTTATCTTCCAGATTACTTTTAGCAATCACTTTAAACCCTCATACGTGATAACATTAGCTAGGTTTTTGCAGGGCAGATTCATGCAGATAAAGAAGTGGTTATTACTTGCCCACTTAAATAAAGCTAATAAAAGCAAGACTAAAATACCTAGCAATTTTATATACTATCCAGTGAGTCAATTCATTTACTGAATTTCTTCCCCTTTTCCTTCCCTTTTTCCCCTCCCTTCCTTCTCTTCCTCCTCTCTCCTTCTTCTTTATGCAAAAATAAAAATTAGAAACAGTATAGTTCTTGACATCAAGGAGTTCATAGTCTAAAAATGAAAACAGAAGAGAGAAATGAAATAATGAAGGTAAATGCAAGCTTTTGGGGAGAGCAGAGGAATGAAACCAATTGCTTGGTAAAGCAGCTATCAGAAAAGCCTTCTAAAAGAGGGTGATGTTTGAGCAGTCTTAAAGGATGAGTTGGGATTGGGGAGAGGGAGGCCATTCCATAGATCAAAGAGCACTGAGGTATTAAGAATGGCTGGCATTTTCAGTAATTACAAATAATTTGATAGGGCTAGAGTGAAGGATGTATGCAAGGGGGCTTGTCTTCTAAGCAAGCACCAAAACACATTTCTGGAGTGCCAGGTTAAGAAGTTTGGTCTTTATTTTGATGATGAAACTGACTAAGCTGGACTGAGACATGATTACATTTATATTTAGGAAAGATTATGGGCAGCAGTAATAAAGGATGAAATAGATGGAGTGGAGTGAGAATAAAAGCAGACAAACAAGAAAGTCATTAATAGCTTAGGTAAGAAATTATGAAGGTTGGAGCTAAGACACTGGTAGTGGGAATACAGAGAAAGAATGGATAATAGAGACAAGGAAGTCAAAGCAACAGAACTCAATGACTAACATGAAGACTGAGGGAGGAAGAGAGGGGAGGAGGCCAAGATGATCCCAAGGTTAATGGCTCTTCAGGCATGAAGATGATATATTATCAAATATTTACTGGATACCAATGATGAAAATAGCTGTGGGAAGAGGGAAGAGGTATTAATTTGGATTTAGAGGCATTTAGGAGACAGATAATATAGGAAAAGTGCCTAGCACCATTGGACACTTAAGAGATGGCAGGTTTTTTAAAGTCAGAATTGATAGAACTTGGTACTTAACTGCAATGAAGAAGATAGGGTGAGGATAAAGTTGAGGATGATAGCCAGTTTTAGGCTCACGAAACTGGGAGGATGTAATGTCATTTGGTGATGGCAGGAAGCTCAGGTATAGAGAATATTTAACTCAGTTTGGGAGGTGTTACATTTGAGGGGCTATGCAACATCCTTATAGAGATATCCAACAATCTCTTGGAAATATGAACCTGGTCCTCAAATGAGAAATGTAGGAAGGAAAGGATTTGGGAGACATTGTAGTTAAAGCCATGGCAGTGGACAAGATTACCTAGATAAACTGTGAATAGAAAAAGATGGAGAATAGAAGCTTAGGAGCATTAACAATTTAAGGATCAGAGACAGTAAGAATAGTCAGGGGGAATGATGTCAAAGAAGACAAGAGGAGAGCATGGTCAACGCTAACAAATGCTTTATAAAGCTGTCAGGACTCAAGGTAAGGGCTGAAAAGAGTCCACTACGTTTGGCAATCAGGCCGGAGGTTATCGGTAACCTTAAGAAAACCAGTTTAACTAGAAAGGTAAGGGGCAAAATTCAGCATATTGTAATATTAAAGAGTAAAATAAAAGGTGGAGCCCTTAAGAAGAGAGCCTTTTTTTTTTTCTTTTTTTCTTTTTCTTTTTTTTTGGAAACTTGGTTGTGAAAAACATAGTGTGAGAACTGTGGAGGAGAAGTAGGGTCAAGAGAAAACGTGTTTATTTACTTTTGAGATAGGAAAGATCTAACCGTATTTTTCTGTGTTAGAAGCTAAAGCATTCCCCCCAAAAGCTGACTCAAAAGGCAAAACTATTTCTGGCATATCAAGCAGTTGACTGTTTCTAAAGCCCATGAATTTATCTTTCCTCTTCTCCAAATAGGATTTTTCTTATTTAAATATATGAATTACAATTGTTTTCTCATTGTGGAGCTCATTCAGTTGATAATTTTCTTTTACCATTCTCTAAATTCTAAAAACAATATCGACGTTCAATACATTTTAGTAAAAATGTCTTTAGTAAGAAATTTAATCTTTCTTTCATCTTAAGAGAAAAGGAGTAGGTTGAGAGTAAAATGGATTCCTGATGTTGAATTTTTTTTTTTTTTTTTTTTATCAGACAGTCTTCTGCAAAGTTTATTTAATTGAAACATTTCTCATGTACAGAGAGGGAAAAACTGGGGAGCACAGAGAAAGGCATTTACCATTCTTTCCAAATTGGAATCACATACCAACAACCCCCTGGTAAATGACCAACATTCAATGGAATTTTAGTCTGCCATGGGAATCACTATTTTCCAGAATAAAGGATGCACAATTACCTGTTGTCCATGAAGCCTTTACAATTTCCCATCATCCTCCATGTTCTTTTCTCTCACGATATGGTACATATTCTTCTTTTTTTTTTTTTTTTTTTTTTTTTTTTACATCAAAGGATTTATTCGGGCCAATAATACCTTCCTCTATCAGCTAGTTTTTTTTTTTTTTTTTAAACATCTTTATTGAAGTATAATTGCTTTACAATGGTGTGCTAGCTTCTGCTTTACAACAAAGTGAATCAGTTACACATATACATATGTTGCCATATCTCTTCCCTCTTGCATCTCCCTCCCTCCCACCCTCCCTATCCCACCCCTCTAGGTGGTCACAAAGCACCGAGCTGATCTCCCTGTACTATGCGGCTGCTTCCCACTAGTTATCTATTTTACATTTGGTAGTGTATATATGTCCATGACACTCTCTCACCCTGTCACATCTCACCCCTCCCCCTCCCCATATCCTCAAGTCCATTCTCTAGTAGGTCTGTGTCTTTATTCCCATCTTGCCACTAGGTTCTTCATGACCTCTTTTTTTTTTTTTCCCCTTAGATTCCATATATATGTGTTAGCATACTGTATTTGTTTTTCTCTTTCTGACTTACTTCACTCTGTATGACAGACTCTAACTCCATCCACCTCATTACAAACACCTCCATTTCATTTCTTTTTATGGCTGAGTAATATTCCATTGTATATATGTGCCACATCTTCTTTATCCATTCATCCGATGATGGACACCTAGGTTGCTTCCATGTCCTGGCTATCGTAAATAGAGCTGCAATGAACATTTTGGTACATGACGCTTTTTGAATTATGGTTTTCTCAGGGTATATGCCCAGTAGTGGGATTGTTGGGTCATATGGTAGTTCTATTTTTAGTTTTTTAAGGAACCTCCATACTGTTCTCCATAGTGGCTGTATCAATTTACATTCCCACCAACAGTGTAAGAGTGTTCCCTTTTCTCCACACCCTCTCCAGCATTTATTGTTTCTAGATTTTTTGATGATGGCCATTCTGACCGGTGTGAGATGATACCTCATTGTAGTTTTGATTTGCATTTCTCTAATGATTAATGATGTTGAGCATTCTTTCATGTGTCTGTTGGCAATCTGTATCTCTTCTTTGGAGAAATGTCTATTTAGGTCTTCTGCCCATTTTTGGATTGGGTTGTTTGTTTTTTTGTTATTGAGCTGCATGAGCTGCTTGTAAATCTTGGAGATTAATCCTTTGTCCGTTGCTTCATTTGCAAATATTTTCTCCCATTCTGAGGGTTGTCTTTTGGTCTTGTTTATGGTTTCCTTTGCTGTGCAAAAGCTTTTAAGTTTCATTAGGTCCCATTTGTTTATTTGTGTTTTTATTTCCATTTCTCTAGGAGCTGGGTCAAAAAGGATCTTGCTGTGACTTATGTCATACAGTGTTCTGCCTATGTTTTCCTCTAAGAGTTTGATAGTGTCTGGCCTTACACTTAGGTCTTTAATCCATTTTGAGTTTATTTTTGTGTATGGTGTTAGGGAGTGTTCTAATTTCATACTTTTACATGTACCTGTCCAATTTTCCCAGCACCACTTATTGAAGAGGCTGTCTTTTCTCCACTGTATATGCTTGCCTCCTTTATCAAAGATAAGGTGACCATATGTGCGTGGGCTTATCTCTGGGCTTTCTATCCTGTTCCATTGATCTATATTTCTGTTTTTGTGCCAGTACCAAACTGTCTTGATTACTGTAGCTTTGTAATATAGTCTGAAGTCAGGGAGCCTGATTCCTCCAGCTCCATTTTTCGTTCTCAAGATTGCTTTGGCTATTCGGGGTCTTTTGTGTTTCCATACAAATTGTGAAATTTTTTGTTCTAGTTCTGTGAAAAATGCCAGTGGTAGTTTGATAGGGATTGCATTGAATCTGTAGATTGCTTTGGGTAGCAGAGTCATTTTCACAATGTTGATTCTTCCAATCCAAGAACATGGTATATCTCTCCATCTGTTTGTATCATCTTTAATTTCTTTCATCAGTGTCCTATAATTTTCTGCATACAGGTCTTTTGTCTCCTTAGGTAGGTTTATTCCTAGGTATTTTATTCTTTTTGTTGCAATGGTAAACGGGAGTGTTTTCTTAATTTCACTTTCAGATTTTTCATCATTAGTATACAGGAATGCAAGAGATTTCTGTGCATTAATTTTGTATCCTGCTACTTTACCAAATTCATTGATTAGCTCTAGTAGTTTTCTGGTAGCATCTTTTGGATTCTCTATGTATAGTATCATGTCATCTGCAAACAGTGACAGCTTTACTTCTTCTTTTCCGATTTGGATTCCTTTTATTTCTTTTTCGTCTCTGATTGCTGTGGCTAACACTTCCAAAACTATGTTGAATAATAGTGGTGAGAGTGGGCAACCTTGTCTTGTTCCTGATCTTAGTGGAAATGGTTTCAGTTTTTCACCATTGAGGACAATGTTGGCTGTGGGTTTGTCATATACGGCCTTTATTATGTTGAGGAAAGTTCCCTCTATGCCTACTTTCTGCAGGACTTTTATCATAAATGGGTGTTGAATTTTGTCGAAAGCTTTCTCTGCATCTATTGAGATGATCATATGGTTTTTCTCCTTCAATTTGTTAATATGATGTATCACGTTGATTGATTTGCATATATTGAAGAATCCTTGCATTCCTGGAATAAACCCCACTTGATCATGGTGTATGATCCTTTTAATGTGCTGTTGGATTCTGTTTGCTAGTATTTTGTTGAGGATTTTTGCATCTATGTTCATCAGTGATATTGGCCTGTAGTTTTCTTTCTTTGTGACATCTTTGCCTGGTTTTGGTATCAGGGTGATGGTGGCCTCGTAGAATGAGTTGGGGAGTGTTCCTCCCTCTGCAATATTTTGGAAGAGTTTGAGAAGGATAGGTGTTAGCTCTTCTCTAAATGTTTGATAGAATTCGCCTGTGAAGCCATCTGGTCCTGGGCTTTTGTGTGTTGGAAGATTTTTAATCACAGTTTCAATTTCAGTGCTTGTGATTGGTCTGTTCATATTTTCTATTTCTTCCTGGTTCAGTCTCGGCAGGTTGTGCATTTCTAAGAATCTGTCCATTTCTTCCAGGTTGTCCATTTTATTAGCATAGAGTTGCTTGTAGTAATCTCTTATGATCGTTTGTATTTCTGCAGTGTCAGTGGTTACTTCTCCTTTTTCATTTCTAATTCTATTAATTTGAGTCTTCTCCTTTTTTCTCTTGATGAGTCTGGCTAATGGTTTATCAATTTTGTTTATCTTCTCAAAGAACCAGCTTTTAGTTTCATTGATTTTTGCTATTGTTTCCTTCATTTCTTTTTCATTTATTTCTGATCTGATCTTTATGATTTCTTTCCTTCTGCTAGCTTTGGGGTTTTTTTGTTCTTCTTTCTCTAATTGCTTTAGGTGCAAGGTTAGGTTGTTTATTCGAGATGTGTCCTGTTTCTTGATGTAGGCTTGTATTGCTATAAACTTCCCTCTTAGAACTGCTTTTGCTGCATCCCATAGGTTTTGGATCGTCGTGTCTCCATTGTCATTTGTTTCTAGGTATTTTTTGATTTCCCCTTTGATTTCTTCAGTGATCACTTCGTTATTAAGTAGTGTATTGTGTAGCCTCCATGTGTTTGTATTTTTTACAGATCTTTTCCTGTAATTGATATCTAGTCTCATAGCGTTGTGGTCGGAAAAGATACTTGATACGATTTCAATTTTTTTAAATTTACCAAGGCTTGATTTGTGACCCAAGATATGATCTATCCTGGAGAATGTTCCATGAGCATTTGAGAAAAATGTGTATTCTGTTGTTTTTGGGTGGAATGTCCTATAAATATCAATTAAGTCCATCTTGTTTAATGTATCATTTAAAGCTTGTGTTTCCTTATTTATTTTCATTTTGGATGATCTGTCCATTGGTGAAAGTGGGGTGTTAAAGTCCCCTACTATGATTGTGTTACTGTCGATTTCCCCTTTTATGGCTGTTAGTATTTGCCTTATGTATTGAGGTGCTCCTATGTTGGGTGCATAAATATTTACAATTGTTATACCTTCCTCTTGGATCGATCCCTTGATCATTATATAGTGTCCGTCTTTGTCTCTTGTAATTGTCTTTATTTTAAAGTCTATTTTGTCTGATATGAGAATTGCTACTCCAGCTTTCTTTTGATTTCCATTTGCATGGAATATCTTTTTCCATCCCCTCACTTTCAGTCTGTATGTGTCTCTAGGTCTGAAGTGGGTCTCTTGTAGACAGCATATATATGGGTCTTGTTTTTGTATCCATTCAGCCAGTCTGTGTCTTTTGGTGGGAGCATTTAATCCATTTACATTTAAGGTAATTATCGATATGTATGTTCCTATTCCCATTTTCTTAAATGTTTTGGGTTTGTTATTGTAGGTGTTTTCCTTGTCTTGTGTTTCTTGCCTAGAGAAGTTCCTTTAGCATTTGTTGTAAAGCTGGTTTGGTGGTGCTGAACTCTCTCAGCTTTTGCTTGTCTGTAAAGGTTTTAATTTCTCCATCAAATCTGAATGAGAGCCTTGCTGGGTAGAGTAATCTTGGTTGTAGGTTTTTCTCCTTCATCACTTTAAGTATATCCTGCCACTCCCTTCTGGCTTGCAGCGTTTCTGCTGAAAGATCAGCTGTTAACCTTATGGGGATGCCCTTGTGTGTTATCTGTTGTTTTTCCCTTGCTGCTTTTAATATGTTTTCTTTATATTTAATTTTTGATAGTTTGATTACTATGTGTCTTGGTGTGTTTCTCCTTGGATTTATCCTGTATGGGACTCTCTGTGCTTCCAGGACTTGATTAACTATTTCCTTTCCCATATTAGGGAAGTTTTCAACTATAATCTCTTCAAATATTTTCTCAGTCCCTTTCTTTTTCTCTTCTTCTTCTGGGACCCCTATAATTCGAATGTTGGTGCGTTTAATGTTGTCCCAGAGGTCTCTGAGACTGTCCTCAGTTCTTTTCATTCTTTTTTCTTTATTCTGGTCTGCAGTAGTTATTTCCACCATTTTATCTTCCAGGTCACTTATCCGTTCTTCTGCCTCAGTTATTCTGCTATTGATCCCATCTAGAGTATTTTTAATTTCATTTATTGTGCTTGTCATCGTTTCTTGGTTCCTCTTTAGTTCTTCTACGTCCTTGTTAAATGTTTCTTGCATTTTGTCTATTCTATTTCCAAGACTTTGGATCATCCTTACTATCATTATTCTGAATTCTTTTTAAGGTAGACTACCTATTTCCTCTTCATTTGTTAGGTCTGGTGTGTTTTGACCCTGCTCCTTCATCTGCTGTGTGTTTTTCTGTCTTCTCATTTTGCTTATCTTACTGTGTTTGGGGTCTCCTTTTCACAGGCTGCAGGTTCATAGTTCCCGTTGTTTTTGGTATCTGTCCCCAGTGGCTAAGGTTGGTTCAGTGGGTTGTGTAGGTTTCCTGGTGGAGGGAACTAGTGCCTGTGTTCTGGTGGATGAGGCTGGATGTTGTCTTTCTGGTGGATTCGTCCACGTCTGGTGGTGTGTTTTGGGGTGTCTGTGGCCTTATTATGATTTTAGGCAGCCTCTCTGTTAATGGATGGGGCTGTGTTCCTCTCTTGCTAGTTGTTTGGCATAGGGTGTCCAGCACTGTAGCTTGCTGGTCGTTGAGTGAAGCTGGGTCTTGATGTTGAGATGGAGATCTCTGAGAGATTTTCGCCGTTTGGTATTACGTGGAGCTGGGAGGTCTCTTGTGGACCAGTGTCCTGAAGTTGGCTCTCCCACCTCAGAGGCACAGCCCTGATGCCTGGCTGGAGCACCAAGAGCCTTTCATCCACACGGCTCAGAATAAAAGGGAGAAAAAATGGAAAGAAAGAAAAAAAGAGGATAAAATAAAATAAAATAAAGCAATTATAATAAAAAATAAGAAAAAAAATTATTAAGAGTAAATTTATTAAGAAAAAAAAATTTTTTTTTAATTTTTAAAAATAGATTTATTAATTTTTTATACTAAAAATAAGAAAAAAATTATTTAGAAAAAATTTATTAAGAAAAAATTTTTTAATTTTTTAAAATAAAATAAAAGAAAAAATATAAAACTTATTAAAAAATTTTTTAAAACTAGCAAATAAGGAAAAAATTATTAAGAAAACATTTTTTAGGGGAAAAAAAAATTTTTAAGCCAAAAAAAAAAAAAAAAAAAACGGACGGACCTAACCCTAGGACTAACGGTGAGAGCAAAGCTATACAGACAAAATCTCACCCAGAAGCATACACATCTACACTCACAAAAAAAAGGAAAAGGGGAAAAGTTAATATATCCTGCTCCCAAAGTCCATCTCCTAAATTTGGGATGATTCGTTGTCTATTCAGGTATTCAACAGATGCAGGCACATCAAGTTGTTTGTGGAGCTTTAATCCGCTGCTTCTGAGGCTGCTGGGAGAGATTTCCCTTTCTCTTCTTTGTTCGTACAGCTCCCGGGGTTCAGCTTTGGATTTGGACCCGCCTCTGCATGTAGGTCCCCTGAGGGCGTCTGTTCCCCGCCCAGACAGAACGGGGTTAAAGGAGCAGCTGATTCGGGGGCTCTGGCTCAGTCAGGCCGGGGGGAGGGAGCGGTACGGAGGAGGCGGGGCGAGCCTGCGGCGGCAGAAGCCGGCGTGACGTTGCAGCAGCCTGAGGCGCGCCTTGCGCTCTCCCGGGGAAGTTGTCCCCGGATTACGGGAGCCTGGCCGTGGCGGGCTGCACAGGCTCCCGGGAGGGGCGGTGTGGAGAATGACCTGTGCTCGCCCACAGGCTGTTTGGTGGCGGCAGCAGCAGCCTTAGCGTCTCATGCCCGTCTCTGGGGTCCGCGCTGATAGCCGCGGCTCGCGCCCGTCTCTGGAGTTCGTTTAAGTGGCGCTCTGAATCCCCTCTCCTTGCACGCCGCGAAACAAAGAGGCAAGAAAAAGTCTCCTGCCTCTTCGGCAGCTGCAGACTTTTTCTCGTGCACCCTCCCGGCTAGTTGTGGTGCGCTAGACCCTTCAGGCTGTGTTCACGCAGCCAACCCCAGTCCTCTCCCTGGGATCCGACCGAAGCCCGCGCCTCAGCTCCCAGCCCCCGCCCGCCCCGGCGGGTGAACAGACAAGCCTCTCGGGCTGGTGAGTGCTGCTCGGCGCCGAGCCTCTGTGCGGGAATCTCTCCGTTTTTCCCTCTGCGTCCCTGTTGCTGTGGGATCCGCGCTGATAGCCGCGGCTCACGCCCGTCTCTGGAGCTCGTTTAGGCGGCGCTCTGAATCCCCTCTCCTTGCGCGCCGCGAAACAAAGAGGCAAGAAAAATTCTCTTGCCTCTTTGGCAGCCGCAGTCTTTTTCCCGGACTCCCTCCCGGCTAGCACCGAAGCCCGAGCCCCAGCTCCCAGGCCCCGCCCGCCCCGGCGGCTGAGCAGACAAGCCTCTCGGGCTGGTGAGTGCTGGTCGGCACCGCTCCTCTGTGCGGGAATCTCCGCTTTGCCCTCCGCACCACTGTGGCTGCGCTCTCCTCCGTGGCTCCGAAGCTTCCCCCCTCTGCTACCCGCAGTCTCTGCCCACGAAGGGGCTTCCTAGTGTGTGGAAACCTTTCCTCCTTCACAGCTCCCTCCCACTGGTGCAGGTCCCGTCCCTATTCTTTTGTCTCTGTTATTTCTTTTTTCTTTTGCCCTACCCAAGTACGTGGGGATTTTCTTGCCTTTTGGGAGGTCTGACGTCTTCTGCCAGCGTTCAGTGGGTGTTCTGTAGGAGCAGTTCCACGTGTAGATGTATTTCTCATGTATCTGTGGGGAGGAAGGTGATCTCCGCGTCTTACTCTTCCGCCATCTTGCCCCTCCCTCCCCTGATGTTGAATTTTTAAGATAAAACAATTTAACTAAATTTAACTAAAACAATTATTTTAAGTGGAAGATAAATATGTACATCGATTAAACCATCAGATATGGTATAAAAACACAGGTTCTGAATATCACAAGACTGGGGAGAAAAGGGCAAGTTTTAGAAACTGTGCGGTTTTTCTAGAAGATCTTAAGTGTTCAGCAGAATGCAAACAATATCTTAAACTATAAAAACTGACATTTAAAATATTGTTATCACTATCCCCTTTTGAACATCTACTCTGTGCAAAGTATTGTGGAAATTACCAATTTAAGTCAGATACAGTCTAGTCTGGAAATAGCCTATTGTGGGGCTATTTCCCCCCTATTGAGGGAGGAGACAAAATATACAGCAAAAGTGACAAAGGTAGGCCGAGCATAAAACAAATAGGCTGAAGGTTCCAAATTGTGGGGTCCCCATAGGGAAGTACAGGTGATGTTAGAAAGGCACACCCAGTAATGGGGGTGGGAGAGTAACTCTTAGATTAAAATGTTTTGAACATCCTTAGAATACTGAGTGCAATTTTGGTTGCTCTATCTTAAGAAAGATATAATTAAGATGACCATATAATGTATTCTACACTTTTGAGAGTAAAAGGGGATGCTGTTATTAATTATGCTGGGACAGCAGGAATAAGCTGGATTAGTCCTTGGCCAACCAAGACATATGGTCACCCATAATGTAAAGAGCATTAGTGGATCACACTCATCCAGAGAAACATTTCCAGTTTCTCTGAGCCCCTTTACTTTGTTCTCCAAGGAAGAAAGAATGTCTTATCTGACTGGTGAGTTTTAGTGAATGAATTCTACGTGCTTGGCTCAGGGACTCTTGGGTTCTCTTGCTGTTCTGGATGCTAGCCTGCCTGCAGAGAGGGTGTAATCTGGTCTTTTCTCCATGTCTGCCTTGTGGGAGGGGTCAGACAGCTGAACACAGAGACCAGAGAGTGAGTGCTTAAGTCTACCTCCTATAGGGGTAAAATATTAATAAGCCCAATAGAGGTGCAGAGCTAAAGCTATGTTCACTCAGCAGATCGTATTCTAACCTCATCTCTGTTTCCTGTGTCTTATTTCTCTATTGACTCCTCACTAGTGAATGAAGACAGAATTCTTTTTTTTTGGCCATGAGGCATGTGGGATACTAGTTCCCCGACAAGGGATTGAACCCTCGCCCTCTGCATTGGAAGCACGGAGTCCTAACCACTGGACCACCAGGAAAGTCCCAAGACAAAATTATTATTTATTGCTTCCCTCAGAACCTTAAAGAGATTAAATATTATTTTCAAGAAGGATGACCAAAATAATCTGGAGCATAGAGTAGCTTCTTTCCTTCTTTTCCTTTCTTTCTTTTCCTCCTTCCTTCCTTACATCCAAACATTTAAGTCTCTACTGAAGGTATATATAGATAAGACAAAATCTTTGCTCCTACAGAGTATAGGCACCTAGTAACAATGCAATGTAGTAGTAAGTGCTACAACAGAAATATGCATGTGGTACTGTTGCGCACAGAGGAGAGAACACCTAATCCTGACCTGGAAGAGAATGACAGAGGAGGCTACAAAAAATTACACTTTACATCTGAGCTTAAAAGGATAAGTAGGTACGAGCCAGGTGGACACAGGGGAAAAGGCTGGTTCCTGGCAGAAGAAATGGGCCTGTGGCAAAGGCAAAGATAAAAATGTGTCATACTTATGGCATGATAATACTTTGAGAGAGAAATATAGAATACAGTTCAATTACAAAAAATCTTCAATACTTCCCCATGGAGTCTCGACTTTATTCTGCTGACAGTAGGGAGCCATTAACTATAATGGCCATTAACCTGAGCAAGGGAGAGGTATGAAGGCAGTTATATTTTAGAAAGATTAATTGACAATGTAGCTAAAGTTTTTTGATCATGTAGTTTTATCAGTAAAAAATCTAACAATGTACTTCCAAGAGATTTATATATATATATATTCATAAACATATACATACTACTCTACTAACATGTATTTACATAATAAAACATACACAAAATAGAAGTTTAAAAAGGAGATGGGAGACTTCCCTGGCGGTCCAGTGGTTAAGACTCCATGCTTCCAATGCAGTGGGCACGGGTTCCATCCCTGGTTGGGGAACTAAGATCCCACATGACGCGGGGCACAGCCAAAATAAATAAATAAAAAATAAAGAGATGAAGACTAAACAATTATCCCTAGTTTACCTCAATGTGGTTTATAAAAGCTCACATGAGGTGTATGAGAAGTGTCAGCTCTGCTATTTTCTCACTATTAGCTTGGGCTTGCATATTTGTATTATCTTCAATCAGCAGTGTCTTTGTAGAAATCCTTTTAAGCCACATTTTAATTTTGGGTGGGTTAAAAACCACGTAACATAGTCTATAAATCCACTCAACTGTGTACAAGTAACTGCAAAACTTTACAGGGCTCTTGGCAAGAGCAAGGGTGCCACCCATGTTCTTCCCTCAAGACACTCTGGGGAGTGTACATGATAATCTGACATACAGAATGAGGTAGAATGCCATTACCAATCTGTATATAAAATAGTAGAGAAGGTTAATTTATTTTTTCCCAATAGAAACATTATGAAAAGTTCTGACATTTTTTTCCTGTACCCGAACAGATAGTTGGAACACCACCATTTTACAGACCACTGGCATAAAAGATATACTGGAGGAGAACCGTAGGAAAAAAAGACCAAGAAAAATCCAAGCGTGTGGTAGTCAGAGAAAGGGAGAGGAAGATACAAAAAAAAAGCATGAATAGATAGAGGCATAGGTAGCTATGTGAAAAAGCAAATAGAGCAAAATATTCATTATAATACATGTATTCACTGAAAAATTCTTTCAGTTTTTCTATGTTGGAAAATTTTCATAATAATATATTGGCAAAATATAGAAAAAAGAAAGAGCAGGGATTGGAAACTATATAGGGAATAGAGCAAACAGAGAGGAAGAAGCAAAAGTGACTCAAAGGATTTTGGCCCAGATGATTATGAGGGTGGTACCTATGACAGAAAGAGGAATGGGGTGACTATGGGGGAAAGATGCTAAATTCAGTTTTAAATATGTTTATCTGAAGTGCTAGTAGGGCAATCAAAAAGAAAGTCTCAAATGTAATGGGAAATACAGAAATAGCATTCAGAACAGAGGATAATACTAGAGGTTTAGATAAGGAGCCCAGCTACAGTAAATTGATAGTTAAGGCTATGAAAATAAATACATTCTACAAGGGAAACAGGAAAAGGCAGAGAATTGAACTGAAACAATTAGCTGGGAGGAAAAGGAATGGAGCCCAGCAAAAGAGACATGCCCGAGAAGACTAATACCACATTCACAATCTTTAAAAAGTCCAATTCTATAGTATTACATATTCTAGTTTACCTTCACAATGGATGACTTCACCATAAGAAACTTACTATGAAGAGCCTTATAGACAAGGGAAGTATAAGAAATTATTTTAAAAATTATTTCGAGGTATAATTTACATTCAACAAAATACACAGATCTTAGGTGCTCATTCAATGATTAAAATATTGATTTAAGTGCTTGTTCAAGTATAAAAAATGAGTTTTGGCAATTGCATGTGCCTATATAACCGTCACCCCAAACAAGGTGGAGAATATATCCATCATTCCAGAGAATTATTTCAATTCACCATTCTCCCCTCCACCCCCATCATTTTCTGACTTCTATCAGCATAGATGAATTTTCCTGGTTTTAGGCTTTAAATAATGGATAATTAAGTATCCATTCTTTTGTGTCTGGCTTCTTTCATACAACATGTTTCTGAGGCTCATCCATGTTGTTGAGTGTTATCAACAGCTTTTTCTTTTTATTGATGAGTAGTATTTCATTGCATGAATATACCACAACAGGAGAATGTTTATCCATTCTCCTGTTGATGAATATCTGGGATGTTTCCAGGTTGGAGCTATTATGAATAAGGCTGTCATGATCATTCAGGTAAAGTCTTCTGGGGAACATGTGTTTTCATTTCTCTTGACATAACACCTCATAGGAAACTGCCAACATTTCTCCAGAGTGTTCACATAATTTTATATCCCCACCAACAAGTAAAAGATCCAGTTGCTCTACAATCTCACCGATCTTTGGTATTGTCAGTGTATTTGACTTTAGCCCTTTTAGGGGGTGTGAATGACATCTCACTGTAGAGACAATTAATGATAAGCACCTTTTTATGCTTTTAAAAAAACTGAGGTATAGTTGATGTACACACCTTTTCATGTTCTTAATTGGCTATTCTTTATCTTCTTTTGTGAAATGTCTGTTCAAGTTCTTTGGCCATTTTATTTTATTTTTATTTATTTATTTTTGGCTGCATGGGGTCTTCGTTGCTGTGCGTGGGCTTTCTCTAGTTGCGGTGAGCGGGCTCTACTCTTCATTGTTGTGCATGGGCTTCTCATGGCAGTGGCTTCTCTTGTTGCGGAGCATGGGCTCTAGGCGCGCGGGCTTCAGTAGTCGTGGCATGTGGGCTCAGTAGTTGTGGCTCACGGGCTCTAGAGCGCAGGCTCAGTAGTTGTGGTGCCTGGGCTTAGTTGCTCCGCGGCGTGTGGGATCTTCCCAGACCAGGGCTCAAACCCGTGTCCCCTGCATTGGCAGGTGGGTTCTTAACCACTGCGCCACCAGGGAAGTCCTCTTTGGCCATTTTAAAAAGCAACTTTATTGAGGTATAATTTACATATCACATAAAATTGTTCTGCTTGAAAAAATGTACAATTCATTGATTTTTAATAATTCACTGAGTTGTGCAACCATCACCACAATCCAGTTCTGGGAAATTTCCATCACCTCAATAAGATCCCTTGCGCTGTTTACAATTAATCTCTATTCCCTTCCTTAGCACTGGGCAACCACTAATCTACTTTGGCTCTACAGATTTGCCTATTCTGGACATTTCATATGAATGAAATCATGCAATACTTGATCTTCTGTGTCTAGTTTCTTTCACTTGGCATAACATTTTTTGAGGTTCATTAGTATTGTAGTATGTATAGTATTTCATTTCTTTTTATTGCTGAACAATATTCCATTGTATGATTACACCACATTTTATTTATCCATTCATTGTTTGATGGACATCTGAGTTGTTTCCACTTTTTAGCTATTATGAATAGCACTACTACGAATATTTACATTCAAGTGTTTGTGTGGACATATGTTTTCATTCCTCTTGGGTAGATATCTAGGAATGGAAGTGCTAGGTGATATGGTAAATTTATATTTAACCTTTTAAGAAACTGCCAAACTGCTTTTCAAAGCAGTTGTACTATTTTACATTCTGCACAGCAATATACAAGGGTTACTGTTTTTCTCCATCTTTGCTAATCTCAAAATCATGAAGATATTCTCCTAAATTTTCTTCCAAAAGCTTTAGGGTTCTAGCTTTGAGCCATCTCAAATTATTTTTTGTACATGGAGTAAGGATATAGTTGAAGTTCATTTCTCTTTATGAATATCCAATTGTTCCAGCACCATTTGTTAGAGATTTTCCTCCCCTCACTGAACTGACTTGGCACCTTGTCTGCAAATTAAGTGATCACATATGTGTGCATCTATTTCTGGCTTCTCTTATGCTGTTCCACTGATCCATTTTCTAGCCTATGGATAGACGACACTCTTGATTACTGTAGCTTTATAGTACGTCTTCAAATCTGGTAGCCTAAGTCCTTTATCTTTGTCCTTTTTAAAGTCTGTTTGGCTAACTAGAGTCTTTGTACAGTATTTCCATGTATATTTTAGAATCAGTTTGTCAGTTTCTTAAAAACAGACTTCTAGAATTTTGATTGGGATTGTATTGAATCTAGATATCAATTTAGGGAGAATGAACATCATTAACAATATGTGTTATCCTACCTACATAGTATATCAATGAGCACAGTATATCTCTTCAATTATTTTAGGTCTTCATTAATTTATTTCAGTGATGTTTTGTAGTTTTTAGTGTAGAGGACTTGCACATCTTTCAGTAGATTTGCTCCAAGGTATCTTTTTTTTAATATCATTACAAATAAATTTTAAATATTTCATTTTCCAATTGTTTATTCCTAGAAAAATTCTATCATGCTGAACAAAATATGTACCAATTCTGCTTAAATTTTTTTCATAGACTGGAATTCAATCTATAGGAGGACTATCTGACTTTCATTCTAATCCATTCATTTTTTTTTAAACACCAGGATAAATAATTTCTGATGAGTCATACAAAATCAATGCAAATTTTATTCATCTACACTCTATATTCAAGAAGGCACAGCAAACATTTTGGTTGGGGTAAATTCTATACTTATTTGTAAGACTATACCATTAAATAGAACCTGTAACATACAAGACAGACAAGCATTATTATCTAATAATTCTCAGAGAGATAATTTTTCTACCAAGCAGTAAAAATTGTGTCTGGGTGAGAGGTATATTAAAGACTTTCACTGAGTTTCTATTGCTGCTGTAAATGGCAAAGGATTATAAATACTGGCATATCTATCCTAGTGATATTAAATTAAATATATTTTTGAGATTAGCAGGCATGATAAGGCTACCCTGTGGTTGAGAATGCACCTAACTTATTAAACTATTTATTTAGAATTTTAAAAGTTTGTTTTAAAACAAAGTTAAAAAAATGGCAAATTCATTTTTATTAAGGTTTTTTTTTAAAGGATTTAACTGTATACTTCTCAAAAAAAGAGAAATAAAGACTCTCAAAAAATTAGATGCAATGACATAATGACCAGAATCAGCTGATTATGATATCCACCCACTCCTTATGTGCTTATGCACATTATGGTTTGTTTAGGATTTTGGAAAACTTATTATCTAAGCAAGAAGAGCAAGAAGGGATAAAGAGAATAAGTATGGTATAAAAGGTTTCTGAATCTCTACCTCCATCTTCACAGTCTTCAGGGGCTTTGGCTTTCTTACAAAGACGAGGATCCAACCAGGTGGTTGTCTTGGTGTTGTGGCTGTTGAACAAAGATTTCAATTAGAAACAGTAAAATAAAGAGGGAGAAAAGTATTTCAAAAGTAAAGATGAAAAGTGACTAAAAGGTATATGATGTTTGAACATTTATCTCCTACAGGCTTCATTTGTATACCTCTGATTCAATAGTCCTGTTGTTCTCAGTCTATTACTTCAAAACTGCCACAGAGGAAATGTAATGCTAGAGGCACTAATTTGAGAATGAAGACTCTAAAGAAGGGATAAAATGTTAAGCGCATAATAACAGATGCTTATCTAAGCAGTCAAAAATGTTTCAGAGGGTGGGCACATGGCCCCATACTGTGCATTATCTTAGCCAAAAAAGCTGCCCTGAAAACCCTGTTTACTTGCTGGCTGAATTCCTTCCTCTCTCCCTCCAAAAACACTATATTTCTTAGGTGCCTGTGATGTGTGGGCATTGTGCTGAGGACTGAGAATATAGAGATGAACAAACAATCAGATAGAGTCTCTGCCCTCACTGGGACTCTTTAAAAATAAAAGAGTTAAATAAAATAAAAAGTTTTAAAGTGTCTGTTTCTGGGACTTCCCTGGTGGTCCAGTGGTTGAGACTCCGCGTTCCCAATGCAGGGGGCCCGGGTTCGATCCCTAGTCAGGGAACTAGATCCTGCATGCGGCAACTAAGAGCCCACGTGCTGCAACTAAGACCCGGAGCAGGTCAGACCCAGGTCACCATGCAGTAAATACTAATGCTAAAACAAAGCCATCACACTGCTGAGTAGACAGTGTTATAGTTTAAGTATCTGAAATATGAGGATCTTAAAGAAAGAAAAATCCTGGAAGAAAATATATACGAAGGCAATAAAATATAAATTAAAGTTATTATCGAAGCAGTGGGAGAATAACAATGTGATCAAAGGATCTTTTCTTGGTGTTTCCAATTTGAGATTAATTCACTAATCTCTACGTTGATCTCTAGGTCTGAAAATATTTAGCTCGGTTAATAAATATGGCCCCCTTCCAAATGATGGTAATTTGTGAAATGCTCATTAAGTTGGACACTCTACCCAAAAGGTTAAAAAAAAAAAGGCAAAGCAAAATATCCTTTATTCCTTGCATTTTTCATTATTAGTGATAAATCTGTTTTTAATCCTCCTGTTTTTTATAAAACCAGACGTCAAATACAATATTCCTTTATCCAAATCAAATAAAAATGAAATATCACCCAGGGAAACAATCAGATTAAGAATCAATTGTAACTTTTATGAAAAATATTTTTAAAGAAAGAAAAAAGAAATGGAAGGCTTGTGAAATGAGGTTAAGAAAATTTAAAGGCAAGTCTCACAGTGGCAGGGCACATTAGAAAAGATACAGACATGTGCTTACTCAATGAAGTAGATCATCCCCGTATCAGTGTAGGCCATTTCCCAGTTTTTGGGCAGCGGTTCCAGATTCTCGTCTCTCATCATATAATTTCTAAAGTCCATGGAACTATTTGTTTGGTTGTAACTTGGGACAGTCTTTATCCAATCAGACGACTCAGAATGCCTCTCTCTGTTTTCTGCTATTCCAACAGAACAGCGTGAAAAGTAGATAAAGTTACATTCTCTTCAAACAGCCTTAATTCTAACAAAATGCCAAATATATATTGCAAATTTCCTTGTCTACTATGTCCACATTCTGCTATAACTTTTGAAAAAACAAATAAACACACTGATTTTCTTTTCATTTGCTAAGTGACATTAACCCTGTACAGCACCTCTGATGCTAGTCAGGGAAAGAAGCAAAAAAACAACAATAGAATCAATTCTGTATATACTAAATATAGATCAATCAATATTATACTAAAACAACAGCCACAGCAGCACCTATACAGTCCTTTTATGTGCCAGGCTCTATTTTCAGCACTTTACATATATTAACTCATAATTCTCACAGCAACCCTGTGAGTATATATTATTACTATTGCCATTTTATAGAAGAGGAAACTAAGGCCCAACAAGGTTAATAAGTTAATTTAGTCAAGGTTACGCAGCTAATAAACAGCAAAGCTAGGACTGAATTTAAAGGGTCCATGTTCTTAACTGCTTTATCAAGCTGCCTTGTGCACATTTAACACAGGCCTTTAAAATAATACTAATTTTTAAAAATTAAACTCAATAGATTTACTGTTGTTAAATATAATTCTCTGTTGGTAATATTAAAATCCTTTTAGAGTTCCAAAGTCCACAATGTAAGTAAGAATACTAAAATTTGGTGACTCTCTAGGGAGTTCACAATTCATGCACTTAAAACTTGTTTCTAGAACTTAAAAGATAATATAACTGTAATAACTCCAAACTTTGGGCAATGCTTCAGTATCAGAGACTCTTAGAAGAGGCCTTAGATATCATTATATGTCATTCTTTATAGTACTTCCACTCCAACCATCCTTTATCCAACCAAGTTCTATAATCCACTAATCCTACTACTTACTGCCTTTCACTGTTCCTCACCCCGATCCATGCCCTAGCCATGTCCTCATTGCCCTACTTACCCAACTTAAATTCCATGATCAACCACTATACTCACTCCCTTGTAAATACTCCTGATTCCTTTTTCCCTACTTTACTTCACCATACTTGACTGGCTGAACTATAATTCTACTTAAATCTTACTCTCCACATACTCCTTGCCAGTATATGTAGCTGAACGCAGGCGATATTAACTACTTCACTTTTAACTCATGATCAGTAGCCTCAAGAGGGCATTTAATGATGTATGACAATCACAGGGCATTTCTTTAGTCCATTCGCTCTGACTCTCCTAGATAACGATTTCATACCTTCCTTCTCCTTAAATCTTCTCCTACTTCTGCCTTATCCCTAATCTCATTTGATGACCTTGTTTCCTATTTCACTGAGAAAATAGAAGCAAGCAGAACTTCCACAAATCCCCACCATTATATCTACATAGCAACTGTGCCCATTTTACTCTACCTTCTGTTACAATGGAAGAACTAACTGTGTTTCTAAGCAGATATCTCTATCCCCTCTTGCCTACACACAAGAGGGAGTGTACAAACTGCCTCCCACACACTCTTGGATACACTCCCTTTAAATATTAACAATGAAGAGTCTGGAACACCTGGTTTAACAGCTGTCTTACATGACAAACATAAACTATGGAGCTTACAGATAGGTTTACCTCTAAGGCAACTGCAGTGCTCACTGAAAGGCTCTGCATTAGGAAGTAAAAAAAAGGGCATTTTCTTTTCCTTCAAATTAAGAACATATAAATTCCCATTTGGGGACAGAGTCATGGTTTCTAATCCCAGTCTTAAGCATTTAAAAATGTCAACATAATTTTGTGGGAGAGTAAAGCTGACATCAAAATCAAAAGTCTCTAGGATATGATGACTTCCCTTAACAACTCTACAGAATTAGATATGAATTCACCTAAACCTTTTTAGACCCGTTTTCACCAAAATACACTGGTGTAATTCATTGAGCGTATCTGCGACACAACAATGTGAGACGTTAGGACCATAAAACAGGACTCACGCTCTGGAGGGGGACACAAGCAATGAATATATTAAAACAATAGATAATAGCAAATTTTAATAACTGATAAAGGAAAACAACAGGATACTCTGGGAAAATGATATGGTAATGGATTCTGCAAATTTGAAGATATAATCAAATTTTTTCATTTATTAGTACAATGAAAATTTTTTTTAGCTTCTACTATGTGCTAAACATGGTTTATGGCTCAAGAAATAGCACAATGAACAAAACAAGCAAAAATTCCAACCCTTATGAAGCTTATATTCTAGTGTTTTGAATGGAATTATTATCATAAATAGCACTGAAATCAGTTCTGCTGTGATTCTGTGGTTTCCTATTTATACTCTTAACTAGCAGTATAAGAATCTCCTAAGCCAGGGGTCTCAACCTCCAACCCCCAGGCCTCAGACTGGTACCAGTCCATGGCCTGTTAGGAACCGGGCCACACGGCAGGAGGTGAGTGTCGGGTGAGCGAGCGAAGCTTCATCTGTATTTACAGCCGCTCCCCATCGCTCGCATTACCGCCTGACCTCCGCCTCCTGTCAGATCAGCGGCGGCATTAGATTCTCTTAGGAGCGCGAACCCTACTGTGCACTGCACATGCGGGGGATCTAGGTTGTGCGCTCCTTATGAGAATCCAATGCCTGATGATCTGAGGTGGAGCTGAGGTGGTGATGCTAGCGCTGGGGAGGGGTTGCAAATACAGATTATCATTAGCAGAGAACTTTGACTGCACAGAGACCATAATAAATCAATGTACTTGAATCATCCCGAAACCATCCCCCCACTCCGCCCCAGTCCGTGGAAAAATTGTCTTCCATGAAACCAGTCCCTGGTACCAAAAAGATTGGGGACTGCTGTCCTAAGCAATCACTACATTATTTAGGGGTACCCAAAAGGAGAAGATTCTCCACCACTAAATTTCTGTTGGTTTTGCATTTAATGAAAAATATGACAGTCAAGTTTGGAAATTTTCTTTGAGTGATTCAGAATTTAAACTCAAAATATTGCTAACAAACCTTTCAGATAATATTTATTAGCATACTTCCAAATCTTTGTTTTGGTTGAAGGCTATATCTTAAAACGTCTACATTTTGTTCAAATTCTGTAGCGTAGGACTTAGGCCAACAAGATTCCCATATTCAAGCACCAGAAATGAATCTCAAATCTTTTAGGCAGCAGGGTAATGGCATATTGTATTATTATCAATACTAATGATAGTTTATAATTGATTTATCAAAACTGCCACTAATGATAGTTTATAATTGATTTATCAAAACTGCCACTTGGAGCAACTCACTTCAGCTTACTAGACGGTCAACAGAGATACACTGTTTCACACAAAACCTTAAAAAAAAACCCTGAGAATCCCATCACTTTCTCTGCATGTGCTTTGTGGAAAATTTTACTACTTCCAATTCAGTGTCATATTAAAGTCAACCTTGAGGATCAGCCAGAAGCTGTTCATCTATTGACGAACCTGCATTTCCACTACCGTTAACAGCTTCCTTGTCTTCATCTTCTTCCTCTTCAGGAAGAGAACTGTCCATTCTTTCCATCTTGCTGACAGATGTAGTTCGTTTTCTTTGGGATTCTGTGTCAAACTCATTATCAAAGAGGACCTGATCAACTGGATCTGGCTGGAAAGGGCTGGGTTCTGCTGGAGGCTTGGGAGTTCCATAGAAGTTTCCTGAAGTGGACAAAATAACAGCTGCTGAAAGTGTTGAATGCTGAATTGAGAGTTAGAACAAAATGATCTAGTGTATGTCTCTGCCCTGTTATCTTATACGGAAGTTTTTGAATACCCACCGTTGGCCAAAAGGAGGCCAAAGCACTTTTTCTTGGGAGAGGAGGAGGTAGGAAGACCAGGAAGAACTTATTTCTCAAGTGCCCTAACACTATATACTATCTAACATTATCTAACACTTTTAGACTATTTGTACTAAGGAAGTTGACTTTACGTATGTAGGTTAGTTATTCCTACAGGGCTTGCTTTGCATGAGTTCTATATTAGGGCCTAATTTCTGAATTTAAATGCATCAATGCTCTTGTGTAAGACTAACTGGCATAAAAAGTGGGAGTAAAGGAGGAGAAAACTAATTCAAATAATTTTGTTCTGATATGTAACATAATGAACTATTTTGGTAAAATAAGGAAATATGCAGGCAAAGGATAAAGCTAAGAACCAACCAGTCTGTTCTGAAATGTAGGCTGCTTATGTAAAAGTAATTTTTAAAAAGTTTTTCTGAGCATTTTAATTATATTATTTTATCTGGCAATTTATTGAACAAATAGAGAATTTATTAGCATAACTCAATATTGGCTTACTCTCAGGAAACCAAGAAATACTTTAATATGTTGTCTTGTAAATCAGTAATTTTTGCAGTAAAAATGAATGTCCCAGAATAGAATGAAAACAACTGAATATCTGCTCAGTTTTCCATGTAGTCCCCAATAGGCAGCCACGTACAATGGAAAATGTTCAGTGGGTCTAGCTACATTAAAGGTTTGTGGCTCCTGCTAGTTTTGACCTTATATCAACCACTATGCTGATGTTATAGAAAGATAAACATGGACAGGGAATAAAATACTCATCTTCTTCTCTTATTTTTAAAAACATCTCCAAATTCCTTGGCTCCTAAGGAGGTAATTAAGATGCTCATTCATATACAGTAAATTAATGGGGTATATAATGGATTATTTTTCCAAGATGAAAAAACAACAACAACAACAACAACATAGGTTGTTCACCGCATCAGTGAGGCAAATCTACAAATAACATGGTTTACCTTAAGTCGTGCTTGCTTTGAGGGGGGAAGTATTAAGATAAATTCTTTGGAAATTTGACTTTGGGAGTTAATTGTAATTAAAATACTCAAGACAATGGAATCAAAATAATAAGACTTTTCAACCACATCTTGCCTCTCCCCACTCAACTACTCCCTTGCTTCCAAATCCACGTTTGAAATGGAGTTACTCCTGTCATGCAGATGGATGGAAAACTTCATATTAAAACAGACTAAGAGGATCTCTGCAAACTTTCTGGCCCATAAGTAAAGCAAGGACCAATGAAAAAGCCAGTTCACATTTCTCTGGGACAGAGGGTACAGAAATGCTCCAAACAGAGGTTTGGATGGGGAATAGGATGCTCTAGGATCTCATTTTTTTCCTGCATTATGTCCAATAATCATCCAAGAAATTTGGATGTACCATGAAAAAGTTAAAAGTCCACTTTTACTTTTTTTTTTTTCTTCAGTTTTTCTAAGGACGGTAGTTTTACAGGAAACACTAGAAACACATTTTACTGTGTATTCTTAGTAATTATTATCTGACTCTAGGGTGAAAATTAGAGAAATTCAGGATATTGTGATTGTTATATCCATAATCACTGATAAGAATTTAGAACTTCATAATAAATTCTGGCAGTTTCCTTATTTTTAAAAAATTATTGGCTTAGATTAAAAAAGAAAACTAGCATTGCTTATAAGTAAATTGGATCTATTTTTCTTGAATCGTTGGTAAATATCAAGATTTCAGATATTGGAAGGTTCAGAATTACAAAGTTTGTGAACCTTGACTACAGTTATTCACAGAAAAAGTTTTTCATCTTTTTGAAGCTGTTTTGGAGCTTTTTCTTTTTCTCTTTTTTCTTTTCTGAAGGGTTTTCATTTTTACAATAGAACAGTCAACCATTACATATTTTAAACCTATATAAAATCATATACAATAGTGTTAGAATAGTATTAAAAACTTATTTACTTATTTATTTACACATCCCCAGGTACTAACTTTTGCCAGATTCCTTTCAGGTCTCCCCTTTTTCCCTCTTTAATGACACACATATACAGTCACATATATAATTAAAGTCCTAATTTCCTGTCTCTGTTCTTCCCACTCTCTCCCCGAGTTATCCTTATGTTGGTATATGTCATTTCCCTGCATATTATGTACATCTAGGACATATGTATATGCATACATAACATATAGATACTATTGTTTTAATAAAAGCTTCATGGAGTGTTTATGACATTTCATATCTTTTTTTCTAAACAGTATACTGTCCGTATCCTTTTGTAACCTTCTTTTTATACAACTGTATTTCTAAGACTTATTCCTGTTGATACATGTAGATTCTAGTCACCTAACTGTTATATAATAGTCCATTTTTATGAACAAATTAAAATGTATTTTATTAATTCCTCTACTAAAAGAGAGTTGGTTGCATTCCCTTATTGTTTCAAATGACGCTATAATGACTATTCGGGTACATGTCTGCATATGTACATAGACAAAGGTTTTTCTATAGTAGGCATCCAGAGAGGGAACTGCTAGGTCAGAGTTAGGTGCATCTTTGAATTTACTAGCTATTGCCAAGATGCTCTCCAAAGGGACTGTATCATTATACACTCTCGCCAGCTGTGTATGGGGGTTTCCATTTCCCACAATTATCAGACTTTAAAATTTCTGTCAATCTTATGGGTGTGAAATGGTGGATGACTGTTCATGTTCTTAACAGAAGCAAATGTAGAGGAATATCTTTATGATCTAAGGGCAGAGAACGACTTCTTAAACGAAACTTCAAAGCATAAATCATAAGGAAAACAGTGATAAATCTGATAGACAAAAGTTAAGGATTTCTGTTTAATGAAGAAACACAGGACAAGGTTATTAGGTGACAGAATGGGAGAAAATATCTATATCCAATAAGGGATTAATATCTAAATATCTAAGGAATGTCTACAAACTGGAATGTGATTGAGATCCCACTTTTTAAAAAATGGACAAAGTAAATGAATAGACAATTTGCATTAGTCCAAGAAAACTAACAAGCATATGAAAAGATGCTCAAACTCTCTGACTACCAGAGAAACAAAAATTAAAATGAGATATCACTTCTACAGCCATCAGATTGGCAAAATTATAAAGCTGGATGATGCCAAGTGTTGAGGAGTACGTGGAGTCACTACTATATCTGCTACAGAACCAAATCCCTATGGCACTGCTGATGGGAATAGAGACTGCAGAGCTACCCAAAACTACTTCATCACATTAACTATAGGTATACCTTATAACCCAACAATTGGATACATAGTCCACAGACATTCTCACACAGGTCTGTAAGAAGACGTGTGTGAGGATGTTGCAGATTTATCTGTGGTGATGAGGAGTTGCACGCAATCTGGAAGTCCGTCACTAGGAGAATGGTTAGGTAGTGGATTCACAACATACAGTACTGTGCAGCAGTTAAAAAACAATGAATTACATGCAAATACAGTACAGCAACATGGATGAATCTAAAAAACACAGTAATAAGTGAAAACAGTTAATAACTAATGAGATACATTTAGAACATGGTCCAGATGTAAATAATAAATACATGTACACAAGACACAATACACATTTTGCAAGAACACATGCAAACTAAAACATGCATTAAACACATCAGAATGGTTGCCTGTAAGAGGGAGGTGAATGAGAGCAGGCTATTTGCATAAAAATAAAAAATAAGCGGCTGTCATTTCCTCTGAGAAGTCTCCACTGGCCATCTTATCTAAATAAGATATTCCTATTATTTCCTTTAAATCCCTTGTTTTTGTTTCCTTCATAACATCTCAATTTGGTTATTTTGTTTGTTTTTTGACTGCCTTCCCCACTAAGATATAGGATTTATGAAGGCAGTATCACTTCAATATTGCTCAGCACAGCATCTCTAGCCCCTCTGATAGTGCTTGACACATAGTATGAAAGAAGGATCAAATAAATTAGTAAATGAATGAATGAGTCATGGGAGCTAAGCCCAGAAAGGGTGGCTGGGTCAAACTTAGCAGGCAAAAGGAAATCATTAAAGATTCTGAAGGAGAGAGACATGACCAGAACTGCACTTGAGGAAGACTAGCATAGTAGCAACGAGCAGGGGGGATTGGTGAGAGGGAAGAGACTGGAACAAATGAGATCAACTGCGATAGCCAGCATGAGCTAGTCCAGTGAGCCTGCAATGAGGTGATGAAAGTAAAAAGAAAGGCAGTGCGAAAGCTGCTACAAAGGAAGAAATGACTAGATTTGGTAACACACTAGATGAAAACTGTGAGAAAAAGAAAGAAGTAAATGAAGACTCCCCTGTTTTGAGCTCTTGGTGCAGCTAAAGAGAGAAATTATTCTTTTGGATAGAGCACAAATGCATATTTGGATATGCTGAATTCATGGTTAGATACTTATTGAACACCATCTCTAGGCACTGAAGATAATATTGAGTAAGAAAGACATGATATCTGCTTTCACAGAGCTTGTGAAAAAGGCAGTTATAATAGCTGATAAAGCAATGATGGAAAAGTACAGGGTGCTATGGGAGTGCACAAGCTTGCCAGTGAAGAGTGTTAGATAAAGAAAAAAAAAAAAGATCTTACAAAGAATCATTTAAAAGTTGAAATTGATCTTAAATCAGTACTTCCTAGAATCAAGTGAGTAAAGAGTTATGAAAAGAAAACCAATTTTTCTGTTTTTATTATTTTCCTCCTCAAATCTATATTCTCTTTTCTCCAAGAGAGGCAAGGTATAAATAGATTTTTTGAATTGTACAGTAGTTTTATTTCCAACCACAAACAGAACTCACAAATACTTGTTGAGTTCATATGATGAATGTGAATTACTATGAAATATGCATACTGGCCAGTTTGAATGATTTTAATATACTGTTCACAATCAACTTTATAACATAGAATGTGTTTGCTTATTGTTTAATCCCATTTTAATTAGTAAATTACAAATAGCCTAATCAAAAGAAAAATCTCCCAAAGACTGATAGAAAAAACGTTTAAAAAATGGTATTTTACTGACCAAATTCCCTCTGAAATAATTCCAATCAATCAGATAGTGTTCTGGGTTGCTGTTGTCAATATTTGAGGACATACCATCATACGTTCCACTTTCTAATAATGCTCCGCTCTCTTCCAGTGCTTTGAACTGTTCAACAGAAATGAAATTATAGTCCACCCCTGGTACTTCCCCATCCCTGGGGGCCCTTGTAGTGCCTAAGGAAAAAAAAAAAAAAACAAGAAAAAAATAGGTTGTAAAGTGCTTTTAAACTTATAAAACATTGAGAATAATAGAAAATTCAGTTTATAGAGAACACATGGGAAACAGACTACTGAATATATTGCATCTTCTAGAGTGATGATCAGAGAATTTTAGGCAAATTAACATTCCTAGGTGAAAGTAGGACAATAAATAACGTAGGATGAGTAACTATACTTTAATAAAAGCTACAGATGGCTATGAAATTCAAAATTACAAAGATTAAAATGTTAGTGTCCAAGAAAGCTTAACTTTCCAAGACACAACAGTTAATTCTTCTTTTAAACCTCAATTATTATTACTTAATATTTGAAGGAGAGATAAGTCCACCAAGGATAGGCTTCATTTTCATGTAGCTACCTTACATATCTTTTACTTCCTTACATAAATGTAAACTAACATTCTACTTACTAGAGTTGTAAAGGACAATAAAAAAAGAAAAACAACTTTAAAAAACTCTTACTGAGCTCCATTTAAAAAACTTGAACAAGTATTAATTATGAAATTATTTTAGACTAATGAATAAAGGGCTTAGGGCTTAAGATAGGAATTCACATATTGCTTCTTAGCCATTATTCTCTTCAAGTAATTTCAAAACATTAAGCAGTAAATTGCTTAATGAAATTCACTACAGCAACAGAGCACTAAATTTCTATCTATTAAGGAATTAATGCCAAAGTAAAATGCTTCTTTCAAATCCAAGATATAAATTCAGGTTATGGCAGCATTGCTATATTTTACTGAATTTCACTGAACAAGAATCAATATTTTTTTGAACTGATATTGGAAATATTTCAAATACTAGAGAATACAAAAAAGAGATCCAGGTACTTAGCCTGGAAATAGGGTTGGGATACTGTCTTGCCAAGGATGCCTTCCCAAGCCTATTCCTCTATTTATGCTCCCTATTTCTTAATAGCACTCCAAGCCAGAAACCTGTCAGTCACCTTGGGTTCTTCCCTCTGCTCTACATCCAGTCACCAAATTTGGTTGATTCCATCTCCTAAATACCTGTAGGATTTATATACTTGTCTTCATTCTCACACTCACTTAATTCATATCATTATCTATGGCCTGTATTGTTGGCCTCCCAGGGTCAACCCTTTCTTCTCCCTGGCTACACCCCTTACCCAAACTGCAGCCAGTGACTTTTCTAAAACAATCTTGAGCGAAAAACCTCTAAACCCATCAATGGTTCCCCCGATCCTGGCATAAAATCCAGACTCTACCTCTTCAGCTTCTTTCTTGCCTCACGCCTTTCACATTCTAGGCTTTAGCCATAATAGATTTTTTTTTTCCAATTCTTTTAATCTTTCTTGCACTTGCTTAACTCCAAGGCCTTTGTCCAAGCCATTCTTTTCCTTGGAAGACTTCCTATTCCCTTTCTCTCTTACCTCAGCTAACTCCTACTCATCCTTCAGGTCCTGGCTTAGAAAGCTTCTTTAGAGAACCTTCCTTGATTCCCATCTAGGGTATGGCAATATGCAGGGACTACGTCTACTTGGTTCAGAGCAATAGCCCCAAGTCTTGGCACCATGTAAGAACCACAGTAGGTACTCAATATAGAGAGTTGTCAAATAAATTAAGTGAAATTTTATACAAATGGAATTAGCACAGTGCCTGGCAATATGCTATCATTATTATAAATGAATTCATGGGAAACTATTAATTGCTTTTACTTTTTAGTGGCATTACATTCTATTACATTTTGTAACATGTGAAAAAAATCCACAATGATGATAAAATATTAATGGTGATGATCTCAGAAAATAATGATTAAGCCAACATTCTAAGCAACAAAGACTGTAATCAATGAATTTTTCCCCCTTATTTTTACCCAGCTTTTTATAAAAATGAGCATTTCTTTGTCTTACATCACACAGGATATGAAATTAATTAGGAAAACATAACTTCCCTTTTTCTTAACATTTTTTCATTATCAAATTTTTGTTTCTCATATACTGACTAAAATTACACTGTTAGATTCCCCAAATCAACAGCTTTTAGTTCCATATTAAGTAAAAGTTAACATTAGAAAATAAATTCAGCGATTAAATTTATGATTAGCAGCTGTGATAGATGGAAAAACATGGCCACATATTTTGCACCTCCTCCCATCAAGAGATGGGGCCTGTTGCCTCACCTCTTGTATCTGGACTGGACTATAGCTTGCTTTGAATAATTTAATGTGATGCTGTGCAAGTTCAGGAGTCTAGATTTCCATCTTTGCCTCCTTAGAATAGTCCCACCACCATGTACAGATGTCCAGGCGAGACTACTGAATGATGAGAGAGAGTCCCAACCAACAAACAGCACCAAGGCCCCAGACATATCAGTGAGGCCAGTTTAGCCCTTCCAACCCCAGCTGAGCCACCAGTGACTGCAGCCACATGAGTGGGCCCAGCTGAGCTCAGTCAACTCATGAAATCATGAGAAATAATACATGATGGTTATTTTAAGCCATTATGTTCTAGGGTAGTCTATTATGCAGCAAAGGCTAATTTAAATATTACCTAAATAAACTCTACTACAAAACATAATGACTACATAAAACCCAATTTAAGAGCAAACCATACTATAGATAATACTATTTAAAAAAGCACTGACCCGAGGGGCAGGAGCAACTCTGCGTTTTAGTCTGGGATGATTATTAATGGTACAATTTTGAGCAAGCACTTAATCCCTCTGGGCTTTGTTCTCTTTCTGCAACGTGGCATTGAGCAAGATGGTGTTCATGATTCTTTCCATTAACAGACATAAAATGTTATGTGTGATTCCAACATATATATTTCCAAGACTCACAAAGTAGCTTTAATGTTAATTCTTTTTACAAATGTATTATAAATTTTCACTTCTTCCCCCTCAAAATATGTACTCTCATACACATAAAAAGTGCTCTACCTTCCCCTACCCTACCACATTGCCATCAGCATTCTAGAAAATTTACCTTTCTATCCTCCTGATACTCTATATGTTTAATGTAAAGCTTTGTACATCCCCTCCAGTCAACACTATATTTCTCCTTTTTACATAAAACTTCCTCCAAGTTCTGCTTACTCAGTCTCCAATTCCTCTCCTCTCATTCTCTCGTGGGCCCATTCCAATCAGATCACTGCCCGAACCACTCCCACTGAGACAATTTGTTATGTGCATCAGGAGTCTCCACTTTGCTTAACCCAATGGTCAAGTCTCAGTCCTCACGTTATTTGGCCAATCAACAACCTTTGATATAACTGATCCCTCCCTCCTTCTTGCTTTATTCTGAAATATACAGAAAAGTACATAAAACATATATATGTATAAAGTTTAACAGGTAATAATAAAGCAAACTCATCCAGGTGAAGAAACAGAACATTACCAGGGTGCCAAAAGCCCCCTTGTGTGCCTCCAATCATAAATCTCTCCCTCCCTCCACCCCCAAAGTAACCACCATCTTGATATTTGTGATGATGATTTCCTTTCCTTTTAAAAATGTTTTTACCAACTAAGTAATGCATTTCTGAGCAACACAGCTTAGTGTTGCCTGTTTTGTAACTTCATATGAAGGGAATCATATCATATGCATCCTTTTGTGTCCACATCAATACTTGTTATCAGGTTTTTAAACTTCTGCCAACATGCTAAGTATGTAAAGGCATCTCACTGTGTATTTAATGTGCAGCTGCCTTATGAGATTAAACATTCTTTTTCATATATTTACTAGCCACAGAGATTTCTTCTGTTGTGAAGTGGCTGTTCAAGTCTTTTGCCATTTCTCTACTGGGTTGCCTGCCTTTTTAAAATTGTAGTTCTTTACATTCTGGATACTACATTACTTCATCAAATCTAAGTAATCAACAGCTTCTAAAATGCACCATTATTTTACCCCTAAAAAATAAAAAAAACCTGGCAATTATAATTGAAAGATTTCATGTATTGTAAGATGTATTCCAATTGTAGAGAGGTTAAAATGTGAAATAATTGTGTCAGTATTGAAGCACTGCATCTTTTGCCAGGTATATGTGTTGCAAATGAGGTATTTCTGCTAAAATGTGAAATATGCTTTCTTCAGATAGTGCTTTCTGCAAAATCATGCACCAAAAATAAGAGAAGATTATGGAGAAAATAGGATAGGGTTGATCTCTGAAAACTTATTGCAACTTTGTAAACAGAGTACTTGGTAAAATCAATAACAATCCCAATGAAAAATATTAATACAGTTTAAAAGATATGTTATATTCCTAATAACAAAATACTAGAGTAAATAAAATACTTTGTCTTTAAAAACAATAAGAAAAAAAAGAAATGAAAGGAAAAGGTAGCTTGACAGAAAAGGGTACATGGAGGGTTGAGGCTACTGAATAACGAAGATAAGGCAAAAGGTGCAATCAACAATTTTAAGATAAAGCACAAGTTCAAATTGAGAAAAGAGGCCAAATTGAGGTGAATAGGCATCATACATAGTAGAAACGACATTCAGCTATGTTTGTATATTCTGTGTTTACTTGATGATACAAAACATTAGCTGGGGCAAATGAAATAAGAACCAATACTACCTCGGTTCAGTTGACATCATTCTCCTACCTACTTACCAATCACATATGAACTTACCTGCATTATTGAAACAAATGTTGCGGAACAGACAGTATCTTCTCCCACTCTGTGATTTCTTTTCACTTTTTTTTTGTTTTGTTTTTATAAATGGTCCTTTGATGACAGAAGTTTTTCATTTTAATGTAGTCAAATTTATCAGTCCTTTCCTTTATAGCTAATGGTTTTTGTGTCTTGTTGAAGAAATCCTTTCCAAGGCCATGGAGATATTCCATATTCTTTTTGAAAAGCATAACAGCCTTGCCTTTCACATCTAGTACTTTAATGTACTAAAACATTTTTTTTTTTGGAACTTGATGGGAGGTAGTAGTCCAATTTCCTTGTCTTTCCAAATGTTGTTCAACAAGGTTTATTGAAAAGTCAGTTATTTCCCTCCCTGATCAGCCATGGCACTTCTGTCATGGGAATCTTATATAGAAACACCCATATAAGACTGGGTGTCTATCACTGGGCTTTCTAATACATCCCATTTATCTACTGACCATTCCTGCACCTTTATCACAGTGTTGTAATTATTATACTGCCACAATAAATCTTGAGATATAGCAGAGCAATTCCACTTACCTTGTTTTTTCTATTCATAGCCTTTTTATATAACTTCTGGAATCAGGCTAAAAATGCTGGAATTTTTATGGAATCTATTAATCAATTTTTTTAAATTAATTAATTTATTTATTTATGGCTGTGTTGGGTCTTCATTTCTGTGCTAGGGCTTTCCCTAGTTGTGGCAAGCGGGGGCCACTCTTCATCGCGGTGCGCGGGCCTCTCACTATCGCGGCCTCTCTTGTTGCGGAGCACAGGCTCAGTAATTGTGGCTCACGGGCCCAGTTGCTCCGCGGCATGTGGGATCTTCCCAGACCAGGGCTCGAACCTGTGTCCCCTACATTGGCAGGCAGGTTCTCAACCACTGCGCCACCAGGGAAGCCCTGGAATCTATTAATCAATTTGAGGAGACCTGATATCTTCACCATATTGAGTCTTTAATCCATGAACAAGAAATATCTCTCAATATATTTAGATCTTCCTTAATGTCCCTTAATTTGACCTTATAGAGATCTTTACACTTTATACTTTAGATTAATTTCTAGGTATTTCAAATATTTTTATGCTATACATGATATCTTTTTGTAAATTTTCATTTTCTAATTGTTGATAATATAAAAGAATATAATTGGGGGAGTTTATTTGGCCACTTTATCATGATATAATTTATCTATAATAAAAGTCACTAATTCTAACGGTACAATTCTATGAATTTTGGGAACCATTGCCCCCAAAAGTCTCCTTGTGTCCTTTTGCAGTCTCCCACCCTATGGCAGCCACTGATCTGTCGTCACTATTGTTTTGCCTTTAATAGAATCTCATATAAATGAAATCATACATTAATTTGATTTCAGTAGCGGTTTGTGTCTGGCTTCTTTCATTCTGTAGGACACTTTTGAGATTCATCCAGTTTGTTGTTAAATACCTTTTTATCACTGAGGTGTATTCCACTGTATAGATATACCAAAATTTGATTATGCATTCACCATTGGTGGACATTTGGGTTGTCTCCAGATTTTAGACAGTACTATAAATAAAGCTGCTGTACATTTACAAGTCTTTGGGTAGATTTATATTTAAATTTATGTTGGGTTAATACCTAGGAGTAGAATTGCTGGGTCATATGCTAAGTGTATGTTTAACTTTATAAGGAAAAGTCCCAAAGTAGATGCACTACTTTGCATTCCCACCAACAATATATGAGAAGCTATAGTTGATTTACATTATGGTTTCCATGTAGGAATTCCTTTCTGGAGCTTCTCGGCAAATCTGCTTTTTCTAAATCCCAAGAAAAATCAGTTGATGGGGAAAATGAGGGAACAAAAGATATTACAGTTCTGCTGTGAGAATTAAAGCATAATAATTTGAGATAGAGATGTTACTGGTTTCAACTGAAAGTAAGAGCAGGAAACACTGAAAAGTAGAATCAAATGTTAAAGCTGACATTTGCAGGGACTAGGGCAGAAGCATGGAGGAGAGCAGCAGTCACAATCTACTCAGTCAGTCTTACCTGCAGCTGTTCCCATGCAGCAAGTGTGTGGTCAGGGCTCTGCTGTTAATGGTGGGTTGTTCTTGCAAATATAATGTTAATAAGTTTATATATATTTATACTTTATATAAATCCTGTGAGTGATGTTCCAAAAATATTACAAGTTTTGAAGGCTAGATAAGACCTTAAATTGGCAGTTTCGCTATATGATTCTGTGTAACGTTTTTAACATTGGTTAGGAGATCTGAATGTTACCTGAACACTATCCAACAAAGTTCTCTGGCATTTTCCACCATTTGATATTAGCTGTGAGTTTCAGTGCTTTGTAAATACTTTAAGAGAAGAAATGCAAGAAGTGAATGTTGTTGCAGAACACTTCAAACTGAAATCAGAAACTGGTCTAAAATCTGAAGTAAAAGCAATATAGATTTCAATGGCAAAAACAAAATCAGGGCAAGAAAACAAAATATTTTCATCATTAAAAAAGGAAACAATCCTAGAGAAATAGAAATAAAAACAAAAATAAACAAAGGGACCTAATGAAACTTAAAAGCTTTTGCACAGCAAAGGAAACCATAAACAAGATGAAAAGACAACCCTCAGAATGGGAGAAAATATTTGCAAACAAAGCAACTGACAAAGGATTAATCTCCAAAATATACAAGCAGCTCATGCAGCTCAATATCAAAAAAAACAAACAACCCGATGCAAAAATGGGCAGAAGACCTAAATAGACATTTCTCCAAAGAAGATATACAGATTGCCAACAAACACATGAAAGGATGATCAACATCACTAATCATTAGAGAAATGCAAATCAAAACTACAATGAGGTATCACCTCACACGGGTCAGAATGAACAGCATCAAAAAGTCTACAAACAATAAATTCTGGAGAGGGTGTGGAGAAAAGAGAACCCTCTTACACTGTTGGTGGGAATGTAAATTGATACAGCCACTATGGAGAACAGTATGGAGGTTCCTTAAAAAATTAAAAATAGAACTACCATACGACCCAGCAATCCCACTACTGGGCATATACCCTGAGAAAACCATAATTCAAAAAGAGTCACGTACCACAATGTTCATTGCAGCTCTATTTACAATAGCCAGGGCATGGAAGCAACCTAAATGTCCATCGACAGATGAATGGATAAAGAAGACATGGCACATATATACAATGGAATATTACTCAGCCATAAAAGGAAACAAAATTGAGTTATTTGTAGTGAGGTGGATGGACCTAGAGACTGTCATACAGAGTGAAGTAAGTCAGAAACAGAAAAACAAATACCTCATGCTAACACATATATATGGAATCTAAAAAAAAAAAAAAAGGTTCTGAGGAACCTAGGGGCAGGACAGGAATAAAGACGCAGATGTAGAGAATGGACATGAGGGCATGGAGAGGAAGAAGGGTAAGCTGGGACAAAGTGAGAGAGTGGCATGGACATATATACACTACCATATGTAAAATAGATAGCTAGTGGGAAGCAGCCACATAGCACAGGGAGATCAACTCGGTGCTTTGTGTCCACCTAGAGGGGTGGGATAGGGAGGGTGGGAAGGAGAAGCAAGAAGGAGGAGATATGGGGATATATGTATATGTATAGCTGATTCACTTTGTTATACGGCAGAAACTAACACACTATTCTAAAGCAATTATACTCCAATAAAGATGATAAAAAAAAAAAAGAATAGTTGGGTCATGAACAAAAAAAAAAAAGGAAACAAGCTTATATGAATGACCAATGGCTAACACCCAATCTGAAGATGCTTTTGGACATACTCAACAATTTTGTGAATGTCAATGCAAAATGAAATATATTTTTTTCTATGTCTGAATATTTGTTACCAAAAAAAAATCAAGACCATCAGATAATGCAATTGATACTTTGTGTGCTTTAAATTTTCATTTCAGGAGTTAAAAATTCAAATATTAAGTATGTGTGGTATTACCTTTCAAATTTTTAGATGATTTTTATTTGGCATTTATTTTGTGTTAATGGTCCCTTCCTTTAAGGTTTTCTGTTAGCAAATGGCTGTATCGAGTTGAGATCATTTAAAAGTGTTATTAAAATCTTGTTATATTAGTTTCTAATAATAATAAACCATTTGATTTAATATAGTCATTTTCTCTCTTTAAGTGCTTGGTGCACTCAGGAGAATCCATCCCACACCTCAGTGTTTATAGCCATTATTACTGCTATAATGGTCAAGTGTAGCAGTCATTTGGGTCCCAAGGTACTTGGCTCAGCTGGTACTTCATCACAATCAGCCACAGGTTATACTATGATTAAATTGTGATGCCACTTGTCACGAATTACCAGCAACCTACTTCCCACTGGAAGGAATCTGGCTCTGGGCTCAAGCCCAAGTACACAACCAAAACCAATCCTAAAATCCCTTCTTGGAGGGTCTGTCTCCTGGAACTACTACCAGTACCAATTCTGTATCAGCCAGGGTCCAAATAGGAGCAAGAAACTATATGGTAACTTGAACAAGGACAGCTTAATGTAAAGAATTATCACCTATTTATAAAGAATTAACTAAGAGGGAATAAAAGAGAACTCTAAAGAGTACCATCCTCAAAGAGATGCTCTCAAAGTCTGGGATTCAGATCTTGCTGGAGAAGGTGTGTAGCAGCCCACTAGATGGTAGAGAAGTTTACTGGGTTGCCTTGGGACAGAGCTGGTTCACAATCAGTAGGCTGAGGCTGGTGGGCAGGGAACTGTCTGCTGGAGTACCAATAAAATTCACCAACAAGCTGCCTTGAGTGGTAGGGATGATGTAGGGGGGTGTTTTGGACTTACTAGAAAACCAGCTGGGACACTGGCTAGGCTTGCTAGAAACCCACTGGAAAACCACTTACAAGAGATATTGCTGAAATCTGGGGAGCCTGCTGGGGTCCCCACGGAACTCATCAGGAAACTGGGAGGAATTCAGCTGGTGCATTGGTGGAACTCATGAAGCCACCTATGAGGGTGTTCCTGAACTTGCTGCTGGGACTCCCCCCTCCCCACCCCTGCCCAGGTGCACTACTGAACTTGCCACTGGATAGCTGACTGGTAGAGTGCTGCTAAAACTTACTGAGTATCATTTTGCAGGCAGAAGCAAAAAGAAAAAGACACACTGGAACCAGGAAAAGAAGCCTCTTCTTTCTAGTATCCTTCCTGCACACTCTACTGATGAAGCTTAACATTGTGTCAGGTGGTAAGGGAAAAATGTGACAGTATCATAAGCAGGCAAAAAGAGCAGATCTGAAGCCAAGAGGCAGTGAGTAATAAACAGGCAGACTAGTGTTCTGAGAGATTCTATCATGAACTAGTGTTGGATTTTTGTCAAATGTTTTTTCAGCACCTATTGAGAAGATCATATGGCTTTTCTAGTCTGTTACTATATTAATCTTCAAATGTTATACCAACCTTGCATTCCTCGGACAAATCCCACTTGGTCATAATGTGTTATCCTTTTTCTATATTGCTATATATTGATTTGCTAAAATATTTAAAAGATTTTGAGCCTGTGTTCATGAAAAATTTTGATCTAGTTTTTATCTCACTTTAGAATCAGGATAATGCTCAGATCACAGAGTGAGGCTGGGAACTGTTCTAATTTTCAGAAGAGGTTATGTAGAATTGGCATTATTTCTTCTTTAAATATTTGGAACAATTCACCAGTACCATCTGGGCCTGAAGTTTTCTCTTTGGGAAAGTTACAAACTACAAATTTAATTTCTTTAATAGATAGAGTGCTGTTCAGTTCATCTATTTTTTCTTGAGTGAGCACTGAGAGTTTTTGTCTTCCAAGGAATTTATCCATTTCATCTGAGTTGTTGAGTTTATTGGCATAAAGTTGTTTAGCATATTCCTTATTATCCACTTAACATCTGTAGGATTTTCAGTGATGCCATCTTTCCCATTCTCAACATTGTTGTTTATCACTTTTATTAATCTGAAAGAAGCAGCTTTGGATTTCACGGATTTTTCTCTATCATTTCTCTGTTTTCTACTTTATTGATTTCTGCTCTTATCTTTATTATTTCCTTCCTGCTACTTAATTTGGGTTTACTTTGCTCTTCTTAAGGTACAAACTTAGATCATTGATTGAGATCTTTATTATTTTCTAATATAAGTATTTAATACTATAAATTTTCCTCTAAATACTGCTCTAGCAACATCCCACAAATTGATACGTTGTATTGATATGTGTGATACTTTGTAATTTTCCTTGTGGCTTATTCTTTAACTCACAAGTTAGTTAGAAGTGTGCTATTTAATTTCCAAATATTTGGAGATTTTCCAGATATATTTCTATAAATGATTTCTAATTTAATTCCATTATGATCAGAGAACATATTTTGTACGATTTAAATCCTCTTAAATTTACTGAGTCTTGTTTTATGGTCCAGAATATGGTCTATATTTGTAAATGTTCCACGTGCACTAGAAAAGAATGTATATCCTTGTGTTATTGGGTAGTATACTCTAACAAATAACAATTAGGTCAAGTTGGTTGAAAGTGTTATTTGTGTAATAACCTTGTTGATATTTTGCTTACTTTTTCTAAAGTGGGTATTGAAATCTTGAACTATAATTATGAAGTTTTTTCTATTTTCCTTTTAGTTCTCATTCTGGTATCATTTCCATTCCATCTGAAGAATTTCCTTTACTATTTCTCATAGTACAAGTCTGCTAGTGAAAAACTCCCTCATCCTTTTTTGTCTCAAAAATTTCTTTATTTCTCTTTATTTTTAAGGGTATTTTTACTTTATATAGATTGGCATTTTTTCTTTCCAGCATCTTAAAGATGACATTTGACTGACTTCCAGTTTGTACTGTTTCTGTTGATAAGTCTGCAGTCATTCTATATTCCCCTGCATGTACCTCTTTTTCTGTCTGCCTTTCACATTTTCTCTTTATCACTGGTTTTCAGCAATTAGATTATTATTGATCTTTTTTTTTTTTTTAATGTTTCTTCTGCTTGGGGTTTGTTGAGGTTCTTTGATCTATGGGTTTATAGTTTTCATTGAATTTGCAAATATTTCAGCCACTGTTTCTTCAAATATTGTTTCTGCTTCCCCCACTTTGGCTTGATAGTGTGCCATAGGTCAATATGAGCAGATCACAGTCCTGTTCTGCTTATAATCCGATGTCTGAAAACAGCTGTTATAGATATCTTGCCCAATTTCTGGTTGTTTATGATAAGACGGTAAATCCAGTACCAGTTAGTCCTTCATTGCAAAGGTAGAAGTCTCTCTGTTTCTCTCACTATTTGGTTGCTTTTAAAAAGTTCACTGTTTTACTCTTTTTCCTCTCCATGTTTGTTTGATTAGTTTATATTGCTAAGTCTTCAAGTTCACTGATCTTTTTTTTTTTTTTTTTAAAACAGTATATTATGACAAACTGATAGTTTTGAAGAAGGGAGTGCTTTTTTTTTAATTTTATTTATTTATTTATTTATTTATTTATTTATGGCTGTGTTGGGTCTTTGTTTCTGTGTGAGGGCTTTCTCTAGTTGTGGTAAGTGGGGGCCACTCTTCATCGCGGTGCACGGGCCTCTCATTATCGCGGCCTCTCTTTGTTGCGGAGCACAGGCTCCAGAAGCGCAGGCTCAGTAGCTGTGGCTCACGGGCCCAGTTGCTCCACGGCATGTGGGATCTTCCCAGACCAGGGCTCGAATCCGTGTCCCCTGCATTGGCAGGCAGATTCTCAACCACTGTGCCACCAGGGAAGCCCAAGTTCACTGATCTTTTCTTTTGCAGTTCCTAATCTGCTGTTAAGCCCATCCAGTGAATTTTTGAAGTTCCATTTAGTTCTTTTTAAAAGTATACATCTTGTTTTCTCTTTATTCTGTTCATATTGTCCTTTAAATCCTTGAGCATATTTATGATAACTTTAAAATTCTTGGTATGGTCATTATCTGTGTCTTTTCTGTTTTTTTTTATTATTATTATTCTTTTTTTTAATCAGTTCACTTTTCTTTTGATTATGGGTCACATTTCCTTGTTTTTTTGTATGCCTAGTACTCTTCTATTAGACACTGGACATTGTGAATATTATGTTATTCAGTGTCTAGATTTTGTTGACTTCCTTTAAAGAGTGTGGATTATTCCCTTTTCCCCCCTCCCTCCTTTCCTTTATTTTTACTAACAGTTAAGTTACATGCATATTCACTTGATCCTTTTGGGACTTTTTAAATTTAACTTTGTTAAAATGGGCCTCAAGGAGCTTAACCTATGGTCATTTTAACCCTACTAGTAAGCCATGACCCTTACGGGGTCTCTCCACTCAGTCTGGTTAGAACTCAAATTTCTCTTGGCCCTGTGTAAGCTCTGGTATTGTTAATCTTACAGCTCACAGAGAGTTCTTTGCCCTGCTATGTGAAGTCTCATCCTACACATTCTCAGCTTAGTATTCAGCAATACACCCAAGGAGGCACCTATGCAGTTTGCCTGAACTCCTTTTCTTCATAGTTCTTTCCTCTCTGACACCCTGTCTTGCAAATTCCAAACACCTCAGACTTCTTGAACTCATATTTCTGTCCCCTCAACTCAGAGTCTGCTAAACTCTGCCTGGGCTCTTCCTTACTGTGCTGTAGCCTCGAAAGTACCTCCAGGAAGAAAGCTGAGGAAATTACAGGACTCCTCTGTGTGCAGTCTCCTTTCCTCTTCTCTTAGGGATCACAGTTGTGTTTTATCTATAGTGCAATGTCTGACAACAGTAGAAGTCTCTCTTTCTCTCTTATTAATTTTGTTGTTTAAATTGTCTCAGATTTTGTCAGTGGGCACCCCATCTAGGTGGCTTTTTTTTCTTTATGTTCTTCTGATATGTCCCCCAAATTTTTTAAGCATACTTTCTGATACAATTGGATATTCCAAGCTCACCTTGTACTTTCCTTGCCCCAGACGGGAAATCAGAATTTTCTCCAGGAAGATCTGGTATCTTTTTTTTTTAATTTCTTTTTTTATAATTAATTTATTTTTATTATTTATTTATTTATTTTTGGCTGCGTTGGATCTTTGTTGCTGTGCATGGGCTTTCTCTAGTTGTGGCGAGCGGGGGCTACTCTTTGTTGTGTTGTGCAGGCTTCTCATTGTGGTGGCTTGTCTTGTTGCAGAGCACGGGCTCTAGGCACGTGGGCTTCGGTAGTTGTGGCTCGCAGGCTCTAGAGCGCAGGCTCAGTAGTTGTGGCACATGGGCTCAGCTGTTCCGCGGCATGTGGGATCTTCCCAGACAAGGGCTTGAACCCGTGTCCCCTGCATTGGCTGGCAGATTCTTAACCACTGGACCACCAGGGAAGTCCCAATCTGGCATCTTTTAGTAAAGAATTACATTTAGAGACCAGATGTGACCATTCAGTTTGCTAACTGCTACTGATGCATCAGGGCTTCTAGATTCTTGGATGTGTTTTGGGCAGTTCAATTTTAAGTTAGGGGTTCCTGTTAGGATCTGAAACAGCTGTAGCTGTTTGTAACCTATGAATTAAAACAAATAAATTGTAGAGCTCCTTTCTAAGGCAAAACCTCACACTGGGGAGAAACTGCAAAACTAGGACAGTAGAAGTAAGTTAAAAAGAAGATCAAGTAAAAGTGGCAGAGGGCAGCAAAAAGTACAAGTACATATGTTTATTACCTTGCTTTAACAAGGAAGGAGGGAGCTCTAGAGTTATGAAACTAAAAATGCTACCCTGAGACACCCCATGCAGGCAAAATACCAAGTTCCTTATAAAGGGATAAAAATCAGATTGATAAAAATCAGATTTTTTTAAGAGCAATGTTTTATGCCAGAAAACAATTAGATAATTAAGATAGTCTGGGAAAGAAATTACGAGCCAAAAATTTCATATCCATCCAAACAAACTTTAAAGTATAAAGGCCACAGAGAAACTGCTATAATGATCCTGTGAACCTTTCATGGAAATCTAGTAGACAACAAGCTTTAGACAACCAGAATTATTGAAGAAACAACAACATAAGGGTTGGTAGCATGATTAAATATGTATCTACCCAAAGAACGGAGAATAAATGATGATTATAAAGGGGAGAGTACAGTACATAATGGTTGCTTGCATTGCCAATATAGATACAGATCAAGCATCAAAAAACGGTCAGAATGAGGAAAGCATATGCAAAGCAGAATGAGCTTGCTGATTACCTTATATTCGTTGCGAATAAAAAGATATTACTTCAAGTCAGATGATGGGAGAGGGAGAGGTAAGGAGGAAGAAGAAATGACTAGATAATTTTAATATTACTCATAGTAGGAACAAAAAAAAAAAGGGATGAGAAACAAAGAGTATTATATAAAGGTACAGAGATAACCAGTAGAATAAAGATACAAATCTTCCTAAAAAGAGAGCTCAAATAAAATAGACTACATAGTGAAAGGCTTTTTATATAAAATACTTGTATATGGGTAAAATAGAAAAACATGACAAAACTGGGACTAAAGATATCAATCACATCAATAAAGTTTCACATTGACTACAAAATAGAAAAACATGACAAAACTGAGACTAAAGATATCGATCAAATCAAATATAGTTTCACACTGGCTACAAAGTTCAACACTATTTGTAAAACAAAGAGATTCAGAAAGATAAAAGAATAAAAAGATGGACAAAGATTTATCAGGCAAATGCAAAGAAAAGAAGGCAGGAATTGCAATTCTGAAATCTGACAAGGTAGATTTATGGGAGGAAATCATAGATAATTAGTCAGATTTTAAAACAAAATATTTTATGCCATGTTAAGGAGTCTAGACTTGTAGTCAACAGGACTTTTTGAAGGATAAACTACAAATGGACAAGAATCAGACTTGCACTTTAAAGATGGACTAGGGCTTCCCTGGTGGCGCAGTGGTTGAGAATCTGCCTGCCGGTGCAGCGGACACGGGTTCGAGCCCTGGTCTGGGAGGATCCCACGTGCCGCGGAGCGGCTGGACCCGTGAGCCGCAATTACTGAGCCTGCGCGTCTGGAGCCTGTGCTCCGCAACAAGAGAGGCCGCGATAGTGAGGGGCCTGCGCACCGCGATGAGGAGTGGCCCCTGCTTGCCGCAACTGGAGAAAGCCCTCGCACAGAAACGAAGACCCAACACAGCCATAAATTAATTAATTAATTAAAAAAAAAAAAAAAAAGCTGGACTAGACTGAGGTGACACTGGAGTCAGGGGATACAGTTAGAATGGGGCAAGGGGCCACACACTGCTTGAGTACCTACTCTAGACCAAGTGGTTTACATTTATGTTCTCACTTTAATTCTAATAATGATATCAGGTGAGCCTTATGATTCCCATTTTATACATGGAGATTCTGAAGCTTAGGAAGATTAAGTAACCTGCCCAAGTAAATCAACTAGTAAAACGCCAGAATCAAGATTTTGAAGTCAGTTTTACTTAGCTCTTTGCAACTACATAATGCTATTTGTTGTTGCTGTGGTTGTTTTTTAAAATCCAAGTAAGAAAGAGTGAGGGTCTATGGTAGTGCAGAGAGAGAGGTATTTAAGAAGCATAATTAGGAGAGTTTGGTGATGAACTGGACATTGTGTGAGATTAAATAACAAGAAAAAGAAATCAAGAATTCCAGAGGCCTTATAAAAGCAAGTATCCACAAGGAATTACAAATATACTGAAAAGTAAAACAAACCAGAATGCCCTTTTATTCCCTTTTATTGTTTACTGCTTTTATTCTTCCCCAGACCTACACTAGTTAAACCAAGCATACATGATTTGTTATGTGTTAAAAAAAACAATAAAAAGCCAAAACTATCATTACAACAACAATCAGGTCCTATGAAAACTATTAAGACTAGAAGAGATACACCAACATCTAGATAAAAATTCAAAATGGATTACCACAAAGGTGGCACTGCATGCTTCCTCCTTTTTTCCTTTGGGGAAGAGGCAGATTTTAAAATTAGTAGTATCCTAATAATTAATAAAAAATATTTGTTCTCAGTGTACAGGCATTGAGAGCAAAATAGTCTTCTTACTGCATAGGCTTTAGAAATTGATTTATAGGAAAAACATCTAGTTAGCAACATGTACATTTATATTCTTAAAATTTTAAAGTCTAATGACTTTTTAAAAAGTCAAAATATAGAATCTTCTAGTTTTTCTATTTTTAAAACAAAACACTTGAAAGTCCGCTGAAAATTTTTCTCTTTATCCAATTTTTGTTTCATTCCAATGCCCCAACTTAGTCTCCACAGTTTCATATGATACTCTACTGAATTATCTCTAGACGTTTGATTAGTTAAATAAAGATATTTTGGCTGCATTTCTTTTATTCCATCTCATACTTACATGGAATAGTTCTCAAATAGAGATTATCTCTAATCACTTGCTGCAGTTTGTGGTCAACTGATCCTTTCTGAAACTGAAGACTCAGGTAATGTCGCAAATCTTTATTAATGACTTTGCCTACAAAAAAACCACACAAGACAAAACACATAACTGTTAGGTCTCCAGTTAAATATCAATGCTAGTTAATGAATACCCTTAAAACATTTAGCCATAAATAGAAAAAAGAAATCAGAATATTTTATCCAAAACAAGATAACTGTATCAAACTATTATAGGTACTATAATTAAAATACACAACTTTAATACACAATGTAGGCATAATTTTACATGGAAGGAGAGGGAGGATGTATAAGTCACAGAACATGACAAATATCCAAGGTAATTTCATTCAGTCCCATGACTTTAAATACGATCTATACCCTGGTAAGTGCCAAATTCTTATCACGTCTCTATCCCTGACCTATCTCCACCAGGCTCCAAACTCATCAAACTCTCTATATATTGCAGATATATTTGGAAGTCAAATAAGCACCTCAAATTTCAGATGACCAAAACAGAACTCTTAATTCTATCCTCTCCCATTATTTTCCTCTCCTCTAGTTTTTCCTGTCTTAGAAAATTACCACCACCAATCCAATAGAACAAACCCCAAACCTAGAAGTCATCCTGAATTTCTCCTTCTTACTCCTATCCCTCAACGCCATTTATTAGCAACTTTTGTCAGTTCTACCTCCAAAACATATCCCATAACTGCCCACTTCCCTCCATTTCCACTGCCACCATCTAAGCTAAGCCACCATCATTTCTCACCTGGAATTCTGTAACAGCCTTCTAATTGGTTTCCCTGCATCCATTCTTGGCTCCTTCCTGCTCCCACCATTCACAAAGAAGCCAGAATGAGATTTTTAAACATAAATCAGATAATCACTACTCTGTTTAGAGCCACAAATGACTTCTTGCTGCTCTTGGAATATAATTCAAACTTCTAAACAGGGCTTAGAAAGCCCTACATGTTTCAGCTCTGGCCATCTCTGACCCAAACTCACTCACCCTTCACCCTCTCAAACTATGTTCCACCCATACTGGCCATCTTTCTCATCTCTAACAGGCCAAATGGGTCCTACTCAGAACCTTCTGCCAACACTAGATTGAACAGGCATTTTCTGTCCACTTGCTTGACTTCTAGATACAATGTGAATAAATAGGAGTGAAAGGTTTTTTTTTTCTTATTTGTGGGGAAAATGGGAGATTAAAAAGAGGGATATTAGGGGTCTCAAAGAAATATTAAGCAGAAAAATAGAGGACTGCAGAAATCTGATCGCAGTGAATTTATAATAAGGGTTGAGCTTAAAATAAACATCAAAGCAATCCAAACACTTTTCATTAGACAAGATTTCAGATAATTAGAAAAGAGCAATGCTAAATCAAAATAGATTATCTTATTGAATAAGAAATGACTAGTTGATTAAAATATACTCTTTATTTTATTTGGAACAGCATAGTTATGACCAGATTAGATAAATCAAAGGTTACTACAGATCAGTTCATTCTTTTAACTATTATTCTGTAACACAGCATTTCTAATCCCTTCTTTTGGTCTTTTCTCACATATATAAATAAACATAACCTATATGAGAGAGTATTAAAATAAGCAGGAAATCAGAGTGCGTCTAAAGTTTAGAGATAACATTCAGATCCTAAACTAATAAACATAAACCAAAAAGTCCCTGTTTTGCATTGTCAAAAATAGATGCTGAGGAAGGGGAGAACCCTGTGATCAAAGAAGAAAACCTGAAAGATATTTACAGGAATAACACAGAACAATGTGTGGTCCCAGAGGCTGATTCTGCCAGGCATTTCGGGGCCCCACCAACCCAACTCCAATTTAAATGGAATCATATTATTTCATTTTTTATTTATATTATGGAACTTGTTCATTGCTGGGCAAAAGAAAAACCCAATTCATAATCAATACTGTACAGTCTCATTGCTTAGTGAACAAAATCATACCCAATAATGAGTTCATTAAGTATTTTAAAAATTAGATAAGGAGTGTTTCAAATGCACTGTAATAATCAGTATACAAAAGCTTTTGTGGACTGTTACATAGGTGCTTCAAAGTATTAAGTGATGCTTGCAGAAGTTTGGTTAGGGTTTTTGACTAGACAGAGAATGCATCTTTTTCTATTTGAAATAAGTTATATAGGCTCCATTATCTAAAAACCTGCTATCCAATGTATTTTCAAAAACAGATTTAATCTGGATAAAGGCTAATGCCTGTTTTATTAAAGAAGACAATCTAAATCAATACTTTTTTAATTCAAGGTTTGTCAAATTTTTTAATTTGAAGCTTTACTATAAAATATGGCATAACTCACAGAGATAACTATACAATGCTAAAAACCCACACTGGATTTTAATGTATAAAAACAAGACAAAGCCATAATAAAAATCATAGATCACAGATTACCACGAGGGGCTCTTTTAAGGGAAAATGAAGGTAAACAACTCAATTCCTGTTTCAAGGGCCCGCGAGACCTTAAGACAGAGAATCATTAAAGCGGAAAGAATTAGATTTAAAGAATAACACCTAGATTTATCAGGACGGGAACTGCACTCTATCTTCACCCTCAACTTCTATGGGGATTCTGGATGCAATGCTGAGATGAACAGTTGCAAAGAAGAGGGTGAAGTACAATTTCATAAATGGGATATTTTATTTAAACTGTGCAACTATTCAAAGAAATCATCACACTTTTCTGAGGTTCGGGACAAAATATTACAAATATCAAAGAAATGTCAACTATAAAAGATTAACAAATTATATGGATTGGCATTCTTTAAGATTAATAATAATTAATAACAGAATATATTGGATATAGCAGTCATCATGGACTTCCTTGCTTCAAGAAACCAAGAACAACTTTCGTAAGGGGACAGAATATGCTTTCCACTTCGATGTGGTTCCAGGGAATTTATTAAAAAAAAAAAAAAAGTACAAATATCCTGAATAGGGAGATGGCTGTGGAATTACCAGAAGGCCAACAGAAACATTAGCTCACAGAGACACCGCTGAGATTATCTATATTATTGAATTGTATATGAACTTCCGGCTTTTGTTTAAGGAGAGTTTCACAGAAACTTGACATTTCAAGAGTATGAAAACATCTACTTGGGGTTAATGCAGTTGTTAAACAAATAAGAAAAAAGATTCTGGGGTCTGGGCAAGATGGCGGAAGAGTAAGACGCGGAGATCACCTTCCTTCCCACAGATACAGTAGAAATACATCTACACGTGGAACTGCTCCTACAGAACACCCACTGAACGCTGGCAGAAGACGTCAGACCTCCCAAAAGGCAAGAAAATCCCCACGTACTTGGGTAGGGCAAAAGAAAAAAGAAATAACAGAGACAAAAGAATAGAGATGGGACCTGCACCAGTGGGAGGGAGCTGTGAAGGAGGAAAGGTTTCCACACACTAGGAAGCCCCTTCGCGGGCAGAGACTGCGGGTGGCAGAGGGGGGAAGCTTCAGAGCCACGGAGAAGAGCGCAGCCACGGGGGTGCGGAGGGCAAAGAGGAGAGATTCCCTCACAGAGGATCGGCGCCGAGCAGCACTCACCAGCCCAAGAGGCTTGTCTGCTCACCCGCTGGGGCGGGCGGGGGCTGGTAGCTGAGGCTCGGGCTTCGGTCGGATCGCAGGGAGAGGACTGGGGTTGGCGGCGTGAACACAGCCTGAAGGGGCTAGCGCACCACAGCTAGCCGGGAGGGAGCCCGAGAAAAAGTCTGCAGCTGCCAAAGAGGCAAGAGACTTTTTCTTGCCTCTTTCTTTCGCGGCGCGCAAGGAGAGGGGATTCAGAGCGCCGCTTAAACGAACTCCAGAGACGGGCGCGAGCCGCGGCGATCAGCGCGGACCCCAGAGACGGGCGCGAGCCGCGGTTATCAGCGCGGACCCCAAAGACGGGCATGAGACGCTAAGGCTGCTGCTGCCGCCACCAAAAAGCCTGTGTGCGAGCACAGGTCACTCTCCACACCGCCCCTCCCGGGAGCCAGTGCAGCCCGCCACGGCCAGGGTCCCGTGATCCGGGGACAACTTCCCCGGGAGAACGCACGGCGCGCCTCAGGCTGCTGCAACGTCACGCCGGCTTCTGCCGCCGCAGGCTCGCCCTGCCGGCTCCGAACCGCTCCCTCCCCCCGGCCTGACTGAGCCAGAGCCCCCGAATCAGCTGCTCCTTTAAACCTGTTCTGTCTGGGCAGGGAACAGACGCCCTCAGGCGACCTACATGCAGAGGCGGGTCCAAATCCAAAGCTGAACCCCGGGAGCTGTACGAACAAAGAAGAGAAAGGGAAATCTCTCCCAGCAGCCTCAGAAGCAGCGGATTAAAGCTCCACAAACAACTTGATGTGCCTGCATCTGTTGAATACCTGAATAGACAACGAATCATCCCAAATTTAGGAGGTGGACTTTGGGAGCAGGATATATTAATTTTCCCCCTTTTCCTTTTTTTGTGAGTGTATATGTGTATGCTTCTGGGTGAGAGTTTGTCTGTATAGCTTTGCTCTCACCGTTAATCCTAGGGTTAGGTCCGTCCGTTTTTTTCTTTTTTTTTTTACTTAAACAAATTTTTTTCCCCTAATAAATGTTTTCTTAATAATTTTTTCCTTATTTTCTATTTTTAAAAAATTTAAAAAATTTTTTAATAAGTTTTTTCATATTTTTTATTTTAAAAAATTAAAAAAAATTTTTTAAATAATTTTTTTCTTATTTTTTATTATAAAAAATTAATAAATCTATTTTTAAAAATTAAAAAATTTTTTTCTTAATAAATTTATTCTTAATAATTTTTTTCTTATTTTTTATTATAATAGCTTTATTTTATTTTATTTTATCCTCTTTCTTTCTTTCTTTCTTTCTATTTCTTCTCCCTTTTATTCTGAGCTGTGTTGATGAAAGGCTCTTGGTGCTCCAGCCAGGCATCAGGGCTGTGCCTCTGAGGTGGGAGAGCCAACTTCAGGACACTGGTCCACAAGAGACCTCCCAGCTCCACGTAATATCAAATGGCGAAAATCTCTCAGAGATCTATCTCAACATCAAGACCCAGCTTCACTCAACGACCAGCAAGCTACAGTGCTGGACACCCTATGCCAAACAACTAGCAAGACAGGAACACAGCCCCCTCCATTAACAGAGAGGCTGCCTAAAATCATAATAAGGCCACAGACACCCCAAAACACACCACCAGACGTGGACATGCCCACCAGAAAGACAAGATCCACCTTCATCCACCAGAACACAGGCACTAGTCCCCTCCACCAGAAAGCCTACACAACCCACAGAACCAACCTTAGCCACTGGGGACAGATACCAAAAACAACGGGAACTACGAACCTGCAGCCTGTGAACAGGAGACCCCAAACACAGTAAGATAAGCAAAATGAGAAGACAAAAAAACACACAGCAGGTGAAGGAGCAGGGTCAAAACACACCAGACCTAACAAATGAAGAGGAAATAGGCAGTCTACCTGAAAAAGAATTCAGAATAATGATAGTAAAGATGATCCAAAATCTTGGAAATAGAATAGACAAAATGCAAGAAACATTTAACAAGGATGTAGAAGAACTAAAGAGGAACGAAGCAACGATGAAAAACACAATAAATGAAATTAAAAATACTCTAGACGGGATCAATAGCAGAATAACTGAGGCAGAAGAACGGATAAGTGACCTGGAAGATAAAATAGTGGAAATAACTACTGCAGACCAGAACAAAGAAAAAAGAATGAAAAGAACTGAGGACAGTCTCAGAGACCTCTGGGACAACATTAAATGCACCAACATTCGAATCATAGGGGTCCCAGAAGAAGAAGAGAAAAAGAAAGGGACTGAGAAAATATTTGAAGAGATTATAGTTGAAAACTTCCCTAATATGGGAAAGGAAATAGTCAATCAAGTCCTGGAAGCACAGAGAGTCCCATACAGGATAAATCCAAGGAGAAACACACCAAGACACATATTAATCAAACTATCAAAAATTAAATATAAAGAAAACATATTAAAAGCAGCAACGGAAAAACAACAAATAACACACAAGGGAATCCCCATAAGGTTAACAGCTGATCTTTCAGCAGAAACTCTGCAAGCCAGAAGGGAGTGGCAGGATATACTTGAAGTGATGAAGGAGAAAAACCTACAACCAAGGTTACTCTACCCAGCAAGGATCTCATTCAGATTTGATGGAGAAATTAAAACCTTTACAGACAAGCAAAAGCTGAGAGAGTTCAGCACCACCAAACCAGCTTTACAACAAATGCTAAAGGAACTTCTCTAGGCAAGAAACACAAGAGAAGGAAAACACCTACAATAACAAACCCAAAACATTTAAGAAAATGGGAATAGGAAAATACATATTGATAATTACCTTAAATGTAAATGGATTAAATGCTCCCACCAAAAGACACAGACTGGCTGAATGGATACAAAAACAAGACCCATATATATGCTGTCTACAAGAGACCCACTTCAGACCTAGAGACACATACAGACTGAAAGTGAGGGGATGGAAAAAGATATTCCATGCAAATGGAAATCAAAAGAAAGCTGGAGTAGCAATTCTCATATCAGACAAAATAGACTTTAAAATAAAGACAATTACAAGAGACAAAGATGGACACTATATAATGATCAAGGGATCGATCCAAGAGGAAGGTATAACAATTGTAAATATTTATGCACCCAACATAGGAGCACCTCAATACATAAGGCAAATACTAACAGCCATAAAAGGGGAAATCGACAGTAACACAATCATAGTAGGGGACTTTAACACCCCACTTTCACCAATGGACAGATCATCCAAAATGAAAATAAATAAGGAAACACAAGCTTTAAATGATACATTAAACAAGATGGACTTAATTGATATTTATAGGACATTCCACCCAAAAACAACAGAATACACATTTTTCTCAAGTGCTCATGGAACATTCTCCAGGATAGATCATATCTTGGGTCACAAATCAAGCCTTGGTAAATTTAAAAAAATTGAAATTGTATCAAGTATCTTTTCCGACCACAACGCTATGAGACTAGATATCAATTACAGGAAAAGATCTGTAAAAAATACAAACACATGGAGGCTACACAATACACTACTTAATAACGAAGTGATCACTGAAGAAATCAAAGGGGAAATCAAAAAATACCTAGAAACAAATGATAATGGAGACACGATGACCCAAAACCTATGGGATGCAGCAAAAGCAGTTCTAAGAGAGAAGTTTATAGCAATACAAGCCTACATCAAGAAACAGGACACATCTCGAATAAACAACCTAACCTTGCACCTAAAGCAATTAGAGAAAGAAGAACAAAAAAACCCCAAAGCTAGCAGAAGGAAAGAAATCATAAAGATCAGATCAGAAATAAATGAAAAAGAAATGAAGGAAACAATAGCAAAAATCAATGAAACTAAAAGCTGGTTCTTTGAGAAGATAAACAAAATTGATAAACCATTAGCCAGACTCATCAAGAGAAAAAGGGAGAAGACTCAAATCAATAGAATTAGAAATGAAAAAGGAGAAGTAACCACTGACACTGCAGAAATACAAACGATCATGAGAGATTACTACAAGCAACTCTATGCCTATAAAATGGACAACCTGGAAGAAATGGACAGATTCTTAGAAATGCACAACCTGCCGAGACTGAACCAGGAAGAAATAGAAAATATGAACAGACCAATCACAAGCACTGAAATTGAAACTGTGATTAAAAATCTTCCAACACACAAAAGCCCAGGACCAGATGGCTTCACAGGCGAATTCTATCAAACATTTAGAGAAGAGCTAACACCTATCCTTCTCAAACTCTTCCAAAATATTGCAGAGGGAGGAACACTCCCCAACTCATTCTACGAGGCCACCATCACCCTGATACCAAAACCAGACAAAGATGTCACAAAGAAAGAAAACTATAGGCCAATATCACTGATGAACATAGATGCAAAAATCCTCACCAAAATACTAGCAAACAGAATCCAACAGCACATTAAAAGGATTATACACCATGATCAAGTGGGGTTTATTCCAGGAATGCAAGGATTCTTCAATATACGCAAATCAATCAACGTAATACATCATATTAACAAATTGAAGGAGAAAAACCATATGATCATCTCAATAGATGCAGAGAAAGCTTTCGACAAAATTTAACACCCATTTATGATAAAAGCCCTGCAGAAAGTAGGCATAGAGGGAACTTTCCTCAACATAATAAAGGCCATATATGACAAACCCACAGCCAACATTGTCCTCAGTGGTGAAAAACTGAAACCATTTCCACTAAGATCAGGAACAAGACAAGGTTGCCCACTCTTACCACTATTATTCAACATAGTTTTGGAAGTGTTAGCCACAGCAATCAGAGAAGAAAAAGAAATAAAAGGAATCCAAATCGGAAAAGAAGAAGTAAAGCTGTCACTGTTTGCAGATGACATGATACTATACATAGAGAATCCTAAAGATGCTACCAGAAAACTACTAGAGCTAATCAATGAATTTGGTAAAGTAGCAGGATACAAAATTAATGCACAGAAATCTCTTGCATTCCTATATACTAATGATGAAAAATCTGAAAGTGAAATTAAGAAAACACTCCTGTTTACCATTGCAACAAAAAGAATAAAATACCTAGGAATAAACCTACCTAAGGAGACAAAAGACCTGAATGCAGAAAATTATAGGACACTGATGAAAGAAATTAAAGATGATACAAATAGATGGAGAGATATACCATATTCTTGGATTGGAAGAATCAACATTGTGAAAATGACTCTGCTACCCAAAGCAATCTACAGATTCAATGCAATCCCTATCAAACTACCACTGGCATTTTTCACAGAACTAGAACAAAAAATTTCACAATTTGTATGGAAACACAAAAGACCCCGAATAGCCAAAGCAATCTTGAGAACGAAAAATGGAGCTGGAGGAATCAGGCTCCCTGACTTCAGACTATATTACAAAGCTACAGTAATCAAGACAGTTTGGTACTGGCACAAAAACAGAAATATAGATCAATGGAACAGGATAGAAAGCCCAGAGATAAGCCCACGCACATATGGTCACCTTATCTTTGATAAAGGAGGCAAGCATATACAGTGGAGAAAAGACAGCCTCTTCAATAAGTGGTGCTGGGAAAATTGGACAGGTACATGTAAAAGTATGAAATTAGAACACTCCCTGACACCATACACAAAAATAAACTCAAAATGGATTAAAGACCTAAGTGTAAGGCCAGACACTATCAAACTCTTAGAGGAAAACATAGGCAGAACACTCTATGACATAAATCACAGCAAGATCCTTTTTGACCCAGCTCCTAGAGAAATGGAAATAAAAATACAAATAAACAAATGGGACCTAATGAAACTTAAAAGCTTTTGCACAGCAAAGGAAACCATAAACAAGACCAAAAGACAACACTCAGAATGGGAGAAAATATTTGCAAATGAAGCAACGGACAAAGGATTAATATCCAAGATTTACAAGCAGCTCATGCAGCTCAATAACAAAAAAACAAACAACCCAATCCAAAAATGGGCAGAAGACCTAAATAGACATTTCTCCAAAGAAGATATACAGATTGCCAACAGACACATGAAAGAATGCTCAACATCATTAATCATTAGAGAAATGCAAATCAAAACTACAATGAGGTATCATCTCACACCGGTCAGAATGGCCATCATCAAAAAATCTACAAACAATAAATGCTGGAGAGGGTGTGGAGAAAAGGGAACACTCTTGCACTGTTGGTGGGAATGTAAATTGATACAGCCACTATGGAGAACAGTATGGAGGTTCCTTAAAAAACTAAAAATAGAACTACCATACGACCCAGCAATCCCACTACTGGGCATATACCCTGAGAAAACCATAATTCAGAAAGAGTCATGTACCAAAATATTCATTGCAGCTCTGTTTACAATAGCCAGGACATGGAAGCAACCTAGGTGTCCATCATCGGATGAATGGATAAAGAAGATGTGGCCCATATATACAATGGAATATTACTCAGCCATAAAAAGAAATGAAATGGAGGTACTTGTAATGAGGTGGATGGAGTTAGAGTCTGTCATACAGAGTGAAGTAAGTCAGAAAGAGAAAAAGAAATACAGTATGCTAACACATATATATGGAATCTAAGGAAAAAAAAAAAAAAAAAAAGGTCATGAAGAACCTAGTGGCAAGACGGGAATAAAGACACAGACCTACTAGAGAATGGACTTGAGGATATGGGGAGGGGGAGGGGTGAGATGTGACAGGGTGAGAGAGTGTCATGGACATATATACACTACCAAATGTAAAATAGATAACTAGTGGGAAGCAGCCGCATAGCACAGGGAGATCAGCTCGGTGCTTTGTGACCACCTAGAGGGGTGGGATAGGGAGGGTGGGAGGGAGGGAGATGCAAGAGGGAAGAGATATGGGAACATATGTATATGTATAACTGATTCACTTTGTTATAAAGCAGAAAGTAACACACCATTGTAAAGCAATTATACTTCAATAAAGATGTTTAAAAAATAAAAAAGATTTTTCATAATTGCATTCTTACCCAGCCAGCCTTTGCTTTTAAGTGTTAAGATTATTCTTTGACTTTTAAGTGATTTATAAATCAAGTTGATTTATGAAACTTAAAAAGAGATCTGTAAATCTTACATATACAGCTCAGGAGGGGAAAAGTCTATAACTGAAATCTCAGTCATATGAATAAAATCCAGGCACTCAAGTTTGAATATACAAATCCTCAGTCAAAAGAACTCATAACTCAAATTCATACTTTCTGAGTATATGCCAATTAATATTCACTACCATTTCTCTTTAAGGAATCAGTGTATAGAGTCACTGGTTATTATTTAGGTAAACATTGTGTGTGGCATGCTGGCATAGGTGTGGTCATGCAAGCAGCTGTAAACCAACCCAAATGCCAACATTTCATTGTCTTTTCTGTAAGGGTACTCTAGGAGACTTTGTCAACCACTTGCCAAAGTCAAGATATGACATGTCTTTACTACTGTCTAATCCAGTAGTAATTATACAATCGAAAAAAAAGAAAAAAATAAGGTCAGTTTGGCATGTCTTGTTCTTATACATTCACGTTGATTCATGGAGACCACCCCTTTCTTTTCTAAACACTTTCAATATTTTTTACAATCTCTTCCAATGTTGTCACAGTTTAAAGTTAGGGAAGTGGATTTGCGTTTTCTCAATCTATGCCTTTTTGGAAACTGGGACATTTGTCTCGCCTCAGTCTCCTGGTACTTCCCATATTCTCCACGATTTCACAAAGAATATCGACAATAACCCTGAGATCATACCTGAGAGTCCCTTTAACTCCTGGGGGGCAATTCAGCTGAGTCATGAAAACTTAATTTCATTTAAAGTGAATGATACTCTTACGATCTCCTTATCTTTTTAAAATTTAATTTCCCTCATTTGAGGTTGTTTGTTTTATCTTTTACTGTTGGAAAAGTAATTCTTCCAGTTCAAGACTATGGAAGCAAAGTAAGAATGGTACAGAACTGATTTCTGCCTGTAAACAGCTACCAATAACATCTTCTCACAGTAAGCCTACCTTTTCCTTCTCACTGCTCTTGCTTCAAACAAAATCTTAAAAGCTCTTTGAGCTCTTTGAAGTATCTAAACTCCTTTTGAGCTTCGGCCGATAGTAAAGGAAATTCTTCAATGTTTATTTCCTACAGTCTACTTAGCACTGTACAAATGTGATTGCGTTCCATCCAATTATCAATCACATACATCTTTTAAAAATCCTGAGCTGCTCAGAACATTCTTTGTACCCATAAGAATTTCATCACATAACTTTTCTTTTAGACATCTCTAGTCTTGGAACCACACCTATAGATGCCATAAACTTTAAAAAAAAAATCTGTTTTCCTCAAAGGCAAAGTACGGGCATAACCATGTCCCACTTTTCTTCCTTACTACGATGACTGTAAGATAGCCTGGTGAAGTTCCCCAGCAAACTGTTCAATCTAACTAGTTCAACACAACTGATGTTACTAACTAGTCATTTCCCATTAGACCTAGACTCAGAAGAGCATCGCATTTGATTGCTTCCTCTACATCCTGAGCTCCATGAAACTAGTGAAAAAGATATACATAAGCTTAACTCCAAACTGGCTCCTTGGTTCAAGGCAGGAGTTCCCTAAGACAAAATAAATCAAACTGCAGTCCACTTGTTTGTGAAACTGTAAATGGTATTTGAACAAGACTTTTCTAGATAATCAGTATCTACACATTTCAAAGTAAAATATATTCTATGGCACAAAAGTTATTTAAAAATATCTTATACAGTTGTTAAACATAAAAGTTTGTCAGCTATCTTAGGACCAAGGCCATGGTTTGTTTTTACAGATTTAGTCCCAGGATCTAGCACACAGAACAAATGAGTCAGCTTAATTTTGTATCTTTAACTGTTCATTTCACCCTCTACATCATCTAATGCAGGAAATTTTAGAATACTCACTTAACTGATACAGTATTCTTGGTCTATACAAAACTTTATTTTAAACTGTTTCTTAAACAATGAAATTAACTTTATTTGGACTCTGTCAAAATGCTACAGTAAATTCTTCATTGACACAGCAAACTCTACGTCTTTAAAAGTAAGTTTTAATTATAGCTTTTATGCCAATTCCTCAAATTCTGTTCATCAGAACACTGATGACTAGGACTGCTATTTTTTTTTTAATTAAGTAATTTATTTATTTATGGCTGTGTTGGGTCTTCGTTTCTGTGCGAGGGCTTTCTCTAGTTGTGGCAAGCGGGGGCCTCTCACTATCGTGGCATCTTTTGTTGCGGAGCACAGGCTCCAGACGCGCAGGCTCAGTAATTGTGGCTCACGGGCCCAGTTGCTCCGCGGCACATGGGATCTTCCCAGACCAGGGCTCGAACCCGTGTCCCCTGCATTGGCAGGCAGATTCTCAACCACTGTGCCACCAGGAAAGCCCAGGACTGCTATTTTATAATAATATTATATTGTACATATATGCTATATGTTTTCACTCACTTCTCATGAAAACCTTTAAGGTAGATATTATTATTATTATTCCCATTTTATAGGTAAGGAGCTGACGTATAGAGAGGTTAAGTAACTCGGCCAAGGTTATATCACTGAAAGGAGCAGACCTGGGATCTGAACCCAGTTAATCTGGCTCCAGAACCTGCGCTAGAAGCACTGTGCTAGAATACCTCCCTCCCTTCTTCCCTCCTTCCCTCCCTCCTTTCCATGAATTTCTTCTCTTGCTTAAGCTTACAAGAAAACAAGCTTAGAACACCATCTTTCATAAGAGCCCACCCTTCTATGAAAGTCACGTCTATCGTGTAAAAAAAGATTTACTGAGTCCTGAATAGTAGGCTCTTGCGGGTAAAGCAGTGAATGAGAGTGCACCCAACTGAACGAAAAGTCTCACAGGAAAGATGAACACTGAGAAAGAAATTTCAAACTCGAGAGCATTATGAAAGAGAAGCATAGAGCACTGTGGGAATCTATAATCTAGATCCTAAATCTAGGGAGTCTAGGAAGACGTCACTGAGTAATCACACTGGAGCTGAAACCTGAAGGATAAATAGAAGCCAACTAGACAGGAAAAAAAAAAAGGTGGGGGGATTGGTAGAGGGAGTGGTACATGCAAAGGCGCTTACTTGAGGTGGGAAAGAACACAGTGCTGACAGGAACTGAGAGAAATCCAGTATAGCTGGTTCTTAGGAAGTGAGGAAGAGTTCACACAAGCTGAGACAAGAGTTCCAAGGGCCAGTGGGTTGAGTAGAACCTTGTGACAATAATTTAAAAGAACTTCAACTAACTCAGGTATGACACCAAGGCCCTTCATAATTGCTATAAGCTAGCAACTATGGATATATTCTTACTGGTCACATCTATATTTCATATTTGTGTTCAAATGCCACCTTGTTATTTCTATTCGGTCTTTTATCTATAAGAGGATATTCAAGGTGTAAGAGGATATTCAAGGTTATAAACTTAGACAACCCCTATCAACATAACTCTTTAAGTATCCCACTCTCATTATAGGCAAGTGGAACCTAATGAATTTTTTAAATAATTTATATAACTAAATTCTTATTCTGTCCCAAATTTGAAAAGCACTAAATCTTCTGGAATCTCTTGAGCCACTTAGTGTTTAAAGCTGGCCAGTTTTCAGTATTCTTCTGAGTTACAGTGTGAAGAAACACAGACTGAAGCGATCAAGCGGTGTTGCTGTCTTCCGCAGAATCCTGCTGTCACCTCACCAGTCAGGAGAAAGTCTCCTGCTAACAGAGGTCACGTTCTTTTTTTTTTCCCCCCTCAGGCTTTGAAGATATTATTGACATAAAATATATACATAAGTTTAAGGTATGCATGCAACGATTTGATACATATATATATTGTTAAACAATTACCATAGTAAGGTCAGTTTGTAACCCCATCCTTTCACATAATTACCATTTTATGTATGTGTGGAGATAGCACTTAAGATCTACTCTAACATCTTTCATGTATATAATCTGGTATGACAGTCATCACGCTGTACATTAAAACCCCAGAACTGATCCACCTTAGAGCTGTATGTTTGTACCCTTTGACCAACATCTCCCCATTTCCCCCACACCTAGCCCCTGAAGAAAATGCACCATTCTGCTCTTTATTTCTATGAGAATATGAGTTTCTATTTCTATCTCTATTACATTCCACATGTAAATGAGAAGATACAGTATTTGTCTTTGTCTGCTGCAGGTCACATTCTTTGTCTCTATTACAAATTAGGGCAGTAGTACATATTAAAATGAGTGTCCATTCTCCACTGATTCCTGGAAGCAGCTATCATAAACACATTGGTCAGATTTCATCTACCGCCCTGGGTCCTACTTCACTGGCAGTTTAAGGTCAAGTCTGCTGCTGCACATCTGGTCCTTTCCCAGCACACCCTAGAAATGTTTTCTCCCTCCCTCCTTTCTCTCCGTCCTTTCTTCCTTCCCTCCCTTCCTTGATTATTATTTTTAATGCATTTACCATCAGAAGAACTGGAAGCATAGCTAAAGTAAGAACTCTTTGGTTTAGGTAATCTGAAAAATCCCTGAACTACACCAAACTAAATATACCCATCCCTAAAAGCCTAACACTGTTTATACTACATGTAGAATTCAATATTAATGCAGCATTGAAATTGCTTCATTATATTCAAATTATGTGTAAATAAAACCCATTATCATGCTGTCTACTTTTTATTTGAAAGTTTTTTATGGTTTTTATCTGCTTAAATAAAGCAAGTATTTCTGTGTAGAATGTATTTGCAAGTAACAATCATTTCTCTAAAAAAATCTGATGCATGGCCAGGAATCCAAGTTATAAATATTATAAAAAGTTGGTGCCCCAGAGAATGCTGTTGTTATCTATATTTGTTCTTACTTCTGAGGCAACTACCCCAGTCCTGCTAACACCCTGCCCTACCCTTCTAACCTCCACACCCAACTCTTTCCGTGCTGGTTTCAGTTTTGTGCCTACTCCACCTGAAGACCCACAGTGTTGTATACACATAAAATACTGTTAAGGCAAAAGGCCTGCACATTGACCACTTGTTCACCTGCTCTTTGAAGCCAACACCCAGGCAGAACTCTAAGTCCACATTGAGGAACTTCTGTTTTCATCTCTCCTCCCCGCTGGTTCTTACTACAAACAATGGGGTACATGTTGGCCTCCCTCACTGGATCTTAAGTCTGTGTGAAGCCAGGAACTACGTTTCGTTCATCTCTGTATCTATCCTCCAAAATACCTAGCATAGCCCTGAGTAAACACTCTCTTAAACACACCAAAATGATACTTGATAATGTGATTGCTATACTGGTAGTTTTATATGGAATTCATCTCTGACAAACATTTTTACTATAATCCTCACAGAAATCCTTTCATTAAACAGCACTGTTAAAAGTAAGTTTTGATTATAACAATGTGGTCAAATGCTCATAAGGTATTTTAAACGAAAAAAGCAGGTCACAAAACAGAATATTCAGTGTGACCCCCAAATTGTGACATATCTGAGGATATGCAAATTTAAAAATGTAAGGGTCATACATAAACTCATACTTAAACATTAGCAATACTTAAAACATTATTGCAGGTATAATTATTGGGTGATTTTTAAAAATTTTTATCTTCATGGTTTTTGTACTTTCAAATTTTCTACAGTGATAATCTATTACTATAATGAGAAAAAACTTTTAAAAACTAGAAACCACATTTTCAAAAACTCTGCCCTTCAAAGGTCGTTCGTGGAAAAGGAAGCCTGACCCAGTGGAGCATTATGACAAAAAACTTGCAAAAGTTCTATGTAAAAGCTGATACTATTTGTCTAGGTTTTCCTTTAATCATTTGTTTTTAATAAGTAGTATTTTCCCCATACTGAGGTTAAATTCCAACCATTTTGCTTTTAACTGAAACTCTCAATTGATAAATAAGCTATAGAATATTAAAATCTACATTTGAAAAGTAAGATGAAAATCACAATTCTAGAAAAGACACAACAAAATCACCACAATTTTCCCTTTAAAAGTCATGCATCAGAAAGTGCAAAGTAAGATGAATCTTCCTAGCAGAAAACAGTAGAAAAAATAAGAAATCATCAAAAGTGGGTCTTTTTCTTTTCAAAGCTTTTATTTGATGGGATCATGTAGATTTAGTTCTTAAAGAAAAACAGTTTTTCTAAAGTGCTATCCTGAGTCTATTTACAATTTTTTCTTTGTGGCACTCACATCAGGAATCATTAGCAAACCTGTCACAATGCCAGATAACCAGTGCTGGATGGCACACCGAAATCTGAATCATAGTATTAATGCTTCATCCTTTTGACAAGAGGGTACAAAACCATCTATTGTGCCTTGTCATTTTCCCTGAAAACAGAATAACTGGGTTCAGTGGCCTCTGCAAATCAAAGTTATATGCTTCAGCAGAATGTCCAGGACTTGAGGTAGAAGATCTGTTATTGATATTTCATTGTAGCAGCTAATAAAAAGATAGCTGAAAGGGAATACAGGTGTGCTTGATTAGAAGTCTGACTGGAAAAAAAAAATGACTATTACAGAATTCAGATTGTATTTTAAGATGCATCATTATGTAAACAATCTCAACCTCTAGGTTCAGGCAGTAGGCTGATATAATTAACCACTATTAAAAAAGGGAATTTAATAGCTTCTTTTTCTCTGATACCTTTTAAAAATAGAAATTTATCCCAATCCTTAGAAATTTTCCAAAGTAGATAGTTTAAAGGTTCTAAAAACTATATTACACATCAAAAGTGATCTGACTCCAGAGAGAGTCAACATTCATTAAAAAATAATTTATTTCCCATTTTCATTTCTAATCTCTATGTTTCATCAGGAACATATTTAAAAGGATTTCTTTATCATCCTTACAAAAAATGTCAAAATTTCAAAGAAACATTTTTAGAGATAAATGGCCATTTCTATGTATATCCCCCTATTCAGATTCCTCCACTAAAAACCATTTCCCCCCCACTCACCTCAACTATAAGGCTGAGTGAATCAGGACCTTTCAGAAAATGTCAACATAAATGAAAGTGTCAGAAGATCTCCAGTCTCCCATTTCCCATTAAAGGGTCTTAACAAACAAAAGAATACCGGAAAAAAAGAAAAAAAGAAAAAAAAAAAGAGGGAGGGAAGGGAAGAAGGAGGGATGGGAGGGAGGTGAAGATGGTGAGATGAAGGAAGGAAGAAAGGGAGGGAGGGAGGGAAGAAGGAAGGAATCTGTACCCCTACACTAAACCAATAGCAAGGAAAGAATCTATTTCAAAAGACAACGGGAATTTCTATAAATTCCAATATCAATTAGTGAGAACCAAGAAATTGCAAAGTAAGAACCACAATCAAGGGTACCAAATGGCCTTACCAGCTTGATAGTCTGAATTTAGGTTTAAGAACTGAAAGGGAGTCTTCTGGGCAACATGACAATATAAGTCACTTTTACAAAAGGCTCTCTAATACAGAACAAAATGAGGAGAAATAATCAAATATAGAAGGAAAAAAAGAGTTAATCTCTGTCCATTCAAATATCAACTCCAAAGAATACGAAACAATTTAGACTACACTGAGAAAGTGCCCGAAGCTGACATACAACACCCTAGCTCATAAGCATAGCACATTTTGCAGACTCTGAGTACAAAATATTGATACATGTTGAATGTATATGTTGACCTACAAAACAAAAGGTATATAAGTTGCTGTTCCCAATCCCTAGGAGCAGGAGATAGAAGCATTCAGACAGAAATAGTCACAAAACTCCCAAAAAGTAGCTGCCGTTGGCACTAACCCCCTACACCTCCTCGGACGTCAGAAAAACTAAACAGAGGCTATATGCCTCTACATCAAGCTGGAGAGTTTATGTGCTAATGGTAACAGTAAGTGGTACCCAGGTAAAAAGGAAAAGTAGTCAAGAAAGAGCATTAATGGGTTTAAGCAAGGTAACAAGATTAGACTGGTATATTAAAAAGTTAACATCTCTGTGTGTAGAATAAACAGAGGAGGGAGCCAAGAATAGCTATGGGGCATGCAGTTAAAATGTGAGGGCCACTGTCCAGGTGAGAGATGATTTAGATCAGTAATGGGAATGGAGGAGCAGATGGATTTGAGATTCACTGTATATGCCCATATATATGTAAAGTTTTTCAATACCAAACACTGTCCTTACAAGAGGAATTTGTCTTATATTTGAACCTTACAAAGTCTCAGATTACAGAATGATTTATAAGTTATTTTATTTTGAAAAAATACAAAGTACTGTCTGAAGAAAGCATGTTAGCCTGAACCAACAACTGTTTAAGAGATAATCTGACACAATTGCTGGGGAGACGCGACGGGGGGGAGCAAATAAAATGAGAAGATTTAGTAATTCTTCCTTGGGGTACTACTTCACAACTGCATATGGCAGATGTCACTGTCAAGCAATCTTTCAATGATCGGTTGTTTGTTTGTTTGTTTGTTTAAGGGAAGAGGTGCCTTTATCTTTTTAATTTTTTTATTTTTTGGCCGTGCTGCGCAACTTGTGGGATCTTAGTTCCCCAACCAGGGATTGAACCTAGGCCCTCGGCAGTGAAAGTGCGGAATCCTAACCACTGGACCACCAGGGAATTCCCTCAATGATCACTTTTGGAAAAAAGCAATCAGTCCATACTTAGGTTATGAGATCATAAATATATGTCAACAACAAAAGTGAAGGGAAAAATTTTTGCTCTAATTTTACTTGTGGCTAGGACAGCACTATACACAGATTTAAAAACTACAATACCTCAAACAATTTAGATGGAAGAGAGGAGGAGGTGAACTGGGAAATTGTGTTAGGTAACTCATTCCAGTGTTGACAAAATACCAAAGGTGTAAGTTGAAGAGTTTGCACAAACTTTTTACAAGAAATAGTGGGAAAAGCAGTATTTCTAAATTTCATTTTAAATATATGTGTAATTAAATTAAATTTTAGAGGTAGAAATCTGATTTTATCCCTAAAAGTTTACATTCATACTGCCTAATCAAAAGGATATGTATTTTTTTTAAAGTGTCTTTTAAAAAACTGTGGGATAGCTTAAGCTTAACTACAGGGCCTCCTCATATTTGGATATTCATGAAATTGTGAATAGAATCCATTAGCCTTAGTAATATATTTGACAGGAAGATTCAGGGGAAAAGAGACAACAGAAAAGATCACTCCAGGCTTCTAACTTGAATAACCAGGAACTTTAAGTTCCATTTGAAGAAAAGACATTGAAAGGGGAAGAAATGGACTTCCCTGGTGGCACGGTTGGCAGGTTAAGGATCCACCTGCCAATGCAGGGGACACGGGTTCGAGCCCTTGTCCGTGAAGATCCCACATGCCGCGGAGCAACTAAGCCCGTGCGCCACAACTACTGAACCTGTGTTCTAGAGCCCGCGAGCCACAACTACTGAGCGCACGTGCTGCAACTACTGAGGCCCACATGCCTAGAGCCCGTGCTCCACAACAAGAGAAGCCACGGCAATGAGAAGCCCACGCACCGCAGCAAAGAGTAGCCCCTGCTCGCCGCAATTAGAGAAAGCCCGCACGCAGCAATGAAGACGCAACAGAGCCAAAAAAATAAATTAATTTTAAAAAATTGTTAAAAAGAAAGGGGAAGAAACAAGTTTGGGAATTGAGGCAGAAAATCAGGTTAAGGTTTGGGGTATTTTATTTGAGATGCTAGTGAAACAGATACCATGTGAAAATATCAAGAGATCTGAATTTAGAGCTGTAAATTGGGAGTCTTTAGCTCACAACAAATATCTGGCCTTGGTAGAGATGTGGGGCGATGTAAGTTGGAACAACTTTTCTGAAAGGCATTATGGCAATATCTATCAACATATACTTGCATGTCTTCTGGTAGAAGAGCTCTACTCAAGTTATTTTCACACAAAAATGTAAAAAAACATAAAAGATGAATGTTTATCACAGCATTATTTATAAGGAATTTAAATGTCCAACTATAGGTAACTGGTAAGTAAATTATAAATGATGAAATATATCTTCAATTACTGAGGTATGATGGAGTTTACACATGTTGTTGAGTAAAATAGAGGGAGTTGTAGAAGGGAGCATTTAGTGCAAGATGTCATTTATGAAATTGGTACACTTTTCTTACATGTATTTATGCAAAAATATATTCTAAAATATGCTTACCTCTGAGTGGCAAGATGTTGAAGTATTTTACCCTCAGCTTTGTAATTTTCTATACTGTTTGAGAGGCTAAAGACAACAACAAAAGCATACCATTTTTCAGAACTCTATAAAGCTTTTTTTTTTCCTTTTTCTCAAGTGTTTAAGAATTAGAGCACAAAAATCTTAGAGGTAAAAAAACAAAAACAAAAAAAACAGGAGAGGAAGACCACCCTGACTGTACAACTGGCTTTCAGACTTCAGGGTTGCATAACTAGGAACATATTGTCAAAACTGGAGCACCACCCCAGGCTTGAGACCGAACAATTAGGCTAGAGAAGTCAGTCCTGGTTGACCTAAGCCTGTAATTTGATTAATGAAATGAATAGTGACTGAGTGTTTAACAGGTCACTCAACAGAACTGGTTCCTGAACCCTGACCCAGGGATAATGTGATTTAGGACAAGTTACTGTAAGACCACATCTTAAGGATTAGTAAATTACGTACATGAAAACACAGACTGGAAAAAAGCAATTAAATAGCCTGACTCCACTAAAAATATTTCCCGTGAAAAAGAAAAAAGAATAGAAAGACTATATGATAGAGGCCAGCCTCTCCCTTAAAGAATATAAAACCAAAAGACAGAAGGATAATAATACAAAACATCAGGCACTGCACTAGTGTTGAAGCTATAAAAACCATAATATAGTACCTGCCCTGGTGTTAGGGTGTCACAGACAAGTAAAAGCAAATAACTACTAAAACCAGTGAAAAAGCATGTACAAGGTGCATTAGAGTATGTAGCTAAGAGAAAATAATTGTGTTTAGTGGGGAAAACCAGTGAATCTAGGCTGGAAGTATGGATGGGGAGCATGGGATCAGGAGCTCGGTAGGTGTTCCAGGCAAGGGGAAGAGAATGCACAGTGGCAGGGTGGTGGTAGATTATAAGACTAGAGAGAGATGCAGGAAGCTCAGGTAACAGAAGGTTTTACTTATGTCACTGAAGGGTTAGAACATGACTCTAGTGAAGAAGTGACTAAAATTTTTACCAGGGGAATGACATAGCCAGACTTCTGTTTCAGATGGATCATTCTGGCAACACTGTGGACTATGAAGACAAGGAAAACAGCTGGAGGATACCAAGACCAGCACAGAATAAATTTAGCCACAAACCCATTAATACTGGCAGTAGAAGCAGTAATAGAAGAATCAATGCAGCAGAAAATTGGATTGGTGAAGTAGGAGGCAACTCAAGAAACATACACTGATAATAAGAAATTAACCAAGACAGGAAGTGAATGCTCACAGATTTGCAGAGTGCTGTAATCCAAACTTCAAATGATAGAGGAGTCCTTGAAGGAAAAAAGAGAATGAACTAAACAATTAATAAACAAGGAACGCAGTTGAAGAAAGCTGAAAATTTTTAAAGGAATGAAATTGGAAATTGAAAGGTTTACCATGTCTCAAAAAAAAAAAAAAAAAAGATGGAAAAGAAAAACAACAGCATCATAAAAACACAAATTTAAATTCTGTAGGTTTTGGGGTGGAGGTGCAACCTCTAAGTTTCCCAAAAGAAAGACTAGATATTATTTAAAGAGTCAAAATCAAGAGAGATTAAGATGATAACTCCATGGTAAAAGACATGAGGTGATATCATCTGTGCTCCATCTGCTTGAGGACAAAAAGTCTTTTCAGAGTTGTGGTGGTTTAAAAAAATTTTTGTTTCCTCTATCTTTTCTTCAGCAAACAATGGAAGGAGTAATCCAGAGCTCTATGACTGAAGCTAAAGAAAGCCTTGTAATTTAGAGCTGCTGTAGGCAAATACTATATAATATTGTTACTGTGAAAAATTAAACAGGTGACACATGAGAAAGAAATAAGAGACACAGGCAAGGTAACAAGACCAACAGATACAGAAAGCAGGTACAATCCAAACTACCTTATTTTTCACGGTGGAAAGTCAGAAATTACTGCCTCACAGAGAAATATAAATTAATCACAATTAGGTTGGAAAAAGTTTGTGGTAAGTTCAAGACTAACATCAATTCTTTGTAGCTCCTCAAAAACATACACCTTCACATATTATATGATTATATCACCTTGTTACTGATATTATGAGGCACTTTTATTTATTTTTTTAACATCTTTATTGGAGTATAATTGCTTTTCAATGGTGTGTTAGTTTCTGCTGTATAACAAAGTGAATCAGCTATACGTATACATATATCCCCATATCACCCCCATGTGACCCTCTAGGCGGTCACAAAGCACTGAGCTGATCTCCCTGTGCTATGCGGCTGCTTCCCACTAGCTATCTATTTTACATTTGGTAGTGTATATATGCCTATGCCACTCTTTATGAGGTACTTTTATAATACACAGTTAGGATTAAACTCTCAAGAAAAAATATGATTCATTTTGTGCCTTAACCTCAGTAAACTTCATATAATACTTTATTAAATTTTAAATCTAAAATTAAAACCAAAAAATTTTTTTAAAAATGAAATTAAAACCATAGAGCACTCTTGCTGCTCTTAAGAAGACTATCCTACTTAAAAGAGGGACTAGTAGATGACAAAAAGTACCATTAAAAAGTATTCTTAGTTATCAAGGGCTTTTAAAGAGTCAGATGTGAGGATTTTAGACAAGATCTTAAAAAATAAGATAAATTGGCAAAAAATTAAACACTTGCTAGTGATAAGATCATGGGTTACTATGTCTTGTCTTAAGTTTTTTCTTAAATGTTGTTACTATTTTTACAATTCAAAACAAAACTAGAAAACTCCCAAACACAAAAACATAGGTATAGTTTGTTTATAAATATAAAGACGAAGATATACATATTAATACTGACTGAAAGGGAATCTGCAGACATGGAAATAAAGTTTAATGTTCAGTTCTATTTCTGGGCAGCTGTGTACATTTATAATATAAAAATTTAATGAAAAACTGAGATACAAAATGATTCATAGTTGACTCTACAAAAATGACATACTGTACATAATTTTTCTTACAAAGTATGAATGATCTTTAAGCAGTAAGGGTATATTTATGTGATAATAATTTTAATTAAGTTACCTAGTCACTTCAGTGAAGAACCAATTTAACTGATTTTATTTGTTAAATTAATGATTACTAATTGTTTGGGTTATAATTATATATCTGTCATTGAACAATGGTATATTATAAAATTTAAAATAACAACTCTTACTTTATAGCAGAGGTTTAAAAAAATGTTGTAAGAACAGAATTCCACCTTCAAAGAAATTTTATGAGGAATTCAGACATACAAAAATAGATAAACTGCTGAGTCCAATTTGAAAAACATTGCTTCACCAGTCATAGATTTATCAGATTAATACATAGGAGGTTGTTTTAGTTCCTCAATATGGCTGCAATATGCATCAGCCACCTCAAAGGGGGAAACAGGGATTTCTGTTAATATAATGTTATATATTAAGGCTTCCCAAAAGCATAGTCAATTTAGTCAGTGATAGTGCCCTGCTTTCTCCTTTTTCTTTTTCCAAGACAACTTTTGTTAAAATGTAACTTCTTCTTTTACAAATTGAAAAGGGAGGAGGAAAAACCACTAGAAAAAAATGGCAAAAATTAACTAGACAGTTCACAGAAAAAGAAATGCAATGACCTGTAAACATAGAAAAAGATATTCAACTTCACTCATAATATGATAAATGCTAATTAAAACAACATAGATACCTCTTCTCACCCATCAGACTAATGAAACATTCAACACCGTTGGTGAGGTTGTGAAGAAACAGGCATTTGTATAAATTGTTGGTGGGTGCAGTAGTATACCAAGAGGGGGGGTGATATAAACAGACCATGCCAGGTGCCCACAATAAGGAAATACACTGTCCACAGAGAATTTATGAACTAAAACTAAAGCTTGACCTGCTCCTTACCATCATGTGATGGCAATTTTTCTAAATGTCAGCAATAAAATGCTCTCTGAAAAAAATCTCTCATTGTTCCAAATTCCAAATAATTGTTGCGGTTGTTGTTGAGTTTTAATAACATGTATATAAGCTTCAAATTTGACACTTTTATTACTTATTTCTTAAACACTGAACTATACATGGAAGTTAATTTGGAGAACTCCCAGTTTGGCCCCTGATATACATGGACTCAGTTCTACACATTCATTTCAGAAGTTAAGTCTGTAATGTTTTGAAATGGTTCAAACTCCATTTGAGCACACTTTGTCTCTAGCCCCTGTGTTATACTGCATACTCCTGCATTTAAGCAATAGATTCAAAATAAACAATGACAGCTGTATGCTATTTCTCTTTTCTAGGTTACCTTTTTTTCTGGTGGGAAGTTTTAGATGAGTTAATCAGACACAAAAATACTTGCAGAAAGCCGGAATTAGCCTTGAACAATGACCAGTAAAACACAAATCTTTAAAAACAGTTATTTAAAGAACAATGCACGGAAACTGTGGTTAAGGTCATTAACTATACAACAACAAAACATAAGGAAATGGACACTTACACAGAAAAAAGAATCAAGTTTTGAAGAAAGCTAGGAGAGACAACAAAAGATGCTGCTCTTACATTACTAGAAGAAACCAAAAGGGCAATGTTTATTTGAATGCCTGGTTATTAACTAGCAGATCAAATAGTGTTCCTGTTCACTATCATTCCATAATTTTCTCTTGATTTTGTAGAAAAAGAAAAACTTCAGGAGTTTTTTTTATTTTTAACCAAATATAATAAAAATTCAAGATGAGTTTTCTGGTGGAGATATTTTAGCAAACATTTTCTGTAATGTACTCTTAATTTTAAAATTTATTTTTACTAGTATGATTGCCTATTCAAATGTTCAATAAAAGGAAATATTTAATGTATATATTTTGTTTCTATCATTATTGTATTTTATTTCATGGTCATTTCTGAAAATAATTTTACCATATAAAAGAGGGATGTACTAAAAAAAATTACCTGCTCTAGGCTCAAATACACTAGCTATGTCCCTGTGGGGTATAAAATGATACAAACAGTGTGGAAGAAAAAATGGGGACAGTTATATAATAACAAACATAAACAGTGGGAGGCAAAACCAGAAATTAATAAAAATAGTTACCTATGATGGATGTGGTGAAAGGACTGAGGTAAGGGGTAGACAGAGAAAATAGAAACAAAAATATACTTTTTAATACAGTTTGACTTTTGAACCATACAAATGTTTTATACATTCAAGAGAATAAAACTAAATTAAAAAATCTAAATCTTAACATTGAAAACAAATGGAAATAAATGAACTTAATTGCCTATCAAATTGGTAATATAACCACATGAAGACAAAAAAATATTTCAAGTCACTTTTGAACATAGTCCTCTGACTAGCATCCTTACTGGGATATAGTCTAAGGATAATAAAGACTGCAAAGAAATCTTAAACTTCACATAATGGTTGCGATATTAATATTAGTTTTAATAATTTTGAAACTATTTTATTTGCACTACAGGATAAAACAAATAGGTAATTATGTAAATGTTATTAGAAACCAAGATGTTCAATAGAAGGCAAAAGCTACAATTTTAAAATTGTAGTGCTAAATTTGTATAGCTATCAACATGAAGCCATAACTTAAAAATATATATGCATATATAAACATAGTTAGAATAAATATGTGTATATATACACATCCTAATTATATCCACTAGAGGCAATGACATTCCAACAGTAATGAACATCTCTAATGCTTGTATCTTGCTTTCTAAATCCCCTTCTCCATTAAAAGGAACCAAGGCTTCTTGGAGAAATGACTAGTTCCAGATCTGGGACAGGGAAAATATAAGTGAGCCTAGGTCATTATGTTTTTCTAGAAAGTAAGGGAAAAAATAATGAAGGGTTGTCAAAAGGGCACTAGAGCCAACTTTGAGAGTCTCTCACCAGCCATTTGAGAGAATTTAAGCATTAAAAAGAATAACAGTTATAACTGATTATAACAAATTGAATAAACAAAAATCTGTGAGTCCATAATACTGCTCTAAAAAGAGAGAGAAAAAAGGGATTTCATCTGTAACCAGTGGAGTGGACTATAACACCAAACTTCCTGTCCTCAAAACTTCTCATTAAAAGTAAAGAAGTAAGTATTTATCCTGCCTTTTGGGGAAAGAACTGTTGTTTATCTCCAGCAGAAGAGGAAAAGTTCTTTACCTAAGAATGCCAGCTAATAGGTACAGAAAGAATGATAGAATTATCAATGAAATAATTACTCACAAATTACTTGCTAATTTAAGTGGGAAAATTATATTACATAGAAAAGATCAAACTTAGTATTGCTAACAGTGTGACAATCTGACATCCTCCGATACAATACAGTATGAAGTATACAGTACCACCTATGACATATTCTTGCCAAAAATTTTTGTCTGATTACACCAAGCCTTTAGACCTACTTTCCAGTTTACAGGAATTACAAAGAATAAAGGAACAAGATAAATGATGCTATGAGGAAACAATCAGACAAATATAGAATTTAGAACGTTCTGGTTTCTTAAAAAAGTAAATGTTCCCCTCCAAAAAAAAAAAAAGTTCTAGAATAAAAGAGACTAAAGAGGTATAACACCCAAAGGTAACACATGAACCTTGACTGGATTCTTTTTAGGAAGGAAAAAAAAAAAATTCTATAAAACATTGAGATAATCGGCTAATCTCAATATGGCCTGAATAGTAAGTGATATTAAGAAATTATTATTAATTTTCTTACGTGTGATAATGGTATTGAAAGGTATAATATTACAAGGTATAATAGGAAATACATGCTAAATATCAGGAATGAAGTATCATAAAGTTTGCAATTTACTTTGATAATGGTTTGGCTAAACATCTACATTCACTCAAAGGTGAGTACTGAATCTAGGTGATGGTAACATTACATGGGTATTCATTATCCTATTCCTTTCAAGTTTTTTTGTAGGTTTGAAAATTTTCATAACAAAAAGTTGAAAAAATAGAGAATTCTTTAGTAAACACAGTATTAACTAATCCTAGCAATATGTACTTCAATAGGGCACATAATTCACAAGAAGACATAAAAACAAATTCTATGTTTTCTGTCATTGTGCCAATTAGGAGTCAATCTCATATCTTTTATTTCCCTCAGTCAGAAGCAAAACAGCAGTCAGAAACATCTTCCTTACCTTAGCAAATCGACTTCTCTACAGTTCTAGATTTTCTCAACAGAGGAAGAATTTTCTGCCACCTGACTGCCACTTCACCTCAGCCCAAAGTCCTCTGAAGCCCAAGTTAATGTAAATGAAGTTGTACTGAATGCTGAAAGCCTTTTAAACCCTCCACTTGGCACCAAGTTTTACACTTTGGCTTAAGGCCTAAATAATACATTCTTAAAGATAACACAGTCTTTATGCCCTTTCCTCCCTATTTAACATGCTCTTCACTGGGGTGCTCTCATCTACTCCCACAACTTCTCTAATGATCACTTATATTCTCATAATTCCCCAAAGGATATCCCAACTCATATCTTTTCCCCTACTTCCAAACTCTTCTGCCTACTATGTGTTTTCACCCGGGTGTCCCCAACGTTCCTCAAAAACAGCAAGCCCAAATGGGAATTCCTCATCATCCCTCCTCCCTTATAAAAATATCTACCATAATTTGCCTCAGCAGCCAAATTAGAAACCTAGGCATCAATCCTGGTTCTTCTCACCCTTCAGTGACATATCAAATTAATAATAATACTAAAAAATTGCAACAATAATTACTATAGTAGTTAACACATATTACTAACTATGTACCTGGCACCATTCTATGCTCTGTACATAAATTAATTCATTTAATCCTCACACAATCCTATGAGATAAGTACTGTGTTTCTTCTAATTTTACAAATGAGGAAATCAGACACGGAGAAGTTTAGTAATTTGCCAAAGTTCACAAAGCTACTAAGTGGCAGAATTAGGATTTGAACCCAGGTGTTTTGGCTCTAGAGTCTGGTTTCTTTAACTAATACACTATACCTTCCCCTCATTCACCAAATATTATTGATTTCATCTTCTGAATATTTCTCAAACTCATTCAATTCTTTCCATTTTAACGACCACTGTCCTAATCCAGGTCACCATCATCTTTTGCCTGGTGAAGCCAATGGCTTCTTAAATGGACTCCTGCTACCAGCCCTGTTCTCCAATGTCTTGTACAAAGCTGATTACATCACACCTCTGCTTTCATACATAATTTTAATGGTTTCCAACTGAACTCAGAATAGCATTCAAATCCCTTAATGTGGTTTATAGAGCGTCTGGCTTTCCTCTTCAGCCTCATTTCCAGCCTCAATTCCTCTGAGGTTCCCTCTCCATACTCCATCACCACTGTAATTCTTACATTCCTCAAATGTTAGTTTTTCTAAATGGAACACTCTTCCTTCAACCCCTGGTCTGGCTATTTCTTATATAACCTTTACATCTACATTCATGTCTGTGCATGGATGTCATTTCTTTGGAGATCTCCTGATCACCCAACTCTTAGTTGCCTTAGTTATTAGTTAGATAGTATTTAATTCCTTAAGGCCCTGTAATAATTTTATCAAATATACACACCCATATGCTTTATCACACTGCACTATAATGGTCTATTACTTGTCTGTCTCACTCCCTAAACTGCGAGCATTTAGGAGAACAGGGACAATGTAATGAAAGCAAAAGCTCAATAAATACTGAAGAATAAACAAAATGCAATAGAATAACTTAAAGCCTTCATCAAATAAAACAACCTTCTTGGTCTAATCCTATTTTTTTCCTTTATAAATCTAATAAATCTTATCTTCTGGAATATTCTACTCAAAATATTTTATTTTTAATAATCTTCCACATTACTCAAATTATCTCCATTTTTCATTTATCTTCTCAAAACTTTGAAATGTAATAGTTAAGTGAAAACTATAGAGAAAATATAGCTTAACAAAATCTGCTTTTAATCTCTATATGCAGTTTTCAAAAGAACATTTTACAAAGCAATTGCCCTTGACTCTTCAAAAGTGTCAATGTCATGAAAAGGAAAAAAAGGAGAGAAGAAAAAGAAAAGAGAGAAAAAAGGGCAGGAAGACTGCTTCAAATTAACAGTCTGAAGAGTCAGGACTAGTAAAGCAAATGTGATTCTTGTTTGGACCCTAGATTTTCAAAAAGACTGAGAGAAAGAAAGGAAAAGAAAAAAGAAAAACACTAAAAAGGACATTTTTGGAGCAACTGGGGAAATCTGAACATAGCCTGTATATTAAGTACTTTTTTCATTCTTACATTTCTTGAGTATAAAAATGCTACTGTGATTATGCAAGAAATGTCCTTATTTTTAGGGGATATATGCTGAAGTATCATGAGTAGCATGATGCGTGCCACTTGCTTTTAAGTAATTTACCTAAAAAAATCACACATACACACACACAAAAGAGAGAGAAAGCAAATTTAGCATAGGTTAAAAATTAGTCTAAGTGAAAGGTAAAAATAATCACAGACTCTTCTTTTCCCACTTTTTAGGTTTGAACTTAATTTAAAAAATTTGGGAATAAATAGCTAACAATTATTGAGTAATTAATATGGGAAGGACACCATTCTAAAATATTTACATTTATTAACTCAATCTTCACAAGACACCTGTGAGTCTTACTGTAGTACTTAATATTATTACCCCCATTCTATAGATGAGTAGCCTGAGGCATTGAGAGGTTAAGTAATTTACCCAAAGTCACAACTAGTTGTATCTACATGGTTAAAAACAAACAAAAACAGCCTCTAAGAGGACAGAAGGTGAAGATAAGCACACAAGTAACTATAAAGAAACATAAAATAAACCAAAAAAATGCACATATGGCACTGCAGGAAAGGAAAAAAACAGTAAAGTCCAGAGTCCAAGCTTCCTGGTTTCCCATCTTGTGTCCTTTTGTGGAGCTACAGACATGACAGAAGAATCTGACATCCAGTTAGAAGACAGACTGGAACAACCATCTTAGAGCAACACAGACTGGAAGACAAATTAATTCTAAGCCTATTACGTTAAGGTGGTGAAATCAAAAAGGGAAATGACATGAAAGAAAGCAAAATTGATTAAAACTTGGTAATGCAGGAGTAGAGGTGGAATAAAAGGCAGATGACATGGTTGAAACAGAAAACAATGATATTTGACTTGTTTTCATATAAAATTTTGTATAAAATCAAAATTTGATTACTACTAGTACTGGACATTAAGATTAGCACTAAATGCAAAATTTTTCTTAAACTAAAATTACTAAAATTATCAGTTACTAAAATGTTGGTAACCAGGCAGAGCATAAATAGGTTCCAGTACAGTGTTTTATCACAGCTCAAAACTATATAATTAAACATAGCCCCTCCTTCTCTAGCAAAAAATCCAGAACTCAGAAGAGGACACTAGAAAAGTTAAAAAACAAAAGCCTTAAGTCTGCACAGTAGTGTCCACAAGAATACACAGATACATAAACAGCATAAGGAAATATATTTTAAAACCTCTTATGAAATACAATTTGATAAACAAAATAACATTCCCTATGTTTATTTGTTTACCTTTCTATCACCTTTGCTAGAATATGGGGTTCTTCAGGGCAGGAACCATGCCTGATGGTTCATTTCTATATCCCTAATATCTAAAATAGGTACACAACAGGCACTCAAATGTTTGCTAAACTTAAACATGTGTATGGAACTTACACATGAGGAATTGAGAATAAAGTCTCAATATATTCATTCATATTGTGATCATTTTGTAACATGTAATTTTTATTTCTATTAAAAATACAACATCAGATCCAAAAGTTGAAATGCTTGAAGCATTAAAGTCTAAACTGACCATGTTTATATTTATTTCAAACCATAGGTATTAGCTATCATAAAACAGGCATGAATTTATTATTATCTTCCAAAGCAATAATAATTATGATAGACAAACTTTACCCATAACCACTCAAGTTATATTGCATGTGTGCAGAAAACAGTTAACACAGCAGACCTGAGACTGCTATCCTTAGAAAGGCTTACTTCAAGACTGGACCTAGGCTCACATCTGGGAACTTGGCTTTTGAGACAGTAACCGCTATTCCCCGATAAGAATGTCTCACTGTTTGTGAATACAATGTGGTTCATGCTGAGTATCTGCTTTCCCTCTGGGAGTCTGGAATTCTGGTACGTGCTAGGCAGAGGATGCCTATGTGACCAGCCCCCATAAAAACCGGGCACTGAATCTCTAATGAACTTCCCAGGTATACAATAGTTCACACGTGTTGTCATAACTCAATAGTGGAGGAATTAAGGGCATCCTATGTGACTCCACAGGGAGCTTGAGCCTGGTTTCCTCAGGCTTTGTACCATGTGCTTTTTTTCCTTTTGCAGTAGGAAATCATAGCTATGAGTAGGACTCTATGCTAGGTCTTGTGAGTCCTAGCATATCACCAAACCTGCAAGTTTGCAAGTGGTCCTGCAAGTGGTCTTGGAGACCCTGACACAGGCATGCAGCATCAGATAGTAGCCTCGTTATTTTGGGGTAATGAACACTATCAAACATTTAAACATTTCCATAAAAAGTAATAACAAAAAGAAATTTAAGCCATCAAGATTTTTACTTTGGACTGTGTTTTACAATAATTACTTCTACCCAATGGTTAATATAGGCTTCCCTCATGGGATAAGGAAGCAAAAGATAATTAATTATGAGAAATTCAATCATACTTTAAGCTGGGAACCAGGTCTCAAGCCTCCAAAGTAATGGAATTATTCTTAAGAAATCTCATTTTCACCTCACCCTACCCTCAAAAAGTTCATAGAAAGCCCAAAAGACATACCTTTACAACAGGTTTCCGGAGCTCAAAGATTACATTTTAAAAGAAAAATTCCTGAAGCTTTTCTTTCTGTTTACATAAACAGGATTAGGGTTATGTCAGAAAGCATCAATGCTCACACTTTTTTTCTCCTATAATGATGTGTAGCTCATAATAATGGAGGAAACAAACTATTATTCATTCCTCTGAAGAAATAAAATTTGGAGAGAGTATATATTAAAAAATTGTTTAGCTGCTTCCTCCATTATATATTTCCATTTACATACAAGCACTGACAAGAATTCTTAGACATTCATTCCCTTAGAATAGGCATATTTTACACAAATACATTAGATAACATTCTAAATAAATATAATTACTTTTAAAATTAAAATGGTTAAATTAAGATCCCTTTAGAGACAATACACAATACTGATTTTTATTTATCACAGGAAAATGTATTTGACGTAACAAGTTTCATAGCAATTTCACCTTGAAATAATTCTGCTAGCTACAGAAAGATTAGGTACTTTGTCAAAATTTTAAATCACTGTATGAATGGAGGCAACTTATAAAATAGGAATGGGATGGGTGTTAGGAGATTTGCTATCCTGATTATGGGTGAAATGCTTAAATATCGAATCAACAGCCAAGTTGAAGAGATTAAATAATTAGATTTTTATTGTACTATATGTAGACATGTAAGGAAAAACACAGCAAAGTTTCTTTCTGGTATGATATTAACTACTCTGCTTTTCCCAACTACAAAACTAAAATTAAGTATGAGGCCAATCATAATGTTCACTGGAAAGCCGCTGCTTACATAAAAAATAAATGACTACTATTGAGTTTATAAAGCCATACTGTAAGACAGCAAATCACAGTGAATAAAAACAACGGCCATAAATCTAAAACTTCATTCATTCACTTATTCAGTCAACATGAGTGAACCATCACTGGTGACAGAAAAATGTGGTCTTTGCATTCCAGGAGCAATGCTGGAGGTGTACTATTGGTGTCATTACAGAAGCCAGTAAGATAGATTTGGGGCACAGAAGACAAAGTGGTCAATTCTGGAGGTACGGAAGGATATGACAGGAGAGGGAAATCTTCCTGGCAGGCAATGAGGAACCATTAAAGGATTATGAGAAAGGGCATTAGAAGGATCAAATTTCTGTTTCACACTCATCTTGTAAAGTACAGAAACAACGGGAGGAATCAGACAAAACCTGATTTTAAGTCCTGCCTCTGTCGTTTACTTATAGCTGGGTAAGTGACCTTGAGCAATTTTCTTAACTCTGGTCCCTCACTTCCTTACCTATAAATGAAGATATTACCTACTCCATAGGGTTGTTTTAAGGATTAAATGAGATAGTGAGATAATCATGTAAAAGGCTGGGCACAATAGCACAGAGAACGCATTCGAAAAATGTCAAGTCGCTTTTGGAGGTCATATATAAATAAAAAACAGCTTTAGTTAGGCTGTGAAATTTAACAGCTTCTTAATGTAATGAAGTTCTTGACTAATTTTAGACAAACATTTGAGAGGAGGCAGTAAAATTTATTTTCTAGGTTTCATTCTCTCCTTCTTTTTAATCAAAACTCCGCATCAAGCCACGCTACTACCACTTTACAGATCCCATTTCAACAAATGTCATGTCCCAAACATTACTCATATCAGTCAAATATCACAACAAAATGATAAACATCGGTGGCCTTTGGGAGTTTGCTGCAATGACTTCACAATTTTCTTTGCCATTTTTACTGAAAAAATGGTTTTCTCCTTTTCATACTTTCATTTTGCCACTGTGAAGTTCTATAGAAGAGAAACTTTTATTCAGAGACCCCAGTCAACATCTATCTGAAAAGCTCCACTGTATCCACATCAGATTTACTTATAAAGATACATAATATATGCTTAAAAATAGCAGGCAAAGGTTGGCATTAGGGCACTGACCCAGAACTACTAGATGCCAGAATTCATTACAGTAAGAAAATTCCTCTTACTTGTTCTTCAAATTTTACATTTTAGCATTATTCTTTGCCATCTTTCATATCCTGGAGGTAAATTCTATGTTTTGAATTTGGATCTGTGGTTTAAGAGAGCTACAAGAGTACAAATGCTTTGCATCATCATTAAGCAGACTACTCTGAAGAGGACAGAATAAAAAAGAATAGGCTTTAAATATCTTAAACATTATGCCCCCCAAAGAATATTCTTTATTCCCCTTCCTTACAAATATAACAATCATAATTTTCTAAGGAGACAGAATAAAAAGAACACAGAGCTATGGATGGCTTAGTAGGGAGTAGATCTCTCCATCATTTTCTTTTTTTTTAGATTTTTTTTTTAATTGGGGTATAGTTGTTTTACAATCTTGTGTTAGTTTCTACTGTACAGTGGAGTTCCCTATGCTATACAGCAGGTTCTTATTAGTTATCTATTTTATACATACTAGTGTATATATGACAATCCCAATCTCCCAATTCATCCCACCCCTTACTGCCCTCTTTCCCCCCTCAGTGTCCATACATTTGTTCTCTACATCTGTGTCTCTATTTCTGCCTTGCAAACTGGTTCATCTGTACCATTTTTCTAGGTTCCACATATATGTGTTAATATACGATATTTGTTTTTCCCTTTCTGACTTACTTCACTCTGTATGACAGTCTCTAGGTCCAGCCATGTCTCTACAAATGACCCAATTTCATTCCTTTTTATAGCTGAGTAATATTCCATTGTATATATGTACCACATCTTCTTTACCCATTCATCTGTCGATGGGCATTTAGGTTGCTTCTGTGACCTGGCTATTGTAAACAGTGCTGCAATGAACACTGGGATGCATGTGTCTTTTTGAATTATGGTTTTCTCTGGGTGTATACCCAGTAGTGGGATTGCTGCATCATACGGTAGTTCTATTTTTAGTTTTTTAAAGAACTTCCATACTGTTCTCCAGAGTGGCTGTATCAATTTACATTCCCACCAACAGTACAAGAGAGTTCCCTTTTCTCCACACTCTCTCCAGCATTTATTGTTTGTAGATTTTCTGATGATGGCCATTCCAACTGGTGTGAGGTGATACCTCATTGTAGTTTTGATTTGTATTTCTCTAATAATTAGTGATGTTGAGCAGCTTTTCATGTGCCTCTTGGCCATCTGTATATCTTCTTTGGAGAAATGTCTATTTAGGTCTTCTGTCCATTTTTTGATTGGGTTATTTGTTTTTTTGATATTGAGCTACATGAGCTGCTTATATATTTTGGAGATTAATCCTTTGTCCACTGATTCATTTGCAAATATTTTCTCCGATTCTGAGAGTTGTCTTTTCATCTTGTTTATAGTTTCCCTTGCTGTGCAAAAGCTTTTAAGTTTCATTAGGTCCCATTTGTCTATTTTTGTTTTTATTTCCATTACTCTAGGAGGTGGGTCAAAAAAGATCTTGCTGGGATTTATGTCACAGAGTGTTCTTCCTAAGTTTTCCTCTAAGAGTTTTATAGTGTTTGGCCTTACATTTAGGTCTTTAATCCATTTTGAGTTTATTTTTATGTATGGTGTTAGGGAGTGTTCTAATTTCATTCCTTTACATGTAGCTGTCCAGTTTTCCCAGCACCACTTATTGAAGAAACTGTCTTTTCTCCATTGTATATCCTTGCCTCCTTTGTCATAGATTAGTTGACCATAGGTGCATGGGTTTATCTCTGGGCTTTCTATCCTATTCCATTCATCTATATTTCTGTTTTTTGTGCCAGTACCATATTGTCTTGATTACTGTAGCTTTGTAGTATAGTCTGAAGTCAGGGAATTTGATTCCTCCAGCTCCATCTTTTTTTTTTCCTCAAGATTGCTTTGGTTCTTCGGGGTCTTTTGTGTCTCCATACAAATTTTAAGATTTTTTGTTCTAGTTCTGTAAAAAATACCATTGGTAATTTGACAGGGATTGCAATGAATCTGTAGGTTGCTTTGGGTAGTATAGTCATTTTCACAATATTGATTCTTCTAATCCAAGAACATAGTATATCTCTCCATCTGTTTGTATCATCTTTAATTTCTTTCATATGTGTCTTATAGTTTTCTGAGTACAGGTCTTTTACCTCCTTAGGTAGGTTTATTCCTAGGTATTTTATTCTTTTTGTTGCAATGGTGTATGGGATTGTTCTCTTAATTTCTCTTTCTGATTTTTGTTGTTAGCGTATAGGAATGCAAGAGATTTCTGCACGTTAATTTTGTATCCTGCAACTTTACCAAATTCATTGATTAGCTCTAGTAGTTTTCTGGTGGCATCTTTAGGATTCTCTATGTATAGGATCAGGTCATCTGCAAACAGTGACCATTTTACTTTTTCTTTTCCAATTTGTATTCCTTTTCTTTCTTTTTCTTCCCTGATTGCCGTGGCTAGGACTTCCAAAACTATGTTGAATAACAGTGGTGAGAGTGAACAACCTTGTCTTGTTCTTGATCTTAGAGGAAATGTTTTCAGTTTTTCACCATTGAGAATGATGTTTGCTGTGGGTTTGTCACATACGGCCTTTATTATGTTGAGGTACGTTCCCTTGATGTCCACTTTCTGGAGAGTTTTTACCATAAATGGGTGTTGAATTTTGTCAAAAGCTTTTTCCACATCTACTGAGATGATCATATGGTTTTTATTCTTCAATTTGTTAATCTGGTGTATCGTGTTGACTGATTTGCATATATTGAAGAATCCTTGCATCCCTTGGATAAATCCCACTTGATAAAGGTGTATGATCCTTTTAATGTGTTGTTGCATTCTGTTTGCCAGTATTTTGTTGAGGAATTTTTTAGGTGTAAGGTGAGATTGTGTATTTGAGATTTTTCTTGTTTCTTGAGGTAGGATTGTATTCCTATAAACTTCCCTCTTAGAACTGCCTTTGCTGCATCCCATAGGTTTTGGGTCAACGGGTTTTCGTTGTCATTTGTTTCTAGGTATTTTCTGATTTTCTCTTTGATTTCTTCAGTGATCTCTTGCTTATTTAGTAGCGTAGTGTTTAGCCTCCATGTGTTTGTGTTTTTACGTTTTTTTCCCTGTAATTTATTTCTAAGCTCATAGCATTGTGGTCGGAAAAGATGCTTGATATGATTTCAATTTTCTTAAATTTACCAAGGCTTGATTTGTGACCCAAGATATGATCTATCCTGGAGAATGTTCCGTGCGCACTTGAGAAGTGTAATCTGCTGTTTTGGGATGGAATGTCCTATAAATATCAATTAAATCTATCTGGTCTGTTATGTCATTTAAAGTTTGTGTTTCCTTATTAATTTTCTGTCTGGATGATCTGTCCATTGGTGTGAGGTGTTAAAGCCCCCCACTATTATTGTGTTACTGTCAATTTCCCCTTTTATGGCTGTTAGCATATGCCTTATGTGTTGAGGTGCTTCTATGTTGGGTGCATATATATTTATAATTGCTATATTTTTTTCTTGGATTGATCCCTTGGTCATTATGTAGTGTCCTTCCTTGTGTCTTGTAACATTCTTTATTTTAAAGTCTATTTTATCTGAGATGAGTATTGCTACTCCACCTTTCTTTTGATTTCCATTTGCATGGAATATCTTTTTCCATCCTCTCACTTTCAGTCTGTATGTGTCCCTAGGTCTGAAGTGGGTCTCTTGTAGACAGCATATATATGGGTCTTGTTTTTATATCCACTCAGCAAGGCTATGTGTTTTGGTTGGAGCACTTAATCCATTCACATTTAAGGTAATTATCAAAATGTATGTTCCTATTATCATTTTCTTCATTGTTTTGGGTTTGTTTTTGTAGGTCCTTTTCTTCACTTATGTTTCCCACTTAGAGAAGTTCCTTTAGCATTTGTTGTACAGCTGGTTTGGTGGTGCTGAATTCTCTTAGCTTTTGCTCGTCTGTAAAGCTTTTGATTTCTCCAGTGAATCTGAATGAGATCCTTGTTGGGTAGAGTAATCTTGGTTGCAAGTTCTTCCCTTTCATCACTTTAAACATATTGTTTCACTCCCTTCTAGCTTGCAGAGTTTCTGCTGAGAAATCAGCTGTTAACCTTATGGGAGATCCCTTGTATGCTATTTGTCATTTTTCCCTTGTGGCTTTTAATACCTTTTCTTTGTCTTTAATTTTTTTCAGTTTGATTACTTTGTGTCTCAGCATGTTTCTCCTTGGGTTTATCCTGCCTGGGACTCTCTGTGCTTCCTGGACTTGGCTGGCTATTTCCTTTCCCAAGTTAGGGAAGTTTTCGACTATAATCTCTTCAAATATTTTCTTGGGTCCTTTCTCTCTCTCTTCTCCTTCTGGGACCCCTATAATGTGAATGTTGGTGCCTTTAACATTGTCCCAGAGGTCTCTTAGGCTGTCTTCATTTCTTTTCATTCTTTTTTCTTTATTCTGTTCCACAGCAGTGAATTCCACCATTCTGTCTTCCAGGTCACTTATCCGTTGTTCTGCCTCAGTTATTCTGCTATTGATTCCTTCTAGTGTATTTTTCATTTCAGTTATTGTTCTGTTCATCTCTGTTTGTTCTTTAATTCTTCTAGGTCTTTGTTAAACATTTCTTGCATCTTCTCGATCTTTGCCTCCATTCTTTTTCCGAGGTCCTGGATCATCTTCACTATCATTATTCTGAATTCTTTTTCTGAAAGGTTGCCTATCTCCACTTCATTTAGTTGTTTTTCTGGTGTTTTATCTTATTCCTTTATCTGGGACATAGTTCTCTGCCTTTTCATTTTTTCTGTCTTTCTGTGATTGTGGTTTTCGTTCTGCAGGCTGCAGAATTGTAGTTCTTCTTGCTTCTGCTGTCTGCCCTCTGGTGGATGACGCTCTCTAAGAGGCTTGTGCAAGCTTCCTGATGGGACTGGCGGCAGGTAGAGCTGGGTGTTGCTCTGGTGGGCAGAGCTCAGTAAAACTTTAATCTGCTAGTCTCCTGATGGGTGGGGCTGTGTTCCCTCCCTGTTGGTTGTTTGGCCTGAGGCGACTCAGCACTGGAGCCTACAGTGGGGTAATGGCAGACTCCGGGAGGGCCCACGCCAATGGGTACTTCCCAGAACTTCTGCTGCCAGTGTCCTTGTCCTCACGGTCCTTGTCCTTGCCGCCCCCCGCCTCTGCAGGAGACCCTCCGACACTAACAGGTAGGTCTGTTTCAGTCTCCTATGGAGTCACTGCTCCTTTCCCCTGGGTCCTGGTGCGCACACTACTTTGTGTGTGCCCTGCAAGCATGGAGTCTCTGCTTCCCCCAGTCCTGTTGAAGTCCTGCAATCAAATCCCGTTGGCCTTCAAAGTCCGATTCTCTGGGGATTCCTGCTCCCGTTGCCAGACCCCCAGGTTGGGAAGCCTGATGTGGGGCTCAGAACCTTCACTCCAGTGGGTGGACTTCTGTGGTATAATTGTTCTCCAGTTTGACTCACCCACCCAGCGGTTATGGGATTTGATTTTATCGTGATTGCACCCCTCCTACCATCTCATTGCAGCTTCTCCTTTGTCTTTGGATGTGGGGTATCTTTTTTGGTGAGTTCCAGCATCTTCCTGTCGATGACTATTCAGCAGTTAGTTGTGATTCCGGTGCTCTCGCAAGAGGGAGTGAGCACACGTCCTTCTACTCTGCCATCTTGAACCAATCTCCTTTCTCCATCATTTTCAAACTGAACACTCAAAGGTATTTATATCTTTAAGTGTTTGCTGCAGTAATAGAGTTAATTATGCTCTTTTCAAGGCCTGCAATTTACAATTAAAGCCAAATAAAGAGAGATGTTAACATTTCATTTTTAAGTCTTTTACTTTTCAGAATGAGAGATTAATGTGCTTAAACATCTGCAAGACATAGCATAACTTTGATTTAGAAGTCTAACACTTGACATATAAGACAATGTTTTTTTCTTTATGATTCCCTTAGTCCCACAAATATACATGAAGCATTTTTATCCATTCTGTCTTACTTTACAAATAATTATTTTATTGTTTTTAAATGTGGGGTTTTTTTTCTGCCATTTAAGTCTTTTCAAATTAAAGTTACTGTCTTTTCCCCCTTAAAGTACTAAATGATCTCCAAATTTAAAGAAAAATAAAGACGACTAAAGGAGAAACTTTTTTATTTTTAAAATTACAAAGCAAAGCCAGGAATTTCAACCTCTACTACAGTTATGTGAGGGCATTTGGGGGAAGGTGTAACAGAGATAATAACTTGCAATGACTCTATTATAATTTTAAAAGTCATGTTTTCCCCATTCATCTCAACTTCCCTAATACATTTCTAATAATTAAATCTTCTTCCATGCTTGTAATTCATTAATTCCAACTAACATGTAAAAAAGTAGTTTACACTTCACTATAATCATGCTATTAATACTTTTACAGATCTAATTTGCTGCCGCCTGAGAGCAATGTTCCAGAAAGGTGACTTTTTCCTCAGTTATTTCAACTTCCGTTGGGTCAAAACCATTTAAATTACAGCCCAGTATCAGCTTCATTAAATATCCTTTCTTATTAATTTTCATAAAACTACTATCTAGCCACTTATAACTACAATAAGAAATCTTTCAGATTTTTGATTCAATCCTTTAATTCTATATAGAAACTGAGGCACAGAGAAGATGAAGGACCAGCTCAAGTTTGCCTAGAACATTAATACATGACTTTCTTACCAACTTATTTTCACTCCACTTCCTGTTACTACTTAATACAATTATAAATTCTGATAATAGGTTTTAGAGGCCTAAAACTAAAATATTTAGAGCAAAACAACTATAACAAAACAAAACTATTCTAACTTGACTTCAGATAAGAGAACATTCCTACAGTTTAGCAAAAACTGATGTTAAGTGGGAACAGTATTTTTGCTATTAAAACAATCTAAACTCTCAGACATCCATTCATTTAAACATGTATTGAGTGCCCAGTCTAGGCCAGGCCCTGTGATAGGTACTGAAGACAACTAGTTCTCATGTCCATGGCAACAGGGTAAGGCTACCCTTGGAGCTCTTCAGTACATCCTTCAGGCTGCATGCTGGGGGTGGCTTCCCTTTCTCCTTCAATACTATTTGTGACATTCAATTTAACTTGATTTTACTGAAGTAAAGATGTTTTGGTCTTTTTTTGTGAGTGGGGGTAAATATTAGTATAAATATTTGCCTGGCAAATGCAATTATTCAATGTAGTGATATGCCAAATTTTTATGCAGTAATAGGCAAATTTTTATGCAGATATAAAAATGTAATCAACCTGTAATTAATTACCTTGTGGAGGCAGGGAAGACACCTGCCATTTCATGAATCAAAATCTTATAAACTAATCACCTAGAGACGTAAAAATGAAAAGTACACACCTATAACATTTGCATAGCAAATACTGAAGTTCAGTCATACTTATGCTTAAATTTGAAACTGATTTGTTGCTGGCTGAAAGAAGGGAAACAACAAACCAGATGATATAAAGCAAAACTGGGTTTTTTTTCCTCCCTCTAAGCGTGCACACATGCTTAGAAGGGAAAAAGTCCAGCTGCTTCAACTAACAAGCTTCCAAGTAACCAACATTTGGTACTCTGAACTGACCACTATTATCTATTCAAGCAACAACAAAACACACAAATAACCTGGATAAGCACAAAGTTAGAAATATTTAAGAGTTTGCACAATTAAAAAATGACTACTCCTGCATTCTTTCCCAACTTGTGTCCATATATGAGCACTCTCTTGTAATATTTAGTAACTCAGTTTTAAATATTCATTACCAGGTAAATTTTAACAAGGTTTTATAGATCATACTCTAAGGATACCTCCCCCACACCTACAACTAAATTACCAGAATATTCTGCACAGGTCCTACTTTGAAAGAATGTGATGGAAAGGAGACACTATATTCCTCGGACCTTTTTACAGCTGAAAAAATTTGTTTGGGGAAAAAGTGTTTACTTTTTACATACCTATTTACTATAGATATCTATTATATCTATTTACTATTTATATATCTATTTATCTATATCTGTACCCAATTCAACATCCAAAGGCATAGGAAACATCCCTGCATGACAGGCACCACAATGGGCACAGAAAGGAAGGTTACAAAAATAATGACTAGTCCACACTTTAAAAGGCCCTAATCTAGTGGGAAAGACATAAACAATTAATCATAAGGTAACATATTAATGTTATAACAGAGATCTAGACACATGTTACAATGATGCAGAGACCTAGAGAAATCAAAGGATGTTTGAGGGGCAAAATAAGAGAACAACACTCAGGGCAAACAACGCATGTGAAGATGGAACCAGGAAGGCAAGTTTGGAAACAGCAAGCAATTTGATATGGTTTCATGACTGGGGGAGGATCACAGTGAAGATTATGAAACCAGTAAATTAGGCTGAGGCCAGAACGTTGAGGGACTTATATGTCATGCTAGGGCTTAGAATTTTGCCTTTGCACAATTAGAGATGTTGGAGACATTGAAGCAGGAGTGTGACATGACCAAAACTGGGGGTTTAGAAAGAAGAGCTGGCAACAGCATGGAAGCAAAACAGTCAAAATTGGAAACACTTCAGGGAGAGATCCCAATTAAAGTTTATTTTTAGTCTTAGAGAAAGGCAAAGTTATTAGCAGAAGGAATAGATGCAAGAATAATACTGAAAAGACCAGATATTTGTGATTTGAATCATGTGCACATTTACACACTTGAAATGCATATTATCCCAAATATAAAAGAAAACAAGTTAGTCAAGGCCTAGGATTAAGTTTATTTTATATCTCTGTTTATCTTAGCTTATTGCTCTTCTGTGTAATGTTCAGAAGTAAGTTATCAAATGCTTACTAAGTTTCTATTACCTAAGTAGCAGTTACAATACTAACAATATGCAGGAGGTTACGGTTTACAGATATTTGGTTTTGAAAAAAAACTTAATAATTGCATTTTTAAAATCTGTTGAGACAAAATAAGTACCGTAATTGATAAACAATGATATAGAAAATACTATTCATAGACAAGCTTTGAAGAATTATTTTCTTAAGAATTATTTTCACTCATTCTTACACACAGAAACTGCATGTGTACAAAAATGACATGATTTGCATGAAGATCATTGAATACTGTTCATTAGTGATGACTTAAATTGAAAATTTATTGTGATTTCAGCTGAGAGAATTCATAAGAAGAAGGCAAAAATAACCACGGAGTTGCTAGTTGCTCATTTTAAGGGTTTTTAAAATAGCAAGTTTTGGGTTTGGGGGTTTTTGGGGGGTTTTTTTGGCTTGTTTTTGTTTTTCCTGTGTATATGTAGTTTGTTGCTGTTTTGTGTTGGGAAAAAATTTCTAGATCTCAAAATGGTAACTTAAGAAAAAAACTTACATCAAAGAGTTTTAGTAAATACCCAAACATAAGAGGAAAGTCCTTACAAAGACCCTCTTGCTTAATGTTGGGTTTGCTTAAGCGAAAATGGAATTATTTAATAAATAATACCATAATTTACTCACTTTGTGTAATTTCTTCCCACTCATTTTTAGGTGAAAAAAATCATGAAAAATATTCTCTCCACATAATCTATGCATAAGTGTTTTCCTGTTTTGAAACAGCAATGGCAACATCCAGCAAAGGTCCTGAAGGTTTTTTTTAAAACATCAATCATTTTCACAGTGGGGAGGAGTGATGTAGGAGAAGCACAGATCAATAAAGCTTAGACGGTTCCTCGGTTCCTCTTGCTCTGACTCCGTTCCTCCATTAGGGACTACTTTCTGCATGCAGCAAAATGTGATACAGATACATTTAAAGGGACAGGGAGTAGCACTGAGATGTTTATCAGTGATGAAGGGAGGGGAAAGCTCACCAGCACTCACACTCTCCCACTTCCCACACGGTTCTCTATCCAGCTCTTTTCTGTCTTTCTCACACCTCCCCCATAGCTATCTGAAACAGCCTGGCTGACAAGGAACTGTGATAACTGCCCTAAGCAAGTACAACTAAACAAGGTGAGTTGTGATAGCTTCAAGGTGTATTTATTTACTATTTTAATGGACCTTTGGGTCTGTGAGGAAAACAGTGGGAAAATGAGCCAGGCCTGCAAAAACAGCTTGGATTCTAGCCCTCTGACCAGACAGACTAAGACCCTCACTTGGAAAGTGGGGTGCTTGCCCTTAAGATTTACGCCTTTCAATCACTTCACAGAGTCTCTTTCTTTTTCCCCTTAACAAAAATACTAAGATGGGGCTTCCCTGGTGGCGCAGTGGTTGGGCATCCGCCTGCCAATGCGGGGGACACGGGTTCGAGCCCTGGTCCGGGAGGATCCCACATGCCGCGGAGCGGCCAAGGCCGTGCGCTGCAACTATTAAGCCTGCGCTCTAGAGCCCGTGGAGCCACAACTACTGAGCCCGCGTGCCACAACTGATGAAGCCCACGTGCCTTGAGCCCATGCTCCACAACAGGAGAAGCCACCGCAGTGGGAAGCCCGTGCACCGCAGCGAGGGGTGGCCCCTGCTCGCCGCAACTAGAGAAAGCCCACGCACAGCAACGAAGACCCAATGCAGCCAAAAACAAATAAATAAATTAAAAAAAAATACTAAGATGTACATTCCCCATGTTTACACACCATGTTTCTTTTCTTTTTTTTAAATTTGCACTTTTTCATAAATTAGGAGGGGTGAAAAGAGAAGAGACTTGTTTGGAAATTTAAATTCTAGTTAATCTTTGAGGTGGCCAATGAAAGGTACCATTTTGGTTTGCTCAAGCTCCCTATACCTTTCCTTCTAGTAAGGGAATCTGCCTCCGTGGCCTAGGGTTGGCCAGTCATAATATCTTATTTTTGGGAAGTATTAATCGGTCCAAAAGAACCAGGATCCTTCAGTAAGGCTGACAGGTAAATAACTATTGGGAGATAGGAACTCTGTCTTTCCACTGGAGTGACTGGGAGAGTCAGTAGTCCTATTTTCCTGTCTCATAGAACAAACCTTTCTTTCTTTAGCAGATAAAAATGATACCACATTTTTCTCTTCATTCAGTCATTCACTTAACATTTACTAAACATCAGCTGTGTGCTAAGTACTGTGCTGGGCACTGGGAATAAAAAAACAAAGCAGTAGGGTGACTGTATCTTGTGAACCAAAAATCCAGACATTATCTGTTAAAGATTTTTATGTAACTTCTGGATGTGAGATGTCATCTGAGAGACACTGTTTACATTCAAAAACATGGTAACTTCTAAGACATTTGGGTAGTTTGAGGAAAAAAAAAATCATTATGATATCCAAAGCTGGAAGTATAATAGAAAGAGGCAAAATTTACAGTTGACGTAATTATAAGATGTCACCTGGCTCTCAAATCGTCTAGTTACAGTTTTTTAGCACCATGTAATAATATATGAGAATAAAAAAAGACCAGTGAAGTAAGAAAATATAAATGCTATCCCCTCACAAGTAGGATTGGGGAATACCATAAAATATAATATGATGGAAAGGCTTAGGTGCTAAGTTTATCTGATACCAATTAAAGTACACATATGCTACTTGTTTCCCCATATGTAAAAGAGGAATAGGATTATTTGAGAATGAAAGAATTTAATATATGAAAAACACTTAAATCAATACCTTGCACATGGTAAATAATAAGTGGTTTTTGTTGCCCTAACACTGCTGTTACAACAAAACAACAAAATTGAGGGTCAAAGCAGGTTCTGAAAGAATATGAATGGCAAACACTGGAGAGTGATCTACAACCATTATCAAAAAAAAAAAGACGATGAAGTTTGGAGGCGACTTGTGAGTGCTTTGAGATTTACAGGAAAGAGGAGTTTTAATCACTGCCCCGCTTTTAATGCATCTGCTTTGCTTTTTAATACCCTAAAGGGTTTTACTTTATTAAGGGTAAGGATACTAAAGTATATTCAAATTCTAAAATATTTATTTCATGTGATTCCAAAGTGGACTCAAAATATATCAGGCCTTTCATGATTTTCAAGTTCCATTCCCTCTACCTTCAAAATATATCTGAAATCTGACCCCTTGCTCACTATTAGTGAGATAGTAATACTTCCATTAGTAATGGAACTAGAGACATCACCATCTCTTGCCTACGTGAGTGCAATAGTCTTCTTTGCTCTTATCTCCTAGAGTCAACTTTCCACACGGCAGCCAAAGTGAGCTTTCCCACATCCAAACGAGCACAGCCTCCAATGCTCATAACCTTCCAGTCACTCCCGTCACAACCAGATTAAGATCCAGTCTCTTTACATGAGTAACTGAGTCCAAACTCATCTATTTAAAGCCTCCCTCTCCCTCTCTACGCTTTAGTCCCCCTCTGGTCTTCTGGGTCCTAGAACACGCCAAGCCAATTCTGACTTCTGTCTGGCTGAATGCTCTTTTCCCATATTTCCACTTGGCCAGATTCTTGATTTCATTCAGATCTTTTGTCTAATTCACCTCCTCAGAGAAAAACCTTTCCTGACTACCCTATCTTATATAGTCACCTCTCCTCCCCTCCCCTTCCCTGCCCTCTTTTTATCCCTTTCTTTATAGTATTTATGTGACCTGAATTATATATATATTATAACAGGGACCTTGTATGTCTTACCATTGTAGGGCCTAAAACAATGCCTGACACAAAACAGGGCTCAATAAATATTTGTTGAATAAATAAAAGTATCCTTGTGAAGTTTTGCTTCACTGCATTAAAACCTCTTTTCTTAAAAGGCAAGAAACTAAATCCCAGTTTACAAAAAAAATAAAAAATAAAAAAGTAAAAGCTTCTTACAAGCATCAATTAATACATCCTTATATAAGCCAACTGAAGCAGAAAATATTATAAAACCTATTGCTGAGCTCTTGTCTTCCTAAGGTAAAGCAGATAGTGATAAAATACATGGCAAAAAAACACTGATAAATGCTAAGAGATTAGCCATGGTCTCTGTTGGCATCTAATATTACCTCTATAGTGGACTCTCAAATTTAGATCTTGAATCTTGACTCCCTCCTTGAGTTCCAGTCTCACATTTAATTGCCTGGTAATGCACCCCACTTCCTTCTTCTTCCTATTCCTGCTGCCTTATTATCACTCCTCCCAAACATGCTAACCCTCTAGTATGCATTCCAATATGTTGTCATACGCTAATACTATATGAATATATACATGCGTAGGTACACATACTCATACATAAACCCACACAAAGGTTTTCTGGTCATTGTGCTACAAAAGAATAGAATATATTAATATATACTTCTGTACATATTTCTTTCTTCATTCGACAATACCTCACAGAAAGTCCCTCAAAGTTGGCTCATATAATGCTGTTTTTGATGGCAACACAATATTCTATGTTGCGATATACTATAATTTATTTACCTATTCCACTATTAATAGATATTATTTAGTTTGTAATTTTTGATACTATAAACAGTGCTGAAATAAACATCCTTGTACATATCAGTGCTTTAATTCTTAGGGATAGATTCCCTTAAGTGAAATCATTAAGGCATAATATGTCTATTTTCAATTTTAATAGATATTGCCAGATTACCTTCCAATAAAGGCAATAACAACTCATATTTCTATCAGTAGTGTTCAAATAACCTTCCACATCCCCATCCCAAGTAACAAGTGTTTTGGATCATTTTAATTTTTGCCAATCTTATGGATGTAAAGTGATAGTTTCCCATTATTTTAATTTGCATTTCATTGACTACTAATAAGTCTGACCATCCTTTGAAATATTATTGACCATCTGAATATGCTCTTCTAAAATTGCCTATTCATATCCTTTGCCCATTTTTCTATTTGGTAGTTTGTCTTATCAAACTGTAAGAGCTTTCTGTATGTTACAGATACAAACCCTTTTATCTGACACCTCTGCTGTAAATACTTTATTTTCCAAATTTGCTGTGGACTATTAATTTTGTTTATGTTCTGTTTTGCCATATAAATTTAAACTTTCATATAGCCAAAATTCTTTTTTTTCCCCCCTGTCCAGCTTCTAGATTTCCTGTTTAATAAAGAAGGTTCTCTAGATGACGATTCTGACTTAAATATCAAAGTATAAAATAAAATATGAGAAATTTCCCTTCTACATAAAATATGAGAAATCCTGTTTCAATTGTACTTTGTTAAGAACCACCCCCACTTTTTTTTTTTACAGCTTGTTCTTTTGACTCTCTAGTTACTACATTGAAAAATCTTGACATTATAATTATTAAAGTAAATAGATTTTCCACCAAAACTTGAAGTAAAAAAGATACTAGATATGTCACCTTGAACTTTCTATCCATTACAAGGACTCTCCTCTGCAACACCACTGCCAAACAATAATCTGCTTGCTTATTTCCAATGATGAGATACTTACTACTTCTCTAGACCTTACCATTCCACTTTCCAGAAGTTTCTATTCATTTCATTCTGAGTCATCTATATTTTTCATATTCCTGCTGAAATAACCAAACTAAGCAAATACATAAGAGAATGAAAATCAGACTCAGTAATTTAACTGATGTTCTTAGTACCTGAAGATTATTCATTTGCTTTTTCCCTTTCCTCCAATGAATATCTTTTTTATGCCAAGTATTAGAAATACAAAGATAAGGAAAATACAGCTTCTGACCTTAAAGTCATGGAAAAGTAGCATATATATATATAATACATATACATGCATATTGCAAATATATAAATAAATTATGTACAGGGAGAAAACTACTGTACAGTGAAAATGCTACTCAAGATCTATTTTAAGGAATTCTAGTGCATATATTTGGTAATTATAGAAGTTATAGAAGTTAACCAAGCTGAAGACTGAAAAAGACATATACAGTATTGAGAAAATCAAACTTTAGTACTGTTTTCTTGAATCTGGTTCAATCAATTAAGCTCTAATTATACTAGATAATAGATAATATTATCTAGATAATTTTTACCTAGATAATATTCATGTCAGGCGATATAACACATTTTATAAGAGATCTAAGAAGCCCCAGGCAATAGATCACGTACCTTGAAGAGTAATCTGGCCTAGATAAAAATTAATTTTAAAACAAGTGTTCAGCTTGCAAATGTATTTGCTCATTAAGGGTCAGGTTTCCTTTGGTGATCAGTACTATCCCAAGACTGAGCAAAAATTTGGAAAACTATAAACACAAACATTTAGACATCTTGAAAATTTAAACAACTGAACATTGGTTCAATGTGATAAAAAAATAGGGTAAAAGAATCTCCAATAAAATGCAATCATGATAATTGTAAGAAATGAACAGATAATAAACAGATAAAGTAAACAATAGGCTAGAAAAATACACAAGAAACTGATTACCAATGCCTATTCTATCAAGGCAGGGATCGGCTCCTTCTGTGAAATTCTAAGAGATTTTGCAGATCCTTACATGGGGTTGGAGAGTAACCTGCTTACTGATTTACTCAGAGTAGACAGTCACATTTAACAAACACATGTAGGACCTCATAGGCAGTTAGCTGTCAAAAGCATTTATCCATCCATCCATCAACTGGCACAACCAATTCCTAATTCAAACCTCACACTCAAAAACATGCGACCTTTCTGGAACAAAGACACAAGACAGTTCTGTTTATGTTGACCAGAAACCTTACCCTTGGCAAAGACAAATTTCTGCAAATTTTAAATTGAAGTAGTAATCAAAGTATAATATCTACCTGAAAATATGTTTATTGTTCAATATTAAAGGTGAAATACTTTAAAATCACAAAAAGCATTAACAGGAAAAAAAGTAGCAAATTAAAGCAAAATTTCTTTATCAGACTACAAGGCTAAAATAAGTATCAGGTAAAGGTAAACAAATAAAATTAAAAGTTGACAAAAAGATTTTAACCACTAAAAGCTTCAAAACCATGAGTCAGGTTTATCTAGCATATTCAAGAAAACCTAGGCATGTTATAGGATAGCACAACTATTCGCCAAAGACAGACTTCTATAATCACAGCAGTCTAATGGTGTCAGCTGTTTTGAATACGTAGTCATAATACAGCTCCATTTTAATATGGCAGAGTTAGCTGAGCTCTCTGTTGTATTTCTATATTTTCTATGATGCATTATTATAGATACTTCATTATAAGTATTTGTTTACACCTGTTTCTTATGTTGGTCTGTAAGCTCCTAGAGATAATAGTCTTTATATCCCTAATACAAACACAAATTCTAGCCCTAGATTTAATTCCTAATATGTATATCTTACTTTCACAGACTTAGGAATTACAAGTTCAAATATGCATTATAAGCTAGCATTAAAAGAAAGGTATACAGTACCTTCAAAAATTAAACCAAAACAAAACGTCACATTCTTTGTAAATCTACAAGCTAAATATCTTGAAATCTTGAATTCTAAAAAAGTATGTGGGGCTTGCTCTATTAAGTGTTACATTTATATGAGAGCCTGGCAAATGGGTTCTAAAGATATTTAGATCCTCTATGATTTTCTTAGTCTGTGCATTTATTATTGTTTCTAATCACTAGCAGTTATACTGGCTCCAATTGTTTTGCATCTCTTTAAGTAAATGGAGCATCTGCCTACAGACAATATAGTCCAAGAGGTACTTTATGAGAATTAAGTCCTATGAAAACATGGAAAAATTAGAGTACTAACAAAAAACTATGAAGATTCTTTCCAACATAAATGTCTTGTGGTTTTTGTTGGTGTTTAACGTATGGCCTTACTTTGAGGATATATTTAAGCTAGCACAGCAGACTAAAATCAGTCATTCTTAAAAATAACAAAAACCAGTAGTAAATCCCTTACATACGAATGAGTTCTGTTTCAAGAGCACATTCGTAAGTCCAATTTGTTTGTAAGTCCAACAAAGTTAGCCTAGGTAGCCAACTAACACAATCAGCTATATAGTACTATACTGTAATAGGTTTATAATACTTTTCACACAAATAATACATAAAAAACACAAAAAATAAAACATTTTTAATCTTACAGTACAGTACCTTGAAAAGTATAGTAGTACAATACAACAGCTAGCATACAGGGGCTGGCATTGAGTGAACAGACAAAAAGAGTTACTGAATGGAGGAGGGAGAGGAGGTGGGAGATGGTAGAGCTGAAGGATTGTCAGCAATAGGAGACAGAGGGCAAACTGCAATTTCACTCACACCTGATGTTGATGGCACAGGTTCTGGTTCCTTGCTGGATTCAATTCTATCTACAATCTTGAAGAAATGATCCAGTGATGTCTGGGCGGTAGCTCTTTTTTTCTTGTCATAGATGACATGGTAGCACCGGATTGCATTCTAAATGGCTGCTGCAACCTTTGTGTACCATTCTACGTTTGGGTCCTGTGCCTCAACAACTAACAGTGCCTCCTCAAATAAAGAAAATCCCCTTGCCATTTCCTGCGTCGTGAATCTCTTCAGTTCTTTAGTTACTTCTTCCTCTTGTCTCTCTTCGTCCTTTCTCTGGGCCTCTAATTCCATCAGGGCTTCATTAGTTAGCTCCTCGTGTTGTACAGCAAGGAGTTCAGTGAAGTCGTCCTCTTGCAGATCTAGCTTGAAATAAAGATACTGTACTACTGTACTCTATACAGTACTGTAAAGTATACAAAAGCACAACCACTTGTAGAGGATGCACGCATGTGACAATGTACGCCAGACATGTGAACTAACTTATGTGACTGGACATGCGAACACACGTTTGCATCTTTAAAAGCTCACAACTTGAAGGTTCGTATGTATGGGACTTACTGTAAACAAAATCTAGCTAGTTTAAACCATTATTAACAAAACCATTTAATTTGTATGAAGTATAAAAAGTACTCACATTGGCTCTCACTAAAGAGCCTTAGGTGAGCAATCAAAATTCGAAAGAGAAAAGACCCCCTAACTAAAATTGAGTTGCTTGTGGACATGTTAAGTGAGTTATCAGTGACTCAGACACAAAATGTGAACAGTACTTATGAATCCTTCCCTTTGAAATACTCTAGTACTAGAAAATGATTTGAGTGTTTGCCAGGTTTTATATTTTAGAGAAAGATACTTTGATACCTCATTTAACAGGTATGAACTATTACTAATTTAGAGAATGTAATTTTTTACGAGCATTTTCACCTTAATCAAATGATCAAACCTAACATCACCATCCTGACTTCCTGATGTATTCTTGCTAAAAATGTTTAATACAAAATTAATCATGAGGAAATAATTAGATGAATCCAAATCGAGGAATATTTTGCAAAACACCTAGCCTATAAGCTAAAGATGTCAATGCCAAGGAAGGCCACCTTTATCATACCTCCCACCCCAGAAAAGCTGGGAAACTATTCTAATTTAAAGGAGACTAAAGAGACATGACAACTAAATGCAATGTGTGATCCTTGATCAGGGGTCAGCCAGCTATAAAGGATTTTATTGGGACATTTGGAAAAATTTAAATATGGAATTTGTATTATATAAATGTTATATCCGTATTAAATTCTAGAGTGTGATAATTGTATTACATTTATGTAGTAAAAGTCCTTGTTCTTGGGAAATATCTGCTAAAGTTTTTAGGAAAAAAGAGTCATAAAATATTTAGGGAAGAATAGTCACATTGCCTACAATTTAGTCTCAAATGGTCAGGGGGGAAAAATTTATATACAGAGATAAAACAAATGTGGCAAAATGTATTCAACTGATAAATTCAGATAGAGAGTATACAAGTATTGATTGTTCTCTTATTTAAATTTTCAAATTTTGAAAATTTTTAAAAATAAAATGTTGGAAGGAATACTCAAATGAAAACTCTAGAAATGAGAAAGACAGTAAATAAAATTAAGAACTTAATGACTGGGTTCACAAGCAGGTTCAACAGAACAGGAGAAAAAAATCAGTGAACTGGAAGCAAATTCAGAAAAAATTTCACAGAGTGAAAAAAAGGTTAGAAAATATGGCAATGAGTGTATGAGCATATGAGACAGGGTGAAAAGGTCTAACAGATGTGACTGTAGTCCCAGAGAAGAGGAGAGACTGTAACAGAAGCAATATATGAAGATATAACAGCTGAGAATTTCCCCAAAACTAGACTAGACATCAAGCTATAGATTCAAGAAGCAATATGGACATCAAAAATGACTAACAATACAAAGAAAACCATACTTTTAGGCATACCATATTTAAATTGCTAAAAAGAGGTGGAGAAACTCTTAAAAGCAGCAGAGTATTACCTTCAAAAGAGCAACTCAACTTCTACTTCTCATCAGAAAGTGGAAGTCAGAAAACAACCAAATAAAATCTTTAAAGAGCCAAAATAAAATAATGCCCTACCTAAATTCTATACTCAGTAAAAATACTCTTCAAAAATGAAGGAGAGAGGGAGGGGCAAGATGGCGGAAGAGTAAGACGCGGAGATCACCTTCCTCCCCACAGATACATGAGAAATACATCTACACGTGGAACTGCTCCTACAGAACACCCACTGAACGCTGGCAGAAGACGTCAGACCTCCCAAAAGGCAAGAAAATCCCCACGTACTTGGGTAGGGCAAAAGAAAAAAGAAATAACAGAGACAAAAGAATAGGGACGGGACCTGCACCAGTGGGAGGGAGCTGTGAAGGAGGAAAGGTTTCCACACACTATGAAGCCCCTTCGTGGGCAGAGACTGCGGGTAGCAGAGGGGGGAAGCTTCGGAGCCACGGAGGAGAGCGCAGCCACAGTGGTGCGGAGGGCAAAGCGGAGATTCCCGCACAGAGGAGCGGTGCCGACCAGCACTCACCAGCCCGAGAGGCTTGTCTGCTCAGCCGCCGGGGCGGGCGGGGCCTGGGAGCTGGGGCTCGGGCTTCGGTGCTAGCCGGGAGGGAGCCCGGGAAAAAGACTGCAGCTGCCAAAGAGGCAAGAGAATTTTTCTTGCCTCTTTGTTTCGCGGCGCGCAAGGAGAGGGGATTCAGAGCGCCGCCTAAACGAGCTCCAGAGACGGGCGCGAGCCGCGGCTATCAGCGCGGATCCCACAGCAACAGGGACGCAGAGGGAAAAACGGAGAGATTCCCGCACAGAGGCTCGGCACCGAGCAGCACTCACCAGCCCGAGAGGCTTGTCTGCTCACCCGCCGGGGCGGGCGGGGGCTGGGAGCTGAGGCGCGGGCTTCGGTCGGATCCCAGGGAGAGGACTGGGGTTAGCTGCGTGAACACAGCCTGAAGGGTCTAGCGCACCACAACTAGCCAGGAGGGTGCACGAGAAAAAGTCTGCAGCTGCCGAAGAGGCAGGAGACTTTTTCTTGCCTCTTTGTTTCGCGGCGTGCAAGGAGAGGGGATTCAGAGCGCCACTTAAACGAACTCCAGAGACGGGCGCGAGCCGCAGCTATCAGCGCGGACCCCAGAGACGGGCATGAGAAGCTAAGGCTGCTGCTGCCGCAACCAAACAGCCTGTGGGCGAGCACAGGTCATTCTCCACACCGCCCCTCCCGGGAGCCTGTGCAGCCCGCCACGGCCAGGCTCCCGTAATCCGGGGACAACTTCCCCGGGAGAGCGCACGGCGCGCCTCAGGCTGCTGCAACGTCACGCCGGCTTCTGCCGCCGCAGGCTCGCCCCGCCTCCTCCGTACCGCTCCCTCCCCCCGGCCTGACTGAGCCAGAGCCCCCGAATCAGCTGCTCCTTTAACCCCGTTCTGTCTGGGCGGGGAACAGACGCCCTCAGGCGACCTACATGCAGAGGCGGGTCCAAATCCAAAGCTGAACCCCGGGAGCTGTACGAACAAAGAAGAGAAAGGGAAATCTCTCCCAGCAGCCTCAGAAGCAGCGGATTAAAGCTCCACAAACAACTTGAATGTGCCTGCATCTGTTGAATACCTGAATAGACAACGAATCATCCCAAATTTAGGAGATGGACTTTGGGAGCAGGATATATTAACTTTTCCCCTTTTCCTTTTTTTTGTGAGTGTAGATGTGTATGCTTCTGGGTGAGATTTTGTCTGTATAGCTTTGCTCTCACCGTTAGTCCTAGGGTTAGGTCCGTCCGTTTTTTTTTTTGTTTTTTTTTTTTTTTTTTTTTTGGCTTAAAAATTTTTTTTCCCTAATAAATGTTTTCTTAATAATTTTTTCCTTATTTTCTATTTTTAAAAAAAAATTTTAATAAGTTTTTTCATGTTTTTTATTTTAAAAAATTAAAAAATTTTTTTTCTTAATAAATTTTTTCTAAATAAATTTTTTCTTATTTTTAGTATAAAAAATTAATAAATCTATTTTTAAAAATTAAAAAAAATTTTTTTTCTTAATAAATTTACTCTTAATAATTTTTTTTCTTATTTTTTATTATAATTGCTTTATTTTATTTTATTTTATCCTCTTTTTTTCTTTCTTTCCATTTTTTCTCCCTTTTATTCTGAGCCGTGTGGATGAAAGGCTCTTGGTGCTCCAGCCAGGCATCAGGGCTGTGCCTCTGAGGTGGGAGAGCCAACTTCAGGACACTGGTCCACAAGAGACCTCCCAGCTCCACATAATACCAAACGGCGAAAATCTCTCACAGATCTCCATCTCAACATCAAGACCCAGCTTCACTCAACGACCAGCAAGCTACAGTGCTGGACACCCTATGCCAAACAACTAGCAAGAGAGGAACACAGCCCCATCCATTAACAGAGAGGCTGCCTAAAATCATAATAAGGCCACAGACACCCCAAAACACACCACCAGACGTGGACGAACCCACCAGAAAGACAACATCCAGCCTCATCCACCAGAACACAGGCACTAGTTCCCTCCACCAGGAAACCTACACAACCCACTGAACCAACCTTAGCCACTGGGGACAGATACCAAAAACAACGGGAACTACGAACCTGCAGCCTGTGAAAAGGAGACCCCAAACACAGTAAGATAAGCAAAATGAGAAGACAGAAAAACACACAGCAGATGAAGGAGCAGGGTCAAAACACACCAGACCTAACAAATGAAGAGGAAATAGGTAGTCTACCTGAAAAAGAATTCAGAATAATGATAGTAAGGATGATCCAAAGTCTTGGAAATAGAATAGACAAAATGCAAGAAACATTTAACAAGGACGTAGAAGAACTAAAGAGGAACCAAGAAACGATGACAAGCACAATAAATGAAATTAAAAATACTCTAGATGGGATCAATAGCAGAATAACTGAGGCAGAAGAACGGATAAGTGACCTGGAAGATAAAATGGTGGAAATAACTACTGCAGACCAGAATAAAGAAAAAAGAATGAAAAGAACTGAGGACAGTCTCAGAGACCTCTGGGACAATATTAAACGCACCAACATTCGAATTATAGGGGTCCCAGAAGAAGAAGAGAAAAAGAAAGGGACTGAGAAAATATTTGAAGAGATTATAGTTGAAAACTTCCCTAATATGGGAAAGGAAATAGTTAATCAAGTCCTGGAAGCACAGAGAGTCCCATACAGGATAAATCCAAGGAGAAACACACCAAGACACATAGTAATCAAACTATCAAAAATTAAATATAAAGAAAACATATTAAAAGCAGCAAGGGAAAAACAACAGATAACACACAAGGGCATCCCCATAAGGTTAACAGCTGATCTTTCAGCAGAAACGCTGCAAGCCAGAAGGGAGTGGCAGGATATACTTAAAGTGATGAAGGAGAAAAACCTACAACCAAGATTACTCTACCCAGCAAGGATCTCATTCAGATTTGATGGAGAAATTAAAACCTTTACAGACAAGCAAAAGCTGAGAGAGTTCAGCACCACCAAACCAGCTTTACAACAAATGCTAAAGGAACTTCTCTAGGCAAGAAACACAAGAGAAGGAAAACACCTACAATAACAAACCCAAAACATTTAAGAAAATGGGAATAGGAACATACATATCGATAATTACCTTAAATGTAAATGGATTAAATGCTCCCACCAAAAGACACAGACTGGCTGAATGGATACAAAAACAAGACCCATATATATGCTGTCTACAAGAGACCCACTTCAGACCTAGAGACACATACAGACTGAAAGTGAGGGGATGGAAAAAGATATTCCATGCAAATGGAAATCAAAAGAAAGCTGGAGTAGCAATTCTCATATCAGACAAAATAGACTTTAAAATAAAGACAATTACAAGAGACAAAGACGGACACTATATAATGATCAAGGGATCGATCCAAGAGGAAGGTATAACAATTGTAAATATTTATGCACCCAACATAGGAGCACCTCAATACATAAGGCAAATACTAACAGCCATAAAAGGGGAAATCGACAGTAACACAATCATAGTAGGGGACTTTAACACCCCACTTTCACCAATGGACAGATCATCCAAAATGAAAATAAATAAGGAAACACAAGCTTTAAATGATACATTAAACAAGATGGACTTAATTGATATTTATAGGACATTCCACCCAAAAACAACAGAATACACATTTTTCTCAAGTGCTCATGGAACATTCTCCAGGATAGATCATATCTTGGGTCACAAATCAAGCCTTGGTAAATTTAAAAAAATTGAAATCGTATCAAGTATCTTTTCCGACCACAACGCTATGAGACTAGATATCAATTACAGGAAAAGATCTGTAAAAAATACAAACACATGGAGGCTACACAATACACTACTTAATAACGAAGTGATCACTGAAGAAATCAAAGGGGAAATCAAAAAATACCTAGAAACAAATGACAATGGAGACACGACGATCCAAAACCTATGGGATGCAGCAAAAGCAGTTCTAAGAGGGAAGTTTATAGCAATACAAGCCTACATCAAGAAACAGGAAACATCTCGAATAAACAACCTAACCTTGCACCTAAAGCAATTAGAGAAAGAAGAACAAAAAAACCCCAAAGCTAGCAGAAGGAAAGAAATCATAAAGATCAGATCAGAAATAAATGAAAAAGAACTGAAGGAAACAATAGCAAAAATCAATGAAACTAAAAGCTGGTTCTTTGAGAAGATAAACAAAATTGATAAACCATTAGCCAGACTCATCAAGAGAAAAAAGGAGAAGACTCAAATTAATAGAATTAGAAATGAAAAAGGAGAAGTAACCACTGACACTGCAGAAATACAAACGATCATAAGAGATTACTACAAGCAACTCTATGCTAATAAAATGGACAACCTGGAAGAAATGGACAGATTCTTAGAAATGCACAACCTGCCGAGACTGAACCAGGAAGAAATAGAAAATATGAACAGACCAATCACAAGCACTGAAATTGAAACTGTGATTCAAAATCTTCCAACACACAAAAGCCCAGGACCAGATGGCTTCACAGGCGAATTCTATCAAACATTTAGAGAAGAGCTAACACCTATCCTTCTCAAACTCTTCCAAAATATTGCAGAGGGAGGAACACTCCCCAACTCATTCTACGAGGCCACCATCACCCTGATACCAAAACCAGGCAAAGATGTCACAAAGAAAGAAAACTACAGGCCAATATCACTGATGAACATAGATGCAAAAATCCTCAACAAAATACTAGCAAACAGAATCCAACAGCACATTAAAAGGATCATACACCATGATCAAGTGGGGTTTATTCCAGGAATGCAAGGATTCTTCAATATACGCAAATCAATCAACGTGATACATCATATTAACAAATTGAAGGAGAAAAACCATATGATCATCTCAATAGATGCAGAGAAAGCTTTCGACAAAATTCAACACCCATTTATGATAAAAGTCCTGCAGAAAGTAGGCATAGAGGGAACTTTCCTCAACATAATAAAGGCCGTATATGACAAACCCACAGCCAACATTGTCCTCAATGGTGAAAAACTGAAACCATTTCCACTAAGATCAGGAACAAGACAAGGTTGCCCACTCTCACCACTATTATTCAACATAGTTTTGGAAGTGTTAGCCACAGCAATCAGAGACGAAAAAGAAATAAAAGGAATCCAAATCGGAAAAGAAGAAGTAAAGCTGTCACTGTTTGCAGATGACATGATACTATACATAGAGAATCCAAAAGATGCTACCAGAAAACTACTAGAGCTAATCAATGAATTTGGTAAAGTAGCAGGATACAAAATTAATGCACAGAAATCTCTTGCATTCCTGTATACTAATGATGAAAAATCTGAAAGTGAAATTAAGAAAACACTCCCGTTTACCATTGCAACAAAAAGAATAAAATACCTAGGAATAAACCTACCTAAGGAGACAAAAGACCTGTATGCAGAAAATTATAGGACACTGATGAAAGAAATTAAAGATGATACAAATAGATGGAGAGATATACCATGTTCTTGGATTGGAAGAATAAACATTGTGAAAATGACTCTGCTACCCAAAGCAATCTACAGATTCAATGCAATCCCTATCAAACTACCACTGGCATTTTTCACAGAACTAGAACAAAAAATTTCACAATTTGTATGGAAACACAAAAGACCCCGAATAGCCAAAGCAATCTTGAGAACGAAAAATGGAGCTGGAGGAATCAGGCTCCCTGACTTCAGACTATATTACAAAGCTACAGTAATCAAGACAGTTTGGTACTGGCACAAAAACAGAAATATAGATCAATGGAACAGGATAGAAAGCCCAGAGATAAGCCCACGCACATATGGTCACCTTATCTTTGATAAAGGAGGCAAGCATATACAGTGGAGAAAAGACAGCCTCTTCAATAAGTGGTGCTGGGAAAATTGGACAGGTACATGTAAAAGTATGAAATTAGAACACTCCCTAACACCATACACAAAAATAAACTCAAAATGGATTAAAGACCTAAGTGTAAGGCCAGACACTATCAAACTCTTAGAGGAAAACATAGGCAGAACACTGTATGACATAAGTCACAGCAAGATCCTTTTTGACCCAGGTCCTAGAGAAATGGAAATAAAAACACAAATAAACAAATGGGACCTAATGAAACTTAAAAGCTTTTGCACAGCAAAGGAAACCATAAACAAGACCAAAAGACAACCCTCAGAATGGGAGAAAATATTTGCAAATGAAGCAACGGACAAAGGATTAATCTCCAAGATTTACAAGCAGCTCATGCAGCTCAATAACAAAAAAACAAACAACCCAATCCAAAAATGGGCAGAAGACCTAAATAGACATTTCTCCAAAGAAGAGATACAGATTGCCAACAGACACATGAAAGAATGCTCAACATCATTAATCATTAGAGAAATGCAAATCAAAACTACAATGAGGTATCATCTCACACCGGTCAGAATGGCCATCATCAAAAAATCTAGAAACAATAAATGCTGGAGAGGGTGTGGAGAAAAGGGAACACTCTTGCACTGTTGGTGGGAATGTAAATTGATACAGCCACTATGGAGAACAGTATGGAGGTTCCTTAAAAAACTAAAAATAGAACTACCATATGACCCAGCAATCCCACTACTGGGCATATACCCTGAGAAAACCATAATTCAGAAAGAGTCATGTACCAAAATATTCATTGCAGCTCTGTTTACAATAGCCAGGACATGGAAGCAACCTAGGTGTCCATCATCGGATGAATGGATAAAGAAGATGTGGCACATATATACAATGGAATATTACTCAGCCATAAAAAGAAATGAAATGGAGGTGTTTGTAATGAGGTGGATGGAGTTAGAGTCTGTCATACAGAGTGAAGTAAGTCAGAAAGAGAAAAACAAATACAGTATGCTAACACATATATATGGAATCTAAGGGAAAAAAAAAAAAAAAAAAGAGGTCATGAAGAACCTAGTGGCAAGATGGGAATAAAGACACAGACCTACTAGAGAATGGACTTGAGGATATGGGGAGGGGGAGGGGTGAGATGTGACAGGGTGAGAGAGTGTCATGGACATATATACACTACCAAATGTAAAGTAGATAACTAGTGGGAAGCAGCCGCATAGCACAGGGAGATCAGCTCGGTGCTTTGTGACCACCTAGAGGGGTGGGATAGGGAGGGTGGGAGGGAGGGAAATGCAAGAGGGAAGAGATATGGCAACATATGTATATGTGTAACTGATTCACTTTGTTGTAAAGCAGAAGCTAGCACACCATTGTAAAGCAATTATACTTCAATAAAGATGTTTAAAAAAAAAAAATGAAGGAGAAATAAAGGTACTTCTGAAAAAATAAAAATCAAAGGAATTTATGATCAGCAGAATTGCACTAAAGGGAGTTCTTCTAGCAAAAGAAAAATAGGCCTAAAGAGAAGCAAGGAAATACAATGAGAATGTAGATCAATGGAAAGAATAAAAATATGGGCAAATCTCAACAATTATATAAAACAATAAAAATTATGTCTTGTGGAGTTTAAAATATACAGAGAATCTAAATTCACTATAAGAACAGCACAAAGGCAGAAGGGTGATAAATGCAGTCAAAGTATTCCAAGGTCCTTGCATTGTCCAGGAAATGATAAAAGCAGGCATTTATATTAGACTTTTATAACTCAAAAATGCATGTTGTAACCTCTAGGAAGTCACTAAAATAATAGTGAAAGAATATATAACAGGTTTACAGGATAAAATGGAATAAAAAAATAATCCAAAAGGAGACAAGAAAGGAAAGAAAATGGCTGAGACCAAGTAGAACAAATAAAAAATAATTTAAACTGAAATATATGTTATCACATTAAATGTAAATGGACTAAATATTCAATTAAAATACAGATTATCTCACTGAACTAAAAACAAAAATATATGCTGCTCACAAAAGACCACCTTAAATAATAAGATATAGAGAAGCTAAAAATTAAAGGATGAAAGACATACCATGCAAACATTAACAACAACATCAATAAAATTAATATTTATGCCCCTGTGCATTCAATCAAATGTTTTCTGGCCATCTATAATAATAGCAAAACTTAAATACACTTATTACAAATCACACCAAGATGGCCCCCCAATGATTATTGCCTCTTAGTATTCAATGTGTGAAGTGTTCCTCAACCCTACATTAAATAGGGCTGATCTGGGTGACCAGTAAAATATTATGAAAATGACAGAGTATGATTTCTAAAGCTAAATCATAACGTAATTTGTGATTTCCCCCTTTCTCTCTCTGGCGTCACCTGTTCTGGGGAAAGCCAGATGAACACCCAGCAGCCCTATAGAGAGAACCATCTGGTGAAGAACTGAGGTCTCCTGCCAACAGCTGGCATAAATTTGCCAGCCATGAGAAGTGAGCCATCCTAAATGCAGACCTCCCAACCCCAATAAAGCCTTCAGATGATTGCAGACCCAGCTAAACTTTATATATATATATTTGCATCTATATTCATCAATGATATCGGTCTGTAATTTTCTTTTTTTTGTAGTACCCTTGTCTGGTTATGGTATCAGGGTGATGGTGGCCTCGTAGAATGAGTTTGGGAGTGTTCCTTCCTCTCCAATTTTTTGGAAGAGTTTGAGAAGGATGGGTGTTAGCTCTTCTCTAAATGTTTGATAGGATTCACTTGTGAAGCCATCTGGCCCTGGACTTCTGTTTGTTGGAAGATTTCTAATCACAGTTTCAATTTCAGTGCTTGTGATTGGTCTGTTCATATTTTCTATTTCTTCCTGGTTCAGTCTTGGAAGGTTATACCTTTCTAAGAATTTGTCCATTTCTTCCAGGTTGTCCATTTTATTGGCATAGAGTTGCTTGTAGTAGTCTCTTAGGATGCTTTGTATTTCTGTGTTGTCCATTGTAACTTCTCCTTTTTCATTTCTTATTTCATTGATTTGAGGCCTCGCCCTATTTTTCTTGATGAGTCTGGCTAAAGGTTTATCAATTTTGTTTATCTTCTCAAAGAACCAGCTTTTAATTTTATTGATCTTTGCTATTGTTTTCTTTGTTTCTCTTTCATTTATTTCTGCTCTGATATTTAGGATTTCTTTCCTTCTACTAACTTTGCGTTTTGTTTGTTCTTCTTTCTCTAGTTCCTTTAGGTGTAAGGTTAGATTGTTTATTTGAGATTTTTCTTGCTTCTTGAGGTAGGCTTGTATTGCTATAAACTTCCCTCTTAGAACTGCTTTCGCTGCATCCCATAAGTTTTGAATCATCGTGTTTTCATTGTCATTTGTCTCTAGGTATTTTTTGATTTCCTCTTTGATTTCTTCAGTGATCTCTTGGTTATTTAGTAACGTACTGTTAAGCCTCCATGTGTTTGTGTTTTTCACGTTTTTTTCCCCTATATTTCTAAGCTCATAGTATTGTGGTCAGAAAAGATGCTTGATATGATTTCAATTTTCTTAAATTTACCGAGACTTGATTTGTGACACAAGATGTGATCTATCCTGGAGAATGTTCCATATGCACTTGAGAAGAGAGTGTAATCTGCTGTTTTCGGATGGAATGCCCTATAAATATCAATTAAATCTACCTGGTCTATTGTGTCATTTAAAGCTTGTGTTTCCTTATTAATTTTCTGTCTGGATGATCTGTCCATTGGTGTAAGTGAGGTGATAAAGTCCCCCACTATTACTGTGTTACTGTCAATTTCCTCTTTTATAGCTGTTAGCATTTGCCTTAGGTATTGAGGTGCTCCTATGTTGGGTGCATATTTATATCTTCTCCTTGGATTGATCCCTTGATCCTTATGTAGTGTCCTTCCTTGTCTCTTGTAACATTCTTTATTTTAAACTCTATTTTATCTGAGATGAGTATTGCTACTCCAGCTTTCATTTGATTTCCGTTTGCATGGAATATCTTTTAACATCCCCTCACTTTCAGTCTGTATGTGTCCCTAGGTCTGAAGTGGGTCTCTTGTAGACAGCATATATATGGGTCTTATTTTTATATCCATTCAGCGAGGCTGTGTCTTTTGGTTGGAGCATTTAATCCATTCACATTTAAGGTAATTATTGATGTGTATGTTCCTATTACCATTTTCTTAACTGTTTTGGTTTCTTTCTGTAGGTCCTTATCTTCACTTGTGTTTCCCACTTAGAGAAGTTCCTTTAGCATTTGTTGTAGAGCTGGTTTGGTGGTGCTGAATTCTCTTAGTTTTTGCTTCTCTGGAAAGCTTTTTATTTCTCTGTCAAATCTGAATTAGATCCTTGCTGGGTACAGTAATCTTGGTTGTAGGTTCTTCCCTTTCATCACTTTAAGTATATCGTGCCACTCCCTTCTGGCTTGTACAGTTTCTGCTGGGAAATCAGCTATTAACCTTATGGGAGTTCCCTTGTATGTTATTTGTCATTTTTCCCTTGTTGCTCTTAATACTTTGTCTTTAATTTTTGACAATTTGATTACTATTTGATTACAAACCGGTTCATCTGTACCATTTTTCTAGGTTCCACATATGTGCGTTAATATACGATATTTGTTTTTCTCTTTCTGACTTACTTCACTCTGACAGTCTCTAGGTCCATCCACGTCTCTACAAATGACACAATTTGGTTCCATTTTATGGCTGAGTAATATTCCATTGCATATATGTACCACATCTTCTTTATCCATTTGTCTATCAATGGGCAGTTAGGTTGCTTCCATGACCTGGCTATTGTAAACAGTGCTGCAGTGAATATTGGGGTGCATGGGTCTTTTTGAATTATGGTTTTCTCAGGGTATATGCCCAGTAGTGGGATTGCTGGGTCATATGGTAATTCTATTTTTAGTTTTTTAAGGAACCTCCATACTGTTCTCCATAGTGGCTGTATCAATGTACAATTCCCACCAACAGTGCAAGAGGGTTCCCTTTTCTCCACACCCTCTCCAGCATTTGCTGTTTGTAGATTTTCTGATGATGCCCATTCTACCTGGTGTGAGGTGATACCTCATTGTAGTTTTGATTTGCATTTCTCTAATAATAAGTGATGTTGAGCAGCTTTTCATGTGCCTCTTGGCCATCTGTATATCTTCTTTGGAGAAATGTCTATTTAGGTCTTCTGCCCATTTTTTGATTGGGTTATTTGTTTTTTTGATATTGAGCTGCATGAGCTGTTTATATATTTTGGAGATTAATCCTTTGTCAGTTGCTTCGTTTTCAAATATTTTCTCCCATTCTGAGGGTTTTCTTTTCGTCTTGTTTATGGTTTCCTTTGCTGTGCAAAAGCTTTGAAGTTTCATTAGGTCCCATTTGTTTATTTTTGTTTTTATTTCCATTATTCTAGGAGGTGAATCAAAAAAGATCTTGCTATGATTTATGTCAAAGAGTGTTCTTCCTATGTTTTCCTCTAAGTGTTTAATAGTGTTTGGTCTTACATTTAGGTCTCTACTCCATTTTGAGTTTATATTTGTGTATAGTGTTAGGGAGTGTTCTAATTTCATTCCTTTACATGTAGCTGTCCAGTTTTCGCAGCTTACTGAAGAGACTGTCCTTTCTCCATTGTATATCTTTGCCTCCTTTGTCATAGATTAGTTGACCATAGGTGCGTGGGATTATCTCTGGGCTTTCTATCCTGTTGCATTGATCTATATTTCTGTTTTTGTGCCAGTACCATATTGTCTTCATTACTGTAGCTTTGTAGTATAGTCTGAAGTCAGGGAGTCTGATTCCTCCAGCTCCATTATTTTCCCTCAAGACAGCTTTAGCTATTTGGTGTCTTTTGTGTCTCCATACAAATTTTAAGATTTTTTGTTCTAGTTCTGTAAAAAATGCCATTGGTAATTTGATAGGTATTGCATTGAATCTGTAGATTGCTTTGGGTAGTATAGTCATTTTCACAATATTGATTCTTCCAATCCAAGAACATGGTATATCTCTCCATCTGTTTGTATCATCTTTAATTTATTTCATCAGTGTCTTACAGTTTTCTGCATACAGGTCTTTTGTCTCCCTAGGTAGGTTTATGCCTAGGTATTTTATTCTTTTTGTTGCAATGGTAAACAGGAGTGTTTCCTTAATTTCTCTTTCAGATTTTTCATCATTAGTGTATACGAATGCAAGAGATTTCTGTGCATTAATTTTGTATCCTGCAACTTTACCAAATTCATTGATTAGCTCTAGTAGTTTTCTGGTGGCATCTTTAGGATTCTCTATGTGTAGTATCATGTCATCCGCAAACAGTGACAGCTTTACTTCTTCTTTTCCGATTTGGATTCCTTTTATTTCTTTTTCTTATCTGATTGCTGTGGCTAGGACTTCCAAAACTATGTTGAATAATACTGGTGAGAGTGGACATCCTTGTCTTGTTCCTGATCTTAGAGGAAATGCTTTCAGTTTTTCACCATTGAGAATGATGATTGCTGTGCGGTTTTCATATATGGCCTTTACTATGTTGAGGTAGGTTCCGACTATGTCTACTTTCTGGAGAGTTTTTATCATAAATGGGTGCTGAATTTTGGCAAAAGTTTTTTCTTCATCTATTGAGATGATCATATGGTTTTTATTCTTCAATTTGTTAATATGGTGCATAACACTGATTGATTTGCGTATACTGAAGAATCCTTGCATCCCTGGGATAAACCCCACTTGATCATGGTGTATGATCCTTTTAATGTGCTGTTGGATTCTGTTTGCTAGTATTTTGTTGAGGATTTTTGCATCTATATTCATCAGTGATATTGGTCTGTAATTTTCTTTTTTTGTACTATCTTTTTTGTTTTGTTTGTTTGTTTGTTTTTGTACTATCTTTGTCTGGTTTTGGTATCAGGGTGATGGTGGCCTCATAGAATGAGTTTCAGAGTGTTCCTTCCTCTGCAATTTTTTGGAAGAGCTTGAGAAGGATGGGTGTTTGCTCTTCTGTAAATGTTTGATAGAATTCTCCTGTGAGGCCATCTGGTCGTGGACTTTTGTTTGTTGCAAGATTTTTAATCACAGTTTCAATTTCATTACTTAAGATTGGTCTGTTCATATTTTCTATTTCTTCCTGGTTCAGTCTTGGAGGGTTATACCTTTCTAAGAATTTGTCCATTTCTTCCAGGTTGTCCATTATATTGGCATAGAGTTGCTTGTAGTAGTCTCTTAGGATGCTTTGTATTTCTGTGGTGTCTGTTGTAACTCCTCCTTTTTCATTTCTAATTTCATTGATTTGAGTCCTCTCCCTCTTTTTCTTGATGAGTCTGGCTAATGGTTTATCAATTTTGTTTATCTTCTCAAAGAACCAGCTTTTAGTTTTATCGAACTTTGCTACTGTGTTCTTTGTTTCTATTTCATTTATCTCTGCTCTGATCTTTATGATTTCTTTCCTTCTGGTAACTTTAGGTTTTGTTTGTTCTTTTTTCTCTACTGCCTTTAGGTGTAAGGTTAGAATTTTTATTTGAGATTTTTCTTTCTTCTTGAGGTAGGCTTGTATTGCTATAAACTTCCCTCTTAGAACTGCTTTTGCTGCATCCCATAGGTTTTCGATCGTCGTGGTTTCATTGTCATTTGTCTCTAGGTATTTTTTGATATCCTCTTTGATTTCTTCAGTGATCTCTTGGTAATTTAGTAACATATTGTTTAGCCTCCATGTGTTTGTGTTTTTCACGTTTTTTTCCCCTATAATTTATTTCTAAGCTCATAGCATTGTGGTCAGAAAAGATGCTTGATATGATTTCAATTTTCTTAAATTTACCGAGGCTTGGTTTGTGACCCAAGATGTGATCTATCCTGGAGAATGTTCAATGTGCACTTGAGAAGAGAGTGTAATCTGCTGTTTTTGGATGGAATGTCCTATAAATATCAATTAAATCTATCTGGTCTATTGTGTCATTTAAAGCTTGTGTTTCCTTATTAATTTTCTGTTTGGATGATCTGTCCCTTGGTGTAAGTGAGGTGTAAAAGTCCCCCACCATTATTGTGTTACAGTCGATTTCCTCTTTTAGAGCTGTTAGCTGTTGCCTTATGTATTGAGGTGCTCCTATGTTGGGTGTATATATATTTATAATTGTTATATCTTCTTCTTGGATTGATCCCTTGATCCTTATGTAGTGTCCTTCCTTGTCTCTTGTAACATTCTTTATTTTAAAGTCTATTTTATCTGATATGAGTATTGCTACTCCAGCTTTCTTTTGATTTCCATTTGCATGTTATATCTTTTTCCATCCCCTCACTTTCAGTCTGTATGTGTCCCTAGGTCTGAAGTGGTTCTCTTGTAGACAGCATATATATGGGTCTTGTCTTTGTAGCCATTCAGCAAGCCTCTGTCTTTTGGTTGGAGCATTTAATCCATTGACGTTTAAGGTAATTATCGATACATATGTTGCTATGACCATTTTCTTAACTGTTTTGGTTTGTTTTTGTAGGTCCTTTTCTTCTCTTATGTTTCCCAGTTAAAGTTCTTTTAGCATTTGTTGTAGAGCTGGTTTGGTGGTGCTGAATTCTCTTAGCTTTTGCTTGTCTGTAAAGCTTTTGATTTCTCCAGTGAATCTGAATGAGATCCTTGCCGGGTAGAGTAATCTTGGTTGTAGGTTCTTCCCTTTCATCACTGTAAGTATATCATGCCACTCTCTTCTGGCTTGTAGAGTTTCTGCTGAGAAATCAGCTGTTAACCTTATGGGAGTTCCCTTGTACGTTATTTGTCGTTTTTCCCTTGCTGCTTTCAATAATTTTTCTTTGTCTTTAATTTTTGCCAATTTGATTACTATGTGTCTCGGTGTGTTTCTCCTTGGGTTTTTCCTTTATTGGACTCGCTGCGCTTCCTGGACTTGGGTGGCTATTTTCTTTCCCACGTTATGGAATTTTTCAACTATAATCTCTTCAAATATTTTCTCGGGTCCTTTCTCTCTCTCTTCTCCTTCTGAGACCCCTATAATGCGAATGTTGTTGCGTTTAATGTTGTCCCAGAGGTGTCTTAGGCTGTCTTCATTTCTTTTCATTCTTTTTTCTTTATTCTGTTCCACAGCAGTGAATTCCACCATTCTGTCTTCCAGGTCACTTATCCGTTCTTCTGCCTCAGTTATTCTGCTGTTGATTCCTTCTAGTGTAGTTTTCATTTCAGTTATTGTTCTGTTGATCTCTGTTTTTTCTTTAATTCTTCTAGGTCTTTGTTAAACATTTCTTGCATCTTCTCGATCTTTGCCTCCATTCTTTTTCCGAAGTCCTGGATCATCTTCACTATCATTATTCTGAATTCTTTTTCTGGAAGGTTGCCTATCTCCACTTCATTTAGTTGTTTTTCTGGTGTTTTTTCTTGTTCCTTCATCTGGCACATAGCCCTCTGCCTTTTCATCTTGTCTTTCTGTGAATGTGGTTTTTGTTCCACAGGCTGCAGGACTGTAGTCCTTCTTGATTCTGCTGTGTGCCCTCTGGTGGATGAGGCTAGCTAAGAGGCTTGTGCAAGTTTCCTGATGGGAGGGACTGTTGGTGGGTAGAGCTGGCTGTTGCTCTGGTGGGCAGAGCTCAGTAAAACTTTAATCCACTTGTCTGCTGATGGGTGGGGCTGGGTTCCCTCCCTGTTGGTTGTTTGGCCTGGTGTGACCCAACACTGGAGCCTACCTCGGCTCTTTGGTGGGGCTAATGGCGAACTCTGGGAGGGCTCACGCCAAGGAGTAATTCCCAGAACTTCTGCTGCCAGTGTCCTTGTCCTCACGGTCAGACACAGCCACCCCCCACCTCTGCAGGAGACCCTCCAACACTAGCAGGTAGGTCTGGTTCAGTCTCTTATGGGTTTCAGTCTTCCCCTGGGTCCTGATGCACACAATACTTTGTGTGTGCCCTCTAAGAGTGGAGTCTCTGTTTTCCACAGTTCTGTCAAAGTCCTGCAATCAAATTCTGCTAGCCTTCAAAGTCTGATTCTCTAGGAATTCCTCCTCCCACTGCCAGACCCCTGGGTTGGGAAGCCTGATGTGAGGCTCAGAACCTTCACTCCAATGGGTGGACTTCTGTGGTATAAGTGTTCTCCAGTTTGTGAGTCACCCACCCAGCAGTTACGGGATTTGATTTTATTGTGATTGCGCCCCTCCTACCATCTCACTGTGGCTTCTCCTTTGTCTTTGGATGTGGGGTATCTTTTTCGGTGAGTTCCAGTGTCTTCCTGTCGATGACTGTTCAGCAGTTAGTTGTGATTCTGGTGCTCTCACAAGAGGGAGTGAGAGCACGTCCTTCTACTCTGCCATCTTGAACCAATCTCTCAAGGGAAGAGTTTATATATGGACAATCATGTGCATATATGGAGGTTGTTTCTGGCAGAGGGAAAATAAGAGGAGAGGACCTCAGGCTAGAGTGTTCTTTGTATATTCAAGGAAATTAAGGCTGAAACTCAGAAAGCATGGAGAAATTGGTAGCAGCTATGGTCAGAGAAGTAACCAGGGCAGACCATGTAGGGATTTGTAAGCCATGGTAAGAACTCTATATTTTATCCAAAGTGTTATGAGAAGCCATTGGAGAGTTCTAAGCAGGGAAGTGAGACAATCAGTTAATGTTTTAAAAAGAAAGAGTTGCAAAGTCTCTGTGGAGAAAAGACTTTAAAGAGGCAAGAGACAAGAACACAAGAACCCAGTAATAATAACCACCTACTAAAAAGGGAACTGGGAAGTGATAAGGGTAAGAGACTTTCTTCTGTTTAGCACCATATGTATGAGCTACCAATTAAATACAAAACAAAGTTTTAACTTTTCTAGATTTTTACTAGTTGTAATAAAATTCTTCTAATTTTGCCAGTGTGCCAACAACTTTTCTTTTTCATTTGCTTCTTATGCCTTTTGCCATTTTAATAAATATTTTATAAATATTTGAAATTATATACAAAATAATCCTTCCCAATAGTCAATGAAGCATTGAATTTTCTAGACGAGATCTAATGAAAAGCTTAAATAATTTAATAGAGGTCAGTTAAAATAGCCACAAATTAGCAAGAGAAATAACAAGTAAAGCATTTGGTGTGATGAATTATCAGGATAAAAAATTAAGGTAGATCCTTTCAAGGCAAAGTTTGTTCTCTCTTTATCATAACTTTACTATTTCTGCAGTTGCTTACTCTTACATAGAATGAATTCTTTTGCTCCACAATAAGGGAATGTTTTAATAAATAAATGCCACAACCACTCAATGTAGTATTATGTAGCCATTAAAAAAGGATTGTTATATAATTTGAAGCAGAATACTACAATTTATATGTGGCAAGATCAAATATAAATAGACAACACAGAAAAAATTATGGAAAGGAAATAGAGTGAAATGTCAGTAGGATTATCTTTGAATGAGGTGGCTATAGATGATAGTTTTCTTTTTAATTTCTATTTTTCCATGCTTAAATTTATTATAATATATTCTTTTCATTAAAAACTGTGATGGTCATTTTTATTTGCAATATACACATGAGTTTCCCCTTATTTTTGTTCAGTTAATCTAACTGAGTTACACACTGTCTTATGCTTATTAATGCTGTTAGTTCCAGTTAAAATTTTTATATAAACAGGAAATTATAGTAGAAACCGTGAATTTCTGTTAACAAATATTTACAACGCAGTGAAACCTATCTGTTCTCTTCCTACCATCCAGCTCAGTTTCTTCTGTTTCTGAATTTTCATTGCATTTTGTTAATATATATATATCTTACTGTTCTTCATATACAGTTTACTTTCATTCACTTCTTTGTGTATAACTTCTTAGTTTCCTTGAATTCTTAGAGATCAAGGGTTACCTTCACATTTCCTAGAGTACCCAGCACAATGTTACATGTTTAATAGATAGTTAATGTCTATTAAATTATTGAAAGACATAGAATTTTAGAGTTAGAAGATAACTTGACAAGAAACCTTACCCCACATCTCAAGACTTCAGAGACCTCCGGTTTTTATCTTCTCAATAAAGTATATAAATTATAAGAAAACATCAAAAGTACAGAGTTTAGGATCTCATGTCATTTATGGATAGTTTTGATGCCCAAAACTCTATTGAAAATTCATATCTTGAATTCTCTCTGGCTTAGAACTGTACTCCAGCACATTCTTTTAGAAATTGCCATGGTTCCCACATGATAAATCTTTAAAACTACAGATTTTTCAAAGTGATTTTCCAATTTGCAAAGTAATAAATGCCCTTTTAAAATTATTTGCTACTTCAGAATCTGAAAACTGGGGAAATTAAAATATGAACTATATAATATATAATAGTATTGCATCAATGTTAAATTTCCTGAGTGAGATACTTAGTGAACTATTTGAAAGTGAAATGTCTGCAAACAACTCTGAATGATTCAGAAAGAAAAAAATCTGTATCTATATCTAGATATAGATATACATACACACACATATGTTAGAGAGAAAAGAGCATGTGCACAAATGCAGCAAAATATTAACTATCAGTGAATATAGGTGAAGGTCATACAGGGTTTGTTGTACTATTCTTGCAACTATGGTGAGGTTTGATTTTTTCAAAATAAAAAGTTGGAGAAAAATAAATACATTCAAAGTCCACCCCAACCCCAACAATATTCATTTCATGCCTTTAGATCTTTTAGATATTCTTCAAAAAACAGAGCTTTGTGGCGCTGATACTTTTCTTTAGTAGTACAATAGAATTTATCTAAACTTCCCTAAGAAGAAATAACATCAGAAGTCAGTTACTACGGACAGCTCTCTTATATAAATATCAGTATCAGCTTGCTTTCATATTAAAGTGGCAGTCCCATATGTAAAATATGAGGCACAGTTAACTTTTCCAATAATCTTTTAAAAGGGTAGGGAAAGTATGAGGAAAAGATCCTAGATATTCTTGTTTCTGACACTGACAAAGCAATTCAGAAAAGGCTTCACGTTTATAACCATGCTGTCAATTCACGAATACATATTCTTTTCCATATAAATTACAAGATTCAGTTAGAGAATAAGAATAGGGTTTAAAAATGGGTAGAATAACCTGAACTGAAAATGAAACTCTCATACATCTTAGCAATTAAGATAATTTTCAAAAGACTACAAGAGAGCTTTCATAAGTATGAAAAGGAAACTGAGACCTTCGAAGATTCAGCATCATAATCACCATCACTGTCACTGCCAATATTAAAGCCTTTCTCTCCTGTCTCCTGAGTATCACAGTTAAATAAATAGAGAATTGGAAATATTGTGACTTAGATAAAATAAGTTATATTGAGATTTAGTACCTGTCACATAGATTAATCTCTTCCCAAATTCTAAACTAAATTTCAAAGGATCGAAATCATATTAAAGGAGATGAGGGGGGGAAAAGAGAAATGAGAAAGAGTTTGTCTAAATTATTTGTTACTGCTGAAAGCCAAATTATACTTTCTTTTCTATTTAGAAATATATAAATATTAGAAATGGTGTAATAGGAAGAATAATGTTCCCCCTCCCCCAGATGTTCATGCCCTAACTCCTCCTCCTCCATCAACCTGGGAATATGCTACTTTACATGACAAAAGGGATTTTGCGGATGTGATTAAGAGTATGAACCTTGAGATGTTGAGATTATCCTGGATTATCCCAATGGGCCCAATTTAATCACATGAGTCCGTAAAAGCAGAGAACTTTAACTTGCTAGGCCAGAGAGAAATGAAACTGAAGAAGGAGGAGGAGAATTTCAAAGCCTAAAAGCAACTCAACCTACTGTTGCTGGCTTTGAAAATGAAGGAAGGTGGCCATGAGCCAAGGAATGTGGGCAGTCTCTAGAAACTGGGAATAGCCCTCATCTGACACCCAGCAAGAAAATGAGGTCTCAGTCCCACAACTTCAAGAGGCTGAATTCTGCCAACACCTGAATAGCAAGGAAATGAGTTTTCTCCTAGACTCTCCAGAAAGGAAGGCAGCCCTGTGACACCTTGATTTTAGTCCAGTGAGACCTGTGTTGGACTTCTGAACTATAAAACTGAAAGATAATAAATCTGTGTTAAGTCACTAAATTTGTGGTGATTTGTTACAGCAGCAACTGAAAACTAATATAAATATAGAATTAGGTTTATTGTACAGGTGATTAATGGGATTCTATTGAAAACACTGGGTTTATTCTGGAAAAAAATAGGAATGAGAGATTTGGGTTATATATATTATAAAATTGAGGAATTTGCCAAATAACAATAACAAAGTGCATGCCACCAGCTTCAGGTGCACTAAATGAAAGACTTAAAGATCTGGATAGAAGTTTGTTTCTCTTTTTCAAAAACCTATATTCCTCATTAGTTCAAAACTCCAAGTTTTATAAAGTGATTTAAATTGCTAACATAATTGAATTTATCTACTGTGAAACTCATCCATTTGTTTCTTTCAGTGTGTGGTGTTCATTATTTTAGAATACCGCCTCTACCTAAACAATCAAGATATATAGAAACAGATTTAGATGGTGAACTACAAAGGCAGACCTAAGTAGGCTTACAAGCTTATAAGCTTTGGGGGATAAAGTAAGTAGAGATCCTCTAAAAAGTGTATCTGAACCCTTGTATATTCTGTGCTGAGATGCACACTTCTAGAAAGTAAGATGCGTAACTAAATAGAAAATTACTGAAGGAAACTAGAAAAATTAAAAACAAAACAAAAACAAGCAAGCAATCAGAAAGAACAGTGCCAGAAAAGGAGAGAGGAGATAAGATGTATATTACTTAAGTAATATGGATGAAGGTAGTGACAATACAAAACCGGGTATCAATCAGTAGGTTAAGAGCCCACTTTCAGATTCTGATTCTATGAAATAGTAGTATATTGAGAATGGAGCCTCTTCTTCCTGACTTTCTTGGGCCAGGTACTTCTGGTGATGCTTCCAACCTCAAAGACAATGGCTAAACATATCCATGATTCCTAGGATGATAAAAGGTTTGCTACTGGATTCAAAAGTTACATTAGGAAAAAAAATAAAAAATAAAAAGTTACATTAGGGAGTAGAGAGTGGGACATTCTGCTTTTGTGTGCAAAAGACAGAGACAGAGACACCCTGAGAAAGCTAATGAGAGGAATAAAAATTCATCTATGAAAGCCATCTTTTCTAATTCCTCTTCATCTCCCAGATCTTTTAAGGATGGAATGGCCCAGGGCAAAGTCTTTGAGCCTCTTCATCTATACTCATTCCCTTAATTGTTTTAACTATCATTTATAAACTGGCACCTACCAAATTAATGTCTTCAGCCAAACCATTTACCCTGAATTCAAGGCTCACATATACAACTGCCTACTCCCAATCTTCACTTGGATATAAACAGGTATCTTAAATTCAAAATACCCTGAGGTAAATTCCTGATCAACCCACTAGAAATCGTTTGATTTTCTTGTCTTTGTTAATGACAGCACAATCTTCCCAGTTGCTTGGGTCAAAAATCGTGATCCCTTCTTCTAATTAATCTAATTAAACTCTCAGGCATGTGTGGTAGAAACCACATGATCTTTGAGAGTCTGACAGACCTTGAGTTCAAATTCCAGGTCTTCTACTTACTTTCTGGATGACCTAGCCTGAGATATTTAACCTCTCTGCATCTCAGTCATGAGGACTGAATGAGATAACACAGACTAAGCACCTTGCACAATGTCTAGCATACAGTAGGTGCTGAATAAATGGGAATTATTCACATGGCAGATAATCTTCCAATACTCATTCTTCTCTTTCTTTTGAAAATATACCATCTCCATTTCCTGGCCTCATATGCAGATAGATGTGTCCATGTGACTAAGTTCTGGCCAACAGGATATGGGCATGAAATGTTGTATGTAACTTCCAGGTCACATATTTTTTAAAAGCTGGTCACCTTCCACCTGTTTTCTCCCTTGTCCCACAGACTAGAATGTGAACGTGGGGGTAGTAATTCAGATTCATCTTTGTAGACAAGAGCAACAACTTGCTTATGGGGTGGTGGAACAAGATGAAAAGAATGAGGTCCCCGGATGACAGTGTGGAACAGAGCTGCCCAACTCAACAGCCTGTCAACCCAGACTCATACACGCAAGAGAAATAAACCTATTTTATTCATGCAAAATGATAATGCCTACAAGTAAATTCATTTTATTACCTAGAATCCATCTGAGTCTTGACAGCATATTTTTCAAGCTAAGTTTTCCAGAATACCCTTACAAATGTACGAATTCTCAAAAGGTATGTTACTACTGAAAACAATCATGTGAATAAGGAAAAAGAAAAAAAACCCTCAAACTCAGCATATATGGGAATTTGTGGCAGCAAGTTAAAAATGAAAAAAAAAAAAAAAACCCATATCTTTTCCCTTGAACATTATATCCTGCTGCTTTATGACTATTCATTTGATAAGATTTATTCAGAATAATAGCATACTGGATTTTCAATCAATATGAAGTAAAATTTTCAGTGGGAAACGTTAATAGAAAGCTGAGGGAAAATAAACATATCCTTGCTTTTTTGCTTCCTCCTAGAAGTACTATAAATCTGTCACTGAGCAATTGATTCCTGGGACCCGTGTATAAGTGACCATTTTGTTTTCTTGTCTCCCAGAAGCCAAATGATAACTTTCACTTATACCCTACCAGTGACAACACTTTTATGCTTTTCTGTGAGCTGAAAAAAATGTCACTAAAAATACAATATAAGAGTTCATACTGAATGGACAAAAACAAAGACTTTGATTGCTGAACTTTAATAAACCTTAAAGTAATTAAAAGGCAGACTTCAATTCCTAAACAAACTTTCATCATTTCAGGAGAGCAAAGGAGTCTAAACACCATAAGCTCCCCAAATCCAATGCTGCCCAGGATTCATTCATATAAATCCTTTCATACCTTGAGAAGAATTAAATAATCATGGGTGACCATAATTATATGACTTCACATGTCCTTAGCCTAGTGGTGAAAAGTACAAACTATGAAGCCAGACTGCCAGGATTCACAGCATGGGTTCACCAGTTAATATTTTCGTGTCTTCGAGCAAGTTACTTAATTTTTCTGCCTCAGTTTCCTGTAAATCGGGATTATTAATAGAACCTGGCTCACAGATGCTGCTATGAGGACTTAATAATTCAATTAAAGAAAGTACTCAGAACAAGTGTTATTACTGTTGTCTTCCTAGGTCTCAAGTCTTTCCCTTCTATGTGCAGGTGTGTGTTTATTATGTGTCAATCATATATCAAAATATACTATGAAAGAGACATACACCTAAAGACCTGCAAAATCACTTGCCTTAATCTAAAGCTTCAATTCCTCAAAAGGCTCATGGTTACAATTTCTAGAGACTACTTATTTCATTCATTCAACAACTAGTTATTAAGCACTTACTATATAGAAGGTGTGGTAATAGTTGTGCTAAAAATGAAAAGATAAGTTCCTCGCCTGCAAGGCGCTCACTGTCAGAGCAGCACTGTCCCAAGAGAAATATAATGTGAGCCAAATGTAGAACTGTAAACTTTCTGGTGGCCACGTAAAAAAAATAAAATGAAACAGGTGAAATTATTTTAAATAATATATTTAATTTAACCCACTATATTTAAACTATATCATTTTAATAGACAATCAATATTAAAAAATTATTAGTGACAAGTTTACATTCTTTATCTTTGGTACTATGTCTTCAGAACTCAGAGTATAATTCACACAGCACATCTCAATTCAGAAGCTAAACTTTCATTGGAAACACTGATCTTTACCCACATCTTCCCTTTTTCATCCTATTGGCACACTACAAAAGCTGTGAACTATGTTGTCCAATAGAGTAGCCACTAGCCACATGCGGCTATTTACATTTAATTTATATTAAATAAAATTTAAAATTCAGTTCCCAATAAACAACAAGGTCCTATTGTATAGCACAGGGAACTATATTCAATATCCGGTGATAAACCATAATGGAAAAGAATATGAAATAGAATGTATCTATATGCATCACTTTGCTGTGCAGCAGAAATTAACACAACATTGTAAATCAACTATACTTCAACAAAATAAATTTTAAAAAAGAAAAGAAAAAAAGAATACTCGGTTCCTCAGTCGCAGTAGCCACATTTTAAGTGCTCAATAGCACTTGCGGCTTGTAGCTACTGTATTGAACTCTGCAGGTCTAAGGAGACAACAAGTGTGCAACAACTACATTGATGATTTCTACAGTGGAAGCATCTGCAAAGTACAGTAGGAACATTTAAAAGGTAGCACCAGGAATTCCATGGCACTCCAGTGGTTAGGACTCCACACTTCCACTGCAGAGGGCACAGGTTCGATCCCTGGTCGGGAACTAAGATCCCGCAAGCCATGCAGCGCAGCCGAAAATAAACAAATGAAATGAAATGTAGCACCAAAGTCTGCCCAAGGGAAACACATAACAGAGGAGGTGAACTATCAGCAGAAATGTAAAGAATAAATAGGAATTTGCTAGACAGACAAGTTGGGAGACAGTATTACAGGTAAAAGGAATAACAAAACTATGAGAAACGGCCCAGGAGCTTCAGAGGATTTATTAGGAAAACTGTAAATAGCTCAAGATCACTGAAGACATGAAACTGACCAGGTCTTGGGCAGGGACCAAATCCTAAAGCGTTTACAGCCCATGATATAACATGGCAAGACACTAGAGATTTGTTGGAGGAAGGCTTTTCTCCCTAAACTTGTGGCGAAATTAAGAAAGAAAGAAGTCAGTATTGTAATGAGAGGGAAAAGGGGAGAATCAAAGAAGCTGTATCTTCAGTCTAACAGGCTAAAAGTAAATGTTAAAATACAAAATTTATGAGCATAAACATGTAAAGTAATAGTTTGGCAAACATTACCTCAAGTAACTTTAACTGAGGATTTTACCATTAACACCAAAGAATCTTCAGTCAATGTTAAGAAATTTTGAGATCTTGCTTCTTTGGAGAGTTTTAGAAACTAGGTTTCGAAATTAGTCTGAAGGGACTTCTGATGATGATGCTAAATAATTTCTGCATCCAACAACCTCATATAAGTGGAAGCCAACCATGAAAATTTCAAGAGCCAAAAGACATCTGTATTGTTTAACTTCCATTGAGTTCCCGGAATATCACTTAGAATTGTTCCAGAAAGTCTTATTTGTCTAAGCAGGCTTACAATATTGAGCTATCACATATAACACAGAGGATTAAGATTTTAATACAGAATAAGTAAAATAAGAAATTAAAATGAAAAGTTGTAAAGAAAATATTTTGATTCCCTTAAACCATAAAATAATGAAGTTGGCACAACTACATACCCCCCAAAATTAAATGTTTTGTTAAAATCATATTCCAAATCTAAAGCAGATAAAGAAGAAAAGTTGTGAAGTAAGTCAACTTCAGAGTCAACGTCACTAGATATAACTGTAACACTCTCTAGAGAAAAATTATTTTTTAATGAAACAGAATAATATTCAAACTAGTATTTTAAGTATAAGTTCTAACTGGTCGATTCAATAGATATTTAGTAAATCAGTTTCTGCAGTAAAGGTTTACAAGACTTTTCCTCCATTTTAACTATTTATGTCACAAAACATAAAATATATTTCAGAACCTTTGTTCTTCATAATCCTAAGCAACATTTATGCAAGAAAAAATAGCTAAATTTGAATTTTACACTATTCTAAATAAAATGCTATTTCAATTCATCTTATCATTCATTTAGATAGCAATTGCTACAATTCAACAAGTCCCAAAAGATAAGGAAATCTAGCTGGCAGGTAAATGTCACTTAAAGTATTAACTGTATCCCAGAAAATTGGGATTTGATTAACAAAGGTTTCAATTTTTCCCTTTGATTTGCATCACAAAGTCAGAGAGGCAGGCCAATATTCAGTGTTTTTGTCTCTAACAGGCAAAAGGTAAGTAGAAATCTTAGCAGAATTTTTTAGCATCAAAAAAGAAAGGGGCAAAGGTGGTGGTGGGGGACTGAGCAAGGGCTGCTCTGCTCCTTGCTAGAGTGTATTAATATGAAAATATTAATATAGAGCCTTAATATGTTGATTTAAGGTACCAATATCTCCCAGGCTCACACCCCCAATTCTAGGTACTCTAGATACCAATTCCTCTCAAACCTGTAAAGTGTATTAAAAAGAAACCCCCACCAACTACCATTTCTCTTCTTCCTCTTTACAGCAAAATCTACTGAAAAAGCTGCCTCTACTTTTAATTTCTACTTTCTCAATTCAATCCATTACAAATAGGCTTTTGGCTCTACCACTTCAATGAAACAGCTCTTCTCAAGGTCATCAATGACCCCTATTTTTAAAACAGCCAATAGTCAAACCTCTCTGATCTCATTTGAAAAAAACAAAATCAAAAAACCCCTCAGTGTCCTTTGACCCAACTGATTACTTAAAACACTCATCTCTAAATGATACCACAGGTTCCTACCTCACTATTTGCACACTCTCCGTAACTTTTTCCTTCACCAGGCTTCTCAAGCCTAGGGTGCCACAGATGTCTATTCTTGGCTCTTTCCTCTTTTCAATTTATACTCCTTTCCCAGGCGGTCCCATCTAGACCCAATGCTTCAAATACCATATATGTGTTGATGGCTCTGCGACTGAAATCTCTAGCCTGGATCTCTTCCCAGAGCTCCAGACTCAGAGAGATAACCACTAGTACACAGCTCCACTAGGATGTCTAGTAAGCATTTCAAACTTAATCCTTGTTAATATCATCAGGATCTACTAGATCCAAGTTTTGTTTTCAAGTATCTTTTTTGAACAGTTCTATTTGTAAGGATTGATACTTTATGACTTTTTTTTTAGAGGCCTTCCAAAGAACAAAGAGAAGTTTTACTTTAAAAAAAAAACAAAAACAATAAAAGTCATTTTATCTTGCAACTACCATATAGGTCCCAGTGGACCCTTTCATAAATCTAAGATATTATGCAGCCTCAGTGACCTTGTTTTTCCTTTATCTTGAAATCTCTTGATAGTTCATCATCCTGAAAATTATTTCATCATTACTTGTCAATTATTTCCAACTATATTAAAAAATAAAAATAAAATAGTCAGAGAATGGAAGAATAATGGAATTGCCTAGAAGAATGATGCATTATTGTACCATCCTTCAGTTTTCTTATTGCATTACCCAAAGCATTAATTCATCTTTCAAAAAGAAGTCTGGAGATACCATCCTTGTATTCTTCTTGGCTTTATTTTTTCTTTTCATGCTAAATTTTTAGTTCAATGTTATGCAACTGTGTAGATATAAATATTTGTTTAATATACAATTATGACATCCACAGGGAATTTTAGAGAAAGTAAGGCTGGAAACACTTTACTGCACACATTCTAACAAACTTTTAAGCTGGTAAAGTTGAGAATTCATAATATTTTGTTTTCCACCCATAATGGCAAAGAGAAGAAAACTAACAGAGAAAGATATTTCAGTTATTAGATGGTGAATGTGAAGAGGCAGATACTAGTAAAATTTCAGATTATGAATCTTCAGATGACAATATCTTAGATCAATTATCTCAAATCTAAGAAGCAATGAGTGTACAATACATTTTTTAAGGACAAAAAGAAAATATGGGATTCATAGTCAATTAAACAAGAAGAACTTCATTGTGCAATACATTACAACAAGAACCTGCACCAAGGTCCTACTGTATAGCACAGGGAACTATATTCAATATCCTGTCATAAACCATAATGGAAAAGAATATGAAAAAGAATGTATATATATGCATCACTTTGCTATACAGTAGACATTAACACAACATTGTAAATCAAGTATACTTCAATGAAATAAATACATAAATAAAAGAGCCTGGACTATCCCATTTACCTAAAAGGATGTGTGACAGCGTTCTTTCATCTTTTATGATGTCTGTGCAGCAAAATTTACTTGATAAAGATCATAGGTGGGCTTCCCTGGTGGCACAGTGGCTAAGAATCTGCCTGCCAATGAAGGGGACACGGGATCGATCCCTGGTCCGGGAAGATCCCACATGCCGCAGAGCAACGAAGCCCATGCGCCACAACTACTGAGCCTGCGCTCTAGAGCCCAAGAGCCACAACTACTGAAGCCTGCGCACCTAGAGCACGTGCTCCGCAACAAGAGAAGCCACCGCAATGAGAAGCACACGCACTGCAATGAAGACCCAATGCAGCCAAAAATAAAAAATAAATCAAAAAAAAAAGATCATAGGTGGATAAATGCTGAAGGCAGGTATTTATACAAAGGCGTATAGAAGGAAACAGATGATGTAGAAATGAAAAAATTCACTGGATTGATCATTTTAATTGGAGCTTATAAATCTAAAAAATGAAAATGCTTTTCAATTGAAAGTGGTCATCCTTTCTTCAACAAAAACAAAGTTTTCAAAACTATTGCCTTTTGACAATGAAAATGCAAGAACCAGAAGTAATGATAAGCCGTGGCCTGTTAAGAGATGTATTTGAAATCTGAGAGCAGTATTTATTCGATGTATGTGTATCAGGTTTATGAATGGCAGTTGATGAGCAGTTATATAGTAGAGGACTTTTCCCATTTTGAATATGTGCATGCCTTCACAACCAAGCTCATTCTACGAGGCCACCATCACCCTGATACCAAAACCAAAGATTTCACAAAAAAAAGAAAATTACAGGCCAATATCACTGATGAACATAGACACAAAAATCCTCAACAAAATACCAGCAAACAGAATGCAACCACACATTAAAAGGATCATACACCAGGATCAAGTGGGATTTATCCCAGGAATGCAAGGATTCTTCAAAATATGCAAATCAATCAATGTGATACACCATATTAACAATGAAGAATAAAAACCATATGATCATCCCAATAGATGCAGGAAAAGCTTTTGACAAAATTCAACACCCATTTATGATAAAAACTCTCCAGAGAGTGGGCATAGAGGGAACCTACCTCAACATAATAAAGGCCACATAGGACAAACCCACAGCAAACATCGTTCTCAATGGTGAAAAGCTGAAAGCATTTCCTCTAATATCAGGAACAAGACAAGGGTGTCCACTCTCACCACTGTTATTCACCCTTATCTCTTCTTGCTCTTCCCTCCTTGGCTCACTGTTCTTCAGCCCCAGTGGCCTCCTTTCTGTTCCTGAACATACCAGATTTACTGTCACCTTGTGGTTCTTTCTACAGGCAATGCTCTTAGAGCAGGTCCTCCCATGGTTTCCTCCTCTCATCCTTCAGGTCTCAATCCAAATATCACCTCTTCAGTGAAGGCTTCTCTGACTCTAGCTAAACAGCTCTCACCATACCTCATGCCTTCACAATTGACTAATACCTATTTTATCTTCTCCACATTTATCGATTTTATCTTACTGATAATTAATACTATATACGTACATGTTTATGATCTATCTACCACACCCCCCACAATCTTCTTAAGAGTAGAAACTACTATCCAGTTCACTACTGCATTTCTATCACCAAGAACAGGGCGCAGAAACTTAACAGGTACTCAATAAACATTGGCTATTTAATCAACAAAAGGGAATCCATGAAAGTTACCATGTACTTCTTGCTGAAGACAAGATGAGAGATGTACAGGTCAGCTCCACTTCCTTACTGAACAAGGAATAGAAACGTCTGTATATCAATCTATCACTATCATATAGTCTCAGACTCAAATAGTCTACCAGTATTAATATGTTTAATTTGCATGGGTCAAACAGGAAATTGCACATGTATGAAAAAAGAGAATGACATCTCTGCCCTCCTCCAAACTCTTTTCCCTAAAGAAAAGCCTGTTTACAAATATCAAGCAAATGAAAAGCTGCCAAATTTTGATCTCTCTCAACATTCATGTTGGTTTAGTTCCATTGAAAAGAAATATGACTCAGAATAATGTAGTGGCTGGTCAGGCTCTTTCTCCTCCCCTAACTCATGACTGCACACTACAAAGCCAAATTTCAGCAAACACAATCCAATAACTGCAAGAGGGCTTGGAAAGTCTTTGAAAAAATCAGCTCAAAACCATCTGTACTACCAGAAAAAAAGAACTATAGCATGTGCTCTACTGACTGTGAATAAGTGGTATTCTCATTATTATGGTTTTAATTTTCAACATAGTAGCTGTTACAACTATCTAGGTATTTTCAATCAAACTATATTAGTATACTAAAATATTCAAATGTTCTTTTGAAACCTTGATGGGAAAGCAATATAAATCCTATGAAGCCTATTCATAAAAAGTGATACATTAACTAAAACCCATCATTAACACCAGCATTCCATGCTTCCCCAAATTAGTGAAACAAGAACTGATATAAGTATAAGCATACGAAACTAGTTATTACATCCTTAAAAGCAAGCAGAGGGAAAATAATTTGACAGTTGATTTGCTGACAGGGGAGGAATTTGTATGCTGGATTAAAAAAAAAAAAAAAAAAAAAAAGGCCGAGAGGAGCTTGGGAATGGTTTCTAGGGCTCTGCTCACCCCCCAATCTCACCCCCCAAGTGAAGACTGGTCTTCTTGTCCGATTGCCCATGCACTTGTTGCAGAAACAGCCAAGGCCCTGGCTCTGGAGGATGCTGCAGGAGGAAGACACAGAAGCAGAACGACCCTGAGAGATTAAGCCCCTTAATTGTGAAACAGCCGTGTGGCTGACAGGGTCTTGGTGCTCCATCCAGGTGTCAGGCCTGTGCCTCTGAGGTGGGAGAGCTGACTTCAGGACCCTGGTCCACCTGAGACCTCCCAGCTCCACATAATATCAAACAGTGAAAGCTCTCCCAGAGACCTCCATCTCAAAGCTAAGATCCAGCTCCACTCAACAACCAGCAAGCTACAGTGCTGGACACCCTATGCCGAACAACTAGCAAGACAGGAACACAACACCACCCATTAGCAGAGAGGCTGCCTAAAATCATAATAAGGTCACAGGCACCCCCAAAACACACCACCAGATGTGGTCCTGCCCACCAGAAAGGCAAGATCCAGTCTCATCCACCAGAACATAGGAACCAGTCCCCTCCACCAGAAAACCTACACAACCCACTGAACCAACCTTACCCACTGGGAACAGACACCAAAAACAACAGGAACTACAAACCTGCAGCCTGCGAAAAGGAGACCCAGAACACAGTAAGTTAAGCAAAATGAGAAGACAGAGAAACACACACCAGATGAAGGAGCAAGGCAAAAACCCAACAGACCAAACAAATGAAGAGGAAATAGGCAGTCTAACTGAAAAAGAATTCAGAGTAATGATAGTAAACATGATCCAAAATCTTGGAAATACAACGGAGAAAATACAAGAAACGTTTAACAAGGAGAATTAGAAGAACTAAAGAGCAAGCAAACAATGATGAACAACACAATAAATGAAATTTAAAATTCTCTAGAAAGAATCAATAGCAGAATAACTAAAGCAGAAGAACGTATAAATGACCTGGAAGATAAAACAGTGGAAAAAACTACCACAGAGCAGAATAAAGAAAAAAGAATAAAAAGAATTGAGAACAATCTCAGAGACCTTTGGGACAACATTAAACCCACCAACATTCGAATTATAGGGGTCCCAGAAGAAGAAGAGAAAAAAAAGGGACTGAGAAACTATTTGAAGAGATTATAGTTGAAAACTTCCCTAATATGGGTAAGGAAATAGTCAGTCAAATCCAGGAAGCGCAGAGAGCCGATACAGGATAATCCAAGGAGAAACACACCAAGACACATATTAATCAAACTATCAAAAATTAAATACAAAGAAAAAATATTGAAAGCAGCAAGGGAAAAGCAACAACTAACATACAAAGGAATCCCCGTAAGGTTAACAGCTGATCTTTCAGCAGAAACTCTGCAGGCCAGAAGGGAGTGGCAGGACATATTTAAAGTGATGAAAAGGAAAAACCTACAACCAAGATTACTCTACCCAGCAAGGATCTCATTCAGATTCGACAGAAAAATTAAAACCTTTACAAACAAGCAAAAGCTAAGAGAATTCAGCACCACAAAACCAGATCTACAACAAATGCTAAAGGAACCACTCCAGGCAGGAAACACAAGAGAAAGAAAAGACCTACAATAACAAACCCAAACAATTAAGAAAATGGTAATAGGAACATACATATCGATAACTACCTTAAATGTAAATGGATTAAATGCTCCAACCAAAAGACATAGACTGGCTGAATGGATACAAAAAATACAAAAACAAGACCCGTATATATGCTGTCTACATGAGACCAACTTCAGACCTAGGGACACATACAGACTGAAAGTGAGGGGATGGAAAAAGCTATTCCATGCTAATGGAAATCAAAAGAAAGCTGGAGTAGCAATTCTCATATCAGACAAAATAGACTTTAAAATAAAGACTGTGACAAGAGACAAAGAAGGATACTACATAAGGATCAAAGGATCAATCCAAGAAGAAGATATAACAATTGTAAATATTTATGCACCCAAATTAGGAGCACCTCAATACATAAGGCAACTGCTAACAGCCATAAAAGGGGAAATCAACAGTAACACAATCATAGTAGGGGACTTTAACACCCCACTTTCACCAATGGACAGATCATCCAAAATGAAAATAAATAAGGAAACACAAGCTTTAAACAATACATTAAACAACATGGACTTCATTGATATTTATAGGACATCCCATCCAAGAAAACAGAATACACATTCTTCTCAAGTGCTCATGGAACATTCTCCAGGATAGATCATATCTTCAGTCACAAATCAAGCCTTGGTAAATTTAAGAAAATTGAAATCGTATCAAGTATCTTTGCCAACCACAATGCTATGAGACTAGATATCAATTACAGGAAGAAATCTGTAAAAACTACAAACACATGGAGGCTAAACAATACGCTACTAAATCACCAAGAGATCACTGAGGAAATCAAAGAGGAAATCAAAAAATACTTAGAAACAAATGACAATGAAAACACGACAACCTAAAACCTATGGGATGCAGCAAAAGCAGTTCTAAGAGGGAAGTTTATAGCAATACAATCCTACCTCAAGAAACAAGAAACATCTAAAATAAACAACCTAAACTTACACCTAAAGCAATCAGAGAAAGAAGAACAAAAAACCCCAAAGTTGGCAGAAGGAAAGAAATTATAAAGATCAGATCAGAAATAAATGAAAAAGAAATGAAGGAAACAATAGCAAAGATCAATAAAACTAAAAGATGGTTCTTTGAGAAGATAAACAAAATTGATAAACCATTAGCCAGACTCATCAACAAAAAAAGGGAGAAGGCTCAAATCAATAGAATTAGAAATGAAAATGGAGAAGTAGCAACTGACACTGCAGAAATACAAAGGATCATGAGAGATTACTAAAAGCAACTATATGCCAATAAAATGGACAAACTGGAAGAAATGGACAAATTCTTAGAAAAGCACAACCTTCCGAGACTGAACCAGGAAGAAACAGAAAATATAAACAGACCAATCACAAGCACTGAAATTGAGACTGTGATTAAAAATCTTCCAACAAACAAAAGCACAGGACCAGATGGCTTCACAGGCGAATTCTAGCAAACATTTAGAGAACAGCTAACACCTATCCTTCTCAAACTCTTCCAAAATATAGCAGAAGGAGGAACACTCGCAAACTTATTCTACGAGGCCACCAGCACCCTGATACCAAAACCAGACAAAGATGTCAAACAAAAAAAGAAAACTACACGCCAACATCACTGATGAACATAGATGCAAAAATCCTCAACAAAATATTAGCAAGCAGAATCCAACAGCACATTAAAAGGATCACACACCATGATCAAGTGGGGTTTATCCCAGGAATGCAAGGATTCTTCAATATACGCAAATCAGTGTGATAAACCATATTAACAAATTGAAGGAATAAAACCATATGATCATTCAATAGATGCAGAAAAAGCTTTTGACAAAATTCAACACCCATGTATGATAAAAAACCCTCCAGAAAGTAGGAATAGAGGGAACTTACCACAACATAATAAAGGTCATGTATGACAAACCCACAGCCAACATCGACCTCAGTGGTGAAAAACTGAAAGCATTTCCTCTAAGATCAGGAACAAGACAAGGATGTCCACTCTCACCACTATTATTCAACATAGTTTTGGAAGTTTTAGCCACAGCAATCAGAGAAGAAAAAGAAATAAAAGGAATCCAAATCGGAAAAGAAGAAGTAAAGCTGTCACTGCTTGCAGATGACATGATACTATACATAGAGAATCCTAAAGATGTTACCAGAAAACTACTAAAGCTAATCAATGAATTTGGTAAAATTGCAGGATACAAAATTAATGCACAGAAATCTCTTGCATTCCTATACACTAATGATGAAAAATCTGAAAGAGAAATTAAGGAAACACTCCCATTTACCACTGCAACAAAAAAAATAAAATACCTAGGAATAAACCTACCTAAGGAGACAAAAGACCTGTATGCAGAAAACTATAAGACACTGAGGAAAGAAATTAAAGATGATACAAACAGATGGAGAGATATACCATGTTCCTGGATTGGAAGAATCAATATTGTGAAAATGACTATACTATCCAAAGCAATCTACAGATTCAATGCAATCCCTATCAAACTACCAATGGCATTTTTCACAGACCTAGAACAAAATATTTCACAATTTGTATGGAAACACAAAACACCCCGAAGAGCCAAAGCAATCTTGAGAAAGAAAAACAGAGCTGGAGGAATCAGGCTCCCGGGCTTCAGACTATACTACAAAGCTGCAGTAATCAAGACAGTACGGTACTGGCTCAAAAACAGAAATATAGATCAATGGAACAGGATAGAAAGCCCAGAGATAAACCCATGCACATATGGTCACCTTAATTTTGATAAAGGAGGCAAGAATATACAATGGAGCAAAGACAGCCTTTTCAATAAGTGGTGCTGGGAAAACTGGACAGCTGCATGTAAAAGAATGAAATTAGAACACTTCCTAACACCATACACAAAAATAAACTCAAAATGGATTAAAGACCTAAATGTAAGGCCAGACACTACAAAACTTAGAGGAAAATATAGGCAGAACACTCTATGATATAAATCACAGCAAGATCCTTTTTGATCCAGCTCCTAGAGAAATGGAAATAAAAACAAAAATAAACAAATGGGACTTAATGAACTTAAAAGCTTTTGCACAGCAAAGGAAACCATAAACAAGACGAAAAGACAACACTCAGAATGGGAGAAAATATTTGCAAATGAAGCAACTGACAAAGGATTTAATCTCCAAAATTTACAAGCAGCTCATGCAGCTCAATATCAAAAAAACAAACAACCCAATCCAAAAATGGGCAGAAGACCTAAACAGACATTTCTCCAAAGACATACAGATGGCCAAGAAACACATGAAAAGCTGCTCAACATCACTGATTATTAGAAAAATGCAAATCAAAACTACAATGAGGTATTACCTCACACCAGTTAGAATGGGCATCATCAGAAAATCTACAAACAGCAAATGCTGGAGAGGGTGTGGAGAAAAGGGAACCCTCTTGCACTGTTGGTGGGAATGTAAATTGATACAGCCACTATGGAGAACAGTATGGAGGTTCCCTAAAAAACGTAAAATAGAACTACCATATGACCCAGCAATCCCACTACTGGGCATATACCCTGAGAAAACCATAATTCAAAAAGAGTCATGTACCACAATGTTCATTGCAGCTCTATTTACAATAGCCAGGTCATGGAAGCAAGCTAAGTGTCCATCGACAGATGAACGGATAAAGAAGATGTGGCACATATATACAATGGAATATTACTCAGCCATAAAAAGAAATGAAATTGAGTCATTTGTAGTGAGGTGGATGGACCTCGAGTCTGTCATACAGAGTGAAGTAAGTCAGAAAGAGAAAAACAAATACCATATGCTAACACATATATATGGAATCTAAAAAAAAAAAAAAGGTTCTGAAGAACCTAGGGGCAAGACAGGAATAAAGATGCAGACGTAGAGAATGGACTTGAGGACACGGGGAGGGGGAAGGGTAAGCTGGAACGAAGTGAGAGAGTGGCATGGACATATATACACTACCAAAGGTGAAATAGATAGCTAGGGGGAAGCAGCCACATAGCACAGGGAGATGAGCTCGGTGCTTTGTGTCCACCTAGAGGGGTGGGACAGGGAGTGTGGAAGAGAGACGCAAGAGGGAGGAGATATGGGGATATATGTATATATATAGCTGATTCACTTTGTTATAAAGCAGAAACTAACACACCATTGTAAAGCAATTATACTCCAATAAAGACGTTAAAAAAAAAAGAAGCAAGCAGAGGTAAAACCTAACAGTTGTAAACCAACTTTCAATACTACCTTGAAATTTAAAACCATAAAAAGAACTGCATTTTTAGATAATGAAAACATCTTACCATATTTTTTCTTTTACTCACTTTTCAGTAAAAGAACACTTTCTTTTAAGCAAAATTTTCTTTTTAAGATACGGCCCAAAGGAATAAGAGTTGCATATTCTGTATCTTTTTTTCAAATGCCATTAAAATTTTTTTAATCCACCTGTTTATAGGACAAAGCCATTGTTATCTATAAAATATAGTATATCAAATTCTACTTTCTCTCCTGACTTACATTCATAACTTGAAACCAATTTCTGGGGCATAACCCCCATTAAATACCTCAATTAGTGGACAAAAGAAATGTATGTCCAGATTCCTACTCAGATTACATTCTGGCCATTCTTAGTAATTTGAAACTGTTTTTTTCCCCTCCCAAACCAGCTGCTAAGATGAACTCTGGTCCCATGAACTGCCACCCGTTTTCTAGTATTAACCTCTTCCTTGCCAAACTCTGGGTTCCAGAGCTACAGGGATTTTTAAAAAGGAATAAGTACTGAAGTAAATAAAGGCACTCATATCCCTATCTATAAAGAGAATCAAAAGAAGAGTTTCTCAGCATCCCCAAACCACAAGAGTTCCAGTTAAAAGGGTCACAGACTTTGAAAAGAAAAAGTAACTCTAGGGATCATTCAGTCTATCTACCTCCTTTTACAAACAAGGAAACAGAAAGTACTACATATCAAATGAATTCCTTAATTTATCAATTTCTTTAAGTTCCATATTTTAGATGAAGAATATCTACTGGACAATGCAAGGAACAGAAATATTACAATAACCTGTTTCAGAAGCTTATCCGTGTCTTCATCTATTCAGTGAGTTTAATTTTGAGCTTGATTTACATGGAGAACAAGTGAAAGCATTTCATTCATTCCACAAATATATACTGAGCACCTACCATGTGAAAGTAGCTGGGGTGGGAGGATGTACAAAATTCTCTGCCCTCATTGAACTTACCTATGAGAGAGGAGACAGAGAAAGACAATAAACAAAAGAAATAGGTAGTAAGTAAAACATAGTATGTTAGCGGTAGTAAGTGCTATGGAGAAAATAAGGCAGGAAAGGGAGATGTGGAGGAGGTTCAAAGCTGGCAGTGACTTAAAAACAGTAGTCAGGGAATGTAACATGTAAGTAAAGATGTGAAGGAGATAAGGGGATAAGCCATGTAGATGTCGGGGGGGTGAGGGGGAGAAATATCACAGGGAAGGTAACAGCAAGGTGAAAGACCCTGAAGTAAGGGCATGCCCAGAATGTTCAAGGAAAGGCAAGGAAGGTAATGCAGTTGGAATGTGTGAGGCAGAGAACAGCAGGAGGTGAGGTCAGAGAGGTATTAGGAAGCCAGATCATGTAAGTTCTTAGAGGCCACTGTAAGGACTCTAGTAGGATAGACTTACTCTAAATAAGATGTACATCATACAAGGTATTAAGCAGGATAGTGACGTGATCTGACCTCTGACTTAACAGGATGACTCTAGAACCTGAGAAACTGAAGCCAGGTGCAGCATCGCAGGACTAGTTAAAAGTCTAGAACAACTATCTAAACAAAAGATCATGATAGCTTAGACTAGTAGTGTGGCAGTGGAAATAACAAGAAGTCATTGAGTTCTGGATACTTTCTGAAAGTACAGCCAACAAGATGTTCTGAAAAGCTGAATGTAGTAGATGAGAGAAACATATAAACATACATACATATAGTATAACATATATGTACAATACAAACATAGATACATAATAAACTGCATCCATTTAAAGTGTACAATTCAAAGAGTTTTGACAGATGTATATACCTATGAAACTATGGCCACAATCAGGATACAGATCATTTCCTTGACCCCCAAAAGATTTCTCACATTCCTTTTCAGCCCCCAGGCAAGCATTGATCTACTCTCTTTCACTATAGATTAGTTTGCAGTTCTTAGAATTTTACATAAATGGAATCTTATTGTATTAAGTCTTTAATGTCTGCCATCTTTCATTCAACATAATGATTTTGAGATTTATTTATACTGTTGCTTGTTATCAGTGGATCATTCCCTTTTATTACTGAGTAGTGGTATATCCCCTATACAGACCGACCATTTGTAATCCATGTACCTGTTGATGGACATTTGGGTTGTTTTCAGTTTGGGGCTGTGATACTGTGGTATAAGAAATATATATTTTCAAGACATGGAAGCAACCTAAGTGTCCATCAAGGGATGAATGGATAAAGAAAATGTGGTGTGTGTATATATATATATATATACATACACACACACACACACACACACACACACACACACACACTGGAATATTATTCAGCCATAAAAAAGAAGGGAACCTTGCCATTTGTGACAATAGGAATGGACTCTGAGGGCATTACCTTAGGTAAAATAAGTCAGACAGAGAAAGACAAATACTGTATGATCTCACGTATATGTGGAATCTAAACAAAACAAAACCAAACATCGAGCTCACAGATACTGAGAACAGACTGGTGATTGCCAGAGATGGGGGGTAGCAGTGGGCAAAATGGGGGAAGGGGGTCAAAATCACAAACTTCCAGTTATAAAATACTGTATTGCTAAAAGAGTAAATTTTACAAGTTCTCATCACAAGAAAAAAAAATTCTATAACTATGTGTGGTGATAGATGTTAATTAGACTTATTGTGGTGATCATTTTACAATATATACAAATACCAAATCATTATGTTGTACACCTGAAACTAATACAATGTTATATGTCAATTATATCTCAATTTTAAAAAATATATGGACATTTGTGTTCGTGTGTGTGTGTGTGTGTGTGTGTGTGTGTGTGTGTATAACTCCTGGTTCCTGCAGAGAGCTCCTAAAACCCTTGGAATTTCCTGACTGACAAGGGTGAGAGGCCCATCTTTTGTTAGTCATAATAAGCCCCTTTCAACCACACTTGAGTTTATGTTAATGAGATGACTGTCATGGGTCCCTTGGCAGCTATAGGATGGGGGCTGGTTGTCAGAGGAACCAACCATGTGACTAGAGAGTTGGAACTTTCAGCCCCACCCCTTACCTCTAGGGGCTAGAGATTGAATGCAATCACCAACAGCCAATGATATAATCAGTCATGCTTACAAAATGGAACCTTCACAAAACCCCTAAATGACAGGGTCTGGAGAGCTTCTGGGTTGGTAAAAAACCCAAACTCCCTGGGGTCAGAAGCTCCTACACTTGGGTTCTTTCCAGATTTTGCCATAAGTACCTCTTCATCTGGCTGTTCATTTGTATTCATTAAAATAGCCTTTATAATAAACCAGTAATAGTAAAGTGTTTCCCTGAGCTATGTAAGCCATTATATAGCAAATTATCTAACCTGAGGAGGGGGTCAAGAACCCCCAATTTGTAGCCAAGTTGGACAGATGTGTGGGTAACCTGGGGACCCACTACATGTGGCATTTGAAGTAGGGGGCAGTTTTGAGAGACTGAACCCTTAACCTGGGGTCTGCGCTAACTTTAGATAGTGTCAGAATTGAATTAAATTGTAGGATACTCATCTGGTGTCCACAGAGAATTAGAGAATTGCTTGATGTGGAAAACCCACATTTGGTATCAGAAGTGTTGTGAGCAAAAAACATATCTTAGTAATAGGGGCTGATGTGGGTAAAGCTGATATGCATATTTGTGGACCAGTCTTTGAGTAAGCATATATTTTCATTTCTCTTGGGGAAATAACTAGGAATGGAATGGATGGACTGTATTGTTAGGTGTATGTCTGACTTTTTAAAAGAAACTACTGAACAGTTTTCCAAAGCAGTTGTAACATTTTACATTTCCACCATAATTTATGAAGAGTTCTACATCCTTGTCATCACTGGGCATTAACAGGCTTTTTAAATTAGCCATTCTAATGAGTGTATGGAGGTAGTATCTAATTGTAGTTTTAATTTGCATTTGCCTGATGATTAATGATATTGATCACCTTTTCATATGCTTATTGGCCTTTCATATATATTCTGTTTTACAAAGCTAACTGCCTGATTTTTAAGTTCCTTTTTTAAAGCATGCATTAATTTCTTACGTACAATGAAATCTGTTTCTAGGCTTATTCAGTTGTGTTTGTCTATTCTTTAGTATTATACTGTTTAAATTATTGTTTTACAAAACATATGTATTTGGTAATGCTATTTTCTTCTAATTACTATTCATTGAAAATTCTGTCTTTATCATTTGCTTATTTTTCCAGGTAAACTTAAATTTTCTGGTCAAATTTCAAAAGAAGTATTTTGGGGTTTTAGCACAGTGAATATTAACCAATTTTGAAAGCACTCACATCTTTATTCTGTTACCCCATTCATGATCATGGTATGATTTCCATTAAAATTTTCTTTAATTGCTTTCAGTAGAATTTTATAATTCTCCTCATTTATTTTCCTTATTTTTTTTTCATTAAGGTGTCCCTTGATGTTATAGTAAATGGAGAATTTTTCTACTACATTATCTAATTTATTATGTTATAGAAAAGTCACTAACCTTATCTTTTATCCAATGTTAACATTCATATTAATTCATATCTATTAATTCTAATAAGTTTTCATTTTCTCTTTGTTTTCTTTGATTTCTAGGTATAACCACCCTGTGCAAATACAAACATAACTCAGAGATATTGCAGTTTGGTTCCAGACCACTGCAATAAAGTGAAAATCTCAATAAAATGAGTCACAATTTTTTTAAATTTCCCAGTGCATATAAAAGTAGGTTTACATTATACTGTAGTCTATTAAGTGCAACAGCATTATGTCTTTAAAAAATGTATATATACCTTAATTAAAAAATACTTTATTGCTAAAAGTGCTAGGCATCATCTGACAACGAAGAGTTGCCACTAACCTTTAATTTGTAAAAACTGCAATATCTGTGAAGCGCAATAAAGCAAAGCGCGATAAAATGAGGTATGCCTGTAATGGTTGCTGTATCCTTAAGTCCTGCTTTTATTTCTGTTATGTTTTATTACATTGTCTAGATCTTGGCAACAATAACAAAAAAAAAACGTTAACTAATGGTGGTATTAGTGAGTATTTGTCTTATTCTATTTTCACAGAAATGTCTCTAGCATTTCATCATATAGCATGATATTGGCTATTAATTTGGATAGAAATTTTTTTTTCCCCAACTAAAGTAGTCTTCATCCTATTAACTTAATAAAGAAGGAATATTGAGTTTTATTAAACTCTTTTCTGGCATTGGTTAAGACAACCATGTGGTTTTTCACATTTGACCTCATATTCACTCACCATTTTTTTATTCAGTGGATAAATTCTATCTGATTATGACATACTGTTTTTTAATATCCTGTTGAATCTGATTTGCTAGAACTTTATATTGGCTTTTTCCATGACTGAATTAGGTCTATAATACTACCTTTTGGTACTCTGTCAAATTTGATATTGGGACAAAATGAACTATATAGCTTTCCATATGTATACATGTATACTATGAAACAGTTTAATATAGAAAATTATTTCCTAGAAAGCTTGGAAGAATGTGTCCATAAAACCATTTAGATTTTTCATCTGTTTTGTTTTGAGAGAATGGGTTTGTAATTCTCATAAGTAAAGAAGAAATGGAAAAGTTATTTGACTATGCAGGTATTTATTCATTCGGCAACCATTTATTGAGTACCCATCTATGGGCTAGGCACTGAAGTTCCAATGTGTGCAAAAGAGCCTTCAAAGCTACCCTGAAAAAGAATATGGTCTAGTTGGGGGGAAAGAGACATAAATAATCAGAAATCATGGTTAACAGTGTTAAGTATGAAGAAAAGATATAGGGAACCATGAGAACATATGGCTTGGGGACACAAACCTAGTCTGTGAAGATTAAGGGACAGTTTCTCCACGGATGTGAAATTTTGAGTTGAAACCTAAAGAAAAATAGAAATTAACTGTTCAAAACAAGGGTAACGGCATTCCAGGTAAAACAAACAGGATGTGAAAAGATCCTGTGTGAAGGAGGACAGGGTTTGGTAGATAAACAGAAAGGAAATCAGTATGGCTAGAGTCCCTGAGCCAAAGAGTAAAGGCAAGGGCGGAGAAACAGGGAGAGGTCACATCACACACGGCTTGAAGGCAAGTTGAATGTTTGTATCTTTATCTTGAGAACAATGGAAAACTATTTAAGGGAATTTCAAACAGAGGTGTGACACCATCAGATTCTTTTACTTCTCTAGTCGATTTTTATAATTTATATTTGCTAGGAAATTTTAGATTTCATCAGGATTTCTAAATATATTACTATTAAACTCTTCAGTCTCATAATTTTTAAGATCTCTTCCCAAATTATGCCATTCGTTTTTTGTTTTAAAAACCATTTCCCTCTTCCTTTCTTTCTCAATTAGATGGCTACAGGTTTCTGTATTTATTGGGATTTCTCAAAAAGTACCCTGCCCAGGGGCTGGGGAATGAGGGAATGTTGGTCAAAGGGTGCAAAGTTTCAGTTATGCAGGATGAATAAGTTCTGGAAATCTAATGTATAGCATGGTGACTATAGTTAATAATACTATACTGTGTATTTGAAATTTGTTGAGAGTAAATCTCAAATGTTTTCACCACATGCAGGTACACACACACATGTACGCACACAAACACACAATTATAACCATGTGAGGTAATGGATATGTTAATTAGCTTGACTGTGGTAATCATTTCACAATATATATATCAAAACATCACTTGGTATACCATTAATATGTACAATTTTTCTCAATTATACCTCAATAAAGCTGGAAAAAATGTTTAATGGTCATTCTCATATTTATCCCACTACATTCCTATTCTCTAACCTATTAATTTTTCTTGTCATTTTTATTATTTCTTTTCAGCTTATTTTTCATTTCTACTTTGATACGGTATTTATCTTTTAGTGAACAAGAGGTAGAGCCCCAAACTATGACAACTATCCTAGACAACACATTAATTCTTCACTCATGCCTTCCCTGGTTCTTCTACTTCTTGTCTATTGCTGTACTTAATCGCCAATATTGCATATCTGAAGGTCATCTCTCTGGACACATTTTCAACAACAGCTTCATTATTCCCCTTTTTCAGTGATGATAAGGATAATAGCAGCTATCATTTATTGAGCACTTCTTTATATCAGGCACTGTTCAAAGAACTTTACATGAATTAATTTATTTAATCCTCACAGAAATTGTGTGACAGATACTAATTCCTATTTTATAAGATGCAACTGAGACAAGAAAGGTTACACAACTTGCCCATAGTCTCACAGCTACTAAGTAAAATAAAAACGTGTGGGCTGGACATTACTTGTTAGTTTGACTCCAGAGCTAAACTCTTGCCTCTGGGTGAAAGGTAGTTATCCTCCCTTCTCTTCAGGAACTGGAGAGGCTAAAGGCTGGGCTAAACCACCCCCACAAGGAAGAAGACTCTGATACCTAATCTAAAACAAGTAAAATATTCCTCCCAAATAACAATTATCAACCAACTGGGTTTTTAAAAAGTGTTGTTATTAATTCATAATTCTATTTGGATTTTGTCTGCATAAGTGGTTTGCATAAGTTCTGTTCGGTAATATATTGCTATCCTAAGAGAAGATCAGTTTCAGTGATTCTTCCAGAGATATTTGAAAAGATGGTAAACTCTTTTTTTAGTTCATTTCATATAGAGAATAAGTCAAAATTATTACATTATTTTCTATGCATCATTTCTTTCTTGTCTACTTGATGTATCCTGGACAGAAGGGGACGCTGTAGACAGCACAGCGGTTAAGTATGAACTCTGAAATCAGACTGCCTGCTGCTCTCTTCTCTTCTTAACACGTGTATATTTAGCTCCTTAACAACTCTCCTCATCAAAGATTGTTGTTAAAGGTCTTAACCATATGGACCTATCACAGCTAACTGTCCCTACAGAAGAATATAGGACTTCCCTGATGGTCCAGTGGTTAAGACTGTGCGCTTCCAATGCAGGGGATGTGGGTTCGATCCCTGGTCAGGGAACTAAGATCCCATATGCCACTCAGTGTGTGGCCAAAATACACACACACACACAAAAAAAATCATACACAGAAGACACTTCCCAAGTGGGATGGTCTCCACTGTATTTATCAGTTAGCTCTACATTTCTTTTATAAAACACACAGTTGCCCACAACAAGCTAAATGCTTGAGTCAAATAGACTATTCCATTAGCAATATACTGTCACATTCTGTTTTCCCAACTTAAAATATTATGCTGTGTTCATTCTTATCCCTTTTATGACAGTTGTGATTACATGATATTTAATTAAATATTGCAAAATATGAATACAAAAAAAGGTGTTTCTATGAAAACTAACATAAATGTTTTGGGAAAACTCTGAAATCTTTGGAGAGGTAAGTCTCTAAAAATTACAAAAAGAGAAATTATAAAAATAAAAAATCGGGCTTCCCTGGTGGCGCAGTGGTTGAGAGTCCGCCTGCCAATGCAGGGGACGCGGGTTCGAGCCCTGGTCTGGGAGGATCCCGCGTGCCGCGGAGCGGCTGGGCCCGTGAGCCACGATTGCTGGGCCTGCGCGTCTGGAGCCTGTGCTCCGCAGCGGGAGGGGCCGCGATGGTGAGGGGCCCGCGCACCGCGGTGAGGGGTGGCCCCCGCTTGCCGCAGCTGGGGAGGACCCTCGCACAGAGGCGAGGACCCAGCACAGCCATAAATAAATAAATAAATAAATAAATAAATTTTAAAAATAAAAATAAAAAAATAAAATAAAAAATCAAGTGGGATTCCGTACAAGTTTGATATGCAGACGTCTAAGTTCTTATTCTATTTTATGGAACTTGGAATTGGAAATAGTAGATAGGCATTCTAGGTTATATATGGAAGAAAGATGACAGCAGTCTCCAGTCAGTAGACCCACAGTCAATGAAAAAAGCTGGACTTTACTTCAAAAGATTTTAAATTAATGTATAATATATGCTTTAAATTAAAAACAAAATGCTTATAGTATATATATCAATTGGTAATTCTCTACTTTAACTAGCATTTTCAATTCATCAATCAACTGTTGGCTCCACTCATATCCTATAAACATAGGAGAGCACCAGGTAATATTCAAGCAAGGCTGGGTTGCCTTCCCGTAAGAAACCTGTAACGTACACCTATACTTATGCTTATATACTTATAATTTATAACATGCAATTGCCTACTTATAAGGCCCTGACTGTGCATGCAAGGCAGAATGTATCAATTTGCCAACCATCTGTTGATTCCACTTTCACTTGCTTGATAATGAATAATCAAAGTAAGAATTTTGGCCATAATCTTTGGGGGTAGTGAGGAAGAACACCCCTTCATGTCCTTGAGTAAAATTTCTTCATTGAATCTCTCCAATCTTGGGTTTTTCTTTTGTCTTATTTTCCTTGTTTCTCCCTCATCTTACTTTAACTTCCTTACTTTTTGCTAAATAGGTGGTTCGCCCAGAGGTTGTTTAATCCTACTCAAATCAACAGAGGAAAAAAATATACAACACAACTACTGTGTTTGTGACTCTCCTTTTGTCACTATAAAATATTAAAGTAGTTGCTTCGAAGAGACTGTCCTGAATCATAAGTCACCACAAAAGGCTTTGACATACTCTTAAAGATTAAAAAAAAAAAGAGAACACCTTTGTTGTCCATGCAAACTCACAGTATTGCATTTCCATCATAATTTTCCTTAATAGTATATAAAAAGAGGTTAAATAATTAAAAATAAAATGTTCGTGGAACAATGAGATTTCAGTGTGTGTGTATGTGTATGCATAGAAACTAATCCAACAGAATTAACGCATCAATACTTGGCTAAATCTGATGTCCTAATGGAATAGTTATAGAGAGATCTTTTTTTTTTTTTTAATATTTATTTATTTATTTGGCTGTGCCAGGTCTTAGTTGGGGCACGCGGAATCTTTGTTGCGGCATGCGGGATCTAGTTCCCTGACCAGGGATGGAACCCAGGCCCCCTGCATTGGGAGCACGGAGTCTTAACCACTGGACCACCAGGGAAGTCCCACAGAGAGATCTTTTAGAGAGGTCATCAATCTTCACAACAGATTTCAGATTAAAAGTTCTGCAATGAGGTAGTCAATTGTCTCAAAACTCCAAAAATGAATTAATGCCAAATGACTTCACTGCACCTTAATTCCCAAATAGAATACCCTTACGGCTACATACCTTGACTTCCTAAAAATTATACTAGAACTCCAGGATAGGAACATTACTGCAGTTAGTGCTAAATATACTCCATTCACCTTGCTCTCTCTCTCATTCCTTCCCCTTCCTAGAAGGGGAAGTTAGAAGAAATAGGCAAGGTCCTCCCTTCACAGGAAAAAAGAGGGATCAACAGTTTACACTTCTACTGCTCAGGAAAGAAAGACACTGTGATCTCTCTGCTCTCTATAAGCAGAGACTATCCCTCCAAGGCAAAAAAGTGGTCATTTCAGTATGTCTGTAATTGGCTATTTCTGTGAAATGGAATACTTTATAATCGCTGTTGAGAGCTAAGGAGGTAATCATGAAGAAACATTTATTATCCATCCATCCTCATTTTTGCTCAACCGGTTGGGGAACTGGGGATGGCAGGTGATGGGCAGAAAGACAAATACTAATGTGTACATATAGACACACTGCCATGGCATTTAAGATTAGGTTTATTTCTACTATATGTTTATCTTCTCTGTAGAAAATGTACAAAAATCGAGAAGAAAATGCTAGAGAATAAAAACCACTCACAATCCTATCATACAGAGAAAACTATTAATATTTGGAATTATTTTCTTTTGTTCATGCTGTATTTCCCCAAAGGAATATACCTGCGAGACTGTACTGCTCACCTCCACCTCAAAAAAAACCCTCCTTAATTGATGTCTATTTCTTTATGAGGGACAAAAATCTCAAGTATAACATTGTTCCTGCAGTGATCTTCATTATAACACTTTTAGGAACACTTGGTATCAAAAAGTGAGGCTTGGGCTTCCCTGGTGGCACAGTGGTTGAGAATCTGCCTGCCAATGCAGGGGACACGGGTTCGAGCCCTGGTCTGGGAAGATCCCACATGCCGCGGAGCAACTGGGCCCGTGAGCCACAACTACTGAACCTGCGCGTCTGGAGCCTGTGCTCCGCAACAAGAGAGGCCGCGATAGTGAGAGGCCCGCACACCGCAATGAAGAGTGGCCCCCGCTCGCCGCAACTAGAGAAAGCCCTCGCACAGAAACGAAGACCCAACACAGCTAAAAATAAATAAATAAATTAGAAAAAAAAAAAGCTATTACATTAAAAAAAAAAAAAAAGTGAGGCTTATGGAGCATCATAAATGAAAAAGTAACATAATTGCATATGTGGAAAAAAAGAATTTTTTAAAAATGTAATACTGCGTACAAAATTTTAAAATTTAAAAATCTACAGAGATGTGACTATTTTCTAGAACATAAATTATCAAAACTCATTCAAAAAAAATGAAGAATATCTGAAGAGACCCGAAGCCAGATATTGGAAAAAAGTCAATTATCTATGTGCCCTCAGAGTCATTTAGAATGAGATCACTTTCAGAGGTTAAAGCCTAAAATAACACATAATCCTTATAGAAAGTTTATCAGCTCATTCTATAGACTGACATAATCCTGATAACAAAACTTAATAAGAATTGCCTCCGCTAACACAAATGCTAGACCAATTTCACTTATGCAGATGCATTCTTCTTTAAAAAAAAATTCAGCAAGGAAAGATGAGCCCTGAGACTGAAAAGACACTGTAAGTACCAAGCAGCATGAATAAAAATAAACCCATCCCTACATACTTTATTGTAAAATTGCAGAATACAAAGTGAAAGAAGTTCCTAGAGAGAAAAGATGGATTTTTACAAAAGAATGACAAGTGGGTTGATCATGGACTTTCCACCAATAAAAACAGATGAGAAAAGACAAATTTTCAAAGGAAGAAGGAAAACTGTCAATGTACAGCTTCATACCCAGATAAACTATCCTTCAAGAGTCATAGCGAAATAAAGATATTTCAGACATACAAAGATACAAGGGGTTTGTAGATCCTCACTGAAAGAAGTATTAAAGATATAATATAGCAAGAAGAAAAGTGAACCCACAGGGAAACAGTGGTAAACACAGGTGTTGATAAATTGTAAAACTAGTCTATGTTTGTTAGTTTTTTAAAAAAAAGTTAATATTCTAATAATGATTTGTACATGGGGGTGCACAATGAGTAGTTAAAGTATATTAAAAGCCTTGTATTGTTTAGGAAGAGAATAAAGATGCTAAATAATTTAGAATTGTTGAAAAAAAATTCAGCAAGTTGAATTGTAGATTTTAACTGAATTGATTGAAAAAAATAATATATTTGCAGATAATTTACCCAGAATTTCCAGGTTATTCTGGATGGATATCCTTTCCAATTGTTTAGAAATTATAACCCCAAAATGTTACAATGATGAAAAATAAAGATACAGCCCCCAAAATCTGCTAGATGAATTATCTTGTTAACATTATATAACTTCAGAATTGAAGCCTGCACGCACCCTCCAAATGTAAGACAACACTTACAAAGGATTTATTTCTTGACCCAAAGTAAGACTGAACAAGGGAATGCAGGACTCATGCATTACCCACGGTGCCACTGTGATGTCACTCTCATCATCAATTATGATCACCCCTTTGATCCATTTTGTTCAGCCTAGGGATCTATGTCATCAGCACTGATACTTTACCATCCAGTATATCATATTATTGTCACCTGATATTGCAAAATGTTTTTTTCTTTTAAGCAACTAGTGTAACATTAAAACATGCATTTGGGTCATAATACCATAAATCATTACTTTAAAAGAAACTAGGGTTGCCCATATGAAGAAACGTCACTATTACTCTGAGCAGGCATGTCACAGGAGCCAAAGGGCTAGGATATTAGTTTGCAAGACATCATCCCTACCAACAGATGAGGAAAAAATACAGGTGTATTACCATACGCAGATTATCAACAAATACAACTCTTCCTACTCATTATATAGAAGAATATCTGGCAATTCAGATCTTACAGCTTCAGGAATACTGGTGGTAAGTAATGTTAAAGGAGAATAGGTTGAGATCTCCCAGTTACTTCAACTCCCAAGCAGTAGCTCAGGTAAAGAAAGGATCTTTACCAGAGTAATCATGTTACTCTACTCACAAGGGAAGGCCTATTCTTTATTTTATTTATTTATTTATTTATTTTGGCTGCATTGGGCCTTTGTTGCTGCGCACGGGCTTTCCCTAGTTGTGGCAAGTGGGGGCTACTCTTCGTTGCAGTGCGTGGGCTTCTCACTGCGGTGGCTTCTCTTGTTGCGGAGCATGGGCTCTAGGTGCACGGGCTTCAGTAGTTGCAGCATGCGGGCTTCAGTAGTTGTGGCACATGGGCTCAGTAGTTGTGGCTCGCGGGCTCTAGAGTGCAGGCTCAGTAGTTGTGGCGCACGGCTTAGATGCTCCGTGGCATGTGGGATCTTCCCAGACCAGGGATCGAACCCGCATCCCCTGCATTGGCAGGCGGATTCTTAACCACTGTGCCACAAGGGAAGTCCCAAGGGAAGGCCTATTCTAATACTAAAACTTACCCCTATGCTTATATACATCCTCAAGAAATATTTGAAAAATTGGTCAAATTAGCTGTATATGCTCATATAGAAAAAAAATCAACAAAAAACCTGGGTATGACTTTCAGCATTGAGAACCATTCAAGAGACTCTAATAGCCTTCTCCGTGCACTACTGCCTTGAAAGAAGCTTCCTGTCTCTAAGCAAGCCCAACTGAAGAAAATGATTCAAAGCATTATGTGCTACTTCTTTATAAGTATCTGTTTACTTAAAATATAGTGAACACTATCAAAACTAGCACAAGACATATTCCTATTATAGCTTGTTTTCATTTTTTGTCATTTAAACTTCCACTACCCACTTATGTGATCCTACTAAAATGCACCATTTGCACATATTTGAAAGGAAAGGCTTAAAATATTATTTAAATTACGCTTCTAATCCTATTAGAATCAATGTGAACATACTGACTAGAGAATTGTTCTTTCATAATCAACATGAACAATAAAAGAAAAAGCAACGTTCTATGAGCTTATGTACTTATGTCTTAAATATATAAAAGTGGTAGTTCCCAAATTTATATAGGTGATGGAGTACCAGAAACACTTATGAAACATTTACATGTGTAATATTTTTAGAGTACATACTTTTGTGTATCTAGAGCTAGTGTAAGTAATTAATAGTAGGTTTAATTATTTAGTAACATTTATAGAAGGAAAAATTATAGTTACTTTTCTGTAAACTGGAAAATAATTATTACCTTCATCTAATTTACAAGGAAACTCACTTATCTTAGAGCTCATTTCTCACCCACTAGAATGGCTATAATCAAAAAGACAAATAATAAGTGTTGGTGAGAATGTGAAGAAATTTGACTCCTCATACACTGCTGGTGGGTATGTAAGATGTAGCCACTTTGGAAAACTGGCAGTTTCTCTAATGATTAAACGTAGAGTTACATATTACTTAGCAATTCTGCTGCTAAGTATATACCCAAGAGATGGGAAACATATATTCACATAAAAATTTGTATACAAATGTTCATAACAGCATTATTCAAAATAGTCAAAAAGTGGAAACAGTTCAAAGGCCCATCAATTGATGAATGGATGAACACAATGTGGTATATTCACACAATGGAATATTATTCTGCTATAAAAAGGAATGAAATTGAACAGCATGTATGAACCTTGAAAACATGCTAAGAAAGAAGCCCAGACACAAAAGGCCACATATTGTATAAATCCATATGAAATCTCCAGAATAGGTAAATCCATAGAGACAGAAAGTAGATTAGTGGTTGCCAGGGGCTAGGTGGAGAAGAAAAGGAAGTGACCGCTAACAAGCATAGATTTCTTTTGGGGTGATAAAAATGTTCTGTAATTACAGATTGGTGATAGTTGGACAACTTCATAAATATACTAAAAGCCACTGAATTGTACACTACAAAACAGTAAATTTTACTGTATGTGAACTATATACCTCAATTTAAAAAAGAATAAATGAATTAGCACACAAAATATGTAGTGAAACTTACTGATATATTAAATGAAGCATATCTTAAATATTTCATCTGTCATGAAATCTTACCCTTTTAATAAGTCTAAGAAACTTGTTTTTATGATGTAAACATTTTTGTTAAAAATAATGTCACAACTGTCAATAATTTTTACCATGTTTCAATGTACCCATCAAAACTTTAGATTAAAGAAGACTTTAAGAAGAAAAGTTGCAAATTAAAACAAAACCAAGTACGGATTTATACCAGTTACACGATTCCCTTAGAGTGGCTCATGAATCATTGGTATATTCTGAACATCATAAATGATTATGATTACAGACTTATTTACACAAGGTAAAGTTTATAAATCTTTGACTAGGAGTCAAATTTCTTACAAGGAGTCAATGACTGCTAATTTTTTATTTTGTACCACAACAGATGTCCAAAACCTAGTATTTCTGCTCTTGCTATGTCTCAATTCTATTAATTCCCTTCTGGGGAAAAAAAAAAAAAAGACAATTCTACAGGAACTCAGAACAACTCCATGTAATAGCTTAAAATCGTATTAATTCAAATTAATATTACTGGAGGAATGTATGACATTACTACCATAAAATAATAATGTGTGAATTATTAATATACTAAAATAAAATAATCTTCTTATTCCTACTACACAGAGTAATTCATTTTAATTCTAGAAAAGTATACTTAATTGGCAAGCCAAGAGCCTGCCTACTTCATTAATTAAGTCAACAACTATTGGCTGAGCAGTTATTATGTTCACAATATTATAAGGAATACAGAGATACTAGTCCCCACACTCAAGGGATTTATAATGTAATACAAGATGGAAGTGGGCAGGTAATAGAATATGGGGATGGATTATAAATGTTGAGGATCTTACAGTTTAACCTATAGGTAACGGGGAAACTATTAAATGATCTGAACCATCTACTGAGTTAGACTAGGAGAGTAACACAATAGTCTAGATAAGGATGACAAAGAATCTAAATTAAAGTAATGGCGGGGAAGGGCAGATGAAGAAAGACTCTAAGTCTTATTTAGGTGGTAAAATCAGTAGGACTTGGGTGACTGCATATAGAGGAAGCAATACCACCTAGAGGTTAAGGTTTGCATAGGCTTTGAAAACACACTCCTGGGTTAAAGATTTGGCTCTGTCTCATTCTAGCTGTGTATGTTGGGCAATGACTTCATCACTATAGGTTTCTATTTCCTCTGTAGAATGGAGATAACAATAGTGCCTACGTATCATATGGTTGTCATGAGGACTGAATTAGAAAAGAATGCATGTAAAGCACTTAGCACAGTGCCTATTACATAGGATGACAAGGTAAACAGTGATCCCACTGACCATGATAGAAAATACAGGAAGAACTGTAAATGGGAATAAGGGTAGAGATTAGCTAGGAGCCAACAGACAGGATTTATAAGTCTGGAGAATGGTGAATACTACAGTAGGATTTGTGAAAGTAAATAAAATAAAATATAACTAAAGATTTCTAGCTATGAAAGGCCTTGAATACCACACTACAGGATTTGAATTGAATAATTACTGTCTCTTAAATACACAGTTTAGAACTCATCTATTATATCATGCCCTTTACTTTCTAGATGAGGAAACTAAGACCCACAGAATGAAGGAACATCTCAAAACTCACACCACCCACTGACATACACAGTATGAGCTCACTAATAAGTCAAGTGCTATTCATAGTCTTCATTTGCTTCACAAAACTGAGTCCTTATATAAAATTTCCTTCTACCCCCATTCTTAAGATAATGGAAAATTTGAAATGACTGGGGTAAAAATTGAGAAGATTGAACATAATCTAGTGGTGATGGTTATAATGAAGGTTTTCAACAAATATTATTAAACCTCTTACTTAAAAAAAATAAACAACTACAGAATTTTATAAAAACTCAAATGCCTTCCATGTGCTAGGGTTGCCTCTTTTACTGATGACATGATAGATTTTAAGTATGAAAATTTACCTTTAATGGTAATTTTTAAATTATGTTTTTAATCAAGTAAATATATTTCCTAAAATGTTACAGAAATTCAATTAACATTTGTCTCCTTTATTTTGAGAAATATAATTACAGAAACCGTAACAGTTATAAGAAGCTTACTTTCTATTGTCCTTTGTAAGACCCCAGTTCACAAAGATACTGTATGAATTAATGGAGTATCTAGAGGTAGTAAGTCTCTAAATGCCAATAATGACTACAACTTTTCCTCTAACTCTTTCCTTTTCCTTTTCATCATTCACTCTTTTCACTGTATACAGCCCTCCCTCTCTGTCCACTTCCTACCTAAGCTTCATATGGTACTGCCAGATTGGTGCTTAACCAAAAGAAAGATTCTCAGTACCAAATGAGGCATAAGTTACATTATGTGCATAAAATATTTTCTACTCTAATCAAAACCAGAGCAATATAGGCAAAAATAAGACCAGCCAATGAGCAAAAATTTTTGCAGACATGATAACCAGAACAATGTTATAAATTATGTAGGATGCCAAGGCCCTTAGATCCTAGGTTTTAGTTTAAAATTAAGTTATATATAAAGAAACTTGAGTACTCTAGTGAAAGAATCTCTTTCCTGATCCATAGTATTATAAGAACTTCTATCTTCATTTAGTTTTTAAATCAAAGTAGAAGTATGTTTTCAAGTTATTGCAGACTATTAATACAGGAATATGAATACCAAATCTTATCAATTTTATGCAGCTTAATTTAATCAGACCCACACATTAATAATGTTTAATTATACTTCTCATTTTTATTTTCAGACAAATTATATTGACCTTGATTTCTGTAAAGTTCTAAGGTATTTCATTATATCTCTAAGAAAATCCCATGTGTGGTTTGCAACATCTCTGAGTACTGAGGAAGATCATTCCTGAACCAAAAGAAACTAATTATAAAGAGCTGATGTACTATACAGAAATACTCTACGGGTATACAATTCTTAATTTGGGGTCCTATAAGGGAAAATGGAATGGAATATCATTTTAAGTACTTAAGAGTGAACCTTTAGCCTAAATAGGCCACCCTAAAGAGTTAACCATCTACTCAATCAAAGAAGAAAGACTTGTAGGATGAGAAAGCTCTGCCTCTTCTCATAGAAGACCATGATGGTAAGGGTCAATAACACTATACTATGTAGTTAAATGGTCATATATCTAAATTGGGCAAAGAAGCATTTCAATAGAAAACTTTAAAATAATTAATAGATTTGACGTGAAAGAATTCAAACAAGAACTGAAAAAAAAATCTGTTTCATAACAAACAAAAGTGCTAATATAAAAGCATTTAGATTTATATACACCAAATGGAATTTATTTTACTGAAATAATATTTTCTCACTAATTCAAGTCCTAAGACACGTAATGCTAACATCTGAAAATGAAGACTAATGGGTTAACCAATTTTTTTTTTAGAAGTGACCTTGGTATGACTTACCCACAACAAAATCAACTCTTCAGCAATAAAGATGGTAGACTAGACACTGCCAACATTTTAAGCTTAGAAAATGTTTTTAACCTTTTTTATTTCCCCATGCTGCATTTACTGCTTTACATATGCCTCTGACTGCCAAAGAATTGTTAACTAATAGGCATGAGATTCATTTTGTTAGCACACAGCTGGGTACTTTAGTCATACAACATCTGTTTCTCAACATATCTTCTGTCTTTTCTTCGTCTACTTCAAAACCTTTTCTAAAAGCTGTCACAGTAAAGCATATATGCCTCTCAATATTTGGAATCCAAACTTGATAATCATCATTATGTTTATTATTGTACTAAATTATCAGTGGCTTCTGAATAACTGAAAACCATCCAGTGAATCTAAGTTCCAGAAAATCTGGCATTAACATCGATTGGTAAAACAACATAGTCGAGCCCAAGAATGAAACTCAGTAAGAGTCATGCAATAATCAGATATTATTCTTTACATATACATCTCTAAGCTCTCTGAACGAACACTTAATGGAAAAATAACTGAAGCTTCAAAACATAAATATTAAAATGAAAAAAAATGTATGAAGTATCCACAGGAAAGAACATACTTCATTCTGCAGCCAAGACTCAGATTTTCTGTATACTTTACTTTTTATTATAGGGGGAATAATTAACCAGTCTATGAATTATCTATGTCCTTAGTTTCTCCTCCTGCTTTTTCACTTTGGATGAGTGTTAGTTCAGCATGCTACCAAGGTACAGAAAGGTGACACCCAAGCATAGGTCATTCAACTAGTGATATATATTCTATTCCAAATGTTTGTTTTTAAATTGGTTGGAAGTCATAAAATATTTCCCTATTGGAATAATGTATAATGGTAGGGAGATCTCATTCCTCAAAGGACAAAATGTAACTGAACTAGAAAACTAAAAGTAGAATACAATCCTAACATCTTTCACACCACTGTTTTTATAGCCAAATTCATTCCAGAATCCAAATGAGCATTTGAGTACCATATCCTCCCAATCACTGGCAAAGCAGCAAGAGCTGAGCTGCACAGTTCTGCTTCCCTTTTCTCTCCCAAACAGCCAAAAATCAACAGAGGGAGCAGGTGGAAAGAGGTCTAATAACTGTGAAAGATTCCAACAGCAGGAAGCTGGGTGGTAGGAGGCAAAAGTACAGGAGATCCCACTGTTCTCACTGAATCCGATGAGGGTGGCAGGGGAAATCCCAAGCATGAGATACTAGGGGAGAAGTAGTGGCTTTAAGAATAGCATGAACTTTGGGAGGTTGAAACTGAAACTTTGAGTCTCTCTCAAAAAAAGCAGCAGCCATCAAACTATCAGAAGGACGCCAGTGATGTTATGAGGTTTTGTTGTTGTCTATCTGGTGGTGGTTGTTTGATGTGTTAGCTGGGGGGTGAGGGGGCAGTCAGAAGCAGTAGCAAATTTTGTAAGCATTGTTAAGCCAGTGAGATAGGAAAATGGCTGAAAAGCTAGTTTTGCAAAATGTTAGCCCCTAAATAATGAGATAATAAGGACACAGCTAATCTACTCTTAGCTTTTACTTGATATGGATTAAAACAATGCACAATGCTTACCTGTTAGCTGCTTCGGACTAATGAAGTGATAAGCATACACTGTGACAGGGCTATGTCACCACACAGCAGCAGCGGCATCACCACAACCACTGGGGAAGATACTTCTCTAATTTTATACAAGGAAGCAATGTTCTCATCCCTAGATGAAGAATGATTGCTGGTCTAATCACAGCTATCCCATTCTCCACTTTCCCAGTCTCTCTCACAGCTTGGATAATGGCAAGACTGTGGTTAGAACAGCAGTTAAGCTATTATTGGAGTCCATGCCTTCTCACTTTCTCCAGCTTTTGACATGATACCTGAGACTTCACAGATATCCTGCGACTATGAAAAAGACAAGAAACTTAAGTCACTGAAGACGATCTCCAGACTTTGTATTATGTGAAGCCATTTAAATTTTTCGTTTGTTTAAGCCTTTGCTAGTCAATCTTTCTTTTGCTTATAGCTATATATCTCATCTGAAACAACTACCACCTATAAAGTAGATCACATGTCCAGCATTACACAAAACCATCTTCATATATTTCATTTAATTCTCACAGCAACCCTCTAAAGTAGGTAATGCTATTAGCCACATTTTACAAAAGGGAAAATAGAGATTATGAAACTTACCAACAGTTGGCTAAATGGCAAACTAGAATGCAAACCGAGATCCGTCTGACGTCCAAGTCCATGTTTTTTACACTACATTACACTACTGCCCATCATCAATTATTAACATTTGTATGCTTGAGGAAGCAGCATGGCAACATGAAATAACCAGAGACTGTGGAGTCAAACAGGCCTAAGTCAAATCCTGGCTCCACCACTTACTAACTGTATCACTGGGCAAATTAACTTCAGTTTTCTGAACTATAAAATGGAGATACTAACAAGTTCTTGCAAAATCATTGTGGCAATTGAATTCATTCAATTCTGTGCAAAGCATGAAGAAAGAGAGGGGAAAGAGTCCGTTTGTGTTCTCACAGAGCTCATAGTCAAGTGAGGTGACAAACAGTGTAGTAATCTTGGAGGCTTACATAGGATGCTATGGAAGCAAAGACAGGAAGAGATGTCGTGAACTGACTCCCGGAAATGATCTGCGAACATGCTGAAAAGAGCTTGCCAGGCGGTAAGAAAGGGAGGGGGCAACAGCAGAACATTCCAAGTAGAGGGAACAGTATGTGCAAAGGCACGGAGGGAAGAGAAAACAAGATATATTTCAGGAACTATAAGTAATTCAGTACAGTTGGGGCTAATCATTAGGAAGTGACAAAAGAAGGGGCTGGAGAGTTAAACAAGGGACAGATTATAAAAGTCTTTACACAAAAAAGGATGATTGCCAATGAGGGTTGAGAGGGATAGATTGGGGAAAGATTGTTTAAAAAAAAACAGCTAGTATACAAATAGGAAATATAAGGAAACAAGCCTCTGAGCTTCTAAACTATTAACTATAGTGCTCCAAATACAAGTAGAAAAAAGATTAATTCTACACATTTGGGGAAAGAGTAACTGAATATATGTAGTTTAATGTATTATTCCATACATATAAAGGCAGTAGAGAAATATTCCTGCCAGTGGCAAACATAGTTAAATGATAAATAAGTGAATGAAAATCAAGTACTCCTTAAGTTCTACCTTCTTTTCCTTTCTGTTATCTACGGGGGGAAAAACTAAGAAACACAAATTAATTACAAGACAATGAGATCGGCAAGAAAGAAAAAGAAAAGAGGAAAGCAAGGATCTAGAAAAATAAAGATATTTAATTAATTATGAATGATGGAAGTAGTAATCAATTTAAAAGATAACATGCATTTGCTCTAATTACAACTTTACTATTCTTATTAAACATTAATAGTGAAGGACAAGTTTAATTCCAAGCCTAAGAGGGAGGGGGGAAAGGAAAAGACTAAATAAAGAAATACTAAAATTTATACAATACTAGTATAAAACAATAGTTATGTAAAAACTAGGCTAAGCACGGAAGTGGGGAGGAAAATCAACCAGATAAGATTTCTGAGATTGTTACTTTTAATTACCTCATTTTAAGACAACCTTAAAATATCTGGCACAATATTGATTTTATTCTTATTTGACATCCTCTCTATTAATGTCATACTGAAATAACTCTATAGATGCATATGCATCTTCATAAAAGTTGGAATGTCTTAGGGGGAGAAGGACTTACGCACTTTTCTTTTTATATACAGCATAATACAGACAGACATGCATACATGTGCTTTATATACACAGTGTAATATATGGACAAACATGCATGTATATGTCCTCACATGTGCCCCAGCCATTTAACTTGAGGAGTAGAGACTGAATAAGACATAGTATCTAACTCATCTGGTCAAAGTAAATAAACAGAATAATATGTAATTATTGCCTTTCCAAGGAATAGTTTTGAGGATAGGAACTCCTGCAGTGCAAAATGGAAACGAACCTTTGAATGACTTTGTTTAAACTGCTTTTTAAATAAAATTTTCCAAAATATCAGAATTTTAAGAGTGACCTTGCTTTAATATAACTTGTACAGCTACCCATTCCATTCCCAAAGATTTTCAACAACACACAAAAAAGTGATGTTTGTTTATTAAAGTAAAAGAGTACCAAAGGGGAAAAAAGATCATTTCACGTTCTCTATGAACTATTAATATTACCCAGATCGATGGTTAAATAATACCCTTTCCATTTTAACTAAATGAAAAAAATGCCCAAAATAGCCCCACTTTCAATTTTTGAATATTGAATATTAAACCTTCTTGATGATCCACAGATTAATTTATTAGTCATGTGTAAATAAAAACACAGAATAAAAATCACTTAGGCTTGTAAATATATGAGCTGCTGTGTAGCCTCTTCACCATTCTTATAAACCAAATGGCCTTTAGAGAAATCTTCTACTTTTATCCCGCTAATGTGTTCATGTCTTGGTTTGGCCTTCTATGCATAACAAAATATAATATAGAAGGCAATTATGTGATTTCACTTCTATAAATTATATGTCTTACAAAACACACTGGAATTATAAAGAGGTTAAAGAGAGGAAAATGATTGTTTTTCAGCCCTTTTCTGATCAAACTATAAGTTCTCTAAATTTGCAATCAAAGTAATTTATATTACTCTATAACAATTCTAACAATTATTCATCATTTTGAATAGCTGAGAAAGCTCATAGCACCAACTTTCATAAGATGCATATGTTTATATGCATATTTTCAACAATCTTTATTTGCAAACATTTAATTGAATCCTCACAAACCAACTGCAACAAACATAAGACAAAGATTTAGAATAATAACTAGATGCTATTAGTATTTCCAAAAATTCTTCATTTATGAAAGATCTATAGTCTTATGCTTTCAATCCAGAATATCAGAATATCTTTTGCTATATTTTACAGGATGGTCAGGCAAGATGCTAGAAAAGGTTAAAATTCCATGAAGTTCTTTTTTGATCTCCCTTTTCTACTAGATGTTTATATTCTAGCCTTCTATAATATTCCAATTCTTAGATTTAAATATGAAATAAAGACCTCCCTCCACACATCTTCTGTTTAATTCTTCTTTGTATCTTTGCATCTTGCACAGTAACTCGCGTATAGTAAGCACTCAAAAAATGTTTATTAAATGGATGAATGACTGAACCAAGAATGAAAGAATAAATAAGCAATATGACTATCAAACAACCTCTTAAGAAGAATCATATTATTAATTCTTTTAAGGTAATGACTCCCTTCTTTAAATTGGCCTTAATTTCATTTCTGGAGGCATTAATTTATAAAATTCGTATGCACATTTTCAAAATACTTCAAATAGGTTAGCAATTGTATAATAGAGACGCTTCCAAATTTACACATTAATATTTTTAAGAACCAAATGGGGAGGGAAAAGAAAAAGTGGGTATCATTGTGATTTATAATGAAAAAGTTATTATAATTATTATACTGAAGGTAAAGAATTTATTGAGCCATTTAAAAGTCAGTCAAGAATAATTATCTTGGGTAAAATTCAATGAAACAGAAAACCAAAGAGGCTATTACCATGAACAAATGCCCCTTATGTATTTGGCACTATACTAAACACTAAAATCTAATTTTCCTTGAGGAAAAATAATTCAGAATCTCAAACCTGCATTCTAAAATGTAAGACATACTGTCCTTGGAGACTGAATATCAAGAATAAAAAAAGTGGGCTTCCCTGGTGGCGCAGTGGTTAAGAATCCGCCTGCCAATGCAGGGGACACGGGTTCGAGCCCTGGTCCGGGAAGATCCCACATGCCGTGGAGCAACTAAGCCCGTGCGCCACAACTACTGAGCCTGCGCTCTAGAGCCTGTGAGCCACAACTACTGAGCCCATTTGTCACAACTACTGAAGCCTGCACACCTAGAGCCCATGCTCTGCAACAAGAGAAGCCATTGCAATGAGAAGCCTGCACACCACAATGAAGAGTAGCCGCCACTCACCGCAACTAGAGAAAGCCTGCGCACAGCAACAAAGACCCAATGCAGCCAAAAATAAATAAATAAATAAATTTATTTTTAAAAAAAAATTTAAAAAGTGAATAACCAAGACGAGAGTGAACTACTAATCAAAATCGTATGTGAATTTCAACATAAAGATTTAGTACACTTAGTTTTCAAAACACACATATTGCATAACAACTAAAGATGCAACTATAAAAATCAAAAGTGATGCAGTAAATGCCTTAAAGATTAAATCTCGCAAAAATAAAACACAGAAGATGTATGGATGAAAAATGGTTTGGAGACATGATGAAAAAAAACAAAACATAATATACTAATCTTGCTAAAAAACAGTATTATTAAAAATACTACCTATACTACATGAGTGCAAGAATTTTCCTTGTCTGTTTTGTTTGCTTCTAGCACTCAGCACAGTGCTTGGCACAAAGTAGGAATACAATAAGTATTTGTTGAATGGAAATAGAAATATATCAACAAAACACCAAAGACACCAACCCTAGTCTTCAAACACCTTATTAAGTAAGGAGACACGAAATTACTAATCACAATTCAGCATGAACCAATGCTATAACAGAGTATGTTAGTGAACACAGAAACAGCACACTGACAGGAAATGCCTCCGAGAGGTGAGCAGACTTTTAGGAGACTGGAGTTAACCAAGCAAATGAGGGAAGAAAGTCACAATATTCTTTCATTCCATAAACATTTATAAAGCAGGACTGAAAGTACAGGGAAGTGAGAAATCAATTAGTATTCAGGGACATGCAACTAAGGCAGTATGGCTGAATTAAAAGGCATATTTTGGGGGTATAATGAAACATGAGAATTTACTGCTATCGATAGAACGTACACTCCACAATGGCAGGAGGCTTTTTGTCTGTTTGTCCACACCTTGTGGCAGACAACAAAAATGGCCATAGTTTGTCTCCCCCTTTTATTCATGCCTCTTGAAATGTGATTCTACAGCTCCTCTCATTAAAAAATGGAGTCCTTTATTCCATCTGTTGAATTTCAGATGTCTTTGTGACTTGCTTTTGCCAACAGAATATAGCAGAGGCAAGTTGTGCTAGTTCTAAATTTAAGCCTTGAAAGTCTTGTATGCTTCTACTCTTTTTGGGAAGCCTGTTGCTACCATGTGAAAAGTCTAGTCTAGTCTATTTGATGATGAGAGACACACAGCCCAGTCAACACCTATTGTCTCAAACCAGGGATCAGCAAACTTTTTCTGTAAAGGGACAGATAGTAAAAACTTTGGGCATTGAGAGCCTTATATAATCTCCGTCACATATTTTTTATTTTAAAACTGTTCAAAAATATAAACACCAGTCTTAGCTTAGGGGCCACAGATATCCAACTCCTGCCTTAGATGATGGTCAAAGAATCCCCAGAAGCAAAACTGTCTTGCTGACAGCAAATGCATGACTGAGCCCAGCCAAGACCAAAAGAACCACACAGTGAACCCAGTACAAACTGTCAACCCACACAATCATGGCCTAAATGAATGGTGGTTCTTTTTTGCTACTACATTTTAAGAGTGCTGAGTTAATCATCAAAAGCTTACAGATAGACTACTCTATCTTTAGTGCCTAGAACAGTGCATGTCACTTAGCAGACACTAAATACCTAGTGAATAAAATAATGAATAGGAGAGTTATAGGAGTCAGAACATGACATTTTATGCCAGGGTTTGCAAACTCAAAGGTCCACATGGGCCAGGCCAGTAAATTAACTGAGTGAAGCAATCAGTATAAAGAATAGATCTGGAAATGGTGGAAGGGAATCCACACCAGGAAACTAAGAAAACATCTGAGAGGCCTTTGCCATTCTGGACAAGGACAAAGGCAGTGGGAGAATAAACAAGGAGAAAACAAGGAGAAAAGTCAAGGATTTCTGAGGAAGAATCAAAAGATTTTAGGCAGATATTGTCATTTGGAGAAAAATCAAGATTTTAACTATATGTTGTCTGTAAGTGACACACTATAGGTCCAAAAATATATACTTTTTAATAAATAATGCTGGGGGAATTGGATATCCGTATGGAAAAAGATGAATCTGGATCTCTGTCTCACACCACACCAAAAATTAACTCAAAATGGACCACAAACCTAAACGTAAGAACTAAATTATAAAAATCTTAGAAGAAAATATAGGAGTAAATCTTTGTGATCTTGAGTTAGGCAAGGACTTCTTAAGTATGACACCAAAAGCAGAAGATGAAAAACACTGGTAAGCTGACCTTAATCAAAAATTTAAACTTTTGTGCATCAAAAGACAGCGTTCAAGAAAGTAAAAAGGCAGACCAGGCAAATCCATAGAGATAGGAAGAAGATAAGTGGCTGCCAGATGCTAGAGGGAATGAGAAATGGGGAGTGACTACTGATGTATATTAGGTTTCTTTTTTGGGGTGATGAAAATATTCTGGAATTACATAGTGGTGATGAATGAACAACCTTCTGAATATACTAAAAACCACTGAATTGTGCACATTAAAGAGGTGACTATTACAGTATGTGAATTATATCTCAAGTTTTTAAAAAAGAAGATAGTGAAAAAACCACCCACAGACTGGGAGAAAATATTTGCAAATCATATCTGGTAAGAGACTTGCATCTAGAATACATAGAACTCTTACAACTCAGTAATGAAAAGACAACTCAATTTTAAGATGGACAAAGGAAGACATACAAATAGATAATAAGCACATGAAAAGATGCTCAATATCATTAGTCATATCAAACACATATCTAATCAAATACAAGTCATATCAAATACAAATAAAAACCAAATAAAATACCATTTTTCACCCTCTACAATGGCTATACTAAAAAAGACAATATCAAGTATCAGCAAGACTGTAAAGAAACTGGAACCTGTGCTGGTAGGAATATCAAACGGCACAGCCACTTTGGAAATTAGTTTGGTATTTTCTTTAAAAACTTCAACATAGATTTACGATACGACCCAGCGTTTCTACTCTTAGTTATCTACCCAAGAGAAATGAAAATTTATGTCCACACAAAGACCCACACACAAGTGTTCACAGCAGTATTACTCATAAAACCCAAAAACTAGAAACATCCCAAATACCAATCAACTGGTGACTGGGTTAGAAATATCTGACATGCCCATACAATGGAATGCTACTCAGCAATAAAAAGGAGTAAAGTATTGTAAAGTACTACAACATGAATGAACCTTGAAAAACAGTATGCTCAGTGAAAGATGCCAGATAGAAAAAAACATATATTGTATTATTCCATTTATATGAAATACTTTAAAAAAATTAGGCAAATATAGAGACAAAAAGTAGATTAATAGTTGCCTAGGACGGGGGGTGGGAATGGGGAGTGACTATATATGGGTATGATGTTTTTTTTCAAGGTGGTGAAACTGTTATAAAATTAGATTGTGGTGATGGCTGTACAATTCTATAAATACACTAAAATTTACTGAATTGTACCCTTAAGACAGGTGAATTTTATGGTATATAAATCATACCTTGATAAAGCTGTTTTTAAAAAAAGAACCAGCAGGATTTGGCAACTGATTAGCTTTGCTAAAAAAGCAAGTGGGAGAAATCTAAAAAAAAAAAAAAGAAAAAAACCTAAATTTTTAGCTTTAACCGTGGTGTGGATGGAAGTGCCCTTTTACCCTTTACTGAAAAGGCAAAGTGGAAAGGAGAGGGAGTAGGTTTATTGTGGGAAAATAATGAGTTTGGTTTGGGGCATGCTAAATGTTACATATTGATATAAAGACATCCAGTCGAAGATGTCCTATAAAAAGTACCATGAAAACAGATTTAAAGTTCATTTATTCAACAAACGTATACTGAATGACCACAATGTACCAGGAACCATATTTGACCCTGGAAATAAAGTAGTTGACCAGAAAGATCCAGTCCCTGCTTTCATGAAGCTCATACTCAGCAGGGATAAAAATTTTAAAGGAGAAGACTTCTTGGTTATATTACTGTGCAATTGAGAAGAATCAACATAGAAGTGCCAGTTTAGCCACTGGTGTGACTAAAATCATCAAGAAAAAATGAAGCGTACAGAAAGGAAAAGAGGGCCAAGGATTTTAACAGACATTTATATGACTGTACATACAGAAGTGGAGCCATGAAGAAGACAGAACTAACCAGAGAGTCAAGAGGAAATAACTGCCTCTGAAGGAGGAGAGAGTTCAAGAAACAGGGAGTAGTAGTCAAAAGTATAAAGCATCAGCAAGAGGAAGGAGAAAAAATGCATTTGAATGGATTTGATTTAGTACTTCATTCATTCGACAAATATTTTTGGAGCACCTATTATGTGCCAGGTACTTTGGCTTTTATTCTGAATAAAAGGCAGGAGCCCCTGCACAGCTCCGAAGAGACGAATGATACGATTTAATATTTTAAAAGGTCACCCGGGTGTTGTGATGAGAAGATTAAGGACAGAAGGGCAGAAGTTTGGAGACCAGGTACAAGGCTTCCACAGTAAACTGAGCAAGAGATGATGATGACAGCAGTGGAGACAGTAAGAAAAGGTCAGATGCTGAATAAATTGGAAAGGTAGAGCCAACAGGACTTCCTCATGGATTGCATGTGAGGTTTGAGAGAAACAAGTAAGTCACACAAGACTGTAAGGTTTTGGACTCGACAACAGGAACTGCCATCAAATGAAATGAGGATGGCTGCAGATGGAGACCATGGGAGGATGGCAAAGATCAGGAGTTCAACTGTAGACATACTAAGTTCAAACCGTCTACTATAGATCTGAGTGAAGATGTCTAATAATCATGTGGATAGATGAGTGTGGAGCTCAGGAGAGAGGTATGGACATTAAGAAGACAGGGAGAGAGGAACCAGCAAGGCAGAGTGAAAAGGAGCAATAAGTATAAAGAAAGAAAACCAAGAGAAGTGATATGCCCAAAATCAAGAGAAGAAAACATCATGGAAGGAAGAGTGTTCTACTATACCTGGGGTTCTCAACCAGGGGTGATTTTGTCCCCAGAGGGACATTAGGCAATACCTGGAGACATCTTTGATAGTCATGGCTCAGGACATAGGGTGTGCTACCAGCACCCAGTAAGGAGAGGCCAGGCATAATGCTGAACATTCTATAATGCACAGGACAATCCTCTTAACTCCTCCCCTGCAGTCCCCCCACCCACTGGCTGAAATTCAAACCTCTTTGGAGACTGTGCAGCTTTAGCCCCCTCTCGATGACAGAAGTGCCACAGGTTTTCACTGGCAAGCAAGAAATCACCCACTAGGGCACAGGGCCACCAGTGGGACGATGCTGAGACTCCCCAGGATGTGAGCTTACTGCTGCTGCTCCCCCCAACCCCAGCCCCATGTGGGCTGAGGGCTAAAGAGCAAGAAGGAGGAAAGCATCAGGGAACCAGGAAGAAAAGGCCCTTCCTCCTGCTGCGTTCCCTCCAGCAACCTCCACTGACAAAACTTAATAATATGCCAGTTGGCAAAAGGAGAAAGGTTTCAGGGTACAGTTCCAGGATTACAAACCAGTGTGATGAAGGTGGATTTGGAGTTAGAGGCAATAAACTGACAACTGGCATACACTCTCAGTTCATTTCTCAAAAGGATTTAAGGTCATAACTTCAAAGAAAAAAAAAAAAAATCACTGCCCAGGAAAACCAAAGATAAAATAGGAAGACATACAGCAATTAAAATTAGACCACAAAAAAAAAGATAAAATTGGACTGCAAATTTTGACTCAACTTCCATGTGATTAAATTTCTAAATAATCATGATTACTACTTTTTTTTTAGCATGAGAAGTTAAAGCTCTTCTTTTAAAGTGCGACTATTATTCTCAACTATATACATAAAGATAGAAAAACCAAAGACCACAAAGGAATATGCCACAAGTGTTAAGTCACAGTTGTCTAAATTGTAGTTTATTATCATCTACATGCTTGTATTTCCCAAATTTATTTTACATGAGTATATATTACTTTGAAAATTAGGGAAATTTTAAACTTTTTCTTTTGAAGTATAACTAACTGGTCACTAAATATCAATGCATGGGATTAATGCTGTATAGCCTCATATGTAACAGGATTCTGAATTCCTTTGAAAGAGCATACATTAGAAGGAAATCATTTCTGTGAAGTAAATCCTGAAGTTTTAGGTCATTTCCGAATAGCTGTGGATGTAGAGAGAATAAATCAAATGTTAATCCGTTCAAATGTTATGAACTGTACCAGTAAATTCAGTGTTCTATCAAATGATTTAAGAGTACAGTCTGAAATGAAGATTAAAAATATCCTAGAAATCAAAAATCAGCCAGAGAAGCAGATCTGATCATGGGTGCTTCTCTGATAAAACTTACAGACCCAGGAGTACCTGGAGGTAAAACCTACTCCCCAGAGTGCCAACTGGTCAGCCCCATGCCCTATGTCCTACTGGCTTTTCTTTAAAGAAAAAAATACAAATGGCCACTAACATAGGAATTGATGCTTATCCTAAAAATCAAAGATTGCAAATTAAAACCACAAATATACCATTTTATAGCCACTATGATCAAAAGACATTCAATCATGGAAGAAAATATGGAGCAACAAAACTCATACATTATAGTACAACAGGAATTCTTTATGTTTATGGTTATACAATCCTTCCTTGTTAGACGCATTACGAATTTCTTCTTCCACTTCGCTTTCCATTTTCCTTGTGATATCTTCTGACAAATGGAAGTTCTTAATTTTAAGGTAGCCAAATTTTTTCATTTTGTTCCTTTATGATAAACATAAAATTATTCCTGAAAAAATCCTTCCCTATCCTGACGTCATAAAGACATGCCTCTATATTGAAAAATTTAGAATTCTATCCTGCACATTTAAGTGAAAGGAACACTATAGCATAGTGTTTAAAAACGCAGACAGCAGAGCCAGACTACTTGGGTTCAAATGTAGCTCTGCTACTGTGACCCTGGCAAAATTTCTTGATCTCTCCGTGCTCGCCTCAGTTTCCTCGTATAAAAAAAGGAGATAATAATAGTCCCTACCGTTAAAAATAAATGTGGTGATTAAAGAAGTAAATGTAAGTAAAGTGTTAGAACAAGGTCAAGTATATACTAAGCACTACATAAGTGCTAGCTGTGTTTATTAAGCCATTAATCTGCCTGAACTTGATTTGTATAGAGTATGAGGTTGAGATCCCATTTCATTTCTTCCAATATAGATAACCAATTATTCCAGCAATATATAGTGAATAGTTTATCCTTTTCCCCCTAATGTGCAATGTCACTCTGACATATATTAAGTTCCCATAAAGGTCTATTTCTGTTCCTCTATTCTGCTTCATTGGTCTATTTATCTATCACTATACTGCTACCATACTGTCAAATGACAAACTATTGACAGTAATTATTAAATTGCACAGTGTAGACTAATCCCTTGCCCCAATTTGTTCTTCATATTTCTAGGATAACTTGTCCTTTGCAAATTCTAACATAAGCTTTCAAATTTCATTTTTAAAACTATTGGAATTTTGAATGAAACTACATGAATTTTTAAATCAATTTGTGAGGAACTGACTTAATTATGTTATGCAGTCTCCCTATCCATAAACACAACCTATTTATGACTTTTTATTTTCATTCAATAAAATCTTACAGTCTCTGTAAAGGTCTTATACATTTCTGTTTAACTTATATCTACATATCTTTTTGTGGAATTATAAATGCTATCTTTAAAAAATTTTTCTTTGGTTTCTGGCTTTTTCTTTTTTTTTCAAGTATGTCATTTTTTTTTTTTATTAGTCATCCATTTTATGCACATCAGTGTATACATGTCAATCCCAATCTCCCAATTCAGCACACCACCACCACCAGCCCCCGCCACTTTCACCCCTTGGTGTCCATACGTTTGTTCTCTACATCTGTGTCTCACTTTCTGCCCTGCAAACCGGTTCATCTGTACCATTTTTCTAGGTTCCACATATATGCGTTAATATACGATATTTGTTTTTCTCTTTCTCACTTACTTCACTCTGTATGACAGTCTTTAGATCCATCCACGTCTCTACAAATGACCCAATTTCATTCCTTTTTATGGCTGAGTAATATTCCATTGTATATATGTACCACATTTCTTTACCCATTCATCTGTCGATGGGCATTTAGGTTGCTTCCATGACCTGGCTACTGTAAATAGTGCTGCAATGAACATTGGGGTGCATGTGTCTTTTTGAATTATGGTTTTCTCAGGGTATATGCCCAGTAGTGGGATTGCTGGGTCATACGGTAATTCTATTTTTAGTTTTTTAAGGAACCTCCATAGTGTTCTCCATAGTGGCTGTATCAATTTACATTCCCACCAATAGTGCAAGAGGGTTCCCTTTTCTCCACACCCTCTCCAGCATTGGTTCTTCGTAGATTTTCTGATGATGCCCATTTTAACTGGTGTGAGGTGATACCTCACTGTAGTTTTGATTTGCATTTCTCTAATAATCAGTGATGTTGAGCAGCTTTTCATGTGCTTCTTGGCCATCTGTATGTCTTCTTTGGAGAAATGTCTATTTAGGTCTTCTGCCCATTTTTGGATTGGGTTGTTTGTTTTTTTAATATTGAGCTGCATGAGCTGTTTATATATTTTGGAGATTAATCCTTTGTCTGATGATTCGTTTGAAAATATTTTCTCCCATTCTGAGGCCTATCTTTTCAACTTGTTTATGGTTTCCTTTGCTGTGCAAAAGCTTTGAAGTTTCATTAGGTCCCATTTGTTTATTTTTGTTTTTATTTCCATTACTCTAGGAGGTGGATCAAAAAAGATCTTGCTGTGATTTATGTCAAAGAGTGTTCTTCCTAGGTTTTCCTCTAAGACTTTTATAGTGTCCAGTCTTACATTTAGGTTTCTAATCCATTTTGAGTTTATTTTTGTGTATGGTGTTAGGGAGTGTTCTAATTTCATTCTTTTACATGTAGCTGTCCAGTTTTCCCAGCACCACTTATTGAAGAGACTGTCTTTTCTCCATTGTATATCCTTGCCTCCTTTGTCATAGATTAGTTGACCATAGGTGCGTGCGTTTATCTCTGGGCTTTCTATCTTGTTCCATTGATCTATATTTCTGTTTTTGTGCCAGTACCATATTGTCTTGATTACTGTAGCTTTGTAGTATAGTCTGAAGTCAGGGAATCTGATTCCCCCAGCTCCACTTTTTTCCCTTAAGACTGCTTTGGCAATTCAGGGTGTTTTGTGTCTCCATACAAATTTTAAGATTTTTTGTTCTAGTTCTGTAAAAAATGCCATTGGTAATTTGATAAGGATTGCATTGAATCTGTAGATTGCTTTGGGTAGTATATTCATTTTCACAATATTGATTCTTCCAATCCAAGAACAAGGTATATCTCTCCATCTGTTGGTATCATCTTTAATTTTTTTCATCAGTGTCTTATAGTTTTCTGCATACAGGTCTTTTGTCTCCTGAGGTAGGTTTATTCCTAGGTATTTTATTCTTTTTGTTGCAGTGGTAAATGGGAGTATTTCCTTAATTTCTCTTTCAGATTTTTCATCATTAGTATATAGGAATGTAAGAGATTTCTGTGCATTAATTTTGTATCCTGCTACTTTACCAAATTCATTGATTAGCTCTAGTAGTTTTCTGGTGGCATCTTTAGGATTCTCTATGTATAGTATCATGTGATCTGCAAACAGTGACAGTTTTACTTCTTCTTTTCCAATTTGTACTCCTATTGTTTCTTTTTCTTCTCTGATTGCTGTGGCTAGGACTTCCAAAACTATGCTGAATAATCGTGGTGAGAATGGACGTCCTTGTCTTCTTCCTGATATTAGAGGAAATGCTTTCAGTTTTTCACCATTGAGAATGATGTTTGCTGTGGGTTTGTCATATATGGCCTTTATTATGTTGAGGTAGGTTCCCTCTATGCCCACTTTCTGGAGAGTTTTTATCATAAATGGGTGTTGAGTTTTGTCAAAAGTTTTTTCTGCATCTATTGAGATGATCATATGGTTTTTATTCTTCAATTTGCTAACATGGTGTATCACATTGATTGATTTGCATATATTGAAGAATCCTTGCATCCTTGGGATGAATCCCACTTGATCATGGTGTATGATCCTTTTAATGTGCTGTTGGATTCTGTTTGCTAGTATTTTGTTGAGGATTTTTGCATGTATATTCATCAGTGATACTGGTCTGTAATGTTCTTTTTTTGTAGTATCTTTGTCCGATTTTGGTATCAGGGTGATGGTGGCCTCATAGAATGAGTTTCGGAGTGTTCCTTCCTCTGCAATTTTTTGGAAGAGTTTGAGAAGGATGGGTGTCAGCTCTTCTCTAAATGTTTGATAGAATTCACCTGTGAAGCCATCTGGTCCTGGACTTTTGTTTGCTGGAAGATTTTTAATCACAGTTTCAATTTCATTACTTGTGATTGGTCTGTTCATATTTTCTGTTTCTTCCTGGTTCTGTCTTGGAAGGTTATACCTTTCTAAGAATTTGTCCATTTCTTCCAGGTTGTCCATTTTATTGGCATAGAGTTGCTTGTAGTAGTCTCTTAGGATGCTTTGTATTTCTGGGGTGTCTGTTATAACTTCTCCTTTTTCATTTCTATTTTTATTGATTTGAGTCCTCGCCCTCTTTTTCTTGATGAGTCTGTCTAATGGTTTATCAATTTTATTTATCTTCTCAAAGAACCAGCTTTGAATTTTATTGATCTTTGCTATTGTTTTCTTTGTTTCTGTTTCATTTATTTCTGCTCTGATCTTTATGATTTCTTTCCTTCTGCTAACTTCGGGTTTTGTTTGTTTTTCTTTCTCTAGTTCCTTTAGGTGTAAGGTTAGATTGTTCATTTGAGATTTTTCTTGTTTCTTGAGGTAGGCTTGTATAGCTATGAACTTCCCTCTTAGAATTGCTTTTGCTGCATCCCATAGGTTTTGGATCATCGAGTTTTCATTGTCATTTGTCTCTAGGTATTTTTTGATTTACTCTTTGATTTCTTCAGTGATCTCTTGGTTATTTAGTAACATATTGTTTAGCCTGCATGTGTTTGTGTTTTTTACATTTGTTTCCCTGTAATTCATTTCTAATCTCATAGCGTTGTGGTCAGAAAAGATGCTTGATATGATTTCAATTTTCTTAAATTTACTGAGGCTTGATTTGTGATCCAAGATGTGATCTATCATGGAGAATGTTCTGCACACACTTGAGAAGAAAGTGTAATCTGCTGTTTTGGGATGGAACGTCCTATAAATATCAATTAAATCTATTTGATCTATTGTGTCATTTAAAGCTTGTGTTTCCTTATTAATTTTCTGTTTGGAAGATCTGTCCACTGGTGTAACTGAGGTGTTAACGTCCCCCACTATTAATGTGTTACTGTCAATTTCCTCTTTTATAACTGTTAGCAGTTGCCTTATGTATTGAGGTGCTCCTATGTTGGGTGCATATATATTTATAATTGTTATATCTTCTTCTTGGATTGATCCCTAGATCATTTCCTAGTGTCCTTCCTTGTCTCTTGTAACATTCTTTATTTTAAAGTCTATTTTATCTGATATGAGTATTGCTACTCCAGCTTTCTTTTGATTTCCATTTGCATGGAATATCTTTTTCCATCCCCTCACTTTCAGTCTGTATGTGTCCTTAGGTCTGAAGTGGGTCTCTTGTAGACAGCATATAGATGGGTCTTGTTTTTGTATCCATTCAGCAAGCCTCTGTCTTTTGGTTGGAGCATTTAATCCATTCACATTTAAGGTAATTATCGATATGTATGTTCCTATCACCATTTTCTTATTGTTTTGGGTTTCTTTCTGTAGGTCCTTTTCTTCTCTTATGTTTCCCACTTAGAGAAGTTCCTTTAGCATTTGTTGTAGAGCTGCTTTGGTGGTGCTGAATTCTCTTAGCTTTTGCTTGTCTGTAAAGCTTTTGATTTCTCCAGCGAATCTGAATGAGATCCTTGCCAGGTAGAGTAATCTTGGTTGTAGGTTCTTCCCTTTCATCACTTTAAGTATATCATGCCACTCCCTTCTGACTTGTAGAGTTTCTGCTGAGAAATCAGCTGTTAACCTTATGGGAGTTCCCTTGTATGTTATTTGTCATTTTTCCCTTGCTGCTTTTAATAATTTTTCTTTGTCTTTAATTTTTGTCAATTTGATTACTATGTGTCTCATGTGTTTCTCCTTGGGTTTTTCCTTTATGGGACTCTCTGCGCTTCCTGGACTTGGGTGGCTATTTCCTTTCCCATGTTAGGGAAGTTTTCGACTATAACCTCTTCAAATATTTTCTCAGGTCCTTCCTCTCTCTCTTCTCCTTCTGGGACCCCTATAATGCGAATGTTGTTGCGTTTAATGTTGTCCCAGAGGTCTCTTAGACTGTCTTCATTTCTTTTCATTCTTTTTTCTTTATTCTGTTCCGCAGCAGTGAATTCCACCATTCTGTCTTCCAGGTCACTTATCCGTTCTTCTGCCTCAGTTATTCTGCTATTGATTCCTTCTAGTGTATTTTTCATTTCACTTATTGTTCTGTTGATCTCTGTTTGTTTGTTCTTTAATTCTTCTTGGTCTTTGTTAAACATTTCTTGCATCTTCTCGATTTTTGTCTCCATTCTTTTTCCGAGGTCCTGGATCATCTTCACTACCATTACTCTGAATTCTTTTTCTGGAAGGTTACCTATCTCCACTTCATTTAGTTGTTTTTCTGGGGTTTTATCTTGTTCCTTCATCTGGTCATAGCCATCTGCCTTTTCATCTCGTTTATCCTTATGTGAATACAGTTTTTGTTCCACAGGCTGCAGGATTGTAGTTCTTCTTGCTTCTGCTGTCTGCCCTCTGGTGGATGAGGCTATCTAAGAGGCTTTTGCAAGTTTCTGGATGGGAGGGACTGGTGGTGGTAGAGCTGGCTGTTGCTCTGGTGGGCAGAGCTCAGTAAAACTTTAATCCGCTTGAGTGCTGATGGGTGGGACTGGGTTCCCTCCCTGTTGGTTGTTTGGCCTCAGGTGACCCAACACTGGAGCCTACCTGGGCTCTTTGGTGGGGCTAATGGCAGACCCTGGGAGGGCTCATGCCAAGGTGTACTTCCCAGAACTTCTGCCCCCAGTGTCCTTGTCCTCATGGTGAGACAGAACCATCCCCCGCCTCTGCAGGAGACCCTCCAACACCAGCCGGTAGGTCTGGTTCACTGTCCTGTGGGGTCACTGCTCCTTCCCCTGGGTCCTGATGCGCACACTACTTTGTGTGTGCCCTCCAAGAGTGGAGTCTCTGTTTCCCCCAGTCCTGTCGAAGTTGTGCAATCAAATCCCGCTAGCCTTCAAAGTCTGATTCTCTAGGAATTCCTCCTCCCGTTGCCGGACCCCCAGGTTCGGAAGCCTGACGTGGGGCTCAGAACCTTCACTCCAGTGGGTGGACTTCTGTGGTATAAGTGTTCTCCAGTTTGTGAGGCACCCACCCAGCAGTTATGGGATATGATTTTATTGTGATTGCGCCCCTCCTACCATCTCACTGTGGCTTCTCCTTTGTCTTTGGATGTGGGGTATCTTTTTTGGTGAATTCCAGTGTCTTCCTGTTGATGACTGTTCAGCAGTTAGTTATGATTCCGGTGTTCTTGCAAGAGGGAGTGAGAGCACGTCCTTCTACTCCGCCATCTTGAACCAATCTCCTCTCTGGCTTATTTAAATGCTATTCATTTCCAGTCATTACTTTACAACTAACAACTTAAACTAATAATTTTTCTGCAGACTCCTTGGAATTTTCTATGTAGACAATGCTATCATCTACAAACAATGACCGTTTTGTTTCCTCCTTTCCAATTCTTAGACCTTTCATTCTTTGTCTTGTCTCATCAAGTTGGCTAGAATTTCCAACTGAAAAAGATATTTTTCATAACTCATAACTAATTTATATATTTATACTTTATAAATAATTTATAACTTCCAATATATAGTAGAAGCAGTGATGGTGAGCATCTTTGTTACGTCTCTGATTTTTTTTAAAAAATGCCTCTATTTCAATATTGAGTGTCTTGCTGTAGGTTTTTAGTGAATTACAATAGGTTAAGAAAGTTTCCTTCCATTCCACATTTGTTAAGAATTTTTACCCTGAATGGATACTAGTGAATTTCATCAAATGCTTTTTCTATATCTATTGAGATGCTACAATACCTTTGTATTCTTGGCTAGTCATGAACAACCTGGACTTATCTTTCTTTTATACCATTGCTTAGTTTGCTAATATTTTGTTTGGGAATTCTGAATGTACATTCATAAATGAAATGGTCCAGTAATATTCCTCTCACATTGTCCTTATTTGGTTTTAGTATTCGGAATATACTAATCTCATAGAAGAGGTTTTTATTTTTGTTTCTACTGAGTTTGTATGCCACTAGAATTATCATTACTTTAATGTTTGAAACACTGTCTGAGCCTATTTTCTTTTAGGAAGATCTCATATTGCTGACCTAATTTCTTTACTCAAACTGTTGTTTTTTTAATATCGTCAGTCAATTTTGATAAGCTGCATTCTTCTAGGAACTTGTTCATTTCATCTAAATTTTCAAATTCCATAGCATAAAAATGTTCACAGAATTCTCTTATTTCTTTAATATCTGTAGCATCGTTATTATATCCCATTTTTCATTCCTAATTTTTTTTATGAATGTCTTTTTTGAAAGAAAAACAACTTTGGATTTGCTGGGTTTTATCTCATTGACTTCTGCTTTTGTCTTTATTATATCCTTCTTTCTACCTTGCTTGAATTTATTCTAATTTTCTTCTTTTTTTTAATTTCTTATGTCATATGCTTATTAGCACATTAATTTTCAGCCTTTCTTCTTATACTCCTTAAGGTTATAAATCTTCCTGTGAACACCACTTTACCTGCATTCTACAAACTTTAATTTATAGTAGTTTCATTAATATTCAGTGTTAAGTACTTTCTAAATTTCCATTTTGATTTCTTCTTTCATCAAGGAGTTAAGAAGACTTTTCCCCCTATACGTATGCATTGAATATATTGGTGTGGAGAGGAGAGCATTGATTTTTCTTACTTCATTGCACTTCAGTCAGAAAATGTCATCTGCATGATAGGGAAATTTGTTGAGACTTTTATGGCCTTGAACAGGAGCTGGCAAACTAAGACCTATAGGCCAAATCCAGCTAGTCACCTGTATTTATAAATAAAACTTTATTGGAATATAGTCACACCCATGTGTTTGCATACTGTCTACAGTTGTTTTCAATCTATAATAGCAGAGCTGAATAGTTGCAAGAAAGGCCATATGACCCACAAAGCAGAAAATACATACTATGTGGCCATTTACCAAAAGTTTGCAAACCCCTGGCCTAAAACATGCTCAATTTTCACCAATATTCAATATGTGCTGAAAAAAAAAAGTATATTTTCCAATTGTTGGGAACAGGGTTCCATACACATTCACCAAATCAAATTTCTTAATAATGTTGCATCTTCTATAACTTTATTTATTTTTGTTTTCTGAATCTAAGAGTTACTGAGAGAGGTATATGAGAATTTCCTACTATGATGATGTATTTGCCCAAATTTTCTGGTAGTTCATTCAATTTTTTTTTTCTTTAGAGTTTGGAGTTAAGCTATAAGGTTCATACAAACTTAGAAATAGCTTCCTAGTACAATCTACATTTTATCATTATATAGAGCCCCTCTCAGATGCTAATAGTATTTTGCCATAAAATCTATTCAGTCTGTCAATATCATCACTACCCAAGAAATATTTTGGTTAGTATTTCCCTATTTTTTTCCATTGTTTACCTTCAACTTTTTTCTGTCCTTATCCTTCAAGTGTTCTCTTATCAACAGCATGTAGCTAGATTTTGTTTTCCTTTTCAGTTTGACCTGTGTCTTTTAAGTTAAGAATTGAGTCCATTAATACTTAATTTGATTACTGATATTTGGATTTATTTCTACCATTTTACTTTGTGCTCTTTATTTTTCTCACATTTTGTTTCTTTTTTCTTTTTCTTGCCTTTTGTTAAACTAATTAGCTTTTTCCTCATATTTTTTCTTTCCTCATTTAGAAGACATCTACTGTTTTCATTCTTTTAAATGTTAAGCTTTCATTTTTAACTTTCATATTTACAGAAATTCTACCTTTTAGCTTGTTCTCAAACAATACAAGGGCCTGAAGAGGTTTTAAATCTAGTTATCTCCTTCCCATTTACATCAAATTGTAATACAGTATTTAACAACTCTGATATTATTGAGGTCTTTTAAACTCCACAAATTAAGTATTTTTGTTTTACATCATTAATGTATGTTCAGATTTATCCCCATATCTACAATTTTACTTCATCATGCTCTTTCTTACACCTCAAACCTCCCTTCTAAGATCAGAAGTAAATCATTCAAAGTTATTTGGAGGAGGGAGGTTTTAGGTAAACAGGTAAACTCCCTGTTTTTGTTTATCTGAAAATATATTTTGTCTTCATGTTTGAAAGACTGTTTCACTAGAAATACAATTCTCGATTGGCCCTTATTTTCTTTCAGCATTTTGATTTTTTCCCTGTATCAGGTTTCTATTATTAGATCTTTGTCTTTGCCTTTACTGTTCTGCATTTCACTACAATGAGTCCATGTGCCCAGGTATGGATTTCTTTGTATTTTTGGGGCTTCTAAAATGTGAAGATTAGGATCCTTTTTCTAGAAAAATTTCAGCCATTAATCACTTCAAATATTGTCTCTTCCCCATTCTCCCTCTATCATCTTTTGTAATTTATTCCCTATGTCTCTTATCCTTTTTATCACAATTTCCATCCCTCTGCCTCTATGCTGCCTTCTGTGTATTAGCTTCAGACCTACCTTCTAGTCATCTTCTGCTGTGTCTAATCTCCTATTTAACCTTACTATTGATTTTTAAAAATTTGTTTTTCATTTTACATTTCTATAATTTCTATTTGGTTCATTTTCAAAACTGCCTGGTCAATAAAAATCACTTGCTCCTTATGATGTTTTCAATTTCTCCTTTTATTCCTTTAATAATACTAAAATACTCCTTTCAAAAACCACACTTGGGCTTCCCTGGTGGCGCAGTGGTTGAGAATCTGCCTGCTAATGCAGGGGACACGGGTTCAAGCCCTGGTCTGGGAAGATCCCACGTGCCGCGGAGCAACTAGGCCCGTGAGCCACAACTACTGAGCCTGTGCGTCTGGAGCCTGTGCTCCGCATCAAGAGAGGCCACGATAGTGAGAGGCCCGCGCACTGCGATGAAGAGTGGCCCCCGTTTGCCGCAACTAGAGAAAGCCCTTGCACAGAAACAAAAGACCCGACACAGCCAAAAATAAATAAATAAATAAATAAACTTGAAAAAAGGCCACAAGCAAAAATTAAAAAAAAAAACAAAAAAAAAACCACACTTATATTCCAATAACTGAAGTCTATTGGGTTTGGTCCTTTGGTATGGTGTTCTTACTGACCCTCACTATGATGGCTTGTTATGACAGTAATTTCTGATTGTGTGCTTGCATTTTATGTATCTCTGTGGCAATTCTTTGCAACTTGGTTTAAGATGTTTACTTCCAGATAGGACTTAAGTATGGTTCTGCCAAGCACCTGGAGCATTAAAGACCCAGGTCTGGGTTAAATTATAATTCTTGTGTAGGCTTTTTCAGATCATGCAAACAGCATTAATTTAACTCCAAATGCACATATGAGGGCAAATAAGCAGTCACGAATTCTCAGGGGAGACTTTTTTTGCTTTTAACCTCTATTCAGAGCCAAGGCCAGAGAGAACATTTTCTCTGCCTACTTCTGCACGGTAAGTACTTTTTTTTTTTTTGCTTTATACTTGCTTGCCCTTTCCCTAAAGTAGCCTCCAGTCTGGCTTCTCAACCTGTGGAAGCCCAGTCTTACTCCCCAGCCTCTCTGTGCTCTAAAGCTATAAGTCACCTAGCTCTGTATATGTCCCCAAGGTATCCAGTGGCTTCAAAGCCATCTTAACTTTCCTGATATCCTGTTTGCTCCTTTTTGCAAACTCATCCATTAATTTAAAATGACTTTCTGTTGTCATGCTTTTTTTTTTTTAATCAAGCATGTTTTAAATGTTTTATAACTTAAAGATTCAGGCAGTCATACTGTCAGAAAAAGAAATCCAATGAATGCTTTCTTGACCGCTCAACCTGAAACCCAGTGGATGTTTTCTTGACTGCTCAACCTAATACCGTAGCCATATTGAGTTTTAAAACATTTTCTAACTTAAAAGAACTGTGTGGAAACTACTTTAGGATACTCTATTCCAATAGAAAAATTTCTTTGATATAAGAATTTAATAAGTTAGTTCACAGAGGTGGTGATGAAATCAAAGATTTAAATGTGGCAATGTTTGGATTAGAACAGTTAGCCAGATAACTGGTCTTGTGTAACTACGATTTGGGACCTGTTTAAAACACATGAGATGATTTACTTTAATAGTGTTCTATTCAAATCAGAGCAATTCACTTTCTCATCATACATCATGCTTCATGAGTTACACCAAATTATATAGTAATTCTATTATAATTATGTTCCCAAACACCTCTTTTCACATATTAAAGAAATGCCACAAAGCCTAAATGCCATATATTACCTTGTATAATATTACTCAGCCATTTTAATGAAAAAAGGTCAGTTTGCAGTAGTAGAGGGCCTAGCTTGTGAATAAGTATAATGGCTCCACATCTGATTGGAGAGTTCAAAGTATATTGTCTCCATTTATTTATTCAAATATTTGAATGCCTACTATGTGTCAGGCCCTGTGCTTAGTAGTAGAAATAATATAGAGAAGTGTGTAATTTCCAATACCAGCAAACTACTCCAACCTCTTCTCTGGTCCTAACACCTTATTAGGTTCCACTCTCTAATAAAATAAGAGGAAATAAGGAAATATATTTATTATTTTTTTTCATATTCTGTATTATATTTTTAAAGTCATATCTGATTTATGACTTGAATAACTGATATTCACAATGATCTTGAAAAGCCCATGTCACTTCATATTATATTTTATAATTTGCAGAGGTGCAGATAATGAAATGGCAGGAACAGTGATGCTGATGTTTCAGAACCAGTTGCTTAGCTAGGAAAAGAACCAGGGCAACTAACTAGCCAACCTCCATATCTCAATATGGCTTCGCTTTTCTTGTTATCATATATGCAGATAACATTGAGAACGGCAGTAACTGTGGGAAAAAAAATGCTACTGGTAGTTGACAAGGTGATTCTAAAATTCACATCCCAGTTTAAAGGATTAATAATAGCCAAGAATAAAGTTGGAAGACTTTATACCACCAGATATCAAGACTTATTATACAGTTATAGTAAATTAAGACAATATGTTACTGGAGCGAGGACAGACAATAGAAAAACAGAACAGAATAGAGATGTACTGCCCAATACAGTAGCCACCAGACACATATGACTACTGAGCACCTGAAATGTGGCTAGTGTAATTCAGGAATTAAATTTTGAATTTCTTTTATTTTAATGAATTTAAATTCAAGAACTGATAATTGAGCACTTACTGGAAAACTTTTAACCACGGTTTGGACTAACTGAGGTATGTGAATCTACTTTTTCAACTGTAAATTTTCTGAAACCTAGGTACAGATCAAGTATTTCTGATGACAATTTTGTGTCTGAATTGAGATCTGCTGTAAATGTAAAATATATGCCAGATATCAAAGACATAGTACCAAAAAATGTAAAATACCTCAATAATTTCATATTGATTACTTGTTAATATTTTTATATACTTGGTTAAATAAAATATATTATTAAAATAAATTTCATCAGTTTCTTTTTACCTTTTTTAATGTGGCTACAAAAAGCTTATAGTTAAACATATGTCTCACACTTGTGACTTGCATTATACGTCTACTGTCAGCCCTGGTATAGTGTGTTCAGAAAAAGACTCACTCCTAGATACCTGATTTATAAGAAAAATTATATTGCAAGTGTGGTGGGGAAAAAATTTTCAATAAATGGAGTTGATTGAACACAACCGCAGTTTACCCATTCAAAAAACAAAAATTTTATTCAGCCAATTTTGATTCACTGTAGAAATACTTACATATATATTCCTGGTTGGCAAAGGAAAAGTAATGTACACAAAATCAACCTTTATATGACCACATAAGGTCATTGTTGGAGTCAGTATATAAGAAGTAAGATATCTTCAAACAAAAGGTATTCTCTGTTAAAGTAAACATAAATTAAAATTTTTAAATATTTTAAAACATAATTAGGACTTTTAGTCAAGACAAGACGGCTTAGACCGGTTTCTCCTTGCTCCTCCCCTGTAAGTACAACTATAAACCCTAAAAATAGTGAAAAAGACAACCCAAAGAGACTTTGGAAGGTGGTAAAAGGAAGGCATATGGGTTTGGGATCCTGAGACTAGAGAAACAACACAGAGGCAGGGTATCTGATGTGCCCCCACCCAAAAGAAGACAGCAATCCAGTCATGGCATGTCCCAATCCCCAATCTAGCACAGAAGGCAGACCAGCAAGCTCATTCCTCTCCAGGACTGAACAAGAATCTCTCCAACAGTGCCCGGTAAGCCCCACCACCAAAAGCAAGGGGGTATGACTGGGAGTCCCACTAAGAAGAAGCAGTCAGGGGAAGCAATCTCCTTCTCCTAAAAATCTGAGACTGCCCTGTCCTACTGAGAGATAACTGGATGTCCAAATGGCACTGGCAAGAAAAATTCCACCACAACAAGTGACCAGCCTGGGGGGCAGTCTTCGGCCCCCTTCCATACAGAGACATGAGGTAGCCCAGCCTAAGGAAAGCCCTTCCACCTCCTCTAGCAGCACCAGCAGGAACCAGTGGGTGCTCCAGTGGTACCAGATAAACTCAGCAGAACAAAATAACACCACAAAGGTTCTGAAAATTAAGCTATCACTGGAATCACAGCCCACAAAAGGAGGCAGGATGCCATTCTAAACCTTAACAGGATAACTACCTGTTAAAACAAAAGACTTAAATAGGACTCAGAATATCCAACACAATAGACAAAAAGGCCAGAATGCAATAAAAAAAAAAAAAATCACCCGTCATCCCAAAAACAAGAACATCACAACTCAAATGAGAAAAGACGATTAAGTGCCATCCATACAAAGGTGAATCAGATGTTGGAATTATCTGACAGGAAAGGTAAAGCAGTGGTCATAAAAATGCTTCAATAATCAATTTCATATTCTATTGAAACAAATGAAAAGCAAAAACCTCAACAAATATATATATATAAATAATTATAATAAATATTTATTTATTTACATTATATATATATAATAAATAGAACTACCATATACTCCAGCAATTCCACTTCTGGGTATTTATCTGAAGAAAACAAAAACACTAATTCAAAAAGATATATGTACCCCCATGTTCACTGCAGCATTATTTACAATAGCCAAGATATGGGAACAACTTAAGTATCAATTAATGATGAATGGATAAAGAAAATGTGGCGTATATATACAATGGAATATTATTCAGCCATAAAAAAGCATGAAATCTTACCATTTGTGATAACACAGATGAACCTCAAGGGCATTATGCTAAGTGAATTAAGTCAGACAAAGACAAATACTGTATGATCTCACTTATATGTGGAATCTAAAAACAAAAACACCAAGTTCCTAGAAACAGAGATCAGACTTGTGCTTGCCAGAAGAAGGGTTGGGGATCAGAGAAATGGACGAAGGGGGTCAAAAGGTACAAACTTCCAGTTATAAAATAAATAAGTCATGGGGATGTAATGTATAGCATGGGGACTGTAGTTAATAATACTATGTTGAATATTTGAAAGTTGAAAGCTGTTAAGAGAGTAGATCTTAAAAGTTCTCATACAAGAAAAAAGGATTTTTTTGTAACAATGTAAGATGACAGATGTTAACTAGACTTATTGTGGTGATCATCTTGCAATGTATACACATATAAAATCATTATACTGTATACCTGAAATTAATATAACATTATGTGTCAATTATACCTCAATTTTTAAAAATTATAATGAGTAAAAAAATAGAAGTTATAAAAAGGAACTAAATGGAAATCACAGAACCAAAAAAATACATTGATAGAAATAAATACTCTCTGGTATATGGGAACTCTTTGTACTTTCACTCAATTTTTCTGTAATCATAAAACTGCTCTAAAAAACAGAAAAAAAAAAGAAAGAAATACTCTCTGGATAGGCTCAATAGCACAGTGGAAATGACAGAGGATAGGATCAGTAAACTTGAAAAAAGGAACAGTAGAATTTAACCAATCTGAGGAACAGAGAAAATAGACTGAACACAACTGAACAAACCCTCAGGAACCTATGGGACTCTTAAAGAACCAACATTTGTATCAACAGAGTCCCAGAAGGAGAGGAGAAAAGAGAATAGAATTGAAAGAGTATTCAGGGAAATAATGGCCAAAAACTCCCTCAAACTGGCAAACCAAACAAATGTGCAAATGCAAGAAACTGAGCAAACACCAAACAGGATAAACCAAAGGAAATACACAGCAAAACAAATCATAATTAACCTTCTGCAAACTAAAGACAAAGAAAACATCTGGAAAGCAGCGAGAAAAACATGCATTATCTAAAGAGGAACACCAGTTTGAATAACAGTGGATTTCTCATCTAAAACCATGGAGACCAAAAGGAAGGAACACACATCATTTATCAAGCACCAAAGAAAAGAACTGTCAACCACAAATTCTATATCCAGAGAAACTATCCCTCAGGAATGAAAGGGAAAAATGACATCATCAAAGAAAGAAGATTTTCTAAAAGAATTTGTCACTAGCAGATATACCCTTAAAGAAGGGCTAAAAGAAGTTCTCAAAACAGAAAGGAAATGATAAAAAATAATGGAATCTTGGAGCATAAAGAAGAAAGAATAACAGAAAGAGCAGAAATATGAGTACATACAATAGACTATCCTTCTCATGGGTTTTCTATATCATATTTGAGGACTGAAACAAAAATTGTAATGCCATCTGGTGTCTAATATTTAAAAATGAGGAAGGTAAAGGAACCTAAATGGAAGTCAGGTTTTCACACTTTCCTCACAAGTGTAACATATTATTCACACTTTACTCAAAGTGGTAAAATGTTCATACCAGGAGACTGAATACATATATATGTATTCAGAGCAACCACTACAAAAACTATACATTATGTTCAAGTAACCCACATGAAGACAAGAGAGACAGGGATGAGAACCAGAGGATACAAACAGAATACAAATAATAAAATGGCAGATTTAAATGCTAACAATTTGACAATTACTGCCATGGACTGAATTGTGTGTCATCCCCACCCAAATTCATATGGTGAAGCCCTATTTGGAGATAGGGCCTTTAGGAGGTAACTAAGGTTAAATGAGGTAAAAAAGGATGGGGTCCTGATCCAATAGGATTAATGTCCTTATAAGAAGAGACACTAGATAGTTCCATCCTCTTTCCACCCACACACAAAGAGATCATATGAGCAAACAGCAAGATGGCAGCCACCTGCAAGCCAAGAGAAGATGTCTCAGAATGAAACCTACCTTGCCAACACCTTGATCTTGGACATCTCAATCTCCAGAACTATGAGAAAATAAATTTTATTGTTTAAGTCATCCAGTCTATGGTATTGTTATGGCAGCCCAAGCAGACAAAGATAATTACCGTAAATGTGAATGATCTACATACTAATCAAGACAGAGTGACCGCATGCATTTTAAAAATATATATATATATGAACTTTCTATAAGAAACTCAGTCCAAATTCAACAACAGAAGTAGGCTTAAAGTAAAAGGATAAGAAAAGTTACACTATGCAAACATTAATTTTTAAAAAAGCAATAATGACTGTATCAATATCTGATGGAGACTACAGAGAAATGAAAATTTCAAAAGACAAAGAGAGATATTACATAAAGATAAAAATATCGGGACTTCCCTGGTGGCGCAGTGGTTAAGAATCCACCTGCCAATGCAAGGGACATGGGTTCGAGCCCTGGTCCAGGAAGATCTCACATGCTGAGGAGCAACTAAGCCCATGCACCACAACTACTGAGCCTGTGCTCTAGAGCCCGCGAGCCACAACCACTGAAGCGAGCGTGCCACAACTACTGAAGCCCGTGCACCTAGAGCCCGTGCTCTGCAACAAGGGAAGCCACCACAATGAGAAGTCTGCGCACCGCAACAAAGAGTAGCCCCCACTCGCCGCAACTAGAGAAAGCCCACACGCAGCAACAAAGACCCAATGCAGCCAAAAATAAATAAATAAAATAAATACATTTTTTAAAAAAAGATAAAAATATCAATCTACCAGGAAAACATAATGATCCTAAATGTGCATGTACCAAAAAACAGAGCTTCAAAATACAGGAAGCAAAACCTGACAGATCTGAAAAGGGAAACAGAAAAATCCACAATTATAGTTGGAAACTTCAATATCCCACCCTCAGCAACTGACAGAACTACCAGAAAGAAAATCAGCAAGGCTGTAGCAGATCTGAACAACCAAAATTAACCAGGATCTAACTGACTTAAACAAATAGAATGCCTCATCCAACAACAGCAGATTACACATTTTTTTCAAGCACCCATGCATGGTACATTCACCAAGAGGCTATAAATTTTGACAAATTTTTGAAAATTAAAATCATATACAGTGTGTTCTCTGATCATATAGAATCAAATTACAAATCAGTAACAGAAAAACAACAGGATAATCTCTAAACATGTGAAAATTAAGCAGCACACTTTGAAATAATCTAAATAATCCATTTGTTAAAGGCGAAGTGTCAATGGAACTTCTAAAATATATAAAACAAAATGAAATTGGGTCATTTGTAGAGACGTAGATGGACCTATAGACTGCCATACAGAGTGAAGTAAGTCAGAAAGAGAAAAACAAATATCGTATATTAACGCATATATGTGGAATCTAGAAAATGGTACAGATGAACCAGTTTGCAAGGCAGAAATAGAGACACAGATGTAGAGAACAAATGTATGGACACCAAGGGGGGAAAAGTGGGAGGTGGGGGGTGGGGGGTGGCATGAATTGGGAGATTGGGATTGACATGTATACACTGATGTGTATAAAATAGATAACTAATAAGAACCTGCTGTATAGCACAGGGAATTCCACTTCCCTGTACAGCAGAAAATAACACAACATTGTAAAACTATACCCCAATAAAAAAAAATCAAAAAAATAAAATAAAATAAATATATAAAACAAAATGAAAATGAAAATACAACATCCCAAAACATGTGAGATACAGCTAAAGCAGTACTGACAGGAAAATGTGTAGCACTAAATATTTACATCAAAAACAAGACGAGGTTACTCACAGACTTAGAGAACGAACTTATGGTTACCAGTGGGGAAGCGTGGAGGGAGGAATAGTTAGGGAGTCGACATGTACACATTGCTATATTTAAAATGGATAACCAACAAGGACCTACTGTATAGCACAGGGAACTCTGCTCAAAGTTATGTGGCAGCCTGGATGGGAGGGGAGCTTGGGGGAGAATGGATACATGTATATTTATGGCTGAGTCGCTTTGCTGTGCACCTGAAACTATCACAACATTGTTAATCAGCTATACTCCAATATAAAATAAAAAGTTAAAAAAAAAAAAAACAAGGAGAGGTCTCAAATCAATAATCTAGGGACTTCCCTGGTGTCCAGTGGCTAAGACTCTGCGCTCCCAATTCAGGGGGCCTCGGTTCAATCCCTGGTTAGGGAACTAAATCCCACATGCCGCAACTAAGAGCTTGTATGCCACAACTAAAAGATCCCACATGCCACAAGGAAGACCTGGCACAGCCAAATAAATAAATAAATAATTTTTTTTAAAAAATCAATGATCTAAGTTATTACCCCAAGAAACTAGAAAAAATAAAAATAAGCCCAAAGCAAGCAAGCAGCAGGAAGGAAATAAAGATAAAAGCAAAAATCAATGACACTGGAAACAGCCAATAGAGAAAATAAACAAAAAACATTCTTTGGGGGAAAAAAATCATTGAAACTGATGAACCTCTACCTATGAAGACTAATAAAAATAAAAAGAGAGAAGACACAAATCACCAATATCAGGAATTAAATAGGAGATAACACTACAGATCCTGCAGCCATTAAAAGGATACAAGGAAATATTATGAAGAACTTTACACTCATAAATTCAACAATTTAGAAGAAATGAACAATTCCTCAAAACCACTCAAGTAAGATGACATATATAATCTGAATAGTCCTATACAAATTAAGGAAATGGAATTGGTAATTTAAAAGCTGTAAAAAAAAAAAGAAAAAGAAAAAGAAAAAGAAATCTCCAGGCTTAGATGATTTCACTAGAGAATTTTATTAAATATTAAAGAAAAAATTAAAACCAATTTTATACAATTTGTCAATGTACTCTAGACAGCAGTCCCCAACCTTTTTGGCACCAGGGACCAGTTTCGTGGAAGACAATTTTTCCACAGATGGGGGGGCGGGGGGATGGTTTCAGGATGATTCAAGTGCATTACATTTGTTGTGCACTTTATTTCTATTATTATTATATCAGCTCTACCTCAGATCATCAGGCATTAGATCCCAGTGGTTGGGGACCCCTGTTCTAGAAAACAGAAGAGGAAGAAACATTTCCCACCTCATTTTATGAGGCCAGTATAACCTTTTCATTTATGTTCACACTAAAACCTGTACATGAATGTTCATACCTGCTTTATTCACAACAGCCAAAAACTGGAATGAGTCCAGATGTTCTTCAACAGGTGAATGGTTAAACAAACTGTGGTACATACAAACCATGGACTACTACTCAGCAATGAACCACCAATACATGCAACAACTTGGATGAATATCCGGGAAATTATGCTGAATGAAAAAAGCCAACCCCCAAAAGTTTCAAATTGCATGATTGCATTTATGTAACATTTTGAAATGACAAAATTATAGAAATGGAAAATAGTCATGGTTGTGGGGTTAAGAAGAGGGAGGGGCCAGAAGGAGGTGAGTATGTTTACAAAAGGGCAATTGGAGGGATCCCTGTGACGGAACTGTTCTGTATCTTATCTATGGTGGTGGATACACAAACCCACAGAAATGATAAAATTGTACAGAACTAAATACACACACTCACACACACATGAGTACAAGTAAAACTGGGGAAATCTGATGAGATTGATGGATTGGATCAACATTGATATCCTAATTGTGATACTGCACTATAGTTGTACAAGATGCTACCACTGGGGAAAGTTGGGAAAGAGGTACATGGGACCTCTCTATTGTTTCTTAAAACTACATGTAAATTTACAGTTCTCTCAATAAAAATTTCAATTAATCAAAAAACAATAATTGCTAAGTTCACTCCCTACAGACAATAAAAAGGGTAAAGAGAGAATTGCGCAGGTCACGTTTTATCTCCAGCTGTAAAGTCAGTTCACACTTATGGTAGGAGGGAAAATTCCAAGAGCAACAACTTCTAAGGAAGCACACAGTCCAGCAACCAGGTCACCAAATGCACCAAATCAGACAATCAGTAAGCAAGGCCAAAGCCAAACACATATAGATTAAAAAAAAAAAAAAAAAAAAGCCAAGGTAGTTACAGGCAGTAGAGTATAACAAGAAAACAAGACAGGAGCAGACCAGACATACACCACAAAGCAAAGGACCAGGAGTAATTACAGAGCGATAGTCCCTTATATCTGGTTTACTGCACACAGATACTGTCCACTTCTGAGGTTTTTCCTAAAATAATCAGAACTGCCTGTGAGATTTATTTACAACAATTATTGGCATCCATTTTTATAATAATACTACCGTTCCCTACCTGTTTTAAGGTTGGTTACTTCCTACAGGCTACAGATAAATCAAAAAGCCAAGTGTGTGTTGGTGGGAATGTAAATTGATACAGCAACTACGGAGAACAATATGAAGGTTCCTTAAAAAACTAAAAATAGAACTACCATACGACCCAGCAATCCCACTACTGGGCATATGCCCGGAGAAAACCATAATTCAAAAAGAGTCACGCACCACAGTGTTCATTGCAGCTCTATTTACAATAGCCAGGACACGGAAGCAACCTAAGTGTCCATCGACAGATGAATGGATAAAGATGTGGCACATATATACAATGGAATATTACTCAGCCATAAAAAGAAACAAAACTGAGTTATTTGTAGTGAGGTGGATGGACCTAGAGTCTGTCATACAGAGTGAAGTAAGTCAGAAAGAGAAAAACAAATACCATATGCTAACACATATATATGGAATCTAAAAAAAAAAAAAAAAATGGCTCTGAAGAACCTAGGGGCAGGACAGGAATAAAGATACAGACGTAGAGAATGGACTTGAGGACACGGGGAGGGGGAAGGGTAAGTTGGGATGAAGTGAAAGAGTGGCATGGACATATATACACTACCAAATGTAGAATAGATAGCTAGTGGGAAGCAGCCGCATAGCACAGGGAGATCAGCTCGGTGCTTTGTGACCACCTAGAGGGGTGGGATAGGGAGGGTGGGAGGGAGATGCAAGAGGGAGGGGATATGGGGATATAAGTATACGCATAGCTGATTCACTTTGTTATACAGCAGAAACTAACACAACACTGTAAAGCAATTATACTCCAATAAAGATGTTAAAAGAAAAAAAGAATTATATGTTATATTAAGAGTAAGACCCAATGTCTAGTACAAACTTGACACATAATACTTATTAAAGAATAGAAAGGAGGGAGGGAATAATTCATGAATGAATTAATAGAAGTCTATGGATCCTTGTGCCATTAAAAAGACACATTCACAGAAGTTTTGCATGTCGCTTCAGAGGGTTCTTGAAGGCCCTAAAATCCAGAATCTATGAAACCTTGTTTTAGATTGTGCATCTTGAGGAAACTACTCCAGCAACATAGCTCATTTGTCTCTTTAAAGTAGAGGGTTAGATAAGAATTTCTCAAAGCCCTTTCCAATGCTGTAATTTAATGATTTATACCCATCAAACCCTCTGATAGGATTACCTCCCTTTCCCTGTCATATGTAATGGCCCAGAATTTTTAACTGAACATTTGGTTTATCTAACAGGATCCTTAAGCATATTTACCATCTGGGACAGGTCTGAAATACATGGAGGAAGCTACAGAAACCATGGAAATCTTTTGTGGATCCTTAGTACAGTCACAAGATCGTTAGTTAGAAAACATGAGGCACAATCACCTCAGGAAAAAAAGGTAAATGCCATGATGCTGCACTATGCCAGACTAGCTAAAGTAGGCTCAATTTAGCTCAGTTCCAGCAAAAACACTCCTCAAAGCAAATGCAGTAGCCCTCCTCCCAAAAGTTTTAATCTATAACACTCATTAAAAAAAAATGTATGAAGGAAACAAATTTGGTACAAAACACATGAGATGTCTAAAAGAACAAAAAGTACACAAACTTTCTCAGGTCTCCCAAAGTTATCTTCATTGACGACCAGCATAAAAGCTACTCCCCAGTATACAGATCTTTATCTTAGATTCCCTGAGCAGCAGTACAGCTTTTGGGTGTACCTGAAAGTGAACTACTAGATCTTCCAACTGAAACCATAAAATATTCAACATGGATAAACTGACTCCATCTTACTACATTCCTCACCTAGAGTCTTCACATGAGACCAATGATTTCTAAAAATTCATCTCTTATTTGGAAAACTGCAGGATTAAAAATTCAAATTCCTTTCCATATAACTTTTTAGGAATGCCATCTATTCTGTTTTCTTTAAGAATGATTTTTTTTCACCTGAATGAAAGAACTGGAGTTATTAAAATAAGTGAAACATATTTAATCCACAAGAAATTTTCCCAAACAGAATTGGGTCACTATCTTAGCAGTGAGTTCCTAAATCTATAGCCCTTGTTTTCAATCTCTCTTTTAGGGCTTGCTGCAGTGTTGAAGGGGTGACAATAAAGCAGTAAAGCAACTAAGAGACTCGAAGTTGAATTGCTAAGGCAGAGACCATGTTTCATATATAAATGCTGACAGCACTGGACTGAGCAAAGACAATCACTCAATCTCAGGGCTACCAAAGGTCTAAAGCTTGTCTAGATTCAGCCAAAGCTTAGATTCTACCTGCAACAATTCCTGTAAGAGATCTTTCATCTTCTGCTCAACACTGCCAGTGTCTGGGACATGCTGCCTTCTGAGACTGCCCACTCCATCCTAACAGCTCTGTTAAAAAGTTCTCTTACAGTGGGTACAAATCTGTCTCTCTGTAATTTCCACCCACAAATTCTAATTCTATCCCTTGGGACCACACAGAAAAGGCCTAATCCTTCTTCCACCTTCTACATGTCAGCCCTTCAAATATTTGAATATAGTTATCAAGTCTCCCATGACCGTTGTGGTAGGCTGAATACTGCTTCCCCCAAAGATGTCTATGTCCTAATCCCCAAAACCTAACAGAGTATTATCTTACATGGCCAAGAGACTTTGCAGACGTGATTAAGTTAAAGATCTTGAGATGAAGAGATTAGCCTGGATTATCCTGGTGAGCCCAATGTAACCACAAGGGTCCCTATAAGAGGGAAGTAGGAGGAGCAAAGAGAAAGAAGCAGATTTGACAAAGGAAGCAGAAGCTGAAGTGATGTACTTTAAAGATGGAGGAAGGGGCCATGAACCCAGGAATGCAGGCAAACTCTAGAAGCTGAAAAAGGCAAGAAAACAGATTCTTCCCTAGAGCCTCCAGAAGGAATACAGCCTTGTGTACACATTTAGACTTCTGACCTCCAGGACTGTAAGATAATAAATCTGTGTTCTTTTATGCTACTAAATTTGTGTTAATTTGTTACAGCAACAGTAGGAAACTAATAGACTCATTCTCTTCCCAAACTAAAAGATTTCTTTAACCACTCTTCAAATAACAGTTTCAAGTCTCACCTTAGGACATTCCCAATCTTTCTTTTGTCAAAAACCTCATGTGTTTCCTTCGACCTATCCCTGTACCCTACTCTCCTGGCCCAAAATAGCTCTAGACTTTCTCTCCAGCAATGATGTCTAAAGCCCCATCCTTTTGGTCCACGTGCCTTTACCAAGCACATTCCCAGAGCAATTGCTCAATAAATATTAAGTTGAAAGGAAACAGCCATTCAGAACTCCCAACAGTTCTGATCATCTAGAAGATTAAAAGGCCTTAGTTCTCCCCTTCTCTCCTCCCCAAACTGAGTAATAACAATGTGATTTAACCTGGAGAAGTCTGAAATTCCTCCCCATCTGTAAGGATTTTAAGAGATTGCATAGATGACTCCTCAATTGAGACTTCCAATCATATGACTCCTTGATTAATAAAACTACTGCAGAAATTAAAAATAAAAGCAAGAGCTCCCCATATTATGTATATGACTAATGCTTCCTAACAATGTGCCCCCTAAACTCTACATTTCTTTTTTATCATGCAAATTGTATAATTTATGATAAAAATCAATTAAACAAAATACAGTATTAGTTAAGCCAAATGTTTTACAAAATATTTAAATGGTTATATAATAGCTTTATCTGCCAACATTAATTTCTTCCAGCAAAATAATGATGCAGCAAAAATAATAATAATAAGTAAACTGTTTGACAAATGCACTATAATAAACATTGTACCTATAGTATAATTTACTTTACAGTCTTAAAGGTTTTTCTATAACACTTCTATTTATGGATGCTGGAATATAGGATGTGATGGTGAAGGTGTGAAATAGAAAGCAGAGGAAAAGGAGGATCACAGCCATTGTAAACACTCTCAGCATAAAGTGAAAAGGATTTGAATTGTGGCAGGAAAGTTAGGGAACAAGGAGAAACTATTCATTCTCAGCTATTGCTGGTATATACAAAGTTCCCAAAAGAACCAATCAGACAGTGTTAGGTGTCCCATCAGGTACCTGTGTGGGGGTGAGGGGCGGGTTTATAAAAATTCATCCACACAGTATTTGAATAGTTTCTGTTAATTTTAATCAATCTGGAAAGCAACGGCTTAGATAACGCAGAAACACCCAAAATTCCTTTCTCCTTTTGGCAAAAAGACTACTTGAATTATAATTACATACTCTGGCTATTAGTATTACTTGTGTTCCTAAAAAGCCTACTAACTAAGCATTTAGAAGGAAGCTACCTAAAAACATAATAGGGAAGAGGATCTAGGATTAAAAATTGTTCTATTTTCTGAAAACACCAAAGATTTGCTTCAGATTTTCATTATTTGGCCTAATAACACCTTTACCCAAGTATTGTAAAACTTGTAATCCTAATAATGATGTCATCTCATTAAGAAAACAATATATCAAATTTCACATAACAATTGGAATTAGTGTTAGAAATATGAAAGAAACTCGTAAGTCTTAATTATAGCACCTAGTAGTGTCTTACACATAAGCACCATTTATTTGAACCTGCTTTAGTAACATACGTTAACTTGGATTGAAACAAGTTAATTCGTAGAACTATTATGACTACTAAATGGTAAATATATTTTTATTTTTATGTACATATTAAATAGAATAGAAAATTCAACTTCATTCTTTAAAAATTAATTTTTGCTCAAGTTTCAGAGAGGAAAGCAACGAATAAATCAATTCCCTTCAAAGAAGCCAGTTTTGCTTAATTCCCAACAAAATTTATAGCTCATTTAACTCATCAGTTTTTCAAGAATCATTGTGACTCAAAACATCACTTTTAGATACTTACCTGAGGTTAGAATAGATTATGGAAAAGTAATCAGAGGCAGTAATTCACAAATGTACAAGGATACACATGAAAACCAGCCTTATGCACAAATTAGCCTTCTGACAAAAGATACAATAGAGATGCCTAATTATACTATCAGAAGTAGCTAGTGAAAACTAAGGTTTAAAAGCAACAATTTAAAAATAAGGCATTTTGTGGATACTAAGATGGAGGCTGTGTATGTGTCCATTTAAAAGCCTACTGCTTTCAGTAGTAGATTAAGGTCAATGTGCCCAAAGAGCTCAGCTTTAATACTGAAACATTACCACTCAACAAAGAGGAGATTAAGTTTGAGAGTTATATATTATATAAATTATATATTACGGTTTTATATTTGTCAACTTCGTGCTTTTAAACACTTTGGCAATTTATTGATAGCTTACCCAGGTTTGGTTTTGGTTGTTAATTTACTTACTGTCTTAAAATTTAAGACTGATTCAATTTTTAAAAATGGAAATATCAACAACTGCTTGTATAGCCAAGATTACTTCTGCTTTTACACAAGATCTATCTGGCTATCTAAGGGAGGGCTTGAGTTCCAGAGATGCAAATTAGAGATGTCTACATATGGAAAAAGGGACCATACTTTGTGTTGATCCAAGCAGTTACCTGTGGCAAAATTTAGTTGTAGAAGACAGAATACAACCAATCACCAGCAAGTACTAGGCATCCTCTCTGGGCCATTTAACTACCTAGGAAAGGCTAACAGCCTGGCATATCATGATCATTTATCAATATGACAGATACTGCTGTGAGGTGAGGGCTGGAGTTTTCCCGTATAGTTAATAATTTAGCAAATAATCCAAAATAATGGATGACTTTTGGAACCAAAAGAGGAAAGAACCTCTTTTTAGCTAAAAGATCTGACATTTGTCTAAACAGAAAATAAAACTCCAGATACTGAGATAATATAGTATGATGAGAAAGTATTAGCTCCAGAACCAGAAAGACACAATCTGACAGTTATCAAGATCCCCAAAAATGTTCACATTTTTTGACCAAGTAATCCCATGTCTAAGAATGTCATAGCCAAAGTTTAAAACAGTAAAAGAAAAAGAAAAAGTAATTATTGTGATTGCTTCTGGGTGGTAAATGATTAGCAGTCGTTGGATTCAAATTTAGATCTAATAATCAAAACCCAAGCACCAGACCTCTTTGTAAAAAGAGGTTTGGCAACCCCACAAGAGGGTTGTTACTCAGAAAAGATGAAGCTGACTTACATTTCAATTCTTACAAAGAATCTCAAAAAATACAGGGAACTCCCTCAATTAATTTATTTTGAACAACAAAATACTGTTACAGAAAGCAATCTGGTAAGACAGACCAGGGAGGTAACCCTCAGGCAAAAGAGGTTGAACTGCCTGAGAAATGAGGTGATAAAAGGGAGCTAGGAACCACAGATACCTTCCTTACACTTTCCGGATTCAGTTAAATTAGGCAGGATAAGTTTAACGGAGTAATTTGAGGAAAGGTTCTTACAGCATCGCTTGAAATTCTGTTATTTTGAGTCATATAGGAGGTTAAGGGGGAAATAACCCCAAGCAGGTTCAGCAGTGATAATTCCTCACATCAGTTTAGTATAACTTAGTACAGAGTAGGTTAATCAGATAACTTTCCTGACACCTGTTACATAATGGAAGAATGCCAAGTGGTGGGGAGTGCCAACCAGGGAGAGGGTGCTGAGACCAGATAGTCAGGAGACAGTGTACAGACACAGAAAAATAATACCAAGATGTAAAAATGAGGATGGGATAGGAGAAAAAAAAGGGAGGGGGTTATCAAATGCTAATTCCACTTTATAATCTTACCTATGTCTAGCCCTAAACCCTCTCTCTCCCTAATGCAAATGATGCTGTTATTGAAGTCTTATCCCAGGCATCCGACTTGATTTTGACCAAACTGGTACTGATTATGACCAAACTAGCCAGCCTTCCTGTGTTAAGTGTAAAAAATTCATAAATATTTCACACGGATAAATCAGAGATGTCAAAGAAAAAATTCATATATGATAATTTTATACTTTATGAAACTATGTACATATTCAGTTTATGGGGACCTGTATAAATAACAATGTCACATCTCTCTCTTATTGGACTTTGTTTCCAAAGCTTAATTTAAAAAAAAAAAAAAGACGCATAACTTGCTTAATTCAACTGGGTAAAGTCATTTTATGCTCCTGCTATGTTTTTTTTGGGGGGGGGGGCGGTGGGGAGGACAGCATGAGGGCATGTGGCATCTTAGTTCCCTGACCAGGGATCAAACCCGCACCCCCTGTGCTCGAAGCACAGAGTCTTAACCACTGGACCACCAGGGAAGTCCCTCGTGCTATGTTTTTAAAAAAGAGAAGGTTTTAAAAAGTCAATTCCTAGTTGAGATATGTATCCCAAATAAGTTCAAATGGATATCAATTTTGGCTTCTTCTCCCCTCTATACTTTTCTAATTCATCCTACAAGGAGCTAAACTCCGCCCATTTCTCTTTTTCCAAGTCAAATCTGGGAGAGTTAACTATGTATTCCTCTTGAACCTTTCCATCAAGGTGAACCTCTTCAAAGGTACAGAGTTGTCTTCCAGGCTAGAAAGTGTTTCATTCATTAATGTGAATTTTCTCAACATTGGTAATAGACCAATTTTACCACCATAACCTGCTTGGTGGAGTCTAAATTACTAAAGAGCTATAAAATTAATAATGTATAATGGCAAAGTACAGAACTATTTAAGTGTCCTGGGGTTGCAAAGCATAGAAATAAAAATGGTCATAGACTGATCCTAGAAAAATCTCTGAAGGAAATAAGTTTAGGACTGGATTTTGAACAAGTATGGCAAATACTTTAGTTTGGCTATAATGGAGTATCCACATTGGGTACTAACAAAATAAGTTTGCAATGAGTTTGGAAAGAGTTGAGAAAGTTGTTGGAGGATATCAAATGTTAGAACACAGAAAAACCATAGCAAGGAAAGAGCACAATGGTCTCTTGGGTTAATTTCCTTAAAATCCAAATGACCAGAAGTCAATAAATAGTGAAAGTGTTTATTTTACAAGAAAGCATAAAAATAACATCAATATAAAATAATTAGTTTGACTTTTAAAGACAAGCATGTCTCCTATTTCAGTACCAACTCAAATCATTATTTACTTCCAGGTTTGATACTGACTTCATGGATAACCGAGCTAGTTAATACCATAAGACAAAAACTAAAAGGGCATATTCCTACCCCTCAGAAAATAAGGTACTCAAACAAAGCAAATGAAAAATCTGCAGCCTATGTCCATACGCATGTAATTTTTACCACAGAGGCTGAAGATTTACCTAGATTGAATAAGCTTCTCTACCTTTTTGAACTTCAGCTTTTATTACATTTTTAAACAAACATACAGCAAAAAATGGAGAGAGGTTTTAGGAAATTGAAACAGAAGTCAAAGGCTAATAAATTCCTTGAAAGAAAGGAACTGAATGATTCCCTCCCATCTCTCGGCCTGGCATGGGGCTTAGTGCATAGTAGGCATGTGAGGAACATTTATTTGCTAATTAAATGCAAACGCCTTGCCAACAAGAGGATTAATGCTTGAAAGAACCCCAAGCTACATTCCTGGACCAAATATCTGAAAATGTTCTCAATTCTACAACATCATATTGTACTTTCCAGCAAGTTCTAAGTGCTAAGCTAACTTTGTAATCCAATCAAATGCAGTAGTAGTACCACATCCTCTGCATTTTGTCTTTGAAGTTTGGGTGCAAGTGTTTTTAGCACATAAACCAGTTAGCAGCAAAACTTATCTAGTTTCCAAAATTCACTTTTATTCTTATTTATAAGTTAAAATATAATCAAATCATAGCCCTAGACTAATGATAACCTGCATGCTAATCCTAGATCCATCAGTAATTAGCTACACATCCCTGAACATATCACTTTTCTCCAAGCCTCAGAACTGTCGTCTGTAAAATGAGGAAAATGGGCATTTAAAAGTCTTCCTTGGGGAAATATATTAATGACTTTGAAATACATAAAAAATATGATAAGTAATAGATAAATATATAATTAAGCAAGAAGAGTAAAAAGTTAAGAAAATGATCTAGGTAGTGGATATACCTACTCCACAGAAAAAAACCGGATCAATCCTCCCAAACTCCTATGTTTCCTATTCCTGGAAACGGTACCAGTTGCTCAAAGCAAAAAACTAGAAGTTATCCTGTATTCCTCTTCCTCCCTCACCTGTAATCAATCAGCAAGTCCTATTACTTCCTCCTTCAAAACATCTCAAATCTATGCACTTCATTTCCCTGCCACTACTCTACAGCAGTCCAAGAAAATTCCTCTCTCATTTAAAAAAAAATTTTTTTAAGCTGTTTAAAAGAAAATAAGCCAGTCTCCTTTCCTTTCTTACCTTAGCTAAAGCATTAAAAGATATGTTTAGCTCTCACCTGCTCATAATAAAAGTATAACATCTGCATGTCACCTTTCTTAGAAGTACACCTAAAGACAAGTTAAACTGGAGTGATGGTGTTGAGTAGAGAGCATGAGCAGGGAAACTGTTCTAAGAAAGAGACATCACCTTCTCTATAATACTGTAGCCCTTGAGCCTTAGGGAATTTATACAATAATAAGCTTTTGTTATCTATCATATTCATTGTTGAAAGAATAAATAATATTTGGCTACCCATAGCATATTAATCCACAATTTAATATATTATAAAGAAGATGATAATTTTAATGAACTGAGATGTTTCCTAAATAACAACATGGATATATTCATCATTACAATATATATAGGTATGTATATACTAGTTTCCTAGGGTGGCTGTTACAAAGTACCACAAACTAGGTGGCTTGAAACAACAGAAATTTATTCTCTCATGGTTCTGGAGGCTAGACGTCCAAAATCAAGGTGTCAGCAGGGCCATTCTCTTAGACTCTGGGTAGTATCCCTCTTTGACTATTCCTAGTGTCTGCTGGTGGCCATCCACCCTTGGCACTCATCTTATAGCTGTAGCCCTCCAATCCACCTCCATAGTCATATGGTGATCTCCCCTCATGCTCCTGTGTCCCTTCTGTTCTCAAGGGCCCACCCTACTCAGGAGGATTTCATCTTAACTAATTATGTCTGCAAACGGTAGTGCTGGGTGTTAGGACTTCATACTTTGGGGGGCACACAATTCAACACCTAACATACACCTAGGTATATACTGCATTATTACCTAAAGTTACAAACTTTCAACTTGTCATGGTATTATTTATCTTTAAGGTAGACACAAGTATATTTCTGAAGTATGATACTTAATAAGAAGGGCCATATTCTTTCTGGTACCAATTCTCCAGGACTGTGTTATCGCTACGGGTGAATTAACGACTTCATAAGTACAAGAAAAATAATTAGGTCAGTGATCCCAAATCGTAAATATTCTAAACCTATTATAAACAAGTATCATGAATAAAGTAATAATGAAATTCCATTAAACTTCACTAAAAATCCATTTGGATTTATTTGACCAAAAGATGGATTGGGTATTATAATTTCTCCTCTGCCTCCTATTATATCTATTAATACAATAAAACAATTAGTCCTAAACTGTGATATATAAAGTAAAATTACATGTATCAAAACCTGTATTTCTAATTAGTTACATTATTTTAAAAAACAAATAAATAAACAACAACAACAAATAGGTACTCTTGTTCCCCCTGGTGAAAAAATTCCTACAACAACTTGATGTAAAAACTCTGGGCAAGAAAGGAACTAAGTGGTACACACAGACTACACTCTAGCACAACTGTTCTTTCAGGAAAATCATTCTGAGCAGTATACGTATGAATATCTCAGTGAGGCTCTACCACTGCTTAAAGAGAGGGGGCTCCACATAAGCACAAAGAAGAAATTCTGATCATGTCCTCTCATCTAGTCAGGCCCCCAAAGTTAGAAAATGATCACAGGAGAGCTGTGACCTTTTAATATAATTTGCACAGATGCTGCTTCTTCAATCACTACCAGTGACGGCGATGGAGAAAAACAGTATCTTAGAAGGTGAAAAGTTTGCAAACTGCAGATAATAAGAAAAAACATACATATTCTCATTTAGTATTTCTGTAGTAATAAAATATTTCTATATTGTTTACTTACAATAAGAGGTTCCTTAATACCTTAAAAGTGCTGATGAAATTCTCATCTGCATTACAACACTTTGACAGTGAATTAATATGCTACAATTACACAATTTTTTATTCTTTCATTTAGTAAGAGATTACCCCAAAAGATTATCTATTGGCCTTTCAAAGATCTATTTCCAACTACTATTTTTCTTAATGATTTTTAAAAAAGAGTTTGGTTTACTAAAAGCAGTCCAATTTGAACCTCTAAAGCAAGGATATCAAATAAACAGTAAAATATTATCTATCTAGAGACCAGGCTTCTGGAATATTTCCAAATCAAGAAACAGGGGAGAAAAAAAAAAAAAACAACCCTTATACACACATGTTCTAGGGGTAAAGAGCAACATGGACAAACATAACAGAAGATAGAAGAACACCACCGTAGGTTCACACCCGACCCCCTGAGATTGGATAATCCACCAGGGAGAAGTTAAGGAGCACTGCAATTGGCTGGCAGGATCTATACAAGGTCCATTTTTTCTTTGGAAAGCAGAGAAGCGTGGGAGAAGCAATCAGAGTAAAGAGAAAACAAAACTGGAACGATGAGCAGAGAGCAGCTGATCAAAGGCAGCTGAGGAGATTGAGGCTATGAGTTACAGACACAGACAGTCCAGATCTATAGCTGGCATCTTAGCAGTTCCTGAAGGCACAGGCAGGAGCTACATGAATAGAGAGAGATACCACCTACGTCCTGGGATTCTGGCCTTGAGGCTTAGGACATTTACACAATAACAAGCCACTCTATATACAAGCAAATACAATAGTCTGTGTGTTGTTTACACATGAAAAATACCACAGACTATATATATATTTTTATATATTTATACGAATATACATATTTATAATAGTCATCCCTTAATGGAGTTTTCAACCTTATTCTAATGTAAAATGTACTGCGGGAAGGGTAGGGGCCAAAAACCACAAGTTACAAAGCTCCACTCCCGCCCCCCCCCCGAAATGCTCATACATCACACTTCTCTCTCCCTTCTTTACCTCCATCTCTACCCCAGAAAATATGAACCCAAACTTTTAACATTGCTGTCTCCTCTTCATGAGAAAAAGGTATATAAACATAATGAAATAAAATTTCAGAAATGTTCTATTAAGGTTGGTAACATACAGAAACGCACAATTTCACATAATTCCAAGAACAGGGGATAAAATAGGGTTGGATCTCTTGGAGGCTGGAGCCGTACGATGATTCCAGAATGACTCTGGACCTTGGGAAGAGGAGTCAGTGGCCCTTCCTCCAGTGCTCTGCTATTAACACCACTCAGCCTTACATCATGTGTCAGTGTTTTCTGATTACTCATAGTTTCTTCTCCCGTAATTTTAGTGTGTACACGGTTCAGTGTAGCCTTTCCAACCTTGACTCTGCCTCCCCCCACCCACAATCAGTGGTGTGTTTGGTAAATGCTAACAACTCCCACCACAGCAGTGACAACAGTGCAAACGGCTGGGAAGGTACATGCAGTGGCAAACCATTATATAGTATCAATATTTCTGCCATACAGATAGAATAGACATAACGCAAGTAGAGAGCACAGATGGTAGTAAAATATAGTGAAATAATTAGGAATGACGCGGAGTCTTAAAAAAAATAGTTGAACTCAAAGAAGCAGTAGAATGGTGGCTGCCAGCGCCTGTGGGATGGGGGAAGTGGGCAGAGGTTGGTAAAAAGGTACAAACTTTCAGTTTTAAGATAAATAAGGTCTGAGGATCTAATGTATAACATGGCGACGAAAGTTGATTAATACTATACTGTATAACTGAAATTTGCTAAGTGAGTAGAATTTAAGTATTCTCACCCCCCCCCAAAAAAAGGTACATATGTGAGGTGTTGGATGTGTTAATTAACTCAGTTGTGAGAATCCTTTCATAATATATATGCATATCAAACCATCACACTGTTCACCTTAAATATATTACATTCTGTCAATTACACCTCACTGAAGCTGAAAAATCATAAGAAAATGATTAACTTTGAGTAGTACCTGTTTTAAATATAATTTAGTTAATTATAATTTTATACAACTTATTTTTTTTTTAATGGCTGTGTGGGACTACCAACTCACAAAATTCCTGAAAATTTAACAATCAATCTCACGAAACAGTACAGCCAACTCCAGTACGTCACTGCAAAACCTCTCAGCTGAGGCTCCAACACAATTGAAAATTCTTTCCTTTTTGTCTTAGTTCAAATCCCCAGGAAAGATTCTTACTGGCCCCATTCATCCTTTTAGGCCACAGAAATCCTACGTTGCTGACCAGCCTCTGAATTGGTTGCTTCAGCTGAGGTGCCTTCCCTGTCCTGGGTGCCTGCGGCTTGCAAGGGGAGGTTGAGATCAAGTGATATAAAACAGATGTCGCAGGAGCAGAGACGGCAGGTAGGACAGACACAAGCTAACCTCGTACAAAGATCACTACAGATGTTAAAAATCCATCTGCCCTAGATCATTCCACCTACAGGCCATTTCAGAAAGAGAAGCTCACAGAAATGACAGTGAGTTATCAAGAAAGGGCTATATTGTATTTAACATACTATATTTAATAAAATGCACTCAGCATCCACCACCTTACAGAATGCCCTCCTGAAATGCAGAGGTTGGGAAATTAAAAACTATATTTTCCAGGCTCCTTTACAGCTAGTATTCAGGATGAGAATTTGATTCTACCCTTAAGATGCAGGACACAAAATACGGAAGACAGCAGCGAGGCAGAGCCCTATCAGCCTGTAGCTTTTAGCTGCTTTCAGCTAGCAAAGAAGGTCACAGACATGTCAGTGTCTAGTCTCCAGCTTCGAGGGTGTTGAGGGACAGTGGCAGAAGCAGTAGTGCCATATTGATCATTCCGGCGTCTAATCACTAGTTCATAAGCATCAAGGAGAAGTTGTCACAGCAGTGGCCAGACGCTAAATTTCAAACTTCAAGTGGTAATGATGGCAACAGCAGTGGCTGCTGTGATCCCCTTGATCACAGCAACAGCGGTATTTTCTTGCCGTGGTTTCAGTGGTAACCTCCTGATTGCCACTTTCCCGACTATGGCAGAGATGGCAATTCCCATGGCGAGTTCTTCCAAGGTGTCCTGGAAGTCATTCTCAGAGACCTGGCCTACAGCCCAGCCCTCCAGCTCCTCCAAAGATTCCCCAAGCAACGAATTCCCTGCATTGCATCCCTTCTGTTTCCTGCACTGAACCCTGACAGATACTGCAAAGGAGTACATGGGGGATTGACTGTATACAGAAAGGTTTTTTTTCATGTCTGCACTCATGCTGTTCTTTCACAGACATAAAAAGGGCCCAAGCAAGATGTCACCATTCCCATCAGTCTCCCCAGAACGGCCACCTCAAGCCCCTTTCTTCAGTTTTGTCTCACATAGGTGATACCTTCTCCTCTGCTGTGGCCAGCTCACCATAACCTGAGACATCTACCTGCCCTGTACCCAGCAGAAGCACAGTCCCTCAGTTGTGGCAGTTATGTCAACTTTCATTACAGCCAGACAAGCTCAAGGACCCTGAACCAAAAGTGCCCCTGATGGTTCATCCACCATATCCCTGAGCAGTCCCTGGCCCTAAAACTCATCTTCCCCCACTGCCTCCCCTAGTCAGTCAAGGGGAGAAAACAAATCAAAGTATAGCTGGCTCTAAATCAGAGGAATTCATCACCCCTCCAGGGAGAGGCAAGGATGGGACAGGAATAGTCTACCACACAGCAGCACCCATTCAGAAGGCCTCTCCTGAAAGCACTGTGAAGACTCTTCCTGATAAGAAAAATTTTTCGAAGCTAAAACAACTAACAGCAAAAAATAGTTAAGTATTCAGCTGTTACACCAGCTAACAATTTTCTGACTATTTAAATCTTAGCCATAAGCTACAGCATTATGGAAGGCTAAAAATGCCCTGAAAACCTGAGGCATGTAACGGTTACAATTCTCTCTTGTGCTCCAACTTCTGGGTTACCACTGTCTCTAATGACACTCATGCATGCTGATGGCCTAACAAACTGAGTCAGCATGCTATACTTAATTCCAAAAGAATGCAGATTTCATAAAGAGACAGAAAGTGTTTAACCAGGCTAATTCTTTTTTTTTTTTCACAAATTTCTTCCAGAAATTCTTCGGCCAGAAACCAAAACAATAAAAGGAGCCTGAGTTCTAGTCCTGCTCTGCCAGCTTCGTGCTAAGCAGAGTCACCTGCCATTGCTAAACCTCAATTTATTTATCTGTAGACAAAGGGTACTGGCTGGATTGCTATGATTCCTTCCAGTTGAGTGACTGACTTTAAGCCCAAATAGAAAACATAAAGCATAAACACTTGAAGAATAAGAGGTGCCCGTACTCCACAGCCTGCTTTAACTGCCTCTTCAAAGGAACCACCTTACTGTGCAGTACTTGAAGGCTGAAAGAAGAGAGACTGACTTGAATACCGTGAGTTATTCTTCTGTCTAGCTTGGCTAAATTTTATTTAAGCCAAGTATACTTTGAACAGAGTCTAAATACTTATTAAAAATTCCTAATTCCAAAACACATTATTACATTCCTCAGAACATTTTCTAGGCTACTTGCCTCAAGATAAGTGTGCTAATACACACCTTCCCGGGGAGTGAATTTTAGAGCAAGTGAACAGGAAACACAAGAACAAGATATCCTTTCCAGTTTCAAGTACACAATTTTCACGAGTATATTTATCCTAAAAGTATCTGAGCTTTTACATATACCTGCTGAAAATATTTTCTGACAAAGATAGCCAGAATTAAGGCTGACTTTCTGTTTGATCAGTAATTCTTGGGAACAACTGCTTTACCATGCAGTTGAACTGTAAAGATTAATCTGCACTGCCACAACTTTGTTTAGAAACAGAACCAAGCAATGAAGCTTTTAAGTACTTGCCCAGTGTTTTACTGCATTTAACACCCACTCAAACAATTTAGAATTGTGGGGTTTTTTCCTTTTAATAGAGAAAAGGGAAGTAAGAGAGATTTTCCAGATATAATGAAATAATATTCTATCTGGAATGCAAAGAAGGAAGACTCAAAACTGTTTCAGTTCATAGTCCTCCTGTGAGTCTGTCTGACCTTCTACATGCTAATCTTTCCAAACCTCAGTTTTCTCATGTGTAAAAGGGAGATGATAATCCCCAACTCATAGAAAGTAACAATACATGAACTTTTTACAGGAATACATGTATGCCAACACACACATTCTTATAAATCAAATGAGATGGGTGTATAACACCCTGACATATGATGGTTACACAATAAATGGCAGCTAGCATTATCATGACAAGTCCCCAAGTCGGAATATTCCTATTAGACTTAGAGCAAGGTTGTCAACTTAGAGTTGCCACCAAAGGGAGGTTGATGTGTCATTTCACTTATCAGCATTACATTGTGAGATAGCTCTAGTTAGCAAATCTAACTCTATTCAAAGGGAACTGAATCATTAGTATGTACATTCCAACTTAAATCAAACATTGAAATTAGTGAATAGTATCCTTAGCTAAAATTAATAATATTTTACAAAGTGTTCTGCCAAAAGCTACAGAGGCTCTGTGAGGAAGGCTATATTATTTTAACAGATTTTATGACTTAATATATGGAATTAATATTGGAGAACTCTGGTCCTAACAGGCTTCTGAAGTAGGAACAGAAATTTTCCAAATATGGTCTAAAGATACCCCAAGAGGGACATAAACTAACCTAAAAATCAAACCCCCCGCTATGATTCTTATTGACAAATCACACCCAATTCCATGGATGTTTGTTTTTCTGCACAGTAAGTGTATTTACCAATAACCTCCCAACATTTAACATTCACTAAAGATTCAACTATCAGACAACACTTCGCAAAACTGCAAACTCCTACTGTGTATGTCATACATAAAGTGAAGGATGACGTTAAAATTGTTTTTATGGCAAAGCTGAAGACATTAATACCGTAATTAGACTATAAAAATAGCGAGAAAAGATATTCAGAGTACCCGCCCCTCTCTTTCAACCCTCCACCTCTACTCTAAGTACCTCTGTGGAGGCACGAAAAAACTTAACAAAGGTGGTCAGACTTTATCCTACAAGTACCAGTAACTTTTTTGGTGATTAAACAGATTCATATTTCACTCTTAAGCAGTGTTTCAAACTTAAGAGTCAGTGAAGTAGTTCCTTTATGTATAACTTCTATGAGATCATGGTTAAAAGGTAATATTAGGGAGCCCTTAGAAATAACACAATAATAATTCAGTCTTAATTTATGTTTAAAAAGACCATTGTTTTAAAAGCAAAACATCTTAGAAAGCAACTGGTTTAGAATTTCATTTTCAAAATGGTACAACATTAAGTTTTAAAAACTGCATTAACTAGACTAATTTTCTCAATGTCAAAGATAATTAAATGATCCTCCAAAGTATTCTATCTACCTAAGAGCAAGCAGCATTGATTTAGAGAATCTTATTTGATATAAAAAAATTCAAAGAAAACTGAAGAACAACCCAAGCTGCACTTTTAAATTATGCATATTAAGGTAGCAACATCTCAATTTTTTAAAGAGACAGCAGTTTTTAGATAAAAACATCAAAAATGATCATATTTGATAAAAATATATCAAAAATGATAAATATTTGAGTAAAATCAATGCCTCAGTCACAGTCTACAGCCAATATCTGGTCTTCAAAAATGAGAGCTTTATGACAACCGTGTACTGCTGTTGGCTTCAGAGTAGGAGAGATTAAATGTTTTAAAAGAGGCCATTTCCTGCAGTGCTGTCTCCCCAGCATCCATCCCTTATTTCTTGGGGTTCTGGTACAGTTATTAATCACACTGTACTTTCTATACCCAGCTGCAAAAGCGGACATGTCACCAAGGCCTGACCAATCAGGATACCCATGGCCCTCTCTCCACAATGGGTCTGTGATGAGCACAAGGCCAATCAAAGTCTCAACATAAGATTTGATTTGTTATTGGAGTCCAGAAAAAACATGAGAAGCTTTAAGGACTTTGTATGACTTGGGGGGTTGAGAGTCACCTTTCCTGCTACCCAGCGCGGAGCTCAGAAAGAGGCCAACCTGGAGGAAAGAAAGTCAAGTAACAGTCCTTGAGAACATGAGTTTAGCTCTTACTATCCGATGCCTGGGTTTTCATGCACATAAGCCAATACATTTCTTCTTAGCCTAAGAGGTGTTTCTGTCAGGATTCTCAGTACAGAATCCTTACCAATACAGAAACTGACGTGAATCGAAATTTCTTTCCCTTCCTGCTGAAATTTAAGCTATAAAAAACAAAGCCAATTTAACACAGTTCAAGTTCAGAAATAGAGCATTTATTAATAAATGCTTATTTTTCCTCCCTTCTGGAGTATTTTCATTTCATAAAACTACTTCTGTCAAATGTCATCATGTATAGTAAAATCCCATTTTTCACAGTCACATGTAATTCCCAATCAGAACAACAATGAGATACAGGGTAACCTCTCACAAACTTCCCTGAAGCAGGAAAAATAATTATGTGTTTAAAATTCTCTGCAAAAAAATACAGCAAAGGGCCTAAGATGCCAGAAATTTTTAATTAAGTAGATCAGTTACTGTTCATATTGCATACCCAAGACGAGAAGAAGGAAAGCTTCTAAATAGAATGCATCCTAATTATTAAATCTGAAGCAAAATATCTTTCCAATTCCCATTACATAATATTAAAAACCCCAAACCCCAAATAAATTATAACAGAAAAGTTTAACCCTCTATATTCCTTACTGAGTCTCTCAATAGCATTAAGCACCTTACCAGCATTATTTATAGAAGAAAAAACATTTCAAGTTCTAATTAAAAAAAAAAAAAAAAAACTTATAGGAGACAATTCATAACGGAACTACCTACACATTTAAACAATATGATTTTCCCTGTATTTTCCAATTATTCTATAATGTGGGTTTTGTGCTTTTACATAAAATAAAGTTTTACACACATGAAACACACACAAAAACTCCTGATATGGACTATACTGTAGACCTTTCTGTACTGAACATTCTTGCCCCATGTTTTGCTCCTCCTCTGCTTCCTACCTACTACTGAGAGGATCTTAATTCCACTCAACCAAGATATCCATCTTTCAAAGCCAGGCTGAGTTCAAAACTCTTCATAACCCCCTCTCCAACTATCCAAGTCAGAAAATAAGCGCTGGTGGTAAAGACTCTAACAAGACATAAAAAAGAATGAACCCTTTCTTTCACTTCATGTACACATTTAACTTCTATAACTCACTATGCATACCCAGGTGAGGATAATTTCTCCGAATTAAAAGATAGGTATTTTTTGTAAAACATATCTCTTTAATGCAAGCAAACTACTTCATCTGGTGTTCAACAAAAATATAGCAATTGGTTCCAGCACAGGTGGAAAAGCAGGCATGTAAGACCCATCCTAAAAATGGTACAATACAAACACAATGTATAAAATACAAAATTGTACTGTAAAATACACTGTAAATAGAACACAGATACAACGTATTTTAAGGGCAATTTAAGCTTGAGAACTTTTCAAAAGATAATTTTGTTTATATTTGATTTCCCTCTGTTTGTCATGACTTGAGCACTCTTTCTCTCCAAGATGCAACTCCACACCACTTTTTAGAACAGCATGCTGTACAGCCAATTAATTATCCCAGTTTCCGCCAAAATTCATACTAAAACTTACCTAAAGAGTTTTGTTTAAGTACTGGGAGAAAAGTGAAAAAGGTAAAATCCTTACTACAGGTATTGCTTACCAATGAATCATGAAGCTCCCAATAAATTGAGAGCTTCCTGAAAACAGAGGCCATTTCTGACTCATTTTTTTTTTTTTAATTTTTTATTTTTTTTTTAATGCTATTCTTGTCTGCTTACATTCTTTTTATGTATGTATGTATGTATGGCTGTGTTGGGTCTTCGTTTCTGTGCGAGGGCTTTCTCTAGCTGTGGCAAGCGGGGGCCACTCTTCATCGCGGTGCGCTGGCCTCTCACTATCGCGGCCTCTCGTTGCCGAGCACAGGCTCCAGACGCGCAGGCTCAGTAATTATGGCTCACGGGCCGAGTTGCTCCGCGGCATGTGGGATCTTCCCAGACCGGGGCTCGAACCCGCGTCCCCTGCATTGGCAGGCAGATTCTCAACCACTGCGCCACCAGGGAAGCCCCATTTTTATATTTTATGTTTTTATATCGCTCAGTGCTAGCTCACACAGTGGGTTCACCACTAAATGTTTGAGAAGGGAATGAATGCGCGCCAGTAACAGAACTTTTATTTTTTCTCTTTATAAAGTAAAATAAGCACTTTTGGGAAAACATTCCAAATAATATTTGTTCAAGGAGAAGAGCAACGAACTTGCCTCTCTTCCCCCACAAACAAATCTCTCACGACACCAGCCTCCGAGCTACTGAAAATCTTACCCTTAAGAACAGTTTTAAATTAATGGCATTCATTCTCCCTACCAAAATGTAGTCTTGCAAGGAGATTATTTCTCACAATTTTAGAAGAGAAACAAAACTAATTAACTAATTATAGAAGACACAGTTCTAGTCTTCAATACCAAAAGTTATCCTTTGTCAAATCAAAACCAACCAAAAACTGACTTGGAAATTGGCAGAGTTTGAAACTGGTGGGTAATACTGAATGAAGTGGTTCATAAAAATGAAGTTCTCCTGCAACACACTCCCCAAACACTAAGCACCCACAAAATTTAAGAGCACTTAGGGGTTATATAGTAAACGCATTATATGAAACTATTCACCTGAGATTATGCACTGACTTCATAAGTCAGATACTCGAACAAATGGAGGAGATTTGTTTTACCATATATGCGTGCGTGTGTGCGTATGTATAAATTAGAGACCAGGAAAAAAAAAAAAACACTGAAATTTGTCTCATAACAAGAGGTTTTATGAAGTACATCCCAAGACCTCAGAAGAAAAACAATTTATATTCCTCAGGAACACAGAGTTATGTTCCATAAAAATCAGTTTTAGCATTAAACTGAATAAAATAAAAATGATTTGAAAAGTGAAAGAGCCAAATGTTAAGAGTTTGTTTGTTCTGCCACTGTGGTATAAGCCCAATAGTCATCTGAATTGAAGGTCCCAATGAATACGGTCCAGAACCCAAACCTTGAGTTATTAAAACCAACTTGAGACCCCAAAAATTGTTACCAAACTTTCAAAAAGCAGGAAAGTTTCAAATTTAAGGTTTATCAAAATTTGATACTATTTTCCCTAACAAAGGGGCTGCCTCACCCAGTCTCATTTCTATTGTTTAAGAAAAGGTAAGGAGAATTTTTTTGAATTGCAAATCTCTGAGGTTTGCAATTTCAATTTCTCTCACCCTTCCCTTCTTTAAATGTTACAACCACCTAAAAAGAACTCACCACAAGTCCCAAATAACCTACTAAACCAAAAAGAGTAATAAAAAGATCCAAAAGTTAAGAGAATAAAGGGGTAGAGTTATTCATTATTGGCATAACATAAACATCCTTACTTAAAGATGTTAAAAAAAAAAAATCCTTACTTGAAAGCATTTCGTAATGTTTCTTCACCAATGGGGAAAGTATTTCTAGGAATGTGCTCATTTTAACAAAATTCCCTTATAAACTGGATGTCTCAAAGAGTCAGTGGTGAAGACTTTTACCTACATTTAATTAACCTTAAACAAGATTCAAATTAGCTTTTGTTTAAACAACTGAAAGATTGTTCCTCATGATTTTTATCTCTAGATACAGTACCAGACAGGGTAGCAAATGCACTATGTGCATGATAAAGCAGTAGACAAGGACTTCATGTACTTATTGTATCAATACTTAATCTCTGGAATAAAGTCCACATAATTTACAACCGCTGAAATGTGTGTTTAAGATATATGAAGCAAATATTCCATAAAACTCTGCACAATCATAGTTTGGGGAATTGTAGAATACAATTAACTGCTTCTATCATTAATCATAATAGAAATTGTTTAAAAATATACTCTAAAGTAAAATCAAAGAAACTAATCCTGGTCACAGGACTATATCATGAAACAATTCCACCAGAGGTCCAAAGTTCAACTTCCTTTACTACAGGGAACATACAAAGTTCAAATTCAAGTGAAAACTTTTCTCTTGCAGAAAAGTAAATGACAAGGTTGTAATTAAGAAACAGGTGACAATTTGAGCCAAGAATTAGGTGGAGCAGGAAAGTACTGAATGCTAAGTACTACATTAATAATAAGAATTCAATGAGAAATTTCCTAATTCTCTCACAAAAGCCTCAGATTAGGAACCATATTTTAAAGAGTTACTTTCAAATCTCCATTAAAGATTAGAACAAAAGAAAATAAATAAATAAAACTCCAAGTCAAAGCGAAAGATAGTCACTACCAGAAAGAACCCTTGTTAAATCATCTGGGTGAGGGTACTGGCTCTGGCTGAGCTCCCTTTAACATCTACTAGACGAAAGGAGAAATCAAGAAAGAAACGGCGCTACACCAGTCATGTCCTACAGTCCAGCTCATCCTTCCACCGTGGACTCTGTCAGAAGACAATATGAGGTCACTGCCCACTAATAATACATCTTATAGAAATGGCTGAATCTACTCTTGCATTGTGCTAGTTTCTAAATGGCATGTTATAAATATAATTTAATAAAGAGTTATTAATCAAGACAAGAGACAGAGTGCTAATAAGTACACTTTAAAATACCTTATTAAATTGAAAAATTCATTTCTCTCACAAAGTTTAGATAAAAGGAGGGGAAAAAAAACTCCAATGTGCAGGGCAAGTTCCCTTTTAAATTCCCTTACTCTGTATTTTCATACTTTTCAAATTTAATCCCAACAGTATAAAATCTTTGTCTCCTCTGGAGATAATATATATGCTGTTTATAGTCACACTCAAAGTTTTACAAATAACCTCTTCAAGTTCTTAGTTTCTAATATTTAAAGTCATGTGCTTAAACCTGCAAAAATCTTGCTACTTTATAGCAAATGTTGTTTATGTAAAGCCATTTAAGAAACAATTTAATATAATGCCTAACATGAGGCTATTAAGAAACAAAGAATGCTATTTTTCAAAGAAATCAACAACTTGCTTAGAAACAAGAATATTAATCTCAGATGACATATAGTGGTATCCTTTAGAAATTATTGAAGCAGAGTGTATCTTTAAAAAATAGGTGTACTATTCAGAACTTTTATTATTGACTACAAAATGTGCTATACCCAGTACACTTTATTTTGGGTAAACATTTAAAATAGGACAATATGCAAGAGGGAAAATTTTTATTACTACAAAAATGTCAACTACATTTTGGGGCTTTTTTTTTTTTTTAACACAGTTAAGTAACATTACTGAATACACTCTAAACTTTGAATTATTTTCTTAAATTTTATATAAAGGCTGAGAAAATGAATAACATGCGGACCAGACTAATATCAATGAAAGACACATTTTCCCAGTCTTCTAAAAGAATCACAATAACTTGAGAATATATCAACTTCCTCCTCTATCATCTTTTAAACTCTTTTTGAAAATAAGTTATACTCTCGTATATGCCCCCAACTAATCAAAACAAAACACAAAGCAATGATGCAAATGTTCTCATTACTCCCTAACTCATGGGATTTGAACTAAATCGCACTTAGACCAGTAATGCTGTATATTTAGTATTTTGCATATTACAGAGAGTGCCTGACTGGCTGAATTACAGCCCCCAAAGCCTTTCCTCTACGCTTCATATATGGCTCTAGAAGTTTGAATTAAGAAAGAATTTTTTAATTCAAAAAATATATATATATACAGAAAAAGATGTTTGAAGTCTGCCAAAGTTTTTAAAATTAATAATAAAAAGAAAACCTCACATAAACCCATAAGCTTAAAATGAATGTGATGGAATAGACCATATGAAGAAAATCTTAAGATTGCAGGGACATGTGAGTGTGTGTGTGTATACATCCACAATACACACACATATGGATACTGCAGCACAAGCCATCAGTTCCCATTAAGCCTAAGGACTACTAAAGAGATATTTCTAAAGTGAGCTGCTGAGAAAGAAAAGAAAAAAAAAAAAAATGTGAGGGAGACAACATGTTAAATTTTTCTCCAGAATTTTCTAGCATTTTGCAGTGTAGAGATGGACTGATTTTCTAGCCCAAGTCATAATTAAGCAGACCATTATACTTTGAGGCACTGTATATTCAGTAGAACACATTCAGAAAAAATAGTTTGATTTCTATTAACGTTGTAGTCATAATTCTCTCCCCTACAAACATCTCAGGAAACAGAATCACATTCTGCCAATGCTGAAACCACCAGCGATGCTGTCAACAACAAACACATGAGGGCTATTACCTCCTATCAGATATCACTGTACGCAGTCTGATCAGTGCTTTGAAACTGGCAAGTATGCTATAAACGTAACGAGCTCTGCAGCAGATTTTACTGGCATAAAAGACACCTGGGCAACAGGGGCCTTTGCAACCCACCACTTCAACAAAATTCCGTAAAATCAAAGATTTACAAAAGATTTTACTCCTAGGAGGCACCTAGGTCTTCTTTGGAAACCCAGACTATTCAACAGCTCTCTGCAAGAACACACCATTCTGCCACAAATCGCATATTGTACACCATCGGTACCCAGACACCTGAACCACCTGGGCTGACAAGAGTTAGGCTGTCAGCTCGGAGGTATTGCTAGTGTGCAAGAAACACTGAAGCAGCTAAGCTCTCCCAGGTACACTAGGTGGTAACCTTGGCACCAAGTGCCTTAGTAGTAAAGATCTTTTCTCCTATTACAAAATGCGCTAAGACTGTTCCAAAGAAAATGCTACAATCCTGAGGACCTCTTCCACAAAGGAGAGCAGAAAAGCGCTGGTTTTTTCCTCTAGTCAAAAACTGCGGTGGGAGATAGAGCTACAAATTAAGGAAACCCAGCTTCTGGTGGCAATCCTGTGACAGCTAGCAGAGCAGCCCGGCCAAGCCAGAGCTCAGTTTTCCTACCGGCAAAATGGGAATCACCACCGCCACCCCTCCCCCTCGACAGGGAGCCCGGCACACCCAGGAGGTCTAAGATTACCCCGGACGACAAGCGGTGGGGTGGGGCCGCTGCTCCCCAGACGCCCACCCCGGACTCCCCCCACCCCGTGACAGAAAGGCAGGGCTGGCGTACCTGGCTTCACAGTCTTGAGACGGATGGGTTCGCGGAAGTGGCGGATGACAGCCAGGGTGTCCCGGTTGGTGAGCCCGCTGACAGGCGTCCCGTTCACCTCCAGCAGCACATCCCCCGGGCTGGGCGCCTTGCCCGAGACGACGCAGCAGGTGCCCCCGCTTGGCTCCTCGCGGAGCCGCCCCAGGTAGGGGAACTCGCCGCGCTCCGCGCCGCCCCGGATCTCGGCGCCCAAGTCGCCCGGGGGCCCGGCCCAGGACACCGCGCACTCCTGCACCTTGCTGAGCCAGTGCTTCTTCTTCTTCAGCGTCTTCGACATCCCGAACCCCGCTGCACCATGGGGGAGACCCCGCGCGGGCGCCGGGGGCGCCGCTCCGGCCCCCTCTCACCCTGGGGGCCCCGGGCGGCCCGCGCAGCCCGGAGAGGGGGCCTCGCCGCTCCGGCACCCCCCCGACCACAGCCCGCTGGGGGCCGGGCCGTTCCAAGCCCCGAGACGCCCCTCGGACGCCCCGCCCGGCGGCGTTCCCCGGGGCTGGCCGGGCTCCGCGAGGGCCAGCCGGGTTAGGCTGAAGAAAAGAGAAGGGGATTGTCCCCGGGCGGCTCCAGAGGGGTTTCGGGCGGGGTCACAGCCGACCGCTGGCCCCCGGGCTCCGCGCCGGAGCGGCGGGAAAGGCAGAAGCAGGGGGCGGGGAGGTAAAGGGGGAAGAGCCGGAACGGGAAAAATCCGTCGGGGGCGCGCAGAAGCGCGCGTAGACCCGTCGCAGGATCGATCGTGGCCGCTGCGGAGCTGGAGCGCTGAGACCAACGCCTGCCCAAGCTGCCAGGAAACTGCCGCTTTCAAACCCGCCGCAACCTCCTCCTCCTCCCTCTTCCCTTCCCCCCGCCCTCGCCCATCCCTCATCCAGAGCCCCGCCCCCTCCCGCCGCGCGGCGCCCGGCGCGCTGCCGTCACGGGCCAGGCGCTTGGGAACGAGCCCCGCACTCTACTCCCTCGCCGGGGATTGGCCCTCGGCGGGAAGGAGGCGGACCCTTGACGAGAACGAGAACCACCGATTGGTTAGTGGGAGTGGAGGAGGCGGGCACTAGGATGACTGAAGTTTAAAGAGGGTGGAAAAAAGAAGTTTGAAGAGTGAGGGAGGGAGGAGGGGCTGGGGAGAGGGACCGGCTCCAGATCGCAGGGCTGAGAGAGGCCCTCCGTGCGGCGGCTGAGCCAGGAGAAAACTCGGATAGGAAGAGCAACCGAACTCCCCGAAGTGGAGGCGTGGCTGGCAAGCCGGGCAGAGTGGGTGGAGGAGCTTGGAAGCCTGCACCGGGCACAGAGGAAATCGGGTGTACTTTGAAGGGGAGACGACGTGCTGAGTCCCAAGGCAGAGGTGGCGGAGCCTCGTGGTGGCCAGTTACAGCCGACCACTTACAATGAGTAGATGTTTCTCGTTCGTTCATTTCTTCAACAAAAGTTATTGAACGCCCATTGAGGCAAAGACTCCGGAGTCTGGTTGATGGAAGGTAAAATAGAGTCCTGCATACTGCTGTGTGACCTCACGCATATTAGACAACCTCTCTGAGCCACGGCATCCTCGGCTGATAAGTGGAGATAATTATACCCTTCCAAGTTGTGAAGATTACATGAGGTACATATAAAACATCAGTGTAGTGCCTGACAGGGGGTGGGTACTTCTTACCCTTTAGTAGATGATAAGGAGAAGGATGACTTTATCAGACATTGTGCTAGATACTGGGGTTCAGGGATGAAGAAAACGGAGGTCCTGCTTTCTAGGAGGTCACAGCCTAACAGGAGAGACTGACAAGTAAGACTGCTTGAGATGAGGTAGGGTGGGGTGGGGTAGAAGGTGGATTAGGAACCAGCCTAGTAGCTAGCAGACCTGGGCTGGAGTCCTGGAATGCTGCTTACTTGCTGTTTGACCTTGGCCAAATCTCAGTTTCAAGTTTACTCACCTGTAAAGGAGGTGGAGCGTGAACTAACAGTGAATAAAGGACATCTTAGATCCCTTCCAGCACTAATTTTTCACAAACAGTTCTTGAGCTTTCTCTCCTCCCTGACTTGGCTCACACTCTCCCCTGTCTTTGTATTTAAAACAATTCTATCCATCCTCAGCCCAAATGCCATCTCTTCCAGGTCGCCTTCTCTGATACCTTGTCCTCAGGTGGAAAGTGTTTTCTCTGAGCTATGATACTTTCACTTTTGCAGTATGACACTTATTCATGTAGTCTCCTGTCTCCCTTTAATGGTTGGGGAAAGCCCTTTTTTAAACTATGAATAACTCCACAGTATCTCACCACATCTCAGATAGACTGGCCCAAGCTTCAACAGCGGCAGTGATTTTGTTCACACCATTGTATCAGTCAGGGCCTAGGCAGGAAACAAATGGTACTTTACAAAGATGTGGACAGGGTGTGGGAAACCACAAGAGAAGTGTGGAACCCTGGGGCTACAAGCTCCTAGAGCTATAGAAGCAAGGGGAGGGAACAGTTACCAAAACTCATCACAGAAAGGGCAGCCTGACAGGAGCCTGTGACCTTCAGTCAGGGATGCAGTCAGCCTAAGTAATCACCCAAGGACAAAGCTGGAGGATTTATCTCTCACCTCCCTCCTCCATCCTCCTGCTGGTACATCCCAATAACCAAATCCAACCAGGAGCCAGAGGGCAAGAGAGCCTTTTGAAGCAGTCCCTATCAGTCAATCACACAGAGAAAAGGAAGCAGCGCATCTGGAGAGAAAAAGGAAAATACCCAGCACAGACATCATGTGGATTGCTCAGATTTACCCAGATCTGAGGCAAAGCTGGAGTATTTTTTTCTGAACTACTACCTACACTAACAGGTCCCTGGATGAAGTCGTGATAACCTCCACCTCATTTATTTTTGCAGCAGTTCTGGGAAAACATCTTCCCTGCCCAGATTTTATCCATCAGGATACCTTTGGCCACAAGGAACAGAATATCTAACAGTAGCTTAAAGCATGGGGTTATTTATTACATCTTTAACATGAGGTTCAGATGAAAGTAGTCTCGGGGTTAGTTTAGCAGCACAATCATATCATTAAGGACCCAAGCTCTTTTTGTGCCTGCTGTCTAACATCACGTTCATGTTGGCTTTTATCTCCAGGCTTGTCATCTCTAGATTGCAATGTGGCTGCCACAGCTCCAGACATCACATCCTCAGAGGTCATTGTACAAGTAGGAAGGGAGGAAAAGGCACCACTGCTCCCATTTTTATGAAGGAGAAAAATCTTTCCCAGATTGCCCCCCCCGCCATAGAATCTCCCTTATTGGCCAGAAAATGGTCACGTGCCCACTTCAGACCAGTCACTGACAAAAGAAAATGGAATTGCCACAGTTCATTAATTATGAGTCACGCCCAAGCAAAATAGGAGTTCTGTTTCAGAGGAGAAAGAGGGAATAGTTAAGTAGGCACCCAACAGTGTCTGCCACATGCCTCAACCAAGAATAAGTTATATTGACTCTTTTTTTTTAATTTATTTTATTTATGTATTTTTGGCTGCATTGGATCTTCATTGCTGTGCACGGGCTTTCTCTAGTTGTGGTGAGCGAGGGCTACTCTTCATTGCAGTGTGCGGGCTTCTCGTTGCGGTGGCTTCTCATTGCGGTGGCTTCTCTTGTTGCGGAGCACGGGCTCTAGGCACGTGGGCTTCAGTAGTTGTGGCACGTGGGCTCAATAGTTGTGGCTCACAGGCTCTAGAGCGCAGGCTCAGTAGTTGTGGCGCACGGGCTTAGTTGCTCCGCGGCATGTGAGATCTTTCCAGACCAGGGCTTGAACCCATGTTCCCTGCATTGGTAGGCGGATTCTTAACCACTGTGCCACCAGGGAAGCCCGTTATATTAACTCTTAACAGAAAACTGCAGTGATCAGGAGCTTGAGCTCTGGAGTCAGACTGGAAATCTCAGCTGTTCTGCTTACTAGCTCCGTGATCTTGAGTAAACTTTAATCTTACCTAACCTCGGTTTCCTTATCCACAAAATGGATATAATAAGAGTACTCACCTGAGTTGTGAGAACTGAATGGAGCTATTTGAGTCAAGCAAGCACTTAACATGTGGTCATATAAACAAACACTCAAGTGACTTTAGTTTGTGCTAAATACTAATATTTTTGACAAGGCCAAAGGCATTGCTAAATCACCTTTATAACTCCGTAAATATTCAATTCACCCATCTTAGTAAGCTTAGGTTCAGTTTTAAAATAGTCTAGAAATAAGCTGCCCACCCCAGTGAATTAATTCTGGTAGGATACGATTCTGGAAATTACTACATAATTAAAGGAGTCACATTCAAATGTCTCTCTCTAAAATGGCACCTAACCAAATAATCAGATCATATCCATGTTTATCATTGTTTCCCAAACCTAATGGTTGGCTTGATAGTTGTGATTTCCATAGGGGAATATTAATAAGCTAAATAATATGGAACCTGGTTTAACAACAATAAATGATACAGTTGAATATGATGATCTCCAAGGTTTCTTTGGGCTACTTCTATCCATCTAATCTATGGAGATAAAGATAGATGTGTTTCAATATGCAGAACACATGAGTTAGGTCCCAAGATGGCTACAGTGGCTCCAAATAACAATATCCAATGACCAAAAGGAAGGAAGTGTCTCTCCCTTCCTCATTTCGTTTTAGTAGATCAAGGAAACCTTTCCCCAAAGGCCCCAGCAACACTTTCCCTCCAGCTCATTGGCTGGACTTGCCCAAATGCCCTTTCCTAAACTAAAGATGCAAAGGGTAATGAAATACTTTTATCCAGTTTGCCCCTCTAGTGCTCAGAGGGGGATCCAGTGTCTTGTAAGCTGTATGGCTGCACAATATCTGAACACAGTTTGGCGGGGAGGAGGTCTTTTAGCAGATATGAAGGGGAGAGATTGCTCGATTTGCTTCTAATTTACATACACTCACACACACATACACTGTTTGACAAGGTGGAAAGTTTGTTTTGTTTTATAATATTGCTGAGTGTTCCTAATGAGAGTTAGGTATACCCTGTAAGTGGAAAACTTCAGAATGGCAAGTATAAATTCCCAAATTTTCTCAGATGACCCACACTTAGTTACTCCTTTGTATAAGCAGAGATGCATCATATTGAAGTTTGTGTGCTGACAGCTCCAGGGAAATCACTCACATCAGAGTCTCTGTGAATAGTGCCCCTGGAGTCGTGTGTGGCACTGTGCCAAAGCGAGGCAAGTGTAGGGAGAAATTTGTATTTATTTTTATATTCTCACTATTTCTTTCATGGAAACCTGAATCTCTAGTAACAGTCAATCAAATCATCATATTTAAGGATGAAGTCTTTCTTAAGTATTAAGGTGGCAGAGGGTAGGGGAGAAGTGGAGTGGAAAGATAAAACAAATATTTGCCTCCTATACAGAATACAGGAACATTTATCCTGTTCTTATTCCCACAGATGATAATAAAATCATCTTGAATTTTAAAAATTCTGATCCACAAAATCTTTCACTGCCTTAGAAGATGTTCATACTGACCTGTATTGTGGAAATTATATATGTAATGCAGCCTAACATTAATAGCCTAACTGAATTCGGGATTAATTATCCTACTGTATCTTTACATTCTATTAGCATTTTTATTTGCCTAGGCCTATGGGCTAATTTGTACACTAATGCTAAAATATGCTCACTTATGAAAGCAAATACATGGAAAATTTTATTTCAGTTAGACAAACTAATTTATTGTTAAAATCTGTATCACTATGTTTCATACATAAATGTGCATTTTTGCCCATAGGTGCACTTACCTGCAAATGACCAGATTCACAGAACAACAGGAACATTCAGAACAAGTGCAGTGCCAACATGCTTTGAAAGGGGGGTTAGTTAAGCAGTCAAGTGTCAAGTTTGCCAGACAGAGCAGGACAAAGAGAACATTGAATGAAACAGAAAATACCAAAGTAAACCATCTTTTATATTTCAGCTTAAATACAACCTCCTGCTCAAGACCAGCCTTGAATTCCCACAGCTGGGTGTCATTTGGATGTCATCTCATCCTTCTCCAAAACCAATAGCATGTTGTTGCTATGTGTTTTCCAGTAGACCTCAAGATCCTTGAGGGCAGGGTCCCTTTCTGATTCATTTGTGTAACCCCCATCGGGCTGGGCCCTTTATCTTTAGTGACCACTCATTCATTCATTCGTTCATTCATTCAAGTACCTGTTATGCGCAGGCATTGTTTTAGGTGCTGGTTTACAGCAATGAACAGACGTACAAGGTCCCTCCTTTCATGGGGAAGAAGACAGTGTAGGGGAGGAAAAAGTTTTCCTCAACCCTCTTAGGGTCCCTGGCTGGATCTGAAAATTAAACTGGCAAAGACAGATTAATAGGAGAAAAATATAGAGGACTTCCCTAGTGGTCCAGTGGTTACAACTTCACCTTCCAATGCAGGGGGTGCGGGTTCAATCCCTGGTCGGGGAGCTAAGATCCCACGTGCCTCGTGGCCAAAAAACCAAAACATAAAACAGAAGCAATATTGTAACAAATTCAATAAAGACTTTAAAAATGGTCCACATCTAAAAAAATCTTTTAAAAAAAATAGGAGAAAAGTATACAAATTTATGTAATATGAGTTTTGTAATATATGGAAATGAAGACCAGAAGAAATGGTAAACCTGAGCGTTTTTATGCTATTGATGAACAGTGGGAAGTCGTGGGAAAATATGATAGGGCAAAGAGGATGAGCTAAGTGTAGTAAACTGGGGGAATTTAGCAAGGCCTGTCTGCTCAGATTCTTTCCCATTATCTGTCCATCTTGGATATGAGGATGTTTCTTTGCTGCAGGCATAGGGAGGGCACCTCGCACCTGAGGGTCAGATGAGCTGTTTCAAGGATGAAGGCCAGGGGGACAGAGAGAACTTCCTGCTTCTGCCGGTTTCTTCAAACTCCTTCAGCTTAAAATATTCAATATGCCAAATTGCCATATTTTGGGGTATTCTGTCCTGAACCGCTCCAAACAAGATATACAGATTGCCAACAAATAAATGAAAAGATGCTCAACATCACTAATCATTAAAGAAATGCAAATCAAAACTACAATGAGGTATCACCTCACACAGGTCAGAATGGCCATCATCCAAAAATCTACAAACAATAAGTGCTGGAGAGGGTGTGGAGAAAAGGGAACCCTCCTGCACTGTTGGTGGGAATGTAAATTGATACAGCCACTCTGGAGAACACCTTAAAGAACTAAAAATAGAATTACCATATGACCCAGCAATCCCAATACTGGGCATATACCCTGAGAAAACCATAATTCAAAAAGAGTCATGTACCACAATGTTCATTGCAGCTCTATTTACAATAGCCAGGACATGGAAGCAACCTAAGTGTCCATCAACAGATGAATGGATAAAGAAGATGTGGCACATATATGCAATGGAATATTACTCAGCCATAAAAAGAAATGAAATTGAGTTATTTGTAGTGAGGTAGATGGACCTAGAGACTGTCATACAGAGTGAAGTAAGTCAGAAAGAGAAAAACAAATACTGTAAGCTAACACATATATATGGAATCTAAAAAAAAAAAAAGGTTCTGAAGAACCTAGGGGCAGGACAGGAATAAAGACACAGATGTAGGGAATGGACTTGAGGACTCGGGGAGTGGGAAGGGTAAGCTGGGATGAAGTGAGAGAGTGGCATGGACATATATACACTACCAAATGTAAAATAGATAGCTAGTGGGAAGCAGCCACATAGCACAGGGAGGTCAGCTCAGTGCTTTGTGTCCACCTAGAGGGGTGGGATAGGGAGGGTGGGAGGGAGACGCAAGAGGGAGGAGATATGAGGATATATGTATATGTATAGCTGATTCACTTTGTTATAAAGCAGAAACTAACACACCATTGTAAAGCAATTATACTCCAATAAAGTTGTAAAAAAAAATAATAACAATACATACGTAAGCTTCAAAAAGAAAAAGCAGTAAACCCAAAACAAGTAAATGATCAAGATAGTTTCCCATAGTAATAGTACTATAATAGAAGATGAAATAGAATGAAGTGATGGGTGATTAGGAAAGGACACAGGCTTCATTAGATAGAGGTCACAGGGAAGGTCTGGCTGAGAAGGTGACAATTTTGCCGAGACCTGAATAACAAGTAAGAGGGAACCAAGTGAGATCCAAGAATCCCAGGCCAACATGAGACCTTGGATAGACCTGTGTCTGAATTTGAAGAACAGAGGAGTGCTAACGTGGCTTGAGTCTGGCTGTGCAGGGGAGAGCGGTAGGAAAAGAATTCAGAGAGGAAGGCCGGGGGCCAGGTTACATACAGCTTTTCAGGCCAAGGCAAGGAATTTGAATTTTATTCAGAGCATAATGAGTTGTAAGGCGAGAAGTAGCAAAATCTGATTTACATTTTAGACTGATGGTTCTGATTGCTACACAGAGAAGGATGGAGGTGACAGCAGAAGCAGGGAAGCCAGAGAGAAACCTGGCACAGGAGCCCCATGAGAGATGACGGTGGCATGTACCAGGGTAGAAACAATGAAGATGAAAATCTGTTGAATGCACTGTGGAAATCAGAAATTATAGTTTTAATTTCCTAAACTGATCTCAGTTAAAGAAATATATTACAATTGTATTTAATAAGAAGCTTTGTGGAATGTAATTGCTTTGTTGAAATGTCCCTTCACAGTAAGATAAGTAGGAAGTTCGAAAATAAAAAGTGGGGGAAATTCTTAACTAAGTTTAAATTTATACAGGTTCTTTTATTATGTTTATTGAGCAGAGCATCCAGAGAGATGGAATGTTAATTTCAAGGTTTTTGTTTAATCTCTTAGGAAGGTAACATCCTCTCACAGCATATGATGCTTATGAAACAACATATATTGTTTTTTTCATCTACAGGGTGTGTTGTTATAAGAAGTGGAATTTGTTTCTTAACTTATACAGGAACTCACAAACTTGGTTTTAAAAGAGCTCTCCCATCATGTAAAATCTTTTAGGTTCTTTGACTAGTTAGAAAACTTCAGGCCCTTGAGTCTTGTTTTCTCATTGCAGACCGAAAGCAAATAAACAGTGCCTTCAGTGGATTCCAATACAAAGCACGATGTGAAGTTCCCTTTCTTCAACAGAAGGAAAATTCTCATTTACTTGGCTAAGCTTAGGTGAAGCGTTTCCAAACACACAGTCCCAAATTTCACAGTAAAAATGATTGGAAACACACTGCATGAGCTTAAAATAAACACACCCCGTTCAAAAACCAGGTACTGTGGCCTTATACTTAACAAAAATATCCAAATGAAATCTACATTTTCCTTTATTCAAAAATGGAGAGTAACCTTGTTGGATCTGGGGTGAAGGAGGGAAGGACTGAGTTTCAGTCCAGAAACAGGGCAACATGCTAAATAGTATGGGTTCTGATGAAGTGCTTCTGTGCTTAGAACCTAAAGTTAATCTTGGCACATTTAAATATGTAATAACTATCTGTTAAGAGAGTATATCTGAAAAGTTCTTATCACAAGAAAAAAGTTTGTAACTGTGTGGTGATGGATGTTAATTAGACTTATTGTGGTGATCATTTTGCAACATATACATACGTATATTAAATTACGAGGTACACTTGAAACTAATATAATGTTATATGTCAGTTATATAATAAATAAATAAACAACTGTCCATTCACAGTTTGATGGGCACAAAGGACAAACAGAGCAACTGGTTATATGAACAGCAGACCTTCAGAAGCACTAATACAAACAATACTTGGTTAATGTTCAAGGTTACATTTTCAGCCTTGGTGTGTTGGAGAATGTTAACAGATTGAAATTTTCACCTTGCAAAGTGCTATAGACTGAACTGTGTGTCCCCACCCCACCAAATTCATATGCTGAATCCTTAACCCCCAATGTGACTATATTTGGTGATAGGACCTTTAAGGAGGTAATTAAGGTTAAATGAGGTCATAAGGATGAGGCTCTAATTCAGTAGGATTGGTGGCCTCTTGAGAAGAAGAAGAGAGATTTCCCTCCCACTTGACTCCACTTTAACTACACTAGCCTTCTTGCAATTCTTTCAACATGCCAGGAATGCTCCTTCCTCAGCTCTCCCTCTGCCTAGAGTGCTCTTCTCCCAGGTAGTTTCATGACCACTCCCTCCCTCACCTCCATTTGACATTGGATCAAATGCCACTTAAGCATGGACTTTACTTGACCTTCCTATCTAAAAATGCAACATCCCCTCAACTATTAAACATCCATTCCCTACTCTCTCTTTTCTTGTCTTTGTTCACAGCATTTATAGCTTTCTGATACACAATATACTTATTATGTCTCTTATTTTTGTCTCCCTCTACCCTAGTGTGTAAGTTCCATGAGGGCAGGGATCTTTGTTTTCTTCACTGATTTATTCCCAGTGCCTAGAATAGCACCTAGCTTGTAGTTGGGACTCGAAAAATACTTGTTTGCTCAAGTGCTTTCCCATCAAAGTACTTCCAGATATATTAACTATGCTAGGTAATTTAATCTTCATAATAATTTTAAAATAATTCGATCTTTGTAATAATCCTATGCAGTAGCTGTCATTCATATTCCTATTTACTAGTGGGTCAGAGAGGTTACTGCAGTCATCCACAGGTCTCTCAACATTAAGTGTCAGTCAAAACAAACTCAGATATTTTAACTCCACATCTAGTCTCCTTTCCTATACCATGGTGGTCATTCTAAGACATTTTCACAGTGGAACAAAATGTCAAAATACTCAAATTAAGAAATAGTGGTTTCTATTACAACTGCATCCAAATGGTTAAAATGAAAAGAACTGAACTTATTCAGTGTTAGCAAAAAATGTAGATGTAAAAGTCTTATACACTGCTAATGAGAATGTAAATTGGTCCAACCACTTTAGTAAACTGGCAGGTTCTACTAAAGTTAGCAAATGTATACCCTGGGATCCATCAATTCTACTCCTGGGTGTACCCAAAAGAAATGAGTACTTGTGTTCTCCAAAAGATCTATACAAAAATTATTCATAATAGCCTCAAACTGGAAACAATCCAAATGTCCATTAAGATTAGAATGGCTACATAAATCTTGGTACATTCTTAGAATACTATACAGCAATGGGGGAAAAATCCTAACACAACAAAATGGATGAATGTCACTGGCATAATTTTAAGCAAAAGCAGCCATACACAAAATTACATACTATATGATTCCATTGATCTGAATTTCAAGAATGGGTATAACTAATACATGGTGATTAAGTTCAGAATAATGATTACCTTTGAGGGAATATTAGCTGAAAGGGGCCACAAAGGACTTTCTAGGGTCTGGGTAATGTTCTATATCTTGATCTGGGTAGTGCTTTAGAGGGTATAAACATATGCAGAAATTAATCTAGCTGTGCACTTAAGATTATACACTTTATTGCAAATGATGCAATCGACAAGGGTGTAATTTCCAAAATATACAAACAGCTTGTGCAACTCAACAATAAAAAAAACAAACAACCCAATCAAAAAATGACAGAAGAACTAAATAGACATTTCTTCAAAGAAGACATACAGATGGCCAACAGGCACATGAAAAGATGCTTAACATTCACTAATTATTACAGAAATGCAAATCAAAATTACTATGAGGTACCACCTCACACCAGTCAGAATGGCCATCATTAAGAAGTCTACAAATAACAAATGCTGGAGAGGGTGTGGAGAAAAGGGAAGCCTCCTACACTGTTGGTGGGAATGTAAGTTGGTACAGCCACTGTGGAAAACAGTAGGAGATTCCTTAAAAAACAAAAACTAGAGTTACCATATGATCCTGCAATCCCACTCCTGGGCATGTATCTGGAGAAAACGCTAATTCCAAAAGATACATGCACCCCAATGTTCATGGCAGCACTATTTACAATAGCCAAGACATGGAAGCAACCTAAATGCCCATCAACATATGAAAGGATAAAGAAATTGTGGTATATATACACAATGGAATATTACTCGGTCGTAAAAAAGAATGAAATAATGCCATTTGCAGCAACATGGATGGACCTAGAGATTATCATACTAAGTAAAGTACAATAAGTCAGACAGAGAAAGGCAAATATGATATGATATCACTTCTATGTGGAATCTAAAAAATAATACAAATGAACTTATTTACAAAACAGAGACAGACTCAGTCATAGAAAACAAACTTATGGTTACCAAAGGGGAACGGGAAGGGGAGGGAGTTTGGGATTAGCAGATACAAACAACTATATAAAAAATAAATATACAACAAGTTCCTACTATATAGCACTGGGAACTATATTCAATATCTTGTAATAAACTACAATGGAAAAGAATCTATGTGTACATATATATGTATAACTGAACCACTTTGCTGTACACCAGAAACTAACACAACATTGCAAATCAACTACACTTCAATTTAAAAAATTTGACTACAAAAATTTTAAATGTGTGCATGACAAAACAATTACCATAAACAAAGTTTAAAAACAAATTACAGCCTTGGGACAAATATCTATACTATTTGTTGACAAAGGCAGATTTCCTTCTTATACAGAAAGTTCTTATAAATTAATAAGCAAGCAAGGCAAAACAAATAGTCCAGTGGAAAGAGGCTAAGTTAGATTATAGAAAAATAATAATAAACTGACTTTAAACATATGAAAAAGTGTCAATTTTCAAAAAACAATAAAATTCCATTTTTCTCCTAAAAAATTGGCAAAGATCAAAAGTTTGATAATATATTATGTTGTGGAGATACGACTATAAATTAGAATACTCTTTTGGTGGGTAATATGCCAGCATCAGAATTCTTTAAATTTCAATGCAGTTCCATTACTAGGAATTTTCAAAGACTTATGTACTAGCAAGTACCTTGTAAGCATTGTATGCCATAGAAAATGTCTGGAATAGAGGCTGGTTCAATGAATTGTGAAATATACATTCAACAGAATATTGTGCAGAATAAGGTAGAACTTCATCTGCCGATGTGGAAAGATCCCTAAAATACATTTTTAAAGATACAGATGTGCTTGCTCCTATTTGGATTAAAAAGGGGAGGGGGATGATGGATATTTGCATACACCCTATAGGCCTGTGTCCTCTGGAGGACACAGAGGAAACTAATGGCTGTGGTTGTCTCTAGGCAGTAAGACTGGGAGGCTGAAAGGGAGAAATGCTTTTCATTAAATACCATTTTGCACTGTGAATTATTATTATTTTTACAAAGTATATGTATTACTTGAAAAAAAGAGATGAAAAAGAGAAGTACTATGTTTAAAGAAGAGGACAAGGGCTTCCCTGATGGCGCAGTGGTTAAGAATCCACCTGCCAATGCAGGGGACACAGGTTCGAGCCCTGGTCCAGGAAGATCCCACGTACCGCGGAGCAACTAAGCCCGTGCACCACAACTACTGAGCCTGTGCACTCTAGGGACCGTGCTCTGCAGCAAGAGAAGCCACCGCAATGAGAAGCCCGCACACGGCAACCAAGAGTAGCCCCACTCGCCACAACTAGAGAAAGCCCACACACAGCAATGAAGACCCAATGCAGCCAAATATAAATAAATAAATAAATTTTAAAAAATAAATAAATAAAGAAGAGGAGGAAGTGAAGTGAAAAAGAGAGGGCATGGGGGGAGGGGAAGGAAGTAGTTGAAGACAAACAAAAATAATCAAGACCTGTACTTCTGCATGTCCCACATGGCCTAGCCCAGAGTCTGAAATAGAGGACGCTGAGTAAATAAAACTCCCAAATCTACTCTACCAATCCTGAGTCTCATCCAAGCACCAGTTTGATATTTTCAGCTCAGATTAACCTTTTAAAACCAGACTACCTGGGCCAAGAGATAATTGGGCCAGGGAATTTTCTGGTTCTTGGAGGTAGTCTATTCTGGTAAGAAATTAAACTTTACCCATTGCTTACTGTCTTTAGCTGAGATCAGGGTAAATCAACATTGGTGAAAAAAACACTATTGCACCAAAGCAGCATGTTACAAATCTGAAACTAAAGATAGACATATTAGAAGTCACTAGGACAATTCAACAACTCTGTGTGTGCCAATTTTTGTGCTTCTAATGATTTTAAATTTTAAAAAAATGAATAGCTTTACTTTCTGTTTAATTACATTTTAATTAAAAGCTGAAATTGAAAAAAAGAAGTTACTAGGACAAGACCTACTAGCAGAAATGTCATCAGTGTTAGTTTTGGAAGAGATTTGCGGCTCAGCTGATTTCTAGATTTGGCGTGGCTTGCAGACAGCATTCTAGCCCATGTTTATCTTGATCTAGTGGGTTAATCTGTACCAAAAGGAAGTTATTTTAAAGTGAATTTTAGCAAAGTTTTACAGAATATTAATAGAGCAATAGCCAATGTAAATAGGCAGTAAAACTTGGGAAATTCTCAGGAATTTACTTTTTAATGTATTAGTGTCAAATTGGCTGGTTTTATTGAAATAAGTCAGACAGAGAAAGACAAATACTATATGATCTCATTTATATGTGGAATCTTAAAAAAAAAACAAACAAAAAAACTTGAACTCATAGAAACAGAGAGCAGATTGGTGGTTACCAGAGGTGGGGTGGCAGGGGGTTGGTCAGGGAAATGGATGAAGGTGGTCAAAGGTATAAACTTCCACTTATAAGATAACTAAGTTCTGGGCATATAATGTACAGTATAGTTAATGATAGTATTACGTATCTGAAAGTTGCTAAGAGAGTAGATCTTAAGAGTTTTCATCACAAGAAAAAAAATTCGTTAACTATGTGAGGTGATAGATGTTAATTAAACTTATTGTGGTGATCATGTCACAATATATGCATATATCAATCGTTATGTTGTACACCTTAAACTAATACAATGTTATATGTCAATTATCTTGATAAAACTGGAAAAAAAAATTTTCTTTAAATTAACTTTTTGCTTAAGCTCATTTGGATAGATCTTTTTGTTACAACCAAAACAGTTTTACAGTCTTAACTGAGGTAACAATGATCATGTAAAATTCACCTGAGTAAGAGAGAAAACTGGATTAATTATATGTGTATATATATATCTGTGTATATACATATATATATGAATGATTTTTTTTTAGAGCAAGATTTAAGAAACAAATAAAAACTCAGAAACTCAGAATCTACTGGACATGTCAACTTGTCTCACATACTTGCCACAATTAATTGTCTAGAAAAAAGAGTAAAGACACTAGGCTCTGGGTATTCTAAAAAATCCAACTAATTGCTTGGAATATCCCAAGTCTGAGAGATTTAACTCAATCCCTTAATCTCTACAGTAATGATGCACTACACGGAGAACAGTTGTTCTGAGTAGTGACCATGAGACAACAGAAAGCCATAGTTATCTGAGAGGATAATATGTAGACTCACAGAATCATACACTTGGAAGAGTTAAAAAATCACCTACTACCTACTAATGCAGGGAGATGGACTTGTGCCATTTTCAACAACATAAATTGAAATATATATTTTAGATTAATCATTAAGTAATTGAAAAATTAAATATAAAAAAACAAGAGTTTTCCAATCCCTCTAGTGACTAAGACCCTGCAAGGGAATTTTACCATGGTGGGCTTGCTTAGTTAGATATTGGGGAACACAGAAGTTTAACAAACAACCCCTCTTTTTCTCCATCCTGTAATTCATATGAAGGGACAAATATTCTATTTTTCAAAGTAATCTTTGAGGAATGGCATACATTTTGATTCAAAGTATTAGGCAGCATGTGCAGTAAAAAATGGAAGAAACGTAGAATTAGTAGATTTTTATTTGGATCCTAGTCTTGTTCGTCCATAAATGTGCGAGCTAAAACTAAAACTCAAAAAAAGCTGATTTTTAGAGATTTGGTAAAAATAAACAAGACGACTATATTCATCTATCATGAATAAGAATCTTTCCAGTTATATAAAAAAAAAATCTGCTCAAAATAATTGACATACAAGAACTGCTGAAGTTTAGAAACAACATTGGAGTTATATTTTTTCGGACCAAAACTATAACCTCTCAAAGCTGCAGAAGTGCAGTGAATGCAGCATAGCTGAACAAGGGACAAGCTTATTCCTGGGACCAAAATTCCCAATTCTGAAAGAGTGGGATGCCTAGGACCTTTGGGGAACCTCACACTCGCTGTACTCAGCAAAACAGGCATGTTATTGCTTCTTCCAACACCACCAGCAGAAACAAATATTGCAGAAGCTTTGTGACTTGTGGAGGCAGATTCTCACCTTTTTTTTAGTTTTCAAGCCACCCCTTACAGGCTGAGATGCATTCTCTTGATTTCTTTTCATGGATCTCGGCTCAATGCTTACGTGACAGCTTGGCCTTTTCACAAAAATTAGGCTCTGTGCTGGGACAAGTTGCTAGTTGTATCAAGAGTCTTAAACTTTGAAATCCCCAAATATATTATTTTAAAGGTCTTGAGTGCTTGTTCAGATGATAAATTATACAGAAACCAATATGAATTCAAATGTAGGAGATCCAGAGTGGCTAGAGCATAGGAGGGGTTTATGGAGACAAGGTAGTAGAAAGAATTCTGGAAAGAATGCTGGAAGACCTTGAATGTCAAGGAGCCCAGACTGTACTTGGTAATCGTGGAAAGTCCTAATGGATTAGAAAGCAGGGTAATAGTATAATCAAAGTGGTGCTTTTAGGCCATAGATGATATGAGAAATTGAAGATGAAATTAGTTTTTTAAAATTTGCATATGTAGTGAAGAATATCAAGAAAGCATCACAACAAATTATTAGTAGTAGTTCAGTAATTATCTGAGCGATAGAATTATCAATGCTTTTTATTTTATCCATCTGTGTTACTTAATTTTATTGATAATGCAAATGTGTTGCTTTGCATTAAAGAAGGCCAAATTATGTAAATGTTTATTTTATAATGAAAAAATTCAAATACAAGAAAGAATATTAAAATGAACCCCACATACACGTCACCCAGATTAAACAATGATCAAGATTTTGCCATATTTGCTCCCTCTCTCCCTTTTTCCTTCCTTTCCTTTCATTCCTTTACCAGTATCTTACCCCTGCTGGTTCATGTGTCTTCCTGACCTGACCCATTAGTTCTTGATAGCTTCCTTGATTTCCAGTACAAGAAGATGTCCCAGACTCCTCTTAATTTCCTGCCACAGGCCTGAAATCAGCCTGTCTTTCAAGGTGCTCTGTTTCCTTTCAGCGGGTGAAAAATTATTTTAAGAAATAAAGGTATAAGCTAACAGCCAATTTTATACAGAGGCGATTCCTGGACCACTGTGAGGGCTACCATCCTGAGACTTGTAGAGGAAATACTAAAAATAGCATTAAGTAAATGAGACTAGGTAAGCGTTCTAAACATGAATCTGCTTTTTAAAACAAAACAGACCTGTCAGCATTTAAAACTTGCGCCAGTAGGTAACCCTTCTCCTGAGTATCCTTCTTCAGTTTAGGAGATATTCAGGTTCTTTGTGATCTTTTAAGTAAAAATTTTCAACCAGCTCTTACTGGACAGAATTTAGCGTCTTTTACAATAGCACCCTCATTTCATTTTCATGCATCTTAGCAAGATGTTAAGTAATAAATACCACCTTTTCCTTTCTGCTTGAGGGAAGTTTTCATCCTCTAGTCTAAGCCTAAACAAAGTACCATTGCTCCATTCACACCATGGGAACCAAGAATTTTGTTTAACCTTTAAAGCAGTGATTCTTAATTTTTTCCTGCCCACCACAAGTGAGGAATACTGAACGTGTGTGTGTTTAAATATAGCTAAAGCATAAGAAGTGTTTACCATGCGTGCAAGCACTATTCTCAGTCCTTACGTGCATTAACTCTTTCAGTCCTGGCAACAACCCTATGAAGTAGGTTTTTAAATTGAATTATAGTTGATTGATTCATTTTTGTAGATAAAGACACTAAAGAATAAAGGGGAAAAAGTAAGGAGCCCAAGACCATTCAGCTATGATGTGATGGAGCCAGAATTTGAATTCAGGCAATCTGGCAACAAACTCACTCAGGGATTTTTTTCCTCCCTCAACAAATAGAAAACTCCCAAATCTCAAAACCACCCCTGGAAAGAAATTACTCTGTTTAAGAGTGAAGTACCAGAGCCCTTCACTTTATAAGCAAGAAAACAAGGTGCCCACTATCACCATTGTATTGTTCTGGCTAACCCAATAATAACGTGTTCAGTTGACAACTGTATTGTTGTTACTCAGGAAAGAACTAAACATGTGTTTATTGAACTTTTTCTACCATTAGACAGGCACTTTTCTCATTGTATTATGCAAGTTCCACGTAGGCAAGGACAATTTCTTCATCTTTGTATCTCAAACACCATTCCTGGAACATAGGAGGGAAATAATATATAAAATAAATAATTTTTGAATGAATTAAAGTTGATAAACAGCTCTGGATTTTTTCTTAAATGCATATTGCACCATGACACCTATGTATAGGTGACCATATTTTGTCTAAATCCGGACACTTTTGAAAGTGAAAGAAGATACTAGCATTAATTATACCAGAACAATAACAACAAAAGCAAAGCCTTCTTATTTGAGCAGTTTTGCTGCATAAATCAGCACAACTAATCAAATCAACTGAGTCCCAAGGCAGGGTAACTTATGAACATTTAGTTCATAAATGAAGAATAGAGGCTATTTTACAGTACAAATTTGTCAGACAGACCTATAGTTCTTTCCTCTGTACCTGTTTTTATGACCCATTAGTGAAAACTTGTCCTGTCATCTTTTAAGTCCTTTATTTATGCTGCTGTTCTATTCCAAACAACATAAGTATCGCAGATATCTGCTTATACACTTAGTCTTTGTTCTTAGTTGAAGTTTAAAAATAAACTATGAATTCAATGTATTTTCATAGTCAAACTCTAGGAGCATTTACATATAATTCTTATTTTTAAGGTTAAACTTTGGGTTTGCCCATATATGTTAGGGGTGGCAAAACTTGATAGGCAATTCAGAGAGGTATTTATTCTTTCTAGTAGAAAAAAAAAAGTGTTCATCTTTCAGTCTTTTTCTCTGTGACCAGAAAAATCAGTATTTATGATTTCTATGAACTTTTCTTGTATTCCAGCGTTCGGGGGATAGCAGTGGTGGTGAAAATCTGGTTGTCTATATTCTTATAAATGATTTAGCTTTTCTGTTTTGTCAACTCAGCTGTTTAAGTCTCCTATGAGCTACAGCAAGGATATAATATCATTTGCAGTGTTATCTGCAAACATAAAAGGCAATGTCGGTATATGGCTCATAGACACCACTTACATTGTATTGTAGACAAGGAAGCAGGAAACATAATCATAGTAGTTAGATTTAAATGGTTTGCCTATTGTTCCATAGAACACTTGTTTTCATTTACCCCTCCAAGTCTCTGCAATTCAACTCAGCTACTGTGAAGCAGAAAATATTATCAGTTAGAACCACAGTGTGTTAGTCCTGAATCTCAGGGCTTCAATACCCTGGTGTGTTATGATACCCAAAGCTATACCCTGTTTCCCGCCCCAGCACACATATGACAGCAGGACTAGATGTGTTCAGAGGCTAGATGTGTACTGAAAATTAATAGAGAGCAAAATCAAAAAGGTGAAAAGTTAAGAAACAAAATTTCTTAGAAGGTAAAAATCTGGAAAGCCAGAACAATAGGAATAAAAAATTGATACATGACCCACAACTCTTGCCCCTTTTAGTACAGTAAGACTAGACCTTAAATGGGCAAAATTGGGAGTCACTAACAGGTCAATTAGTCCCTCACATCAAACTCAGTATCTAAACTTGAACTGATTTTCTCCTTTCTCCCACCCAACTCCAGCTTCTTGGTCAATGGCAAGATTGCTGGAAAGGCTAGACACTGAAGTCATTTTAAATGAAGTCCAAGCCTCTTTCATCTGCATAGCAATCCATTGACAAGTTCTGTGGATGGTTTGTTGCTTTGAAATATTTATTGTATCTAATGTTCATTTCTTATTTCCATTGCCTCACTCTAGTCCAGCCTTCACTGATTCATCTGTGGACCATTAGAACAGCTTTCCAGCTGGTCCCTCTAGTAGCACGTGATCCTCCACTTCCAATCCATCCCACATACTTTGTAAGTGGCAATCTTCCCAAAACACCACTTTCATTTTCCTCTCTAGGGAGGCTCAGCAGCTCCATCACTTCAAGGCTCTCCAAAATACAGATTCCTTTCATCCTTCTCAATCTTATTCCTTTGGTTCTGAATATTTATTCTCTGATTCTCTGATCCAGTCAAGTTCTTCTCTACACAAGCCCACAAACTACAATCTCTCCTGGCTGTTCCTTAGTCCCCTTGCCTGGCATGCCTTTATTTTCCTCTGCCATCAAAATTCAGCAAGTTCAAGACCTAGCTCCAACCCTTTCTGTCTCTGAAGTATACTGTTTGACCAACATTTGACTCCTTTTGTCCACAAGCAAAGCACTGTTCTGTCACTGTGGGTGGTTCATTCAACCTTGAACAGGGAATGCAGAGAGAAGGTCATAGTGCTTAAGGGCGGGCTCCCAAGTCAGATGTCCCCTTTTTAAAAATGTGACCTTGGGTGAGTTACTTAACCTCTCTCAGCCCCAGTTTATTAATCTGTAAAATGGGGATAATAATAGGATCCACCTTATGGAGGTGTTGAGAGATTAAATGAGACAATCCAAATGAAGTGGTCAGCACTGGGCTTAATATGGCCAGTGCCTGATAAACGTTAGATGTTATTACTATTCGTGAGACATTTGCTGGGTCCAGGCTCAAGGGCCCTGCCTCCAGGTGTTCACAATCCAGTGGAAGAGAAAAACTCACTGTACGTGTGTACATGTGTGTACACATAGGGCAGAAGAGTGGAGTTGGGGATGACACTGAAGGATAGAGGCAGCATTAACCAAGGTAACTAAGGGATACAGGAGAGAAGTAAGGTTAACGAAGGAGAGACTATGTGGTTGCCTTGGGAAATGTTGAGTTTGACATCAGTGGAGCCATGTTTTGGTTTGCCCCTCCAGATCTGCTTTTCATCCTCCCCTACTCTGCCCTGGGCTCTAGGGGTACTGATCTGAGGGACTACATCCATAGCCTGCCATGCCCTCTGGCTTTTGTTGGAGTGTGGCCAGTGGGGAGCCAAGCAGGAGATAGGAAGGAGGGAGAAGAGTGAGGTCTGGGTATTTACTTCTCTAGTTTTTTTCCAGTGAGGCCACTTTGAGCTGCCTGCATCCCGTGGTAGAAGATCACTATTCTCTCAAGGCAGTCTGCTCTCCACAACTCTCTCTCCTTCTAGGTTCTAGTAACTTTTCCCTCTCCTCACCCCTTGGGACTTAGGGCTGGTGAAAGCCCAGCTTTCACTAGCCCCCTACGGTTCCTCTACCCCCAAACCTTTGTAAATAGTCTCTTGATAAATAAACCCTCCAATTTGCATGTGCCATCTGTTTCTTGTTGAGACCTTAAGTGATACACCATATTGATCTGGCTATTGTGATTTCAGGTCTAGAATTTGGGAGAGGTTTTTAAAGTTTAAGCTGGGGGAGGGAACAAGATTGCTGACTGAGGGGAGTAGACGAGGAAAAGAACATCAGAGGCAGAACCTGGGGTGAATACTCCAGGCAGTGAGAGAAAGAACGCAACAGCTTCAAGTGTGAAAGTAATAGTAACTCCTTTTTCTTATGACCCTGATGATCCTCAACAACGCCTTTCCAGAAGGATGTAGAAATGCAATAATCCTATTGACAGGGCAGTCATTTTAAAACATCATCAGGGTGCCTGACAGCTTGGACTTGCAAACAGAGTCTGAGTTCATTATGCATACCTATTTGCATAGGAACTTCAACTTTCAAATTTTTTTAATTTTATTTTTTAACAGGTAAGGTAGTCATATGATTCAAAAATGAAAAAGTAAAAATAAAAATAAAGAAGGTACAATATGGAAAGTCTCTTTCCTGCCTGTCCCACTTCACCTTGTTTCTTGTCCCCTGCTTTCTCCAGTATCATTTTTTATTAGTTGCTTATACCTTCTTCCCATCTTTCTTAATGTAAATACAAGCTAATATAACTATACAGTATATTCCTATTTTTCCTTTCTTACACAAAAGGTATTATACTAGATGTACTATACCTTGTTTTTTCACTTAGTATATCCTAGAGATATAGGATATCTGTAAGCTCTCCTCTGGAGTGCTTCTTCATGTTTTTTTCATAACTGCGTAGAATTCCATGGAGTGGAAGTACCATCATTTATTTACCGAGATGTAGAGGAGCTTTGATGAGTGCTGCCTACAACCACGAGTCCCAAGTCCCTCATTACAACTCTGAAACTTTCCCCCTCCCCACAAACATCCAGTGTCCCATTACTACCATCTTCTCTTCAGGACTCTGTCTCCCTCTCAGTAGAGAAAACTGAGGTTTTCAGAAGAAGTTTCCTCAATTTCCTGTTATCAAATTTTAAAACCCACCTACGTCTGCATTGACCCTCTTCTCCCCTCAGACTGCAATAGAGGAGACTTGTCACCTCCTGTTTTTAGTTCTTTGTTTTTTGTTTTTAATTAATTAATTAATTTATTTATTTATTTTTGGCTGTGTTGGGTCTTCGTTTCTGTGCGAGGGCTTTCTCTAGTTGCGGCAAGTGGGGGCCACTCTTCATCGCGTCACCTCCTGTTTAATGCCAATCCTTTTATCTCTGATTACGATCCCATCCATCTCCTTCCAGTCTTCTCAGGACCTTCCACTACAGTTGACCCTAGTTCCTCTCTTGTATATTAACCTTCTCCCTGGCAATGGCATCATATAAAAATACAACAACCCCCTGACCCTTTTCCGTCTCCAGCTACTGCCCTGCCCCTCTGTTCTTGAGCCAGACTTCCTGGGAGAGCTGTCCACAGTCAAGGTTTCAATTTCCCTGCTTGTTAAACACTCCTCAATCCATCTCAGCCCAGTTCCACCCCCATCAACCCGCCTAGGCTTTTCAATGGCCCTCAGGTCATTCAACAGATGTTTCAGGCTTAGTTGATTTCACAGAAACATTTGACACTCTCTCTGATCCTCTCCCTTTTGGAAATACTCCCTTTAACGACACTGCACTCTTCCTGGATTTCTTCTTACGTGGTTTTCTTCTTCTCTACACATGAGGAATGATTCTTAGTCCATAGTTAGGTGTTCAAGAAATAGGGCCTGAGTAGGGTGAGGTAAGTGAGACACCCAGACTCACTCACTTAGGTGCAAAATTTAAAGGGGTGATAAATAACTCCATAAATAAAAAATAACATTTAATGCAAGATTCAATTAATGCAAAAAAATCAACATTGAACAAAATATCAAAAATTTTAACGAAGACCAGTGCTGGGCTGATTCAAATTGGAGCCTGAGGCAAAGGAAGCAAATATATGCCTCTATCTACATGTTTTTATGTATTTTGTAATGATTAGTTTGTTCCCTGAGCATTAAAGTGTTGGAAAAATATTGAAAATTTGAAAAGTAGATGTAATAACATATTTTTAAGTTTAAATATGTTTATACCAAAAAAGAATTGATTTTACTTCAAGTTAACTAAAACTCATTTGAGATTGTCACCTGGTCCAAAGAAATTTTAAAACATGGCAATTCTGTTATCTCATTTGAAAAATAAGGTTATCAAAGTAGTAGAGTTTGAAAATATTATTGGCAAGTTCGCTTCCGTTAAAGCCAAGGGCACATCATTTTTCCTTGTCTCAGATTCCAGTAGGGCACATCAGGGAACTGTCAAGAGATATCACATTTTATTCTATTTTTAAACCAAAGTTCAGACTTTTTCCTACTGTCCCACCAGCCTGGAGAGAAATTGAACCTTAGTCATTTTTGGAGTTTCCCATCCTAGAACTGGACAAAGATCTGGAAGCCATCATATCCCCAGTGTACAGGGGAGAGGCTTCTGCTCATTGGCCATCAATTCTCATTACATCCAAAACACGCTTGCCCAGGTCCACCCAGGGCCTTCAGGCCCAGTGGTTCTGCTGCATCTAAGGTCTCTGAAAGCTCCTGGGACCTTTGCTAAAGTTGGGAGCTTAAGCCATGTATGGGTCTTTATAATTCAAGACCCTTCAGGCCTCTCTCCCTTTGCCTCATGGTTTCTCTTTGTCTTCTGGATATTTACCAAAAACTGCAAGACACTTTAACTTCAGGATCATTTTACTTTAGGCCCTGCCAAGATCCCTGAAGCTGGAAATAATAAAACCAGGCTATCAGCTTAAAATGGGAGGAAAGGGGAAAATAAGTGTGAAACCAAAAATGAATATTTCCACAGACCATCCTGCCACATCAGCCTTATTTGCAGGCTCATGTTCCTCCTTCCCTCTGGTCCTCCAGTGCAGGACTCCTGCAGGGCCAGGCCGAAGACCTCACTCCACAGTCTCTCCCAGGTAATCTCATTCACTTCCCTGGGTAGAGTTTCCGTCCACAGCCTATGATTTTCTGATTTGTTTCTCTGGCCCAGACCTCTGACTGAGCCCTAGAACAACAGGTCCAGCTGTTCAATACCTCCATTTGGATAGCTCTCAGTGACATCAAACTAAATATACCCAGTGCCACACTCACAGCTTCTCCCTCCAATCCGGTCCTTTCCCAGTGCAGTCAGAATCAGAGTAGTCACCCTAGATTCCTCCTGCTTCCTTGCCTCCCATTTCCTATCATCCCTGAATCCCATCCACTTCCTCTCCTAGGTAGCTCTCAAATTCTAAATAGCAGGCTTCCCTGGTGGCGCAGTGGTTAAGAATCCACCTGCCGATGCAGGGGACACGGGTACGAGCCCTGGTCCGGGAGGGTCCCACATGCCGCGGAGCAACTAAGCCCATGTGCCACAACTACTGAGCCTGTGAGCCACAACTACTGAGCCCACATGCCACAACTACTGAAGCCCACGTGCCTAGAGCCCGTGCTCCGCAACAAGAGAAGCCACCGCAATGAGAAGCCCACGCACCACAACGAAGAGTAGCCCCCGCTCACCGCAACTAGAGAAAGCCCGTGCACAGCAAGGAAGACCCAACACAGCCAAAAATTAAAATTAAAAAAATTCTAAATAGCTCCATTTCCTCTGCCTCCACTCTGCTCTCAGCTACTATTGTATCTTGACTATTGTTAAAACCTCCTAATTGCTCTTCCTTGCACCCTATCTGGGCCTCTTCCAATCTCATCTCCATGAAGCTACCAGAGCAACCTTCTGAAATACATATCTGAACATCTCACCTTCTGGTTTAAACTCTGCAAGGCTTTCCATTGCTTCTGGAATTACACCAAGAGCGTGATGGCTCTGCTTGGTCTGGCCTCCCCCCCTTCTCTCACCCATAGCTTACCTTGCTCTGTCTTCCTCCCCTTGGCTCCCTGAGCCCCAGACACACAAGCTGTTCTTTCCTACGCACCCGCACCCGTTTCTCATTTTTGTCATTACATACTCATTTGCATGATTATGTGATTAATGTCTGACTCTCCCTCTTGTCTCTGTGCTCCACGAGAACAGAGTCTATGTGTCCCCAAGGCCTTACACAGAGCCTGCGACATTATGTCCAATTGCTTGGCGAAAAATTATTGAATATATCGTCGCATTATTTCTTTGAGAATTAAACCCTTCTGAAGCTTAAAAGTATATTTGTAAGGAATTTTTTCTCTTTCAAAGCCAATTGAGAATTACAGTGTTCCAGACACAGTTTTTAAGTGCTTTACATGTATTAACTGAGTTAATCCTCACTCTAAGCCTAGGAGGTAAATGCTGTTTTTATCCCCATTTTAAAGATACTGAAACTGAAGCACAGAGAGGTCAAATAACTCATTCATGATCTCATAGCTAATAAGCAGTGGAGCTAAGACTCTAATCCCAAAATTTTGCATTGGACCTTGGGTCTATTTGGCAAATATCACTGAGCAAAGTACCAGGCACCATGACAGGAATGAGCTAGAACATCTTTAACAGAGGGACGTATAGAAAAGAAAGAGATTAATGTCTGTTAAAGTGTAAGAGACATTATGCAGAGTACATACCCCAACTTATTCAATCCTCTCAAAAGATGGAGTGGGAGAATGAGGTTAGCAAATGTAAGCTATTATATATAGAATGGATAAACAACAAGGTCCTGCTGTATAGCACAGGGAACTATATTCAATATCCTGTGATAAACCATAATGGAAAAGAATATTTAAAAATGAACGTATATGTGTGTATAACTGAATCACTTTGCTGTACGGTATAAATGAACATTGTAAATCAACTGTACTTCAATAAAAATAAATAAATAAGAAAAAAACGGAACAAGCTAGGTATTATTATTCCCATTTTTTAGATAAGGAAGATGAGGCTCAGAAAGTTTGCATAACTGGTCGAAAATCACATAAGCAGTAGAAGGCATACCTGGAATTCAAAGCCAAGTCAGTACAGCTCTAAAACTAGTGCTCCCAGCTGGGACAAAGTGAGAGAGTGGCATTGACATATATACACTACCAAATGTAAAATAGCTAGTGGGAAGCAGCCGCATAGCACAGGGAGATCAGCTCGGTGCTTTGTGACCACTTAGAGGGGTGGGATAGGGAGGGTGGGAAGGAGACGCAAGAGGGAGGGGATATGGGGTTACATGTATACGTATAGCTGATTCACTTTGTTATACAGCAGAAACTAACACACCATTGTAAAGCAATTATACTCCAGTAAAGATGTTAAAAAAATTTAAAAATTAAAAAAACACAAATAAGGTATAAGGAAGTAAAGCACAGAGAAAAGAGCCAATATTGTATAATAACTTCATATGGAGTATAATTTATCAAAATATCAAATCACTATGTTGTACACCTGAAACTAATATAATATTGTAACTATACTTCACTAAAAATAAAAATTAAAAAAATAAAATAAAATAAAGTTAGTGCTCTTCCCATTGTGTGAAGTTGCCTCTGGAGAAAGCTGTTTGAGGCTGCATCCTTTCCATCACAAACTGGTCAAATGATTTATCTACTGGTTCAACGATCCACAAATGTGAGTGTGTATAAGAATCACCTGGAAAACTTGTTGAAACCACGGATTCCTGGGTTTCACCATTAGAAGTTCTGGTGTGGAGTAGGGCCCTTTAATCTTCAATTTTAAACGAGCCTCCCAGTTAATTCTGATATAGGTGATTCTAGTCTGGTGGTTCCAAATCTTTAGCACTAAACAGAATCACCTGAATGGGTTAATAAAGAAAAGATTGTTGGGCTCCGCTCCTACATTTTCTGATTCAGAAGATCTGGGGCAGCCTGAGAATTTTAATTTCTAACAAGTTCCTTGATGATGCAGAGACCAGCTTTTGAGCTCCACTAACTGTCCTAGGACAAGACTCTGAGAGACACTTCGCTGGTTTTATTTAATTCAATTCTCCTTGATTCCACCACTTTTTAAGCAATTTCCAGGGTATACATGCCTCCACTCTGCCATCCCTCCATACCCTCCTCTTTGAGAACTGCAGAAAATAGCAGATTTGGGAACTTGGAGAAAATTTATCTTCAGGTGAAATCCTTCAGCAGCTTTGGAAAGAGAAGCTAATACTTCCAAAATAATGTGATCTTTGTACAAAACACCAAAAAATTAGATGTCTCTAAGTAGGACTGATCCCAAATAAGAAACAATAAAAGCAATACTTCAATTTTTTAACATAGCCTGTGTTTGTGTGTGTGTATTTGTGAGTGTATTCAATAAAATATAATTTGCATTTGAAGTTGTTTAGCTTTTAGGAAACTTGGAGGACAAATTGTCAGACATATCCAATTTAATATGGGGAGATATTTTAAGTTAAAATAAAAAATAGGATTAAAAATTTTAATCTTGTATCGTTCCACTGGGAAAATCATCTTGTTTTAAGTTACCTAATGTCCAAAATGCGGATAATGCATGTGTGTGTGTGAGTGTGTGTGCAGGTATGAGTGTGTTAGCTTTGCTTGATTTCATGGTCCAAACTCAGTAAAATGCACAGAGTAGGCAAAAAAGCATAAAAAATGAAGATCCCGTGATTCAGGGCCCATTCACTTGATGAATTTTTGATATGTTAGGTAATCTTTTCAGCATATGTGATCTATGAAGAGAGTTTCCATAAAGGCATTTGGTAAATGAGTTTCTGATGAAATATACTTCCAGACTTTGGTATCTTCAGAAATAATTCAGTCCTTTCATATTTTTGAATTTAAAAAATGATTTATGTTCCTTATAGGCATCAATGAGAAGAGCTGTCAACATTCCATCTTGAAAAACTTTTACTAAGATCGATGTCTCCACAAAGCCTCCTCTTTTGACCCTCCAGTTCCTCATTCCAAAGCAATGGACTCACATCACCCAGAATCCCACTTCACTGTAGTAATGAAACTCAGACATCCGATTTACCTTTCCAATTCTTGTATAGCTTTATTGACTGAAAACCAACTCTTCATTTACTTTCCCTTTCTTTTTACTACTTTCAGCTTAAATACAAATACAGAACTCTTCTTTCGTACAGCTATCCACAGGAAGTGAGTATTTTAAAATTACCACATCAAACGTCTTGGTGTGTAGGGAATTATGTTTTTGCGGACTCTTGATGATTAAGGCTTCTGTGAATGCCAATGGCCATTACAGGTTTTTTCTTTTCTCTACTAAAATAGACCCAACTTCAGGAAAATTTGAGAGATGTACGCCACTAAGTGTAAGGCTGGACTAACTTGACTCTTACGCACAAAGTCGTTGGGGGCAGAGCTGTCAAGCAGATGGGCTCTGGAATCAGACTGCATGAGTTCAAATTCTGGTTCCCACAGTTACTTGTCGTGTAAACTTGTATAGTTTACTTCTCTGTGTCTCACCTGTAAAATGAGATTCTGATAGTACCTACTTCAAAGGGTTACTCTGAGGAGTAAAAGACACTTGGAACAATGCCTTGAATATGAGTGCTCATAAGTATTAGTGGTGCTTGTGTTGTTATAATTGTTATTGAGAAGTTCATACAGTGTTAGCACAGAAATGAGAAGCAATTTGATTCTAAAGGGATAAGTATTAATGATAGCTTTGTTCCTGAAAAAATGTCACTAACAACTGTTTAAAAGAAAACAGGATAGTTATTAGTTTATTTGATTCCAAATTAAAATGAGAAAGTTCCTATCTGTAGAAAGCTACTATATATTTTTTTGAAATCCCTTTTTTTTTTTTTGGCCAAGCTGCGCGGCATGCTGTATCTTAATTCCCCGACCAGGGATCGAACCCGTGCCCCCTGCAGTGGAAGCACAGAGTCCTGACCACTGGACTGCCAGGGAATTCCCAAAAGCTACTTCTTAAGCTAAGAAAGCTAAATGTTATAAAATGTATAATAAACACAATATAACTCAAAAATATTCCTTTAAAAAAAAACCCTAGGTTTTAGTTATGATGAGAAGCCATTACATTACTACCTTGAGACATTTACTGAGAGGGAAGCACAATTATAATCAAGCATAATGAATGCATATTCATTTATTTATATTGCAGCTTATTCCAGAAAGGAATAGAGGCTGCTATAATGAGTGAATCATGAGAGAAACATAAAGACAAGAAAATCTTCTAATGTAGTAGGCTAGCTCTCAATGCATACAGAATACACTGTGAAAAAAATGTTGCAAAGGAGTATAAATAAAAAATAGAAAATGCTCCTTCTACATTTTTATTACTGGTACCACATTTCTTTTCTTGAAGAATCAAAGTTTTATTTGAATCTTTCCCATTCCCTCATTCCCCATATTAAGTTGGTAGCCATGACTTCTTAGTTTTGCCTTTGCAGTATTTCTTGGATCCATATCTTTATTTCTAGTGCCAAAGCCCTAGTTCACGTTACCTCTTTAATTTTAATAGTTTCCTATTCATCTCTTTGCCCCAGTCTCTCCCCTCTCCATCTTCCTTCCCTTCTCTTCTACCACTATAATTCATCCAATACAATGCTACTGGATTAATTTTTCTAAAGTATATCTCTGGTCTTGTCATTGCCTACTAAAAACCTTCTGTGGCTCCTCACTGCTTTCTATTTTTGATACATTTTATTTGTACCCCTTCTATGTAATGTTTTCTTCCTTATAATAAAGTTTGTGTACATTTGAGCTTCTTTACTAGAAAGTAAGCTCCCTTCATCATTTCCCCACCCCCAACATCTAGCATATTGTCTTAAGGTATCAATAAATGTTGAAAAAAATAAATAAAACCTTAGTAGAAAATTTTGTCTTGTTGATATGCATTTCTAACGACTAAAACTATATCTTTATGATGACATAATTTGATCAGGACAAAGATGGATATAAATTACCAAATTAGGAAAATGTAACTAATTCAAGACCTTAATTATAGATTTGCAAGATGGTCACATAACTCCTTTAAATTGAACAGAACACATTTTCATCTTGTTGCCTGTTGTGTAAGTTATGCCAACTAAAATATTACTCAAAGGTTAAGGAAAGCCAGTAGAATGGAAAAAACAACAACCAGTAATTGAAAATAAAACCAATTTGAAAGGCGGCATGACACCAGAGACTCTGATGAAAACGATAAACTAGAAAGTCTTTACATGTAAGGTAGCAAGCTATTTAGTAAGTTGGATGCCTCTGAGAAAATTTATAAATACATGACCACTGAAAGAGAGGAAGTCAGTTATGCATTTAAGATTCTGCAGACAAACAACATTCTTGGCAATGTGCACTTACATGTTGTATGACCCCAGAGTATGACTATATGAAGATGAATTTTTAGCCTGTGTAGCATTTTGCATTGTAGCATGTTCAGTCTCAGAAGAAAATTCATCTGAGGATTTCACCAGATGTTAAAAAGAGCTTAGAAAAACAAGCAGTCGTTTTAATAACAACTCACGTAAAGATAAGCATCTCTTAGTATCTATAATCATTACAAGGATTAAGGTTTGTGTCTTTCCATAAGATGGTAATGCCCATAGCTACTTCTAGGGATTACAATTGTTGCTGTATAAATCTCTGAAACATTTCTCTTCATGGTATCCTAAAAGTTTATTGAACTGAAATTGAATGAAAGATAGGAGATATATTACATTCAAATTTTTGCATGTAAGTTATGTATTTTGAAAACAAAACCCCTCCTCCTCCCCGTGAGTGTGGGCTAGATTTAATGACTTGCTTCCAAAGAATAGAGTATGGAAAGGGAAAAATAGTAACTTTACAGTGGAGAAACGCCACCATCTTAACCAAGTGATGAAGGTTAACATCTTCAGTGATGTTGTAAGGATCACTGAAAAACACTTCACCTCTGTGGGATTCTTTCCCAAAACCCATACCTCCAGTTTAATCATTAAAAAAAATCTGACGAAACCAAGCTGACGAGCACTCTGCAAAATACCTGGCCAATACTCCCCAAAACCATCAAGGTCAGAAAACAAGGAAAGACTCAGAAATTGTCACAATGAGAGGAGACTATGGATACATGACAGCTAAGTTCAACATGATTCCCTGGATTGGATCCTCAATCAGAAAGAGGACATTAATGGAAAACTGGTGAAATCCAAATAAAGTCTAGAATTCAGTTAATAGTAATGTGCTAACATTGGTTTCTTAGATTTACAAATGCACTGTGGAAATGGAAGGTGTTAACAATAGGGGAAACAGGGTGAAAGGTATGACAACTCTGTGTAGTATCTTTGCAACTTTTCTGTAAATCTAACATTTTTGCAAAATAAAAAGTTTATCTTAAAAAAAGTCTTCAAACTTATGGTTACTGGGGGTGGGGGGGGAGGGATAAATTGGGAGATTGGCATTGACATATATACATTACTATATATAAAATAGATAACTAATAAGGACCTGCTGTATAGCACAGGGAACTCTACTCAGTACTCTGTAATGGCCTATATGGGAAAGGAATCTAAAAAAGAGAAGATATATGTATATGTATAACTGAGTCACTTTGCTGTACACCTGAAACTAACACAACATTGTAAATCAACTATACTCCAATAAAAATTTTTTTAAAACTCTTAGTTCTTCTGCCTCTGACATACAGCAGACAGACAGCCACTGTGTGCCACTGCTGTGTAATGCTGTATTATATTCCAGGAGCGCTGGTTAACAATGCTGTTTGGTGAAATGGACAAGAAAGTGTAGAGGAGAAAGCAGTTTCAAGACAGGACACAGAAAACTTGAAGAAGATCAAAGCATTGGGAACAATGTATAATTAAAAAAATTTTTTAATGTAACATGCATTTTACAGACAGCTACAAAAGAGCCAAGCCAAAGTAACAGAAATTCACTTCCACTATATTGTGATTCCATTTAAATACAAGTAATCTCTATGCTTATGCTTTTCTCAGGAAAAGCTATGTCCTCTTATCACAGTGTAGAGTTCTAAACTACTATTACCCTCTGGGGAGAGCTATGTTTTGCTGGATTGTGCATAACAAGGTTGCAGTCTACATGTGCCCTCTGAAAGAATATCTGAGCATTTCAAGTTTTTTGTTTTGTTTTGTTTTTAAGTAGAATTTGGCTGCTGACCTCTTTTAAATGTGAACAAAGGAGACGCCATTTTAAAAACTGATATAACCCTAAAACTGAAGATCAGAAGACAAGGTCACAGCATTCCCCATCCCATCTTTGTTTCCTCGGTGACGGATTGTCCTTGCTGAATATTCATGATGACCATGACTAACTATTGTTGAATGTTTACAAGAATATAATTTTATTACTGCCTTTGGGAGGCGAGTTTACATTCTCATTGTAAAATTTCTTCTTGATTAATCTTAATAGTCCTATAAGCAAATTTTGCTCATTATTACCAGTTTACCTTTTACCACTACTCTTAATAGATTTTAATCCTTGTCATATATTTGCAAACACTAATATCATCAGTTAACCTATATTCTTCTTCCAAAGGGAAAATTTCAAGAATGACTGTATTTTCTGCGTATGTATCAAGATGAATGCCTTTGTATCAAATCCATTATTGAAAGATTCATTCATCACTGTGCTGGGAAATTTACAGATATCTCCTGAAATTCACAAACTCTATGTTCTCATTGAGTTTGCCACTAGGTAAAATGTTGCATATCAAGCCTTATTTTCCTGTGGATTCTAGTAACAAATGTTACATGATTCCCAGTAGAGATAGAGTGAAGGAGCAAAGTCTATTTGGACTAGGATGAGCAGTGACAAAGAGAAGTACAGAATGTCAGAACATCAGGATTCGATAGAGCCTGACCCCCTGTGAGGGAATGATACAGAAAGACTGGCTGTGTTTGTTTTCCAAAGGCTTTCTTCCTGTCTGATGCCTCCTTTCCTCAAGCATAAAATGGGACCTTGGTGGGAGGGAGAAAAGACTTCTGAGGAACAGGATGAGGGGAATAAAGCTCATCATCCTCCCTTCATTTTCTTCCCTCCCTCCCTCCCCTGTCACCTGGGCTGCAGGGCAAGGCTCCATCAGAAAGCTGGCCTCAAAGACTTGAACTCATTGATGTTGCTGGCTCTGCTCTTTGGGATGGACTCTAGAACAACACCTGCTGTGCTTGGTACAGAGAATGGCAATATTTACCTTGCATGCAAGAAAGGAACTTTAGAACTTCTTACGTGCAGTTGTTGAAAAGCCAAATAGCTGTTGTCTCCAACAAGACGTGCCTGATTTTCCTTACATTAAAACTCATTTGTGTCACTTAAAAAAGCAGCTTTCCATGTGGATACTTTTCCTTACATTAAAAATATTTCTGCTTCTAAGAGAGCAGTTTTGCTTCACTGTAAAGCTAGTATCCCTTGAACTGTATTTGATGCAGGGTCTGGTTCTTCACCGGTTCCATGTTTTTCAGTGGTCTTCTTTCCTTTATAGGTAACTTTGCTTATATAGGTGGTGACTTTTTTCTGCTCTGTCTATGCATTTGCCAGGGAAGACCACCAGAATGGAAGCTACTAAGAATGGAGACAATTTCTTACTTAAAAATATTTGTATCTCCAGAGTCTAACACAGTGCTTGACACACACACAAAATGTGCTTCATTCCTGTTAATTAAAATACACAGAAAGTCACTTTCTTATCCCTTTCTTTCTACTGATGTCTGACACTACAGTATGGACCAGAATTCAGGGTTCATACTTTGGACAATTCTGCATCACTAATAGGTTCTGAGGAGTTGTGAGCAAACTGACCAAGTGTCTTTCCTGCTGGTTTGACATGGGTTCTCACAAATGACCTGATTCTACAGCAAATATCTATTACCTCTTGGTGTCTGTTATCCACTGACCTATTTTTCTGGGGCCCACTCCTTTTCTAACTTCTCAAGTTGTTGAGGTGTTTAGTTGCTTCTATTTCTGACCGCATTTGCAGGAGAAGCAGAACAACTTAGAAAACCTATAGCAGTCTCTAGAGAGTTGAAAGGAGACCGGTGGATGAAATCATAACTCCAGTGAAGGGATGCAACAAAGGTAGGCCCTAAGCCAGCCGAAATTGTGAATCAACCATCTGATCATGTCCACCATCTCGCTCCAGAGGAAGGAATTTCATAGATACAAATAAACTAGTGGGAACCTTAAGACGGGTTAGTTGCAAACTTCTCTATTAACTAAATTCCACTGCATTAACAGTGCCCCTTTCCCAGTTCTAACATACCCCTTCAACAGTCTTGGCAGCTTTGATGTTGCTGTTTCACTAGTGTGGGGCACACGCCTCCCCATTTTTATCTCCTCCCACGGAATCATCCATTGGTAACTCAGCCCTGTCTCGGTCCAGGTTCTCTTCACTTGCCCCCCTCTCCCTCATGCCCAACACCTTTTACTAGTTTTTATTTTGTCTTGTTTCCAACCAACAATATATTATGGAAAAACGTATTCAGTCTTAATATTCCAGGGCCTCCCTTGCAATTCTCTCTGGACACTGTTCCTTCTCCTAATGCCTGTTGACTCACTGGGCTAGGAAGAGGAGGTCTGCTCCCCATTTCCTTTCCTAGACCATTGTTCCTCCAACTTGTGTCTCCATATTTCTACAATGACCCTACCATTCTCAGTATTTCAAAGGCTCAAGAGCAACTCCTTTTCTATGTCAGTCTATGGATTATTCCTCTACTTTTCATATCCTTTGCCACTGCCACCACAAACACCCAGGAACTCATTTCTTTGCCCAAACTATTTTTATGGCATTCCAACTAGTCACCTTGATACCAGTCTCTCATTCTCCCACTTTGAACCCATTGTTCACTCCACATACTGCTTACTTAATGTAACAGTCAATTCTGATCTAGAAAGAAAAAGAAGAAAAAGGAGAGGAAGGAGGAGGAGGAGAAGGAGAAATCAAAGGCTTCTTTGCTTATTGGAGTAAGCTCAAACTCCTCAATCTGGCATCCAAGGCTCGCTATAATATGGCCCCAGCATTTAACTCCAGTCTCATCTTTCAGTGTTCTCCCCTTCAACCAGTATAGACTACATAATTTTCCTGTTGTGTGGGATTTTCTGCTTTTAGTAACTGTAGTAATAGTTGCAATTTATAGAGCACTACATCCAGGCATTGCATTAAGCACTTTACATTTCATCACCTGAACAACAGTGTAAGGTAGGAAGTATCCTATTTTAACAGATGAAAATATTGGTATAGGAATTTCCTAAATCACATAGCTATAAAGTGGCAGATCCTGATTTGAACCTTGTATATCTGTCTCCAAAACCCATGCTCTTCCTTTGTTTGAAATGTATGTACCACTCTTATAAAAATTCTTCCCATCCTCTGAAAACCATCTCAAATGCATCTTCCTTCATGAAACCATTTTTTATCCCTCTGACCAAATGGAATCCTGCAACCCTCACAGTACTTGTATTGAACCTCTCCTGTGTCAGAAAATTTCTGCCTTAGCATAAAGTTCTGTAGTTACTTCACTTAACCTTTGCAAAGCCAAATTGACATTAGGATATGGTTGCTGCTCTACTGAAGCTTATATGCCATGTGTTTCTTATTACATTTTGTATTCCCTTTGAACACTGTAGGCATTTATTACATGGTTATTGCACTGAGTCAATATCCATCTGTCTATCATCAATCATCCCTCTAGACATTGGGCTATTTTTGTGGAAGAATCTGACAGAATAGACCATCTTTCTCAGAATACTGTAGCCACAATGGCATCCTGGAACCCATTTTTACAGTTGTCATTTGTGTAAAAAAGTGCATGCTCTATACTCAAGAAATTTTTTGTTCAACTAAAATAATAAGCTGTTTATTTATCTCCCTATGTACAATCAAAGGATCCATGCCATCGGCTGCTTTTTTAAAGTCCCACTTCTAGAATCTGATGTGAAGACAGCTTGTTTTTTGCACAACAGCACTGGGGAAAAACCAGACATGAGGAATGAGAGGCGAAAGTGACAGAAAGTGGCAAAATCAGGATTTAAATCTAGGTGTACTTGTGCTGCTTACCAGTACAATCTTGCTATTTTGACAATACATCTGGCCACTGGGATTAGAATTTGTGTTTTCCCAAAACAATTTAGCTGCCCATTGGTAATTTTAAATGAGGGCTCTTTGTTCTTTTTCTTGTTTTGATTTTGACATAGAGGAAATGTCCTACCATTTGTCCAAGGGGAGTCTCTTTTAAAAACCGTGTTTTAGATTCTACCCCTGTTAAGGATTAATACAGTTGACCTTATTACTTGTCATTTTTCCTTTTACATTTCAGAAGGCAATTTCAAGTTTGGGGTTTACCTTGCTGTCTTCACTCCTGTATCTTCTATTCATATAAACCGAAATTAAGTATAACTTAGAGAATGAAGAATAACAATTAACTGCCCGCACATTCTGTCTTTAACCAGCATTTTTTGAACCAGAGACAGATCCAGTTTGCAATCCAGGATAGTGCATATGGGACAGAAAAGACAAATTTAATCTGCATGGATAATAAGAAATCTATTAAAAATGGATCTTACAGTGGGCCTTCATTACTTTCAGAATGGCATGCAAATTTTTTCGGAAGGTGCATACTGTTCTTCATAAAATTGTCCTTTCTTTATCATTTCAGCCTCTTTTCTCACCATTTTCTCTTACCATTTCTATTCCAGACATGCTAAACTTCTTCAGGTCTTCCCAAGCTTTTTCTCATCTGTGAAACTCTGCACATGTTGATCTTTGCTTCCTTTACTTACCTACCTAACACCTATTGGTCCTTCAGGACTAACTTAACACTGCACTTCCTTCTGGGCTTCCTAACTCCACCAATGTCATAATAATCAGGCTAACTCTGCTTATTTCCCACTGGTAGCACATGTCCTGTTGATTTGCAATTGCCTGTTAGCTTGCCAGTCTTCCCAATCAGCATGTAAACCTCCCCGAGAGCAGGGACTACGTCTTGCCCACTGTTTGAGTCCCAGGACCTTGGTTGGTATTTGGAACACAGTAGGTTCTTATTACACTTTTACTGGATGAATGAATACATGGATGAAAGAATGAACTCTTTTCTAAGATGAGACAGTCAGCTTTGTATCTTCTTTTCTAAGATGAGAAAGTTAGCTTTGTATCTTTTAGGTCTAGATATTATTCCCCATGACCTTACTATTCCCTGAAGGATTTGAAAGACTGAATTATAGTAGTTTAGTAGCATCCAGATTATTAAAATATTTGGGCAACTGCCAGATTTCTTTTTATCACATGCATATTTTGCATCTGGATATTTTATTTGCACAGGAATACTTCTGGGAAATAATATAGGCATTCCTAGTGAATACACCATCAAAAGAGATGGATCAGCCTAAATTAATCTGAGAAACTAAATATAACTGAGTGGAGAAGAAATAATGCTTACTATTATTAAAAGGAAAAGCACACTATATTTTTTCTGTAATCAATTGCAAATGTACATTTGATAACTCTGGTTGTTGTTTAATCAAAAATGATTATCTCCCTTGATTAGGAGGATTTTTTTTTTTAAGGAAAAGGAATTGCTAATTAGTTTGCTATCACTCTGTTGAAGGTGTTTGCAATTAAATTGAGGAGGTAACGAAAGCTGCAAATGATTCAAGTGCTGAAATGTGGTTTCTAAATATTGAAGGAGCTCCTCTTTCAAACTATGTGAAGTTTTAAACTTCTTTTAAAAAGTACAAACCTGGGAGCTTCAAGATGGTGGAAGAGTAAGACGTGGAGATCACCTTCCTCCCCACAGATACATCAGAAGTATATCTACATGTGGAACAACTCCTACAGAACACCCACTGAACGCTGGCAGAAGACCTCAGACCTCCCAAAAGGCAAGAAACTCCCCACGTACCTGGGTAGGGCAAAAGAAAAAAGAAAAAAGAGAGACAAAAGAATAGGGACAGGACCTGCACCAGTGGGAGGGAGCTGTGAAGGAGGAAAGGTTTCCACACACTAGGAAGCCCCTTCGCGGGCGGAGACTGCGGGTGGCGGAGGGGGGAAGCTTCAGAGCCACGGAAGAGAGCGCAGCCACAGGGGTGCGGAGGGCAAAGCAGAGAGATTCCCGCACAGAGGCTCGGCGCCGAGCAGCACTCACCAGCCCGAGAGGCTTGTCTGCTCAGCCGCCGGGGCGGGCGGGGCCTGGGAGCTGAGGCTCGGGCTTCGGTCGGATCCCAGGGAGAGGACTGGGGTTGGCTGTGTGAACACAGCCTGAAGGGGTTAGCGCACCACAGCTGGCTGGGAGGGAGTCTGGGAAAAGGTCTGGAGCTGCTGAACAGGCAAGAGACTTTTTCTTGCCTCTTTGTTTCCTGGTGCGCGAGGAGAGGGGATTCAGAGCGCCACTTAAAGGCGCTCCAGAGACGAGCGCGAGCCGCGGCTATCAGCGCGGACCCCAGAGACGGGCATGAGACGCTAAGGCAGCTGCTGCCGCCACCAAGAAGCCTGTGTGCAAGCACAGGTCACTCTCCACACCTCCCCTCCTGGGAGCCTCTGCAGCCCGCCACTGCCAGGGTCCCGTGATCCAGGGACAACTTCCCCAGGAGAACGCACGGCGCGCCTCAGGCTGGTGCAACGTCACGCCGGCCTCTGCTGCCACAGGCTCGCCCCGCATCCGTACCCCTCCCTCCCCCTGGCCTGAGTGAGCCAGAGCCACCGAATCAGCTGCTCCTTTAACCCCGTCCTGTCTGAGCGAAGAACATACGCCCTCAGGCGACCTACACGCAGAGGCGGGTCCAAATCCAAAGCTGAACCCCGGGAGCTGTGCGAACAAAGAAGAGAAAGGGAAATCTCTCCCAGCAGCCTCAGGAGCAGCGGATTAAATCTCCACAATCAACTTGATGTACCCTGCATCTGTGGAATACCTGAATAGGCAACGAATCATCCCAAATTGAGGAGGTGGACTTTGGGAACAGCCATATATATATTTTTTCCCTTTTTCTCTTTTTGTGAGTGTGTATGTGTATGCTTCTGTGTGTGATTTTGTCTGTATAGCTTTGCTTTTACCATTTGTCCTAGGGTTCCGTCTGTCCATTTTTTTGTTTGTTTTTTTAGTATAGTTTTTAGCACTTGTTATCATTGGTTGATTTCTTTTTTGATTTGGTTGCTCTCTTCTTTCTATTTTTATTACTTAAAAATTTTTTTTTAATAATTATTTTTTATTTTAATAACTATTTTATTTTACTTTATTTTATTTTATTTTATTTTATTTTATCTTCTTCTTTCTTTCTTTCTTTTTTTCTCCCTTTTATTCTGAGCCGTGTGGATGACAGGCTCTTGGTGCTCCAGCCAGGCATCAGGGCTGTGCCTCTGAGGTGGGAGAGCCAAGTTCAGGACACTGGTCCACAAGAGACCTCCCAGCTCCACGTAATATCAAATGGCAAGAATCTCCCAGAGATCTCCATCTCAATGCCAAGATCCAGCTCCACTCAATGACCAGCAAGCTACAGTGCTGGACACCCTATGCCAAACAACTAGCAAGACAGGAACACAGCCCCACCCATTAGCAGAGAGGCTGCCTAAAACCATAATAAGGCCACAGACACCCCAAAACACACCACCAGACGTGGACCTGCCCACCAGAAAGACAAGATCCAGCCTCATCCACCAGAACACAGGCACTAGTCCCCTCCACCAGGAAGCCTACACAACCCACTGAACCAACCTTAGCCACTGGGGGCAGACACCAAAAACAATGGGAACTACGAACCTGCAGCCTGCGAAAAGGAGACCCCAAACACAGTAAGTTAAGCAAAATGAGAAGACAGAGAAACACACAGCAGATGAAGGAGCAAGGCAAAAACCCACCAGACCTAACAAATGAAGAGGAAATAGGCAGTCTACCTGAAAAACAATTCAGAATAATGATGGTAAAGATGATCCAAAATCTTGGAAATGGAATGGAGAAAATACAAGAAACGTTTAACAAGGACCTACAAGAACTAAAGAGCAAACAAACATTGATGAACAACACAATAAATGAAATTTAAAATTCTCTAGAAAGGATCAATAGCAGAATAACTGAGGCAGAAAAACGGATAAGTGACCTGGAAGATAAAATTGTGGAAATAACTACTGCAGAGCAAAATAAAGAAAAAAGAATGAAAAGAACTGAGGACAGTCTCAGAGACCTCTAGGACAACATTAAATGCACAAATATTCAAATTATAGGGGTTCCAGAAGAAGAAGAGAAAAAGAAAGGGACTGAGAAAATATTTGAAGAGATTATAGTTGAAAACTTCCCTAATATGGGAAAGGAAATAGTTAATCAAGTCCAGGAAGCACAGAGAGTCCCATACAGGATAAATCCAAGGAGAAACACGCCAAGACACATGTTAATCAAACTATCAAAAATTAAATACGAAGAAAAAATATTAAAAGCAGCAAGGGAAAAGCAACAAATAACACACAAGGGAATCCCCATAAGGTTAACAGCTGATCTTTCAGCAGAAACTCTGCAAGCCAGAAGGGAGTGGCAGCACATATTTAAAGTGATGAAGGGGAAAAACCTACAACCAAGATTACTCTACCCAGCAAGGATCTCATTCAGATTTGATGGAGAAATTAAAACCTTTACAGACAAGCAAAAGCTAAGAGAATTTAGCACCACCAAACCAGCTTTACAACAAATGCTAAAGGAACTTCTCTAGGCAGGAAACACAAGAGAAGGAAAAGACCTACAATAACAAACCCAAAACAATTAAAAACATGGTAATAGGAACATACATATCGATAATTACCTTTAAGGTAAATGGATTAAATGCTCCAACCAAAAGACAGACTGGCTGAATGGATACAAAAACAAGACCTGTAGGGACTTCCCTGGTGGCGCAGTGGTTGGGGGTCTGCCTGCCAATGCAGGGGACACGGGTTCGAGCCCTGGTCTGGGAGGATCCCACATGCCGCAGAGTGGCTGGGCCCATGCGCCGCAGCTACTGAGCCTGCGCTCTGGAGCCCGCGAGCCACAACTACTGAAGCCCACGTGCCACAACTACTAAGCCCGTGTGCCTGGAGCCTGTGCTCTGCAACAGGAGAGGCCACTGCGGTGAGAAGCCTGTGCATCGCGGCAAAGAGTAGCCCCCGCTCTCCGCAGCTAGAGGGGGCCTGCGCGCATCGATGAAGACCCAGCGCAGCCAAAAATAAATAAATAAATAAATAAATTTACAAAAAGAAGAAGAAAAAACAAAACAAGACCTGTACATATGCTGTCTACAAGAGACCCACTTCAGACTTAGGGACACATACAGACTGAAAGTGAGGGAATGAAAAAAGATATTCCATGCAAATGGAAATCAAAAGAAAGCTGGAGTAGCAAGTCTCATATCAGACAAAATAGACTTTAAAACAAAGACTATTACAAGAGACAAAGAAGGACACTACATTAGGATCAAGGGATCAATCCATGAAGAAGATATACCAATTGTAAATATTTATGCACCCAACATAGGAGCACCTCAATACATAAGGCAAATACTAACAGCCATAAAAGGGGAAATCAACAGTAACACAATCATAGTAGGAGACTTTAACACCCCACTTTCACCAATGGACAGATCATCCAAAATGAAAATAAATAAGGACACAGAAGCTTTAAATGATACATTAAACAAGATGGACTTAACTGATATTTATAGGACATTCCATCCAAAAACAACAGAATACACATTCTTCTCAAGTGCTCATGGAACATTCTCCAGGATAGATCATATCTTGGGTCACAAATCAAACCTTGGTAAATTTAAGAAAATTGAAATCGTATCAAGTATCTTTTCCGACCACAACGCTATGAGACTAGATATCAATTACAGGAAAAAATCTGTAAAAAATACAAACACATGGAGGCTAAACAATACACTACTTAATAACCAAGAGATCACTGAAGAAATCAAAGAGGAAATCAAAAAATACCTAGAAGCAAATGACAATGAAAACACGACGACCCAAAACCTATGGGATGCAGCAAAAGCAGTTCTAAGAGGGAAGTTTATAGCAATACAATCCTACCTTAAGAAACAAGAAACATCTCAAATAAACAACCTAACCTTACACCTAAAGCAATTAGAGAAAGAAGAACAAAAAACCCCAAAGTTAGCAGAAGGAAAGAAATCATGAAGATCAGATCAGAAATAAATGAAAAAGAAATGAAGGAAACGATAGCAAAGATCAATAAAACTAAAAGCTGGTTCTTTGAGAAGATAAACAAAATTGATAAACCATTAGCCAGACTCATCAAGAAAAAAAGGGAGAAGACTCAAATCAATAGAATTAGAAATGAAAAAGGAGAAGTAACAACTGATGCTGCAGAAATACAAAGGATCATGAGAGATTACTACAAGCAACTATATGCCAATAAAATGGACAACCTGGAAGAAATGGACAAATTCTTAGAAATGCACAACATTCTGAGATTGAACCAGGAAGAAATAGAAAATATGAGCAGACCAATCACAAGCACTGAAATTGAAACTGTGATTAAAAATCTTCCAACAGACAAAAGCCCAGGACCAGATGGCTTCACAGGCGAATTCTATCAAACATTTAGAGAAGAGCTAACACCTATCCTTCTCAAACTCTTCCAAAATATAGCAGAGGTAGGAACACTCCCAAACTTATTCTATGAGGCCACCATCACCCTGATACCAAAACCAGACAAAGATGTCACAAAGAAAGAAAACTACAGGCCAATATCACTGATGAACATAGATGCAAAAATCCTCAACAAAATACTAGCAAACAGAATCCAACAGCACATTAAAAGGATCATAGACCATGATCAAGTGGGGTTTATCCCAGGAATGCAAGCATTCTTCAGTATACGGAAATCAATCAATGTAATACATCATATTAACAAATTGAAGGAGAAAAACTATATGATCATTTCAATAGATTCAGAGAAAGCTTTCGAAAAAATTCAACAACCATTTATGATAAAAACCCTCCAGAAAGTAGGCATAGAGGGAACTTACCTCAAAATAATAAAGGCCATATATGACAAACCCACAGCCAACATCATCCTCAATGGTGAAAAACTGAAAGCATTTCCACTAAGATCCAGAACAAGACAAGTTTGCCCACTCTCACCACCATTATTCAACATAGTTTTGGAAGTTTTAGCCACAGCAATGAGAGAAGAAAAAGAAATAAAAGGAATCCAAATCGGAAAAGAAGAAGTAAAGCTGTCACTGTTTGCAGATGACATGATACTATACATAGAGAATCCAAAAGATGCTACCAGAAAACTACTAGAGCTAATCAATGTATTTGGTAAAGTAGCAGGATACAAAATTAATGCACAGAAATCTCTTGCATTCCTATACACTAATGATGAAAAATCTAAAAGTGAAATTAAGAAAACACTCTCATTTACCATTGCAACAAAAAGAATAAAATATCTAGGAATAAACCTACCTCAGGAGACAAAAGACCTGTATTATAAGACATTGATGAAACAAATTAAAGATGATACAAATAGATGGAGAGATATACCATGTTCTTGGATTGGAAGAATCAACATTGTGAAAATGACTATACTACCCAAAGCAATCTACAGATTCAATGCAATCCCTATCAAACTACGACTGGCATTTTTCACAGAACTAGAACAAAAAATTTCACAATTTGTATGGAAACACAAAAGACCCTGAATAGCCAAAGCAATATTGGGAAAGAAAAACGGAGCTGGAGGAGTCAGGCTCCCTGACTTCAGACTATACTACAAAGCTACAGTAATCAAGACAGTATGGTACTGGCACAAAAACAGAAATATAGATCAATGGAACAGGATAGAAAGCCGAGAGATTAACCCACGCACATATGGTCACCTTACCTTTGATAAAGGAGGTAAGAATATACAGTGGAAAAAAGACAGCCTCTTCAATAAGTGGTGCTGGGAAAACTGGACAGCTACATGTGAAAGAATGAAATGAGAACACTCCCTAACACCATACACAGAAATAGACTCAAAATGGATTAAAGATGTAAATGTAAGACCAGACACTATCAAACTCTTAGAGGAATACATAGGCAGAACACTCTATGACATAAATCATAGCAAGATCCTTTTTGACCCACCTCCTAGAGAAATGGAAATAAACACAAAAATAAACAAATGGGACCTAATGAAACTTCAAAGCTTTTGCACAGCAAAGGAAACCATAAACAAGATGAAAAGACAACCCCCAGAATGGGAGAAAATATTTGCAAATGAAGCAACTGACAAAGGATTAATCTCCAAAATTTACAGGCAGCTCATGCAGCGCAATATCAAAAAAAAACCCAACCCAATCCAAAAATGGGCAGAAGACCTAAATAGACATTTCTCCAAAGAAGATATACAGATTGCCAACAAACACATGAAAGAATGCTCAACGTCATTAATCATTAGAGAAATGCAAATCAAAACTACAATGAGATATCATCTCACACCAGTCAGAATGGCCATCATCAAAAAATCTACAAACAATAGATGCTGGAGAGGGTGTGGAGAAAGGGGAACCCTCTTGCACTGTTGGTGGGAATGTAAATTGACACAGCCACTACGGAGAACAGTAGGGAGGTTCCTTAAAAAATTAGAAATAGAACTACCATATGACCCAGCAATCCCACTACTGGGCATATACCCTGAGAAAATCATAATTCAAAAAGAGTCATGTACCACAATGTTCATTGCAGCTCTATTTACAATAGCCAGGACATGGAAGCAACCTAAGTGTCCATCAACAGATGAATGGATAAAGAAGATGTGGCACATATATACAATGGAATATTACTCAGCCATAAAAAGAAATGAAATTGAGTTATTTGTAGTGAGGTGGATACCCCTAGAGTCTGTCATACAGAGTGAAGTAAGTCAGGAAGAGAAAAACAAATACTGTATGCTAACACATATATATGGAATCTAAAAAAAAAAAAAGTGGTTATGAAGTACCTAGGGGCAAGACGGGAATAAAAACGCAGACCTACTAGAGAATGGACTTGACGATACGGGGAGAGGGAAGGATAAGCTGGGAAAAAGTGAGAGAGTGGCATGGACATATATACACTACGAAACGTAAAATAGATAGCTAGTGGGAAGCAGCCGCATAGCACAGGGAGATCAGCTCGGTGCTTTGTGACCACCTAGAGGGGTGGGAGGGGGAGGATGTGAGGGAGGGAGATGCAAGAGGGAAGAGATATGGGGATATAGGTATATGTATAGCTGATTCACTTTGTTATAAAGCAGAAACTAACACACCACTGTAAAGCAATTATACTCCAATAAAGATGTTAAAAAAAAAAAAAGTACAAACCTTACTACCTAAAAAGCCATTCTTACAGAAAAAAAAAATCTGTAAACTCCTGGTTGAGATGAAAGAGACTGATCATTCAACTTTTTAATATACCTGTACGTAAAAAGGAAAGAAAATTCCTATTTTATGTTTAGATACATTTATATAAAGTCATGATATTTGACCATTTTGAAGTTGTTTATTCTCTTCATTAATATGGCACTGACTACATATAACAGCTACTTCTGATTAGGTCACTTCAGACCTGGTGCCTGAGTCTCCACAAAGCTTTAAGTTTCACACATCATATGACTTTTATTTCTGTTATTCTCTTCACATGGAGACAATACCAAGGGAGTAATCTGCAATGATGCTCTGGTTTCTTTGATAATAACATTTGAAGATGTTTGCTTCTTCGAAACATGAATTGCCTAATATTTTTAAAAATTTATTTTATTGAAGTATAGTTGATTTACAGTATTGTGTTAGTTTCTGGTGTACAGCAAAGTGATTCAGTTATAATGAATTGCCTAATTAATTTTGTTCCATCTTAACCATTTTAAAATGTCCAGTTCCATAGTGTTTACTACATACACATTGTTGTGCAACAGATCTCTAGAATATTTTCATCTTGCAAAATCGAAACTTTATACCCATTAAACAATTCCCCACTTCTACCCCCACCAACCCAGCCCTGGAAACCACCATTCTACTTTCTGGATTTTTTTTCCCAGTTTTAAAAAATTGTGGTAAAGTACACATAACATAAAATTTCCCTTTTTAACCATTTTTAAGCATACAGTTCAGGGGTATTAAAAACATTCATAATGTTGTTCTACCATTACCACATTCATCTCCAGTACTCTCCTCATCTGTAAAACTTAAATTCTATACCCATTGAACATTAACTCCCAATTTACCCCTCCCACAGGCCCTAGAAACCACAATTATACTGTTTCTATTATTTTGACTACTCTAAGTACCTCATATAAGTGGAATTATACAGTATTTGTCTTTTTGTGACTGGCTTATTTCACTTAGTATAATGTCCTCAAAATTCATGAATGTTATAGCATATTGCAGAATTCCCTTCCTTTTTAAGGCTGAATACTATTTTTAAAAAATTTATTTATTTATCTATTTACTTTTGGCTGCATTGGGTCTTCATTGCTGTGCAGGGTCTTTCTCTAGTTGTGGGGAGCAGTGGCTACTCTTCGTTGTGGTGCAAGGGCTTCTCATTGCGGTGGCTTCTCTTTTTGCGAAGCATGGGATCTAGGCACAGGCTTCAGTAGTTGTGGCACATGGGCTCGGTAGTTGTGGCTTGCGTACTCTAGAGCGCAGGCTCAGTAGCTGTGGTGCACAGGCTTAGTTGCTCCGAGGCATGTGGGATCTTCCCGGACCAGGGCTCGAACCCATGTCCCCTGCATTGGCAGGCGGATTCTTAACCACCTGCATCACCAGGGAAGCCCCTGAATACTATTTTATTGTGCATATATACTACCTTTTCTTCACCTATTCTTACACTGATGGACACTTGGGTTGCTTCTACCTCTTGGCTATTGTGAATAATGCTGAAATGAAACATGGATGTACAAATATTTTTTCTGGATATATAACCAGAAGTGGAATTGCTGGGTAGTTCTAGTTTTAATTTTTTGAGGAACTGCTTTCCACTGCAGCTATACCATATTACATTCCCACCAAGAGTGCACAAGAGTTGAAATTTCTCCCCATCCTTACTAGCACTTGTTATTTTGTTGTTTTGATAGTAGCCATCCTAATGGGTGTGAGGTAATATCTAATTGTAGTTTTGATTTGCATTTCCCTAATGATTAGTGATGCTGAGCATCTTTTCTTGTGCTTATTGGCCATTTGTATATCTCTTCAGAGAAATGTCTATTTAAGTCATTAGCGTATTTTTAATTTGGGTTGTTTGTTTTCTTGTTGTTGACCTTTAGAAGTCCTCTATATATTCTGCATATTAATCCCTTATCAGATATATGATTTAAAAATATTTTTTCCCATTTTGTGGATTGCCTTTTTACTCTGTTGATAGTTTCTTTTGATGCAAACAAAATTTTATTTTTATGAAATCGAATTTATCTATTTTTTCTTTTGTTGCCTGTGCCTTTGGTGTCATATCCAAAACATCATTGTCAAAGCCAATGTTGTGAAGCTTTTGCCTTATGTTTTCTTCTAAGAGTTTTATAGCTTTACATTTAGGTCTTTGGTCCATTTTGAGTCAGTTTTGTATATGGTGTAAGGTAAAGGTCCAATTTCATTCTTTTGCATGTGGATATCCAGTTCTCCCAACACCATTTGTTGAAGAGACTCTCTTCCCCCTTTGTGTAGCCTTGGTAACCTTGTTGAAGATCATTTGACCATATATACGAGGATTTATTTCTGGGCTCTCTATTCTGTTCTGTCGATCTATATGTCTGTCTTTATGCCAGTACCTAGAGTTTTGATTACTGCAGTTGTCTAACATGTTTTGAAACCAGGACGTCTGAGGTCTCCAGCTTTGTTTTTCTTTCCCAGGATTGTTGTGGCTACATTAGTATTTTTTTAAAAGTGAACGATGTTAGGCTATATTAAGGAGAATATGATGTTCAAATGTTGGGAAGTAAGAGTTTGCTTTCTTCCGCACTCATCATACCACATACACTACAGCCCACTGTGCTGAATTCTGTCTCCACGTTCTATGAGAAACATTCTATTCATAGATGATAATTAGAATGGGGAAGGTCTAGAAATTATTTCGTATAAAGAACATTTGAAGAATATGAAATATAAAAAAGAGGAAACTATTATAGCCATCTTTGATTATTCAATCATTTATTTATTCATTCATTTAAAAATATATTCATTGAATTCCTACTACGTACTAGGCATTCCACCTTCTTGCTCATATCTGGTATTTTGCCTGTTTCCTCCATCCCTACACACAACCTGAGTAGACCATCCATCCTCTAAGATAGGACAGGAAACTAACTTATCTTTAAGTCCACTCTGAGTGCTTATGAATAAATCTTATTATCCAACAATCAAAAAATTCCATCCTGGTGCTTTTGCCTTGGCTCAGACTAAAAAACAAGCAGTATATTTGTCTACAGATCAACACACTCCATATCAAAATCCTTGCTGAACTTCAAAACACACTATTAAGACAACTAAAAGACAAGCAGTAGACTTGGACAAAATATTTGCAAAACTCATATCTGATTAAGCACTTGTGTACAGGATATAAAAAGAACTATCACAACCCAATAACAAGAAGACAAACAACCCATCCAAAAAATGGTCAAAAAAACCTTGAATAGACATTTTATCACAGAAGTTGTATGAATAGTTAATAAGCACATGAAAAGATATTCCATCATTAGTCATTAGGGAAAAGCAAATTAAAATCACAATCAGATACCATTTCACACCAACTGGAATGAATATAATAAAAAGACTATACACACACACACACACACACATATTATGTATATATTAGAGAGAGACAATAGATAGATAAATAATATATAATATATAAATATATACAATATAAAAAAGACAAAAATAAATGTTGGAAAGGCAGAAACCTTCATATATTACTGAGGGGAATTTAAAAATGGCACAGCCACTTTGCAAAGTGGTATGGTGATATATTAAAAAGTTAAATATAAATTTATTATATGGCCTAACAATTCCGTTCTTAGGAATTTACTCAAGAGAAATGAAAACATATATTCATACATAGACTTGAACATGATTGTTCTTAGTAGCATTATTCAAAATAGCCCCAAATTGGAAAAAATCTAAATGTCCACCAATTAGTGAATGAATATACAGAAGTGGTATATCCATACAATGGAATACTATTCAGCAATAAAAGGAACAAACTACAGATATATGCTTCCATATGGATGAATCTCAAAAATGTTATTCTCAGTAAAAGAAGGCAGACACAAGAGACCACATATTGTATTATACCATTTTTATGAAATATTCAGAAAGAGCAAAGCTATAGAGACAGAAAGTAGATTAGTGGTTTCCTGGAGCAGGGGTGAGGAGAAAGAAATTAACAGTAAATGTGCATCAGAGAATTTAGTGGGGTGATGAAAATGTTCTAAAACTGATTCATGGTGGTTGTATGTTCTAAAGAAGATACTGATAAATTTACTTTTAAAATCATTGAATTGGACACTTGAAAAGGGTGAATTATATGATATGCAAAATATACCTCAATAACATTATTAAAATATATTTAGGCCAAACTAAATATATTGCTATTTTGGGGGCAGAAATTGCCAACCTGACCCTAAAATTCATATGGAATTGCAAAGACCCAGAACAGCCAGAACAATCCTGAAAAAGAAGAAAAAAGTTGGAGAACTTACACTTCCCAATTTCAAAACTTACTACAAATAGATAGTAATCAAGACACAAACAATGATCAGTGGGATGGAATTAAGAGCTCCCAAATACACCTTTACATTTATGGTTAATTGATTTTTGACAAAGGTACCAAGAAAAATCACTAGGAAAAGAATAGTCTTTTCAACAAATTGTGCTAGGACAATTGGGTATGCACAAGAAAAAATAAATAAATAAATTTGAACCCCTTCCTCACACCATACACAAAAATTAGCTTGAAATGGATCAAAAATCTAAATGTAAGAGATAAAACTAAAACTTTTAGAAGAAAACATAAGAGAACATCTTTATGAGCTTGGATTAGGAAAGCAATAAAAGAAAACATTGATAAATTAGATTTAATCAAACTTAATAATATACTATCAGGAAAATGAAAAGACAATCCACAGAACTGGATAAAATATTTGCAAATTATACAGCCAATGAAGGACATACATCTAGAACATATTAAAAAGTCTTACAACTCAATAATAAAGAGACAACCAAAATCTAAAAATGAGCAAAGAATTTGAATAGACATTTCTCCGAAGAAGGTATACAAATGATCATTAAGGACATGAAAAGATGATCACTATTATTAATCATTAGGGAAATGCAAATCAAAATCACAATGAGATACCACTTCACACTCCCCAGAATAACTATACTCAATCAGACAGATAAAAACAAGTGTTGGTGAGGATGTGGAGAAATTATGCTCCTCATACATTGCTGATAGGAATGTAAGATGGTGTAATCATTTGGAAAACTGTTTGGCAGTTTCTCAAATTGTTAAACATAGAGTTTCCATATGACCCTGCAATTCTGTTCCTAGGTATCCACCAAGGAGAAATTAAAACAAATGTTCTCACACTCACATGCAAATGCTCATAGCAGATTATTCACAATAGTCAAAAAGTGGAAATAACACATGTCCATCAATGGTGAATGGATTAAAAAAATGGAACAAGGAAATATCATTCACCAATAAAAAGGATCAAAGTATTGATACATGTTTCAACATGGATGATCCTTACAACATGGATGTATTTCAAAAACATCTTGTTCAAAGAAGCCAGGCACAAAAGAACACATATTGCAGGATTCCATTTATATTGAATATCCAAAAAAGCAAATCTAGAGAGGCAGAAAATACTTTAGTGTTTCCCTAGGACCGGGAGTGGGAATGGAAAGTGACTAAATGGGCATGAGATTTCTTTTCATTGTGATGAAAATATTCTAAAATCAGATTGTGATGATGGTTGCACAACTTTGTAAATATACTAAAAGTCATTTAATCATACACTTAAAAATGAATGAATTTTATGAAATGTAAAGTATACCTCAAAAAAGCTGCTAATAAGAATAACATTTAAGAAAAGCTATATTAGAAATGGAAAGGACCTAGAGATCACCTAGTCTAGACCTTTCATTTTATAGATGAAGTAAATGAGGTTGAGTCAGTCTCAGTCAGGTGCCTAAGGTCATAAGGGCAACTATTATCCTAGTAGGATACAGAACCCAGGCATTTGGAGGTCGGTGTATTCACCAAGTCTCTTTCTTGGATATACATTCCTGATTACTGAACTAGGAGGGGTTACCTTTTAAGATGTCACAGCACAGAGTATATTTCCTGTATGGCCTTTAATACAGCTTGTCATTGTCCTTTGTCTCTGACATGACAGCCCTCTCCATGAGAGATGATCCTTTTCCATTTTTGCTCACCATTTTATCCCTAGTGCCTAGCACAGAGTGTAGGAGCAAGGGGGACTCTCAATAAATATTTGTTAAATGCATGAATAAATGAATAAACTGATGGACCTGAAGTCCAAACATTCACAATAGTCATTGTGCAGTGATGCCCCAAGTGGAATCTTCTGATGGAAAAGCTGGGTGACACCCTGCACAGAGGTCTTCAGAGATGTACATTACCCGCTTGTAGCAAGGCAAGGCTGAGTATTTCACTGGATTTTATAATAAGAACAAATAGCTTCTTTAGATTGGAAAGAGGGGCAATATCAAAGGAAAAGACCCTCTTGGCTTTGGCTAACTGTAGGGAAAGAAGAAGAGAACTTCTAGGGAGGCTCTCCCCTAAGAAAACAAAAGCCTCTAAAAAGCTGTAGACCAGGACAGCTGATGTAAGGACTTCATAGGCTCTGCAACTGCTCCATTCGTTACTTTTGTTATCTTTCTGAATATGGATTAGGGGAGGGGACATGTATGAGGGGAAGGGGAGAATCCAGGTATGGGCAAGAGTCACACACTTTTAAATGTTTTTTAATTGTCTCAACAATTTTAAGTATCATGAAGATGACCTAAAGAATAGCCAAACATAGAACTTCCTATTACAAGTGTAAGACTATGAATGATTTCTCCTCCTAACTAAACAACTTTTTGGTCACTGCACTGGCAATGCATTGTTGCAGTTTTCACAGTTCCCATCCCAAGGAACATATGATGCTAAGGGAAGACAGACAAGTAAACTGTTGATTATAGTACAGAGTGACAAGTGCTGAATCCATACAGTCTCTCCGGGTGCAAGCAACATATGATAATCTGCTGTCTCAGGGGAAAAAAAAAATCTGTGGAAGGATATGAGGCGGCTCTTAAAACTTAAGGAAAAAAACGAAGGACCAGGACCTCAAGAAAAGTAGAAACTTGAATAACTCCAAGGATCCAGAGGACAGAAAAGAATAGAGAGCCTCTTCAAGCCTTCACAGTTGGAATAAATCTGCTCCATCATTTCCCAACATTGTGTCAATTACTCTCAGTGCAAATTCCAGAAGAGTCTGATTGATCAATATTGATCACATGCCCATCACTTGGCCAGGGAGTGCCAGGCAGCTTCACTAACAGTCCCATCAAGACTGCATGTGGCAGGGAGGGACAATCCCCCAGAGGAAAAATGAATTCCCAGAATAAGGGCTGATACAAGCTACAGACATCCCCATGAGAGTGTTAAATAGACAAGCCATCAAGCCAGGGCATTATGAAAGCGTAGCCCTAACCAAGTTGTGGAGAGTTTCCGTTGCTTTTCCAGAGCAAGTAACATTTAAACAGAGATTTTTCTGGGAGAGATTTCTTTTTTTTGTTTGTTTAATTTTTTAATTTAATTTTATTTATTTTTTTATACTACAGGTTCTTGTTAGTTATCCATTTTATACATATTAGTGTATATATGTCAACCCTCTGGGAGAGATTTCTGCAAAATTCTTCCCATCACACCTCCAGAAACAAGCAAAATTAGACCTTCTAATTTGACCTTCTCAAAGTTCAACTTTCGTTCTATTAAATAAATTCTAAATCTTGAGGTAAACAGAAGGAACCAAAATTCTTAAATAAATCAACATGCGATAATAATAATAACAGCCAGGCTACCGTTTAAGACATGCTGATTATGTTTCAGACACTATGAATACATTATTTCATTTAAACCTATCAAGAACTGGTGAGGCTGCACTAGATCCCTATAAGGTAGATACTCCAGTTTCTCCCTTATGAAAGGGAAGTGTGGGCTTGGATTTGTCAGAAAACTTGCCTAAGATGCCCACAAAAAGGTAGTGCCTTGGGATTCAGACAGGCTGGTCTGACTCCAAAGGCCATGTTTGTAACAAACATGCACTAAAAAGTCCCAACGTCTTTACCATAAAAAATCAATTATATGTTCCTTTGTTACTTTTGTGTTGTTTTAAAGTTCAAATTAGTTTAAGTTGGCTTATTTCTATTTGAATGGTAATATTGTTAAGGCTATAAAAAAATCTTAAAATTTTCAAACTTAAAAATCAGCCTTAGGACCCTAACCTTACATCATATACAAAAATTAACTCAAAATGGATTAAAGACCTAAAAACTGTAATACTTTTAGAGGCGAACATAGGCGGAAAACTCCACAACATTGGATTTGGTAATGATTTCTTGGATATGACAGCAAAAGTACAGACAATAAAAGCAAAAATAGACCAATGGAACTAAATTGAACTTAAAAACTTCTGCACATCAAAGGAAACAATCAACATTAAAAAAAAGGTAACCTATGAAATGGAAGAAAATATTTGCAAATCATATACCTGATAAGGGATTAATACTCAGAATATATAAAGAACCCCTACAACTCAACAACAACAAAAACCAAATAACTTGGTTAAAAATGGCAAAGAACTTGAACAGATATTTATCCACAGAAGATATACAAATGGCCAACAAACAGATGAAAAGGTGCTCAGTTACACTAATCATCAGGGAAATGCAAAGCAAAACCACGATGAGATACCACCTCAAATATGTTAGAATGGCCATTATAAAAAAAAACACAAAAAACAGAAAATAGCAAGTGTTGACAAGGATATGGAGAACTTGGAACCCTTGTTGACTGTTGGTGGAAATGTAAAATGGTGTCCCAACCATGGAACAGAGTATGGACGTTCCTCAAAAGATAAAATATAGAATTACCATATGATACAGCAATTCCACTTCTGGGTATATATCCAAAAGAATTAAAAACAGAATCTTGAAGAGATATTTACAAACACATGTTTATTGCAGCATTATTCACAATAGCCAAGAGATGGAAGCAACCCAAATGTCCATCGGTGCACAGGTAGATAAACAAAATGTGGTATATACTTACAATGGAATATTATCCAGCGTTAAAAAAAGAAGGAAATCCTGTCACATGCTACAACATGGACAAACCTTGAGGACATTATGTTAAGTGAAATAAGCCAGTCACAAAAAGACAAATACTGTATGATTCCACTTATATGGTGTCCAAAGTTTTCAAACTTTCAGAAAGAGAAAGCAGAATGGTGGTCACCGCAGGCTGGAGGTGGAGGGAAAGTGGGTGGTTGAGTTCAATGGGTGTAGAGTTTCAGTTTTGGAAGATGAACAGGTTCTGGGGATCTGCTGCACAACAACTGTGCATATAGTTAACATTACCTTACTGTACACTTAAACATGGTTAAGATGGTGAATTTTATGTTGTATGTTTTTTTACTACAATTTTTTAAAAAGCACTGTTGGCTCAGGTTAAGCATGTGTTCACATGAATTCTCCAGTTCCTAACACACAAGTTACCACCAAGTCCAGTCTCTGTCATCCTGTACCTGTGAGATTGATTTTTTTTTCAAAAATCTTAATTGGAGGACTTTGCATTTATTGCTCTAAAATTTCATCATTCAGGCTTTAACTCATCATTTCAAGTTTAGGATAATGTAGGCTCTTGATGTCATTGACTAGTTCCACCAACTTTGTATGACATGAAGCGTTTGTTTAATACATCTCGTATATCTCCATCCAAGTCACTGAAAGCACGACTTAGCAACCAAGGTGAAGGTCCACGAATGACCTCTCTGCAAGCACTTAATCTGTACTTTTGTTTTTAATATACTTGTTTAACCAACCCAGGTATTTATTTATCAAACTTTTATTGATTATCTACCATGTGCCAGGCACTGTGCTTGGTGTTTTGATACAGTTATGAACATACATCACACATACACACACACACACACATACACACACACATACTCTACTGTCTCTTTCTTCAAGCAGTCCGTATTTCTGTAGTTATTAACAAATATATCATGAAAGACTACAAAATGCTTCTCTGAAATTTCAGAAACAATGATCCTTAATATTAAATACTTAAAATAGCAATTGTATAGCAAAGGTGAAGTCTACCTTTCCCTCAAATCCAGGCTGATCAACTTTTTTCTATGATTGCTATGACAAGTTCCTATGAATACATTTAATTTTACTTCACATTTTTATGGTCTGGCTTGCTCTAAACTTTTTTTTTTTTTTTGGCTGTGTTGTGTCTTCGTCGTTGCGCGTGAGCTTTCTCTTGTTGCGGCGACCGGGGACTACTCTTCGTTGAGGTGCGTGGGCTTCTCATTGCGGTGGCTTCTCTTGTTGTGGAGCACGGGCTCTAGGCGCGCGGGCTTCAGTAGTTGTAGCACGTGGGCTCAGTGGTTGTGGCTCCTGGGCTCTAAAGAGCAGGCTCAGTAGTTGTGGCTCGCAGGCTTAGTTGCTCTGCAGCATGTAGGATCTTCCCAGACCAGGACTTGAACCCGTGTCCCCTGCATTGGCAGGAGGATTCTTAACCACTGCGCCACCAGGGAAGCCCCCTAAACTATTTTTTAAAAATTCTAACCAATCATTAAACAATTTTTACGGTGAACTTAAATATTCAGTAATGAAGTAAAGATTCTGTTTGGTTTGAATTTGTATAGTTCTTTAAACTCATGGTTTTCATTACAGAAATATTTAGAGGACTAATTATCTCTGAGTAATCACAGAGCATGAAGCAATTTAAATCATTCCAGCATAGGTTAGAAGCAAATTTACCTATTAAATTATGAATGTTTTACTTTATAGTGGTCATTGAATAATTTAAAAATGAACATGACACAATTTCAAAGATGAAAAAATAGATGCAATGGCAGTAGCTTTGCATCAATTCAGAAGTCTGAAATTTTCTTAAAAAACAAAAACCTTTGTATTTTTGAGTTGTAGTTTCAAATGTGATTTTCAAGTAATTTATTTCACCAAAAATTTTTAAAAAGTTAGACTCTATTTTGGAGCTTAATGAACATTTATAAATAGGAGTTACCAACTTTTATTCCAAAAAAAGGATTCAGTTTGTTAGCTGGACAATGATAATACAGTAGTAGGTTGAACCAAATATTGCAATTTTTATTAAGTCAAAAATGATTGAAAATCGGCAGTTTCATGTAATGTATATTTCCCAGCATATTATAGGTCTTTAAAAATAGAAATTAATTTTCAGAAATTATAAATAGAATTTAAAACATTACATGAGACTTGGAAAAGTCTGTAATTTCACCACACAAATACAAATTCTATAATTACTTCTGTACATTGCCTCCCATTATTTTCTCTTGTGCATATTTTTACATGCTTGTAGTCATTGTGTACAAAAATGTTTGCATGGATAAATTTTGAAACCTTACATCATTTATATTTTAAAATTTGTGATATAATCTTTATATTTATAATTTTTAATAATTGCATAATCCACTAATTAAATTTACTATAATTTACTTATTCCCATATTGTTAAGCATGTAGGTTGCTCCTAGTTTTTTAATATTACAAATAGTGTTTTGATAAACATTCTGAGTTGCTAAGAAAAGATGCCTTATATTTATATAATCCATTAAAAAAATCTATGTCTCTGTATTTTTCCACTGTTTGGATTTTTTTAATCAAGTAAATTATGATGAATATTCTAGGTACATCAGGAAATGAAAAGCAGTTCCATAAGTTTTTCTCTGTAATTTGCCATTACCACTCAAAACTGATTTCTTTTATAGTCATTAATTCATAATGACAACATAATAATAATCTTCAGAGCTCAATTCTACCACCAGACTTTCCACTGAGCTTGTAATTAAAATGTCAGAATTCATTCCTGTCCTTAAAAACATTTTTTTTTTGCTTCTGATGATTGATTCAAAATTCTGTTTTATAAATCTTAATTCTCACATCTTCTCTTTCAGCAAAATGAATCCTCAAGGTAAGAAAGAAAATAAGAGTTCAGAATTTAAAATCTGTTCTTATTAGGTTGACATAGACAACAGGGTCAGACATTGTTGCTTTTTGACATTTTTTGTACACATTTAAAAATAAAAAATTGAATTATGCAACCAAGAGTTTACACTTTTCTGTTGGACTATTGATATATTAGAGTTACTAAATTTTAAAGAGGGTTATTTTTGTGTATTTTAAAGAGGGTTATTTTCGTGTATTTTAAAGAGGATGTATTTGGTTCATTCTTAAGTTAAACTCATACAACAACTTGGTTTGGCCCAGACTTTATATTCTCACATGTGAAAGTAGAAAAGACTGCCAAAGTATAGTGTAAACTAGAGGTATTCACCAATGCAACCTATTATCCACCTTTGGGCCTTACTTCCAGCCTGTCTGCAGTCAACAAGTTAACTGGAGTTCTAGAACTCATGATTCAGTTGGATAACTTTTCACTATTATTCCACCTCCGAAGGGTGGTAACAAGTGTTAGGAGGTGGGTAATATACAGGCCTCTTTGTTTTGATTATTTAAACCAGAACAGTGGAAGTAGAAATACATGTCATCTCTCACTCAATCCCTTTAACAATTCTTGATGCTAATACTCAATAGTTGGCAATACCTATATAGTTAACAAGAATGCAATATCTAGAATTAGAATAAACCATTTTTATTAAAAATGTCCCAATCTACTTTCTGTCCACTATCAAATATTCTATAAGAACAGACCATTCAATCTGACAAATACATGAGTGCCTTCTCTATGTAGAGTAAGATGTGTGTCAAGGAAAGCTGTGCTCTTGAATTTTTACATTTCTCCTAGTCTAACGAAGGGCTAAATTCTTCCAAAACACATCCTGTGGCTGAGAATGTTTTTGTTAGTAGTTATGCAACCTTATGAAAAAGCATGGTCTTCTCCAAATTGGATACACTATAAATTGAAGACATTAGTCATAGCTGGTGCTTTTTTCTTCCATTTGAAACACACACACTTTAATACTTTCTTTCAGGCCAAATTTTAAGTGGTGTATTGAAATATTGGAGAAGAAATACCATATGTAAAAAAAAAAAACTTGGACAGATAATATTTTAAAAAGCAATATGCATCAGAAGGAGGAGAAATAGTGTCATTTTCTCACATTTCAACCCCCAGGCATCCATGTGTAATTTAACAAAATGCAATATGATACAGCATTCATTTATATACTCAGCGTGTAATTATTGAGCACTTGTCATGGATGTCACACTGTAATCATCTCTGTGGGGGATACAAGGGAAGGAAGGGCCTATCCTTGCCCCCAAGCAGCTTAGAGCACCTTTGGGGAGATAAAACAAGAATGAAAGGTTTAATAACAGAGTGGACTACTGACTCTATGACACAGACGATAGTGCTTCAGGAATACATGGGGGAATGGTCCTGGGAGGGCTATAGAGAAGCAGTGGGGCTTGGGCTGGATCTTCAAGAATGAGTAGGATTTAGCTAGGGGAGGAGAGCCAGGGAGGGCACTCTGGACATTTAAGAAAAGGGGGAATTGTGTGACAGTGTCCAGGGGATGGTGAGTGAGTAATGGACAGACTGGCTGAAGTGGAGGGTCATGCCATGGAAAAATGAAGTGGAATGAGATTTGGGGTGGGGAGGGCCAGGAAAGGCGACTGACTCTTATTGCTACCCACTCTATGCCAGGCCCTTTATTTATCTTATTGAATTCTTCCAACAATCCTACTACTTCCCAGCTTTATAGAGGAGAAAACTGAGGCTTAGACAGATTATGTGATTGTTTTCAAGGTCATAAGACTGGCTGGTGACAGCATCAGGATTCAAACCGAAGTCTGAAAGCACATCCTTGGTCTTTCTGCTACGCTAGTTCCCTTAAACGCATTGCAGAAGGACTTGAACTTGGTTTTGGATGAATGTGTGAACATGTGACTAAAGAAAGCATAACCAGACATGGTGTCTTGTCCTATGAGTGCCTTAGTCTCCAATGGCCTGAGATCCTAAACAAAGATAAAATAAGTCCAAAAATGCCCTAACTTTGTTAGATCACAAATCTCATGAATCTCAAGGTTTATGATGGTAGAAAAGTCAGGTTGGAGTTCAAGGGTGCTTGGGTTTTACATGTTATGTAATTTAACATAACATTTTAATTTAGTTTTATAGAATGTAGTCCTAGTTAAATCCTGTTCTGAAAAGCTTTCAGGTGTTCTCTGAAATTATCCACCCTAAACTTCACGCCAATAAATTTTCTGGAGGAGGATGAATAATGGATTTTCTGTCTGATAATAATATTTACAGGCATCATCTGGTCTCAGTTGCTGAAGACTGGTATTTTGAAATCATGAGACAATAAAGGTTCATTTTTTTTTCAAATTAAATAAAATAGCTGACTCTTGACAGTAAAAGAAAAATGAGAATCCCCTTTTTGTCTGCAGTGCTTTCTCACTGTTCCTTCTTCATTGGACATCATAACATCTGCAATATACGGTACATTAAAAAAGGAATGGGGTGGTTAAATATTCATGGCCACTTGCTATTCAATGTGTGTTTTTATTATTTTTGGCAAATAGCAGGCTATCTAATGATTCATTTAATCCAGTTTACAAATGTCCAGTATCTAATTTTTATCTATCGCTGACAGATTTCTGCTTTTTCTGAAAAAGAAGGTATCAGCCTTGCCTTTATGTAGCCTTTCAGCCTCTTGGAAGCCCACTGGAAGGTCCCAGGTGCTTAGGTTTTAGGATCTCAGGTCTCAAGAGTGGGCAAAGTGCAGCAAGTGCAGACCAGAGAGAGTGTAGAGACAGTCTCTCTTCCCTAGGAGCAGAGGCCCTCCAAAATACCAACCAAGGTTAATGGGATAGAAAGGTCAAGGGAAAAGTTCTGCTCATCTGCTTTCTGTTTTATTGTTATAAAACGGGTGGCATTTTTCAGAGGTTATTCCCTTGGCAAATCAAAGAGAAAATGTAGCAGAGAAAGGGGGAGAATGTTTCCTAAAATGTGTTTACCTTTGGGCCTAGCAGGGCTGGCTTCCTGGGCAGTCGTGCGACCTGTGTGGTCACACAGGGCCCTGCATTCAGTAGGGCCTCGTGCTTGGTTTCATGCTCTGTCTCATCACTGTCTAGAAATTCTTAATACTTTTTGAACCAGGTACCTCGTGTTTTCATGTTTCACTAAGACCCACAAATTATGTAGCTGGTCCCGCAGACTACTGAAGTATGTGATGAAAAAGCAGCTCACTTTGCCCTAAGCAAAAGGCTTCTATCAAGCTGGCTGAAGAAAAGAAGGCAACACCAGGAACCAAAAGTAGTAGAGAGAGGAGGCAACAGTCAATGAAACAATGGTAATGCACCTTTTCGTGACTAACAGTGATGCATAAGCAACTTGTTCTCAAGGGAAAAAGAGAAATATGGTTGGAAAGAGAATCATATATTTGCCACTTCTTCCCATGTGGCTACTTTTTATCCAAATTCTATATTCCTTGTTTATACCCTCCCTGTACCTACACTGCTCTGTGCTAATAGTCATTTGGACATAGTCTGTAACTTTGTTTATACAATCCACAATTGCTACGGATACAAAAGGTAAAGGATCTTATGTTGATAATATTAAAACCAAGAGTCATACCATTATTTCTATTTTCTCAAGTGTGGAAATAAATAAAAACCAACCAAATGAGAAAGCAAAGTCTATTTATTCTGAGCTTACTATTGCAAGGGAGTCAGCCACCATCACTTGCATTTTGGCAGAGACTCAAAGGAAGGCAGAGGAATGGCAAAGTTCTGTAGTGGGAAAAGGAAGGCTTCAGGTATACCCTGTTTGGAGGCTGTTGGCCTGGGGAAGATGCAGGCAGGCCAGCTAGAAGGGGGCATCCTATGTGATTGGTTAGGGGGGCATATTTGGCTTTCTCTGGTTGGGCCCAAGTTGGAAGTAGAGACGAAAGTTAGGGAAACTCTCAGTTATTAATCATGTCCTGGCCATTTGGGGCTGACTGTTACAGAAGTCATTATTTAGCTTCCTGGATGGTACTAGAGATAGCAATCTGACTCCCTACAAGTCTGACTTCCAGCAGGTTGGCTTCCTGGGCTGTTTACTGTGGATAAGGGGTTTGCTTCCTGGGCAGGTGGCTGCAGGTTGTGGGTCAGAGTTCTTTTTTTATATGGTCTGGCCATTCTCCATTTGTGTATTCAGTCTCTCACAAGACACCCCTTAATAAAAGGGCTTTGTTGGTCTGGTTAGAATCAATTTCCTATTTCAAATGATCCCTATACGACATGTTTTCTTCCCTTCTAGTCCAGGTAGCAATTGTTTTTCATACTTGTACCAAATAATATATTGCTTACGTAGTCTTACTAAAGAGGCATTATTAGCCAATTCATTTAGAGAGTTTACATATTAGGAGAAGAAAGCAACCTTATTTAAGCCAAGCCTTTAATGATTCTCTTGTTCTGCTTCAGGGAAAACAATATGTATCCCCTCAATTTCTCCTAGATATATAAACTGCAATCATCAGTTGCCTTGGAGATGTTACCACCAACCTTTTTTGGAGACAGACCCAGGGGGCTGATCTTGGGGGCCAGGGCAGATGTGGCACCAACTTCCCCACCAGTGCACCTCAGGTCTAAGACTTTGATCTTCCTGGGGTCAAACTTAGGAGGCATGGTGGAGATGTCTGGTGTCAGATGAACCCAGATTCGGGATGATGGAAAAAAGCTGCACCTTGGCCTCCCCTAGCCGAAAGCAAAAAGCTAGCCATCAATTCTTAACAAATAACTGGGCATCATTTTTCCCTGCTTGACCTTTGTAGACTAAGAATATTGTGTCTGACAGAGTTTTTGTTATACCATGATTCCACTTGACAGACGTGGATTTCTGGTTGATGGTTGTTATAATGGTATTTGATGAGTTTTAAAGTTTTAACTGAATTAGTAGAGATCCCCCCCCCACCCCATCAGGTTAGAAAATAGGTTAGAAAAATATCCATAATTCATATTAATTTCATCAGTAACATAGGCTAAAAGTTCAAGGCCTGGATCATGAAATAAAGTAAGAATTGTTGTTGTTACTGAGATTTATTGAGTAGCACTTAAAAATAAATGTTAAAATACTTGATGAAATATATAATCATTCTAAAAATAAATATAATTTATAGAGTAGAAGACATAGAATATGTATAATTCTAAAGTTTCTAGCAGCCACATTCATAATTTCTACTCATGCTGCTGTGTGCTCACTGTTTTCCTTCTTGCCCTACCAAAGCCGGCATCCTAGGCCAAGTTCTCACCCTTTCACATCCAGGTTGTTTCAACAGCCCCTTCCCTACTTTTACCCCAGTCCTTCTATACTGCTGCCAAGAAGAGTTTCCACAAACATCCTTTCCATTACATCCTCAAGGCCTCAGTGGCATAATAAACATAATTGACATATGTGGTCACTTCATATGTACCAGGTATTGTGCTTCTTTATGTGCACAATAGTTTTAGGAGGTGGGGGCCACAATTTTGAGAAACAGAAACTACTACTGAGAAGGTTAAGCAACTCATTGAAGATCTCATCCCCAGAAGGTGTGGACCACAAAGCCCAAGCTCTTCTCTTAACCACTGGGCTCTTCTGCGCAGTGGAAAGAGCATAGTCTTCAGCATCAGAGGGGCTTGGACTTGAGCTATCTCTGCCATTTACTAGTTATGTGGCCTTGGGCAACTTAACCTATATGGGTCTCAGCTGTTTCATATGTAAAATGTGAATGTTTGGAGGATTGAATGATGTAGCAGAGCTACGAGACATCAAGTCTACCTCTTAACCACCATGCAAGGCAATTTACACTAAGTGCTTTGCACCAAATCTGAAACAGAGTGGGTACTCGATAAAGGTTGTCAACTAGTGAAAATAACTTCTTAGACTAGTTCCCAAGATTCTCTGTCGGTTAGATCCTCTTCCTCCCTACTAACTCCTCAGTCTCTCCAGGTTAACCTCTCTAGTCTTAACAGCTCAGGAAGCAAGATTGAAAGAAAAGAGAGCATTCGTTAGGGGTCAGAACACCTGGGTACCAGTCCTGGCTCCGTCTTATGAGCAAGATCAGTCATTGGCCTTAGGGAATAATGTAAAATGTCACAGATGTTGGGGACTTCCCCGGTGGCACAGTGGTTAAGCATCCGCCTGCCAATGCAGGGGACACGGGTTCGAGCGCTGGTCCGGGAAGATCCCACATGCTGCGGAGCAACTAAGCCCGTGCGCCACAACTACTGAGCCTGCACTCTAGAGCCCGTGAGCCACAACTACTGAGCCCACGTGCCACAACTACTAAAACCCCCATGCCTAGAGCCCATGCTCTGCAACAAGAGAAGCCACCTCAATTAGAAGCCTGCGCACCGCAACAAAGACTAGTCCCTGCTCACCACAACTAGAGAAAGCCCGCGGGCAGCAACAAAGACCCAACACAGCCATAAATAAAAATAAAATAAATAAATAAAAATTTTAAAAAATGTCACAGATGTGAAAGCTACATAGCTCTGAACCCTAGGAGATTTAGAGCGGATATAGAGCCTGCCTCCATGTGTTGAAGGTTTGCCATATGGAGGAGTGAGTATATGTGGGTCATATGTATTTTTGGAAACTGCAGAAGGCAAAGTTACATTCATCATGTATTCAACAAATATTTAGTAAGTAACTGATATATACCAGTCACTGGTCTAAACATTGGGGATATAACAGTGAACAAGGCACATAAATTCCTACTAATGTAAAACTGACACATAGTGGGGAAGCAAATGATAAAAAGAATTGCACATACATACTTATAATGTTAAATAGTGCTAGGTAACCTGGAAGAAATAAAACAGGGTTAAAAAAATTAAAGCATGGAGGCTGGACGATAAAGCAGTGAGATAGTGATATTTGAACAGAGACCTGTTTGCAGGGAGGGAGCAAGCCCTGCAGATGTCTGGGAGAAGAAATTCCAGGCAGGAATAAAAACAAGTGCAAAGGCCCTGGGATGGGAATAGATATAGCATATTTGGAAAACATCAAGAGGTTAGTGTGGCCAGAGATCAGTGAGTAGCAGGAAATGAGATTGCAGACACAATCATGGGCCAGGTATTTAGGGCCTTACAGGCCAAGGTAATGCATCTTGACTTATTGTTAATGTTATGAGAAACCATCTTGAGCTGGAGAATGACATGATTTGACTTACATTTTCTAAGGATGATTCAAGTGGCTGCTGGGTAGAAAATAGATCATAGGACGGGCAAGTGTAGAACGAGGAAAACCAGTCAGAAGGCTACTGCCATGGTCCAGGTCAGAGATGGTGGTGGTAACAGTGGGTGGGAGTTTCAGAGAGATTCAGGGTAGCTTCGTATAAAGAAAACCCCCAGGTATTATAGCTATCCAAATATAGAATTATCTGGGTGCTACGAAAGAGGTTTCTGTATTGGGAGAGGCATGGTCTGGAACAGGGATCAACAATCTATGGCCCACAGGCCAAATTGGGCCCACTGTCTGTTTTTATAAATAAAGTTTTATTGGAACGTAGTCATACTCATTATGGTCTGTGGCTGCCTTTTCACTAAAACAGCAGAGTTGAATCGTTGTAAAAAGACCATATGGTCTGCAAACTTAAAATATTTATTGTCTGATCCTGTACAGAAGAAGTTTGCTGACCTGGTCTAGAGGACTCCTTGGTGCTTCCTCCCTTCCAGTCGCTGTGAGTCCACATGTAATTGTTCACTTGACACTTCTATGTTGTCTTTATTCCATCTAGTTAATAAACTCCTCATGGGTGTGAAGCTTGTTTTCTACTTCTCAAATATTTCTTCCTATTACCTGAATATAAATGGCTCAGCAATTTTCTTAAAATATACTCTCGTTTGGGAGGTCAAGTAAAGAGGCCATCCTCACACCGTGAAGGAAAAAGAATTGTTCCAAGGTCCCAAGGGTAACAGTAATATTTCCTTCTAGAGAAAAAGTCTATCCCATTGGCAATATCCACAACGTAGTGTAACCAAGCAGAACCCTATGGGGCCTTCCCAGGACAGACCCCCTCCCCTATAATTTCTGCTTTAGCTCCTCTGTGAAGTACCTAGATAATAGTATCTGATGCACATTTCCTGAGTTGTTTTACAGATGCTAAAACCATCACCAAATGGAAGAAATTAACTACTTGATGACCATGAGCCCCCAGACCTGCTGGTGCCTAAGAATCGACAATGTTAACCACTGCGACACCGCCCTGTTACCTCAACATCAACCACGAGCTGATCACATACCCTGCGACCCCACTCCTGGCTTTTAAAAATGCTCTGTTGAAACCCTTCAGAGAGTTTGGGGTATTCTGAGCACGAGCCACACATTCTCCTTGCTTGGCCCTGCAATAAACCTTTCTCTGCTCCAAACTCTGACGTTTCGGTTTGTTTGGCCTCACTGTGCATCAGGCACATGAACTTGCATGCAGTAACAGCAGCTCAGTAGCTGCTTAATAAAGTCATCTTGATATTTTTAAGAAATGATATGTGGGATTAAGGACGAAATGTTTGAAGTCTAAAGATGAAGATCTTGCTCCTGGTAATACACCTAGACCAAGAGTAATGGAAACAAGTAACTCACCAGCCGAGACAGGCTGGTCCAGCTCTCAGGCTTCAGACAAGTCACACATTTGGAGAACTGAGGAATTCCATGCCTGAACAGTCAATTACATTTCTTTTAATGAATGAGAAGAATGTTTGCACAAGATACAAACAAATTATTAAAAAAAAAAAAAAGCAGCAGCAAGAGCTTCATCTGTACCACGTAAACCCCTGGAATTTGAAATGCAAACAATCCTTATTTTCTCACATGAAGAATAGAGCATTGGAAGAACGACAAGGCTGAGCAAAAGCAGAAATTCTTTAAAGGAAGAAAAGGGAGGGTTTCTTACTTAACGATAGGCTCAAGATCCTGAAAATGATGAGAGAGAACAGGGGCCAAGGAAGGGGCAGAACGTTTCATTGAGGCATCCTGTTACTTGTGGTGAGCTAATGACACTGCTGCCGGCTTCCAGAAAGTAGGTTTTCCTCTCCCCTTTGCCTCCACTAACAAAAACATCAGATGGACTTCTACTTTGAAAAATGCTATCCTTAAGACCAATTATGAGGAACAGATTTTTAAATTGAAATTCTTTAAATCATTTTCGAGTCTCCATATAGCTGATATACATACAAAAAATTAAATTAGAGATAATTATTCAGACAATTCAAACCAAAAAGAAATTCCCAAACCTGCTTTTTGTGTTCTTTGCGTAGATCTATTAATGATTATATGGAAAGCCTTAAACAATGTTCACTGTTTGTCTCAGCAACTGCTTTATGCGGGCAGTGGCAATCACTGCAAAATTGTTAGTTTCCTCTGTGTTTTTAGTGATATGTTATAGTAATCAGTTTAAATAATTTTGTAGATTTTTAATAGGACTGTTGCATAAAAACCTTCACTTCTGGAGCCTAGCTTTACAAATTCTTCCCAGAGTGCCCTTCTTCAAGCATATCTAGGCTAATAACTATTTGGTATGTGACTGTCCATTTATGTATCACACCCATGCCTGTGTATCACTTAAGGCAGATTAATCTAGCTAACCTTTACAGGCTGCATGGTGAGTGATAACACAAATGCCACCTTATGTTTTTTTACATAGGAGAGGCAGAGCACTGGTGAAGGAGTTGTAAAACCACCAATCAACTTGGGACAGGCCACTGGACACTTCTGAGCTTCTGTTTTTTTCCATCTATACAATGGTAATAGTAATATATAAGAGTTATGTTACTCGAACTATTTTAACATCATAATGGTGAACGGACTAATTATGAATGGAGAGCACAGAAAGGATTATCATCATTATAAAATACCTTGTCTTATATTGGACCCCAGATTTCCTTGGAATGATTCTATGTCTGGGGAAGAATGCATTGGCAACCAGTAATGGTCTTGGTAAGAAAATACAGCTGACCCTTGAACAGTATATGTTTGAACTGCGTGGGTCCACTTACACGTGGATTTTTTTTCGATAAATATACAGTCCACCCTCTATTCATGGGTTTCACATCCACGGGTTCAACCAACTGCAGCTAACTGAGGATCAAAATTTCTATCCTTGTTTCATTGAATCCTCCAATGCAAAACCTGAGGACACAGAGGGCCAGCTGTCCTAGGGGTGGATGATTGTAAACACGAAGACTTCATCACTAATACAGGAGACACTGTAGCAGGTCTAGCCATTTCTTACAGCAGTTTGCTTCCTCCAAATTCCTCTAACTATGTCTCTTTTAAAACTTGGGGGTTCTGATGGCCACATTCTCTAAACCCTAAACCAGGATATGTAATGTGACCTGGGACTTTTGTCCTGTGATCAAGTATAAGAGACATTTTGTGGGACATACTGTATAGCACAGGGAACTATACTCAATATCTTGTAATAACCTATAATGGAAAAGAATCTGAAAAAGAATATATAGGGTGGGAGGGAGATGCAAGAGGGAAGAGATATGGGGACATATGTATATGTATAACTGATTCACTCTGCTATAAAGCAGAAACTAACACACCACTGTAAAGCAATTATACTCTAATAAAGATGTTAAAAAAAAGAATATACGTATGTATGTATATGTATAATTGAATCACTTTGCTGTACACTTGAAATTAACACAACATTGTAAATTAACTATACTTTGATTTTTAAAAAAGAGACATTTTGTAAGCTATATTGTGGACACCAAATTACTGGAATTTCTGGGACTTTTTTTCATGGGAAAGAATCAGAATATTTGAAATCTAGAAAGTCCCTGATAATCAAGGATTTATGGACATGATGCTTATGACAGATAATCCACAAATGCCAAGTTTTTAGAAGTAGAGTTCAACTTTAAATGCAGAAAAATCATCTGCAACTTGGTTAATACCAGCTTTAATGAGGCAAATGTGCTTTTTATCTAGTAAATTAAAATGAAGAGAAAAAGGCAGAAAAGCAAACACCCTTTTATCAACAAGTGATGATCTCAGAATTTCCTTTTGACTCCTGTGACCCAGTGAAGACATTGCTCCCCTCTCTGATTTGCCTTAGTTTTAAAAAAGAGGTCTGAGGTGAGAGGTGGGGAGGAATAGGGCAAGAATTATTAAAAAGGTAAAAAGTCTGTACTGTGAATTATACAGATCAAATATTATGGAATATTCTACATGAATGACTACTGTTATTCTTAGTTTGTTATAAACTTTGCAAATTTTGGTTTTGAATAGCATTTGGGTTTATCCGATTTAGTAGGAGTAAAGGCAGGGTGGGGAAAGAGAGGTGGAAATTATATTTTAGCGAAAACATGGAAGAAGAAAGGGATAGTGTTTGCAAGCAAAATTTAGCTTCCTAGTAATCAAGGTAAAGAGGAAAATATGATGAGTTACGCAACTTCTTTCTTCTAGTAGAAGCAAACAGACCAATTACTCAGGAGAGACAAACCTTTTCTGACACTGAGCTCTGAAAATAATTTGTCACAGAGGTTTTTGTATAAAGGACCTTGAACAATTTAATGGATGGTATTTTCCGGTTAGGAGATTTTACATACATTTGAGAGCTGAGCTGTTAGAGAAATGCTCTTTCATGCAGGATAGGAAAGACAGAATCTTTTTCTCTCTCTCCCTCTCGCCGCCCCCCAACCGGCCCCCACCCAAACACTTACATCCTAGTCCAGGCACACATGCCTTCAAAAGGCATGTAGCCCAGATGCGGCACGGCCATCGAGAAGCCACAATTAACGTCATTACTCACGGCTTTTCAGGGAGGTGATAAGAGGTATACTCCCTTTGAAGCCGGCACAACCATTCATCCTGTCCCAGCAGCCTGCATACCGAAAGTGGGATTTGTAGCAGCTGTTTCATTTTGCTGCCTGTTTTGCCATTCTTTCTCCCATAGAGGAGTTAAGACAGAATAAAAGGTAGGGGAGAAAGTTGCTCACATTATCTCTTTCACCCAGCAAGGTTTGTGGTTAGCTTCATTCTTGGTCTGAAGGAGAGATCTGAATCTCCATGCTGTGATCCTAAGGGGCAGGAAGGTGATGGCAGATATAGATGAAAACAGTAGGTTCCCTGGGCTCTTGGTGTCATAGAACATGACAGCTTTATAGAGAGAGAGGTGAGAGTCAGAGCACAGAGGAATGCGTTTCTCAGAATGCTACCCTCAGCGCTTGACTGCTTATTAAAGACCCATCAGAACAACAACCTGAACAGGCCGCTAACTGGTGCTTTGGTGGATTAACACTGGGCTGGATCCCACATTCTGAGATTTCAAAGTTCCTTTGAAGTTAGCATATTAGGAAATCACATTGCAAATTGTACCACTGTAAATTTTAGATGTTTCCTAAAAGCTCTGTGATGGAAGAAGAGTTGACTCATTCTTTAGGATTTAAAAAGGGGGAGAAAAAAGCCTTTTTTACGACAAATGCAAAAGTAATAATACCCCCCAATGAATGAAAAAAAGAACATGGAATTCTCGTGGATTTGCCAAAGGCGATTTTTTTCTTCTAAAGATTCAGTTCCTTTCAGAAGTTCATAACATTTCTGTTTCCTTAATGTGGCCCTACATCTTAATAGTCTTAACATTAGGGTAATTTCTTTAAAATATTCAAATGCGACTCATCATTAAAGTGGCCATTATCATCCTTGACTTTGTTAATGTTACTTTAGTGGGTTCTCAGTCTGAGGGACCTGAAGTCCTCAGTAGAAGGAATTAGTTTTCTGCTTCCTCTTAGGATCACTCAGGTTGACTTGGGGATTAGGCTGTGTGAAGCCTGGAGGACCCAAAGGTGAGGGACAGTGTTCTGTCCTCAAGGAATCAGATTCTGATTCCTGCCACAAACTGGAAGTTACGGCTTTCTAGGCATGAATGCGGAACACATACCAAGTTCCTGGAGGAGCCTTCTTTACATCAGTGCTTCTTAGAAAAGCTAAAAACAAATCACACAAAAATAAAGAACATATCACACTCATTAAAGAGTATGTAAGAGAAATGCACTGCTATTTAAAGGTAGCTGTAGCATTTGATGTGGATCTAATGACTTTCCTGTTATCACATCTGTGTATATTTATAAACCTATCTCAGCACAGAAACATGCGTCACCACTGATGCCTTGAAAGTAGTCGAGGTTATGGTGTGGGGGATGAACACGAAATTTAACTACAAGATGAAGCTTCTTGAAAGGTCAGTGGGGTGGAGAATGGTAATTGTTCCAGCTGAGCAACTCTCCACAATACATTTTTGATGCAATGACTAATTATTGTGATTATTTTCATCAGCGAAGGCTCCATTAGAGCTAAACACATTCATTTCCTCCCTCAAAAGTATTTCAAGCTTTGGAGGAATTCCATATGTTTTCTACCTATACTTAGGAAGTGTGCTCTCGTATGTTTCCACAAATGGTGAACTACCTTTCTTCCCGCTGCTCTGCTGCCTATGAGGCAGTAGTTTTCTCTTCTTTGTGTCTATTCTAGAAAGCCAAATGGAGCTGAATGAAAACAATTAACACCTAAGTTGATAAAATTCTCATCTGACCTTTGGAGACCCCTGGGCTCACAGCCTGTGGCCAATAAGCTACAGTTGAACATAATGAGCTGACACATCATTGCAATAAAAGGGAGTAGTAAGTGTAGAAACTGTAGGTCTTTAAAAAATTAATTTCAGCCCCTAAAAAAATTACTGTGTACAGTTTTACAGATTTATATCAAATATGGCCGCTTTACTGAGCATTTTTCCAAAGAACTTGTAGAAGAGAGTGTGGTTTTGGAGCTGACACATCTGCATGGTGGGAAGGATGAAAGATTAACAGAATAATTAGATATAAAAGATCACTTATAACACCATCATCATAATAACATCTTAAATTCCTATAATGTCTTAGACTTTTTTTTTTTGGCCACGCTGCACGGCATGCATAATCCTAGTTCCCCAACCAGGGATTGAACCCGGGCCCCCTACAGTAGAAGCTCGGAGTCCTAACCACTGGACCATCAGAGAACTCCCTGTCTTAGGCTTTTCAAAGGGCTTTCACACATATTCCTGTTTGCTCTTTGTGGACCTGGGCATGACACACCTATTGAATTTGAAACTAAAGAGCGTAGATGAAAAGCATACTTCTCAAGACATAACCTGGGAAGAACAGTCCAGTTTTCCAGATGGTGAGATGTCTACACTATCATAAAGACAAACATTAAGATTGGGCCTTCAGAAGCAAAATGGAGAAGAGATTTAGGGGAATATTAACCAGATTGTCATATTCCTTCTCCTTCCAGCTCATCCCCAAATTTTAATTAAGGAAAAAACTGTCTTGGCCTGTCTTGTTTGAATTCATGTTGTTGTTGAATTCATCTGCTTTGTTTGAATTCATGGTATAATTGTCAGCTATTTATTTGCCCAGGCAACTAGGTGGTTAATTTGATTTTTCAGTCTTTGAACAAAATCTTTGATAGTTTAAAATGCCTGATGAGTGGAAGATATTGGGACCACCCTTCTTTTCACATGGATGACTTCTGAGAATGATCATGCACAGGAATCAAACTTCATTTCAGTTTGCTAAAGTCAATTTAAATAAATCTAAGCACAATACATTCATTTGGTCAATGATTTTAAAATTCAGAACTCCAGAATTTTATAAACTTATTTTGTAGCTAGCAGTCTTAAACGCATTTTTAATAGTTTGTTGTTTCTCTTGGTTTCTTAATTTTTATTTTATTTTATTTTTGGCCACGTGGCACAGCTTGAGGGATCTTAGTTCCCCAACCAGGGATCAAACCCATGCCCACAGCAGTGAAAGCACGGAGTCCTACACTGGACCACCAGGGAATACCTAGAACCCCAGAATTTTATAACATTGGGACAGGGAGGAAAATCAGTAACAGAGGGATGTTAAGATATCTGTCCTTTCAATGAAAACATGTGAGAGTAGACAAAGAATTTATGAGTATAGATTTCAGAAAGTTTGGTTTAAAATTGTGCTGGAACATGCTAATATCTTAGGGAAGACTATAAATGTCAGTGTAATTTATATTGTCTTCACTCATAATAGCTCCCCTTATACTCAAATTATGGCTATTTATTACTTAACAAATTGTAGTGTTTAAATGTCTTCAGCCTTATCTAGAGATACAGCAAGGAGTTTTCCTTCCAGGCATTTTGGAAACAGTCCAAAAATAGACTCTTCATCTTTGACTGCATAGCATGTCTTAATGGAATAGTTATAATGGTAATTATTCATATTTATTGTATTTTCCTTAAAGATGCTTTAAATGCATATTTTACATTTCATTACTCTGTCATAATGCGGCATCATAAACTTAAACATGAAACCACTTTGTGTTACAGCACAAGTACTAAATATCCCTATAAAATGGGAAATTCTCTTTATTTATTTATTTATTTTTAAAAAATATTTATTTTGGCTGCGCCAGGTCTTAGTTGCGGCACGTGAGATCTTCGTTGTGGCATGCAGGATCTTTCAGTTGCGGCATGTGGACTCTTAATTGCAGCATGCATGTGGAATCTAGTTCCCCGACCAGGGATCAAATCCCTGTTCCCTGCATTGGGAGCACGGAGTCTTACCCACTGGACCACCAGGGAAGTCCCAGGGAGATTCTCTTTAAATGGCATAGTTCTGAAGAACTATTTTTCTACATCTCTCTAGGTACTGCATTTCATAACTCGATTCTTTTCAATTTTAACAATAATTGGCTTTGCATAAAATCTTAAAGTTGGGAGGTGTATCTGTTGAGAGGATTGCTTTCAGCTACCAGCAGTGAAAAACTTGACAAAAAGTAGCTTAAAAAAGTAAGAGGTTTATTGGGCTCTGGCAACTTTTGTTCATCCTCTTTAGCAAATGACCTCTGTCTTCATTACCATAACATGGCCACTGTACCTCAGGCCTCCCCTCTGCACTCCAGATCAGAAGAGAAGGGGTGGGTGAAGGGCAACAGTCAAGAGGCCTTACTGGTAAGCCAGCTGAGTCTGTCTCTGTTTTCCTTTTTAATTGAGATACAATTCACATACAATAAAATTCACCCCTTTAAAGTGTAAAATTCAATGTTTTTTAGTATACTTACAAGGTTGTGCAATCATCACCGTTATCCAATTCCAGAACATTTCCATCATTCCAAAGAGAAACCCATACTCATCTAGCAGCCAGTCCCCATTCCCCCTCTCCCTTCCCCTAGCCCCTGGCCACCACTACCTACTTCTCGTCTCTATGCCTATTCTGGACATTTTGTATAAATGAAACCATACAATGTGTGGCCTTTTGTGTGTGGCTCCCTTTGTGTCTGGCTTCTTTCACTTAGCGTAATATTTTCAAGGTTCTTCCACTGAATGGAAGTATCGGTACTTCACTCCTTTTTATGACTGAATAATATTCCATTACATGGATATAACACATTGGTATATGGACATTTGGATTGTTTCCACTTTGGGGCTATTATGAATAATGCTGCTGACAGGACTAAAAAGCACTAACAGGCATTGTCCCCTAGCTAATGCATCATTAGATATTGTCCTTCATGATGCCTCCTATGTGGTTGCACACTTTCGCTACGTGCTCTCAGTGGGAGCTGTTTTCACTATCATAGGGGGATTTGTACACTGATTCCCACTATTCTCAGGATATACACTCAGCTCAACATGAGCAAAAATTCACTTTGCAATCATATTTGTGGGCGTCAACATAACCTTCTTCCCACAACATTTTTTAGGCTTATCTGGCATGCCTCAACGATACTCCGACTACCCAGATGCCTATACAACATGAAATACTATTTCATCAATAGGCTCATTCATCTCATTAACAGCAGTCATGCTGATAATCTTCATTATCTGAGAATCATTCACATCCAAACAAGTAGTACTAACAGTAGAACTCACTACTACAAATTTAGAGTGACTAAATGGATGTCCTCCACCATACCATACACTTGAAGAGCCAACCTACATCAATCTAAAGTAGTCAAGAAAGGAAGGAATCGAACCCTCCTCTGTTGGTTTCAAGCCAACATCATAGCCGCTATGTCTTTCTCCATGAACGAGGTATTAGTAAAATTTTATATAACTTTGTTGAAGTTAAGTCACAGGTGGAAATCTTGTATATCTCTATGGCATATCCCTTCCAACTAGGTTTTCAAGATGCAACATCACCCATCGCAGAAGATGACTACACTTTCACAACCACACACTAATAATTGTTTTCTTAATGAGCTCCCTCGTTCTTTATATTATTGCACTAATACTAACAACTAAGCTAACACATACTAGCACGATAGACGCACAAGAAGTAGGAACTATCTGGACTATCTTACCAGCCATTATCTTGATCTTAATTGCCCTGCCATCACATAATAGATGAAATTAATAATCCCTCTCTTACTGTAAAAACTATGGGTTACCAATGATACCAAAGCTATGAATATACTGACTATGAAGACCTAAATTTTGACTCCTATATAATCCCGACATCAGACCTAAAACCAGGGGAATTACGACTGCTAGAAGTAGACAACTGAGTAGTTTTGCCCATAGAGATAACAATCCGAATAGTAATCTCCTCTGAAGACGTACTGCACTCATAAGCCGTACGTTCCTTAGGCCTAAAAATGGATGCAATCCCAGGACGCCTAAATCAAACAACCCTAATATCAACACAACCAGGCTTATATTACGGACAGTGTTCAGAGATCTGTGGGTCAAATCATAGCTTCATGCCAATTGTCCTTGAGTTAGGACATGGCATGCCTCTAAAATACTTTGAAAAATGATCCGCATCTATGTTATAAGCTCATTAAGAAGCTAGGTTAGCGTTAACCTTTTAAGTTAAAGACTGAGAGCTAAAATTCTCCCTAATGATATGCCACAACTAGATATATCAACATGATATTACCATTTCATCTATATTTCTAACACTATTTATTATATTTCAACTAAAAGTCTCAAAACATATCTACTACCCCAACCCAGAGTCAACACTCACTAAAGTGCAAAAACAACCTACCCCTTGAGAGACAGTATGAATGAAAATTTATTTGCCCCTTTCGTGACTCCAACAATAATAGGCCTCCCCGTAGTCATTCTAATTATTATATTCCCAAGTATTTTATTTCCAACATCAAAACGACTAATTAACAATCGCATAATTTCCCTTCAACAATGGCTAATCCAGCTTACATCAAAACAAATAATAAGCATCCATAATCATAAAGAACAGACTTGATCACTAATACTAATATCGCTCGTTCTATTTATTGGGTCAACCAACCTTCTTGGACTACTGCCCCACTCATTTATACCCACCATGCAGCTCTCAGTGAATGTGGGAATAGCCATCTCCCTATGAACCGGTACCGTGGTTATAGGTCTCCGCAACAAAACAAAAGCATCTCTAGCTCACTTCCTACCACAAGGCACGCCCACCCCCCTCATCCCCATGCTAGTAATTATCGAAACTATCAGCCTATTCATCCAACCAGCAGCACTAGCTGTGAGACTAATGGCCAATATTACAGCAGGTCATTTATTAATACATCTAATCGGAGAAACAACCTTAGTGCTAATAAGCATCAGCACATTCACGGCTCTCATTACATTCATTATTCTCACCCTATTCACTATCCTCGAATTCGCCGTTGCTATAATTCAAGCCTATGTGTTTACCCTCTTAGTAAGCTTATATCTGCATAACAACACATAATGACCCACCAAACCCACACGTACCACATAGTAAATCCTAGTCCTTGGCCCCCTACAGGAGCCCTTTCAGCCCTTCTCATAACATCAGGCCTAATCATATGATTCCACTTCAACTCAATAATTCTACTAATACTAGGCCCACTAACTAACACTCTTAACAATGTATCAGTGATGACAAGTTGTTATTCAAGAAAACACTATCCAAGGCCATCACACACCAACTGTCCAAAGGGACTTCGATATGGAATAATCTTATTTATTGTCTCAGAAGTCCTCTTTTTTACCCACTTCTTTTGAGCCTTCTATCACTCAAGCCTCTCCCCTATCTCTGAGTTAGGCGGGTGCTGGCCACCAACAGGCATTCGCCCTCTAAACCCCCTAGAGGTACTGCTTCTCAACACTTCTGTGCTATTGGCCACTGGCGTGTCCATCACTTGGGCCCATCACAGCCTTATGGAAGGAAATCATAAGCACAGACTTCAAGCCCTCTTTATTACAATTACTCTTGGTGTCTATATTTTACATTCCTACAAGCCTCAGAGTATTACGAAGCCCCATTTACGATCTCAGATGGGGTCTATGGATCGACTTTCTTTGTGGCCACAGGATTCCACGGACTACATGTAATCATTGGGTCTACCTTCCTTGGTTTGTTTCCTGCACCAATTAAAATTCCCCTTCAGGTAAGCTGTGACAAAGTGAGAGAGTGGCATGGACATATATACACTGCCAAATGTAAAACAGATAGCTAGTAGGAAGCAGCCGCATAGCACAGGGAGATCAGCTCGGTGCTTTGTGACCACCTAGAGGTGTGGGATAGGGAGGGTGGGAGGGAGGGAGATGCAAGAGGGAAGAGATATGGGAACATATGTATATGTATAACTGATTCACTTTGTTATAAAGCAGAAACTAACACACCATTGTAAAGCAATTATACTCCAATAAAGATGTTAAAAAAAAAAAAATTCCACTTCACATCCGACCACCACCTCGGCTTTGAAGCCGCTGCTTGATACTGACATTTTGTAGATGTTGTATGATTATTCCTTTACGTATCTATCTATTGATGAGGCTCATAGTTCTTTTAGTATTAATTAGTGCAACTGACTTCCAATCCGTTAGTTTTGGTACACTCCGAAAAAGAATAATAAACCTAATACTGACCCTATTAACAAATACAACACTAGCCTCATTACTCGTACTCATCGCCTTCTGACTTCCTTAACTAAACACTTACGCAGAAAAAACAAGCCCTTACAAATGAGGATTTGACCCTATAGGATCCGCCCGCCTACCTTTTTCCATAAAATTTTTCCTAGTAGCAATCACATTCCTCCTTTGGACCTAGAAATTGTTCTCCTACTACCCCTCCCCTGAGCAACTCAAACAAACCTAACCTAAAAACAATACTCACCATGGCTTTACTTTTAATCTCATTATTGGCCATTAGACTGGCCTATGAGTGAACTCAAAAGGGACTGGAGTGAGCTGAGTATGGTATTTAGTTTAAAACAAAATAAACGACTTTGACTCATTAGATTATGATTAGACTCATAATTACCAAGTGTCTTTAGTACATATAAACATTATCATAGCTTTCACTATATCCCTCATAGGGTTACTAATATATCAATCCCACCTAATATCCTCACAACTATGTCTAAAAGGTATAATATTATCACTATTTATCCTGGCGGCCCTGGCAATCTTAAATTCACACTTTACTTTAGCCAGCATAATACCAATCATCTTGCTGGTGTTCGCAGCCTGCGAAGCAGCACTTGGGCTAGCCTTACTAGTAATAGTATCAAATATCTATGGCACTGATTACGTACAAAACCTCAACCTTCTCCAATGCTAAAATTCATCATCCCCACGATCATACTAATACCCCTAACTTGATTATCAAAAAGTAATATAGTCTGAATTAACTCCACAACCTACAGCCTACTAATTAGTCTCACAAGCCTACTTTTTCTTAACCAATTCAACGACAATAGCCTTAACTTCTCATTAATATTCTTCTCCGACTCCCTGTCCGCACCATTATTAATCCTAACAATGTGGCTCCATCCCCTAATACTAATAGCCAGTCAGTCTCACCTACTCAAAGAACCACTAACCTGAAAAAAATTATATATCACAATACTAATCATATTACAAACATTTCTAATCATAACATTCACCGCCACAGAACTAATTCTATTTTACATTATATTTGAGGCTACACTAGTTCCTACCCTTATTATCATCACCCACTGAGGTAACCAAACAGAACGCTTTAATACAGGACTCTACTTGTTATTCTACACACTAGTTGGATCACTCCCACTGCTAGTGGCATTAGTATATATACAAAACACCATGCGCTCTCTGAATTTTCTAGTACTTCAGTGTTGAGCCCAGCCACTATCCAACTCCTGCTCCAACGTCTTTATATGACTGGCCTGCATGATAGCCTTTGTAGTAAAAATACCCCTCTACAGCCTCCACCTCTGACTACCCAAAGCACACGTAGAAGCTCGCATTGCAGGTTCTATAGTCCTTGCAGCCGTATTACTAAAACTCGGGGGCTACAGCAAGCTACGAATCACGTCAATACTCAACCCCCTAACAGAATTCAGAGCGTACCCTTTCCTCATGCTCTCTCTATGAGCAATAATCATAACCAGTTCTATTTGTCTACATCAAACAGACCTAAAATCACTCATTGCCTACTCTTCAGTCAGCCACATGGCACTCGTTATTGCAGTTATCCTCTTTCAAATCCCTTGAAGCTACATAGGGGCTACCGCCCTAATAATCGCCCACGGCCTCACATCATCTATATTATTCTTCCTAGCAAACTCAAACTATGAATGAATCCATAGCCGAACTATAATCCTAGCCCGAGGCCTACAAAATTCTTCTCCCACTAATAGCCACTTGATGATTGCTAGCAAGCCTGACAAACCTGGCCCTGCCCCCTACTATCAATCTAATCGGAGAGCTGTTCATAGTCATATCAACTTTCTCAGGATCAAACCTCACTATCATCTTAATAGGAACTAACATTGTAATTACAGCCCTATACTCTATGTACATACTAATCACAACACAACGCTGTAAATGTATGCACCACATCAATAATATTATGCCCTCCTTCACACGAGAAAATGCCCTTATAGCCCTCCACATCCTACCACTCCTACTCCTGTCACTAAATCCTAAAATCATCCTGGGCCCCCTATACTGTAAATATAGTTTTAAAAAAACACTAGATTGTGAATCTAGCAACAGAAGACTAAAACTTCTTATTTACCGAGCAAGTATTGCAAGAACTGCTAATTCATGTCCCCATGCCTAATAGTATGGCTTTTTCAGACTCTTAAAGGATAGTAGTTATCCATTAGTCTTAGGAACCAAAAAATTGGTGCAACTCCAAATAAAAGTAATAAACCTGTTCTCTTCTTTTGCCTTAGTCACATTACTAATACTAATTATCCCGATTATAATAACTAACACAAACTTCTACAAAAGTGATAAATACCCATCATATGTAAAAAGTACTGTTTCATGTGCTTTTATTACCAGCCTAATCCCAATGATAATATTCCTTCACACAGGCCAAGAAATGATCATTTCAAACTGACACTGGATCACCATCCAAACCCTTAAATTAACACTCAGCTTCAAAATAGATTACTTCTCAATAATATTTGTACCAGTAGCATTGTGTATTACATGGTCTATCATAGAATTCTCAATATGATACATACATTTAGACCTTACATTAATCAGTTCTTCAAATACCTACTCCTCTTCCTCATTACCATACTAATCCTTGTTACTGCTAACAATCTCTTCCAACTTTTCATTGGGTGGGAGGGGTTCGGAATCATATCTTTCCTACTCATCGGGTGATGATATGGATGAACAGACACAAACACAGCTGCCCTTCAAGCAATCTTATATAACCGCATCAGGGATATCGGATTCATTATATCAATAGCATGATTTCTATCCAACTCAAACGCATGAGACCTACAACAACTTTTTGTACTCGATCTAAACTCTTTAAACCTCCCCCTTACAGGACTTGTATTAGCCGTAGCCGGAAAATCAGCTCAATTTGGACTTCACCCCTGACTCCCCTCAGCAATAGAAGGTCCCACCCCTGTAACAGGCCTACTCCACTCAAGCACAATAGTCATAGCAGGGGTCTTCCTACTTATCCGATTTTACCCCCTAACAGAAAACAATAAACTTATTCAAACAATAACGTTATGCCTGGGAGCCCTTACCACTCTATTCACAGCTATATGCACTCTCACCCAAAATGACATTAAAAAAATTATTGCTTTCTCTACCTCAAGCCAATTAGGTCTAATGATTGTAACTATCGGCATCAACCAGCCCTATCCAGCATTCTTACACATTTGCTCACATGCTTTCTTTAAAGCCATACTATTCATGTGCTCCAGATCTATTATCCACAACTTAAACAACAAACAAGATATTCGAAAAATAGGAGGCCTATTCAAGACCTTACCCTTTACCGCAACAGCCATTATCATTGGGTGCCTAGCACTGACAGGAGTGCTTTCCTCACTGGTTTTTATTCTAAAGACCTAATCATTGAAACCGCCAACACATCTTATACCGACGCCTGAGCCCTATTAATAACTCTGTCACCTCCCTCACAGCCATCTACAGCACTCTCATTATCTTCTTCGCACTACTGAGACAACCCCACTCCTCCCCCTCAGCTCCTATCAGTGAAAACAACCCCCTCCTAATTAGCTCTATCAAATGCCTACTAATCGGAAGTATCTTTGCTGGATTCATCATCTCCAACAGCATTCTCCCAACAACCATCCCCCTAATAACCATACCTCTGCACTTAAAACTAACTGCCCTTATAGTAACAACTCTGGGCTTCATGCTAGCACTCGAAATTAACCTCAACTCACAAAATATACCTACTCCTCAAGCTCCTTTAAATTCTCTACTCTCCTAGGATATTGCCCCACCATTATACACCGTCTACCCCCTTATCTAAACCTATTAATGAGCCAAAAATTAGCATCCTCTCTCCTAGACGTAATCTGATTAGAAACTATCTTACCAAAAACCACATCCCTCATTCAACTAAAATCCTCCACGTGAATCTCAAACCAAAAAGGTCTTATTAAACTACACTTCCTATCATTTCTCATCACCCTCACCCTTAGCATACTTTTATTTAATTACCCCGAGTAATCTCCATGATAACCACAACACCAATAAACAACGACCAACCAGTAACAATCACTAACCAAGCACCATAACTATATAATGCTGCAATCCCTATAGCCTCCTCACTAAAAAAACCAGAATCACCGGTATAATAAATAACACAATCCCCCAACCCCTTGAACTTAAACACAATTTCCACCTCCTCATCCTTCAAAATATAAAATACCATTAAAAACTCTACTATTAACTCTAAAAGAAACACTCCCAAAACAACCTTATTAGAAGCCCAAACCTCAGGATACTGCTCAGTGGCTATAGCCGTTGTATAACCAAACACGACTAACATTCCCCCTAAATAAATCAAAAACACTATCAGACCTAAAAATGAACCACCAAAATTCAACACAATCCAACACCACCACTCACAATCAACCCTAAACCCCCATAAATAGGTGAAGGTTTTGAAGAAACTCCCACAAACCTAATCACAAAAATAATACTTAAAATAAATACAATGTACGTCATCATTATTCTCACATGGACTCCAACCATGACCGATGACATGAAAAATCATCATTGTCGTTCAACTATAAGAACACCAATGACCAACATCCGAAAAAAACCACCCGCTGATGAAGATCATCAACAACACATTCATTGACCTCCCAACCCCGTCAAACATCTCGTCATGATGAAACTTTGGCTCTTTACTAGGCATCTGCCTGATCCTACAAATCCTAACAGGCCTATTCCTAGTGATACACTACACACCAGACACAACAACTGCCTTCTCATCAGTAACACACATCTGTCGAGACGTCAACTATGGATGAATTATTTGATATATACATGCAAACAGAACTTCCATATTCTTTATCTGCCTCTGTACTCACGTAGGATGTGGCCTGTACTATGGGTCCTACACCTTTCAAGAAACATGAAACATTGGAATCATCCTACTACTTACAGTTACAGCTACCACATTCATAGGTTACGTACTACCTTGAGGACAAATATCATTCTGAGGCACAACAGTCATCACAAACCTACTCTCAGCAATCCCATATATCGGCACCACCCTTGTCGAATGAATTTGAGGCGGCTTTTCTGTAGATAAAGCAATTCTTTGCCTTCCACTTCATTCTCCCTTTCATCATTACAGCGCTAGCAGCCATCCACCTACTATTCCTTCATGAAACAGGATCCAACAACCCCACAGGAATCCCATCCAACACAGACAAAATCCCGTTCCATCCCTATTACACAATCAAAGATATCCTAGGCACCCTACTACTAATTCTAGCCTCACTAATACTAGCCCTATTCTCACCTGACCTGCTAGGAGACCCCGACAACTACACCCCAGCAAACCCACTCAATACACCACCCGATATCAAGCCAGAATGATACTTTCTATTCACCTATGCAATCCTACGATCAATCCCCAACAAACTAGGAGGAGTCTTAGCCCTATTACTCTCCATCTTGGCATTTATTCCAATACTCCACACATCCAAACAGCGAAGCATGATATTCCAACCTTTCAGCCAACTCCTATTCTGAATGTTACTAGCAGACTTACTAACACTAACATGAATCGGGGGACAACCCGTAGAACACCCATACATCATTATCGGACAACTTGTATCTGTTTTATATTTTCTTTTAATCCTAGTGCTAATACCAGTAACTAGTATCATCGAAAACAAATTTCTAAAATGAAGAGTCTTTGTAGTATAACACAATACCCTGGTCTTGTAAACCAGAAAAGGAGAACAACACACCGCCCTAAGACTCAAGAAAGAAGCCCTAAACTTCACCACCAGCACCCAAAGCTGAAATTCTATATAAACTATTCCCTGAAATACATTATAAGACATTCATAAAATTACAGTACTATGTCAGTACCAAAACAACCCATTTTATCACATACATGTTATGTACATTGTGCATGTTTGCACTACCACATCAATAAGTACATGCGTTCCATACATACATGTATACATTGTATGTATAATCGTGCATTACATTATTTACCACATGCCTAATAGGCATGTACGCTAAACCATTGATATTGCATAATACATACAATTTATTGGTTGTACATAGTACGTTAGGTTAAATCAATCATTAGCCAAGGTACTTATAATCCCGCCCATTACACCACAAGCTTGATCACCAGGCCGTGTGAAACCATCAGCCTGCTCAGCAGGTGTCCCCCTCCTCGCTCCGGGCCCATAGCTTGTGGGGGTTTCTATCAATGGACTTTATCAGACAATCTGGTTCTTACTTCAGGGCCATCTCACCTAAAATCGCCCACTCTTTCCCCTTAAATAAGACATCTCGATGGACTGACGACTAATTAGCCCATGCTCACACATAACTGCGGTTTCATGCATTTGGTATTTTTTAATTTTGGGGGGGATGCTTGGACTCAGCTATGACCTTAAAAGGTCGTAACACAGTCAAGCAAATTGTAGCTGGACTTGATTGGAATTATTTACTGGCACGAGCAACCTGCATTGTGCAATTCAGTCAGTGGTCGCAGGACATAGCACTCCACTCTCCCCCCCCCCCGGTTTAAAATATTTACCTATCAGAATAAATTAACCTTAACCCCCCCCCATCATACCAATGAGCTACTTAGATATTCACCGCCCATATAGACAGACATCCCCCTAGATTCACCAGCCGTTTTATCAAAAATTTAATACTAAATCTGACATAAACCACACAACGCAACCATACAAACACCACCTATATATAGCAAGTTAATGTAGCTTGAACACTTCTTAAAATGTCTAGATGGGCTCACTGGCCCCATGAACATAAAGGTTTGGTCCCAGCCTTTCTATTAGTTTTTAATAGAATTACACATGCAAGTATCTGCACTCTGGTGAGAATGCCCTCTAAATCACTGACATTAAAAGGAGCAGGTATCAAGCACGCCACACCTGCAGCTCACAACACCTTGCTCAACCACGCCCCCATGGGAGACAGCAGTGATGAGAATTAAGCCGTAAATGAAAGTTTGACTAAGCCATATTAATCAGGGTTGGTAAATTTCATGCCAGCCACCGCAGCCATACGATTGACCCGAATTAATAGAATTACGGCGTAAAGCGTGTTAAAGAATTATACAAGATAAAGTTAAACCTTAATTAAGCTGTAGAAAGCCATAATTACAGTAAAAATAAACTATGAAAGTGACTTTAACATATCCTGATCACACGATAGCTAAGACCCAAACTGGGATGAGATACCCCACTATGCTTAGCCCTAAACCCAAATAATCACAGCAACTAGACTATTCGCCAGAGTACTACTAGCAACAGCTTAAAACTCAAAGGACTTGGCGGTGCTTCACACCCCTCTAGAGGAACCTCTGCTCTGTAATGGATAAACCCCGATAAACCTCACCAGCCCTGGCTACTCCAGTCTATGTACCACCATCTTCAGCAAACCCTAAAATGGAGCTAACAGGGCTAACAAGGACTGTTACGCTGAATACTTGCATGCCAGTTTTTGTGTGAACATATGATAACTCAATGATTTAGCTTTCTGAGGAGCTGCCAAACTGTTTCCCAAAATGGTCACACCATTTCACAGTCCCGCCAGCAGTGTACGAGGGGTCCAGTGAGTCCGCCTCTTTTAAAACCTTTTCTCAAAAGCCTCTCCCACCCCATCCCCCATCCCAGACACTTCTACAAACGTCTCATTGTCCAGAACTGGATCATGTGGCTACTCCTATCTTCAACTGAGTCTGGGAAAGTGGGCATTCTAGCCTTCAAACCTCAATTGTAGAGAAGGAAGGGAGGTTTCATCTCTGTTAAAGAAGTGATGCTGGTCATTTTTTTCTGATAGGAAACCCCTTCTTCAAAACCCCTGACAAAGAGGCATCCCACCTCTGCTGGAACATTGCGTTCAAGATGAGACTCCTATCTCCTAAGGAGCTCCCACTCCGCATTTGAATGGATCTTACTGTTAGTTCTTCCTGTGTACTGAATAACATATCTGATATTTTCCCTTCAGAAATAACAAAACAAAGGGAACACAGGAATGCAAATGAAATAGAGTCATTAATAATGTAAATGTGATGTTCCAGCTATTATTGCCTAGCTCACAGGAGGGTTTGGTAATTGTTTATATTCCTCCCTTCCACCCCCAACCCCTCCTCCTGTCTTTCCCTTCTTTCCTCTGTAATGGCACGGCAAGAGGATACATTTTGTTGTTCTGTTAAATTATGCATTTCTAGGACATCAGGGATGGTGTTGTCTAATTGACTTTGGTCCACACCTGCTACAACTTATGCGTATGTGAGCATTAATGACCTTTTTTTCTATAGAAGAGGAGGAAGACAACTGGTGACGGAAGAAACCACTCACAGACCCACCATTGGATTATAAGCATGCTGAGTGTTTAATGAGTTGCTGAATAATATAACATTGTAGTTCTTTGGCTGCCTCATGATTAAATGCTATAAATATTTATGATTTATTACTGATGCTTTGGCTAGGATAGGCTTTGGAAGGCTCATGGATCACAGTGATTCTAAAGGAAAATAAGAAAATAAAATTGTATAAAGCTGCTTATTTATAATGCTGCTCAAATGGGTTATGTAATTTTTCAGAAGCTGGTGGAGGTAAAGCTATTCAGCAGCAATGCCATTTAAATAGTTCTTTTTATTATTGGTAATGTATTTCTCATAGGAATATATTTATAATAAGTGGGAGTTATGGTTATCACTTTCTACGAAGATCCCACTCACCCCTGAAGGTTTCAGTTAGGCTGCAAGATCAAAGAACTCAGCATTAAGTTTACTGCAAATCCTTTCTCGCTCTATGTGCCAACCAAGGACTAATACGTGGGGGTCTTTCCCCTAAAGTCAGAAACCAGGTCTCTGAGAAGCAAGGCAAGCACATATCTGTACCACTGTCCCCAGCTACACCTAATCACCCACTTACAAAACTTTGTGCTCCCTGTTTCCTTGGTTCTGCTGGCTTAGAGGATTTGTACCCAAGAAATGAGCACTTGCACGAGGTACATGGCAGTGCTGAGTGAGCACGGTGATGTGGACTCCAAGTTCAGATAACTGGGTTTGATTCCTAACTCCATCAAACTGCACAGCCCTCAGCAAGTTATTTAACCTCTCTGGGCTTCAGTTTCTTCATGGCGTTCCTGTGGATTGAGTGAATTAACACATGTGAAGCACTTGCCAAGAGCAAGTGCTCGAGTAAAGATTAGGTATTGTTATTTCCATTAAAAGGAAGCATAAGCAAATCTTTTGACTTACAGAGTGCCTTAGGACAGAGTAGACATCTCTAAACATGGTACTAGAGAGCTCATTGCTCAGACATGAGGAAAATTTAGCATATACAGAAAAAGAGAAGCATTAAAATTTTCTCCCTGAAACTGATTCTGTACCTTAAGACCTATGTGGAGAAAAAAATTAATGAGTTTGGCCTTTTCACATATCTTATCTCACTGCATCTTTGTATCCACCCTTTGATATTGTTATTTGTTATGATTCTCTTCGTTTTACTATAAATATGAGGAAACCAAGAACTTGAGAGATGAAATGATTTGCCCAAGAGCACAAAACTACTAAGTGACGGAGCCAAGATTTGAACCCAGTTCTTTGGATCAATCAATCTGTACACAAAGTGATGACAAGAATATGTTTTAGTTTTGTTGTCGTAAAAAATGGAAAGGCAAGTTTGGGGGTAGGGGAGAGGAGGATGGAAAGCAGCACCTTCGTATAATTCTCAATGAAGGAAAGGATGGTTCTCCTTGAGAAAGGGTCAACATAGCCCTCCTGTCGTGCAGACATCCATCACACGATTGCAGAACAGATCTGGGTTTCCAAAATTGACTACTTTTAAATATAAAGCTCCGCTGATTTTGAATCACAAAGGCAGGGCACGCAAACAAAATTATAGTTTCTTTTTAAGTGATAAGTATAGTCAGAGTCTAAGCAACCTTTACATTATAGACTGAAGTGTTTTACTATTGCATTTACTCACGCCATTTAAGTGGAGGATAAACATTTCACATTTTCTAATATGTTAATGCCAATGTAGAAAGCAAAAGGTTGCTGGAAATTAGTGACTGACAGCCTCGTGCTGTCAGCCAGCTAATGAAGTCTCTCCCTCATGCACAGCTGCCTCATGTACTAAGGCTCAGGTCAGGTATGCATGTCACTGAGGGGATGTCATCTGGTTCCTTATTTGAAAAAGGATTCTTAATACCTAATCACTCCCACATCCCCCTAGTTTGCTTCAGACAAAAAGGAATTAGATAGTCAAGTCACATACAGAGAAGAGAATATTTATATACAATACTCATGAGAGTAAAACCTTTTCAGGACTGAATGGAAGGTCACTCAGTCTCCCTAAAACATAAAGTCCTGACTGGAGGGAACAAAAAAGCTAGCAAAACCAACCTGGCTCACTGTATCATGCTAAAGGGCCCCTGAGTGAAAGGCGTAACTATTCCCGTAGGTGAGGTCCATGGCGATGGATAGCATTTATTAAACATTTCTTACCTGCCACATATACTATTTATCTGGTTTACTAGATCTACTAAATACTATATCTGGTTTACTCCTGCAAACAGCACCATGAGGTGGAAAATATTATCTTCATACTAGAGATGTGGAAACTGAGGTTGGAGAAGATATGGAATTAACCCCAGGTCACACAGACGCTAAATGGCACAGCAGGGACTCAGACCCAGGGCTGTCTGTTATCTAAGCCCATGCTCTTTTCAACTTCCTACATCTTCTCCTTCTTTCATTGGAATGTGACACCCTCCCCACATTTTATCATTGAGGACTGTAATAGTTATCTATTGCTATATAACATATTACCACGCACTTAGTGGCTTAAAGCAACACACACGTTACCTGTGAGTCAGGAATCTGGGCATGACTTAGCTGGTCCTCCACTTTAAAGTCTCTCAAAGATTGCAGTCAAGGTGTTATCCAGGGTTGGGGTCTCTTGTGGGGCTTGACTGGGGAGGGATCTTCTTCTGAGCTCACATCCTTGTTGGCAGCACTCAGGTCCTGGCAGGTTGTTGGACTGATGGGCTCAATTCCTGAGGGCCTCTGTCAACCAGAGGCTGCCCTTAGTTCTTTGCTATGTGGGCCTCTCCACATGTCAGCTGACTTGATTGAAGCCATCGAGGGAGAGAGTCAATAGGGAGAGTTTGCTGGCGAGATGGAAGTTACGATGGTATGTAACATCATCATGATGGCGACGTTCCACCACCTTTGCCATATTCTATTGCTTAGAAGCAAGTCACAGACCCTGCTCACACTCCAGGGGAGGGGCTTACACAGGATGTGGATGATAGGAGGTGGGGGATGCCTCTTAGAATCTATCAACTACAGGGAGTTATGTCAAGTGTTCTGTTTTTTCCTTTATATTTCTACCAACTCCACCAACTTGTCATAAAGCTCCTTGTCCAGGATCAGAGAAAGGCTTATAATTTTTAAAAAATATATTTAAATCCCAACTGGGATGTTTATCTCATGCTGGTTGTTAAAAATAGTATTATTTCTTAAGACTTTGTCCTTAATTCTTATTAGTTGCATTACCACCTTGTTTCTGGAAATAAACTCATTACTTACAGCACCCCAGGGAAGTGTGCGTTTAGTGGGGTTAGCAGGGTCATGAAATAAATATATGGCCTTAGTTCTAAACCCTGTGTGTTAGTCCTAGTAGCCTTCCGGTCCAGACCCTCCTAGGTTAGCAGAGGTTATCTCTATGGGAAATGCAAGCAGAGAAGTCCTACAGAATCGCTCTAGCACAAGGCTTCTGGAGGCCTAAAGGTGAAGGCTTACAGTAAACAGAGAACATAATACTTACAATGAGAAATCGGTTATAGAAGTTATAATTCATTGCTTTTTAGTGTCTCAAACCCCATTGTACCATTGGAACGTAGCCTGCTTGAATTATAGCAGCTTAAAAAAAAAAATCTTTTCATCACTATTACCACATGCATATGTCTGTGTGTATATATATGTATGCGTGACACTCAAAATTTAGCACTATGAATTCTCACTGCTGCTGCAAAACTGTGTTCCTTCTCAACTATCTTGACATACACTGCATCCAAAAGAGGCTTTAGAAATCTTCCAGAGCTCAGTTACACTGGGGGGGGGATGCAAACCCACCCATTGTCCATCACCCTGTAATTTCTTCAATAATTTCAGCATCGAGTGACATTGGTTTACCAAGGAAAAGCTAACAGATTTTTTTCTATATATAACTGGTTGACAGTGCTGTGGTGACAGTTTATATAATAGAACTCATGCTTAAATAATAAGGTAACAGCTTTGGACTGTGAATTTTTAAATGTTTTATTGAAATGTAGACTGATTAACAGGCAAGATTCTTCTAATTATTTTAATTATAGTCTCTTAATGACAAGAAGCTGTAGAAACAAAAACACGTTAAAATTACATTTTTAATGAAGTGGCACCTGGAAGCCCCAACTTCTCCAAAGCAAGTAGGGATAATCTATTGTTACCTAGAAACAATGCATGTGTACATAGAGGTTAAGATGTTCATTGGGGGAATAGGATTATTTATGACCCAATTTCTCTGAATGCAAGTAGAATGAAGACAACGTGGGATAAAATGGACACTGGACTCAGTTAAGAGGCTGATTTTTAGCCCTGGGTCTGTTAAACTGCTTGCCTGTATGTCTATTTCACCTCTCTTGGCCTCAATTTTCACATGTAAAATGTGGAAGTTGAAATTAATGAGCTCTTCAATGTTCATAGCAGCACTATTTACAATAGCCAAGACATGGAAGCAACCTAAATGTCCATCGACAGATGAATGGATAAAGAAGATGTGGTACATATATACAATGGAATACTACTCAGCCATAAAAAATGAAATAATGCCATTTGCAGCAACATGGATGGACCTAGAGATTATCATACTAAGTGAAGTAAGCCAGACAGAGAAAGACAAATATCATATATTATCACTTATATGTGGAATCTAAAAAATGATACAAATGAACTTATTTACAAAACAGAAATAGACCCACAAACATAGAAAACAAACTTATGGTTACCAAAGTGAGACGAGGGAGTCATAAATTAGGAGTTTAGGATTAACAGATACACACCACTATATGTAAAATAGTTAAACAACAAGGACCTACTGTATAGCACAGGGAACTATATTCAACATCTTGTAATAACCTATAATGGAATGGAATCTGAAAAAGAATATATATATATGTATATGTATAACTGAATCACTTTGCTGTACACCTGAAACTAACACAATATTGTAAATCAACTATACTTCAATAAAAAAGAAATTAATGAGCTCTAAACCCTCATAAACTTTATAATACCATGATTTAATTACTCTATTATAGTGACAAACTTTTAGGGAAAATAGATTGATCATATCTGTCACTAAATATTAATTCATATGCACACATAATAATGTCAGCTTTTAGGATATAGACAAGGCTTTGCATGGAATTTATTGAAACCAAATGTTATTTGGACGTGTGTCCATGTACCCAACACTGCACTAAGTACCATGTACGCGTGAGTGGGTAAGATGGTGAGGTAGAGAAAGGATAGTATTCATCCACTCACCTATTCATTCATTCATTCATTCACTTGCTTCTATCAGGCAAGGTCTCACCAATAAGGTAACATCTGAAAAGAAATAGAAAGAGAATGAGGGAATGAGCCAGATAGATTATCTTGGGGAAAAGCATTTAAACAGAGAAAGAGTAAGCACAGAGGCTCTAAGGTAGGAGTGGCTTTGTTTTGTCCAAGGATTAGCAAGGAGGCCAGTATGGCTAAAGCAAAGTGAGCAAGGAAGAAAGCAATAGGAGATTAGGCATGGAGCTAGGAGGGAACCAGGACATGGAAGGCATTTCAAACAAATGTATCCTGTTCAGCACTAGTTGTACACTTTTGTCTGTCTTCAAATCCAGAAAATCATCAGTCATAGTCTCTACAAATACATCTCATCAGCCCCGCTCTTGTTCTCTTTTTCAGGAATTCCTATTAGGTTGAAGCTGTTCCATCTAGTTTCTGTTTTCTAGCTGACATTTCTTAGTTTTAATCTCTTACCATTCAATGCTGCCTTCTGGGTGGATTTCTCAACACTATTTTCCAGTTCTTTAATTATTTGTTCAAATATGTCCAGTCTAGAGTTTAACCTATTCATTTTGATTTTAATTTCAATGATTGTGTTTTTCTATTCCCAGGATTTCCAATTAGTTATTTTTTTTATATCCACCTGTTCTTGTTTCATCTGACTATTTTGCTTCAGAATTTATTGTTCCTGTTTTTTATGAGTGCTATTCCTTCCTTTATCTCTTTGATGATCTTAAACATACCTGTTTCAGACATTTTCATATTAATCTCTTATTTTCATCTCATCTGGAGTAAATATATCTCCTAGTTATTTATATCTTTTGTCTAGCTTTTCTCCATGTGTTTTGGAATTTGAATTTGAAGGCTCATCATGGGCAGGAGGTTTTACTGTTTTTCTCTCTTTGTTTTCCCCAAGTCTGATAATTTTTTTTTTTTTTTGGCTGTGCTGGGTCTTAGTTGTGGCATGTGGGATCTTTAGTTGCGGCATGCAAACTCTTAGTTGCTGCATGCATGCGGGATCTCGTTCCCCGACCAGGGATCAAACCCGTGCCCCCTGCATTGGGAGCATGGAGTCTTACCCACTGGACCACCAGGGAAGTCCCCGAGGTCTGATAATTTTGTGGTTGCTTTATCCTGGACCCCCAGGTCTCAGTGTAGATCTCAGCCTTTTTTCCTTCCTCCCTCCTTTCCTTCTTTCTTCCCTCCATTGTTTCCCCTTTCTTTCTTCCCGCTCCCTTCCTTCTTTCCTTCCTGTTCAGAAGCTTCTGTCCCATTGAAATTTTTAAAAATCTAGTTACCAACCCAGTGAGCTGTTGGACCCATGTTCTGGCTTCAAGGTGAGATCCATTATTTCCAACCTTTCAAGATACTCAGCTTCATATACTCCACTGCTCCAGGCAAAAGTCCATTGCATCTTTTTCAACTTCCTTTTACAGGTGGAGGGGTCCACAGAAGTACTGGTTTCATTCAGTGAAACTGGCTCTCTTCCCCACCTCTCATAGGACACGTCTGGTCCCTGTTACCACACAGATACTAACATTTCACAGCCTGTGCCTGCCTTCACACCTAGCAGTCCATGGCTTCAGCCTTGCTTATGGTATTGTGGTTTTCTTTGTCTTTAAAAAAGATTTGTTTTGTTTTTCAAAACAAAAAGATTTGTTTTGTTTTTCAACATGGCCATTTGTGTGTAGGTTTCTTTTAAAATATTTTTATCTACATTGTCGTGTGTTTGGAGCCCAGGGACAGGGTGTGGATCTAAAAGTGTTAACTTGGATGCCATCTTCACTAGAAATCTCTTCAGGAGGAATGTGAGATACAAGATAGGTCAGAAAGTATTTATAGGCCCTGAGTAGCCTGGGTGAAAGTATAATCCCAGACCTGACATCAGGAGTATGTAGGACGTGTGCATGGAAATGGGTGGAAACCAATCTGGCTAGAGAGAACAACAGCAGTTCAGACCTAGGGGATCCCAAAGTCAGGGTTAGATGCCCTTTGCTTGTGCTTCTGTAACACACTGTTCCTCCTCTCTTGTCACACTCGTCATTCCTTTGTAATTATCTGAAGGCAGAACCGTGTATATATTCATAACCACTGTGTCTTCTCTACTACAGCACCTATACATAGTAGGTACTCAAAAAATATGTGTGGAATAAATGAATAAATATTGGGCAGACAAATCATAGTGTGTAAAAAAACCTTGACCTGGGCTTCCCTGGTGGTGCAGTGGTTGAGAATCCGCCTGCCAATGCAGGGGACACGGGTTCGAGCCCTGGTCTGGGAAGATCCCACATGCCGCGGAGCAACTGGGCCCGTGAGCCACAACTACTGAGCCTGCACGTCTGGAGCCTGTGCTCCGCAACAAGAGAGGCCGCGACAGTGAGAGGCCCGCGCACCGCGATGAAGAGTGGCCCCCGCTCGCCGCAACTAGAGAAAGCCCTCGCACAGAAACGAAGACCCAACACAGCCAAAAATAAATAAATAAATAAATAAATTTAAAAAAGAAAAGATGACTACTATAAAAAAAAAAAAACAAAAAACCTTGACCGCATGTAACTTCACCAAACGCAAAGCATTAGTCTTTTTCTCTTCAGCTGATCAAAACCCAGTTCCTACTCTCTTTTTTTCCAGCAGTGCCTCATAATCTGTCATCCATTCTCAAAACTGCAATAAAAATGTTTCACTTAAAAGTCTCCAACAGCCTCCCAGGCACCAAACACAACTATCTATTTTCAATTTTCTCCTCGTAAACCTCTCTGCGGCACACCCCTGACCTTGGCTTCGGCGCCACGACGCTATCCTGTCCTGCAGGATTTGTAACAGCTGCTGGGCTGGACAGCTGAGGACACAAATACCTGCTCGTGAGCAAGCATTCGACCAAGAGCCTAAACGCGGAGTGACCTGCTGAAAGCTAGGTTTTAGAAAATCCAATCTGAATGTGAAAGGCAGGGCCGACTGAAAACGGCAAGATTGGAGGCAGGGAAAAGCCTGAGACCCTTGCACGTGACTTATCTTGCAGGTCTGTCTTGTATCTTTCTTCTCCATGAGGCATATCCTGATCTACACGTCTGCTCCGTGCTCGACTGTGTGGCCTGGGATTTTAGCTCCTCCTCCTAGGCCGGCAACCCCATTGATGGACGTTTTGTAGAGCTCTTGCCAGACCCATTCTCTGGGGTCCAGTCTTGTCTCTGAGACCCTAGCCTGCTGTCTGGGGGCACTGGTGCATGTGAGTGAAGAATGGTCACCTCCTACGAAACGCCCCTATGTTGCTCTCCCCCTGCATTCGCTGGGACTACTGAAACAAGGCCTGAGACGCTGACTGGGCCCCCCAGCTTCCCTCTCCACACTTCCTCTGTCCAGGCCCCTGCTCCCCTGCTGCTGGAGTGTCTGGCAGCTGTTGTTGGGCTCTGCCTCCCTATTGGTTCTGTCCCATGTTGCTGAGGACCCGAAAGCCTTGCACTCCATGCCTGTTTGGAGTTGGGACAGAATGGGGTGAATGGGGCTTGTTAGAGCCCAGTCTTAGAAAAGCTGGAGTAGCAGTCAGGTTATCTGAACAAGATCTCAGACACAGGGTTCCCGAGGTAGAAACCTATTAGCAATCCTGGGGTACAAGGAGATGATGGGGTATTTTAATTAATACAGAAAGCTCGTTATCCAAATGGGGACACAAGACCAGGGCTGGACTTGTAGTCAGATGACCTGATGGTTTGCTCCATGAGGCTGGGTTGTAGCTCCAGAAATGCCTGCTGTCTGAGGTCAGAGCTGGTCACATTTATGAGAGCAAGGGCTTAGCTTGTAGGTAGGAATCTAAATGGCTAGCTATCTGGATTGAGACCAGGCATAGCCTGCGGAGTGCCATGTATACACCAGGACATGTGTATATACACTTAATATAGTAATATAACTCATATGTAGTATACAACTCTTATATAATTTTATATATCAAACTGTGTTAAAGGTATAAACATTGTGACTCAGAATCTAAATATTCCTTCTCTCTCTGTAGGTGCTTTCTTATTCTAAAATTATCGTCCTGTATTCATGTTCTTTTTTCAGCTCCCTGAATTACTTGAGAGTTTTTTGTCCTGGGGCCTGACTGGGGATATTAGGGACCCCCTTTAAAGGCAGTAGTCGACAAATGACTCACATAAGATGAAGATTTTTCTTTCAGCAGCCCAGCTGGTGGAAGCCCCAATTCTCTACACTCAAATTTCTTCTTACTAGTCTTATTCTTTCCTTCCCTTTCTTGCCCTAGGTTACCTTGTCTAACCCCTGGTTACCGAGTGACCCCTTTTTCTCTCTATGTCACTCCCCACTATATCTTTTCTTATTTTTATTAGTACGGCCTGGGGGGCAGTGGGATGCCTGTCTTGGCTGAAGTAGCAGCCTGCAGTTGGGCACCGCTGGGAGCTGGGTGGGCGGGGAGAGCTTGTAAACCCCGAGCTTGGTCCAGGAGACTAACATGAGGTGATATGCTCAACCTGCTTTTCATAAGACACCTGACAGTGTCTTTTTGTTGTTTCTGTTTCCTGATGCCTTCGTGGAATTTGGGCATTTTATCTCATTGAGGTAATTGATTCATCATCTGGTTCAAATCCCTACATTTCCCAGGTTGATGATACAAGCCATTAAAAAAAGCAGGAAGTTGGCTCTGCTACAAGAAACTGACAGTGATTTCATGTTCTCTTAGACTTATTGTGAATTCTGAGTCCAAAACCACTTCTGCTCTTCCTGGCTCTGGGTTTCACCTGCCTCCTTTATTTTCCTTTGAATCTGATTGAGTGAGTTGGCTGTGTCATACATTCATACAGAAAAATTTCTCCTTGAAATTGGCTTATGTGCCCTGAAAGGAAGATGAACTTTTTCTCCTTCTCTCCCTTCATCCTTCCTCCCCCTCCTCACTTTCCCCATTCTGCCCCTCATTGCCAGGTTAGCACAGGCTTCTAAAGATATCCTGGCTATTTCTGGAAATGCTATTCTTACAAACCAAAACGGTTCGGATGCTTTAGAAGGGGTAAAAGAGCTATAAAATGATTCATTGGCTCCTCTTCAGCTGGTCCCTCCTCCGAGTGTGCCAGACACTGTGCTAGGTACCAGAACTGTTTGTAACCCCCGAGTGTAAATTAATTTCCCTTTTGTGACTTGGATAACTTAGGGTGAAGTTGTCAAAGCCTCCTGTGCTAACTTTTTCCATTTGGTACCCAGCAACCATTCATTGTAGCTGCAATTAATTAACAATGGCCACCACAGAGCCCTTTATTGGAAACCTGGTATCTGGGACATGAGGTACCTGGAAAAATTCCACAATAGTACCTGTGCGGACGCAACACAGAGCAAAGAATTCATTTGAGTTTTCTACAGGGTGTACTTTTTGTGAAACTAAATTATTCCCTCTGGTCTCTCTGAAGCTCTCTTTACTTCCCTGCTCACTTCTGTTCCTTTATATAATCCATGAGAAATATTTTTCTTCTGATTTGTTGGGGATCCTCACACGCCCATCTTCATGTCTGTCTCAACTTCGGTTCTTATCTTTCTCCCTCTTCACAGTCAATAACCAGCCCCATCCTTGCCCTGCGCTGAGGTTTTTGTATCTTTCATGGGATTCTTCTTATCTCTGATTACTTTATGTGCTCCCTTATTCATCTCCTGCGTTGCAGCACACAAAGCCCTCCAGAAGAGGCTGTGTAGTGTTTTCCTGCTTAACATCGTGTGGGTTTGGGCTTTTTGATTTCATTTTGTTTCAAGTGTTGGAGACCGGGGCTGGTCAAATTCATAAGGAGGCTACGCGGACCTGGTTGCCGGCTCACATTTTCCCTCTGTAGGCGCCCCAGCACTGGAGTTTGCCCTCTTCACTCTGTTTCCTTGCCCATCATCTTCCCACTGAGACCTAGTGGTCCTGTATCTCACACCCTCAGGTCACCTGTGCTGTCCCAAATATACAAGGGGACAATTTCAACTTGTACTGATGCCTGGCCCTGCTCTAGGTGCTGCTGATAAACAGACTCAGGCCTTAATCTCAAGGAGCTCCCAACCTTGTGTGGAAAATACACACACAGACTCAACAATTAGAATTCAGTAACTGTGAAGTGTTATGACAGCTGCATGCACGGGGACTATGGGAGCACATAGGAACACAAATGATTTTCCAGTGAAAACATGGGAAATAGAAGTTAAGTTTTAAAAAGAATGCGCTTAAGCTTTGACGTATCATACACTTTGGTGTGTAAGTGGGAATGGAATTGGAGGTAGGGGGAGGGGAAGGAGTGCCTTCCCAGAGACTGTGTTATTTGAGCACATTGAATCATATGCACATTGAAGATTAAATAATGGAGGACGCACTTACAGCACTCCTAACAAACAGGAATTTTCCAGACAAATGAGGAAGGAAAGGTTGTTATTGGTGGAGGAAAAACCAAGTTACAAAGGCAGAGCTGGTACTTCAGGGTGATGGTGGCATGATGGGGAGTGGAGGGCCATGTGAGTGGAGAGGCTGATGAGGTCAGATGGGAATGAGCAAGTCCTGGGGGAAAGCTGCCTATAAAGGCCCATCCTGGGGTAGGGTGTGAGGACCAGGTGAATCTGGGGCAGTATTTACTCAGAGGAGCCAGAAGAAGATATGTTCTAAAGTGGTGTGGTTTTAAACTCTTGACTGTGTTTCACAGAAAAATATATATTTTACATGGCAAATCAATACATACACATTAAAAATTTATTCTCATACACGATTCACTCTGACATTTTCTATTTAATTCTGTTCTTTTTTTTTTTTTCTATTTCAGCTAAAAAAAAAAATGCCAGTCTGTCCCTCTAAACTTAAATCATGACCCAATGAGTCATGACTCAAAGTTTGGAAAACACTGATCTAAAGGGGGAGTTTAAGTTACAGTCAAAGAGGGAAGTATAGTCAATTCAGTTTGAGGGGCAACCAGAGCAAAGGAAACCAGGAACTTATCAGGAAAGAGAGATACAAGGCACAAATTTTAGGATATAGTTGGTGAACCAGACAAGGGTGTCAGGAACCAGTTTTTACAGTGATAGCTGCACATCATCAGAGTGGGCTGGTTAGCCTAAATGTATGGAGTTCAGGAAGATGATGAAAAACCTTATATGTTATTAAGTTAAGGAATTTTGGTTTTGTTGTGTGGTCAATTTGAGGCAGTGAAGAGTTTTAAATAGGTGTAACAGTTAGCTAATGCTGAATAACAAAGCATCCCAAAGCTTAGAGACTTAAAACAACTTTTGATTTTTTTTTTTTTTCCACAAGTCTACTGGTTGGCTAGGCAGTTCTACTGCTCTGGGCTGTGCTTGCCATGCACTTGTAGGCAGCTGGCAGGTAGGATGGCCTTGACCATGGCAACTTGTCTTTCTCCACGTGTCACTCACCTCCCTCAGCAGGCTTGTGTGGGCATGTTCTTATGGTGCTAGCAGGGGTCCAAGAGAGGAGGAAACATACAAGTACTTTTTGAAGTCTCTGCTGTGGCAAGTTTGTCATTATCTCCTTAGCGAAAGCAAGTCACGTGCCTAAGTCTAGAATCAATGCGGAAAGTCACTATCCAGGGGTGTAGACACAGCGAGGCATGAAAGATTGGGCCATTAATGCAGTCAATCTTCATAGTAGAGAAGAAATAGATCAGATTTGTGTTTCAGAAAGATTGGCCATTGTGGATTGGAGGGAGGTGAGGCTGGAGGCAGGGAAGCCAGGTAGGAGGATGTTTTAGTGATCCATTTGAGAGATGATGAGGGTTCAAACTAAGGGACTAAGGTTGTGGAGAAAGGGAATGCAGGGTTCTAGGGAGTCAACGAATCATACCCTCTTCCCTCTTGAGTTCAGAACCAACTGAGAGATAGACACAAGGGTTAAACAGAGACAGTCCATCAGAGAATATGGCTTTAAATCTGTTGCCAGAAGAGCCTTCTCAAATTCTCTGGATGCTGTTATTGTCCCTCCCCCAGGCTAGGCCTTGAGACGGCCCCTCCCAGAGCAAGTCAAGGTCTGAAGAGTAGATATAGGTACTCACTTGTCTAGGAGAGAAGAGAAAGAAAAGGGGATGAAATCTTTCAGTCTTTAATAGATTGGATCTACCCAATCAAGAGATTCAGCTGCAACCAGGAGTTGAGTAAAGAGGGAAACGCCAGGGATGGCATCTAGTACAGGGGTCACAGATTTTCCTGTAAAGGGCCAGAGAGTAAATAGTTTACACTTTGCAAGCTATTTGGTCTCTGTTGCTACTACTGAATTCCACCACAGTTGTGAAAGCAGCCATAGGCAATACATAAATGAATGAATATAGCTGTGTTCCAATAAAACTTTATTTATAGACAATGAAATTTGAATTTTCAAGTGTCACAAAATATTCTTCTTTTGATTTATTTTTCACCATTTAAAAAATATTAAGAACCATTCATAGCTCATGGGCTATACAAAAACAGGCAGTGGGCTCAGGGAGGAGGTGGAGGAGGGTGGAGAGTGGATCTGGGGCAGCTGGACAACTTCCAGCACATTCCCTCATAGGAACCGACTAGAGGGATGGTTAAGAGGGAGATTAATAGGACTATGCCTTCCTCTCAGGGGCCTCGGCTTCTCATCTGTAAAATGAGAGGGTAAGGTTAAATGACCTTTAAGAGACACTTCTAGCATTTTTTGGTCTATGATGATGTTCCTGATATTTCCCCTGTGCTAAGGAAAGAGATCTAGAAAAGGAGGGTCTTTCTTCCTTGATTTCTGGTCCCAGACGAACAGACCTCCATCCCCTTCTAAAGCCTTCACTCTAAGATTATGTATCAGTGCAACCACAACCTAATGAGGCTCATTTCTTAGGCCAGTGTTGTTGCTGCCTCACAGGAAATGACTTCTATGATAAGTTCAAGTCGAGTCAGAGGGCAAGGTGAGGGGGCTGGGAGATGGGAAAGGATGGGACATTTACTAGTGTCTCCTCTGTGCAAGACACTTTGCATGTAGTATTAATCTTTTCCAAAACTACTACCTACTGTATGAGGTAGTTTTTATGATCCCCAATTTGCTAGTGAGGAAACAGAATTTCAGAGAGGTTAATTACCTTAACCTCCCCAAGGCCACACAGTGAGTGGGGGCAGAGTTGGTTTTTAAATCTAATGTCCCTTCACCCATCACTGCTGTTTTGGGCAGATGAGCCTTTGGGGTCCCCAGCTCTCACCAGGTAGGCAAACTCGTTTCCAGTGCAATTGTTCTTCACTGGACTCATGTCCTAACCCAGAATGTCCAGAGAATGACAGAATCTTCAAAGTACCAGATGTCTGCTAATAAAACAAGAGGGCTGAGATACTCATCCAGCTATTTCAGGCCCCCAAATGTCCCTTCCTTTCCAAACATTAGCCTTCTTTTCTTCAGGGACAATGGACAAAGATTCCCAAGGACATGGGGTTCCTCCTTTCTCGTTTTGTGCCTCTTTATAGCTCATTTCTTAAAAATTAAGATAAGGGACCTCCCTTGGTGGTGCAGTGGTTAAGAATCTGCCTGCCAGACTATACTACAAAGCTACAGTAATCAAGACAGTATGGTACTGGCACAAAAACAGAAATATAGATCAATGGAACAGGATAGAAAGCCCAGAGATAAACCCACGCACATATGGTCACCTTATCTTTGATAAAGGAGGCAAGCATATACAGTGGAGAAAAGACAGCCTCTTCAATAAGTGGTGCTGGGAAAACTGGACAGCTACATGTAAAAGAATGAAATTAGAACACTCCCTAACACCATACACGAAAATAAACTCTAAATGGATTAGAGACCTAAGTGTAAGGCCAGACACTATCAAACTCTTAGAGGAAAACATAGGCAGAACACACTGTGACATAAATCACAGCAAGATCCTTTTTGACCCACCTGCTAGAGAAATGGAAATAAAATCAAAAATAAACAAATGGGACCTAATGAAACTTAAAAGCTTTTGCACAGCAAAGGAAAACATAAACAAGATGAAAAGACAACCCTCAGAATGGGAGAAAATATTTGCAAATGAAGCAACTGACAGAGGATTAATCTCCAAAATTTATAATCAGCTCATGCCACTCAATATCAAAAAAACAAACAACCCAATCCAAAAATGGGCAGAAGACCTAAATAGACATTTCTCCAAAGAAGATATACAGATTGCCAACAAACACATGAAAGGATGCTCAACATCACTAATCATTAGAGAAATGCAAATCAAAACTACAATGAGGTATCACCTCACACCAGTCAGAATGGCCATCATCAAAAAGTCTACAAACAGTAAATGCTGGAGAGGGTGTGGAGAAAAGGAAACCCTCTTGCACTGTTGGTGGGAATGTAAATTGATACAGCCACTATGGAGAACACTATGGAGGTTCCTTAAAAAACTAAAAATAAAACTACCATATGACCCAGCAATCCCACTACTGGGCATATACCCTGAGAAAACCATAATTCAAAAAGAGTCATGTACCACAATGTTCACTGCAGCTCTACTTACAATAGCCAGGACATGGAAGCAACCTAAGTGTCCATCAACAGATGAATGGATAAAGATGTGGCACATATATACAATGGAATATTACTGACCATAAAAAGAAATAAAATTGAGTTATTTGTAGTGAGGTGGATGGAGGTAGAGTCTGTCATACAGAGTGAAGTAAGTCAGAAAGAGAAAAATAAATACCGTATGCTAACACATATATATGGAATCTGAAAAAAAAAAAAAAAGGTTCTGAAAAACCCAGAGGCAAGACAGGAGTAAAGATGCAGACGTAGAGAATGGACTTGAGGACATGGGGAGTGGGAAGGGTAAGCTGAGACGAAGTGAGAGAGTGGCATGGACATATATACACTACCAAATGTAAAATAGATAGCTAGTGGGAAGCAGCCACTTAGCACAGGGAGATCAGCTCAGTGCTTTGTGACCACTTAGAGGGGTGGGATAAGGAAGGTGGGAGGGAGACGCAAGAGGGAGGAGATATGGGGATATATGTATATGTATAGTTGATTCACTTTGTTATAAAGCAGAAACGAACACCACTGTGAAGCAATTATACTCCAATGAAGATGTTAAAAAAAAAAAAAAAAGAATCCACCTGCCAATGCAGGGGACACGGGTTCGAGCCCTGATCTTGGAAGATCCTACATGCCACAAAGCAACTAAGCCCGTGCGCCACAGCTACTGAGCCTGTGCTCTAGAGCCTGTGAGCCACAACTACTGAGCCCACGTGCCACAACTACTGAAGCCTGCGTGCCTAGAGCCCATGCTCCGCAACAAGAGAAGCCACTGTGATGAGAAACCCACACACCGCAATGAAGAGTAGCCCCTGCTCACTGCAACTAGAGAAAGCCCGCGGGCAGCAACTAAGAACCAACGCAACCATAGATAAATAAATAAATAAATAAATTTACAATTAAAAAAAAATTGAGACGAAATTCACCTAACATAAAATTGACCTTTTTTTAAATTTATTTTTGGCTGCGTTGGGTCTTCATTGCTGCACGCTGGCTTTCTCTAGTTGTGGCGAGTGGGGGCTACTCTTCGTTGCGGTGCGCGGGTTTCTCATTGCAGTGGCTTCTCTTGTTGCGGAGCCCGGACTCTAGGCACGCAGGCTTCAGTAGTTGCAGCATGCAGGCCCTAGAGCATGGGGGGGGGGGGGCTGCAGTAGTTGTGGCTCACGGGCTCTAGAGCGCAGGCTCAGTAGTTGTGGCGCTCGGGCTTAGTTGCTCCGCGGCATGTAGGATCTTCCCGGACCAGGTCTCGAACCTGTGTCCCCTGCATTGGCAGGCAGATTCTTAACCACTGTGCCACCAGGGAAGTCCCTGACCATTTTAAAATATAAAATTTGGTGGTATTCAGTACGTTTACAATGTTACACGGCCATCAACTCTATCAAGTTCCAAATTTACAGCACATATTGCCTCATATTTGATAGATGTTTATCTAACACACTGGACAGTTCATTTCTCGAGGCCAGGACTGTGTCTATTTTTTCTATGTATTCTGAGAGTATCTTGTATTCCATGTCCTGCAAATCCTAGTTAAATGGAATTCCAGATACCCTCTTCCCTATTTCTTTTTCAGAACATCACTTTAAAGGCTGGATTTGGCATCACAATCTAGACCTTCTTCCTGCCATGTATGTGCATTATGTCATTGAGTCAAAACAACAAGCTTCATGGTGAAAAAGATTCTCTGCCCTATCTTCTTTGAAGACATCCTTTTCATCCTTTTTCATCTGCCTGCGCATTACCCATGTGGGTATTAATTTGCATCGAGCTATGGTTAAAATTTAAATGTGCCTCCAAATTCATATTCTGTTTCTAAGCAAACAACCACAAATCTGAATATTGAAACTCATTAAATAATTAATTTTTCTAGGATGTCTTCCACTTTTGAGAGCAGCAAATTTTATAAGTACATAAATATGAACTGAGATCTTGGAAATTGAGGCAGGTGATATGTGTACATCTTCAGTGCAGAATTAGGAAAAAAATAGTGTGTTTTGTTTTTTAAATTGCAATTTATTAGTCAAGAGTCAAGTCAAATTGCAATTTATCATTTAACTTCGAAAAAAGAAGACCCTAACCTATTTTGTGTTTTCTTTAAATTATCAAATGGAAAGTAAACCTTCCAGTTATTGTTACAGAATATTTTGGTCTCTAGACATAGCGATAAATTAGAACCATTCACCGTCAGAAAGCTCTGAGTTTTCTGCATTATAATTCTATACAATTTACATGCTATGCAAATCATGCTCCACTGAATACCATCTAATACATTTATACTTCTTCAAAATTAGCTAAACACTGCCTTCCCTTCCATTACATCAATCCCCTTGCAAAGGTCGATGTAAGAGCACTTGTCTGACACGTGCTATTTCTTCTTTGCTTCTCTTTGCCAAAAAATATACAGCTGGACAATGGCAAAAAATCTGCAGGGCCTCATTTTGCAAGAACCTAATGTAACATCTGGATGATGCTCAAGGTATGTTGGAGGAAAGGTTAAAGAATAGAGGCCAAGTTTCCTGGAGCTGGAGATGGGGACTTGGGAATAGAGCACAGAAATACAGGAGCTAAATTTACTTATATTGCTGTGACTTTTTTTTTAATGTGTATAGGAGAAATTGATTTCATTCCAGAATAGCATTTCTCATCCCTCGTCTCATTGTAATCATCATCTGTACCTATTGGTATTATTGGAATAACTCCATTATTAAGATGTGTTGGAGGGCAGTCACTTTAAATCTCTGAGCTTCAATTACGCTGTTGGATGGGAAGGCACTGGCATAAACAGAGGATTATTTATACCCTTAAGCCCAGACATGCTGGGCTTAGCAGCTACTTCACCAAGAAACATAAGGGATAACGCCTTAGAGCTGGGTCAAGCGAGAAATAGCTTTGACTTCTCTCAAGCAAAATTCAGCTGCAGCAGTCTGAAAGTGCTCTCTGCAGGAGTAATTTAACTGGGAAAGGGTTCCAGAGCTCAATTAGGAAGGAATCAACCCCATCATCAACAAATCTTATGCTGTGAGAACTATGGAAGCCACCTCCCTCTCACAGGCCCTCCCAGATTCCCTGTGGATGGCTTTGAAGTCCAGGGCAAGGAAACTGTTCCAAAAAGGGGCAGCAGGCAACAACAGGACTTTATATTTGCATCGATGGGCCTGGCAGAGATATTATTTCATGGGCCCCAACCATTTGTCCCATGTGATGGAATAAGCAGCATCACTTTGCGTATAATAACTGGGATTCTATAGACAGACAGGGTTCAAGTCCCTTCTGTTTCAGCTGTGTGAGCTTGGGTAAATGAAGCTTTCTAAGCCTCAGTTTCCTCTTTTGTAATGTGGAGATAAGATTACTACCCAACTCACAAAGGTATTCAAGGCTTAAAGAAAAGAAACCATGCACAGTGGCTGAGAATAAGTCCACAGGAAATGCTAGTTACGCTCGACTGTCAGAGCCACCTTATTCTTTCCCGACTGACCTTTCTTTGGTCAGGACTGAGATGACCAACCTGATTTATTTAACCCAATAAATGCCTCACCTTCCCCTATACCAGGAGAAGTCCTTTGGAAGGACCCTAAATGCAGTTGAATATTAAACATCTAGGCAGGCCCCATGTACAGGCCTAGGCTCGTTTTTGAAGTATGCTTGGTTTTACAGTTGGGGTAATGCTTCAGTGCACTAGCCATGCTCCTCCAGTGCTAATCGATCTATAAGGGGTTTATATCTCTGCTCTGTATCTATAAATCTGACAATTTTTCTTTCTGGTAATGGGTTTGCCCTGACACCTTCCCAGGTAAATCTCATTTTTCCGTTAAAGAAATGATGTAGATGTTTAACTTATGTGATAGATCTTCACAGTAATGGCCCTCAATGGCTCTCACCTCCTCACACTCACACCCTTGAGTAGCGCCTGCCCACATTGACTGTGGACTTGGGTACGTGACTTGCTTTGGCTAATGGGACATTAGCAAATTTGACTCAAGCAGATGATTGAAGCAGCCTTGCACATTAGGCCTGACTCTCTCCTGTTGCTGGGTCTCTTTTGGCACCATGTGAAGAAACTCAAGCTAGCCTGCTGGAGACAACGATTTAGCTAAAGGCCAGCACCAACCCCCCATACATACGAATGAGGCCATCTTACATTACCATCAGGTCCCCCCTGAGTTGGCAGATGATTGTAGCCACATGCATGGCCCCAGGCGAAACAAAGCCCAGAAGAGACCAGCTGAGTCCAGCCCTCACTGTCAACCTACTGAATAACGAGGAAATAAAATGGTGGTTGTTTTAAGCCACTAGGTGCTGGGGTGGTTTGTCAAAGCAATAGATAACTGATATAACTGAAATTAAAATTCATAAATACAGTAGCAGACATTTTCAGCCTCTTTTCTGTGTTTCTAGCAAAGCAAGGTAGAATAAATAAAGCATTTTACTGCTTGATAAAAGAATGTGATTCCTTGTGGCAAATCCAGAAAGCCCATTTATTCATTTTAATTGACGTTGGATAAATAAGAATAGAAGTGGGGTCTGTGTGATTTTCAAAAATTGTGGCGACGAAAACTTCACCCGAGCAGAGTGAGAATTTCTGAGTGGCAGGAGAGAGATTTGCTGGCAGCAAGGACATGCCAGTCTCCTGGGAATAACTCGCTGACATCATACTGTGTGTGTGCAGCACGGATTCCTTCTGACGGTTCATATGCATGATCGCACAGGCATTTTCAGCAGTTTCTGAAGAACATAGATTTTTATCTGGCAAATGGATGTAACCAAGTGGTTGAGTAGAATCTGGGGGACACAGCTGAGGAATATGGCTGCACAATCTATACTTATGACAAGGAAGTGAAGGGGGAATTTACTTTAAAAGAGTCTGAAGGACTCAAAATAATAATGAAAAGCAAAAGAAATGGATGTTTTCAGAGCAGAGAGGTCATATGAAAGCTTCTGCCTTCTATGTGGTTCTGGCCCAACAGGTCAATAATAAACAACTGTCAATACTCAGCAACTTTCCCAAACAAAAAACGCAAGCCAGGTTGGAAGGGAGTTGTATTCTTAGTTTAAGGCAACACCAAAATTGTCAGGACTGTGTGTGGAGGAGGTGGGGATGTAAACAAAAATTTGTAGGATTCAGTGGGGAAGCCAAGACTCCATAACATCCTCACAGGGACCAGAATGAAATATTTGTTCAATACTTTGTTCTGAAGAAGACACCGTGGGGATCTGAGTTGATGCTGGTGGTAACAGAGGAGTATGGAAGGGTAGAGAAGAGACACAAATGGGAAAAACACTTCGGCTTCATTTAGCTTTCTTCAAACAATCACTATCTATAATTTTTTTTTTTTTCTATTGGGACACCTCCTTGAAGTGAGGGAAGATTTTACCGGGGGGCGGGGTGGGGTGGGATTCAGAGGTTGTTTTTAAAATTTAATTTTAATACTACAAAAGGTAGCAAGGCCATTTGTTGTGTCCCTGCCTCAGCACCGACTCACTATCCCTTTTTATGGCATTGTACCTCAGCTCTGCACTGAGGTGGCTATCCCTCCTCTCTACACAGCCCATGTCCTTGAGTAAAATGCTGATCCCACACTGGCTCCCAGGTTGGACAGGTGACCTAGGTTAAGCTACAGGCACATTCTAGTCACTGCGGATGGGCACATGACCCCACCAGAGCCAATGAAATGCCCTAAGACTTCTGGGCTTGAGGCATGCACTCTGCTTTGCTGGAACCTGAGGGTTGCAGCTGTCGTTTCCTACCCTGTGCAATGGAGGAAGACAGCCATATGAGGTGGACCATTGCTTACGATCTGAATCCAGCCACCTCCAAACCTAGGCTTACCTCCTGGACATTTCATTTATAGAAGCCAATAAATCCCATTTTTGCTTAAGTCTGTCTGGATTAGATTTTCTGTCACTTGCAACCAAGAGAGTACTAATTACGCATCCCTAATCAGATTTTTCATCCATAGAATGGGGGAAGTCTGCTAGAAGATAATATCTATCTGCAGCCTATAATTCTGATTTTAAGAGAATAATGGGGGAATAGAAGCCTTATAATATTCTGAAGCAAAACAGGTACTTTCAGATTCAATAAAATTTATTGAGTGCCCACTATACTTTAAGTACACGTTATCTCTTCCTTTCTGCATCACCGTGGACGGTAAATGTATATAATCACATTGAATGCCATTTACATCATGGGTCAAAATGTGCCCTTGAGCATGATATTGGTACAGTGATTTGAATCTAGTAGGAGAAAAAGCAATTAAAGTGAGAAAAGTGCATTATCAACTTTTAAATAGCATTTGTTGGACCTGTGTGAATGTAGCCTACACCTTTATAAATATTGCCCAATACTGTGTGTTTTAACTAGAGCTATGCAGGCATAAAATGTTCTTGTCTTGCAAATTTTCTACTAACATTAACATACTGGGAATGCTTAGCAGCAATAAACTACTGAAAATGCCAAGGAAATGAATGGCTTTGTGCTGTACTACTGAAACATGGCCACTGATATTTAAAATCCCACGTCCCAGGACATCACTCATATCTGTTGACTTAAGCTGAAAGGCCTGATTCTGTGAGGTGGATCAAGCCATTTCTCAAGTCTCTCCCTGCTGGGCATTTGGGTTTTTTTCTCTCTCTTTCCCTCTGTTCTCCCTCCCTCCATCCTTTTCCCCTACCTCACTCTGTTTCCTGGTATTAATTGATAATGTTACTCATAAGAGATCAAAAAAGGTTTATACATATGGAACAGGTTATAATTTGTCAGGATATATTTCATATTTCTTAGGAAAAAAACCCCAAATGTACTAAATATCCATGTCTCATTTTAAATATTCATGTGAAATCTACATTTATTGCCCTTGAAGTCCACAGTTTTCAGTGTCTTTGAGGCAGGCCTCATAGGCAGTGTATGACATTCATGCAGTCGTACATCAATGTCACATTCGAGAATGGCCGTCTGAGGCCTCCCGGTTCATGCTGCCCCTCAGGCGATGTCTGTCAGGGAAGGGAGGGTGTCGGTGCCAACCAGGCCACGCACTGACCTCGTTGAGGACCCTTGGCATGTCTTTTGCGCCACCTCACATCACCAGAAGCACCAGTACGTATTGTATTCTTTGTTGCTGAGAATAAGGGCATGGTCTTACATGGAGATTTAATCCATTCACGGTGGCTTCATGCCTGTATTGTAAGGTCCCCACTTCATTTCTCCACAAACATGTGTTAAGCACTCCCTGGGCGCCAGGCACTGAGGCACTAGAATTATTTACCTGCTGCTCAACCTCGTCTTTAACTTAAAACACCTGCCACTAATCTCATTCCAACCCCACCTGAACAACAGGAGTGACAGCACAGCAACAGCCAGAAAGATTTACCTTCTCACCTCGGGATTCTCCACCTGACCCTAGTCCCTGGAGGTAAAAACCTTGGTCATGAGTCTCCCTTCCTGACTTTCTCACCCCATCCAATCATCTATCAAGTCCGACCATTTATCCCCTCCTTCCTACACCTCAAGTCAACAAACCGCTCCATCCCCGTGATCCTGGCCCAGGCTCAGAATTTTTCTCGGCGACTCTCCCCCAGGAGTCTCAACTGCAATTTAGTCATGTGCTGCTGCCAGAGCTAATTTTCTCAAATCCAAATCTGACCATGTCGCTTCCTTGCTTACGAACCTCCTGTGGCCCCCTCCCTGCCTGTAGGATCAACGCCCATCTTCCCTCCATGACCAGGTCCTTCTAATCTGGGTGGTGTCTACTTCTTCCCCGGCCTCCTGCCTGGTCCTTTCCCACATGCTTTGCTGTCTCACCGCACCAGGCCTCACACATACAGTGCCTGCCTCGGGTGCTGTGAACGTGATGTCCCCTGTTCCTCAGAAGCCCTTCTCTACCTTCTCTGCTTAGAGGGCTCCTATTTTCTCCTCATCCTTTAAGGGTCAGTTCAGGGTCACCCTGTGAAGCCTCCCCTGGTTTCTCCGGGGACTTGTTAGTGCCCTCCTCTGTTCTCCCCGGATCCTTGAGGCACATCTTTCCTCCAGCTCGTTTCATACCAGCCGTGATGGTGTGTTGACATGTCAAGCTGGACTATCAGCCTGTGAGCTCCTCGTGTGTCTTTTCCTCTGTTTTCCCAGTAAGCAGCACAGCACCAGGCGTGCAGTAGGCACCCACTCGGTACTGTATTGGAGGCACAGAAACACAGAGCATGTTTCCTCCCCACTCCCCTCCTATCAAAAAGGTGCGATAAGACACGTACATTATTTGTGAAAGATGAACTAGAGATGTGTGGTAACAGTCAGAGGCCAGTGAGTGGGACCGTTTCACAGATCTGGGAGAAGAAGAGAGGTATTATTTGGGGATGGGAAGGATTTGATTCAGATCTTGGAGAGTTGTCCTTCAGTAGGTAGAGAGGAGGAAGAAGAAGGACATAAAGGAAAAGAGAAAGATGGCGAGCTAAGGTGCAAAGGCAAGAAAACACCGGGCACGCTCAGGACTGGAAGGGATGGGCGTTGGTGGGGTCAGGCCGTGAACATGAAAGGCCATGTTCAGGCTCAAGAACATGGACTTTCTCCCGTAGGCAGCTGACAGTTTTATCCAAGGGAGTAACTGTTGAAAATGACATTTTAGGATTAATTAGCAAGATGAGCTAAGATTAGAAAAACAAGTTAGGAAGCTATTACACAATCCAGGTTTGAGGGCATGAGGCCTCATCCATGGGAGTGACAAAAGGAATTAGAAAGAAAGGGTAGGGAGCTACCTTGAGGAGGGAACTGAACAGCTAGGGTGACTCCTCAGGTAGAAATGAAGAGATATAGGTGACCCAGAGATTTTAAGTCAGGGAGAAAAAAATGGTGACTTTGACAAATGAAAAACTTAATGGAAATACTGTAGTTTGAGGGGAGATAGTGAACTTTGTTTGAGACTGGTTACATTTGAGAAAACTGCGGGATATCTGAAAAGAAACATCCAGCAGGCAAGGGAGATTAAAGACACTATTGTGTGGTGGTCAAGTGCAGAGGTCTAGCCAGACTGGGTTTGCATCACAGTTGCACGAGTTACTAGATGGGTGGTTTTAGTCTCAGTTTCCTCACTGGAAAAGAGACATAACTGTAGTACTTATCTCATAGGGCTGCTGGGAGGATAAATGAGATAATGTACATAAAAGCCCCCCTCATACGCAGTGTCAGGCACATGGTAAGGGCTCAGTAAATATTGGCCATTATCACTGATAACTAAAATTGATAAAAATTCTTTAGAGTGAAAAAAATATTTTTATTTTATTTTCCCAACAATTATGTAAGGCAAGGATTATTATTATTATTATTCCATTTTTGAGTGAGGAAACCATAGCTCAGCAAGGTTAACTTAACTAGTAGGTAGTAGAGCCCAAACTCAAATCCAGGTTTTCTATGCCCAATCCTATGCTATTCTACTGAACCTGCTGACTCTGATTTCCATGGGGGCGGGGTGGGGGGGCGGGGCAGGATGGGGGAGAGAAGGAAGGGGGCCAGTCACACAACCTCCAAGCACAACCAAATTTCAGGACTGGGTTTTGATGTAAGGGTCTTATTGCCACAGTGATAATCCTACTTGAAATATACCAAAGCTATCAAGTCCAGCGAATAATAAATTCTTAGGGAAGCGGGTCCTTAAAGGTTACTTAGTCTCTGCCAAGTGTTTGTTTGGCTTAGGTACTCCAGTGCCCACCTCACCCACACCAACTTTCCAAGGCTCTGGTATATATTCAGAGACAGGTCTTCTCCTTTAATTTAGAGCACAGAATGCTAATAACAGTCTGATACCTGTCAGCAAGAATCTCACCCGGCTGGAACAGCTGCCCATAAATCTCACATTTCAAGTGACTCTCCCAACATTAAAAAGATTGGAAAATTGTGTTGAAGATGAAATTGACAATGAGTTTCTGCCTGGTAGCTGTGAAAATGGTTATGACTGACCCCTTTCTGTCTCTGAATTACTGCTTAGCTTTCTGTCTGGACATATGGAAAGAAGAATTCTTTGGGGATGTTGCCAGATAAAAGCTGGCTTACCTTGGATTCCTGAACGGACGGTATGTCTAAGAATAGACTCCAAGGGGAGATGCAAGAGAGCTGAGCAGAACCATAAAAACTGGGCATTTTGTTCACCTTTTCCAGTGACTCTTTTGATTTAAGAAGTGCATAAAGTCATGGCATAATGCCATACAGAATGAATAGTGAAGAGCCCTGGAGAAATGATAGGCACTTTTGAGAAAGCTCTATTATTAAAAGACTGTAAGGAATGTGATGGCCAAATCATATTCTTCCACCAAAGAATCAAGGTAGGAGACTGGTCTGTTGGTTTTATGAAAGGTGGAGACCGGAAATTTCAAATTCGAATCCTACCTTGGAGTGCTGATTCCATCATGGCCAAGGGCATTTTTAAATGTATCTCCTTGCCTCTTTTCCCACATCTATAAAAAGGAGTTAATCAAGGGTGTGGGTGAGGTTTAATTAGTTAATACTGGAAAGTACTTTGAAGATGAAACGAAGATTATAACTACCCACAGTTAAGCTATATATGTATAGCTGATTCACTTTGTTATAAAGCAGAAACTAACACACCATTGTAAAGCAATTATACTCCAATAAAGATGTTAAAAAAAAAAAAAAGATTTAACAAATCATATTGTCCCAAAATAGTTTGGGACGAATGAAGGTGGTTTAGCGTTGACAGGTAACTTTCCCTGACATTATTCAGATATTGCAGCTGGGGGGAGAGGGGGGAAATGATAGGACACTCTTCTTGGGCTGTTTAGAATTTTGTTGAGAAGAGCAAGAGGAAGTAGTTTGTCTCCATCAGTGAAAGAAAATAGGGAAATCTAAAGAGAAATAAAAATGGATGTAAGTATTTGTAGTGAGTCTCCACTCTCTCTGATCCCACACCCTGCAGGCTAATCTGACCATGAACTCAAAGTGAGCCCAGGTTTACCTCAACTCTTCCTAGCTGTGTGACGCTGAGCAAGTTACTTTACTTCTTGAAACCTTGGTTTCTTCCTCTGTGAAATGGGATCATTCCTTCCTCCTAGGATGCCACGAGGAGGAACTGAAATCATGGGTGTCAAGTACCAGGCGTATAGTTCCTCTCTGATTTTTACAATGATTTTCATCCTATTTCTCTTCTTCCTTCAGCCCAGACTGTCTTTCTCAGAAGCTTCTGAGATACCAACATGGTGGATTATTGTGTTCAATTCAGAGCTGCAGGGGTTGTTCTCTTTACTCTCCATATTGTCATGGGAGAATCCTAAGTGCTCATTTCCACTATGAGACAGCATTCCAGGGGAGGAGAGTCTGTTTTCCGCCAAGGTTGTTTCAGGAGGAAACTCAAGCCAAAACCTTTTTTTAAAGACCCTTGATTATTTTTTAAATCCCAGATCTCAGGGCAGCTGTCTTTCTATTCCACTGTCTGGCAACTGACATCCTGATATTAAATTCCTGAGAATGAAAGCTCTCTGAAAACATAACTCACTATAAAGAAGAAAGGCCTGGGACTTCCAGGTATGTGCTTTTGAGACTATCTACTGTCAAATGACAGAGGCCCTCTTGTTTGAAGTGAAGGAGCCCCAATAGGCATTCCTGCGGGGCTCTTGTGGCTAGCATTGTGTTCCAACAAATTCCAATGCAAAGTCCTCACTGAGATTCAGAGATATCTAGAATGGTTAGAGCTGCGGATGGGGAAAAGTTTAGAGACGGTGAAATTGTCCCTCTATACCCTATTTCACTGATGGGGATACTAAGTTCCAGGCTCCCAATAGATGTACATACAAAATATGTCAGAGTCATTCACCAGGCAGGTAAATATCACTTGGCTCTGCTCATTCATGAGCCTGTCTATCCTGTGTGACCACTGCTGTAGGAAAAAATCATCAGGATTTAATTTATAGCTCTCTGGATGTCTAAAAAGTATAGAAAGAACACCTTAAAAGATTAAACTTCAAAAAAGATGAAACTTCAAAAAAAATTAAACTTCAAATCAGGGACAGTGAATTGGTTGAGTCCTAGAGGTGGTAAAAAGATGGATGGGACAAGTGGGTCGGGGACAGATAGTGGATTGTAACACCCGGATTGTTGAGAGTTACTCCAATGGAATTAGCGTGAAATTACTGGTCTCCTCTCTCCTCCCTGGCTCTCTTCATTAATATCATGAACGCTGTCAGCATTGACATCTTTGAGTACAGAGGACAAAGATATGAAATGACAAGCAAAGAAAGATACCGAATACATTTTATACTTTTGAATATACCCTCGCTGTATGGCCAAACACCAATTTTGCCAACGGTGAACCTGCTACAGCTTGATTTATAAAGGCATTAGTTGTTCAGGGAAGACGGAGTGCTGGCATCCGTGGTACCAGGCTACCTGTTTGAGTTACAAGGTATCCACAGGAAGCAGAGAACAAGCAAGCAAGGAAGGTTGCACAAGGCCACACACCTGAGATGTCCTACCTGTCTCCAAAATGCTTCACCATGGAAGGATTGAGACGGCTCAGCTCCTGAAGTCCTCGACTGTCACCAGGGAAAGAGCATGCCCACCATTCATTGTATCCGGGAAGATCAGCAACCTCTTGGGTTCTTCAGCCTGAGTTAAATGAGGTACATGGTCAAGAGCAGGCACAAGAGTGGAGAAGAAACCCAGAGCCAGATTCCATTTCACCTTCCCATTAACCATCTTCCAGTCTGCCTCAAACCCCTAACCATGCGAGAGAAACAGAAAGCCATGCAGCAGAGCCTGTTGCTGTGATTTTAACATGATCTCTTGGGGGTTTCTCAGCCTTGGTCCTCCTTGGCCAAAGTGGGGTGTGGGGTGAGGGTAAGAGTGGGGTTGGTCTCAGGTAATGAGTCTTATGCCACAGAGGAAGGTGTTATACCACAGAGTAAAAACAGACTCTGACTATACCCTTGATGTAGAGTCAGTTAACAGTGTTGCCTCAATTTCTTTAGTTTATGTATTTCCAGAAACGAGATGAATATTCATCTCCCTTCCCTTCTGTGCTCCAGTGACACTGTCCCAGCATGCCATCTGCAAACACCATGCACCTTCATGACTGTGCACCTTTATACACACATTCGTTTTGCCCAGGATCTCCTCTCCCACCCCTGCGCGATATTCCTACTCATCCTTTCAGGTCCAACTCAAAAATCACTTCCTCTAAGAAGCCAGAGTGCCATGTATTTTTCTCAGCTATAACCTTATCAAATTGGCATAGTGCAAACATTTATTTACATGTGTATGTTTCTCACAAACTCCAAATTCCTTAAGGACATAGAATCTGATATTCAATTTTTAAAAAACATTCCATGGCAAGTACACTCTTTGCCATATAAAATATATCTAGGGACTTCCCTGGCAGTCCAGTGGTTAAGACCCTGCACCTCCACTGCAGGGGGCATAGGTTCAATCCCTGCTGCACAGCCACAAAAAATATATAGATCTATATCTATATCTATATAGATATAATAAATGTTTACAGAATGAAGAAATGAATGAAAAAAAAATCCCACAGCCAAAAATAAAATGTAACTGACTAAAAGGGGAAAATATTTTAAACAAATATAAGAAATGATTACTCCCCATAATCTATAAAGATATTTTTCAAATAATAAGAAAAATATGAAATAACAATAGAAAAGCAGGCAAAGGACAAACATTGACAATTAATTAAAGAAGAAATATAAATAGCAAATAAAACTTATGAACACATTTCAACTTTGTGTATTATCAAAGAGATGCAAATTAAAACAATCAGAACATATTTTTCCTCTATCAACTTGACAAAGATAAAAACATAATGTTCAGTGTTGGTAAGGGTCTAGTAAGATTGGCACCCTAGTGAGTATGAAATATAGTATTTCTGGAAAGCGTTTTGGATATGTGTATGCAGGTATAAAAAGTCTTAAAAGTATTTTATATACTTTATCCTAGTAATCTCAGTTATAGGCATCTATCATAAAGAAATAACTAGAAATGTAGTAAAAACCCATATATAAGGATGACATTCAAGGAAGTATTTATAATATCAAAAATGTGAAAGTAAGTGTTCAAAAATAAAAGAATGGTTTAACAATTAACTCCATATGATGGAATATCATACAGCCATTAAAAAATGTTTTCAGGGCTTCCCTGGTGGCGCAGTGGTTGAGCGTCTGCCTGCCAATGCAGGGGACACGGGTTCGAGCCCTGGTCTGGGAAGATCCCACATGCCACAGAGCAGCTAGGCCCGTGAGCCACAACTACTGAGCCTGCGCGTCTGGAGCCTGTGCTCCGCAACAAGAGAGGCCGCGATAGTGAGAGGCTCCGCGCACCGCGATGATGAGTGGCCCCCACTCGCCACAACTAGAGAAAGCCCTCGCACAGAAACGAAGACCCAACACAGCCAAAAATAAATAAATAAATAAATTTATAAAAAAATGTTTTCAAAAAATATTTCATAGGATACATAGGAAAATATTTCTCATATAACATTATGAAAAAGAGTGAGATGCAAAATTGTATCTGTTGTGTTTCCAGTTTTATAAAATATAGATAGCTGGATAGATAGATATTTATGAAGCAAACCCTCAGAAGGATATATACCAATGTAATCTGTATACGTCTGGGTGGAGAGATAATGGGTGATTTTTATTTTCCTTTTTATAATTTTATAATTGTTTTGTTTTCTATGTTTTTCATACTGCTTTTACACTAGGACAAAAATGAGCTAATATTTATGCTAATATTAAAAAATTTTTAAAGGACTACGAGGTATCACTACCCAACTATCAAAACAGCTTAAAAATAGAGATAACATCAAATGCTGCTGAGGATGCAGAGAAACTGGATCACTCATATATTACATGGTGGGAACGTAAAATGGTACACCCATGTGGAAAACTGTATGACAGTTTCTTACAAAACATGTGCTTACCAAATGAACCAGCAACTGCACTTTTAGGCATTTATCCTAGAGAAAAAATAACTTCACACAAAAACCTATACACAGGTGCTCATAGGAACTTTATTTGTAATTGACAAAAACTGGAAATAACCCAGGTGTCGTTCAGTGAGTGAACAGTAAAACAAATTCTGGTACCTTCATTCCATAGAACACTACTCAGCCATAAAAAGGAAAAACTAAACTATGGATACACACGACAAGTTGGATGTATCTAACAGAATTACACTGAGTGGAAAAAAAGCCAATCTCAAAAGTTTACCTACTGTATGATTTCATTTATATGGCATTCTTGAAATGACAACTATAAAGATGGGGAGCAGACGAATGGTTGCCATAGGTAAGGGAGAGGAGGAGGGAGGGAGGTGGTTATGCCTATGAAAGGGTAGCCCAAGGGAGACTTGTGATGGAACTCTTCTGTACCTTGACTGGTGGTGGTCACACAAATCAACACATGTGATTAAAATGCATAGAACCACACACACACACACACACACACACGTGCTTGTAAAAGTGGTGAAATCTGAGTAAGGTTGGTAGATTGTATTAATGTCAATTTCCCCGTTGTGGTATTGCACTTTTGTTGTGCAAGATATTAACATTGAGAGGAGCTTCCCTGGTGGCGCAATGGTTAAGAATCCCCCTGCCAACGCAGGGCGCACAGGTTCGAGCCCTGGTCCGGGAAGATCCTACATGTCACGGAGCAACTAAGCCCGTGCACCACCGCTACTGAGCCTGCGCTCTAGAGTCCGCGAGCCACAGCTACTGAAGCCCGTGCACCTAGAGCCCGTGCTCGGCAACAAAGAGAAGCCACCTCAATAAGAAGCCTGAGCACGGCAACGAAGAGTAGCCCCCGCTCACCACAACCAGAGAAAGCCCATGAGCAACAACGAAGACCCAATGCAGCCGAAGATAAACAAATAAATTTATTTTAAAAATTCAAAAAATAAAAAATAAAAGTGGTTCAAATTAAAAAATGAAAAAGAAAGCTTAATAAATAGAACTTTCCAATCCAAGTTTCCTGAATAATATTATTTTTTAAAAAAGATATTAACATTGAGAAAAATTCGGTGTACGGTATAGGAATCTCTCTGCGTTGCTTTTTACAACTGCATGTGAATGTACAATTATCTCAAAATAAAGAGTTAAAAAATAAAAGAAATGGAAGGAACCTATAAATTAAGATTTAAGAGTCATATCAACCAATTGCAATGTGTGCTTTTTATTTGGATCCTGATTCGAACAAACTATAAAAACATGTGACTTTTGTAAGATACTACAAATGTGAACATTGGCTGTATAGTTGATGCCATTAAGGAATTATAGGGCTTGTGTTTTAAGATGCAATAAAGGTATTGTGATTATGTTTTTTAAAATGAGTCCTTATTTTTTAGAGATTCAAACCAAAATATTTAGAGCCATGTGATCTCGATATGTGCTTCAAAAAATGTGAGGGGAAAAGAGGATAAGGTGGTGATTAGTTAAGCTTGGCCACAGATAGGTGTGAAATTGATGTACATTATAACAGACTATTTTTGTGTATTTGCAAAATTCTCCATAATAAAACTTTTTTTAAAATAAAGAAAAAAATTTAAAAGGCCAACTCTCCAAGGAAACCCTTCCAAGGTACTTATCTGCTTATCAGTAAAGCATGCAGCTTCCCTCTGAGCACCTTGAGTACCAGGCGCTGTGCTAGGCTTTAAAGATATGGCCATAAAGAGGTTTCTCCTTCCCAGGGCTCAAAGGCTAGTAGGAGCAGAGAGATTGTAAAAACAAATAAGTACATTTCTAGATGGTATGTGCTAATAAGTATTATACATAGTGAAGGAACTGCCTGTTCTTTGCACCAGTGAAATGGTCTCTGGGCAGAATCTTGAAGGACATGCTGCAGCCCGAGTCTGTTACAGTGGGGAGGAGAATTCTTTAAACCTGGACTCAGTTCCTAAGTAGGACCAAACATCACCTGTTTTTCACGTCAATGCTTTTCATTTCAGAGCCCCTTCCAACCCAAATTATATTACATCCTTATTGTCAACTGACTCTGCTGTCACCTTCAGGGAGTAGCCAAAACAAGACTAATGATGTTTACTGAAGTCTTTCAGTTCTCATAACAGGATGATTTGAGCTCAGATTCAATCTCATCACCAACCACCACCTCCAAGGTCCTTGAACCTTTCAGCTGTGGCTCCATTATCTGGATATTGAATCAGAGGAAAACTGTTAGATGAGCCTTTTCAAGGGAAGGAAACTTGTTTAAATATGTCTTAGGGGGGAAAAAAAACAAACAACAGGGTATATTGCACTTGATCAGGAGAGTGATTCATTTCACCTTGATAAAATGGAAAGGCAAATGAGAATAAGTTGTTTCTTTCATTCATTCATTCATTCTCTCTCTCTCTCAAATCACATTATGGCTGCTGCCTAATCAGTTGTAATAACATAAAGGATGCCACGTGGTTAACAGCCTTAAGGCCATAAATTACATTTCATAGAGTTGTTTCTCCACAAAGCCACTTGGCAAGGCACACTGTGATTAATGTCACACTAGGGAAGATGTGATGAAGGTGAAAACAGAAAAGGAGGGGTGACAGCAAATGAGACACAGGGACAGTGGTGGCGGTAGCCTCTTCAGCACTTGGCCTGAGGGGCCAGTACCCTCAGACTACACGACTGGTGGATGACACCTGCTTAGCTTATAAAAACAAACTACACAACACTTCAGAAAAGCACTAACCTCGGTCCTGGATATTGTTGTTGACATGCATTATTTATCAGTGCCATGCTCCATTATTACTAAATAGAGAATTGATAGATTAAAGCATAAAAGACCTGCAGAAATCACAATCGCCAAATAAAGGTAAATCTTCTACTGGGACTTACCACGAGGCCTGGCCACTGGAACAAAGCATTTGTTTCTGGCTTTGCCATTTGTCACTATTGATTCTGCCTATGAAAGAGGACAAGCGCCCTTGGCCATGACAAAGAATGATTTATCTTCCCTCACAATACAATTTGCAACCTTCAGTCTCGTTTGAATCCTTACCTCAAGAGTCTTTATTCTGATAGGAGACACCATAAAGGAATTAGGCCTTTGTCTTGGAAGTCTGCCTATAATTACTTTTAGCATCAAATGATTCCAAAAGCTGGAACAGAGTGATTTTGAGGGATACAAAGCTTGGCCTCAGATAACAGGTTTGAATGCAGTACACAACAGGCGATGCCTGGAAGAAGAGAAAGGCGAGTCTGCAATGGTACAAATAAGAGAAGGAAAGTGCTCTCACCTGGGTCGACCCTAGAGATTTGCAACTTTCCAAGGAGTTGCATATTTATTACATCTAAGTGGTTTAACAGCCTGGTCTTCCAGTTAGGAAAAAAACCATTCTTTGGGGGGGGAAAAAAATGGCTTAATTATCCCAGCTGTCTTTTATTTTGAAAAGAAGGAAAAACACCCATTCTAAGCCAGTCATATTTGGTTAGATAAAAAATATTTTTCCAATGACTTCCCTGGTTGTCCTGTGGTTGAGAGTCTGCCTTCTAGTGCAGGGGACATGGGTTGGATCCCTGGTTGGGGAACTAAGATAACACATGCTGCGGACCAAATAAGCCCACGTGCCCCAACTACTGAGCCCATGTGCTCTGGAGCCCGTGTGCCACAACTAAGAGAAGCCTGCCCACCGCAACTAGAAAAGCCCGCTCACTGCAACGAAGGATCCCGCATGCTGCAGCAAAGATCCTGCGTGCTGCAACTGAGACCCGACAAGCCAAATATAATTAATTAATTAATTTAAAATATATATCAATAAAAAATTATTTTTCCAATATAATTCAATAAATGTTTGTAGAGCTTCTATCAAATACCATCACTAGGCACTAGGGGATCCATGTTCATTCATGAAATACTTACAGAGTGCCTGCTGTTTGTCAGACAGTAGGCTAGGTACTGGCAACACGGTGATGAGCAAGATGATCCCTTCTTAGTCCATCCAGGCTGCCATAACAAAAATATCATAGACTGGGGGGCTTATAAACAACAGAAATTTATTTCTCATAGCTCTGGAGGGTAGAAGTCCAAGATCAAGGCACCAGAAGATTCAGTGCCTGCTAAGAGCCAGCTTCCTGGTTCGAAGATGTCTGTTTTCTCCTGTCCTCACACAGCAGAAAGGATGAGGGAGCTCTTCAGAGTCTGTTTTATAAGGGCACTAATCCCGCTCATGAGAGCCCCACCTGCATGACCCAAACTTCCAAAGACCCTACCTCTTTCACCAGCCACATTGAGGGTTAGGATTCTAACAAATGTAGTTTAAGGGGACACAGACATTTGGTCTATAGCACCTTCTATCATAGAGCTTATAGCCTGGCAAGGGAGACAGTCATTGAACAAATAATCACACAATTAAGTAACTCACTGAAATCGTGGAAACTGATAGAGGTGCACAGGTGCTGTGAGAAAGTATGATGAGGGTCTGGCTGGTCTGAGCACTTGAGGCAGGCTTCCCTCAGCAAGTGATGTTTAAGCTGAGAACCAAAGGAGTTAACAAAGTGTGGAAGGGGGCACATTGGGAGGTGGGAGGTAGTATGGTCTCTTTCTCCAAAAACTCTCAATAGACCTGGAAGCCAGGAACATGAATGAGTAGTTCCAACCTTATATTGACTGTGCAGTGCTCTATGGGAGATGTTCTGTGGGACTGTGGATGGATTCCTGCAGGGTGAGCCTTCCTGAGTCTGATCCTGAACCCTGGGCTACAGCGTAGGAAAGAGCAAAAATTAACATGGTGACACCATGGAACAAGAACAAGAGAGAGAATTATTCTTCTTGGCTTGCCTGCTGATGTACTGTCAGTGCTTGATAAACAGAAAATATGTAACCGTCCTTGTTATTATTTCCTCACTCAGATAAGACTTCAGTTTTTAATCTCTCTTTTGAAAGATGAAAGTGAGGACTTGGCAAAGATGCAACATATTCTAGATCTGAAAAATTAAAAATGTTCCTCCTTTCGCTCCCGTGCAGCAAAATATGCCATGTTGAGTGTTACTTAAAAAAAAAAAGAAAAAGAAAAGAACATGGTGATTTTATGAGGTGACGCAACATGTGACTGAAAGTAGGCCAAACATGTGAATTGATTCTGCGAACTTTTCATTCATTCATTCATTCAACAGGTATTTAATGAGCACCTACTACATGCCTGGCAGACAAGGTCCTTGTTCTCATGGAGCTTGCATTCTAATAGGAGAGAGAGATCATAAACAGATATAGCTTTAGGCAATTATAAGTGCTATCAGAAATAAAGCAGATTTGGGTAATGGAGAAAGATGGGAATGAGGATAAAGAAAACCTACTAGGATACACGAGTCAAGAAAGTCCCTCTGCAGGGCCAGCTTCATGAGTATGTTTATCAGTGCCATTGCACAAGCTACCACGCTCAGCTTCTGTGCCTGGGGTTTAATCCTCTGCAGTTGACATCTTAAAAATTTTAATAACATTATTTTTGAGTTTGTGATTTGTCAGTGAAGTCTGATGGGACAATGGAGCATGTGCCTGGGGCTTGGAGCTTCAGTTCCCGTGGGGTCCTTCTTCCTGCCACTTCCCTTGGGTTTTTCGCTGCCCACTCCCCCAGGCTCCAAGCAACTACAGCCACCCTCTGCCCCAGTGGGAGCCCAAGTGTTGGCACAGCAAGAGTCAGGGGGGCACAAGGTGGGGGAGCCTGCACTTACCCCAGGAGTATCCTTGTGCCCAAAGGAGCATGACATTAACTGGCAAATAAAACACACCATGACAGTTCAAGGAAGACTATGGAAGAAAGGAAAAAGCTTTTCACCCTGCTTTTTGAACAAGGGGCCCTGCCCCACATATTTACGGTGCACTGGGCCCTGTAAATTACATAGGCCTGCCTTCATGAGGAGGGACATTTGAGCAGAGGCTGAAAGAAGGAAAGCTGTGGGTGTTAACACACCAAGCAGGAAGCTTTCAGTGCTGAGGCCCTCAGGCTGGAATGAGCTTGACAGCTTGAGGAGCTGGAGGAAAAGCAGGAAAGCTGGTGTGGCTGGAGTGTCACCAGCAAGTGGGAGGGTGCGGGGAATGAGCAGAGACGTAGCCAGGGGCCAAGGGTGTGGGGCTTTGTAAGTCATGATCCAGTCTAGAAGCTGGGGGAGCATTTTAGGCAGGAAAATTATACACTCTGATTCACATTTTTAAAGGCTGTTTTTTGGAGATGGTGAGACTGATCTTACTTTTAGTTTATTAATTTATTAACTGATTCCTGTCCCATCTTGTCATGGAACAGGTAGGGTGACTGAATGAAGACAATGATAGAGGCACAGATGCTGGTGCTGTGAAAGGGAAGAGACAGGGTGACGTGAGCCCCCATCCCTGAGACCCTGGGGGGAGCTGGGTGTGTATGGAAGCAGGAAGGAGTGAGTCGAGGGGAAGAGTCCGAGGCCTTCACTCTCCTCTGTGAAGTGAGCAGCAAAGTCACGTGCTAGGAGGGAGGGTGGCATCCGAGGTAAGAAGAGAAGGTCTGGAACATCTTTCGAGAGGAGCAGGAGAAAGCTGCCTTGGGACAAGAGGAGAGGACTCTGGCAGCACAGATGGCCCAGCTCTGGTGAGAAACCCTTCTCCCTTCTGAAAGTAACCTCCTCACCTCCGTTCTGGACCCCACTCTTTACCGTTCCTGAAGGATCTCCCACACTGAATCCCACTCTCCCTAAAAATGCACAGATTTCCAATTTTTTTTTTTTGGCCAAGCCACTCAGCTTGTGTGATCTTAGTTCCCTGACCAGGGATTGAACCTGGGCCCCCGCAGTGAAAGTGAGTCTTAACCACTAGGCCACCAAGGAACTCCCAACAGATTTCTAATTTTTAAACCATAAAATGCCTTGTGACAGCCCTGTTCCAGTCATTTTCCTATGTCTTATCTCCCATCTGTATCTTTAAACACCTGGCACTTTCTCCCCACTCATTCCTTCATCTTGTGCCATATGATTTTACTCCATCATGTTCTGGAAATTTCCCTTAAAGATCACCTACGATTTTTACCCTATTCTTGTCTTTGATTGTATGTGTGTGCACGTGTTGTGTGTGCATTTAACCTGTAAAAGTTTTTTTTGTTTTCTTGTTTTTTGCCTCCACCTCTCATTTAAAACTCTTGTTCTTAACGTAGCAGATCAGTCATGCTGATCTGCCACGACTGTCTTCCTACCTCTCTGATCACAGTGATCTTTATCTTCCTTGTAGTCCCTGGTCTCTCATCTTGGGCACCAATGAACACTCAGCTCTGGCTCACTGCTTGGCCTAGTCACCTCCCTAAGAGGCTTAACTAATTTTCTGTCCTCAATTATCTCAATGAACATGGCCTCCCAGCTTAATGACCAACACCTTGTGTATGATTCGCAAACATACCTTTAGTCCAAACTTCTCTCTCCCAGATTCTGTTGTCATATTTCCAAAACCATCATACCTAAAAATTTGCTCAAAATTTTTCCTGCAAAAATACCTTTTCGCGTTCCTTAAAAAATTAAAGATAGAGTTACATATGATCCAGCAATCCCACTTCTGGGTATATTTCTAAAATAAATGAAAGCAGAGACTCAAAGAAATATTTGTACATCCCTGTTCATAGCAGCATTATTCACAACAGCCAAAAGGTAGAAGCAGTCCAAGTTGCTTCCCACTGATAGATGAATGGATGAGTAAAATGTGGTATATACATACAATGGAATATTACTCCACCTCAAAAAGGAAGGCAATTATGGCATATGCTACAACATGGATGAAACTTGAGGACATTATGCTAAGTGAAGTAAGCAAGTCATGAAAGAACAAATATTGTAGGATTCCACTTACATTAGGTACCTAGAGTAGTCAAATTCATAGAGACAAGGTAGAATGGTAGTTGCCAGCAAGTTAGGGGAAGAAAGAATGGGGAGTTAATGTTTGATGGGTACAGAGTTTCAGTTTTGCAAGGTGAAAGAGTTCTGTGGAAGGATGGTGGCACCACAGTGTGAATGTACTTAATCCACTGAGCTGTACACTTTACAATAGTCAAAATGGTAAAAATTTAATGGCATGAGTATTTTCCTATAAGTTTAAAAAATCCCTTTTCAGTTTCCAAACTTTGATTTTACTATTCTTGAGTCCACCATGTTACCAGTTGTGGAGCTAATGTTCACTGTGCCCTACCCTTATCCTCCACACCCGATGTGTCTCATCAGTTTTGTCTTTCAAGCACATCACAGATATATTCCTTCTTCTTCATTTCTATCGATTCATCCTCCCAAGACACAGACTTTGAAGTAATGTCAGAAGTCTATCTTCCCCTTCCTCCTATGGCTGGAATCCTCTCTAATGCCAAGATGATTCAATCATCCACTCATTCAACAAATATTTATTGAGAATCTACTATGTATACAGGAAATAGAGCACTAGACAAAGAAGACAATGTTCCTGCTCTCATGAGGTGTATATTATAGTCAGGCAGATAGACTACAAATGAGTGAATAAATGAAATCATTTCAGACACTGATAACTGATAGAGGAAAAAACGAAACACACTGTAATGTAGTAGAAAGTGATGGTGGATGAGGTAGGATGGAATTCTTTAAACTGAGTGGTCGGCAAGTCCTTTTTGAGAAAATGACATTTCAGTTCAGACCCGGATGATAAGAAGGAGACAATCATGCTAAGCTCCAAGGGCAACCAGGCTGGGGACAGCTGGTGTGAAGGCCCTTGGGCATGAACCTGGCTTTTCGAGTGCAGTGAGCTAAGAGAAGAACCATAAAAGATGAGTTTGGAGAGGTAGCCGAGGCCAGACCATATGGGGCTTTTTAGGTTAGGCTGAGGAGTTGGAGCTTTATTCTAAGTTCAATGTGAAGCCATAGGAGGGTTAAGGCAGTGATGTGATTTGTTTTGCTTTGTTTATAAGATCACCTTGGCTACTGATGAGAGGGAGAACAATTAGGAGGCATTTGCAGGAGTCCAGCTGACAGACAATGGTGGCCTGGACTGGTGAGAGCAGTGGAGGTGGAGGCAAGTGGACAAATACATGTTCAAAATATTTTGGAGATAGAAATTATAGGATATGTTGATGCATTGGATGTGGGGATAAAGGAAAGGGAAGAACTAAGGATGACCCCTAGGTTTTGGCTCAAGCAGTGGATGGACAGTGATGTTATTTCATGGGGTGGGGAAGTCCGGGGTGGAACTGATTAGTGGGTGGAGAGAATCAGATATCTGCTTGCACATTCCTAATAATGGGACAATCACTGCAGGGACAGGCTCTCATGCCACTGATATTAGAAAAGTCTTATATTGAGTCCAAATGTTTCCCTGCAAATTTATTCATTCATCCTAATTCTTCTCCTTCAATAAAATGAATTAAGTCTTTCCTCTTTCCTATGTGAGTACTTTTCTTTACCTATGTTGAGGAGAATTATTATAACCTTCTAGGTTTTCTCTTATCTGACCTAAATATCCCTAATTTACTCAATTTCCTTTCTTATTCCTTGATCACTGCAGATTCAGACTAGTCTTCCTTCTACCTCATACCAGTTTACCATGCAAAATTCAGCTAGGTCCATCTTCCTATGGTACCAGCTATTAACCACCTAGGGCTAGGCACTGTCCTGGGAAAATATATGGAATAGGTGCTAAAATTAGATTTTTCTATCTCAGTTTTGCTAAGGCAAGAAGACAAGAGGTGCTATACCTTAAAAACACTATCATGCAAAAATTTCAGTTAGCAGCTGACAAAATCTTTAACCCTTTGCCCATGTCTTTAATGTGTAAGAGCTGAGGATGGAGATGGAGAGATTGGTGCAAAGGACAATGTGTGAGCTGGCCATGAATCTTGTTCCTCCCAGGGGAGTGGGGGAGCACTGCTTCCCTTTCACTTCAGGTCAAGAGAAAAGTGCTTCAGGGGATCATTTGGCAAGTTTGATGTGTGAACAGCAAGGTTAGGGGGGAATCATAGGAGTCGGGTGACTGACTCCTGCCTGGAAAATCTAAAAAGTAAAGATGGGCTGGCTAGTTATTCCGCTGGCCAAGGTAGAGGAACAGTGGCTCTATTGGCAGCCTGTCTAAGCAGGGGGTGTGGGGCAAAGAATGTGAGGCTATTTCTCATGGAACTCATGTGGATCATGTGGGGATGAGGGCTAGCTTAGAGCCATTTTGAATTCTGCCCAAGAGAACCACCTGGAGGTCTGTGCAGCGAGGACTGCTGAGAAACTGGGGTTGAGGAGGGTGTCATTCAGAGGAAACTGCATCACCTTTGTCACAGGAAATGCTGCTGAACCTTCCCAGTGAAGCCTCCCAAGAACCTCTAAAAAGGCCAAGAAGAGAGTCAGCTTTAAAATAGGTCCCCAAACAGTGGTGCCATATTGGGGTAGTACTAGTCAAGTAGGAACTTCCCTGCTTCCTTTAGCTGTTATCTCCTGTCCCCCTTCAACCACAGAGAGGCCAGACATTACACTTAGCTATAAGGGTGAGGAGAGGTGAAAGCAGTAGGTGAGCAAAAGAGACACCACACCCCTCCTTCTCGTCCCCGCAGAAGGACCTAGCTGGGAAATAGGAGGAGGTTCAACTTTGAAATTCTGATTATTACACGACCTGTACACTATTAATTACTGAGCTAAAACTGTGATTATGGTTTAAAGAGACTCTAAGGGTGAGCAGAACTTGCCCCATTTTTAAGACACAGTGGAAGATCAAAACAAAGTCTCTTTCTGATTACATTTCAAGAGTCCTCCCTGTTCAACATTCTGGTTACACACAGATGAAAGAAGCTTTCACTTTGTCATTCTCTTGCTTTAAGAACTTCATTCAATGTCTTTGCCTTTTAGATTAAATCCAAACTCCTAAGCATAGAGTTTGATGTCCTCTATTACCTGATCTCACATATATTTTTCAACGAAACCTCCCACAATTCCAAATAGAATGCTTGACTTCAGTCCGGTGTTCTTCTGTGCTTTATAATAACAACTAATATTTATTGGACATTTATTATGCTAAATATTGTATCATTTAAGCCTCACAACAATCTTTTGAAATAGGCATTATTATTTTATTATTATTATTATTATTATCCTCATTTTACAGATGAAGGATTTGAAAGGAGTAATAAATGGTGAGGCTGTAATTGAAATCCAGGCAGTCTAACTGCAGAGCCCACAATCCTGACAGCTAAACACACTGCTTCCTCTCTACGTACATATATTCTTTGCTCTCAATCTACTTTTGGCATATCGCCCTGCCCTCCTCTCCTCTGCTTATGCCAGATATCTTTCAAATCCAGCTCAAACTCTTCCTCCTCTGTGAAGCCTTCCCTAATTATTTCACAGTTATCTCTATTCTCCAAACTCCCAAAACATTTAATCCATGTCAAGGACTTTAAAATTTGGACTCATGCTATTTGTTTCCCTATTATCATTTTGGGCATATCATTTGGGTAAATAAGTTCCTTCAAGGATAAAGCCTGTTGGGACTTCCCTGGTGGTCCAGTAGTTAAGATGCCGCTCTTCCACTGCAGGCGGAGCAGGTTCAATCCCTGGTCGGGGAACTAAGATCCCACATGCCTGCAGGGCGTGGTCAAAAACAAAAAAAACCACACAAAATGATAAGGCCTGTTGCATGCTATTCTTGATTCACCAGAGCAGTGGTTCTCCAACTTTAGTACAGAAAGATAGCAAAGAACAGCTCACAGAGTAAGAAATGTAAATGACACTTAAATGTACAAAAAGATGCTGGCCTCATAATAAGAAACATGCAAAGTCTCAACAAGTTACTATTTATTACCTGTCAGTTAGACAGAAACCCAAAATTGTGACAACATATTCTGATGACAAGGCTGTAGGGAAATAAGACCTCTCATATCTTGCTAATGGGAGTGCAAAATGATACAACTCTCAAAGAAGGGAATTTGGCAGTCTAGCAATATTACATGTGCAGTCCTTTTGACCCAGTAATCCCACTTTTGTGAATTTATCCTAAAGATACACTGGCAAAAATCTGAAATGCTGTTATGTCCAAAGCTATTCTTTGCAGTACTATCTGTAAAAGACTGGAGAAAAACCAATGTCTATCAATAGAGGCCTGGTTGAATAACTATGGTGCATTCATATAAAAGAGTACTGTGCAGGAATGAGGAAGAATTGCTGCAGAGTGCTTTGGATGATCTCCAGGATCTATTGTTAAGTGAATAAAGCAAAGTGAAGAAAAATGTGAACAGTATGCTACTGTTTGTGTAAGAAAGGTAGGAGTATGACTATTTATATATTTGCTTATTTTTTCAAAAGGAAACAATGTAAGAATAAACTAAAAACTAAGAAAAAGTTATCTCTGATGGGGAGAAATAAGTAGAGAGGAAACTGGAATGAAGGTAGATCTCCCTAAATGTACCTTGCTTTATAGTTTTAACCTTGGAACCAAGTATTTTACATAATTCCAAAACAAGAGTAAACCAAAAGAGAATATTAGAAACAAACTGAAACATATATATATATATATATATGAATTGAACAATTGGTTTCTCACTGTTTGAATGAGAGATTGCAGATAAGCAAAAGGAATAAGCCAGAATTATCCATGTGGCAATAAATTAGAGTTGGAGACATTAGTGTAAACTCATGTTTAGCTTAATATAGATACAAATAGTTATAAGTGAAAATATTTATAGCTCTGTGTATATACACAGGTTAGTAAAACATGCACCTATTTCCTTGGCCTGTCAACTTCTTAGAAGCAATGACACCCCAATAGCAACAAGTACACCTAACACCCAGATCTTGGTTCCTAATAACCTTTCTCTAACAGAAGGAATCAGGGGTCTTTGGGGAAATGGCCAATTCTAGGACTGAAGTGGTTCCCATTGGCCAAAGATGGGAGAGTTTGAACATGAAAAAGAGTAGCAACTACAATGGATTAAAACACATTAAATATTATATTGTACAACACAGGGAATATAGCCAATATTTCATAATAACTGTTAATGGAGTATAACCTTTAAAAATTGTGAATAACTATATTGTACACCTGTAACATATAATATTGTACAGCAACTATACTTCAACTTAAAGGTAAATGAAAATAAATAAACACATCAAATATATAAAAATCTATGAGCCCATAGTGTCTCTTCCTCTCCATCCTACAACCAAGAAAGAAGACTTCGCTGGTCACCTTTTGGGAATACTAGAGTATTAGTCATTCTGATAAATATAAAAATGATACATAAAGGGAAAGAATAAAGTTTTTTTTTCCCATACATCTTTATTGGAGTATAATTGCTTCACAATACTGTGTTAGTTTCTGTTGTACACCAAAGTGAATCAGCCGTATGCATACATATATCCCCATATCCCCTCCCTCTTGAGCCTCCCTCCCACCCTCCCTATCCCACCCCTCTAGGTCCTCACAAAGCACCGAGCTGATCTCCCTGTGCTATGCGGCTGCAAGAATAAAGTTTTTATCTTTCCTTTCTTGTATAGACTATATTTCTTGATAACCAAATAGTTTGTGAAGGAAATTTCTTCTACATAGAAGATTCATAGTTAATAAATGCAGGAGGAAAGATAGCACTAAAAAAAAAACAAACAAAAACACCATTTTGTAACCTCTAATGAAATAGTAGAAGATAATGACCAAATAATAGATAATGACCAAATTGGTTGCTAAAACCATTAAACAAAATGTTGATGCTGAACTTTAAAATAGATGGATTGGACTGACAACACTTAAACCCACTGACCAATCTTAACTAAAAGTGAAATAGCTGGCTATAACGTTTTTTACCTGTGGAATATTCTTACCAAAAAATACTGAATCTAATCAAGCTTCTGACTATCAGCTTATAGAAAATGAAAGAGATGGGGGGACATGTCAAAAACAGCACCATGAGGATACACTCAGTCAAACCCAGAATGTGGGAAATTCTACAGAACAAATGATACAGTTTCCTCAACAAATAAATAGCATTAACATAATGGGGAAGGACTGCTACAAATTAAAAGAGACATACCAACCAAAAGTAATGTGTGGATCTTTTTGGATCCTGATCTGAATGAACCAAATACAAAAAAAAAAAAAAAAAAAAGACATTTTTGGGACTACTATGCAAAACCGAACATGGACTGGGAATTTGAAAATATTAAGAAATTATAGTTAATGTTGTTGAATGGGATGATAGCATTGCAGTTATGTTTTTAAAAAAATTGAAAGTCCTTATCTGTTGAAGGAACATACTGGTGAACGAGTGTCTGGGATTTATTTTAAAATATTGCAGCCCCACCTCCTCCAAAAAAGTAGATAGAATTGAAACAAGAAAAACAGAATGTTGATAGTTATTGAAGCTGAGTGGTAGGTGGGTACATGGGGTCCATTATACTGTCCTCTGTAATGCTGTGTATGTTTAACATGTTCATGACAAACATTAAAAAAAACATTTTTTTTTAAAGATTGATTGATTGATTGATTGATTGATTGATTGTTATGTTGGGTCTTCGTTTCTGTGCTAGGGCTTTCTCTAGTTGAGGCAAGCGGGGGCCACTCTTCATCGCGGTGCGCGGGCCTCTCACTATCGCGGCCTCTCTTGTTGCGGAGCACAGGCTCCAGACGCGCAGGCTCAGTAGTTGTGGCTCACGGGCCTAGTTGCTCCGCGGCATGTGGGATCTTCCCAGACCAGGGCTCGAACCCGTGTCCCCTGCTTTAGCAGGCAGATTCTCAACCACTGCGCCACCAGGGAAGCCCTAAAAAATCTTTTTTAATTAAAAAAAAATGGTGCAGGTTTGGGGGCACCAAGGAGATTTTGATTCTAGATTGGGGACCTTTTAAACAAGCAGCCCACGTGATTCTGACCCAGATAGTCTAGGCCCAGACTGAGGGACTCTGCTCTAGTGTCACACTGCTCTAAGTAGTAAACAAACCCTCAATAGGTATTTATTGATTTATTGATTTCGATCAGGAATTGAAGTTGGAAAATTCTTTCCATGTGGAAAAAATATGGGAAAGATCAAATGTGAGAAGAACTTGCAAAGAGAAGTATTTCATGTGCCTGACCAGATGCCCACCTCCTAGGGTTTCATACTGTCATCATTTCTGTCAGAGCCCATTTTATAACAGGGTATTCTGGATTCTCCAAACTCATTAACTGAAGGATCAGTTGGATTCCAAAGACTTCCTTAGTGGGTGCCAATTCTGCAATGCTCTTTCCTCCAGCTGTGCATGGGTAGAATTTCTTCAGTCTGGTTAGTTGCAGGGTCCGGTAGTCTCCCTTTCTCTCCTTACCAGATGCTAAGAAAAGCATGTTTTCTGAGGCTTGTGACCCTTCCATCCTTTCACTTTGCTTAGATGCATATTTTAGCTCACTTACTGACAGCAATAAAGAAGGAAATCACCAGAGCCTGTGCTTCTGTACAGCGGTCCGTCAAGATCTAAGCAAGCAGATCTGTTTAGGTAAACCAGACACGAGAATCCTCCCAAGGCACCTGAGCTACTGAGTAATTGGGCTGCAGCTGCTTTTCCTCCTCCTGCACTCATTCCTGGTTCAGCTTGCAGACTACAGGGATTTACCAGTTAATTGGCTCTTTCTATGATTATCATTCACTTAGGCGCTCTTCCCTATTCTTTGTTACTACAAAATGCTTCTTTTAAAATTATTTGCTTTCCCATGGATCCTGAAGAAAAATCAGCAACACTAACATTTTAGGGTTTGTTAAAGAGGCACATCTGGCTGGGGAGACGGTGTGTGCTGTGGGATTTGTGATCAGGGAGAGGAGTGGAGCTGGGACTGGCTCCACTGGATTATATATTACATAAAGGAGCAGGACGAGTGGCAGGTCTCAGAACCAGTTGGGCAGGTTGAGTTTCTTTTTCTTTCTCACCACTCAGTTGAACAGAGGAAACTTTCAACTGCATCAGGTGAATGGTTTCCCTGGCATTGTTGGGAAAGTTTAGTGGCTGGGGCCTGGCTTCCACGGCTCTTCATCCTTTGGTCTAGGTGCTGGACCCCCCCAGAGAGGCAAGGCAACAGAATCGAGCGAGAGGTCCGGGGGGCCCACCAGGTATCAGTTCAACTTTAGATCTGGGCCGCCCATGGTTTTTCAGCTGGCTTCTGACATAAAAATTTAATGGGGAACCGTTGCCAAAATCAATCCATCGTGTTTGTTTGTGCCTCTGCCTGCCACAAGTTACATCATGGCATTGGATTTTGGTGGTCACCCCACCTCCTCTCATCGCTTAGTGCCAAGCTGCTGCCCAACATTCTGCCACAATGGCCCAGAGGCTCCCTCCCTTACTTCTACAGTGGAAAGTTCCAGAGTAATTCTGAGTGTGCCTCTTCAGAGTACTTTGTGATTTTTTTTTAAATGGGAGTCTTGCCATTCAAGAATCCTAATTGGTTCCTAGGAGGTGAGATGATTCTTTTGGCTCTCACAACCTCTAGATTTCTGCGAACCATTCTCTGTTTACCAAATGAATGCTCCAGCCCAGAAACCAAGGAGAAATCTGTTCCAGGCCCTCTCTACTTAAAGAAAAGACTGCTATATGCTGTAAATTGAAAAGGAAGTCTGGGGGTTGAATTTCAATAAGAGCCTCATTTAACTCCAGACTTCATCCCAGTGACAGGGGAGGTCAAGTGATCAGAGCAAATACCTTGCAAATAGGCAGTATGTGCCCTGCAACTCAGTAGCCTTTTTCCCTTTCTTCACTACCCAGAGTAGGGAAAAGGAGTATTTAAAAATCCCAGTGCTTAGACAGCTCCCCAGACCTATTAAATCTGTATTAAATTAAATCTGTATCTCTGGGGAAGGTTTTGTTTTTGTTTTTGTTTTTGCTTTAACTCCCCAGGTGATTCCAAAGGGCTGCAGGGTCCAGAACCACCACTCTAGAGGAAAGACCAATGGGCTGAGAATAAAATAATCAACTTTTCAAATCCTGCCTCTGCCATTAATGAGTTTGTTGGCCTAGAAAATTATATAGGTGACTCTATCCTAAGATTATTTGAGCTCTAAAGTTCTATAGTTCTCTTTCAACTGGTCTCTCTCCTGGAAACAAAGAGCTTCCCAGGGCCAGCTGTTTTTCCATAACACCTGGAATGTCTCTAAAGCTATCTGCAGTGCCAAAAGACCTGTCTAAGTGGGTCAGTGTATCGGTGAGTCCAGATTGCCTTACCAGGCTTAAGTAAACAAGTAGTGTGGTTTACAAAGGAAAAATACAAGCTACGTGGTGTTTCTGATACTTTGGGGACTACCAACTAGTTTCAAATGAGTAGTGGAATTTTTCTTAATGCATTTTTAAGTCCTCTAGCTGTGCTAGTTTCCAATTCCTCCGATATTCGGTTAATTGGAAATACACCCTTCTCAAGAATGCCTTAAAATGAAAATGGATCCCCTCTCCCTCACTGGTGGAAATTTAAATACTTAAAAAGCTAAGAATACTACGTTATCCAAAATATGCATTTTTGTCTGGTCTGCACTTTAATTAGTTATTACTGTAGTTGCCTAAATGAATAGAGAAAAGTTTAACTCTTGAACTAAGGCACAATTGTTGGGCATAAAAGAACTCCAAAGGGATACTAATTGCTTTTAAAAAGATAAATTGATTTGAACCAGAGAAGCAGAAAATTACCTTTGTTAGAATCGTCTTGGTTGTTTAAGAAAGAGAGGGCGTGTTGCAATTGGAACAACTAAATAAGCGTGGCTGAGAGGAGGCCCTTACCACTATCTCCGCCAAACATGAATCCCAAAGGCAGAAACTTGAAGCTCCAATGCCACCCAGTCAAGGCATTAACGTCCTGTCTTTCTGGACTCCGTAACCTGTGTGCCTTCAGGGAACCAGTGCCAGCGATAGTTTTGGCATCTTCTAGCAAGGATTCCCAATGTTATCTCGAATGGTGCGTAGTGAAACTGTCTCCGTGAAGGTAATTTATATTCAGTTGAATTTTTAAAACGAACCTTTGGGGCAGAGGTGAGGTGGTGCTTCCATCTGTGAACTCCACCACCCTGTAGGGTGCTTTACTGAGAGAATGAGTTCAGTGTGTGTAGAAACTTGCATTCACAGCTCTGTGAATCAAGCAAGATCAAATTCAACGCACTGTGTCACAGCTACAGAAGCGCTGGGAGCAACTGACCTGGAGGCGAACCCAGAGATGCTCTTTTCAGGAGGAGGTACTTAGAAGAACCACATTCCTGCCCCCAGAAAATCTTACTGAGGCTGAGGATGTGTGTGGCTTATTCAGTAGCGTGTGCAAACAGTCCTTGGTTTTTCCTTCACATAACTGAGGGCACAAAATAACAACATTTGTAAATATTGATTTAATAAAATCCATTGGCGACTGCTGGACAACTGTCTGCCCCCATCGTCCGCCACCTCTCAACAGCACTTGCATAGCTGGCCAGTCCTGTCTTAGCTATTGTCCTCTCTGGGCTTCTACTCCCACCTCACAGCCTTCTTCCTTTTCAAGCTCCTTTGTTGACCCTCGGCTCACTGCCTGACTAGTGCTGGAAAGCCCTGAGCTTGGTCCTGGGGCCTCATCTTCTCTCTGTCACTCCCCCCCCCTTGGTGACGACATCCATGGCCATGGCTTTTTATTTTTGGCTGTGCTGCACAGCATGTGGGATTTTAGTTCCCCAACCAGGGATCGAACCCAGGCCCCCTGCATTGGAAGTGCAGAGTCTTAACCACTGGACCGCCAGGGAAGTCTCCGTGGCCATGGCTTTAAGCACCATCTCTATGCTGAGCCCTATCTCTATCTTCAGCTCAGACTTGCCTCTGAGCTGCACACATCCATCCAACTGGGGTGTACAATAGGAATCCAAATCCTTGATTCCTCTCCTCCCTATATTCTCCACTAAGTAAAGTGGGACCACCTAGTGACTCACACCGAAACCTAGCAGTCATCCTCAATCGTCCCCTTCTCCTCCTTCCCTCTAATCTGCCAACGAGTTCTGCAAGGTTTATCTCTAAAGTATATTCCTAATCCTCCCCCTTACCTCCATTTCCACTTTCACCATCCTCTCTGGCCCAGAATACTCTAGCAGCCTCCTGGCTGATCTTCCTCTTTCACCTTTGCTCCCTACGATGCCTGCTCCACACAGCAGCCAGAGTGAACTTTGCAAAATGTAAATCAGATCGTGTTAATCGCCTGATTAAAACCCTGCAATGTTATCCCAGGAATGCAAGGATATCTAGTTCTGTAAAACACCATATTAACAGATTAAAGGGAAAAAAACTACATGATCATCTCAGCTGACATAGAGAAAGCATTCAATAAAATTCACATTAAAACTCTTGGCAAACTAGAAATAGAAGAGAACTTCCTTAATCTGATAAAAGGTACATCTATTGAAATACTGAAGTAAACATAATCATACTTAACAGTCAAACTAAAACCATTTCCACTGGAGTCAGAAAGAAGATAAAGGTAACCAGTATCATTGCTTCAAGTTAGCATTGTTTTGAAAGTCAGAGTCAAGGTGAAAATTCTATTCAACAAATATTTATCAAGTGCCTAGTAACTATGTGTCTGGAGCAGTTCTAGGCTCTTAAGATTCACCAATGAATATTCTGAAGAACCTAGGGGCAAGACAGGAATAAAGACGCAGACATAGAGAATGGACTTGGGGACACAGGGAGGGGGAAGTGTAAGCTGGGACGAAGTGAGAGAGTAGCACTGACATATATACACTACCAAATGTAAAATAGATAGCTAGTGGGAAGCAGCCGCATAGCACAGGGCTATCAGCTCCGTGCTTTGTGTCCACCTAGAGGGGTGGGATAGGGAGGGTGGGAGGGAGACGCAAGAGAGAGGGGATATGCAGATATGTTTATACGTATAGCTGATTCACTTTGTTATACAGCAGAAACTAACACACCATTGTAAAGCAATTATACTCCGAAAAGATGTTAAAAAAAAGAAAAAAGATTCACCAATGAATAAAACAGACAAAACAACATTGGGCATACGCTATAGTGAAGGAAGGCGGAAAATAAACAATAATGGGCTGAACTATGTTCCCCAAAATTCACATGTTGAGTCCTTAACCAGAACTTTAGAATGTGACTATATTTGGCAATATAGAGAATGTGACTATATTTGGCAATAAGATTTTTAAAGAGGTGATTGCATTAAAATGAGGGTTAGAGTGGGCCCTAATCCAATCTGACTGGTGTCCTTATCAGAAAAGGAAATTTGGACATACAGAGACACCAGGGGTGGATGGGCACAGAGGAAAAACCAAGTGAGGACACAGAGAAGCGCTACGTGTAAGCCAAGGAGAGAGGCCTCAGGAGAAACCAAACCTGCTGACACCTTGATCTTGGACTGTCTCAGCCTCCAGAGCTGTGAAAAAAACAAACTTCTGTTGTTTAAGATACCTGGTCTGTAGTAGTTGATTGTGGCAGTCCCTGCAAACGAATACAGATACAATAAATAAACTGTACAGTATTTTAGATAGTGACAAAATACTATAAAAAAAAAGAGCAGAATTAAAAGAGGTCAAGAGTACTGGGAAGGAGGAGTATGGATCACAGTATTACGTCAGGTGGTCAGAGCAGGCCAGGCTGAGAAGGAAACAGATAAGAGATATGAGAACAGGAAAGGAAGAGGTTGGAGGGTGGGGAGTGAGACAGACATGGGTACACAGAGAGCTTTATTTTATCAGTACGGATTTGTGTCTTGTGCTAGGAAGTGGGTTTATTATTAAGTAATCAGTGGGTTTGCCTGATATATTTCATCATAATTGCTTTTAATTTTTTTTATGTTTAACCTTCCATCTTTCCTAGCGTGAATTTCTTTTTTAAAAAATTTTATTGAAGAATAGTTGATTTACAATGTTTCACATGTACAGCAAAGTGATTCAGTTATACATATACATATATACTTTTTCAGATTATTTTCCATTATAGGTTATCACATGATATTGGATATAGTTCCCTGTGCTATATAGTAGGTCCTTGTTGTTTATCTATTTTATGTATAGTAGTGTGTATCTGTTAATCTCAAATTCCCAATTTTTCCCTCCTGCCCTTTTGCCTGCCTTATGATTACTTATGGTAATCATAATTTTGTTTTCTATGTCTGTGAGCCTACATCATAATTTTTTTAAAGATTGGATTAGAATAGTTGGCAACTGGACACCAGCTGGTTATTATTACAAGAGTGCGGTGGGAGAGGCTAGGAGGGCAGCAGAGAGGATGGAGAGGGCAGGTGGGTACCAGTGATACAGGGCATGGGATCCTCAGGGTGGTATGACTGATTGAGCGTGGGAGGTGAGGAAGGGAAATGACTTTCTGGCCACTGCACAGGTGACTGGAGAAAGGTGGTGCCATTACCAGGACACAGGACGAGGAACAGCTATGGGGGTGAGGGGCTGCAATGGGACCGTGAGCTCAGTCTTGGTGGGTTCCTCAAGTTGTTTTTGAGGTCCTAGTTGATGTTCAATGGGAGAAAAAAAAAAAGAAGAGAGATGAAAATGTGTGTCACACCTATGATCTTGTAACGCTCACTCAATTCTTGAGGGTAGCCTCCTTTCTGGTTAGACACCAAGGGCAGGACCACGTGATCAAGTTGAAATAATACCCCACTGCAGTTCCTCAGGGCTCAGGCACTGCGCACACCCCTGGATTCCATGCTCAGAACCTCTGGAAACCTGCCTCTCACCCAGCCCCGCCACCCCAGACCCTCCTCCCCTGCCAGGCCAATTCCACAAACTGCTCAGAGGATGTTACCATAGGGAAGGATCTTAGAAAGCAGCTAGTCAGAAACTTTTAAATAAATGCCAAATTCTAGAAGAGATTTAGATTGACAGAAATGTTTTAAAGATAGTACAGAGTTCCCTGATCCCCACACCCAGATCCCTCTATTATTAACATCTTACGTTAGTATTTGTCACAATTAATGAACAAATATTGATACATTATTATTAACTAATATCTACACTTTATCCAGATTTCCTTAGCTTTTACCTACTGTCCTTTTCCTGTCCCAGGATCCTATCCAGGATATCCCATTACATTGAGTCATCGTATCCCCTTAGTGTCCTCCTGACAGTGACAATTTCTCAGACTTTCCTTGTTTTGGATGACCTTGAAGATTTTGAGGAGTGCTGGTCAGGTATTTTGCAGAATGTCCTTCATTGGGATTGGCCTAATGTTTTTGCTCCTCCCCCCACCTTTTTTTAAGTAGTAAAAGCTTTCTCCCTTCCCCCCAAACAAAAGGAGAGAACAGCTGCGGGTTAAAGGCTAAGGTGATGGCGGGAGAGCCTCAGGGTGTCTGCGGAACTCTGCAGGGCTCTGAGAAGCCCGATCTAGAACAATCCCTCACTTACAGACCAGGAAGCAGCTCTACCCAGCCCCCACCCCGCCTCAGGGCAGGATCTTCCCCGTTCACCCACTCACTGCTGTTGCATACATCTCCTTCCCATGTGAATTTCCTGTCCCACAGGAATCTACACAGAGACAATCTCTCTTATTGTTCTGACCTTCCCCCCATACACACACTTGAATCTGTTACTGCTGAGCAAATGTATTTACATTCAGATCCTTCAGCTCAGCAAGACGGGTCAGTGGGTCAAGGACCACTTTGAGAAGTTAGAAAAACACACATTTAAGGTATTGTTCCACGATTTCAAGGGCCCACAAACCCTCTGAGAGTGAAACATGAGGAATCCCTGAGACAGGGCAACATGTGGATTAAATGTTTTGTCTCCCCAAAACTCATATGTAGAACTCCTAACACCACCCCCCCGCCATGTGATGGTATTTTGGAGGTGGGGCCTTTGGGAGGTGATCAGTTCATGAGGGTGGAGCCCTCATGAATGGGATTAGTGGCCCTGTATAAGAGACCCCAGAGAGCTCTCTTGCCCTCTTTCTGCCATGTGAGGAGACAACAAGTTGGCAGTCTGCAACCCAGAAGAAAGCCCAAGGGCCCTCTCCAGAACTCATGGCGGTGCCCTGATCTCAGACTTCCAGCCTCCAAAACTGTGAGAAATAAATTTGTTTTTGATAAACCACCTAGTCTATGGTGCTTTATTACAGCAGCCCAAACAAACTAACACAACATTCTAAATGAAATTACAGGGACTTCCCCGGAGGTCCAGTGGTTAAGACTGGGCCTTCCAATGCAGGGGGTGTGGGTTCGATCCCTGGTTGGGGAGCTAAGATCCCACATGCCTCACGGCCAAAAAACCAAAACATAAAACAGAAGCAATATTGTAACAAACTCAATAAAGACTTTAAAAAAAAAGAAATGGCCCACATCAGAAAAAACCCTTTATAGATAAATAAATGAAATTAGAGTAGGTGCACCTAGAATACTCAGGTTTGTCGAAGCCCGGGCTCCAGTGTCCAGCCAACCTAGGCTAATTCTCTTACTAGTGCTGTCACCTTGCTGAGTTCTCTGTGCTCCCTTTCACACTCTGTAAGGCAACGATAATATCCATCTCAGAGGTTGTGGTGAGGACTGAGTGAGACAAAGCCCAGCACAGTCAGTGTCTGGTCAACCACAGCAGCTGTTGGTGTTATTATTATTGCTGTCGCCGCTGCTGTTGTTGTTGCTAGCAGGCATGAACAACACAGCCTGCTCCTTTTTCCCTGTGCCATCTTCAGCAGACCATGGGTGGAACGACACCCAGACCTAACACTTTTCTAGGATCTGTACCATTTGAGGTGATGACCAAAGGGGAACATTTCTCAGCTGGCAGAGGCCCAGGAAGCAGTTTAAACCTCAAAATAACCCTTGGAGACAGGGGGCATTTAGGGCTTCATCTGGATTGCCTCGGCTGGAGAGAAGGTCTCTTAGGGAAGGTCTCAGCATGTCCTTCTGCTAAGCAATGCTTTTCAAACTGCAGGTTGCAGCCTATTAGTGGATATTGAAATCAGTTGAGTGGGTCATGACTGGCCCCTCTTTCCCCAAAATAAGAAAGAAATAGACTGGACTAGAATAGATCAGAGGGTATCATTTGTAGAAAGTGCAATATTGTTTTGGGAAATTTATTTTGCTTGTGTGTGTGTGTCTACTGGGTCATGCTGTAAAATGTCTTTCTAGGGTCAGAAGTCAAAAACAGAGAAGTGGTGAGCCACTTCTCTGCAGTGTGTGAGAGAATGAGGTCTGGGGGGTTTCTTAAGCCCACCCCAAGGAACAAAAGAGAAGGGAGAGTTTTTAGGAAGAAGAGAGTCGGAACTAGGGGTAGGGCCTGGGAGTGGAAAGTGCTAGAACCTGTCACTCCACTACAGGCCCCACCCACCCCACAGGTTATCGTTTTTATCCTTTTCTGGCTCCTTTTAGGGATTAGCAGTTTAAAAAAAGACACCAGGCTCTCAAACACTGAGGATTTGTGTGTATGCCTGCAGGGCAGCGAGGAAATGGGAGGACCGGGTCCTGGAGAGAGCCTGGCCTGAGACAAGCCTTCTGATGAGCCCCACCTTCCCTTCTGCGGCTCCTGCCCTCAGGGTAGAGTCGGAACACAGCCCTTGATCCTGGCCCTCAGTTTCTCTCTAGCCTCGCATGGCTCCCTCCTGGCACTCCGGAGTCCAGACATCCAGAATCACTTGCCAGACCATCACGCCACCCTCTCTTTCTTCTGGCCTCAGATGTTTCCCACCGACTTTCTTCTCTTTGGAACATCCTCCGGGCCTTGTCCTTCAGGCCTCACGTTAGAAATCACCTCCTACCTGCCAGTACCAGGTGGTTGAGTCTCTGGCGTGGCTCCCCGGGTGTAGGTGTCTGCGACCCCTCCAAGACTGATCTCCGAGGCAGGACCTGGGTCTGGCTCATAGCTGCGGCCCTGCCTCATGAAGCACAGGGACCCCCAGCCATGCCTGACGCATTTTTTGTTAAATTAATAGGTTGAGGAGAAAAAGCTGAGCGTTCTCCTGGGGTCAAATCCTGTTTGTTCTGACAGGCTCTGTAGCAGGAATTTCCGGGAATCTGAGCCCCGAGGGGTCGGGGAGAGCAGGAAATGCTAGTCCAAGGACAGAGGTGAGTCAGAGAGGCCAAGAGACAGAGATGGCGCTGCCCAGCCAGGTGGGTGGGGCGGGACGGTGCCGCAGAACAGGCTGTGGCTGCTTCTCTGCCTTTGATGGCCCTGGTTGTGGGGGGATCGTGGAGGAGCAACTTCTGTCCCCTGGGCGCCTTAAAGGAACTTCCGGACCTCTGACTCCAGGTTCAAAGGTGGGAAAGTACAAGGTGTGTTTGGAGAGTGGGAAAGAGGGCAGAGTGGCCGGAGCAGTGAGCAGAGAGAAAAGGAAGGGGTAGGGGGGGCGGGAAAGCCAGCTCAGGGGACACGTCTTGTCCAAGGCCATGGGAGGCCACCATAGGGGTAGGTGGGCGACAGCCACCACCCTCTATAATTGCAAGTTTTTGCAAAATTGCATACAAATTTCGATATGTTTTTCTAGAAGGGAGACCACAGCTCTCCTCAGATCCTCAGAAATGCTGTGACCACAGACGGTAAGCAAACCCTGGGCTTGAGGCTTCTGAGCAGGTTTCGGCACTATCGCTCTGGCAGCAGTGTACACGGGAGAATGGAGTTTCCCTAGGTTCCCTGGCGGAAAAAACATGTTTCGTGGCAAGACGTGTGTAAATATTTGAGATCTGACATTGGGTTGCTTAATAGGATTGCCTGCCTCTCCACATAAGAGTTAGAAATTTTATTTTCTAATAGAGGTAGACCCCAATGTGATCTACAATGCCTGTTATGTTTGCAGGGGCCTCGCTGCCTCCAGCAGGGAGATTCTGTCCTTTGCTCCTCATGCCACAGCTGACCTTGACCTGCCTGGGGCTCCCAGCCTTCGGCTCTGCTGCTTATCTCATTCTAGGCTGGTCCAATGCTGGGTCATTCATCTGTTCATTCAACAAATCTTTTTTGAGTGCTGACCATGTGCTAAGCATTGCACTAGGTGGTGAGTAAGTCCTGCTCCTTGACTTCAAGTAAACCACAAGGCAGTGTGGGAGACACATGGCAATCAGGTCATTGCAGCATGCGATGAAGGGAATAAATGTGGGGTTCCACTCCAGCACAGGGGAGGAGGACGAGCTGGTCTGGGACATCTGCAGCAGGAGTAATGACTGCAAGGTGGAGGGGAAGGCCGCGAACGTGAGGCCTCATCTTCTTTCTATGCCAAAATGCCTAGGAGTCCATTGAGTTTGGCTTTCCTCAGATATGCAGATGAACCCCACTTCAGCCCTCTGTGCAATCTAAGACCAACCGCTATTGGTTTTTGCATGTTTTTTTTTTTTTTCCTTTCCTTTATAGGTTCTGGGAGGCACAAGGATAAAGGAGCTGGCCTAAGGAGAAACTCAAAATGTGTTGTTAATGTAGTCAAGTTCATTGCTTTTAAGAATGAGGACATTTGTCTCCCTTCATCCCAGGGGTGTCCAGCTGGCAGATGCCTCTTCTTCCATTCACATCTCTGCTGACATCTGTGCATGGATCTCCCGGGCAGAGGTCCCTTGATAGAACACCTGTCCCTCCCCGGGCAGTCCCAGGGGGTGATGATGAGGCAGGCTGCCCTTCCCTTTTCCATCCTGTCCCTTGATGCTCCATCCTGCTCCCCACAACACGACTGCACAAAAGGTCCTTGATGTGTCAGACTTAGCTGAATGGTTGGGGATAAACAGGGAGAATTATAACATCAGACGGGAAAATCTGTCCATTTCATGTGGTTCTCCTCCTGATCCAAGAGTAAGGCATCAGAGAAGTCCAACCCTGTGTAAGAAAGCCCCACCGGGACTCTTGAACTTCTCATCTTGCTCTCCTACCCTCAGCTCCCCTCTCTTCCAGGCCACAGTGCAAATACCCACTCTCCTCTTTAGGGAATCCCCTTTCCTACCAAGACAGTTGGTGTCACCCTAGAACACTTCCTCCTCTTCTCCCTAGATGGACATGGTAATTCCTGGTGGTACTTTAGCCAAAGTCTGATGTATTTGGGCCCTCCACGCTAATCCCAGAATGGGGATGGGGGCGGGGCTGTAGGGGAGGAGTAACGGGTGACCCATCAGCTGGGTCTGAGAGCTCCTGTTCAGTGGCTGGTACAGAACAAGGGTTCTTCCTGTCCTTCAGTAGGGTAACCATCATTCAGATACAAATACATCTCCTAAAGAAAAACTTTAATTCTCGAAAATGGTACCGTCTAGATCCACATCAAGGGAGGCAATCATTGCTCTAAGTGCAACATAATCACAGATCCCTGCCTGCGACGGAGCCAGCAGTTACCAGGCAGAGTAGTATTCCTCCCCTGTGCTCCTCCCCCACCCCCAACCTGGCTTCTAGGCAGTGCTTCTGGGTCTACAGAAATCAAAATACACTTTGCTGACCTTTTTTTTTTTCTTTTTCCTTAGATTCCATATATATGTGTTAGCATACTGTATTTGTTTTTCTCTTTCTGACTTACTTCACTCTGTATGACAGACTCTAACTCCATCCACCTCACTACAAATAACTCCATTTCGTTTCTTTTTATGGCTGAGTAATATTCCATTGTATATATGTGCCACATCTTCTTTATCCATTCATCCGAATAACCTAGTGGCAAGACGGGAATAAAGACACAGACCTACTAGAGAATGGACTTGAGGATATGGGGAGGAGGAAGGGTAAGATGTGACAAAGTGAGAGAGTGGCATGGACATATATACACTACCAAACGTAAAATAGATAGCTAGTGGGAAGCAACCGCATAGCACAGGGAAATCAGCTCTGTGTTTTGTGACCACCTAGAGAGGTGGAATAGAGAGGGAGGGTGGGAGGGAGACGCAAGAGGGAAGAGATATGGGAACATATGTATATGTATAACTGATTCACTTTGTTATAAAGCAGAAACTAACACACCATTGTAAAGCAATTATACTCCAATAAAGATGTTAAAAAAAAAAAAAGAAGCTTACATTAGTGTATATATATATATATATATATATATATACACATACATATATATATATGATGGAATATTACTCAGCCATAAAAAAAGAATGAAATAATCCCATTTGCAGCAACATGGATGGACCTAGAGATTATCATACTAAGTAAGTCAGACAGAGAAAGACAAATATCATATGATATCACTTACATGTGGCATCTAAAAAATGATACAAATTAACTTATTTACAAAACAGAAATAGACTCACAGACATAGAATATAAACTTATGGTTACTAAAGGGGAAAGGGGGGGAGGGATGAATTGGGAATTTAGGATTAACAGATATACACACACACACAAAAAAATACACTTTGCTGTACTATGTGATAATATTCAATTCTGCTATAGAAGATAAGAGAAACAAATGGGATGGATGTAACTCATAAGAAGTCTTAAGTAGAGATAGAAAGCAAAGAGTTTATGAACTATGAGCAAAATGCATAAGATGTGTTAAAAACAGTAAGTTAGGAATCTATAAACATAGAATGAAGAAGAGTGTTCCTTGTAGATAGAAAGGAATGGAGAGACCAGGTCATAAGGTGCAAAGCATGTCCAGTTGATACCAATTTGAAAATTCCCATGTTGGTCCCACTTCAGCCTCATGTGTGCTCTGCCCTAGAAATGAAGATAAAACCCTTGGCCATAGAGCAGGCTGATCAGTGAGCTGTATCTACTGGCCAGGTGTCCTCGATCCTGTGACTGATAGAATATGTGTGTGTTGGCTCCAGGTTGAGGCCCTGTGTTCAACCTTGTATTAATCAGGGTTCTCCAGAGAAATAGAATCAATAAAATGTGTGTGTACATATATGTGTATGTGTGTGTGTGTGTATATATATATATATATATATATATACAGAGAGAGAGAGAGAGAGGTATACAGATATATAGATGTATATATGTGTGTAGAGAGACAAACTTATTTTAAAGAATTGGCTCATGTGATTATGGAGGCTGGTAAGTCCAAAACTGGCAAAGTAGGTTAGCAGACTGGAGACCCAGGTGCAGTTTGAGTCTGAAGGCAGTTTTCTGGCAAAAATTCCTTCTCTGTCTGGGGAGATCAGTCTTTTTCTTAAGGCCTTCAACTGATTGGATAACGCCAACCCACATTATGGAGTGCAATCTGCTTTATTCAAAGTCTACTGATTTAAATATTAATCTTCTCCAAAATATTCCTTCAGGGACTTCCCTGGTGGTCCAGCAAGTAAGATTCTGAGCTCCCAATGCAGGGAGCCCAGGTTTGATCCCTGGTCAGGGAACTAGATCCCTCATGCATGCTGCAACTAAAAGTCCACATGCTGCAACTAAGAAGCCCACATGCCACAACTAAAAAAAAAAAAAAGCTCACATGCTGCAACTAAAGATCCTGAATGCTGCAACGAAGATCCCGAGTGCTGCAACTAAGATCCAGCACAGCCAAAATAAATAAATAAATAAATAAATGAATATTTTAAAAAAATATTCCTTCACAGAAACATCTACATTAGTGTTTGACCAAACATCTGGGTACCATAGCCTAGCCAAGTTGACACATACAATTAAAAATATCACAAACTTCAACTCTGGTTCTGTTACTGAGTCTAAGCTTGTACTGCTTGCTCCACAACAGGCCAATAATCGCGAGACGAGTTGCTGGGCAAGCAATAACGACTTTGGAAAGCCAGCAAACCGAGAAGATGGTGGGCTCATGCCCCAAAGAACCATCTTGCCTGAGTTATAATTCAGGCTTCTTTTACACTAAAAGGGGAGGGAGTAAAGTCAAACATTTCCTGGTTCCCATCAGCCTCTGGAAGGATGTGTTAATTTCTTCCTCCCTGCAGTCATTCACAGGTGGGCCTGGTCAGGATATTTCCTGTGAGCTAAACAAAGGTATTTTAGCTTCATGCTCATTACCTGGGAGGCAGGATCCCCAGAGATGAGCCATTATGTATAATTTAAGCTTATAGGCAAGATCCCTTTAGTTATTAACTTGTAATAGGATACAAAACGTTCTTCCCTATTACGGTCCTCGTAACCTCCCCATCATTGGGCAAGGCTGATGTAGCTGAGAAAAAGTCAGAAGTGTGAGCATTGCACAACCAGGAGTCAGATAGAGCGGACCTTCTACCCCACTTGCACCCTACCCTAAGCGTGCTAACCCGCCTGCTTTCTTTCCCCTTGCTTCTCGTAAGTTTTAAATGGATTTAATAAACAGTGTTATTGGAGCATCTTAATTGGATTTGTGAGCCTTTTCTTCCATGACCTCTGGGATAGCTTATTTGACTTGGAAGGTACCGTTGCCTAAGGTAATTTCTCACACTGCAATGCCCAAACACCTAGCATCAGCTTGGCAATGACATTTTTCTGCACCTTAGGCCACATGCATTCTTATTCTCTGCAGGCGGTGGGCATGGGAATGGGGGTGACAAGGATCAAAACGCTCCACCCCAGCACTGGGTTAATGGGTTTTATTCTTCTACTTGCAAAACTTTCCAAAAATACTTGACTGTGTTTTTCAGGGACTGGGGAGAAACTGTGAAATTACCTTCTGTCCTGCAGTAGTTGGTTATTAGGAAGGACAGTAACACTGGTCAGGGAGTCTGATCAGAAACAGAAAATACAAGCAGAAGTTCCCAGATCCATCCCCCGCCTCACCTCCTCCTGCAAGAGCCCCAACTCCAGCCACCGTGGAGGTCACCTCCAGGTTGGAAAGGGAGTCTTGGCTCTCCCTATTTACAAGGTGTGTACAGGAACCAGGAGAGGCATGGGCTGGGAATTAAACTCCTTAAAAGCAGGGACTTGTTTTTCTTTGAACCCACACCACATATATCCTGCCTGGCACACAGGAGGTGCTCCGTGAAATTGAAGAGGAGTTGGAGGGAGAGCCTATTGACTGGCCTGCAGGGAGGAAAGATTTGTTTCCGACAGCCCATGTTGAAAATCTGAATGCAACTTTCCCTAGAAGTGCTGTTATACATGGTGATTTTGTGCTTAGTACCAGCATGTCCCTGAAGGAGTTAAGTAGGCTTTGTCAACTGATCTGGCGGCATAACTAGCATATATAACACTGTTTTCCTATGGTATATACATTACCAATTTTAACTAATTTATTTAAGAATTAATTTATTCATAAATTGAGAACTTCCTCTACACATCACTATTGTCAGCCAACCCCTAAATTCCAGCATGTCCATATACTGGTGAGTATATGGGAAAGGGTACAGGTTCACCGATAACGTCACCTCCCTCCACCCGAGATGCATGCAGTGATTTTGCACTTCATCCCGAGCCTCGTAGCTTAGGTGCCGTAACACCCCAGGGCAGAAACCACTCCTTATTTTCGCACCTTCTCCTCAGTGTACACCTTCAGGCCCCTAGGAAATTGTAAATGCTAGAAATAGAGTAATCACATCGCTTTGCTGGAGAGACTTGTTTCCCACTCACACCTTCTCCCTGGAAAGTGGGAGGGGTTGTGAAGGGTGGGTGACGGCGAAGAGTGTGTACCGCTGTGCTCACAGCCCCCCCAACCCATGGCGTGCCCACTAATTCTCCAGTAGGGGGAGCCAGTACATGAAGATCCTCTTCCCTCCCTTCACTGAAATTATCCCGCCTGACTCAACCCTCTAGGCTTAGGCATAGACGAGGGGGTTTCTGCCTTTCAGAATGAATACTACTAACGGGGAAAAAACTCCTTTATTAAACATTTATTTAGTGTTCTGAATGAATGAAACATGCTAAATGATTGTGAACTGTAGCGCTTCCTACAGCCTAAGCCCATGCAAACCTTTGAAGAGTAGCCTGGGAAACAGACTCTGGAGAATATTTTTGCAACTCTGTATATTCAAGTTAGATCAGTGGTTCTCAGCTGGGGAAAATTTCGCCCCCCAGGAGACATTTGGCAATTTTTGGAGACATTTTAGGTTTTGATAACTGGGTGGGAGGGGATAGAGGTCAGAGATGCTGCTAAACATCCCGCAGTGCACAGGACAGCTGCCCCCTGCCCCCCAAACGAAGAATGATCCAACCCAAAATGTCAGTGGTGCTGAGATTGAGAAGCCCTAAATTAGATGGACATCTGTGGTCTGACATGATATTATCTAGGGAAACATCCAAAAGACCATTAACAAACCTAGTAATTGCAAAGATTACAATGTATATAAAGGCAAATGACTTTCTTCTGAATTTTATTTCCTTATCATTGGTTTACTGTACAGGTTTTTATATCATGATTTAAGAATTTCTAAGTTTTCCCTAATGTTTGATCTCTCACTGTTAACCATTTTTCACAAATAAATCAAGTTTTTAGTACTCAAAGCTAGTAATTATTGAGAGAAGAGAAGAAAAACTACAAAGTGTATTGAGATAAAGTGGCTAGCTTATTCACCAACTAGGTGACTGCAGCAGATTTTAATTTCTGTAAATGACTGCATCAGTATCCCCCATCCTACATGCTCTTCTTATAAGGTGACTTTGGTATTCCTCCCATTGAGAGGTGGGGCCTATGCTCCCTTTAGGTGAATCTGGGAGAGATTATGACTATGGCACAAATTGAATTATGTGACTTCTGAAGTTAGGTCATAAAATGTATACAGCTTCCTCTTGGTTCTCTTGAAACCTATCCACCATGCTGTGAGGAAGCACAAGCAGCCACATATGTAAATGTTCTGGCCAACAGCCCCAGTTGAGGAATTGAGATCCCAGCTGAAAGCCAGCATTAATCACCAGACATGTGAGTGAGCAAGCTTTTAGGTGGTTTCTGTCCTCAGCCAATGAGTCACCCTCAGCCTTCTAGTCTTTTCAAATAAGGACCCAGACTTTGTAAAACAGAGACAAGGTGTTCTTGCTGTACCCTTTCCAAATTCCTGACCCACAGAATCCATAAGTATCATAAAATTGTTAAGTCACAAAGTTTTGGAATAATTGCTATGTAGTAAGATATAAGTGGAACAGTAATTCTTCCTCAAATATATATAAAATCTATCCTGCAATAAAATTTGCAAATTACTATACATCATAGATTCTTTTCATTTTTCTTTATTTATTTTTGGCTGCATTGGGTCTTCATTGCTGCGCGCGGGCTTTTCTCTAGTTGCCGCGAGCGGGGGCTACTCTTCATTGTGGTGTGCAAGCTTCTCACTGCAGTGGCTTCTCTTGCTGTGGAGCATGGGCTCTAGGCATGTGGGCTTCAGTAGTTGTGGCTCGTGGGCTCTAGAGTGCAGGCTCAGTAGTTGCGGCACATGGGCTTAGTTGCGGCACATGGGCTTAGTTGCTCTGTGACATGTGGGATCTTCCAGGACCAGGGCTCGAACCCGTGTCCCCTGCATTGGCAGGCGGATTCTTAACCACAGCACCACCAGAGAAGCCCACATCATAGATTCTTCGGGAAAGTTGGTAACTGGCCAAAATGACAAATTCTAAATTTTCAATGTCAAAGATCTTCTACCAAAGTGGTAAGTGGCAAACATGCTATCACTTTCCTACCCTGTACCTAAAGCAGACATCACTAATTAATCATAGAACTCTTTCTTGATGAGCAGGGATCCAGACTTAAAACCCTTCTCAACAAAGCACTCAGCAAAGCACATCAGCAAGTATGTGATGGAGACTGGCACACAACTTGAAACCTCTTAGCCATCCTCAGTCTTTTTTATGAGTTGAGGCTGGTTTCCACTGGCTTATCCCCAGACAGAAGGATTTATCTATTGTTTAATCAGGTGCACACAGAAGAATGTATGGCTTTGCAGCACCTGTTTGCAAAAATTCTGTTATATTAGCTCTCTAGATGAATATGGGTGGGATCTTTTAATGATTTTTGAGAATTTGGCTATAAAACAACAATAGCAATCTACTGATGCCAAGAGCCACTTTTATTAAAAACAAATAAACCCAAGTCCCTAGTAACATCAGAAAAATGTTTAACTTCTAAAAAAAAAAAAAAAAACAGTGGAAGAATCCCTAAAAAAGAAAAAAGACTAATATGATGAGATGGACCCGTATGTCTAGTCTGTGACTGAAGATTGTCAGTGTTATGGGATAGTTCAGAGGTGGAATCTTTATGCACACGGTTAAAGGGGACGTTGGTACATGTATTATTTTGAATTTTGTTCATTGCTTGTTGTTATACCAGCTCTAGGGAACAGCATGAGGTGAATATGCCCTCTCTTTTTCAATTTTCTATTCATCATGAAATTGATGTCTTCACCTTGCAACTGACAGTTAAATTTCTCTCTCTCAGATCAGGGATTCTGAGAAACCTAAGTTGTTTATTTTTAAAAGGAATATAATAACGGTTATTTGAAGAAAATGACCAAGGTGATTAAATTCCCGGGCAGGCAGGTAAACCATGTGTCAGAGGTACTCTCTAACAACCCAAGATTTCAAGGATTCTGGAGACATCACAGTCAACTTATTCTTTCATGGTGGCTTTTTGAACACTGAATCAAGTCACCTATTAAGGGGGCAGGAGTCAGGACAGAAAGGAAAAGTCACGTTGATTAAAACTCTCTAATTATTCTTTTGAGAACATTTAAAAAATCATAATTTAACCAAGGCAATAACCTTAGGACTATTTCTGAGATCTTTAAAAATTGTCTTCTGCATCTCCTGCCTGCTTTCCAGTGTCCCTTCTCACCTTCAAACCACCCCCTGCTTTCCTTCCATCCCTTTTCCAAACAAACAAACAAACAAACTCTGTGTCTTCATGTTTCCACTTGGAGACTGAAGCCATCCTTTTCTTCCCCTGTCTCTTTTAGGGCTTCCCATTTCTGTCCCATCGCCCTGGAAAAGCTATGTGTCTAATCTTATAAACAGATTTGAGCTAAGGTGTTATTGTAGTCTTTTTCTATTTAGAGCCACTGTCCTATAGGGAAAAAATTGAGAAGCAGATAAATTAGAAGCAAATGAATTTCATTGTTTTATCTATTTAGAAGACTACATAAAAATTTAAAATTCCAAAGAAGGTAAAAATGTCTGTGGGGACTTCCCTGGTGGTGCAGTGGTTAAGAATCCACCTGCCAATGCAGGGGACACAGGTTCGAGCCCTGGTCTGGGAAGATCCCACATGCCACAGAGTAACTAAGCCTGTGCGCCACAACCACTGGGCCTGCACTTTAGAGTCCGCGAGTCACAACTACTGAGCCCGCATGCCACAGCTACTGAAGCCCGTGTCCCTAGAGTCCGTGCTCCGCTCAAGAAACCACCGCAATGAGAAGCCTGCACACTGCAACGAAGAGTAGCCCGCTCGCCTCAACTAGAGAAAGCCTGCGCACAGCAATGAAGACCCAACACAGCCAAAAATAAATAAATTTATAAAAATAAAAAATAAAAATGTCTGTGGACATTAAACATTAAACTCTCACGGTTCTTTGAGAGATATATTACTGTGTCCATTTTCCTGATGTGGAAATGGAGGCTTAGCCCTGTCAAGAGATTACTTCAAGTTCCCAGGATTCAAACCCAGACTGACTGAACTGCAAAGCACATGCTTTTAACTGTCATACCTCAGTGCCTCCTGGTATATATCTTGGTTTTGAGAGATTTAATAGGATAGTCTTTTCTGGGCAGCTTGAAGGAACAAGGGCATTTTACCATCCTTATTCTTGAGAGCCAATATTAAAAAGCACATGTTTATGACTGTGGCTGTACTAGAACACTTAGCAAATAGCTTACTTTGGATAGCTGAGGGCTTACTAATTTAAACACCAATTTTTAAATGTGCATGGAAATTTCTCTTAAGTGTGTTATGTAATTTCTTGCCTTCTTAAGCTGGATATTCTAAACATAATTTAGCCTTTAGCCTTTCCTTATATACTCCAGGTTCACCAATGTGAACATTAGCTGCAGTTAACGAGGCTCTAAAACAGCAATGTCCTCGGGACTGTTGAAGTACATACAACTGTTTTTAACCTACATTTTAAGTGGTCCCAGACTACCATGCTATTTGAGTTCTTGGGTCTGCTTTTCATAGATTTTCTGCCATGCTGTCAGCCTCTTGGTTACTGCCTCTCAATGCTGTTAGTATCTGTCTGCATTAGTCCTTCTTTGCCCTCTTAGATTTGCTGCTTATAATCTGTGGTGGATGTGAAACCAAGATGTTTAGGCCTGTTTTGTCTGGGGAAAAAAAGTAAATACTCATTGAATGGCTGAGGGGATTTCAAGTGAGTAGGGAATATGAATTTTCATGAATAGAATTTATAACATCTATTTTAATTTCCTGATTCTCTGGGTAAATAATTGATGAGATTGTTAGTTAACCAATGTACTAGCCATATACATTGATATCCCCCCTGCCCACAACCTCCTTTAAGGGAAATTGTCTACCGACCACAGCCTGTGACTTCTTTGGGGGCCATGCTTTGCCCTGTTTAATCATGATCTCCCCCAGTCACACACACTGCATGAGATTGATGAGCAGAGCACCTGACCCAAGGGCCACCAAACCACAGACTGGCCAACGACTGTGAGAAAAAGATAAGCTGAGCTTAGCCCAACCAACTCTGGTGAATTTGAGCTGAAAAACACATTGAGGCAAGTAGGTGAGAGGTGGTATCTGAAACAGAAAGCTCATGAGGTCGAGCTGTGGCACATGAGGCCATGATGTATCATGAGCCATCTGAAATGATGAAGCAGCAGAATCTCTAGGAAAGCTGGTTAGAAGAAGGAGGAAAAGAAAGCAAACGCACAGAGAGAGGCAGAGATGCTCTGCAGGGGGAGAGACAGAGAGAGAATGTCATATTCTATGTGTATCTTTACTCCCAACACCAGTTTTCTCAAGGCAACTTGAGCGAGTCTCTGTGTCTCCCACCCAAAAGAAGCTAACTATGAAAATCAATTTCTTGAGAGCTGAGTTGTTGGTGTAACTTCCTATATATTCTGGACCCTGTGCAAGCAGAAAAATACAAACAATTTAATCACACAGGAGAGATAACAGAATTGGAAATGGAGACACTCAAAGTCAGAATTAACACAAAAGACAAGTGTGTGTGAAGAAAAGATGATAGTTCATAATTATGCAAAATACAGGACCAGCATCCTAATATAGCTTGAAGAGTCAACCCATGAACACAGAAGCAAAGATTACAAGATGAAAATGTAAAACAATCAGAAGGGAGCCCTTGAGTCCTAAGTTTCTTTTTTAATTAAGCAATTGCAACCTGCATACAACTCCTGGTTATGTAGGTTTGTGCATGTGTGTGTGTAAGGAGAGCACCGTATGGGGGAGGGCAGGGGTGTGACCATTCCCAGGAGATCCTACAACAGCCTGTGTAAAGAGGCACAGCTGGACAGCTGCTCCCATGGGAGCCCCATAGGGAAGAAAGCGACTAGAGGCAGATGGTTACAGAAATGAGCCAAACCTGAGGCCAAGACTCATCTCATCCATTCTTGGTGGCTCTGTAGAATGTGACTCAGTTGATCCTTTATTACCTCTACAGAGGTTAGCGAGTCCTGCTGGAGGTCCTCTGAACTCTGTTCTTATACTATAAGGCAGTCAACCTAAGGTCAGACAACAGTGGGCACACATCTTCCCTGTGCATCACACATTACTCAAAACTGCTGGCCTCCAGGGATTTTGCAGAAATTGTCTTGGACTCGCACACAACGCTGGGGAGAGGCAGGTGGGGCCGCCATCCATCCAGATGATGGCCATTGTTCCCAGAGTGTCCTGAGGGAATAGAGGCAGAGGCCAGACTGAAAGGGAGCCAGGGTTGCTGCTGGGAATGCAAGGGAATGGATCAAATCAGAAGGGCTGGGGAAGATGATGAGCAAAACTGAGCAGCAAAACGAATACCTAGGATAGGTGAGAACAACACACCCAAATGCTAGGTATCCAGGGCTGAATTATTCAGGTCTGCATCTGAAAAATGGGTTATGCCTGGAGGCTGCCACCTAAAGGAGCCAGAGTAGAGTTTGGCTGGGACAAGATGGTGAAGTAGAAGGACTTGAACTCCCCTCCTCTCACGAAAACACCAAAATCATAACTAACTGCTGAACAACCATCATCAAAGAAGACTAGAACCTACCAAAAAAGATACTCTACATCCAAAGACAAAGAAGAAGCCACAATGAGACAGCAGGAGGAGCACTTTCGTGATATAATCAAATCCCATACCCACCAGTTGGGTGACCCACAAACTGGAAAATAATTATATCACAGAGGTTCTCCCATAGAAGTGAGAGTTCTGAGCCCCATGTCAGGCTCCTCAGCCTGCGGGCTGGCATCAGGAGGAGGAGACTGAGAGCATTTCACTTTGAAGGCAAGTGGGTCTTGAGAGCAGGAGCTCCACAGGACTGGGGGAAACAGAAACTCCACTCTTGGACGGCATACACAAGGTTTCACATGCACTGGGACCCAGGGCAAAGTAGTGACTCCATAGGAGCCTGGGCCAGACCTACCTGCAGGTCTTGGAGGGTCTCCTGGGGAGGCAGGTCGGCTGTGGCTCACCATGGGGATAAGGACACTGGTGGCAGAGGCCCCAGGGAATATTCATTGATGTGAGCTCTCCTAGAGGTGGCCATTTTGGCACTGAGACCTGGTCCCACCCAACAGCCTGCAGGGTCCAGTGGTAGGATGCCTCAGGCCAAACAACCAACAGGGAGGGAACACAGCCCCACCCATAAGCAGACAGGTTGCCTAAAATCATCCTGAACCCACAGTCACTTCTTAACACACCACTTGACACGGCCCTGCCCACCAGAGGGACAAGACCCAGCTCACCCACCAGTGGGCAAGCCTCAGTCCCTCCTACCAGGAAGCCTGCACAAGCCCCTGGACCAAACTAACCCACCAGGGGGCAGACACCAGAAGCAAGAGGAACTACAATCTTGCAGCCTGTGGAACAGAGACCACAAACACAGAAAGTTAGACAAAATGAGACAGCAGAGAAATATGTTCCAGATGAAGGAACAAGATAAAACCCCAGAAGAACAACTAAGTGAAGTGGAGATGGGCAATCTACTTGTAAAAGAATTCAGAGTAATGATAGTAAAGACGATCCAATATCTCAGAAAAAGAATGGAGGCACAGACTGAGAAGATACAAGAAATGTTTAACAAAGAGCTAGAAGATTTAAAGAACAGAGTGAACAATACAACAACTGAAATGAAAACTACACTAGAAGGAATCAATAGCAGAATAAATGAGGCAGAACGAATAAGTGAGCTGGAAGACAGATTGATGGAAATCACTGTTGGGGAAGAGAATAAAGAAAAAAGAATGAAAAGAAATGAGGACAGTCTAAGAGAATTCTGGGACAACATTAAATGCACCAACACTTGCATTATAGTGGTCCTAGAAGAACAAGAGAGGGAGAAAGGGCCTGAGAAAATATTTGAAGAGATAATAACCAAAAACTTCCCTAACATGGGAAAGGAAACACTCACTCAAGTCCAAGAAACACAGAGTCCCATATAGGATAAACCCAAGGAGGAACATATTAATCAAACTGACAAAAATTAAAGACAAAGAGAAAATATTAAAAGCAACAAGACAAAAGCAACCAATAACATACAAGGGGGACTTCCTGGTGGTGCAGTGATTAAGAATCTGCCTGCCAGTGCAGGGGACACGGGTTCAATCCCTGGTCCGGGAAGATCCCACATGCCATGGAGCAACTAAGCCTGTGCACCACAACTACTGAGCCTGCGCTCTAGAGCCCGCGAGCCACAACTACTGAGCCCACACACCTAGAGCCTGTGCTCAGCAACAAAGAGAAGCCACATCAAGGTGAAGCCTACGCACTGCAATGAAGAGTAGCCCCCACTCGCCACAACTAGAGAAAGCCTGTGCACAGAAACAAAGACCCAACACAGCCAAAAATAAATAAAAATTAAAAAAAAAAGAAACATACAAGGGAATCGCCATAAGGTTATCACCTGATTATTCAGCAGAAACTCTGCAGGCTAGCAGGGAGGTGCACAATATATTTAAAGCGATAAAAGGGAAAATCCTACAACCAAGAATACTCTATCCAGCAAGGCTTTTGTTCAGATCTGATGGGGAAATCAAAAGCTTTACAGACAAGTAAAAGCTAAGAGAATTCAGCACCACCAAAACAGCTTTACAACAAATGCTAAAGGAACTTCTCTAGACAAAGGGGGAAAACAAAGAGGCCACAACTAGAAACAAGAAAATCACAAATGGGAAAACTCACTGGTAAAGTAAACATACAGTGAAAGCAGGAAATCATCCATACCCAAATATGATATCAAAACCAGCAACCATGAGGAGAATACGAATGCAGAAAATGGGAATTGCATTTGAAATTAAGAGATCCACAACTTAAAACAAACTCGTATATATATAGACTGCTTTATCAAAACCTCATGGGAAATGCAAGCCAAAAAACTACAATAGATACACAAACAAAAAAAAAAAGCAACCCAAACATAATACTAAAGATGTTCATCAAACCACAAGAGAAGAGAACAAAAGAGGAAGGGAACAAAAAAGACCTACAAAAACAAACCCAAAACAATTAAGAAAATAAACGACAATAGGACACACACATCAATAATTACCTTAAATGTAAATGGATTAAATGCTCCAACCAAAAGACATAGACTGGCTAAATGGATATAAACAAACAAACAAAAAAGCAAACAAAACACAACACTAAAGGTAGTCATCAAATCACAAGAGAAGAGAACAAAAGAGGAAGGGAAGAAAAAAGACCTACAAAGACAAATCCAAAGCAGTTAACAAAATGGCAGTAAGAACATACATATCGATAATCACCTTAAATGTAAATAGATTAAATGCTCCAACCAAAAGCCAGGCTGAATGGATACAAAAATAAGACCTATATATATGCTGTCTACAAGAGACCCGCTTCACATCTAGGAACACATACAGACTGAAAGTGAAGGGATGGAAAAAGGTATTCCATGCAAATGGAAATCAAAAGAAAGTTGGAGTAGCAATACTCATATCAGAAAAAATAGACTTTAAAATAAAGACTGTTACAAGGGACAAAGAAGGAAACTACATAGTGATCAAGGGATCAACCCAAGAAGATATAACAAGTGAAAATATATATGCACCCAACATAGGAGCACCTTAATATATAAGGCAAATGCTAACAGCAAAAAAAAAAAAAAAGAGAGAAATCAACAGTAACACAATAATAGTGGGGGACTTTAACACCCCACTTATATCAATGGACAGATCATCCAGACAGAGAATCAATAAAGAAACGTCGGCCTTAAATGACACATTAGATCAGATGGACTTAAATGTTATTTATAGAGCATTCCATCCAAAAGCAGAAGAATGCACGTTCTACTCAAGTGCACATGGAACATTCTCCAGGATAGATCACGTGCTGGGCCACAAAGCAAGCCTCGATAAATTTAAGAAAACTGAAATCAGGACTTCCCTGGTGGCGCAATGGTTAAGAATCCGCCTGCCAATGCAGGGGACACAGGTTCGAGCCCTGGTCCAGGAAGATACCACATGCCATGGAACAACTAAGACCGTGCACCACAACTACTGAGCCTGAGCTCTAGAGCCCACATGCCACAATTACTGAGCCCATGTGCCACAACTACTGAAGTCTGCGTGTCTAGAGCCTGTGCTCCGTAACAAGAAAAGCCACCGCAATGAGAAGCCCACGCACCACAACCAAGAGTAGCCCCTGCTCACCACAACTAGAGAAAGCCCGTGCATAGCAACGAAGACCCAATGCAGCCAAAAATTAAAAAAATAATAATTTAAAAAAAGAAAACTGAAATCATATCAAGCATCTTTTCTGACCAAAACACTATTAGATTAGAAATGAACTAAAAGAAAAAAAACTGTAAAAAACAGAAACACTTGGAGGCTAAACAATATGTTACTAAACAACCAATGGATCACTGAAAAAATCAAAGAGGAAATAAAAAACACTTAGAGACAAATGGCAATGAGAACATGACAATCCGAAAGCTATCAGATGCAGCAAAAGCAGTTCTAAGAGGGAAGCTCATAACAGTACAATCTTACCTCAGGAAACAAGAAAAATCTCAAATAAACAACCTAACCTTACACCTAATGCAACTAGAGAAAGAAGAACAAACAAAACCCAAAGTTAGCAGAAGGAAAGAAATCATAAAGATCAGAGCAGAAATAAATAAAATAGAGACAAGGAAAACAATAGAAAAGATCAATGAAACTAAAAAATGGTTCTTTGAAAAGATAAACAAAATTGATAAACCTTTAACCAGACTCATCAAGAAAAAAAGGGAGAGGGCTCAAATCAATAAAATTAGAAATGAAAAAGTAGTTACAACTGACACTACAGAAATACAAAGGATCATAAGAGACTACTACGAGCAACTATATGCCAATAAAATGGACAACCTAGAAGAAATGGACAAATTCTTAGAAAGGTACAATCTCCTAAGACTGAACCAGGAAGAAACAGAAAATATGAACAGACCAATCACAAGTACTGAAATTGAAACTGTGATCTGAAAACTTCCCACAAACAAAAGTCCAGGACCAGATGGCTTCACAGGCGAATTCTATCAAACATTTAGGGAAGAGTTAACACCTGTCCTTCTGAAACTATTCCCAAAAATTGCAGAGGTAGGAACACTCCCAAACTGATTCTATGAGGCCACTATCGCCCTGATACCAAAACCAGACAAAGATACCACAAAAAAAGAAAATTACAGACCAACATCACTGATGAACATAGATACAAAAATCCTCAACAAAATACTAGAAAACTGAATCCAACAATACATTAAAAGGATCATACACCATTATCAAGTGGGATTTATCCCAGTGATACAAGGATTTTTCCATATTCACAAATCAAATCAGTGTGATACACCATATTAAAAAACTGAAGAATAAAAACCATATGATCATCTCAATAGATGCAGAAAAAGCTTTTGACCAAATTCAACACCAATGTATGATAAAAAAACTCTCCAGAAAATGGTCATAGAGGGGATCTACTTCAACATAATAAGGGTCATATATGACAAACACACAGCTAACATCAAACTCAACAGTGAAGAGCCGAAAGCATTTTCTCTAAGTTCAGGAACAAGACAAGGATGTCCACTCTCGCCACTTTTATTCAACATAGTTTTGGAAGTCCTAGCCATGGCAATCAGAGAAGAAAAAGAAATAAAAGGAATCCAAATTGGAAAAGAAGAAGTAAAACTGTAACTGTTTGCAGATGACACGACACTATCCAAAGAAAATCCTAAAGATGCTACCAGAAAGCTACTAGAGCTCATCAATGAATTCGGTAAAGTTGCAGGATACTAAATTAATACACAGAAATCTCTTGCATTTGTATACACTAACAACAAAAGATCAGAAAGAGAAATTAAGGAAACAACCCCATTTACCATCGCATCAAAAAGAATAAAATACCTAGGAATAAACCTACCTAAGAAGGCAAAAGACTTGTACTCTGAAAGCTATAAGACACTGATGAAAGAAATCAAAGATGACTCAAACAGATGGAAAGACATACCCTGTTCTTGGATTGGAAGAATCAATATTGTCAAAATGACTATACTACCCAAAGCAATCTACAGATTCAATGCAATCCCTATCAAATTACCAATGGCATTTTTCACAGAACTAGAACAAAAACATTTTTAATTTGTATGGAGAAACAAAAGACCCCAAATAGCCAAAGCAATCCTGAGAAAGAAAAACGGAGCTGGAAGAATCAGGCTCCCTGACTTCAGACTATACTACAAAGCTATAGTCATCAAGACAGTATGGTACTGGCAAAAAAACAGAAATATAGATCAATAGAACAGGATAGAAAGCCCAGAATAAACCCACACACCTATGGTCAATTAATCTACAACAAAGGAAGAAAGAATATACGATGGAGAAAAGAGAGTCTCTTCAATAAGTGATGCTGGGAAAACTAGACAGCTACATGTAAAAAATGAAATTAGAACATTCTCTAACACCATACACAAAAAATAAACTCAATATGGATTAAAGATGTAAATGAAGACCGGATACTACAAAACTCTTAGAGGAAAACATAGGCAGAACACTCTTTGTCATAAATCGCAGCAATATCTTTTTTGATCTACCTCCTAGAGTAATGAAAATAAAAACAAAAACAAATGGGTCCTAATTAAACTTAAAAGCTTTTGCATAGCAAAGGAAACCATAAACAAAACGAAAAAACCCACAGAATGGGAGAAAATATTTGCAATGATGCGACCAATGAAGGATTAATCTCCAAAATATACAAACAGCTCATGAGCTCAATATCAAAAAAACAAACAACCCAATCAAAAATAGACATTTCTCCAAAGAATACATACAGATGGCCAAAAACCACATGAAAAGATGTTCAACATTGCTAATTATTAGAGAAATGTAAATCAAAACTACACCGGTCAGAATGGCCATCATCAAAAAGTCTACCAAAAATAAATGCTGGAGAGGGTGTGGAGAAATGGGAACCCTCCTACACTGTTGGTGGGAATGTAAATTGATAAAACCACTGTGAAGAACAGTATGGAGGTTCCTTAAAAAACTAAAATTAGAGCTACCATATGATCCAGCAATCCCGCTCCTGGGTATATATCCAGAGAAAACCATAATTCAAAAAGATATATGCACCCTTATGTTCCTAGCCGCACTACTCACAATAACCAAGACATGGAAGCAACCTAAGTGTCCACTGACAGAGGAATGAATAAAGAAGATGTGGTACATATATACAACAGAATATTACTCAGCCATAAAAAAGAATGAAATAATGCCATTTGCAGCAACATCAATGGACCTGGAGATTATCATGCTAAGTGAAGTAAGTCAGACAGAGAAAGACAAATATCATATGATATCACTTATATGTAGAATCTATAAAAATGATACAAATGACCTTATGTACAAAACATAAACAGACTTACAGACTTCAAAAAAAACTTATGGTTACCAAAGGGGAAAGGTGGGGAGAGGGATAAATTAGGAGTTTGGGATTAACATATACACACTACTGTATATAAAATAGATGACCAACAAGGACCTACCATACAGCACAGGGAACCAGACTCAATATTCTGTAATAACCTATACAGGGAAAGAATCTGAAAAAGAATGAATATATGTATATGTATAACTGAACCACTTTGCTGTACACCTGAAACTAACACAACATTGTAAATCAACTATACTCTAATATAAAGTAAAAATTTTTTTAACAAAAGGAGCCAGGGTGGGGATGGGCTGAAAACCAGGAACTTCCAGATACCACATTCACTGCCTACAGTAGACAGTTAAGGGAGAGGGAGAAAGGGGCATGTGAAATGGGGAAACAAAGATGGGCAGAGAGAGGTAGGCCATTTAAGAGAGTTCAACGGAGTTGAGAAAATGTGGCACAAGGAGTTAATATCTTCTCCCCCAAATTTCCTTCCTTCTGATAACAAAATCACTACCAAAACCTAAAACATGATTGAGGAAATCTTTTTTTTTTTTCTTATTAGTCATCAATTTTATACACATCAGTGTATACATGTCAATCCCAATCGCCCAATTCATCACACCACCATCCCCACCCCCCCGCAGCTTTCCCCCCTTGGTGTCCATACGTTTGTTCGATTGAGGTAATCTTGAAACAAATAAGAGGGTTTCATGAGATTATAATTAACAAGTCAGTACCTTTGGTCTAGACTCTGGAAACTAAATTTGCATGCTCATGGGGGTTTCACTAAGTCCCCCTTGATCATCGTGTCAACAGATCTTTTAAAACTGACCCCTGGCACGGCATAAATTGGAGAGGCAGGCAGTGTCACCTACACACTTGCCTCAGGGACTCTGAGAGTCCTACTTGCAGGAGGACTGCTAAGTATTCTGAGTAAACAGGGATAAGGCTGGCAAGGGAGGAGACTAAGGAAACCCCACCCCTCAACCCCACCCCTCAACACTGTCCTGGGCAGCACGGAATTCACTCTGAAGTGAGAGAGGACAGAGGTGTGTGGACTCCTTCCTGGAGACACCTGGCATCACCCTCAGTGCCCAGCTACATGACCCATCAGTAGCATCTGGCCCACTTGACACTCCCTCCTTCCTGAAGCATTTCTTTTCTTGGATCCTGGGATATTATACTTCCCCTGCTTTTTTTTTCCTTCTTCCCTCATTCATGGCTACTCTTTCTGAGAGTGCTTTTTCTTTTTTAATTTTATTTATTTTTGGCTGCATTGGCTCTTCGTTGCTGCGCACGGACTTTCTCTAGTTGTGGCGAGTGGGGGCTACTCTTCATTGCAGTGCGTAGGCTTCACCTTGATGTGGCTTCTCTTTGTTGCTGAGCACAGGCTCTAGGTGTGTGGGCTCAGTAGTTGTGGCTCGCGGGCTCTAGAGCGCAGGCTCAGTAGTTGTGGTGCACGGGCTTAGTTGCCCTGCAGCGTGTGGGATCTTCCCGGACCAGGGATCAAACCCGTGTCCCCTGCATTGGCAGGCGGATTCTCATCCACTGCGCTACCAGGGAAGTCCGAGAGTGCTTTATTTTTTTAACTTTTGTTATGAAAAATTTCAATCATGTATAAAAGGAGAGAAAATAGTGCAACAAAGCCCCATGTGTCCATCATCAAGCTTCAACAATGATCAGCTCATGGACTCTTATTTGTCCTAGACCCCCACTCACTTTTCTGCTCTTGAGATTATTTTAGTTTTTTGTGGGTTTTCTTATAAAGTGATACATATATTCCTCCTATATATTTAATTTTATTGAGGTATAGCTGACTTACAGTATTATCATAGTTTCAGGTGTTCAACATAGTAATTTGGTATTTTTATACATTACAAAATGATCATTACTGTGAGTCTAGTTACCGTCTGTTACCATACAAAGTTATTACAATATTACTGACTACATTCTGTATGCTGTACACTACATTTCACATCTGTCAGAATGGCTTGTGCACTGTCGGTGGGAATGTAAACTGGTACAGCCACTATGGAAAGCAGTATGGAGTTTCCTCAAAAAATCAAAAATAGAACTACCATACGATCCAGCAATTCCACTTCTGGGTATTTATCTGAAGAAAATGAAAACACTTAATAATTTGAAAAGATATATACACCCCAGTGTTCATTGTAGCATTATTTACAATAGCCAATATATGGAAACAAAGTGTCCATCAATGAATGGATAAAGAAGATGTGATATTACTCACCCATAAAAAAGAATATCACTCAGCTATAAAAAAAAAGAAGGAAATCTTGCCATTTATGACAACATGGATAGACCTAGAGGGTGTTATGCTAAGTGAAATAAGTCAGAAAGAGGAAGACAAATACCTTATGATTTTACTTATATGTGGAATCTGAAAAACAAAAGAACAAACACAACAGAAATAGACTCATAGATACAGAGAACAAACTGGTGGTTGCCAGAGGGGATGGAGGTGGGAGGATGGGCAAAATAGGGTGAAGAGGATTAAGAGGTACAAACTTGCAGTTATAAAATAAATAAGTTTCATAGATAATTTTGAAGTAAATCCCAGTCATCACATCAATTATAATGTCTCTAAAGACTTCCTTCTTAAAATCATAACCTCCATTCCATCAATCATACTCCCCCCAAAATTAACAACTCCTTAATAGCATCATATACCTAATCAGTTCTCACATTTCCCCAATTGTCCAGTATATAGTCTTGTTTTTTTAGTGGTTTATTTGTTTGAATAGACATCCAAATGAGGTTCATATATTGCTATCGCTTAATATGTCTCTTAAATATCTTGTAATTTATAGAATCTCTCTCCAAGGCTTTTTCTTTTGCTTACAATTTTTCTGTTGGAGAAACTAGATTTTTTATCCTACAGAGTTTCCCATGAGCTAGATTTTGCTGATTACATCCCATGGTTTCTTTAACATGTTACTCTGTTCTTATTTCATATAAATTGGTCATTAGATCTAGAGGTTTAATCGGATTCAAGTTCTCCTTTTTGGCAACCTTTCATAGGTGGTGTTGGAAGTACATAATGTATGCTTGAGTCTTTAATAATGTCAGAAACTACTGATGATCACTGCCTAATGATTAATTCCATTAATTCAGTAGGGAGTTGCAAAATGGTGGTATCATCCTTCTCTCACTTACTAGCTGTAATACTTCAATAAAGGAAACTTCCTTCATCAGCTATTTGGTGACCCTGAGGTACCCTGAGTTCATACAAGAAAGTCAGCCTGCCTGGTTCACCCCAGCACCACTGAGACCAGCTGAGTGACCATGGTCATCTCATGTCTCCAAACTTGTTTTCCCATTCACAAAATGAGAATGATCATATTACCTAACTCAGAATTGTTGTAAAGGCTAAAGGAAATGACACATGTAAAGTTCCTGACATGCAAGCATTTCATGGATGTGAGCTGCTGTCCTTATTTTCATTGTTAGAGCAAGGTTTTTATCACCAGCACCCAGAGAACACAGCACAAGGATGCCGAGCAGGTTTTGTCATTACCACAGGCTTACTGCAGCCATCAGTAGAGTTGTTCCCCAGAAGGAGAGCCATCCCTCCGCCTAGCGCTTCTTGCTGAGGCTTATGACAGTCATCATCAATCTGCTCCGCACAGAGGGCCGGTGGGAGACCCAGGGAGTTGGTGATTAAATCAGCAAGGCAAGTGCCCAGGTCATCTGGGGGCCTGGGCAGTCTTGCCTCTCCCAGGAAGAGATCTAGGAGGCAGAAAGGGTTAAATGGTGCCCTTTCAGCTCATCTCTAGTCTAAGATGCCTTCTCTTTGGAAACTTCTATTAGAAACATGTTTACTCTTCCTCTGGTTTTGGCAAGTCAGTAAATTAATTTAACCCTATAGTCAGAACAGTTGGTTGCTCATTCATAATGATAAGCATTTTATAAGGCTTTGTTTAAAAAACCACTCAGGCTTATTTAGGGCCTAAAGGCATTCGTCTCAAATTGGCTCCGAGTTTGATTTCTATGTTTCTGTGCATATTAAATCTTTACATTGCCATTTACATCCTTTTAATGGTCTCCACTCAGTGAAGGATCCTGAAGTCTTTGGTAGAAGTTATAAAACTAAGAAGCCATCTGTAAGTCAACCTACTTCTGTTGTAAAGGTAAATCTAATTTTAGTGGCTTAACATCAGAAATTGAGTTCCTGAGTTTTGAGAAAGAGTCTGTGCTCTTCAGCCTTTACTTAGAGGTGGGCTGGGCCAGCTAGCACGTCTCCTGTAGGGAGATAACACTCACAGCAGGCACAGCCTAGCTTTTTCTCCTTTTGAGGCCTAGGAATAAAATGCTGTACTGTTTCTTCAGTATATGTTCATACTAAGAGCTTGGGCTCTGGGCCAGACTAAGCTTACCAGCTGCTTAGCCCTGAGAAACCTACCTAACCTCTCTGAGTCTCAGTTTCCCTGTCTGTAAAATGAGATAATAACTCAGTTATTGCTGAGTTGTTGCTGTTGTTGTTGTTGTAGGCATTAAATGAGATGATGCAGATGAAGCACTGAGCACAGTGTCTGGCAAAGTTTAAGCACTCAATAATTGTTAGCTATTATCATTACTATAGTTATTACCAGACTCTGGTCCTGGCTGGCCAGGTATTAGATCACAATTTTTGTTTTAAACAATATTGAGTTGGAATATTACTCAACAATAAAAAGGAACAAACTCTTGATACATGCAGCAACTTAGATGGGTATTATGCTAAGTGAAAAAAGCCAATCTCACAGGGCCACATACTGTGTGATTCTGTTTACACAACACTCTTGAAATGATAAAATTACAGAGATAGAGAACAGCTTCGTGGTTGCTGGGGTAATGTTAGGGATGGGGGGAGTGGGGTACGCAACCGACTATAAAAGAGCAACATGAGGGACAATTTGGGATGATGGAATAGTTCTGTATCTTGATTACAGTGGTGATCACATGAATCTACATATGTGATAAAATGGCATAGTACTATACATACACATTGCACCAATGTCAATTTCCTGTTTGATATTGTATTATAGTTATGTAAATGCAACCACTTGGGAAAACTGGGTGAAGGCTCAGTGGTACCTCTCTGCACTATCTTTGTGACTTCTTGTGCATCTATAATTATTTTAAAATAAACACTTAAAAATAATATTTAGTGTTTACATTATAAAGTCTAAATATAGCTTATAGCTGAGCCACATAGTGTACTATGATTACACTTCCTTTCTTGTGTGATGTTTTTTCCCTCTAGATTTAAAAATTGCCTCATATTTTATTTGCTTTGATTTGCTATTTACCTAGTACCAGTTCTTCCCAGATGCTGTCAAAACTGTGAAATCCCCCTCAATGTGGTCAAATGCATTAGGAAACCTTAGCTCCATTTTTTTTTTTTTCTTGGTGACATCCCTCCTGGAACTTTCTGTCAGCTCCAATATGAATTTCTTGTGCTCTAGGCTGATTTTGTACCCATTTGCATGGGAAAATATCTGGTTGTCTTGACACTAAAGTCTTAAACTGTGGATTTGACAGGATGCTGAGATTTCAGAATATGTAACAATTTTTTTTCACTTACCTGTATTTTCTGATTTTGCTGCTAGTAACTGATATTACTTGTGTTACACCATCTTTATATCTCTTATCACAGAAGGAGGGAGGAGGGCATACAGTCAGAAAAATAAATAAATAAATAAAAGGCCTAACTTTTAGCTGTGTGAGCACACATATGGAATCCTAGGGAGTATTCAGTTAGGCCTATATTCCTCTCCAACAGACACAGTCTTTACACAGTGGTAGTTGGGGCACTAATAGTGGCTCATCTGTATCTTAATCTTGACCCTCACTTTGTGCAAGAGGTCAGGGCTCTAGTCCTAGATTCCTGGGGGTACAAGAACATCATCCTTCAGTCATAGCAACCGGCTCACTCCCTGACAACACCCTCTCATCCTTCCCCTCTCTCAGTTCCCTCCTCCAACTCCCTTAGCCATTTTCAGTCCCTTTGTCTCCACCCCCCAACCCAGGGTCCAGCTCCAGTCATTGGTCATTTCAGCAAAATTTAATCCTGCAGCTGGATGGGGAGGAAGAATGTAAGGAGCTTCAGATCCTGAAGCTGGAAGAAGTCAGTGTAGAGGTCCTTGCAGAGCTCTGGCCTCAGAATGGAGTGTTTAAAAGACCAGCAGACCTATCTCGCTGCTAAATTTAACCTCATTCTGATTCTTTCACATCTTATTAGACCAAAGAGTCTCTTACCTCATTCCAGAGTTGGATTATTTTACAAAAAGTGACCTTCTCTTAGATATCACAAAAAGAGGTGGAGAGGAAATTCACCAGACTTGGGTAAAAGGAAGTAAAAAAGTTTGGGGTGGAAGAGAGGAGGCCAGTCACATATGCAGAAGGGGGCGAGCTGTGCAGCGCACCTTTCTCTCAAAATAAAGCATGACTGCGCGAGTGCCCTTCAAGCCCGGAGGAACCGGTGAAGGGCTGTGCCCAACCCTCCCCATGGAAGACTCTCACTCACTCCCTACAACCTCATGTGGGAGCGTGTGGAATCTCAGAAGCATGTCTATGTGCAACAAGTTCTAAAGAAAAGAGATTTAAAATTCAATGTGTCAGGTGGAAATAAGCCTGTCGCCTCAGAAATTCTAAGGCAAAACCCTCCAAACCAACCATGGAGCAATCTAGCGGTCGTCTGTGGCAGATTTTCTGTGAGTGGATTTGCTGCCTTCTGGCAAAACAAAAACATGTTTAACAGGCCCCCAAATTCCCCTGGCTAGATTGTTCCACATTCAAGAGTGAAGTCATGAATGATATTTCAGGTAAGTCTCACCTCTCTACCTTCTATAATCTCTCAAGGTTCTTGAGTACATTAAAAACACTTCCCAGGAACATTATAAGAAAAACGGTCTTCTAAAGTACAGCTCACTGTATCATAGGAATTTTTTTCTATGTCCATTCCATCGTTTCTTTTTTAATATAAATTTATTTATTTATTTATTTATTTATTTGTTTATTGGCTGCTGCTGCGCGTGGGCTTTCTCTAGTTGCAGTGAGCGGGGGCTGCTCTTCGTTGTGGTGCACGGGCTTCTCGTTGCAGTGGCTTCTCTTGTTTTGGCACACGGGCTCTAGGCACGCGGGCTTCAGTAGTTGTGACTCACGGACTCTAGAGCACAGGCTCAGTATTTGTGGTGCACGGGCTTAGTCCTCCCCGGAATGTGGGATCTTCCCGGACCAGGGCTCCAACTCATGTTCCCTGCATTGGCAGGCAGATTCTTAACCACTGAGCCACCAGGGAAGTTCCCCATCGTTCCTTTTAACAAATGTCATGATTCAAGTACAGAAGTCCCAGGGAAATCCCTGGGCATATTACAGCATTTTGAATTTGCTAATTTGATTTAAGAGATAGCCTGAGTAACCTATGTAGAAGACACATCACGCCTCCACTTCATATGTGTTGTATTTCCTTAAGTGTACAAAGGACCTTGGAAATTCTTAAATTAATCAAGATTGTTCCCCTTGGCAAGATAGCCGGCAGTGACAGAAGAAACCAAACCTGTGTATTTGCATAAGGCAAGAAGAGCTGTGATTTTACTCTGGATGCAGAACAAGGGCTGGGTACAATCCCAAAATCTAATTATTCATTATTTCTTTAATTTTATTTTTGTGCCAAAGATTGTTTCTTTAATGATGGAACAATGTTGCCAAATTAAGAGACCTTAGGCCCCCTTCCCTCAGCCAACATCTTTGAAGACAAGACAGAATTCATTTCCTGTCTCCTTCCCCCCAACCCCTTCCTTGCATCAGAGCTTCTTAGAATCTCTAAGGAAGCCTTCATCTCTTTTCTGAGTTTTAACAAAACCGAAATCTCCTGGTCTTCACCACCTTGTTTTCTGTCTTGCTTTCATTTTATTTCTTGAAACATTTTTTTTTTCTGTAAGGATATACAAAGCAACTATAAATTGAGGTTATCTCTGTGGGTAGGGATGGGCAAGAGGGGACTTTTAACTTTGCTCCCTTCGGCACTCTTAAAATTCTGTTTTACTATAAGAATATATTACTTTTATACTTTTAAAATATTTTTTCTGATTAAAAGTAGTGAACGTTTACTGTGGATAATTTGTAAAACAGAGAAAAGTGAAAAGCAGAAACTCAAAGTCATTCCTGCCCTTGGTTGTACCTGGTTAGTCATCATCTAGAGCTGGCGCCACTCAGCACTTCCCATGAGGGACCCACCTCAGGGCCTCCTAGGGGTGGGAAGGAAGAGAAGGGATGGACCCAGGGCTGGGGAAATGTAACATGGGATCTAGATAATTTTTATAATGTCTCAACTAGTCCACATTTTCAGCTTCACCTGTACCCGCTGCCACCTCCCTCACTTTCTGAGGAGACTGGCTTGCTTCTAGTGTCCCCAGAGACCCCTGACCCCTGGGCACTTAGCGGTCATCTTTCTGGTGTATCAAGTCAGTCAATGCACTTCTGTTTGCTTTCAAGCTTCTAAAATTTTGTAAACATCTCTAATGTGCTACTGCCTCCTTCTGTTCTTCACCCTTATGGGCTTTTGCCTTTTTCAGCCTTTTAACATAACTTTTAGGGTTTTCCAAGGGAGTAGAGGTTCAACTCGCCATCTTTAACTAGGAGTGCCCATATTCTGTTTAAAATAGTTTACGATATTTTTAATGACTACATAATAACTCTTGTATGTAGCTGTGCCATAATTTATTTAAACTTATCTCACAGGTACATTTTCACCTATATTATTTATTTCCTTAAAATAAAACACTACACGTCGACCTGTTGGACCTAGGAACATGAGCAATGTGCAGACTCTTTGCAGGGACTTCTTCACATGGAAAAGTCGTCCAATTTACACTCCAGCAGAGGTTTATGGAAGCGCTCTCTGCTCTGTCCCCACAAGCCGCCCTCTCCTTGGAGGCTCTACTCTGTCTTACATCGCTTCTCCTTGAAGAGTGGTCCTTAATTCTGTTTGATTTTCCTTCTGTTTGGCTGCTGTTCCCTACACATAGCTCCTCCAGGCCTCAGGGAATCAGCTTCTTGCTCTGAGCTCACTGAACCAGGATCAGAATGTACTTCTGAAACACTCTACAGGGCTCCCTTCCAAAAATGTTTTGCATTTTGCATTTAGCCTGAATTTCCATTTTGGCTCTTCTGTATAGGAAGCTTCATCAGGATGCTGGTCCTTTGCTTCTCAGCCTCGTTACCTCTGCAGCTTATGGTATGATATTCTCTCTGTTCGTCTGCTCGTTGGTGGGATGAATATTTGTGCCTTAGTTTTATTCGTCTGTATCTCAGAATCTCTTAGGCATTGCATGACTAAATCTGCCTATGATTTTGTTGGTCTACCCTCAGTAAAAAGAGAGCTTGCTTAAAAACTAGATGAGTTCTGTATATAAATATAATCTCTCTGCCTAAAACTTGCAGAGGAAAATGCTCAAGCTGCTACATTTTTCACTGCCTATTTGAGTTTATCGATTTGAGTAATTTGTAGGTGGGGGAAAGAGGTCCCTGGGCAGTGCACCTTGGGCTCACCCTCTCCTAGTTCCAGACACATGTGGAATCTTTGAGGATATTCTACCACATTTAAAACCTAACTCTAAACAAGCTGAGAGCTTCCTCAGGGGTAGGGGCTCCTGTGCCCTTAATTCCATTTATTCTTCCAGTAAAGAAAGTACCACCAATACTGTACCATTTAATACCTGAAGTCACAGAAATGCAGCACTAATTTTAGTCTTTAATGATAGCATCCGAAAGCCAAAAGATAGGGATTAGACTCCATGAAATTCTCTCAATGCGTTTTTCTTGCTCTATCTTTTTGTGTTTCTGTCATTTCTTATTTTCTTTCTCTCTCTATTTTTGGGTATGTGTCAGCTTGTCCATTTCTATTGTTCACTCTACATACCAATTTCATTTTTCTCTCCCATTTAGTTTTTCTACCCTTCTTTCCCGCTTCTTTAACAGGTTATAGTAGAATTCTTCTACCATCTACATTTTTGTTCTGTAATATTGAATAGTTGTCCATTTCCAGTTCTGTACATTCAATAGTTTTCTGTTCTCAATTTTCAAGGAAGATGACTGAAGTCTTTTTATGTCTCTCTCTTTAAAATATAAATTACTTTTGAATCATTTGGTTTTTGGCTGAATTTTTTCCCTCTGTGGGTCAGTATCACCTGGTGGCAAGCTTTCTTGATACAACTAAGCATTCCTTGACCAACATTTCCAAAATGTTATGAAGGTTCTGCTATTTATTCCAGTCATTTCTATATGTCTATATAGTCTTCTTCTTGGTCATTTAAAAAAGTCTTATTATAAACATAAAAATAAGGTATATTTCAAATACAGATTTTTTTAAAAGCTAACATTTATTAACATTACCAGGCACTCCTCTAGGGATTTTACAGTAATCACCTCCTTTGAGCTTTGTTCAAACGTCCCCTTCTCAGTGAGGCCTTCTCTGGCAACCTTATCTAAGATGCCAACCACCTTGACCTTTCCAAGTCTCTCTTGCTTTATTTTTTTCCCTTTGTGTTCATCCCTGTCTAACATAATATATCTTTCATCATTTAGCTTCTTACTCCTCTCTGTCTAGAATATATGTTCCCTGAGGACAAAGGGTTTTATGGGCTTTGAGTATTGCTATACATCCCAGCACCTAGAACAGTACCTGGCAGACAGTGGGCCCTCAATAAATACTTGTTGAATGAGTAAACAAACTCATTTAATCTTCACCACAACCCCATAAGACATCTGCTATTATTATCCCCATTTTAAAGATGAGAAAACTGAGACGCAGAGCAGTTAGGTAACATGCTAAGGTTATAGAATTTGTAAGTGGAAGAGCTGGTATCCTAACGCCAGCAGTCTGGTTCTGTAGTCCTTGTTCTTAACAACTAACGGTGCTCAGGTGCCCATTATCCACATTTATTTTTTATTATTTTTTTTACAGTGAACATCACATTTTGTAAGTTTTTGTTTGTTTTGTTTTGCTTTATTGAGGTATAGTTGATGTACAATATTATATAAGTTACAGATGTACAATGTAGTGATTCCCAATTTTTAAAGGTTATACTCCATTTATAGTTATTATAAAATATTGGCTACATTCCATGTGTTGTAAAATATATCCTTGTAGCTTATTTATTTTATATATAATAGTTTGTACCTCTTAATCCCCTACTCCCATCTTGCAGGGCAGGGCAGAGCAGAAGACCTGAATAGACATTTTTCCAAAGAAGACATACAGATGGCCAACAGGCACACGAAAAGATGCTCAACATCGTTAATCATCAGAAAAATGCAAATTAAAACCACAAAGAGATATCACCTCACACCTGTCAGAAAGACTATCATCAAAAAGAACACAAATAACAAATGTTGGCAAGGATGTGGAGAAAAAGGAACCCTCATACACTGTTGGTGGGAATGTAAATTGGTGCAGCCACTGTGGAAAACAGTATGGAGGTTTCTCAAAAAACTAAAAATAGAACTACCATATGACCCAGCAATTCCACTCCTGGGCAGATATCCGAAAAAAAAAAACAGAAACACTAATTCAAAAAGATACCTGCACCCCAATGTTCATAGCAGCATTATTTACAATAGCCAAGATATGGAAGCAACCTAAATGCCCATCAACAGATGAATGGATAAAGAAGATGTGGTATATATACATACATACACACACACACACACACACACATACACACACACACAATGGAATGCTACTTAGCCATTAAAAAGAACAAAATTTTGCCATTTGTAGTAACATACATGGGCATTATGCTAAGTGAAATAAATCAGAGAAAGACAAATACTGTATGATACAGCTTATATCTGGAATCTAAAAAATACAACAAACTAGTGAATATAAGAAAAAAGAAGCAGACTCACAGATATAGAGAACTAGTTGTTACCAGTGGGGAGAGGGAATGCGGAAAGGACACATTTATTTTTTAGGGAAAAAAATATATTAAGGGGAAAAAATTAGAGAAAGTTGAAGCTCCTTTTTTAACCCTTTCCAGTTCTGATCCCCTCCAGCCCTCCTCAGACATAAGCACTGTCCTGAAGCTGATGCAAATCCACCTTCAGGTGTATATTTCCTATTTGGAACTATCTTCAAAGTGGCTTCTGAGCCACGAGTGAGAACCGTGTGTGGAGGTGGAAAGGAGCTACACAATTGAAAACTCCCCAAATCCATCTCTTGGGTAAAGTATTGACTGCTTTTGTTCCTTCCACTTTCCTATTATTTTTTTCTTTTTCTACTTACAGATACTCATTTTTCTAGCTGAAAATAGAAAACCTTATCAGATTGGAATAACAGTTCTTCTTGCTGTAGTTTTTTTTCCCCAAAGACGGGATGAATTTGAGCCTCGTCAGAAAGCCATCTGCTGTGCACGCACAGACCTATTCAGAGCCAGAAAAAGAAAATGAAGGAGGGGGAAAGCCCCGACTTACTCATTTTGAAACAAAGAGCTGTGGCTTGCGAGCTCTTTGCCTTTGACAAAGGTGGACCCCGGGGCAGTATGCGCGACTGGGAACACAGGGTTTGAGGAGTTCTGCATTGTGCATGGTGACCTTGAGGAACTTTGCTACTAATAAAAGCAGATGCTTAATGAACAGGGAAGAAGGCTCCAAGTCCAGCCCTCTGAGTCCATGCCAGTTCTCTATGGAAAATGGTCATTGGATTTGTGGCCTGCTGCCCATATCATCACTGCCATCCCCTCTACTGGTTCCATTTCACTCCTTGTTATTCCTGTTGTGTCAGACCTTGCCAGTCTTGGGACAGGACTATCATGGAAGGATGCTCTGAGGTCTTCAGAAAACACTTCCTTCAATCCATGGGGCTACACCTGCTTCCAAAGGGTACCTTTACACTTGCTGTTGCTGGCAGATCTTAAGCTAAGGGGCTGCCCACTCCTGGTTTCTGTTGAAATACTTCATTCTTTACCTTCCTCAAGTCACCACAGCAGAAAATAAATTGCAGCATGGAACCCCAGGTCCAAAACCAAGTATTTTCATATTCTTGAGAACATTTAAATACTATTCTTTTTTTCCAATTTAACTTTAATGTCTATTTTTATAAGTACAAAAGTAATTTAGGCCGCATGTAAAACACTTAAATAGTATATAAATACATAACTTAGAAAGTTAAAGACCTCTCTTATCGCACCTCATAGAAAACTATTAAGTTTTATGTATATCCTTCCAGACTTTTTCACCATTCACATGCTTTTTCATTCATGTAAAATGCTATGCTTTAGTGCACTCTGTGCTTCCCATAGTAATTACTCTCCTATTTCACCTCTGGCTACCCACTTAACATGCCTTTCCTCCAGACTGTAATCTCCATGAGGACCTAGACCCTGTCTGCCTTATTTAGCTGTTGTAGCCCCAGTATCTACCACCACGCCTGGCACACAGTTGGCACTCGACATAAACTTACTGAATGAATGGTCTCACCCTGGCCATGGGAAGCAGGCACAACAGGCTCTGTAATGCCTTTTTGCTGATAGGGGAACAGACTTAGAAACAATTCATGACTTGTCCACAGTCACAGCTATTAAATAGTGGAGCTGAACCTCAATCCAGGTCTTTTGATTCCAAATCAAAAGGTCTTTCCATTCAAGTACATCTTCCCCTTAATAATTGCCAGAGAATCATGACGATGTCTCCAACCAGAGGCTTCACTGTGTCCAACCCTACCCCATGAAGTCTCCATTTCACACAGAAGGGAAATGCATTCAGTTTTTTGTTGTTATTGTTGTTTGTTTTTTGAAATTGAATTTTAGTTGGTTTACAATGTTGTGTTAATTTCTGCTTTACAGCAAAGGGATTCAGTCATATGTGTATATATATATATATATATTCTTTTTTATATTCTTTTCCATTATGGATTATCACAGGATATTGAATATAGTTCCCTGTGCTATAGAGTAGGAACTTGTTGTTTATGGAATGCATTCAGTTCTGACATTTTTGAGTTAGAAGTAAATAAGCTAGAGAGGAAAGATTATCCTTCCTTATTTCAGAAGTTAAAACAGTATTCAGGGAGTGATCTGTGAGGTCGCTTGCTGAGTAAATTATTCACACATGGAGTTCAGTCCTGTTTGGCCGAGCTACCGGAACTGTGGGCCTCTCTCAACTCTCGGCTCACTCCCACACCCCTGGGCTCCTGGCTGCACACGGTTAGCCTCCAGGAGCTCCGGCAAGCTTGGGTCTCCATGGCATCCACTGGAGGTGAGGATCTACATGTGTGTCCCACAGTGCAGCGAGGCTCCACACAGCCACTTGTCTGCAGAATGACATTTCTGTCCAAACACTCAGGGCTGGCCAAAAAGTAATGGAATTGCAATTGGTCCAGAGATTCTCAAGCATGTGGTTCCTGGGAAGAGACTGACCTCCCAAATGACTCTCTTTTGTGGTATAATCCTTTTTTTATTTCTGCCACTCTTACATACAACTTAGCGCCTTTATTTTCAGAAGGGACAATTTTCTTCAGGGAAGAACTGTGCTAATTCCTCAACATTATATTGCAACTTAAAGCACATTTGTCTTCCTTCCCTTGTTTTCACTTTGCTTTAAGCCAGTTTTAGTCAGTATTTCTGATATAGAATAGCTAAAGGCAGTCCTTTCTACACTCATTGCTTTAATCATAGAAAAAAGAAACCTTCCCCTTTCTTACTCTTTCTCTTCTCTCTGCTCCCTTCCTCTTTTTTCCCTCCCTTCCCCTTCCTCCCTCCCTCCTGCTCTTCCTTTCTTCCTTCCAATAGACAGCATTTTTTTTTAAAAAAGACTGTTTTGTAAAGTTCTTTGTTCATAAAAGACATTGATTTATATATATATATATATATATATATATATTTAAAATAGTATGTAAAACTGACTTAACCAGATATTTTTAAAGTCCCAGTCATTAAAGCAATGAGATTAGATGGACTTGATCATGGACATAAAGACTATAAAACTGATATACAGTTCCAAATATATAAGGGAATTAAGTACATTATAAAAGTAACATTTTTCAAATCACTAGAGAGAAGATGAATTATTCAATAAATGGTGGTGAAAAACGATGGCTAGCCATTTGGAAAAAGTATGCCTGGATCCAAACCTCATTTTTTGATATCAAAATAAAATCCAGAAATATCATCAAAAATTCATATAAAAATGAAACCATAAGATAGTAGAAAATAGTAAAAATGTTCATAATTTGGGGATGGAGAGACCTTTATAACATTAAAAAATTCCAAATAGAAAGTATAGGTAGATTTTTGCAATATAAAATTGAAATCTTCTCAACAAAAAGAAATGTATACTTAAAAGGTTGAGTGATAAAGGACAAATTACGAAAATGCATATTACCTATATAAGGTTAACATCCTCAATGTACAAAATGCTTTTATAAATCAATAAAATTTGTTTCCCAATTCTACTATCAGGGTAGTAGGATGGGGGACAATTTTTACTTTTTCTTTACAGTTTTGTGTACTTTTGATTTTTTTTTTACAGTAAGTATGCTTAATACATTAAATCTATTATCAGTTTGAAAAAACGCTTAAAAAAATATATAGATGGAGGTCCAGTGGTAAAGAATCCACCTTACAATGCAGGGGATGCGGGCGCGATCCCCCGTCGGGGAACTGAGATCCCACATGCCGCGGGGCAACTAAGACGGAGCGCCACAATTACTGAGCTCGCGTGCGTCAACTAGAGCCCGCATGCCACAAACTACAGAGCCCACGCGCTCTGGAACCCATGTGCCACAACTACAGAGACCACTCGCCCTGGAGCCTGCGTGCCACAACTCGAGAGAGAAAACCCACACGCCATAACTAGAGAGGAGCCCGCGCACCACGACGAAGAACCTGCGCACCACAACGAAAGATCCTGCGTGCCTCAACAAAGATCCCATGTGCTGCAACTAAGATCCGACGCAGCCAAAAATAAATTAAATAAATAAATAAATCTTTTAAAAAAATATATAGAAGGACATCTTTTTTCTTAATACTTAAATCGAAAGCCCCAAATAATTTTTCCAGAATTGTCCAGTGCTTCTGTTTTGTAATATTAATCATAACACTTGGCCTTTAATATACTCACGCGGTAAAATAAGACCAACTGAAAAAGATAAAATACATGAGAAATAGTGGGGAAAACATAAGACAAAAGAATTTTAATGTGAAATTATAGACTCCATATTGAGGCCATTTGTTCTTTCAAAACCTGATTTGAATCTAAATCTTTGGATTAAAATTTGGCCTTTTCTTTTTTAAGGATAAGAGTCCATTGAACAAAAGCTCTTTCATCACTCAGATAGTTATTTTTAGTGCTAAGGTCTTTTCTTCTTAATACAGAGTGTCTTTTTTTCCTGTCTCCTTTTTTCCCTGACATCTAAGTTGTACCATTAAGTTAAATGTATGATTTAAATTTCAATCTTACTGAAGCTGCAGGTAAAATTAAAGGGATCATACAGATGAGCGATTTCATTGAATGTCACCTCACATAAATTTACACAAAGCTGCAAAAATCTACACAGCCTCTAAAACGTCTTCTGAAGGGGAAAAGGGAGAAAAATGTATATTTATTGAGCACGTACAGTATGTCAAGACCTCTCTTCGGCTGCTTTACGTACGTCATCTCATTTAATCCTTAGAGCCAAGAGGTGAAGTTAACATTATTGTCCTGATTTTATAGATGAGAAAGCAGACTCTGAGAAATTAAATGATTTACTGGACATCAGACCTGATTCAGGCACCCATGCATGACCTTTCGCCTGCACCCATGAACTTTCTCCAAGGTATCCATCTTCTATGATGTAAGAGAACTTGTACAGCCTAAGTTCCCTACGTGGTCCTGAAGTCCTTTGCTGGTGTCTGGCATGGTCTGCAAACTGGAGACGCTTCCCCTCAGCTGCTCTGAGGCATCCACGTCCCCTCCCCATGCTCACTGTGTGGAGTGGCCAGTTACCGGTGCCCACGCTCAGAGCCCAGGGTGGGTACCCTCGGCCTCAGCCAAGGCCGCTGGAGTCTGAGCTTCCATTCCCTCACTGCAGAATCTGACCACTAGCAGCTGCTGGCCTCAGTGACACTGTTTTGTGTTCTGGCTCCTTATGTTTTACTTGCCAGTACTTATGTCTAATGCCCAAAGGAAGAGTCTGGAGGAGAAGCCCAGGCACCGCCTGGCTCTGCCAGTTTCTAGCCGCGTTCCCCTGCACAAGCGGCGTAACCACTCCAAGCTTGTTTCCTTACCTGAAAAGGGAGATCTTTCTTGCACACCTGGCGGTGCTGTGGCTTTAACGATAGAAGCTAGTGCTGCCCAAATGCTTCACAATGTGAGCTGGTGCTGCTCCCCTCGCCTCTCTTATTGTTGCAGCCCCTCAGCCTAGTCTCTGAGGCCCACCTAATGGCAGACCTCAAAATCGCCCTCTCTTGCTAACCAGGCCTTTGGGTCTGAACCAAACGTGTGTGTTTGACCCCTGCCTTAGGAGTAGATTTTTCCCCCAGGCAGCTGCATAAGCCCTGGCTGGTCCACCCTCTCACCGGGCCTGTGGTCATTCCGGGTGGGCCTGGATTCTAGGATGGCCCCAATTTAGACACAAGCCTTAACCTGCGGACAGACTCCAGTCTCCCCTAGAGCCTAAAATAACACAGGGCTGATATGCTCATGGGATCGATGTTGAGTTGAACCTTTTCCTTCTGACAGTTCTGCCAGAAACTTGCTCCAACAGCGTGACAGTGTCTGGCTGGTGAGTGAGCACCAGCCAGAGGACTGTCAGCTGCTGCTGATGGGCTACTTCTATCTGTGCACACGGGGACTCCCGGCACGCCTGTCCTCCAGGGAAAAATGGAGCTGCTGCAAGCCACCCTCTTCCCAGATCGTCCTTGCCTCCCTCACCTCCATCGGCTTCTCTGAACTTCCTTAGCAGATCACCGTTACAGGATAGATGCTAAGGGCTCGCTTTCCCATTACTAGTGGCCTAAGAGAAGGACTGGTAATTCACTGCAAACTTAGTCCACAACTGTTACTGGCTAGGACTCTAAGAGAGAGGCCCCAGTTACAAGGGCTCAGTGTTTCCTGTCAAACACCAGCCTCACTTGATTATTTTGTTTCCTTAACACACCCGCATCCCTTTGCTGCCAAGCCTTTGCTCATGCTGTTCCCGCCCCACAGGATGCTTTTCCCCCATCTCTGTCCTTGGTCGCTGGTAACAGCTCCTCCACAAGTTTCCAGACACCCACCGCTATTATGATCCGCTCAGCCCTCTATATTAGCAAGAGTACATTCCTCTGTCTGTGCGTGAGACTGCTTTTGTCTTGGTCAAATTGATTTCTTTTGTTATCTTATTACATTTTAAAACGTTATTCCAAACTACAGTGAGGTATCACCTCACACCAGTTAGAATGGGCATCATCAGAAAATCTACAAACAACAAATGCTGGAGAGGGTGTGGAGAAAAGGGAACCCTCTTGCACTGTTGGTGGGAATGTAAATTGATACAGCCACTATGGAGAACAGTACGGAGGTTCCTTAAAAAACTAAAAATAGAATTACCATATGACCCAGCAATCCCACTACTGGGCATATACCCAGAGAAAACCATAATTGAAAAAGACACATGCACCCCAATGTTCATTGCAGCACTATTTACAGTAGCCAGGTCATGGAAGCAACCTAAATGCCCATCGACAGACGAATGGATAAAGAAGATGTGGTACATATATACAATGGAATATTACTCAGCCATAAAAAGGAACGAAATTGGGTCATTTGTAGAGATGTGGATGGATCTAGAGACTGTCATACAGAGTGAAGTAAGTCAGAAAGAGAAAAACAAATATCGTATATTAACGCATATATGTAGAACCTAGAAAAATGGTACAGATGAACCGGTTTGCAGGGCAGAAATAGAGACACAGATGTAGAGAACAAATGTGTGGGCACCAAGGGGGGAAAGTAGCAGGGGGGTTGGTCGTGGTGGGATGAATTGGGAGATTGGGATTGACATGTATACACTAATATGTATAAAACAGATAACTAATAAGAACCTGTTATATAAAAAAATTCAAAAATTTAAAAAAAAAGAAAAAGTTAGTCCAAGATAAGGTCCATACCTCCCCTGATTTCCAAAGGCACCAAAAAGTGAAGAATCCTTGATCTAGATTGTGTTTAACAATTCAGAAGGGTGGAGACCATGCCATAGTCCTTTTCTTGCCCTCCACATCCAACACTGCCCAGCACACAGTAGGCTCTCAGTGCCTATTTATTGATTTGAACTGGGCCGGTGTGGGTGACAGTCCTGACAACCCCACTATGGCAGTGCGTCCACAAGCAGCACACGCTGCTCTGGAAGGTGGCATGTCTGCTATCAAGGCCCAGAGTCACTCTAATTTTACATGTGCTGCTTGGCTGCTCTGCTGACCAGGTTCCAGAGTGGCCTTGGGGCTCCCATGCTGCTGACCCAGCTCTGACCACATCAGGCTGGGATCCAGGCATGAGCGTGTCCATGGCTTCTCAAGGTCACACCGAAGGCTCCACCTGAGGGCTCAGGATCTCAAGTACTACACACAGTTTCAGCAGAATTTCCTTTTGGCTAATTTGTCTTCTTTAGTATCCAAGCAGGAAAATCAGACTCATTGTTCTGCCCTTAATAAAAATAAAATTCAGCCTGGAGAAGCAGCTAAAAAGCTGGTGGTGTCCGCTCAGCTATGCAAGCCTGCTTGTCACCAAAGCTGATTGATAGTTACATGAGCATACAAAAATGATATAACTTGGGCTTCCCTGGTGGCGCAGTGGTTGGGAATCCACCTGCCAATGCAGGGGACACGGGTTCGAGCCCTGGTCTGGGAAGATCCCACATGCCGCGGAGCAGCTGGGCCCGTGAGCCACAATTACTGAGCCTGCGCGTCTGGAGCCTGTGCACCGCAATAAGAGAGGCCGCGATAGCGAGAGGCCCGCGCACCGCGATGAAGAGTGGCCCCCGCTCGCCGCAACTAGAGAAAGCCCTCGCACAGAAACGAAGACCCAACACAGCCATAAATAAATAATAATTAAAAAAAAAAAAAAAAATGATATAACTTTTATGTCCCTTGAAATTCCTCATTACACATTTTACCCCTCCTTGAGGATTTTCAGTAGTGAATGCTTCACAGTCAGAGATGTTCTAGGAAAACAACGGGGAACTGACAAATGAAATGCAAGAAGACAGAGCCAAGAGGGAAGGGGGAGGGGGACAGCTGTCTTGGAGTATCCCAGCCTCTATTCTGGGCATGTTACAAACCTTTTCTTACTTATTCTCATAGCAACTTTCTGGGTTAATTATGATGATCCTCACTTTTAAAGTGGGAAAGCCAGGGTTCAGATAGGGTAGTAAGTTTGTACAAGGCCACACAGCTAGTGAGGTGCAGGTTTGGGTCTGACTCAGCTTTGACCCACCACAAAGCCTGTACACTTCCCAAATCAATCAAGTGGCCTAGGGCGAGGGCAGCTCCGAGCCTGACCTGGATCTCTGGAGTGACAGATGTTTGGTCCTCTCTTCTGGGTCTGAGTATCCACGGCCCCTGGTGCTGCCTGACCTAGCCACAGTCCTTGCTGAATGGGTGAAACAGCCACTACTTTGCTGACCGTAAACTGAGCAACAGGCAAAGGAAATGCCAAGAAGCCCCAGAGCAGGCGGCAGTGCTCAGCCAGTCTCTGCCAGATTCACGAAGGACGGGATACTGGCTTTTCTGAAACTCCCAAATTCCTGGCTGTCCTCGCTCCTTGGAGCTGCTGTCCCTTCCAGCTAGCATCTTTCCCACTCTCTCCTCTAAACATCCTCACAATGGCTTCTTCTTTTCTTATGTAAACCTGCCCCAGCAGAGGACTTCATAGATGAATTCCCTCTGACTCTGACAAGGCCTAGTATGTACCCACCCCCAGAGATATGTATAGTTTCCAAGAGCCAAAAAGTCTTATAAGTAAGGAATGAATTTATAACTGTGAAGTCTTTGGAGGAGATAGGTTAGGTAATCTGAGAGAAAGTACGAGAACAGAGGGACAGAAGGAATGTCTTCTCAGTGGAGTCCCTGAAATTACATTTGGTGGACAGTTGCCAAAAGTAAAATTAGTCCTTTAAAAGTCTCCATCCAGAAAAGGGAACCCTCGTACACTGTTGGTGAGAATGTAAATTGGTGCAGCCACTGTAGAGAACATTATGGAGGTTTCTCAAAAAACAAAAAATAGAACTACCATATGACACAGCAATTCCACTCCTGGGTATATATCTGAAAGAAATGAAAACACTAACTCGAAAAGACAAGTGTACCCCAATGTTCATAACAGCATTATTTACAATTGCCAAGATATGGAAGCAACCTAAGTGTCCATCAACAGATGAATGGATAAAGAGGATGTGGTCTATAACTATATACACACCTATATATACATACATATATGTACAATGGAATACTACTACTCAGCCATAAAAAAAATGAAATTTTGCCATTTGAAGCAACATGGATGGACTTTGAGGGCATTATGCTAAGTGAAATAAGTCAGAGTAAGACAAATACTGTATGGTATCACTTCTATGTGGAATATAAAAAATACAAAAACCTAGTGAATATAATTTTTAAAAAAGCAGACTTCCAGATATAGAGAACAAACTAGTGGTTACCAGTGGGGAGAGGGAGGGGGGAGGGGCAATATAGGGATGAGGGATTAAGAGGTACAAACTATCAGGTATAAAATAAGCTACAAGGATACACTATAAAACTCTTAGAGGAAAACATAGGCAGAACACTCTTTGACATAAATCTCAGCAATATCTTTTTTGATCTCCCTCCTAGAGTAATGAGAATAAAAACAGAAATAAACAAACGGGACCTAATTAAACTTAAAAGCTTTTGCACAGCAAAGGAAACCATAAACAAGACAAAAAGACAACCCTCAGAATGGGAGAAAATATTTGCAAATGAATCAATGGACACGAATGATTAATCTCCAAAATATACAAACAGCTCATACAGCTCAATATCAGAAAAACAAACAACCCAATCCAAAAATGGGCAGAAGACCTAAACAGACATTTCTCCAAAGAAGACATACAGATGGCCAAGAAGCACATGAAAAGATGCTCAACATCTTATTAGAGAAATGCAAATCAAAACTACAGTGAGGTATCACCTCACACCAGTCAGAATGGCCATCACCAAAAAAATCTACAAACAATAAATGCTGGAGAGAGTGTGGAGAAAAGGGAACCCTCTTGCACTGTTGGTGGGAATGTAAATTGATATAGCCACTATGGAGAACAGTATGGAGGTTCCTTAAAAAACTAAAAATAGAATTACCATATGACCCAGCAATCTCATTACTGGGCATATACCCAGAGGAAACCATAATTCAAAAATACCCATGCACCCCAATGTTCATTGCAGCACTATTTACAATAGTCAGGTCATGGAAGCAACCTAAATGCCCATCGACAGACGAATGGATAAAGAAGATGTGGTACATATATACAATGGAATATTACTCAGCCATAAAAAGGAACAAAACTGGGTCATTTGTAGAGACGTGGATGGACATAGAGACTGTCACACAGAGTGAAGTAAGTTGGAAAGAGAAAAACAAATATATATGAACACATATATGTGGAATCTAGAAAAATGGTACAGATGAACCTGTTTGCAAGGCAGAAATAGAGACACAGACATAGAGAACAAACATATGGACACAAAGTGGGGAAAGAGGTGTGGGATGAATTGGGAGATTGGGATTGACATATATACACTAATATGTATAAAATACATAACTAATGAGAACCTGCTGTACAGCACAGAGAACTCCACTTCTCTGTACAGTAGAAACTAACACAACATTGTAAAACAACTATTCCCCAATAAGTAAGTAAGTAAATAAATAAATAAATAAATAAGCTACAAGGATATATTGTACAACATGGGGAATATAGGCAATATTTTACAATAACTATAAATGGAGTATAACCTTTAAAATTGTGAATCACTAGAGTGTACACCTGTAACTTATATAATATTGTACAGCAACTATGCTTCAATAAAAAATAAATTAATTTTTTTTAAGTCTCCGTCCAGATGAGAATCCCGGGGTTGATTCTGTAATCACTGGACCAGTTTCCTGTAGCCTTTCAAATTCCCAGCAGGGTTTGCAGAGAGCCATTGTTTTCCCCTTTGTTTCTTTGTTTTTTGGGGGGTTTTTTGGTTTGTTTATTTATTTATTTATTTTAACATCTTACTGGGGTATAATTGCTTTACAATGGTGTGTTAGTTTCTGCTTTATAACAAAATGAGTCAGCTATACATATACATATACCCCCGTATCTCCTCCCTCTTGCGTCTCCCTCCACCGTCCCTATCCCACCCCACCCCCCCGTTTCTGATATTCACCTCTTTGTAGAGGTACCTCTTCTTTAGCTGCCCATCTGGCTGTTAAGTTGTCCCCAAATGTATCATGATACCAGGATAAAAGGGGATGCCCGATGAGCTGATGCAGGCCTGTAACTGTTGTGTCTCAGACAGGCCCAGCGTCCAGTCAGGATGGGGCCCTCAGGGCAAGACAGAGGCCAAACTCAGTCCATGTGCTCAAGGAGCTTTCAGTCTGGTGGGATGTGTGGTGACTTTCAAATATGTCCACATATTTTTGCTACCTGCTGCCATAACAAAAACCTAAAATGTGGGAATGGCTTTGGCACTGGACCTGCTGAGTGAATGAACAGGTGGATGGACGGATGGATGGATGGATGGATGAAAATAGATAAAAAAGAACACAACATGTTCTAGGAACTGAACTTACTTTGGAATTACTAGAGCTGGGGGTCCATTTTGATTGAAGGTGCAGGAATTTTCCTCATTCAAAAACTATTTATTGCCGGGACTTCCCTGGTGGCACAGTGGTTAAGATTCCGCCTGCCAATGCAGGGGACAAGGGTTTGAGCCCTGGTCCAGGAAGATCCCACATGCTGCAGAGCAACTAAGCCCGTGCGCCACAACTACTGAGCCTGCGCTCTAGAGCCCATGAGCCACAACTACTGAAGCCTGCGTGCCTAGAGCCCGTGCTCCACAACAAGAGAAGCCACTGCAATGAGAAGCTGGTGCACCGCAACAAAGAGTATCCCCCGCTGGCCTCAACTAGAGAAAGCCCACACGCAGCAACGAAGACCCAACACAGCCAAAAATAAAAATAAATAAATAAATTTATTTTAAAATAAAACCAACTATTTATTGCCTATTTTGTTCCTGATACTATGCTGCTACCTAAGACTGCAGTGATGGGCCCAACAAACACAGTCCATGAAGCCGGGAAGGTGAGTTGATGCAACCCGGATACACAGGCCCCTCTTTCTTCCTCCTTAACCCTCCGGGTTTCTCAGGGTCTCCACCTCAGCTCCTTCTCTTCCTCTCTCTCTGCATCCACCCCCCCCCCCAGCTCTTAATCTGTATTTCCCGCCCAGACCCGCCTGAGCCCCAGCTCCACTTGGGGCAGGATAAACTGGTCCACAGAGAGAAGCCTTGAAGACCTCAGCTGGGTGACTACCAGGCTTTTGTTATGCTCACTGGGGGATGCAGGCTGAGAGCCAAGGATGAACACCTCAGTTAATGGGAGAGTTTAGAGGGCTCATGGGGAAAAAAGAAAGAGGAGGCAGGAATGAAGAAATATTTATGTTTCTGCTACCTGGTGGGCAATGTCATTACTATACCCTAATTCCCCCTGAAATCTTTGGCATATTATCTATTAATCTATATATAATATCTGTTTTTCATGACTACAACATGTATTAGGTTAACTGATATATTAATAATACATTAACATATCTACTTATCATTAATAAATATTTATTGAGCACCTCCTATGTGACAGGCAGTTAGTTAATGCACTGTGGAGTGGGCTCTGTTTGGGGGTGAGGGTGGCAGAGTGTGTAATAAGTTACTGAGTGCAGCATCAAGATGGGTGTGGGGCAATGGTCAAGGCCTTCCGTAGGGATACCCCCCATCTGAGTTATACACCCATTCCACAGATATTTATGGAGCACCTCATGTGCCAGAGGGCTGCAGAGTTGGACAAAGTAGGCAGAAAGTCCTGTCCTCCTGGAGCTTGGCTTCTCAGGACATGTCTGTCTACTGCCCATCTCAAACGCAACCTGAACAATGTTGAACTCATATTCTTACATTCAGCAAACTTCCTTCTTTTGTATTTTTCCTCTCAGTTTATGGTGCCTGTGTTCCACGTCTTAGCAAAGAGCACTCTTATGCACGTAGTTACTTAAAACAGAAACATGGTGTCCTCCCTCACGTTTCTCTGTTACGAATTCATTATTGACTAAGCCCACCCTGTGCTGCCATAGACGCACCTATCAGACTGACAGTCGTTGTTGCCTGACATGCTCGCGCTCTCCATTATGAGCTCTATATCACAGCACCTGGCACATAGGAGAAGCTCAGCAAACGTTTACCCAACAGAGGAGGGAAGCAATTGTAGTAAAGTCAGCATAGATAGAATTGACTCCCCCAGACCTTGGGAAATATACCATGATTATCGTCCTCCTCTCCTCTCCTCTCCCTCCGGCCTTTCCTAAGGCACTGGCTCTGCTCAGGTAATGACAGCTTTTGACATCTATTTCAGCTGCCATTTGGCCGCATCAAATCACATCACCCTTGCTGCTCCAAAATCATCACATCCTGGCCTCTCAAAATCCAGTGTGAATTCCTGCCTAGGCCATGCTCACCCTCACTCTGGGGACCTGGCCTGCAGTTTCCATTCGGCCCACGCTGCTCAGCGTATCTGCGTTTTTCAAGCAGCCTCCGCCGTGACTGCTCACCCCTCCCTCCACCAGGTGTATAGGACACTGTCATTCGAGCACCTGCTCCTCTCAACCTAGCAGTGGGGAACCAGCCTACTCAGATATGTCTCATTCATTCATTCATTTTATACCTTGCCTTGCTCTGCAACTAAAAAAGATGTAAGAAAATAGCAAGCATCGACAGGACCACCACATCCAGTTGTGCAGGATGTTCACTGCCTAAAAGCACCCACTGAGGCGGAAATCGGGGACTGAAATCCAGTCCATTATATGCTCGCCAAGCCATGCAGCCCAGCACAGGCTACACCTGCCCAGAGAAAGCTTCTTTTTCTAGTGTGCACAAAGTCTTCCATGTGCCACAATAAGAATTAAAAGTAGAATGAAAGACAAAAGAGTGAAACAAGGCTGAGGACAAAGGGCAGCCAGGTCATTAAGATGTGAAAGCCCCCAGGGGCAGACATGTTCAAATCCTTGCCCAAGTGTGTCCCCCAGGCAAAAGAGAGCCATAAATATGTCCAAGACATATCCAGGGGCTAAAACAAAGAGAAAGGGTAACCACTGTCACTCCACGGGGAAAGATAAAAAGGATTTTCAAGAACACATGTCACACTGCCTTGTGCTCTGGCTACCATGGCCTCATTTCTAGATATGCTCTAACTGGAGAGTCTAATCAGGTGAAACAAATGCTTAAGAAGGGAAAGACAGCACCCTCACCTTCCCCCAAGTTGAAGAGTCAGCATCACTAGCTCACGTGAATATACTTACACTGGCAAATGCTTGTTCCTGGGCACTGGCCCCGCCGTACCAGCATACCATCCAGGTAAGCCTGGGACTATGGTGTTTTCTTGGATATTTCCCTTTGCACATTCCTGTTTCTGACTCTGATGTGAATTCTGTGGGTGGAGAGAATAGGAAATGCATTCTGTAAGGCTACAAGACTCTCAAATCTAAAAAATAAAGATCAGTGGCGGACTTCCCTGGTGGCACAGTGGTTAAGAATCCACCTGCCAATGCAGGGGACATGGGTTCGAGCCCTGGTCCGGGAAGATCCCACATGCCGCGGAGCAACTAAGCCCGTGCACCACAGCTACTGAGCCTGCGCTCTAGAGCCCGCGAGCCACAACTACTGAGCCCACGTGCCACAACTACTGAAGCCCACACACCTAGAGCCCATGCTCCGCAACAAGAGAAGCAACCGCAGTGAGAAGCTCGCACACCGCAATGAAGAGTAGCTCCCGCTCACGGCAGCTAGAGAAAGCCTGCACGCAGCAAAGAAGATCCAACGCAGCCAAAAATAAATAAATAAATAAAAAGATCAGTGGCAATCCCTAGCCCTTCCATGCCTGATCCTACTTACTGGCTTCCCTACATTTGGCAAAACAATTAAAAAGGGCTTTGGCTTTAAGATCTAAGAGTCAATACTGCATCGTGCATCTCACCCTAGCTGACCCACATTTTACTGACACACTGGTAACTCAGAACTACTGAAGGATTTAACTCACCAATGGGACCAAGAAAGAACTGCAACCTCTGCTTACGGGCCCAAGAGTCTCAGATTAAGAATTTTATAAACATTTTGCTTTGCTTAGTATGTGTAATGCCTGGGAAGACTCTTACAGTAAACCAAATGATAGTTCACCTCAAGGCCACATCATATAAGGCCCATTCGCACAAGATTATATTAACAAATGTGATCCACAAAATGGCAAAATCTAACATTAATTCAGCAAGTGTTTCAGGAAGGTGACATAGCCATTCACCTGCCACCCCACTGGGGGATGTGTCTGGCTTCGTGGGTGGGAGCTGGGGATTAGGGAGGGTCACATAGGCCACCTTGCTGAAGCCTGTCCCAGGATCTCTGTCTTGTAACTTCTGGGGGCCTGCAGGCCACCCAGCAGCTCCCACCCGTGTGCTGGCCACCTGCCAGCCCTCAAAACCCCAGAGCCACCTCTAGCTTCAGAAGAGCCTTTTCATTTCTTTCAGGTACTCTCGCAACATCTCTGAGTTTAACTTATAAAATGAGAATAATACTCCCTACCCCATACAATTCTTTTGAGGTTTGTTTTGAGATAATATATGCCAAGCACTTAAAGTACCTGGCACATTAACAGATCCTCAACAAACTATAATCATCATCAATCTTAGGAGAAACAAAGGGATAGAATCTAGGGGTTACTAGTCTATCTCCTCTCCTTGGTGTTCCTTCTCTGGGTTAACTAGCATCGCAGAAGCTAAAGCAGAAAGCGGACCTCTTCTTGCATGCCATACGCTGCACCTGGGTTAAGTTCTATGTGCTGAACACTTGCAATGAAGACTGCTTTGTATTCACATCACTGTGGGACTAGAGGCTGAACACAGCCTGGAGAAAGGTGTCCGGCTCTTGACCTCGATAAGCTGGTGAGTCTCCTGGAATAGTATACCTTCATCAATAATAAAAGGCTCTTTATACAGATAGGGCATAAAACACATAGCCTTTTTTTTTTAAATCTGCTTCAAAGGACAAGCAGCAACCTTTAGCAAGGTGCAATTTGACAGCAACACAAACAAAAACATTAAAGAAAGAATAATCGTCAGGCTCCTGTCCAAACCCTCATTGCTGTGTCACATAGCAGGGAGAGAAACCCAAGCTGTCAGGCTTACGTAGGAGAGGAGAAACAATTCAAGTACCTTGTGCAAAAGGAAACGGAGAATACTGCAGATCAAATGTTCAGGGGGTGATTGTTTACTACCTCTGAAAACTGAGTTAGAAAAGCTTCATTAAGACCTTGGAGTCAGAATGGGCACTCATTTTGTAAGCCTAAACAAAAGCGAAGATTGGAGGAGAAGCCATCCCCCTCGGTGGCTCTTGAGCCCCAGTCCCAAACCAAACCCAAACGTAAACTGTTATTATCACTGGCGAGATAATCCCTGAGTGATTTTGGTCCCCATACTCTGCCCATAATTAGTTTCATAAGAATCAGGGCTCCAGCCAGGGGGAAACATGATAGGCTGAGCATGAGAAAGGCAGACTACCTCCGAGGAGGCTTGGTACAAACCCTGCTGCAACAGTCAGGATTTTCTTTCCATTGCAAGTGGCAGAAACCCACTTCAAAGGAGCATAGGCAGAATAGGAGATTTTTTGGCTCCTGTGAAGAGATGGATTCAAGGGCTCAAACTTTGTCTGTAAGGTTCCCTTTACCTTTACATCTCTCAGCTGTGTTTCTCTTTGCACACTGGCTTTATTTTCTCCAGATGATGATCCTTCCTATGCCCCTGTATGCTGGTGGAGATGGCTGAATAGAGCTCCAGAATTATCATTAGGGCTTATTAGCCAAGAGGAGGGCAGAGCCACTCTCCTCTGGCTTCCATATCAATGCCTGAAGCAGATTCTGATTGGCTGTGCTTGTCAAGTGCCCACCCCTGTGCCAATCCCTGGTGTCAAGGGTGAGAGGTCTATTCTCACTGGCCAGGCTGAGGACAGGTACCTCCCTGCGTTGGGGGAGGTGAGGGCAGCCCCACCTGAATCACATATAATGGAGGAAAGAGTGGTTTTATTTTTAGGAGAAGTGGGAGGATAAGTTGGGCAGGCAAAAACAACACAAGTCCTCTACTTCTGATCAATAGGAGAACTCCATTTTGGGGACCGGGGTGCAAATTGATACAACTAGATCCTCTCTCTGCTAGAATAAATTCTAGATATTTGGAAAGAGGGCAAATCGATTGGCCTTAAATTGGAATCCAGGTTTCCATGATGAGGACTGAACCCTCTCCTACCCACACCACCTTGGAAGCCCAGGGACCCAGAGTGACTGCAATGTTGGGAGGATGGGCTTCCATGCCACTCAGGGATGGCTTGCTGGTAACCCGGGCATGTCTCTTCCTTACCTCACTAAAAGGCCAAAATAACGTAACGGGCCCAGACAGCCTGATTTCCTGACAGGCCCCTCCTCTGCTTTGCTTTACCTTTAGCTTGTAGTGCCCACAGAAGTGCATTCCCAGCTCCTGACACCGCCATAGGCTCACTCTCCCACTCGTGGGTCAAGCAATGTGTTTACTATACAAGTCATACCCTCCTTCCACTCCCTAGCATGGCCCCAGGCACCAAGGATGTACTTAATAAATGTTTATTGAGGCCCCTTCCCAGAAGGTGAAAGTAAATACTTTTGAAAAATGACCTGGTCTCCCTACTGGTAGTTTATCCTTCAGCTGATGAGAGCTCCTTATAAGACCCGGATGGCGTATTCCAGAAGACACTCGTACAAGTAAAAAGAGACAAATACCCACAGCCCACACACACCTGTTTCCCCCTGAGTAAGAAGCTATTAAGTACTGACAACTCCTTTCCAACAAAAAAGCATCCCAAACCCAAAGGGAAGACAGCTCATTTATTTGCTGAACAAGACAGGAGGCAGCCCAGCCTCAGAAGATTCTGGCCCTGCAGCATTAGGGAGTAAGCCCAGAGTTTTGGCAGGTATCTCTGACTGCCTCTTGCCTTGATGCCATAATAGAAAATGATCAGTAAGGCTATTTCCTACTGTGTCCTAAAGGTCCACCATGGGCAGTCCTGGATGGGGCCAGAAAAATATTTATATTGCACTGTTATGGGCTGAATCTACCCAAAATTGATATGTTGACGTCCTAAACCCTCATACCTCAGAATGTATGTATTTGGAGACAGGGTCTTTAAAGAAGTAATTAAGTTAAAATGAGGTCATTGAGAGTGGGCCTGAATCCAATATGACTGGTGTCCTTATAATAAGAGGAGATTAGGACACAGACAACACAAGAGGGAAGATAAGGTGAAGATACAGAGAGAAGGTGGCCATCTATAAACCAAGGAGAGAGGCCTCAGAAGAAATCAGTGCTTAATCCGACACCTAATCTCAGACTTCTGGCCTCCAGAATTATGAGAAAATAAATTTGTTGTTTAAACTACCCAGTCCATGGTATCTTGTTTTGGCGGCCCTAGCAAACTAATACATATGCTTTACAATTTACAAAGCTTTTTTCTCATACCTGAGCTCACTTAATTTTCACAACAATCCAGTTGACTGGAGAGTATTATCCTCATTTTATTGATGAAATACTGAGCCTAAGAAGCTATTAGCCTAAAGTCATACTGCTCATGAGTGGCAGAGCCTTGGCTTAAATCCAGAGTTTCTGACTCCAGACCCCATGTTCTTTCCAACAGACTTGCTTTCTATTTTCAAAGTGCTTGGAGCCATTGTTGTCATATGTTTTTCTGCCCATCAGCCATTTAGAGACGGGTTACAATCAGTCCCCCTTAATCTGGAGAGTGGCTGAGTGATTCACTCCGGTTTACACAATAAGTTGGTGGCAGGAATGGTATTAAAGCAGCTCCTGAAATTCTGGGTCATTGTTAAGTAATGATTTCTTATTTCTCCTGCCCACTCAGCCAAATCCAAAGAGTCAAGAGCTTTGGGGCAGGGTGGCTTTGTTCCCGGATCAGAGCGGTAACTGTCTGCACCTCTAACGCCTACTTCAGGTGAGCCTGCTGTAGGCAATCCTGGAATTCAGAGGCTGAGCACCTGAGGGCTCCCCATTGTTTACAGGCCTCAGTGCAAGGGCGGGATTGATTTGGCCCTTAAGGACCTGCTTTCATCAGTCACCACCTACTGGGAGGAGAATTGAACGGGGCTCATCTGGGGTTTGCTTTCAACTTAAAATAGTCATGTCTTTTCCTGAGAATATTGATTGAAAAGTTGATATCAAAATAAGCAAAGAAGCCAGACTAGCAAATTCCAGTGGTTTGAGTTCTTTTTCCTTTTAGGGGGTGGGGTAGAAGTGCATGATAGGCACAAATAGCAGGAAACGATATCAGAATACATAAAAGAAAGAGAAAATTGTACCCACAACCCTATCACCCCAATTTTTTCTTTTGGTGTTCCTTTCTATCTTTGTCCATATGCGCATATAATTTTTACAGTTACACTCATGGCAAAGATGAGATTTTATATTTTCATTTAACATCATAATATAAGCATTTTCCCAAGTCACCACATAATCTTCACGATTATATTTTTTAATGGCGCATAGTATCACTTGAAGTGATGGAACCCTCATTTGCACGATCATTCTTTCCTTAGTCATTAGGCTGTTTGCAATTTTTCACTTCAAATGATGCATTCCTTTGGAGACTGCAGAAAAGCAGCAGATTCTTGATTTAACTGGGAGTCTTCTGGTACCAAACAGTGGCTCCATTTACAGGTGGGTATCCAGGAGTCGCCCCAAGGCCACGGTGATGATGCAGCGGTCAACACGGAGGAAAGCCTGGGTGGGGAGGGAGGGCTGGGAGCCAGCGAGCTAGAGCCAGGCTTGATCATGCATTTTCCCACCCAGACTTGCCTGCCTCTCAGGGACCCCTGGCAGCTACTCAGCTAGCACTGAGTAGGAAGCAGCCTGTGAACACAGCGGGTAAATGACAGAGGGTCCCATTTCAGCTACTGCAAGAAGCAAAACCAACACGCTACCTGGGGAGGTTCTGTGCCTTCAGCTCTTCCCAGGCCGCTGAGCATTGGGTCTCCTGAGAATAAACACTCAGGACACTAGGGGGACCTAACCGCTAATCCCAGGAGCCTATGCAGAAGAGAAATGATGTATTTTGCTCATTTCATCAAGTTGCATTCTGTCTGACCCTGATCCTGGCATATTTTCCGCTCCCCTGCAACTCCTGCCTGAGAGGACAGAAGTCCCAGCACAAATGCAGCCTGGGCACAGCACCTTTGGTCCTGCCCCGGCCAGAAATTCCTTCCGGCTCTTGGCACTCCTCCTCTCAGAGCTTCTTACCTGACCCCTTTGGGAAAAGCCCCCAGTCGATGAGAATTTCTGACAGCTTTGGGAAATGGAAACAAGCAGGAAGGCAGAGGACGTTCCCATTGCATTTAAAGTCAGCTCCATTTGGAGGCAATTCACTCAAAACGCAAGCATATGGGCTTCCCTGGTGGCGCAATGGTTGAGAATCTGCCTGCCAATGCAGGGGACATGGGTTCGAGCCCTGGTCTGGGAAGATCCCACATGCCGCGGAGCAACTAGGCCCGTGAGCCACAACTACTGAGCCTGCACGTCTGGAGCCTGTGCTCCGCAACAAGAGAGGCCGCGATAGTGAGAGGCCCACGCACCGCGATGAAGAGTGGCTCCCGCTTGCCACAACTAGAGAAAGCCCTCGCACAGAAACGAAGACCAACACAGGCATAAATAAATAAAATAAATTAAAACAAAAAACAAAAAACGCAAGCGTACTCATGCAGTCACTGCAGGCCAAGTTAATTTATTGCCTCCTGGTTACAGCAGTGGTCCCGTCCCCTTAGGAAGAGTTGAGTTTTGGAGTCCAGTGGCCAGGCAGAATCCTGTGGAATCTTCTCCATCATCCTCTTCATGGCCCATCTCAACGTCACTCAGGACTTGCCTGGACTAGTAATAGAAGAAGCCAACAATGACAGAGTATTTACTGCTAGGTACTGTGCAAAATGCTTTACGTAAATATCTCAAATAATCCTCACAACTCTGTGAAGAAAGGAGTATTATTACCCCCATTCTATGGATGAGAAATTCTATAGATGAGAAAAGGCTCAGAAAGGTCAAGTAACTAACCCCAAGTCACAGAGTAGGTAAGTGGTACTAGCTAAGACTCAGATTCAGGCAGTCTGACTTGAGTGCACAAGCTCCCTGCTAGGGACACCTCCTCCTGCCAGCCTAGCTGCACCACAGTAATAATAAAAATAACTGAACCCTTAGTGAGTGCCGGGCACTTTGCTAAGGCATTTGCTTGCATTCCTTTAACTCTTGAATGAGGAAACAGAGAATCAGAGAGGTCAGTTCACTTCCCCAAAGTCACATTTAGTAAGTGAATATGACAGGGACTATTTTCCTCTAAAATCCAATTTCTCCTTCTTGTAGAATAATAGACTCCCATTATTAGCTGAACATGTGGCCTCCTAGAATCAAAACTATTATTTGCCAGATTTTGTTGAAGCTAGGTGTGTCCCTGTGACTAAACCGTGGGTAACAAGATGTAAGCAAAAGTGGTAAGTGCAACTTCCTGGAAATGTCAGCCTTCTCTCCTTTCCTCCTTCCTGCTGGTGGAATGCTGACCTGAGAGCTGGAGCTGGAGGGGTGCCAGCTTGAGCTGTGACATGACCAAGGCCACAAAGAGCAGAGCCACAAGGTAGAAGGAACCTCGGTCCCTGTGGACTCCATGGAACCAAATCAACTCGGCCATCTTGAGGTAACCACCCCTTGACTTTTACATGAAAGAGAAACACCCAACTTGGTTAATCCATTATTTTGGGTTCCCTGTCATTTACAGTCAAACCAAGTCCTAATTAACATAGTGGTGGAGCTGGAACTTAAACCAGTTTGACTCCAAATGCCAAAATTAAACAGTTTGACATGCTGTTTCTACTGTACAACTCTATACCCACATTGGTTCATCTTATTACGATCAGTCTTCCACTCCCTTCATTTGGAGAATCATTCAATAAATATTTACCAAGTGCCAGGCTCTGAGCTAGAGAATAAACCAAGAATATAAATATGGATGATTTGGTCAGTGCCCTCGAGGAGTTGGCAGTCCATCTTGGAAGACAGATGGCTAGGTAAATAAATAAAATACAGTGCAACGAGTCCTGTAATACACACATGAGCCAAATGCTGTGGGAGCACAAAGAGAGGAATGACTCACTGTCTGAGGGTCAGGGAAGATTTCACCGAAGTACAGCACATGAGCTGCACATGCTAAGTGGCTGCAAGAAAGTGTGAAGTGTCCTTGGTTTTCATACACCAGTACATGTAAACCACTGGCCTCCAATGACCAACCATCTTTTGTCTAGAAATGCAGCCCATTCTCCTTTCTCTGGAATTTTAGACTCCAATTCTTCAGCAGCGGAGACCCTTGTAGCCCCTTGGGAATTCAGACTGTTTTTGTTTGCTGGACCTGCAGCCATGAAGAAAAATGTATGTGGGAATCCTAAGGCCAACCCCCCTCACAACAAGGAAGAAAATGGAAGCAGGAAAAGGAAGGCCCTCAGGAGCAGGGCTGGATAAATAAAGATTCTTCAGCATAGCTGTGAAAGCCAGAATGAGTTCTGTCCGTAATTACTCTGTGCTCAGAAATGGTGTTTCCAGTGTGACCTTTCTACCTGCAATTCTAACGGTGGAGCTGCTGTCAGTGTTAATAAAGCCCACACCCAGCTCTCCCTGACTGGAGCCAATTAGAATTACCCGGAGAGGGCAGCCAGGGCAGCCTCGCCGCTAATGAGGGCAGCTGATGTGTTGGCATTGGCTCATTCACCCAGTGATGAGGGGATGGGAAGGCTCATCCAGCCAAGCGGTCCCCTCTTCCCCCCTCCCACTGCCTCCCGTAACTCTGCTCAACTATTTCTTGAGCATCAGCTTTAAATCAAGGCAATGAGCTCTATTGGGGGAAAGAATATGTCCTGGATAATGAGGCTAAGCAACACTTTTCCTCACTCAGCCTATATTTATTAAGCAAACTAGAGCAGTCCCCCCTTATCCGAGGGGATATGTTCCAAGACCCCCAGTGGATGACTGAAACTGCAGGTAGTACCAAACCCTACATATACTATACTTTATTTCCTATACATGCATACCTATGAAAAAGCTTAATTTATGAATTAGCATAGTAAGAGATTAACAATAACTAATAATAAAATAGAACAATTATAATGATATATTAGAATAAAAGTTATATGAACGTGGTCTCTCCCTCCCTCTCTTTCTCTCACTCAGAATATCTTATGATACAATTTAATGCCTCTTCCACTTTAACTAAGCACTTATCACACACTGTGGCATTAACTTTTTTTTTTTAACTTTTTATTTTATATTGGGGTATAGCCGATTAACAATGTTGTGATAGTTTCAGGTGCACAGAAAAGCAGCTCAGCCATACATATACATGTATCCATTCTCCCCCAAACTCCCCTCCCATCCAGGCTGTGTGGCATTAACTTTTGCAGTCTGAGGTTGGACAGCAAAACTAGCACGAATTTCTTTTCCTTCTTCACAATTTCACGGATAGAAGATTCATTCTTACCGTAGATCTCAGCAACCTCAGCATACGATTTTCTTCTTTCCTAAGTGGAGAACTTTCACCTTTTCACTTAAAGCGCTTTGCAACTGCTCTTTGGCATAACCGAACTGCCGGCATCACAACTCTTGCCCTTTGGGGCCATGATTAGGTAAAATAAGGGTGACTTGAACACAAGCACTGCGATACTACAACAGTCATGCTGATAACCGAGATGGCTACTAAGTGACTAATGGGCGGGGTATCCTGGACGAAGGGAAGGGACGATACGCGTCTCCTCCTCACAGGAGGAGGCGGGATGAAGCAGGATACGCGAGATTTCATCACATTACTCAGAACGGCACGCAATTTAAAACTTACGAATTGTTTATTTCTGGAATTTTCCCTTTAATATTTTGAGACACGGCTGACTGCGGGGTAACTGAAACTGCAGAAAGCAAAAGGATAAGGTGGGGACTACTGTACTGTGTGCCAGGAGAGGTGCCAGGGACAATATGTAATAACAACTAAGATACAGAGGCAAATTTACCATGAAGTTAAAGAAGCTTAAGCGTTAGGTCCTCCCATTAGCACAAGTCCAGAAAGGGATGCTAGCAAAGTTATTCACATTTTGGTAAACTTTGCAAGAGTGAGCTATTTTAACCACACTTAGTTAAGAATGCTGTCCCTTTCCACTCAGACTCTGTCACATCTCCCTTAGTGTAGGATGACACTGAAGTGGCATTCATGGGATCTGGCTAAGGGCAAGTTAAGTTGGGGATACAACTGGGTTTGCATTTTGTGGGGTGGTTTGCAGTCACCTTTTAAATAAGTTTTTGCTAGCCATCTCAGTGTGGAAATGGCTTCCAGGGATCCTCCTATTGCCCATGGTACCTTCTCATCATGCATGTGGCACTAAGGAGCAGGGCCAAAGTTCATATCAGATTTGAATGTGTCCTACGGAAACTGGCACTGGAAGTATGTGGGTGGGGAAAGAAACAAGATTTGAATTGCATAGAGCCAAAAGCTGGTCTATGGGAAAGTCTTCCAATTGTCAGATGTGTAAAATTCTAAATGCAGGATTCAGTTCTCACAGATACCTAGTCATATATAGTAGGAATATTCAGTAATACAGTTATGCAATTCTATGCTATACTTTTTTTTCTTTTTTGATGACAATTATGCCAAATAGGACTTATCAAAATATGTTTGTAGGGTATAAACTGTAGCAGTCCTACAAACAGCAAGTATGTCTGGTTTTATACATGTTTTATGCATCCCAATCATCAATAATAAATCTAATTTTTATTATGCTGGAGGAAAGACTTTTACTTCTCTTTCCTTTCTCTATATAGCAAATATTACAAAACTGTTGTTATATAAAGAGGTGATAAAAGAGTATTCAGACAAAAAATGCAGCAGAAGAAAGTATTACAGCAGAGTGCTAGGCAGTTAATTAATAAAAACATTGTATTATTTTTCTGTATCTTGTGATATTTGTGAAAATTTTCAGCTTTAAAAGTCTTACAATTTATTGTCATTTCTTTTCTCAATCCACTTTCACACCTAATTTTGTTTTTGTAATTTTGTATTTTTCTTAAAGAGGGCTCTTCAAATTATCTAAGTTTCAGGCCCCACCTACACCCCTGGAGCATACGGTCATGGTTTACTCCTTGTCATGGTCTCATGGGAAAACTCAATTGCCTCCCCCTGCTCATCATATATGTGATCACTGAATACCAGGTTCTGAGCTAGGGATGGGCACACAGTAGTAGATGAAGCAGATCTTGCACCTTCCTAGGTGTGGAGAGGGAGACACCGATATCAAATAAACTAAATCATACAGTATGCTGCAGGAGAGAATAAGGGGGCAAAACTTCTCATAGGAAATATTTTAGCTGAGACCGAAAGGGTAAGAGTTGGTCAGAAGAAGAATAAAAAAAGAACACGCCAAGCAGAAAGAACAGCATGAGTAATTAAAGGCCCTGGGGTGGTAAGGGCTTGGTGCATGACAGGTATTCAGTAAGTATCAAATTAATTTTTAAAATAAACATTACAATTTGTGCAGGGCCAGGGTGCTATGGGAACATGAAGGAGAGGCACTGAACCCTTGCCAAGGGCAGCAGCAATGAAGGAATGAGGAATAAGCAAAAGTTAGTCAGGTTAGAATTGACTTCCTGACTTTCAGGAGAAGGAGCAGCATGTGCAAAGGCCCTAGGATTAGAGAGATATCAGAAAGCAGTTCTGTATGGCTAGACCATAGTGAGCTGGATTTAAGGAGGAAAGTTTGGCTGAGGGAAGGTGGAGAGGTAGAACTGGCAAGAAATGAGGCCAGACATGTAAACCAGAGCCAGACCATGAAAAAGCCTCATAAGCCATGGTAAGATGTTTGGACCTTATGTTGGTGAGGTGGTTTTAGGAAAGGAAATGACATGCTCAGATCAGCACGTGAGAAAGATTTGGTTGCCAGGTGGAGAGAAGACTGGATAGGGGCAGAGGCAGGAAGTCCAGGCACGAGGCTGTTAGAGAAATGCAAGAGAAGGTGGTGGCCAGAGGTAGTGGCAGTGGGGATGTGGAGAGGTAGACACATCCCTAGAGGAAGGTTGTGGTACCTGATGCAGTTAGACGGACAAGGTAAAAGAATCAATCGGGGGCTGGTGCCAGGCTGGTTCCTAGTTCCTCTTCCTTTGGGAAGCTAGCTAATCTCATGGGAGACAGGCTTCTTGTTTACAGTGGAGGGTTTCTTTCCAGTAGCAGGACTGCCTGTGTCCTGCTGGTCATCCTGTGCTGCATATCTTCTGTTCACCCCTCGGACTTTGCTCTCTGTTCTCTAACTTCTCACTGGGCTCGGCCAGTGGGAGCTGACAGAAGACTGGAGGGCAGGGGAGAAAGGTCACACTATTTATTCCTGGTGGCCTCCCTGAGAGGAGGACCCAGCCTAGTTATGCCCTTCAGTCTCTCTCGAGACAGCCTTCTCATCTCTACTCTTCCCCTTCCTGGTTTCGGTATTCACTTCCCTCCCCTTCACTTAGGACTTAAGGAGGTTACAGCTCCACTGACCAGCTGCGGAATCACCCCAACATCCCTGTGGTTCCCCCACGCCTCATCCACAACTTGGTAAGTTCTTTTAAATCAGACCACACCCCCGCAAGCCCGACAGCCAGTAAGACCAAGACCGCGCCCTCAGCCCTTTTCCTGGTGACCAACCAGCATCTTCCTGGGCCCCTTGTCCCAAGCCAAGTCCTGCTCCTGCCCGCAGCCTGGAGTTTGGCTCTGATTCCTGGCTCTGACTTCCCGAGCACTGGGCCCTGCCCCGTTCAGCCCCTGTGGTCTTCCTCCAGCGCTGGGGAGACCTGAGGAGCCAGTTATCAAGTGACCAGTGACCAAGAACCGCCCTGCCTTCCCTGAGAAGGCTGACTACACCTGCCCAATTGTTGCTCTCAGACCCACCATCCTCTAGGCTCCCTGCTGACCTGTAATCTTCTTTATGTCTGTCTGGATGTATGTGTCTATGTCTCCAGTAATTTTGCCTGTTCCCCCAACCCCCACCTGGGCGCAGGGACAGTTCCCTGTTCGCGCTTTATTCCAGCGCCCAGCCCAGTGCCTGGGACATAGTAGTTACTGGGTAGCTTTTCGTTGACCAACAGACCAACCGACTGGACTCCCGTCATCTGTTGACAGTCTTCCCCCAGATAAGACAGAGCACCATTGATTAGGCTGCAGGCTTCCCGGCTACAAATCTTTTCAGTCTTGCCTCCCGCAGAGGTGTCTATTCAGCATCGTGACTATTTCCAGCAACTCCTCAGTCATACATTTATAGTATTCTTGTGAGACACTCCCTGGGCCCAACAAATGTCTTCGTTGGCCCTAAGCACTGATAAGTCCACAGGGACTGACTTCACATGTGGTGTGACTTGTTATGTCATAACCTTTCATATTAATTAAATCTCAGGGTTTGTTACAGAACATTTCAAAGTCTGCCTGTGTGTCTCCAACTAAATTATAAGCTCCCAGAGGGCAGAACCCATGTTTTATACCTCTTTAAGGTGGAGTTTAGGTGTAATGTGACTCAGGAAGAGGCATCTAGCAATCAACGTGGAATGTGGGGCTGAGGATGAGAGAGGAGGTTGGAGCCAGACACAGATTTGGGATGCAGCTGCCCAAGGGAGAGCTGACACTGGTGGGAGAAGGTATAACATCGCTTTGAAGAATGACCACCTTCGGGATGTGGGAGGAAATATACAGCGCAACAAAAGAAAAGACAGAATGATAGGGTTGTGGGAGGTCATGGGAATGTTGCTGACTCTAGTCGATGGGGAGGGGACGGGTCACCGGGACCAGAGGAGGTGGGAGTGAGGAGGGGCTGCTCCATATGTCAGCTGAGAATTTGAAGGTGCCTTCTGGGCCCTCATGGTACAGTAGTGAGGGTGGACCACACTACAAGGAGGCAACGAGTGAGGAAACTAAGGCAGCGAGTGCAGTTTCAAGAATTTGAGAAGGGAAGGGAAGAGAGGGCAGTCACAGGAAAGGGCAGCTTGGCACAAAGGAGGCATTCCATAAATATATCTGTTCATAAAAATGTGTAATCAAGGACTTCCCTGGTGGTCCAGTGGTTAAGAATCTGCCTGCCAATGCAGGGGACACAGGTTCCATCCCTCGTCAGGAGGATCCCACATGCTGCGGAGCCACTAAGCCCATGTGCCACAACTACTGAACCTATGCTCTAGAGCCCACGAGCCACAACTACTGAAGCCCACATGCCTGGAGCCCCTGCTCCGCAACGAGAAGCCACCGCAATGAGAAGCCCGCGCACTGCGTTGAAGAATAGCCCCCACTCGCTGCAACTAGAGAAAGCTGTGCACAGCAACAAAGACCCAATGGAGCCATAACTAACTAAATAAATAAATGGGGGAAAAAAATGAAACTGTAAGTCTCTAAAATAATGAGACTAAGGCTTAACATGACCCAGAACATGTTTTAAAAAATTAAATTAAATTTAAAAGTTTAAAAATGTGTAGTCATATGTATATTTGTTTTTATAACTATATCTGAATATATAGGAGAGATAGAAACAGATTGTGGGCAGAGGTGGAAGAACTATTCGCAATGGAGTGTTTGAAGATGGAGGCAAGCTAGGTCTGAGTAGGAGAGCATGGGATGCAGGTGAGGCCTTAGACTTGGTCAGGAAATGGACATTCCTGGAAGAAAGGAATGACGGCATGCAGGGAGGGTAAAAGAAAAAAAAATGGATATTTTGCAGTGAAAGGACTGCTTCCCTAGCAAGTTTCCCAAAATATGAAACAACTCTGACTCTTTCTTATTTATGCAGAGGCATTTAGATGGATTTCAGAAGCTCTTGAGCCTCTTACAGAATGCAGGATTTCTGTCATTGGATTTAAAATGTCTACCCTAGAACATTATAGCTCTAGCCTGGACAGGGCATTTGAGGGCAAGCTCAGAAAAAGGAGGTAACACTATCAAAGAGTCCAGAAAACCAAAACGCCTCTTTCATTCTAAGCACGGAGGTCAGTAATAAAAAAGCGTTTAATCCACAGCTTGAATGCAAAGGTTAGAAGAAGAAAAAAAGCAAGCCTTAAACTATATGATGCACACTCCTTTTTACAAGCCTGACAAAGCAAGCAGGAGACAAATCCCATTTACAAGGACAGTAAAAGCTCGGACTCCTCTCTGACCCAAGCCCTCTCCATGCATCATAAATATTGCCATAGTCATAAATATCATTGATGAGAAGGCAGAAGGCTCTTAATAGGCTCCAACTTATTTCATGGTGGAGGAAGCTAGGAAAAATGCACTGAATAAGAAGAAGACAGGGTGAGAGATCTCCTGGGAGGAAATTAAAATAGAATCTTCTACTAGAATGATGCTCTATCTATGTGCTGACTTAAGCCAGGAAAGAACTAGCTGAAGACTCATTGTGAGAAGCATTTTCTCCCATTGGCCCAGGGCCTTTTCTATCTCAGAAATGCCAATTTCCTTCAAGCTGAGTTTTGTGGTGGTTGATTTCGTTGATGATTAGCCACCATAAGGAAAGAAGGGAGCTAACTAGCATTTATTAAAAATTCATAGAGCAGAAGCAAGAAGAACTACAACCCTGCAGCCTGTGGAACAAAAACCACATTCACAGAAAGACAGACAAGATGAAAAGGCAGAGGGCTATGGACCAGAACAAGGAACAAGATAAAACCCCAGGAAAACAACTAAATGAAATGGAGATAGGCAATCTACCAGAAAAAGAATTCAGAATAATGATAGTGAAGATGATCCAGGACCTCGGAAAAAGAATGGAGGCAAAGATCAAGAAGATGCAAGAAATGTTTAACAAAGATCTGGAAGAATTAAGAACAAACAAACAGAGATGAACAATACAATAACTGAAATGAAAAATACACTAGAAGGAATCAATAGCAGAATAACTGAGGCAGAAGAACAGATAAGTGACCTGGAAGACAGAATGGTGGAATTCACTGCTGCGGAACAGAATAAAGAAAAAAGAATGAAAAGAAATGAAGACAGCCTAAGAGACCTCTGGAACAACATTAAACACAACAACATTCACATTATAGGGGTCGCAGAAAGAGAAGAGAGAGAGAAAGGACCCGAGAAAATATTTGAAGAGATTAATGTCGAAAACTTCCCTAACATGGGAAAGGAAATAGCCACCCAAGCCCAGGAAGCGCAGAGAGTCCCATACAGGAAAAACCCAAGGAGAAACACACTGAGACACATAGTAATCAAATTGGCAAAAATTAAAAGACAAAGAAAAATTATTGAAAGCAGCAAGGGAAAAATGACAAATAACATACAAGGGAACTCCCATAAGGTTAACAGCTGATTTGTCAGCAGAAACTCTACAAGCCAGAAGGCAGTGGCATGATATACTTAAAGTGATGAAAGGGAAGAACCTACAACCAAGATTACTCTACCCGGCAAGGATCTCATTCAGATTCGCTGGAGAAATCAAAAGCTTTACAGACAAGCAAAAGCTAAGAGAATTCAGCACCACCAAACCAGCTCTACAACAAATGCTAAAGGAACTTCTCTGAGTGGGAAACACAAGAGAAGAAAAGGACCTACAAAAACAAACCCAAAACAATTAAGAAAATGGTAATAGGAACATACATATCAATAATTACCTTAAACGTGAATGGATTAAATGCTCCAACTAAAAGACACAGGCTCGCTGAATGGATACAAAAACAAGACCCATATATATGCTGTCTACAAGAGACCCACTTCAGACCTAGGGACACATACAGACTGAAAGTGAGGGGATGGAAAAAGATATTCCATGCAAATGGAAATCAAAAGAAAGCTGGAGTAGCAATACTCATATCAGATAAAATAGACTTTAAAATAAAGAATGTTACAAGAGACAAGAAAGGACACTATATAACGGTCAAGGGATCAATCCAAGAAGATATAACAATTATAAATGTATATGCATGCAACATAGGAGCACCTCAATACATAAGGCAACTGCTAACAGCTCTAAAAGAGGAAATCGACAGTAACACAATAATAGGAGGGACTTTGACACCCCACTTACACCAATGGACAGATCATCCAGACAGAAAATTAATAAGGAAACAGAAGCTTTAAATGACACAAAAGACCAGATAGATTTAAATGATACTTAGAGGACATTCCATCCAAAAAGAGCAGATTACACTTTCTTCTCAAGTGTGCACAGAACATTCTCCAGGATAGATCACATCTTGGGTCACAAATGAAGCCTCAGTAAATTTAAGAAAATTGAAATCATATCAAGCATCTTTTCTGACCACAACGTTATAAGATTAGAAATCAATTACAGGGAAAAAAACGTAAAAAACACAAACACATGGAGGCTAAACAATACGTTACTAAATAACCAAGAGATCACTGAAGAAATCAAAGAGGAAATCAAAAAATGCTTAGAAACAAATGATAATGAAAACACGACAATCCAAAACCTATGGGATGCAGCAAAAGCAGTTCTAAGAGGGAAGTTTATAGCAATACAAGCCTACCTCAAGAAACAAGCAAAATCTCAAACAATCTAACGTTACACCTAAAGGATCTAGAGAAAGAAGAACAAACAAAACCCAAAGTTAGCAGAAGGAAAGAAATCATAAAGATCAGAGCAGAAATAAATGAAATAGAAACAAAAAAACAATAGCAAAGATCAATAAAACTAAAAGCTGGTTGTTTGAGAAGATAAACAAAATTGATAAACCATTAGCCAGACCCATCAAGAAGAAGTGGGAGAGGACTCAAATCAATAAAATTAGAAATGAAAAAGGAGAAGTTACAACAGACACTGCAGAAATACAAAGCATTCTAAGAGACTACTACAAGCAACTCTATGCCAATAAAATGGACAACCTGGAAGAAATGGACAAATTCTTAGAAAGGTATAACCTTCCAAGACTGAACCAGGGAGAAATAGAAAATATGAACAGACCAATCACAAGTAATGACATTGAAACTGTGATTAAAAATCTTCCAACAAACAAAAGTCCAGGACCAGATGGCTTCACAGGTGAATTCCATCAAACATTTAGAGAAGAGCTAACACCCATCCTTCTCAAACTCTTCCAAAAAATTGCAGAGTAAGGAAAACTCCCAAACTCATTCTCTGAGGCCACCATCACCCTGATACCAAAACCAGACAAAGATACTACAAAAAAAGAAAATTACAGACCAATATCACTGATGAATATAGATGCAAAAATCCTCAACAAAATACTAGCAAACAGAATCCAACAACACATTAAAAGGATCATACACCACGATCAAGTGGGATTTATCCCAGGGATGCAAGGATTCTTCAATATACGCAAATCAATCAATGTGATACACTATATTAACAAACTGAAGAATAAAAACCATATGATCATCTCAATAGATGCAGAAAAACTTTTGACAAAATTCAACACCCATTTATGATAAAAACTCTCTAGAAAGTGGGCATAGAGCGAACCTACCTCAACATAATAAAGGCCATATACGACAAACCCACAGCAAACATCATTCTCAACGGTGAAAAACTGAAAGCATTTCCTCTAAGATCAGGAACAAGACAAGGATGTCCACTCTCACCACTCTTATTCAACATAGTTTTGGAAGTCCTAGCCACGGCAATCAGAGAAGAAAAAGAAATAAAAGGAATACAAGGAAAAGAAGAAGTAAAAATGTCACTGTTTGCAGATGACATGACACTATACATAGAGAATCCTAAAGATGCCACCAGAAAACTACTAGAGCTAATCAATGAATTTGGTAAAGTTGCAGGATACAAAATTAATACACAGAAATCTCTTGCATTCCTATACACTAATGATGAAAAATCTGAAAGAGAAATTAAGGAAACACTCCCATTTACCATTGCAACAAAAAGAATAAAATACCTAGTAATAAACCTACCTAGGGAGACAAAAGACCTGTATGCAGAAAACTATACAGTATGCAGAAAACTGTATATAGAAAACTATATACAGAAAACTGTATGCAGAATACTGATGAAAGAAATTAAAGATGATACCAACAGATGGGGAGATATACCATGATCTTGGACTGGAAGAATCAATATTGTGAAAATGACTCTACTACCCAAAGCAATCTACAGATTCGATGCAGTCCCTATCAAATTACCAATGGCATTTTTTACAGAACTAGAACAAAACATCTTAAAATTTGTATGGAGACACAAAAGACCCCAAATAGCCAAAGCAGTCTTGAGGGAAAAAAATGGAGCTGGAGGAATCAGATTCCCTGACTTCAGACTATACTGCAAAGCTACAGTAATCAAGACAATATGGTACTGGCACAAAAACAGAAATATAGATCAATGGAACAGGATAGAAAGCCCAGAGATAAACCCACACACCTATGGTCAACTAATCTGTGACAAAGGAGGCAAGGATATACAATGGAGAAAAGACAATCTCTTCAATAAGTAGTGCTGGGAAAACTGGACAGCTACGTGTAAAAGAATGAAATTAGAACACTCCCTAACACCATACACAAAAATAAACTCAAAATGGATTAGAGACCTAAATGTAAGACCAGGCACTATAAAACTCTTAGAGGAAAACATAGGAAGAATACTCTTTGACATAAATCACAGCAAGATCTTTTTTGTTCCACCTCCTAGAGTAATGGAAATAAAAACAAAAATAAACAAATGGGATGTAATGAAACTTCAAAGCTTTTGCACAGCAAAGGAAACCATAAACAAGACGAAAAGACAGCCCTCAGAATGGGAGAAAATATTTGCAAACGAATCATCGGACAAAGGATTAATCTCCAAAATATATAAACAGCTCATGCAGCTCAATATTAAAAAAGCAAACAACCCAATCCAAAAATGGGCAGAAGACCTAAAAGACGTTTCTCCAAAGAAGACATACAGATGGCCAAGAAGCACATGAAAAGCTGCTCAACATCACTAATTATTAGAGAAATGCAAATCAAAACTGCAATGAGGTATCACCTCACACCAGTTAGAATGGGCATCATCAGAAAATCTACAAACAACAAATGCTGGAGAGGGTGTGGAGGAAAGGGAACCCTCTTGCCCTGTTGGTGGGAATGTAAATTGACGCAGCCACTATGGAGAACAGTATGGAGGTTCCTTAAAAAACTAAAAATAGAATTACCATATGATCCAGCAATCCCACTACCGGCATATACACAGAGAAAACCATAATTTAAAAAGACACATGCACTGCAATGTTCATTGCAGCACTATTTACAATAGCCAGGTAATGGAAGCAACCTAAATGCCCATCGACAGACAAATGGATAAAGAAGATGTGGTACATATACACAATGGAATATTACTCAGCCATAAAAAGGAATGAAATTGGGTCATTTGTAGAGACGTGGATGCATCCAGAGACTATCATACAGAGTGAAGTAAGTAAGAAAGAGAAAAACAAATATTGTATATTAACACATATATGTGGAACCTAGAAAATGGTACAGATGAACCGGTTTGCAGAACAGAAATTGAGACACAGATGTAGAGAACAAATGTATGAACAACAAAGGGGGAAAGCGGCAGGGGGTGCGGGTGGGATGAATTGGGAGATTGGGATTGACATGTATACACTGATGTGTATAAAATGGATGACTAATAAGAAAATAAATAAATAAACATTAAAAAAATTCATAGCAGGATTTTTAAAAAATTCATAGCAGGATAATGGACAAACAAATGGTAGTGTATTCATACAAAGGAATACTATTCAGCAACAAAAAAGATGGACCACTAATCACACACCATCATGGATGGGTTTCAGAAACATTATGCTGAGTGAAAGGAGCCTTATGTAATACATACTATATAATTCCATTTATATGATGCTCTCTAATAGGTAATTAAGGGTGGCAAAAAATCCAAACCATGGTTGCCTCTATGGCTCGGGGGAGAGATGAAATGGGAAGGGGTGTGAGGGAAATTTCTGTGGTGATGGAAGTGTTCTCTACATCTTGATGGGAGTTTGGATTACACAGGCACTTGCATTTGTCAAAACTCAGTGAAAGTACCCTTAAGATTTGTGTATTCCATTGTATCTAAATTTTACCTCAAATGAAAATACTAAACAAAGATTGAGCTCTAGTTAATGATATGCATGCTGAAGTAATTAGGGGAAAGTGTTCTGATGTCTGCAAATTACACTGAAATGCACCACTAAAATAAAATAGATTCATGGGTGGATAGATGGATAAACGTGTGAGAAAGCAATTTTAGTAAGATATTAATGGTAGAATTTAGGTGGCTGGTAGACAGCTGTTCCCTGTAAAATTCTTTCCACTTTACTATGTGTTTGAAAAATTTTGCAATAAAATGTTAGAAACAAGAGTAATGTGATTTTTTAAAAATAGCAAACATTTACTGAGTCCCTAGGTGTGCCAGGTACTTTACATACATTTTCCCAAACCTCATACTATCCTGATTTTACAGACCAGAAGGTTAACATTCAGAGAAACACAGTTTCAGGGTCAGGGACGCTTCTTTGCCCTTTTTTTACGCTTGCCCTCCAGATGCAGGATCTGGCACTTGTAGTTTGGGTAAAAAACACTGTCTTCTGCAGCTGCTGCCTCTGAGACTTTATCCTCAGCCTTGGCTTCTGATTAACCGCTAAGGTGAAGAGAAGTCCTCAACCGCCAATCAATCAACACTGTCACAAGTATTAATTGAACACCTACTACATGTAAGGAATTCAAGGAAATATAAAACACTCTCTGCCTTCAAGAGCCTCCCAGAGTATTGAACCTAGCCTGAAGAACTGGACTCTCTGTGTGACTTTGGCACTAACTAGCTGTGTGACCTTGAACAAGTTACTTCAGCTCTTGGGCTTTATTCTCTTGATCTATGAAATAAGGGCTTGAAATAGACCATCCCTCAGGTTCCTGGCAACCCTCATGTTTCTGCGACTTTTGATCCATAGTAATTTTAAGGGTCATCAGCTGATCCAGATAGTGTTTGCCAAAGGAATACAGATGAGGGAAATCCTTTGTGGGGGGGAGTGCAGAGAAGTCCCCAGGAAGTGGCATCTAAGCAGTGCCCATGTGGATGGGGGAGGAGATGGTGTTCCAGTGGAGGAGATGCAAACACGGGGCCTGAAGGGAGGACACACGGGGACTGTGAAGAGGGAGTGTGGCTGGAGGGGGGGTTCGTTACCAGGGGCAGAGACAAACCGAGAAAACAGTTTGCACTTTAACTTCTGAGAAGCAGGATCGCACAAGAGGTGTTAGGCATGGGAAGTATGTGATAAGGTGGTATCTGAGGAAGATCAATCTATTTATTTTCAGTCATGGAAGAAAAGAGCAGCATAAATCATCACAAATGTCAGATCATTATAAAACCTCGTGGCAGACTCTAGAATACCCTTGATCTGTGACTTTCAAGCTATGATCTTGAGAACATTAGGGCTCCTGGGAAGCGAGGGGAAGCTGAGGGGAGGCAGGGTCCAGCACCCTCTCCCATTCCTGCCTTAACTGCAACAGCACTGCTTTTATTGGTTTCATATATGGGAGTTCCAGATAAAACTTATTTTGAAATAATTCAACAGACTTCAACTGAACGACGTAAATTAATTACACAAATAAGCAGCCAGACAAAGTTGTCAGGAGGGGGTTGTTTGAGGATAAATAATTTGCTGGGCATATGCCTCACACAGCTAATTGAGATGACTCCACATTTCCACCTGCGAGGTGCCAGCTCTGACAAAAGCGAAGAGTCTTAGGAAGAGGGCAGATTTGGAAACGGCTGTGCCTATGCCCCAGGATGTTACTGAAACGTTTTCACTCTGTGCAACATGCATGTGCAGTAGACTTTCAACTATTAAGCCCTGGGGGCCTGACTCAGGCCCAGTCGGGCTTCTGTCCTGACTTGATTCCCTCAGCAGGTCCCAGGGCCTCACTTGCTTGCCTCCCCTCCTGGTAGCTGCCTCCTCCCACCCATCTCCCTGACTCTTTGTGATGTGTTACCCTAAACAAACACTCAAGAGCTTTTCGCTCTGCAAAACTAGACCAGGGTAACAAAAACAACAAACCTGGGGAAGCTACACAGGTTCTAGATTCTTGCAGATATAATTTGGTTGGATCTCCTGGCTTTTGTCTTCTCTTCAGGAGATAATAGCTGAAAAATTCTGCCCTCCACATTTATTCTTGAATGGTCTCATCAGTGGTCCCTTCTTTCAGACCTGACTCTTAGATGCCCTCAGGCATAGCATTAGCCCTCCCCTTGTTTCAGGTGCTCCCTGACCCTCTGTCCCACAGAAAAAGGGCCTTCCTCATAGCTGTGTTTTCACCCCGCTACTTTGTGCATGACCTTATGCTATGCCCCCTGGTTATCTAATACTGCCTAAGAAGTCACCCAAAGTTTAATGGCTTAAAAAAAACCAATCGGGCTTCCCTGGTGGCACGGTGGTTAAGAATCTGTCTGCCAATGCAGGGGACACGGGTTCGAGCCCTGGTCTGGGAAGATCCCACATGCCGTGGAGCAATTAAGCCCGTGCACCACAACTACTGAGCCTGCGCATCTACAGCCTGTGCTCCGCAACAAGAGAAGCCACGACAATGAGAAGCCCGCGCTCCACGATGAAGAGTAGCCCCCGCTCGCCGCAACTAGAGAAAGCCTGCACATGGAAACGAAAACCCAACACAGCCAAAAATAAATAAATAAATAAATAAATTTATTTTTTTAAAAAAACCAATCATTTATTATCTCTCACAGTTTCTGTTGGTCAGGAATTTGGGAAGGACGCAGGGGGCAGTTCTGGCCCAGGGTCTCTCATGTGGTTGCAGTCATACGTCAGCTGGGGCTACAATCATCTGAAGGCTTGGCTGGGGCAGGAGGATCCACTTCCAAGGTGCTCACTCACCTGACTGCCAAACTGCTGCTGGCTCTGGTCAGGGGACTCAGTTCTTCTCCATGTGGGTCTCTCCATGTCACTGCTTGAGTGCCCTCGTGGCATGGCAGCTGGCCTCCCCCCAGGCAAGAAACCAAGAGACCAAGTCAGATGCTGCAGTGACTTTTACAGCCTAGCCTTGAATGTCATACACTATCCCTCCTACCTTATTTACTAGTCACACAGTGACAGACCTGATTCAGTGTGAAAGAGGACCATGCAAGAAAGCAAGGATTACTGGAGGTCATCTTGGAGGCTGGCCCACCACACTATAGAAAGGTCAGAAGAAGAGGACCAGACTCAAGCCATCAAATAGTTTACAACTTAGTTGGGGGTGGGGGAGAAATCTTATATACCTGTAATAGTAGGAGGAAGAAGGAGGAGGAGGAGGAGGGAGAGGAGGGGAAGAGAGGAGGGGGAGGAGGAAGGAAGGAAGGAGGGGTGGGAGGAGAAAGAAAAAAAGGCAGGCAGGCAGTACCTGCCCTGGAATGCAAATTAGGTATGGAGTAAGCAAGACAGATATAGTCTCTGCTCTCTTGAAGTTTGTAATCTAGAGAGAATGGCAGTTTTCGTGTAAATAAGTATAAATAATTGCACTTGGAATAAAATCCAATCTCCTTACCTTGTCCCTGCCTATTCTTTTCCTCTACTACTCATCTCCTTTCTCACTGAGCTTCAACCACACTGACCTTTCCTCCATTCCTCCAAGAGACCAAGCTCCCACCTCCCACGGGGCCTTGCACTTGCTGTCCCCTGGAATGCTCTCCAGGTCTTTGCACAGCCAGCTCTTTCTGGCCATTCAGGTCTCTGCACTTAGCTGCCACCTGATCTTTTCTGGTTTTGTCATTCCCTTCCTCCAGCTAGAATGTAAGCTTCATGAGAATAGAGACTTCGTTAAATCGTCCTCACTACTGTGCCTCCAGATCTGGATAGCACTTGTTATGCGGTGAGTGATGAATAAATACCGTAATGAGTAAATGAAGTGCCTGCTTTCTGACGAGGTTCTAAAACTGTATAAAATCTTCCTCTAGAATGTTGTAAACTTAAGCTCCAGCCCTGTCTCTTGTCCATCTTGCAATCCAAACCAAGGTTGGTGAATTGCAGGCCTACCTAGGATCTAACCTTGCTGACTTCTTGACTCTGAGCAAATAGCATACCGCTGCCACACCTGATCTTCCACCACTTCTAGATTCAGTTGATCCAGCCCAGGCTGACTGCGTTATTTGTGTTTTCCCTTGGAGATGGGTCCTCAATTTCTGCTTGCCTTTTCTTGGCTTCCTGAACAACTTCCCTCTCTCTCTCCTCCACGGGAAGGGCCATTCCAGCCTTGTTTTGCTGCACTTGTGTTTTCAGCTTTCCTGAGCTGAAATATCGAAAACAGTTGCTCATTAATATCCCAGCTTTCCTGCTTTTCAGGAGAAACAACATGACAAACAGAGACCCCATGCATATTTATTTTGAAAATATGGTTTTCAATTTGAGAGCAAATGGACACTGCCGGTCTGCAGGTCTTTTCACCTGCTGTGGCGTGTGATTAGTGAGATCTTTTCTCTCCGGGTGGTGGTGCCAGCTAATGAACTCATGCTCCCTCTGTATGTTTATTTATCTTCAGTTAATTAAAATTTTGCTAAGTCTTCCTCACTGCCCTTGTGCACAGCAAGGCCAAGTGTTGGCTTGTGGCACTGATCCGGCACTGATTGGCAGCCTGGGTGGGGGAGGCCATCCTATTAAATCTTAATCACGCCTGTGGGCTTCCATCCCTGGGGTTCTCCCGCTGGGAAGTCACAAATCGGTGCCAGAGCTCAGTGCCAGTGGCAACTCTCCCTGCCAGGTCTGAGTCAGCATCAGATGCAATTTTTTGGAACTGTTATTTGACAATAAATCTGAGAATTCTGGGAGATGTCTCTTAAAAACTGGAATGAATTACACGCACATCTACCTTGGAAGGGGATGTTAACTATCATGTGAAACTGTATCTTATAAATGATGAATGAGCCAATTTGCCAACATTAATTTTGAAGTTATGGGTTAGGTTAAGACTAGCAAAGTATCCTGTACTTCAGATGTTATGAAACTGTGCCTCCACCAGGACTGGAGGAGGAGATTAAGAACTGAGTTGGCACTCAAGGCCTCCACTGCCCCATTTTTGGAAATGCCCACAAGTTCGCCTTCCCACCAGCCTCCTCCCTTCGGTCACTGTTAGTTGTGTGCTAGCTTTTGAATCATTTCAGCAGGTACCTTGTCTGACAAACTTGGAAGATAGGAAGAACACTCTGTTGTGAGTTGAAGCGTATCCCCCAAAAAGATGAGTTGAAGTCCTAACCCCCAGGACCTGTGAATGTGACCTTATTTGAAAATAGGGTCTTTGCAGATGTGATTAGTTAAGATGAGGTCATACTGGATTGGGCAGGCCTGATCCAGTGACTGGTGTCCTTATAAGAAGAGATCACAGCAAGGTCCTACTGTATAGCACAGGGAACTATGTTCAATATCTTGTAATAACTTATAATGGAAAAGAATATGAAAAAGAAATCACTTTGCTGTACACCTAAAACTAATCCAACATGGTAAATCAACTATACTTCAATTTTAAAAAAAAAAGAAGAAGAAATAAAAAAGAAGAGATCACAGAGACGCACAGGGAGACCACCGTGTGATGTCTGAGGCACAGACTGCAGTGATTCATCTACCAGCCAAAGTGTGCCAAGGATTGCCGGCAACACCAGAAGCTAGGAAGAAGCAAGGGAGGATCCTCCCCTAGAGCCTTCAGAGACAACACAGCCCTGCCAACGCCTTGGCTTTGGACTTACAGCCTCCAGAACTGAGAGGATAAATTTCTGTTGTTTTAAGTCACTGAGTTTGCGATACTTTGTTACAGCAGCCCTAGGAAACTTATACACAATCTACTCCTGGCCCCGCGCTGCTGATTGCCTCAGCCAGCTTGCCTCTCTGCTGAGCTTCTTGATAGGCTTGGTCACCCTTGCTCCTTTCACTTTCTGAGAGGTCTTATACAGGGAAATCCCAACTTGCTAGAAGGTTTTTACAAAGTGGGAAGTCAGACTAAGAAGACAACCTCATCACATCTCAAGTCTTGCGGATGATTTTTGAAACATCTCAGTCCAACTTCTTGCCTAAGTGGAGGTGAGTAAGCACAGTAAGATGGCTCATGGACAATGGAGGATGTCGCTCTGCTTCGGGGGTCATCACTCTAAATTCAAGTATCCCTGGTTGGCATCACAGATACAGAGAGAATAAGACGTTGGCATAAAATTGTACTGACCCCAGCACTTATTCTGGAAACTGAAGTTTTATTTTCACATTCCTGACTAGCTCTTTGTCTCGTCTAAAAGCTGAATGTATAACAACAACAAAATTAGAAAAAGTTAGATTGAGAGTTCAAGCTAGGTGAGTTTCTAGTAACCAAGATTCTATAATATTCTGTTGTAGCTGTGAGAAGGGATATTGAACTTGAGGTCAGAAGACTCGGACTTGAATTCCAGCTCTGCTCATCCTCACAACAGCCTGGCAAGGTAAGTATACTTATCCCCCAATTACACATGGCAGGATGGACTGAGGCTGCCCCCATCCCCTCTCCAAAGAGACACACTCAAGAACCAAAAATGTGTCTTCTGCTTGGTCTTTGTTTTGCTGAGTGGGGCTCACCTGCTGAGGGTAGAGACGAACTGCTCCCGACAACAGAGAGAGTTTTTTAAAGTTATAGAGGTGAAAAGGAGAGAGCAAGAAAATGATTGGCAGGGAAGAGGAATTTGGGAGGATGGATGGAAAAGAAAGGTGTCTGATGGAGAATTTGATTGTGTCTCTTATGTAGTGTGTGATCTGTGTCTTTTTCCCTATATGCCCCAATAGATTTCTAACTAATGTGTTATGGAGTTGAATCTGGTTTGGGATGTGGGCATTTGATGAGGAACGAAGACCACCCATGAGAATCCAATCATCCCAGGGCTACAAGGGAGCTAAAGCTCAGAGAGCTTGAGCACCTTGCTCAGGGTTACACAGCCTTAGGTTCTGAAGTCAGATCTGTCTGACCTCACACCTATGTTCTCTCCTGTAATATATGGCTTATCCTCATGGTGAACTTGCCAAACTATTTCAGACCCAAGAGGTAGTACAGGTTGAAAATTTAAATATTCCAAAATTATCTGTGTAAATGCCCTGAACAACAAACAATAATGGCCTATTAATTGTAGCTTTCATATGGCTAGAGCTTTGCAGTTTCGAGAAATGGCCTCTGCTTATTGAGCGTTTACTCAGTGCCAGACCCTTTCCTGCGCATTTTATGATCTAACCTTCCAAACAGGTCTGAGAGGTAGACATTTTTATCCCTATTTTACAAATGAGGAAATATTAAAGAGTGACTAGTCCAGGTCACTGTTGGAAAGCAGCAGACTAATACCTAAACACCAAATATCATGTAATTTACTTTCCCAGTAGGTAATACATGCACATAGTACAATGTTTACCAAGGAGAAGGCCAACAGTGAAAAGTTAGAGCCTGTCTCTCCACCATCCCCCAGAGGCCCTGTTCCCTTCCCTGCTACCCTCACACGTCCTGCAAAGACATCCTCGGTATTTACACATATGACCACCGGTGCCTCCCTCAGGGGAAAAGAACGTTTGAAGTTAACCCAAGGAAACAGTGCCTTCCCTCAGCCCTCTCTAAGCTTCAGTTCAAACGTCTGGAGCTCAATATCCAGGCGGAGCGTGTTTCCATGTTTTCCTGGGGGCTGGCGAGGGATACTGAACAGAGCACGCGGTCTGGGATCTGATAGGACTAAGTTCAAGTTCATGCCGAGAGCAGGGGACTTGACCTCTCTAAACCGTTTCCACACCTGAAAACGGAAGCAAACATCCCTACCTCCAAGGGCTGCTGTGAGGATAATATAAGAGAATAAAGGTAAAACATCGGGCATATCCGGTATCCTCCCTCCCTCCCCTCCTGAACAAGAGCCTACAGTTTTCCTGATGCATCTTTAAGAATACAGAGAAAGGGAAAAGCAAACTCCCCAAATCTACATGCAGTTTAGTGATCAGCTTTGACCTAATTCTACTACAAAGCATTTCCTTCTCTTTCCTAACCTCCCATTACCTCCCACCCAGCTGCCAAGTATAGAGAATACATGAAAACTTGGGCCAAATGGGGACCTGGAATGTTAAAGCCTTTGAGAAAACAGCTGTTTGTTTGTTCATTTATTACCATGTTTTTGCCCCTGTCTCATTTGATCACAAGAGCCTGTGGGGAAGAATAATAATCCGCTGCGCTTAGACTACTCTACACAGGGATCTTCCAGCCTTGATTTCACTCTGCAACAGCTCTGTGAAAGAGGCAAAACTGCAGCTCAGAGATTAAATGCTTTGGCTCAGAGGAGCAAGGCAGAAATAGGGCTAGAACCCAGGTCTTCACTGATTTCCTTGCCTTTTGCTGTCTCTAGTAGTTTTTTGTGTGTAATCGCTACTGCATCCATTAGGATGCATGTGGCTGCAAGCAACAGAAAATCCAAGCCACACTTGCTCATGTAGCTGGAAGTGCAGAGGTTGGATGGCTTCAGAAGCAGAGGACAGTGGCTCTGTGCTCGTTCTGTTCCTCTCTTATTTCTTCCCTCCTCCGTGTATTGGCTTCATTTTCAGGCTGGCTTCCCTCATGCCAAAATGATTTATTGCACTCCAAACACCACACCAACACATCACAATGTCCAGAGGAAAAGAGAGTCTCTTCTTGTGTCTGTCTTATGCATGAGGAAGAGAGTCTTCCTAAGAAGTCCCAACAAACAATGCTGTTGTGCCTCATTTTCTCAAACTGGAGCCAACCTTGTGGCAGAATCTGTCATACTTGTTACCACTCTGGCTCTTTTGAACACTCATCCTTTATTAGGACAAGTTTAAAATGTTTAGTCCCACCTCCCCAAGGTGGAAGCCAGATTTTGCTCTCCTGACACAGACACAGGACATTTACTCCAGCTAGTGATGCAAGAAGAAAAGTACAGAGCCTGCTTCTCCTCCCTCCTCTCTCCCTCCTGCAGTGCAGGCATCAGTGGTTGCAGTAAAGTTGAGCTCCTGGCACAGAAGCAGCTGGGGTACAGTCTGCAGCGCCCGCATCCAGAGCTTGGTGGTGGCAGCAGTTTTCTTGTAGCTCTGCACTGTGGAGTGGTTTGGGCCAGCTTGGCCTGGAGCCTGGCTCTCCAGCTCTCCTTATGATCTTGTGAGCCACCCACCCATTGTCCTTTTAATAAATTTGTAAAGTGCTGAATCACCCAGAGTCAGCTTCTGTTATTGCAGCTAAGAACTTGACTGATCCACACACCCGTTCCTGAGCACACGGCTGGGGCTGGACCCGTGCTCTCTGCTGACCAGCACATACCTGAGTTCCTGAACCAATAATGGTGGTGAGAGGGTTGGGATCGCCCTACACCAATCAAGACCAGCTCCGAAGTTCAGGGTGAGATCAGTTTCGCAGGAAGCACAGGAGGACGTGTGCGAAACCTATGTAAAAATTGGGATTTGTGAGAGAGGGAATGGATGCTTCATGGACAGCCAACAATCTACCAAGCCCTGCCGTGAGAGGCTCTGCAGCTAAATATGTTCACCCTCACAGCACTCCATAAGGTAGGCGTCATCCCCATTTTAGGGACATGGAAACAGACATGGAGACATTAAGTACAGGATGATAGAATTTTGTTTGTTGGTTGGTTTTGTTTTTTTGAAATTAATTAATAGACTTCTTTTTTTGAGGAGTTTTAGGCTTACAGAAAAATTGAGAAGTACAGAGAATTCCCCTATACCTCCTCACCACCACCACCACCATCCCTGACTCAGTTTCCTCTATTATTATTAATATCTTGCATTAGTATGGTACAATTGTTACAACTGATGAACCAATATTGATACATTACTATCAACTAAAGTCCATACTTTACATTAAGGTTCACTCATATCGCATAGTCTGTGGGTTTTGATAAATGTGTAATGATGTATATTACCATTACAATATCATACAGAATAATTTCACTGCCCTAAAAATCCCCGTACTCCGCATACTCATCCCTCTCTCACTTCTCTGAACCCTTTGCAACCACTGATCTTTTTACTGTCTCCATAGTTTGGCCTTTTCCAGAATGTCACGTAGTTGGAATCATACAGCATGTTGCTTTCTCAGAATTAATAAGCTCAAGTTCAACCTAGGTCTATTGGACTCTAAAGTCATTTATACACTCATTTTTCTCACTCGCAGGTCTGTGGATCAGCTGTGGCTCTCCTGAGACCCACTGGGTTTGGCTCCAGCTGCAGGTTGTGTTCAGAATGGCTCCACAAACCTCCTCATTTTTCTTGGGCCAGTGGCTACTCGGGGGCCACCCAGGTTCTCAAGGTGGAAGGAGGAGTGCATGGGACCAAGTAAATTGCACAAGCACATTTAAGCTTTTGCTGGCCTCATGTCCACTAACAGTTCATTGGCCAAAGCATATCACATGGCTGTGCCCAACATCAGTGGAGCAGCGACATATTCTTCACCTACTCTGTAACAGGTACTGCAAAGTTAAATGGCAAAGGACATGTATGTATAATAACTGTAACAAGAAAGAGTAAAGAATTGGGAGTAATAATGCAATCTATATGATGTGGGATCCTTTTTTTCTCAACTACTTTTTGCCCATATTCATTCATGATTTCAATAGGTATTTATTGAGCATCTACTATGTGCCAGGCACTGTTCTAGGCAGTGAGGCTACTGTGGCGAGAAAGGCAGATTTGGTCCCTTGTTCTCGTGGAACTTACAGCCTAGTGAATTCTTCCAGTGTGTATATATATTCCTTTCAGTGTCTTCAAAATCTTGCCAGAAGAAGCCAGCAAGGGAGGACAGAAGAATGGAGGAAAAGTCGAGATGGGGGGAACTGGAGAGGCAGATCAGTCTGGGGCCCAACCAGAGGCCATCCTACAGCTGAGCCTCTCTCACCTGCTCTCCTTACCTACTCCTACCTCTGTATCTCATTCTGCCTGCCTTTCCTGTCCCAGGTTTGCTAGGTTCTGCTACTCCAGGAGGCCTGGCCTTTCCCCCTTATAATCTGTCCATGTTGTAGTAGATGTTTGTCTTTTGGGGGATGTCCATCATTCCCTCCAACTTCAACTTCATACCGTTTCCTTAATTTCCCTTTGGCAGGCTACAGTGCTGTGCAGGCCTGAGCACTTCCATGGGGTGGCCCTGCCTAAGGCTCAATTGCCTGGCCACTGACCTACCTGTGGCTCTTGTCCCACTTTCCAGGCCCAGCCCTTCAGCCTCTCCCCTTGTGGATTCTGGAAGCCTCCACTATCTTGCTGATAATTTCTTCTTTGTTCAAGAGGGCCAGGGGCAATTTCTGTTGTTTGCAATCAAGAACCCCAATCATAGACTATGACCAGACAATTCCACTTCTAGGTATATATCCAAGAAAAATGATATATCCATGCAAAAACTTGTACACCCATGTTCTTAGCAGCATTCATCATGATAGCCAAAAGTGGAAACAACTCAAATGTCCATGAACTGATAAATGAGTAACTGAAATGTAGTATATCCATACAATGGAATATTACTCAGCCTTACAAAGGAGTGAGGTGCTGATACATGCTACAACACGGATGAACTTTGAAAACATGCACTAAGTGAAAGAAGCCAGCACAAAAGACCACATAATATATGATTTCATTTATGTAAAATGTCCAGAACAGGTAAACCTATAGAGATAGAAAGTAGATTAGTTGTTGTCAGGGGCTTGAGGGGGAGGGTGATTACTAATGGATATGGTGATGATATTGGTGGTGATAAATGTTCTAATATTGAGTATGCTGTTGGTTGTACAATGCTGTGAATATACTAAAACCCACTGAATTGCACAGTTTAAAAGGGTGAATTTTATGGTATAGGAGTTATATCTCAATAAAGCTATTATTTAAAAGCCAAAGAGCCCTAATCAAAACGCCTTCTGGTGCAGGGAGCTCAAGGGGGGAAGGTGGCCTGGGCTACTAAGAAGAACACCACACTGGGCTCTGGAGGATTCAGTTCTAACCCCAGGTCTGCTTCTTGCCAACCTTAAACTTCACCCTTTTGGACCTCAGTTTTTTCAGCCCTAACATGAAGAGGCTTATGAGACCAATGTTTTCCATACTACAGTCATTTGTGAGCCGCCTTCATGACTTTTGTTGTATCGTTGTGCCAACTGAACAATTATCTACCTAGTTCTTTAAATTAATGCATTTATTTAAACCTAGCGTCATTCTAAACAAAAATATTCATAAAATCATGCATTTGTTATGCTGGTTGTATTTCCCAAAACACATTAAAATCAACACTAGATAGTAAAGTTAGAAATGTTCACTCCCCCTGTCACTGTCTGACTTCTACCATTTGGGAATCCTGGACTAGGGTCTTCAAGGGTGGTCTACAAACTAGCCCATTGGGTAGAAGACCAGGCCTTGCCTTTGTTCCTCCCTCAACTAAAGTGTACTTTTAATTATTGCCTCTTAGGACGTGACCTTGTCCTGTGGCCGCACCTCACTCTGGTTGCAGGGATTTTCAGTCATAGAAAATGAGGGCGTCCCAAGGCTGACTCCATGTAGTAACTCAAGGGGCATTTCCTGGAATTCTGGGGATGGTTATTGTTTTTCTAATTTTACAGAGGGGGAGATTGTCTCAGAAACATTAACTAACAGACCAGAAGGGGAAGAGACAGGATTCAAAACCAGATCTTTTCAAAATTCTTTTAACTATATCATAATAGACCACGTACTCTTTTAACTACAGCATAATAGACCATAGGGCCAGATATTTTGGGGTGGACATAACTTGAAATGAATCAGGCCATACACATAACCGCCACCTTTGCCTATGGGCGGGAACCGCATAGAGGAATGGGACACTAATGTGGCTTCTGAGATGAAAATTGTATCCGTTGAATTTCTAGCATTTCTATATATCAGTAATAAACAGTAACAAACTAACTCCCCTGTACTTCCTCATTACACACATCCCACTAATATCTACTAGTTCAAAATCTCTATTGCCCACTAGTCAGGGACCGTGTCTTTCTTATTCATTGCTGTGTCCGCAACACTTGGCCCAGTATTTGGCACAAAGTAGTCCCCTAATGAGTTTCCGTTTAATTCACCAGCCCCTCACCGCAAAGATCCTCTAGCCCAGGTGTGCGTGGTTGGGAGGTAGAATGAGGTGGGCTGAGACAAGCCCACAGGCAAGAGCAGGACTCACCATGCCCACGCTGTCCAGGCACCTGCACAGCAGGCAGGAGGAGGCTGGTAAGCCCTTCAGTCGTGTTCCATACATGGATCACGTGTATCCTGCATCCTCTGCCATGGAGCAGACTGCCGCCGCCACCCAGATCTATCTGTGGAGGTGGTTTCAATCTGTCCAGATCAGAGAGCAGAGCAGAGCAGTGATGCATTTATTCCACCCAAAAAAATAACTGTTGACAGCCAGCCCCATGCAAAGCCCCGTGCCAGGCACCGTGGAGGAGACAAATGTAACTCAGGCTCGCACTGACTCCCATGCCAGGGCCCTGAGTACACAGATCCACCAGCCTAGGTCCGCCAGTTCCTTGTGCAGTGTTCTTTCCACAACAGCACTGCCTTCCGAAAGTGATGCCCGAGCTGCCAGGGTTAGGAGCATTCTTCCTGCTGTGTCCTCTGGAAGGATGCAACTGAGACTTCCCCACGAGGGACCTGCAGTGAGCTAGTGTGAGGGTTCAAGGGAAACAGGACTCATCCCACCCCAGGAAGCTTCCAGTGGTGGCTGGGTCAGTATCTAGGTGAGATGGAGCAGGTAAGAAGGACCTGCTCTCAGAGGGCTGGATGGGGTAAGATGTGGGGTTAGTGCCTGGGGGCCAGGAGCAGAGGGAGAAGCAGGTATGTGGGGCATGTGAAGCACTCTCTTTGGGGCTTCAGTGACCTGGGGCTTTCTGGCTGGTTCCTGTCAGGGGAGGGGGCACTCCTCCCTAAGGTAACAAACCCACAAGCTCCTTCCGCAGCCTCTGCCCCTCTTGGGACCAGCAATGACAATGGACCTAAAGCCTTGTGCTTTCTGCTTCTGGCAGTCAGCACTCTTTTCTCATGAGGTTTCTACCCTTTAGGCTCCCCAAGAGCCAGGGTGTGCTCTCAGGATGCCTGTGCTCCCCTCCGTGGGATGGGCCACTGTGGATACAGCAGCCCACCCCATTGTGAGGCATTTCAGTTGCGCAGGCAGATCAAAGATGGAGAACCAGGTAAAAGAGCTTTCGGGAATCCTAAAGAGATACTATAATGGGTGGTCTACACGGGGTTTCTCAAACTTGGCACTATTGACATCTGAGCCAGATCATTCTTTGCCCTGTGCAGTGCAGAATGTTTAGCAGCTTCCCTGGCCTCTATTTACTATGTAGTAGTGAGCAGTTCCCCAGTTGTGACAACCAAAAATGTTTCCAATCATTTCCTATGTCCCCTGGGGGGTGAAATAACCCCTAGATTAAGAACCACTGCTGTATAGTCTTCAAGGTTTTAGGTTTGAATCCTGGCTCTATCATTTGCTAGCTGTGTGAGCACTGCAGGTTGTTTAATCCAGGCCTCAGTTTTCTTATCTGTAAAATGGGCATAATAATAATACCTACCTCATAATATTGTTATGAAATAAGTTAACATGTGTAAAGAACAGTGTCCAGCACATAATAACCACTCAATCAGTGCTATTGCTCTTATTGCCAGAAACCAAATGCAGATAAAGTGGAATGTCAAAAAGACTGCTCCATAAACACTCACTGTGGTAAAAAATAAGAAATTTAATTCATTCATTCATTTTCTGCCCTGCTTATTTCTGGTAAACTATTTGAGGCAGCTTAAAATAAAAGCACACACACTACTGAGCAATTTAAAGAAAAATTTTTTTACAATACAAGGTTAATTTTAATATTTAAAGAAATTATACAGATCATAAGTAAGCACTAATATCACTTAGATTAATGAGGACAGGACATAAAGCACAAAAGTTTATAGAAGAAAATAACATGAAAAAAAGTTCAACAAAGATATAAAAATTAAATGGCAACCAAAAATAACCTATTAAAAATGTCAGATTAACGGATAAGAGGCAATGAAACTGATACTTTCATATATTGTGGTTAGAAACATGGCAAATTAAAATTGATTGAGATTAATAACCATGAAAACTAGAGAGGGGAAGTTAATTTCATCAAGAACTCAAAATCAGATGCAGTGTTCACTTAAGCAACAAATAGAAACCCGAGCTTCCTAGCAGCCACTGCAAAAATAAAAACACAGCCAAGAGAACTCACCACCAGGACCTGCAAGGTCCACCTAGATTTACTTAAATGAACATAGTCGACCATTCAACCATCTTTGTTTTCCCAACTTCCAAATGAGATAAACTTTGTTCACTAAGCCCAAGAGGAACTTTCATCAAGTGAGTCCTAACACAAGGGCCTTGAGTAACAGAGTTAGACAATGTTTCAACAGCAGTTCTGAGGCCATGTATCAGCTGCAATTAAAGCTCATCTAAGGCACCACACACAACTCTACACCTCTGCTCTGGCCCCTCCTCCTGCATGGATGAATGAATTCCCTGGATATGCCTACCCATCTAAGCACAAGTTGGGGCTGTCAGGAGAAGCAGCCTCTCCCCACTGCCTGCCCGGCTGACGTGCAGGCCCCTTCCAGGCTGACTGGCAGGGCTGGTGGCCAGGGCATGCTGCCAGCTGCTTAAACACTCCTGATGGCTTGGCTCTCTGACTGCAGCCCCTCAGTAAAGGGAGGCCCATAGCAGAGCCTGGCACTGAGGGCAACACTGTAGCCAAATTCCCCCAGCACTGTGCTGAATGGTTCCCTGTGGGCAAGGAGGCAGGGGAAGGGGCCAGCTCTGAGTGTGGAATAAAAGAAGTAGGGGCTAGAAGCACCCCAAGGCAAAGGAAAACAGTCACCTGAACAGGACATAATGAAAGCAGCTCCTTGGGACCACCCTGGTGGCACAGTGGTTAAGAATTTGCCTGCCAATGCAGGGGTCACAGGTTCAATCCCTGCTCCAGGAATATCCCACATTCCGTGGAGCAACTAAGCCTGTGCTCCACAACTACTAGAGCCCGCAAGCCACAACTACTGAAGCCCACATGCCCTAGAGCCCACGTGCTGCAACTACTGAGCCCACTCACCGCAACTACTGAAGCCTGTGCACTCTAGGACCCGCATGCCACAATTACTGAGCCCGCATGCTGCAACTACTGAAGCCTGCACGCCCAGAGCCCGTGCTCCACAACAAGAGAAGCCACTGCAATGAGAAGTCTGCGCACCGCAACAAAGAGTAGCCCCGCCGCTCACCGCAAGTAGACAAAGCCCATGCACAGCAACGAAGACCCAATGCAGCCAAAAAAAAGAAAAAAGAAAGCAGCTTCTTGCCCTCTTAACCTCACTATGCCTCAGTTTCCTCTTTTGTAAAATGGGGATAATATTGACCTATGTGGTTATTGTGAGGATTAAAAGAGTTCTACATACAAAGTGCTTAGAACAATGCCTGGCACACAGTAAATGTTAGCTACTATTATTGTTATTATTTTTGCCCTCAGCACTCTTCTGTGTATATCCTAGACTCAAGCAACACATCTCCTGGAGGGTCTCACAGTGCAGGGAGGTGATAGGAAAAGGTTTCTGAACTTTGAATCACAGTGTAACCCTCAGCCTAGAGACTAGCAATGGGACCAAGTACTAGTTCACAATACACAGGAGGAGCCTTAAGCATGGAGTACTAGTCTAGCCCTGCCACTAACTGGGGCCTTGGTGCAAGGGCCTGGGGCCTTGGGCATATCCTTGCTCCAATCTGGGCCTCAGTTTACTCACCTACAAAATGAAGAGAAGGGACTAAATAATTCCTAACTTTGACTATGCATCCAAATCACTTCACGACATCATAAAATGCAGATTCCCAGATTCTGGCAATTGAATCCAAGTCTGGAAAGGGAGACCGAGAATCTGCATTTTAATGAGCTCCTTGGAGAATCTTGATGTTCAGTCAGGTTGGAAAGCCACTGACTAGCTAAGCTCTAAGGCCCTCTCCAATATTCATGTGCTAAATTAAAATCATAGACTCATGGAGCAAAAGGAGCTTGCAGTGATCATGCACCTTAGGGGCCCAGGGCAGATGGCCACTTGCCTGTGAGAGAGCTCCAGAAGAATAATGCTAATGCCCTTGATGCTCTCCCAGGGTTTAATCAACCCTAGAGGTGAGAAGTTATACTTTCTGTCTAATCAGACACTCTATCTCAGCAATCTACCTCCAACCCTGAGGGCTTTGTTCTCAGAGTTGTAGAGCAGGGCTACTTGGCGCCCTTCCGCACGACCTTCATGACCTTGAGTGCTGCTTGAAGTCAGCCTGGTCCCAACAATACTACTGGTGAGATGGCTTTTGATTTTGGCCCTTTCTTTCCATTCCCACTGCTGTTGCCCTAGTTTAGGCTGTTAATACCTCTTGCTTGGACCATATAACAGCTTCCCAGCTAATCTTCTGCCCTTCGATCTCTCCTCTCTTCAATCTCTCCTTCATGGCATCAACATTTTCCTAACCCCAACTCTGATTGCATTACGTCTCCAGCCTACAATCTTCCATGCCTACCCATCAAACCCTAACTCCTCAACCTGTCATTCAAGGCCTTTCAGCACCAAAACCAACCCACATTTTTGCTTTTATAGCTTATTGCATTTCTCTTCCATAACCCCCTCTGGCCAAGAGCCAACCTGGGCTACAATTGACTTTCTTGAATATTTTTGACAGAGGGTTTCCCAAACTTGAACACTGTGGAACATCCTCTCCCCACTGCTGTCTGTTTTTCACGGCAAAATACTGATAACATCTCATGGATACTAAGTGATTCACGGAAGTCAGCTTGGGAAACACTCTCTATGATCTTCCACCTGCTTATCGATGACTTGACTCTCTATTCTGGGGTCTGCCCAGGTCTTGAACTCCAACTCAGAACAAGCACCTAAGGTTGTCATGCCTGCTCTCTCTCCATCTGGCTGTTTTTGAATACTGTCAAGGTCCTACAGCGACGTGGAACTAGAACACTAGTCTATCACCACCCTTATTCCTTCTTCGCCTTCCTTCTTGAGCTGGTACCACATTTTCCCCCAACGTTGAATTTCTCAAGGTCCATCTTGATTTCCTTACATGAGCGTGGGAGGCCATTCAAACATTTTTGTTTTCCCAGCTTCCAAATTAACAGCCTCCTCTTCTCATTAGCAACTTTAGCAGGTAAATATCTACCCCTCTGGGGACTACTCCCCTTTCCCACATCTACAACAGACACTGTTGACTGATCACAGCACTTGCTCCTAAGCCCCAGACGTGATGATGTAGATTCAGAATCCTTCTCAACACTGTTCCCCAGGCAGGTATTATCAATCAATCAAAGTTGGCATGCCAGTTGAGACAGTCCTACTTACCATCAATGACCTAGTTGAGTAAATAGCTAATGTGTTTACTAGAAAAGCTCTGTTGAGTTTCAATTTCAACTCTCTACGGAAACTTAAACCAGTCTCTACTTACAGCCTATCTATTCCAAGTCTTTTAGGCTGGAGGATCTGGGCTGTGGGAGAGGCTCTATTAGAAGTCTAATTTGGCATAAGAATTAGAATAAGATTGCCAAAGTCAGAAGGGCTTCAACTAAGAACTGTCCTGGAGCATTGTCCACCTCCCGTCTTTTTCTCCTGCCAAAACCCAAAGAAGTGTCTGGTGAGCTGGCTAGGCTCTAGCCATAAAGAAGAGCACCTGAGCGGCTACAAGACAAATGAACTACCCCTAGAAAGATGAATCTCTGGGGCAAAGAGCAATTGGAGATGCCTTTGATGTCCCTCAGCAGCGGCAAGGTTTTCAACTTGGCCTGAACAAACGGAACCATCATCATTGGAAACACTGATATCTTCAGTCAGGTAGCAGGCTGCTCCGGTTTCTTCTCTCTCCTCCGCCCCCTCCTTCTCCTCCAAGCTGATCACATTTCCTTGGTGATTTTCATGCTTAGTCAGTAGGTCTTAGGGCACAAGTCTCAATTCCATAGGGACCTTGTCCATATAAACTACTCTGTACTAATGTTATCCTCTGTACGGTATACTCCTTCCTTTCCTCCTTCCATAAGCGCTGATTAAACACCTACTATGTGCTATGTGGTGAGCACCACTGTGGAGAAGAAAGCCCTTGAACAGCAACGGGAGCCACCAGGGGAGGCTCTGTGGAGACAAAGATAATGTCACTGCTCCGATCAGCAGAAAAATGAATTTCAAGTTACTTTCTCTCTTCTTGAGATCTCAAAAGAGCTTTAACTGAGTGGGAGCAAATTGAGAGCCTGGCAGCTAGAACGCAGGAATTCCAGGGAATTCTACAAAATCACGAATAGTCCCCATAAGGTGAACACAAACCAGTCTCAAATCCAGCATACAATTAAGAGAGAGATCAACAGAATACTCTCTAGCCTTTAATTATTACCAGGGACTATTTAAAGTGTTTTACATATATTAACTCTCTGAATCTCCACCATAATGCTATGAATTAAATATTTTATTATCATCATTCCAAAGATGAGAAATAGAGGCACAGAGAGCTTAAATGACTTGCTCAAGGCCAGCAGCTAGGAAGTGATGCAGCCAGGACTTGAACTCATGTAGTCTCATTGCAGAGTCCTAAACTACCTGAAATATGTACATTTAACAACAAAGAAAGTGTTAATTCATAGATTGGAGTGGCGGGGGGGGGGCGGGGGGTGGATAATAGCTGGATGGAGCTTTTGATCCCAAGATAGTCTATCAAAGACAGAAGGGCTTTTTTGTTTTGTTTTGTTTTTTTGGGCACGCTGTGTGCCTTGTGGGATCTTGGTTCCCCGACCAGGGATTGAATCCTGGCCCTTGGCAGTGAGAGCGTGGAGTCCTAACCACTGGACCACCAGGGAATTCCCGATAGAAGGGTTTTGGTAGATGAGAAGCTCAGAGTGCCTAACATGCCCTCATACTTTTAAGGAAGTCCTCACAAAGGCCAGCCACTCCCCCAGACCCACCCACATCTCCTGGTGTCCCCTTGACAGATAGCAGACTGGGGCCCCAGTGCCTGAGCCAGCTTACAATGTTCATGTTCTTGAATGCCAGACATGGAGACAGATCTGCATGGGTCCCTGTAATAGCAAACCATATTTTTGACTGGAAAAAAAATATGATGTAATTAGTACCTAGTGCAGCAATGTCACTGGTCCTAGAAGCCTGAAGCCCTAACCTCTAGACTGGACTCTACCACCTACTGTCCCTTGATTTGGTTTCTTCATCTGTAGATGTTTTTACATTCCGTAAACAATTTTGAGCGCCTCTCTGTGCCAAGCACCACTGCTAAACCCTGAAACCACTAAGTTGAATTCAGTAGTTGCCCCCAAGGAACTCACTATTTGCTGGTAGAGACAGACAGGGAAAAGGGTCTTTATGATGCCCTGTGTCCTCTCAAGGCTCCGGAAACCAAGGGAGGGCCTCACCCTGTCCCTCCGCCCTGGGAGTCTGTGAGCAGCAAATGAGATCACACAGGGGAAAGTGCTTTGTAAACAGCAGAGGGTGAGAATGAGGTATGCCGGGAAAGGGGAGGGCCATAACCCAGGAACTGTCTGCCATGTCTGGAGAACTTGGGCAGGCAGCTGACCAAGCTAAGTGCTCCGTCTGGGTCTGGGAGCCTGGGCAAGGCCTCCTGGATGTGAGGGGACAAAGCCTGAAGCCCTGGGCTCACTCTCCCAGCCGGCCAAGCCCAAACCTTGCTGCCCAGGCCAAGCTACTCTGGGCTCCGCGTGGCAGGAACCTAAACCTGTGTGATGTTGCTTGGAACTAGGCGCTTTTGCGGACCCCTGCCGCCCGTGATCTCTTCAGGGTTGTAGCTTGAACGTGACAAAGGCCAGGTCTCCCCTCTGTTGTGCAACCCGAGGAGCCCGATTCCCATGAATCCCCTTATATAATGAATATCCCTGAGAAATGTTGGCCCGAGGGACGCCAGCCACTGCCATTCTCTGTGCTGAAGCGCCACCTAGAGGCCATCTCTAGCTCAAACGACTGTGTAGGTACGTTTCAAAATTTGCCTCGGCAGGGGGAAACGCGAAAAAGAGATGTTAAAAGGACTAAAAGGCAAGAAAACGGCAGAGGACCAGTAAGAGGAGCCCATCAGTCCCTTCACCAGGCCTCCTGTCGTTTGCTGAGACAGGAGCTGAAATGTCTCAGCTTCTCACTGGACAGGGTTTCCTCCATGGCTAGGGACCAGTGTGAGAATGTCACTGTTTCTCACATACTCCAAATTCTAGATCCGAAGAGCAAACATGCCAAGAAAAGCCTCCAGTTTGCCCTGCAGCCCGGACCCCAACCACCTGCCCCTCCTCTCCTACCCCAAAGTTCAGACTCTCTGGCTAGCTTGGGAAAATGGTTTTTCAGTGGATAAGTCCTCCTCTTGGGGAGAGTTTGCTGATTCTGCTTACATTTCTGGAATCAGCTACCCTACACTGAGCGTGAACACACATTTATCGTGGGCCATTTATTCAGAAGTAGCTGGGTGAGTCTACAAAGGCATCAAAGATAAGCCAATACTTCAAAATCAGCACAGAGTTATTTTTGCCTGAAGAAAATCCAAGCCAGATGGTAGCAGAAAAGTATCAAGAAAAGTAAGCCAAAGCTCTCAAACTGAGCAAGGAGTTTTTTTTTAAACCCTCTTACTTTAGGTTTTTCTCTTCAATCTTTTGCCAGACCTGCAATTTAGTTTCCTACTACTGAGCTTACTGAACTCAAGTATAATTGGAAAACAAGATACGTAAAATATTCAAGCTCTCATTGTCCATCAAAGCATCCTAGTTTATGCTGCTTAAAGATGGCACTATGTGCAGTATCCATGGAATACCCACAGGGGCGACAACACGTCTTTGCCTGCAAACAGCTGCTGGTCCCTCTTCACCCCAAGGACAATTCAAACTCAGGGTAAACCCTGAGGAGCCTGGGGAAAACTAGAATCCATTAAAAAGCTACAGCTGTTTCTCATGGATAAACTGCAGTCCACTGACTGGCCAAAGAGCCCAGAGGAAGTGAAGTTGTCATTTCCTTCACCTATACTCTCAAATAAGTTAGATTTACCAAAACTGAAATTTGCTTCTCCCCGGTAGAAACAATTCCACTTGGTGTTCACAGCAATCTCGATGTGAGATCCTGAGATGAGTATTATTATCATTGCTGCCTTGCAGAGAAAGAAATGGAGGCTAAAAGAAGGTAATTTTCCTGTAAGTGAAGTAGCCAAGATTTGAACTCAAGTGCTCTGCTTCCAGTTTTCCCAAGGTCACCATCTCTCTTGGCATGAAGTCAATGTATTAAGTACTGAAGAGAATATTCTGAAAAGTAATTCAGTTTGCCACAGATTGTTGCAAGAATTCTTACAGTCATTAGGACTACACTTTAAGGTGGAATTTGTAGACCAAGGATGACCCTCATTCAGAAATAATGCTCACTGGAGGTCAGTTCACACAATACACTTTCTGGGAGACTCAATGTTTCTCAATTAAACAAAAAGACTTCTTTTGATTTTGTTTCCCACTTCATTCCTTTCATTTAAGCTAGACAGGCTCTTTGTCCGCTATAAAATCCCATGCAAGTGTTGTAATTATTATTCTCTGATAAAGTGAGTTTCCTCCTGGGAGAGAGAAGAAGAACAACTAAACAAAAAATTGGAAGAAACAAAGGCAAAATAGGGACAGTGGTGAGGATGGTCTCTTCACCCAGAGAAATTACAGTATTTCAGAGCTGGAAGGGACCTCTGAGAGCATCTGATGACAGTCCAAATGCTCTCTTGGCAGATGATATCAAGACCCAGCAGTTAAGCGACTCCCCAAGATCACAGCTCTGAGTGGCAGAGCTGATCAGAATCCCAGTTCAACTGATTCCTAGCTGAGGGAACTTTTCATTTAATCAGTTTCAGGAGATTGTATCTTGTTTCTAAATAAAATCCAGCTAGGAAACCAAATCTCCAGGGCTACCCCTGAAATGACTCTTTGGGGAAACTGCTGACATTCCCCATCTTGAGCTGTTCCAGATGGGATGGGATGGGATGGGAAGGGGAGGGGAATAGAACGGAGAAGAGGGGAAGGGAGGGGAGGGGAGGGCTCCTTTCTGAGTGCCCATAACAATAGCCAATAGTGAAAGTTTGTTGAGCTGTGCTGGGCACCGTGCTTAGTACTTTAAATGCATTAGCTCCTTCCTCCCAACAACCATATAAGGTAGGCATGATTCTTTCCACTTTACAGAAAAGGAGAACGAGGTACAAGGAACTGGCTTAAGCTTTTACAACTTGTAAGAGGGGAAGGTAGGATTGGAACAGCTCTGTTCTACATCAAAGTCCAAATCAGTGACTTAAAAACCATGTAGTAAATGCAGGGCCCAGGGAAACTCAAATTTTGGCTGTTCATAGGGAATCCTCATATACTAGTCAGCTGTCTCTGCAGAAAACCACAGACACGGCCTAGCTTGAAAGAGGGCATTTCCACCATGGATGGCAGATGCGGGACTTAGGAGTTTAGTTTCTTGCTTCTTCTGCCCAAACTCTCTTACTGGATGGGTGGGGGAAGAGTAGGATGATCAATATGGAAGAAAACATTCAGGACCGGAGGTTTAGTGGGGACAGGAAGAAAACAGGCTTGCTTTTTAAACCAAAGGTATTCTAAAAGCCCACTCTGCCTTCAAGAGCTACGGAAGAAATTCTATGCCATTCTTAAATTCTTTCACTACCCCCAGTAACCATTTCACTAACAAATCTTACATATGCTAGAACTTGAATTAGACACAAGAAAGGACTTCTGGGGAAAACGAACCAGTTATCTCTGTAAATTGGAATTTCTCTGTATAGAATCCCTTTCCTGGAGGGAGGAAATATACCCAGCCAGTTCTTAGGGCCTTCTCTAAATTAAGACTGCCCAAAGGAAGAAACACCAAGACATTCAACAGGGGAAGAGGAGGAGGTAGTTTTCAAACTTCTTGTCTCCTTGGGTATTAAAGTCTTTCCAGCTCAAAGGGCCTTCAGGAAATGGTACAAACTCAGAGGTAAGACAGGTGACTAATGTGTCAGAGAAAACTGGTGCTGTGGAGGAGTGGGGCCCAGGATGCCAAACTCCTGCCAACATGATGCATTGCTTTTTCCCCAAATCTGCAGTTTATTGTGATTTGTGCTTCTCCAAAAGTCAAAAGTTCTCAACATTACACACTTGAATCTTTTTTAACATCTTTATTGGAGTATAATTGCTTTACAATGCTGTGTCAGTTTCTGGTGTATAACAAAGTGAATCAGCTATACGTATACATATATATCCCCATATCCCCTCGCTCTTGCGCCTCCCTCCCACCCTCCCTATCCCACCCCCATAGGTGGTCACAAAGCACCGAGCTGATCTCCCTGTGCTATGTGGCTGCTTCCCACTAGCTATCTATTTTACATTTGGTAGTGTATATATGTCCATGCCACTCTCTCACTTCGTCCCAGCTTACCCTTCCCCCTCCCCATGTCCTCAAGTCCATTCTCTGAGTCTGCATCTTTATTCCTGTCCTGCCACTAGGTTCTTCAGAACCTTTTTTTTTTTTTTTTAGATTCCATATATATGTGTGTTAGCATACAGATTTTTGTTTTTCTCCTTCTGACTTACTTCACTCTGTATGACAGACTCTAGGTCCATCCACCTCACTACAAATAACTCAGTTTCGTTTCTTTTTATGGCTGAGTAATATTCCATTGTATATATGTACCACATCTTCTTTATCCATTCATCTCTCGATGGGCATTTAGGTTGCTTCCATGACCTGGCTATTGTAAATACTGCTGCAATGAACATTGGGGTGCATGTGTCTTTTTGAATTATGGTTTTCTCTGGGTATATGCCCAGTAGAGGGATTGCTGGATCATATGGTAATTCTATTTTTAGTTTTTTAAGGAACCTCCATACTGTTCTCCATAGTGGCTGTATCAATTTACATTCCCACCAACAGTGCAAGAGGGTTCCCTTTTCTCCACACCCTCTCCAGCATTTGTTGTTTGTAGATTTTCTGATGATGCCCATTCTAACTGGTGTGAGGTGATACCTCATTGCAGTTTTGATTTGCATTTCTCTAATAATTAGTGATGTTGAGCATCTTTTCATGTGCTTCTTGGCCATCTGTATGTCTTCTTTGGAGAAATGTCTATTTAGGTCTTCTGCCCATTTTTGGATTGGGTTGTTTGTTTCTTTAATATTGAGCTGAATGAGCTGTTTATATATTTTGGAGATTAATCCTTTGTCCGTTGATTCGTTTGCAAATATTTTCTCCCATTCTGAGGGTTGTCTTTTCGTCTTGTTTGTAGTTTCCTTTGCTTTGCAAAAGCTTTGAAGTTTCATTAGGTCCCATTTGTTTATTTTTGTTTTTATTTCCATTACTCTAGGAGGTGGATCAAAAAAGATCTTGCTGTGATTTATGTCAAAGAGTGTTCTGCCTATATTTTCCTCTAAGAGTTTTATAGTGTCTGGTCTTACATTTAGGTCTCTAATCCATTTTGAGTTTATTTTTGTGTATGGTGTTAGGGAGTGTTCTAATTTCATTCTTTTACATGTAGCTGTCCAGTTTTCCCAGCACTACTTATTGAAGAGATTGTCTTTTCTGCATTGTATATCCTTGCCTCCTTTGTCATAGATTAGTTGACCATAGGTGTGTGGGTTTATCTCTGGGTTTTCTATCCTGTCCCATTGATCTATATTTCTGTTTTTGTGCCAGTACCATATTGTCTTGATTACTGTAGCTTTGTAGTATAGTCTGAAGTCAGGGAGTCTGATGCCTCCTGCTCCTTTTTTCCCCTCAAGACTGCTTTGGCTATTCGGGGTCTTTTGTGTCTCCATACAAATTGTAAGATTTTTTGTTCTAGTTCTGTAAAAAATGCCATTAGTAATTTGATAGGGATTGCATTTAATCCATAGATTGCTTTGGGTAGTATAGTCATTTTCACAATATTGATTCTTCCAATCCAAGAACATGGTATATCTCTCCATCTGTTGGTATCATCTTTAACTTCTTTCATCAGTGTCTTATAGTTTTCTGCATACAGGTCTTTTGTCTCCCTAGGTAGGTTTATTCCTAGGTATTTTATTCTTTTTGTTGCAGTGGTAAATGGGAGTGTTTCCTTAATTTCTCTTTCAGATTTTTCATCATTAGTGTATAGGAATGCAAGAGATTTCTGTGCATTAATTTTGTATCCTGCAACTTTACCAAATTCATTGATTAGCTCTAGTAGTTTTCTGGTGGCATATTTAGGATTCTCTATGTATAGTATCATGTCATCTGCAAACAGTGACAGTTTTACTTCTTCTTTTCCAATTTGTATTCCTTTTATTTCTTTTTCTTCTCTGATTGCTGTGGCTAGGACTTCCAAAACTATGCTGAATAATAGTGGTGAGAGTGGACATCCTTGTCTTGTTCCTGATCTTAGAGGAAATGCTTTCAGTTTTTCACCATTGAGAATGATGTTTGCTGTGGGTTTGTCATATATGGCCTTTATTATGTTGAGGTAGGTTCCCTCTATGCCCACTTTCTGGAGAGTTTTTATCATAAATGGTTGTTGAATTTTGTCAAAAGCTTTTTCTGCATCTATTGAGATGATCATATGGTTTTCATTCTTCAATTTGTTAATATGGTGTATCACATTGATTGATTTGCATATATTGAAGAATCTTTGCATCCCTGGGATAAATCCCACTTGATCATGGTGTATGATCCTTTTAATGTGTTCTTGGATTCTGTTTGCTAGTGTTTTGTTGAGGATTTTTGCATCTATATTCATCAGTGATATTGGTCTGTAATTTTTTTTTTGTAGTATCTTTGTCTGGTTTGGTATCAGGGTGATGGTGGCCTCATAGAATGAGTTTGGGAGTGTTCCTTCCTCTGCAATATTTTGGAAGAGTTTGAGAAGGACGGGTGTTAGCTCTTCTCTAAATGTTTGATAGAATTCACCTGTGAAGCCATCTGGTCCTGGACTTTTGTTTGTTGGAAGATTTTTAATCACAGTTTCAATTTCGTTACTTGTGATTGGTCTGTTCATATTTTCTATTTCTTCCAGGTTCACTCTTGGAAGGTTACACTTTTCTAAGAATTTGTCCATTTCTTCTAGGTTGTCCATTTTGTAGGCATAGAGTTGCTTGCAGTAGTCTCTTAGGATGCTTTGTATTTCTGCAGTGTCTGTTGTAACTTCTCCTTTTTCATTTCTAATTTTATTGATTTGAGTCCTCTCCCTCTTTTTCTTGATGAGTCTGGCTAATGGTTTATCAATTTTGTTTATCTTCTCAAACAACCAGCTTTTAGTTTTATTGATCTTTGCTATTGTTTTTTTGTTTCTATTTCATTTATTTCTGCTCTGATCTTTATGATTTCTTTCCTTCTGCTAACTTTGGGTTTTGTTTGTTCTTCTTTCTCTAGATCCTTTAGGTGTAACGTTAGATTATTTGAGATTTTGCTTGTTTCTTGAGGTAGGCTTGTATAGCTATAAACTTCCCTCTTAGAACTGCTTTTGCTGCATCCCATAGGTTTTGGATCATCGTGTTTTCATTGTCATTTGTTTCTAAGTATTTTTTGATTTCCTCTTTGATTTCTTCAGTGATCTCTTGATTATTTAGTAAAGTATTGTTTAGCCTCCATGTGTTTGTGTTTTTTACTTTTTTTCCCTGTAATTGATTTCTAGTCTCATAGCGTTGTGGTCAGAAAAGATGCTTGATATGATTTCAATTTTCTTAAATTTACTGAGGCTTCATTTGTGACCCAAGATGTGATCTATCCTGGAGAATGTTCCATGTGCACTTGAGAAGAAAGTGTAATCTGCTCTTTTGGATGGAATGTCCTCTAAGTATCAATTAAATCTATCTGGTCTATTGTGTCATTTAAAGCTTCTGTTTCCTTATTAATTTTCTGTTTGGATGGTCTGTCCATTGGTGTAAGTGAGGTGTTAAAGTCCCCCACTATTATTGTGTTACTGTCAATTTCCTCTTTTAGAGCTGTTAGCAGTTGCCTTATGTATTGAGGTGCTCCTATGTTGGGTGCATATATATTTATAATTGTTATATATTCTTGGATTGATCCCTTGACAATTATGTAGTGTCCTTCCTTTTCTCTTGTAACATTCTTTATTTTAAAGTCTATTTTATCTGATATGAGTATTGCTACTCCAGCTTTCTTTTGATTTTCATTTGCATGGAATATCTTTTTCCATCCCCTCACTTTCAGTCTGTATGTGTCCCTAGGTCTGAAGTGGGTCTCTTGTAGACAGCATATATATGGGTCTTGTTTTTGTATCCATTCAGTGAGCCTGTGTCTTTTGGTTGGAGCATTTAATCCATTCACGTTTAAGGTAATTATCGATATGTATGTTACTATGATCATTTTCTTAATTGTTTTGGGTTTGTTTTTGTAGGTCCTTTTCTTGCGTTTCCCACTTAGAGAAGTTCCTTTAGCATTTGTTGTAGAGCTGGTTTGGTGGTGCTGAATTCTCTTAGCTTTTGCTTGTCTGTAAAGCTTTTGATTTCTCCATTGAATTTGAATGAGATCCTTGCTGGGTAATCTTGGTTGTAGGTTCTTCCCTTTCATCACTTTAAATGTGCCATGCCACTCCCTTCTGGCATGTAGAGTTTCTGCTGAGAAATCAGCTGTTAACCTTATGGGAGTTCCCTTGTATGTTATTTGTCGTTTTTCCCTTGTTGCTTTCAATAATTTTTGTCTTTAATTTTTTTCCAGTTTGATTACTATGTGTCTCGGCATGTTTCTCCTTGGGTTTATCCTGTATGGGACTCTCTGCGCTTCCTGGATTTGGGTGGCTATTTCCTTTCCCATGTTAGGGAAATTTTCGACTATAACCTCTTCAAATATTTTCTCGGGTCCTTTCTCTCTCTCTTCTCCTTCTGGGACCCCTATAATGTGAATGTTGTTGCATTTAATGTTGTCCCAGAGGTCTTTTAGGCTATCTTCATTTCTTTTCATTCTTTTTCCTTTATTCTGTTCCGCAGCGGTGAATTCCACCATTCTGTCTTCCAGGTCACTTATCCGTTCTTCTGCCTCAGTTATTCTGCTATTGATTCCTTCTAGTGTAGTTTTCATTTCAGTTATTGTATTGTTCATCTCTGTTTGTTTGTTCCTTAATTCTTCTAGGTCTTTGTTAAACATTTCTTGCATCTTTTCGATCTTTGCCTCCATTCTTCTTCCGAGGTCCTGGACCATGTTTACTATCACTATTCTGAATTCTTTTTCTGGAAGGTTGCCTATCTCCACTTCATTTAGTTGTTTTTCTGGGGTTTTATCTTGTTCCTTGATCTGGTACATAGCCCTCTGCCTTTTCATCTTGTCTATCTTCTGTGAATGTGGTTTTTGTTCCACAGGCTGCAGGATTGCAGTTCTTCTTGCTTCTGCTGTCACCCCTCCGGTGGATGGCTATTGTTTTTGAGAGAGAGGAATTCACATAGGCTTTGATGGAACATTTAAAAGGGACACACAATTAAACTATTTGATCTGGCATATGACTCAAGAGCAGCCACTCATTCCACATATGGGGTTGTACTTGTTGATTTAAAAAGCCAGCTTCTCCTTGGGAGAGAAGAATAAAATAGAAGCTTAAAAGCACTTACTCTTGAATGCTCCAAATACTTTGCTTCTTTGTTCCCAGATGCACTCAACTTACAATCATTTATGCTGTAAACACGTGTCAGTTTTTTGTGTTCTGGCAAAGCATCGTGCAGTGCCTCAGTCTCTTTTGTTTGAACTGCTGTGTGGCTGGGGATGTGTGGTGCTTCAGAACTGCAAGCATGCCAGCCAGTGTCTTTGTCAGTTTCATTTCCAGTTCCTCTACAGTTCATTTCAGTATACAAAGCATTGACTGGGGTCTGAGAAGCAGCAGCAGCTCAGTAGAAGACCATGGGCTTCAGATCATGTGACTGTAAGCAACTTATTTAGCCTGAGTTATAAGAAAATTCTGCCAACCTGGCTGGGTTATTGGAAGGCTGTATTTAGTTTGCTCAGGCTACTGTAACAAAATACCACAGACTGCATGGCTTAAATGACAGAAGTTTATTTTTTCACAGTTCTAAAGTCTGGAAGTCCAAAGTCAATGTGTCAGCAGCTCTGATTTCTTCTGAGGCCTCTCATTGGCCTAAAGATGGCTGCTTTCTCGCTGTGTCCTTCTCGCACATGGTCTTTCTTCTGTGCACATGCAGGTCTGATGCCCAAATTTCCTTCTTCTTATGATGACACTGGTCATATTAGATTAGGGCCTACCCTAAAGACCTCATTTTAACTTAATTACCTTTAATGATCTTATACAGTCGCATTCTGAGGTACCGGAGATCAGGGCTTCGACATACGAATTTGAGGGGCATGGAATTCAGCCCATAACAAAGACTAAATGACAAAGTAGGGCCTTGATAAAAGCTCCCATTTTTTCCTTTCTTTGACATGGGGAAAGAACCTGTGCTTTGGAATCATAAAGCATAATTTCAACTCCTGGTTCTATTGCCTGCTAATTATGTGAATTTGGCCAAGTTGCTTGTTTCAACATCTGTAAAATGGGAATAAGACTACCTCCCTCAATCCACTGTTGTGAAGATAAAGTGCTGAGTATGTAAAGTGCTTAATACCTGGAAGGGGTAGGCAGAATGTATTTGCTAATTTTGCATTACTTGTTCTTAGCAATAATTGTGATTAATGCTTCCTACTTGTCTCTTTTTGTCAAAGAGCTCTGGCAACTGGCCTTGATGATGGCCTGTGAACTAAATAAACAAAGTGACCAAACTTGGTCCTAGAGATTTCAAGATTTCTTGACTGGCTGAACAAAGCAGCAGAGGTGGCAGATGGCACATCCCCAACAGAGCCTTGATTACAGAAGTCCACATCAGACCCCCAGAGCATCAGACCATCTCCTTCCCAGTATGACCACCCCTGTACTTCTGCTTTCCTTAGCCTATCTCGTGACAGAATTTCCCCTATAACAAAAGTCACAGGCAGCCCGTCCTGAAAGCACTGGCAAGAAAGACAACAGGACTGGAACACAAGCAGCATCTACAAAGGACTCTACCACACAAGGGAGGAGCTTTAGTGCAGGGGGAGGTAGCTGAGCTAAAAGGTGTTGTAAGTGTTACTTCTAGTCAGGGAAGACTCTAGACAGAAGCCTAGTTCTCCGTTTCAACCACTGCAAACCAGCAAGTTTAAAGGGAACCTCCAGAAATGAGCAAGACCAACCCCCATCATGACACATAACCGGGTTACTACATGGTTGCAGCAGTGCTACTCCAAAAGCGGTCTGCAGATCTTGCCTATCTGCCAACTCTTTGCTACTAGTTCATGACAAAGCACAGAATAAGCACTTAGAAACTTTAACAGCAGTTTGACAGAATAATTTTATATGTTAAATCTATAATAAAAACTTTACACTTTTATTTTGTGTCCTTTATTTTTCTAGAAATTCATTCTTATTATATTTTACAAAAGTACTGGTCCATGGCAACTGGCCCTGCAGCACAGACAACTTCAGCGCTAGGTTACAAGCTTCTAAATAGCTGAGTGCGAATAAATATCTTTCATAACTCAGCAGGACCCTACTACTTGGGCCCTAGTACATCTCACTTCAAAACAAAAAATATGATAAAACCATGGCATTTTTCTTCATTCCACCTAATAAGAAAACGATAGTCAGGAATAAAGTAAAAATCAACTTCCAGTATACATTCCAGTCCAGACTTTCACCATATTGAAAGTGATCAATGTCCAGAGGCTTTTATTCCAATGTTTATAAAGACTGGAGACATAATACTCTGTTCAGAACTGGAAGGTATCACAGTGGGAAAAATCCTGAATATGAGTCAGAAATTCTGCATTCAAATTCGGGCTTTAAAAGCTTTTTGACATTGTGTAGGTGATAATCTAACTGAGCCACTTTTGTTAACTACAAAAAGTGGAGATTAAAATCCTCTGCCCAATCTACATCTTAAGAGTGCTGTGAGAGTCAAATAAAATAATGTCTGTGGGATGTGCCTCATAAAGTGCCACACAGGTGACGATGGGATCAGTATTGTCAGCTGAGCCTTCAAAGAGTTGACAGACTCAAAGGAAACAGCCCCTAACATGGTACAGTGAGGAAGCTGACCAGAATACTGACATTCTTTAAATATCTTGTTAAAGATTTACCAGATTAGAAACACTGCCTTCAAATTCTTCTCGGTGCAGAAAGCACTCTTGTTTTCTAACAAACCGTTAGGTGTGTTTGTTTTCATCCTGCCAAGTGTACAGCACCCTGGTGGGCAGCACGAAGGAGAAAGAAGAGAGTGCACAGTGCCTGCCTGGAGCAGCTCACAGCGCGGGGTGCGCCAGTGGCAGGCTCGAGGCTGTGTGTGTGACTCTTAAACATGGCAGGAACTAGAGAAGGGCAACTCTTTCCCATTTTAACTTGCACAGCTATTTGGAGACCCTCTCAAAAGGATCACAAACTTAAAAATGAATCATTTCATTCCTGTCCTTTAGGCAAGAGAAGACCAGAAAACCATAATGTATTTTAGCTTTATTGAAGACATATTACAGTAGACAAACAAGTAGACAAACACATGCTTTATAAAATATACATTCTCATGTGTGAGAAAATATAAATAGACACTAGGAAATGGCCACAATGAACACAACAACTTGGCTTATAACTCTCTTTAGGTACATCTAGTACTAGGGCTGCTCAGACTGACATCCTCTGATAGGGGTAAAAAGGGAGAACAGGGGGAAAGTAGAGGGTAGAAGTAGTCTCTCAATGGATCAAGAGGCCACTTTAAGTAGCCAAAAGATATTCCAAGAGCACTTGACCCCTTGATGATCAATTTCTCTTTAAAGACAGAGTTGACAAAAGATCAGTCTACTCCTTACATTTGAAAACAGGCTCAAATCAAGCTTTTTATTCACCTTCACCCCACCTATTGCTGGAGATATTAGGATTGCTAAGAAACACTCAACACACAACCTTGAAGGAGCAGGTCCAAATATTACTCCTCACCCAAGCATGCACGCACACACACACACCCCTACCCCTTACTACCCACAAAACCTCCAGATGATTCATGGGCTTTCAGGTATTGTTTTGTTAAGAGAAGCTTGTACCATATCTCAATTCAGAACATGTTATTTTTGTCAACAAACGAGGAGGAAGGGAGGAAGGGGGTAAGGAAGGAAGAAAATTAAGGCTAACTGATGTTGGCTTAGATCGTACTCCAAACAAAAAAGTTTTAAATTAGAAGAAGCAAGAAGGAAAAACATCTGCCACAGTGAACTGGGAAAGAGACCACGTAAGGGAAAAATGAAACATTACTTACAGGTTGCCTAAAAATCTTAGCTCAACTTTCTAAGGTCCAACTGTTTCACAATTACTTCGGTAATCTGCATCAAGAAGCAAAGTAAGAAATGGAGGCTGTAGCATAAAATGACAGCCAATTTACCTCTGATACTCCATTACCCTTTTGGCATTTCTGTGGATATTAAAATGATAAGAAGATGCCATAACACACTCGGGTAAAATACTGGGTATAAACTTGAACATCACAATTCTAACCCCATTCCAAATGGAGTCCCACTGATACAAAGAAACAGGAATAAAAATTAAAGAGTAAAAGGGAAGGTTATAATACATTATAGGCTTTAAAAGTTTTTATTATGGTCATACCATTTGGGTTAGGAACCTTATAGATTTTCTCAGAAGAATAAGCCCAGAGTTTCATGTTTTCAGCCATTAACACAAAACAGGCTCCTTTTGTCAATCAAAGAACATAATCTTTTAGTTAAAAAAAAAAACTTTTTAAGTGTTCCACACTTACTGTATATAAAGAATTCTGAAAGACAAAGTTTTAAGCCTGTCTTGCTTCTGAAGATTTCCAATGATAAAACTGAAAGAGAGCTAAAAGTCATCTTGCCCATATTTGATTTCAATGCAGAAATTTCTTCAATGCTATTAACAGATGATTATTTAGCTTCTGTATACACTTTTTCCATGAAAGGCTGATTATTCCAATTGTCAGACAAATCTAATTGTTAGAGTGTTAGCTTATATAGAATTATTGGCAAGCGTGTACTGCATCTCCCTGTAACTTCTTCCCCACTGATATGACCCCTGTCCGCTGGAATAAAAAGAGTGAATCTAATCTGTTTCATATGACAATCCTTTAAGTAACTAAAGACTTTTATCATCTCTCCCTTTTCTTAGGAAAATGGATAATAGAGTCTAAGTTGCTTAACATCTTAATGTTTCTTCTTTTATAACCTGCCAATGGGCAATGTGAAGGCAACTGTTTTTAAACACGAAAGTTACCTTACAGAGAAAATACACATTTAAAGCATTCTAAGATGGCACATTAGAGGGAATGGCACACTGGGCTGGGTTTCTGGTATTTCCTATCCTACAGATTAACTTACATCTAGGGAAAGCACTTTAGAGGTTACTGAGTGACAGACAGCCAACGGGTCAGGCATAGACTCTGTGGCAGGAAGACTTGGAGTACAAGCACAATGTTATTTCTTCTTCCAGGTATACTTACAGAATCAGTCTAAGAGGGGCACAAACAAATTAAGAGAATTTATGTATCCCTACTGATGTGAAGTGGTAATTGGGACAATATTTCTCTCAGCATTTTAGTTTGCCTTGCTTTTGCAACATTTTTGATTAAATTGGTGGCAGGCAGACATTACACTGATGGGAAGAAACACGGATGAGCCACTAATCCAGTTTATAGTAGAGCATTTGCTATATGCTCTACATATGCAATACTGAAAAATTTCAGGAATTCCATCTCCTAAGATTAGAATTTATTAAATTTACTATATTTTTAAGACCAGGGATAGGCTATTCACATTTAAACAAATTCCTGACTAGTTTTTTAGGCAAGTTTTTTAGTTATTTAGGAAAGCTAGGAATACCTGGGAGGACATCTCAACCATTTGAGTTGACAGAGAGAACCTGGCTATTCAGGAGACCAGCCTGACACCACTGGCTAAAGCAGAGGCAGCAATCACGTATTTTAAGTTTTCTAGAGCACTGGTTTGCAGCCTGTTTTTTGTCCTCTCACATGTAACAGCTGATGCTCACTTACAGCCTTGTTCTAACTCCACTTTTTTCACTAAATAAAGTCCATCAGAATGTAAGAGTACTATAATTAGAGAGATGACCTTGAATACATTAGAAAGGTAAGTGAGTCACAAACTAGTTACAAATTAGTTGTGGCACACCTCTCAACTGATTCTGGTACTCTGGTGTGCTGTAACACTAGCATTCAGACCTGGTGTTCTGGAGGGCAATGGGTGGTTCTCAATCTACTAAAGATTCTTTATGTTTACTGACACTGTTTTAGAAGCTGAATATTTCTTCTCCTCATGAGGATTTCTTATAGCATTACTCCTGCTAGAGAGGAAATAAATCTGGCTCAAGTCAGAGTAAGCAGCATCACTCCTGTTCTACTCTAAAAAATATTTCATGAAAGCAGCTTTTTATTAGAGTAGATAATCCTCCTTGATTCCAGGAGGGATCACAGATTCATAGAATGTTACAGCTGGAAAGGGCTTTAAAGCATCTAGTAAAATGCCCTCATTTCATAAATGAGAAAGTCAGGCTGAGATGTAAAGGGACTTGCCCTTGATTACACAACTAGTAAGCAGCAGAGCTAGGAACTAAATCAGGTTTCGTGATTCTAAGTCAGTCCAGTACAAATTATACTACAACCTAGTAAGTAAGAAGATGGATCAGAAATTGAAGGGAGAAGAAAATAGTGATACTTAAGGAGTTCAAAGTGAAAATGAAGAGAGGCTGACAATTTAAAAAGGAAAAAGACAAAGGCATGGTGGCATAAAACAGCTAGAAAAGTGCTGCTGCTTATGGGAGAAAAATTTAGGATTGAAAAACAGTATGAAATTCAGCTAAACTTCCTGGCAAAGAGCTGAGAAATTATGTGAGTTTAAAACCCTTGAAATGCACAATGACTTAGAAATAGATTATTTTCATTTAAGTGGTTGAAGTCGTCTAGTAACTAGTCCTCACTAAATTTAGAGGACAGAATCCGGCAGCCTTTCTTTTTTTCTGAAAGCAGAAAGAAAGAAGAGCTTTAGTCCATTACACTTTATTAGAGCACTAAGTCTTTTGTTTACATAAAACTTTTTGCTATCAGAAATTCAAGAAAACTTTTTGGCTTAAATAATCACTTGTACAAAACAAGGACCACTCTAAAGCTTTACAGTATAAGAATTTTGCACGTTCTTCTACTCCCAAAAGCAGTCTTCCCTTCTTAAGACATACTGTGCATTGGTAGAAGAGATATTATTTTAAAAAACAAACACACACACACAGAGAAAAAAAAGCAATCTTTGGTTTCCTCATCAACTAAATACTTTGCTGAAAGAAGATATTCCCCTAACAAGTTTTCCTTTATCTATGTGCATATGACAATGACAAGACTGCTAGTCTTTTGAAAAAGCCTTTTTATGCTTGAAAGATTATATTACCTGGCACTTGTAAACAGATGACAAATGATTAGCTGTACAAATCTTTAGGTATAAAGAAAGTGGTTAATTACACCAAGATTGTGTTTGTGTGTACACAATCACTAGGTACCCTGCTTCTATACTTATACTTCTTAACAAATATGTATTTAAAACTTTAAACAAAGTCTTTGGATTCACTAAACCAAGTTGTACAAAATCTGTGGTCTGAGAAGCTGCTGTCAATATTATAACTGAATATTATATATAATTTTGGCATATCAAAAATATTTACATTGCAACACATATGACCAATGAATACAAAAATTATTTATAAATGCACATATATATACAGTGAGATCCCTGGGCGATAGGGACCAAAAAAAAAAAAAGAGAGAGAGAGAGAAAGAGAGAGATTCACAAGAATACAAAACCCTCGACCTGGTAATAATTGGTCAAGTCTGGGATTCTTGTCGAAGACCTTGAATATCAAAGCCCCACTCTCAACTATAGGATTAAAACCACTGCAGAATCCCAGGCACACTTCCCGGGGGGCTCCAAAGTTATTTTTGTTCCTTGGAAGGCAAAATAGAACAGCGTTGTTTACTCAGGATCATTCTGTAGGTTGAGACAATCCAGGGTGTTAAGCAGCAAAGAGACTCTCCCTAACAGGCAATGCGCACCTGGGCACATCCCAGTAGAACCATAAGACAGCACTCTGTCCTCTACCTTCCTCCGCCTGTGTTGCACATTTTCTATTAGATGTACCCATTTCTGTCAGCCATTACCCTTTCTTCGTCAAGTATAAGCCCAGACAAATGTCTGGCCCCCCTTGATGTGGTCAGATGTAATTGTAGACAAAGAGCAAAGCAAATGCTGACTTTGGGGTTTCTTCCGAACTCTGAGGTAGTAAATACAAAATCAACTAATTTGAGTCTGCCCAGATTTCATTCTGGAGTGAGTTTCATGTGCCCTCACTGCCATCTTGAATGTTCCGAGTCCTACTAAAATCAAAAGTGTGGTCGTGTAACCTGTGACAGGGCATGGGAGAAGTGGAACAGTCTGGATCACTCTCTGCCAGGCCCTCGTTTTGATGGAGTTGTGGTGACTCAAAGACTGACTGCTGCGATAAAGGAGGACGAGGCATACCTGGTTCTTTGTTTATGTTCCACAGAGGCCGCTGCAAGGGTTCTGAGAATGAGAGACAGTAATAATTATCAGCGGTGAATGGAAGTTTAAAATTAATTTTCTAAAACTTAATTTTCTTCTACCCAAGTCTTCAAAGAAATAATAAGAAATAACCCAATATTCCTGAATAAGGACGTTAAGATAAAATGTATACTTGCCATTTTCTTAGAAAAAACAAAAAAAAGAAAACAAAACAAAAACTGGAACCATGGTCTTTCAAACCCTTCTACTCAACAACTTTACCAATTAATTACTGAAACCATGCTATGTGTCATCTACTTTCACCTATTACTGGTGTTTCTACTGCCATAAAACTTAAAACTCTTTAGACACATGGGAACAGACTAAAAGAGAATTAGTATCCATATAGTAATGAAAGTTGCACAATACATAGGTAAAAATTATTGATTCAGTGCAGTCGTTGTATCTATAAATAACAATTAAATGCCTATCTTAAAAAAAATCATTTTGGGCTTCTCTGGTGGCACAGTGGTTAAGAATCCGCCTCCCAATGCAGGGGACATGGGTTCGAGCCCTGGTCCAGGAAGATCCCACATGCCATGGAGCAACTAAGCCCGTGCAACACAACTACTGAGCCTGCGCTCTAGAGCCCACGTGCCACAACTACCGAAGCCCGCATGCCTAGAGCCCGTGCTCCACAACAAGAGAAGCCACCGCAATGAGAAGCCGGCGCACCACAATGAAGAGTAGCCCCCGCTCGCCGCAACTAGAGAAAGCCTGCAAGCAGCAACAAAGACCCAATGCAGCCAAAAATAAAATAAATACAATAAATAAATTTATTTTTAAAAAATCATTTAAAAAAAAAACAACCATTCCCCTCCAGCTTCTAGCAAGCCAATAACTCTCACAACAAAATAATAACCAAAAGCTGGTATTTTAAATCAGGTTATCTGTACTTTGGTTTCAAAAATATGCATTTCTCATTATTATTTACTGCAGTGGTGGGCTCTTTCCCCAGAGAACATTTACTGAAAGTTATATTAACTTCATGGGGATGTATTTTGGAAAAAGCTAGCCAAACAGTCTAGAAACAAACACTCAGAAATAAAAATAAAACCCATGTGCAAAGTAAGCTAGAGCAGGGTTTCTCAAGCTTTAATATGCATACAAATAACCTGGAGATTGTGTTAAAATATAGACTCTGGTTCACTGGGTCTGGGGTGGGACCCATGCTCTGCATTTCTAACAAGCTCCTAGGTAATGCTGATGCTGATAGACCACACTTTGAGTAGCAAGGAGCTAGAGCACCCTAGCTAAGGAACAAGCAATGCATCAAAGCACTCTCATTTGCTGATTTCCTCACTTACAGGCCAGATTAACAATTAAGACATCCCTAAAGTTGGGGAAAGATACTGCATTTTTAGTTCTACTTAAAGTTATTTTGTGTGTGTATATCTCTTCTAGGACACGGGGAAATGGATTTAGTGTTGGCGCCTTTCTTTCATGGACACAGAATTTTAAAGACAAGAGACTAACTTCAATAACAGGATATTTTTCTCTGACCTGTACCCTCTTTAGAAAACTTTAGAGGTGGTCTCTTAACTAAGAACAACAGAGCACATCTTAAAAGTCCATGTCATTTCATTCACTCCAGCCAGAACCATCCCTGGAAGCACCACTATACAATGTCTTCCACTGTAAACCTGCGGTGCAAAGCCCCACCCTATTTCCAGTGCTCTTTCATTTCAGGCTGACAGGAGGGTGACAGTGGATAAAAAGCCTGGATGGACAGGAAGACATGCTCAGTAGTGCCCTTCATGGTCTAGAAAGAGTTTTGTTTTGTTTTGCTTTGCTTTATTGACTGGGTTGTTTCAAACGCCTCGTCGGCACAATATAACATGTGTTTCTTTTCCTGGACTACTATCCCCAAACTGCTTTCCCACTTATGGCGCTGACTGTAATACTTCACAGATGAAAGCAAATACCTGCCAAGTGATACTGACATCCAACATTTACCTGATAGAACAGCAACCAAGTAAAACATTTTTAAATCTTCTCAGTGAAAATCTTCATCAAATTATGCCCAAATCATTATATCCTTAGCATTTCAAGTCTCCATTATTTAAATAAACATGGAAGAAAGAAGTAGTGCCTGTATGAAACTTCTTTATAGAAACTTTTTCTACATGGCTTCTGAATCTTTAGAAGTAAGATCTTGTTACTCCCACAAAAGCTGTTTTCATCCTACAGATCCAGACTTCTTTCTAAATCTAATCTCTAAAATCTCTGGCTCTAGTTTATACCAATTAATGGTAGCTAATTACTCCATTATACCAACTTGTTTGCTTCTGTCAAATGAGAGTGCTACCTATATGACAGAAGGAAAAATCAAGTAGGTGAAAGTGAAAACAAACCAAAATAACAAAAAACACTGTGCCCTTTACCACTGCTCTTCTGTGTGGAGGAAAGTTTCTTCTCATTTATCCTCTCATGGTTGGTGGGAAAGGCAGACATCTCTCTATCTGCTGATGATACCAGGCTCTCCAGGGTGGTGGCATCTTGGGGAAGATGTGCCAAATAAGTCTCTTTGGGCATCTGGACCATAAGGCTGGACAGTGTCTGATCTAGAACATCCTCTTCAGCAATGTAGGTGTACGGACAGTATTCTCGGGTCCGGGAGTAGATGTTAGCATTGTCATAACAATCTGAGCAGATAACCCGGGTGCCAGTGCCACCTAATGACAACATGGGAAAGAACCCAAACATCCTTCAGTTAAGGAATCAGTTTTGCCAACTATCAGTTTTCTCTAACAGTTGTCATCATATCTGGCATTTGTTCAAAACTTGCATTATAAACAGGATGAAGTTTCAAGGTCTTTCTGCGAACTAACTAATTTAATCCTTATAACATCCCTAAGAGGTAAGTATTATTATTATCCCTATATTACAGACAGAGTAACTACAACACAGAGAGGTCAGGTAACTTGCCCAAAGACATACTGCCCGAGTGAAGAGCTGCAATTTAAACTCAGGCCCTCTGGCTCCAGCACCCATGCTCTTGAGTAGTACATTAAGCCACCTTTGTCCAGCCTGGATAACGTCATGCTCAAATCAAGGGAGCCAAGATAAGGCTGGCACTGTGCTACAAGACACATGTTTGGCTTAAGCAAACTAAAACAGAGAACAAGGAGTTTTGATGATTTTATTTCACAAAAGCCCACATAACTTTCGTTAAGTCAAGAGGTTAAGCAACACTAATTGCTAAAAGGACCCCTAGAGAAAGCCTCTGATGGTCAAGAGTCCTGCCTGACAACTGTGTGTTTGGCAGAAGTAAAAGTTTAATAATGAGCTCCCTGGACAATTATGTGCTTTGAAAACTGAATGATAAAAAAAGAGGAAAGTGAGAAATAGAGAGTTACTTATTCATGTTCAAGCAACAGAATGTTAGAACTGGAAAAGAACAGGAAGTAATTAAGTTTAATCCAGAAAGCAGTGTTATTTCCTACAAATTTCAAAAAGTAGAGGCTTCTAAGTATTCTTTAAAAAGCTAGAGGGGGACTTCCCTGGTGGCGCAGTGGTTAAGAATCTGCCTGCCAATGCAGGGGACACGGGTTTGAGCCCTGGTCCGGGAAGATCCCACATGCTGCGGAACAACTAACCCCGTGCGCCACAACTACTGAGCCTGCGCTCTAGAGTTCATGTGCCACAACTACTGAGCCCGCGTGCCACAACTAACGAAGCCTGCGTGCCTAGAGGCCATCCTGGCCGGGGAACTAAGATCTCACAAGCCACACAGTATAGCCAAAAAGAAAAAAAAAAAAAAAAAAGCTAGAAATACCCCCCTTTCCATGGAAAGCCAAAATAATGGAATGGAGTTTCCATGTGTATAGTACTTGAAGTACTACACAGATTTGTGGAAAGAATATTTAAGAATCGTGAGAGAAACGCTTTATAAAATATTGTTTCTTTATTTTTAAAATGAGGAAAGTAAAGCTCAGATTTTAAGTAACTTGTTGGTGACCACATGGCTGGAAAGAGGAACTGGGAGTCAAACCCAATTCTACCCCTTAATTCACTTCCCTGTGTTCTGTCACTCCCTATGGGAAGAGTGGACTTGGGAAAAGTAGTGTTGAGAAGTCAGGTTCACTTAACTATTTTATATCTCTCTGATGTTCTCCAATATAAGCTGAGAATCATCAATGCCCTTTAAACTTTGGTGAATGTCTACCTGTCAGCAGGAGATACAACCTCCCCTGGATATGGTCTGAAGGGTGTTCATGCCTGAAAAGGATAAAAGACACCTGAAAAAAGTTTCTAGAGCGTCTCCTTCCCATAACAATACTTTGGTTTGGGAGCCTCTGCTGTGTTCTCCAATCTCTTAAGGATGTGTTACTCCTTTCTGTCAGAAGATTTTCTCCTCTCTTAAGACTTCAGAGCCTGAACCAATATGGCAGAGTACAAGGACGTGCTCTCACTCCCTCTTGTGAGAACACCAGAATCACAACTAACTGCTGAACAATCATCGACAGGAAGACACTGGAACTCACCAAAAAAGATACCCCACATCCAAAGACAAAGGAGAAGCCACAATGAGACGGTAGGAGGGGCGCAATCACAATAAAATCAAATCCCATAACTGCTGGGTGGGTGCCTCACAGACTGGCGAACACTTATACCACAGAAATCCACCCACTGGAGTGAAGGTTCTGAGCCCCACGTCAGGCTTCCGAACCTGGGGGTCTGGAAATGGGAGGAGGAATTCTTAGAGAATCAGACTTTGAAGGCTGAGGGATTTGATTGCAGGACTTCAACAGGACTGCGGGAAACAGAGACTCCACTCTTGGAGGGCACACACAAAGTAGTGCGCACATCGGGACCCAGGGGAAGGAGCAGTGACCCCACAGGAGACTGAACCAGACCTACCTGCTAGTGTTGGAGGGTCTCCTGCAGAGGCGGGGGGGCAGCTGTGGCTCACCAAGGGACAAGGACACTGGCAGCAGAAGTTCTGGGAAGAACTCCTTGGCGTAAGCCCTCCCAGAGTCCACCATTAGCCCCACCAAAGAGCCTGCAGGTTCCAGTGTTGGGTCGCCTCAGGCCAAACAACCAACAGGGAGGGAACCCAGCCCCTCAACACTCAAGCGGATTAAAGTTTTACTGAGCTCTGCCCACCAGAGCAACAGTCAGCTCTACCCACCATCAGTCCCTCCCATCAGGAAACTTGCACAAGCCTCTTAGATAGCCGCATCCACCAGAGGGCAGACAGCAGAAGCAAGAAGAACTACAATCCTGCAGCCTGTGGAACAAAAACCACATTCACAGAAAGATAGACAAGATGAAAAGGCAGAAGGCTATGTACCAGATCAAGGAACAAGATAAAACCCCAGAAAAACAACTAAATGAAGTTGAGATAGGCAACCTTCCAGAAAAAGAATTCAGAATAATGATAGTAAAGATGATCCAGGACCTCGGAAAAAGAATGGAGGCAAAGATCGAGAAGATGCAAGAAATGTTTAACAAAGACCTAGAAGAATTAAAGAACAAACAAACAGAGATGAACAATACAATAACTGAAATGAAAAATACACTAGAAGGAATCAATAGCAGAATAACTGAGGCAGAAGAACGGATAAGTGACCTGGAAGACAGAATGGTGGAATTCACTGCTGCTGAACAGAATAAAGAAAAAAGAATGAAAAGAAATGAAGACAGCCTAAGAGACCTCTGGGATAACATTAAACGCAACAACATTCACATTATAGGGGTCCCAGAAGGAGAAGAGAGAGAGAAAGGACCCGAGAAAATATTTGAAGAGATTATAGTCGAAAATTTCCCTAACATGGGAAAGGAAATAGCCACCCAAATCCAGGAAGCGCAGAGAGTCCCATACAGGATAAACCCAAGGAGAAACACGCCGAGACACGTAGTAATCAAATTGGCAAAAATTAAAGACAAAGAAAAATTATTGAGAGCAGCAAGGGAAAAACGACCAATAACATACAAGGGAACTCCCATAAGGTTAACAGCTGATTTCTCAGCAGAAACTCTACAAGCCAGAAGGCAGTGGCATGATATACTTAAAGTGATGAAAGGGAAGAACCGACAACCAAGATTACTCTACCCAGCAAGGATCTCATTCAGATTTGATGGAGAAATCAAAAGCTTTACAGACAAGCAAAAGCTAAGAAAATTCAGCACCACCAAACCAGCTCTACAACAAATGCTAAAGGAACTTCTCTAAGTACGAAACACAAGAGAAGAAAAGGACCTACAAAAACAAATCCAAAACAATTAAGAAAATGGTCATAGGAACATACATATCAATAATTACCTTAAACGTGAATGGATTAAATGCTCCAACCAAAAGACACAGGCTTGTTGAATGGATACAAAAACAAGACCCACATATATGCTGTCTACAAGAGACCTTCTTCAGATCTAGGGACACATACAGACCGAAAGTGAGGGGATGGAAAAAGATATTCCATGCAAATGGAAACCAAAAGAAAGCTGTAGTAGCAATACTCATATCACATAAAATAGACTTTAAAATAAAAAATGTTACAAGAGACAAGGAAGGACACTACCTAACGGTCAAGGGATCAATCCAAGAAGAAGATATAACAATTATAAATATATATGCACGCAACATAGGAGCACCTCAATACATAAGGCAACTGCTAACAGCTATAAAAGAGGAAATAGACAATAACACAACAATAGTGGGGGACTTAACACCTCACTTACACCAATGGACAGACCATCCAAACAGAAAATTAATAAGGAAACGGCAGCTTTAAATGACACAATAGACCAGATAGATTTAATTGATATTTATAGGACATTCCATCCAAGAACAACAGATTACATTTTCTTCTCAAGTCAGCACGGAACATTCTCCAGGGTAGATCACATCTTGGGTCACAAATCAAGCCTCAGTAAATTTAAGAAAATTGAAATCATATCAAGCATCTTTTCTGACCACAACGCTATGAGATTAGAAATCAATTACAGGGAAAAAGAAACGTAAAAAACACAAACACATGGAGGCTAAACAATACGTTACTAAATTACCAAGAGATCACTGAAGAAATCAAAGAGGAAATCAAAAAATACCTAGAGACAAATGACAATGAAAACACGACGATCCAAAACCTATGGGATGGGGCTTCCCTGGTGGTGCAGTGGTTGAGAATCTGCCTGCCAATGCAGGGCACACGGGTTCGAGCCCTGGTCTTGGAAGATCCCACATGCCACGGAGCAACTGGGCCCGTGAGCCACAACTACTGAGCCTGCACGTCTGGAGCCTGTGCTCCGCAACAAGAGAGGCCGTGACAGTGAGAGGCCCGCGCACCGCGATGAAGAGTGGCCCACGCTTGCCGCAACTAGAGAAAGCCCTCGCACAGAAACGAAGACCCAATGCAGCCAAAAATATAAATAAATAAATAATTTTTTTAAAAAACCTATGGGATGCAGCAAAAGCAGTTCTAAGAGGGAAGTTTATAGCTATACAAGCCTACCTCAAGAAACAAGCAAAATCTCAAATAAACAATCTAAACTTACACCTAAAGGAACTAGAGAAAGAAGAACAAACAAAACCCAAAGTTAGCAGAAGGAAAGAAATCATAAAGATCAGAGCAGAAATAAATGAAATAGAAACAAAAAAACAATAGCAAAGTCAATAAAACTAAAAGCTGGTTCTTTGAGGAGATAAACAAAATTGATAAACCATTAGCCAGACACATCAAGAAAAAGCGGGAAAGGACTCAAATCAATAAAATTAAAAATGAAAAAGGAGAAGTTACAACAGACACCGCAGAAACACAAAGCATCCCAAGAGACTACTATAAGCAACTCTATGCCAATGAAATGGACAACCTGGAAGAAATGGACAAATTCTTAGAAAGGTATAACCTTCCAAGACTGACCCAGGTAGAAACAGAAAATATGAACAGACCAATCACAAGTAATGAAATTGAAACTGTGGTTAAAAACCTTCCAACAAACAAAAGTTCAGGACCAGATGGCTTCACAAGTGAATTCTATCAAACATTTAGAGAAGAGCTAACACCCATCCTTCTCAAACTCTTCCAAAAAATTGCAGAGGAAGGAACACTCCCAAACTCATTCTACGAGGCCACCATCACCCTGATACCAAAACCAGACAAAGATACTAAAAAAAAAGAAAATTACAGACCAATATCACTGATGAATATAGATGCAAAAATCCTCAACAAGGGCTTCCCTGGTGGCGCAGTGGTTGAGAATCTGCCTGCTAATGCAGGGGACACGGGTTCGAGCCCTGGTCTGGGAAGATCCCACGTGCCACGGAGCAGCTAGGCCCTTGAGCCACAACTACTGAGCCTGCGCGTCTGGAGCCTATGCTCCGCAACAAGAGAGGCCGCGATAGTGAGAGGCCCGCGCACCGCGATGAAGAGTGGCCCCCGCTTGCCACAACTAGCGAAAGCCCTCACACAGAAACGAAGACCCAACACAGCCAAAAATAAAAATAAAATAATTTAAAAAAAAAAAAAAAAGCATCAGCCTCAAATCCAACCCATTCCTTTCTTATAAAAAAAAAAAAAATCCTCAACAAAATACTAGCAAACAGAATCCAACAACACATTAAAAGGATCATACACCATGATCAAGTGGGATTTACCCCAGGGATGCAAGGATTCTTCAGTATATGCAAGTCAGTCAATGTGATACACCATATTAACAAATTGAAGAAGAAAACCATACGATCATCTCAATAGATGCAGAAAAAGCTTTTGACAAAATTCAACAACCATTTATGATAAAAACTCTCCAGAAAGTGGGCATAGAGGGAACCTACCTCATCATAATAAAGGCCATATACGACAAACCCACAGCAAACATCATTCTCAATGGTGAAAAACTGAAAGCATTTCCTCTAAGATCAGGAACGAGAGAAGGATGTCCACTCTCACCACTCTTATTCAGCATAGTTTTGGAAGTCCTAGCCACGGCAATCAGAGAAGAAAAAGAAATAAAAGGAATACAAATTGGAAAAGAAGAAGTAAAACTGTCACTGTTTGCAGATGACATGATACTATACATAGAGGATCATAAAGATGCCACCAGAAAACTACTAGAGCTAATCAATGAATTTGGTAAAGTTGCAGGATACAAAATTAATGCACAGAAATCTCTTGCATTCCTATACACTAAGGATGGAAAATCTGAAAGAGAAATTAAGGAAACACTCCCATTTACCACTGCAACAAAAAGAATAAAATACCTAGGAATAAACCTACCTAGGGAGACAAAAGACCTGTATGCAGAAAACTATAAGACACTGATGAAAGAAATTAAAGATGATACCAACAGATGGGGAGATATACCATGTTCTTGGATTGGAAGAATCAAAATTGTGAAAATGACTATACTATCCAAAGCAATCTACAGATTCAGTGCAATCCCTATCAAATTACCAATAGCATTTTTTACAGAACTAGAACAAAAAATCTTAAAATTTGCATGGAGACACAAAAGACCCCGAATAGCCAAAGCAGTTTTGAGGGAAAAAAAAAGGAGCTGGAGGAATCAGACTCCCTGACTTGACTATACTACAAAGCTACAGTAATCAAGACAATATGGTACTGGCAAAAAAACAGAAATATAGATCAATGGAACAAGATAGAAAGCCCAGAGATAAACCCACACACTGATGGTCAGCTAATCTACGACAATGGAGGCAAGGATATATAATGGAGAAAAGACAGTCTCTTCAATAAGTGGTGCTGGGAAAACTGGACAGCTACATGTAAAAGAATGAAATTAGAACACTCCCTAACACCATACACAAAAATAAACTCAAAATGGATTAGAGACCTAAATGTAAGACCAGACACTATAAAACTCTTAGAAGAAAACATAGGCAGAACACTCTTTGACATAAATCACAGCAAGATATTTTTTGATCCACCTCCTAGAGTAATGGAAATAAAAACAAAAATAAACAAATGGGACCTAATGAAACTTCAAAGCTTTTGCACAGCAAAGGGAACCACAAACAAGACGGAAAGACAACCCTCAGAATGGGAGAAAATATTTGCAAACGAATCAACGGACAAAGGCTTAATCTCCAAAATATATAAACAGCTCATGCAGCTCAATATTAAAGAAACAAACAACCCAATCCAAAAATGGGCAGAAGACCTAAATAGACATTTCTCCAAAGAAGACATACAGATGGCCAAGAAGCACATGAAAAGCTGCTCAACATCACTAATTATTAGAGAAATGCAAATCAAAACTACAATGAGGTATCACCTCACACCAGTTAGAATGGGCATCATCAGAAAATCTACAAACAACACATGCTGGAGAGGGTGTGGAGAAAAGGGAACCCTCCTGCACTGTTGGTGGGAATGTAAATTGATACAGCCACTATGGAGAACAGTATGGAGGTTCCTTAAAAAACTAAAAATAGAATTACCATATGATCCAGCAATCCCACTACTGGGCATATACCCAGAGAAAATCATAATTCAAAAAGACACATGCACCCCAATGTTCACTGCAGCACTATCTACAATAGCCAGGTCATGGAAGCAACCTAAATGTCCATCGACAGACGAATGGATAAAGAAGATGTGGTACATATATACAATGGAATATTACTCAGCCACAAAAAGGAACGAAATTGGGTCATTTGTTGAGACGTGGATGGATCTAGAGACTGTCATATAGAGTGAAGTAAGTCAGAAAGAGAAAAACAAATATCGTATATTAACGCATATATGTGGAACCTAGAAAAATGCTACAGATGAACCGGTGTGCAGGGCAGAAATTGAGACACAGATGTAGAGAACAAACGTATGGACACCAAGGGGGGAAAGTGGCAGTGGGCGGTGGTGGTGGTGTGATGAATTGGGAGATTGGGATTGACATGTATACACTGATGTGTATAAAACTGATGACTAATAAGAACCTGCTGTATAAAAATATAAATAAAATAAAATTCAAAAATTCAAAAAAAAAAAAGACTTTAGTCAATTTTCATCCTATTTTGCATGGGGCAAATGTTTTCATTGAGTAGCTTACTTTAAAATATTGCTTCAGATTACTGGGGAAAACTATACACTTAAAAAAAAACTAAACAGGGTAGGCTGAAATTGTAAGCATACATAATAAAAAGTCATTACCGTCAGCGCCTTTGTGTAAATATCCATTGGCAGGAGGCATAAGTTGCTGATGACTGCCTGCCTCAGAGTTGCTGTAGCCTTCCTGTGGCTCAGACAGTGTTCCTTGGGAAGACAAGTAGCTGGGAATGTCTGCAGGCAGATTGAGCTCGTCTGTAAAAGAGACATCTGTAACTCTCAAATAAAGTTAGGCAATTTAAGCCAAAACTCAGAAGACTATCTTGCAAATGTATTCTACTTTGGTACTAATGGCCAGGAAAATGTTATGTACCTAGGAACTCAACAACTCCTAGAATTTTCTCTGAAAATTATTTCTCACTAGAATTCTCCCCCAAGCCTCATTTTAAAAGTATTACCAAAAGAAAAAAACCCTAAAGTCTGAAATCTTATCCATAGACACACTTTAGCAATCTCTCTGGCTGTACCTCTTCTCTTACAGGATTTCAGGGTGAGGGACAGGTGTGAAAGACTGATCTCTGTCATAAGGACTCCACTCTTCCCCAAAGGAAAATTACAATGGAAATGAGCCTTAGGTATTAAAGAAAGAAGGTGCACCTGCAACTGTTTATAAGAACAAAGTTTTGGGGGACTGTCTACAAATTCTTAAACTTATTCACTAGAGCGGTTCCAATACATCAAGGAAGTAGGACATTTTAACAGAAAAACTCTTCCATCACATATAAATTATCAAAGCTCCTTAGTTTTTTATATTTAACAACAAATCCTACACTACATTACTGACTCAGGTATAAGCCACAAGGGTCAACCGGGTACCACTCACCTGTGTTCGTGATACTATAGTCTTCATTTTTCCTTCTCATGTGGTAAATAACAATGACCCAGATCAAAGAGGTACCCACAACACAGCAGACCACAACAATGATGACAATGCCAACTGTGGTCCACCCATCGTCTTCATGCCCAATGCTACTCTGGGAAGAGTCACAATTGGGGGTTGAAATCACATTTAGGTAAATGTGACCACGTTCTGTCCCAAGGGTGTTGGACATAATGCACGTATATTTCCCAGCATCTTCTAGCCCAGCATCTACAATGATGAGAAGCTGGTTGGCTGCAGCAAAGAAGTGCCGTTCTGTCACCAGCAGTGGTCCATCATCTTTGGTCCAGTTGAGGCGAGGGGCAGGACTCCCTCCAGCTATGCACTGTAATACTGCAGTTTCACCTCGGGTTACTGTCTTGTCCTCCAGCGGTCTAATAAATGAGGGTGTCTCTAACAGAAAGATGCATTAAAAAATATTAGGCAGTTTTATTCCTAATTGAATTAGACTAATTAGGTTATGATGAAATAAGCACTTTCATATGCTCATGGGAGGATTAGAAGTTAATGTTTCAGAAAAGCAAAAGCCTCAAAAAATCTAAATCTCATCTCAGGAATTCCATCTTGAGCAAGCTATCCTAAGCAAAGAATTCAAAGATTTATATACAAAAATGTTTATTACAAAATTAGTTGTAATTTTTAAAGGTAAAGGGAAAAAATCTAGCAGAAAAATGAGTAAGTAAATTATACCACAGCCACATGATATTCATGAAGACTTAATGACAAGGTAACCCTGGGATACAATATTAAGTGGAAAAAAGTAGGTATACATAACCACATAAAGATGAGTGTTTTATTTTATTAATTTTTTTTTAGATTTTTTTTTTTTGGATGTGGACCATTTTTAAAGTCTTTATTGAGTTTGTTACAATATTGCTTCTGTTTTATGTTTTGGTTTTTTGGCCGTGAGGCATGTGGGATCTTAGCTCCCCCGACCAAGGATCAAACCCGCACCCCCTGCATTGGAAGGCGAAGCTTTTGTTTTGTTTATAAGTATTTCTTTCATTGATCTTTTTAATTCTTTAAATTTATTTATTTATTTATTTTTGGCTGCGCTGGGTCTTCATTGCTGCGTGCAGGCTTTCTCTAGTTGCGGTGAGCAGGGGCTACTCTTTGTTGTGGTGCGTGGGCTTCTCATTGCGGTGCTTCTTGCTGCAGAGCATGGGTTCTAGGTGCACGGGCTTCAGTAGTTGTGGCTCACCGGTTCTAGAGCGCAGGCTCAGTAGTTGTGGCACGTGGGCTTAGTTGCTCTGCAGCATGTGGGATCTTCCCGGACCAGGGCTCGAACCCATGTTCTCTGAATTGGCAGGTGGATTCTTAACCACTGCACCACCAGGGAAGTCCCAGAAGGCGAAGTCTTAACCACTGGTCTGCCAGGGAAGTCCCAAGATGAGTTTTGTGGGGTTTTTTTAAAGATTTATTATTTATTTATTTATTTAATTTATTTTTGGCTGTGTCGGGTCTTAGTTGCGGCATGCGGGATCTTCATTGAGGCATGCGGGATCCTTCCTTGCAGCACGCGCGTGGGCTTCTCTCTAGTTGTGGCGTGTGGGTTTTCTCTTCTCTAGTTGTGGTGCACGGGCTCCAGGGCGCGTGGGCTCTGTAGTTGTGGCACGTGGGTTCCAGAGCACATGGGCTCTGTAGTTTGCGGCACGCAGGCTCTCTAGTTGAGGCGCGAGCTCAGTAGTTGTGGTGCATGGGCTTAGTTGCCCTGAGGCACGTGGGCTCTTAGTTCCCTGACCAGGGATTGAACCCACATCCCCTGCATTGTAAGGCGGATTCTTTAGCACTGGACCACCAGGGAAGTCCCAAGATGAGTGTTTAAAAAGTCCAGAATATGTCAAAATCTTTAACAGTGTCTGAGTGACTTTCCCTCTTTTTTTCTAATTTTCTACATTATCTTAAATTTTTTAAACAATAAACTTATTTTTCTGATTACACAAGTAATTATACAAACCAACACATTTTAAAAAACCCTAACATCTAGAGGAAAAGAGAATTTGCCTTGAATTTGAGTCCCATGAAGAAAAGTGTTCTCCAAATGTATGGACGCCAAAGGGGGAAGGGGGTGGGGGGTGGGATGAATTGGGAGACTGGGATTGACATATATACACTAATATGTATAAAATAGATAACTAATGAGAACCTGCTGTATAGCACAGGGAACTCTACTTCACTTCGCTGTACAGCAGAAAATAACACAACACTGTAAAACAACTATACCCCAATTTAAAAAGAAAAGTGTTCTCGTAAGAAAACAAACTGGCTTGTCAGGGGAAATCTATGGGGAAAAGACATTTTACCAGAGGATAGGATTAACAGGAGCACGCTGGAAGGAAAACAGGAAATCTAACCAGAAGACAGATCATTTTTTTCCTCTTATAATTTTTTTTTTAAAAACGAACTAGGGGGGAAAGTTACATTGTCTCAAGTTCTCTGTGAAGCAGTATGTGAGGCAGTATAAAAGTGTAAACTCACTACTGAATAGTAGAAAAAACATATACATGAAGTAGAAAACTTACAGAGGGAAATATAACAGGATAAAGGGATTTGAATTTTCAATTCATGGGATAAAAATCTCTAATTCTGCCCTCAGAATTTCCCCAGATTTCAGTTAACTGATCCACTAATATCCTAGGCTGACATAACCCTGCATAAATTGGCAGAACAAGGAAACAAAGATATAAGAATCCCAACTAAAATCTCAAACATAGATTCTTCTTGCCATTAAGACCAAGAATCAATCCATAATAAAAAGACTCCCACAAAAGCAGGGACCCACGTAGCAATAAACATACCTAACACGATTAATGAAGCATTTGCTGAGAGGCCGCCTGCTATGTTCTGTGCCATGCAGCTATAGATCCCCATGTCTTCTATTTTCACATTTGCAATGAAGAAGACATCATCCTCAGGCATGACATGCATGCGTCTCTCTCGAGCCGCAGGAAAGTCAGTACCACCATCTTTCTGCCAGGAAATCTGAGGTGCAGGGTGCCCCTCTGCAGCACATTCTAATCTGGCCATGGCACCAGTGCGAATAGTTAGATCCATTGGAGTTTTCAGAAAAGATGGCATCTCTGTTCCAAAAAAGATCACCAAGAGAAAGTGGGTGGGGGGGAAAGAAAAAAAAAAATATATATATATATACACATACACTCATACATACATACAAGGGAGACTCTATTAGGCAAAATACCAACTGTTGTAATGCTCCATTTCTTTGAGAAGACATGCTCCCTGCATTGACAATAAATTCTACTTCAGAGGCCATCTTTTCTCCCAGAACCTCAGAGCATGGAGTACAGTGATGACTAACTCTTCTAGAATGCATGGCAAATCTACCTGATCTCCTTGATAGGGACAGAAAAAGCAGAAGCCACAAACCTTTTTGAACATATATTTTAGAACTTAATATTTACTATGACTCCCTTACTTAAGAGACTAAGTGGTGCTTCCCAAACAAACATCTACAAAGCTGTCAAGGAAACTGCATGATAAAAAAAATTTATGCCTTCAAACATCTCATGAAACAACCCAGGAGCAAGACATATGTACATCCTTCGGTTGCACAAAGCCTGAAGTGTTGTAGTTCTTCAGCCTAACAGGCGATAGATCAATCAAGCTGTTTTGTTTTTTTCTTTCACAGCCACAATGAAAAAGAGCATTGTTTTCAAAAATGGTTTTGTGTGACTACATTTAGACAATGATAATGATCACTGGACCCAGAAATGTTCTCAATACTCCCAGTTATTGGACGGCCTGTGAACAACGTCAGGAATAAATTTCATAGTTTTTAGAACAGAATTATGGTTCTGGAAAGAAAATGGAGAATTAAAAATTTTTTTTTCCAAAAGCATAAATAAAAGTGAAAGTAGCCCATCTCCTAGAGCCACAGAATTCACCTTTACCCCTCAGTCAAAGACTGATTAGGGACAGTAAGTGGGTAAATTAGCAATCCAGTCTGTATACTGTCATAACCCTAAAGACAAAAACAATAAGGCCGCCCCCTGCAATGTCAGGTTTATCCTAATTTTCTTGGTCGAAGATTCAAAAATTAAACATGAAAAATCCTTCCAACCACAAAACTATCAGGGAGCATAATTTCTTACCATTCACAGTCAGTTTGGCTTTATGAGAATAGTTAGAACCAAAGTGATTAGTAATAATACACTGATATTTTCCTTCATCTGTGAAATTTACATTGAAAAGATGTAAGACACTAGTGTATTCCAGAGCTTCTCCAGCTTGTTGCTGATAACGAACAAAATTCTCAATATCAGCATCATACAAGATTTCGCTGTCTTTGCGCCACACAGTAGACATGGGTGAATCACTGCTGCTCACTGCAGTGCATGTCAGAGTCACGTTCATGCTTCTTAGAGCAACTGTGGTTTCAGGATGGGTTCTTATCTGCGGCTTGAGAAAATCATCTAAGGAGAAAAAAATGGGGCAGGAGCCAAGTCAGTTATTTATTTTTGCTTCTATAGATTCAGTTTTAAAACAAATAATGTAAAATTGCATGGTATGTTTACAAAATGTCACGTTAAGGTTGAAAGGGACTATAGAGCTAGAATCCAATTTCCTTGTTTTAAGATGAGGAAGATGATGCCCAGAAGGGTCAAATGACTTGCTCTAAGGTATGTAAGTCCGCAGCTAAGCCTGGACTGGAACCCAGGTTTTCAGACTTCAGGGCTTAGCGCTCTTTCTACCATCCCTTACCGTCACTTATGCTTTGAATGTACTTCTTAAGTATTACCAGTTACCGAGAAAAGGAGAAACCTAAATTAGAATTTTAAAACAAGCTCTAATTCTATTACCCCTTGTGTGTATGTGTATGTGTGTGTTTGTGTGTATATATAACATATATAAAAATAGGTATTCCTATTAATAAAACATACTATTTGAAAATACTTTGTGCATAACTTTCACCTAAAATAGTGAAAAATTCCAAACATGTCAAATGTCCAAATGAAGACTGGCTTAGGACTGGCTAATAAACTATAGATTCATAAATAATAATATATTATTGGACTGATTCAGAGAAGCAGGTATATGAATTCTTAACCAATGTCTTCACTGGGTAACATTTCACTGTGCCATAAAAGTGATAACTAAAAAAAGAACATAAAATGTATGGTGTATGCTTACGTTTAAAACTAAGTAAAGTCAGAAGGGCATTCATGGCAATGTAAGCAGAATTTAATCATTACTAGATTCTTTGTTTTCTTCCTTAAAATTTGTAAAAACAAGTTAAGTATTTTATGTGCCTGAACTTCCAAATGTCATAAGCATCTTTAAGTAGACTGTGGAAATACATCTGGCAATATACAGGTATCTAAATGATCAGAGTTACTAGTGATATGCAACACAGATACACTAATCTAAAAGTTCCACTGTGTAAAGCTAAGAATTAGTTACTTTAAAGGAAATGTAAATGTAAAAGAAAAATTTCCAAATTGAGAAAAAACAATATAGATGTATACTTGAAATTATAATTAAGTGCTAGAATCAAGACAACTTGTCTATGACAACTTGTCTGTCTCCCTTCCCCTCCAAAAAACTCCCAAACCCTGCTGCTTCTGTCTTAGGAAAATGCATCAAAAATAGAAACCAAATGAAACTGGTACATTCATACATTGCTGGTGACAACATAAACTAGTGCTATCTGTTTGAAAACACCGGGTAGCACTTTTCAAGATCTACTAAATATAAAATCATGCTTTTGAATGAATTCATGAAAAAAAACTCACACTTTTTGATTCAGGAATCTTACTACTAGATATTTATTCTAAGGTTAATAATCTCCCTAAAAGGGAAAGGCCTACATTCATAAAGATGCTGTTATACTGACAGTATTTTAAATGATCATTTAAGAACACACAGAGGGAAAAAACTGCTTATGATATATTAAGTCGAAGAACACAAAATTTAAGCTACAATTACAATACAAAAATGTTAGATAAGAATCTAAAGAAATGGAAATAGATATGCTAGTGGGAAAGCATTCTATTTAAATTTTTTTAAAATTCTGTTGTTAAGATAGTAAGTGCGTAATATACAAAATATTAAAACAAAAATACAAACCACAGACAAAATCTTTCAGATCCACATTCAGGATGCTTTGCCCTGCTAGCCATTCAGGGTGTGCACAGCTTACATTCACAGAATGTTGAAAGTTATTATCAACCAGCCACTGAAGCAACCACTTCAAATGGCAGTCACAGAGCAAACTGCTTGTGTTCAGAATTCTGCAGAAACAAAGAGGAAGAGAAGTGCCCTTTACTTTTCATTCCAAGTTTCTCCAGCATTAAAAGCTTACTACACGGGACATCCCTGGTGGTGCAGTGGTTAAGAATCCGCCAGCCAATGCAGGGGACACGGGTTCGAGCCCTGGTCCGGGAATATCCCACATGCCGCAGAGCAACTAAGCCCATGTGCCACAACTACTGAAGCCCACACACCTAGAGCCTGTGCTCCGCAAAGAGAAGCCACTGCAATGAGAAGCCCGCGCACCGCAACGAAGAGTAGCCCCTGCTCCCTGCAACTAGAGAAAGCCCACACGCAGCAACAAAGACCCAACACAGCCAAAAATAAATAAATTAAGAGAAAAAAAAAAAAAGCTTACTACACACCTAAGCATTTTTATTGCCAAAAAAATGTTTAACCTGGATCTAACCATGAAAAAACAAATTTAGACTGTCAGCCTTGTTTCCTCAAATATGAGTGTCATGAAAGACACTAATAAAAGGGGTGGGGGGAATAAGGGTAAGGGATTTATTTTAGATTAAAGGAGACAAAAGAGTCATTACAACCAAATGTAAAGCGTGATCCTTCATTAAGAAAATATATATACACAAAGAACATTTTTGGACATTAGGGAAATCTGAGTATGGACTGCATATTAGATAATATTATTTTATCAATGTTAATTTCATTGGGTGTGATAATAGTGCTGTGGTTATATAAGAAAATAACCCTGCATAGGAAATACATGCTGAGATATTTTAGGAGTGAAGTGTCATGATGTCTGTAGCTTACTTTCGACTGGTTAAGCAAAATAATAAGTGTATGTATATATGTATATGAGTGTGTGTGGAAAGAGGGAGAGAGACAGAAGGAGAGAGAAAGGGAAAGAAGGAAGGAGGGAGGGAGAGCAACAGGTAACAAATTTAGCAAAGAGTTAACAATTGATGAATCCAGGTAAATGGCATATGGATGTTCATTGTACTGTCCTTTAAACTTCTGACGTTTAAATTTTTTCCCAGAGAAATTTGGGGAAGAGCTTACTATATATATTGGGACACAGAGACATCTTTGTTGTGGAGAGGATATAATTATTTTCAAATTATTTCATCAAGACTAAAAACATTTCAGCCCTGTGGCAATGTGTTCTGTAACCTAAACTAAGAACCACTGAAAAATGGTTTGTGGTTATAATAGGCCTATAAAATATACGTGAAAAGTCAGTGTTTCATTTTAATGACCCTTAAATGTCTCATCCACTTGGAAGTAGGGAAAGCAAGTGATTCTGACAACATTATAACCTGCTTTGCGTGCATCACCAAAATCCTCAAGTAATTTTAAAGTTTGGTATAAAAATACCTAAGATCTGATTCCAAAGAAGTTTCAAACAGTCTTTAAGGGTACCCCAAAAGCCATACTTTATCAAGGGCAATTTTAATTAAGCAGGCCAAAAGTTACCTTTTGCATTTCAGAATTCTTATGTTATATGCATTCATTCACCGAGAAATATTTGAGTCTACTATATGCCAGGCACTGTTCTAGGCTGTCGCACTACAGCTCTCACAAAGCTTATGTATTTAGAGCCAAGGAATAAACAAACAAATGCAAAGTATAGTGTCAGAAAGTTAAGTCCTATCAAGAAAAACAAAGCTGGGCAGAGACATAGAGACAGCAGCTACCAGTTTAGATAAAGCAGTCAGCGAAAGATTCTTTGAAGAGATGGCATTTGGGCAAAGACCTGAAAGAATCGAGAGAGCAAATCACATGAAGATCTGAGGTAAGAGTGTCACAGACGGAGGAAACTATGCACAAAGACCTTGAGGCAGATGCTTAGTGTGCTCCAGGAAAACCAAGGAGGCCACTGAAGCCAGAGCACAGAAAGTGAGGGGACAGTGACGGGAATGAGGTCAGAGAGATGGGCAAGAAGGACCAGGCCATGCAAGCGCTTTATAAACTAAGGAAAGAACCTGAGTTGTTTTTTTCCTATGTGTGCTGGGAAGACACCGGAAGGTTAAGAACAGAGGAATGATATGGTCTAACTTTTTTTTTTTTTTTAATTTATTTATTTTATTTATTTATTTTTGGCTGCGTTGGGTCTTTGTTGCTGCGCGTGGGCTTTCTCTAGTTGCGGCGAGCGGGGGCTACTCTTCATTGTGGTGCGCGGGCTTCTCATTGCGGTGGCTTCTCTTCTTGCAGAGTACGGGCTCTAGGCATGCAGGCTTCAGTAGTTGTGGCACGGGCTTAGTTGCTCCACGGCATGTGGGCTCTTCCCGGACCAGGGCTTGAACCCATGTCTCCTGCATTGGCAGGCGGATTCTCAACCACTGCACCACCAGGGAAGCCCTAACTTATGCTTTCTCAGGTATAACATAAGTTGCCTCATGAGACATGTACTTACATCCTAATTCCACTACTTACCTTAGGCAAGATACTGAATGCCTCCAAAATCTCAGTTTCTATTCCTGGAAAATGGGATTAAGAACACCTACCTCAAAAATTTTTTTAAATAAAGCATTTAGCATAGTGTCTGGCCACAGATACCACAAGATTCACTTAGTTCCCTTCACTTCTGTTTCTTTTGCATCTTTCCACCCTTCACATGCTAATGAACTCTGCTGTACCTAGTGGAGTATATCCTGCATTCTCTCCGCAAGTATATGGATAGATATATATCAAATATCAACAGTGGTTGTCTTTTGAGTACTGGGGATTTGGGGTCTTTCTCTCCCTCTTGGTTTAACTATCTAATTTTCTACCATGATTACATAATTTTAATGCAAAACAATTTTTAATTCATATTTGACTCTCCCACCTCTCCCCAGTATTTATGCAAAGCACTGTGAAGGATACCAAAAAGTATTAAGAGATACTTTAATAAATGTTGATGTGAAATTCCGTATTATAAATATGACTTAAATTTAAAGTAACCAAGAGCAACTAAAACTTCTCAGTAAATAAGCTGCATTAGAGTTCTTGAATTAGCAGCTTGTTCAAACCAACTCAAAAAATCACCAAATGACTCTCTGAAGAATGAAACTACGATATTTGCTTTCACCTACTATAAAAATTATATTTTAAACTGATTTCTCTTAACAAGAGTTAAAACTTTCTTGCTGGCCCTCAGATTATCACAACCAAAAAAAGGTAATACTGATATGCAGTAAGTTGTGCCTTTTCAAGTTAAAGTAAGTCTTAGGAGAAATAACTCAAAATATCTCAAGAGACCCAAAAAAAAAAAAAAAAAAAAAAAAATAAGCAAGCCACTTTAAAAATCTGGCAGACGACAGCAAAGGAAACCATAAAAAAGACCAAAAGACAACCCTCAGAATGGGAGAAAATATTTGCAAATGAAGCAACTGACAAAGGATTAATCTCCAAGATTTACAAGCAGCTCATGCAGCTCAATAACAAAAAAACAAACAACCCAATCCAAAAATGGGCAGAAGACCTAAATAGACATTTCTCCAAAGAAGATATACAGATTGCCAACAGACACATGAAAGAATGCTCAACATCATTAATCATTAGAGAAATGCAAATCAAAACTACAATGAGGTATCATCTCACACTGGTCAGAATGGCCATCATCAAAAAATCTGGAAACAATAAATGCTGGAGAGGGTGTGGAGAAAAGGGAACACTCTTGCACTGTTGGTGGGAATGTAAATTGATACAGCCACTATGGAGAACAGTATGGAGGTTCCTTAAAAAACTACAAATAGAACTACCATACGACCCAGCAATCCCACTACTGGGCATATACCCTGAGAAAACCATAATTCAGAAAGAGTCATGTACCAAAATATTCATTGCAGCTCTGTTTACAATAGCCAGGACATGGAAGCAACCTAGGTGTCCATCATCGGATGAATGGATAAAGAAGATGTGGCACATATATACAATGGAATATTACTCAGCCATAAAAAGAAATGAAATGGAGGTGTTTGTAATGAGGTGGATGGATTAGAGTCTGTCATACAGAGTGAAGTAAGTCAGAAAGAGAAAAAGAAATACAGTATGCTAACACATATATATGGAATCTAAGGAAAAAAAAAAAAAAGGTCATGAAGAACCTAGTGGCAAGATGGGAATAAAGATACAGACCTACTAGAGAATGGACTTGAGGATATGGGGAGGGGGAGGGGTGAGATGTGACAGGGTGAGAGAGTGTCATGGACATATATACACTACCAAATGTAAAATAGATAGCTAGTGGGAAGCAGCCGCATAGCACAGGGAGATCAGCTCGGTGCTTTGTGACCGCCTGGAGGGGTGGGATAGGGAGGGTGGGAGGGAGGGAGATGCAAGAGGGAAGAGATATGGGAACATATGTATATGTATAACTGATTCACTTTGTTGTAGAGCAGAAGCTAACACACCATTGTAAAGCAATTATACTTCAATAAAGATGTTTAAAAAAAAAAAAAAAAAAAAATCTGGCAGACGACTTCCCTGGTGGCGCAGTGGTTAAGAATCCGCCTGCCAATGCAGGGGACACAGGTTCGAGCCCTGGTCCGGGAAGATTCCACATGCCACGGAGCAACTAAGCCTGTGCGCCACGACTACTGAGCCTGCACTCTAGAGCCTGCGAGCCACAACTACTGAGCCCGTGTGCCACAACTACTGAAGCCCGCATGCCTAGAGCCCGTGCTCCACAACAAGAGAAGCCACCGCAATGAGAAGCCCGCGCACCGCAACAAAGAGTAGCCCCCGCTCGACGCAACTACAGAAAAGCCTGTGTGCAGCAATGAAGACCCAATGCAGCCAAAAATAAATAAATAAATTTATTTAAAAAAAAAAAATCTGGCAGAAAATAACAAAAGATGATCTCCATAACATTTTAACTTTTGTTACTATCTTAGTTATTCACCTTTTACTATATGCCAGGCTCTGTGTGGAGCATCTTCTCAAAACCCTCAAAAGCTTTCTAATGCATTTAGGGGGAAAAAAGTCCTAACTCCTCATGGCCTATTAGGCCCTACATGATCAGGCCTGCTTATGTTTCTGACCTCATCTCCTACCATTCTTCCCCTTGCTCTTGTCTTCCAGCCGCACCAGTGTCTCTGCTGTTCTTCAAGCACAAAAAGCAAGCTCCTTCCTCAGGGCCTTTTCACTTGCTCTTCCCTGTGCCTGGAATGCCCTTCGCCCAGTATAAAATGGTTTGCCATTTCATCTCACTAAGGGCCTGGCTCAAAGGCTGTTATCTTCAGAAAAGCCTTCCCTCACTACTTCAAAATAGCAATCCCTGTCACTATGTACACCTTTGACCCAGCTTTTTCTTCAGAACATTTATTATCTGATGAGATATTATATACCTACTGGTTTATTAATTATCTTCCTTATAGAATTTATTGTAATATGCTACGAGGACAGAGACTTTGTCTTGTTCACTACTGCGTTTTTAGCATTTAGAACAGTACCTTACATAGCAGATGACAATAAACATTTCTTTCATAAACAAATTATCTCATTTTATCCTCACATAAGCCTGAGGGCAGTGCTCTTCCCATATTGAGAAGGGAAACTGAGTCTTAGGCTAAACACACAGTTGTAAAGAATGGGGCAAGAATCTAAACCTAGGCAATTTGAACTCACATACTTCCAGTGCATCTCAAACTATATGTGGAGAAGGACCAGTTTTTTAAATTCCCAATCTGTTATAGATCAATTATAAAATTCAACACAAGTGTCACAGTAAGGTCAAATTGTTCTATAAGTTTCTAAAAAGCTTGTTCTGAATTTCTATCCTTCTCTCGTCATGAATCAGCTCTGGTCCACAGACCTCCCTTTGAGTAGCCTTCAGGCAAGGCAAGATAAGTTGATATAGCCCGTTGATTCTTACCAGTGGCTCAATATCCGAATCACCAGAGTTTAAAATTAAGAGCAACGCCCAACTAACCACCCCACCCCTGGGAAATCCCCCCTGGGAAATAAGAACAATTTTTAAAAAATCATGAATGAAAAAACGTTAAAATGATATGTACTTTTCTATCATAACTATTCAACAGTTTTGGAACATTTTAGTAGTTTGAACAGATTAGAGACATCCTCTGTGACCACTATACTGAAAGTGCTAGATCACCTCCAAAAATTACATAATACCTTAATTGTAACTCACCCCAAGAGACCACATGTCTCCAATAGTCAAAAAAGGAAGAGGGGAATAAAAAAGGAACAGTAGGGTAAACATAAAGCATAAGCAGCGTTGCTAAGGTCTCTTTAACTATATGCATCAGCAACACAGGAAAAGAACAGAAGGTCCTGGAGCCACACACTCTGGACTTCTCAATGTTGAGTTATTTTTAAATTACATCCAGCCACTAAAATAACTGAATGTTAACACTTTCTTTTTTCCTGCCTGAATTGTGTGCTTTGGGAAACATCTGGGTCACATTCATCACACTTTAAGCACAAGCGTGGATAATGATCTAATAGTGACAAAAAAAGACTTAAGTTACGTACAGTTCTTTCAAGCGAGTCTGGGAAAAAGCATTTTCTTGGATAGACATTATAGCATTGTTGTTCAAATCTCTGAAATGAAGAGAAATGAAACATTACCAGTCACCGTTTCTACAATTAAGTTATATAAACACTTTAAATGGTCATGAAAACCTCTGCTAAGAGCAAAGATTATTTATATACTGAGCAAAGTGGCTGAAAAATACTTACAGATGCTCAAGGGATTCAAGACCAATGAATGCTTTCTTTGTAATTGACTTAATCTGATTTCCTTGTAAGATTCTGAAATACAAACAGACCTTTCTAATAAAGCTCTCCACTAAACAAAATTAAATTCATTAAAATAAACATTTATCTATAACGAGTGAAAATAAGCTTAACATGCATTTTTAAGAAAGTCGTGAACCTTTATTATTAACCAGTGTGAAGCATAGAATAAATGTGTCTATTAAGATGTCAGCACTCAGTGAGGTATCTGTAAACAACCATCCTGACCACAGATACACCTGTAGTTTTCATATAATAAACTGGATTACATTCCCAGTTTCTCCCTTCTCAGCAAAAGATCATCCGGTCAAAGAAACTCAGACAAGTGTGAAGCCTGGGAGACATTCTTATGGGAGAAGACCTAAACTCTTACTTGAGAGAATCCTCTCTTGCTAAATTACCCATAAATCTCACATGATTAAACAGATCATGGTTCAATTCTGGTTTCAGTGCATTTCTTTTACTTAAATCAAAATTCTAGTTCCATAAATAACTTCTCTTTAAGTGACATAAGGAATGTTCTTTCAGAAAGTGCCCCACCACAAAAAAACAAAATGAAAAACAAACCAAAAAACAAAAACCTTAATAAACAACAAAGCTTCTTCCTTTAGTGGGTGAACCAGAAGGCTCAGACTTTCTAGCCACAGCAAATAGACACAATCCAATCACATCTACAATTGGTTCTTTAAAATATACCTTCATAGACATACATAAATATCATAAGTACGTACAATTTAGTGAGACTTGTGAGTCCAGCAAAGGCTTCACTAGCATCTTCTATGGCCCATGAAATTTCATTGTTTCTTAAGTTTCTATGAAAATGTCAGGGATAGACAGGTTATGTTAGTCAACATGACCATTACACCATCAGGCATCATTCTGACATAGCAATGCTAATTTTAATTTTGATCCTTAGAGTAAAGGTTAAGTTATTTATGATAAACACCCAACTCTTCTTTTTAAAGAATACCTGAGATAAGCATGTAAGAACTAATTCTCGTAAGCTAAGAATTAAGCCGACCTTGATAAATAAATTAAGCAACCTGTTAAGAGTATTAATCTTCCTAGCTAATAGCCCGTAATTGTGTTAGCATATTAAAAATTATAGTCAGGGCCCTACAAAGAGCAGGAGGATTTCAAGATGCAGGGGGTATGGCTTACAAATCTGATTTCAGACTAATGGGATTTTGGGGTGATCCAAGCCTTCCCCTGAGCCCTTAAATCTAAAATGGCTGACAAAAAGTAATGTCAATACAGAGCTTCACAGCTCAACAGCAATTAAACATGCCCCCTGGGAAGTAAGAATGATATACCCATGTGCTAGAGTGATCACTCTGTTTTCTTTAAAAGGAAAAGTATGGATCTTTTAAAATCCACTGTTCCATTCTCAGACGAAATGCAATTGCACCACACCATGTCATCATGGAAGAAGTGCCAGTTAAAGATATTTAATCACTTTTGCTTCCTTAAGTCATCTCATAATAAAGCACAAAGTTTTTTGCTTTATAAGACATATGTAAAGTTATGTGAATAACAGTAAGGAGATAGGAGATCACTCTTCCCATTTAGCTATGTCTTTACCTGAAGTGAAAGCTAAGAAAGATCATTTTATTTTACTAAAGAATAAACACTGAAACAACTGATGGCTCAACTCTGCAGGACTTTTCCCTCTCCTCCACAGAACAGCATAAATAGAACTCACTCACCAAAGTGAGTAAGAAGTATATCTACTCTGGCAAGAGCATTGGTCTAAAGCCGGAATATCTCAGATCTGTTCCTAATTCTGCCTTAACTATCTTTGTAGCATTAGATAATCATTTACGTCTGCAATTACTTTCCTAAACTTTATACTAAAAGTAATAATCAGTGGTGTCATAAAAGAACCTGTCTGCCATCCCATGCACTGCCAAAAGACTACAGCTGCATCTAATATAAATTCCTGAGTTTGCACTGATCTAATTTAACCTCTGATAACACAGAAAAGAGAAAAATTTTTTAAAAAAAGGAAATCACTTTTACTTTTTCAAGGCCAAATCTAAAGGAGGACTACTTCATTAAGTTAAAAAAAAAAGAAAAAAAAACATCAAACACACACTTGTGCATGCATAGACACCTTCACAAAATTATCATGCTTTCTTTGTCACTTATGGTTAGGTCCCAAAGTTGGGAACCTGCCTCTTTTCTGAGACCATTTATCAACTAAACCTGATGACCAAAAAGTCCCCTGTTCAGGAACCTTAAGAATCTACAAATTCTACTAATTACTCTTTTTCTCTTATTCTGCTCTATGTTTGAGATTACTATATTTCATTAAAATACCTCTTCATTCAATTATATTCCATGATCAAGGTAAAACATTCAACTTACAGAACAACAGAAGTTTAGAGTTGAAACTGCCTTTTGCAACCATCTAATCCTATATCCATCCTTCACTGGACATAAAAAAAAGAAAAAAAAAAAAGGGCTTCCGTGGTGGCGCAGTAGTTAAGAATCCGCCTGCCAATGCAGGGGACACGGGTTCGAGCCCTGGTCCCGGAAGATCCCACATGCCGCGGAGCAACTAAGCCCGTGCGCCACAACTACTGAAGCCCGTGCGCCTGGAGCCCGTGCTCCGCAACAAGAGAAGCCACAGCAATAAACCCGTGCACCGCAACGAAGAGTAGCCCCTGCTCGCCGCAACTAGAGAAAGCCCGTGTGCGGTGACGAAGACCCAATGCAGCCAAAAATAAATACAAATAAATAAATAAATTTTTAAAAAATGAAGTTTATTTAAAAAAAAAAAAAAACCCCAGGAAACGCTAAGTGATTTTGTTCGTCTGACAGTAAAATGAAAAGCACATGAGGGACTTCCCTGGTGGCACAGTGGTTAAGCATCCGCCTGCCAATGCAGGGGACACGGGTTCGAGCCCTGGCCCGGGAAGATCCCACATGCTGTAGAGCAACTAAGCCCGTGCGCCACGACTACTGAGCCTGCGCTCCAGAGCCTGCTCACCACAACTACTGAGCCCACGTGCCACAACTACTGAAGCCCACACGCCTAGAGCCCATGCTCTGCAACAAGAGAAGTCACCGTGCACCGCAACAAAGAGTAGCCCCCGCTTGCCGCAACTAGAGAAAGCCCGCACGCAGCAACGAAGACCCAACGCAGCCAAAAATACATAAATAATAAATAAATAAATACATAAATTTATTTTTTTAAAAAAAGCACATGAGCTTTAGTATGAAAAAGACCTGGAAAAAGACCTGGGTTCTAATCCTGGCCCAAACATTTACAAGGTATATGACTTTAAACAAATCATTTAATCTCTCTGAACCTCAGTCTCCCAATATGGAAAAGAGCAATAATATCCCAGTACTCTGAATGCACCTGGCACATATCAGATCATTAATAAATGTTAGTTTTTTCTGTCCAAAGTCATACAGCAAATTGGTAACAGTGAAGAGGTCTCCTGCCAGAGCTGTTTCCACTATACGTCCTGCATCCTTTTAAATGAGAAGTGGTAGATCTGGTACACTACTGGTAGTTCAAGGTCAGAGGAGTAAGAAAATGTGCATTCCTGACACTAGCAACTGTGTTTTATTCCACAGTAACTGGCACAATAAGAGATGCTTTGTTGTTTAGTTAACTCAGAATTAAAGTACAAACTGAAATGGCTAGAGATACATAAAATTTACATATAGGGATAGAGATAAGCAAGACTGTCTTGTCCCAAGGCATAGGAGAGAAGAACTGCAAAATATTAACATACATAATATGTACACTGATTAGTTGTTTTGCTTTAGTGCTTTAAAAAAATTATTAAAAAAAAAAAATCCCGGGGCTTCCCTGGTGGCGCAGTGGTTGAGAATCTGCCTGCCAACGCAGGGGACACGGGTTCGAGCCCTGGTCTGGGAAGATCCCACATGCCGCGGAGCAACTGGGCCCGTGAGCCACAATTACTGAGCCTGCGCGTCTGGAGCCTGTGCTCCGCAACAGGAGAGACCGCGATGGTGAGAGGCCCGCGCACCGCGGTGAGGAGTGGCCCCCGCTTGCCACAACTAGAGAAAGCCCTCGCACAGAAACGAAGACCCAGCACAGCCATAAATAAATAAACAAATAAATAATTTTTAAAAAAATAAATAAAAGGACAGATATACTTACAGTGTCTGAAGATTGGAAAGAAACCTAAATACACCATCAGCAATGTGAGTGACCCTGTTGTCCCCTAAGTTCAATCTCTCCAGTAAGCTCAGACCCACAAAGGCAGATTCATCCAGGCGGGTCAACTGGTTATAGGACAAATCACTAAAAACAGGAAACATGGAAGGTAAAAAATTCACTCTCTTCTAGTTCAACTTTCATATTCTTATTCTACTTACATGATAAATTTAGGGCTTTCAAACTTCTAATAAAGAGGGATATTAGATCTCATTACTGGCCATGGGAATGACTTATTCAATCTGCTCTATCTCACAGCTTCCACTGAAATGCCATCCCACACTTACAGTTCAGACAGTCTTTGGCAGAACTCCCATGCATCAGGGCTGATTCTTTCAACAGCATTCTGGCTCACATAGAGCTGTTGTAACATTCGCAAGCCATACAACCACCCCTTGTTCACTTCTGTAAGGTTATTATGCTCCAGTTCTCTGCAGAATTAGAGAAAGAAAGGAGGAAATATGTTTCAAAACAAGGCATGCAGGACTTCCCTGGTGGCACAGTGGTTAAGAATCCACCTGCCAATGCAGGGGACACGGGTTCGAGCCCTGGTCCAGGAAGATCCCACATGCCGCAGAGCAACTACGCCCGTGCACCACAACTACCGAGCCTGTGCTCTAGAGCCTGTGAGCCACAACTACTGAGCCCGCACACCACAACTACTGAAGACCACATGCCTAGAGCCCGTGCTCCGCAACAAGAGAAGCCACCGTAATGAGAAGCCTGCACACCACAACGAAGAGTAGCCCCCGCTCGCCACAACTAGAGAAAGCCCGCGTGCAGCAACAAAGACCTAATGCAGCCAAAAATAAATAAAATTAAATCTTTAAAAAAAAAAAAACCAACAAGGCATGCAACGACAAGATTCCAAAAATCTTCATTAAGTCTTGCACAGAGAGGCATATACCTTTGCTCAACCCAAGTGAGCAGACAAATTCTATTCATAAATATGTACATGTTTCTTAAGATTTAGTGCAAGAAGCCTATAAGACTGTCTAAAATATCATATCTATAAAATCAACTCACCAAGAGATATAGTATACCTGTTCTGGATAAATCCTGATAATTTTCATCAGCCAAACATTAAGGGAATATAAACTTTTCACATGAAATGTTTGGAAGAATGATGACAAAAATACCAGTTAGATAACAAAGCTTAAATCTTAATTTATTTCACATAAGAGAAGGGAGGAAGAGCTAAAGTACTTTGTTATAATTAAAGCTACTATCCTAGCTGTTCGGCACTGAAAAGCCCCATACTCCCTTCCTAACAATCTCCTATTCTAGTTCATAGTACTTACAATTCTTCCATGTTATCCAAGCCAAAAAAAGCTCCATCCTTGAGTTTGCTAATTCCATTCCGCTGCATTTTCAAAGATCTTAAGGAGTCTAGACCTTGGAATGTGAGACCTTCCACAACTTTAATCCTGTTTCTTTTAAGTTCCCTTTAACAAAAATAGTTTTACAGTCAGAAAACTAGTTTGCTGATTTGCCCTAATAATAATAAAAAGAAACAGACACTATAAGAAAAAACAATCTTCTTATAATCCATCTATTTAGTTACTCACAAGAATTGGAGGTGAGGTAGCCTGAAGATCTTGGGTGGAATCATGCTAATTCTGTTCCTGTTTAACTTTACCACTAATAAGGAACTTGACAAATTATCGAAGCAACCAGTCTCCAAGATGGTTATCCTATTATTGCTCAAATTCCTAAAATGAACAAGATAACAACAAAAAAAAATTCAGTGAAACTAAACATTCTACCACTGTAAAGCTGCCTCAAGTCTATGACTGAGCCCCAGCTCTACCACTTAGCAACCGTATGCAACTTTACAAATCATTTAACTGCTTTGTTTCTTCAAGTACAAAATAAGGATAATACCTACTTCATTTGGGTTGAAACAGTATGTGTGAATATGCTTTGTAAACTGTAAAACACTAGCACTCACGCTAATTATCACCACCATTACACAGGTTAAGCACTGTTTAACAAACTACTCCCATTTACCTTTTACATAACTGTTAGTAAAACACAATCCAGAATTAAATCTCAAAAATTACCCTGGATACTTAATATTTTCTGAAAATAGTGTACTCTTTAAGGGCAGAAAAAAAAACAAAAAAATCTAACCTAGGTTTGTTTCACATAAGCATATCAAAATCACAATAAATAAGACATATCTGGGAAGATAAATATCAATGAATAATAAACATGCCCTTCAAATTAAATCTAGTTTAAACTCTATTTTACTTACAGGTATTTAAGCTGCATTCGAGGAAATGAAGATGTCTTGACTTCTGATATTATATTTGAGCTGAGATCTAAACTCTCGAGAGCAGGGTAAAACTGGAACGCTTCTGCGTTTATTTCTGGGATTATATTATGGACTCTACAAAACAAAGATTATATTGAAGCTATTGCCAGTGATCCACCCTTAACCACAAAAATGTTAAATAATTAGGATCAACAACAAGGGTACCTAAAACAAAAACAAAAAAACTGTGTACTATGCATAATTTAAGTAAAAGACCTGAAATCTTATTTACTTACAAAGAGAGAAGAGTAATATTAGTGGTTGGTTCTCCAAAATATGGGATTTCAGTTAGCTCATTATAATTCATTTTCCTGAGTAGGGGGAAAAATAGATATAAAAATTTAGTGAGGGAAATGCTACCTCGAGTTCTAGTTTCTGGCTAGTACATATTCTTTAGGATAAATGCCAAATTTGAAAAAAGCCTATGACCCAGAATGAGTTAGACTAAATATTTTCTATTGAGAAATTAGAGATTTTAATAAAAAAATGTTTTCATGGTATAGATCTATGATTTGATACCAATATTAGAAAGGTTAGGAAATATTTTACACATTAAATATTTTTAATCCCAGCAAGGTTCTTTGAATAGTTACTTTTATGACAGCTAATTTAAGTCCTTCTTAAACAAAGAAAGAATAATTCATATCTCTCTATATATATTTATTTATAATAAATAAATTTATATAGAAGTTAATTAAGTAAATTTTTAAAATACACACGCACACACACATATTTTTTTGTTACTCAAAGTTAGGGAAAGTTGCTTGAGACCACAGACCTAACAGATTATCTCAATTGTTTTAGTAGCAAATCTAATGCAATCACATCTCACCAACCTGTTTTTCAATCACTGAACAACCTCAACAATCTAGAATACAGAAAAGAAGCCAGAAGTAAAAGGCCTCCAAGTAACCAACTGAAGTTACAAAGTCCATGTAATAAATAATAAAGCTCATGCACTTCCCACTGAGCATTTTCCTTTCCTCAGGACCTACTCTTTCAGCTAATAAGCTTGTCAACTGTTCATTCAGTCCACAGCAGATTAGGGGCAGCCAATTTGAGGCAGGGAAGGAGAGAATGCAGAGACAATGAGAGCACAAAGTACCCCTTGTCAGAAAGAAATTCAAAAGAAAAATTCATTTGAGGATTCTGAGGGTGTTTAGTATAGAGGTAAACAGGCCTCAACAGTTGTGCCTCTGGGAATACCACAATGCAATAACTGATATTAATAATATTTTAGAAACTTCTCTCCAGAAACTACATAATACATCTCAGTACTAAAGGAAACACTTCAATGAAGAGGAAAACTGAATTATATTAACTATCATATTCCAGGTGATACCAAAAATATTGCATTTCATATAAACCTACTTCAGACATGATGCTTCCACCTTAGACAAGTCAAAACATTAAAAAAAGAAAACAAAAAAAAATTTACACAATAGAGTTTCACTGGCTGAAACTCTGGCAAAAAAAAAATAAAATATATTCACTCTGAAGAGGGAAAATCTTACTTTAGGCCCCAAGGAAGTAGAAAAGTATTTCTACGCAGTTTACAACTTGAAATCACCAACGCAATGGCATAATACCCAGAGAGTTTGTGATACTAACAAAGCCAAAGACAAGTTTAGGCTTTTAAACATGTTTTAATCTAAAGTTTTCTTTCCTTCAATTTTTTGACATTTTTCCATTGAACATCCTGAAATTCATAATTCATCAAATCACCTCAAAGAATTTAATGTAAGTTTAAATAAATAAAAATAACTTACACTTCTTGTAATGTTTGAGATTCCAAGCTGATGTTCCAGTTAGACAGCCGATTATGACTCAAATCCCTAAATGGAGGATAAGAGATCATTCTTAGTTTAGCCCTGAAAAGCACACTTAAAGGAAAGGGAAAAAAAAAACAAAAAACGAAACGAAAATAGGAATCTAAAAGCCCTATCAAATGTGAATTTGAGTAGTACAGATAAAAAGAAATGTTTATAAAGGATGAATAAAAATTTATGTAGATTTCAAAATAGCTCTTTTACTTTCTCCTTTTTATGAGGGTTTTTTGTTTTTGTTTTTACTAACTAGGAAATACATTCACATGGTTCAATAATCAAAAAGTATAAAAGGATATACAGTAAAAAGTCTCCCATCCTTGTCTCCAGCCATCCAATTTCCCTCCCCAACAGCAACAAGTGAAAATACACCATTTCTTTTACAGCCTGTCAGATACTTTATGCATGTACCAGAAAAGTTTTACACAAATGGCAGAATAATTTACACATTATTTTGCCCCTTGGTTTTTTCACTTAACAACACATCTTGTAGATCATTCCACAGCGATATTATAGTTTCTTTATCCCTTCTAGTGATTATGTTACACTTTATTATAATGCAGTATGCTTTACATACTTTTGAAAGAAATATATACTTTTAAAGTAACATAATATAAAGTAATATATACTTTTAAAGTAATATATACTTTACATAATATATATTATAATATATAATATATTACACTTTAGCTATAGATAAACTTGAAGATGGATTAGATTTCACAAGTCAAGACAGTGAGCTTCTGTATTAGAATTGGGGTTGACCACATCCTTGACAGAGATGTAGTCTTCCTTAAAAGCAAAAAAAGCAATCTAGCTTCAGGGAAGGGAAATTCATCTCACTCCAAGTTACGTTAATGATGATGATGGTGGTGGTGGCGGCAGCAGCTAACATTTATTAAGTGCCAGGCACTCTTCTTTGCACTTTATACATATAATCTGCCTAAATCCACACAACAAATTTATGAGGCAAATACTTCTACAATCCTCACTTTCCAGACACAGAAACAGACAGAGATTAATAATTTGTCAATCCAAGGTCACACAGCTAATAAGTGAGGAAGTCAAAAACTTGAAATTCCATCTCACTTCTAGTGAGTAGTTTATTAGATACAGCAGAGATTTCACTGAAATTAGTCATGAGTCTAAATATTTAAATAGGCTTAAAAATTCACCTTGCTGCTTTCTGGCATATTTTCAAGACTGAGGTGGAATCTAGCCCACACAAGCTGTCTGCCCAAGAGATGTATTACACATTACAATATGGCTAGCAATAGGGATACACTAGAGAAACATTACAGATCACTTTATCTCACTGTACCACCACGGGCAGTTGACAGATGCATGCAGTTTTGAACGATGTCTCTATCACAGCACAACAATTTGTTCTCAGCTAGTTTCGTGTCTGTCCATCTGTAAAACCTAGCCACTTTCATTTAAGAGCTTAATTTACACCATACTATAACTAAGGCTAGATCAACTGTCACTTTTTCACACAGTTCTAAAACCTTTATTCTAAGATATGTGGCACCAGGTATCAGCTCAAGGACACTCATGAATGGAGGGGTGTGTTGGGAAATGTTAAGAGAGAAAAACATGAATTCACTCCACATAAAAATCTTATATGCAGACACTGTCATCCAATTCACACTTGCTACCGAACAACAAACACAGAATTTCACACGAGTGAAAAGATGTTTATTTACTGTGGTGTTTCAACTTAAGGAGAAGTGCGACTGCTCTAATTTAAGTTAGATACTCCATATTCTACTCCAAGGTGGCTGGTCTGGCAAACAGCTAATATCATCTGTATAGTAGGTTACCACAGCATCATTTACTTCTACATCTCATGCTTTCTGGAATTTTCCTTTTACATATTAAGGGCTTTCATTTTAATCAGTGCCGCTAATGCCTTTCCAAACCCTAACCTCCTTGACAGTATAACTTTTTTTTTTTTAATTAATTAATTAATTTATTTTATTTTTTGACTGTGTTGGGTCTTCGTTTCTGTGCGAGGGCTTTCTCTAGTTGCGGCGAGCGGGGGCTACTCTTCGTTGCAGTGAGTGGGCTTATCATTGAGGTGGCTTCTCTTGTTGCGGAGCATGGGCTCTAGGCGCGCGGGCTCAGTAGTTGTGGCTCGGAGGCTCTAGAGCGCAGGCTCAGTAGTTGTGGAGCACAGGCTTAGTTGCTCTGCATCAGGTGGGATCTTCCCAGACCAGGGCTCGAACCCGTGTCCTCTGCGTTGGCAGGCGGATTCTTTTTTTTTTTTTTTTTCTTTAGTTGGGAAGGAGGAGAGAGGGGAGGAGAGGGGAAGGGAAGGGAGGAGAGGAGGGAAGGAGGGAGGAAAAAAAAGTGTCTCCAGCAGGCGGATTCTTAACCACTGTGCCACCAGGGATGTCCCAGTACTGTGATTTAACAGGCTGATTATCTTAAGTACTCTTGGAGTATACTAAAGACAGGGATCCCAAAACAACTCAAAATTCTGTCTGCTTTTAGGTTTACTTTTCCTTTATCACTAACAGCTTTATACCAAAAGCTATCTCAAAACAGCAGAGTCTCAAAAACAAAAAAGATTAATGATGACTCAAAAGTGTACATATATGACTGGGCAGAAGAAAACTTCAACATCTCCATTGCTACAGGACTTCTTTGCAATTAGCTTGCAGAACTTGATTCTCCTCAAACTGTTGTGATTGCTCTGCATATCCTATAAATTATTTACACCCTGATGGTACAAAATGGCTACATTAATGGCACCTCTGGCTCCACATGGTATCAAGAACTTTAATAATTCATCTTTTATTACAGCTACGTCCCTGTAGATTAGCATGAGTGGGAACTGAGTATAACAGTGAGCTAAGTAAGGCCTTCTCTGAGACCTTTACTCTCCAAACATCGTATCCATAAATATTCAGATGTTAGTGCTGTTAAAAAATAAAGATTATTGACTGTTAAAAAGCTAGACTCTTTAGGCTATGTTTGTCAAGCATTAGATTACTTCACGTATTTAAGTGCATTTTAAGGATATTTCAAGGGGAAAATCTTTGAAAGACATTCTCCATTTCAGGACTTGAACTTAAAAAACAAAAACAAACAGATAAACTAGCATTAGTTTATGTGAACTAAATGAAATTAATGACTGGCCACTGGCAAGAATAGAGACTTTCATTTTGAAAATTATTCAAATTCTTAATCTAAGAGTTTTACATCTGATATTTGAAGTCTTCAAATTTATCTTCTCAGTCTTTTTGGACTACCTTAAAAAAATAAATTGGAAATTTCTTATGGAGAGCAAAAGTGTGTCTGTGTACCTTCATATACCCATGTCATATTAAATGCCAGAGTGAAATTTAGATATAAAAGAAAGTTAATTTACGCATTTTTCAGTGAAGGATAGTAGTTGAGTTGATGTTGAATTTATGTTTACCATTTTGAAGTGACTCCACAGAGTACTACAAATGTTGCTTTCAAAAAAGACAAAAAGGTTACTAAAGTTGACAGTGGTTGTAACCTTAGCACTTAGCACAGTGTCTGGCACATGGTTCAGTAAATGCTTATTGCATGAATACCTGGTGATCAGGTAAGAATATATGCCTCATTCATGCCTCAGCAATGAAGACCCAACGTAGCCAAAAATAAATATATAATAAATAAATAAATAAATCACAGTACTATAAATGAGCGAAATGATAATCCTAAGTATTATTTTTTAAAGTAAATTATGCTGGATACACTCTAATTAGCAAAACAGGGATTTCCATTCACAAAAGAAAGGGCAAATTATGCTGGATAAATACATAAAACATTGTCATACCCAAACTATTGGATATACAATATGTTATTATCTTTTAACTTTTTGCAAAGGGTCCCTTTATCAGAAATTTTGTTATCGTTGAAGTTCACAGTTCAGCCTATTCTCAAAAGCTTGTATTACAGCATGAAGCATAATGCTATTCCAAATTAAAGTTTCATCCTTCAACTGCATTACTTATTTACACTGTACAACACTTTTTATATGAATCCAAAAAGTTGGATGTGGTAGGAAAATGGGAGCATTAATTTTCAAGAATAAGAGGCATATCTTATTTTCTTCCATTATCTTTCCCTGGGTTCTGAATGATTGAAAACATTGCTTCACTGTGGGGACTACAACAACAAAACAAGAAATATGAATTCTACAGTTACCTTTAAGAATAGAGTTTTTGCACTCCCAGTTCTGGTACCTGGGGCAAGTCATTTAACCTCTCTAAACTTCAGTCTCATCTACCATTAAATGAGGATGCTAGTACCTACCTCAATGGATTGCTCAGATGATTAAAAGGATATAAATAAAATGCTTAGAATACAGGTCAGTGTGTAAATAGTAGGTCATTATATAATACTAGATTTGAAATAGAATGATGGTCCAGCACTCTCACCTTTTCTAAGTATTTATCTTTTGTACACACAGGCATAATCCACTTCCCAAGGTGAAATCTTAATTAATTGGAACTACTCCCCTAAATTAGCTTATTAAAGTAGTAAGTTAAATATTGCTTCTGAATTCCAATTTCATGAGAAAGATGCCAATAACAAGGCAGCCCACCAAAGATTCGGTCAAATTATTGAGGTATAAACCTATATCACAAGATATGATGTTTTAGAATAACCTAAGAATTCTATTCTACATATAGTCATATAATTATTAAGAGATAGCTACCAGGAAGTTACTGTAATAGCAAAATCATAAAATAAAAAGAAACTTAAATGTTCAATAAAATGGGATCAGTTAAATAACTTATGAAAGTTCCATACTATGGAAATCTCTGCAGCCAGTAAAAAGCATAGCATAAGGAATATGGTCAATAATACTGTAATAACTTTGTACGGAGACAGATGGTTATCATGACACCAGACTAATCATGGTGATCACTTCATAATGCATGCAAATAAAAAAAAATGCATGCAAATGTCAAATCATTATGTAGCACACCTGAAACATAATATTGTAAATCAACTATATTTCAATTAAAAAATAAAATAATAACAGATATTTATACATAGTGCATAGTACAGCTTTGTGGTGGGGAGGTGTTTCTAAAGAAAAGGGAAAACTCTGTGAAAACTCTGTAAAACTCTGTGGAAGTACACCCAAGAAATAGTTAACAGTGAATTTTCCTTAGGTGGAACAAGGAACTTGTTACTTTTCCATTTTATATGCTTTTGTACTGTTTTAATAGTTTATCATGGGAAAGTATTATTTAAAAATAAAGTCACACATAAAATCTACCTTTAGCCCAGAATGTGACTAGGAAAGATTTTAATTGTTACTTTTCTAAGAGACTAGAATTCTTCTTACAGAATGTTTTCAGAATAATGCTCTAAACTGACCCAATCAGATTAATTATGACACTAGACAAAGGAAAAAATAATAATTAGATGTATTTTGCATTCCTAATCAGTAGTATACCTCAGAAAGATAGTGGAACACACATACTAGATTTAGTTTTTGGACTGATCTATGAAACAGTAAATTGCATTTTAGAACCTACTGTCTGGCCTTCAAATTTCAAGCCAATGAACAGCTGAATTTTTAGCAAGCAGTAAAAAACCACAGCATATTAATCCCATGTTTTTAATGTTTTTTCCATTTAGAATAAAAATAATTCAGCAATAGCAGAACAAAGACTGTTGCTTATACATGAGAATCTACAGAAAGCTAAGATACTTTCCATCATCATTAGTGAGCATTTTCTGACTATGAACTGGGTTCACATCTTATCAGACTATTTTATATTTATATTTGGATAGACTATATTTTATTATAATTATTAAGTTATTATATTTTAGGGAGTGGACAGATATTAAACTTAATATAAACTGTCTTATCACTTATGTTATTGGCAGAGAAGGTCTAATCAAAGCCAAGCATTAGTTGGGTTTCTCATAATTATCTCTTAATACCCATGTAGCTTAACCTGGCACCAAGTCTAATATTTCCTCAAATAAGCATAATTATGCTCAGGGTTGGCTATGCTTTTCCTGCTGCAACCTGCCAAGATTTTGATTATATAACTAAGATGTCATAGTGATTTTGAAATGGATATACAAAAAATAAAAATGTATAAGAGAAAGCCAAAGTTAAGAAGCGTTTAGCTACAAATTTATTTACACCACACTTCATTAATGTTGCACTGTTTATGGTTTAACCTTAAAACTACTCATCACTACTAGTTATTCTGACAGTTATTCCGGCATTTAAGTTTATTACAAACAACACAGTTACAGTCTCCTTTTTGGGGAAAAGTTGGGGAAGGGCAAGAGAAGGAGAGGTAAAGAATACACACACTTTAAAAAAAAACAGGTTTAACAATTTAACCCTATCCTTTTTGTCTCCCACAGTTTATTTTGCATTCCTTTTTTATGACAAAAAATATACCACTTCCTCAGGAGTTGCCCCAGCCCACTTCTCCGACCTTATCTTATACTTCCTTCCTACTCTTTTCATTTACCTCTGAGCCCCTAATTGTTCTATTCCTCTAACTTTACAGAACGAACAATGACTTACTTCCCTCCTCATCAATTTTGGTTTTCTTGCCTTTCTTTGAGCATGTAAACCATGCTTCTCTTAAAGGTATTATCAGTAAGGAAGCTAAATTCTGGTGTTTGCTGTGCATGTTAAAGAGATATTAAAGGAAGAAAAAAAATACATTGTTAAAAAAAAAAACAAAACAAAACAGGTTTACAGCATAGTAAAGAAAGCTTACATTAAATATTCTGGTTTTTGTCCCAAACATGAAATTAATAATTTGGATGGAATCTATTTACTTAAATTGCTTTTATTTTTTTTAATATTTATTTATTTATTTAGGCTGCACCGGGTATCAGTTGCAGCACACAGGATCTTTGTCGCAGCATGTGGGATCTAGCTCCCCGACCAGGGATCAAACCTGGGCCCCCTGCATTGGGAGCGCCGAGTCTTACCCACTGGGCCACCAGGGAAGTCCCTAAATTGCTTTTATTTTTTATTTGCATCAGCTGAACATCTTACCATTTTTGATGACTGGAATAACACAGAATAAACAAGTTAAGTCATTTAGTTTGGCACAGAAAAGAAAACATCATACAAATGCATTCAGATTTTTTTTTAAACATTTTTGCTAAGCTCTTTAATATGATTTGTTTTCTCTACTGCTTAAATGCCAGTTTTCCATTAGGATTAAAGGGCCTTTAAAAAAGAAAGTATACCATATAAAATGTCATGGTCCTAAGATGAGGGAAATATATTTTCTAGCATCAGGAAGCCTAATGATTATCTTAATGTACAAGTAATTAAGTAATTCTTTGATTATCCATGTGCTTACTATATATGTTGTATATAAGGAAATGCAAAATATTTTTAATATAGCGAAACATAATTAGGACAATAATCTCTATAAAAATAAAAGTGTCCTCCAAAGCATAAAGGACTTTTAAAGAATTAAGTAAAGCACAGATCTCCTCAATTAACATTCAGTAAGCAACAACTGTTTATGGTTCAGTAGTTCTTCACCACTGCTGCACATCAGCATTACCAGGGAAGATTCTAACACACTGATGCTGGCGTCTCATCCAGACCAATCAAAGCAGAATCACTGGGGTGTGAGACCTAAGCACTGGTATTTTGCTAAGGCTCTCCAAGTGATAGTCTAACATGCAGCCAGTGCTGAGAACCCTTGCGCTTCTCCAGAAATCTAATAGCCCAAAGCCTGATGGCCAGACGATGCTCTGTTAAGATTCTTTCAATTCTTTTCCTTTTCTCGCCTTACAATGAAACTGTCCTCAAATATTTGACATCTACCATATGCCGGGCACTGCACTAAGTAGTATGGAACAAAACAGACATTTGGGGAGTATATATAATCCCTCCTGGAGTTTACAGGATCACCTTAAACTAAAGTCTCACTGACACCAAAATGCCACTAAATTATATTTACTATCAGGATGAAATTCCTGTAAATCCCTATTTGTACCACAGGAGAGTGGGATAGAAGAAGGAATGGGTGCTTTTATTTCTATTTAATTCTCTTCTGTATTGCTTGATTTCTTTTAATGAGAATATATGCTCTTTTATAATTTATGTATGTTCCCAAAAATAAGATTTTAAAAATGAAGTCTTAGGTAAACGCAGCAAGACATACTAGTACATTGTTGGATAGCTCCTTGGCTACATATCTCACTGGGAAGGAGAGTAAGGATTTGGATTTAGGTATGGGAGTCTATAGCAAGGTGAAATGACCCTAGGTTTCTTTACCACTTTCCAGTAGTAGCCTTGTTTGTCTCTCTTCATCTCTTAATTATTGTTCACTTGCCCAGAAAGATCTTGTCAAAAAGGGCGAAGGTCAACGTTATAAAACTCCTTAGGGATATACTGAGCACACTACTCTCCTCTTTCCAAGTGGTTCTAACATCTAAAATCAAGTGCCATTCAGGGCAAGGGAAGCAGTGAAGACAAAGTTAACATTAAGAGAATCAAACAAATTGTACAAAGAAAAGCAATTAAAACAATATGATTTTTCCCCTACCAAATTAGCAAAAAATAATTTAGATGATGATAATCAATGCTAGGGAAAGTATGGTAAGACAGGCACTCTCAGTGTCAAAATGAGTTTAAGGGGGCTTCCCTGGTGGCGCAGTGGTTGAGAATCTGCCTGCCAATGCAGGGGACATGGGTTCGAGCCCTGGTCTGGGAAGATCCCACATGCTGCGGAGCAACTGGGCCCGTGAGCCACAACTACTGAGCCTGCGCGTCTGGAGCTCGTGCTCCGCAACAAGAGAGGCCGCGACAGTGAGAGGCCCCCACACCGCGATGAAGAGTGGCCCCCGCTCGCCACAACTAGAGAAAGCCCTCGCACAGAAACGAAGACCCAACACAGCCAAAAAAAATAATAAAATAAATAATTAATTAATTTAAAAAAAAAAAAAGGAGTTTAAGTTGGTAAATTATGCTGGGCTCAATGTAAAATATCAAGATAATTCAGTGTAGACTTGTGTTAACAATGAGATCTAAGTGATCTTCACCAAATATGTATTAGACAAGATTTCTTAAGGCTCTGTCATTATAGGCTTTCTTCTTTAGCTATTTTCTGAACTAACAAAAATGCCCTGAAGATTACAATAAATTTCATGGGCTCACATCTTCTGTTTATCACTTTCCCAGGCAGACCAGGATAAAGAAGATGAAATATGTTAAAATCCTTAATGCAATGCAAGAAAGGCATATTGTATATGCTTTGAAATAATTGTTGGAAGTGAAACAGTTCGATATAACAGTAGTATGCAAGCCAAGAACAACAGATATTGAATTTTGGAAACACCATAGCAGTGTATTCCCCGTTCCCCCAAATGTGCTTTAGGGATTTACCAGTGGGTCTGTTTCTTTTAAAGAATAAAACTGGTGTTTCTGCTAGCGCCTAGAAAGATAGGGTACGTGAAAGACATCCAAATGCCTTTGAAGGATCTCAACTTTAGAAATAGATGGCTGGTGTACAGGTTGGAATGAAGTTGTAGACTATTAAAAACCCCTCAAACTATGGCTGCAAGCTATACTGACACTTTGTGCAACTGATTATTCACTAATATTTAGTAAATATCTAATAGACGCTGCAAAGTCCTATGAAAACAAAGACAATCAGAATGAAAGATTATTTGTTTACGCAAAAGTTTTTCTGAATTTTGGTGCAATTAAACAAAACATCCCAGAGTGAGATGGGAGTTAGAATTAGTAGTAACTTAGTATGCCTATATTCAGAAATTTTTCTGTTTTTTTTAAAAAGATGATCTTAAAATACAAATAATTAGCTAAGATAATATACTGATTCACTCAAAATGTTTACTATGGGGAATGAGGTACACTGAAAAGAAATCATCTAATAAGGTATTTTAAAAACTAGAGGGACTTCCCTGGTGGCACAGTGGTTAAGAATCCGCCTGCCAATGCAGGGGACACGGGTTTGCTCCCTGGTCCAGGAAGTTCCCACATACTGCAGAGCAACTAAGCCTGCGAGCCACAACTACTGAAGCCCGTGCGCCTGTGCTCTGCAACAAGAGAAGCCACCTCAATGAGAAGCCCACGCACCACAACCAAGAGTAGCCCCTGCTCGCCGCAACTAGAGAAAGCCCACGCGCAGCAACGAAGACCCAACGCAGCCAAAAATAAATGTAAAATAAAAAACTAGAGAAGTAAAGGGGAAACGTTGCGGGGGGCAGGGGGATAAATTAGGAGCTTGGGATTAACCCACACACACTACCATATATAAAACAGGTAACCAGCAAGGACCTACTGTACAGCACAGGGAACTCTACTCAGTATTCTGTAATAACCTATATGGGTAAAGAATCTGAAGAAGAATGAATATATATATATATGTATAACTGAATCACTTTGCTGTACACCTAAAACTAACACAACATTGTAAATCAACTATACTCCAATAAAATTTTTAAAAAATGAAAAACAAAAAACTAGCGAAGCAATTGAGAAAGGACTGCTTTAATTTCTTTGAGAGTTTCTCCTAATCTCCTTCAAAAGGTTTTCTTTAATTCAATTATTTGCTGCATTCATTCAACAAATACCTTTGAGTACCTACTGCTGGTCACTGTTCATCTATAGCAATGAATGAACAGATAAAACTCCATGCCCCCGTGACATTTACATTCTATTGAAAAGACAAAGTAAAATACGTAGCATGTCAGAAGATGATGCCTACTAAAGACAAAAATAAAGCCAAGAAGAGGGCTGGGGCTTTCTATGGAGAAGAGAGTTAACCTGTAAGTCCTGAGTTTCTTGTGGAGACTGGTGTGAACAAGAATAAAGGGCATAATGAGCCTGGGGCTGATGGTCTCACAGCAGATACTGGTTGGTAGTGAGGATGTGAGGGTTAGGGCAAGGAAGGCATGGGGAATCTTCCCAGGAATAAGCACAGTTCTTCTTTACTCTGGAGTGTAGAATTGGGATAGGATGATATTATTCAGAGCAAGAAGCGTTTCCTCTTGATTCCTACCTAAGGAGGCCTAGAAGCCAAGAGAGGGAAGTCCTACTTTGGTTTGATGACAGAGTAAACCACGTTTCTAAACCCACGGCCAATCTCACTGTGCTCAGCCCCGCAGTCAATCTCACTTCTCCATAAAGTGCAGTGAAAATATCATGGAACACAAAATGGAAGAAGGAGGTATAAAACAAGGGTAGATAGTAACAAGTGGGGTAAATATGAGGGACCTTAATAGAGGGGAAATCTAATCTGTACCTTTTTTAAAGGGACTCATTTTCAGTTCACCACCTTGTGGTTTGAAGCAATTAAAGTGGATTCTTCTCTTCGCATCCCAGCTGGATTATCCAATTGAAAAGCATCAAGTTATGTCTAAGTTATGTTTCTGCCTCTCAGTTTTCTTCACAACCTGTATCCTCTACATGCAATAGAAGGTTGAAGAGTTCATTTTCAGAAAAACAAACATCCTCAAATCAACTCCCCTACCATATTACCTTTCTGAAACCTAAGAATATTTTCCAAAGAGTATCTCAATCCTTACCAGTATCACTAAAAATGTAGAATGGAAGGATACTACATATTATTTTCCCTTTTAGGAAAGAAATATGAAGTATAGGCAAAGCTCTGCGGTTTTTGCTTGACATCACGCAAGCCATTGGTAGTGAGCTCAGGACCTTTGAAGGAATCGAGGCTAACTCCACCTGTAACTAACGGTGAAAACATTTTACCAATGTCACTCACACAGAGCAACAGCTAAAGAGGTTAAAGCTCAAGTTATGTGTAAATCTGAAAGACTTCCTGAAGTGATTCAACATAAATTGCCCTCTTCCTATGCTAAAGAACTAATCTGTTCACAACTGCTCCAAAGAACAATGTGGACAAATCTTAAACAGTAACTATTATGAGAACAGAGGAGACTAAGAAACTAGAAGTAACAACTAAATGCATATGAAATCCAGACGTATTTCTCTTGTACCCTCTGAGGCACAAAATGACAGTAAGTATTGACAGAAAAATGTTCTGTCTGCAAGCAAAAGAGACAGAGATGGCAGATGGCTGTCATCTGCCATCTCTTTCCAATTAATCTAGTACAGCAGTGGTTCCCAAATCCACGATGAAGTTTTCAGCAGTCAACAGTAAAATGAAAATAATAAGGTCAAGGTTACAAGCTTTCCATAAAGCTAAATATAATTAATCTACAGAATTTTCCTTAACTCTAAAATCATGTATTCCTGGGACTTCCCTGGCGGTCCAGCGGTTAAGACTCCACAGTTCCACTGCAGGGGGCACGGGTTCGATCTCTGGTCGGGGAACTAAGATCCCGCATGCCGCGTGGCCGAAAAACTAAACAGATAAATAAAAATTTTAAAAAATAAAACAAAATCATGTACTTCCTAATTTTTTGGTGCTATCATGAAATGACCATAACAGCAAATAACTGTTGGAGGAGAGGGGTTCTAATGCCCTTACTTGAAAAAACAAGAAGTTGACTAACATACCTGGTCTTTCAATTCTTCTGTGTGTGTGTGTTTGTGTCTGTGTCTGTGTGTGTAAAATCAGAACAATGTGACACAGAGCTCTGCCATGGAGAATCCAGTCAAGTTTTAAATAACCAAATAAAATTTGAAAGAGTTTCTGACATATAGAAGCATAAAGACAGGGCTTCCCTGGTGGCACAGTGGTTGAGAATCTGCCTGCCAATGAAGGGGACGTGGGTTGGAGCCCTGGTCCGGGAAGATCCCACATGCCGCGGAGCAACTAAGCCCATGCGCCACAACTACTGAGCCTGCACTCTAGAGCCCGCAAACCACAACTACTGAGCCCACGTGCCACAACTACTGAAGCCTGCATGCCTAGAGCCCATGCTCTGCAACGAGAAGCCACCGCAATGAGAAGCCCAGGCACCACTACGAAGAGTAGCACCCGCTCACCGCAGCTAGAGAAAAGCCCGCACGCATCAGCTAAGACCCAACGCAGCCAAAAATAAATAATAAATAAATTTATTTAAAAAAAGGAGAAGAAGCATAAAGACAGTATCTAGGGAATTCCCTGACGGTCCATTGGTTAGGACTCGGTGCTCTCAACTGCCAGGCCCAGCTTCCATCCCTGGTTGGGGAACTAAGATCCCACAAGCCGAGTAGTGTGGCCCAAAATAAAAAGACAGTATCTATGAACTGGCACAACCACTATGGAGAACAGTACGGAGGTTCCTTATAAAACTAAAACTAGAACTACCATATGACCCAGCAATCCCACTACTGGGCATATATCCAGAGAAAACCATAGTTTGAAAAGATACATGCACCCCAATGTTCACTGCAGCACTATTTACAATAGCCAAGACACAGAAGCAACCTAGATGTCCACTGACAGAGGAATGGATAAAGAAGATGTAGTAAATACATACAATGGAATATTACTCAGCCATAAAAAAGAATGAAATAATGCCATTTGTAGCAACATGGATGGACCTAGAGATTACCATACGAAGTGAAGCAAGTCAGATAGAGAAAGGCAAACATCATATGATATCACTTATATGTGGAATCTAAAAAAAAAAAGAAAGATACAAATGAACTTATTTACAAAACAGAAAGACTCACCGACTTCGAAAACAAATGTATGGTTACCAAAGGGGAAACATGGAGGGGAGGGATAAATAAGGAGTTTGGGATTAACAAATACACACTACTATACATAAAATAGATGATCACCAAGGACCTACTGTGTAGCACAGGAAACTCGTACTCAGTATTCTGTAATAACCTACATGGGAAAAGAATCTGAAAAAGAATGGATATATGTATATATATAAATGAATCACTTTGCTGTACACCTGAAACCAACACAATATTGTAAACCAAAGATAAATTCTTTTTAAAAAAGACAGTATCTAAGTAAGGTTCTGCCTAGGAAAAAACTCATTTCTATCTTTACTCACACACACAATGCTCCTGACACCAGATATTTTTGGGTTTTTTCCCCGACACCAACCAATTCTCCAACACCAGCTGGATATCCTGCAATTCAACTCTGACACCAACTGGAGTTACTGCAGACCCCACAAATTAAGGGCTCAGTCCCACAAGACTTCCCCCTACACCAATCACAAAGAGTAGATCCCCATGTTACCCACAAATTCTGTCCGAGCTGGCTACAAATTGGAGGTTCCCCCTCCTTGGAATCAAGCACCTGCTAGAACAGCTCACAGAACTCAGAAAAACATTTACTTACATTTACTGGACAAACGATATGATAAAGGATACAGATGAACAGTCAGATGAAGAGATACACAGGGCAAGATCCAAAGGTCCGGTGCAGGAGCTTCTGTCTCCATGGAGTTGGGATGCACCACCCTCACAGCATACCTCCTAGTAGGTGTGTTCACCAACTCACAAGCTCTCTGAACTCCATACTTTGAAAATTTTTATGGAGGCTTCATCACATGGGCATGATCAATTACTACCTCAATCTCTAGCCCCTCTCCTCTTCTGTAGGATGGGGGGGGGTGGGGCTGAACGTTCCCAGCTTCTAATCACGGCTTGGTCTTTCTGGTGACCCACCCCAATCCTGAAGCTATCCAGGAGTCCACCAAGAGTCACCCCATCAGGTCAAAAGACACCCCTATCACCCAGAAAATTCCAAGAGATGTAGGAGCTGTGTGTCAGGAATCAGGGTCAAAGACCAAATATTAGAACAAAAGGCACTCCAAATACTCTTATCACTTTGGAAATTACAAGGGTTTCAGGAGCTGTGTGCCAGGGGCAGAGATCAATATATATACTCAAAAGATACTGGCACGTTGTTAGAATCCCATTCATTCATTAATAACTGGACCAGTCCATCATCATATGGTATGAAAAATAATTTTCAGGTAAGGCCACTCGGGTTTTCAGGCTTCCAGTTAATCTTGTCAGGTTCCAAATGCAGGTGTGGTCTAGGCAAACATATGGTTTCACTCTTTCAGTCATCTGGTGTAACTGAATTGAGATATAATAGACTACTCTGAGCCCTTTTGAGGTGTTGTTATTGGATTTCCCTCACTACACAACCCATTTATTTGTTTCTTTATCTTCAGCTACTACCGCTCCTCCTCTCCCTGTATACCCAAACTCTTTCCACTTTGGAAGGAACATCAGGTTCAGCCACTGTGCTGGTCTAGATAGCAAACAGCAACACTAGTTTAGCAAGTTCCTCCCCTTCAGTCCACCGTTCATTTAGGGTAAGGTTACACAGTTACAGAACTACCTGGGCTATTTTTACCACCAGGCAATATAGTGGCATTCACTGTTAACCTCAATTTTGCGAGATGGGGTGAAGGCACAACCCACCCCATCAGGTACTTAGGAATCTTGAGCCCAAATTTAAAATTACAGTTAGCTTCTTGCTTAGGAATCATCTCTGTTTCCAGCACTTATATTTGCAGGCCTGGTCCTATGACCACTGCATCAAGCAGGGGGGAAAAAGTTAATAGGGGGAAGAAAGAAAAAAGTATAGTTGTTACACCAGAATACTTCTCCCTTGGTAAGAATTGCATAGTCATTCCACACCTTCTTCCCCAGACCCACCAGAAAGAGGACTCTACACAGTAGGGCCACTCCTTTAGCCCCACCCCATGTTGAATATGAGTACACTTTCATGGTATATATAAGCCAGCCCTTCATGTCTTTTTCTCTCCCATTTTAGATAACCAATGTTTTAATTGCCCATTCTAGTTCTCCATCAAACTAGTACCCTGAGAAGGCTCTCTCTCTGCCCACTCTTGGACATTATGGGCTATAAAGTGTATTCCTTGGTCTGAAGAGATGATGGTCAGCCATCCAAATTGGTACAATTATCTTCTGTTCCAGTTGTTTTAAAGCACTCTTGTACATTTGCATCTATCACCAAGTAAGCAAAGCCTGGTCCAGAGTCAGTGTCTATTCCTATCAGGACTCATTTGTAGCCCCCCAGGTCTACCAACATCAGTCTCACTTACTAGCTATATTCAAGGCCTTTCCCCCAGAGGAATCTGACACTTAGCCATCTGCCATCTCTGTCTCTTTTGCTTGCAGACATAACATTATTCTGTCAATACTTACTGTCATTTTGTGCCTCAGAGGGTACAAGAGAAATACGTCTGGATTTAGCCCATCTCTGCATAGCTGCATTGCCCCCATATCCACTCATTTCATGGACCCACGTGGCCATCTCAAGTGAGCACACAGGGGTATTTGCCTGGTGATTCTAATCACCTTCTGAACTTAGAAGGGGCTTCTCCTGGTGGACATCGACAAAGCCCTACTTTAATGCACCCTTCAAATTCCCACAGTAATTCCCATAGGGCTATGCCCCATAAGGGCATCCCTTTAATAGGCCAGGTTTCCACTGCTCTTCTGCCTGACCATATGGTCTGGCCATAGGCCGTTGTCCATGAGTCAGTAAAAACTCAAACACTGTTCAATTCTTGCATTACTCTAGGAACACAGCATGCAATTCAACCCAGTGAGCTAATGTCTTTACCTTCTTCTATCGGTGGTGGCCTTCAAAATAGGATGCTGTCCATTCACCTTGCAACTGTCATTCACCAACCAAGCAGCTCTTTTTTGGTCAGTTATGAGCTGTTTATAGGACACTTTCAAGTGACAACATAATCCAGCAGCTCCTCACACAGTTCCAGAGTCAGTCCTAAGGGAAAAGAGGCTCCCTATTCTTTAGTATCTCCTTCTTGCATTCCCCAGGCAGTATGATCCTGTGTAAACCATTACCATTTTATTATGAAACTCTTCTGGGCACTGTCCTCCCCCACTGGAGTGTTTATCAGACATTATGCAAGACATCAAGATTCTTTTCAAGATTACTTTATGACTTTTAGTCATACTGGCAGCTTCGATTAATGTCCAGAGGAAGCCAATAACTACCCTTCAACTGGAAATTCTCCAGTCCAAAGTCCTAGAAGCTGTTGCTGGGAGGCACTCAGGTACACACAGGGCTATCACACAGAGAATTTTCCCATACCAACACTCCAGCTTCTATTCTATGCTATGTGGGCTTGGGCCACCTTACTGGTTCCCATTTAGCGTGTCCAATTAGTAATATTGCTTGAAGTGTAATGTACATGCCTTCTGTTTTACAACACTAAGTAGAGAAAACATTCCCCAACCAGATACAATGTCCATCTTCGTTATACAATCAGGTCAAAGTCTGATCAAATATACCATTCTCCTACAAACTTTCACCTTACATTCTTAACTGTAGCCTCCATTAGGGCTTATATTAACAAATTTTGGTTTTAGAATACCAGGTAGGGGAAGCAGTCCTCATTCAGACATAACACCCATTCCTATAAAACACTCAGGTAAAGAAGATACAACTTCTTTACATAAAGCCTGCTTAAACATTCCAACTTTCATAATCCTATCAACCCTTATATTTTTATGTTCTCAGCTGTATCAGGTTTCACCAGCAGGTTTTGGTACCACAGTGCAAGATGATCTCCTATCAGGAAATCCTGGGAACTTCTCTACCTTCTGACCACTTTATCCACTCTACTGCAAAAGGTTTTGGGGTCCCCCGCTTTGTGGGTTGAGCCAAGGGACCCTGGCCCTTTTGTCAATTTTTTTTTCTATTTTTTGGCTGTGCCGCAAGGCACGTGGGATCCTAGTTCCCCGACCAGGGATCAAACCCGCACCCCCTGCAGTGGAAACACGGCGTCCCAACCACTGGACAGCCAGGAAAGTGTACCTTTTGTCAATTTTTATCTCATTTAATCTGTCTAACCAATGACCCAAGCGTGTGCTGGTCAAGTTCCTCACTGCAATCTCAGTCTTTGGATTTTTAGATTTCTTCAAACTAAACAGAGCAGACTTCTTTGGAGACCTTTAATGTTGGGGATCAGAAGGAGGTCTTTTCAGCCTGCCCAACCTTGGGTAGTGCAGTATTAAAAGCTTTGTTTTAACCCCACTAATGTCTGTTTTATTCATCCCATTTCTTAAAACCATCTAAAGCCTTCCATTCTGCTGGGTTGAATTCCATGATTCTTCCCTATTTCCTTTGTTTTGCTCCTAACAATATTTGCTTTATTCACCTTATTTCTTAATAACTGTTTAAAAATGTCCACCTTGCTAAGATCAGTTCCCTGACTCTCTCCTTTGCCTTTCCTCATCTCTTGTTAACTAACCTAATGTTTTTATTAGCATCTTTGTAAGATCCAGAGGGGAAGCTGAGGCAGCCAATACATAAGGCTTCCCCAACTGTCCCTCGGTTTTGCAGCAGTAAGGTTATATGGGGTGCCCATGTAAGAGTTTCCCCTTAACCAAAGCATTTACCATGGACTGGGTAACAGGCACATTCAGCAAGTGAATATCCCAATTATCATAAAGATAATCCCACATGGCTTATACACAAAACATATCATCTGCTTCCACTTGGCATTTATTGGAGGAGGCGGACAGTCCTCTTTCTCAGGGATAAACAGACCTTACAGTGGCTACTGCCCAATCCATTAGGCTGGCTGTTCCCTCAGGAATAAACTACTTTGTGTCTGGATCACATATGGCCATCAGTGATTGTTCCATAGTGACCTGCGGATCCTCCATCAACCCAAACACGCTTTTCCCCACTGTAGCGTCTAAAACCAGATACTCCTCCTAAATTAATGACTCTCACAATCCATTTTTATTTTTTTATTTTTTTTTTAAGTCTTTATTGAATTTGTTACAATATTGCTTCTGGTTTATGTTTTTGGGTTTTTTGTGGCTGCGAGGCATGTGGGATCTTAGCTCCCTGACCAGGGATCGAACCCGCATCCCCTGCATTGGAAGGCGAGGTCTTAACCACTGGACCGCCAGGGAAGTCTCTCACAATCCATTTTAATAAAGGTTCTTCAGGAAGCTGATGTTACTGATCCACAAAATGAAACAACTCCTTCACACTGTACGCCCTGATTTCAGTAGTTTCTTGGTTTTGCCCTCCCCCCACACTGACTACATTCTTGGTGACCAGAGGTCTTAGAGGTACTTTCTGTTGTCCTTGCTTAATTTTTCCCTTGGTGGGCAGCTTTGAGGCTAGTGACCAAAGCTCAGACTTAGTGAAATCTGAGCTTGGTCCAGCATCAAGGTCTGACCCAGCACTCTCTTTTAATTTCACTTTTACATTATTACTTATTATTACATTATTTCAATTTTAGCTATTGTAATTTGGTTACCACAATAACCAAGGGATTAACCACTTCATCTTTTTCTTACTAGTTCCCATCTCCTTATGCATCCAGTGAACCAACATGCTAGGAATTGGATCCATCTCTAAATTCCATTGGTAACTTTTACCTTCAGTAACTTGAGAGCAGCACAGCTGCTGCTCCATACCATGGGTGACCATGTGGTCGCCCAGGAATCAAAGGTTCTGGATCCCCTGCCTTTTTATCCTCTCCCTTCCCAAACCACGTTTCCATTAGCCAGATCCACTCTAGCAAATCTCACTCCTGTGATACCAAATGTCTAGGAAAAACTCTGTGTTAAAAGAAAAAAAAAAAAAATTCAATGACACGTGTTAAAACCTGGTAAGAAAGACTTTATTCAAGGTGGTGCAAGTTATCTCTAAGGGTATAGGGACCACTATGATGAAATATTGCAGTGGGGGAAAAAAATTGGGCTCAACTCCAAATACTGCATGGGCAAGTGTGAATTTATAGCCATGGAGCAGGGTGGACAAAATCAGTGGATGGAAAACTGGAAACAAGGGTAAGGGGGGTTCTGGCTAAATAGACCTAAGTGGATTCCTGCTGAAGACAAGCCATGGTGATCAGACATCACCTGGAGGATGGTGGAAGACGAGAAACCGGATCAGATATCAAGGGTGATCAGGTATCAAGGGTTTCTTGCTAAACTGACTTAGCAGGATTCTTGCTAAAACTGCATTTTACAAGGAAGTATACAGATGAGCCTGGATGAAGGTGGTTCAGGAGTCAATTAAAATTTAGTCAAAGAATCTTTGTCAGGCCCCTTTCTTGTTCAAGGAAAGAAGAGACATTCTTCTTTCCTCTGAACAATATGTCTATTTTCTCATTCAGTAGCCTTTTGCTCATTAAGGACCAGGTGAACCTTCTGTAGGGACTTGGTATTATATTTGCTCAATGGTACCAGCAGTCAGGTATTTAATGAGGGGAGTTTCTATGAAAATAAAAGAAAAGCCAAAATTAATAGTTAGAGATCCAGTTTCTCAGTCCAGAGGGTAGCCAGTTGGGATCCTTAGATTTGAACTTGAAGCATCTTTAAATGGTAGAATGAGAATGGCAGTGGCCACCTGAAGAAGTTTCCTGGTTTGCAGTTTGAATGTCTCTGGTGATGGATGGCATTAAATGTTCTGGTGAACTCTGTAAGTGGTCCACACAGCAGGAGGCACAAAGGTTGCCCATATACAATGTGTTGTGGTGTTTTTTTTTTTTTTTTTTTAAGTTTATATCAAGTCATCCAGCTTCAGCTTGCAGGATTTCAGGAAAAGGGCAATTTTAGTTCTCAGTGATCACGTCAGGAGGGTGGGAAAAAAAAAAACTGGAAACATTAGTTTGGAGAGTTAGAGTCAGATACTGGAGGAAACCAGAATTGAGAATGTGGTAAGGACTGGCCAGTGTGCAAGATGGAGGCCACAAGGATGCACTACAGTTTTACACTGAAACAAAAAAAACCTTCTCTCTATAGTTAACCTTTTATTTCTTGTTTACATAATTCTGGTCTCATTAGATTTGTCCTGATTATTCACGTAAGTGCAGCAAGAATAGTTATTGACCATATAGGCAGGCTCTTTTTGAGTTGCTTTTGCTGAAACTTTTCATAAGGAATCTCAGATTAGGCTTTTAAAAGCCTCTCGAGGCTAGGAAGCCAGCTCAGGAACTAGCCACCAGACTTCATCTCCCATTCCTAAAGATTCAGGTGAATCTCTCTCTTCTTGATGTCCCCAAGATATCCTAAGGTTCATGGGCCTGCCAGGAAGTGACTTTCCTTACTCACCTATGAGGCTGAGAACACTGTAAGCCAGAGAGCAGGCCAGTTTTTCCAAGAAGGTTGGAAAAACTGGTTCCATGAAGGCAACCTTAGTCCCTTAAACCAGATTCTATGCACAGTTCACTCTTAAATTTAACATTTCAGTCAAAGCCACGGTAATATAACCTATATTTCCAATTGTATCCTCTTACAAGAGCACATTCTTATTGAACTTAAACTACCACATTGTCATGAAAATAAGAATACTGGCTAGAAGTTTCTGAATTCTGGAGGAATCAGGTAGGGAGAAAAAGTAATTGTTTCATCTTTGTTCACAAAGGTATTATCTACCAGATTACTGTTGTAAGCTATAGATAACATAAGAGAAAAGAAAAAGGTTATTTATTTTTTGTTTGTTTGTTTTTTATTTGTTTATTTATTTATTTATTTTTGGCTGCGTTGGCTCTTCATTGATGCATGGGGGCTTTCTCCAGTTGCAGCGAGCGGGGGCTACTCTTCGTTGTGGTGCGCGGGCTTCTCATTGTGGTGGTTTCTCTTGTTGTGGAGCACGGGCTGTAGGTGCACGGGCTTCAGTAGTTGTGGCGCATGGGCTTAGTTGCTCCGCGGCATGTGGGATCTTCCCGGACCAGGGCTCAAACCCGTGTCCCCTGCGTTGGCAGGCGGATTCTTAACCACTGCACCATCAGGGAAGTCCGAAAAAGGTTATTTAAATCTGAAGAACAAAACATTAAAGAACCAGTAATGTTTCAAACAAAGAGTGATAAAAAAGTTATAACCATCCTCATCAGTTTATTCAGTCCAATGTAATTAATTCTTGTTCTACTTGATCTTGGGTTAACAGTTCCATAAATCCATCAGCTTCTTCATTACTTCTGGAAATTCTCTCAATCTCGTGGCATGGCCTTACTGATGGGCATCATGGAGCATTCTTGCCTGTGGCTGACTGTTTATGCTTTCAGAGAAGAATGAGAGTAAAACAACAACTTGTCCGTGAATGAAAAAAGACTTAAAATGGCCATGGTTAAAGTTCTGATGAGAGTTCATTTGATAAGAAAAATTAGTTATCTCTGTGGCATACAATATTTTATCATAATAACCAGACAACAAGGCTATTTCAAATCTCTATGAACTTCATACTTCTCTGGAATACCTATTATTAGTAACATATATCCGCACGTCTATAACCTAAGAATATTTGTCCTCATTTATTTGACTACGCTTCTCATGTAATTTAAAATACCAAATAAACCTAATTAGTTTAACATATCCTTTTACAACGTGAAAGACATATCCTTTGAGATTTTCCAGGGGCCTCTGGAAAGTCTCGAAGTTAGTTCGAGACTCCATTCTAAATGGAGTCAAAAAGACTCCATTTAGAATCTGATTTTGAGAAGTTGTCAAAAATACTGAAAAGTTTAAACACTTGACTAAATAAGATCACAGGTCACTGTGAAACAATACTTAGTTATCCATTTAAACAAAGTGACAAAAGATTTCAAAGGCAAATACGGAAAGTCACATAGTTGTTTTAAAAAAAAAACAAAACTTAGCTCTTCTAATATTGAGAAAACTCAATGTTTTAGAGTAATCAAAGACCTGATAAAGACAACATGAAACACAGGAAATTATTTTGATAAGACACAAAATCTTTGTTTCCTAGGCAGACTACTTAAAAGGTAAACCTTTTTACAGTTCCTTAATAAGAACAGACCAACAATCCAATAAAACTTTGGGATTCTAGTTTTGCATCAGTACACTTTTGTGTTTGTTTTTTGGCCGCACCGCGCAGCTTGCAGGATCTTAGCTCCCCGACCAGGGATTGAACCCACCAGGGATTGAACCCAGGCCGAGGCAGTGAAAGCACCGAGTCCTAACCACTGGACCGCAAGGGAACTCCAGTACACTTTTGATATTAAAGTTCACTTTTTTTGTAACTTATAAATAAATCCATTCAATCTTAGCAACTTAACCAAACACAAAATTCCTGTTCTGCAAATCTTCTACAACCATTTTTCTAATATCTATTCAGTTTTTGTACTGTATTTTTCCTCTTTCTCATTCTGGAACTCATTCTACCTTAGAATAAAAATCTTTTTTTCCCTTAACTAAAACACATCCTTCATACCTTGCATACAAAGTTATTTCTCTTCATTCTTACAGTTTCTAGTAGTTTCATTTACATATATTATGATTTTTAACCATTAATAACCTTTCTTTTAACAGAGAAAACTAGGAAGTAGGCAATTGTGGTCTGTCATGTATCAGTTTTCTATAGTAGACTAGTATATTTCTGAATATACAATTTTGCAATTTCTAGAGGCATATGATTCCTCTTAGTACAATTTTTCAGTGTAGCAAAAGAATGTTTACTAATAGATCCAAATATCTTGTTTCTTTATAACATGTAAAAACAAGATGCCAAAAGTATGTAAACTTAAATTTAGGTTCAATAATGAATGTTTCAGTAGTTTATCTTACTTACAAATGACCTTGATTTTTATTTTAGGCAGACACAACACCAAACAAAGCCAGCCATCATCTGAAGTTATTTCCCTATTAACTATTTTTTATAACACATGCATGTTAGGCAAACATCACAAAAGCAAAAACCTAAAAAGTTACATACATGGTATTTCCCCCTTTTTTCTTTATTTTACTGCCGTGCTTGACATACAGGAAGCAATTCATTTTTTTTGTACATTTTGTTCTTAGTTTAGATTTAATGTCTGCACTATATTTAATGCTGACAACTCTGAAGACATGCCTGTTTTTATTTTACCAACAATTTTCAAATTAGATTTACAAAAAATTATCCCAGATCATGTAAACTTAAAACACTGAGCTTCTCTGTTTCTGAGAGTTTCAGGAATACTTAATTTATGTAATTGCTCATTTATCTCTAAGCTAATTTGAACAGGATTGGATTTTATAAATTAATTTGGTAATACCATCTAGAAGTAGAAAAACAGCACACCTCTACAACATATATACAGACATACATAAACATACAGACAGATGCTAATAGAGATCTTAAGTTTTCACTGGAAAATTTTAGTCATGAGTTAGTAAAACATAGTAATACAAACTCACTGGTTTATATAAAATAATAATCTCTTGTCTTTTCTCTACTCTCTGTTTTTATGTGAATTGTGTTTATGGCAAATGGGACAAGTTTAGGTTACCTGTTTACCAATTTTGTACAGACCACCTTCCCTTGCCCGGATATGTAATCTTATGGAGGCTATGGACCAAATTTTAGGTGTTGACCAAGGAGACATCTAGAGGCATCTAGAGGCTGTCTGCAGGTCTCCAAAGCCCATCCAACTGCTGAAAACATCCAGTCTATTTCCAATTAGCCTTTTTCCTTTTCAGCTTCAAGTAGTTGTTTTGGGGGGTCCCTAAGTTTCTTAACAGCCTCCAGTGGAGGGCAGGGGGTCCAAAGATCAAGTGACTATAAAGACTGAAGTTGGGCTTCCCTGGTGGCGCAGTGGTTGAGAACCTGCCTGCCAATGCAGGGGACACAGGTTCGAGCCCTGGTCTGGGAAGATCCTACATGCCGCGGAGCAACTGGGCCCGTGAGCCACAACTACTGAGCCTGTGCGTCTGGAGCCTGTGCTCTGTAACAAGAGAGGCCGCGATAGTGAGAGGCCCGCGCACCTCGACGAAGAGTGGCCCCTGCTCGCCGCAACTAGAGATAGCCCTCGCACAGAAACGAAGACCCAACACAGCCAAAAATAAATTAATTAATTAAAAAAAAAAAAAGACGGAGGTGGAAAACGGTCTGGCAGGGGATGGAGGATGAAGGGGCTTTGAGAAGGACATATCATAGTATTCAAGGGAATTGGAGGGAAGACTGAAGGTGGTGAGAGGGCAAAGGAGGAGCAGAAGCAATGAGAAGGGAGACGTCTTAGCGGAGCTAGTGTGAAGAGATCACAAGTTTCCGAAAGAAGCCAGTGAAGTTCCACATTATCCTCAACAAAAGCATGCCAACAAGAATGGAGGTAGACAGAGAATATACTCAGCAGGGGTTCAAGAAGGGGGCTTGAGCCATCTGATAAGTTCTCATGGGAAAAGCAGGACCCAAGAGAGAGAACAAAGAGGCCTCACAGAGAGCCAGGAAGAAAGACTTCCAGCATAAGGAGTCAGGGAATAATAAAAAAAGAGCCAGGAAGAAGAGACTTCCAGCCCAAAGAGTCAGGGAATAAATAATCCCCACTCAGGAAAAAAAGAGCCAGGAAGGAGAGATTTCCAACCCAGTAAGTACCTTTCAGACAAAGAAGCCTAGGACTCTAACTGAGCTTTCTTACAAACAGAGAAACCTGGGACTCTAATCCAGCCTGTGTTTATCTGGGACTCTATCCCAACTTCTGGAGTATACAGTTGACCTTTGAACAACACTAAGGTTAGGAGCACCGACCCTCTGCAAAGTTAAAAATCCACATATAACTTGTAATTGCCTTCCATACGTGCAGTTCCTTTGTATCCAAGGTTCTGTGTCCATGGATTCAACCAACCATGGACCGTGTAGTACTGGAGTATTTACTATTGAAAAAATCTGCATATAAGTGGACCTACACAGTTCAAACCCATGTTGTTCAAGGTCAACTGTACTCAGACTCTTAACAATCAAAATCTGTCCTTACCAGCTTCCACGGACGTTTGTCCGGAGCAATGGTTCAGGAGTCGGACTCAACAATGGATCCCCGATCAATCAGTCAGGAGTGAAGATAAAGGCTTCAAAGGTACGCACTTAGGGTCCTGGGTGAGAGGTCCGGGGGTCCAATGATGAATCTGATCCTATCCCGAGTTGTGGCACCATAACTGTTAAAAGGAAAAAAAATACTCAATGATACTTGTTAAAGCATGGTAAGGAAGACTTTGGGGGATGGGGCTTTCTCAATACATAAAGGAACCACTACAATGAAACTTTAAAGTGGGGGAAAGAGATTGGGCTTAACTCTGAATACTCCATGAATAAGAGAAAACTTACAGCTAAGGAGCAGAGCGGGGTCGGTGAATGGAAAACTACTAAGAGAAAACATCTGGTAAGGGGGTTTTTAACTAAACAGACCCAACAGGATTCTTGCTGAAGACAGGCCAGGGTACTCAGATATCACCTGGGGGATGGTGTAGGAGGAGGAATCTGATCAGATGTTGAGGGTGGGGGATTCCTGCTAAACTAACTTAGCAGGGATACTGCTAAAACTGCATTTTACAAGGGTGTGCACAGATGGTCCAGGATAAGGTTCAGGAGCCTGACTAAAGTCTGCTCAAGCAAAAAATTTTTGTCACTGGTTTCTTCCTTTACTCACACACACAGTACTTCTGACACTAGATGTGTGCTTTTTCCCCACACCAACCAATTCTCCAACATCAGCTAGATGTCCTGCAATTCAATTCAATTCTGACACTAACTGGAGTTAGTGCAGACCTCACTGGTTAAGCTCTCAGTCCCATAAGACGGCCTCCCACTTCAGAAACCAATTACAATTAGTAGCTCCCCATGTTACCCACAACTTCTGTCCAACTTGGCTACAAATTGGAGGTTGCCACGACCCCCCTCCTTGGATTCAAGCACTGTTAGAACACCTCACAGAACTCAGGAAAACACTTCCTTATGTTTACTGGTTAACTATATAACAAAAGACATGATAAAGGACACAGATGAACAGCCAGATGAAGAGATACACAGCACGAGATCCAGAAGGGTCTGGCGCAGGAGCTTCTGTTTCCATGGAGTTGGGATGCACCACCCTCACAGCATACCTCCTGGTAGGTGTGTTCACCAACTCACAAGCTCTCTGAACTCCATACTTTGAAAATTTTTATGGAGGCTTCATCACATAGGCATGATCAATTACTACCTCAATCTCTAGCCCCTCTCCTCTTCTGTAGGATGGGGGTGTGGGGCTGAAAGTTCCAAGCTTCTAAGCACAGCTTGGTCTTTCTGGTGACCCACCCCAATCCTGAAGTTATCCAGGAGCCCACCAGGAGTCACCTCGTTAGGTCAAAAGATACTCCTATCACCCAGAAGATTCCAAGAGATGTAGGAGCTCTGTGCCAGGAATTAGGGTCAACGACCAAATATAAAAAGGAAAGGTGCTCCTAGGTCTCCTATCACTTTGGAAATTATTGATACAAGGGTTTCAGGGGCTCTGTGCCAGTAACTGGGGGCAGATACATATTTTAAAACCCAGGGTTAAGGAATTTTGTCTACCATCTTTTTGATGATTGCTGCAAGTCTGAGCATTTGAGTTTGAATCACTAATACATTTAAAGCATTGCATGTGTTTTAAAAATTCAAAATTACATAAAGAAAACCACATGTACCTGTTTTATAGCTGAAGGCAACTGATGAAAAATATTACATTTCTCAGTTTAAAACAGCACAACCTCATCTTTTAATATTCTAAGAGTTCTTCTGCTAATGTAAGACTTCCATCCAATTACATTTCTACAAGAGAATTGCTCTCCAAGGCATTTCACTTCAACTGAAAATGTCAATTTCATTATAGGACATTTAAAATTTTTGAATGTCATTTGGCTTTAGGCAATTTGTCTTGATTAAAAAAAATCAAACCTAGACACAAAATAAATGTATCTTACATAAAACTATTTCTAATTATTGTTTATCTACCAATGGAGGATCTTAAAAAGTAGGCCACATTTATTTCAATTACAGCTAAATGAAGTTGTGTTGTTGTTAAACCTGCACCAGATTTAGTCTGTCATAATCAGATTCAGTTTCTCAGAATCAGGTAGTTGTTCCAAAAATTTCTTAGAAAAAGGTAGTTACCGCATTACTAAGATGTTATGCTAGGTTTAATTCAGACTATGCTGCAACTGATATGAATTTCTAAATGTTATTTGCATCAACAGAACCAGAATTAGCTACAGGTGTCACTATCATAAAACAACAGGAAACACCTTATTACACTGCAAATCTATGCTACTACATTTGGTTATTTAAGTTACCTTAATTTTCTCAAGGAATTTATGAGGTGGCTTCCTTTCCTATCTAACATAAGCTATTTGCAAATGTATACACACTTTAACCTCTGCAGAGAGAGACCTTCTATTTGTATTCCATTTCCAATGGAAATCCAAACATCCCCTCATATTTTAATCACACCTCGAGCTTTTTTTTTTGTGTGTGTGACAGGTCTTTTTTTAGAGATGACTCTGTTAGAAGTCTGTCAATTAATAAATACATTGCTCAGTTAGCGGCAGAGAAATAACCGTATGTTAGTGGTTAACAAGCCCCATAATTGCAGCATTTAATACCTACTGTTGCTCCTAATGCCACCAGGCTGACTCAGACTAATGAGCTCTCCAGGTGCCACTGTCTAACACAGGCCTGTCAAGATGAGCACTCTGCAGTGGAGTCTCCGGAAGAATTCATCCAACCATTGTACTTGCTTCTCATACATAAACAAAGAGGACTGATTTTTAAGTTCTTTGCCACAAGGAAATGCACTGAAAACAAAACATCACTTAATTTTGTAACAGATACACCTTCCCTTCTTTACAAGGTGAATCCTAAATTAGATCAAAAATGCTATTTGTAAAGATATTTGTTCAAGGTGGTACTGGATGTAGTTAACACATGAAGTTTTAACCCAGTTGTCAAAAATACAGCACAAAATTAGCCAAAACGTGAACTACAGCCAAAAAACAGTTCATAAGTCTTTATGATCGTGGTTATAAAATCACGTGCTTGGGGACCATTCAAGCTGATGCACAGGATGATGCAGCCCAAAGTGAGCGAGGAGCCCCAACCATTCAAGAGCCAATGCCGGAGCCCAGGACCAGTGAGCCCTTAACAGTATCGCCGCCCCAACTCAGCCCAGGAATCAGAGACTCCCTGCTCCCAAGAATTTTAACCCTGGTCTTCGTACAAGTCTCCAGAACCTGAACACCAGGTTTTCAGGCTCCAACCACCACCACCCCCCACAAACAAAAGTTCACAACATCGCAATGGCATTCCCCTTCAGAACTTAGGCTTCTGGCCGCGCCCTCCGACCAGGCCCGTCACCCTCCTGTCCCTCGAGGAAGGGGAGCACCCCCTTTCCTTTGGTCCCCCGCCCGGCAACTCTACTCACAGGCTGACGGCGTCGGGGGGCAGCGAGCTCGACAGCGCCCTCCAGCTGGGCGCTGGCAGTTTCCTGCGACTGCAATCCAACAGAGGGATGCGGCAGGAGCAGAGCGCGGGGCAGAGGCCTGCCCGGGCGGCCGGCAGCAGGAGGAGGACTGCCTGGGCGAGGAAGAGCAGCCGGGAAAGCAGTCCGGACCCACACTCCAGCAGCGGCTCCTCCCGGACGCCTTGGGGCGCCGGCGCCATTTTTCCCCACCCCCCGACCTGGACCCAGCCCAGAAGAGCCGCCAGCTAGAAAAGGCAGCTCGACGGAGACGTTTGGCGGCTGTTCGACCACCTAGAGAAACTGCTGTCGCCTGTACCCTCTAAAGGCAGGCGAGGGGCGGATACGGGGCAGCAGCGGGGGCGGTGGCCGAGAACACAGGGCTGAGGCCCTACAGAAAACGCTCCTCCGCCCCGCCCCACGACGCAACGTCTTCACGCACAGGAGCCAACCAATCGGTGCCACAGGACGAGGTCGCGTCGGGGGCGGGACTCCACGAGGGGCGGGGTTGGAGACAGCGAGCTCCTTAAGGAGGACTTTACGGTGCTCAGCTCTTTGGGGAGCCACCTGGAGCTCCGTAGCCGTTCCTCCGCTGGAGGGTGCAGTGGCTCCTTAGGAGGGAGTGAGGGCTGAAGCGCTGAAGTCCTAAGTCCTGATTTGAGATGTATCTACTATAGTAGTAGAAAAGGATCTTTTATCTTCTCCCAGCACCAAGAAAGGGGAATGGCAGAAGGGGTGCCTTCCAAGTCGCAAACACTAAGGGGGCGCGGGAGCTTTCACGTAGCCCACGGCCTCCAGAGCCGAGCTGGGTCCTCCTCTGCCCCTCCTGGTCTGCGGCTCCTGCAATCCTGCAAGTGGAAGGAAACTCCCACTCTCCTAACGGGAAGCAGGTTACCACTATCAGTTGATGGGCTCTTAAGCTCCTCGAGGCAGATGCCCTGTTTTTGCATCTGTGTACCTCCAGCTTCTATTGTCTTGGAATTCAATAAATGTTGATTGGGCCGCACTTGCAAGGCATGTCTTTACGGAAAATACTCTTCTTTCCTCTGTTTTGGAGAATGCTGTCCTATATTTACACTCACTCTCAAAAAAGCAAGCAGGGCATGTAGATAAAGAGGGTGTCGAACTGTCAACAAAGTAAAGGCTGGATGTAAGGAATTTTTTTATTCTGAAGAGGCTGTGGAAAACCTACCAGGAACAGTGAAGTCTGGCCACCTTGTTAGCGCAAGCTCGTGTGCCCGATGCACAGTGAGGCCAAACAAACCAAAACGTCGGAGTCTGGAGCAGAGAAAGGTTTATTGCAGGGCCATTCAAGGAGACCGGTGGCTCAGGCCCAGAAAAATCCCTGAGCTCCCCAAAGGGTTTTGGCAAAGCATTTTTAAAGGCCAGATGAGGGAGGGGAGTCTCAGGGTATGTGATCAGCTCATGCACAATTCTCTGATTGGCTGATGGTGAGGTAACAGGGCGGTGTCACAGGGGTTAACATTATCAGTCTTTAGGCTCCAGGAGGCCTGGGGCTATGTGCTCATGGTCATCAAGTAGTTAATATCATCTGTTTGGTGGGGGGTTTTCACACCTGTAAAACAACTCAGGAAATGTGCATCAAATACTGTTATCTATGTACTTCAGAGAAGAGCTAAAGCAGAGGATATGGGGGAAGGCCTGTCCTGGGAAGGCAATATAAGGTCCTACTCAGTTACAACCTTAGACTCACTCAGCCGTGCATTATACCCAAGATTATGGATAAGACTTTAAAAATAACAGTGATAGTTCACTTACATTTAGTGCTTTTATGCTCTTCAAGGAGTGTTTGCATCTGTTACATTGTTTGATCCCTGGACTACTGTGAAATTGGCAAGACAGTTATTGCTGCTGAGGAAACAAGCCCAGACAGGTTAAACTAACCTAGCCAGAAAGAGAGGTAGGCTGGCATTACTATGGGTTTTCTGACCCTTGTAAATTAAAAACCTGAGCAGGTTAAAAGGAAATGATAATGCCTAGAACATAGGGTTGTCCTAGAAAGTAACTGAAATCAGTCTTTCCATGGCAGGTTTGGAGTCACAATTATGCTTTTAAAAACCTTTTTCTGTTTCTTAATATTGAAATATTTCTTGGAATCAAGGACAATGCTCCAATCCAAACTGAACTTTTAAAACCAAGACAGCAGGGGACTTCCCTGGTGGTGCAGTGGTTAAGAATCCGCCTGCCAATGCAGGGGACACGGGTTCGAGCCCTGGTCCGGGAGGATCCCACATGCCACGCACGGAGCAACTAAGACCGTGCACCACAACTACTGAGTCTGCGCTCTAGAGCCCGTGTGCCACAACTACTGAAGCCCGCACGCCTAGAGCCCGTGATCCACAAGAGAAGCCAAGGCAATGAGAAGCCCGCGCACGGCAATGGAGAGTAGCCCCCACTCACCCTGCAACTAGAGAAAGCCCCTGCGCAACAATGAAGAACCAGCACAGCCAAAAATAAATAAATGAATAAATAAATTTAAAAAAACAAAAACCAAAAAAGACAGCAGAGTGAAACTTACTCTTAGCCTCACTTCCCCGGCTGTTGAAAATGCTTCACAACCTCCACTAAGAAACTGGGCATAGGCAAGAGACCCACCAAAAAAAGGGGGAGAGGCATGTTAGTACCACTCTGCATTATAGTTTCAAAGCTTCCCTATGGGCTCTTTAGAAATTCATGCTCTCTATCCTGTGTCTTCCCCAATAAGTGGTGCAGGTCACACCAGCTAGGAGTCCCTCCCAGCTCTTAATTCCTTCTGCACATTATTTTTTTACCATATTTGATTGCACTTATATGTACCTTATATATCTTTGTACTCCCATATGGACTAGCACAGTAACTGTCACATAATAAACATTCAATAAATGTTTGTTAAATGACTAGATGATGAGATTATTTTACACTCTACTTAATAAAGTTATCTAAAAATTTTTCTTTTAAAACTTTCTTGGTATGAAAAATATACGTAGCAATAAAGAGAATCACAGTGTAAGCCCCCATGTAGCCAACTAGATTTACCAAATACATGTTTTTAATAAAGAGTTTAGGGACTTCCCTGGTGGCGCTAGTGGTTAAGAATCTGCTTGCCAATGCAGGGGACACGGGTTCGAGCCCTGGTCTGGGAAGATCCCACATGCCACAGAGCAATTAAACCTGTGTGCCACAACTACTGAGCCTGTGCTCTAGAGCCCATGCTCCGCAACAAGAGAAGCCACCGCAATGAGAAGCCCACGCACAGCAACAAAGAGTAGCCCCAGCTCTCCACAACTAGAGAAAGCCCACGCGCAGCAATGAAGACTGAACGCATCCAAAAATAAATTAAATAAATAAATTTTAAAAAATAAAATAAAATAAAGAGTTTAGTGATCTGTTTCTCCTTAAAAATGGAATAAAGAGTTTTTGTATTCATTGCTCTAGAATTATCTAATTAATCCTTGGGTGCCAAAGTACCTGGGGAGAGTTTTTAGAGTTCAGTGTGACCTATAAGCAGAGATAACTCAGCTCCAGACTCCTAAAGAAAACTGCTCACTTTGGATCCCTTGTTCCAGACCTTTGTATAAATACCGGACCTTTGTATGAACACTACCCCCTTAAAATTCAGCTGTCCCATCTCCCATTATCTATTTCCCATTAACTCTCCCATTGTCTCTATTTCAGTACAGAGACATATGTACTGAAATAGTTGTATGGTTTTTCTTCTTTGATGCACACATATATACAGTATATGTTATATAACATAGGTCACATATACCATATGAGATATGTAAATATCTACTATATGAGATATACATGTGTGTAAAACATAATATTCTAGACATATTCATTATGAAAACTCTTTGCCAACTTGGAATATATGAACTTCCTTAAGCTGATAAAGGGTATTTACCAAAACCTACAGCAAACTTCATACTTAATAGTGAAACATTAAAACTGTTTATTTCACATTAGGATCAAGACAAGAATGCCTATCACTGCTTCTATATAACAGTGTACTAGAGGTTGGAACGCAAGTAAAAATATTAAAGGTATAAGGATTTTTTTAATTGAACTATAGCTGATTTACAATATTATATTAGCTTCAGGTGTACAATGCAGTGATTCAATATTTTTATAGATTATACTCCATTTAAAGTTATTACAAAATTTCCCTGTGTTGTACAATATATCCTGTTGCTTATCTATTTTATTAACTTTTTTTTTTAATTATTAAATTTATTTATTTATTTATTTTTGGCTGCATTGGGTCTTCGTTGCTGCACACAGTCTTTCTCTAGTTGCGGAGAGCAGGAGCTACTCTTCGTTGAGGTGCACGGGCTTATCATTGCAGTGGCTTCTTTTGTTGCAAAGCACGGGTTCCAGGCATGCGGGCTTCAGTAGTTGTGGCACGCGGGCTCAGCAGTTGTGGCTCATGGGTTCTAGAGCGCAGGCTCAGTAGTTGTGGCGCATGGGCCTAGTTGCTCCATGGCATGTGGGATCCTCCCAGACCAGGGCTCGAACCCATGTCCCCTGCATTGGCAGGCGGATTTTTTTTTTTTTAAATAAATTTATGTATTTTCTTCTATTATTTATTTATTTATTTATTTTGGCTGCGTTGGGTCTTTTGATGCTGCGTACGGGCTTTCTCTAGTTGCGGTGAGCGGGGGCTACTCTTCATTGCTGTGCACAGGCTTCTCATTGCGATGGTTTCTCTTGTTGCGGAGCACAGGCTCTAGGCACACGGGCTTCTGTAGTTGTGGCACGCGGGCTCAGTAGTTGTGGCTCATGGGCTTAGTTGCTCTGCGGCATGTGGGATCTTCCCAGAGTGGGGCTCGAACCCGTGTCCCCTGCATTGGCAGGCAGATTCTTAACCACTGGCAGATGGATTTTTAACTACTGCGCCACCAGGGAGGTCCCTTGCTTATCTATTTTATGGATAGTAGTTTGTGTCTCTTAATCCCATATCCCTATCTTGCCCCTCCCCTTTCCCTCTTCCCAATGGTAACAACTAGTTTGTTCTCTATATCTGTGAGTCTGTTTCTTTTCTGTTATATTCCGTAGTTGGTTTATTTTTTAGATTCCACATGTAAATGATAACAGAGTATTTTTCTTTCTTTGTCTGACTTATTTCACTAAACATAATACTCTCTAGTTCCGTCCACATTGTTGCAAATGGCAGAATTTCATTATTTTTTATGGCTGAGTAATATCCCATCATATTGATATACTACTTCTTCTTTATCCCTTCATCTGTTCATGGACACTTAGGTAACTTCCATATTTTGGTAATTGTAAATAATGCTGCAATGAATATTGGGGTGCATGTATCTTTTCAAATTAGTGTTTTTGGTTTGGTTTGTTTTTTTTTTTTTTTGGATATATACCCAGGAGTGGAATTGGTGGGTCATATGGTAGTTCTATTTTTAGTTTTTGAGGAACCTCCATACTGTTTTCCTTAGTTGCTGCACCAATTGACATTCCCACCAACAGTGTACACACATTCCCTTTTCACCACATTCTCGCCAATATTTGTTATTTGTGGTCTTTTTGATGATGGCCATTCTGACAGGTGTGAGGTGATCCCTCATTATGGGTCTGATTTGCATTTCTCTGATGATTAGCAATGTTGAACATCTTTTCATGTGCCCGTTGGCCATCTGTATCTGTTCTTTGAAAAAATGTCTACTCCAATCTTCAGCCCATTTTTTTGATTGGATTGTTGGTTTTTTTGGTATTGAATTGTATGAGCTGTTTATATATTTTGGATATTAACCCCTTGTCAGTCACAACATTTGCAAATATTTTCTCCCATTCAATAGGTTGTCTTTTCATTTTGTTGATGGTTTCCTTTGCTGTGCAAAAGCTTACTTTTAGGTCTTTAATCCATTTTGAGTTTATTTTTGTATATGGTGTAAGGAAATGTTCTAGTCTCATTCTTTTACATGTAGCTGTCCAGTTTTCCCAGCACCACTTATTGAAGAGACTGTCTTTTCTCCATTGTGTATTCTTGCCTCCTTTGTCATAAATTAATTGACCATAAGTGCATGGGTTTACTTCTGTCTCTCTATTCTGTTCCATTGATCTATGTGTCTTTTTTTTTTTTTTCTGTGCCAGTATAAAGACATAAGGATTTTAAAAGAAGAAACAAAACTACCTGTACTTACAGAGGATATGATTGTCTGAAGAAAACAATCCAAAAAATCTTCAAGTAAACTATTGGAACTAGTAAAAAGTTTCCACAAGGTTGTGCCTACAAGATAAACATACTGAAATCAATATTATTCTAGTAGGTGAGGAATAATAAAATATAATTTTTAAAAGATAGCATAGGCAATAGCAGTAAAAACTAAAAGAATCTTAGAGTAAACTGAAAGATACCTAGATCAAACAAAGAAGTGCAAGAAAAAAAGTATCAATATATAGAGAACATTATAAAACATTATTGAAAAGTATTTTTAAAAGACTTAAGTAGATGGAGAGTTTTACTATGCTTTTACACTGAAAGAATGATTATTATAAAGATATTGATTCCCTCAGGTCAGTTTGTAGACTTAATGCAATCCCAGTAAAAATCCCAAATGTACATTGTATTGCAAGGGGAAACTAATAGCAAAGACACTCTTGGATTAAAAAAATGTAGAACTTGCTTTACCAGATATCAAGATAGGTTTTAAAGTTGTAGCAATTAAAAAGCATAGGTTTGGGGTAATTTCCTGGTGGTCCAGTCCAATGATTAGGACTCCACACTTCCACTGCAGGGGCATGGGTTCAATCCCTGGTTGGGGAACTAAGATCCCACATGCCACAAGCATGGCCAAAAAAAAAAAAGTGTAGTATTAATTCGGAGAGATACATTCACCCCAATGTTCATAGCAGCACTATTTACAATTGCCAAGATATGGAAGTAACCTAAGTGTCTATCAACATATGAATGGGTAAAGAAGATGTGGTGTGTGTATATGTATATACACAATGGAATACTACTCAGCCATAAAAAAGAGTGAAATTTTGCTATGTGAAACAACATGGATGGACTTGGAGGGCATTATGCTAAGTGAAATAAGTCAGACGGAGAAAGACAGGCTCTGTATAATACCACTTATATGGGGAATCTAAAAAACAAAACATAATAGTGAATATAACAAAAAAGAAATGGGGACTTCCCTGGTGGCTCAGTGGTTGGGAGTCTGCCTGCCAGTGCAGGGGACACGGGTTCGAGCTCTGGTCCGGGAGGATCCCACATGCTGCGGAGCAACTAAGCCGGTGCACCACAACTACTGAGCCTGCGCTCTAGAGCCCGCAAGCCACACTACTGAGCCCATGCGTCACAACTACTGAAGCCCACGCGCCTAGAGCCTGTGCTCTGCAACAGGAGAAGCCACCGCAGTAAGAAACCCATGCACCGCAACAAAGAGTAGCCCCGGCTCCCCGCAACTAGAGAAAGCCCGTGTGCAGCAACGAAGACCCAGTACAGCCAAAAATAAATAAATAAGAAGAAACAGACTCACAGATATAGAGAACAAACTAGTGGTTACCAGTGGGGAGAGGGAAGGGGGAGAGGCAAAGTAGGGATGGCGGTTAAGAAGTACAAACTACTGTGTACAAAATAAATGAGCTACAAGGATATATTGTACAACACAGGGAATATAGCCAACATTTCATAATAACTATAAATGGAATATAACCTTTAAAAATTGTGAACCATTATGTTGTACACCTGAAACTTATATAATACTGTACATCAACTATACCTCAATTTAAAAAAAAAAAAAGTGTAGGGTTGCCACAGGGAAAATTAAATAGACTTTTGGTACATAAGAGAGACCTGATTGAACATTTGACTTATGACACAGCTGAAACTTCAGATCAGTAGAGAAAGGACAGACTTTTCAATAAATGGGGCTGAGATCATTAGATAATCATATGGGAAAAAAATGAAATTGGATCCTTTCTCACACCATATACAAAAATCAATTCAAGACCTAAAAATGAAAAGCAAAATCATGAAGCTTTTAGAACAGAATAGTAAAGACTATCTTTTTCACTTTGGAGTACAAAATGATATCTTAAAATGGAAAAAATAGTTGTTCTAAATAAAAGAATGATAAATTTCAATTCACAAAAGACACCATAAAAAGATATTTGCAACATTCTTAACCAAAAAAGTATCCAGAATTTGCAAAGAATTTCAACAAATCAATGAGATAAAGGCAAAAACCCGAAAGAAAACTGAGCATAAGATTTTAACATGCTCCTGAAAAGAGAAAAAAATACAAATAGCCAAAAGCACATGAAACATTGCTCAATCACATTATTTGCCAGAGAAATAGAATAATAAAACCACAGTGAAATACCACTACACACATCAGATTGACAAAAATTATTGACAATCCCAAGTGTTGGTAAGAAGTGGAGCAATGAGGTGTCTCACCAAAGGCTAGTGGGAATGGGAATTAGCATAACCCACTGGAAAGCAGCATACCATCATATAATAAAGCTGAAAATGTACATATGTCATGATCCAACAATTCTACTTTTAGGTGTCCACCTTAGAGATAGGCATGCTTATGCACCTAGATACATGTACCAAAATGTTGATAGCAGTGTTATTATAATTGCCAAAAACTGGAAACAACCCAAACATAATGTTGAGACAAAAATCCAAATTACAAAAGAGTGCATACTATATTATTCTTTTCATATAAAGCTTAAAAAAAAGGAAAACTATTTTATTTAAAGATGCATACATAGGCAGTAAAACCATCAAGAAAAGCAAGGAAATTATAAAAGCTAAGAGTGGTGACTTCTACAGAAGAGGAGGACGATTGGGATGGGTGCCACTTGCAGCTCTGGGACTTGACATTAGGTCTGTCTCCTCCATGCTCTCCTCTTTCCTGTTGGTTAGAATCTGAATATGGCAGTGACCCAGATTTGGCTATACGAAATAGTAATATGCCCAGGAGCATGACAAACCCACAAGATAGCATGAACCTGTGTCCCTCATTGCCTATGTACAACAAAACCAGCTCAGCAATGAGGACTACTCATCTCTGGACTGTTTTGTGAGAAAGAAATAAATGTCTCTGTTCTTTAAACCACTGTATTTTAGGGTCTGTTTGCTCTGGCATCTCCGTCTTCACTAACAGAAATATTTTGTAACCATGACTCAAAGAGCACCAACTAGATGGGGAAATAATAAATATGACTACACTAAAATGAAAGATATCTATACCACAAAACACCATAAATACCATGAAAAGACAAGCTGTGGTTGAAAAAAGATACTTAAAATGCATATCCAGAGTAAAAAAAAATTCCTCAGATCAATGGAGAAAAGATAACATAATAGAAAAATAGACAAATGAAATAAACATGAAATCACAAAAGAAACCAAATGGCCAAATAAACATATAAAAAATGTTCAACTTAAACAGTAATCAGATAAATGCAAATTAAAACTACAAAAAAATACCATTCACATCCAAAAATTGGCAAATATAACAAATATATTAAAGTCTAACTATACCATATTTGGCATGAACAACAGGAACTCTTGTACCCTGTTTTTGTAGCAACTTAATCAATACAACTACTTTGGAGAATAACTTTGAAAGATACAGTAAAGCTGAAGTTGCACATTACTATCATCCAGTAATTCCATTCCTACATATACATTCTAGAGAAACACTTGTACCTTGGTACAAAGGGACATATACTTGAATGTTAATTGCAGCATTATTTATAATAACTGAAAATTGGAAGCAACCTAAAAGTCCATCAACAAGAAAATAGATAGATACAGTAGCACCAAACGTAAATCTTTAAACTTAATGGCAAATGGAAAAAGCAAACTGCCAATAGATATGTACAGCATGTCCAAAATACACAAAGATAAAAATACACAAAAAAATACTATCTAGTAAATATGTAGTAAAAAAAATGCGTGTGAATAATAAACACCAAATTCAAGAATGTTGTGGCCTCTATGGAGAGGTGTGGTGTGGGGGGTGTGTGTGTGCGCACATGCTTTAAATTGTCTTTGTATGAGAAGAAATCAACCTCTGCATGTGGACCTCCAGAGAGGGAAGCAAAACTTCAAGAAAGGGGCTTCCCTGGTGGCGCAGTGGTTAAGAATTCGCCTGCCAATGCAGGGGATATGGGTTCAAGCCCTGGCCCAGGAAGATCCCACATGTTGCGGAGCAACTGAGCCCATGCACCACAACTACTGAGCCTGTGCTCTACAGCCCGCGAGCCACAACTACTGCAGCCCGAGTGCCACAACTACTGAGACTGTGCTCTAGAGCCTGTGAGCCACAACTACTGAAGCCCGCACGCCTAGAGCCCGTGCTCCGCAACAAGAGAAGCCACCACAATGAGAAGCCTGCTCACTGCAACGAAGAGTAGCTCCCACTCACCACAGCTAGAGAAAGCCCACGCCCAGCAACAAAGATCCAACTCAGCCAAAAATAAATTAATTAATTAATAAAAAAAAAACTTCATGAAAGAGGACTTCTCTGGTGGCACAGTGGTTAAGAATCCTCCTGCCAATGCAGGGGACACGGGTTCAAGCCCTGGTCCGGGAAGATCCCACATGCCATGGAGCAACTAAGCCCGTGCACCACAACTACTGAGCCTGTGCTCTAGAGCCCGCGAGCCACAACTACTGAGCCTGTGCTCTAGAGCCCGCGAACCACAACTACTGAGCCCGCATGCCACAACTACTGAGCCCGCATGCCACAACTACTGAAGCCTGCACGCCTAAAGCCAGTTCTCCGCAACAAGAGAAGCCACCGCAATGAGAAGCCCGCGCACCGCCCACTCGCCGCAACTAAAGAAAAGCCCGTGCACAGCAACGAAGACCCAACACAACCAAAAATTAATTAAATTACTTAATTTAAAAAAAAAAAAACTTCATGAAAGACCCTTTTTATGTTCCTATAGACTTGCAAACAGTCCTATTTACAATTCTGTTTTAATTTAGTCTCCTTCCCTACATTGTAATTTTTTTCAAGTTATATACAAACATACAGCAATGGTTCTTGAATTTCAGCAAGTATCAGAATCACATGAAGGGCTTGTTAATACACCAACCCCAGAGTGTCTGATTCAGTAGGTGTGGGGTGACACTTGAGAATTTGCATTTCTAACAAGTTCCTAGGTGATGCTGAAGTAGCTGGTCCACACTTTGAAAACCACACTTGGAGACCTACAGTAAAGTCTATTATACACAGCACATGTGTTTTTGTGGTTGTGGGAAACTAGGAAACAAAGCAGTGAAAGAAAATGAGGCATTCTCTGCATTTACCTTGGGCTGAGGTCAGCACAGAAGCTCAAAATTTTAGGTGGCGAATGGGAGTGCTGACAGTACAGCAGGTAGGAGCCAGGTGTCAGTGGAATGAGTTTGATTTGAACTCCCTTTTCCCTAAATATATGCCTAAACAGGTGTGTGTGATGTAACTGGCTGAGAGAGTAACCTGGCTGGCTTCCCCTCAACCCTCACTGTCCCACCTCCCCCATCCTCAGTATAGACTCCAGTTTCACACCCTGATGGTGGGGGAAAAGGGGGTTGAAAATGCTGACTCCATTGTGTACCCAACAAACCATCTCTCCCTGGGCTGCCTGAGCTTCTGAGTTAACTTGTTAGTCCATTGGCTTGTTTTCGGCCAGCAGAGCCACTCCCCGGGCCTGCTCCTTTATCCTTCCCAGGTTGGGAGGAAACCTACTCCCACTCTGGATGAGGCACTTGTGATGGTTTAATGGGCTCTTGGGAACCTCGGGGTTTGGATATTCTCAGCAATCAGCACGAGCAGTCGTGCGTTTCTGGGCCCTCCAGCTTCACTCTGTTCACCAGCCTTCCAGGCCTGGAATGTACCCACAAACTTTTTAGCTGACTTAAAACCCAGGGAACTTGCGTACGTGCCTGCGTGTGTGTGTGTGTGTGTGTGTGTGTGTGTCCATGCCCAAGGGGGAGCCAAAGGCCAGAGGCTTCTGGCTGGTCATTATCTCCAGGCCAGAACCTTCCAGTCCCTAAATGGGACCCTGATACTCTGCCAAACAGCCAGACTCTCACTCTGTATAATGAAGTGCTCACTGATTATCCTGATGATGCCCCGAAAGACTGAGGCCCATGGTGGCCCATCCGCTGCCAACTCTGCTTCCTTGTTCTACTCCCCTGTGGAAATGAGGGTGTCCCTGCAGCTCCCCTGCCGCCTCACTTCCCCAGCATAATGCGCATCCCCACGGGACCCTGCTCCTGGGGGTTGAACTAAAATGACAGCAACAGTTTATTAACTGGACTAATGAGAGGCTTAGGCAGGGAGAGAAAGAGAAGCTGGAAGAGTGAGAAGGAAGGGGATGAAGACAGGAATATCTACAGCACAGGAGTTCAGGACAAGATTTCAGATTGGAACGAGCGGCTCACTTTCTATGTGCTCGGGGTGTGGGCAGGCAGGGATTTGGAGGATGGTTTCACAACACTCACGCTTTTTATAGGAAACATGGTAATTTTTCATCAGCAAATTGCAACATCTTCATTTCCTGAAAGCCTGTGATCTGGGCAATTTATTGTTTTAGGAACATTATCTCAGTTAATCTTCACAAGATCCATATGAGATGGGAATCTTTATATTCATTTTGCCCATGAGACCCAAAGAGGTTTGCCCAAAATCATACTTGTAATGAATAACAGAGCCCAAACTCTTTACTACTGCCATTGTGGGAAGTGGTAGGGAATAAGGCTCCAAGCGTACATAAATGTAGCTCTTATTGAGCATTCCTCTATTTCAGGCAGAGAGCGCTAAACCCTTTATAGGTAGCAGCACCTTCAACCCTATAAGACAAGTAGGTTTATTGTCCCTGTTTTACAGATGAGGAAATTTAGGCTCAGAGAGGTAAAGTAATTTGCCAAAGACCACACAACTCAGGTGGGTGGAGAGCAGGGGTTTGCTCTCCGCCTACCTGAGTTCTTACCTTATTTCATTGCCTCCCTTAATCTCTCTTTGCCCTGAGCTCTTGCAGGCATCTTATGTAAGAGAAAGCTAGCTGCAGGAATGGTGAGACGGTTTAGTTCTCTCTGGTGGAAGCTCCAGTTTGACCTAGAGGATAGGGATTGCCAGGAGATTTAGCCTGTGGAACTGAAGCCTAAGCAAGCAAGCATGGAAGATAAATTGCCAGGACCTGGGTCTAGAAGCTTATAATGGATGCAACTGCAAGTGTTCCTTCAGGGCAACCTAAATCTGGCTCACTCCCCTCTCCAGGCAGAGACTTGAGGGAGTTGTTAATAGCAAGAAGTTTTCCTCAACATTTTAAGATTAAAAAAGTGTTCTTCTGTCAACGAGGCCAACAGGGTAATCTGCACTGGTAGCTGCGTTCTTCCTGTTTGTCCTTCTGAAGCAGTTCCAGCTGACCAGCCACTGGGAACCTGCTGCTTAAGCAGCTGGTAATGGACTGCAAAACAACACAGGAAGGGCCTGGTGGGCAGGGTTCAGCGCCCTCCGAGGACTGTGGGCCTGCCTTGCAGAGAGAGGAGTCAAAGAATAAAGACACAGGAGCACAGCTGATATATCTAGCTGTCCATAGCTAGTGCATATCTAGCTGTCCTCTGCTCTGGGCTTCTTTTGTTTTTTGCAAAAAATAAGAAATGCTTGTAAGGCAAGTTCAAACCATATGAAAGAATATAAAATGTAAAGTGAAACTGCCCCTCCCAGATACTCCCACCCACCATAACCACTGCTAACTATCTGCTGTCTATCTTTTCATACCTTTTTCTGCTAAATCTTGGCATAACTACGAGCTTACATTTTTTATTTTTTATTATCTAACACAAAATGGGATTGATATGTTGACCTTCAATTTGACAACCAGCTGTCCAAAATTTTATACCAATTTACACTCCCACCAACAGTGTATAAAAGGGCACATTTCCTTTCATCCTAGCCAACAGTGACTTACTTTGTAGTAAAAAAAAAAAAAAAAATGCTAGTATGTAAATTGTAAAAATACCTCTCCCACTCTTTCCCTTTCCTTCTGTCCTTTCACCTACTTTCTATTAAATTCACAACCTCTGACCCATGCATATTACACAGAATTCCAAAGGTTTGTCAGTAGATGAGAAAACAAGGGGAGGCGGAATTTATGGCTCATCAACTGGGATACACAGAGATGCAATACTCTGTAAAAGGTGATGCCAACACATCATATATATTGACTAGAGTTCAAATGTACAGCTCATTAGCAGGCAAAAAAATGTATGGTCAAGACTTCTTGTTAGGTTTGGGATCTCATTTGATCCTCAGATAATCATACAGTTAGAAAAAGCAAGCATTTGCTTTTTAGAGATGATAAAACGGAGACTAACAAATTTGGGTGATTTGCCTAAGGTCACAGTGGCAGTCAAAAGTGGAACTCTAAATCGGTGCTCTTCCCCTTACACTACATCCACAATTTTTATATGTGTGTGTATAGATATACACACTATTATACCATGTGTAATTTGTGAACACTTATTTAGATTATACCCCTATTTTATACCAATAGACATATACTAGGTGTAATCTCTGTACATATAATACAATGTATATAAAATGTGGTAGATTTTATATACATTCTGTGCAGGAGACACTAAGAGGTGACTTAAAGATAAAACCCCTGCCTAAATGTCACCTGGCAGGCCCTGACAAACAGTATGTCAGGGACTACAACATGACAAAAATAATTAACACTGCTGTATGTTATATATGGAAGTTAAGAGAGTAAATCCTAAGAGTTCTCATCACGATAAAAAGAATTTTTTTCCTATTTCTTTAATTTTGTACCTATATGAGATGAAGGACGTTCACTAAACTTCTTGTGATAATCACTTCATGATGCATGTAAATCAAATCATTACGCTGTAATCTTAAACTTATACAGTGCTGTAAGTCAATTACATCTCAATAAAACTGGAAGAAAAAAGTATGTCAGAGACTAAAAAGGGTTGGGAAAGGAACTCTAAATGAGATCTCTTATAGCCATGATTCTGGAACAAACAATGTGTAACAGGGTTTAAGTGCATGGAATTTTGGAATCAGATACACCTGGGTTCAAGTCCTAACTTAACCACATACTAGATGCATGACCTTGGACTACCAAGTTAAGTTCTCTGGGCCTCACTTTTCTCATCTGTGAAAAAGAGATAAAATTCTCTATTTCATAGGATTATTATTGAGAGGATGAAATGAGATAATGCATGTAAAACACCTTGTAATATGCCTGGAACATATAAGTCTCAGTAAGTGTAGTTATTATTAATTTTTATTATATGTTTGCCTATATTCTTTTTATTTGTTAGATTCAACATAGTTCAGCTGTACATAAAACTAAGCCTATGACTGAAGAAGTGGCAATAACGAAAGATTAACCTAGTAGTTCTCTACTGCTGCCCTGGCTGCTCACTAGAATCATCTGATGAGCTGAAAACAAAATACTGATGGCTAGGCCAAGAAATCAGAATCCCTGAAGGTGTTGAGAATCACTGCCATGTGTGTGAAGTTTTGGGGGCTACTAAGAATCAATGAATGAGGTTATCAATGAATGAGGTTATATTATATGAGGTTATATAATGAGGTTATATAATGAGGTTATATGTTCAGATGACTCACTTTAACTGAGCGAGTCGTCTGAATCTCTGACACCTGATGGTAGAGGATGGTTGTTGGTTGACCCCTTTTCACTTTCCCAGTAATCCTATTTTACATGGGGAGATCTGTGTAGTCCTAGGGAAGCTGACTCCTCCCCTGACTTCAGAGGTCAAGCAGGAGACCCTTGAAGGCTAAGGTAGCCGTTGCATTTTATCCACTGCCACTATGATTGGTTTAAAGTGTGCATGTGATCAAAACTATTGTAATCACGTGACTTTCAGGACTATTGTTGGGAATACTGGGACAAAGATGCTGTCTTTCCTCCTGAGTGTGAATGAGAAAGCAGGTAACCCTGGGAACTGTTTTTAGCCATCTTGGGACCCCAAAGGGAGTCAGCTTTAGTAAGAAGACAGCAGAGAAGAAAGAAAGACATTGTTTCACTGCCAGATCAAGCCTCATCTAAAGCTAAGCTGTCTCTCCGGATATCCCTGGTGGGAAGACTCCACCCTTCCAATGCAGGGGACGTGGGTTCGATCCTGGTCGGGGAACTAAGACCCCACATGCTACATGGTACCGCCAAAAAATTTAAAAACAAAAAATAAAAAAATAATAATTAAAGCTAGTTGCCTCTGGACTTCCTAACATCATGAGCTGACAAATTCCTTATTCAAGTCTATTTTTCTGTTTGAAAGCATCCCAATAAAGTACTTCTTATGTAGGTAGCAATAACAGTGGACAAGGAATGCCTGGTGTTTCTTTCTATTTCACAGGAAAATAACAAGTATTTTGCTAGAGCCTCTTCCTGCTCTTTCTAGAACCCATACCCCAAGGTTGACTTCCCTAAGCAAAAGCAAATAAACAGTAAACAAACAGAGCAGTGACTACTCTTCTTTCAAAGTCATAACCAGTTCGAGCTCAGGGTCTCTTGAACTTGTGGCAAAAGTCTTAGGTTCTCCTTGTTAAGTTGTTGAGGGGCAGTTACACCAGCATCATCACCACAGCTCGGACCCTGTTACTCTACTCACACACTTTCCATGGCTCCTCAACACCCCTTAAGGACCCTTACAATCTGCCTCCATTCTCAGCTCCTGCTACACCACCCTATTCTCTCGTCAAACTATTTGCTATTCTCCAAATCCAATATGCTTTCGTGTTTCATTCTCCAGTGCCTTATGCACATGCAGATCCCCTTGCCTGCCATACTCGTTCCCCCTTCTCTACATGGTAAATCCACCTTCAAGGTCCAGCTCAAGTGTCACTTTCCCCATTTTCCAGAGGCAGGGCAGGAGGGCCATCCTTGGTCCTTTCATGGTCCTCTGTGCACACCTTCATCATAGTGCTTCTCACATGCTAGGGTCCATGTGTTCCTGCGCCAGTCTTCCCCACCAGACCATGGTTGCCTCAGGAGCAGGGCCTCTATCTTTATCATCTCAGTATCCCTAAAGAGGCAGTATAAAGTGATGGTTAAGTAAACTGGTTCTAGAGGAGGATTGCCTAGTTTAAAATCCCAGCTCTACCACTCATTAGCTCTATTACCTTGGGTAAGATAATTCTCTTTGCCTCAACTGCCTCATCTGTAAAATGAGGATTTAAAAATAACATCCAGGGCTTCCCTGGTGGCGCAGTGGTTGGGAATCTGCCTGCCAATGCAGGGGACACGGGTTCGAGCCCTGGTCTGGGAAGATTCCACATGCCGCGGAGCAACTAGGCCTGTGAGCCACAATTACTGAGCCTGCGCGTCTGGAGCCTGTGCTCCGCAACAAGAGAGGCCGCGATAGTGAGAGGCCCGTGCACCGCGATGAAGGGTGGCCCCCGCTTGCTGCAACTGGAGAAAGCCCTCGCACAGAAATGAAGACCCAACACAGCCATAAATAAATAAATAAAAATTTTTTAAAAAATAATAATAATATCCATATCACACATGATGATTAGAATTAAACAAGATACTGCAACTAAAGTCCTGTGGCAGAGTTCTTTGCACAGGTTAGCTATGACGATGATTACAACTAACAGCAAAGACAATCAGTTCCCCTCCTAGTCCCTTGCATGTTCTAAGTACTAAGTACACATTGTTGAAAGTGAACAACAACCAGAGTTCTTAACCTAAAGACCTCTAATTTAATCCCAGAGAGGCAGAATGCTATTCTCTGATTACTGCTGAGTCCCAAAGACTTTGACCCCAAGGGAAGAGGAACATGAGGAAACCTTTGAGAGAGCTTATAGCTCAGCCTTTGCAGTTCTAACTAGGCCACCTCTGAACAGCTTCTTACAGTGGCCTTTTTTGTTCTGCATGCAACCATTTTGAAAAGTTTCACCAAATCCATTAATTTCTGGGTTCAAAACAGCCTTTTTTTTTTTTGCTTGTGTGAATGGTTTTATTTTTAAAACATTTTGTGTTAACTTTTTATCTTTTTTTATAAAAATTTAAACAGCACAAAAAGGAGAAATTAAATTATCGCCTCCCCAGTCCTAACTTCAGAGGTAATTACTGTTTATAGTGTCCTGTATTTCCTTTCACACATTTTCTTTTTTTAACTTCAGCTTTAATTGAGGTGTAACTGACATATCATAAACTGCCTATAGTTAAAGTTTACAACTTGGTGAGTTTGAACACACATATACACCTGTGAAGCCATAACCATGATCAAGATAATTGCTCCCCCTAAGTTTCCTCATGCTCCTTGGTAATCTATCCCTCACTCCCCCACCCACCAACCCTGTCCACAGGCAACCACGGATCTGCCTTCTGTCACTATAGCTTAGTTTACATATTCTAGAGTTTTATGTAAATTAAATAGTGCAAAACGTACTCTTTTTTTGTCTGGCTTATTCCATGCAATGTAATTATTTTGAGATCCATCATGTTATTGTGTATATCAATATTTTATTCCTTTTTATTGTTGAGTAATATTCCATGGTATGGATGTATCTCAGTATGTTTATCCATTCATTATTGATAGATGTTTGAGACATTTCCAGTTTTTTTCTATTATAAATAATAGAAAAAATGTCTGTTTTTAGTAGTCATACTAAATATAATGAAGACCCCTTCTCCTCAGGGTTTTTCATAGGATTTTCTTTAGAACCATTCATCCAAAATCTCCTACCTGTTCGATCTGTTTCTAGACTTAATTGCAGGATGCAATAACATTCTTATTGATTTGGAGTAATTATTCCAAAACAGCAAGATCTTTTTGAATCTTGGCTCTGTTAGCTAATTCATTAGATATTGCTCCCAAATTTGTCATCTACCAATTTAATAAAAATACTTTCTTAAGTCCTTGATTAAAACACCAAGGAGGGGGACTTCCCTGGTGGCGCAGTGGTTAAGAATCCGCCTGCCAGTGCAGGGGACACAGGTTCGAGCCCTGGTCCGGGAAGATCCCACATGCTGCGGAGCAGCTAAGCCCGTGCACCACAACTACTGAGCCCTAGTGCCACAACTACTGAAGCCCACGCACCTAGAGCCCGTGCTCCACAACAAGAGAAGCCACCACAATGAGAAGCCCACGCACCGCAACGAAGAGTAGTCCCCACTCGCTGCAACTAGAGAAAAGCCCGCGCGCAGCAACAAAGACCCAAGGCAGCCAAAAATAAAAATTAATTAATTAATTAAATTAAAAAAGAAACACCAAGGAGGACAGGACCAAAGGCCCTGAATCAGTTCACATTGACATGAGCTGTTTAACCCATACAACCCAGCACACCATATTAGAATCTTGTCACATTTTTCATCATTTCCATAATGATATCAATGAATTCTGCAACTGTCTTGCTAAAATCAGGATAGAGTATAACTATTGTATCGCCCTAATTCACACATCTAGTAACTTTATCATGAAATAAAATAGAGACAATTTGACAGGAAATATTCCTAGAAAACTCATTCCAAGTGTCAACATCTTTCTTTATGAAGTGTCAACATCACTATTTAATACACTGTTCTGAGATTTTTTCCTGTGATCAACATTCTGCTCCTGAGGTTCTGGAATCCACCCTTTTCTCATTTATGAAATTTATGTTTTCATGTTTCCTGTCTTCTGGCACCCTTTTGTTTTTACCACAACTTCTCAAGAGTTTTTTAAAGTTAAAATGTTTATAACTTTATGGTCAAAGATAGAAAATTGCTAGTAGATCCATGATCCCATCAACAAATTATTTTACTACTATGAAATATAATTCTCTGGGCCCAGAGATTTGGGGGCATTTTTAAAAAACTTTTTTTTCATGGGGGGAGCATTTTTAAAAAGCTCATTTACCATCTCCTTACTCCCTCTGACTTCAATTTCTTCTCAGCATTGTTCATGTCTTTACACTTGCTATGCTAGACCCTTTCTACCTTACAGTGTCTGCAGTGTAGATGAGTTTTTGGTCTCAGTGCTTCCTTAGTGTGGGAAGGAAAAATAGGAAACAACCAAATAAACAAAAATCAGTCTTGGCCCACACTCCTCCTTGTTACATCTCTCCATTAATTTTAAACTTGATAACTTAAAATTCATTCATCAGGTATTTGATGTATAATTTTTTGAACCCTTTGAATTACTGGCATTTAAATAAGTAAAAGCATGTTAATTTCTAGTGACATTTCAAAATAACCATGAGTGACATTAGGCTAACTGCTTACCCTCTCTGTGCCTCAGTATTTTCATCCATAAAAATGGGATAATAGTACCAGCTTCATACGATTATTATGAGGATTAAATAAGTTTGTATATGTAAAGTACTCAGAATAGTATGTGATACACAGCAAGTATTATTTGTTGTTTCATTAATTGTTAGGCTAAGGCATTTATGTCTGTAGCAGACATTACTGAAGACTTGGGGAGACATTATAGAAATACTAACACCACAAACTGAATTTGATCATCATTTCTCCCCCAAAGCCTCCTTGCTTATCCAATTTTCAGACCCCACTCCCCTTCCTTTGACCTCTCAGAAACTCAGTTCCCCTCTCTCCGTTATGCAAAACAACTGACCTGTCCACCCGCTAACTCAACCCCAGGCCTTCTCTGCAAAGATAGACTCCTGACTATGCTCTGCTAACCTGTGAGCATTTTCCCAGAGCCAACCCTCCAGGGCCACTCAGAAAGCTCTTTTCCTTTCTTCTTCCCCAGTAGCCCCTGGGAGGATCAGGAACCAAGACAGAGAATTTTTTTTTTTTTTTTTTTTAATTTATTTTTGGCTGTGTTGGGTCTTTGTTGCTGTGCGCAGGCTTTCTCTAGTTGCGGTGAGCAGGGGCTACTCTTCGTTGCGGTGCGCAGGCTTCTCATTGCAGTAGCTTCTCTTGTTGCGGAGCACAGGCTCTAGGTGCACAGGCTTCAGTAGCTGTGGCTCGCGGGCTCAGTAGCTGTGGCTCGCGGGCTCTAGAGCTCAGGCTCAGTAGTGTGGCACACGGGCTTAGTTGCTCTGCGGCATGTGGGACCTTCCCGGACCAGGGCTCGAACCTGTGTCCCCTGCATTGGCAGGCAGATTCTTAACCACTGCGCCACCAGGGAAGCCCAAGACAGAAATTTATTTCCCTATCAGTGTGCATTTTGTCACCTTCCTTAGAAGGAAGAAGCTATAACAATCAATTCTCATTTTAAACTGCAATTTTAATTATTGAGACATAAATATTTTAAATACATATTTTAAACACATTTTAAAGTACACATTTTAAACATATTTTAATATATTTTATTAACTTCCTTAATATGAGATGTCATCAGTGTGTTGCCTAGGTCTTGATATTTTAATGACTGATGTCTCTGAAAAGTGAGGTTTTGAAAGCTCATCAGGGTTTCGTAATTCTGAGGAAAAAAAAGTCAGGAAGGATGTAATTGGCTCATTAACCCACAGATATAGTCCTGATCCTGACAAAGAGGGGAAGGAAATAAAGTAGAACTTGGGGGGTGCTGCTTTCTCGGCTTCAGTGAACACCTGGGCATCGTCTCCTTTGCTCTCTCAAGCTTTCCTTGCTGCTGTTCCTCCTTCCAAGTAAGGACCTGGCCAGACCTACAGAAGACCTTCTTGAACAATTCAGAAAGGTGGTGGGAAGGTCTCCAAGGAGATATTGGACTTCCCGCCACTAAAGAAAGTTAGGGGCTAGGTGATAAATGGAAAATTAAAAGATGAGACTATATTTATACCCTAAGCTACAAGGCATGTCATACCAGTTATGCCTGATTATGCAAACCAAAGTGTCCCAAGACTTCATTAGCCCAAGACTAGAGAATCAGGTCACACTTTTTAAATATACACATTACAATGACTCCAAGTCCTCTTCTCTAGAATATGAGAAGCTGATTCTCATTGGAACCCACTTTTCTTTTTTTTTTTTTTTAATGTTTATTTACTTATTTGTTTATTTGGCTGCTCCGGGTCATAGTTGTGGCACGCGCGATCTTCAGTTGTGGCATGCAGGCTCCTTTAGTTGTGGTATGTGAACTCTTAGTTGTGGCATGCATGTGGGATCTAGTTCCCTGACCAGGGATGGAACTGGGGCCCCCTGCATTGGGAGCGCAGAGTCTTAACCACTGGACCACCAGTGAAGTCTCTGGATCCCACTTTTCTTTCTTGTTTGTTTGTGGCAGGAATCACGGAAGAAAGCCAACATGATCCTGGCATTTGCAGGTTTCCTCGCCAGGTACATTTGCTACCTTTGCGGCTGTTCCACATCTCCAAGGCCACAGGATGCCATCCAGGCACTATCTCCTCCCCAACACTGGATACTGCTGCTGCTCTCCCCAAGGTGTGTCTCCCCAACATGGACACAGGCTCTGCCCTTCCCGCCCCAAAATAGCGCTAAGACCAGCAAGCGGGTGTCAAAAAAAGTCTGACAGAGCCTTAAGTCTCACGTAAGGCCTGCCACTGAAATGGAGAGACACCTAAACTGGAGGGGACATATCACAGCTCTTTGAATTGGTTAGTCCACACCCTCCCAAGGGGAGCCTCTACCAGAGATGGCTCCATGGATTTTCAAGCTGTGCAATCACACAGGCTCCCACGCTTACAAGGGGCCCACATGTAATGTTCTGCTATTGCCATCTTGAAATTCTTAATAAATTTTTGAACAAGAGGTCCTGTATTTTCATTTTGCCATGAACCTTGCAAATTATGTAGCTACTCACACTCTCCATTTTTTAAATTGATATGTAATTCGCATATATATAAAACGTTATATTCATTTTAGGTATACAACATAATGATTCACTATTTGTGTATACTGTGAAATGATCACCACAATAATTCGGGTTACAATTAACCACCATACATTGTTACAATCACACCCTCTATGAACAATTCCTCTACCCAACTCCCTAGCTGCCTATGTTGGCAGAGACCAGATCAGTCTCACCCGCCAAAGTGTCTACGATTATGCCCCTTGTACTTAGAATTCTGGTCCAACTCCAGGCACAAACTGCTCCAGAGATGCAACCCTGCTCACAATGAAGACAACCAAGTAGATCACTTATGAGAGATGAAATTGTCCTTCAAGTACCATAGGCAGTGTATAAAGTGCTTTGATATTTTTAAATTTATATTATTTATTATTTATTTATTTATTTTTGGCCACGTTGGGTCTCATTACTGTGCGGGCTTTCTCTAGTTGCAGCGAGCGGGGGCTACTCTTCACTGCCATGCACAGGCTTCTCATTGCGGTGGCTTCTCTTTGTTGCAGAGCACAGGCTCTAGGTGTGTGGGTTTCAGTAGTTGTGGCATGCGGGCTCAGTAGTTGTGGCTCGTGGGCTCCAGAGCTCAGGCTCAGTAGTTGTGGCGCAGGGGCTTACTTGCTCTGCGGCATGTGGGATCTTCCCAGACCAGGGCTCAAACCCGTGTCCCCTGCATTGGCAGGCGGATTCTTAACCACTGCACCACCAGGGAAGCCCAAAGCACTTTGATTTTAATACAAATAGATAACCAGCATATATCTGGGGTCATACAGATCCCATCATCGAAATGTGGTTATCTAAAGATCCAGATATTTGGTCGCAAGGAGACCAAAAACCAAGAAAACAACCACAGGTTTATCTAAGATGTGTTTTGGTTGAGGGACTTGGAATCACATAGACTTACTCTGCACATGAGGATGTTTTGGGGAGAGGCCAGAATGTTCCACGATACCAGAACATTCTGAAAACTTTGGCTGCTGCTCTCATCTCCTCCCCACCTACACTCCCATCCCCACCCCCACTCATCATCTCCCTAATCTCCCACCCTCTCCTTCTCCTCCCTTCCTCCACTCCACCCTACCCCTTTTAGGGCAGTTTAAGGAATTTTCTAGACTGGACCCTCATGGTATCTCCCCAGCAGGAGTCCTATAATCTGCAGAAGTCCCAAGAGTTGGGGATACGGGGGTAATGGCCTACGGGTGCCCGGCTCCAGTCACAGCTGGGAAGTGGCAAAAACAAGAACCAGGAGGAAATGGGTCACTGCCCAGTGGTTGGCAGGAACAACTGCTGTGCCTGAGCTTTTATTCCAGGAACAAATCTTTGCTCTTTTCGCCAGTGACCTGCATGAACCATAATTCCCAACAGCAATAAAGTGGGGCAATAAAGAATGGCTGATTCCACATCTGCGGTGTATGTGTTCCCTGGCAAGAGAAGAAAGATCGAAAGACATAATGCTTTCATGGAGACAAAAGGAAAAAAGGGACTCTGAGAAAATGAGATTTTTTAAAAAGTCTGAGCCTTGACCAACTGCCCCTAGATACCATCACACCAAAAAATTTTCGTGTTTTTTTTTTTTTTTTAATCCCTCTTCCTATTTTAAACACCCCTTCTTTTTTTTCAAGGTGAGGTAATGGGGAAAGCGTGGCTGCAGCGCCAAATCAAGCTGAGAGTTTGTAATCACGGGAGCCGGTGGAGATCTCGGCAGAACCCCACTGTTTGTTGGATGGGTCCTGGAAACACCCACTGAATTGGCTTCTTCGTCCTTCCTGCAAACAAGATTGGAACAAGATTCTTCTACTGCCTGAAGTGGTGACTTTGTGACCTCTTGGTCTTAGTCACGTCCTCTCTCCCACCCCAGCCAGCCCCGGGGACTCTTCCGCTTTTCCTTGGCAGTCCCAGAGTCCCGGAGTATTATTTATCAGTCGGCAGCAGAGGGCGATCTGGCCCTGGAGAATGACCGGGTCAACTCCCGCCGCGCGCACACGCGCGCGCCCGATCGCTAATGACTTGCAGCTACATCATAAAGCTACCTCTTCACAAAGGAACATTGTCACTAAGCATTTTCCTTTTCATTCTTGAAAGCTCCACTGCCTTAGCTAACCCCTTCCCCCTCCCTCCTGCCTTCATGCTGGCTCTTTCCTCTCCCAACCCCTTGGAAGCAGCAGGAAATGAACAAGATCCACAGTGGAGGAAAACAAATCCCAGGGCCCTGATGAGGGAAACCATGGGGAAATGACCAAGTGGCATTAACAGCTGTAGGAGCTGTAGGCAGCTGGGGTGGGTGTGTGTGTGTGTATGAGAGAGAGAGAAGGAATGTGTGTGTGTATCCAATATAACAGTACTTTCTAAATTTTAGTGTACATCAAGATCATCAGGAGAGCTTGTTAAAACACAGCTTCCAGGGCCTCTCTGAGGAATTCCGATTTAGTAGGTCCGGAGAGGGGCCCAAGAATTTACACTCTTAACACTCCCAAGATATTTTAACGCTGCCAGTGGTAGACCACATCTCGAGTAGCACTGTTGTACACCAAATGCAGTGAATAGACTATACAGATCTGCGTCAGGGGCTTGCTTGAATAAAATCCTGATAAAGCGAACTCCCTTAGAACAGGCAGTCCAGATCCTTCCAAATCCAGGCCAGAAGATCTCATAGCTCAGCCTACTGCTGTCCCCTCCCCTTGGAAAAGGAGCAGAGACTGTATCAAGCAGAGCATTGTTTGGAGGGGGCTGAGTTCAGATAATAGGCTGGTTCTCCATTAACTGTTTCTTTCATCCCAATAGGGCAGGAGAATCCCATAGGCCCTTCCTTCACAGTAGGCAGGGGATGGAGACTCTATCTACACAACCCTGGCTGTGTTCAATAGCTTGTGCCCAGAGGCCTCTGTCCCCTCCTCAGCATCCTCCAAACTCCAGAACCTCTATAGTCACAGAGGTTGTGGAATAAGCTGGTTATCCTCCAGAGAGCTGAGCACTTAAAGGCATCTAGTAGAGTGACTTAAGGAGAGCTACTCACTTCTGTTTGTGCACCGAAAGATAACAGAGAAAACTCTGATATACCTAGTCCTAGTCCTTAAGGAGCCCATAGTTTAATTGGAGAGAAAGACTAACAAATACGTAAGAGCAAATGTTACCAAAATGTAGTAAGAGCAGAGAGATAGCAAAAAACCCTTGAGGCCATCAGAGGAAAGGGAAGGCATCCTGAAAGAAGAAATTGCACTGAGGTTTGATGAGTAAATATGAGTTCACCAAGGAGACAAAAGGTCAAGGGCAAGAGAAGGAGCCATTTGAGTACTGGGGATGTGAAGAAAATTGGGGAAATGCTGAAATATAAAATGCAGGCTGGGATGAGGGTCCCCTTTCAGAGCGCCTGGTACTTCAGCCCACTTTGGGCATTTATCACCACTACTAAGCCAAAAAGGAGACCAAATGGGAAGGTTTGTTCCACAAACTCCTCTAAGAACTGTCAGCAGGAGGTACTTTCCCTGCGAAGACCCCCTCTATCCCAGGGAAGACACTAGGGGGGGTGGGGTCACTTTTCCCTCTGGAGGCCACTGTGTGAACCATAAGAGGCCTATGGATTTAGGGTCTGATGCTCAGCTTCCTCATATGACCATCTACTTGGCTCTGGCATCTAAAGGGCTAGCAGCTTGCTGTGCCAGACTGTAGAACATAAGCAAAACGGGCAGAAACCACAAAAGGGCCCAGCAGACCAGTTTGTGAGCACAAGAAAGCCACGCCCAGTGACTCCAGAATGACTCAGGAGGACCTTGAAGGAGGGGTAGGTTGTTTAAATACACTGGCGTAGGAAACAAAGAGCATTGCTTGGTTATGGCTACCATGACCCAGTTTCCTCCCCTGGGCACACGGGGGAACCCATTTAACATGGAGATCGACAGGGCTGCTAGGCGTTCGGGCATGTAAATCCTTTGCAAAGGGTACAGGACCATAGTGGTTTCAAAGGACTCAATTTCCAGGTCCTCAATTTTCATTCATGTTCTTGCCTAAAATTGGTGTGCCTCAGAGGACGTCTGCAGCCCTGATTTTCTTTTCCTTATCTCTTTCTCAGTTGTCCTCTTGCCACTTCAAAAAAAAAAGTTTACCTCTCCCTCTTCTCTAATCCTGCTAAATGATGCATTCATTGCTCTAGGGTGTAAAATCCTCTGCGACATGACATTTCCACAATTATTTTAATCCAAGGAACCATAAACACCTCCCCATTCTTTCCATCTCCTTAAGAGACAAATTCCCAATAAAATTTCACTTCTTACTAATTATAAGCATTATATAGTAATAATGCTTACTAATTATAAACATTTGGAATATCTGTTGTTTTGATAAATGCTATTTGTAAGAGTAATATTTTTTAAACAATTAGAACCTTCTGTCAGCGGAAATATTTTTTAATAGCTTTTTAAAAAAATATTTACTTATTTATTTGGCTGCATCAGGTCTTAGTTGCGGATCGGGATCTTCATTGCCAGGTGTGGGATCTTTAGTTGCGGCATGCGGGCTCTTAGTTGAGGCATCCGGGAGCTAGTTCCCTAACCAGGGATCGAACCTGGGTCCCCTGCATTGGGAGCACGGAGTCTTAACCACTGGACCACCAGGGAAGTCCCTGGAAATATCTTTAAATGAATGTCAATTTATGTATTTTTGTTGCAGAAAGGTATGTATAATAGAGAATCAGTAAAATGCTTTCAATTACCAAATTATATTAAGACAAGATTACATGAAAGAGGAATCAAAATATGATTTCAAAGAAAAAAACAATATAAAACTTCCAATTTAGGGAGTTTAGTATGAATTAGCGAAATTGATGATGGTAATATCAAGCTACTATGATATTTCTATGAATCCTTTAGATTTACTTAAAAGAATGATTTCATAGTTTTATTATATTGATATTTACAAAAGCCAGTAATTATATTTTACAACTCTTACAACTCTTTAAGCTTACAATGAAAAACATTAGATGTCAAGTTTAAAATGTACAAAGAGATGTATGGTTTTTCAAAACTCTTTCAGAAAGATACAGGAGCAAAAACATTTGAGGACTCCAGCTCTAGGCTGAAGTCATTTCCAGAGGGGGAACCTAGAAGGGCTGTGACTCAGCACCACTCCAAGACTCTTCAGGGCAGGGCCAGACCAGTCTTCAGTTCCTCCTTAGCCCCTTTCACCCCAGCTCCCAGCAGCCAACACCGGTTACTCACCTTGGAGTCACATAGACTCAGGTGGTTGTAGACTCAGTCACGTACACAAATCCCTGGTTACCCTTGGGCAAGGTATTTAAACTTTCTGTGCCTCAATTTTCTAATTTATAAAATAATAATATTTACTGCTTCTTCCATTTCTACTACTTTTTCTACTACTACTTCTTTTAACTTACATAAGTTACCTTAAAAAGTGCTTGGCAGTGGAAGTCTTTATTGCTTACTTGAATACTCATTTAACAGAAAAGGAAGAATGAGAAACAGAGAGGTCAAGCCAGTTGTCAAAGGTTATTTGATTGGTCAGTTGCAAAGGACTGAAACCCTGGGATGCCAGCATTCAGCCCACCCACCCTTAATTTCTCGCAGTGACTCAGAGCTTGCTGAAGAATCTGGAGGGATGGTCCATAACACGTTTTCCTGCCACAAGCATTGAGAACAATCCATTCTTTCATGGGTTTCAGCTAAGCACTGTCCAGAAGCATCCATGGCCAGAATAGGGAGCCGAGGCTTATACACCAAGGTCTCTTGTCTCCTTGTCCTAAGGCTGGGCCCCCCGATCACAAAACAGAGTAGGTACCTGCTAAAATCTCCTCTCACGTCTCATTTGTTCATTCAATCCTAAAAATCTTAGTTTTTAAGAATCTGATAACTACAAGGGACTTTAGAAATCAAACTCTCCTTGCTTTGTGGCCCAAACCCTTCCCATCAGTCATTCTACAGTAGGGTTTCTAAGACCCATTTCCATCTCTCTCTAGTTGCATCTCCTTGATGCTGGCTGGCCTTAATACCCTGAAACAAAGACAGGTGATTGGAATTGGTGGGTAACGGGAGGCACTTTTGACTCTATTGACCAGTGACTCTCAAACTTTTAAAGCTCATGATGCCTCTTGATTAAAAATTAATAATAATAAATACTGATACGTTCTTTTAATGTGAATTGAAACAGTGTTTGGGATTAAAATATGTGTTTTGAATTTATACTGATCTGCCTTCTTGGGAAGATTTGGGATGCTGAGGGAATCACTCCACCCCTTCACCCACCCCATCCAGACCCCACATTCTGACACATACTGCTTGGCTCCATGTGGGGTACATGCGGCTGACCAGCAAGCAATGAATAGAAAGAGGTGCGAGCACACACATGTGGGTGCATCAGGGCGGGGAGGAGCTGCCGAGAGGCAAGGAGAGGAGTTATAATATATAAGCAGAGGAGAAGAGTAAGGGTGGGGCTCGAGGGAACAGCTCATGAAAATACCACTGTTCTTCCCAACTCATAGAAACAAAGGCAACAGACAGGTCAGAGATTTAAGGCTCAGAAGGTGAGAAGGGCCAAATTGCACAATTCTCTGAAGGATTTCTATTTTGAACCTTTCTGGTGCTCTTCTGTCAGTTCCTCCTGTTCTGTAGTTTGCTTACTGTTTTGAACTGTTCTGATCTCTCTTTAATTCTTGGCAGCCCCTCTTTCCCCTCTATTTTAGTAGTTACACTGCAGTCCTGCCAAATTCACACCGTTTAAGATTAGAGGGGCTTCATTTATCATCCAATTCAATTCTTTAAAAAATTTTTGTTGTGATAACACAGTAAGAAGTACATTTTACACCATGACCTAGTACCTGCATACATAGAGTATACCCAAAACCTTAAGTTTCATGAAGCAATCCTTACCTTACCACAAACAATTACACTATGATTTCAATTTTAAAATGCCAGTTGCCACCCACTAAATTGATAAGAAAAGCTACTAATGGATTACAACTCACATTTCTGAAACACAGACTCATTTTACAGATGAACAAACTGAAACAAAAGGAAAGCCCAAGTCACCACCAGCATCAATACCAGAATTAGAACACTCAACTTTTCTTGCAGGGAGCTAGATTTGACTATGAACAAAAGCTTTGATTGGAATGGGAGAATTTTTAAAATATGCTAGTTTGGTGCATGAAAGCCCGCCATTCTCAATTATTCAGTGCCGGATTGAAGAGACCTAGTAAATAGGTAAACTTTAATGAACTGGGAATGCAAAATGCATTTTCTTCTTCCTTCCTTCCTTCCTTCCTTCCATGAGCAAAGTGGTATTAAATATCAATCACAGGGCTTCCCTGGTGACACAGTGGTTGAGAATCCGCCTGCCAATGCAGGGGACACAGGTTCGAGCCCTGGTCTGGGAAGATCCCACATGCCGTGGAGCAACTAAGCCCATGCGCCACAACTACTGAGCCTGCGCTCTAGAGCCCGTGAGCCACAACTATTGAGACTGCATGCCACAACTACTGAAGCCCATGCACCTAGAGCCCATTCTCCGCAACAAGAGAAGCCACCACAGTGAGAAGCCCACGCACCGCAATGAAGAGTAGCCCCGGCTCACCGCAACTAGAGAAAGCCCACACAGCAATGAAAACCCAACTCAGCCAAAAAAAAAAAAAAAAAAAATCTATCATATACCAGGTCCTCCACTACTTTCTATAGATGGAGTGAAAAAAATGTCTTGAGAAACAAATGCTCTGGCAAGACAATCAACTTGTAATCAGTGGATGACAATGCTACACAGAGGTTAAGACAGTGTGAGAAGGAAGTTTGAGCCTACCCCTAACCCAGAGCGATTGGAGAGGTGATAGGGAAGGCTTCCCTGAGGAGGGGATGGTTGAGCTGACTCTAACCAAATGAAAATGTAAGGAAAGAGGTCTCAGGCCGAGACCCTGCCTGACCATGTGACGGTCTTGCTGTTTTATTACATTAATGTGTAGAATTCCTAACTAATTTTAGGGAAATCAGACCAATTTCACTGATTTTCAACTCCCATCCCTGGGTAATACCTGAACTGGAGAGACAAAGATATCCATCCACCCCTACCTGACCAAACCAGTTTCCAAGGGGACAGATCTCCATGTGGGACAGGGAAGAGAGCACACACACCTATCGTGCTCATTCCTTGAATTTTGAAATTGGTTACAATGGAGGTACATGGTTTTATTTTACACTTTTTGAAATTAAGGAACTCAGAAATCCAGCAAGAATAGCTATTGAATATGCAATTTTTGTTATTACTTGGGAATATTTAAAAAAACAAAAACAACCCCCCACCAACACAATAACCTTGCTTAGGAGGCACTTGCAGTAGTGCTCGAGAGCCAGCCTCCCCCCACTGCTTCCTCCCCACAATCCCTGGAGATATTAGAGAAATAGGGTCATGTGTTTGGTTAAGACCCTGGCACTAGAGCTCAGCATCTGGCCTCAGGTGAGAAAACAAAACAAAACAGGAAAGTCAGGAAAAAGCTTCGAACCCGAAAACTAGGACCTTGAAATATCAAGCTTCCAACCCAGAAGATCTTGGAATGAGAACTCTTAAAAACAGAAATAAACGAAAATTGGGGGGAATTCCCTGGCGGTCCAGTGGTTAGGACTCTGAGCTTTCACTGCTGAGGGTGCCAGTTCAATCCCTGGATGGGGAACTAGGATCCCGCGAGATGGCTGGTGCCCCCCGCCCCACCCCAAGCCCCACAGAAATATTTGTCTCAAGATCTAACTTGAAACGATGCAACTTAGTTCATTCTTGGTGATCCTTAGGTTGAAAAGAATTACATTTTGGTCTAAAACTGATAGAGATGATGTTAGAAAAACTAAATGAAAACTTCTGACAATTTGGTGGCTTCGTCAACATTCTGTCTTCCTGTGGATCAGCAAATTCATTAAGGTCATGCTCTTCTGTTTGGCTGACCACTATCATCTCCTAAAAATATCTGCGGTCTTTCTAGTTTAATTCAACAATTATTTCTTAGAGATAACAGACTTGAAATTCAAAAGAAGGTGTGAATTATGCAAATTGTTTAATTCTGAGGCCTCTTAAATTAATACAAAATGGTAGTTCTCAAGACTTTGAATAAATGGCCTTCATTTAATGCCTATTAATAGCAGGAATTTTTAAAACTTATCCGCTCTCATGTATAACAATCCTAAGAAATAGCTATTTTATTCCATGAGATTCAGAAGTTATGCAGGTAGTGAAAAAAGCAGGACTTGAAATCCAAATGTGTCTCTCTTCAGAATCCATGCTTTTGGGACTTCCCTGCTGGCCCAGTGCTTAAGAATCTACCTTCCAATGCAGGGGACGTGGGCTCGATCCCTGGTTGGGGAACTAAGATCCCACATGCCTCGGGGCAAGAAACATCCTGCGTGCCACAAGTAAGACCTGACGCAGCCATAAATAAATAAATATTAAAAAAAAAAAAAAGAATCCACGGTCTTTAGGTCCTATCACACTGCCTTCTCAACTGAACCAAAACAGGCTCTAATTTAGTTAATTAGCTAAAAGCTACAGGCATCATTCTCAAGCCAGGAGAATACCCAGAGTCTCTCTTGCCCTTAATTTCTCCTTCCCTCTCTCTCACCGTCCCTTCCTCCCTCCCTCATTCCTCAGGTGCTCTGCTATCTTCCCTTTTGAGGCTCCCTTCCCATCAAATCTCCAAAATGCCAGACACTCAAGCAAATCTAACAGAAATGGTGGGAGCAGGGATTTCCAGCAGGGGTTCAGTTTTCACTATCCCACAGGCCACTACCCTGAGGTTCCAAGGAGGCCTGAGAGCTCTTCTCTTCATTTCAAAGGAGCCTGATAGAAATTGTCAGTTCTTTTGAAGCTATTCTGATTTCCTTTTTTTTTTTTTTTTTTTTTGTCTGGAGTCCCATCAACTCAGTGTAGGAGGTCTTGTTGTCTTATGGGAAATGGAATTAATTAATAAATGATATTTGTCTGGCAGGCTAAAATCTTTCCAAGCACTGAGATCCCCCTGAGAGCTACTTAGCATTAAAAAGGTTAGGGCTTTGCAATTTAATCTCCAGTAACAAAGTCTTAGCCCTGAAGGGATCAACTCCTTCAGTAAACATTCAAGCAACAGTGTCATTGTACTGGAGGAGAAGGGTATGGACTGAAGAACTAATTGACCTCGGTATCTAGGTCCACATTGCAGGACCAATAGACTATAGTGGTTAAGATAATGGGCAGAGAAACATCATTCAAATTCTGACTTTGTCACTTGTTATGGGCCATTGACCAAATTATCGAACTTTTCTGTTCAGTTTTCTCATCTGTAAATAATAGTAACTATCTCATAGGATTGCCAACTGAATGCAATGAGATAATGCATGTGAAATACAAGATATATAATAATGCTCAACAAATGCTGTCTTAAATTTTTCTTTAAAGGACCATAACCAAAGCTTAGTCTTTCATTATGACACTGGTACATCTCCTCCTCCTCCATCTGCCTACTAATTATTTCCTTTTTTAACCCTCTGAATTCATTGGATGTCCTGGTTGATGTTAAAAAATGTATAAAACCAAAGCAGAAAGAAAGTGCCAGTCTTTCCACCCTGAGTGAAGGCTATGGCTGGCCATAGCATAGAGGGCATTTGGGCTGCTGGCACAGAGAGGAGAAAGAGGAAAAGAACAAATAAAGGCCCTGTTCTCAGGAAGCACCCCCTGAATGGGGAGCCAGGAGTCATGCTTGGAAAAGAGACCCACCAAAACCAAACTGGGGTGAGTGTAAATGCTGAATATGTAAATACCAGGAGGGAAGTTCTTCCTTTACAGCATGTGATGCAGAGATTCACTGTGGGTCAAGGAAGATTTTGTGATGCTCTGCCATCACCCTCACCTGTTCCTTTTACCCCTCCAAGCTGCCCCTCCCCACCCCACCCCCAGCCACCATAGTAATTGCCCTAAAGCAGTACTTTGATCATGTCTTTCCTCAACGAAACATCTGTGACACCCATAGGATTAAGTATAGACTTCTTAACCTCTCCAATATGAACCCAGCTTGCCATCCATGGCTCCCTGACGTATGCCAGATTGCTGTACTCCTTGTCCCCTGAATTCCTCCTGAGCTTTGCCTCCTCTACACCTTTCTTTAATCTTTCTTCTCTATCTGGAATGTCCTCTTCTTATCTCTCATCTCAGTGCAGCTTCTCCCTTTGAAACGTCCCCAATCCTCTCCTATTCCCTCATTTGTCATTTATCATTTGCTGCCTGAGGTTAAGGTTCTTTGTAAACTTGTTTTTTTTTTCCAGTTATCAGATTGTTAACTACTTAAGGGTAGGTACAATGTTTTACTTTGGATGGTATTCTCTGCCAGCACTTAATATGTACTCAAGAAATGACTGTTGAAATAACAAAGCTAGAGAAGGTGTGGCGAGAAGGGAACCCTCCTACACTGTTCGTGGGAATGTAAGTTGGTGCAGCCACTATGGAAAACAGTATGGAGCTTCCTCAAAAACTAAAAATAGAGTTACCATATGATCCAGCAATCCCACTCCTGGGCATATATCTGGACAAAACCATAATTCAAAAAGATACATGCGCCCCTATGTTCATAGCGGCACTATTCACAATAGCCAAGACATGGAAACAATGTAAATGTACATTGACAGATGAATGGATAAAAGAAGATATGGTACATATATATAATGGAATACTACTCAGCCATAAAAAAGAATGAAATAATGCCATTTGCAGCAACATGGATGCAACTGAGATTATCATACTAAGTGAAGTAAGTCAGAAAGAGAAAGACAAATATCATATATCACTTATATGTGGAATCTAAAATATGACACAAAAGAACTTATTCACAAAACAGAAACAGACTCAACAGACATAGAGAACAGACTTGTGGTTGCCAAGGGGAAGGGCAGGGAATGGAGTGGGAGTTTGGGGTAAGAAGATGCAAACTATTATATATAGAATGGATAGACAACAATGTCTTACTGTATAGCAAAGGGAACTATAGTCAATATCCTGTGATAAACCATAATGGAAAAGAATATATAAAAAAGAATGTATAAGGACTTCCCTGGCAGTCCAGTGGTTAAGACTCACACTTCCAATGCATGGGGCACAGGTTTGATCCTTGGTTAGGGAACTAAAATCCTGCATAAATCCTGCATGCCGCGTGGCACGGCCAAACAGTAAAAAAAAAAAAAAAAAAAGAATGTACATATGAATAAATATAGATATAACTGAATCAATTTGCTGTACAGCAGAAATTAATGCAACATTGTAAATCAACTCTACTTCAATAAAAAAAAAAGAAATGCTTGTTGAATTGAATCAGTGCTGAATAACCTTCCTTTCCCCACAAGACTTTATTCATATTTATTCATTCTCCTAACAATGCCCCTCCAAGTGAAACAGAATTGATTCTTCTTATTTTACTGAGCAGAAAACTGAGGTTTGAAGAATAAAAATAATTGGTCCAGAGGGGGTTTCAGGGTGGGGGTGGGACAGAAGCTGATATGGGAACTTCCAGACCAAAGCAAATCCAGTGGTAATTCTGCTTGTCATTCTTCTGTCTGTTTAGTCTCTCTCATCTCAAGGCTATGGTGACAGCCTAGAATGAAGTAAACCCTGAATAGCAACTGCAGGTCTGTAGGCCTGGGATGAAGTAGTATGTCTCTTTAACTCTCTCCTCAGAGAGAATTCTAAAAAGTAGAAAGAGAGAGAAAAAGGAAATTTAGCCCCCAGAGAAATTTACTGCAATGTCAGATCATACACAGCTTTAAAATTCCATGTTTTCTTTCTCTGAAGATACCCAGGTCAGTTTGTCTCTGCTGTTTTTCATCATATAAATTGCTTTGCTTGAAAGGCAAGTGGGAGTAAATATAGCAGCAGTATCTCTGATGTAACATTTACTGACCTGGCCTCAACATGTCCTTGACATTGTCCTTTAGAAAGGAAAGAGAAAGAGAGAAACTACGTCTCTGCTACTGTGTGTAAGAGAAACTCCTATTCTTGGCAATCATCAGAGTACAGGAGACTGATAAATATAAAGAATAAAAATTAAAAAGTGAAAGATGCTATTGATTTGTCAGCTTTCCTGTGTTTGGCCGTCACTGGCAGGTGGGCCAGAGCCAGAGCCAGTCAATCAGCAGTATTTACCAAGGTGGAGGTGGCCAGATGCTCATGCTGGAAACCACCCACGGCTCAAGTTCCGGTTCTGCTCTTGGGTTTTGAAAAGCGTCCTGCCTAAAACGTTTTGTAGGTTACCGAGTCCCACTTTCCCCTTACTCTTTCCCGTCTCTTTTTTCTTAAAGCAACAACTTAAGGAGAGCAATGAGGAAACTTTACTTTTTATAGGGCTGGAATATACATCTAAATGATAATTGTGGTTATCTCTGGGGAGAGGACTGGGTAGGAGGGTAAGTTCAGGGACTGTGGGGGGGGGGAGGAGGGCTGAGTGGAGAATGGCCCAGAAGGCTTTGCTCTATGTTTTTTTTATTCTTTTACAATGAGAATGATTTAGTGAATTACATATGTAATTGCCCCCTGCATTGGAAGCATGGAGTCTTAACCACTGGACCGCCAGGGAAGTAGGGAAGGAAGGACAGAAAGGATGGATTAAGAAACAGCTCACCTGTGATTTACACATGAAACTTCATTTGGACATACTACGAACTCTCAATTTCCCCCAAGTAAAATATCTGTTTGGTAGATTAACAGTAATTATCTTATTTCCAGTGTCTAGGATAATGTTTCAACTCCTTTTTTTTTTTAAATTTTGCACCCCAGTGTAAAATTTAAATTATGTACCACATATAAATATATAATTTATATATATGTTACTTATAATAAATATACACACATATATATACACACTTCTGTCTACCCATTTCTGTTTATCAATTACTTTCTTGTTTTCTTGATAAGATAGAAATAAGAGAACCTTGTGATGGTACCATTGGCATGCATTCCCATCCCCCATTTTAAGACCACTGGTCAAATTAACAGAGCAATGCTGTGCTAGGAGTTAATGTATACATTAATGTAAACAAAATCCCTCATGCGGAGCCTGGCATATGCTACTTGCTCTATAAAAACTAGGACCCTTTCTTCCCTCCCCCTTGTCCATGCAACAAGACAGGCTGAAACAAAAGAACTTCAATTTGTAAGCATCTGGCCTAGGAAAGTTAGAGCTAGGAAGGGTTTGATATTATTTCACCAATCCTCCTCATTTTCCTTTCTTTCTTTCTTTATTTTTGGCTGCATTGGGTTTTTGTTGCTGCATGTGGGCTTTCTCTAGTTGCAGCGAGCGGGGGCTACTCTTCATTGTGGTACGCGGGCTTCTCATTGCAGTGGCTTCTCTTGTTGCGGAGCATGGGCTCTAGGCACGCAGGCTTCAGTAGTTGTAGCACATGGGCTCAGTAGTTGTGGCTCGCAGGCTCTAGAGTACAGGCTCAGTAGCTGTGGCGCACAGGCTTAGTTGCTCTGCAGCATGTGGGATCTTCCCAGATCAGGGCTCGAACCCGTGTCCCCTGCATTGGCAGGCGGATTCTTAACCACTGCGCCACCAGGGAAGCCCCTCCTCATCTTAAGACAAAGAAACCGAGGGGCAGGGAGAGTTGCTTGTTTAATACAGTTTACAAATCTGCTGAGCGGCAATGCCAGGTGTCTTTATTTTATTTTTTTCTTTTTTTTGGCCGCACCTCATGGCTTAGCAGGATCTCAATTCCCCAACCAGGGATTGAACCCAGGCCACGGCAGTGAAAGCCCAGAATCCTAACCACTAGGCCACCAGGGAACTCCCCCAAGTGTCTTAATGAAGTCTTCTAAACCTCCATGTGTACCTCTGGCTCATTTCTAAACTAATTAAATTGACCAAATTACTAATTTTTAGTTTAACTGTCTTCTCTCTTCCCTTCTCTTAGTATGTCTAAGTTTAAAACTTTTATTTTACACCTCCATGTGCCATAGGAATAAAACTTCAGAGGAGATAGAAATGCAATAAAAGCTTTAAAAATCAAATCAAGTACTGGGCTGAGGGCATCCTCTCTTCTCCCACAGCACAGTATACATAGTGAACAGCAGGTGTGGTTTATTATCATTATTATAGTCATTGTCATCATCACCGCCATCCTCATCAGTCTGGCTTCCATATAAGTGTGAATAGGTTTTCAGTAATGTGTTTCAAAGGTCTGAGCAGCTTCTCTCGTCCTAAGGGAGTAAGCCAGCATCCAGGTGGCTTCTAAGAACAATACCCTTCCCTGACTCCCCCCCAGGTGGCTCTGTGATGCTGAGCCCTGTGAAAATGATGGAAAGGTCTTCCAGAAGGAGCTCCCAGCCCCCAGCTTACTGCCTGGGGCGAGCTCCTGGAAAAGTTTACCTAATTTCCACCTAGAAAAACAGAGCTCTCCTCTGGAATTCAAACACAATTTAGAGAGGGCAGAGAAATTCACAGCCTGGGGCCCATGTCTGCCTGGTGCCAAAACAATCACATATTCTGCTTCACAGTTTGCAAAGCACTATGAAAGGCAGGGGGCCTGAGTAACAGGCAGGCTTGACAAAGTTCACCATTCCCATTTTACAAAGTTAAAACAAATCAAAAGTGGAAATAAGGTGAAGAGGAAGGAAAAGACACTAACATGGCTTGAGAGCCCAGTTGTCCTGGACATCAGGCCTTTTCACATATCTTGTCTCACTATCACAACCTCCCTGGAAGAAAGATTTATCGCCATTTTCAGAAACTGAAGCTCATAGGCCAAGCAGCATGCCCAGGTTTACATAGCAACGAAGTGGCAGAATGAAAATGTAGCCCACGCCCTTTGACCTCTGACCTAGTGAGTGCACCTTCCACGGCCCCACATGAGGCAACCAAATTCCAGAGCATTTTCCGAGAGCCCTGCTGAAGGTCATGCAGCTAATAAATAGCAGGCAGGGCGGGCATCTGCCTGTAACTCAGATCTCAAGCTTGAGGTGGGGAATCATTGTTTAACAAGATGTTTTGTTTGCTGATGGGAAACAAAAAGTGAGGTGGAAGAAAAGAAGATGTTACACATAAATTGACTTGTTTAGATTAGATTAGTTAACTTGGGTCAGGAGCCTGGTTTGCAGGGAGAGGGCCCTAAACTAAAACATCACACTGTGAAATCACAGAGCAAATGAAGAAGTAGGAATGAAATGAAGTAAATCCAGGAGGCTGTGCTGACCAGAAAACAAAACCAAATTTCTCTTCTCAGCTTCAATCAAGTCTTTAAAACAACAACTTAATTTTTTGAATAAAATGATATATATTCATAATAAAAGATACAAAAGATGTAACATGAAAAAAGTCACTTTTCCTCCCTCCTCCGACCACTACACCCCCCAACACACACACAGCCAGCCTGGCCACCACAGTGTATCCAGAGACCTTGATTCAGCCTAAACAGAGAGCGTTCTAGGTGTTAGAAGAGAATGCTCTTTACATGGTGCCAGCTTAAGAAAAATGCACAACCTAAAACTTTCAAGTTGTTTCTGAGCTCTTAGTGAGGACTACAGCCCTCCTGGGAGACAGCTTCTCAGAAAACTGTGAGGAACTGTTCTGAAGAGGTAAGGGAAAAGCCAGGGTATACGAGTTTTTTGCTGGAAAACAAACATGTAGTCAAACATCAAAAGATTACTGCTAATCACAAAAAACAGGTATCTCAAGTTGATGATTTTAGCGCTTTTCTATTTTGGGAAGATGCAAGGATTTGGGTTCATTGAAATTACTCCTTAGATATGCATCTTAACTATCTAGGGCCAATATCCAAAGCACAGAATGCTTCCTGTTTTTCTCCATCCTGAATTCCCCTCAGGGCATACTGTCAGTGCTGCAGTGGCTAGAACTGGGATAGCAGGCAACACTCCCTGTCCACAATGGTGTGATTTGAGAAGTGTGTTAAGATCCAATGCTTTGTCCAAAATATATCTCCACTGGCCTGGTACCACCTTCCCCTTTAACCTACCAGGAAATTCCCCCCTCCCACCCCCTTGTGAGGGCTAACCCTAATGCTAAGCAAAGATGAGGACATTACTTCCAGAACCACACAGGAAAAGGGTAACTGTCAAACTCAGTAATTTTACCTAAAGCATTTCTGTTTATCAACCTAATCATTATTCTGTTTGTTTTTTTTTAACATCTTTATTGGAGTATAATTGCTTTACAATGGTGTGTTAGTTTCTGCTTTATAGCAAAGTGAATCAGTTATACATATACATATATCCCCATATCTCCTCCCTCTTGCATCTCCCTCCCTCCCACCCTCCCTATCCCACCCCTCTAGGTGGTCACAAAGCACCAAGCTGATCTCCCTGTGCTATGCGGCTGCTTCCCACTAGCTATCTATTTTACGTTTGGTAGTGTATATATGTCCATGCCACTCTCTCACTTTGTCACAGCTTGCCCTTCCCCCTCCCCATATCCTCAAGTCCTTTCTCTAGTACGTCTGTGTCTTAATCTGGTTATTTTGTCTCTCCGTTTTCTTCAAAAGACTGTCACCAAGGGGAGTTCCCTGGCAGTCCAGTGGTTAGGACTCCACAGCCCCACTGCAGGGGGTTCGGTCCGATCCCTGGTCGGGGAACTAAGATCCGGCATGCCACCTGGCGCGTCCAAAACCCCCCCCCAAAAAACCAAAAAAAACAAAAAGACCCTCACCAAGGCAAATCTGATTTCAGGATTTTAAATATCATACATTTTCCCACGGCCCACGTTTTCAAAAGAGCAAGCTTGACACAAACTAGATTTTGCTTATGGGTGAAACGTGAGGGATTTACAATCAAGTGGCTTCCTCCCCTTCCCAATGCCCTGTCACCTCGCAAGAGCATAATTTATAAGGACACTTTACCTTCACTCACTTTTTACAAAGTAAAACAACGAAAAGAAAAAGGTAAGAAAGCTGTCTCTTAGGCTGCTACCAACTCTCCGCTGTTAATCAGGTCTTCTTTAGGCTTATAATCAAAATAGCTAAGGAGGCAGAGCTTACACCTGTTTCGTCTGTGCCTTTCCAAACTGGAACAAAGCCTTTGCCCAACTTTGCTGCTCTTCAAAGATTCTGTCCTGTTTCCACCAGTCTTTGGCAAACTCCTCTAACAAATTACCTGCCCTGGCAATTATCTTCACCTCTTAACTTCCAATAATTTGGTTTTGACCTCTATTGAAAATGTAGTTAGGGACCATTATCTACTCCTGAATGGGTGGATTTGAATGCCCATTCTCAGTGTTTACTGACTCCCAGAGTCCCCTATTGAATTTTGTTACTACAAACCACACCCTAAAAGACGGTTCTTGGACTTCCCTGGTGGCGCAGTGGTTAAGAATCCGCCTGCCAATGCGGGGGACACGGGTTCGAGCCCTGGTCTGGGAAGATCCCACATGCCGCGGAGCAACTAAGCCCGTGCACCACAATTACTGAGCCTGCGCTCTAGAGCCCGCGAGCCACAACTACTGAGCCCATGTGCCACAACTACTGAAGCCTGCGCGTCCTAGAGCCCATGCTCCACAACAAGAGAAGCCACCGCAATGAGAAGCCCGCGCACCGCAACGAAGAGTAGCCCCCGCTCCCCGCAACTAGAGAAAGCCCGCGTGCAGCAACAAAGACCCAACGCAGCCAAAAATAAATAAATAAATAAATTTATAAAAGAAGAACTACAAAAAAAAAAAAAAAAGATGGTTCTTTTTTTTTAATTAAATAAATTATAGAAATGGTATAGCAACATTAATACTGTTCTAAATATAGGGCAGAAAAAGTCACCCACGATGCCACTACACCCCAAAGATAAACATTTTTAAAAAGATGTTTACAGGGCACTAGCTCAATACATTATAGTTCATCCTGTAAAATGTTATGCAACATTTGAAAACAATGAGATAAATCTATAGGTATGAAAAAAACTTCCATAGTAATTATGTGAAAGTGAAAAACATCATGATGCACAACAATACCCATCATGCAATACCATTTGTGTATTTTTATAGATATATAGATGGAATAAAATTATTTTTATTTTAAGGGAGTGTTACCGAGTCCAAGCTCACTCTGCTCGCCGCACGACAGGCCAATAAATTGGAGATGAGATGTTGAGGCAGGGAATACAACTTTATTCAGAAAGCCGGCAGACCGAGAAGATGGCAAACTAATGCCTCCAAAAATCATCTTATCGGGGTTTGGATGCCAGTTTCTTTTATAGAACAGAGATGGGGAGGAGATGAGGAAGTAAGTAAAAAGGCCGTAAGATTTGCAAATGTCCCCTGGAATGGCCAGCCTTGGGGAGAGGATGTGTTCATTTCTTCTTTCTTGCAGCCATCCACAGGTGGACAGGGTCAGGATGTTTCCCCGAACAAAGGCACTCTGGTTTAACATTCAGGCAGAGGGGCAGGGTTCCCTGAGGCAGGCCATTGTGTTTAGACTATATGCTTTTAGTGAACAAAAGCAATGGGAAGAAAAGCTTAAAGTAAAAGAAACAGATCCAACATGATTTGGCTCTTCCCTGTTACAGGCGGTCAAGAACATTTTTTTTTTTTTTTCACACACACACTGTATTTTATTTTTACAAGAGATAAATAAACTGACACCAAGCATTGAGGACAAGAACATTTTTAAACATAAAATTCTCTCCTGCCTCCAGCTAACTTTGGAATGCTTCAGAGGGTCCCTGAAGCATCCCAGAGAGAGAGAGAGAGATTAAACTAATTAGAATTATTCGGTATGTTGGGTTACAAGGGAAGCATTGTCAACTGAGTGGAGATAAAACTTCTTAGCTTGCATTGTATGGATAAAAAGTCATTAATATAAATATTCTAGAAATTATATAAAATTTCTAAAAATTGGATATGTCCTGGTATAATGCTATCAATCATAATTCTAATTAGTATCTTAAAATGTTGTATGTCACAGCAATAACTGTTTCTTTGTCAATTGCATTGTAATCAGATTTTTAACTATGCCTTTTAAAGTCTTTTGTCATTCATAGACAGTCATTGTTTTACTCTGTTATCTTTGCAACAATGCCACATCTTCAAGAAGATTCATAGAGCTTTTTGAGAAGTACAGGTTTCTGATAACTTTCAGATCATATTGCTGAACTGGGTAAGAAAGAATCCTTGTGAAAAACCGTATGGCTTCATAAAACTGTTAACAAAAAGGATTAGTTACATAGGGCTTAGTGAACTGGTGAATATGGTTATAATTTTATAGATTTTGTCTGAAATATTACTGGCTTTTAATACGTGTTTTCCAGATACAAGGAAATCTTTCCCTTAAAGCTAATACGGCTTAGGCAACTTGGTAAATTATTCCTTTGTAAGTAGAATTGAAACATTTATTTTTTTCTCTCTTCTTGATCCCTCCAGAATTTGAAAACTCTCAGTGAGCATTCTTATTTTTATGGTGATATAGTTATGTACATAAGTTTAATAAGAATCGGTTCTCCTTATAAAAGGACATAATTGGAAACATTGGTTATATTACCATAACTTTGACTGAAATGTCATATTTGGACAATACATAAAATCAGATATGACCAGACAGCTTTAAAGAACTAAGGTGGACTTTATGGAACCCTAAAGCCCACTGGACAAACAACCTGGTACCTTTTTCTCTTTTTTTTCGTCATTTTATTTTTCGTTGCGTTGGGTCTTAGTTGTGGCACACGGGAACTTTGTTGAGGCATGCGGGATCTTTTGTTCTGGCTCGCGGGCTTTTCTCTAGTTGTGACGTGCAGGTTTTTTCTCTTCTCTAGTTGGGACTCTCATGCTCCAGGGCGTGTGGGCTCGGTAGTTTGCGGCAGGCGGGCTCTAGTTGAGGTGCGTGAGCTCAGTAGTTGTGGCACGCGCTCTTAGTTGCCCCATGGCATGTGGGATCTTAGTTCCCTGACCACAGATCGAACCCGCGTCCCCTGCATTGTAAGGCGGATTCTTTACCACTGGACCACCAGGGAAGTCCCCAACCTGGTAACTTTCTTAGAGGGTTCACAGCAGCCTTTCCAGGTAAATAAGAAAGGCCACCTCCTAACAGGTGTAGGAATCTCAAAATATTTGGGGGACCTTGAGAAGAGAGGAATTCACCCAAATCTGTAGATAGGATAGGCAAAATCTATGACAAGTCCTTGGCCTGGCTTTCCTGGCTTTCAGAGGCCTTTTAAAACTTCAGTCTCAGACTCCTTATGAAAAGTTTCAGCACAGCCAATTTAATTAATTAATTAATTTGTTTGTTTGTTTGTTTATTTTTGGCTGCGTTGGGTCTTTGTTCGTGCATGCAGGCCTTCTTTAGTTGCAGCGAGCAGCGGCTACCCTTCATTGCGGTGCACGGGCTTCTCATCACCGTGGCTTCTCTTCTTGCAGAGCACAGGCTCTAGGTGTGTGGGCTTCAGTAGCTGTGACTCACGGGCTCTAGAGCACAGGCTCAGTAGCTGTGGCGCACAGACTTAGTGGTCAGTTACCTATGTCCAGTGCTCCTGGGTTATCTTGGTGGATTTCTCCTCTCCAAGGCCTTAGAGATTTTATCTTAGAAGAAAGAAATTCTCAGGCTTCCCTGATGGCGCAGTGGTTGAGGGTCTGCCTGCCAATGCAGGGGACACGGGTTCGAGCCCTGGTCTGGGAAGATCCTACATGCCGCGGAGCAGCTGGGCCCGTGAGCCACAACTACTGAGCCTGCACGTCTGGAGCTTGTGCTCCGCAACAAGAGAGGTCGCGACAGTGAGAGGCCTGCGCACCGCGATGAAGAGTGGTCCCCGCTCGCCGCAACTAGAGAAAGCCCTCGTACAGAAACAAAGACCCAACACAGCCAAAAATAAATAAATAAATAAATTTTAAAAAAAAAAAAAGGAAAGAAATTCTAGTACCATGCAAGTGACTGCCGATATCACTCTTGTGAAGTGGGACACTCTTACCTGGCCAATTAATGATACCTGTTCTGAACCTGTCCATAAAGACTCCTTTTCACTAGAAGTTAAATATATTGGGTAGCTGCTAACAGGACCCAATCGATTTATGGAACAAATTTACAGCATTGGCTATCCCCAGGTAGGTTAGGAAGATGAACAATTGGTTTCCCTTGGGCTCAAGGTCACCTACGGGTAACCTTGAAACTAGTCCCTGCCAATCTGCCTTTAACTGGGCATGCTGGGTTCAATCAGTTTTCCAGTGGTATGATTATTTGGCCATGATATTTGTTCCTTCACTTGAAACAGAATATGTCATTACTCATATAGAGCCTTCAACAAAATTCACCCAGCAAGCTTTAAATGGTAGTAACCAAGTCATTAGTTTGCTCAATTAAGAAGTTTCCATGATGAGAAAAGCAGTCCTACAGAATTGCATGGCCCTCAGTATTCTAACAGCTTCTAAAGGGGGAACCTGTGCTATCATACATAGTGGACGTTGTGCTTTTATACCTGATGAGTCTCCTAATGTAACTCGCCTTATGATACATATGAAAAATCAAATTACCATTCTGAATGATCCTCTTCCCAGTTTAAGGGAAATACTAGGAAGATGGTTTGGTTCAGGAGGATGCTGGGTTAAATCTTTACTAATGATAGTTAATCCTATTGGCAATTTTTATTACAGTTTGTGTAACTTTAAAAGTAATAGTTTCTTGGGACTTCCCTGGTGCCCCAGTGGTTAAGAATACGCCTGCCAATGCAGGGGACACGGGTTCAATCCCTGGTCCACGAAGCATCTAAGCCACAGAACAACTAAGCCTGTGCACCACAACTACTGAGCCTGTGCTCTAGAGCCTATGAGCTGCAACTACTGAGCCTGTGTGCTGCAACTACTGAAGCCCGCACACCTAGAGCCCGTGCTCCACAACAAGAGAAGCCACCGCAACGAGAAGCCCACACACCGCGATAAAGAGTAACCCTGCGCGCAGCAGTGAAGACCCAACGCAGCCAAAAAAGAAAAAAGAAAAAAATTAATAGTTTCTTGCCTTTATGCTGTGTATCACCTGCTTCTACTAAAATGATATCCAAACAACCTGAAACTATTGATCACATCTATAGTTCTCTATAAAATAATGGACATGCACAAGGTACATGCAAGGTAAAATTGGCATAAATCCTATTGGACAACTTGAAATTGACTGTCGGGGCTTCCCTGATGATGCAGTGGTTAAGAATCCACCTGCCTGGGCTTCCCTGGTGGCGCAGTGGCTGAGAATCTGCCTGCCAATGCAGGGGACATGGGTTCGAGCCCTGGTCTGGGAAGATCCCACATGCCGCGGAGCGACTAGGCCCGTGAGCCACAATTGCTGAGCCTGTGCGTCTGGAGCCTGTGCTCCGCAACAAGAGAGGCCGCAATAGTGAGAGACCCGCGCACCGCGATGAAGAGTGGCCCCCACTTGCCGCACTAGAGAAAGCCCTCGCACAGAAACGAAGACCCAACACAGCCATAAATAAATAAATAAATAAAATTAAAAAAAAAAAAAAAAAGGAATCCACCTGCCAATGCAGGGGACACGGCTTTGAGCCCTGGTCCAGGAAGATCCCACATGCTGCGGACCAGCTAAGTCCATGCGCCACAACTACTGAGCCCACGTGCCACAACTACAGAAGCCCGTGAGCCTAGAGCCTGTGCTCCACAACAAGAAGCCACCACAATGAGAAGCCCGCGCACTGCAAAGAAGAGTAGCCCCTGCTCGCCGCAAGTAGAGAAAGCCCATGCACAGCAATGAAGACCCAATGCAGCCAAAAATAAATAAATGTATTAAAAAAAAAAATTGACAGTCCTTGCCAGACATCCTACCAGTACAACCCCCCCGTAAGGGAAAACAAAGAACTGGGCTATTAGGAACCAGCACTGAGGGACATGATGGACCAGGGGAGGTAAGCAACCATCCTAGCATCGAGGGACCAAATATTTGATCACCTTTTGATTAATGTTCAAAAGGGGGATTGATGAAATAAAATTATTTTTAAGGCAGGACAAGAAAATTTTTAAACATAAAATTCTCTCCCTGCCTGTTTGAGCCACTACCCCTTCCCCTTTAGTGTGCATTGTGCACCTGCATTATACATTAACTAGATCCCCTTAGAAGACACAGGAATGTCTACTCACCAAAAAAAGCAATTTCCTCCTGGCACCAGCAAGGTAACACCTTAGGAGATAACATTCCTTTTTCTGTCCTGTAAGGGGTCACAATAACCCACTACTCACCTTGTTGGGCTATGTAAACTGTCAGTATATTACTTTGATGTATAACCCTTTGTCTTGAAAACTTATGTAACTATGCTTTGACCTCTAAGGGGCAGAATAGTCCTCAGAGCTTTCAAAACACTGTCTCCTGGGTAATGATCCTCAGGTTGGCTTGAATAAAATTTTCCATTTCTTTCTTAGATTGACTACTAATTTTTTTCATTGTCATGCTGGGATATGTATGCAAAATTTCTGGAAGGACACACGACACTATCAACAGTGATTGCTTCTAGACTCTAGAAAATGGGAATGCTAGATAGGAAAAAGGATTTTACTTTTCTTTTATACTTTTCTGGGTTGAATGATTGATCTTCTGTGAATGTATGTAATGTATTTTAAAATGTATTTATACCGCAACTAAGAAATCTGCGTGCCACAACTAAAGATCCCGCATGCCGCAACGAAGATCCCACATGGGGCAACTAAGACCTGGCACAGCCAAAATAAATAAATATATAAAAATAAATCTTAAAAAAAAGTATTTATAGAGTATTTAATGTATTTAAAAATACTAACATTTAAAACAAAAGTTATATTTGTGCACAATTTTTTGAAACAAGTAAAACAAATGTCCACATATGTATCATGTGAAGCTTATCAATTATAAAATTAATATTCAAAATAAATTTATTACATTTGAAAAGAATTTGAAGGCTAGATTTTGTTTCATTCTACATAAATTCAGAAGATTGCATAATAATTTTTGAGAAATGATAAGCAAACAAATTAAACATTACTTCTAGTTTAAATAATAATTTCAAAAGAAAAATTATATAACATTGTGTCAAAATTTTATAGCAAGATTTAATATTTGATTTGGGATGTGATATTTTAATATGTTTATATGATACTACAAAGGATCTCCAAAGGTAACAATGCCTAGAGCACAAGAGGCTCTTAAGATGACTTGGGTAGCATCAGCTCCAAACTATATATAAAAAAATATATATAGGACTTCCCTGGTGACGCAGTGGTTAAGAATCCACCTGCCAATGCAGGGGACACAGGTTCGAGCCCTGGTCCAGGAACATCCCACATGCCGCGGAGCAACTAAGCCCGTGCTCCACAACTACGGAGCCCGCATGCCACAACTACAGAAGCCCACGCGACAAGAGAAGCCACCGCAATGAGAAACCTGCACACTGCAATGAAGAGTAGCCTCAACTACAGAAAGCTTGCACGCAATAACGAAGACCCAACGCAGCCAAAAATAAATTTATTAATTAATTTTTTAAAAATCACCCAATTTCTGTTAAGATTTCCTCACCAGTAACGTTTAAAAAATATATATATAATATAAATTTATATCTAAATTTGCCTGTGATATTTGATAGAGGACCATTTGATGTGAAATAAGGAATGACAAACTTGTTATGAGAGAAAATTGTTGAAAGGAATTCACTACTTTCTGAATAGACAGTCTATGCTTTCACATTCCTGCCTCTACCTATCTACTCTCACTATTGTCCTCCCTCCTTACCTTGGCTTTGGAACCCAGGCCATCCTGGGCAAGAGACCAATGCTTCTAGAAAGCAGTAGTATGTCTGCTGGTGAGCCATGTAAGGTCTACTTTTCTTTCCACCTTCCTCAACAAGAAAGATACTTTTTTCAAAAGGTAAAATTTATGGTGAGTTCTACTTCAGCAAAAAAAAAAGGAGGATAATTTTCATGCTGGAACAGGAAGAACAAACATAGGTAAGAAATTTGAAATACCACTGAGGAGAGCTTATATGAGATATTCCACTGCTTTGAACAAATCAAGATTTCTAATCCCAATACTGAAAGGTAGTGAAACAAATAGCTAATATGATTGCAAACCACAAATAGAAATATTATAAAAATTATTGAAAGCAGGGAACGCGTCGGCAGGTGACATGTACTGATTTTCAAGTGTGAAAAAGGGCTTCTTTTGAAGATAGAGGATTGACCAAACCTGCTTAGTTTAAAATAGCTGCCTATCTAGAGAGTAAGACTGGGGAGTAGAGCAGGTTTTGTTTTGTTTTGTTTTTTCATTATAAATATTCAGTACTACTTTTAAATTACATCTATATAATACATAAATTTTACTCTCCAAAAAAGTATTTCATGTGGAAAAAAATGAGACCTTAAAAATTATGGTCTTAAAATCTTCAATGATCCCTGGAAGATTTTGGGTGGATTATTAAAAAATGTTTTATGAGCACTTAAAGGAATTGATGCTAAGTGTCAACTTGGGTCCACTAAGGGCAAGTTCGTTCATTCAACAAACATTTATTGTGTACCTACTGGATCGCAGTCCCTGTGCATGGCACTAGGAATGAAGCAGAAAACAAAACAGGCATATTTCTGCCCCTTGTGGAACTCTAGCGAGGAAAACAAATAATAACAAAAATTACAGCATAATTGCAACTTGCGGTAAGTGCTATGAAAGAAAACACTGGGATTCATGTGAGAACATAAGTAGAGGAACTAGCCTCATTGCAGAAGGGGGCAGTGCTAGAGAAATCCTCTGTGAACAAGCAGCATGTAATCTGAGCCCTGGAGATGAATAGAATGTAGGAAGTATTGCTACAGAGACAATCTGAAAACCACGTGTGAAAAAGGCATGAGTCAGCAACAAACTTGGCAGGCTAGAGGAACAGAGAAAAAGCTGAGGTGGCTGGAAAGGTAAACAGGAGGCAGAGTGCAAGAATGAGACTACCCAGGTAACCAGGGGCCATATCACGCAGGCACCTAAGTAATGCTGTTTCCTTTTATGACGTGATTACTAGACAGGCAGATTAAAGAAATCCAAGGGCACGCTAAATTTTTTTTTTAATAGATTTATTTTATTTATTTATTTTTGGCTGAGTTGTGTCTTCGTTGCTGCACGCGGGTTTCTCTAGTTGCGGTGAGCGGGGGCTACTCTTTGCTGCGGTGCGCAGGCTTCTCATTGCGGTGGCTTCTCTTCTTGCAGAGCACGGGCTCTAAGAGAGCGGGCTTCAGTAGTTGCAGTACGCAGGCTCAGTAGTTGTGGCTCACGGGCTCTAGAGTGCAGGCTCAGTAGTTGTGGTGCACGGGCTTAGTTGCTCCACGGCATGTGGGATCTTCCCGGACCAGGGCTCAAATCCATGTCCCCGGCATTGGCAGGAGGATTCTCAACCACTGCGCCACCAGGGAAGCCCCAAGGACATGCTAAATTTGTTTTCAGCAAGACAGCTGATCAAAACGCTTGGGATGAACCACAGTTATCAGTTCTACAACCAAATTCTATCCAAAATCCACCCGCTTCTCCCTATCTTCTGTTTCCTCCCTAGATCAAGCCACCACCACCTCTCCCCCCAGTACTGTTTTCACTTTTACCTCCCACAATCCATTCTCTCTACAGGAGCTGGAGTGATCCAAAAGCTAAATCAAATCATTTAGATTCTTTGCTTAAAATCCTTTACAGTTTCCCATTTGTCAAAGGTTGGGTTCTCCACAGATGTGGAGTTTGGGATCCAAGCTGTTTATTAGGGTTTAACACCTGTGAAAGGAAAGAAATCAGTGATGCAGACCCAGCAAAGCCTTGGTCAACCCATCGGGGATCTAAAACAAGTATTGTCCATCGAAATTGTCCAGTGCTGCTCACTCAGTCACAGATGTGGTTTTCTCCATGAAGGGTGTGATCTCAAACAGCAAGGCAGGTCCTGGAAAAGCTTAGCTCAAGGCTGTCTGCAGACCACACGCCTCACGTCTGGGCATCAAGTCCTTCCTTAAAGGGCGATCTGGGTGTTGCATCCCCTTATCCGTCTCACCACATCATTTAGAATAAAAAGACTTCAAGAACCTAAATAATCCGGCTCCTGACTACCTCTCTTCCACTTGCTTCTACTGAAAATTTGCTCTAGATACACTAGCTTTCTTCTTTTCTTTAAAAATTTTTTATACAATTTTTAAAGGTTACTTTCCATTTACAGTTATTTAACCTTCCTGTTTCTTGTAGCTTATCCACTCCTCAGGGCCTTTACATTAGCTGTTCCTCTTGCCTGAAATGTTACACTTCAGTCTTCCTGTGGTTACCGCCTTCTAACGCTGTCTGCCTCCTTCCTCATTACTTCCTATCCTGTTGCCCTGTTTCGCTTTCCTCATGCACTTAAATAAAATTATCTAAATTGTTTGTTTATATCTGTCTCATCAACTAGAACATAAATTCAGCGAGGCTGTGGATCTGATCTGTTTTGTTCACTGCTCTATCCCCAGTCAGTACCCAGAACATAGTAGACCTTCAAGAAGTATTTGTTTATTTGAATCAGACGAGGTGTAGAAATGTATGCTCAATGATACTACAGATAGCTATAGTTTTAGCTCATTGAACAACTTTCCCCAAATAATATTTATTAGTGTATTAAGGTTTACCTGAAGGGAGATCTCTAGTTGGCTGATACAAATCTGTCTGGTATTGTCAAACAGTTAAAAGTCAATGATTTGTGTAGACAGAGATGATGTAATCATCCGAATTTCTGATGACACAAAGCTGGGAGTATTGGTGGCTGATATATTGGAGGACAGGATTCAGATTCAAAAGCACCTGAAAGTCCATCAAAAATAGAACAGATAATTGTGTATATTATTCATACAATGAACTACTGTACCACAATGAAAATGAGTGAACTATTGCTATCTGCAATATGGAAAACTTCACAAAGATAATATTGAGGGAAATAAACCAGACATGTAAAGGAGAGTATACACTGCATTATTTTATTTCTATTTATTTCAAAACCAGGGAAAACTATTCCGTGGTGTTAAAAGTTAGGACTGTGGTTCTCTTGAGGAAGAAGGAAGGGGGCAATGTTTGGGAGGGGGCATGAAGAAGGCTTTTGAGGTGCTGCTAGTGTCTATTTCTTGACCTGGGTGGTGGTTATATGAATGTGTTTATTTTGCAATAATTTTTTTTTTTTTTTTGGCCATGCCACGCAGCTTGCAGGATTTTAGTTCCCCAGCAAGGGATTGAATCCGGGGCCACCGCCGTGAAAGTGCAGAGTCCTAACCACTGGACCACCAGGGAATTCCCCTATTTTGCAATAATTCATTGATCTGTGCACTTATGATTTGTACATTTTTATATGTGTAATATACATCAGTTTTAAAGTTAAGCATAAAAGAGACCTGAGAGGTGTATTTAATTAAAAGCTCAATGTGTAGTTCCTGATTTTGAATGAAAGAATTTTAATATTTTGCCACTTAGAATTATAATTGCTATTGATTTTCAGTAAATTATCTTTACTATGTTTAAGTAGTTTCCTTTGACCTCTTGTTTCACAGAGGTTTTATTAGAATGGCTGCTGAATAGGCTGTAATACTTATTGCTGCAGGGATGTAGGGTGAAGGGTATTTTCATGTAGCTGCTATTGAAATAAAAAGTATTACAGCCTTTTTCGAAAGCAACTGCTGGCAACAGCTATTATTTAAAAAATGTGATCCAGCAATCTCAGTTCTGGGGATCTATCCTACTCAAATAAAACCACTAGCTTCAATAAAACTATTGAAATAGAACAATACATGCGTATAAAACAATACATATGTATCCTATACATACGTACAAGGATATTTATTGGAGCAGTGTTTTAAGTGGCAACACACACACACACATTATAAATACTATGCATGCCATCAATAGGGGAATGGTTGCAAAAAATATAGTATATCCACATTTTAAAACATTCATTAAAAGGAATAAGTTTGTACTCTGCCAGTTGATTTAGAGGAGTTTTAGATGAGAAATTGTTTTAAGTAAAAGTAGGAGGAAAAAAGTAGTCACTTTTTTTACATGACAAAAAAAATCTATATTGAATATGTGTACATTTGTATTTGTCTATATATGACCATATGAGAATGGAGAAAATGTTAACAACTAGGTTGATAAAATGGTTACTGGAGGGGCAGGAACTGATGGGGTGATAGAGGAGGGGGCAAGAGGGAGTCAAGGGAAAAAAGAAAAATAAAATAAGAACCAAAGGATTTTTTGCAAAGCTCTATATGAGCCAGTAGTCTCATATCACAGGTGAAAAATCAAATGCAGTCATAGGGACATTAACAGATTGCATTGTGTCAAAGGACATAATAATCACAGTGTACTTTATGCTGTCCAGCATATTATATCCGTTTCTGGACACAACACTAAAAATGAAACAAATATTCCCCTCCCCCACAAAAGAAATAGTTGTTTTTTAAAAAAAATTTATTTATTTAATTTATTTATTTTTGGCTGTGTTGCTGTGCGCAGGGTTTCTCTAGTTGCGCCGAGCGGGGGCTACTCTTCGTTGCAGTGCGCAGGCTTCTTATTGCGGTGGCTTCTCTTGCTGTGGAGCACGGGCTCGAGGCGCGCAGGCTTCAGTAGTTGCAGCACGTGGGCTCAGCAGTTGTGGCTCGCGGGCTCTAGAGCGCGGCTCAGTAGTTGTGGCACATGGGCTTAGTTGCTCCGCAGCATGTGGGATCTTCCCGGACCAGGGCTTGAACCCATGTCCCCTGCATTGGCAGGCGGATTCTTAACCACTGCACCACCAGGGAAGCCCCAAGAAATAGTTTTTCTTGTTATAAGATGATTGGTTAAGAATCAGGCAAACCTAGGTTCCAATTTCTTTTCAGCCACTTACTTAGCTATGTGACCTTGGGCAAATTATTTAATTCCTCTATGCCCTAGTTTCTTCATCTGTACAATGGGGATAATTATAGTTCCCGTCTCTCAGGTTTATTTAGGATAATTATATATGCATGCCAGGACCTGGCATCTAGATAAAACTCAATAAAAATAATTAATGTCATTATTAAAGTAAATATTTACTTTGAAAATTAGAATTTATACATAAGTAAGAAAATAAAAATATAACCATAATTTACTATTATTAACTTTTGGATGTTTATGCATTTACTCAACATGATCTGAAAAATCATCCTGAGACCTGGTGATAGCTTAGGACAAATTAGCAGCCACCAAATGTGTAAAGGGCTCTTGTATGGAAGAGGGGTAGACGTATTCTGTGAGGCTCCAAATAACCACAGCAAGAGGCAAGGGTTACAATAAGAGCTGTCCAGCAACGGAATGGGCTGCCCAACACCATAGGCAGCTCCTTGTTACGACAAAAATTGGAATCTTAACTGGTGATCATTTGTCAGAAAAGTGATGGATGAAATGTCTACGTTGGAAGAGAGATCAAGCTAAACGGCTTCTAAAACTCTTCCTAACTCTAACATTTTATGACCTAGAAATACTTGCTGGATGTATACATATGATTCACAGCCCACGTAAGATAATTTGTGTGGTTCTTACTGTAATACTGGGTGGTAAGAACAGTTCCAAATTTATCCCGTGAAAGTTAATCGGAAATTCCTAGCCCAGGTCAGGTAGGACCTCTCCCTCATACAAAACTGAGGATGTACAACTCCACCAATTAATCCCATTCAATATGCAAAAAGAAATCAAAGGGAGGGGTGGGCCTGGAAAGAGTTTACATCTTATCTTCAGGTACTGTTTGTCTGCTTTCTTAATACTTGGGGTCTCTTCCTGGGAAAAAATTCTGACCTGGCAAAAATTCATAGTAATTACTTAGGGGAAAGGAAAAAGAAGAAACAAACAAAAAATACATTAATGTAGCTGGAAAAAAAAAAATCTAAGAACGTGATGCTGGTAGGAGAGAAGACTAAATGTCTCTATAAGACCCACCCAAGTGCTTTTGATGTCTGACCAATTATTATCTTATTATTCTTCCTGCTACAGATACAGTTGCAATTTATGTAACAGGATGTTTAAAAAGATTAAAGAGAAACTGTAGTAGGGTTCTAAGGTGATAAGAGTCCCTAGAATATGTATTTATGGACATTTAGAATATAAGTTCCTGTACATTCTTAGAATAAACCATCTATTTGTTTTTCTTTTTTTAAAGAAACAAGTAAAATTTGTATTTCAATATGGCTGCTTCCTGCCCACAAGTGATATAGAAATAATAGAGCAAAGAGAGCAAACAAATAATACAGCAAAGAGAGGATGGTGGTGGTTCAATCTGTGATCTGTCCTGGTTTTTAATCAGCTTTGACTTTTGGGTCCAAAATATTTTATCCATGTATTAGATAAGTATTTTTATTTTTAAAATATATTTATTTATTAATTATTTATTTATTTTGGCTGTGCTGGGTCTTAGTTGCGGCATGCATGGGGGATCTATTTCCCTGACCAGGGATCGAACCCCAGGCACCCTGCATTGGGGGCGTGGAGTCCTACCCACTGGACCACCAGGGAAGTCCCTAGATAAGTATTTTTAATTTATCTGAATTAAATCTGTTCATCAGAAAATGGATTATTCTGGGACTTCCCTGGTGGTTTAGTGGTTAAGACTCCACGCTCCCACTGCAGGGGGGCAAGGGTTCTATTCCTGGTTGGGGAAATAAGATCCTGCATGCTGCACAGCACGGACAAAAAAAAAAAGATTATTCTATTGTTCAAGCAGGAGAGTTGTGTGGAATTTTTGGCTCTAATGACTCAATGTGAAGATGAAAGTTAAAGAAACAATTTTGGGTAGAGGCATTTGTGGAATAGAAGTTGAGATGAGTCAAACTGACTTTCTGTTTGAAGAATGTTACATAGGTGTCTCTAACAGAGAGAATGAGTCACTGGTATTCAAGACTCTGCTGTGTGGGCTCTCCCTTATCTTACAACATAAATTGGCACTGGGCACCCAATAAAAGGGCTTAGGGGCATGTTCTCAGAATTTCTGAGAGTAGTCCTATATAAATTGCTTGTTAATTTCAACTCTTTCTCCTAGTAACCTAGGTCAATACCTAGTGTGGGCTTGCACACTCTCTCCCTCTGTATGTGTGTATGTATTTACTTATTTATCATTTTTTTTTCTGAACTTTTTTCTGTTTGCGAATAAGTTGTAGACGTGATACCATTTTCCCCTAAGTAATGCAGTGTGTATTTCCTAAAAACAAGGACAATCTCTCTTATAACTACAGTGCAATTATGAAAATTAAGAAGTCAATACTGATTCAATAATATGATGTAATCTACAGACCTCATTCAAATTTTGTTCAATTGTTCCAATAATACCCATTACAGTAAAAGAAAAATCCAGATCATACATTGCATTCAGTTGTCAAGTATCTTTAATCTCCTTCAATCTGGAAGAAATTTTCCACACTGTTTTTCATGACCTTGACATACTTGAAGAGTTACATGCCAGTTGTTTTGTAGAGTGTTCCTCAACTTGGGTTGTCTGATGTTTCCTCATGATTAACTTCAGGTTATGCATTCTAAGCAGGAATACCACAGAAGTGATGCGATCACAGTACATAATATTAGGAGTTGAATTGTTCCATTTCTATTGAAGTTACCTTTAATGAATTGTTAAGGTAGAAACTGCTAGATTTCTCTATTTTAAAATTACTATTTTTCCCTTTATAGTTAAGTATCTTGTAGGGAGATACTTTGAGGTTACTTAAATATCTTGTTTCTCATCAAAATTTACCCACTAGTTTTAGCATCCACTGATGATTTTTGCCTGAGTCAATTGTTACTATGATGATTGCCAAATGGTGATTTTTTATAATTTTATCATTCCTTGTATATTTTTTAGTTGGCATTCTACAGTAAGGAAAAATGTTCTCTTCTACATGATTTGTTTGGCAATTTATTTATACCATTATGATTCATAGATTCTTATTTTATTCAGTGGATTATAATCTGTTATTGACACTATTTTGATGCTAAAATTGTCCCTGATTTGGATAGTGGGAGTCCCTTCAAACTGTCCTTTTGACATGTCTCCAAAATTCTTTAAACTTCCTGACTTTATGATACAAGATATTCCAGGATTTTCTTGTATTTTCCTAGCTCGAGTGCTGAAATAAGCCACTTACCTAAGAAGCCCTGGTTTCTTTTTTTTTTTTTTTTTTAGCCCTGGTTTCTTTAGTGGAGAATAGTATTTAGAAAAGTTCAGGTTCTAGGTGTGCTAATTTGTACTGGTGTGTCATTGCTTGTAGGCTCTCTCAGAGGACGGGCTCAGGCTCGCTTGCTTGCTCTCTCTCTGTCTCACACACACGCACACACACACACACACACACACGCACACACACACACACACACACTTATAAAGCATTGTGCTCATATTGATATTTCCAATTCCAGTCCAGCATTGCAGGGTTCATTTTAGCATTCCCGCTTTCCATACTACAGCTCACTTCTCTGGCAGTGAGAAATCTGTGGAACCAGTCTTGACTATGGCACTTAGCCACACCTACATGTGCTTTCCTGACTCTGATTCACTTTGGTGCAATCTCCTGCCCTCCTAAAGCCAACCTGTACGTACACACTGATGACAGGCCCCACAGCACCTGAAGCACTGATGTCTGCGCTTTGTAGCCAATGCTCATTGAGGTGGGATGCTGCCCCTCCTTCTTTTGGGGCCCTGATCTTGGCCGTTTCAGCCTGTTACAGTAGAAATTTCAACTGGCAAAAGCACTCTTCACCTCCAATTTCCTCCATACAGTGACACAGCTGATCTGAAGGGGTTACTTTAAGGTCCTGATGGCTCACAGAGATTTTTATGGAAACGACTCTTTTTTAAAATAAAGGGTTTTACATGCCCTTTATCTTAGCTCCCTTTCCCTAGGATTCAAACATGAATCTGGTCTGTGCCCAGAATCACTCCTCTCTCCCAACCCTGCCTTTTGGTCCTCTCTTCCCTTAGGATGAACTCGTTCTTAATCTTTCACATACATGGAACCTTAGCAGCCAGGTCCTCCAAACATGTCTGAGTACCAGAATGTGTCAGCTTAAATTCTCAAAGCACCTCATCACATTTGTTATTCTCTTAAATTATTTGCATCAATAATTCAGAAACTCTCTTGAAGACAGAAGACTATACCACAGAAGCAGCACAGAAATGAAAGGACTGCAATCCTATCCCAAGGATCTCATCCAAGGAAAAGAACTCCTTCATGATTCTCCTGGCTGGTGGAGACAGAGGGGAACCTGGAGGGCTTAAAGTGTGAAGACTGCCCTGAGCCACATTTAATCACAATGACACTATTGTCCGGCATGCCTCTTGGAACACCATCATCAGGAAGTGGATGTTAAGTTGTTTTTCCAAAGGCGCTAATGGACACCTAATCTATCATTCCTTCATTGCTCTTGTTTCCAGCTGCAGGCCTCTGAAGGAGAACTGGCCAGGTTAGCAGAGTCTGTGGCTATGAGACTGAAGAGTATTAACTAATTTGTGCATAGAGTAAGCCCAAGTGTAATGACCTCAATGTCATTAATATTCCCTATTGAGTGAACTGGTCACAGACCGGTTACATTTGAACATTTCATTGCTAAATGGGTATTTAATAACATGCAGTTACTTTGAGTTGAGATAAAATCTCCTGATTACATGAAAAATGTACATGCAAGGTAGATAATTCTGAATTAAAACCAAAATATATTAAATCTTCAGTATTATAGATATTAACAATAGGCTCTTTACCATGAATAATGAAATTATTTCCTTTACTAGAATGTAAGCTTCATGAGGGCAGGGAGCTTTGTTTTGCTCATCGCCCTATTCTGAGTATGAGTATGCATGACTTATAGTTGGAGCTCAGTAAATATTTGTTGAACAAATAAAAGTGTTTGGTGGCATAATAGAAGAAAGTTTTAAATTATTAAACTAAACCTGACTGGGGGAAATGGGAATTACATGCCCCCTTTAAAGACATTAGAAATCATTTAAAGACAGCAACAACAACAACAACAAAACACCATGCTGATGAGACATGTCTGTGGGATGAATTCCCTTTATAAGCAGTTTAAGAGCTTTAGTTTAGATTTTACATTGTTTCTGTGATTTAACATTTGCTCTTGAAAGGTTTGTATATGTGTGTGCATCTGTGTTCCAACAGTTATTGGCTGGACAATTTTAAGAATAAAGAGGCATATTTGCTACTCACAGTGGTGAACAGACTTAAATAGGGATCACACTTAGAGGGCCCATGTGCCCACCTGGACTATTCTGTGAGAGCTATCTGAAGCATTTGGGTTTTTTGGACTGAATAACTCAGACTCAGAGAATGAGCTACTGGGAGCAGCAAGAGAAAGCTCCTGGGATGAGACCAACTCCTGGGTACTGGCTAGAGCTTCCCAAAGTAGGCGGACAGCCACACAGCAGAGGTTAGGAAACGGCAAGGTTCTCAGACCTGAGGGTATGGTAGAAAGATTATAGGACTTCCCTGGTGGCTCAGTGGTTAAGAATCTGCCTACCAATGCCAGGGACACAGGTTCGATCCCTAGTCCGGGAAGATCCCACATGCCGCGGAACAACTAAGCCCGTGCGCCACAACTACTGAGCCTGTGTGCCACAACAACTGAAGCCTGCGTGCCTAGAGCCTGTGCTCTGCAACAAGAGAAGCCACCGCAATGAGAAGCTCTTGCACCGCAACGAAGAGTAGACCCCGCTCGCTGCAAATAGAGAAAGCCCACACACAGCAATGAAGACTCAACACAGCCAAAAAAAAGAAAGATTAGAGAAAGATTAGACTGGGTTATCTACATGTCAATCATCTAGGATAGATGTAATGTCTCGTTAGCTTTCCTGGGACTATCAGAAAGGTCATTTAGCAGCACTACTATTGATACCCTAAAACTAGGATGCACAAAAAATATGTAACAATCAATTAATATCACTAATCCCATTTCATTCTCTAACCCCTGACTTTCTCTATGGTGCTGGTGGGGTCAGGGCACTTAATTACGCTGGCCTCCCTTCTACAGTTTTTTGTGGGTTCACTAGGCTGAAACCATTGTGACATGAGAGATTTGAGAGAGAAATATGGACTTCACTCTGGAAGCAGCAAGTCTATGTGGCGATGAGCCTAAGTTTCTAATTAATGAGATTAAATGGAAGTCTTGATGGGACTTCCATGAAGGCAGCTTAAATAGAGCTCCTAACTATCACAGATTTCAAGTTCAGTAAAAAATTTTTTTTCTTCCTACACTGCTGTTTCTTTAAGTTACTCCAACCAATCACTAAGTCTAATAGACCTATACTACCTAGTGTAGTGGAGGTGTGGAGAATAAAGGGATGAAACTGTAAAGAGAAGTGCGCCCTGCCTCACTTTTACTCATATGCTGCGCCCATCACAGGGAACAACGTCCTACAAAGAGAACTGTGTCCAGGAGTTGGGGCAGTGAGCTGCATTGAGTGGTGACCCATGATGGAGCAAATCGCTGGTGAAGAGCCTAGGACTCCGTGGGGACCTGGGAAGAGCACGTTACTTCCAACTAGGAGGAGGACAACTCAGAGGGACATTAACCAGTACCCCTCTCCTTCTTTCTCCACTTACGCTAGAGTAAGGAGAGGGACGGGATAATTCTAACAATAATTGCGATAACCGCTGTTCTTTTGGTGGGCGTTTAAATCATATAGGCAATATGACTAGTTATTACTTTGGTAAGATGTCATTAGGGGGTGGAAGATGATTATTTGTTCTTCAACAGCCTTCCCTCAGCCTAAAAGAGCTTTGCACATCATTATTGTTAACAGAGCATATGAGGCTTTAGCTAAAATAATCATATTTTACAAACTGAAAAATCTCTGATCTTCGTGATCTGAGGAGTAAAGAACTTCTGAGATAAAATGTGTAAAATCTGGACTATCTGAGATAATTTGACATATGGTTGCCACAACTAGAGCATGTAGGCAAACTCATGGACCTGTAATTACTTTCATACTCTTGAAATAGTAATTACTTATGGCCTCTCCTAGCTTAGAGGCTCATTAATGAAGGATTAGGTTAATTTTTCTCTCTCTTAAAGGTTAAAAAGTAAGGTTTAAATCAGGGAAGGGTTAGACTGACTATCTTTTTTCAGTTCTGAGTGGTCTTTATAGGCAATTTGAGAATCTATAATGGGATCCATACAGGCACAAGGGAAAGTTCCTGCTACTTTTTTCCTTTCACTTTTTAATCATTAAAAATGATTCAGGAGATTATTTGCTAAGTGAAGATCAACCTTGCTGAAATTCGTTCCCAACTTTTCCTAGAGCTAGATAAATGCCCAACTGCTGAACACAGTAATTTCTAATTGACTCTCCTATTATTAAAGATCAAGTTGCAAAATATTCTGAGAGGTGAACTAAGCTGTATCCATACTCTCCTATGATGGAGGCCAGCAAAGGTGAACTAGGACCCTCTGCTTTAAGAGTGAAGGCCATATTCCACTCTCCAATGTTTCTATTGTTTCAGCCTAGTGAACTTTTACCCACAAAAGTCTTTCTTTGAACACTCTGATCAAAAACAAGGTCTTTAAAATTTTTTTTAGATTGTTTACTTACAGTTAAACCTTTAGACAGGAGGCCAACTCCCAGTGGTCAGTTTCAAATAGGTTAACTTTGGACTGAAGAGATTTTTTTTTTTTTGAATTAATTAATTAATTAATTTTTGGCTGCGTTGGGTCTTCGTTGCTGTGTGCGAGCTTTCTCTAGTTGCGGTGAGCCGGGGCTACTCTTCGTTGCTGTGCGCGGGCTTCTCATTGCAGTGGCTTCTCTTGTTGCGGAGCATGGGCTCTAGGCGCACGGACTTCAGTAGTTGTGGCTCGGAGGCTCTAGAGCCCAGGCTCAGTAGTTGTGGCGCATGGGCTTAGTTGCTCCGTGGCATGTGGGATCTTCCCGGACCAGGGCTCGAACCCGTGTCCCTTGCATTGGCAGGCGGATTCTTAACCACTGCGCCACCAGGGAAGCCCTGAAGAGATTTTTTTTTAGAAAACTCTGTGACTTTCAAATGATGCCAGTATACATGACTTTACCTGCTCTCCTGAAGTATTTCTTCTCTCCCAAGGTACACCTCAGGGCAGTACTGTGGGTTTAAGAGAAAAACGTGAATGGGTAACCTTTGTCCAGTACTGAAATGAGGAGTGCAATTGATTAAGTGGTGACCCACAGATTTCGGTTGGAATGCTTAGGACTGCAGGTGGGAGGAGGGGAGAGGAGGGAAGGGAAAGTCAGCGCAGCCATGTTCCTTTATACATATAGAGCCTTCTCCTTGTGATTCTCACATGTATGTTTATATGCTGTTGCTTCAGTATAGAGTCAAGGGTAAGGTTATAAAGGAAAAACAGTTACTGTCTTAAAAGACTCATTCTTGTGCTTTAGAAATATTCCTTTCCTGGGCTTCCTTGAGAAAACTAATAAAGTTCAGATGCACATTTTGTCCAAGTAGTTCTTTAGCATTTGAGGAACCATTAGATAAGAAAAAAGATTTTGGTGGGGGGAATTCCCTGGTGGTCCAGTGGTTAGGACTCGGCGCTTTCACTGCCATGGCCAGGGTTCAATCCCTGGTGGGGGAACTAAGATCCTGCAAGCCACATGGCGTGGCCAAAAAAATAAAAAAGAGAGATTTTTTTGGTACAAAATGCGTGGTAGAACAAAGAGAGGAACCTTTGGAAAATTATGTTTGAAAATGATCATTTTGACTTCAAACTGCTGGTAAAATTGGTAGATTAATTGATTGATTTTTGTAATGTCACACTTATAGGAAGGCAATGTTTCTAGAACTCCCAAGTATTTGGAACACAGTCCAGGGATTAGATATAAATGAGTAAATAGCCATCAAAAAGCACATGCACTTTGCTCCTTAGGAGTTTTAAGTGCCCTCGTACTTCAATTCAATAGTGTATAAAATATAGGGATCAAGTATACAGACCAGAGATACTGATAGCAGACAGCAGAGTCTGTTCAGATGATCTAGGAGACAGTGCAATCAGCTGGAGCTATTTAGCTCAGACAATAACTTTGGTGGTTATTAACAATAATGGTAAAGTTCCTACCATTTACTGAGTGCTTATTAGGGTCTACTGGGCACTATTCTACATAGTAGGTACAAATGTTATTACCAATTTATAGTTGAGAAAACTGAGACACAGATTAAGTAACTTGACACGTTGTAATTGACAGAAGCAAGTTCAAACCCACATCTGTCAGACTTTAAAACCTAAGTCTTACCTGTTTTGTTTTATGGCTACTGTATATTCTAATTCTAATTTTTTCTTAATATATTTTCAAAAAAAGACAAATCTATATTCCACATTGTCTGATAAAGAGCATAAAGAACTATGTAATATGTTTTAGGACATTATAAATCTAATATGTATAAACTTGTTGGTATTTTAAAAGTAAGCTTCATATATCTAGAAATTTCAGTTATATGGAAGAGAAAGGACAATGCCTTCACTTGTTCATGTGTCGGTTCAAGGAAGGTTTGATTGCATATCTTTTATGTTTGTCTTAACCATTCCTTAAAGGACCCACTTTATGCAAGATTCCTTCACCTCTGGGGTGATTAACTCATCGAGGTTTGCATGAGACTTTTCCTAGTTTAGCACCCTTAAGTCCTGCACCCCAGGAAACGCTTCCCTCAGTCCTGGGAAAATCAGGATAGTTGGTCACTTTACCTTCACAATACATGTGGGTGCTTTAAGGTTGCTTTTGGATGATGGTGATGATTATAAATAGGATCTGATAGGTTTGAGTCCTCTCTTGGGGAGAAAGACATAAGTTGTTGAGTTTCTTTTTCTCTGGAGCACCTCAAGTGATGGGGAAACTTTTTCCTGAAACCTCATTTCATTTTTAGTTTTTTGTCACTTTTATACATTTCTTTTGCATCCTGAACTAAAAATCTATCTCAATGAAGCTTCCACTCACATCCCCATGTGATTACACATTAAATATTTAAAGAAATCAATCATGCCCCCCAATCTTTCACCTTCAAACAACACGTCTCCTAACAATTCAACATTTCTCATATTCTTTTACCATAATGATTACTCTCTTCTGAATATAGTTCAGTTTTTTTTGTTTGTTTGTTTCATTTTGGGTTTTTTTTTTTGTTTTTTTTGACTGCGCCAAGTAGCAAGCAGGATCTTAGTTCCCTGACCAGGGATTGAACCCGTGCCCCCTGCACTGGAAGGGTGGAGTCTCAACCACTGGACCACCAGGGAAGTCCCTGAATACAGTTCAGTTTGACCCTAAACCCTCTTATATTGTCGTTTCTAGAAAGCTAATCAGCAGAGTATGTCACCTCCTTTGTCTAGAATCTATGCTTCCTTAATTCAGCTTAATATCTTAGTATTTTTCTTGGCAGTCATTAACTTAGGTTGAGTTCCTATCTACTAAAACTTCCAAGCATTTTTCTTATGTGCTTTTGCTATGCTATATTTCTTATCCACGCAGTTAATTTTTTCTAGCTCAAAGTAAAGCACCTTACATTTTACTCTGTTAAATTTTCAATCCCCTCCCCCCTTTTCTAAAATCACCCATTCCCAGCTTTGATTTACAGGTTTGATGAGCATACTTTCATGTCAATAATAGAACTGTTAAAAGGACAAGGCCTTCACTGGGGATCCTTCCTTATTTTATATTAATCCACCAATTAGTCTTCAGTTACAATAATTCAACCATGTGAAATTAATCTATTTTGTTAATAACAATACATATTTACTAACTTCACCCCATACAAAACCAATGTGGCAGGAGAGTGAAGTCAGCAACAATAGAAAACGCTCTGTGACGATGAAGTATTTGCTGCTTCTGACAAAACTGTGGAATTGCTTTCTAGACTGCATGTTTTTCGACCAAAGAAGGCATTTCTCATTGTAATTCTCCGCTTTATTTACTGGGCTTGGCACTGAGTAAGTTTTGTTATTAAGGAAGACCAAATCTTCTCTTTTTTTTTTAAAACACATTTGTTTATTTATTTATTTATTTATTTTTGGCTGCGTTGGGTCTTTGTTGCTGCGCGCGGGCTTTCTCTAGTTGTGGTGAGCAGGGGCTACTGTTCGTTGCGGTACACAGGCTTCTCATTGAGGTGGCTTCTTTTGTTGTGGAGCATGGGCTCCAGGCGCACGGGCTTCAGTAGTTGTGGCATGCGAGCTCAGTAGTTGTGGCTCGTGGGCTCTAGAGCGCAGGCTCAGTAGTTGTGGCACACGGGCTTAGTTGCTCCGTGGCATGTGGAGTCTTCCCGGACCAGGGCTCGAACCCATGTCCCCTGCATTGGCAGGCGGATTCTTAACCACTGCACCACCAGGGAAGTCCAGGAAGACCAAATCTTCTCTTAAAGAACAAAGATTTGCCCTTGTTAAGGGTGTTCCAAAAATATATCACAGATTTCTCAGGTAAGTCCAAAAGAGGAGTTCCAAATAGGCTTAGGAAAACATATACAGTCTTCCAAATGTATTCCTCTAAAGGAGAGGACACTTTTTGGAAGGGTAAGTTTTGCTGTGTTTGTTAAGCCATCAAAGACAGTTTAACCTAGTAATCAAATACATTAGCTTTGGCCTGGTTCAATGCCCAGTTCTACCACTTTCCAGCTGTTTGACTTTGGGCAAATATATCAGCACTTAGCATAGTGCCTGGCATCTAGTGAGAGCTATAAAAATAAAAGTAACTACTATTTATTAAGCATCACTTTATGTTAGGTACTGCATGAAGTGCTTATTAACATGCTGTCTCATTTTTTTCCAAACAATTCTGTGTTGAGGACACTTTTGTTATCCCCAAATCACAAGTGAGAAAAATTGAAACAGAAAGATTACACAATTTGCTTAATTTAAAAATGGAAGAAAGGATATATACCAAGTCTCTCTGACTCCAGACCAGGATCTCAAACACAATTTTATCCTGCCAGTCCCTGAATATAGATAAAATGTTCACTAGGTCTTATAACTTTAGGAGTATGAGTAGGAAGGATACTGACCACCAACCAGTCAGGGAGCTTCCAGGGACCCCAAAAGGTCCTCCACGGCATAGTTTTACTTTGATGACTCACCAGGGTGCAGTTCTGGTCCTCAGTCCTATAGGCTTAGAAATTCAATCAATTAACACATAGATTGTGGATTCATCTCCCAGAGCAGACTCAAGCTTCCAGAAACTGGTATTCAAGATCAGAGCACCAGTTTATTCATAATGAAAATTATGAATAGAAATAGAAATATAATAGCCAAGGGCTAAAACATTCATGTCCTGTGACCAGCACCTGAGAATCAGATTGTAAGAGTAGGCTGCTTGCAGAGCATGGAATCAGAAACAAGGGTGTCTGTTTTATGTATGAATGTTTGATAGAACCAAACTCATCCAACTCCAAAGCAGCAATTTACTTGCCTGTAGAATTGAACAGATAACCCAAACACCTAGGATGTACCTGCACAGAGTAGGTGTTTAATAAGTATGTGCCAAATAAATGAATGAATGAAGTATTAGCTATATGTTGGGAAGCACTCCAATCACTTTTTTTTTTTTTTTAAGAGTTAGATTTTTTTTTTTTTTATTTACTTATTTATTTATTTATTTTTGTCTGTGTTGGGTCTTCGTTTCTGTGCGAGGGCTTTCTCTAGTTGTGGCAAGCGGGGGCCACTCTTCATCGCGGTGCGTGGGCCTCTCACTATTGCGGCCTCTCTTGTTGCGGAGCACAGGCTCCAGACGCGCAGGCTCAGTAGTTGTGGCTCACGGGCCCAGTTGCTCCGCGGCATGTGGGATCCTCCCAGACCAGGGCTCGAACCCGTATCCCCTGCATTAGCAGGCAGATTCTCAACCACTGCGCCACCAGGGAAGCCCTCCAATCACTTTTATATACAGCATTTCACTTAATTCTCACCCCCAATCTTTGAGCTAATTCCTCTTATTACTTTCTTTTAAAAATGAAGAAATTGGTCACAGAGAGATTAGGTAATATATCCTTCATCACATAGCAAATGAACTAGGATTTGAGTCCAGGTGGTGTCATTCCAAAGCCAACAATTACTACTATATATATAAATACTATATATAAAACAGGTAAACAATAAGGACCTGCTGTATAGCACCGGGAACTATACTCAATATCTTGTAATAACATATAATGGAAAAGACTCTGAAAAAGGATATATATTATATATATACATATATATTATATATGTATAACTGAATCACTTTGCTGTACACTTGAAACTAACACACTATAAATTAACTATACCTCAATAAAAAAAGAAATGATAAAAAATTTTTAAAAAAAAAGAAAAAAAAAAAAAGAATTGAACAGGCCAGTGTAACCTCTCACCTAAAAACACTTGGATAAACACCGCCAGCATTTGCTTCTTTTTTTTTTATTTTTTTTATTTTATTTATTTAGTTTTGGCTGCATTGTGTCCTTGCTGTGCATGGGCTTTCTCCAGTTGCAGCGAACGTGGGCTACTCTTCATTGTGGTGCACGGGCTTCTCATTGCAGTGGCCTCTCCTTCCTGCAGAGCACGGGCTCCATGCACACAGGCTTCAGTAGTTGTGGCACGGGAGCTCAGCAGTTGTGGCGCATGGGCTTAGTTGCTCCGTGTCATGTGGGATCTTTCTGGACCAGGGCTCGAACCCGTGTCCCCTGCATTGGCAGGCGGATTCTTAACAACTGTGCCACCAGGGAAGCCCCAGCATTTGCTTCTTAGACCCTCTTTTCTTCCTGTTTTTAGGGATGACCAATTCTTTCCTGAATTTAGGTTAATTTTTTTTTCAGGTTACAGCATAGTTCTTCTTTTACTAAGATTTTGATTGATTGATTGGATTGATTGATTGCCGCGCGGCTCCCTGACCAGGGATTGAAGCTGAGCCCTTGGCGGCAAAAGCGCCGGAGTCCTAACCACTGGGCCACCAGGGAATCCCCAGATTTTGAACAACTATACTTTGATCCATTATGCATTGATTTGAAGGTTTAAATCTAAAAGGGCAAATTTAGTTCCTGGTTCTTAGGGGAAAGTCCTCTCACTGAGGCCCAAAAGTACTGACAGCGACAATAAGAGACAAGACCCCTCTGGCGGAAGCTGCCTTCTCCTTCCTGAAGGTTTTGTTGGTTGGCTCTCTAGCTTCAGAAACAGAGACTGTTGCTATCCATTTTTGCGCATCTACTGAAAACTAAAATGTAACAAAAACACTGTTCTGCAGCTACTGTAGAGATAGACTGCTTGGAGGAAGATTTACGTGGCTCTGCAGACTCCTTCGGCTGTGCCAGCTCTGGGGGAGTCGGGTGCACACGGTGTTAAGTGACTTTTTTCCTTGGCTCTTTGCTGTAGGTCCAGGCAGCTACAGCAGCAGCAGCCATTCCTACTCTCATGTAGAACTTCCAGAATGCCTGGGAGTCTCCTGCTGATAACAACATGGAATTTGTGAATTCCTTGCAACTAGTGAAGAGAAGGCTGGAAACCCTACTGGCTAGAGCAGTCAAGACTTAAAGGAGGGAGCGACTTCCCTGGCGGTCCAGTGGTTAAGACTTTGCCTTCCAATGCAGGGGGTGCGGGTTCAATCCCTGGTCTCGGAGCTAAGATCCCACATGCCTCCTGGCCAAAAAAGCAAAACATAAAACAGAAGCAATATTGTAACAAATTCAATAAAGACTTTAAAAATGGTCCACATCAAAAAAAACCCACAAAATCTTTAAAAAAAACAAAAGAAAGACTTAAAGGAGGGAAGCTGCTCCCAGAACATTTGGGCCCAGGGTAACTGCAGAGTTTAAAGTCAAGTAATGGATGCCTCACTGCCTACATGTGCTATGCAGCAGCTCTGAACAGCAGGTGATGACAGGGAAAGAATGGTGTGGACAAACTCCTCTCTCTTCTCCTTCTGCAGGTGAGGGTTTTACACATCTTCAGGGTACAAGGAAAAGGAAGAGGGTCCTGCCAGAGCAATATTTTACCAGCACCACTGGGCTGCCACATTGGAAAGGTCAAGAACTGAAGCCCTTTCGAGGCCTACCATTCCCAGCTCCGTTCTGCCAGATGGAAAGAATTTCAGGTAGACCCAGAGCTCCTGGTGCATAAACACAGGACACTGGGTAGACTCGATAACAGCCACAGCCTCTCCCTGGAGAGATCTCTAGATGGTGCTGGGAGAGGGGTAGGGTGAATCAGGGAAGTCAAGCCACTGGTACTGATTCTCTTCACTGAAGGCCAACCAGGGGACCAGACTGTCAGGTCCACCCCCTCGAAGTATGATTTACCATATCCCACCTTTCCCCAACAATCATACATTAAAATGACGCTCCCACCAGTGACTGGGGGTTAACTGAGTAGAAGACTTGGCCCCTTTATGACTCCAGATTCTTGCATGGAGTTTGTTTTCTGAACATTCCTCTCTGTACGCTCCCCTCCCTACCCACTGAGGTATATTCCCCATCTTTCTCCTGTATCTTTGGCTTGGCTCAAGCCTCTGATCCCTCCACTGTGGAGACTAAAAGCAGGGAGATGGCCAAAATAGGCAGTCAGGCAAGAGCACAGGCATTCCTATTGCATCTGCTCAGTCTCTCAGCAATCCTCGTGTCAGGGAACCGCTCAAGTTTCTAGGCTGGGGACAGAGAGAGAGGCTCCCCTTCTTCACTCCTGGTGTGAGACATGGAGCAAGGTCTCTCAGGGGCTGTCTCCTGAGTGCGGAAAGTCATAGATACTGGTGTTGAATGTGGGTGTTCTCCAGCGGCTCCCTTCTGGATGTAATTCCTCAGAGCTGTTCCCTGGGTCTGTTTGAGGCAGGGTCGAATGACTGTGCTCCCAACATGACTCCTTGCTCTTTCTCTCATTGTCATTGGCTCTCACGGGAGTTGTTGCTCATGGTTGCACAGGTAACACCTATTATTGTTGTTGTTGTTATTTTTAACACTCAAGAGAACCGACACGCAGGGTTGAAAGATTTCCACAAAGCCAGGCAGTAACGACAGGCGACCACTTTGGCAAGGCTTGCTTGACTGATTGACTTATCAAAAACATTTGTTGAGTATTGGCATGTGCAATGTGGATGTGCAACTTGATGATGTGGAGGGAAACAAAGATGGGTGAGAAAACAAGATTCTCTCCTCCAGGAGGTTGCATTATAATGGAGGCTTAGCTGCACATATAAATCACTGAAATATAAGGTGAGGACAGAAAGGCAGGTCACAGTTACCCTCTCCACACCTGGAAAAGTTGAAGGAGAGCATTTTCAACTGTCAGGCCACCAAGCAGATGCCTGTTCATCTCCTGGGGTAGTCTGATTCTGTTTTTGCCTAAGAAGCCAACACTAAGGTTAATAAAGTCAATTGTAACATGTTAAGCACCATAAAGTAAATACTTCGTAATGCCCTATGTGCATATAACAGGAGCTCAGTGTGTTATCACTTTCTTTTAAATGGATCTCTTTTAAATTAATGAAATAGGTTGACCGCCATTCACTTCCTTTTTATGAACGGGAAAGAGAATTAGAAAAATAGAAGTGAGAAGTAGAAGCTACTTCCCTTCCCTGTTCCTCAGGGCAACTAACAAGAGAACAAAAAGGGTTCAGTACCAGGAATAAAGTTGACTCATACTCTTAGGCTTTCTCTCCTTTTAGAACACATTGATTGAAGACTTGGAATGGGATAACATTCATTCTCATAGGGAAACAGATGAAGTCGCCAAGGAAGAGAGGGTAAGGAGGGAACAGGGAAAATGAGGTGAAGGAACAGGACGCAGCGGCTGCTGCACTGCTTTTGACAGTCTCTTCATCTCAGAAGAAAAGGCTGCCCCAGGGAAAATTATATTCCAGGCAGAGTGATGAGGATGAGTAGAAATCATATATATTCTGGCCCAACATCCTAGGGGAAGAAAGTAAGTCTTGGGACAACATGAATAAATATATCTTTGTGGCCTGGTACCAGCCCAAGGTCCTCAGGTCTAGAAAACTGAAAAACAAAATCAACAAGAGTATAGGCCCTAACATACAGAATTAGTAGTAAAGAGAGGAGGTGGACATTTCCCAAAGCAGGAATCACAATGAGTGCCATTGAGTAACCTTAGGTCAAGAGATGAGAGCCAAACATCCAGGAGATGGCCCAAGGTACATGGAAGACTTATATAGGACAAGGACATCATACCTCTTCCACAAGTGCACCTCAAAATAGTAACATGAAGGAAAACAGGGCATGGGGAGCTCTGACACTGGGATCTGGCTTTCTAGATAAAGGGGTAAAAGTGATGTCTTATCCTCCAGTAAATTCATTTTTTCTGTATCATCTGTCAGTTGTCTTTACACTATTTAAATATTGATGTTTATTTTTATATAAACTATAAACTACTTGAGGGCAGTGACCATATATTTGTACCTTTGATGGTAACTAGCTCAGTGCCTGTTCTTATTAGGTCACTAAGAAACGTTGTTTGATTTAATGCTATAGGAGAATTGGACTTCAAGGGTCAACAGCTGCAAGGGCCAACAATCCATAGGTCTGGCCAAGAATTTCCATGAGGCAAGGCAACATTTGGCAATTACAAGGGCATTCCAGTGAAGTGAAGAGGAGTGTCAGATTTTGCAATAGTTCTGCAAATAAGATAGATTTTCTGGAGTGGCTGGTTTCTCGGAAAATTATGTGCTGAATGGCAAAAAGTAATCTAGGTTCTCACCTTTAGAGAGATCATATATAATCTGCACCAGATTCAAATAGGAAAGGGTGACATTAATAAGTTTTCTTAGATCTACATAGCATTATGCTAGGTACAGCACATGTAGAACATTTTATTTTATTTTATTTATTTATTTTTGGCTGCGTTGGGTCTTTGTTGCTGCTCACGGGCTTTTCTCTAGTTGCGGCGAGCGGGGGCTACTCTGTTGCGGTGGCTTTCTTGTTGCGGAGCACGGGCTGTAGGTGCACGGGCTTCGGTAGTTGTGGCTCACGGGCTCTAGAGCGCAGGCTCCGTAGTTGTGGCGCACGGGCTTAGCTGCTCCGCGGCATGTGGGATCTTCCCAGACCAGGGCTCGAACCAGGGTGCCCTGCATTGGCAGGCGGATTCTCAACAACTGTGCCACCAGGGAAGCCCTGTAGAACATTTTAAAAAGTAAGATGCTATTACTACCCTCAAGCTTAAAATCTTAATGTAGAGTCAATGTAAATATAAACTAATCAGAGAACAATATGAGCGTTACACTGAGTTATAAATTAAACATTACAGCACTGCTGTTGGAGGTGTCCTAAGATGGTGGCCTTGATATGGGTCTTCAAGACCCCCCAGTTTTTGTGGATCTTTGCCCCTTTGAGGCTTTAAAAGTTATCCTGTGGACATTTGAAATATAATAAAGTTTATTGCTTTAGACCCCACCCCACTCCACCTCACTCCCGCCTATTTGTATTTCAAGATAGCATTTCATGTACCTGGTGTAACAATGCGCTTAGCTCTTAACTTTGTAACACTCTAGCCTTTGAGCTTGAATCTATAACCCTAACTTGTAGTTTCAAGGACTCAAATTGAATTCACTCAATTCAAGGACTCAAATTGAATTCACTCAATTCAAGGACTCAAATTCTTCCTGCTAGAAGAACATGAGGAGACCAGGTCACTAGTTCAATGATTCAGTGTCAAAGGTAATCGAGCTTTCAGGGGATTCGTGTCTTATACTTCTATTCCCCAGAACTAGATTTCTTGCTGGTAACTTCTCCTCCCATGAATAGAGTTACAGCCCCCAAAACTATATTCTTGTCACTGGGGGCTCTGTTTTCTATGGTTTTTTGGATGCCAACTTTATGCACATCTGAATCGGTTCACATTGTCTAATGCTCGCTTAGATTAACACCCTGAATCTTGGATCCATTTTGGACTTTTACCGTAAGTAAAACCTTTCTGCATGGTCCTTAGGGGCTAGTTTTGGCACCAGAGTCACAGAGAAGGCAGTACACTTGTAGCCCAAGGGTCTCTTATTTCAAGTGTTTCTGGCTACAAGGCAAGAAGAGCAAGTAAGGGGCTGCAGTTCTGTGACAGGCTCACAGTCATCAACTTGTTTGTGATCCAAACAGTAGCACAGATGATTTCTGCTTTAAGGCATGAGACAAGGAAAAGAGGTATTTTAGGAAAAAAACTTAATACAGCATTAAGTGGATTAGATAGCAAGATGATCAAGATACTACATGCCTCAGCATTTACATCAGATCAAACGAGATAATGCAAGCAAAGTACCCAGCACAGTTCCTGGCCCTCAACAAACATTAGTTCTTTGTTCTCTGCATATAAATTTTACAGTTAAAGTGCTTTTGCATACATTAAATCCCCTCCTAAAACCTTCGGAATTAGGTATTTCCCCAAAGAATAGTGACTTGACCCCTGGAGCAGCTCACCTGAAAAACCACAGGGCTGAGAGTCAGACTCAGGTCTTCAGACACTAAAGCCAGTTCTCTTTCCTCTTATCCCCAGACCCTTCTTAATGCATTGCCCTAGATTTAAGATTGTGAAGACTTGGACCGGAGTGCTAACAATGGGATGGAGATCAGAGAATGATGTGAGCTCCTGGGTAGCTGAGCTTTTTGGGGACTTATTATTATATATCCTTATTTGTAAAAAAAAACAATACCTTATCTCTTCCAAGATACATCTATTTTCACATTTTAACATCTCTGAAATTGAGACAATTGGTCTTTTTCAGTTGTTTTCACTGCTCAGCAGTTTCAATATAGTTGCTATTGTCTGCTCATCCACAAACTTGGTCGTTATTCCTGATGGTGTGACTGGATAACTGAAACCCATGGACGTTTTAGTCAAAAAACCATTTAAGCACCATTAACACAAGAAATACAAATCCTAGTTGTTGCCTGAAAACCTTCCCTTGACACCTTCCAGTAAGATCAAGAAAGCACCAGCATCAGAACATGTAGAATGGATGTCAGAAGCTTGGAAGAAAGTCTCAGAAAAAAAATGGTGGAGCCCTGCTTAAGGAATGCTGCATCGCCAGTGCTCTTGATGGCACAGAGGGTGATACTGTATTGAAAATACAGACATCAGTGGCTCAGAGTTGAAAAGTGATTCAGAAGACAGACTCTGGGGCTCCCCTGGTGGCGCAGTGGTTAAGAATCCGCCTGCCAATGCAGGGGACACAGGTTCGAGCCCTGGTCCGGGAAGATCCCACATGCCACGGAGCAACTAAGCCCATGCGCCACAACTGCTGAGCCTGCTCTCTAAAGCCCGTGAGCCACAACTACTGAGCCCACGTGCTGCAACTACTGAAGCCCGCGTGCCTGGAGCCCATGCTCTGCAACAAGAGAAGCCACCACAATGAGAAACCCACGCAGCACAACAAAGCATAGCCCCTGCTTGCCACAACACTTAGAGTCAACGAGAAGGTATTTGGGTAAGAATGTATTTGAAGTTGGCAACCTCTTTCTCAAAGTAATTAGATCACATGAAATCTTTTGTATGGGAGCTTAATGATTCTCTAAATTTACGAAAATATTAGGAAACACAGTACTCAACTCTAAAGCCAGTTTGGATTCTAAGTTTTACTTAAAAATGAACACAGACTGCAATCTTCCTAAAAATGATTGCTTAGGGAGTTGGAAATAATTTGCCATGATGATAAGAATTCAGATTGTGATATGAAAAGGCAAACCGTAGTCAGGTATGGGGAATTGAGCAATAAGTAGCAGTCCTTTTGGCTCTAATTCAACACCTGTTCTTAATATCACCTGCATGATCAGGAAGGCACAGAGAGTTCAACATCGATTTTCACAAAGGAATCTCAAAGTAATTATAAGATGTAATTCATCATTCATTCAACAAATGTTTATTAAAGCACCAAATATGTGCAAAGCACAATGCTTCGTGGAGGGTCAGGTGCAAAAGACAGATACGATTCCTACCCTAATGGAACTTAAAATCTAATAGGGAAGATAGACACTGAACAACTATTATCATAAGCATGACACAGGTTGCAAAAAGGGAAGTACCAGATGCTATGGAGTGATAAACTGGGGGACTTCTTGGTTTTGAGAAGTAAGAAAGTAGGATTAGGAAAACTCTCCTCAAGAAATTGAGGTTTCAACTTAAACCCAAAGGGTAAAGAGGATTTGGCATTGGACAAGTGAGGGAAGGAGAATTCCAGATGGAGGGAATACCCTGTCTACACAACCCCACTATGAAGTCACTCAGGATTACATGCTTTATCGTACAGCTGGAGAAGTGGTAGAAGAACAAAGTGATTTAAACAACGTTCAGAGAACATTGTTTAACAAACAATTAGGACCATAGGCCATATTCCTTACCTTTCAGGGCAGAGCACACAATTGTCTCTTTCCTGACTCAAAACAGTAGCTGAGCCAGTCACTCTTTGTTTTTGTTTTTTTAAAATTAATTAATTAATTAATTATTTTTTTGGCTGCATTGGGTCTTTGTTGCTGCACACGGGCTTTTCTCTACTTGCGGTGAGCGGGGGCTACTCTTTGTTGCAGTGAGTGGGGGCTACTCTTCGTTGCAGTGCACAGGCTTCTCATTGTGGTGGCTTCTCTTGTTGCGGAGCATGGGCTCTAGGCGCACAGGCTTCAGTAGTTGTGGCACATGGGCTCAGTAGTTGTGGCTTGCAGGCTCTAGAGCACAGGCTCAGTAGTTGTGGCGCACGGGCTTAGTTGCTCCGCGGCATGTGGGATCTTCCCAGACCAGGGCTCGAACCTGTGTGCCCTGCATTGGCAGGCGGATTCTTAACCACTGCGCCACCAGGGAAGCCCGAGCCAGTCACTCTTATAACCCACCAAGCACATCAACCAGCCATGAACTAGACTGATTTAATAGATATAAATTTATAGCCTGTTTCACAGTGTGCAGGATGAGAACTAAAGAGCCCTAAATGGCTTTCATGCAGGAAGAGGGTAGAGTGTAGTGGCCGAGAGGGAAGCTTCATTGGTGAGAGCCAAGTGCTAAAAGCAGCTGCTTGTGACATTTCCGTCAGCAGTCCTCCCTCCTTCATTGTGTATGAGATACACATCAGATGTTCTGGTTTATGATTTCAGCTTCAGAGGACATACCCTTTGAGATCTAAGCTCATGTATCTCTCCCTGGCATGGTTCCTGTTCATTAACTGAACACTAAGCCCATCTGAGACTGATAACTAAATGCTGAGAATACTGGAACCCCTTTCTCCTACCTTCAAGGAGGTCTGGGATCTTGTGGAGTGGTTAAGTCTTAGGCCCAGGTACCTAGTTGCTGTACTTGCTAGAAAGTTACAAAGCACAGGCTACCAAAAAGATTCTTTCCAGATGCCAGAACCATGTCAGACACAAGGTCACATACAGCTGCTGTCTTCTGTTTATATCAGCCAGAGGACAGTGTATTTTGTTTCCTTTGGAAGACACAGTAGAGACTAACTCATGGAGGTCCCAGGTAAGCCCCACTTTATCTGTTAGGTAGACCAGACCTATGGAGGGCAAGTCTGTGCCTTTTCATATTGTGTACACCTCTCCAGGTAAATAAAGTAGAAAAAAATCTATTATTTACAGGGGAGATAACAGAGGAAAGCCCTTACAGGCTTTTGCATCTTTGATTTAAGAGCACAGATCCTGATTTAACTGAGATGTCAGCAAATGAAATGATAAGTTTGCATACCACCTAAGAATCTCCAAAAAATTAAAAGTTCCTGATATTCTGATCATTTTAAAATATATTACTTTAGAGATTTCCGTTAAGTATTGGTGTTGAAAACTGTTACTTGCTTCCAAAAACGCTGGGTCAGATAATCGCTCGGATTACTTCCCCAAATTATCTCATGCGACTATGAAAACCGTTGTAAAGTAAATGCCAAAGGGTTTTCTTTATAAAGAACAAAAATTACATAATGTTGACACTAATCTGTTCTGATCTAAATGACAGCAGTCTCTGAGCACCAAGGCTGCTTGCTTTATCGTTAGGAAGCCACATTTAAATGAGTTTTGTGTCAGAAATCTTTTCATAACCAGATATTAGACCCAATTTGAGGTGACTTGAATGATGGATTTGCTTTGAAAGGAGGGTGTTAAAGCGAGTAGTGAAGTGATATCAGGGCTTCTAAGTCCACGTTATTACCTCTTATAATCAGTCCGTGGCCTTGAGGAAGGTAGCTGGGTAAAAAGGGAGGATGTGAGAGATATTTAAATCAGCATCATGAAGTTGTATTTATAGGTGTTGTTTCAAATGGGCTACTCTGAAGATAACTACAGGGTATGGGTATTTTTTTGGGTGGGGGAGGCAAGTGCCAATTCAAAAACAGGAAGAAAAGCTACATTATTATGTTATTTAAGATATAGTAAAATCCTAAAATTTTTCCATCTCTTTTCTCAGACTTAAAAGAACACAGTTGCCGACTATTACATTATACAATAAGTAGAAAAGAAGAAAGATGAGATAAAGATTCTAGGAATTAGAAAATCCAATTATTGTTTGGATTCTAAACACTATCTCTGTGCTCTTGGGTAAGTTTAGACTGTATTTTTTCATCTATAAAATAAGGGAGTTGGATTAATTATTTCTAACTCATCCCCCAGTTTGAATAGTCTATGGTTTCATCTGACAGGCAAACTCTCCCCCTTTGTCATCCTTGTTGTGGTATATGGAATGCTCAGTCTTTTCCAGTTTAAAAAAAAAAATCACTTACCACAGGGGCTTAAAACAAAATCGCTCTCTTATATAAAGTGTATTCCTTTTTTTTTTCAGGTAGTCATGGCACAACTTAAAAATTATAAAAAATATCCAAATAAAGATATAAAGAAAATAAATACCACCGTATAATCCCACCACTGAGTAACATTCTTAACATTTTGAGTTATAATCTTCTAATGTTACTTTTGTGCTCATACTTTACTTAAAAAATAAAATCGTGATGGATTTGTACTTAAGTGTTTTGCAAACTTCATTCTTTAATAATACATCATAAATATTCCCTATATTTTTCTAAAGCATGATTGTTTTTCACGGCTACATTTGTAATCCAACATTTAGAAAAACCAGTTTTTTAGAAAAATATTTATTTATTTATTTTGGCTGTACCAGGTCTTAGTTGTGGCACGTGGGCTCCTAGTTGTGGCTTGCGAGATCTAGTTCCTTGACGAGGCATCGAACCCAGGGCTCCTGCATTGGGAGCATGGAGTCTTAACCACTGGACCACCAGGGAAGTCCCGAGAAAAACCACAATTTAACTCACCTATTATCGTTAAACATCTAGGTTATGTATAGTCTTTATTATAAATAACTCTGCACTGAAAAAACTTGTACAAGAATATATGATTATTTCCTAAGGATAAATTCTCATAACTAGAATTACTCCTACTAGCAATGTATGGGAGTGCTGGTTTCCAGATACACTTGAGAGTTATAAAACTGGTTTTATAATTTAAATACATCTTTGCCAATATGTCTTGTGAAAAACTCTTACATAATTTATTTATTTTTTAATACAGCAGGTTTTTATTAGTTATCTGTTTTATACATATTAGTGTATATGTGTCAATCCCAATCTCCCAGTTCATCCTCCCCCACCCCCGCTTTCCCCCGTTGGTCTGGACTTCGTAGTTCAAAGAAATCCCTGTCGATATCCATATCTGATTATTATTGAATACTTTTCTGTATTTTGCTTTGGTCATTTGCATTTCTTTCTTTGGTTAAATGTCTATTCCCATTCTTTTGCCCATTTTCCCACTTGCTCATCACTTTTCTTTTTGAGATATCCTCAAATGCCTCATTATTTTTGATGGGGTAGAGTTTAGGAGGTGCCCTGCAGATTCAGGGAGATTCAGGTTTTTAAATTTTATTCATTTTTTATTAAAGTATAGTTGATTTACAATGTTGTGTTAGTTTCAGGTGTACAGCAAAGTGATTCAGTTATATACACAAGTAAGTCCCCTACATATGAACGAGTTCCGTTCTGAGAGCACACTCGGAAGTCCAATTCGTTCGTTAAGTCCAACAAAGTTAACCTAGGTTACCCAACTAACACAATCGGCTATGTAGTACTGTACTGCAATAGGTTTATATTACTTTTAGCACAAATAATACATAAAAAACAAACACAAAAAATAAAGAAAACGTTTTTAATCTTACAGTACAGTATCTTGAAAAGTACAGTAGTACCAGCTACATCACTGCTGCTTTTAAGCTTGCTTCCAAACATCCTGGGCTTGAAATAAAGATACTGTACTCCTGTACTCTATATGGTACTGTACAGTAAAGTACACAAAAGCACAACTACTTGTAGAGGGTGAACATGTGACAACGTACGCCAGACACGTGAACCAACTTATGTGATTGGACATGGGAACGTATGTTCCCATCTTTGAAAGTTCGCAACTTGAAGGTTCGTACGTATGGGACTTACTGTATGTACACTTTTTCAGATTCTTTTCCATTATAGGTTATTACAAGATACTGAATATAGTTTCCTAAGCTATACAGCATCTTCCACTGCAGTGCACAGGCTCTCGTTGCGGTGCGCAAGCTTCTCTCTAGTTGTGGTGCACAGGCTTTGCCCTGTGGCATGTGGGATCTTAGTTCCCCGACCAGGGATCGAATTCATGTCCCCTGCATTGGAAGGTGGATTCTTAACTACTGGACCACAAGGGAAGTCCCGATAATGAAATATTTTTAATTTTATTTATTTTTTTGTTTTTGGCTGTGTTGGGTCTTCGTTGCTGCTCATGGGCTTTCTCTAGTGTGGCGAGCGGGGGCTACTCTTTGTTGTGGCGCGCGGGCTTCTCCTTGCAGTGGCTTCTCTTGTTGCGAAGCATGGGCTCTGGGCGCGTGGGCTTCAGTAGCTGTGGCTTGCAGGCTCAGTAGTTGTGGCTCATGCGCTTAGTGGCTCCACGGTATGTGGGATCTTCCTGGACTGGGGATCGAACCTGTGTCCCCTGCATTGGCAGGCAGATTCTCATCCACTGTGCCACCAGGGAAGTCCCTGAAATACTTTTAGTAAGATATTAAGACTTCATTAATTTTTTGCATTGAACATTAATAAATCTTAAACATCAGTAAGCCAATACTGGATAAACACACATTGCAGGTATTCCATTTTTAAATGTACAACTTCCTAGACTGTATCAAAATTATGATGGCAGAAAAATTTACATTCAGATATTTGACAATTTGACTCATCAGATTATGTGGGTGGATTGGCTAGGTAAATAAAAAGGCAAAAACCTTGGAAGTCGCTACCTTCGTTAGAACTTTCTAAAAAACAAAACAAAACAAAAAGCTTTCAGTGATCCTGACAAATGCGGTGCTCTTTAGACCCCTTAGAAAAAACACTAAGCTAGAAACAATGGAAACCCACAGAACCTCCTTGCTGGACTCTGACTTACTGGCTGAGCAGGTTATTGTTGATAGCTGATCATTCAAAAGAACAACCTGTAACATGTACAGAATCACAAAGCACATCTTCACATAGCTTATTGCCCCTTTACCTTTTTCTGAGCCTATACAGATTCTTTTCTGAGCATGTATTTATTATTATTCTCTTTCCTCTTTTTTTATTTTTGTTTTTTGTTTTTTTGTTTTTTGGTTGTTTCATGTGTATAACTATATTTACAATTTATTTTTTAGAAAAGGTAGAAGTTTGTGATAACTTTCTGATTCTGTAACAAACACTGTCCTATTGACTTAAGGAAATCATTTCACGGTCTTTTCTGGAGCATCTGTTTACTAAAACTTTAATATTGAAATGTGCTGGTCATGATATTGAAATTAATCTAATGTACCCAAAGAGCAAAAATCTTATCCATTAGAAACTGTTAAGTAAAAAAGGAGAGGAACAGAACAGTATATACAATATGCTACCATTATATATATATTAAAAAATCTATGTATATACTTATATATACATTGAATATCTCTAGAAGCATATAAAAGTAACATATTAATAAAAATGCTACTGGTAATATTAGTTGACTGTGGGGAGGTGAGGTGAATGGCTGAGGAACTGGGATGTAAGATTTCTTTTTCCCTGTATATTCCTTTGTATTATTAAAATTTTGTCCCATGTACAGGAATTAACAAATTTTTACAAATAATTTAATTATAAAAATCTTATTACACATAGTAGGTATTCAATAAACATGGAATGAATGAATAAATGGATGAATTAAGTACAATGAATGAATGTCTTAAACATGCACTTGGATTACTAAAGCCTTGTGGAATCCATAAGTATAGCAGTGGTATTGCTAAAATGGATGTGCCAAAACGGTAGCAAACTTTCTGTAAACACCTTCAGAAATGGCAGAAGTGTGGTGCAGCTAGGAAAAGTGCTTTGGTTAATAGAACAACAACATTTTTATAATTGGTTCTAGGCTAGTGCTTTAAAAATTCCTAAGTTGGGACTTCCCTGGTGGTGCAGTGGTTAAGAATCCGCCTTCCAATGCAAGGGACACGGGTTCGAGCCCTGGTCCAGGAAGATCCCACAAGCCAAGGAGCAACTAAGCCCGTGCACCACAACTACTGAGTCTGCACTCTAGAGCCCACGAGCCACAACTGGTGAGCCCACGCGCCACAACTACTGAAGTCAGCACGTGCTAGAGCCCGTGCTCTGCAACAAGAGAAGGCACTGAAATGAGAAGCCCGCGCACCACAACGAAGAGTAGCCCCCACTCACCACAGCTAGTGAAAGTCCGTGAGCAGCAACAAAGACCCAACACAACCAAAAATAAATAACTAAAATAAATAAATAAATAAAAAATTCCTAAGTAAACAAAGCCAGATTATCTTCCATCCCCTAAATCTACGGAAGAATTACTAATTGGCAAAAACACCTCTTGTTTTTGTCAGGTGTCAGGTCCCGGGACTTCCCTGGTGGTCCGGTGGGTAAGACTCAGCACTCCCAATGCAAGGGGCCTGGGTTCAATCCCTGGTCAGGGAACTAGATCCTGCATGCATGCCACACTAAGAGTTCACATGCTGCAACTAAAGATCCCGCATGCTACAACGAAGATCCCGCGTGCCACAACTAAGACCTGGCACAGCCAAAATAAATAAATATTTTTTTTTAAAAAAAGGTCCAAGCTTGTCTAATGGCAGTTTTATCAAACTTCTTCTCACTGCTAAACAGTGAAATTTCATAATTGCATGAAACTAAATGTCTTAGGAAGAGAAATAAAGTCTGAATTGGAAGAAAAAACTAGTCATTTTGTTAGATACTAAATTGAACCAATCCATTACTCTTTATTACATTACCAGGGAGTAAGGAACTTTCACATATATATATATATATATGGCATATATTTGCTGACCTGGCCAATATTTTTCCAAAAAATTATGAAAGGTAGAGCAAGCAAACTTCAAATCAACATTTTTACTGCATCTTTTACTTCAGTGAAGCTAAGCAAGGATTTATACCAAGAGCAAAGTTACTTGAGGCTTTGTTTGCTGCTTTCTATGCTAAGATAAGCAAACCAACTACCAGCTGTGTCCTCAGGTCAAGTCTTGAGGGCAAGCATGGATCTAAAAAGTGATAGTTTATTGGAGTCAAAATAATAAAGAGACGACACTGGAATTCTAGTTATTCTTCTTGGGGAGGTGAAGGCTGAATTGTGGAATTTACTGCAGCACAGATTTTTAAAGCATTTTGCCAGAAAAGTAAAGACAATCAGATAAAAGTGGCTTTACATTAAGCAACTCCACACAAAATGCTTACAACAGTGCCTGACACAGAGGCTGTGCTATATAAATGTTAGTTGTTATTTACCATCATTATTATGCTGACACCACTTTGAAATAATCAACCAAGTTGTATTAGCATATACGTAGGTTTATATAAAGCAAACTGTATGATACCAGGAGAAGAAACAGTCCCTGTTTGTAAGAAGTTTAGAGCGATACATTGGGAAGGAGAAAAGATAGAAAGTTAAATTGTTAAAGAAAAAAATATTTAAGTTTCTTTGAGGTAATGTCCTTTGCTAGTTCAGCTGGAGTCCTGCATCAAAGGTTGAGAGAAGTTCATAGCCTATTCTTTTTTTTTTTTTTTAACGTTTTTTTCAGAGTATAATTGCTTTACAATGGTGTGTTAGTTTCTGCTTTATAACAAAGTGAATCAGTTATACATATACATATGTTCCCGTATCTCTTCCCTCTTGCGTCTCCCTCCCACCCTCCCTATCCCACCCTTCTAGCTGGTCACAAAGCACCGAGCTGATCTCCCTGTGCTATGCAACTGCTTCTCACTAGCTATCTATTTTACATTTGGTAGTGTTTATATGTCCATATATACACTACCACTCTCTCACTTTGTCCCAGCTTACCCTTCCCCCTCCCCGTGTCCTCAAGTCCATTCTCTACTAGGTCTGCGTCTTTATTCCCGTCTTGCCCCTAGGTTCTTCAGAACCATTATTTTCTTTTTTTAGATTCCATATATATGTGTTAGCATACGGTATTTGTTTTTCTCTTTCTGACTTACTTCACTCTGTATGACAAACTCTAGGTCCATCCACCTCACTACAAATAACTCAATTTCGTTTCTTTTTATGGCTGAGTAATATTCCATCGTATATATGTGCCACATCTTCTTCATCCATTCATCTGTCGATGGGCACTTAGGTTGCTTCCATGTCTTGCATAGCCTATTCTTTCTCAAACAAGTTTAAAACAGAGATCACTGATATTTAAAATAAACAGAAAATACACAGTAATAATTTATTGCTTTTCAACAATTTTCATGTCATAAAACTTTTTTTTTTAACTAGCATCTATCTAGTCTTTTTTTTATATATAAATTTATTTATTTATTAATTTTTAAACTTTTGGCTGCATTGGGTCTTCGTTGCTACGCACGGGCTTTCTCTAGTTGCGGCAAGCGGTGGCTACTCTTGGTTGTGATGCGCGGGCTTCTCCTTGTGGTGGCTTCTCTTGCTGTGGAGCATGGGCTCTAGGCGCACGGGCTTCAGTAGTTGTGGCGTGCGGGCTCAGTAGTTGTGGCTTGTGGGCTCTAGAGCACAGGCTTAGTAGTTGTGGCACACGGGCTTAGTTGCTCCGCAGCATGTGGGATCTTCCTGGGCCAGGGCTCGAACCCATGTCCCCTGCATTGGCAGGCAGATTCTTAACCACTGTGCCACCAGGGAAGTCCCCATGTCATAAAACTTAACTGAATGAAACTCCATATGTATTTTGAATATAGGAATAAAAATTCCCAGGGAGGGGCTTCCCTGGTGACGCAGTGGTTGAGAATCCGCCTGCCAATGCAGGGGACACGGGTTCGAGCCCTGGTCCCGGAAGATCCCACATGCCGCGGAGCGGCTGGGCCCGTGAGCCACCATTACTGAGCCTGTGCTCCGCAACAAGAGAGGCCGCGATAGTGAGAGGCCCACGCACCGTGATGAAGAGTGGCCCCCGCTTGCCACAACTAGAGAAAGCCCTCGCACAGAAACGAAGACCCAACACAGCCATAAATAAAAAATAATAAATAAAATTTAAAAGAGATAAGCAAAACATTCTCTCTATAAATTTGATCTTTAAAAAAAAAAAAATCTAATTTGTTTAAAAAAAAAAGAAAAAGAAAAAAAATTCCCAGGGAAGTCAGGTCCTTGAGTGGGGGCCTACAGAGTAATTTTTTTTCTTTTCCTGATAAGGATAGAATGCCAAGAGGAAGAGGCCAGGAGGAAGGCTGCTAGAGACCTGGATACATGGGAATGTCTTTAGGCTTCATCTATGTTTGCCTCCATTTCTGAACACCTTTTACCTTTTGATACCTTCCAGTCTAAAAGACAAAGGGAGGAGGGATAAAAGGAACTGTACTATAGCTGTATTGGATAATCAAAAGGCGGAAAATGTGCTTCAGTGAGTTAAAATTATCTTGCAATCTCTTTGAAAAGAAGTAAGCAAAAATCTTTTTGAAGAGGAAGTCCCAATTTCTAGTACAGACTGTCCTAGAAAGGTTAACTTTCCAAGTTGACAGAAAGTCATACCAAATGCTAACAAAGAATTTAAATGTCCCTCCAATACATAGATAGAAAATTCTTGGGGCATTAGGCCTTTTTAATCTACCTTAAAAACATAACCTTTCCTTCTCTCTCCCCAGCTTTCTCCCCTCATGTGAAAATAAAGGAGAAACTTAATTTGCTTTGCTGACCTGAGGAAAAGCTTTCTATATGAAAAATGTATAAATTAGATCATAAAATGTTTATATGGCTATCTAATACTCTTAAGATTTATTTTCTGAATTCTATGACTTTTGCATTCTTGTTAGCTGACAACACATTAGAAGTTTGGAATGCCTGAGTTTTAAAGTACAAAGACTGCAGCCATTTTTGCTTGAAGTCCTTAAAACTTCGGGAGATCCACTAACAGCTTAGAAGAGCCCTTCCCTTGGATTGGCAAGGCTTATGAATATGTAATGTTTTAGAGAGAGCGAGATATGGAATTTAATTATCAAGCCAAAGCTTTTTCCAAAGTAATCATGTGCCCACCGGCAGGAAATAGGAAATGAAACACATTACATTTAATTTGGATTTGGAGGTGGCCTTCCTAAGCAATTTATTAAAGTGTAAACAGTAATTACGTAGAAAGAACCTGGTGAGTAAATATGATAATTATGAAACTTATTAATTCACATTAATTAGTGGGGCAGCTAAACTGGATTACAAAGAGGTTTGAATTATATAATAGAATTACTAAAACTACTCCCTAGTTAGTCTGTCTGCTTCTCATCTCCGTGTTATTCTGAATACAGCTCACCTGGTACACGGAGGAAGTGCTTTCTCTGAAGAAACAGCATGTACAAAGGCTAAGGCTCAGGGTTGGGACCATAAAACAGCCATCTATTTCCTGCCTCTTATCCTCCTCATCCCCATCCCTCCCTGTGACCTCAGAGTTTTAGATAAATGAAAATCGTCCAGCATTTAGGAGCACAAGCTATGAGACCTAGGTTTAAATCTCAGCCTTTTAGTAATTATAAGCTGAAAAATACCCACTTTATGACTAAGCATAAGAATAGCTTAATAACATACCTATATGTTTGGGGGAATGGGATGGGATTTTCCTAGATTCTTGGTGGAAGGTCTTTGTTAAGAAGCATGGTTGCAGCAACAAGGAACTCCTCCAGTAAGTCCTGGTGTCCATACCTCACTCATCCCATTGGATTCTGTAAGTGGGCTTGGTAATCAACATAGCCTGCATTATATATTCCCATGTTATGGTTGAAGCATATTTGGGCTGTGTTTCATGCATGATGTGGTCTCACCTGGGTTGGTAAATGAAATGACTAGCAAACCAGAGGGGATACATATGAAGTTGGAAGGCTCCAAGATTAATTTATCTTTTCATTGGAAACAGGAGCAAAAAACCCATTATTTCATTATTATCGTTTTGGCTTGATGCAACATGAAAGGTATACCTAATCTTCTACATGGATGGTTGCCCTGATGTTTGTTGCCTGTTAGCAGTTTATGGCTTTGTGCCTCCTGTTGTTGTTGGCATGTAACTTCTCCAGATTCTGGTTCCTGGTGATGTGGCTATGGCAAGCATACATGAGACAAATCAATGAGGGAGTGGTGAAAAAAAAAAACACCACAGCTGCAGTAGAATGGTATATTCTGAGCTTGGTAAGAGTTACTATGCTTCTGGTTTTGGGGCACTGAATAGACCAGGTATCCCGGAGGTAGGTATCATAGAATAAACGATATTCTGCTACAAGATATTCCAGTTTCTTTTTTGCTACTAGATTAGAAATGATAAACAGTAAGAGGCATTACGTAGACCTAGAAGACTTAAAGAGGGCTCTCCCAAAGCAGGATAAAATTAAAGCCCTCAGTCTGAGACCATGAGTTTGAGACACTAGGGAGAAAATAACTTGTCTTTAGGCAGTTGGTCTGGAGTTTGGGGCTGGAGGCTGTCCATTGCAAATGATGAAGCAGGCCATTTCAGTTACTGTGGCCATGGTGACCAAAATGGAACCATGGGCCTGGAATGGGAGAAAACTGTGGGTGAAATTGTAAGGCAACCCACAGGGTCTCAAACTTGAATCCTGATCTGCCAAAGGTCGTAATGGAAGGAGAATCTCCTCATAGGGAGGGGACTGCCAAATCTTGTTACTAAGACCTCTGTTCTGAGACTAAGCTTTTCCTTGAAGATCTTTCATAAATCACCACTGACACCATGGGGAGGACTTGGGGGCCAGGAAGGAGCACTCCCCTTTTAGCCTGCTTCTTAAATCCTTCAGCAGAGACCAATCTGGAAGAGACTAGCCTGCTGCAATATGTTTGCCCTACTCCCCATCTGCCTACCCGTTCCTCACTTTCTAACCCCCACACAATTTCCTGTCGTTGTTTCCCCCTTTATATTGATTAAATATAAAGTGTTAGTAATTTAAAGAATTCTATTTTCTTCTGAATTATCGAATAATGTATTATGCAGAAATGTCGAGCAAACTTGTACTGTTAGTGCTATACGGGAAAGTGCTTCATTTGAAACACGTGAACTTGGATGCCTAGATGGATAGATTAAACTTGACTGAAGTTCAAGGATAAGTAGAGTGATGCATCAATAAGCAGACTAACAAAACATGAATATTTACCTTCATTTTTGGGTCTCCAGGAAAACCTCTTTGCCTGGTTCCTACTAGGCAGCTCTGTGGCAGAGGCCATTTCCCCAGAATCAGTGAGGAGGGCCCTCAACATTTCTTACCTCCTGTAAGTCCAGACCCTAAGAAAGTAAATCCAGAAGTGCCATCTTGCCTGTTCCATGCTGCAAGTTTTCCTGTGTGAGAATTCTCTTCTTCTTTGAATGATCGATGGTGAGAACATTTACCTTATTTAGGGAAATCTTTACACCTTACCCAGAGGGGTATGGCCTTATTCTATGACCACAAAAAATAAGGCTGTCAGGGTAAAATACAATAGGCATGACATCTGAACTCATGATTTGTGCAAAAGGAAAGCGGGTGGAGAGAGGCTTCACTTTATTAATACACAGCTCAGAAGTGAGGTTGACAGCCCTGGACCTCACCTGGGCACAGGTGTCACAGGTGCTGTATGGTGCAGGGCACTGTGGCAGATTCAGGGTTCTCAGAGGTCACCACAGATTGATTTCTGTGCTTTATCCAAGCCTCATCTTGTACACCAGTGCAGCAGTATCAAGGTCCAGTTAGAACACCCAGGCCTGACTCCCCAAGCAAGTGGATACATAAAGTTAGTCATTATGAGCTAAAAGGCTTCCTTCGCTGCATACACCCCTCTTCCGAGTCACACCAGGTTTGAGGTAGAGCTGTTCAAGGAGTTCCAACTGCCTGCTGCTGCTGTTGGGTGAGGGCCATAACGTCCAAGTTCTCACGCTGAAAGATCTCACAGTGTGGAATGTGGGTGCCAGGACACCCAGAACTTCCTGGAATATAGGTGATCTTAAAATTTAGCTGTTGAAAAAGATATCCCAACATCTCCACCCCAACTTAGCTGCCCAGAGGTTCACAACTACCCTGATTCAGATAAGCAGGGGGTAGTTCCTTTTGAACTCTCTAGTTTCAAAGGCAGCTTCCATAGCCGACAGTTTTTTTGTTTTTTGGCTGCACTGGGTCTTCGTTGCTGCACGCAGGCTTTCTCTAGTTGCGGCGAGCGGGGGCTACTCCTTGTTGTGATGCGCGGTCTCATTGAGGTGACTTCTCTTGTTGTGGAGCATGGGCTCTAGGCGCACGGACTTCAGTAGTTGTGGCACGTGGGCTCAGTAGTTGTGTCTCGTGGGCTCTAGAGTGCCGCAGGCTCAGTAGTTGTGGTGCACGGGCTTAGTTGCTGCGCGGCATGTGGGATCTTCCCGAACCAGGGCTCGAACCCGTGTCCCCTGCATTGGCAGGTGGATTCTTAACCACTGCACCACCAGGGAAGCCCTGGCCAACAGTTTTTGTAAAGACTGTTTAGCTTCACCAGGGGTAGAAGCAACCTAGAACATGGTCTTCCTAGGATGGCCTTCAAAGTCTATTGATTAGTCTCCTATGGTATTATCAGTCACAAATGACAATTTCTACTCATATATTTATACTGAAAACTAAATAATGACTACTTCCTGTTAATTCCAGACAATGCTGATTATGTGACTTTGGGCCAGTTACTTAACCTCTCTGTATAACTCTGTCTGTAAAATACGGATTATACTAGTACCTAGTCCAGAGACTTCCCTGGTGGTCCAGTGGCTAAGACTCTGCACTCCCAATGCAGGCGGCCCGGGTTTGATCCCTGGTCAGGGAACTAGATCCCCATGCCGCAACTAAGAGTTTGCATGCTGTAACTAAAGATCCCGCATGCCGCAATTAAAATATCCCGCGTGCCACAACTAAGACCCGGCACAGCCAAATAAATATTTTTAAAAATAATTTAAAAAAATAGTACCTAGTCCATCGCATTTTTATGAGGAATCAATGAGTTAATACGTGTAAAATGCTTAGATCGGGGCTTCCCTGGTGGCGCAGTGGTTGAGAATCTGCCTGCCAATGCAGGGGACACGGGTTCGAGCCCTGGTCTGGTAGGATCCCACATGCCGCGCAGCAACTAGGCCCGTGAGCCACAATTACTGAGCCTGCGCGTCTGGAGCCTGTGGTCCGCAACAGGAGACGCCGCGATAGTGAGAGGCCCGCGCACCGCGATGAAGAGTGGCCCCCACTTGCCGCAACTGGAGAAAGCCCTCGCACAGAAACGAAGACCCAACACAGCCAAAAATAAAAATAAATAAATAAATAAGCAAATATGGTTAAGAAAAATATATTAAAAAAACAAACAAACAAAAAAATGCTTAGATCGGTGCCTGGCATATACTAAGTATTCCCTAAATCTTAGCCATCATCAATTTATTGTTATTGTTATTCCCCCACCCTCAGCCCACCTGCCTAGAATATTAAAGACAGGAAGGGAGGGAGGGAGGGAGGGAAGAAGGAAGGAAGAAAGGAAGAGACAGGAGAGAGGAAAAAAAGAAGGAAGGGGCGAGCTCAGGGTTAGCCAGGGTCAAGGAAGTAGACAGGCTGGCAAATATGTAGGACCATGCCTAAAAGGAATGCTTGCTAGGAAAGGTCCTAAACAGTGATGTAGGTTACAAACAGCATAGGCCAAAACTAGCCTGTGCTGGCAGCGACAAGAAGCAGGAGACAAAAGCCATATCAGACCACTGAATGGAATAAGGGTATGGGAACTGGACTGCCATAGAGAGCCTTATGCAGTTTGGCTGAAAACAAATTGAATTAGAGGATAAATAGGTCAAAAAGGAATATTCTTGTTACTTGTTCCCCATATGGAGTGTTCTGAAAATTTCATTTTCCACATTCCCAATTAAATTGCTATAAATGTTAAATGGGGGAATGTTCTTAATCTATTAAGTATTATTGTGTTTTAAAAGAATCCTTTCCTGCTATTTCCTACGTCACAGAAATGATGGAATAACTGAGGGAATGTAAATGAAGTACGCAGTTGAATTCCAGAGAAAATACACGGTAATTTTATTATTCTCCTTTTCCAGATAAAGCAATTGAGTAACTTTCTCAACTTGAATAGTAACTAGTTGTTATGAACTTTCAAATTTTGCATTTGCATGTCTCATCTCATTACTAATTTCTGAAGTTATAACTCTTACCTTGAAATCTTCAGAAGTTTTGCTCACTTACTAACAAGCTTGCAAACAGTCTATCAACCTTTAAAATAGAAAAGTGTGCCTAGAAAATTTTGTGATGAAGCCAAAAGCCACTAGAGAGCACCATACCTTCTCTGATTTTGAAAGACCCCATGATGAAATGCTTTTATCTTAAAGATTGCTTGGAACCATAAGAACCTGGAGCCTAGAGATCTGGTTCTTCTGATCATGCCATTTATTAGATGGGTGGCCTTAGAAAAGTCTTTTAGCTTCCCTAGGCCTTAATTTCGCTTTCTGTAAAATTAGGGGGTTATGCTAGATGGTTATGCTTCAACCTCCTCTCAGCTCTAAATTTCTGATCTTATGCTTACTAGTTTACCTCTTCAGTGCCTCATGGATTAATCAGGAAGAAAACCTGGCAGAAAAGCAAAAATTTTACCTGTGTCATTTCATTATTTTTGCCAGCTCACCCATGCCGTTTCTACTTTTTCAGCTAAGAACCCTGGAGTTGCTTTTTTTTTTTATCTTTTACTTTGTTTCCTTTATTTATTTTTTGGCAGCGCAGCACATGGGACCTTCGCTTCCCAACCAGGGATCGAACCTGTGTCCCCTGCATTGGAAGTGCGGAGTCTTAACCACTGGACAGCCAGGGAAATCCCACCTTGGGGATGCTTCTGATCTTTGCCTCTTATACACTTTATGGACAAATTATACCAATATTAATTCATAAACATTTGTAGAGCACTTTCCAAGTTTCACTGCTTTTGCGAATACTATCTTATTTGACTCACAACAGGTCAGGCTGGTAGATATTACCTTCAACTTATCTGGTAAGAAAACTGAGGCCAGAATAGGTCAGTGAATTAACTGCCTAAAGTAACAGGGATAATAAGTTATGGGAACAAGTCTGATCCCAAAGCCTATGTTCTTTTCACAACACTACAGATCCTACTAGGAGCAGATCCAAATTTTATGGGGCTTGAGGTATATATAATTTTGGTGGACAGTTTCAAGAAAAGGAATACGAAAGTACAATACAACACTAAGTATGATCCTGTGACTACACTGTTAGGACCAAGTGAGGGACCTTTACAGTTAATCTTTAGGATTCAATTTCATGGTTTTCCATGGTTATACATTTATTTAGTGCTTACTATATGCCAGACACTAAAGTAAATACTGACTTTATTATAACAACTCTATGAGGAAGGTACTGTCCTTGTTTTACAGAGCAGAGAATGAGGGAGGCTCAGAGAGGTAAAATGATTTGCCTAGGGACAAAGAGCTAGTTAGTTAAGTGCCAAGTATCAAAGTTGGAATTCAGATCTGATCCTGGGTCCATATCGTGAATCTACCACACTATGCTCCTCTATAAGCCTTCTTTTGAGGTTTCCTGGGAATCATCTTATTCTACTACTTCCCACTACATTCCATTGTTCAGGTCCTGATAGTTCACCTCTGAACCAGTCCTAGTTTGTCTCCTTAATTCAACTCTCCTACCATCTACCCTGAATGCTGCTACTACCCTAACAGTCCTGAAGCACTGCTGTTCTAAATCCTGACCACCCGAAACACCTGAAGAGCCTTCCTTCTCTGCATTTATCAAAGGTAAAAAGCGATTATTGCTTATAAGCAGTACTTGGCTATAGATTCCATACTGTCTTCTAATGTGCTGAGCTGTTACTGAAAGCTTTTTGTTGTGTGAAACAGAGGCAGAGTGGGACAGAGGAAGAAAGCACACGGAAGCGTTCAAAATTTTATCCTTCAATCCCCACTCCATCACGATCTAGGTTCCTCACTTGCAAAACAAAAAGCTGAAGGCCAACCTCACAGGGTTGTAGAGGGAATTAAGTAAGGAGAGCGGGAGGGGAGGAGAGGAGGGCAGGGTTAGGGCAGGCTCCAAGTACTTGTCAATGTTGGTGGATTTCTACCTGACTCATCCTCCCCCAAAATTTGTAAGGCAGGGGCCTTGATTCGTACATTCTTGGCATTTCTCAAAAGAAATACCTCTGAGACATCAAAAGCACTCCATGATTATTTAATTTGATCACTTCAACAACACCATAGGGTTGTGAGGATAGTTCAGGTGAACTGCTAAGAATACAATCGGCCCTTCAGAACTGTGAGCTATAATTATATTTTGTCCCAAATCCTCAGCGTCCATAAAAAGTTGGCCTCTCTGCAGTCTCATTTCTTCATATTTCCGGCACACAGACCCTCCCTTGGGACCAGTGTCGCCACCGTCAGACGTGCTCTTCTCTCCCGACTTCTGCCTTTACACCCACCATCCACCAAATGCTACAGACCAGGCTCTGTAGGAAGAAGGTTCCATAAATTCTCTCATCAAAGCCACCAAAAGCCCTCTGAGGTCTCTTCTACTACTGTTGCCATTTTAGGGAGCAGGAAACAGGCCCTGAGGGTTTGAGCGACTTCCCCGAGGTCACGGAACTCAAGCAGCGAGCCCACAGCCCACGCTCTTAACCTCTAGCCCTCGGCCTCTTCCCGGGTCGGAGGTGCACCCGCGTCCACTCAAACCCCGCCCAGTCCCCCACTTCCAGTCACTTCCCCGCTCTTCCGCGCGCCCATCTCCCCCCACACCTGAGTCAGGCCCCGGGGGGCACGCCCCATCCGTCCTTAGAGGTTTCCCCCTTTTCTCTGGCAGAGACTGAGGGCGAGATCGACGTCGGTGTCCCAGATGCGAGGAGGTCACCCCGAGGTCCTCCGACGGCTGGCCGAAAGGGCGAGTCCCTCACAGCAGTGCGGCAACGCAGTCGGCGTTGCAGAGCGGGGCACAGCTTTCGGGTCTTGCCGGGCCGCCGGTCACGTGGCGGGGAGGGGGCGCCAGCGCGCGCGAGAGAGTGAGCGGGCGCGCGCCTGAGAGCTGTGGAGGCGCGAGTCGCGGTTCGGGTGTAAGTGTAGGGGGGAGGGGGCGGCGGCCGGGAGGGCCGACTCCGCCCCCTGTGCGCATGCTCCGGCCCCGGCCAGTTATAAGGCAGCCTCGCGGTCCCTGCCCGACAAAGTGCTGGCGAGCTGCGACGTGACTACCCGGGCGCGTGGGTTCCCGGGCGAGCAGACGAGGCAGCCGGTGAAGGACGCTACCTGGACCCTGGGCCCTGCGGGACTCCAGCCGCGCTGCCGCGTCACGTTCACGCTCGGCGCCGCGAGCCGCGCATAACGGTTAGTTGGTAACTGGCGGCGGCGCGCTCGGCCGGGACCCCGCGGTGCCCTTGCTTCCACGGCTGGGTCGGAGGGAGCCTCGGGGGAGTGGAGAGCTTGGTCTCCGGGGGAGGGGGGGAGCGGCCGGGCGGGGGCATCTTGGCCGCAGCAGCCACGTGGCCTCGGAGCGCAGCGTTGGTGAAGGAGACCCTGAGGCGCTGGGGACAGCGCTTCTCCCAGCAGAACTGCAGCCCCGTTGTCAGGTACGGGCCACCGGCCTGGTCGAGGAGTTGGGTCGAGGTGCCGGTGACCTTGGGGAAGTCGCTTCCCCTCTAGTCTTAAGTAGGCTGCTCCGGAGATGCTTTTGATCTGGGAAAGGATCGACGTGGGGCCGATTCACGTGGTGCCTCGAGACTGCTGGCGGCTTTCTCCCGGGGTAGGGACTCGGGGCGGGAGTTATTTTGGACTCGTGGCAGGCCCGCCCCAACCTCCTCGGCCAGCCAATCCTTGTCCCACCTGGCGACTTGGCGGTAGTGGCCTGAGGGAGCTGCAGTCCCCGCAGCCAAGGTGTGACTGCAGTGTCTGAGAGGACTTTGACGAGGGGACGTTGCAACTGGCAGACTCCCGGAGTGGTGCTGACGGGAACTCTTTGTCATTCAACCTGTAGCTGCAGAAAGTCCGCCGCAGCGCCCTCGCTCTGGGGCTTTAAGGCGGCCCTGTCGGGAGGAATCTGAAGCATAGCGTTACACTTGGTCTGATGCACCCTTTTTGTTCCAAATACATCTTTTCCACGTGCGTTTTAACATTTCATTTATTTGTCATGACTTATTTGGTGCGACAAGCAGTTAGTTGCCAAAACTAGTTTGTAATTAATCTTAGTCAAAAAAACAAACATTACTCCCCAAAAAACAAACGTTACTACTTTAGTTGAGTTTCCAGTTTGCTTATAAACTAGGCATCTACTGAAAACAGTAAAATGTTGACAAGCTACTTTATTTGTCACAACTAGTTTTGAAATTTTTTTTTCAAAAATTATTCTGGTTTCGAAATAAAATGTGTACACTTCAGTGCCCTGATAAAACAAATGTGGGTATAGTTACTAGAGGAGTGTCGTGATAGGGTGAACTCTGAATTGTGAGAGTTTGAAAGAGTGTAAGTAGGAATTAGCCATTAATAAGCAGTTTTGATGTCAGCTACCAGCCCAGTGAGGTGATGCAGAGAGTATGTATTTTAGTGTAGTTTTTTAGTTAGGCACTAAATATACCTATAAATCCGAGTTTTATACCGTAGGGTATAATTTTGCCTTCAAATTGCCATAGATATAATAAAGAATTTAAGACATCTAGCCCTTAAAACAGGTATTGGGTGAGTATTAAACAAAAGTTGCACTTCAGTAATTCAGGGATTAGATAGATGCTGTTCTTTCATTGGATTGCAGTGATCCTTGTTAAAAATGCAGGTTAATGGTCTGGGGAGCATTACCTGAGATCTTTATAGCTGAATAGTTTCAAAGGTTTAGTTGTTAAGCTTAACATGATAGGCTATAGCATACCTAAACAGATTAAAAAGGAAAAAGGATCATGCCACCATAGGATGAACCAACTGATCAGTGTTTTCAATAGTTTACATATTTTTAACCTTTTGAATATTAATGCATATAACTCTGGAAAAGATGTTAATGACCAGCTAGTCAGTTTCCCTTATTTTATAGATTAGTAAATTAAGGTTGGAGAGGGTAAGTGACTTCTCATCTTAGTTCTGAAAACTTTTTAATGGTTGGGTGGAGATTATGTGTCTTTTGACTCCCATTTAGTGAGTTCAGCACTCCTGTGCGTTCTCTAATATAGATATGAATTATCTCATGCCAAAAAACAGTTATTTTGAATAATAACTTCCCAACTTCTTACGTCCTTCATTCCCACTATATTTTACATCCACTTCATGATATGCATTCCTATGCAGGATTTAGGTCCCTGTAAATGCCTACATGGCCAATCTCATTTTGTTAGAGGACTAGGGAGATGCGACTTGATTTATTATTGGCTGCCAGGCACTAGGATTCAGAGAGAGCTAGGATTCAGCAATGAACAGGTTCTAGCCCTGTCACTCCCAGAGTTTATGGTGTAACTGGAAAACTAATAATATGTATAATTACCAGAACAAGTACTCTTTACAAACAAGTATTGAGTATATGATCGAGGAAGTACAGGTTCCTTTGGGAACAAATACTGTATTATGTAGGTGTGAGAAAACTCCCAATTTAGTATAGAAGCAAAGGTAGGCCTCTCCGAGGAAATGCTATTTAACCCGAGAATTGAAGGATGAATAGGAGCTAGCTAGGCCAGGGAGTGGTAGTGTAAAGAACATTACAGACATGTACTAAAGCTACAGTCAGAGTACAGGGTACATTAGAAAAACGTAAAGAATTTCACCAAAGCTAAAGCATGAAGAGGGAGCAGAGAGAATGGGGAAAGATGGAGGTAGACAATATCAGATAATGAAAGGCCTTATTAGTCATCTTAAGGAAATAGGGAAGGGACTAGGTAAAAAAAACTTAAGGAAGTGCTCCTGTCTTGAAGCTAAATGAAGCAGTTTAATGGTTTTAAATGGGGCTGGGAATAGCATGATCAGATTTTGAATTTTAGGAATATCACTCTGGATACAAAGTGGAGAATAGGTTGGAGGGAGGCTGTTGGAGTTTTGTGAGACCACAGTGATGGACAAGATGGACAGTAGTGGGAAGATGGAAGAGAGAGGGGAACAGACAGGAGTCAGTGATAGAGCAGATGTGGGAGACTGGGGAAGCCAGAGAAGTTAAAAATATCTCCCAGGTTTCTAGCTTGAGCCAATGAGTTTATTATTTTTCTCCATTTAACCAATATGGACATTAAGAGGTTGTGTGACTAGCCCAGGGCTGTTCAATTTGTAAGGGTTGGAAACAAGACTCAAATCCATTTTTGTCCTGTTTGTGTTTTTGCTATTATTGATAGTGATTTTTTTCCCTTCTAAATAATTCATTATGGAAAGTTTCAAACCCAATTGAAGTTTCAAAGAGCCATTACTGTTTCATCTGTACTCCTACTTACTCCCTGCTGCCCCCTACTGGATTATTGTGAAGCAAAACATAGATATGCATTTCATCTGTAAATATTTCAGTGTATCTCTAGAAGATATGACTCTTAAAAAACCATAACCACAATACCATTATCCCACCTTTAAGCATTAACATCACCAAATAACCAGGCAATATTCAAATTTTCCTAAATTGTTTCAAAGTAAGTGGTCTGTTTGATTTGGGATCCAAATAAAGTCACACATTACATTTGGTTGGTATGTCTTTTAAACTACAGGTTCCCCTTTTCTCTCTTATTTTCCTCGTAAGTTATTTGTTGATGGAACCGGGTTATTTTTTCTGCAGTTTCCCTCATTCTGGATTTTGTTGAATGTCCCTCTGGTATAGATTTAACATGTCCTAGTTTAACATGTTCTCCTATCCCTCATATTTTCTGTAAATTTGTAGCTAGATTGATGTTGGATTTCTGAGAGGAGGCATGGTGTGGTGGAGAGGACAAATATAATTCATAGGTGGTGGTGTGTATTTTTCCATCAGGAGGCATATTATGTTTGGTTGTCCCTCATTCTGCTATATTGATGGCCTAGTTCTGTTATTTCATTAGTGGTTTGCAAATGGCAATAATTTAATTGTGCCTTTAATTCTAACATTCCTTCATAATTGATTAGCTAGAATACATCTATAAAAGAGAGGTAGTTGGAATAGGAAGGACAAGTTAAAAGTTTGTGTGCTTTAATACAATATCATATATGATCACAACACTTTCTTTTTGGAGAAATGTATTTAAATGTATCAAGGTACATCCTCTTTAAAAAGCCAGTACATATTTTGTTAGGTTGTTTTTTAGCACTTGATGTTAATGTTTCGAATAGCTTTTAGTATTTGGGATATTTAGAATTTCTGTTCTTAAATTGGTAGGGATTCTTTTGGTCTTTGTTCTTTCTTGAAGAGCTTATCTGTTCCCATAGCTTTGAGGGAATTTCTGGTAGAATCACTCCCTACCAAATCTAAATCTCTAGCTGTAACCAGATTACAGATTTTAAATTCCTGGAGGACAGGGATTGACTACTCCAGGTAGCCAGACTTAAAATCTGAGTCATTTTAATAGTTCTCCAGTGGGCCCCCACTCTACCAAATGCAATTAAGTGCCAGCCCCTTTTCCTCTTTGTTGTCTCGTGTCCACTCCTTCCCACCCCATTCTACTCCCCTTTTTCATTCTTATTACTGCTACCTAATTTAGGCTGCTGTCATTATTAGATTGGTACAGTGGCCTTTTAAGTTGTATGTTACTCATTCTTTAGTTTGCCCTGACAAATTTTTCTCCATGCTTTTTTCCTCTAATTTTTTTCTTTTACCTCTCCCTCTCTCTCCTCTCCCTCTTCTCCCTCCTCTTCCTCCTCTTCCCCCTCTTCCCCTTTCCCTTCCCCTTCTCCTTCCCCCCACCTCTTTCTCCCTCTCTGTTTTTGGTTGTAGGATCCATTTTATAATGGATTTATGGCAGGAAGACTAGTGTAGGTGACCTGTTTGAGCCATAGTGTCTTGCAGGCAAGTGATTAAAAGAGCAATAATGATCTTATAGAAATGGTGATTTCTTTCCTGGGGTCACAGTATACACAATAACTACATGAGTTCACATCCAGGACAGTGTGACTGGCTGCATGGGCTAAGCCATTGAAGACTGCTACTGACCTTTTATGCAGAAACAGTAGGATCCAGCTCCTTTGGTTGTCCACACTCCCTTATTGCTGATCAAAACTACTCATAATGTTGAATCCGACTTGATTACAATGATTTAGTCTTCATATAAAGGAGAAATTCCTCAAAATATACAGGCATTGTAAGCTGCATATTTGATTATTTGTTGAAAAATATTTCTTCCCTGTGATTTTGCTCTAATATAAATCTTCCGAAGATTATTGAGTGAAGGCCTGATGATACTGTTCTGGTGTGTTCAACTATCTTGGATAATAACAGAGCTTAACAGAGCTTTTGTGAATTGCCTTATTGAGCTTCTGAGAACGAAAGCTAAGTTTTTACTTTATTAACTTTCTCTTCTGTTCCCCAATCAGAGGTTTTAACCTGGGATCTGCAGATTGATACTCCATGTTGGATGGAATTCAGGGAGTCTGTGAACTTGGTTGGGGAAAAAAATTACATCTTTTCATTAACCTCTAAGTAAAATTTAGAATTTATTTCAACTGTGAATGCAAGCAGCAAACCATAGTAGTATTGGCAGTACCTGTGACTTTGTCACCAATAGAAATCACATATTTTCGTATCATGATACAGCGGCTGCAGCTATCTTGAAATTGTTCAAATTCATCACTACTTCGAAATTACTGTGGTTATTAGACCCACTGCTAGATCTTATCTAATTTCTTACTTTAAAAATCACATTATTATATCCAATTTTAAATGTTTTGACAATAATACCTTTGTATACATTTAAAAACATTCTGATAAAGGCTTCATAGGTTTTATCACACTGCTAAAGGAATCTGTGGCACCAAAAAAGCTAAGAACTGCTGCTCCTAACTCCTGTACTTCTGTTCCTATGTGAGAGTAAAATTAGCCAGAACCTGTGATGCAACACAGCCCACAACTCATGATGTCACAGTTATGTAAATTTTTTGGCCATTGACTTTTATGTACTAAATCATAAATTCTGACCTCACAAATGAGAGGGAACAAAATGCTTGTGTATATGCTAAGGGAGAGTAAAATGATTTTCACAAATTAAGGCAGAATAATTTTCCCTTGTATTTAGGAAGTATATGTTTAAAATTACTGTTTCCAAAGGAGTTCTATTTTAAGGGCCATAACTTAAATAAGATAATGCGTGTCGTCATTGACTTGGGGGATTTTCTTGCCCTCTTTTGGGTGCTTCAGCAAATGTGCTTAAAATTGCTTCAAATCTTGTCTTCAACAGCTCACTATATTAGATTCAGGCCTTTATTTTTCTCAACTGGAGGAACCCCTAAAGATGTTGATGAATCTCAGGTTTGAAATACCTACTCTGTAGGTTAGAAGTACACTTACTATTATTATTACACTTATTATCTATTGTGATTGTGTAATGATGTTATTTGTATTTACTGTATTACCTAGAGAACTACTTACTTGATGTAGTAGAGGGAAGAGGAGTGGTTTAACAAATTACCTGTTTCCAGGAAAGTAAAACATTCATTTGAAACTTACGTATTTTATATATATATTTGTTTATTTATTTATGGCTGCGTTGCTGCGCGCGGGCTTTTTCTCTAGTTGGGGCGAGCGGGGGCTACTCTTCGTTGCGGAGCGCGAGCTTCTCATTGCGGTGGCTTCTCTTGTTGCAGAGCACGGTCTCTAGGAGTGTGGGCTTCGGTAGTTGTGGCTCGCAGGCTCTAGAGCGCAGGCTCAGTAGTGGCGCAGGGGCTTATTTGCTCCGCGGCATGTGGGATCTTCCCGGAGCAGGGCTCGAACCCGTGTCCCCTGCATTGGCAGGCTGATTCTCAACCACTGCACCACCAGGGAAGCCCCTGAAACTTATGTATTTCTAATAAAGGAACTGATTATTATCTTAACGAGAACACAGACTTATATTGTCGGCAATTAAAAAGGCTATTTAAGTTTAACTACAGTATATTTTGAGGTAATAATGCGGACTTCTTTTTGGTACATCTTTAGTCTCTATTCTTAAAACACTTCGCAAGTAAACATTTGAGAATGGTGGATAATGCTTTGATTCCAGACAAACAGTACTCAGTTTTAATACTTACTCTTTTGTGGTTTGTCTGTTACTAATAAAACAAACAAGAAAACAAAACAATTTAGTTCTTTGAGATAATGAGGGTCAAAGGTAGCATAATAATGAAGTTCAGGCTCATTCAAAGGATATTTATTAAACAATTATGTGTATAAGAAATTACTAGAAAGGGATGAAGAAATATATATTTTAAAATATGGTTTGAAACTTTTAGGAAGAGAATTAAGCTTTGAAATGAAATGTCAGCATATTACTATGTTGCCTCTAGTCTTCAAAACTTAAAAGTTTTTCATGTGAAACTAAGTATAGTGTTAATTATTTCTGAGTTCAACTCAGCCTTTTGCAAGAAAAGGAAAAGCTTTCTTTGTTGTCTTTTAATGAATTGTAATTCTCCCCATTAAGCTTCAGAATACTGGTAGTGAAGTAGATTCTAATAGAAATACCACCAATTATATTCAAGTATTGATTTATATTCAAAGTAACATAAATGACACAGTTTTGACATCACATCTATTTTATTTCAGCCTATTATATTTCTTCTTTAGATTTTGGAAGAGGGTAGGTCATGTATTAATGAATTGAAATGGTAGGTCATATATTAATTGAAATGGCCCACTTAGATCTTGATTTGTTGAATATATATTTGCATTGCTGTAGAAAACAACATATACAGGTATTCCAAAATATAGCCTGGAATTCTGCCAAGAAGAACCTGCTTTTGGAGGACACAGCCTCCAACTTCCCTTTCTTCATTCACTACTACTCACATTCTTATGTTTTATATAAATTTGAAATGGTTTTACATTTGGAAACTCTTGCCCAAGCAAGAAATAAATTAACATGTGAAAGGGAACAGGACTTGGTCTCAACATGGACAATAGCTAGTTTTTTAATCTGCTAGAATCAGGCAAAAATGAAGCATTAAAGAAGGCAAAATCTGCTGGTGTAGTAATAACTCAGAAAGTGAGACTGATCAGATAAGTTCTGTGCCAAAAGTTGTATTCCATAATTTTTTTCTTTTATTAAAACAAAACAAAACAAAATACCTTTCTGCCTGTGTTTCTTAGAGTTTCAGAAAGCGTAACATCACTGGAGGGTTTTTTCTGGTTTCACGGTTTTCCACACTTCTCAAAAACTGGGAGAGTCAGATTCTTTGAATCCTAACATTTGGTCATGGGGGAGGGGTTAGTTGGTTGTTACTTTTTTTTGGCCTCCCCGCACAGCTTGTGGGATCATAGTTCCCTGACCAGGGATGGAACCCCGGCCCACTGCAGTGAAAGCATGGGGTCCTAGCCAAGGGACTGTCAGGGAATTTCCTAGCTTGTTGTTGTTGTTGTTGTTGAAACAATGGCCTCTGTCCTTAATTCATGATCTAAAAGCACACACCTAAGCTAATTAGGGAAATAGTTACTTACAAAGGAAGAAACAAATATGCAACTTATTATCTTAGAGTTTTCGGAATGCTACCCAAGAAGCATTGAGTTAAAATGTCATGGAAGGGATTAATTCCATGTGGCAAGGTATATTCAGAAAAACAATAGTGATATTGGTGGGCTGGAACAGAATCTTAGCATTAGATAAATTTATAATTATGGTATTGTTAGTTAATGAAAAAATAATTTCATTTTTGCAAATTACTAAATGCTTGTGTCACATCAATATGTGGATTTGGAAGAAAATTATACTGTTTTTGCTTTTGTTAGTTTCTGAATTGATCTTTAACACTAAGGTATCCTAAAGCATTGGTGCCTCTTGTAAGTATACAGTTGTGTCTGATGTAATAAAGAATTGGTTCTACTAACTTGTCTTAAAGCTTTGATAAAGCAACTATACTCCAATTTTAAAAAAAAGCTTTGAAATATCCATAGAAGTTATTTTCTTTTTTTTTTAATGAGCAGACAACTTTGTTTGTTTGTCTGTTTAGGCCGCACAGCATGGCTTGTGGGATCTTAGTTCCCCGACCAGGGATTGAACCCCGGGCCACGGAAGTGAAAGCACCTAGTCCTAACCACTGGACCACCAGGGAATTCCCCCATAGAAGTTATTTTCTAATCTCTGGACATCTTCATTTGCCTCTTTATCCCCATATGCAAGCCCCAGTATTAAAGAGCACTTTAACTTGATCTCAAGGTTTTTGTTTTAGTTAATTATGCTGCTATTTCCTAAAATGTATTATAGATGTACAGTACTTTAGCTTCTCTGTTGTGTGACTTTGAGGGTAGCCTAAGTGCCTAACCACACAGATTGAGGTGGGATAGTGCCCTGGAAGTTAGGGATTTGTGGTGAAAAGTAAAAATGAATTTGCCACTTCTTTGACTAGGTGTCCACCTTTTACCCAAGGATTTTCATTAATGCTCAGCCCTAAATAATCCACAGACTTGTTATATTGGAGTATTAGCTGCTTTTTTAATGTAGAAAAAAATGTAATGTTATTGTGTCTTAAAATAAACCTTACCATTGTTGACATACACTGTTCTCAGAGTTCTGAATATTGGTATGAGTCTTAGTTTAAAGTGTTTTTGCCACAAAATACAATGAAAGAAGAAAAGTAGGCTCTTTTTATTTTTTATAATATGAATCAAAAGCCTTTCAATTTTGCAGAAATTCCATATCTAAAAATCTGTCCTAAATTTCTAGTTCACTGCAGTAGCTTTTTTTTTGTTTTTTTGATGTGGACCATTTTTAAAGTCTTTATTGAATTTCTTACAATATTGCTTCCGTTTTATGTTTTGGTTTTTGACCGCGAGGCATGTGGGATCTTAGCTCCCTGACCAGGGATTGAACCCACACCCCCCCGCATTGGAAGGCAAAGTCTGAACCACTGGACTGCCAAGGAAGTCCCACCATGGTAGTTTTTATAGAAGAAAAAAAAGTAATAACCCATATGTGCAACAATAGGTGATTTTTTTTCTTTTTTTTTAAAGTATGGTACATCCATAGAGTATTTAGCAAATAGTTCATCTCTCTTCAAGGGTAGTATGTATAATTTCTTGTAATGTTGGTTGGATTTACCCTGAATGATAAGGGAGATTCAAACTGTTGGAAGTTTACAAAATCAAGTTTACATTTTTTTTTTTTAAGTTCTTCATATGCCATTTGATCAGAATAATGCATTTTAAAACTGCCGAGTGTTTGCCTAACCAGTTAGAGTAGTTATATTTCTCCTTTTAAACTACACACCTCAGATTGGGACTCGAACCCGATCGTACCTCTCAGCTGGGACTTGAACCCACAAGCCCTGGCTCAGGAGAGTACTCAAATCCACAGTCTCTCAGCTGAAACCACACACCTGGTCCCAGGACTTAATGAAGCTGAGGTTCTTTATGTCTCAGTGCAGAAGGAATTCAGCGAGAGGCAAAGCGATAGGCAAGAAGTAGATTTATTAAATATAGAACGCTTGGAAGGACACAAGCAGGCAGGCAAGAGGCTCTGCTCCAGAACTAAGTGGGAAAGCAGGTTTATTTAAGGAGATACACATTCCGTAGACAGAGTGTTGGCCATCTCAGAAGGTGAGAAGCCCTGGGAGACACACATTCCATAGACAGAATGTGGTCCATCTCAAAAGGCAAGAGCAGCCCTGGGAGATACACACTCTACAACACGCTCCACAGAGTGTGGGCCATCTCAGAAGGTGAGAGCAGCACTGGGTTATGGGGTTGTTAGTTTTTATGGGCTGGGTAATGTCATAGGCTAACCAGTGGGAGGATTATTCCAATTATTTGGGTGGGAAGGGGCAGGGATTTCCAGGAATTGGGCCACTGCCCATTTTTTGGCCTTTTATGGTCGGCCTCGGAACTGTCATGGTGCATGTGGGTGTGTCACGTAGCATGTGCTAATGTGTTACAGTGAGCGTATAATGATGCTCCAGGTCCACTGGAAGTTGAATCTTCTGCCATCTTGGGCCTAATCAGTTTTTGTCCTGAATGGCTATGACATTCTTTTAAAAGTTGTGCCCTGGGAATTCCCTGGTGGTCCAGTGGTTAGGACTCGGGGCTTTCACTGCTAGTACCCAGGTTTCATCCTTGGTCAGGAAACTTAGATCTTACAGCAAAAAAAAAAAAAAAAAAAAGGTTGTGCCCTGCCACCTTCCCTCCTGTCTCATTTTCATTAGTACCTTCTGCTTGTTTGTGGGTTTTTTTTTTTAATTTGTTTTTTGTTTTCTTCATTTTATTCAATTTCAAAATGGAAAAGAAGGCAAAAGAAGGAGTTATCCTAGACCTTGAATCATGTGATTTACCTTGGGGCAAGTGGTTCTGAAAGCCATGAAGCTGGACTAAGGCCAGTTATAAAGAGCAGTAAATTAGCTACTTCAGCACCAATAGCTTCAGTAAATCAGCCTTTCTGGATTTGAATGTGTCCATGTGAGTTTTTTTTTAATTTATTTATTTATTTTTGGCTGCATTGGGTCTTCGTTGCTATGCTCGGGCTTTCTCTAGTTGCGGCGACTGGGGACTACTCTTCGTTGTGGTGCGCAGGCTTCTCATTGCAGGTGGCTTCTCTGTTACAGAGCATGGGCTCTAGGTGCGCGGGCTTCAGAAATTTTGGCTCACTGGGCTCAGTAGTTGTGGCACGTGAGCTCTAGAGCGCAGGCTCAGTAGTTGTGGCACACGGGCTTCGTGGCTCCGCGGCATGTGGGATATTCCCCGACCAAGGCTCGAACCTGTGTCCCCTGCGTTGGCAGGTGGATTCCTAACCACTGCGCCACCAGGGAAGTACCTCCATGTGAATTTGAAACCTAAAACTGGTTTACACTTAGTAACAAATTCTTTTCAGATGATTGATTTTAGATGCTTTCTGCTGCTTTTAAGTTCACGTACTGGCCATTGTCATTTTAGGAAATGACAGTGGCTTTGTTTTAAATGTTGCTGGAGAGAGAAAAGTGTAGAGAACATAATGAATACTATTTCCAGGGGCTTTTCTAACTATTCTGGAGTAGGGGCAGAGCATGAGGGGTAGGGAGCTCAACTTTGGTTTTCCAGATGTTTACTTGCACAATTCCTGAGAGTTATGAGAAAAGGAGAGAAACCAGAAAATCTAGAAGGTGGTTCTTGTCACCACCATCATTGCTAAGAAAAGTTAGGGTTATTTATTGTTTCCCATTGTTCTTTACCCTATCACTTTTTTTCTTTTGACAGTCACTGTACCTCCTTTAATTCTTTTTTTCAAAATATCTTTATTGGAGTATAATTGCTTTACAATGTTGTGTTAGTTTCTGCTGTACAACAAAGTGAATTAGCTATATGTATACAATATATCCCCATATCCCCTCCCTCTTGAGCCTCCCTCCCACCCTCCCTGTCCCAGCCCTCTAAGTCACAAAGCACCAAGCTGATCTCCCTGTGCTATGCAGCAGCTTCCCACTAGCTATCTATTTTACATTTGGTAGTGACAAAGGAGGCAAGAATATACAGTGGAGAAAAGACAGCCTCTTCAACAAGTGGTGCTGGGAAAACTGGACAGCTACATGTAAAAGAATGAAATTAGAACACTCCCTAACACCATACACAGAAATAAACTCAAAATGGATTAAAGACCTAAATGTAAGGCCAGACACTGTAATACTCTTAGAGGAAAACATAGGCACAGCACTATGACATAAATCACAGCAAGATCCTTTTTGACCCACCTCCTAGAGTACTGGAAATAAAATCAAAAATAAACAAATGGGACCTAATGAAACTTAAAAGCTTTTGCACAGCAAAGGAAACCATAAAAAAGACAACCCTCAGAATGGGAGAAAATATTTGCAAACAAAGCAACTGACAAAGGATTAATCTCCAAAATATACAAGCAGATCATGCAGCTCAACATGAAAAAACAAACAACCCAATCCAAAAATTGGCGGAAGACCTAAACAGACATTTCTCCAAAGTAGACATACAGATTGCCAACAAACACATGAAAAGATGCTCAACATCACTAATCATTAGAGAAATGCAAATCAAAACTACAATGAGGTATCATCTCACACCGGTCAGAATGACCATCATCAAAAAATCTACAAACAATAAATGCTGGAGAGGGTGTGGAGAAAAGGGAACCCTCCTGCACTGTTGGTGGGAATGTAAATTGATACAGCCACTATGGAGAACAGTATGGAGCTTCCTTAAAAAACTAAAAGTAGAACCACCATATGACCCAGCAATCCCACTACTGGGCATATATACCCTGAGAAAACCGTAATTCAAAAAGATACATATACCACAATGTTCATTGCAGCAGTATTTACAATAGCCAGGACATGGAAGCAACCTAAGTGTCCATTGACAGATGAATAGATAAAGAAGATGTGGCACATATATACAATGGAATATTACTCAGCCATAAAAAGGAACAAAATTGGGCTTCCCTGGTGGCGCAGTGGTTGAGAATCCGCCTGCCAATGCGGGGGACACGGGTTCGAGCCCTGGTCTGGGAAGATCCCACATGCGCAGAGCGACTAGGCCCGTGAGCCACAATTACTGAGCCTGCGCGTATGGAGTCTGTGTTCCGCAACAAGAGAGGCCGCGATAATGAGAGGCCCGCGCACCGTGATGAAGAGTGGCCCCCACTTGCCGCAACTGGAGAAAGCCCTTGCACAGAGGCGAAGATCCAACACAGCCATAAATAAATAAATAAATAAAATTTAAAAAAAAAAAAAAGGAACAAAATTGACTTATTTGTAATGAGGTGGATGGACTTAGAGTCTGTCATACAGAGTGAAGTAAGTCAGAAAGAGAAAAACAAATACCATATGCTAACGCACATATATGGAATCTAAAAAAACGGTACTGATGAACCTAGTGGCAGGACAGGAATAAAGACGCAGACGTAGAGAACGGACTTGAGGACACAGTGGGGGAAGGGGAAGCTGGGACTAAGAGAGTAGCATTGACATATATACCCTATCACTTTTTAAAAAAATCTTCCTGTCGCTTTCAGGCAAATACTAGAGAGTCATAAAATAATAGCTAAGCTAATAGGAAGGCTACTGTGCACATTGTAAGGTTTAAAATATTAAACTTTAATCTCTTTTAGCCTCTGGACTTGAGTATTCCTTCTTCTCAATGGGGCTCTGAATACTGCGCCAGAGGGCCTGCTCACATAAATTTACTTTCTGAATGAGCCCTTTTGTTTATAGCTGAGATTTGGTCAGTTTGAAAGAAAATAGTGTGTATAGATAATGATATTACACACTTTCTGTTAGGTACCATCAGAATTTTTAAGTTAGGAAGGACAGCCATTTGTTGGATGGTGGCAGAACTGTGTTGAATCCACGTCTGGTTTTTTGAAGTGTTCTTTTGAAATTGGATACTCTTCTTATACTTCTTATTTCCTAATGAATCTTTTTAAAGCTTCTTGAAGTTTTAAATCTTAAGTTTTATACTATGGAATAGGGTATTGTTAACTTGATAAGGCAAGTTTTAGAGACTAAAAATTGTAACTGCTGTAACTAACTGGGACAAATCATAGCTGGCAGCGAAGCTCGAAGTTTAATCACGTCCAGCACGTATTAGCCGTTGGAGTCAGAGCTTGATGTGTTAAGCAGCTCTACCGTCTGTGTGTGGGTGTCTCTCTCTGTGTGTGCAAACATTCTGAGGCAAAGTAATCCTTTTAGTGGTTCTTTGATTGAAAAATTTCAAGTGCTTTTCTCTTTTTTCATAATTAGATGAAGGAAAAACTCAAAATTAATGCCCGGAGCCGTTCTGTTTAACATAATTTTAGAATCCAGACTGTTCCCTTCAGCAGAACTGAGCTGTTAAACAGCTTTTATTTATATTCATTCCAGTAGAAATTTAAGGAAGCTTCAACATGTAAATATTTTTGTCCCACCTGAATCATAGGTAAGTGAAATGCCCTAGGATGAGGTCTTTACTCTTTCAACTGGGTTATATTTTTAATGGAATTATTTGCCAGATTCTCAGATTCAGATACCCTTAACTAAAAATCATCTCTCCTGAGAATAGAGGCCTGAGATCTTCTGCTTCTCCTTTTCTAATTTGCTTTATCCAAAAGCCCTTAGATCCACTACACAAGGAAAGTGTAGCTCTCATTTATCCCAGTTCTTACTGTGGTTCACTGCCACAGGCTGTAAAAATCTCTGGGGCCCCCAAAGAAGGGAACATTCCAGAATACATAGTCCCAGAGAGAAAGAGTCTCGTGACAGGGCTTAAGCAGAAATATTGGAAGAGGCAGGACCTTATTCCATCTGGACAACCCACATCCAGTTGGAGTCTCAGAGGAGTGGAAAGAGGGAATGGTGAAGAAGCAATATTTGAATATATGGTGGCTGAGAGTTTTTCAAAATTGATGGGAATTCTGTTTTGTCAGTGTGATTATCTGTTAGTTTTATAATCTGTGTTTTCTCAATAGTGTTTTTTTAAGATTTTTCTCTGGCTTGTTAGATTTCCTTAAACTGTAGGTTCATGTTATTCATGAAGTCTGGAATATACTTAGCCATTAACTCTTGAAAATTGTCTCTTCCCTACTTTCTCTATTCCCTTCTTCCAAAGTCCCATTAGATGTTTGCCAGATCCTCCCATTCTAAACTCCATGTTTCTAAACCTTTCTCATAGCTTCAGAATAAAGGTCTCCCTGAATTTTATTTTCTTCAACCCCATCCTCCAGTTCATTGTGTTTCTTCCCAGCTGTGTTCAGTCTGCTGGTTAACCTATTAATTTTGTTGAATATACTTTTCATTTCCAGAAGTTCTGTTTCAAATTAACTAGTCTTTTTATAGTATTTTGTATGTGTGTGTGTGTTTTCTTTTAATGCATTATTTCATGCTTTTAATCATTTTAAGTATCCGTATCCAATGTCTATAGTTCTGGCTGCGTTGGATTGCTTTTACTTCACTCATGGTTAATTGATTCTTGGTGTGTTTTGAAAATTTAGATTGTCAGCTTATACTTGGCAGAGCTTTGTCTGTGGGAAATCTTTGCTAGCAAAATCAAACATAATATATCTCTGGAAGAACAATGGAGGTTTCCCACAGATGTTCCCATGCCAAGCATAAGCTCACACAGGCCCGTAGTTGTGAATTCTCAGAAGAGAGTCTTCTCTCCTCTTCTTTGTCCTCTTCCTTTTCCTATTCTTTCTTTTAACCATCCAGATAGGCAAGACAGAGGAATTTGCCTGCCATCTTCTTTTCCTTCTGTATTATCTCCCTGTGCCACCAGAGTTTATCCTCCTTGCCACTGTCCTTGATTATATTTTTTGTTTTGATCAGCTGTATTGAGGTATGATTCACATACAATAAAATGTGCTAATTTAAGATGTACAATTTGATGAATAATTACTGCCACAACCATAATAATAGAGCATTTCCATGACCAAAATCAAGTTCTCTTGAAACCCCTTTGGAATCAGCCTCCTCTCTCCAACCCCCGATCTGTTTTCTAGTACTATAATTTTGCCTTTCCTAGAACTTAATGTAGGCTCATGTCTAGCTTTTTTTCACTTAACATAATGCATTTGTGATTTATCCATGTTCTTGCATGTGTTGGTATTTGGTTCCTTTTTATTGCTGAGTAATGTTCCATTGTATGGCTAGACCATGATTTGTTTATCCATTCCCTAGTTTATGGACATTTGGGTTTTCAGTTTGGGCCATTATGAATAAAGCTACTAGAGAATTCTCATATACGTCTTTGTGAAGATCTATATTTTCATTTCTCTTGGATGATACCTAGAAATGACTGGGTCACATGTTAAATGTATATTTAACTTCATAAGGAGCTGCCAAAATGTTTTCCAACTTGGCTGTATCATTTTGATTTACCACCAGCAATATAGGAGTTCCGTTTGCTTCATATCCTTACCTAGTCTTGGTATTATCAGTCTGAAATTTGGTCATTTTAGTAGAGATATATTAGTATCTCTATTAGGATTTTAATTTATATTTCACAAACGAATAACAATTTTTAGCATTTTTTCATGTACTTCTTAGGTAAAGTATCTTTTCAGATCTTTTGCACATTTTTTAATTGTGTTGTTTGTCTTTTTGCTATTAAGCCATAAAAGTTCTTTTCATATTCTGGACATGTCTTTTCTTGGATATATGATTTGTATATATTTTCTCCCAATCTGTAGCTTGAAATTCAATTTATAAACTTTTTGTGTGTGTGTGGCTGTGTTGGGTCTTTGTTGCTGCATGCAGGCGTTCTCTAGTTGCGGCTGGCGGGGGCTACTCTTCATTGCAGTGCGCGGGCTTCTCATTGTGGTGGCTTCTCTTGTTGCGGAGCACGGGCTCTAGGCAGGCGGGCTTCAGTAGTTGTGGCGCACACGCTCTAGAGCGCAGGCTCAGTAGCTGTGGTGCACGGGCTTAGTTGCTCTGCGGCATGCGGGATCTTCCAGGACCTGGGCTCAAGCCCGTGTCCCCTGCATTGGCAGGTGGATTCTTAACCACTGTGCCACCAGGGAAGCCCCAATTTATAAACTTTTTAAGTAAAATGTTGCCATGTGCCTTCAGAAATCTTTGCCTAAATTTTGATTTTTCATATCGTAGGGGTGGGTTATCTATTTAGTTGTTTAATTTCTCAGTAATATTTTGTAGTTTTCAGTGTACACATCTTATATATAGTTTATCAGATTTATCCAGTTTTTTGGTCCTGTTGTAAATGTTTTGTTCGTTTTTTTTTTTTATTTCAAATTCTGATTGTTCTTTGCTGGCTTATAGAGTTGATTTCTATTTATTGGTCTTGTATCCTGAGATCTAGTTAAGTTCATTTTTAGTTCTAGTACCTTTTTTTGTATATTCCTTAGAATTACCTACATAGACAATTATGTCTTCTGTGAATGAAGACAGCTTTACTTCTTCCTTTCTAGTCTTTATGCCTTTTATTTCTTTTTCTTGCCTGCACAAACTGACTAGAACCTTTAGTACAATGTTGAGTAGAAGCGATGAAACCTATATCCTTGCCTTTAGGGAAACTTCCCTTTGGGACTGTCTTCTTCCTACCCCTAGAACGTCCATTGTCTTAAGTCATATTTGAAGTGTTCAGATGGATTGGAAGGAACAGTATTTAGGAGATGACTTGTACACTACTCCTGCACTATGAAGTTAGGATTTGTGTTTTAGACTGAAGAATGCTGTAGCCAAGAGTGAGTTTGTCATCTGTGACCTGTATTTATTTATTGTATAATACAGTCTGAGTGGAGATAATTTGAAATGGACATGCTAACATACTGTTGTAGGATGAGTTATAGTATAGGGTGGAAGTTGGCTTTAAATAAATTAAAGGAGACCTTCATGAGAAAATAGGTAAGCCTACTATCAAACAAACACTCCCATCTTCTCCCTATTCATAATCTAACAGGAAGTTTCATTTTCTAACCCTGCTATTCATTAGTACTAGGTGGCTTCAAGAAAACGGGATAATCTTTGATTTGAAACTACCATCTTTTGACATTATAGTTCAACTTGTGAGTTTAACTGTACTGTATTAGTTTCGTTGTTTAGGAGTTTAACCAAGGAAGTTAGATAAAAGGAAACTTTTCTGAAATAATTTTCCAGGTCATTAAATGAAATTCTTATGTGTTCAGAATGATCCTTTAGTTTGCAAATTGCTACATATCTAGTGAGTCAGGTACCTACTTCCTATTACTTTTAAGTCAGCATATTAGTAAGAGAAAGTCAGTATTGAAGAACACATGGGAAAAGGGAAAAACTTATAAAGCCTGTATTAAAACCTGAAACTTTTGTAGGGTATGTGTTATGTGAATTTTGCAAGCAGATAGTCAAATAAGACATTTGTTTACTTATTTAGTTATTAGTAATTTGAGGAATTATATTAACTGCTAAGACAAGAAGGCTTATTTGAAATACAAAGGCTACATTTATTGAAAAGGATTTGTTTCAGTTATGGTTTCTTAAATGGTGAGGAGCTGTTTTCCTTTAAGCTACTAAAAAATGTGGACAATATCGTGGCTCTAAAGTCTCTTTTTCTGATAACGTCCTTAGAAGGTAATGTATATTGGCCAAGTAATGTTGAAAAATAGTTCAGTTACTTGAGAGCTAGGTGTAAAGGGTGCTTTGTTGTTGGAATGCTAGGTGGGAGTGCTTTATTGCTGACATTTTATTTAAATTTTGTATCGTTTAGATATTTGGATTTGAACTGCATTTTGGGATTTATCTACACCAAAAATGCCACCGGCAGTTGGAGGTCCAGTTGGATACACCCCCCCAGATGGAGGCTGGGGATGGGCAGTGGTAGTTGGAGCTTTCATTTCCATCGGCTTCTCCTATGCGTTTCCCAAATCTATTACTGTGTTCTTCAAAGAAATTGAAGGTATATTCAATGCCACCACCAGTGAAGTGTCATGGATATCTTCCATCATGTTGGCTGTCATGTATGGTGGAGGTAAGTACCCACTAAGGCCTGCTGTTTTAATTTTCATTAAGCAACCAGATGCTCTATTTAGGTAACTTTAAAAAAATGTTTTATTCGGTGAGGTGTTTTGAAATGGTATTTCTCAAAGCTTTATGTTTAGAGTCACATTTTTTATTCTTGTTAACAATGACAACTCTTGCTTTGTTTGTTGCACTATAGTATTCTGAAACAGAAATAAGAAATTGTGAGGATTTGTTCCAATTCGGTATCATTGAACTTAAAAAAGCTCTCAGAGGGAAAAAATTTTTTTAAAACTCTCAGAAAAATGACATGTGCACAACTTATTTTTCTTATTGCTCTCTGCTAGACTCTTGAGGTATAAATGTAAATAAAGATTTTTTTTAAATTGATGTTGGGAGAATTAAAGTAAATCGGGCTAACCTGAATAGCACAAAGTCTCAGGTAAAATCTTTTCATAGTGTTAGAATTAAAGAACTGGATAAAATCCTCCTTGTTTTGTTCTTTGTGATGTAATTAGTCCTAAAGCATTTCAGCTTCATCTTAAACTTAAGTTTTATCATTTTTTCCCTTTCTGTTTTCTTTGACATGTTGTGAAGAAAATGTGGAGAGTAAGTTGCTTACCTTAATATCATTTAAAATACTGTGGGTTTGTTTGTTTGCCTTGGAACATCAAAACACAATTTAACATGTAAAAGTCAAAACCTCCCATAATAATAAAATATGTAGTTGCTTAGTTAGCAGAGATTCGAAAGTTAGGTGTATTTATTTTTTGGGATTGACAGGGTTTCATGTTGCTTATTTAGCCAAGCTTTCACTTTTTTAATCATAATTTAGTGCCTCAGATTATTTTCACATGAGCTCTTTAATAGCCCAATATAAAGATTCTGCATTTCAACTGTAAAACCTTAGCTTAGGCTTCTAATCTGGTGGCAGATTCAACCGATATTTACTAAGCCCTATGCACATAGTCCTCACTAGGCTAGGTGTGAGTGACAGAGAACACTGATCTTGATCCCTGCCCTTGGGAAGTTTGTAATCCTCTTGAGACAATAATGTAATCTCATGAAACAGGAATAAGTATTTGAAGTCCGTAAATTAGTTCAGTACTTAATCTCATTGCACAGAAAAACGGGTAAGTTTTTTGTGCCTTTTAAATTTTGAACATATGCCTGTTTTGTCTATTGTAAAATTAAGTACTTTTTAAAAGAACGTAAGTGCTAACTTATAGTACTTACTTTTTTTTCATGAGCCCAGAGAAATCAAAAGGGATTTTGGACCAACAATTTTGGAGGCTCTGAACTTGATCTGCCAGGATTTCTAATCAGGTTTTGACTGATGGCTTGAAGAAATTGGCGTAAATATTATCCAGAGGTACTCCAGGTGCTCAGTGTATCTTTAAGCTGATTACAAACAAGAGGTTCACTGATTACAAACAAGAGGTTCACATGTTGCAATTCTAAGAGCAAGAGCTTGAGAGCCGCTTGCGTTTTGCATCAGAAGTAAGTGATGTCAGTTGTGCTAATTGCACATGACACTTTCTTTTGGGAAAACAGTTCCTTCTTTGTCCTCACCCAGAGATAACTAGCACGTTTCTCTGAATTTGTGTTATAATAGGCCTACAAACTGTACCCCTCTCTATTTTTAATGATAGCCAATTGGGGCCATTCTTCCTGAAATAACTCTGAAAGATAAATTGCATATCAAGAGGCTTGTGGCATAATTTTTACTAAATGGGTTATTTTGTTTTGTTTGGCTCCTAGGTGGTATGACCCCATAAGAATTATATTTAAAACTGCCTTAATTCTTTAACTTGTACATTTCTGCCACACCCTCAACACTAATATGTTTTGAGTTGTGAGTGGTTTAGGGTTCAGTTTTCCTTCCTCCCTCCCTCCCTCCCTCCCTTCCTCCCTTCCTTCCTTCTTCCTTCCTTCCTTCCTTCCTTCTTCCCTCCCTCCCTCCCTCCCTCCCTCCATGTGCTTTGGTTCACAGATACATACTGATACTTGTTAAAGTATATTTTTAAAGGAGAAGATCTTAGTTACTTACTCTTGGTTTTTGTTTGAGTTTTTCCTTTTTTTAACATGAAAGAAAAGTATGGGGGGGGTGGGAGGAATTGGGAGATTGGGATTGACACATATACACTATTGAAACTATGTATAAAATAGATAACTAATGAGAACCTACTGTATGGCACAGGGAACTCACTCTACTCGGTGCTCTGTGATGACCTAAATGGGAAGGAAATCCAAAAAAGAGGGGATATATGTATACATATAGCTGATTCGTTTTGCTGTACAGTATTGTAAAGCAACTATACTCCAATAAAAATTAATTTTAAAAAATGAAAGTATAAATTCACATATTTTCAGTTCCACAGTAATGTCATCGTAACATTCCTAGTTTAGAACTTAAAATACTGCAAACCTTACAGCATTAACCTCTACTTCACAGAGTCAACAGTGTGGCAGCATTTTTTTATCTTTGTAATTCTGACTATACAAAAATCTGTTTAATGACTAATTTATATGGACATATTTCATGAATATTCTTTCAATATTTAATTCTTTCATCATACACAAGCTGTAAATTCAAATTATTTCCAAAGCAGCTGTGGCCTAATATTTTCATGAAGTGACTTAGAAGTTCGATGAGAACTTGTTTATACACATCCTTGGTTGAGCCTGAAGTCTCTCCCGCAGCCATTTCTTGACCCAGCCCCTTAGAGAGAATTGGTCCTCCAAAATACTAGGATATCAAAAGCTTTCATTCCTTCTTGCGTGTTTATTATACATATGTATACATATATACATACCACATTTTGAATATACATACCATAATTTGAAATTGGGTTCCCTGGGGCCAGAGCCTGTCCTTTTAATCATAGTGCACCATACTGCAACTCTGAATATTAGTAGCATTGAAATATGAGTAATGCAGAATTTTTCATAAGTGTTTATGGAAATAAAATGTCAACATATGATCAGTAGTATATTCTGAATATGTGCATTCTGTGTCTGTTTTTAAAAATAGACTTACTATCTTCTAGGGAGGTAAGTATAGAATAAACAGAATAAAGTCAGAATTTACTGTGCTAATAGAAGAAAAACTTGATTTGTATATCTTCTGCTTTATAACTTTGGAATTGTAGTTCCAAAAATACATATGTAATGGGGAGAAAATGGGCTGGATTCGAAACTTGGTTCTCACTAGCTGCAAGTTCAAATATTAGTTCTTCTTGTGTCCCCTTCCCTACTGATGCATTGCAGTGACCCTTTCTTATTTGCAGTCATCTGCCTTAACAAGGCAGACATGTTATGGTGTCATGTAAACAAAGTTGTCATCTCCAAAGTCCAGAGCCATGAAGTAGGGACGTAAGTATTATAAATAAATGAAATTCAGAGAATGTCAAATGTCATTCGTTTGTAATCAGCAAATATTGTTAGTCTAAGAGTTGTGTTACAGCTCTTAAAACATTGTTTGCTTTAGATAAGACTCATAATTAAGACTTAAAATTTTGGAAAAGGGGAATTACAGTTTATACCTATTTGTAGCAAGTAAGGAGAGGCCATTTGATTTTTTTGTATTTGAAAACTGATACATGAAATGCATAAAATCTTTTTATTTGTGATCCTTATAACACTACACTTTTGTTTGGTTTCTTTTCTCACGTTAAAGAAAAACTGATTTTTTGGTATGCATCTCTTTAGCTGAGGAAATTTAATCTGGTTTATGTTGTTAAACCTGAGAATGTTTTGACCATTATCTGACTTAATCTTCTACAAACATTTTTTCATAGTTTTGCTGTCACAAAACAGCAGTATAGGCACGGAACCCGGTTAACCCTAGAAGACATTCCATTCAATTTAATACCTGAGATATCTAGGTGTAAATGGGAACAGTTTTGTTTTGTTTTAAATTTAGATGTCCTAATTGCAAAACTACTGAACTTGGGGAAAAAATTATGTATTTTGCCTTTGTTTTTTCTTCTTTTTAAAAAATATGACACAAACTACACTTATGATGATGTGTAAAGAATACTCTTAAAATCTCTCATCAGTCTGCCTGTCCCAAAAATTAATATAGAGCAAACTTACTAAATATGTGTTGATCATATCCTAGATAAATCAAGAAGCCTATGAACGTCTGTTACCAAGGCTTTCAGCCTATTATGCCTTATAAGAGAAAGATTAAGGAAAGACTAGAGTCTTCTATATTTTAGTAAAATTCCATCCAAGATTTCAAGATAGAGAAGATACACAATTAATGATTCTTCTAGCATCTTTATTTTCCAGCACACATACCTATGATTATGAAATAATTATAGATAACAATATTCTTACCATTGCCTTTTGTTGTATCTGCTTATTTGGAAGGACTTGTCATTGAGTGCCATCAATGCCTCTGTACCACTAAATTTTTGATTATCTCTTAGGTCCTATCAGCAGTATCCTGGTGAATAAATATGGCAGTCGTCCAATCATGATTGTTGGCGGTTGCTTGTCAGGCTGTGGCTTGATCGCAGCTTCCTTCTGTAACACTGTGCAGGAACTTTACTTGTGTGTCGGAGTCATTGGAGGTGAGTTGATTCATTTTCAAGCATTAATATATTGCTGGCTATTTGGTATTCACCTGCATTGGTCTTTCAGATCTTTTGAGTGAAAGTCCCTTCTTATAGAAATTATCATTTTGACAACCTGTTAATTTAAGAGCAATAGAAAATCAAGTTTTAAAAGAAATTGCTGTCATACAGTAGGTGTACATTGTTGAATAAATGAATTGAAAGAAATGATTGTATCCCTTGTCCTAAGAATAGTCAGTGGTTTGTAGATAAAATGTGTCTGGCAGTCGTTGCAAGGGTGGTCATTGGTTACTATCTCTGTCTCGCTCTCTCTTTTTTAAAAATTTTTATTTATTTATTTGTTTGTTTGTTTGTTTATGGCTGCATTAGGTCTTTATTGCTGCGCGCAGGCTTTCTCTAGTTGTGGTGAGCGGTGGCTACTCTTTGTTGCGGTGCGCGGGCTTCTCATTGCGGTGGCTTCTCTTCTTGCAGAGCACGGGCTACTCTTCATTGCGGTGTGCGGGTTTCTCATTGCGGTGGCTTCTCTTGTTGCAGAGCACGAACTCTAGGCTCACGGGCTTCAGTAGTTGTGGCTAGTGGGCTCTAGAGTGCAGGCTCAGTAGTTGTGGCGCACGGGCTTAGTTGCTCCGTGGCATGTGGGATCTTCCCAGACCAGGCAGGGCTCGAACCCACGTCCCCTCTGTTGGCAGGTGGATGGATTCTTAACCCCTGTGCCACCAGGGAAGTCCTTTCCCCTTATTTTAATAGCCAAATTAAGATAATGAACTGCTGATGAGTATGATAAATAAAGATTACGTATAACTTCACAGTCCAGAGACTTTGACTACTAACATTTTGATGTATATATATCCTTCCCAACTTTTTTCTATACACAAACATAACTTTTTTCAGAACAAAAAGGGATACGGTTACATAAAGTATTTTGTAACCAGTTTTTGTCACTTAAGAGCATATCATGAACAACAACAATATATATGTCGGGCACTGTCTACATGCTGTGGGCATAGGGCAACAAGTCCAGCAAAGTCGTGCTCTTTCATGGGAGGAGGCAGACACTGCTACTCACAAATAAATAAGAAAAATCAGGGAGTGATAAATTCTATACAAAGACCTTGCTGAAGAGATGATGACCTTAATAGAGTAACAGCAGGGAACTAGCTTTGCGAAAATCTAGGGGAACATAGGCCCTAAATCAGCAGCATGCTTGTTAGCACAGGTGAGAATGGTCTGGTATGAGATCAGGGAGGTAAGGCCAGGGTAAAGGTTATGGACAGAAAGCCAATAGCAGGTTTGCAATAGGGGAGTGACCTAGTTTGGTTTACTGGTTTAAGTCTCTGTGAATAGCTTAGACATAAATGGTAGGGAGCAAGAAGGGGCCAGGGAGAGAGCATCTCCAAGTTATTTGAATATTTACTTATACTAGCACCATTTATTGAATACTTCTTGTTGCAGTAATTTAAAATATTACTTTTATCATACATTAAATGTTTATATATATTTTAGGTATATTCCTGGACTTTATGTCCACTTTCTTGGTTCAGTGTTTACCTATTCCTGAGTCAGAGTCACACTATTCTATTGATTGTAGCTTTTAAAAGTCTGTTTTAAATATCTGTTCTGTTTAGTCCCATCCTGCATCACCTGAAATTTTCTGGTTGACTCCCATGTATTCTCTAGTATGTTTTAGAATCATTTTACCTCATCTCCAAAATGAAATGCACTGATATTGTCATTGGAATCACGTCAAGTTAGCACTTTCATTTGGGGAGTATTGACATCTTGGCAATGTTGTGTTTAATTATACAAAAACTTTGTGTGTTGGTTTTAATTCTCTGTCCCTTCAGGAAAGTTATACAATTTAGCCATTATAAGTTGCACACTTTAAAGTTTTTGGTGCTGTTGTAAAAGGAATAATTTTGTATTGCCTACTCTATTTTAAAAACTGTTTTTAAAACTCTATTTGATAACCGTCTCCTTAATTACCTTCTTTGCTTATAATGATCCTTCACGTGACTTGCCAGATTTGACAGTTAATCACCTTCAAATAATATAAATAACAATTATAAAAATAACTACTAACATTTATTGAGTGGTTACTACATGCCAGGCACTAAGTTCTTTAGTCACAGCAGTGCTGTGCGCCTGTTTTACATACCAGGCAACAGTCACAGGAGGGTCAACATGTCTGACATTACACAGCCAATAAGTGATGATGACGAGATTTGAACCTACAGAGTCTGGTTTTATTTATTTATTTATTTTTTCACCACACAGTTGATCCCCTTACTCATTTCGCCCTCTGCCCCTTTTTCTTTGGTGACCACTACTCTGTTCTCTATATCTACATAATTGTTTGGTTTGGTTTGTTCATTTATTTTGATTTTGTTTGTTGGTTTTGTATAGTCCACATATGACTGAAATCATTATGGTATTTGTCTTTCTTCATCTGACTTACTTTACTTGGCATAATGCCCTCAAGCTCCATCCACATTGTCGGAAATAGCAACATTTCATCTTTTTTTTATGGCTGAGTAGTATTTCATTATGTATGTATGTGAGGGGGGTATGTATACATATACATCAACAATCTTTATCCATTCGATCATTGACGGGCACTTAGGTTGTTTCCATATCTTGGCTATTGTAAATAATGCTGTGATGAACATGGGTGGGTGCCGTTATCTTTTCAAATTAGTGTTCTTTTGTATTCTTTGGATAAATACACAGAAGCGGGATACCTGGATCATATGGTCATTCAAGTCTTAATTTTTTTAGGAATCTCCATACTGTGTTCCATAGTGGCTGTACCAGTTTATTCCCACCAACAGTGTATGAGTGTGCCCTTTTCTCCACATCCTCGCCAACAGTTGTCATTTCTTGTTTTTGATAATAGCCATTCTGACAGGTATGAGGTGATCTCATTGTGGTTTTGATTTGCATTTCCCTAATAGTTAGTGATGTTGAATATCTTTTCATGTGCCTGTTGGCCATCTGTATGTCTTCTTTGGAAAAATGTCTATTCAACTGCTCTGCCTTTTTTTTTTTTTTTTGGCCACTCCTCACAGCATGTGGGATCTTAGATCCCTAACCAGGGATTGAACCCATGCCCCCTGCAGTGGAAGCGTTGAGTCTTAACCACTGGACTGACAGGGAAGTCCCAACTCTGCCCATTTTATTTATTTATTTATTTTTTTAATTTAATTTAATTTAATTTATTTTTTTGGCTGTGTTGGGTCTTCGTTTCTGTGCGAGGGCTTCCTCTAGCTGCGGCAAGCGGGGGCCACTCTTCATCGCGGTGCGCGGGCCTCTCACTATCGCGGCCTCTCTTGTTGCAGAGCACAGGCTCCAGACGCACAGGCTCAGTAGTTGTGGCTCACGGGCCCAGTTGCTCCGCGGCATGTGGGATCTTCCCAGACCAGGGCTGGAACCCGTGTCCCCTGCATTAGCAGGCAGATTCTCAACCACTGCGCCACCAGGGAAGCCCCTCTGCCCATTTTATAATCGGAGTTTTTTGTTGTTGTTGAATTGTATGAGTTCTTTATATATTTTGGACATTACCCCTTATCAGGTATAGCATTTGCAAATAACTTCTCCCATTCAGTAGGTTCTCTTTTCATTTTATTGATCCACTTCCTTTGCTATGCAGAAGCAATTTGATGTAATCCCATTTGTTTATTTTTGCTTTGGTTTTATTTGCCTGAGGAGGAGACATATCTAGAAATATATTGCTAAGACCATACTGCCTGCATTTTCTTCTAGGAATTTTATGGTTTCAGATCTTGTGTTCAAGTCTTTAATCCATTTTGAATTAATTTTTGTGTTTGGTGTGAGATAGTGGTCTAGGTTTTTTGTTTTTGGGGTTTTTTTTGGCATTGGCTGTCTGGTGTTTTCCCAACACCATTTACTGAGGAGACTATCCTTTCTTACTATATGTTCTTTGTTCCTTTGTTGTAAATTAATTGTCCATGTATGCATGGATTTATTTCTGGGCTCTCAATTCTGTTCCATAGATTATGTATCTGTTTCTCTGCCACTACAATGCTGTTTTGATTACTATGGCTTTGTAGTATAGTTTGAAATCAGGGAGTGTGCTACCTCCAGCTTTGTTCATTTTTCTCAGGATTGCTTTGGCTATTCGGGGTCTTTTGTGGTTCCATATAAATTTTAGAATTTTTTATTCTATTTCTGTCAATAATGTTCTTGGGATTTTGATATGGATTGCATTGAACCTGTAGATTGCTTTAGGTAATAAGGACATTTTGACAATGTTGATTCTTCCAATCCATGAGCACGAAATATCTTTCCATTGATTTGTGTCTTCAATTTCTTTGAACAGTGTCTTATAGTTTTCAGGGTGCAAGTCTTTAACCTCCTTGGTTAAATTTATTCCTAGATATTTTATTCTTTTTCTTAGGATTATAAATGGGATTGTTAATTTCTGATAGCTCATTGCTAGCATATAGAAATGCAACAGATTTTGATTTATACTGATTTTGTATGCTGCAATTTTATTGTATTTGTTTATTATTTCTAATAATTTCTTGGTGGCGTCTTCAGGATTTTACATAAAATCATGACAGTCTACAAACAGTGACAGTTTTACTTCCTTTCCAATTTGGATGCCTTTTATTTCTTTTTCTTGCCGAATTACTCTGGCTAGTCCACATAGCCTAGCTTTAGAGCTCACACTTTAAACCGCTATACAATATTATGTCCTACTTTCCATTACTTATATCTTTTTTTAAAGTTTATTTTTCATTTTATTTTTTATTGAGGTATAGTTGGTTTACAATATTAAGTTTCAGGCGTATAGCACAGTGATTCACAATTTTTAAAGGTTATATTCCATTTATAGTTATTATAAAATATTGGCTATATTCTCTGTGTGGTACAGTAGATCCTTGTAGCTTATTTTATATATAATACTTTGTACCTCCTAATTCCCTACCACAATCTTACCCCTCACCCCTTCCCTCTCTCCACTGTTAACCACCAATTTGTTCTCTATGAGTCTGTTTCTTTTCTGTTATATTTGCTAGTTTGTTTTATTTTTTAGATTCCACATATAAGTGGTAACATACAGTATTTGCATTACTCTCTCTCTAACTTATCTTATTTCACTTAGCATAATACCCTCCAAGTCCATCCATGTTGTTCCAAATGGCAAATTTTTGTTCCTTTTTTATGGCTGAGTAGTATTCCATTGGGGGGAATTTTATTTATATATATATATATATATATATCTCTACATCTTCTTTATTCATTCTTCTGTTGGTGGACACTTAGGTTGCTTCCATATCTTGGCAACTGTAAATAATGCTGTTATGAACATAGGGTCTTTTGTAGTTCCATGTAAATTTTAGAATTTTTTGTTCTATTTTTGTGAAAAATGTCCTTGGGATTTTGATAGGGATTGCACTGAACATGTAGGTTGCTTTAGGTAATAAGGACATTTTGACAATGTTAATTCTTCTAATCCATGAGCACAGTATATCTTTCCATTTATTTGTATCTTTTTGAATTATATGCCTCTTAATTTCTTTGTCTGGTTAAGTAATGCCAAATATGTTTCTGACATTTATTGGAGTATGTGATTCTTTTTTCCCCCCCTCTCCCCAGGTCTTGGGCTTGCCTTCAACTTGAATCCAGCTTTAACCATGATTGGCAAGTATTTCTACAAGAGGCGACCGTTGGCAAATGGACTGGCCATGGCAGGCAGCCCTGTGTTCCTCTCTACCCTGGCCCCCCTCAATCAGGCTTTCTTTGGTATCTATGGCTGGAGAGGAAGCTTCCTAATTCTTGGGGGCTTACTATTAAACTGCTGTGTGGCTGGAGCTCTGATGAGACCAATAGGGCCCAAGCCAACCACTGCAGCGAAATATAAGTCTAAAGAATCCCTTCAGGAAGCAAAAAAGGGGGCAAGTGATGCAAATACAGATCTCATTGGAGAGAATCCGAAAGAAGAGAAAAGATCAATCTTCCAAACGCTTAATAAATTCCTGGACTTATCCCTGTTCAAGCACAGAGGCTTTTTACTCTACCTGTCTGGAAATGTGCTCATGTTTTTTGGACTATTTACACCTTTGGTCTTTCTTAGTAATTATGGCAAGAGTCAGCATTACTCTAGTGAGAAGTCTGCCTTCCTTCTTTCCATTCTGGCTTTTGTTGACATGGTAGCCAGACCTTCTATGGGACTTGTAGCCAACACAAAGTGGATAAGACCTCGAGTTCAGTATTTTTTTGCTGCTTCTGTTATTGCAAATGGAGTTTGCCATCTGGCAGCACCTTTGTCCTCTAGCTATATAGGATTCTGTGTCTATGCGGGATTCTTCGGATTTGCATTTGGGTGGCTCAGCTCAGTATTGTTTGAAACGCTGATGGACCTTGTTGGACCCCAGAGGTTCTCCAGTGCTGTGGGATTGGTGACCATTGTGGAATGCTGTCCTGTCCTGCTGGGGCCACCACTTTTAGGTATAGTATGTCTCTTCTTTTTTGTGGTTCTAATAACATAAAACAGAAGATTAGGAAGGTGATAGAAAGCAGAAATCAGTGAGCTGCTTGATGGTCTTTCTTCGCTTCTGTACCCTCAGTGCTGGCACAATGCTTGGTACAGCATAATTGCTCAAATACTTAATAGAACTGAATTAAAGTGAATCATCAAGCTGAAAGAGGAATAAAAAACTATTACAAACTTAAGTATGTATAATAATTTTTCCTGATAAAAAACCTAACCTGTTTATTGTAGAAAAATGTATGTATAACCACCTTTAAAATACTGTTGGTGATTTCTTTTTAATTGTGGAATTTATCTCAGCAGTAATATTTAAAATAATAACAATAGGTACCAGGTGAGGGCTCACAGTATACCAGGGACTGTCCTAATCTTTTTCTATATTCTGTCATGTATTACAAGTCTGTGATGTAGGACTATTATTGTTCCCGCTTTATAAATAAAGAAATAGAGGCTTCTAAAAGTGAAATAACTTGCCCAAGATCACACAGCTAGTAAGTGACAATAAAACCTGATGTATTATTCTCTTAAGAATGCTAAATGGTTTACATTTTAAAATTATTATTAATACAGAATGCAACAATAATTTGGACTTCTGGATGTGACTCATGCTTTTGAGATTATGCACTATAAAGTAAGGAAGGATACATAACAGAAGGTCCACTACTGACCTGTCTACTCTCTCTCCTCCCTATATACACCCAAGGAGAGTCCAAATCCTGTCCGTTTTCGCTTCCTAAATCTCTTTCTAATCTGCCTGTTTTCTCTCCATCACAACTACCACTCTTATCCAAATCTCCTATCTTCTATCAGTAGCCTTCTAACTTTACCCATATCCACTCTAGCTGTTCTTCGTCTCTTAGAACACTCCAGTTGCTTCCCACGTTCTCGGGGTGAAGATCAAATTCCCTGTTGTGGCCTATTAGGTCCTGCGTGGCCTGGCCCACCTGTGTCTCCAGCCTCATTTCCCACCACTCAGTTTGCTCTCTGTGCTTCTCCTCTCACACCCTGTGCTTCCTCTTACCACCTGCCTTTGCACTGGCTGTTCTCTGCCCTGAGCCTTTTCCCATCTCCCTTCTCCTTGATAACTCCTATCCTGTAAGTCCTGGCTAAGGTTACACTTTAAGAAAAGGCTTCCTGACCCTAATTGCTGGTCTAAAACCCCTATTTTCTGCCTTCAAACCTTCCTTGTAGCACTTGTCACAGTCTGTATAGTTATTGGATTAACATTTCTCTTCTCCACTGAGCTGTGGACGTTACCTCCTTTGCTCACCCTTAACTCAGGGCCTAGCAGACCCAGGGCCGTGTGTATATTTAGAGAATCAGTAAGTATTGCCGAGTGCGTGGTGCCCTATGTTGGAAAACCGTATGGAATTATATTTGAATTGGTTATTATGTCCATTATATGTGTAGGGTTTTCCATAGTTTAATAAATACTAGTTTGAGATGCTAACAAATTTTACTATAACAAGGAATTCATGGCCGAAAAATGTTTGGCAACGCCAAAGTAAATAAGTTCCTTTACTATCAGGCCTAATAAAGCCTTTAATAGAAAAGACTATGTGTCATTTCCAAATTTACTTGACTTTGGAAACACTAGGGAGTAATCCTGTAGCACAGAAGTTATGGTGCAGGCCTCAAGAGTCAGACTTGCTGTGGGTTGAAAGCCAACCTGTTTCATTTACAAGCTTTGTGACCTTGGACGAGTTACTTAAGGTTTCTGTACTTCGGTTTTTCTGTTATACAATGGGGATGATGATAGATAGAACCTTCCTGTTGTGAGGATTAAGCACTTAGAATGGTGGAAAGGTGTTGCTGTTAGTTAATGTTTTAGCAGAGGATGAGTGTTCACAGGAACGCCCTTTGGGAAATGCTGATGTCAGAGAAAGTACATTGGCCTGGGAGACTGGAATTAGCTCTATGGCCTTGGGCAAGACTACTAAACCTCTTTTGAGCAACAAATTTTTCCATTGAATATTGAGAGAATTGACTCGAGGTGATCTCTAGGACTTTCCCAATTCAAGTTTGCCAAGATTTAATTATTTTCAAGTTTCTAAAGTTAACAGACTACGAAGGGCCATCCAAAATCAGTGTGACATTATAAGTAAAAGATCAGATAATTATGAGCAGTTTCTTTTTAGACTAATTTGTCATTTATGGGCTCTTTGAATGGATTCTTAAGCTTTATTTGGGAAAGGGCATAACTGTGTACCCACATAATTTTTTTCTTTTTGACATCTTTAGGTCGTCTCAATGACATATATGGAGACTACAAATACACATACTGGTCATGTGGCATAATCCTTATTGTCGCAGGCATCTATCTTTTCATCGGCATGGGCATCAATTACCGACTTCTTGCAAAAGAACAGAAAGCTGGGCAGCAGCAGAAAAAGGAAAGTAAAGAGGAGGAGACCAGTATAGATGTTGCTGAGAAGCCAAAAGAAGTTACCGATGCAGCAGAATCTCTGGAGCCTCAAGGCATAGAAGGAGGCCCCAAAGAGGAGGAGAGTCCAGTTTGAGCCTGTGGGGCTGATGGGTAAATGGAGCAGCTCATGACCCCAAATGTTCTGTTGGCCTGTGATCTACCAGTGGTGCTCAATGCAAATACTGGACATTTCTGTGGGAATCATACCAGGGGTTCACTGATGGAATTTTTGTTTCACTCCGTACCAGTAGCCTGGCCTAAAAATGTCATAGCCTTTGGGAAGGAAGTGGTTGAAAAAGAGTGAGAGAAGGAAGTCGGTTTGTGTGTTTGTTTGTTTGTTTAAATCTTTGCTTTTAACAGTGTCATGATAATGTGCTGTGATAGTGTGATAATAATATGTGCCTTAAGTTTTAGTCTTTAGGGAGCCTTAACTTTTAAAACCATTCTGCTTAATTCATCCATTTTAAGTGTTCCGTTACAAGGAAAAGTAACTAGTTTGAGGCAAATCTAAAATTTAAAATTAATCTTGCTTCATTGTTATTTGTAATAATAGTGTCAGACATTGCCACTAGAAGATTTGAAAGTTGGGGTTTTTATAAAATCCTGACTAAAATATTTTCCTAGCATCAGTAGTTCCTTGGCATATGTGCCTGCTAGATATATATTTAGGAAATTTAAGGCATAAAACTTTGCAAACATCTTGGCTGTTCTAGATGCACTGTACTTATCAGTACACCTCCAGTATCTTTTCTTGGTTTGCTTATTAGAAGCCAAGTGCTTGAGAGTTGACTTCGTTAAATTACTATTTTTGCTCCCCTTTACAAAGATAAATTTTGAGTGGTCATAGATCACCGCCCCTTTTGAGATCACATAGTATTTTTTTTCCCCCCACTGGAAAAATTAGTATTAAAATACACAAAACTGTGTATTTGTGCCTCCTCAGTAAATTAAACATAGACAGATACTTCAAACAGCAGCTGAATTCAGCTTAGGTTTTTCCAAAACTTCAGTTAAACTGTGAGACTTGGAATCTTTTGTTGTTGTTTTTCCTGGAATTTTCCCCCTTTGATTCATAGTGGTTCCATTTATATCCACATCTAGCTTAGCACTGTGTGTGAGATAGTCTTTGTGTGTTCAGTTTTTTGGGTTTTTTTTTTTAATGTTTGCTAATTAAGGGGACCCATAGAGATTTGGCCCACACAAACCAATAAGGATAAGATTGGGAGAGAAGTTGCTATGTTTGCTTCAATAAGTAACTCCTTTTCTTTTTCTTATAAGGCCTTAAAGAAAATTGTTTTGCTTAGAATTATTGGACACATTCTTACTCTTTACACAAACCTAAAGATTTTGTGACCCTTTTCACTTATCTGAAAAGTAGAGAAATGGGTTTAGTATAAGGATAGGAAGGAGGATGGACCAGAATGAAAACTGTAAATATTTTTTCACCTAATATCTTTTAAATGGTGGCAGGAGGATAATGATAGACAGTCAATAAATTATATTCAATACATTTTAAAATATCATTGTAATTGACAGTGTGAAGGTATAAATATAAAACCTTAAGAGGCTGGCTTTTTAAAATAAACTTTTTTTTTTTTTTTAAGAAATGTTTCTTCTTCCATATGCTTATTTTCTTGAGGAAAATATTGTGTGTTTTCATGTTTATTATCAAGATTCAATTTGGCCCTTCCTAATGTAAATTATTCAGCTTATGTGTGTTGGGATTTGTGTATATGGCTTATTTTGATTTTTCTCCTTACCTCTTCTTTAAGGCAAGCAGGAGGGGAATTTTTTGAAACAACCTCTCTGAAAGCATTTTGAAACCAGAGCAGTTAATCCTAAGGATACAATGAAAACTCCCTTTCTGTGCCCAAGTATCATGGCAGATGGAGGAGGAATTTTAGTGGAGAAGCCTACTGTGATTGTTGGCAGGCTTGGCTCCAGTTTGGACTCTGCCATTTTCCATGGACTTAACCTCTGTGTACCTGTTTCCCCTTCTATAAAAATGAGGATCACCCTTGAGTAAAGTAATACAAGTAAAAAATGTGGGGTGGGGGGAGTAAACCCAGTGTATAAGATTATTTTTCCCCATCCCAGTTGTTAAGCTACATCTACACATAAGACCCTACTTAGTCTTTTTCCGTTAGTTGAATCTTGTTAGTGAAGTGAGGGGGTTTTGGTGCAGACTGACCATTTATTAGAAGGAAGTGTTCTGAAGTTGCTGTATTCTGAAGCAAAGTTTAAAAACTGGCTCAAAGCTGGACTAAGCAAACCTTTTATCACCCAGTCCAACTCTGACTTTTTCCCATTGAAGATACAAGCTTAAGGGATTTATTCAAGATCAAGTTTGGTAACAGAGCCAACACTAAAACCCGATATAGGCCTACTCTGCCATCTATTCCTTGTTGACAATCAGCTAATCCTCTCTGTGTTGCAGTGTTGTGTTCAACACTGGATGCATCTGGGCTCTCTGACTGGGCAGTCTGTTGTCCCTTGCTCCATATGAGGATTGACTAGACTTCTTAATTTTATTTCAGTTGACACAGCTTCAGTGGCTGCTTTGGGAAAATAGAGTACCTGCCTATCTTTGTTTGCGTTGTCCCACACTCTCCAAGTCACAGAGAGAACGTACAGCTCTCTAAGTAGTTGTGCCCAAAGAGGCTGGGGACTGTTCAAGAGTATATACTCTGAAATAGCCTCCCAATTCAAATCTGGAAAATTATTTAAGAAACTGATAGGTTGGACAGTTGCAGATGATCATGATAACAAGACGATATTATCACATTATAGTCCTCTATTGAGAACTGAAATTATCTTAAACTATTCAAAATAAATAATTTCTACAAAAAATATTCAGGAAAGGATGATGCTAAAACTAATTATGGAAAATTCAGGGAGGTATTTTTATCCCCGATTTAATCACGTTGATGAATAATCCTCTTATTCTTGGGTTGTGTGAATTTAGTAGTTTGTACCATAGATTATATAGTCAATGTTAATCCTGTATTTTAAAAAGGAAAAAAAAAATTGTTAACAGCCATTTAATATATGAGCCAATGTTTTATTATATTGAATTTCAGATTGATAAATTGGGTATTGGTTTATATGAAAAACCTCAATGTCTGGGTTTTACACCTTCCCTAGCAAATGGTTCACAGTGTAATAAACTTAATTATCAGGTGTGTGCCCCCTGCCCCCTCCTTATGGTTGGAGAGATGAGGAAAAGTTAACAGTAAATTTCCACCTTTGCAACAACATGGCTTGTTTTAATAATCGGCTCAGGCACTTGAAGAAAGAGGTTAATGATAGACTTCTGTCACTATGAAAACTTGATAAGGAAGTGATGGCCTAAGCTTGCCTGGCTTGCCCAAATGTGAGACATTAAGCCAAACCTCCTTAGATGCTTCTAATCTGAAGCATCTAAGGAGGTTTCAAGTACATCGTTCCTGAAATGTGTTCTAGCTTTTTATCCTTTCCCCCATTTAGTCTGGGCCATAGTGACGACCATTCAATTGAGAGTGATTGGCAGAGTATCTTTCTCCTCAGCTGAACAGCACTGATTTACTTACTTTTTGCTGACTTTTACCTTGACTTGCTAGAGGAGACTGGAATAGCTAGCAAAGGAATCACAGCCTACCGGTTGCTTAACAATATAGACTGCTAGGGTTAAGCATCAGATGTTTTCTTTTGTAAGGTATTAATAATTAGTACCATCCCCCACTAGGGTTGTCATGAAGGTTAGTTGATATGTGACAGCTTGTGTTAAGTAAGGGCTTAATAAGGGTAAGCACCTGACTATTAAAAAAAAAAATCAAAGAAAAGTGGTATCTGGGAAAAAATTGAGCTCTTCTAATTCCCAAGGTGGGTGGAGCCTTACATGCAGAGGATAGTTCTAAGGGAGTGACTCTTAAAGATAAGACTATTAGCTAAATGATCAAAAACTCTCCTTTTGGATCAGATCCTCCGTTTAGTCTTACAAATGTAATGGTCTTTGTTTGGTAATGAATGGAAACTAACACCTCATGAGGCTGTTGCATATATGTCCCGGCTCTTTAAGTAAGGTGGATTTGAATCCCAAAGCCCTTGCTCTTTGTACACGGCCTCCACAAGGAAGACACCTGACTAGTAACTGATCATCTTTTCCCTTCAATATTTGTGATGATTCTTAAAGAGCAGAAATGTAACTAGTAACCAATCATGATTAAAGTCCTTTGTCCCTAGCAATGTTCTTAAAGGTAAACTGAAAGATTGATGAGATTTTTATTTTTCTCTACTATATCAATAACATGACTTAAATTTTAAATTATCATCAGTTGGTGGCTCAATAAATTGGTACAACAATATTGGCAAAGCAATTTCATAATATGTGTCAAATACCATGAGTTCACATCTTTTCCCTAAGAATTTGTATAAGAAAATTGTTCCTTTGAAATTATCAATTTCTTGTATCAGTAACTATTTAAACGGATGGTTATGAAGTCCTTATATATTCACAGCACAATGTTAGATGAAAAAAGCAGAACACAAACTACCATGGTGTGTGTGTGTGCATAATACATATATACATATGCACAGGGGATAAAGGACATACACAAATATACTAATTTTGTGAGCATGGTAAATTTAGAGGTAACTTTCTATATTTTTTCCACATTCTAAATTTTCTTGATGTCATGGTTACTTTTATACCAAAAGAAAATATTTAATGGAGCACATAATACTGGTTTACAGAGAGGAAAAAACAGTACCTTTGATCTAGAAGAGTTCTGGCAAGAGACACCTGACTCCTAAGAAAATGAAGCTGATAATTATTACAAACAGGTTTTATTTTTCTGCTTCAAGAATTGCATCTGGTGAAAGGAAGGTGAATGAGATGGAAGTCAAGAGCACAGTGGTCTCTAGCCGTGATTTCGCTGGTGCTGGACCAAAGCTGTAGAGTGTAGAGTCCACAGGCTGCCTGTGTCAGCCACCAGTGTCTCCTTCCTGAGACAGTGCTCTTGGGGACAGCATTCCTGTGGTTCCCCTTCCAGTCATCATTCAGCTGCAAGTGAATGTTTAACTCAGGAAGCCAGAGCATTCTGCACTTACCCACATTACAGTGTTAACGGTTGTTGAACATTATCTTACTGAGATCAGCATCAGAAAACAATACTATGATGTCACAAAAAAGTAGAATTTGCTTGTCCGAGCAGCTATTTTAGTTTATTTACTAACAAACAGGTATTTATTGGACCCTTACTAGTTCCCCAAGCATTGTTCTAGGCTTTGAGAATCCAGTCATGAACAAAATGTCTTTCTATGCATCTTCTAGTAGGGGAAAGCAGACAGTGAACAAACAGTAAGTTATAAGGAAAACAGCAATATTCAGAAAAGAGCAGTGGATATAAGATCAGCCTTCATTAATTCACCTAAATAGTATTTTTTGGAGCATCATCTATGTGCCTATTTCCTAGATAGAAGGGATAACAGTGATCAGAATGCAGTTCCTGGCCCCCCCAGCTCCTAGTCTAGTGGGGGAGACTGCATAGTAAGTGCTGTGATGGGACAGCACATGGAGAGGTCTCTAACCCAATCTCAGGAGGGCCTAAAAAGGACAAAAAAAAAAAAAAAGAGCAAGTTAATTTTTCTGAGCCTCTTTGGTAAGTTAAACATAATGAAATTATTGTGCAGATTGTGAACGTACACCATACAGTTGAGTGCATAGTAGTATTAGTTGAGCTCATAGTGGTTTTAAAAATTAAGTAGTGTCAGTTGTCATCAGCCAGAACAATAAAGAACATGTGGTAATATTTGTATAGCTCATCAGAGTGTACAAAGGCCTTTCAAGTATGTTCTATCATCTGATTCATGCACAATCCTAGGGACGTGGGTATAAATGAAAAACACCCTTTAGCTGGCACCACCCCTCCCCCACCCCTGCTGTCAGAAGGGTGCAAAGCAAGACTGCAGACAGCTCAGCTGCTAGAGCTAAATGTACTGGATGGAAGTTTGGAAACACAAGAATGAAAGGTTGAATCCTGGCTAATCTTGAAGGGTGAATAGAGACCAAACCAATCACTTGGATCCTGCACCAAAATAAGTAAAATGGTCCTGTCCCCAATGAATTCACAATCTGATATACAATCCTTTTCCTTGGCTTTGGAATTCATAATGTGATTTCTTCACTTGTGGGATTTCCTTTCCTAATATGCTTTACTGATTCCAGAATTAAAAGTTTGCATTTCCTGAGCTTACTCTGGCCAGGTCCCAAGAGGAAGTGGCCAGCAGCCATTAAGAAGCCAGGAGGGGAATTGGGCTGGGATTAAAAATCACCTGGTGTGCTGACAATCTGTATGTCTGTAATTATTAAGAGAAGGTTTATAATAGTTCTTGTCATTGTGTTTTATCCTTATTTTCCTAACTCTTTTTTTCCCTAGAGGTCAAAAGAAAAGTGCCTGGGTACTTTTGTGTCAGGCCCTATTTACATATGCTTTTCAGAATGGGTAGAACTCTTTTCCTTTTAAATCCTAAGTACTATCTTGTTTCTCAAATGCTAAGAATGAGCATTAACAGGCCTGCAGTAGATGGAGTTCTGAGCTTTGGAGGGCTCCTAAACTACCTGCGTCCCAGCCTCTCCCCATTCCCACCTTCACGTACCTCATCGGTTGCCCAAATGTATAGATTGAACTGCTGTACATACTGTTTCTCCTTGCATGCTTTTTCTTTTTCCCTGCCATAGGCTTGGTTTTTAACATCCTCCCTGTCTTTTCTCACCACCTCCAATCCAGCCTCAACACTGCTTCTAAAATGATGTTTCTAAAAAGGCTAGATTTTCAGCTGCTTTTATAACTTCAAATAAAGGCAATAAAGATAAAAATAGTAAAACTCATCTAATCACTCACTCTGCTTTAAATCCTGTAGTTTCAGGATAAAGTCCAAACTCCTTAGCCTGACCCATAGGGCCCTTCTTAACTCCCGCATACCTCTGCAGTCTTCTGCCAATACTCAGCCCGCACCCCGCTCTCCAGCCCAGGTGAGTTTCTTTTTCTTCTTAATAAATTTATTTTATTTATTTATTTTTGGCTGTGTTCGGTCATCGTTGCTGCGCGGGCTTTCTCTGGTTGCGGCGAGTAGGGGCTACTCTTCGTTGCAGTGCGTGGGCTTCTCATTGCAGCGGCTTCTCGTTGCGGAGCGTGGGCTCTAGGCACACAGGCTTCAGTAGTTGTGGCATGCAGGCTCAGTAGTTGTGGCACACAGGCTTAGTTGCTCCGCAGCATTGTGGGATCCTCCCAGACCAGGGCTCGAACCCGTGTCCCCCAAATTGGCAGGCGGATTCTCAACCACTGCACCACCAGGGAAGCCCCAGGTGAATTTCTTAGTTCCTTAAGTGCAGGACCTTGTTTCAGACCTCCCTGCCTTCCTATATGCTGACTTCTGCCTGGAAACCCCTCCCTCCTTTCTCCTCTGCACCAACTCCTATCCACCGTTTGAAACTTGCTTCATGTCTCCTTTTATAGGAGGACTTCTCTGATTCCCCAATTTGTTTTTTTTCCACTGATCTGTTTTGTTATTTTAATTGAATGAATGATTCTTTAAATTCTATAGTGCTTTACAATTTTCAAAAGTTTCACATACATGATCTCATATAATCCCATAGCAACCCTTTTTCTTCCTCCTACCCCTATATTGCCCCTCTCCCCACTGGTAGCCACTAGGTTGTTCTCTATATCTGTGAGTCTGCTTCTTTTTGTTTTATTCACCAGTTTGTTGTAATTTTTACATTCCACATACAAGTGATAACATATAGTATGTCTTTGACATTTCACTTAGTATAATGCCCTCCAATTCCATCCATGTTGCTGCAAATGGCAAAATTTCATTCTTTTTAATGGCTGAGTAGTATTCCATTGCATATATATATACACCCACTTCTTTACCCATTCATCTGTTGATGGACACTTTGGTTGCTTCCATATTTTATTTATTTATTTATTGGCCACACCACACAGCATGGGGGATCTTAGTTCCCTGACCAGGGATCAAACCCGAGCCCCCTGCAGTGGAAGCATGGAGTCTCAACCACTGGACCGCCAGGGAAGTCCCCATATTTTGACAATTGTAAATAATGCTGCTATGAACATTGGGGTGCATGTATCTTTTCAAATTAGTGTTCTTTTTTGTTTTGTTTTTTTGGATATTTACCCAGGAGTGGGATTGCTGGGTCATATGGTAGTTCTATTTTTAGTTTTTTGAGAAATCTCCATATTGTTTTCCACAGTGGCTGCCCCAATTTGTTTCTGAGTGCCTTTATGGCGACAGTGCAGTTAGAGTATGAATATTAGTGTCAAATCCCAGGTCTCTGGGTACAAAGTCCAGATAGACCACTTATTAACTCTGGGTCCTTAAGCAAGTTACTTAACCTCTAGGCCTCAGTTCCTATATCTGTAAAATGGGACTAATAAATAGAACTTACCTTATAGGGTTGCTATGAGGATTAAATATGACAACTATAAAATCTTTAGCATACTTCCTGACACAGAATAAATGCTCAGTACATATTATCACTACCTCTGTCATAGTTTTTACCACTGAAACATAATTTTTAAAATGGTAAAATCATGACTCTCATACAGAAATAAAATTAACGTTTATATAACTCATTAATTAAGGAAAGAACCAGTATAGACAACTAATGAGAACATACTGTATAGCACAGGAAACTCTACTTAATGCACTGAGGTGACCTAAATGGGAGGGAAATCCAAAAAGGAGGGGATGTATGTATGTGTGTGGCTGATTCATTTTGCTGTGCAGTAGAAACTAAGACAACATTGTAAAGCAACTATACTCCAATAAAAATTAATTTAAAATAAAATAAATAAAATGTAAAAACCCACAAATATCTATATTTTAATTTTTCTATTTCTTACTCATTTAGTAAAATAAGTAATTGAATTGAAGAAAAAAAAAGCAAAGAACCAGTAAGATTTTACAACTTTCAAATGAGAATTGGACTTATGGAGACTTATTCTCTACTGGACAAAACTCATTTGCATTGCCACGAACAGGAACAATTTGCATCACACATCAGGCAGGAAACATCTGCACCATCATCAGCCCTGTACAAGTTAACTTCCATCACAGCAAAGTTATAAAACAGCCCAGCAAAAGATAATCAAATGTGCAGTTAGTTCCCTAGAGAATCAGACAGCTTGGAATCCTAGACAACTCAGAGCATTCCACTGAATGAACACCCAGTGATCCTTTGCCCATTTTAAAGTCTGTCATAATTTTTCCTAGCACCACAGTGCACTGTACACATTAGCTTGCTTTTCTAAACCCCTACCAGACTGTGAGCTTCTTGAGAGGAGAGGGAACAACATGCAAAGTTGTTGAGCCCTTTTGATTTGAGAGACTGGGGAAGCTTCTGTGGGAGGTGACATCTGAGCTGGGTAGAGAAAGGGAAGGCTACATTTCTCCCGGAGAAGAGCATCCAGAGAGAGCTGTGTGGAGCCATGGTAGAACTGACCAGCAAGCATGTGTTAAACACAGACCATGTGCCAGGCCCTGGCTTAGGCTAGGAAGATAGCAAAGTGAACGAGGGCCAGTCTCTGTTTGCAAGAAGCTCTGTCTGGTGGGGGCAATAAAAGAAAATCAGTGCTTACGATACAGTGTGATAAGGACCCTAAAATCCAGAAGGTGAACTTCAGGAACTCTAGTGAATTAGCAGCAATGTTTACCAAGCCCAGGTCTGATAAAGGGACAAACACAGGAGATCCCTGTGAACCTATGGGCAGCCTCGGAGAAATGAATGAAAAAGTGTCTGCGTTCTACACCCTTTGTCAGACTCCCTCCCCTCCCTTCCTACCTTTTGGCTGAACTTCTGCCGGCAGACCTGTGGTGGTGGAGAATTAATGTCCCAGGTACCTCAAGTCTCTAGGAACGTTAAGTCCTCATTACAGGGCCAGGCAACCCTGCAGTATTACCCACGTCTCACAGGCAACTAGCACACTTAGAGTCATTGCCAAGAAAATGGTTTGCACCTGTGGAAAGGCAGGATGTTGAAAGGGACTAATCAACAAGGAAACTCAGAAGACATGTTTTCCCTTGGAACATCTCTGTGAGGCAGGGAGGATCTGTTTGTGCTTGTTATGTGATAGCACTCATTTATTGAATCTATAAAAGAAAGAAAGAATGAATACATGAGTGAAGACTCCAGAGGAAGATCTGTCCAGGAAGAGGGGCTGGCCCACTGGCTGCCTTGCTCCCTGCCTTCAGATGTAGTCAGCCAAAGACTGGTGTCCTTTAACTACTTGAAGCATCAACCAACTCCTTTGATTTACTTTTCTCCTCACTGGACAACCTTTTGGCCTCTCCTATACTTTTAGCTGTCTAATAGGAGAGAGTATGCTGGCAGGAACATTCAATCTGAGTGCCCACCATGTTCTCCCTATGAATTCTGGTACATACATGAGCCTCAAATGTCTGTCAGGCGCTCAGGCTCCATTCAACCCTGGGGGACTGACAAGAACAAACCACTACAAGTTCACCGAGGTGGTGCCGCCCAAGATGGCCTCCGGGCCTGGTGACACCTCCACCTCACCATCCCCCGAATTTGATTTTGCACTGGTCACTTAAGTGTTTCTCCAGACACTGCTGATGGGCTCCAACCCTGGGAACTGACTGACACGGTGCCCAGACGGCTTGGCTCTCAGCAGCCTCCCTGCCCCACACAGCCCACAGCCCCAGCCTCGGGGTCAGTCCCCAGGAACCTGAGCCACTTGTGCTTCTCAGGAAGGAACAGACACCTTGGGCACCTGCTCAGGACCTGCCATGGGCGTCAGTCAGCCCAGCCCACCGCCTAAAAGCTCACCGGGCCTCCTCCCACATCCGGCAACACCAACACATATTCACCAGGCAAGATGGTGCAGTGGGCTCGGGGCTCAGAAAGACCTGGGTTTGGAGCCTGGCCCTACCACCCACTGGCTGTGTGGCTCTGGGAAGATCACTTTGCTTCTCTGTGCCTCGGTTTCCCCATCTGTAAAATAAGGATAACAACAGTCATATCAGCCAGAGTTTAGCACAGGAAATAGGAATCACTCAAGGTATTTTGAGCAGAGAGTGACTTGATACAGGGGGTTAGGTGCTTATGGGATGGCTGGATGGGGGAGGGGAGGGGGTAAGGCTGAGTCTCCAGAGGATCTGCTCCCTAGTCCTCGGCAGGAGAGGAAGGTGGGCATCTGGATGTTATCACTGGCAACCTGAGTTCTGAGTTCAAGATACACTGTCGTGGCTGTGATCCAGGGAGCAGGCAGGGCCTCCACTGCTGCTGCTGGGGGTGGGGACCGCACACTGGACAGCACTGCAGGAGAAGATGCACATCTGTATGACCCCATTTGCCAGAAGGGAGCAGCCAAAGCAGTAGGAAGGTGGCCTCTGGCTCCCTTCCACCTTCCAAATCCCACGTGAGGGTCTCAGCGTTGGATCACAATGTGCACCCACCACTCCCGAAGGAGTAGGTGTGGGAGATGAGGCTTTAGTTTTCCACCTCTAAAGGACAGGAAACAGGCGGGAATGGACCCTGTGTGCTATTCAGCCATGTGAGGATTAACCACATTTACGCCTGGAGGCACCCTCCCGGGTCCTGGCACACAGTGTGTGCTGAACGAAGGCGGGCTCTGGCGAACGTTACAGTGGTCGCGTCTACACGCCTGCCAAGTGCCAGCCCTGGGCCAGGCCCTGGAGATAAAGCAGTGGGCCAGGCAGGGCCACACCCTGAAGAAGTGAGGAGACTCACTCCTCCTCAGGGGAGCAAAAGCTGGGATCACAGAGGTCAATGCAAAAGTACAGGCCTGGGGAGCACCGGCAGCTGGGAGAGCAGAGAGGGGGCACCCAGGCCAGCACTGACGGGGTGGGGAGGGAAGGAGGTAAGTGACAGTTTCCCAGTAGTAGCGGAGTCTAATATGAGGCTTGAAGGAGAACTAGAAATTAATCAGACTAAGCAGGAGGAAACAAGGTGTGTGTGTGTGTGTGTGTGTGTGTGGAGACAATGCTAATTTCCACCTCGAGGAAGCATATACATACAAAAAACCCTGGAAGATAAAGGGTGCTTGGCATTCTCCATGAGTGGACAGTTCAGTGTTACCCGTGCCCAGAGTGGCAGTGGGGGTAGTGGGTAAGAAGGGAAACTGGAGAGGAAAGCAGGCGCATGGGGCTTTACATGTCATGTTTTGAAGAATTTGAGCTTTATCCTGTAGGCAATGGGGACGCATAGCAGTGTTTAAGCAGGGAGAGGGATCATCACCATTCTGGTCTCAGTAATATCACTTTGATGCGGTTTGTGCAATAGGTTGGAAGCGAGGATTTCAGGTATGATACGGCAGTGGTCTGGGCTGGAAATATGGTTGCCGAGAGAGGAGGACAAGGGAAAAGGCAGAGCAGATTCAAGTGAGTTTAGGAAGAGGCAGAGTGAACTGAGCAGGGTGGGAGTGGGAGCAGGGAGAAACCTAGGGTGGCTGCCAGGTTTCAACATCAGGCACACCCAGAAGGGTGCGGCCCCTATCAACTCCTGGCACTTGATCCTGGGTGGTGCCCACCTACAGGCTCCTGCCTCTGGACTGAATTCACATAAAGTCCCTTCGCTCCCAACAACCTTATTGTCTGCATGCAATTCAATTCCAGCAACATTTATTAGGCAGCTATTATGTGCCATGAACCAGGGAGGCTTCTCCCTGCCTCACCTATGGGAGTTTTAACTGGATGCCTGAAAGGCTCCAGAGCAGGGAGAAGGGAAAAGCTGTACACACATAGTTTAAGTTCAGGCCCTTTCTCTTCCCCCAGTGCTGAAGGAACTTGACCCCTGAGCTCTCACCCCCATGATATGAAAGTTACAAGGGATATCAGCACAGCCTTACACAGAGCTCCTGGGCCCCATCTTCTATTGGGGCAGGCAATAGAGATAGGCACCACCCCTCGTCTCTTTCTGCTCTGAAAGTTCTGTGTGACTTATGCTGTGAGATCCCTGATGAAAGGAGAGGCCACCAACCAACAGACTAAGTCTTTGGAATCAAGGCATTTTCCCAGAGGCTCCCGTCAACAGAGAGACATTAACCCATTCCTGTCTGGGTAACATAATAACTTCTTAGTGATTCACTATCACAGTACAGTAGTACAGGCAAATTATAGGATTGCTTTTGTCGGAGCCTGGAAGAGAGTCCTGGAGCCATGCTACATGGGTCTGGGCATTGGAAAATAATGATAGCGTTACGAAACCGAACTTGGGTCTGCTTGCTCATGGCACAGCAAAGCCAACTTACTGACACCAGGTTGTGGTGAAGGCACGTACAGCGTCTACTGCAGGGCCCAGCAAGGAGTACAGGTGGCTTGTGCTCAAAGGACCCAAACTCCCAGATGGCTTTCAGGGAAGGGTTTTTGGTTTTTTTTAAATAAATTTATTGATTTATTTATTTTTGGCTGCGTTGGGTCAAACGCAGAGCGCAGGCTCAGTAGTTGCAGCGCACAGCCTCAGTTGCTCTATGGCATGTGGGATCTTCCCGGACCAGGGCTCGAACCCGTGTCCCCTGCATTGGCACGTGGATTCTTAACCACTGTGCCACAAGGGAAGTCCCCAGGGAAGGGTTTTTAAAGGCAACATTTGGGGTGAGGGCTGCAGGGGGCATGACTTTCTTCTGATTGGTTGGTGGTGAGGTAACAGGGTGATATTTCAGGAATCTTAATCACCAACCATCTGGTTCCAACCAGTCTGGGATGTACCTGCTTGTGCTCTGCTTGACCTCCACCTGGATAAGGGTCTTACTTCCTGCAGAACAATTCAAAGATACCTGTCAGATTGTTATATATATCCTTAGGACTCTGTTTTATCACTGAACTATTGTTTCTTGGCTGCTTTTCCTTTATTTCTTCGTTTCCTCACTTCCCTAATTAGTAACTGCTTGAATCTGCTCTTTGGAACTCAGGCCTAGGAGACTAAAGCCTTTTCCTACAAACGAAAAACAGGGAAATGGAAAGGCTTTTTGTACCTGGGAGATCTCTGCAGGGTCCTGCTAGGTTCCAATCCCCCCTTTTCTTTGATAATCCTCAATCCTGTGGGGAACAGATACGCAACAAGAAAGGGAATAAAATTTTGCATAGAGAGGTTAATCATAAACTCAGCAGAGGTTTTAGGTGAAGTCGGTTTCAATAGTAACAGCATTTACTATTGACTGAGCATTCTACATTCCTACTTTCTAAATCTTCATCATTTTGCGAGGTAATTATTGTTCCCATATTTTGCAGATGATGAAACTGAAGTTCAGTTAAGTAATTTGCTCATTTAAGTTCACATGGCTACTAGGTGGCTGAACTGGAAATTTAACCAACCCAGGACTGATGCTGATGCCTTCTTCTTAACGACTACATGGTCATTAAGCCTTGCTCCCTGGACCCCCGCTCCCCACCAGGTCCTGCTACTCCCCAGAGTGGTCCCATCCCAGAAGGATGTTGTTCTCTCACATCTTCCTCGTGGTTGTTTGGCTAGAGCTAGGAACGAAGCTCCTGGAAAGACAGGGTGTACAGAGCCAAGGCCAGGCCACTGGGGAGAAGTCTGGACAAGGACAGAGTGATCAGCCAGAGCCCTCTGAGGCTTGCTCTTGTTCTCCCTCCGCTGCAGGGCATCTCCTGGGCACTGCAATGTCCTGCTCTCATCCCCAGGACGCCTGTGGCTTGCTATTCCTCCTCTTCCCCTGAGAAGCTGCAGGACTTTCTCTCCACCCCCCCCCCCCCCCCCCGGCTCTGGGACACTGTACAGGGCCTCAGCCTATTGGCCAGAGGCTCCCACCCTGGGTTTAATTTCTACCAACCCTAATGCTCTCAAATTCTGGGCTGAGACGCCAGACCAGGATATAGCCCGCAAAGCGCATTCACGTGCAATAGCCGACCAGTGACTGGTGGGAGGGGGAGAAGCCTCTAGGTCCGCGAAGCCGTCCCCGCTGTAGGAGAGGAAAAATAACTTTCCCCTACCCTTCTGAGTCTCGACTGAGACCTCTGTAAACAAAAGAAGAAAACAGAAGTTTATTCACATATACTTATACACCAGGGACACACCTAGAGAAAAGGAGTTAACTCTCCCAGGTGGCCTAAACCAGCGGTTTAAATACCACCTAAAGCCAAAAACAGAAGAAACAAAGGTGAGTGTGGGGAGGAAGCCAGTTCTGAAGGGTTACCAGGAAAAACAGAGTAAACAAGGGTAGGGTTTGTTATGCAGATTTAAGTCACTGCCTTCTTCAGGGATTTTTAAGATTCTCTGTGATTCAAAGGCAACTTCTCCACGCAGTGAGGGAAATACCCTTACAAATGGAGATTTTCTTTATAAATGTAAATTCGTCTTTCAAAAAAGTAGTTTCTACTGTTTTTCAGAACTCCTCCTTTGTCTGTAGTTTCTCAAAATAATCAGCTCAGAATAATCTTTCTACTCTAGAGGCGTATTTTGAGGAGGCACATTCTCCCACCCTTCCTACCCTCCTCAAACCTGGGCTCCCTGCCACTGCTTTTGGGAGAAAAAAAAAAGTTCTGGTCTGAAGTGAGATGAGCGGTGTTTTTCAGGTCACAGACCTCTGCTGGGCTATGCCCTTGGGCACCAGTTACCAACACCAGGTCCCCGAGCAGCAGGCCTAGGCAGGATCCAGGGCCTGGCAGCCGCTGTGGCATCCTAGACTTTGCTGGGTGCTGAACCACCACTAGAAGGCTTGGGGCGGGAGGCGCGTTGTCTGCAGGCCCCAGAGGAAGCCCCCAATATACAGTCCTGCTGGGCCAGACTGAGGGAGGTGCCCTGCACCGCCGGCAGCCAGGCTCATCCCTCCTCTTTCAGACCTGGGGCTCCTCTGAGGGGGAAAAAGTTCTGAGCCCTCACGGGCTGGATCTTGCTGCAGGTTCTCCTTCCTGTTAGGACCAGCCCCAGGCCGGGGGAAGCAGCAACTGCCCTCCCCTCGCCCTGCTCCCACACTCCACTATATTCCTGGAGACACACCCACACGCACACCCGCTAACCTAGAGAGTCACTCCCCCGACACAGCACAGGCGCACCACCCACGCCTCAATAAATAACAAATTACCGCCCCCCCCCCCCCCCCCGCAGGCAGCCCTGATGGACCCTCGCGTGGATTCCTCAGGGCCTGAAAGCCGGCTCTGTTTCCAGTTGAACCTCACACTGACCTTCTTCAAGGCTTGACCACACGGTAAACCCGAACAGAGGCGCCAGTCTGGGCGGACAGGAGGCTCTCCCTCCACCCCACCCTCCCCAGAAGGCCTCTCCCCGGCTTCCCTCCTTTCCTGCCGCCCCCCAGTTCCCCCGCCGCCGCCTGGATGTGGCGGTATGGGGCGCCCTCGTGTGGTCGAGAGCGGCCCTGCAGCCCCGCCGCCAGGATCCCAGGCTGCCCTCCTTCTCCTCCTCCTCCTGCGCCCGCGCGGCCCTCCTGCCGGAGCCCCGGGCCCCGCTGTCCCACGGACGTCATGGCTGTGCCACCGCCCACGCCCACTACTCCAACTGGCCTGCCTCCAAGCTACATTCCCTCCTTCTTTTACCTCTGAATGTTTTCTCACTTATATTTTAAAATTCAATGTTCTATGCATTTTAAAAGGCATATTTAACAAAATATTATCTATAAAACATAATATGGTTAACACCCATGAGCCTGCCACCCGACAAGACAGCTGAAACATCAGTAATAACTTGCATCTTCCTTTGTGTTGCTCTTCACCCCACTCCCTCCTGTCTCCCCCAACAAGAGGTAAACACTGTCCTAAATTTCATGTTTTCTCGTCTTTTTTCCCCCCAATTTTTCTTATTGTGGTAAAATACACATAAAACTTACCAGGTTAGCCATTTTAAAGTGTACAGTTCGGTGGTATTAAATACATTCATTGTGTTGTACAACCATCACCACCATCCATCTCCACAGCTCTTTTCATCTTGTAAAACTGAAACTCTGTACCCATTAACAATAACTCTCCATTCCCCACTTCCCCTAGCCCCAGGCAACTGCCATTCTACTTTTTGTCTATGAATTTGACTACTCTTTAAGTATCTTACATAAGCAGAATCATGCAGTTTTTATCCTTTTGGGACTGGCTTATTTCACTTAGCATAATGCCCACAAGTTTCATCCATGTTGTAGCATGTGTCAGGATTTTCTTCCTTTTTAAGGTTGAATAACATTCCATTGTGTGTATACACCACATTTGCTTAGCCATTCATCCATCAATGGACCCTTGGGTTGCTTCAGCGTTTTTAGCTACTGTGAATAATGCTGCTATCAACATGGGTATACAAATATCTCTTTGAGACCCTGTTACCAATTCTTTTGGGTATGTACCAAGAAGTGGAATTGCTGGATCATATGATAATTCTATTTTTAATTTTTTGAAGCACCGCTGTACTGTTTTCCACAGTGGCTGTACCATTTTACAATCCTACCAATAGTGCACAAAGATTCCAATTTTTCTACATCCTCGCCAACACTTGTTTTTTTTTTTTTTATAATAGCCATCCTAATTGATGTGAGGTGGTATTTCATTGTAGTTTTGATTTACATTTCCCCAGTGATTAGTGATATTGAGCATCTTTTCATGTGCTTATTGAATATTTGTATATCTTCTTTAGAAAAATGTCTATTCAAGTCCTTTGCCCACTTTTTATTCAGGTTGTTTTTTTGTTGTTGTTGTTGAGTTTTAGTTTTCTATATATTATGGATAGTAATCCCTTTGCAAATATGATTTGCAAGTATTTTCTCCCGTTCTGTGGGTTGCCTTTTTCCTCTATTGATAGTGTCTTTTGGTGCACAAAATTTTAAAATTTTCTTGAAGTCCAGTTTGTCTATTTTTTCTTTTGTTACCTGTGCCTTTGGTGTCATATGCAAGAAATTATTGCCAAATCCAACACTGTGAAGATTTTGTCCTACGTCTTCTTCGAAGTGTTTCATTGTTTTAGTTCTTGCATTTAGGTCCTTGATCCATTTTCAGCTGGCATCCTGTTAGGTTCTGCTAATAGGGGGCGCTGAAGAAAAATTGGAGGGTGGAGGAGGGGAGAAGGGACTACCTTCTTTTTATCTCTGTATATCCCTGGTTCCTTCCAGTGATTCTCTAGTGGTGGCACTTAGCCCCAGGCTCCAGCCCTTTCTTCACTCCCCAAAAACCTCTTGCTTCCTCTCAGAGGCAGTGGTGGGTTGTGTCCCGTCCTCAGAGGTCACAGCCCAGATTCCTTAAAGCCCCTCCTCCAAGCTTCTGGGAGGTCTGTAAAACCCTCCCTTCCTTTTTGTTTCTCCACCCTGGAGTGGGTAGCTGCTTCCTGACTTTTTATTCAGGGATTAGCTCAGCACTCCCTCTGTCTTCTTTCAGCCCTCCAGTGCCTCTGCTAACAACATCCTGTATTAAATCCTTTCTGATTGAAAGTATGGCTTCTGGGCTTCCCTGGTGGTACAGTGGTTAAGAATCCGCCTGCCAATGCAGGGGACACGGGTTTGGGCCCTGGTCCGGGAAGATCCCACATGCCACGGAGCAACTAAGCCCACGCGCCACAACTACTGAGCCTGCGCTCTAGAGCCCGCGAGCCACAACTACTAAGCCCACACGTCACAACTACTGAAGCCCGCACGCCTAGAGCCCGTGCTCCGCAACAAGAGAAGCCCACATGCTGCAATGAAGAGTAGCCCCCGCTCGCCACAACTAGAGAAATGCCATGCGCAGCAACGAGGACACAACGCAGCCAAAGATAAATAAATAAAATAAATAAAAATTAAAAAAAAAAAAAGAGAGAAAGTGTGGCTTCTGCTTTCCAGACTGGATCTCAACTGATACAGTGTGAATATGCCATAATTTACTTACCCATTCTCCTTTTGATAGACGCTGAGACCGTTTCTACTCCTTTGCCATTTGAACAATGATACCAAGCATTGAATACGTTTTGTACACGTGTCCTGGTACACTGTTCTAAAATTTCTCTATGTATGTGTAAGAAGTAAGATACTAGGTATTAGGGTACACAAATGTTCCATTTAACAAGAGACTGTCAAATTGTTTCCAGTGTATATTCTTACCTGCATTGTATACAATATCCTGTTTATTCACATCTCCGAATTCCACATATGCCTCCCTGAGGCATGTGTGTGGAGGGGCCCAGGGCCTGGGAGGTGAAAGAGGTTTAGGGCACAGAGATAGGCAATGGGAAAACCCACATGTCCATGGATCCCAGCCCAGCCAGATAAATTTTTGTGTCCCTGGGGAAGCATGAGGCCAGCCTCACCTGAGGAAGGTTCACTGGTGCTCTGAATGGAGATAGCTACCTTTGCACTGAGGTCTTGTGTTGGTCAAAAGAAAATCATACGTTCTCCCTATATGTAAGATGGGGCAATAGGCGCTGTTCAATTGGTAACAATTTCATGAGAGCCCTTGACAAGGAATCCTGCTGCATTTAACAGATACTCACTAAACATTAGTTTCCTTTTTTCTTGTTCCTCTCCTGCACTGAAGCCACTTCTCAGAGAAAGTGGAAGAAAATTAAAAAAACAAACTCCCAAACAAATCACAATTCTGATCTCCATTACTATTAACAGACCATTCACTAATTGCTTACCCACAAAAAAAGGAAATAGGATTTTAAGAGGATCTTAAGGCCTCTGCATGGTGAGAATTCGAATGAGTTGGTTTCTCTTGGAACTTTTGGATGATAATAGAAGATAGAGTATCTGACTCAGGATTCCCCTCCCTTACTCACCCCTTCTACAGGCCTCTCAGAGGAAGGGAGAGAAGAAGGGGTAGAGGAAACAGACCACTCCAACCAGGACTCTGGCTACTACCCCTCAGGGACAGGTCAGCTGGGGTGACCTAGCTCAGTTAGAGGAATAGGGTACTAACTGTTCATGAGCAGTGATTTCAGAAACATTGGCCTGGATCCACTGCCCAAAAACTACCTTCCTCACCTATCACCTAAGAGTTCACCATGGGGATTTTACTTGCTCAGCTATTAAAATGTGGTGGGAAGGAATTCATACTAAGAAACTGGCAACTTACAGGGGGCATCTAGCCCAGCCTCCCTCCCAGCACGGTGGTACGGTTAGCATCTGACCCGGCTGATGCGGCCTTGGTGGAACACTGACCGTGACAGGGACTTGTCATCTCAGAGAGTGGCCCTTTCGGTGCCCGGACCGCCTGGACTGCTAGAAGTCTCTTCTCATTCTGGTCAGCTCCTGCCAGGCAGAGCCACAGAGCAAGGGTCTGTGTGGTGCCAGGATGGTGCCAGGCTGTGGGGAAGACAGGATGGTGCAGACCCTGCCCCAGCACCTCAGCAGTCCTGACGACGTGCACTTGTCCCACAGCTGAAGTGCTGCACTGCCCTCTGGACAGCGGAGCACAGACACACAGTAGGACAGCCACCCGATGGCCTGGACACTCCACTTCTGTAAGCAGCCTGGTCCCCAGCTGGCTCAAGTCAGACATTTCCAGGGGCCTTCTGAGGTATTCCTGGCCTGATCCTGACCTTGCGTCCTCCCTTCCAGTAGCCCAAGCTGTGTTGCCTCCCCAGTGTCAAGAGAGGCTGCTGGTTGCCTTGGGAACTAGCCAAGTGGTTCTCAAACTTAAGGGTGCAGCAACCAGGAATTGCTGAAACACAGATAGAGCCGAGAGCACCAGGGACCCTGTCCTGTCCTGCCTGGAGATGACTAACCGGGGAGAGAGAAATAAGTATAAATTCACATACACAGGAGTGTCCCCAAAGCACCAGGATAGGATGGGGAGAAGGTGAGAGGGGGTCCCCCTGCCCTGCTCTGAGAGGCAGGGAAGGATCAGAGAAAGTGGCCTCTGCACTGAGCTCAGAAGGAAGTGTCAGAGTTCACCAGACAGAGAAGATGGTGAGAAGGGCCCCTGGGAAGGTTGGGAAGCAGGAGGGAGCCATCCTTGAGCTCCCAGGGCCCACTTCCCTCCACACCTGGCACAGGGTCTGGGTGGCAGGTGAGGGCAGGCCCAGCTGTCTTGGGGATTGAGCCCTGAGCAGGAACTCCAGTCCTGGGGACCCGGCTGAGCTGGACCATAACCTGCATGTCTTGGCTTTCCTACGGGTCACATGGAGACTCAAGCTTCTGCAGCCCTGAGAGATGGACTTGCAAGTGAGCACACGGAGGTCCAGGGGAGCCACTCCAGGAGAGCAGAGGACAGAGCTGAGAACAGAGCTCAGGACTCCTCTCCTGGTCCCAGCCGCGTAGGGCACAGGGATCCCCAGAGGCTTCACCGGCTTCCCTGGGGCAGCGAGGGAAACAAGAGATGGATGATGACGTGGCATCTGGGAGAGCAGGACACGCCTCACACAGCGTTGGCTCGGTCCTCTTCTGGGAGGGGGGTCAGCAGGCTGTGCTGGGAGTGAGAGGAGCTCGGCTCAGAGCACCAGCTGTGACAAAGCAAATAGGAGGCTGCATCTGCTGGGAAGAAACTCCTTTGTGGAGAAAGAGAGAAGGGTGCAGATTTAAGCTGCACCAGGAGAGATTCAGGCCGGACCCCTGAAAGAACATCCTGGCTGAGGGTGGTGAGAATGGAAGGGCACGGAGGTGTCCACCAACTTGGCAGTGCCATCTCCAGCTCCCAGGACAAGAAATGGTGAAGCCAATTCCCTAATTAGGACCCAGTCAGAGTCAATGACATGGAGCCACAGCTGAGGGGAAAAATCAATCAGGGCAGAGACGAGCTTTCTCCAAGACCTTTCTGGCTTTGGGCAGAGGAGAGTGTGGCAGGGATGAAAGAGAAATGTAGTTTCCCAAGCTGAAGCCCAGGCCTATTTAAAGGCTTAACATTTAAAAAAGTCTGGGGTTGGGATGAAGGCAAAGGAGGCCTAAATAATTTAGAAGCAAGTGAAAAGTGGCTGATTCTGATGGATTTGTGCCTTGTCTGTTCCAAAGCAGCATCCTTGGCCTCCTGGGAGAAAGACGGAGTAAGCACAAAGCCAGACTTTACTGCAGCTTGATGGGCTTTGCTTCTCAAGGCATTTGTATTAGCTATCTACTGCTGCAGAACAAAGATCCTAAAGCTTAGCAGCTTAAAACAACAAGCATTTATATCTCACATAGTGTCTGAGGGTCGGAAATTTGGGAGCCAAGTCTCTGGGTTGTTGTGGCTCAGAGTCTCTCATGAAGTTTCAAAGTTCTTTTGGGACTACAGTCGCCTGAGGCTTGATTGGGATTAAAGAATCTGTTTCTAAGACTGACATGGTTACATAATGAGGCAAGGATGGCCCCTCTATTTTGGCTCCTCACAGCCAACTGGGACCGTTGGCTCAAAAGCATGCTGGTGCAAATTCAAATTTTTACACACCCAGGGACTTCCCTGGTGGTCCAGTGGTTAGGAATCTGCCTTCCAATGCAGGGGACATGGGATCGATCCCTGGTCAGGGAACTGAGATCCCACATGCCAGGTGGAGCAGGGGCAACTAAGCGCACGTACTGCAACGCGTGCCACAACTAGAGAGAAGCCTGCATGCCGCGACAAAGAGCCCGCGAGCCGCGGCGGAGGATCCCACATGCCGCAATGAAGATCCTGCGTGCCACAGCTGGGACCCAACACAGCCAAATAAATAAATAAAATAAAAATAAATATAAAAAAATTTATTTTACACACCCAGTTGTTTTAAATACATCTTTAGCCATTTGGACCCTGCCTGCTTTGCATGCCCCAGGATACTGCATGCCAGATCTGCTAGCCATTAGTACAATAAACTCTGGTGCTACTGAATATCCCAAGCCACCACTGCCCCTTGGAGCTCTCTCACCCCAAGACTCCCCATCATGTTGCTGAACAATATCATCTAGGTATGAAGGACCCTCTCCATCTGCCTCTCCTTGCCCTCCTCCTCTTCTGGGTGGTGGCCCCAAGCGATCGCCTGTGGAAGGTCTCATGCTGTAAAGGGATTCCCCTGCACGCAAGCCTGTGAAAGCCCAAATAAAGCTCACTGTTTGCTATTGCCAACCTCCTGATCATCTTTTTCCTTGATCAGCCCTGAAATCTCTCAAACTCACTACAGGTGGCTCTTGGCTGGAGGGCTCCATTCCTCATGAGGGCCTCTCCACAGGGCTGAGTATTCTCAAGACAGGGCGACTGGCTTTCCGCCAGAGAAATCTGAGAGAGAGTGTAGCCAAGTGGAAGCCACCATGCTGTTTCATGACCTAGTCACACACAAAACACACCCTTAGTTCTGCTTTATTCTGTTAGAAGTGGGTCACTTCTAACAAAATCCAGCCCACATGTAAGCAAGGGGAATGAGGCTCCACCTCTTGAAGAGAGGAGTATCAAAGAATATGAAAGTACGTTTCAAAAATCACCAGAGCTCTTTCTCAAGTATCCTCCCTCAGCTCACCTCCTCTTCCCCAGGGCCCTGTGAGGTAAGCAGGGCAGGTCATGAGACTGAGGGAAGCCAAGTGACCTGACCGTGCTCACATGCCCAGTATGTGAGGCTGGAACCCAGGACCCAATGAGCCTCCTCTCCCCATCCCCACCCCCGACACAAGAACCCCTCACCTCTCATTTTTTACACCACTTTCTCTTCTCTCTTCTACCTTCTGGTCCTCGTGACAATCCTGTGATGCACATCAGGGATTACTAAACATACAACAGTCAAAAGAACCTGGGTTCTGGTCATGGCTTTGGCACAAACAAGCTGTGTGATCTTAGGAAAGTTCCATCCCCTCTCTGGACCTCCTTATCCTTCTCTGTGAGATGTTAAAGGATTAATGTGCGACAACTTACTCAGATATAAAATGCACCTGTGTCAAAAACTTAACTCATTAATTAATGAGGACGCCCTGGGATATTACGACCAAGTCTAAAAAATCTCAAAGAACCACAGGTTTATAGCCAGACAAGGAATGCCGAAATGAATTAATGAACAGTTGCAAACTGGAAGAACTGGCAAAATTGGTCAATACCCATAGGAATCAGTTGCATCCATTGTGAAATGGCCACAGGTTGCATTTCTTAGGAAGGAATTAATTGCCCTACTATGAGTATTTAGACTTTTACCTCTACAAGTTGTAAAACAGCCTAGTCAAAGACAAACCAGGCAACAGATGAACCGGCTTGCGAGGCAGAAATAGACACAGATGTAGAGAACAAACATATGGACACCAAGGGGGGAAAGCGGGGGCGGTGGTGGTGGGATGAACTGGGAGATTGGGATTGACATGTATACACTAATATGTGTAAAATAGATAACTAATAAGAACCAGCTGTATAAAAAATAAATAAATTAAGAAAAGACAAACCAGGCAGAGATTACCTGGATCTATGAGCCATCCAGGTCAGGACTCCCACTTAATTTCAAAGTCTTACTATTTTTCCTTACATGGATAAAAGTGTGGGCATTAATCCCTGATGCATTCCCTGGTTGTAAGCCTCATTAGCAGATAAGAAAACTGAGGCTCAGCCTGTGGGTGTTGTCCCTTCCAGTTGTCCCCTCAAGGGTCTGCTTTTCCCCTTCCCCCAGGAGCACAGCGACAAAGCTCCCTCTGTCTTCTCTGGACGCCAAGGACTCCTTTTGAGAAAACTTGAGCTTTCTGTCTCCTTCTCTTGTCTTGCCCCAGAAGCAGGGCCCTTATCCATAGTGACTGAAGTAGTTAATAAATAGCACATGAGTCAAAACCAACCTAATTATCACAGGTACTTGTGTTAATAAATGCCTTTCAATCCATACAGGGAGCTAACACACTCAAAATTAAAAAGGAAGAAAAACTATTACCTGGAAATGCCTGGGCTCCTACCTGAGCTGAGCCCTGTGAAGTCATTATGGGTAATTATGGGCTATTATTTGCTATCATCCTAGCAAGATGACTGGTCCCAAATGTTAAGGCCTAGGGCAGCATGTGGCCCCTCTGAGGCAGAGAAGTTAAAGGTAACTTTCTGTTTTTAGTTCCCTTCCATGCCACTTCTTGTGAGTGACCCTACCAAGCCCCTCCATTCTATTGTTCAAATTTCACCCCAACAGTTTTGTTATCCCAAATTTTCTTTTGTGACTGGGAATTCCAAGAAGCCTCAAAGAGCTTTCCTAATTCTCCACTCAACTCACTCCGAGCTGACTTCTCTGTGAGAGGAAGGTGAGGAGGCCTATAGGGCATGAGGTGGGGAGAAGAATGGGTATCTGAGTTGGGAGGGCCAGAGAGGAAAAGTGATATGCCCAAGATCGTAGAGCTTGGCTGTAGCTCAGCTACAGAGCAGAGAGAGGTTGCGAGAAGGTGGAGAGGGGAGAGATGCTGGGAGCTTAGGGTGAAAATCTGAGGCTTTTGCAGATCTCCTGCTAAAGGGGGCAGAGCGGTAGGGAGGGAGGGAGGTTTGTGGCTCCTTCAAGACTCCAGCTCAGTAAGACACAGGGTGATTTGCCTTCACCTACCCCATATTCCAGTCAAACACTTTGTGGAAGATGAAGTATGGCCACAGATCCTTTGCTCTTCCTCCCGCAGAGGTAGAATCTATTTCTGCAATCTTTGAGTCTGGCCTGTTCTTGTGTCTTGCTTTGACCAGTAGAATGTAGTGGAATGGATACTGCATTGAAACCACACAACGTGTCTCAGGACTTAATGAAGCTCAGGTTCTTTATGTCTCGGTGCAGAAGGAATTTGGTGAGAGGCAAAGTGATAGGTAAGAAGTAGATTTATTAATATAGGACGCTTGTGAAGGATAGAAGCGGGCAGGCAAAAAGGCTCTGCCCCGAGAACTAAGTTGGCTACATTTTTATAATCAAAGGAAAAGTGGGGAGGGGAGAAGACCACCTTCTTCCTCTTCCTTTGTAAAGATGTTACAGGAAAATGGGGCGCAATTGGATGGTCATGTCCTAGGTCTCGAACGAGTTGCTGGGATGGGCCACCAAGTGAGAGTCCTTGGCTTCGCACAGGAGAGAATCAAGAGCGAGCCACAGCAAAGTGAAAGCAGGTTTACTGAGAGAGATACACATTCCATAGGCAGAATGCGGTCCATCTCAGAAGGAGAGAGCGGCCCTGAAATATGGGGTGGTTAGTTTTTATGGGCTGGGTAATTTCATAGGCTAACGAGTGAGAGGATTATTCCAACTATGTTTGGGGGGGAAGGGGCAGGGATTTCTAGGAATTGGGCCACCGCCCGCTTTTTGGCCTTTTATGGTGGGCCTCGGAACTGTCATGGCACAAGTGGATGTGTCATGTAGCATGTGCTAATGTATTACAGTGAGCATATAATAAGGCTCAGTGTCCCCTGGAAGTCGAATCTTCTGCCGTCTTGGGCCTAATCGGTTCTAACCAGTTTTTGTCCTATCCAGTTTTTCTCAACAGCTGTGTCATTCTTTAAGGGTTGTGCCCTGCCCCCTTCCCTCCTGTCTCAGTATGTGTTCCAGAGCCTAGGTCTCAAGACATTTGCAGCTTCTGCTTTCTTTCAGAACACAGCCTGCAGACTGCCAAATAAGAAAGCCAGTCTAGCCTCTGGGAGGGTGAGAGGTGTGGCGACCCACTGGAACTCCCAGAATTGGTAAAGTTAAAATTTTAAGCTACAGAAGATACAGAAAGAAATCTTATCTGAACTTCCCTTACCTGAGTAAAGGAGAGCCTCCTGAAAATACCAATACCCCCTCTTCCCAGGGAGTTTCCTGCAAATTCAGCTACCACTGCCTATTTCCATTAGCATCAGAAAGCCCAGTAGAACTTTCCCTACTTTCCCACAGAGGGTCATGGGGGAAGTTTTTGGATTAATAGGACTCTTCTCTTATCTTTATTGTGGTGTTACTTACATGATTTTATATGTTTGTCAAAACTTGCAGTACTATATACCCGCAAAAGGGTAAATTTTCCTGTGTATGAATCATAACTTAATAAAGAAAATAGAAAAATACGGTCCTGTAACAGGGAAGAGCTAAATCGGACTCCACGTTGGATCTGTTTCTTTGACTTTAACCTTTGCTTTTCGTTGCTTTCATTATTATAATCATACAAAATGGTCTGCCTCAGGGAACCCTGCCCACCTCTGAATGGCTGCAAGAAAAAAGAAACTAACACATCCCCTCACCGAGGCTGGTCATTCCAGGAGATGTTTTGCAAGACTGATGGCCCTTTTACTTGACTTCCTCACCGCCTCTCCCACTCTAATTCTATAAAAGAAATTGGCATCCAGACTCAGGTAAGATGGTTTAGGGGAGACACGAGTCTGCCATCTTCTCGGTCTGCCGGCTTTCCCAGTGAAGTCGTATTCCTTGCCTCAGCACCTCGTCTCCAATTCATTGGCCTGTCGTGCGGCGAGCAGAGCGGGCTTGGACTCGGTAACAGTCAGATTTGAGATATATTTTGAATGTAGAGCAACAGGACCTGCTGATGGATTGAACTATGACGGGCAATAACAGTGACTCATCCCACGGCTTAAGTACAATCTGTCCACAAATTTTTTGATATGCTTTTCTTCAAAGGTGGAGCCTAATTCGTCTCCCTTTAGGTTATGGGCTAAATCTCACAACTCACTTCCGTTGAACAGAATGTGGCAGAAATGATGGTGTGTGAGAGATTAGGACGTAAGAAGAATAGGGGGCTCCTTCTTGCTCTCTCTCTGGCATCCCTTTCTCCACAGAAGTCAGCTGCCACATCATGAGCACATTCAAGCAGCGCTCTGGAGAGGTCTTATAGCAAGGGGCAGGGGTTTCCTGTCAACAACCCGCACTGACTGGCCAGGAGAGGAGGTGAGAAGATAAGGGAAGTAGGTGGAAGGTAGGGGAGTGATGAGCGGGGAACTTTGAGGAAGGCTCTCTGCAAAATTGTAACTGTCACATTTGGAACACCAAGGTTATCCTTTAGAAGCCTCTTTAACTCAAGGTACCCAAGGCCTCAAACTCTCTACCAAAACCGATTCTCATCTCCTTTATTCATATAAGCCTTGCTTGATGACAGATTAAAGTATTCGCCTTCCCAGGGGTATTTGCATTCTTATCAAGAGGTATACATTGGAGAAGTAAAATAGGAATTATTTGATAAGAGGTGGGAAGATTTCTTGAGATCCCACACTTGGTTGTTTGCCAACTGCCTAAGATCACTCTGAGTGCTAAAGCTTTTTCCCTCACCCTAGGAGGCACCTGAGACTTGTCCTAGAGCCAAGAGGTGGCTGAGTAAAGCAAAGATTAAGGGAAGAAGGTAGCTGCCATATTGGAGAAAGTGGATCCATTTATTAGCTCTGAGACCAGAATGGAGCAGCCTAGAGCTGACAGTGAAGGGAACCCTTAGTGAAAGCACTTGAGTGGCCTAAACTGATCCAAGGATGGGACGAGAGGCAAGAGTGAGGGGAGGTCAGAATTAGAATGAGAGGGAATTCCCTGGCTGTCCAGTGGTTGGGATTCCGGGCTTTCACTGTCTAGGGTGAAGGTTCGATCCCTGGTCCCCTGGTCGGGGAACTAAGATCCTGCAAGCTGTGTGCTGAGGACAAAAAAAAAATTAGAATGAGAAACCATTTCGGTGTTCAGCTGGGCTTGGATTCAGGGAGTGGAGATGAGGAAGATATGTCCGTCTTGGAAATCACTTTCCCCATATCCATCTTTGGTCCAGGCAGGGGAGAATACAGGGAGGCTTTAATGGAACTAACTGGCACTGTCCTTCCTTTCAAATCTAATTTAAGATTAGATTCTTACGGTACTGTACCTGGGGTGGGCAGTGAGGGAAAATTCAGAGACCTGGGAAAGAGGAGAAAAGGACTTGGGGACACAAGTGATGGGGGAGCCTAGGCTATTTAGTTGTCTGAAAATTTCCCTACCAGGGCCAGGATAACCTCGAGGCAAGGAGGCATGAAATTTAAGGAGATACTCACTCTCAAGGTCATACAGATGTAGAGCTGGTCCCAGAGAGTGAGTACCTCCTTAAGTTTTGTGCCCTAGGGGCCTCATTTGCATCACCCTAGTCCCAACCCTGATCCCTTTACCAACTCTTCTTTGGCTCTAACCATGTCCTAAAAATGAACAAAAGTTAGAGAAAACCTGAAAGGTCTAATTTCTCTTGCTGGACTGCTGTTTTCATCATGCTGAGTCTCTGACACTGCTTTCTTTGGTTTGTGCTCTCAAACCCATTCATCATTGGGCTCTGTGCAGGAAACAAACCACTCTCCACATTCCAGACACAAAGTCCCAGATCCACTGCTTCCTGTCAATTCACCCTTCATACTTCCCACATTCACCGCCTGCCAGTCAGGACCACAGCTCCTCAGACATGACTTACAAACATGCTAACCATCTCTATTAGTGACAGGATATCTGAATTGAGTCTTCCCAAATCTCCAGTCATCCAGAGTTTCCTATGCAGGATGGCATGCTTGGTAATTTGAGCTCCAATCCCAGCTCTGTTCATATAGATTCCTCCACTCTATCGTCTCCTTATATGACCACAAAAGACTGGAAACATTTTAAATGCTTACAATGAAAAACTAGGGAACACATCCTAAAATGCCCCCATCTGGCTGGATTCCCATGACCAGATGAGCCTCTCAGCAGAGCCAGTGTCAGGCTAGGGATAGGAATAGCCAAATGGAGGGCTCTGGCCATTCCTCCCATCACATATTCCTGCACTGCACAGGTCCCCACCTTCCGCGTGGGGTGGGCCATTTGGTGCATCTCCTGGAACTCTTCAGTTTGTGCTCCACATCTAGCCTGTGCAAAAATATAATAAAACCTGAACTTGCCATTGAACTGGACTAAAGCCCTAGTGACCATTTAAACTGAAAGGCATTTTTAGCTCTGAATATTTTATGACAGGTGATCAGAGTAGAACAACAGCATGATTTATTAATGGGTGATCACCCATCGTGTGTATTAGTATATTTTGCAGCACAGTGTCAACTAGATGGACATTAGCATCAAGGGACAAGTCTAATGTGGCCAAGTGTATTATCCAACTGCACAAAACTTATCCCAGGGACTCATCATGAGGGCCTGTCAATCATCATTCCGTGGGGTAGGGAGGGCCATGGTCATGTCCCAGGTACAGTCAGTCTGGGCTCAGATGCACCCTTCTCTAGCAGAAATGTTAATTTCTGACACCTGAATTGGAGCTCAACATTGTAGCTATTCAACAAGGGATTGACAAGAAGTAAATAGGCTTTTTAGCATTAAGAGGGATTTAGGTTGCCATGAGAGAGGCAGTTCTAGTCTCTCATGTTGGAATGCTGTTTTCATCCTGTTGAGTCTCTTACACTGCTCCTTTGGGCAATGTTGTCAAACCCATTTAGTGCTTAGCGCTCTGCACAAGGAACTGAAACCCCTCTGGGTGTTCAAGGTGCTTTAAGCAGAAAGGGATTTATTACAGGACACTCAAATTGGTTGGAAAAGCTGGAGCAGTAAGATAACTCCCTGAATTCCACAGAACTGACAACCTCAAAAAGACTGTAAGCCCAACCTGGACCTTTCTGTAGTTTGTTATCATGTACACATTAATTTACTATTAAGGAAATTAAACTATTAAACATATTGGGTTGGCCAAAAACTTCGTTTGGGTCTTCCCATACATCTTACGGAAAAATCCGAATGAACTTTTTGACCAATCCAATATATTCTGAGAGTAATATAATACAAAACCTACTCTATTCTGCATCATTTTTTTCATGAAATTCTGGCTTTTCAAGCCTATTTTGTATCAACTTGAGCTGCTGCAGCCCTAGATGAGTATGCGTATTTCACCCCAGCTTCAGCAGAATTGGGCATTTTCAGTAAACATTTTTTCTAAGTTTTTATAATTGAGACATTTTTATATAAAAAATTATTCTTAGATCATCTTAGATGACACCCTGCCCAAGAAAATCCCAACAGAATGGTGGATCCCAGGAGCACAGACCGAGGTGGGAAATGTAATATTTTTTCATTAATTAAATGCTGTCACACTTGAAAAAAATTCTTAAAGATTAACATTTTCCTTTCCACTTGTGTGTATTAGTCTACTCTTCTCATTTTCTGTTTGCGAGTTATCTCTTCTTATTCATTGCCTATCTATTGAGGGCCTATTATTATTTATTTATTTATTTTTGGCTGTGTTGGGTCTTCGTTGCTGCGCGCGGGCTTTCTCTGGTTGCAGCAAGCAGGGTTACTCTCTGTTGCAGTGCGCGGGTTTCTCATTGCAGTGGCTTCTCTTGTTGCAGAGCACGGGCTCTAGGAGTGCAGGCTTCAGTAGTTGCAGCACGTGGTCTCAGTAGTTGTGGCTCGCGGGCTCTAGAGCATAGCCTCAGTAGTTGTGGTGCACGGGCTTAGTTGCTCCACGGCATGTGGGATCTTCCCGGACCAGGACTCGAACCCATGTCCCCTGCATTGGCAGGTGGAGTCTTAACCACTGTGCCACCAGGGAAGCCCAAGGACCTATTTTAAGCATAACTTTATTTACTTATTTTTTCTACACATCTGGGCATTTAATTAGTGGCATGTGTCAAGTGTCAGTGCTGTTTGTCTATTAATAGAAAAGAGCTCAGAATTTGAATTCTAGAGGTACTTACGTGGCCTTGACTAGCTCCTTTATGATGTCCAGTCTTCACAGCTGCCTAGGAGAAGCCGGGAGCCAGGTCTCTGGGGATGGCTCCGAAATTAGCCATGTCAGTGGAGTATGTAGAGCTGACACAGTCAAATAACCAGATGTGGCCAACCTCTGAGTCGTACTGCAGTGTCCATCTTAGCGGGGCCCAGGAAGACTGGCCACAGGCACCGTTGTTCAGTATTGACGATGGAACTACAAACAAATCCTATAGTTTCTCATTGCAATAGCAGGACAAAAAAATACTTGGATCCAGTCTGAGCCTTTGTGCAAAAACTAAAAGCATGTGAACTTTAAACGTGTTTAAAATATTAAAAATCTATTAAAGTCAAAACTGCAGAAACTTATAAAGTAATATACAGGTGGTTATTTGAAATATTCTGTCCAAGACTGGCTGATCACCCACCAACCCCATCACTGATTTCATCCCAGCCCCACACTGTTCCAGGCAGCAGCTGGGCAAACAAGCTCGGAGAACGGTTCCTTCAAGATCAGCCAAATAGAGCTTAGGTTAAATGTACTTCCCATGAAATTACACAGAGACATTTTGATGGAATTCTGCACACGTCAAAATTCAACGTAATTAAATATAAAATTGATACTATAGCATGCTTAGGAAACAGTATAATTTTGATTTGTGTGCCTTTTATTGTTTGCATGCTCGTCATACCCAAATGTAGTTGACATGAACCATTTTACAGACGAGTTGCTTGGGAGATAGAAGTACTGTTTGCTGTGAATTCAAAAAGCACTCACAGGCTTCCCTGGTGGCGCAGCGGTTAAGAATCCGCCTGCCAGTGCAGGGGACACGGGTTCGAGCCCTGGTCCGAGAAGATCCCACATGCCACGGAGCAACTAAGCCTGTGCGCCACAACTACTGAGCCTGTGCACCATAACTACTGAGCCCATGCACCACAACTACTGAAGCCCTCATGCCTACAGCCCGTGCTCTACAACAAGAGAAGCCACCGCAATGAGAAGACCGAGCACCGCAACGAAGAGTAACCCCTGCTCGCCGCAACTAGAGAAAGCCTACGCACAGCAACAAAGACCCAACACAGCAAAAAAAAAAAAAAAAAGCACTCGTATAGGGCCCTTACAACCCCATCTCGTCTCATCTCATCTCATTGTCTCATCTCTTGATTTCTTGCTATTAATTATTTTGTGTGATTTTCCTTTTTCTTTTCTTTTTGATTAAAAAATGTATTTATTATTATTTTATAAATAAAATTTTTAAAATGAATAAAATAAAGCATAACATTAAATAATGTATTTATATAGTATAGATTTTAACCCTTTGGGACTTCTTAATAATACAAGTATTAGTTCATCTGTTTTCCCAAACAGGTCCTTTCTTTTTATGTCTTCCACTAGTATAGTACTTTTAAGGATATATATATATATATATCTCCTATGTAATGTTGTTAATAACAGTTATCATGTATTGAGCCCCTATTCTGTGCTAGACAGCAGGTTATTGATAAGCAGTATCTCCTCTAATCTTCTAAACAATTCATTTTACAAAAGAAGAAACAGTCTCTGAAGAGATAAGCAACTTGCAAGCAGTTTTATGACATGATCATAATTTGAATGTAGATCTTTCTGACTCTAAATTCTATGTTCAATTCACCCATGACCTACTCTCTCTTTCTAATTAAATACTCCTTTAATTACCTTTTTGTCAATATTTTTCTCTGCATTTATTGAGCTGGTCATAATGATTTCTCTCCTATAGGGTTAGGGCTAGGTAGGTTACACTGATTTTTTAAGACAATTTAAAATTTCATATTAATATCTTTAAGAGATTTATAGTGAATATGAATATAATAGAAAAATAAAAATTACAAAATTAAATTTAAAAAATTATGATTTAATCAATCAGCATAAATGGGCTATACGGCAGAAGAAAGTATTCAACAAAATTTTAATGACTTACAAAAACCAAAATTTAAATTCTCTGATGTGGGACTTCCCTGGTGACTCAGTGGTTAAGAATCTGCCTGCCAATGCAGGGGACACGGGTTCGAGCCCTGGTCCGGGAAGATCCCACATGCCGTGGAGCAACTAAGCCCGTGTGCCACAACTACTGATCCTGTGCTCTAGAGCCCGCGAGCCACAACTACTGAGCTCACGTGCCACAACTACAGAAGCCCGTACGCCTAGAGCTCATGCTCTGCAACAAGAGAAGCCACTACAATGAGAAGCCCGCACACTGCAATGAAGAGTAGCCCCTGCTCGCCAGAACTAGAGAAAGCCCTCGAGCAGCAACGAAGACCCAATGCAGCCAAAAGTAAATAAATAAAATAAATTTATAAATAAATAAACAAATAAATAAACAAATAAATAAATAAATAAATTCTCTGTTATGGGTTGGTGGGGGCTCTCTCCATCTAGCAGTTCAAAGTATTCTTTATCTCAATATGTTGCTATTATACTTTTAATCTTTCTGTCGTACTTTCTTCCTTCCTGATGTTCTTCCTTACAAGATTTCTTCTTTTTAAAAAAAAAAAAATTAATTAATTTATATTTTGGCTGTGTTGGGTCTTCGTTGCTGCATGCAGGCTTTCTCTAGTTGCGGCGTGCGGGCTTCTCATTGCGGTGGCTTCTCTTGTTGCGGAGCACGGGCTCTAGGTGTGTGGGCTTCAGTAGTTGTGGCATGCGGGCTCAGTACTTGTGGTGCACAGGCTTAGTTGTTCTGCGGCATGTGGGATACTCCCAGACCAAGGCTCGAACCAGTGTCCCCTGCATTGGCAGGTGGATTCTTAACCACTGAGCCACGAGGGAAGTCCAAGATTTCTTCTTTTATCATTTTCTTTCTGTTTAGAGAGTTTCCTTTAGCCATTCTTTTAGGATAGGTCTGCTGGACAAATTCTCCTAATTTTCCTCCCTCTGAGAAAGTCTTGATTTCTCCTTCATTCCTGAAGGATATGTTTGCTGGATATAGAATTCTGGGTTGACACTTCTTTTCTTTCAGCACATGAAAAATGTGCCACCTCCTTCTGGCCTCCATGGATTTTGATAAGAAAATCTGCTGTCATTCAAATTGTTTATCCCCTATAAATAATGCATCTTTTCTCTTTTGCTGCTTTCAAGATTTTTTCTTTGTTTTTAGTTTTCAGATGTTTGACTATGATGTGTCCTGGCATAGATTTTGAGGGTTTGTGCTATTTGGGGTTCACTCAGTTTCCTGAATTTGTAAGCTTATGTCTTTTGGACAAATTTTCAGGAAATTTAGGAAAATTTTCAGCCATTATTTCTTTGAATACTTTTTAATCTCTGCCCCCTTTCTTGCTCTTTCTAAGACTCTGGTGACACAACCACTAGATTTTTTGTATAGCTCCACAAGTCCCTGATTCTATGTTCATTTTATTTTTCTGTCTATTTTATCTCTGTTGTTCAGATTGAGTTATTTCTATTGTTCTATTTTCAAGTCCATGGATTGTTTCCTCTGTTTCTTCAGTTCTGCTATTGAGCCCATCCATTGACTTTTAGTTTGGTTACTGTATTTTATATTTAAGTTCTAAAATTTCCATTTACCCCTTTCTTATCTTCTATTTCTTTACTGAGACTTTCTGTTTTCGTTGGTTTCAAATCTGTTCATAATGGCTCACTGATACATTATTATGATGGCTTCTTCAAAATCTTTCTTTGACAGATCATTCTAACATCTATATCATTTGGATATGGGTATCTGATTATTGCCTTTTCTCATTCATATTGAGAGATTTTCCTGATTCTTGGTTTGAGTGATTTTTGATCAAAGCATGAACATTTTGGGCATTATGTTATAAAACTTTGGGTTTTATTTAAATTTTATGTTTTAGCAGACCTCCTCTGACACTGCTATGGTGCCACCTTGTTCATCTCCACAGAGGAGGCTTTGCGTGGGGTCTAGGATTTTCAGTATGGTTTGCAAAGCTCTTGCTGATTTTTCAAAGTATTGTTATGTGCAATAATAAAACCACTGGTGGAGGGGATGGGAAAGCACAGGTAAATCAGCCCACGTATGCCGACCTGGCTGACTCTTTTTTTTTTTTAACAGATTACAATATCTTATTCACTAATAAACTAAAAGTCCATTTCTAGATGTTTATTTCTCCTGCATGCCTCATTTGTTTTCAAAGCCCTATAAGGGGCAGCTTCACCTAGTCCTCAGACTCAGCTCCATCTTCATCTTGACTAATCTGAAAGTAACAAACTTCATAAGTCTCCTTGTCAGATGCAACCACATAAAGTCAATCATGAAGATTGTTCTCCTTAAGATATTTTGTGGTAAGATATTTCAAATGCCTTTTAGAGAACTATTTCTCAGCAACAATTGTGATTTTATTCTTGAAGCATTCAAGATCTCCAGTTTTTCCAATGACTTTAACCTTCTCTCATGGAAACTGTTCAAAATTTCCAGAATCAAACTTCTATCTTCTACTGGATGAGTAAGGTCCAAATTAAACTTCCAGGTTGACTTCTTAGGCTTCTTGTGGCGGCACCACCTGAAGACTGGCCGGGCAATTAGAGAGAGACTGGCTGACTCATTTAAGAGAGAATTAGTCGATAGCCAATGAGAACAGGCTCTGCCATGGTCTGAATGTCTGTGAACCCCACACATTCATGTTGAAATCCTAACCCCAAAGGTGGTGGTATTAGTAGGTGGTGGCTTTGGGAGGTGCTTCAACTGTGGGGGGGATTCTCATAAATGGTATTAGTGCCTTATAAAAGAGGATCCAGGAGATCCCTAGCCATGTGAGGACACAATGAGACATCTCCGACCCGGAAAAATGCCCTCACCCGACCGTGCTAGCATCCTGATCTTGGACATCAAACTTCTGGAACTGTGAGAAATAAATTTCTGTTGTTTATAAGCTATCCAGTCTGTGTATTTTGTTATAGCAACTTGAAAGGACTAAGACAGGTCCCCAATGAAAGGGGGCCCCGGCCAGGGTGAACGGGAGGACAAGAAGGGGCATTTTGCAATCTACCAGTGTTTGAATGGCAGCCAATTTAAAAAATCAACATAAAAAAAGTTATTATAAAGCAATAATTAGAGGAGGCTGTGGTAAGAAATTGGTCTCCGTGCTTTTGAGTCAGAACTGAATCAGATTCCTATAAAATTGAGTCAGAACACCAAGGGCCTGTCCAGGTTGCTCATGTACAAACAAAAAAAATGGTTTATAATAATTAGTTAGTTCCAGATTGAAGGAGGTGGTTGGAGAGCTAAATTTATATCACACAATGCCTGGTCATGTTTAGGTTTTCATAGAAGAGGGTGAGTTACTGAGAACTTCATTAAATAGCAACTTCAGAAAAGTTGGGAATCCATTGCTGGCAATAACTAGGAGTCCTAGCAAAGAATCCTCTTGTTTGATAGTGAGCCTGGAAAATGAATGGTTTGCACATAGTCTGCAAGTGAGAGCTTTGCCTTCTTGGTGTAAATCATGCCCTAGGCAATGAACTTTGGTTTGACAAAACTGTAACTTTTCTTTGGAAACTTATGATATTCTGGCTAAAAAATTAAATGGATTGATACCAGTCCTAGAGCTCACTTCATCTTTAGAATGCAGCAAAATGTTAACTATGTATTGGATGAACATAAAATAACAAGGTAATCTAAGGTCTTTAAAGTCCTAGTAAGAATTCGTGAAAAGTGGGTGGTTGCTTAAGTAAACCCCTGAGTGACCTCTGTGGAGATCTTCACTTTGGGCTTTATTAGGACACAAGAATATAGGTAAGTCTGGGTCCAAATGAACTATAACCTCATTATGAACTGAAGAATCCTCATGAATTTCAAGGAAGTAGTGATCAGAAGAGCATTTATTCTGGCAATGCCATTTGCACTATTAAGTTAGTGGATCATGTCACAAGAGAAAAGAATGTTTTATGGTGTGAGGTCTACTTTTTTATTATCCCGAACAGAAAATCTGTACCCATTAAAAAATAACTCCCCATTCCTTCCTCCTTCCAGCCCCTGGTAACCTCTATTCTATTCTCTCTGTCTATGAATTTGCCTATTCTGGATACCTCATATAAGTGGAATCCAAGGGACATGCTCTGGCAAGACAGGGTGACAGATAAGCTACCTTCTAAGGCTCATGGGTCTTATTACCTGCAGGACTAGTGTAGCCTAGTGTTAAGAGCACGTATTGTCATCAGATGACCTGGATTTGAATCCTAGCTCCACTACTTCTTTTTCTCTTTTTAAATTTTTATATTGTGGTAAAATGCACATAACATTAAATTTACCATCTTAATCATTTTTAAGTGTACAGTTCAATAGTGTTAAGTACATTCACATTGTGCAACCAATCTGTGAGACTCTTTTCATCTTGCAAAACTGAAACTCTATACCTATTAAACAACAACTTCCTACTCCCTCCTCTCCCCAGTCCCTGGCAGCCACCATTCTACTCTGCGTCTTTCTAAATTTGACTGCTCTAGGTATCTCATATAGGTGGAATCATACATCATTTGTCCTTTTGTGACTGGCTTATTTCACTTAGCAAAATGCTTTCAAAGTTCACCCATGTTGTGGCATGTATCAGAATTTCATTATTTTTTTAAGGCTGAATAATATTCCATTGTATGTATATACCACATTTTGTTTTTTCATCTGTTGATGAACATTTGGGTTGTTTCCACCTTTTGGGTATTGTAAATAATGCTGCTATGAACATGAGTATACAAATATCTGAGTCCCTGCTTTCAGTAATTTTGTGTATATAACCAGCAGTGGAATTGCTGGATCACATGTTTCAAATGCCAAACTATTTTTCATTCCCACCAGCAACGCACCAGGTTCCAATTTTTCCACATCCTTGTCACAGCTTGTTCTTTTCTTTCTTTCTTTTTTTTTTCTTTGTTTGATACAGACATCCTAATGGATGGGCCATGTCAAATGGTATCTCACTGTGGTTTTGATTTGCATTTTCTCTAGTGGCTAGTGACATAGTGACACTGAGCATCTTTTCATGAGCTTATTGGCCATTTGTATATCTTCTTTGGAGAACTGTGAAGTATTTTGCTCATTTTTGTTTTGTTTTGTTTTCTTTGTTTTGTTTTTGGCCACGTGGGACCTTAGTTCCCTGACGAGGGATCGAACTGGGGCTCACTGCAGTGGAAGCGCAGAGTCCTAACCACTGGACCTCCAGGGAATTCCCTTTTGCTCATTTTTTTTTTAACACCTTTATTAGAGTATAATTGCTTTATCTTTTGCTCATTTTTGAATTAGGTTGTTTGTTTTTTGTTGTTGAGTTGTAGGAGTACTGTATATATTCTGAATAGTTATCCCTTTTCACATATATGATTTGTGAATATCTTTTCCAATTCCATGGGAGAGAATTCCCACTCTTGCCTTCTCTAAACTCTATTTGCAAGTTGAAGTCTTCAGATACCTGCCCCCTTTTGGGACTGTCTCTGTTGTTATCAAGTAGTTCTGTTTGTGCCTGTCCTGACGGTTCAGCTGGCATATAGACTATGGTTTTGATCTCCGCTTCCCCCCTCCCCACCCGCTCCCCACCCCATCACCATAACAGCACTTAGCACGGTTCTGGGATAGGTGGTATCCAGAGACACAGCCTCTTATAACTAGGAGGTATCCTACACACATCTTTTTTTTTTTTCTTTAATAAATTTATTTATTTTTTATTTTTATTTTTGGCTGCATTGGGTTTTTGTTGCAGTGCACGGGCTTTCTCTGGTTGTGGCGAGCGGGAGCTACTCTTCATTGCAGTGCGCAGGCTTCTCGTTGCAGTGGCTTCTCTTGTTGCGGAGCACGGGCTCTAGGCGCACGGGCTTCAGTAGTTGTGGCACGCAGGCTCAGTAGTTGTGGTGCAGGGGCTTAGTTGCTCTGCGGCATGTGGGATCTTCCCAGACCAGGGCTCTAACCCGTGTTCCCTGCATTGGCAGGCAGATTCTTAACCACTGCGCCACCAAGGAAGCCCTGTACACACATCTTGATACAACTTCCTCTCTGAAGTTCAGAGACCAACAGCTAGTTGGAGATAGAAACAAGACCCAGTTCCAGAATGCAGGGTCCACTCACCTGTTTCTTCTCTTGTCTCTCCACGCTCTCTCATATTCCACCCTTCATACACACTGAATTATGGGACGTTCCACATACTCACCATGTCAGTTCTCTCAGTGGAGCCGATGTAGATTCTGGAGGTCAAATCCCAGTTCTGTCTCTTCCTGAGCTGTGTGATCTTGGGCAAGGTACCAAATCTCTCTGTGCCTCAGTTTCCACATCTATAAAATTGGTACTGTATTAGTACCTCCCTCATGTAATTGTGAAGATTCATGAAGAGAGTACATATGCACAATCCCTGGTCCACAGTAAGTACACAATACACGTTAGCAATACCATTATTGCCTTTTGGACTTTGAACTTGCTGTTCTCCCTGCTTATATTAAATTCCCTTACTCTAGATGTTACCTCCCACCCTAAATGCTTTCACCTAACTATGTTGTCTCCTCTAGGAAGTCTTCCCTGATTCCTGTAGAGTGAGATGGATTAAGGGTACCTTCTCTGTATTCTTAATATCTCTTATGAAAATATTCATTCTTACTGTATATTAGGTATTGCTGTAGGCACTGCGGTTAAAATAATGGACAACAGAGAAACAATATTCCTATCCTCAGGGAGCTAAAGTTCTAGTGATAAGTTCACTGGAAAAAAATAAAGCAGGAAAGGAGATCCAAATAGTCAGGGGTTACAATTTTAAATGGGATTGCCAAGGACTCCCTCACTAGAGAAGGTCATACTTGAGTGAGGACCTGAGGAGGTTGAACTCTCTTTGACTAGAGTTCAACCAGAGAAACTCCTAGTTATTGTTTGATTGAATAACTCAGGACTATATCCTAGCCAAGTTGACACATAAAACTGACCAACACAGGAGGTAAATGAGCTAGGCATGGAAATATCTGGGGAAAGAGTACTCTAGATAGAGGGAACACTCATGTAAAGCCCTGAGTTAGAAGCACTTGAGGAATATTCCAGGAACAGTAAATAAGCCAGTGTGTGTATAATGCAGAAAGCAAAGAAGAGAGTAGCAGAATATGGAGTCAGAGAGATAATTATGAGCCAGATCATGTGTGGCTTGGTAAGCCATTATGATGAATCTTCCAATCCATGTAGGCCTTTGGAAACACTGGCCAGTGATGGTTTTAATTTTTTCAACAGCTTTATTGAGATATGATGGACAATAAACTGCACATATTTAAAGTGTACAATATAGGTTTTGACATATGTATACTCCAGTGGAACCATCATCATATTCAAGATGATGAACATGTCTATCGTAACCAAAAGTTTCCTTGTGCCCTTTTGTAATCCCTTCTCCTGCTCAGCATCACCCTTCTCCTCTTCCCTCGGGCAATTACCGACCTACTTTCTGTCACCGTAGATTAGTTATATTTTCTAGAATTTATGTAAGTGGAATCATACAGAACGTATGTGTTTTTGTCTGTCTTCTTTTACTCAGCATAATTAAGATTCATGCATGTTGTTGTTTCTATCAGTAGTTTGTTCCTTTTTATTGCTGAGTGGCATTCCATTGTACTGCTATACCACAATTTGTTTATACATTCACATGTTGATGGAAATTTGTGTTTGTGGTGGTTAATTTTACATGTCAACTTGACTGGGCTAAGGGATGCCCCAATAGCTGGTAAAACATTATTTCTGAGTGTGTTTGTGAGGGTGTCTCCAGAAGAGATTACCATTTGAATCAGTAGACTGAGTAAAGAAGATCACCCCTTACCCAAATGGGTGGGTACCATCCAATCCATTGAGGGATTTAATAGAACAAAAAGGTAGAGGAAGGGTGAATTCACTTGCTCTTGCTTGAGCTGAGATACCCATCTTCTACCCTTGGACATCGGCACTCCTGATCTTGGGTTTTTGGACTCAGACTGGAACTTACATCACCGGCTCTCCCCTCACCCCCCATCTCTCCCCATTCTGAGGACTTTGGGCTCAGACTGAATTACATTAGCACCTTCTGGTTCCTGGTTCTCCAGCTTGTCCACTTGTTATGACCATAAGAGGGTCATAATTCCACCTAACATGATACAAAATCTTGCCAACAACAGATCATGGGACTTCTTGGTCTCCATAACCATGTGAGCCAATTCTTATAATTAATCTATATCTATCTACACACTATCAGTTCTGCTTCTCTGGAGAACTCTAATATAGTGTTGCTTCTACTTTGTGGTTATTACAAATAAAGTTGCTATGAACATTTGTGTACATGCCTGCATTTGGGCATACACTTTGACTTCTCTTGGGTAAATACCTAGGGGGTGGAATAAGAAGCTTTATAGTTTCAGGTTTTATATTTGGGTCCATGATCCATTTTCAGTTGATTTTTGTATATGATATGAGGTATGAAAAGAATTTTACTTATTTATTTGCTTATGGATATCTAATTATTCCAGAACCATTTATTGAAAGACTATCCTTCCACAGAATTGCCTTTGTTCCTCTGTTAAAAATTAATTGTATGAATATATTTCTAGACTCTCTTTTCTGTTCCATTGATTGGTTTAGCTATCTTTACACTAATACCACCCATCCCAATTACCATAGCTTTATAAGTTTTAAAATCAGGTAGTTAAGTCCTACAACTTTGTTCATATTCTTCAAGTTGTTTCATCTACTCTAACACTGCTTTTTTTTTTCCAGTTAATATGAATTTTAGAATCAGCCTATCAATTTCTGCAAAAAATGTTTAAAAAGGATTTTGACTAGGATTGCATCGATTACATCGATCAATTTGGGGAGAACTGAGTTCTTAGCCACATTGAATCTTCTAATCAATGGACATGGTTGTATCTCTTTATTTATCTAGATCTTCTTTGATTTCTCTCAGTAATATTTTGTAGTTATCAGTGTACAGGCCTTACAGATCTTTTGTCAGATATATTCCTAAGTTTTAAATATGTTTTGGTGCTACTGAAAATAGTACTGCTTAAAACAACAACAACAAACCAAAACTTAAGGGGCATCCACTGCAAGGGGCACGGGTTCAACTCCTGGTCGGGGAACTAAGATCCCACATGCTGTGAGGCGCGGCCAAAAAAAAAAGAAAATAGTACTGCTTTTTAAAATTTCTACTTCAAAAATGTCCAGTGCTAATTCTACATGAAATAAAATTGACTTTTCTATATTGGTCTTGTATCCTACAAACTTGCTAACCTTAATTTTTAGTTTTAGTGCCTTTTTGTTTTTTTTTTTTTAGATTCCAAACGATTTTCTATAAAGTACCACGTTGTCTGTGAATAAAGATTATCTACTTTACTTCTTTCTTTCCAATCTTGGTGGTCTTAAATTATTTTCTTGCTTTATTGCATTAAAATTTTGAATCAAAGTGCTGAGAGTGGACATCCTTGCCTTGTTCCTGATCTTAGACACAACCAGTCAATCCAAAGTACAACGCTAGCTTGGAGTTTTTCATAGATGCCTTTTATCAGGTCGAGGAAATTCCTTTCCATTCCTATCTTTCTGACAGTTTTTTTCAGTAATGGATTTTGGATTTTATCAAATGTTTATTCTGCTTCTATTGTAATGGTGGTTTTTAACCTTTAATATGTTAATACAATTAATTACATATATTGATTTTCAAATGTTAAACTAACCTTGTATTCTGGGATAAACCCCACTTGCTCATGATGTATGATCATTTGTCTACGTTGTTGGATTGGATTTGCTGAATTTTTGTTAAAAATTATTTCATTGATATCATGAGGAATAATGGTCTGTAGTTATCTTTTCTTATAATACCTTTGTCTGGTTTTGGTTTCTGGGTATTTCTGGTTTCATAGAATGAGTTGTGAAGTATAATCTAGTATTCAATTTTCTGCAGGAGTTTGTGTATAACAGGTATTATTTCTTCATTAAATGTTCAATAGAATTCACCAGTGAAACCATCTGGGCCTGGAGTTTTCTCTGTGGGAAGGATTTTAACTATAAATTGAATGTATAGGGCACTAAGTTTACCTATTTATTTATTTATATATATATATATATTTTTAACATCTTTATTGGAATATAATTGCTTTACATTGTTGTGTTAATTTCTGCTGTATAACAAAGTGAATCAGCTATACATATACATATCCCCATATCCCCTCCCTCTTGCGTCTCCCTCCCACCCTCCCTATCCCCCCCCTCTAGGTGGTCACAAAACACCAAGCTGATCTCCCTGTGCTATGCGGCTGCTTCCCACTAGCAAACTGTTTGACATTTGGTAGTGTATATATGTCAATGCCACTCTCTCACTTCGTCTCAGCTTACACTTCCCCCTCCCCGGGTCCTCAAGTCCATTCTCTGCATCTGCGTCTTTATTCCTGTCCTGCCCCTAGGTTCTTCAGAACCTTTTTTTTTTTTTATATTCCATATTTATGTGTTAGTATACAGTATTTGTTTCTCTCTTTCTGACTTACTTCACTCTGTATGACAGACTCTAGGTCCATGCACCTCACTACAAATAACTCAGTTTCGTTTCTTTTCATGACTTAGTAAAATTCCATTGTATATATGTGCCACATCTTCTTTACCCATTCATCTGTCAATGGACATTTAGGTTGTTTCCATGTACTGGCTATTGTAAATAGTGCTGCAATGAACATTGTGGTACATCTCTTTTTGAATTATGGTCTTCTCAGGGTATATGCCCAGTAATGGGATTGCTGGGTTATATGGTAGTCTATTTTTAGTTTTTTAAGGAACCTCCATACTGTTCTTCATAGTGGCTGTATCAATTTACATTCCCACCAACAGGACAATAGGGTTTCCTTTTCTCCACACCCTCTCCAGCATTTATTGTTTGTAGATTTTTTATGATGGCCATTCTGACCAGTGTGAAGTGATACCTCATTGTAGTTTTTTTTTTTAATAAATTTATTTATTTATTTTTGGCTGCTTTGGGTCTTTGTTGCTGTGCGTGGGCTTTCTCTAGGTGCGGGAAGTGGGGGCTACTCTTTCGTTGTGGTGCCCAGGCTTCTCACTGTGGTGGCTTCTTGTTGCGGAGCACAGGCTCTAGGCATGGGGGCTTCAGTAGTTGTGGCACGCAGGCGCAGTAGTTGTGGCACATGGGCTTAGCTGCTCTGCGGCATGTGGGATCTTCCTGGACCAGGGCTCAAACCTGTGTCCCCTGCACTGGCAGGCGGATTCTTAACCACTGCACCACCAGGGAAGCCCCCCTTATTGTAGTTTTGATTTGCATTTCTCTAATGATTAGTGATGTTGAGCATCCTTTCATGTGGTTGTTGGCAATCTGTGTATCTTCTTTGGAGAAATGTCTATTTAGGTCTTCTGCCCATTTTTGGATTGGGTTGTTTGTTTTTTTGATATTGAGCTGTACTGCTTGTATATTTTGGAGATTAATCCTTTGTCAGTTGCTTCATTTGCAAATATTTTCTCCCATTCTGAGGTTGTCTTTTCGTCTTGTTTATGGTTTCCTTTGCTGTGAAAAAGCTTTTAAGTTTCATTAGGTCCCACTTGTTTATTTTTGATTTTATTTCCATTTCTCTAGGAGGTGGGTCAAAAAGGATCTTGCTGTGATTTATGTCATAGAGTGTTCTGCCTATGTTTTCCTCTAAGAGTTTCATAGTGTCTGAGCTTACATTTAGGTTTTTAATCCATTTTGAGTTTATTTTTGTGTATGGTGTTAGGGAGTGTTCTAATTTCATTCTTTTACATGTAGCTGTCCAGTTTTCCCAGCACCATTTATTGAACAGGCTGTCTTTTCTCCATTGTATATTCTTGCCTCCTTTATCAAAAATAAGGTGACCATATGTGGGTGGGTTTATCTCTGGGCTTTCTATCCTGTTCCGTTGGTCTATATTTCTGTTTTTGGCCAGTACCATACTGTCTTGATTACTGTAGCTTTGTAGTATAGTCTGAAGTCAGGGATCCTGATTCCTCCAGCTCTGTTTTTCTTTCTCAAGATTGCTTTGGCTATTTGCGGTCTTTTGTGTTTCCATACAAATTGTGAAATTTTTTGTTCTAGTTCTGTGAAAAATGCCAGTCGTAGTTTGATACGGATTGCACTGAATCTGTAGATTGCTTCAGGTAGTATAGTCATTTTCACAATGTTGATTCTTCCACTCCAAGAACATGGTATATCTCTCCATCTGTTTTTATCGTCTTTAATTTCTTTCTTCACTGTCTTATAGTTTTCTGCCTACAGGTCTTTTGTCTCCTTAGGTAGGTTTATCCCTAGGTATTTTATTCTTTTTGTTGCAATGGTAAATGGGAGTGTTTCCTTAATTTCTCTTTCAGATTTTTCATCATTAGTGTATAGCAATGCAAGAGATTTCAGTGCATTAATTTTGTATCCTGCTACTTTACCAAATTCATTGATTAGCTCTAGTATTTTTCTGGTAGCATCTTTATGATTCTCTGTGTATAGTATCATGTCATCTGCAAATAGTGTCAGTTTTACTTCTTCTTTTCCGATTTGGATTCCTTTTATTTCTTTTTCTTCTCTGATTGCTGTGGCTAAAACTTCCAAAACTACGTTGAATAATAGCTGTGAGAGTGGGCAGCCTTGTCTTGTTCCTGATCTTAGAGGAAATGGTTTCAGTTTTTCACCATTGAGAACAATGTGGGCTGTGTGTTTGTCATATATGGCCTTTATTATGTTGAGGTAAGTTCCCTCCGTGCCTACTATCTGGAGAGCTTTTATCATAAATGGGTGTTGAATTTTGTCAAAAGCTTCTTCTGCATCTGTTGAGATGATCATATGGTTTTTATCCTTCAATTTGTTAATATGGTGTATTACATTGATTGATTTGTATATCCTTGATTTCCTGGGATAAACCCCACTTAATCATGGTGTATGATCCTTTTAATGTGCTGCTCGATTCTGTTTGCTAGTATTTTGTTGAGGACTTTTGCATCTATGTTCATCTGTGATATTGGCCCTGTAGTTTTCTTTTTTTGTGACATCTTTGTCTGGTTTTGGTATCAGGGTGATGGTGGCCTCGTAGAATGAGTTTGGGAGTGTTCCTCCCTCTGCTATATTTTGGAAGAGTTTGAGAAGGATAGGTGTTAGCTCTTCTCTAAATGTTTGATAGAATTTGCCTGTGAAGCCGTCTGCTCCTGGCTTTTGTTTGTTGGAAGATTTTTAATCACAGTCTCAATTTCAGTGCTTGTGATTGGTCCTTTTATATATTCTACTTCTTCCTGGTTCAGTCTTGGAAGGTTGTGCTTTTCTAAGAATTTGTCCATTTCTTCCAGCTTGTCAATTTTATTGGTATATAGTTGCTTGCAATAATGTCTCATGATCCTTTGTATTTCTGCAGTGTCAGATGTTACTTCTCCTTTTTCATTTCTACTTCTGTTGATTTGAGTCTTCTTCCTTTTTTTCTTGATGAGTCTAGCTAATGGCTTATCAATTCTGTTTATCTTCTTAAAGAACCAGCTTTTAGTTTTATTGATCTTTGCTATTGTTTCCTTCATTTCTTTTTCATTTATTTCTGATCTGATCTTTATGATTTCTTTCCTTCTGCTAACCTTCGATTTTTTTTGTTCTTCTTTCTCTAATTGCTTTAGGTGTAAGGTTAGGTTGTTTGAGATTTTTCTTGTTTTTTGAGATAGGATTGAATTGCTGTAAACTTCCCTCTTAGAACTGCTTTTGCTGAATCCCATAGGTTTTGGGTCGTTGTGTTTTCATTGTCATTTGTTTCTAGGTATTTTTTGATTTCCTCTTTGATTTCTTCAGTGATCTCTTGGTTGTTTAGTAGCATACTGTTTAGCCTCCATGTGTTTGTATTTTTTAGGTTTTTTTCCTGTAATTGATATCTAGTCTCATAGCATTGTGGTCGGAAAAGATACTTGATACGATTTCAATTTTCTTAAATTTTCCAAGGCTTGATTTGTGACCCAAGATATGATCTATCCTGGAGAATGTTCCATGAGCACTTGAGAAGAAAGTGTATTCTGTTGTTTTTGGATGGAATGTCCTATAAATATCAATTAAGTCCATGTTGTCCAATGTGTCATTTAAAGCTTGTGTTTCCTTATTTATTTTCATTTTGGTTGATCTGTCCATTGGTGAAAGTGGGGTGTTAAAGTCCCCTACTATTATTGTGTTGCTGTCAATTTCCCCTTTTATGGCTGTTAGCATTTGCCTTATGTATTGAGGTGCTCCTATGTTGGGTGCATAAATATTTACAATTGTTATATTTTCTTCTTGGATTAATTCCTTGCTCATTATGTAGTGTCCTTAGTTGTCTCTTGTTATAGTCTTTATTTTAAAGTCGATTTTATCTGATATTAGAATTGCTATTCCAGCTTTCTTTTGATTTCCATTTGCATGGAATATCTTTTTCTACCCTCATTTTCAGTCTGTATGTGTCCCTAGGTCTGAAGTGGGTCTCTTGTAGACAGCATATGTATGGGTCTTGTTTTTGTATCCATTCAGCCAGTCTATGTCTTTTGGTTGGAGCATTTAATCCATTTACATTTATGGTAAATATTGATATGTATGTTCCTATTACCATTTTCTTAATTGTTTTGAGTTTGTTTTTGTAGGTCTTTTCCTTCTCTTGTGTTTCCTGCCTAGAGAAGTCCCTTTAGCATTTGTTGTAAAGCTGGTTTGGTGGTGCTGAATTCTCTTAATTTTGTTTGTCTGTAAAGGTTTTAATTTCTCCATTGACCTTGAATGAAATCCTTTCTGGGGAGAGTAATCTTGGTTGTAGGTTTTTCCCTTTCATCACTTTAAATATGTCCTGCCACTCCATTCTGGCTTGCAGAATTTCTGCTGAAAGATCAGCTGTTAACCTTATGGGGATTCCCTTGTACATTATTTGTTGCTTTTCCCTTGCTGCTTTTAATATTTCTTCTTAGTGTTTAATTTTTGATAGTTTGATTAATATGTGTCTTGGAGTGTTTCTCCTTGGATTTATCCTGTATAGGACTCTCTGCACTTCCTGGAGTTGATCAACTATTTCCTTTCCCATATTAGGGAAGTTTTCAACTATAATATCTTCAAATATTTTCTCAGACCCTTTCTTTTTCTCTTCTTCTTCTGGGACCCATATAATTCGAATGTTGGTGTGTTTAATGTTGTCCCAGGGGTCTCTGAGATTGTCCTCAGTTCTTTTCATTCTTTTTTCTTTATTCTGCTCTGCAGTAATTATTTCCACTATTTTATCTTCCAGGGCACTTATCTGTTCTTCTGCCTCAGTTATTCTGCTATTGATTCCTTCTAGGGAATTTTTAATTTCATTTATTGTGTTGTTCATCATTGTTTGTTTGCTCTTTAGTTCTTCTAGGTTCTTGTTAAACGTTTCTTGTATTTTGTCCATTCCATTTCCAAGATTTTGGATCATCTTTACTATCATTACTCTGAATTCTTTTTCAGGTAGCCTGCTTATTTCCTCTTCATTTGTTTAGTCCCATGGGTTTTTACCTTGCTCCCTCAGTATTACCTTGCTCCATATTTTTCTGTCTTCTCATTTTGCTTAACTTACTGTGTTTGGGGTCTCCTTTTTCGCAGGCTGCAGGTTCATAGTTCCCATTGTTTTTGGTGTCTGCCCTCAGTGGGTGAGCATGGTTCAGTGGCTTGTGTAGCCTTCTTGGTGGAGGGGACTGGTGCCTGTGTTCTGGTGGATGAGGCTGGATCTTGTCTTTCTGGTGGGCAGGGCCGTGTCTGGTGGTGTGTTTTGGGGTGTCTGTGAACTTAGTATGATTTTAGGCAGCCTCTCTGCTAATGGGTGGGGTTGTGTTCTTGTCTTACTAGTTGTTTGGCATGGGGCATCCAGCACTGGAGCTTGCTGGCCATTGGGTGGACCTGGGTCTTAGTGTTGAGATGGAGATCTCTGAGAGAGCTCTCATCGATTGATATTATGTGGGGCCGGGAGGTCTCTGGTGAGCCAATGTCCTGAACTTGGCTCTCCCACCTCAGAGGCTCAGGCCTGACACCAGGCCGGAGCACCAAGACTCTGTCAGCCACCCAGCTCAGAAGAAAAGGGAGAAAAAAAGAAAGAAAATGAAAAATAAAATTATTAACATAAAAAAATAATAATTAAAAAAAAAAAGAAGAGAGCAGCGAAACCAAAAAACAAATCCACCAATGATAACAAGTGCTAAAAACTAAACTAAGATTTACATAAATATCAGAAAGAAATCAATCGCCGACAGCAAACCCCAAGTTTATAGTTGCTCCTAAAGTCCACCGCCTCAATTTTGGGACAATTCGTTGTCTATTGAGGTATTCCACAGATGCAGGGTACATAAAGTTGATTGTGGGGATTTAATCTGCTGCTCCTGAGGCTGCACCGAGAAATTTCCCTTTCTCTTCTTTGTTCGCACAGCTCCTGGGGTTCAGCTTTGATTTTGGCCCCACCTCTGCGTGTAGGTAGCCCGCAGGCATCTGTTCCCTGCCCAGACAGGAGGGTGTTAAAGCAGCAGCTGAGTAAGGGGCTCTGGCTCACTCATGCCGGGGAGGGGGGGCGGGTACGGTAGTCATAACTGGAATGCGGTGGGAGCCTGTAGCAGCAGAGGCCAGCATGACATTGCAACAGTCTGAGGCTCGCTGTTTGTTCTCCTGGGGAAGTTATCCCTGGATCACGGGACCCTGGCAGTGGCGGGCTATACAGGCTCCTGCAGGGGGCAGCGTGTGGATAGTGACCTGTGCTTGCGCATAGGATTCTTGGTGGCAGCAGCAGCAGCCTTAGCATTTCATGCCCGTCTCTGGGGTCCAAGCTGATAGTCACAGCTCACGCCCGTCTCTGGAGCTCATTTAGGTGGTGCTCTGAATCCTCTCTTCTCACGCACCCCGAAACAATGGTCTCTTGCCTCTTCGGCAGGTCCAGACTTTTTCCTGGACTCTCTCCCAGCTAGCTGTGGTGCACTAGCCCCCTCAGGCTGTGTTCACGCAGCCAACTCCAGTCCTCTCCCTGGCGTCTGACCTCAGAATCCTAGCCTCAGCTCGCAGCCACCACCCACCCCTGCGGGTGAGCAGACAAGCCTCTCGGGCTGGGGAGTGCTGGTTGGCGCCGATCCTCTGTGTGGGAATCTCTGTGTGGGAAACTTTGCCCTCCGCATCCCAGTGGCTGTGCTCTCCTCCGTGGCTCCGAAGCTTCTCCCCCCGCCCACCCCCCGTCTCCACCAGTGAAGGGGCTTCCTAGTGTGTGGAAACTTTTCCTCCTTCACAGCTCCCTCCCAGAGGTGCAGGTCCCACCCCTTTTCTTTTGTCTCTGTTTTTTCTTTTTTCTTTTGCCCTACCCAGGTATGTGGGGATTTTCTTGCCTTTGGGGAAGTCTGAGGTCTTCTGCCTGCATTCAGTAGGTGTTCTGTAGGAGTTCCACTTGTAGAAGTACTTCTGATGTATTTGTGGGGAGGAAGGTGATCTCCACATCTTACTCCTCTGCCATCTTGAAGGTCTACCTATTTATTTTTGAGTGAGCTTTGATACTTTATTTTTTTAAAAGAATATAAAATTGCTTTTATATTAGACTGTGGTCAAGATAATTTACCACTTAACAAATAATAGCAAAAAATCATAGGACTATCTTATAGATGCAGGAAAATAAATTAATAGAAGTTAGCAGTTTTTATAATAAAAAATTAGCAAAGCAGGAATAGGTGAGAGCTTCCTTAACATAATAAAGGATAACTAACAATAGTGACAGGAGCAAAACAAATACTACAACAAACATCATGAGTTGAAGGATTTTCCTCTGAAATCATGCTTTTCTTCTGACTAGATTTTTGCTGTTATCACATATATTCAACATTTGATCATCATTTCCAGTCATACAAGCTTTGATACTTTTGTCATTCAAGAGATATATCTATTTTATCTAAGTTGTCAAATGCATTGGCATAAAATTATTCATAATATTCTCTTATTATCCTTTTTATATGTATAGGATCTGTAGTGATGTCCTCTCTCATTACTGATATTGGTAATTTATGACTTATCTCTTTTTATCTGATCAGTCTGGAGAGAGATTTACCAATTTTATTTATCTTCTCACATTGCAGGGTGTTGAGCAGAGGAGTGACATGATATGATTTACATTTAGTACTACCACTCTAGCTACTTGATCTAAAATAGAATGCAGAAAAACAGCATGGTATTGGCACAGAAACAGACACACAGATCAGTGGAACAGAACAGACAGCCCAGAAATAAGCCCACACACCTATTGTCAATTAATCTATGACAAAGGAGGCAAGAACATAAAATGGAGAAAAGACAGTCTCCTCAACAGTGGTGCTGGAAAAAGTGGATAGCCACAGGTAAAACAATGAAATTAGAACATTCCCTCACACCACATAAAAAAATAAACTCAAAATGCTCTAAAGACCTAAATGTAAGACACGAGGCCATAAAACTCCTAGAAGAGAACATAGGCATAACACTCTTTGACATAAATCATAGCAATATTTTCTTGGATTAGCCTCCCAAGGCAAAAGAAATAAGAGCAAAAGTAAACAAATGGGACCTAATTAAACTTAAAAGCTTTTGCACAGCAAAGGAAACGATCAACAAAATGAAAAGACAACCTACTGAGTGGGAGAAAATATTTGCAAATGATGCGACCAACCAGAGGTTAATATCCAAACTATACAAACAGCTCATACAACTCAATACAAAGAGATAAACAATACAATCAAAAAATGGGCAGAAGGGCTTCCCTTGTGGCACAGTGGTTAAGAATCTGCCTGCCAACGCAGGGGACACGGGTTTGAGCCCTGGTCTGGGAAGATCCCACATGCCACGGAGCAAATAAGTCCATGCGCCACAACTACTGAGCCTGTGCTCTAGAGCCCGTGAACCACAACTACTGAGCCCACATGCCACAACTACTGAAGCCCACGTGGCTAGAGCCCGTGCTCCACAACAAGAGAAGCCACTGCAAAGAGAAGCCCGCACACCTCAATGAAGAGTAGCCTCCGCTCGCCACAACTAGAGAAAGCCCGCATGCAGCAACGAACACACAGCGCAGTCAAAAATAAAATTAAATAAAATAAATAAATTTATTAAAAAAAAAAATTGGGCAGAAGACTTGAATAGACATTTTTCCAAAGAAGACATACAGATAGCTAACAGACACATGAAAATATGCTCAATATTGCTAATTATTAGAGAAATGCAAATCAAAACCACAATGGGGTATCACCTAATACTTGTCAGAATGACTGTCACCAAAAAGTCTACAAATAACAAATGCTGGAGAAGATTTGGAGGAAAGGGAACCCTTGTACACTGTTGGTGGGAATGTAAATTGGTGCAGCCACTATGGAAAACAGTATGGAGGTTCCTCAAAAAGCTAAAGATAGAACTACCATATGATCCAGCAATTCTACTCCTGGGTATATATCCAGAAAGAATGAAAATACTAATTTGAAAAGATACACACATTCCAATGTTTACACTATTTACAATAGCCAAGACATGGAAGCAACCCAAGTGCCCATTAATAAACAGTTGAATTAAGAAGATGTGGTATATATATACAATGGAATATTACTCAGCCATAAAAAGAATGAAATACTGCCATTTGCAGCAATGTGGATGGACTTAGAGAGTATTATGCTTAGTGAAATAAGTCAGACAGAGAAAAACAAATGCTATATGATATCACTTATATACGGAACCTAAAAAATAATACAAACTAACGTATACACGAAACAGAAACAGACTCACAGACATAGAAAACAAACTTGTGGTTATCAAAGGGGAGAGGGAAGTGTGGAGGGGCAAATTAGGGGTATGGGATTAACAGATACAAACTACTATATATAAAATAGATAAGCAAAAAGAATTTACTGTATAGCACAGGGAATTATACCCATTATCTTACAGTAACCTAAAATGGAATATAATCTGCAAAAATACTGAATTACTATGCTGTACACCTGAAACTAATACAATATTGTAAATCAACTATTCTTCAACAAAAAATAATCTGTATTTTGACATACAAACAATAAAAAATAAATTAAATAGAATGTAAAAGAGGAAGAGAAAAGCAGGGAGTTCAATTAGAAAGGTATTAAAATAATCCAAAGAAGAGATAATGGTGGTGTAGGTCAGGCTGTTAGTAGTGGAAATGATAAGTGGGTTTTTAAAAATAATTAATTAATTAATTATTTTTGGCTGTGTTGGGTCTCTGTTGATACACACAGGCTTTCTCTAGCTGCGGTGAGCAGGGGCTACTCTTTGTTGCAGTGTGTGGGCTTCTCATTGCAGTGGCTTCTCTTGTTGCGGAGCACGGGCTCTAGGCAAGCGGGCTCAGTAGTTGTGGCTCGCAGGCTCTAGAGCACAGGCTCAGTAGTTGTGGCGCACAGGCTTAGTTGCTCCGTGGCACATGGGATCTTCCCGAACCAGGGCTCGAACCCATGTCCTCTGCATTGGCAGGCAGATTCTTAACCTCTGTGCCACCAGGGAAGTCCCGATAAGTGGTTTTTGATATATTTTGATAGTAGGATAGATAGAATTTGCTGATAGTGGGAATTAAGTTATGAAGTAAAGAGAAGAATCAAGTATTGCTCCAGGTTTTTGGCCTGAACAACTGAAATAATTGTCATTTAATGAGAGGAGAAGAAGAAAGGTTTTGGAAATGGAAAGGTTAAGAGCACAGTTTTACAATTCAATCCAAAAAAATGGGCAGAAGACCTAAACAGACATTTCTCCAAAGAAGACACACAGAGGGCCAACAGGCACATGAAAAGATGTTCAACGTTGCTAATTATTAGAGAAATGCAAATCAAAACCACAATGCAAATCAAAACCTCACACCAGTCAGAATGGCCATCATCAGAAAGTCTACAGGGACTTCCCTGGTGGCTCAGTGGTTAAGAATCCGCCTGCCAATGCAGGGGACACGGGTTCAAGCCCTGGTCCAGGAAGATCCCACATGCCGTGGAGCAACTAAGCCCAAGTGCCACAACTACTGAGCCTGTGTGCCAGAACTACTGAAGCCCGCACGCCTAGAGCCTGTGCTCCGCAACAAAATAAGCCACTGCAATGAGAAGCCTGTGCACCGCAACGAAGAGTAGTCCCCACTCACCACAGCTAGAGAAAGCCCGCACGCAGCAACAAAGCCCCAACACAGCCAAAACTAAATTAATTAATTAATTAATTTTTAAAAAAGTCTACAAATAATAAATGCTGGAGAGGGTGTGGAGAAAAGGGAACTTTCCTACATTGTTGGTGGGAATGTAAACTGGTCCAGCCACTATTGAGAATGGTATGGAGGTTACTTAAAAAACTGAAAATAGAGTTACTATATGATCCAGCAATCCCACTCCTGGGCATATATCCAGAAAAGATGAAAACTCTAATTCGAAAAGATACATGCACCCCAATATTCACAGCAGCACTATTTACAATAGCCAAGACATGGAAACAACCTAAATGTCCATCAACAGAAAAATGGATAAAGAAGATGTGGTATATATATATATATATATATATATATATATATATATATACACACAATGGAATATTACTCAGCCATAAAAGAGAGCAAAATAATTCCATTTGCAGCAACATGGATGGACCTAGAGATTACCACACTAAATGAAGTAAGTCAGACAGAGAAAGACAAATATGATATCACTTATTTGTAGAATCTAAAAACAATGATACAAGTGAACTTATTTACAAAACAGAAATAGACTCACAGACATAGTAAACAAACTTATGGTTACCAAAGGGGAAGAGGAGGGAGGGATAAATTAGGAACTTGGGATTAACGCATACACACTACTATCTATAAAATAATAAGGACCTTCTGTATAACACAGGGAACTATATTCAATATCCTGTAATAACCTATAATGGAAAAGAATCTGAAAAAGAACATGTATATTTATATATATATATAAATACATGTATTTATATATATGTGTAAAACAGAATCACTTTGCTGTACGCCTGAAACATTGTGAATCAACTATACTTCAATAAAAAAATGAATTTAAAAAGAAGAGCCCAGTTTTAGGTACATTAAATTTGTGATGTCTGTTAAATTTCCAAGCAGGCAGTTGACTATACAATTTGGAGTTCAGAGAAGATTAGACTGTTGATATAAAATTTGAGAGTCATCAACATATAAATAGCATCACAATTTGGGTTTTTTGGGAAGCAGATTCTGAGGCAGACTTCAGTGTTTAGGATGTTTCCCAGAGAATGTCCTTGGAATCAACATCTCTGGAAGGCAGGTGGAAGAAGCAGGATTGGGCAGAGGGAGTCGAGCTATGATGCAGGCCTGACAACCCAAGTTGATTCCCTGAGAAGCTCTGGAGCTGAAATGGCCTGGCAGAGTTGTCCTATGTGAGGCTGAAATAGTAAGCCTTTATACTCTTGCCTCAACCAGTTATTGAATGTCGACCACCTCCTGAAAGACATGGCCTCAGGCAGGGAGGCTCTGTGCAGCTGAGGTTATCGCTGAAAGGGCTGACAGATGAAGGCTGTCCACTGATGGTAGCCTTAGCAGCTGGGGCACAAATCCTTCCTTGAAGGGGTATGTGGATGGTACATAATAGTGTCCACTGCTGATAGTATTTAAAATCGTAAGACTGGATGAGCTCACTAAGAGAGTGATGTAGTTAAAGAGGTACAGTGACAGGGATCTGGGGCAGCTTTAGGGATCAGGGGACTGAAGTAAGAAAAAAGATGAGTGAGTGTGAGATCCTGGAAGCCAACTCAAGAAAGCATATTACTACTACTACCAACTACTACCAACTACCACCAACTACTACTACTACTATTCTTAGTACAACTTAATCTTCGCAACACTATGAATTAGATGATATTATTATCATTCCATGTTATAGATGACAAACTTGAGGCACAGAGTTTAAAGGTCTCTCTCAAGGTTACACAGCTCACGGTGGTGAAGCTCTAATTTTGAACTTCTGCTGGCTCAAGAGTCTACACTCCTGACTGCCTCACTACCTGGACTCCAAAGGACTGTGTAAAATGCTGCCAACAGGTGAAGTAAAAAGACCAAGAATTAACCATCAAATTTGGCAATGTGAACTTATCAGCAAAGGCAGTTTTGGTGGAACATGGGAGTGAAAGCCTGAAGAGAGTAAATTCAAACACAGTACTTACTGGGAGTTCCCTGGTGGTCCAGTGGTTAGGACTCCCCTGACAATGGACCAGACTATTGCTATCCCTTGGCCTTGAAAACTGGTTTGTTGCTATCAAATGGATTCAACCATCATTTTATTTTGATTATCAAAAACAATGCTTTCCAGCAGACATAATATGGAAGACTATGAGAAGAAAAGAAAAATCGCTTGAGAAACATAGTGATCTCTATTTTTTTTGGCCACGCCGCATGGCAACCCCGGCCCCCTGCAATGGAAGTGCAGAGTCTTAACCACTGGACCACCAGGGAATTCCCTCTTTTTATATTTACTGTATGACTTTGATAGTAAGGGAAAAAAAAGTTGAAAGAATTTAATTGTAATAAACCAAATTATCCTTCCACCCCGCAACTCCCTCTAGTCTCCCCTTTCCTACCTCTCTGAAGAGCCTCTTCATGAATTTCAGTCAGAGAGGAAACATGTGTACTGTGCTTCCCTGTGCTGGAAAGTCTCTCCTAAGATGTGTGGGCTCTTTCATCTCCTCTCACCCAGAGTAGAGGCCTCTCCTTGTGGGTGGACCCACAAAAGTATCAACAGAGAAGCTGAGGGAGGAAGGGACTCACTAAAAACGGATAAATATTAAGCCCTGCTCTTAGGTACTTGAGGCAGTGCAGGCAGGAGAAAATATGGACCAAAAGCAGCACCGGTAATATGTTGCCAAGTATTAGTCAGGTTATGATATGTGACGGAAAGCTCACATCTCAGAAAAGCTGGAGCCAAAAAGGGATTTATTGGCTCCTGTATTTAAAAAGTCCAGAGGCACCCTCCCTTTAGGCAAATCTGGATCAGGGACTCAAAGGATATCATCATAACTCACTCTCTCTCCCCATCTCATCTGTGTCTTCTCTGTACTGGCTTCATTCTCATACTGGCTCATCCCAAGTTGGGGCAAGTTGGCTGCCAGCAGTTCTCGGCTTATACCTTTTTACTTTCAGGTCTACAGATAGAGAACTTCTTATTCTAACAGTCCATTGAAAGTCCTAAAACTGAGTCTCATTGGCTCTGACTGGTATAACTTGAGCACATGGCCATCCTTGAATCAATCAGTACAGCCAAGGAGATATTTTATCAGTTAGAGATGCCTTCAATTGCAGACAACAGAGTACTTGATAAAACAAAATGAAGTTCATGTTCCTTATATTAAAAGATGTGGGACTTCCCTGGTGGCACAGTGGTTAAGAATCCATCTGCCAATGCAGGGGACACGTGTTCGAGCCCTGGTCCGGGAAGATCCCACATGCCGCGGAGCAACTAAGCCCGTGTGCCACAACTACTGAGCCTGCGCTCTAGAGCCTGCGAGCCACAGCTACTGAAGCCTGCATGCCTAGACCCTGTGCTCTGCAACAAGAGAAGCCACTGCAATGAGAAGCCCGTGCACCGCAACAAAGAGTAGCCCCTGCTCGCCGCAACTAGAGAAAGCCCGAGCACAGCAACAAAGACCCAACGCAGCCAAAAATAAATAAATAAATAAATAAACAAAAGATGTGTGGAATAGATAGCTACTGCTGATGATTCAATGGACTGACATTTTTTATAGTTCTTTGGCTTTTTCTTCATTATTGGAAGATGGCAGTTGCAGCTCCAAAAAATCACATCCAGGTTCTAGGCAGGAAAAAGGATGCTATGGGCAGCAAACGTCCCTCGTTGAAGAAAGTGAAAGTTTTCCCAAAAGCACCCAGCAGACTTCTGCTCATGACTCACTGATCATAACTGGGTCACAAGGCTACCCCTACCCTCAAGCAAGGCTGGAAAGCCAAGTATTTTGCTCTTCTAGACTCTCCAGTTGAGTTAGGCTGGGAAGAAGGGGGTTGAGAATGGGGAATAGGTTAGCCAATCAATGGGATCTTTTCAGATCCCATTGAGATCACTATGTAAAATAGAGATCACTATGTTTCTCAATAAATGTAATGCCTGATTGGAAAGGCCTGGCTTACAAGTCCACTTCTGGAGCTGGCGTGGACTCTTCTCCCCCCAGGAACAATGAACTGAGCATGATAGAGGAAAACTAGGTGCTGTAACATAAAAGGAGGAATGGATGCTGGTCAGGCAAGAATAAAAGCTGTCCATTATATATGTTTAAGGCCAACTTGTGATCTGGCCTCCCCAGAAGTGCACAGTATCTATCACCAGACATAAGAAAGCAAAAGTTACATGTATTTACCTCAGCATTATCTTAGGTGATGTATCACTTTTCTTTCGATTCTAAAAGGTGAAGTAATAATAGCTACAATTACATGAGACCTCCAATTTATTTAATAACAGTTCAATTAAAAACTTCCTCCTTCTTTCTTCCCTCCCTCACTCAGAGCATCTGTTGGTGTGTTAAGGAATATCTGTTTTACTTAGGAGACTGTATTCAGATTAAATAATGTATTCTGAGCATTAGTGTCAGGTGCTTCCACGTGGATTATCTTATGAAGTTCTTACCACAACAATCCATTTACTGATGAGGAAAACTGAGGTTAGGTGACTTGTTCAAGGTCTTGTGATCCATACGTTCCAAGCTAAGTGTTTCCTTACTCCAAAAATAGTATTCTTCTTGCCATACCACAACTACAGCACAACTTCTCAGAACAGACTGGGTCCATGCCAATGAAATCAGGTCACCGGGGCAGTTTTTGAATATTCCAGAAACTTTTTTTTCTTCCATGTAGAAGTGAATGAAGTGCCAATCACTCCTGGACTGAAGGTCCTGAGCCTCTTCAAGAGGCAATCCTCTACCTTAATTTAAGCATGGTTATTTAGGACGCCTTGCATGGGTTTTGTGACTTTTTCCAGCTGGATTCTCCAAGGGGTTCCAACCAGCCTAGTGCCCTGAAGCAAAAAAAGTCTACCCAAGCACTGGCTCCCCTGGCTTCTGACAATCCTCAGGGTGGTGGTACCCTCCATTATTCACAGAGAAGCAGAATTAGCTTCCTGCCACCACAGCAGACAGTGTTGAACAGCGTGTTCCCAGGGAGGGATTAGAAAGACTAACCTGTCAAGCCTGCTGGGCCTGGCTGCCAGAGACCTCCTTTGATTCCTAAGTGTGGCATTCTAGGGTGGGGGTATGAGTGCATTTTCCTAATTCCTCCCTTGGCAGAAACTTAGCTCTTTGAATAGAGATTCTTCTCCCATTGCTGTGCACTTAATATGAACTTTTTCTTAATGTGTGGTTGACTAGGTAGATGGTAGCTCCTTTTTAAAAATCCAGGTTGTAAAATCATACACATGAGTAGATAACATAGCACACTCAATAAATGTAGAAGGTTCATCTTTTTGGAACAAATTTTCTTCACATTGCAATGATCAGTTGTATGATAACCAGTGAACAATTATAGACACTTCTAGCATTTATTGTTAGTTGGGGTAAGTTATGCCCAACTATTACATATATGAAAAAAATACCTGAACTCTTATTAGATACTATTCTGATTACAATTTAAAAAGAAAAATGTCTAATATACTTCCTTCCAGCTTTTTAGAATTAATGTCATTGAAGTGTGACCTAAATTATAAAATTTAGACCTAATTTCCTAAAATTCCATGAGCTATTTTAAAAATCTGTTACCATTTGTGACTACTTATTTTGATCAATCATCAATCATTTCAGTACTGTGCAAACAAAATAAAATGGAGAAATAAATTATTATGTAATATTCCAGTTTCAAAATTTTCTATTTATAACGATCAAAAATTTGCTCTGGTAAAGTCACTGACCCTAATAAGTTAATATTACAAATTACAACTATAAAATATATTCATTCAAATTTTCCTGAAAAGAAAAAATATTATCAACAAATACTGAACTCTAGTTAGTGCTAGTATGCTGAACTATTGAGAGGGAAGTTTATTAATGTTTGCAATTTCCTTTGAAAGACACATGCACACTGATATTCACTGCATCACTATTTACAATAACCAAGATATGGAAGCAACCAAAATGTCCATCAACAGATGAATTAACAAGAAGACACACACACACACACAATAGAATATTACTCAGCCAGAAAAAAAAAAAATCTTGCCACTTGCAACAACATGGATGGATACAGAGGGTATTACACTAAGTGAAATAAGTCAGACAGACAAAGACAAATACTGTATGTTGTCACTTATATGTGAAATCTAAAAAATAAAACAAGTGAATGAATATAACAAAAGAGAAACAGACTCACAGGTATAGAGATCAAACTAGTTGTTACCACTGGGGAGAGTGAAGGGGGTGGGGAGTTATAGGGGTACGGGATTAAGAGGTACAAACTACCATGTATAAAGTGAATAATCTACAAGGATATATTGTACGGGACAGGGAATATAGCCAATATTTTATAATAACCTTAAATGGAGTATAATCTATAAAAATATTGAATCACAATATTATATACCTGAAACTAAAATACTATTGTACCTCAGCTATATTTCAGTTTTAAAAAAGAATACATATGATGTCATATAAGCACATGAAAAGGTACTAAACATCACCAGTCATCAAGAAAATGTAAATTAAAACCACAATAAGGTACCATTTCCTATGCATCAGAATGGCCACAGTAAAAAAAACTCTGACAATGTTAAATGTTAACAAGAATATGGAGCAACTTAATAATACATTGCTGGTAAAATAGTACGACCTGTAATACATTGCTGGTAAAATAGTACAACCACTTTGGAGGACTTAGTAGTTCCTAATGAACTTTTTTTTTTTTTGGCCATGCTGCACGGCATGCGGCGTCCTAGTTCCCTGACCAGGGATGGAACCCACACCCCCTGTGGTGGAAGCACGGAGTCCTAACCACTGGACTGCCAGGGAAGTCCCCTCTAATGAACTTAAGCATACCTTTACCCTATGACCTAATAATTCTACTTTTAGGTATCTACCAAAGAGAGTGAAAAGCATGTGTCTATACAAATAGTCACAGCAGTGTTTGATATAAAGGTCCCAAATTGGAAACAAACTATAAGTATATAAACAGAAGAATGGGTTTAAAAAATTGTGGTGTAATCCATGAAGGAAATAATTGATAAGCTTTACTTCATTAAAATTAAAAAACTTGGCTCTGAGAAACACAGTTACCAAGAGAATTAGAAGAGAAGCCACAGACTGGGAGAAAATATTTGCAAAAGACACATCTGAGGGGCTTCCCTGGTGGCGCAGTGGTTAAGAATCCGCCTGCCAATGCAGGGGACACGGGTTCAATCCCTGGTCCGGGAAGATCCCACATGCCGCGGAGCAACTAAGCCCGTGCACCACAACTACTGAAGCCCCCTGTGGGCCTAGAGCCCATGCTCCGCAACAAGAGAAGCCACCCCAGGGAGAAGCCACCCCAGTGAGAAGCCCGTGCACCGCAACTAGAGAAAGCCCGTGCGCAGCAACGAAGACCCAATGCAGCCAAAAATAAAATTAATTAATTAAAAAAAAGAGACACATCTGACAAAGGACTATTAATCAAAATACACAAAGAACTCTGAAAACTGAACAATAAGAAAACCTGATTTTAAAATGGGCCAAAAACCTTAACACCGAAGAAGATATACAAATGGCAAATAATCATATGAAAAGATGCTCCACATCATATCATCAGGGAAATGCAAATTAAAACAATAAGATATTACTGCACACCTATTAGACTGGCCAAAATCCAGAACACTGACAACCCCAAACACTGGTGAGGAGGTGAAGCAACAGGAACTTTTTTTTAAAATTAATTAATTAATTAATTAATTTTTGGCTGCATTGGGCCTTCGTTGCTGTGTGCGGGCTTTCTCTAGTTGCGGCGAGCGGGGGCTACTCTATGTTGTGGTGTGCCTGCTTCTCATTGCGGTGGCTTCTCTTGTTGCAGAGCACGGGCTCTAGGTGCACAGGTTTCAGTACTTGTGGCACACAGACTCAGTAGTTGTGGCTCGCGGGCTCTAGAGCGCAGACTCAGTAGTTGTGGCACACGGCTTAGTTGCTCCGTGGCATGTGGGATCTTCCCAGACAAGGGCTCGAACCCGTGTCCCTTGCATTGGCAGGCAGATTCTTAACCACTGGGCCACCAGGAAGTCCTGGAACTTTTATTCATTGCTGGTGGGAATGCAAAATGGTACAGCCACTTTGGAAGACAGTTTGGTGGTTCCTTACAAGAAAAAATATACTTGTACCAAACAATCAATCAATCGTGTTCCTTGGTATTTACCCAATAGAATTGAAAACTTATATCCACCTAAAAACCTGCAGAAGGAGGTTCAGAGCAGCTTTATTCATAATTGCTAAAACTTGGAAGCAACCAAGATGTCCTACAGTAGATGAATGGATACATTCAGATAATGAAATATTATTTAGCACTAAAAAGAAATGAACTATCAAGCCATGCAAAGACATGGAGGAATTTTAAATGCATATTACTAAGTGAAAGAAGCCAATCTGAAAAGGCTACATACTATGTGATTCCAACTATATGACATCATGGAAAAGGTAAAACTATAGAGACAGTGAAAAGATCAATGGTTGCCAGGGATTTGAAGAGGGGGGGGGTTGGGGGGTGGAGAAGATGAATAGACAGAGGACAACAAATTTTTAGGGCAGTGAAAATATTGTGTATGATATTATATAAAGATAGATACATGTCATTATACATTTGTCCAAAACCATAGAATGTACTACACCAGGAATAAACCCTTAGGTAAACTATGAACTTTGGGAATTATGATGTATCAATGTAGGGTCATCCTTGGTAGGAAAATGTACCATTTTGGTGAGTGATGTTGATAATGGGGAAGGCTGTGCATGTATGGGGGCAGTGGGTATATGGAAAATCTTTTTACCTTCCTCTCAGTTATATTGTAAACCTAAAACTGTTCTAAAAAATAAAGTCTTAAAAAAAATGTGGTATATTCATATAATGAAATACTACTCAGCAACTGAAAGGAACATGCTACTGAAATTAGCAGCAACATGGATAATCTTAGAAATATGCTGAGTGAAAGTGTGCAGGCATAAATAGTATATTACTGTATGATTCCACATATGAAGTCCAGGACAATGCTAAACAAAGCTATGGGGACAGAAATCAGAAGTGTGTTTCCTTGGAAAGAGGGGGAACAGACTGGAAAGGGCATGAAGAAACCTCCTGGGGTGACAGAATGTTCTATATCTTTTTTTTTCAGGTGGTGGTTAGAGAGGAATATAAGATTGCCAAAACTCATTAAACTGATCGCTTAAGATCTACACGTGTAATTTTACCTTTATTACCTCAATTTAAAATGGAGAGGGGAGGGGGCCTGGAGGAGAGGAAATGTGATTACTGTGCTCTAGCAGCTCTTACCTTCAGCCTCACCTCCACCTTCTCTCTGGTGGCTCCCTAGTTAGGGGATTTGTTTGTTTATTTTTTATTTGGGGGTAGAGGAGAAAGAAGAACAAATGCATGTGTTTTTATTGGATGTGGAGTCTGGCTATGGGAGTAGTACATGTTTATGTGACTGATGATTTCTGTGGAAGTATTGTTTAAAATGGTGTGTATTACTGACACCTGCAAATGAGTGGAGGAATTTGGTTGTAAGGGTAGGGCTAATGCAATCTTCTCCCAGAAAAACAAATTGTAATTCTCTAAAAGTTTTTCCAAGCAATTTTCAGAGTTGGAATAGCATAAGAATGTTTAGAACTATCCTTAGAGTTTTAATATGAAAAATGTAGCTACATGATAAATGTGATTTTCTAATTTCTTATACAATGTGACAATATCTTCAAATCAACACTTTTTCTTTTGATGAAATAATCACTGCTTCTCAAGAGCACCCAGATAATGAAAATATTAAGTTTCATTTCATTTCACTTCACACATTTCACTTCATTAGCTATTCTACATGACTTCTATTAGTAAAATTTATTTCTCTTTTAAAGTAAGATGGGAATGTAAGTTAGATTCATTATCCTGTTTCTTCCAGCTATGTTTTGCCATTAAAATTTTTAAAATTTTGCCAAAATAAGCATAGGTTTGAAGATATTCTTTCATATAACATCCAAATTACCTTATTTTTTTTTCTCACAAGCTTCACAACAAGCTGATTTCTCATTTCTTTTTTCATTCTATCCTCTTCAGATGGTAAAACCTGCAACAACAATAACAATGAAAGACAACCATATAAACCTCAAAATTTTCATTTAACTTGCATGGGCCCTAAGTCAAAAAAGTATAAAACACTTAAAGGTTATCTTTTTGGCCCTGTATTATTCCTATTTTCCACCATATATCACAACTTGTTAAGCATAGCCATAAGCAGTGCATTTTCAGATTATTTACCCGAAACAGCAAAATGATAAAGTGCTCTAACTTGTCTTAGAAAGGAAAGAGACATGAAGCAAGGTGATGGCCCGCCCAGGAGGGGTGCTGGCTGAGATGCAGGTCGCAGCTGAGCCTGGTGAGAAGACCTCCTCCAGGGGCCAGCCCGTCGGGATCCCCTTGCTAGAGCAGGAACCCGAGGAGGCGCTGGGCCTGAACCAACTGCCAGCCGAGCTGCTCCTGATGGTGCTGAGCCACGTGCCCCAACACATGCTGCTCAGGCACCGCCGCCAGGTATGCAGGCGCTGGCGCAACCTGGTGGACTGCCAGGCCCTGTGGCTGAGCATCCTGCCCCGGAAACACGCTGCCCTGTGGCCCATCGTCAGCACCTGCCTGCCCGCCGCTGACGACCTCAGGCCCTGCGTCCTGGGCCGCTTCTGTGAGCGCAGACCCATAGGACGCAACCTCCTCCTGAACCCCAGGGGCCTAGATGGCTTCCCAGAACAGCCTATGCTGAGTGGTGGGGACGGCTGGACAAAGGAGGGAAAATGTAAGGGCATGCCTGCAGCTCCTTGTGAGGTCCACTTCCTACCTGCCTACTACCTACCTGGTTACAGGTGGTTTCGAAGGAAGGAAGTTTGGGACCTGGAGAAGGAGGGTTTCTGGCCAGAACTCCTGGATAGTGGAAAGATTGAGATTTGTGTCTCTGCCTGCTGGATGGAACGAAGAGGCACTAACCGTATATGTATATATCAGCTAATTGTCCAAACTCTAGACATCAACCAGGCTGTCCTGCATCATTTCTCTTCAAATCCTTTTCCCATCCGGCGGTGGAGAAGAGTCCCCTTTGAGGCCAGCCATGTGTTCTCCAACCTCAAGAACGGTGTTCACTTTGTGTCTTTTGAACAATGGGTGTCGAAGCTGGAGTTAGGGAATGAGCAATATGGAGTCCCTTTTACCAACTCCAGTGTGTTTGCGTGGATCTGTCTGTCCTAGTCATGGGCTGTCCTTGTAAAACTACCTGACTGTGCCTTCCAGGAGCTGGGCCCATTGGCTGGGCCACCTCAATAATCAAGGGCTTGTAGCTCCCTGGCATCCTGGGATCTCCTGGGTCCAGTCGAAGTTCCTGCTGGGCCCTGTCTTCAGGTTTTGGAAGCTACTAGAAGAAAGTTTCTGCTGCTTTCTAAGGCAGACCCTGTTCTACTGAGTGGAAACCCACGGTTGAGCACAGGGAAATGCTGGATCCTGAGAGCTCCACCATCCCCCCAGAGGCTCTCTGGTCCAGCCCCAGTGCCTTCTGCCCTCATCTCCTCCTGTTTCTGCTGCAGAGGCTTTATTGGTCCCTTCCAGGAAGCCTTCCTTCACCTCTGAACTAGAAGCTCATCCCTATGGCTGGGAAAATTCCAGCCCCCTTGGGTGGTGAACTTAATCTCATGGGGTTTCAAGCAAGACTGGGACCAGGACTCACAGCAGAAAGTCAAACTAGTGCAAAAAATGTTTGGAGACAGAGGGTTCTGCCTACCCTGTGAACCATGAAGTGGTCCCCTGAGCCTAACTCTGCTCTGAATTGTATGATGTATAAAATTATTTTATTTTGAATTTCTTTTCAAACATGGAGCGAATAAATGAGCAATATATCTGCCGAGAAAAAAGAAAGGAAAGGTAAGAAATCTCTGTAATTAACTAAGTTCCAGTTAATACACTTACGTATTTTAGACTACATTGATGGAATTTATAATCATGACTAATGTGTAACATTTCAGTGCTTGACAAAAATTCTGGTAGTATTCTAATAGATTAAATTGTATACAGAAAACTTTGTTAATTTGAATTGTATGAAAGGGGGTGCAAGAAAAGAATTTCATTGAATTCATTTATCTTTATTAAATAATAATAAGGAATTTGTCAACTTTACCAGAAAAAGAGGAAGATGAGGAGGATGAGGGGAAGAGAGGAGAAGAGGAGGAAAAGAGGAAGAGAAAGAAGCGAGGGGGAGTAATAAGGAAGGAAAGAGGCAGAAGGAGGAGAAGGACAAGGTATGAGGAGAAAGGGAAAGTAGAAGAGGGAGAAAATGGGGAAGGAAAAGAATTAGAGAGAAAGTGACAAATAGAAAAGATCCAAAGCAAAAAACCTGAACGAACTTTTAAGTGTGGGGATTTGATGGGGGTACAAATGGTATAAGAAGTTAGGTGATGGGTAACCTGGGAGTTTATTATACTATTCTATTTACTTTTTATGTGTTTGAAACTTTACATAATAAAAGGTATTTTTAAAAAAGAAATCAAATAGTGTAATTTACCATATTAACAGAATTAAGGAGAAAAAACATGTAATTATCTCAGTAAACATACAGAGTGCATTTCATAAAATTTAACACCTGTTCATGATAAAAACTCTTAGCAGGGACTTCCCTGGTGGTCCAGTGGGTAAGACTCCGCACTCCCAATGCAGGGGGCCCAGGTTCGATCCCTGGTCGGGGAACTAGATCCTGCATGCATGCTTCAACTAAGAGTTCTCATGCAACAACTAAGGAGCCCACATGCCACAGGTAAATATCCTGCGTGCCACAATGAAGATCCCGTGTGCCACAATGAAGATCCAGTGCAGCCAAAATAAATAAACAAATAAATAAATATTTTTAAAAACTCTTAAAAAACTAAAAATTGAAAGGAAATTCATTAATCTGATAAGGTTGTATATAAAATCTTATAGCTGACATCAAACTTAATGGTGAACTATTTAACACTTCCCTCTAAAATTAAAACAAAGCAAAGATGTCCATTCTTATGTCTACTATTTACCATTGTACTGGTGGGCTTAGCCAGTACAGTAAGGCAAGGAAAAGGAAAAGGGATTAAGATTGTAAGAAAAAAATAAAACTTTCTTTTTTGCAGATGACATGATTGTGTATGTAGAAAATCCAAGGAAATCTACAAATTACTAGAAATAATAAGTGAGTTTGGCAAGGTTACAGATACAAATTCAATATGCAAAATAAATTTTATTTCTACTAGCAATGAGCAATTCAAAAGTTAAAATAAAACAATGCTATTTTAAAATAACCAAAAATACCTAGAATAATTTTAATGAAACTGTGCAAAACTTCTACATTAAAACAAGACATTGCTGAGAGAGCCTAAAGGAGACCTAATCAGATGAAGAGATATAATACCATGTTCACAGATTAGAAGACTTAATATTGTTAAGATGACAATTCTCACCATATGTTCTATAGATTCAATGCAATCCCAATAAAAACCCCAAATGGGCTATTCTGGTTGAAATTGACAACTTATTTTAAAATTTATACAGAAGTGGATGGGACTCAGAATAACTAAAACAATATTGAAAAAGAAGGGCAAAGCTCTAGGGCAAACTACCTAATTTCAAGACTTATTAAAATAAAAAGCTATATTAATGAAAGACAAGGTAGTAATGGCATTAGAATGGACAAATAGATCAGCAATACAGAACAGAGAGTCCAAAAATAGACCTACACATATATACCATATATTAATTTTAACAAAATAACCAAAGCAATTCAATGAAGGATGAAAAAGTTTCCCAATAAACAGTGCTGGAACAACTGGATATCTGTGGGAGAAAAAAAAATAAACAACAACCACCCCTCAACTTCACCGCATATTAAACAAAAATGAATTTGATATGCATCATAGGCCTAAATGTGAAAGCTAAAATTCTAAATCTTTCAGAAGGAAATATAGGAAAATATCTTTGCAACCTGGTGGTAGAGGAACGGGAGGTCAGAAAACATTTTTCATATAGAACACAAAAAGCACTAACTGTAAAAAACAACAACAGCCCCCCCCAAAAAAAAACAGTGGATAAATTGGACTTCATCAAAATTAAAAAATCAGCAATAAAAAAGTATCAACTGAATATATGCAATAACACAGATGAATCTCACAGATACAATGTTGAGTAAAAGAAGACAGACACAAGTAGTACATATTACACAATATGTTTTATGAATTTCAGAAACATGGAAAACTAATTTCTATTGACAGAAATAAAAATAATCATTGCATTGGGCAGAGAGGAATGGGCGACTGCAAGGAAAGGGTCCCAAGGGAATTATCTGGGGTGACAAAAATATTCTTTAACTTGGCCTGGATGAAAGTTACAGGTATGTATAAATTTATCAAACTTCATTCAGCTGTACACTTAAGATCGGTATATTTTACTCTATGTAAAGTATACCTCAATAGAGGACAGTTTAAAATAAATCCTTTTGCAAATCATGTATCTTGATAAAAAGGATTTGTATCCAGAATATAAAAAGAACTCATCCAACTCAACAATAAAAAGACTATCCAATCAAAAAATGGGTAAAGGATTTGTAATACATTTCTCCAAGGATATACAAACAGCCAACAAACACATAAAAAGATGCTCACTATCATTAGTCATTAGAGAAATGGAAATCAAAACCACAGTGAGATGCTACCTCACACCAACTGAACGGCTATTATCAAAAAAACAGAAAATAACAAGTGTTGGAGGATATGGAAAAATTGGAGCCCTTGTGCACTGTTGATAGGAATATAAAATAGCACAGATACTATGGAAAACAGTATGGCAGTTTCTCAAGAAATTAAAAACAGATTTATATATGAGGCAGCAACTCCATTTCCAGGCATACACCAAAAGAATTGAAAAGAGGGTCTCGAAGAACTATTTGTACACCCATGTTCATAGCAGTGTTATTCATAAAGCCAAATGGTAGAGGCAACCCAAGGGTCCATCGACAAGTGAATGGATAAATAAAATGTGGTGTATATATACAATGGAATATTATTATTATTATTATTATTTGGCTGCACCGCACGGTATGCGGGATCAACAAGGCATCAAGCCTGTGCCCCCTGCAGTGGAAGCACGGTCTTAACCACTGGAGTGCCGGGGAAGTCCTACAATGGAATATTATTCAACTTTAAAAAGAAAGGAAATTCTGACACATGCTACAACATGGATGAACTTTTGAGGACATTATGCTGAGTGAAATAAGCCAGTCCCAAAAAGACAAATACTATTCCATTAATATGAGATACCCTAGAGTCATCAAATTCATAGAGACAGAAAGTAGAATGGTGGTTGAGGGGAGAGGAGAATGGGGGGTTGCTTAACGGGCATAGTTTCAGTTTTGCAAGGTGGAGTTTTGGAAATTGGTTGCACCACAATGTGAATATACTTAACATTAATGAACTATATACCTAAAATAGTTATGAAAGTAAATTCTATGTTTTGTGTATTTTACCACAAATAAAAACAAAAATAAAAAAAGAGAGAAAAAATTGATTTTAAAACAAACCACATGAGATACTACTTTATACCCATGAGAATGGCAATATTAATATTAATAATGAAATGGAAAAAACAAGTGTTGGAAAATATGAGACAGTTGGAACATACGTTGTTTGGTAGTTCTTCAAAAAGTTAAACATAGAGGGACTTCCCTGGTGGCGCAGTGGTTAAGAATCCGCCTGCCAACACAGGGGCACGGGTTCAATCCCTGGTCCAGGAAGATCCCACATGCCGCGGAGCAACTAAGCCCATGTGCCACAACTACTGAGCCTGTGCTCTAGAGCCCGTGAGCCACAACTACTGAGTCCAAGTGCCACAACTACTGAAGCCAGTGTGCCTAGAGCCCATGCTCCGCAACAAGAGAAGCCACTGCAATGAGAAGCCCGCGCACCACAAGAGTAGCCCGCACTCGCCGCAACTAGAGAAAGCCCGCACACAGCAACGAAGACCTAACACAGCCAAAAATAAATAAATAAACAAATTTTTTTAAAAAGTGTAAACAACTCAAATACCCATCAATTGATGAACAAATAAATACAATGTGATATGTCCGTACAACAGAATATTATTCAGCCGTAAAAAGGAACTAAGTACTGATACATGCTATAATATGGGTGAACCTTGAAAACACTATGCTAAGTGAAAGAAGCCAGACATGAAAGTTCACATTCCATTTATATAAAATATCCAGAATAGACAAATATATAGAGACAGAAAGTACATTAGCAGTTGCCAGGGGATGGGGGGGCGGAATTGGAATCAACTGCTAATCGTTTGGGTTTTTTTGGGGTGTGGGGGGAGATGAAATATCCTGCAATTAGATAGTGGTGATGGTTGCACAACATGGTGAATATACTGAAAACTACTTAAGCTTACACTTTTAAATGGTGGATTTTATGTTATGAGGACTGTATCTCAATAAAACGAAAAGTGAACCTTTTTGATTTCACTGAGTTTGTCAGTGGAAACACAACAAAAATGTATTTTTCTTATTTTCCAGATAAAATATTTGAGCAGTGTATTCAGCACAAATTTCCAATTTTGCATTTACAAATCCCCCACCCCTTTTCCTTTAATGGTGTTTCTCATCCTAGCCCCTAATTTCTCAAGTTAGAACTTGCTTGAAACCTTGAAATCTGAGTTTGCAAGTAACTGTAAGGTCCTTCCCTAAGGCAGCCTAGCTTGCATCATCTCCTTTTCAACCTTTAAAACAGAAATGTGAAGTAATGGGGATTTGTATAATAAAATAAAAAGCCACTAGAGGGCACTGTATCCCCTCTGGTTTGCAGTAAAGAAACACTTTTTATCTTAAAGGTTATGCTTTAGAAGTAAAGTCCAGAAAACTTGTCTATTCACCTGGTCAAACCATTCATTAGCTGAGTGGTTTGAAGAAAGTCGTCCAGCTTCTGGGTTTCAGCTTCCACATCTGCATAAGGTTGGGGGTTGGTTACATGATTTCCAGGCTTCTGCCAACTCTAAAATTCCTATCTTACACTGGCTTAAAACAAGGATGACACCTGGAAAAATAGTAGGAATTGTACCTGCTTTATTTTATCATTTTTTCCAGTTCACTCAAACTGTTTCCTCTTCCCACCTTCTCTATTTCTATATTTCCAGCTAAAATATTAGAGTAACTCTGGACCTTTCCCCCTTAAGCACCCTTTACTGATAATTTATATTAAAAAAACCAAAACAAAAAACCACTCTCAGAGCACTTTCCCAGTTTCATCAATAATTTTCTCTTTTGATTCTCATGACAGATCAGGTTTGTAGGTATTATCTCCAATGTTCCTGGTGAGGAAACTGAAGCCTAGAAGAGTTCAGTGAATTGCCCACAGAAACATAGCTAGCAAGTTATAGCACCTGGCCTTCCAACTCCAAAGCCTATACTCTTCATAAAAATATTCACTGTCAGTAGGAAGATACAAGTTTTGTGGGGCCTGAAGTATACACATTTATGCTGTCTGTATTAGTTTTCCATCATGGCTGTAACAAATTATCACAAAGTTAGCGGCTTAAAACAACATAGATTTAGGGGACTTCCCTGGAGGTGCAGTGGTTAAGACTCCCCACTCCCAATGCAGGGGGCCCTGGTTCAATCCCTGGTCTGGGAACTAGATCCCACATGCATGCTGCAACTAGGAGTTCACATGCCACAACTAAGGAGCCCACCTGCTGCAACTAAGACCCAATGCAACCAAATAAATAAATATTTAAAAAACAACAACAGCAACCTAGATTTATTATCTTACAGTTCTATAGGTCAGAAGTCCAACACAGGCCTCACTGGGCTAAAATCAAGGTGTCAAGCCTTCTGGAGGCTCTAGAGGAGAGTCTGTTTCTTTGCCCTTCCCAGACTCTAGAGGCCACCTGCATTCCTTGGCTGGTGCCCCCCTTCCTCCATCTTAAAAGCCAGCAACAGCAGCTCAAGTCCTCACACTGCATCACTCTGACCTGTCTGCCTGCTCTCTCCCACTTTTAAGGACTCTTAATTATATTGGGCCCAGACAATCCAGGATGATCTCCTTATTTTAAGGTCAGCTGACTAGCAAATTTAATTCCATCTGCAACCCTAATTCCCCTTTGTCATGTAAATAACGTATTCACAGATTCCAAGGATTAGGACATGGACATCTTGGGGGAGGGGGGTGGCTTCTGACTATCACATTGGCCCTCTTTAAGATATATAAAGTTTAAATTATAAACTTAGACATGATTCTCTTAACACAAAGAAGAAACTTCATTAAATTCATGGAAAATCTGTTTCTCCATTTATTTATTTGGTTTATTTATTGAGGCAAATTCATATAACATAAAGTTAGCCATTTTAAAGTATACATTTCAGTGGTATTTAGTACATTCACAATGTTGTACAACCACCAACCAACACCTATATCAAGTTCCAAATCATTTTCATTACCCTAAAAGAAAACTCCGTATCCATTAAAAAGTCATTCTCCCAGCCCCTGGCAACACTAATCTGCTTTCTGTCTCTCTAGATTTACCAATTCTGGATATTTAATAAAATAGAATCATACAATTTCTGACCTTTTGTGTCTGGATGGTCACAATTTGAGACACTTTGTGACTGGCTACTCTCACTTAACATCTTTTCGAGGCTCATCCATGTTGTAGCATGTACCAGTACTCCAATCCTTCTGTGACCAAATAATATTCCATTGTACGGCTATATCACATTTGTTTATCCATACATTTAATGATGCACATTGGGTTGTTTCCGACTTTTGGCTATTGTGAATAGTGCTATGAAACTCCTGTACAAGTATTTGTTTGAATACCTGTTTTCAATTTTGGGGGTATATACTTAGAATTGCTGGGTCTTGTTGTAATATTAACTTCTGAGGAACTGCCAAACTGTTCCACAGTGGCTATACAATTTTATACCCCCATGAGCAATGTGCAAGTTTTCAAATTTCTCCACATTCTTGCCAATACATATTTTCCTTAAAAAAATATTATTATAGCCATCCTAGTGGGTATAGAGTGGCATCTTGTGGTTCTGATTTGCATTTCTCTAATGACTAATAACGTTGAGTACCTTGTCATGTGCTTGTTGGTCACTTACACATCTTTTTTGGAAAACACCTATTCAAATTCTTTGCTCATTTTTTAATCGGGTTGTCTTTTTGTTGTTGAGTTGTAAGAGTTCTTTACATATTCTGGACATTAGACCCTGATTTGCAAATATTTTCTCCCATTGTGTAGGTGGTCTTTTCACTTTCTTGATAACGTCCTTTGATGCACAAAAGCTTCTCATTTTGATGAAACCCAATTTATCTTTTCCTTTTGTTGCTCTTCTTTTGGTATTGTATCTAAAAATCCATTGCCAAATCCAAGGTCATTAAGATTTACCCCTCATCTTTTCTTCTAAGAGTTTTATAGTTTGGTTCTTACATTTAGGTTATTGGTTAATCCATTTTGAGTTTATGTTTGTATATGGCATAAGGTAGGCGTGCAACTTCATTCTTTTGCATATGGATATTCAGGTGTCCCAGCACCACTTGTTGAAGAGACATTTCTTTTCCCATTGAATGGTCTTGGCATCCTTTTCAAAAATCAATTGGCCATAGATTTGTGAGTTTGTTTCTGGACTTTCTATTTTCTTGGTCTATACAGCTATCCTTATGCTAGTACCACACTGTTTTGATCACTATAGCTTTGTAATAAGTTTTGTAAAAAGGAAATGTGAGTCCTCCAACTTTGTTCTTCTTCAATATTGTTTTAAGTATTCAGCGTCCTGCACAATTCTATATGAGTTTACCACTTTTGCCAAAAGGGCTATTGCAATTTTAATAGGTATTACATTGAATCTGTAGATCACGCTGGGTAGTATTGCCATCTTAACAATATTAAGTCTTCCAATACGTGAACATGGATGTCTTTTCCACTTATTTAGGTCTTCTTTAGTATCTTTCAGCAACGTTTTACAGTTTTCAGTGTGTCTTCCACTTTTGTGTAGTAAGGAATCTGGCCTTGTCTAAAGAGAGGTCTGGCCTTTGTCCCAGCTCCTGGGAGATGACCGCCACACCCTTGCAATTTCCCAAGTGATAGGAGTGTCTCTGTAATTCATTGTGGGTCCCTCAGACCAACTCTGACAGTTTATGCTAATGAGGTGTCTAAGGGTGGGCCCCTTCTCAGTTCAGGCTAATGAAATGACTCAGGGTAGGGCTGGCAATGTCAGAAAGACCAACAGTGTGATTGGAGAGTTAGGGCTTTGTGTCACATGGTAACAGCCCAAACTTCAGGGAGGCAGGTGACTGGAGATTTTAGTTTGATCACATGGACTATGATTCATGCCAAGTAATGAAGCCTCACAAAGCAATGGACACCAGGGCTTGAGTGATATCCCAGGTTGGCAATACTCTTAGAGCATTGTCACACATCATAGCTGAGAGGAGATAACTCCACTCAGGACCTCACCTGGAGAGGACAACCAGAACTGTGAGTTTGGACCCCTCCCAGATTCTGCCCTATGCTACTCTTCCCTTGCTTGATTTCAGTGTACCCTTTTTCTGTAATAAATGTGACTGTGAATATAATAGCTTTCAGGGTGTTCTGTGAGTCTTTCTAGCAAATTATTGATCCTAAGCAAGGTTATGAGAACCCCCAAATTTGTGGCCAGATGGAGTGGAGTGAGGGTGACCCTGGAGACCCCCAATCTTGCAGATGGTGTCTGAAGTAAGGGCAGTTTTGTGGGCAGTGTTTCTTCAGAAAGTAGAGTTGCCTAAAATCTTTGCAACCTGCTTAGTTAAACCTATCCCTAGGTGTTTTTATTCTTTTGGATGCTATTGTAAATGAAATTATTTCCTTAATTTCCTATTTATTCATTTTAAAAAAATACTTACTGAGCACTTGCTATATGCTAGGCTCTGTTCCAAGTGCTTCACAAAAACTAATTTTATTCCCCTAGCAATCTTAATTAGGTACTTTGTTGGAAACTGGGCAGTCTGGCTCCTGAGTCCATATTCTGAACCCACTATGCTGTTGCTTTACGTGCCTTCTTTGAGAAGTTTCCTGGGAATCTCTTATCTACCTCTTCGCACTGCCATTCCATAGTACAGGCCCTTATAAATTTACACCCGAGCCACAGTCTCCCACTGTCTCCCTAACTCAACTATCTACCATCTACTCTGAATGCTGCTGCCACTAACAATCCTGAAGCACTGCTGATCTAAGTCCTGGCCACTCCAGTGACCTTAAGTGCCTTTCTTCTCTGCATTTACAAAGGTAAAAAACAATTACTGCTCACCGGCAGTACTTGACCATAGATTCTGCAATGTCTTCTACTAACATATTGAACTGTTACTGAAAACTTTGCTGTGAAACAGGCAGAGTGGTTGAGAGGAGGGCGCAAGGCCTGACCCCACAAACCCCACTCCTCCTCAACCTCAGGTTATTCATTTGCAAAACAGAAAGGCCTATAAGGCCTACTCAAAGTGTTGTGGGAATGAAGTGTGTGTGTGAGACAAAAGATGGAGTGGTAGGACAGGTCCTGGCGTGAGCAAATGCTCAGGAAATGTGGGCTGATTTGTATCTCAGTTGCCCCAAAGAACTTGTAAATTCTTTGAAGGTAAGGGCCTTGACATACTTTTTTGGTATTTCTCAAATCAAGATTATTTAATCACTTTAACAGATACACTTTGGTATCTGGACTTGCTCAAGAACCATGGCTCTTATGGCAAAAACCAGGCTCTGAAGTCTGACTTCAAATGTTGGCCACTACTAGGTCAGTGGCCTCTGTAAAGTTACTCAACCCCTCTGAACCTCAGGTCCTTTATTTGTAAACTGTCAATAGTACCTACTCCACAGAGTCATGAGGATTCAGGTGAAGTGTTTAGTATATAATCAATCCCCCCAAAACTTCCAGCCATAATTACATCCTGTCCCAAACATTTAGTGTCCACAAAAATCTGGCCTCTCTGCAATCTTCATTTCTCCATCTTTCACACACACACACACACACACACACACACACCCCCTCCCCCTCTTGGACCAATCTTGCTACCCTCTTACCCGCTCTTCTTTCCCGACTTCTGTGTACCTCAAAGACCATGGAAATCTCCTAAATGAGATCGCTTCTACTACTGTTGCCATTTTAGGGAGCAGGAAACAAGCCCTGAGGGTTTTGAGTGACTTCCCCGACGTCACGGAACTCAAGCAGCGAGCCCACAGCCCACGCTCTTAACCTCTAGCCCTCGGCCTCTTCCCGGGTCGGAGGTGCACCCGCGTCCATTCAAACCCCGCCCAGTCCCCCACTTCCAGTCACTTCCCCGCTCTGCCGCGCGCCCATCTCCCCCCACACCTGAGTCAGGCCCCGGGGGCACGCCCCATCCGTCCTTGGCGGTTTCCCCTTTTCTCCGCCAGAGACTGAGGGTGAGGCCGACATTGGCGTCCCGCACGCGTGGTGGTGACCGCGACGTTGCGGGGGAACACCCGGCGGGACAGGGAGCCGACGCCGGCGGCCGAGGCGGAACCACACAGAAGTCAGCGCTGTGAGGGCGGACGGAGGGGGCGGGGGCCCGTAGGGCCAACTCCGCCCCCTGCGTGCATGCTCCGACCCCCGCGGCGCGGTATAAGGCGGCGGCGCCCAACCCTCCCCACAGTGTCTGGCGAACTCCCACCACGTGGAGGGGCGCTTGGCGCCGAGAGGAGCGCCGCCCCGAGCCGCCCCGTCACGTCACGTCACGTCACGCTCACGCGGCGCCGCGACCCGCGCACAACGGTTAGATGGGTAACGGCGGGTGGCGTGCTGGGAGCCCTGGCTGCTTGGGCGGGGTGGGAGGGAGCCTCGGGGAACGGAGAGCTTGGTTTCCTGGGGGCGGGGGGCGGCCCTGCGAGGGCTTCGTGGCTGCAGCGCCGCGGAGCAGCGAGCGGTTGGTGAAGGAGGTGTGGACAGGTGTCCCGGCCAAGTGTCCCGGTCACCGGCGCGGGGAGATGAGTGAGATCGTGGTGACCTGGGGGAAATCTCTTCATCCCCACTGGGGATGCTTTCCATCTGGAAGAGTAATGACCTGAGGCTATAAAATCTGATAGCATTGATTAACCTCTTGCCTCCAGGATCTCTTGGCCAGGTTGTGCCTGAGCGAGGGGTGGGGGGTGGGGGGAGGTGATATGGGGTGGGAGGTTGTTTTGGCGTTGTGGCATGCCACCTGTAACCTTTTTTTTTTTTAACATCTTTATTGGAGTATAATTGCTTTGCATTGTTGTGTCAGTTTCTGCTGAATAACAAAGTGAATCAGCTATACGTATACATATACATATATCCCCATATCTCCTCCCTCTTGTGTCTCCCTCCCACCCTCCCTATCCCACCCCTCTAGGTGGACACAAAGCACCGAGCTGATCTCCCTGTGCTATGAGCTGATCTCCCTGTGCTATGCGGCTGCTTCCCACTAGCTATTTTACATTTGGTAGTGTATATATGTCCATGCCACTCTCTCACTTCGTCCCAGCTTACCCTTCCTCCTCCCGGTGTTTGCAAGTCCATTCTCTACGTCTGCGTCTTTATTCCTGTCCTGCCCCTAGGTTCTTCAGAACTTTTTTTTTTTTTTAGATTCCATATATATATGTTAGCATACGGTATTTGTTTTTGTCTTTCTGACTTACTTCACGCTGTATGACAGACTCTAGAGGTCCATCCACCTGACTACAAATAACTCAATTTCGTTTCCTTTTATGGCTGAGTAATATTCCATTGTGTATATGTGCTACATCTTCTTTATCCAGTCATCTGTCAGTGGACACTTAGGTTGCTTCCATGTCCTGGCTATTGTAAATAGTGCTGCAGTGAACATTGTGGTACCTGAGTCTTTTTTGTTTTGTTTTGTTTTAATTAATTTATTTATTTATTTATTTTTGGCTGTGTTGGGTTCTCGTTTCTGTACAAGGGCTTTCTCCAGTTGCGGCAAGCGGGGGCCACTCTTCATTGCGGTGCACGGGCCTCTCACTATCGCGGCCTCTCTTGTTGCAGAGCACAGGCTTCAGACGCGCAGGCTCAGTAGTTGTGGCTCACGGGCCTAGTTGCTCTGTGGCATGTGGGATCTTCCCAGACCAGAGCTCGAACCCGTGTCCCTTGCATTAGCAGGCAGATTCTCAACCACTGCGCCACCAGGGAAGCCCTACATGAGTCTTTTTGAATTATGGTTTTCTCAGGGTATATGCCCAGTATTGGGATTGCTGGGTCATATGGTAATTCTATTTTTAGTTCTTTAAGGTGTTCTCCAGAGTGGCTGTATCAATTTACATTCCCACCAACAGCGCAAGAGGGTTCCCTTTTCTCCACACCCTCTCCAGCATTTATTGTTTGTAGATTTTTTTGATGATGGCCATTCTGACCTGTGTGAGGTGATACCTCATTGTAGTTTTGATTTGCATTTCTCTAATGATTAGTGATGTTGAGCATCCTTTCATGTGTTTGTTGGCAATCTGTATATCTTCTTTGGAGAAATGTCTATTTAGGTCTTCTGCCCATTTTTGGATTGGGTGGTTTGTTTTTTTGATATTGAGCTGCATGAACTGCTTGTGTATTTTGGAGATGAATCCTTTGTCAGTTGCTTCATTTGCAAATATTTTCTCCCATTCTGAGGATTGTCCTTTCGTCTTGTTTATGGTTTCCTTTGCTGTGCAAAAGCTTTTAAGTTTCATTAGGTCCCATTTGTTTATTTTTGTTTTTATTTCCATTTCTCTAGGAGGTGGGTCAAAAAGGATCTTGCTGTGATTTATGTCATAGAGTGTTCTGCCTATGTTTTCCTCTAAGAGTTTTATAGTGTCTGAGCTTACATTTAGGTCTTTAATCCATTTTGAGTTTATTTTTGTGTATGGTGTTAGGGAGTGTTCTAATTTCATTCTTTCATATGTAGCTGTCCAGTTTTCCCAGCACCACTTATTGAAGAGGCTGTCTTTTCTCCACTGTATATGCTTGCCTCCTTTATCAAAGATAAGGTGACCATATGTGTGTGGGTTTATCTCTGGGCTTTCTATCCTGTTCCATTGATCTATATTTCTGTTTTTGTGCCAGTACCATACTGTCTTGATTACTGTAGCTTTGTAGTATAGTCTGAAGTCAGGGATCCTGATTCCTCCAGCTCTGTTTTTCTTTCTCAAGATTGCTTTGGCTATTTGCGGTCTTTTGTGTTTCCATACAAATTGTGAAATTTTTTGTTCTAGTTCTGTGAAGAATGCCATTGGTAGTTTGATAGAGGTTGCACTGAATCTGTAGATTGCTTTGGGTAGTATAGTCATTTTCACAAGGTTGATTCTTCCAATCCAAGAACATGGTATATCTCTCCATCTGTTTGTATCGTCTTTAATTTCTTTCATCACTGTCTTACAGTTTTCTGCCTATGGGTCTTCTGTCTCCTTAGATAGGTTTAGTCCTAGGTATTTTATTCTTTTTGTTGCAGTGGTAAATGGGAGTGTTTCCTTAATTTCTCTTTCAGATTTTTCATCATTAGTGTATAGGAATGCAAGAGATTTCTGTGCATTAATTTTGTATCCTGCTACTTTACCAAATTCATTGATTAGCTCTAGTATTTTTCTGGTAGCATCTTTAGGATTCTCTGTGTATAGTATCGTGTCATTTGCAAACAGTGACAATTATACTTCTTCTTTTCTGATTTGGATTGCTATTATTTCTTTTTTGTCTCTGATTGCTGTGGCTAAAACTTCCAAAACTATGTTGAATAATATTGATGAGAGTGGGCAACCTTGTCTTGTTCCTGATCTTAGTGGAAATGGTTTCAGTTTGTCACCATTGAGAATGATGTTGGCTGTGGGTTTGTCATATATGACCTTTATTATGTTGAGGTAAGTTCCCTCTGTGCCTACTTTCTGGAGGGTTTTTTTATCATAAGTCGGTATTGAATTTTGTCAAAAGCTTTTTCTGCATCTATTGAGATGCTCATATGGTTTTTCTCTTTCACTTTGTTAATATGGTGTACCACATTGATTAATTTACATATACTGAAGAATCCTTGCATTCCTGGGATAAACCCCACTTGATCATGGTGTATGATACTTTTAATGTGCTGCTGGATTCTGTTTGCTAGTATTTTGTTGAGGAGTTGTGCATCTATGTTCACCAGTGATATTGGCCTGTAGTTTTCTTTTTTTGTGACATCCTTGTCTGGTTTTGGTATCAGGGTGATGGTGGCCTCATAGAATGAGTTTGGGAGTGTTCCTCCCTCTGCTATATTTTGGAAGAGTTTGAGAAGGATAGGTGTTAGCTCTTCTCTAAATGTTTGATAGAATTTGCCTGTGAAGCCATCTGGTCCTGGGCTTTTGTTTGTGGAAGATTTTTAATCACAGTCTCAATTTCAGTGCTTGTGATTGGTCCGTTTATATTTTCTATTTCTTCCTGGTTCAGTCTTGGAAGGTTGTGCTTTTCTAAGAATTTGTCCATTTCTTCCAGATTGTCCATTTTATTGGCATGTAGTTGCTTGTAGTAATCTCTCATGATCCCTTGTATTTCTGCAGTGTCAGGTGTTACTTCTCCTTTTTCATTTCTAATTCTGTTGATTTGAGTCTTCTCCCTTTTTTTGTTGATGAGTCTGGCTAATGGTTTATCAATTTTGTTTATCTTTTCAAAGAACCAACTTTTAGCTTTACTGATCTTTGCTATCGTTTCCGTCATTTCTTTTTCATTTATTTCTGATCTGATCTTTATGATTTCTTTCCTTCTGCTAACTTTGGATTTTTTTTGTTCTTCTTCCTCTAATTGCTTTAGGTGTAAGTTTAGGTTGTTTATTTGAGAATTTTCTTGTTTCTTGAGGTAGGATTGTATTGCTATAAACTTCCCTCTTAGAACTGCTTTTGCTGAATCCCATAGGTTTTGGGCTGTCGTGTTTTCATTGTCATTTGTTTCTAGGTATTTTTTGATTTCCTCTTTGATTTCTTCAGTGATCTCTTGGTTATTTAGTAGTGTATTGTTTAGCCTCCTTGTGTTTGTATTTCTTACAGTTTTTTTCCTGTTATTGATATCTAGTCTTATAGTGTTGTGGTCAGAAAAGATACTTGATACGATTTCAATTTTCTTAAATTTACCAAGGCTTGATTTGTGACCCAAGTTATGATCTATCCTGGAGAATGTTCCATGAGCACTTGAGAAGAAAGTGTATTCTGTTGTTTTTGGATGGAATGTCCTATAAATATGAATTAAGTCCATCTTGTTTAATGTGTCATTTAAAGCTTGTGTTTTCTTATTTATTTTCATTTTGGATGATCTGTCCATTGGTGAAAGTGGGGTGTTAAAGTCACCTACTATTATTGTGTTACTGTCAATTTCCCCTTTTATGGCTGTTAGCATTTGCCTTATGTATTGAGGTGCTTCTATGTTGGGTGCATAAATATTTACAACTGTTATATCTTCTTCTTGGATTGATCCCTTGATCATTATGTAGTGTCCTTCTTTGTCTCTTGTAATAGTCTTTATTTTAAAGTTTATTTTGTCTGATATGAGAGTTGCTACTCCAGCTTTCTTTTGATTTCCATTTGCATGAAATATCTTTTTCCATCCCCTCACTTTCAGTCTGTATGTGTCCCTAGGTCTGAAGTGGGTCTCTTGTAGACAGCATATATACGGGTCCTGTTTTTGTATCCATTCAGCCAGTCTGTGTCTTTTGGTTGGAGCACTTAATCCATTTACATTTAAGGTAATTATCGATATGTATGTTCCTATTACCATTTTCTTAATTGTTTTGGGTTTGTTATTGTAGGTCTTTTCCTTCTCTTGTGTTTCCCACTTAGAGAAGTCCCTTTAGCATTTGTTGTAAAGCTGGTTTGGTGGTGCTGAATTCTCTTAGATTTTGCTTGTCTGTAAAGGTTTTAATTTCTCCATCAACTCTGAGTGAGATCCTTGCTGGATAGAGTAATCTTGGTTGTAGGTTTTTCCCTTTCATCCCTTTAAATATGTCCTGCCACTCCCTTCTGGCTTGCAGAGTTTCTGCTGAAAGATCAGCTGTTAACCTTATGGGGATTCCCTTGTATGTTATTTGTTGCTTTTCCCTTGCTGCTTTTAATATTTTTTCTTTGTATTTAATTTTTGAGAGTTTGATTAATATGTGTCTTGGCATGTTCCTCCTTGGGTTTATCCTGCATGGGACTCTCTGTGCTTCCTGGACTTGATTATTTCCTTTCCCATATTAGGGAAGTTTTCAACTATAATCTCTTCAAATATTTTCTCAGTCCCTTTCTTTTTCTCTTCTTCTGGGACCCCTATAATTCAAATGTTGGTGCGTTTAATGTTGTCCCAGAGGTCTCTGAGACTGTCCTCAATTCTTTTCATTCTTTTTTCTTTATTCTGCTCTGCAGTAATTATTTCCACTATTTTATCTTGCAGGTCACTTATCCGTTCTTCTGCCTCAGTTATTCTGCTATTGATTCCTTCTAGAGAATTTTTAATTTCATTTATTGTGTTATTCTTCATTGTTTGTTTGCTCTTTAGTTTTTCTAGGTCCTTGTTAAACGTTTCTTGTACTTTCTCCATTCTGTTTCCAAAATTTTGGGTCATCTTTACTATCATAACTCTGAATTATTTTTCAGGTAGACTGCCTATTTCCTCTTCATTTGTTTGGTCTGGTGGGTTTTTACCTTGCTCCTTCATCTGCTGCATATTTTTCTGTCTTCTCATTTTGCTTAACTTGCTGTGTTTGGGGTCTTCTTTTCGCAGGCTGCAGGTTCGCAGTTCCCCGTTGTTTTTGGTGTCTGCTCCCAGTGGGTAAGGTTGGTTCAGTGGGTTGTGTAGGCTTCCTGGTGGAGGGGACTGGTGCCTGTGTTCTGGTGGATGAGGCTGGATCTTTTCTTTCTGGTGAGCAGGGCTGCGTCTGGTGGTGTGTTTTGGCATGTCTCTGACCTTATTATGATTTTAGGCAGCCTCTCTGCTAATGGGTGTTGTTGTGTTCCTGTCTTGCTATTTGTTTGGCATGGGGTGTCCAGCACTGAAGGTTGCTGGTTGTTGAGTGGAACTGCGTCTTAGCGTTGAGACGGAGATCTCTGAGAGCTCTCGCCAGTTGATATTATGTGGGGCCGGGAGGTCTTTGGTGGTCCAGTGTCCTGAACTCGGCTCTCCCACATCAGAGGTTCAGGCCTGACACCCGGCCAGAGCACCAAGACCCTTCCTCATGTTTAGACTTCCATCACCCATCTGGCAGGGAGCAAGCCTCCTCAAAGCCCACGCAGCCGTCTTCCGGGAGGAAACACCACACCCAACAGAAGCCCGCAAGACAAAAGCAACTCAGCAAGATCCCCCGGCAGCTGAGAGCACGTTTTCTTCCTCTTTTTCTTTGATCTGTTGCTATACGCACTCTGCCCAAGACAACATCAAGTTTCTCAAGCTTTGCTTCCCATCCTATGAAAAGTTGGGCACAGGGCCACCTGTAACCTTCTAATCTTTAAACTCTTTTAAACTTTTTTCCCTCTTCCTTTGACTCATCCTGAGTTCTACCCCATTCTTGATTCTCCGTGACTTTGTCCATAGAAATTCCATTTTCTCCTCAAATCCTACCTATCCCTTGTCTCCATTGTATTTTTAAAAAATATTTATTTATTTAGGCTGTGCCAGGTCTTAGTTGCGGCACATGGGATCTTTTAGTTGCGGCATGTGGACTCTTAGTTGTGGCATGCAGACTTCTTACTTGTGGCATGGATGTGGGATCTAGTTCCCCAACCAGGGATCAAACCCAGGGCCCCTGCATTGGGAGCATGGAGTCTTACCCACTGGACCACCAGGGAAGTCCCTCCACTGTATTTTTTGTATTATGTGAATCTTTACACTTGTATTATTTTTGCTTACTTTCTCTCCTCTGTTGTAAGTTTCTAAGGTAGTAGCTGTCTTTGAAGTTCCCATAATGCATAGTTAAATGGAACAGTGTGTCTTGAGCAACTTTTTGGCTAATTACCGTGACCCATGGAATTCTCTCTTCTTGTGGATCCAGTAATATCTGTTACATTATTTAAATTAGCACCAAACCTTGTCTTCAGTAATTCCCTCTAAGGTGTAGGCCTTTGTCATGCCAGTTGCCGGTAACCCCTCTAGAGGTTGATGATTCAGATTTAGGATGCAAATTAGAAATGCACAATTTTACCTCGCTCTGTTGTGATTGCACCTTGCTGATGTTTGTCATTTTTCATACAGAAAACAGCCCCCTAAGGGGAGCAGATTAATGATTTACTGTATTTTTTTAGGAAAGTAAAATAGATTGTTGAAATTACTGTAAGTGTATTATAAAGTGGTTTTTGTTTTACTGACAGTATATTCTAGGACTTACATTGTCAGCATTTAAAGACTTAAGTTTAACCTATAATCGTATTTTGAGGTAACAAAATTTCATTTTTGATACTTTTTTAGTGTCCAGAAATGCCCTTTAAAACAACTTTGCAAATAACTGTTTATCTGTGCTTAGTGTAAGTAGTGCTTATGTTAGACAAACAGTACTTAATTTATTAGTCTTTTGTGGATTATCAGGTACTTTAGAAAAACAACTTTGTTACTTCTTTGAAGTAGTGGGCTCATATGTAGTAGTAATAATGATGTTCAGACTCAGTGATGGATATTAAACAATTATGTATACAGGAAAGAACTGAAAGGAGACAAATGTAATTGTCTTGAATTTGGGATGAAAAAAATTTTTTTAACATCTTTATTGGAGTATAATTGCTTTACAATGGTGTGTTAGTTTCTGCTTTATAACAAAGTGAATCAGCTATACATATACATATACCCCCATATCTCCTCCCTCTTGCTTCTCCCTCCCACCCTCCTATCCCACAAAAATATGGAACACTTCACGAATTTGTGTGTCATCCTTGCGCCAGGGCCATGCTAATCTTCTCTGTATCATTCCAATTTTAGTATATGTGCTGCCGAAGCAAGCACTGGGATGAAAACTTTAAGAATGATGAGTAAAGCATAGAGGTAAAATTTTAGTCTTTATTCATAAAAACCTATGAGATACTTTTAATAAAAGCAACTATAAAACTATTAAAAATTATGAAGCTAATTATAGTGTTAAATATTTCAGTAAGCAGTTCAAGTCATACCTTTTTTTTTTTTTCAAGAAAAGGAAGAACAACTTTCTCTGCTGTCTTCCTCCTTGTGACTACTTATTTTCCCAACTTGGCCTGAAAGAACTAGGTGTGAAGTAGATACCAGCAGTGGTATACTAGCATTTCTATTCAAAAGGAGTAATGTAGATGACCATAACCCTAACTCCGTACCTGTTTATTTATTATTTTAAAGTAGTCAGTACATTTGTGCTTCAAACCCTGAGACAAAATCAGTCATATATTAATAAATAAAAATAGTGTATTTAGGTTTTGGAAAGTCTACTTTGGATTACAGAAAACAATGTTTATAGATTATAGTCTAGATTATAATCTGGAATTCTACTGAACAAAACTCTCCTGTATAGTGTAAAGGACTTCAAAGGACACAGTCTCTAACTTCCCTTTCTTCACTATTACTTCAGATTTTTATGTCCTTTCTAAAATGTGAAGAAAATTGGTATTTAGAAATCATGCCAAAATAAAAAATTTCAAATAACAAAGACAGGAATTTGGTAATTTGGCCGAATTGTGTTGAGTCCATGTCTAGGTTTTGAATTTTTTTATCCATAATTTTTCTTTTGAATGCTCGTATTTTATTCCCTTTCTTCTTCTCTCTGAATCTTTTTCTTCCTGAAGATACTTGCAGTTTTTAATTTAATTTTGACACTGTGGAATAAAGTTTTTAATACAAGACAGTGTTATTATTAAAACTGATGAAACAGTTCTTGGTGACCAAAAATTGTGACCTTAAAAAGCAAATTGTGGGAGTTCCCTGGTGGTCTAGTGGTTAGGACTCGGCGCTTTCACTGCTGTGGCCCGGGTTCAATCACTGGTCGGGGAACTGAGATCCCATAAGCCAAGTGGCATGGCCAAAAATATATAAATAAACAAACAAACAAATAAATAAATAAAAGAAATTGTGAGAAATCAGAACCGGCAACTAAGCTCAAAGTTTAATCACATTCAACAAGTATTATATTAGCTGTTCCAACTGAACCTTACTGCATCAAACAGCTCTACTATCACAGAGTATGTATGTAAATTTAAGTGTAAATATTCTGAGATTAATTAACCTTTAATGTTTTTTTTACTCTTAATTCAGAAAATAATTTGTGAAATTCATGCCATGGAGCATTTCTATTTAACTTCAGAGCCCAGATTGTTTCCTTTGAACTGAGTTGTTATAGCTTCTATTAACTCAAATGGAAATTTTAGAAATCTTGGAGATATTTTTATTATCCTACCTTCAGCATACGTAGGTGAAATGCTCTGGGACAGGTAGTCTTCATTTTCAAATGGTGGTATAGTTTTATGGAATTATTTGAAAATCCTCAGTTTCATATGTACCCTGAATTTAGAATGAACTCTCCTAAGATGAGACTGGATGCCTCAGGACTTCTTTAACTGACTCATTTTATGCAAATCCCCTTCTCCATCATTTAAAAAAAATTTCTTATTGAAGTATAGTTGATTTTCAATATTGTGTTTCAGGTCTATAGCAAAGTGATTCATATACTGTGTGTATGTGTGTGTGTATATATATACACTTTTTCAGATTCTTTTCCATTATAGGTTATTACAAGATACTGAATATAGTTCCCTATGCTATACAGTAAGTCCTTGTTTATCTATTCCCTTGTCCTTCTTTACAAAAGAAAGACTGCCTCACTCATCTCTGTTCTTACTCTGGTGTGCTGTTCCATGCTATAAAAATCTTTGGGGAACAATCCAAATAAAGGGAAAAACCCAGAATGCATAGCTCCAGAGAGAGAATTTTGAAGGAGACAGGGATAGGTTGTAACAGGAATGTTTTTCAACGCACTGCTTTGAATTTGTAGGGAAGGAAAACTTTTCCCTTCTTACCTTCTAAGCTCTGTGGTTGGTCTAATAATTAAATAATAATTAAATTGACATAAGGCAGATTAACAGCAGAAAAACATTTAATTTTGTACATATGCGAGCCCATAAAAATATAACACTTGAGACTTCCCTGGTGGTGCAGTGGTTAAGAACCTGCCTCCCAATGCAGGGGACACGGGTTCGACCCCTGGTCCAGGAAGATCCCACATGCCGTGGAGCAACTAAGCCCGTGCACCACAACTACTGAGCCTGTGCTCTAGAGCCTGCGAGCCACAACTACTGAGCCCACGTGCCACAACTAATGAAGCCCGCGTGCCTAGAGCCTGTGCTCCGCAACAAGAGAAGCCACCGCAACAAAGAGTAGCCCCCACTTGGAGCAACTAGAGAAAGGCTGTGTGCAGCAAAGAAGACCCAATGCAGCCAAAAATAAAAAAGATAAATAAATAAATAAATTTATTGAAAAAAAATATGACACTCAAAGAAGTAACCTAAGCAGGCAGCTTTTATACCTTTTAGACAAGGAAATAATACATTTGTGAAGAATTGACAAGAGAAAGCATTTGGGCTTGGGTGGCATATTAGTGAAGAAGTAACAGGGTTTGTTTATACAGCCTTCTAGGCCCTAAACTCACTATCTCTGATAATAAGGATGCCTGCTATCCTCCTGGTACTGGGAGGGTAACTTTCGAATGGGAGATTTATTTCCTGCTACTGGGGACAAAGGAGGTCAGAGTGTCCATCTTGTACCGGCTGTTTCTTAAGTTACTTTAATTCAAAATAAACAATATGCCAAATGGCATATTTTGGGGTGACATATTCTATTCCCTTTCAAATTCAAATGAGGTCACACCTTTTCTGATAGTGAGGACTGGCCAGTTATATAGTGGCCATTTTCCATAAACTGAATGAGCCCAACTGCCAAGGTTTTGACAATGATATATTTAATGCACATATAACACAATATACAATATGCTAGAAATTACATGTTTGCAACTATCAAACTTATACAGTTTAGTAGTCAATGTGTAAGGAAGTACAGTTTCCAACGTTCATTTTGGGGCAAAATGGTTGAAGACCACAGGCTTGGGAGTCACTTGTACACACACTTAGTTCCTTTCAAAGTAAATCTAAGAGATTAAGAGAGGATATAATGGTATAATTTAGGACATTATATCAGCAAAGAATTTTGCTTGATTTTTTTTTCTTTCTTACACCAAATGTGATTCTTATAAAAAGCCTGTAGTTGTGGAAGAGAATTAATTTGGTAGCTCTATCTAAAAGACCCCAGGCAAAGGACATTATGGGATGTGACAGTATTTTCCTGAGCAAAAACAGAAACTAAGCTAGGGACCAAATTCCTGCGTCAGAACCATCCAGGACCCACAGAGACCTTTACCAAGGATGAATCATGCTTTGGGAGATGAGGGCCCAGTGGCATTGGGGAAACTTTGAAATGGCTCTTACATCAATCATATCTCTTCTGCAGGTGAAATTTACTATATGTCCTATACTCACTCGAGGACTTTCACTTATCCTTGTTTGTCTCCGTCAGTGAATGGGAATGGGCGGAAAATTGTATTTCTAATAATTTCGTGGTATAATCTTACCCATTCTGATGAACAGTGAAAATAAACGGAAATCTCTGAAGGAGATGAATCTGTAATTGCTACCAGGCCATAGAGTAATGGTGCTTTCATGTCCTGATTTGATTCCATCAATTTCTGGGCTTGAGCAGCTACTTAGAAAGTTGTAAATGTTAGGAGGAGATATCTGGGCTATTTGTGCCAAATCACTTTAAAGGACTTGAAACAATCTGATTGTGTCTGAGCTCCTGTAAACAGGACTATCCTAGTGGAACTTGCTGGCCCTGGTCATATCCCAGTCCTGTTTATCTGACCAGGAGACCCTGGGGAAGTTTGGAACAAGGCCAGAGCCTCTTAAGGAACATTGTTGAAGAAGTCTCAGATCCTTCTGGAGGAACAGGAGGAGTCTGAGAAGTTTGCCCAGGCTCCTGCTTTTTGTGGTGGCATTGCCTTGGGTGGGGGTGGTGTGTGTGTGTGTATCTGTTTAAATGAGATTACAAAATATGTCTTAGATATTTGTGTTCATGTGTACATATTATTAGGGATAACTAGTTCTGTAGGAGAATTTTTCGTATCTTGTATTTGTTTTCACTTGACAATCTAAAATAGATAAAGTATTTTCTGGATATTGTGGATGACCATTGTTTTAAAAGGAAAGTTCTTTGCATTTGTATTTGATTAAAATTAATACAGGTACCAAATAGTATGGATTTAATGATGCAGGCTAGTGAAGAATATGGATGAATACTTAATATTTAAATGATGGGTTTATACAAATGTAGACCAGATGATTTTATGGCATACTCTAAACTATGTAAAAACAAATTCAATATTAGTTTAAATAGAGAAAAAGTATATAATAGGATAAGCATATTCACTATGACAGCACTAATCTGATCACAGCATTAATTTATAATTAATTATAAATTACAATTATATAATTATAAATTAATGTTTGTAGTGCTTTTGTTTAGTATTACTATATCTAATATGTACATATGTAAGTAGCATTACAAATAAAATAATTTTATCAACCCAGTGATCCAGAAGAATTTTTATCTTTCCTCTTTTAAAAAGGGTCTGTACATTAAAGTACATGTGTTTTGGAACCAGACTCACTTGAATTTGGATATGGGCTCTACTGTTTAACAACTTTAGGCACATCTTCACCAATTAAATGGGGCTTCATTTAATTTTCCAAATAATATATTTGCCTGGTATCTGCCAGAACCTATTCTAGATAATGGAAGTATATCATTGAACACAATAGATATGGTGTCTGCTCACAAGAGCATACACAGTTTAATGGGAGAGCCGGGCAAACAAATTATACTACAATGTAGGTGTTATGATAGAAGTAAGACTGGGGTCCTATGGGTGCACATAGCAGAGATGACAAGCCTGCCCCTGGCAGTTCAGGAAAAATGAGACCTGAAAGACAAATAGCAGTTAGCCAAGTGATGGGAGAGCCAGAACTAGGCACAAGGAACAGAAACGTGCAAAAGGCAGAGGATGAGAGAGGATGGCATTTTGAAGAAGTTCAAGTACTCCATTAAGGCTGGAGCATAGTGTATGATGGAAATCAGGAAGAGATAAAGTTGAAGAGGCAAACAATGGTGAGATTAGAACAGGTTTTGAATGCTTTGATAAATTATTCTGAGGGTGATATATCTGGAGCCATAGAAGAATTTTAAGAAAAAGAGCAAAATGACCAGGCTTTACTTTCAGAAGATCATTTGGACTGCAGTGTGGAGAATGAAAAGGGGAGACCAAAAGGTGGAAAGTAGGGAAACCAGTTAGGAGGCTATTGCATTAACCCCTGGGAGATTGGTGACCTGATCTAAGGTGCAGTGGCTGTGAGGGTGGAGAGGAAGATAAATACAGAGCTATTCAGATTGATTAGATATGGGACATGAGGGCAAATGAGAGAAGGATGACCCCCAGATTCTGGACTGGCTAGCTGGAACTATGCAATTGAGTCATCACATAGATGATAAGGAAACCACTGGAACAGATAAGCTCTCAGTTTGCAGTGTTAATTTAGGGCAACCTGTGTGTAGTACATGTTTAAGGATCCATTTTCCCTTCTGGCTATATTGGCATCTTTTATTTGTTCATCAAATATTTGTTGAGTATCTATTATTACGTGCCAAAGGGCTAGAGATATATCACTATAAAAAGTCCCTGTTTTCATGCAGCTTATTTTTTGGTGTGGAGAGACTGACAACAATAAGAGGTAATGTGGTCTAGTAGTTAAAAGCACAAACTTGGGAGCCATTCTGATTACGTTTGCATCCCAGCTCTGCCATGTCCTGAATAAGTTCCTTAACCTTTCTGTTCTCCGTTTGCTCAACTCTAAATTGGGAGTAGTAATAGTACTTACTTCATAGGGTTGTTAGAGGATTAAATTAATCAAGTAAAGTGCTTAATCTAACTCCTGCTGCATAGAAAGCACTATATGAGTATTTGCTGTTATTTTATATATTCTTTTAGATAGGTACCATGGAGAAAAACAAAGCAAGGTAAGGAGTGGGAAGTGGGAGGTTGATCTAGGATTGATCTAGGATGATCCAGAAAAGGCTCCCTGATATGGGAACATTTGAACAAAGATTTAATTGAAGTGATATCTGGGTTAACAAAATTCTAGGCAGTGATAACCGTAAATTCAGAAACCCTGAAGGGCAAGTGTGCTTGACATCCTTAAAGATAGTAAGAAGGCCAGTATAGCAGGAGTGGTATAAGCCAGGAGGGACAAAGGTAGGAGATGAAGTTAGGATAAATTATATAGGCCTTTGCAGCATTTAAAAACTCTGGCTTTCCAGTCTATCTGTTCTGTGACTGGACCCCAGGCTTCAGAATTAGGCATATGAAATAGATCCAGCCAGTCAAGGCTCACACAGTGATTAGACCTGACCAAACCAAGTATTTACTTAAAGCTAATTATGTTGCCAAAGTGAACATTCTGGGACTTCTGTTGCCTGGAACGAAGCTGGGATTTTATGGAAAGTATGTAGGCTTGGAGTTACTGGCAGTCTTCTTGCCTCAGTGAGTTGAGGACCTGCTTGAAAGTGAAATCAACACAGAAGAAAGTAGAACCACAAATAGGGAAATATCCCTGACCAGATCATTTGGTCCTTGTATCAAGCGGTGCCTAAAGCCAGAACCACTGCCTTAGATTTCTTGGTTACATGAGCCAAAAACATCTTCTTTTTGGTCAAGTCAGATTGAGTTAAGTTTTTGGTCACTTGCCAACCTGATTAACAAAATAGGCAGAAGAAATGGAGTAACAATCAAACTGAAAAGGAGTGAATGGCCTGCAAGAAAGGAAGACAATCCAGAGAGAAGATAAAAAAGAAAGCACTTGAGAGTGCATTTTCAACAATTTGAACAATGAATGAAGAAATTAATTAATGTCCAGGCAAGGACACAAGAAGCTTTTCATATAAGCCTGGTGAAAGTATCTAGCACAAAATAGATAATTAAAAAATAGTATCTATAATGGTAATAGCTTCCATTATCTGCCACTAAATTATAAATTCTTTGGGAGCAGGAACCATATTTCAATTTTTATTGCTTTTAGTAAACTGAAGTCACTCAGATATTTGAATTGAATTTACGTTGTGCTATGCCTTGCATACTTGGGCTAGTAATTGGGAGGTAAGCCTGGGATCAGCAGCAAAGGAAAACTAACCTTAGCTCCCACATTAAGCCAGGAATCCTGGCTAAAATCATCCAGGTCCATAGCATTCCTAGCTTCTGGGAGATGCAAATTTTTTTTCTGGAAGAAAGTGCCCTCAGTTTAGGCCTTCAAGTTTCTCAGAGATTAAGATCAACCACCTAAGTTCATAAGCATTACCAAAAGAACGACATGGAAAAATTGAGAAACACATCGTCATTAGGAGATTTCAACATACTTCTCTTCAGTTATTGATAGATGAAGCAGAAAATAGAAAACTAGTAAAGATTTAGAAGATTTGAAAAAACAAAAGTTTGATTCAACAAATAAATAATTCAACCCAACAGCTAGAAAATGTATATTCTTTTCAAGCATACATGAAATATTTTCAAAAATTAATGTACCAGCCCATAAATGCCAGTCTTATAAAATATCAAAAAATTGAATTGTACCAACCTTGTCATCTTACCACAGTGTTGTTAAGTATAAGTCAATAAAGTCAAACAAAAGATTTCCTTTGGAGAGTTAAAAACCCCTGAATAACTCTGGGTCAAAGAAGAAGGCACAATGGAAATTTTTAAAACACTTGGAACAAACAATAGTAAAAATACTGTATATAAAACTACATAGTATGCAGTAAAGGTGATAAATAGAGGGAAATTTGTAGTCTTAAATGCTCATATTAGAAAAAAATTAGGGCTAAAAATTAATCAGCTAAGTAGCCATCTTATGTTTGAAAAGGAATAGAATAAATTCCAAATATGTAGGAATACAAACGATGATAAAAAATAGTAACAGAAATCAATGAAATAAGGGGAAAGTATCATAAAATATAGATAAAACTGAGAATGTTCTTTTTTATGGGTATGCTATTAACATTTAAATTTTACCATCAATCAAGTATATGCTGGCCATATGTTCAGATTTTTGAAATAAAGATAAATGGACAGCTTTAAGGGTCCAATGTATTAAACACTGAACAATATATTCAACAATTAGAAAACATCTAGGGGGTGATATAACTAAATATACTAGCACAAGTATAAGGCCAAGCCCTGCAATTGGAGGAAAAACCTGTTCAGGACAGAGAGGTTCTTGTGAAAATGTTCCTTGAAGAAAACTAATAAGATAGATAAATTCCTGAGATTAAAGGGGGGAAAAGAAGGCACAAATATCAATGATAAAGAGGATATACCTATACCCATAAAGAGATTAAAATATAAAAATTCTATGCCAGTAATTTGAAAACTTTGACAAAATGGCAGAAGCTATAGAAAAATACCCTAAAAAGACAGACTCAAAATGCAATAGAAGGAATGAATAGACCTATAATTGTTAAGAAAATTGAAGGAGATGACACGAAATCTTCCAAAAAGAAAATAAAGTGCCGAAATAGTATTACCAGTAAATTCTACCAAACTTACAAAGACTAGATCATTCTAGTCTTATATAATCTCTCCCTGAGAGGAGGAAAAAAGAGAACATCTCCTAACTCACTTTATGACTAAAATCAGAAAAGGACGATATGAGAAGGGAAAATTATATTTCCAAATACTTTATGGACACATTTCAAAAAATCCAAACAAAACATTAACAAATTTAACTTAGAAATGTATTAAAAAGATGTATATTGTGACCAAGTTGGGCATATTCTAGGAATTCAAGGGTGGTTTAACATGTAAAAGATCTATAAATGTTACTCACTACTTGTACAGATGAAAGAAGAAATGCCTTGTGAAGGTATTATGAAAAAAAACAAAAAACAAAACCTGAATTCAATTGTCAATGGATTTAAAATAAATTCTTAATGAACTAAGAATAAAACTTCCTAAATCTGATAATGTATCTGCCAAACTCTGGAGTAAATACTTTTCTTGATGATGAAACACTATATACATTATTTTACTTATTAAGTAAAATGAGGTTTACTTCAGCACAAGCACTGCGATACCATGAAAATCGATCTGAAAACTGAGACAGCTACTAAGTGACTAATGAGCTGGTAGCATATACAACATGGATATGCTGGCACGGGAATGATGCATGTCCCAGGCAGGAAGGAGTGAGATGGTGTGAGATTTATCATGCTTCTCAGCACAGCATGCAATTTAAAACTTATAAATTGTTTATTTCTGGAATTTTCCACTTAATATTTTCAGACCACAGTTGACCATGGGTAACTGAAACTGCAGAAAGCAAAACTGCAGATAAAGGGGGACTACTGTATACAAAAATCAATTGTAGTGGTACTTCTGGAATGGTGGAGTAAGGTCCTCTGAAATTCTGCTCTTTCATAAGAGCAATAAGAACATTGGCAAAAAAAAAAAAATCAACTTTTCAAAACTCAAAATTAACCAGAGGCTTGCAATAATCCAAAGAGAATATATTCAAGAAACAACTGAATCTCAGAACAGCAAGATTTGTGGTGGGTTTTTTTTTTAATTAATTAATTTATTTATATTTTATTTTTGGCTGCATTGGGTCTTTGTTGCTGCACACGGGCTTTCTCTAGTTGCGGTGAGTGGGGGCTACTTTTCGTTGCAGAGCATGGGCTCTAGGCACGTGGGCTCAGTAGTTGTGGCTCAAGGACCCTATAGAGTGCAGGCTCAGTAGTTGTGGTGCACGGGCTTAGTTGCCCCATAGCATGTGGGATCTTCCCGGACCAGGGCTCGAACCCGTGTCCCCTGCATTGGCAGGCGGATTCTTAACCACTGCACCACGAGGGAAGTCTGATTTGTGGTGTTTTAATATGATCTATTCCAGTTCTCATCCCCCCAACTCTAGTAGAATTAAAACAAAAAACCTCATGATCATAGGAGCCATGAAAATCAGCAGTGTAGTAACCACTGGTGGGGGCAGAATGGTTTGGAACCTTCAAAAAAGCCTCATTCTTAGAGAATTATCATTATTCAACATGTCTGACAGTTTCCTCGAAACCCCCACTCACAGGGCTTGTCTTTCTTTGACCTGATTCAGAGCTTGCTCAGTGCAAACAGCTTTTTCCCCAGAACATTTGTTGAAAACAATCAGGGGCAATTATTTAAAATCTCAGCTGCCTGAGTTGGAAAAACAATTGGGACAAACAAAAAGCTGACCAAACACTTCAAAGCAAAAGCTAGGAAGTGAGATGTCCATAGAGGGCTTTGAAAAGCTCTGACATATTCCCAGGATGCTAGAAGGTCATGCACATGTGCACATGCACACTGTGCCCATGCTCATGAAATACCTGAGAAGGCCTGAATCTCCCTCCTCTGACTGAACTTGAAGCTCTATAGAAGCAGGAATTGAAAGCTAAGGCAGAAGTGTAAGCTGCCTGCTGGAGAATTGAAAGCATGCCCAAACATACACATAATACCCTTTGGTGAAGCCTGGGAGATATACTGATTCAAGGCATTTTAAGGAAATTTTTGTCCAATCATTGGCTGATCACTAAGCTAACCAAGCAAGATTTCAATAGCCACATATGACAAAAAATACAAACTTCACAGAATTTATTTAGGAAATTCATTAAACAAACAAAAGGCAATAGGAGTAGTATCAACATGAACAACCAATAGCAATAACAACTAGCCCTGGGGAGGGAGGGAATCTGATTTCCACAGTTGCCACATCATATTATTTTATTTTTTTAAATTAATTTTTATTGGAGTATAGTTGCTTTACAATGTTGTGTTAGTTTCTACTGTACAGCAAAGTGAATCAGCTATGCGTATACATATATCCGCTCCTTTTTGGATTTCCTTCCCTTTTAGGTCACCACAGAGCACTGAGTAGAGTTCCCTGAGCTATACAGTAGGTTTTCATGAGTTACCTATTTTATACATAGTTTCAATAGTGTATATATGTCAATCCCAATCTACCAATTCATCCCACCCCTGCTTCCTCCCTTGGTGTCCATACATTTGTTCTCTACGTCTGTGTCTCTATTTCTGTTTTGCAAATAAGATCATCTATACCATTTTTCTAGATTCCACATATATGCGTTAATATATGATATTTGTTTTTCTCTTCTGACTTACTCTGTATGACAGTCTCTAGGTCCATCCACGTCTCTACAAATGACCCAATTTCGTTCCTTCTTATGGCTGAGTAATATTCCATTGCATATATGTACCACATCTTCTTTATCCATTCCTCTGTTGATGGACATTTAGGTTGCTTCCGTGTCCTGGCTATTGTAAATAGTGCTGCAATGAACATTGGGGTGCAGCCACATCATATTATTTTAAATGTCCAGTTTTCAACAACAACAACAACAAAAACAAAAACAACAAAATATGTGACACACAAAGAAACTGGAAAGTATGGTCTATATACAGAGAGAAAAGTCATTTAATAGAAACTATCCCCAAGGAAGCCTAGACATTGGACTTACTAGACAAGGCTTTAATTTAGGTATTATAAATTTTTTCAAAGAATTAAAGAAAACCATGTCTAAAGAACTAAAAGAAATTATGAGAACAATGTCTCATCAAATAGAGAATATTTATAAGAGATAGTTATTACAAAAAAAAAGAGACAAATAGAATTCTGGAGCTGAAAATTACAATAACTGAATGAAAAATTTGTAAGAGGGGCTCAAAAGCAGACTTGAGCTGGCAGAAGAATCAGTAAACCTGAATATAGGTCAATTGAGATTATCAAATCTAAGGGAAAAAAAGAAAAATGAATGAAAAATAAATAAAACCTCAGCGACAAAGACAAAGAGAGAATCTTGAAAGCAACAAGAGAGAAGCAACTTATCACAAACCAAGTATACTCAATAAGAGTAACAGCTGATTTTTCTTTAGAGACCATAGAAGCCAGAAAGCAATGGGACAAAATACCCAAAGTGCTGAAAGAAAAAGACTGTCAACCCAGAATTCTATATCCAGCAAAATTATCCTTCAAAACGAAGGGGAGATTAAGACATTCCCAGATAAAAACTGAGAGAATTTGTTGCCAGCAGGACTTCCCTACAAGAAATACCAAAGAGTGTCCTTCAGGCTGAATTGAAAGGACACACTACACAGTAACTTGAATCCACATGGAAAAAAATAAAGAACACCAGTAAAGGTAACTACATAGGTAAATATACAATAAGACAGTATGAATGTATTTTTTTTCTTTGTAAACACTTTTTTTCCCTTCTACCCGATTTAAAAGCAATAATTATACAATTTTTAATGGGCTTATAGTGTATAAAGATGTAATTTGTAAGACAATAGTGTGAAGGGGGAGACTGTACAGGAGCAAAGTTTTTGTATACTATTGCAATTAAATTGGTATTAAACTATACTAGACTGTTTTAAGTTAAGATGTTAATCGTAATCCACAGGACAACCACTAAGAAAATAACAAAAAACATAGTAAAAGAAACAACGAGGTAATTAAAGGGGCACACCATAAATATCTATTTAACATAAAAGAAGGCAGTGATGGAGGCATAGAAAAACAAAAAAGACATAAGACAGAGAAAACAAATAGTAAAACAGCAGACCTAAGTCCTACCTTATCAGTAATTAAATTAAATGTAAATAGATTAAACACTTCAATCAAAAAGCAGTGATTGGCAAATTGGATCCAACCCTATGCTGTCTACAAGAGGCACATTATAGATTCAAAGACACAAACTGCTTTAGAGTATACAGATGAAAAAAAAATATGCCATGCAGACAGTAACCAAAGAAACCTAGGCAAAATAGACTTTAAGACAAAATTGTTTTTAGACACAAAGACATTTTATAATGATAAAAGGTCAATCCATTATGAAGACATAACAATTATAAACATATATACACCTAACCACAGAGCCCCAAAATAGATGAAGCCAAAACTGACGGAAATAAAGAGAGAAATAGACAATTCAATAACAATAGTTGAAGATTTCAACAGAACTTCAATAAAATAACTAGGCAGAAAATCAACCAGGAAATAGAAGACTTGAACAACCAAGTATGTACCAAGTATAAACCAAATAAATCTAACAAACATCCGTAGAACATTTTACCCAACAACAACAGAATACACATTCTTCTCAAGTACACATGGAACATTTTCCAGGATAGACCATCTATTAGGCCATAAAACAAGTCTCAGTACATTTGAAAGGACTGAGTATGTTCTCTGATCATAATGAAGTAAAATCAGAAACGAACAACAAAAGAAAATTTGGCAAATGAGCAAATATGTGGAAATTAACAACGCATTCCTAAATAACCAATGGTTCAAAGAATAAATTATAAAGGAAATTAGAAAACACATTGAGGGCTTCCCTGGTGGCGCAGTGGTTGAGAATCTGCCTGCCAATGCAGGGGACATGGGTTCGAGCCCTGGTCTGGGAAGATCCCACATGCCGCGGAGCAACTAGGCCCGTGAGCCACAACTACTGAGCCTGCGCGTCTGGAGCCTGTGCTCAGCAACGAAAGGCCGCGATAGTGAGAGGCCCACGCACCGTGATGAAGAGTGGCCCCCACTTGCCGCAACTAGAGAAAGCCCTCACACAGAAATGAAGACCCAACACAGCCAAAGATATAAATAAATAAATTAATTAATTTAAAAAAAAAAAGAAAACACATTGAGATGAATGAAAACAAATTACAAAATACCAAAATTTCTGGAATACAGCTAAAACAATGCCTAGCAGGAAATTTATAGCTGTATACATCTATATTTAAAAAGAAAAAAATCTCAAATCAATAACTGAAACTTTTGGGACTTCTCTGGTGGCACAGTGGTTAAGAATCTACCTGCCAATGCAGGGGACATAGGTTTGATCCCTGGTCCGGGAAGATCCCACATGCTGCGGAGCAACTAAGCCTGCGTGCCACAACTACTGAGCACACTTGCCACAACTACTGAAGCCCGCATGCCTACAGCCCGTGCTCCGCAACAAGAGAAGCCACCACAATGAGAAGCCCATGCACCACAACGAAGAGTAGCCCCTGCTTGATGCAACTAGAGAAGGCCCACATGCAGCAATGAAGACCCAGCACAACCAAAAATAAATAAATTAAAATAAAATTTAATTTAATTTAATTTCCATCCTGTTGGGAAGAAGTCTCTAAAAAAATAATAATAATAACTGAAACTTTTACCATAAGAAACAAGAAAAGAAGGGTAAATTAAACACTAACTTAATAGAGGGAAGGAAATAACGAAGATTAGAACAGAAATAAATGAACTAGAAAGTACAAAAACAATAGAGAAAATTAATAAAACCAAAAGTTTGGTTCTTTGAAAAAATCAATAAATTTGACAAACTTTTAGCTAGACTAACCAAGAAAAGAGATAGAGAGAGAACTCAAATTACTAAAATAAGAACTGGAAGAGGATAAATTATGTATAGTGAAGAATTAACCTTACCAATAGAGAGGTTTGGCCTTTGTCCTTGGCTACTGGGATATGATGTCTAGGCCTCTGAAAAGTCCTGCCTGATAGGAGTGTCTTTGTTTGCTGGGCACTTTAGCTATATTGTCTTATTTCCAATCTCCAAAAGAACTGGAGACTAAAGTATTAGCCCCTGGTAAGGGCTCTAGTAAGGGCTGGAGACTAAAGGTCAGCACTCACGTGAGCAGTATGTGATCAAGCCCTACTAAATTCTAGACACCAAAAGCTTAGGTGAGTTTCCCTGGTTGGTGGTACTCTATATTGTCACACATTGTAAGTGGGAGAAGGTAATGCTATCCGTGACTCCATGGAAAGAGTATGATCAAAAGCTCCACACTTGAACCTCTCCCAAACTCTGCCCTGTGCATCTCTTCCTGTGGCTAATTTCAACCTGTGTCCTTTCCCTGTAATAAATAATGAATATAATAGCTTTCAGTGAATTCTGTGAGTCCTGTTGAATTGCCAAAACTGTTTTGGAAACCACCCCGCTCCACACCCCCTGACCCCCGCTGCCTAAATTTGCAATTGGTGTTAGAAGTGAGGTCAATTTTGTGGGGCCTGTTCCCTCTAATTGTACTGTTGGTTAAACTCTTCATGTATCACTACTAACCTTATAGAAATAAAAAGGGATTACAAAGGAATACTATGAACAATTGCAGACCAACAAATTAGATAACCTAAATGAAATGAACACATTTCTAGAAAGGCACAAACTATCAAATGACTCAAGAAGATATAGACAAGCTGAATATACCTATAGCAAGTAAAAAGATTGACATAATCATCAAAAAACTACCCACAAAGAAAACCTGAAGCCCAGATGGCTTCACTGGTGAATTCTATGAAACATTTAAAGAACTAACACCACTCTTTTACAAGCTCTTCCAAAAAACAGAAGAGGAGGGAACACTTCCCAGCTTGTTCTTTGAAGCCAGTATTACCCTGTTACCAAAACCAGACAGACATCACAAGAGAAGAAAACTGCAAACCATTATCCCTGGTAAATATGGACGTAAAAATCCTCAACAAAATATGAGCAAACAGAATCCAACAACATAAAATGGGTTATATATCATGACAAATTGGGACTTACCTCAGGAGTGAAGGAATTCATAAATGGTTCAACATATAAAAATCAGTCAAACCATACCATATTAATAGAATAAAGGCCCCAAACCACAAGATCATCTTCATAGACACATAACAAACAATTTGCTACAATCCAATATCCTTCGTGATAAAAATACTCAACAACTAGGACTAGAAGGAAGCTTCTCAAACTTAATAAAGGGCATCTACAAAAACCCACAGGTAACATCATACTTAATGGTAAAATACTGAAAACTTCCCTGTAAGGTCAGAAATAAGACAAGGATGTCCACTTTCACCACATGCACTGGAGGTTTTACCCAAAGAAATTAGGCAATGAAAGGAAGATGTAAAACTATCACAGATGACATGATTTTGTAAATAGAAGATCCTAAGGAATCCACACACATATATACATATATATACATAAGTCTATTAGAACTGATAAATGAGTTCAGCAAATTTGCAGGCTACAAAAATAACATACAAAAATCAATTGTATTTCTAGACATGAGCAATGAAAAATCCAAAAGTAAAATTAAGAAAACAGTTCAATTTATAATATCATCAAAAATAATATTCAGGAATAAAATTAATTGCTAATGGGTACAGGGTTTCTTTCTGGGGTGATGAAAATGTTCTGATATTAGTGATGATAGTGTACAGTTTTGTGAATATACTGAAAACCACTGAAATACAAACTTTAAAAGGGTGAATTTTATGATATGTGAATTATATCTCAGTAAAGCTATTATTTAAACAAATCAATTGTGTCTTTATACACCAGCAACTAACAGAAAATGATTTTTTTAAATTACCATCTGCAAGAGTAATAAAAGCTACCTTGGAATAAATCTAACAGAAGTGCAAACCCTGGGAATTTTATAATTTTATAAAGCTTTTAGAAACTTCTATAAAAGTTTTATTTTAAAAACCTAGTCTTTTAGCTTCTTAAGCAGAACTCTTCCTAAGAGTTGTTTTTTTTTAAATCACTACAGGAGCACTTTCTAAATTATATTTGAAGTGTTTAGATTAGTTAAAGGTGAGCTATTTAAAAGTTGATTTCTATGGATAGGAAGGTAGGATTTGTATTAAAGAGTAAGGAATAGTAAAATATATTATTGTCATTGTTGACCTGTACAGTATTAATACTGTACTACATCACTCCAGGTAATGTTAGGGTGGCCAGAATGAGTATGATAACATATTGTTGAAAGGTTTATTTTGACATAAAATAGAAGCTGGTTTAAGTAAATCAAAGGAGAACTTAATTTCTTTAAAGTAGACTGGTAAACCTTTTAGCTCTCAACTTCTCCCACCTGCTAGTAATTCATAATCACATTGTATTTCTTTTTCTAACTATGTTTTTCACTAATGCTGGGGCTTAAGAAGAAAAGGGGAAATCTTTGGTTTAAAACTACTAGTCTCTGATATCAGGGTTCATTTTGCAGGTTTAAACAGTATTGGTCAGCCATCGTTTAGGAATCTTTCTAGTCACATATTAGTAAAAAAATACCTTAAATCTAAGCAGCTAGATGAAAACCCAACTTTACTGAGCTAACTTTCCATCCCGTTAAATGAGAATCTAATGTTTGAAATCACCTTTTATTTAGAAAATTGCTATATGCCTTTATTTATTTATTTATTTAATAAATGTAAGGGATTTTATGGGAGTGCTTTGTTATTGACCTACTTGTTATGTACTATTTTAATTTCATACCCTTTAGATATTTGGATTTGAACTGCATTTTAGAATTCATCTTTACTTACAATGCCGCCATCAAACGGAGGTCCAGTTGGATACACGCCCCCAGATGGAGGCTGGGGGTGGGCTGTGGTTGTTGGAGCTTTCATTTCCATTGGCTTCTCTTGTGCATTTGGCAAATCTATTACTGTATTTTACAAAGAAATTGAAGAAATATTTAAAGCCAGCACCAGCGAAGTGTCATGGTTATCTTCCATCGCGTTTGCTGTCATGTATGGTGGAGGTAAGTACTCATGACCTGCTCTTTTAACTTTCAATGGGTAGACAAAAGCTCTGTAGTAAGTGCTTTTTGTTCTTGATGCCTTTGTCAGTGAGATATTTGAAATGTTAGTTCTTGGAGGTATGTGATTAGAGTCATGTTTTTCATTGTCTTTAACAATAAAATCTACATAGCAGCTGTGTGCTCTGTTAGGTCAGTTATAAAATGGTGTCATTATAAAGGATAACTTTCTTCAAAAATGTGTTTTGTATTGGCTGCTGGGTATAGAAAGGTAATTGATGTTTGTATTTTAATCATATATCCTGTAAGCTTGCTAAACTCTTGTTATTTCCAATAGTTTATTGGTAGATTTTTTGTCAAAAATTTTTGATAGACAAATCTTCTGCAAATACTGATAGTTTGGTTTCTTCATTTCCTTACACCTTTTTCCCCCCTGTCTTACTGCTGGCTCGGACCTCCAGTATAATGTTGAAGAAAAGTGGTGATGGTAGGCGTTCTTGTTTTGTAGTTCTGTTTTGGTTGTGTTGTTGTTTTCTGTGAGAAACAATACATTTTAGTTAGTTTGTAAATATGCCCTTAAGTCAGAAGTTTGATCAAACTTGCTCATAAATCTCATCATTCATGTGTGTTTGCTCTAGATGACCATCTAAAAATTTAAAACAGAGCAAACTTGCTACATATATGTGGATAATATCCTAGATACATGAAGAATCCTGTAAACACTTATAATCAGGGTATTTGCAGCCTCTTCTGCCTTAAAATAATTAGATTATGGTCTTGCATACTTTAGTTAAAACCCATCTAATATGTCCTAGGTATATAGAAAATGTACAATCAATACTATATGTATTCCATTACACAAACCTGTGACTCTGAAATAAAGATAGAAAGTAATATTCCTTACCACTGTCTTCTGTTTTATCTGTTTATTTTCTGGGGTGGCATCCTGTCATGTTGGTAATGTCATATGCAGGTGTGGATGTGAGGGCTGGGCTTCTCCTCTATATGACTAAGCTGTTTGTTCTCTCCTAGGTCCTATCAGCAGTATCCTGGTGAATAAATATGGCAGTCGTCCAGTTATGATTGTTGGCGGCTGCTTGTCAGGCTGTGGCTTGATTGCGGCTTCTTTCTGTACCACTGTGCAGGAACTTTACTTGTGTGTCGGAGTCATTGCAGGTGAGTTGCTACTAATGTATTTTCAAGCATTAATTTTTGTGTGGACTATTTATAGCATTAATTTGCCAATTCTTTTGAAAAATGAAAGTTCTTTGTTATAAAAATTACCAGGTCACTATTTTTTAGAGCTGTTGATATGTTAATTTAAAAAAAGCAAGTCTTTAAAGAAAGTTCTGGCACTTAATGGGTGATTATTTTTATTGAATGAATAAATTGAAAGAGCTTCTTTCCTTTCTTCCTTTCTTTCTTCCCTCCCTCCCTCTCTTTCTTTCTTTTTTTGTCTTAAGAAAGAAGATAGTGGTGATAGGTAAAAAGCTGTTGAAAGGGAGGTCATTAGCTATTCCCACTCATTTCCCATTCTACCCAAGAAGAAATTGGCTCAAATTAGAGAAAGAGAGAATGGCAGATATAAAGCAGTTTCTGATAGAAAAGACAGATACATTTTTCAAGGGTTAAAGGGCACGCATGAGGAAACCCCCCTTTCTAATAGCTAAATTAAGAAAATAAAATTGCTGAATATAAATACAATCGACACCCATAGCTCTACAGTTCAGAGAAAACTACCATTAATATTTTGATGCCATATCCACTCATTTTTCTATGCACACATAGAATTTTTAGAACAAGAAGGGATGAGATTAGTGAAGTCAAACAGAGGAAGACAAATATCATATGATATCACTCATATGTAGAATCTAATTTTTTAAAATGATACAAATGAACTTATTTACTAAACAGAAACAGACTTACAGATATCGAAAACAAACTTATGGTTACCAAAGGGGAAAAGTGGGGGTGGTATAAATCAGGAGCTTGGGATGAACATACACACACTACTATATATAAGATAGGTAACCAACGAGCACCTACTTATAGCACAGGGAACTCTATACTCAATATTCTGTGATAACCTATAAGAGAAAAGAATCTAAAGGAGAATGAATGTATGTATATGTATGACTGAATCACTTTGCTGTATACCTGAAACTAACACAGCACTGTAAATCAACTGTACTCCAATAAAGTTAAAAAATTTTTTTAAAGGGATGAGATTATGTATAATGTTTGTAACCAATTTTTTCACTTAATAATACATCATGTATTATACATAGTTTCTCCATCTCAGTAAATATACTTTAGCAGCGATTATTTTTTCATGGAATAGATGGATATACCATAATTTATTTCACCATTCTCTAATTGAAGGACATTTAGATTGTTTATATTTTCACTCTTAACAAACAGTATTTGCATGATAGTGCTTCTGTATGCATCTTTGTGAAAATGATAATTTCCTTTGGATAAATTTGTAGAAGAGCAATTACTGGGGAAAAAGGGTTTTGATATCATTGGCCAAATACTCTTTTGGAAGGGTTATAATAATTTACAGTCCCACCTGCAGGACCTGAGATAATGCCAATAATGGGTATTATCTTTTTGGATCTATACTTTTACTACATTAATTAAAATTTTAAACATTTAACTATTTTAACTCATCTGGATTATTTGAATAACATAAGGAAGGAATAGAACTTTATTTGTTCCCATGTGATTATTCAGCCTGTTCATTATTTCATTTATTAATTCACTCAACAAATATTTATTGAGTCCCTAACTATATGCCAGGCACTGGTCCAAGCTCTGTGGGGAGAGCCAACATGACAGGCAAGATTCCCACTGTTTAGTGGAGGGAAGCAGAAAATAAGCAGACCAACAAATAAATGAATAAATAAGAAAAATATTGGGTAGTAATAACTGCTTTGCAAAGACTTAAAACAGAATGTTGATAGAGAAGGATTGAACGGTCCCTACAGGGAAGGCTTCTCAGAGGTGGTGATTTTAAGTTGAGATCTGAATGAAAACTAGGAGAAGGCTTTGTGAAAATCTAGAAGAACAGTTACACGTAGCACAAGTAAGAAAAGACTGAGATGAGGGCAGGGAGGTAGGTTAGGGCCAAATCATGGAACCTCTTAATCCAGAGTGAAAAGTTATGGATGGGCAGTCATTAGAGAGATTGAAATGGGCAAGCATCCTAACCTGGTTTACCTAGTAGGGAAGCAAGATTGGGAGACCATTTAAGAGGTTATTGGGATAGTTACTGTCCCAGCCCCATTAGCTGGAAAATCCATTCTTTCCCTATTAATTTAAATGTATCTTTTGGTTCTGTTTCTGGACTTTCTGCCCACTTTTAGTAATCAGTTTTTCTAATTTTGAGTAAGTGCCACACTATTCTAATTACCACAGCTGTACAATATATTTATATATCTGTTAGGGTAGGCCCACCAATTATTTATCCTTTTCCAATACTTCTAATGCATTTGTTCTTCGGGTGTATTTTAGAGTCATTTTACCTCATTTGAAAAATAAAACACATTGAAATTTTCATAGAAATTTCATTAAATTAATGGATTTACTAAGGTAGTGTTAGCATCTTGACAATGTTGTGTTTTACTATCCAAAAACATTTTCTCTCTCTCTCCCTCCCCTCCCTCTCTCTTGTTTCCCTTCCTTCTGCCCCTTCTCCTATCTTGCTTTCTGAATTTATAAGATTTATCCTCTCTCCTTTTTACTTTCAATTCCCTATTCCTCAGGAAAGCTAAAATTATGAAATTAGACAAAGGATCTTACATTTATTGTTCTTTTTGTTGCTAAAGGAAAAAGAATTATTTTTAAAAATATACATTTTTTAGGGACTTCCTGGTGGTCCAGGGTTAAGACTCTGTACTTCCACTGCAAGGGGCCTGGGTTCGATCCCTGGTCGGGGAAGTAAGATCCTGCATGCCACATGATACGGCCAAAAAATATATACATATATATACACATATATATACATTTTTTATATTATAAATCTAGTATTTGCTGCATAAAGAGACTTTATGTCTGTATTTATTTGATAACAGTCCACTTAATTACCTACTAGTTATAATAGCCTCTCATGATTTTGACCTCTTTCCACTTCATTTCTTTGCCTAGTTAATTAATTCCAAATATGTTTCTGACATTTATTGGAGTATGTGATTCTTTTTTCCCCTCTCGCCAGGTCTTGGGCTTGCCTTCAACTTGAATCCAGCTCTGACCATGATTGGCAAGTATTTCTACAAGAGGCGACCATTAGCAAATGGACTAGCCATGGCAGGCAGCCCTGTGTTCCTCTCCGCCCTGGCCCCCCTCAACCAGGCTCTTTTTGCTGTCTTTGGCTGGAGAGGAAGCTTCCTAATTCTTGGAGGCATCCTACTAAACTGCTGTGTGGCTGGAGCCCTGATGAGACCAATAGGGCCCAAGCCAACAACTGCAGGGAAAGAGAAGTCTAAAGAATCCCTTCAGGAAGCTGGAAAATATGATGCAAACAAGGGGGCAGGTGATGCAAATACAGAAGTTAATGGCAGAAACCCCCCAAAGGAGAAACAATCCGTTTTTCAAACAGTTAACAAACTTCTAGACTTATCCCTATTCAAACACAGAGGCTTTCTGCTGTACCTCTCTGGGAATGTGATAATGTCTTTTGCGCTGGCTACACCTTTAGTCTTTCTTAGTAATTATGCCAAGAGTCAACATCACTCTAGTGAGAAGGCTGCCTTCCTTCTTTCCATTCTGGCTTTTGTTGACATGGTAGCCAGACCTTCTATGGGATTTGTAGCCAACACAAAGTGGATAAGACCTCGAATTCAGTATTTTTTTGCTGCTTCTATTATTGCAAATGGAGTGTGTCATACGCTAGTACCCTTATCCTCTAGCTATATAGGGTTCTGTCTTTATGCGGGATTCCTTGGATTTGCTTTTGGGTGGTTTGGCGCCATATTGTTTGAAACGCTGATGGACCTCGTTGGATCCCAGAGGTTCTCCAGTGCTGTGGGATTGGTGACCATTGTGGAATGCTGTCCTATTCTCCTGGGGCCACCGATTTTAGGTATAGTATGTCTGTCTCCCTATTTCTATGGTTCTATTAACATAAAACAGACAGAGAAGATTAGGAAGGTGATAGAAAGCAGAAATCAGTGAGCTGCTTGATAGTCTTTCTTCGCTTCTGTACCCTCAGTGCTGGCACAATGCTTGGTACAGCATAATTGCTCAAATACTTAATAGAACTGAATTAAAGTGAATCATCAAGCTGAAAGAGGAATAAAAAACTATTACACACTTAAGTATGTATAATAACTTTTCCTGGTAAAAAAACTAACATGTTTATTGTAGAAAAATATGTAACCACCTTTAAAGTACTGTTGGTGATTTCTTTTTAATTGTGGAATTTATCTCAGCAGTAATATTTAAAATAATAACAATAGGTACCAGGTGAGGGCTCACAGTATACCAGGGACTGTCCTAGTCGTTTTCTATATTCTGTCATATATTACAAGTCTGTGATGTAGGACAATTATTGTTCCCGCTTTATAAATAAATAAATAGAGGCTTCTAAAAGTGAAATAACTTGCCCAGGATCACACAGCTAGTAAGTGACCATAAAACTTGATGTATTATTCTCTTAAGAATGCTAAATGGTGAATGGATAGAGAAGATGTGGCACATATATACAATGGAATATTACTCAGCCATAAAAAGAAATGAAATTGAGTTATTTGTAGTGAGGTGGATGGACCTAGAGTCTGTCATACAGAGTGAAGTAAGTCAGAAAGAGAAAAACAAATACTGTATGCTAACGCATATATATGGAATCTAAAAAAAAAAAAATGGTTCTGAAGAACCTAAGGGCAGGACAGGAATAAAGACACAGACATCGAGAATGGACTTGAGGACACGGGGAGGGGGAAGGGTAAGTTGGGACGAAGTGAGAGTAGCATTGACATATATACACTATCAAATGTAAAATAGATAGCTAGTGGGAAGCAGCTGCATAATACAGGGAGATCAGCTTGGTGCTTTGCGACCACCTAGAGGGGTGGATTAGGGACAGTGGGAGGGAGATGCAAGAGGGAGGGGATATGGGGATATACATATGCATATAGCTGATTCACTTTGTTATACAGCAGAAACTAACACAACACTGTAAAGCAATTATACTCCAATAAAGATGTTAAAAAAAATGCTAAATGGTTTACATTTTAAAATTATTATTAATACAAAATACAACAATAATTTGGACTTCTGGATGTGACTCATGCTTTTGAGATTATGCACTATAAAGTAAGGAAGGATACATAACAGAAGATCACTACTGACTTGTCCACCCTCTCTCCTCCCTATATATACCCAAGGAGATTCCAAATCCTGTCCGTTTTCGCTTCTTAAATCTCTTTCTAATCTGCCTGTTTTCTCTCCATCACAACTACCACTCTTATCCAAATCTCCTATCTTCTATCAGTAGCCTTCTAACTTTACCCATATCCACTCTAGCTGTTCTTTGTCTCTTAGAACACTCCAGTTGCTTCCCACGTTCTCGGGGTGAAGATCAAATTCCCTGTTGTGGCCTATTAGGTCCTGCGTGGCCTGGCCCACCTGTGTCTCCAGCCTCATTTCCCACCACTCAGTTTGCTCTCTGTGCTTCTCCTCTCACACCCTGTGCTTCCTCTTACCACCTGCCTTTGCACTGGCTGTTCTCTGCCCTGAGCCTTTTCCCATCTCCCTTCTCCTTGATAACTCCTATCCTCCTGTAAGTCTTGGCTAAGTTTACACTTTAAGAAAAGACTTCCTGGGCTTCCCTGGTGGCGCAGTGGTTAAGAATCCGCCTTCCAATGCAGGGGACACAGGTTCGGGCCCTGGTCCGGGAAGATCCCACTTGCCATGGAGCAACTAAGCCTGTGTGCCACAACTACAGAGCCTGCGCTCTAGAGCCCGCGAGCCACAACTACTGAGCCCGCGTGCCGCAACTAATGAAGCCCACACACCTAGAGCTCGTGCTCCGCAACAAGAGAAGCCACCGCAATGAGAAGCCCAAGCACTGCAGGCAAGAGTAGCCCCCGCTTGCCGCAACAGGAGAAAGCCCGTGCACAGCAACAAAGACCCAACACAGCCAAAAATAAAATTTTTTTTTTAATTTTAAAAAAAGAAAAAAAAAAAAAGCCTTTCTGACCCTACTTGCTGGTCTAAAACCCCTATTTTCTGCCTTCAAACCTTCCTTGTAGCACTTGTCACAGTCTGTGTAGTTATTGGATTAACATTTCTCTTCTTCACTGAGCTGTGGACGTTACCTCCTTTGCTCACCCTTAACTCAGGGCCTAGCAGACCCAGGGCCGTGTGTATATTTAGAGAATCAATAAGTATTGCTGAGTGCGTGATGCCCTGCGTTGGAAAACCATATGGAGTCATATTTGAATTGGTTATTATGTCCTTTATATGGGTAGTATTTTCCAAAGTTTATTTCTTTTATTTATTTATTTGGCTGCGTTGGGTCTTAGTTGCGGCACGCGGGATCTTCATTGTGGCTCTTGGGCGCCCTAGTTGTGTGGCATGGGCTCCAGAGCACGTGGGCTCAGTGGTTGCAGCACGCAGGCCCTCTAGTTGTGGCTCGCGGGCTCTAGAGCGTGCAGGCTCAGTAGTTGTGGCGCGCAGACTTAGTTGCCCTGCGGCATGTGGGATCTTAGTTCCCTCACCAAGGATCGAACCTGCATCCCCTGCATTGGAAGGTGGATTCTTAACCACTGGACCACCAGGGAAGTCCCTCCAAAGTTTATTTCTTAATACTAGTTTGAGATACTAATAAATTTTACTATTACAAGGATTTCATGGCCAAAAAAAGATTGGAAACACCAAAGTAAATAAGTTTCGTTACCTCATAAATAAGTAAATAAGTTTCTTTACCTCATAAAGCCTTTAATAGAAAAGACTATGTGTCATTTCCAAATTTCTTGACTTTGGAAACATTAGGGAGTATCCTGTAGAACAGAAGTTATGGTGCAGACCTCAGAGTCAGACTTGCTGGGTTGAAAGCCAACCTGTTTCATTTACAAGCTTTGTGACCTTGGACAAGTTACTTAAGGTTTCTGTACTTCGGTTTTTCTGTTATACAATGGGAATGATGATAGAACCTTCCTGTTGTGAGGATTAAGCACTTAGAATGGTGGAAAGGTGTTGCTGTTAGTTAATGTTAGCAGAGGATGAGTGTTCACAGGAACGCCCTTTGGGAAATGCTGATGTCAGAGAAAGTGCATTGGCCTGGGAGACTGGAAGTAGCTCTATGGCCTTGGGCAAGACTACTAAACCTCTTTTGAGCAACAAATTTTTCCATTGAATATTGAGAGGATTGACTCTAGGTGTTCTCTAGGACTTCCCCAGTTCAAATTTGCCAAGATTTAATTACTTTCAAGTTGCTAAAGTTAACAGACTACGCAGGGCCATCCAAAATCAGTTGACATCATAAACAAAAGATCAAATAATTTTGAGCAGTTTCTATTTAGACTAATTTGTCATTTATGAGCTCTTTGAGTGGATCCTTAAGCTTTATTTGGGAAAGGGTATAATTGTTTACCCACATAACTTTTCTTTTTTTTTTTTTTTGGACATCCTTAGGTCGTCTCAGTGACATATACGGAGACTACAAATATACATACTGGGCATGTGGCATAATCCTTATTGTCGCAGGCATCTATCTCTGCATTGGCATGGGCATCCATTATCAACTTGAGGCAAAAGAACAGAAGGCAGAGGCGAAGCAGAAAAAGGAAAGTAAAGAGATGGAACCAAAAGAAGTTATTAAAGCTGCGGAATCTCCGGAACTGAAAGGCACAGAAGGAGAACCCAAAGAGGAGAAACTTTCAGGCTGAAGTCAGGGATAAACAGAAGCTTTGGACCAAAGATACTGAAAAATTCTACTGAATCGTGTTCTACTCTTGGTGCTCACAGTGGACAGTGGACATTTGTGTGGAAGTCATACCAGGTGTTCATTGATAGAATTTTTATTTCCTTCCTTTACAACAGTCACAATAGATATGTCACGTCCTTTAGGGGCAGGGGATTTGCAAAAGGTGACAGAAGGAAATAGCTTTTATTTGAAGTCATATTTATTAAGGTATACCTTAAATACTGTACAAATCCCTTTTATAAGAGTAAAGTTTAATGAATTTTGACACAGGTATTTTGTCAAATAACTACCACACTAATATAGAATATTTCAAACAGCCAAAATAATTCCCTTCTGCTCTTTTGCAGTTAATCCCCTCCCCTTAGCTATAGCCCCTGGCAGCCACTGATCTGATTTCTGTCCCCTGTAGTTTTGTCTTTTCCAGAATGGAATAAATGGAATCACATAGTATGTAACTATGGCACAATAGTATATATATGGTCTTTATCCTCAGTTCCTGGTATACAGCTCCTAGAAGCCTTGGCATCTCTGGAGTGATAAGAGTATCTTTTGCGTGCTAATTAGGTGACTGGTGGCTGGAGACCCCTTTCTTAACTTCAGGATAGGGGCTAGTCTCCAAAAAGGCCAAAGCATGATTAGAGGGTTGGAACTTTCAGCCCCATCCCCTGACCTCTGAGAAGGGGAGAGGGGCTGGAAGTTGGGTTCAATTATTAATGTCCAATGATATAATCAATCATGCCTATGTAATAAAACCCCCTAAACTACAGAGAGCTTCCTGGCTGGTGAATACTTTGAGGTACTGGGAGAGTAGTGTGCCCAGAGAGGGCATGGAAGCTCCCTACCACTCCTCCCCACCATATTTTACCCTATGCGTCTCTTCCATCTGGCTGTTCTGAATTGTATCCTTTATAATAAATCAGTGAACGTAAGCAAAGTGTTCCCTGAGTTCTGTGATCCATTCTAGCAAATTATCAAACTTGATGAAGGAGTCATGGGAACTCCCAATTTATAGCTGGTTGGTCACAAGTACAGGTGGCAACCTGGGACTTGAGACTGGAATCTGAAGTGAGGGCAGTCTTGTGAGACTAAGCCTTTAAATCTGTGGAATCTGACACTAACTCTGGGTACTTTATGTCAGAATTGAATTGAATTGTAGGACACCCAGTTGGTGTCTGGAGAGTTGGTGAAATGGTTGTTGGTATGGGAATAACCCACACATTTGGTGTCAGAAGTGTTGTGAGTAAAAGCAGTTGGGAGTAGCCTTTTGTGTCTGGCTTCTTTCACAATAGCATAATGTTTTATGGTTCATCCATGTTGTATTTTTCAGTAGTTCATTGCTTTTTATTGCTGAGCAGTATTTCTTTGTATAGATGTACCATAATTTGTATATCCATCCACCAGTTGGACATTTGAGCTTTGTTCTAAGTAAAGGTGCTATAAACATTCACATAGAGATCTGTGCAGACATATGCTTTCATTTCTCTTGGGTAAATGCCTAGGATTGGAATTGCTGGGTCATATGGCAAGTGCATGTTTAACTTTGTAAGAAACTATCAAACCATTTTCTCAGTAGCTATACCATTTGGTAATCCCACTAGCGATGTATGAAAATTCTAGCTGTTCTACATCCTTGTCAGCACTTGGCATTGCCGATCTTTTTAACTTTCCTGTTCTAGTTGGTATGTAGTGTGTGACATTTCCCTGAACATTAAAGATGTTGACCATTTTTCCATGTGCTGTCCTCCGTATATTTTTAGAGAAGGTTTTTTTTGTGGGGGGGGGGGGGCGCTGTGCTGCGTGGCATGTGGGATCTTAGTTCCCTGACCAGGGATTGAACCCGTGTCCCCTGCAGTAGAAGTGTGGAGCCCTAACCATTGGACTGCCAGGGAATTCCCGAGAAGGTTTATTTTTTAATCCTGACATTTAACAGTCTTAAAAATATTTAGGTGCCTTGAGGTTTTGTCTCTCAAACTCGTTAGGTGACTTTTCCTGGCATATCTGACAGTGAAATGAACAATATATTTGAACATCCTTAAATGTGTGGCAGTGTATTTAAATAGATGGTTATGAAGTCTAATAGCATGGAAAGATCCTTCTGTTATAAGCATGATACAATGTTACGTGAAAAAAGCAGAACACAAACTAGATAAGTATATATAATATACTCTCAGGGAAAAAAAGAGGAAAGAGATAAACACAAAATTCCAACCATACTTGTGTTGGAATGGTGACTTTTTCCCTATATTCATTTTCCTTAACGTGAATGTGATTGTTATATTTTCACTAATAACAGAGGAAAAATGAATAGATTTGAAATAGAAGAGTTCTGACAAGAGGCACTTATCTCCTAAGAAAATAAAGCTAATGGTTATTATAAGCCATTATCTATTTGTTTATCTTTAAGAGTTGCATTCTGGTGAAAGGGAGGCGAGTGTGACATGGAAGTTGAGAGCACAGAGCACGAATAGCCTCAAGGCATGATTTTGCTTGTCCTGGACAAAGCTGTGGAGGGTGGAGTCCACAGGCCACCTGTGTCAACCATCATTGCTTCCCTCCTGGAGACAGTGCTCTTGGGGACAGCATTCCTGTGGTTCCCCTTCCAGTCATCATTCAGCTGCAAATGCATGTTTAAATCAGGAAGCCAGCATTCTGCACTTACCCACATCACAGCGTTATGCTTTTGAACATTATCTTACTGAGATCAGCATCGGAAAAAAGTACAGTGAGGGACTTCCCTGGTGGTCCAGTGGGTAAGACTCCGTGCTCCCAATGCAGGGGGCCCGGGTTCGATCCCCGGTTGGGGAACTAGATCCCGCATGCATGCCACAACTAAGAGTCCGCACACCACAACGAAGATCCCGCATGCCGCAACTAAGACCCGGCACAGCCTAAATAAATAAATTTTTTTTTTTTTTAAAAGAAAAGGGTACAATGATGTCACAAAAAGACAGGGTGATGTGGACCAAAGGAGGAAGTCTACCTTTCCATACATTCACTCAACAGATATTATTGACATTTACCCTAAGTGTCAATTCTAAGCAGGGTTCTAGGCATTGAAGATTCATTCTGTGTTCTACAGATCTCACTTTCTGGTAGGGGAAGGCAGACAGTTAACAGTAAGTTGTAAGGAAAACAGCAGTTTTCAGAATAGAGCAATGGTTAAAAGATCAGCCTTCATTTATTCATTCATCTAAGCAGTGTTTTTTTTGAGTATCGTCTATGTGCCTGACTATTTGCTGGATAGAGGGGATAACAGTGAACAAAATCCAGTTCCTGGAACCCACAGCTTCTAGTCTAGTGGGGAAGACTGCACAGTAAGTGTTGTGATGAGACAGCACATGAAAAGGTACCTAACTCTACCTTGGGAGGGCCTAGAAAGCCTAAAAGTATATCAGCTCTGAGTCTCATAACAGGAGCATAATATAATTGTTGTGAGGATTAAAGTGCCCAGCATATGGTTTTAGTCATTTTAATAATGAAATTGGAATCTACTCACACCGAGCAGTGCAGTGAGGGAAGCGTCAGTATGTTTCATCATTAACCAGAACAACAATGAAAAAGAACTGCTGATAACACTTACATAGTTCATGGTTTACGTAGCCCTTCTACGTGCAGTTTATCATCCAATCCACACAAAACCCCAGGGAGGTAGCTATAATTAAAAACAATGCATGTGATATCCTGGATTGGGTCCTGGAACTACAAAAGGACGTTAATGGAAAAACTGGTCTGTAGTTAATAGGATTGTCCAGTGTTAACTTCTTAGTTATGACCAATGTTCCATGATTATGAAAGAAATTAACATCAAAGGAAGCAAAATATGTATAACTAAATCACTTTGCTGTGTACCTGAAACTAACACAACATTGTGAATCAACTATACTCCAATATAAAATAAAACATTTAAAAAAAATAAGTTAATTAAATTTAAAAAAAACATCAGAGGAAGCTAGGCGAAGAGCATATAGAAACTCTCTGTACCAACTTTTCTGTAAATTTAAAATTTCAATGAAAAGTGAAAAAACCAAAAACCAAAATATTCACAACACAACCCCTCCATCCTAGCAGGTCATCTACTGTCAGAAGAGCATGGCAGCTCAGCGGCTAGAGCTGAAGGTGGGGCTGGATGGAAACTCTGGAAACAAACACTAGAATGGAAGAGGCGGGTCCTGTGTAATCCCGGAGGGTAAATAATGGCCAAAGCAATCACTCAGGTCCTGCACCAAAAAGAGCAAGATGATTCCTGGTCCCCAGTGGATTCGCAATCCGATTTACAGTCCTTTTCTTTGGCACTGGAATTCATAATGTGATTTCTTCACTTGTGGATTTCCTTTCCTACCATGCTTTACCATTTCAAGAATTAAAAGAGCTTGCATTGGTGAGCTCTTGCCCGCTGGGTTGCAGGAGGAGGTGGCCAGCAGCCATTAAGAAGCCAGAAGGGGAAGTGGGCTGGGACTAAGCCCCTCGGTAGGCTGACAATCTATAAATGTGTAATCAAGAGATGTTCACCCTGGGGTGTTTTTCTCTTCTTGCTGTGCTTCATTCTCTGTACCCTCCCACCCCACTTAAAAAAAAAAAAAAAAGGAACAAAAACACCTGACTGCTTTTCCAACTATAATTCTGAATACTTTTCAAATCTGAGGCTGTAGAGACATTTTTAAAAATTTTATAAGTATTTCTTTATTCATCTTATATGTAATATCTGAAGGCCAACCACATGCCCAACACTGTATAGAGCCTTGGGAATATACAATAGTGACTAACATGGGGATGTTCCCTTGGAGAGTTGATAGTCTAGAGGGTGAGAAAGACATTAAACAGAGTACATAATCTGTAATTAAATTTAAGGAAAGACCAGGGTTAGACACTATGCTGCTTTTTACCACCTGATGACTATATTTGATCTGTTACTATGTCACTTTGTGAAACACCTGGATAAAGTCAGTAAATTCTAATACTTTTCAGTCTAGCAAAACAGTTTTTACCTAAAGTAGCTTTTAAAAATCCTGCTCGCCCATAAACAAAACAAAAAGACACCCTATGGACTGGGAGAAAATATTTGCAAACAATGCAACCAACAAGGGCTTAATTTCCAAAACATACAAACAGCTTATACAACTCAATAACAAAAAAACAAACAACCCAATCAAAAAATGGGCAGAAGGACTTCCCTGGTGGCGCAGTGGTTAAGAATCCGCCTGCCAATGCAGGGGACACGGGTTCAAGCCCTGGTCCGGGAAGATCCCACATGCCGCGGAGCAACTGGGCCCGTGCACCACAACTACTGAGCCTGCTCTCTAGAGCCTGTGAGCCACAACTACTGAGCCACGTGCCACAACTACTGAAGGCCATGCTCCTAGAGCCCGGGCTTCACAACAAGAGAAGCCACTGCAATGAGAAGCCCAAGCACCACAACAAAGAGTAGCCCCCGCTCGCTGCAACTAGAGAAAGCCTGCGCGCAGCAACAAAAACCCAAGGCAGCCAAAAATAAATAATAAATTAATTAATTTTTAAAAAATGGGCAGAAGACCTGAATAAACATTTCTTTTTCTTTTTCTTTTTGGCTGCCTTTGGTCTTCGCTGCTGTGTGTGGGCTTTCTTTAGTTGCGGTGAGCGGGGGCTACTCTTTGTTGCGGTGCGCTGGCTTCTCATAGCAGTGGCTTCCCTTGTTGCGGAGCATGGGCTCTAGGCACACAGGCTTCAGTAATTGTGGCTCGCAGGCTCTAGAGCGCAGGCTCAGTAGTTGTGGTGCACGGGCTTAGTTGCTCTGTGGCATGCGGGATCTTCCCAGACCAGGGCTCAAACCCATGTCCCCTGCATTGGCAGGTGGATTCTTAACCACTGTGCCACCAGGGAAGCCCCTGAACACACATTTCTCCAAAGAAGATATACAGATGGCCAATAGGCACATGAAAAAATGCTCAATATTTCTAATCATCAGGGAAATGCAAATAAAAACTACTATGAGGTATCACCTCACAGCTCTTGGAATGGCCATCATGAAAAAGTCTACAAATAATGTGTTGGAGAGGGTATGGAGAAAAGGGAACACTCCTACACTGTTGGTGGGAGTGTAAATTGGTGCAGCCACTATGGAAAATAGTATGGAGTTTCCTTAAAAAACTAAAAATAGAGCTGCCATATGATCCAGCAATCCCACTCCTGGGTATATATCTGGAAAAGATGAAAACTCTAATTCGAAAAGATACATGCACCCCAATGTTCTTAGCAGCACTATTTACAATAGCCAAGACATGGAAGCAACCTAGGTGTCCATCAACAGATGAATGGATAAAGAAAATGTGGCATATATATATATATATACATATATATATATATATATATATAAAATAAAAAAGGAATATTACTCAGCTGTAAAAAAAGAATGAAATAATGCCATTTGCAGCAACGTGGATGGACCTAGAGATTATCATACTAAGTGAAGTCAGAGAGAGAAAAACAAATAATACATGATATCACTTATATGTGGAATCTAGAATAATGATACAAATGAACTTATTTACAAAACAGAAATAGACTCACAGACATAGAAAACATATTTATGGTTACCAAAGGGGAAGGGGGGAGGGATAAATTACAAGTATAAGATTAACAGACAGAGACTACCATATATACAGTGGATAAAAAACAAGGATTTACTGTATAGCACAGGGAACTATATTCAATATCTTATAATAACCTATAATGGAAAAGAATCAAAACAAATATATACCCAAATCATGTTACTGTATACCTGAAACTCACACAATATTGTAAATCAACTGTACCTCAACTAAAAAAAGAAAAAGAAATAAATAAAAATTCTGATCACTTGGACACACCCAAGACCAGATAAGTCAGATTAGGGTGGAACCAAGCGTAAATGATTTTTTTTTTTAATTGATGTACAGTTAATTTACAATATATTAGTTTCAGGTGTACAACGTAGTGATTCACAATTTTAAAAGGTTATACTCCATTTATAGTTATTTAAAAATATTGGCTATATTCCCCGTGCTGTACAATAAATCCCTGTAGCTTATCTATTTTTTACATAGTGGTTTGTACCTATTAATCCCCTGAGGCTGTAGAGTCATTTAGTAACAACCACTGCCTCAGTCCCAGAACCAGGTAAATTCTAAGCATTATCCACTTTCTCAGATGCTGAGGATAAGCACAAGCCAAGGAAGACTTGGACCTGCTGGGCTAGTTTTCTGAGCTGGATGCTCTGGAGTACTCTTAGCCTCTCCCACATGGAAGGAATCCCTCCTGCTTACTTCTCATCACTTACCAACACCCAAAAGTTGTTGTGTTTCAGCGTCTCCCCTGTCCACCCCCTCCTCACTTGTTTTCCCTGCTACAGCCTTGGGTCAGGCCCTCACACACTCATCAGAATTCCTGAAATAGCCTCCAAAGGACCCCCCCAGGCTGGGGTCTCACTCCTCACTTCCAATCCACCCTCAACACTGCTACTGTCAAAGTATAACCATGACGAGGTTAAAACATGCCCATCATACACATATATAAGGAGCATGTGGCAAAGATTAGTTTAACTCCTTAACGAAGGAACTAGCAGAATAGTAAATCCAGTTCAAAGGAAAATTCAAGAAACAATATAGTCGATGAAAAAAAGAATGCCGGAATGATTGCAAACTTAGAGATACAATAAAACTAACTAACCTTCGCTCTTTCACACATTTACATTCCTCAGCCACTGCCTTCATTCCCAGGTCTCTTTATCTGAGGCCTCGGTTGAAGTCCTCTTCAGGCACTTCTGCCCAGGCCTCCTTGCGGGCAGGGGAGGGGGGAGGGGAAAACCAGTCCTCAGTGCCCAGGTCTTTCCCCAGCTCACCCTTCCCCAACCCCAGAGTCCATCAAACTGCTGGAGCCTTTTGTTGGGCGCTCCCTCAATAGTGAAATGACCCCACATCTCTGCTGACCCACCTGAGCCTCAGGAAAATGGAACAGGGAGAGCTGCTGCTTCCTCAGTTTTAGCTTCTTGTTTACACCATCACAGCAAGTGGTTACAGGCTTACCTCTTCCATTTAGGGCTGGTTGCTTTAACTGGCTACTCTGACACCTGACAGCTCTGTTGCTCCTGTCTCAGCCAAGCTCCTGCCAGGGTTATATATTTTTACTGGATGAGGGATCATTTGCATCTCTGCAAGGCAAAAACTATGAGTGAACACAGAGCATCCCAGAGCCTGGGCCCTAAACAATAGTAAATAGATAGCAAAGGTTTATTCTCCTGATACTAATCAGTCATAAAAAAGAGTGAAATAATGCTATTTGCAGCAACATGGTTGGACCTAGAGATTGTCATACTAAGTGAAGTAAGTCAAAAAGAGAAAGACAAATACCATATGATATCACTTATATGTGGAATCTAAAATATGACACAAATGAACTTATCTACAAAACAGAAACAGACTCACAGACATAGAGAACAGACTTGTGGTTGCCAAAGGGGAAGGGGCGTGGGGAAGGGATGGATTAGGAGTTTGGGATTAGGAGATGCAAACTACTATATACAGAATGGACAAACAACAAGGTCGTACTGTACAGCACAGGGAACTATATTCAATATCCTGTGATAAACCATAATGGAAAAGAGTATGAAAAAGATGTATGTATATGTATAACTGAATCACTTTGCTGTACAGCAGAAATTAACACAGTGCTGTAAATCAACTATACTTCATTAAAAAAAAATGTTTTTTTAAAAAAGGTTTATTCTCCTGGATTCTAGAACCTAGAGAATTAAATAATCTGTAGGTAGGTCCATTAGGCAAGGATCCATCCAAGGAGGACTTTGAAAGGACACATAATCATCCTTTGCCCTATTTCTAAGTTTTAGATGATTTTGTGTAACACTGCCAAAATGAGGTACTATTGCAACCTTGACACTTAACTGCTGGTTCATCCTGTTGGCACTGCCTGGACAGTAGCCAAGCTCACAGCTGCTCCAGCTCCCTCCAAGTCCGGGGCCACCTACCTATGCAGCTCCAGGCCAAATGGCACCAGCAGCTTCCACTGCAGGTCACCTGGCTCCGTCAAGGCTGGAGGCAGTAAGGGAGAGACATGGGTTCTAGTTTGTTCTTATGGGGCTTGTTGACCTTGTTCTCCCCAACCTCACCTCCAGTTTTTCTTCCCAAATCCTGTCCCTGCAGGTATACAGCAATTCCAGGCCCAGGCCAGATGCAGGGACCACAACCTTCCATGGAATCCTTCACCGGTTCCCACAATTACGTAAGGTGTAATTCTTATCATAAATTGCTTATTTCATATCATACTTAGTGATTCTGTTCTCTGCACAATCCTGACTGATACACTCCCCAAATTTTCTCAATGGACCTTTTTGGGTTCTGATGTCTCTTCATGGCTAGAGTGCAATAGTTATTAAGAGAATAAACCTTGATGTTAAATTCCAGCTCAGACCCTCCCCAGCTCTGACTCCCCAGGCACGGCATTTAACTTCTCTAAGCCTCAGTTTCTACATCTGTAAAATGGGAATAACAGCAGAACTCCATTAGAAGGTTGCTATGAGGATTAAACAAGGCAATGGCAGTAAAATCCTTCCTGACCTAGTGTAAACACTCAGTATTCACTATGATCATTACCTCTATCATAAATAACACTTATCACTGTGACTTGCTTTTCTGAACCACCACCATCACACACATCAGAGTGTGAACTTCTTGAGACAGTGAGCAAAGAGACATCCCTTTTGATTGGAGGGCTGAGGAAGCTTCCTGGAAGAGGTGGCATGTCAGCTGGGCCCTGAATTGTTGGATGGGGGTGGGTAGATAGGGGAAGGATGGCATCTCTCTTAGAAAGGAAAAACCAGAGATAGGTGTGTAGAGACCAGCAGTAGAACCAACGAGGCTTTGAAGTTGTACAAATTATCTTAATTGAGCAACCATGTGTTAACAGACTATGCATCAGGCCCTGGGCTGGGCTAGGAAGATAGAACGTTGAATAAGAAGCTTTCTGTCTGGACTTCCCTGGTGGCACAGTGGTTAAGAATTTGCCTGCCAATGCAGGGGACATGGGTTCGATCCCTAGTCCCGGAAGATCCCACATGCCGCGGAGCAACTAAGACTGTGTGCTACAACTACTGAGCCTGAGCTCTAGAGCCCATGAGCCACAACTACTGAGCCCGCATGCCTAGAGCCCGTGCTCTGCAACAAGAGAAGCCACAGCGATAAAAAGCCCACGCACCCGCAACAAAGAATAGCCCCCGCTTGCCGCAACTAGAAAAAGCCCCCGCGCAGCAACGAAGACCCAATGCAGCCTAAATAAATAAATAATTTTTTTAAAAAAGGAAGAAGACTCCTGCCTACTTTAAAAAAAAAAAAAAAAAAAGCTTTCTGTCTGTTGGGGGCAATAAAAGGATATCAGTACTTATAACACAATGTGATGAGAACCCCAAAAGTCCAGGAGCTGAACTCCAAGGACTCAAAAGTGAATCAAGGGCAGAGTGTTTCCCAAGCCCAGGTCTGATGAGGGCAGAGGGCAGAGGACATCCCTGTGGGCCTATGGGCTGCCCTGGAGAAATGAATGAAGAGACATCTGTGTTCTACGCCCACCCCACCCCCCACAACCTTCTCCCTCCCTCTCTCCCCTTTGGGTGAACGTGGGTTAGTATTGAGAAGGAAGTGAATGTCCCTATTCCTTGAACCCAATTCTCTAGGCCTGATTATGGAAGAGGCAACCAGAGGCTGGGGTAGTACATCTAAAATTATTGAGAAGAAAATGTATTATCTGCCTAAAGAAATGTGTCAAAAGAAAACACAAGGAAACACAGTAAAATGTGTTCCACCTGGAATGTAAGCTCCATGAGGCAGGGACTTTGAGTATCTGAAGATTCCATCTCTGGTATGCAGTCGAGGATGTGGTATGTGGTAGCATTCAAGTATGTGCCAAAGGTATAAAATAATGAATAAATGAATGAGTGAATGAAGACTCAAGAGACAGATCTCCCCCGGGTGGGGACTGGCACACAAGCTGCCCTGCTCAGTGCTCTCAGATGTAGCCAGAGACCTGTGTTCTTTTAAACACTTGAAGCATCAACCAACTCCTTTGGCTTTACTTTTCTCCCCACCCGTAGCACGTGCCTCACCTCCCCCACCCATAGTTCTATCAGCCAAAGGGAGCAAAAATGCTCAGCACGCAGGAAAGATATTCCAGTCCAGATGACAGATACCCTCCTGCAAGAACTCCCCACTAGGCAACCTGGCGTGTGGCCTCAGGTGAGTGAATGATCATGTGTCCGTCAGGCTCTCAGGCTCCATTCAACCCTGGGGGACTAACAGGAACAAACCACTACAAGTTCACCGAGGTGGTGCCGCCCAAGACAGCCTCCGGGCCTGGTGACACCTCCACCTCACCATCCCCCGAATTTGATTTTGCACTGGTCACTTAAGTGTTTCTCCAGACACTGCTGAAGGGCTCCAACCCTGGGAACTGACTGACGCGGTGCCCAGACGTCTTGGCTCTCAGAAGCCCCACACATCCCACAGCCCCAGCCTCGGGGTCAGTCCCCAGGAACCCGAGCCGCTTGTGCTTCTCAGGAAGGAACAGACACCTTGGGGACCTGCTCAGGACCTGCCACGGGCGTCAGCCCAGCCCACCGCCTAAAAGCTCACCGGGCCTCCTCCCACATCCGGCAACACCAACACATATTCACCAGGCAAGATGGTGCAGTGGGCTCGGGGCTCAGAAAGACCTGGGTTTGGAGCCTGGCCCTATCACCCACGGGCTGTGTGGCTCTGGGAAGATCACTTTGCTTCTCTGTGCCTCTGTTTCCCCATCTGTAAAATAAGGATAACAACAGTCATATCAGCCAGAGTTTAGCACAGGAAATAGGAATCACTCAAGGTATTTTGAGCAGAGAGTGACTTGATACAGGGGGTTAGGTGCTTATGGGATGGCTGGATGGGGGAGGGGAGGGGGTAAGGCTGAGTCTCCAGAGGATCTGCTCCCTCGCTGTGGGCAGGAGAGGAAGGTGAGCATCTGGAGGTTGCCCTGGCACTCCTGAATTCAGGATACAAGTGTATCCTGGCGATTCAAGGAGCAGGCAGGGCCTCCACTGCTGCTGCCAGGGGTAGGGACCACACACTGGACAGCACTGCAGGAGAAGATGCACATCTGTATGACCCCGTTTGCCAGAAGGGAGCAGCCAAAGCAGTAGGAAGGTGGCCTCTGGCTCCCTTCCACCTTCCAAATCCCATGTGAGGGTCTCAGCGTTGCATCACAGGATGCTTCCCCCCCACCCCAACCTCCCCAAAAGGCCTCTCCCCCACCCCCGCTTCCCTCCTTTCCTGCCACCCCCAGGCTGGATGTGGCGGTGTGGGGTGCCCTCGTGTGGTCGAGAGCGGCCCTGCAGCCCCGCCACCAGGATCCCAGGCTGCCCGCCTTCTCCTCCTGCACCGGCGCTGCCCTCCTGCCGGAGCCCCGGGCTCCGCTGTCCCACGGACGTCATGGCTGTGCCACCGCCCACGCCCACTACTCCAACTGGCCTGCCTCCAAGCTACATTCCCTCCTTCTTTTACCTCTGAATGTTTTCTCACTTATATTTTAAAATTCAGTGTTCTATGCATATCAAAGAGTATGTATTAGTTATCTAACCCTATGTAACCAATTACCCTAAAATGTAGCAGCTTAAAATAGCAAACATTTATTACCTCACACAGTTTCCGATGGTCAGAAATCCAGGAGCAGCTTAGCTGGGTGGCGCTGACTCAGGGTCTCTCATGCATGTGGGGTCAAGATACTGGCTGAGACTGTGGTCATCTGAAAGCTGGGGTGGCTCCACTTCCAAGTTCACTCACACTGTCTTCCTCGAAAGCCTTTAGTTCCTTGCCTTTGGGCCTCCCCATAAAGCTGCTGCCGACATGTCAGCTGGCTTCCCCCAGAGCAAATGCTCCCAGGGAAAGAGAGCAAGAGAAACCAAAATATTAAAACCCAACCTCAGAAGTGACCTACCAGGAGTTCCCTGGCAGTCCAGTGGTTAGGACTTGGCTCTTTCACTGCTGGGGCCGGGAACTAAGATCCTGAAAGCCGTGTGGCACTAGAACAAAGTGGGAGGGAATATGAATTCCAGGAAGTGGGGATCGCTGGGGTCCTTCTTAGAGGCTCGCTATCACAAAACTTTTTTTTTTTTTCCTTTTTTTTGGCCATGCAGTTTTCGGGATCTGAGTTCCCCGACCAGGGATTGAACCCGGGGCCATGGCAGTGAAAGCACCGAGTCCTAACCACTGGACCACCAGGGAACTACCCCCCCCAAAATTTTTTTTAATGTTAAAAACAAAATTTTAAAAAACAACAAAATATGATCAACACCCATGAACCCACCACTCACACAAGAACCAGAACATCACGTCTCCTGTCATCTACCCTCTGCCTCCCTGTGTGAGAGGCTAACCCCATTTTGAATTTTGTGTCTATCATTCCTTTGCTTTTCAAAAAGTTTTGCCACATAGGCACATATGTCTAAATAATATGTTTGTTTCATTTGCTTTTTTGATCTTTATAGAAATGATTGGCTGTAAGTAGTAAGTGGTGCTCCCTCCTCCAAGATTCAAGCTTCTATAAAGCTCTTCTTTTCCCTTTTGTTCCCCTCCTCTGGAGGGGTAGCTGCTTCCTGGCATTCTTATTTCTGGGTTGCCTCAGCATTCTTTATTTATCCATTCTCCTGTGGATGGACATTTGGGTTGTTTCCACTCCTGTTTGAAAAATGATGCTGTCTCTTGGGTCCATGTCTTCTGGTACATGTGTGCAAGTTTCTCCACATTTATACCTAAGCATAGGATGCTGCGTCCTAGGATATGCAAATAAGACAACGTCAAATTATTTTCCGAGATGGTTGCACCAATTTTACACTCTCACTTGCAAGTTACACAAAATCCTATCGATCCACATGTTCTCCCTCAGGTATGTGCTGTGGGGAGGTGGACCCAGGGCCTTGGGAGAGAAGAGAGGCTCCCAGGCACTGAGGCTGGCAGTGGGAAGACCCACATGCCCATGGACCCCAGCCCAACTCAGCCAGAGGAGATATCAGGCCCTGTGATATTGTGATTTATGATAAGAAATATATATTTGGTCTTCATACCCATCCCGTTTCTGGCACAGACCTCCTAAAACCCTTGGAATTTCCTAATTGAGGAGGGCAGACAAAGGTGTCTTTTGTTATGTTAATGAGATGACTTTTGAACAGCACCTAAGGTTGGCTGCTGGTTACCAGAGGAGCCTGCCCTGTGAATAAAGGGTTGGAACTTTCAGTCCCACCCACCGACCTCCAGGGAGGGAAGAGGGATTGGAGGGTGAATCAATTACCAACAGCCAACGATTTGATCAATCATGAATGTGCAATGAAGCTCTATAAAAACCCAAAAGGAGGGACTTCCCTGGCAGTCCAGTGGTTAAGAATACTGGCTTCCAATGCAGGGGACGTGGGTTCGACCCCTGGTCGGGGAACTAGGATCCCCATATGCTGTGCAGTGCAGTCAAAAAAAAAAAAAACAAAGGAGAGGGTTTAGGGAGCTCCTGGATTGGTGAACACATAGAGAGCTGAGGAGAGTGGCACTTGGAGAGGGCATGGAAGCTTCGTGCCCTTCTGCCATACCTTCCTTGCCCTACGCATCTTTTCTATCTGGCTGTTCCTGAGTCATATCCTTTCATAATAAACTGGTCATCTAGTGAGTAAAATGTTTCTCTGAGTTCTGTGAGCCTAGCTAGCAAATTAATCCAACCCAAGGAGGATGTCTTTGGAACCTCCAATCTATAGCTTGTTGTCAGAAGTCCAGTTAACAACCTGGGCTAGCAACTGGTGTCTGAAGGGCAAGAGAGTGGGGTGACGTGCGGGGAAGTCTTGTAGGAGCCCTTAAGCTGTGGAATCTGATGCTGTCTCTGGGTAGATAGTGTCAGAATCGAGTTCAATTGTATGTAGGACACCCACGTGGCCTCGGAGAATTGCTTGTTGGTTGGGAGACGCCCCACACACACACAGTCCCCCACATGCTGCAATTGGGTCCAGGAACCTATTTAGGCCCCCGGGAAGTATTCGGCTGGCCCCTCTTGAGGGAAAGCTCACTTAGATAGGGACACCTTTGCGCTCAGCTGCTCAGCTGCTCCAGGGAAAACCGTTTATACCCTCCTTGTTGTAAGGATTCCATGTTGTAAGGACTTCATGAGAATCCTAACAAAGAGTCAGCTGCACAGCAGATGCTCACTAGAGCATCTTTCCTTCTTCCCCCTGCTCCCTCCCCTGCTGCAGCTACTTCTTCTGGAAAGTAGAAGTAAGTGAAAGAAACAAACTCCCAAGCAAATCACAGTGCTCTGACCTCCACCGTCACTAACACAGCATTGATTAATTGCTTACCCACAGAAAGGAAAAGTTAATTACCTATCAAGGAAATTTTAAAAAGAAAAAAGGAAACATGAGTTTAAATCTTAATTAGGGCCCCTGCATGGTGAGAATGGAAATGAGCTGATTTCCCTTGGATCTACTTGTTGGCAATTAAAGCGAAGGCCTCTGATCTCTGGGCAGCCTCCTGCTCCCACTGTCTCCCCCCAGACCTCCAGCCACACCTCCTCTCAGAAGAGGCAGAGAAGAGGAGCGTAGAGGGGAAGACCACTGCCTCCAGGACTCTGGCCATCGCCCGCAGGGAGATGCTCCTGAGCAGAGGTTAGAAACACTGGGCAGAGTCCGTTGCCCCAAATCCACCATTCTTGCTTGGTTCACTGCTGCCTAAAATGTCACCACAGGAATAGTGGTAGATGCTGTGATGCCCTGTGGCCCAGGTTCCGCTCCAGGCATGCAGGACACTCCCCAGCTGCTGGGATGGCTGCCAGCAGACAGCCTCAGCTGCCGCCCTTCTGGATTGCCCAAGGTCACACCTTGGCAGGTGTGACCAGCCAGCCTACACCCAGTGACAATTAACATGAGGTCCTAAGGCCCAGCACTCTCACCTAGATTTGGGTCACCTCTGAAAGCTTTGTCAGCTCCTGTGCTCCCGGTAGGGTTGGCCGGGCAGTTGTTCAGACTGCAGTGCAGCTCATCTCCCTCTGGTCAACCCTGTTGCCAAACCCTCTTCCACAGGTGACAGTCCCAAGAGAACTCCCTAATGAATGTCCTGCACACTTATCTCCAACTCAGAGTTTGCTTCTCGGGCATCCCAACTTGTGACAGAGATTTAAATTAAGCAAATTTAAATTTGAATGTAATTTTACAAATTAAGAATGTAAAATTTTACATTCTATAGAATCATAAACTAAAGGAACCTCAGAAGGCATCTAGCCCAGCCTCCCTCCCAGCACGGTGGTACGGTTAGCATCTGACCTGGCTGATGCGGCCTTGGTGGAACACTGACCGTGACAGGGACTTGTCATCTCAGAGAGTGGCCCTTTCGGTGCCCGGACCGCCTGGACTGCTAGAAGTCTCTTCTCATTCTGGTCAGCTCCTGCCAGGCAGAGCCACAGAGCAAGGGTCTGTGTGGTGCCAGGATGGTGCCAGGCTGTGGGGAAGACAGGATGGTGCAGACCCTGCCCCAGCACCTCAGCAGTCCTGACGACGTGCACTTGTCCCACAGCTGAAGTGCTGCACTGCCCTCTGGACAGCGGAGCACAGACACACAGTAGGACAGCCACCCGATGGCCTGGACACTCCACTTCTGTAAGCAGCCTGGTCCCCAGCTGGCTCAAGTCAGACATTTCCAGGTGCTTTCTTTCTTTCTTTCTTTCTTCCTTCCTTCCTTCCTTCTTTTCTTTCTTTCTTTTTGGCTGTGTTGATTCTTCGTTGCTCCGCGCGGGCTTTCTCTAGTTGTGGTGAGCGGGGGCTACTCTTCGTTGCGGTGCGCGGGCTTCTCATTGCAGTGGCTTCTCCTGTTGCGGAGCACGGGCTCTAGGCGCGCGGGCTTCCACCAGGGAAGTCCCTTTCCAGGTACTTTTGATAAGCCTAGTCCCCACCTGGGGCTCCTCCAAGGGTATCCTCAGTCTGACCTGGGTCCCCCTTTCAGCAGCACAGGTCCCCCAGCTGAGGACCAATTAAGCTGAGGTTGTGTCACCCCCTATATGGCAGGAAAGGCCACTGGTCTGCTAAAGAATTGGCCAGTGCCCAGGGATTCCCTGCATGACGTCGCTTGACTGAGCCAACTCTAGGACCCTGTTGTTGCTCTGGCCCCAGGTGCAGCTAGATGGCACTGTCCCTTCATGGTGGCACCTGCCCTGGCCTGACCAGCCAGCTCACCCAGCACACACCCACATGACTGCATGGATGCCGAGGGGTCCACACCGTTCCTGGACCCCAGCCCTAGGCCTTTATGGAGGCCATGGTCACAGCCCATTGGAGACACTGCCCACTCCTTCCTCCAGGGCTCAGAGCAATAATTGTTCATTCAACAAGTATTGGTTGAGGGGCCAAGGTGGGTGGGAGACACCCAGAAGAGGTTTTGGGGAGGGAGGAGGGGTGTGGGGTGGGCAGAGCAAAGCCTTCTGCAGTCTGGGCCCTGGCAAGGTGGGGTGGAGAGGAGGGCTGGGCTCTTGGCTAGTCCAGGCAGGACCCACAAACAAACGCGAGCCAATGAGATGCACAGAAGCAGGCAGGATCCCGTTCAGCTCAGCTGGACTCTCCTGAGCCCACACAGCACAGTCCTTCATCCTCTGGGTCCCAGCGCCGGAGGGCTTTCCCTTCCTGACCCCACCCCACAATGGTTCTCCCACCCTCTCCCTAGGCTCTTCCTCTGGGGCCTCTAAACAACCAGCACCTTCCAGATAGTCCACACAAAAGTTTCTCCAGGACTGATGCGGACACCCAAGCATTAACCCTCTGGGCCTTAATTCTCTGGGCAGGAGATAGGCGTGGGAGTCAGGGCAAGACAGAGCTGCAGTTAACAACTGTCTACACATCTGTCTGCACCAGCCTGAGAGCAGAAGGGACAGAATGGCCTCCTGGGGAGCCTTCTAGCCCCAGGACTGCCATGGGCAGGCTGGGAGAAGGGTATTAGATATTCAGCGAGTGCTCGGCAGGCAGGGATAGATGGAAGAGCTCAGGCCAAGGGACGAGTTCAGGGCTGGGCTGAGAGCCGGGCCTGTTCCCGAATTAGGACCCAGGTGGAGTCCATCACCATGATCCGCAGCCAAGGGGAACGTGGAGATGAGCCTTCTCCACGGTGTTCTGGTCTCTGAACAGTGGGGAGGGTGTCAGGGACAATAAGGAAATGCTGTCTCCTAAGCCAAGGCCCAGGCCTATTTAAAGGTTTAATGTTGTCAAAGGTCTGGGGCTGGGTTGGGCAGGAGAGCTCAATAATTCAGAGAGCAAGTGGAGAAGTGACTTGCTGATGCCGATTGAGGTCTGCGCCTGGCTGCACTCCGAGCATCACCCTTGGCCTCCTGGGTGGTGACTTCGGGGCAGGCAGAGGAGGGAGTGAGCACAAAGCCAGCCTTTCATGCAGTTTTGTTAGGGGAACCACTGACTGAACCTGCCCTCCCGGGCCAGGCACCACAGTAACCGTTTGCATGAGTTTTCTCGTGACAGGAGGTCCTGGTAAGGAACGCGGAACTAACAAGCCACCACCAACCGGAATAATTCAGGAAAGGTCAAAAGGAGAGAGGAGACTCCAGGCCTTATGTCCTACCAACCTCCCAGAATCCTTCTCTCTGGAATCCATCTTGGCTGAGCGATGTGCGCGCTACCAGGAAGGACCCCGAGTCAGAATGATTGGCCAGAGACAACCCGGAAACTAACCCCATCACCATAAAATCCAAGACAGCGAGTCACGTGACAGAGCAGTCCTCCTGGGTTCCCTTACCCTCCTGCCCTCCGCCCGGGCGCCCCTTCCCAGTGAAGTCTCTTGCTTTGTCAGCACGTGTGTCTCCTTGGACAATTCATTTCCGAGTGTCAGACAAGAGCCCTCTCTCGGGCCCTGGAAGGGGTCCCCCTTCCTGCAACAGTTTGATGGGCTTTTTTTCTTAAGACACTTTCACAAGTCTCCTTTCTCACCTCACACCCTCTTCCCCAGGGCCCTGTGAGGTAAGCAGGGCAGGTCATGAGACTCAAGGGGGCCAAATGAGCTGGCCATGCTCGCGTGCCTGGTAGGTGAGGCTGGAACCCAGGAGACTGCTGAACCTCCTCTCTCCACCCCCCATCCTCACCCCCCAGACAGGAACCCCTCACCTCTGCGTGGAGTGTCTCACTTTTCACACCACTTTATCTTCTCTCTTTCACTTTCTGAGGTCCCATGATAATCCTTTGAGGTACATCAGGGATCACTGAGCCTTGAGCAACCAAAAAAGACCTGGGTTCTGAGCACGGCTTTGGCACAGCTGAACTGTGTGACCTTGGGCAAGTTCCATCCCCTCTCTGGGCCTCCATAGCTGTATGTTTTCCTCTATAGGGTAAAGGTGTAGGCATCGATACACCTGAGGTCCCTTCTAGCTCTGACATTCTCTAGGTTCTAAGCTCCAAAATAAGTCATTTTCTTATAACGGATAAGAAAATCGAGGTTTAGTATGTGGTTGGTGTGCATGGGAGAAAGACCTCCTCCTGTTGTCCCACGGGGACCTGCCTTTCCTCTCCCCTCAGCTCAACCCAGGAACAGGCGAGGGACGCACCTCCAGCCCCTCTGCATCCCAGGGACTCACTTAAAGGAGAATCCAGTTTTTCGGCTCCTTTTCTTGTCTGGACCCAGAAGCAGGAAGCTTATCAGTGTTTAATGAAGCCAGGACCAACCTAATTATCAAAGGCACTTTCAATAAGCACCTTTCACTCCATGTAGGGAGCTAGCACACTCAGAATAAAAAGAGAAGAAAAGCCATTATCTTGAAATGCCTGGGCGCCTACCTGGGCTGAGCCCTGTGAAGTCATTATGAGTAATTATGGGCTATAGTCCCAGCACAGCACACAGTCCTAGTTGGTACAAGTAATGAGCGGGAGCACGAGGCCCCTGACAGGCAGGGAGGCTGAGGTCATCCAAAAGGGCAACTTTCCCTTTTTAGTTTCCTTCCATCCCACTTCTTACGAGTGTCCCCTCCCAGCTCCTTCATCTCATAGCTCTGGTTTCACTCGCAACAGATTTGTTATCCCAAGTTTCTTTTCATTCAGGGAGAAAGTCACTGTGCCCTGAGACTCTATAACGGTGCACTCTAGAAGCTCTACTGCAAGAGCTTTCCTAATTTTCTACCCAGCTTACTCTGAGCTGAGGCTTGCTTATACTGGGGTGATGTAGTGAAGGTGGTGACGTGTGGTCAGTTGAGATGAGGTGGACAAAAGGAGAAGCTTGTTTGGAAGAGAAGAAATTTAAAATTACGCTTGGACATTTAAATTGAAGATGCAGATTACACATCTAACTTAAATGTTAGACTTACACATCTAACATTTCAAATATGGAGTATAGGGAAAGGGTCAGTGCTAGAGATACAGATTTGAGAGTCATCAGAATATCTGGCACATAAATCCATAAACCAGCTGAAATCATTCATGGAGAATGTGTTCACAGAAAATGATGGGCATGCAGGACTGGACCCTGGCCCTGGAGCACCCAGGTGAACATTTAGAAGGTGAACAGAGGAGGAGCAATTGCAAATTGGAACCAATGGCTGCTACTGAAAGAGCTGCCTCAGCTGCTGTGAAAAAGCAAGACTAGATGATGCTGACAGAAACAGGAAGCAGAGGAAAATTATATCCCTTCTGCCTTCCAGTCTACCTCTGGTGAGCCCTAATGGCAGAACATAACAGGGTGCTAGATAGTTGAGCAGAAAAGTAGTTTTCACAGTTCTTGCCCCAGCATCACAAAGTAAAGGACAGAAGGATAGGATTGAAGCTGAGAGACAATAGCTGAATAACCGGCACGCATTATGGTTCTTGCCTACTGTCTAAGGCCAGTCCAACTACTGCTTTCTCTCATATTCACCTCACGGTCTCTGAGAGATAAGAGGTGGTTGAGTAAAGCAAAGATCAGGGGGAGCTGGCATCAGCTGAGAGAGCTGCCATATTGGGGAAAGTAGATCAGCCTATTAGCATCGAGATCAGAATGGAGCTGCTGGGAACTGGTAGTGTCAAACCCATAGCACTTGAGTGACCTAAGCTGATGGAAGGATGGGAGGAGAGGCAAGAGTGAGGGGAGGTCAGTATTCCCTAGGAATAAGGATGAGAAAACAGGCTTTCAGCTGGGATTCAGAGAGTAGAGATGGGAGAGCTAATTCTACCTCTGAAGCCTCCTTTCCCCACATCCGTCTCTGTTCGGGGCAGGGAGGAGGAGGGAACACTTAGTGGAACTAAATAACCCTGTCCTTCCTTTCAGATCACTTTGGATTAGGTTCTTAATGGACTTCACCAGGGGTGGGGCAGGGTGGGAAACCAGAGATCTGAGAAGGATGTGGGGATATTGGTCTCGGGGGGCACCTAGGCAATTCAGTTTTCTGTCTGGAGAGCTCTCCCATGCCAACAATTCTTTACCTCTTATGTCCTAAAAATTAACAAGAGAGGCAGGAAGTACTGCTGCCCCACTAGGTCCTGACTGACTCACTTCTGTCAGCTCACCCTTCAGATTCCTCCCATGCTCACCACCTGCTAAGCAGGACCACAGCTCCGGAGCAAACATGATTTATAGACCTGTCAACCACCTCCATATTGACAGGATATCTGAGCTTAACCTTCTGAAATCTCTAGCTATCCAAAGTTTCCTGTGGAGGTCCTAACGCTTGGTGATTTGAGTCCCACTCCCAATCTATGTGGTTATATAGACTCCCCCTCTTTCCCATGTTCCCTCTACTGCCTCAGGACACAGAAGGCATTTTAAGGGCTTACAATCAAGGACTGGGGAAGATATCCTATAATGCTCCAATCTGGCTTCTCATGACCCCATGAATCTCAAGTATGATGACATTGAAATCCTGATGGGGTAATCATAGTTCAGGCATCAAAAATGGAGTTGGGTGGCCATGGAGGATCTGTTCTGACATGTCCCTGCACCACTAAGAACTTGAACTTTCTGTGAACTGTACCAAACCGAAGAACACCAGCCATTTTAAAACATCTGCTAGCTGCAACCTTGTGTCCCAAGGTTGTTCCCCCTTGTAACTATGCAACCATTTCAAACCCCAACCATCCTTGCTAAATAAGCACCCTTACTTCTTGCCAGCTCCAATTATACTTCTTGATAAACAACTCATGTAACTAACTGTGACCTTGAGGCTTTTGCCCTTATAAACTTTCTCCATTTTGTAGTCTAGCAGAACACAATTCAAGTGCTGCTTGAATCTGTGTCTCCCGGGCTGCGGTCCTGACAAATCCAAAATAAATGCGTCTTTATTTCAATCAGGTCCCTGCTTCTGAAATTTTGGTTAACAAGTCCTTCAGTGCAGCCAGGCTAGGACAGAAGTCCTGAACCCCAAGCAAGGACTCTGGCCATTCCCCCATCACATCTTCTTGCACCGCATAGCCCCCTACCTTCTGCAGAGGTTTGGCTCCTTGGTGCCTTTTCCTGGAACCCTCAGCCTACACTCTACATCTGATCTCTGCAGAAAAAGATGATAGAACCTAAGCTCACCACTGATTTGGACCAAAGCCCTGGTGATGATTTAAACTGAAATGCATTAATAGCTCTGAATATTTCATACCAGGTACATTAGAACAACCAGCATTATTTATTGAATGCTGATCACCCATCATGGGTATTAATACATTTTGCTTCACAGTGTCAGCCAACGGGAAATTAGCTTCAGGAAATAAGGTAGGAGGCTTTTGGTAGGAGGTACTTTTGCCTCAGGAAATAAAAAAATAAATCTTACATGGATGGAAGGTGTGGCCAAGTGGTGATATCCAACCTCACTCTGGCTTCTAACAAAACTTCTGCAAGGCTCACGAAGAGGGCTTTTAAACCACCACGTGAGTAGGAGTCCCACCATCATATCCCAGACAAAACCAGGCTGGGCTGAGCCTCCGCTTTCTCCAGCAGATATTAATTTCCCAATGTCTGAAATGGAACCCAACGTCTAGCGCTTCTGGTTTTCTGCAGAGGATGATAAAGGAGTAAATGGGCTTAATTGATTAAGTTGATCTGAGAGAGAAGCTCACAGCAAAGGGCAGCTCTATTCTCTCACGCAGGACGCAGTTTTCATCATGTCGAGTCTCTGGCACTGCTCCCTTTGACCTGTGCTCTCAAACCCATTTATCAGTCAGGGTCTGCCCAAGAAACAAACCACTCTAGCTATTTTAAGCAGCGAGAAATTTAATACAGAGAATGAGGTGCTTATACACCTGCTGGAAGGTTTGGAAGAGTGGGCTCTAGACTAAGCCTCCAAGGGTAACTCATGGAACTTCACCCAACCGACCCACCAGAATTATCAGTCTAGCCTTATCTTTCCCTTATTTTATGGTCACGCTGATGTTAATTTACTGTTAAAGAAATAAACTATAAAGAAAATATATTTCATTTCTAAAGCAATGTAAAACATTTTAGTTTATTTAAAAATTTTTTGTCATAAGTATATGGCTCTTCAAGCCTATTGGGGGTGTGGGGAGCCAATTAGAAAAAATTTCTTAGGAGCATTTTATGGGATCTTTTACTCACAGGACAATTTCATTTGTATATTGCACCCTGCCTGTTTACCTGGCCTTGCTCTGATCACGTCCCCATGCTCCTTCCCTCAGCATTCAGCCTCTCCATCAGATCCAGCCAGTTAACATCAACAAGGATGGGGCCCCATGTTCAAAAAGCAGGGAAAAAGTGCCATTAAAGTTACTAAAATATGAAGCCCTTTTCTTTCTTCCCTTCCTTTCTCTCTTGATTTGTTATGGTGTTTATTTGCTATTTAATGTCATTCTAAGTAAAAAAAAAAAAAAAACTTTTAAAAATTTTGAATTATTAACATAAATTTTACTGTTCATCTTTATTTTGCACAATTCCAGTTTAAAATGCAAATGTAAGGTCATTTAGTTCATATGCAGAATCACCAAAGTTACATAATTCACATTTCATAGTTTGTACATCTACACATATTTTGTTCTTACCAAAAGAGTAGAAAGGCATAAAACTAACTCAGCTGTTTTCATTTGACTTCCTGATATGTGCACATCCTACCAACACTTCCTACTTACAGCTTGTCGATGACTAAAGAAGGACAAAAAGCGAAAGGCACTATGAGTGGTCCTGTTTTTCCCTTTCCTTCTATGTCATCATTTTCAGTATTAGAGGCTGGCTAATTCAAGAAAGTTAAAGAAGAAAGAAAATGGCATTAAATAGCAAATAAACATTGTAACAAGTCAAGAGAGAAAGGAAAGAAAGAAAGATAAGGGTTTTCTATTTTAGTAACTTTAATGGTACTTTTCCCTGCTTTCTGAACAAGGGACCCCATCCTTGTTGATGCCCTAATGGAGGCAGCAACAAAATCCAGTGGGAGACCTGGGGGGAGGGAGACTCATTCTGACAGTGGGGATCTGAGAGCAGCATGAAGGACTGGACTTGGACTGGATACACGTTACTTTAGTCTTAGCTCCATTAAAGAAAAAATTATTCTGACACTCGTTAAATTAAAGTAAGGAAGACTTTATTCAGGACTATTGCAATAGGGAAGAGAGATTGGGCTCCTCTCCCCGTACAGCAAAGGCAGCTGGGGATTTATGGCCATCAGCAGAATGAGGGGGTCAGTGGATGGAAAATTTTTAAGAGAAGACATCAAGGGTAGAAGGAATCTTGCTAAACTGACTTAACGGGATCCTCGCTAAAGGCAAGGTCCAAAACTTACACATCAAAGGTGGGGATGAGGAACATCTGATGTCAAAGGTGGGGGAATTGTCACCACACTGACTTAGCAGGGCTCTTTGCTAAGACTGGGCTAGGCAGGGCCACAGGGCAGGACACAAGATGGGGGCCAATGTCAAGGCCTAGTTGAGAAAAGGCTTAGAGGAGCCTGACTAAAGTTTGGTCAAGGAGAGAGCCTTTGTCAGTTCTCAGCACTGTGCACATCTGTTTATTGCTGATGCTGTAAGAATTTCTTTGGGTACAGGGAGGGACGTGTGTGGGTGGCAGGAGGAGGGGTAATTCAAAAACACACAGGCCCCAGGGCTGGGGATCTGGCTCCAGGCCCTTAACCTTCAACTGTAAGAATTTCTTCTGCCTTGGGACGGGTGGCAGAAACCCTCACTCTACTGAAGCAGGGGGCTTATTTGTGTCCCAGTGTGAAGCCAGCAAAAGCTACAGGGTTCCCATCCTGGCCTCAATATCTCAATGTCCTACAGTCTCATTTCCAGTGACTGAGTGTAAGTGTGGGATGCAAGAGCTGGGAGGACTAGGACGGAGAGAGGGTCTAGGTGAACCTCATGCCTGGAATCTTTTGTAGCCCACACTCCCACCCTGCTCACTCAGAGAGATATCAGCCAAATAACTGAACTATAAAACTATGGTGGGGTTGGAGTGTGCTTCGGGGTGTTAAGAAAAAGTATCCAAAACTTGTAAATAAGGCAAAAATATTGCTGCATACAGTGGTTAAGAATCAGCCTGCCAGTGCAAGGGACACGGGTTCGAGCCTTGGCCTGGGAAGATCCCACATGCTGTGGAGCAACTAAGGCCGCGCGCCACAACTACTGAGCCTGAGCCCTAGAGCCCGCAAGCCACAACTACTGAGCCCACGTGCCACAGCTACTGAAGCCTGCATGTTTAGAGCCCATGGTCGCAACAAGAGAAGCCACGACAATGAGAAGCCCGTGCCCCGCAACAAAGAGTAGCCCTGGCTCACCGCAACTAGAGAAAGCCTGCGCGCAGCAATGAAAACCCAACACAGCCAAAGCTAAAAAATAAAATAAATAAATTTATAAAATATATATATGTATATATATATATATATATATATATTGCTGCATACACTTTCAAATTTATACTAGAGCATTTCCCAACGAGCCTGCCTATGCATCTCCTGACTCCCGAGGGACTATACCTTTGTCTGATGTTGATAGGGACCCACACTCTGTAAAGTTAGATGTTAACTTTTACATGATTGATAAGTTGTAAATGATTTTTTTTTTTTTTTGTCCAGTAGAGGCTCAAATATATTCTATCCAGTAGAAAAGATAGGTCCAAACATTACAGTATTCTTGCCCTGAAGAAATTAACCAAGTTTTGTAGTTAACTTAGCAATCTTTCTTTCTCTTGCTATATTTACTGCCTCACATACTTTTCTTTGAAATGGCTTTACCATTCTGCTCCTTCCCTCATTAATGAATTAAATCAATGCTCACTATATATTTACATGAGAGTCATGTCTTACTTTTTGAAAATTATATTTTGACAAGGGGAACTTCTCCTGACCTGCAGTTTCTCTCCCCTCTAAGACTTCCCCATAGATAACCACATCATCTAAATAAACCAGGGAGAGAGACCACAGGATGCCTGAGTGATGATAGTAGTGGTAGTGGTGGTGATGGGGTTCCTAAGAAGGGCTCCTCTCATTTTCCCAGGGGATAGGACATCTTCCTGCATTTATCTCACAGCAACCATTTCACTCTGGAGTCTCTGAATCCCACGGGCCTGAGCCTGGGCACACGAGATGAGTAAGATGCCCACCCCCTCTAGCCACACACACAGCGGGCTCTATAGGTCCCTGCTCCACTTTTCTCTCTTCCCCACCTCCTCCCAAATGCTCCTCCTCCTTTTTTCCTAAATGCATTAAAGGACTTGGAGTTAGAATGAGAAAGATATAAATGGCAGGACCCAAAGCCAATTTGTTTTAATATGCTATTGAAGCATGTGCTGAAACGTATTATTTTTGCATACATTACTTTGAAATGCAAATTACAAGAACTGTCAGTAACTATCTCGATAATCTCCTGGGGTTAAAGGACAAAGGGGAGAAAATTACTTGAAAACTCATTTGCCAACACTTTTGTAACAGAGAAACCTCTGCCATTCCTCAGAGGAATGTCTTCTACTCCTACTAAACAGAGTGAAATCCTAGAGTTCTCTTCACACTAAAGTGAATGTGTTACTTTCACAGCCAGTGGCCTTGCAGGTAACTACCAGCCTGGGGGACAGATCTGATAGTCAGAATGTAAACATAGTCACCTTGTTTCAGTTATATTTTCCTCTCTATAACTCCGAAAGGAAAGGGACCAAGAAGAGTCATCAGTGAAGGGTGTTGATGAATTAAACTGTCCTAGCAAAGCTGATTAGAACTCCAAATTCAGAGCCCAGGCTAACTCATTCACAGCTCAGGCCTCCTGTTTCTAACCTTAACATTCACTGGCCCGGCTTTATAGTTACAGAAACATTGCTGGTCTGACATTCCTTTATCATGTACCTTCTGAGGAGTCGGACTCCTGGTTAAAAACCCACGTGTGATTTTTCAGGCCTGACCTTGGGCAGTTACAAAGGCTTTACCTGGCAGGTCTATGGGAGAGGCTGCCCTCCCCACAGCAGACTTGGCCCAGTCAGTGTGTTACAGTGTCTAAGGGGAGTTTCAGTCAAGGACTCCGGCCCCTGGCCAGTCACGCTCTTTCACACATTCACATTCCTCATCCAGTAACTTCATTCCCAGGTCTCTTTATCTGAGGCCTTGGGCCAGGTCCTCTTCAGGCTCTTCTGCCCAGGTCTCCTTGTAGGGGAGGAGGGGAAATCTTAAGACGCTTTTCCCTACCCTGGCTCAGTGCTCAGGACTTTTACACTCTTCATACTTCTTCTTCGCTCCCCTCCCCCTACCTCTCAACAGTGAGATGACCCCACACCTGTACTGAGCCACCTTTCCCTCCACTGGTGGCTCTACAGGGGAAAATGGAACAGAGGGAGTCAGCACTTCCTCAGTTTTGTTACTGAACCTGATGCACAATAAGGTTTATTGCAGAGCCAAACAAGGAGAATGGGTGGCTTGTGCTCAAAAACCCTGAGCACCCCAGAAGGGTTTCAGGAAAGCATTTTTAAAGGCAACGTGAGGGAGGGGCATCCCAGGGTATGTGATCAGCTTGGTGCACAATTCTCTGACTGGTTGGTGGTGATCAATCCTTAGGCGCCAGAAGGTCTGGGGACTAGTGCTCATGATCATCAAGTAGTTAATTACTTCCTTTTGGTGGTGGTTTTAGCACCTGAAAACTCAGGAAATATGCATCAGATACCATTATCTAGGTACTTCAGAGAGGAGCTACAGCAGAGGATATGGGGGAGGGGTCTGTCCCAGGAAGACCCCATAGGGTCCTGCTCAGTTACAGCTTTAGCCTCTTCTGCCATCATAGTAAGTGGTTAGAGGCTTAAGGTTTTCATTTTTGGCTGGCTGGTTATGTAGGAGGGCAAAACTAGCCACCCCAAAATGTCTCTTCAGCATGCAGATTATTTTGAGCTGAAAACAATCAAGGCCCAAAAGCCTCAGGAAGAAACTTTGAACTTCCCCCTAACTGCCTAAAGAATATAGATAGAGGACCTGTTCCAGGAAGGCAGCCATCACCACAGATAACTGTAGTATGATCTAGGTGTGTAGACTGGGAGAAACCTAGAGAAATCCGTTAAAATTCTGTGTCCCATTGCCTTTGCATGGCTCAGCAAACAATTGTTTACCGAACTTTTGCTTTTCCAACTCCATGTCAATTGCCTTGCTCGCCTTCAAAATCCCAAACCACTACCCCCAACATTCTCTTTTGTCTTTAGCTGAAGATGGTATTTAAGGTGAGAGTTTGGGCCATTTGGGCCAGTTACTCAGTTTTTCTGGGTCTCTCCCATGCATACATGCTATTAAACTTTTGAGTGATTTTCTCCTGTTAATCTGTTAATCTTCTTAGACCAGCCAGAAGAACCTAGAAGGGTAGAGGAAAATTTCTTCTTTCCTGACAGTTGTGTTAGGGGAACCACTGACTGAAACTGCCCACCTGGGCCAGGCCCGATAGTAACCACTTGCATGAGTTATCTTAACAACAGGAGATCCTGGTAAGGAACACGGAACTAACAAGCCACCACCAGCTGGAAGAATTTGGGAAAAGTCAAAAGGAGAGAGGAGACACCAGTCCACGTGTCCTACCAACCTCCCAGAATCCTCCTCGCTGGAATCCATCTTGGCTGAGTGATGCGCATGCCACCAGGAAGGACCCTGAGTCAGAATGATTGACCAGAGACAACCCAGAAACTAACCCCATCACCATAAAACCTGAGACTGTGAGCCACGTGACAGAGCAGTCCTCCTGGGTTCCCTTACCCTCCTGCTCTCTGCCCGGGCGCCCCTTCCCAATAAAGTCTCCTGCTTTGTCAGCACGTGTGTCTCCTCATACAATTCATTTCTGAGTGTTAGACAAGACCCCACTCTCGGGCCCTGGAAGGGGTCCCCCTTCCTGCAACAGTTGCTATGCAGATAACTGACTGCTCAGCTACTGCTCTGTCTCTTGTCTGTCTCTATCTATTCCAGCTCAGCTGAGCTCCTAACACCCTTGCTGTTTTCATAACCATTAGACTAGGGTACCTTAAGCTCAAAAGTATTTTTTTCCTGATGATAACAGGTAACATTTTTTTTTAGCATTTGCTGTATGCTAGACACAATGCTATGCACTTTATATGCGTTATCTTCACTAATCCTCATGAGAACTGCCTTTATTATTGATGATTGTATGCCAGACACACTCTTCTACTTTTTTGTAAGATGAGAAAACTGTGGCTTAAAAACATCAAATGATTTGCCCAAGGTCCCACAGCTAGTAAGTGGCAAAGTGGGAACTGGGACATGGATCTGTATGATCTAAAGTCCGAGCATTAATCACCCCACTTTCTGATTGTGCTCCCAGGCACCTCTCCACCTGACACTTACCTGAACTCCTGGCATGTAACAGGGGCTCACTAAAGGTTCCTTATGTGAATAATTCTCAATTCTCTATCTCTGCCCTAAATGCTCAGTCCTATGCCAACCTTTAGTGAGGGACGTTTCAGTTAGTTGCCCCAAAGCCACTTCTCAGTGTGCCCAACCCTGAGTTAATCATATTCTCACCTAAATGTTCCTCCTTCCCAATGGTTCCATTTCTCATAATACCACCATTTCCCCCTCCCCAAGCTAACAACCCTACAGTCATTTTAGACATATCATTCCCCAATACCCCCAGCCCCATACCAGATCTGATATCAACTTTGATTATTTTTCTCTTTGCAGCAAATCTTAACCTCTCTGAAAGCACTCTGGCCTTAGCTCTCCTCACCCGGGCTGATGACCAGTACAGCCCCCTGTCTCAGAGCCCTGCCCCTGAGGACACTTTTCCCCCTGGCTTCTCAGATCCTAACTGCACACATGCACACATTCCCAAATGATGATGATGGTGAAACTGAGCAGGACCCTGTGTGGGCGGGGGTGGGGGCTCCTGGGCACAAAGGTCTTTGTGTCCCCCATTTTCTTGTTAGCAGGAAGCAGGCTTCATTCAGCCTCCATGACCTTCCCTGAATTCCAATGGGCACGTTCAAACAGTTGCTGATTAAGGAAGGGAGGGGATGCAGAAACATGGGAGGAAGAGTCAAGAAACAATAGTGCGGCCTTGGGGCAGGGTCCCGGTTCCACCTCAAGGGATATACATTACAATATCTTTGAGCTGTTTTGCAGACACTAAAACCCCCAGCAGGTGGGAGAAGTTAACTGTGTGCTACCCACAAGCACATAGACCCCAGACTGGTTGGAACTGGAAGGTTGATGATGCAGACTCCCACTTACCTCACCACCAACCAATCAGAAGAATGTCCATGAGCTGATCACACCTTCTTTGAACCATTACTATAAAACTCCTCACTACCCCCTCCAAGTCGGGGCACACAGTTTTGAGGGCATTAGCCAGGTGTGGCCCCCTTTGCCTGGCAAAGCAATAAACCTATTCTCTTCTACTTCACCCAAAACTCTGTCTCTGAGATTTAATTTGGTGTCGGGGTACAGAGAGGCCAGATTCAGCTTTAATGAGCCGCAGAGAATTGCATTTTATAGTAGAATATTTAGGCTTGGTTTTGATTGGAGTTGGGGGTCTGTGTTTTTGTTTGAGGAAAGGAGATTGGTAGTTTCATGTCATCATAAATAAAATATGAATTCATGCCCTCCAGACCTTGTCATGCTACAAGGAGCACAAGTTGCCCCAGTTGTCCTCCCAGATCCTAGTTTTCCCCTTTCACCTCTAACTTCCCACTATTTGCTCCAAGAATCCAGTTCCCATTGTTATAAGCAAACAAAAAAATACCAACTATTTCTAAGAGGGATAGCTCGTGTTTATTACGCTTATTCTATTTATTATAGTTGTTACTCATGGCAAGTTTTCTAGGCATGAAAAAGTGCGTAGAATAAGTATTTTTATGTCTTTAAAATAAAACAGAAATAATTTTATTAGTAATTGGAAAATTATAAAAATACTGGTAAGAATCAAGTTTGCTGCTACAGGGACTGCAAAACAAAGATTTTTAAAGGTAATACTCTTGGCTGATTAGATCAGGGATCACTGGACAATTAGACCTGGGGACAGGGGGAGTAACTACCCTCTTCTCCTTAAGATACCCCTGCTCCAGGCCACTATCAGTCCCACTCACCAACGGGACCCTATCAGCTTCGGAGCCAGGCGATGAGGAAGGGGTAGAGTGAAGGCCTGAGAGTGGGGGTCCAGAGAAAAAAGCAGGTCTGTGCACCTCTTTGGTCGCTAAAACCAAGGTCCCCAACAGCCCACAGTCTCTCCTCTCCTAACCTAAGATGATAGCACAGGCATTTTAAAGACCATATCTGTCAAGAGATATGAAGCTTTTGCAGACTATTATGAAAGTTTACACAAATCTGATTATCCCCCCAGTGAACCAAATTACAGTAAATTCTTCCAACAAGATTAGCATCAAATAGATTTGCTGAGTTTATTGCCAGCAGCCTTGGCCAGTAATGGAGAAAGAGCAGAATAAACAGAGACCTCTGTTTCTTTTTTTAGTCCTTTCCTTCATTCTCCTTTCCTTTCCCCACTCTCTGAAACTTCTAGATCTTCAAGGGTAAGAGCATGTAAATCATACATGCCATTCATTCAATCATCTGCATCCATTGGGGCAGTTTCATCTGTTCCTGACCACATCCTGCCCTGTCCTTCCTTCCTGCCAAACAGTAAACAGCCCCTCTTTATCTCAGTAGCTTTGTCTCTCTTCTCTGGCATTTTCTGCCTGCTGGGGAGTACTAACTGAGCCAAGAATTGGAGCTGAGGACTTCCCTGGTGGTGCAGTGGTTAAGAATCCACCTGCCAATGCAGGGGACACAGGTTCAATCCCTGGTCCGGGAAGATCCCACATGCCGCAGAGCAACTAAGCCTGTGCGCCACAACTACTGAGCCTGTGCTCTAGAGCCCGCGGGCCAAAACTACTGAGCCCGCGTGCTGCAACTACTGAAGCCCACACACCTAGAGCCTGTGCTCCACAACAAGAGAAGCCACCGCAATGAGAAGCCCGTGCACCACAATGAAGAGTAGAGAACTAGAGAAAACCCGCGTGCAGCAACGAAGACCCAACGCAGCCAAAAATAAATAAAATTAAAAAAAAAAAAAAAAAGAATTGGAGCTGAGATGAAAGTGATTTTTTCCTCCCAGATGTCTGGGTATGGGTTGGGTGTGAATTGACCAGTAATTGGGCACAGCCTGGGGTGGTCCTGCCTCCGTCATTACACGACTCAGAAATTTAATCAAGATCTAAATCTAAAGCCATTCCCCCTTGGAGTGACCTGCCCAGCTTTCGCTTTGGCATTTGATTTCTAAATCTTTCTTTAATGTACTAGAAGAGCAGGACTTGTCGTTAGTCATAACTGTCGATCATCACCTTGTAAGTGATGTCACATAACTTCATCTCCTCTAACTTCACCACAGTCCAGCTGGGGAGGTGGGTTGTTACCTCTATTTTACAGAAGATTAGGATGAGGCTCAAAGGACACCAAGCCAGGCTGGGACCCTGATGAGACCTCAGTGGGCTCTGCCCACATACCCTTAGCATTCACCTCCATACTCCAAGGCTGTCACTTAGAACATCTGCATGCCTGGCAAACCAGAAGTACCAGAGAGTTGAAGGAGCACCCCTCCACGAATGACAACAGGGTTGGGCATAAGCACGTAGCTTCCTCGTCCTCAGTTGAGATGACTCTAAGGCATGTCTCACACCACCTCCTAAGGCTCCCCAGCAGGACAGGGCTCCAGTTGTCCACAGTGGTAGCTGGCTTGATAACATCTCTTTATTGGCTTTCTTTTTTTCCCTATCTCACTTTCCCACCCCCATGAATGTTTCCTGGGATCACTCCTAAAACACTCTGCATTCACATCTATGTCTCAGGGTCTTGCTTCAGGAAAACCCAAGCCAAGACAAGTCACTTCAATTTTTGTTGCCCTAACTTCTAGCACTGCAGTGGTAGCAATAATAGCAGTAGTTAATGGGCTTCCCTGGAGCATCCAGCTAGGGTTTACATGGTGGGTTCCAGGTAGAATGACCTGCCCTCACCAGGAGGTTCAAATCCCACTACTGGACAGCATGGGATGGGTGAGGTGCACTCATGAGAGGGCAACGGAGAGAACATAGCACTGGAAGTCAGGACAACTGGTATAAGATAGTGGAAAATACTTAGCAAAAACCTGAGTTCATAGCATATTTATTCAACTTTCTAAAAATGTTTTGCTTTTCAGTTGATAATCCTTAGCTGAGTGACCTCAGGCAAACCACTTAACCACTCTGCATTGTTCATCCATCCATTAATTCCTCAGACATTTCTAAAGCTGTGTGCCAGGTACAGTGCTAGGTGCACAGATGCAGAGATGTCCCTGCCCTCTGGGAGCTTCTAGTCTGGAGGGGCAGACCCACACTGGGTCTGTGCTATGAGTTTACTGGATCTGTAAACTCAAGATGCAGTGAGAAGTGCATGGAGGGTCTTCCCATAAATCAGACAGAGCAACATTAAACATAATCCTGTGTAATGGTATTTGACAGCTGATGAGACACATTTACAATGATTTATTCAGCATGTGTTTATTGAGCTCCCATGCTAGGCACTCTTCCAGGTGCTGGGAACACAATAATTAAGAGGTAAGACATACTTCTGTCCTGTGGAGCATGGAGTGTGTAGGTCAGACAAATAAACAGGGAATTTCCACAATCACATCTCACCCTCACAACATCCATGTGAAGTAGACAAGGCTGAGATTCTGTTCCCAATTTATAATTTAGGAAACTGAGTTCTGGAGAAGAGTGATGACTTGCCCAAAGTCATAGTTAGATCATGGTGGAACCAGGACCCACATAAAGGTCTCACCCTGACTCCAAGCCGTCGTCTTTCCACAGAGACAAATGTTACACCATCTCTGGGCTGGTCAGAGTTAGAATAAAGGAAGCCAACTGGGCCTCAGAAGGTGTGAGGTAGATGGGAGAGGTGGCCCTGAATGCCCCAGAAATGCCCCCCAAGCAGCAGAGGTGGAGCAAATAGACAACTGACCTTGGAACTCTCTAGGCCAAATTCAGGAGAGTCTTTGTTTTTCACATTAAGTCCCTTCTACTGTCTCCAGCCTTTCCAGTAAGGCTTGACTCAGGTTTCTTCAGACACTAATTAATTTGTTCTGAGAGGAAATAACCCAACCTTGGACCCCATTTGTGATCCTGCTTCCCTCCATGGCTCCCATCTGCTTCCTTCATGCCTAGAAATAAGAAGACTGAAGGGGATAAAAACAAGCCTGCAGATATGCTGCCGATGATCTGAAAGTCCCGTATTGAAATCTTCCCTCTAAACATGGCTTTGGGGGCAGTGGAGAAAGGTTGACAAAGCCTCTGATGAAAATACAAACAGCTGTGGGATGTGGCTTTAACCAGAAATGCTGAATGGGAGTCATGAATAATCTGGCTTTTCATCAGGCAGAGCCAGATGTTGCAGTTGGTGGAGGGGGGCTGGTGAGGAGCAGGAATGATAGATTAGCAATCTCTTTTCTAGGAGTGGGAGGCACAGGTTTCCAGGTACAAAGGGAAGATCTCAGGCCAGCGTCAGGGGAATGACCTTGGGTACCCTCTGTCCAGACAGCCAAAGTCCTTGGTTAGAGAAGCTCAATAACCTGCTAAGGGGCTCTGAACCCAATTCTACTCTGTGTGTGTGTGTTGGGGGGGGGGTGGATCTCCCCACACCAGCAAACAGTAGAGTCTTTGCAAATATAATCAAGTTAAAATGAAGTCATACTGGATTAAGGTGGACCTTAATCCAATGACCAGTGTCCTTATAAGAGGGAAATGTAGACACAGAGACAGAGAACCCCAGGCCATGTGATGACAGAGGCAGAGATTGGAGTAATGCAGCTCCAAGCCAAAGAATGCCAAGGATTCCACCACCGGAAGCTAGGAACAGTCAAGGAAGGGCTCTTCCTTGGAGAAGTCAGAGGAAGCACGGCCCTGCCAACACTTAGATTTCAGACTTCTAGCCCCCAGAATTGTGAAAGAATAAACAAATTTCTAAGCCACCCAGTTTGCGGTACACTTTGTCACAGCAAACCTAGGAAAGTAATACAGAGATATGAATACATATATATATAATTGCTTATGTTTTCAAAACAAAATAATGGAACCATATAGCTGTTGGCTGATCTAGGAATGACTTCTTGGAATGACTGGGGGGACTTGGCTCTGCTCCACGTGTCTCTAGAAGGCTTGACCAGGCGTGTTCCCAGGCACAAATGAGTAAGCAGAAATAGCTAAGGAGCCTTAATGTCTGGGCCTGGAACTGGCATACCATCGCTTCCGCTTCATTCTATTGGTCAAAGATAGGCACAAGACCAGCCCAGATTCAAAGAGTGGTAAAACAGACTGAACTTCTTTAGGGAAAGACTGAAAAAGACACGTGGCAAGCGGTGTGTATGCAGAAACACATAGAGTGAAAAATTCGAGCCACTAATGCAGCCTACCGCGCATATAGATAGATAGATATAGATAAAGCAAATGAGTCATTATATTCATTTTTAAAAAAATTTTTATTTATTTATTTATTTATGGCTGCCTTGGGTCTTCGTTGCTGCCCACGGGCTTTCTCTAGCTGTGGCGAGCGGGGGCTACTCTTCACTGCTGTGCGCGGGCTTCTTATTGCGGTGGCTTCTCTTGTTGTGGAGCATGGGCTCTAGGTGCATGGACTTCAGTATTTGTGGCATGTGGGCTCGGTAGTTGTGGCTCCCAGGCTGTACAGCGCAGGCTCAGTAGTTGTGGCGCACGGGCTTAGTTGCTCCGTGGCATGTGGGATCTTCCCGGACCAGGGCTTGAACCTGTGTCCCCTGCATTGGCATAGGATTCCCAACTGCTGCACCACCAGGGAAGTCCCTATATTCATGTTTTTCAGATAGAAAATTTTCAGAATAAGAGACAAGAGATACAAACCCAATGAGATGCAAAAACAAAAATCCAGGAAGTTAAGGGCAAGTTCTGTCATATATATTTTGAGTCAGAAATAACAGTATAAACTCTAATATAGAGAAAAAAATAGATTTTATTTTTTAATTTAATTTTTAAGAAATATTATATTTTTTCTTTTCTAAGAAATACGTATTTCTCAGCTCTGTTCAAAAAGACGTAGAAGAAATGACAAGTCGGTAGCACGGAGCACTGCTACATGCTGTGTTCTCAAATACCATTTCCTACTAAAAGGAACCAGAATTAATTGGAGAAATGGCTAATGCAGTCTGGAGCTGGAAATGTACAAGATAAGCCCAAGTCTTCTTGTCTTGCCTGAAATCAAGTTTTGAAGACTTCAGGGGTTATGTCAAAATGACATAGCGGTCAACTTGATCAGGCCCCACTAGCCAAAGTTGAGAAAATATAAGCATCAAAAAAAATAGTGACAGCAGTGGATAATAACATGTCAAAAGTATAAAAATCAAAGAGTTCATAATTATACTTTAAAATAAAAAACTCATCATTTGTCACCTTTGAAGGTTTCTGGGACACTAAATCATTTTTCTAGAAACTGATAAAAAGAAAAATGTCAGGGACTTCCCTCGTGGTCCAGTGGCTAAGACTGCAAACTCCCAATGCAGGGGGCCCGGGGTTCAATCCCTGGTCAGGGAACTAGAATGCCACAACTAAGAGTTCGCATGCCGCGGCTAAAGATTCCGCATGCCGCAACTAAGACCTGACGCAGCCAAATAAATAAATAAATAAATAAATATTTTAAAAAAGAAGAAAAGTCAATGAAACATTTATCCTGCATTTCTTGTAAAAATTGTATTCAGGAAAATTCCCTGGCTGTCCAGTGGTTAGGACTCCATGCTTTCACTGTCCAGGGGCGCAGGTTCAATCCCTGGTCGGGGAACTAATATCCCTCAAGCCACACAGCATGCCAGAAAAAAAAAAAAAGGTGAACCAGAATCTAATTGTCTTGATTTGTGTAGCCCTAGAAGCAGACCCTGAGACTAGGATTCAATTTAAGGAGTTTAGTTGGGAGATGTCTCCAGAAAATGCCAATAGGGGAGTGAGAAAGTGAGAGAGGTACAGCTCAACCTCACTGGAGAACGTGGACAGCATAGAACAAATTTCAGAGTTATCCCAACCGAGGGATGAGGAAGCTGGGGACTTCATTCACCAACTCTTGGTTCATTGGTTGAAGGTTGCTACTGTGGACATTGATTCTCCTGCATTCCTGACTTGCCCAGAGCACAGGTAAGCGTGCTTCACAGTGAGACAAAAAGTCCTTAGGCAGCAAGATGCCAACCTTTGGCATATAGTGATCTCGGGTGGCCTCGGCCTGCAGTGTCTTGAAGCAGGGTTTCAGTTCCTGGCCAGTGATTGAGGTCGGGTTGTAGCGGTGAAAGCACCGAATTCTAGCCACTAGACCAGCGGTCAGTGACAAGGCCCTGGCCCTACGGCTTTGCAGAAAAAGAATTTCCACAAAGACGGAAAGTAGTGAAACAAGTATTTATTAGGAGAAAAAAAGAGTACAGTATGTGTGGATAGACACATGGGCGGGCTCAGAGAGTGAGTCGTGTCCTCGTGGCAGTTTAAATCACTTATATGGGGCATTTCTTCTGGGTTTCCTTTGGCCAATCATTTTGATTTGCCTGGTTCAAAGTCTGTATTTGGTATATCTCGGGATTTTCCCAGGTGTGCGTGCACATCTCTTAGCCAAGATGGATTCTATGGCAGAGGCCTATGGGTAGATTTAGTCACTTGGCATCACTCCCCTTTGGACCTCCAAGGAGCCTTTCTGCGCATGTGTAGTCGGAGATGTCTCCTGACTTCTAGAATGAGGAATATGTGGTCTCTTATCTTCTATCTCGGCAGGGCCCAGCCTCTTCTCTCAATTGTCCTGTTATTCTTGTCTCAGAGTATGGGTCCACAGGAACGAACTCAAACCATTTGCCCTGGGGGCCCATCTACCTCCTGACTCAATAGGAATAAATGCTAAGGGGAGTGGAGAAGCACCCACAGCTGTGCTACAGTAAGCAGTGTGCCAGATCTAACTTCTGGTTTACAGCACAGTAACACGTTAAACAACACCACCAGAACATGATCAGCAAATCCAGAATATGGGAAATACTGTGGGAAAAATGACTGTGTTTCTTCTACAAGTTAATGGCTTTAAAAAATGGGGCAAGAGATATGGGAACATATGTATATGTATAGCTGATTCACTTTGTTATAAAGCAGAAACTAACACACCATTGTAAAGCAATTATACTCCAATAAAGATGTTAAAAAAACAAAAAACAAAAAACGGGGGAGTGTTATAAATTAAAAGAGACTTACACTGATGTGTATAAAATTGATGACTAATAAGGACCTGCTGTATAAAAAAAAAATTCAAACAAACAAACAAACAAAGAAAACAAAACAAAAAAATAAAAGAGACTTAAGACTTGTATCAACCAAATGCAATGTGTAAACTCTGGATCCTTATTTACATAAAAGAACTGTAAAAAAGACATTTTTGCTAGGATCAGAAAAAAATTGAGCATGGGCTGAGTATTAGATTATACGAAGACATTACTGTTATAATTTAGTCGAGTGTGATTATGGTGTTGTGGCAATGTTAATTTTTTAAGTCCTTATCTATTAGAGGTTTTAAAAATAGCTGAAGTAAATATGGCAAAATGTTAGCAGTTGGTTAAAAATAGGTGATGATTGTATGGAAATTCATTATACCAGTCTGCCAACCTTTCTGCCTGTTTAAAACTTTATAAGAGAGGAAAAGGGTGATAAATGGAATATTGCTGCCACATCAGTAAACAAAGGATGTCACAGTCATCAGCAGTTACAACCACTGCCAGTGGTGAGCTGGTGAGCCCTGAGGGAACTCAGGAAGGCAAAGAATACCTGCCATCTAGCAGCCATCAGACTGCAGCCACTCCCTATGGTGAGCCCTAAGGAAACTCGGGATGTAAAAACAGAGGATACCGGCCTCAGATAGCTGACGTGCATTTCAAAGGACTGATTTCAGTGAGCCCAGACTCTTGCATCTTCCCATATATAGAAAAGCGCTAAATTCCTTAAACTTAGCATATCTGGTTTCTTTAATTAACAGTAATCTTTTGATGTTCCCGACTACATGCCCTTTGTTGCAAAACTCCTATATATCCTAAGCTCTCCCCTCGCCTCCTCGGACCAGTTTCTCAGAGCTATCTGAAATGCTGTCTCCCAGGCTGCAGTCCTCATTTTGCCCCAAATAAAACTTAACTCGAAACTCTCACGTTGTGCATTTTTTTCTAAGTCAACCAGGGGAAAGAGGAGGGGGAGAAGGAGTGAGGAGGGAGGAGGATGCCAGACTACCTGGGTTTGAATATTGGCTCTGCTACTTTCCAGCTGAGTAAAGTTGAACAAATTACTTAAACTCTCTGCCTGTTTTTTCATCTGCAAATTAGGCTAATAACAGTGCCTAATTCATAAGATTGAAATTCATAAGGATTAAGCACTTAATATCAGTAAAGTGTTTAGAACAGTGCTCAGTAAATATTAGCTATTATTAGTACTCCATCAAGAGAGAATTCTAATGTACTACATGCCGGGAAAGCTGACCTCTGGACCAATCAAATCTGCCTGGGGGTGTGGCTCAGTAAACAGGTGGCAGCTCTCCCTGGAAAGGCTGAGTGAAGGGGAAGCAGTGTTCAGGGAATAGTTATCTCAAGAGAAGGAAAGTGCAGTACTGGACAGACAAAACATTTGGAGAGGAGGTGCATTTCACCACCAGGAAAAAGGTAGCATCATACTCACAAAATGCATTGTGGGAGGGAGAGTGAAGCAAAGCCCCAAGATTTCTGGAGTGTCCCTGGGAGAACACCAGGGAGAGCAGTGGGGGAGCGGTTGCTGATATTTCTTTCACTCCGACTGCCACAGGGGAGCCAAGGGGCTGGAACAGGGAGCATCAGGTGCAGCATATGCCCATTAGTGAGGCCCTGCGGGTGACTGTTGTTGTGAATGCCCATAAGTGAGGCCCGTCATGCGTCTTCTAATGATTCATTCTGCAAGATGAGTGGAATACAAATTTCAAAAAGCTTATAAGGCCAACTTTGTATCTTCCTGCCTCAACTCAAGCCTCTGAGACCAAAGGAAGCATTAATGCCCCACCCTGAATAAGAGGTTTATGTTTTAGTTCCTCCCCAGCAGACTAAAGACCCTTAGCCCAAGTGAAAATAGCTTTTGCAGGATGGCTTGAGAGTAATCTGGTCTCCTCTCCCTCTCTCAGAGCTCCTGCCAGGTGGAAAGCCCTCCTGACTCCTGGAAGGAGTCCTGGGTTTGCTAGGTTCTGGGGAGAAAACTTCCTAACACTCCCCAAACAGCCTGCTGGGCCCCTAAGAGAATTCTCAGGCTGGAGGAGGCAACTGCTGATGCTTCCTCCCACCCTCCACCCAAAACTGACCACTTTCAGTCTGTCTTGGACTTGAGTGCCTTCTGGGTGAGCACCAGCCTTGATGCACACATTCCCAGGAGCTTGGGAATGAATAGAGAGGACAGTGTGGTATAATGGCAAGAAGTTTGACTTTGTAGTTGGGAGAACTGGTTTCAAGTCCCAGCTCTGCCTCCTAATTGCTTATTTATTCACTTGTTTATTTATTTCTTTTCCTTGGGAAAGTTAGTTAACCTCTCTGAGCCTCTGTTTCCTTATTTGTAAAATGGGAATAATAGTGAAACCTTCACTATCCATGGCTGCTGTGAGATCAAATGAGATAATGGGAGAGCAGGGGAACTCTTTTCAGAATTTAATTTCATGCAGAGCCCCAATATATAAAACATTTATATGAATTTATACTTTTATATTTTATGAGAATACATGTGCTTTATAAGTTAAGATTTATAATATTAACACACACTTATGGTCAATTAATCTACAACAAAGGAAGCAAGAATATACAAAGAAGAAAAGACAGTCTCTTCAGTGAGTGGTGCTGGGAAAACTGGACAGCTACATGTAAAAGGATGAAATCAGAACATTCTCTAACACCATATATAAAAATAAACTCAAAATGGGTTAAAGACCTAAATGTAAGACCGGATACTATAAAACTCCTAGAGGAAAACATAAGAAGAACACTCTTTGACATAAATCGAAGCAATATTTTTTTGGATCCCTTTCCTAAAATAAAAGAAATAAAAGCAAAAATAAACAAATAGAACCTAATTAAACTTACAAGCTTCTGCACAGCAAAGGAAACCATCGACAAAACCAAAAGACACCTACTGATTGGGAGGAAATATTTGCAAATGATATGACCGATAAGGGATTAATATCCAACATATATAAACAGCTCATACAACTCAATATTAAAAAAAACCAAACAACCCAATTTTAAAATGGGCAAGAAGAACTGAATAGACATTTTTCCAAAGAGGAAATGCAGATGGCCAACAGGCACATGAAAAGATGTTCAACATGGCTAATCATCAGGGAAATGCAAATCAAAACCACAATGAGATATCACCTCACACTTGTCAGAATGGCTATCATCAAAAAGTCTACAAATAACAAAATGTTGGCAAGGATGTGGAGAAAAGGGAACCCTTACACACTCTTGGTGGGTATGTAAATTGGTGCAGCCACTATGGAAAACAGTATGGAAGTTTCTCAAAAAACTAAAAATAGAACTGCCATAGACCCAGCAATTCCATTTCTGGGTATATATCCAAAAAAACCCCAAAACCAGTAATTCAAAAAGATACATGCACCCCAATGTTCCTAGCAGCATTATTTACAATTGCCAAGACACGGAAACAACCTAAGTGTCCATCAACAGCTGAATGGATAAAGAAGGTGTAGTGTATATATATACAATGGAATACTACTCAGCTATAAAAAGGAACAAAATTTTGCCATTTGTTGCAACATGGATGGACTTAGAGGGCATTATGCTAAGTGAAATAAGTCAGAGAAAGACACATACTGTATGATTATCACCTATATGTGGAATCTAAAAAATACAACAAACTAGTGAATATACCATAAAAGATGCAAAACTCACAGATACAGAGAACAAACTAGTGGTTACCAATGCGGGGGGGAGGGGCAACATAAGGGTGGGGCAGTGAGAGGTACAAACTACTGGGTATAAGAATAGGCTCAAGGATGTATTGTAGGGACTTCCCTGGTGGTCCAGCGGTAAAGAATCCTCCTCCCAATGCAGGGGACGCAGGTTTGATCCCTGGTTGGGGAACTAAGATCCCACATGCCACGGGGCAACTAAGCCCGCGTGCCGCAAACTACAGAGCCCATGCGCTCTGGAGCCTGCGCGCCACAATTAGAGTGAGAAAAGCCGCATGCCACAACTAGAGGGAAGCACGTGTGCTGCAACTAAGACCCAACGCAGCCAAAAATAGAAAAAATAAATAAATATTTTTAAAAAAATGATGTATTGTACAACATGGGGAATATAGCCAATATTTTGTAATGACTGTTAATGGAATGTAACCTTTAAAAATTATATAAAAATTTAAAAATAAAAAAAGATTTATAACATTAACTTACTAAAGGCAATAACTGTAATAATCAAGAGATTGCTTTGATGAATAGAAAGATTTGAAATTGAGATATTGGATGATAGTTGCAATCTCATGTATCCTGTTTATTTCTCAACTTTATTTTGGATACACAGAATAAAAATCCTGATTCACAAAAATTAATAGTTGTAAATAGCAGCAGTGTTTTAAACCTTGCAATCTTAGGGTCCTCTTTAATCCTCTTAATTCCAGAAGTCTCAAAGAAGAATAGAGGGGATTTCCCCTCGAACAGAATCAATATAACAATTTCCAACAGCAGCTTAAATTGATTGGTGGGCTCAGTCTGTTCTAAGGAAGCCAGTAGGCAGCTGTGGTGCGGTGAAAAGAGCAATAAACTCAGAATAAGGAGACCCTTAGCTCAGAATTACTGGCTAAGGGAGACTAAACAAGACACCTGGCCTCTTAGACCCTCAGTTTCCTCATCTGTAAATGGACACAGTACCTTGTAGGGTTGCGGTGAGGATTTTACAAACCTATGTATGTGGAGCACCTAACACTGAACCTCAAAAATTATAACTTAATCCCAAGTTTGGGGTTAGCAGATGCAAACTATTATATATAGAATGGATAAACAACACAGTCATAGTATATAGCACAGGGAACTATATTCAATATCCTGTGATAAACCATAATGGAAAAGAATATAAAAAAGAATGTATATATATGTTTAACTGAATCACTTTGCTGTACAGTAGAAATTAACATAACATTGTAAATGAACTATACTTCAATAAAAAGTTATTACTTGTATCTAGATATAAGTAATAACATACCCTCAATAGGACACAAAGCCTTTAAAATATGCTAACAGATGCCAGGAGTAGGGGAAGGAGGAAAGTGTGAGGAAGTACATAAGAAGACTAAGGTCACTACCTAAGACATCTTAGGTATCCAGTCAACAGGATCTAGTATTATTTTACTTTTGAGAGTTGAAACAGACCTGAGGAGTTATCTAAGCAGGCCCAGGACAGAAGAACTGCTCAAATGACCACAGAATTGTGAGGAATCGTGTGCTTATGTTTAGCCGCTAAGTTTGAGGGTGAATTTGCTGTACAGAAAAAGTTAACTGATACAAAATATAATGGGCATCTTTCATTCTTGCCTCCCTAGCATCCATTTTCCTTCTATGTTTACAAGCACCCATTTTTCTTCCACCAGTTGTGGTCCATGTGATTGTGGGAAGGCAGTCTATTGTAGCTCCACAGGTGGATATGTGAACCAGGCCTGGCCAATCAGAGCATTGCATCTGTGGCAGACACCATTGATTGGTGAAACCCAACTCCCATTCCCAACCCCCTTCTCCCTAACCCACTTAGAGAGTCTCGAAGAACAAAATGTTTTCCCTAGCCTCCCTTAAAAGTAGGAGTAGTTTTGTGACCCAGTTATGGCCCATAGATTGTAAACAGAAGAAATCTGCCAGGAACTTTTGGGAAAGCCTTTTCTTTTCTCATAAAGGAACAGATGATGCTAGTGCCTTGCCTTCTCTTCTTATTGCCCTGAACCTGCCTGTGATTTTTGGAGCTGCAGCAGCCATTTTGTAATCATGAGGCAAAGGCTAAGAACATTTTCAAATGTCAATCCACTGCTGAACCACTAAATCAACAGTGGCAATTGTTCAGACTTCCTAATATATAACAAACAAACAAAAAACCTCTTTTTAAACACATGTTTGTGCTGGTAGTCAAGTTGTCTGTTTCTTACAGCTGAAAGCATTTCTAACAGAGCATCTTACTAGTGACAATAATTATCAAAGCCACAAAGAAAATAAAAAGAAAATAGAGATCACTATGGATTACTAATGGTTTTTATATTCTTTTTTGTAAGTTTCAGTATTTTTAAAATGCTTTTAGTAAGCATGTATTTACTAGGTAATCAGAGGGAAAATGAAGACTGAAACAATTAGATAGCAACAAACCAAACTTTCAAGACCCAAAGTCTGGAAGCAGCCTGATCTACTGTCAGGAGTCAGACCCAGGTGTGACCTTTTGATATTCAATTTCCTTATCTATAAAGTGGAGATAATATTTCCTAAGTATCTACTTCATATGGATATGTTAGAATTAAATAAGATAGTATTTATAAATGTACCTGGTGCTAAATAAAGATTCATTTTTTTGTGTTTTCTATTAAAGCAGGAGTCCAGATATAAGTGACTGGAGGTTAGTGGATATAGGAATGAAGGATTGGGGATGAGAGCCTGAACAGATACCCTCAGATCACACCCCGTACTCCTAGTGCCTATCGTACCCGATTCTGGGCGGTCTCTGCTGTCTTTGGAAGGGGACAGCCCAGCCCACTTCATGAGCCTCTTTGAAAAGAGGAGTTCTGCTCCAGCTCCATCTCTGGTCTTACTTACTCATCTCTGGGATCAGATCCTTTTGTTGTTGATACTTGGCCTTTTTCACCTTCATGAGGCATGTGTATCCTTAAGGTAATTTTACAGAATTCAAGGAGTTACTCCCTTTCCCCCTGCTGTCCCTGCAGCAACTTTCTGGCCTTCTACAGCTCTGTGTCTATGTCTCTCTTCCATCCTCTTCTTTCTCCCTCTCTGGAGGCTAATTAGCATTCACAGATACGTTCTTTATAGTTTTGTCTTCGATGTTTAAAAAATGTGAATGGCAAGTGAGGTTTCTAGTCTGAAGTTTCTCCTTTGAAGCCTTTTAACAAGTCACCGGGGACTGATGAAGGCGTAGAAGTGATGTCTAGACTACTGAGACAGGATCTGAGAGCTGGTGCTGCTGCAAGGGAGGGGGTGTCGTGCCCCACAAGCCTCAGACAACCCTTAAGCAACCCCCTCTGAGGTTTCCACCCAAGCTTGTCTGGAGACCTCTACAAGAAGGATGGAGAATGCGGACCTCGTCACCTACAGAGAGATCACGGCCACCCAGATGCTCAGACCTCCATTGACACAGAGCTGCACTCCACACGCTCCCCCTCCTGCATGATGCACTTACCCCACCCGCACACAGGTCATATATATATTCTGCTCCACACACTCACATATCGGTCTGTGCTCACACTCAGCCCACAAACCAGAGATACACAATAGCTATTCGTTGCATGCTACACATTGCTCTCAGATCATTGTATGAATTGTATACAGTAGGAGTTATTAACTACCATTTCATGGGTGAGGAAACTGGCTCAGAAATGTGAAGTCACTTGCCTGAAGCCACAGAGCTGGTAAGTGGCAGCACCAGATTCTAATCTCAAGTCGGTCTGATCCTTCTGCTGTGGGACCAAAGTTGAGCCCTAACATGGATTAGTTAGTGCAAAGAACACTCAGGCTGATGGATCTTGATGGGAAGAAGCTATTTTTCTGTCAGGCAATTTGATTTTCTGCAGAAAGGAAGCATGGTGCTTAAATAAGCTTCATCAGTGTTTTCTCTCTCTCCCTCCTCCTCTTACTATTTGCTGGAATTGAATTTTGATTGAAAAAGAAGCTTTAACCGTTCACTTAATTAGACCGTAGAAATCATTTCAGTCAAATGGCAGAGAAAATATCTGAAGAGAAATGCGGAGCTGAGCCACTTCCTTCGGCACCTTGTCCATCCCAGGAGCAGCTCCTACAGCATCCATGGAGCAGGGAACTTCACGACCTCAGAGGAGGCACAGCCTTCACCAGCTGGCAGCAGCTACATTAAATCTAAGTAAATGTTTCCTCTAGCTCCAGACTGGGGAAAGTCATGTTTCAGAGGTGAAGGAATAGACATAATTATTTGATTCATTTTCTAATAAAATGAAGTTTAAAAACTAGCAGAGAAAGGAGAAGCACATCTAACTTTTTTTTTTAATATAAATTTATTTTTGGCTGCGTTGGTTCTTTGTTGCTGCACGCGGACTTTCTCTAGTTGCGGTGAGCGGGGGCTACTCTTCGTTGTGGTGCGCGGGCTTCTCATACTGGTGGCCTCTCCAGTTGCGGAGCACGGGCTCTAGGCATGTGGGCTTCAGTAGTTGTGGCACGTGGGCTTCAGTAGTTGTGGCTCACGGGCTTTGCTGCTCCGTGGCATGTGGGATCTTCCCGGACCAGGGCTCAAACCCGTGTTCCCTGCATTGGCAGACGGATTCTTAACCACTGCGCCACCAGGGTGGTTCCCTAACATGTTTTTAACACCTAGTCTTCCACAGCTGCCACTCCATAAATCGTAGAATGAAAGAAATGGAAAGGCATCTATCAACGAGGGCTGTTAGAAGAAGGTCTCTAACAGCCTTCTGTTAGAAGAAGGTGATGTTAAATACACTCATCACCTGCAGACCTGTGTGCACGTGCAACACACACACACAGACACACACACTTCAGAAAGACACGCAGAGCCTTGGGTATATTCCTCAAAACATGGTAGTGATTCAGCAAGCATTTATAGGATTAGACTCTGTCTGTAAGGAAGACAAAAAGTAGAATGAAAGCAAACAAAAATCCATTCTTTGTTGAATAAACAAATAAATGATCAAATAAATACTTGTTCCTGTAACAGATATGCATTCAGCAACTATTACATGCCAGGCACAGTGTTTGGGGCTGGAGCTATGACAGCAAACAATAAATGGTAAATAAAGCACAGCCCCCAGCCTCAATGTGTTTACAGCCTGTTGGGAGAGAAAAACTGTAAACAGGCAACTTCAAACCCTGTGATAAATGCTGTAATATCAACTCCGTTCCGGCTTACATTCCACCTACTTGTCCCCAAATTGATTTACAAATCACACACAATCCCAATCAAAATCCCAGCAGGGCTATTTGTAGAAATTGACAAGCCAAATTACAAAATTCATATGGAAATGTAAAGGACCTGGAATAGCCAAACAACTTTAAAAAGAAGAACTAAATTGAAAAACCAACTCTATCTGATTTCAATACTTATTATAAAGCTAAGTCAATCAAGACACTGTGGTCTTGGCATAAAGTGTGCCTGGGGGGTGGAATATGAGTGGTTATGGAGAGAAGAGAGATGACATAGGCAAGCCATGCCACAGTCTGGGATTCAGTCCTGTTTCTATCTCCAGCTAGCTGTGGTCTCTGGGCTTCAGGAGCAGGAGGTAATTAGATGACAGCTAGGTTTTCTTACAGCTCTGAGAGGCCGTGTCTCTGAATCGGGCCAAGTGTAAGGGGGTACAACTACAGTCTACAGTTGAATTGAGAAGCTGTGTATTTCACAAATGACTTGAGAACAACTCTGGGCAGTCACAAACAGGGGAAGGAGTCCACACACTTCGCCTAGCAGATAGAGGTGAGAGAAGGGAAAAGGAAGCGGGTGGTTTCACAGTGTTCACATCATCACTTGCTCACACACACACACACTCAGAGCCCTGAAAACGAGGCGGGTAGTAGACTAACCCTTGCTCAGACCAACAGGAATTGGCCAGTTCCTTCCTGCTCACCTGCTGCTTCTGGTCAGAACATCCAGCTGCCAATGAAGTAATCCCCAGGGCCCTCTCCATGCAAACTTTCCCTCCTCCCCATCAAGCCACAGGCTTCCCTCCCATAGGCTTTGAGGGCTGCTTTGGGGAGAGATGGAGTCGGTCTGCTCCCAAACGCTGCTTCTCGTCGTGTGAACTTGGGCAAGTCCCTCAACCTCTCTGTGCCGCCACCGTGTCGTCTCCTGGGCAGTGGGGATAAGCGTCGTACCTCCTGGGGTTGGGTGGTGGTGGGGATTAAACAGTCACTGCAAGTAAAGTGCCTAGAACAGTGCCTAACAGATGGTAGGCATTCTGCAAGTGTTGCTATTATTACTAATTGGCTTATTTTATTTTCCCAGGCAGAGACCACTGTTTCTCTCTGAGAGCCAAGGAACCCACTGGGAGGGACCAAAATAAGAGACAGGCTCACCAACCTTCTCACTCCCATCCCATCTGCTGCGAATCCATCTTTCCTCTCTTCCACTCTGCCCAGTGCCCCAGCCCTCTCCACCCTGACTCGTCTTCCTCCTCCCTCTGAGTTAGGAATCAGGTCAGGGAGAAGGGGAAGGGGAGGGAGAGGAGGAAGGAGTGAGGAAGGGGAAAGAAAAGGGGAGGAATGGAGATTTCCTTTCTTTTTCTTTCCTTTCCCTTTTTTTTTGGGTGGGGGGGGGCGGGCGGGGTGGTGGGCAGACTTCCAAACAGGGACCTAGATCCATTCCAGCCCTACACTTTGGTGGAAAGAAATGTTACTGTGTTGTAATCCTTCTGTATTAGGCAGGTTCCTTGTCCTCAAGGTCACGCCGCCAGATGCTAGCCCAGGTCAGCCTTACTCTGAAGTCAAAACTCTTTCTACCTGGGACTTCCCTGGTGGTGCAGTGGTTAAGCATCCTCCTGCCAATGCAGGGGACACGGGTTCAAGCCCTGGTCTGGGAAGATCCCACATGCTGTGGAGCAACTCAGCCTGTGCGCCACAGCTACTGAAGCCCTCGCACCTAGAGCCCGTGCTCCACAACAACAGAAGCCACCGCAACGAGAAGCCCGTGCACCGCAACTAGAGAAAGTCCGCGCGCAGCAACGAAGACCCAACGCGGCCAAAAATAAATTAAAAATAAGTAAATAAATAAATTTTAAAAAGAAAAAGCTCTTTCTACCTCCCCACACTGAGAACCAACTGGGAGTGTCTACCCCACCCAACTCCCTTGGGAGAGCACGTGTCCTGCCCCCAGCCCCAGGCAGGGAGCCCTCCCCACTTTCTCTTTATCCTCTGCTCCCCCCCCCCCATCTGCCCCCTGCAGCCTGCCAAACCTGCCCTCTCCACTAAAGCAGCTTGGCTTGCTCCACTCTTCCTCCCCCCATTTCTGTCAACTTCTCTGCATCCAACGTTGGACATTCTCAGATGTTTTCTGACCTCAAGACAAGGATTAAAATTTTAATCGGCAAATTACAGCAGTCACTGAGTTCCTGACTTTGGTGAATGTCAGCCATGGAGCCCACCCCCCTCCCCTCCGGTCCCTACCCCAGATTAATAAAGCCTGTGTCAGTGGGGGAGAGAAGGACTGGGGTGGGACTTCACATCAGCTGGAGAGGTTGTATGCCTCAGGTGCCTTCCCTGAGCCCAGGGCTGGGTGCAGCCCCTATGAGCAGAGGCACCTGGCGCTCTGTGTGTCCTGTGTTACCTTTCGTTACAGGTGCAGTGACATTTCAGGGCCTGAGTCTGCCTGTCTACCTCTTTCAGTTTTAATGTTCTACATCTTCCCACCAGAGCTCACTTTCTTCCTCTCCTCTCTTCTGCCTGGGTCAGAATAATATGATGGCTCTCTCTCTCTCTCTCTCACACACACTCCCCAACCCCAAGCACATAGAAGCCCAGAACAGGGAGTGGAGTGGGAGAGCTGAGAAGTAACAGAGATGATTCCTATGCTCCCATGAGCACCCCTCCCCCCATGCCATGTGAGTGAACTTGGGGAGGGAAAACAAGAGGCTGTTCTTCCCAGGGTCCTCCTGGTCTGACAGGGGATAAATCCTCACCTCTAAGCACACATCTAATGCCCCAGAGGCCATGCAGGAATGTATACAGTAGATATTGGGCCAGCATGTGTTGGAGGGCAGCGTCAACCCAGGACATTAGCCTGAAGGTAGGGGGGCAGGAGAAAGAGGGGGCATTGCTTCAGAGGAGACACCCGGGGACACAAGTGGGCCAGGGGAACGAGGAGAAGGCTTAGGCAGGAGCAGCTGGGTAGCCCTGCTGCTTCTGCATCTCTCATAATGAAATGTTTGCCACAGACTAATTTCTCCTCAAAGGAAACTCATTCTTAGACCCTTCATCTGTGTATTATTTTAGAGCAATTTAGTTTTCCCTGATCCAGGGACAGGAGGAAATACTGCAGAACAGCAACCCAGATGTGGTATTTATTCTTTGGTGGGATAGCATGCTCCCTTCAGCCCACGTCCCCATCCCTACCCTCTCCCCTCCCAGGAGAGCAGAACAGCAAATGCTTATTTCATGCCAATTGCGCTTCATGGACTCATATGTTCCTTGTAACACCATTGTGAACATACCGTTATTAACTCTACATTAGCAAAGAGAAAACAGACACACTGAGGTTAAATAATTTTCCTAAAGGCACTCAGCTAATAAGTGGTGTGACCTGGGTTCAAAGCCTAGTGACCTTTTTCAAAGGCCACAGTCCGAACCACTGTGCATCACTGCCTCTTGGATAAGCCACAGTCTACTTCCTCTATATAGAGGTCACGGCAAAGCCCTCTCTGGAAACCTGGGGCCTTGGCAGTTCCAGAAGCCCTTGTCAGGGGCTGAGGGAGGCCAGGACTTGGTTTGAGGCACATTGAGTGACAGGTACAAGAGTGGAGGGGGACCTGGAGAAAGCAGACTCAGAACTACCAGCAGCCGTGAGGCACCGACCACGGGACGTCAGCCTAGAGGAGCCATGGGAGCCATTCCCTCTAGCTCTCGCTTCTCAGACAAGGACTCCCAGTCCAGGGCACAGCTGACCTACCCAAGGCTGCCAAACACAGGGACAAGGGAAGACTCCAGGCAGTGTGGCTCCCAAGAGAGGCTGCTATGATCCTCTTTGACTCTTGGTCTCATTCCCACTGCTCTCTCTGCCCCTCTTGGTACTCCCCCTCCCTAGGCAGTAGCTCTGCCAACATGGGACAGCTGTCCCTCCTACCCACCAGTCTCCACTTGGACTGCTCGGGGTGAGGAGGCTGGCTGAGATCTGAGATGCCAGGCAGGCTAAGAGGTTGAGGGAGAGACAAGCTGCAGCCAGACCAACCTATTGAGAGACTTGGTAGGACCTCAGCCCACGAGGCCCTGGAACTTGCGGATCAGAGAGAGAATCACATGCTAAGTGGGATACCTTGGGTTCCTTACTCTATGTCGACTTAAATTTCAGGTCTGTGGTTTTCACAAGACTCAGGTGTGCAGCAATGCCCAAGGCCCTGATGGCTGAGCACCAGATTATGGGTCCAGCCACTTAATAGCTATGTGGTTTGTGAACAAGTCCTATTCCTTTATCTGAAGAATAGGATTATAATAACCTTTTCCTCAAAGAAAAATAGGTGCTGACACTGATTTTGGAAAATCACAAGTCCCCTCCTTTCCATCTTTCTCCATGTCAGTCCCCCTCTCGCCTTCCTTATTCCCACTGGCCTGTCAACTAAGAGGCAGTCAGGTTGTGATCCTTTATACCCAAGTATAAAGCACGTCCTCAGCCCACTGCCCCCTCTCCCTGCCCCACATTGTAAAGACCTAAAAGACAAAGCATATAGAAATGCTTTGACAATGGCCAAATGTTTTGCAAGCATTAAACGTGTCCAAGTTTGTGCAAAGCCTTTTCTACAGTGTCAGGAAATCAGTGAGTTCTCAAGTCTTTGTCTTCTCTGCCAGAGGAGGGGGAAGGAGATTGTAGACCTCCTGCTATGGACTGAATTGTACCCCCCCTAAAATTCATATGTTAAAACTTTCCACAGAGTGGCTTAAGTATCCAGCTGGCTTCCCCTAGATGAGTGATCCAAGAGAGTAAGGTGAAAGCCAATGCTTTTATGACCTCGCATTGTAAGGTATACTCCCTGATTTCTGCAATACTGCAATGAACTGTGTCCCCGTAAAATTTATGTATTGAAGCCATAATCCTCAACATGATGGTATTTGGAGGTGGAGCCTTTGGGAGGTAATTCAATCCTGAGGGTGGAGCCCTCATGAAAGAGATTAGGGCCCTGAAACGAAGAGACACAAGAGAGATGATACGTTTCTCCATCACATGAGGATACAGCAAGAAGGCATCCATCTTCAAACCAGGAAGAGGGTCCACACCAGAAACTAAATTGGCTGGCACGTTTATCTTGGACTACCCAGCCTCCAAAACTGTGAGAAATAAATTTCTGCTGTTTAAGCCACACAGTCTATGATATTTTTGTTATAGCAGCCCAAACTAAGACAAGCATGATATTGGTTGCACAGATCAGCCATATTCTGTGTGAAAGAGGAGTATACAGGAGCCTGAATAAGGAAGATTTTCATTAGGTGCCATCTCAAAGGCTAGATCCCACAAGTGCCAAGGTAATTTAATAGGAAAAAGTTAGACTATGCAACAAATGGTACTGGAATAATGGGATATCCATATAGAAAAAAATGAATCTCAACTCCTCACACCATATTTAACTTGAAATGGATCACAGAGCTAAAACTCTTATGTTTAGGATAGGAAAACAAAGGAGAAAATCTGTGCAGCCTTGCATAAGGCAAACATTTCTTAGATAAGACCCCAAAATCACAAGCCATAAAAGAAAATATTGATCATTGGACTTCATCAAAAGTAGAACACTCTTTGAAACACAGAGTTAAGAAAATGTAAAGACAAGCCACAGATTGTGAGAAAATACATGCAAAACATATCAGATAAAGGATTTATGTCTGAAATACATAAAGAACTTTTACAGCTCAATAATATAAAGCAAATAACCTGATAAAAATGAACAAAAGATTTGAACAGACATTGCACTAAAGAAGGTATATGAATTTTTAAAAACATGAACACATGAAAAGATGTTCAGCATCATAAGTTATTAGAGAAATGAAATTTAAAAATACAATGAGATACAGCTGGACCTCTACTAGAATAACTAAAATTTAAAACACTAGCAATACCAAATGTTGGTGAATATGTGGAGATGACTGGAACTTTCATATACTACTGATGAGAGTGTAAAATGGTTCAACCACTTTGGAAAAACAGTTTGACAGTTTCTTTTTTTTTTTTTTAATTAATTAATTAATTAATTAATTATTTATTTTGGCTGCACTGGGTCTTAGCTGCGGCACACGAGATCTTTGTTGTGGCATGCAGGATCTTTAGTTGCGGCATGCATGTGGGATCTAGTTCCCTGACCAGATATTGAACCCAGGCCCCTGCATTGGGAGCGCAGAGTCTTACCCACTGGACCACCAGGGAAATCCCTGGCAGTTTCTTATAAAATTAAAAATTCATTTTTCATGTAACCCAGCAATTCCATGTCTAGATATTCACCTGACAGAAGTGAAATCTTATGTCCACACAGACTTGTTCAAATGTTCATAACAACTTAATTCAAAATAGCCAAAAACTGGGGAAAAGTCCAAATGTCCATGGACAAGAGAAAGGATAAACAAATTGCAGTGTAACCAGATAATGCAAAATTGCTCCGCAATAAAAAGGAATAAACTACTGATCCTTCCAACAATATGGATGATTCTCAACAACATTATGCTAAGACACATTTTGTGTCTGAAAGAAGTCAGACACAGAAGAGTTCATACTGTATGATTCCATGTACATGAAATTCTAGAAAATACGAAAATATAATATGTGGTGACAGGAAGCAGTCCAGGGGTTGCCTGGAGCCCAGGCGTGGGGATGGGGTCGAGGGTGGGGGCAGGATGAGGTGTGGCGGAGAGGGTAGCCTGGAACAGGGCACAAAGGAACTTTGGAGGAGATGGAAATTTTCTGTATCTTGATCATGGTAGGGGGGTACAAATGTGTCAGACCGCATCAAAATGTCCACTTTAAATGGGTATTTTATTGTATATAAACTACCTCAGTAAAGTTGATTTTTTTTTTTTTTTAAATAAATCCATTTATTTTTGGCTGCGTTGGGTCTTCTTTGCTGCATGCAGGCTTTCTCTAGTTGTGGTGAGCGGGGGTACTCTTCATTGCGGTGCGCGGGCTTCTCACTGCGGTGGCTTCTCTTGTTGCGGAGCACGGGCTCTAGGTGCGCGGGCTTCAGTAGTTGTGGCATGTGGACTCAGTAGCTGTGGCTCGCGGGCTCTAGAGCACAGGCTAAGTAGTTGCGGCGCATGGGCTTAGTTGCTCCGTGGCATGTGGGATCCTCCCGGACCAGGGCTTGAACCCGTGTGCCCTGCATTGGCAGGCGGACTCTTAACGACTGCGCCACCAGGGAAGCCCCAATAAAGTTGATTCTTAAAGGTAAGGAGGCACAGCATTTAATTGGGCTCCAATTGGGACAGACAATATCTGCACCCTTCGTTCCTCTCCATTTGCACCCACAGGGCCCTGGTCCTTCTGCCGGGAGACTTTCCACGAGTGCCTCAGCGCCGGCCACCGACAGGAATCCAAGAGTTAACATCTTCAGCAGCTCTGGGGTACTCCTGGGCCGGGGGAGGTGGTGCGCGAGGGCCTTCACTGTCGCAGTCTCGTCTCGTCGGATGTGGGGCTAGGGGTGCGGAGGCCAATCCTGCCGCGAGTGCGGAGCGGGTGTTGCGCGTCCAGCCGGAGCGCCAGACCACTCAGCCGAAACGGTGACGTCTCCCGGCACCTGCCCCCGAGACGGCAAGCGGACGCGGGCTGAACCCAGAGGACTCCGAGCGCGCGTCCGCTCGGCGGGGACCCTTGCATCCCCTAGGCCTCGGAATTGCACCGTCGCATCCCGAGACCTAGGGTGACCTGACTCGGCGGGACGCGAGCAGGATGCCATCCACCGCGGGCCACCCGGCGCGGGGGGCAGGCGGGAGTGGGGCGGGCGGGTGCGCCCCGCTTAACCAGGGCCCGAGTGAGGTCCTCCGGGCCGGGTAGAAAGGAGACGCCTCTGCCTTGCGGGGAGTACCTGAGGGGGAAGAGTACAGCCTGGGGATGACCTGCTCTGACCTGTCGAGTCCCGCTAATCGCTAATCGGCGTTGGGGCTCAGCCCTCCGCCTTCCGCGGTGAAGTCGCCTCTCCGCGGGCCTCTTTCGCGAAGGCAAAGCCCTCACTCGGGACCCGACACGCTGCTGGGAGTGGCCAGCAGCCTTCCGGGCCCACTGATCGCCCACTGAGGCGCATCTCGGCGATGCAGGGGGCTCGCTCTCTCGGAGTCGCTGCCTGCAGCCCTCCTCCTCCAGGTTCAAGGGCTCCAGCTGGGGCACCGACAGACCCTTGCCATCCCGCCACCGCTGCCCGCAGAGACACACCTCCCTCCGCAAATCTTGCACACACAACCTTCAGTCTCCCGGACTCAACACGCACACACGCACACCACCCGGGACCCCGCTCTACCTCTCGCTCCCTCTCCCTCTTTTACATCTTCTTTTTTTTTTTAATTTAATTTTCCTTTTTTTAAAATACAGCAGGTTCTCATTAGTTATCTATTTTATACATATTAGTGTATATATGTCAGTCCGAATCTCCCAGTTCATCCCACCACCCCGCCCCCCGCTTTCCCCCCTTGGTGTCAATACGTTTGTTCTCTACATCTGTGTCTCTACTTCTGCCTTGCAAACCAGTTCATCTGTACCATTTTTCTAGATTCCACATATAGGCGTTAATATATGATATTTGTTTTTCTCCTTCTGACTTACTTTACTCTCTATGACAGCCTCTAGGTCCATCCACATCTCTACAAGTGACCCAATTTCGTTCCTTTTTATGGCTGAGTAATATTCCATTGTATATATGTGCCACATCCTCTTTATCCATTCATCTGTCGATGGGCATTTAGGTTGCTTCCATGACCTGGCTATTGTAAATAGTTACATCTTCTAATTGACTAATGTCTACAATTGCGACCAATTGTTTCTGTGTAAACTTAATTAAAAGATTTTCCTGGAAAGATTGTTGATGTTCACTCAGCTTACTAGCAAGCAGCTTAATCTGTAAAAATCGGCGACTAAAAGCAAACAGCGTTTGGGCGTCTCACTGACTGGTGGCCAGCTACCCAGCGGGTGCTCGTGCAGGCAGCATGGTAAACTCGACTTCCCTGTGCTGAGCGACGGAGCGAACCTCCAACCTCCAGCCTTGAGGACTGTCCTGGGTATCACTCCCAAGGAGAAAAATTCAGCGCTCCTATCCCCTCGGCCATTGATCCCTCTTGGGTAGTCCTTGGCTAGCGCTTAGGGATGGTGCAAGGCGGGACTTGGGGGGCAGCTACGCTGCTCCTGCAATTTGGTCTGTCAGCTTCCAGAGCTCTGAGGGGCCCAGGGCTGCCTTGATGGCGCTTGCAAGTCTTCACCTGTTAAGAACAGCTTTTCAGGGACTTCCCTAGTGGTGCAGTGGTTAAGAATCCGCCTGCCAATGCAGGGGACACGGGTTCAAGCCCTGGTCCGGGAAGATCCCACATGCCATGGGGCAGCTAAGCCCGTGCACCACAACTACTGAGCCTGTGCTCTAGAGCCTGTGAGCCACAACTACTGAGCCTGTGTGCCACAACTACTGAAGCCTGCGTGCCCAGAGCCCGTGCTCCACAACAAGAGAAGCCACAGCAATGAGAAGCCCACGCACCACAACGAAGGGTAGCCCCCGCTCACCGCAACTAGAGAAAGCCCACGTGCAACAACAAAGACCCAATGCAGTCAAAAATAAATAAATAAATAAATTAAAAAAAAAAAAAAAAAGAACAGCTTTTCAGCATCCACCTCCCAATCGTCCTCCAAAAACACATCAGAGAAGGTGCTCCATCAGGTGCCTTCTTGGCTGGGCCTAGGCTCTGGTTGGTACAGACCAAGCTAGGTCTGGGAATCCATATGCATAAAGAGAAGTTAAAGAGAAACTTGACCTGTACCAGAGTGAAAGGGAAGACCAATGCCCTAAACTTCCTGAGAGCTAAAGGGCAGGAATTCCTTATGGCAGGGACTCCCTGTCCCAACCCAGCAGCCCATCCCTCCTGGGCAGTGTACCCTCCTCTCTTACCCTAGAATTCCTGGGCATGGTCTCCTGGACTTGCCACAGTCCATGTCCAAATTCCTCTTCCAGCCTTGCCTTGAAATCAGCTAAGTTTCAAATGGTGATCCCTTAAAATGTCATTAACCAAAAGCACCAATTAGTGCTTAGTAAATGTTTGTTTTATAATATATGAATACAGCCCCCAAAAGGGACTCCAGTGGAGGGGTTACAGGCCCTGGAGAAGGCTGCATGTTGGGATGCTGGGCTTTTCATGTCTTTCAAGCAGCATACAGGCAGTCACTTGTCTTGTGAGTGGGGTCAGTGCTGGCACTCAGACCTCTGTGGTGGTGGAAGAGGAAAAGCAAGCATCCATTAGGGAATGGAGAGAGATTTCAGAGTTTGAAAATATACTCATCTTCCTCCCCTCTCCCCTCTCTGCACTCCCAGGCAACCACTGCTTTTGGTTCAAGGCCTTATTATTTCTTACCTGGATTATTGCTAAAACTGGTAACTAGTTTCCCTGTCTGCATAGTCACACTGTCATCTGGTCTTACAGCTGTCTAAAGTGGCAACCTGCCTCTTCCCTTGCCCCTGGGCCCTTGTAAGGTCCTCCATTGTCTTGAAATAGAACTCAAACCACATGGTGTCCAGCTTCTTTCTGAGCTCACTCTTGACTGACCTTCAGCCTCATCTCTCACCGTCTCTCCTTATCCCTTATATTCCAGCCACAGCTAGCTATTTACTTGAACTTGTCTCAAGCCTTCCTCCTCTGCAAATGCTTTTCCTTAGCCTTTATGCCTCCTTTCCTTCCAACACACACACACACACACGCACGCGCGCGCGTGCACGCGCACTTGGTCCTCAGAATGCCTTCCCTATGCTGGATTTAGTTTCTTTTCTAGATAGTTCCTCCTATAGCACAGAGGAGCCACCTCTACCATGGCACTTATTACCCAGTCCATCCTCTGGCCCCTCTCACCTTCCCTAAGCATTAATTGTAAAGTATTTGGACTCTGAGCAGCTCAGTCCCTGAGGAGATGACCAGTACAGTACATGTGTGGTGAAAGGGTATGAGCTTTAGAAGTAAGCAGACCTGGGTTCAAACTTCCACTTTCTTGCTGTGTAATCTTTAGCAATTTACTTAACCTCTCTTAGATTCCTTGTCTGTAAAATCAGAATAGTAATACCTACCTTATGGAATTGTTGTGAGAATTAAATGAGACAATTCACATAAAAAAATGTCTGCTCCTCGATTCTCACTTACCATGTGCTTTTTCCTGGTCCTGACCTCCCAGCTAGTGAGACAGCTATTGAAGGCCTTCAGACTTTTTATTCCTCTCTGAGCATCTGCATCTATAAACTGCTGTTAATAGCATTTACCTCACAGGGTTTTATGGAGATGAGATGATTCAAGGTATGCGAAACCAGTTTATTGAATTAAAATGATGTGGTAGGGCTCAAGCAGGAAACACTTTTATTCTTTATCATACCTTCACCTTTAACATCAACATATGGATTCATTTTTGTGGTTCTGGATGAAATCTCGGGCAGTTTCTAAATAGTTTCCTGTTTGCCTTCAAGTAGTAAATAGTCCTGATCACTTTCGTGAGTGGGAAAATAGAAGACAATAATTGGTTAATATTTAAATTAATACATTCATATTAATGTAAGGCAGAAATACTTGTAACTACTACAGTCTTCATTTCTATAACTGGTCATGTAGTCAAAGTTGGTTTTTGTTTTTTAAAATTTTTATTTATTTATTTATTTATGGCTGCGTTGGGTCTTCATTGCTGTGCGCGGGCTTTCTCTAGTTGTGGCAATCGGGGGCTACTCTTCATTGCAGTGCACAGGCTTCTCATTGCGGTGGCTTCTCTTGTTGTGGAGCACGGGCTTTAGGCGTGCGAGCTTCAGTAGTTGTGGCATGTGGGCTCAGTAGTTGTGGCTTGCGGGCTCTAGAGCACAGGCTCAGTAGTTGTGGTGCACTGGCTTAGTTGCTCCACAGCATGTGGGATCTTCCCGGACCGGGGCTCGAACCTGTGTCCCCTGCATTGGCAGGCGGATTCTTAACCACCGCGCCACCAGGGAGTCCCAAAGTTGGTATTTTTAACTTCTTTCTCTGCTATTCATTCCATATTCCCTTTGCTTTCAGCAAATACCTCACCTAGTACAGTCACTGAAAATATATATATTAACATATTTTACTTATATATAACCAACCTAGGCAGACAAATTATTTTCTAAACCAGCAGAGCCCAAAGTTGTGGGTCTGGGAAGCAAAAATTCCCCTAGTGGATCACTAGGAGTTACAGTTGAGGAGCCATTTCCATTTCAACCGCTTGATTTTCAGATTCATGAATCCTGGCTATGGGAGGACTACAGCACTACATATTGGTCACTGATTCAGGGCATATACAGCATCCTAGGGACATTACCCAAGCCCTGCCCAGTGCTGGTGCTCAGCTAGTGTTGTAACTGAATTTCAAAAAAATCATTCTACCATTCTTTCATGCCATTTAATTCAAGGTGATCAGGCATATTATAAGACCGGTGAATTCTATGTTCATGAGCACATTACTTCATTTGCTGTTAAATGAGTTCCTTGGTCAGAAGCTATGTTTGGTGGAATAATGTGAGAATGAATAAGATATTCTAGAAGTCCACAGATAGTAGTTTTGGCAGAAGCATGTGAGCAGGGAAGGAAAATTCATGTCCAGAGTAAGTATTTACTAGTGAGAAGAAGCTTTGTCCATTCCATGATGGCCTGTGGCTGGCTGTTCACCCTGGGAAGTGGTGGCACACTTACGGTTCAGTGTTGGTCTCTGATGATGGTGGGCTGGGCACTCAGCAGTGGCTGTAACCATATCAGACTTGATGAATGGAAGCTCATGTTGCTGAGCCATGCGTAACTTCTATTCTTGCCACCATGTACACTTTGTTTTTTGAGACAAACATGGCGATCAATATTTATTTAATACAACAGGATAAAAATAACTAAGACAGGGAATGCCCTGAAGGTCCAGTGGTTAGCACTTGGCGCTTTCACTGCTGTGGCCCAGATTCAATCCCTGGTTGGGAAACTAAGATCTGGCAAGCCGTGCAGCTCAGTCAGAAAAAAACAAAAAACAAAAAAAACTAAGACATTGAAAAGTTTCTAATTTTAAAATCTTAGACTGTGTACACTTTGATCACCAGCCATTGGGCCAAGACAGGGATGACTGGAGAAAATGGTTGGTGAAAGAATGTGGCATCTTGGTGTCCTGACTATTAAGATCCTCTTCTTATGAGGTTGCCCTTTGGTGAACATTCACGTGGGACATGAGTATCTTCACACTTTGTGTCAGTTTAGAGTGGTTCATCCACATACATCTTCCACAGACTTCCTTATCACCAATTTTCCAAACACATTCTCTCCAATACCCTGAACATCAAGTCAAATTTTTAGCCACAGCACGCACGCGCGCTCACACACATGCACTTTTTTTAGTGTATGTCTACACCTCTGGCCATCTCTCCTTCCAGGCAAAATGAGCAACCATGTGTACTGCTCAAAGGTTTACACACTGGAAGATTTTCCTTTACCATTATTCTTTAGAGCACGGGTCCCCAACCCCTGGGGCCACACAACAGGAGGTGAGCGGTGGGCAAGCAAGCGAAGCTTCATCTGCCACTCCCCATCGCTCGCATTACGGCCTGAACCATCCCCCAGCCCCCACCGTCCGTGGAAAAATTGTTTTCCACAAAATGGTCCCTGGTGCCAGAAAGGTTGGGGACCGCTGCTTTAGGGTCCTCTCTGAGTGGGGCAGCAGTGCGGCAACTTTCCACCTTCTGGTAGAGATAATTCAAATCCTGCAGAACCAACTCATACCATGCAGAAGCAGCAGTCAAGCAGGTCAGAATTTTTTCATTCCTCAGTCAGCTGGTCATAGAGAACTTCTCATGAGGCCATAGGTGTGAGAAAGAGGAGGCAGTTTTGCAGGAATAGGGGCCATGGGAACCTGAGGCACTTGTTCCTGCAACTTACTTTTGCCTTTAGGTCTTGCTCAAGTCCAATCATGTATGAAGTCCACTTCCACCTGATAACAGAATACTGCTGTGAATGCCCATGTTTATGCCTTTATAGCCAAATAACACCCTGTTTATGATGGGCAGCTCAGGTCACCCGGTAACTTGGCGATTCACAGTCAAACATCCAGTATGTAGTAGAGCCCAATAAAATTGGAAGCTATCTGTCAAAAGGAAAATAGTTATCTGAGAATGAAATAGTTTGATCCAAAATCCTAAGGGTTTGCTCTGTGATTCATCTTCAGAGGCTGCCGAAAGCTCCGTACAGTGTCTGTGGTTCCATACAATGCAGACACTGAGAGTTCACATGGTCTGTGGGGCAGATAAGTTTGCACGACAGCCCATACCTATTGTAGAGCCTTCTCTTGTTCTGGGTCCTACTCAAAACTTGCAGACATTTGACTTTTCTGACAAATGAGAGCAGCATGTCCAAATGAAGTTTAGGATATTTTCAAATTTCAAGAGGCTTGCTAAGCATTTAAGCTCTTTTTTTCTGGTAGGAGAAGCCAGAGACAGCAACTTGTCTTTCACTGTAGAAGGGGTATTTTGACATAGCCTCAGATCACTGGGTCCCTAGAAAATTTACCAGGGTGGCAAGCTCCTAAATTTCTGTGGGATTTATTTCTCACCATCTGGCATGCGTGTGTCTTGCCACAGTGTCTAGAGTACTAGCAACCTTCTACTCACCAGATCCATCTAGCATGATAGCATCCGTGTAGTTGATAAAGCCTTGAGGAGGGAGAGTAAAAGTGTATTGCTGGCCCTGCCAGTTGAAAGTAAACTGCTTTGAGTGATCTTTATTAACAGGTGTTGGGGAGGAAGGAATTTTCCTCTACCCTTCTGGCTTCTTCTGGCTCATCTAAGAATTAAATTGACATGAGACAGATTAACAGGAGAAAATCACACAAAAGTTTAATAACATGTATACATGGGAGAGACTCGGGAAAACTGAGTAACTCGCCAAAATGGCTGAAACCCTCACCTTAAATACCATCTTCAGCTAAAGACAAAAGAGGGTGTTGGAGATAATGGTTTGGAACTTCAAAGGGGAGGAAGGAGATGGAAAAGCAAATGTTTGGTAAACAAAAGTTTGCTGCGCTCTGCAGAGAATATGGGACACAGAGTGGACTTTGATCTCTAAGAGTTTCCTCCACCATACCTAGCCCACGTTCTTTGCAGACATCTCAGTGATAGCTCTATTCCTATAACAGGCCCTCTATCTAAATTGTTCAGGCAGTTAGGGGGAAGGTCAAAGATTCTTCTTGAGTTTTTTGGGCATAGATTGTTTTTAGCTGGAAATAATCCACATGCCAAAGAGATATTTTAGGGTTCAGATTTTGTTCCCCTACACAGGTATAAAGAAAAAACATTTGCCAGGTCAATAGCTGCCTACCAGGTGCCAAGGGATGTCTTCTCCAGTAAAGAAAACATGTCTGGAACAGAAGCTGAAAATGGAGTCTGCCTGGTTATGATAACTCACTGTCATTGTCTAAGATCTGTCTGTTTTCTGCAAAGAATAAATAGGCAAGTTGAAAGAGGTAAGAATCACCACTGCTACATCCTTCAAGTTCTGAAGGTGATACTAATCTTTGCAATCCCTCCAGGAATGAAATTGCCTTGAGCTTACCATTTTGGTAGGCCATTCTAGAGGTTTCCACTTGACATTGCCTACCATAATAGCCCTCATTGTGTGTGCTGGTGAACCAGCATGGGGTAAGTGGGAGTGGCTCTTCTCATTCCTATCTCTAATGATTCACTAGCCAAATGTTATTTCCTGTTTCTAAAACTTTGGGCATGGCTGGTTTAAAGGTGTTAGTCCTCAAGGGAAGAATGTCTCCACCAGGGGACACAACAATGATTCTACTAAAATGAAAGTAGAGACTGCCACCTGACTACTTTGAGTTTGGGTTTCAAAAATCTCAACGCTGCAGCTATAGGAAATAGGGTTTCTTTTCGGGTAACTGTAGAACTATCCTACTCCTTTACCCAGGACTTCAGCTGGGAATTTAAAGACCTGAGCTCATAATTTTCTTTCAAAGTTCTTGGGTGCACTTACAAGAACCAACTAAGCCCATTATACTCTTTATTTCCATTAAATTGTTCGGTGGCAGCAACTACTTGGTTACCCAAAGCCTTGCCTCCTATAGGTATTTGATTACAGTTGTCTACAGGTGATAATTAATGTATCTGTCTTGCCGCTGCCGGCCATGGTCTACCAGTGTCACTTTTACCATTAGCAACAGGGTCATTAATGCCTTTAAACAGATCAATTTCAAGAGTCCTATCCTTAAAGTTCTGTTCCTCTGGAACAATTTCCAGTACCTATAATGGTATCTGATACTGATTTGATATTGATACTGATATTAGAAAGGGTTCAGTCAGGGAAAGAGAGACACTAAGAATATTATGAAATAAGGGATTTATTTTAGGAACAAGGCTTACACAGTTTTGGAGTAACTGGGGAAATCAGAGTCTGAATGGAGAAGTTGGAGGATCAAAGAATAGTCATTCATCAACCCTTCTGAAGTCAGGCATGCCCAGCTGTTAGAGCAGGATCCTAGAGAGTTGGTGGAGAAGTTTACATGGACGCCTGTTGCCTCTACATCTGGGGGTTGGCCTGGGGTTGCTCTTGGTCAGAAGGCCTGGGGGTTGCTAAGAAAGCTTGTTGTGGAACGAGGGAGAATGAGTACAGCCTGGAACCTGGTGGCACTTCTAACCATGACAACCTTCAGAAAGTAATTACTACCACTGTACTTCTCTCTTCTAAATCATTCACAAATTAATCTTTTGGCCAACTGTGATCAGAAACCATCAGGGAAGAGGATTCTGGAAAATGTAGTTCCAGTTTACCCAAGTCAACACAGTATAAAACCACCACCTGCCATTTATTAGCTGCTTGATCCTGAGCAAATTATTTAATGTCTATGAGTCTAAATCTCTTTCCATCTCAGGTTTGGACATTGTTATCTAGGACTTTTCCTGGGTTTCTGGAAGATGCCCTGTTGCTGGGGATCCCCCACTTACCGGTACCTCCTCTCTCTGGCCACTTGTGATTCCCTCTCAGCCTCATGGCTTCTGGTAGTCTTTCCCTACGTGGGGCACCTCTCCATTCTAGGCAGCCCTCTTGGGCACTCCACATCTGGCCCTTGGAAAACATACAAACACCCATGCTCTGCTAAGCTCTGGAGGTACAGCTCACACCCAAGACAGTTTTTTAGACTCACTATCCAGGCCCACAAGCCAGCCACAATCACTGCTAGATTATTTTCAGGCCTGAGTCCCTCTGTCCCTCATACTCCAATAGCTCTTGGAGTTCTTTTCTGCAATTCCCCTCTTAAGTGGGTGTAAGAGAGAATCGACACCTAAACCTTCCCCTTGGCTGGGGGAGGAAGGAAGTGACAACTCACTCCAGACAGACCTTCAATACCACCTGCCTTTCAGCCTCAGCTCTTAGCCCTCTGTTATACAGTTTGGAGGGGAGTAAAGGCCTATGGACCATCCGTTTTACAAATCTGAGATATAGTCTAACATCTTTTTTACTTATTTATTTATTTTTGGCTGCATTGGGTTTTCGTTGCTGCGTGCGGCCTTTCTCTAGTTGTGGCGAGCAGGGGCTACTCTTTGCTGTGGTGTTTGGGCTTCTCATTGCGGTGGCTTCTCTTGTTGCAGAGCACAGGCTCTAGGCACGTGGGCTTCAGTGTTGTGGTGCGCAGGCTCAGTAGTTGTGGCGCACGGGCTTAGCTGCTCCGCGGCATGTGGGATCTTCCCAGACCAGGGCTCGAACCCGTGTCCCCTGCATTGGCAGGCAGATTCTTAACCACTGCACCACCAGGAAAGTCCCTAGTCTAGCATCTTGATTTAGAATGTGGTAGCTGATAATAGCTGATCCCTATTATTCTTTTCCTCACCTTTGAGGCCTCTGCCCAAATCCTGAGATGGGAAGAGTCCCATTTAATATACTGTTACCTATATAAAGAGCCTAATGTGCTTGACACAAGGTAGACATTCACTAGTAGAAGTGATTGTGTACTGCCAATCACCCAGCATGGAAGTCAATCCAGCCTTTGAAAATGGTTGGAATCCTATCCCTCGAAGCCAGACTAAAGGGGAGTGTGTACCCTTATGTAAGGCTTGAAAGGCAGTTGCCTGTTCTTCCTTATGCCCAGTCTATATGTCTATTCCAAATACAATGTTTATAGCCACCTGAGTCCAGTAGCTTCTGGACCCAGACCCACCCTCAGTGACACATCACAAGACCAAGGAAATCAAGAACCAGCTTAGCTGCTCCCCTATTCTGAAGTCCCATCTCAGCCACAGCAGGTGGAATGGAAATGCGCTGGGGTTTGTGCAGTTAGCGTGCCCTGGTCTGACGTACAGGTTGGCATTTGCCTTGATTAGTCAGTCTCTGTGGTGAGCTAGTTTTTATATATTTTGAATATCAGCCTTGCTTTTGAGCATGGAGTTGCTCAAATCCACAGATGCACAGAAACACCAGCAGCATACATGCACACACAATTACATCTTTACACATGGGTGCACTTGCAGTTATTTCCCTGAGGTTTAAAAGTAGAAGTTACATGACCTTGGGAAATGTGAACTTTGCTGATCTGGGGTGTGACAACATATCAGGGAAGCTTCCATCTGTTCCAAGTCTTTTTCTTGGCCTCTGTCTTAGTCGTTGTTTCTTCGTTTCTTTGGTTGTTAGAGCTCACAAGTGGCACTGGAAGGGATTAAAGGGGACACAAGCACAGACTCAAAAAAAAAAACAAAACAAAAAAACCCAAACCTAGAAATTCAACATACAGTCATCATTTTCCAAATTGTCAGCGTGTATTGAGAAAGATTTGATAAAAACGCCAGGGCAGGGGTTGGCAAAAGTTTTCTACAAAGGGTCCAACAGTAAATATTTTAAGCCTTGTAGGCCGTATGGTTTCTCTGCAATGACTTAGCTCTGCTATCTCATAGTAGGAAAGTAGTCACAGACAATAATAAACAAATAAGCATGGTTACATTCCAATACAACTTTATTTACAAAGACAGGTGGTGGACCAAATTTGGCCCATGGGCCTTGGTTTGCAGCCCCCTGCACTAGGCTCTAAAGAATCCTGAAACCATCAAAACTGCTGCACAGGTCTCCCAAAGATTGACAGGAGCTCCATTCTGTCTCCTCCAAGAAGGACAAAAATCAGGTTTTATTCTAATTATTTTGTGTGGTGCTTTGGTGTTTTGATGTTTTTCTGAGTGATCTCAATTCCCCCCTTTTGTCCCTTCTCCCCTCTTTCTGTGTATATATCTCTAAAAGCTTCCCATTCTTCTTCATTCTGTCCTTTGGAACTCACAGGTTTGGATGATTTTAGAGTGAGGCTCTTTCACATTCATCCTTGCTGAAATTCTGGCTTCTTTTCAGGGCTCTCATCCATACTAGAGCAAGAGGCAATATGAAGTAGCGTAAAGAGCACTTGTCTGGATGACTGGGCAGCACATGCCACCAGCTTGCTGTGTGACTTTGAGAAAATTACCTAACCTCTCTGAGCCTTCCTTTTCTCATCTGTCAAATGAGGGAATTGGCTAAGGTCTCTTAAATCCCTTCTAGCTCTAAGCTTGTGATTTTAGGAAGCTGCGGCTTCAACTCTAGCCAACTGTCTGGAGCCATTAATTAGGATGTCACTCACAGACCTTAATGAAACTGCCAGGGGGCCACAGAAAGTAGCCACATGATCTTCTGTAGTTGGCAACCTTCTGAAGCTGGGTGGGTAGGGTTACCAGCTAACCTCAGGAAATCTGAGAGCCCATCCCACTAAGGGGAGAAAAGGAACACAAATGATCCAGGACCCCTATGCTCCAGGAAAATTAATTTGCATTCCTATACTGCCATTGAAGCAGCTACAAAATGTGTACAAACGTTGACTTAGTTGGAAGCAGGACCTGAGGGAGCTTCTGTTGGGAGGTGAGACGCTTTCCCTTCTCCATCAGATCCTCTCGTGTGGGGCTCTCCTGGCCATATAAAGAATACCCCTCAAAGCCCACCAAATAAATATATGATTAGGTCAGGAGGAAATGGAGGCTTTGAGGGGTTAAAAAAATGAATTAGCAAATTCCAGCATGTGCCAAAGGAAGGTCTTCTCTGAAGCAGGGATGAGGGAAGTCAGGGAGGATCAAGGAGCCTGGCTGGGGCAGGGGCGGGCAGTGGTTGGCAGCTTGGGGGGAGTTTGTACAGCATCATCCCCCAGCTCACAGCCCACTGGCTATGGATGCAGCAGATGTGCAGGGGTCTGGAGCCCTCTCCCTCCCTCCTGGACACAGTCTTGAGGGATGGGGAGGGAGTAGAGACGCCTGCATCCTGGCTTCAAGGAGAGCAGGCTCTTATCGTCTGACTCTGCTAAAGCTGTCTCATTTGTAGCCTAAATAATTCACTCACCAGTCTCTCAAGCAACATTAGAAGAAAAACAAAACCCGACCCACCTCTCACGCTCAGGTTCCCACTGCACCAAAGGCAGGCCAGGAGGCAGACCCAAGCTGCAGAGATGGCCTGCTTTCAAAGGTTTATTGGGGTTGGCAACCTTCCAAAAATTGCCTGGGGCCTGGTTTTGTACAGCCCTTGAGCTAAGAATGGTTTTTACATTTTAAAAGGTTTTCTAAAACAACATGAAACAAAATCAACAGCAACAAAAACAAAGAATATGCCAGAGGCTGTATGTGGCCTGCAAATATTTACTATCCTTTCCAGAAAGAGTGCCAATCCCTTAATCCACTCCCCAACCTTGAAGGAGGTGATGACAACCTTTGACCTACTCCTTGACTACCCCACCCTGTGACCCCACTATGTGCAGAGATTTGAAGTTGTCAGAGTTCTGACATCTACAGTCTAGTGCGAAGCCGGCATCATTGTTCGCCCCATTACCAAAAACAACAAAAAGGCAAACAAGAAGATAAACCCTGGAGTGGGGTGAACGGTCTGGATTCTACTGCATGGGGAGGGAGGGAGAAAAGCAGGGAGGGACTGAGACTCAGCCTCAACCCGTCATCTGATCTATCTTCTCTGAGGGTCAGAATTCAGCATTGTCCCAGTTGGTCTCTACTGACGCCCCTCCCCTCAAGGCCCCATCACACCCTGCAGTCCTGGCGATCCCAGCTGATCCCAGCTGATCCCAGCTGATCCCAGCTGATGCCAGCAGTCACTGAGGCTGTAATTCTCTTATTGATGAGACATCCAAGTAATACACGTCTCTGAGTCCCTGAGGCCTGTGTGTCATCCGCAAACCACCTAGGGTGCCAGCCTGACTGGCTGACCTTCAGTCCTGGACAGAGGCTCCATCCAGCCCAGCAGGGGCTCCCCTGCTGCCTAGCAGGGCCTTTGAAGGAAGAGGGCTCTCACTAGCCCTGGACACCACCCAGACCCTCTGCTGGAGCCAGAGCCACTGAGAGGCACAGCCTAAGGACTCCGGAAGAGACGGGTTAGAGTGGACAAGGCTTCCAGCTCAGAGTGCTCAGCTGTAACTGGGCTGAGTGACCTCTGGGCTGTCATGGGTTCTGTTTGGAAGTTTTGGGGCTGAGGGCAGAGTGGAGATCCAGTGGCCCTGCATCCTGGTGGGTAGGTATTCTGGATTATTTCAGATAGGAGTGAACTTTGTAAAAGTTCTTGCTCAAAATCATTGAGCTGTCCAGCCAGTTCTTTGCAGGTTCCTGTTCTTGAGATAAAAACAGCATGGAAGGCCCAGGCTGGAATCCCAACATCCAGGCTAAGTGAAAGGTCAGCCGTCTTAGAGATTTGGGAGCCCAAGCTGTGACACCTTGGGCAAGTCACCTCATTTCTCTGGGACTCAGTTTCCTCATCTATTAAAACAAGCAAACAAACAAAAACCTGGGGTGCTTGGGTGGGGGTGATTTTACAATCCTGTCCAGCCCATACCCAGTGTGTCCAAAGCAGGCAAGGCCTCTGCAGAAGCTTTTCTGGAAAGTTGTTTGGCTTCATCTCTGCTTTCCTTCCCCAAGTCAATTCAGCCCCATCCAAATGAGATACAGTCGGTCTGGCATCAGGGGAGAGTGTTTTCCTTCAGTAGGTCAGCAGCTTGCCGGGGATTCGGACCGATGTGAGGTCCCACCGAAGTAGTGGGTGGTGAATATGACCTATTGTCTTTGTGCCCTGTGGCCAGAGGGTGGCTGAAGGGCTGTGGGAGTCTCCTCAACTGGAGTGGGATAAATGGTCCCCAACATGCTCACAGCATATGGGCCAGAAACCAGTCTGATACTACACACTTTAATCTAAATTACCTAGATTGCCTTTCATCAGCTCTTCAACTTGACTGAACATTCCTTAAGGGTAGGGATTCTATCTTGACCTTCTTCTGTGTCCCCCAGGGAGAGCCCAGCACCACAGGTATGTGGCTAGAGATTGGCCTGGAGATATGAGGACAAATCTGCTGAGAAGCTTAACTGCAATACCTCTGGAAAGAGTGCTGCTGCACTTTGCACAGGGTGTGGGTCCAGGGAAGTGAATCTCCATATTTGCCAGCTGATAACTGGACACCATTCTCCAGTGCGTGGCTCAATCAAGCTGTCAGGTCATGACCCCAAGAGCTATCGTGTGACCTAGAGAGCAAGTGATGCAGGAAGGTTAGAGAAGGGAATGCCTGTCCCATGCCAGTGTGCCCGAGATTCCCCAGGATATGCAGGTCACTTTCCCCTAAAGCAGTCCAGACTGGGAAAGTGTGGCTGGGTGGCCCATGCAAACATAAATCAGCCTTGCGTCACCGCTGTTTGCTTCAGAGTAGCTACCAAATTGCAAACACAGTGATCTACAGGCTACAAATCCAAACCCATACAAGAGTGACAAACATCAGAAGCTCTGGGGTGGGTCTCTTCTAGTCTTAAATATACTCAGAATGGCTGTGTCCCTTGCCTGCCTGCAGATAGGAAGCTCTACTTTAAATCCAGCCACACTTTTTCTTGCTGTAGCTCCTGTTCTGTGCCTTATGAAAATGTTCTCTTCAGAACTCCGGAGCCCACCTTTCCTTCTGTATTGTTTTCTTTGCTTGTTTGTTTGCTGGGTGTGATGGTGGGGAGGGAAGGCAGGAGGCAGAGTTCTGGCTTGCCCCACAGTGTCACCCATCTGTACAAATGGCTGTGACAGAGCAATACAACTGATTAACTGTGACACACATGGAACTGCTAACGAGTTCGATAAAATTTTGATTATCCCTTGTTCTGTGGGGCAGGCAGCAAACCATGGAAATAATAATCCTCTCTGCTGGTGTCAGCACAGCAATTCAACCAGAGAAAGGCAGGTGTGAGCTACAGGGAGTAAATCGTGGGAGTGTGGGGTGGGCCTGCAGCAGGGGTGGGAGGGCAGAATGGCTATTGCAGAGATTCCCCTCTCAATTATCTAGATAATTCCCTCAATTCTCTACTTTGTTCTATGGAACTGACATGTTCTGGAAGGCAAACTCACTCTTGGCAGAGAAGGAAACTAAGGCCTCAGGAGCATCAAGAATTTGCCCAGAAGGACACCTTGGATTTCAGTCCCCAGAGTCTAGACAAACCCAGGGGAGACTGTCCGGGGATGAGCCCACATGGCTTGCAGATCTCACCCTGGGAAACCGGCATCCTAGACCCCAGGGTTCCTGTGCCCGCTTTTCCACCCCCAGCGAAGGGGGAAGAGTAGGGCTGGGATGAAGTGTCTCTCCCTGGATACCTTGGTGGTTTTGACTTTGTGTCCGGTGCTGCAGCTCCATCCCGAGAGGTCCGGGAGCACTTTACACTCCTCGCCCAGCAGGCAGGGCTCCATCTGGCACCACCACTTCTGCAGGACGATGGAGGCTGTGGGAGCAGGAAGCAGTGAGGGCAGCTCTAAGTTCTCTGCAAGTACAGCATGCAGTTGTGGGCGTGGGAGTGGTCTGTGCAGAATAAGGGCATGTTTCCACACACCCTGGCTTTGAGCCCTGCATTTCCCTTGTCTTTTTCCTACTCCAGGCTGCCCGGAAGGGCAGTACTCAGGCTGAGGCCTTGGGACACAACCATACCAACCTCAACCCCACTGACCCCTACATCTCACCAAAGACAGAGCGGGGTGAAGGCAGGGGAAGTTGTCTCTAAGGCAACCCTCGAGTTGAGCCACCACATCATTCGCAGAGAGGCACAGTCCTCAGCATACCCCTTGGTGTACGTGAGCAAGCGTGCAGGCCATTTGAGGGAGTGCACAAGCAGGCGTGTGCGTGTGAGCACAAGTGGGCACGTTGATGGCGCTGCCATGTGACAGTAAGAAAATAAGCATGGGTGGGGCCGTGGGAAAGGGGTGGATACGAAGGAATTCATGGCCAAGCGATACACGTGTGTCCATGTGAGGGGAGGGTAAAGGCCAGCTTGAGAACGAGAGGAGGGGATGTGTAAGAGGCCTGGGAAGGAGCCGCAGGTGAAGAAGTCAACGTCTGGAGGAGTGAGTGTGAGGTGATGAGGCTGACGGGAGGCCTGAGAAGATCGTGGGAGGAAATGAATCCGCGTACGTGCCAGGCAGTAGGTGTGGCCAGGAGGGAGGGCGTGTGCTTGTGACAGAGCTTTCCTCATCTATGGGATGGGGATGGTCACATCTGTGCCCCTCCTCCCAGAGGTGGCCCCATCATTTGAGACTCCGACAGTGAAAGCCCTGAGCTGGGCATGAAATTGTATCCCCAGCAGATGGCGAAGCCTGGACAGACCTTCTTATCTCTCTGACCAAGCCCTCCCTGCCAGGTTCCAGCCTCTCACTCACCGTCCACGCAGGAGGGCTTTGCCCGGGTGGTGCCGGCCACCTGGCCAGAGAAGCAAGAGCATTTGACAGTCTGGGAGCGCTCCTCGATGCGGTTTCGGTTACAGCAGCGGTGAGCGGCAATCACCTTGCAGGTGCCCTGCTTCACGGGGACTGAAAGGGCCAGCACACCATCAGATGCCCGGGCCAGGCCAGCACCCCTGCTCCCCTCCCACCCACCCTAGTTGTCCTCCAGCCCCTCCTCCCAGCTCAGGGCAGGGGGAGGTAAGAGATTTCCAATTGCAGGGGAGGAGGAAACGGATGACATCTACCTGCCACATCAGTGTTCCTATCCTTCCTTCCTCCCCAGTGAGGCCACACTCACCACCCTGGCAGAGTCTGGCCCTTGGGCAGGAGAAAGATGGAGTCCACACCATCCCCCATCTCCTGGCTTCCTCTGGGTGAGGCCAAGGGCCCCCAGGGCTTACAATGCGTGGGGAGGATCATCCGCTTACACCGGCTTTAGCCATCCCAGAAGGAAAACCACAGAATTAGGCCAGGAGGCTAGACTTAAGCCCTGACCCGGGGGGCTCCTCTCCCTGCAGAACACCTTCCGGCATGGAAGGGAAGGTGAGAATGGGTCTGCCCTTGAATCTGTGGGTTTTACTCTGCCTCAGAGATCTGCCTGCTGTGGAACGGGGTGCAGTGGTGTCCAGCTTTCCAGGCATCCTGGAAAACCGCCCGCCCCAGGGCCCCACCACCTCCCCTAGACCTGTAGGAGTTGGAGGCTGCAAGGAAGCCGAGGCCAGGTGGGTCCACAGCCAGACCAGGCCAAGTGCCAGCAGCCAGCCGCCCGTGCTCCAGTTCTGTGTGGCCCTCTCACGCATCCTGCAGAGAGAAGCACACACCCTGCTTGACTCCAGGCAGGAGCCCTCCCAGTGCCCAGTGCCAGCACCACTGTGCCACGTGCTCTGGGGGGCACAGAGGCAGGCAGGGTGCACAACTTGTCCCCAGGCAGCTCTCAGCCTGGCACAGACTCACTGTAGAAAGTGGTGAGTACTACAATCAGAAAGGGGAGCAGGAAGGGAGACTGTTCTGCTGGGAAAAACATGGAAAGCTTTGTGGAGAAGATGACATTTAGGAGGGGTCTTAAAGAATGAACCGGGCATGGTCCCACGGAGGGCTGTGACATGGAAGGAACAATAATGCTGACTGCCATGTTTTGAGCACTTGACCCTGCAAACATACTCTTGAATCCTTCACGACTGTCCTACAAAGTAGGATTATCTGTACCCATTTTACAAATGAGCAAACTGATACTCAAAAAGCCTGGACACAACCTAAACAACCATCAGTAAAGGGCTGGCTAAATACACTGTGGGCCATCTGTGCAATGCCCATCCAGACAGCTGTAACAGAATGAGGAAATGCTTTATGTACTGAGGCATGCAATGATCTCCAACGATAATCCATCATTTAGGGAAAAAAAGCAAAGTGCCGGGTGATGTGTATTCAATGTGTAAAAGGGAGGGATTATATATGTTGCTCAAATATGGGTTAAGCTAGCTCTGGAAAATGTACCAAAAGACCCTAATAACATTGTTGGTCACCAAGAAGGGAAACTAGTTGGCTGGGAGTGGGAAACTGGTTGGCTGGGATACAGAGGTATAAGGGAGACATTTTTCTCCCTATTGCTCTTTTTTTTTTTTTTTTTTAAGATTTTTTTTGATGTGGACCATTTTTTTTAACATCTTTATTGGAGTATAACTGCCTTACAATGTTGTGTTAGTTGCTGCTGTATAACAAAATGAATCAGCTATAGGTATACATATATCCCCGTAATCCCTCCCTCTTGTGTCTCCCTCCCACCCTCCTTATCCCACCCCTCTAGGGAGACACAAAGCACTGAGCTGATCTCCCTGTGCTATGCAGCTGCTTCCCACTAGCTAGCTATTTTACATTTGGTAGTGTATATATGTCGATGCTACTCTCTCACTTCATCCCAGCTTGTTCTTCCCCCTCCCCGTGTCCTCAAGTCCATTCTCTACATCTGCGTCTTTATTCCTGTCCTGCCCCTAGGTTCTTCAGAACCTTTTTTTTTTTTTTTAGATTCCATATATATGTGTTAGCATATGGTATTTGTTTTTCTCTCTCTGACTTACTTCACTCTGTATGACAGTCTCTAGGTCCATCCACCTCACTGCAAATAACTCAATTTTGTTTCTTTTTATGGCTGAGTAATATTTGATGTGGACCATTTTTAAAGTCCTTATTGAATTTGTTACAATATTGCTTCAGTTTTATGTTTTGGCTTTTTGGCCGTGAGGCATGTGGGATCTTAGCTCCCCAAGCAGGGATCGAACCCGCACCCCCTGCATTAGAAGGCAAAGTCTTAACCACTGGACTGCCAGGGAAATCCCTCTCCCTATTGCTCTTTAATCTTTTGGGATTTGAACCACGGGAAGGTACTAGCAATTCAACTTAAACAAAATTTAAATATAAAAAGGAAGAAATGAAATGGAGGCTAATAGAAGTCAAATGACTTGCCCAACGCCAGGCAGCATGTGGGTAGAAGACCCTGAGCCCAGAAACCTGCCCTGTTCCCACTGGACCACCTTGCTTCTGCTCTCTTCCCCTTTCCTTCTCCTCCTTCATCCTTGATGGTTCGAATCTCCCAAATCTATCCCAGAGAGTGGACTAGAAATGGAGGGAACCCCGTAAAGCAGAGGCACAGAGCAGCTGGGAGCCACCCAAGCATAGAAGGGGCATGAACCACCCCCTCTGCTGCACTGTTACCCCTTGGGGCATCACTGGGCTCCCTCAGGTGCCAGCTTAGTGCTGGGAACACTAGAGGCCAAACCAAATGCCAGGACCCGGCTGCTCCCTTGGAGAGGGTGCTTGATCTCTGTCTACGCACCCCTCCCCCAACTCCCCCTCTTCAACTGTCTCCTCACTCACCTTTTTTGGAATCTTTTATCTTCTGTCAGTTCATCCACTGGCCTCAGACTCACTCTTCCTAGACAAATAGGAGAGATTCTTGTGGTTTGCAAGGGACAGAGGGAGCCCGTGGCCCTGCAGGGGGTGGAGGAGGGCCTGGGTGAGGGCAAGTGGGTGGACTGGGCACTGAAGTAGTGCCTAATTCTGAGGTTGTTCCCCAAGGTGGCAGGACAGGGGGCAGAGTCCCTCCTCTGCCCTGGGAATTCGCAGAGGTCCTTGCAGACTCTGGGAACATGTAGGTTGGTAGGCCTGAGAAGAGAAGCCGGAGGGAGCTTCTCTGTGCCAGGAGTGAAGCAGGGTTGATGGTAGGAGGTGTCTAAGAACCCACACTGTCATCTCTCTGGCCTTGGGAAGGGGCTGAAGGCCGGGGAAGAGTTCCTGAGCAGAATCTGACAGCCGCTGCTGGGAAGAGGTGCCTGAGAATAATAACCCCTGAGGTCCTGAATCCTCTTTGCCTCCTCTCCTCCTAGTCCCATCACACCTGCTTCCTGGACTGGCCAGAAGCTGGCTCAGCTCTGCCGCCCTCACCCCCATTCCCACTCTAGAGGGCTAGAACGGGAGTCCTCCAGGTCTCTGAGCCTCAGCGGCCTCAGCCCCAAAGCATCTCCATTCTTCCCAAGACCTCCCCTCTCTCAGCCTCCAAAGGGAGGTGGAACTGAGGCAGGTAGGATGGTGGGGCTCCAGAAGGACCAAGAGCCATGTGTCCTAGCTCCCCAGAGTGAGAGCCCAGAAAAGACTGCGGGGGCAGATGGAGGAAGTGATGCCAAAACCCCTGGGATGCGTGTGCTCCACGGGCAGAGAGCTTCTAGAAGTACCTCTTTTCTGAATAGGTATCTCCTCTCCCTGCCCCCTTCAGGAAACTTTGTTTTGATCATTACAAAGGCAGCTGTGCCTTTTCTCTGGCAGTCTCCCAACCCATTTCTCTCTGAGCTGCCACACCTCCAACCCAACTCTCCCATCTCTCCTATGAACCCCAAGACCCAAAAGACCCGGGAGTGGGCATTTGGGGTGCCTTCTCTGGCATTCTATTCCTTCCCTCAGAGAGAGCTTGAGAAAGAAGCTTCTGGGGTTTGTTCTCACGCTGCCACACTCCTGCCTCAATTTCCCAGGCTGTTTTCCCCAAACCCCTGCCTACCAGCATGGGGTTGAGAATGTGAACCACAAGATCTTTTAACCTTTCCCTGCCCTCTCCCGCCCCTGCCCCGCGCCCACTCAGTCCTCCCAATTCTGAGCTCCAACGCCTGGGACCTACCTGCCCCACGGCGGTACCCACGGGTTCCACCCGCTGGCCTGAGGTCCTTCTCGCCTCTGAGCCCGGGATCGAGACTCCGAAAGGCGGACTGCAGGCGGGAGCGGTCAGCTCCGGTGCTGTCTAGTCCGGAGTCCTGTCCCCCTCACCAAGTTGCTGCGTCTCCGAGGCGGAGGGACTCTGGCCAAACTGGCATCACGGTCGTGCGGAGCCCGCCCTGGGCACCGGGGAGCTCCGGGCCCGCTCGGCCAGCTCTGCAGAGCTCAGCCGGGGTCCCTCCGAGGCTCCCGCCCGCAGGCCTGGGAGCTCGCGGCTGCCGCCGCCGCCGCCTCCTCCTCCTCCTAGCCCGGGGCCGCCCCCGCTTCCTCAGCCCCGCGCGGGCGTCGTCGCCGCCGCCGCCTCCCGGACAGCGCCGGGCACCGCGCACAGCGCTCCGCCGGCCCCGCGGGCACAGCGACCCCTGGCGCTCGAGGCAAGACCGGGGAAGAGAGGATAGCCAGACCTCGCGATGTGGTCCCTGGTATAGGCAGGTAATTCAGAGAGGTCCCTCAAGACTCTGGAGGTCTTGGGGCTTGGGGTGGGGTGCTGAGTGTGAGGAGTGATAGCCCAGACCCTCATGGGTTTTGAGCCTTGAAGATTCCCGAACTGTACTGTCCAATACGGTAAATAACATCTTAAATTAAGTTTCTCATTTACACTCACAACATTTCAAGTGCTCAATCACCACGTGCAGCTAGGGACTACTGTATTGGGCAGAAAAGATATAGAACATTCCCACATTGCACAAAATCCTATTTGACAATGCTCTTTTAGATTGCTATGGTAGCCCTTCAATGTTAAAATGTTAAAATCCAGGAGGAAATAGCAAATGATCTCTACCCCAGGAGTGGTGTCCTCTGGGGCAGGAAGGACCAGGGGAGGCATGTGGGTAGGGGCCTGGCAGGCAGGAGGGCTTTGGTAGGCCTGTGGATGATGGGTATGAACCCCAACTTGGGAACAAAACTCTGAGACCCAGTTTCTTCACCATAAAAATTGCAATGTAATTGCAATTGTATAGTGTGTAATTTTTTACAGGGTGAGATTCTGGATGTGAAAGTATTAGACAAATGAGAGAGGAAGTGGTGGTCTGTGAATGTCTCTTGATTGAAGGACACTCCTTAGTTTAAGAGGGCTTTGGGAATGGAGTAATGGGGAGGGGAGAGGCAAAGGGAAGAAGCCCAGTTCCTGGCTCTGAGCCACTGCATGTGGCCCAGGATAAAGGGACTTCTCTCTCTCTGTCTTTTTTAAATTAATTAATTAATTAATTTATTTATTTATTTATTTTGGCTGTGCCCGGTCTTAATTGTGGCATGCGGGATCTTTTTTATTTGCAGTAGGAGGACTCTTAGTTGCGGCATGCATGCGGGATCTAGTTGCCCCACCAGGGATCAAACCTGGGCCCCCTGCATTGGGAGAGTGGAGTCTTACCCACTGGACCACCAGGGAAGTCCCTAAAGGGATTTCTCTTGAGGATGCCCATTTCCCACCCTTAGCTGAGGCCTCACACACTCCTGGCAGGACCAGCCTCTGAGCAGTTCTCAGCAAAGAATATCCTACAAGGCTGCTTCTTCCCACTCCATCCCCCTTTTGCCTTTTGCCTCTCACTCATCCCTGTGCTGCCTCAGGGATGAGTAGAGGTGGTGACCTTCTCACCAGGTTCTGGGGCAGTGTGAGGATGGAGGAGGTGTGATGATGCCAGGAACAGGAGGTGAGAGGTTCAGGGAGAGGAGAGTCTTAGGATTTGGGTATGGTTGGAGGGCTGTTCTAGAGCCCAAGGGAGCTGTTGACATCCCTGCTGACCATCTGTTGCTGGAACTAGGGGGTCTCTGGGCCCTGGCTCTGTGGCCCACTTGCAGTCACACCATGATGGGTGTTGTGAAGAGCAAGGATTATGGAGCTGGATGACACGGAGAAGTGGTAAGCAAACTGTCCCAGAAACACTGAATAATAAAAATAGCCAGGATGTTATATTTTTTCTTCTGTCTATGGCTTGCTGCCGCTGTTTATGCCATTTATCTGTGAGCTGGTTCCAGTTTTTCTCAAACAGGAGGGAAATACCCATAGCAGCAGCATGTTCTTTATCTCCCTGTCTGCCTTGCCACTCTATGTGCCTTTGGGTCTGACTTTTTCTGGTTTTCTTTTCTTTTCTTCTTTTTCCTTCTCTCTGCCCAAAGTGCAGGCATAATTATAGAAGTCTACAAACCTGAATGACCATTGTGAGATTTTTATTTGGAAGCTACCAGAAAAGACACCCCTTCTGGGGGTACAGTCTAGCCAGGAACAGAGAGGGTCATGGTCAGGAAGCACCCAGCTGACAGAGTCCAGAGGTGGAATCCCCACCATGAACTGGGTGCCAGTCCCTGAGGACTACCCTGACTTGCATTAGGACCATAAAGGCCTTGTCCCCATTTGAACCATGTGTGGGGTAGGAGGTGTCTCTGGAGGCCTAACAATCAATTCCCAGGCTTAGGAACATAGCTGTTCCAGCATCAGGTCAGTACCACCCTCCCCTCTCAGGCAGGGACTTAGCCTGGCCTCTGTCTCCCTCCGGTGGCAGCCACAGTTGTTCACCTGGACTGTTCTCAGCCTTTGCCTTAAGAGGAGAAGGGTGGGAGAGGAGGAACCCTCCCCCCCTTCTATTCACCTACCTCTTAACCCTTCCTCTGTGATCTAGATAAATCAACTTGGTTCTTAAGATAGAGTCAGTGTGGGTGGCTGGGGAACGGACATGGGCATGAATTTCCCACTGACTGTTGACCTCCTGGAACAAGTCATGTAAAATGACAGGAGCGTCCAGTCCTGCGTCATCCATAAAACGAACATAATAAAACCTACCTTGCAGGGTTAGTGTGCAGTGTAAAGGGCCTAAAGTATAGAAAGTGCCTTGTAGAGGGCCTATTATTAGTAAGTCCTCAATAAATGTAGTTATTGTTATCCTTACTAACAGTTCTGCTGTGGTCAGGGGAGGTCCAAATATGGGCGGAAATTGGGTCCTGAAAAAAAAAAAGTGGAGTCGGAGTGGTAACTGTTCTGCCGGATCTAGCGATGGTCTTCACGGGGCATAGCGCCCTCGGGAATCCAGGAACTTACCCAGCTCCCTAATTCAGGATGATTGGCTCCAGCCTGCCTTGTTACCACTTCCACACCACCCCCAGCACCAGCTCGCTGGCCCTCACTCTCACTCCGGCAGCCCCAGCCAGAGGTGTTACCACACCTGGAGCTTCACACCCGGCGGTCGCTAACGGAGATCATCAGCTCCATCACCCTCTGGGCAGGCTAGCCACAACGAACCCAGGGCGAGGAGACACCACCCTCCCGTCACAATGGGGAAGTTCTAGCTGATGAATATAGAGCAAGGCTGAAATAAGATATCTGCCCCCTTCCTACAACAGCAGACCCTTCTTCCCCCCAAAAAGCGGAGGCGGGAGAAGTCGGAACGGGGCGGGGGAGAGGCCGCAAGCCGGCGGGTCTGTTCCCGGGGTAGCCCAGAGCCGCAGGTAATTTTCCCGGGGACCGGCCCTGCTGGCCGGGAGCCTATGGTGGGGCCGAACTGACCGGAGCGAGCACCGCCCCTCGAGAGCCCTAGGGGGCGGGGCCTGTCCTGGGACGGGGCCACGGCCGAGGGCGGGGCAGGGAGGCAGCATGCTAAACCGGGTGCGCTCGGCCGTGGCGCACCTGGTGAGCTCTGGGGGCGCCCCGCCTCCACGCCCCAAGTCGCCGGACCTGCCCAACTCGACCTCGGCGCCACCCGCCGCCCCTCCACAAGCTCCCAGAAGCCCTCCGGCTAGGGCTGGGAGCGGGAGTGCGGCGCCCGCGAGGACAGTAGAGGCTCGAGCAAGCTTCTCCCGACCGACCTTTCTGCAGCTGAGCCCTGGGGGCCTGCGACGCGCCGATGACCACGCTGGCCGGGCTGTGCAAAGCCCCCCGGACACCTGCCGTCGCCTGCCTTGGAGCACGGGCTACGCCGAGTGAGCGTCCCCGGGGGGCACCCTAACCAGGATGGGACTCCCATTCCCAACCTCCTCCCCACCTCGGCATCCCGGGCGCTGGGACGCATCCCCTCTCGCCGCTCTTGGTGCCAGGAGCTCCTTTTTCCCAGGACCGTTGCTGTCCTCTGGGCTTCGGGCCGCACCCACTCCCAGCCCTTTCTCAAGTCGGGTGCAGCTTTTCTCAGGACTTTCTAGCTCGCTGACTATCCTCACCCGCACCGTTTCAGGACCTTGTTCTCTCCCAGAGCCCGGAGAGTGGAGGGCCCGTGAACGATGAGTTGGCCAGTTCTCAGTCGTGGCCCGGTAGTTTAATGGCTAAGGGAGGAGAGGTTTCAAGGAGCGGGGGTCCCTTTTAATATAGGAGATGGCGCCTGGAAAAACTCCTTGGGCTTCCCGACCCCAGCGCCCCAGTTCCCTGTCCTCTTACCGTTCCCCTCCCCCTCCACACCCAGAAATAGCCTGCGACACCAGGCGGCCGCCGGCTTCCCCAGGGGCGGGGGAGGGGGCCGCCCGGGGAAGCGGGAGGGCCCCCTTTGAACACCCCTTGGTGGGTGGACTTGCCCTGGCCAGGCAAGGAAGTGGACCTCCGGGCCAGAGCGGTGGGAGTGGCGGCAGCAGCCGGCTTGCTCCAAGCTGCGTGAATTTTTTTTTGTTTTTTTTGTTTTGCTTGTTTGGTTGTTTGTTGGCAGTGCAGGATCTTAGTTCCCTGACCCGGGGACCCGGCAGTGAGAGCGCGGAGTCCTAACCACTGGACCACTAGGGAATTCCTACAGGGCCGGTGGATTTTTAATGCATCTGCTGGGAGAGCAGAGCACTGAGGGAGATGGGGCCGCTGAGGGGCTGAGGGTTGTGGCTGGTGGACCCGCGGCCTCACTACCGGCTCCTTTAACTTCCTATTTGGGAAGAGTTTGGGGTTATGCGGCTCCTGCGCAGTCCAGGGAGGCTTCCACTCCTACCCTATTTCAATTCCTCTTTACTGATCTGTGCCGGAGCACTTACTCATTGCCAAACAGCAGAAACTGGAACTTCCCTGGCGGTCCAATGGTCCATGCTTCCAATGCAGGGGACGCGGGTTCGATCCCTGGGGGCGGCGGGGGGGGGGGAACTAAGATCCCACATGAGGCCAAAAAAGAAAAAAAAAAAAAAAAAAGCAGCAGAAACTTTCACTGGATGATTTTAGGATAAAGGTGGGTGTGCTCATGAGGGTGGGGTGGGGTGTTGTGGACAAGGCGCTAGAAGAGTTTTTTGGGGGTCAGAGTGGATGCAGGGTCTTGGCAAGCCAGGAATTAAAACCTCCTTCCCTCCATCCAGGTCCTCCCCCAGTGGCACCATTAGGGAAGGGATGGGAGACCTGAGGTGGGAGAGTGCTGCTGTGGCCTTTCTAGGAGGTGGTGGAGCCCAACACCCAGGCAGTACTCCTTGTGCCTTGCCCTGCCTCCCTTCTCCTCCTCCCTCTGGCCTGGTTCCCAGGTGGCTGTGACCTTTCTCAGCTTGGCCAGCAGGCCAGAGACGGTATGTGCGTCTCAGGTGGGAGTTATTCCAGGACCTGGTCTGGTGTCCAACCTGATGTGGTCACTTTGGCCTGACAGGGTCATCAACGCTGGCAAGAGCCGGCACAATGAGGACCAGGCTTGCTGTGAAGTGGTGTATGTGGAAGGTCGGAGGGGTGTTTCAGGGGCACCTAGGGAGCCTAGCCGAGGCCAGGTAAGCTCCCCACCCCCTTTCCTAACCTTCACAGGAGACAACTATCCCCAGGGATTCTAGGCATTCGGTTTTAATCTGAGCCATGTGATAGACCTAACTCCTAACTCACTAGCTTTCTACCTTAATGGCATAGAACCTTTATCTGGCATTGATCAGGTAGATTCTACCATGTCAGTATGAATATTTAGTTTCCCACTTAAAATGGAGATGCTCATGTATTTATTGATGATTTAATAACTACCATTGCTTATTTTTGCATCTTTTATCCTCTGAGTTTGACTTTTTTGATGCTTTGCTTTCAGACAAATAGTATGCCTTTGGTGAATGAGTGAATAAATCTAATTTGCCTTAAATACCAAAATCTAACCTCCTCTCTAATGTTTATATGGATGCCCAGAGTCTTGCTCTTCTCCCCCTGCATAACACACACACACACACACACACACACACACACACACACTCACCTCCAACTTTTCCTCCACCAGGGACTCTGCTTCTACTACTGGGGCCTGTTTGATGGGCATGCAGGGGGCAGAGCTGCTGAAATGGCCTCCAGGCTCCTGCATCGCCACATTCGGGAGCAGCTAAGGGACCTGGTGGAGATACTCCAGGACCCCTCGCCACCTCCCCTCTGCCTCCCGTCCACCCCGGGGGCTCCAGGTTCCTCTGATTCCTCTCACTTGGTTAGTCCTCAGTCCTGCTGGTCTTCGCAGAAGGAAGTGACTCATGAGAGCCTGGTAGTGGGTGCCATTGAGAATGCCTTCCAGCTCATGGTAAGTGGGTGGCCCGGGCCAAGGGCCTGCCAGGCAGACACTTTGGTCAACTCTGTATGGGAGTCAGGTGGCCTGAGAAGGTGACCCTGAGAACCCATAACAGCTTTGAGAACCTGAGCAGAACTTGGTTCAGAGGGAGGAAGAAGTGGGTGTTATACCGATATCTTCCCTACTGTCCACCAGTGTGGCTTGCTGGGCCAGTTTATTTCTGCAGATGTGGGGCGGGTGGCTGTGTGTCTGGAGCCTCTTCTTCATCCACCCCCTTTGACCCTTCCTCATATGGCAGGATGAGCAGATGGCCCGGGAGCGGCGTGGCCACCAAGTGGAGGGGGGCTGCTGTGCACTGGTTGTGGTCTACTTGCTAGGCAAGGTGTACGTAGCCAATGCAGGTGACAGCAGGTATGGGGTGGGAGCTTTGAAAAAGGCTGTGCGGGGGAGGGGTCAAGCTTCTGGGATGGGGGAATAGAAGAGAGTGACGTGGTGGGTGTTAAAATTCAGAGACTGGAAGGGGTCAGGAGGGATCAGAGACATAAGGAAGGGCCTGAAATAGCTATGAGGGGAGGAAAACTGGGGGTCTGGGTGAGGGACTCTAAGGGAGGGCCTTGTCTTTTTGGAACTCTTTATGTGAGGGGGTTGCAGAGAGCCGAGCCCAAACCTTTTGTTTCTCTGGGCAGAGCCATCATTGTCCGGAATGGAGAAATCATTCCAATGTCGCGGGAGTTCACCCCGGAGACTGAGCGCCAGCGTCTTCAGACGCTTGTAAGTAGGAACTAAACTCCCTACTCCCATTCCTTACTAACCTTGTGCCTCTCTGTACCCTGTGTCCCAAGGACTCTCCGACCCTCACCACACAGACAGACCGCTCCTTACTGGGAGCTTACTGGGAAGGCCACTCCACAGACTATGGAGTGCAGGGCTGAGCTGGTGTGGAGGATGTGGCAGGAAAGAGCGTGGGCTGCTCCAGTGCCTCCCACTGTGGCCCCAACTGAGGAAGGAAGTGCGGTCAGAGTGGGGGAAGGAAACAGCAAAGGCCCCTAAGGGGCAGGATAGCTTAGTGCTTTAAAGCAATGGCTCTGGAGCTGGGCTGCCTGGGATTGAATCCTGGTTTGAGTACTTTGTGTGATCTTCAACAGTTCCCTGAACTTCTCCATAAATCAAGAGTTCCTGCCTTAAAAGTTGTTGTGAGGATTAAATGAGCTAATATATGTTAATATTAGAACAGTGCATGGTACACAGTAGACTCCATTTAAGGGTCTGCTATAATTAACATCACCTCTACACCAGGGTGTACTGTAAACCTAATGCCCTCTGGCCCTCTGCTCTGTCTGGCCGCTCCCAACCCCAGGGCTTCCTGAAACCAGAGCTGCTGGGTGGTGAATTCACCCACCTTGAGTTCCCCCGCAGAGTTCAGCCTAAGGAGCTGGGGCAGAGGATGCTGTACCGGGACCAGAACATGACTGGCTGGTAACACTTCCCTCAGAGCTGGGGCCCGTTTCCATGGCAACACAACCAGTCCCTCGCCAGCAGCAAGGTGGAAGCTGGAGGCTGGGCCAGACTGGGAGCTGGGGGAATGTGGCCCTTCTAAGGGGTTTGTGTAAGGGGTGTGGCTCCAAGGGGAGAGGGACTTTGATGCCTGGGTGATGCCTCCTCTACTCCCCCCTCCCCAGGGCCTACAAAAAGATCGAGCTGGAGGATCTCAGGTTTCCTCTGATCTGTGGGGAGGGCAAAAAGGTAAACTCCATGGTAGAGGTGGGAGAGGGCAGGAGGACCCACTACAACTTGTCTAGGGAGGTGGAGGTTCTACCCGAGGGTAAGGGTGGAAAGGGTCCACGGTCCCAGAGAGACTGGGAGAAGGCTATAGTAGTGTCCCCTCCTCATTTCCTTTAGGCTCGAATGATGGCCACCATTGGGGTGACCCGGGGCTTGGGAGACCACAACCTCAGGGTCTGCAGTTCTACCCTGCCCATCAAGCCCTTCCTCTCCTCTTTCCCTGAGGTGAGCCACATGGGAGCCTCCTTAGCCTTCCCTGCTCTGGGGGTCTCAGGCCAGCTTTCTCCCAAGGTCGCGTTATCCCCAAGCTCCCTCTGCACCCTCTCTCCCCACCAGGTACGAGTGTATGACCTGACGCAGTATGAGCACTGCCCAGATGACGTGCTAGTCCTGGGAACAGATGGGCTGTGGGATGTCACCAGTGACTGTGAGGTAGCTGCCACTGTGGACAGGGTGCTGTCAGCCTATGAGCCCAACGACCCCAGCAGGTAGGGGTTGTATGGCGGCAAGGGGATGATGATGGGGAAGGAAGGGACCCAGGGAAGAAATGCTTGGGGACCCACATGAGGGCCTGTGTATCCATCTTCCCATATAGATGTTGGTACATGAATGTGCACATGTGCTTCTGACAGGTACACAGCTCTGGCCCAAGCTCTGGTCCTGGGGGCCCGGGGCACCCCCCGGGACCGTGGTTGGCGTCTCCCCAACAACAAGCTGGGTTCTGGGGATGACATCTCGGTCTTCGTCATCCCCCTGGGAGGGCCAGGCAGCTACTCCTGAGGGGCTCAGCCCCGAACCTCCCACCACCATCCCAGCCTCTCCATGCTTACCCCTCTCCCAACCCAAATTCTGAAGTTGTCTCCTTGACCTTCTTTAGTGGCAATTTAACTGAAGAAGGGGTGCCAGTTAGATCCAAAATTTTAGCTCTTGGCAAATAAACCAGATGGATAAATATGTGTGTCTTTATTTACTTTGACTAAAAACTGTCCCAGTTGTCTCCCGAACATCTCCTAGACATCTCACAGGCACTTCAACTCAACATTCCTCCAACTGAATTCATTATTTCCCCCACAAATATGTCCTCTCCCCGCTCATCATCTCAGGGGGCACCAGCTCAGCTACTCAAGTTAGAATTCTTGGAGTTGAGCACCTTTGGCTTCCGTTTCTTCCTCATCAAGCTAATCAATCACTAAGTATTGTTGATTATATATTTTTAAATATATTTCTTTAAAAAAATTTTTTTTTTTAGTTTTTGGCCACGCTGCATTCGGATCCTAGTTCCCTGGGGGACCAGGGATCGAACCTGTGCCCCCTGCATTGGAAGCGTGGAGTCTTAACCACTGGACCGCCAGGGAAGTCCCTTAAATATATTTCTATCTGTCCATCCTTACAGTCACTACCTTAGTCCTTCAGTATATTAGCCTCCTAATTGTCTCCAAGCCACTCCCCTGCTTTCCCCAATATACAATATACACAGCAGCCAGGGAGCCCTTTCCACAGGGTGAATCTGAGTTGGTGATTACTCTGAGAAAATACTTTGGTGGCTCCTTACTGCACCTAGACCAAAATTGACACTCAACTCTTGAGCGTGGCATATAAGGACCTTCATGATCTGGCCACTGCTTCCTTCTCCGGCCCTGTCTTCTGCCCCACCCCGCCTTGTGGTTTCCACAACTCTGTGGGTCTGGAGTAGCTCCAACTCATTTAAAATCTACACATCACCTCATCCTGAACACTTCACCTGTCTTTCCACAGCCCACGCATGCCCCCACTACAGCGCTCGCCTCTTGTACTGCAACTGTCTATATGAGGAGTTGGTGCGGAGTAGCAGTTAAGGAACAGGGGCTTGAAAGTCCTGCTGTTTGGGTCCTGGTGCCAGACCCAACACTAGGTTTGCAATCTCTCTGAGCCTCAATTTGCTTTTTGGAAAAATGGAGATAACAGTACTACCTCAGGAAGTAGTTGTAGGACTAAAGTAGTTTATGTATGTAGAGCCAGGTTCATGTAATAAGGGTTCAATAACTATTACCTATCTTTACATTGTCTGCATTTGGAATTTAGATTGTAAGATCTTTGAAGGCAGAAACTGATCTGAACTGAGCACATAGCTCAGTATATTGAGCCAGTTAAGAGGCCTGGGACCAAACCGCACTGGACCTCAGTTTCGTCATTTAGCAAATGTGTGGGTTGCTCTTCAGATCTTTAAAGTCTGTATGACTTCTAACATTCATTCATTCATTCATTCATTCAGCAAATATTTGTTGAAAATCTATTATGTGCCACACACTGTGCCAGACAGTGGGAAGGGACAGGTTGGAGGATCACAGTGGGCAGCAGGGAGAGAGACCAGCTTTGGAGCCAGACAGGCCTGACTATCAGAGTTCTTGCTCTGCCACATACAAATGGCAAAATTAAGCCACTTAAGTTAAGCCACTTAACTTCCCCCCGAGCCTCAGTTTCCTTACAGGCAAAAGGGGATGGGTACACTTAACCTAGAGATCTGTGATGACTATTAAAAGCTATGTAGTGTGCCCTGCACAAGCTAATAAAATGTGAGTAGACTTCCTCATCCTCCATCCACCTCCTCAGGTACCTTTCAAGGAAGAAGATACACGTGTTGGTAAATACCCAACGCACAAGTCAGGCCCGGCTAGGTGTCCCTAGAGGCACAGAAATAATACAACGGGGGTGGCAACTGAATTCCCAGCTGGGGATCCAGAAAGATTTCCAGGATGGAAGGGTGGGTAGGAGTTGGAAATTCCAGGTAGGGGGAAGGAAGGGAATTGTGAGGTGGAACCAAGTGCCCTGAATCTCAAAGGTTCTGAAAGGTCTCCAGGCCTGGGGGGATGATGGCGGGTTGTACTTACTCCGCAAGGATCCTAGGAGCAGAAGGTGGGCATCTTCCGCGGCCTCCTCCTCGGGCGTCCCCGAAGCCGCCTTTTCCAGTCCCGCCTCCCGCGAAGCCCCAGGTGATGTAGGCGCGGGTGGCCGGTTGGCCACGCGAGGGCAGCAGCGGTCCTTTCCTGACCCCACCCCGGGCGCCTCTCAACTTTCCCGACGCCGGTCCGCCACTAGGAGCTGGAAGGTGGGGCAAAGGCAGAGTCCTCAGGGGTCCCGTTCGCCGCGCCTCGCCCCGCTGCCCACTCCTCCACAGTCCCGGCATCTCCCCCAGACGCCGGGGGCTCTCGCTGGGCGACCCTCTGGGGCCGTGAGCGGGGGCCGTGGGTGGGCGGAGCCAAGGGCCGCCCGGCCCGCCCCTCCCCGCGAGTCGCCCCTCCCCGCCGCGGCACTGGAGGAGGGCGGGGCGGTGCCCCTCGGGTCAGTCTCTGCCTTCTGCACCGGCCGCGCAGCTGGAAGCGGCGGAGCGGAAGGTATCCCGGGTTGGGGCTCTGGGCGGCGGGGTCGTCCTGGGAACTCATCCCCAGGAGAGCACTTCCCCCCTTCTCCGCCTGGCAGGAGCTCGGGGCGCCGGCCGGGGGGGGGGCTTTGGTCCGAGCGCGGGCCGCCTGCCCTCCCTCGTACGCGGCGTCTGGGCGGTGCGGGGGTCGGGCCGGCTCGGCCCCTCCCTGCCCTCCTGGGCTGCAGTGAGGGGCCCCGGGAATTGCCCCGCAGGGCCTCTCGCCTCTTGGTGTCCGACTCGGAGTCAGTTCCCTTCTCCTCTCGGCTTCCCGGAACCTGCCCGGACGGGCGAGGGGAGAGACGGCAACTTGGGTCTCGGCGAGGGAGCCCCAGCGCAGACGCTCTAGCTCCCAGGCCTGGCGGCCCTCTGTGGACCTGGACTTGGGTGTGGGTCGGGGCCCGAGTCCGGGTTGAGGTGGGAATCCCCCCCGCCGGGCCGGTGGAGTGGCGGGAATAGGGGCGGGGTGTGACCGCGGGGGCTGCCACTGCCCCGGGGGTCTGGACGTCGCCCTAGATGGTTTCTGGAGCCGGCCTGGAGTGGAGGTACGGGAGATTGGGAAGGATCCAACCCGTGTGCGTGTGTGTGTGTGTGTGTGTGTGGTTTTCAAGTTGAGGAGGAGGTATCTGATTTCTTCCCTAGACCTCAGGGGTGGTGGGCAGGGTACAACAGAACCTGGTTCATCCGGAAATCTAGAGAATGATTGAGGAGACGGCAGCTGTTTTATTACAAGGAAGGCCCCAGAAGTTCCAGGATCATTCCAGGCCCCGTGTGGGGTTTGGTTGCCCCTCTTACGGTCAGTGGGGCAGTTCCTCAGGGGCTGCCTCTCACAGGGAGCTGTTGTTCTTGCCATCTTGGCGTTGGGCCTGGTGGCCTGGCCTGGCCTGGGCCAACTACTCTTCTGAGCCTGAAGGGAACGTCTTCTAACTGAGCTGGGGGGCTCTAGGTCATTTAATGCATGCCCTTGCCCTGGAGTTCTGGCCTCTGCCCACCACCGTCTGGTGCCACCTAAACTGCCTTGCCGGGGGTGGGGAAGGGCAGCGGCATACTCATGCCTAAGCAATTGGTATTCACCCCAGTGGTGAATGCTCTCCATCCCTCCATCAACACTGCCCATCCCAGGCTGAGGCTACCCCAGCCTGTCTTCCCACAGTTGGACCAATGGAACCTGTGGGAGTAGGTCAGGGAGCTGGTCACCTGGGTGGAATTTCCAGGGAACCCCCTTTTGTTTTTTTTTTTAATTAATGTATTTTATTTATTTTTGGCCACGTTGGGTCTTCGTTGCTGCGCGGGGGCTTTCTCTAGTTGCGGTGAGCGGGGCCTACTCTTCATTGCGGTGCGCAGGCTTCTCATTGCAGTGGCTTCTCCTGTTGCAGAGCACGGGCTCTAGGGCGCACGGGCTTCAGTAGTTGTGGCACAGGGACTCAGTAGTTGTGGCTCGTGGGCTCTAGAGCGCAGGCTCATTTGTGGTGGTGCACGGGCTTAGTTGCTCCATGGCATGTGGGATCTTCCCGGACCACGGCTCGAACCCGTCTCCTGCATTGGCAGGCGGATTCTTAAGCACTGTGCCACCAGGGAAGCCTGAGACCCCCTTTTCTGAAGGGTGGTTTCCGTTTTTGGAGGGGATCTGCTGGCAGGGTGAATGCCTTCTTGCCTGTTTTGGGGGTATCAGAGAGAGCCCTGTTGTGATGGGGAGAGTGTGGCCGTGCACTCAACTCCTATAAATTCCCTCTGATTCATATCCACTTGCCCCCATCCCATTGTTGTGCATGTGTGTGTGGAGGGGAGGGAGGCCACCCGGGATCCCACTGCTGAAGAGAGCTTGCCTTGGGCTAGAGTATTCGCTCCCTAAAAGGCAGACCAAGGCAGGGCTGTGAGGTGGTGGTGGTGTGTGGGGAGTAAAGGAGTTCAGCCTAGTTTGACAGGATGTGGGACTGAGAAAAAGCCAGGTTTGGGGCAGAGATCAGGTTACCATCCCCTTCTTTTTTAACTACTCCCTGTGTGGTTGGTGCTGGGACTGGCCCTCATTTGTCTCTTTTTTTGGGGCTCCTCCCAGCACCGGCTCCAGCCCTTGCTTCTCCCAACAGCCTCGACTTCATCTCAGGCCCAGAGCCCGCCCTCTCTTCCTCCTGGGCTGTAGGCCTGGGAACTCCAGCCGGCTGGAGGTCAGCTCCTCTCCCCAGGGAAGGAGGAAGTGAGGCTCAGCTTAGGCGCGGGGAAGCTGGGAAGGTGTGATGCACTGTGCAGATGCTCTTTGGTGTGTGTTGGGGGCAGGGGACACATGGAAACCCTGGGAAGCTGACTCCTTGCCCTGAGTCACAGGGAGGGGTGGGCAGGGCCTCAGGGTGAGCTGGACAGAGTGGAGGAAGGGGCTGTTCCAGGGAGTGGGTGGAGGTGATTCCCTGGTGGATTATTCTCAGTCGCTCTGCTGTGGTGGATGTGTGGCTCCCTACAGTGTGGTCATTGTCCCCTGCCTGGGGCTGAGTGACCCAGTGTAGCTGCCAGGCCCAGGAGGAAGCAGGGGGAGGAAGGCAGGCTGCCCGAGTGTGGGCTGTGGGCACTGCCTGGACTGAGCCTCCTTTGTGTGACTCGGGGCTCTGGGGACCGGGCCAGGGTGGGCCAGGGAAGCCTGCTGGCTGCTGCCGCTGCCCTCTGTCTGGGTTTCCCTCCCTCTGCTCTCCTTCCCACCTCTGGGGTGATATGTAGAAAAGCAACAGACTCTAGAGTCACACAGTCCTGCTTTGAGTGCCATCCCTGCCACAACTCTGAATTCGTGTCTTAACCTCAATGAATCTCACTTTCCTAGTTTGTCAAAATGGGGAGCTCACTACCGACCTTCCAGGCTTCTGGGGACTGAGGGAGGTGATTTTTGTCCAAATGCCCACCGTAGTGCCTGGCACCTAGGGGTGTGATAAATATTCTTTCCCTTACCCACCCTTATGGGTAGGGACTCTTCGTTTTTCGCTGGGCAGACGTGACTTGTGCTGACTGAGGGACAATGTGTTCCAGATTGGACCTTCACAATTATTAAACTTTAAAAAGTATCGAAATCCTGGTAACAGATACATCTGACTTGAAACCCTGATATGTAGAATAGATAAAAGCTTGCCCTTCTGGACACGTCAGTGGTCCCTGAGCACCCCTCTAGGTGTCCAGGGGCCCACAGTTGGTGAGTGGATTAGATTAGAACTCATGCTTTCTGGCTCCCAAGTGGGTGGTTCTTCCACCTCCCACTTCTGTATTCTAACCCATGGGGGAGACCTGTCCCTGACCTTGAGATTAGGAATTTCAAACTCAGTTGCCTGAACAATTGGTTCTTGGCAAGAACATGCCTGAGCAAGCCCCTTTCCCTCCCTCTTCTCCCTTCACTGGATGCCTCGGTTTCCAGGGAGGTCTTGGGGGCCCCGGAGAAGTGTTTGTGGACTTACTGGCTTTTCCCAACCTCCCCACTGCCTCTTCCCTACCAGCCCCAGCCATGGCTGCCATTCGAAAGAAGCTGGTGATCGTGGGGGATGGGGCCTGTGGGAAGACCTGCCTCCTCATCGTCTTCAGCAAGGATCAATTCCCAGAAGTCTATGTCCCTACTGTCTTTGAGAACTACATCGCAGACATAGAGGTGGACGGCAAGCAGGTAAAGGCGAAGAGCCCCTTGGAACCACGCCTGCCCCCATCACTTATGGACCTGGGATGTCCGTGCTCACCATCCACCCATGTCCTTGCTTCACTCTCCCTGCTGGAACCAGTGGAAGTTAGGAAGTGAAACTGCAGTCTTAGGAAATCTGGATAACCTCCTGGTTTTTTACACGCTGGCTCTGTAATCTGGGCCCAGTCCCTTTGCCTCTGGGCTTAAGCTCCCCAAGCTGTGAAATGGAAATAATGGTAAGGCCTCCTTCGAAGGGTTTTTATGAGTATTAAATAAAATAGTGGCGCTCCCAATGGCAGCTCAAACTGCACAAAGATCAAACGCTGTTGTCTCAGAATTTAAGAAACTCACCTTAGTTTATGTTGCGTGACAATGATTAGCAGTATCCCTGGCACATAGTAGGTGCTCAATAAGTAGATGTTCAGTGAACCTAAGGGACCAGGATTTCAGAGAGGACCTCTGGGTGGCAGGGTGTGGGGTGTGTATCTGGGGCCCTCAGGCTAGCTAAGCACTGGCCCTGTGTGTCAGGTGGAGCTGGCTCTGTGGGACACAGCAGGGCAGGAAGACTATGATCGCCTGCGGCCTCTCTCCTACCCGGACACTGACGTCATCCTCATGTGCTTCTCCATCGACAGCCCCGACAGCCTGGGTGAGGGGGTTGGAGGGAAGGGGTTGAGAATCCCTTGGAATCAGCCAACCAGAGGGAGCTCTTGCCTTGGCTCCTTTCAACCATCTTCAGAAGCTGTGTGGGAGGGGTGCCGGGGAGCCCCGTTAGCCTCCTTCCCTGTGGTGACTCTGGCCCTCGGAGGGCCCAGGGGAGGGTGTGTACTGTGAGTGGGGTGGGGTGGGGCGGTGGGTTGACCTGTGAAAGGGACTATCATGCTGAATAGCCTCTAAGACTCTGCCCTGGGGAGACAAGGGGACCCAGGGGAAGCCTTCTAGCCTAAGTGGAGGCACCAACACCTGTTGGGACATGTCTGTGCAGAAAACATTCCTGAGAAGTGGACCCCGGAGGTGAAGCACTTCTGCCCCAACGTGCCCATCATCCTAGTGGGGAATAAGAAGGACCTGAGGCAAGACGAACATACCCGGAGAGAGCTGGCCAAGATGAAGCAGGTGGGTGCAGCCTCTGGGTTGGGAGGCCTTGGGGAGGCAGGTGCCCTCTGAGGGCTTGCAGGCTGGTGAAGGAGCCTCCCTCCTACTGACTCCCCATGTTAGAAGTGACAGTAGCGTCCACCTCCTACCCCCTGGGGGCCCTTAGGGTCTGACCCAATATTTGATGAAACTGTCAGAGTACGGTGACTTGTCCAAGGTCACTTGGCATTTTAATTTGTCTGTTGTCCACTGTTTGGCATTGGGGCTATTAAGATGAATAAGAAAATCCTTGCCCTCAGGGAACCGGGTTCTTAACAGTAGATGTTTTGCTTGAGGTATGCAGGTGGAGCCATCAGAGTATACCTGGGGAGGTGTGTGGGCTGCTGTGGATGTGGAACGGAGGGTATTCTGAGTGGCTGGGAAAAGGCCCAGAGTGAGGGAGCTGGCTTATTTGGGGACCTGGTAAGTGGCTTTCTAGCCAGAGGATGAGTTGATTAGGGAGAGCTGCCAGGATAAGGCATCTAGACTATTCTTTGAGGATAATTATGGCAAAGTTTTAAACTGGGGACAGATATGGTCAGAGTCAGCATGTTAGAAAAATGATTCTGGCAGCCATAGAGGATGGATTGGAAGAAAGTGAGAACAGAGGATGGTAGATCCTCACTCAGGCAAGAGAAGAGTGTACGGTGGGGTATAGGGCTGATGGAGAGAATTTTGAAGGTAAATTTGAGTCTTGGGTCTCTAGCCCAGAAGCTATCCACGGTGGCCGGGGCTTGGATGCTTTGTGGGGTCAGGGCTGGAGGAGATATTTGTTCTCGTTACAAATATGGGTGAGGTGCACCTAACCAGCAGCTTCCTTTGACCACTCTCCTTCTACCTTCCCAGGAGCCTGTTCGATCTGAGGAAGGCCGGGACATGGCAAACCGGATCAGTGCCTTTGGCTACCTTGAGTGCTCAGCCAAGACCAAGGAGGGGGTGCGGGAGGTGTTTGAGATGGCCACTCGGGCTGGCCTCCAGGTCCGCAAGAATAAGCGCCGGAGGGGCTGCCCCATTCTCTGAGACCCCCAAGGCCTCCCCTCCTCCCCCACCTCCCTTCACAGGGGTGCAGAAACTCCCCCTGCCCCCAGCAGCCCCACCCTATTAGGGATCCCTGCTGAAGGCTCCCTTTCCCAATTCCCTCCTGCCCAGGACTGCATCGCGCTTCCCCAGCCCTGATGGCGGTGGCCGTAGGCCCCGTCTCAGCACTCTGGGAACCAGAGCACAGTCCCTCCTCCTGTTGCCTTGGTCCAGGGGTGGGGCTCTTGATCCCTTTGGCCTTCCCCAGAGGATCATCACACCAGCACTTTATACACTTCTGGCTCACAGGAGAGTATCTGGGGTAGGGGACTTGGAGGGTGTAACCCAGAGTCCCGGGCCCCTGGTGTTTCTGCTTTGGGCAGGGGCCTTGCATCTGGCTGTACTTGGTGTGGGGCATGAATAAAGGCCACAGGCTCCAACATGTGTGTGGCTTCCTTTCTCTCCTGGTCCCTGTGAGCCTGGAGTCCCATCTCTCCAGGGTGCTTGCCAGGCTGGCCCCCTGTCTGCAAAGGCAGGACTCCCAGGCAGGCAGGGTGGAGTCTTGGAGAAAAGGATGAGGTCATGCCTGGCTCTGGGCCTTGGAGGCGGGTGAGGGGAGTGGTCTGGAGCACTGGGCTAAACTTAGAAGCCTGTGGGTGGCTTCCCTGCCACCTCCCACTAGGTTTCCTCCCCTGGACATGGGGGTTGGGTTCCTTTGCGGGGGGAGGGGTATGGCCCTGGGCTGGTGTGACAGTCCCACCCTCCCCTGTGAGGTCATCTTGGGAGTTCAGGAAGCTGGGGCCAGGCTGAAGAGACAAGGAGGCTTTTGCATAGAATAAGCTTTTTTTTTTTCAGTTTTACTTCCTCCCCCTTCCCCCAATTGTTAGCAGCTTGATGTTAGCAGCAGGGGAAGGGTCGGGTGGGCGGTCCTCAGAGCTCATTCCTCCACTCCGGCTCCACTTGCAGGGGCAGGCCCCCTTCACCCTCCCGCTCCTGGTAGTCGTGACTTTTGGGTCCTATAAAGAGAGGAGGCCAGCTTTGTTAGTAACTTACATTTTCCTTCAGCACTGTCCCCCACGTAGCCCACCCTGGCCCAGCCATACCTGAGGTAGAGGGGCTGAGTTTGCTCAGATCCTGGAGTAAGTTCTGCCCCTGCTGCAGGTCCAGTTTGGCAGGGAAGGGGCACCCGGTATACCCCCCGTTTTCTTTACAGAACTCTAGGAATCTGTGGGGTACAGGGACATTCACACACACAGCTGCACAAGGCTGGCCGAGTACCAGCAGAGGCTGGAGGCCCAGCCTTGGTCCTGCATAAGGGGCCTGTGCCTTGGGGCAAGTTACTTAACCGTGGCAAATGGGGATATTGTTAAGATAAACAGATTGGAATATTAACTGAGCCCCAAGGGTGCTTCATAAAACTACAGCTATCCTAGGCTGGGGGCTGTGGCCACCTAGAGGGATCGCGGGTGGGATACTCACACTTTCCAGTCGGGGTCGTGGCCCAGCAGGAGCGGGTTGCCCACCACGATGAGCAAAGCCTTGGCCCGGGTCACAGCCACATTGAACCTCTGATGAGAAGAAGTGCTGGGGTCACGGCAGGGAAGGGCCCTCAGGAAGGAGGAGTCCCTGCCACCCCCCAGCCCCTGAACCTTGGGGTTCTTGAGGAAACCCAGGTTAAAGTCCAGATCCAGCTGCACAAAGCTCTGGCTGCTCCGCACGGTGGAGATGAGGATGACACTGCGCTCCTGGCCTTGAAACTCTTCCACGGAGCCCACCTAGAGGGGAGGGATGGCCTTGAAACTCTTCCACGGGGCCCACCTAGAGGGGAGGGATGGCCTTGAAACTCTTCCACGGGGCCCATCTAGAGGGGAGGGATGGCCTTGAAACTCTTCCACGGGGCCCACCTAGAGGGGAGGGATGGCCTTGAAACTCTTCCACAGAGCCCACCTAGAGAGGAGGGATGGCCTTGAAACTCTTCCACGGAGCCCACCTAGAGAGGAGGGAGGCAGTGGGGGACCCAGGGACCAGCCCCGCCTCGCCTCAGTGAGCCTGAGGGCAATTGTCACAGTGGAGTGAGCCAGTGTCCTGCTGGGCAGGAAAGAGGACAGGACGGTGCCATGCAAGCTGAAACCTGAAGGCTGAATCCAGTTAAAGGGGTGGGGGCTCGAAAGGGTTCTAAGCAAAGAAAACAGGACTGCAAAGAACAATAACTCAGCAGTGTTTTTCAAACTTTCCTGAAGATAATCACTCAGTACTTGTTAAAAATATGTAACCTTAGGCCCTAACCCAGACCTCCAGAATCAGAATTTCCATGGGAGAGGCCTCTAACTCTTAAAGCCCTGGGTGTCAACCCTGGCTGCACGGGAGATCACCTGAGGAGCCCATAGAAAAACCTGATGCCCTGGCTCTGCCCCCAGATAGCTGTGTTAATTGGTTGGGTGGAGCCCTGGTGCTGGCAGCACTAAAAGCTCTCCAGGTGATTCTTATCTGAGAAAGAACTGAGCTGCCGACTGACTCAGAGGGTGGGAGAGGTGAGTGGGGACATCATCACATGACAGGTCAGGCAGGCTGGGGAGCCTGGACTTTCTCCTTAGGGCAGAGACCTTAAACCAGCCTGATCATAAGAATCATGTGAGGTGCTTGCTAAACATGCGGGCTTCCGGGTCCCATCCCAGACCTACAAGTTGGGATCTCCAGGAGTGAGAGGCTTGGGGAAAGCCCAAGTTTGTCTCAGGCAGCGAGGGTGGAGCAGGGACTTGGGCTGGCCTGCAGCAGTGGGGCAGGGACCCGAGGAGGTGTCTGGAAGTGGGGAAGCGAGGGGGACAGAAGTCAGGGAGGGAATGTGAAACAGTGGTGAGGGTCACCTTCAAGTCCTTGATGTCATCCAGTCCCCGAAGCTCCTTGTCAAGTTTGGTGATGCAGTAACGAATTTTTTCCACCTGGAAGATGGGGACAGGTGCCTTTCTCTCATGCCATTACACCAGTGCAAGAGGGTGCCAGGCAGGAGGCCAGGGAGCTGGGGGGCAAAGAGGGAGATGCAGCTGACCTCTGCACTCTTTTGAGATATGGGGCCAGCGGAGGCCTGAGCTGGACCCTCTGCCTAGTGGTCTGGCTAAGGAGGTACCATCTGGGGGGACCCACCCCTGATGGGAACTGAGGACCTGACCTGCTTCCGGTATGGGGAGATGACGCCCACGCTTCGGGGGCTCAGACGGGCTTTGCCCTTCTTGGCGGAGGGGGCCAGGAGCTGCTTCAGGTAGGAAGTCACCGTGGCAGCCTCTTCGGGGTTGAAGAAGGACGGGCTGTTACCTTCACGCTCATCCTTGCCCATTACGCCGTGAAAGATGATGGGAAAGTCCTGGACACGGAGTCAGGGGAAACCCTCAGCTGGACCTCCCTGCCTCCCTTCCCTCCCACCCTCAAACCCTTCCAGGGAGTGGGGGATCCCAGGCCTAGGTGACAAAGGGAGGGGCTCATGGCTTCTACTCAGAGCCTCCTGCTACCCAGCACCCTCAGTAAGAGGGAGGCTGGGGTACAGGGGTAGGAGCCTGAGCCCCAGCCCCGCTCAGCCTCACCTGTCGAGGCAGACCCTCCCAGCGGCAGAAGCGCTCTCGGTCCACAACATCCGCACAGGCCTGCAGCTCCCCTTCATAATACAGCTGGTTAGGAATGTCCAGGATGGTGGGGTGAGACCTGGGAGGCAGAAGGAAGGAAGAGCAAGACCAGGGGGGCGGATTAGTTCTGCCCCACCCTCAGGGACCTCCGCTCCACCTGCTTGGAGCTCACACACACTATCCTCCTGTCTTCCTGCCCACTGCATAGCAGACTCATTCAGCTACAGTTTTTGCTGCTGGGCACTGTTAACCACAGAAAGCAGAACCAAATGTGGCTCCTGAGAACATCCAATCCACAGATTTCATAGACCAGTCAAATTTAAATGAAAACACCAAGGAATTAGGGGCCCATTCTCAAGTTTCAATTTTGCCAAGGAAGGACAATACAAAAGCAAGAATCACCTACTGTCGCCATTATTGGATGAGATAATGTGCTAAATCCAAAAATATCAGCAGTACTAACACAACAGCTAACATTTATTGAATTCCTAGTGGACTCATCTAAGGAACTAAAGATGTAGGAACTCATCTGAGCATTTTAGATATATGAACTCACTGACTAAAGGAAGCATAGCTCTTTAACTTGAATAGCCATTAGGTTTATGAAAAAATACATTGTCCCTGTTTTTCTCATTTCTCCTTGGACGCCTAGAAACTTCACCTGGGACCAGCATCAGATATATTCCGGTGTCTAGGAACCACTGACCATCCCCTGAGGTACAGATAAGCAACTGGAGGAGCAGTGACGGGACTGGCGAGAAGAACTCCCACCTTCCAGCTGATAGTCTTTCTGCATCACGCAGCCTCTGAGGACTGTGGGATGGAGCCGCCAGCTGGGCTTGCAGAGGGTGTGAAGGCAGGGGATGACACAGAGGGTGCGGGATACCTGTAGTTGCGTAGCAGCTTGGTTATGAACTGGGGGTTATAGCCATCAGGGCCCTTCTTGTACAGGGCATTGTAGGTGAGCAGCCGCTCCAGCAGTGAGTACCCCAGCCCATGCTTCTGGGTCAGCGGGCAACGCAGCACAGGCCCCAGCTGCCGAGGGTCTCCTGCCAGCACCAGCTGCCCTCCTGGATTGTCTGCTTCCTTGACTTCCATCAGCCCTGGGAGATGGGTAACGTGAGGAGAAAGGTGTGTGGTGGGACCTCCCCGATGCCATGTGGGGTGACACACTCGCAGCCCCCCCGCCCCCGAAACCCCTCACCTGCTATGGCCACCAGGCTCTCTGGCTCCATGGAGTGGCCAGCCTCATCGATGAAGATGTGTGTGAAGTGATCGATGGGAAACTGGGCTGAGACCAACCTGGGAGGTGTCAGGCCAGGCAGGGGTCACATCCAGGCACGCGACTACCAAACCTGAATGCTCCCCCAAGCTGGCCCTCCCCCCAACTCCCCAGGCACCATTCTTCCCCATTTCCCCAGCCTGCTACCTCTTAACACACAATTTAAGAGATGCACACACACACACACACACACTTCCCACCTGCTGGCAGTGATGAGCGTGGTAATTAAGACACGATATTCCTGCAGCTTCTTCTTGGAAGGAAACACGTAATCCCCCTTCTTTGCATCCCAGTTACAGCAGGGCTGAAGGTTGTGCAGGGAGGGGAGTCAGCTTGGCTCCATCTCCATTCTCACCCTCGCTCTGGGTCTGGGCCCCCCCAGGCAATTTTATTTACCTCTCTCACTTTACACACAGGGAAACTGAAGCCCAGAGAGCAGTCCTGACCCACCCAAGGTCACACAGCGAGTATCAGAATCCAGGTCTCCTAGTTTCCTGGCCCCAGCGCCTACCCAGAGCAGCACCCGCCACCCCTTGGTCCCCCGCCTTCCCCAAGTACCTTGATGTCCTCAGGCACCATGCGGATATCCCTGCTGGGAGCCAGGAGGCGGTAGATGGAGCTGGGCAGGTGGACCCGGAGGCGCTGACAGAGGAGGTCGGCCCCCGAGTTGGACGGAGCACAGGCCAGGATGTGGGCTTTGGGCAAGTGCTTCACCACCTGGGGTGGGGATGAGCACAGTGTGGGAAGCAGCTTCTGGTCTCCAGGGGGAGGGGAGAGGGAGAAATGTGCCTGTGACTCAGGCTGGCGCAGTGTGGCATTTGCCTCCCATTGCTGAGGGAGGGAGTGACTCAAAAGGCAAGTTCAGATCGGCAGCCCCCTGCTAGTCCGGCAGCCCTTTAATGCTGGAAAACTGTTGCCGTAATTATACAAGCCTACGGGGATTGAGACGTGCAGTACCCAAGCTGCACGCAGTGCTCGACAGCCACACTGGCCCTCGAGGCCAGTTCAGGGGCATGCGTTCAGGGAGCCGGAAGGAACCAGAACCTGGGGACAACTGCTTTGTCACGGGGAGGGGGGGAGTCAGAGTGTAGGCCACAGGTCTACGCTCAGGCCCCACCTGCTTGATGGCTTCCACTAAGGTGACAGTCTTGCCAGTGCCTGGAGGCCCAAAGATGATGTAGGGGGCGGGGCGGGTGGTACCCATAACAATGTGCTTCATGGCCTGCAGCTGCTCCGGGTTGGACTCCAGACTCCGGTCGTACAGCCTAGCGGAGGGGCCACAAACACGATATTGTCCGCGTCCCAGAGGCCTCCCTGACCCCGTCCCCTACACCCACACTCCAAGTGGCCCCAGAGCCCCTGCCCACAGTCTCACTTGAGCTTCACATCTGAGGGCAGCAGCGGGACCCCACGAGAGGCCACAGGGAAAAGCAGGGGACACAGCGGCCAGCGCCCCGTCAGCTCCAGGGCACGGTGCTGCACCCGCAGGGGCTGGCGGTTGAAGGTGAAGTTCACCTTGAAGGTCAGCCCATCCACAAAGCGGCTCAGGAGGCTTTGGGAAGGGGGAGAGAGAGGGGGAAGAATTCCAACTGGGGGGGTGGGCAATAAAAGGCCAGGACTCTCTCCATCTACTCCAACTCCACTCCCTTTCCCAGACCTCCAAGCAATCCTCCAGGAGAGGAAGATGGTGAGGCATCTCAGGGTCCCCCTGCCCTGTCCCTGGGGTCCCACTCACTCTGGGGAGAAACACCCTCCTCCCTTGGCCTCCGGGACACCTGGAGACCTTCCTGCAGCTCAGGGTTCCCCCAATACCTACCTTGTGGAAAAACTCAGCTTGACCCGGTCCAGTTCCACCTTGTGCACAAAGCCCTTGTAGGTGACGGGGTCCTCCTGGTGTGTCTCAGAGGACAAAAGGGCAAATAGGTGGTCACCCCGCAGCACTGAGGGGCGGCTCTCGGCCACCCCGGGAACCTATGGGGCACAAACACCAGCAAGCTTCTAGCCCGGAGATGGCCAGTGGAGGGCCCACTCCAGACCCCAACTGAGACACAAGTTCTGAGGATCTACCCTCTACCCCAGGTTCAGGGAGCTTTGCCTCTTTCCTCTTCTGCCAGACAGGGCAAGAGTCAGGGGAGATGAGGAAGGGACAAGTCTGCCCAAGGTGCTCAAAGATGCTGAGCCCAGGAATCCTGGAAACCCTCCAGGGCATGATTTCAAGACTTGGAGGCCAGCTTCCCAGAAAGTCCGGTTGCCCTCTTGGCCAGCTCTGTTCCTACTCTGCCTTTAAAATCTTGTTCAAAACTCAATTCCTGTAGGAAACTTTCCCTGATCATCCTCACCTGCCGTCCCTTCTCACTGAGCGCCTTTCTCAGCACAAGTGTGCAGGAATCCATTCTCGTGTGTAATTCCGGGCTTAGATGTACACATTCAACATCTGAGAGCTGGACAGGGCTCTAAGAATTATCTAGTCCAGCTTCATGCTTTTCAGGTGAGGGAACTAAGGCCCAGAGATAGCAAAAGACTTGCCCAAGGTCACACAGCCAGTGGTAGCAAAGTCTAGACTAAAACCCCAGTCCTCCCTATTGCCTTGCTCTGACACCTCTTTTGGGGCCCAGATGCCCACTCGGCAACTTGCTGAGCCCTCTGGGACAGGAAAAACTTCATCTTCCTTTTGTTCTTCCCACAGCCTGTGGGTTGGCTAACTCGAGTCCATCCTCCCCACTACCGATCCAACCCCTGACCTCCAGCGTGAGCAGCCCGGGGTTCTGGTCTACGGGGTCCCAGGTCATGGGCACCGACTCCAGGTCATAGTGCCGGATGTCGTGTTCCATCTGCAGCTCCTCCAGGTGCAGCAGCAGCCGGAGCTTCACCTCGTAATTCCTCCACTTCAGGGGTGTCTCCAGCTGGGCCCTGGCAGTGATGGGTGGGGGGGTTGGAGGGAGGGGACGGGAACGGGATGGGTCAGGCAACCCCCATGTCCGGGAGCATCCACCCTCTCCCCCTGCAGCTCTGGGACTATGAAGACATCAGGAATCGGGGAAGACTAGAAGGGCAGAGAAGCAGATGGGGGTCAGAGGCCTCCAAGAAGGGAGCCCCTGCCCCCCAACCTCAGACCTGACTCGCATGTGCACTGTGGATCCTGGAGCCTGGAACATCCTTTCTCCAAGATCCTTCTATTACTCACACCCTCACCTCATTCAAATGTCATTCTCTGCTCAAGTGTCACCTCCTCAAAGAGGCCAGGACTAGCTGCCCTCTGCAAAATAGCACAGCCCACCCCTTACCCTGCTTTAGCTTTAGTTAATTCTTCATAGCACTCATCACTACATGAAATAAGATGATATAGATGCTCACTTTCCCCAACTAGGATGTCAGGGCCATCATGCGAGTGATTCACCTTGAATGGTGCCTGGCACATGGCGTGTGCTCAGTAAGGGGAAGAATGAACTGAGCACAGAGGGCTGAGGACAGAGGCATGGGGCAGTGGGAAGAAGCCAGTGGAAAAGAAACATATAAAGCAGCACAAAGGGTGCAGAGGGGTGGTACTTACTTGATCTCAGCAATCTCCTTTGGGGCAGTGAAGATACTTGTTCCCTGAAGAAGGATGGGGAGCAGCTGCCGGAGGCGGGGGGGTGGGTAGTATGTTCCCAGTGCCATACTTAACTCCAGGTCATAGCTCTTAGCACTGCAGGAGGGAGAGAAGAAAAGCTATTACAAACACAGAGACCCTTCACCTTCAGAGTCTCTGAGAAGGCCCCTCCCTGGAGGAAGCACAAGGCTCTGCTTCAACACTACTGCTGAAGGGGGTCGGCAGCCTTTGCCCTAGGAGACAGGACTCACTGTCTCATGAGGCTGCTCACGCCAAGGTTGGACCATCCTCATTTTTGGAAAGCATGATACTTGGAAGCATTTAAAAAAATATATATATAGGGAATTTCCTAGCGGTCCAGTGGTTAGGACTCTGTGCTTCCACTGCAGGGGGCCCGGGTTCAATCCCTGGTCAGGGAACTAGGATCCCACAAGCTGCATGGTGTGGACAAAAAAAAAAAAAAAAAAAAATGTATATATACACACACATATATATGCATATAGATAGGTACATAAACAATACATGTTCATCAGAGAAAAAAAATCAGAAAACAGGTAATAAATAAATGAGTAAATAAACAACGTTCTAACCATCCAGGGATAACCAATGTTAACCTTTTGGTATGTAGCCTTCCAGACATTTTTCTTTGTCAAATTGTATTATACACATATATTTTTACTTATGTACTTACTTACTTAATTTTTTGGCCGTGCTGTGCAGCACGCAGAATCTTAGTTCCCTGACCAGGGGTAGAACCCATGCCCCCTGCAGTGGAAGCTCGAAGCCCTAACCACTGGACTACCAGGGAATTCCCCTACACACATATTTTTAACAAAAAGAGCACAATGGTCTTACGGTTTGTTCAGTATTTTGTGAACACCTGGACATGTCAAAAAGAGCTGTTTACACATATATGATTCCATTCATATAAAATGTCCAGAGAGGGAAATCTACACAAAGTAGACGAGTAGCTGTTTAGGGCTGGGAGGGAATGGGGAGCAAAAGGGGTGATAAGTAAAGGGTACGGGCTCCTTTTTGGGGTGATGAAATGTTCTAAAACGGATTGTGGTGATGGTTGCACATATCAGTGAACATACTAAAAAAACCACAGAATTGTACACTTTAAATGGGTGACTCGTATGGTATATGAATTGTTTCAATAAAGCTGTTAAAAAAGAGAGAGAGAGAGAGACAGACACGTGTCCACCTTGGCTGACTGATAATCCATCATATAGTCAAAAATACTTGAAATTTTTTCACACTGTCCTCATATCTGCTTTTCTTCCTAGACAGAAAAGGTCTCTGAGGTCTGGAGGAGTTAACTCACAGTTAGGAAAGGGGGCTCTGTGTTCTTCCCAAGGGCCCACACTGTGCTGTTGGGACACCCCCAGCCAGGACTGGGTTGGAGGGAGGACTTACCGGTCGGGTCTCTCTCCTTCCTCTATCCGGTTGGTCACCACAGGGTTTCTAGTGATCTGGGTCCGCTTGAAGGGAGTCGTGGGCTTCAGCTGTGCTGCCAGGGGGCTGTGGGCCACGACGGCCAAGAAGCGGGCAATGTAGAAAGTGCCAGCTCCTTCTGAGCCTGGCTCCCCAGGTCCTAGCAGCTCCCAGAGCACAGTGGCTGGGAAGTAGCCCACAAAGCTGGTCTTACAGTGGACATGGAGCTCATAGCATTCACCTGGGAGAGGATGGCTGAGTGAGTCAGGGTGGGGAAGGGATCCTCCCACCAGCACCCCAACACTGACATCCCCCCCCAGAGCCCCATCCCAAGGTAGGAGCCCCCGGGCCAGCAACAGCACGGTCCTGAAGCATCAGACCTTCCTAGGGCAGGACTCTGTCCACCAGAGGCTCTTTCCTTTGGGAACCCACTCACCAGGGCCCAGTGGGCAGGGCAGCTCCCGGTCGTCATTGCAGAAGGCAAACTGGGGGGTCCGGCAGAATGGGAAGAGGTGGGTGAGGGTGACAGGCTGGGTTCCTCCGTTCCGAAGCCTCAGGGTCAGCACTTCCTTGCGGTTCAAATCCAGGCGGATAAGGAGCTGCCCATCTCGGGCTTCATGGGGCCCCTGGACCTCCACGTCCACCCCATGTTTCCCGTGAAGATACTCAGCCCTGGGGAGAGTGGGAGTCAAGAGCACGGCTGGGGCCGCAGCAGCCAAGCCTGGGGGTTGCCCTCCGAGAAAGTTACAGGCTTGGGGAGGCTGGCCAAGTGCCAGCTGTGCTCAGGAAACCCATCCCCTCCCCCAGGCCAATTAGCTCCTTTCCTGCCTTTCCCCCAGTCCTTGCAGGATGGAGCCTTACCCCAAGCGGAGGCAACAGCCTCTCTCCCCAGCCAGACACGCCCCCCACCCCGTCACACACCTGTCATGAAAGATCGTGGCCAGCAGCGACTTGTGGTGTTTGCTGATCTCCGACCCCGGCTTCATTCTCCTCTTTTCTGGGAACCACACGTCGGCCCAACGGTCGAGCCCGAAGAACCTGACCCGGGTCTTGGTGACGTAGGCCAGATTGGCAATCTTCATTCCATACAGCATGGAGGAGAAGCCAGGGGCGGGGGTCCCAAAGCTGCCGGGAGCAGAGGAGACTGGGGAGTGAGGGACGGGGGCAGCAAGCTGGGGAGGGCATCTGAGGGCCGCTCTGTGCGGGACAGGACGGGGCTGGGGATGGCGGGAATTTTTAATGTTTTCAGGGAAGGCAATGGGACCCCCTCAAGACAAAATATGGTTGTTTTAAACAGCAGGTGGTGGACGGTGCACTTCTAAGGAGAAAAGCCCAACGATGGGCTATTTAATTGTAGGACTAAGGGAAGACAGAGAGAAAGGAAGATTTGTGGTGGGGGGCAGGGGGAATTTGGGACAGAAAAGATACAAACACTGAAGCGGATAGAGCTAAAGCTGAGGGGGAAGCCGAAGAAGCTGATTCAGGGGTGCGGATTCGGGGTCCAGCCCGCTGGTGAGGAGTGAGAGAGGGGCAGAGAGTACAGATGTCCAGGGTGTGTGGGCAAGGTGGCTGATCAGACAGCAGTTTCCCCCTGAAGTCATAGGGTGCAGGTGGAACCCAAGCAGGAGGGAAAGGATCCTTTCTCCAGAGATCAAATAGCTTGTTTGGGCCTAGAGAAGGTGAAGACAGGGAAAACGTCAGAAGAACAACAACCTCGAGGTTCAGCGCCTGGAATTCAGTTTAGTCAGCTCAACAAACACTTACAGAGACCTATTATGTGCCAGACACTGCGCTAGATGCTGGGGCTTCAAAGAGGCCTCAAGGAGCACAGACGGAACACATTCGTTCCAGCCCGCTGTCGGGAGCTCAGCGGGGTGGGGCTCAGCCCTGGTGGCTTCCCGAAGAAACGGCATCAGAACCGAGTCCTGAAGGCTGAATGGGTGTCGTTCAGGCGCAGGGGGAGCACAGAGCGTGAGCTGAGGGGGGGGGGTCTACCGAGAACACGTGCGGAGAGGCTGGGGGGACCGCCCACTCTGCCACTAGCTGAGCCATCTCGGTTACCTCGCAAAGCCTCACTTTGCTCCTCTATAAAATGGGGATAATGGCAGACTCATCTCCCGGGGTGGCTGTGAGAATTACATGAGAGACGGACACTATGGTGTCCACTTAGCCCAGTGCTTGGCACATAAGATCTCAGTAAGGTGCGCTCTGATTAGTATCACACCCAGTCTGGTTGTACTAGAGTGAAGAGTGCAAGGAAGGGATTGGCTGGAGGCAGCAGAGGTGGGCAGGGACCAGGTCTTGCATAGTTTTGCATGCCAAGCCATGAAGCCTGCACTTGACCCTGAAGGCCAGAAGCTCTCCTCCTTTACTGGCACCCAAGAGCCAGAGGACATCCCCACGTGCGACACACTTCATGGACACATTCAAGATCTGGACAGCTGACCTCCCACCCTCCATGCTTTGTAGGGAATGAAAGGAAATCCTAGCTCCTAGGAACCATGGTAATGCCTATTTAACTATTAAGGCTCAATCAGCATGGTTACTCACTAGCATATATAAGATCATTTATGGTTACAGACATTTCCCTGGTGCCCCCTGCCTATAACTCTGCCCCTCTCCCTCTCCCCAAGCAAATGAGTGATACCATTCAGAAAACTTTGAATCGGCTCTGATTTGTCTTAAAGAGATAATAAATCATTTGAAAACACAATGGAAAATGCTCAGGAAATGTTAGCTACTATTATTAGTATCCTATTAGTAGCAATAGTAGTACTAATAGTAGCAGTAGTAGTAAGAGTAGCAACTTACTTTCAGCCTGCACCAGAGGCTACACTGTGGTTACAGAACCACCCCGTTGGTGGGTTTTAAGCAGGGGAGTGGCAAGATCATATTTGCATTTCAGATCACTCAGGCATCAGGATTGGAGGATGGATTTGCTGGAGGCAAGACTGTAGGCAGGGAGACCAGTTAGAAGAAGGCCATTGCAATCGTCCAATTAAAAGATGACAAGGGCCCAAACAAGGCAGTGGTGAGGATAGAAGAGGGGACAGATCTGATATTGAGAATATAAAATTAGCAGAATTTGGCTTTGGACAGGAGAGGGAATGGAGGCTGGGAAGAGGGAAGGAGTCGAGGACAACACCCAAACCAATGGCTTGGCTTCAGGAACTATTCCTGAGACAGGAGGTAAAAACAAGAGGAGGAGGAGGTTGGAAGGGCTGACCACAACGTTTGGGTGTGGACATGGTCAGTCTGAGATCCCCGTGGTCCGGAGGCAGCTAGCTCCATGAATCAGAAGCTGAGAACTCGGGCCAAAGGCAAAGCAGAGCTTAATATTAGGGAGACATCAGGTAGTAGTTACAACCAGAGAGTGTGAGTAGTCTGAGAACACCTGAGGCCAGCATAACCCAGGGAGGAAGAGAAAACAGCAGCTACCACTAAGAGAGGGAGGAGAATCAGGTATCAGGCTCAAACGCTGCTGAGGGGTCCAGGCAAAGGGACTGAAATCAGGACGTCATCAGAAACTTTCACCCGGGCCCCCTGGTCAGTGAGTCACTAAATTCCATGGATCAGGCACACACTCAAATGCCGACAGATGCCAGACTCCACAGGTATCTGATACCTGCAGCTGTCTCAGGCACCTGTACAGTCCCATTTTTGAGTCCTTAGTGTAAGAAGGACATGTGTAATCCTACACATGTCCTTCTTACACTAATATACTATAATCTACTATAAGAAAAGTGCAGGTGCTCTGAAATGCCCTGGAGCTCTCAGCTTAGTGCTGGGGAGGAAACGGAACCCTGAGGGGACTGGACAAACCCAGGAGCACAAGTCCTGTCTAAAGGGGGGAACTGCTACTCATCTCCAGACAGACGTTGCCAGCAGGGAATGCAGGCCCAAGATGGCCAGATCTGGCTTTTAAGAGAAGCCCAAAGCACAGTTTTAAGGTGAAATCTCCTATCTTTGGAAGCTTCTGCATGGACACATGGGCAGGAGGAACTCCACTTTGCAAGTTTTGCAACTTCTACTATAGATGCTACCACCTAAGTAGCTTTCAAATTATACCTCACATCTATTACTACTACCCAAATTCACTTGGTCTAAGGTGACAGTCATAAAAAATTAAAAAAAAATTTTTTTTTTAAAAATCACAAACTTAGTACATGCTAGTTGAAAAAAGCACCAGTTCTTTTACACATCTAGTCACCTAGATTTCTAGGGGAAAAAAAGATGAACAATAGAAAAACTGAATATTCAACTTAAAGAGCAAACTCCAATGACCCAGAAGTATGAAAAGATGATCTAAAAGTAGAGAAATGCAAACTACAGTAAAAACGAGGTATCATTTTATTTCCATTAGACTGATAAAAAAGGAAAATAGGTACAACACGTATTGCTATGTGGAAAAGAAAACTCTCATACACTACTGGTAGAAAGGTGAAGTATTACAACTTTTTGGAAAACAATCTGGCAATATCTCCTAACATCTGATATACAGGTATCCTTTAATTCATGAGAATGTATCCTACGGAAAAGAAAAGTACCAACATATAAGAACATATGTGCAAGGATGCTTACTGTAGAGTCATTCTCAGTGGCCAAGAATTGAAAACGAAACAAACGCCCATAAATAGGGAGATAGCTGAATAAGTTGTAAACACCCACACTAGAGAATATTACACAACCATTAAAAAGAATGCATCACACCCATTCAAATGACTAAGATTTAAAAGGCTGTCAACAACAAATGCTGACAAGGATACAAAAACACCAGAACGCTTGTGCATTGTTGGTTGGAATATAAAATGGTATAATCACTTTAGAAAAAGGTCTGATAGTTTCTTGTAAAACCAAACATATAACATAATGTTCTGATTTTTAATGAAAAGAATATATTACTATATTATGCATGGAATAAAAATTCATTAAGAAAGTAATGCGACTATAACATCTAGTGTAGACCTAGCACTGGTATTTATTCAATAAGTACTTGCTGGGAGAATGGGTGAAAGAAGTATCAAATAATTCCAGACTGTTATTTTATAGATAAAATAGATAACAATGCAAACATTGAACCTCTGGCTGCCACACAGCACTGCTGTGCAATGTCTTGGAATGTTAAGTGTCAGGTTATATATATTGTCCAAACTTGGACAGCCTAACCCCAGGCAAGGTCACACCAGAAGACCAGTCCAGAAGACTTTGCTGCCACCACCAAAAGAGGTTAAGCAACTTGCCCAAGATTAAAAAGAAAAGTAAATATTATCTATCCTACGACCCAACAATTCCACCCCTAGGTATATCCCAGGAGAAATGAAAATATATGCCCACAAAATGACTTGTACAAGAATGTGCACAGCAGTTTTATTCAAAATAGCCCCAAACTGAAAACACTGTCCTTCAAACTATGATTTATACACACACACACATTTTTGGCTGCACTGTGCAGCATGTGGGATCTTAGTTCCCCGACCAGGGATCGAACCCGGGCCCCCTGCATTGAAAGCATGGAGTCTTAACCATTGGAACGCCAGGGAAGTCCCTGTGATTTATATTCGGTGGTAAAAAGCAACTACTGATACAACAACATGGGTGAATCTCAAACACATTATGCTGAGTGAAAGATGCCTTACACAAAAGAGTACATACTACATACTATCTGATTCCATTACATAAAGTTCTAGAACAGGTACTATCTCAGAAAAAAAAAAAAGATCAGAGAAGTGGTTGCCTCTGGGTGGGTAAGGGTGAGGACAAAATAGGACAGGAGATGAGGGAACTTTGTGGGGTGACGTCATATATCTTGATAGGGGGTTGCACACAGGTATATGGATTTGTTAAAACTCACAGAACGGTACACTTGAAATTTGTCTATTTCACTGTAGGTAAATTTTACTTTAAAAAAATCGTAAACATGGGAATTCCCTGGTGGTCCAGTGGTTAGGACTCCACGCTTCCACTGCCAAGGGCGTGGGTTCAATCCGTGGTTGGGGAACTAAGATCCCAAAAGCTGTGAGGCGCAGCCAAAAAAAAAAAAAAATACATATATATATATATGTATGTATATCGTAAACAAATTTTGAACTGTTATAGTTAATAATAATCATGGTGACGTGTTTAGGGGTGAATTGTACTGATGTCTGTAACTTACTTTGAAATGCATCAAAAAATTCATATAGCTAGATGGGGAATTCCCTGGTGGTCCAGTGGTTAAGGCTCCCGCTTCCACTGCAGGGGCACGGGTTCATCCCTGGTCAGGGAACTAAGATCCCCGTATGCCGGGGATATATCTAACTATCTGGATGGATAGATCAATGGGCAGGCATGTGTCAAATACAAATTAAGAAGTCCAGGTGAGGTGAAACCAAGCAGGATCCTGTGGCACAAAAGTCTTTCTGTGCCCCTTGTTTCTTGTTTGTAGAAATAAGCTTCATTCAGCCTCCTTTACCTTCCCAGAGTTCCAAAAGGCAGATTCAAACAGTTGCTAATCAGGGAAGGAGGGAATGCAGAAACAAGGGGGTTGAAGTCAAGAAACAATAGTGCAGCCTTGGGGCAGGGTCCTAGTTCCTCCTCAAGGAATATACATAACAATACCTTGGAGTTCTGTAGGAACTTAGGCCACCACCCAGGTGGATGACGGTAACTTCAGGCTGAGCAAAAGATTCCTGGAGCACCACCCTATTACCTCACCACCAACCAATCAGAAGAAAGTCACACGCCCAGAAGCTCTCATCCCAGATTTTGCCTATTAAAACTTCTCCCTAAAAACATCGGGGCGCTGCACAAGCCACCTGTTTTCCTTGCTTGGCCCTGTAATAAACCTTTCTCTGCTCCAGACTCCGACGGTTCGGTTTGTTTGGCCTCACTGTGCGTGGGGCACACCAACTTGTGTTCAGTAACAAGGGTATATGATTGTTCACTATCAAATTATTTCAACTTTTCTTTATGTTTGAAATTTGTCATAACAAAATGTTGGCAAAAAAACCAACAATGCATTAGAAAAATATACCAGACAATTAGGAGTCATTTCCACGATGTATTGATGAATAAGAAAATCAGGATATGGAAAATGTGTATAACATGATCTTTTAAAAATAAAACAATAACAAACAAACAAACTCTGATTGATATGAGTTACCTGAGTGTGGAGCAGAACGTGGAAATGGGGGTGGGATGCTGATATGAGAGGGGTCCACGACAAAAAGGATTAGATCATCATGATCCCATGTTGGTAAACTTACATAGGTGTGATGTAACTAGAGTCGGGCCTGCCTTATCCAGGGGTTCTGTATCTGAGGATTTAACCAACCACAGACCAAAAATATTTGGAAAAAAAGTTTCCAGAAAGTTGGAAAAAGCAAAAATTGAATTTGTTGCACACCAGAAACTATTTACATAGCAGTTACATTGTATTTACAACTATTTACCTAACATTTACATTGTATTAGGTATTATAAGCAATCTAGAGGTGATTAAAGTAACCCGGAAGAATATGCTGCATAGGTTATATGCAAATACCACACTATTTTATGTCAGAGACTAGAGCACCCTCAAATTTTGGAATCGGCAGGGCGGGGTGTGTGTGTGTGTGTGTGTGTGTGTGTAGGGGGCGTGGTTCTGGAACCAATCCCTTTCGAATATCAAGGGATGACAGTATGCATGCGTAAAGAGATGTCAAAGAGTGGTTACCAAAAGTATTAAAAAATATTTAAACATGACGAATACCTAGCATAAACCATTAAGGGCTCCCACTCCCTCACTCCCAACTACCTGCTTAACTGTTCGATATATATATTTTCCAGGCCCTTTTCTCTGAATTAAAAAAAATACATTTTTAATTACACATATTTTTTGTGTGCTACACATACTATTCTGCAACAGACTTCTTTCACCACCATGGACAGCCTTCCATGACAACATTTTACCAAGCCACCTCTTTTGAATGGCTGCAAAGGATAGCACAGTATGAATGCATTGTGGTATGCTTAACTATTTGTTCAGTGATAGACAGTTAGGCTGCCTACAATTTTTGGCTATTTCAAACGTTACAATAACCATCATTCTGGGTCAAAGAGAATAATGAACCTTTACTTTGATAAGTTTTGCCAAACTGTCCTCCAAACAAGTTGTACAAACTTACATTCTCACTAATAAGCATTTGAGAGAACCCTTTCCCAGACCCTAACATCAGAAATCTTCAATCCTTTAAATTTTTGACAATCTGATAAGGAAAAGAATGGTATCTTGTTTAAATCTGCATTTCCCTGATCATTAATATAATCAAGTATCTTTCCTTCTGTTTCTTAGTCATTTATATTTCTTCTGTGAACTGCTTGATGATCTTATCATTTTGCCAAGCCCTATGAACTGTTCCTCCTGCTTCTGACTTCACACACCCTCTCCTGGTCCATCCCCTAAGAGTCTGCAGGAGTTTTCAACAAACACAAATCAGATAATGTCTCCCAATTTATGACTCCACGGTTTACAGGACTAAGTCTAACCCTTTGATATGGCCCACTCGGACGCACCACAATTAACAATGACACATCAACAACACAATAACATCATCAACAACAATAGAAAACATTTATTGAGCACTTACTTTGTGCTGTTCTAAGTAGCTACTTGCATTATCTCATTTACTCCTCACAACAACCCTTTGAGGTAGCAACTATTATCCCCCCATTTTAGAGAAGAAACCGAAGAACAGGTCCACCCCACATCCATTCTAAATAGTACCTCAGCCATTCCCAGCTATGGTACTGCTGCACCTCCTTCCAGACTTTTCAGCCACCGTTGGACAACCTTGGTCTGTAAAGCCCTGCCCCCTGTTGTTTGTTGGGTGAAAAATGACTAATCGTTTAGACCCAGTTCAGGAAAGCCTACTAGCCCGAGGAATGGTATTTCAGAACACAATACCAGATTGTTACTGGTAGAACGGCCATTCCTCAGTTCTTGTCCTCTTGAGGGAAAGAATTCAATCGAGAGACAGAGAAGTTGCAAGCAGCAGAAGTTTTTAGGCGAAGCAAAAGTACCCTCTCAAGAAGGGAGGAGAGCGGGCTGTCTGGGAACCAGAAGCAGCCCTGCAGTGAGCATAAGGTTGGTTTTTTAGAGAGTGGCGAAAAGTCCCTGCCTGTGTCGTGCGTCATTTGATTGACAAGTTGATTGACAGCTTTAGCTTACGTAATTTTTTCCTTGCGCACAGGGGCTTACGCATAAACTGCCACGCCCCACCCACAGGGGGGTGGGGGTGGGGGTGGGGGTGGGGCAAAAATTGCAACGCTGATTTATTATAAATACAGCGTAACGAACCCTGGGTTACTCTGAGTCATCTCTTAGGTCTTGGTGCCCCTGCGCCAACCGGTGATGGCAGTTTGGAAAGCCCATTGGGTTTTTGATATCTTGCTTGGTCGTGAAACTGGCTGGAAGCTTAGCGGTCCTTAACCAAAAAAGGGAGGGTCTCTGGGTGTGTTCTTGTCACCAGTGGTGGGGGGTGGGGGGAGGGAAAGATGACCCTGTCCAGGATGGGGCAGGACCACTCATGTCTGACTAACTACCTAACAACATTTGGAAGCGATCTTAAAGGGACATATAGTTCTGGGATTTACAAACTGTGGGTTGCAACTCTCATTTGTGGGTCAAGACCAGGACTTGCAAAACTGGAGTAAAATAGAATAAAAAATATCAGAGGGCAGCGAGTGACGCTAAGTACTGTTTCAAGGACACAAACTGTTCTATGAAAGCTGTGTATACCAGACCCCAAAGTAAATGTATTTTTTACTGTGGACAGAGGTCCAGAATGATCTTTCTAAAAACCCTGATTCTGTCAGTCTCCTACTTTGAAAATTTTTGTGCTTTCCTGTTTCGGTTAAGATTAAAAACGAAACAAAACAAAGAAAAACCCACAACGCCTCCCCACGGCCCACAAGGTCCTGCCCAGTTCAGCCCCTGCCTCCCTGTGGCCTCTTGTCCCCCATTCTCGCGAGTTCACCCGCAGCCTTTTAAGGTGCTACTCTCAGTCTGGACTGCCCTCCCCTTGCTTTACATCTGCTAACTCCATTTATCATTCGAGATTCTGCTCAAACATCATTTTCTCCCAGAAACCTCTGGTTCCTAGACTAGGTCAGGTCTCCACGTTATATGCTCTCAAGCATCCTAGACTTTTTCTCACAAGCACTTATCACAACAGAAATTAAATAAGTATTTGGTTTTAATTGCCTCCATCTTCTTTAGGTTCCTTCTGTGTATCTACAGCAATTCACACAGTTTTGCTTTGCTCATAGGAAGCATTCAGCCAATATTTGTTGAATAAGAGAATGAGTCTCTTGCCCAAGGCAAGAATCATCTTCTCTAAGAAACTTTTCACGATGCCAGTACTTATTCCATAACGGACTCCTAACCAGCACTGTTAATGATAGCTACCACTTCCAAAGCCCATGCACTCTGTTACCCAGGGGAAATGCTTTACCTATGATAGCTTATTTTGGCCTCACACAACCCTGAGAGAAAGGCAGTATTTTAAACACTTAACAGTTAGGGAAATTTGGTCAAAATCAAATGCAACTAGTAAGTGGCAGAGTCAGGATTTGAACTCCAGCTATCAAAGCACGATACTAGCTCCTGCAGTACTGAATGACACGTTTGTCTACACATCTGCCACTCCCTACTAGACTACACTCTAGGGGCAGGAACCAAGGCCCGAGAAAACAGTAGAGCCCCCATTAAATATATTTGCTAAATGAATAACGAGAGATGGGAAAAGTTAAGCGTTGGGAGCAGGGCACTTCATAACATCATAAAATAACCTAGTTGGAAGGGACCTATCCCTCCCAGGGGAGGAAGCGCCCCAGAATTCCTGATACCAGGTGACTTGCTATACCTCCCCTACAGCCTTTTCTCTTATAGATCAGCTCTACCTACTAACTCAATTAGATTCTGGAAGCTTCTGTTGAGCATCTACTACATACAAGGCTCTATGCTGGGGACTGAGGGAAGGCGCCAACATGACAAAAGGCCTGTCCCTGCCTTCAGAGGCTCTACAGTCTGGTGGGGAGACAGCCACATACTAGCTCTAACACAAGGCAGGGTGTCATCTGGCTATAACCAAGAGTGAAGCATAAGCTATGAGAGCCCAGAGGAAGAAGCAATGAATTCCCATTGGGTGGATGAGGGTTGAGGTCATAGCATAAGAAAGTTCTCTCTAATCAGAACAGAAATCTCTTCCACCCCGTGGAGGGTGAGAGGGCCTTTTTTTTTTGGCCGCGTCACTCGGTTTGCTCAGTTTGCGGGGATCTCAGTTCCCCGACCAGGGACTAAACCCAGGCCAGGGCAGTGAAAGCCCGGAATCTTAACCACTAGGCCACCAGGAAACTCCCCAAGGGGGCCATGTTGAGTGAACCCAGTTCTGCCTTCTGGAGTGACACCAAAGTATAATCCTTTCCTCCAGGACAGTCTTTAAAATATTCAGGGATAACTACCTTGTCCTCTCCAATTTTTCTCTTCTCAAGGCAAACATTTCTCCCTTTCTTTGACTGGGTTTCACAAAAGAATGAATCAACATGTTAGTCTTTCCTCCTCCTCCAAGTACTAAGATATCTAGCCTTCAAGGCCAAGGCCAAGGTCAATGCCACCTTCTCCATCGAATTCCCTAATAATTTCATGGGAGTGGTATCTTACTTGCCTAAAAACAAGTACATACTAAAAAATGACTTTTGAAATCCTTTAAATTCACCCATAATGTACAGTAAACGTGGTTTTCTATATGCCTGTTTGTGGTTATCTGACATAGCCTGTTTTCCCCCAGTATTGGAAGATATTGTGTAACTTTGATTTAGAGATGACAAAGACTCTCTCCTTGACTAAACTTTAGTCAGGCCCCTCTGAACCCTCTTCTGCATTAGGCCTCAACTTTGCCCCGCCCCCAGCCCCTTACTGTCTCCTCTTAGTGATTTTCCATCCATGACCCCCTCACTCTGCTCTTGGTTATACATTCCCAGCTGTCTTTGCTGTATTGAGAATTGAGCTAGATCTCTCTCCCCATTGCAATACCCCTACTGTAACAGAATCAAATAGAGTCTTCCTCACCATTTAAACAAGTATCAGAATAATAATCTCTTTAACAGAGCCAAAAGAAGTCGTACACTTTTGTTCAGAGCCACGTTGTACTGATTTTTTTGGACATAGGTGAATTCATGGATGTGAAGTGTTGATGATGTGACTCCATGGTAATTGTTCTTTCTGTACTTTCCTCCAGCGTTTTTCTTATTATCTCTATTATAATCATCATGCTATTTTACCATTTATTATAGTACATTGTATGCATATCATAGCCTCTTCTGCTCCCCTGGGATTGTGTATTTTTCTTTATATTCCCCACAGTGCCCAGCACAGTGTGAGGACACAAAACAGATCATCATCTTTGCTCCTTCTCCAGATGGTGCTCAAGCTCGTTAATGTCCCTTTTAAAACGTGACACTCATTACTGAAAACAATATTCCAGAAATGATCTGGTCAATCTGGAGAATCACTTACCTCCTGCCCCTCACCCCAAACCACACTTCTATTAACACAGTCTAACACTTCTTTGGCTCTTTTAACAGCCATATCCGGCTTTTGGTGTGCGAAAACCCACGGTCTTTTTCAAGAGGTCTGTTAGTAAGCCTAAATTCCCATCACCCAGTATTTATTTCTGTAAGTCTTTACATTTATCCCTTTAAAATTGTTCCTTGGTCTTCGGCCCAAGACTGCAGCCTGTTGATAGAGGTTTTTTGAAGCACAATTCTGTGGTTTGAGAAAGACAAGCCTCTTTGATTTTCACTTGGATGGGAACAGGCAAGGGGGACCAAACAGCCTTTAGCCACAGGATGAGAAGGGGCCTCCAGGAGACTGGCCCCAGCCCGGGTCTCCATGGAGAAGCCACAGGTGCTAATGGAGGTTTGGTACGTATGCAGTTTGTGCCCTTTTCTTCTTCCCCGAGCTCCCTGAGACTCTCCCTGCTACACGGCGTCTCTTCAGCTCTCTGGGACAGTGAACCACCGAGAAAGCAGCCCCTCGACGAGGGGGCGGGGGTCCCCGTAAAGCTTGCGCAACCGGGGGTAGCCACCAGCAGGCAGCTCGCTCCCCGCGCTTCCGCAAAGCATGGGCCCCCTCCCGAGCTCCCCTCCCCCACGCCGAGCGCTGCCCCCCCCAACCCGCTCCCGCGGGCGGCGCGTGGGCGCAGCACCCGGCTCCCCGGACTGGTCCCGCGCCGCCGGGGGAGCGGGATGCCGGGGAGGCTCTCCACGGGGACTCGGCGCAGGGGCCCGGCCCGGGCAGAGCGGGCGGGCTGCGGGCGGCGCTGGCGGCGCGGGCGGGGCGTGGGCACTGAGCGGGAGGGGGCACTGCGCGGCCCCGGGACCGGCCGGAGCCACTGGGGGAGCTGCGTCCCTCCGCGCCCCGGGGCGGGAAGGGTGGCCCCGCCGCCGGGGTCGTGGCGGCAAGCTGGGCCCGCGATTTGGGGCCGGGGAGTGGGCCGGCCCGTACCTGGTCTTGAAGTCCTGGTTATAAATGGTCCGCAACCGCTCGCGATCTGTCTCCCTGTCCAGTCCCCGATCGACCAGGAAATTCTCGAATCTCTGGCCCGTCTCCCGAAGCTGCCGGCAGCTGAACTTACTGGGCATCGCGGCGGCGACTGCGGCCCAGGCAGGAGGGTTCGTAGAAATGAAACTGAAAGTCGCCGCCGCGGCGGGAAGTTGGCGGCCCTAGGATGAGGGTGCAGCAGGGGAGAAACCCCCTAACTCTGACCCCTGATCCTGCAGGCTCCCTTCTCCCCCCACCAGGCTTCCCTCCTCCGTTCTTTTCCTACCTGAGCCTTCCCTTCGGTCTCTTCGTCCTATCCCCTCCCCCTCTTCCCATTAACTCTTTCCTAAGGAGTCTGACCCCTCCCTCAGGGCCCTCCCCTTACCCCAAGCTCCCTCCCCTGGCTTCCAGCCAGAATCCGAACGTGGCTATCGCCTGGGGCCCCCTGAACCGTCCGGGAGGACTTCCTAGCCTCAGCTTGGGCTACTCCCACGCCCACCTCCCAGGACTTCGGGACTTATTGAAAAGCAGGGGAGCAAAGGGCAGGGACTGGGACCTGGGTCGGCTGCAGCTGGACTGGGGCGGCTCGTCCAACACCTCCCCCAGACAGCCTGGGACACAGGCAAGTACGGAAGCGAGCGGCACGCCCCCCCCTCCCTCCCCCATTTTCCCTTCTCGGGGTTTCAGACGCTTGGAGGAAGGCGTAAGAGCCAAGAAGTTTGGGGGGGAAAGAACCAAGTGTCTCTGATAAAGGTGAGTACGCGTGGGAGGGAGGGACAAGGGACTCCGCTGGGACGAAGAGTCATTACTTTTCTCTGTCACATAGGCTTCGTTATGTGGAGAGGCTTAAGCCACATATTTGGGCACTTAATTGCACTCCAGTCTGTATTACTCTTTAATTGTTACTAGTATTTAGCTAAGGGTTGCCCTAGTCATCAAAATATTAGCTTCTTGAGAGCAAGAGACTGTTACGTCAGGCAATAAATGGTTAATAACTACAGCATCAGTACCAGGAAGAGAAGTAAAAGAAGTTTCAGAAGACGGACTGTTAAGACAAACTAAAGGGGGTAGAGCTACAACAACAAACCTAAAACAAGCCTCAGCATCTATTTATCTTCTGAATAACAAAAACACATACACTAGGATGGAGCAAAGATAATAAAAGTTACAGTAAAAAAATCTTTAAACAAAAATACCAGAGTTCCAAATATATCCAAGGTGGTGCTGTTCTCCGAAGTAATTCCCTGTAGGAAGCCACACGCTCTTTCTAACCTAGTGTGAAGAATGCCCAGAACCCAGATCATGCTCCAGTTGGGCTACCCCTGTACCTTTTCCCAGGCCAACAACCAACTAAAGCCAAGTAAAACAGGCTTTAGCAATAGGAAATTCAGTGTCAGTGGGAACCAAAGCTACAGGGAGGGGGGAAAACAGAACAGGGGAAAATCTTGTCTTAGAAATTGCTTATGCAAGGTAGGGGGAAATACTAGGAATGTAGCCAAAGATTTTATCTTTTTTCTCCCCCAATTATCTGGTGAGGCCTGAGTATTAAAGAGAGTGAACGCCTCAGAACTGCATTGTTACTTACCATTTCAAAAACCTATCACCCACCATACCCATGCTGAATGTCTGGCTCCATTCTTTTTTTTTTTTTTTTAACATCTTTATTGGAGTATAATTGCTTTACAATGTTGTGTTAGTTTCAGCTGTATAACAAAGTGAATCAACTATATGTATACATATATCCCCATATCCTGGCTCCATTCTGATCCACAAATCTAAGCCCCCATTATTCCTGAGTACATAACCTCCCCCTTCTCTATTTATGCCTGTCTCCTGGATGTTCACAAAACATACACAAATAGCTGTAGTATAGTAAAAAACGGGTGAAAATGTGATGTTATGTGGCTTTTGTTACAAGGGAACCTCTCTAAACCAGTTTCGTCTGTAAAAATCCACTTCCCTTGGAGTTGTAATCGTTATTTTCACATGTGACTGTCTAGATGGCTAGAATGGTCTTCCTTCCCACCTTTCACAACCAGCTCAGGTCTCACTTTCCTGAAGCCTTCCCCAAATCCATCTGTACTTATAAGTATCTGACTTTAAAGTAGTGAAGTTGATTTTAGTTTGGGACTAAATAAGCACTGAAGGCAATCTGAAAGTTAACTCTGGCCAATGACATTACTGGAAGAAACCTAGAGCCTCCGAAGATAACCATACTTTGGAGAAGAATGTTAAAAGCCCTGTTTTTTTCAAAATTCTCATTACTCTATAGTTACTTGGATTCTACAATTCAGCATTTGAATTGTCTCTAACTTTATGTATTCCAGTAAGACTGTACTCTAAGGCAACTAGAAACAGCCCTTAAACTGAGATGCTGAAATTGGTCAGTCTACCACAGACCAAAGGAATGGCTGTGGCAGGTACAGTTGAGCCTCGTTATTTGCAGATTTTGTATTTGCAAATTCACCTACTCACTAAAATTAGGAACCCCCCAATCAATATTTGTGGCACTTTTGTAGTCATCTGTGGATGTGCAGTGGCAAAAAAAATTTGAGTTGCCCAATGTGCATGTTCCCAGCTGAAGTGGAACAAGGCCATGTCCTGCTTTGTTTCAGGCTCATATAATAAAAATCCTTTTCGTGGTCTATTTTGTGGTCACGTTTTTTGTGCTTTTTTGTTGATTTCACTGCTTAAAATGGTCCCCAAGCCTACGTAGTGCTGAAATGCTGCCTAGTATTCTTAAGAAGGCTGTGATGTCCCTTACAGAGAAAATTCCCATGTTAAGTTCCTATGATAGCATTAGCTGTCATCGTGAGTTCAATGTTAATGAATAAAAATGAATATTAAATAAGGTGATTTAAATAAAAACAAATAAACCAAGATTATGTATTGATCGGTTGACAAAAATGTTGTGACCAGAAGCTTGCAGGAACCTAACTCTGTATCTCCTCTAGGAGCAATGTTTCAATATGTGCTAATTCAGTGTTTGCTGGCAACTTTACAGAACATAACCACAGTAAATGAGTCAACATACGTAAGAATGCTTTTTGATACATTTGGTTTCTGCCCTCAGAGGGCTTAGATCTACCCTGTTTTTTTTGTTTTGCTTTTGGCTGCACTGCACGGCTTTCGGAATCTTAGTTCCTGGAACAGGGAATGAACCTGTGCCCCCTGCAGTGGAAGCATGCAGTCCTAACAGCTGGACCACCAGGGAATTCCCTACTCTGTTTTTTAATATATACTCTGTTCGAGCGAGAATTTTAGTTAGCTCAGCTTATCTTATGGGACCAGCCAGTTTTGTTCTATATTTACCAGTCTTCCTTTCTTTCTTTGATTTCCCAAGTAGTAAGTAGCTTGGTAGTTCTATTTAAATTATGAATTTATAAATTGGCATTCAGATTGTATCAGTCTTTTGTGAGTTTGGAGAAAATGTGCCAAGGTTTGCTAAGTATCTCATGAATCTAGATGAGTTCTAGTTTATAAAAAAGAACAGGCAGGGCTTCCCTGGTGGCACAGTTGTTAAGAATCCGCCTGCCAATGCAGGAGACACGGGTTCGAGCCCTGATCCGGGAAGATCCCACATGCCGTGGAGCAACTGAGCCCGTGCGCCACAACTACTAAGCCTGCGCTCTAGAGCCTGCGAGCCACAACTACTGAAGCCCATGCACCCAGAGCCCGTGCTCCAAAATAAGAGAGGCCACCGTGATGAGAGGCCCACGCACCGCAACTAGAGAAAGCCCGCGTGCAGCAACGAAGACCCAACGCAGCCAAAAATAAATAAATAAATAAATTTATTAAAAAAAAAAAAAAAAAAAAGAACAGGCACTAGAACTAGGCAACTAACAGAAGCACAACCATCCAGGCACAAATGAAACAGTAATTTCAAAATTTCAGCAGTGTAATTTCAAAATTTCATATATAGGAGTGAGGCCTCATAGAAAACTCCTCTCCCTCTGGCTGGGAAACTTTTGCCCTAGGATACCATAGGCTGATTTCAGCAGTGGGATAAAATAGACACAATTCAAGCAAATACTCTGCTGAAGGAGGTTAAGGAAATCAGGAGGTCTGTGTAGGACTTGGCAAGGAGAGTTGACTTCCTCCCAGTTATATAAGAAACCAAGGGCTTTAGATGGCCAAGAGATTGAGTCTTTACAAAAGTCTGTATGGACTAAGGAGATCAATGGGGGCAGGCTGATGGGGTTAGTAAGTTAAAGGCAAAGGCCAGAATGCTTGAACCTGTACTACAAGTACATAGTGTAGTATACCTAAATGTCCCTCAAAGGGGTGGGAATTTGAACTGGCCTTGAATGGAAGGTGAAGCACTGAAACGCCTCTGGTTCCATTTTGGGAAACAGGACAGAAGCCTTTCCCACATGTCTGTAAGCAAGTTAAACTCATATGGAAAGAAAGCAGCATTTAGAGTTAAGTTGATGTGAAATATTACCCAAGTTCACGGTGCAGGGATTCTTTCACTTCTACTTCCTACCTAGTAACTATAATTACTTGGGCCTTGTTTTCTGAGTGATAGGTAGAGAAGATAACTAGATTTTTCTTTTTGACAGAAATGGAAACCCCAAACCAAAGCCTTTGAAACACCAGTAGCCACTGAGTGTAAAGCAGTATGATCCATAGAGAAATTGCTCAAACTTTAAAAAAGAAAAAAAGGTGGGGGAGGACTTCTCTGGTGGTCCAGTGGTTAAGACTCCACGCTCCCCACTGCAGGGGGCATGGGTTCAATCCCTGGTCATGGAACTATGGTCCACATAGCATGGCCACCAAAAAAAAAAAAAAAAGCTGTTCTTTTCAAGTCTTTGGATAGTCACTGAATTTATAGTAGTTGAAGGTAGAAACCAATTTCAGAAACCCTGAACATTCTCATCAAATAAGATCAATTCCATATCTTACCTTGAGAACAAGGGCTGAAGAGACTGGCTCAAAAAGGAGAGACTCAGACAATTTAAGAACAAAACAGGTATATTTCTATTGGACTACCTGATACAGAGAACAGTGTGGTATGGATGGATAGTATGAATGACAAATAATACAAATATATTTTATTTGAAATAAACAAAAATGCTTACACAGCTCAATGGGTCACTTGGAAATAAACTCTTGCTTGACTGTATTACCAAGCAGAAACAAAGCTGAAACACAAACCCTTCTTTTGACATGTATTTGGAGGAAGACACTACTTGGTTTTTAAAAAACTGACCTTCCCTTAAGGCCTGGTCATAGAAGTGTAAACAATGTAAATGAATCCACCATTACCAGTTGTTATATCATATCTATGTTACCTGTGTATTCTGAGATCACACCTGTACCTGCCAATAAACCTGGGAAGGGTTGCTATATCACAGTTACATTTGAGTTGGCAGGCAGGACTGAGGAAGTAATTTGGAAAAAGTTTTACATCCTATTTAGAACAAATCACTAGTATTCCCTTAAATAACAGGTTACAATAGAAAGATACTGTCTGAACTTTGTCCTTCTCACTTTGGTTCATTTTTAGTTTTTGTTTGTGATTAACATAGTTGTTTGATTCATTCGCTTATAGTACAATTCTGCCACAAAGTATTAAAGCACAAGATACCTATTATTCCTTCAACATCTGCATTTTTTCAAGTTTTATACTCTACTATATCCCTAGTATGTCAGCAGTTTTTGAATATTAAAAAAATAATAATAAGTGGGTAAAACTCTTCTAAAAATGCACATGTCTATAACTATAATGGTACTAGATGGGAAGGAAACAATGATGGAAGGGAAAAAAGCAAACACGTTCATTTGTAGGGAATGTGGTTCAAGTCTTTGGATTTAAAAACAACTTCCCCAGAGAAGCTGGCTATAATGGAATTTCCAGAAAACTTCCTTTGCCTCCAAAAAGGACCTGAAAAACCCCAATCCAGATGTTTGAAACTATAGTTATGAGATGCTATAAATGATGATCAAAGCAACTGGAGGGAGAAGGATGAATGTGTCTTCCATTCAGCTGTAGTTTGTAGCATAGCCTCTTTAGCTGTTGGTTGATCAGTAAAAACCACTGAAGTACCAGAAGTGCTTTGAAGGACTGGGTAGAAAAGTACTGAACATATTACCTGTCTATGTCAGTAACAGGGCTTCATGGCTAGGAAAATTTTCTAAACAGTAAAATGACTCCAGGATAGATATCCCTCTCCATCATTAAATGTGGCAGAATTAAAAAAAAAAAAAAGATTTACAAGTAGATACAGTGAAAACAGAAAATTACCAGGCAGAAAACACAAAAGAATCAAGACAATGCCATAGGTTCAAAACCTATATTCCATGAGGCTAGAAAACCTGTTAACTTTGAAAGCCCTAGCAAAATATCACTCTTGTTTATAAATCACTTATTTATCATATGACCACACATTGCATCCTTTCTTTCCATGTATTGAAGAATCCTACATTCAGCCTTTAAGCATTCTGCATTTCTTTGCCAATCTTGTAGCTGAGTATCTTGTTCCAGTCGATTTTGGTGCGGGTAACTGGAAGTTGCCGGCGCAAGGCCTTGAACGTGGTGTCTGACATTGTTTGATAGTTTTCACTAATTGCTGTCTGCAACAGATAATTGAAAATAAGTTGCTTGAACAGAAACCAGATGTAGTCAAAGGACATGCTTGAGTCCCCTAAGGACATACAGGCTGTAAGATTTCTAGTGAGCACTTCTCCAATCTCTGAAGCAGGTTAAGAAGCCCACCTATGTTATTTCTAAAGCAAGGGCTATACAGGTATCCCCTGCTTTTCCAAAGTTTGCTTTATGTCACTTTGCTTTTACCAAAGCAAAAAGCAAAAACAGCGTTCAGCATTTGTTTTGCAGTGAGGCTGTTATAGGGGCAGGGTGCACCATGAGCAGTAACAGTGACCCCACCAAGCTCCTTCCTCAGGAATTACACTCAGCAGCTCAGCATCAAGCAAGCTGGAGCTGTGAACTGCGTCTGTGAGCATCTGTGCTGTACCTCAATTATTTGTGCATCTGATAGCAAGATGTGTTCTAAGGTAATTGCTTCTCTGCTTTATGCCGTTTGGACTTAGGAAAGGTTTCATAGGAACGCTCTACTTTGGGATAGTAAGGGAAATCTGTAGTACCTTCCAATGCCAAAACCTTGATTGTAAGCAGAATGCAAGAAGGTCTGCAAAGTCTCCACACTTACTAACACTGACCAACATGTATATTTATGTTCAAAGGAGAGAGAAGTCTAATAAAATATGCTAAAAGCAAAATAAGGCATTAGACCTAGAAAAATCAGTTTCAAATCATCTTACCTGATACTCATTTTCTGCATGCTCTATAATTTTAATAAACTCCTTAGCAGTTTGGACTTCATTCTAATAGAGAGAGGAAAAGGGGGAAATAAGAATTTTTAAAATTCTTAAGCAGTGAATATAATTCAGTAAGCAGTGAATAAAAAAATACTAAAAAGTAAGTCCATCTAAACTAACATTTGTATAACAATTTAGTTTTTCAAGCTTTCCCATTCACATTATCTTTGATTCTCACAACAACCCTGTGAAATAGATGTTATTATTACCACCTCCATTTTGCAGATGAGAAAACAGAATCCTCTTAAGTGACTTGACCAAAATTATACAGCCTTTGAATGATAAAGATGGGATCCAAATCCAGGTCCTCATCAAAAAAACCCACACTTCTTTCCAATCTACTACAGTATGCCCAAAAGACATCATGATGTCTTGAAATTTTTATGCCTTGAAAATATCTCTGGTTTAAGATGATATAAACAATGCCCTCAGACATATCAGTCATATATTCTAAGCTCAGAGGCTCCTCTAAGCCAATCAATCACATTTTGCTTTACATGATTTGGGTACAAAATGAGTTGAATCTCTCTCTTTCACAATTAAGTAAAACAGAATTAAAGAGGGTGAGATTTAATGCCCAGGGCAGCATCCCAAGATCCTTTCAAAGAGTCAAAACTACTTTCTATTCATAATAATACTAAGACATAGTTAATTGCCTTTTCCACTCTCACTCTCATGTGTGTACAGTGTAGTTTCATAGAAGCTATGAATGTGTGATGACTTCATTACTTTTTTTTTTTTTTAAATAAATTTATTTATTTTTGGCTGCGTTGGGTCTTCATTGCTGTGCACGGGCTTTCTCTAGTTGTGGTGAGCGGGGGTACTCTTTGCTGCGGTGCGTCGGCTTCTCATTGCGGTGGCTTAGGCTCTAGGCACTTGGGCTTCAGTAGTTGTGGCACTTGGGCTTCAGTAGTTGTGGCTCGCGGGCTCCAGAGCGCAGGCTCAGCAGTTGTGGCACATGGGCTTAGTTGCTCCGCGGCATGTGGGATCTTCCCGGACCAGGGCTCGAACCCGTGTCCCTTGCATTGGCAGGCGGATTCTTAACCACTGTGCCACCAGGGAAGTTCCGACTTCATTACTTTTTGAGGGCTAATGTGTGAAGCACATATGAGAATCCAGCTGTCTTTTATTAGGTCAGACATTACACACTTTGTGAAAATGTAAATCAATGACATTCTTTTCACGAATTTTTTTTTAACTTGGAAAATACAGCTGTTTATTGTGAAAGTGAAGGTTAACAAGTAATGGGTTTGTTATTGTTATTTTTGCTTTAGATTTTTTTTTTTGGCCATGCCACGTGGTGTGGCATGTGGGAACTTAATTCTCCAACAAGGTATCAAACCTGCAACCCCTGCAGTGAAAGCACAGAGTCTTAACCACTGGACTGCCAGGAAGTCCCTGTTATTGTTATTTTTAAATTAATAAATAAGTATTTTTAACATTTTTCGGTTTTAATTTCTACAAAGGTAGATAGATATAACACACATAAACAGAAGCTATTTGAGAGTGCTCAGTAACTTCTAGGAATATAAAGAAGTACTGTGAATGCACGAAAAATTATGTCCCTTCTTTCCAGGTATGGAACACAATACTGTTTGATTGAATATTCCTAAAAATGTTCAGTTTCTCTAATGATATGAATGATAACCCCTCTAAGGTTTAGTTTGGCAAACTTTCCTTCCTCCTGGTATTTATCAGTTGAAGATATTGCTGTTTCTTGAGCAAATCTCACAACTGAGAAAGAAAAAGAAGTTTGAATTCTCTAAAGCCATTATCACTATTCTCAGTCAAAGACTGTGAACTAACGTCAAACAACCAACAAAACGGGTTGGTTACATACTAACAATTATAAGCTGCCCAAAACAAGGACCTACTGCATCACACAGGGAAATATACTCAGTATCTTAATAACCTATAATGGAAAAGAATCTAAAAAAAGAATATATATATACATACATACATATATATAACTGAATCACTTTGCTGTATACCTGAAACTAACACAACATTGTAAATCAACCATATTTCAATAAAAATTTAAAAATATAAAAAAGTAGAATCTTTTATAAAGTGCTTAAAAAGAAAAGTAAAGGCTGCCAAAATCAAAGTAGTGAAAACAACCTAAATTTCTAGTGGCAGAATCAGTACTCAGGGGCTTCCCTGGTGGCGCAGTGGTTAAGAATCTGCCTGCCAATGCAGGGGACACGGGTTCGAGCCCTGGCCCGGGAAGATTCCACATGCCGCGGAGCAACTAAGCCCGTGTGCTACAACTACTGAGCCTGCACTCTAGAACCTGCAAGCCACAACTGCTGAAGCCTGTGCACCTAGAGCTTGTGCTCCGCAACAAGAGAAGCCACTGCAAGGAGAAGCCCACGCACCGCAACACAGAGTAGCCCCCCCTCACTGCAACTAGAGAAAGCCCACGCGCAGCAGCGAAGACACAACGCAGCCAAAAATAAAATAAAATAAATTAAAACAAAAAAAAGAAAAAGAAAGACTCAGTACTCAGGATCAAAACTAATTTTTTTTAAAAGAAAAACAAGATGAAAGTGAGACAGACATTAAATATTCCACACTCACCGAAACAGTTACTGAATCCTGTACATCTTTATGACTAACCAACTGAACATTGCCATCTTCATAATAGTGAACCTGTGTGAGACAATGTTTGAGCAAGTTATGTAGGTCACATAGAAACTTACTGCTTAGAGCACAAATCCATGCTTTCAGCCATCCCCAAACTTATCAACTCTGAGCAAATAATTAATATGACCAATGGTAATTTACAATGGTGGTTAAAATTCACAGAAGACTTAAATTTAAGAATTCTCTTTCCTTAGCAGGGAAAACTCATTATTAATTAATAAACAACATGTATTATGGGCTTATTGCTTTCCAGACACTGTGCTATGCATTGTTAACACAAAGATCTTAAATAAGATTTCAGTCTTAAAAGTATTAAAATAAAATCAATTAACATTAGTTTTTCTCTGTGAAAACCAAGAAATTTTAATGGATCCTAATCCTTTACACATCTCTCCATATATACCATCATCGTTTTTGGTTAAGTAGATCTGACAAAGTGCAGGAAAAGCTTGATTGAGGGTTAAAGACAGGACTGAAAAATAAATATTCTATTGGTAAATCAGGCTACAAAAATAAGTAAGGCAAAAGCAGTCCTGAGGATGTAAGGCAAAGTGGGGTACTACAATTATGATAACAATTAGCAAGAAGGAGGATTACCCAAGAGACAGACTAACCATTCAACTAGATGTAAGGCTCAGGAAGTTTCAGCAATTTATAAGATAGGTTCAGTCACAGTCACCAAAAGTAACAAAACCTTTCCTAGGTTTCATCTGCTAATAAAAATTTCAACATGACTATCATCAATGTAAATCCTCAGAAACTGTTGCCTTCCCAGAGCTATCCTTTTGCTTATAGAATAACCAAAGGTTTAAATATCTTAATGACATTTCCAAATAACTCTCACTCTGATTTTTAAAAGATATGTAAATGAAGTAAGCTTTCCCCCAAAGTGTGATCAGCCAGTCTGTGGTAAGTTATAAATGAGGTCTGGGTACTGGGCCCTGTTGTAAAAGTCTTATCAGAAACCTCTGTGATGTGCCCTCTTAATTTATAGGTTTGCCTTGGCAAAGCTGAAACACAAGTAACTTATTTCCTTCTAGGAGGAAAATAAATTTCCTTGCATAAATTTATAGTAAGCTGCCAGGTTAATGCTGATGCCACAGTTACAAGAGGTCTAGGGCATAGGGCTACTCACAGACATAGTCAACAGATATAGAACAATATATTTTCTTCGGTTGGGCTCCCCCAGAAGCCGACCCCGGGATAAAGATTTGTGAGATAAAATTTATTTTGGAGGTAATCTCAGGAAGCACTAGTAAGGACTGAGGAAATGAGACACAGAAGGCAAGGAAGTGTTCTAGGTGCATTAAGGAGCACATTACAGCTGTAGGCACTGGACTCTGGAAGACTACGCAGAACATGCTTTAGAGTTGTCCCACCTGAGGGGTGAAGAAGCTGGCAGATTTACCCACCAACTTTTGAATGGCACTAAGGGCTGTGCCAGAGCTATGAATGTAATACTTCCAGTTTGCCTCATCTGAGTTGGGAATGCTCCTGCAGCTAGGAAAAGCTCCCAGGAAGAGAGGTGCAGCTACTTGTAGCAGGAAGTAATCAGTATGTATGTAAAAAGTGGTTACAGATGACATCTCCTATGTATATTTCGATTAAATTATACCATTTAAAAAGGCAACTCTTGCTAATTGTTATTAAAGCAAGACTTAACCACAGTATAATAGAGGTAAAATTAGGTACTGATCTTCTTAGATATCATTAACTGTTTAATCTTACTTCAGAGTTAGTTGGGCTTAAGAATTAAATCACCATGAATTTTGAAAGTCAAACCTGTTAGGGTATCAGAAGACTTCAATCCAGATAGGCATCAAATGAGTTAATAAGCTCCTTATTCACCTGCCTGTCTGTCCTGACACCAGCATTAGAAATCTACTCTGCTTGGTTTATCACATGTGGCCATTCTCTCTAGTTCCTCTGTTTTATTTACTTGGTTTAAAACCTCCTGTCATTACCGTAAAATAAATAAATAAATAAAACAAAACAACAAGTCCATTCATGTAGCTTTCTTCAGAGCTAAGAGTTAACCTTAAGTATATGTATATGTACACATTTAAATGAGATACATAAAAGACTCTATGTAAGTTCCAGTAGCTGCTATATAGTCACTTCTTAATAATTAGTTATTTTCTTCTTTCGTAGAACTGCTGTTTGATAATTCCTGGAAAGATCTTAGGTTATCTTTGAAAGAGAAAAATAACAAGCAAGCAGTACACTTCACATGACTATCCTTTATCAACCCAGAATAGCTCTGTTTAACTACAGTACTTCCCTAGGAAGGAGGCTTCAACTTCTATTTCTATTTACCATTGATCTCTTTTTGCATCTACATATAGCTGTTCCTTATTTCTAATTTCAGAACAAATATCAACTTGCATGTTTGTTTTAAAGATGTGATGTTTTAACATGGCCTATTAACATATTGGGATCTCACCTGAATCTTAAGTACTCCAACCACCTGGGCTGTAGATGGTGTGATGGTGAACTTCCATTCTGATCTCCAACGACCATTCCTATTAAAACACACACACAACACTGTAGAATTAACAATAAGAAAGAGGTGATTTGCCACTGAGGCAGAGAATTGGGGAAATTGGAAAAAAAAGAAACAAGTCATTTCCAGTTTGACAAATCCAAGGCTCTATCCACTCAAATGTAAGTTTGTATCCAACTGGCCTAATCATAAGCCTTTTCTAAGTTATTTTGACTTTCACTTTTCATTTTTTATCTTGGAGTAGAAAACCATGCCTATTCTGCTCATGAGAGGCTTTTCCACAAACAAATGGATGGGCCACTGAGTTATGCAGTAACTTAAGTATTATTAAACAAACTCAAGTAAAACTCAGACTTTCCACTGGGTACTTTATTAATCACTTATTCTCACTCAATGTAAGAGTAATATTTGAAAGATAGATTATAAAATCTTAGAAGAAATCTAAATGATCACATCCAAATCCCTCATTCTGCAGTAGGGAACTGAAGCCTCTAAGTCAGATAACTTATTGCAAGCTAGTTAGATTAAAAACCAAGTCTCCGGCTTCCCTGGTGACACAGTGGTTAAGAATCCGCCTGCCAATGCAGGGGACACCAGTTCGAGCCCTGGTCCAGGAAGATCCCACATGCCGTGGAGCAACTAAGCCCGTGCACCACAACTACTGAGCCTGTGCTCTAGAGCCCGCAAGCCACAGCTACTAAGACCGCGCACCACAACTACTGAAGTCCCCACGCCTACAGCCCGTGCTCCTCAACAAGAGAAGCCACCGCAATGAGAAGCCCGTGCGCTACAACAAAGAGTAGCCCCGCTCGCCGCAACTAGAGGAAGCCCACGCACAGCAACGAGGACCCAATGCAGCCAAAAATAAATAAAAATAAAATAAATTTATAAAAAACAAAAAAACAATTCTTAACTGCTGGTTTGGTTTCTTTTCTATATAAATAAGATTAAAAAAAGAAGAGAACATCTAGTTTCTTACCAGAAGTTTTTAGGCTGAAACTGGTGGCTTTCAATACATGCAATAATGGTCTGTTGCCCATCTATAGTTTTAGCATAAACCTATTGTTAAAAAAAAAAAAGTTAGATTCTTGAAAACATATTTAAGCAACAAACACTACAAAAGCAGTGTGCTAAATCCTTGGGGGAGATGAAGAGTCAAACAGGGTGAGCTTACAACTCAGAGAGTTCATGAAATGTGAACACAAACCACATGTTAAGTTCTAGAGAAGACAGTGGTACAATGAATACAGAAGGAAATACTGCTTTAGGTTTAGGGTACAAGAGAGGTACCAGTTGGAATGGGCCTTATAAGACAGATGAGATTCTGATAAGTAGAGACTGAGAGTAAAGATGAGTAGGCAGTTCAGGGAGGAAACGGGGGTGCTGGTCCAGTGAATGACTCAATGGTAATTAGTTCTGTCAGGTTAGAGGGTGTGCGTGAAGTGGAACTGTGGAAGATAACATAGGATGGTAGATTTGGGCCATGTAGTAGTAGACGTAAGGTAAGAAGACTGGACTTTATTCTACAGGCAACGGACAGAAACCAAAACAACATGACCAGAACTATTATTTGGGGATAATAATCAATATTGGTGTACAGAGTAAAATGGGAGAAAAGTTGAAAGTTAGGCCACAGAATTAATCTAGGCAGTAAAATAGGGTAGTGTCAATGGGCATAAGGATGCAGAAGCACAATCAAAAGTCTGGCAATATACTGCAAGTGAAGGGCAAGAGAAAGGAAGGGGCCAAAGTACTTGCATGCTTGGGTGACTAGAAAGACAGTGGTGTCATTAACAAATTAGAAAATTCAGATGGAAATGTCCAGCTAGGAGTTAGAAATACCAACTGTTCTGTAGTGTAGGAGAGGTGAACAAAAATGTGATCACCAAGGAAAAGAAAAAACAAAAGGCTTTACAGTCCACAAAATGTTTTTATATTTATTTTCCTTTTGCTCTAATAAATATAGTGAAACGCACTGTTATTATCTATAGATGATAAAGTTGAAGTTCATAGAGCTTCTTGCCCAAGGTCATTCAGAAAGTGGTTAAGGTAGAACCCAAACCCATTGCTTTTCTGACACCAAATTCTGTAACTTCCCCTACATTAAATAAACTACGAGTTTTTGAGAGAGAGAAATACAGCAATGGGGAATGCCTACATTTACAAAAGTAGGGGAGAGGAAAGAAATAAGCAGAGACAGAGTAAGAATAATTAGAGGGTACTGACATAGCAGTCTAAGATAAGATAATTTCTAGAAGTAGCTGGATGGCCTCAGTGTGAAATGCCATACAAAAGTCAAGGACCAAGAAAAGGACACTGGGTCAGGCAATTCAGGAATCATTAATAACCTCAGAGAGCAGTTTTTGTAGAGTAGGGACTGAACCCAAAATTCATAGGGTTAGGAAGTGGATAAGTAATGAGGAAGGCACTAGTAGGATGGTTTGGTTGTATAGCAGAGAGAGAGATGAGGGAAGGGAGAAGCAGAGGAGAGGGAGGAGGGGCAAGGTGGAAGGAGAAGAAAGAGAAGTAACTTACAGGAATTACTATCTTGACTGAAGAAATGTCCTCCCCCACCCCATACCCAACCCACTTAAGGACAGGAGAAATAAAAATATTTCTAGGTAAAGAGAACTATACATCATAAGAGAAAACAAAGTCACAATTAGACATCTTGAAGTAGATAGGATTGTTTCAAATCAAGAATATGGATCCTTCTTCCTCAGATTCAAGTACATGGAAGAAAGGGAAGATTTCTGAGTGTGGAAAGACGAGAAATAAAAAGATCTCATGTCATTCTCAATCCTATTAAAATGTGGAGGAGTAGATGCCTAAGGACAATGGGAAAGTTTTGAAACACAGTGCAGTTAATCCTTGAACAACACTAGTCTGAACTACTATTTTATTTAATAGTAAATACTACAGTGCTACATGATCCACCATTGGTTGACCCACAGTTAGATGAATCCACAGACACAGAACCATGGATACAAAAGGATCTCGGACATGGAGGGCCTATTGTAAGTTATACTTGAATTTTCAACTCCACGATGGGTTGGTGCCCTTAACCCCTGCATTGTTCAAGGGTCAACTGCATATAGAAAATATCAGGGATTACTGAGATAAAATTAAGAATTACTAAGCAGAACAGCTGAGGATATAAGACACTTCAGTACAGTAGACACTGTTAGAATAATTCCATGACTTTCTGTAGCTCATTTATTAGCTAAGAGAAGTGAGAAAAAGACACAGTAGAGTTACTCAGTGTGGAAGCTCTCCAAATTAAGAATGAGTAGTGACAAATTTTGAATAGGTAATAAATGATGAATTGAAAGTATATTTAAGAATGAACAGTCAATTTCTAAAAAAGTGTGTGTGTCATGTCTCCCTTTGCATTACTAGGTTCCAAAATGGAATTCTGTACTTATCCACCATAATAGGTTTTCTCCATTATTTAAAAACAAAAAAACAGGAACAAAAACAAATCAAACATACAATAATAACCAGCATTTATGCAGAGCTTACTTTGTGTCAGACACTTTCTAAGCATTAATATTCTAACACTTTAATAATGTCACAATTTTACAAAGGAGAAATCATGATAGAACCAAAATTTATCTTTTTTTCCACCAAAACGTATTAAAAGAAAGTCAAAATTACCTTCGATTTTTAAAAAATTGTTTAGTTCAAATAGTTTTGACTTTCCAATGAAATCATTTAAACTATGCAGAAGTAGCTTTATAAAAAGCTTTTTTGATGGGTATAGGGCAATTTCTCATGAATAAATAAGACAAATGTGAAACAGGATACACTGAGATTTAAAATTTTTATGCACCAGGGAATTCCCTGGTGGTCCAGTGGTTAGGACTTGGTGCTTTCACTGCTGGGGCCTGGATTCAATCCCTGGTTGGGGAACTAAGATCCTGCAAGTCACACGGTGCAGCCAAAAATTTAAAAAAATAATAAATAAGTAAAATAAAATAAAAATTTTATGCACTGGGATTTTAAGAAAGAACTTTCAATATAAAATTTTCCATTTATACCCCTTTCAAAAATGATTTAGGGAATAAAATGCAGAGGAGACTGTAACTAAGAAGAGATGTTTGTGGCTGGCCAAAGCCTCCAAATGATAAGGTAAATATAAGAAAAACAACACTCTAATAATGAAGCAGGCAGATACTTAACAGTACAGAAGCCGTTGGAATAATGATCTTTCACATAGGCCCTTAAAGCACTGTCACAGGATTCTCTCCAAGACTTCAGACCTCCATCTACTTCCTCTGGCTGGGGGTCACTTGCTTCTTTCCGTAAGTGATCAAACTTAAAGGAAATTTTGTTTCTTGGATCTAAAAATCTGCTATTACCCAGGTCACCATGTTCTGTAATTAAGACCTTCCAAAGAATAATTACAAATATAAGTAACTCTGTAAAAAAAGACAGTTCTTCTTGTCACATTTTACAAAACAAACAAATACAATTCTGGAGACGATTAACTTTTCATTTAGTCAGATTTCTCTTTCATAATTGATTTTTCAATCAATTCACATTTTTATTTTTATAAAAATATTATGTTTTGGGGTAAGTCAACTCTAAACTGCAACATTTCCCCCATCCTAACAATACCCTTCATTTCTTGGTTTCTGTTTAATATACAACCTATGTATATATATATAACTGTCATAACTTATATGTACACTTTTGTATTCCTTTTTCACATATTCAATGAACTTTTTCCAGAGTCATTACACTTAGCATTTAAAATAGGTAATACAATAAATCACATGGTTCAAAAACTATATAAAGTGAAATCTTTTTCTCACCTTTATCTCCCATTCACCAAATTCCCAACATATACCCCCTTTCCACAGAAAGGTAACTGATTTTATTAATTTATAGCAAGAGTTGTTTTTGGCAAGCTATGCATGAGGTGGCATGTTTCTGTAAATAAAGTTTTGTTGAACACAGCCCCACTTGTTTGTTTTTGTATGGTCTATGGCTGCTTTCCTGCTACAACAGCAGAGCTGAGTAGTCAAGGCTGACTCTTTGTCCCACAGGCTGATAATATTTACTATCTGACCCTTTACAGAAAAAATTTGCCAATTTCTGATTTAGATTATTCTTTCAGTTTTTTTTTTTTTTTTTTACAAATAGAATTGAATATTCGAATTCTCCACCCCTTTCTTTTACACAGAAACTAGAATACTATACTGTACTTTTTCTTTCTTTCTTTTTAAATCTGATGTATCTAGATGATCTTTCCATACTAGTGCTTAGAGAACTTCCTTGTTTATTATAGCCATGTATGACTCTACTGTACAGGTGTACAAAAATTTATTCAACCAGTCCCCTATTAATGGATAGTTTGGGTAGTTTCTAATCTTTTGCTGTTATGAACAATACTGCAACGAATGTCCTTGTATGTTCGTTATGTACAAATTATGTACATGTGCCAAGCACACCTGTGGGATAAATTCCCTGAAGCAGGACGGTGGGGTCAAGGGTAAATGCACTCATAATTTTGATAGAGATCGACAAACTGCCATCTATCACAGGATGTTGTACCAAGGTACAAGCCCATTTCTTTTCACCTTAAAAAAAAAAAGTCATTTATATTTCCACTTTGGTGAACTATGTGTACGTAACTTGACCACTTTCCTACTGAGTCTTTGGTGTTTTTCTAGTTGAACTCCAGGGAGATTATCCTTTTGCATGTGTTTTGAGTTCCACATATTTTCCCCTAACTTGGCATTTGTCTTTTGACACAGTTACCATTTAAAATTAACTATATACGATCTCATTATATGTATATCTCATTATACATACCATAGTATACTTAATCATTTCTGAATTGAAGGAGCTTTAAGCTAGTTACAGTTTCTACCATTGAAAGCCACTATAAGTTCTACCATAAAAAAGTCTTCTCCTTAAAAAGAATTCTTTGGAAAGAATTCCTACTTTTGAGATTTCTGTCCTTATCATCAGACTATCTTTAAAAACCTTGTTTATAATGACAGTAGGAAAAATACATAAAACTATTTCCTTAGTCTTACCTTCATAAAGCTTTCTCATTATAATTTTGCAACTTTTGTAACTACAAGGTAAATATATTCACATTAAAATTTTAATTTGTACTTCCTTAATTACTATTAGTAGGTGATCTAACACTTTTCAAGTTTGCTCTGTATTCTCCAATTGGGTACAGTTGGTTCATGTCTGTTGCTCATTTATCCACTGAACTCTTGGCATCACCCTTAGGTATTTGAATAACCTTTTTATTATGTTTGAGGTACATATTTTCTCCTTTTTAAATCTTATTTTTAAAATCTTTTTATTTTGCAGAAGTCACTTTCTTTGATAAACTTTTCTAATGTTTCATCATTACGCAAGTTATGAATCTCTTTCTATTTCCTACTAAATTTTTATGTTTAAAAAATAGTTAACCTTTAAACTACACTTGGAATTAATCTAGGTATACAGTTGGCTTTGGAAATCAAAATTAGATAAACTTATACATTTTATCAATTATTTCCTTTTCCCTTCTATTTTATGTTACTTAGTTTAAGGCTCCACTATCATTGCTTTATGTCTTTATGTTTGCTAGCATTAGTCTTCCTTCATTGTTGTTCTTGATCAGAATAATCCTGTATGGTCTATTACAATTGTCATTAGGAATTGTATGGAGTCTATCTGAAAAAGCTTCACATATTATTTATATTTCTAAATTGGATAAACTTTCCATATTATTTATATTCCTTATTCAGAAATGTGGCATTTACATCTATTTAATTTTCCATTCATTTCTCTGATTAAAATGTGTGTGTGGGTGGGTGTATATGAACTGTGTGACAGACTCTTGCTTGTTTCCTATCCAATATCCATTCTCTCCCTTTTCCTTACTAATAGAACCTCAAAGGTTTTCAAGAAGGCAGTATGTCCAACTAAAAAGACAACACTTCTCAGCTAGGAATGATAAAGTGATATGCATTCTGGCAACAATTTATCAGTGGAAAGTGCTTCTGGAACAGCCAATAGCACCTCTTGCATCTTCCTCCTTCTTCCTTCCTGGAACATGCATTCAGTGGCCAGAGATGGATCAGCTATCTTGAGAACATGATAATGAAAACCATACATAAGGATGGCACAACAGAGAGCTAGAAGCAACTTGCGTCTCTGGTAATATGGAACTGCCATAACATCCCAAAATATTACCTCTGGATTTCTTATGTGACAAAAATAGTCTCTATTTAGTTAACCCACTGTAGTCGATTTTCTGTTATATGCAGTAACGGCATCTACTTTAATAACTCAAACGTCTTTCCGTATTTTCCTTTTATTTCTAGGTAATGTGTTGTTGTTGTGGCTAAGAATGTGATCTCCTTTTGACTACATTTTTAAGCTGGCTACTGCATGTATATGGGAATGTTCTTGTATCATGTATCTGGACACAGACCTTATTATTTCAATAATTCCGCTGTATTAGTGAAGTATACAATATCAACTGCAAGCAATATTTATCATTTATTTTTCAGTATTTTTTTTCTTTTATACTTGTAATTAATCTAGTTTCATTGAGAAAATAAAGATAAGCACAAATATAAACTAAAACAAACAAAAACAACAAACAAAACAAATTACAGTAATCCTGTAATCCCAACATAGGGAGTTAACATTTTGGTGTATATTTTCCCACATTTCCATTTCTATGCACATCTATATACTACTTTATTTCTGAGTCTAAAGATGCACACATTCCCCTCATGATTTAACATCTCATAAAATGGGATACATCTTAAACTTGACAGCATCTTAGGACTGTGTCATACTTTAATTGACAGTGTCTTTTCTTTCTTAGTGGCACATAAAGTAAGATGTACCTTTCACAGAATTTAAGATGCAGATTCTAATATAGTATAACTTCATTTAAATATCTATTTAAAAAATAAACTAGCATAATGCTACATATTGCTTTATGTTTTAGCTTAATATATCATGAACATATTCCCAGTTCAATATTTCTATCAGTTTTCAATGGTTACATAGGATTTTGGCCTACACATATTTTATTTATTTATTTATTTAATTTATTATTTATTTATTTATTTTTTTAACATCTTTATTGGAGTATAATTGTTTTACAGATATTTAATGTTGGACATTTAGATTGTTCCCAATTTTTCATTATCATAAACCTTACTTCAAATAATCTTTTTACACATTTATATACTTATTTCCCTAGGATAAATTCTATGGACTTGTGGGTTCAAAGGGGATTCAGACTTTTAAAAGGCATTTGCTATGTGGTGCCATATTGCCTTTGAAGTGTACATTAATGAATTTGTAAAGCCCTTTCATATAATGTTAATAACTGTGGTAAAAATGGGAATATGTATTTGCTTTGTTCCTGTATTGGAACAGGAATTCTTGTTTTCCCGTTAAATATAATGTCTCCTGTTATTCTTACCAAGGAGAATTAGAGACAGCTGGAAAACTTGTGTAAAACTCAATTCCTTTTACTTTTACTGTTCTTGTTAGGGACAGCTCTCTCTTCAAAGAAACTCCTAGTATTTTCAGAGGGAGGAAGAATTTCCTAATATGTAGAATATTTACAAAAGCTAAGAATACTAAGACATGAATTTATTCAGCATCTTATCTTCAGACATCTGTTTTACAGTATTTCTACTACTTTCCAGGCACAGTCTATCTAATAGAAACAACTATTACCTGATCTTCATATCCTTCTATCTTCACAGGTGTGAACTGATCCATGTTATACTGGGCAAATGCACTGTTTTTTTTTAAAAAGGGAGAAGAGGGAGAGAAAAGAATTATATATAAATAAATATAAAAGGTAGTTCAGGGAATTCCCTGGCGGTCCACCAGTGGTTAGGACTGCACACTTCCACTGCAGGGGGCACGGGTTCCATCCCTGGTTGGGGAACTACTATCCTATATGCCATGTGGCGCAGCCAAAAGAAAGAAAAAAAAGGTAGTTCACAGACAGTGAAAGAGAATGTATAACTGGGATATCGTTCATTATGGCAATTATAGTGATGCTGTGCAAATTTTAGGTTTGTAGGATCTGGTCCCAAAATGAGTTCTGAAAAAGCAGTATGGACAGGGCAGTAGACTTTCCCAGGCAGCAATTCTTAAAACATTTTCTACAGCTAAAATCTAAACAAATTATATATCACACCAAATGCCTTCATAATAATTATTTGTTGCTCTGCATCAAAATCCTTGTTCCATCTCCCCACCCCACACTTGCCCAGTTATTATCCAATTCTGATTTCCTCTTTACAGAGGAACTCTGGGCCAGTTGGATAGACAGTAACTGAAGGAGTACTTTGTATTGAAGAGTAAAGAACAGTAGTGATAAAGCCAGAGAACAGGGGGCCTAGAAAGCTATATAGTATTTAGATTTGAAGAAGACAAGAAAACCAACCAACCAACCAACCAACCACCAATCTAATGTTTTTGAGGACAAGGACAAAATGAAAATGATATTCTAGAAACATTAATTAGCCTGACAGTGATAAGGAGCCAATGATTGGGTAGAATAATAATGCAATTATTCTATGGTTAACTCTATTAAGGTACTTTCTGAATATCTGCTATTTTTTGGCAATTTGAGAAACATTATCACTCCTCAATAGCAGCCTAATCTTTCTATAACTGGCAGTTATAAAAAAATTCAGCCTGAACTAAAAGAACTAAACTGCTTTAACAGGGAAAATCTAGGCAAAAATAAAAATAAGTAAGACCATATAAAATAAACTTTAAGGAAGTAAACAACATTTTGGGGGAACATGTTTTCTCCAAGGGAAAAAAAAACCAACTAAAATTGTTAAAAACCAACTGCTTTACTTTGAGGTATTTTAAACTTAGTTTTCAGGGTACTAGTTTACTATCAACATAGTTTACCCAATATCAGAATAACAAGTAAGTGGATTTAGAAGGATACTTACTGTGCTGCCCCTTCCCTGAGGAGATTGTCATTATTAAGTAGTAGCCTGACATCTGAGGAGGAAAACAATGTTAAAGATGTTAAAATTCAAATGTTCAGTAGAAAACAAACTTGGAGAAATTTTAGCGGATTTCTAGATAGATTTTTAGAAAACCAGGCTTTGCAAGATTAGTCTTTGGATATATGTAGAAATTCTAAAAATGTACACAAACAGATGCTAATGTTCACAGATTTACACAGAATTATTTGTGGTACAATAATCCAACAATAACTTCTCAAGGAATTTCATAGCAAATGAAAAACATGGTTTACAAAAGGTTACAGTTAGGACTATTTATTTGTATCTAAAGAATCCTTTTAAAATAGATTAAGAATTGTAGGCTTTTCTGTAACATCAGACCAAGAAAGCTGGGCACAATTCAGTCAGTGGCAGTAAAATTGCTGAACATATTTTTCTTTAGAGAATCTAATGTGCGGCCTACAATCTTTTTAAAAAACTGTATGTCAAGAGTCTAGTCACTTTTCTTTTGGAAGAGGTGTGTCCTTGTTACTAAGAAACTACCAAGCATTAACTCCAAGAGAGAAGGCTGATTATAAGCCAAAGGCAACTGACTCTTAGAGCTTCTGAAAGAAGGGGCTGGCAGAGGCCAATGTGTAGCATGCCAATAAAAACCAGCCGTCATGTCATAAGTAGCTTGCCAACTCAATCTAATGCTTTGGTATCAATTATTCTCATGATAATCCTATAAAGTACATTCAGTTGTCAGAAATAAAACAAGGTACTTCTAACTACAAAGACCACTAATTTTTGTTAAGTCAAGGATTTATCTGAGCTAATCAGCTGGATAAAGTTCAAGTCGTAAGAGTATTTCTAAAAGCTCTGTTGTTGAAAATTTACATTTGGTCAATATGGAAGAGAGACTAGGCGATGAAAGGCTGCATTTGTTTTTCTTGCTGTTAGTGCTCAAATATCCAAAAAACATGTCTATAAAGAAGAATGTCTTGATTTACTTCTATTGTATTATTTCGCTCTTTGTAAATAACATTTATATGTTCTCCTAGTTACTTCTGCTCTGCATCATTGATTTTACCAGTGGAAATTATTGATTGTTCTACAATTTGTGGGGCTCTGAGCCAGGTGCAAATGAACATTACACAGTTCCTCTAACTAAGCATGTAACGTTCTTTTTTTTTTTATTATTATTTTTAAAATTTTTATTGGAGTATGGTTGCTTTACAATGTTGTGTTAGCCTCCACTGCACAACAAAATGAATCAGCCATACACATACAGATATCCTCTCCCTTTTGGACTTCCCTCCCATTTAGGTTACCACAGTGCATTAGGTAGAGTTCCCTGTGCTATACAGTATGTTCCCATCAGTTGTCTATTTTATACATAGTAACTATAATGTATATGTGTAAATCCCAGTCTCCCAATTCCTCCCTCCCCACCCCTTTCCCCCCTGGTATCCATACATTTGTTCTCTACGTCTATGCCTCTATTTCTGCTTTGCAAATAAGATCATCTATACCATTTTTCTAGATTCCACATATATGCATTATTTTTTTTTGAATTTTTTTTAATACAGCAGGTTCTTATTAGTTATCTATTTTATACATATTAGTGTATATATGTCAATCCCAATCTCCCAGTTCATCCCACCACCACCACCACCACCCCCGCCACTTTGCCCACTTGGTGTCCACACATTTGTTCTCTACATCTGTGTCTCTCTGCCCTGCAAACCGGTTCATCTGTACCATTTTTCTAGGTTCCACATACATGCATTAATATACAATATTTGGTTTTCTTTTTCTGACTTACTTCACTGTGTATGACAGTCTCTAGATCCATCCACATCTCTACAAATGACCCAATTTCGCTCCTTTTTATGGCTGAGTAATATTCCATTGTATATATGTACATCTTCTTTATCCATTCGTCTGTCGATGGGCATTTAGGTTGCTTCCATGACCTGGCTATTGTAAATAGTGCTGCAATGAACATTGGGGTGCATGTGTCTTTTTGAATTATGGTTTTCTCTGGCTATATGCCCAGTAGTGGGATTGCTGGGTCATATGGTAATTCTATTTTTAGTTTTTTAAGGAACCTCCATACTGTTCTCCATAGTAGTGGCTGTATCAATTTACATTCCCACCAACAGTGCAAGAGGGTTCCCTTTTCTCCACACCCTCTCCAGCATTTGTTGTTTGTAGATTTTCTGATGATACCCATTGTAACTGGTGTGAGGTGATACCTCATTGTAGTTTTGATTTGCATTTCTCTAATAATTAGTGATGTTGAGCAACTTTTCATGTGCTTCTTGGCCATCTGTATGTCTTCTTTGGAGAAATGTCTGTTTAGGTCTTCTGCCCATTTTTGGATTGGGTTGTTTCTTTTTTTAATATTGAGCTGCATGAGCTGTTCATATATTTTGGAGATTAATCCTTTGTCTGTTGATTTGCTTGCAAATATTTTCTCCCATTCTGAGTGTTGTCTTTTTGTCTTCTTTGAAGTTTCCTTTGCTTTGCAAAAGCTTTTAAGTTTAATTAGGTCCCATTTGTTTATTTTTGTTTTTATTTCCATTACTCTAGGAGGTGGATCAAAAAAGATCTTGCTGTGATTTATGTCAAAAAGTGTTCTTCCTAGGTTTCCTCTAAGAGTTTTATAGTGTCCAGTCTTACATTTAGGTCTCTAATCCATTTTGAGTTTATTTTTGTATATGGTGTCAGGGAGTGTTCTAATTTCATTCTTTTTCATGTAGCTGTCCAGTTTTCCCAGCACCACTTACTGAAGAGACTGTCTTTTCTCCATTGTATATGCTTGCCTCCTCTGTCATAGATTAGTTGACCACAGGTGCGTGGGTTTATCTCTGGGCTTTCTATCCTGTTCCATTGATCTATATTTCTGTTTTTGTGCCAGTACCATGTTGTCTTGATTACTGTAGCTTTGTAGTATAGTCTGAAGCCAGGGAGTCTGATTCTTCCAGCTCCGTTTTTTCCCTTCAAGACTGCCTTGGCTATTCAGGGTCTTTTGTGTCTCCATACAAATTTTAAGATTTTTGTTCTAGCTCTGTAAAAAATGCCACTGGTAATTTGATAGGGATTGCACTGAATCCATAGATTGTTTTGGGTAGTATAGTCATTTCCACAATATTGATTCTTCCAATCCAAGAACATGGTATATCTCTCCATCTGTTTGTGTCATCTTTGATTTCTTTCATCAGTGTCTTATAGTTTTCTGAGTACAGGTCTTTTATCTCCTTAGGTAGGTTTATGCCTAGGTATTTTATTCTTTTTGTTGCAATTGTGAATGGGACTGTTTCCTTAATTTCTCTTTCTGATCTTTAATTGTTAGTGTATAGGAATGCAAAAGATTTCTGTGCATTAATTTTGTATCCTGCAACTTTACCAAATTCATTGATTGGCTCTAGTAGTTTTCTGGTGGCATCTTTAGGATTCTCTATGTATAGTATCATGTCATCTGCAAACAGTGACAGTTTTACTTCTTCTTTTCCGATTTGTATTCCTTTTATTTCTTTTTCTTCTCTGATTGCCATGGCTAAGACTTCCAAAACTATGTTGAATAATAGTGGTGAGAGTGGACATCCTTGTCTTGTTCCTGATCTTAGAGGAAATGCTTTCAGTTTTTCACCATTGAGAATGATGTTTGCTGTGGGTTTGTCATATACGGCCTTTATTATGTTGAGGTAGGTTCCCTCTATGCCCACTTTCTGGAGAGTTTTTATCACAAATGGGGGTTGAATTTTGTCAAAAGCTTTTTCTGTATCTATTGAGATGATCATATGGTTTTTATTCTTCAATTTGTTAATATGGTGTATCACACTGATTGATTTGCATATATTGAAGAATCCTTGCATCCCTGGGATAAATCCCACTTGATCATGGTGTATGATCTTTATAATGTGTTGTTGGATTCTGTTTGCTAGTATTTTGTTGAGGACTTTTGCATCTATATTCATCAGTGATATTGGTCTGTAATTTTCTTTTTTTGTAGTATCTTTGTCTATTTTGGCATCAGAGTGATGGTGGCCTCGTAGAATGAGTTTGGGAGTGTTCCTTCCTCTGCAATTTTTTGGAAGAGTTTGAGAAGGATGGTTGTTAGCTCTTCTCTAAATGTTTGATAGAATTCACCTGTGAAGCCATCTGGTCCTGGGCTTTTGTTTGTTGGAATACTTTTAATCACAGTTTCAATGTCATTACTTGTGATTGGTCTGTTCATATTTTCTATTTCTTCCTGGTTCAGTCTTGGAAGGTAATAGCTTTCTAAAAATTTGTCCATTTCTTCCAGGTTGTCCATTTTATTGGCATAGAGTTGCTTGTAGTAGTCCCTTAGGATGCTTTGTATTTCTGTGGTGTCTGTTGTAACTTCTTTTTCATTTCTAATTTTATTGATTTGAGTCCTCTCCCTCTTTTTCTTGATGAGTCTGGCTAAAGGTTTATCAATTTTGTTTATCTTCTCAAAGAACCAGCTTTTAGTTTTATTATCTTTGTTATTGTTTCCTTTGTTTCTATTTCATTTATTTCTGCTCTGATCTTTATGATTTCTTTCCTTCTACTAACTTTGGGCTTTGTTTCTTCTTCTTTCTCTAGTTCCTTTAGGTGTAAGGTTAGATTGTTTGAGATTTTTCTTGTTTCTTGAGGTAGGCTTGTATTGCTATAAACTTCCCTCTTAGAACTGCTTTTGCTGTACCCCATAGGTTTTGGACTGTTGTGTTTTCGTTGTAATTTGTCTCTAGGTAGTTTTTGATTTCCTCTTTGAGTTCTTCAGTGATCTCTTGGTTATTTAGTAACATATTGTTTAGCCTCCATGTGTTTGGGTTTTTTACGTTTTTTTCCCTGTAATTGATTTCTAATTTCATATCGTTGTGGTCAGAAAAGATGCTTGATATGATTTCAATTTTCTTAAATTTACCGAGGCTTGATTTGTGGCCTAAGATGTGATCTGTCCTGGAGAATGTTCCGTGTGCACTTGAGAAGAGAGTGTAATCTGCTGTTTTTGGATGGAATGTCCTATAAATATCAATTAAATCTATCTGGTCTATTGTGTCATTTAAAGCTTGTGTTTCCTTATTAATTTTCTGTCTGGATGATCTGTCCATTGGTGTAAGTGAGGTGTTAAAGTCCCCCACTATTATTGTGTTACTGTCAATTTCCTCTTTTATAGCTGTTAGCATTTGCCTTAGGTATTGAGGTGCTCCTATGTTGGGTGTATATATATTTATAATCATTGTATCTTCTTCTCGGATTGATCCCTTGATCATTATGCAGTGTCCTTCCTTGTCTCTTGTAACATTCTTTATTTTAAAGTCTATTTTATCTGATATGAGTATTGCTAGTCCAGCTTTCTTTTGATTTCCATTTGCATGGAATATCTTTTTCCATCCCCTCACTTTCGGTCTGTATGTGCCCCTAGGTCTGAAGTGGGTCTCTTGTAGACAGCATATATATAGGTCTTGTTTTTGTATCCATTCAGCGAGCCTGTGTCTTTTGGTTGGAGCATTTAATCCATTCACGTTTGAAGTAATTATCAATATGTATGTTCCTATTACCATTTTCTTAATTGTTCTGGGTTTGTTTTTGTATGTCCTTTTCTTCTCTTGTGTTTCCTACTTAGAGAAGTTTATTTAGCATTTGTTGTAGAGCTGGTTTGGTGGTGCTAAATTCTCTTAGCTTTTGCTTGTCTGTAAAGCTTTTGATTTCTCAGTCAAATCTGAATGAGATCCTTGCTGGGTAGAGTAATCTTGGTTGTAGGTTCTTCCCTTTCATCTCTTTAAATATATCGTGCCACTCCCTTCTGGCTTGTAGAGTTTCTGCTGAGGAATCAGCTGTTAACCTTATGGGAGTTCCTTGTATGTTATTTGTTGTTTTTCTCTTGTTGCTTTCAATACTTTTTGTCTTTAATTTTTGTCAATTTGATTACTATTTGTCTCGGTATGTTTCTCCTTGGGTTTATTCTGCCTGGAACTCTCTGCACTTCTTGGACTTGGGTGGCTATTTCCTTTCCCATGTTAGGGAAGTTTTCGACTATAATCTCTTCAAATATATTGTCAGGTCCTTTCTCTCTCTCTTCTCCTTCTGGGACCCCTATAATGCAAATGTTGTTGCATTTAATGCTGTCCCAGAGGTCTCTTAGGCTGTCTTCATTTCTTTTCATTCTTTTTTCTTTATTCTGTTCTGTGGCAGTGAATTCCACCATTCTGTCTTCCAGGTCACTTATCCGTTCTTCTGCCTCAGTTATTCTGCTATTGATTCCTTCTAGTGTATTTTTCATTTCAGTTATTGTATTGTTCATCTCTGTTTGTTTGTTCTTTAATTCTTCTAGGTCTTTGTTAAACATTTCTTGCATCTTCTCGAACTTTCTCTCCATTCTTTTTCCGAGGTCCTGGATCATCTTCACTATCATTATTCTAAATTCTTTTTCTGTAAGGTTTCCTATCTCCACTTCATTTAGTTGTTTTTCTGGGGTTTTATCTTGTTCCCTCATCTGGTACAAAGTCTTCTGCCCTTTCATTTTGTCTGTGTTTCTGTGAATGTGGTTTTCTTTCCACAGGCTGCAGAATTGTAGTCTATATGCGTTATTATATGATATTTTAAGCAGGTAACCTTCTAATGTAAAACTAGAATTTCAAAATAAATGTTTGCTAAAATGAACCAAGATGTACAAAGATTATGATTTTACTTAAGCGGAACTTTAAGATGAATTAATTTATAACTTAAAATAGGATTATGATGATTGATATTAACACAATGTTATAATGCCTCATCTACATTTTTCATTCTGTAAGTTGTGTTAACATAGTAAATAGAATGGAGGATTGTAAATATATAGGAATAGTGGTTCCTAAATTGGCTGTGACTCAGAATCACCTGCAGAACTTGATAAAACAGATTGCCCATTCTACCCCAGATCTAACGAATGAGAATCTTAAGAGGATATCATTGGAATCTGTATATTTAACAAGTTTCCCAGATACAGTCAGTTCAGCCCCAGCGGCTCTAGAAAATGTCCTATGCTATGGCACTTCCTGAGTAAAAGCACTGAAGAGATTTAAGCTATATTTTTTAATGATAGATATAAAACTCTGAAAACAATTAAACATTGTTTCTACATTTATCAACATTAAATTACTTTAAATCTTTTCTCACATAAGATAGGTACCCTAATGTATGGGTTAAGAGCATGCTTTTGACTCAGACCTGGGTTTGAATCCTTGCTCTGACACTTACCAGCTGGGTGATATTGGATAAATTATTTTAACCTTTTTGAATTTTGTTTTCCTTAGCTATAGCTATAATGTTATAAGGATTAAAAGAGATAGCAAACACTCAATAAGTGCTCGTATGTGATTAAGGAGGGTTTAAAATAACTAAGTACTAATCTTTACTCACCGTTGAATACTTCATTAAATTCCCCTGGGGGTGCGTGAGTGATGAATTTAGCAGCTATGCGTACCTAAACAGAAATAAAATTTTTAGTAAAAGAACTATGAAGAGTAGCATATAAGAGGGGAAGGAATTAACAGATAACAAAATTTTTATCACATCCCTTGAAATATAATTTCCTGTTTAAACCTTACTGTTTAGGAGCCTTCAGATTTTCTTTTCACAAAACATGTCAAAGTGTTTATTATCAATACAGATTTGTTCTAATTTGGGGATATACATGCTGCTTTAATTTTGAATTTTTCTTTTTAAAAAGCTAAATAATCAATTTTTGGTCAAAATATACTGCAGTCACAAAAAGAGAAAGCTACGATCCTATTTCATTTATGAACACTTCAGCAAAACTAAATAAAATATTAGTTAATTGGTATTATGCCAATTTGTGTTTATGGTGTTTATCCCAATGCAAGAATGAATGATTCAATACTAATAAATCAATGTAACTTACAAACTAAAAGCAAAGCCTTGTGATCATGCTGGAAAAAAAGACAAAATTCAACACCCATCCAAATATCATAAAACAACAACAAAACTACTAGTTTTTAGTAGAATAAACTTCTTTAACTTTATAAAGGGTTATCTACTAAAATTTTACGGCTTATTCAGTAATGATGAAACATGAGCAGTGTCACTAATTTTAAAAGCAAGACAAAGATGACTCCTGTCACCTTAACTATTCAACACTGTACTAAAGGTCCTAAAAATGCCATGGAAAATATTTCTTTTGTTATTCATTCTGATTCCCTCCCCTGCCCACTACTGTCAATCTGTTTCTGGGTCTCTAATTAGAGATGGATGCCAAAATGTTATTATCTAACCTGCGTATCTAATTTTTTCTCCTATGTTTTATCTTTTTTGTCATTTTATGCCTTGTGTAGGGAGAATTCCTCAGCTCCATTTTTCAACTCACTAACATGCTCTTCAGCTGTGCCCATTTTGTTTTCAGACAATTATTTTAACTGTTCTATTTTTAATTTCCAAGACATTTTTCTTTCTTGTATGTGCAATAATCTCTTCGGGCTCCTTGTGGTTATTAACTATACTTATCTTAAAGTCTTGTTTTATCGACTGTTTCTTAAGAATTTAGATATACTGTTTGTTGAGTTTGGTGCTTCCTTTCATGGTACTGGTTTTCCACAAATGTTTGTTGCTCCTCTTTGAATTCAATTTAGTTTGCCTGTTCTGTTTACTTGTAGTTTGTCGCCTTGATTGTAGGGGAGGGAAAGAGTAGACTTGCTGCTGAGAATGTGTGAGCAGATTATCTTCTGAGTGAGCCTCCTAAGGCCACAGGCTCCCTGGGGCACTGCCCTGCCACTCTGCTCCCAGTGCTCATTCTCATTGCTATATTCTGAGGACAAATGCTATTCATCTGCAGCTTAGCCCAAATGGGAATGAAAGGAGGAGCCAAGTGGTCCAGTAAGCTTAGAGAACAATTCCCCAACTAATCCACTCCAAGACTGTTCTGAGTTCTTCCCTTCTTGCTCCTTAAATAGATGTCCTCCCATGACACTCTTACTACTTAAATGATTACTAATTTATTTCTCTTCCCATTCCACTTTTTCCTACTTTTTCATTTTAAAAGTTTTGGCATAAAAGGTAAGGTAAAACCATGTACTCAGTCTGCCATATAAGCAGTCTCTCATCTCTCATCAAGTAAAATATGAAATACAAAGAATATACAAAACTATATTAAAGAAAAAAAAACAATTTGGAGTATCATTTAGTTATATCTATATGTCTATATATGTAATAATGATGTTAGCAATGATAACAGGACTGACCTCAAATGGGTCTCTCAGTATAATTCTAACACACTATGAGAGAAAGGACATTGAAAATTCCCTAATATCTGATGTGATGAGTATAAAGATGATCAACTCACTGACGAGGGGCAAAGAGGAACATGGTATATCTGACAACAAAATGAGCTCTACTTTCCAGATAGGCATCCTCTGTTGACTTCTTCCATTTCCTTCAAACAATTTTAAGTTCTTATTGACCCAGTCAAATTAAGGTTATCATCAAAGTTAAACCATTCTTAAGGGGGAAAAAAAAAGACTTTTAAGAATCTTTGGAAAATAAAGCTGGGATTGAGAAGAGAATTAGAAAAAGATGGAAATACTTTACAACTTTAGAATCCCTAGGTTTATATGGAAGATCTTATGTGACTTTGCTCTGATTCTAAAAAGAGTAAAAGAAAAGCTGCTCCATAGCCAGACTTATCTTTTCAGTCAAGAAAGGCCTATTGATTCATGGAGCAAGGCAGAATGGAAACCCTGGATTCTAATTACTGGCTCTGTTGGTCCACTAACTAACTAGATTTGTGATTCTGGAAACATTGCTAACCTTTTTTGGTTCTGAGTTTCCTCATAATAATCCTACTCCTAAAAGAGATTAGGAGATCTGCAAAATTTGCTTGAGCTATAAAATTCTGTATGACTTTTTAAGACTTAGAAGACAAAACTTTTATGTGGACCATCTGGAAGCAGGTATGAGGAATCTGTATCACAAACACCTTAGGATATTCTTATGCACATACAGTTTGAGAACCCTAATGTGACAGGGTAGTTGTCGATAATATATTATTTTTCTGGGATGAAAACTGGTGGAGATTAAGAGGAAATATTCCATAAAGCCCTTAAATTAACTGAGCAACAAAAATAAAAAGAGGGGTTCTAATTAGGAAGTAAGAAATGCTGCTCAACTCATGAGAATTATACTACACAGGGCTAATAGTTCCAATATGGATTTCCAACTGTGTATATCTGCTTTGGCATGTACACTTAATCATATTACTGTACTTGTCAACTGTTGGTGTCAATCACTTATTTAAGAAATTAGCGGGACTTCCCTGGTGGCTCAGTGGTTAGGAATCCGCCTGCCAACGCAGGGGATGCCGGTTCGAGTCCTGGTCCGGGAGGATCCCACATGCCGCAGAGCAACTAAGCCCGAGCACCATAATTAGGGAGCCTGCGCACTAGAGCCCACGCGCCACAACTACTGAGCCCACGTGCCACAACTACTGAAGCCCGTGCGCCTGGAGCCCGGGCTCTGCAGCAAGAGAGGCCACCGCGATGAGAGGCCTGTGCACAGCAACAAAGAGTAGCCCCCTGCTCTCCACAATTAGAGAAAGCCCATGTGCAGCAATGAAGAACCAACGCAGCCATAAATAAATAAATAAATATAAATTTAAAAAAAAAAAAAGAAATTAGCAAACCTATTTTGAATAGCAAACCTATTTTTTTAGTCTATTTGTGGCAAGTCTGTTGAGCAGCTATGGTCTATCCCACTTTCTGTCAAGGTGCATGTCCCATAATCCTTACATAATTATGAAACTCCCCTCGGTCAAGCAAAATTAAGTGTGTGTAGTTCAAAAATATATTCATATACTACCCCAAAAGCAACTTCCCTTAAAAGAAAAAAGCCACAGCCATATTTTACATACTACTTATTAATGTTTGAATGCATAAAAGTTACCAAATTGAAAATTCAAGTTACTAATATTTCTGAAGCTATCCACAAATTTTCACGTTATAAAATCTGATGGAATCGCCATAACTGAAAAACAGTCATTGGGATAATGGATGAACTGACTCTGCATGTAAAAAAGTAGCAGTTCATCCATTCAGCAAACATTTACTGAGCAGCTAGGAAGAGTCAGTAAATAAAGATTAAATACTGAATAAGACACTGTCACTATTCTCAAAGGATCTGTCACCTAGATAGTAATATAGAAAACATTAAAAGGCACAATGAGGCACAAAGGAAGGTACAATCAACTCTACATATGTATATAAGGAGGGGTTGGGGTGACCTTCAAAGGCAGTGATGTTTGAGCTGGATTGGAGGATGAGTAGATACCAAGGACAGCATTCCCCATGGAGGGAACAATATGTACAAACTAAGACAACACAGCACAACAAACTGAATGGAGATATTTAAAAGATCTGCATAATGTAAAACAATGCTACTTTTTCTACTGATTCTTTTTGCATTTTCAAAAAAAATGTTTTTTCAAAAAAAAAAATACTAATCATTTGTTAATATGCAATAAATTTATCATTATATTAAAATGAATTGTTTAAAAAATCTGTAAGTTTTAATATCTAATACAATACGTATAAGCCACATAAATAAAAACTCAATTTCTTGGCAGTCCAGTGGTTAGGACTCCGTGCTTCCACTGCAGGGGGCACGGGTTCAATCCCTGGTCAGGGAACTAAGATCTCACATGCTACGTGGTGCAGCCAAGAAAAAGAAAACAAAAAACCCAACCAACCAACCAACAAAAACCAAAACTCAATTTCTATGAAAAAACTAAGTAGAAAAGATAAATGCAACTCTATATTCATTGAAGCATTATTTACAATAGCCAAGATATGGAAGTAACCTAGATGAATGGATAATGATGTGATGTGGGGTGTGTGTGTGTACACATATATATGCAATGGAATATTAGCCATAAAAAAGAATGAAAACTTGCCATCTGCAACAACATGAATGGACCTAGAGGGTATCATGCTAAGTGAAATAAGTCAGACAAAGAAAGACAAATACTATGTAATTTCACTCATATATGGAACCTAAAAAACAAATCAGAAAGAGTAAGATACAGAGAACAAACAGATGGTTGTCAGGAGGGGGTGGGGGGAGGAAAGAAATAGGTGAGGGAGATTAAGAGGTACAATTTCCAGTTGCAAAATAAATGAGTGACTGGTATGAAATGTACAGTGTGGGGAATATAATCAATAACGATGAAGGGTCATAGTTCATGCACAATCTTTATATGGTGACATACCATAACTAGATTTATTGTGGTAATCATTTAGAAATGTATAGAAATATCAAACCACTACACTGTATAACAGGAACTAACATAGCATTGTAGGTTAATTATACTTCAAAAACAAACTCACAGAAAAAGAATTCAGATTTGTGGTTACCAGAGACAGGGGTGGGGAGAGAGGGTCAAAAGGTACAAACTTCCAGTTATAAGATAAGTAAGTACTAGGGATGTAATGTACAAAATAATAAATATAGTTAACACTGCTGTATTTTATATATGAAAGCTGTTGAGAGAGTAGGTCCTAAGAGTTCTCACCGTAAGCAAACTTTTTTTTTAACTATTTCTTTACTTTTGAATCTATAAGATGATGGATGTTCACTAAACTTACTGTGATAATCATTTCATGATGTATGTAAGTCAAATCATATGCTGTACACCTTAAACTTATAGTGCTGTATGTCAATTATATGTCAATAAAACTGGGGGAAAAACAACTGGATTTCTAAGTGTAAATGGGTCCTGAAAGCGAAAGAGTTTGAGAAGTGTTCTATCTGTTGTTAACATGGGTTGATATTTATCATGCTGTTGAGTGAAAAGGGCTGCAAAATGATGTATTCCTGTTTTTTTTTAAGTATATATATTTACATATATGTATAGCTACTTTTAACTGGGACTACCTCTGATGGTAGTATTACAAAAGATATTTTTCATCTATTTTTTGGCTTATCTCTATGTTCAAAAAGTTGTACAAGGAATATAAATTATTTGTATGAAAATTTTTTTTTAATTTTTTAAAAAGCAAAAAAGGGGCATGCCAACATTCCCCATACAATAAATAATTTTTAGAAAATTATCTGAGAATATCAAGAACCAGAGAAATGTCCAATTAAAGAAAACAAAACATCTAGTTTTTAAATGAAAGTGGGGAGATTTGAAGATATATACACTTGGCAAGGGTGAAGTTCTAAATGAGCAGTTAAAAGAAATGTAGTCATCATTAGATGCCAACATGGGGTCCTAAAACACTGTCATGGTTGGACTTCCCCAGTGGCACAGTGGTTAAGAATCCACCTGCCAATGCAGGGGACATGGGTTCGATCCCTGGTCCAGGAAGATCCCACATGCTGTGGAGCAACTAAGCCCCTGCACCACAACTACCAGCCCACATGCCGCAACTACTGAAGCCCGTGTGCCTAGAGCCCGTGCTCTGCAACGAGAAGCCACTGCAGGGAGAAGCCCACGCATGGCGACGAAGAGCCAACGCAGCCAGAAATAAAAACAAACCAAAAAAACACTGTCATGGTAAACAGTCCCCATGTTACCTTCTGAGAGTTAGTAAAAAAGATGGATTACAGTCGACCCTCTGTATTTATGGGTTCTGCATCCAAGGATCGAAGATATTCAGAGGAAAAAAAATTCCATAAAGTTCCAAAAGTCAAAACTTGAATCTGCCATACACTAGCAACTATTTACATAGCATTTACATTGTATTAGGCATTACAAGTAATCTAGAGACGATTTAAAATATATAGCAGGATGTGCGTAAGTTATATGCAAATACTGTACCATTTTAAGTAAGGGACTTGAGCATCCTCAGATTTTGATATCTTCGGGGGTCCCTGAGCCAATCCCCCTCCATGGGACGACCATACTTAGTATTAGATAAACATCTGACAGTCTTTGAAGACAGGCTTTGAAGTGTTAAGTTGATTTGTCACTATAATAATACCATAAAAATACCTTGAAGGAATACCTGTAATAGAAATCGTAATGATATATTTATATAATCACTTTAAAATCTAAAGTGTGCTCCATGGTCTCTTTTACAATTTGGTTCACCCTCTCTCATTCTCCTATTGTTTAGCTCCTAGACCTATAGCTACATTCCCACCTCAGGGCTATTGCAATTTTTATTCCTTTTGCCAGAAATGCTCTTCTATCAGAGAGTTCACTTCCCTCTTCATTCAAGTCTCTGTTCAAATATCACCTACTGAAGTACCCTTCTCTGACTTCTTGACTTCTATAAATTAGCTACTGTACCCTCCACACCCTTCATAATTCTTGCCCTTTACCTGCTTTAAATTTCTTCAAGGAACTTGCCACCACTGAACATATATTTGTTTTTACTGCTCAACACCTCCAAAAGAATTCCAAGAGCACAGAGCAGGGGTCTGCAAACTGCTAAAGTAAAGGGCCAGACAGTAAATATTTTAGGGCTGTGTGGGCCACATGATCTCTGTCCCAACTGTAAACTAATGAGCATAATTGTGTTCCAGTAAGACTTTGTTTTTTAACTGAGGTACAATTGACAAATAAAGTTATAAGATATTTAAAGTGTACGATGTGATGATTTTGATATACATACACTTATACAGTGTGAAAGGATTACCCTCATTGCGTTAACACATTATTTTAGACACTGCAATCTGTATTTCATGTAATTTTCACATCATGAAATATTCTTTTGATTTTTTTTCTAACCATTCAAAATACATTAGCTTGTAGGCCATATAAAAACAGGCAGTGGACCAGACCTGCCAACTCCTAGCACACAGCATAAGAATTTGTTATGTCTGTTCATTGCTGTATACCTAGGACTGAGACACCTGGCACGAGCTAGGAATGTAAATGAATGAATACTATTTTATTGTTTACAAAACTCTTTCATAACCTCTCTTTTGATCTTAAAACAGCTTGTTAAAAATAGGCAGGGAAGAGACTATTATCCCCACTGTAATTGAAGGAACAGGTTCAGAAGTGCCTTGTCCAAGGTCACATACGTACAAAGGGGTGGCACTGAACTAGACAATCATCTATACTATGCAGTACTAATAGGTATTAAAATTCAGGATTATCTATAGTGTGGTCTCATGGATTTGGCCTAGCCCTTTTACAATTTTGTTTTTAAACCAGGAATTGAGACAAAGCTTTCCTTGTGAAAGCTGCAGTTGTCACAAAGTTGGGAGGGGTAAATAAAATGATAAATAATAACTTTAGAAGTCAAAATTTTATCATCCAGCTTCAAAACTGGGTCAAAACTAACAAGATGAAATTTAACAGAGGTAAACAAAATCACTGGCACAAGCAAAAGGGGAAAGAGAAATGGCTAAGCAGCTAGTGATTGCAAAAATATTTTTGCTGCAATACAAATGAGGGATGACACAGTAACAGTAATTTAGTCAATCATTCTCAAGATTGGGATGGAGAAAGAAAGGTGACAGCAGGTATATCCTATGGAGGGGAGGCATGTCACCCCCCTCCTAATTGAGAATCACTGATATGGACGTTTTAGTTGAACAAAATCTTCACTCTGCTTAAAAAAAAAAGTCCCTATTTCATAAAGTAACAGGTTCACTGTACATAGCATTCATATGATAGTGTCTGCGGTAAAGGGTATAACTCCATGTATATTTTAAAGGGGGAGTAACTCAAGCCTTATACACAATTCTACCCCTTCATATATTTAAATATTCCAAAAATGTTAATTTCATGGAATGCACTGTATTATGTTTCTAACCTAAATAGGGGCAATTTAAAGTCTGTAAGTATCAATGAAAGGTAAGTTTTCTTAGATTTCTGTTTCTTCCCATTTTCCTTATCCTCTTACCTCTCCAAAAAGGAAAATAAAGTAAAATACTCAATCCTTACAAGATTCAAAATTTCATTTTTATATTACTAATATCTGTACTGAAGTTTAAAAAACTGAGAAAGTAATATATCCCATTGTTCCCTAGAAACCGCTTAATTTTGTAATTTTGTTAATTATAGTAAGAAACTTTAGAAAATGTAGTAGAAAAATAAATTTACAAAATTTTTATAAAACTCAAATCTTTTTTTTTTTTTTTTGTCATGCAGCTGCGCCATGCAGCTTGTGGGATCTTAGTTCCCAGACCAGGGATTGAACCCAGGCCCTAGGCAATGAAAGCACCGAATCCTAACCGCTGGACCGCCGGGGAATTCCTCTAAATAATCTTTTAATAACAGACCCCACACATTTCAACATTACATCTATTCATAACTACCTTTCAAAATAGTTTCCTTAACAAAAGAATTTGAAGTTGAATATTTAACAACTGCAGCTCTTTGTGAATGCTGGGTAGATAATTCCAGACAGGCAAGGAAGAAATCTTTCACTAGATAATATCCATATTCCAATTATCAGCAAGGCCCAGGTCAGTTTATACTGCCCAAATTTTGTATACTTCATGAGCCAAATCTCTGCCAGTAAGGTATCTATGAAAATCTTTATCTCCCTCATTAGTGTATTAAAGACTTCACTTCTAGGCCTTTACTCACACTGTCCTTGAGTTTGTGCCTCTCTCATCTTTGCCTGTCTAAATCACTCCTATTTTCCAAGGTTGGGGAATCTGTTTCTTTCAAAGATATATTCCCCATTACTTAAAGTCTCAAGAATCCTCTGTTACTTCTACCATACTTTGAACATTTATCATAGCACCTAAAATATAACAGCTGTTGACAATTAGTTCTATAGGTACCATTCTGCTCCCAAAGACTTAAGTTTTCTTTGGGCAAACTGCCTTGCTTTCTTTTTCTATACTATACAGGGTCTAGCAAAGTAAACGGCACATAGGCAATTAGTAAATGTTTACAAAATCCCTTTTGAATAAAATGACACTAAGAAAGTGTACTTAGTTTTTAAGATTATTATGAGGTACTATGGCAAAATGGAAAGATAAAGACTCTGGAGTTGGACAGACCTGGATTTGAATTTCAGTCTCTTAATCTCTTTGAATCACAGCCTCTCCCTAAAGTGGGATAGTATCTACTTCTTAGAATTGCTGTGAAGGTTAAATAAGATAATATATGTCAAGTCTTTGGCAAAATATTTAAAATACAATATGGAGGCTCAGTAAATGTCAGTTATTATTAACCGGTCACAGTAAGATAATTGCTGCTTTAAATTATTAAACTGAACAAAGCCTTCAAATTATTGAGAAAATAATTCCTCCCTTCCAGAAGTTCCTTGGGTCCTAGTCACCTAATATTCTCCATCATTACAATCTTCATCAATAACTATGAACATCAACTTTTTTTTGACCAAAAAAAGTTTTTCAAAGTGACTCTACTCTGCTTCCCTTTAATTTTTTTTATTTTAAAAATATATTTATTTATTTATTTTGGCTGTGCCAGGTCTTAGTTGTGGCATGCGGGATCTTTAGTTGCCATGCAGACTTCTTAGTTGCAGCATGCATGCAGGATCTAGTTCCTGACCAGGGATCGAACCCGGGTTCCCTGCATTGGGAGTGCAGAATCTTACCCACTGGACCATCAGGGAAGTCCCTCTGCTTCCCTTTAAATTGATAATACATCTTTCAAAGTTTACTCATGTTTTCAACTAGGCTATACTTCAAAAAATAGTAGTAAATTGTGCTTTCATAAATATTTATTTTACTTATTTTTATTCTACATCATTCCAGAAGTATTCAAGGATAAGCAGTTGCATTCCTCCTCCAGAAAGAGATAATACCTTATTCTTATCCTGGTAAGAAAGTTCTATTTGCACAGAATTCAATGTTATTTCTTAAGACAGTTTTTCCTATTTGAAGATATTTAGGATGTTACTGCTGTTGTTATTATTATTATTTTGTATTTTAAGACTACTTTTTCTAAGAGCAGTTTTAGGTTCACAACAACATTGAGAGGAACATACAGATATTTCCCATATACTCTGTCCCCCCATGTGCACAGTCTCCCCCATTATTAAAAAATCTCCACCAGAGCGGTACATTCGTTACAATTGATGAACTTACATTGACACATCTTTATCACCCAAAGCCCATAACTTACATTAGGGTTCACTCTTTGTGGTGCACACTCTATGGATTTGGACAAATGTATGACATGTATCCACCATTACAGTACCATACAGAGTATTTTCACTGCCCTAAAAAACCTCTGTGCTTTGCCCATTCATCTCTCTCTCCCCCTAGGATGCTATTTGTTTTTTGTTTTTTGTTTTTTAAATACATATTGCCTCAATGTAGTTCATTTTTCTGGTCTGCTTCTAAGGCTTTCAGTATATCAACAATAAACTGCCTGGGGCAATAATTTAATAGATGGTTCCAAGCTGCTGACATGCATGTATTTCAGTATCAAACTAGCTCTAGAATTCCAGTTTCAGTGCCTTTATCAAACAAAATCCCTGCTGGCAGAGAGTTCTCAGAGGCTAGTGAGAATTTAATTTGGGGCTATAATTTCAGAAAAAAACACATTTTCAGGGATCTCCAAGGCCATATGGAATAAAGCTTTCACTAAATAAAACTTACTGTTAGCTATGTTTTTTTAAATTCCAAATAAGCTAAATATTATTTTCCCAGTTTAGACCTGGACATATTATAAAGATTCAGAATGCAATTAGGGGACTTCCCTGGCGGTCCACTGGTTAAGACTCTGCGTTCTCACTGCCAGGCGCCAGGGTTCAATCCCTGGTCAGGGAAACTAAGATCTTGCATGCCATGTGGCGTGGCCAAAAAAATAAATAAAATTTTGGATGTATATATTGATAGTTTATTTTGATTTATCATTATCAGTAAGGCCTAAGGTTTAAAAAGCACAGATATGTCTAAATTAGAATCAACATTATAAAAAAGATGGTGACACTTTCAAGTAATTTGTTTTACGTTTACTCCTTTAAAAGCCATTTCAAGTATTTCTTAGGAACTGTTCTATTAGTAACCACTTATAAGTTTTGTCAGATATAGACAAACAGGTAGTGAAGGCAGGCAAGTTTAAGTAGAGCAATTTCATTTTTAAAAAGTCTACCAATAAATGCTAAGGAAAACAGCTTGAAGATTTATTAAAGTAATAATATAACACACATGGAGTGCCAAAGACTTTCTCCTTGTCCAAACTTTAGTCAGCCTTCTCTGAGCCCTCTTCTCAGTTAGGTCTTTATCTTGGCCGCATCCTGTCTATGGCCTGCCTAGCCCAGTCTTACTTAGCAAGAATCCTGCTCTCAGTTTAAAGAGAATTCCCCCACTCTTGATATCTGATCAAGTTCCTTGTCCCCAACCTTTGATGTATAAGTCCTCGATCTTCTGTTAGCAAGAATCCTTCTACCCCTGATGTCTCCTGTTAGTAATTTTCCACCTACTAACCCGCTCACTTGCTTGTTGGCTATTCATGCCCAGCAGTCTTTGCTTATTTGGACCTGAACTCAATCTCTCTCCCCTAACACGAAAGTATTGAATAAACTCTTCTTATCATTTTAACAAGTGTCAGATTAATCTTCTTTAACAGAAGTCAGCATTGTATTTTATGCTGTATAACAGTATATAAAAACAACATACTTAACCATAAAATTTACAACATTTAAGAACCAAAAAATAGCTCCTATTTTGTTTTCTAGTTATCTTTCCCAACCATTCCCTTTTAATTTACAACTTCTCTATGCACCGAGTTAGAAGGAAATCATTCCTCAGTCCTCACTCTGGACTATCCTAATATAATACATCCAAAATGTCGGTAAAAAGATTTCCAAGTATTTATCTTTAGTGTTCATTTAGAAGTTCAAAGTGACAAAGCCTTAAGTCAAAAAAAAAAAAAAAAGTACTGGCTCAATCTCAGTAAAGATAAAAAAGCTGTCTTATCTTAAATGTAAAACAGCATTGATATACATATGAAAGGAGGGAAAGGACCCTATTTGGCTTAATTAGAGGATTTACCGAAATGTCTAGATCAAGAACTGAGGAAATATAAAAGTCTGAGATATAGTGTTCTAATGGGTTAGAAAAAAAGATTAAAGTGAGTGAAAAGATCACATAAGCGACTTGTTAAAATACACATTCTCACCCCCAATCCTAGGTGAGTGGGCAGATAGGTAAAAAGTTCCAAGTGGCCAGATACAATGAGTATTGTTTTGGAAATAATCAGGACCAAATTAAGAAATTAGGGGAAAATCCACACCAAACGCCTTGAGATTCATGTGCCAGAAAGCAATGATGCAAATGCCAAGTCCAAACAGGCAGAGTTCAGCAGTGAGGGCCCATGCTGGCTTGGAAACAGATGCAGTGGGAAGCAAGAAGCATTTTGCCTTTAAGATCTGGTGCATATCTGGCACGTTATGGTATTTCTAACTTAAAGGTGTATCTTTTTACCAAATTTACTTTTTTTTTTTCAAAATCATTGGGAGTCAGATCTGGTTTCACATGCCAGCTTTAGCACTTAATTACTCGGGTCTTAGTTTCTTCATCTGTGAGTCTAATTCCTGCTCATATATCTAGCACTACTTTAAGAATCCAATGAGGTAACATGAGACGGACTCAGACATAGCAGATACTTAACTTTCTTTCCCTAAGCAAATGCTTAGATGTTATTGAATCTTTGTGTTTACCAATTTGTTCATTCACTCAAAACAAAACAAACTATACTTTATTGGGTCCCAGGCACTGAGGTGAGCTGAGTACTAAAGATAAAAACAAAAAAGGAGAATGGCAGGGACTTCCCTGGTAGTCCAGTGGGTAAGACTCTGAGCTCCCAATGCAGGGGGCCTGGGTCCGTTCCCTGGTCGGGGAACTAGATCCCGCATGCCGCAACTAAGACCCGGCGCAGCCAAAAAAAAATAAAATAGAAAAGGAGAATGGCAAAAGAAGTAAGCCAACAAATTCCCTTTTGCCTTAAGCCTTGGTTCTGAAGAACAGCTATACAATTAGAACCACCCGGGGAGCTTTAAAATTACTGATGCCTGGGTTCCACCCACAGAGCTTCTGATGTAATAGACCTGGGGTAGAGCTTGGGCACCAGAATTTTTAAAAGCTTCCTCGGGTGATTCTCACGTGCTGCCAAGGTTGAAAGCCACTACCTTAAGCTAATATTAAGTGCAAATCTTCATTATGGATACAAATAACATAAGACAAGCATACAGTCAGCATCCTGGCTTTTCAAATCTTTGTATACTTTACCACTGTTAGCAAAACAACTTATACAAACAATAGCCCTCAGAAAAGATGTGTCAATCATTTAAAAATACAAAGCAGCAAAACTGCCAAATGAGTATTACAGACAATACACAACATGGAACTCTTAGGAAGGAGATGGATATGGGTTGGGTTGGTTAAAGACAACTACAAGGAAGGGGATCTAAGCTGGGCTCTACAAAGTGCTTTAAATAGTAGGGGGGTGGGAGAAAGAGGGAGGGCATTACAAATAAGGGAACTGGTAAGAATAAAAAAAGGTAGGGAAAAAACAGTGCTTTGTAAGCAGACCAGTTTGGCAGAAACAGATTTATTTGGCGATAATAAAAGCGGAAGGAAGAGTAAAATGAGTCAGATGGCAGTAGTTATGCTAACAACAATTCTGGTTTTATTCTGTAGGTAATGGAGAACTGCCAAAGCCTTCTGTGTGGGAAGTTCCATTAACAAAAATTAATCTGGAAGTACTGGAGTCCTCAATATGGCTTCACAAAACCTGGAAATCAGTCTGCCCTCTAAGAGTTAACTATGAAATTAAGAATACTATCAAAGCAAGATTCATTCACTCATTCATTCAACAAATATCTGAAGGCCTACTATGAAAGCACCGTTTTAGGCAATGGTGATTCAACAGTATATGGTCCTTACAGAGCTTACATTATAGTGGGTAGAGAGACAATAGGTAAGATTTTTTAAATATTTATTTTATTTATGATCATTTATTTTTGGCTGCATTGGGTCTTTGTTGCTGCGCACGGGCTTTCTCTAGTTGTGGTGAGCGGGGGCTACCCTTCATTGGGGTGCACGGGCTTCTCACTGCGGTGGCTTCTCTTGTTGCAGAGCACAGGTTCTAGGCGCGAAGGCTTCAGTAGTTGTGGCATGTGGGCTCAGTAGTTGTGGCTCACGGGTTCTAGAGAGCAGGCTCAGTAGCTGTGGTGCACGGGCTTAGCTGCTCTGTGGTATGTGGGATCTTCCTGGACCAGGGCTCGAACCCGTGTCCCCTGCATTGGCAGGTGGATTCTTAACCACTGTGCCACCAGGGAAGCCCAACAATAGATGAGATTAAACAACTAAACTACATGGTATGCTAGCTAGTGATAAATGCTAAGGAGTAATAATAAAGCCGGGAAAGAGGATATAAAATGGTAGATTGGAACTGGACAGGATGATCACAGAGGGCTTCACTGAGAAGGTAATTTCTGATTAAATATCTGAAGGAAGTGAGGGATATAGAAGGAAGAGAACTCCAAAGAACAGATCAAATGCAAAGACCCATTAAGTGAGGATGTGTGGCTAGAGAGGACCAGGAGAGAATAGGTAGGAGATAAGGTCAGAGACGTAAGTGGTAAAGAGGTAAAATCCCAGATCATGTAGGAACTTGTAGTCAGAGTAAAAACTTTTATTCTGAAAAAGATGGGAAGCCACTGGAGGATTCTGAGCAGAGGAGTGACATATTTTGACTTACATTTTTTAACCAGATCACTCTGGGTGCTTCATTGAGGACAGACTGCCTATGGAGAGACAAAAGCAGAAGCAGGGAGACCAGAGAGAAGGCCAGTGCAATAATCTACATGGGAAATCATGGTGGCTTCTTCCAGAGTGGTTGAAATAGGGGTATGGTGAGAAACAGCCAAGTTCTAGGTATGTTTTGAAGGCATAGCCTATAGGATTTGCTAATGGACAGTATGGGTATTGTGAGAGAAGCAGGAATCAAAGATGACACTAAACTTTTTGGCCTGAGCAACTAAAGAATGAAGGTGCCATTAACTAAGAGGGTAAAGACTGCAGGAGAAACTGCGATATGCAAATTTTTGATATATAAGGACTTCCTTCCAGCCTTGTAAAATTTGTCTAGAGAAAGAAAGTCCACTGCTGTTAAGAGTTAGAAGGTGCACTACGCAAAGATCTGACTTGGTCTTGGTGTTGGATATATATCCCTACTATGGAGGAAAACACCATTAAAATGTTAGACTGTATAGTTAACATCTCTGGTTCTGACTCCATGCTTAAACTGAAAAAATAATTTGATTTCCTATGTATGTGATCTACTTGAAAAAAGGAATCTAATCCCTCCTGTATTTATTAAATTAGTTGCTATCCTCCTTTTATACACTAGTTTCATCAGCCTAGCGAATATGAGTTTGTCCCTTACTATCCTGATGAATCAAGCTTCTGAACTTAACAGGCAGAGGATTACGATATGGATGGTGGTTCTCGAGTTGCACAATAATTATTGGGAAGCTTATTAAAAACAGATTCCTGAGCACTGGTCCCCCCAAATTCTGATTCAGCTGGTCTAGGAAAGAACCCAGAAATCCTGCTTTTGAAAGAAACATATAAGCAATTCTGCTGTAGGCAATAATGTTCTGAGGTTCTTAAGAAGACAAACAGTGCTCTTGACCTTGTCATGAGGACTTTTTAAACTTCTGAAGTCATGTTTCTCAATACCTTGAGTTTATAACACATTTTAAATACTAGAATTCTTAGTGGCATATTTGCAGAAGCTCAAAAGAGCACTATGCAAATTTGGTAGTAATTTTTTTTTCCCTCGCTGCAAGGCTTGCGGGATCTTAGTTCCTGGACCAGGGATTGAACCCTGGCCCACGGCAGTGAAAGTGCAGAGTCCTAATCACTGGACCGCCAGGGCATTCCCCAAATTTGGTAGTAATTATAATGCAGTCGTGACCAGAAAATATCAGTATTTCAGTGTTTATACAAGCATCCACATCACTATACCATTAAACTTGACTGCAGTTTAGGATTATGTCATTATTTCAGTAAAATTGTTTGCTATCTCAATTCACTACCTACTATCTACTCAAAGGAATCAAAGTGGGTAAAGGCACAGGTCTGGAAGTAGATAACCAGCAGATAGCATCTGCTCTACTATTACTAGTTCTGGACACTTGGTTATATTTTTTTTAACCTGAAATGTGCCTCAGTTTACTCAACTTAAAATGGGGTAAGCAGCCTACAGGGATATTTTGAGATGAATACATTTTAATGCATAAAGTATCTAGCACATTATAAGCACTTAAATGTAGCCTAGATGCAAAACAAAGAATTCACAAGGCAAAGTTCTCTCATGTTCCGATAAACCCACCACCTTTCTTTAGTGCAGCCTGGTATCATGCTGTCTTCCTGTTTATACATTATATATATCACAACCTACACTTCAAATGATCCACTCAACTGAACATTCCATCTCCAGAGACACTGCCCTAACAGTATGCATGTGCAGTTATATAGCAAAGATAAATTTTACATGCTGCTCAAAATTTAGTAGTATGAAGAACTGTGGTAAATAAGCGAAAATATAGAAAGAAAAGGGGAGGCTGGAGGCAAAGAGAACGATTAAGAATGTTGTTAAAAATAATCCAAGCATAAGAAAAGGTCCTGTATGAAGAAAATGGTAAAAGGAATGTGGACAGGTTAGACATATTGTTCAATGAAAAGTATACTTACCTATTTGAAAATAATAAAATAGAAATAAATACATAAAATAAAATAGAAAATAGAAAAGAAACGTAATATTGGCTGCCGCTCAAGGGAACTGGGTGGCTGGAAAATGGGTGGGAGGGGACTTTTTACTCATGTCCTTTCCTACCATTTTAAGCATGTGATTATAGTTCCTATATACTCAAAATTTTTTTTAAAAAAGACTAATGGAAATGGAGGAAGAGAACCTAATGACAGGAAGAAGAATTTACAGGACTGAAATACTAATTGAACATGAGAGGAGAGGTTAAGGATGAAAAAGATGATGCCAGTGTTCCGACCCTATGTGACTAAAAGAGAATAATGGTGGGATGAGCAGAAATGCAGAGGTTGGCAGGAGGTTCTGATAAAGGGAGAAGGGAAAATAATAGTAAGTACATATTAAAATTATCACCTAGTTCAGAAATCCGTAAGTAGTCAAACTGTCTATCAAAAATTATCATGACTAGTTTCCCCTATCCAGGGTTTTTATTTTCAGGAGCTGATCCATATAAGGACTTTAACTTTTTAATTTTTTTCAAAAAGATGAAGGAGTTTGTGCACTGGAGACAGAAAAGAACAATGACACCTGATCCTACAGTGTGTGTTTTTCTGAGCTCTAAAGGGGAGAACTTATAGAGGATGAAGGAAATACTTTTATCAGGGGTTTTTCAAGGCTCAAAGTATACATAGTCGGCCCTCTGGATCCATGGATGCCGAAACAGAGGGCTGACTATACTACAACGTTTTATATAAGGGACTTGAGCATCCCCGGATTTTGGTATGGGGGGGTGGGGTGGGTCCTGGAACCACTACCCCACAGATACCTAGGGACAACAGTATACATACTGATTTTGATATGCAATAAGGCTTCGGAACTTTATGGAATTTACTAGGAAAATGCTCCCAGGGGATCAAATGTTCTTAGCAGTGCCATGACAGAGCACCAGTAACGGCAGTAGATGCTCAGGCACAATGAATGCTGGAAGAGGCACCCAGAGTGTGGACACATTCTTGAACACAAGAAATACCTACAGATTACCAGAAATAATTGGGGAGGGAGAATGAGGGAGCATGAGCTGGGAAAATATAAGAATGAATGAACCTGTGATTGATTGGTCTCTTTCATACCAATAGCTTGTGCCTACACTATGTACCTGGTAGTATGCTAGGCACTAGATAAAAAGACTTGGTTGCAGTAACCAAGAATTTCACAGGTTCGTTATGGGGCAAATGTGCCAAAGTAAACAATGACAGAAACTCCTGGAACATTTTAATGTTTCAGTTTCTTAAATAGAGTTGTGTTGTTTTTTTTTTAAATTAGAGTTTGAAAAAGTTCATTAAACTTTGTTCAGTCAGTCTGATCCAATTTCTCTTACCTATTTTAGAAGAAAACTTTCGAGGCCCACAGAGGTGTGTGATTTTTCAAAAATCACACTGGTGATCAAAAGCACAGCAAGGAGAGGCCAAATCTACTGAGGCTCAGAATCATTCCTTCCCACTACCCCACAATACCTCATTTATAATTCATTAAATGGATGACTCTTCTGATTTCTTCATTCACGGATACATGTTAAAAACAGTATAGTGAAAAAAGCATGGCTTCTGAATTAGACCAACCTGGGGTCTGAATTTTTTGACAAATTACACTGCTTTGCTTAGCATTAAGGCTGGTCCTAATAAAATAGCTAAATGTTCTAGAAGAAATTATAATGAACCTACGCTCCTCACCAAAGATTGGGTATCTGAGTTTGTACCTGCTTAGGCTTTATGCTCCTGTCCAAGGATTTTGTAACAGATTATATGAATACTACTCAGCAAAGCTAACAGAAAAGAAGATTTAAAAATGGTAGTATTAATTCTAGGCAACGACTTACTACAAAATAGCCATGGCAATTAAGCTTTAGGGTTTATTTCGCCCTATAAGGGTAATAACTCACCTACTAAATTAAGGGGGTAACACATAATCAAGGAAATCCACTTTAAAAGCATAAATATCTTTCATGAGCTCTAACAGAGCCCTCAAATTTCCGTATCTATTTACAACATTTTCCACATCTCTCCTAAATAATTTTGATAAACCCATTTCTCAAGAAGTGCCTTAAAGACGGTATTGTCTAAACTAAAAGCAAAGGGATCCATTTTTCAGTTATGGTACTTTTGAAGTTGTACACAAATATTCTACTAGTTAGGCTGAAGGGAAAAAAATGTGCTAGTAGCACTTTTTTCAGCCCTAAAATTCTGTCGGCATTTATGTTTTAAAAATGCTGAATCATGAAATAAAGGAAACAGTCAGTGCAAAGAATCCAAACACGTAGTTCATCTCATACCTCAAGTTTCCTAATTATGGCATCTTTTCATTTTGGAACCAAGTAACTGAAGAGTCTAAGTAACTAGAGGAATAGAGCTCATTCTCAGAAACTGAACTTGAGGATAAAACTAAAAGTATTTATTTCTGCAAGTTATTATACTTTCAACTTCCTGTTTTATTTAGGCAGCTCATCATGACCATTTCAGGTAACAATGCAGAAGTTAAAAAACCCAACTTCCTCTTTATAAAGTGATAAAAACTTCAGCAGTTAGTTATGAGAATGGTTGACCTTACTAGCTTTTATAGAAATACTTGCAAGGAAATCGGAAACCATCACCACCAAATTCACCTCTGGGTTCACTGCTTTCAGAAAATGTAACAAAGATAAAAAGCAGTATTAAAATATATTTGGCATGACACACATGTGTTAAAAAAAATCAAATCAAATGCAGTTGAGGTCTTAGTTAAAATAAGAAAAAAATGAAAACTTCACGGTTCCTTCGAGGAAGAATCAATATACAAACTAAGCCTGAAAATATCTTGTTTGTAATAGTGTCTTGGTTATGAAAGTTTTGTACAACAAGAATCTCGCTTAAGGGTCACTTATTGTTTATGAATGCTAAGATATTCATATCAACAAGTCTTTCTGGAAAAATATTTTTTCAATTCTTGAATTCAGTTAAAAGGCATCAGAAGCCTGGAGGAAAAGGGGTCAAGGTAGGTATAAAATTGAAGGAGAATTTCAGTAATCTTACAAGTCAAAGCCCTTTCTTTTTACTTATTGATCCACAACAGAGAAATACAGATCAGTTCATCTCTGGGAATAAAAATTGAACAAAATTTCAGTAATCCCAAATCATATGGATTTATTATATGAGATTTTTTATATCAGCTATTCTTAATTATCTACACTAATGAAAACAATGTAGTTAATCTAAAACCTGTTCACTGAAAATAAAATTCATCAACATTTTTTGGCAGTAGATTTACCTTACTAATTATGATTTGCTTGCTTCGTCATTATTAAAATTAAACAGCAAAAGAAGTATGCTGGGAGATAAGAGAAAACTGGTCAGAGATCTGCTATTACAAAATCAAGGCTATTAATGTTACTAATTTGAACACTGTCAATATCCAAAGACATCTTAATTTACACTTTGAAATACATATTTTCCCCCCAAGTTTAATTAGAAAGGCATTCTAACCCTGTGTCAAAAACAAAAACCCAACATTGGTAAACTTCAAAGTTTATTACCTTAAATTCTTAGTGAAATTTTGCTGTAACAGTATTTTTGCTTAAAGTAAGTGGACCATCAGTTGGGCTAACAAATGTTTTGTTATCCCATGATTGTCACTGTAACTTAATTTCATGTGAATCATAACTGTTTGCCTTAGAATAAACATTTTACTATAGTTTTCTCTCTAGCATAAGTTCACATACAGTGTAAAATGACCTTTCCCCCCCTAAATCTTACACATTTATGAGAATCAATTTCCAAGTGAGAGAAAATCTAATGCTGAAGTGTTGTTCAACGGCATGTGAATGTTTAGCACTCTCTTCAGTGTTTCAAAATGGCATGGCATATGTATATCAAATTATTCTGTACAGAGGACTCTTGCATCATAAACAGTCCCCTTTGCCATCCCAATCTCTTTTATTAAAAGAGGAAAACCCCAGATACATTTACAGAGCATTCAAGGGTGTACATTTTGTAAAAGCCACTGTGGAAAACAAAAGACATAATTCTTGTCCTATTACGAGTTATGCAATGAAACTACTGTAATTTCCACGGACTCTAAAATCTTTAACATATTTACTGAAAAGCCTGACAAACTGTTAAGAAAGGTGTGCAGTTGTCAGGAAAAAAGTTATTCCACCTAAGGTGAAATATTCTCTTGTATTTAAGACACTTTTAAAGAAATAAGTATACAAATTACTCAGCGGCAAGTTCAACTATAATCAAAAAGATACCACACTGGAGCACCAAAGAAGGCAGGATGCTTTGTCCAGACTTGAATGTGTTAACATGAAGTTTATGTGCTACATAAAACCTTCCTGGAGTTAAAAAGAAAAAATCATTGGCTAGTCTTGGTAACAAGAAATGGAAAACTATTTTTCAAAAATTATCGTTAAAAGATTGTAAGATGGAAGGGATGGAGTCACCGTGGGCGCCGTATACATACAATCAAGGGAGTGTCTACAGAGAAAAGAGTGGTGTTCAAATCCTGAAGCAAATGTCCCTGAGGCTTACACATTTATTACTGCGAATTAGTTCAGCCGACAGCATGTGGGAAAAGAGGTGTGTGTGGATAGGCGGCCAACACCTTAGGGACCTCTCCCTGTCGAGAAGTCGTGACAGCAAAATCACTTCCTGAGGAAGGAGGAGCAAAAGGGAAGTTAAGAGGCCACCCTGACCAGGAAGTGACTCGCCCTAAGCTAGCCCCAATCATATCTAAAGATGGGGGGATGGGGTGAGCCCCAGCAGCTAAAGGCGGTAAAATAACTGCTTCTTGATACGTCGCGACATCATCGTCGCCCCCTCTCTTAAATACAAAAAAGAGTCCACAGTCACGATTCAATAAGGGAAAGTCTCTTCTCTCGCAGGAAGACCACTGGGCTGTGCGTCAGGCCCGGGGGGAAAAGAGAGTTGAGGAATGGGGAACTGGGGCCACCGTGAGGCAGAGGAAAGCCCCTCAAGAGGGAAGCATCCCGACTGCGGAGAGCGTATGCCAGCACAGGCCAAGAAGCTTCTTTCTTCCGGGGGTACTTCCGGGGTTCCCACCGCAGCCGGGTCGGGCCCCCGTTCCCTGTCTCGGGAAGAGGTAAGAAAGAGAGGCGGACCCCTTACCTTCTCCTCATCCGACACCCGATCCTCGAAGTCGGCCATCTTGGGCTGCTCTGGCCCAGCCCGGCCCTGGCGCGAGGCAGGCCGGGAAGGAGGCCGAATGATGGAATCACAGCGAGGGCCGTCTGAAAGACCCGCCCGGAAACGCCGACCGCTAGGGCGCCATGTCAGTTACGGGCGGGGGTGATGGGCCCAGGTGCCGACGCCCCAGTAAATCGGCGTGACTTAAATGATTTTAAGTCTAATATTTTTCTCACTGAGTTACATTAATTTCCCCATTCATCTATGGGACGTTGGGAGCGTGCTTCGGCGCCCGAGCTCCGGCCGACCAAATTGCAGTCGCCACTCCTGTAGATTTTCCCAGTACCAGTGCTCTCCATGGCAGTCCAGTCCGAAGGGCTAAGTGCTGCTCGGACTCTGGAACGGTCGGTGGCTTTTTCAACCCCAGGAATGGGGTGGAAGGTAACCCTCACGCGTATGGAGGCTAAAACACTTCACTCCGGGGTCACATCTTAGCCCAGTTCCTCCAGAATAGGTGCCGCTATCCGCCCCTTCCCTCCCTCGGAAGGAATAGGTAGCCCCAGTCCTGGGGCGCTCCTCCACCTTCCAAATCTTCTCGGTCCCCGTTCCCTGGGACTCTCAGCCTTCACAGAGGCCAACTTCAGGTCCGCCACTATCCCAGGATTCCCGACTCCCGGTTTCCTGCCTTTCTCCCCTCCCAACTCCCGGCGCCACCGGGAGCGGCAAGATGGCGGACGGTGACGGCTTAGGTGAAGCAGCAACTGCTGCGGCGTCTCCTCCTGCCCCTGCTCCTGGCCTGAGCCCGCCGCTGGGCTGGAGGGAGCGGCTGCGGGCCGGGCTGGCGGGCACTGGGGCCTCGCTGTGGTTCGTGGCGGGGCTGGGGCTGCTTTACGCTCTGAGGGTCCCGCTGAGGCTGTGTGAGAATTTGGCAGCGGGTGAGAGGCCCAGAGCTCCCGAGGGACGGGCGGGCGGGGGGGATTGGGGGGCAGGAGAGGTGCCGGGGGCAAGGGCCAAAGGGCAGAGATTCTCAGTGTCACTGGAGGGCTTCGCAGAATGAGTCGGTGTGTGCGACCGAGTGGGTTCTTTTTCTCTTGCGCTGCTACTTCGGAGCTTATTGCCAAACCTGAGCTGCAACTACCGGCTCCTCCCTAAAGCTCTTAAGGTCCGCCCTCTCTCTTCTGTCCTCGTTCACCCGAGGAGAAGCCACCTGATAAGCTGTAAGCTTCAGGTGGTAGGGCAGATGAGAGCATTTTCAGACTTGAATGCAGAATTTATACACACCTTTTGACTCTCCCCCCACTCAGCTGAGAGAACCCACACCCAGACAATAAAAATCTGAAAGAAACCAACACGATCTTAGCCAGCCATTCTCATGTTTTAAAATAGTTTTGTCAGGAAATAGTTTTCATGATATTTTTGTCCGTTCTCTGTTTTAGGCTTTATCTTGAGTAATAAAATAGAACAGTACAGGAAGTAAAGAGAAAGAGAGCCACAAACAGCAGTGGATTCTTTCCTTAGTTCTTTCTTTCAACATTTGTAGAGAGCTTGCTGTGTAGTGTGGGCTGAAGTTACAAAGACGTGTAAGAGGTGATGATTCCCTTGGATTCTGCAAATATTATTCTTTAGCTGTAGCCAGGAGAGAGTGGATGGGAGCCAGGGCCTCTTACCATGTCATTACAAATTGACAGCCTCAGATTAAAATGGAAGTATTTCTGTTATGGGATGATTATGACTGTCAGTACTGTGTTTTATTTTTCTGTAACAAGAGAAGGCAAATGTCCCCTTTTCTATTCTGTGAAATGACTTGAAAGACTGTGAGATAATGTTCTGAAATGTTTTGGACTTTTTAAGAACATAGTATGTAAATTCAGATGCAACTAACACACTAAAATAAGCTAGATAAATTGGCCTTCCTAGACTGTTTGAAAAGCTAATTTGGTGTTTCTGTTACAGGTTAATGAAGTGACTACTAATGGTTTGTATGCTCAGTGAAATGTTATTCATTGAGTTTATCTTTTTTTTTTTACATATTAACTAGATACACCATTTAGATGAGAGTCAATGACTTTACAGATTTTTATTTCTTTCTAAAAGCCAAAGTATTTATGAGACAATTGTTTGAAGTGAAGAATCTGGTCTAGGTTTTCAGTGAATCAGGTTTAGGGAGCTCTTAGTTTGCTCTTCTTTTTGGGTTATTTTGCTTCTGTAGCTGACATACCAAATACACACACTGTTTCCTTCCCTCTAATTTGAAACACTGGTTTGTATCTCACCAAAATAATTAGGAAGTAGTTTTAATCCTCCTTTGTAACAGTATGTTTGTTTAGATTATCCTTATGGAATTGCAAAAGTTCTTGTCTAAATTATGATATTCCTGGTTTTATTCTCAACAGCAAGCTAAATGATCTCATTTTGATTTGCTTATTTAACAAATCAGCAGTGTAAAATCCTACCTTTACATATGTGAAGGCATTTTAAAGATATGATACAATGAGAATTTAAAGTAGCTTTTTAAAAATTACAACTTTCTCAAATGAATCTCATACTAGATATTACTACTACTTATGTCCCTCCACTCATAAAGACACCTGCATATTTGTAACTTGGGTACTTATTTTTTTTAACTTTGATTTTTTTATTCTTTTTGGCAGTGACAGTATTTTTAAATTCATTGACGCCCAAATTCTATGTGGCACTTACAGGGACATCTTCTTTGATATCAGGACTAATATTTGTAAGTAGTTTCCATTTCCTTCGTGCTTTGGTGTTTATCTAAAAATCAAACCTCTTTAAATAGTTATTATAATAATTACAAATACTTATAGATCAGCATTCTCAAAATGTGAAAAAACATTTAAAAAAACACTGCAACTTCTCCACTTTTAGAGATTGATAGTATTCATTTGCGTATAAAAGACTATTGTATGTTGGGGGGGTGTAGTGGGAGGTGGGTTGTGATCTAAATGCTTGCAGGCTCGGCTTAGTAACAAAAATGAGTAAAATTGGCAGAGTGTAAAAATTGAAATTTTTATTTACTTTGAAGACTGGGTAATCTGGACAGTACATGCTCCTTCTAGAAAAGACTAAAGCTAATTGTTGCCATGTAGACTTGCAGACCAGTATTACCAGGTCTTCCAATTTTTTCAGACGATTTCAGGAGAACCTGGATATAAAGTTTTTATATAAAATCTTCCAATACTTTAATGTTGGCAACATCGGGCAGACTAAAAATTTATCCGTCTTGAATTAGGCTTATAGGCTGCCAGTTACCTTCTCTGGAGTGTTTAAGAGCAGAGTTTGGGAGACAGGCTAACCATCACTTTAGTTGTATGACTTCAAGAAAGTGAATTAACTTTTTTCTAAAGCTCCAATTTCCTCATCTGTACACTGGAGGTAATAATAGTATCAACTTGGAAATTCCTTGGTGGTCTAGTGGTTTAGGACTCAACTCAATTAATTTTTTTAAAAATTAATTAATTAATTTATTTATTTTTGGCTGCACTGGGTCTTCGTTACTGCACGCGGGTTTTCTCTGGTTGTGGTGAGTGGGGGCTACTCTTCCTTGCGGTGCACAGGCTTCTCATTTCGGTGGTTTCTCTTGTTGTGGAGCACGGGCTCTAGGGCACGCAGGCTTCAGTAGTTGTGGCGCACGGGCTCAGTTGCTCCTCAGCGTGTGGGATCTTCCCGGACCAGGGCTTGAACCTGTGTCTCCTGCATTGGCGGGAGGATTCTCAACCACTGAGCCACCAGGGAAGCCCCAGAGGACTCCGCACTTTTCACTGCCGAGGCCTGGGTTGGATCCCTGGTCAGGGAATTAAGATCCCATGAGCCACCCGGTGTAGCCAAAAAAAAAAAAAAAAATGTATCAACTTCATAGTTATGAGGATTAAATGAGATAGTGTGTGTGAAAGCTTGCAACAACATGACATACACTAATGAATTTTGGCCACGTTATTCTAAGAAGTGCCACAATAAAGAAACCTGTTTAATTCAGCTTTCCCTTACTTTATTTAACCAAGCTATCATTTTTATTTTAAAAAGATTTTTAAAAATTTTATAATCTTTATTAACATCCCTGAGAACTAGTGTTTCATAGTATAAACTTTGGAAAAATACTGCTACAGATAAAAATCTTAGGAAGTATTATGGCATGCATGGCCAATGAAATTTTTCTGTATTTTTTTCTCATCTCTAGGTGGTGCTCTATAACTATAGTAGAAATGTAAAAATAATAGCATTTATATTGGAGTAGTTTTTTGTTTTGTTTTTTTAAATAGGGACGAACACTTGACCATTTTGTTGAAGTGAAATACCAGATGAGAAAGAAATTTTTCTCTTGACTTAAAAAAAATTATTGAGGAATTCTGGGTGAAAACTCTGTTATTAAAAACCTCAAAATTTATTGATTTATAAAGCCTACTCATAATTTAGCATATTTTGTCATAGCATATAAAAATCTAAATAAAGAAGATAAACTATCTTTAAACAGCTGATGTAGTAGAAAAAGCATTGGTCTTGGAACCAGCAGATGTAGTTTTGAGTCTTGACTCTGCCATTTACTATCTGATAACTTCGGGCAAGTCACATGAATTCTGAGTCTTAATTTCCTCATTTATAAGGAGGGGAGAAAACTTACATATATATAATATATAACTTACATATGTAATATGTAAAAGTTTTTAAAATTTGTTGTTACTTTTTTTAAACCAGCGTTTTAAATTTACAAAAATTAAGAATTCAAATAACATTTTAAAGGTTAAACTGTGTCATTACCCTTGAAATATTGATGAGTTTTTATCAGCAAAGTTTATTTATAATTTCTTTTACCACCTGAAATGAGAAAGCTAGTTGTGCTGCTTGTGTTATTTCTACCTGAAGAGGTAATGTGCTTGGAAGCTTGAAGAATAGCAACAAAGCCAGTTGTTTAACTAATTATTATGAGTAAAAAGATTACTCTGAAAGGAGAATAAAAGAGCCAATGGGAGTGCATAACATAGCTTTCTGGTCTGTGGAGTCAGGAAAAGTTCCCTCGGACATGTCATTTAAGCTCAGACCCAAAGGAGCCAGCAAAAGGAGTTGAAAAGGCTGGAGTATCCGAACATGAAACATTCTGCTCATTCAACACAGAGAGCTGCTTTCGATTCCTCTTCTTATAACAATGATAAACCATGGAAACAGAAAGATATGAATATCCTGATTTTTAAATGGTTCAATATGGGAATCAACTTGACTCTTAACCTACCTTAGTAATACTACCAAATACTGGAGTAGTACTTTATTGTTTAAAAGCACTTACAATTCTTGTTAACCATATTTACTAGATAGGACATTGAGGCTCTGAGAGGTTAGAAGTTAACTTGCCCAAAACACACAGCTAATATATGGCTGAACTGGGAGTCAAATGTGGGCATTCTAACCCTAGTCTAGTGGTTAATCCACCATGCTAGTTGTTTCAAAATTGTTTTTCTTTTAATTATTGCTACAGATAGACTAAAATGACATTGTAATGTAAGTTACATTATTTATAGCTTAAACACTTCTGTTTTTTTAATGCTTTATTTACAGACGTATTTCTTCTAGTGTTGCCTAAGCTTGTCTGAATTTCATTACAGTTGTAAAAAGGCATTTTACCTTGGCTTGGCATGTGTTATCAGGGAATCTTGTGTTTGGCTTATTTTTTGGAAGGAGGGCACGTTTCAAATGCTGAATTAAACAGGAACATCTTGAGAGAATGTTTTGATTTGAGCTCATATATCTGCTGATTAATTCTATCTTAAGTGAAAGATGTTTTCTGTTTGTCACAGATATTTGAATGGTGGTACTTCCATAAGCATGGCACATCTTTTATTGAGCAAGTATCTGTAAGCCATTTGCGACCACTGATGGGAGGAACAGAAGGCAGCATTTCAGAGCCAGGTTCTCCTTCCAGCAGCAGAGAAAGTGAAACCAGCAGACAGAATTTGTCAGGTGACTACTACTGACTTAATGTGTATTCAGAGCTGTATTGTTAAGATTGTGTTTGGCTGTGGCAGATAGAAAACTCATAACAGTAGAGAGCAGTTTGTCTTTCCTTTAAATATAGGTAATCTGTGGCTGATATGGAGAGCAATGATCATCAGAGACCTAGACCCCTTCTATTTTGTTTGCGACCATCTCCAATGCAGTTTTTCCTTGTGGTTCCAGACAGTTGCTCTGGCTTCAGCCATCATGTCCACAGTCTAGTCATCAGGAAGGAGAATAAGCCAGGAGAAGACGCTTTCCCCACACCCCACCCCACAGCAGCCAAGGACACTTCCGAGCAGTGTCACATACTATTTCAACTTACTTTCTACTGGTCAGACCTTTGTCATATAGCCAGAACTAGCTGTAAGGGAGGCTAGAAATGGTAATCATTTTCTCAGTGTATATATGCACAGGTGATAAGGGGATCTTATTACTGATAAAGGAGAGAACAGAGACAATTAGCCATCTCTGCCAAGAGAGCAAAGTTAGGAAAAATAGTTTTTCTTCTCAATATATTTATAAAGACATCAAAATCTGTTATTCATGTATGGATAATCTGTTGTCATACATAAACTGTAGACTATTCCTCTATATGTATCTAGCAATTACACAATTAGGAAAGTAAAATATTTGAAGCCAGATAGAAATGACATTTTTGGATTATTGTTTCTTTCATTTGGTATAGGTTATAATCATACAGTTAACTCATACAAATGAGTTAATTCTGCAGAATGTCATAATGTCTCATTTGTGCAATAAACCTAACCACTAGAGTTATATTAATTTAGTAGAAAAATACTACCTGAGTGCAGTTGCTGGCACTTTTTAGGTGTGGTCAGGGAAAGTCTGTAAGAAAGAACTGTTTAAACTGAGCCCTAAAGCTTGAGTGGGGGACTTCCCCGGTGGCGCAGTGGTTAAGAATCCGCCTGCCAATGCAGGGGACGTGGGTTTGAGCCCTGGTCCGGGAAGATCCCACATGCCGTGGACCAACAAAGCCTGTGCACCACAACTACTGAACCTGCGCTCTAGAGCCTGGAAGCCACAACTACTGAAGCCTGCACACCTAGAGCCCATGCTCCGCAGCTAGAGAAGCCACCACAATGAGAAGACCACACACCGCAACGAAGAGTAGCCTCCACTCACCGCAACTAGAGAAAGCCCACGTGAAGCAACGAAGACCCAATGCAGCCATAAATAAGTAAATAAATAAATTAAAAAAAAAAAAAAAAGCTTGAGTGGGTGTTGACCAGGATTAGAAGGGATGAGGTTGGCAGCCATTCAGGACTACAGGAAGGAATAATGGTAATTTTCTCTCCCCTACTCCTTTCTCCCCTTTCATAAAATAATTACAGAACTCTTAAGAATAAGGCATATTAAGATGAATATGAGGGACTTCCCTGGAGGTCCAGTGGTAAAGAATCCACCTTACAATGCAGGGGACACGGGTTCGATCCCTGGTCAGGGAACTAAGATCCTACATGCCACGGGGCAACTAAGACCGTGTGCCACAACTACTGAACTTGTGCGCCTCAACTAGAGCCTGCATACTGCAAACTACAGAGCTCACACGCTCTGGAACCCGTGCACCACAACTACAGAGCCCATGTGCCCTGGAGCCTGCGCACCACAACTAGAGAAGAGAAAACCCGCACGCCGCAACTAGAGAGAAGCCCGCGCACCACAACGAAGATCCTGCGTGCTGCAACTAAGACCCCACGCAGCCAAAAATTAAATAAATAAATAAATAAACAAATAATAAATCTTAAAAAAAAAAGATGGATATGACATAGATCTGTCCTCAAGAAGCTCAGAGTCCAGTATGTAAATAATTATAACAATAATGCATTATACAATCTTATTCCCTATTGTGAGATTGAGTATACCATTGCATAATGAAAGTGAAGATAACCTTAAGAACATTCCAGCTTAGTACAGGATACAGACATATAAATAAGTGATGGTAAAAGATACAAAAGATACTTTTATATAGTGTATAGAAGATACTATGGTGATGAAAAGAGGGAATGGTCAGTTATTCTTGGAAGGAAGGCCACAAAATGTTTCACAGAAGAGATGCATGAATTGACCTCAGAAGTGAGTCACAGTTCTCCTTTGGTTCCACTTTCTCTCCCTGGGTAACTGCATCTCCTTCTATAATATTATCTTCCACAGACATATATATTGGGAGAACCAATGTTAACTTTCTGCCCCCAAGCTCTCTTTTATGTTCTAGACCCACATTTCTAACTCTTTGCTAGAAATCTCCACCTTTGATGGCCCTAAGCAACCCTAAACTCATTCTGTCCAAAGTGAAACTGCTAATTATCTTCTTTCAGTAGGTACCTTCCATAATCCTAAAATCTATTAATTTCCAACATAGAAACCTTTGAGTTGTTTTAGATTATATCTCTTTTATTTCCCCTTCCTTCTCCAGACTATTGACCCTCATCGTATGCTATTGATTCCCCTCAAAAATTACCTTGACTCTATTTTACCTTCTTTTATTTCAACATTCAGCGTCCCATATGTAGGCCTTAGATATCTCTTTCCTGGACTATTGCTGTATATCCTAACTGGTTTCCCTGCCTATGATACTTCTCCTTTTAGTACCTTCTCTCCCCTTACTATGTAAAAAAGTGGTTCTCAAATTTTTTAGATTCAGGAATTGTTTATACTCCTAAAAATTATTGAGGACCTCAGAGAGCTTTTGTTTATATATTGATTATATCCCCAATATTTACCATATTAGAAATTAAAACAAATTAAAAAAATATTTATTAGTTATTTTTAAAATAACAGGAAACCCATTGCATGTTAACATAGTTCTATGAACTGAACTGTGTCTCTCCCCCACCTCAAATTCATATGTTGAAGCTGTAACCTCTAATGTAACTATATTTGGAGGCAGGACTTTTAGGAGACAATTAAGGTTAAATGAGGTTGTAAGGGTGGGGTTCTAATGTGATAGAATTGGTAGCCTTAGGAGAAGAAGAGAGATTAATTTCTCTCTCCACTATGGGAGGAGACATGTGAGGACACAGGAAGAAGGCAGCCATCTGTAAGCCAGGAAAAGAGCTCTCACCAGAACCTAACAATGCTGGCACCCTGATTTCAGACTTCCAGACTTCAGAACTGTGAGAAAATAAATTTCTGTTGTTTAAGTCATCCAATCTGTGGTATTTAGTTATGGCAGCCTGAGCTAATACACATATCATGAAAAATAATTATATTTTCCAAAACAAGAAAATTTTAATCAGAAGACTGCCATTTCTTTACATTTATTTAAATCTCTTTAATATCTAGCTTAATTAAAAATTGCTTATTCTCATATGTGCTTCTGCATTGTCTGTTGTGAAATATTGTTTTGCTTGACATCTATGAAGAAAATCTGTTCTCACACAGATATGTAGTTGGAAAAGGGAAAAGTATTTTAATAACCTTTTCAGAAAGTTGTGGATATTCATTTTCAATACAACACCAAAATTTACTGAGGTACTTTCTTAAAGTTTAGTTGCAATGTGGAATCTGAAGCTATACCAGTTAACTTTTCATGTTCTGTACATTAGAATCCCTTGGTGTCCCATTTTGAATGGGTCTTTCACTTATGAATAATTTTATAAATCATGCATTGGCCACTTGGAAAATACTCGTTCCCTGAGTTATACATGTCTTCCAAATATTGACATATTGTATAATTTTTAAAAATGACATTTGTTAATACGACTAATCTCACAGGAAAGCCTTTAAGTTGAGAAATTGTCAAGCTCATGGTAACTGATACAAGGTTTTCAAAATTCTAATATGTACTTGAAAGCTCAAGTTTTATCATTGGCAGCAAATACTGTTTTTTCTTCCTTGAATTTGACAGGCTCACTTTGTTCAACTTTGAGAAAATGTTTGCCAGGTATCTGTCTGAATAATCATAAATTTGTCTGTTAGTGACTCTTCCAAGTAAAAGTGAGATTCCATGAAAAAAAAAAAAAAAGGTCAGTCCAGCTCAAAAAACAATTGCTTATACTGGAGACAACCATCATATTTGGTTGCCTTGTTTACTGGGGTTGGGGTGAGGAATCCAATGACCACTACTTTAAAGTACCAGAAGTTTTACCAACCATTGATTTTGTACCATTAGCCCAACTTTGCAGGACTGGGACTAGTGTGAGACAAATCTGGTGCTTGGGGCACAAAATTTAAGGATGCCCTTACTCTCAGGGTTGAGTTCAAGTCAACAAGTTAAAAAGGCAAACAATGTCTTAGCATTTATTATGAAACGAGTTGTTACTTTGCAGTTCCATGAATCATACTTTGAGAACTGCTGATCTAAACAAAGTCCTGATATTTGTTATTTTTCTGTTTATAAACCTTTGATGGCTTCTGATTGACTAAGGATAATGTCTAAACTCTTTACATGGTATGTAAGCCCCTTCATCAATTTCCCTCTATTTTCTAGCCTCATTTACAGCTCTCCCTCTCACCTTCTACCATGTACTCTAACCTAAGTATGCTGTGTGGTTTTCTGATACTTCCTCTGCTTAGAATGTTCTTCATCTGGCAACCTTCTACTCATTTTTACAGTGGTTCAAGTTTAAATGTCACAACCTTTCTAAAGTGTCCCCTAATTTCTCCAGAGCAAACTTAGTCACTTCCTTTTTATCTCTTGGAACAAAATATATCTCTATCATAGCACTTACCACACAGTGTAGGTGATAGTTTATATAACTAATTCTCATGCTACATTTAATTCAGTTAAGTTAGTTCCAAATGCTGTGGTAGGTTCCAGAAGTACAAAATGAGCAAAGTTTTAAAAGCTCATATTTTAAAGGAAAAACTGAAAACCAGATAGTCACATTGTAATATGGTAAGTGCTGTACTTGAATTGTGAACCAAATGCTATGGAGACAGAAATAAGGGAATGACTAGATTTGGTTGTACACTGTGTGACAGCAGGGGTGATCCATGCCTTATTCATCTTTGTGCTATATGTGGCTAACACTGTACTTAGCATACAGTGACTATACAATACATGTTGACCAAATTAAGATTTAACTACATTTGATTAAACTGTCTTATTTTCCCCCTTTTTCTCTTTGTTTTTTAGAATGCAAGGTATGGAGAAATCCTCTAAATCTTTTCAGAGGAGCAGAATATAGGAGGTATTACATTTTGCTTTCAGTATAATTATGGCATTGGTTTTAGAATAAAAGTATTATGGAAAAATTTATTTCTACAAATACATCACAGCTCTTCTAGTTGGAGATACTGATATAAGGTAAAATGATTAGCCCAAGGTTTAATTGGCAGCATCTTGACTATATTTACTTTTATAATCATGAGAAACATTGCTTCCAACCATATGTTTGTGATATAAGTATACATTTGGCTCTTGGTTTATGGCAGAAAACCTTTTCAAAGAATTCATGAGATTGAGAAAAAATTGCAAATGTCAGCATATTCCTGTGCACATGTGCTCAATTGCAAACTTTATTTGACGATTCATTAGAAAATATCAATCTGAATGTGAATATAAATTTCATTTGTGCAACAGTACAGGGCATAATATTTTTATATTGTATTTTATATTGCCATTCCCTAGCTACACTATTGTGTCCATTTCTCTTCTGGTTTTTATTCTAAATGAGAAAACGACTTTTGAAACTTATGACCAAAGATACTTTACTTTTGTTTTGGAAAGGGCTGTGTTTTACCTGGAGGTAGACTGGGGCATGTTATTTAATTCATTGAACAAGAAACAGTTTATGTCTACTATGTATTGGCACTATGCAAAATGATGGGGATACAGAATAATTTAGCAGAAATCCCTGTGCGTAAGTACTTGATAGTGTAGGACAGTCACATCCTGGGAAGCCAAAGCTAGGATTTTATGATAGATGCCATTAGCCTATATTAAGGGATTCTGCAAGAAACAGGTCCTTGAACTTCTCACTGTGTTTATTAAAAAGTTTTTAGGCTATTCTTGTTATCATATAGTATCTACTTCATGAAAATCTTAAAGAGAAATTTCTTATCTTAGTATAAGGAACTCTGAATGCTTCTTTTTTGAATGATTAGTTTATCTTAATGTAAAAGTCTAAATTGCACTGGTAATCATTGTGTGGTTCTAGGAAGCTTAGAATCATATCGTAGCCAACCTTTAGCAAGTGTATAGAACTCTTTGGTATGAGCCATTTTATGGCCCAATCCTTGTTTTACTTTACTGAGTCTTTTAAAATTTACTTCTAATTTAAGTTATTGATACTGTACATGTGTTTTTTAGCTGCTTTAAACCATTTTGGGATTAATGTAGATCGTTGATTTTTTTTTTATGATTTCAGAAAGTATACCAAACTTTGCTAAGGGAACAAGGATTTGCTTTTTCCTTTGTCTTCATGATAATGTCTCCTAAAATAGCTAAAAACTTTAAATAGCAACTTTAAAGGCAACTTATACTACTAAATAACTTTAAATCTTTGATCATGTATATAAATAACACAATGTGCTTTTAAAATGCTTTTTCTGATTATAAAATATATACATATTCATTGTAGAAAGTTGGAAAATAAAAAGATGTATAAAAAAGAAAGTAAAAAATCACCTTTTTCTACCACTAAGTGATAACTGCTATTAGTATTTCCATCCAGTCTCTCTTCTATATGCATATATAGAAACAAAACTTGAACATCATAATATATAAAATTCATTATGTGTGAATTTACCACAGAATTTCTTCAAAACATGAATTTCTTCAAAAACATGATTTTTAATAGTTGTACTGTATTCTATTATATGGAGGTACCATACATAACTTACCTACTGCTCCCCTATTCAGGTCACAGGTTATATTTCACTGTTAACATTTACTCTAGAGCGATAGCTTTATACATAAATCTTTAGCCCCATGTATGATTATTTCCTTAGGGTTGATTTGTAGCACTGGAATTACTGAATCAAAAGGTGTGAACAGTTTCTTTTCCCCCCTTTAATTTTTTCTTCTTTTAATGGTGGAAAATTTCAAAAATAAACAAAAGTAGAGAGAGTGGTATAATGGAATTCCATATACCCATCGTCTAACTAGGTGTGAATATTTTTAAGACTCTTGATAGATATTATCTAATTGATTTCTGGAAAAAAATATAAATACCAATTTATATTTATAACAGCAATATGTGTGAGTCCCACCTCACCCTTGACAATATATATTTGCCAATTTTATAGGTGAATAGTAAAAATTAGTTATTTTAATTTGCTATTTGTTAATTACAAATGAGATTGGATATTTTAAAATGTATTTATTAGACAGTTTGTTACCTGCTATTAATTATTGAGGGTTTTAGGAAGAAATGAAAGGTAAAATTTCTAATTTAGTAAAATCTGAAAAAAGTTTTTTTTGCTTTTATGCTTTGAAAACCCTTTATCATCTTGACATCTAGTAAAAATTCACTTGTGTTTTCTTCTAGTTTCTTTGTAGTTTTACTTTTAATACTTAATTCTAATTCACTGAGAATTTATTTAAGTATACTTAAAAAAGTATATATTTAAGTCAAATTGTTTTATCCCTTCAAATTCAACTTTGAAGCACTGTTTGTTGAATAATCTAGCCTTTTCCCTTTTGGTTTTTGATGTTTTATTATTGTACTCTAAGTAGTTTGGATAGGTTATCTCTTTTGTTTTATTGATTATAATAAGCTTTTGAAACATCCTGAAATAAGACTTGTAGCAGTATATTTTTGAATTTTAAAAAGTGTCTGTTGTAGCAGACAGATGCTCTCTCATGTTCAATTTACATATTTTATTGTGTTTTGGTAAAGATACACTTGGGTGACTGGTAAAGAGCCACTTACATACTATGACATGAATTTGTCAGCTCAGGACCATCAGACCTTTTTCACCTGTGACACGGACTTTTTACGTCCTTCAGACACAGGTATGTGTCATATCTGTTCTTGGGGTAAACAGTAGTCATAAAAATTATTTTTAAAGTTTTTTAGAGTTATTTATTATACAAAGTTATTTGGCTTGGAGTTGTTTGCATCATTGATAAGAAACAGATTAAATTGAAACTAATTATGATTGTAAACTAGGTTATCGTACTTTTTTGTCTTTTATAAGATAAAATTTAAATTCTTTATAGAATTTAAAGTATTTTACAAAAATTAATTAAATTGCTTCTTTTATTACTTAAAAAGCCTTTCAGATCGAATACAGCAATTGCTTATACAGAGAACAGTGTACCCAGTTTTGGTTGGGGAAGTTAACACCTATAATTACACACACACACACAAAAAGAGTAAGGCAAAGTTAAACATTGGGGCACAGCATGTAGAGGAAAATGGGGTATATTTTATTCCAGTCATAAGTCAGAGATGCATGTAAAGTGGTGGAAGATCATAGAAATGTCTGTGTTTAGTTCTGTCTAATCTTCTCTGTAGAAGTGAGTATAGAAACTCTTAAATGTTTGGCTTAAAGACAGAGATCTTTATCACAACTATTTTGACTGCCCTCTCCCACTTTATCTATGCTTCTACTTCTGTCCTTCAAAATTAAAAGTCTCATTCTCTGGGAAGCCTTCCCTGATCTTCTCTACAGTTCTGCAGTACTTAGTCCAAACCTCACTTTTATAATAATTTTAGTTAATTTATTCAACTGTAAACACTTATTTGTTAATTTATCATGTTGTTTTAATGTTTGTCCTCCCTGATAATGTGTGAAACTGTGGAAATTGGGGACTATACTTGTCATCTTTGAGTCCATATCATCTAGCACACTGCCTGATATACTGTAAATATTAATATTTATTCTTTGATGGAAGTATGAATGAATGAATAGCCTTGGTGTCACAGATGTCTTAAGCAATTTCAGTAATAATAGCTAACACTTGTATAACACTTATTATGCGCCAAGCACTGTTCTAAGCAATTTATATAAAGATACTAATTTAATCTTCCCAATCACTTCATGATATAGATACTATTATCAGCCACATTTTAAATATAAAGAAACTGAGGCAAAGGGGAAACAAGTAACACGCCCTAAATCACCTAGCTAATAAATGAAAAAGCTGGGCTTCAAGCTCAAGTTTGGCTCTTAACCACTATACTATTACTGCTTCTACTCATCACATTGATAGGCAGAAGAAAATCACCAACAATTAGGGTCTGAAAAGCAGCCAGTTTTCCAACATTGAAGTGAGTTCATTGTGATATATCTCTGCTGCATTAAATATATTCAGCATGTATGGTAGCAGGAAACCCAAGGATCTTTGGTATGATTACATAAAATGGTTTAACTGCAAATCGGAGAAAAAGGAATTGCTTTATGTTTATATGCTTAATGTTTACATTAATGGCAAAAGTATAATGTTAAGGAAATAACAGCAGTGGAAAATCAGTATTGTATTGTTAGCTATGAGGACTGAGGTGACTCTGGATATTAAGGCTTCACCTCCTTCTCATGGGCAGAATTGCAAACCTTGGCAGGCTTTTCAAATAGCAACCATGGCTATCCACTAAAGCTGTGGTCTTAAAACATTTTTGTTCACATACCTCCTAAAAGAATTTTGAAAAACTATGTATCCCTTCACACATTTTTAACTTGACATTGTAAGGTTAAATAATTGCAAAGAATGTAATTTTTAACATATTATAAATATAGACATTTAAAAATAAAACTAAAATACTCTATATTTGAATGTATTTCAAGGAATCTAATGACTTGATAGCCACCATGATCCATTGAAAAATGCATGAACAAATACTCTAACAGTAGTAAATTTTATATAAGTACTTTTTCTTGTTGAACTCATATCCATTCCACACCTCTATATGATTTTATTATAATATAATTATTTTATGTTTGAGAGTTTTTTAATCACACTTAAGTGCTTTTCCACAATAAACAGTTTTTGTATAAATTTTTTTTAATTTAAGTTTCTTTTGATCATAAAGTTCTAAATGGAATCACGTACTTTATATTTTTGTCAAGTCCTTGGAGCTACATATTTGGCTCTTCCAGCTTTGGAAAGAGTCCTCCATATAACCTAATTGGCTGGGTGAGTTCTCATTGTCATTCCTGTCAACTAAATCAGACTTACTTTCTGACAGAGAAGTCTGACTTCATTTTTTAATTCAAATAAACATGTTAACATGCATCCCTATGACAACCATCTCTCTTCTGAATTCAGATTCTAAGATAGAAAGATAAGTCTTAAAACCTTGCCGTGAGCTTATCACTTGGCCAAAACAAGATTCCACTGCCTTTATTATCCCTTACTAATGCTTTCTTTGCCTTACTATGAGGGTACCTTCCCTTAGGAGCAATGCATGCTTTGATAGTAAGGGGAGAAAGGGTGCTGATAAATGGAACTGATAAAAATTATCACTCCCTCCCCACTCTACAATATACTTGAATTCAGAAATTCCAGGGGCCAGAATACTCTATTTCTAATGCTGAGCTTCACTGTTAAATAAGTAAATGGCACAAATCCCTATTATAGGTTCCTTGATTAAAAATGGTTCCTCCCAAACCCAAACTTTGAATTGTCCCCTGAGGCACATGGAGATCTTTACACTCTAGGGCAGTGCACCTTGGAAAGATTCAGGATGGGTGAAAAGTAAGCTTTTCTTTTGTAAAGTAGGAAAAGGTAATATATCTTTAGGGAACGCAGTGAGGCGGGGAGCGTATGTTGGCTAGGAAAGGAAAACCAGCATGACATAGGCCAATCAGAGGAACATTCTTCAGGTAGATCAGTTATAGGAAAGAGTCATATATAGTTGAAGCTTTAGAAATTGATTCTCTTAAAACTGTGTGTCCCATTTTGGTCCTTGCAAAGTTTCATGTAGTACTTCTAGAGGTATGCATAATCCCAGTTAAAGACTGAACTAAACCTTATCCACGAATGATAATCCAGAAATGGACTGTTGGTTCCATATTGATCTTTTCAGATACTCACATAAAGGTAATGATTTATGTCTATAGTTTTATATTAAAAAAAGACAAACGTGCCTATATGTGTGATGTGACAAATTCCTCTTGACTATTGTCATCAGTAATTACTAAATTAGTAGACTTTTTTTAATAAATGTATTTATTTTATTTTATTTATTTTTGGCTGCGTTGGGTCTTCGTTGCTGCGTGCGGGTTTTTCTCTAGTTGAGGAAAGCTGGGGCTACTCTTCATTGTGGTGCGCGGGCTTCTCATTGCGGTGGCTTCTCTTGTTGCAGAGCACGGGCTCTAGGCACTTGGGCTTCAGTAGTTGTGGCTCGCGGGCTCTAGAGCGCAGGCTCAGTAGTTGTGGTGCACGGGCTTAGTTGCCTCATGGCACGTGGGATCTTCCCGGACCAGGTCTCGAACCCATGTCCCCTGCATTGGCAGGCAGATTCTTAACCACTGCACCACCAGGGAAGCCCTAAATTAGTAGATTTTTGTTCTTATTCTGTTGATTTGTTTTTTTAGGACAGTGAACAAACATATCCTCAGGGCTAGCCAGCAGTGTTTTTTGGATAATTTGCTTTCATGTTTTTTTTTTTTTCAACATTTAAAAAAATCAGGAGATTTAACATTAAACTCCAGATTTACAATTTTAAGTTGGGAAATATGGACCTGCATTTCCACTTGGCAGTAATTTGTTAGACCTGAGCTGTGACTCTCTTAGACAGTGCATGTGCTTTTAGTTCACTCATTTATGTTTTCTGCCTGGTCTCAAGGCATTTATATTTGTGACCCATGGTCTTGGGTTGAATGGTAGTCTCTTCTGCTGGTTAGCATATTAGAGTAGTATTTAACTTGAAAAATAGATAAATTTGATTGAATTGTTAACTGCTTGTGTTATTTTTTAAGCATATACAGTATTCTTAAAGAGGACAGTTGAATACTAAATGAGCATATTGCTTTAAATTATTCCTAAACCTTGTTTCAGAAGGAAGTATATTCCTTCCTCTACTTTATTTCCCCTTTCCTCATTGGCTTAGAACTGCATTGGTCGTGAGGAATAATAAGGCTGGATAGAGCATTTGAAAACATGAGAATAAGAAAAAATGCTTAATGGTGGATTAGATGACCTTACTAGAAATAGAAGAAATGCAAATGCAAATGAGATAAGTTTTCATGTTTTAAATTAGCAAAGATTGATACTACTCAGTGTTGTTAAGGGAGTGGGGAAATAGTCACTCTCCTGCACTGCCTGAAAAAATGTAAATTAATACAGTCTCATTGAGAGGAGTTTGGAAATATATATCCAAAATCTTTTAAAAGATGCATACGTTTTAACCAACCATTCCACTTCTAAAAATGAAATATTTGGTCAGGTTTGCAAAGATAGATGTTGAAAGATGGTTATCACAATATTTCTATATTAGCAAAAAATTAATTATCCATCAAAAGAGAACTGGTTAAATAAATTACTATATATACTTAATATGCTAGAGTATCAAATAACCATTTAAACTGTTAATAAAGATTCAGTGTCAAAATTTAACCTGAAAATATCATGTAACTTATAGAAGGGAGCCTCATCATGAAAAATGGCAAGTCAAATATTATACTTGATTTTTATGTAATATTTTAATGGTTAAGCAAAATGTTATTCTTTACCTGGTTATTATCAAATGGGTGCTGACTTGCATCAATTTGTCAAGTTCAGGAAGCATTAGCTGTCAGCTAGCGGTGACATGTTTGATATGAGAAATGTATTTTTGCTACGCAAGTAGAATATATTGTCTCCTTTTCTAAGCCAAGACTAATATTTTGTTTCCAAAGGAAAACTCAAACATTTTCCACATTATTCTTTCTGGACAGTTGTAGGTTTTGTTCCAAAAGCAACATTCATAGATTCTCTATTTTTCTTATCAAACTTGAAATAGGCCAGATAGTTTCATGGATCTACTTTGTTTATTTGTTTGTTTAGTTTTTTAAAAAATTTTTATTTATTTATTTATTTGGCTGCGTCGGGTCAGGTCTTAGTTGTGGCACATGGGATCTTTGTTGCGGCACACGGGCTTCTCTCTAGTTGTGGTGCACAGGTTCCAGAGTGTGCGGGTTCTCTAGTTGTAGCATGTGGGCTCCAGAACACGCGGGCTCAGTAGTTGCGGCGCACGGGCTTAGTTGCCCCACGGCATGTGGGATCTTAGTTCCCTGACCAGGGATCAAACCTGTGTCCCCTGCATTGGAAGGTGGATTCTTAACCACTGGACCACCAGGGAAGTCCCTGTTTGTTTAATTTTTAAGAAACTTTGCTTAGTGTGAACTTTTCATTTTGGTGCAGTAAATGATAACAAAACTAATATTGTTATACCAGAGAGATCCTAATTCAGGCTTTTCTTGACTCTTAGTAGAGACTGACATTTCCCATAAATATACTATAGTCTAAGTTAATTCCTTTTTACCCCCCTTTTTATACAAAATGCAAATTCAAACATTCTTCATGGATTGAATCATTGATTAAATAAGTACTGTGTTTTTTAAGTTTTTTTGTGTATTTTTAACAGTTCCATAGAACCTTTTCAAGAGGATAAAGGAACTAGAATATTTCATAGATTATAATCTGATATCAATTTTAATATGCATTTAGATATATAAATGTTCATGTATAATGATGTAATTAACTTGATTAAGTACCATCTATGTTGTTATTCATATAAATCAGAGAAATAATATTTTAATTTCTACTTTATGTGAAGCTTCCAAATTTAATGTAAATTTCTCATGAGGTTAATGTGAGCCATCACCCCAATTTCTTGTTTCTTATGTTTAAGAACATGTTATTTAAATCTTTGTTTACTCTTCTAACTCATTCTTCATACGTTTTGCATAAGATAATTTATGTTTACCATATCATCTACGTCTTGAAATGTTTTTCCTACAGTTATGCAGAAGGCATGGAGGGAAAGAAATCCTCCAGCTCGAATCAAAGCAGCCTATCAAGCTTTAGAATTAAACAATGAGTAAGTTTGAAATATATGGAAAATAAGTTTGTTTTGAAGGAAACCCAGGCAAGTGATTTTGTTTCCTTTTTTCTGTTCCTAAGACACCTGGAGTCATTAATAGTCCCCTTTCTCTTTTTGCATACTAGAGACAAAATTTGCAGTGTTCATTGACATTTGTGTTTTGCTTCTGAAATTGTAAACTTATCTATGGTTTTGAATAGAAATTATGCTAGAAATACTTTATAAAAGGGAGAATGCTGATCTGATTGGTGATAATACTTGATAATTAAAGAGTACTAAAATACTTAAGCCACCTGTTTTAATTTTGTTTTTCATTTAAGTCATTTATTTAAAGCATTCATTCAGTCCTGAGAACTGTAGTTGCTAGTAGGATTGGAGGCATGGGAAGGGAATTCAACATAAGTAAAACATGGCTCTAATTTAATTTTTTTTAATGTTAGCAGCTTTATTTTTTTATAGCTCCTTTTGTCAACTTTATATTTTGAAAAAACAAACTGTAGAATCTAAGTGAGCTTAATATTTAAATGGGACAGATCAATAAGTATTAATCTAATATTAAATAAGTGCCAAGAGTAAAAATATGGTTCCAGTTGGGATTAATCAAGGAATGCCTCCTGAATAATGTGAACTTAGCATTGTCCCTGTACCCGTCCTTACTCCCCTACCACAGATAATACTAATTCTTATTAAGAAGACTTACCGAAGGTGGAACAAAACTGGCAGTGTAGGGAACTCAACAAGCAGTGAATGAATTTTATTGAAACTCTGAAAACTAATCAAAGTTTATTGCAACCTGGAGAATGCTTAATCAGTTTTAAAAAATAGCTGAATTTCTGTAAGAGAGCTTTGTGGTGTTTTAACTTAACACTGACCCCATCCTCCACTCCCTAGCTCAGTGGCAGCCTTGAAGACAACAGTCTGTCTTCTGGGTATAATTCCTACTATCAAAGGAAGCAGAATGGACCTTTTCCTCAAAGAATTATCATTGTTTATTTTGACCTGTCTGGTTACTCTCTGAAGGACCAGCTCAAAGAGCTTGCCTATATTTTGGTTAATTCGAAACTCTCCCAGCACTGACACAGCTACACTGTGGGGGCATTGTTGAAAATATTTAAAGGCAAATGTATTAGCCAGTGCTGCCAGGATCAAGGGATAACAACTAGGGCAAACAATAGACAAACTAGAAAGCTTGGGAGGAAAGGCTGGGGAATGAGAAACTTTGGGAAATAAACGCTTTTAAAAGCTTCCACATATTCCTGGGAATCTCAAAGGCTCCACACATGCCCAAAGTTGGGCACCTGCTCAGAAAAGATTTGAGAAGACCCTAAGCTCTCATGTGTGTCTGACTTTCAGGTTCTGCACAAACAGAAAGTGAAAGCTAAGGCAGAGTTGTAAACTGCCTGACTGAATGTTGACGGTATGCCCCAGTACACACACAGAACCCATCTGCAAAGACTTGCTTTTTGTTTTGTTTTTGGTTTCAGGTGTTTAGGGCAATCTCTATCAAATCACTGACTAACCATTAAGCTAAAGGAGCATACACTTCACTGGTCACTCATGACAGAATACAAACTTTACAAAATCAGTTCAGAAAAGTCACAACTGTAAGCAACAACAGTAATCTCTGGGGAGGAGGGGAAATCTGATTTCTGGAGTTGCTAGATTATAATATTTAAAATTTCCAGTTTTCAACAAAAAAATTATAAGACATGCAAAGAAGCAAAATATGCCCTACACAGAGAAAAGAAGAAAATGAATAAAAACTGTCCTTGAGGAAGCCCAGACTTTGGACTTTCTAGATAAAAACTTTAAATCAACTATTTAAAATATGCTTGAAGAGGTAAAGGAAACCATGTATAAAGAACTAAAGGAAACCATGAGAATTATGTCTCACCATTAGAGAATGTCAGTAAAGAGATAGAAATAATAAAAAAGAACTAAATAGAAATTCTAGAGTTGAAAAGTATAACAAATTTAAAATTTCCTGTAGAGGTTCAGCAGCAGATATGAACAGGCAGAAGAAGGAATCAGCAAACTTGATTTAGGTAAAAAATAAAAGAATGAAGGAAAGTGAACAGAGCCTAAGAAACCTGTGGAACACTGTTAAACATACCTGTGCATAATGGAGTCCCAGAAAGAGAGGAGAGAGAGCAAAAGGGGCAAAAAGACTATTTAAATAAATAATTGCTGAAAAGATCCCAAATTTGATGAAAGATATGGATCTACACATCCAGGAAGCTCAGTGTACCCCAAGTATGACATACTCAAAAAGACATCCACAATGAGACGCATTATAATCAAGCTTTCAAAAGCCAAAGATAAGGAGAGATGGCTGAAAGCAGCAAGGAGAAGCAACTCATCACATATAAGTGATCCTGAAAAAGATTAAGAGCTGCTTTCTCATCAGAAACCATGTAAGGCAGTGGGATAACATAGTCAAAGTTCAAAAAAACAAAACAAAACTGTCAGCTTAGGATTCTATGCCCAGCAACCCTATCCTTCAAAATAAATGGAGAAATTAAGACATTCCCAGATAAACAAAAACAGAGTTCAGTGCTAGTAGACTTGTCCTACAAGAAATGCTACAAGGAGTCCTTCAGGCTGAAATAAAAGGATACTAGACAGTCTTGACTCCACACAAAACAATAAAGAATGCCAGTAAAAGTAACTACATAGGCAAATTAAAAAGTCAATATTAATTTTCGGGGGGTTTGCAGTTCTTTTTATCTATATGATTTAAAAGACAGCTATGTAAAACAGTCATTATAAATCTATGTTGATGGACATACAGTTTATAAAGTTGCAATTTGTGACCATAACAACATAAGTGATAGGGGGAAGAGCTATATAGGGGCAAAGTTTTGTATACTATTGAAACTAAATTAGTATTAATTCATACTAGATTGTTATCAGTTAAGATGTTAAATGTAATTGTTAACTGTTAACCACTAAGAAATAACAAAAAAAAATGTGATAAGTAATAAGGGAATCAAAATGGTATACCAGAAGATATGTATCTAACACAAAAGAAGGCAATAATGCAGGAATTGAGAACAAAAAAAAGGACATATAGAAAACAAATAGGAAAATGGCAGAAACAATTCCTTCCTTATCACTAAGTACTTAAACAGGTAAATAGATTAAACTCTTCAATTAAAAGGCATTGATTAGTAGAATGAATAGGAAAAAAAAGTAGTCCAACTATATGCTGTTTACAAGAGATTCTTTAGATACAAAGACACAAAGAAGTACAAAGTAAAAGTGTGTAAAAAAGTATTCCATGCAAATAGTAATCAAAGAGAGCTTGAGTGGCTAACCTGGTATCAGACAAAATAGACTTTAAGACAAAAACTTTTTACAAGACAAAGAATGACATTATATAATGATAAAAGAGGTTCAATTCATCAAGAAGATATAATAATTATAAACTTATATATGTCTAATAACAAAACGTATGAAGCAAAAACTGACAGACTTGAAGGGAGAAATAAAGAATTCAACAATAATAGTTGGAGGCATCAACACCTTATTTTCAATATTGGATAGAATAACTAGACAAAAGATACACAAGGAAATAGAAGACTTGAACAACACTATAAACCAACTGGACCTAACACATCTATATAACACTCTACCCAACAACATCTCAAGTGTACATGGAACATTCTCCAGGATAAATCATAATTAGGACATAAACAATTGTCAGTAAACTTAAAATGATTGAAATCATATAAACTATCCACCCTCACTACAGTGGAATGAAATTAGAAGTCAATAACAGAAGGAAATCTCGAAATTTCACAATATTGGAATATGTGGAAATTAAACAACCAACTCTTAAACAACCAATGAGCCAAAGAAGAAATCACAAGATAAATTAGAAAAATACTTTGGAATGAGTGAAAATGAAGACATAACATACCAAAAAATTATGAAATAGAGCAAAAGCTGTGAGTGATCAGAGGAAAATTTATAGCTGTAAATACCTTCATTAATAAAAAAGAAAGATCTCAAATCAAAAACTTAACTTTATACCTTAAGGAACTAGAAAATGAAGAGCCAACTAAACTCCAAGCAGAAGGGAGGGAGTAATAAAGATTAGAGTGATATAAACAAAACAGAGAATAGAAAAACAATAGAGAGAATCAGTGAAACTAAAGGTTGGTTTTTTTTTAAAAAGATCAACAAACTTGACAGACTTTAAGCTAGACTGACCAATTAAAAAAGAGAGAAACTCAGCTTACTTAAAATCAAGAATGAAACTGGGGACATTACTACTGACCTTAAAGAAATTAAAAATACTATAAGAGAATACTATGAACAATTGTATGCCAAATTGGCTAACTTGGATGAAATGGACAAATTCCCAGAAATGCAAACTACCAAAACTGACTCAAGAAGAAATAGAAAATCTGAATAGACCTATAACAAATGAAGAGATTAAATCAGTAATTTTAAAAATGCCAAACAAAGAAAGCTCAGGACTAGGTTGCTTCACCACTGAATTCTACCAAATTCTTAAAGAAGAATTAACACCAGTCCTTCTCAAACTCTTCAAAGGAATAGAAGAGGAAGCAATTCTTCCTAACTTATTCTGTGAGGCCAGTATTACTCTCATACCAAAACCAAAGAAAGACATCATAAGAAACAAAAACTACAGACTAATATTCACTATGAATATAGATGCAGAAATTCTCAACAAAGTACTAGCACACCAAATCCAGCAGCAGATTAAAAGGATTATACACCATGACCAAGTGGGATTATCCCAGGAAGGCAAGGTGGTTTAACATGTGAAAATCAGTCAGTGTAAGACATCACATTAATAGAACAAAGGACAAGACCCACACAATCATCTCTGTTGATGCTGAAAAAGTATTTTACAAAATCCAACACCATTTTATTATAAAAACAAATAAGGAATGTAAGGAAACTTCCTCAAACTGATAAAGGACATCTGTGAAAAACCTACAGCTAACTATGTACTTAAGACAAAGTCTGAAAGCTTGCTAAGATCAAGAATAAGGCAAGAAAGTCTGCTCTTGCCACTTCTATTTATTTTTTTAAAGTAATTATTTATTTTTGGCTGCATTGGGTCTTTGTTGCTGTGTGCGGGCTTTCACTAGTTATGGTGAGCAGGGGCAACTCTTCGTTGCAGTGAATGGGCTTCTCATTGCGGTGGCTTCTCTTGTTGCAGAGCACAGGCTCTAGGCATGCAGGCTTCAGTAGTTGTGGCTTGCGGGTTCTAGAGCACAGGCTCAGTAGTTGTGGGGGCACGGGCTTAGTTGCTCTGCGGCATGTGGGATCTTCCCGGACCAGGGCTCGAACCTGCGTCCCCTGCCTTGGCAGGCAGATTCTTAACCACTGCACTACCAGGGAATCCCACCACCTCTATTTAACATTGCACTGGAGGTGCTAGCCAATGCACTTAGGCAAGAAGAGGGGGAAAATGGCTTTCGTATGGGAGAGGAAGAAGTAAAACTATCTCTCTTCACAGATGACATGATCTTATATATAGAAAACCTTAAAGAATCCACAAAAAAACTATTGGAGCTAATAAAAGAGTTCAGCAAAGTTACAGGAGACAAGATCAACCTAAAATCAGCTGTTTTTTAATACATTAGCAATGAACAATCTGAAAAGGAAATTAAGAAAACAGTTCCATTTACAATAGCGTCAAAAATGTTAAAACACTTAATAAATTTAACCAAGGAGGTGCAAGACTTGTACACTGAAAACTACAAAGTATTATCAAAAGAAGTTAAAGAAGACCTAAATAAATGGAAAGACATCTTGTGTTCATGGATTGGAAGACTTATTATTGTTAAGATATCAGTACTTCTCAAGTTGATCTACAAATTCAGTGCAGTCTCCATCAAAATTTCGATTTCTCGTTTTGCAGAAATGGACAAACTGATCCTAAAATATGGAATTACAGGAGACCTCAAGTAGCCAAAACAATCTTGAAAAAGAATAAAGTAGGAGGACTCACTTCCTGATTTCAAAACTTACTGTGAACCTACAGTAATTAAATAATGAGAATAGCCATCTAGATTAATGGAATCAAATTTAGAGTCCAGAAATAAACCCATACATCTATGGTCAATTGATTTTTGACAAGGGTGCCAAGACCATTCAGTGGGGGAAAGAATAGTCTTTTCAACAAATGGTAACAGCTCGACAACCACATACAAAAGTATGAAGTTAGACCCTTAACACACACCATACACAATTAATTAAAAATTAAAGACCTAAATTTAAGAGCTAAAACTATAAAACTCTTAGAAGAAAACATAGGAGCAAATTTTCATGACTGTCAATTTGACAGTGGTTTCTTAGATATGACACCAAAAGCACAAGCAAAAAAGGAAAATTAGATAAATTAGACTTCATCAAAATTAAAAGCTTTTGTGCATCAAAGGATACTGTCAAGAAAGTGAAAATGCAACCCACAGGATGAGAGAAAATATTTGCAAGTCATATTTGATAAGGGGCTAGTTATCCAGAATATATGAAGAACTCTTACAACTCAATGACAGAAAGACAACCAATTAAAAATGGGCAAAGGACTTGGAATGTCTATTTCTTCAAGGAAGACATACAAATGACCGAAAAGTACATAAAAAGATGCTCAGTGTCATTCATCATAAGGGAAATGAAAATGAAAAACACAATGAGATACCCCTTCACAAGAGGCGTTTAACAGCAATAACAGAACAAAACAAAAACAAAAAATAGAAAGTGTTTATGAACAACCAAAATTTATTACCAAGTTTAAGCTCGTACTGCTCGCCACACGACAGGCCAATAATCAAGAGATGAGTTGTTGGGCAAGGAATAACGACTTTATTCGGAAAGGCAGCAAACCGAGAAGATGGTGGGCTCATGCCCCAAAGAACCATCTTGCCTGAGTTGGAATTCAGTCTTCTTTTATACTAAAAAGAGAGGGAGTAAAGTCGAACATTTTCTGGTTCCCATCAGCCTCCAGAGGGGATGTGTTAATTTCTTCCTCCCTGCAGTCATTCACAGGTGGGCCTGGTCAAGATGTTTCCTGTGAGCTAAACAGAAGTATTTTAGCATAATGCTCATTACCTGGGAGGCAGGGTTCTGAGAGATGGGTCATTATATATAACTTAAGCTTATAGGCAACATCCCTATAGTGATTAATTTGTAATAGAATACAAATGTTCTTCCCTATTACAGAAAGTATAGGGAAAGATACGGAAATGTGATGTAAAGGGACATACCCCAAAGAAAATACTTGTTTTACCATTTTACTTAAAATTGCCTTGCTTGCTTTCTTTATAGCTGTGCTACTGCATATGTTCTGCTGGCTGAGGAAGAAGCAACAACTATTGTAGATGCTGAAAGGTTATTTAAACAGGCACTCAAGGCAGGAGAAACAATTTACAGGCGGTCACAACAGTGCCAGCACCAAAGCCCTCAGCATGAAGCTCAATTGAGTAAGCGAATTTGAACTAATTTTCCCCTGTCTTTTAGTTCCTGCAACTGCCTGTTTTATGTGTAAAACACAAAACAACAAAAATTTTAAAAAACTTAATACTTAAAAGTTAGCTACTTTTCATAAGAGATAACACATTTATTCAAATCAGCAAGACAGAAATGTATATTAGCTAGAGAATGCTTGTGGAAGGGAACAGATCTGCTCTGGTTATTGAGAGATGTGCTGCTCTGAAACTTAACAATAATTTATTTCATGCGACAATTGGGCTGGTCATTGGAGAAACACAACTCAAAAATATTCAAGATTCAAGAGAACCTTCTAGTGATGATAAGGAGCTATTACCTTTATCCTCACCCTTACCCAAGCAATAGTAGAGGTATATCATTTGGTTTGCTCTTCAGACAGTATATATCTCCATACAGTGCCAGGGAGTGGCCCTTCAGCACAAAACCAGCCTTACACTTGATATTGACTATTTCTTTGGTGGTTTTTTCTCTATGACATGTTTGAGACCATATGGGCCATAGCAACTGAGGTCCTTTCTTTCCACTCTCAGGCATACTCTCCCAGTTGTGATCGAGACACTTTTACCAAAGATGTTAGAATCTGTAATGCTGCTGCTTCCTGCTATTTTGTGTGGCCAGAGGGCTTTAGTTTCATGATTTTGGCAGATAGTGGGCAATAAATTGAAATATGTTTATATAATGCATTATCTGCTGGGAGTTAAGTTCTAAATCTTTTGTTTGTGTAAATTAAAATTAGGATAATGTTTTCTCTCTAAACTAAATATTGATGTATATTGTATATTTCATTAATGCGTGTTGTTATAACACACAACTGTGGGAATATGTAATTTTGCAGTCTGGAACTAATGAAACTACATCTGTAAAAAAGTCATGCCATTTGTCCTTATATAATCTCAGATATAGTTATGAGATAGTTCCAGAAATACTTGTTAGCCCTTTCTAGAAGTAGTTTTGTAGTTTGTTAGTTACTTGCTGTTGACCAAAAATTTACGCTAGCATGGAAATTTTGTTTTGAATATCTTTTGTCAGCTAAGATAATAGAGAATATTAAAATAGTAGATTGTTTATGCAGGAACTTAATAATGTTATTTCTTCCTATTAATGTATGTCTTTTATTTTAATAGTAAAATCTACTTGCCAAGTATACACAAATTACTTTATGTATACTGTACTCAGATTACTTAATGTTAGAGGCAAAAGTAATTCTATATATATATATTTTTAAGCTTTTAATATAAAAAACTTCAAACATCTATAAAAATAGAGCAGTATAATGAACCTTCGTTCATTGTTCATCACCCAAATTCAGCAATTATTAATATTCTTCCATTCTGACACAATTTAATTTTAATTGAACCTCCCAAAGTAAGCAAATAAAATTAACGGATGATATGTTAATGAAGTAGCAGGTCATAATATAAAAGTGATAGCTTGGTGTCATTTGTTGTTTTTCTAAATAGGGAGAGATACCAATGTACTGGTGTATGTTAAAAGAAGACTGGCAATGTGTGCAAGAAAATTAGGAAGAATAAGAGAAGCAGTAAAAATAATGAGAGATGTAAGTAAATTTGATGACTCAACCTTTATCTTTATTCCTTCAAAAACAAAATGTGTTTTAAGTTGCCAGTTAAGCTAATGCAGAATCACTATGTGTTTTCCTTTTTTTTTTTTTTTTTAACATTGATTGATTGATTGATTGATTGGCCATGCTGCCCAGCTTGCGGGATCTTAGTTTCCTGACCAGGGATCGAACCCCGGGCCCCAGCAGAGAAAGTGCCGAATCCTAACCACTGGACCGCCAGGAAATTGCCCAGAATCATTGGTTTTTTTAATTGATAGTTTTATAACAAGATATTTATTTAATATACATAGATTTCTTAGAGGTTGAGTCTCCACAGTTTTAAGAAACAAAAGAATTTCTACCTCAGTGAATCTGATTCAGCTCTATTGAGTTCCTTTTGTATAATTTTAATCTTTTTTCTTTTTAACATACAGTTGATGAAAGAATTTCCTCCTCTTACCATGTTGAACATCCATGAAAATCTCCTAGAATCACTTTTAGAATTACAGGCCTATGCAGATGTCCAAGCAGTTCTAGCAAAATATGATGGTGAGTGATAATTCTCTTAGTTGATAGCATGGTTAAAGTATTTTTTTTTCTATTAAGTAATCATAAATGTGATCCTACTCTGGTATTTCTGTGATTTTCTCTTTGCATTCTTACCAGTCAGTATCTAGTATCTGTGGATACAAGTTGCTATTAAGTATCTTCTTTTTCAGTACTTTTGGTAGCAAAAGTCTGCAAGGAGGAACTTTCCTTCTCTCAAGATGTATTCATTTGTTTATTGAGCGCCTAATGTGAGTGAGGCGCTTGGAATACAGTGGTGAATAAGAAGACATGGACTTAGCCCTCGTAGAATTTACCATTTAGTGGAACATACAGACAAATGAATAGTAGTTATATTGAGGCATAGCGTGTTAGGTGAGGTAATAGAAAAGTATGGGGTGCTATGCACTTCATTTGTTTTGGAGTGACAGGGAAGGCTAACAGAAGTTGCTTAGAGTATATATAAGAGTAACTCAGAATAACATTTTACAATGCTTTTTAGTTACAAAGTGTAATTTATTATCTCATCTGATCCTTATAACAATCTTGTGAGGTGGTAGGACAAGTACAATATTTTTACTGTTTCCGGTTAGTAAATAAGAAAACTGGAGTAGAAGAAGGTTAAGTGATTGGGTAAGTAAGGTCTTCTAGCCAGTAAGGGGCAAGCTTGAACTTAAATTTAGGTATTCCATTTGTTTGTTTACTAGTCTCCCAGCAGTAAGTAAGAAGTCAGTATATGTTGGCTATTTTTATTATTATATGATAACAGTGCCAGTTTACCACAAATGGAGTTGGGAGAATTTTTGAGAAGCATAGCCTTTCTCCTCATTCTGAGTGAGGCATCAGCTTTTAACCCCAAGCTGAAAACATCCTAACTAGCATAATATTTCTGGTCATATCTTTCACTGTATTAGAACACATATAAGTCACTTATTCACACTCTCCTGTTGTAAGCTCCTACCCATTAGCTTGGGAATCTCCATGACTTGGAAAGTTTGAAATGTGTTACACTTGGAAAGAGAAGTTTATTTCTTTTAAACATCTGGAATTCTTAGGAAGTGCTTTAGAGTAGTATAGGCTCATGGAGAAATTTGTGAGAAATTCTTTCCATATGTTACTTATCAGATGCATGACCTGCTTATGATACTTATGATGAACAAGCTTAGGGACTGAATATGAAAAATCAGATAGGACCTATTCATTAAAAATAAAATAAAACTAGCAACTTGGATATGCTTCTGTGTTTTCAGTTATTTTTATGAGTCCCCAGTTTTTACCCTTCTAGAATCCTGAAAAAGTTAAAAGCAAGTTTACTTCTTTAGTTCTCCATTTGCTGGTATAACTCTGTGGAATCTGGAAAGAGAGTTCTGTAGTCTTACTCTCCCAATAACATTATTTTGGTCATTCTTTAAGAAAGAACTTATATAATTAATTTCATTGTAGTTCTCAATTTCTTTTTATTTTATAAAAAATCATCATTTAAGAAAATGTAGAAAGTGCAAAAACATCGGAAGAAGAAAAAAATGAAAACCACCCATGATTCTATCACCTGGATTTAACTACTATTAATTTTTTTAACATTTATTTATTTATTTATTTAGGCTGTGCCGGGTCTTAGTCGTGGCATGTGGGGTCTTCGTTGTGTCACGCAGGATCTTTAGTTGTGGCATGTGGGCTTCTTAGTTGCGGCATGCGTACTCTTAGTTGCGGCAAGCATGTGGGATCTAGTTCCCCAACCAGGGATTGAACCCAGGCCCCCTGCATTGGGAGCGTGGAGTCTTACCCACTGAGCCACCAGGGAAGTCCCATTAATTTTTTTTTTTAATCTTAGTTTTTCTCTGTGAGTAACTGGAGTTTTTACATAGTTCTATCTATACAATGGCTTTTTCCTTGGATAGTATTATTATAAGCAGCTTCTTATAAGCATTTGTTGAGTACTTTTTACCATTGTATGAGGGCTTTCACAGACATGGTTTAACTTAATCTCTGCTAGAAAAGTACCATTTCTCTATTTTGGGAAAACTGAGGTTAAAGAAGTTGCTGCTAGTTCAAGGATGCATAGCTGGTAAATAGTAGAATCAAGATTCAAACTCAGGTTTTCCAATTATATGTCCATGTGCTTTTACTACTATATTATATCCATTGAATTTGAACTATGAATTATTCTTATTAGAAATTGTCTTAAGATATTTTTGTGATTCTTACCTAAATTAAAAATTATTATTATAGATATAAGCCTTCCAAAGTCAGCAGCCATCTGTTATACAGCAGCACTATTGAAGACAAGGACTGTTTCAGATAAGTAAGTAGTTATGAAAACTATAATAGTTTAGAAAGACTGTTAAACTCAATATTGTTTTTCATCCACTGACTTTAAACAGTGCTTTTTTTTTTCCCTACTTCCTGCTGAATAACCCTTGATCTTATGGGGCTTAGAAGCTTCTTACTATGTGTTGTGGAAAGAGCAAGGTTTTTAGAGCTAAGTAAACTTGGGTTCAAATTCAAAGTCTACAGCATACCAGCTGTGGAACTTCGGTCAAGTTAATCAGTTTGAGTTTCTTCGTTATCTGTAAAATGAGAATAATAATACTGTAGGGTGGTTGTGTGAGGATTATATGTGTTAAATGACCAAAGCAATGCTAGATAGAACGTACGTCCAGTACATAGTAGCTATGATGGTAATGGTAAGGTGTGTGGTAGGGAAATAGGTTTCATGTTATCTGTTCTGAGATTATAATTCTGAGTTATTCTGATTTCCTTGTATTTTTGGCTGTCCTTAATGAATTTCTCTTCATTCCACAGGTTAGTTATTCAGAAACCAACCAAATGGCAACTGCTTTCTTTCACCTTAGATTACTGTGGCTTGATATGAATTAGAATGGACTGTTCACAGTCTGTGAACAGTGAAAATTTGATAAGAATGTACTTCTATTTCATGAGATTCTCTCGATGTCCCTGTGTAGCATTTCTTATTTTATTACTTTGCCCAAAGTGTGCCTTTAATGGACTTCTGAAGGCTTTCTTCACCTTAACTTGAAGATTTCCATTTCTTATGCTGCCTTCCTTTATATGTTGAACCAAAGGCTTTACTTTTATGTTTAGTAGCTATTTGGCTTTGACTTTGGCCATCACCAGAAACCTCTGATTTAGGGGGCTAGATTATGATCTCAATTAATTAATTGATTAAAATATTTATTTAAATATTTATTTCTTCATTTTGTGGTTTTCTTATAGATTCTCTCCAGAAACAGCCTCCAGAAGAGGGTTAAGCACAGCAGAAATTAATGCTGTGGAAGCAATTCATAGAGCTGTGGAATTTAATCCTCATGTTCCAAAAGTAAGAAACTTTATGATAGAAATACTATTTTTATTTAAGTTAATCAAATTGACAACAGTGTATAGACCAAAGTTTGGGTCTCCGTAATTTGAGGCAGAGTTGTTTTAGTCTGCTATATTTTGATGCTTAGTGTTAGCCCTAAAGGGGATGTTAAAAAGAATTTAGAAAGGTGGATAGGAGCAGTATTTCAGTATAGGCTTTATAATTGCTGTCAAAATAAAATTTGATGTACAATATGTTCACTTAGCTGTTCCTTTTACTATAGTTATAGAGAAGAAATAAAATGGCTTGGTCCTAATAAAAGATCATTCATATTTCAGATCATTAAATCAAATTTCCTGTTACTATAAAAGCTTTTTACATCTAGACAGGTGCTTTTGAATGAGGGCTGGGTAGACAAAGACTGAAGACAAATAGATTAAAATAATCAGTGTTAGGAAACAGATGTGAAAGTTCCCAGAAAAACTGCTGAGTTGATGTTTACTTAGTCCCAGATGAACTGTACTCATCTCATTTGTCTTAATATTGTACACCTTGCAGACATACAGATCATTGGTTAATCTTTGTGTGTTATAACCCAAGGTGAAATTTTGGGTTTTAAAAACAATGCCCCAAGTTAGGGAGTATAGAATATTCAAGAATATGCCTTTGTTTAAAAGAGTAATTGTAACTGTTGATTCCAGTATAATATGTTAGTGGAATTTGGAAACTAGTAAACATTAAAGGATTAACCTCTAAAAAATAATCTCAGAGAAATTCAAGTTGTAAGTCTGTTAGAGTAAGTAAAGACAGAGTCAAGAATATTACTGAAATCTAAGGATGAGAGTCAACAAATATTTATGCCATTCTCTCATTAAGTGAAACTGGTCCCATAAATTTCAATAAAAATTTTAGTGTGAATTGTAATACATATACAGCAAAGTGTAAAAAACAGAAATGTGTATCTTAATGATTTATTATAAAGCAAATGAGTGGAAACTACCACTGAGGTCAAGAAACAACATTGTCAGCCCCCAGAAACCCACCTGCCCTTTCCCAATTACAACTTCTTCCCTCCTGCCTAAACGTAACCACCATTCTGACATTAATTATGTTTATTAATTATGTTTTTCCTTCTTTTCTTATATTTTTAGTCTATACTTTCCCTTTATTGCTGGCTTTATAAAACAAGTTAAGGAATTATCCCTCTTTTATCATTCTCTGGAATAATTTGTGTAAAAATTAGAATTATTTCTGCCTTCAGTGATTGGAAGAATTTGCTGATAAAGCCGTCTGATTTTGGATTTTTCTTTGTGAGAAGAATTTTCATTACAAATTTCATATCTTTAATAGTTTAATTACAAATTCAATTTCTTTAACCATTCCATAACTATTCACATTTCTTGTTTCTTCTTGTGTTAGTTTTTGGTAAGTTGTATTTTTCTAGGAATTTATTACATCAAAATTTTCAAATTTATTGGCATAAAGATTTCATAAAATCCTTTTATTAGCTTGTTAATATGTGCAGAATCAGTTGTAACATCCATTTTTTAATTCATAACACTGGCTACCGTTTTTTTTGCCCCTCTATTGGATTCCTCAGGGATTTATCAATTTTATTAGTCTTTGTGAAGAACCAACCTCTGGCTTTCTTGATCTTCTTTACAGTTTGTTTTCTGGTTCATTCATTTCTGCTCTTTACGGCCTTCTTTCAACTTTCTTTGGCCCCATTTTATTTTTTTTATTTCTTGTATCTTCTTTTTGTTTTTAATTAATTATTTTTGGCTGTGTTGGGTCTTCATTGCGGTGTGTGGGCTTCTCATTGCAGTGGCTTCTCTTGTTGCAGAGCACGGGCTCTAGGTGCGCAGGCCTCAGTAGTTGTGGCACGTGGGCTCAGTAGTTGTGGCTCGCAGGCTCTAGAGCACAGGCTCAGTAGTTGTGGCACACGGGCTTAGTTGCTCCGTGGCATGTGGGATCTTCCCTGACCAGGGCATGACCCTGTGTCCCCTGCTTTGGCAGGCAGATTCTTAACCACTGAACCACCAGGGAAGTCCCTCTTGTATCTTCTTATAAAGGTATTTAACTCATTAATTTTTAGTCTTTCTTTTTCTAACATACCCATTTAAGTCTATAAACTTCTCTCTAAGTACAATTTTAACTGCATACTATAGCGTTATTTTTTTTATAATTTAGTTCAAAAATATTTTCTAATTTCCACTATGGCTTCCTCTTTGATTTAGAGGTATATTTATTCCATTTAGATGTGTATTTCTTAATTTTAAAACATATGAAAATTGTCTTTTTATCAATGATTTCTGACATAATTGCATTGTGGCCAGAGAACATACTCTGTGTGATATCACCCCTTTGAAACATTTTTTAATTCTTGAATTTCTATTTATTTTTCACATCTCTTATGTTATTTATAGGTTTGAATTCTCTGCCAAAAGTTTAAATATAATCTATTATCTCTTTGAAAATAAAGTAGCTATCTTAAAGTCTTTCTCTGATAATCCCAATATCTAGAACGTCTCTGTATCTGTTTTTAATATCTGTTTTTTTCTGCTGCATCATGTTCATATTGTCTTTTCTCTTACGCCTGATTTTCTTTCACTATGTGCCAGATATTTTGTTTGAAAAATTGTAGAAATAGCTTAAAATCTCAGATAATATTATATTCCTTCATAGAGGATTTTCCTTGCCCTTAGATGCCTGGAAGAAGCATTGGTAGGACAGGATCACCTTAATTCAGTTTCAGGGATTGAAATTTTCTGATCTACCTGGATGACTTGAAACTGGACTGCAGTCCATGAACGTTTCAGTTTATTTCTGGTTCACCCTTATTCCTAAGATGCAGCCTTTCAGAGTCCCAGTCCAATCCTGAGGGCTTTGCTAGGCTCTCACTCTTGACAGGCCTTGGACTTCAACTTTTGTTCCTGTAGCCTTATGAAACTGGCAGAAATACTGAACAGCCTCCTAGCTATCTTTTCCAGAATTGTCAAATGTCCCTATAGTGAAAGAAGCCCCAGGTGTGGCTTACTTCTGTGCTTTCTGCCGTCTTTGGACTGTGGCCTGGTAATTCTCTACCCTTTGTTAATTCTCTGATGTATTTGATTCAATTTTTTAAAATTGACAGCTTTTCTAGCTGTCTGGGAGGGTTCATCTGAGTTACCCAGTCTTCCATTACTGGAAGCAGAGGTCTAAAAATACTTGTATATGAAATGCTCTGCTCTCTCATGCTGCAGAGTGGTTAAGAGAACGGATTCAGCAACTAAACTGCCTACATTTGAATTCTGGCTCCACTACTTCCTAGCTGTATTACCTTGGACAAGTTACTTAACTTCTCTAGACTTGAGTTTCCTCATTTGTAAACTGGGGATAATATTCCCTACCTTTAGAGTTGTTATTAAGATTAAATGAGTGCATATCTTTAAAGTGCTTAGAAGAGTGCCTAACACGTAGTAAGCTTTACAGAAGTGGTTGTTATTGTTATTACCCAGGATGGGGTGGAAATCTGTTCCTTGTGTGAGAAGATAAGCAGCAGTTATTAATCAGAACTATTCAAATTAAATACACCATTGATACCTAAAAATTTTATTTAATTCCCACTCAAAATAACAAAATAGGGATTGTCTCTTCCCTGTGGTTGTTTTTTTCTGCTTTAAAAACCCTCTTACGTAAAATGTATTCTCAGCAGTAACAATTCTTTTTTTTTTTTAACATCTTTATTAGAGTATAATTGCTTTACAATGGTGTGTTAGTTTCTGCTGTATAACAAAGTGAATCAGCTATACATATACATATATCCCCATATCCCCTCCCTCTTGCATCTCCCTCCCACCCTCCCTATCCCACCCCTCTAGGGGGACACAAAGCACTGAGCTGATCTCCCTGTGCTATGCAGCTGCTTCCCACTAGCTAGCTATTTTACATTTGGTAGTGTATATATGTCCATGTCACTCTCTCACTTTGTCCCAGCTTACCCTTCCCCCTCCCCGTGTCCTCAAGTCCATTCTCTACGTCTGCATCTTTATTCCTGTTCTGCCCCTAGGTTCTTCAGAACCATTTTTTTTCTTTTAGATTCCATATATATGTGTTAGCATATGGTATTTGTTTTTCTCTTTCTGACTTACTTCACTCTGTATGACAGTCTCTAAGCCCGTCCACCTCACTACAAATAACTCAATTTCGTTCCTTTTTATGGCTGAGTAATAGTCCATTGTATATATGTGCCACATCTTCTCTATCCATTCATCTGTCAATGGACACTTAGGTTACTTCCATGTCCTGGCTATTGTAAATAGAGCTGCAATGAACATTGTGGTACATGACTTTTTTTGAATTATGGTTTTTGCAGGGTATATGCCCAGTAGTGGGATTGCTGGGTCGTATGGTAGTTCTATTTTTAGTTTTTTAAGGAACCTCCATACTGTTCTCCATAGTGGCTGTATCAATTACATTCCCACCAGCATTGCAAGAGGGTTCCCTTTTCTCCACACCCTTTCCAGCATTTATTGTTCATAGATATCTTGATGATGGCCATTCTGACTGGTGTGAGGTGATACTTCATTGTAGTTTTGATTTACATTTCTCTAATGTTAGTGATGTTGAGCATCCTTTCATGTGTTTGTTGGCAATCTGTATATCTTCTTTGGAGAAATGTCTGTTTAGGTCTTCGGCCCATTTTTGGGTAGGGTTATTTGTTTTTTTGATATTGAGCTGCTTGTGTATTTTGGAGATTAGTCCTTTGTCAGTTTCAGCAGTAACAATTCTGATGGTGTGCATTGTGCATTGGTTTTCAAAAGTACTGCCAGAGCCACATGGGTGAGGGGAGGGTAGCGGAAATCCCAGGCATTGCCCAAATTATAAAAATAAATTGTTGGATATGTAATATATATTAACCTTCATATTGAATCTGTCTAAATAATCTGTGATGCTTTTAGTGATACTTGTTTTGAGTTTAAAAACCCACGCACACATATAGTGAAATACTCCAATATACTTCTGAGAGAAATTAAAGAAGACCTAAATAAATGGAGATATATACCATGTTTGTGGATTAGAAGACTAATTATTGTTAAGATCACAGTTCTCCGCAAATTGATCTATAGATTAAATGCAATTCCTATTAAAATCCTAGTAGACTTGTTTGTAAAAACTGACAAGCTCATTCTAAAATTTATATGGAAATGCAAAGGATCTAGAATAGCCAAAACCATTTTGAGAAAGAACAGTAAGGTTAGAGGGACTTATACTACCCAATTTCAAGACATTTTTAAAGCTACAGTAATTAAAATAGTATAATATTGGCATGAAGGTTGAAATGTAGATCAATGAAAGACAATAGAGAATCCTGAAATAAACTCACATAATTTTGGTCAGTTGATTTTCAACAAGAGTTCCAATGCAATTCAATGGGGAAAGGATAATCTTTTCAACAAATGGTGCTGGAAAAATCAGGTGTCTATATGAAAAACAAACAAACAACCTAGACCCTCTCCTCATGCCAAATAAAAAATTAACTCAAAATGGATCAAAGATCTAAATGTAAGAGGTAAAATTATAAAACTTCTAGAAGGAAACAGAACTTGGGTTAGGCAAAGATTTCTTCAAAAGCATGATCAATAAAAGAAAAAAACTGATAGATTGGACTTCTTAAAATGTTTGCTCTTCAAAAGTTATCATTAACAAAATGGAAAGATAAGCCAAATGACTGCAGGTCATTTATCTCTTAAAGTTTGGTATCCAGAACTTACAAAGAACTCTAATAACTCAGTAATAATAGGACAAAGAACTCAATTAAAACATGGACAAAGGATTTGAATAGTCACTTCATCAAAGAAGGTTTATGAATTAGCTATCAAAGAAGGCACATGAAAAGATACTCAGCATCATTAGTCATTGGGAAAACACAAATTAGAACCACAGTGTGATACTACTTTATATCCACTAGAATGGCTATACTCATATAGACTGACAATATCAGGTGTTGGCAAGAATGTAGAGAAAATGCGTATATTGCTGCCAGGCATTTAAAATAGTATAGCTACTTTGGAAAACAGTTGTGTAGTTAAACATATACTTACCATATGATCCATCAATTCCATTCCTAGGTACTTACCCAAGAGCAATGGAAACGTATGTCTATACAAAGACTTGTATGAAAGTGTTCATAGCAATATTATTCACAATAGCAAAAAATTTGAAACAGTCCAAAGATAGGTGAATGAATAAATAAATTGTGATATATCCACATAATGGAACACTTCTTAGCACTAAAAAGGAACAAAGTATAAGTACATGCAACAACATAAATGAACCTCAAATACTTTATGCCAAGTACAAGAAACCAGACGCAAAAGACAACATATTGGGGACTTCCTTGGTGGCGCAGTGGTTAAGAATCCGCCTGCCAATGCAGGGGATATGGGTTTGAGCCCTGGTCCGGGAAGATCCCACATGCTGCGGAGCAACTAAACCCGTGCGCCACAACTACTGAGCCTGCGCTCTAGAATCTGTGAGCCACAACTACTGAAGTCCGCATGCCTAGAGCCCATGCTCTGCAACAAAGAGAAGCCACTGCAATGTGAAGCCCGCGCACTGCAACAAAGAGTAGCCCCCGCTTGCCGCTAGAGAAAGCCCACGTGCAGCAACAAAGACCCAACACAGCCAAAAAATAAATTAAAAAAAAAAAAAAAGACAACATATTGGGGACTGCCCTAGTTGCGCAGTGGTTAAGACTCTGTGCTCCCAATGCAGGGGGCCCGGGTTCAATCCCTGGCCAGGGAACTAGATCCCATACACGTGCCGCAACTAAGAGTTTGCATGCCACAACTAAGGAGCCGGCAAGTCGCAACTAAGGAGCCTGCCTGCCGTAACTAAAGGAGCCCACCTGCCACAACTAAGACCTGGCACAACCAAATAAATAAATAAATATTAAAAAAAAAATTATCATCAATACTTACTGTTGAGCCAAGGAGTGTATTATATTTCCTTAAAAAAAAAAAGAGCATATTGTATGATTCCATTTATATGAAATTTATGAAATAGGTAAAACTATAGACACAAAAGGCAGATCAGTGGTTTCCTGGGGCTGTGGGTAGGAGTGGAGATTGACTGCAAACAGGCATGAGGGAACTTCTTATGGTGATGGTTGCACAACTGTATGAATTTAGTAAAAATCATTGAACTGTATACTTAAAATGGTAAATTTTGTGATATATAAAGTATACGTCAGTAAAACTGTAAAATATATTATTTAATTAAATATAAATATACATTTAATAAGTATGTAATATGTATATACTGCAATATTTGCAAATCATTTTTAGCCCCAGTAAAGCCTTGCCTGAAAAAAAATCATTTTTACTTATAGGTAGAAATTTATATATTTTCCCCTCACCTAAATATCAAGACCAGTTGACAATTCAACTCTATCAAAATATCCAACTGAGTAGACTGGCTCTGTAACCTTACATTATTGTTTGTGGATAGGCAGTTTAAGCTGGGTGTTACCAAACAGGATAAAAGTTAAGGTTTTAGGGGGAAAATTTTATGCTCCAACCATTTGGATAATATCCCACTTAAATAACATTAGTGTTATATGAATTGGGAGAGCACTGGAATTTGTGGCTGTTTTTGCTAGGGTTTTACGAGTGATGAAGGTATGTACAGATATTCTCTTTCCCTCTCTCTTCTGTTACAGTCTCTATTTGTGATTCTCTCAGCTGGAGCCAGCAAACATAAAGGGCTTTAGGGGTTTTCTTCCTCAGACTTCAACAATGTGTCGTGATAACTTACTTAACCTAATGAACAGTGACACTTAAATATATATATATATATTTTTAAATCTTCTTTTATTCTTACAAATTTATTATGCAAATTTTCAAATGTTGTATGAATCTTACCAGTAAAATGACAAATTGTAAAGCTGTTTTAGCAGGAAATATTTTGGCTACTTTCCACATAACTACAACAGGAATGGCTGTAGGTCTAGAGCTGTGCAATTTGTTAAAGCTGGAAGCTATTAGAAGTACAGTAGAAAAAGGTCACATAAATCTCTTCAGGCTATGAATTTGCTTTAGATGTTTCATCAGTATTGATTGCTTTTACAGATTTTTTTAATCTACTGAATGAATTCAGTATACAGTAACTGTGATAGTAATAGTAAAAAATTAGAACAGCATGTTTTCATGATTTTTGACTTGTTCTTCATTACCTAGGTATAGCTTTGGTTCAATAAACATTTTGTTTTAGTCACCAAACAAGAAAAAGATTGTGTATCTTTCAGCTACTATAGAAATTGTTGGTTTTTAAAATTTTATGGTAGAAAATATTTCATACCTTTTAAATATTCCATAGCATCCTGTTTCAGTCATTCTTGTGTCTCACATTTTTTTAATTATCCATCAAGAAGTTTTATAGAAAGTATTTTTTTAATTGAAATAATTCACATACAATATAATTCACCCTTTTAAAGTATACAATTCAATGGTTTTTAGTATATTCACAGGGTTGTGTAATCATCACCACTCTCTGATTCTAGAACATTTTTATTACCCCCAAAAGAAACCCTGTAGCTATTAGCAGTCACTCCCCATTCCTCCCTCCCCGAATCCATGACAACACAGATCTACTTTCTGTCTCTGTAGATTTAGAATTATACAACATGTGGCCTTTTCACTTAGCATAATGTAGCAGGTATCAATACTTCCTTTCTTTTTATGGCTGAGTAATAATCCATTGTATGGATATACCACATTTTGTTTATCCATTCATCAGTTGAATGGGCATTTGGGTTGGTTCCACTTTTTGGCTATTATGAATAATGCTGGTATGAATATTCAAGTGCAAGTTTTTGTGTGGACATATGGTTTCACTTCTCTTGGGTATATGCCTAGGAGGGGAATTGATGGATCATATGGTAATTCTCTATGCTTAACTTTTTGAGAGACTGCCAAACTTTTTCAAAGTTGGCTGTGCTATTTTACATTCCCACCAGCAATTTTTGAGGGTTACAATTTCTGTACATCTGTGCCAACAGTTGTTATTGTCTGTGTTTTGACTGTAGTTGTCCTAGTAGGTGTGAAGTGGCATCTCGTGATTTTGATTTGTATTTCCTAATGACTAATGATGTTGAACATCTTTTAATGTGCTTATTGGCCGTTTGTATATCTTCTTTTTTTTAATTTTTTAAAATAATTTTTATTGAGTATAGTTGATTTACAATGTTGTGTTAGTTTCAGGTGCACAGTAAAGTGAATCAGTTATACATATATCCACTTTTTTTTAGATTCTTTTCCCATGTAGGCCATTACAGAGTATTGAGTAGAGTTCGCTGTGCTATACAGTAGGTCCTTATTAGGTATTTATTTTATATATAGGAGTGTATATATCTCAATCCCAATCTCCCAATTTGTCCCTCCCCCCTGTTCCCCCCTGGAAACCATAAGTTTGTTTTCTACATCTGTGACTCTATTTCTGTTTTGTAAATAAGTTCATTTGTACCAATTTTTTTTAGATTCCACATATAAACGATATATGATATTTGTCTTTCTCTGTCTGACTTACTTCACTCAGTATGACAATCTCTAGGTCCATCCATGTTGCTGCAACTGGCATTATTTCATTCTTTTCTATGGCTGAATAATATTCCATTGTGTATATGTACCACATCTTCTTTATCCATTCATCTGTCAGTGGACATTTAGGTTGCCTCCATGTCTTGGCTATTGTAAATAGTGCTGCAATGAACGTTGGGGTGCATGGATCTTTTCTAATTATGGTTTTCTCCGGATATATGCCCAGGAGTGGGATTGTATATCTTCTTTGGATAAATATCCAAGTCCTTTGCACATTTTAAAATTCATCTTTTTATTATAAAAAGTATTCTTCAACATTATTATTATAGTTAGCCATTGATATTCTTGATTAATATGGTCCAAAACCATTGTGAATCTTCATGGGTTGAGAAATACCAGTATAACATATAATTTTACTCCTGAAATGAGAACATGAGGATGGGTCGTGAACCTTGCTGAGATATGGATGCTGAAGAGTCAACTAGGGTTATTCATTTGGTAAGTTACTCACATGTGTGCACAAGCCTCAGAGCACAAATGATTGAAATTTGTGCCTTAGCAAAATTATGGCTTTATAAATCATGGATGTTTAGAGATAGTACAGATGATTGAAATCATAAATATTAAATCCAAAAATATCAGTGATTTACTATAGATGTAATTGTTCTTAGTATGACACTTTACACATCAGTTAGAATAGTATTATCTAACTTTAATTTAGGATCTAGCAATAGCTTGCTGCAATATTTCATTGAAGGTTTTTTTTATTAGCATACTACCACCAAATTCTTCTAAATTTTATTATTTTTAGATTTAAATTTGAGATACTTGCCTTAAAAACAAAATCACAGAATAGAAAGTACAGAAATATATCTCTATGTATTTTGTCATTTGGTTTTTGACAAAAGCACCAATGCAGTTCAGTGGGGAAAGGAAACTCTTCAACAAATGGTGCTGGAACATCTAGATGTATGAATGGGGGGAAAAATCATGAAATATTCTCATAGCATACATAAACATTAATTTGAGATGGATCATTTACCTAAATGTAAAAGCTAAAACTATACATCTAGAAGAAAACATCTAAGAATACCTTTGAAATTTTGGGGTAGACAGAGATTTCCTAGGACACAATAGGCACTTAACTGTAAGAGAAAAAATTCTTAATTGGCCTTTTCAAAAATTTAAAATTCTTCTCACTGATGACAGTGTTAAGAAAAATGAAAAGGCAGCGAATTCCCCAGCCGTCCAGTGGTTAGGACTCCGTGCTTTCACTGCCGTGGGCACAGGTTCGATCCCTGGTTGGGGAACTGAGATCCTGCAAGCTGTGTGGTGTGGCAAAAATAAATAAATAAATAAAAATAAAATCATCATCATTTTAAAAATAATGAAAAGGCAAACCACAAATAGGGAAAAAAAATATTTCCAGTTTGTTTGGCAAAGGACTCAAATCCAGAATATATAAATATAAAATGACAACTTTAATGTAAAACATGGTCAAAAGCCTTGAACAGATACTTCAGAAAAGAAGATATTGGAATGTCCAATAAACACATAAAGAGGTGCTCACCATCGTTGGTTATCAGGGAAATGCATTATAAAATTACAAGGTATCATGCCTATCAGAATGGCTGTAATTAAAAATACTGATAAAATATTGGTAAGAATGTGGAACATTTAGAACTCTAATACATTGCTGCTAAGAGTATATAAAATGATACAACCACTTTGTCAATTTCTTATAAAATTGAACATATACCTCACCCTATGACCCAGTTCTACTCCAACGTATACATCCAAGAGAAAAAAAATTTATTTAGCAATAAAAAGAAAAGAACTACTGATACAGCAAAACATGGATGAATCTTAAAAATATAGCGTTGTCCAAAAGAATATATACTGAATGATTCCATTTATGTGATATTCAAGAAAAGGTAAAAGTGATCTATTGTGGCAGAAATTAGAACGGTGGTTGCCTCAGGTGGTCAGGATGGAGGTATTAACTGGAAAGGAGAACTTTCTGGGGTGATGGTGTTGCTTGTCTACTTTCTTTCTTTTCTTTCTTTTTTTTTTTAAATTTATTTTTGGCTGTGTCAGGTCTTAGTTGCGGCACCCAGGATCTTTCATTGCAGCACTTGGGCTTCTCTCTAGTTGTGGTGCATGGGTTCCAGAGCACGCGGGCTCTGTAGTTGTGGCACTCGGGCTCAGTATTTGAAGCTCGCGGGCTTAGTTGCCCTGCAGCATGTGCGATCTTAGTTTCCTGACCAGGGATCGAACCCGCATCCACTGCACTGGAAGGAGGATTCTTAACCACTGGACCACCAGGGAAGTTCCTTGTCTATGTTTTTTAAAACTCACTGAACTGAATACTTAAGACCTGTGCATTTTACTGTTTTTAAATTATACCTCAATAAAGAAAAAAGAATCTGACTCAACATGGAAAGCACTGTCAACGTATCATGCCTCCTGATTAAATGAGATGATATATGTGAAGTTCTCAACACAATGTCTGAGTGTCAGGCAACAGCATTGATTATTATGGCCATCACTGCTTTATTATACTCTGTTACCATTTTCTCCTCCTGTTTAAGCTGTTCCAGTGTGTCCTCTTTCCTTGTAAATATTAGTTTAGTGCTTTAGAATGTATAAGATTTGGGGATTCCTTTGTTGAGATGGGGTGAAGGTGAAGATGGTTAGGTGAGACAGTTAGGAATTAACTAATTTGAATTACTTAATACCCTGAGGACAGTTTGTGTCTTCCCGAAGAAGCCCTTGAGGGAAGAGTGGCATAGAACATTTAAAAACAAAACAAAACCTTGTTTAGTAAATCTCTACAACTTGAGTATACATGTTTAGGAATATGCTATCTGTAGCTTTTTAAAATTATTATTTCTTATTTTACAATAAAACTGGTTTTGGTATTGTGCTGCTAAGAAAGTAGACCATGCCAGGAGGCCTTTACAAGTGCAAGGGGAATTTTAAAAATAAATTGATACATAAAAGGTAAAATCCATTCTGGCTGATCAGAAATTAAAGCCCGTAGGATGTTATGAGTCCCATCCATCAGAGAAGGTACTAGGTCTTTAGCAGCAGGCTTACATTTCTTTGGCCAGACTACTTACATTATAATAGCATAAGTAAAAGATGAGGGAGATGGGCACTCAGTTGAGATTCTGAGTGGCATAGCAGGAGTACAGGGAGAAAAAGGAAGTGGTGTTAAAGTCTGTGACCCATACTTAGAGCACAGTGAGGCCTTTGCCTTTCCATTATATTGTACTGTGGCCCAGGTGGAAGGGTTGAGATATGAAATGCTTATCTCTTGAGGTGCTGCTCTGTAGGATGATATGGAAAGTCATTTTCCTGAAGCACATGCCCTGTTTAGCCTCCCGTCCCTCTCCTTTTAATATAAGATCACTTTCCCTTTGCTCCTGAGGCTGCTAGGTAGTATCATGTTTTCTTTCAGTTTATTCATACAGCAGTTGTTTACTTTCTATCTGGGAACTTTCTTTAGTCTCCCTTATAATACACCTCCATGTGGAATCTTTGCATTCGGCCTGCCTGTCCAATCTCATAGAATGTGCACTGAGAAAACTAATTGGAGAGATAAATTGGTCTTGATGTGCATGACTGATCAAGAGCAAAGTACCTTAATTTCAGATGCCTTCAGAGAGATTTTTCCTTAACCTCTGCTTTTAAGAGGAAGATTATAAAGCATTATCGTTACTTCAGGTCAGAATTATATTGCTTTTGGTCAAAAGCTGTTGTAAGATTTGCAAAGTAATAGAAACAAAGTAATCTAGAGATAAATTATAAAGATCAAAGCAATTCAAAATTAAAGTGAATTTGAGCGTAAGCATAGGTATGAATTTAGAGTTATAAAAGATACCATCAGACCATACATCATTATGTCTTTTAAACTATAGCTTCCAAAGTAGCTTTAATTTTTAACATTTTTAGTGAAAAGCAAGAGACTTTGAGTAATTATTTGAGTATATTGTCCATAGTTGAATACTAGTTAAAATTGGCCCAGGCAATTTCCAGATATAACAAGAAGGTGATTTGGAGGTAATATGAAAGGTCCTGCAGCACATACTAGGTACCAGCCTTGGTTTATGTCTTTGACTATATTTTATTTGCCAGTTATTTCCAAATATGTTAACTCTGGCTTCCTTCCTTGTCTTTAGACTTGCGTTTCTATCTAGTTGTGGAAATTTTTACCTGGGTATCTAATAAGTACTTCAGACACTTTAATGTGTCTCAAACTGATTTTTTTTTAATTTATTTTTTAGTCTCTTCTCCAACTTGCCTCTCCTTCCTTATTTCTATATTTTGACTTATGGCTTTATTATTATCTTCTCTAATTAACCTTTACTCTGCTCTTTCCAAATTACCAACTCGTATTATGACCTATGAAATCTCTTTCAGATCTAGCCATCTACTCCATCCCCACTGTCACTGCTCATGGTGCACCTTCACTACCTATTCTTTTAAAAATTATTATTGTTATAAAAGTAATGAATGCTTTAAAAAAAATTCAAACCCTTTAGAAGTTTATAAAGTAAAAAATGCCGTTTCTTCTCTCCCAATTCTACTTCTCTCACGTAACCACTGTTGCTGTGTGGTGTATATGTTGCCAGACATTTTCTATGCATTTTTAAACATACAGATATGTATGTGTAGAAATACAGGAATCTCAAATACTCTACCATCTTTTGTTTGGACCATTAAAACAGATTCCTCAGTGGTCTCCCTGCCATCAACCCCTCTCTACTCTGACCATTGCCAGAGTTATCTACCTAAATAGCAAATCTTACTCTGCCTAAAGAGCTCTGCTTGTTCCCTATTGCCTACACGATAAGGACCAACCCGTTAGTATTGCGTGTATAGAAACCCTTCATAGTCTGGGCCCAGTATCTGTCTCCAACCTCGCTCCTCACCGCTTCTGCCTTGTTCCTTACCTCCAGTGCTACTATTCCCTGGATTGGCCAGGTCTCATTATGACTCCCTACCGTTGTACATATGCTCAATCTCTTCTCTACCTGGCAAGTTTCTACTCATTCTTCAAGATCCTGCTCATCTGTTGCTTCCTTTGTAGAGGTGTCTTTCCCACTTTTCCCAAGCAGAGATAATGGCTCTTTCTTCTGTTTCTTTAGTACCTTAATCATATCTTTTTTTTTTTCCTTTTGGTCTGTTTGTATGTCTCTCCCTTAGTTATTTGAGAGCTTTTTAAAAAGCAGGACTCTTGTCTTAGCATCATTTGATGTCTGATATTCTACTTAGCACATAACAGGCATTCAATAAATGTTTGGTAAATAAACATGTTTGTAATTTAGATCTGCATTACTATAAAGACCTATCTAAGGTAAAGAAAATAAAATTTTAGATCCCATCAAATTTTTAAGCCATTTAATATTTTGTGGGTTTTGCTACATTATGTCACTTTGGGCCTTTTAAGGACAGTAGTACAATTTCAGCATGACCTTATTTCTTAACTGATAAAAGAACTCAGCTTTTAATGGAATACTATACTATATTTTAAATGAGTTAGATCTATATAGAGATGGGAAGAGATATACAAGATATATTGTGAAGTAAAAAGTGAGTTGTGTAACAGTTTGATACTATATTTAAGAAAAGTAGAATCAGTATGTTATGCTTAAAAAAAAGAAATCCAGACAAACATAAATCAGATTATTATCTTTATTTCCTTTTTTCTTTTATTCTCCAATCTTGTAATAGATTCTTTTCTGTGTAACTCTGCAATGTTTGCATTTTTGTACTGTGAGCATGTACTTTTAAAAAGAGACCAAAACAAAACAAATTACCCGTCAGTTTTTAACCTTTCATATTCTTCTTCATACAGAAGTAAAGTCTTGATAGCAGAATTTTTTTGTTTTCATTTTGTTTTGTTTTTAGTTTGCCCAGAATGTTAGAAAATATCTTTAAGTAAAACTGAAATATAGGTATGAGTTTGAAGACATTTTAGCTATATATGTCAGATCCAGTCAGTTACTTATTTTAGGATCTGCTTTGGATAGTGTAATATACTAGGTGCTGAAGTAGAATATGAAGGGTATGGTTTCTATTGTGTAGTGACTACAGCTTATTCTGGGTAGCAGAAATTCTTGAGTAGCACTTTGTGGAGGAGATAAAATGAGTAATAATCCTATAATTACATATTTTAAGCATATTTTCTTTTTTTTTTTTTGTCTTTTTAGTTTATTTTATTTTTGGTTGCGTTGGGTCTTCGTTGCTGCATGCGGGCTTTCTCTAGTTGCCGTGAGCGGGGGCTCCTCTTCGTTGTGGCGCGTAGGCTTCTCATTGCGGTGGCTTCTCTTGTTGCGGAGCACAGGCTCTAGGCGCGCGGGCTTCAGTAATTGTAGTGCTGCGGTTCAGCAGTTGTGACTTGAGGGCTTTAGAGCGCAGCCTCAGTAGTTGTGGCGCACGGCCTTAGTTGCTCTGCAGCATGTGGGATCCTCCTGGACCAGGGCTCGAACCCGTGTCCCCTGCGCTGGCAGGCGGATTCTCAACCACTGCGCCACCAGGGAAGTCCCTAAGTATATTTTCTTTAAACTGAAAATTTTTCTTTATATTTTGAGGGTGAAATTTTATTTCAGTGTCCTATTTTCAGAAACTGAAAAATAAGAATTTCTTTGAAGTCAAATTGTAGAGGACATTTGCTGGTAGGTAAGACATGATAATAAAAAATAAGGCAGCATAAGGAAACAATTTTTTAATGATTAAATAGTGAAGATTTTTAATATAAAATCCTGAAGTATTATTTCCTAATAAACGTACTGTATCTGATTCTGAATTGTCACTTAGATTATTGCTCAGTGAAAGTATAGATATATAGTTGCTATTCACAAAAGTATTTTTAGATATATTAAGTTGATACTTTTTATAATATAAGTTTTACTCAATAATTGTTAACTTAATATCTTTGCTTACCATTTGCTAAGTGGCTACCAAGATAGGGTTTAGTCTAAAGCTTCAGGGTTCTAAAACACATTGAAAATAATTTGAGATGTTTTTATCTGTAAAATAAAACAGAACTCTAATCGAAAGGACTTGGTTTAAGTATTAAACCTCTCTGAAAATAAGATATTCTTTTTATGATGGAGATTCCACTGTGTTTGCTTCATTTTCTTTGCTTCCTACTGAAGAAGCTCTTAGTGCACTTGCAAAGAGCATAAGGAGTCGTGTCAGAGGTCAGCTATTTGAGTCCATTTTCCCACAGTCGCCTGGTGCGAGTGATCTTTTACTGTGTTTTAAAAAATGGGCAAGGATTAAAGAGGATTAGAAAGAATATTACCCTCCTGAATATAGGCCCAAGGCACTAAGGGTAGAGAACCCAGCCAGGCAGCAAATGGGCTTTGCTTGACCAGGACACAACCTCTGCTGCATTCCTTTAAGAAACTGAATGGGAAATGTTAAGTCCCCAAACTGGATTAGTAAATAATCTCATAGCTTGTGACATCTGCTAAAATAAATTGATAAGCAGACTGCATTCTTACACTTTGAGGAGAGAGCTAGAGACATCAAGACTAAGAGTAATTATTCTTTTTATCTTTTTGCTTTTTAATTTCAGCTTTATTGGGGTATAGGAATAAGAGTAACTCAAGATGAGCATTAAGCTCAGTAAGTGTTGGAAAGGCATATTCCATAAACAAAAAAGAAAAATTACTTCAGATGTATTAATACCATGAGTACATATGTATTGATTAATAACCTAAGGCTTAAAATTTAAAACCACTTCAATTATTTTTAGAATTCTTCCTGTTTGTAGTAGTTTTACAAAGTATTTCACAAATTCAACTGTTTAATTTATGTTGTTTATCTTATTAGCTTGTGTAACAACCTGAGGAACTTAGAATTTGAAATGTGAGAATATATCTTTTAAGGCACCTTTGGAATGTTTCTCTTTTTATATCTTATAATAGCTGTTAATGTGGTTTGGACCATATGACACATAATTTGGTATCAAATTATTGAAAACCAAAGAGGTGGTTTCACACCTAGTCTAGTAGGGGAGGTGTACTCTGGCCTCAGTCTTTGGAAGACTAACTAAATATTTTTTAAAAGATTTTGTTTTAAGTTGACCACTTTAATAATAAAGATGATGTACAAGTATAATTTTGCATCTTTCTTCATGTAATTAGTATATTTGATTAGTGCGGTAACTAATTATGCTGCTTTTGTTATGGATTATAATATTAAGGCAAGTATCTTCTTCAAGAGTTTAGAATTTAATTTCATATGTGAATAAGAATTGTTAGGTTATAACTTCTTTAACAGGCACACTCACTTATCCTTCTTTAACAGGCACACTCACTCATCTTGCACTATGCTCTCAAGTCTCAAGAGTTAAAATTGTTCAAGTTGGCCCTGTACATTGAATATGTCCTCCTATTCTTCTCCCCACCATACCCCCAATCTGCTCATCCACATTCCACCTGTCTTTATATATCAGCTCAAATCCCAAATTCTATCAAGTGGTTTAAATCATAATTAATACCTCTTAAACACAGAATTACCATATAGCCTAGCAATTCCACTCCTAGGTAACCCAAGAGAGATGAAAACATTTGTTCACATGAAAATTCATACACAAATGTTTATTGCAGCATTATTCATAATAGCCAAAAGGTGAAAACCAAATGTCCATCAAATGAAGAATGGATAAACAAATGTGGTCTGTCCATACAATGGAATATTATTCAGCCACAAAAAAGAATGGGGTACTGATACATGCTACAACATGGGTGTATGCTAAGTGAAATAAACCAGTCACAAAAGACCCTATATTATGTGATTCTGTTTGTATGAAATATCTGGAATAGGCAAATCTATAGAGACAGAGAGTATATTAGTGGTTGCTTAGAGCTTAGGGGGATTGTGGGTGTAGAGGGTGATAACTAAAGAGTATGGGGTTTCCTTATTTTAAAATTTTTATTGAAGTATCGATTTACAATGTTGTGTCAATTTCTACTGTAGAGCAAAGTGATTCAGTTATACACATATATACATTCTTTTTCATATTCTTTTCCATTATGGTTTATCACAGGATATTGAATATAGTTCCCTGTGCTATATAGTAGAAACTTGTTGTTTATCCATTCTCTATATAATAGTTTGCATCTGCTAATCCCAAACTTCCAATTCATCCCTCCCCCACCCCCTCTCCCCTTGGCAACCATAAGTCTGTTCTCTATGTCCATGTGTCTGTTTCTGTTTCATAAAAGTTCACTTGGGTCATATTTTATTTTATTTTTATTTATTATTTTTTAAAATTTATTTTATTTTTGGCTGTGTCGGGTCTTAGTTACGGCATGGGGGGTGGATCTTTCATTGCGGCATGCAGGCTTCTCTCTAGTTGTGGCACGCAGGCTCCAGAGCACGTGGGCTCTGTAGTTGTGGCCTGCAAGCTCCAGAGCGCATGAGCTCTGTAGTTGTGGCACGCAGGCTTAGTTTCCCCACGGCACGTGGGATCTTAGTTCCCCGACAAGGGATTGAACCCGTGTCCCCTGCATTGGAAGGCGGATTCTTAACCGCTGGACCACAAGGGAAGTCCCTGGGTCATTTTTTAGATTACACATATAAGTGATATCATATGGTATTTGTCTTTCTCTTTCTGACTTAACTTCACTTAGTATGATTATCTCTAGGTCCATCTATGTTGCTGCAAATGGCATTATTTCATTCTTTTTTATGGCCGAGTAGTATTCGATTGTATATATGTATAACATCTTTATCCATTCATCTGTCAGTGGACTTTTAGGTTGGCTATTGTAAATAGTGCTGCAATGAACATTGGGATGCATGAATCTTTTCGAATTATAGTTTTCTCCGGATATATGCCCAGGAATGGGATTGCTGGATCATATGGTAATTCTATTTTTAGTTTTTTTGAGGAACCTCCACACTGTTTTCCATAGAGGCTGCACCAGATATACATTTGGGGTTTCCTTTTGAAGTGATGAAAATGTTCTAAAATTGTGGTGATGGTTGCACATATCTGTGAACATACTAAAAACCATGGAATTGTGGACTTTAAATGGGTGAACTGTAAAGCATGTGAATTATATCTCAATAAAGCTGTTATTGAAAACTAAATTAAAAAATTAATACCTCCTATCCATATTCCTATATACATCTATACCTCTAGTGAAGTACTTACCATAGTCTGGTTATAATTTTTTTTTTTTTTTTAATTTGGCTGCGTAGGGTCTTAGTTGCATCACATGGGATCTTCATTGCAGCATGTGGGATCTTTCCTTGTGGTGTGCAGGCCCTTCATTGTGGCGCGCGGGCTCCAGAGTGCGTGGGCTCAGTAGTTGCAGCATGTGGGCTCTCTAGTTGTGATGCATGGGCTCTAGAGCACGCAAGCTCAGTAGTTGTGGCACGCGGGCTTAGTTGCCCCAAGGCATGTGGGATCTTAGTTCCCCGCCCAGGGATCAAACCTGCATCCCCTGCGTTGGAAGGTGGATTCTTAACCACTGGACCACAGGGAAGTCCCAGTATGGTTACAATTTTTAACTTAAGAAATCTGGCTTTCTCGGGAATTCCCTGGCGGTCCAGTGGTTGGGACTCTGCGCTTTCAACTGCCAGGGGCCCAGGTTCAATCCCAGGTCGGGGAACTAAGATCCCGCAAGCCGCGCAGTGCGGCCGAGAAAATAGAAAAAGAAATCTGTCTTTCTCATTACCTTAGGAAGCTCTAGAGAATAGTGTTTTGGCATTCCCTAACAAGCATAGTGATTTGCACTCAGTAAATATTAATTTAATTGAACTTCTTAACAATTAAATTCCTTCACTATAGAAGGGGAATAAAGAAAAAAAATTGAATGTTGCCACAACGTGTTATTCCAAAATTGTGTTTTATAATTTTTTACACTTATTCTTTTTTGGAAAAGTAAATAATTTCCTCCAACATTATTTCCTCAGCTTGAGTTTCCATTTGTGTTTAGTAAAGTCACACATAAGCCATTTATTACCTTATTTTTACCTATAGGAATGTTCTGGTCTTTGGAATTTGCATTTATATAAGCATTTTGTCAGTAGGACCTTCATGTCATTTCAACTAGCTTAATGTTTGTTGTTTAAATCAAATTAACTTTATAAAATTTGAATCTACACTTCTGTGGATGTTTGAATTTAGCATAATTTTTCTTTTTTTCTGTGGTGTGTCTATGTGTGTGTGTTATTTTTCTAGTATTTACTAGAGATGAAAAGTCTCATTTTACCTCCAGAACACATTCTGAAACGGGGCGATAGTGAAGCAATTGCCTATGCTTTCTTTCATCTTCAGCACTGGAAGCGAATAGAAGGTGCTCTTAATCTGTTACAGTGTACATGGGAAGGCAGTAAGTATTCTTTTCCAAATGCAACACTAATCTTTCTGACTAATTATTCCATTCACAGGCAGTCTTTTTGTAATGAGATTATCTGAGTTTCTTTAAGGACTTGTTCAGATTGGTTTCAAAGTGAACTCAGTGGTGTTTATTGGTATACTGGTAGAAGAAACATGTAATGTGCTTATATTAATGCCACATTTAGGAAAAGCAGAATGAGAAACTGTTTGGGTATTCTCCTATATGTTCACTTAATTTAAATATTTATAAGGAAAGAATGGAAACTTATATCCCTTCATTTAGAAGTTTTTTAATGTGGCTAGCTATTGTTCTAATATTTTAAAAATTGGACTTTTTTTTTTTTTGGTTTTGTTTTGAGATGTGTACAACGTGAAACTATTTTCCTCATTACTGATATCAACTCGATTCTTTAAAATTTTTTTTAAATTGTGGTAAAATACATATAACATTAAAATTACCATTTTAAACATTTTAAAATGTACAGTTCAGTGACATACATGTACATTGTTATGCAACCATCCCCATTATCCATCCCCCGAATTTTTTCATCACCCCAAAATGAAATTCTGTACCCATTAAACAATAACTCCCCATTCTTCCCTCCTCCCCAGTCCCCTGGTAACCATTCTATTTTCTGTCTCTATGAGTTTGACTACTCTAAGTATCTCATATAAGTGGAATCATACAATATTTAAGGCTGAGTAATATTCCATCGTAAGTTGTATACAAAATTTTGTTTATCCATTCATCCATCAATGGACATTTGGGCTGTTTCTACCTTTTGACTATTGTGAATAATGCTGCTATGAACGTGGGTGCATAAATATCTGTTCAAGTTCCTGCTTTCAGTTCTTTTGGGTGTATACCTAGAAGTGGAATTGCTAGATCATATAATTTTGTGTTTAATTTTTTGAGGAACCACCATACTATTTTCTATAGCAGCTGAACCATTTTACATTCCACTAGCAATGCACAGGGGTTTCACTTTCTTTATATCCTTGCCAATACTTGTTATTTCCTGTTTTTTTTGGTAGTAGCATCCTAATGGGTGTGGAGTAGTATCTCATTTTGATTTTGATTTGCATTTCCCTAATAATTAGTAATGTTGAACATCTTTTTACGTGTTAATGGGCCATTTGTACATTTCTTTGGAGAAGTGGATTATTTTCCACTAACTACCAGATCTCTCATTTGTAACTTCTTAAAATCACCTGTCAATGAAAATTCAATGTTCATTCACTAAATAAATTCAATGTTCAAAATAAATTCAATGTTCATTCACTAAAATTGGTTAACCTCCTCAACGTTTGCACTGAGGCACCTTTGGGTATTATAGCAAATTCACAAGAGTGCCATGGGATATTTTAAATTTTTAGTAGAAACATAACAATACACCATTCAGACTGTAGCTCTAGATAGTTCACGGTTTCAACATTAGATAGCTCTCCATTCTCTATTTTTTTCAGTGTTGTCATAGCTTTGCAAAGCTGGGTTTTGTTAGTTGCTGTGATTAAAAGAAGTACCACACAAAAATCAGTGTGGAACAGGAAATGAGGATAGTGGTGTCCAATGTGATTCCAAGGTTCGAGAAATTATGCAGTGCCCAACAGGCTCATATATCCCATTAGGAAGAAATGATGGTTATTTAAAAATAAAATAACTATTTTTTCGTTAATTTATGTGTATTTTTTTTTTCAAATCGCTGCTAAGTTGTTAGAACAAAAACTTTTGAAGTTGATCAGACCCACTACTTAATAAGTGGAATTGTTAGATATTTCTTTCAGTGTAGGGACATCAATAGCAAATTACTGAGACATGAAGGACACAACATGTCCTTGAACCAAGAAAATTTGGGAACCTCTGCATTAACATCTTGCTGAGGGTCAGACACTGTGCTTGATACTGACAATATACAGATTAATGAAAGCGGGACTACTAAAACTGAGGAGCTGGATGTTTTGGGGTAATTAGACTTTCTTTGGCTTTTTCTCCAGTAGTCTGTACGCTTCTCAGAACCAGGTACTCTATTTCATTCACCTTGTATATGTCTTCAGTGCCTAGTGTTCTGCTTGGCACATAGGAAGTTTTCAATAAGTATATGATTTATTCTGTATTTCATGAATAATCATCTTGATGAATGATTTCCTAGTGCCACTGATTTGCTCTGTGACTTTGGAAAAATCACTATATTTTATTGTAGCAAAACAAAATCCATATTTTAACAAAAGTTTTTAGAGCCAAGGACTAAGGGAAAAACAAAAACCTTATCTCAACTTTGATAGTTGAGTAGGTCAATAAGGATTTCTTCTTTAAGAAGTTTGTAGGAGTTGATGATAATCTAGATGAGAGATGGGTAAACTTTTTCTGTAAAGGGCCAGACGGTAAATATTTAGTTTTTGTGAGCCATAGTCTCTGTCACAACTACCCAACTCTTATAGCATGGAAGCAGCCTTATATAATATATAAACGAACAGGCATGGCTGTATTCTAATAAAATTTTATTTACAAAAACAGTGGGCCAGGTCTGGCCAAAGGTGATCCCTTTAGGTACTTAATTTAGATACTTTGGTGACCCCTGATCTAAAATAAGCTCACAGAAAACTTGGTGACAGCTCACATATGAAGTTAGGAGCCATTGAGAACTCTTAGGTTGCCAATAGTTATGACTACAACAGTTATGTGATTTCCCTAAGAAGTGGAATTCACACGTGGAGAATTAAGTCTGTTGTGTTTGTGATGAGGAGACTGAGGTAAGAAGGACACAGCTAGTCTTATCATCCATTACTCCCTTTAGTTTTATTTCAGCCAGACCATTCATGATTCTCTATATAGATCTTCTCCTTATTTGTTCCTTTGCGTACTTTGTTTCTTTCATCTAAAATATCTCTCTAAAAAAGAAAATAAAACTCTGTGTGAAAATTTAATAAAAATACGTCTCCAAAATAGCTTTGACTGTAGTAGAGGATGAAAGTGAGATTGAATTGAATGTCAACATATGTATTTTATTTTTCACTCAGCTTTTAGAATGATTCCATACCCACTAGAGAAAGGCCATCTATTTTATCCTTATCCCAGCTGCACAGAGACTGCTGATAGAGAGCTATTACCTCGTAAGTAAATATTCAAGTTTTCCTAAACTTAAAATTAGTTGTGAGATTGTTTTTCATAGTATTCTCCCATTTTAAAAGTACCTCTGGTTGAAATTCAGGATGCTGTTTAAATACTATTTTAGCCACTTCTTGGATGTAGTTGCATAATTTAGTTCATTCCTGAATATTTTTTGGGTAAAACCCTGTGCTAGATGCAATGAAGGACACAAAGATTAAAGATATTTAAAAAAAAAAGCAGTCATCTTACAATTAAAGAAGAAATAATACCAATCCTTCACAAACTCTTTTTAAGAAATAAAGGAGGAACACTCCCCAACTCATTCTGTGAGACCAGCATTACCCTGACACCAAAATCAGACAAAAAGCATTACAAGAAAGCTATAGAACGATATCTCTCATGAATATAGACACAAACATCTTCAACAAAATGTTAACAAACTGAATCCACCAACATGTAAAAAGGATTATATTCCATGACCAATTGGGATTTACCTCACAAATGCAAGGTTGCTTTAACATCTGAAAATGTGATAGAATAAAGGATAATAGATGCAGAAAAGCATTTGACAAAAATCTAACACCCATTCATGATAAAAATTCTGAACAAACTGGGAATAAAAGGGAACTTCCTCAACCTGATAAAGAGCATCTATGAAAAACCCACAACTAAGATCATACTTAATGGTGAAAGACTGAATGCTTTCCTGCTAAGATCAGGAACAAGACAAGGGTGTCTGCTTTCTTCTATTCAGCATTGTACTAGAGGTTCTAGTTAATGCCGTCAAGCAAGAAAAAGAAAAGGCATTCATGTTTGAAAGAAAGAAGTAAAACTGTCTTTATTCACAGGTGACATGACCTTCTGTGCAAGAAATCCTAAGAAATCCATAAAAATACTGTTAGGACTAATAAACAAGTTCAGCAAGGTTGCAGGATGTAATTATACAAAACTCAGTCATTTATTTACATACCAGCAATGAACAATCCAAAATGAAAATTAGAAAACAGTTCCAATCACAGTAGCATCAAAAAGAACAAACAATTTAGGAATAAATTGAACAAAAGAAGTGTGAGACTTGTATACTAAAATCCACTAAATACTGCTGAGAAAATCTAAATAAGTTGAGAGACAGTCCACGTTTATGGATTGGAAGACCCAATATTATTTGTATGACAGTTCTCTTCAAATTGATCTATAAATTCAATACAATTCCTACAAGTTGACAAGCCGATCCCAAAACTTATATGGCAAAGTAAAGGACCCAGAACAGTCAAAACAATCTTTACAAAGAAGAGTGAAGTTGGAGGGACTATACTTTCCAGTTTTAAAAAGAGCAGTCAAAGAGTCAGGAGGAGAACCATAAATACATAGGGTTATGATTGCTGAGAGTGTTTTCGTCTAGTTCCTGCTTTCAGGAAGCCAAACTTTTGAAAGAATAGTCTGTACTTTTTGTCTCAGCTGCCTTAGCATCCACTCACTCTTTTTCTCTGTGAGCTGGTAAATTTCTGTTTAATTTTCCTTTTTTTAAATTTAACTGATAGGTAAGTATGCTGAAAGTTATAAACGCTAGTTTCCTCTTATGATATCAATCTATACCACAGTTTTTACAATTCTGGGTCCATTAGAACTGAAGTCTAGGAAGGAAAGTTGCATTTTTACAACAGACTTAATGAGCTGAAAAGTTCAAACAGATAGATAAAAATTTAGGAGAGATTATGGAAGTTGAGTATGCTGATATTTTTCTCCCAGGGTTTTTTATTTTTGAGTATGTTGCACACATCCGTGTATGTGTATGTAGGTGTGTATATGCTTAAATATTTTATTATTTAATCTATTTAACATAACATACGTAGCCTTTATATTTTGTATCTCTACATATATGGGGCTAAGATATATTTGTAAGTTATATATAATATGTATATTATTAAATATATATGTTATATAAATAGTAAATGTTGCAGGCATTCTTTGGGTATAAGAGAGCCACTTGAAACTAGCTTTAAAATAAAGAGAATTTGTTGGAAGAAGACTGGATTATCTCAAGGAACCCAAAGGCAACAATTACAGTTGCACCTCAGAAGAGACTAGAACCAGAAACTAGAAGGCTATCAGGATTTCCAGGAGTCAGTTGTCTGTATATCTCTGTCTCTGACTGCCTTTTTCAGCCTCTCCTATTCTCACTTTCTTTTTTTTTTCATTCCCCAACTCCATCTTTTCTTTGTATGAGCTCTCATTTCTGCTTCTCTCAGTGTATCTGCTTCATTTTTATATCTTAATCTTTGCGGTTCGGCTTTCCCTTCTTAGACACTCATGTAGCCAAACTTGATACCCCCATACAGCTCTAAGTTTACATGTCATCAGTTCAGGCAAATAATACAGAATGAAGAATATCTCAATCCCACTTCTAAAACTTCTGGGAGAGTAAATCACATTTACCAGGTGTTCATCCCTGATCCAGTCAGCTGTGGCGCAGGGACAGGATCGGGTCATGTAAACAAAATTGCCAAAATATCTCATTCCCTCTGCATCTCTCTGCATCACAAAACTGACTTGGGAGTCATCATTTTCTAGGCATGAATGAGATCACTAAGGGAAACTGTAAAGAGTGTGAGAAGTAAACTAAGGGTGAACCATGATGAAAATGTCTAAGGGATGGGTGGCCAATAAGGAGTCAGAAGATTCAGTGAAGGAGTGGTCAGAGAGACAGGACAAGAACCAGAACTAGATATCCTAGAAACTAAAAGGAGGAAAAAATTTCCAAGTGAGGAGGAGTATCCGAGGTATTTAGTAAGATAATTACTGAGAAGAATCCATTGACCTCGGCAATTAGAAGGTCATTAGTGTTAGAAATTTTTCCTTTCCTATTACGGTGGTGATAGTAGGTATTGTTTTTCCATTTTAATGGGAACAAGGATATTTAAGGCAAAGGAACGAATCTTTAATTGCGGAACATCAGTATACAAGAGTGTATTATGTTAGGCTAATACATTTAGCCTAAAATTATGCCCCCGCCTCCAATCGTTACAGAGGTTGCCGATATAAGGCCGTCTTTCATAGTAATGTGAATAAAATCAAGGTTGTTATTGTTATGTATTGTCAGAGCCATAGGCTATAAGAAGAGAGCTTGCTTTTTGGCAGGGCTTTATTATTTCTAGGGTTCTACTCATTTGCAAATTCTAGAAGGTAGGAGAGGAGGGATATTCTGGGGGTTTTAGTTTGATTATATTGTATATTCTTAGAGTATTTTTTCTGTCTCTGACTATGGTAGAATGAACAAATTTTTAATAATGTGGAGTTTTAATACCCAGGAGTACTTAATGTTTTTTGTTTTCAATTCTCCTTCAACCTTGATATGACTTACAGCATTCTGGAATTTGCTTATGAACCTCATAAGTTCAGACTTGAACTATTCCCTTAGTTCACATAGCTATTTAGTTGTCTTTTATGCCTCCTGATAAATTTTTCTCTACAAGCCAGTGATGAAATTTGAACTTTACTTCCAAGGGAGTGTTTCTGTACTAGTCATCCATTATTTTGATGTATTAGCCAAACATTGACTGACAAATGAATCTACAGAAAGCAATCCAAAAAGAAATAATTGGATCTCTCCTACAGTATAAAAATTTCACATTTTAGAAAATTATCCTGTTAAAGCTATATAGTTTTCTACCTTATAAAATAGGAATAATACTATCTATCTCCTAGGGTTATTGAAAAAAATTAAACTAATATAAATTAAAGCACTTTGTGAGCCACAAAATGCTACAGTTTAATTAATATTATTAATTGTGCTGTCTCTCACACGAAAGCAATTATAGTAACCATTGGCACATATAAGTATTTGTTCCCTGTCTTTGCAAATATGGTTTGTATCTTTTGATTTGCTGGAAGAAGTTGGCCTCTAATGGCTGAGGGACAGAGCAGGAGGAACTGCTGCTTTTTTGGGTGCTGAAAGCACAATGTTGTCCACAGCTTCTAATGTTTCTAATTTAAAAAAATTCAGACTTGGTGTGCTTTTACTTTAAACATGACTCAAGGCTCTGGAAATTTTCTGGATTTTTAATGAGTTTGCTTTTTGGTATATACTTTCTGAAGATAGTATAAGACATAAAAAAAATTCCTGGCTACTGAAGGAAACTTAGGTGTAATCTTCCCTGTGAATCATTATGTTTTAAAAAGTTAAATTTATAGCTGACCTCGATTCAGCACTGAATTAGTCATTCCTTACTTATGCAGGATATTACATCAGGAATTCCTAGGTTTGTGTCCAACCCTGAGCAGTCAACTGAAGTCCCAGAATAACTCTCAGTTTAACAGACATTTATTGAGTACCAACTGTCTGCCAGTCATTGTAGTAGGCTCCTCTCAGCATTGTTATTCAAGTATTTTCAAATTTCAAATAACATAAAACTACCTGAATACTATTGGTAATGAAATATCCAATCATTAGAAAAATAATACCTGAGTAAATGTGCGAATGTGGTAAAATAAGACAAGGGACTCCATTTATGTTCAGAATCCTAGGGCTTTGGTGTTCTGGTTAGATTTTTACAGTGCTCAATGAAATGCCACATATAGGACACTTATTAATAACTGGGTAAAATTGTTAACTGATTGTTCTGGTAAATCTCCAACCACACGTCTGTCTCTTGATCTCTATACTTACCTCTGAGCTCCCAAAGATCAAAATTATAACAACACCTTTATAAAGGGCTTATAGTATTCATCATAACAACTCCATAGCAACTACTAGAGGGTTTAGCAACTTATTCAAGATCACACAGCTAATAAGTGACAAAGCTCTTTTTCAAAACCACCTCAGCATGACTACAATTACTGTTCTTTCCCACAGTGCCATCCTATTCCCAGTTCCCGACAGTCGTCTGGCTATGTAGGTGTGCTGTTGATGCTAGAGAAAATAATGGATAATAATTTCCTTCTCCCTTGCTTGACCAGAGACTTCTTGTTCTTTTTTTAAAAAACATTTTCCTTTTTAGTTTTTATACATGGATTTCATTTGAAAATATTAAAACTGGCTTACACTGTATTCTGAAATAAAATCCATTTCTGTCTTTTCTCCCTTGCAGCGTTTCATCATGTTTCTGTTTACCCAAAGAAGGAGCTTCCTTTTTTCATTCATTTCACAGCAGGACTGTGTTCTTCTACAGCAATGATAGCTCTTCTCACACACCAGTTTCCTGAAATCATGGGTGTTTTTGCTAAAGCTGTAAGTATGATCTCAAGGACTTGTGCAGAGTATTTGTAAAACACACAAGAAACCATCTCTGATCTGTTTGTGCTAAACCAGCTGAGCAGTGAAGATATTTGTTATAGTAAATTACAGGAATTGATTTGTAAAGTTGCTGCCATAAATATGTCAAACATAAGATTTTGGTGATTTGAGCTGTATTTTTGTTGCTTAGAAGTTTAGAGAATACAATGGCATAACATTATAAAGTTGGTCTTTGTAGATCACTTTTGGTGGTAAGCATAGCCCTTGTTACTAGCTAAAGAATAATCCACCCCTTTTAAATGCATTTTCTTTGGCATTTAAAAAAAATCCCTTGTTTTGTACAGAAGCCTTTTGATTTTTCCATTTAAATGAAATCATTAGTTCTCAGGATTTGGTGAATGTTAAATTCAAGAGTGCAACTAGGATGAAGAATAAGTAGGTAAGTTGGGACAGTTGTGACATTTGCCCTGGGTTCAGAATGTGCCTCTTTACTCAAAATTTCTCCCTGTTTTTATATCTACATGTTCTTATTGATCTCCCAACCTTGGGTGCAGAACCATGTACAGACCTTTATTTTTATTTTTACCCTTTAGTTTTGAACTGCTTCCCCATTTCTGGACCCAGGTCCAGAAAGTATTTGAGGACTGATATTGAGAGAGTATCCCATGATTATTTACTTTTCTACATAAACCTGTTAATTAATGTCACTGGCTCAAAGCAAAATTACCAAAGATAAGTCCCTGTAAGTCTCCAAGCCTTTTAAAAAATGTGTCTTGTATATCTTTGTATTTTTACCAACTGATAAGAATTCAAACCCAAAAAGAAAATGTTAATTCATTATATTTCCAAATAGAAAAGCACTGAGAACCATAGAAATACTAGGCCTTACTTGGTAACGTAATTTCTATATTTTTGTCTATGTGCCTCCATTCTAACTCCCTGTTTCCTCACACTTTCTTTTCCTGCATTAAGAGTTTATTTTGTGCCTTAAAGATTAGTTGGTTTTCTTCTGACACCAGTAGTAAGAGCACTGGTTTCTCTTTTTCCCTGAAGGTCAACTGTATAATGGGTTAAGTTGCCACTGGCTGTAGGCCTAGGAGTCTGAGACTACACTTGATTCTGGGTTAGGCTTCAAGAGGGATGACTTTTTACTGTTGTTCAGGGAGCATAGATATTTGGGTTGGAAACTGACTCTTCTGCTTCCTTTTAGTATAAGAAGAAAGCTTAGTGATCATACCATAACTCTGTTGCTTGCAATGGTGCTGACTGGGGAGCGAGTGTGTCTCAAACTGAAATGACTTCACAGTGTAATCTGGCATGGAAAAAAATGGACTAAACAGAGAATCTTGTCAATTTAACAACCGGAAAAAAATATGCAGCTGTGTATTTGAGATCACAGGAAAGCAATGGGAGAGATGGTCCTTGGGTTTCTCTCAGGGCAGTGGGAAGGAGGTAAAACAGAGAGAGGAGGAAGATCTAGAATCTGGAGTAAAGATGTAGTCATTGTTAGTAGTGTACTTCCATGAGGTACTGGCTAAAATTAATGTGGAGTGTACTCACTGTTTGCTCTATTCATCAGTGTTAGTATATATATAGTGTCTGCCTTTACCTAAGAGATCTCTGATACACCCGAAGAGCCTTTAAGATTGCATAGCACAAGCTCCTAGCAGTGTCCGAGAATGAATAATTATACATTTGAAAGTGGAAGCTTCTTTTTTAGACCAAAAGTTATTAATTTACTGTGATTCTAGTTGATTAACAATAAACAGGCATTTGTTTACTATCTTTTGGTATTTGTTGGTAGTGTATAGTGTTTAAAATGTGCCTGACAGCAAACTTTTACAGCCACGTTTTATCCCTGTGGCCTTTACATGTACATTTTAAATTCCTAAAAGTTAAGTTTTTACTGAAAGTACCTGCAGACCGATATTTGTTATGCAGCAGTTCCAAGGGCAGTTTCCATTTAAGAATTAATGGGAAATGATTATAGTATAGGCAGGCTCCAGCTTATAAACTCAATATACAAATACCTCAACAGACAGACAGCAAGAAAACTAGAGGCTCAAATTCTGCTTCTTCACCACTTAATATAGTGTGGTCTCTGCCCCAGGAGCATTACCATCACCCAGGAAATTGTTAGAAATGCAGAACCACAGGCACCACTCCAGCCCTCCTGAATCTGCATTTTAACAAGATCCTCAGGTGATCCTATGTACACATTTAAAACTTGAGAAGTCCTGCTTTGCTCTACCCGCAATAGGAAGAATTTAGAATTCCTGGATAGTGCCACCTTATCAAGGTGGAGAAGGGGTAGGATTGTAGAGTCGTTATGAACGTAGGCTCTGGAGCCAGACTGCTTTGCTTTGGATTCCAGCCCTGACACTTATTGGCTGTGCCACCTTGGGTAAGTTGCTTAACCTTCCCCCGCCACCCCACATTGTAAAATGAGAATAGTACTACCTCATGGGTTTTTGTGAGGGTTAAATGAGTTTAAAATTTATCAAGTGTTTAGAACTGTGTCTGCTGACAGTAAAAACTAGGTGTTAGCTGTTGTTGCCATCGTCGTTGTCATCATCATCACCAAAGCGCAGCTATAGTGGGAAACCCTACCCCCTTCATGTTTGGAGGAGCCATGTTCTACTAGTAAACTCAAAATGCATTTTTCCATAGAAATGGTGGTTAAGTATCATTTAAACAATACTATTAGTACTATACTTCTGGTACATTATGTGTACCAGAAAGTGGAGAAATGTTTCAAATTCTAGGCACTAGGCACTAGCAAAGTGCCTTATAGAGCAGAACCAATTGATAAGTTGCAAATTACCTGTGTTAAAATTTTCAGTTAGGTCAGATATTTGATAGCCAAGTACAGTATCAATGAAGTACAGAAATCAATGAAGAATCTTTGAAACATATTTGTTCTTCTATTTAGTAAGGCAAAGCAATTTAAGAAAATTTCCTAAGTTCCTTCCATTGTTGCCATTGTCTCTTCCTCATCTAGTATCTTTTTGTATTAGCTCACATGCTAGAGTAAATTCAGTTTGAATTTGTTAAAATGCATTTGTTACAAAAATTGCCTTTTTGTGAAGCAAGGCACTAGGGATTAATGATTTTTAATAATCCTCACTGAACATCAGGTTTAGATAAATGGAAGGGAATGCACTAGAATGGTCAGTGGTTTTAGTGCCCCTTCTTCTTTTGCATGATATTAAGCTATATGGAAGAAGACTTCATTTTCAGCAAGTTAGGACTTTTTCCTGATTTTTCTCCTCGCCGGACATTAGACATAGTGCAATGAAAAAAAAAATTGTATAAATCCCTGGAGATGTGGAATGTGCTGATATCAGAGCTGATATTCTCTAAGACCAGAATTCCTGAAAAAGGAAAAATTGCTTTTAAGTGGTAGGTCACTTTCTCACCTGCTTTGAAGCCTGCCGGGTTAAATATGAGAGTTCAAAGTAAGGGTAGCCAGCAAACCAATGAACTGGAATCTGATTCTGCTTATCTGAAAGGCGCTTCTTTATTTAAGAGCAGCACTGCCCTCTCCTTAGAGAACCAATCTTCATCTACTCTGGCCTCTTTCATTTCTATCTTGCAAGAAAAGCTTTCTTCTTAGTAAGTCTTGGGAGGGCATATTACAACAGTGAAAAGACTGAAGATGGTCTTTGGGAATTTCATTAACTTACTGATAAATTCAGGCTTCTGGCATGTGACTTTTTAGTGCTTTGAATTCACAAGTGTGTTTGAATATAAAAATCCCTAGTTGCGTTTTAACTAAATGGGGCAGCCTTTGCAATGTTGGCAGAAAAGATGTTAAGGGTAAAGACAGAAATCAGGAAGATTCCCAAATAAATTGTTTGTTTCACTAAGGCAAAACTTGGTTAAAATTTGTTTCACTGAACACATATTGTAGCTGTGCTGGGGTGGGAATGGGCCCAGTTTCCACATATTTCTACTAATCTTTATGTGGGAAAATGTGGTTAGACATGCCAGTGATGAATTTCTGAGCAACTCATAATTGGCTGGCTCCACTGTAACTAGGGCCTAACAATCTGCTTGATTAATTCTTTAAGTACTACATTAGCCAAGTTTGCATGATTTCCAAAGATATAGAAGGTCAGATGTTATACTAACAAAAGACCTCTCTACAGAATGTCTCACTGGGATTTCTTCAGTCCCTTCCCAAAAATAATTAACATTTTTCTCCCCAGATTAAATTTTAAAAAATAATAAGCAGATATAAATGCTTATTGTCTTTTACTGAACAGTGACCAGAACTTTTGAGAAGGTTTGTCCACAATTATCATTTTTTGCAGGGCAAAGATTGTCTTCATAACTAGGGGAGTTGATAGACAATTGTAACCATATATTGATATATACCAGTAGAAAAAATATATATATATATTAATTTAATTTATTTTATTTATTTATTTTTGACTACATTGGGTCTTCGTTGCTGCGCGTGGGCTTTCTCTGGTTGGGGCGAGTGGGGGATACTCTTCGTTGTGGTGCATGGGCTTCTCATTGCGGTGGCTTCTCTTGTTGCGGAGCACGGACTCTAGGCGTGTGGGCTTCAGTAGTTGTGGCGTGCAGGCTCAGTAGTTGTGGCTTGCAGGCTCTAGAGCGCAGGCTCAGTAGTTGTGGCACACGGGCTTAGTTGCTCCGCAGCATGTGGGATCTTCCCAGACCAGGGCTCGAACCTGTGTCCCCTGCATTGGCAGGCAGATTCTTAACCACTGAGCCACCAGGGAAGCCCGAAAAAAAATATTTTTAAAGGTTCCTAATTTTCCATTGTCATAACCAGTGATGTGAAATCTGTTCATAGGTAAAAGATTTTTTTATATTCTTCATCTGACTTTATTACTGCTAAAAACCTATGAGAGTTGCATTCTTCTTTATTAAATACATAAGGCCCCATTTAGAAATTAAACTGACAATTAAAATGTTGCTTTACTTTTTTTGAAAATGGATTATTTTCAAGAACTAATATGGTTTTAAAAACATTCTGAATTGTAACTAAACTTAAATTCCTGTAAAATACTCTTCTATAACCATGCTGTTTCCACAATAATAGAGCTGAGGTATTTCCCAGAGAGTGTCCTGATAATAAAATGAGCCTATTGTGACAGGTCAAAAATTTTAAATGTTTACACTTTTGTTCCGTTGTTAGTGCTGCTGAAGTCTTTATTTGGGCAGTCTGGCATATTCCAATTTTGATTTTCTGAATTAACTGGGATATTTGTAGCAAGAGAGAAGTTGTTCTCTACTTTTTATAAGGGTAATTTCTCATGCTTCATCCTCATTGTTCTCCTTCAAAAAGAACCAGAATGAGAAATTTATGAAATTGCTAATGTTCTTCTTTATCCAAATTTTCTAAGTACTGAACTCTTCAAAGGCAAAAATAATAATAATAATAATAATAAAAGTTAGGGCAATGCACTTTTTAATGCATGTCTGTATCCCTTCCCCAGGATTTAATTCAGTTTTGAAGTTTGTGGAAAGCACCCTCTTTCCCTATTAAACATGTGCTTGACAAGTATGAAGTTCACAAAAGCTCTCCCTGAATTTATTTGGCAGTATTTAATCATCTTTTCCCCCCTCAAAGTGAAAGTCTCAGTGCCAAAGTCTAAGATATCCTGTCACTAATTTCTACTAATATAATTATTGTTAATTATTAGCACTTGAGGCAAATGGACTGCATAGCAGTTTTTAGAAGAGCTGTGCCCAGATATTGATGTAAATCACTCATTCCAAACCCATTACACTAGTGGTATTAGAATTCATATTAGGAAACCTACTGGGTTTTGTTTTAGAAAACATCTTTGTGTTTTGCAGACCCAGCATAATCCTCTAAATGGAGAGAATAATGGGTACAGAGGAAAATTTAAATCGCAAGGAATAGTTATTTTGGCTTTTTTCTTGAGTGGAATTTTGCTCCTTCCCCCACCAATCAAATTTCTAATGCTCAAAAGAACTAAATTAGTGCAACTACTTAATATATTACAATTCTAAACCAAGAGTAACATGGACTTCATTAGTTTTCTTTTTTTAAGAGTTTATACTTACACTGTCATTTATTCTTACCAGAAACATTGGAGGACAGACTATGATCTTCCAATGTAATAGATGAGGAAGTTTGAGCCGTTAAAGATAAGAGAGTTCCTTGAAATCACACAATAGATAGCCCTTTAGTCATATATATGCTTGGTTTCAAAAATATGTCACCTTACAACGTATACTAAAACAAGTACAAAAGAATAAATTTCAAACCAAATATAGTAATGCTGAGGGAATATAGACTGATGGAGTGATGATAGTAAATTGGCTTTGCTAGTGTCTTCCCATAGGAGATGAATTTGGAGAAGAGTTTTAAATAAAGAGGCAATGTGGATTGTCAGAAAATAGAAAAGGCACTTAGATTGCAGAAGTGCTTAACTGCAAAGGTAGAAGTAGACAAATAAGCTACCTGGAAATTCTTCATAGTATAAGCCTATTTGATGAACTCTGATGTTTTAAAATAAAGAATGCACATTTGCTTTTCTGTCTTCAAACTGATTCACTTTAATTTCATTCCTGTTCTGGCTAGTAAACCACTTAAGAAAGAACACTGTTTGATCATTTATATCACATACTCACACAACTGTATAAAGAACTTCAGTCTTTCTAACTGTCTGAAATGTGCAGTAATACTGAAGAAACAGTAGGCACTCATTTGTAGTGATTCAGAGGGAATTTAATTAACTCTTTGAAATGGTAAAAAAAAAAAAGTCTTAATATAAACTACAAATCTATATCTTATGTTTCAACATCACTCTTCTTTCAAAATCAAAGGTGAAGTTTGTGAAGGACTGTGAGGGGAAGTTTAACTGAACAGAATAAACTTTTGGTCTAAAATAACATAACTCGTTGGGCTTTTTTGTTTGTTTTGTTTTGTTTTGCTAAAGTGGGATTTTTAGGTAGCAGATGTACTTCTAGCAGTTGTAACAATACATCGGAAACTTCGATGTGTTCCTTAATGTCAATGAGGCCTCAATGAAAGATTGGGTGTTAATGGTATTCTATCTGAATTTGAGGAAAAAATAATCTCTCTTAGTTCTGTAATAATATTAAGATTGCCTTATGTCCATCTCGACAGCCAGCTTCAAGAAAAGAAATTATTTGGGCTTCAGGTGATGCTCAACAAAATTAAGAGAACTGATATTCAGAGAATTCAGACCGCATAATCACCCTTTAACCTCATCCTGTAATTTCAAGCGTTCTGGAAATGAAATGTATATGTACTATTCAAAGTGTAGAAAAGAGCTATATTCCCATTGAGCACTCTTGCATATTACAAATAGGATATACAGAGAAAGACGCAGTTTGGGGAAGAATTTAAGAAAGGAACATACTCTCATACTCTTTGTTAGGAACATGCCAGCTCTTGTTTTCATCTATTCAGTATGCTGGAGTCCCAGTTTCTTTCTGATGCCAGAGTTCAAGCTTTTACTCCCAGGTAGCAGCAGGTTTACAATTAAATTTTAATCCCTCAGTGTTGTTAAACTCCTACCTAGAGTATAGCCACAACTATTCTTGGCAGACAAATACACTGCTGTTTTTCCTTCAGTCACAGTGAGATAGAAGAATGTTCTCTGGTTGGGGCGTGGATGAAGGCACTTTACTAATCTTATACATAATTCATCCTTGGTTGCTGGGGATTCAAAGTTGAAACTCTGCCCTCTGATAAAATTCAGATGGATTTTTTATTTACTTGACTGTGATCCCTTTGGGATTTAGTCCTTATTGGGAGCCCAGGGATTCTAATTCAACAAAGCCCTAGCTTTGTAGACTTTTCTTATTAATTTGCTCTTGGTGTATTTTAGCTTTTATAATACTGACTCTAAAAAAATCCAAAACCAAAAACCTGCACTAGAACATGCAGTTCAGAATCCTGGATACCCTGAAAAGATTCTTGTTTCAGTACTGGCTTATTGATTGAAAAGACTCCAGTAGGGCTTATCTTAATTTGTTTTCAAAGTTTAGTTTTTAAAGAGCCTCAGCATTTAAAAATATGTTAACTATTATTCTTTAACATGCTGTAGTATGGTAATGATTATCCTGTAAAATACTGTAAGTTCTTGATGTTTGAATTCATTATATTCAGATGTTACTACTAATGAATTTGTTTGTTCATCATTCATTCATTCATTCAAGGAGCAGATATTTATTGGGCACCTTTATGAACTATAAAATGCAATCCCTGTTCACAAATAACTCATAGTCTATTGGTAGAGGGTTTAAGGTAGGCAAGACATGTATTAGTGTAAGACAGAGGCTACTGCCATAACAGTAGATTAGGTCATCCTTGCAGATTTATTCATTTGACTAGAAGTGACTGATGAGTTCTTTTCACATGCCTCACATAAGATTTAGTGACCCAAAAAAGTCAATCTAGACTGATAGAGGCTTTTTCCTTTCAGTCAAACAAGAGGAAATAGAAGGAGGTCTCTTTATTTTATTCTTTTTCAGATATCAGACATGAAAGACTTTCATCTTTACACATAAATGATGAAGTTTGTGTTTTTGTAAACAGCAGTATTCATTATGTTCATCTGAATAGTTTAGAATTTATTAAAAAATGAAGTGCTCCACAACTCAAGATTGAAATAAGAAATGTCACCCCTCAGATTCATATAGTAGCTGCCATAAGACTAAAGCCTACTATACTCATTCATTTTTATCTTTGTCTTTTATATCCTCTCATTCCTAATAATGACAGATTAATAAGGGCTAAGGACCATCCTGGTTTAGAAAATGAAAGTGTGATGTCAGAAGCAGAATAGGACAGCAAAGAGTTAGGACTAAAATCATGTACTTCTGTGGACATGTGAGAAAGAAAGGGAAAGAACCACTCAGAATTTCCCAGAGCCCACTGTTCATGTCAAAGCTGTACCCTGCAGTGACTGATTCTGAAAATATATCAGGTTAATTAAGAAAAATAATAAAAGGATATTGGATTAAGGTACTAAAATAAGCTGCCTTTTCCCTCTCTTCCAAGCTGAATTTTGCTGATCAATTCTGAATCCTGGATAATTCTACATTTTTACAGGGGGAACTGCCAAGATTTTCTCTCTAAACAACTGAAAAAGATTTCCTGTCTTTATTAGGCTCAGTCAAGTATACGTACTGACTGGATCATTGGGGATATGACCTTGAAATACATATTAAAATATTTTTAAAAAATAGGTACAGAACCTGTCCTTGGGGAATTTATACTGTTAGGCATGTAATCATTAGATATGGTAAAATGATGAAAGTATATTTAGTAGAAGAGTAGGCCCAAGGCTGTACTAGAGGGTCGAAGAATATACTGATTTAACTCATTGTGGCAGCAGAAGAAAGAAAGTGGGATGATTTGAACACAGACTTACAGGCAGAAGACCGCAGATCAGGCTCTGGAGTTAACTGGTAATTGTTACTTCTCTAGCAATTTATCTGAGCTTGCTATATTTTCTGGAATAAGTGGAAATTATTATTCTTTGGGTAGATGAACAGAACATATATCTCCAAATAATGAATTAGATGCATGATGCTGTCTTCCATTTCAGAAGTCTGATTAGTAACATGCTGGTAAGGAGGCACATTCATATTTCTGGGTTGTGAGGAGCCCACTCTCATCCATTCACCTGTGTTCCCGTTTATACTAGGCTGTGTCTGCTAACATTAGGTCTCTAAAGAAAGACTTAGGTAAACTCCAGACCCCCTAAGTTCCTGTGAACTACCTCCTACTCCCATAGGACTTCAACAAAGATAATGAACAATGTTTTTTTAACTTTTATCTTTCACATGGCATTTAGAGTAATGATACCTCATTTGGTCTCAAGCTCCATATTGAATTATTTTTTTAAAAATTGCTTTGGAGCAGTAACTTTTCCCTGGTTGCTTAACCAGTCATACAAGTTGAGACTTCTGTCTCTATGCCTGTTTTATAATAGCTGCTCTGGGAGAACAGATGAAAAATAATAAGTTAGTAAGATATTTTATGAGTATTGAGATCCCTTCCATTCAGAAATGTAAATAAAATAACCAGCATGAGCAATCAGCTTATGTCAGATTCCATGGGTTTATGTTACATAGGGAAATTATAGTGCAACCTGAAACATGCTTCTTAATGAATTCATAGTGGTGTCACAGTTGAATGTAAACCCTTGAGCTTTTCTATTGTGAAGGGTTTCAGAAATCACCTTTTATAAACTGCCTAGGGGAGGAGGAAAAAACCAAGATGATACCAACAAATGCTATCACTTAAATGGTTGCCTCCCTTCCAGCACTAACTAAATTGTGCCAGTTAAGTAAAGCAGAAATTTAAGATACTGCTCACCTTTTGGCTTATTCAATGTTCATAAATATAATTTATATATATACATACATGTATAAACACATATATGTATATATACACACACACATACATTTCAATATTCTGTTTCTGAAAGTGGCACCAGGAAAATGCCGTGGAAGAACAGGGTTGCCCTTGCAGTTTTTGTCATCAGAGGTTAGGAAAGTTCAGTTAGGAAACTTGGCAGAAGCCCGATAAATAGCTCTGTTTTTACCTCCAACAAGTGCAAGAAGCCAGAGACCTAATTCGAAGTTTATGAAATCGGAATTTGTATCTTGTCTTTGGCTGTTGTTCTAGCACCCTGTAGTACACCAGAACTATCCTCTCACTTATTAGTAAACTGATTTTGCAGTCCCTAAAGCTCTTTCATAGCTCTCTTCCTATTCAGTATGACCGCAGCTACGGTGAATGTGCTAGCCTCAAAAGTCCAGTATGCCAAACAGGATATAGGGGACCAGTCAAGTTTTAAGTTTGAGAGTCAGGGAAAGAAACATGTATTTTCTATTTTAAAGAATTCCTTTTTTACATTCTAATTTCTTAAGAGTTTGGCTTGATTTGTGTCAGGTTCTAGGCCCATAAGCCTACATTAATGCATCACAGTTCTGGATAGGATATTTGATATCTCTTATTTACCCCAGAATCTCAAATGATAGGGAACTGTGATTAATGATACTTAGCATTTTGTGGGTTTTACAGTGTAGCTCTCTTCTAGTCCCAGTATCTGTAACAAATGGACTCATCCTTGTGTTTTCCCATAGGTGCCTTGGTGTTTACTGACATAGATCAAGATGCTGTGTGGCTCTATAGGGGACTCTGAGCCATTTGACAGTCTGGGCACATGCAGTCACCTCACATTATTTAAGCCCTGATCTCAGCATTCTAATTTCTCTGTATTCTCCAGTGTATATAATATGTACTTGCTTGAAATTCCTTATATATTGCCTGCACATTCTTGCTTCTAAGTTTCAGCATAAACCAGTTCCTTCTATTTAGAATGCCTTCCTCTGTCCGCTCTCAACCAGGACATTCCTTATCTTTTAAAAATCCAGCTCAAAAGCCACGTCCTATAGAAAGCCTGATTAATCTCATTCACCTGATTCCTTTATTCTGAGACTTCTGTTTCTCAGTGTTAAACTGTTTTGTCTCTTTGTAATTATTGCTTCTGTACATTGTCACCCAGCAAACATAACAGTTCTAGGAATGATGATCCTCCTGCATCCCCATCTTTGTTACACACAAACATTTTGAAGGCCTACTGACAACCTTTTCAATTTCCCCTGAGTTCTCGTCCACCTTCCATACCCTTTCCCTTTATTCATAGTTACATTCCTGGAGAAACGGGGCATGTGTTCAGGGTTTGGCCTCCACCTTAGCATGTGTATGGCAGCCTGCTGAATAGGTCCCTACAATTGGGCAGGATTTAACCCTTTGGTTTGACAGTCTCTGCATTCTATTCAGACACCTTCAAGAAGTAGACATGAGACCAGGAGTAGAGAAATTTCCACTGAAAGCTCAGTTAGCTTTTTATACAAGACGTCTGAAGCTGCTGTTGTCAGCAGCTCACTCGACACTCTCCTGCTCTGCCTCTTTTCCAGGAGTCAGGGTTAGTTTAAGAAAAAGCCTCTTGCTAGAAGCCATGACCTCGTACTTTTATCCCCTCCATCTGGTGTGCGGCCTCATGGGGCTGTGCTGCTATGCAGGAGGTGAGCAGTGGAATTCTTTAGATGATGACTTCTGAGCCCACATGCGGAGGCAGTGGGGGTGGGAAGCAAGGAGAACAGTGAGAGCCAAGATCGATGGACCAAAAAGTAAGGTTTGCTCTGGGAGAAATCCTAACTATAGGTAGACTGTTTTCATGAGGTGTTCTTCCCCTAGCTCAAATTGGGGCCCAGGTCAGGGAGCTGTAGCATCCCAGATCTATGATTGATGAACATGGTGTTCCTGCAGTTTTCCTTTCTGCCTTCACAGTTGGGGTTCAGGAGTGGGATAGGTAGGATATGTGAGGGCTTATGCTGTCTCTAATGGAATGCATTCCAGGGTTGAACAGGGAAGGGTTCCCCTTACACACATCATCTCTTGGAGCTGCTTTGTCTCACTGTCTCGGACCTAAACAGAAGTCCAGATTTTGAATGAGGGTGGGAGGAGGGGTTGAGAGCAGCAAAAGTTTTTGATCAAGTGAAAATCTGCTGTCTGCCTCATCTTGCACGGGTTTCTCTGCAGGGTAGATACTCCTTGCCTTGGTGTAGATAAATAGCTTGTCTTGGCTAGAGGTCCCAGGACTTTTACTAGGCTGTGAGTAGGCATCTGGCCTGGGATAGGACAGTTTTTTTTTTAAGCACTCTCATTCCCTGTTCTTACTTTCCTAGCCCAGGAGTTGACAGCATTTTTAAAAAGATTGAACTCTCAAAGGAAATTCTAATACATACTTTAAAAGCCCAAAGCTTTAATAACTTCCTCTCATGGCTTCTCATGACTACTTCTGCTCTGTCTACACATTTAGCATCCCTTTAAAAGGACTAGATAAAACTAAAACAAAAATTTAACTGTTAATCTGAAAAAGAAAAAAGGAATAGAAAGAATTAGGAACCAGAGCTGATTAAACATGGACCACTAAATGTAGTATAGTGATCGTTTGGTGGTGGTGGTATTAGTGGCAGAAATGGCAAAAAGGGGGTGCATTGATGAGGTTAAGGAAGGCCTAAGCTGTTCCTTTTGTAAATTCTGTTCATGTATACTCTCCTAGGATATTTTGTATCAATTTCTGTCCTAAAGGTGCTGGGATTCTTGTGCCTCCAGCCCTAGGCACCCTCAGTCTTTGAGGAGAACACACAGGATTTGAAGTCAGAAGCCCTTGGTTTGAGTTCTGGCTGAGCCACTCAATATCCACAGGACTTTGGACAAATCACAGAGCCTCTCTCAACAGCACCTGTACAATGAGCGTAATTCCTATCACAGGGTTGGTGAGACAATTACATATAAGCTAAAGTGTTTATACATGAAAAACCTTTTTATAAATATCACAGTTATTCTTGGGGAAGCCCCACCTTGAAAGTTGTCAAATAGAACAGCTGTGGATTAAACTATCTTTCTTATTCACTCAGCTTAGCTTTTCTGTTTGGTCAAGTCTGCTTACTGGGGTTGATGGTGTTGAAGTAAAGTCACCCAATTTTGGCTTCTTTTGGCCAAAGAGAGAGAACTCCCATGCCCAGCTGCTCTATCCATAGACTCGTAGGCAGAATGGAAGTGAGCAAAGGCAAATTTTAAGCCAGAACACTTCAGAGTTAGGGGACAAAAGGGAGAATGCTTACCTTGCTTTCTCAAATCCAGGATGACTAAAACATCTTAAGTAAATGAGGAAGGACCACGAAGTTGCTCAGAGATCATTTAAGCCATAAATGGGAAGCGGAAAAACGTACCTATACCCTCTCTTTTATCACTTTGACCTTTGGGGTCAGGGACAGGTATATTACTGACACCCCACTGGCCGTTACCTGAAACCTGCCAATCACCAGCTTCTGGGAAAGCTCAGTCTAGTGCAGCAACTGTGACATATTTACCCTAGTAAAGCCACTGCTTGCTCCCCTCTAGTGCCTTTCTCTTGTGGAGATCATCTCTGGAACCTAAAGCTATCCTGTTTTCTAACCTAGTAAGAGTTAAAAACAACAACAGGTGATGAGCAGGAGGCCTGATAATCATACCTCGTGCAGTCACAGGAGACTGCCCTATCATTGATAGCATGTAGGACACGAATTGCACTCTCTCCAGCGTGAACCAGCCATGAGAAGTTCTACAGTCTCAGCCACTCTGCCTGGGTGGGAATTGTCCACTGTTGATCTCTTCTCTCCATACCCTTTCTGTATCCTTCCCCTGCCACCTCCCAGAGGGGTGCCAGTCCCCAAACCAACAGCTGCCTGCATGTTGATAATTTTATAATATTCCTTGGTTATAGCTGAACCCCTGTTATTGGTATGAGTTTTGAAGTGTTTGAAATCTAGTTGCTTTTTTCTTTTTTTTTTTTTTTTGTTGGGGAGAAGGAGGATGACTAGAACCCATATGCAGCCTGAGATATTTGTGTATATATATCCTCACGGTTGTGCACAGGCTGATAGGGAGGGCGGAGTGAAAAGGAAACATCTCTTTCTTGTTTTCCAACATTGCTTCAAAGATGCCCAACCCCCATAGTAGCAGGCAGTTCCCAAGTGGAGGGTGGGGGCAGAGGCCTCCACCAAGGCCATCAATAACCAGGTGTGAGCTACAGGTCTCTGCGTAATGTGAAGCTCTCCCGTATTTCATTTCTGAACCAGGGGGCGGCTCTGCAGGATTGCTTACGGAGAGCTCTGTGTCTGGCACCTCTCTCCACAAGGCCCAGGCGCCCAGGGTCCCACCGACCTTCCCAGGAATGCATTACATTGTTCTCTGGTGCTGTAATTTGGCTGCAGGAGCTAGGCCTCCCGGGGATGAGAAACATACTCTCCCTACTCTCCCTGCTTTCCTCCCTTGGGTTTCTGCCCTGTGACCACTGAGGGCATTTAAATGAAACCTCAGAAAGACTGAGGGAAAAAAAATCCTTGTTATCTTTCTTATATTAAGCCATGGAGAAATCAAGGTCCTGAGTGGGTCTGAGAATTTGGCGAAGGACTTAGTGGTTGGTGTGCTTGCTAAGGGAGGTGAGAGAAAGGGAAGAAATTACTCTCTGTAACAGGGAGGAAGAAGACTGAGGCAGTGAGTGGTCAGGATTCAGACCTACAAGACTTTGCAGACAGACCCTCAGGGCCAGGCAATGTTTGATTCTTTTAAATAATCTGAAGTCCCTGATTTCATTTTTCTAGCATCACTCTAAGGAAGAGTATGGATTCATGCTATTATTCAAGGCCAGCAATAATACAAGTTGGCTTTTATCTGCAGGACTATGTTAAGGCTGGCATTCTTACTTTTACATAAGAGAAATTGGCTATAGGCTGTGAAGCTGAGGTACTTAAGTCTTGTGCCTTCTCTAAAAGATTCTAAGATCCTTAAAGGATAATGTCTTTTAACTTAATTTGTATCCAAATAGCATTTTCTGCAATGCATTATACATAAATATTAAAAGCTAAAAGAAATGAAGACCAACAGGAAGGAGTGAAACAGAGGTGGCAGGCTAAGAGACTGCTGATCTGAGGAACAGGCCTCTATTGAACAGAGGAGAGATGGGCAAGGGGGAGATTAGAGGCAGTGAGTGAGTAGCAGCAGAACTCAATGGGGCCCTGACTGCACCAAATAAAGTTCTCGTTTTGCTGCTTGTTCCACATAAATTAGTTTCTGTTTGTATAGTGCAGAATGGACGCCAGTTGTGTAAAGCCAGTCGGAATGCAGAGGCAAGCTAAGGAATAAGAGGAAAAATTAATTACTTGGCCATTATTCTTTTTTGGAGCCACATAGCCTCTGTAATGGGGCTTACATGGACCTCTTTTCTCTCACTATCCACCTCACTCTTCAGACCTCTCACTCTCTGGACAGCTTGCTGTTCTCTTAACCATTTATAGGAAATTGCAAAACTTGGTCTTTATGAACTAGAACTTGGAGCCCAGGGAAAAGCACAGAGCAGTATGAGATGCCAGAAGAGGCCCGCTTCCTTCCACAGGGTAAGAACCAAAAAAGAATAAGATAATAGAACACAGGTAGATTTAGCTCAGGTTGATTTGCCATGGAAGGCCTAGGCTATCATTTATGTGGTAACCTGGATAACCTTGTGAGAGCTGAAGCTAACTGGGACCTGAGAGCTCTTCCCAGTGGCCCAGCATACAAGACAGCACCCTTTTGTAATTCATTCAACTCTATTCTTGAGTTCAGACTGACTATGAGCCCCTTACCCTTCCACTACCTTAGAGCTTTCCTCCTCTTAATCCTAGCTCAAGATGTCAGAAACTCTTCTTTTCCCCTCCCATTTCCCCCCTCCCTAATCCCACCATTGGCTCATCAGTTATCCAGTTGACTCCACTCTGCAAGGAAGACATTCCCCTGGCCTGACTCACTCAGTCCTATTTCTCCACAGGAATCCCCTCACCGCAGACCACAAGGGCCCTGACTAGTTCATGTTTTGTGTTAATGGATGTGAAACTGGAGCAAACCCCCTCACCAAAAGAAAAACCACCCTAAACTCTCCCACATAGGTCTCAGCAGGTTACACAAATATTAGTCCTATCATCCAAATAAATCTGCCCCCACGGCCCAGAGCTATGGCACCCCCATCCTCTTGCTGCCTGTGCGCAGTAAAGCTGCTCCACAAACATGTGAGGACCCCAAGGGGTGCTGGAGAGGAACTCGGGAAAGGAAAGTGGCCTATATTCAGAACTCTTTATGTAGGCTCCTTAATATACAGCCTGCTGTCAATACCTTATAGTCCTGAACTGAAGATTCTGAGAGAAGTCAGGATGGGCTAGACCAGTTAGAGGCTTTGGTAAGAGGGTCTATTGGCTGGAGTTTGAGGCATAATTAAAACTCAATATCTGAGATAAGTTTGTACCCTCATTTTAGAGATGAGAAGATAGAGGCTCAGAGAATTTGGGTATCTTTCTCAAAATATCAAAAACAGTAACTGGCACAGCTGAGATTTCAACCCAGTCTGTCATAACTGCAAATTTCTATACCACTCTGCTCCTTTAAAGTATCAACAGGCAAGAGATAACCACTGTCCAAGTCACATAAAAATAGGACATCATGATTTTGGGGACTCTGTGTCCTGCCCTCCAGCTTACTAAGCCTGCTATCTCTGGAGACTCTACCACTACAAGCTTAGTTAGGCAGTGGGTAGTAGCATAGAAGGAACTCCCCAATTTAAGCCAGATGTGGATTGAAGGATAATAATCACCAGGACTTGGAGAGTCACTAAATAAAGATTTGTTGAATAAATGAGGAAAGGTTGCTTTCTAAGCTGTTTACCACTTTGGCCCCAAGACCCAGCTCTCCTTCCTTCTGTAACCACTGGTTCCTGCTCCCAGCTTTAAAGGCTAGAATCCTCTCCTAAAAATTGCCAAAGCCAGAGATCTCTACCTGCCTAGTATACACTAATGCCTCATGTGGGCCTTTGAGATCAGGCTTGTTACCCTCTCCCACGCTCCGTGAGTCACATATCTTTTACTTGGTGTTTCCCAAACCTGGCTGCCCACCAGGATGATGCGTGGAAAGTTTAAAAAAGTAAAAATCCCAAGGCCTAGGCAGACCTACTAAATTACTCTTCCTTAGGAGTGTTCTACGGTATTCTAATGATCTGTTTGTTAGGCATGGCATGGCACTGCATGCCACTCAGTTTGTACAGTCAGCAAGTGAGCAAAAGAGGCAGTGCTGGCTGATATAGGTTGAAAAGGAGAGATTAGAAGAGAATGTATGTTTGTATAGTTATATAATTCTTTTCTCCTACAAAACACAGCAGTTTATAAACATAATAGCATGAGAATGGAACTTGTCCGCTATGGCTAACTCTTATCTAGCAATCCCAGGCTCTTGATAATGGAAGAATGTTTCAGCCTAAGAGTTTCTTTTGGGGTACCAGGCAGTTAGCTCACACTGACCCAGGGAAGAGATATGTGGTTTCATCTCTGTCCCATCTACCCTCAGCCAGGTAGGAAAAAAAGAAGTTCTCTCCAGGTACCCTTTCTCTTGCACACACAAGATGTGTCAGGAAGCCAATGCAAGGGAAAGGAAAAATGAACCTTGACCATGTGCTTTAGTGCAACTCATATCGCTCTGAAGACTCCTACCTCTTCCACTCTGCCTTCTAACCTCCAGAGTGGGGAGTCAGGGAGCCGCTCGGTTTTTTACATCCCCTGTCAACTCCTTCCCAGGGCTAAGGAACCAGCTAGGACACCAGAGTCCCTCTGGAGTACTTTCCAAGTCCTTAAATAGAAGCTGTAGCAGCCCAGGGTTGAGGGTGGAGGAAGGTGTGCATGCAAAGATCTTGTGCTTTTGAGTCAGGAGGTTTGAAGTGAGGGATGAGTGAGGTATTTATATGTTCAGGTCTGATCCAGCCACTCTGCCTTCTTGGGGGCCTTGCAAGTATGGACATCCACAGTGTTTCTGCACTCCTTGCACCGCACAGCACAGCACCAGTGGAATTTGCACTCACACTGGGTGACACGGGTAACTCGAGTTGTGTCATACCCTCGACCGCAGCACATGATTTCACAACCGTCTGTCCCTTTAGATGTCTTGCTACAGACTCGGCCTGCAGTGCCTAGGGAACCTGGGTTGGGGAAGAGAGAGAGTGAGAACCAAGTTACCTCTTACTTCAGCCACTCTGGGTTCCCTTACCCACATCCTCATGAGGAAACCATAAAGAATCCCTTTTCCTGAAAATACACCCACTAGCCAAAATGATCATCTCCTTACTGCCCTCTGTACCAGGCTTGTTTCTTCCCACTATCAAGGCTCCCCAAAGACCATTGACTTTTCCTGCAATGCCCTCCCTGCCAATACACATCTCCATATCCCCTTCAAAACTTAGCCTTAAAGTGTCATAATTGTTAAAGCTGGGTGAAGGTTCTCTACTTTATGTTTGAAATTTTCTATAATAAAAAGTTAAAATAAAAAACTTGGCCTATAATTTACCTTTTCTAAGAAGCCTTGTTACAACTCTGATCCAGCTACCAATTTGTTAGTATTTCGGTCCTTAGTTTATATTTCATTAAGTTGTACTATACAAGAAAGTAGTATAGCATGGCCATTAAAAATTAAATGCATGTGCCTGATGTCAAATTGTCTAGGATTAAAACCTAATTCTACACTTCTTAGTTGTGTGATCTAGCAAGGTAGTTGATCTCTCTGGGCTTTAGTTTTCTTATAATAGCACCTAACTCAGTAGATAGTTATATCTATAATCTCTGATCAACTGAGGGGGCGAACTGATAAGCATTACTGGCAGGAGGCTTCTCCCTAAGGAATTCCTAAAGAATATCCCTTGCCTTACCCTTTATGGTAGGAACCCTTGAAGGGTAGGGATTGTGTTATTCCCCCTGCACAGAGAATGCTCACAACCTCATTCTGACTGATTTTTGCAAAAGAGATGCTGCCAACAGATCACAAAATCATAGAATTTTAGATGGGATGGATCCTAGAGAATATCTTCTTCACCTCTTTCCCAGAGATGGGAACATAACTAGCCTGGGGGTTCAAGAAGGGTATGAATAAATTAACTGATTTCTATAGCAGTAGTCTCCACATTCCACTGAATATGGATAGAAAATGCTAGTACTTCTATATTTGTTTTTGAGCTCATCAATTTAAAATATCTACTTTGTATGTATGTTTTATAATGTACATTTTAGTACAGTGAAACATAGATATAATTCATAAGTAAATATACATATATTGGAGGCACATGTTCAGATTTTTTTTTTAATGATAGGAGTATACAAGCCAAAATGTTAAGAGACCACTGCTCTAGAGTGTAGGCTGACTAGGTCTACTACATATGTTATCCACCTAATTTCAAGGGCTAGGTCTTAACGTCATTCTCTTGTGCACCAGAAGCCTCTTCTACACTCTGGAGCCAAGCAGTCCAATGTAGTAGCCACTAGCCAAATGTGGTCATTTAGATTAAGTTAATGAAAATTAAATAAATTTTAATACTTAGCTCCTCAGTCACACTAGCTATATTTCAAGTGCTGAATAATCACATGTAACTAAGTGGCTACTGTATTGGAGAGCACAGATGTAGAACATTTCTATCATCACAGAAAGTTCAATGGGACAGTACTGCTTTGGAGGGAATTCCTGGCTCCATACTCCCTTCTGGGATGACTTGTACCCATTGAATTCCAGGCTCCACTGTGGGTTTTATGAGGCCTATTTTATGCCTCTGAGAACAACCAACACACATATGACTCATCCTCCCTCCTAACTCCAAAGATCCTTCCCCAAAGGTGCATTTTAGGATGACAGCATAGGCTTACACCCTGGATGTTGTGGAATTATTTCTAGGCATTTAGAGAGTAGCCCTCTGAATTATACCACGTGGGAAGAAAACAAACTTAGTGGCAGGAAATCACCAGGAGAATCAGAAGTGCTTTCTCAACCTTTTTCCTCCTAGCACCCTTCAAAGTACACAAACTACTTTCTCTGTGTCTTGCGTAGAGCCCCACCCTGTTTCTGTGCCCAGTTTTGCTCCAAGCTAATTGCTTCTCCAGGAATGACAGTGATAGGTGAAAACAAATAGTATGGAAGACAGCTGAGGGTTCTGGCTTTCCCTCACCGAGGTCCTGACTGCTGAGACTACAGAGAAGAGTCTGGGAGCCCATAACAATAACCAGGGGAAGAGCAGTTCTGTTGCATAGCAGGTTGTTCCTAGTCTAACCTATCTGAACCTGAAATATGAGCCAAGATGGTTAGCTTCCACTCTTTTAGGGGAACACCACGTCACCTTCCAGCATTCCCAAGAATTCCACCACAAGTATATGGAACACATTCAAGAATGATTTGCTGCTTTCTGCTGATGATTAGCCTTGGGTAGGGATCTCCTCTCTCCTTGCTTCCCCAACTCCATTTTAGAATTTTCAGTGGCAGCACACTGGATAAGCCCTTTCTAGGTCATTCATGGTGTATTTCCTACTACCTTTCTGTCTTTAATCTCCCTTACCCAAAACCTTCACTCAGTCAGATTAATCTGCTCTCTGTTCCTAGAACAGATCATGTACTTTCCCACCTACCACTCTACTCATGTGTAGAGAATATCCACCTGTTCTTCTCTGTAGCTATCCAGATGATCCCCACACTTTTCAGAAACAGCTTAAATTCCACATTTTCAAGTAAACTTTTCTTAATTTCTCTCTTTTGCAGTTGCATTTGTCTACCTGTTATATCTCATTTCTTTAGCTAGATTGTAAAGAGCCAAAACTTAGTCTGTATCTTATGCTTCTGTATAGCCCATACATTGTTTGGTACTGAAATGGGTGATTCACTTAAACATTCACTTAGTAGTACCTACTATATCCCAGATGCTGGGAATATAAAGGAGTGATAGATGACCTCAGGCCTCAAGGAGCTCGGTGTCCTCTCCTCTCTAGGCAGCTTTGGGCCTGGCAGACTGAGGCATAAATCAACAATCTTTTTACAAGGTTTTCACGTCTGACTGGCTCCTCCAACCTCCTTCCCTAACTCCTGAGACCATGATTAACTAGAGGTGCCTGCACTAAAAACCAGGGCTCCATGTCTCTACCTACTTTCCTTACTCACCTGCAGCCTTGTCCAAGACGCAGTAGTCTGGAGAGTTGTCAAAGTAGACAAGGTCAGTCCGGGTAGCACGGCGATAGCCTTGGCGGGCTGCCGTGAAGTTCGCGCCATCCTGGGTGGCCGTTACCTGCACAGCCCCATCATAGCGCCGCCGCAGGTAATCACCTGTGCGGCGGAAGTCTGAGAGTGCACGCCAGCAGGTGCGCAGAGTACAGGAGCCACTCACGCCATGGCACTTACACTCCAGCTTCAGAAACCGCCGCACAGCCTGGGAGGTGGGGAGGCAGGTAAGGGAAAGGCAGCCAGTCAGGGTACTTTATGGTCATCCCTAGGACTAAAAGCTTGAGTGCCCCGAGGTCTGCTGGCCCTGGCCCTGTTTGGCTAGTGGAGCCATCGGTTGTCCTCTCCCCAGTCAGATTCCACCCATTCTTCCCGATCAAATTCAAGAACCTCTTATTCCAGGAAACCTTCCTAGACCAACAGTGCTTTCCTTTTCATGATAGCCCATTTGAACTTTAAAGCCCCAGGATTCTGTTCATAATTATGGCACATCCTCTATTTTTCATGTATTTTAGAGTTCAAGGTACCATGCCTTCTGCTTTTGTTGCATGTCATTTTCCAGCACAGTACTAGGCCTATAGGAAGTGCTCAAAGACCAGTGCACTGACTGGAACAAGCTTTTATCTTCCTCAGACTTTAGGAGGTGATTCTTTTCTTTCTTAAAAAGTTATTTCCCTTCTTTTCTCCACCTTTCCCTAATTTCTACCTATGTGAAGACTCTTTATGCTCCAGGTTGAACCTAGGCATTCCTAAGGTCCCTTGCATTTACTGCTCCTGTTCCAGGGGTTGGGGCTTTTGGAAGTAATCTAGAAGCCTTCAGTGCTTCCACCTTCACATTTACTCCATGATAATACATACTGGCCACTCCCAGCCAATATGAATGTACATGCACAGACATGAGTACTGACCGTGCGACCACAGCGATTGTTATGTAAGTTCATGAGAGCCCGTGCATCCTTAAGCCTCTTCTCCTTGGCATCCACGAAGGCTTTGGCAAAACGAACACCATAGTGGATGTTGTCACTGCAGCCACCCCAGTCAAAGTCCCCACGTTGGTCATGATGTCGGCCACGGGTGTAGGGGTCACAGCTGCACACACTCAGTTCACCCTGGCTACAGGCACGAGTGATAGCATGGACCACCCCTGCTGATGAGATGGCATATACAAATGCTGCCTCCCGGCTACCTAGAGAGAGAAAGGTAGAAGTGTGTTTCAGGAAAGAGGCCCTTGTCTGTCCCCTTCTTTAGCCCACACAACCTTCAACTCTGAAACCTCTTCTCCTTTTCTTTCCCAGGGCAACCCCTGTACCTCCTTTATTCAAGGTACCCTTCCCTTCCAAGAGCATTCCCCAGTGAATCTGACCTCTTCCCCTCAGCCCTCACAACTCTCTATCCACTTCTTTGTATGTCTGACCTCTTGGGCTGACCTGTACTCCTGTTTCCTTCCAAACTCCCTGGGTCCATCCATTGAAAAGTTTCACAGTGAATCATTCCCTCCCACTGAGTGCCAACCCCGGCTTAGCAAAGCCAGCCTTAGTCCACATTCCAGGCCTTTTCAGGCCCACTCTGCTGGACAGTTCCCCTACAATGGAGACCCCAGCCCAGGGGTCATCCTATTTGAAGAGATATGCTACTTTCCCCAGCCTGCTTTCTTCCTTCCCTGCTCTTGGGGATTGATGAATCATCACTCTTGTCCCTCTGACACCTCCACATTCTCATCTCATTCCCTTTCTGCTAGCTTACTGTTTAGCTCTGCTTAGCTCTTTTGCTGAGCCAGGTCCAAGCCGCTGACTCTCCAAATATTTACATATCACCTTTCTGTTTTTCCCTTGCTCCCATTATTACAGCGTTGGGAGTGTTGGGGTGAGGGTAGTGATGGTGTCGGTAAGAACAGAGCAGCCATTTCCAGTCCTCAGCCTTACAGTGCATGGATGTCCGCAGGCTGGGGGTTGGGGAGGGGAAGGAAAAGGGAGGAAGAAGGATGGAGGTACCAGGGAATGCTGTTCCTTTGACCCATCATCCCAGAACACTGGGATTTAAAGGGGCCACTGCCTACATAACTAAGGTACTGAGGGTCTGTTTCCAACTGTATCCTGGGCTCTGCCTACAGTTCTTACTCTGATTATGAAGTAGTGTGCAGGAGAGGGGAGAGGGGCTCATGCCTATCCTACCCACTCACCACCCCAAGCATAGAAAGAGAAGGAGCTGGGGCAGGGTGGAAGAGGCCCCTACTTCTGAGCATGACACGGCCAAAGACAGTGTGGTCCCGGTCCAGGGTGGTGCAGTTCCAGCGATGGTGGCGGAACTGGTGCTGACACTCTCGGATCCATTCTCGGGCACCCTCGCCCACCGAGCGCATGATGTCTGGGTAACGCTGGCACAGCTGACGCTGCCGGCTCACCAGACCAGGGATATTGTCACAGATCACTCGGGCCCCCAGCGCCCCGATGTACCTGCAAGGTGGAGATGGCCCTGTCAGAGCATCCTGGCTTTATTCTGCATTAGGAGGGGAATAAGGAGGGGAAAGGTTTGGCATTCAAACCTTGAGAGGTTCCTTCCCCTTCCTCCAACCAAGGCCGATATTCCCCAAGGCCGATGGGGAGAACCGATCCTCACAAGCTCTGGAGAAATAAGCAGTTGCAGAGAGAGTAATTGAGTGGTCTCCCACCATTACCAGTTCCCCAGCTAAAGGCCAAAATGACACACACTCCCAGAACACAGGCTAGGCATGTGTCACATACACAGAAGCTGTGGGCATGTCACACCAACCCCATTGCCTGCTTATTTAATAAACATTAAGAGCCTCGTGGAAAAATAAACTTAATAAAACTAGAGTCTGATACAACATTGTTACACCCACATGTCAGAGGCACGTCCTGCGTTGCTGGTCCATAAAGACATGGTATGGGAGAAGGATGGAGACAGGGAGGAGTCAGTGGGAAGAGATACAGTGGGCAATTTTGAGTGACGTTTACAGCTCTAGTCAGACCCGTGTAGCTAAGAGTCCTCATTCCCAGTCCCGAGGTCTGGGGAGGAAGACCCCCCCCCACCCCAACTCTCCTCCCCACACCCTTTGTTTCAAGGTCCCATGACCTTTCTTAACTAATGAGTCTTTCAAAATCATCCTTCCCAACTTACAGGGCATAATGTCCTGGATGAATCTGCATGGGCAGAGGGCTGTTTGCAGTGGGAAACCAAAGACCAATATTAAGCAACAGAGTGACACTCCCCATATTCCAGTCCCCAATCTGCCCAATGTGAACAATTATAAGAAGATCAATTGGGTGAGCTAATAAAAGATAGGTGAGTTGCTAGAGTCATTCTCAATTTTCTCAAGGAAGTAGTTTTTCTTCATTCAAACACTTTTTAGCCCTGGACTCCACCACAAGCCTCAGGAAGAACATTTCAGAGAGAGGACAGGAGTTCATCATCACCTTTTCTCCCCACAAGGCCACCAAATGAGATCTGACCCATACACCCACTTCTCACTCCCTTTCCATCTCTCCAGCACCCAGTACATACATGCCTTGATTTGCTGGGAATTCTCTATTCTCCTGTCCTAACACATCAAAGGGACGCCTTCTCTCCCCTTTTCTGAACAGGTGGGGACCATGGAGGGCAGTTGCTGCTACAGACAGAAAAGATTTGGTTTGGGCTGTGAATGAGCCTGTGGTTTGGGAAGGGCCCCAAAATGGGCCTAGAAGTGGGTGAGGAGAAGGGAGGGCAGCCAGTGGGGAGAAGGGAAAAGCTGGACTGCCCTGGGCTCTATGTTCTCTACAACACTCCCCCCGCCGCCCCCTGCATTCGCAAACCCGGCCCTCACCCACAGACTGGATCACCACTGGTGATACCAACTCAAACACAAGGAGGGCTGATGTTTGCCTCTTCTGGAATTCAGCAGGGCTGATGGGGCCCATCTGTCCCAGGGAGGGGTGAGAGGGCTGGTCCACCACTAACAAATCCCATGGAATCAGCGTCCCCAGCACTGTCCATCAGGGCAACAGCTTCCAGGAACAAACAAAATAAACACCCTGGGCTGGGCCAGGCCGGAAAGGGCTGCCTGACGCACAGCCGGGAGTTAACACCCACTGCTGCGGTGCTTTGTTTGGAGAATCAAGACCGTTGGAGTTGGAGCCCGTCCCTGTCTCACCACCATTCTGCTTCCTCAGTTCACCCCCGAGTACTGCTCTACGCAATGGGTGTTTGTTGTTTTTTTTTTTACTGGGGCTTGGGAAGACGGGGGTTGGATGGGAATGGGAGACCAGTAATCCAGCCCTCATGAGACAGTGTGGAGTGGGGCAGGCCAAACCCTGGTAAAAAGTCCTTCCTGTGGTCTGACTTAACTCCATTCTGCTGCAGCCCACATCGGTCCTTCTTGTTACATCCTCACTGAGCGTGGGAACATCTGTTCAGTAAGACGGGAAGATAATTTTCTTTACTACCACCCTTATCCCACTAAGTAGCTGCTTCAAGATTCTGCAGAGCAGGGCACTTGCCTCCTGACCAGTGGTCAGCACCTTGCAGTCAGTGTGGGGGCCTCCAGCAAGGCAGCCAGAGGCCCAGCCCATCCCCCTCTCAATTCAGTGCGTGCCTACAAAATGCCTACCATGTGCCAAGCACTGAGCTCATCTGTTAGGGGCACAAAGATATTTAAGGCATCTCCCAGCTGATGGGCTGGTAGAAGGGTGAGATGCCCCTGACTCTGTAGCTCTGTTTCCCTTCCAGAAGTTTTTACTTCCTTCCCAGCTTCCTGCTCCAGAATGCTCTCTTTACCTGCTTTTGACCAATTCATACCCCTTCCTTTGACAAAGTGACTCATGCCCTGTTCTAGCTCCTTGCTACTCAGAGTGTGGTCCCCAGAACAGCAGTATCAGCATCTCCTGGGAATCTGTTAGAAATGCAGAGCCTCAGGCCCCATTCCAGCCCTACTGAACTGGCATTTTACCAACCTCCTCAGGTGATTAGGACATGCTGCTCTATGAAGGCAGGGAGTTTTGTCTGTTTTGTTCACTTCAGTATCCCCAGTACCTAGAACAATGTCTGGCACAAAGCAGGTACTTAATAACTATTTGGTGAAAAAAACAAAACCTGACCGCTCTGATTTATCCCCAACTCCCCTCTCCTCCTAGCTAGCCATAAGCTTCATTTCAATTATAGCTTTATTCCTTGTTGACATTGCAGATGTTTTAGGTTTGTGTCTTTTTAATGAGGCTAGGGGTCCTCTTTTTTATTTACCCCCTTTCTTTTACACTCCTTAGTGCATGTACATGGTTTAGCTCAGCCCATATAGGACTTTGAACACAAGGATAAAACTATTATTCTCCCTAAATATCTTAATACAATATCATTTATATGATACTTTACAGTTCACAAAACATTTTTCTTCACAAAAATCCTATGAGAGAGAGAGAGAGAGCTCCATTTTACAGGTGAAGAAACTGAGGTCACAAAGATTAACAATACCCAGCTCTGTCCATCAGGGCTAGTCAGAGGAGAACTGGGGTGAACCAAGGACATCTGACGCCAAAGTCCAAGCTCATTTTCAATTCCAAGCGTAAGAGAGGCACACAATGCTTATTAACCAGGAGTAGACCAATCTGGCTCCAAAATTGGTGTGAACTTGAATTTCATACTATGCCCTTCCTATCCTTTACTTTCCTCATGTGTGAAATGGGGATAATAATATTATCTGCCTCACTGGATTATTTTGGGGATTGAAAAAGATGATGCTTATAGGTGCTTAGCCATAGTGTCTGGAGCTTAGGAAGGGCTCATTAAATGGCAGCTGTGGTTGATAACAATAATGTTAATGTCGGGGAATTCCCCGGCGGTCCAGGTCGCTCCAGGTCTGGGAACTAAGATCCCATAAGCGCCGGGCATGGCCAAAAAACAAAAAAAACAATAATGTTAATGTCATGATATCACTTTGTTCCTCCTTCTGTAAATCCACAGTCCTGAACACAGTCCTGTTCTTGTGATTCCCTACATCCCAGCCCCTGCAGAATACAAAATAGTACAGGGAGGCACATGCCAGGAGACCCCTATTTCTTGTTCTGTTTTTCATAGATTAAGAAGAGACCATCCGTTTCCTCCTTCAGTTAAAGGTCGGGAGAGGAAGGGAGTGGTCGGAGAGTAAGGGGAAGGGCTGTGAGGAAGATCAGACTGTTAGCTGGTGATAGTGATGACATTCTGCTCCTGAGTGGAACATGGACACAAACAGAGTCAACAGGCATCTCTTCAGGGGGTTGTACAGAATATCAATCTTGCTGGGGTTTTTTCCTAAGAGAAAGAGAGATAATCACCTTGGGGCCTGACCTGCTTTTGGAAAGCAGCTTTCTACTTTATCCCAGAAGTGACTGACCACTGAGGCAGGCATCTGGGGCCTGCAGCTATGACCCCTGTGAGGCAAGGAGACTGAAATGACCTGTGCACTCACTGCCCATCCTGGCCCTGTTGCTGCCTTCCTCCATTTCACAGGGACTGCTGAATCCCTCTGTATCACCCGCCCGCCTCCCTCCCTAGCTAGCTCTTCCACCCAGGAGTTTTTCCAAAATCTTTAATATGAACCACATGGGGGAGAGTAGTAGAGGGAGAAAGGAAAAGGGAGAAGGAGTAGCCAAGGGGACAAAATGGGGACTAGGAAGAACCCCAATTGGGTTTTTAGGAACCACTACCAGGATGCTGAAACTACCAGAGTGACACTTCCTCACCTAAACACCATGTGGACCAAGACTGCCTCCCAAATTGGTAAGAAGCAATCAAGAGTCCCTAAAAGCAAATTGTCATCTGGAATGGATAAAGATGCACAGTGGTCACTTCATCCTTTCTCTACAGGGCCTCTGAAGACACAAGTCCCCAGCCAGACTGAGACCATGAAGGTAAAGGGTGGCTTCAATCTCACTCTGAAGTTTGAAAGGCTTTTCTCCTCGTCCCCTTCTTCCTTTTCCCTTTCTAAAGGAATGTTTCAAGCCAGATGTAAGATATGGGCCTCCCTGCTCCCCCATCCAGAACCCCCCTCCCTGCCTTCCCCAACACTGCAGAGATAAAAAAGATCCAAAGGAGAGATTTTCCTGAAACAGGAAAAACGGGGGGTGGGGGGGGTGATGGGGATGGAGAAAGTTGCATCTTGAAATGATAGGAATCTGCAGCCCAAGCTCGCTGGCCCCTCAGCCAGCTACCCCTCACCCTTCCAGCCAAGATTCCAAATCCGGAGGAGAGAAGCCACAGGGTGCAAGGGGAAAAGAGACCACACTTTGTGGAGGAGGGGAGGATTGGGGGGAGGGGCAAAGTAAGGAAAGGAATGGGGGCACTGCATGGGTAGAGAGGGGCAATAGCCCAGTCCAAGCGGCCAGTTTAATTGGGGGGTGAAGAGGAAAGACAAGAGGACTGAGTCATTTCTCAGTCCCACTCTCCCCCTACTCAGCCCCCAGAAGGTGGGGGAGGAGAGAGAGCAGCTCTTTTCTTCTGGGAGAAAACGATGAGTGCCATCCAGAGCTTTCGTGGGGAAGGGAATCAGAAAAGAATGGATATCCAGTGGATTTTTAATTCCTTTTGCCTCATCTGCCGTCTTGTGAAGTGTCCGGACTCTTAAGGCCTGCAGGAAATCTGAGGAGAGGATCTCTTAATGCTTTGGGACTCTAGAAGCCGCTAGTTCTTGGAGGGGAAAGATGGGAGATGGGACCATCTGGGGAAGGAAAAGAAGGAAGAAGGGAGGGAGATATCAAGGTTCGAAGTGAGATCCTCAAAACAGAGACTGAATGTCTAAAGTATGCAAACCCAAGTGTTTTGTTTGTTTTAGTTGTGGGAGTTAATGGGGGTAGTTTTTGCCTCAATTCCATTTCTAAACCTTGCGCTGGGTGCTCCTGCCTCACCAAAGCCTTACTGCGTTATGGGGTGAGGGTAGACTAGCGAGAGGCTCGTCCGCCCTTGCCAGCTGCCCCTTTCTCCACCTCCCCTGGGTGGGGGGCCAACCTTAGGGGATCAGGAGGCCCTCTTGGACGGCCACCGTGGCCCCAAATGGGCGATTGGTTCCTTGAATCCATCCTGAGAGAAACTCGTAAGGTAGCTTTTGCCCTAAGAGGATTGAGCTGAAATAGAGGGGGTCTGGGAAGCCTCGATTACCGGGCGTCCTTTTTCCAAATACCCAGCGCCCTCATCACCGGACGGGGAAGGAGCGGCGCCCCCTTATCCACTCCCCGCCCCCCCTGCGCCCCGCCGCGACTTCAGTGACAGCCCTGCACGGATCGTCTCTGACTCCGTCAAAGCGACAACCTGGTCTCCTGAGCAGCGGGTGCTGGGAGCTGTATATTCCTTTTGGGCGCGTCCGGCCTCTCTAACCCAGCACCTCACCCTCCCAACCCTGAGAGCCACACTCACCACCAGGACGTGTCTACGCGGGCCGGCAGCGTCAGCAGCAGCAGCAGCAGCAGAAGGCAAGCAAGACTTAGGCGGGCCGAAGCCCGAGAGCCGTCGGGGCCCGTGGGTCTAGGCGCGGGCGCGGAGACAGGGGCGCGGACGCGCCGAAAGGGGAGCTGCGCGGCTTCCTCCGCACCACCCGGCCTCAGCATAGCTCCCCGAAGACTCCCGCCACGCGGCCCGGAGGGGCGTGGACGGGGCACCGGCTGAGGGTACTCAGGCTGCTCCCACTTCACCCCCCTGGGGGGCCATAAGTCTCGCCGGCGGCTGGGGACCTAAGGGCACCTAGAGTCCAGAAGCCGGGGCGCCAGGTCCCAGAGAGGGGCGCAGGGAGCGGTATCCGGAAGCCTACGACGCCGCGCCGAGCTCGGGACCTGGGGCACGCTGCCTGGGCTGAGATGCGGTGTCAGGGGGTCGGCGGCGCGGAGTGGGTCTGCGGACAGAGTGTGCCGACAGCTCCTCCGGCCGCGGGCTCTCATTGGACGGCGCGGGGCGGGGCCGAGGCCGGGGACACGCGCGGCCCTCAGGACGGCTCCGCCCGCGCCAGCCCTGGGCGCCCCGCAGCGCCCTAGGTGTGGCGGCCGCCTCCGCCCCTCGGCGCCCCTAGCACTGCGCCGCGCCCCCACCTGCTCGGGTGGGACGCGACGGGGCGCAGCGGCGCCCTTCGGCGCCCGGAGCGCCCAGTCCCTGCCCACGCCGCGCCACCGGGTCCTAGCGCCCTTCATTCGGCAACCCCAACCTCCGTGGGTGATGGCCTGGAGGGCCGAGTGAGGGGGGCTACAGACACTTTCCCCTGTCATCTAACCTACAGTGACACTGAAGTGAGCCACAGAGGACTCAGTCATTTCCTCGGGTTCTCTCTCCGTTCTTGCGCTTCTGTGAAATGGGTAGAATCTCTGCCACGGGGAGTTGCGGGAGAATCTTAATTCCCTTTCCAACGCTGCCAACGGGGGGCGCCACGGGCAGCAGACTTCAGGTAGGGGCTTCTCTCATCTACGGCTCGCTGCCCCTGGTTCCTCCGACCCGCTGCCCACCGCATTCCCACCCCCCACCCCCAGGCCCCCGCACACAATGTTTAGACATAGCTCTCGCCCGCCTGCCCGGACCCGACGCTTCCCTCCGGCCTGTGGAGCGGGAATCGATGGCCAAAGCGGAGCGGCACACCTGAGGACCCGACGCGGACTCCCCGCCCTTGGCCGCCCGGGCTCGGCAGAGCCTACTCTCTCCCAGCTTTCCCGATGCTTCGGTCCCCCACCCCTTCGGGCGGGGCTGCGAGTACGAAAGAATCAGAAACAGCTGGGCAGCTTTCCCGAACCAGAGGCCAGGGTGGGGGTCCTGCTGAGAGAGTGGAAGCCCCGGAGCCATTTCTCTCCTTCGCCTTTCCACCCTTTCTCTTTCCCACTGCTCCCCTCCCTCCCTCCGCCAGCGCCCCAACCGCCTGGAGGCGTGGTAAATTGGGAAGGGGTGGGGAGGTTCTGGTTGTAGAAATTGACTCCCCTCTTCCGTCCGCACTTCCCAGGCCGGCAGGTAGAGCTTCTGGAGGCAGGGTGGCCCTTACTGAGACCTAAAAATTCTTTTTAAAAAACCCTGGATCTTTCAACTTCCAGAGTCCGCCTGGGGTCCGGCCCCAACCGCTTCTCCAGACTCAGTTTCTCTTGCCTAGCCTCTCATTCCCAGGTGTCTTTCGTGCCTCTCCCCGTGATTTATCTATACTATAAAGCCCTGGTGTAAACAACGCCCTGGAAACTGCCCAGCCCCTTCAACCCCAGACATTGTCAGTTCTTGGGGGTGGGGGTCGCTGTTAGAGACTCCGGAGTGTGAGCGACAGGGCGCAGCTCGCTGCAGACGTCCCCGAGGCAGATGTGAGGGAGAGGGGCTGAGAGAGACCTTTATCCCCTCTCCACATCTCTCACCCCTTTATCTCACTTTCTGTAGCAGGGGGCGAAGTGAATTCATTCATTCAACAAATATTTATTCCCTACCATGTTCCAGACTGTGCTAGGCACATTGGTGAACAAAGCAAAACGAACAATTTCTGCCTGTGTGGAGTTTAACTTATATTGGGAGAAGATAGACAATAAACAGTAAACATCATAAGTAAAACATATAGCATATTAGAAAGTGATAAGTACAGTGGGAAACAATGGAGTTGCAACTAGAATGATCAGGGTAGGCCCCATTAAGGACATTCAAGCAAAGACTCGAAGGAAGCGAGAGAACAAGCCAGGTAGATTCTTGGTGAAGAGGATGCCCAGCAGAGGGAACAGCCAGCACAGAGGCCCTCAGCTGGGAGTGGGCTGGTGTGCAGAGTGAGCTAGGGAGGAGGAGAGGAGTCCAGATAGGTAACAGCGGTAGTCTAGGTCATGCAGGAGAGAAGGTGCCCACCCTTGGGGGGGAGGTAGAAAATGGGGGCTGGATTGGAGTTGGATGGGAGTGAGTGAGGGGCGAATACAGAGACCAGGCAGGGTCCACATGCTGGCCTTATCCTGCCTGCCAACCTTCCCCTTCCCCTCCCCTTCTCTCTCTCAGTCTGGGAGGCTCCAGTTGGCCCTTCCATTTGCTTAAAAGAAGCAGACTCTATACTGAGCTTCCCTGAGGGTCAGGTGAAAGAGGAATGGGCCCAGGCTCATTCCTGGCCAAGCCCCTTTCCTGGGACCATTCTGGCACCTCCTCCCAGCCCAGCCCCACCCTGATGCTGGGCAGCAGTCTATAAGCTCTGCAAGCTCTGGCAGCCTCTCTCAGACTCCCCTGTGTGCGCAGGCCTGGGTGTGACTCTGGCCCTGTGTTTATTCCTACATCTGGGCCTGAGGTTGCAGGGTGGGGAGCTAGAGATGATCACATCAGCCCTAACCTTGGGTGGACTCGCCCACATGGGCCCCAAACTCACTTATGAGGCCCCTTGTTTGGCTTCAGCTGTCTTCATAGTCAAGTGGGACGGTGTCTTGGCATAACATAGATGCTCAACTATTAAAGCATGTTGCTGAGCTAAGGGGGCCCCCAGAAACATCAGCAGATCCAGGAGGGAGGGAAGTGGGTGAGGGAACAAGACTTTTCCCCAATGCTTACAGGCTACCTCTGCCCTAGAGTGGACAACCCAGGATGGCGCTTTGCTCCTTCTTCTTCCCCTCCCCTCTGAGCCCCCAGCTGCACAGGAGGAAGCCCAGGCTGCAGGAGCCAGCTGACTGCAAGAGCTGCACTCAACCACTTAACTAGAGAACAAATACGGAGCCAGAGAAGAGGTTTTCTGGGATCTGCCACTTTGGACTTCAAATCTCAAAATAAACTTCCAGTCTCAGGGTCCTAGACTCTACTGGAGAGCTCGGCTCCTCACGCAAGGGCCTGTTGTGGGGCTTCCAGGCAGAGGGTCAAGGCCAGAGGCTCAGGCTTAGCGCCTGACCTGCTTCTCCCTCCCATCCTCCACCCCTACTCCGCCCGAAATGGGAGCTGTGGGAGGAGTCACTGACTTGGGAGTCAAGTTCTGGTCTGAAGGGCCCTGCCTGGAGTCAGGTCACTTACCCCGGTCCTGCTGTGCGCCCAGCGCTGGCCAGGGCATCCTAAATGACACAGAAGGAGTGAAAGGGTCTTACCCCCAAGGCATTTTCATGCAAATACAATAAAGCCATCTGAGGGCTGGGATGATAGGCTTTGCTGTTTGCTGCAGACCTCCCCTTCACCCAGGCCTCTAGACTCCCTGGGGCCGCCAGCAGGACAACTGCCACCCAGCGTCAGAGGCACACCTTCCTCCTCCCTCAAGGTGCACCACAGCCTCCTGCCCTCTCAAAAGTGGGTGCCCCAAAGAAAAGGGTCTCCCTCACCCCTGTACCTCACCTCATGCTCTGCTCCCCCATGGGGCCACTCAGAGCTAAGATTCATCTTTTTTCACTCTATTCTCAGCTGTGTGTGGCTGAATGATTTTGAATTTTTACTGGCCCTTGGATGGGAGTGGAGATGAGCTAAGGGGAGCTTGGGTGTGAGTAAACAGCTCTTACTCCACCCGGGTCTACCCCCCCTTATAGGCCCCCCTTCCCTAGGCCTCTTTGGCGATGACCTTCTCTCTTTCCCAGTGGGTGGGAGGTGGTGTGGATGGTAACGAGCAGAGAGAAAGGCCGAGAAGGGGCTGGGGGGAGGTTTGGATCGGAGTCAAGGAATTCCTGAGCCTGCTGCTTGCACAAGGGGCCCTGAGACGCCTTTCCTGAGATTTCTTTGCAAACCTAGAAAAGTCTCATTTGAAATGGGGCCAGGTTCACCCAGGCCCCTAGTGCCCCCCGCTCCTGTTTCTTCCTCTCCAGCCACCCCAGGCAGGTGTCTGGGGAAGAGTAGGGAGATTGGGAAGAACCCAGGGGCTTTTAAGTCGTGTGGGGTGGGGATCTATGCTTTGTACACAGCCTGACCCGGCCTCTCCTTGGTATTTATGAGCTCCCAGGCGAGGCATGGAACGTGTCTCAAAGAGGCCAGGCCAAGAGGGCTTTGGAGGAAGGAGCATCCAGCCCCAAACCAGGGAAGGGGGCTTGGTGGGGCGGGGCTAGAGACAGAGACCCTCTTCTTCCCAGCCAGTGGCCAAACAGGGGAGTAGACTGCTCCCCTATGGGGCCTGGAGAAAGGAAAAGAGAGAGCTAAGGGAGAAGGGGGAAGAGGAGGCCTGGGGAGGCGGGACCGTAGAGGCGGGGCCTGGGGGTCTGGAGCCTTTTAGCACTTTGGCTGTAATCAGACTGGAGCCAGGCGGTGGGCGGGCTGACAGCCATCCTGGGCGGGTGGCCCAGGTTCTGTGTGAGGCCAGTGGGTGTGCTGCTGGGATCCTGGGTGGTCACTGACCAGCCTAACCCCAGGGGAGGGTGGTCCCACGTTGCCCCCAGCCCCCCCCCCCACAATCTGCCTATGTCAGATAGGCTACACACTGAGCTCTCTTTCTCTCCCCACCACCTGTTTTGGGCCCCAGAACAATCTGGAAGTGAGATTTGCTTCCAGTGGAACAATCTGCAGAGCCCACTACTGCCTCCCTCCCACTCTGCCTTCCTTGGTTCACTCTGCCTCTCTCTCTTCCGTGTCTCCATCTCTCTGGGTCTGTCTCTGGCTCATATTTCTGTCATTCTGTGTCTATTCCTCTTGGTGTTTGTCTTTCTGTCTTCATTTGTCTCTCTGTGTGTCTGTATCTGACAGCCTTTCCTCCTCTGTTGGAACCTCTGTCTCTCTTTCAATCTCTGTCACTCCTTGTCTCTTGGTGTGTATCTCTGTCTCTCCATCTTTCTCTCTATGAATCTGTATGACTGTCTCTCATTCTTCTTTCACTCGCCTCATCTCTCTTTCCGTGTCTTTTCTGACTGTGTGTGTGTGTGTGTTCCTCTCTATATTTTTCTCGGTGTGTATCTTTGTTTCTCTTTGTGTCTGTTTCTCTCTTTCTCTTGCCCTCTGTCTCACACCTTCTTCTGCAGTCCCTCCAACACAGTACAAAGTGCATTGGACTGAAAGAAATCAGAGTTTTTTCTCCCCAGCTCAACCACACATGATTTGCATGACTCTGTAAGTCACTTTCCCACTCCTGGCCTCAATTTCCTCGCTGGTGAAACAAGTAAGGTGGATATCTACTTCCCTCGGTCAGGGCCTCTTTCTGTCTTTATCTCTTTTTTCTTGTAGCATAGTCCATCCTGTCTTCTGAGGGTTCTGCTTCTCTGCTCTCTAAATTCCACCCTGAAGTTAGGACTCCAGCCTCCTTCAGACTTCAATGGGAAGGAGTCTTGGATACTGTCAGCAAGCAGGCCCCAAAAGGAGGACCCCCTCACTCCTTTACCCTCTTAAACATCAGGGTAGACAAGGTCCCTTTCTGGGGCCATGTCTGGGATACAAACCAGATTAGCTCATCTCTCTAATCCTCTTTGTGCTGGGGCCTCTGCCAGGCAGGGACACCCACAGAGCAAGCAGAGCAAGAGGGTGTGTGTGTGTGTGTGTGTGTGTGTGTGCGCGCGCACAGATTCTTGGAGAAGGCAAGACCAAGGTTCTCCTCCCTCTGTTACCCCCTCCTGCCCGAAAAGCCCAAATCAAGCCCTCACTGTATAAGAAACCTCATCACGCTTGAATCAAATCAGGGTTTTCATAATCCCAGTCTGTTCCTCCGCCTTCCCCCACCCCCCGTCCGCTTTTCTACAGCTTCTCTAGGGCTGGAGAAATCATTCCACCCATCCCTCTGTTCCCGAACAGCCCAGAAGCAACCCCTTCTCCATGCATATTTTCTTCTCCAGTCATTTTCGGAGAAGGGTCTTTCCATCCCTTCCGGAAAAGCCTTAGTGTCAGGCAGGGAGCAGGGATATGGGGGAGGAGGGGAGAGCAAGCAGGCAGTCCCTGGATTTCACACTTCAAGTTAGAGGCCTTCAAGTTGGAGAGGTCTTTCTTGGCTGATAAGATCAAAGCATTCCCTCTGCCAGATCATTACCTTATTTTCGAGGCAATTGTAGAACTTATTGTATCAATTAGTCTGGTCTCCAGCTGCAGCCGTTTATCTCTGTCTATCGTCGTGCGCTTGCAGAAGAAAGGCCCAGCCCAGCCAGCCCGGCCAGCGAGGGGAGGGTGGGGAGCTGTCCGGCTGCTTTCGGCGGGGATTGGGCAGGTAGAGGGCATAGGGGGTGCGCTTTTGAAGTTTGGAGATCCCGCCAGCTCCTCCTTGCGCACCCCGCCACTGCCGCAGGAGCGCTCTTTTCCACTGGCGCCACACCTACACGCCCGTTGTGCCCCAGGAGGGCAAGCCTACAGAGCCTGGCGTGGGGAGGAGACCCATCAGGCCAGGCCAAGGCGCGGGCTCCGCGTAGGAAAACTCTGAGCCTGAGCCAAGATGCCTGCCCCTTCCTGACTCTCTGGTGGGTGACTCACTCTGTGGGACGTGCGCCCCGCAGTGGCGTTTCCTAGAAAGGCATGGCAGCGTGAGCTTCGAAAACCTTAGGAGGGAGTGGGTGGCACTGAGAAGTGGATGTCCCCATGGGTGCGGGGAGTGTGGCCTGCTTTACTTCTGCCCTGTCTGCAGCCTCTTCCTGCAGAAGAACCACGCCCACACCTGGTGTTGGGGTCAGGTGGGGGTCCGGTAGAGCAGAGTTTCTGAAACTTCCGGGGTCTCAGTATCCCTTTACACTCTTAAAAATTATCAAGGACCCCAAAGAGCTTTTATTTTTATGGGTTATATCTATCCATGCTGAAAATGAAAACGAACGCAAGAGCCAAAGTGAAAGTGCTCCCAGTGGCCAAAGCTGGACAATTTGAGCAACAAAATAGTTTTGGATTATAACCCAAAGTATAGTGTAAATGTGCTTGAGTCCATAATGATATAAATAAATGATTGAGTAAATAAATATATAGGGAGAAGAGACAGATCTCCCATACAGAACAATTCCAAATAATTTACTTCGCCCTTGAGGAGGTGGAGTATAACTCCCCATTCCTTAGGTGAGGGCTGCAGGTTGTGACTTCCAGAGTACAAAACTGTGTGAAAAGAAAAGAGTGTGAGGGGGAGAGGAGAGTAACTTTACAGTGGAGAAACCTGACAAACCTCAGTCAGGGGATCAAGGTGAGCACCAGCAGTGATAAGTCGTGTTGCAGTGTGTACACTTGATACGATGTGATGAAAATGACACCACCTCTGTGGTTTTCCTCCCCATAACCCAAGCCTAACTATAAGAAAAACATCAGACCAATTCCATCAGAGGGACATTCTACAAAATACCTGACTAGTAATCACTCCACAAAACTGTCAAGGTCATTCAAAACCAAGCAAAGTCTGAGAAACTGTCATGGCCAAGAGGCACCGAAGGAGTCATGACAACTAAATGTAATGTTGTATCCTGGATGGGATCCTGGAAAAGATAAAGGACATTAGGGGAAAACTGAGGAGATCTGAATAACATATGGATTTTATTAAATAATAAGAATGTCGATATTGGTTCATTAATTTTGGCAAATGCACCACACATTTGTAATGAAAGTAAGATGTTAAAAATAGGGGAAACTGGGTGTGAGGTACCTGGCCACTCTCTGTACTATCTTTGTAATTTTTCTATAAATCTAAAACTGTTCTAAAAATTAAAGTTTGTTTTAAAAGATTAAAATCTTTTAAAATATTTATATATTTTAATTAATTTAAATTAACAATAGTAGGGAATTCCCTGGTGGTACAGTGGTTAAGAAGCCGCCTTCCAATGCAGGCAACGTGGGTTCAATCCCTGGTGGGGGAACTAAGATCCCACATGCTGCAACGAAGATCCTGTGTGCCGCAACTAAGACCTGAAGCAGCCAAATAAATAAATGAATAAATATTTTAAAAAAATGAAATTAACAATAATAAACTCAATACTTGCTAATATTAATGTCATGTTCTATGAAAAATAACTATAATTTCCAAAACAAAAACAGTGAGAAGAATGGCATTATGTAACATTTTTGCAAATATCTTTAAGGTCTGGCTTAATAGCAGGATTCTCATATTTGCTTCTACATTCAACCTGTTGTGATATTGCATGTTTTATAGCTCTGGAAAACTCCACTCTACACTCAAGAGGGAATGAGTGTGAGGTCAAATGACATCTTAGTATTATTATGCACCTTTTTGAGAACTGCTGCCTTAGTGATCTCATCCATTACTGTGATTCTAGATTCCCAATTCGATATCCCTAGCTTTGAAACATCTCTACTGAGTTCTCTGGTCATGTTTGTCATCATACCCTTGCCTTCCCCCCACCCCCAATCATCTACGCTTTCAACACTTCCCAGTCCGTGTCAGCATGATCATCATTCCGCAAGTCATAGTAGCTCTGTGAAGTTAATGTGCAAAGTTCTGTGCTTCCTTCCTGTGGTGCAAAATCATTTAGTAATGGGAGAGTTGCCTGTCTCATTTTTCGTAAACAGCTGAGAAGTGTCACAAACCCTAAAATATCAAATGCATAATAAATGATTGTTGGATGACTATAGACAATTCTGGAATCAGAGCTCTTTCTTTCTGATGAAATCTCCCTCTTGCCCCTGCATATCAGCCTGAGTTTCTACTGTGAATAATCTGTGATTTAGTAAGTTTGATATTTGCTTTGCTTTAGCAAAGATTAATTTCTCTCATTGCCATAGCCAGGTAAACCCAATTTGGCCAAGAGATACACATTTAGGGCAGCTTCCTGACTTTAGAAATTAGGTTTGGGGGCTTCCCTGGTGGTGCATTGGTTAAGAATCCACCTGCCAATGCAGGGGACACGGGTTCGAGCCCTGGTCTGGGAAGATCCCACATGCCGCAGAGCAACTAAGCCCGTGCGCCACGACTACTGAGCCCGCATGCTGCAACTGCTGAAGCCCCCGTGCCTAGAGCCTGTGCTCCACAACAAGAGAAGCCACTGCAATGAGAAGCCTGCGCTCTGCAATGAAGACCCAACGCAGCCATAAATAAATAAATAAATAAACAAACAAACAAATAAATAAATAAAAGAACTTAGGTTTGGGGCTTTCAATTTCAGTAGAGATGTTTCCATCCATAGAATGCTACTCAGAAACCACAAGGGCTGCTATCCTGTCAACCAAATAATGAACATTGTTGGTCCACTCTGGGCAAGTAGTTCTTGGAGCTTCGGTCTCCCAAATGATCCAGATACCACTGTCATTTTCTGAGTCATCTTGTATACTTTTGTGCCTCATCTTTTATTATGTCATTTTTTTTTTCAAAGTCTCTCCCATCTGCTATTCTGTTCCCAGAGACAGTACCCTCAAGCAGTCCTTAGACCCTCATACCTGAGCTATCAAAGAAAGTCCCACTGGATCTGCTCAGCCTGCAGTCAGACTCTTTTCCCCAAATGTCTGGCTTTATTATTTTATTTTATTTATTTATTTATTTATTTATTTATTTATTTATTGGCTGCGTTGGGTCTTCATTGCTGCGCGTAGGCTTTCTCTAGTTGTGGCGAGCGGGGCCTACTTTTTGTTGCAGTGGGCGGGCTTCTCATTGCGGTGGCTTCTTGTCACAGAGCACAGGCTCTAGCTGCGTGGGCTTCAGTAGTTGTGGCACGCGGGCTCAGTAGTTGTGGCTCGCGGGCTCTAGAGTGCAGGCTCAGTGGTCGTGGCGCATGGGCTTAGTTGCTCCTCGGCATGTGGGATCTTCCCGGACCAGGGCGCAAACCCATGTCCCCTGCATTGGCAGGAGGATTCTTAACCACTGCGCCACCAGGGAAGTCCCCCAAATGTCTGCCTTTATCACACTGCTCCATCATTAAAAACCTTCTATAGTTCCCCACTGCCTGAATAATGACACAGAAACTCCTTAGCATGTAATCCAAGCCCTAAGACAATCAGGCTTCACTTAACAGTTCTGTCTGTCACCCCTCTGTAAAGATTCTGCTTCAGTTAGAAAGGCATTCATTCTGTGGGGTTTTTTAAATTCAGTTATACTTGATGAATAAAATTGCATATATTTAAAGTGTAAAACATAATGATTTGATATACATACACATTATGAAATGATTCCCACAATTAAGTTAATTAACACTTCCATCACCTCATACAGTTACTTTTTTTTTTTTTTTTGGCAAGAATGCTTAAGATCTACTTTCTCAGCAAATTTCAAGTATACATTACAGTATTATTATCTATCTTCACCATGCTGAACATTAGACCCTCCAAATTTATTCATGTTATAACTGACAGTTTGTACCCTTTGACCAAACTTTTCCCATTTCCCCCACCCACCAGCCCCTGGTAACCACCATTCTACTCTCTGTTTCTATAAGTTTGACTTTTTTCTTAGATTCCACATGTAAGTGATACCATAGCGTATTTGTCTTTCTGTGTCTGGCTTATTTCACTTAGCATAATGCCCTCAAGTTTCATCTGTGTCGTCACAAATGGCAGGATTTCTTCTTTTTTATGGCTGAATAATATTCCATTGTATACTACATTTTCTTTATCCATTCATTTGTCAATGGACACTTAGGTTGTTTTCATATCTTGGCTATCACGAATAATGCTGCAGTGGACATGGTAGTGCAGATATCTCTTTGGGATACTGATTTTGCTTTCTTCAGATATATTCCCAGAAGTGGGATTGCTGGAGAATATGGTAGTTCTATTTTTACTTTTTTGAGGAAATTCCATACTGTTTTCCATAGCAGCTGTACCAGTTTACTTTTCCATCAGCAGTGTACAGGGTACCCCTTTCTCCACATCCTTGCCAACATTTCTTATCTATTGTCTTTTTGATGATAGCCATTCTAACAGGTGTGAAGTGGTGTCTCTGCACTTCGCCAATGATTAACGATGTTGAGCACCTTTTCATGTACCTGTTGGCCGCTTGTATGTCTCTTTTGGAAAAATGTCTATTCAGTTCTCTTGCCCATTTTTAAATTGGATTATTTGTTTTTTGTTCTTGTTATTGAGTTACGAGCTCCTAGATATTAACCCCTGGTCAGATACATGGATTCCAAATACTTTCTCCCATTCTGTAGATAGCCTTTTCATTTTTTTGACTGTTTCCTTTGCTGTGCAGAAAAGGTTTTTCATTTGATGTAGTATCACTTGTATAATTTTGCTTTTGTTGCCTATGCTTTCGGCATCTTATCCAAATATCATTGCCAAGACCAATGTCGAAGAGATTTTTCCCTATGTTTTTTTCTAGGAGTTTTACAGTTTCAGATCTTACATTTAAGTCTTTAATCCATTTTGAGTTAATTTTTGTGAGTGGGTAAGATAGGGGTCCAATTTCATTCCTTTTCCAAAAAAAAATTTATTTGGCTGTGCCAGGTCTTTTTTTTTTTTTTTTGCCTGCATTGAGTCTTTGTTGCTGTGCATGGGCTTTCTCTAGTTGTGGCGAGTGGGGACTACTCTTCGTTGGGGTGCACAGGCTTCTCATTGTGGTGGCTTCTCTTGTTGCAGAGCATGGGCTCTAAGCCTTCAGTAGTTGCAGCTCGCGTGTTCAGTAGTTGTGGCACACAGGCTCTAGGGCATGCGGGCTTCAGTGGTTGTGGTGCACGGGCTTAGTTGCTCCGCAGGATGTGGGATCTTCCCGGACCAGGGATCAAACCTGTGTCCCCTGCATTGGAAGGCAGATTCTTAACCACTGCACCACCAGGGAAGTCCCTGTGCCGGATCTTAGTTGCGCCACGCAGGATCGTTTTTAATTGCGACATGTGGAATCTTTTTTTTTAACTGTGACATGTGGGATCTTCATTGCAGCATGCAGGATCTTTAGCTGTGGCATGTGGGATATTTAGTTGCGACATGCGAACTCTTAGTTGTGTTATGTGGGATCTAGTTCCCTGACCAAGGATCGAACCCAGGCCCCCTGCATTGGGAGTGCAGAGCCTTAGCCACTGGACCACCAGGGAAGTCCCCAGTTTCATTCTTTTGCATGTGAATATCCAGTTTTCCCATCACCATTTGTTGAAGAGACTATCGTTTCTGCATTGTGTGTTCTTGGTGCCCTCGTCAAAGATTAGTTGACTGTATATGTGTGGGGTTTATTTCTGGACTCTCTGTTTTGTTCCATTGATTTACATGTCTGTTTTTATGCCAGTACCATACTGTTTTGATTATTATAGCTTTATAATATAGTTGGAAGTCAGGAAGTGTAATGGCTCCATCTTTGTTTTTCTCAAAATTACTTTGGCTATTCGGGGTCTTTCGTAGTTTCGTACATTTTAGGATTTTTTTTCCTATTTCTATGAAAAAGGCAGCTGGAATTTTGATAGGGATTGCACTGAATCTGTAGATTGCTTCTGGTAGTAAGGACATTTTAACAATATTAATTCTTCCAATCCAAGAACATGGGATATCTATCTATTTATTTGTGTCTTCTTCAATTTCTTTCATCAATGTTTTATAGTTTTCAGTGGATAGGTCTTACACCTCCTTGGTTAAGTTTATTTCTAATTTTGTTTTTGATACTACTGTAAATGGGATTGCCTTCTTACTTTCTCATTGTTTTCTGGCTGTTTTGTAGTCCCTCTATTTCTTCCTCTATTCATATCTTCCTTTGTGATTTGATGATTTTCTGTAGTGGTATGCTTTGATTCCTTTCTCTTTATCTTTTGTGTATTTACTATAGGTTTTTGCTTTGTGCTTACCATGAGGCTTACATAAAATATCTTATAGTTGTAACAGTCTATTTTAAGCTGATAACAACTTTGATCACATACAAAAATTCTGCCCTTTTACTCCTCCCTCATTTCATGTTTTTGATGCAACAATGTACATCTTTTTATATCGTGTACCATTAACAAATTATTGTAGCTATATTTATTTTTAATACTTTTGTCTTTTAATCTTTATAGTGGAGTTAAGTGATTTACACACCACCATTACAGTAGAGTATTCTTAACTTGATAATATACTTACATTTACCAGAGAGTTTTATACTTTCATATGTTTTTTCACATTACTAATCCATATTTCTTTCATTTCAGCTTAAAGAACCCCCTTTAATATTTCTTATAAGGCAGGTCTAGTGGTGATGAATTCCCTCAGCTTTTGTTTGTCTTGGGAAGTCTTATCTCTCCTTCATTTCTGAAGGACCCAGCTTTGCTGGGTAAAACTTTTTGGTTGGAAGTTTTTAATATCAGTACTTTGAATATATTGTTACACTCTCTCCTAGTCTGCAAGGTTTCTGCTGAGAGCCCCACTGATAGCCTTATGGGGGTTCCTTTGTATGAGATGAAGTTTTTTTTTTTTTCTCTCACTGCTTTCAAAATTATCATTGTATCTGATTTTTGAAACTTTTATTATAATGTGTTTTGGTGAAGTCATCTTTGAGTTGAATCTATATGGGGACCTGTGAGCTTCATGTACTTCAATGTCCATATGCCTCCCAGATTTGGGAAGTTTTCAATATTTTTTCTTTAAATAAACTTTCTGTCCCTTTCTCTCTCTCTCTTCTCCTTCTGGAACTCCTGTAATGCAAACACTGTTTTACATTGTTTTACTTTATGGTGCCCCATAATTCATGTAGTCTTTCTTCATTCTTTTTCATTCTTTTTTCTTCTCTAAATGGATGATTTCAAATGACCCATCTTTGAGTTTATAGATTCATTCTTCTGCTTGATCAAGTCTGTTGTTGATCTTTTGATTGCATTTTTTATTTTATTCATTGTATTTTTCAGCTCCAGAATTTTTTTTTGTTTTTTTTTACAATTTTAACTCTTGTTGAACTTCTTTTTTTTTTTTCCACACTGCATGGCATGTGGGATTTTAGTTCCCCAGCCAGGGATCAAACCCATACCCCCTGTGGTGGAAGCATGGGGTCTTAACCACTGGACCACCAGGGAAGTCCCTCTTGTTGAACTTCTTGTTTGGTTCATATATTGTTTTCCTGATTTTACTGAATTATCTGTCTGTAGTCTCTTGTAGCTTGCTGAGCTTCCTTAAAACAATTATTTTGAATTCTTTGTCCAGTTCTTTGTCTTGCACAGTGTTAAAGTGGTGTGTGTAGGGGAGAAACGGGCGCTGGAAGCCCTGGTCCTCGGGCAGTGCAACAGCAGCTCCTTCTGATGGAGAGGTATGGCAGCGTCTTCCTCCCTGGGGGTCTGTAGTGGCAATGGCTGTTGGTTACCTCAGTAGTGAAAGCTTCCAGTGTCCTCTGTGGAGCAGACCACTGGGATCTTCACTGTCAAACACTACAGAGTCTTGCACTGTGAAAGCTGCATGGAGTCCATGGCTGTCATGAGGGTTGTTGAGGTCCTCAGCTGCAAAGCAGAGCAGGCTGCTGCTCTGGGACTATGTATCTGCTGCCTGGCTTATACTGATAACCCCTGACTTTATTCTTTATTCCTAGCTGTTTCCAGATATCTCTGCTAAGCCAATCTGCCTAGCAATTCTTTCTGTGTGGTTATTGTCCATATTTTGCTCCACTATGTGGCTGGAGGTTCTTTTTTTTTTTTTAATAGATTATTTCCAATCTTTTTTTCTTAGAATATCTTTATTTCCCCTTTATTTTTTCTACTTACATTGAGATATAATTGTCATACAATACTGCATAAGTTTAAGGTGCAGAGGTTCTTAATTGAATGCTTGGGCTTTCCTAGGTCTGTTTTAGTTCATGGATAGATGTTTAATTTTTTTTAAAATTAATTACTTTATTTATTTATGGCGCATTGGCTCTTCATTGCTGCACACGGGCTTTCTCTAGTTGTGGCGAGCAGGGGCTGCTCTTCTTTGAGGTGCACAGGCTTCTCATTGCGGTGGCTTCTCTTGTTGTGGAGCACAGACTCTAGGCATGCAGTCTTCAGTAGTTGTGGCACGTGGGCTCTAGAGCGCAGGCTCAATAGTTGTGGTTCAGAGGCTTAGCTGCTGCGTGGCATGTGGGATCTTCCCAGACCAGGGCTCGAACTGGTGTCCCCTACATTGGCAGGTGGATTCTTAACCACTGTGCCACCAGGGAAGTCCAAACAAGTGGTATTTGAAATTAAAAACACAATGCCATTTACATTAGCATCCCCCCAAAGTGAAATATTTAGGGATAAATCTAACAAAATATGTACAAGATCCATATGTGGAAAACTACAAAACTGTGATGAATGAAATCAATAACTAAATAAATGGAGAGATAGTCCATGTTCATGGATAGGAAGACTCAATATTGTCAAAATGCCCGTTCTTCCCACTTGATCTTCCAAAACTTGGAAGAAACCAATTGTCCATCAACAAGTGACTCAGTAAACAAACTGTGGTGCATTTAGACAATGGAATATTATTCAGCACTAAAAAGAAATGAGCTATCAAGACATAGAGGAACCTTAAATGCATATTACTAAGTGAAATAAGCCAGTCTGAAAAGTATACGTATTATATGATTTCAATTATATAATTACAATTATATTACATTTTGGGAAAAGTAAAATATGGAGACAATAAAAGCATCAGTGGTTACCAGGTGTTTGGGGGGAGGGAGTGATATAAGGCAGAACACAGAGGATTTTTAAGACTTAGAAACTATTCCATATGATACTATAATGGTGGATACGTATCATTGTATATTTGTCAAAACCCATAAAATGTACAACACCAAGAATAAACATTAATGTAAACTATGGACTTTGGGTGATAATGATGTGTCAATGTAGGTTCATAGATTGTAACAAATGTACCACTCTGATGTCGGATTTTGATAGTGGGGGAAGCTGTGCATACGTAGGGGTAAGGGATATATGGGAAATCTATGCACCTTCCTCTCAATTTTGCTGTGAACCTAAAACTGTTCTAAAACACAGCCTAATTTTTTTTAAAAGACCACTAAAAATGGGCAAAGCCTATGAATAGACAATTCTCAGAACTACAAATGTTTATTGAGCATTGGTAATCAGGGAAATATGGAATAAAACAATAAGATACCACTTATTTACCCATCAAACTGGAAAAAAATTAAAATACTTATGTCCAAATTTGGTAAGGGTATAGGGAAATTGGCAATAATATATTGTTGTTAAAAGTGTAAAGTGGTAAAATCTTTTTAAAGGACATTGTGGTAATATGTATCAAAATTGAAAACAGGCATGCCCTTTGACCTAGCAGTTTCACTTCAAGAGAAATACTCACATATTTCTCCAAGATATATGTGTAATACTGATTGTACCATAAATCTAGACATAACCTAGATGTTCATCAATAGGAGAGTAGTTAAGGAAATTATGATATATGCACAGCTTGGAATATTACATGGCAACTACAAAGAATAGCAAATAACCTAAGTATGTTGTTAAGAGTATAATATGTGTAGTTGATGCCAATTCTATTAAAATAATTATGTATACTTTATGACAGCAAGTGCATAACAGTATCTGGAAGGAAATAGGTAATTATGCTTAACTCTAAGAAGGAGTATGGAGGGACTTCCCTGGTGGTCCAATGGGTAAGACTCCGCGCTCCCAGTGCAGGAGATCCGGGTTCGATCCCTGGTTGGGGAACTAGATCCTGCATGCATGCCGCAACTAAGAGTTCGCATGCCACAACTAAGACCTGGCACAGCCAAAATAAATAAATAAATATTTTTAAAAATAAGAAGGGGTATGGAATGGGGGATATGATGGTAGAGGGATTTTCACTTTTTACATAGTGATTCAGATATATATATATATCTGAATTTTCAGATTCTTTTCCCGTATAAGTTACTGCAAAATATTGAGTATGGTTCCCTGTGCTATACAGTAGGTCCTTGTTGGTCATCTATTTTATATATAATAGTGTGTATATGTTAATCCCAAACTCCTAATTTATCTCCCTCCCCCCCTTTCCCCTTTGGTAACCATAATTTTGTTTTCTATGTCTGTGAGTCTGTTTCTGTTTTGTAAATAAGTTCGTTTGTATCTTTTTTTCGTTTTTTTAGATTCCACATATAAGCAATATCATATGCTATTTGTCTTTATTTGTCTTTCTCTGTCTGGCTTACTTCATTTAGTATGGTAATCTGTAGGTCCATCCATGTTGCTGCAAATGGTATTATTTCATTCTTTTTTATGGCTGAGTAGTATTCCATTTCATATATGTACAATATTGTCTTTATCCATTCAGCTGTTGATGGACATTTAGGTTGCTTCCATGTCTTGGCTGTTGTAAATAATGCTGCTATAAACAGTGGGGTGCATGTTTCTTTTCGAATTAGAGTTTTCTCTGGATATATGCCCAGGAGTGGGATTGCAGGAGCATATGGTAACCCTAGTTTTAGTTTTTTAAGGAACCTCCATCCTGTTCTCCACAGTGGCTGTACCAATTTACATTCCCACCAACAGTGTAGGAGGGTTTCTTTTTCTCCACACCCTCTCCAGCATTTATTACTTGTAGACTTTTTGATGATGGCTGTTCTGACTGGAGAGAGGTGATACCTCATTGTATGATTTTCTATATTGATTTCCTGTTTTCAATTTCATTGGTTTCTTTCTTTTTAAGAATAAATTCTTTTTTAAAAAAATATTTATTTATTTATTTATTTATTTTGGCTGTGTTGGGTCTTAGTTGTGGCATGTGGGATCTTCGTTGCGGCATATTTAGTTGCGGCATGCGAACTCTTAGTGTGGCATGCATGTGGGATCCCCAACCAGGGATCAAACCCATGCCCTCTGCATTGGGAGTGTGGAGTCTTACCCACTGGACCACCAGGGAAGTCCCATTTTCATTGATTTCTGCTCTAATTTTGATTATTTCTTTTCTTCTGCTTACTTATAGTTGATTTGCTCTTCTTTTTCTAGTTCCCTAAGGTGGAAGCTTACATTATTAATTTTAGATTTTTTTTCTAATATGTGCATTCAGTGTTATAACTTTCCCTCTAAAGATTGTTTTTGCTGCATTTCATAAAATTTGATAAGTTGTATTTTCACTTTTATTTAGTTTAAAATATTTTAAAATTTTGTCTTGTGATTTCTCCCTTGACCCAACTGTTTAGAAGTGTGTTGTTTAATCTCCAAGTATTTTGGGATTTTCCAGCTATCTTTCTGTCATTGATTTCTGGATTTTTAAAAAAAATGTTTATTTATGTATTTGTTTGGCTGTGCTGGTTCTTAGTTGCAGCACGTGGGATCTTCGCTGCGGCATGTGGGATCTTCCTTGTGGCACGCGGGATCTTTGTTGCGGCATGCAGGCTCTTTAGTTGCGGCATGCATGTGGGATCTAGTTCCCTGACCAGGGATTGAACCTGGGCCCCCTGCGTTGGAAGTGCAGAGTCTTACCCACTGGACGACCAGGGAAGTCCCTGATTTTTGGATTAATTCCACTGTGGTCTGAGAACAGACACTGTATGATTTCTATTCCTTTAAATTTGTCAAGGTGTGTTTTCTGGCCCAGGATGTGGTCTGTCTTGGTGAATGTTTCATGTGAGCTTGAGAAGAATATGTATTCTGCTGTTGTTGGATGAAGTGGCCAGTAGATGTCAAATGCAACCAGTTAATCGATAGTGCTGTTGAGTTCAATTATGTTCTTACTGATTTTCTGCCTGCTAGATTTGGCCATTTCTGATAGAGGGGTGTTGAAGTCTTCAACTGTAATGGTGGATCCATGTATTTCTCTTTGCTGTTCTATCCATTTTTCCCTCATGTATTTTGATGCTCTCTTGTTAGGTATACACATTAAGGATTGATAAGTCTTCTTGGAAAATCGACTCCTTTATCATTGTGTAATACCCCTCTTTATCCCTGATAATTTTCCTTACTTTGAAGTCTGCTTTGTCTGAAATTAATATAGCTACTCCTTTCCTTTTTTTATTTTAAAAGCTTTTTATTGAAGTATACTTGACTTGCAATATTATGTTAATTCCCCATGTGCAACATAGTACTCCTGCTTTCTTTTTCTTTTTTAAAGTTATTTATTATTTATTTATTTATTTTTGGCTCATGCTGGATCTTTAGTTGTGGTATGAGGGATCTTCACTGCAGCATGTGGGATCTTTAGTTGCGGCATGCGGACTTCTTAGTTGCGGCATGCGGACTCAGTTGTGGCATGTAAATTCTTTAGTTGCAGCATGCATGGGGGATCTAGTTCCCCAACCAGCGATCGAACCTGGGCCCCCTGCATTGGGAGCACAGAGCCTTACCCACTGGACCACCAGGGAAGTCCCCACTCCTGCTTTCTTTTGATTAATATTAACATGATATATCTTTCTCTGTTCATTTACTTTTGATCTGTATGTTTCTTTATATTTAAAATGGGTTTTGTGTAGACAACATACAGGTTGCATTTTGTTTTTTGATCCACTCTTACAATCTCTGTCTTTTAATTGGCGTATTTAGACCATTGACTTTAAAATGATTACTGACATAGTTGGATTGATATCTACCATATTTGTTTCTGTTTTCTATTCATTGCCCTTGTTCTTTGTTCCTGTTTTTGTCTTTCATTCTTTTTCTGCCTTTTATGGTTTTAATTGAGCATTTTACATGAACCCATTTTCTCTCTTTAGCATATCAATTATAATTCTTTTTTACAAATTGAAGGTTTATGGCAACCCTGCATTATCAGATGATGGTTAGCATTTTTTTAGCAATAAATTATTTTTAAATTAAGGTATGTACATTGTTTTTTAGACCTAATGTTATTGCACACTTAATAGACTACAGTGTATTATAAACATAACTTTTATATGTCCTAGGAAACCAAAACATTCATGCGACTCACTTTGTTGAGATATTTGTTTTATTGAGGTGGTCTGGAACCAAACCCTCAATATCTCCTAGATATGCCTGTATAGATATATTTATATTTATACTGCTTGGTGTTCTCTGAGCTTCTTGGATCTGTGGCTTGGTATCTGATATTAATTTGGGGAAATTCTCAGTTATTATTGCTTCAAGTATTCTGTTCCTTTCTCTCTTTCTGGTATTCCTCTTACATGTATGTTACACTTCTTGTAGTTGTCCCACATTTCTTGGATATTCTTTTCTGTTTTATTCTCCATCTTTTTTTCTCTTTGCTTTTCAGTTTTGGAAATTTCTATTCAGAGATTCTTTCCTCAGTTGTATGCCATCTACTAAATGTGCTCATCAAAGGCATTCTTTATTTCTGTCACAGTGTCTTTGATCTCTAATATTTCTCTTTGATTCTGTCTTAGAATTTCCAGCTCTCTGCTTACATTACATTGTCTGTTCTTGCATGCTGTCTATTTTGTCCATTAGAGTGCTTAGTACTTAGTCATAGTTGTTTTAAATTCCTGGTCTGATATTCCCAACATATCTGCCATATTTGAGTCTGTTTTTGATGCTTGCCCTGTCTCTTCAAACTGCTTTTTCACCCTTTAGAGTGCCTTGTAATTTTTTCTTGATAGCTGGACATTATGTACTGGGTAAAAGGAACTTCAGTAAATAGACTTTTAGCAATGTGGTGGTAAGATGTGGGAGGAGAGGAAGCATTCTATAGCCCTTGATTAGGTCTCAGTTTTTTTAATGAGCCTATTCTTCTGAACTATGAACTTCCCAAGTGCTTCTCAGACCACCCCACTCCCCAACCCACCCAGTTACAAGGGAAAAAATGAATAGAGTGGGCTAGAGTTGGGTATTCCTCTTTTTCCATATGGAAGACTAGAGTGTATTGGAGTTGCATATTTCCCTTTCCCCTGTTCAGTTAGGCTCTGAAAAACACCAGTGTTTAGGCTCAAGTGAAATAGTTTTCTCCTGAGGGCAGGCCTTGTTAAAAATGCTTTTAAGTGTGAGGTCAAGATGGTAAAGTAGGAAGACCCTGAGCTCACCTCCTCCCATGGGCACACCAAAATTACAACTATTTACAGAGCAACTGTCAATGAGAATGACCTGAAGACTAGCAGAAAAGATCTTCTGCAACTAAAGATATAAAGAAGGAACCACAATGAAATGTAGGAGGGGCAGAAACACAATATAGTCAAGACCCACACCCCCAGGTAGGTGATCCACAAGTAGGAAGATAATCACAATTGCAGAGGTTCTCTCTAAGGAATGAGGGGTCCAAACACCATATCAGGCTCCCCAACCTGGGGAGTCCTGCACCGGAAAGATGAACCCCAGAACATTTGGCTTTGAGGGCCAGTGGGGCTTGATTTTGGGGAAGCCAGGGGGCTGTAGGAAACAGAATTCTGTCTTAAAGAGCACACACGATGTCTCACATACTCCAAGACCAAGGGCAGAAGCAGGAATTTGAAAGAAGGGTCAGACACACTTGCTGATCTTGGAAAGCCTCCTGAAGAGGCAGGAGGGAACTGGAGCTCACTATGGGGACATAGATACTGGTAGCAGCCATTTTTGGGAGCTCATTCTATTATGAGGACATTGGAGCTGGCAAACACCATTTTGGAATCCTCCCTCTAAGATTTTGTTTTTGTTTTTTTAAAATTAATTAATTATATTTATTTTTTGGCTGCGTTGGGTCTTCTGTTGCTGCGTGCGGGCTTTCCCTAATTGCGGTGAGTGGGGGCTACTCTTCATTTCGGTGCACGGGCTTCTCATTGCAGTGGCTTCTCTTGTTGCAGAGCACGGGCTCTAGGCACGCGGGCTTCAGTAGTTGTGGCATGCGGGCTCAGTAGTTGTGGCTCACGGACTCTAGAGCATAGGCTCAGTAGTTGTGGCGCATGGGCTTAGTTGCTCTGCAGCATGTGGGTTCTTCCCGGACCAGGGCTCGAATTGTGTCCCTTGCATTGGCAGGTGGATTCTTAACTACTGTGCCACCAGGGGAGTCCCTTCCCTCTAGCTTATTAATGCAGGGACCTGGCCCCACCCATCAGCCTGTTGGCTCTAGTCCTGGGAAATGGGACAATCAGCTAGCTGGGTGGGGACACAGTCCCGCCCACAAGCAGGCAGGCTGCCCTAGACCACCTTGAGCCTGCAGCCATCCCAGGACCCAGCCACACCTACCAGCGGACCCAGGACATGGTCCCACCCACCAGCGGGCTGACACTAGCTCTGAGACCCAGCCTCACCCACCAGTGGGTGAACACCAGCCCTGGGACCTCCTGGGCCCTGGCCCACCCACCAGCAGGTCCATACCAACTTCAGGACCCCCCAAGGCCCCTGCAGTCAGAGATCCTGGGACCTGGGCCCACCCACCAGTGGTCCGGCCCTGGCCTCGGGACCCCCTGGGCCTCTACAGCCAGCCACCTTGTGACCTGGCCCTGCCACCAGTGGGCCAGCACCAGGACTGGGACTCCCCAGGCCATACAGCTAGCTGGGCTAGGACCGAGCCCTGCCCATCAGCAGCTGGAAACCTCTGCACTAGGCAAGACCTGACAATCAACTGGGCCAGGATCCAGCCATGCCTACAAGCACACCTATAGTAGTCAGTCCATCACAACAGAAGGGCCCACGCAGCTCATATAGGGGACACCCCTAGAGCATATTGCTCTGCAGACCAGAAGGGAGTGGCACGATACATTTAATGGGATGAAAGGGAAAACCTACAACCAAGAATATTCTACCTGGCAAGGCCATTATTCAGATTTGAAGGAGCGAACAAGTTTTACAGATAAGCAAAAGCTAAAAGAATTCAGCACCTAAATATAAGACTGGAAACTGTAAAGCTCTTAGAAGAAAGCATAGGCAGAACACTCTTTGACATAAAATGTAGCAGTATTATTTTGGATCTGTCTCCTAAGGCAAAGGAAACAAAAACAAAAAAACCAAATGGGACCTAATTAAACTTAAAAGCTTTTGCACAGCAAAGGAAACCATTGACAAAACTAAAAGACAACCTACAGAATGGGAGAAAATATTTACAAATGATATGACTAATAAGGGGTTAATACCCAATATATATAAACAGCTCATACAACTCAAAATAAAAAAAACAAACAACCTGATTTAAAAAATGGGCAGAAGACCTGAAGAGACATTTTCCCAAAGGAGACATATAGATGCCCAACAGGCTCATGAAAAGATGCTCAACATCATTAATCATCAGACAAATGCAAATCAAACCACAATGAGATATCACCTCACACCCACCAGAATGGCTGTCATCAAAAAAACCACAAATAACAAATGTTGGTGAGGATGTGGCGAAAAGAGAACCCTTGTACACTGTTGTTGGGAATGTAAATTGGTGCAGCCACTATGGAAAACAGTATGGAGTTTTCTCAAAAAAACTAAAACTAGAACTACCATACAATCTAACAGTTCCATTCCTAGGTATTTATCCAAAAAAGATAAAAACACTAATTCAAAAAAACATGTGCACCCTTATATTCATTGCAGCATTATTTACAGTAGCCAAATATTGTATGCTATCACTTATATGTGAAATCTAAAATCAAAACTAATGAACAAACATAAGAAAACAGAAACAGAGTCATAGGTACAGAGAGCAAATGGGTGGTTGCCTGAGGGGAGAGGAGTGGGGGAATGAGAGAAATAGGGAGATTAAGAGGTACTAACTTTCAGTTACAAAATAAACAAGTGTGGGTATGAAATGTATGGTGTTGGGAACACAGTCAATAATTATGCAATATTTTGTATGGTGACAGATGGTAACTAGACTTATTGTGATGATCAGTTTCTAACGTACAGAAACATCTAATCACTACGTTGTGCACCAGGAACTAATAGAGTGTTGTAGGTCAATTATACTTCAAAAACAAACAAACAAACAAACAAGCAAACTCATAGAAAAAGAGATCAGAATTGTGATTACCAGAGGTATATGGTGGAGGGAATTGGATGAAGGTGGTCAAAAGGTACAAGCTTCCAGTTATAAGATAGATAGTAGGGATGTAATCTACAACAGGATAAATTAACACTGCTGTGTGTTATATATGAAAGTTGTTAAGAGTGTAAATAATAAGAGTTCTCATCACCAGGAAAAAATTGTTTTCTCTATTTCTTTAATTTTCTGTCTATATGAGATGACGGATGTTCATTAACCTTACTGTGGTAATCATTTCATGATGTATGTAAGTCAGATCATTATGCTGTACACCTTAAACTTATATGGTGCTGTATGTCAATTATATCTCAATAAAACTGGAAGAAAAAAACAACAAAACCCAAAACCAAAAAGCAGACAAAACCCCAGAATGGTCTGGGGTATTTCAAAACAGTTACTTTTTTCCTCCCCCTGCTGGAAGCATGAGAAGATTTTTCTCCGATAATCACTGTAAGAATCTGGTGGAGCTCCTAAAAATAAAACTCACAAAAGTGTGAGAGGGTCCCTCTGACTAGGTCCCCCCAGAGTCTTTAATTCCCATACTTGTTTCAGGACCCCGTTTCCACCTGGTTTTCTCTCTTTTTTTTAACCTGTTTTTTTTTTCATTCAACATAATTATTTTGAGATTCATTCATATTGTTGCATGTGTTGATAGTTCATTCTTTTTATGGCTGAGTGGTTTTGTATGGATATACCACAGTTTATTCATCCATTCACTTGTTGGTAGATATTAGAGTAATTTCTAGGTTTTTGCTATTACACATTGAACATTATTTTACAATTTTTGCATAGATGTGTACTTATATTTCTTTGGGATAAATACCTAGAAGTAGAATGGCTGAATCATATAGTAGGTAAGTGTATATTTAACTCTTAAGGAAACTACCAAACTATTTTTCAAATCGGTTGTACCATTTATACTCCTATGAGCAGTTCCAGTTGCTCCACTTCCTCATCAACACTTAATATGGAAAGTCATTTTAATTTTAGCCCTTCTAATAGGTGTGCAGTGATATCTCATTGTGGTTTTAATTTACATTTTCCTAATGACTAACAATGTTGAGTATCTTTCCAATTACTTATTTGCCTCTTGTATGTCTTCTTTTTTGAAGTATCTTGTAGAACATTTTCCCCATTTTTATTGGGTTGTTTTCTTACTATTGAGTTTTGAGAGTTCGTTGTATATTTAGGATGTCAGTCCTTTATGAGATACGTGATTTGAAAATATATTTTTCTAGTCAATGACTTGTCTTTCCATTCTCTTAATAGTGTCTTTCAAAGAGCAGAAGTTTTTAATTTTGATAATGTTCCAACTTATCAATTTGTTCTTTATGGATGGTACTTTTGACATCATATTAAGAAATCTTTGCCTAGCCTGAGGTCACAAAGATATTATCCTATGTTTTTTCTACAGATTTTATAGTTGTAGGTTTTACATTTAGATGTACAATATATCTTGAGATAATTTTTATATATGGTATGCGGTATGGATCAAATTTTAGTTTTTGCATGTGGATGGATATCCAATTGCTCCAGAACCATTTGTTGAAAAGACTATACTTTCTTTATTGAATTGCTTTTGCACCTTTGTCAGAATCCCCTGATTACATATTCAAGGGTCTATTTCTAGACTTTCTATTCTGTTCCATTGATCTGCTTATTTTTATGCCAGTACCACTCTGTCTTAATTAATGTAGTTTTATAAGAAATCTTAAAGTCAGGTAGTGACATTTTCCAGTTTTGCTCTTACCATTCAAAGTTGTTTTGACTATGTTAGTTTCTTTGTATTTCTGTAAAAATTTTAGAATTATCACTTTTTACAAAAAAGCCTGTTGAGATTTTGATTGGGATTGCATTAAATCTATTGATCAATTTGGGGAGAACTGGCATCTTAGCAACATTGTCTTCTGATTCATGAAAACAGTATGTCTCTCCATTTATTTAGGCCTTTTTCAACTTCTCTCAGCAATGTTTTGTCGTTTTCAGTGTATAAGTCTTGTGTATTTTTTGTCAGCTTTATCCTTAAGTATTTCATATTGTTGATGCTATTATAAATGGTACTGTTTATTACTATTTCCATTGCTAGTAAAAAGACAATTGATGTCTTCTGTAACCTTGATAAATTCACTTATTAGTTCTGGTAGCTTTTTTAAGAAAAATAGACTCCATTAGATTTTCTACTTAGACAATTATATTTTCTGCAAAGACAGTTTTATCCTCCCTTTCTAATCTGAATACCTTTATTTCTTTTTCTTGCTTTACTGCACTGGCTAATATCTCCAATATAATATTTGAATAGAAAAGTGGTAAAAGTGGGTGTTAATGCCCTATTCCTAATCTTAGGGGAAAGTGTTTAGTCTTTTATGATTAAATTTGATATAAGCTGTAGGTTTTTTCTTTGATGTCCACTATCAGGTCAAGGAAGTTCCCTTCTATTTCTGGTTTGCTGAGTTTTTATCTGAAATGTATGTTGGATTTTGTCAAATGCTTTTTTTGAATCTATTATTTTCACTAAAGATCTGCATTTATTTTCCTCAAAGCCAAATGCTTTGACATTTTACCAGTTGTCTCAGACATTGGATTTGATGGATAATTACAATAGCCACATTTCAAAAATCTGTTTTTTTTCCCTTGAGAGTAAACTGTATTAAAGTTACTTTCCAGAAAATATATTCAGTAAATATGATAATGTAGTAACAAACTTGGGCTCATAAGCCTTTGAAAATTTTGAGTAATCTTCAGTGATGTTGATCAGGAAATTCTTTCACTGATGGAATTACTTCTCTCATCTCCAGAACTGTTATCACCTGGGAATATTGACATGATCATATAGTTTTTCTTTTTTGAATTGTTAATATGGTGAATTACATTGATTGGTTTTCAAATGTCAAACCAACCTTGAATTCCTGAGATAAACCCAAGTTGGTCATTATGTATAATCTTTTTATATATTATTGGATTTGATTTGTTAAAATGTTGTTAAGATTTTTTGGCATGTTTGTTCATGAGGGAAGTTGGTTTGTATCTTTCTTTGTCATGTTACTGCTTGGCCTTATAGAATGAGTTGGGAAGTGATCCAATCTCTTCAGTATTCTGGAGAAGTTTCTGTAGAATTAGTATTTTGTTTCTTTGAATGTTTGTAGGATTCATTAATGAAACCATCTGCACTTGGAGTTTCTTCTGTGGGAAAGTTTTAAACTAAGAAGTCAATTTCTTTAATATGTGTGGGGCTATTCAGATTACCTATTTCTTCTTGAGTGAGCTTTGCTAATTTGTGTCTTTCAAGGAATTTGTTCATTTCATATGTTATTAAATTTATTGATATAAAATTATTTACAATATTCCCTTTAATAACTGTGCAATCTGTAGTGATGGCACCTCTCCTTCCTGATATTGGCCATTTGTGTCTTTTCTATTTTATTCCTAATTATTCTGGTTAGAGGTTTGTCAATTTTATTGATCTTAAAGAACTGTCTTCTGGTTTCATTGATTTTTCCCTATTTTTGTTTTCCATTTCATTGATTTCTGTTCTGATCTTTGTAATTCCTTTTCCTCTGCTTACTTATTTCTGCTTTCTTAATTGACTTTAATCCTTTTTTTCTTTTTTAATGTAGACTTCTAATGTTATAAATTTCCCTATAAGTGCTGCTTTATCTGTATCCCACAAATATTGATATGTTGTGTTTTCATTTTCATTCATATACAAATATTTTCTAATTTCCTCTTTGATTTCTTTATTGACCCATGGACTATTTAGAACTGTGTTATTTTCCAAATATTTGGGGATTCCCCAGAGACCTTTCTGTTATTAATTTCTAATTTAATTCCATTGTAGTCAGAGAACATGCTTTCTATGACATAAATCCTTTTAAACTTACTGAGACATTTTATTTTTTTAAATTATTTTTTAAAAATTTATTTATTTAATTTATTTATTTTTGGCTGTGTTGGGTCTTCATTGTTGCGCACGGGCTTTCTCTAGTTCTGGCGAGTGGGGGCTACTCTTCTTTGTGGTGCGCGGGCTTCTCATTGTGGTGGCTTCTCTTGTTGTGGAGCACAGGCTCTAGGCATGCGGGCTTCAGTAGTTGTGGCACATGGGCTCAGTAGTTGTGGCTCACGGGCTCCAGAGCACAGGCTCAGTAGTTGTGGTGCACGGGCTTAGTTGCTCTGCGGCATGTGGGATTTTCCCGGACCAGGGCTCGAACCCATGTCCCCTGCATTGGCAGGTGGATTCTTAACCACAGTACCACCAGGGAAGCCCTACTGAGACATTTTAATGGTCTATCATAGTGAATGTTCTTGTGCACTAACAAAAAAATACATGTATTCTGCTCCATTTGGTTGGAGTATTCTATAACAATTTACCCTATTTCTGTCTTTCTATTTAAAGTGGATTTCTTGTAGGCAGCATATATTTGGGTCTTGCTTTTTTTATACACTATGACAATCTTTGCCTTTAATTGGGTTGTTCAGACCATTTACATTTTAGGTGGTTATTGAGATTGTTGGTTTTCAATCAACAATCTTACTATTCTTCTATCATTTGTTCTTTGCTCTCCTTTCCCCTTCTTCTTTGTTTTGGATTATTTTTTATGATTCCATTTTTTTTCACTGGTAACAATTTATTATAATCCATTGGCAGCACACAGATAGATATTAATGAAACCAGAACTATGTCTACCTAGAAGTGGGCAATGATATGTAGCCATTCTATGGGGAACTGTGTGTACTTAATCATCATCACATTTTATTAATTTCTTGATCCCTTGCTTGTGCTGCTCAGTATCTTTCCGCAGGGGCTAAATCTCCTTTATTTGACGAGTGATCTCATCTTCATGGTGTTTCTTCAAGGTTGACAATTGTTCTCTAGTCTGTGCTTGGAGTTATCCTTCCTCTTCAGCCTGTTCTGTTTCCAAAGGCCCCAAGGGTCTCCTGGATGGCATCCGCACCAGGGTGGAAATTTTCTGACCCTTTGGGGCTGAGACCGTTGAGAGCTGAAGCCTAGGGCTTGCATAGTTCTGACGTTCCACATGCTGAGCAGCATCTGCGTCCATACAGCCATGACTGACCTTATTGTCAGTGCAGCCCCTCTCCAGTCACGCTATGATTTCGTTTTTATGTCCTTTGTTTTGTTTTGTTTCTTGGCAGTTGCTTTAGGGCTTACAGTATATAAATTTAACTTATCATGTACATCTTTCATATATTATACTGATTCACGATAGTATAAGAATCTTACTTCCATTTCTTCTCTCTCAGCCTTTGTGCTATTGTTGTCATACATTTTACTTCTACATATTTTATACACCCCACAATTCATTGTTATAAAATTGTAAAGAGATTTAAAGAATAAGAAAAACAATCTTTCAAATTTACCTACATAGTTACCATTTCTAGTGCTCTTCATTTTCCCTTCCTTGTACAGCTAATGGAATTTGTATTTCTGTACTGCAGGTTTGCTGGTGATAAGTTCTTTCAGATTGTGCATGTTTGAGAAAAATCTCTATTTTGCCTTTGTTTTGAAAGGTATTTTCACCAGGTATAGAATTCTAGGTTGACAGTTTTTTCCTCAGTACTCTAAAGCTATCACTCCACTGTCTTCAGGATTGTATTGTTATCAAAGAGAATTCTGCTGTAATTCTTATCCTTGTTCATCTGTACAGAATATGGTCTCTTCCCTCTGCTTGTTTTGAAGGTTTTCTCTTTATCACTGGTTTTAAACAATTTGATTATGATATTCCTTGGTGTACTTTCCTTCATGTTTCCTGTGCTTGGGGTTCTCATTTTCATCAAATTTGGAAAAATTTGGCCATTATTTGTTCAAATATTTTCCTTCAGGGACTTCAGTTATATTATGTGACTTGAATTTGTCCCAAAGCTCACTGATGTTCTGTTCACTGTTAAAAATCTTTATGTTCTATGTTTCATTATGAATGGTTTTTATTGGTATTTTTTCAACTATTCCTTCCATACTGTGTAATCTGCTATTAATACCATCCAATGTTTTTTTCCATCTCAGATAGTGTGGTTTTCATTTCTAGAAGTTTATGTATTTGCTTTATCTTTCATGTCTCAAATTAACAAAATCAATCTTTCCTCTATCTCCTTGAACATAAGGAATACAGTTATAATAGCTGTTTTAATATAATTATCTACTAATTCTACTATTGTGTCATTTTTCATTAATTTTCAATTGATTGCTTTTTCTCCTAATTATGGGCCAAATTTTTCTTCTTCTTTGTGTGCCTGGTAATTTTTGATTAGATGCTAGATATTGTGATTTGAACTTTTTTTTTAAATAGAATTTTAAAAAAAATTTATTTATTTTTGGCTGTGTTGGGTCTTCGTTGCTGCGCGCGGGCTTTCTCTAGCTGCGGCAAGCGGGGGCTGCTCTTCGTTGCAGTGTGTGCTCTTCTCATCGCGGTGGCTTCTCTTGTTGTGGAGCACAGGCCCTAGGCGTGTGGGCTTCAGTAGTTGTGGCTTGTGGGCTCTAGTGCACAGGCTCAGTGGTTGTGGCACACAGGCTTAGTTGCTCCTCGGCATGTGGGATCTTCCTGGACCAGGGCTCGAACCCGTTTCCCCTGCATTGGCAGGTGATTCTTAACCACTGTGGCACCAGGGAAATCCCTTTTTTTTTTTTTTTTTGTAGCCATGCTGTATGGCATGTGGAATCTTAGTTCCCTGACCAGGGATTGAACCCGTGCTCCTTGTAGTGGAAGCGTGGAGTCTTAACCACTGGACCACCAGGGAATTCCCTGATTTTAGCTTTTTGGGTACAGATATTTTTGTTTTCCTATACAAATTCTTGAGCTTTGTTCTGGGATGCAGTCATTTGCAAATAGTTTGACCCTTTTTTAGTTTTTCTTTTAAACTTTTTTTTTAAGGTGGGAGCAGAGCAGCACTTAGGCTAATTTTGGCCCACTATAGAGACAAAGCCTTCTGAATGAATACTCTATCCCATGTTCCGTGAATTATGAGATTTGTCATTCTGGTCAGTGAGAATGAAAACTACGCACAGTCCCATGAGAGCTCTGAGTATTGTTCCCTCTAATCCTTTTGGGTGGCTCTCATTGGCTTTTGGGCATTTCCTCACATGCATATGTTGATTAGTACTTAGTTGAAGACCCCAGAGGAATCCTTTGAGGATCTCAGGACCTCTCTCTCATTGCATCTCTCTTGTCTACAATACTCTTCTCTTCCAACTCTCAGCTTTATCTCCTGTACTTAGGGAGATTGCCAGGCCTACCTTGATTCCCCTTTCACTGCTGGGTCAATCATAGGACTCACTTCATTTGTTTTCCATCTCTATCCTTTGTTGCCTGATGTCCAATCTCTTGAAAATTGTTGTTTAATATATTCTGCTCAGTGTTTAGTTGTTTTAGATGTGAGAACAAATCCAGTCCCTCTTATTCCATCTTGGTCAGAAGCAGAATTCTCTAAAATTTTAAAAAACGTATCTTTTTTTTGTTTGTTTTTTTTTGGTTTTTTTATACTGCAGGTTCTTATTAGTCATCAATTTTATACACATCAGTGTATACATGTCAATCCCAATCGCCCAATTCAGCACACCACCATCCCCACCCCACCGCAGTTTTCCCCCCTTGGTGTCCATATGTCTGTTCTCTACATCTGTGCCTCAACTTCTGCCCTGCAAACTGGCTCATCTGTACCATTTAAAAAACGTATCTTTTGACTCCATACTCTAACCTTTGTATTTATGGTGCATTTATAATTGTGTATACTGCATTATTGAATATTTTCCTGACAAAAGAGAAATTTTGTTTTGACTAGCATTGATGACAAATTAATTACCCACTTATAATTTTACACATCTAATAATTGGAAGAATTTTCTAGAGACCAGCTTCTGGCTTCATACATTTAAAACATTGTTTGTCCTCCATTTCCCATTTTACTTTTAGGGCCAGGCTCTATAAGGTATATTTATATCAATACAACCTTTGGTGCTTCTCCTTCACGTCATTATGCAAGGTGAGGCAGCACAATGCTTGATAGGACCACTCCTGGAAGCCATTTCTACACTGGGATGGCTAGCAAAAACTCAACTATACACGAAAGTGACTGCAAACCACATAAATATATTTTACTCAAAAAATAACCCCTTATCAATTTACCTTTAGCTAAATTCCCAAAATGCTGTGGCCACCACTCCAAGGTCACCCAACATGGGGGAAAGTGTGATATAGATGCCACCGTGAAAAGAGACAGCAGTCTTAACTGACTACAGTTAAAATACTTACTTTTGCAAATTTTATAAAAACATATGACCATATGAACACATTGCTTGGGCCCTTCATGTTTGGAAGGGGCTGTGCCAAACATGGTCCTTGAAGCTTAAGTTCATGGTAAATCTGCCTCTCCTCAAGATGCCTCTTCAGTTCAGGCTCCCAGTGACCCACCAAATAGAGTCCAAATTCTTCTCCTGGGCAGACTGGGCCCTTTCCTGAACCCATTTACTTCTCCAGATCCACACTCCCACCCAGACTTCTCACCATGCTGGTTGGCAACTCGGTGCATTGCATACATTTTTCTCATTATCTGGAATACCCTTCATTGCCTTCTTTTCCTGGGAGCATCTACCCCTCCTTCAAGAGCAGATTGAGTGTCATTTCCTCCGTGAGACCATTCCTGACTCCACTGGGGATTAACTGTGTCACTACAGCTTATTCCTATTTTTATCTTTTTGATTTTTCACTCTTTTCAGAAGCAGAGGAAAGCTTCATTCTTTGATCAAAGAATGGAGAGGTGTGAGTTAGTGCTCCTGAGTGCAAGATCTCCCTGAAAGGCCTTCAGCGGGGCTGTTTTATAAGGATCTTGTCAGAGGCAGGAGGATGGAATTCTGGCCAGTCTGGCGCAGCTGTGCTGCTCCTGGCACTCACTCCAGATCACAGTGCGGGGTGTGTGTCCCTGCACACAGCCTGCCGCCGCCATCTTGAATCGCAGTGTGTGCGGGGCATCTCTGCTCACGACCCGCCGAGCTGAAGTGTCGGGCACAGCCATTTTGCTGAAGTGCTGGGGGACAAGGCCTCTGCACTCGGCACCCTATGAGCAAGTGAAACTGGTGTCAGGACTTACTGAAGCTCGGGTTCTTTATGTCTCATGAAGAAGGAATTCGGCGAGAGGCAAAGTGATAGGTAAGAAGTAGATTTACTAAGGGGACACACACTCCATAGAGTGTAGGCCATCTCAGAAGGCAAGAGGCCCTGGGAGATACACATTCCATAGAATGTGGTCCGTCTCAAAAGGCTTGAGAGCGGCCTCCTATTTTCATTATAGTCCGCATAATACCGTGTTTTGCATTGTCTCTCCCACCAGCATTTAAAGCCCCTAAGGCCCTGTAACTTATTTATTTCTCTATCCCAGTGCCTAAGTCGGTGAGTTGCACCTAGTAGGAGCTAATGTATGCATGTTTGAACGAATGAAATCTCTTTGTTTTCCTCCCACAGAGTGCTGGCTCTTGCTCACTTATTTGTCTTATTAAGGCTTTTGTTTGTTTCAGCATAAACAGTATAGGAGGAGCAAGACATTTTGAAGCATACGTAAATGAACGAATGAATATATAAATAAATGTTGATAGAGTCATCCTGACCCCTGTGTAACAAATAGTTATGGATCACCTACTATTAGGAGCTACATAATACTAGTAGCTATCGCTTTCTGAGTGCTTACTTATGCCCTAACTAGTTTGGAGTCTTAGATTTGCTCAGTTAAGGCTCACAATCCTATGAAGCGGTTTCTGGTATGCTCTCCCCTTCTACTAGTTTGGGCTTCCATCCGTGCCTAAGGCAGGGACTGTGGCTGAGCTCCCGACTAGGCCATCAGGGAGGTGGCAGAGCGCGGATGTGGGGAAGGGACGCACCCCGCCCGCGCCAGCCGGTCTGAAGCGGGTCCCTTCCAGACCGCTGACCCGTCCTTTTCTAAGGAGGTGGGTGTGCGGCCACACCTCGGTGTAGAGAGAATCTTAGCGACTGAAACACCAGGGGGCGCTAGCAATTCAGCTTTCCGATGAAGGGCGGGGCTGCCCGTGGCAACCTCTCAGCTTCCCCTCTGGACTCGCAGCCCTGGAGCCGCCCTTTCGCCCGCTGCTTCTTTTCACAAAGGCTGCAAATCTGCAGACTACTCACCATGTCCTACGTACTTGCCTGCTTTATCTCATTTAATTCTCACAAAACCCTAAGAGGAAGGTTCTCATATCTTCATTACATTGATGCTGAAATGAAGACTAGCGAGGTTAATTGACTCGCTCAAGGTTACACAGAGGATGGCAAAGTCCTGGTTCTGAACGACTTTTCTTGCTCCTCCTACTTCTGCATCCCCACGTCCTACATACACAGATTATACACATACCCCTATCAACGCAAACCAGGATCCTTCTCCCTTCTGTTTATTTAAATCCGATGTCTCTAGACCCACAGATTTCCCTGCTCTACTGAACTTCATAGGCACTTGGGGCCTCATCACCCACTTGGGGCACCTGCTGCCCAGCACTGCCCTGAGATGTCACATCTGCAAGGCTTGTTCCCCCGTCAGTGTGTAAATTCCAGCCTTTAGCATGAGGCTTCACACAGAGTCAGTGCTTAATAAATATAACCCGAATAAGTGACAGGCAGGCACAGCAAATGTGTGTGTGTGTGTGTGTGTGTGTGTGTGTGTGTGTGTGTGTCCTTCTCAATATAGCTCAGGGTCTGCAGAGAGACAGCAACAACAAACACCAGTTGAAAATATGTGAATGAGGATTTGTTTAACATTACTATATTGCTCTACCTCCTTTATGTTTGTATCCAGCTGGGACTGAAAACTCCCAGAAGGTAAGGATGAGGAATGTTGGCATGCGTGTGTGTGTGTGTGTGTGTGTGTGTGTGTGTGTGTGTGTGTGTGTGGAGGGGGGATACTGGGGGAAACCGAGGAGACCGGGGCAGGGAGCAGAGCTTTCCCATGGTGAGAATAAGGCTCACATAGAGTATGTGTGTGTGTGTGAGAGAGAGAGATGCCAAGATCTGAGTTAGCGCAGAAGGAAAATGAGCCCTGAATAGGAGCCTTGTGTGTGGCCCTGTGGTGCTGACTCACCAAGATTCAGGAGAGGAAAACACACTAGGGATGAAGAAGGGGCCTGTATGTTGTGGCCACCACTGTACCACCCTGAGGACACCCTGTCTGCTCTGAGGCCCAAAAGGTCTTGAAAGGCTTTGATTTGTGTTAGGTGGGCTGGGAGTGGGGAGTGGGCACTACAGAGAACGGAGATGGGTAAGTCTTTTGAGAATGCAAAAGACCCTTCCTGGGAGAGCTATGGGTTTGAGCTCAGGTGGGAAAGCAGGAGCACGACGAGGAGGTGTCTCTCCCCATGTATTCAGTTGCCCTCTCCTCCACAGGCAGGTGTGGCAGGTCAGATTCATAAGCAGGGAGGGATAGATGCTCATGGCCTCAGTGGCTTCTTGTCCACACCTCAGGAACAAGACAGGCCTTATGAGTAAGTGCTTCCCAGAGCTGATGCTACAGATGGAGGCATGGCTTGGGAGTAGAAGCTCCACGATCCTCCCCACTCCCAGCCTCACCTCAGCCGTCAAACTGGTTGAGAGACATGAGGACAGGATTTTTGTGGCAACCAGGATGGCAAGCAGCCCTAGGCCAGAAGGCAGAGGACAAAGCCCAGGTGAACAGGATCAAAGGTCAGACATTGTAGAGCAACAGGAGAAAGGAGGAAGGAGTGCCCGAGGGAGCAGCTAGGGCTGGTCTAGGAATTCTGATCCCAGGTCTGCTAGGGAGGGAAGGAGTGGGTAGCTGAAGCAGAAAGAGGGAGCCAGACTGACTTTTCAACCCAGGCCTCGTTCTCCTCATCTGTAGTACGAGGGAGCTAGAATCAAGAGTCTCTAAGCTTCCTTCTCGCTCTAACATTTGATGACTCCATGTGTGTAGACGATCATCCCCCTCCTTTCTCCCTACCAAAGCCCCCACTCCTTCAGTGTCCTGTTCCTAGCTCAAAGTCTCAAAAGAAAGTCTCAAAAGAAAGCTAGTGAACCAGTGGATTCATACTTAGGTGTATGACTGACCATAAGCTAATATTCTGAACTCCCCAAATGTATTACATAGTTTTGACTATAGTGTGGCCACTGGAAGGAGAGTGGACTTGAAGGCCAAATGGATGAAGGTTTGAATCCCAGCTGTGCCGCTGAATCTCAGCCCTGCTCTGCTGTAGGACCTTGAGCAATGTACTGTGCCTCAGTAGGTATTCATTACTTTATGGGTCAAGCAGGAATAACCTGCCTCTTTTAGTAGTTGAGTTGATTAAATGAAGTAACATATGTAATATACCTGATTGAGAGCGTGGCACCAAATAAAATACTCAGAAAATGTGTCCACCCACCTTTAGAGGGCTTAACCATGACTAGAAAGAACAGAGTCTGAGAGATTAAGGTGCAAGAGGCTTACCAGAGAGAACCCTTGGGATCCACAGGAAGAGAGGGGAGGGGAGGAAAATGAAGGGGCAGGAAAGTTGAGCTGCAACACAGTCTCAGTAGAGGGTTCAGCCAACCCTACAGGGGGTTTTGAAGCTGAGCTGTCCCTTCAGAGCTCCCTTGATTTGGGACAAGGAGGCCAGGTCTTTATACTCCATATCAACCAGTCTTTAGATATGAACTGCCCATGGATGGGAGATGTGACCTTGGTCAAATTGCTTTCTTTCAGTTAAGGCAATTCCTATAAGGGGCTTATAGCCGAGGGCTGTTTCCTGTCAGCATTTCCTGCAGCTAGGAAAATAAATCTTTCATTCCTGAAGGGAGACCTGAGTGTCTGCCATGCTGAATTAGTGAGTAGGACTCTTGTTGGGGATAAGGCCTGTTGCTACACTTCCCAGTTATTTCTCCAAGCCAACCATTTCACAGTGTGCAGAGCCACGAGACCTTCCCTGTGCCCCTCCAGTCTAACAGCAGCACAAGTAGTCACACCACTGGGCGAAAAGGAGAAGCTGCTTTCACATCCCTCCAAGGGAAGCACTTGTAGGTGTCCCAGAAGTACCCATTGGATTCTTTTCGAAGCTTGTCTTTTCTCTTTTGCTTACAGGGATTTATAGGGACATTTATGTGTAATGCAGCAAGGTCCTTTCTCAACTTGCCTTTTGCCCGTTCCTAGGTCTTCCCCACAAGTTATTTGAGAATGTTTTGCAGAGTGCTGTGGCCTGGGAGCTCCTTCTTATACCAGCCCAAGCCCTTGCAGAGAGCACACCACATTGCTGTCTCCCTGAAACAGGACTCAGCTCTTGGGGCCCTCTTGTGCCTCTCTCTCTGACCTCATCCTAAGACCAAGACAAGCCAACTGAAACATAATGCAAACACAGGGAGAGAGTGCAGAACTCCAGGTAAGTAATGCTTTGGTGAGAGGAGAAAAGACATTTTCTTCTTTTCTAGTTAACTTTTTCCTGCCCACAAAGATCTGTTTTTGCTAGGACCGCCTTTAACGACCCTATATGGCATTTAAACCCCACCTGCATTATTCAGTTGTCTCTGGTAACCTTTTGTGTTGTTGTGCACCCCCCAGCCAGAGCGTATCTTGAGGTTTTCTACGGTAGCTACTTTGGTTTCTGTCTCATCTTAAATATCTAAGAAACATGAGTTGCTTCAGGGGAATTAAGATGTTTTGTTTTTGTTCCATTTACCTGACCTGATAAAAGGTCTCTAGGTTAGGGCGGTGGAGGAGCAGCATGGTGTCCTGCAAGGTTTAAACCTGCCTCATGCTAAGCAGCAGCCCAGGCACTTATCTTGAGCTCCACCTTGGTCTACTGGTCAGAATCTCCAGGGGGAAGGGCCTGGAACTGGCGTAATGAGTGACTCAGGAGATTCTCATTTGGGAAGCAGGTAGTGGAAAGAGCAAAGTACTGGGTTTTCAATTCAGGCCCTGTCACTTACTAAGGTCTCTAGTACAAATCTCTGGTCTTCAACTACCTCATGTGCACACTGGGGATGATAACACCTCACAGCACCCTCGTGCAAATTAGTAAGGGAATATGTGTGTGGCATCATTAACATGGTGCTTGGAATCCAAGTAGGCACTCTTGACTCCCGAGTATCACTGACATTCTAGCAAAACAGATTCCAGAGCTCAAGACATCTCCTTAGGTTAGAGGCAAGTAAGTTCTTGTGAAAGAACAGGTATGGGCTATGAGGCACTATTTCTCACAATGTGATCCTCAGATCACCTGCATCACCTGGCCCCTAGGCCCAATCCCCAGGAATCCTTATTTTTAGCAGGATTCCCTAAAGCACAATAAAGTTTGAGAATCACTACCCCAGTCTCCTTTCTCCTCCTTTACTTGTACCAATGAACTGGCCACTGATATGTGAGCAGATGGGTGGACAGGCTCTCAAGTTTTCTCAACTAGTTTTATAGCAATTAAATTAAAATTACTCCCGTGGAACAAACAATGCTCATTGCCTACCTCTGATGCATTATGAAAACACAAACTATTTTGAAGCAGCATTTCTCAAAAGACATTTGAAGTTCTGTTTCAAGGGCTAAGCATCAGAAGCGCTCTTTATAAACTACACACACACACACACACACACATTGACAAGGCAGCATTGCTGAAGTGAGGCTGTTATGAAAAAATGGATATACCCTGTGTTTGTTGAAATGATCATTAATTGGCTTCAATGCTGGGAACTTAGATATGTAAACATCCACACTGTTTGAACATCTTTTGTACATCAAAGGATTTTCAAGTGCTTTTGTCTGGCTACACTAGCATTTGCTAACAGTGTAGCAGCAACAGCACTGGACTAGGAGACAAGAGATGCATTAGTCATTTGTAAAATGAGAGGGCTGGACAAGATCAGGCATTCTTAGAGTACATGATTCATGGATGGCTTCAGGGTCTCTGGACACTGTGAAGCCATCAACCAAATTTTGCACATAAGCATATACATTTTTCTGGGGATAGAGTCTAGCTGTTTTTAGATTCTCAAAAGGTCCAGAATCCCCAAATGGTTTAAAAATTACAGACTGGATTATTGTGGAGACTTCTCCCAGTTCTAAGATTCTAAGGAAAACCAATGTCCCAGCTCCTTTTGGGGTCTAACCTGGATGGGTCACTGACTTCGTTTGTTTTTTTAAAGCCAGGAGTGAGTGCTCCCTCTTCACCAATCTGCTCCTTCCCCAACAAAATCGGCCCTGTTGTGCAACATTCTTCATTTCATACAAACAAGACTATCTCTTGCCCAGACAGTAGGATTTAACTTGTTTTAATGTAGTCTGCTATAAAAACAGGTGAGGACTTCTGCACGGTACATTTGGCTTTACAACTGTTAATGACTAGTTAATGCTTGTGCAATGCATTGCACAGCATTATAATCTGTTGACCAGTAACATAGCTTTTGCAACATGGGATAAGACCAAAATTGTGCATCACAGAACTTTTACTTAGCACACACACACATCTACAGCAAACTTAAATACTTATCTATAATACCTAGCTGGATTATTGGATCCATTGCAGTATTGTGCTTATTTATCTCAGAAGATAGGCAACTAGCAAAAATACACATTTCTTTTGCATTTCCCCACCCCCATATTACACTGTAAAAGAAATACATTATTCAGTGCACTTCCTAAGAAATAAACTTCCTTATAGTATCTCTCTCTCTATGTCTATGCCAAAACAAAAGAAGAGCACAATGCAATTTGTAAGATTACCATTTAAAGCAAGAGGTAATAACACTCTGGGATTATAGCCCCCTCTTCTGCTTAGAAAGTTCAGCTATTTTATCATCCAGTTCATGTGACTATGCACGGGAATAAAACTTAACGCATGATTGCTCTGGGAAGTTTAAGATAACCCCTTTATCATTTGGTAGACACGCTGGGGCATTAATAGTATTTTAATTTTTTGATATATTGTCTTTAGTCAAACCATAAGCTGTGCAGACACCAATATACTCCATAGTGATTTATCTTGATTTCCATCACTTGCTTTTCCCCCATCAACTCATGCTGGATTAAGAGGAAATAGATTTAAATTATAGCAGGTCAGTGGCTGCTGGATAGATGTTGGCTAGAAGAATGTATGTGAGGACACCAAGGCCTCTTCATCCTTGTGGACACAAAATCATGTACCCACCATGTCTGAGCTGGGTTGCAGACAGTCCTGTTTGGAAGAGAATAGTCATTATACTCTACGGAGTTTGTTGGCTGTGCTAGCCAACAGGCTGGAAAGTCTGGAGGCTTCTGTCCTCACAAACTTGCTGTGATGGAAATGCCAGAAGTTTCTAGAATGAAAGAGGCGGCAGCTTGGCAGCTTGTGGGCTAAATCCAGCTGCAGAAGTGTTTAACTAGCAGTAAATTTTTTTGGATCGGTTCTTGATATTTAAAAATGAGAATGTTTCTCATGAAAATTTGGATCTCATAAAAATTTTAGGAGCTGGTAACACGGATTTAGCATTCTCGCATGGCAACAAGCAGCTGCAACTGAACAGGGGGCGCCCTTTTTAACGGGGCCTGGGCACTTCAGTTTGCTAACGCTCCCACTGCCCCCAGCTGTCATACATCACTTGAGCGACCGACCTGTTTCACTCAGTTATATGACCAGTTGAGTTTTGTGACACTGGGTTGGTTTGGCTTTGTCTTCTTATGATGCTGAAGACCTGATTTCATTTGAAATTTTCCCCTCCCGGTGGACAAGATTCCTCCTTTGATTGACTGGGTCCCAGCTATATCTAGTTGCTTTGGTAGGTAATCTTAACGTGCATTTCTACTCGTCCTTTATGCTATATTGCAAACTCCAAAGATATAATCACACTAATATTTATGTGTTTAAGTGTGTGTATGTTAAACACGTAAAGGGGTGTTTATCTATACAGATATATGTATACTTCTATTTAGGCAAAAGTTAATTTGGTTCCACAGATAGACACAGAGTGCTGGCAGCTTGGAGAAAAGTGTAACAATTTGCTAAAACCTGTATAATTCTGACTTATAATATTACAAAGACAGTGAACTTTAAGTTATTGCTTTTTCATTACAGAATTCTGTTGCAAACTTTTATACAGAATGAGTAACCATTTCCTATTCAAGTAATAGCAATCGGAATCAGAAGTTCCTTACACAACAGTAGATGCCTGCAGATATTTTTGAAGGAGATGTGATTTCACTGTATTCAAAAACTTATGCAGGAAACTGGGAGCGATGTAATTTTTCAAAAGTACAAGAAAATCAGCACCCCAACTGCTTAATGTTCAGGAGGGTTTCTCAAGGGCTCCATAAAGCTCAGCTTTGTGGCGAGTTCACACCCACCTTTAGGATTCCCATTCTACTTATGCAGCCTTGTTTCTGAACACAAAGCTTGTATTAAAAAACAGTAAAAGAGGATTAAAAGCAGTGTTGGTTTTTAACATTCAGAATTCACAGAGGGTCTCATTTTTTGCAGTTAAATGATCCATTTTGTGTTACTGCTGCAGAATCACATTCGTATGAGTCTAATTTCAGGCACTTTTAAAACATGTTCATCCGGAATAAAAAGTCTGCATGAGCCACTTGCACATAACTCAAAATGAGTGTTGAGTGACTCTAGTCCCCAAATAGACAGGAAATCACCACCTGGTACTCAATTAGCTTTCTCCATCATAACACGATGGTGACTGCAAAGCTTAGACATCTTTGAGGTGCCCTTCTAGCTTTAGCACAAAGATGTGAATCATAAAAATCCAAACTACTTAGTTTCTACCTAAAAAATACAAAAAGGTGAGATACACTAAATGTATTACACAGATAGTTTCAGCTACTATCAAAATAAATAACATGATCTGACTCAATGGTTTGACTCTGAGCTCTTGGATGAAATCTGATGGAATGTCAAATGTGGAGACTCCCTCCTAGGGACTAGCTACTGGTAGGCAAAAGTATCTCAACGTCCTTGCCATTGGCTACGACAGCATTAGAAGAGCAGCTGCTGGCAAGGTCTTCTGTGGTGGTCAAAGAGGATGCCTGGGGATGAGGTTTGCTCGGTGGAGTGGCAGCAGATGGAGAAGGAGTGAGGCCAGGTTTCTTGGGTGGGATGGGTGGAGGGTTTCCTCTCTCAGCTCTGGGGATGGTAGGGGACTTGATCCCTGGAGACAGGGGGCTCAGAGGACTAGACACTTTCCCTGGAGTAGGTGAATGGCTGCTGTCACCTCTTGGGCTGGCCGTGTTGGCCAGATTTCGATAGTCTGTGCCAAAGGGAGAGCTGTTGGGAGACACGGGCTTGATTGGTCCTTGTTGGCTAGTGAATCTGGAGAGCACCTGGGTGACTGTGTTTCGGGCCAGCTGCTTGGCGGCAGAGTTGTCTATGAGGGTTGGGGATAGATCCCTGGATGGAGGGCTCTGTAGACCACTAGCTTGTTGGTCCTGATCTGCTTGGGACTGAAATTTGTGCCGAGCTGCATGGAACCGCTGGTTGATCCCTACTTGGTAGGATGACTGGTAGCCAGGGCTGCTAGCTGATGACCCCAATAAGCGCTTGGTTAGTACTGGTGAAGAGCAAGGAGAGGATGTGAGAGAGGAAGAGGCAGTGCTGCTGGGGGACAGTGAGCTCCCACTGGAAGGGAGGTGACCAGGCGCTGGGACTGGAGTCTCTATTCCCACAGGACACCCACCATTCTCTACTGCTTTCTCTTGGGCCAATCCCACAGGCTTCTCTCGTGGAGGCGCTTGGTTTTCTACACTGCTGCCTGTAATCAGCTCCTTGGTAGTTTGCATTTCTGGGTCAAAATGTCCATTGGTTTTTGCATAAGAGTAAGCAGGAGTGGTGGGACCAGGCAGCCCTGTGGCTGTTGGCAGCCCTGTGGCTGTTACCTTGGCCGTGCTGCTCCCATGGGTTCTTTCTGCCTGAAAACTCTCCGTTTGGCAAAATACGGACACTAGCACGGGCGGCTCAGTTGCCGTGCCTTTAGACAGGGTTACTGGTTTCTTCCCTTGCTCCCCGGGGCTACTTTGCTGGTGCAAAGCCTCTAGGTCCTTCACTATCTTCTTCAAACTCTCCATCTCTTCTTTCAGAGTTCTGGTCCGGTTCTCTTCTCGGTTCAGCTTCGCTCTCAGTTGTTCCCTTTCAATGTCAAACTCAGACAACTGCTTCTCCACCTGGGCCTCCGTCTGCAAGCTCCGCTTCCTCTCAGCAGCCAGCTCTTCCTCCAGCTTGCTCACCCGACTCTTCTCCTTCTCTAGTTTCAGGCTCAGCTCTCCCGCCTTCTGGCCCTCCTCGGCGGCCTTGTTGGTGGCCTTCTTGCACTCGCGCACCAGCATGGAGGAGAGCTGCTTGTGGCGGGAGCGCTCCTCTTCCAGCTGACTGGAGAGCTTCTTCTGCTCTTTTTCAAACTTTTTCACTTGGGACTTTTCAAATTCCAACTGCAAAAGAATGCCACCACACATCTTGATTAGAGTAAGGAAACAGAGAGATACTGAAAAACTCTTATCAAGTAGAGTGTATCAAGCTAGCTGTTCTCTGGCACATGGGATTACCATGTATGCCATGTGCTTGCATCAAATATTTAAGTATCAGAACACCTACCATAAAAATGTACACACTACGACTTAATCTTTCTTTGATGATTTAGGAGGCACGTCTAGTTCTTATTGTCTCAGGGTTATTGTGGGAATCTGAATCATCATTGTGTTTTATGTTATGGAAAGTTCAGAGGATTAGAACCAATCAAAACAGCAGAAAACCATATCAACCAGATTTTGTGATGAATGCTGCTGAAAACTTTTAAAGCTTCAGTAATAATTCTTTCTGGTCTTAAAAACAAACAAACGTAAGTAGTTGCATTTGAATCATTCTTCTTATACAAATGCCATCTGCTTTAATCATCATCCCAACCCTATTTAAGGCACAGAGTGAGAGGGAAAGGGTTGAAGGAACCCTTTTAGTCAGTGTTTTTCAAACTCTGAGACTCATTCATGGAGGGCAAAACCATATAGTGAGCCGTGATCAGAAATAAAAAAAAATGAAATAGAAGCGAAAATATCAATGTGTATTATAAGCAGTAAGGGTTAGGTGTGATTTCATGAGATTTTTGTTTCAGGCATATGTATATATGTGTATATATACTGGGTTGTGATGTAAAATGTATTTCTTACTAGGAGTCCTAAGTCAAAAAAAGTTGGAGAGTTCAAAGTTAGTGTTCCCCGAAGTGTGTTCTATGGAACGACAGTCCCATAGTGAATGATCTATGTTAAAAGATTTTATGAAAACATAAACTTGCTAAACACAGAATACCCTATCTTGTTCTTGAAGACTCACAGCGTGCTTCTGCCTACTAAAGGGTCTAACAAATTGAAGTTAGAAACCTCTTTAACTTTAATCCAGTAATTCCCAGACTTATTTGACCACAAAGCCCCCTTTTCTTGAGCAACACCAATTTACACCCTGCAGAATAATCTTCAAGAAATGCTACTCTAGGCAAATGCTGCTCTGAGCCCCTCCACCTTAATTACCTGTTGAGTCAGCCGCTCTCTCTCCTTCTCCAGCATGTAGGTGACATCATCTCCTTCAGCTGTGTCCTGTGCATGCCTTTGCCTTTCTTCCTCAAGGTCTAGGATTACCTTTAAGGAATTAAAAAAAAAATCATTTTCAAATATCAAGGAGTCACACTTAGAATACAATTAAATACTAAGTGTCTTTCTAAGCACCCAAGATCATTCCATAGATAAATAAATAAGTAAATCCCAGTCAGGGCCATCAAGGAGCACACTGTCTAGAAGGGTGAAAGAGATGCCAGCGATGTGCTAGGAAACAATACAGTACACACTTATCCGAGGTAACACGAAGTGGCATGTAAATAGAAGAGAGCAACTTATTAGCTGTAGGGGCTGAGAAGGTTTCAGAGAATTAATAAAAGTTTGGTGGGACTAGGGGACAGGTGTAGGTGATGAAGCAAGGCAGGACCATGGAAAGCTGAAAGCTGAGGCTCTCCCTTGATGTTCAAATCACTGGAGGTACCAGAGAGTGAAGCCTAGAATGAAACATTTCAAATAGGTGACATCCTAACTGTGCCTTGCTTAATTAATATATGCATTTCGTGGACAGTAGATAAGAGGTGAAAAGACTCTCTTGACTTTATCCTGCATTTGAAAAGGCTCAATTATTGAGATCTTAGGTGGAGATTTTTCACAAGGCTTTTTAATTAACCTGCCTACCCCATTCCACTTACCCTTGTGCCAAGGGATTAAGCCCAATTTTAAGAATACAAATTTAAAGGGACATTTTCCCACATAATCCTGCCTACAACTGCATAGTATTCCAATGGCTGTGGATTTCTTCCTAGCTTCTGCTCATGCTTCAGAGGTGCCTTGGCCCAGACCTCCCTAGGCCAGAGCCCTGTCATCCCAATGGCCATTTCCTACTGTTTCTCCTCACTAACAACTGTTATGAATGGAGAGAGAAAACTTTCTGGGACTCCTTTTTAAATACAAAAATGAAAACATTTTGGTGTATTTCCTTCTGGTTAAAAAAAAACTTTTGCAACTTAATAGAAAGAACAGCTTTTGGCTAAAGGTGGTATATCATCTCCTCCCCCTTCGGAGAGCCGTCTAAAATGATAGAAATGGGATGAAAAGAATAAAAACCCACAAAGTCAAAAACAGAGACTTTGGCAGACAAGAAATTTTAATAACATTCTGAAGAAAGAAAGTGGCTGGAGGAGTGGTAACTACTTTGGTACGGGGGAGGAAGCTGCTTTGCGCTGCAGGACCCCAAGGACATATGGAACCTGCAGGTGGCAGATACTGCACCGGAGAGGTGAGATGTAGGAGAGAAGACAAGGGCACTGGCTCCAAGTTTGTATTTTCAGAAGAGTTATTCGTTCCCGCAACCTGATTCCTGTACACAGAATGCTCAGCCAGGCATCTACTGCCCGGGAATACACCAGATGTTTATCCTCTGAAGAAACATAATGTGACAGGCTCCAGATCTAGTAATAACAGATATGACAGAGAATGACGGTGAGGAAAGGGTATTATGTTTGTTTAGGGGAGATGGCAGGGGTGGAGAGAAGGGAGGTGGGGTGTAAGATAATGAAATCCACATCTATAATAAAAGAAAGGAAATATAAGTGTCTAAAATTGATAAAGCAAGAGAGAGCAGTATATCAGTTAGAAATATGGAAGTTAGCTGCCAAAATAAACAGTTAAAAGAAAGAAGTGGTTGTCTCTAATATTGAGGAGGAGAGAGAATGGGAAGGGGTGGACTAGGGAACCCTATTTTTCGTAATAAGCAGAGTAACCATGTAATTGACTGTTCAAACCACTAACATGTCTGAGAGCCAAAGCGGGTATTGTTAACAACTATGCCAAGGCAACAGGCTTAAACTGGAATTTTCTCAGGCAAACTGGGACTATATGCACCCTAATTATAAGCCTCTAGTTTGATGTCTAACAAAGCCAGTGTTCTACTTTGATAAAACACTTAAGATCAGATAGGCAGCTGTTTTAAAATATTTAATACTATCTTACATTGAAATACAGTGTTAGGGAATTTTGAATTTTTTAACTCTTCCTCTCCCCAATCACCTAGAACCATAAATTATCCCAACACTACACCTTCAATGGGCATGACAGCCAGCCAGCCCTTCAGTACAACTCAGTTACTTCATGTACAAAATAGAAAACAGGCCTGCCTATCAAACAAGGATGTTGTGAAGATTTTCTTATAATATTACGTAAAAGCCCCCAAATTTAGGCAACTACCTCAAACTCATTGACACCTTTTAAATTGGGGCATAAATGTCTTCAGATTACTTCAGTCTAGTCCAGAGGTTAAACTTTTCTGGGTCTTGGAGAACTCTGAGAATTCAAGTAAGGATATGGGAAAAAAACTCATTTTCTACAAAATGCATAAACTTTTGGCATTCTGTATATTTTCTGGGGGATCATGGAACATCTGAGACCCATTCGTGGTTAAGAACTCCAACTCTGGCCTTTTGTTTGGACTCTGTGAAGGGAAAGAAAAATCATGGGCAAGACCTAAGCCCTTAAGCACTTTGTCAGATGCATTTTAAGCACATGGCTCTCTAAAGCAGGTAACCATAAAAGTAAACGAAGGTCCATCAAACTGCAGCTGCTAACCCAATTTTTTCAGAATAAGATGCTTCCTACTAAATGCACTGATGTCCCCCCTTGTTGATATAAATGTAAACCAATAGTTCTTAAAAATGCAGACTCTAGCCAAGCATTTTTTCCAGGCCAAATCTGAGCCATGAATGATAAGTCGGGGAATGAAATCACAAGCACTAGAAGAATTCCAAGGAGATGAGGTAGAGGAAAGCACAGGTTTGCCTTCCTATCTCAGGGGCTGTAAGACCTAGAAAAAACACACACACACATACACACACACACACACTTTCCTAACAGGGTAGAACAGCTTTAAGGTAAACAACCCTAGGGACTGTTTATGGTTTCATGAGAAGTAAAATGCAATGAAACTCAAAACCAGAAATAAATGAAAATAATCTATTGGCTTGTATGTTTATAGTCAGGTAAATTCTCTAATTCTCTCTCTCTCTCTGATATAGCACTCCCCAAATACCTGTTAATCTTTCTATTTATCACTTAAGTAAGCAAAGAGAGAACACTCCGTTCAGCTACAAGGCTTGGTCAAGCCCCAGTTTGTTGCCAGAGTTTGGATGACCAAGAGCTGAAAAAACATACCAAGTGTTTTGGAGTGTCATATATCAAGAAGAAATGCCATCTGAAATAATGCGTCTGGCACACTGCCTAAATTTAACATTTGGAATGACCTGCATTTTCTATCTCCTGGCTCTTAGGTAAGCTCAGGGGCTTTTTTACACCTGTGAGACCTCCCAGTTAAACTACTGTGAGAGCTGGCAGCTGACAAGGAAGCGTCGGGCATTTCAGGAGTTTGCAGGCGCACGTCGGCGGTGAACCCACCTTGCGGTGCCTGCTCTCGGCGGCAGCCAGCTGCGATAGCATGCGCTCCTGCATGTTCTTGCACTGCTTCATCACCACCTTAAGGATCGACAGCGGGTTTGTGCAGACTGGCTGCTTCTCGCCATCGTTCTTCTCCTTCAGTGTTTCAAAGTCTCTCTGGAGTGCCATTAAAGGATCACTGATGTTGTATTTTCCATAGCGTTCTTCAATGAAAGTATCTCTGTGTTGGGCCTGGGAAAGAAGGGAAAATAAGCATTTTGCTTTCAAATACTGCTGAGGAGGGGATCTGCTAGTAGTTAGACGTCAAAGGTAGTGGTGTGAGTATGAAGTAACCATTTGACCACAAATCAGACAGGGTCATCTAAGTATAGAAACAACATCAGAAAAGGGGCATAGCAATATTAATGGGAACAAATACTTATGTAAAGCTAAGTACCAGTTAGACATTGATCTAAGTGTTTAGGTTCAGGTTATTTAAATTTTACAACCCTATAAGGTAGTGCTATCATCTCCATTTTGCAGATGAGAAAATTACTACGGAGAGGTCAAGTGACTTGTTTCAGGTTACTCATCTAGCAAGCTGTCAGAATTGGGATTTAAACCCAGGCAGCCTGGCTCTAGAGTCTGTGACCTTAACCACCACACTTACTGCCTCAGCTTATGAATGCTTCTATTACCAACAGGTATATCTTATCTTTTCTGTGCTATGGCGTTTGCATTTCTAAAATACGGTAAGCACAATACCTTTAAGAGTTTATATGTTTAGAGTCCTAACCAGGTGGCTGTAGATAAGTAAAGGACACTAAAGATATTTTTACATTATAATCGAGGACTGTTTGTGATTTGTCCGCATAGAACTTCACTCAATTGTTGGCCAGTCAAGAGGGTGGAGGCACTCACCACTAGAGGTGCAGACAAAGTCCTTCTACCTGCTGCCAAATTCCACCCCCCTCTTCTAACCTCTGTTCAGCTGTCTTCCATCCTCCTTTCTGTCCCCTTCAGGGCTTGGTGAGCTTTGGGGATGAAAGGGAACTTGAGCAGGGAATGTGGGCTGGTGCTTGGAGTCTGGCCTACGGCTTTGGGCCTGGGTGCCAAGTCAGGTCGAATGATCAGGAAGGGAGTGAAAGGAGAGTCTTAGGCTTCCCTCTTATATCTGCTAGGAAAGACTTGAAGTACTATTTCATATAAGCATCATATATTACGCGCAGGTGAACAGAGTGAAATTAACAATTACTTTACTAAACAGACATCTAAATGTTTCCTGAGACATTTTACAAAAAAAAAAAAAAATGAAGTGTTAATAGAGGGTTGAGGAAACTTCCTCAAAAATCATAGCAAAGTACTATATAATTTAAGCTTTCAAATGAAATCTACTTATGAAAACTACTGTTATTTCTCAATTTTAAAAAATTATTTCATCAGGAGCTACCACCACCCACAAATGGGAACCCATTTGAAAAGAAAAATACACAATTCAGCGACCATGCTTAAAAAACAAAAACCCTCAAGAAAATAAAGCAAACATGGGGTTTCTCTGACATGTTTCAGTGCTGAAAATTTGATGCCTCCTTCTTCATTAGAGACTGTCCAAGTTCAAGACTCAGGAATTAGCCTTGTGTTACAAATTTGGGTTGGTATCAGTTGGCAGATGTTCAAAGCAGAGTTAGAAGCCCTGGCGGTTTCACTTCTGGCTGGACTACAACTGTCGTAAGTGATGACATTACTGGAGTATTTGGGTGACATCTGCATACGAAATATTTGAAGCGTGAAATTCAGTTGTTCCTTTAAGTTACTGATAACCATCCTCCTTACCTTATTACAAGTGTGCGTGTGTGTGGGTGTGCACATGTGAGCATGTGAATTGAAGCGGGGAGGGATTTGAAAGACAGAATCCTATTTTTTTTCAGGTCCAAATTAAAAGGAAATTTTCAGTAAAATTTCAAAATAATCTTGTCTATTTAGGAGAGAGGAAGACAAGACCAATTCCAAAATTGGCTATTTTTATTATTGTTTTTTAAGAATCATGGCAAGAATAGACAAAAAAGCTAATTTTTAGTTACATATTTAAGAGCATTAATGTCAAAGAACATGGGACTCATCAAGGTTTTCTTTTCATTAAGAACATCTGTTTCTTTAAGTTCAGGTATAAAAACATGAAACTGATAACCCAGGATTCACTGAAATTATCTGTAGCTATTAATGTCCTAAGGCAAATACATGTTTAGAAAAACAGACAAAGGAAGCAAGAGAAAAAAAAAACTCTTTAAGAAGTTGAAATTCCACTTTTCTGTCACATCTTTTATTCATGATTACTGTTTCTGTATGATTAGCTATGGAAAAGAAACAATTATTGGTACTAAAATTGGTTGAGTAGGGCAAAAAGGAAAAAGTGAACCTGAGTATTTTTATGACCTTTTCCTTTTCAGAACACCATGGAGAAAGTGGGATGGGAGAGCAGAGCTGGGAGTACAATTCATGATCTTGATGATGCTAAGAAGCTGCATCTGCTAAGAAGCTCTCTCTCTCAGGTTTGAGTATATAGTTAACTAATCCTTAAAAATATGACTTTTTAAAACCCACACTGTTATTATCCTGTAGAATTAATAAGCATCACAGAGTTACAAGTAATGGATGAGGAGCTTCTTTGGTGAGGTCTCAGACTTCTCTGAGAATAGTTGTTAAGCTGTCTGTTTTCTCTTGAAGTATTTCACAGTAATTCCATAATCACTTGCATAGTAATTACAAGTTATACAAAATTGGTAGCTTCACACATAAATGAAAAGAATCTGCGGAATAATCTAAAAAAGGCTCCTTGTCACAAAACAATTCTTTTAAGTACATTCTAATATGGGACCCGAATATGGGAAAAGTGAATTCTGTATTTATTATACCAAACACTGGATTGGAAAATGGGAGATGGAATATAGTATTTTCCATCCAACTTAATGCTTCAGTCAGGTGAATTGTATGTATTACACATTTAACAGCACAAATAATAACAACAATAACCAAAAATAGATGTTAAGATTTGACAAATGAAAGAAGAGCTTTAGTGGAGGTGTGCATTGGTTATCTATTCCTGCATAACAAATTACTCCCAAATTTAAATGCTTAGTAAACATTTTTTATCTCATACAGTTTCTGAGGGTCAGGAATCTGGGAGGGGCTGAGGACTGAGCTGGGTGCTTCTGGCTCAGTGTCTCATGAGGTTGCAGTCAAGCTGCTGGCCACGGATGCAGCCATCTGAAGGCACGACTAGGGCTGCAGGATCCATTTCCAAGCTTAGTTGTTGGGTTAGGCCTTGGTTCCTTGCACGTACTGGCTTCCAACAGAGCAAGTGATGTGAGAGAGTGAGAGACAGACATACATAGACACATCAAGATGGAAGTCACACTGTCTTGTAACCTAATCTCAGAAGTGACTTACCATCATTTCTGATGTATTCTAGCAATCACACAGACCAACCCTGGTAAATGTGGGTCGGGGGGACTACTTAAGGGTGTGAATATCAGGAGGGAGGACCACTGGGGGCCATTGTGGAGGCTGGTTATCAACATGAATGACTAGACATGCTACCACTACCATTTATGTTTCAGGTCAAAATTTAGAGGCTAAGTACCTATACTAAAAACTATCAAGGCTGAGTTTTAATATTTTAATGAAATTTCAGGTATTTTATAAGAACTTTAAAATGATCTGGATTTCACTTTTGGGGAGAGGAGTTCAGGAGTACAGCTAAAATCAATCAATTTCTTGCAATTTCATTATTTTTACTACAATGACAACACATATTTTAACTGAACAGAAATTCCTACATTGTCAGAAAACACAATGATCTTTATTTCAGACAACAGTAAAGTAACTGGCTGGTTAGACAGATTCAATGATAGAAGATATTACTATAGCAGACAAAACATACTAGTCATCTATTACTCATTTATTTTTACTGTTACAGGCTGAATGAAACACAGCACTACTGAAAGCTTAAAATAAAACCACATAATATCCTTGGATATACCATGTTTGCTCTCCAAAAATTTCAGCTTTGCTATGATAAACTACAAAAAGAAACATGAAGCAATCACCATCTCTCTATAATAAATAAATAATTTATTATAATAACATATATGTATATATCATATATACATAAATAATAGTTCAATAATATTATATGCAGATAATAGTGTGTGTATATACATATATATATATATATATATATATATATATATATATATATATATATATATATATAGACTGCATTGGGTCTTCGTTGCTGTGTGCGGGCTTTCTGTAGTTGCCACAAGCGGGGGCTATTCTTCATTGTGGTGCGCGGCCTTCTCATTGCAGTGGCTTCATTTGTTGCAGAGCACAGGCTCTGGCGCCCGGGCTTCAGTAGTTGTGGTGCGTGGGCTCAGTAGTTGTGGCGCACGGGCTTAGTTGCTCCACGGCATGTGGGATCTTCCCGGACCAGGGATCGAACCTGTGTCCCCTGCATTGGCAGGCGGATTCTTAACCACTGCGCCACCAGGGAAGTCCCGATAATGGTATAAATTATATATATATTTCAATCTTAAAATAGGAAATCAATCTCTTTATTCTTTGGATGATAATCACCAACATGAAAAGTGGTTCCAAATGTAAAGGTGAAGAATTATGGCCCATTTAAATGGGGGCTTATATTTAAGTACAAGGTTTTATTTTCAAGACTCAGGCTGATACCAGAACTGTATTAGGATATGCAATTTTGCCATTTATTGCCAATTCTGAAGTGATACTTATAAAAGTAAACAGCAATATAAACATTATGCCTTTAAAAATATCTGAATACTTCTATGTCAGGGATCAGAAAGACAAAAAACGTGATTCCAAAATGGTTTTTATTAATGTTACCAAAAGCATGTCAAAAGGAATCCTTTTTACACACAATTTGAATCTATTAATCTTCAAATCATTTATACTCTGGAGTCCCTAATAAACTATAAATAGCTGCCTGAACAGCTGGAAATAAAGCAACCATTCTGGATAAAGATGATAACAACATTACAAGTATAACCTTTGTTCTGGAAGTTCCTTTTCACTTGCTGAAAGAAAACCAGATTTTACTGTTTGATAATATTGATAAAAGAGGATTTAGCCTCATTGGAATTAAACTAATTTCTAGAAAATGGCACAAAATTTATCATGGGAGCGAAAAGAGAAAATTTTCATCATTTAAAAAATGTCTAATATATTATTGAAAACCGAGTGCTCCTTCCACTTAACCATAAATGCTGTATTCTCAAATCTGGTCTTTTCTATATGTTTATTTTCTTTAATACTTTTGGGCCCTAGAGTCTAACAGAACTGGGATTATATCCTGTCACTACTACTTTCTGTACTACCTTTAGTAACAACCTTAACTTCTCTGTGCCTCAGATTCCTCATCTGTAGAATGAGGGTAACAATCTACCTATAGGTTTGTTATAAAAATTAAATGAGTAATGTAAAATGCTTCCTATAGTACCTGACACAAAGTAAATACTATAAGTATGAATTAATTTTTTCAATAACCAAATTTAGAATATAGATTTTCCTGTTTTAGAGACAATGACTTAAACTCAACCCCACAGACTTAAGATTCTGTAAAACTGGATCAGGCTAGTAAATCTCCATTAAAAGCAAAATGAAATTCACCAATCCCAGATAACTCAGAAGTAACACATCACTAAAAATGTTATCAGGAACCTGGATAACCAATAACATTCTATTTACTTAGCAATCAATCCTGAACTGGCATGTGACATATTATATAATGTGGTCAATTGATATTTACCTCTTGCATTGTTATTAAACACTCCTCATTTTTCTGTCTTTTCTTTCAACCTACTTAGATTGCAAGTGATCTGAAGGAAAAAACACTTATACATCTTTCTTCTTCCTATATCCTATATTTTGCCTTAAGCCCAAGACATGTAACAGATATTTATTTTCCAGCCTCTTTCCTGATGTCTTAGCCTCTCCTTGCTCTCATCATTTTAGTGAGGTCAATATTTTATTTTGCTGTTAGTAAAATCTAGGATTTACTTAGTATAATCACTTAAGGTAATATCAATTTATATATTTCGCAAACTGACTTTGAAGCAGATGAGCTTCAAAGATTCCCCTTGTATTTTTAATAAAACGTTCATCATCCTGGTTAAAAAAAAAAAAAAAGATTCCCCTTGGGGTCAGTTTGCAACCACAGATATTTATAAAAGCAATTATTTACATAAGATCAGAGGATCATGTTACAGTATTATTTGACTACAGTGTAATAAATTCTTTTGAAGACTAAAAATGGTAAGTTTAGTACAAATAGCTACAAGTGTAGTACTTCTAGCTAGTAGACTGCTTATTGATAGAATAAGAATATGGGTAAACAGAACAATGTAGCTGCTTCAACATTCAGATTCCAGAGAGTCCTGAGAAAACTCCTAATGAAATTGAAATAGGTGTATTGAGTTTTTTTGTCTTTGTTCTGTTTTATTATTTTAGTCTATGTATGTGATAGAAACAAGTTACATATACATTCTGGACTGGGTCTAGATAAAAAACTTTTTGAGACAGGGAAGAAAATGTGTAAGGGATTCTATAAGACCTGAACAAATTAATGCTCTGAATATAAATTAAGAATTTGAAAGTATAATTTTTTTTTGTTTTTTGAGAAAGAGCACGCTTTACTGGGAAGAGAGCACTGCACGTGACCAACATATGAAGAGAGTCGGATGGGCATCCTACACATCACGCTCAAAAGGTACTCAGGATGCTATGCTAATGAAGATCAGCTGGAACATGCACTCCTGGGAAACTTCCCCAACCTCACACCTCTGAGGGATTGACACACTTCCAACCTTTTTCTGGAAGGCAACTGTGGTCTACTAGAGATAGAGTCCCTCAGGGGTGCCTTGTTTTTTATAAAGAACATTTTCTTTAAACTTTTTGAAGTCTTCATTTGTTACTTTTATCCTACGTTCTCTCAAGGCCATCAGACCAGCTTCCGTACAGATTGCCTTGATGTTGGCATCAGACAGGTCATCTTTAGCCATGATCAAGTCGTCCAGGGTTACGTCGTCGGCTAGTGTCATCCTGCTCGTGTGGATGTGAAAGATGCGCTTCTTCGTCTTTTCATCCAGCAAGGGGAACTCAATCTTCTTGTCAGTGCGGCCTGGTCTGATAAGTGCTGGGTCCAAAGTCTCTATTTGGTTTGTGGCCATGATAACTTTCACGTCTCCCCTTGAATCAAACCCATCCAACTGGTTCAACAGCTCCAACATTGTTCACTGAATTTCTCTCTCACCACCGGAATTTGAGTCATACCTTTCCTACCCAATAGCATCAATTTCATCAATAAACACAATGGATGGTGCGTATTCTTCAGCAACTCAAAACAGTTCCCGAACAAGTATGGGCCCATTGCCTAGGTACTTCTAAAGAAGTTCAGAGCCAACCACTCTCAAGAAAGTGGCCGAGTTTTGGTTTGCTACTGCTTTGGCTAGGAAGGTTTTACCTGTGCCAGGTGGACCATACAGAATGACCCCCTTAGGGGGCTTTATACCCATCTCTTCATAATATTTAGGATGAGTGAGTGGAAGTTCCACAGATTCCTTAATTTCCTGGATTTTGTTGTCCAATGCCCCAATATCAGCATAGGTCTCCTGGGGGGCCTTTTCCACCTTCATCACTGTGATCAAGGGATCCGTATCATCCATCAGCACCCCTATCACAGCATGCACCTGTGGTTGAGCAGGACTGAGCAGCCCGGTTCCAGCAGATCCTTGTCTACAAATGAAAGAATGCTGACGTAGTGTTCTGAGCCCACAGACGTAGATACGATGGCATGATTGTCATCAATGATCTCTTCCAAGGTTCCTACCGACATTGGGGTGCCCCTCAGATCACCCACCTTTGATCTTTCCTCCTCTTGCTTTTCTTCTAAAGGCCTCATTTGTTCCTGATTTCTAATGAATTCTTCCTCCATGAGAAGATAGTCTTTAATTCCCTCTAACTTCAATAATTTTAACCAGCACTGAGTGTGCGGTGTCAGCAGTGGCAGTATGCTGGCAGCATCTGGTCCCTTTGTTTTCTTCTTCTTTGCCCCACTCTAGCTGGTATAGGAGATTCATATTTCTTTTTCTTATCCATGTCATCCCTCTTTCCACCTCCAGGACCATGACCACCACTCTGACTTTGACGCATCTTGCTTTGGCCACTCGAGCCGCTACTGCCACAAGTCGAAAGTATAATTTTTAATGCTGCATTAGATCTTAATCTCTTTTATTCAGGGGACCATACATCTCTTAAAATATAATGAGAGGGAGGACCGTCAAGATGGTGGAGGAGTAAGACGTGGAGATCAACTTGCTCCCCAAAAATACATCAAAAATACATCTACATGTGGAACAACTCCTACAGAACACCTACTGAACGTTGGCAGAAGACCTCAGACTTCCCAAAAGTCAAGAAATTCCCCACGTACCTGGCTGTGTGGCTGACAGGGTCTTGGTGCTCTGGCCAGGTGTCAGGCCTGAGCCTCTGAGTGGGAGAGCCAAGTTCAGGGCACTGGATCACCAGAGACCTCCTGGCCCCATGTAATATCAATCAGCGAGAGCTCTCCTAGAGATCTCTGTCTCAACGCTAAGACCCAGCTCCACTTGACGACCAGCAAGCTCCAGTGCTGGACACCCCATGCCAAACAACTAGCAAGACAGGAACACAACAACACCCATTAGCAGAGAGGCTGCCTAAGATCATACTAAGTTCACAGACACCCCAAAACACACCACCAGATGTAGTCCTGCTCACCAGGAAGACAAGATCCAGCCTCATCCACCAGAACACAGGCACTAGTCCCCTCCATCAGGAAGCCTACACAACCCACTGAACCAACCTTACTCACTGGGGGGCAGACACCAAAAATAACGAGAACTACGGACCTGCAGCATGTGAAAAGGAGACCCCCAAAAGTAAGTTAATCAAAATGAGAAGACAGAGAAATATGCAGCAGATGAAGGAGCAAGGCAAAAACCCACCAGACCAAACAAATGAAGAGGAAATAGGCAGTCTACCTGAAAAAGAATTCAGAGTAATAACAGTAAAGATGATCCAAAATCTTGGAAATAGAATGGAGAAAATATAAGAAACGTTTAACAAGAAACTAGAAGAACTAAAGAGCAAACAAACAATGATGAACAACACAATGAATGAAATTAAAAATTCTCTAGGAGGAATCAATAGCAGAATAACTGAGGCAGAAGAACGGATAAGTGACCTGGAAGATAAAACAGTGGAAAAAACTACCACAGAGCAGAATAAAGAAAAAATAATGATAAGAATTGAGGACAGTCTCAGAGACCTCTGGGACAACATTAAATGCATGAACATTCGAATTATAGGGGTCCCAGAAGAAGAGAAAAAGAAAGGGACTCAGAAAATATCCGAAAAGATTATAGTTGAAAACTTCCCTAACATGGGAAAAGGAAATAGTCAGGTCCAGGAAGCGCAGAGAGTCCCATACAGGATAAATCCGAGGAGAAACACGCCAAGACACATATTAATCAAAATATCAAAAAATAAATACAAAGTAAAAATATTAAAAGCAGCAAGGGAAAAGCAACAAATAACATACAAGGGAATCCCCATAAGGTTAACAGCTGATCTTTCAGCAGAAACTCTGCAAGCCAGAAGGAAGTAGCATGACATATATAAAGGAATGAAAGGGAAAAAACTACAACCAAGATTACCCTACAAAGCAAGGATCTCAATCAGATTCAACAGAGAAATTAAAACCTTTACAGATAAGCAAAAGCTGAGAGAATTCAGCACCACCAAATCAGCTTTACAACAAATGCTAAAGGATCTTCTCTAGGCAGGAAACATAAGAGAAGGAAAAGACCTACAATAACAAACCCAAAACAAGAAAATGGTAATAGGAACATACATAGCGATAATTACCTTAAATGTAAATGGATTAAATGCTCCAACCAGAAGACACAGACTGGCTGAATGGATACAAAAACAAGACCTGTATATATGCTATCTGTAAGAGATCCACTTCAGACCTATGGACACATACAGACTGAAAGTGAGGGAATGAAAAACATATTCCATGCAATGTAAATCAAAAGAAAGCTGGAGTAGCAATTCTTATATCAGACAAAATAGACTTTAAAATAAAGACTATTACAAGAGACAAAGAAGGACACTACATAATGATCAAGGGATCAATCCAAGAAGAAAATATAACAATTGTAAATATTTATGCACCCAACATAGGAGCACCTCAATACATAAGGCAAATGCTAACAGCCATAAAAGGGGAAATAGACAGTAACACAATAACAGTAGGGGACTTTAACACCCCACTTTCACCAATGGACAGCTCATCCAAAATGAAAATAAATAAGGAAACACAAGCTTTAAATGACACATTAAACAAGATGGACTTAACTGATATTTATAGGACATTCCATCCCAAACCAACAGAATACACTTTCTTCTCAAGTGCTCATGGAACATGCTCCAGGATAAATCATATCTTGGGTCACAAATCAAGCCTTCGTAAATTTAAGAAAATTGAAATTGTATCAAGTATCTTTTCCGACCACTACGTTATCAGACTAGATATCAATTACAGGAGAAAATCTGAAAAAATACAAACGCATGGAGGCTAAACAATACACTACTAAATAACCAAGAGATCACTGAAGAAATCAAAGAGGAAATCAAAAAATACCTAGAAACAAATGACAATAAAAACACGACTACCCAAAACCTATGGGATACAGCAAAAGCAGTTCTAAGACAGAAGTTTATAGCAATACAATCCTACCTCAAGAAACAAGAAACATCTCAAATCAACAACCTAACCTTACACCTAAAGCAATTAGAGAAAGAAGAACAAAAAAACCCCAAAGTTAGCAGAAGGAAAGAAATCATAAAAATCAGATCAGAAATAAATGAAAAAGAAATGAAGGAAACAACAGCAAAGACCAATAAAACTAAAAGCTGGTTCTTTGAGAAGATAAACAACACTGATAAACCATTAGCCAGACTCATCAAGAAAAAAAGAAGACTCAAATCAACAGAATTAGAAATGAAAAAGAAAACGTTAACAACTGACACTGCAGAAATACAAAGGATCATGAGAGATTACAAGCAGCTATATGCCAATAAAATGGACAACCTGGAAGAAATAGGCAAATTCTTAGAAAAGCACAACCTTCTGAACTGAACCAGGAAGAAATGGAAAATATAAACAGACCAATCACAAGCACTGAAATTGAGACTGTAATTAAAAATCTTCCAACAAACAAAAGCCCAGGACCAGATGGCTTCACAGGCAAATTCTATCAAAGATTTAGAGAAGAGCTAACACCTATCCTCCTCAAACTCTTCCAAAATAAAGCAGAGGGAGGAACACTCCCAAACTCATTCTATGAGGCCACCATCATCCTGATACCAAAACCAGACAAAGATGTCACAAAGAAAGAAAACTACAGGCCAATATCACTGATGAACATAGATGCAAAAATCCTCAACAAAATACTAGCAAACAGAATCCAGCAGCACATTAAAAGGATCATACACCATGATCAAGTGGGGTTTATCCCAGGAATGCAAGGATTCTTCAATGTATGCAAATCAATCAATATGATACACCATATTAAAAAACCGAAGGAGAAAAACCATATGATCATCTCAATAGATGCAGAAAAAGCTTTTGACAAAATTCAACCCGCATTTATGATAAAAACTCTCCAGAAAGTAGGCATAGAGGGAACTTACCTCAACATAATAAAGGCCATGTATGACAAACCCACAGCCAACATCATTCTCAATGGTGAAAAACTGAAACCATTTCCACTAAGATCAGGAACAAGACAAGGTTGCCCACTCTCACCACTATTATTCAACATAGTTTTGGAAGTTTTAGCCACAGCAATCAGAGATGAAAAAGAAATAAAAGGAATCCAAATTGGAAAAGAAGACGTAAAACTGTCACTGTTTGCAGATGACATGATACTACACATAGAGAATCCTAAAGATGCTACTAGAAAACTACTAGAGCTAATCAATGAATTTGGTAAAGTAGCAGGATACAAGATTAATGCACAAATATCTCTTGCATTCCTATACACTAATGATGAAAAATCTGCAAGAGAAGTTAAGGAAACACTCCCATTTACCATTGCAACAAAAAGAATAAAATACCTAGGAATAAACCTACCTAGGTTTGTAGGAGACAAAAGACCTACACGCAGAAAACTGTAAGACACTGATGAAAGAAATTAAAGATGATACAAAACAGATGGAGAGATATACCATGTTCTTGGACCGGAAGAATTAACATTGTGAAAATGACTATACTACCCAAAGCAATCTACAGATTAAGTGCAATCCCTATCAAGCCACCAATGGCATTTTTCACAGAACTAGAACAAAAAATTTCACAATTTGTATGGAAACACAAAAGACCCCGAATAGCCAAAGCAATCTTGAGAAAGAAAAACGGAGCTGGAGGAATCTGGCTCCTTGACTTCAGACTATACTACAAAGCTACAGTAATCAAGACAGTATGGTACTGGCACAAAAACAGAAATATAGATCAATGGAACAGGATAGAAAGCCCAGAGATAAACCCATGCACATATGGTCACTTTATCTTTGATAAAGGAGGCAAGAATATACAGTGGAGAAAAGACAGCCTCTTCAATAACTGGTGCTGGGAAAACTGGACAGCTACATGTAAAAGAATGAAATTAGAACACTCCCTAACACCACACACAAAAATAAAATCAAAATGGATTAAAGACCTAAATGTAAGGCCAGACACTATAAAACTCTTAGAGGAAAACAAAGGCAGAAGACTCTGTGACATAAATCACAGCAAGATCCTTTTTGACCCACCTCCTAGAGTAATGGAAATAAAAACAAAAATAAACAAATGGGACCTAATGAAACTTAAAAGCTTTTGCATAGCAAAGGAAAACCATAGCCAAAATGAAAAGACAACCCTCAGAATGGGAGAAAACATTTGCAAATGAAGCAACTGACAAAGGATTAATCTCCAAAATTTACAAGCAGCTCATGCAGCTCAATATCAAAAAAACAAACAATCCAATCCAATCCACAAATGGGCAAAAGACCTAAATAGACATTTCTCCGAAGAAGATATACAGATTGCCAACAAACACATGAAAGGATGCTCAACATCACTAATCATTAGAGAAATGCAAATCAAAACTACAATGAGGTATCACTTCACACCAGTCAGATGGCCATCATCCAAAAATCTACAAACAATAAATGCTGGAGAGGGTGTGGAGATAATGGAACCCTCTTGCACTGTTGGTGGGAATGTAAATTGATACAGCCACTATGGAGAACAGTATGGAGGTTCCTTAAAAAACTAAAAATAGAACTACCATATGACCCAGCAATCCCACTACTGGGCATATACCCTGAGAAAACCATAATTCAAAAAGAGTCATGTACCACAATGTTCACTGCAGCTCTATTTACAATAGCCAGGACATGGAAGCAACCTAAGTGTCCATCGAAAGATGAATGGATAAAGAAGATGTGGCACATATATACAATGGACTATTACTCAGCCATAAAAAGAAATGAAATTGAGTTATTTGTAGTGAGGTGGATGGACCTAGAGTCTGTCATACAGAGTGAAGTAAGTCAGAAAGAGAAAAACAAATACCATATGCTAACACACATATATGGAATCTAAAAAAAAAGAAAAAGGTTCTGAAGAACCTAGGGGCAGGACAGGAATAAAGATGCAGACGTAGACAATGGACTTGAGGACACAGAGGGGGAAAGGTAAGCTGAGACGAAGTGAGAGATTGGCACTGACATATATACACTACCAAATGTAAAACAGCTACTGGGAAGCAGCTGCATAGCACAGGGAGATCAGCTAGGTGCTTTGTGACCACCTAGAGGGGTGGGATAGGGAGGGTGGGAGGGAGGGAGATGCAAGAGGGAAGACATATGGGGACATAGGTATATGTATAACTGATTTACTTTGTTATAAAGTGGAAACTAACACACCATTGTAAAGCAATTATACTCCAGTAAAGATGTTAAAAAAAAAATTGAGAGTCAATACCTACTTCATACCATACACTAAAAAGAAGGATGGATCACAGACCTAAAAATATTTATGAATGGCCAAACAGTACATGAAAAAGTGATCACTCATTAGTGATCAGGGAGATGTAAATTAAAACAATAATAAGATAGTACTATACAGCCATTAAAAAGGCTAAAATTAAAGACTGACAACATCAAATGTTATAAAGGATATGGAGTAACTAGAATGCTCACATTGCTGGTGGGAGTATAAACGGTAGAACTATTTTAGAAATTAATCTGGAAGTTTCTCATAAAGTTAGAAAATGCCTACCTGCTATTCCACTTCTAAGTATTTGTCTAAAAGAAATGAAAACATATATCCACAAAGACTTTTACACAATTATCCAGAGTAGCTTTATTCATAATGGCCCCAAACTGGAAACAATGAAATATCAATCACTAGAAGAACAGATAAGTAAAATGTGATGCATTCATGAAACGGAATACTATTCAGCAATAAAAAGGAACAAAGTACTGATACATACAATGACACTGATGAACCTGAAAATCATTATATCAAACAAAAAAGTGCCAAACATAAAAGAATACATTCTCTGTGACTCTGTTCTAATGGGCAAAACTAATCTATGGTGAAGAAAATCAGAACAGTGGTTACATCTGGATACAGGGGGGGACAAATGACCAGGGAGGGGCAAAATATAACTTTTTGGTGTGATGAGAATGTTTATGTCTTGATAGGAGTGTAGGTCGAATGGAGCGGCATTTGTCAAAACTTACTGAACTGAACACTTAAGATCTGTGCATTTCACTATATCTAAAATATATCTCTAGTTTAAAAACAAATATATATAGTGAGAGTTAAAGGGAAAATTAAGTTATATGTAACATATGTGTTATATATTGTGTTTCAGAAACATGGGAAGTTCAAACCAAAGTAATTTTAATAGTAATAACAACAGGAGAAGCAACAAGGGAGGTGCTCACACTGGAGTGCTCATTACCTATTGAGCAGCGTGCTCAGTGCTTTACATAGGTCAGCTCATCCTAGCAGCATTCCTCTGCAGGTAGACAGCACTGTATCTCCATTTTACAGAAGAAACTGAACATTAACATGTGACTTTCCCAAGGTCACAAAGCCAGTTCAGAAGTGGAGAAGAACAGTAAATGGTATATAGTAAGTACTGAATATGTTAACTGAATGAGTAATACACATAAACAGATATTCCCCAGGACTTCATAGCAATGAATTTCAATTTAGTAGGTCTCGATCAGTAGCTTAAAAATGAAATAGAACAGAATTGAAAACATTGTAGAGCACTGAATGTTGTGAGTACTATTTCAAGAAACTTTTCTTCTGGCATAAGAATATAGGTGTGTGTATATCTGTGTGTGTGTGTGTGTGTGCACATGTTGGTGTGTCCCTTGGGTCACAATGCAAAGTCTAGTTTTTACTATGTGTCCCTGCCAAAAACTTCTGAAAAACAGTAGAATGAAGAACCTAAGAAGTATGACTCCTGAATCTATAATTTTAAACAGTTTAAACTATAATAAACATGTGAATTCTAACAGAAGTAATAAGGAATCAGGATTAGTATTTTAAACTAATGAATGTTATAAAAGTCTACAGACCAGGAGAAGTTTGGCCTAACATCAAATATACAAAATGTAAAAAAAAAAAGTTTGTGTTACCAGGGTTAGACAATCAAAAATAGCACTGGAGAAGCCTGAGAAAATTTTCTGGATGTATGGCTGATTCACAGGGGCACATGCTTTGAATGCTTATATTGAATACTTAATGTTTGCTGGGTACTATATATGCTAAGCGATGTGGGTAATGTTAGGGGGATACAGATTTGACTAAACTGCTGCTCTCAAGGAGCTTAAAATTTGCCAGACAAGTTTAAGGCCTGAGAGCAGAAAAAAACAAGCTGCTTCTGCGTATTTAAATGTATTCTAAACAATACCATTAATGTTTAGAGGAACACCAAGTACAATTTGTTTGATCAGAACTTTCTACGACTCAGCCCTTACACTCGTAAGAAATAGGAAGGAAAAGGCCAACCCTGGAAGTGGGTGGGTTCTGGCAGATAAATGGGACTATTAGCAATTTAATGAATCACAGGAAACACCATGAGGTTGAGGGGGCACAATCCAAAAACTGTCTCTGAAGTGTTCCAGAAGACCCAGACCGCAGACTATAACTGTGTGATACTTTAAGTGACTATGAACTCGAAAATCATCTTTATTAGAGATGTGCTCTGGCTCTTTTACTCACTATGTAGTAACAGACAGTGTAGAAACTAACTTCAGTGTTAAAACACTAAAAAAGAGCTTACTAAATAAGATGAGAAAGGGTGTCTTCTTCCTCTAGTTAGGGGATTCGGAGGAGGGAGGATTTGAAGCTGTATAATTGTTGGATATAGGTCTTAACTCTAAAAATTTGTTTGAAGTAAGATTCTTAAATTACAAACACAGACTGATACTACAAGGAAGCACAGCAAGAAACAAGCTGCTTAAATGTAAGGCCTTGGGAAAAGGGTTCTTACTTGGCTGAGAAGTAAAAGTGTTCACAATTAAAAGTGTCCCAAGTGGGCTTCCCTGGTGGCGCAGCGGTTGGGAGTCTGCCTGCCATTGCAGCGGACACGGGTTCGAGCCCTGGTCTGGGACGATCCCACATGCCGCGGAGTGACTAGGCCCGTGAGCCACAATTGCTGAGCCTGCGCGTCTGGAGCCTGTGCTCCGCAACAAGAGAGGCCCGCACACCGCGATGAAGAGTGGCCCCCACTTGCCGCAACTAGAGAAAGCCCTCGCACAGAAACAAAGACCCAACACAGCAATCAATCAATCAATCAATCAATCAAATTAAAAAAAAATGTTGAATTATCTTAAAAAAAAAAAAAGTGTCCCAAGTAAACAGGAATAAGAAGCTTTTGGGGGAGAAGAGGGTCAAGGGGAGTGTAGAGACAGGGAAGAATGAAAAAAGGGGACCAGTATGGTTTGAGAACCACAACGCAGTGAGAACAAGACATCAGGGCAGGCAAATGGAAGCAAGGACAATGCTAATTATACATCCTAACAAGCTCCATGGCACAAGTCAGAGGATGGGAAGATGGCAATTTCTATTGTCACTGCAGCCTTATGTAGAGGGAGGTAGCTAGCTATTCAGTTTCAACCAGCAGTCATACAGGTGGCTTGGGACTCCAGTCAGGGAAGGATCCCTTTTCTTTAGAGAACAGAATGGGGAGAGGGGTAAAAAAGCCAAGACTGAAAAGTAAAAGGTGGGCTGTAAGTGCATTGTAGGGTGTTTAATGATCATTTAAAATGTGAACTGGTAATGTTCATCACTACAGTAAAGCACTGAGTACATGGTGAAACTGAGCATGTGAAAGTTGATCACTGCTACAATTCCAAGTAATTCCAACCCAAGAATGCCTTCATCTTCATGATAAAAGTCCACTGAAGGGGATTAGAATATGCCTGGATCAGAAGAACGGGAGATCTTTGTTTGGAGATATATGAGCCCTTCCTTTTTATTTTAAAAAGGGGTGATACCATTAGGAAACTTTAAATGTCACCAAAGACAAGAATGGGATAACCTAGACCCTTTCCCCATTTTAATCCCATAAGGAACAGGAAAACTGGCTCTATTCTAAACCTCTAAGACTTTGTTTTAGCGCTCTTTTCCTTTAATGATTTCTAGGTCTGCTGTGTAGATGATAGTCATTCGTCCCACTGATGAAAGATACTGTCAGGAAGGGAAGGACAAGAGACTGAAAGGAAGATTTTAAAGAGAAAAGAACTCAGAGCTACCAATTTGGAAAGCAGAGAAATGGGGGATAATGAAGATTTTGTGAAAGCCAAAAACAAAAACAAAAACAAAAACACTGGAGAAACGGGGGATAAAGAAATATATTCTGAAAGATAGAGAAAGGACGTGTAATGTAGACAGATGCCCACAGGGGTCCTTAGCTGAAAAGTGTGGGGAACAATATGTTTGGTAAATATATCTAGATAGATGAAGAAAGATAAGCAACACTGTACTCTTAAAAAGTACTAACTATTTTCTCTGATGCTCTCAAAACTCTCCTTACTAACCTCTTAGGGAGTGCAGATTTCAACTTGATAGGAAAGGACACTGAGGTAAAATGTCAGTTGATTTTTTTGTTTTTTAGTTGAACACAGATACATAGTGAGAAAAGGTGCATATCCTAATTATTTGTTATCCATTACTAAAAATATGGAAACAAACACAAAGCAATAATTTCCTGTCTGAAGAACAAATTGTTCTTTCTTAGTACAGGAGTGAGACATAAATAATGTCACTGAGTGGGAATTATCAGCAATAGTAAAATTATGAAACTTATCAACTGAAAAAAAATGCACAATGTGAGAGTTGTGAGTTAAGTTTTATTTGGGGCAAACTGAGGACTACAGCCTGGGAGACAGCCTCTCAGATAGCTCTGAGGAAATGCTCCGAAGAGGTAAGTGGGAAGGTCATATATATATATTTTGGTGAAGGGGAATACGTGCAATCAAGCACACATTTTGGCAGAAGGTTGCTGCTAGTGACAGAGGAGCAGATGTCTCCGTTACTGATTTCAGTGCTTTTCTAGATATGAGAAAATGCAAGAAATTGGGCTTGTAAAATTTTCTCCTGCAAATATCTACCTGAAGGCCTGTTCTGCCAGTTTCTTCCAGAGCACAGACTGCCTCATTCCTGAGCTCTGCCCTGAACTCCTTTCAGGGTATGTTGAAGGTCAGCAACTTCAGTGGCGAGTGACTTCATTCTTGTAGAACCAGATGGCAAGTGACAAGTTTTAGTTGGCAAACTATATTACTATAGGTAAGCATCTCTTCTAAAAAACATGAATTAATAAATGGCAACCTATTTTTTTTTGGCCTTTGTTCTTGCATTTATTTAATTTTTTAAAAAACATCTTTATTGGAGTATAATTGCTTTACAATGTTGTGTTAGTTTCTGCTGTATAACAAATTGAATCAGCTATACATATACATATATCCCCATAATCCCTCCCTCTTGTGCCTCCCTCCCACCCTCCCTATCCCACCCCTCTAGGTGGACACAAAGCACCGAGCCGATCTCCCTGTGCTATGTGGCTGCTTCCCACTAGCTATCTATTTTACATTTGGCAGTGTATATATGTCAATGCCACTCTCTCACTTCATCCCAGCTTCCCCTCCCCACCTCCCCGTGTCCTCAAGACCATTCTCTACATCTGCATCTTTATTCCTTTCCTGTCCCTAGGTTCTTCAGAACCATTTGTTTAAAAATTCCATATATATGTGTTAGCATACGGTATTTGTTTTTCTCTTTCTGACTTACTTCACTCTGTATGACAGACTCTAGGTCCATCCACCTCACTACAAATAACTCAATTTCATTTCTTTTTATGGCTGAGTAATATTCCATTGTAAATATGTGCCACATCTTCTTTATCCATTCATCTTTCGATGGACACTTAGGTTGCTTCCATGTCCTGGCTATTGTAAACAGTGCTGCAATGAACACTGTGGTACATGTCTCTTTGAATTATGGTTTTCTCACGGTATAATGGCAACCTATTTTTTGAGGCTTGAATACATTCAAGTTAAACTTAAAGGGCCTTAACTTACTCTCTCGGATGACAAATATTTCTGAAGAACTTACCAGGTTCTAGATATCTGGGATGCAATGCAGCAAGATAAACAAAGTACCTGCCTCTCATGAAGCTTATATTTACTGAAAAAAAGAAATATGAAATATAAAGAGAGATGAAAATATATAATCTGTGAAGCGTATCAGCACAATAGACAAATTATTACTAATCTAGTGCAAAGAAAAAGCGAAATCACGTTAAGTATGATTCAACTACAAAAATTTATTAGGTATGCTTATATGAGAAGTTCTATACATGAAGTTTCAAATCAGTAAGAAGAAACTTCTGAATTAAATAATAACACTATCTCTTACTCATTTCTACCAATGAATTCAGTCTTTTGTTGAACAGACAACATGTTAGGTATTGAATTAAATTAAAAAATTTTTTTGGAACTTATGCATATCTTAGCACTCATTGGGTGAAGTTGATTTTTGAGGCAGAAAATACTTTTTGTTGTTGTTGTTGTTTTTTTTAATAACTTTATTTATTTTTGGCTGCGTTGGGTCTTTGTTGCTGCGTGTGGGCTTTCTCTAGTTGCGTCAAGCAGGGGCTACTCTTCGTTGCGGTGCGTGGGCTTCTCATTGCGGTGGCTTCTCTTGCTGTGGAGCACGGGCTCTAGGCACGTGGGCTTCAGTAGTTGTGGCGCATGGGCTCAGCAGTTTTGGCTCGCAAGCTCTAGAGCGTAGGCTCAGTAGTTGTGGTGCATGGACTTAGTTGCTCCGCAGCATGTGGGATCTTCCCGGACCAGGGCTCGAACCCCAGTCCCCTGCATGGGCAGGCGGATTCTTAACCACTGCGCCACCACGGAAGCCCCTTGTTGTTAAATGATGAAATATTATGAACTACATACATGAAACTGAAGACAAGAAAAATACTTTGAAGGGCTGTAGGTCTCTTGCTATGATATTAAAATTTCCTAAAATTTTAATCATGTGGCTTCTCATACATATGTTGTCAGCTTTACTTAATTTGAGTCCATGACCTGTGAAAGAATCTACTCTGGAAGAATAACTTTTAGGTATCCTGCACAAAGGCAGAATTTGAAAATTAGTCAGAAATTTAGTCTGCTGTTTTGGGGAGAAAATCAGGGATATAGAGGTAGCAAGCTCATGCTTTTCCTAGGCATGCTATACTTGTCTCTACTCCCTTAACTATATATTCGAATTAACACAGACTTCTGTGAGAAGTATAAACTATCTAGAAGATCGTTAAAAAGTAAATGTTGTTCTTAACTCCTTGCCATCCCATTGCTCACACTATATTTCTTACAAATATAATTTTTATTTTAATTTCATCATTAGTGAATGACTATTTTCTCATAAAATTTTAATTCCATAGATAAAGCTGAAGTCCTTCCTAAACATAACCCAATCTCTCTTTCTTTTCCAAAGGTTCTTAGTATGATGGGCATCCTTCCAGACCTTTTCCAAGCACAGATATGTGTGTAGGGGTGTGTGTGTGTGTGTGTGTGTGTGTGTGTGTGTGTAATTACAGAGATATTATTTTCTGTAAAACTGTTCTGCAACTTGTTTTCACTTACCGTGTCTTAGAGAACTTTCTAAGTCAGTAAGTATATAGCTTTTTTTCCTCTTTAAAAAAAAAGCAATTGCATAATATTCCATAATAACGATGTACCAGTTACACACCTATACTTTACTGATGGATATTTTAGGCTGTTTATAGTTTTCAAATACTATATTAAACAATACTGCAATGAGCATCCTTGTGCAGATACAAGAATAGTTTGGTGGAATAGATTTACTGCTGCGCTTTTCTAAGGAAATAATTTCCTATATAATAAAATTCTCAGCTTGATTCTATAAATGCTCCTCTTCCATAAAGATTTTCAGTGAACACACAAGATGGTTTCCTCCTATTCTTTCAAGTTACTCCTACAACTGGCTGAACTGAAATACTAAACGATGGACCACAGGCTTTAACTTTAGAAGCAACCTCTTTGTCTTTGTTTCTTTTCTCTTTATGGGGGCAACTAGAAATAACCTCTGATTAATCCCAAATCACAAGGCTAACACATGCAAGGAAGACACAATAAGAGGAAGTCAAAATAACAGGAATAAGCTGTTTCCCTTTTTTATTTGTTTTAGTTTCAGGCTGAAAAATGCAATGAAATTCCCCACTGCAGTACTCTTTTCTGAAGCTTTCCCCAACTGCTAGAGAACTGTATATTCTCTAAATAGGTAGCATTTTACAATCTGAATTCCCCCTTTCTTTCCTCAAAGACATAAGAAAAACAGCCCACAGGAAGATGCCAGTTAAATGATAAATGTGCTTATTTTTCTGGCACCTTTATTCTTAAACCCACTAAATGCCACAATTTGTAATGTACATGATGACATGTGATAAAAAGCTATGTCTTATTTTTTCATTTACTATTATCTTAGAGAATAGCAAATAGCTGATCAGACAATTATTGAGTTCATTGTTATATGAGGCCCAATGTTTTTCTGAATGCAACAAAGATACTTAATTACTTAAGAATGTAATCTTCTTTTTTACAGATACCCAATTTATAAACATCCCATACATATGACCAGCCTTTCCTGCTTCTTTTGGCTCTTTTGTGCCAGAGTACCCTACCACCAAACCTGGTACTTTCCTTTCACTAATTTCATTCCCTTCCCAGGGCAGACCATTTTGGGAGCTCCTACCATTCTCAAGGGAACCAAGTCAAGGGGAAGGAAGGAAGAGGCTTTGTGAAATGTATTTCTGGCTTCACCAGTTAAAACTTAATACTGTTTCTTTTTTCTTTTACTGTGCACACTGTTCTGTGCCTTATTTTTTAACTTACTATACGTTGGAGAATGTTATACATAAAGATCTAGCTCTCATAAAGATCTTCTCTTTAAAGGTTGCATACTATTCTACTGTACAATATACCATAATTTACTGACCAGAACCCTAATACATAAGTTGTTTTCAGCATTTTGCTATGACAATGCTGCAATAAATATCCTTACACTTACACTTTATTGTATATGTCTAAGTACATCTATAGCAAAAATTTCTAGATGTGGATCATGAAACTAGGTTAGTGGGGGTCACAGTCAGCATTTAAAGAAAAATAAAATACAAAAGAAAATAGTGTAGTATAACATGGTATAGTGTAAGTATTATACATAGTATAATAAAACATACAGTGTACATTTTAGTGAAATTTTTGTTTTAGTTAATATACGTATGAGGGTGTGTTTGTGTGTCCTGGATTGTGGCAAAATGGTGAAATGTATTTAATAAAACATTTGGAGGATGTGGGGAAGGCGCCCCCACTAACCTGACAGTCGAGTTGCGGCATTGCCTGGGTCCGCCTCTCCGTTCAACCAGCCGTTATGTCCTCTTCATGACCTCCTCCAGCTGGATTTTAGCTTGGACAAACCACTCTCCCTGCCCCACTGCTGGTCCACCACTGGAAAGAATAATTACTGTGGGGCTGACAGAGTCTTGGTGCTCTGGCCGGGTGTCAGGCCTGTGCCTCTGAGGTGGGAGAGCTGAGTTCAGGACATTGATCCACCAGAGACCTCCCGGCTCCACATAATATCAAACGGAGAAAGCTCTCCCAGAGATCTCCATCTCAACGCTAAGACCCAGCTCCACTCAACAACAAGCAAGCTCCAGTGCTGGACACCCTATGCCAAACAACTAGCAAGACAGAAACACACCACCACCCATTAGCAGAGAGGCTGCCTAAAATCATAATAAGGTCACAGACACCCCAAAACACACCACCGGACGTGGTCATGCACACCAGAAAGACAAGATCCAGCCTCATCCACCAGAACACAGGCACTAGTCCCCTCCACCAGGAAGCCTACACAACCCACTGAACCAGCCTTACCCACTGGGGGCAGACACCAAAAACAACGGGAACTATGAACTTGCAGCCTGTGAAAAGGAGACCCCAAACACAGTAAGTTAAGCAAAATGAGAAGACAGAGAAACACACAGCAGCTGAAGGAGCAAGGTAAAAACCCACCAGACCAAAAAAATGAAGAGGAAAGAGGCAGCCTACCTGAAAAAGAATTCAGAGTAATGATAGTAAAGATGATCCAAAATCCAGAAAATAGAATGGGGAAAATACATGAAACATTTAACAAGGACCTAGAAGAACTAAAGAGCAAATCATCAATGAGGAACAACACAATAAATGAAATTAAAAATTCTCTAGGAGGAGTCAATAGCAGAATAACTGAGGCAGAAGAACGAATAAGTGACCTGGAAGATAAAATAGTGGAAATAACTACTGCAGAGCAGAATAAAGAAAAAAGAATGATAAGAATTGAGGACAGTCTCAGAGACCTCTGGAACAACATTAAACGCACCAACATTAGAATTATAGGGGCCCCAGAAGGAGAATAGAAAAAGAAAGGGATTGAGAAAATATTTGAAGAAATTATAGTTGAAAACTTCCCTAATATGAGAAAGGAAATAGTCAATCAAGTCCAGGAAGCACAGAGAGTAACATACAGGATAAATCCAAGGAGGAACACGCCAAAACATATATTAATCAAACTACCAAAAATTAAATACACAGAAAAAATATTAAAAGCGGCAAGGGAAAAGCAACAAATAACATACAAGGGAATCCCCATAAGGTTAACAGCTGATCTTTCAGCAGAAACTCTGCAAGCCAGAAGGGAGTGGCAGGACATATTTAAAGGGATGAAAGGAAAAAACCTATAACCAAGACTACTCTACCCACAAGGATCTCATTTAGATTCGAAGGAGAAATTAAAACCTTTACGGACAAGCAAAAGCTAAGAGAATTCAGCCCCACCAAACCAGCTTTACAACAAGTGCTAAAGGAACTTCTCTAGGCAGGAAACACAAGAGAAGGAAAAGACCTACAATAACAAACCCAAAACAATTAAGAAAATGGGAATATGAACATACATATCGATAATTACCTTAAATGTAAATGGATTAAAGGCTCCCACCAAAAGACACAGACTGGCTGAATGGATACAAAAACAAGACCTGTATATATATGCTGTCTACAAGAGACCCACTTCAGACCTAGGGACACATACAGACTGAAAGTGAGGGGATGGAAAAAGATATTCCATGCAACGGAAATCAAAAGAAAGCTGGAGTAGCAATTCTCATATCAGACAAAATAGACTTTAAAATAAAGACTAATACAAGAGAAAAAGAAGGACACTACATAATGATCAAGGGATCAATCCAAGAAGAAGATATAACAATTGTAAATATTTATGCACCCAACATAGGAGCACCTCAATACATAAGGCAAATGCTAACAGCCATAAAAGGGGAAATAGACAGAAACACAATCATAGTGGGGGACTTTAACACCCCACTTTCACCAATGGACAGCTCATCCAAAATGAAAATAAATAGGGAAACACAAGCTTTAAATGATACGTTAAACAAGATGGACTTAATTGCTATTTATAGGACATTCCATCCCAAACCAACAGAATACACTTTCTTCTCAAGTGCTCATGGAACATTCTCCAGGATAGATCATATCTTGGGTCACAAATCAAGCCTTCGTAAATTTAAGAAAATTGAAATCGTATCAAGTATCTTTTCCGACCACTACGCTGTGAGACTAGATATCAATAACAGGAAAAAAATCTGTAAAAAATACAAACACATGGAGGCTAAACAATACACTACTTAATAACCAAGAGATCACTGAAGAAATCAAAGAGAAAATAAAAAAATACCTAGAAACAAATGACAATGAAAACACGATTACCCAAAACCTATGGGATACAGCAAAAGCAGTTCTAAGACAGAAGTTTATAGCAATACAATCCTACCTCAAGAAACAAGAAATATCTCAAATCAACAACCTAACCTTACACCTAAAGCAATTAGAGAAAGAAGAACAAAAAAACCCCAAAGTTAGCAGAAGGAAAGAAATCATAAAAATCAGATCAGTAATAAATGAAAAAGAAATGAAGGAAACGACAGCCAAGACCAATAAAACTAAAAGCTGGTTCTCTGAGAAGATAAACAAAATTGATAAACCATTAGCCAGACTCATCAAGAAAAAAAGGGAGAAGACTCAAATCAACAGAAGTAGAAATGAAAAGAAGTAACAACTGACACTGCAGAAATACAAAGGATCATGAGAGATTACTACAAGCAGCTATATGCCAATAAAATGGACAACCTGGAAGAAATGGACAAATTCTCAGAAAAGCACAACCTTCCAAGACTGAACCAGGAAGAAATAGAAAATATAAACAGACCAATCACAAGCACTGAAATTGAGACCGTAATTAAAAATCTTCCAACAAACAAAAGCCCAGGACCAGATGGCTTCACAGGCAAATTCTATCAAAGATTTAGAGAAGAGCTAACACCTATCCTCTTCAAACTCCTCCAAAATATAGCAGAGGGAGGAACACTCCCAAACTCATTCTACGAGGCCACCATCACCCTGACACCAAAACCAGACAAAGATGTCACAAAGAAAGAAAACTACAGGCCAGTATCACTGATGAACACAGATGCAAAAATCCTCAACAAAATACTAGCAAACAGAAACCAGCAGCACATTAAAAGAATCATACACCATGATCAAGTGTGGTTTATCCCGGGAATGCAAGGATTCTTTAATATATACAAATCAATCAATGTGATACACCATATTAACAAATTGAAGGAGAAAAACCATATGATCATCTCAATAGATGCAGAAAAAGCTTTTGACAAAATTCAACATCCATTTATGATAAAAACCCTCCAGTAAATAGGCATAGAGGGAAGTTACCTCAACATAATAAAGGCCATATATGACAAACCCACAGCCAACATTGTTCTCAATGGTGAAAAACTGAAACCATTTCCTCTAAGATCAGGAATAAGATAAGTGTGTCCACTCTCACCACTATTATTCAACGCAGTTTTGGAAGTTTTAGCCACAGCAATCAGAGAAGAAAAAGAAATAAAAGGGATCCAAATCGGAAAAGACGAAGTAAAGCTGTCACTGTTTGCAGATGACATGATACTATACAAAGAGAAATCTCTTGCATTCCTATACACTAATGATGAAAAATCTGAAAGAGAAATTAAGGAAACACTCCCATTTACCACTGCAACAAAAAGAATCAAATACCTAGGAATAAACTTACCTAAGGAGACAAAAGACCTGTATGCAGAAAACTATAAGACACTGATGAAAGAAAGTAAAGATGATACAAACAGATGGAAACATGTACCATGTTCTTGGATTGGAAGAATCAACATTGTGAAAATGACTATACCACCCAAAGCAGTCTACAGATTCAATGCAATCCCTAGGCATTTTTCACAGAACTAGAACAAAAAATTTCACAATTTGTATGGAAACACAAAAGACCCCAAATAGCCAAAGCAATCTTGAGAAAGAAAAACGGAGCTGGAGGAATCTGGCTCCTTGACTTCAGACTATACTACAAAGCTACAGTAATCAAGACAGTATGGTACTGGCACAAAAACAGAAATATAGATCAATGGAACAGGATAGAAAGCCCAGAGGTAAACCCACGCACATATGGTCACCTTATCTTCGATAAAGGAGGCAAGAATATACAGTGGAGAAAAGACAGTCTCTTCAATAACTGGTGCTGGGAAAACTGGACAGCTACATGTAAAAGAATGAAATTAGAACACTCCCTAACACCACACACAAAAATAAAATCAAAATGGATTAAAGACCTAAGTGTAAGGCCAGACACTATCAAACTCTCAGAGGAAAACATAGGCAGAAGACTCTGTGACATAAATCACAGCAAGATCCTTTTTGACCCACCTCCTAGAGTAATGGAAATAAAAACAAAAATAAACAAATGGGACCTAATGAAACTTAAAAGCTTTTGCACAGCAAAGGAAACCATAGCCAAGATGAAAAGACAACCCTCAGAATGGGAGAAAACATTTGCAAATGAAGCAACTGACAAAGGATTAATCTCCAAAATTTACAAGCAGTTCATGCAGCTCAATGTCAAAAAAACAATCTAATCCAAAAATGGGCAGAAGACCTAAATAGACATTTCTCCAAAGAAGATATACAGATTGCCAACAAACACATGAAAGGATGCTCAACATCACTAATCATTAGAGAAATGCAAATCAAAAGTACAATGAGGTATCACCTCACACCAGTCAGAATGGCTATCATCCAAAAATCTACAAACAAGAAATGCTGGAGAGGGTGTGGAGAAAAGGTGTACTGTTGGTGGGAATGTAAATTGATACAGCCACTATGGAGAACAGTATGGAGGTTCCTTAGAAAACTAAAAATAGAACTACCATACGACCCAGCAATCCCACTACTGGGCATATACCCTGAGAAAACCATAATTCAAAAAGAGTCATGTACCACAATGTTCATTGCAGCTCTATTTACAATAGCCAGGACATGGAAGCAACCTAAGTGTCCATCGAAAGATGAATGGATAGAGAAGATGTGGCACATATATACAATGGAATATTACTCAGCCATAAAAAGAAACGAAATTGAGTTATTTGTAGTGAGGTGGATGGACCTAGAGACTGTCATACAGAGTGAAGTAAGTCAGAGAGAGAAAAACAAATACCATATGCTACAACATATATATGGAATCTTAAAAAAAAAAAAGTTTCTGAAGAACCTAGGGGCAGGACAGGAATAAAGATGCAGATGTAGACAATGGACTTGAGGACACGGGGAGGGGGAAGGGTAAGCTGGGACGAACTGAGAGATTTCCATGGACTTATATATACTACCAAGTGTAAAACAGACAGCTACTGGGAAGCAGCTGCATAGCACAGGGAGATCAGCTCGGTGCTTTGTGACCACCTAGAGGGGTGGGATAGGGAGGGTGGGAGGGAGACGCAAGAGAGAGTAGATATGGGAGTATATGTATATGTATAGCTGATTCACTTTGTTATAAAGCAGAAACTAACATACCATTGTAAAGCAATTATACTCCAATAAACATGTTAAAAAAAAAATGAAAGAGTCCAATAAAGATGTTAAAAAAAAAAGTTTGAAAGAGAGCTCTTTAGACTCTGGTATGATATCTTTATCACAGCCTTCTTTTTCCTCCCCCTAAACTCTGTGATCTTTTTATTGGATAACTTGGTAACTTAGGTTTTTCAGACAGAGACAATTCAGTTATTTAGACTGGGTTGGAAAAGTATAGTATTAACAATATCAGGAACAACAAAAAAGGAAGAATTCAACTATGGTTCTATATAGCTCTAATATCTTTTCCTAACAAAGCAAATAATATATGGTTAAGTTACCTTCTTAGAGTGAGTTTTACTAAAAAGATATTTGAGCAGGAAGTTGTTGTACAAGCTTACTGCTATTTAAAAACAAATGTTTCTGATTTTAAATTATTTATATATAATACAGAAGTTTTAATGAAAAAAATTAAAATGTAATATGATTCCACACCCAGGGACAACCACAAACTACAAATGTCAATCTATTTGCTTGAATCATTTATATATATATATATATATGTATATATATATACACACACACACACAAATGTTATATAATTATATATACAGTAATCAATGTATATGTTATTCTTTATAATTGAGATTAAAGGATATATATATTTATTTTATTTTTAAAAAACTTTTTCTGACAATGATTGATTGATTACTGAAGTATAGTTGATTTACAATGTTTCAGGTGTACAGCAAAGTAGTTCAGTATATATATATATACTTTTTCAGATTCTTTTCCATTATAGGTTATTACAAGATACTGAATATAGTTTCCTGTGCTATACAGTAGGTCCTTGTTTATCTATTTTATATATAATAGTGTGTATATGTTAATCCCAAATTCTCAAGTTTTTCCTCCCTTCTTCTTTCCCCTTTGCTAACCATAAATTTGTTTCCTATGTCTGCAAGTCTATTTGTTTTGTAAATAAGTTCACCTGTATCATTTTTTAGATTCCACATATAAGTGATATCATATATTTGTCTTTCTCTGTCTGACTTACTTCACTTAGTATGACAATCTCTAGGTCCATCCATGTTGTTGCAAATGGCATTATTTCGTTCTTTTTCATGGCTGAGTATATATCTAGTGGAGATATATATATATCTATATATCTATCTATATATGTATCTCTATATATATCTCCCATCTTCTTTATCCATTCATCTGCTGATAGACATTTGGGTTGTTTCCATGTCTTGGCTATTGTGAATAGTGCTGCTGTGAACATAGGGGTGCACGTACCTGTTTTTTTTTGGGTTCACTGGGTCTTTGTTGCTGTGCACGGGTTTTCTCTAGTTGTGGCGAGTGGGGGCTACTTTTCGTTGCGGTGTGTAGGGTTTACATTGCAGTGGCTTCTCTTGTTGCGGAGCAAGGGCTCTAGGTGCATGGGCTTCAGTAGTTGTGGCACATGGGATCAGCAGTGTGGGCTCAGTAGTTGTGGCCCATGGGCTCTAGAGCGCAGGCTCAGTAGTCGTGGCGCACGGACTTAGTTGTTCCACAGCATGTGGGATCTTCCCAGACCAGGGATCGAACCCATGTCCCCTGCATTGGCAGGCGGATTCTTAACCACTGCGCCACAACAGAAATCCCTCATGTACCATTTTGAATTATAATTTTGTCTGGATATATGCCCAGGACTGGGATTGCTGGATCATATGGTAACTCAAGTTTTAGTTTTTTTTGAGAAACCTCTATATGGTTCTCCACAGTGGCTGCACAGATTTACATTCCCACCAACAGTGTAGGAGGGTTCCCTTTTATGCACACCTTTTCCAGCATTTATAATTTGTAGACTTCTTCATGATGGCCATTCTGACCAGTGTGGGGTGGTACTTCATTGCAGTTTTGATTTGCATTTCTCTAATAATTAGCAATGTTGAGCATCTTTTCAGATGGCTATTGGTCATTTGCATGTCTTCTTTGGAGAAATGTCTAGTTAGGTCTTCTGCCGATTTTTTGATTGGGTTGTTTTTTTCATATTGAACTGTATAAGCTGTTTGTATATTTTGGAGATTAAGCCCTTGTTGGTTGCATTGCTTGCAAATATTTTCTCCCATTCCGTAGACTGTCTTTTCATTTTGTTTATGGTTTCCTTTGCTGTGCAAAAGTTTTTAAGTTAAACTAGGTCACACTTGTTTATTTTTGCTTTTGTTTCCATTACTCTAGGAGACCTATCCAAAAAAATATTGCTGCAATTTATGTCAAAGAGTGTTCTGCCTATGTTTTCCTCTAATAGTTTTAGAGTATCGGTCTTACATTTAGGTCTTTAATCAATGACCTAAAAACATTTAGGTCTTCAATTCTGAGTTTATTTTTGTGTACGGTGATAGAGGATGTTCTAATTTCATTCTTTTACATGTAGCTGTCCAGTTTTTCCAGCACCACTTATTGAAGAGACTGTCTTTTCTCCACTGTACATTCTTGCCTCCTTTGTTGTAGAGTAACTGACCAAAAGTGCATGGGTTTATTTCTGGGCTTTCTATCCCGTTCCACTGATCTATGTGTCTGTTCTTGTGCCAGTACCACACTGTTTTGACTGCTGTAGCTTTATCATATAGTCTGAAGTCAGGGAGCGTGATTCCTCCAGCCCTGTTCTTCTTTCTCAAGACTGTTTTGGCTATTTGGGGTCTTTTGTGTTTCCATAAAAATTAAAAAAAATTTTGTTTCAGTTCTGTGAAAAATGCCATTGGTAATTTGATAGTGATTGTATTGAATCTGTAGATTGCCTTGGGTAGTGTGGTCATTTTAACAAGACAGATTCTTCCAATCCAAGAACACGATATGTCTTTCCATCTGTTTGTGTGGTCTTCAATTTTTTTCATCAGTGTCTTATAGTTTTCAGAATACAGGTCTTCTGCCTCCTTAGGTAGGTTTATTTCCTAGGTATTTTATTCTATTCGATTCTAAAGGATATATTTAATGTTATGATCTGCTTCATAAATTTAGCATTACACTGTAGGAACACTACATGTCATTAGAAGTTCCTCATATGCATCATATATATTTTTTTAAAATCAATTAATTTATTTATTTTTGGCTGCATTGGGTCTTCGTTGCTGCATGCTGGCTTTTCTCTGGTTGCGGCGAGCAGGGGCTACTCTTTGTTGCGGTGCACAGGCTTCTCATTGCTGTGGCTTCTCTTGTTGTGGAGCACGTGCTCTAGGCGTGCAGGCTTCAGCAGTTGCAGCACACGGGCTCAGTAGTTGTGGCTCACGGGCTCTTCAGCGCAGGCTCAGTAGTTGTGGTGCACGGGCTTAGTTGCTCGCGGCATGTGGGATCTTCCCAGACTAGGGCTCGAACCCATGTCCCCTGCATTGGCAGGAGGATTTTTAACCACTGCACCACCAGGGAAGCCCTGCATCATATTTTAAAATAGCCACATAATAGTCCACCATGTGGATGTACCACCCAATTCATACAGCCATTAACCAAGAGTTTACTTTTTATAAAGAATTTATTGGAGCTAGGTCAATATAACTATGTTATCATGGGATGTTTGGTGGGTAATCTGAAGTAACTTACAGAAAATGTTTTTTTCTAAATATACTTTCACATAAAACCATATAGACTGCAGCAACTCTCCTCAATAAATAGGTGTCCTGAGGTTAATAAATTCAATAAAAGAAACCAATGTTGAATTTTTTAATTCAAAAGCACAAAACAGAAATAACAGTATTTCTACCTATTCTTCAATAACTGGCTCTGGAGCTGCATTCAGATATAGGGGATGTCAGTAATAAATAGAGCCTCCTTTAAAATAAATTTTCTTCCTGTGGTCCAAATTAACACTGAGAAAAATAATGTTTTCTGGGAAATAATAAAGGAATAGTACATTTTGATGTCTATTTCCTGACTATTGATATGATATACTAAAATACAATTTAAATGACTTAACTTAAAAAGATAATAGTTAAGCTTGTTTCAAATAGATAAACTACTTTTGTTACTCCTAGGAAAGAGGTAATAATATTCTGTCAGAAGGTGAAAAAAATGTACATATTGTTTTTCTTCTTTGGAAAAATTATTTATCATAAGAAGCCAATAAACTATCAAAACTATTAAAGTCAAAGGATAAAAGTTGCTTTAAAGGAGAGCAGTTCATTAAAGCAGCAGAGGTTTTTTTTCAGGTTTCTCTTTTGGAAATGTTTATGATTTTTAAGTTACAGTTAACTTTTGCCACTGGGAAAATAATTTAATTACTAAACTCTACTCCACAAAATTATAAAGTTAAATTAGAGAATTCTAGTTTCTAAAAAGCCGTAGAACAAAGCTGAAAAAGTTACTCCACATCAATGTACTTGATCTAACAGAAGGTCAATAAGAAAGGGGATGAAGTTCTTTTTCAGACAATATTTCAGTAAACAGCAAGGACATAAAAACCAATTAAGTTCTCGGATACGGCCTGAGGGCAGAAGCAGCAGGCGCCTAGGCCCCAGCAGTGCCACCTCATTATGATGACCAGAGTAGTTAAGACAGTGTACACCCTGCAGCCCTCCTCTGTGCTATAAGCAGTGGCCTGCCCACAGATGCACAAACTCGAGCCACTTCTAAGAACCTATTTCCTGTAAAGTCCAAAGAAGTTGATGTTTCCAGACCTCATTCAGGAGGTTCAGATAACGATGCTACAAAAATCATCAAACCAAGACGAGAGAATGGGCAGGTTAAAGCTACAGACACTGCCACCAGGAAGAGTTACAAACTATTGAGTAAACTGAAATCAGAGGAAGAGCTCAAGGATAAGAACCAGCTCTTAGAGGCCATCAACAAGCAGTTGCACCAAAAGTTGACTGAAACTCAGGGAGAGCTAAAGGACCTGACCTAAAAGGTGGAGCTGCTGGAGAAGTTTCAGGACAACTGTTTGGCAATTTTGGAGAGCAAGGGTCTCAACCCAGGACAGGTCTTAAAGCTAAAGCTGAAGATGAAAGAAGAAAGGGCCCAATTCCTGCAACAACAGACCTTATGTAACAGTAAAGTAAATGATTTTACAACAGCCCTTGAGGAAATGGAGCAGCTATTAGAAATGTGATAAAAAGCAGGTGGCCACATGGCTCCCTCTTGGGGATAAACTCTCAGAGGAAGCCCCTTAGGACATCTGCTTCTTGGCCATGATATTCTAGGACTCACCATTCCCAGAATGAAAACAGTTTCTGCTGTAGGATTAAGGACAGTTTATGCTGGAATGGCAGTTCCTCCTTTAAGCAAGCATTCCCCTTCAGATTGGCCAGCTATCCTGAACCTCACAGTACATAATTGAGGCCTAAGAAGAGAGGGGGCCTGGAAGCTCAGATCAACCTTCTAGGCAACAAAGCAGCACAGCATTAGAATCAGGAGACTAAATCAGCCACAGCCAGAGAATCCGAAAGGTCACATTCAGATGTGCAGGAAGAAACAGTGGAGCACAGGTGCTCCACGGGAGTTATCACTGAGGAGCCCTGCAGTCCCCCCGTAACTTGGAACACATTCTGTCCCATCCTGGTTGGGCTCTATAACCTCACTGTAAATTTATGAACTTGAAGTTACCTGAAATGGCTTAATAAATGGGGTGAAGGTATAGATAGTAATAACACCTATGAAACAATACACCTTGGAGTTTTTAATCTTAAAAAAAAAAAAATTAAGTTCTCAATAGATACAGAAAAAGCACATGACAAAATCTAATATCCATTCCTGATAAAAACTCTCAGCAAACTAGGAATAGAAGGACATTTCCTCAAACTGATAAAGAACATCTATGAAAACCTACAGCCAGCATGTTTAATGATGAAAGACTGAGTGTTTCCTCCCTAAGATCGGGAATAAGACAAAGATATCCATGTTACTTCTACTTGACGTTGTACTAGAGGTCCTAGCCAATGCAACAAGGCAAGAAAAAGAAATGAAAGGAAATCAGATGAGAAAGAAATAAGTAAAATTGTCTTTATTTGCAAACATGATTGTAGAAAATTCAATGAAGTTTATAAAAAAGCTATTAGAACTAATAAGTGAGATTAGGAAGGTTGCAGGATAAAGGATCAATATACAAAATCAATTTCATGTCTGTATAACAGCAATAAACAATCAGAAATTTACATTTAAAACTGCCATTTATAATATCATAAAAATATGAAATAGTGATAAATCTGACAAAAGATGTTAAAGACCTATACAATCAGAACTATAAAGCACTGCTGAGATATCTAAGTAAATGGAGAGAAGTAACCATGTTCATGGATCATCAAATACAATATTGTTAAGATGTGAATTTTCCCCAAACTGATCTATAGAGTCAATGCAATTCCAATTAAAATTCGAATAGGATTTTTTTGAAAAATTGATAAGCTGATTCTAAAATTTATATGGAAATGCCAAGAACCATGAATAACCAAAACAACTTTCAAAAAGAACACAAGTTGGAGGATTAACACTACCTAATTTTAAGACTTTCATAAAAGGCCACAGTAATCAAGACAATGTAGTATGGGCAACAACGTAGACAAATAGAGCAATGAAACAGAACAGGGTGTCCAGAAGTAAACCCCAAAATATACAGAAAATGGATTGTGACAAAGGTGCCAAGGCCATCTACAGAGGAAGGATAGTCTTTGTAACAAATGGGGCTAGAACAACTGAATATCCATATGCAAAAAAATTTTTATTTGATCCATATATTGTACCATATAACAAAATTAACTGAAGTTGTATCACAGACCCAAGTGTAAAACTTAAATCTATAAAATTACAGAAATATAGGAGAAAACCTTTCTGACCTTGGTTTAGGCAAAGATTTCTTATATGACACTAAATCTTAGTTATGTGATACTAAAAGCAAAATCCATAAAAGAAACATTGATAAATTGGACTTCATCAAAATGAAAAATTTATGCTCTTCAAAAGATACAGTTAAGAGTATGAAATGACAAGCCACAGACCGGGAGAAAATATTTGCAAGGCGTATTAAAGTACTTGAATCCAGATATATAAGGAATGCTCAAAACTCAGTAATGAGAAAACAGCTCAATTTAAAAAATGGACAAAAGATCTGAACAAATACTTTACGAAGAAAACAACACAGATGGCAAATAATCACATGGAAAGATGCTCAACATCATTAGTCAATAGGGAAATGCAAATTAAAACTGCAATGAGATATTACATACCTATTAGAATGCTAAAATTAAAACGACTGGCCATATCAAGTGTTGGTAAAGATGTGGAGCAAATGGAACTCTTATACATGCTGGTGGGGATGTAAATGGTAAAACTACTTTGGAAAACAGTTTGGCAGTTTCCTAAAAAGTTAAACATATTCCAATCCATTTCTAGGTATTCATCCAAAAGAAATAAAAGCACATTTCCATACAAAGCCTTATATATGAATGTTCATAGCAGCTTTATTTGCAATAGTCCAGGACTCGAAACAACGTAAATGTTCACTAACAGATGAACAGACAAAACAAACTGTGGTACATACATACAATGGACACTACTTGGTAATAAAAGGAATGAACTATCAATACAACATCAACATGGATCTCAAGATAATTATGCTGAGTCAAAGAACCAGGCCCCGCCCTCCAAAAAAGGTTACGTTCTGTATGATTCTACTTATATAAAATTCCAGAAAATGTAAACTAATCTCTAGAGGATTAGTGGTTTTGGGGTGTGGGGGTGTGGGGAAGCTTAGCTAAAGGGGTTGCAAAGGGGCACAAGCAAAATTTGAGGGGTGATGGATATGTGTACTATCTTGATTGTAGTAATGGTTTCATGCGGGATACGTATATCAAAACATCAATTTGTATACATTAGATATATGCAGCTTATTGTATGTCAGTTTTACCTCAATAAAGTGAAATAAAAAAACAAAATATAACAAATATGTCAAATCGAGCAATAGAGAAGCAAAGAAATCAATGGAAAAAAAATCAATTTGAAAAAAGTTTCCACAGTGTCTGTATATCCTGTTTTCATTATAAAGAGAGAGAGAAGGGAATGCAGTATGACATCTGTTCCATGCCCCACAGTACACCCTTAACCCTTGCCGGCTGTCTCAAAATACATGCTTTTGGTTGTGAGGGTGGGGACGGATCAACTCAAAACCATGAATTCCCATAAGAAAAACAAGCTACAGTGCAAGCCCTTCTGATAACAAAGATTTAATTTAAAATGCTCATCTTTCTTATGAAGGACAGCATATTACCAGTACATCTTGCTTTATGGAATATACCTTTGTTCCTAAATGGATGAACTTTAAAACTTATGCTCTAATAATAACAACTAACAGTAAATGAGCACTGAGTATGTCGATTAGCATTTGCTATCTCATTTAATTCTTGTGGTAACCGTACCATTCTACCATATAGCTTAACAGGGTAAGTAACTGGTCTACGATCACACAGCGATTAAATGGCAGAGCTCAAACCTAAGTATGTCTGATATGAACGCTCATGCTCTTAACAGCTACACTTAACTGAATGTTCTAGTTGATAGTTTTGTAGAGTGCCTAGTAATTATCTTTATGCTTCTTTTTTGAAAAGCTAGGATTTCATGTATGCACATTACTCAGAGAGTAGGAATAAAAAATATCAGCAATTCCAACTATATAAAACACATAAAAACTTGGCCCCAAATGGCCACTGATTAATTCCCTTCTAAAAACATGTTTCGTAGTAAAGGTTATGAATGTAAATCTAAAAACCCCATAATTCAATTCCCTAAATAAAGTTCTACTTGCTTCCTAATATCCCAGTTCTTATCCACGCAGAAACTGGACTTCTTTCAGTTATAAGCTTATGTTCATGTGATGTTTATTAAAGATTTAAACTACCTACTCCAATCCTAAAAGCTCTTCCTAAAAACATCTATCAAAATGGGATCATTTTTGGTCAAAGAATTGTTAGGTCCAGGCTTATGGGTGACAAAGAATGCTTCAACTTTGAGTACATTTAAGTATATTCATGGATCTGTTATTTTTTTTTAATGCAAACACACTTGACAAGCTTACTAGTATAGGACAATGCATGTTTTTTGCTAAATTCAATTTTACTTTCCTCATCTCAGACCAGCCTTTATAATGATCTGCTTCCATAATAAGCACAAGGCCACGACCAAAAGCAGATGTCAGATTCAACCTACAGTGAACTTGTATTTGTGTTTTTCTTGAGCCACAGCACCTTCCATAACTTTTGTTTGTTCTATATTTTTGGCACTGCCACAAGATCCTTATAATTATTATTATTTTAAGAATATTTTTGGCAAACGTAAATCATTTATTGTTAACACAGACATATATGTAACATTTAGATTTTTAATTTTTAATTCTGGCTGTTTAAAAAACTCACAGTAGTTAAATATTAGTCTCATACTCTAAATATATTTCTAACTTTGTCCTGTCTACAACATTTTTGTCTGTAAATTTTCTTGCCTGGGGAATTCTGCAATGGCCTTTGGCCAAAACCAACAAAGTTATATCCTAGACGTTAAAAGAGTTATACCTGTTTTATGACTGAGGCATCAGTGGAAAGGAATTCAAGACTCTTTAAGCTAATTCTATGTGAAAGTTGTAATACTTTACCATTTATTATTGCAGAAGCAATTTAAAGAATGCTTTAAAATAAAATGATACTAATACAGGGTAGATTCTACTTAGTCATAGCTAAGTGTAGTTTGCATCAGATCTGAGACATGCAGATATAACATACCCAATGTGGAAGACTCAAACTATTTAATCTGACTTTTTATTGGCAGTCAAAACTATTTTCCAAATTTTAAAAATTAAGGTTCCCTCATCTTCTTCTAGAGTAGTCAGACCCTGCTGGGAAGCTTTTCCTAGATTTTCTTAGAATTAATGAACTGGGCCTCTCTTGCTGAACTGTGTGGTTCCACCCCAAACTCCCCTGGACAGTTCATGAGCAATGTAATCTGTTTTCACTGTGGAAGGGATTCCCATAGTGTTCTCATTCATGAAAATAAAGTGGTCAGATCAAAGGGAGAGACTTTCATGAAGAAGGCTTTTCTCTGATGTAATCCCTCCTAAAATAGAAAATCACTTTATATAAAGTTCAATTAGGACCAAATACTGTATAAATGGCCTCTGTAACAATTAGACTTCAAATACAGAAAAGGCTGAATATTACATTATTTTCTATTGACTTCTCTGGTTCTATGCCAAACATGTCTAGGCTGCAACAGAAGACTGAGGAGGCTCACTCTTCTGTAAAATTTTGGGGAGAAAAAGAGTTACGGGGGCTCTACAAGGGTGTAGTTGCAATCTGAAATTTTGGAAAATGAATGAAGCTCTTTTACAATTATAACTTTATAGGTAGGATTTACTTACAAACTACAGGAACTTTTATAATACATCTTTATATAAATCTAACCCTTGCCAATGTGACCTACTATTTACTTAACAGCAACAGTGAACCATATGGTTTTGTTCAGAGATGCAAGATTAAAGAATAGATTTTATGTCTAAGAAAAATCTCTTTTAAAGGTAAGGAGAAAAAATGATAAGCTTTTTTTTACTTAAACATAAAGGAAAAACCAATCATAGCTATTTAGGACAAAGACCAAAACCTTTTCAATCAACTAAGCATGAATTAAGAAAGAATACTAAAAGGAAGAAAATTAGTGAGCTGTCATATTAGTCCAAGAAGAGCAAGTGTTTGTTGTTAAGCAAGAGCTATATAGAAAGAATGCAGTGAAATCCTGACATACTACAGAACCAAAAACAAACAAAAATAACAAAAAAACCAAGCCAAAACAAAAACCTACTCCACAAATAAAACAAGATTTCATTTTAACTTTAAGAATCTGGTATGGCAGTTGCTTTTCTCAAAGGACTGAAACAATTTTGACCCCCAGCTGCTACTTATTTTATCTAACAATAGACTATTTAAAGATGTATTACTTCTGGTGAAGCTATTCATTTCACCTAAACTGCCTATAGTTTAAGCCTCAGAAGAGAACTTTACCACCTACAGGCTGTACGCACAGACTAAACACAACACTTGTGCCTGATTCTGAATGGTATCTTATATCAAAATGCTGTCTTAATTATAGCTCTTGCTTCTCAAGCTGCTCTTTCAACTTGTCAGAAGCTGCCTAAAGTAACTAAAATTGGATTCACGCAGAAAAAATTTTTTTTAGGAAAACATATGCAACAAGCACCTTAGCATCTGTTAACATTAAAACCAGAAGGCAGTTTGTTTAAGCACACATAGGGCAGGCTGTAAAATTTAATAATTCACAACATTCATTTTGAAATATTATGGCAATCTTTTAAAACAATGGCATACATTTCATCTGTTCAACAACTATTTATTGAGCATCTATATGCTCAATAAAACAAACATAAAGCTCCACAGGTTTGTATCATTTCCAAAGCTAAAAAGCAAAGAGAAAATAAGGTCATCCTCTAATTTTTCTGTTAGAGGCAGCCATTCCCCAACCCCTACCCCAATTATGAGAGGGTTGAGGCCCAGAAGTTTTTGTATAAGTCAACTGCGATATTTACAGGAAACTTCTTCCTGGAGTCCCAGTGCAAACAGGGACAGATCCTCAGGTGAGGCTATTTAACACATGCTGCCAAGCTATTGTAGTTTTCTAAAATCTGACTGCTATTTATAATAATGCTGCTCCGGGAAAATGCTTTCTGAGTTCTAAAAGGACACGAACAATGCACTTTCTAGTTCAGCCTAGGCAGTGGAACTCTTCCAGGTCTAAGCTGATAATTCCTGTGGAGAGGAGAGCCAGAGGTCTCAGATGAGAAGAAGGGAAGGAAGTAGGAAAAACAACAGGCATTAGGAGTGAGGATTAGGAATGAACTCAAACTTTCCTCAGTCCTTCTTTTTCTTTTCTCTTGATCGATCAGATAAACATGTGAAAATAAATGGGAGGGTGTTCTGGGTTTAATCAGGTTAGGACTACTGCTAATAGTGGGATGGGGTTATGAGAAATAGAATAGTTTTCAGGGACGTACAAGGAAAGGATGAGAAATCCCCAATAGTGACAAAAGGGGAAGACCTGTGGATGTGGCAGAAATGAGTCACCAAGCAGAGGGAACATTTTTATGTAATATATGTTGGCAGGGGAGTCATTAAAAAGTCAGGCACTGTTGAGGGCACACTAGAGACATCAATTCAAATGATTAGCTACCACTGACTGTTCCTTGAATATGGGGTACATGATATGTACTGAGAGAATATAAATAAAGGGAGAAGAAATGAATCCTACATTGTTGGAGTATTTGTAATGCCATGCAAATTATAATGTTACACAGAAATACTAGTAATTAATCATTTCTTTTTAATACAGACCAAGGAAGCTTTGTTTCAGACAGACTGAATGACTTTACCAAGGTCACACAGTCATGCTTAGTGGCATGACAGGCAAAGACTCGGGCAATGAACTTTATCACGTGACGAGACACGTGTCAAAGCCATAAACAGATGATCCCCAGGGACACCATGCAAAACAAGACTGAAGTAAGTGGGAAAAGGAAAATAAGTCAGACTCTACCCCCATACCAGAAGGGGACTAACTGCCTCATGGACTCTGGAGAAATGAAACCACTGGAAATCACTTATCACACATTACAAAGCTCTAAGGGAAAACAAAAAAGCCATAGTTTTCGGCAGAGACTATGCTTTCTTCAGCAAGCCCAAGTCTCATCTTCTTTGGCCATTTCTCCTCTCCTATGGGGGTATCATCTTCCTACTATTCACACGGATAGCCTTAAGCTCTTTTCTTCCCCTCTCCAAATCTGATTTCAAGACAGATTGGGAAACATCCTTACCAAGGTGTAAAAGATTCAAAACCCTTTAAAGGAGTTATGCTCTCCTGATTTTTTTTTTTTTTACGTAGACTTTTTTAGAGTAGTTTTGGGTTCACAGCAAAATTGAGTGGAAAGTAGAGTTGCCATCTACCACCCCCCAGCCCCGTGTATTTTAACAGATATCAAATACTGAAAAAAAAGTAAGGATTCTTAATCTGGGATCTAGGGAATCTATTCACGGTCTTAATGGGGTCCTTGATCTATCAGATATTATATCCTGAATTATGGTATATGCGTGTATATAGATTTTTTAGGAAACAGGTCTCATCAAGTTCTCAAGGGGTTGGCATTCAGAAACAGCTAACGCTACTAAGCTAAAGAATGAAGTTCAAAGTCTAGACATCAGGTAGGGAGACTAAAGGAACTATTTGGAGGCAGAAAGGCTTCATCAGTGTCCCAAAATCATACCATACAGGTGGCTGCTATAGCAAGTATTGATATGTATACCCAGGCCTCTCAACTTCAACTGGGGCTATAGAAATATCCTAGTTAACCAATGATATGGCTTTCAAACATATGATGACCACTCTCTCTCTCTCTTTTTTTTTTTTTTTAAACATACCTTTAAAGCTTCTATAACAAGGTCCCTTGCTTCAAGCTCTCCTTCAAGAATACTGAATAGTGTTAGGAGTTCTGGCTTGCTGAGTTTTTCCAGATTCATCCTGAAAGCCTAAAACAAGGACAATAATCAGACAATCTCCAGAAGATAGAGTTAATTTGATACTATTAAAGAAAAAATAAAGTGAGACAGGTAAGAAAAGAGCAACAATTAGAGTAGAAAATACTTTAAGAAAGGAAATGGTTATAATTAAATGGAAAAATAAGAACTTTCTGATGTTAATCATAAACTGAGCAGTAAAAGAAAATAAAATTCATTTTAATTATTGATTTCATCACCATTCACAAAGATCAAATTTTCATCATTTTTCCTCCAGGCATATAAACAAACATCCTAAAAGGTCTCAGAAAGAATTAGTCACTAATTTTGTTCACTAGAAGTTCAGGTAAAGTTTTGTTACAATGAATACTATTTCAATGAAAAATTGTTTGACCACGAAAAGATATCCCAGTTTTAGATAACTGAATTCCAAAACTGTATATAAAACATTGTGGGATCCCTCTGAAACTGGCTGAAATGAATTTGAGCAAAGATAATGTTTGGTGGGAGTAAGGGAGAAATTTTTCTTTTAAATTGTCTACTTTTGCAGAGAACATCTATCACAATATTTATATTTCATATAGTAAAATAAGACTTAAATGCAACCATGTACAAATGTACTTTTAAATGACTGCTTAAAATATATTGTTTAAACATCTTAATTGGCCAGGCTACTATAAACTGAATTTATTTGACTTCACAAGTTCTATAACTTAACATTTCTATGAAATCTTGCATCTTTCAAAATATGTTAAATGGCAAATTACATGGCACAAACTCAGTCCTTTCCATAGGATTAATTTCTCACAAACCACACATAGATAGAAGTTAGATGGCGTACAATCTTGGAAGGATCTTCTGACCATTGTGTATGGTAAGATACATTTCATAACTTCTAAAGTAGAGCAAGTACTATTTTCCCTCTCCCACTCTTTACTTCTAAATTGCCACTCTCATATAGTTTTTTTTTAAAAGTGAATCACAACATGACTAGTTCACACACCCTCCAGTAACTCCCAACTCCTATGAGCACATTAAATTTTAGGAGGCACACAAAAGAGTCATTGATTCCTTCCAGAGCTACTGCCTTTAAGCGAAGGAGAGCATGTAGAAAATGCATACTTCACTGTGTTGTTCGATGTTGCTCCAGGACACACTGTACAAATCTTTTGCCACATGGTAAAACATGTTCAATGTAACTTCAGCTCTAACTGCTAACTTTCTAACTGGTGAGGGTTAGCGACTAGCAAGCGATTCTCACATTCTCACTTCAGTATTAGAGAGCCCTCACAACAGTTACTTTAAAAATAAAAGCTAAAAAAAAATTAAAAAAACAAAAAAACAACAAACCTAATAAAGCTACACTTAACATAAGATGGTATGCTGGAAAAAACACATGGCTTTGCAGTCAGATAGATGCCAGGTCAACATCTTCCTAGTTGTGTGACTGGGCAAGTTTTCTGATTCTCAGTTTTCTTACCTGTGAAAGTGAAATGATGATATCTAACTCATAGGACTGTTGTAAAGATTGAGTTAATAAATATAAAACATCTTGCCAAGTTCCTGATAGAAGCTGATCAATGGTTTAATTATTAAGAACTACCATCCTCCCTCACTTTCCAAAAGAATTCCAAGGAAGGCATTACCAAAATTGGGGGCAGCCAAGATCAATTACTTCAGAAATAAGTGACTCTGGTTGCCCTTTTGTAGTTGGGAACCACAAATGAAGAAGGATGATAGCATCCTGGAGTGAATAATGATGAGGAATTTAAACTACCATTTGAGTCACACTGGTTTCTTAGATGAAACCCTTCCCCCAATTCCTGATGGTTTCATGTTTTAATCTCTCTCAAGGAGATTATAAGGCAGAGAAAAAATCCTATCATTTTATTCCTTTTCTCACCCCTCCCCTGATGTTAAGCAGAATAATGGGCACTTGGTAAAGGCGCTCCATAAATACCAACTGCACTGAGTAAATCAACTAGGAATAGAGCTAAAAATGATAGTGTTTACACATATTACTCTTTTTTCCTTCAATATCTTTATACTCCTTAAATATTCTCATTTAGAAATCTAAAACGGTGGCTTAAGGATGCAGTGTGATATAATAAAATATAATAGACTGGGAGTGAAGAGTACAGAGTTTTAGTCTGAGCTCTGCTACTAAACAGCTATACTGCTTTGAGAAAAAAAAATTACCTAGTTGCTCTGGCATTGAGTTTCCTCACAGGTAAAATAAAACAGACTAGATAATCTCTAAAGTCCTTCATGGTTCCATTCTAAGCTTTCATGAGTGAAAATCAAGAATTATTTGTTAGAGAAATCAATTAAATAAAAATTACAGGTAAATATACAAAGTACTAAAACAGACTGTACCTAAATCACAGTTTTTGATCTGTTGTGATAAATATACGTCCTCATAATAGAGTGAAATTGAAACAACCTTAAGTCACTTTAATTATAAAACAGTCTAGCCTAGGCAAGAAAAAATTCTATTCTTTGTCAATGGCATAAAGAACAATATTCATGTTACCTCTACATTTGTAAATAACTTCTGCACACAAATTTTAATATCTGGAACATTTTGCTAATGTATCAACTTATTTAGCTTGGTGTCTACATGAAATAAATATAATACAAATACAACACAGGAGGGGAAAAAAAGGGCCACAGCTGTGTAATTCAAACCCAAGAGGTCTGTTTTCGCATATTCCTATAACCATTCTTTATAAATATTAAAATTTAGCATTTCTTTGCTGTCCTTTACATTTGAATCTAATTTTAACACACAACACATTGCAGTAACTTTTTGTCCGAAATATAAATGAACGATAGTAAAACTGCATTACGTTTTAGTATGGCAGTGATATTCCTGGGGGTGGTATGAGGATGGGGATGGGGATGGGGGTGATACTGACCTGATAACTGGCAGTCACACTTTAGTCCTCAAGTATAAATTCTTAAGGTTTTCTTCAGTTAAAATTTGGGAAAATTGACAAATATATTTAAAATGTCATCAGCATGGTGGAAAAATGTCCAATGCTGCAAAATAATAAGAAATTTATTGTCTATGTGACCATACTATAAACAATTGGTAAATCCCAAGAATGTCAACTGTCATTATAGCTGATGAGGCCTGACAGCTGTTGGTTGATACAGACAAGAAAGAAGAAAATAGCCACTTCTTCAAGTTGAAGCTGAGTAATATAGGAAAAAATATCAGGAATCTGACTTCCCTTTTGCAATCATAATTAGGGAAGGTGAGGTCTTTCAAAATCTTTTCACTGTCATTTCAAGGACTATTTTATGAATGTCACCAGAAGAAACTGACTTTCTCTCCCTGAATTGATAAAAGCCTATTTGCTTGAATCACCATGACTTATGCACAATGCACTCAGATAAAAAAAATAACATAATTACAACTGAACTTTTCAAACTGCCAAATTTGTGTAAGGAAAATTCTCATCCCCTCATCTCTTGCCAATCAGTAAACAAACAAATCAATCTGTCACCACCTCAACTTTGTAGGGCTTATTACTCATCCCAGCTTCTACTTTTTCCCATTTATTTTCAAATATTAAATGTTGAATTATATGTAATTTTTGGTTTATGTTTTTCTAATAGTGTATTAGACCCTGCAAACTTAAACAAAAAAGATAGGCCCGAATTTTTATTTGATAAAACATAAATTTTGTCTTGTATTTAAGGTATTTAAAGTACCAAGTCCATTCGACTCGTTTCTGCCAATATATAAATTATATGGTCTAAGATTTTCAGAAAAAGGCTGCTTCTAACTCCATATTCATTATCAGAAATATGACTGCCAGATTTTTGGCATGCTACATTGTAGTCTACAGACTCATTCTCCACTTATTTTCTAAATGAGCTGTTACTTGTCATTGTCTGTTAAGTAACTGTGAAAGACAAGATCGTTTCAACCAGATGCTCAGCTCATTCCTTCCGGTAGAATCTCTCCAAGACCCAACTTTCCTTAGAGTTTAGATGTAGATATTTCTGCCTAAGGAATGCTACAGTCTATAAATTTGAAATAAAAACCACCTGTGGACAAGTTGTCTGTATATATTATCATATACTGTGGTACAGCTAGCTGTAGCTATATTAAGCTTTATAGTTTTCTGAATTAAAAAAATATATAAACATATATAATAAAAAGTTACACATATTATAATACCCTGGAAAAATTAGCCTATTTATAGCCTAAGTATGAAACTTGTTTTTAAGTTATTAATAAATGATTTCAAACATGAGTTTGCCCAGCTTACAATATGGTCTATTCACATGCTACTTCCCACCAAGTCAGGGCCAACAGCCAGGAGAGCATGAATCTCTTCTTCTTTTTTTTTTTTTAAATAAATTTATTTATTTATTTTTGGCTGCATTGGGTCTTCGTTGCTGCGCGGGTTTTCTCTAGTTGCGGCCAGCGGGGGCTACTCTTCGTTGTGGTGAGCGGGCTTCTCATCACGGTGGCTTCTCTTGTTGTGGAGCTCGGGCTCTAGGCGTGCGGGCTTCAGTAGCTGTGGCGTGTGAGCTCAGTAGTTGTGGCTCACGGGATCTAGAGCGCAGGCTCGGTAGCTGTGGCACACGGGCTTAGTTGCTCCGCGGCATGTGGGATCTTCCCGGACCAGGGCTTGAACCCGTGTCCCCTGCATTGGCAGGAGGATTCTTAACCACTGCGCCACCAGGGAAGTCCATGAATCTCTTCTGTATGAACTTTCATGTGTCAACAGCCACAGGAATTATGGGTATCAAGGAGGACACTGGCTCTGCACCTCCACTGTACCTCCTGAACAGCAGTGCTCATTTTGCCGTGGAGGTATGCTGCTCTGGCTCTGTTCATTTTATTCTAGCCTTTTCCCTTGACCCAACATCCACTCACTCTGGTTCTGGTTGTGCCTCTTCCTTCTTGAGGAAGTCTCAGCTTTTGCTCTGGAACTCATTCTTTGATAGCAGGCATTGTTGCCTTTTTACCACATGGAGATTGGGTGGCAGAAAAAGAAACACCCCAGTTTCTACAGCTACGTAAGGAGTAAGGCAGGGCAGGGTGGAGTACACGTAGATGTTTGTCTATCTAGTATCTGGGTGTGTGTATGTCTTTATGTGGAACTGAAGGCTTTATTTCTATGTGGTGGGTGATGAGGGACAGGAAAGAGAGAAAACATTTTTAAGGTGAGTCTCAGATATTTCTGGACATAGAAGCACCTCAAAAAAAACTACATAAATCTTTTTTTTAAAATCCACTTGGCTAGCACCAAAAAAAAAAAAAAAAGAATTCAGTTATTTTACCCAAGAGATCACTCTTGCAAAACTGGATAAAAATCACTTCTTTCCTATATACTCAGATATCAAATTAAAGAAATTTATACTTGGGCTACAATTGACTAAGATTCAGGCCATTCAGTTAAGTTTTTAGTATCAGTGATAAGGTATTAGCACGGTTGTAAAGCAAACTTGCTGCAATTATGTAAAGACTCTTTCCAGTACATATAAGCAAAACCAAAATTTGGGAGGCCAGTTAATTCTAAAAATTCAAAGAGTCAACACTGACATACAAAATGGCTATTTTGACAGCTTTCCATTAGATAATGTACTTCCTTAAAAACCCAGTATATATGAAATTTAAAAAAAAAAGTCACATTTATAAATACCAAATCTAAAATGGACAAAAGTGCACTGCTATTTTTTTAAAAATGTATCCAAAGCAACCTCCTATCTGAGGGTGGAAGGTGTTGACACATTACCTTGACTATCTCAAGATTTAAGCCTTCCCGCCCTCTGGCACTTTTGGTTTTTCATAAAGGTTATTTATGCGTTTGGGGGTAAGAGAGTGACAACATTCCAAACTGTACCTCTCATTCCACTTTTGGCATTTTAGAATTAGGCTAGTAAAGAAAAACATGTCAAAATATTATCAGAAAATAAATTTTCTGATCACGAAAGCAGATCTTTTGTACATTTACTAAAGACAGTTGTTTCTGCTATTATTATTTACAGATTCTAAAACCAAGATAGAAAAACAAACCTTTTAACTGAATTCTACAGTACTATGCAATAAAAGCTTTACTACAAATGTCAAATCAATCTTCTTTCAGTTGAAGGTAAAAGTTATTACCTGAGTATTTATATTCTTATGTGTCTATGTGTTATAACGTGTTATGGGCTAAATTGTGTCCTCTAACCCCAAAATTATATGTTGAAGTCCTAATCCCCAGTACCCCCATAATGTGACTGTATTTAAAGGTAGGGTCTTTAAAGAGGTAATTAAGTGAAAAATGAGGTCACGGGGGACTTCCCTGGTGGCGCAATGGTTAAGAATCCGCCTGCCAATGCAAGGGACACGGGTTTGAGCCCTGGTCCGGGAAGATCCCACATGCCGCGGAGCAACTAAGCCCGTGCACCACAACTACTGAGCCTGCGCTCTAGAGCCTGCGAGCCACAACTACTGAAGCCCAACACCTAGAGCCCGTGCTTCACAACAAGAGAAGCCACCACAATGAGAAGCCCGCGCACTGCAACGAAGAGTAGCCCCTGCTCGCTGCAACTAGAGAAAGCCCGCGTGCAGCAATGAAGACCCAATGCAGCCACAAATAAATAAATAAATTTTTTAAAAAATGAGGTCATGGGATTCCCTGGTGGTCCAGTGGTTAAGACTCTGCGCTTCCACTGCGGGGGGGGCATGGGTTCGATCCCTGGTCAGGGAACTAAGATTCTGCATGCTGTGTGGCGCAGCCAAAAGAAGAAGAAGAAGAAAAAGAGGTCATTAGGGTAGGCCCTAATCTAATATGCCTGGTGTCCTTATAAGAAGAGAAATTTGGACAAAAACGCAGGACAGGGAGACAGCATGTGAAGACACAGGGAGAAGATGGCCATTTAACAAGCCAAAGAGAGAGGCCTCAGAAGAAACCAATCCTGCTGACACATTGATTTCTGACTTCTAGCCTCCAGGATTGTGAGAAAATAAATTTCTGTTGTTTAAGCCACCCAGTCTGTGGTACTTGTTATGGCAGCTCTAGCAAACTAATACAACGTGCTAACCGTTTACTACTTTTAAAGACTATTACAGCAACTAGATCAAAGCCTTCCCCTTACCATGTGAGTGCCTGAAGAATGCCCTGCTTTGTCTTATCAGTCTGCTTTTTCCCAGCAACACTATGTATAGGATTATATAAAACAGAATGGTTTTGAAACAGTTTTGGAGATTGTAAATTTCAGGATCCTGAAATATAATATGAATAATGCACTTACAAAGAAATTACAACAGTGCTAAGGGATTGAGGTGCTTGTTTATCCAATACCGTCAATATGGACTTTGAAGGAGGCCTCAAGAAACCAGTTCTGTAATAAAGCTGATTATTCTTTAAGATCAATACTTAAAATGCTCTCCGTACTCTACTCAAAGCTGATTCTAGGATACCAGATATTCTAGATTTATACTTAGTACAGAAATTAGTAATATAATTGAGCTTACCAATGTTAATCACCACCTCCTCAGAGTTTTATTTTTATTTGTTTATTTTTTTCCTCAGAGTTTTCTAGAGTAGTTTTCTAAGAAGAATTCAAGCCATAATAGCAATAATAAAAAAGATACACACTTATTGAGCTAAATATAAACATGTTCCAGGCAGTGTTCTAAGTACTTGACATGTATTAATTCAGTCCTTACAACCTTAGGTGATAGATGCTATAACCATTATCAACAAGTTCATCGTCACCATCATCCCCATTTTACAGATGGGAAAACTGAGGTACAAAGGCTAAATAACTTAGTCTCACATCTAGTATGTGGCAGAAACAGAATTTGAACCTAAGTAATTTGATTCCAGAGGCTTCCTTAGAAACCACTGCTACTTGGTAACCACTGTTCACATCTGATTTTCTCATTTTATCAGCTAAAATGTGATTCACAGAGCTGGAAGGGACCTCAGAAATAATCTAATTTAGCACTCTCATTTTACAGATGAAAATTGAGGCCAGAGTTGTTAAGTGAATTACTGAAGATTATAGTTAAATAGTAAAATTATTAAGATCCAGTCTAATCCACCTTCTGGGACACCATGATGGATATCAGGGTTTTGTTTTGGTTAGCTCTGTTTTAAGACTCATACATCTCTAGTGTATCTGTGTGTGTGTGTGAATGTCCGTCTCTCTTACTATGTGTGTACATCTGTTTCTATCATTGTCTCTCCTACATGTTGCCAACAACATTTATATGCATCCTGAAGAAAGGGAGGAAGTGGCCTCATGCCCATAAACAAGCATTCAAACATCTCTCCCCCAAAATGAGGACATCTGGCACAACGCTATTAAAAACAGGTCTGTCTACCTGGATATCTGTTTACACCTTTTCAAGTATTCTCATCTGAGACAAGACCAAACCAGAAGAGCTACATTAGTTAAGCTACTGGAATGTATGTTAATGAAAATGAAGAATAGTTTTTACGTTAACACATTTTTTCATTAAAATTAAAAATATGTCTTCTAATATCAGAAAATTACCAGCAGTATTTACCATTTCAGGTATTATTTGTCAGTGGCTTTATTTATTTCAATGAAATTATAACATGATTTCATTGAAATACGTATATCTGTCTATATCATCTATCTGTCCATCATTCCCCTAAATTTTTGCTTTTCTGAAATAATGCCACCATGATTTGTAAAATACCACAATGAAGGAAAATAATATGTAGATTGATTTTATTTCCAGTAAAATGATTCATGGGCCTCAATTCTACAGGCAGCCTGGAATACAAGAACCCTTCAAATATTCCACATTAATGTTGGATGAAGTCGTTGACTCCATCAGGATTTCAAACCAGGAAGAAACAGAGCATATGGTGTGGAGGATGAACTGTAATACAGTCAAGGTATCTGTGTTTTAGCTATGCCCATAACCTGACTCTCCCTGAACTGTAAAAAAATTTCACAAAAGCCTGTAACAGAATATTATAACTGATGATGCTGTTTTGCCTTTTAACTTCTGTCTTCTAAATCAGACCACTGATTTTTAAAAAAGTTTAACAATTTGGTATCAGTTGAAAATGACCAACAGACCTAGCAATTGTTTTTGCTCCAAGGTTTTTTGGGGACAGTTACTCTTCTGGGAGGCAGTGTGTTGCAGTGAAAAGTGCTTGGACTTTGGAGCCCTACAGGCCTAGGTTTGCATCCTGGCTCTACCACTTCATACTTCCTTGATCCACATAACCTTTGAGCTTTCAGTTCTTCATCTATAAAATGGGGATGACAATACATACTCGTAACAGGATACTGAATGGTTTAAATGACTTAGTGACTGGTCAGTTCTCTAATTTCTCATCCCTGGAGAGCATATATTTGGTTTCATCTGTAAGGATAATGAAGTTTTCCTTTTTTCCAATGAGTTCTCACTTTCTACCACTCATGTGTCTAATTTAGAAATCAAAACAAGTTTACTCCTTCTAACCTGGTAGGTTGATCTGCTCCAAGAAGGAGATGGCCTGGCCAGTTCCTGGGAAAGGCAGCTTAGGAACACACACAACACGTATTCAGGCCAATGGTTATCTGCACACTACTTGGGAAAGAAAAAGGACAATCTTCTGCCTAGACTGGCTTTTTGTGACTTTAGGATATAAGTGAAAAGCATGCCTTTGCTTCCACTGAATTTCTACAGCTTTTAATCAAGTTACAATTTTAACTCATAATACTGATAAATGGGTTTTCTAAAAATATCACAGCTATTTTGAAATCATATTAAATGCATAATGGATATGTATCTTATTCATAACCCAAGAGCAGTTATCACATTCTATTACATCAATTCATCTATTTACATAGCTGTCTTTTGTCTCATAAGATTCTGCTCTTCTAGACAAATACTCTGTCTTATTCAGCTTGATAAACTTAGCACCCAGCAGTCTCTGGTTCAAAGGGGTAATCAAAACATGCTGGCTGGAAAGAAATGTACAGTGCACTACCTTGAATTACAGTGTACAAAACTGGACTTTACCTTCTGGGAAATAAGAAGCCACTAAACATTTTTAACTAGGTGAATCTCACAATAAAAATATAGTTTCAGGAAGGTTAAAGCTTGACGTACAGAGCTGATTTGACTGAAGAGAAACTGGAAGCCGAAAAAGCAGTTGGGAGAAAACTTTAACAGTACAGGTATGAGGTTAAAATGTGTGAACTAGGATGGTGGCAGTAAGAATAGGAAAAAAAAAAAAAAGACCGATGCAAGAGACTTTATAAAGAATGTATAGTAACTTGGTACTGGTTTTTTTAAGGAGGTAAGAGGGGAAATAATCCCAGATCAGCTGAGGTTTTTAAGGCTGGGTGACTATAATGATGATGTCATTAACAGAAACAGGGATGTTAGAAAAGGAACGGGTTTTGGGGGGGAAATAATGACTGTGATGTGAGACACGCTGAATGAGAAGTAACTAGACCCCCAAGAAGAACGCGTTCAGACTCAGTGAGTGTGGCGAAGGCTAAAGGTTTAGAAGCAGAGAAGTCTTTAGGGGTGGAGCCTTTTCAGAAAATTTCTTCCATGTCTTCAATTTAAGAACAAGAGGCAATAAGAAGAAGCTGATACATAGGACTAGACCAGATCTTGTTTGTACCGTCAAATATTAAACCAGTTAAGAACCAGATTGGTTCTGTTCTCACTCCTGTTCAACCCGCTACAACAGAAAGGACTACTTAGCAGAAACCAAGGAATGGGGAACACCTTCCTTCAAAAAACCCCAAACTTAGTGCTCCTTTTTTCTACAACTTACCCGTCAGTTCATTCTCCTCTCTGTTATAATTTATAGATCTTATTTCTCATTAAAACAACTCATCCCTGGTTGCTTCTCCCTCTGCACTCCTTCCTCCCTGGCTCACCTTTCTAGGCGAGCTGACCCAGAGCACACTGCAGCCTCTCCTTCCCCAGCAGCTCTGCACAAAGGACCCATGCAGATGCTCCCAAGGCTCAGGATCAGGAGTCTTTTTTGTCTGTAAACCCCATCATCCTGTGCTCTCCTATTTTCCTTCCTAGCTTCTATTTGAACTCAGTAACAGTTAAGGATTATATTCTTTAAACTCAGTAACAATTAAGGATTACATTCTTTGTGGCTCCAAAAGGCAGAAACGATTCATTTAGCAGCAAAGCACACATTTAGAGTGGAAGCTCTGCCTTTGGACCTGAAATACAGAGTTTGGAAATAGTTGGCAGGGAGAAACCATATTACTACATTCTTTACTTCAATGCCTGCTTGTAGTCCTGTTTTCCTCAACCCACAAACCCCTGTCCTCCACTCCCCCACCTCCACTCTTAACTTCCCTATCCATAGTTTCTTCTCACCCATTTGAGTTGTTCTTATGATTGCTCCTTACTTTGGGGGTAGTAGAAGAGTTATTCAAAAGGCAAAAATCACTGTCAATCAAAATGACCATTGAAAATCCCTTAAGTCTCACAGAAGGTACAACCCTGCACCATGATCACGGTATTCACGAAACCATTTATATGACACTGAGGGTGAAGGTACTTAAGACAGTGTGGAGTGAAACAACTGACAATTCAGAGAGAAGACATCAGACGGTTGAATCCCTTGCCTTTCCTTTCCCAGGGCCAAAAAGTTTAAGGAAGATAAGGTACATGACAAAATTATGAAACACACATACCGTAAGACACATGCGCTGCCCTAAAAACTCTTCTGTCGGATGTCTGAGATCATGGCATACACAAGCTTTGTTTCCCTCTAATTAGGAAGCTTAGCTATATAGTCAAATATTTAAAACAAAACCAACCAATAACTAAACTCAGACACTAATTCTTCACATTAGTTTAAATGCTAAAGGAGTAAAAGAATATTTAATATTAAATTCTTTAACTCACGTGCAAAGTGCTAATAATAATGGCAATAATACCTACCAATTACTGAGTCCGTCCTGTATGTCATGTTCATGTAATCTTTAAAAAAAAAAAAATCTCTGAAAGTCATTTTTAAGTCACAGCTGAGGAAACTGAGATATGGTGAAGATAGAAAACTGCCATTTCCCTGGGTCATACAGCAAAAGGGCAGCAGAGCTGGAATCTGAACTCAGGTCTGCCTTTAAAGTCTGTGCTGTAAATCAGCACACTTTATAGCCTCACCATAAATAAGCCATTTTCTCACTGAAATGCTTTGAACTAAAACTAGGAAGATGTGATTTTTAGTTATTATCAGCAAACATCCAGGAAAGAAGAAAAAATGGCCTTTAGTAACAGGCTGACAAGCTATTCCTGGGGTCAACCACCACAGACTGGACAAACTTCCTCTAGAAATAAATCTCTGCTTCTTGTATCATGCCACTAAACACCAATTCAGTGGCCTAAAAATCCTTGTATCATATGTCTGAGATCATGACATATACAAGCTTTGTTTTCCCTTACTTAGGCATCTTAGCTATATATTGAAATATTTAAAATAAAACCAACCAATAACTAAAATCAGACACTAATTCTTCACCTTTGTTTAAATGCTAAAGAGGAAGAATATTTAATATTAAATTCTTTATGGACTGTTTATACTAACAAGATGTGCCATATCTTATCAGTAAATTATGTTTCTAGTCTACCCGAAGGGGTCAGCTTCAAACTAAGTTCAACAAACGCTCATGAAGTCAAACTATATACTAGGCATTGTGAAAGGTACAAAGATGAAACAAAACATACTAATACCTCTCTCAAAGAATTTATAATTTAATGAGGCAGATTACAAATATACCTTAAAAAAATCTCAGCATACAATGTTTTTCTTCATCTGATATAACCAAACAAGTGTTGAAAAAGTTAAAGGAAAGATTTCCAAGACCCAAATGTGTATCAAACAGATCCTGCTTATTGTGCCAAGTAATCAAAGAGCATTATTTGCTTTTTCCTCTCTGCTCATTAAGGCCCTGGCAATCACCACAACTTTGTTTTCCTTAGTCTCTTACCTCAGTTTATTTTCTGTTCTCTGCTCATGTAATAAGATATATCTTTTTGGGAATTCCTGTTCTGCTTTTAGTTCTTTTCTGCTGCTATTGCTAGGGGCCCTTACCCACCTATCGCAGTACACTTTGTGTTTGCTGGAGAGACCCTCCACAGTTTCTTCTTTGTGCCTTTTTATCGGAGATCTGGAAACAATCACTGGGCAGATCTGTGAGCACTGAGACTGGCTCTGAAAACTTCGAACCTAACTCTTCAAAATTAATTACCTTCAGAAAGTCTACCTTCAGAGACTCTAATCAGGAAGGTAAAAGACAGCTGTTATAACTGCCCCCATGATTCCAACTCCTTGCATCCCATTGTTATTATCTTTGGCTATAAATAACAGTAGTAAGACAGACTTCAGACCGAAAGCAAAAGAAACAATGCTAAAAAAAATATGGCAAATTTTAATATATGAAAGTGCTAGCAATAGATGATTACTAGGGATTCAATGGCATTAACATTAGGCCAAAATCATCAATATTTTGCACCTGCTGAAATGAAGGCCTTTATGAGCACACTATAGGGACACGCTTTGGTAGTAGTCACATGTGTGTGAATAGCTGGAGTTTACCTTGCTTTTATTTATCCTTATCGCTGAGATTTAAAATGTGCTTTTAATTTTCATCCTCTGAATTTTGGTAGATGATAGTGGTCTTGTAAAACCAATCAACAACATCATATATATATATATCAGTTTCACCTGGAGGGAAAAACCCACCATAAAATAGGGGCTAGAGAGTAACCAATGGCCACCGGACCAGATTAATCATGAACCTAGACCACTGAACCTGAATTTTCTTCAAACACTTCCTGCCTTTTGTTTCAACAGAACTATACCTTCCAGGTTAACTGCAGTCTCCCTGAGCAACAGACCAGCCCACCCTAGACTAGGAGATACTCCTTCCTAATCTAAAGCTCTTTATTTACTTATCTGTACTGTTTCACTTGAAAGCATGCTGTTATTCACTGACAGTCCAACAATATACACTGCATTCCTACCCACACAAGACCAACTCTGTAGATATCCAACACGCCCACCTCACTATGAAATACCAAAGGGTGGTTTTTCATCAAGTTTTCAGGGAAGAAATAGGGTGGAAAGCAAAAATGAAACGCAACTCAAACCTAAAAAAACCCTTATAGGTTGGGTTCTCCCTCAAGGAATAAAGGTACAAAGGGCGGCGGGGAAGGTTACTATTTCTCCTTCCTCCAGAGACTAAAAAGGTCCCGAAGCAGGTGAGCCCTCGATGCCCCACAGAACAGAGGATCCTAGGGATTAAGGCGGAAGGCTGAGGATCAGAGAATGGGGGATGGGAAGAACCCAAGCGGGGGAAGGCCGTTTCGTCCGTGGAGCTGGCAGTCTAGATCGGGTCTCTGATTTTTGCATCGCCCCATCGCTCTTTTTTTTTTTTTTGGAAAACACTGATTTTTATCTTACGGATGGAACTAGCTCTGGTCCCACCCTAGCGAGCAGGACAGGTGTAGGAAGGGATGTCTGGCCTCCCGGGGGCGACCAGACAAATGGGGGTGGGGACGGCAGTCTACGGAATGGGAACCCGCACGCCTTCTCCCAAGGTTGAGGGGCTGGGCGAGGGGGCCCTTTAAACGGAGGGTGTCAGGAGGGCAGCCCCTTCTGGGGACCTGGGGTTGACGAGGGACAATAAGTGGCTGCGAGCACCCTCGAAGGTTGAGGAGCCGCCTCCTCAGGGAATACCGGGAGGTAGACGAGACGGCTCCGCCCCCTCAGGGGATGGGCGCGAGTGGCAGTTGGAACGGCGGCGGGAGGACACCGGTGGTCCTACCCCTGCTTTTCTCTCGAGGACCCAGCCTCCCAGCCGCCGCCAAGCCCGGGCGCCAGCGGCTCCTACCTTTTCCCAGCGCTCGGGGCTCCGCTCCCTGCCGCCTCCACCAGCCGCTCCATCCACAGCCCCCCGAGGCCCCGCCCCTCGACCGCCTGGCGAGGGCCCTGGCATTCGGCAGGGCCAATCTCCTTCTCGCCTCTCCAGCCCCGACACCAATCCGCTCCGGCTGGAGGAGGGGCTTCTCCAATGTCTTTTAGGCTCCTCCCGGGGCCCCGAGATCCCTTTTGTTTGGGGAGAGCCTAGCTGGGATTGAGCTCGCGTCACTTCCGGAAGGAAGCGTAGTCCTCCGGCCCGGGCTGGGGGGTGGGCTTACGACCCTCACGGCCCGGCTTCTGCAACTTTCCACCTTCTAAGCGATTTCTGGACCGGACGGTGGCGAGTGCTTCGTGTTTACCCTCATGGTACGGGCAGCTTAGGAACGGCGGGTTTCGAGTGCCCTGATTGATCGGTCACATTAACATTTCATTTCATCCAAAATGTTAATAAATGAAGTGCGCTTTGGGTCTGCTTTAGAAAACCGGTTGTTGAAAACCTGGTAACGTGGCTTGCCTGCTCTCTCTTTTTTTCTTGTACGAAGCCTGTGCTAGAAACAAGGGCGCAAAGATAAAAAACCCGGAGGACCCCCCCCTTCTCTTTTCACATTACATTTGGAAGAGAATAGTAGCTCTGGAGCCCCTGGAGCGGGGACACCGGGTAGCCCAAACCCAGCCAGACCTGCCTTCCAGGTAGAAGTCGAATGAATAAAATTTGTGTGTCATGGTTTTCTACGCTATGTTTTCCGAATGAGGGGACTTTTTTGTGTCCTTGGCCCCATTATACTGTGGGCTACCACGTTTGCAGTGACGCTGCGACACAGGACAGTAGAGGATGCAAGGAATGCCTGTCCCTCGTGAACACAGGAATGCAGATCTTGCTGGTGGTCGCAGCAAGCCTTACCAGCACCAAATAACCTAGAAAAGGGAGAGGATGCACCCCTTCCTGAAGTCAGGGTTTCTGGATCCTTTTCCAGCTCACAGATTGATTCAACTGGTTAAGAGAATAATAACCACATTGTTTTTAATATAATATAATAAATACTTACAATTAAATATTTATAATGCATAAATAATGTAAATTAATTTTAATATATTATTTCTAATATTAACAATTATTATTAAGCAAGACAGTACTAGGGCCTAGTACTCACCTAGGCAGACTATCTCAGGACAGATGCAGCCCTGTCCTCATGCAGTTTACAGTCTGGTGGAGGGATGTGGTCAGTCTGCAATCATTGATACATTTGAAGGAAGTAAACCGGTATTAATGTCATCACTGTGCCAGGTACTTTCATATAATGATATTTAATCTTCACTACCAAATGAAAAATCTTTCCTAACCTGTAAGATAGACATCATTGGTGCCCATTTTACAGATGAGAAGATAGAGATTCAGAGAAATCAAGTAAAGCCATAGAGCTAGTAAATGGTAAATAAAGAACTTCCAACAAGATGTGTGATTTCAAACCTGTGCTATATTCTGCTCACCATACACTTGGCTCTCACAAGGAGGGCTGGTCCAGAGTGGGCCTGGATGACTGTAAATCCAGCATTAGAGACAGAAAGAAGCTCCATGCCTCCCGCTATTGACTGCTGGCTGGAGAAGGTCATCTCTATATATGAAGGACAAGAAGACTGTACTGAGGTGCTCAACAGCAGCCCAAGTGCTTCTGAAGTAACAAATAGGAAATACAGAACTTCAGAAAGACATCATTCCCTGTGTTCAGGAGACTGACGATCTGAAAGGCGAGATGAAGGGCCAGGCACATAGTAGGTGCTCAACAAATACTGACATCACTTGAAACAAAATGTCTGAAATGGTTAAAAACACAGAGTTGAAGTGCTGGACTAGGCCCATGAATTTGAAAAATTCCGTTTCCTCCTCCTCCCTTTTGCCCTGCCTTACGGGTGTGCAATGAGGAAGTGCCTCATTGCCCGACAATGAGGCAGATGTGGGAGAACAGGCTATTTTCTGCTGGCTTCTGAGTCACTCTAAGAGTTGCCCCAGTGAATCAGCTCATCCCTCCTCCCCTGCTTCCTTTGTTAACCCACCACCACCCATTCTACTCCCAGGCTGACCTGGTGCTTTCTTCCTTTACAGCAACCGGCAGCTCCCCTGATTCCCTGAGCTCCCGCTTGTCCATTCCTCAGTGAGTGTGGGGGGACCCATCAAGAATGAGATCATCCCCACCGTGTAGGATTGAGTCCTGAGGGTATTCAGATTACTCTCTTTTTAATTCATCACCCCAGGAGCTAGTGCATGGGCAGGGCTTGTGAACCTGAAGTTTTGTGATTCTTCAAATATATAAAATGTGTAAATAAATTTAGAGTCTGGCACACTGATGTACATACACAGAGGTAGAAAGTGGGTTTGTACTAATTTCTTAAATTTGTATAACACAACATACCATTTTTATATCTATTATTTTATCAACTTGCCAGGAAGTATTTATTAAATGCCTACTGTGTGTCAGGTAACAATTTAGTAAGAAGTGCTAAAGATTATAGTGTGTGTTAATTTTTCTCCAAATAAATAAACTTCCTAGGTAGGTGTACCATAAATGTTTATTGCTGGTTTGGGGAGGCAATGATGGAGTAAAAGAGGGCTAGGCTGGAAGTAAAAAAAAACAAAACAAAAAACTGCGAGTTCTGCTGGAGTTCTCCCTCTGTCACAAACTGTAGTTTCCTAAGGCTGCTGTAACAAATTACCACAAACTGGGTGGCTTAAAACAACAGAAATGTATTCTCTCTCAGTCAGAAAGCTAGGAGTCTGAAATCAGGGTGTTGACAAGGTCAGTTCCTGGGTGAGGGGTGTTGGTAGGGGTGGGTTTATGGGACTTAAACTGCTCTCCTAGTTTATGGGGGTTCCTGGCAAACCTTGGCGTTCGTTGGCTCGTAGGTGAATTGCCCTAGTCTCTGCCTCTGTCTTCACATGGCTTTCTTCCCTCTGTGACTTGATGTCTCTATATGTTCTCTCCTCTTCTTATAAGGACAGCAATCATAATGGATTTAGAACTCATCTTAATCTAGTGTGACCTCATCTTAACTCATTACATCTGCAAAGATCCAATTTCCAAGAAAGTTCACATTCTGAGGTTCCAGATGGACATGGATTTTGGGGGGTGGGGATGGGAACCATTCAAACCAGTATGCAAAACTACTTCGCACAGTAACACCCCCACTTCACTCCATTTAGCTTCATTGGTAATGGCATGAAAGTAGTGAACTAATTCCTAAAGATCATTTCAGTTCTATAATTGTATGATAATTATATATGCTAGAAGCATTTCTCAAGCCTTTACTATATGCCAGGCACTATGAAATTGCTTCACAGTACATCTGATTTAACCCTTAAAAGAATTCCAGGAGATAGATGTGAATATTCCCATTTTGCAGATGAGGAAATTGAGGTACAAAGAAGTCCATAGTCATGGAATTCATAAGTGATGAAGATGGAATATATTCACTCAGGTCTGACTCCAAAGGCCACCCTCACAATTACTATGCTCTGTCATCTCTCCATCATACTAGATGGGTTAGGAAGATGGGGAACGCAACACATCTTTAAAATTTTGATTTATGTAATACCTGGAGCTGGGTAGCAATCTTCCTGGGGAAAGCAAGAGAGAAGGGAACAGTGGGTGGCAATGAAAACTTAGTAGGGAAGAGGAGAGCTATGGGCACTTACCTGAACCTCGGTTTCCTCATTTGTAAAATGGAATAATAGTTCCGCCAGGTGGTTGTGAATATCCAAGCGAGATAATGGACATGAAAGTATTTGATAAACCCTATGAGGGGTGATGATCAACTACCTGGGAGATCTTGCTCAAGCTTTCTCCTCTCTGGGTCCTTGCCCTCCAGCTGAACATCTGAGGGTTGAGCATCTGGGGCTCTACAGGACTCCTTCTAGCTGTGACCCACACTTACTAAGATGCTGGGTGAGCTAGATGTAAAAGTTGGAGTGACTGGGAAAAGTGACCTGGCCTGGCTCCCTTACCTCTTGTTCCTCAAGCCCCCACCTGGCTCCTCCAGGAAGGGATCCTGAGGTTGCAGTCTAGCAGCGGCAGAGAGCGCTCGAGGCCGGGACCTGGCTGAAGTGGGAAGGACAGTGTGCTCTCCGTGGCTCCCTACATTTTCTCTCATTATTTGCTCCCACAAAGGCCTTTCTGAGTAGCCCTTAAGGTTCTCGTCTAGCTTGGATCAGCCCGACCTGGGCGACTGGGGCACAGGGGAAGTTGAGATTTCTGGGCGTGGCCCTCACTGTGTTCTCGATCGTATTGCCCCCCCTAGTGCTGAGCGACGAGTCCTGCAGCTGTCAGCTTCCCTCTTGGCCGTCCCCGCGCGTTCCGCGGAGGCCTCTCCCCAGACAGTTTTTCCTTTTAAGGGTGTGGGCTGAGAGCGCAGCAGGTAGGGGGCTCCAAGGACCAGAAGTTCGGAAAAACCACCTTCAGGGACAGATTCTTCTGGTTGTTAGCTAAGTGTTGGGGCCAGCTTGACCATGAGGGAGCCAGGAAACTCTTATCCTGGATTTCACAGAGGGAGGTTGGGAAGGAAAGGGAAAGAAATCTAACATTGCTTGTCTACTATGTATCAGGCACTGTGCCAGGTGCTTTACATATATTATATGTATTGCCCTTGTAATCCTTACATATATAATCTCTACATTCCTTCACATATATAATTCTCGCAATCATCCTAAGAGATAATTCTTATTACTTCTAGTTTTTCACATAAGAAAGCAAGTTCAGAGAGGTTAAGTGTCTTGCCAAAGGTTACATAATAATAACAATGATAATGACATCAACCAGTTATTTAGTGCCTACTTCACACCAGGCACATTATTTCTTTTCATCCTCCTAGCAAATCTTTAAAATAATTATGATAACCTCCATTTTACTGATGAGATCACTGGATTTAGATAGTTTAAGAAAGGGGTAACTGAGAAGCTTGCCTGAGATCAAAGAGGTAGGTCCTTCTGTCTCTGTTTCCATTCCACCACTGCCTCATGGAGCTGTGGGTGGTAGAGGTGGACTGAGCCTAGGACTGTGTGATTCACTGTTCTTGCCATTACTGGCATTGCCTGGCAGCCCTTCCCCAGGACCAGGAAACTAAGGCCACGTGGTGTTTTGGATCTTCAGATCCAAAGATAGGCTCCTGAGATACGATGGCAATGAAAAAGCCAAGGCTGAAGGCCATGGGATCCTGGGACAGTTTGCTTGGGGAAATGCATAACAGGGCAGCACCCTGGGAACTGCACAACAATATTGCTGTTAGGGTCCTTGGGGAGAGCATCCAGAGGACCCTGAGTCCTGTCTCCCTCATCCTGTGTGGAATACACATGCTCCCCTGAAGTTGGTGGGCCAGGATGGGGTACACAAAGCTCACTGAGGGGCAAAAAGGAAAGGTAAGTGGGGTACAGTCTAGCCCAAGTAGAAAATTCCTGGAAGTAGATGAGAAAAATCATGGAGTTCCCAAATCACCCAGCAAAGTTCCCAAGGATTTGGGTCATTTTAAACTCCTCCTCTCTCCCCAAAATGCAGATTAGTCATAGGTCCCTGGAAGAATACTCTATGTCCCTTTGGATGAGTCTCAAGTTTTCATTTTCATTCTAATCTTTGAAATTATTAAATTATAATTGAAAAACACACACCAGATGATGACTTGATGAACTGACTGATGTTATGTTTGTTATTTCCAAGGGTTCTTGCAGGCCGATGGGGGCGGGGAAGCTATCAGTTGGCTACTGTTTTTTTATTTGTAAATTGACTTATTTCATTAAAGGTTAACTTTTTCCCTCTCTTCCAACCCCTCCCTTTTCTGTCTCTCTTCCTGTTCCTCCTCTGCCCCAGGTGCCTTCTTCCCTAAAAGTTTGGAACCAGACCCCCTTCTGTCTCTCTCTTCAGACAAAGCTCTGGGCTGAGTAGCCTTGCCAGAAGGGCTGAAGCTAGCCGGAAGGCTGGTCTTCCTTCCTTTCCCCTTCTATTCCCTCTTCTTCCTCACACATGGCCTGACATTAAGCAGTAAATAATTTCTGCGCTACGGCCAGAGACAGAGCTTCGGCTTGGCCAGGCTGCCCTATGGTTTCAATCTGATGAAAGGCAATTACACATTCCCTTTGGTCTGTTATTTCAGCTGAGGCACCACATAGTGGGCTGAATGGGTCCTTGTTGCTCACAAAAGGGAGAAATATTTGTAGGGAAAGTAATGACCCAGTTATGGCTGCGCCATCATTTCTAGGCAATTTCCTGGTAAGTGGCCCTTTGGAGGAGCCTGATGCTAGAAGCTTCTATGCCCTCATTTCCTGCTTCATGGCTTCTGCTGGGCCCCTGCAGGGTCTAGTCTACCCTGAACAAAATGACCAGGAGGGTTCCTGCACCATTGGGAGAAATCTATACATTTCTCATCCCCTTTTCTTTCTGCCACCCTGCCTTCCTCTTGTCCCCCCTTTATTCCTAAAACAATCATTGAGTGTCTATTATCATTACCACAAGAAATAACACACAGTTCCAGACCTCAGGGTACTCATAGTCTTGAGGGGAGGTAGGTTTGTGTAACTGGTTGACTCAAGTTCTCCTGCTTTCTGTAGCCACAGTTTCCAAATAAAATAACTCAACCCACTGTATTACATCACAATCAGGACTCCTCCAGATGTAAAGGACAGAAAACTCCATCCAAACTAGCCAAAGCTAGTTTTTATTGGCTCATGCAATAGAAAAGTCCAGGAGTAGACTGCCTTCAGATGAGGCTTGATCTGGCTTCTCAAAAATGTTACCAGCACCAGGTTGCTCTCTCTGTATTTTTCAACTCTACTTTTGTAGAGTTGGTCCTGCTTTCAGACATGCTTTCTTCCTCAATTGACAATAAACATAGGAGTTCCGGCTTCATATCCAGTCATATTCAAATTCAATAGGAAGGAGCACCTCCCTTTTCCCCAGACGTCTGAGAAAAATCCACTCTGTCTTCTTGGCTCTGCTTAGATTGTGTGTTCAACCCCGAACTCAATCATTGTGGCCAGGGCATGTGCTGCTTTGATTGGCTAGATCTAGGTCGTGTGCTCTATCTAGAGCTATGCATTAAGTGTGGGGAAAAGCTATAACCACAGATGAAAAGTCACTCATTCATTCATTTATTCATTCATTTATTACCGAAAAAAAATGGGGATGGATATTTGGGAAGCAAATAGTGAATGTTTACTACATATTTGAGAGTTTGTCTCACATTTGCTCTTGGGACCACTTGAGCTGCAGCTGCTTCTGTAACCTGGCCCCAACTCTGCCTTGGCCTGGACTTGCCTTGCTGCTGGTCATTGTCAGAAACTCTGGAATGGCTGGTCTTTGTCCTTTGTAATGCTTGGGCACAAAGCATTACTAACAAAAGACTGTTGTGTGTAACAGCTGTTCACTGAGGATTTGGGGGCCTGGTATGGTGTGGGCAGTGTTAAAAAGGTTTTTAAAGATCTGAGGTTCTCAGATTTGAGGGTGTGTCAGAATCACCAGGTCTTGATAAATCACCGATTGCTGGGCCCTACCTCCAGAGTTTCAACAAAAATATACACTGGCTCTTGTGTGCCAGGTGCTAAGGTTACAATGATGGCCATGGTACCTGCTGCAAAACTCCTCATTGTCATGCCGAGCGATTTAATTCCTTATTGCCAAACTTTTCTCATCTCAGTTCTATCCGGGGACCCTCACTCTTCATAGCTAGATAAGCCCATGAAGATACTTTCTCCAACAGAGGAATCTATTTGTACTGTCCTTGGAGGTCAACTGACTCCAACTGCAGCAGCTTCTGTGATAATATTTAATTTATTTTGCTATTGCATAGGCAAACAGGGAAGGTTGAGGGTGGAGGACAAATGCTCGAGGTATTGACTAGGTGTAGCTTTCAGAGGCACAAAAGGGAGTGGAATCTTCCACAAGGAACAGCTTCTTGACTCCTGTGTAGCATCATAGAAAGGGAGTAACTTGAGAGCCAGACCTACTAGCTGTGTGACCCGGGCATGTCATTAAGTACTTTGAGTTTCAAATCCCTTATCATCAATTGAGAAAATAATAATGTGTTTCACAGGGTTGTAGTAAAGAGGAAGCGAGATAATGGGAGACTTATTGATGCTTTTTCTCCTTGCCACCACTCTATCACCCAGACCTGTCAATTTCACCTCCTGAATACCTCAACTCCGTAACTTCTATTCCTACCTCCATCGCCACCTTGGTCTGCCCATTACCTTGTTTCTCCAGGGCAGCGGCAGCCTTCTAAGTGGTCTTCTAGCCTTCTTCTTGCCCCCTCCATTCCATCCTCCACATAGCAGGCTGAGTAGATCTTAAGAAAACACAATCCAATCATGTCACAACCCTTCCTCCCAATTAAAACTTTTCAGGGGTCTTAGGATAACCCTATTCACAAAGCCCTCATTATTTGGCTCCTGCTTCTCTCTCCAGAATCATCTACTACCACTCTTCCCATTGCTCTCTCTGCCCTAGACAACTGGGGATAAAGACTTTCTCCTTGACCAAGTTAGGTTTGGTTAGTTTAGGTCTTGACATTGGTCCCTCACCCTCACCCCCTGGCCTTTCTGGGCCTGCATAGCCCAGTTTTAGCAAGAATCCTGCTAAGTCAGTTCACACCCATCATATATGATGAAGTGCTTCATCCCTCACCTTTGATGTCTAAGTCCTTGGCCTGGCTTCAGCAAGAATCCTGTTAAGTCGGTTTAACAGGAATCTCCCTGCCCTTGATATCTCCTCTTAGTGATTTTCCATCCACTGAGTTCCTCGCTCTGCTTTTGGGCTATAAATCCCCATTCGTCCGTTTGCATTTGGAGTTGAACCTGATCTCTCACCCCTACTGCCATAGTCTTGACACTTTTCCAGTAGTCCTGAGGGAAGTCTTCCTTACCATTTTAACAAGTGTCAGAATAACTTTTTTCTCCAGTGATGGCTGCTTTTCTGTTCCTCAGAGTCTTTGCTGATGTTGTTCTGTGTTCTTGGGCTGTTCTTCCTACCCTCTACCTAAAGCCCATGCATCCTTCAGACATCATCTCAATGTTACCTTCCCAGGAAAGTTTCCTTAGCCCAACAGAGTGAGTAGGTTCCAATATTTTGCTTTTGTAGCATGTGTCATGATTTGTAATTATACATTTGTACAGTTATTTTGATGAATGTGACTTTTCATAACTCTTTTGTGTGCTCCACGAGGACAGAGATCATGTCTATTTTGCTCATGATTCTTATCTCCAGTATCTTAACACAGTACCTGGTACACAGTAGTTGTTCTATGAATGTTTATTGATTGATTGCATGAATGAATGAATGAATGAAAGTGCAGTATTTATAAAAGTGCTCTATAAATAATTTCTCCTAGTGTCCAACTGTGGTGATAATCCTGAGTTCTGTGGTGGGACATATAACATTTTATGACCTATTTCAACCTACTGCAAACCCTTCTAGGGGAAACCTAGGGGCATACCCTTGGAGGTGCCTGGAAAGCTCAGAGATTTCAGGTGCCCCTCCTGAAAAATCCCCTTAGGATGATCCTCCAGGACCATGATTCACTACTCACTTTTTAATCCTCAGTTCCTGGAACAGTGCCTGGGCTCTGGTAGCTACTCAAATAAATGATCTTGGAATTGAGGAAATGTCCAAAAGGGATCCACTGACCCATGTGGGTGGTTCTCAGGAATACAGATAATCCCCTTGAGACAGATGGTCTCCTGGATGGATGCTAATGGAGATGAATGCTAGTTCTGCCCTGATGGCTGCCAGCCTAGCAAAAGATGCCATCAGGAATAAAGCCCATGAGGGGCTTCTCTAGGTGACTAGTACTATAAAACATGGAAATGGCAATATGAACTTAGTGAGATTTCTTAACTCTTTCTATTACGGCCATCTGTTCTCCTGCAGTATTTATCAGCAGAACTGGTGGGCAGGATTAGGGAGGGAGAGGACACAGTAAGAAAGCAGGGAGCTGGGTGTCTGTTCCAGGACCTGACCCCACTTCCACCTCCCGCACTCTCTCCCTTCCCTTAATGCCAAGCTTTCTGAGACTCATCCTCACCTTCCATCCTGTCCTCATCCCTTTGTAGCCTCACTACCGCTTGCACCGTGCAACTGCTCCCCTAAGATTTCCAATGACCATCTTGTTGATAAACGATGCGGATGTGTCTGGGCTCTAACTTGTGCTCCCTGCAGCCTTAGACACTGCTCTCCTTTTCCTTCTTCTCTTGGTGGCCATGATGACATCATCCTCTCTTAGTCGGTCTCCTGCCTCTCCTTCCCATTCTTCTTATGGCCATTTCTTTCTCTTCCCACTTTACACTCTCCCCTGGGTGAGCCACCTAATCCAATGGCTCAGTTACCACCTCTGCTCGGATGACTCTCAAATAAATCTATGACTCGAGCTCCAGACTCCGATAGGATAGGACAGCTGCATGGCATCCATGACTCTCCTTTCCTCCCACTCACCACATTGTGCCAATCACCAAGTCCTGCCTGTTCTACCTTCCTAATCCACCCCATCTCTCCACATTTCCTATCACTACCTTAGGCTTTGTCATAGCTAGCCTACCATGGTGGTTAAGAACAAGGACATTGAAGCCAGACTGCCTTGATTGAAATCCTGGCTCAGACACTGACTCTCTGTGTAACCTTGGGTAAGCTACTCAACCTCTCTATGCCTTGGCTTCATTATTTTAAAAATGTTTTTTACCTTATAGAATTGCTTTCAGGGTTAAATAAGTTAATGTTTATATGCTTCACATAAAGTAAGTGAGTGCCATGTAAATAGAAATACTTATTCTACTCTATGACCACACATGGATAATTTTGAGAGTAAAAGGGATGCTATTAATCATGACATCAGAACAACAGGTGTAAAATAGGACTGTCCTGTGCAAACAGGGACCTTTGGTCACCTTACATGCAAGGGCTCATTAGGTAAATAAACGTCTTCATTTTTGTTGGCTTTGTTTCTCCCTGTGCATTGTCTTCTAGTGATTAGCAGCAACCTCTTCCAACCATAAAGGCCTGTGTGCTTATCTTTAGGGACAACAGGGAAAGGAAGAACAGGGGGGACAGTGTCCTAAGCAACAGAGTTGGTAGGGCAGCATTAAAGAAACAGAAATGAGTGGAATTCTTGGGGTGTGGGTACAGGATAAAAGGGGAGCCTTCCCACATCCCGCTAATGCCTGTGGGCTTGACAGAAGGTGCATGTGCTCTCCTGATGGGTGGTGTGATTTCAAGGGGTCCAGCCTTTCCTGGAGCCTTGTCCGTGGGGAGTGTCTGTGAGCAAGGCAGCCTGTGCTGACCCTGCTTGACATGCATTTGCTGTCTGCTCGTTGAGTTTGCTGTTCTCTCTCAAACTGTTTCAGAAACATGTGGTTCCATTTGCTTTCCCAACAGGGAGTTTTTTTTTTTTTTTTCTTCATTACCTTAAAGTAGTTTTTTTTTTTTTTTTTTTTCATTACCTTAAAGTAGTTGTTTTTATGAACTGGGATAAACGCCTGGTGGGCAGGAGTTTTATCTCATGTTCATTCCAATTTGAATTCCATTATTTCTCCTGCTTACCTGGGGAGGGGAAAAATATACTTTTTAAACACAGTCTCTCTTTTTCTAGTTTCCCAGACAGATGCATGATCAGGTAACAGCACCTCTGCAGCTGGCTGCATCTTCCTGGAATACCAATTGCAGGCAGTTCTGTTGGTGACAACGGCGCTCAAGGGTAGGGGGAGGGGGAGAGCATCTTTCCTTATCTTGAAATAAAGCCTGTCAGTCAGAGGAGGTGCCATTCAGAGATGTGTACCAACTTCATTCTCCCTCCGTCTCCTTCTGCGGTGGGAGTAGAGGTGGTAGTGGGGAGGGGGAAGGGAATGCACTAACATATAGTGACACTTCCTATGTGCACACTGGTAACCTTGCATTTCATTTAATACTCAGAACAACCTTAGAATATAGATATGAGTCTTTCTCCTTCATAGATAAGGAAAGTGAAGTTCAAAGAATAAAAAGAACATGCTAAAGATATATCAACAATAGGCAGGAATTTGAATCTGCCCCTATCTAATTCCAAACCCATGCTTTTTATATTATGTGTCTGAGCCCCCGAGAGGGGTGAGAATTTGCTTAGTGTCACACAGCCAGCCTAGAAGAAGGTTATATCTTTTTAGCTTCCCAAAAGGAGGGAAAGGCAGGGTTAGGCAAAACACGTTGGTCATGTGCTTAATTAATATAGGAGAGGGAGAACTGAAGGAGTTTTTGACTGTTAGTAATTCCATCTTTCATTCATTCAACAAATATATATGCAGTGTTTACTGTGTGTCTGTCACAGTGTATCAACTTACATGAAGAATATAGTAGAACATAACATTGTAAATCAACTATACTTCAATAAAATAAAAAAAAAAGAATATAGTAGAAAAGGCAAGCTTGAGGTTATATGTAGTAATTGATCTCAGTTTTGAACATGTTGAGCTTAAGATAAAGGATTTTTATTAAGCATTTGGATATACTTGTCTGGAGCTCTGGGGAAAAGTCTGTGCAAGAAATATAGATTTGAGAATGACCCTCAAATAGGTGGTAGTTATACCATTAGCAATGAGGGAACTAACTAGGGTTATATGGGAGACAAAAGCATGGAGGATGGAACATGAGGTAATCCCTATGTTTCAAAGGCAAACCAAGTGAAGAGTTCATAAAGAAGATTCAGAAGCACTGTTTAGAGATATAGGCAGAGAATCAGGAGAGAAGGATGAATTTAATTAGATTTTTTTCTATTTCCTTTAAAAAAAAACTACCTAATAAGGTGGAAAATACATATAACCAATGTACCCATTTTGAGCGCACAGTTCCCAGACATATGCCACAATTAGATGCTACCACCTCAGCAGCCTGCAGGCAGTTCTGGTGAAATTTTGACAAATGTAAACACCCATGTAACCTCCACTCCATTCAAGATATAGAATATTGCCATCATATTAAGATTCCCTTGTGCCTCTCCTCAGTTATTCCCCTGCACTCCCTGCTCCAAGCCACCACTGATCTGATTTCTATCACCATAGACTATTTTAGAATTTCACATCAATGTAATCACACAGTATATACTCTTTTGTATCTTGCTTCATTAGTGTTGCTGCATGGGTCAGTGTCTTTATTTCTGAGTAAAATTTCACTGTATGAATATACCATGATTTGTTTACCCACTCACCTGTTAGTAGATGTTTGTGTTATTTCTAGTTTGGGGCTATTATGAATGAAGTGCTATGAACATTTGTGTACAAGTCTTTGTGTATATATATATTTTCATGGTCAAATGTTAAGTGTATGTTTAAGAGAAATTGCTTACTTCTTTCCAAAGTGGTTATATCATTTTACACTCTAATCAGTTATATATGAGATTTCCAAATGCTCCGTATTCTCACCCCAGTTGGTATTGTTACTAGTTTTAATTTTTAGCAATTCTAGTAAATGTGTAGTAGTACCTAACAGTGGTTTTAATTTGCACTTGTCTGTTGACTAATGATTGAATATCTTGTCATGTGCTTCTTGGCCATTCTTTGGGTCTATTTCTGGTCTATTTAGTTTCATTTGTATATTTGCCTATCCTTACTCCAATATCACATTATATTGGTTATAGTACTTACAATAAATCTTCAAGTCAAGTTATATAAGTCCTCCAGCTTCTTTATAAGAAATGGTTTTGGCTATTCTAGGTCCTTTGAACTTCCACGTAAATTTTAAAATCAGTTTGTTAATTTCTACAAAATAGAGCCTGCTGAGATTTTTATTGGAATTATGTTGACTCTATTGATCATTTTGGAGAGAGTTGACAATGATATTGTGCCTTTCAATCCATTTATTTAGGTATTTAGTTTCTCTCAGTAATGTTTTCTAGTTTCCATGTATGAATTTTGTATATATTTTGTTAAATTTATCCCTAAGCACTTTATGTTTTGATGTAATTTTATGATGCGTTTTGGCTTTTCATGTCTCTTGTGCTTGAGGTTCATTGAGATTTTTGTATCTGTGCACTTATGATTTTCATAAATTTTTGAAAAATTTTGGTTATTATTTCTTCGCATATTTTTTCTGACTTCTTCTCTGTCTTTTTTTCCTTTGGGGTCCAATTCCATATATAATAGGTCATTTGAAGTTGTCTCACTAATGCTCTGGTAATTTTTTTTTTTAGTCTTTTTTCTTTTTGTGTTTTATTTTGTATAATTTTCTGTTGCTACGTCTTGAACTTCACTAATCTTTTATTTTTTAGTATCTAATATGCTGTTATTCATCTCAAATATTTTCATTTTTATCTTTATGAGTTCTATTTGAGTCTTTTATATCTTTCATGTTTTCACTTAACATGCTTAATCTTTCCTTTACCTTCTTGACATATGGAATATGGTTTTAGTAACTGTTATCATGTCTTTGTCTACTAATTCTATTATCTATGTCATTTCTAGGTCAGTTTTCATTGATGAATTTTTCTCTTCATTATGGATTGAATTTTCCTGCTTATTTGTATCATAATTTTTTATTGGATTCCAGCCATTATGTACTTTACCTTGTTGGGTGCTGGATGTCTTTGTATTCCTATAAGTATAACTTGAGCTTTATTCTGTAATGTAGTTAAGTTATTTGGAAACTATTTGGTCCTTTTGAGGCTTGCTTTGTTACGCATGACCAGAACTGTTTTTAATCTATGACTAATATTGCCCACTACTGAAGCAATACCCTTCTGAATATTCTACCTGATGACCTGTAAATTAGGAAGTTTTCCACTCTTGTTGGGAGATGAACCCTGAGGATTTTCCCCCCTACTCCTTTCAGGTGTTTTCTTTTCCTTAAGTTCTGGCAACTCAGATCCAGGCTGTGGATTGTGTTCAGGTTTACTCCATGTGTTTCTCATTCTGGACTCAGGTTGATGAAGTGGCTGCCTTGGGCATTTGCTTTGTACGGCTGAGGGCTGGAGTGCAAGAGCGCAAGTAGAAAAGTCTCTTTTTGGAACTGATCAATTTTCAGTTCAATTTACATGTCATTGGCCAATGCGAGTCCCATAGCCAAGCCGAAAGTAAATAGGGGCAGGGAAGTACGCTCTGCCCACAGTGAACCACGGCAAAACTGGAAGAGGAGAAAATTTTGAGCAAATAATGCAGTCGACTACAAGGAATGTCATGGAATCCAAGGAAAGAGAGAGAAGTTGTTATCAGCTTAAAGTGCTTAGATGTTAAATAAAAAAGATAAGGATAAAAATTATGTTTTGCGTTTCACTGATGAGATTGTCTCTAGAAATTTATGTGGATAGTGGTAGTTGGAGCCAGGTTAAAGTAGAAAAAGGAGTGACAGGAATATGGAAGAGAGAAAACAAGTGAGGACTATATTTTCCAGAAGCTTCACTTAAAAGGAAATAAGAAGGATTGTCATACCTAGTGGGGAGTATAGGGACTGGAGATGTGTGTGTGTGTGTGTGTGTGTGTGTGTGTGTTTAATTGGTAGTACTTGCACATATTCATAGGCTGAGTGAAAGAAGCTGGTAAACAAAGGGAAGTGGAAGATACTAAGTCACTTTTCAATGTATTGCCTCTCTGCTCCAAGTACACTCTTCATTGCCTGTTCTGTGGAAATGGAGCTGGACCCTGTTTACATTTCTCCTTTGCCAGCTGGCACAAGGTTAAGCTTTGTCAGTGGAGGGCACTGAGGAGATACTGGGAGGAAAGAGCTTCTCTTCCTGGTTCCTGTGTGTCCTCTTGGCAGGCTCTTGTAGCCGAGCACCAGCAGCTCGTGGTGGCCAGCTGCAAGTGTGGTAACCAGCAACACACATGGTGGCCAGCAGCAAATGGCTTCTCCCTGTGGGCACCTTCTCCCAGCATACCAGAGTGTGGCTTTCTAATCCACCATTCTAACAGGTATTTTCCCAGCAAGCTCTGCAGGGCAGCACCTCCTCAAGGAGGTCCTTTGGCACTCCAGATGGCTTCCTGGGCAGTGCATGGTGGCCTTGCAAGCTCTACAGCACAGACCTTCCATGTAGAAGGCTTTTTCAGGTAACTTAGAGGGTGGCTTCTTGGTGAGTTCTGTTGGCACAACATCTCTGCTGTCCAGTGGGTCAAGGCCTCACCTTTTCCAACACAGGTTAGATATCAGCCGAGGGGGTGGGGCCTCTTCTGTCTCAGTCCTAGAGGTATTGGCTGCTCCCTATATCGGGTATTTGTGTATCTCATTGAGTTCTTTCTTTCTCCTTAGAGGGTAATCCCCTGTTATAGTTAATAATTATTTATATTAAAATCCCTCTGTTCCAATTCGGGTTTGTATTCTGTCTCCTGAGTGGACCCTGACTGATACACTGATAAAAGAAGGGAATAGAAATTTCAGAGGTGGGGAGGACACAGAAGATAATTTAGGCCCAGGTGGAAAGACTGACTCTGAACAAGGATAGGCGCATCCTTTGAGCCTGGAGACCATAAGGAAGGATACGTGGTGGGTAGTCAGAATGTGTTTATGAGAGAAGGAGGATGAGACGCTGAGCGAGTTCTTGGCTTTACTTCTTTTTTATAAATTTATTTATTTATTTATTTATTTTTGGCTGTGTTGGGTCTTCGTTTCTGTACGAGGGCTTTCTCTAGTTGTGGCATGCGGGGGTCACTCTTCATGGCGGTGTGCGGGCCTCTCACTATCGCGGCCTCTCTTGTTGCGAAGCGCAGGCTCCAGACACGCAGGCTCCAGACGCGCAGGCTCAGTAATTGTGGCTCACGGGCCTAGTTGCTCCGCGGCATGTGGGATCTTCCCAGACCAGGGCTCGAACCCGTGTCCCCTGCGTTGGCAGGCAGATTCTCAACCACTGCGCCACCAGGGAAGCCCCTTGGCTTTACTTTTCTCAGTGAAGTACGAGGACAGGCTATCTGCTGAGGCCTTGGGGAGAGTGAGGCAGATGTGTAATAGCCCTTGAAGAACCTTTCAGAAGACCAAAGTGTGCCAGAGTAGACAGTTTTCTCCAGCAGGACCCAGAAGTCCAGGCTTAAGGGCAGAGCAGGCAGTTGTAGGACTGACTTGGGGTCAGTGCTTTCCAGAGCTTGGGAGTAGAAGGAAAAGGGAGCAAGGGTGCTGACAAGGCTGACAAGAAGTCATTCAGCTTATTGACCAGAGGTCTAGCTTGGTTTTCCAAGGACTGAGCCCTGGGGTTGAGGGAGGAAGGAAGATAAACTGTGAGGCAATAAAGAGGTTAAAGTGCTGGAACTCAGTGAGGTCAGGGAGTGGTGAAGTGGGAAGAATAGAATAGAGCTGGAGGGATTGTGGTCCAAGTGGGATGTTGAAGTTTAATTTTTGAGAGATAGAGCAATGCTAGTAATGGTCTAAGTGTGGCATTGGAAAGTGTGGCTGAAAGCAGCATAGAAGGTTATTTGAAGTAATCAGGATAAAATTAGGGGGAGGTTAGCGTGTCAAATGGGTTGGTGTCAGCGAGTTGTCTCAGGACCATGGTGGGAGTTAATGTGTAAGGGTAAGTGGAGACAGTCCTCAGCTGTTATGGGCCAGGGTCAGTGACAGCAAAGGAAGAGGTAGAGTGCAATGAACCATTCCGTTTGAGGAGGGCTTTAAATGAGGGTAGAAAAGCCATAGTGTGAAACTGCCAGTGAGGGTGGGGGGGCAGGAGCTGGGAGAGTGCTGACCCCAAGTGTACCCTTCTTGGCTGGAAAATGGAACTCATGTGGGAGGGGCAGCGGCCTCCACACAAGAGGGCTGCAAGGGAACCAGTGTCCTTGGGGCAAGGCCAGGTTTTAGTTACAGTGAGGGGGAGGATATAGTGAAAGTTCTTGGAGGGTGTTTTGGATGTAGAATTTGTTTTTAGTGGAATGAGTGTTACCAAGGGCACGGGAAAAACATTCAGAAGGAAAACTGTGACAAGGAGTTGGAGAGGAGAAAGGTAATGAGTGACCCAGCAAAGGGACTTAAAGTCCAACAACGGATTTCTCATCCATGTATCACAGTACCAGGCACACTGTAGGGGCTCAACTAATATATCTGACTGAGTAATTGAATAAATGAATGAATAAATAAAGTCTGTTCCCTGCAGCTGCTTACTTTGATTCTCTGGGACTTAGTTTCTTCATTTGTTTACTGAGAATGCTGCTGCTTTTATCCCCCTGGTTCTCAAATTTATAGCACTTTCCTCTCCAAAGCCCCAGTTCTTTCCATCTGGCAGAGTGGGTGTCTTATTCCAGTCCATTTCACGCTGGGAGGGCAGGAAAGTCAGGGCTGAATCTTCCTCTGGTTACAACCTGGGAGAGACTGAAGTTTAGAGAGAGTAAAGAGTTCACGCAATATCATAGATTAAGATTTACAGTAAGACTGGGAAAGATATAGGGGTGCTTCCCCCATTTCAGCCTGTTCTGTGGCCCCCAAAGCAGCCCTGGTGAGGGGCGGGTGGCGTAGGGGATTCACAGAAAACAGTAGTCCAGCCCAGATAGTCAGGATCCGTGCAAGGCAGAGTCCAGCAGGTGGGAGTGTGGAGTTGCAGAAGGCTGGCAGCCTTGAGTAGAAGCGGAAGACAGACGCTAGCCAACCTCTGATACGGATGGGAGAGGCTCTTCAAGACCGTCCTTGCAGTCTGTGCAGCCAAGCTAGGAGAGCAACTCTGGCTGCCCTCTCATTCTCCAACCAGTACTCCAGAGGGGAGGGGCAGGAAGCAGGAGGGGCAGGAAGCAACAGGAGAGAGATACTCCCTGCCTCTTTTTCCTCTTTGCCCTCAAAGGTAGGAGGTCTTGATGATGGTGAATGTAGCCTAGTGGAGAGTGCACAGTGGTGGGGAGTTCTAAGTCCAAGCACACCCACGTCCTAGACATGCGCACAGGGCACTTGCCAGACGTCCGTGGGTGAGCGATCATGGGGTCTGTTGCACCTCCTTCTCAAGCTTTTGTCCTGAAATATATGGGACAGCCTTGGTAGAGCGAAGACTAAAAATATAAGGATTATTAATGGTTAATGGGTAAAAGCAAAAATATCCTCCTTGAGCTATGCTAGAGGAGGGAAGAAGAATTCTAGGGAAGGTATGGGCTGAAGACTTTGCTATATGCAGAAGAACTGGCCCTTTTGACTATATGTTTTCACCTCTGTGAGGTCACGTAGTAGAGGGGTAAGAATATCAATACAACATTGTAGGGAGGTTGTAAGCACTCAGAAAACAGAGGCCATAAAAGACAACAGTAATAAACTACTACCTATTAAGTATCTACTATGTTCCAGGCACATTACATGTGTTGAGATTTAATCATCACAGCAGTGCAATAGGATAGATGTCATTATAAACTCTAACTAGAAATGGGTTCTGAGACGTTAAATAATAGCAGAGGGTTACACAGATGATAAGTAGTGATGGCAGTGTTTGAACCCAGGTCTACTTGGCTGTGATGGCCCATGCCTTTCTCACATAATGTATGGCCTTATACTTTACTAAATCTCCAAAAGCCTTTCTAAGGACCTGTCTTAAGCTGGTTACTTAAGAATCACTCGGGGGACTTATTAAAATGCATATTCTTGAGTCCTGCCCCAGGGAGAACATCACCAATGATTCAGATCTTTCCTTCTCTTTCTCTTTTCAGTCTCTGTCCCCCTCCATTACTTTAGTTGTTAATGGATCACGATAATCAGTACTTCTGTCTCTTTAACACCTTATACTTCATATCTTTTTTTGAAAACACCAGCAAAGGCGAGTTCATTTTGTCAAGCCAGAGACCCCTGAGTCTCCGCACCAACGAGCAGCTCCCTCTTGTTCCAATAATACACTTGAATCCACCTTGTTCTCCTGGGGGTGCAGGAACTGTCTTTGGACACAGACAGCCCACTACAGGGAGAAGCTTCCATGTGGGGAGGACCCGGCCCTGGGAGGGAAACAGAAGCCGAAAGCAGGTGGATTCCTGGGGTTTTCTTCACCTAATAGTAAGTATTTATTGAGTACTATGTGCTAGGCACCCGACAAGGTGTTGGGGATAGAGAAATGCATCAAACAGACAAAGTCCCTGCTCTCATGTGTTTTAGACAGGTCGACAAAGAAGGCTTCTCTGAGGAGGTGGCATTTGAGCTGAGGCCTAAATGAAGTGATAGAGTGAACCATGAATTGCTGGGGAAAAGCATACCAGGCAGAGGGAACAGAGAGTGCAAAGACCTCAAGCAGGGCTCTTCTGGGTGTGTTTGAAGGACTGCCAGAAGGTCAGTATCCGGCAAGAAGCCTGGAGTGGAGTGTGCAGAGAGGAGCAAGGTAGGAGATGAGACGGGAGAGAGAGCACATGTTGGCGCATGTAGGGCCTTGTAGGCCATTGTGATAGTTTTGGGTTTTATTCCAAATAAGATGAGGAGCCATTGGAGGGTTTTGTACAGGCATGTGAGATGATTTAATTTAGGTTTTAATAGGGTCACTCGGGGTGCTGGGTTGAGAATAAACTCTAGGGGGGCAAGGGTGCCAGCTGAATCCCAAGGCAGCTCTGCTCTAGTTGACTTTTGTCTGATTCTAGGCATCATCTTTCTACCATGATGGCCAAATGGGGAACAGCTATGATCCTCCACCATCCTTTCTGTTCCTCTTGCCCCTTCCCAGTCACAGCACCGTGATTCTCATAGTTACAAATTGACAGCAAAGGAGAAAGTGACAGTGGTGGGGACGTTGACCACATTAGTGCTGTCTGGATACCAGATAAGCCAAGTCAAACGCCTCCATTATACCAGACGGAATTTTGGCTTTAGGAACAAAGTGGCAGAGCCATAACTCATTCACTTGCTGAGTCATTCACCCATTCTTTTAACTCTTATTGAGCACACACCATGTGCCAAGAACTATATGAGCCACTGGAGAACTAGAAAATTTTGAAAAGGTCCCTAATAAACTCTGCCCCAGAGGAAATCCTCAGACTAACTACTAACATTTATTGAGCACTTTTTGATGGGCCAGACACTGACTTAAGTGCTTTTTATGTATTGCCATACTGAATCATTTAAATCAACTCTATTAGGCAGGTACTATTTTACTTGCCATTTTAAAGATGACGAAATCGAGGGACCCAGAGGTTGAGCAACCTGTTCAAGGTCACCCGCCCAGCTATGAAGTGAACTGATATTTGAGCCCAGACAATCTAGCTCTAGAGTCTAGACTCATAATTATAATGCAATGTGATGAGTACTCACTAGAGCTACTGGGAGCTTTTGACATTATTGAGGGGCAAGGCCCAAAGCCTTTTCAAATTTCCAATCCTGTTAATGCCACTGTAGTGTATAACTTCTCCCCATAAAATGCTGTAAAGTACAGCTAAGATTTTATTTTTTAACATCTTTATTGGAGTATAATTGGTTTACAATGGTGTGTTAGTTTCTGCTGCATAACAAAGTGAATCAGCTATACATATACATATATCTCTAAATCTCCTCCCTCTGGCGTCTCCCTCCCACCCTCCTAATCCCACCCCTCTAGGTGGACAAAAAGCACCGAGCTGATCTCCCTGTGCTATGCGGCTGCTTCCCACTAGCTATTTATTTTACATTTGGTAGTGTATATATGTCCATGCCACTCTCTCACTTCGTCCCAGCTTACCCTCCCCCTCCCCGTGTCCTCAAGTCCAGTGTCTTCGTCTGCGTCTTTATTCCTGTCCTGTCCCTAGATTCTTCAGAACCATCTTTTTTTTTTTTTTCAGATTCCATATATATGTGTTAGCATATGGTATTTGTTTTTCTCTTTCTGACTTACTTCACTCTGTATGACAGTCTCTAGGTCCATCCACCTCACTACAAATAACTCAATTTCGTTTCTTTTGATGGCTGAGTAATATTCCATTGTATATATGTGCCACATCTTATTTATCCATTCATCTGTTCATGGACACTTAGGTTGCTTCCATGTCCTGGCTATTGTAAATAGAGCTGCAATGAACATTGTGGTACATGACTCTTTTTGAATTATGGTTTTCTCAGGGTATATGCCCAGTAGTGGGATTGCTGGGTCATGTGGTAGTTCTATATTTAGTTTTTTAAGGAACCTCCATACTGTTCTCCATAGTGGTTGTATCCATTTACATTCTCACCAACAGTGCAAGAAGGTTCCCTTTTCTCCACACCCTCTCCAGCATTTATTGTTTGTGGATTTTTTCATGATGGCCATTCTGACTGGTGTGAAGTGATACCTCATTGTAGTTTTGATTTGCATTTCTCTAATAATTAGTGATGTTGAGCACCCTTTCATATGTTTGTTGGCAATCTGTATATCTTCTCTGGAGAAATGTCTATTTAGGTCTTCTGCCCGTTTTTGGATTAGATTGTTTTTTTGGTATTGAGCTGCATGAGCTGCTTGTATATTTTGGAGATTAATCCTTTGTCAGTTGCTTTGTTTGCAAATATGTTCTCCCATTCTGAGGGTTGTCTTTTCATCTTGTTTATGTTTTCCTTTGCTGTGAAAAAGCTTTTGCTTCATTAGGTCCCATTTGTTTATTTTTGTTTTTTATTTCCATTACTCTAGGAGGTGGGTCAAAAAGGATCTTGTTGTGATTTACATCATAGAGTGTTCTGCCTATGTTTTCCTCTAAGAGTTTTATAGTGTCTGGCCTTACACTTAGGTCTTTAATCCATTTTGAGTTTATTTTTGTGTATGGTGTTAGGGAGTGTTCTAATTTCATTCTTTTACATGTAGCTGTCCAGTTTTCCCAGCACCACTTATTGAAGAGGCTGTCTTTTCTCCGTTGTATATTCTTGCCTCCTTTATCAAAGATAAGGTGACCATATGTGCATGGGTTTATCTCTGGGCTCTCTATTTATCTCTGGGCTCTCTATTTATCTCTGAGCTGTTCCATTGATCTATATTTCTGTTTTTGTGCCAGTACCATACTGTCTTGATTACTGTAGCTTTGTAGTATAGTCTGAAGTCAGGGAGCCTGATTCCTCCAGCTCCATTTTTCTTTCTCAAGATTGCTTTGGCTATTCGGAGTCTTTTGTGTTTCCATACGAATTGTGAAATTTTTTGTTCTAGTTCTGTGAAAAAAGCCATTGGAAGTTTGATAGGGATTACACTGATCTGTAGATTGCTTTGGGTAATGTAGTCATTTTCACAATGTTGATTCTTCCAATCCAAGAACATGGTATATCTCGCCATCTGTTTGCATCATCTTTAATTTCTTTCATCATTGTCTTATAGTTTTCTGCAGACAGGTCTTTTGTCTCCTTAGGTAGGTTTATTCCTAGGTATTTTATTCTTTTTGTTGCAATGGCAAATGGGAGAATTTCCTTAATTTCTCTTTTAGGTTTTTCATCATTTGTGTATAAGAATGCAAGAGATTTCTGTGCATTAATTTTGTATCCTGCTACTTTCCTAAATTCATTGATTAGTTCTAGTAGTTTTCTGGTAGCATCTTTAGGATTCTCTATGTATAGTATCATGTCATCTGCAAACAGTGACGGTTTTACTTCTTTTCCAATTTGTATTCCTTTTATTTCTTTTTCTTCTCTGATTGCTGTGGCTAAAACTCCCAAAACTATGTTGAATAATAGTGGTGAGAGTGGGCAACCTTGCTTGTTCCTGATCTTAGTGGAAATGGTTTCAGTTTTTCACCATTGAGAACAATGTTGGCTGTGGGTTTGTCATATATGGCCTTTATTATGTTGAAATAAGTTCCCTCTATGCCTACTTTCTGGAGGGTTTTTATCATAAATGGATGTTGAATTTTGTCAAAAGCTTTTTCTGCATCTACTGAGATGATCATAAGGTTTTTATCCTTCAGTTAGTTAATATGGTGTATCACATTGATTGATTTGCATATATTGGAGAATCCTTGCATTCCCGGGATAAACCACACTTGATCATGGTGTATGATCCTTTTAATGTGCTGCTGGATTCTGTTTGCTAGTATTTTGTTGAGGACTTTTGCATCTATGTTCATCAGTGATATTGGCCTGTAGTTTTCTTTCTTCGTGACATCTTTGTCTGGTTTTGGTATCAGGGTGATGGTGGGCTCATAGAATGAGTTTGGGAGTGTTCCATCCTCTGCTATATTTTGGAAGAGTTTGAGAAGGATAGGTGTTAGCTCTTCTCTAAATGTTTGATAGAATTCGCCTGTGAAGCCATCTGGTCCTGGGCTTTTGTTTGTTGGAAGATTTTTAATCACAGTCTCACTTTCAGTGCTTGTGATTGGTCTGTTTACATTTTCTATTTCTTCCTCGTTTAGTCTCAGAGTGTTGTGCTTTTCTAAGAATTTGTCCATTTCTTCCAGGTTGTCCATTTTATTGGCATATAGCTGCTTGTAGTAATCTCTCATGATCCTTTGTATTTCTGCAGTGTCAGTTGTTACTTCTTTTTCATTTCTACTTCTGTTGATTTGAGTCTTCTCCCTTTTTTTCTTGATGAGTCTGGCTAATGGTTTATCAACTTTGTTTATCTTCTCAAAGAACCAGCCTTTAGTTTTATTGATCTTTGCTGTCATGTCCTTCATTTCTTTTTCATTTATTTCTGATCTGATTTTTATGATTTCTTTCCTTCTGCTAACTTTGGGGTTTTTTTGTTCTTCTTTCTCTAATTGCTTTAGGTGTAAGTTTAGCTTGTTGATTTGAGATTTTTCTTATTTCTTGAGGTAGGATTGTATTGCTGTAAACGTCCCTCTTAGAACTGCTTTTGTCGCATCCCAAGGTTTTGGGTCGTCGTGTTCTCATTGTCATTTGTTTCTAGGTAGTTTTTGATTTCCTCTTTGATTTCTTCAGTGATCTCTTGGTTATTAAGTAATATATTGTTTAGCCTCCATGTGTTTGTATTTTTTACAGTTTTTGTCCTGTAATTGAGATCTAGTCTCATAGTGTTGTGGTCGGAAAAGATACTTGATACGATTTCAATTTTCTTAAATTTACCAAGGCTTGATTTGTGACCCAAGATATGATCTATCCTGGTGAATGTTCCATGAGCACTTGAGAAGAAAGTGTATTCTGTTGGTTTTGGATGGAATGTCCTCTAAATATCAATTAAGTCCATCTTGATTCATGTGTCATTTAAAGCTTGTGTTTCCTTATTTATTTTCATTTTGAATGATCTGTCCATTGGTGAAAGTGGGGTGTTAAAGTCCCCTACTATGATTGTGTTTCTGTCTATTTCCCATTTTATAGCTGTTAGCATTTGCCTTATGTATTGAGGTGCTCCTATGTTGGGTGCATAAATATTTACAATTGTTATATCTTCTTCTTGGATTGATCCCTTGATCATTATGTAGTGTCCTTCTTTGTCTCTTGTAATAGTCTTTATTTTAAAGTCTATTTTGTCTGATATGAGAATTGTTACTCCAGCTTTCTTTTGATTTCCATTTGCATGGAATATCTTTTTCTGTCCCCTCACTTTCAGTCTGTATGTGTCTCTAGGTCTGAAGTGGGTCTCTTGTAGGCAGCATATATACGGGTCTTGTTTTTGTATCTATTCAGCCAGTCTATGTCTTTTGGTTGGAGCATGTAATCCATTTACATTTAAGGTAGTTATCAATATGTATGTTCCTATTCCCATTTTCTTAATTGTTTTGGGCTTGTTATTGTAGGTCTTTTCTTTCTTTTGTGTTTCCTTCCTGGAGAAGTTCCTTCAGCATTTGTTGTAAAGCTGATTTGGTGGGGCTGAATTCTCTTAGCTTTTGCTTGTCTGTAAAGCTTTTAATTTCTCCATTGAATCTGAACGAGATCCTTGCTGGGTAGAGTAATATTGGTTGCAGTTTTTTCCCTTTCATCCCATTAAATATGTCCTGCCACTCCCTTCTGGCTTGCAGAGTTTCTGCTGAAAGATCAGCTGTTAACCTTATGGGGATTCCCTTGTATGTTATTTGTTGCTTTTCCCTTGCTGCTTTTAATATTTTTTCTTTGTATTTAATTTTTGGTAGTTTGATTAATGTTTCTTGGCATGTTTCTCCTTGGATTTATCCTGTATGTTACTCTCTGTGCTTCCTGGACTTGATTGACTATTTCCTTTCCCATATTAAGGAAGTTTTCAACTATAATCTCTTCAAACATTTTCTCAGTTCCTTTCCTTTTCTCTTCTCCTTCTGGGACCCCTGTAATTCGAATGTTGGTGCATTTAATGTTGTCCCAGAGGTCTCTGAGATTGTCCTCAGTTCTTTTCATTCTTTTTTCTTTATTCTGCTCTGCAGTAGTTATTTCCACTATTTTATCTTTTAGGTCACTTTTCCGTTCTTCTTTTTTAAAAAATTTATTTATTTATTTATTTTTGGCTGTGTTGGGTCTTCGTTTCTGTGCGAGGGCTTTCTCTAGTTGCGGCGAGCAGGGGCCACTCTTCATCACGGTGCACGGGCCTCTCATTTTCGCGGCCTCTCTTGTTGCGGAGCACAGGCTCCAGACACGCAGGCTCAGTAGTTGTGGCTCACGGGCCTAGTTGCTCCGTGGCATGTGGGATCTTCCCAGACCAGGGCTTGAACCCGTGTCCCCTGCATTGGCAGGCAGACTCTCAACCACTGCGCCACCAGGGAAGCCCCATTTATCAGTTCTTCTGCCTCAGTTATTCTGCTATTGATTCTTTCTAGAGAATTTTTAATTTCATTTATTGTTTTTTTCATCATTCTTTGTTTGTTCTTTAGTTCTTCTACTTCCTTGTTGAAACTTTCTTGTATTTTCTCCATTCTATTTCCAAGATTTTGGATCATCTTTACTATCATTACTCTGAATTCTTTTTCAGGTAGACTACCTCTTTCCTCTTCATTTGTTTGGTCTGGTGGGTTTTTACCTTGCTCCTTCATCTGCTGCATATTTCTCTGTCTTCTCATTTTGCTTAACTTACTGTGTTTGGGGTCACCTTTTCGCAGGCTGCAGGTTCGTTGTTCCCATTGCTTTTGGTGTCTTCCCCCAGTGGCTAAGGTTGGTTCAGTGGGTTGTGTAGGCTTCCTGGTGGAGGGGACTGGTGCCTGTGTTCTGGTTGATGAACCTGGATCTTGTTTTTTTGATGGGCAGGACCATGTCCGGTGGTGTGTTTTGGGGTGTCTGTGACCTTATTATGATTTTAGGCAGCCTCTCTGCTAATTGGTGTTGTTGTGTTCCTGTCTTGCTAGTTGTTTGGCATAGAGTGTCAAGCAGTGTAGCTTGGTGGTCATTGAGTGGAGCTGGGTCTTAGCGTTGAGACAGAGATCTCTGGGAGAGCTCTAGCCAATTGATATTACGTGGGGCCAGGAGGTCTCTGGTGGACCAGTATCCTGAACTTGGGTCTCCCACCTCAGAGGCTCAGGCCTGACACCTGGTTGGAGCACCAAGACCCTGTCAGCCACACAGCTCAGAAGAAAAGGGAGAAAAAAATAGAAAGGAAGAAAGAAAAAATAAAATAAAAAAAATTAAAATAAAAAAATAAAAAAGTAATAAAGAAAGAAGGAAGAGAGCAACCCAGCCAATAAACAAATCCACCAATGATAACAAGCTCTAAAAACTTTACCAAAAAACCCAAAAAAACAAAACAAAAAAATCCTAGACAAACAGAACGCTAGGACAAATGGTAAAAGCAAATCTATACAGACAAAATCACACAAAGAAGTATACACATACACACTCACAAAAAGAGAAAAAGGAAAAAAAAATATAAAAAAGGAAGAGAGCAACCAAATCAATAAACAAATCTACCAATGATAATAAGCTCTAAATACTAAACTAAGATAAACATAAAACCAGAAACTAATTAGATGCAGATAGCAAACCCCAAGTCTACAGTTGCTCCCAAAGTCCACCGCCTCAATTTTGGGATGATTCGTTGTCTCTTTGGGTATTCCACAGATGCAGGGTACATCCAGTTGATTGTGGAGACTTAATCCGCTGCTTCTGAGGCTGCAAGCAGAGATTTCCCTTTCTCTTCTTTGTTTGCATAGCTCCTGGGGTTCAGCTTTGGATTTGGCCCTGCCTCTGCATGTAGGTTGCCCTCTGGCGTCTGTTCGTTGCCCTCTGGCGTCTGTTCTTCGCCCACACAGGATGGGGTTAAAGGAGCGGCTGATTAGGGGGCTCTGGCTCACCCAGGCCGAGGGGAGGGAGGGGTAAGGAATGTGGGGCAAGCCTGCAGCGGCAGAGGCCGGCATGATGTTGCAACAGCCTGAGGCACGCTGTGTGTTCTCCCGGGGAAGTTGTCCCTGAATCACAGGACCCTGGCCTGCTGCACAGTCTCCCGGGAGGGGAGGTGTGGATAGTGACCTGTGCTTGCACACAGGATTCTTGGTGGCTGCAGCAGCCGCCTTAGCGTTTCATGCCCGTCTCTGGTGTCCGCGCTGATAGCCGAGGTTCGCGCCCATCTCTGAAGTTCATTTTAGGCAGTGCTCTGTATCCCCTCTCCTTGCGCACCCTGAAACGATGGTCTCTTGACTCTTAGGCAATTCCAGACTTTTTCCCGGACTCCCTTCTGACTAGCTGTGGTACACTAGCCCCCTTCAGGCTGTGTTCATGCAGCCAACCTCAGTCCTCTCCCTGGGGTCTCACCTCTGAAGCCTGAGCCTCAGCTCCCAGCCCCCACCCGCCCTGGCGGGTGAGCAGACAATCCTCTCAGGTTGGTGAGTGCTGGTCGGCACCAATCCTCTGTGTGGGAATCTCTCCACTTTGCCCTCTGCACTCCTGTTGCTGCGCTCTCCTCCGTGGCTCTGAAGATTCCCCCCACCCACCCCCCCGTCTCCACCAGTGAAGGGGCTTCCTAGTGTGTGGAAACTTTTCCTCCTTCACAGCTCCCTCCCAGAGGTGCAGGTCCCGTCCCTATTCTTTTGTCTCTGTTTTTTCTTTTTTCTTTTGCCCTACCAAGGTATGTGTGGAGTTTCTTGCCTTTTGGGATGTCTGAGGTCTTCTGCCAGGGTTCAGTAGGTGTTCTGTAGGGGTTGTTCCACATGTAGACGTATTTTTGATGTATTTGTGGGGAGGAAGGTGATCTCCATGTCTTACTCCTCCACCGTCTTGAAGGTCCCCCAATGTTGTCATTTTAAAAAAATAAATTTATTTATTTTTGACTGTGTTGGGTCTTTGTTGCTGTGCGGGGGCTTTCTCCAGTTGCGGCGAGCGGGGGCTACTCTTCTTTGTGGTGCACGGACTTCTCATTGTGGTGGCTTCTCTAGTTGTGGAGCATGGGCTGTAGGTACGCGGGCTTCAGTAGTTGTGGTACGCAGGCTCAGTAGTTGTGGCTCTCGGGCTCTGGGGTGCAGGCTCAGTAGTTGTGGTGCACAGGCTTAGTTGCTCTGTGGCATGTGGGATCTTCACGGACCAGGGCTCGAACCTGTGTCCCCTGCATTGGCAGGCGGATTCTTAACCACTGTGCCACCAAGGAAGTCCCAATCCTGTCATTTTTAAATGCAAAACCAAACTTCTTTTTCAAATAAAAATCCAATGTTTAAAAACAAAGTATTGAAGGAAGGTGGAGGGACTGGATGTGGCCTCCACTCACCTCCCTCTGCTGCCCCAGCCACATTCACGAAACACCAGGCGCACAGTCTTAAACCCAGATTCTTAATAAAAGATTAATTTATAAAGCTATTTTCTGGCTAAGAACCATCGCTTTTTTGGACTGCTTCCCTCACTCATCATTTCCACCACAAGCTGATAGCTTTTTATTGAGCAGTCAATTCTTCTTAAAGGGAAAAAAAAGCTTTTATAACAAGTAGAGACCAAGCAAGCTGAGTTGGGCTATGAAGGCTGAGTTGATGAGTTCGCCTAGCCCCTACCTACCTCCAGTCCCTCCTCTGTAGGGACTTCATAACTGGCTGGAATCAAATTTGTGTCTCAGTAAAATGAGAAGTCAGTGCAAGTGGTGGACCTTTAGGATTTGGGGGGAACTGCTGAAACCACGAATCTTGTCTCCTAGGATGTCAAGGGGATACATTACTGGATTCTCAGGTGCTAGGAGAGCACAGACTGAGCCACAAACCCTGCCTGGAGAAGTCAAGGAAAGTTTCAAGGAGTAGATTAGATTTGAGCTGGGTTTGAAAGATGTGAGCGAAGGGAATAGGAAAAAATTTAATAAGGGAAAAATTTGTATAAAATAATAAGGGAAAAATTTGTATAAAAGATCTGGGGAAGGGTCAGCTTCCTCAGAAGCTCTAATAAGGGAAAAATTTGTATAAAAGACCTGGGAAAGGGTCAGCTTTCTGGGCCTTCTGGGATCATTCCATCCTAAAGCAATAAAAGTCTTGGGAGCAGAATCTAAGTGGGACTTTTCCCACCTTGTAGGATATTGTACAATAAGTTATATCTTCACTCATGTATGCTCTTTCTTTCTCTAGCTTTACTGAGTTATAACTGACATACAATAAACTGCACATATTTAAAATTTAGAATTTTATAAGTTTAAAAAATTAATTAATTGTTTTATTGAAGTATAGTTGATATACAATGTTGTATTAGTTTCAGGTGTACACCAAAGTGATTCAGTTATACATACATATATATCTATTTTTTTTCCAGATTCTTTTCCACTATAGATTATTACAAAATATTGAGTATAGTTCCCTGTGCTATACAGTAGGTCCTAGTTGGTTATCTATTTTATATATGATAGTGTGTATATGTTAATCCCAAACTCCTAATTTATCCCTCCCACAACTTTATAAGTTTTAACATACCTATGAAACCATTAACACAGTCAAGACAGTGAACACATCCATCACTGAAAGTTCCCTTGTGCCCTTTGTATTCTCTCTTTTCCACTCTCTCTTGCCTCTTCCCCTTCTTGCTTCTGGCAACCACTAATCTGTTTTCTGTCACTATAGGTTAGTTTGCATTTTCTAAAATTTTATATAAATGGAATCATACAATATGTACTCCTTTTTTGTCTGGCTGGGCATAAGTATTTTGAGATTCGTCCGTATTGTTGTGTATATCAATAGTTCATACTTTTTCATTGCCGAGTAGTACTCAGTTGTATGAATAGACCACCATTTGTTTCTCCATTCTGCTGATGATAGGCATATGTGTTGTTTCCAGTTTTTGGCTATTACAAATAAAGTTGTTATGAACATTTTTATACAAGTCTTTTATGCACTTGTTTTGTCTTTTCTTTTGGGTCAATATCTTGGAGTATGGTGGGAATATGTTTAACTTAAAAATAATAAAAACCTGCCAGACAGTCTTCTAAAATGGTTGAACCATGAAAGTTTCAGCTGTTACATATTCTTGCCAACACTTGTATGGCCATCTCTTTAATTTTAGCCATGCCAATAGGTACATAGTGGTACCTCTTATGGTTTTAAATTTGCATTTCCCTAATGACTAATTATGCTGAGCATGTTTTCATATACTTATTTTCCATCTGCCAATTTTTTGTTGTTGTTGAAGTGTCTGTTCAAATCTTCAGCCCATTTAAAAAACTGGCTGTTTGCTTTCTTATTATTGAGTTTTTAGAGTTTGTTATATATTCTGGACATGAGTCCTTTATCAGATACATGTTCTACAAAGAGTTTCTCCAAGTATATGGCTTGTTATCTTATTCTCTTAGCAGTGTCTTTCATAGATCAAAATTTTTATTTTGATGAAGTCCAATTTGTCAATTTTTTTCTTTTATGGATTGTGCTTTTGATGCCATTTCTAAAAAATCTTTTCCTAACCCAAGTTCACAAAAATTTTTTTCTGTTTTTTTTTTTTTTTTTTTTAGAAATTTTACAGTTTTAGGGGTTTTTTTTGGAGCTATAATTCACATACCACAAAGCTTACCCTTTAAAGTACACATTTCAGTGGTTTTTAGTATATTTACAAAGTTATGCAACCACCACCACTGTCTAACTCCAGAACGTTTTCATCACCCCAAAAAGAAACCCTGTACCCATTAAACAGTCACTCCCATTTCTCTCTCATCCCAGCCCCCGGCAAACACTAATCTACTTTCTGTCTCTATAAATTTGCCTATTCTGAACATATAATATAAATTGAATTATGCAATATATTGCCTTCTGTTTATAACTTCTTCACATAGCATAATGTTTTCGAGGTTCATCCATGTTGTAGCATATATCAATACTTCAATCATTTTCATGGCTGAATAATATTCCATTGTATGAATATACTACAGTTTATCCATTCATCAGTTGATGTGCATTTGGGTTCTTTTCACTTTTTTAGCTATGATGAATAATGCTGCTATGAACATTCGTGTATGAGTTTTATTTGTTTTTTTGTTTGTTTGTTTTGGCTACGCCACACAGCATGCGGGATCTTAGTTTCCCTACCAGGGATTGAACCCTCAGCCCCTGCTGTGGAAGTATGGAGTCTTAACCACTGGACTGCCTGGGAAGTCCCAAGTTTTTTTTTTTTTTTTTTTTTTTTTAACCACACTGCATGGCATGTGGGATCTTAGTTGCCCAACCAAGGATCAAACCCGCACCCACTGCAGTGGAAGGGTGGAGTCTTAACTGCTGGATGACCAGGGAAGTCCCTCAAGTTTTTGTATAAATATATGTTTTCATTTCTCTTAGGTATATACTGAAGAGGTCAATTGCTCGGTCATATCGTAATTCTATGTATAACTTTCTAAGAAACTGACAAACATTTTCTGAAGTGGCTGTACTATTTTACACTCTTAGCAGCAATGCATAAGAGTTCCAATTTCTCCACATCTTCTCCAATGCTTGTTACTGTTCTTTCTTTTCTTTTCTTTCTTTCTTTTTTTGTTTTTTAAATTATAGCCATTCTAGTGGGTGTGAAGTAGTATGCTATTGTGGTTTTGGTTTGCATTTTCTTAATGACTAATGATGTTGAACATTTTCATGTATTTATTGACTATTTGTATATTTTTGTTGAGAAATATCTATTCAAATTCTTTGCCCATTTTAATTGGGTTATCTGTCTTTTTATTGCTGAGTTGTAAGATTTCTTTATATGTTCTGGATACTAGTTTCTTATCAGATACATGTTTGCAAATATCTCTCCCATTTTGTGGGTTGTATTTTCACTTTCATGATAGTGTCCTTTGAAGCACAAAAGTTGTAAATTTCTTTTTTTTTTTTTTAAACATCTTTATTGAAGTATAATTGCTTTACAATGGTGTGTTAGCTTCTGCTTTATAACAAAGTGAATCAGTTATACATATACATATGTTCCCATATCTCTTCCCTCTGGCATCTCCCTCCCTCCCACCCTCCCTATCCCACCCCTCTAGGTGGTCACAAAGCACTGAGCTGATCTCCCTGTGCTATGCGGCTGCTTCCCACTAGCTATCTATTTTACATTTGGTAGTGTATATATGTCCATGACACTCTCTCACCCTGTCACATCTCACCCCTCCCCCTCCCCATATCCTCAAGTCCATTCTCTAGTAGGTCTGTGTCTTTATTCCCATCTTGCCACTAGGTTCTTCATGAACTTTTTTTTTTTTTCCCTTAGATTCCATATATATGTGTTAGCATACTGTATTTCTTTTTCTCTTTCTGACTTACTTCACTCTGTATGACAGACTCTAACTCCATCCACCTCATTACAAACACCTCCATTTCATTTCTTTTTATGGCTGAGTAATATTCCATTGTATATATGTGCCACATCTTCTTTATCCATTCATCTGTTGATGGACACCTAGGTTGCTTCCATGTCCTGGCTATTGTAAACAGAGCTGCAATGAATATTTTGGTACATGACTCTTTCTGAATTATGGTTTTCTCAGGGTATATGCCCAGTAGTGGGATTGCTGGGTCGTATGGTAGTTCTATTTTTAGTTTTTTAAGGAACCTCCATACTGTTCTCCATAGTGGCTGTATCAATTTACATTCCCACCAACAGTGCAAGAGTGTTCCCTTTTCTCCACACCCTCTCCAGCATTTATTGTTTCTAGATTTTTTGATGATGGCCATTCTGACCGGTGTGAGATGATACCTCATTGTAGTTTTGATTTGCATTTCTCTAACGATTAATGATGTTGAGCATTCTTTCATGTGTCTGTTGGCAATCTGTATATCTTCTTTGGAGAAATGTCTATTTAGGTCTTCTGCCCATTTTTGGATTGGGTTGTTTGTTTTTTTGTTATTGAGCTGCATGAGCTGATTGTAAATCTTGGAGATTAATCCTTTGTCAGTTGCTTCATTTGCAAATGTTTTCTCCCATTCTGAGGGTTGTCTTTTGGTCTTGTTTACGGTTTCCTTTGCTGTGCAAAAGCTTTTAAGTTTCATTAGGTCCCATTTGTTTATTTGTGTTTTCATTTCCATTTCTCTAGGAGCTGGGTCAAAAAGGATCTTGCTGTGATTTATGTCATAGAGTGTTCTGCCTATGTTTTCCTCTAAGAGTTTGATAGTGTCTGGCCTTACACTTAGGTCTTTAATCCATTTTGAGTTTATTTTTGTGTATGGTGTCAGGGAGTGTTCTAATTTCATACTTTTACATGTACCTGTCCAATTTTCCCAGCACCACTTATTGAAGAGGCTGTCTTTTCTCCACTGTATATGCTTGCCTCCTTTATCAAAGATGAGGTGACCATATGTGCGTGGGCTTATCTCTGGGCTTTCTATCCTGTTCCATTGATCTATATTTCTGTTTTTGTGCCAGTACCAAACTGTCTTGATTACTGTAGCTTTGTAATATAGTCTGAAGTCAGGGAGCCTGATTCCTCCAGCTCCATTTTTCGTTCTCAAGATTGCTTTGGCTATTCGGGGTCTTTTGTGTTTCCATACAAATTGTGAAATTTTTTGTTCTAGTTCTGTGAAAAATGCCAGTGGTAGTTTGATAGGGAATGCATTGAATCTGTAGATTGCTTTGGGTAGCAGAGTCATTTTCACAATGTTGATTCTTCCAATCCAAGAACATGGTATATCTCTCCATCTATTTGTATCATCTTTAATTTCTTTCATCAGTGTCCTATAATTTTCTGCATACAGGTCTTTTGTCTCCTTAGGTAGGTTTATTCCTAGATATTTTATTCTTTTTGTTGCAATGGTAAACGGGAGTGTTTTCTTAATTTCACTTTCAGATTTTTCATCATTAGTATACAGGAATGCAAGAGATTTCTGTGCATTAATTTTGTATCCTGCTACTTTACCAAATTCATTGATTAGCTCTAGTAGTTTTCTGGTAGCATCTTTTGGATTCTCTATGTATAGTATCATGTCATCTGCAAACAGTGACAGCTTTACTTCTTCTTTTCCGATTTGGATTCCTTTTATTTCTTTTTCTTCTCTGATTGCTGTGGCTAACACTTCCAAAACTATGTTGAATAATAGTGGTGAGAGTGGGCAACCTTGTCTTGTTCCTGATCTTAGTGGAAATGGTTTCAGTTTTTCACCATTGAGGACAATGTTGGCTGTGGGTTTGTCATATACGGCCTTTATTATGTTGAGGAAAGTTCCCTCTATGCCTACTTTCTGCAGGACTTTTATCATAAATGGGTGTTGAATTTTGTCGAAAGCTTTCTCTGCATCTATTGAGATGATCATATGGTTTTTCTCCTTCAATTTGTTAATATGATGTATCACGTTGATTGATTTGCATATATTGAAGAATCCTTGCATTCCTGGAATAAACCCCACTTGATCATGGTGTATAATCCTTTTAATGTGCTGTTGGATTCTGTTTGCTAGTATTTTGTTGAGGATTTTTGCATCTATGTTCATCAGTGATATTGGCCTGTAGTTTTCTTTCTTTGTGACATCTTTGTCTGGTTTTGGTATCAGGGTGATGGTGGCCTCGTAGAATGAGTTGGGGAGTGTTCCTCCCTCTGCAATATTTTGGAAGAGTTTGAGAAGGATAGGTGTTAGCTCTTCTCTAAATGTTTGATAGAATTCGCCTGTGAAGCCATCTGGTCCTGGGCTTTTGTGTGTTGGAAGATTTTTAATCACAGTTTCAATTTCAGTGCTTGTGATTGGTCTGTTCATATTTTCTATTTCTTCCTGGTTCAGTCTTGGCAGGTTGTGCATTTCTAAGAATCTGTCCATTTCTTCCAGGTTGTCCATTTTATTGGCATATAGCTGCTTGTAGTAATCTCTCATGATCGTTTGTATTTCTGCAGTGTCAGTGGTTACTTCTCCTTTTTCATTTCTAATTCTATTAATTTGAGTCTTCTCCCTTTTTCTCTTGATGAGTCTGGCTAATGGTTTATCAATTTTGTTTATCTTCTCAAAGAACCAGCTTTTAGTTTCATTGATTTTTGCTATTGTTTCCTTCATTTCTTTTTCATTTATTTCTGACCTGATCTTTATGATTTCTTTCCTTCTTTGGGGTTTTTTTGTTCTTCTTTCTCTAATTGCTTTAGGTGCAAGGTTAGGTTGTTTATTCGAGATGTTTCCTGTTTCTTGATGTAGGCTTGTATTGCTGTAAACTTCCCTCTTAGAACTGCTTTTGCTGCATCCCATAGGTTTTGGATCATTGTGTCTCCATTGTCATTTGTTTCTAGGTATTTTTTGATTTCCCCTTTGATTTCTTCAGTGATCACTTCGTTATTAAGTAGTGTATTGTGTAGCCTCCATGTGTTTGTATTTTTTACAGATCTTTTCCTGTAATTGATATCTAGTCTCATAGCGTTGTGGTCGGAAAAGATACTTGATACGATTTCAATTTTCTTAAATTTACCAAGGCTTGATTTGTGACCCAAGATATGATCTATCCTGGAGAATGTTCCATGAGCACTTGAGAAAAATGTGTATTCTGTTGTTTTTGGGTGGAATGTCCTATAAATATCAATTAAGTCCATCTTGTTTAATGTATCATTTAAAGCTTGTGTTTCCTTATTTATTTTCATTTTGGATGATCTGTCCATTGGTGAAAGTGGGGTGTTAAAGTCCCCTACTATGATTGTGTTACTGTCGATTTCCCCTTTTATGGCTGTTAGTATTTGCCTTATGTATTGAGGTGCTCCTATGTTGGGTGCATAAATATTTACAATTGTTATACCTTCCTCTTGGATCGATCCCTTGATCATTATATAGTGTCCTTCTTTGTCTCTTGTAATAGTCTTTATTTTAAAGTCTATTTTGTCTGATATGAGAATTGTTACTCCAGCTTTCTTTTGATTTCCATTTGCATGGAATATCTTTTTCCATCCCCTCACTTTCAGTCTGTATGTGTCTCTCGGTCTGAAGTGGGTCTCTTGTAGACAGCATATATATGGGTCTTGTTTTTGTATCCGTTCAGCCAGTCTGTGTCTTTTGGTGGGAGCATTTAATCCATTTACATTTAAGGTAATTATCGATACGTATGTTCCTATTCCCATTTTCTTAAATGTTTTGGGTTTGTTATTGTAGGTGTTTCCCTTCTCTTGTGTTTCTTGCCTAGAGCAGTTCCTTTAGCATTTGTTGTAAAGCTGGTTTGGTGGTGCTGAACTCTCTCAGCTTTTGATTGTCTGTAAAGGTTTTAATTTCTCCATCAAATCTGAATGAGATCCTTGCTGGGTAGAGTAATCTTGGTTGTAGGTTTTTCTCCTTCATCACTTTAAGTATATCCTGCCACTCCCTTCTGGCTTGCAGAGTTTCTGCTGAAAGATCAGCTGTTAACCTTATGGGGATGCCCTTGTGTGTTATTTGTTGTTTTTCCCTTGCTGCTTTTAATATGTTTTCTTTATATTTAATTTTTGATAGTTTGATTACTATGTGTCTTGGTGTGTTTCTCCTTGGATTTATCCTGTATGGGACTCTCTGTGCTTCCAGGACTTGATTAACTATTTCCTTTCCCATATTAGGGAAGTTTTCAACTATAATCTCTTCAAATATTTTCTCAGTCCCTTTCTTTTTCTCTTCTTCTTCTGGGACCCCTATAATTCTAATGTTGGTGCGTTTAATGTTGTCCCAGAGGTCTCTGAGACTGTCCTCAGTTCTTTTCATTCTTTTTTCTTTATTCTGCTCTGCAGTAGTTATTTCCACCATTTTATCTTCCAGGTCACTTATCCGTTCTTCTGCCTCAGTTATTCTGCTATTGATCCCATCTAGAGTATTTTTAATTTCATTTATTGTGCTTTTCATCATTGCTTGGTTCCTCTTTAGTTCTTCTACGTCCTTGTTAAATGTTTCTTGCATTTTGTCTATTCTATTTCCAAGATTTTGGATCATCCTTACTATCATTATTCTGAATTCTTTTTCAGGTAGACTACCTATTTCCTCTTCATTTGTTAGGTCTGGTGTGTTTTGACCCTGCTCCTTCATCTGCTGTGTGTTTTTCTGTCTTCTCATTTTGCTTATCTTACTGTGTTTGGGGTCTCCTGTTCACAGGCTGCAGGTTCATAGTTCCCGTTGTTTTTGGTATCTGTCCCCAGTGGCTAAGGTTGGTTCAGTGGGTTGTGTAGGTTTCCTGGTGGAGGGAACTAGTGCCTGTGTTCTGGTGGATGAGGCTGGATGTTGTCTTTCTGGTGGGCTCGTCCACGTCTGGTGGTGTGTTTTGGGGTGTCTGTGGCCTTATTATGATTTTAGGCAGCCTCTCTGTTAATGGATGGGGCTGTGTTCCTGTCTTGCTAGTTGTTTGGCATAGGGTGTCCAGCACTGTAGCTTGCTGGTCGTTGAGTGAAGCTGGGTCTTGATGTTGAGATGGAGATCTCTGAGAGATTTTCGCCGTTTGGTATTACGTGGAGCTGGGAGGTCTCTTGTGGACCAGTGTCCTGAAGTTGGCTCTCCCACCTCAGAGGCACAGCCCTGATGCCTGGCTGGAGCACCAAGAGCCTTTCATCCACACGGCTCAGATTTTCCTTTTTTTCTTGTTTGTGGGCCTCTCTCGTAATTTGAGCCGCTTTTCTACTATATGGATGGATGACTTTTTTTTCCTTGTCCTACACTTTTTCCCTTTGGTGCTTTAGGCTTTGTGGGCCGCGGCGGACTCTCACGCCCCAGCGGCGCAGACAGGCTCCCCGCGTGCTCGCCGGGCGCCGTGGGCGGGGTGGCGGAGCTCGGGGGCAAGGGTGAACTAGGCGGCGCCAGGCGTGAGGCCGCGACCTGGGCGCGGCCCCGCGGGATCTCAGGCGTCTGCCCGGCGCGCAGCTCCCGGGCCGCACAACCCCTTCGGACGTGGCGGCTCCGGGCTCCCTGTAAATTTCTTAAAAAAAGACTTCATTTTTATTCAGAGCAGTTTTAGGTTCACAGCAAAATAGAGAGGAAGGTACAGAGTTCTCATATATTCCCTGCCCCTCCAAAAGTGCATTATGCCCCCATTATCAACATCCCCCACCAGAGTGGTACTTTTGTTACAATTGAGGAACCTACACTGACACATCATGTCCACACACCCAAAGTCCATAGTTTACATTAGGGTTCACTGTTGGTATTGTACAGTCTATGGTTTTGGACAAATGTATAATGGCATGTATCCATCATAATAGTATCATACAGAGTATTTTTGCTGCCCTAAAAATTGACTATGCTCTATTCATCCTTCCCCACCTCTTGCCCCTGGCAACCACTGATCTTTTTACTGTCTCCATAGTTTTGCCTTTTCTGTGATGTCATATTGTTGGAATCATATAGTATGTAGCTTTTTCATTATGGCTTCTTTCACTTAGTAATATGCATTTAAGGTTTCTCCATGTCTTTTCATGGTTTGATAACTCAGTTTTTTTTTTTTAGCACTGAATGATATTTCATTGTCTGGATGTACTACAGTTTATTTATCCATTCACCTACTGAAAGACATCTTGGTTGCTTCCAAGTGTTGGCAATTATGGATAAATATACTATAAACATCTGTGTGCAGTTTTTTTGTGTGGATATAAGTTTTCAAATCCTTTGAGTAAATACCAAGGAGCATGATTGCTGAATTGTATGGTAGGAGTATGGTTAGTTTTGTAAGAAACCACCAAACTGTCTTCCAAAGCAGCTGTACCATTTTGCATCTCCACCAGCAATGAATGAGGGTTCCTGTTGTCCCACATCCTTGACAGCATTTGGTTTGTCAATGTTTTGGATTTTGGCCATTCTAGGTGTGTGGTGTTATCTTTTAGTTGTTTTAATTTGCAATTTCCTGGTGACGTATGATGTGGAGCATTTTTACATATGCTTATTTTCCATCTGTATATCTTCTTTGTAGAGTGTTTGTTCAGGTCCTTGGCCCACTTCGTAATTGTTTGTTTTCTTATTGAGTTTTAAGAGTTCTTTGTACTTTTGGATAACAGTTCTTTATAAGATATGTTTTTTTGCAAGCATTTTCTCCTAGGTTGTGACTTGTCTTCTCATTCTCTTGACATTGTCTTTCAGAGAACAGATATTTTCAATTTGAATGAAGTCCAGCTTATAAATTATATCTTTCATGGATCATAGCTTTCATGTTATATCTAAAAAGTCATTGCCATATCCAAGGTCGTCTAAGTTTTCTCCTGTGTTGTTATCTTCCAGGAGTTCCTATAGTTTTTTGTTTTACATGTAGGTCTATGATCAATTTTTGTTAATTTTTGTGAAGGGTACAAAGTCTATGTCTAAATTATTATTATTTTTTTGCCTGTGGATATTTATTGTCACAGCATCATTTGTTGAAAAGACTTTATTTGCTCCATTGTATTGTGTCTGCTCCTCTATGATAGATCAGTTGACTACATTTATGTGGGTCTATTTCTGGGCTTTCTTTTGTCTTTTGTGTTCAATTGACTTGTTTGTATATTTTTTTTTTTGCCAATACCACACTGTCTTGATTAGAGTAGCTTTAAGAAGTCCTGAAGTCAGGTACTATTAGTCCTTTGATTTTGTTCTTCTCCTTCACTGTTGTGTTGGCTATTCTGAGTCTTTTGTCTCTCCATATAACTTTTGCAATCAGTTTATCAACACCACAAGATAATTTTCTAGGATTTTGATTGGGATCACATTGAATCTATAGATCAAGTTGGAAAGAACTATTGGAAAGAACAATAATATCTTGACAATATTGTCTTCCTACTCATGAACATGGAATTTATTAAATAAATGGAACTCTCCATTTATTTAATTCTTTGATTTTTTTCATCAGAGTTTTGTAGTTTTCCTTATATAGATCTTGTACATATTTTGTTGGAGTTATACTTAAGTATTTCATTTTTGGGTGGTGCTTATGTAAATGACATCATGCTTTTAATTTCAAATTCCACATGTTCATTGCTGGTATATAGGAAGGTGACTGACTTTTATATATTAACCTTATATCTTGCAACCTCGCTATAATTACTAATTAGTTCCAGGAGGATTTTTTCTTTTTTTTTGGTCAGTTCTTTCAGATTTTCTACACACTGATAGATGATCATGTCGTCTGTGGACAAGGACAGTTTTATTTCTTCCTTCCCAAAATGTATACCTTTTCTTGTCTTATTGCATTAAGTAGTACTTTCTGCACAATGTTGAAAAGCACTGGTGAGAGGGGAATCCTTACTTTCTGATCTTATTGGGGAAGATTCAAGTTTCTCACAATTAAGTATGATATTAGATGTAGGTTTTTATAGATGTTCTTTATCAGGTTAAGTTTCCCTCTATTCCTGTCTTACAGAGTGTTCTCATCATGAATTGCTGTTGGATTTTGTCAAATGCTTTTTCTGCATCTATTGATATCATCATGTGATTTTTCTTTTTTAGCCTGTTGATGTGATGATTACATTAATAGATTTTCAAATGTTGAACTAGCCTTGCATACCTGGGATAAATCCCATGTGGTTGTGGTGTATTATATATTGATCTGTAGGTTTTTTTGGTTTTTGTTTGGGTAATGTCTATCTGTTTTGGTATTAGGGTAATGTTGACCTCATAGAATGAATTAGGAAGTATTCTCTTTGCTTCACAGTTTAAAATTTTTCTTTTTTTATGAATTTATTTATTTATTTATTGGCTGCATTGGGTCTTCGTTGCTGTGCGCGGGCTTTCTCTAGTTGCGTTGAGCGGGGGCTACTCTTTGTTGTGGTGCGCTGGCTTCTCATTGCAGTGGCTTCTCTTGTTGTGGAGCACAGGCTCTAGGCATGTGGGCTTCAGTAGTTGTGGCACGTGGGCTCAGTAGTTGTGGCTCGTGGGCTCTAGCGAGCAGGCTCAGTAGTTGTGGCGCACGGGCTTAGTTGCTCCGCGGCATGTGGGATCTTCCCGGACCAGGGCTCGAACCCGTGTCTCCTGCATTGGCAGGTGGATTCTTAACCACTGCGCCACCAGGGAAGTCCCCACAGTTTTAAATTTTGATGAAGTACAATTTATACATTTTTTCTTTTTTTGTTTGTGCTCATCTGCTTTTAAATGAAAGACAGGAATCATAAAGCATTCTCATTAAGCACAACATATAATAAAACTATATCTCAACCCCATTTTATGGCAAATAAAGGGGTGGAATTGACATGGGAGAAATGGAGAAAGTGAGGGCAATTGTTTACTTGGACTTAGAGTTCAAAGTACGGTTGAATGCTAGCCACTGACTTTGAGCATTGAGCAACTAATAGTCAAGGATAACTAACTGTTGGGGAATTCCTCTAATCCTTAAACGTTAGTAGCTTTCCTCTGAAAGGGGTGAAGCTAAGGCTACCAATAAGAAGCCATTCTCTGGGCTGCAGCAATGTTGCTTCAAGGGTGAGTGAAAGTGAGGATAAAGTGTCGAATGAGTAGGAGCTTAGGAGTCAGACCTTTGGGAGTTCCAACTGGGTTCTCTGGGAACCAGATGCTAAAATGGAGTTAAGTGTACAAAAGGGGAGTAACACCTCTTAAAGGAAAAGGCAGGAAGCAGGATTGGCCAAGAGGAGGTCTCAGCCTGTGAAGCAGGCCTGACAAGGCCTCTGCCAGTCCAATGGGGCACTCTGGGGCAAAATTCTTGTTAGAGGAGTTCCATGTTGGTAGAAAAGGGCTATAGGCTTGTGTACCATGGTCTTGCTCATCCATTGGCTAGCAGCCACCCCTGAGAAGAGCATGACTGTGTCTCAAAAGCTGACGGGTCCCTGAAGGAACTAACTGCTGGGGGCAACTAGAACCAACACTCTTGGCAGCAGGGCAGCAAGTCCTTTACTGAAGGGGCAATAGTAGTAAATCTCCATGCATGCTATACAGACAGACTTGAGGTTCATATCCCAGCAACATGTAACCTTAGGCAACCACTCTGACTCAGTTTCCTCAGCTGTAAAATGGAGAGAAGGGCTTCCTTACAGGGTCGTGGGAGGATTAAACAAGGTGAGGATGAACATGGTGCCTGATACAGTCCAGGCATTCAGTAATGTTCCTCCCTTTCCCCTAGGTGGAAATTAGCCAAGGGAACATCCTGTTCTATCAACCAGTTCCCACCCTGCTCTTTAGAAACTTTGTTTCCTCTTATTTTCCACAAGGGGATCAAGCCCCTATGGCAGTCTTCTGACCCTCTGGATGTGCTGCCTCTGTGTCCCAGGGCCGGTAGTGTCCCCTGACTCGTTCCTCTCCTGCCTTTTGCAGCCTGGAAACTCAAAAGACCTCTGTGGTTGTTGGTTGTTCCAGGCGGGGACCACTGGAGGATGTTAGTATGAGGCAGAGGTAATGCTTCCTGGAAGGCAACAGAAGTAAGCAAATTGCACCATCTCTTTCAGCTGCCTGAAGCACATCCATTGATGATTCCTGTAAGAAGAAACCGTCGTGTTCCTCTTTCTAAGTGCCTCGTTAAAAGCCTGAGGACAGATTTCCCCTCCTTCACTTAAGGTCTCAACCCTGGGATGCGAGACAGCACCTGAACGGGAAAGAGCAGGATGTGTTCTGTGCGAGTCATTATCCTTCCTCAGGGTGCTCTGACCATAGGGACACAGGTCTCCAAGGTCCTCTTACTTCCTGTGTGCATGTAATTGGGCCTGATTTACTGGGGGAGTCTCAGCTTGTTGGAATATAAGCACAAAACAATTTTATTTCTTCCAGTAACTGCCCCTGGCTATACGGAGCCAGATCTCTCTTTCCTGCTGGGAGCAGCTCCCTTAACGATGTCTTGGTCCGGTTCCATAACTTCCCAGCCACTTTTGGTTACTACAACAGTCTCATTCCGGTAATTAAGACTCAATCATTTACATTTTTAAAACTTTCATTGCAAACTTCATTCAAAGCTCTTCTTTTCCCTCCCCGCCAGCATAAGCTAGAGCTGGGCCCTGGTTGTTTGGGGCAGTGGAAGGGAAGTGGGGACTGGCTTGAAGGTACCCACCCTCCTCTGTTTCAAGGCCTTAGCATCTCTGTTTGAGGCTGGAAGGAGGGATGGGGAGTAAGACGCCTCTTGACATGACCTATGAGGGCAAGGGAGGTGTCGTGCATCCTTTACCCCTTCTTGGTTCTTTCTGGTTCTGTTAGAAGCTGAAGATTTCACCACAGCCCTCCTCAATCACTGAGGCCCATCCTTTCCTCTTACCCCCAGCCCCCTCAGCTGCACCTCCCTTTGGCCTCACCAGTGATATAGGCTCCCAACTACTCCATTCTCTGGCTTAGGTATCCAACTTTTGATTCAGCAGCAACCTGGGCAAACCTTTGGCTTCTGCCCTAGAGCTGACTTTTGTGCATCTCCACATGAAGCTACAGGGCTTGCTGGAGTGATTGTGGCCTTCAAGGGCCACCTGGATCTAGGATGGGAGAGCTGCCCCCCATCTTCTTCCCACTCATGCTGTACCAAGTCCTTTCAAGCTCTGCTGGGTAGGCTATTGCTGTGGGCCTCCCAATTTCAGAATCTCCAGGCCTGAAGTGGGTATCAGTCTTTACATTCAAGTATAATCCTAGACCTCAGGCTATGAATGTCAGGAGCTCTGCTCTTCTTTCTTACAGTGGAGAAGTGGAGCAGACAGAGCACTGGGCTGCAGCCCTTGGCTCTCGGAATCAACGGACTCTTTGGCAATGCTCTGAGCCTCTGAGGCATGGTGGGATCTGTGCATCCTCTTTCCCTTTGTATTGGGGCAGGAAAGCACTCCCTTCTCTTCTCCACAGGGGAGAAGAAGGCCTAAACTGTCCCCACAGGCCTGGGGACTCTCTCCTTGTCTCTCGGTCCTTTTCTATTCTGACTGGAGGTGGGCTGGATGCTGGTTGATTTGAGGGGTTCTGATCCCTCCATCCGCTCCGTGTGGAGGAGGCTGGCTCCATCTGCTGGCGGCTTGCTGGTACTTCTCTGCGGGTTACTTGGCTCTCGTGTCCTTGGCTGCAATTCTAGCATTAATGGGAAAACATGTGAGGATCTGCCCAGCAGTACACAAGAATATCCTGTCTCTTCTCCTTTTAACCGTGTTGAAGTTGCTCTTCTTCCTGGAAGCATTCCTTGACTTAAATCCCATCAGACTGAAATTGTTTACTGTGCACTCAGGCTCTCAATTGGTAGTAAGTTCATACATGTGTGAGTTATTTATCCGTGTCCTGCCTAGTTTTTATGTGTTATAAGGGTAGCTAGTGTTTATTGAACTCTTGCCATGTGCCATCTACTGTCCTAAGCATGTCACCTCCTTCATCTCATTCAGTCCTCACACCACAATCCAGGGAGCTAGGTGCTATTATTATGCCCATTTTATAGATGAGAAAACTAAAAGGAGGTAAAAGTGTTAAATAGCTTCTCTAAGGTTTATAATCATAAAGTGATATAAACAGGCGATTTAAATCCCAAGCTCATACCCTCTACCAATATTTTGTTCTGCCTCTTTGGTTTTATACTGTGGTCCTTCTGCACCCTTCTCCCTCCCCCTCTATCACCCCTAAGGCCCTAAGTAAGTACTTGTAGATCAGTGTGAAATACTTCCCATAATAATTTTTGTTTGGATTAACAGAATCTGCCCCATTGGGGCTTGTGCAAGAGCTGAACTAGCCATGATGAGATTGTGGTCAACTTGTAAATGGGCCAAACTCTGTGATCATGTTGAAGTCATCAGTACAGACCCTCTGGACAGAAGGCTGACGCTTCCTCATCAAATCCCTTCTCTAACATTTTCAGATTAATTTGTTCCCGGGGTGGCCTAGGGTCCTGACCACACACTCCAGGATCGTCTACCTGAGCAATTCTTTTCATCTGAAAGAGGAGAATCTCTTTTGTTTGTGTAACATACTTATTTCCATTGTCTCCTAGGTATTCGTAACCACTTTGAGTAGAAAGTGATTATTATCCTTCTCATTATAAGAGTGAGGAAACTGAATCATGGAGGTTAGACACTTGCCTGAGATCACACAGCATTGGGGCCTGGAACCAAATCTTCTGCCTTCACTCTATCATGAGGCAGGCCCACCCTCAATGCCTTTTATGCGAGACCCTCAGGCCCCTGCCCCCTTGCTGTGGGCTCTGCTCACCAGTGGGTATTTCTTCTTAACTTGTAGCCATGTCCACGCACCTTGGTCCTGCCTCTTCCTCTAGCCTCCTCTCACTGGCCTCACCTACATCCTCCCTGCCTCTCCAAGGGCCTGGAAAGACCTCTTGGGGTAGGGGGACTGGGCCTCAAAGTCTTCTGACCATGGCCCCCCCAAACCCCTGGAGGGGCTGCTCACTGCTTTTATTGGCCTTAGTCATGGCGGATGTTATTTATTGTCAGATGAATGTATTTCCAAATAAAACAGAAAACGAACAAATAACCGCAGTGACAGAGCTGTAAAAAACCCTGCCGGCTCGCTCACTTGAAGAAAAGCCTGCACAACTAATTAACCCGGGCAGGCCTCCTTGGTGTTTGGAAACAAGCTTGGAATTAATACCACCCTTCTCAGCTGCTGGAGCCAGCCTCTAAATCTTCACTGGGCAATAGCAGTAGAGACACACAAAATTATAGAGACAGTGAGAGGCCAAGATGGGAGAAGACAGAGAGACAGAGTGACATAAACAGTTAGCCATCTGCCTCCGTACCCATACATAGCATTTTAGCTAGACTCGGGATTCTAGAAAGGCAGACAGACAGACAGATTGCATCTCTTCTCAAAGCGAGTGGTAAGGGGAGAAAATGGAGACTGTCTAGCTCGGAGTACATCTTGTTTTTATACCACTGAAGTCAGAGAATCAGAATCAAGCTTCTGGGCTGGAAGGGGCTTATGAGAGGTCATCTAATTTGGTGGTTTAAAATTATTTTTAGCAGCAAAACCCTTTCCTGAAATGAAATCACACGTAGAAGCGTAATGTATGAAGCATATAAAACAGGGCTCCAGTTGGAGCTTGCAGCTCCTCGCATCCCCCCTCCACCCCCAGGGTGGCTGCGTCCTCAGGATCCTCAGGGCTCTGGAGAGTTCACTCGGGAAACTAAAGCTTCCTAGTTTCTGTGTTGACAGGGTTTTGGGAGTGTCCCTGGTTTTCACTGGATTCAGGCTTAGCCTAATTTGGGAGTCGCCAGATGAGGGAGTGTGGTGGAAAGGATCCACCAGCTGAAGGGGGTGGGCTCCCTGAGGGAACACCTACTCTCTTGTCCCTGGACTGTTGGGTTCTTGAATTCTGGTTACTTCCCCAGGGACCTTTGTTGGTAGGAACTGGGGAACTGGCTTGTTAACCTTCAATGACGGAGTCTCAGTGGGTGAGCTTAGCAAGTCATCACCTGACCCTGACTTTGCCTCAAGGAGGCTCTGTACAGATCCACATCAGGTTCAGGAGGGGGACCCAAGAGTACAAGAAGGATACCTCCTTCTGGAAGAATATGGAGGATGGCTGGAAGGGGACTTCCCTAGGGACCATCTAGATATGCCCTGTAGGGACACTGGTGATCTACAGGAAAATTGTATTTCCTATATATATATATTTTTTTCTAACAGAGGAAGAAGAGACAGTGGCCTGAGCCTGGACACGATCCAGCCAAGTGGCCCTGTGGGGATTTGTCTGGCTTTCTCTGAGGACGTTGTTGCTTGCTTCTGGAGGCCCTGTTCTCAGCAAGAAGAGCAAAGCCTCAAGCCTGGGTGAAGGGCCTCTTTTGGAGTCAGTTGTGGGTGGGGGTGAAGGATGGGGACCAGGCACTGTGTTTGGAGCCTTCCCATCTTCCATTAATCCTGAGCGCCCTTGGCTCAGGCCTAAACAACAAGGGGGCACAGTAAACAGGAAAAAATACAAGTCAAGAAGTAATGCTTTTTTTGAAGGAGAAATTATAAATTGCAATTTAATCACATAATCACTTTGACACTCTCAAGCAAGCTACTTTCTTCCCTTGCCTCATTTCATCCACTCAGTGAGATGAATCTTAATGAATAATGTCCTATGAATATTTAATTTTTGATCAGTTTGAATTTTCTCTGGCATACCTGCTGGAGACATGAATCAGCTCTTCTTCTGCCCGGCAGAGTGAATTTGGAATGTGGCCTGGGTGTATCTCTGCCCCTGACTGCAGAAGTGGTCTGCCTGAAGGTCTTGGGGTTCTGGTTTGCCACCATCTCAACATTGTGACTTGCACCTCCCTGGATGCCTTCCTTAAGCTTCTCTAATACTGCCCCACCAGTGGATGCCTGAAGCCAGTGGTTGTTCAGGCAGATGAGATGCATCTGAGAATGACTTTCCACAGGTGCCCCCTATTTCTTCATCCTTTCTCATCAGTGATTTAAAGAAGCCTCCCTCCTGATACTGACCTGATCCTTCCTGGCCCCTGGGGACAAGTGTCATCATTCAAAAGACAAGTATCTAGAGAGACAGCATTAGTAGAAGTACTCTTCTCAGCTGTTTGAGAAGTCTTCTTTCATGAGATAATATTTGATATTTTTACAGTGCTTTACAGTTTGCAAAGTGACTTCACATACATCTTTTCTTTTCATGTCTTAAAACATCCTTGTGTTTGATCTCTATTTCCTAACTGTGAGGTGAGACAATGGGGCTGGAGAGACCTCTTTCTTATTCTGGATCAAAGGGGTAAGTATAGGAACTCACACCCTGGAAGGACTGCTAAGTTCAAAATCAGCAAAATGGTTCCAAACTGAGCTGCCTATTAAGGGGGAAGATTGAGTGTTTGGGACTGGGATGTGGAGGAAGAAAGAAGAGTATCTTTTTTAAAAAAAATATTCTTTTTCATAATTTTTTCCATTATAGTTTATTACAAGGTATTGAATATAGTTCCTTGTGCTATACAGTAGGTCATTGTTGTTTATCTATTTTATATATAGTAGTTTGTATCTGCTAATTCCAAACTCCTAATTTATCCCTCCCCCACTTCCCCTTTGGTAACCACAAGTTTGTTTTCTATGTCTGTGAGTATGTTTTGTAAATAAGTTCATTTGTATCATTTCTTTAGATTCCACATATAAATGATACCATATGATATTTGTCTTTGTCTGCCTTACTTCACTTAGTATGATAATCTCTAGTTCCATCCATGTTACTGCAAATGGCATTATTTCATTCTTTTTTATGGCTGAGTAGTATTCTATTGTATATTCCACATTGTATTCCACATCTTCTTTATCCATTCATCTTTAACCATTCATGGACATTTAGGTTGCTTCCATGTCCTGGCTATTGTAAATAGTGCTGTTATGAACATTGGGGTGCATGTATCTTTGCAAATTATGATTTTCTCTGGATATATGCCTAGGAGTGGGATTGCAGGATCATATGGTAACTCTATCTTTAGCTTTTTGAGCAACCTCCATACTGTTTTCCATAGTGGCTGCACCAATTTACATTCGCACCAACAGTGTAGGAGGATTCCTTTTTCTCCACACCCTCTCCAGCATTCATTATTTGTAGATTTTTTTGGTGATGGCCATTCTGACTGGTGTGAGGTGATACCTCACTGTAGTTTTGATTTGCATTTCCCTAATAATTAGTGATGTTGAGCACTTTTCATGTGCCTCTTGGCCATCTGTATGTCTTCTTTGGTGAAATGTCTATGTAGGTCTTATGCCCATTTTTAATTGGGTTGTTTGTTTTTTTGATATTGAGCTCCATGAGCTGTTTGTATATTTTGGAGATTAATCCTTTGTCCGTTGCTTCATTTGCAACTATCTTCTCCCATTCTGAGGGTTGTGTTTTCATCTTGTTTATGGTTTCCTTTGCTCTGCAAAAGCTTTTAAGTTTAATTAGGTCCCATTTGTTTATTTTTGTTTTTATTTCCATTTCTCTAGGAGGTGGGTCAAAAAAGATCTTGCTGTGGTTTATGTCAAAGAGTGTTTTTCCTATGTTTTCCTCTAAAAGTTTTATAGTGTCCAGTCTTACATTTAGGTCTTTAATCCATTTTGAGTTTATTTTTGTGTATGGTGTTAGGGAGTGTTCTAGTTTCATTCTTTTACATGTAGCTGTCCAATTTTCCCAGCACCACTTATTGAAGAGGCTGTCTTTTCTCCATTGTATGTTCTTGCCTCCTTTGTCATAAATTAGGTGACTATATGTGTGTGGGTTTATCTCTGGGCTTTCTATCCTGTTCCATTGATCTATATTTCTGTTTTTGTGCCAGTACCATACTGTCTTGATTACTGTAGCTTTGTAGTACAGTTTGAAGTCAGGGAGCCTGATTCCTCCCTCTCCGTTTTTCTTTCTCAATATTGCTTTTGCTATTCAGGGTCTTTTGTGTTTCCATACAAATTGTAAAATTTTTTGTTCTAATTTTGTGAAGAATGCCATTGGTAGTTTGATAGGGATTGCATTGAATCTGTAGATTGCTTTGGGTATTATGGTCATTTTCACAGTATTGATTCTTCCAATCCAAGAACATGGACTATTTCTCCATCTGTTTATGTCATCTTTGATTTCTTTCATCAGTGTTTTATAGTTTTCTGGGTACAAGTCTTTTGCCTCCTTAGGGAGGTTTATTCCTAGGTATTTTATTCTTTTTGTTTGATGGTAAATGGGATTGTTTCCTTAAATTCTCTTTCTGATTTTTCATTGTTAGTGTATAGGAATGCAAAAGATTTCTGTGTATTAATTTTGTATTCTGCAACCTTGCCAAATTCATTGATTAGTTCTATTAGTTTTCTGGTGGCATCTTTAGGATTTTCTATGTATAGTATCATGTCATCTGCAAACAGTGACAGTTTTACTTCTTCTTTTCCAATTTGTATTCCTTTTATTTATTTTTCTTCTCTGATTGCTGTGGCTAGGACTTGCAAAACTATGTTGAATAAGAGTGGCGAGAGTGGACATCCTTGTCTTGTTCCTGATCTTAGTGGAAATGGTTTCAGTTTTTCACCATTGAGAATGATGTTGCCTGTGGGTTAGTCATATATGACGTTTATTATGTTGAGGTAGGTTCCCTCTATGCCATTTTCTGGAGAGTTTTTATCATAAGTGGGTGTTGAATTTTGTCAAAAGCTTTTTTTGCATCTATTGAAATGATCATATGGTTTTTATTCCTTAATTTGTTAATATGGTTATCACACTGATTGATTTGTGTATATTGAAGAATCCTTGCATTCCTGGGATAAATCCCACTCGATCCTGGTGTATGATCCTTTTAATGTGTTGTTGGATTCTGTTTGCTAGTATTTTGTTGAGGATTTTTGCATCTATGTTCATCAGTGATATTGGTCTGTAATTTTCTTTTTTTGTGATATCTTTGTCTGGTTTTGGTATCAGGGTTATGGTGGCCTTGTAGAATGAATTTGGGAGTGTTCCTTCCTCTGCAATTTTTTGGAAGAGTTTGAGAAGGATAAGTGTTAGCTCTTCTCTGAATGTTTGATAGAATTCGCCTGTGAAGCCATCTGGTCCTGAACTTCTGTTTGTTGGAAGATTTTAATTACAGTTTCAATTTCATTGCTTGTGATAGGTCTGTTTATCACAAATGCTTTCATACTCTCCTTAAGAGGTAGGCCTAATTCCTCTCCAAGTGTGCACTGGTCTTATTGGCTTGCTTCTAACAAATAGAATAAAGTGAAAATGACAGTGTGTGATTTCAGAGATTAGGTCCTTTCATCTTCCTCCTTGCTCTTAAATTACCTGCTCTTGGAGAAGCCAGCTTCCATGTTGTGAGGATACTCAAGCAGCCTATGGAGAGACCTATGTGGTAAGGATCTAAAGCCTCCTGCCAATATCCATGAGAGTAAGCCATCTTGGAAATGAATCTCCAATTTCCAACTTCACTGAAGTGTAGTCAAGCCTTCAATGACTGCAATTCTTGTCATCATCTTGACTGCCATCTCATGAGGGACCCTTGGCCAGAACCACTTAACTAAGCCACTTGCAGATTCTTGACCCACAGAAAAGGTGTGGTAATAAGTGTTTGTTGCTTTAAGCCCCAAGTTTTTGAATAATTTGTTACAAAGCACTAAGTAAAAACACACCCTTTATCTGAGTCTGGAAGTGGTGAGAGGAAACAGAATTTTCATGGGTCTTGTTGAGTCAGACCTGGACACCAGAGCTGCTGTGGCTCCTGCCATGGCAGGCACAAAGGAGTATCTGCTGAAGCCCTCACTTTGGAGAAGGCTGAGACAGCAGGTAGTTTTAGGAGATGAGGCAGTGGTGGCTAGGGCTACACATTGAACATGAGTTGGAGGAGAGAGGCAAGTAGGGCCAAGCAAATCTGGGGAGACCCATATACTGGGTCTGGTCCACTAGACTCCTATTACTTAGTCCTATAATTCCTGCTAGAATGGAGTTTCTAGAAGTGCAGTTAAGCATGCTACAGAGAAATAAAAAAGCCACAAATATTTTGCATATCTGCGTAATAGTGTGAGTAAAACCGAGACAATTGTTTTTGTTAAAATAATAAATTCCCATCACAAAAAATTTAAATAGTATGGAAAAAAGCACAAAAGACAAAGCAAGCATTACTCAACAAACTATGATCCAAAGAGAACACTATTATATAAAAATTTTTTATACTCACTCTTTACGTTGACATTTTCCCTTGCCAATAAATATAATTACACTTATCTTTTCATTAAATATAGTGGACTAGATGTTCCATGAAACTTCTCCAGGGACAGTATGTCCCCCAAATGATGGAATATATATACTTCCTCCTCCTTTGAAAATGCATGAGTACATGGTTGAGTTGACACAAAATAAAAAGAATTTCTTAGAGACAAAAAACACAAGAAAATATGAAGCTGAAAGAATAAGTAAACTATAGAGCTGGTCTTTGTCTTGGAATCTATTTGGAGTTTAATAGGTAATATGGACCATATACGTGACAGATGGGAGATACAGCCCTGGGCCCAAGCAGCCTGGACTCTGGAAAAAACACACTCCACATAAAGAGAAAGTTCATGAAGATACTTGCTTATCATCTTGCCTCTTGGTGGAACAGAAGAAAGAACATAAAGAAAAATGTTTTCTTGGAGAATTCCTAATCTTAAACCTGAATTTACCTAAAACTCCATTCTGAAAATTTGAATTATCCTAGATTGGTGAGATCCTCAGTTCTTGAAAAAAAGTCCTCTCTGAAAGAACACACTTCAAACCTTGGCCTCAGAGAATTCCCACAGATACAGTTCCAAGGCACATGGACTTCACAATAAAAATTCAACAAACACATGAGGAAATAAATGACTGTGAATGAGGCTCAATATATGCAACAAATTCCTCAAAGACCGTAATGACTTGTACTTAGCCAATACAGTATATAAAATGAACATATTTAATTTGTTTATGAAATAAAAGAGAGTATTGGAAGTATAATGAGGGAACAAAAGACTATCAGAATAACCCAGTCAGATGTAAAAGGGAAAAAAATACAATTTTAGAAAGTAGAAAAGTATAGTCATTCAAATGAACAACTCAATGCATGTAATAATAAACTAGACACAACTGAATTAAGAAGAAAGAATTAGTGATCTGGAAGTTTCCCTGAAGAATGACCTAGAATACAGTAGGAAGACAAGAGATGAAAGAGTGAGGAGATATAAAGAACTGAGTGAGGAGATATAACATATGTATAATTGGAATGTCGAAGGATGACAGAGAGAATGGGAGAGAAGCATTAAAAAAGATAATGACTGAAAAGTTTCCAGTCCTGATGAAAGACATCAGTCCTCAGTTTAGCAAGCCCAGTGAATCCAAAACAGGATAAAGAAAAAGAAGCCCACATTTTGTTGAAAAACAGAACACAAAGAAAAAGAGAGGATCCTAAAAGTAGCTAGAGAGAAAAGATAGATTACCTACAAAGCAATGAGAATTCCACCCACAGATTATTTATCAATAGCAACAACAGAAGCCAGAAGACTATGGAATGATAGCTCTGAAGTGCTAAGTGAAAATATTATGCTAGAATTCTACCCCTGGTAAAATTTTCTCTTAAACATGAGGGCAAAATAAAAACAAGTTAAAAATTTTTTAAAAAGAAAAGTGATACAATTGATTACCAAGAGACACTTGCTAAAAGAACTTATACAAATACGTACCAGGAAGAAGAAAAATGATCCCAGGAGGAGTTTTGAAGTGCAAGAATGAATGGTGAAGAAAGAATATCGTAGATGCATAAATAAATATTGATTGTATAAAATCATCATCATCATCATCATCATCTAATTTGTGGGGTTAAAAATCAAGTTAGAACTAGAATCATGAACAAAAGTACACAAATTGACCATATTTGGATAGAGATAAAAAATAGGAAAAATGAAACTTTTCTTTTTTTAAGAGATACATAGATGTGTGATAAAACTATAAAGAAAAGGAAAGGAAAGGAATAATTAGCACAAAATTTGGGGTAGTGGGTTACTGGAGTAGGAGGAGGGAGATGCATAGGAAGTGATAGGGCACGTAGGGGGCTTTAAAGGTATTGTGAATATTCTATTAAGATAGGTGTTGGATATTTGGCTATGTATTTTTTTTATTATGACACTTCTTTAAAATGTAAATATCTATTTTTTCTTTTTTTACTGAAGTAGAGTTGATTTACAATGTTGTGTAATTTCTGCTGTACAGCAAAGTGATTCAGTTATACACATATATATATTTTTTTATGTTCTTTTCCATTATGGTTTATCACAGTATATTGAATATAGTTCCCTGTGCTATACAGTAGGACCTTGTTATTTATCCATTCTATATATAATAGTTTGCATCTGCTAATCCCAAACTCCCAATCCATCCCTCTCCCCTCACTCCCCTTGGCAACCACAAGTCTGTTCTTTATGTTTGTGAGTCTATTTCTGTTTCGCAGATAAGTTCATTTGTGTCATATTTTAAATTCCACATATAAGTGACATCATATGGTATTTGTCTTTCTCTTTCTGACTTACTTCACTTAGTATGGTAATCCCTAGGTTTGTCCATGTTGCTGCAGATGGTATTATTTCGTTCTTTTCTTATGGCTGAGTAGTATTCCATTGTATATGTACCACATCTTCTTTATCCATTCATTTGTTGATAGGCATTTAGGTTGTTTCCATGTCTTGGCTATTGTGAATAGTGCTGCTATGAACATAGGGGTGCATGTATCTTTTTGAATTATAGTTATCTCCAAGTATATGCCCAAGAGTGGGATTGCTGGATCATATAGTAACTCTATTTTTAGTTTTTTAAGGAACCTCCATACTGTTTTCCATAGTGGCTGCACCAACTTACATTCCCACCAACAGTGTAGGAGGGCTCCCTGTAAATATCTGTTACATATACTTTTTGTAGGTATGATGTAATAAAAATGGAATAATTATAATTGATGTTGTAATGACCATTGTTATGATGTGTATCTTTTCACACACCTTAAGGTAAATTCCTGGAAAGAAGATTTTGAGGAAAAGGATGAGTTTAATAATTTTTCTTTCAAATGTATTGCCACCTCCTCCCCCCCACAAAAAAAGGTGCACCAACTTATACTCCTACCAGCAGTGCACAAAAGGGCCCATTTCCCCACACCCTAGGATTACTCCTTTTTGTGCACTTTTTCTAAAATGTGCTCTTATCATATATGCCAGCATGGTGAGCTAGGCTGCTTTAAAGAGATTGGAATGGGATGAACAGTTTATGAAGAAGGTGGTATAAGTAATCCCATTTTACAGATAACACAACTAAGAATCACTGAGGTTGAGTGACTGGTCCAGGTTCACATTGTGACCCAGTTCAGTGATCTTTTCACTCTATCTCACTGCTGGTCAAACTCCACTGAACCTTTGTGTTGGAGCAGTCTGTTGCTGTACATGAAAATCCTTCCCAGAAAAAGAAAGCCAGCAAAGAAGGCAGAAGGAATGTGTGCTTTGTGAGGTCCTGGTGGAGGCGGTGGAGTACAGTGACAGAGAAAGGCTTTCAGTATTTATATCCTCAAATCTGAGGACTACTCCTTTCCTTGGTCCTTAAGCCCCTGATGATAAACTATGGAGACAGAGGGTTGGAGCCTTATTTAATCAGACCAGTGCCTGGCACATGGACAGTGCTTACTAAATATCTGTTGGCTCTTGAATAAACTCTGGTTGATATTTTTGTTACCAAATATGGAGGGAGAACTGTCCCTTTGGCTAGGCCAGGTTTCTTTCTCTGCGTGAAGTGAGTCTGGGCCAGGGCAGGAGGAGGGATGGACTGACCTTTCAAGGTCCCTTCCTGCTGGAGAAACAAGGACTGTCAGCAGGCAGTGCTGCAGTGAGCATCTACCCCACCTCCCGCGCCCGCCAATGTGCATTGGCTTTCTTTGCTCCAAGTGATTTGCAGGGAGATTGGCAGGCAGTAGTGGCAACGGAAGTTTAATGTTCTGGAAACCCAGTCTTTTTTCCTTTTCCTCCGAGGCTTTCCCTGTTGAGTCAGGGAAAGGTCTTGCCGCTTAATAGGCAGACAGGGATGGGACCTGGGAGTTTTGCCGTCAGAGACTGGAATTTATCACGTGACACCAAGCCCAGGCATGCCTGCATTTGTGGGGGAGATGTGGCAGGTTGGGGGGAGGGAACTGCTGTCCTACCTTGGGGACATTGTCCCTGTAAGGGCACTGAGACCCAGCCATGACCTTGAAATTTGACCCACTCAGCCCAAGGCAGGCCAGGATACCTTTGGCTCATAGCCTGGCTATAGCAAGTGGAATCAATTGCTCCTGCTGTCCTTAGCTGGTACCAAACATCCTCTGGTGGGTCCTAAGTCCTTGTGCCTGTTAAACAGAGGACTGCATGTAATTGCAGGAGCTGACAGACCTGTGTTAATATCCTGCCTCTGTTCTCTACTCGCTGTTTGATGTTGGGGAAGCTTCTCTATTCCTCTGAGCTTCTATTTTCCTCCTCTGGAAACAGAGGCAATAATAATTACCTTTAAAATTAAATTAAGTGGTATATGCACCTGGACAGGCGTAAGAGTTGAGTGGGACAGATCACAACGCTGGAACCAGATTTCCTGGGTTCAAACCTGACTCTGACAACTTCTACCTGTGAAAACTTAGGCAAGTAACAGCCTCTCTATACCTTGGTTTCCTCACTTGTAAGATAGGGATAATAATAACAACATATATCTTATAGGATCCTTGTGATGATGAAGTGAGTTAACATTCATAATATGTTTAAAACCATGCTTGGCACGTAGTGAGTGCTATACAAATTGGTTTTTTTTTTGTTTATTTTTATCAGGTTCCCCCTTCCCCCCTTTTTTTCACTACCTCCTCTCTTGCCCCTATGTTGTTTGCCAGTCTGTAAGATCTGATTTAGGTCTTGGTTTCCTGATTTGTAATCAGTGTTTATTGGGGTCACCCTTGTTGTCTGGGGCCCCAGCTCCTAACATTCTCACCATGTCCTTCTCCTAGGGATTGCAGACTCCCCAGGATCCCTGCTTAGGTAGATCCAATCTAGACAGATGTTTCCAGAATTCTGCTGACATCTCTCTGATTCTATTACTGCCTTTGCCCAAAGACCTCTGCTGCCTCTACCCAGGCCTCCCTCAGGGATCCAGTGCTGCCTTCTCAGCCCAATGCCTTCCTGGCTTCCTCTTGTTCTCTCCTAGACGGTGCTACCAGGGCCCCAGCAGGCCCCAAGGCTAAGTCCACCCAAGGGACAATGAAGTCCCCCTGGGTTGGCCTTCATCTCTGGTGAGCCCAAGGTGGGCAAGGACCCAGAGCTTCCTGGCTTTGAGTCCAACATTCCATCTAGATACTACTCATTGCTAAGTATAAAATTTCTTTCTGGGACCTCATGTTTTTGTAAGGCAGCCAATCTCATTGTTGAACAGCTCTAATGAACAACAATGACAACAATAACAAAAATAACAGCTATTATTTATTGAGTAATTACTGTATGTCAGGTTACTTTACCTGTATCATCTTTAATTTTTACAACAACCCTGTAAGATAGGTTTTATTATCTCCATTTTACAGATGTGGAAAATGAGACCTAGAGAGGATAAGTGATTTGCCTAAGAGGTGCAGCCAGGAGGTAAACCTGGTTTGCCTACCAAACCAGTAAGGTTTCAAAGCCGGTGCTCTGCCATGTGTACTGAACTGTTGCAATGGATTAGATTCTGCCTGTCTCCTCCTTCGCTGGAGAAGGCAAGACACAATCCGTCTTCCTTCTTCCGCATATTCATCTTTAGTGGATTTGAGAGAGCTTCCATGTTACTTTTAAGTTTTGTCTTCTTCAGGCTAAATCTCCTCAACTATTTGTTAAATCATATGTCATTATTTCTGGGCATCTCATCATCTTGGCCTCCGTCTTCTGGACATGCTGTTGGTTAATGTCTTCATGATGTGTTGTACTCTGTATGCCAGACTCAGAGCTTGAGGCATTATGAATCTCTCTTGGTAGTGTACTGCCATGGTTTATGAGCACCGGCTTTGCATTTAGCCTGATCTGGGTTCAAATACTGGCTCTACCCAATTTGCTGGCTGTGTAATTGTGGTAGATCACAATTTCCAAAGATGGCTGACACAACATATCCCATCCCACACGTTCTTCTTGCAATGTGGTGACATTCTTCCTATCAAGTGGTGGGGTCTATTTTCCCTTCCCTTGAACCTGGGCAGAACTTCATGACTGCCATGACCAATGAAAGATGGCAGAAGTGGTGCTGTGTGAGGTGAGGTCATAAAAATACCATGCACTTCCATCTTGTTCTCTTTGGAACTTCCCATTTTGTGAAGAAGCCCAAACTGACCCAAGTGAAAAACCATATGGAGAGGCCAAGTGTAGGTGTTTTGGCTGATAGCCCAGCTGAAGTCCCAGCCTATAGCTGGTACGAAGTAGGGACAGAAGACTGGGAAACTGAACTTGCAGTGGGGCAACTTCTGGGGAAGAAGCTGAGAGCTGAGCCATAGGTTCCAAATGTGCAGGGAGTTGTGACAACATTCAGGCAGCATCCAGTGTGAGTTACACAGTCCAATGTGGGGAGGCCTTTACTCCTTGACCTGCAGGGTACATGTGAGCCAGCAGCATTAAGGCTGGAGGTGAGAAGGCAGGAGCTGGTTGTTGGGAGGGTGTGGGCAGGACACAGAAACATTTTACTGTAAGATTAAGCAGAGTTGGGATTGACCACTGGGATGTCCCATAGCAAACCTCAAAGGTGAGAGGGACTTGTGTGAGCATCCTAGGTATTCAAGGTCATTGCTGGCAAAGTTAACAAAGAGCAAGGTGGGGCACCAGGGAGGATGTCTGGTTAAATCTGAGTATATGGTGTTTTATTTTACTTGGCTCCCCGGCTTCAGAGGGCAAAGATCTCAGGGTCTGAAAGGTACAGACTGCTGAAGCAAGTGTCTGAAAAATTCAGGTGGTCATGAACTCTTAAATCTTAAAAAGCCAAACTAACAACCCCCCTGCAAAAACCCACCACAACAAAACCCCATACTCTGCCCCCACAAATAATATATATGCTTATTTTAGAAAAATTATATAGGAAGCAAAAAGAGCAAAATAAAAATCACCCACAGTCTTACAACCCAGAGGTAATACGTAGCCTTCCAGAGGAGATACAAAAATAGAAACCTACTGTGCATACTGTGTGGTAACCTCTTATTACCTAATCATATGCCCTGGACATCTTTCTGTGTTATGAAATATGCATCTGCAGTTCTGAGATTTTCAAACTGGGGACATGTAGCAGTGTGCCAGGGGTTCTATGAAAACTGTGATTCATCACTCCAGAGCATCAATTTTACTCAGTGGTAAGTTACCTAAAATATCATTTTTATATTAAAACAAACCTAGATATATCACGGAGAGTACAAAATTTGCATGAATTTTTAGAAGGTATGAGACTTCAAAGAAATATCCAGCTTGCCTCATTTTCTGGTACCATCATTTTTAATGGCAGGTAGCCATCAATTTATGGGGCTCAGGTGAATGGACTGAGAGAGAAGAGAGGGGGAAGAGATGTGACAATTCAGGGGCAATAGGGCACCCAAGGCCCTTCCACGAGGCACAGGGTCTCTTGTCTGATAAGCAGTAAGATGATCTGAAGGGCAATGTGAATGTCTTGATGTCATGGCTTGGCCTTTAGAGCCTGGACCTAAGTGGGTGGCTTAATTCTAAGCTATGCCATCCCTAACCTCCCCCTCCTAACCTGTTGGCATAGAACGGTTGAAGGCTGAGGTGACATCTGGGTAGGGACAACGTGGCTGTATCTGACATGGTACTCAGAACAAACCCAGTAACTCCAGATGTGGTCTGAAGTGTGCACGGCTCTGCTATTTCCGTCCCAGCATTGCTATTAATAAGCTCTGTGACCATAGGCAATTTACTTAACTTCTCTCTCCTTCAGATTTGTCATCTATAAGCTAGTGATGAAAGTAGCAGCTCATAGGGTAATTGGGGGCATTAAATGAGTAAAGTACAAAACTTAGAGTGTCACCTGGGACATAGTAAGTGTTCAGTATATGTTAATTATTATTATTATGTAATCTACAATTGCATAAGCTTCTCATGGTAAATGTGTCCCACTCTTGTTTCAGACTGAGCTTGTGGCTAATTAAAACTCTTGGGTCTTTTTCATGGGAATTGTTATCAAGTTTGTATTCTCTGTGCTGTTATTAGTTTTTAATTGCATGGCTTATTAATGTTCATTTTCTTGATTCTGGTCTATTATTCTAGCACGTGGTAGCTCTCCATCAGCTAAGTTTTCCTTTCCTGAGTCAATTGAGTTTCACATTTAATGACATTTATACTTTTACTGTCCCCATTTTACAGATGACAAAACAGAGGGAAGGAAATTACTACTATTTATTGTGTCCTTTGTGCCAGACATTGGGATAAGTGCTTTGCATAGGGCATCTCATTTAATCCTCAGGACAAACTAAAGAAGTAGAATTTATTATGTCATTTTACAGATGTGAAAACTGCAGCTCAGAGTGATTAAGAAAATTGCCCAAGTTTATTTGGCTGGCTCAGTATTTTTCCCCTACATCACACCACCCCCTAGTTTTGGGTCATCTGTAAACTTTAATGGTGTGCTTCTATTCAAGCTGTTGAAGTAGATGTTTTACAGGACAAAGCCAAGGACAGAGACAAATCACTGGAGAACCCCTTCTAGGTAGATCTATGACTCTCACATCAATACGCTCTGTAGAGGATCATTCAACCACTGAAATTGGAATCAGATGCCTCTATTGGAAACTGAGGTCTAGTGCTTCTTGAGAAATCATAAAGAAACCTCCCTCCATCAAATCTTTGAGGGAAGGACCCCTTTGTCCCAGCTCTTTCCTTGTCCCCTCTCAGCTGGAATCTGGATGCTTATAGAGTCACATGTCCCGAATCAATCCCAGAAAACGTTCCTTTTCAAGCTGAGTGTGAGAAGCTTTCAGAGCATCCCGGGAAGAGTCAGCATCTGCCTGTATTTACTCTTGCTATTGATTAAAGCTGACAGCTGGAGCACCAAGAGCCCAGACTGTAGACACAGGACTGCTTACAAGAGGAGAAGGAATCAATAGCAGTGGCCGGACCCAAGGAAACCCTGCCTCTTCTTTCCCTCTGTCGCCACCCTTGACTTGTCAGAAGAGCAGTCAGGTCAAGAAAAGAGGAGGGGGATCTGTCTACTGCACATTTCTCCCAAGATGGTCTTTGCCCCATTTTGAATGGAGAGAAGCTGTGGAGTAGGTGGTGGCACGGAGGCTGGGCCAGTGGGTTCCAGGACTATGCCCTGGGGCCTGTGGGCTGCAGCATTAACTGCACTATTCCTTAGGGCAGGGGTCCCCAACCCCCCACCCCCGGTCCGAGGTCCGTTAGGAACCGGGCCACACAGCAGGAGGTGAGCAGCGGGCGAGCAAGCGAAGCTTCATCTGCCGCTCCCCATCCCTCCCCATCGCTCGCATGACCGCCTGAACCAACCTTACCTCCCACCCCAACCGCGGCCGTGGAAAAATTGTCTTCCATGAAACCAGTCTCTGGTGCCAAAAAGGTTGGGGACCGCTGCCTTAGGGGATAAGGAAAGAGTGGTGACCTGAGCCCTGGGCACTCTGATTAACCCTCTAACCTCCACTGATTAGAGAGTCCTCTAGAAGGAGAGAAGGGGGAGTTGAGAGAGGATGTATCTAATCTCTGCACATAAAATGATGGCCCCATCTGAGTTGGTGGTTCCCCAAACTCCCCAGGTCTCATCTCTTTGGCTACCCAGTGGCAGGGGTAGTACTGCAGGACACTGGGACCTGGAATAAGCTTGATCTTCTACCTCCTCTGTTTGACTCTTCTGGAAGGAGGATGATTAGGGTAGCAACTCTGTGTCTTCTCTTTCTATCCTTCACACAGCTGCTCAAAATCCAACAAGGTCTCCCATTCCACTTAGAATAAAATCCAAGCTGCTCACCAGGGCCCCCGCAGCCCTGCACGCCCTGGCCTTTGCCTCCCCCTCCAGGCTTACCTCCCCCCACCTGCCCCACAGGAGCCTCCATGCTGTGCTTGGAACATGCCAAGCATGCTCCCGCCTCAGGGTCTTCACACTTTCTGTTCCCTCCCTCTTATAGTTGTCAGCCTTAGCAAATAAAGATACAGGATGCCCAGTGGACATTGAATTTCAAATAGACAATAAATAATTTTTAGTATGAGTGTGCCCTGTGCAATATTTATTTATCTGAATTTCCAATGTAACTGGGCATCCTGTACTTTACCAGGCAACCCTAAGAGCTCTCTGAACGCCAGTCCCTCAGACACTTACTTGGCTCATCCCCTCACTTCCCCCAGGTCTCTGCTCTTCTCACCAGAGGCCCTGCCTTCCCGTCCCATCTATAATAGAAGCCTCATCAATCTACTCTGGAATCCTGCTCCATCTCATTCAGAGCTCTTACCGCTACCTGATATGATGTTGTTGTTCATTTGTTTGTTGGCTTTGTGTCTCCCCTGGCATGTATGGGCTCCACAAGGGCAGGGATTTACGTCTTCACTGTGGTGTCTTCAGCCTCTGGACTCATGGATGCTCAGTAGACATTTGCTCTGTGACCAAATGGCCTCTTGCCATGGCGCACCCTTTGTTATATGGCCCCGTTGACCTCTCTGATCTCAGCTCAGGCCACTCCCCTTCCCATGGGAGACCAGCCACACTGGCCTTCCTGTAGGTCCTCAGACATGCCAAACCCATTTTTGCCCAAGGCCTTAGGACTTGCTGCCCAGTGCAACCTCCCATGCTGTCTGTATGGCTGTTCTTCCTCTCCTCTTCGGGCTCTGAGAGGGCTTCCCTGACCTCTCCATCCAAAGTAGCCCTCTGACACTAGACCTTTCACTCATATGACTGTTTTATTTCCTTTAAAACTCTTACTGCTCTAGGAAAGCACGTGTTTAATGTTTGGTTGGCTTTTTCTTGTTTGTCTCCTGCACATGGGAATGTAAGTTCCGTGGAGACCTTGACCATGCATGGCTCATACAGCACTGTGTCCCCAGCACCTACCCCATGCCTGGCATAGAATGCGAAATCAATCCATGTTGACTTAGTGAGTGAGGGAGTGATTTGGGGTGGGCAATGAGCCCCAGCTTTGCAGGTGCATTGGGAACTGCAGTGGGAGGGGATGACTGGCAGCTGAGGAGGACCAAGCCAGCCCAGGATCCAGCCTGGAGAGGGTTGTTACACCCCCGTGACGAAGTGTGCTTAATTAGCAGGGCTGGCTGAGGGTGAGGACGGCTGGAAAGGGCTTCTTAGCTCCTTGCTTCTCTCAGCCTCCCTGGCAGTTAGGAGAGGCCACCTCCTTCCCATTGGAATGTGTCACACAGGCCCAGAGATTGAGAGTACCGCCCCCCACCCTTGCCACCATGATGGTGATGGCACGGTGACATTGGAGGCTGCCAAACTACGGGGACGGACCTGAACATCTTCCCGAGCTGTCACATGAGAAAGAAGCCAGCTCCTCGTGTTTTCAGTCACTGAGCTTTGGGGGTTCGTTACCCAAGTGTAACCTCACTAATTAAAACATGGCTGTCTCCACTGTGTCTACTACATAGAAAGTGCTCGATAAGTGTGTTGTTGTGTTCTCTGGTGAGGAGGTCTGTTTATTCCTGCAAACGGAACGGAGTTGTATTAACTAACTAAAGGGAAACAACTACGTACCTTATTTGCCCAGATAGTGCTCACGTCCTTCTTAACTCCCTCCGGTCATCAGACTCGTGTGTGTGGGTCCCTCTCCTTGCATTTAGCAGGGGACAAACATGTAAAGTGGTGTGCTTCGAGACACAAGCCAAAAAGAGTTTCTGAGGGATTCCGCCCTACAGTAACAAATAGGCAGCTACAATGGTCTCCCAGTCTATCCATGTCACCAATATGATGCCCCGGAAGTAGGTGCCACAGCATGATGGGCTGCACCTATAAAAGATCCCTTTGATGAATGTCTAAGGACCCTTTGATGGAAATTCTTCTTAGCAGTTTGGTGCTAGATCTTCCTGGATCAACCATCTGCTTTTTTGACGAGCCTCCACTCTCAGACTGGTTTCCTGGCTCCTTTGGATTGAATAGCTCTTGGAATTTCTATAGCCTGAGGCTTAGTTGGACACTCTTAAATAAGTTTCTCTTATGAGTTTTTGCATGAAGTTTGACAACTTTCTTCATGCAGTCTTCATCTCCCCTTACAATGGACCTTGATCTTGCTTTCACTACTACCAATACACACTTAGGCATGGACAAATCCCTTTCTCTGTGGTTCAACCAAGAGAGATGGTTGTGTTTGTTTGTTTTTTTAAAAGAAATTTTACTTTGAAATTAAGTAAACAAGAAAAATGAAAGAACACAGACCTTAAGTTTAGAGAGCATTTGTTTCCTGGTGGGCACAACTTACAGTCTCCCAGTTCATAGATGAATCACTCAACAAGTATTTATGGGGCTCCTCTAAGGCCTAGCACTGGACACAGGGGATTCAAAGATAAATAGTGTGTAAGCTTTGGTCTCAAAGAGCTCCTGGTATATACAAAAAGCAAATGGGAAAATGCTTTAAAATATAATGTGATACATGCAACAATGGAGGCACATAGCGGGTGGGATTTTTCAATAGTTAAGAAGGTCCCAGATCCCTTCCTCTATGAGGTGCTCTCTGAAAAGCCCTGTCCCAAAGTCTCCCTCTTCAGTTTTGGCCACCACATTCTTCTTTATTCAATAAATACATAACTTCACGTGATTTAATTTGCATACCTTTATAAGGCTTTATCTAAACAAATATAATACATCAGAAAAAGATTCCTTGAGTAGGCTATATCTCTTTTTTTGACTTGAAAAATATGCCTGCTTCTTTGAGTGAACAACAGGTGAAGAGTAGCCCCTACCCTGTGATATCTGCTTACTTCTGGAAGAATCTGTGCTTTGCCCTCAGGTTCCTCTGGGAGGAACACCGAGTTCTCTTGGTCACTGGTGTTCCCTCCCACTAGCTGTTTCTGGCAGGAGAAGAAAGGATCCCTGGTCAGTTCCAGAAGGGACACCTCCCCTCTGGCCACCCTGCAGAGAGGTCAGAGAGCCTCACTGAAAACATCGTCTTCAGTCTTTGCTCCCTTGATCCAATTCTGGGCTGAATGGAGGAACAGAGACATGAAGAGCCCTGGAGCTGAGGTGGAGGAAGGTGGGGTGATGCTGCGGAGAAGGTGGCTGCTGCCCTGGGGCTTTCCTGTGCAGGTCCACGTGGGTTTGTGAGGTACATGGGGCAGGGAAGACGGCACTGTGTCGGCTCCTGGGCCTGCCCACATCTGTCTCTGCTTCTGCCACTTCTTCTGTTTCTGGTGGCTGCCTGAAGAGAGCTATAGATGACCTGGGGGTGGGGAAGGTAGGAACTCTTCAGAATTAGGGGAGATACCTTTATGCCTCAGGTTGGGGTGCTGAACTAGGGTCCCCTAGGAGCAGATGCTTAGAATTAACTCTCAATTCCATGTGGGAAAAGAGGATGGAAAAAGAAAGGGCAGTAAGTTATCCACTTCTATCCGTTTTAGGAAGGACCCTAATAGAGACACCGAAAAGGCTCCTGTGGTGCCTCTTACCCCCTTCCCCCTCCCAACTACTGACAAGAGCCCTAGTGGACATATACCCTGAGAAAACCATGATTCAAAAAGAGTCATGTACCACAATGTTCATTGCAGCTCTATTTACAATAGCCAGGACATGGAAGCAACCTAAGTGTCCATGAACAGATGAATGGATAAAGAAGATGTGGCATATATATACAATGGAATATTACTCAGCCATAAAAAGGAACGAAATTGAACTATTTGTAGTGAGGTGGATGGACCTAGAGTCTGTCATACAGAGTGAAGTAAGTCAGAAAGAGAAAAACAAATACCATATGCTAACACACATATATGGAATCTAAAAAAAAAGAAAAAGGTTCTGAAGAACCTAGGGGCAGGACAGGAATAAAGATGCAGACGTAGACAATGGACTTGAGGACACAGAGGGGGAAGGGTAAGCTGGGACAAAGTGAGAGAGTGGCATGGACATATATACACTACCAAACGTAAAATAGATAGCTAGTGGAAAGCAGCCGCATGGCACAGGGAGATCAGCTCGGTGCTTTGTGACCACCTAGAGGGGTGGGATAGGGAGGGTGGGAGGGAGATGCAAGAGGGAGGGGACATGGGGATGTATGTATATGTATAGCTGATTCACTTTGTTATAAAGCAGAAACTAACACACCATTGTAAAGCAATTATACTCCAATAAAAACGTTAAAAAAAAAAAAAAAAAGCCCTAGTGGAAATGGCTGAGCTTTAGAGGACGGGGTCTGGGCTTGTGTTCTAGTCCTGATGCCCACCTCCCTGAGATTTGCTTTCCTCATCTGCCAAATGAGGAGTGAAAGGAGATGATAACGTCCGAAAAGTGCCTCGAAATTGTACAAAATGTTGTACAAGCGACAGCTAATTCTACTTCAGGTAAGTAACAGCCTTGGACCCCATGTGGGAACCCTGCCCTTTGGGCTTACGGCATAAAAACCTTGGACCTCTCTCCAGATCATGAGCTTCTTCAGGGTCTCCCCATCTTCCCAGGGCCCCAGAAGAAGAAAGTAAGAGGGGCCTTCCGCAGCCACATGGGGTTGGGTTTTCCCTGTCTCCTGTGGAGGACTCACCTCAACATCTCCTTTCTCCTGCTCATGTCTCTTCACATGCTCCTTTCTGGCCTCAGTGCCTCCCTGACTCATGACCCAGGACAAACATTACTTACTCTCTGTGGCTTTCTCTGACTGTCTGAGAAAATAAACTTCTTGCTCATCTGTGTTCCTGAAGCACTTTGTAGAGACCTCTGTTCTTGTCTAATCATGTCTAGTTACAGCTGATTCTTACATTTCTGTCTCTCTCATTAAGACTGTGAACTCTTCCAAGTCAAGGACCGTGTTTCCTTACTCAGGGCCAAAGATGTAGGTGTGCCGAAGTGTCTTTATTTTCATGGCTGAGCCACTAGAGGAGGGTTGGGTCCCACTCCCGTGGTGTGGAGGAGGAAGGGTTGATTGGGAAGGAGGTGTGTAGTAATGTGTCTCTCTGGCTTCTCAAATACCTCGACATAAGGAGAAGAGGAGATGGTGTGGGCAGGACCTGGGTCTTTCTTAAGATGCAGTAACTTGCTCAGCAACGTGTATCCACAGAAGGGAGAAATTCTCCATGAGATGAAGAATGAACTGGAATTAGAAGACTTGGATTCAAATCTTGCTTCTGTCCATTTACTTACAGTGACAGGTCAACTGTCATTTACTTGGGCGTGTCAACCATTCTGAACCTCAGTTTACACTCTGAGGAAAAGATCCTTGTCTTGTGGTTTTGTAGCAAAGAAAGTGCAGTGCTGTTCACCAAATCCTGTCTCCTTTCCCCCTGAGCACCCAGCCTCCCTTGGAATTAGGTGAGCAGCGTGACTGAGTTCTGGTAATGAGTGTAGGCGAAACTGATGACCCCCAGCTGCTGGCCTCACCCATGGAAACCTCCGGCAGGATCCTCCATACTTGATCTTTCCCTGTTTGTGCACTAAAAGTGAAGGATTTGGAGATTCTAGGGATGGCAATGCCACAGGATAAAAGGAGCCTGGGTCCCCAGTGTCTATGCAGGATAGAATTTTCCATCCTTTCTGCCCACTTGCATTGATCTGTGATGAGAACAAGAAATTCTTTCATTATGTTAAGCCATTGAAATTTTGGCATCATTCATTATAGCAGTTAGCCTTCTTTGACAGGGTTTAAATGGACAAAAGTTCTGCAGAAACGTCAAAGTGCTATAATGTTACTGGTTATTATCATGGCTTTTATTCTAGAAAATCTTTTGAGTGCACAGCTGTGAATTTTTTCCAGGCTCTGTATAGAGACGATATCATCTCGAGGATGAAGAGGGGGCCAGAGAGACCCCTGGAAAATATCCAGTGGTCTGACTATATGGAGGTGTGCATGCCTGGGTGCCAGGGGTAAGACTCCTTCCAGGAAGGGGAGCCCTGATTGACTCTCATGCCTGGAGGAGCAGGCCTGTCTCAGAACAGACCCTGGGCAGCAGTACCCAGCACAGGGGCCATCCTGTGGGCCTAGAGCCAGCTGTCTGAGCATCAGCTGCTAGAGAGTGAGCACTTCAGGGCTGAAAAAAGGAGGTGAAACGGAATCAGTTGTCAACAGGCTCTGAGAGACCTTCCTGACCACGTGAGCCATGCAGAACTCTATTCCCTTCATACGTGGCTGCTCCCAGCATCCAGTCCCACTTGACTCAACCACAGTTTCCTAACCTGGCCCAGCAGAGGCCTGACTTGTCCTCAATCTGGGCAGGGAGTGGGGTGTAGTATGGCTGGATCCAGACACAGTTTCCTGGGCTGTTTCTCCAAGGATGCCACAAATAATCAGGGAGCTGCACTCCTGACTTACAGAAAGAGAGGGAAGGAAGAGGGATGGGCCTCACTTTATTGATCAGCAGTCATAGGCCAGATACTTTATCGACATTAACTCTTTGAACGCTTACAACAATGCTGAGCTAGCTATTATTATTCCCACTTTACAGACAAAGAAACTGAGGTCCAAGGAAGTAGAGTGAGTTGCCCAGGATCACACAGCTAGTAAATATTAGGGCCAAGATTCAAATCCCAGTCTCTCTGACTTGAAGCCTGTGTTCTTGACACCGTACCTTGTAGCTTTCCCAACAGTGTAGAGGTACCGTCGTGCCCCTCGGGACAGGCTGAGAGAAGTGACACCCTGGCTCTGTCCTGGGACTCCTCTTGGTAGTGGCCCCTCTCACTAGCAGCTCTGTCTCCTCAGTTTGGGAGAAGCTCCTTCCTGTGAGCGTGCAAAGCCTTAGGTCAACAGGTAGAGGCCTCCAGGTAGAGGAGATGGGGTGGGTGTTGCGGAGAAGGGAGAGGAGGGAGTGGATTGATGCCTCCCTGGTACCTAGCTGGTTCTCAGTTTAGCCTTGCCCAGAAATTGAGAACAGTCTTAACTATTTTCAATTGAGCAACTGATCATTGAAAACCCAGCCTCACTCCGAGTCTCCTTCTGGAGCCACACATACCTTCAGCAGAACTTCTTCTTGGGACATGTGTGGATTGGCCAGGCCTGGGAGGCCAAGATGGCTACCACCACATGGTTTTCTGGCGGCTACACTGGGGTCGTCTAGCCAGCTCCCCTGAGAGATGCCTGGCATAATAATGCTATATTTGTCTTTTCCAACAGTCGTTCTATTAGTGTTTGTGTCTGACCCCAAAAGCTTTCAAAAACAGCCAGCGCCACTCCTCTGATCCTAACTGGGAGAAAAAAATGCCTTAAAAAGCAAATCGCTTCTCTGGTTGCAGGCTTCTGGCTCAGGAGGCTGCAGGCTGGGCCTTCCCTGGAGCTTCCCCACACTGTAGCCTCCCCAGGCCAGCTTTCCATGGGGCTGAGCTCCAGGGAAGGTAATGAGGATTCTGGATAGTGGCTTGTGGAGAAGTTGAATGTTCTGTATTTTTCTCAGTCTTGGAGTGAAGCAGGAGGAATGAGCAGGGGCTGAGCCTCTAGAAATATCCTCTGTGAACTGAAGATGTACACACACATTGGCATTAGAGAGGGAAAAATAATCTTCGAGCAGAGTCTCATTAAGCCTTCTTACAAGAGAATTCCCCTGTTGTGGAAAATTGAGATTCTGCATGGTATTTTGAAGTTAATCTGTTAGAACCACGTTTATTTTACTTTCAAAATAACTCTTTTTTTTGAGGGAAGGAATGCCTTTAGTCATGTTCCTAATTTTAAGATTCTCCGCCGAGTCTTTTTCACTGGTTGAATTATAACAAGACCAGTGAGGTCATTGTCAGTGGATTAATTATAGCAAGGCTGGTGAGAAAATTCAACGTCCTTTGATAAACACACCTTAACTACTTTAAGTGAACAATTTTCTACAGCAAACATTTCAACACATGTTGACTCCTATAACAAACATTAATGGTCTCATGATTACAAGTCTTTATTTTTTTTTATTATTTTTTAACATCTTTATTGGAGTATAATTGCTTTACAATGGTGTGTTAGTTTCTGCTTTATAACAAAGTGAATCAGTTATACATATACATATGTTCCCATATCTCTTCCCTCTTGCATCTCCCTCCCTCCCACCCTCCCTATCCCACCCCTCTAGGTGGACAAAAAGCACAGAGCTGATCTCCCTGTGCTATGCGGTTGCTTCCCACTAGCTATCTATTTTACGTTCGGTAGTGTATATGTGTCTATGTCACTCTCTCACTTTGTCACATCTTGCCCTTCCCCCTCCCCATATCCTCAAGTCCATTCTCTAGTAGGTCTGTGTCTTTATTCCTGTCTTGCCACTAGGTTCTTCATGATCTTTTTTTTTTTCCCTTAGATTCCATATATATGTGTTAGCATACTGTATTTGTTTTTCTCTTTCTGACTTACTTCACTTTGTATGACAGACTCTAACTCCATCCACCTCACTACAAATAACTCAATTTGGTTTCTTTTTATGGCTGAGTAATATTCCATTGTATATATGTGCCACATCTTCTTTATCCATTCATCTGTTGATGGACACCTAGGTTGCTTCCATGTCCTGGCTATTGTAAATAGAGCTGCAATGAACATTGTGGTACATGACTCTTTCTGAATTATGGTTTTCTCAGGGTATATGCCCAGTAGTGGGATTGCTGGGTCGTATGGTAGTTCTATTTTTAGTTTTTTAAGGAACCTCCATACTGTTGTCCATAGTGGCTGTATCAATTTACATTCCCACCAGCAGTGCAAGAGTGTTCCCTTTTCTCCACACCCTCTCCAGCATTTATTGTTTCTAGATTTTTTGATGATGGCCATTCTGACCAGTGTGAGATGATCTTTAGAATTCTTAAATGAGTCAATATTATAGGAAAGTTCTTTGCCTTTTTTCATGAACAGATTTAGATGGAAACTCAACTTTATGATGACAAGATGCAGAAAAAGTATGGATTTAACCTAAATTTTGTATCTGATATGTAAATATTTTCTAACATTTTTCACCTGTCTAAGCAAAGGCCCATGCCACCTCCAGGTTTTACATCCTCAAAACATTTGTGCCAATAGTTTCTTTATTTAAAGTTTTTTCTTAATTTTTTTTTTCATTAGGTGCCATTTAATCAAAGCTGAATAAAATAATTTGAGGCTTATTATATATATATATATATATTTCCATATCCAGCGGCTATTTGCTGAGCAAGCTACTCTGCAATACAGTGGGGGTAGAATTAGAAAAAGCTGGAAGCTTGCCTTGGAAGGAAGAAAAGTAGGGGGGCAGCTTTCTTCAAATTTGATCCTCTCTTGTGTACCACCTGAATATGGAGGACTTCCTTGTGAGGGAGCAAACCCTAGAGAACACTGAAGCATAGCATCTTAGAATTAGAAGGTGCAGTATGGTGTTTTTTGTCTAATCCTTGTCCAATGTATGATTTTGTCTGAACTGTATCCATAGTGGGACTCCCTATGAGCACAGCGCCCACCCTGGGACCTGGCACATAGTGGGTGCTTAACAAATATTGAACGATTGGGTGGATCAATGAGCAACCCCTCTAGCTGGAGGCAGAGCTCACCACCTCCCAAGCTGCCTGCAATGTCTGCGCCTATGAGAACAGATCTATTCCCTCTAACTGTAACTAGTTATGACTCTTGCCAGTGGGTGCCCCATCTGTCTCCTCTGGGCCCAGGATACTGAGTGATAATGGGACAATTAGGAGCAGAGTGATTCAAAATCATCCTGGCTGATTATCCTGGAGATGGAATCGATGGAATGTTGGGTGACAGGCTGGATATACTCTGGCTTGATGTGTTGACCAATTCTTAGAACAAAGAGCTCAAAGTATTGCCCCTCTCATCACCTCATGTGTCCTCCTGATTTCCCATGGGACGGCAAGATGGTTCTATCTCACTAGACCAGGAGTTGGCACATTTTTTCTGTAAAGAGCCACAGAGTAAATATCTTAGGATTTGTGGGCTATACAGTTTCTATCACAACCACTTAATGGAGCCATTGTCGTGTGAAAGCAGACATAAACAGTAGGTAAACAAGTGAGTGATGTTGTGTTACAATAAAACTTTATTTATAAGGACAGGCCCACAGGCTCTACTTTTCCTTAGACTGTAAGGTCATGAAGCAGAGAGTGCGTCTGTTTTTGCCTTGAGAGGGAGTGTTCAGTAGTGGTTAAGGGCGTGGTCTGGGATCAGACAGTCAGTGTCCTACCACCTCCTAGCTGGGAGACATAAGCACATTGCTGAATTTCTCTGTGCCACAGTGTCCTCATATATAAAGTGAGGATAATAGTAGTGTCTACCTCATAGGGAGATATAAGCAAAGTGCTTAGAACAGCGTCTGTACCTAAAAACCAGGTAGTGAATGTTAGCTATTCTTAGTTTGATCTCCAATACTTAGCACGATGCTTGGCACAATGAAGATGCTCAATAAATATTTATGTCATGAATCTGAGGCCCAGGAAGGCAGAACATCTTGGGATGCCCCAGAGTGGGGTGGGAGTGGCACCGCGTCATGAACCACAGAGCTGACTTCCAGACTTTTCTGTCCTGTCTTCCTGAAGCCTTCAAAGCTGTGACAAGCTCTTGTTATGAAGACTTCAAATTATTTACAGTCTCGTAATTCTCTATAGGTCAACTTTTTTTGGTAAGTTCATCACCTTCACTCTTCCAACCCTGGAAACCATCCTAAGGGATGAGGGTTAGGAAGAAACCCTTCGACTTCTAGGTTGTTCTGTGTGTGTGTCTGTCCCCTACCTCTTCAGTGGCCTCCACATCACCTTGTCCAGGGTCCAGCACAGTAACAGTGTCAGGGGAGTGGGGTGAGGTCTGGGTAGGGGGGGCGATCGTGAGCAGAGCAAAGACGTACACAGTCCAGGAAAGCGGGGCTCACCCTCAGTTGAGGGCTTGCTGCCACACCTACTCCACACCTCCCGGAGTGCCTGGATGGGGAGATCCAGCGGCCGAGGACCTCCATTTCCGAAAAGAGATGAAGGATGAGTTTCACTCCCTTCTCAGCTTTCAGGGGCTTGCCATCTTTGCGCCTGAGAAGCTCTTAATCCCTTTTCCTGCCCTTCTCAGTTCCTGTCTGTTCAACGCCCCTCCCCTCTCCTCAGCCACCCCCGCCAGAGGACTGGGGCAGAAAGGGACGTGGGTGGGATCTGGCCCTCCTGTGGTGTGCTGGCATCTCCCTAGCCTGGGCAGATGGGGGAAGCCTTAGGCAGCTGACAGATTGGGAGAGGGTGAGGGGAGTGAGCACGCTGGGAGCTGGCTTTGCAGGGTGGAAGGACTTGGGGGAGCTCCCAGGGGCCGCCTGTGAACTGCCCTGGGAGGACTCCTCCTTGGGGAGGGGCGGACCCAAACAGCCAGGCCCAGCTCGCACCGGGGCGAGTCTCCCCCTCTCTCCACAGCCGACTCACACTCACCCCAGGCGGGGCTGCGGAGAAAGACCCTTTCCTCGCAAGTTCCAAGCTCCTCCAGTGCCCCGTGCAAGGTGTTAACAATGTCTCTGCTGTATTTTCCATGTAGGAGCCGACCATCCCTCACTCTCAAAGGTCACCAAAGGTGGGCTTGCAGCTGGTGAATTGCCAGGGAGCTTTGCTCTGAGGTGGCTGTGATTTGCCACAAACCAGCTTAGCTGAGCTGAAGTTTTTGCAGTCAGCTGTTTCTGTATCCAGGGAAGGACACTGGCCACATGCCTCCCTGTGGTCTTCTCTGCAGGGCCCTGAGAGTGAGTGTCCCTGCACATTTTTGCACTCTTGGTGCCACACTTGCCTCCCCTACTTCCTGCACTTCTTTCTGAACTGAAGGTCCCGTGCAGCCGGACCACGGGCTGGGCCCCTAGAAGGCCTCGTGGGGTAGAGGGGAGGCGCCGCCCGCCATGGGGTGGCTTTGTTGCAGCTGGAGAACGGCTGCCACCAGGGCTGGTGGGGGTGAGGACAGCTCATTCGCTCTGGTTCGGGGTTGCATGAGGTCAGTGTGAGCAGGGCTGAATGATGGCTCCAAGCTCTGGCCACTGATTCTTCTTCATTTCCTCCCCAGATCTCAAAAGAGCAAGGCACAGGCAAGGGAAGAGCCTAGAGGACTTGGAAGATAGGGACTGTGAGTTTGGGTTTGCCTTGAGAAGGAAATGGCTTGTACTTGGCCCCTTGGTGCCTTGACTGGTTGACTGCAAGCAGCTCAAGTCTTTCTCTTCCCTGTCTCCAGCATGGCCTCCTAATCTGGGGTCACTGAATGTTGCATGGGCTTTGGGAAGCCTGTGAACACCTGAATTGGCATGTAATGTGTGTGCTTGTGTGTGTGTGTGTGTGTGTGTGTGCATTTTACTGGAGAGAGGCCTGCGGCTTTCATCAGATTCTCAAAGAGGTCAGTGGTCCCCAAAGGGTTAAGAAACACTGATGATTTGTCTATTGAAGCGGAAAATTGTTCTGGGGAATTTGGGCTGGAGAGTTCCTTATCTAAGGACAGAGCCTTGTCTTGGAGATAAGTGGAAATAAGGGACTGGAGCCAGGGGACTTGTTAGAGCCATATGGCCTGTGTCCCTGGGCCTCAGAAGTCTCACTGTGGGGTGTCTGAGAATTCTTGTCACACCTTTCCCTAAATATTTATTATTTTTGCCCTTTATCGCTGTGTTACTGAAACAAAACAAAACAAATAAAAAACATCAACTTACCTCAAGAGAATGAGAAGACAAGCCACAGACTGAAGGAAAAATATTTGCAAAAGACACAACTGATAAAGGACTACTTAAAATATACCAAGAACTCTTAAAACTAAACAAGCAGAAAATGAACAATCTGATTAAAAAATGAGTAAAAGACCTGAACAGACACCTCACCAAAGAAGATATAGAAGGCAAATAAGCATATATAAATATGCTACACCTCATACGTCACCAGGGAAATGCAAATTAAAACAACAAAGAGATACCACTACACACATAGGAGAATGGCCCAAATCCAAAACACTGACAACGTAAATGCTGGCGAGGATTTAGTGCAACAGGAGCTCTCATTCATTGTTGGTGGGAATGCAAAATTGTACAACCATTTTGGAAGACACTTTGGCAGTTTCTTATAAAACTAAATACACTCTCACCATATGATCTAGCAATCACGCTCCTTAGTATTTGCCCAGAGTTGTTGAAAACCTATATCCACACAAAAACCTGCACATGGATGTTTATAGCAGCTTTATTCATAATTGCCAAAATTTGGAAGCAACCAGGATGCCCTTCAGTAGGTGAGTGGGTATACTGTGATATATGCAGACAATTGAATATTATTTAGCACTAAAAAGAAAGGAGCTACCAAGTCATGAAACAACATGGAGGAAGCGTAAATGCATATTACTAAGTGAAAGAAGCCAATCTGAAAAGGCTACATATTACGTGATTCCATCTATATGACATGATGGAAAAGGAAAACTATGGAGACAGTGAAAAGATCTGTGGTCACCAGGGGGTGGGGAGGGATGAATAGACAGAGCACAGAGGATTTTTACGGCAGTGGAGATACTCTGTATTTTAGCTTGCTTTAGAATCACCTGGAAGGCTTGTTAAAACATCGACTACGAGGCCCCATCTCTGGAGTTTGTGATTCAGTAGGTCTGGGGTGGACTCCAAGAATGGGCCTTTCTAACACATTCCCAGGTGTTGATGATGCCGTTGGTCTAGAAACCACACTTTGAGAACCACTGCTCTTTACCAAATATTTCAATATTTTAATAACTTGCACACTCCTAGTTGAATATCAGGACTTGGAATAAGAATTACTTTCACTTCCATTTTACAGATAGGAAAATAGAGGCTTAGAGAGGTGAAGTAACTTGCCGTGGATCATACCAGTGGATGATGCAGAGGCTCTTGAATTCAGTCTTCCTGACCCTGAAGACCAGCTCTCTCCCTGAGTTCCAGTCTCCCAGTGCCCTCGGGGCCAGCAGAGGTCTGGGCAAATGGCTGACCACCTCTGGGGAGCCCCCAGGCCTGTGGCAGGCTGGAGGTGAAGCCAGAGGCAATCTGGAGCCCTGCCCTCTCTTGTTGGGGGCTCGCTCTCTCTTGGCTGGCCTGGGGAATGCTCTTGATTCCTGAACAGCTTGGCACTTGCTTCCCCAGGCCCCCTCCCTCCCAAGCAGCAGCTGTGAAGTTGACGAATTATACTAAACTGTGATGCCTCCTCGGGAGCCTGTTCCAGGAGGTGCTGTGATGGCTTCCTCAGAAGGCGACAGGCACGTGGTCTGCAAACGAGCTTCTCACTCCCTCGCTCAGCGCAGCAGCTGCTCAGAGGCAGTGTGGGCCCTGAGCGGCCCACTGGGGGAGCCTATTAGAGCCTCAACACTGAGAAAAGCACAGCAGCAATGCTCTATTAAATCTGGTGGGGGGCCTGCTTAACAATGGGACAGGCCCCGGGGGTCCCAGCTCTGCTCCATCCTGCCTCAGTCTCCAGCCTGGCTCTCCCTCTCCCTGCCCCTCAGTGTCTTCCCAAAGGAGCTTTGGGCCTGAGTGACTCTGCGTTTCTGCCTGGAGTTGAGAAGAGTGTGGCTGGATGGGTGTGGTGAGAGCCCAGGTGGGGAGCAAACCCGAGGGAGGTGTTCTCTACACCGCCTAGGCGGGGAATGGGCGTGCTATGGGTCATGATGCTGATGAGGATGCCGGATGCTCTGGGCAAGAGGAGGCTCTGCTCTGGAACTTGCACTTTAGAGGGTCCCACTTTTCCAACCATAACCCTCCCCAAAGAGCAAGGAATCCTTGGTGCCATGAGGATAGGCCTGTCCAAGTCCCATGACTCCCTTTCTTCGCCATACTTCGGGTACCTGGGAACCTGCAATACTTTGCTCAAATGGCCCCAAGCGGGCTTATAGTGTCTGCATAAGCTTCTACACCAGCATATCTTTTAAAGAGTGGATTGTGTCATTGGCTGGTGTGCACAGAACTTGGACATGTGGGCTGGATGTCCACGTGTGTGTGCATGTGTGTACGTGTGTGTGTGTGTGTGTGAGGTCCCTTAAGGGTGAGTCAAAACCCAGTGTGGGAAGAGGTGGAGGCAGTCTGGAGGGTAGAGGTCATCTTTTCCCATAACTCCATGTGCCAGACTAGAACTCCAAGGAGCCTGAAAATTCTAGATTTAAACTTTCCAGGCTTATGAAGCTATATGTGTCAAGGATAGAGTATATTTTATCTCACAGTTTGTTAGCTTGATTTATAGCTTTGACTATCTTGTTCTTGGCCCTGTAAGTGTTAAGGGTGTGCCCAAGTGAAGGTGGTGATGAGAACAGGCTCCAAAGGCCTCCCTGAAGCAGCCAGGCCAAGCGCCATGCTTTCATACTATCACATACAGTGCCAGTGAAAAGGGCAAAACTAGGTAATGCTCCAAGTCCCGAGGAAAACACTCACGTGTCTTCTGGGATGAGAATGATGACAAGGGTGCTGATGAGCTGGCAGGAGCCCTGTGACCCATGGTCTTGTGAGGAAAAGGCCCTAATCTAGTTACACCCTCCTCGACCTTTGACCACGACCTTGGCCACACCGTTGACCCACGGTTCTCTGGTTCTCTCCCTTTATAATCTGGTGCTTTTGTCTTTTCCCCTTCCTAGCTGTTCTCCCTGTGTGCCCACCACAGACAAACCATGAATTGTACAGTCACTCTCAGGAGGGAGCAGGTCACCAGGGGAGGAAGCCTCTTTCTCCTACATGGCGGTCCCCTACATGGTAAAGACCTCTGCTGGACTTGGCAGGGTTAAGAACAGTGCTGTCAGAGGGTTTATTTGGGAGGGGGAGTAAAAAAGAGAGTCCACCACTGTGGTTTCCAGGTGGCCTCGCTATTGTCAAAGAGTGGGAGAAGAGGAGACAGTGTGAGAAGTCCCTTCTTATATTTATCAGAAACCAAACATGCACTTGAAGGACTTTTCCTGGGTCATGATCTTGACCTTGATCTCTATCATCTCTACATCTGTATCTCTCTCTATTGATCTGTCTCTGTATCTATCACCTCTCTCTCTCTCTCTCTCTTTTTAAACCAAATATGGGGTTTTAGCATATTTACTGAATGTCTACTCTATTCTAGGCTGTGTGCTGTGTTATTACATTAGTCAGTCCTTACGAGAACCCTGTGAAGTATCATCCCCATTTTATAAATGGAGAAACAGACTTTCAGAGGTGAAACAATTGGCCTGAGGGCACATAGCTCAGAAATGGTAGAATTTGGGCCCAAGTCCGTGTCATCTGACTTTGAGTTTCGTGTTTTTGTGCTGTTGCTACTGAGGGAAGATTGTCCCGAGGTGCATTTTTTTTTTTTTTTTAAATCAGGAAGGAGAAATGCCGCCTGCAGTGTTTACTTATCTCTCTCCAGCAGCATTCCCAGGGGTCTTGGTTCCCGGCTCTGAGGAGCTTGATGGGAGTCAGACACCGTCTCTCTCTCTCGCTGAGCTGTCTGCGGACTCGGCCCATCTGCTAACGCAGCGCCTTGCTACCCGCACTGCTGTCTGGGTGTGCCCCGCGGTCAGACTGAACAGGCCGGCTTTGACAAAGCGACAGAAGCTGTAAAAACAGCTGTTTGACATTCCCTGCTGCTTTTTAAAACAAAACAACCAACAAAGAGGTTGAATGAATGCAGAAAGTACCCTTGTTTTCACGTGGATGCAGATAGTTTTACTTAGAGAACATTTATTTTCCCCTTTCCTTGCTCTTGTCCCTAATTATTTACCTACACAATCATTACCCGCTCCCCTTCCCCCCGCCTCTTTCCCTCTACCCTTTTCTCTCTCCCTTCCCTCTTACCTTCCCTCTTTCCTTCCATTAAAAAAAATTCCTGCTTCTGTTTCTATGTCTTTTTTCCACCTAAATTTTCTTCTCTCCAAGGGCACTCTATTTCTCTTTGCTCCTTGTTTTTTGTATCTTCCGTGTTTTGTGTATTAATTCACCTCTGTAAGCTTTGGGCACATCCCATCCCAAATGTGTAGTTTTATGAATTCCAGTGTTAGCTTTATGATATCCAAGGTGTCTTCAGTTAGCCCAAGGTGGGGCAGGAAATTCCAAAACAAAATGAACCAACCCCCAACCATCATTTAATTTAGATAAAGGAAAGTACGCATGAAAGTGTGCGTGAAAGCACAGGATGCCTGGAATAAGTGGTAGTCCCCTCTGGTCACTTCCATTGCTTCCACCCACAGCAGCTGGGAGAGTTGCTCTCATTTTCAGACTTTCACTTTGGGATTGTTGATGAGGATGCAGGATGCTTTGGACTGTGGTTCCTTTATGGTTCAAAAGCACAGTCCTATCCAACCAACTGTTCCTCACACAGACTCTCCTTCCTTATAGGGAGAGGAGTTCCAGGTTTCGAGGTACACTCAGACAGGAATAGGTAAGTCACAGGCACTTAGCTGAACAATTAAATGCAGTTTGGGGGCTTCCCTGGTGGTGCAGTGGTTAAGAATCTGCCTGCCAATGCAAGGGACACGGGTTCGAGCCCTGGTCCTGGAAGATCCCACATGCTGCGGAGCAACTAAGCCTGTGCGCCACAACTACTGAGCCTGCGCTCTAGAGCCCACAAGCCACACCTACTGAAGCCCGAGCGCCTGGAGCCCGCGCTCTGCAACAAGAGAAGCCACTGCAATGAGAAGCCCGCGCACCACAACGAAGAATAGCCCCCTCTCGGCGCAACTAGAGAAAGCCCGTGTGCAGCAACGAAGACCCAATGCAGCAAAAATAAATAAATAAATAAATAAATAAATACATACATACATAAAATGCAGTTTGACCAAGCTTAACATGCAAGACGGACTTTTACACCATGTGGTCAACCTTGATCCCTGGAATCACTGGGTTCTTCTTCTGGAATCCAGGTCTTCACTCCTATGCAGGTTATCTGCTCCCCTGGAGTCCTTTTAGGTTCCCTTGAGCATTTCTTCTTTATGTCTGTGTCTTACATTAAATGCCACTAGTGCCATCCCCTACCTCCATCTCCCTTTTCAATCGTTTCTTTGCTTTATTCTCTCCGGACAGAACTACTTCCTTCAACTTTTATCTTCCTGGTTGCCCACTGCAATTTATTCTCTATGGTTCCTGATCCCTTGTTCTAGTTGTCTTCTCTTCTAAACTGGTAAGAAGTTTCCTTTCCTCTTTCTCCTTTTTTACTTCTTGTTGTCTGTTATCCATCAAACACCACCCATGGTTCATCTCAGACTTGGCATTGCAGGAGTTGGCGTGTGTGTCACCCCGTGCATTAGATGACCTTGAGTTTGTAGTGAGAGATGACTGTGATTGCTGCTGGAGAACTCAGTCAGATCTATGGAGGTTTTCTACTCCTTCCTCCCCAAATTGGATCTTCAAACATACCAATCACAGGATGGAGAAGCTTTGAGTGTCTCTATTGATCCCTGCATGGAGGAGAGAAAGTGATGGCTGCGGGCAGGTAGAGTCTCCTAGACAGCCCAGGAAGGGCTGAGCTATATATTTACAGACGTTTCTTCAACCTCCAATCAGACAAGTCTTTCCTCCTCCTTTGGGGAGAAACAGAAGAAAGTAGAAAGAGGAAGAGGAGCGTTTTGCTGTTTCCTTCCAGGGGATAGAGTGGAATGCTTCCCTCTCCATGAAAATGTGAGGTGTAGGCAATAAATAGCCACCTAACATTTGGTCGTCGGACAACGAATAGAAAAGGGCTGTGTAGAAGGCAGTTGTGATGGCATGGCCCAATTCCCAAAAGATTGGGACTCTTTGGTGTCTTCCCCTAACATTTTCATGGTTCAGGCAAGAGTAGAAATTGAGGTCCTCCTAACCTACCTTTGTTCTCTTCTCCTCCATCTCTCACCACAAGGATCCTCATGAATTTTGCCCACTTGTCCAAGCTCTGTCCATACCTTCTCCCAAAAGTATCCCTTGGCCACCCTTTGGGCCTGAGTGTGTCCGTGTTGGTGGCACTGTACATCCTTGGGAATATGGACCTGGGGAGGAGGCCTGTGAAAGGCAAAGAATTCCAGTGTCCTAGGTACCCAGAGTGTTGTCTAGAAAGGAGATCATAGACTCCTGGTGGGCATATCTCTTAGGCCTATGGTCACCTCATCTCATGTAACCAGGAGGAGGAATGGGCATCAGGGGTCTCTGCATTGTGGAGCCAAGGGCAGAGGCCCTGGTTGCCCAGGCTCAGGGGTGGGACTGTGTATACCCAATATAGACTCTATAAATTTGATTTACTCTATACGCATCACTCTGGGTTTTGCTAACTTCCTATTCCTGGAGATGTTCCTGTCGGGAGACGGCAAGGGCAGAACTGTAACCGCAAGTGAGATTGGAGACCTAAGACCTTTTCTTTAGTTTTATCACTTTTCTGATTCCAGTCAAGAATGTGTCGTGATTCCAGAACACCCTCAGCAACAATGTGTTAGATCTATTCTGGTTTCTGCACTGATTTACAATGAATAAATATTAAGTTGGTACTAAATTTTATGGACTCTTTAAAAAAAAATTCCTCCTCTTTGAGCTTTAACTAGATAGTGCCTGTGAGAGCCAAAGGCAGATTTTAATTAGCATCTTACTACTGCAAAGAGAAGAACCTTGATAATTGCCTGGCAACCTCAAATTGCAACCTTCTCTCACCCTGCAGCATGACTCCAAGTTCATGTTTGTGCATATTCTACCCATCTTTTAGGGTTCCCTTCAAGACTCACTTTTATTAGAAAGCCTGCCCTGGTCATTGCGGCCCTAACTCTCCTTGTCTGGCCTCCCATTTATGTGCCAAAATATGACATGCCTCACCCTCACTTTCACCCCCATCCCAGGTTGTCTTGTGTTAGTGATGAACTCTCCATGTATGTGTTCTCTCTTCCTACTAGTTTCTCCAGATAAGTAACTTGAGGGTAGGAAAAACATCTCAAGGGGTTCTTACTGATCATGTGACTTTCCTTATATTTTAATGGGTTCCCAAGTATGAATGAAGGAGAGAAGTGAGAGAGTTAAAGCACCAAGTAGCAGTTACATCACTTAGAGGGTGTGGAGGGAGCCATTCTCTGGGGTGATGGTTCACAAGCTTCGGTGGTCCTCAGACTCACTGAGCAGTTTGTAAAAAGCTGGGCAGATGCCCAGCCATATTGATTTAGAATCTCCCAGGGATTCTGGTGCAGACCAAGATTTGAGAATGACTTGCAAAACCAACTCTGCAGACTGGAAGTATCACATAAATTTTTTTAAAAAACAAATTTGTTTTTAAGAAAAGGAAGTTTCCTAATGAATGTTGAAAAAATACATATGGAATACTCTCTGAGAGCATAGACACACACACGTACACACAAATAAAAGTTGTAACTAACAAGAATACTCGCAAATGTCAAATGCAAAATTGGCTGTCTAATTTGAGCTGGTAGGTTTAATTCATTTATAATTAATCCTAGGTTATTTTCAGCTCTGGCCTGTTTGCATTTGACCTCCCTACCTGTCTTCCAGCTCTCTGCTCTTTCTGTAGTTTTGCTTATTCACTGTTGGATTTTTATAGCCCTGGGGAACACACTTAGACTACCCGGGTCAGGCTTCCTCACTATGGTTGTTCAGGACACCACCTGCCTGCCTCCTGCCTCCTGAGAGCTTGTCTTGATGTATAGCACTATCCTCACACTTTACTCCTTTAATCAGAGTTTAAGAGGCAGAATTAAACATTTAAAATAGTCTCGTAATTCCTTATACTTATTTAAAAATCCAAAGTGTAAATTAAACAAATAAATGTATGGCTTATTCCATATCCCAACTGACTCAAAATATCCTTTAGACGTTGGAAACAAGATTAGAAAGCCACCTCTGAAGTTGAAAAAATAGGATGAGTTTAGAATACACATAACTCATCCACTATGAGTTTGTCAATGTATTTCCAGTGAGTTTAGACCAATTTGCAAACCTCCTCAAGAAACAAGGATGTCTTCCCAAATTAAAATGTGATGTGAGGAAAAGTCGTATAATTAACTGTAACATGTTTAAAGCAATGTTGTCAAACAGAAGGTGGGGTACTGTCTTGGGTCCAGATACAAAGGAACCCTAAGTAAGACTTTTTTCAGCACACGCACCTGCTATTCCATCTCCTTTGTAGGTGTATTCTTAGAATAGAGAATGCCTATATGCAAATAGAACATATGTTCTAGAACAGGACAAAATTTCTAATAGAAAATTTCAAATTTCAAATTCTATACTTGGCTTCTTTTTTTTTAAAGTCTTTATTGGAGTATAGTTGATTTACAATGTTGTGTTGCTTTCTGCTGTACAGCAAAGTGAATCAGTTGTACATATATTTACTCTTTTTTAGTTTCTTTTCCCATATAGGTCATTACAGAGTATTGAGTAGAGTTCCCTGTGCTGTACAGCAGGTCCTTATTATATACTTGACTTCTTGACCTGGCCCAGTGGGTTTTAATTCATTTATATTTTGACTCAGATTTCTTGTTCCTCACTAGTTTTTCCACACTTCTGTAATTATTCTGATTAACCATTGCTTTAACATCTGTTCTGAGATTGACCTTTGGAACTAGTTTCAATGTAAAAAGTCAACCTCATAGAAGCAGACAGTAGAATGGTGGTTGCCAGTGGCTGGGAGGTTGGGGAAACAGGGAGAGGTTGGTCAAAGGGTACAAATTTCCAGTTATAAGATGGATAAGTTCTGAGTATCTAATGTACAGCATGGTGACTACAGTTAATAATGCTGTACTGTATACTTGAAATTTGGTGAGATCTTAAGCATTCTCACCAAAAGAAGGGGAAAAAAGTAAAAAGGTAACTATGTGAGGTGATGGATGTATTAATTAACTTTTAAATTAATGATTAATGATTGTGGGAATCATTTCATAATGTGGACATATATCAAATCATCATGTTGTACACTTTGAATATATCACAACTTTGTTAATTATACCTCAGTAAAGCTTGCACTCTCAGAAATATAGTTTTAGTATCTCCAAAGGCCTTCAACTCCCTTTGCCCTAGTTCCTCACACACCACATGGGAGCTGTTGGCCAAGCCCACGTGAAGGGGGGCTCCTTGGAGTCTCTGGGGAAGAAAGCAGGGTGGCCAGCTTTTCCTTTCAGTTCTAGAAATGCACACTTTTTGAGAGCTGAATATGCCTTTGCGTTCTCAGAGCAGGGTGTACAAGAAGAAGAGCCCCGTTTGGAAGCAGGTGTTGGGTCACACCTCAGCATGAGCAGCCATATATTGATCTTCTCCCCAGTCACCAGACAGGAAACAGTTTACAGAGTATGAGGAACTTGTAGGTCTAATTAGAAGAAGAGAAGCAAAGGGGACAGTGCCAGCCAGATAATAAAATAATAGCAAGTATTTAAAAAATAATAAAACAAATAATTATTAATTATCACTAATAAATAATTATTTAAAAACAATAACCAGGCATCGTTCTATGCATTTTACATATATTATCTTAATTCTCAAGAAAATTCCAGAAGATAGGCACTAATCTCATCATCATTATACAAACAAGGAAACTGAAGCACAGAGTGGTCAAGTAACCTATCTAAGGTCACACAGCTACTAAGTAGCAGAACGGGGACTCCAACTCTGATTCCAGGGTCCACATTTTTGACCAGTATGTCACACTATCTTCTGTGTACCGTGGAGTAGGGAAAAGCCGACGTTCAAAGTTGTGACAGGTCTAGGGGTTAGCTATCCTGGATACTGGGCTTAGATTACCATGACCAGTTCAGGCCCCAGCAGATGCTGGGCTGCTGCTGCCGAAACCCTCCCTGCCCTGGTCAGGATTGGCCCGGAACCCAAGTAGGCCTGAGGCCACAGGTGAAGGACAACAGTGCCTGGGACACATCTAGGAAGTACACAAACTGATAGGCTCTTCATCTCCTCACTTCATTTTAACTTTGTATGAAACAGCTGCTCTTTACAGATGTATAATTTGATTGATTGCTTGAAACCAGAGTTCAAAAATCTCAAAGGCAGTGCCAACGTCTTTATTTAAAAGGGGCTTACGATGACAATCTGTTTTAGAGGAGGAGGCAGGCTAGGGGACTTGCCTTGGAGCTATTTTGAACAGTAAGTCCTGGTTCTACCTTAAATAGTTGTTTGTTTGGCGTAGCTTGGGGGCTGATGGAGATTTGGGGGGGACTAATATCCCTTCCTCAGGCCATTCCTGGGTCTGCCCTGGTGCGAGCGGGGTGTTGCAGTGTGATGGCAAGCTTGTGCCCTCAGAAATGTAGAACAGCGAGGCCGTCCTGGACGCCCAGAATCTTGGAGCTTCTCTTCTGAGAAACAGGGGCATGGCTAGCGTGTCTGAAATCTACCCGGCTGGAGAACCTAACAGGAAGGGCTGAGGAATCTGTAGTCTGGGGTGGGGGTGCGCTTAGTGATCAAGAGGGGATAAAATTCCATTAGAGGTAAATGTTGTCAGACAGCAGGCTGGAAAGACATATTTTAAGCTGAGAAATTACTTAATAAATTCAGACCAACACTCTGTGACATTTCCCACAAGACTTTAATGCTGTTTACAAATTCCAGAGAACACCCTGAGTCGTTTCTGGCATGGGCTTATGATTTATTTCAAAGGAAAATGGGACAGAGTGTGTGGGTTTGTGTTTAATGTGAAAAGGGATTTGGAGATGAAAAGTCAACTGGCGTGAAAGATTGCAGGGCAAATGCAAAGTAGTGGAGCCTGTGGGTGGCCTTGGAGCATGTAATAGGGTATTGAGAAAGGAAAGGGCCTCTCACCATTCCAGCGACAATCAAATAGTTCCATTTGCACAGGCCAATAATGCATTAGAGAGGATGGGTTTGGAGGGAATGCAAGATCCAGGGTTTCTGAAGCACTTCAACTCCAAAGACTTTCATGTCAAGAATAGGCAGAGCTTCTGCCCTAGGGAAGGGAGGCCAGTTGTAGTTCATTCTCCACACAAGTCAACATTTAGAGGACATGACCTTCATCTGCAGTGAGATGGACGAGAGGAAGGCATTTCTAAAGAAAATAAGACCTTGGACTAAGAACATGAAGGAAGATCTGGGAGCAAATTTTCCATGTCTGATGCTCTGTATTTCTTGGAAACATAGGGATGGATTAAGTGACCTTGTGACTTAATCTCCATGTGGTACAGAGACCACACAGGGGTCAGGGAAGGGGACGTATCCCCAGTCAGCTGCTAGAGCTGTCCAGGGGACAGTGGGTTCAAGTACTGGGTAATGAGGGAGGAGCCATGTGGGGCTAGGCTGGGGGGGGGGGACGAAATGAAGAAGGATCTTCTTTCTCCCTTTCTGTCTCTCCCCTTCTCCTCAGGAAACTCCCAGGCCCATTCATCTTGCTTGCCGTGGAGTATGTGGTTTGAATGGGAAACGAGGACAGTGACAGCCACCATCTCGCTTGAAAAAAAAAATGACATTCCATTTGGTTTTGGAAAATACACAGTATTCCACTTATAAAATATTCAATCACTGTCATTAATCCTCCCGCCTGGGCTGGCCCTGTCCCACTTAGTCATGACCTACAGACTTTTATTTTTTTTCAATTTGGAGCTTTTTTTTTTTTAAATTAATTAATTTATTTATTTTGGTGGGCTTCTCATTGTGGTGGCTTCTCTTGTTGCGGAGCACGGGCTCTAGGCGCGAGGGCTTCAGGAGTTGTGGCTTGCGGGCTCTAGAGCACAGGCTCAGTAGTTGTGGTGCACGGGCTTAGTTGCTCCGCAGCATGTGGGATCTTCCCGGACCAGGGATCGAACCCATGTCCCCTGCATTGGCAGGTGGATTCCTAACCACTGCGCCACCAAGGAAGTCCCTGGAGCTTTTTATTTGTTGGTTTTAATACGATGGGAAGTGATTTCTCCAATACCTGACCATGGATCATCCGTAGCAGCAGTTATTGCTTTGTCTGATGCTCCTGTCTTTTTATTTTTATTTATTTATTTATTTTTTAATTGGGGTAGAGTTGTTTTACAATGTTGTGTTAGTTTCTACTGTACAATGAGGTGAAGCAGAGTTCTCTGTGCTATACAGCAGGTTCTCATTAGTTATCTATTTTATGCATATTAGTGTGTATATGTCAATCCCAATCTCCCAATTCATCCCACCCCGCCACCCCTTGTCCCCTTGGTGTCCATACTTTTGTTCTCTACATCTGTGTCTCTATTTGTGCCTTGAAAACCTGTTCATCTGTACCATTTTTCTAGATTCCACATATATGTGTTAATATACGATATTTGTTTTTCTCTTTCTGACTTCCTTCACTCTGTATGACAGTGAGCTACAGACTTTGGCTGTGGCCACAGGCCCAGGAACCACTCAGACTTCTCTTGTGTGGACAACATCATTAGAGGCTTGAGGGTCTTCTGTTCTGAGAGTTGAGCTCTCCAGGGTAGGGGTCTGGGTCTGCAGGGGCCTTCAAAGCAATCTCTAGGCTTAGAGGCAAAGGTCTCCAATTGACCCAGCCTCCTGTGACTGGGCTGAGGATTTATAGAGAGGTTCTGGGCCTTGATAAATTAATCCTTTTAATGTAACAAAGGGCAACTGCTCCAAAAGTCCTATTCCACTCTCCAAAGCTCAAATGCCGTAAGAAGTGGACCATCTTCCTCATCTTGGGTTGGCCTGCCATTCTTTTTCTCCTTCTTCAAGTTTTTCTCTCACACCTTCCTCTTCTGTTCTCATTTTTTTTTTCTTATTGTTTCAACATTTATTTATTTCTTTTTTATTATTATTAAAAAATTAATCATAGAATCCCAACATGTCAGAGCTGGAAGAGACTTTAGGAAACACCAAATCCAATCCCCTTATTTGACAAGGGATGAAACTCAGGCCCAGAAAGGAGAAGTTAGTAGATATTTTCCCCAAAGCTTCAAAGCAAGCAGCTTCCTCTTCTATTCCCCACACCATCCCTCCAGAGGAGTAGTCCGTTTACCAGGAACCTAGGCTCGTTGGCTGGGAAGCGCTCCTGTCCTGGCCTCCCGAGGTCCCCCCCTTCACCTGCTGCGGTCTCAGATGACCAACAGAGGTCCAAGGTGGGCGAGCTGGCAGATGGCCAATCCTTTCCAGTTCCTGGGACAGTTTTCCAGGATTACTCTGCTTTCTGCTAAAAGACTCTTCTTGTTGAAACCTTTTTATCCTGCCCAGACTCTCAGCTCTCTGCATGTCAGAGAGCCCTCTTGGTTTCATATCTTGGGCTGCACTAACCTACCTCCTCTAGGACTTACCCCAGGATGGATGCTCTCAACCCTCGGCTCAGGGGTCTGTGATCCTGCTGTTCCAACCCCGGGACACTCTTCCCCTCTCCCCACTCTCTTTGCCTGCCCGAGACACCACTCAAACTTCACCAGAGCTCCAGATTGACTTGGATTTGGCATTTGGTGAATGTTCCTCAGGAGTCTTTAGGAGGGAACTTCAAGCTTAAAAAAGTAGGGAGAAGAGGAGGGTATTCTCCTCTGGGGGAAAACCAGATACCAGAGGAAGATGGCACTTTGGTCCACACAACTCTCCCATGAGCCTGACCCCTGAGCCCAAGGGAGAGCCTTGCAACATTCCTGCTGTTGCAACGTTCCCTTCACTGTTGGAGAGACTGCCTGGGACTGGATTGGGAGCAGTCTGTGGGTGACTGTCCTTAGCGCCCAGTTGCTGGCCCCAGGCTCTTGGTAAGGGTAAGGATGTCTCCTATGGGGCAGGCTGGACAGATACCCCTGATGCTCTCCCTGTTCCCATCCCTTCAGGTCCCTCCAAAGGCCACCCAGGCCCAGGAGTCTTAGGGCCCGGGGTTGGGGCCAGCCCAGAATCACAGGGTTGGGGACATCTTAGGAATCATCAACTCTTTCATATTGAGGATGAGGAAACTGAAGGGCAGGAAGATGAAGTTACTCCAAGTCCTGCAGTTTGTTGGTGATATGGCCAGAGCACGAGTGATACCCTTGTTTTGGGGGATGTAAGGGTCCATCACCAACACTACCTCTGTGAGCTTCCCAACAGCTCTGTGAGGTCAGCAGAACAGGGAGATCACCCCATGTTCTCACATGTGGAAAGAGTCCTGTCCAGTGCTCCGAGACCAGACTTCTCGGTCTTGCTTGGGTTTGCAGTATTGCTCAGAGAGGTGCTGAGGGACCAGTAAGGCATCGGCCCAAGTTCTAGACCAGCACTACCAAGACCTCTCTGGGGGTAGCTCTGTCCCTCCCTGTACTTCAGGGTCTCAGTCACCACAAACACATGCATACGAAGTGGGCAGTTAGCCCACGGTAGCTGGAAATTATAAAGTCCTTTAAGCCATGAAAAGGACGGAGAGTTGCATTGTATTTTGCAGCCTATAAATGGGCTCGAGGATGAAGAAGGGAAAGGGGTAGTTTGGGCAGAGAAGGACCTGCCCCCAGATGCTCATGGTACTCTGTCTTGTTCTGTTTTTCTCCTGTTCTTTTCAGCACTATGATTACATGATTCTAAAACGAAATATTCTGTTTTCTGATTGTAACCTTACTAATTAAGAGGTTGAGCTAGTAGCTCCAAGAAAAAAAATAAATCATTGGAGCTATTTGACTCTGCATCTGCATATTCCCCCAACTGGCGTTGAGATTGAAAACAGTGGCTGGAATCCACAATCCACTTGGGTTGTTCACTTGAAACAGCCCACCTGGCGGCAGGCTTCCCCCAATGCCTGGTTAGCCAGCCCCAGGAGAGTCACATGCAGCTTTAAAAACATTCCAGTAAGAACAAAGCTGAAGCTAAATAAGCCATAGCAGCCAGGACAGAGCTTCTCTCTTATCACAGAGAGATAATTGCCTGCTCTGGCTTTGTCCTAATACAGTGAGCAGCCTCCCCTCACAATACACCCAACTGCCGGGATGTCCTTTAATGATGAAGGGAACAATTCATGTGATCCTGCTAACAAGGGCTTATGGATTGCTGGGGTGAGGGCAAGAGCTGGACCTTCCACAGCAAACATTTTCCTTCTGGAAGCAGCCCTTGTCCTAACACTGGCTCTGGGCTCCTGTGATGCCTGTTCATAAATGATTCAGGCCCTACTTTTTACAGAGCATTAAAGCTCTCTTTCTCCATCCTTCACTTGGGAGCACAAACAGCAGCCCGATGCTGGAATTTAATACCCAGGAAAGCTTTCAGGTTCAAGAATAATAAGGCAGCACTGTAAATAGCACACAAATCCCACGTCTAACCAGCAACGGTTGCCAGCTTGGCTGGGGCTCTGGGGAGATGGAGGAGGGGGAGAAAGTGCTGCTGAGGACCTATCTGGGGGCTCCTTGGGAAAAGGTACCCCTTTCAGAGGTGCAGCAGCAGGTGGCCCTGCTAGGCTCCTGGGAAGCAGCTTTCTAAGTTCTTTATGAGCATAGGACCAGTTGATTTGATGCCTTCCAGGAAGGCCAGACACGTCCCAGGGCTGGTGGTTTCAAAGCCAGGCCACTGAGAAGGACTTTTGCTATTATCCCACCACCCACATTTGAGGGGGAAGCAGTGTGTGTTCCTCAAGGCCTGCACATATGCTCCTGCTGCCACTAGGAGGCTGGAATCCTGTTTCTCTGGCTTCTGTGAGTCTGAAGTAACAATACTATCTTTCTCAGTGGCTTCATAAATCTCAGCCATCATCCACAGCCCAGCCTGGACTCTTTGTAAAGCTTTCTCCAACACTGCAGCCCAGTTTTCTCAAGTCCAGTGGTAGTAAATTTCTATAACCTGTACAGTAAGTCCCCGACATACGAACGAGTTCTGTTCCGAGAGTGCGTTCTTAAGTCCAATTTGTTTGTAAGTCCAACAAAGTTAGCCTAGGTACCCAACTAACACAGTTGGCTATATAGTACTGTATTGTAATAGGTTTATAATACTTTTCACACAAATAATACATAAAAAACCAACAAACAAAAAATAAAGAAAACATTTTTAATCTTACAGTACAGCACCTTGAAAAGCACAGTAGTACAGTACAGCAGCTGGCATACGGGGACTGGTATCGAGTGAACAGGCAAGAAGAGTTACTGACTGAAGCAGGGAGAGGAGGTGGGAGATGGTAGAGCTGAACGATCATCAGCTATAGGAGATGGAGGGCAAGCTGCAATTTCACTCACGCCTGACCTTGATGGAACTCATGTTCTCATCTTTGAAAGTTTGCAACTTGAAGGTTCGGATGCAGGGGACTTATTGTAATAATAATGGCGATGATATAGTGACAATAATCATGATAATAGCCAAGATTTACTAAGCGCTTACTTTGTGCCAAGTTCTCTGCTAAGTGCTCTTTTGTATGAACTCAGTCTGTCCTTACAATAGCCTTATGAAGGAGGTCGTGACAGTGAGGAAGTCGAGGCACTCTTTGTTTTTGGTTTCGTGTGTGTGTGTGTGTGTGTGTGTGTGTGTGTTAGTTCTTCTTCCCTCTACTGAGCTCTCTGAGGGGAGAAAGCATGTTACACGCGTGGATGGTGAGTGTTCGTGGTTCTGCTAGGCAAGAGCTGATTAATCCTCACAGCAGTGGCATGAGGGAGTCAGTGTTCTAGCCATTTTTCCAATGAGGTTCAGAGAGGTAAAGCAACTTGCTGACTGATCTCAAGTTACACAGCTTCTAAGTGCCACAGTTGGACGTAGAATGTACATATCTCGTGCCTTCTATCATCTGGTGGCTGAATGCACAATCCTACTACCATTTACCAGATATATGACCTTGGGCTTAACCTCTCTGCATTTCAGTTTCATCATCTGAAAAATGGTAGGTGGAAATACCTACTCTAAAGTTGTGGTGAGGAAGGAATGAGGTAAATGCATGTATGGAGCTTAGAACAGGGTCCCTGGCACACAGTGAACAATAAATATTGGTTATTATTATGACAGCTCAATGTGACGCAACAAATCTTTAATGAGCACCTATGATGTGACTCTGGACAGGGCACTGTATTAGGGGCTTCCCTGCTTTACGCCTGTTCTGCACTCTCCATGGTGCCTTAAAAAACATTAAGCACGTAGTAGCTGATCAGTAAATGCTTTCTGATGGATTTCTGCAATATAGCTGCCCCAAAGAGCTCTCCTGCTTATTATTGTGAATGTGTCCATCTGTCAGTATTTATCTTTCTTTTCCTCCCTCCTGCACCTGTTTTAGGAAGAACCAACGGCTGTGTGACGGTTCAAAGACCTGGTTCTGGGAGCCAGGTGACCTGGGGTCTGCTTTAGGTTCTACAATAACTTTGACTTTGTTAAGTTACTTCCACCTTTGCACTTCAGGGTTTTGGCTTAGGTGGTGTCTCAGGTCCCTTGCAAGCTTCAATTCCTACAGAAAGTGAATGTTAAGGGAAAGGAGACCTTGCAATGCTCCCCAACTCTTAGCACTTGGATCTCAACTCTAGAAAGTGGCAGCTATTTTAAATTGTTTTCAGCCAAGAAAGAGAATAAATGGGTGTAAGAAAGCCCTCAGTATGGGTCAGCCCATCACTCTACTCCTAACCATGGCCATGGCCATGGCCATGCTGGCCACACTCAGCATGCCCCCTTTCCTTTTGTAACCCCAGCTCAGATCAAGGAAGGATTCTGTGAATATGTGTACGGGCACATGTGTAAAGTAGTTACTTTGGGAAAAGTTGTGTTGCTGAGTTGGCCATTGGCACCTTTGGCTGCAACTATTGGGAAGAAAGAGACTATGAGTGTTTAAAATTTGCTGAAGTTGGCTAAATTTGATCCACTTGTCGGGCTGCCTTCCAGCGACCCTGCTATGTGTGTGTATGATGTGTGTGTTGGGGGGAGGGGGTGCGGTGGAGGCAGCAGTCAAACCATATGCTTCATCTGAGCAAATGGAGAATGCAGCCTGGCTCAGTCCAGGAAGTTGGGTGGAAAAATCAGGGCAGAAAGTTGATATTGCTCAGGTGAGAGGGAAGAAGGGGATCTCTCCATCCTAGATATTTGAGGTTTTCCCTTCAGGTGTGTTGCCATGGAGAGAGGAAGCAGAGCCAAGGCAAAGCTCTCCAGGAACTGGTGAGACCCTGCAGGTGCAAAGCTTACGTGGGAAGCAGGAGCTGGAATCACATGACAGGACAAGGGAGCACATGCAGTCGTTCTTAGAAATTTGGGAAAATGATACAACCTCCTAACCTCTCCTTCAGCCCCCTTGGGAGTTCCTGATTTTCAGTTCTCTTTGAGATGCTTCTTATAGGAGAAAAGGTCTGCTCATACTCTTTGAATTAGCTGCTACTAAATCCTTGGTTGAAAAGGCAGTGGATGTACCCGGCTAAGTATGAGAGAAGGACGTGGGAGGAGAAAGGGTGGGGAGGAGGTCTCCTTCTACTTTGCTGAGGGCAGGAGCAGCCCAGGGGCAGCTGGACCTTCTTGTCTCCCCAGTCTGAATTTGTACTTTATCCTAAGAATATATATCTTAAAGAGTGCACTGAAAGAGAATGCTTTCAAGAGTTGCCTTCTACCTGCCAAAACGTGGTAAGAAGTTTGGCAGGGCAAAGTCCCATGTGGAAATCTTTGCGAGGGATGGCTCGAATTAGGATCCTGATGTTCTCCTGTCAAGTTCCTGGAGTACACCTTGTTCCAGCAGGTAGGGCCTGGGGTGTGAGGTTTCCTTGCCCTCTGCAGGGATCATGGGGCTGCAAAAGGGAGTAGGAGGGAGAACGGTAAGATCTGGGAGATTTGTGAACTGGCAGAAGGAGCGAGGGCTAGAGCATCTAGAGCAGCAGACCTAGGGGCACCTTCTGAACCAATGTAGACAAATGGGGTCAGCTCCAGGACTAGGCTACAGGGCCCACCTTCTTTCTCTGGGAAACCTTCCAGAAACTCTCGGCACTGCCCTCAGCCCTGGTACATCCCCCAGTCTTAGCCTTTACCGTATCATATGGAAATGACTCGACAGTATGTCTCCCCATCTAAACTGAGGTATGCTTGAGGGACTGTGTCTTCCTTATCCTGCACTTCTGTGCCTGGCAGGTGTCAGGGGTGCAAGAAGTTAGTCTGTCAAACGGAAAGCATAACGCATAGCAGGCACAACACAAAGGCTATCTTCTTTCCCTTTTGTACATTGTCACAAATGACTTCTGACTCTGAGAATGAAGACCACTCACTGTGAAGATGTGCAATTTTCCAGCCCATGTCAGCTTCTACCTGTCCCCTCCCGCCTTTCTGCCCCCCAGCCCCTCCTCAGTCTCCTGGCCTGGGCTCAAAGAATGAGACCTAACCGAGCTGAGCGTACCTGAGCTCCATGTATAAATTCCAAAGCCGCGAGAGAGAGAGATCGTCAGGGGGACCATCCACTCTGGGCTGCTCCCCTCCATTAGCTCGCATCGCTGAGAGTTGGCTGTAGAGCCCCACTCCTCGACACCCCTCTGCCCTCTTATGAACCCCAGCTCAGATGGAGCAAGGCAGAGCTACTGGGCTAAGAAATGATCTCTGCTTCCTGCCAAGGAAGGAAAGCAGGAGCAGGAGCCTCTTCCTTGGGGGCAAATTATTTAATCACTTGTCTTTCCCCTTGAATCGATGCAACTAATGAACATCTTTTGCCTCTTCCTCCTTTCCCCTCTGCCCATCAGCTTCTTATTATTCAAATTGCCTCTTCTGGCTCTTGCGCTCTCACCGGTGTCAGCAGTGACTTTACCTGCTGCGGAAGGCTGGCCCACACTGCAGCCCAGCTCTCATCTTCCTCTTCTCATCATCCTTCTCCCACCCCAGCCTCTCTCCCCCTCCAGGTCACAGTCAGCCTGTTCTGGAGTGATACCAGCTTTGGGGGACTGGAAATGCCAGTACCTGCTCGTGTCACATAAAGGGAAGGCCCTCGAGCTACCTCTGAGAGGGAGACTTCAGAACAAGGAGGTGGGGTCCGGGGGAGGGAGAGGGGAGCAGCAGAGTCCTCTGTCATGGCTAAATGGAAATTTATTGCTATGACCTGAGGGCTATAGAAAAGCTTCAGCTAGGCTGACAGAGAGAACAGGAACACCAGCAACTGCCAGAAAAACAAGCTACAGCCCCAAATCAATCTATTGGCTGGTGGTTCTTATTTCTTAGGTGAGGGGGCACTGGGTCCCCTGGCTGCTGTGAGGCCTGGGTAGCCTGAGGTCCGATGGCATAAAGCACTGGGCTGCCCATCTCTCTGATGGCCCCGTAGGTATCAGCTCTGGGTAGCTGCTGACCAGGGGTCAAGAGTGAGGTCTTCTGCCTGTCTCCTCCCCTTTCTGTGAGGCTGGGGCAAACCCTCCCTGGCCATTGTGCTTACACTTCAGGAGAGCTCCGTCAACAAACCCGGAGAGTGTTTACTAACTGCCCAGCACTTGCCTAGACACCATGGGCGATGTGAAAGTGTGTGACGTGTCTCCACCTCTCGAGCTGCTTGCAATCAGTTGAGGAGAGAAGACTAAGCTGATGACTGAAGTTGAGAGGACATAAGGGCTCGATGTTGAGTGTGGAAAACAGGACTGTGAAGAAGAGAGGGTTCCAGCTGAGCTAGGAGTCAATTAATCAATGAATTCCTTAAACTGGACAGCAATTTACAAAGTGCTTTTATACAAAGCTTACCTTATTTTGGTATTCTGATTCTTATGTCAACATTTCTGTTGTGGGCAATCATTATTTCACCATTGTAAAGATGGGGCAGCTGAAGTTGAGGAAATTTAAGCCATAAGTTGATTTGAACATCAGTGTTCCGATTTTGAGTTCCCTACTCCTTTCATTATATTGTGTCAAGGATTTAAAGGAGACAGACAGACTCAAGGTAAGTAGGATTTAGATTAATGAAAAGTAAAGAGAATGAAAATTCAAGGAGAAATGGCATGAGCAGGATGTACACTTGGCATATAGCAGAGGCTTAAGAGTATTGAGTGAAGGAATAAATATACAAATGAATTCAAGAATGCCCCATGTCCTGGAAGAAGATAGAGAGGGGAACAGCTGAGTCATTTAAATGGAAATTTGTTGCTATAATCCCGGGGCTAGAGAAAGGCTTTACTAGTGTCCAGGGCATGTACTGAAGAACGGTGGGGGAGAAAGGTGAATGAATGGGGTGTGGCTGGAGTATGGAGGCCTGAGGATCTAGGCAGAGGAGTTTGGGTTGATGTGAGAGGCCCAGAGAGAGCCACTGAGATTCTGGAACAGGGACATTTCCCCCAAAGGCAAGAGAGTCATGCCCACCTCTGTATATCCATTCCTAGCAAGATGCCCTACCCAAGGGCACAGTGGCATAGAGGCCAGACCACTGCACTCACAGTCAGAAGATGACAGTTCTGAGCCCAGATCTGTAGCTTCTAGACCCTAGGCAAGTCTAATAACCTCTCCAAACTTTAGTGTCCCCCTTCTTCAGAGCTCAGCTGAAATGCTACTTCTCTGATACTCTAAGTCAGACCCTCTGTCATACTTTATTTTATGGCACCCTCTACTTCTCCCCTGTGGCACTTGTCACTGCTGTAATTACTTGTCTAATATCTACAGGTCCAGGAGGACAAGGGTTGTACCTGTCACGGTCAGTGCTGAATCCCTAGCACCGAGCATGGGACCGGGAATAGTTCTCAAGAAATATTGGCTTAATGAATGAATAGATTTGTCAAACGGGTATAACAATGTTAACTCATGGAGCAATTGGGAAGATCAGAGGTCATCTTGTACGTTCTTTGTAAAGCAGTAGGTAAATGGGAGAGATGATTGTTATTAGGACCCCGATAAAGACCATGTCAAGAGTCTGGAGGCAGGGAGGACCTCTAGTGTCAGTCATCCAGGGGGATGTGAGGATGGAGAGGGGTTGAGAGTGTCAGACATTTGGAAGAAAGAATGACAAAGTACAGTGCTCGGTTATCCATATATAGAATGAAGGAGAGAAAAAGCTCTTAAGGTTTCCAGCCAGAAAGATTAAGAGAATGGAAGTGTCCTCCAGGGCAAAAGTGGGCGGGATAGGAGAGCCTCCTTCCTCAAGGGTTCTGCTGGCCTCCTACTCTCCCTCTCCAAAGCTTTGACTGACGAAGAGTCTTCCCTTTCTGTACTACCTCTGTCCTATCTGTCTCTGACTCCCTATCATTCTGTTTTGACGTTTCTTTGTCTCTTTATATTTTTTAGCCTTTGCCCCTCCCTGCCTCTGACCCCACCCTGCACCTTCTATGTTGTCTAACTTGTCTTCCTCTGCCTCTTCCCAATACCTGTAGCTCCCTTTGGCCCTCTCCCTGCCTTCACTTCCACTCTCTACTGAGTGCTTTTCCCTTTGAATGTTTATCTCTTCCAGCTTCTCTTTCCTGCCACCTGTCTGCTGCTTCTGGCATCCTGGTTGCACACTGAGATATGCCAGGTGGATCAATATCAACAGTGAAGATTTCTTTTGGTCCATCTTCTCTCAGCCTTTGCACCCCACCATCTGCCTCTGGTCTCCCGTGTTCACCCTGTCTCCTTTCTCCCTGAATTCAGAGACCACACTGATACCTGCCAATTAGTGAAGCAGGCCCCGGAACTGACAATCCTTCAGCCTCTTTTATGTCCCTTTCAGTGAATCTCCCTGTTCAACCCGAGCTTTCCATCCCCGGGATTCAGCCTCCATCCCCTGACCTAGAATGCCCACAGCTGTCCCCTTCTCTGCCCTGCCTAACTCTGGCCTCCCTCCTTCTTCCTAACCTGATAATGAGGCAAATATCTCATTGCCTCTTCCTGTCTTAATTTAATGCCTTGTACATTTGTCTTCACATCAGAATGCCTGTCTAGAATAAACTGTCAGGGGACACAGACCTAGCTAGTATCACTCTCTTTCAGTCTAGCTGAGTGTTACACGAAAGTAGGCTCTTTGTAAACACTTCTGATACTAATGTTCATGAGGTTGCTGATAAAGATGATGATAAGTGAGATGAATCATGGCAATGTTTCTGGAACCATGCCTGCCACATAATAGGTATTCAATAACCATTAGTAGACGCTTAATCTGAATGATAATGTTAATTGGTTTTCAAGCCTCCTTTTTTTGATCGCAAATAATGGAAACCAACTCAGAGGAGCCAACTGAAGGAGACTCTATGGGGTGTAGATGACCCTAGACCCAGGGACAGGGCATAAATTTGGGCTTCATTAGAGTCAGGAACCAGGGGCTAGGAAGCTGTCAGGGCCTGGGACAACTACTGTCCCGCTGTGTGGTGTCATCTCTCTTTCTGCGCATTTGCTTCCTTCATCTCTTTCTTCTGCAGACAAGTCTCCTCTGCTCTCTTGTGTGCATGGCAGAATATGGCCACCCCTGCCTCGACGTCAGTCTTCTCTCTAAGCTCCAGAGCCACCAACCCGTGTTCCGGTTCTTCAAGTCCATGCTTGTAGAAGAGAAATGTGATTGCCCCAGTGGAGGTTAAGCACCCCCTCTGGCCCTTCAGCTGTCACATTCCACAAACACAGGCACAGGAATGTTCCCCTCCAGAGTGCCTGGAGCAATTCTTAAAAGGGTATGTGTTGGTGGAGGGAGAACAGGACAGACAAAACAGAAAGTGTCTCTTACCTAAAATACAGTAGAAAGAATGAAGTCTGTCAGATTTGACATTCCCATGTCAGTCAACCTGAGCTCTCTCATCCGATTTCCTTGGACTTGTGTATCCCAGTTAGGGATCACTCCACGAAGTCTGGTCCCCAGATCGGTGCTGGACTCAGCTCATCCAAAGTGAGGAAGGCAGTACCAGCACACACCTAGATTCTTCACCCTGGCAGGGTCCTTTAGGTCCAACCCAACTCATTTCCGATCTACCCCAAGGAAGGGAGGTTGTTCATAAACCCTAGCCAAGCCTGAGTGGCAGTTTCTTCACAGAAGCTGATTACAAATCCAAAAGCACTTCAGCTCCCGGCGAAGATAAATAGAAGCATCTTCCCACACTGGCTGCAGCGATGGATAGGTTTGCCCTTCTGTAAGTGATTACTTTGGCTCAGATAAGAAGCCCAAGTGGCTGGCGAGCCAGCAGATTTCCTGTAATCTCTTTCCTAGGATTTGAACTCAGACAACCTCAATCACCCTCCCCATCCCACCCAGCCCCCAAGCTTTTGCAATATCTACTTTGTGATGTCCTCTGAGAAGAAACAAAATTTGGGCTTCTTGGAAGTCCTGGGGGCTCTGGAAGCACTGGATACTGGGAAAAAGCAAAGTCCACCTATCAATATGGTTAAGAACTCAGGCTTGGAGTAGACACAATTGGGTTTGCATTCTGGTAGGTTACTCAGTAGTTTACGAAGTATTATTATTATTTATATTTTAAAAAGTCACGGGGAAACTAAGAACTATGTGAATTTCTTTACATTTGTTTTATGGTCTAGTTTAGTTTTCCTTTTGCATTATATTTCAAGGGAATATCCATCTTTTCAGTGCCTTAGGCCTCTCAATACTGTATCCTTCATTTATTAAATATGTGACCTGGGTCAACTAAGTAAGATGGGGCGAATTATATACCAATCCCATTGGGTTATTCTGACGATAAAATGGGATAATCCATGTGAGCCCGATAATCCACACAGCCCGGCTCCTGGCACATAGCAAGCACTCTCTGAATTGTAGCTTTTACTACGGTTTCATAAGCTCTGAGAAGAGAAGGGGTTTTAAAAATATGGACCTGGAGCTGGCAAACAGCCACGTCCTGTTAAGCGTTGTTCTATGGGCGTGACTGGTGTGGACTGTACGCCAGGTGAGGTCCTGTAGAACCTGGTGAGAAGTACCTGAGATTTGGGGTGGGGTCAGGTCAGGGAACAGAAGCAGGAGGAGGGTGGGCCATCCTGTTTTCCCCAACACGCCAACATCTAGAAAAATATGCTAAAAATCCAGTGCTGACATCTTACATCCCACTTGGATTGACTCTTTCTTGTTCAGTTTCTCTCCTCGCCTTAGGATCCACATGGTAGATATCATCCTGTCTCTAGAAAAGGCTGTTCTCTGGCCCTGGCCTGACCTTTAGGAATCCCTTTCTTGGAGTTGGCATGCCCTCTCGCATCCTTCCTTCATCTGTTTCTTACTCTACACTGTCAGGAAGTTCTTTTTCAAGTCTCCCCTAAGGACTGGGGTTCTCTCTGAGTCTCCTGAGATTGTAGGGTGCTGGGAAACTTTCCAGATTCTTGTCTTGGTAAGGGAACTGTTTAGTTGATTCATTCACTCATTCATTCATTCATTCATTCAGCTATCCTTGGGCCTTTACCAAGGCCCAAGCTCTGTGCTGGGCAATGGGTGTCTAGGCCTTTGTGAAACATTTAATCTGTCCTGACCCACTGAGTTGCCAGGGAAGGGGGTCTACCACTAAATCCTGCTTCTCCAGGTGGTAAGGGAGGGGTCCCTACACCTCAGATTCATTCTTGCTCCTAAACCCACTGGTTGATTCTCTAATTGAATAGTTGCACACGGAGAAAATGTTGTTAATATCTTCAGCACCCGCCTGGACTTTCAGGCAGGGGATAAATATTCCTTTGTGTGATAATCGGCTTTCCGGGATTATCCACATTTTCCAGGTTCTCAAATGAAACTCAACCTGGATGCTTTTAGGCAAATAGAATCCTGGCATTTGCATAAATGATTAAATCTGGCCTTACAAATAGGGATAGGGTGCTTCCTAGTTCGCTCAGTGCCCGCTACTCACGGGCCGTGGGACTGCCGTATGGGGAAGATCAGGGCCTTTGCCCCCTAGCCTGTGGGCAGCAGGCCCAAGGTGGCCAGAGGTTAGTTAGGTGAAGAGCTCTGGTTTCAGAGCTCAGTCCCAGCTCTGTCATTATTAACTGTAAAGACTTGGGCAAGGTCCTGAATTCTTTGTGTCTCAGTTATCTCATCCAAAAAATGGGGCTAACAGTTCAGAATGGTTGTAAGGATTAACTGAGATCATGCAGGTATAGCCCTGAACACAGTGTTTGAGCCAGAGTGAGCACTGGGTAAGTAAAAACAACAGCAATGATTAGTACTTTCATGGTGGAGGAGGCAGCAAGGGCCTGGAAACTACCTCGTGTTCTGGGATTTGCTGGCCGTCGCTGTGAAGATGGCTGCTGTGTGCTGTAGCGGGAAGGGGGAGAAAAGGAAAAACTGCATTTATTAAGACAGACACAGTGCTAGGTATGTTATATGTTTTCTCACTTAACTTTCAAACACCCCGCAAGGTGGGTATTATGGTCTCCCCGTTCTAGGAAAGGAAACTGCCAGAGACTCTAGTAACTTGTGCTAGGATCGTGAGGCCAGAAGGGGCGAGCAGGATTTGAAATCATGTCTTCCTGACCCCACCTCATTCCCTGTCTACCTCAAGGAAAGGAGATTCTTTTTTTTTTTTTTTAATTGAGGTATAATTGACGTACAACGTGGTATAAGTTTCAGGTGTACAACATAGTGATTCACAATTTTTAAAGGTTATAGTCTGTTCATAGTTATGAAATATTGGCTATATTCCCTGTGCTGTACAATATATCCTTGTAGCTTATTTGTCTTATACATAGTAGCTTGTACCTCTTAATTCCCTACCCCCTATAAGGAAGGGAGGTTTTTAAACGCTAGCGGGAGAAAAGAGAAGAGTAGATATGTTGCTTTGTCTACTCAGGTCTGGAGCCTCTACACATACCATCTGCCTTAACTGCTGAAGTTGTTATTTCCCAATTTTGCACGTAAAAACAGTAAAGCTCAGAGGAGGCAAACGGCCTGGCCTGGGACAGAGCAGGCATGGGGCTGTCGGCCTGCCAGGCTGGTCCTCCCTCCTGAGTGGCTGGAATTGCCCTGCTCCGCTCTGAGCTGCCTGTGTGACCTTGGGCAGGTCCCCTAACTCATCTACAATGTAGTTTTTTTTTTTTTTTTTTTACCAATTAAACAGAAGAAGATAAAAGCTGCCCTGCCTGCTTCTTAGAGCTTCAAGGAGGCTCAAATGAGATAATGGATGTGAGAGGGCTTTATAAACTGGAAAGTTTTGTGGAGATGGAGGGGATATTACCATCACTCCATAAAACCTCCATATGCACCACATCTTCCATGTCCCTCCTGATGCTGTCGCCTGACTCGAGTGCTTTTAGAGGCTGCCAGATTGTCTTCCTGTCTCCTGGCACCAGAGAGGAAGTTCCTCCTGCCTCCGCAGTCCCCGTGCCTCACTACAGACCCTCAGAGTAAAGTGGATGGCGGAAGCTTGAACTGGACTCGGGCCTTGAGGGACTGAGCTCCAAAGCTCCCTGAGCTGACGGAACCTATGTCCAGGGGGCCTCTGCCCCCTCTCGGGTCTGCAAAACACCTTCCCAGGGTGAGGCTCCGCTGGGACCCCCTGGAGTGCCACTGTGCTCCCCAAAGCCCCAGCCCCTGGCTGGCTGGCTCCTATCACACAGCTTTCCCCACCCAAGGCGCTCAGACTTTCCATTTTAAGTTGCTTTCAATTGAGGGCTCAGAAGAAATAACCTCACACACTTTAATGACTCCTTTTAAAATAGTTTCCTGAACCTTCTCTCTCTTCCTTCTCTCGTTCCTTGCCCTCCTTAACCTGTGACACAGCTGCACTGGTCTTCCCATCAGCGTGACCACATCCTGGGCCCTAATGAAGCCTTCTAACTGGACTGTTTCCCTTTGAGGGTTGGTTTGACACCTGAGCTGTAAGAGATTGTAAACATTATCTCATCCAACCTTGGCATGTTACAGATGAGGAAACTGAGGCCAGAGAAGAGTGTTTAATCAAATGCACCCAGTTTGTCGGTGCCCTTTATCCTTCCAGGATGATCTTGGTGGGATGGGGTGGGAAGGGGTAGTGGGGCGGTGGCGGCAGAAGGGTGTTCAGATGCTTCTCATTTGACAAGGCCAGATCAGATGGCCTTAGCTACCTAGTATCACTCCCCACCCCCTCCAAATATCAAGACGAAATGCGCTGAAAGTGACAGCGGTGTGTGCATGTGTCTGAGTGCAGGGGAGTAAGGAAGTGGGGGGTGGGACTGACGCTAAAGAGAGAATTCACTGAGTGCAAAATGACCAAAATGACCAGTGGGAGAAATGGGAGACTTGGCCATAGTCCTCCACAATATTCTGGAATATTCTACATATACTCCTATATGGAGGCATGCATCCTGGATAAAATGATCTCAGGAGTTTTCCTTTCCCTGAAACTGGTTTGTGCTTATTGGCTGAATCCAGTTTCTAAGCTGGGGGAGAGGTTCCTTTGTACCTTGCAACTTTCTGGCTACTCAGGAAATGTTAAATAACCGTTATCACCAGTTGTAGCATAAAGGAATAAGCTGCATGAAATCCCATTTTCCTACCTGCTCCCATGATCAAAAAGACAAAGCAAATGAGATTACTTCCTCCCTGCCCAGAGACAATCTCATTGCCTCTGCTCTATCGACAACATAACCATGAGAGGCGTTATTGCCATCTCTTCATAACAGATGTGAAACAAACTTTATGAGAGGCGTGAAGAGTTGCTGTTCAAACTCAGTTGTAAACTCCACAGTGAAATGAATCAAAGAATCAAAGCCTTCTTCCTCTCTGCCTCCAGGTTGGAGGTGCTCTCCCGAGCCCAGTGTGGATCAGGCAGAGGAACAGTTTCCTTCAGCTTTTTGAATAGAGGCTTGGGCCCTGCTATGGCTCTACTGCACCAGGCCCTGAGCAGGTCAGTGGGGCAAGCACAGAAGGACAGACCCACCCGCACTAGGGCTGTACGGGCACAGCCTGTGGTAGGCGGGGCCAGACCCAGACAGGGTTCCCTTGGCAAGATCATGTTTGGAGTCTTTTTCAGTTGGTGCAATTATAGACACGTTTGAGAGCTTTGGCGGAAGAGTGGAGGGGGGACAACTGGTGACAGGTCTTGCCTCTTCCCTGTTTACCCCCAACAATTCAGTGCTGGCTCCAAACTTTCTTATCCCACCTAGTGAAATGAAAGTCCTACAGTCAAGGAGGATGGTCTAGCAAGTATCTATAACTGGGACATGGCCTACCTTTGACTGCTTTATCTCTGAGCTTTCTTCTTATCACCCAACCACCACCCACCTCCCCACCCAGTTCCAGTGAGGCTCAGCAAAGCACTACCTTCTCTCTGGCTTCTTACATCTCCAGGGATATTTTAACTCTCTTTATAGATGGCATCTGGGGTAGCGGCCTGGCTGGTCTGCCCTTGATTCTGCCCAACTTGCAGGTCCTGCACCTTTCTGGATCTGCTTGGGAATTCTGATCCTTGCTTTGTGAACCCTGATTCTGTTTTCTCTCCTGAGACTGATGCCAACCTGTTTCTAGCCCTCGTTTGATCCAGCTCTCCTCTTCCTATACGCGTTTTGCTCTTCTTCTTGCCTTCGTGGCACTGGCCTCCCAAGGTCGCAGCTAAGTTCAGATCTTTGTTCTCCTATACAGATCGCTCTTCTTCCTGCCACTAAGTACCCTGTTTATCCAGAGAACATCTCTGGCCAAAATGGAGTAGCTGGGCAGCTGGCTTCCCAAGGGTTGGTGCTCTGCTGCCCCCTGGGGGTGCACATTCTACAGGACAATTTGGGTGACTCTAGTTTCCACTTCTAGTATAAACCAAAGGAAAGCTTTGAAGTCAACATTCTTCTGTCATAATCTTCCCCTTCTTCCCTCCTGCAGCTGCTTCTAAGCCCAAAGATGTTTTCTCCAGCTTCACAAGCCCCCTGCAGAGGCCAGGTGAGGGTGCCATGGTCTTCCTTCCAGCTCGGGGATGGGGACCTGTGGAGAGAAGGCTGGTTCCTTCCAGGCGGCCAGATCCTTTCGTCTATAGAGAAAGCAATCATTATAGATTTGCTCCAGCCTGGGCTCTGCTAGAATAAACACACATGTGCATATAACACCCACATGCCAAAAATTCAATTTCGGCAAACAACCAGACCCTGCTAATTAAAATGTCTAATCCATTTAAATGAATGCAACAATTAATTTAGCCAGACAGTAATTGTGTGATTTGAATACTTTTCCTTTTCATTCCCATCTAGTTGGCTGGAAGACTCATTTCCTGGGCGGGCTCCAAACCTTGTGACTTTGAAATGGATTTCATTGCTCAGCTTCCTTCCACAGAAGACCTTCCCCACAACCTGTTACTGATGAGATGGCCCCTGATTTCAGGAAACGTCAGCCTATTGGATTACTTCTGGTTTAAACCATGCTGATGGAGAAACACACAGCTTGGGTCAAATTTATCCTCTCCTTGGAATGCTGCCTCTCTGCAGGTGCCTCTCCCTGAATTTCTGCCTGGGATGGGAAGACTTGGGGCTGTGGTTGTCTCCTGTGTTCCCATTCCTGCTCCTTCCAAAGGCTGCCATATTAGCCTTATTACCATCAGGGCCAGAGAGAGAAAGATAGACAGAGGGAATCAAAGAGACAAAAAGAGAGTTAGGGATCGGGATACAGGGAAAGAGAGAAGGAGATATTTTGCCGGTACAATTTGAGTATACAGAAGATAAACATCAGAGACGTATCTGTCATCACAAGTGTGCAGACCCAGGGTCTAATGGCTCCTGCCTGCCCCTCTACCTGGTCTACTCTTCATCTCCTGACTCTCGTCCTGAAACATTTATTGAGTGTCTACTCCATGTAAGGCCCTGAGGTGGTTGCTGGAAAGAGATTAAACAGGAACATAAATAAGTATAAGTAAACAGTGCTGGGTGCCATGAGGTATGAGAAACTGCAGCCATGGCTCCAGAATGCCCACATAATGGCATGGGGGGCCCTAGCTGGACAGAAGGAGACGGTAGGGCCCTTGAAGTGGTGTTTGCATAGCAAGAATGCTGTCTTCATGGAGATTCAGGAGGAGATCCAGGCTTTGGGGGTTCTGAAGCTTTTTAATTGAGAGGGAGGTTATTTAAGAAAAAGAAAATAAAATTGTGAGTAAAGAATTAAGTATAAGATCAAAGATTTATTTCAAGTAAGAAAACAGATCAGAATAAATGATATGTTTTTATTTTTAAAGCTGACAATACCACAAACACCACAAAATCCAGAAAAATAATGGAATTGAAAAATGAATGAGCTGACTGGCACACCTCTGCAGCACTTTCTCCCTGCAGTGTTTGGTTGCATGCTCTTTTTTTTTTTTTTTTTTAATTAATTAATTTATTTATTTTTGGCTGCGTTGGGTCTTCGTCTCTGTGCGAGGGCTTTCTCCAGTTGTGGCGAGCGGGGGCCACTCCTCATCGCGGTGCGCGGGCCTCTCACCGTCGCGGCGCACGGGCATCCAGACGCGCAGGCTCAGTAGTTGTGGCTCACGGGCCCAGTTGCTCTGCGGCATGTGGGATCCTCCCAGACCAGGGCTTGAACCCGTGTTCCCTGCATTGGCAGGCAGACTCTCAACCACTGCGCCACCAGGGAAGCCGTGGTTGCATGCTCTTTGATGCTTCTTTCTGTGATAACCGTTTTGAAATTTATTTTCTAAAGAGAGAGCAGAAAGAGAACTCTGTCTTCTGGCACAGTTGATCAAAATTTATTTTTTATTGTTGATAGTTGTGATTCATAAAACGTGCGATTCCCCACACAGATGTACTTGTTTTTGTGATAATGTTCCAGGTCTGTGCTCTGCAACTTTGGAATTGTGATAAATTCAGCACGAGAGCCACCTTGGGTTCTGTACCCTGTGTCATGGTGCCAGCTGATTTGGCACAGTGAGTGCAAAGTGTCCTCCCTGAGTCATTTCTAAGCAATAATTGTATGTCAAACTGTGAACTAGCGAAATATAACTGACTGAACTAAAAGCGTTCCCAATCCAACTTCCCCTGGGCTGGATCCCTAAGTGCCCATGGCCCCTCTGGCATCACTGATTTGAGGGGATGTGTGATGGAAGGAGAGAGTCACATTAACCAATTTTGGTTAAAATATTTTACTTTAGAAAGTTTTACAAAAACATAAGATCATGGGAACACATTGCCAGGGCCTCTCCCAGAACTTCCAAGGGGTCTGAGAAGTGAGGGGCCTTGATGCATAAGACTTCAATGGCAGCAGAATAGATCTATCACTGCTTAGATTATAAACTTATTTGGGATGGTGATAGCAATTGAAGGAAAGATGAATCCCTCCCTGCTCACCCCTTGGAGCCAAAGAGAATGTTTTGCACAGTAACTAAGGGCATAGATTTTTAGGCTTGGTAGTTCTGGCTTCAAGTTCTGGTTCTTCAATTTAGATGTTCTGTGACTTTGGGCAAACCAACTAAACCCCAGCTTTCTCATATGTAAAATGGGGATAATAATCAAATTGATAGGACAGATAAATGTGATAATGCATGTAAAGTGTAAAGTAAGTAACAGGCAATAAATGCTGGCCGTTTTTGATTTTTCAGAGAAAGGAGAGATAGATAGCTTCCAGCTTCTGGGGCAGCAGAGTGAGGGTGGAGGGGAGAGTTCACACTGATGACATAGTTACCCTATATCTCTCTGAATTCTTTATCCCCCTCTCTGCTAGGACTTGACAAATAGGAGAGCAGCCTGGAGGAGTGTTGCTGGTACCAGGCTGAAGCAGTGCTCTTTCAGGCACGCACTGGGCCCTTGCATGACAGAATCATGCTCCCTGGGCCAGAAGGGTCCCTCCCAACACTGGCCACAGCTGGCTGACTTGTCATCACATCTGAGTAGGCTCTTTCTAGGAGCCGGTGGAAGCTGCCAGCAAGTGCTGGCCTCCAGAAGGCTGATGGGCAATGCAATTTATTTTATGCTGAAATGACATCGAGACAACAGTGCTTCTTGCAGGAGACAATTTGGGCTCTTTAATTGCTAGCCTAGGGGCAGGGGGAGCTGTCCCCCTCTCTCCTCTCAACACCTGCCAGAGTAGCAGGGATGGCAGCAGCAGGCCCTTCTGGGAAAGAGACTCAGAACCCCCTCTCCTATCTGCCTACCTGCAGCCTCAGCCCACAGTCTTGTGCAGCACTTCTTCCAAGCCAGGCAGTAACCAGAGATGACGTGATTAGGGGTCCAAAGCATTAGTCAGCCTGGATGTGGCATTGTGCCCAAAGGTTTCTACCTTGTTTGGAACCAGCACTATTCTGGAAGTTCCTGCCCATTGATTCAGGAGATCGTTGCAAACCCAACAAATCATTAATGGTAATTCTCACACGTCCATTTTCAAGATACAGAAAATAGAGGCATAGAGTGTTTCAGACTGGGCAAAATGGAACTTAGAATCCACTGTTATACATTATATTTCTCATGCGAAACCCCGCCTCCCTCTCATTTGCCTGTATTTGCACCTTTATTACAGTTGCGTAGTGCCTAATACAGTTTTTGGCACATCAATTTTTACTAATTTGTTGACTGGCTGATTGCATTCTGAGATGAATAATAATGTGGACCAGGTAATTAATTTCTATTATTTTACTGTGAGAAGGAGGAAAGAAGACGAGTGTATGTCTTCATTCATTCACTTATTCATTCTACAAAAATTTACAAAGTGCTTACCCACGTCCTAGGCACTGTACTGTGTGCTGGAGATAGAACAGCAAATAGCTCAAGGAGCTACAGTCTCATGAGAGATAGATTAAATGCTTTAACACATTACCTTAGGGGAAGTACCTTGTGCTGTGGGAACACCTTCTAAGGGCACTTATCCCAGACAAGGGGTGCAGGGGGTGGTGATCGGGGAAGGCTTATTAGAGGTGTTGAAGTCTCAATGGGACCTGAGGAAAGTATGGGAGTTAGCCAGGTGGAGAGGGGTGGAGAGGGGAAGGTGAGACCAGTCCACGGTCCAGGACACCACAGAGCTTCTGGCCTAGGGAAAGAGCTGGGCAAAGAGAAAATGGTGATTGTAATCGTGTGCATGTACTGGGACGGGGGAAGGATGGTGTGTAAGGGAGCTTTTACCAATTAAATGTCTTCGGAGACAAACAATTGAATTGACTCCAGGCAGCCCAAGATGAAGGCCACTATGATTGTTCACAGAATCAAAGGGAAACCTGCACAGCCAGGGCAGTCCCAGGGTCCTCACTAGTAGATCCTCCTGGATCTTATCTCCAGGACAATGAATGCCATGAGCTCCAGCTGCCTGATCTCTGTGTGCTCAAGTCTGCATCTTCCTGGGAGGAAGAATCCGATTTGCCCAGATTAGGTCAGGCGTCTCTACCCTTGGACCAATCAGGCATGGGCAGGGAACAAGCATGTGGGGAGACATGGCCAACGGGGCATCCCTTTGAATCCTACAATCAACTCCGTGCTTCATTCTGTTTTTTAGAGTGTTGAATAGGAAGGGAGGTTACGTCACTAAGAGCAGGTGCAACAAGGAGGTAGGAAGTTAGGGAAGGTTTCCTAATGCCTTCACTGAGTCTTCACAGGGGGCGGGGACAGTCTGGCATTTATTTGCAAGGTCCATGGGTTTCTTTTTTTCCATGCCAAGCATCCCTCCCCATGACTGGATCTCAAACAACTGCTAGACTTCAGTATGTCTTCCAGTATCTCTGACAAACTCTGGAAATGACTGCATCCTGAGAATTTTCCAAGGCTGTGACTTGAGGAGGTTGGGGGGAGGGAGGAAGGTACGTGTGGAAGGGTGGGCCAGTGGAGAAACACTCTAGACATCTGGGGGGTTAAGAGAAATGTGTTCCTTTCCTAAGTCTAATTTGGGTTTATCCAAGTGAATAATTTCTCAGGCAGCCAGGAGGAGCTATAAACCCCGCGAGACCAGGGTTGCTCAGAATTCAAGCCGTAGTTGTGACAGCTTCAAATTGGAATCAAGCTCAGCCTTGGGGCCTGTGGGGTCCTTCACTGCTTCACTCTATCCACCAGGCCCAGGACAGAATTCCCAGAGGCTGAGAATTGTTCTGTCATGTCTTTGCAGGCACATGAAAGGGGCAGAGGAGTCTTTAGCCACTCATTCCTCTTCACTTACTTACCAGGCAAGTGGCTTGACACCCCCTGGCCTGGAGAGTGAGAAGGAACCTGGCTCTGAATAAATACCTCTTCTTGGGCAGGAACCCCTCGGGCCCCTTCCTCTTGCCCATGGGTGCTCTTGGCCAGTTGGGTGGGCAATTGCTCTTAATCTTTTAGAATCCTAGACAATCAAATCTAGAGGACTCCTAAGATATTTTTTATTTAGTGTATTCTTTAATTTTATAGGAAAGGAAGTTGTGCCCACAGAGGGGATGAGACTTGCCCAAGGCCAATCAGTTAATTTGTGACAGAACTGGCACCAGAACCAAGACCTCTCAAAGCCCAGTCACACTGTCACTTATATTGCCTCTCACGCCTCTGCTTCCCGTGGGAGGACTGAATGTGCTGAGACCCCAGAGCCAGCTTTCCCTTTTGCTGCCACCTTCCCTAAAGGCCAGAGTTGTTTTCAAGCCAGCTCTGGGGTCAGGAAGAACTCTTGAACCTCCCTCCCTTCCATGAAGCATTTTTCCTTGGATTGGGAGCTCCTGGGCCAAAGAGTCAGACCCAGGCTTTGCTGAGGAGAAGGAGCCACCTGATTTTAAGAACATGCTCCTTAGCGCTTTACCACCAATTTAAGAAGCTCCTGTTCCCAGGCCCTGACTGACCCTGAGGACAAGTGTCCCATTAGCAGAGGCCCCCCCCCATCATGTCTGAACAACAGAAGAGAGAGAGAGGAAGTGAATTGATGGGGTTAGGTCTTTTGTCAGATTGGGGACTTGGACTTTGGGCAGTTTTGTATGGTCAGGGTGGTAACAGCAGTGGTCCAAGCTCCTATCGATATCCTGGACATCCGTGGGTGGCGTGACCTGTTCAAGGCCATCTGCTTTGCCTGCCTCTCAGAGCCTACAGGCCCTTCAGATGAGAGAGGATCTGAGCCTCTCAGGGAGAGCTTCTTCAGAACTTGAAATGCCTACCTCACATCTCCAGGGACAATGATTTGATCCCTTCCTTAGGTAGTGGTATATGCCACCTCCCCTCTTTTTGATAGGGAGCAAAGGGGAGTGATCAAAAGGAGAGAGAGAAGAGTGTCAAGACTTTTTTATATGGTGGATTTTGTGTGCTTGCAAATGTGCATAGGTGTGTGCAGACGTGTGTGTGCATTGTGCATGTGTGTGCTTGCTCCAGGCCAGCTCATGATAAACAGCAACAGTCAATATCCAGAGACATGCCTCGTTCCATTTTCTCTGATAGTTTTTGGGTAAATACAGTACCTATCAGGCATGGTGATGAGCCCCACTTGAGGGCCAAACTGGGTTCCTCTTTACTTTAGGGACCAATGACAATGATATACTGTAGGGACAAATGACAAAATAATTTTCTTTCCTCACCAATCCTTCCAGAAATGATAATAGCTCATACTATTGGGCAGGTGCTCTGTGTTAGGCACTCTTCTAAGCTCTTCACACACTGGGAATTAACTCATTCATCCTCATAAAGACTCTCTGCAGGTAATTTTATTTGCCTCATTGTACAGATGAGGAAACTGAGGCACTGAGAAATTAAGTAACTTGTCCAAGTCACATTGGTAGTAAGAGGTGGAGCCAGGAATTGAACTCTGGCAATCTGGCCCCAGGTCCTTGTTCTTAGCTGCATATGATTCCCCTCTTCCTCCTCTGCCTCCTCCATTCCCCCTACCCCTCTCTCCTCCTCCCCCTTCTTCTCCTTCTCCTTCTCTTTCTCCTCCCTCTCTCTCTCCTTCTCCTTCTTCTTTTTGATACTACTTCTTAAGGCCCATGCCTGAATAACAGCTCTGATACCTACTGCCGTAGAATCTGAAAGCTGCAGGGATGAAAGGGAGCCTAAAGTATGTCTAACCCAATATCCACTTGGGATGGATGTGTCAGGGAGAAGACTGCCCTAGATACATCCTCCAGCCACCACCCAGCTATGTAATTTCTAGGATACTCAATCACTGTTCTTGGCCACCCACCTGCCTCCCCCAAAGTCCATAAATCACAGGCCATTCTTACTGACAGATAGTAAGTAAGTAACCTGTCCCTAATTCAGTGCCAAGTTCCCTCTACGAGACCCACCGTGCAGTTGTGCAGGCAATGTTGAACAGCCTCCAGTGATGGGGACCTTGCTGTCCCATAGAACAGATCCTTGCATCTTAGGATAACTGTGATTATTGAGAGTTGTGGCTTGCACTGAACTTAAATCTGCCTTCCTGTAGCCACCTGCCTACCGGTGGAACAGATCTGGGCCCTCAACCACAGAACAACCTTTTCAGTGTTTGGAGAAAGTCTTTACCTACACCCAGAATATTGTCTTTACCTACACCCAGAATATTGTCTTTCCCAGGTGACACCTTCTCAGTTCTTTCTGTGACAGTTTCAGGGCCAACCTAGTCTCTCAATGGCTTGTCCATATTCCTGTTAAGTCATCACAGGTTGGCCTCAGTAAGAACAAAGCATAGCAGGGCAGTCCCCTCTCACCTTGCAGAGATTCTTTAATGAAGCTTAAGATGAAAGTCACTCTTGACAAACTTCATCCCAGACTACTTAAAGGGCTTATGATTGATCATCTGAGGCATCAGAGGAAATATTTGCAGCTCCACATAGGAATCATTTGGAGCTCTTTAAAAAAATACTAGAAATTCTTATTTAATTGGTCTGTGTATGCAGTGGGGATATTAGAATTTTAAAAATTCTCCAGGTATTTCTAATGTACAGCCGAGGTTGAAAACCAGTGTTCTTACCAAGGCCGCACTAGAATGCAATTTTTATGAGCTCAGAGGCTTGGTCTTTTGATTCACTGCTATATTCCCAGCAACAACATAGGTACCTGGCATATAGGAGATCTTGCTCAAAAGCATTTGTTAATGAATGAATGAATCCTTTGCACATTGCTGTTTATACTCATCATTTCATTAAGTCTCCCTGGTAAAGTGATGATTGAAAGACATCGAGAGACCATCTCTGCCTTGCATGGGGAGGGTTGGAGGTGGTTATGTCTGGGCCCTGGCCAACACACAGTTAAAATCATCTAAGTAGGACAGAACAGAGCTTATTGGCACATGGGAAGGGTTATTGGGTCATAGAGCCTGTGAAGGAGGCTGGCTTGAGAACGTGGTGACAATTTTGTGCTTAATTAACATGGCTCCAGAGGGATCAGGAACAGAATTTAATGGTGGCTAAGATTATCCACAGACTGGGGAGAGGGTCAGCTCAGATCAAAGGAAGCAGCTGGAGGCATGGAATAAGGCCTTGTTGAGAAGAAGCAGGCAGAATATCTCCTTTCACAGGCTGGAGTTTTTGTGAGGCATTTGAGACAGCTGCACTCGGAGAGGCATGGGGATAGCCTGTAGAGCAGCTGTACCTGAAAGTCTGGGTGCTCTCCCTGCATCTAGGGTACCACCTCCATGGAGAACTAAGAAACTCATCTTCTTCCTACCCTTCTACCTGCCATTCTGTGTTGTGGGGGGAGCCATATAGTGGTTTCCAAGGGGGAAGAATCAACACAGAACCCACGTAGAGGGAATGAAGGAATGATGCTGAGTAGTAGAGGAAAGAGTATAAACCGAGAGCGCAAGGGTGATGGGGGTACTGGGCACAGGAGTCATGGAGTAGAAAGAATCTGTTAAGGAGCAGCTTTCTAAAGGGCAAGCATTGTGGGAATATTATAAACAAAGGAAGGGATGTGGATGGATAGAGAGGATTTGAATGTGCTTTGAGATAGGCAAGGTGGAAAGTCCAGAGGCTTTCCCTTGGTAGCAGAGACGGGGCACTGCTAATGTGTACCTTACCTCATTTAATCCTCGCAACTTCCCTATAAGGTAGAGGGTGTCAACCCCATTTTACAGATGAGTATGCTGAAGCTCACAGAGACTGAGTGACTTGCCTAAGGTCACCAAACCGAGTAAGTGCAGAGTTGGATTACACATAAATTTGCCTGTCTCAGAAGCCTGAGTTCAGAGAGGGAAGCATAGATGGATGGAGAAGGCTTAAAGAAGCTAAGTCTATATTGATACAAATAATGTAGGAGATAATGTTTTCCTTCCTATTGCCCAGTTTACATAGAAAAAATAGACTGTCAGGAGGCTATGAATTACTTGCAGGAGGAAACATCACCATTCCAACTCAATTTGCCAAGGTCTTGCCTTCTGGGTGCGCTTAAGATAGGACAGTCCCCTAAATAGGTGGGGCAAATCCTCCCAGTACAAGTGATCAGGCAGGCTTTGCAGGGTGTTAGGATCCCACTCCCTTTCCTTTTTTTCACTTGGAATATAAAGCAATTGCAGGCAATTAGTGGAGTGAAAAGAGCCCAGGTCCAGGGGACATGACATCTGAATTTGAGGCTTGTCTCAGCCTCTGTCTCCTGTACTTTTTTCTCCTTCTGCTGGTTTAACAGAATTCCTCTTTCCTGTGGGAACTCATTCTAAGTGGTTTTGATAGAGCTGTCCTATGATCATTGTCTGTAAGGGTCCTGTAATCCAGGGCTGCTGATTACTGTCTTTCCAGTCAAGTGTAGAAATGAAGAGAGAGACAGGATTCTGACAACGTTTGAGCACCTGAATCCCACTGTGCTGGTTCTGCACATTTCATTTATGTGATCCAACAAATACCAGATTGTTTGCAAAGATGACCCCAGTAACTTCTCCTATCTCTGTGTGCATGCTTGTTTGGGATGTAACTTTGTCTCCTCTTATAGACAACTAGAATAGATTTCCCCTCCCCTTGAATCTGCGCTGGCCTTGTGACTTGATTGGACCAATAGAATGTGGCAGACTGACACATGTGGTTACTAAGCTCTGGTTTCAAGAGGCCCTGCAGCTTCAGCTTTCATCCTCTTGGAACCTTAGGACCACTCTACTGCGAGGAAGCTGGTCTAATCCCTCTGAGGATGGGAGAACACATGGAGAAAGAGACCCAGCTAACCCAGCTGTCGTGGCAGAGCCACAGTGAGGCTTGGGCAGAAGAACCGCCCAAGTAACCCCCAAAATTATGAGAAATTATAAATTGTTATTATTTTAAGTCACCAGTTTGGGGGTGGTTTGTTATGAAGAAATAGCTTTCTCATGAAAATACAGTCACCAACTCACTCTGGGACTTTGTGTATCAACCATAGTTCTTGATTTCAATTAAAATGAAATCAGCTTTTGCTGGTTTGATGAGTATAGTGATTTAGCTAAAAGATATTGGGCCATCAGGAGGGCTGAAACACTGTGATCAGAGCTATTCAGCCATAAATATGCTCCTAAATTTGTCTCCACCATTATACCTCCCATGGCTGTGCCAGGAATTCACTTGTGATAGAATTGCCAATGATGCCAGAGAGAAAATCCCTTATTACCCCTTGTTTCCTTGCCTCACTAGCTCCTGGTTCAAAGTGTAGGGTAGGCTGCTTCTGACTGATAAATTCTAGGTCATGTTTCTGCATCCTAGCTGCAAGGGAGTCTGTGAAACTGTCTGTCATTCAAGCTGTCCTAATGGGAGTCAGACTCATAAGACAGTGGATTTTTCAAAATGTAGGAAGAAGTCCATAATACAATGACAAATGTCCACTACAGTCCACCCGTTTTCCAGCTCACCATCAATGTGTACTCTTCTTTCCAAATGTGTCCTTCTAAAAGAAAAAGTCCTTGCCTACTGTACTTCAGTTATCTCTTACTCAACAAAAACCAGCTTATCTCCCCCTCGGCTTCTCATCAGATAATGTATCTAGCTTCAAGTTTAGGATCTGTGGTTGATATCTATTACTCTTCAAACTTTGGCATGAATTTGCATTAATATTATGTAACTTATAGAACAAATTGTGAACCTGATCACAATGCACATACCCTACATGAAAAAGTGAGGGAGAGGGAGAAGAATGGAAAGTAACAATTGTTAAAATACATAAACATATATTGATACATAGTAAAACATGAGAGAATTCACATAGGTACTCTATCCTCAATTTCACTCTAGTTGAACTATAGATATAGTTTCTTTATGGTTGGTATTTAAGATTTCCTCCTTCATTAACTTGCCCTTGTTTCTTTTCTTTTCATTCAGTCCATCCAGGTTTTTTAATTGGTGGGTGATACAAACATTTACTTTGGAGGGATATGATCCCTTAGCAGTTTTATCTGCACAGGGTTGCCATGGTTTTCTACCAATCTATTACCACTGGAAATAGATGTACGGTAAGTTACCTTAGGGTATCCCTTGTGCTCAATTCATATTCTTTTTGGACTCAGTGTGTTACAGCAATCTTACTTCCTCTAGATGATCTAGAGCAAATACTCTAAGCAACATAGTAATCCCATTTTTTTTTTTTTGGTCTGTTCATTCAGTGGGAATAGGAACTACAAATGGCTAGGTTAGAGCCTCCACTTTCAATTCAATGAATCAATGGTTTCCTTGTAGATGTATTCTTCTTTGCTACGATTCCTAAGTCTGCAATGCCCGGGGTCATAAAAATTGGAAGCAAAAATTTTGGTAACATATTTAGTATAAGACTGAGAAGTTCCATTCCCACTTCTACCCCTTGGTTTCTAGACTCATGATTTCTGACTATGTAAGAAACAGCAATATATGGTTCAAAGAGATAATTCACCCTGCATAGTTCACGGCACCTCAGCCATGGAAGTAAATGGAGGGAGGAGTAGCAACCCCTTAGGAGTAGTCATGCTGGGAATATAACCTTATGAAATTCGCTTGTACCATTAGGACTTTCTTGAGCTTGGTCCTGCTTGTATTACTTCCACAGATAATCGTGTGTATAAATCCTGCCTGATTTATAGTTAGGTGATCTAGTTCAGGGTGGGTAGCTCAGTTTGCATGATTATCTTGTATCTAATGGTCATGCATTCAACCAGGGCCTAATAGAAAGCTAAGAGCTGTTTCTTAAAAAGATAATACATTGTAACTTGTTGGAGAGGACCTGGCTTTTCCCAAAACCTCAGGGACCTATTCTACAATTGTCCTATCCAACTTTACTTCAGATTCCATATAGCACCCGGATCTGCCAAAGATACCTCAAATACCATTAGATCTTATGGATCATAAGACCCAAGTAAAGGGATGCTTACACTGCAGACTGAACTAGTTAGAGAAACTTATCTTCCTGTGAACTCTACTCAAAGTTGGCAGCCTTCTTGGTCTCCTGGAAAATGGACTGGAGCAGTAAACACAATGTGTATATATTGCTTCTAAAATCCAAAGAGACCCTCAAAATGTAATGCCATTTTCTTCATTGTAAGAGTACAAGGTGTGGAAAATTGTCTTTTATTTTGGAGGGAATGACTGGACATTTTTCCACCATTGGGCCCCTGCCACTGAAGTAGAAGGCACTACTACTTTCAAGGTATTTTTCTCACATCTCTGGTGTACATGAATCTTACTAAGACGTCTAGTGAGCCAGTACTTCTTGTTTTTCACATCATATTATGTCAACGTTCTTGTGAACCAGCATGTTCTTGGTAGATGGGTGAAATGATCAAGGTCTCAGAAAACTTACTTGTGGCACAAATCTGGGGATAGACACACCCCCTACAGCTCTATAGTATTAGGGTACGGTTGTCCCAACAAGGTGAAAGCCTCAGGTGTCCTCTGCTTAGGGAGAGAAAAAGGAGTATTTGCTGGATAGCTGCATTACAGGTGCTAAGGATTATGTTGCTTTGTTCCAGTAAAAAGACCTTATCTGAAGCTATGCTTTTACCGGAAATTACCCCTTGATTATGTTTATAATTATCCATGGCCACTTGTAAAGGACCTACTTTCTTCCAAATTCACCAAACTGGCCAGTTAAATCAGAACATATGAGACGTCTCAACCTCTGTATTTTTTCAAATATTTAAGGGTGATACTAAATCTCTGTGATTCTTCCATGGAGGAAGTCTTGCATTTTATTTATCATTTTGGTAGCATGAGGGAACTCCAGGTGTTTCTACTTGGCTCTTCCTGCCTGGGAACCTTTATTTCCTTGCTCTCCACTCAGAGCCTGCATGAGGCTGCTGCCAGTAACTAAATATGTCTATTACAGCCATATGCCCGGTAACTGGGAAAATGACCAAAGGACTGGGCTTGAGGTCCCACTGGTCCTACCATGAGGTAGACTTAGGTAAAACTCCGTGTTGTGCCTGTCTTCCATTAGTACCCACTCTGACATCATAACAGTGTTCTGGATCTTCAGATTTTGCTATTATCTTAGAGCCAAACCAGTCTAATAATTTTGAAAAGGACCCTGGGTATTTCCTTTTCCCTAGTACACAGACACTCTAGTAAATTTTTGCAGGGCAATTTGGGGATTTCTAGGAAAAGATTCAGGGTACAGTTGCCATGTAATTGCAGGTTTCTTACTCAAGGGTACTCAAATTCCGCATCATACACAGACAATTGACTCTGTGAACTGACCCAGGTATGGGGATTGAGTGAGGAACTCTGCATCATTAGGAGATTTTAGGCTTTGATAACGGAAAATCTTAATTGGATTAAACACTAAGAAAATGCATTTCCTGTAATGAAAAGTCTGAATTCAGGGAAATACCGGCATTGGTTAATTCAACAGCTCAAAAATATCATTAAGGACCTGGGCTCTTTCCATGTCTTTGCTCTGCCCTTCTCAGTGTGTTGGTTTACTTCCCTCCATGGTTGCAAGTTGGCTGCCACCCTGGCTGCCAGAACTACATGCAGTCCGATAATGTCCAAGAGATGAAGAACTCTTCCTTCCTTAGAGATTGGTTTTTGGAGTAAGGAATTATCTCCCAGAAGTCTCAATGGACTTCAATTAGAAAGGAGGATTGGGGGTAAGTGAATGGTTTTTGGGTGGGAAACGAACAAAGACTGCTATAGACTGCAACTCAATCATGATAGCGTAACTCATGCCTCTATACACTAGGCCTGTCAAATAAAAATAAGGACCTTATTGCATCCCCCTCTTTTTCTTTTGGGACACCATGAGCTGCCATACTAAAGATTCCTATGGGTCAGACCAGTCTGATTATCAGGTTAGCCAAGCTCACTATGCATCTGGCAATTAATGCTGTTCCCAGACCTGTGTTACCTTGTGACATCCCCAATCCAATTGAAATTTCCAACTACAGCTCATTTCCAACCACAGTTTTTCTCTACCAGCATCCTTGGCTGACAGATAACAGCCTCTCTAGCTTTTTATAAAGATGTTGGTGCTTCCCTCACTAATTTATTTACCATTGCCTCGACAAAGGACGTGAGTTTTGGGTCCTCTTGGGAGACATATTTATGAGATGGGTAAGCAGTCATGATAAATCCACTCTAACCTTTCTATCTGTCTCGGCCTTTGAATTTGCTTCCTCTAAATTACACCTTGTAATTTCTGGCATCTTGACTACATTTAGTACAGAGTACTAATGAGCCTAGGTTTCTGTCAACCCACTCAGCAAACAATTTAAATGACTTCTAGATGCTCAAGCCGAGTACATCAAACGTAGAATCACTGGCAGATGCCACCATATCAATAAACTCAACTTGACCTAAAATTATGTTTTTCTTTTGTTGGACTAGCACCTTCAGAATCTACTCCTGTATATACTCCCTCCAGGTCTCTATTAATAGCAATTATCAAGGTCATGCACTTTTGTCTATAAGCTTTTCCCTTCAGACATTGCATATGCACTTCTGGTATGGACTTCATGTCCCCAGTCCCACCCCACCCCGTCCCAGGGACGTGCTGAGATCTAACTCTAGTTGTAGGTGTGGAGATAATGAGGGATAGAGGGGTTTGGCATGAAGAGAATTGGCTTCCCCTTGCAAAGTAACACCTCCATGTTAGATCACTGGGATTTTTAAGCAAGGTGGGAAGAGACACATGAGAAGAGAAGGGGGGGCTGATTTGGCTGACAAGAGAAATAAAACTCAATGAAGTTGAGAAATTTAGTGCTTTCTGAGTTATCTGAATCCTCCCATAAGTCTCTGCTCAGATTCCCAGGTCTGCCTCTTTCATGATCAATACTCTGATTTTCACCTAAGCCATAGTGTAGGGCTGCAAATTCAACTAATCTTGTAATTCAGCAACCTGCAGGATCGAACTTTGTGTTTGATTTCTGTCTATCTCAGCCTAGTGGCTCTAAGAAAAAAGAGATTCTTCTAGTACAATCTTAGAAAATCCTTGGTTTTCATTTTGTATCTTGAGTTGAAAAATTAAGAATTTGTAGTTTTCATTTTTTCTTTTTAAAGATACACCTAGCACCATTAGAAGTAAGCATTTGATCCTACAGACCTTGAGCTTCTCATGCCCTATATATTGTCCTATGGTAGCAACTGCTAACCCTTGACTTCAATAGGTAATTCATTCTGGGCGACCACAGGTGAAAACTGAATGCTTTTGCTCCTTGCACCATGTTTTGGCAGTGTCACGTCTCTTACTATTAGCTGGAGTTTCACTATGTTCAGCCCTGACTGCGCCAGGTTCCTGCCAGTTTCTGGAGGGTCTGATTCTGCTCAACTCTTGGTACCATTTTTGACAAGGTCTTTATTTGCAAGCTACAGACAGAGGCTGTGGCTAAGTTAGAGAGAGAGAGAGAGAGAGAGAGAGAGAGAGAGAGATTGAAAGGCTATTGAGTAGTTCATTGAATCAGGAGTTTTAGAGCCAGGAACAACATCCATAAGCATGACCTCAGAGGAAAAATCTTCCTCTATCCCCTTTTCATTGGGTCACTATCCCCTGATTACGATATCATCAAATAGGACAGGAACATCTGCTTGGCAAGAGATTAGGTCAAGTGCCTGTGCCCTGACTACAAAAAAAGAACAGGAAGTAATTATCTGGCATTTTCAGCTACTGTAGTGGGAGATGGGCTCTGATCCCTACCAAGACTCCTAGGGCTGGGAATTCCCTGAACAAAAGAAGGAATAGAATTGCTGAGCAGCCAGAGCAAATGGTAGATGTCCATTAGCCTTTGGGTGAGTCACTCTTTTCTCTGTTTCTCAGTTTCCTCAACTGTAGAAAGCAAGGTTTGAAATAGATGGTCACTAAGATTGCTTCCAGATCTGTCATTCTGAGGCTTTAGTGTCTATGGAGTAGGCAATTCCAGCTCTCACTGTCCAACTAAAGCAACAAGCCCTTGCCCTGCCCCTAGTCACAGGGTAGAATGGGGTGGGGGACAGAGGGGAGCTATCCTGCGTCTGGCCACCTGAGGGGGTGAAGGCCACTCTCCAGGGCTCCTGGCAGCTGTTCGGCTGAGCCCTGGTGCAGCTGTTTTTGCAGCAGGTTTCACATGGAGGCAGAAAATAGAAGCAGTATCAGGCCAGCACTGTGAGTGACTCAGACAACAAAGTCATTTTTCAAGACACTGCCCTGTTTGAGCACTGGGTGTCGAGGTGACAGATTTTATAGAACGTCCTGGAAAAAATATACCTTGAGTGATTTTGAAGCCTTTAGAAATATTTGGCAAGTGTGAACAGTTGGTTCCTCACATTTTCTCTTTAATCAATTGCTTCTTTAAGAAGTGGCTGTGCTGAGGGGTTCAGTTGTATATTTCTTCCCCTCCATCTGGCTCCCTTTCCAGGGCACTGGTTTTTCAATATGAAGAGGTAAACTTTCTCCACAATCCCCGACATGGTGCCTGCATATTAAAGATACACCAGCTTTCTTTGCTGTTTGCCTGTGGATTTGTTTCATTTCATACCCCACTGAAGCCTCCCCTCTGTTCAGAACGTACTGTACCCAGATGTGAGGAGAGAGGAGGGGTGGGGAGCAATGTGAGAGATCATCGCTTGTTTTCTCAGCAAACTCTGAGGAATGTTGAAACTGAAGTTTTAGCTTTGAATGAACAGAAACCTGAGGTCTTTAGGAGGAATTTAAACTCACTGGCTTGCCTGGAGATTTGATCCTGGCCTTTCCTTCACCACTCATGGTGGTATCTACGAGTCACCTCTCAAAACGTGGGCATTGGGACGTGAGGTCTGAATCACCACCACCTTTGGGCCTGTGTCCAGCTGGGATCCAGAAGCATATCCATCCAGCCTAAGTGGGTGGAACAAAGATTTGCATAATTGGATATGAGACGCCATGTCAGAAACCAAACCATTTACTACTTGTAGTAGGTTAAAATGTGTCTCCCCCAAATTCATATCCATCCAGAACCTCAGTATGTGACCTTATGTGGGAATAGAATCTTTGCAGATGTAAATAGTTAAGGATCTGATCCTTATTTCAGATGAAATCATCCTGGAGTTAGGGTGGACCCTACACCCAGTGACTGGTGTCCTTATGAGAAGAGATACACAGAGACACACAGAGAAAAGGGCAGTGTGGAGATAGAGGCGAAGATTGGAGCAATGTCTCTATAAGCCAAGGGGCATCAGGGATGGCCGGCAACCACCAGGAGCTTGGAGAGAGGCCCAGGACCGGTCTCCCTTGGAGCTTCCAGATGGAACCAGCTCTGCTGACACCTTGATTTTGGACTTCAGGCCTCCTGAATTGGGAGCCAATAAATTTCTGTTGTTTTGAGCCACCGAGTTGGTGGTAATTTGTCTCGGCAGCCGTAGGAAACTAATACATCATCTAGTGAATGTCCCTTTGCCATCTTGTCCTCAGCCTGTAATGTCCTGCAAAACTTTCTCCTCCCTCAAGTGTCAAATGTCATTTGTCCCCTCCTCTGTGACAAATGCTCAAATGTCCCCTCCTCTGTGAAGTTCCCTAAATTTTCATTAGAAATGAATGATTTCTTTCTTCTGTGCTCTCACAGCCTTCAGCATGGACTTTGTTCCCTCTTGGGTTCAGTGGGTTGTACCGGTGTGTCCTGCCCTCCTTGACTATGGGCTCCCTGATGGATCTCCTCATTCTGTCTTTCCAACACCCGTGATGTGTCTGGCACATGGTAGGCACTAGTAGCTGCCTGTAGAGAAGGGACAGAACGGAACTATGGCATCCTCCGAAGGTGGTGCTCCAGGTGCTGCAGAACTTCTGGAGAGGGGCAGCTTGGCCCTGAGAGCTTTCACACCCCTGATCTTTGTGCTTTCCTTCCCTTCCGGTGTCACCTCTGTACTCTGTGCTTAGCTGCTGACTGTTAACACATCCCTGCTTACAGGTTAACGGACAATTTTATTGTTGGCTGGTCCCAATTTAAGTTGAAGTTTTTTCCAGGATCATCCTTACTCACAAGGTAGAGAAGCCCATACTTAGGGACATCCAGTGGCGGGGGTGCGGGTGGGGGCAGATGGGAGGGGGACCTCCTGACTCTACTGAGGACAGAGAGGTGGAGGACATGAAGGAGCACAGGCCTATCGTGCCATTTCTGGAACACTGCCCACTCCTGGGAGAGTGTCCGTGGCTGCTCTCTGTCCCTCTGCATCATGCCCACTGTTGCTCCCCAACCTGCCTCCCCACCTCCCTCCTACTCCCACCCCACTTCCCTGCCAACCACCAAATGATCTGAGGAAAACTCTCTGTCCTCCTTGGGCTAGCTATTTTTGTTGTTGTTGTTGTGTTTTTTGTTTTTTTTGGCTGCATTGGGTCTTCATTGCTGTGCGCGGGCTTTCTCTAGTTGCCGGCGAACTGGGGCTACTCTTCGTTGCCGTGCGCGGGCTTCTCATTGCGGTGGCTTCTCTTGTTGCAGAGCACGGGCTCTAGGCACATGGGCTTCATTAGTTGCGGCACATGGGCTCAGTAGTTGTGGCATGTGGGCTCAGTAGTTGTGGCTCGTGGGCTCTAGAGTGCAGGCTCAGTAGTTGTGGCGCATGGGCTTAGTTGCTCTGCGGCATGTGGGATCTTCCCGGACCAGGGCTCGAACCTGTGTCCCCTGCATTGGCAGGCGGATTCTTAACCACTGTGCCACCAGGGAAGTCCTGGGCTAATTTTTTTTTTTTTGTGGTTGTTATTGCAAGATACAACCCCAGGAATTTGACATAATTAAATTATTTTATATTCTTTAAATTTTTAAACAAAAGAAAGAAAGGAAAGGAGAGGTTGTGTTCAGACAACAGCTTGGCCACACAGCAAAGTGACTTGGGGAGGTGGCAGGGCCCTGTGAGGATGGCACAGACCTCTGTCCCCCAGAGGTGCTGTGAGCCTTCCCTGCAGTGTGGACCCGAGACCTTGGGTGGGTCCACGGGGAGCTCTGCCAGTGTGGCTGGGCACGTGCAGGGCCTGGGGGAAGGCAGCGAGGGACAGCCAGTGCCCTTCCCAGGGGTAGGGACCACGCCTCTGTGTCCTCACGGAGTCTCCCGCAGGCTTGCAGGGTGCTGTCCGCCAGCTCGCCAGAGGGTACCTGGCCATGCACAGCTGCTTGGGGAAGCCGCCAAGGGTGGCGGTGGTGTGGGATCATGGCAGATTCTAGTTCGGAGGCCACATACTCCGAGGCCGAGGATGATTTATGAGGAAGGTTCAGATTCTCTTACTTCAGCTCCCGCTGGACTCTCTGGAAGGTTCCGGTCATTTTATTTCATTTCTAAATCACCAGATTGTCCTTCACCCTGAGCAAATGGTCCTGGGACTTAAAGGGAGCCACTTTGGTAGAGTCATTAATCACAGAAGCCTGGCGGGGTCTTGGGGGGGCCCTCTTCTCACCTTCCTTGCTCCACTTAGGCCGTAGTTTCTCTGTCCTTTAAGTGTCCTCTTCCCATGACTTGGATTTTGCTCTGACAGTGGGCCAGGCCTTGTGCAGGGAAGGCTTTCAGGAATGAGAGAAAGACTGGCTCGATCACTCCCTCATTCATTCATTTATTCATTCATTACCTATTGAGTACGTACTTGTGTCAGGCTCTGTCTTAGGTGCTGGGGATGTAGCCGTGAGCAGAACACACAAAAGTCTGCCCTCAAGGAGCTTACATTTTAGTTCTGGCCAGACTTAAACAGTAGTTGTGTTTTTCTTTTCTTTTCCAGAAGGTAGAAGTAAGGCAGGGGTAGGAAGATATTTTTTCTAAATGGAGGCAGAAAGTGAGTCGGAGGACACAGCCAGGTATTTGCATGCAGGAGTCCTTATCATCAGACGCCCCTCTTTCTCAGAGGGGTCTCCTGGGCTTTGGGGGATGTTGTTGAACATCAATCACTTTACCAAAGAGGTCGCTTTTTCCTCTACTCAAAGGCAGCTGTGTGAGAGCAAGACTGGATTGCAGCATGGCCAATGACTCCAGCCTCTGCAGGCAGGTCACAGGCAAGCCACATGTCATCCTGGAAGGAGACCCAGGGCCGGAGGGAAGTGTGTGTGTGTGCTACATTTATGTAACAGGGACAATCATTCAGAGCAACATGAAGCCTTTTATTTTAGCCCTTGTTTTCTGGGGTCTGAGCCCCCACTAGATGTGGAAGATTCTGGCTGGATTAGAGAGATGGTATCCACAGCTGAGTAAGTTCTGGACGAAGTTGTCTAGATAAGATTGATTGTGTTTGCCTTATCCTTTAGAAAGAGCCAAGGACTAGTATCCCACCAGCCTCTAGGGGGCTGGCCAAGAGAGCTGCCAGGAAACTGGGGGAGAAAAAAGGAGATCAGGAGGGTGGACCTGGGTGGGAGGAAGTCCACATACCCTGGTCTGTGAGAAGTCTGATGGAGCCACAGAGTCAGGGATTCTGAACCAGTTAGAAAGGAGACATTTCTGAGTGAGCTTACAGACCATGGCTCGCTTATCTACCATTTCAGTATGTCAAGTCTCTTACATTCAAGCACGAGCCAGGCTGAGGTCTCACCAGAGGTGCGGAGGAGTCTCTGGTAGAGGGGCCAAAGCAGCGGAGTGGTCAGGCCCCAGGGCTGGAGGGACTGCTCTAGAGCAACCACAAGAGGGACAAGGCAGCAGGAATCCAGCCCCCAGGCTAGAAGGTTGATGGTCTCCAGAGAGGGAGTGCTCAGGGCCTGGGCCCTAGAGACCTGTGCTTGGCAGTCTGACAGCAGAGACGTCTGCTGTAGCCGCTGCACAGCCATTGTTAGCTCTGGGCAGGGGCCTGACTCGTAACAAACTCCTAGGTCTCTTCTTCTTTTTTTTTTAACGTCTTTATTGGAGTATAATTGCTTTACAATGTTATGTTAGTTTCTGCTGTATAACAAAGTGAATCAGCTTTACATATACATATATCCCCATATCCCCTCCCTCTTGCGTCTCCCTCCCACCCTCCCTATCCTACCCCTCCAGGTGGACACAAGGTACCGAGCTAATCTCCCTGTGCTAGGCAGCTGCTTCTCACTAGCTATCTATTTTACATTTGGTAGTGTATATATGTCCATGCCACTCTCTCACTTCGTCCCAGCTTACCCTTCTCCCTCCCCGTGTCCTCAAGTCCATTCCCTACCTCTGCGTCTTTATTCCTGTCCTGTCCCTAGGCTCTTCAGAACCATTGTTTTTTTTTTTAGATTCCATATATATGTGTGAGCATATGGTATTTGTTTTTCTCTTTCTGACTTACTTCACTCTGTATGACAGTCTCTAGGTCCATCCATCTCACTACAAATAACCCAATTTTGCTCCTTTTTATGGCTAATATTCCGTTGTATATATGTGCCACATCTTCTTTATCCTTTCATCTGTCGATGGACACTTAGGTTGCTTCCATGTCCTGGCTATTGTAAACAGAGCTGCAATGAATATTTTGGTACATGACTCTTTCTGAATTATGGTTTTCACAGGGTATATGCCCAGTAGAGGGATTGCTGGGTCGTATGGTAGTTCTATTTTTAGTTTTTTAAGGAACCTCCATACTGTTCTCCATAGTGGCTGTATCAATTTACATTCCCACCAACAGTGCAGGAGGGTTCCCTTTTCTCCACACCCTCTCCAACATTTACTGTTTGTAGATTTTTTCATGATGGCCATTCTGACTGGTGTGAGGTGATACCTCATTGTAGTTTTGATTTGCATTTCTCTAATGATTAGTGATGTTGAGCATCCTTTCATGTGTTTGTTGGCAATCTGTATATCTTCTTTGGAAAAATATCTATTTAGGTCTTCTGCTCATTTTTGGATTGGGTTGTTTGTTTGTTGTTATTGAGCTGCATGAGCTGCTTGTATATTTTGGAGATTAATCCTTTGTCAGTTGCTTTGTTTGCAAATATTTTCTCCCATTCTGAGGGTTGTCTTTCGTCTTGTTTATGGTTTCCTTTGCACAGCTAGTCTTTAGTGCTGTCCTCTGTCTGTGATTCGTTAAGAAGGCCCAAGTTGCTATTTGAGGCATTTGGATTCTCAGGGGAAGGATTATTGAGCCACTGTGCATCAGCAAGGGCCTGCTAGGTCCTGAGAACCTGAGCCACATTCCATAAGCCCAGACCCATGGTCTTACGTCTTATAGAGTGAAAATGTCAGGCCCAGGCAAAAGTGGGCAGTGAACTATGGTGGGTCACATACAGGCTATCTGCTCCTTAGCCCACTTCCAGAAACACTGGAGCACAGATTTCTCTGTTTCTACCTCCCAAGCAGCAAAGGTGTGTGTGAACTCTAGGAATATGAGTTCCCTTCACTATTAGTCTAATGAAAATTAATTAGGAAGGCATATCTACCACAGAAATCCCCAAACAAAACACAGTGTATTGTTTAATCATGCATATCAAAGCCAGATAGAAATGTTTTTACATCATTTGCAATTTTGGATCATCTGACCCATTGCTCTCCTCCACCTAGTTTGGAAATAGAACGTGTGCTTTTCTAGTTGTTCAACCCTCTGCTCCCAAATGCATTTGCTTTCACCTCATTGGATGCCCCTCCCCCAGCATTGTCCAGCCAGATGTTACTTTGGGATGTCTCTGCCTGGTGCATGTACTCTACAGAGTGGCTCACGTCAGTGTGCTTGACGCAGCATGAAAGTTCCTGGAAAGCAGAGCTTGTATTCTTGTAATTCTTTCTCTAAGTGGCCCAGCACAGTGCCATGTGAAGTATGGGACTTAAAGCTTTGGTGGTGATGACAATTAGCATGTCTGTGTCTGGAGCAAATTTAATTTTCTAAATTATTCAGTCTTGGACTCCTAGGGTTTTGATGATCTGGGTTCTAGTTCAGATCCCAGCGCTCATCAGATGTGTGATGAGTGTGCCAGTCCTGGCAGGAAACAGTGGGCACATTCAGGAGTCAGTGAGGGCTTCCCTGGTGGCGCAGTGGTTAAGAATCTTCCTGCCAATGCAGGGGACACCAGTTCGAGCTCTGGTCCGGGAGGATCCCACATGCTGCGGAGCAACTAAGCCTGTGCGCCACAACTACTGAGCCCGTGTGCCACAACTACTGAAGCCCGCACACCTAGAGCCGGTGCTCTACAACAGGAGAAGCCACCGCAATGAGAAGCCCATGCACCACAATGAAGAGTAGCCCCCGCTTGCCACAACTAGAGAAAGCCCGTGTGGAGCAACGAAGACCCTACGCAGCCAAAAAAAAAAAAAAAAAAAAAAAAAAAAAAAAATCAATGAAAAGGGTTTGAAGGAGGGATGTGCAGGGATTTAAGGGAAACCAGCCAGGAATGGTGAAGCGCCCTGAGGCTAGCATCAGCAGGGAAACTGCTGCCACCCCTAGACCTGTGGGGCCAAAGGGAGGGACTGATCATTAGAACCTGGAGAGGCCTATAGCTGTCACCCAGGAGAGGGCCACCTGGCAGGAGCTGTGGCTGTAGGCAGAGGAATAGACACTGCCACACCATGGCTGGACAAGGAGGGAGCCAGAGGAATAAACATCTCAGTTTCTTTCTTCTCTCCCCCGCTGTGTTCTTGCCATTGCCTCCCACTGGCCCAACTTAATGGAAAGCCAGAGGGTAAGGGACCTGGCTGATGCAGTCCACAGAAACCAGCCTCCCAGGGCACAGAACACAGTGGAGAAGGGTGGAGAGTGGGTCTGAGGGTGGGTGGGAGGAACACATAGACGCTATCCAGCCCACCATGCAACCTTATACAAGTTCCTTAAAACGTTCCTTGAGGCTCAGTTTTTAATTTGTAAAACGAGGATAATTATCTTATCTAGTCATAGAGTTGTTGAATGTGAGAACTATGAGACGTATAAATGTATGGGGTTGTGATCATTTTTTGGTACTTGCTTAGCTTTCATTTCATTCCTTTGGATCCACTTAACCAAAGACAGGTGATGGGAGATGCAGGCTTAGAGCAAGGAGAAGACTCGAGCAGGCATACCCAGCTGGCTAAGGGTCACAGAAGGACCCAGGTCTTTCACTGCTGCTATCTCCACAGAGCAGGACAGAAATTTCAAATTTGCTCTTGATTCATATTGAGGTAATCGTCTTTTCTTTGTTGCAATTTATTCAGGTTTATGGAGCACATAAAGACTTACAGAGGTGGCCTTTTGATGTGGTTATGCAGCTATAAACTTATACAGCTGTAATAATTGCATTTTAATGATTTCTTTATATTGCCATAATTGGTAGAGCTAATGATCATGTCAACTGGACAGTGAAAAGAATGCTTTTTTTAACCAATCCTCTTCTCACCCCCTCAGGCTCTCTAGAGAGTATGGAAAAATAGATGTTTCATGATTTCCCTTTACCCACACCTAATGGACCCCCAACTGGTAAACACTGAACCTCCCAAAGTTCTCCTTGGAAAGGCTTCCATTTGATACATACATTTAATTTGCCCTTGTTTCATGAGCAAACTTCTTCACCTCTCTCTCCAGAAGGAGCCAGGCTGGCATGTTGTCTATTCCTTTTCCTCTTTTTGCTACAGTTTCTCTGCACAGTTTTCCATTTCAGGCTTCATTACTGAAGAAAGATCTGGGAAATAAAAGCGTTCGGGGCTGGTGTGTGCACGTGTGCTTGTTATTTAATCATGTCCCAAGTGCTGAGAAAAAAGTCCGTCTGAGATCAGAGCTGGATGAAAGATCTTGATTTTAGCTGGAGGGGAAAGGGGAAGCTAAAAATCAGCTTGACTGAAAATTCTCATAAAATTTGCAAAATCCTGAATCTGAAAATTCTGCAGTGCAGAGGCACTCCCATGCAATGTAAACAGGGTCAGTCAGAGCCTCTTGGAGCTGGGCTGAGGTGGAGGCTATTGTCAGTCAAATTAATGTTGGGCTTTGGATGGGGGTGGAGGGAACTGACCCTCAAAATAGAGATTGCTTTGGGCAAGACTAGAAAATAAATAATCCCCGTCCTCCTATCTTTCCCATCTGCTTCTGGCAAAGAGAGGAAAAGGAAGCCAGTTAACCGCCTCCCTGGTTTGATGTGCATTGTTGAAATTCTGGACAGCTCCTGGGGTGGGGCTGTCAACGGGATTATTGGTGACAGTGTTGACGGTGGTGATGGTGGTAGTGGGGTCAGTAAGAGGGGGTCACAAAAGAGGCTGTGAAGAGGAAGTGAGGGCTGGGTATTCTGAGCAGAGCATAACCAGAGCTGGTTGATGTTCAGTAAATAACTATTGATCGACTTGATCATTTAAATTAGTTTTGCAATGAGTCAGTGCCAGCAGACTACTTCATTTCCTTACATTTTGTTGTGGCTAATCTGAAAAGTGGATTTTATGATCTGAACACTCACTAACCCATGGTGCAGAGAGAAATCAGGGAACAGCCAGTGCGGCGGTAAGGGAGGCCAGCCTAGCATGAAACATCTGCCAGGGGAGCTTTATAAAATGGTTACTCTTCATGAAAATGCCGTATTTGGCTGCAAACTGGTCTTGGATAAGGAGGGAATCTCTTCCATTCCAAGAGCTATCAGCACAAAGAACCAACTTCTGTATCTCCCCTGGAGATATAAGGGGATAAAAATCCTCTGGGTGGATTTACTTCTGGTCTCCAAATTTGAATTGGGCTGGGAAGAAGAGTAGAATGAAGGAAAGATTCACAGCATGACCAGTCTGACCTTACACGCAAGTCTGAATAATTTGTTCCTAGGAGTGTTACTTGAGGGCCTTTAGGAAGAGCGTCACTTTTACTTTCCTCTCTCCAAATATCTCCTTGTTTAGTTTTCCTGAAATAGCATCTGAAGACATTAGGGCCAATGTGCAGCCTTTAGAAAATTAGCACTGCATGATTAAGGGAACTATGAGGCTACACTATACCTTGGTGTGAATTGGCCATATCATCATTGTAAAATTCTGACAGTGAGACAATATCAGCAACATTGGAAGAGGAAGAAGCTGACGTAGGGAAATGGGAAGGATGGAGACAATTCGGTAGTCTTGGAGCACTGGTCCTTGGAGGGAGCCTTAGGTGAGGAATCTTTTTCTTAAAGATAAGGAGAAAGTTGTCGCGGCTGAGGGAACCAAAGAGACACTTCAATCTACTTTGGTAATTTTCATTAATCCAGATCTGATCAGTGGCAGCCCCTTTTCTTTAAATGAATTCTGGTCACTCTCTTAATCTTCATATGACCTATTGTATTTTGAGCACTCAGAAGACAGATCCATCTTATATGATATGGCAATATGATCTGGGATTACAATGCAGCTAGAAGGTTTTAGGTTATATCCATGTGGACAACTGATTGACTATAAAACAAATGACATTGTGGTGTTGAGCTTTATGGTTTTTACTTTTCTTTCACAATCATCTCATCTGGTCTTCACAGAAGTCTGTGAGGAAAGCAGGAGAGAATCAAGAATCTTAGACTCAGGGAAGGGTACTGACTTTCCTGTGGACACTCAGCAGCTAAGGGGCAGAGGCAGGAGCTTGAAGTCTCAGTGCTCTCTTACACCACAGTGTCAATAGCTGAGTTGGAAACATCTCTTTTATTGAGCATCTTTCAGTATAACCCTGCTTATCAGGGGGGTGAACAAAATGGCTTTGGAAAGTCTTGGTCTCTGAATTGTTAATTATTCAAGGCAATATACTCAGAAAAATGATGCAGGATTCTGAGAACGTAATTGTTGAAAATCCCCGAGAACCCCACAGGCTACAGTTGTCTGGCCAATCAGGTCCTTTCCAGTCCAGAACTTATGGCAACTTTTTCAAATGTATATGACTGAGAATCAATGGTGATGAGGTTTCTTCCATTATATCTCCTTCACTTTGCAGAGACTCAGGCATAATAAATGTGATGCACATGCCTGCCAGATGAAAATTAGAACTGTTTGTCACTAACACATCTTCCCCCCTGGCCTCTGCCAATGTAGGAAGAGATCTAGAAAGAGAATGAAGGGATAAGTGACTCAATTCAGATACACCAAGGAGCAAACTTGACAAAGTCTCCCTCTGTTTTTGTGCTTTTCCAGTTACTGGATTCTCTTTTGGCTTGGCTTGTGTCAGAAAGCTGATCTAAACCCCTGGCCATTGTTATGAGTCTCTTGGAATCACCTTCTTATTAGTTCTTTTGGAATTTACTCCTTTATTTTCACTCATTAAATCATGAAGATCTTTTCATCCTTTCATCTACCTAATCATACCATCATTCATCTGTCTAATCAACTATCTAGTCATCTGTCCATCCAACAAATACCTGGAACTCACTCAGAGAAATCACTGTATCAGGTGCTGTGGGAGATGCAAAGATGAACAAAATATAGTCTCTGTATTAGTCAGGGTCCTAACTGAAAAATAGGGGGACCATTTTAAGAATTTACAGCTGAGGGAATTTAGTATAAGGAATTGATGATAGAAGAATAGGGAAGCCAAACAGGAGATGGTATGGCAATACAGAACTTAACAACACTTGGATAACACTACTGCCCTTAGGCTGAGGAGTAAAAGGAGGGTGAGGTATTACCAGAGCCCAGGGGTTGGGGTCATCAGGTTGAAGTGCAGCCATGGTGGATGTGTTAGTGGGAATCTGAAGCATGGTAGATGTGTCTAGTAGGGGCTGGAGCCATGGAGAAGTCACAGCAGCTGCAGAGATACAGCCTGAGGAAACGAGGGATGGCAAGAAATTCCCAGGCTTCTCCCTTCCTCATGCCCTCTACTCTCCTGACAGTACCTCCCATTGGCTGAACCCAGCCAGCAGCCTGGGAGATGCAACCTGCAGGGGCCAATTTCCCTGTCCTCACTATGATACGGAATAGAGCAAAGAAAGGGTGACAAATGCATCTGAGGTAAATTGGTCTGGGGCCAGCCCTACTCAGTACTGGAGGTGGGGAAGGAGAATGCAAGATCTAGTTCACTCAGACCCCAGTAAAATCTCTGATTTGAGAATGGTTTTAGGAAGGAACTTGGAACTTTAGTAAAATAACCTAACAATCCTTTCAGGAATCCAGTAAAAGCCTGGGTGCTCTTTCCAACATGATCGTCCAATGGAAGAGCCAACCGTGAGTAGGGAAATTTGGGTTGAGTGTAAATACAACATTATGGTGCCTCTATGGTCAGTAAATGGTTGTTTATGATGCTTGATCATCAGTTACCACTCCAGTCCTCATGCATGCCACACTAGAGTCAAGCCAAGTCAGTCATGCTCTTTCACATCATCTTCCCTTGGCTGGAGCTATTCCTTCTGCCCAGAGTCCTTGTCCCTCTTTTCTACTTGGAGAATTCTTATTCCTCCTTTGATAACCAGCTCAACTATCACACCTTCTGTGAAGACTCTCTATCCTGCCCCTATGCTCCCTTAGTACTTTCTTCATATCTCCGTACAGCACCCAGCATAATGTGTATTGGTGGTTAGTTGTTTGCATGTTTGTCCCTTCCACTAGTCAAGAATTCCTGGGGAACAGGGACCACATCTTAATCACTACCCATCCACACACAAGTATAGCACAATGTCTGGCACAGAGTAATCCATAAATATCAGTTTAGCGATTAAATGTGTTATCATCGTATATATAGCCGAAAGCATATAGATAGATAAATAAAACATCTGTTCTCTGAGGACCTCAACATTCCCCACCTCCCCCAGGGGTGATGGTTATCAGTTATTGAGGTGGCAGGGGTAGTTGACCAAGTGTATCTCCAACCCTTGCTTTCCCATGCATGAGACCCTAGAAATATACTTTTGGAAATAAATTCTTGAGGAGCTGTGTCTGACAGCTGTGAGCAGCTACTGGAACTTTCCTTTCCTTTTGATGTTTTATAAATGTGTCTTCTCAGCCCAGCCCAGCCTAACATGACTAGGCAGAGCTCTTGCCTGTTTTGAACAATTCAGACACCTTTTACAGCTTGATCACTTGGGTAAATTTTTGGATGTAGAAAACAGGACTTTTTCTCCCTTTCTTTTCCATATTTTATCCTTCTTTCTTTTCTTCTGCCAAGTGAGAGACCTCCTCTGCCCTGCACCTGGCCATGTCCAGACCTTTAGATTCTTGGCCTGGTCTGGGGAAAAAGCACTACCAAGTTTTCTGTTTCAGGGCACCTGATCCTCTTTCTGAGTCCTAGAACTTCTGAGCTTATTGATCAATTCTGAGGCTACTCCATGGCTCCTACAACAAAGGGGGCAGTGGGTCTGGATGGGAACCTCCTGGTTTTCAGGTGTAATGTTAATGTCAACAACGACAAACACCCTTCTTTTAAGAGTGCCAATCTTTTTATTTTCTTTTCCATCTTTAATGCTTCCTCAGACAGTTCTGCAGACTAGAAGGAGATGCTGGTAACTATCAGCCCTTTTATGATGAGTAAAGTGAGGCCAGGATAGAAAAAAAATCCAGTAAGAGGCAGTAAGCAGAACCAGAAGTCAAGATGGGGGTCCTGAGTTCCAGCCTTGGATGCCACCCAAGGCTGTGGAGAAGGTGAAGACATAGCTGGGGTGACCTCAGGTGCCATCAGGTAAGGAGCTTGGACTCACACAGGGGACTGGTGAGGCCCCTTGCTGGTAACAGAATGGGGATCTGGGGTCCCTCTGGGGCTCTGTACAGCCCCTCTTCTCACATCCACTTTCTCTTGCCTGCTGGTGAGAGATGGGAGATGAGCACTGAAGCTAAGGTTTTCACTGGGACCAACAGCCAGGATTTCTCTGAATCTTGGTCTTGTTTGTTTTTGTGGCTTTCGGCAAATTACTTTATCTGAAAGTTGGATTTCTCACCTGTAAATGGAGAAAATTCCTGCCTACAGTGGCTTTGAGGATTAAATGAGATAGGGGGTTTAGCCCTGTGCCTGGCACATAGAGCATCTATGACTATAGTGGTTTTCATTATAATTGTCCCTCTTACTTGTCCCTGGCCCTGCACTCCGCTTTGGGGCTGGCCTGTCCTCTTGGTCATGACTGGCTTCTCGGAGGAAGGGCAACTCCAGCCTGAGAAGCCTGCAGCCCTTGAACCCAAAACCACAGCTGTCCTCCATTGCCTTCCCTTTCCCAGCTCCTCTGCCACTAGTTTCTGGTTCTGTTTCAGGGGGATCCCTTGGAAAGAGGTTAGGAGGAGGAGGTCTCAGGGGTAAGGGGGGATGGATGGGCTCTGTGAACAATGGCAGATGAGGGAAAAGGGCTGGTCTAACCCAAAGCAAGGAGATGCCCAGGGGCACTCTTTTGAAATGAATGGACAGCTGGAGTAGGGAGTGAGGGGGAGCCATGAAGATGGTCCACACTATTGTTCAGCTAACTTGGAAATGAGAAAAAGCAACCAGAAGCCACAGCTGAGAATTAAATCAGAGAAGGATCATGCAGGACTGAAGGAAGGGAGGATGGCCAGATCCAATCTTCCTGCACAGCGTGAAGCAGCTGGGCCTGACTCCAGGGACTCTCTCCCCTTGTCACCCCAGCTCCGGTCATCTGCCAGTCAGCTCTGCTCCTACTGTCATGAATTCCTCTCACTTACATCTTGGTAGGAATCTACCTCTCACTCTTACGTTTTCCAAGGGCACTTGCCCTGCAGAGTGTCTGGCTTATGGTAGAATCCCAGGCACCAGCCCTTGCTTGTTATCTCACACGGGGGGCTTCAAGGTGGCCCAGCTGCTCTCCATTCATGGGACTTTCTGCATAGCCTCCTGGACTGAGCTGGGAGGCTCACTTTTCTCCATCACATCCCTGTCTCATGTGCTATTTCTCCTCTTTGTTTTTGCTCCTGGGCTGGTTGGAGCTGAGCTTTGCTGCTGAGCCAGGCTGGCCTTCACTGCTCTCTGGGAAGATTGGACCTGGCTGCTTGTGAACATTTCCAGGTCATTTGATGAATGGGCCCCTGTAAATGGGGGTGGTAAGTGGCTGGCGGAGATGGTGGGGAGGAGACAGAGAGCCACTCTCCTTACCCTCACTGAAAGTTTGGAAATTTCTGCAGATATGAATTCTCCTTTTTCTACCCCAGTCCTCAGTGTCCCTTCCTCACTGTCACTTCCTCTTGTTTCCACGTCCAGCAATGACTCGGTGGCTCTCAAATAACAAGTATCTTTAGGGACGCCTGCAGCTAGAGGAGATCTGGTACTTATGAGCTCTAGAGTGGGCCCTGGCAGGTGACCCCCAAAGTTGGTGAGCTAGGATACCCCTGACTTGCTGCTTTGACCTGGATGTCAGCCAGAGGCTGGGGAAATGGCAGGGTTGCCCCAGGAAGGGCTGGGGTGGAGCCACATACTGGCAAGGGAAGAGATCATGCCTCAGGGAGCTGGCTCACTGTTTTTTGGGGGGGAAATGTCTAAGGCCAGGGCTTTCAGGGGCTGCATCTATATTGACAATGGAAACGGGTGGAAAAGTCACAGGCTGGCTCGTTCACATGGCAGTGTCCACAGTTCCCCCCACTCTGCACTGTTCCGATATACTAACATCCTCTGTCTTCTTAAGATTCAGCATATTTCACTGACATGGACTTTCAGCGAGTGGATTGGAACTTACCTGTTGGTCTACACCACACTAGAAAGATCCAAGTTTGTAAATTTATTAAAGATATTAGACCCCTCTCCCCACCATGCCCTCAAAATTTGTGCTGATCTAACCAGACACCCAGTCCATAGGAAGCTTCCAGAGTTGAAATTCCACTAAAGTCCATCCAGGATTGAAAATCTGAGTCTGTGAGCAAGACCCTCCAATGAACTTGCATCTTGTCCAATAATCTAGAAGCTCTGGGCCCATGAAAGGAGGCAGATTGCAATGGGGTAAGGGAGTGGATCCCCCTGGCCTCAGACTCATTTTGGTCTGGGCATTCACAACAGACCAGGGCTTGAGCCACATCTTGGGACACAGTGTGACCCTGCAGGCTTGGGCAGACTGCAGAATGGAATATTTGAGATGCTGGAAGCCCTCCTACATGGTAAGTTCAAAGAACAGAAAGTGTCTCGCTTCTCTGAGGATTCCAAACAGACTGCAAAAATGTAATTAAGTTCCAAGTCCCTGGAAATCAATAATGCTCCCAGGAACAAATACCTTGGTTTGTTGATTAAAAGTGAGGGGAGTCAGGGGCAATCACTCTCTGATGAGGGAAATTCTTTGCTCAGAGATCCAAGGGTTCAGAGAGCCAAGGCCAGGGAGCTGGGGGCAGGGGAGGAGGCAGTGGTGGTGAGGCAGCCTCTGGGAGCCGCGTCTAATTACACATGACCTGTTTCTTTGGGCTGAAGTTCTCCACTGGCCACAAAGTCCACCTTCCGATCCTCACCTGAGTCTCAAGCGCTTCTCTTCATATTGGAGGAAACTGAGTAGAAACAAAGATGGGATCCCAGGGCTCACCAAGGCTATCAGTCACTGTTGAGTCCATTTCCCTACTGCCAGCCAGAGTGAGAGCAAGTGGGGGCACAGGACAGTCTGCCGCGTAGCCACCCCTGGGCACTGGGCATGGTACTTGCTCCCGGAACTTGACAAGCTTCCCTCTTGAAGGAGGTAACACTGAACAGGAAGTCAAGAGCGCCGGGGACCAGCCAGAGTTCTGCCTCTAACCAACCCGTGGAATGAAAGAGTTGGACAATGCCATCAGTAAGGTCTCCTCCCAGCTCACACACCCTTCTCTCCAATTCTCTATTGCTTGGGAGGGAGTGGAGGAAAGCCTGGTGGCTGAGAGGCAGGGTGAATACAGAGAGAAATGGAGGAGATGGACTGCAAAGAGATGGGTTAGATGCAGTAGGGAAGATAGATGAAGGCTTGAGGACTGTGCACAAACTTGGAGAACAAACAGTCTGCTGACAAAGCGATGCTGGCTCTGCAGCTGAGATCTTGGAGGGCTGAGAGGACAGTGGGGGGAAGGGGAGTGATTCAGCCCAGCATAGATTTCTCTCCAACCGGATAACCTGGCCCAACCTGTTCCCACCCCAGCCCAGATCTCCCACTGCCCCTCTCCAGCAGATCCCCGTGGAATACGTGGAATATGGCATGTGCTGAGGAAGTGAAGGTGGAGAAAAAGACATGAAAGTAGTCAGAAACCCTTTTGAAGCAGCTGCCTCAGTATCTTTCCCTTGAGGTCTAGGGTAGCTCCCAGTGGGCTCCAGACCCAAAGTCCCCTGAGTGCCAGTGAGTGGCCGGCAACACGGCAGCCTGAGGCCCAGAGGGGCTGAGGGTCAGAGGCTGTGCTGGGTGGAGGCTACAGGATGTGGCTGAGTGCCCAGTGTCAGTGGCGCATTTGCCCCAAGGCACTGTTGCCCCAAGGCCTTCTGCCCTCCGGGGCTTGGGAAGTAGGAGGGAATGGCAGGGGTCCCAGAGGGTGTGTGAAAGCACCTGGAGATCCTTCAAAGCCCTTGCTGTGAAGATGTAAAAAGAAAATTGTTGCTCTTCTCTTCCAGCCTGGCCTCCTGAGCCCTTGACTCTCCACTGAGCTGCTTGGCCCTACCCAGTAGGCAGGAGGTGGCAAATCCCATTTCTGGAGGTCCTCTTTCTGGGTTTCCCACACAACTTTGGGCTAGAAATTCTTCACACATCAAGCAGCTGAGCTTGTTCTGCTAAAGCTAATAGCCCCGGAGAGTGGTTAAAAGCAGGCACTTTGGAATCACAGGGACATGGGTTTGAATTCCAGATCACCTACTTATTAGCTGGGTGATTTAAAGCAGTTTCTTTACAGATAGCTACTCACTCCTTCATCTGTAAAATGGGCAAAATAATATCTTCCTCATAAAGCTTCTGAGGATTAAATGGGATCATCCATGTAAAGAGCTTAACATAGTACGTAGTTGATAAGAAGCTGTTACTACTACTACTACTACTACTACTACTACTACTACTACTACTACTACTATAATTAAGTTCCTAGTAGAGCCAGACCTAGAATCTAGGTCACCTTACCCTAGGGTAAGTGTTATCCTGAAACTTCACCTTGACCTGATTAAGTTGTTTTGGTTCCTTGACCTGTTTTGTGTTCTTCAGAGGCAGGGGGATGGCTGAGATAAACTCTGGAACTTTGGGCTCCAGAGCAGCTCTCCTGGTGTCTTCATTCTCACCGGCTACCTTGGTAGTTTTGTATCCCTTCTTCCATTTCCCTCTTCTTTCACTCATATCTGAGTGAGCTGAAGGTCTTCTGCCTTCCCCTTTCCCAAATGGCAGCTCCAGGAGTGGAGCCCCTGGCCCCTGCACTTCCCTCCTGGCACACTTGGGCCTCTCTCCTGACCTGGTGTTTGTGCTGTGCGTTGAAGGCTGTTTGCTTTCCCAGCTGCTAATGGCCAATTTTCTCTGAATCATAATTGCTTTACCCCATTAGGCAGGATAATTAAGACTGGATGGTGGGCCTGTTGGCTCAGCACACAGAGGAGCTGAAAGCTGTCCTGGGCTCTCCCCCAGTGCCCGTCCACAGCTTCAGCTGCCCCCTCCCCTGAAACCTAGGTCATCCCCACTCGAGGGATATGGAGGGGCTGCAGACTGTCTACAGCCCCTGGGGTCCTTCAGTGAATTCCACAAGATGTTATTGAGCCCTCTTTGCAGGAGATCAGCTACCCAGTTTTCTGAGAACTGGTCGTAACTAACTTTTACTGGTATTAATGTGCATCCATTGAATGCTTCCTGTGTGCCTGGCCTTGTGCTAAACACATTATATAAATGATCTCATTTAATCCTAACAACAGCCTTATAACGGTGCTACTGTTATTAACCTCAATTTACAAATGAGAAGACTGAGGCTGTGAGAGGTTACGTAAGTGCTCAAAATCACACCTAGTAGGAGACAGAGCTGGGATGTGAATTTGAGGAGTCTGACTTCAGAACCTATCTTCTTAATCACCCCTCTCTGGTCTGTGTGTGGAAAGGACAAAAATCGAATAGTTTTCCTTCTCTCTCACCTCCTCTGCATTCTCCCGCATTGTATTTTTATTTTTATAAATAGTGCCCAGGCAGCTTCTGCATTGCAGGGCATGGTGCTGAAACCTTGGTTGTTTTGCAATTAACAGAAGGTTATAGATCCCCCAGCTCTCTGGCTATACCCTGAAGACAACTAAACGCAGAAAAGTAAACATGTTGAGGGGAAATAATCCTGCATTACGAAACCAAATAGAAATCATTTGAGGTATCTGTCGTTTTTGGATTATCCGTGAGTATGGATAATCAAGAGTTGCTGTATTTTTATGCACAACTTAATCTGCAACTTCCAAACAACTTCTGCAGCACAATTTTGGACAACAGATTAGTTTCAGATGAGAGATTCTTGCTCCTCCTTGAAAAACCTTCTTCATTTCAAATTATCCTCGCTGCCAGCCATCAGGGCTGACAAGAAAGCAGAGAATTAAGCTGTTGAGACAAATCCTGGCTCCTGGTTGCCCTTCATTTGCCCATTGCAGGTCCTCTTTGCATCTTTCCCTTCAGGGCACTTCCCAAACAGGGAAGAGGAGGTGGTCCAGCATCATGGCCGGGCTTCAGGGCTTTGTGGGAGCTCTCCTTTCACCCTCCTGGTGGCCTTTGCTCCTTTGAGGAGCCCTCAGCCAATTCTGGAAGCAGGGCTGGCTTAGAGGGGGCCTCTTAGCTGCCAGGATCGAACTGGCAGCTTCTCCTCCGGGCAGGGCTCCCTGGTATGAGACCACACCAAGGGGGCACAACTACCTGCCGCGGTTTCCCTGAGCCAGGCAGCCAGTGGGGAATAAGGATGTTTCTCCAGGGAACAAGAAAGTGGAAGGTGCAATGGCACCCACGACAATGCCGGCTCAGTGTAAATGTCCTGTAGACCCTGTCTTACTTAATCCATCTCTGTTACAGTGCCTGGAAGAGGGTATGTGTCTTTCTCTCTTACAGATGAGGATACTGTGGCTTGGGGAGTTTACCCCTTAACTTCCTAAAGGGAAGAAAATCATATCAGAACTATCATAGAATCATCTTCAAAAAACGATGAAATGGGTCGTGTCACGTTGAAGCATTAAGTGTAATTCTATTTGTTATGCAATATTACAAAATTCTCAAGATTTTTGTTAAATAAGAGAATACAAAGAGGAAAGTTTGCTTTGGTGTCACTTGGCTGATAACCTTCAATACTAGCATATCTGCCTAGTTGGGATTGTGCCCTTCTGCCCAGATGAATTTTTTCTTTCATAATAACAAATCATAATAAAAGCAAACTTACACAGCGCTTACTATGTGCCAGGAACTCTTCTAAGGGTTTTTGCTTCATAACTTACTTGCTTCATGACTTATTTAGTCTCTACAATAAGCCTTTGAGGTGTGTACTATTATTGTCCCCAATTTACAGATAAGGAATTGGCACAGAATGGTTGAATAAATTTGTTCAAGGTCTCACAGCAAATAAAAGGCAGAAGTAGGATTTGAACTTGGGCAGCGTGGTTCCAGAGTCTGTGGTTTAACCACACCCATATAGACTCTTCCACACCTTGTATTGCTCAGTGCACACATTTCTTGCTCTCCTTCGGTGGTGTGACCTTTCAGCTGTGGTCTCTTGCTTTGTTCTCTGGGCCTCTGGAAATCATGCTATGTCTGTGTCCAGCATTTCTGTCTGGGGACAGTTCTTGCCTTGATGATGGAGCTCTGTAGCACCAGGGGCCTTGGCTTTTCCTTCCCCCTGCATGGAGCCCAGTGCAGCACCTTGCAAGAACCTTGCATGTTTGCTCCTGCATTCAGGAGGAGCATTGCTTATTTCTTCATTCGCTTATTTGATAAATGCACATTGGCTGTACACTCTGTGCTGGTTCTGGCCTAAGGGCTGAGAGGTGTGGAAGCAACACAAAGTCTACCCTCTCGCCTCTGCTCCACCCTCCACCAAACTCCATCCTCACCCAGGGGCAGAGACAGCTGAAGATCCCAGGCAGCCTTGAAGGGAAGAGCCATGGCACCAGGGCAGCCCAGGAGGGGTGTGGGAAAGGGGAGCAGAGCAGCCTTTGGCTGCAGTGAGGGGCTGAGTGTGCTGAGGTGTCCCCAGGCTGCAGGGGGCTTCAGATAGCAGTTCTCAGGTCTCTTCAGCCTCAATTCTGGCTGGACTACGTGCTCCTAGAGAGTGGGCTTCAAATCTGAATTGTTTCTGGGTCCTCCACTGTGCCTGGCACAAAGCAAACCATTAGTAACTGCATTTTTATCTGAGTGAAGCTGCCCCTTGGTTATTGTTCGGTGCTGGTTACAAGGTCAAGAGCTCAGGATTTCTCAGGGAGGCTTGGGGTTTGTCTCAGCCAGTGTCCCTGAAAGAAAATGAGCTCATCCCAGGTGGTTCCAATGACAAGACCTCCATGAAGGGAGGGCTTACAGAGGTGAGGGCAGGGTGAAGGGAAGAAACACAGAGTGGTGAGGTACCCAGGGCCTAGCCACACTAGCCCTCAGGCTGGGAGGGAAGGGTGCCCCAGAGGAACTGTGTAAAGGGGGCCGCCCTGCAGGAGCTACAGTTGTGGATGGTTAGAGCCAGAGACGGCCCTGAAGCAGGCAGGGCGTGGGGAAGAAGTGCCCCACCTTTCTCTCCTCCCTCCCTCTGAACTCTGCCAGTGCCTCCCATTGGCAACCCCTACTGGAAGCAGCAAGGGAGCCTGGATGACACAGTCTCCTGGGGTTAGTCAGCCTTCTGGGGCACAGAAGAGTGGAGAATGGATGCGGAACGTATGCAGCTGCAATGTAAGCAGAGCACGGCCCTTCCTGTCCCTGCTGCCCACCCCCGCTGGCAAGGGGCCTTAGCCTCTCCTCTGCAGCATGTGATTCTGGTGCCCATGGGAGCAGTCAGAGCCTGGGGCTCAGCCTGATGTGGGGGGAATCAATCTCTCTCCCTCCCCCTCCCCCCTCCCTCCCGCTCCCTCCTCCCTTCTCTCCTCTCTTTCCCAATTTATGCTCCAAATTTTAGAGGCCCCAGGTTCTAGGCATCTGGCACTTCTTTCTTCTCCTTCCCAGCCTTTCCATCCCTCCTACTAACCCACTGGAAGAATTTTAGCAGCTGGGCCAGCCCAGAGCCAGGGGTTGAGCCTGGGTGAGAGCGGCTGCAAGCCAGGGAGTGTGTCTGGGGGTGGCTGTGCGACCTCCTTGGTCAGGCTCTGCCGCTCAGCCTCCCACTCCCCCAAACCAAGGCCACAAACCTTCTCTGGGAGGCACACAGCCACCAGTGATGCTCAGCGCCAGGCCTCCTGGCCCCTCCTCTCCCTGTGAGCAGGAAGAAAACAGGTAGTCCTATTTGTCTACAGATTTTGCTCAAGGAGATTTTTCTGAGGCCAGGGTGGGGTTAGAGTAGGACAACAGCCTAGATGGCTCTGCAGCCTGGGAAGAAGTTGAGCAAAAACCCCTGTTTTCCAATGGCCAGCTCAGTGACGTTTCAATTGCTTCATTCATTTACTTAGTAAATGTTTTGGGGCCACCTACTATGTGCCTGGCACTGTGCTAAGATGCTATTGCTTGTGACCAGTATGCTGGAAGATATACCCAGCAACCCTCCCTTTGAGGAATTATGGCTTTCCCATCCCATGGGGTCCTAAGGGGGCTGTCAATCATGATGTCCTGCTTCCCAACATTGGCACGTGACACAGCCGACCAATCAGAGTACCCCATCTGCCTTGTGCAGCGATTCACCTAGATGTGGGTGTGAAACCGTACAAGTTATCAGTGGATTTTTCCCCGATTGTCCCCTCCCTACCCCCAAACCTGCTTTTCTTAGCCTTTTCTATCTCAGCTAATGACAATTCCATCATTCCTTGTTGCTCAGGCAAGAAATCTTGGAGTCATTCTTGACACTTTTCATTCTTGCAATTCACATATGATTCATCGGGAAGTCATGTTGGCTCCATTTCAAAATTTGTTCTGAATCTTATCACTAATTCCACTCTAGTCGAAGCCACCAGCATCTCTCTCCCATGTTATCACAGTAGTCTCCTAGTTGGTTTCCTCGTTTCAATTCATGCCTCCTATAGTCTGTTCTCAACACAGCAGCCAGAATGAGCCTTTTAAAATGTAAGTCGGATTATGTCATTTCTCTGCCCCAAACCTTTCAGTGACAACCTATTTCTTTCTCTGTAAAACCGTATATAAAATGTCCCCCACAACCCTTGCATGACACTCCATTTCTCTCTCTCTCTACAAGGCTGTACATAAAATGTCCCTTCCCTCCGTAATTTCTCTGACCTTATTTCCTCTATTTCCCCCTTTCTCACGCTGCTCTAGTCACACTGGTCTCTCTTCTGTCATGCATCATGTCAGGCACACTCCCACCTCAGGGCCTTTGCACAGGCTGTTCCCTTTGTCCGACATGCTCTTCCTTCAGATACCCATCTTGTTCACTTTCTTGCCTCTTTCAGCTCTCTGCTCAAGTGCCACTTTCTCAGTGAGACCTTCTCTGCCCCTACTTCCAATTTAATAACATACTGCCTGGCACTTCTATCCCCCTTCTGTTGTATTTTCTCTGCAATCATCACCATGTAACATACTATTTACTTCACCTACTTATCTTGTTTTTTATTTGTTCCCCATCCTGCCTCCAAGAGAGTGTCTATTCCATAGGGCATGAGATTTACATTTGTTTTGTTTATGGCTGTGTCCCTGAGCCTGACCATATAGGTGCTCCCTACATCCTTGTTGAATGAATATATGGACTTAGTGTATTGGCCTTGGGAGAGGGGCCTCCCCCCATTCTGCATGATTGGCCCTCAGAATGCAGGCTTGGGTTGTTCTCTCTCCCACCTCGTGGAGAAAACCTCTCTGAGAGTATGGCCTACAGACAGAAGGGGCAGAGACAGAGACCCCAAGTCCTGAGGACACTGAGTCCCTGGATACAGCCACGTCTCCACTGGGCCCAGTCCATTCCCCCCACTGGGCTTCCCAGTGGACCTCCTCTTTGGCTGAGCTGGCTTGAGATATGATTGATCACTTGCAACAGAATGAACCCTAGACAAGAAAGCCTGGGACCTGGAGACTGTGCTGATTTGGCTAAGTACTAGCGTCAGGCGCTTGGAAGGGGAGGCTAGTCTTAGAGGTGAGGGCTGGCATCGATCTGCTGAGTTCACCCCAGATAGGCAGGGCAGAGTATTCCCGCTAGGAGAGAAAGCCCTCTGAGAACAGGAGCTGAATTTTCCCAGCTCTGCCCTTTGCAAATCTACTGAAGGCAGACCTCCTCCACCTGGGATTCAGGGACACACGGGAAAGAAAATTAAGACTGATAGTCCCCACCGTATTCCAGCCCCTTTGGCTTTCTTACTATGAGTGGCAGCAGGAAGCGGTGCCCTGGGCTCTTGAAAGATCTTTAATCATGGTGTCTGAAATCCTAGGCCGGAATCTTGGCTCTGCTATTTACCTTGGGCAAGTCACCAAGTCCCCTTGGCCTCAGTTTCCTCATCTGTAAAGTGAACAGTTTGAAATAAATTATTCCCAAATTTCCTTTCAGCATGATGTTCAGTAGAGGGAGTAGTACGTTATGGTTAAGTATGCAGGCTCTGGGGTCACACTGCCTAAGGGCAGTTCTATACTACTTACTGCATGCCTGACCTCTGAGCCTCAGTTTGCTCAGATTAAAATGGGATTCATAAGGAATTCCCTGGCAGTCCAGGGGTTAGGACTTGGTGTTTTCACTGCTGGGGCCTGGGTTCAATCCCCGGTTGGGGAACTAAGATCCTGCATGCCTCGTGGTGTGGCCAAAAAAAAAAAAAAAATTCATAATAGTACCTACCTCATGGGAGTGGTTGTAAGAATTAAATTATTAGAACACATAGAGGGCTCAGAATTGTGTTAGGCACATAGTAAGTCCTCAAAAATATTAGCTATTATATTATTATTCTTTGCTATTACTATTAATGAGAGGATTTTTCCCGGACCCTGGAGTGCTTTCTGCTCCCATCTCTAAGAGTGACCCTCTTCAAAGGCGGGGCTCTCCCCCAGGGCTCGCAGCCACCTGTTTGTACCTGAATAATGACCACTCTCTCCCTCTCCTTGCACAGAGTGGAGGCAGCACCAAGATGGCCCCAAGGCCAGGAGACAGCTTCCCCTTCTCCTGCTGAAAGCTGGGGCTGGTATCACTCACTTAATTTGGAGAATTTCCATAGCACTTTTAGCATATTTTGCTTGGGTTAGCTTATTTATACCAACCATACGTCTTACCACTGTCATAAATTTTTATTCTTATGGACATGTCTAAACTTATGCATTGAAATAACATAATTTACATGCTGTTTAGTATGCAGATTGGGTTAATCCACTTCTATAAATTCACCACCAGGCCTGTGCAGCCACCCTCTCCCTCCAGGACCTCAAGCTGATTTGAATATCACACTCTACTGTGTGGAGGTGCAGCGTGAGGTGCTTGGGTCAAGAGCAGCTCCTGGACACTGAGCACTGGCCTGACTGTCTGTGCCTGCAGCCCAGGGCGTGGCACACAGCTTCCCCCAGCAGAGGCCTTCTTCCCCGCTTGTCGCTCCCACAGACCCTCCAGCTGAAGATTGAGAAGCCACTAGGAAGCAGGTGAGCTCTCTTCTGTCTTAGGCTGCGTCCTGAGATAAGGATGTCAGTGCACGAGTCCAGGCAGTGGGAAGCACAGGTGGGTACAGAAGGGAAGGAAGCAGAGGCAAGGTGTTAGTGAACAGGTGACCCCGCTGTGGGCAAGCGGGCTCAGTGCTCTGGGAGATGGTTGTAAAGAGGCCTCAGACTTGTCCCCACAAAGGTGGAGGGAGCTGGGGTGCTGATTCCCTGGCTCCCTGCTGGCATCGGCTAAGGCCTGCTCCTAGAGGCAACAATGCCCCATGTGCAGGCCAGAGAGGACTTTGGGTGAGGGCAGCAGCACTCACAGAAGGACATCACTGACTTTCACCTGAATAAAGAATAAAGAATAAAGAATAAAGAATGCTGAGGGGATATGGGTTGGGTGCTTTGTTCACAGCCTCTCTTTTCTGTTTTCAGTCCTGGTTCTGTCACCTTGGTCTCACCTCCCTTACATTCCCTCAGGGAAGCCTTTCCTAATGGCCTGTTGGGAACAACACCCTCTCATGTTCTATTCCCTTCCCCTATTTTTCTTCCTTATCGCACTTATCGCTACCTAATATAATATGTATCTGGGTTTTTTTCTTGTCTGAATCATTTCAGTGTGGGAAAAGGCAGTAGACAAACAAATATTTAATATATCAGGCAGTCATGAGTACAACAGAGAAAATTCAAGCAGAGGAAGAAGACTTAGGAACGTCATATGGGGACGGGTTGCAATTTTATCTGGGGGGTTGTGTGTATCAAGGTGGTCCTCTTCAATGAGATGTCATGGAACTGAGGTAGACCTTTAGGAAGTGAAGGAGTGAGTCATGTGGGAGAGCTTTCCAGGCAGAAGAAACAGCAGGTACAAAGGTCCTGAGGCCGAAGGATGTTTGGCTTCTTTGAGGCCAACATTGTGGGAGTGCAGTGCTTGAAGGGGAAAGGAAGAAGGTGCGGTCAGACAGGTAATGGGGAAGTCTGACAGACCTGTAGGTCTAGATTAGGATTTGGGATTTTACTCTGTGTATTAGGGTTCTCCAGAACCAACGGGATATTTGTTTGTTTATTATAAGAAATTAGCTCATGCTATTATGGAGGATGAGAAGTCCCAAGATCTGCTGTTGGCAACTTGGAGAGCCAGGTGTAGGTTCCAGTCTGTGAGGCCACAGGCTCGAGACCCAGGAAGAACCAATGTTTCAGTTGGAGTCTGAAGTCAGGAAAAGACTGATGTCCCAGTGTAAGCAATCAGGCTGGAGTTCCCTCGGCCTTTTTGTTCTATTCAGGCCTTTAAGGGAGTGGATGAGGCCCACCAACATTAGGGAGGGAAATCTGATTTACTTAGTCTACTGATTCAAATGTTAATCTCATCCAGAAACACCCCAAACAGATACAACAAAAATAATGTTTGACTGAATGTCCTGTCTCTCTGTGGCTCAGTGAAGTTGACCCAAAATTAACCATCACACTCCAGGTGAGATGGGGAGACATTGAAAGTTTTAGTCTGATATAACAGACTTATGTTTTTAAAAGATCCTCTGGCTGCTATGTGGAGAAAAGTCTGCAAAAGGCAAGAGTGAATTAGAGAGACTATTTCAGAGGCTATTGCAATAATCTAGGCAAGAGATGGTGGTAGCTTGGACCAGGATGATACTGGGTGGAGGTGGTGAGAAATGGTTAGATTCTGGATATATTTTGAAGGGAATACCCATAGGACTCACTGACTCACTGATAGGTTGGAATGTGGGATGTGACAGGAGAGGCACCAGAATGATCCCAAGGTCTTGGGCCTGAGCAATCAGAAGGTAGGAATTTCCATTAATTGAGTGGAGGAAGACTACTGGAACAGCTGGTTTGATCAGGATAAATTAGGTGTTAGTATCTGCACATGCCAAGTTCAAAATGTCTATGTACATCTAGGCAGAAATGTAGAATAGGCCATTGGATATATTTGACTGGAATTCTGGGGTAAAATTTTGTTCAGTTTGGTACTCAAAAAATACTCGTTGACTGAATGACTGTATGACTGATCAGGTTTCTCCCATGAGCCTCTAACAGCCTTCTGTATATCACGAATTTCGATGGTCTACAGAGACCACCCCCAGCAGGGGACAGCAAAGTCTCTGCTCTGGAACAAACACCCATCAAGCTGCTGGCCATGATGCTCTTGCTAATTCTCTGTCCTGATAGAATCTGTGGTTCTCACGGGCATTGCAATCACCTGAAGACCTTTTAAACATTCCGTTACTCTACTCCCTGATTCTGATTCATTTGATCTGGGGTAGGCCTGTGCATTGGCAGTTTTAAAAGATCCTCACATGATTCAAAAGCATATCCAGAAGTAGAGAACTATTATTCTATGCTCCACCTTAACTATTTGCTGGGGCTTAAAAAAAAAGTCAGCTCTTTTGTCAAAGCCCCAAGGAATATACTGAAGTCATAGGCAGAAATGTTTGAAAAATACCAGCAATTAGAAGAAGAAAAGCTCTATGTAAAAAGATATTTGGCATAATATTATATTTAATAGTTGTAATTTAGAAACAACAAAATGGAATATTATGCAGCCAGAATTGATGATTTTGTAGACAGTATAGTAACTTGGAAAAATGCATATGAGAAATGGTTAAGTAAAAAAGGCAGAATGTCAAATTGTGTCTACATTATGAGTGCAACTATGTAAAATTATGCATGCATATAAATAAAGCACTGTACAGGAACAAAGAAAAATGAAAGCAGTTGATTCGTTAGTTTAATAGGATAGTGGAGGTTGCTTCTTTCTCTTTTGAATTATTTCTTTATTGTTGCAGTAAGTAACAGAAATAAAGAAATGGCAATGTTGCTCCAAGCACACAGCCAGATTCCCTGCCTCCAGGGAGAGGCTGTTTTAGAGCCTAAAAGTCCTTAGGCTTTTTTCCCTTACCTTCTCTGTGACACTGGGATCAACTTCTGGACTCGTTGGAGAATCTCTTCTTTGCCTATTAAGTGCCTAATGTATGCCAGCACAATGCTATTACTGGGGCCAGGGGATACATAAATCAATCATTGCTCTGCGAGAGCTCACTATAAAGAGGGAGAGATTAACATATAAGCAAACATTACAATAATTGTTAAGACAATGCCATGAGCATGATAATAGGGTTATGAACAAAATTCTGTGTAAGCTCAGATAAATTTGCTCCAAGGGAATCTGGGAAGGTAGAAAAGAGGATGTGACATTTGATCTTGGTCTTGAAGGATAAGTAAGAGCTCGCCAGGTAGAAAATGGATGGGTGTAGGATGGGGTGGGGAGGAACTGGCATTCCAAACAGAGTGTATAAGAGCAAAGAGTTATAAAGGGCATGGAGTGCTTAGAAAATAGTTAGATTAGGATGGAATATATTCATTTATTAATTTACTCAGCAAGTGACTTTTGTGTCTCAGAGATTGGGCTAGATATTGGGGAGACCAAGAATTAACCTTGTCTATGCCTTAAATACTGATCATAATAATAGCAGATATTTTTTGAGTGTTTAATTAATATTCATTAACTCATGTATTCCTCCTAAGAGTTGCATTTCCATTTACAAATGATGAAATTGCAAATTAGAATTTCAAGGACACACATTTACTATGCAGTGGAGCTCCTGGAGCTTACAATCCAGTGGAGGAAACAGACAAGGAGACAAATGATCACAAAGTGCTAAGTCTATGATGGAGGTCAAGGTAGAGTTTTTGCAGAAGGTGACTTAAGCTGAGTCCTGGCAGAGGAGTAGGCATTAGATGTGGAAAGTGTAGGTGTGAGGTAGAATGAGAGGGGCTCTATGGTGATGATGGATGATAGAGCTGGTGAGATTGGTTGACGCCAGTTCATGAAAAGTCCTTGAATGTCCTGCTAGAGAGTTGAGACTTTATTCTATAAGCAATGGTGAATTAACAAGGCCTTTTTCTCCTTTTAATCTGAGACTGAGTCACTTGGGCAGTGATTCAGCCACACCAACCGTGAACTCTCAATGACTTGGGCTAATGAGGGGAAGAATGGCATGGATAATCTAAAAATAATGGATGATGGGAAAGGACTTCAGCCTGCTTGTGGAGTGTGCCAGGTCATGATTTGCTACAGTGGAGGAGCAGCCTATATGCTTCATTCGTTAAAGATTATACTCTGGCTGATGTCAAATCTGCTGTTTTTGAGAGCACCTGTGGCCATCATGCCAGTCTCAGTATCACAGGGGGCTGGGGAAAGAAACTCCCTTCTGGCCAAGAGTAACAGAGTAAAAATGTAACTGAGTCCCAGATATGCTAGGGTTTTCCACCACCATATCTCTAAGACATCAACAGGACCTGGAAAGGTGGCAGTGAGCTTGCTGTCCCCTCAGGGGCTGAGGTTGCTAGGATGGCTGGAGCAGAGAGAAACTTGAAGGTTTTAGGAAAACTTTGGCTTCAGAATGCAGGGTGCAGAGTGATTAACACTGAGAGCTGCACAGAGCAGCCCATTGAAAAAGCTATAAAAATTGGAGCAGCACAGGAAACGTTGACCCTATAGACCACGTGCCTGCAGAGAGGATTTCTTTTCACATTTTTATTGTGATAATGCAGAGACATTCTGTGAGTAGAATCCATGGGGCCATCAAGTCTATGTTCAGGTGGCTGTAAGGGAAGGGGTTTTGACCCTGCTCTAAGAAATCTGTCTTGGGGCTCAGGCAGAGAGCACATTACTGTTAGAACCCTCAGTAGTTAAGAGAAAGTTCTTGGTTGAATTGGGAAAGGGACCTATAAATAACTGTAATATCCTGAACTACCTGTGCCCCCTTCTGTACGGGATACAGTCCTGGATACAGAGCCCCAGGAGACCTGATGTCAAGACCCAGCTCTGCCGCTAACTTGGGCAAGTCACGTCATCTCTCTACACCTGTTTCCTTCACTGTGAAATGAGAGGGTTAGACCAGATGATATCTAAACCTCCTCCAGCCTCAATTGTCTCCCAGTTGTGGATGCCATTTTATGGATGGAGAAATCAAAGACTTGATAAAGACTGCAAAAGTGCAAATTTGCTCATAACACAGAAAGTTTCAGAGAGCTGGTCAGTACCAACGTATGTTGGAGTGGTCTGCCCTGGGTGCAAGGAATAATGAGGTGCATTGTCTATGGAGAATTTTAAAACAATAATGAAACCAAGGGTAAGTCAGTCTGCTTTTTATTATCACCATGCATTGAGAATTCCAAGCGATGTCAGTGATAAAATGCTCCTCCTCACCTGGGCGGACCACTCTCACCATGTCCCCTCCTTGGTATGCCACTGTTTATCTGTACAATTCTTTTTCTATTCAGTGCTCTTTCAATTCCTCTGATTGCATAGGGAGAGAATCTCTCCAAGGTGTTAACTCTTTCACTACCAGCTCTTAGTATTGATTTGTGTCCAGTAAAGAAGAGTGAGGAGTTACTTTGAGTCATTTTTTAGCAAGGAGGGGGTGCTACAGCTGTGGACTGGAGTGTCACCAAGGAAACAGGGACAATAAAAATAGAGAGACCAGAACAAGGAGTGAGGTGAGTGGGTGGCTTAAGAAGTCAAGTCCTGAGCACATGGCCTGTGGACAAGGTGGGGACAGCTCGCTGAAGGTCCAGGTCAGGCTGGACGTGTGGTACCTGAGGACAAAGCCCACCTGCATCTCAGTTCTGATTTCTCAGACCCCAGCACTTTGACCCTTTCCTGAGGCTTCTCCTGGCCGCACCTCAGATCGATTTCTTAGGCATGATCTGCTCCGCACGCTTCAAGTCACACCACCCACCATCCTTCTTTGGACTGGTGTCCCCCCTGACCTGTACTGGGTGTCTAGAATATGAAGGGACTTTGCCACCCTTCTGGAGACTTGCATATCCTGTATGATGCCTCCCTTCTGCAGGCTTGGTCCCTTGGTGCCAAAACTTCTGCATGATGGCACTGCTTCAGTGTGTGTCCACACTGTCCCAGGAGCCATTCTTTTTTTTTAAAATTTTTTAAATTGAAGTATTGTTGATTTACAATGTTGTATTATTTTTAGGTATACAGCAAAGTGATTCAGCATTTAAAGTGGCACCTAGATGTCATAAATTGTTTTTTAAATTATGATTATCTTATGATTCTAAAACAGTATATATTTAATACACACAAGTGACTTTAAAGTAGTAGTAAAATATGTTACAAAATAGAGTATTACCAATCCTTCCGAAGTCTCGCTGTGTGCCCCTCCTGGTTCACATTCTTCTCCTTTCTTCAGAGGTGACTCCAACCTGAATTTTATCACTATTGCATGTATTCCCAAACAATATATTGTTTAATTTCACCTGTTTTAAATATTGTACCAATTTGGAATCATTCTCTTTGTAATTTTCTGTGAATTGCTTTTTTCTTTTTCTTTTTCTTTTTTTACATTTTGAAAATGCTTTTTTAGTTAAACATTATATTGCTGAGCTGCATCTTGTTGATGTGTTCTAGGATTCATGTTCATAGTCATTTAATATTCCATTGTATGAATATATCACAGGCTACTTATTCATTTTCCTAATTGAACTTTTGGGAGTCTTTCCATTATTTTCCTTTTTTGCTATGACAAACAATGCTTACGTGAACATTCTTGTACCTTCTCCTGTGTGTATGGGCAAGTTTCTCTATGATAAATCCCACAGTGTGTGTATTGCTGGGTCATAGAGGGATGTATATCATTGACTTTACTAGAAACAGTTTTCCAGAATGGTTATACCAATTTACACTCCCACCGCTATTCACATACTAACCAACACTTGTAATTTCAGAACTTTTATTTTTTACACCCTGGTGGGTGTGAAACATCTCATTACGGCTTTTAATTGCATTTCCTGGATTTGCCACCTTCACTCTCATTCTTCCAGTCTTCTCCATATGCATGGCCTGGGAAACAGAGGTTACCATTGAATTTAAAGTTAATATCATGTGAGTTTCTAAATAACCTTTGTAACTGAAAGAATAAAAACCAACTATATAATTCTCTCTTCTTTGTTATAGGCAACTCTGGCTAACTTCAATTGAAAAGGAATTTTGGGATGGAATATCAAAGTAAACACAGTACTTACAGGAAGACTAGAAGACCAGGCTCAGGGAAAGAACCAGAAACCAGGAAGACCAACAGGAAGCACAGAAAGTTCACCTCCACAGGACCTGTCTGGTTATGAATCACCACTGTTTACATAGTGGTGCCAGGGAACATACAAAGGTAATACTATTGAATGCTGCTGCCTTCAACTGAGTGGTGTTCTAACAACTCAATTTCTTTTCTATTTTATGCCAGAGAATTTTGGCATATCAATTTCCTTGTCCAGATTTCAGTCAATCCAGCAGATCATTAAAGGCATTCCTAACTACCGAAGCTAATGCATTAAATACAGAATCACAGCTAAGTATACCAGTATTGATAAATTCTGCCTTATTCAAAGTTATATACCATCCTCCCTGGAATTCACTCCCATACATTTTTCCTGGGTTTCCAATAATATAAATGAACAGAAACATGCAAGTCTTTTGGTATGTACAAGCTATATAGCCTCTTGTTTGAGACTTTTACTGAGGTGTGATTATAGTTATGAATCTGGAAACAATTATAAGAATATTGAATACAAGAATAAGAATCCCTTGAAAGGCAACTTTCTCAGGTGAGGTTATTACAAGGGTTGGCTGGCCTCCCTGGGCAAGGTAGAAGTAACTGTTTTTGTTAGCAAGGGCGGCTCAGGGGTAGGAGTGGTTTAGTTTCTTAGATTCTTCCAAGTCCACCAAAATGTTTCCATTCAAAGTCTCAAGTTCTATTCCTTCATAGTCAAGTCCTAATTTTCACATAGGAGCATTGGTGAAGCTATGAATTAAACTTGTATTGTAATTCTGCAACATATACACTGACATTTGGAATTTTATTTTCAGCCATATCTGCTCTGTGGCTACAAGAATTTAGAGAAAATTTTAGCAGTGCCATAGACATTCTCTTGTTCTCTTTCAGCTTTATGCTGGAAGTTTAAATCTTTAAATTTACCATTTTCTCTGTGTAAACTCTCCAGTGTGGTCAGAAATAGCTATCCTACCTCACTCTCTATAAGTCATCATCACTGTCATAACTGTCGAGTGCAGCCTCCTGGCCTTCAGAAGCCTGCATGTTAATAAGCACTGCATTCCAAACAACCATGGGTGATGATCTGAGAACTTGTAATGGCACTACAAGACATGGATTTAGAGTATCCCATTTTCCACTTGTAAGAGATTATTACTGCACTTAAACTCAAACAGGCCAGCAACTCAATTCCAGAACCACATTACTGAAGTTCTCTTTCTAGGAGCATTCCTGATATTGTACTGTATCTATCAGGGTCTTGTCAGAAATAAAGAAACCATTCTAGGTATTTTGAATAAAGGGAATTTAATATAGTGAATTGGCTGTACATTTGTCAAAGGTGCAAAAGGAAAAGTAGAGGTCCTGGAGGAGTAAAGAGGAAGACGGGGTGATACCTACGGATTAGAAGCTGCTAAGGTCCCTGAGTTGAAACCCATTACAGCACCTGCTGCAGTGCTATTGGAGAAGCTATCTCATTTGGTTCTGGATCCATTAAAAGGTGCTGTCTTGACCAGGATTGGAACTAGAAAAAAAGATGGTGCTTTGGCCTAGGCTTCAGGAGTTAAAAATCTCCCTACATTTGCTGTCCCTACAACAACCAACAACTGCCACACTGTTGGAGACCAAAGCGAGAAACTTCTAGCTTTGTCCTTTCTGATTTTCCAACAGTAACTTTAGATTCCCAGTAGCAGACTCTAAAAGAAAGCCAGCTGGCAATGGAAGCTGGGAAATATGGTTTGCAGACTTCGAGCACCAGCAGTATAGAGAACAGTATACGAGGGCAAACATGGGGTTGAGAAAGATGAGTAAATCAATGGCACATATGGTCACGAGGGAGATTGGCCTCTAATTTTCATTCTTATGCTAAATTTGTTAGTTTCTTTTAAAAATTTTATTACTGATAATTTTGAAATGTACAAATTAGAATAATTTAATGAATTCTCATGCTTCTATCAACTAGTTGACAATGATCAGCTCATAAGCCATCTTGTTTCACTTATATACCCCACTAACCTCCCCCTTTATTTTGAAGCAAATCCCAAACATCAATCATATCATTTAATAATACTTTAATAGCATCAAAATCCAGTAAGTATTTAGATATCAACTTTCTCTCAATGCCCTTCCTCTCAACACTTTGTATGGGTCAGGATTCCAATTAAATCCATACATTACTACTAGTTGAAATGTCTTTAAGTTTCTTTTTAGTTTATATTTTCTCCTCCATTCTGCACCTCCACCCCCAGAAATTTATGTGTCTAAGGAGCTGGGTTGTTTGTCTTATAGAGTTCATCACAGTCTGAATTTTAATGATTGAATCCTCATGGTATAATTTAACATGTTCTTCTATCCTTATATTACCAGGAAATTGGTAGAAGGATATAGATTTGATTACATTTAGATTTTATATTGTTGGGAAGACTGTCATGGGTTTTAAAATTCATTATTATATTTTAAAATTTATCTTTTGCTTTATAACTGAATTGTATTGTGCCCAGAGAGCGCTGTCTATATGTATCAATTCTCTGAACATTTTGAGGTTTGCTTTATGGTCACATACACAGTAAATTTCCATCAGTGTTTAATGATTGTATAGCGCAGTGGTTAAGAATCTGCCTGCCAATGCAGAGGATGTGGGTTCGATCCCTGGTCCAGGAAGATCCCACATGCCGCAGAGCAACTAAGCCCATGCACCACAACTACCAAGCCTGTGCTCTAGAGCCTGCGAGCCACAACTACTGAGCCTGCACACCACAACTACTGAAGCTCGCACGCCTAAAGCCCGTGCTCCACAACAAGAGAAGCCACCACAATGAAAAGCCCGCGCACTGCAACGAAGCGTAGCCCCCGCTCGCTGCAACTAGAGAAAGCCTGTGTGCAGCAACGAAGACCCAACACAGCCAAAAATAAAAATAAATGAAATAAAATAAATTAAAAAAATAAAAGAATGCATGTTATCCAAATGTTGAGTGAAATATTCTATTAGTTATTTATTAGATGAAGCTTGTAAATTATGTTGTTTGCTGATTTTTGGCTGTTCTATCAATTTTTTGAGAAGATCATGTTAAAAATCTCTAATTATAATAATGAATTAGTAAAGTCCTCCTTAAAACTCTTACAATATTTGCTTTATGTATTTTGAGCTATGTTTTCAGTGCCTACGAGATTAGATTTGTAATGCTTTCCTGGTGAATAAGACGTTATTATTATACAGCAACTCTACCTCCTTCTTCCATGTCCTTTTATATTTCAGTTACGTCTCTATTCAAAAGAATATAACTAGATTCTTAAAAAATTGGATATGATAGTCTTTGTTTATTCCATTTACATTTGGTGTGATGAATGATATATTTTAATTTACTTCTGCCTTCTAGTTTTGCTTCCTATTTGTTCAGCTTTTTAAAGATTTCTTTATCAGATTACGGAAATTCCTTTCTATTCTTAGTTTGCTGTGAGTTTTTATCTTGAATTGAAGTTAAATTTTTTTTCAGGCTTTTCTAAAATCTACTGAGATGAGCCTATTATTTTCTTCATTAATCTGTTAATGTGGTGAATTGACAGATTGATTTTCCTATGTTAAGCCAGCTTTGCATTCTTGAAACAAACCCAACTTGGTCATGACTGTTCACTTTTGAAATTTATTTGTGCCTTCTTTTTCTCTCCCTTCTCTTGTTCAGAGGTTTATTAACTCTTTAAAAACAAAACAACAACTTTGGCTTAGTTTATTCTATTTTATGTTTTTATTCTATTTTATTAATTTTGGTTTAAACCTTTACTATTTCATTTTTTTCCCATTCTTTGGGTTAATGTTAAAAAAAAAAAAGGATTTTAAAAAAACTTCTTGTGGTGGATATTTAACTCATTAATTTTCAGCCTTTCTTGTTTTCTAAACTTCTTCGTAGGTGTTGCTTTAGCTGTATCTTGTAAATTTTGACACATGGTATTTTCACTACCATGAATATTAGAATATTTTCTGAATTTCTATTATAATTTTCTTCTTTGACCTACAGACTATTTAGAAGTATATTGCTTAATTTCTAAACATAGTGATTTACCATGCTCGCTACTGATATCTAGCTTAATTGCACTATGATCACAAGACATACTCTGTATCATTTTAATGTTTTGAAAATTTTGAAACTTAATTTACAGTCATTATCTATTCTTGTGCTTTTGTAACTCTTGCATATGTGCTTTAAAAGATTCTGTACTATGCAGTTATTGAATATAGTGTTCTGGATATGTCAGCTAAATCAAGTTTGTCAATCTTACTATTAAAATATTTTACAGCTTTACTGAATTTATTTGTTCAATCAATTATGGAGAGAGGAACACTAAAATATACCATTATGATATGATTTGTCTTCTTCTCTTGTAGTTTTGTGAATATTTGCATTTTGTATTTTGAGACTATATTGTTAGAAACACACAAATTTAGCATTATATATTTTTGGTAAATTGAACTTATCATTATTGAGTGCTGCTTCTTAATTTTTTATATCGCTTTATATCTTAAAGTTTATTGATTGGTATTAATTTAGCTACACTAATTTTTTGTTTTTTCAGCTTAATTGAGGTATAATTAACATAAAAATTGTGTAGGTATAAGGTGTAGAATGTAATAATTTGATACACATATATATTGTGAAATGATTACCACAATAAGGTTAGATATCACATCTATCACCTCACATTAAAATTTATGTGTGTGTGTGGTGAGAACATATTCTATTAGCAACTTTCAGGTATGTAATTCAGTATTGTTAGCTATAGTCACCTTGCTGAACAGTAGATGTACCAATTTTTTAAAAAGAGATTTCTTGAAGTATAACTTACAGTGAACTACCCATATGTAAAATGTATAATTTGGTGTCATTATATTATATAAATATCCATGAAATCCTCATCCTCATTAAGATAATTGATTTTTATATGCTCTTTGATTCTTTTTCTTTCTCTTCTTTTCTTTCTGGGTAATTTCTGTTGCTATGTCTTCAAGTTCATTAATCTTTTCTTCTTCAATGTCTAATCTGCTCTTAATCCCACCCAGTATATTTGCATCTCACACATTTCAATTTTCATTTCTAAAAGTTCATTTGGGATCTTTTTTATAGCTCCATGTCCATAATTAACTTTTTAAACATACAGAATACAATTACAATAACTATTTTAATGTCCTTGTTTGTTAATTCTAACATTTGTGTCAATTTGAATCAGTTTTGATTGATTAAATTTTCTCCTCACTATGGATTATATTTTTCTGCTTGTTTGTATGCCTGGTAATTTTTTTATTGGATGTCATACATTATGTATTTTACCTTTTTTGATGTTGGTTATTTTAGTATTTCTATAAATGTTCTTGAGCTTTTCTCTAGGATGCCTTTAAATTACTTGGAAACCAGTATTTTCAGAACTTGCGTTTATGATTTGTTAGGCGAGAACAGAGTGGTGCTCAGTCTAAGGCTAATTATTTCCCACTGTTGAGGAAAGACCCTTCTGTGTACTATACTCAGTTCCCCGTGAATCTTGAGGTTTTCCAGTCTGGATGGTGAGAACAGGCACTATTCTCAGCTGTATGCCATTGCTGGGTACTGTTACCTCTGATCCTTTCAAGGTGGTTCTTTTCCTGGCTTTGGGTAGTTTCCTCACCGTGTACACTGATAAGTACTCTTGAATGCTGGAGGAAGACCTTCTGCAGACCACTGGAGTTCTCTCTCCGTATAGCTCTCTCTTTGCTGGCACTTTGTCCTGCTAAGTCTCTCTGCATTGACCTACCTGCACTCCCAGTTTTATCTCCTATCCTCAGGGAGTCCCTTGGGTCTGCCTGCGTGCCCTTTCACTGTGCTGTGACCTGGAAACTCTCAAGTTATTATGCTTGGGCAATCGTAGGCCTCATCTCCTTTGTTTTCCATCTTTCAGGGATTACTGTCTTTTGTTACATGATGTACAGTGTCTTGGCAATATTTTGTTCCATATAGTTTGTCAGTTTTTGGTTGTGTTAGCTAAGAGGGTAAATCTAGTCCCTGTTACTCCATCTTGGTTGGGAGTGAAAATCTACCAGCTTTATTTTGGCTGGTATTTTCCCCACTTTCAATCTTTCTGTATTCTTATGTTAGTTAGACTTTATTTCTTCATCTAGTCTATAGTCTTTATATTTCTCTTTTAACTGGACAGTATAGCTTATTTACATTTAATGTAATTACTGATATATTTTAGTTCAAACTTACCACTTATTTTGTGCTTCGTATTTTCCTCTAATATTGTTTCTCTTTTTTTTCACTTTCCTTTGGATTGATTTTTTAACATCTTTATTTTTTAAACCTCTACTAGTTTGGATGTTATACATTCTATTTCTATTATTTGAATGATTACCCTTAAAATTATAACATGTGTACTTAATTTGTCAAAATATAATCTTAATAAGTAACTTTTCCTTTCTTATTTTTATTTTTCATTTTTGACAAACATACTTATTTTGTATTCTGTCTAATGTCTGAAGCCTTTGTGGGTCTAATTTATGAATTTAGATTGTGAGATCATGCTCATTGGAGCTTAATTGTGAAAATCCTTTGAGCCTCAGTTTAAGGTGTATTACTCTAGAGAGAATTTGCATTTTCTATACTCAGCCTGGGATTATGATCAACTTGAGACCTCTTTAGTTTATTACTGGGTTTTTCAAAGCCTTTCAAAAAGTGTGATTCCCATGCATATTCTTCCTGAGCTGGTATATCAAGGGAGACTTTTATATTTCTTCCTTTGTTCAGTCTCAAGGCTCAGACAGGCAACCTTCCTTTTGTCTCCCTTTGTGGGGTTATTATTATTTTTTAGTTCATCCTTTCATTGACGGGATCAGTTTTTAAGGGTTTCAGATTCATGCAAGGGTCTCAGATTTACCTTCCCATCTTATGTAGGCCCAGGTCTTTTCTCCAGGAAAAGTCCATTAAAAGGGAAGCTCTAGGTTGCCAGTGAAGAGTAGTTGTCCTCAGGCAGCTGGCTGCTCAGAATTCACCTCTCTGAGTTGGTGCTTTTGTCTCCTTTTTGGCTTATGAGGATTCTTTTTTTTTTTTTTAAACTGTCATACCAACCCTTCTATGCACTATACTCTTAAAAAGATATTTTAATATCTTTTAAATATTTCATACAGCCTTCTTGGTTTCTTTGTACCTGCATGGTTTTTTAAGATCTCTGGTCTGAAATATTGTCAGAAGTGGAAATCAGAATCTTCATTTTATTTTCTACTCAACTGCTAACATCCTCCAGAATACTTTTCTATTAACAGCTGTTTAGGAGCTGCTGTGCCATGGCAAGCTAGATTTCAGTTCAGTTTAAGGAAGAACTTTTTGTTAGAGTGTTCAGATGGAGTGTGCTAAGGAGGTGGTGAGTTCTTTGGAGGTTTTAAAGTGCAGACTTGATCTTTTCATTGGTAATTTTGGACAGCAGTTTATGTACCATGGACAGACGAATGGGGAGATAAACAACATGGACATTTGTTAAAACTCACAATTTGTTGGTATTGGTGGTACTCCTAATAGTGAGTATAGTGGTAGAAATGCAGTAACATCTGCTGAGTACCTATTTTATATGTGGCATACATTACACTGGAAACAAACAAATTTTCATATTTTTTCCTTATAGCAATCTTATTGTGGTAGGTAATATTACTGCTAATGTACGGACGGGGAAAATGAGGTTATAAGAAAATTAATTTCCTAAGGTCACTTGTTAAGTCACTGAGTCAGAGTTAAAATCTGAGTTAGTTGGCTTCAAATCCAAGACGTCTTCCTCTATGTCATACTGCTGGTAGTCCCTGCAACAGGATTACTATCAGCTGTATGGCTGGTTGAGCAGATTCTCTGCTGCTCTTGCTTTAAGCTCCTCCATGTTCCTCTGCTTAATTCCCCACCATTCAGCTTCTCAATTGCTATTTGAAAGGAAGAATTATATATAACCTCAAATCAATTTTGGCTAAAAAAAGAGAGCTTCCAAGTACATGCCACTGGGGGACCACATAATGGCATCACTTTGATTTTTACTGCAAATGCTTAGGGATAAACGTGGTAGTAAGTATGCTATTCTGTTTAGCAATTTAAATATTGTCTGCAAGCTCATTAGGTTTTGTCACATCTACACATATATAGCTGCTCCTTGTATGGGAGTGATACTCCACTCCAACAACATGCTCTTCCCAAAGACAGACATTGCTGGGGTGGAGACCTGGTGCATGTTCCCCACACTGGGGGCAGGGAGTTGGGGAGGCAGATCTCTGAAGGAATTACTGATAGTGTTGCTGTCCTAAAGAGCCTGACTCCATTTTTGATGTTTGAATCCTGACAGATTTTCAAGCCCACTTCCCTTTCTCTTGGACAAGTTTGTAAGAAAGCCAAGGTGATTCTTGCTTTGGCATCAGTGGGAAGTTCAAACCACCCCAGCCCAGGTCCTTACCCCAATCCCATTCCATAATCACTGTAAAACCCCAATCCAGTTGTCCTTTTTTCCCCTGTTGCTCTCTTTCATTTTTGGCTTCTTGGGAGCCTCTCTTGCTCTTCCCAGAGAGTATCATTATGTGACCAACAACACTTTTCACATGTTTGTCTGGCATCATCAATTTTGACTTTGGAGTCAAATTTTGGGTAAGGGTGGTCCATTCTACCAGGTGATCATAGCAGTTGGTAAAGGGAAGGTTGAATAAGACATGACAGGGACCTAGGTTTCTGTGTCCTTAGCTGTCTATGCCAGGCACTGATAACTCTCCAGTGTTCCTGAAAGCAGGGTATGCAGAAGGCAAGGTCAGGCAAATGCCCTAGTTTCATTACTGTGAGACTTTGGCACCAAACCCCCATGTGTTCCTCCAGTCACATTTGTGCCAGCATGGGCAACTCCTTTTGCGTGGGCTGGAGACAGCTTAGTACTAAGAATCAAGGCAAGTTGAGCTGCTGAGCCTCTTCCTCCCTTCATCCACACTCAAATATCATCTATCCCCATCAGGACATTGAGAGCATATTAGCCAGCAAGGAGTAGCTTGATGTGATGTTTATCTAATGCCTAGAATATTTCTCTTTCTTACCCTTTCAGGATGAGGAAACTCTCAGGCATAAGCATATTCTGAGACAATTTTACCTATCTGGATTCTTGGAGATGAGAGACGGTGTTAAAAAGGAAGAGAATGGATGAACATCCTCAAGCAGGAGCTCAGCAGAGATCTCTGCTCTCTCTGACTTCTTTAACTTTGTAGTATTTGAGGGGGAGAGAGCGAGGGAGAGAGGAGGAGGAGAAGAAGAAGAAGAAGAAGAAGAAGAAGAAGAAGAAGAAGAAGAAGAAGAAGAAGAAGAAGAAGAAGAAGAAGAAGAAGAAGAAGAAGAAGAAGAAGAAGAAGGAGAAGAAGGAGAAGAAGAAGAAGAAGAAGAAGAAGAAGAAGGAGAAGAAGGAGAAGAAGGAGAAGAAAGAGAAGAAGGAGAAGAAGGAGAAGAAGGAGAAGAAGGAGAAGAAAGAGAAGAAGGAGAAGAAGGAGAAGAAGGAGAAGAAAGGGGAGGAGGAGGGGGATGAGGAGGATGAGGGGGGAGGGGGAGGATGAGGGGGAGAAGGGGGAGAGGGTGGGGGATGAGGGGGAGGAGAAAGAAGGAGGAAGAGGAGAAGGGGAAAGGAGAAAAGGTTGACCAGACCCTAACACTGATATTAGAATGGAAGTCCCTGACTGTGTCTAATCCCAAGCAGTTCTCCAGATGTTAAAAAAAGGAATGGTAGACAAAGGGGCAGAATGCATTAGCCAGTACCCAACAGATAAGTGGGACTTTTCCAAATTCTACCATGCCAGAGTAATGAGTTTATGAAATTAGAGAAAGTAAATTTCAGGGTAGAGAGTTTTATTTCTCCCGTCTTGTCTGGATACCTTTTAATTCTTTTCTTGTTTTTCCTGATTGCACCTGAATAGTACCTTCAGTACAATGTTGAATAGGAGTGGGGAGAGCAGATAACCTTGCCTTTTTCCTGATCTTAGGAGAAAAAACATTCCACCATTTAGTGTTGTGTTAGCTGTAGTTTTCCTGTAGATACCCTTTATTAAGTAGAGAACGTTCCCTTCTATCCTTAGTTTGCTGAGAGTTTTTATTATGAATGGGTATTTTGAATTTTGACAAAAGATTTTTCTGTAACTATTGAGATTAATTACACGACTTTTCCTTTTTAGACTGTTAATGTAGTGGTTATACTGATTGATTTTTTTTTAAGATTTAAAAAATTTTAAAATTTTATTTGGCTGCTTCAGGTCTTAGTTGCAGCACACGGGATCTCTAGTTGTGTGGTGCGAGGGCACAGTAGTTGAGGCACGTGGGCTTAGTTGCCCTGCGGCATGTGGTATCTTTAGTTCCCTAACCAGGGATAGAACCCATGTTTCCTGCATGGCAAGGCAGATTCTTAACCACTGGACCACCGGGGAAGTCCCTATACTGATTGATTTTTGAATGTTAAATTGATCTTTCATTCTGGAGATAACCTCTACTGGTCATAATGTATTATCCTTTTTATACATTGCTGGATTCAACTTGCTTAAATTTTGTTAAGAATTCTTGTGTTTACATTAATTTTGGAAATGAGTTTGTAGTTTAGTTTTCCTAAAATAACCATTTGGTTTCAGCATCAGGGTAATGCTGGAGTCAGAATGAGTTGCAAGTGCCCCCTCAACTTTTATTTTGTGGAAGAGTTTAGCTGAAATGGGCATTATATCTTTCTTTAATTTTTGGTAGAATTCACCAGTAAAGCAGTTTAGGCCCAGAGTTTTCTTTATGGAAAAGTTTTTACAAACAAATTTCTTTCATAGATACACGACTATTCAGGATACACTTTCTTGTGTGAGTTTTGATAGTTTGTGTCTTTAAAAATATTTGTCCACTTTATCTAAGTTCTATGTATTGGCATAAAGTTTTCATAATATTTGCTTGTTCTCCTTTTAATGTCTGTAAGATCTATAGTTATACCCCTTCTCTCATTTCTCATATTGGTAATTTGTTCTCTTTCTCCCCCACCTCCCATCAGCCTGCCTATCACTTTTATTTTAAAAGAAACATTTGGTTTTATTGTTTTTCTCCATTATTTTTATGTTTTCCATTCTTTGATTTCTGTTCTTATTTTTATTATTTACTTCCTTCTGCTTACTTTGGGTTTGCCTTTATTTTTCTAGTTTCTTAAGGTGGAAGCTTAGGCCATTGATTTTAAAACTTTCTGCTTCTCTAATATGAGGTTTTCAATGCTATAAATTATCCTGTAAGCCCTGCTTTAGCTTCCCCCCACAAAAAAAAGAAATTTTGATATGTTTTCATTTTTTTTCAATCAAAATGCTTTCTAATTTCTCTTGTGATTTGTTCTTTGGCTCATGGGTTATTTGGAAGAGAGTTATTTAGTTTCCAAATATTTGGGCATATACCTTTCTGTTATTAATGTCTACTTTAATTACATTGTGGTCTGAGAAAATTCTCTGGGTGATTTTAATCCTTCTAAATTTATTGAGACTTGTTTCATGGCCCAGAATATGGTCTATCTTGGTAAATATTTAGTGTGTGCACTTGAAAAGAATGTCTTCTGCTGCTGTTGCGTAGAATATTCTATAAATGTCAGTTCAATCAAGTTGGTTGATAGTGTTCATGTTTTCTATATCCTTATTACTTTTCTGTTTATTAGTTGTATGAATTATTTAGAGAGGAGTGTTGAAATCTCTGATTAGAATTGTGGATTTGTCTATTTCTTCCTGCATTTTTGTTTCTGCTTCTTGCATTTTAGAGGTCTGTTATTAGGTATTTAGTATGGTTATGGCCTTTCGATTAATCGACTTCTTTATCCCTGATATTTTTTGTTTGTTTGTTTGGAAGTCTGCTTTGTCTCTAATGTAGCTATTCCTACTTTCTTTTGATTATTATGAGCATGGTATATCTTTCTTCATTTCTTTACTTTTAATATATCTGTGTCCTTATATTTAAAGGGTTTCTTATGGACAACTTAGAGCTGGGTCTTCTTTTTTTTAAATTCACTCTGGCATCTCTGTCTGTTAGTTGGACCATTCACATTTAAAGTGATTATTAATATGGTTGGATTAGTATCTACTAAATTTGTTTTCTATTTGTTGCACTTTCTTTTTCTTTCTTTAAAAAAATCTTCCACTCTTTATGCTTTCTCTGGTTTTAATTGAGCATTTCATATGACTCTATTTTCTTTTCTTTTCTTTTTTTTACATTTTTTTTAAACATCTTTATTGGGGTATAATTGCTTTACAATGGTGTGTTAGTTTCTTCTTTATAACAAAGTGAATCAGTTATACATATACATATGTTCCCATATCTCTTCCCTCTTGTGTCTCCCTCCCTCCCACCCTCCCTATCCCACCCCTCTAGGTGGTCACAAACCACCGAGCTGATCTCCCTGTGTTATGTGGCTGCTTCCCACTAGCTATCTATTTTACGTTTGGTAGTGTATATATATTTTCTTTCAGCATATCAGTTATACTTCTTAAAATTGTTTTTAGTGGTTGTGCTAGATTTTGAAATATATATTTACAATTACTCTAAGCCCACTTTCAAGTAAAATTATACTACTTCATGGGTGGTGTAGATACCTCATATCAGGGAATTCCCAATTTCTCCCTTCTCTCCCTTGTTTTATTGCTGTTATTCATTTCACTTATTCATAAGCTATAAACACACAATGTGTTGTTGCTATCATTATTTTAAACTAACAGTAGGATAGAAATAAGAAATATGAAATTTTAATTTTACCTTCATTTATTACTTGTCTAATAGTCTTCCTTTCTTTAGGGAGATCCAAGTTTCTGACCTGTATAATTTTCCTTCTTTCTGAAGAACTTCTTTTAACATTTATTTTAAGGCAGATTTACTGGTGGCAAATTCCCTCAATTTTTGTTTGCAAGACACAGAATTCTAGGTTAGTGGTTTGTTTTTATTCTTTCTTAGTACTTTAAATATTTTCATCTAATCTGAAAGCTCTACCTTTTATACTGGTGTATTTACACAATTTACATTTATGTGATTATTGATATGGTTGGGATTAAGTTTTTCCCCAAGCTATTTATTTTCTATTTGGTCCATTTGTTCTTGTCCCCTCCCTCCCATCATTTTTCTTAACTGAATTCTTTTTTATTAATTGCATATTTTTAATAATTTCATTTAATCTTCTTTATTGACTTAGTTTTAGTGGTTGCTCTAGGGTTTATAGCATATACTTTTAACTTAACACAGTCCACCTTCAAATAATATTACATCATTACATAGATTGTATAAGAACTGTACAATAGTAGTATATGGCTTCATTTTTATCCTCCCTTCCTGACCTTTGTGTTTTTGTTGTTACACATTTTACTTTTACATATATTATAAATTCCCAAAATGTGTAAATATATTCAAAAAATTATATTTTAAAGTGATTAAAATAGTAAAAAATTTAAGTTCACTCTCATATTTATCATTTCTAGTGTCTCCATTCCATTGTGTAGGTCCTAATTTCCACTTGGCATTGTTTTTCTTCCATGTGGAGGTCTTTAACATTTCTTGTAGTGCCTACTGGTGATAAGTTATCTCAGTTTTTATATACCTTAAAAACCTTTATTTTATCTTCTCTTTTTAAAAATTTGTTTATTTATTATTTATTTGGCTGTGTTGGGTCTTAGTTGCAGCACGCGGGATCTTCATTGCGGCAAGTGAGATCTTTCGTTGTGGCATGAAGGCTCTTTGTTGCAGTGCATGGGCTTCTTTCTAGTTGTGGTGAGTGGGGACTACTCTTCATTGCGGTGCACGGGCTTCTCATTGCGGTGGCTTCTCTTGTTGCGGAGCAAGGGCTCTAGGTGCACAGGCTTCAGTAGTTGTGGCACGCAGGCTCAGTAATTGTGGCTCACGGGCCTAGTTGCTCCGCGGCATGTGAGATCTTCCCAGACCAGGGATCGAACCCGTGTCCCCTGCATTGGCAGGTGGATTCTTAACCTCTGTGCCACCAGGGAAGTCCCTAACTTGTGTAATTTTAAATAAAGTTAAATCAAATATCTAGTCCAATGAGCCATTTCAGGATTGTATTGCTCTTTAACACCTCTGTGACAAGTTGCTTACCTGCTCTGTAGGTAGCCTAAACCGTCTTTGGACATCTTTGCCTCCTAGAATATTCTTATATTAAACTGGAATCTATTTGCCCAGAGTTGTTGCCTTTGATCCTATTTTCCCCTTGTGGTTATTCATTGGAAGTTTTTTCTTCATTCTATATGAAAGCCCTTCAGACCTATGAAGACAGTTAGCCTATTCTCCTTCCAACCAAACATCTCTCATCCTTTCCTCTTTTCAAATTCAGAATATTTGGTGATGTCCTTAGCCACTGAGAACTACCTCAAATCACAATTTAACAGGTCTCTTGGAGCCTCAGCCAGAGAAATACTGTTAGATGGAACCAGAGTATCCATTGCTGGGCTATGTACTGAATGAACTTTAATCAAAAGTGCTCAATGTGTGTGCCAAGGTGTGAGCTGGGGATACAGGAATACATGTTAAGATGCTTCCTCTGGGATTCATAGTTTGGGAGAAGCAGATTTATGACATGTGATGACCATGTAGCTTAATTAAGCTGTGAAAAGAGATCAGTGGGAGCATAAGGTTGTGACCAGCTCCCCTGGGGGGGAGTGCAGAATGTATTGCAAAGGAGATGGCATCAGAGCTATGTCTTGAAGGAAGAGAATGAGTTTGTCTTGGTCCAATACATAGATAGACAGGCTGAGGCCAACACACTTTTCCTAGAGAGTTTTGCTCCTCCAAATACAACAATGAGTGCCTTAGTGGCTCCTGCCCAGGCACAGAGTTTGTTGACTGGCTTATTTCTTAAGCAGGGTGAAGAATGGAAATGGGAACATGGCAAGGGCATGAAGCAACAGAGAGATACTATAACCAAATAAATGAGTCTCTAGGCATTTTCCTCTCCTTGCTCCCAATGTGAGCGGAGTTTTCCTTAAAGGAAGGTGAAAGACTAAGTCAACTTTTCCCATAGCACCTGGTAAATCAGGTTCAGGCCAGAGTGTGGCTTTCAGCCAGCCCCTCTGAACTAAATATGTCAATCGTTTTCTCTCCATGCCACTCCATTCTTAGAAAACCTGCCCACTCACAGCCTACAAAGGGTGGCTCTAATTACCATGTGTCTCTACCTTTATAATATCTGATTGTGCTAATGTAGACACCTGACCCTCACTGAGCTAATAAATGGCTCTTTTTAGGGAATATAGCATAGGACTACAAAGACTGAGACATTAACCTGGAGGAGCTAAGCTGCAAGATTCTATCAATAGGGTCGGGGGTGGTGGTGGAGTGAGGCCACTATTTCAGGGCATTCATGCTGGACCATGTAGAAGTGAGGGAATGAGCACAGAAATTGGTCTGAGGGGAGAGAAAGATGAAGAAGATAACATTGAATAGTTGAAAAACATGCACTTTAGGGTGGAAAGAGGATAGAGGGAGAAAGATAGAACACATCAACTTCCCACTTCCTGTAAAGCCCATTGTATTATTCTTTTTAAAAAAATTTATTTATTTATTTATTTATTTATTTATTTTTGGCTGTGTTGGGTCTTCGTTGCTGTGCGGGCTTTCTCTAGTTGCGGCGAGTGGGGGCTACTCTTCGTTGCGGTGCGTGGGTTTCTCATTGCAGTGGCTTCTCCTGTTGAACACAGGCTCTAGGTGTGTGGGCTTCAGTAGTTGTGGCTCGTGGGCTCTAGAGCACAGGCTCAGTAGTTGTGGCACACAGGCTTAGTTGCTCCGCAGCCTGTGGGATCTTCCCGGAGCAGGGCTCGAACCCGTGTCCCCTGCATTGGCAGGCGGATTCTTAACCACTGCGCCACCAGGGAAGTCCCTATTTTTCTTTTTTTAATAGCTCTGTTCTATGATATTCCCCTGGGTCCTTATGATAAATTCCATTTTATTCAAGTTGTCTTAAGTGAGCATCTGTTCCTTGTAACCAAAATGTTCCTAAGGCATCTCATCTACTTAATTTACCTTTTAACTCTCTGTATGATGACTAGAATAATTAGCTTGAACTGGTCCCTTTTCTCGACCCCCAAATAGTCCTGGCTGTGAAGCAAGACTCCCCTTTAGGAGAAAGACCAGCTTCTACTGGGACTGGTATTTGGATAATAATGATTCATGGCATTAATTTGGAAATGTGATCTTGGCTATTACTGTTTGCTTTCTGCTCTCTTCACATCTGTTTGGTTTCACAATAGGCAAGCAGCTGGCATTGGGACTGCCCGTGGCTTTGAGAACTGCAGCAATGCCTTCCTATTTCCCTGTCTGAAACCCTGAGAAGGCAGTTGATTTCCTTGGAGGGTAATGCCTGAATCTCACACTGCAGTGCTGAAGGAATCAGAGAGTAGTCACCTAACATGAGGACAGAAATGTAGAAAATATGCTCAGTGTCCCTTGAGCCAGATTTAACTTTAATGCTCTTTGGCCCAGGTGGTTTCAATTAATTTGCACATATTTATTGAGTATCTACTGTGCATCAATGATCTCATCTTTCTTTTCCTCATTTGCTCCTCTTCTGACTCCTATTCCTTAATTAAAATCCCAAGAACCTTTTCTTCTCCAATACTCCCTTGGGTTACTGACTCATTTCTCTGTTTTATTGCTGACTTTCTCAAAGAGCCATCCACAGTTGCTATCTCTACTTCCTTAACCTTTCACTAACTCCTTATCTCTCTGCCATCTATCTTCTGCTTTCCCCTTGATGCAATCTGGTTCCCTGAATTTTTGTATCTTTACAATAAATTCTTCTCAAGTTAGTTGAAGTGACTTTCGGTTCCTTGTAACTACACGATTTCTAAGACATTCTCATATCCTCAGTTCACCTCTCTGGCCTCTACACAACGACTAGTATACTCTGACTCAGGGTGTTTTTCCCTCAAGCACCTAAGAGAATAAGGATTTCTCTGGTAAAACCAAGGGGACCTAGGAATACCCAAATCTTGTCCTGCCTTAGCTACATATTTTCCTTTGGTGTTCTTTAGGTGGCTGTGCACTAATACATAGCAAATGGGAAACCATGAGCCACTCTGTTATTGGTTGGGCTAGGCTTAACACCTCACCCCAAGGATTTTTGGTAAAATTGGTTGGAAAATGCAGCTTGGGCTGAAGACTGAGGAGGATCGCTCTGCAGCTGGTCTTCAAGTCTGAGTAGGCAGTGGCTCAGGAACTGCTCCTGAGACAGAAAGCAGAAGAGAGGGCCAGTCAGTGGCCTGAAATCTGACCAGTGAGATCAGTATTTGACTCATTCTCTGCTGGGCCCTTGAAGAAAGAGATCAGGGAAAGGGATAAGGAGACCTCACTTCCCATAGAGTCATCAGAGTGAATTATAAAATCTATTTTCCTCTAAGGTTTGGAGACATACAGGTAGATAAAACGGAGAAACACAATACCTTAACAAAATTTGATACTCACCGCTTATTGACCATAGCCCATTTTTAGTATGTATTCTGATATATTTAACCCTCTATTTGCACTTCAATTACTCTTACCCCAATCAAATAATTATTCTCAAAATAATTTGTTATATAATTTTTAGTTCATTCATTCTCAAAGTTGTTATATTATTCATTCGTTCAGCAAATATTTATTGAGTCAGGCAGTAGAGATAAAAAGGGAATCTGTAAGGCAATTTCCCTAGTCTAAGGAGGTCATAGTCTACGAGATGGAGGAGGGGATGAGAAATAACAATTTAGAAACAAGTAAGCATCACAGGTATTGTGAGAATAGTCTGAACATCCTACAAGGAGAAAACAAAGGAGGGAGGCTCTGAGCAGCTGGGTCCACTTCCTGGTTCCCCTTTTTGTGTTCACCCCCAGCCCAGGCAAGGCTCTTTGACTTTGTCAGTCAGTCAGAGAGAGGAAGGCCTTTTTGGCTGGGCTCTCCAGTTTGATTTTAAACAAACAGCCCCAGACACAGGTTATTAGTGCTAGAAGAGTTCAAGAGGACATTTGGCCAATATCTGAATTTTAGGAGTTGGAGGCCCAGAGGGGGAAGACATTTGTCCAGTGTGACCAGCCAGCTGGTATCACAGCAGGCCCAGAACAGAACAGTGACCAAATCCTGCATTGTCTGTATTGGAGGGACCCTTACGGATTTTCTAGTTCAACCCCCTCAGCCATAGGATGAAGAAACAGACCCACCCAGGGGAGAAGTAGATTGGACGAAAGTCACAGAGCTGGTCAAGGGCAGGACCTGAATCCATGGCCTCTCAGCCCAGTGATTCTTCCACTGATGCCCTGACCCAGGCATCCTTCCACCCAACCTGGGAGTCCCCAGTCCTTTCTGGACGATGTATCCCAGGGTCCCCAGCTCAAGAGAAGCTGTTCATAGGCCTCTGTTCAATAGTGTTCCTTGGACACTTGTTTCCATACTTCCCTCTCTCTCATCTTTCCTGAATGTGAAGCCTTGGGTGTGAAGCCCTGGGTCAGCTCCTGGAGCTCTTCATTCTTCTCCTCTGTTCTCAGTTATAAGCTTTCCATAGCTTCCTGCTTCTCTTGAACTTAACTGGTTCATCATTGGCCTGATCTAATCTCTCTAGTCAGCTTCCCTCACCCCTTGGCTGTTTCTCCTCCAACCTCCATTCCTTGGCCAGTTCCTCTGTCCTTAGTAGCTCCCTCTTCCTCAGAGACCGTCTCTAGCTCCTCCCATGGACTCTTAACTTGTTTAGTGACACAGAGTCTCTGGCTGTCTGGCTGGTCAAGTCTAAGGACCCTTTCTCACAATAATGCTTTCAGATACATTAAGTAAAATAAATAGAGCAATAAAAGAAATAAATTATTCTGATAAACATTTATCAAAACATAAAAACCGAAATCTGTAATGTAGCAATATATGTGCTTTTTATGCTATGTGTTCCATAAAAAGATCTAATGGTGAGTCCAATGACCTCTATAATGTTGAAGTAGTGATGAGCACAAATGATATTGCAAGGTGTCTGTAACAGTTGTAACGTGATGTGAAAATATCTGTAATTTTTATTACTGACCAAATGTCACAGGTACTGCGTATACTGCTGTAATTTGTTGTCTACATTCATAATTGAAGAAAATGATAACTTTAACTTGGAAGTTACTAAAAATGAAAATATATTTTTCCCATCCAAATTCATGGAAACCCATGAGCCCCTTGGCCATTGCAGACTTCAGGTCAAGAAATCTTTTCTTAGATGATTCCATGGCTTGAAATGCTATATCTGTGTAGATATTACCTAAATTTGTATCTCCAGACCAGAATTTCCATATGGATATCTCATAGGCATCTATGAAACTCAACATGTCAAAAAATGGATTTTTGATCTTATCCCCCAAAACAGTTCCTCTTCATTTTTTTCTCATCTCAGTAAATGTCACCTCAATCCTCCTTAGTGCTGAAGCCCACATCCTGAAATTCATTCTTTATACTTCTTTTTTTACTTTTACTTCTAATTTATAAATCATTATAGCATAAGTTTATTCACCAAATATTTACTCAGCACTTACTGTATGCCAAGCACTGTTACAGGCCTTGGGGATTCAGCAATGTATAAGACAAATCCATGTTCTTACAGACTTATGAGACATTGCTGTAAGACACTGACAAGAAAATATAATATATATGATAAATCAGGTGTCAGTAAGTGCTTCTAAATTATTATACCTCCAAAATATTTCTCCAGTTCTGCTGCTACTTTCCATATCCACTGCCACCCCTTCAGTCTAAACCACTTCAGACTCTTGCTTGCAGGTCTCCTAACTACAGTCTCTGTAGCCAATCTCTGTAGCCAAAGATTATTCTGCTCCAATCCTTTTTCCATGCAGCAGCCATCGTGAGGGAGGATCGTGTGCCTCCACTGCTGAAACCTTTCAATGATTCCCACCATACTTGGAATGACCCCAGACTCCTTACCTGGAGGGCCCTGTGTGAGCACTGGGCACACTCTCCTCCTCAGCTACCAATTCTCTGCCTACACTTGGGCCCCCCTGGCCTTGCAGTTCCTTACAGGGTCAGTTTCCTGCCTTAGGACCTTTGTCTGCCCCTAGGCCTGGCTGACTTCTAATCACCCTTCAGATCTTAACCTAGTTAACCTTTCCCTAAAATGGCATCTCCTTGGAGAGCCCTTTCCTCATCCTTCAATCTAAATTATGTCCCTCTCTTACTTTCCCTTAGAGGAACTTCTTTTCCTTTATATAACAAGCTACTAGTTAAAATTATTATTTTATATAATATTCAGGTGTCTAATGTCTGTTTCTCCCATCACACTTTTCCCACTACACTGCAACTTCCAAGAAGTCAGAATCTTGTCTGTTTTGCTCACCAGTGGTGTAACAGTTCCTTGCATATTGTTAGTGCTTAGCAAATGTGTAGCTGTTGAATGAATTATGAGTTACTATACCTTTCATCTCTGACATCTGCCCCCAAACTCATCACATATTCCAGGTTCATGCTTCCTCTTTTATGCACAGGCATATTAAAAGCTCTATCTATACTTAAATTATTCCCGACCTAATCAGGTACAGTTATTCTCAAATTCCTCCATCCATTCTTCCATTTAACCATTATTTATTGAGCACCTCCTAATTACAAGGCACTGCACCAGGCAGTATGTAAGATTAAAAGATGAATAAGACATTGTCCTTGTCCTTAAGACATTTGCAACTGAAAAGGGGATTTAAGAGGTTATCCAGTAGTCATAGTGGGGGAAAATGGGGGCTATATGCCATGATTAGCATAGTCAGCGGTGATGGAGGTGCAGAAGAGGTAGATAATATTTCCAACTAGACATTTCAGGAAAGCTTTCATGGAGAAGGTGGCATCTGAGCTGGTTCTTGAAGGGTGGGCAGGATGTAGACATCCAGATGAGGCATGTTAGATGAAGAAATAGAGTAAACAATGTCCAGAAGTGGAAAACACAAGGAGTATAGTGGTATCCATGAGGGACCTACAACCTAGGTGATCTGTAAGGAAACTGTGGATGGCAAAGATGGGGCAGGTGATATTTTGTTCTTTATTTGATACCTACAGGGGAATCAGCAAGGATTGTTGGACAGGGGAATAAAATAACAGTTAGGAGGGAACACTGGAAAGAACTAACTGCCCGGATGGTTTTAGGTTAAGTTGATTTTTCTTATTCAACTAAGAGATAAAACAGAAGGGCAGGAAGAGTTCATGGAAAAAAGATATTTATGTGGTTGGAGTGGAGAGGGAATCTCTTGTGGAGGAAGTGGTGTATCCCTTTGCCTTCAAACTGGGACACTGACTTATGGACATAAAAGGAGTGAAACTCAAAGTTATGGCAGCTACTCTCATCCTTGGACTGAGAGGCCACAAATTCTACAGCAGGACTCTATTAGTTTGCTAAGGCTGCCATAAAAATACAACAGACTGGGTGGCTTAAGCAACAGAAATTTACTTCTCACAGTTCTGGAGGCTGGGAAGTCCAAGCTCAAGATGCCAGCTGATTTGGTTCTTGGTGATCTTCCTGGCTTGCAGATAGCATCTTCTTGCTGTGTCCTGACGTGACTGTTTCTTGGTGTGTGCATGTGGAAGAAGAGAGATCTCTCTTTCTCTTCTTACAAGGACACCAATCCTATTAGATTAGGACCTCACTCTTGTGACCTCATCTAACCTTAATTATCTTCTAAAAGTCCTATTTTTAAACATAGTCACATTGGGGATTATGGCTTCAACATATGAATTTGCGGGTACATAGGTCCATAGCATGGGACAAATCAGCCTCCATTCCTTTAGAATCAATGACTCTGCAGGTTTCTAATTCTGTGGTTTCTAAGTTGTTTCAAGGAGCATTAAGCATCCTATGGAGACCATTCTTGGAACCTCCCTCAAGGGACAAAGTAGAGGGTGGACTCTATCTCTTCTCTCTATCAGGCCTTCACTTAAGATTTCCTCCAAAGAAAGGATTATGCTGTTAAAAAAAAAACTACTAAGAAACCCCTGATCTAGTTTGATGACTTTGTTTTACCAGAGAAAAAGAGGGTCCTGAGATTCAGAAAGATAAAGAGACTTGCTCACAGTCATACAGCAAGGGAGGGACAGGTTCTAGTAGCAAATGAGCAGAACCAGAATCCTGTGCATGGACTGCTAGTCCAGATTTTGTCCATTGTTCCGCTTAGATTCCTCCAAGTCCAAGAGAGGAGGCCTGGATGTCCCCAGTGTGGGCATGACTAATGGGGGATCCTCCCGGCATAGAGTGGTTGCTTACTGATGATCTCATCCAGAAGGGGAACTAGTGCCCTGGGACTCCAGCAGGACACTGGTCTTATATATGCTCTTCCTTCCCCACTAGGTCTGCATGCCCAGACTTGTATAATAAGTTGACAGGAGCTATGGACTATTAAATAATTTAGGTGTTTTTCTTAAACAAGTGTGCCCAGAAAATTGTGCCGTAGATGCCTATTTTGCTCTATTTGCTGTCTGTCAGCCACCCAGAGGAATCAGAGGAGGAATCTGGAGCGGGGAGAGATAGATACTTGCTATATAGGGAGAGGTTGATGTGCTGAGGATTTTCAGATCAGCTCTAATCCCTTTTGAGCTAGAGATACAAAATGAAGACAAAGAACAAAGCTGTTGGGACAAAGGAGGAAACTGTCTGGAGCTCCTTCTGAGTTCAGAATGTCCAGACTTGGGGTGCCAAAGTTATTTTTGTGGAAAAAATGGAGTTTTAAAAAATTCCATTTCCCTTCTGTCTAAAGGGGAGTGTGAGAGAGTGCAAAGAGCTCCATGCTTGGTCACCCCTCATCCCTGACATAGGGGCACCTTTATTTCCCTTCATCCATGGGGACATATCAACCAAAGCGTCACACTGCTGCTTTGAGATACTAGCCTTCCAGATGACTAAATGCTTTCCCTTTGGATCATCTCCCTTTCATTATTCACTCATCATCATTCAGGTCTCAGCTTAAATGTTTTCTCTTCAGAGAGGCATTTCCTGACCACCTTGCCTCCCTCATTGTTATTCTCAACATGACACTCTTCCTTTCCTTCAAAGCACTTAACCCAGGGTATAATTATATATTTATATGTTTGACCTTTGCCTCTCCCAGACTCTAAGCTCCACTCAGGAGCTGTGATAAACACCAGTGTATTACGAGTGCTTGATCAGTATCTGGTACATCATAGGCACTCAGTGAATATTTACTGAATGAATGAGTGGTCTATTTTTTTGTTGTTTTGTTTTTTCTTGTTTTGTTGAGGATCAACTCTCTGTGTCTTTATGTTACATTCAATAATCTTAGTAGACATGGATTTTCAGCTCAGAGCCAAGAAAGGGAAGGGGTGTGAGAAATGATTTTAGTCTGTAATTGGCCAGTGAAAGATCAAATCTTGGACTGGACTTCCTGTGACAAATTCATTCATTTAATCTCTCAGCAAATGTTTATCGATCAAATACTATATTACTTGCACTGTAAAAGTGCAAGGGATACAGCATGAATAAGATAGAAATGGTCTCTGTCCTCATGGAGCAGATAGAAAAAAGTCAACCAAAATCAGCAAGCTGTTGAGAACATAAATAGGATGATGAGCTAGAGTGGGGACAAGCTACATCGAGAGGGGGCCCAAAAATGCTGCTCTATACCAAAACCTGGGGTGGGGGGGTGGTGAGAATGCACTAGCTATGTAAAACACAGGCAGAGGAAACAACAAATGCAAGAGCCTGAAGGTGAGAATGTACTTAGCATGGTGGAGAGATAGGAAGGAGACAAGAATGGTCAGAGAAGAGTAAGCAAGGAGGAGCATGGATGGAGATGAGAATGGCCACAGAGAGCTCAGAAACCATGAGAACAATTCTGGATTTTGTTATAAGAGCAACAGGAAGCCATTGGAAGATTTTAAACAGAGGAGTGACATGATTTGCTTTATATTTTAGAAAGGTTGCTCAGTAGAGACTGGATTAGAGAAGGACAAGATAGAACCAAGGAGACAAGTTAGTCTATTGCAATAGTCAATCAAAGAAGAGATAGGGGCTTGACCTTGGGTGATGGCAGTGAGAATGAAGAGAAGTGGACACTTGAGATTTATTGGAGGTAGAACTGACAGGTTTTAGTGATGGATTGAATGTAGAGGGTGAGGAAGAGGGAGAAATCCAGATGACTCTAGTATGACAAATGGCCCTTTCCTTGAAGTCATGCATCTTTTCAATTTGCTACTGACTTGACCCACCCTGCTTTCCATCATTATAAACCATTAAGGCTTTCACTTTCCATCCTTGGCATCACTTAGGCTCCATATTTAGCATCTTAATTCAATAATGTGCAATCTGTATGGCTCATATCTTGATCTTCACAGCTCATTGAGCCTCTTTAAAGGGTCTGCAACACGCATGAATTAAACATGGTGGACAAACTGAGAGAGGCTCTAAGTGGCAGACATCCCTACTCTCTTAGCCAAATGTTCTGAGCAGAATCCAGGTGGGGCTTATGACTGCAAGGTAATGCTGATGGCCACTGTCTCAGGAAAAATGGAGAAAGTAAAATGTCTCAAGGAGAGAAGGATATGGGGAAAGACAAAGTCTGAAATACCAGGGACTGCCAGTCAAGCGTCTTGACCAATTTGTGATACTGGGCTGGATGAGGTGATCAGTGTTTTATTAAGCCAGACTGTGTACATGTATAGACACAGAACCAAAGGGAAGGGAAAGAGAGGGAGCTGGGTGGGGAGAAATGAGACTAGGAATGGGAATAATAGCGCCCACCATTTGCTGAATTCTTACTGTTTGTCTTGTGTTGAGCTAAACCCTTCAGGCAATATATACCATTTAATCCTCACAGCACCCCTGTGAAGATTATCTCCATTTTACAGATGAGAAAACTGAGACTTAAGGAGGTTTAGGGAACTTGCTTACAGACAATCTGCTAATAACTGATAGAGCAAGGAATTAAACCCAGATGAGTATGACTGCAAATCCTGTACACTTAACTGTACTACACTGCCTTCTTCAAACTGAGAAGGACTAGATGGAAGGCAGAGGAGGGGGCAGGTGGAGGGAGGGAGAAAAAGCCTAAGAGAACAAATGTACTTGACCTTGCAAAAAAGTAGTTGACTAAAATAAAGGAGAGTCTAACCTGAAGGAAAAAAAAAGTAGATTAGTATATGACATGAGAGCGGATCAAATCTTATGAAAGTTCAGATGGATGTGGTGTGTTAGCTTCCTCCCACTCTATTTCCCTGCTGGCAGTAGGCTCATAACTTCTGTCTTTATTGCCATTTCTGCTCCCAGCCATGAAACTCTCTATCTTGAGATGAGCCAATAGCTTCTGACACTTCTGACCCACCCTGGGAATGGAAGAGTTGGGGAGGAGAGCAGTCTGAACGTTGATTCCTGAGTGAAGGAAATTCATGCTAGATGAAATATCCCAAAGGATCAGAGTTGTGCTGTAATTATCTGATATTTATAACTTGGCACAAAACTATTCATATTAGATATTCAATTTCCCCGTTCTTGCTCCACATTTTCAAAGAATTCTCCTAGCATCATGGTGGCTCCTGGAACCCAGAGCACATTCCAGGAAAAGGCTATTTTACCACTCAAAGAAAGAGGACTAGAATAAATGGAGGCTCGAAACTTCTGCATCTGTGATCTGGGTTCATCGCTCTCAGTCTATTAACTAATATTTATTGAGACCCAGTTAAATGGTAATTAACTGATTAGTCTATATTAGTCTATTGTATAATCATTAGTACATTTGATATTGATGTGATGTCCTGTACTAGATAGCATAGCTACACACAGTGAACCGGACAGATACAGACCCTGTCCTCATGAAGCTTACAGAGTACTGGGTAGATGAATATTGAATAAAAAATTACAGTTGCCAAGGAGCACCGTAGTACAGAGGAAATATAAGCATTCTGACATTCTAACATCAGAAGACCTCAGTTTGTGCCTTTAAGTAGCTCTTTGACCATGGGTAAGTCATTTTTAATCACAGTGAGCCTTAGTGTCTGCATCTGCAAAATGGACACCACTCATTCATGCAATAAATATTTATTGAACAGCTCTGGGATTACTTTGGCTTGAGTGACATGAGAAGGCTTCGCTGGAAATGGTCTTTGAGCTGAGACTTGACTGATGTAAAGGCATGAGTCATGTGGAGGTTGGCAGTGGGGGCAGGCATTCCAAATGAAAGGAATGGGCTTACAAGGGCTGTGAGAGGGGAATGAACACAGCCCTGTCTTCCCCAGCCCAGAGGTAGAATGCTATGAACTGCTGATCCAAGAGTGGTTTATTTTTGTCTAGTCCTCAACATTTTAAGATAGGGTTTTTATTCTGAATCTCAAGCCCTATCCTCAAGGAGCTTCCTTTATAATTAGAGAGGGAACATCTAGAATCTTTAGGGAAGAATTTAAGGTGATAGATAACAAAGTGCCAAGTGGTAGGACTGAGAGAGAATGTGTGTGAAAGGTTAAGGTTTGCTGGGGAAGGGAGGTCAGTGTGGGAAGGGATAGGTACCCCTTTGTCATGGAGGTTAAATACCCCAAATGATGACTGTGGTCTGCACCAGAAACACCCCAAGCTGTGGAAACCACTAATACTGCACAAACACCTGCAGCTCCACCTTCCTCTGTTACTAACCCTGCCCCTGGAGTGGAATGGTCATGTCGTTGCCATGGTTTGGGCATCCTATGGAGCCCCTGGCCTTGGGGAAAGCCCTTATGGGGTATCAGGAAACACAGGCTGGAACCAGAAAGAAGTAGGAGGGAGAAAGAGAAGATTTGAGGGGGCCAAAGAAGCAGCCCCCAATAAATAGGAGGCTCACTTGGTTAGGCTCTTGGGGGTTAGAGCCCAAGTTCTCTCCTGCCTCCTGCCCTCCCCAGAGCACTCAAGACTATAGATGACATGGTTCACGGAACTGGCTGTTTAATTCTGGCTTCATTTCAACTCCGAGATTGGATTTTTTGTTGTAACGTGTGTTAGGGACCATATGGGCATTTCAAACATCCCATGCCCACAAACCAATAAATACAAATGAAAACAAATCAGCTCAGAATATGTTCTCTCTGTCTCTTGCAGGCTGGGCTCAGTGGCAACAGCTGCAGGAGAGGTGAGGAGTCCCCACGCTGCTGCCCAATTGGGTGTCCCCCAAGCTCCTCCTGCAGTGGCAATTCTTTGATCACACTGACACTTTCTCTGAAGGGACCTACTCCACCCAAGGTGGCCTTCTCACCTCTGGAAGGAGGCCAGGAAGGCTGCAGTCTTTGCCTCAGTGTCGGGCACTTGAGTTTTTCTCAGCGGTGTTATGATGAGTTCCCCCTCCAGTGGCTTGTGGCCCAATTGCCCAGGGAGGAAGAAGCAGACCCTTCCCATCCCCAGTAAAACAGAACCCTCTGTTGTAGATGTAATGGCTTCATGAGGAGAGTGGCCTTGTCTCTTGGTGAGTATAGTTGTCCAGGGCAGGGGGAGGGGACAGATTTGGGTCTGATGCATAGACTGTTAGTTCTCAGTAGAGAAAATCTCAATTCACAGATGAACCATGGTGAGAGGGAACCTTCCTGACATAAATTATACACAAAACCAGACAATTCAGGTAAGAGTGGAATCAGCTTCCCTGTGAAACTGTAATTGGAGAACCGTTTATTTATTGGTGCTACTGCTTGGATTCAAAGACATGGACAAAATGACCTCTGGATCAACCCACACATACTTATTGAGCACCTACTATTTGACAAGTACTCTTCATCCTAAGTCTTTTTTTCCTAGAGTTGTGCTATTCCTCTAGAGCAGGGTCTGCAAAATACAACCCCTGGGCAAAATCCAGCCACCTGTTATTGGAACACAGCCATGCCCATTCATTTACCTATTGTTTGTATCTGCTTTCACACTACACAGGCTGAGTGGAGTAGTGTGACAGATACCGTATGGCCTGCAGAGCTGAAAATACTTATGATTTTGCCCTTTAAAGAAGAAGTTCACCATCTCTGCTCTCAAGTCTTATGTCCTGACAAGGAATTCACAGTGAGGTTAGCTGGGAGAGGTGGTTAGGAGGGGAGAAGGGAAATGATATATATTGAATGGGACATTTGAGTAGTAGTTCAGCCACAAACCCTGGAATCAAACAGACCTGGCTTCCAATCCCGGCTCCGTCACTTCCTAGTTGTGGGTTTCGGGCAAGTTACTTAGCCTAGCTTCTATGTATCTCAGATTCCGCATCTGTGAAATGGCTCTGACAACTGTACTTATCTCACAGGGTGGTCAAGAGGATTGGGGTGATTAACGTAAGCACTGCCTAATAATAAATGCTCCGTAGAGAGAAGCTGTTATTTCTTATGACTGATGCCGTGTTTCAGGAAGTAGGCTAAACACATCAAGTATATTAGCTCAGTTAATTCTTACATTGCCCCTATGAGGAAGGTATTACTATTTCCACTTTTCAGGCAGGGATCTGTAGCACAGAACATTGCCTTAGGTCACAGGGACCATAGGTGGCAAATTGGACAATGTGAACCTACATCCTGTGGATCCCTCAGGAGAAAAAATGGTAGAGAAGCTCCAGGAAACACAGCAGGGGCTGGGTAGGGGCCCGGGAGAGCTAAACCACCCCTTAGAGCTCATGTTAGCACCAGTCCCAGCTCAGAGAGGAAACTGTGATGACCTTTCCTGGGCAGGCTCTGAGGAGTGGGGTTTCTCGGAGGATGAAGACAGGATGCACCCACCAGCCTGTGGAGGAAATGGGCCTCTGGGTATTTCATGTTGAGAAATGGATCAGTGGTGACCCTTGTGTCAGGGAGTTGACAAGGTCTGCTTTGGGACATGGGATGGAATTGCATGGCTTCCTCTGTTTCCTGTCACCCTCACCTTTAATTTCCACCCATGGTCTCTTCATGTCACCTTGGGACTGGACAGGAAGTGCCTGGGTTGGGAAGGGGAGAGTAGGGCTGAGATTAGTATGGGGTTTAATAGGCACAATGGATGGAGAGTGAGGGAGGGGAGGTGATGAAGCTACCAGTTGGTGTCTTGAGGCTAAATCATACCTATTTTAAGGCAAACTCCAGAAGCTTCATTCAGTTACCTGGGTCTATTGATGTCACCTGGACTGGATCAATATATCTTCTTGGAGAATTCAGAGGAGAAAAATCTATGTGGGGCTTGCTCTGTAGGGAGATCACATTGGTGCCAGAGTGACAGCTCCGTGAGGAGTGTTAAGCACTCAGGCACTGATGTCTCTGCTGTCTCCCTGGCCAGAGCTGTCCCTACCAGTAAGGTGGGGCTAGTGATGTGGGGGGAGAGTGAATGAGTGGGAAACCATCATACATTCGCACACAAAAGATCCAGCACTTACTGAGCTCCTATGGTGTGCCAGGCTGCATGTTAGACACTAGAGTTTTAAGACTAACGGGACACCATGACTGTCCTTGAGGGACAAGCTTTGGGTTTGCTTTGCCGGTGGAGTCAGCTCTGAGGGAGATGCCAGCTTCCAGGGCCACTGGCAGAGCAGGGGTGTGGACATGACTCCTTTGCCAGCTCCCTCTGTGATGCTTTATGGGATGATGAAAGGGATATGTTGTTTCTCTAAAACTAGCTCCCACTCCCCCCGCCCCAGGCCCAACTCCTAGGGTATGACACAGCACCCAAGCCTGAAGACTGAGTCATCAGGGTTGCTTAGTCTCACATTATTTTTTTTCTATCTCTTTGTTCCTCATCTCCTTTTTCTTTTTCTTTTTTTTTCACCCACAAGTTAGGAGGACTTCATTAAGCTAATCAAAAAGGCACCGGGGAAAAACGATGACAGAAAACCACTTGGGCTTTCACAAGTGCCGCAGGGTGAACCCTGGCTTTGCTCTCCTTTCCCACAGTCCAAGCTGCCTCTGGTCCTGTGGTTGTGGTAGTGGGAGGGGTGGGGTGGGAGGAGAGGCAGCAACAAGGATGTGAGGGTGGGGAGAAAATACCCTTTCCAAGTAGCTGAGCTAAAGCCCACACTGCCAGGCCCTCAGGCCTCTCCACACCCCTACACGTCCTCATTCTAGTTGTTCCACTCATGCCATCTTCTATCAAACTGCAAATATTACAGTCTGAAAACTGCTGGCTTGCTTTGGAAGAAGCATGCCCATATGGAGCTGTTGACTCTGGACCTTTATAAAAGGGATGCCATAGGGACTTCCCTGGCGGCGCAGTGGTTAAGAATCTGCCTGCCAATGCAGCCAAAATAAATAAATAAATAAAATAAATAAATTTATTAAAAAAGAAAAAAGAATGGGACAGAAACACAAACCCTATTATAAAAAAAAAAAAAAAAGGGATGCCATAGATTGCTTTTCCAGTATGTGGTCCACCCAGGCATCAGGACAGGTCTTTCTTATATCTAGTTCAAGGCTTTTTTTTGTTGCTGTCCAAAGCCACAGATCTATGGGAGGGGAAGAATGGAACAGATATTTAGGATCATGATCATTAATCTTCCTTGGAAACAACTCAGGAGGGCTTCTCCAGCCTGAGAATCTGCTCCATGCCTAATATGACAAACTTTGTCCTGCGGTGGCTCAGTTTGTAATGCAACTCATATCCTGGGTCCTGTGGGGTATGCAGAGGAAGGAGGTGCAGTCCTTGTCCTGGGACAGCTGGAGGCAGGGAGAGTGTGGGCTCAGGGCTGATGTGGAGGCTGTATCCAGCTTCTTGATGCCTGAGCACAGAATGTATTTTCTTTCTCTCCAGCCTAAGGTTCCTCCTGGGAGAGAATGACTACTCTCTGTCTTTCAGTCTTTCCCTTCCACCCGCCCTTAGAGCACCAACTATTTGGCATTTGACCCCTGAGGCAGGCAGTTGCTGGAGTGCTTCTCTACCCATGGAGAAGCCCATACCTACTCCAGGTCTCTGCTGGCTAGGTTACCAGAAGAGAGCTGCGCCCAGCATAAGAATTAATTAATGTCTGGAAAGTCCAAGACTAAACATTCTCAGCCTCCCTTAGTGGTCTCTCTTTTCTAAGGAGGAAGAGAGAGAGAGAGAGAGAGAGAGAGAGAGGGAATGAGCACACAGGACAAAGCTATAAATTACTGGGTGCTCTTTAAAGTAAGGTACTCAGACACTAGGCACTACACTGTAATTTTTCCCCAGCATTTTATTATGAAAAATTCTAAACACACATTAAAGTTGAACACCTGTATACCCACTACCCAACTTCTATTATTAGCATTGCAGTATACTTGTCCTAGCACATAATCATTGATTTCTCCATTCATCTAGCCATCCATCAAACCATCTCAGCTCCAACCCCAAACCATAGACCAAGTGAATCAGAAACTCTGGAGGTGGGCCAAACAATCTGTTTTTAACATACCAGGTGATTCGAATCCCTGCTCAAATTTAAAAACCACTCAGATTTTTTGATGCATTTCAAGGTAAATTGGAGATACTGGTACACTTCCCCTAAATATTTTTTTAATAGATTTTATTTATTTATTTATTGGCTGCGTTGGGTCTTCGTTGCTGTGCGAGGTCTTTCTCTAGTTGTGGCGAGTGGGGGCTACTCTTCGTTGCAGTGCAAGGGCTTCTCATTGCCATGGCTTCTCTTGTTGCGGAGCTTCAGTAGTTGTGGCATGCGGACTTCAGTAGTGTTGGCTCACGGGCTCTAGAGCGCAGGCTCAGTAGTTGTGGCACACAGGCTTAGTTGCTCCACGGCATGTGGGATCTTCCCGGACCAGGGATCGAACCCGTGTCCCCTGCATTGGCAGGTGGATTCTTAACCACTGCGTCATGAGGAAAGCCCCTTCCCCCTAACTATTTCATTCAATAAATATTTATTGAGCACTTACCAGGTGCAAGGCACTATTCTTAATGCTAGGGGCACATTCTTTCACAGCTGATAGACTCAAGATAGCTATCATTAAGTTGAGAGAGACAGAGTGGGAGGAAGGGAGGAAGGAAGGGAGAGCGAGGGAGGCATATGAGTAAGTAAAGCAGAGTTGAAAACTTTTCATGTGATTATTGGCACATTCAACTGACTAGCAACTGACTAGAAGCAAATCAAACATAAGCTCATTAAGTTTTTGAGGGACTTGTACTATTAAGAGATTTCAAAATGTTTGCCAGGTGGGACTTAGGAATTTGTTACATGTCAGGAACTGTTGTGTGTCTTTCATTCCTCCTTTTCACTGGGAATGATTACTGCAATTACATGGTCCTTGTTCTAGCACTGTGTATAGCATGGAGGCTGCTCTCCAGGGTGCTGAAGTCAAAGCCCATCAGTCTCTGCCAAGGATGCACGCAGCACAAAGCAACCCTAGCTGTTGGGTAGACATTTGGGCCCCCAAGCAAAATTTCAGAAATGACCTTCTTGGATTTTTAAAAGAATAATTGCTCTCCAGATTCTATCAGTACAAATAGGGAAAAGGATAGAGAAAGGGAATGAGAGAATGAGAGACTGAAAGTGAGTTTCATTGTGCTCCTTTGCTGCTTCACACCAGGTCAGGCAAATAATTAGACCTAAATAAGTAGGATTATCTGAGTCACTGAGTGGTGTTCCCTGTAAATTTAAAGAGTTTAGCTGAATTGATTTTGATATGCAAGTGAAATGCTTTGTGACTAGAACAGTGATTTTTATTAAAGCGTGTTCCCTAGATTAGCAGCATCAGCATCACCTGAAAAGCAGTTATAAATGCAAATTCTCAGCTCCCACTCCTTACCAACTGAATCAGGAACTCTGGAAGTGGGGGGGCCCCAAATCTGTTTTAACAAACCCTCCACGTAATTTTAGGGATTGCTAAAGTTAAAAATCTTCTGCATCTAGACCAATGGTTCTCATTTCTGGCTGCACATTAGAATCACATGGAGCTTTATAAAATATTGAGGCTAGGTTCCACTGCCTTTCTCCTCCCAAAAGAAAATTGAGGCAGAGTTTGTGGGAATGATGTTCAGTCTTTCATATGTTTTAAAATGTCCACAGGTGGTTCTAATGTACAGCCAGTATTGAATCACTGCCTTAAAATTTTAGAGAACACATAGAAATATCCACTGAGTAATAGGAAGGTACAACCCCCCAAAATATAACCTTTAGCAATCAACCTTGGCCTTCTGGTCCCTGAAACCTTTCTGGGGTTCCTTGAAGACTAACTAGACCTGTCATAGTGGCACGAAGACATCTCACTGATATGAAGTAGGAGGATACTGAGGATATTGGCATAAAATTGACATAAATAAGTGGAGTTTTGCTATCATAGATTATAAGGCCTAATTTGTGGCATTATTTAGATTGACACCATCATATTACAAATCTCTGATGAGGACACCACATTTTGGTTCCTCTCTGATTTCCCTCCTAGTCTCCTTCAATTCCCTGATTCTGGGTGGACAGGGAGACAGAGCCATGTGGAGTAGAAGTCATGAAAAAAAAAGATGTTAAAACTTTTCTAAGCTATCCTGAGGAGTGAGAATTGGGAGTCCTCAGCACATCACCCCTCCACTATTAACAGTTTATAGTTGGATCTCCAGTGGGACAAGATAAAAGGGAAAAAATATGTACGGCTGTGCTTTGTAAGCTGCAAAGTATTATAGAAATCTAAGGCAGAATTAAAATGTTTTTCTTCTTAAATTAATAATGATGCAGGTGGGCATCCTTTAGCAGTATAGTCTGATTCTAGAGGAATGTGAATGCTGCATGTTGACTGAAGCATCTTGGCAGCGTTTCCGATAGAGTCCTTGGGAGCTGTGGACTCAGTGGAAAGTTTAATATTTAAGACGAGCCAGTGTTTCATCTACTGGTCCTTTCTCTGGGTTTTATAAAATGATCCAGATCTGAGGTCCTGTAAAATCCTATCAGAATACATCTTTTTTTTAAGGGCACCATAAAATGGTATTTTAGAAGGAATTAGGACAGGTTTGGGCCATTTTGGGGGCAATACAGCTAAAATGTTTTTCATCTGTCTCACTTGTTTTTCCCTTAATTCTCAGAGACACTTTTAATCAGTGTTTTAGAAACTGGATGTCATTTAAAGAAGTTGAGATTTCAATCGTAGCAGGGGTAGTGTTGGAAATTTTTTTAAAAAAATATATTCATTTCATTTCACTTTGAATAGATGCCAGAAGGTATTTTTTCATTCTTGTGCAAAGCTATCTGATAGGCATTGAAAACTTCTCCCTTCCAAAGTTGTTTCTGGATCCTCCACACTATTCCCCTGCATTATTTACCATCATGAGCACCCAAAATAGCATTAGCCTGGCAAATATAGGGCACAGGGTGGGAGCTAGGGTTGGGGAGGTAATTACCCAGCCCATCATGAAAGCTGTACCTGAGTTAAACAGGAAAGTTGAGCTCCTTCTTCAGGCATCATTCAAATTGGAAGAGATTTCAGATTATTTAATTTGTAAACTTTGGATCACTCTAGGTTAGAGGTTAGCTTGGCAGTATAACAATCTTCTCTGCACTACTAGTAAATGCAATGGAGGGAAAAGGTAATGGGGTAGTATAGCGCATATCTAAGGCTGGTTCTTGGCATTATTATGAAAGAGAATTCCATCCCTCCCATCCTTGTCCTTATTCCTTGATTGCTGGTGCCTTTCGGTATCTTCTAACTCAGGGCCAAGACTAGGGTGAGGCAAGCATGGTCCCTATGGTAAAAATTTTAAGGAATCACTCACTCTCAGGTTGAAGTGACAACTGTGTCTTTACATGAACCTGAGAATGGCTGTCTCCTTAAATTTTGAACCCTGGGCACCATGCTTGCCTTATGCTAGCCCAGGCTCTGCTCCACCCTCTTTAAACACCCAGTGTTTACATACTAGCTAAGACAAGGAAGCAACCTAAATATCCATTGAAAGATGAATGGATAAATAAAATGTGGTATATACATACAATGGAATATCAGTCAGCCTTAAAAAAGAAGGAAATCCTGCCATTTGTGACAACATGGATGAACCTGGGGGCATTATGCAAAATAAAAGAAGCCAGACACAGAAGGACAATTACTACATGATACCACTTATATGAAGAATTTAAAATAGTCAAACTCATAGAAATAGAGACTGGAATGGTGGTTTCCAGGGGCTGGAGGGAGGGGGAAATGGGGAGGTATTAGTCAGAGGGAACCAAGTTCTAGTTATGCAAGATGAATAAGTCCTAGAGATACACTGTACAGCATAGTGCCTGCAGTTAACAATACTGTACTGTATACTTAAAAATTTGTGGGACTTCCCCGGTGGTCCAGTTGTTAAGACTCCACCTTCCAATGCAGGGGGTGTGGGTTCAATCCCAGGTCAGGGAACTAGGAGCCGGCATGCCACGCGGTGTGGCCAAAAATTAAAAAAAAAAATTTTGCTAAGAGGGTAGATCTTATAATGTGTTTTCACAAAATACATACATAAATAAAGAGGGTGGGGAAAACTTTTTGAGGTGATGGATATTTTTATAGCATAGATTGTGGTGATGGTTTCATGGGTGTATACTTATCTCCAAACTCATCAAGTTTATACATTAAATATGTGCAGCTTATTTTCTGTCAATCATACCTTAATAAAGTGTTTTTTTTTTTTTTTAAGAAGAAAGCACAGGGTATATATTATGGAACAAGAGATTCCATTGACTAAAGGGAAGGATTCACGGAAGTAATGGAAGATAAATTTGGAAAGAAATATTGGGGTTATATTGTGAAGGGCTCTGAATAAAGGCTTTGAATGCCATTCTAAGAACTATGAACTTCAGGTCACAGAGAAAGATATAACTAGGTTGAGTGTATTTAATTTGAGGAACATGGAAAAGGTCCCATCTACCTATAATATCCCTCCATTTAGCCCAATAGGTTTTAATTTGAGTTTCCAATAGGGATTAATGCATTTGGAGTAACAGGTGCTGGGGATTGGACAGCTCCTGAATATAAACATTTATTCACGCTTTAGTGTAAACTAGTAAAATTGTTCCTTGTAATAACTCATGAAAATCAGGCAATTTGGGCTATATTTATAAAAAAAGACACTGTCCATGGAGGGCAGACTTTGAGAGCATTCTCCAGTATGGCACTCAGGGCAACAGACTAGGACCAAGAAATGATTAACACACAGGAAGCAGCCATGGAATAGTATGTATCAAACATGATAACTAATTTACAATTTACAAATCAACTTCACCTCCATTATTTCATTTTATCCTCACAACAGCTCCAATGGAGAGGTGAGGCAGTGGTTATTTTTATCAATAAGTACACTGAACATCACAGAGCTTTATGCCCAAAGGTCACCAGGTCTCTAGAATCCAAGCATTCTTTTCACCACTCTGCAAAGCTCACTTATTTCTCATTCTTGCCAAAGCTCAGCCCTTCAGGGAATTAAACCTTTGGTTTTTCTATTAAATGCTATCATGTATCTGAGATTACAACCCTCAAAGCCATGAACAATGACAGATCTGTGCGTGACAATACCAAGGCAGCTCAGCTGGTCCTAGTCTTGACCTTGTATCTTTGAACTTCTATTTATGTTCCATTTGTCAGTGGATTTTCAGAATAAATGGAGTAGAGAGAAGGGATATGAGTAGTTACAGAGATTGAAAGAGTATTATTATTTTTATAAAAATGCAGACTATTTAATATTACAATTATTGCTTAGACATGTTGCTGGCACTTTTAGGGAGAGAACTCTGAGCCAAACCATCGTTAGAGTCCTTATTGTGTGGTTATTAATACTGCATGACTGATATGCTCATTCCCCTCAGACTCGCAGCAACTCATTTCCTATTGAGTCTCCATTTGACTCTTCTCCGCATGGAGACCCCTGCTTCCTGAGACTGGAGCCTGGAGCTAGAAACAGATGCTTGGGGACCTCACTGCAACCCCAAGGGAGATGTCTGAAAGCTTGGGGTTGGTGTGTCCAGAAGGGAAGCCTTTTGTTAAACTCATTCTTGCTCACAGGGAGGCAGAGAAAGGGATCTGCCAAAATAGAGAGAAAACATGACTCACTCTTTTTTTTTTTCATTTTTTTTTTACATCTTTATTGGAGTATAATTGCTTTACAATGTTGTGTTGGTGTTTGCTGTATAACAAAGTGAATCAGCTATACATATACATATATCCCCATATCTCTTCCCTCTTGTGTCTCTCTCCCATCCTCCCTATCCCACCCCTCTAGGTGGTCACAAAGCACCGAGCTGATCTCCCTGTGCTATGCAGCTGCTTCCCACTAGCTATCTACTTTACATTTGGTAGTGTATATATGTCAATGCTACTCTCTCACTTCATCCCAGCTTACCCTTCCCCCTCCCTGTGTCCTCAAGTCCATTCTCCATGTCTGCGCCTTTATTCCTGTCCTGCCCCTAGGTTCATCAGAACCATTATTTTTTTAGATTCCATATATATGTGTTAGCATATGGTATTTGTTTTTCTCTTTCTGACTTACTTCACTCTGCATGACAGACTCTATGTCCATTCACGTCACTACAAATAACTCAATTTCTTTTCTTTTTATGGCTGAGTAATATTCCAATGACTTACTTTTATAGTAACATAGTTGACAGATCATTTGCATCCGGGTTATCTCATCAAGTTTTCAGGACAACCTAAGGAGGCAGGCAGAGCAGACAGCACCTTGAGGAAACCGAGTTTGAGAGAAACAAAGTACCTCTCCCAAAGCCATCTGGCTGGAGAATGTCGAGGCTAGTGCATGAACTTAGAATGCCTGAGACCAGGTCCAGAATGCTTTTTGCCACACCACCCTACTTTCTAGGGAGTGGAACACTTTCCAGACTCACAGAGCACTCTTGTCCAATTTCAAACCCCTTTGACCATTTCTTTTTTAGAACATTGGCAGGATACACCTTTAGTTCTAAGCTTAAATATCCAGCTATGGTGTCACTATTTCCAAGAAGTTCTCCTTCTTGACCTTGACCTCTCAGCTTGGGTTTATATGCTCCTTCACTGGACTCTCACCTAACCTTTACCTTGATGACATCACTTATTACTTATTCATTTACTTATCGTTTATTTATTTACTTATCACTTGTTTGTTTACTTGGTCTTAGCTGCTAAGCTGTGAGCTGGTCTAGATCTGGGTCGTATTCATTGTCTCTCCAACATAGTTGGTGGGCAATAAAATTTGAACTGAATGCCCTTGTCCAAGTCCTTTGTCCCTGCATGAAGTTAATCCCTCTCTTTTATTCTTGACATTTTTATGTCTCCTACTCCCCACTCTCAAGAAAGGATCTCATGCTCCCACTCACCCTGAGCTTTCAGTCACTGAGAAGCTGAGCGCAGGACCCTTCCTTGAAGTGTCTGCCTTTTAAAAATCAATTCCCAGCTTTGCAGGATATCCAGAGCTGGGAATCCAGTAGGCATTTTTTGGTGATGGTGATGGTAGGGATGTATTGTTGAGAGAATGCTGTTGTTCCTCTGATATATCACTGCAATGCAAAGTGGCTGGGTAAAGGGGGAGGGTGTGTCTCTGAGACCATCAGTCTCTTATCTGTGAGAGTATGTGGGGTACATCTATTGGACCATGAAGTGTATGTGTGTGTGTGAGTGTGAGTAGGACTCCGTGCACCCTAGAGCTCCTAGAACAAGAAGAAAAAAAAGAGAGAAGATGAACCACACATTCTATTTCTCCTCCAGAGACAAAGCCATCAGAGAAGGGGCCCCAGAGGGAAGAAGTCTAATATAGTTGGATCCAGTCACCTTCTCCCTTCTCTGCCTTTTCTCTCTTCTGAAACATCTGAGAAGAATCTGACCAGCCCTCATGCCTGTCTGGAATTTAGGAATGCATAAATCAGACCACCATCAGGCTTCTGGATGGATCCAATAAGCTTCCTCAGTGTAGAGGGCAACATGGGCGCAGAGCAGGCTGGAGGAAAAGACTGCACCAATAAGCAAGGGCAGAGAGCGCAGCATGCAGTTCATTCGGTCTCCAAAACACCATGAAAGTTTAATGCCCACAAATGTGTGCTCAGGGCACTCAGTCTCCTGTCCTTCTGGATGTACACACTCTCTTAGTCAGAAGCACACTTGTTCATTATTGGTTCAACCACACTTTGGGGGTGTGCCTACCCCTGCCAGGAGCTGGGAGGGATACTTCATGGTGGGGATTTGCTGGATGGCTCCAGGACCACCTCTGCACCCTGCTTCCTGATGCTGATCTCAACCTGGCTTAGGTTATAAGCTCCTAAGGGCAGGACCTAGGTCCTAATCATCTCTGTCTCTCTCTAAACGTCGCCAGCAATACTTTGCCCGTAGGTCTTGCATACACATTTCTTGAACAAATAAATAAGTTAATTAAGGGATGAAGTGCAAGCTATGACCTCTAACTTTAAGAAGTTTAGAGTCTATTGAGGGAGAAAATACTTAAAAAGACTTCCAAGACCTCTTCCAATTTTGTGATTCTGTCTTTTATGAAATATCTACAATACAATGCAGAATGAAGCACATTCCATGTGAGTATATATATTATCACAAGAGAGAAGAAACTCAGCTTTAGATTCAACCAATTACTGAATATCTGTTATTTGTCCAGCTGTATTCCAGGCACTTCTGAATTATTGCCTCATTTCAATTTGACAATAATTGTCTTATTCAGAGTGCAATATAGCTTAATGATAATAGCAGGTATTGTTTATTGAGAGTTGCTCTGTGCTAGGCAAATGCTAAGCCCTGTGTATGAATGATCTCACTTAATCCCCTAAAACAAGTCTGTAACTAGGGTATTATTTTTCTCTTTTAGCGATGAGGAGACAGAGGCTGAAGGAGAGTAAGTGATGTGTCCAAAAGACATGGTGTTACTGGCCGCCTTGGGGCTTGAACGCCATCTGTTTGACATCAGTATCTGGGCTTTTCATCACTTTGGCTGTGACATGTATGGGCTCTGAGAACATGTCCTGTGTTTGATTCTTGGCCCATCACTTTCTGGCTTTGTGATCTTGGGAACCTCCTGCTCTCTGAGCTTCAATTCCCTGATTTGCAAAATAGGGATAGTAAACACTGCCTCAAAAGATTGTTGTAAGGATTAAACGGGATAATCTATGTACATGCCTGTCACATAGTAGGTGCCAATGTATGTTAGTTCTCTTCTATTTAAAAATAAGGTAACAAAAAAATGAACCAACAAATAAGTACTTGTCCCTCAAACCCTTCCCTGCTCCGGGCCAGATCCTATAGCTTTTTCCAGTCACTTTCAGATATTGGAAGTTTTATTTTCAGGTATTAAAAAGTCCAGGAGGATCTAAGTCAATACTTTCATTTCACATCAAATCTGAGCTTTTCTCTTTCTTCCCTGCCTGTGCTCAGTAGCCAGTGGAGGTGAGAGAGTGGTTGTTTATTTCTTTAAGTTCCCTGTTGCATCACATCCCACCTACTGGCTACTGCCTGCGGCTCCTCTAGGGCTGGGGCTGGAGAAGAAATAAGAGGAAAGACACATGTGACTCCATTGATGCTGCTGTAATTTGGTAGCAGGGTCCTCCACATGCTCTTTGGGCATCCAAATGCTGGCTCTTGCCCTCATGGAGTGCTTTGAAGCGTTCTTTAAAAGTTTCCCACATGGTGGTCCTCCTACACTGGGGTCTCTGGATGACCTCCAATGACTTCCCCTAAACTCCTTCTCCAGTGTCACCCCCCAGTCTCTGTGCTGGAGTCACTTCACTGCAGCAAGCCATCCTCTAGGGCAGGTCCCCTTCAGGACAACTCAAGTCCAGCTCCTACTGTGACATCCATTTATCCCAGGGAAGGCTCCACCAGACTCAGGACACTCAGGCTTTCATACAAGTGGCTCCAGCTTGCCCCTTGCCTTCTGACTTTGCTAGGTGAGCATCGGATGCCAGTCTCCCATCTCTATGGCCCTCAAGCTCTCCAGGTTCTCCAGAAACTCTTGCCCTGCTTTGCTCCTGTCCCATGGAGCAAAGACTCCCTTCTCCCCTTTACAGTACCTTCTAGAAGTGATTCCCTTTAAGGCTGAGATGAGGGGGCAACAACCAGGACCCCTTCCTAGGCCAACAGCTTCCAGTGAATTCCTTGTTTGACTGTCCTTGATTAACCTCCAGCCTTCTCTTCTATATGAGATTGAGGTGGGTGATGGTGAAGGTCACAGGTTGAATTTCCCTATTTCTTAGTAAGCCCTGCAGATGATATGTGTCTAAGCACCCTCTTTAGAATGTATGGGGACTTAATCATCATTTTTCTCAGCTTTGGGACCTCAGTCTAAATGCCAAAACAATAAAAAAATTTCTATTTAACATACAGTTGCAATTCTCTCTCCTATGTACATTGCACACAGTGTTCAAAGTCCAATGGTATTCCAAGAGTAATAACAGAAAAGAGCAATTGCCTCTCCCATCCATCCTGTCTCTGTGCCCCTTTTCCCAAAAGCAACTACTTCCAACTTTTTCTGCAATTTATTTTAATAATTATGACCTTATTTCTCAATAACATACATGTGTGATTATTTCTCGATTTCTGAATTTTAGGTATTATCGTTGTCTTCCTAACGTAGGAGAGGAGAATTCAGATCTTCCACTGCGCTCCCTCCTTGCACTCACCCCTACCACAAATGTTTCCTTTCCCCCACCTTCCTAATATGGTTATATGACATTTTTTGGATTAAATAGTGTATCTGTTATTGTTGCTATGTATTTGTTAACAGTTTAAGCCGCATATTGTACTGTTTATATTTCTGTTCTTGAATAACTTTTTTTCCCCTAGAATCAATCTTTGCTCATTTACTTCTTTGCTTAGTATGTAATATGTAAATAATTCATTTTCAAACTCCTGACAAAACTATCAAATTCCTCTCGATAAAGTTGAACACATGAAATAATCTGTCCCATTTTTTTTTCTGGGAAAAAATACCTTAAAAGACTTCAGCCACCCTATTGCCTCTGGACTGGCTGCTCTCTAGGGCCCACTATACTGCTATTATCTTGGGAGTTCCTTTCAATGAGAAATCAAGCCTTTCAACTGTGTTAGAGGTTCTCTTTCCTGATTTATCTTTCTCTTTCTTGGGTTTTGTTTTTTGTTTTTGTTTTTGTTTTTTCATCTTGGTGGAGTGCATACTTCAGGAGAAAATTCTTAATAAGTAAAGTTTTTCAGACCTTGTTAAAAATGTCAGATAGAATAAGAAAAAGTTTGGTTGGGTATTGAATTCTAGGTTAGAAGCAATTCTTTTCTATCAGAATTTTAAAGGTGTTGGTTTACCATTTTGATATCTGACTTCTTTGTCTATTTTTTCCTCCTCTTTATATTTGTCATTTTATCTTCATCTTCTCTTTATCTTTGTTATTCTGAAATTATGTGTCTTGATATGGTTCTTTTAAAATTCATTATACTAAGCATGCTCTATGTCCTCTCATTTTTCCTCTGGAATATTTATTAGCTGGATATTGGACCTCTAATTGATCCTTCACTTTTTTTTTCAGTTTATTAAAACTGTTATTTCTGTTCTTATATTTTTAATTTACAAAACTTCTCTTATGGTTTTTAAATTTTTTTGTAGTACTCTACTCTGTTCCATGGATGTAATACCTTCTCTTTTAGGAAATTATAGTTAACTTTTTTGTTGTTTTCTACATTGTCTATTTCCTTAACGTTTACTGTTTCCATCTGTTTCTTTGGAGTCTGTCTTCTAGTATTTAGACTCTCAGTTAATCTTCAAGTTTTCAGGAAGATGACTCAGTCCTGCCCTCAACTGTGCCTGGTGTCCCCAAATCCAAAGGCTTACTTAAACTTCTCCTTTGAATAAACTTTACTCAAGGCTTACACAGGGTGCTGGAGGTGTAGTTTCTTGGCATCTTGGACTGCGGGTAGATCTGAGGTTCTGGACTTCTTATGAAATAATTTAAATATCCTCCTGTCTTTATCCCGATCCCTCACACTTGCCTTGAGAGGTACCTGGAAGCAGTCTATTCTTGAATCTTTTTGTGGTTTTGTGTTGATGTCTTAGCTTGATTTCCTCAGAAACATTGCCTTTATGTACTGTATTCTACAGGCAATACAATCCCGGGGATGCAGGAGTAAGGAAAATGGGAGGGAGGCAGAGAAGGAGGGAGAGTCAATGCAAACATGCTTTACTGTTCTGGTCCCCACTTGGTTCAAGGGCAATTGATCCCTCAGTCTTACAAGACTGACTTTTAAATATGAACGAGTACACTTTAGGACAATCTATCTGAAGGTGGGAAGAGAGAGGAATGTATCCACTAGTCCCTTGCTCCTTCTGGTCCAAGTTTCACCCCACAGGGGGTTAAATTCCCTGCAGCTCTGAGTTGCTTCTGATGGGCACTGAGCCAGTCCCGTAGCACCAGTGGGAAAGCTCCAGGGGGGCAGCTTGAGGAGTATAGTGCGGTCGTGAGAGGAGGTGCTGTTGGATTGTGCCTGAATGAATTTGCTTGGATCTCACGCACAGCTAATCATGGTGCACTGGATGGTGATGAACAGTGGTGAAAGGCAAGACCAAGATGTTTAAGAGGCATTTGATACAGGTGGGGACCAGCTTGCCTCTCATTAGCCTCCTCACTACAGGAATTTAGGTTTCTCTGCTCTGCTAAATCAGCTATCTATTTTCCATCTGTTTCTAAAATTATGTCGATATTTCTCACTTGCTGTGCTCTCTACTTCCATGTTTTTGTCCATGTGGATTTATATTTTTAAAATAATTTTCAATCATTTTAGAAATTTTAGTTTTGAGCAGAAATAGATATAAACTTGGGTGTTTATTCTGTCATGAATCAAGGTCCATAGCCACCTATGTGGAATGATTTTTATGAGCATCTTGGTCTCCTCTACCCATCCTCCATTCATTCTGATACTTAAATTTCCGTAGTTTTTACTTTTTGTCCCTGATTTGAAAGTAGTAATTTTTGTCTATGCGTGGTGGGGTTCATCACTGAGTTTTCTTGGTCACCTGCTCCATTAGAGAAGGTAACATCTCTTTCAGATATGTGGTAGGGGATTCTAGAAGGCATTCTGAGACAGTGGAACTTTAGCTATGACTCAAGGGGTGCATGTGATTTCCACAGAGGAAAATGGGATGTAGAGGCTGGTAGGACTTTCCAGCATAAAGAAGAGGAATGTGTAAAGATGGAGAAGTAGGAAAGGGTGCAGTTTGTTCAAAGACTGGCAAGTAGCTTTGACTGACTGGTGTTTGGGGAATTGTAGGATATGCAGTTGGAGAGGTTGCTTGTGGAGGGCCTGAAATGTCAGGTAAAGGAGTTGGGACTGTTCTGTATGCAATGTGAGTTTTGGAGCAGTGAGTGACCCAATCCTATCAATGCTTTGGGAGGATTAACCCAGCAGTCATGGGCTGGGAGCTAGAAGAGAAAGATCCGGAGGTTGTGAACATCTTGAGGAATGTGGTAAAGATTTTGAAGAGAAACTGGGAGACAGCCCTGGAAGACACTGACAGAAGGCTTAAAGTTTTGCTGAGCCATTCTAAGACCTGAGGGTCAGCTTGCATGTGCTCCCTTCATATGACCAACTTCCTCTCATCCTTTAAGAGTCGTTTCAAAGGTCATCTCCTCCAGGGAGCTTTCACTGGCACCCCTCCCTAGACTGACTCAGCGGCCCCGCCTCTGCACTGCCATGATCACCGGGCTTGGATCCACTGCAACACTTCTTAGATTATACTGTAGGTGTTGAAGTTGTCTGAAAGTTCCTTGTGCACAGGGCCTCTGTTTTATTCAACTATGTGTCCCCAAAGATTAGCACAAAGTCTTGCCCATAGTAGATGCTCAGTAGATGTTCATTGAGTTAATGAATGAATAAGTCTAAGGATGCCCTGCTAAAATGTGTTCCCTGCCTTTCTCTGGCAAAGGTCCAGCTTGGAGCAGGAGCAGGGGAAGCAGTCATTGGATCAGGGTCAGGAGCTGGCGTGGTGGTTCTGAGGAGATCAAGGCACTGTGGGTTTAAGATGTCAGAGGGGGCAGTGTTCGACTCCACAGACTCAGTCTAGATCAAGAGGAACTCCTCACAGACAAAGACGATAGTTGTAATTCTCAATAGCGTTTATTGATTACAAGGGAGTATTTCTGTTCCTTGTGCCATGAGCCTCATGACATCCTCTGAGGTATGGAGGACCTGTGTCATCATATCCACTTTACAGGTGAGTCAGTTGAGACTCAGGTCACACAGGAATAATAAATATCAGAGTTAGAACTCCATCTCATGTATCCAACTTCGCATTCAAGACTCTTTCAGCTTTGTCACACACACACCTGACACACTCACACACTTGGAAGATGCACGGGTGAGCACATACAACCCTGTATTCACAGAAGTGCACACAGATACATAGACCCTAAGACTGGGGGCTGTAACAAGTTATTTCATTGTGGATCTTCCAAAAACCCACGTCTCTCAGGCTGTCAGGCTGCATAAGCTGCCGGAGAAAGAGGGAAGAAAAATCAAATAATCTCCTTGACAGCTCCCATTATGTGAAATATGAGATGAAACAGAATGAAATAAAATTGGGAATGAGATGACAGGGTTTTTCTATCTGATGGAAAATGTTTGAAAGCCATTGGCCTGATTGCCATCCATTCATCACCCGCCTCAGCTGGTGCAGACCCTCTCTGCCAGTCTCTTCCTCACCAGAGAGAAAGTCTTTTCGGAAAAGGGATGCCCCTGCCAAATCAGTTCAGAAAAGCCCTTGTGTCATGGGTGGGTTTCAGGCCTCCTATCCACTAGTTTTCCAACTCTACCCACTAAGTTCCCATTCCAGCATGGCCCTGTTCCCAAGAGCTCCTCTTTCTAGTTCCTATTTCCTATACAGTCGCCACATTCCCAGAGCAACCCTGCATTTCCAGACTTTATTCTCCTATTCCCAGCAAGCCCCCCCATTCTAGAACATTCAATCATCAACAGCAGCCCATTCCTTGGATCAACCTTCATTTCCAGATCATCCCATATTCCAAGCCCATTTCTCTCATTCTTAACTCTGGCTCCCATTTTCAGGACAGCCCCCCATCCTCAGGACCTAGTACCCAGTTCAAGGAGCACAGCATAGGTTTCCCAGGTCACTCTCCCCGGCCCATCATGAGCCCAGCCCTGGTTTGTGGGGACTTTGGTGGGTTTCCTGGTCACCACAGCTTCCCTCCTCCAAGCCATCTCTTCCCTTTGCCATCATCCCCCACCCCCTGAGGGATGGAGAACCACAGAGCAGCTTGCAAGGCCTAGGGTATGGGGGGCAGTAAGCCACCGAGAATTAAAACAAGTCCAAAAAAATCAGCTCATGCCTCACGAAAAGCTCTTTCTAATTTTCTAAAGCTTTATTTCAATCTGAGCCTATGAAGAGGCTTGGTACTCATTTCTCTGCCTTCTCCACCCCCTGCCCACCAGGGCAGAGACAGGAGTCATTGCCACTTGCCATTAGGACTAGATATGAGAATTAGCTTCCCCACCTCCAGCTTCCCTCTTTAATCCCTGCTTCTCGTATCAATCCTAATCATCCTTCCTGGGGGTCATTTTTATTCCATTATTTACCAGCTAAAAAAAGTCCATACTGGTCCCTAACGCTCTCCTTATAGATCTTTCTTCCTGTATCACAAAACTTCTACTCTCCACCATCTGACTACTCTCTTCTGATGTTGGGGAGGCCTAGCTCTTATCCTCATCTCTTGCGCACTAGTACTGTGACCTTGGGAAAGTCACTAAGTCTCTGTGTTCTCACTTAAATTGGGAGGTAATAACTCTTGTCTTTGAGAGAGTGTGTCTGAAAGTGTTGAGCATGTGGTGCCCAGTGACACGCCTGTCCTCCTCTCCTTGTCTGTGCCATTCCAGCCCGGGCCAGGCAGCTCCCTGCCTCCAATACATGGCTTGCTCTCTCCTGGCTTCATGCTTCACCATCGAGAAAGAGGAACCTGCTCAAACCAACTCAAGAAAAACAAGGGCTTTCAGGAAGGATACGCAGGTGTCTCCGAGGGCCCAGGGGCATGAGGGAACAGCGGGGGGCTGGAGGCCAGGGCCCACAAGCCCTCTCCCCATCTGTCTGTGCTCTGTGCTGTGTTGCCTCCTCTCTCCAATTCTACCCTGCCACCCCTGTCGCTCCCTGCAGACAGGCTTTCCTGGCACAGTGTGCATGCAGCAGAAATGGCCCTCCAGCCTTGCTTCCCATGCTCCCTCAGTCCTGGTGCCGAAAACCAACTAATCCCTGAGTCCCAACTCCAAACCTGTGGGAGAGAGAATCTGATCAATGTCACGTGCCCCGTTGGCCTCCTGTCCCTCCAGCCACTCTCCCATCCTTTGCAAGGTTATCCCCCTTCAGCCTCTTCTGTTCTCCTCCTGTGCCATCTCCCCGGGCGACCTGGGGGGAGCATGGCCACTCCCATATCTTCAGTGATCACACTGACGATCCCAGACCGCTCACCTGAGCTCAAGACCCACAAATCCAGTGGTCTGCTTGATTGCTTCATTTTTTGTCTCAAAGGCACTTCTAATTTCATACGTGCCAAACAAAGCTCATGTTCTTTCCGCCCACCCCGTCCCCACCCTCTCGCCATCCAATTAGGTGCTTTTCCAGTGTTCCACACGTCATTATCCATCCAGGGTCGGCACTCTGTCATCCTTGTCACTGGCCCTTCCTTTATTCCCTATACCTAACCCACCATCAAATTTATAGATTTTACTTCCCGAATATCTCTTGATTTAGTCCTCCTCTTTCCATCTTTCTTGACACCTTCCTTGTTCAAGCTCCTATTATCTCTTGACTAGATAACTACTACAGTTTCTTAACTAGTGTCCTCAGAGCCACTTTTGCCCTTTCTCTCATATTCTGGGCATTCTCTGTATTGGGCCAGAAGGAACTTCTTAAAAAAAAAAAGGAAATCTGATCAGATCCTTGCTTAGAATCCCTTAATAAATTCCTCATGAGTTCAGAATAGCTGTAATTATCCTAAATAAGATTATAATTTATCAAATATCCTTAAATCAAAAATCTTAAATCCTTGACTTCCTGCCTTTTCTGGCCTGCCTGTCGCTCCAACTTCATCTTTTGGGGGCCTCTCTTTACTCTTTGCTCTCTTTCCATTCCTGCCACACTGGTTTTCTTTTAGTTCAGCCACTGAGAGCAAACTTAATGAGAAAAAAATTTCTGGGCAGCCACTCATGATGGTATATTGTTAAACCACCCATGCCTTGTATTGGTTTCCTCTCTCCCTTTGCCTCTCCTTGGCCTTGTTTTCAGTTTCTTAAAAGTGGCAAGCTCTCTCCAATGTTGGCCCTCTACTTGGAAAATTATACCCTCCTACCCCATTATGTTAATTTTTTAAATGTATGTATGTATATATGTATTTATTTATTTATTTTGTTGATTGCAGCATTTTATTCTATTTTACTGAGGTATAGTTGATTTATAATATTGTGTTAGTTTCAGGTGCATGGCAAAGTGATTCAGGTATATATATTCAATTCTTTTCCATTATTGGTTATTACAAGATATGAATATATTCCCCTGTGCTATACCGTAAGTCCTTGTTGTTTATCTATTTTATGTATAGAAGTGTATATCTGTTGATCTCAAACTCCTAATTTATCCCTCCCCCACCCCATTATGTTTAAATCCTACTCAGTCTTCTGCTTTCAGCTAAAATAGTGCTTCTTCGAGGGACGACTTTCTCGATCCCCCCAGTCAACTTTGTCAAGCACTCTCAGCGTGTTGCCCTATAACTGTCTTCCAGAGCACTCAAGTATCACAGCTGAATTTTACAATTTCATCACCATTTGATTAATATCATTCTCTACTAGAATGTAGTTTAGATGAAAAGATGTCATGTCTATTAGTTCTCATCGTATCCTCACTGTCTAGCACTGTGTCTTGCATTACTAGGAATTCAATAAAAATGAGCTGCATGCATGAAGGTCCCAGCTTGGGCTAGGTCCATGCCTGGTCCCTTCACCTGGAGCTATAGAGATTGGAATCTAAGGGACGGTGGACCCAAGTCTATCAATTTCCCATGGGCAATAGGTACTGACAAGGGCTGGGAAGTTGCCCTCTAAATCGTTGGATGCCATACACGTTGGGGGTTTTAAAGTTATTAGAGTCTGGGTATCTCTCTAGATTTTCAAGATGCATAAAATAGCCAATATGAGAATAAAGAGAATATGATAGAAATTGGACTTTAAGAAGAGGACTCATCATTCTTCATGTCCATTGGCACAAGGTTCATTCTCTCATTCAACAAATATTTATTAAGCATCTACTGTAACCTGGCATATAGTAGAAATCTGCAGAGACGCGCAACGCAACGAAGAGTAGCCCCCGCTCACTGCAACTAGAGAAATCCAGTATGCAGCGACGAAGACCCAGTGCAGCCTCCCCAAAATTAATTAATTAATTAATTAGGATGCATCTAGATACTATTTGGTATAATTTTGTTTCCACAATTCCGGATCTGTCAAGATTTCCCAATTTGTCAGCCTGACGGTTAAGAATATATTTTTCCTATGAACTCATTTTCTTCTGAGAGTCACTCATCTCTCTCCAATAACACCTCCAACCCTATAAATGCACCCTGCTGCACTGCCAGGTCCCACATTCTGAGCAGCAGAGACAAAGGTGAAACTGCCACCAACTTAAATGTCAGACTGAAAACACATTCCCTATAAGCCCTCACTCAGGGATTCTCTAGTAGTCTGGGTGGAGGGCGCTTTCCACCAGGGTCACCAAATTTGCATGCCTGAGGAAGGAAGGAAGGAAAGAAGGAAGGAAGGAAGGAAGGGAGGGAGGAAGGAAGGGAGGGAGGGAGGAGGGAGGTGGGGAGGGAGGGAAGAAGGGAAAGGAAGGCAAGAAGGCAGGTTTCTTTATTCCTGACCCACACTGAGCTGCTCCCACACCTCTCCTCACTCTCGTAATTGTGATTCCTATAATAAACCTTCCTTTGGAGTGAAGTTCCTCAGAGCATGTGGCTTTTCTTTTCTACAATTGTGTCTCATTTGTCTTCCCTGTCCCAGGTGAACATCTGTTGAACCAAACTGATAACAATAGGAGAGCTGTTACCGACACAGAGCAGGGTGCATCATCCATCCAGATGCTTAGGAGCTTAGTCCTGGGGATATTTCCTGGATGATGAGGAAGAAAGAGCCAAGTGGGCAGGCTGGGTGATGGGCTGGGAGGAATTCTCAGCTGCTCAGCCCATTAGCTCTTGCTGCTCCCCCTTTTGCTTGTCACTCTCCATTTGTTTTCCCTTTGTCTTTAGTCAATTCATATTACTCTGCCTTCCTATCCAGGCATGATGTTACCTGGTACCATTCCAATTTCGAACCTGCCTGCATATTAATCTTGACAATGCACCTGTGGTTTCACTCATTCTTACTTCAGCTGCTAATCCAAATGATTCCATCTGCGCAATGTATTGGTTTGTTTATATCAAAAGAAGAGTTGGGAGCAAGGCACACTGATTCATACTTCCACTGACCACTGGTCAAGGTAAGAAGTTGTTAGGTAATTGATTTGAGGGAAGCCGCAAAATTTGTGCTATGGGCCATCAGAGTTTTAACTTTTGGGGCTACGTGGCCCTTTGGTTCCTCTAAGTGTGTGTGTGTGTGTGTGTGTGTGTTGTCTTATTTGGGAATTTTTTCCAAGTGCTTACCTTGCACCAGGGGGGTGGACAGGGTCCTGGCACCACCTGCCCTTTGCAACTTTTCTCTTGGAAACTGTTTCTCAGTGTGGTGCCCAGAACACATAAATTGGAATCTCCTGGAAGGCGGTGGTTTGCGGAGTGTGTGGCAGGCTTGCTAAAATGTAGATTCAGAGGTCTCCACCCCACAGACCGAGGGAATGTGAGTATCTAGGCTGGGGCTCAAGTCTCTGATTTTAACAAGCTTCCCAGGTAATTCTGATGCAACCCAGGTTTGACAACAACTTGGATTGAGAAAATGCTGCAGCGTGATGTAGCGCAGGTGTTGCCAACATCGTCACTCTTGACATTTTGTGCGGGATAACTCTTTGTTGTAGGGGACTGTCCTGTGCATTGTAGGATATTTAGCAGCATCCCTGACCTCTACCCACTAGATGCCAGTAGCACCCTTTCCCACAGTTAGGACCACCAAAATTGTTTCTTGACATTGCCAAGTGTCCCCTGCAGGGCAAAATCACCCTCAGTTGAGAACCTCTGATGTAGAGGAGAGAGCAGAGGATCTGCAGTTGGACCAAAAGAGTTTGAATCTGAGCTCTACCACTGACTGGCTGAGAAGTTTTGGGCAACTTACTTTGCTTCTCTTTGCTTCTCTTACTTCCCTTCCCAGGAGCCTGGGATTCCTTATCTGCAAGAAGAGGAAGATGATAATACTGGTCTCAAAGCACTGCTGGGATTACTACTGTGAGTACTCAGCAAAGATAACTTTCTATCTTTCCTCCTGGAGAGGATAATAGCTCTAGCTGGCTGGATGTTTGGAGCTGGGTTGGGAGACAGGAAACCTCTCCCTTCCAGGGACAAGGAAGCATCAACTGGTGGAATAGAAGAATTACTAAGCAGACTGAAGGTAGCTGCAGTCTTGTGGGGAAGAGCAGAGATCAGAGTGGGAGACAAAAGCTGAAGAAGCCCTTAGGTATGCCCAGGCACCTGGTGTTGACCTCCTGCCCCACTGGCTCTGGGGGTCATGGCCATGAACCATCTCACTGCCTATTTGTACTCTGCAGCTCCGTGGTATCTTTGACCGACACTGTGGCCTGCTGTGTGCTCCCAGGTTGCTGATGGTCTGCAGGCCCCTGGTCTCTGCCTGTGTTTCTTCCTCTCCCTCCTCCCCCTGCCCATCTGGGACCATGCAGGTGCAGACCCCAGCGTTCCTGAAACCCCTGCCCTGCTGGCCTTCAGCCTGTGGAGCACAGGAAGGTTGCATTGTAAGAAGTGTATTTTTAGCTGCCCTGGCCCCTGATGCCTATTTTTAGCACACAGCAGAGGGCTGGCTGCTTGACTGTGCTCAGTGGGAGGATGGCAATTGGCTCTTGACTGGCATGCTGTTCTGCCAGCCCAGCCAAGCTGGCTCAGCTTCAGATGAGATAATTACAGTAGTAAATTCTGGATTTCTCAGCTCAAGCTTCACCAAGGCGGTGGTGATTACCATTCAAGAGAGTTCATTTTCCCTGCATAGGATTTGAAACCCTCTGATACCATAATGCTCCAAGTCTAAGGAATGGAAAAGGAGCCTAGGCTTGCAGGAAATATTGAAGAGCAAAGAAGGGAGACAGAGAAAGAAATGGAGACTCAGACAGAGACCCAGGCACCCTGGAGGCAGAGACCAACTGAGAAAGACCAAAGTAGGAGAAGGTTTAGTGATGGATCTGTGGGGACAGAGGCACAGACCAAAAGAGAAGAGAGTAACAGAAAAAGAGAGAGAAGAGAGCAAATACACAGCTGCAATGGCCAGGCTTATTGAAGGTTTCCAGCGTGCTGGGTACGGTTCTGAAATCCTTACTGCATATCTCTTGAAATGTTTACACTGCAATACCTGGGTTATCATTACTGCTTTTTCACAGGAGCCAGTGAATGGTTGAGCATCTTGCCCAGCATGACACGGAGTGAGTGGTGGAGCCAGGATTTGAGCCCATGGCTGACACTTAGCTCAGAGCCCACACTTAGCTAGCATGTTCACTGGATGGAACAGGCACATACAGACACGGGATAGAGGACTGGGGGCAAGATACACATCAGACTGCTACAGTCTGCTGAGCCCTTTGAGGCTAATACCTGTCTGTTTCCCTGGGAAGACAGCTCTCTGAAATGGGTGCCATTGATTCAGGTGTCAGGACTGAATTACAGCACTTCCCCGAAAGTGTGTGTCACGCTGATCGGGTCTCTGTGCCACTGCCGAGGCTGCCTGACAAGCTTCACATCAGCCCCCAGATGATCACAGTTCGGCCGTTTCACTGTTTGGAAATACCATCTCCCACCATGTCATTAAGTTAATTGAACGGGTCAACTTTTCTGAGGACAGGGGTGGGGGCTGAGGGGAGGGGGAGATAATAGCTTTGGATCTACTCGTTGTCATTAACATCCTGATCTAACACTGCGCACTGCTCTTCTCTGGAACCACCAGATCCCCCAGCCCGGGCCAAGGGTGCGGATGAGAAATGCTATGCATGGAGAGGAGTTATTCCTGCTAATGATCTTCACTGCAGAAAATCTCAGCCCCTGATGGGAGACCCCCAGTTCATCTTTCTACATTTGTTGAGGCTTCAACCAACAGAGGCAACAAGAAAGCCATTTCCAACAACAAGGGCCTGCCCGACTAGACAGCAGTCATAAGTCATTCTTCCTGTTCCTGGCTCCCCCCCCCCCCACCTCCTACCCCCCATAGCCATCCATCTCCATAAATCTCCTGATCAGGTGGAGATTTATATAGAAGCTGTAGCTACTCTTGTCTGTGTGGCCCCTGATTGCCTCTGACCCCTTAAGGAAGAGATCCATGGGGTTATATTATGTTCTATTGTATTTCCTTATATCATATTTCTCAATCAGAGTACATGAAGAGTCAGGTTGGTGCTTACCGTGCAATGTCAAGTAGGGTAGGCAGAGAATGGGGACCAGACCCTCTACTGATCTGTAAGTGTGCTGGGAGAGGGAGAATGCAGAGATCACTTTTGAGGCCTGATGTGCTGGCAAAACAGCTGTGTCGTTTGTTGCTCTTGTGGGACCCTTTGCCGACTTGGTGTCACTACCAACAAGGGCAGATGCATTCTAGAACTCCTGCCCTTAGGGATGTGACGGGGTACATGGAGAGGCAGGATATGTGAATGCACTGGCACAGTGAACTGGTTATTGAAACATTAAACCACTTCCATACTAGTTGGTAAATAGTATAAATGGCTGAGACCATAAACCTCTATTTGGTGTTGCCCAGAGTTGGCCACAATGGTGGGGGGCAAATACGGGGGACTCCCAGCAACTGCAGAGAAAACCAAGACCATGGGCTATACACAGCCTTCTCCCCCTCCTCCAGAGTGGTCCAGCGTTGATGGGACACTGGAACAGGGGCAAGGTAGGCAGGGCTGGTGGCAGCATGGGCAGTGGGACCTACAATGCATGCTGGGAACTGGGCCGTGTGGGAAGCATCGGCCTCAGGCGTGCACCAAACCGTGGTGTGACTTCCGCACGAAGCTCCCAACACTGGGGACCTCCTGACTAGCAATTGAATAGGAAAATCACTGGAAGAGTTTGACGCAGTCCCCACATCTGATCATAGTCAGGGCCATTATTTAGCTAGTGACAGCTGCATCAAACAAAATATCACACCAGCAATGTCTACAAATCAAAAAACGAATAGGATATTATTGACGTGGTCTGATGAGTGGCCTGCAGTACAACTCGCACCACTTAGTAGGTGGTTTTAGTTAGAGAACAACAGGGAGTAGATCTAAGATGTTTTTATTTATATACTGACATATGCATTGATTTATATTACTATACTGGTCGGGTATATACACTGCAAGTCCAGGAATAGTTTCAAGGTCCAAACAGCCAACACAAACCCAGTGTCCTGAGACTGCAGCAAGCAGGAAGCAGGACCCCAGAGAAGGCAGTGGGGGCCGGCAGTCACAGTCAGAGAAGGCTTCCCTCGAGTCAGGTTTGGAAGGTCAGCGAGAACTTTCTGGGGCAGAATGTTGTGTATGTGGGGACGAGGGAGCAGGCACTTGGCACAGGGCACCTCCCCCTCCTAGAGGGCAGAGCTCGGAACCTGCGGGCTTTGGGCCCAGCTAGTGACTACACTTGACCTCCAGTGGCTCTTTGAAATCAGAGAAGGAAAACCCTCCTTTGAATCCTTGAAAGGCTGGGAACAATTAGAGTGGTTACTGCCACCATAAAGAAGGAAATGCGAAGAGGGAGATAGTGAGAGAGTCTTAATTAATAGTTTCTTGTGGCTTATTCCTGCTTTGATCACGAGGCTGATATTTCCGCAGTCTATTACAAACTTCATTAAGTTTATTTGCCTGCTAGGCGCCTGCCCTTTCTCCTGTCCCATCCTGTCAAAGATGAATTACTCCAGTGGCTCAGCTGATCCCTTCTAAGCATTGCTACAGACTGGGTGCTGGTGGAGGACACAGAAAGGGAAGCCAGGGTGCAGCCCTGACAGGGGAAACCAGCAAGTCAAAAGGTTCTCCCGAGTCCGCCTTTTACCACCAAGACGGTGCGACTCATTCAAAGCCAGGCTACCGAGCAGAATTGAATTCAAGGTGCTTTCACACACCCGTGAGGTTTTTCCTGTAGTTAAAAGTGAACCAGATAACGTGGGCCCAAGACCGTACCCAGGCTGGCTAGATGGTAGAGCAAGCAATTTATTGTGACAATCATGGAATCTCAGCCCTGGAAAGGATCAGAAAGGTCACCTCCTCCAGCCACTCATCCGAATAAGCTGGAGTCCCGTCTGCTCAAGCGATTGCCAAGACTACACTTGAACTCCTCCAGTGACAGGGAGCTCATTATTCCAGAGGCAGCTCATTCCATCCTCAGACAGCTCTTACTGAGTCCAAAATGTGTTCCCTCTAACTTCAGGCTTGTGGTCCTAGTGCTGTCAATTGAGTTAATAAGTTAAAAAAAGATAAAAACTAAAATATCTTCCACAAACCTTATTATATTTGAAGAGAGAGAGTCTGTTGTTCTGGGAGTTTTCTCTTAAATCTGGCTAAGAAGCCCCAATTTCTTCACCAATTCTTCACATGATGTGAGTCATATCTCCTTAAATATGTCACTCCAAGAGTTGACAAAATACTCCGAGTGTGGCTGGACCAACACAGGGCAAAGCAGGACTATCACCTCCCCTGTTTGACGTTATGCTTCTAACAAACAGTCACCTTGGCTTTTGTGTCAGCCAGATTATTCTGTAAATGAGCCTTCTGAGACTTACACCTGGACCAATAATAATATGCTATAAGGTGTGCTTATTTATCAGAGCCAGGAAATAGCTTAATAGCATTGGTAAGGATAGTATTGTATGTTACTGATGCTGATAGCAGATAAACAAACCTCAGAAAGCTCTGCCAATTTAACTAGGGGATTGTGGCATAGTAAACTGATGATCATTTTTTCAATGGTCTTAAATTATATTAATTAATCCATTAATTGATTATGTTTAAAAGAATGATTTTAGGAATGTGCCAAATCTGTTCAAACCAGAATTAACAGGTAACTTGTTTGCCATCAGGACAATCACCCAAATAATAAGCTATTAAATGCATGTTAACATATAATAATTGGGTAAAGAATAACTAAGCAATTAATTAATATTTAATGAAATTCATAGCAAATCAGATAGCAAGACTTATTAAATGCCAATTAGCCATATTAGCTATGACACCTAAGTGATTCAACATACTAATGCTAATTAATTTATTTCTTACAAGCTTAATGACTTAACAAAAATGTATTTACGTATTTAGAGATTCTTAAAGTCACCAGACAGCCAGCAATAAAAGTGGCTGTCCGCATGGCAGTTTGGAAAAGGAGATTAGGGAAATCGATTAGAGTTTAATCTGGGACCTAGTCTCAGCAGCATTTTTTACTGTATTCTTCTTGGAGAATTGTTTTAGAGAGGAAGAGCGTGCAGAGAGTTTATGTGGAGGTGATCCCAGAGAGCACTGTGAGGGAATGGGAGAGTGAAGGGACAAAGCCTATAACAATTGCCTTAATGGGCAGCTTTCTGCTGAGAGCAACCAAAGCTCACTCTCCATGGGACCCTCAGAGAGATCATATGAAATAAGAGTCAACGTCATCTCCCTAAGGGACGAGAAAGCTCTTCTTACGCTTACTCCCATCTTAGGTTCTGTTTGCCTGGTTCTGTCTGATGGTTCTGTCTGTCTGACCCACTACTATTATGCTGTGTAAGTTTAATGTGAATATTCTTTGAGGGCATCCATTTATTCAGTCACTAAAATGTTTAGAGCCCAGCTGCCGGGAAGCCTAGACTGTCTTGGCTACAGAACACTCTGAACCAGGGGTCCCTCAGGCTGCCAGGACTCTTCGTCCTGTTCTCATTCATCCCAGAGTGGCTTTCTCCACATCAGAAACATGGCCTTGAGCTCCAACTTTTGCATGTTTGAGCTCCAAGCCTCCAGGACAAAATGGTTCAGAAGTGCTCTCTGTTCTAAGTCTGAAAACCCGGAGAACTGACCCAGGACCAACTTGGGTCAAATGCCCACACCTGGACCAACCCAGGGCACCAGCACCACTGTGGCCACACTCCCAGGAGAAGAGCAGTGGGGGCTGGCTAGTTAATACATTTGTGTAATTCTTAGCATTGAAAAAACTGCCTTCCAGAATAAGAAATCTTTTTAGTGAGTTAATCAGTTTGGACTCTAAAAATATTGTATTCCATTGGTCTCATCATTCTTAACTCTGCATGAGTTGTTTGCACTAGTTTCTTTACTTATGTGTTGAATTCTCACAATGACCCCATATGATGTCGGTATTTTTATTCCCAATTAACAGATAAGGATACTGAAACTCTGAGGTTGAGTAAATTGCCTAAGGTTTTCACCCAATCTGTGAATGGTAGAGTCTATCTTCAAACCCAGATTTGCCTGACCTCAAAGTCCATATTCATTTATTCATTCATGCATTTGTTCATTCATTCATTCGACAGTACTATATAATAGGCACTGTGCTGTGACCTAGAGATACAAAAGACCTTGACACTGTCCCCACCTTCCAGGGGTTACAGAAGAGCCCCAACAGTGGGAAAAGTGCTAGGGTAGAGATCGACACGGGGTCAATATGAAGACATAGGAAGGATACTGAAGCCAGTCAAGGGTGGAGGTCACCCAGAGATGGTGACACCCAAGTACAGATCTAAACAATAAGTAGGCACCCAGCAGGCAAATGGGTGTGGTAAATGTATTTTAGGCAGAGAGAACAGCTTCAACCAAAGCCTGGAAGAGAAAGTGAGCAAGTGATCTGGTTGAGAGCATGGAGGGAAGAGGTGGGGAAGCTCAGATATTGAGAGAGGAGAATGTGGAGGTAAGATTATAAAGGGCCTTGAAGGTCTTGGTAAGGAGTTGGACCCATGTTTGTGCCACTTCATCAAAGGGCCTTTGACTCAGTTCTGGATTCTGGCCTGAAGGATATAGTTGGTTGGTAGGATTGTAGAAGTCGACACAAGGAGTAGAGGAGTTCTCCCTGAATTTGTAAACCCCCTTCTTCATGTGGGAAAATGGTCTTTAAGATGCCATCCAGTGCAGATGCCCTGTATGACCACACATATGTACAGGGAAAGTATAGGAGAAAACAAGAGGGTGCTGTATAAGAGCAACAACAAACTTTGGTACAAGTCTAGGCTCTGCTATTTACCAAATGTGACATTGGGCAAATTTCTTAAGCTCTTTCTTATCCATAAAATAGAAGACTGGGCAGGGCTATTATGAGAATTAGGTCAGAAGTATAAAAGTACCTGACCCCTGGTAATAAATTCAATAGATTTTAGTCGCTTTTTCACAACCTTTCCAGCATTCGGAAATCACAGTGCATACACACCAATAACTGTCTACATATATAACAGGAAAGCTATACAACTGCATCTTTAAACATTCGAAGACAATAATTGTTTGCCTCTTAAGCCTGTTCTTCTCCGGGCTCCAGGTTAAATATTACTCCCCCCCTCACCAAGTCATTCTTCATATGACATGCTTTCTAGACCCTTACCATGCTGAACATCTTCTGAATAATTTCTAGTTGGTAGCTGTTCCCCTCACAGGTGTCTTGGCTGCAGCTGGACCAGAGTCTGAATGTAGCTTGAGGAGAACAGAGCACAGCCAGGCCATCACAGCCCTTGTTCCGAGTTCCACATTCCTACTGGGGTGGCCTCTGGTACCTTCTCAGCAGCTACATCTAAGTGGAAGTACACATGGAGTTTGTGACCAACTCTAACTTTCTTGTCCACCTTGCCTCCCCTCCTCCCACCACTCTGGGTCTTGCTCATTTAACCTACGAAACTGCCAGGCTCTGAGAAGAGGATCAGTGTCGTTCAGCCTGGCCACAGCTCAATGTCAGTGCACAGTGTTGGGCTTTTATGTAACGTGGAGCCAGTGTGGTGTTGTGGAAAGTGAATCACACATCGAATCAGCTGGATCTGTGTTCAATGTCAGCTTTGAAATATAGGTCACAAAACCATAGGCAATTTAGTTAACATCTTTGAGCCTTAATTTTGCCATCTAAAAATAAGTATAGTAGGATTGTCGTAAGAATTAAACAGGTTGTGGATGGAAAAGTTCTGGCACATGTAGGCATTCAAGAAGTCTTTGCCTTTCTCTGTACTTTGCCTTAGGCTCTGGGATACAAAGCTGAGGCTCAGTTTCTCACCTAGAAGGAAAATAGATCTAAATTTAATAAAATGTACTAGGTATAGTGATAGAGGTCAGCACAGGAGCTGTAGGCTTGACATGTAGCAGGTTCTTAGTAAGCTTTGGATGAACAAATAAATATTTCTGCCATCAATCCAGGAATCCCAAATCTTGTACTTAAACAACTAGTTTTGAAGAAATCTAAAAGTAGGGCTTGAATTTCCCTGGTGGTCCAGGGGTTAAGACTCCTTGCTTCCATTGCAAGGGGCATGGGTTCGATACCTGGCCGGGGACCTAAGATCTTGCATGCCGCATGGCATGGCCAAAAAAAAAAAAAAGTAGGGCTTAACATTTATCCGGTTAAATTGATCCAATTGGTTTTAACCATGTTCCATCCTGTTAGAATATTTTTAGAGTCATTATTCTATCATATAATACATTTCTATTGCATTCAGATTTGTGTCACCTAAAGGTCTGGCATCTCATCCAATTTACTACAAACATGTTGACCAGGATGGCACAGGAGAGAGACCTGTGGCAACCCACTAGAGAATTCCCTCCAGGATGTTTCTTTGTGCCTAGGGTATCTGGGCATTGAAAAAGCTACTGGAAAAATTCTCTGCAGATGCTGTTAGAAGTCCTTTCAGGGGCCCCAGCCTGGTGTGTGGCCAAGCAGCCATAACTTCTAAGCAATGGTAGCTCTCAGTCAGCATCCTGGTTAAACCGTAAGTCAAAGGGGCTGAACATGCCTCCTCCAATTGCCATCAACTTGCAGAGAACTTTGTACACTCCACCTTTTTCTGATCCGCTTGTCACACTGCTGCTAGAGGGATCCGTAATTAAACTGACTATGTCACTTACTTGCTTAAAACCCTTCTGGAGTGGATTGCCTGAAACATGAACTCCAAGCTTCTTAAACAGTACAAAAGGCCCTCCATGGCTTAGCTCCTGTATATTTCTCTGTCGTATTTCCTGACACTCCATTCTTCATAATTTAAGCTCCTGAAATCCTTAATTAGTCACACTTACCCACATAGATCTCAATATTTTACTGCCATACTCTTGTTCATGCATCCTTCTGCATGAGATGCCTTCCCCTCTGCCTGCCCCCTTTGCCTTGTCTATTCCACTCAGTCTTCCAAATCAGGGGAAAATTCCTTTGCCCACCACGTGAATCTGGGACTGGGTTAGATGGCTCTTTTAGGATCTCCTATACTCCTAATAGAGCATAATCTATTACTGATGCACTTAGTACACTGATGCTAACCATTTGTCCTACTAGACTCAAAGCACCTTGCATTGAAGGACCATGTTTCAGTTATCTGAGAATTTCCAGCTACTATCTTCAGGCCCAGTACATGGTCAATGTGCAATACATAATTGTTGAAGTGTATGTATGTTCTCAGAGCATTTTTACTAAATGCTCTAATTATTTTCTTGAGAATTAGAATAGAGAGAATTTTTAGGTGGAAACTGAGGCCTAGAGAGGTTGAGTGACTTGCCCAAGTTCTCCCAGCTGGGATTAGAGTTTAACTTGACCTTCTAACCCATAATGTCCACCAATAGCAGTACTGCCTTCTTGCCTCTGTAATATCCAGAACTTATCCAGAACTGCATGTATTTATGTCCCTGGCTTACCTGGGAATGCTCAGGTACTATTTTGGAGAGTGGAAGTGAATTTACATAAATGACAGGCCACTGAGTTTTTTTCTGGCAAGGGTGTTTTCACCCAAATGGAGTATTCCTGGAGACATTTTGCCTTATCCTACTGGAATGTGTCTTATTAGTAAGATTTAAGACACTCTGGCAACTGGCACAGGAAATACCACCAAGAAATGGATCTTTCAGTGACTGTGAAATCACACAGTATATGTAACTGTCTTCTCCAGCTACCTGTAGAGAAATTCTAGGTGGTTTTGTGGAGCTGGAGTCATGCTAAGTCTAAAGGTTGGAGAACATGTTGGAGGACTGACAAGGGGGACGAGAAGGATGAGCTGGGGGGGATAGAATCCTGGTATATGGCCTTTCAGAGTCAAAGGCAAAGGTTACACCCATTCTTCCCAAAGATTTACAGACAAGATGGGCTACAGACGAAACCTCACACCCGTTTAATGTAGGCTGCACCACAGATCTCTTAAGGATACTGAGCACAAATGAATTGCCCTCTATGGAGCAACGGTGCCACGCAGACAGAATATTTATGAGGTGGCCCCTTGCATCTTCAAGGCAGGCTTTGAATTCAGGATTTTTCCCATGGCAGAGCTTTTGATTACAGCCTGGGGCTGCTTCTAACTTTGTCACGGAAGGCAGCTTTAGTCCTGCTTGTCCCCTCGTTCTGATGTCAACCAGGAACAGAAGGCCGCCCTGGGAGCAGCTGGCCATCACCTTCTAGTAGGAAGCAGAGTTCAGAGCCCACGGACTCCTGGCCAGGAGAGTTCAAATGCTCAGCCCTATATGGAGGGTGCCAGGCAGAAATGAAGTCTGCAGAGAGAGTGAGGTGAAAAGAGCACAGGGCAGAGCCTGTGTCGATCACTCAAAACCAAGGGCATTATATGGGATGCTGCACTTGTATCTTCAGGCTGGCAAAGGCACCTCAGGGACTGGCTATAACATGAAGATAGATTGTTGGAGAATAGCTTCCCTCTCCGTGTCTGCACCCTACCACACCCAAAAACCTCAGTGGTTGCCCAGTTCCCTGGTCTCCTGAGAGGTGAGTCACCCTCATGTCATAACTCAGGTGCTTATCTCCACGTCTTGTATGCTGAATTTCTCCCAGCAGGAAACGTTTCTGGGACTTACAAGTCCTGCTGGCAGTGCCCCAGGAGACAGCTGGAGGGGGAGCTCACCCTTATTCAGCCTTGTTCCCTCCTATTTCAGCTCAGCCTCTCACGACTGCCTTACTTTTGTGCCCACCAATCCCACTCCCATCCCCCCACAAAACTTGGAAATGGATTGGATCTTCCTGCTCAGGACCTGGGATAGCTCCAAACCCATCCAGCCTCCTTAGAAATGCAGTTACTCCCTAGGGTGACATTCCTACTTGATGGGGCTCCTAGACTGTGCTTTAGGCACCCCCTTCCCCGGTATGTCCCCTGCTTACCAAGGGCACATGGCTGGAGTCTTCGTTGCCCTCCACTCCCAAGTCTTGTCTTTGAACATGGCCAATGGGGCCCAGGAAGCAGTGTGTTTTTACGATTAAGGAAGGAATCTTTCATCCTGTTCGGTTTATTCATTCCCTCTCTCCTACCATTTACTCTTTACTGCTTCACTCTGCCTCAGTTTCCCTGATAAGCTTGGCCAACAGCCTCTCACAGGCCTAGATTCTACAGATTATAGGTTGGGTGTGAAATGTACTCGTTATCGTTTTGGAAGGGGTAGGAAGAGGTGGAAAGTGCAGTCATGGCTTGACATGATTAAACACTTCCCAGGACAGGACAAATGGGCAGTCAACCCTGATTTCTTTTTTAAGGCCCCTCCTGCCCTGCCTATGGGCGGAACAGGGTTCACACAATCCAAAGGCAAAATGTGTAGCACCTCCTATGTTGGGAACACATGTGTGGAGATGGAAAGATGCTAAGGAGAGGGAAGGGAAAGTGGCAGAGTGAGAAACAGGTTTCCAGGATCAGAACTGGTCTGTCTGCAAATGCCTTCAGGTCACAGAAGAATGAAAAGGGAATGTTGCAGGGCAGGGAGCTGGAGGATCTGAGCCCCTGGAATCCCATTCGTGGTCTAGCCTAATGTTCATTGGCTGAGCGCCCTACACATGCTCTACACACGTTGTCTCCCATAATCCTCACAAAGACTGTTGAGAAAGGCATCATCATGCCCACCTGCTGGTGGCTTAGCAGGGATGAGTGAGAGGTGATTTTAAGAAACATCAGTATAACGATAACAAGCCCTTCACCTTCGTATAGCCTTTGCAATTTACCAAGCACTTTTATATCTTTTTTTCCCATCCTCATGACAACCCTGTGAAATAGTCAGGGAAGGCATGTCCATGTCCATTTTACAGATTTAACTATGCATTTCTTGAATCCCACTGTACTGGATGCAGAAGAATATTTCATCTTCCAAGAGTCTGTGGTTTAAGTGATGTTTTCTACAGAGTAGGCAAGGTAAATCCTACAACAAAGATTAATTGGGCACAATGTCTAAAACTTCAGACTGCTGCTAGGACCTCACATCCCAAGAAAGGCTGGAAAATTGAAGTTAAATAAAGTCAAGGCATAGAAATAGGCCCCTCACATTTCTGTAAGCAATCTCAACTACAGCCTTATGCAATACTTCCCACAAACACCTGATATAGCATGCAGACTCAGAAAGAAAAAGGGCGTCACCAAAAGATGCACAGCTACTAGTGGCTGGGAGGACAAAAATGCAGGTCTTCTGTATCTTGGTGCAATCATTTTTCCAGTCTGACACTATGTTTCCTGAGTGGTCAGGGGCCCTTATACTGACCAAGGCCCAATGTCCTTAGGTTAGTGCCTTTTGTCCTGTTAGGGGCAGCTTTAGTTATTGTGCTTCTCCCTTTATTCCTTCCCCCCCGCCACTATCCGCTGCTACTGCCTCCACAGATGTCCAGGGTCCTCGTGATGCCCCAGTTTGCCTTGAGCCCTTCCTAAGCTGCCTCAGCTGGCATCCTTCTCAGGCAGGCTACGGGCCCTGGGCTCGGCTCTCTGAGAATGCACAGATGTTGGTGCTGTGATCTAGGGCCTGACCCACTGGCAGCCACAGTCAATACTGAAGTCTGAGTTTGGGTCTTAAAGAGGCATGTACTTCTGCCAACCCTGCCTTCCTCCATTGTAATTAAGCTTGGGGACCAGAGCTTTCAGGGCCTTACAGATGCATATCATCTATGGTCAGAGATTTCTAAAGGATTTTATTGCTTCGTGTTTGTTTCTGCTCATCATTACTGGGTTTTAAGACTCCAGATGTCTTTGGGGCTCAACCCTTGATTGCAAGTGGGAGCAAAGTAAAAATGAGACAGACTGCTTAGGGAGGACGGGGGGGGCAATTAAGGATTAAGATGAGTAAATGGGGAAGACAGACATCTTACCCTGTTGCCAGGACTAAATTAAACATCTGCCTTGCCTGATGACTCTTGTAGCATCCTCGAGAAGAGTGAGAGGGGTGGGAGAGAAGGTGTTTTGTCATTAGTAGTACTATTGTAACAGTTTTCAGCTAATCCTCAGGCTTTTTAGGAAGGCAATCATGGAACCTGCAAATTGTGATAATCATGCTCCTGCTTGTCAATATTTACTACTTTTACCTACCTTGGTAAATTATTTAACCTTTCAGTGACTTGTTTCCTTACCTGTAGAATGGGTATAATAGTGGTGCCACCCCCAATGGTATCAATAACCAAAGGGTTATTGTATGAATTAAGCAAAACCGGAAAGGCACTTGAAGCAGTGCCTGAACTACAGTAAGCATACAATAAAATTTCAGTTATTTTTATTATTATTTGCACATAATGTTTTATTTAATTAGCTAGGGCTTTCAAAACAGTGATACGTAATCGTGGTGATAACAGGAATCCTTATATTGTTTCTGAAACTTAATGGGGCTTTATCTAAGACATAATAATCAAGTATGATGTTGACTATTAGTGTGAGGCAAAAAGGAAAAAGAAGCTTTCTGAATCTTCTTAGGGTGCATCTTCCATCCTCTGGAGCACATATGACTAACCAAGGCCTCCTGTGCATCAGCTGCCTCTTGCTCACACAGTTTAATCAGCATGATGTCATCAATGTAATGGATCAGTGTGATGTTCTGTGGCATGACTGGAATGTTCCAGATCTCCTTGGACTATATTATGACAGAAGGTAGCAGAGTAAAATAGGCCAGGGCAAAACTGAAAATTAATATGGTCTGTTCCATGGAAGCGTGAACTGTTTCTGATTCTCTTTCTTTGTTGAGGCAGACGAGAATGTATTTGCCATATACATTCATTTGTATTATTTTTTAGATTCTACCTATAAGTGATATCATACAGTATTTGTCAGACGCACAGATATAGAGAACAAACTAGTAGTTACCAGTGAAGAGGGGGGTGGTCAGATAGGGGTAGGGGATTAAGAGACAAAAACTACTATGTGTAAAGTAGATAAGCAACAAGGATATAATGTACAGCACAGGGAATTATACCTGTAGCCTTGTAATAACTTTAAATGGAATATAATCTATAAAAATATTGTATACCTGAAACTAATATAATATTGTAAATCAACTATACTTAAAACAGAAAGAATACATTTGCCAAATAAGTGGGCGCATACTCTGTGCCTGAGACCTTAGTACTCTGCTCTGGCAAAGACATTTGACACGGCAGCTGGGGCTGGGGCTACCACTTGGGTGAGCCTGTGGCAGTCCACAGTCATTCTCTAGGATGCATCCAGTTTCTTCCGGGGTCAGCCCGGAGAGTTAAATAGAGATATGAAAGGCACTACCACGCCTGCATCAGTTAATCTTTGCCATTCCTCCAGGGATACTATCTTATTTCTTATTTACTATGTTGGCTGAAAGGGGGCGGTTTCAAAGACTTCCACTTGGTCTTCCCCTGATATTAGCTCTTACCTCATAGGCCAGGAACCCACTGTGGAAATTACTCCAACTACCAGTTACATCAATCCCAATGATACATTCAGTGATCTGAGAAATGACCACCAGGTGGGCCCACGTACCTCCCAACTCATACATGATGAAGGTACGGAGCTTCCTTGGCTTAGGACAGGGTTCCCTCCCGATAAACCCATCATCAGTTGAAAATATCATAAGTCAAAAATGCATCTAAAACACCTAACCTACTGAATATCATAGCTTAGCCTAGCCTACCTTAAATGTGCTCAGTCCACTTACATTAGCCTATAGTTGGGCCAAATCATCTAACACAAAGACTTTTATAATAGAGTGTTGAATACCTCACACAGGCATATCTCGTTTTATTGTGCTTCACCTTAATGCACTTGGCAGATACTGTGTTTTTTACAAATTGAAGGTATGTGGTAATCCTCCATTGGGCAAGTACTGGTGCCATTTTTCTGACAGCATTTGCTCACTCTGTGTCTCTGTGTCACATTTTGGTAATTGTTGCAATATTTCAAACTTTATTATTATTATAATATTTGTTATGGTGATCTTTGACCAGAGATCTTTGATATTACTTTTGCAAAAAGATAACGACTTGCTGAAGGCTCAGATGATGGTTAGCATTATTTAGCAACAAAGTATTCTAAAATTAAAGTATGCACATTGTTTTTTTTAGGCATAATGCTATTGCACACTTAATAGACTACAGTATAGTATAAACATAACTTTTATGTGCACTGGAAAAGCAAAAAAATTGTGACACACTTTATTGTGATATTTGCTTTATTGCAATATCTAGAACCAAACCCACAATATCACTGAGGTATGTCTGTAATCTATTGAATACTGTACTGAAAACAAAAAACAGAATGATTATAAGGGTACGGAATGGGTGCAACTGTATCATTTGTTTACCCTCATGTGGCTGACTGGGGCCTGTGGCTCACTGCTGCTGTCCAGCATCACCCGAGAATGTCATACCATGGATCACTAGCGTGGTAAAAGATCAAAATTCAAAATTCAAAGTGTGGTTTCTACTAAATGCGTACTGCTTTTGCACTGTTGTAAAGTCAAAAAGTTGTCAGTTGAACCATGGTAAGTCAGGGACCATCTGTATAGCTCTGGGTGTCATTGTTAACTTGGACCTAGTGTCCGATGGTCCTCGAAATGTCTGGGTATTTACAATTTTCCATGGCGTAGATACTCAAGTAAATGTCTATGGGTCCCTTTGGGGGAAGGACTGAGGGAATCTTTATGGCATATACTTGCCATGTTGTTATAGGCTCCTTCATCCTGGGGTCCCACCCACATCATCAGAGAATTTCCAGATCTGAAAATTGGCTCTGCAAGGAATCATGACATTTGACTGGAGCAACTGACCTCCTCCTCCTCCTGATAGTAGTTCTTTCCTTCTTTTGATTGCATATATTAAGCAGAGCCCTTGTGGCTGCCCATCTATGCTGCCCCTAGGAACACCATGTTCTGTACTCTCTACAGGTAGGATACCTTGGCTGTCACCCCGACTTTGCCAGTCATTATAGTAATTGCAACTTTCTGGCTTCTGGTGGTTAAACACTGTCACCTAATTCTATTGCTTGGAGTGAGGGTACTTGGAGGACATCACCCTCACCGCTGATCAGCCAAGCTCTGTGACTACTTCTCCTACCATTAGCCCTGGCCTGCAGAGGGGAGCCACCACTGAACTTTCGAGTGATGCAGGCACCCCTCTCACAAGTACACCCCTGATGGCCTGAGCCCTCCCAAGTCATATATTCCTTAAGTGGGTCTTCTGGCCTCAGTTCCCTAAGTCTTTTATCCCTGCTTCCATCTGCCACAGCAGTTTATGCATTTCAACTTTGCTCAGTGTGGGCCTTCACTTTTTTCTAAGCTTCTAAGAGTCACCCCAGTAGATAGTTTGTCCTGTCCCCTGGAGTCCTCACCAGGGTGTTAAATTTCATTTCCTGAGAGAGTGCCCCAAAGTCAACGTATCTTTGTGTATCCAGTCTTATGTCCCCTTGAGCATGCATCCTAAAAATTCAACCCTGTGGGTACTTCCTTGGCTCCTGCCTGAACATGTTAGCTAATTCTCACGGCTCCTTCAGAGTACAATCTCTTTCCTCCCTTCTTGGGCCCATCATTTCCCCAGCTGGTCATGCTGAGATTTACCCTTAGTTATCAGAATGGCAGCCAGGAGGAAGTAGGGACAGCTCTTGAAGGGTGGCCTTGTTGCCTTGTATGAGAGAGACCTCTGCAGTATCTTCCCATGTGGGGGAAGTCCCAGCTCTAAATAGGGAAGGGGGGCCGTTCTGCTGGATCTGCGGGTTAAAGGGAAGCTGCAGAGACACAGTCCTCTAAGGTGTCTACCTGAATGCCTCACCCCATTTTTCAGGGTCCCAGGTTTTCCCAGGAAGGGCCTTAACCTTAGCATAACAGAACTGCCTTGGCTGAGCCATTAAATTGTCTTTGAAACCACATGACCCTAACTATGAGCTCCTGAGTTGGATCCATTCTCCCACTGTAGGAGATAAGGGCCTCTACCAAAGAAACCCCTGGTTCTCAAACCCTCAGGTATGCAGTGTGCCTCTGTAGGACAACAATGCAACTTTGTAATAACCAGCCAATCCCACTGACCTTGTATGCCTTGCTCCTCTGCACCCTTTAAATGCCAGGATGTTCCTCTCCCTTGAGATGTTTTCCCAGGTCAGTACTGTGAAATTTTTAACAATGGAGCCCTTACCTTGTGCCGAGGACTATCCACCGCCCCACATACCACCCAACAGGGTCCTCCCTTCTCTCTGAGCAGTGAGAGAGCCAGTTTCAAAGCCCCATATCAGCCCCTTTTCTTGGACCACTTCTGGAATCATCTGTGTCATTTGGATGCTAACATGGGTTAGAAGTGCAACAGATTAATTGAAGGAATGCTCCTGAAAGACACAGTGAAGGAAGATCTGGAGTAGGCAGGAAAAGTCTTCAAACCATGATGCAGATGTGACCCTGTGAAGGAAGAGGAAGGAAGGGAGAGCAGCTAGGAAGAGCCTGAGGCTGGGGCGCAGCTCCGAGAAAGTCTCCACCAGTGCAACGGGAGATTTGGTGCAGATTGCTCCTAGAGGAGTCCCATACTGGGCAGAAATGGCCAGGTCCTAGGATTCCCTCTGTGCTCAGTGATGGGCTGGGCACTGACCAGGGAGAGCACAACCTTGGCTCAAACAAAGCAGGAGCCTGAAGGTGCTGGCTGGAGGCTGTGGCCAGCTCTCAGAGATGCAACTCAACTGCCACTACCATGACATGACAAAATCCCCAAGTCATATGCTTGTGAATATGTGAGTGTATATATGCATGACGATCTAGAAATATACATACCAAGTACTTAGCAGAGGTTACCTCTCAAGAAGGGAGTAAGAGTAGGAGAATTGAAAGAAGAACTTACACATTTTAGTCCATATATTTTTGTATTGCTTTAATTTTTGTAATAATTTATTCTCATGGCAATAATTTGTGTGGCTAAAAATTAAAAAAAATATAAACTTAACCTCTGAGGCCTCTTAAATCCTTCTTTTATATCAACTTTGACTTATATTAACATCCCACCTTTGCTTTTTTAAATTTGGCATTTATCTGATATATATTTACTAACCCTTTTACTTTTCATCTTTCTGAGCTAGTGTGTTTTAGGTGTTTCTCTTGAGTTTAAAAATTTTAAACTTATGGTTTTTCATCTTTTGAAAAAGATTTTAAAATCTGTTTATTATTCTTTTGATAACATCTATTTGGGTTTACTGCTATCATTTTGTTTTATGCTATAGCAGTTGAGTTCCTATTTGTACACAACAGAAACCTAATCTATCTAACGTGGCAGAAAAAGTACATATTGTGGGATGACTGGAAAGACAGAGAACCAGGCTTAGAGAATAAGCAGGAACTATGGAAGGCAAGACAGAGCTGAGATCATGAGATCATACCCTGGGGACATGCAGGACACTGTAGCTCTATCCCTGTTACTGCCACCCCTGGCCAGGCCAGGGGTGGGAAAGGTACCTGGCCAGGTACCAAGCCTGGCCAGGTACCAGGGAAAGGATGCTCTGATCCCTTCAGCTTCCATCACAGGAAACAGAGCCCAGCCAGATGCTGAGCAGCCAGGAAAAACGAACATCCACTGTGTATGCTTCGGTTGTTTAAGACTTCCTTTCCCATCTTTTGGTATTTGTACTTTTTTTCCATTTGCTCTTAAAAAGTCATCTCCAGTGTTTGAAAGCATAGGTACCTCATTGAATACTCTTAAATTTCTAAAATGTACTTTTTATGCTTTTTTTCCTTTTACTTTTATGTCTCACTGAATGTTTTACATCAACTGTGGAACATTATCTTTAGGTGTCTCCCCTCTTTAAGACTAAAATTCTAACATTCTCTTATTCATTCCCCGTCCCAATTCATTTCAACTCACCTGCCTATGGTGTTCTTTAGTCCTTTCTCATTTTCACTTCTTTGCCCTTTGCCTCTAAATTCTATGAGTGTTTCTCAAATTTGTCCTTCACTTTTTACAATTAAAAAAAAAAAAATCCACGTTTTTACTACCTCCAAAGTAGACTCTAATTCTTCTAGTACACATTTTTTACCTTCCTTCAAATTTTCCATATATCATTCATCTCTGTTTTAATTGTATTTTTAAATTTTTATTTCACTGTGTACTGAGTTTTGTTCATGTTTCTTAGAGGCATTGTATTCTTGCATTCTATTAAAAATGTCAGATCATTTCTGTAAATTTTCTTCTGGGTCTTGTAGTATATCGTTTTTAGAGGTGTAAGAGGCAGAGTGACTAAATGTTTGGTTGTGACACAAATTATTTGGATATGGCAGTGGTGGGTTTTAATTTTCTGTTTTGATGAAAAGATCATGAGTCTTATTGATTACAGATGAAATAGAATCGTAAATCACTAATTTTATTTTTGATGTACGTTTGATAATTTTATCACGTTTCTAACAGAAAAAAAATTTATCTGCTCTCCCTTTGCTCTCCTTACCTCCCACCTGGGCCTCAGAGCTCTGCACATCTTTACCAGTAAGCCTCTCTCTGAGCCTTCTGGATGGTATTCCTTTTCCCTTTCCCTTAGGCTCGCTATCAGCCATATTCTTTCACTCGCCTTGAGCAAAGCAAGGTCTCCCAGGCTTGATGTTTTCCCACAGGCAGGGTGTGTGGACCATCTCGGCCTCCTTTCTGTGCACTGGGGCAAGTCAGTGGACAGATCCATGTACATGATGTCCAGTTTGATTCTCAGTGACACAGCTTCTCCGCCTCCTATTTCTGGTTCTGACCGGCTGTACTAGCAGACATACTAGGTCTCGCTTCTTTACAGTTTAGGTGAGACTCCACCACCACCCCTTCCTGCCCACCAAGGTGATTTATAATGTCTCTTTCCATAAACTCATTCATACTAGTAATTATTTGCTTCATGTTTGGTTTGTCCCCCTAGACTGGCAGCTCTACAAGTGTAGGGTCCTTATCTATTTTGTTAACTGTTGTATCCCCAGTTAGCACAGAGCCTGGCAATACTATACACATAATAAATATTTATTGAATGAATGACTGGATGGAAAATTGCAATTAGCAGTATGTACAGCTGCCAAGAGTTTTCCTGTTGTTGCTTCCAACTACAACTCTTTTTTTATGTGTACTAATAGTATCAGTTAGGAAGCAGAGAATGACAAATACATCATGTTCTCCAAACTCTTTAGGTCCTCTCCATTTTGTGAGTGTATCAGGCTAGACTATATTCTATAGCAAACAACTCAAAAATCTCAGTTTATTAATATAGTTAAAGATCATTTTTCAGTCACATCCCCGTTCAATTTGCATTGGTGTCGGAAGTGGGGCAGGGGCTAGGTCTCCTACTCATAGAAGGACTTGGATGCCTTCTATCTTGTGTCTCCACCCTCTTCATTCAGTCAGAGGATGGAGGAAGAGAGCATGGAGGATTGTGTTTGAGAGGTTTTTATGGGCCGGTCCTGAGGTGGCCCACATCACTCTGCTCTTATTCCATTGACCAGAACTCAGGCATGTGGCTGCATCCATCTGCAAGGAAGGCTGTAAAATATAGTCTATCTGTGGACCCTGGAAAAAGAGGTGAGCACCAGCAGGCTCTGCCACAATGAGGCAAAACGGAGGTGTGATATGAGGTTTAACCTGGGAAGGGTTTTACATTCCAATTCTGCTTGCCTCATAGAAAGCAGAGATTCCCTCCAGATTCTGTCTTCAAGCCATCCATCAATCTTTGTTTTCAACATTGTGAATTTTTACCCTTATCTATGTTTCCATGGTATTTTAGTAAGGAAGTTGATAAAGGCTTCACTGGGGAATGTTATGTGCGATTTTAAACTGGAAGATCTCTTTGAATCCTCTCCGGTAGATGTTTTATTTTATGTTATTTTGTTTTGGACCTAAATGAAAAATTGAACATTTATTTCTACTAAGATTCATTTTGTTAGAGTCAGGCCATCATTTCAGCCTGTCAAGACTTCTTTGTATTTTTATACTATCCCCAGGGATAGTGTTGGAGTTTCTCCAGGAGGCTGCAGCCCATATAACCCAGATCATTCTTTTCGGGGCAGAGGGAGATGAGTGAGTGAGGTAGAGGGGGCTGGTCTCTCCTTTATGACTTGGTGGCGGGCTGACCAAAGTATTTTTAACAGCTCCTGCATCCTAAAACGAAGCTGCCCACTGCCCTCTCCTGCATGGTTCATTTGATTGCTTGGTGACATTGTTAGAAGGGCTGCAGAGAGGGAAGGAATCCCAGGTAGGAAAAGAAGCGTGAAAATATCAGTCATTGTGCCTTAAGGGCCAGCCTGTGCCCCTTCTCCCTCTTTTTTTTCTACCCCTGGCTGCACTAAGGTCAAGTTTCTGGGATTACTTATTTATCTCTGCTCAGATGGGGAAGACTGTGGTCCTTGCCCTGAAGGTTCTGGTTGGACAACAAGTACATTTAAATTGGGAAGTCAATGCTAGGTGTGATGGTTAATTTTATGTGTCAGCTTAGTGAGGCCATGGAACCCAGATATTTGGTCAAACACTAGTTTACATGTTTTTGTGAAGGTACTTTTTAGATGAGATTAACTTTTAAATGTTAGACTTTGAATAAAACAGATTATCCTCCATAATGTGGACGAGTCTCAGCCAATCAGCTGAAGGTCCTAAGAGGAAAAAGACTGACCTTCCCTAATGAAAAGGGCTTTCTGTCAGCAGATGGCCTTTGGACTCTAGCTATAACATCAAACTCTCCCCTGGGTCTCCAGCCTGCTGATCTACTCCACAGATTTTGGACTTGCCAGCCTTCATAATCACATAATCCAATTCCTCAAAATCTCTTCCATTGTCTCTCTCTATCTCTCTCTCTCTCAACTTCTCCCCACCCCCATTCCCTACTGGTTCTGTTTCTTGGAGAATCCTAATATACTACACAATCACCATGACCTCTTCTCTAGAGATGGAGACAAAAGTACCATCTCAAGACATCCCTCTTTCCCTTTCTCCCAACTGTTTTTCCTTAGATCCTCCACGGCCCATCCTCCTCCTCTTCATCATCTTTGTCATCACCCTGACCATTTATGAAATACTTTTGATGTGTCATATATTGCAAGGTGTTTATATGTATTATACAATTTATTCCTCACAGTAATCTTATGAGATAGAAGTTATTATTATCCTCATTCTGCAGATGAGGAAAGTATGGTCCAGGGAAGAAAAATGATTTGCCCAAGGTCATGTAGCTACTGAGTAAAAAAATAATTTTCAAACCTGAGATGTTTAACTCCAAAGCCCTCATTGAATAATCACAGTACTATGATATCTATTAGAAATTCTATTGTACAGGTATTACATGAATTAAAACTTAACATGCAGTGACCTTCAGAAGCTAAGTGTCCACCAGGGCCAGGGTTTAGAGAGTATCCCAGACACAGAGAAGTTAATGCAGCCAAGGGTAAAGAGCAGCCTATGGAGTTGGTCAGATCTAGGGTCAAGTTCCTGCTCCATCACACTTACTATCTGTATGAACTTGGGCAAGTTTCTTAACTTCCATGTTCTCAGTTTCCTCTTTGGTAAAATGGAAATAACACTACTTATCCATGTGGTTTGTTGAGGATTAATTGAGATAAAGTTTGCAAAATACATGTTTTTAGCAATCTTCTAATGATAGCCTCTCAATAAACAAAAGCAAACATTTATTTAAAAAAAGAAAAAGAAGTTTGGGATTGACATGTACACACTGCTATATTTAAAAAAGATAACCAACAAGGACCTACTGTATAGCACAGGGAACTCTGCTCAAAGTTATGTGGCAGCCTGGGTAGGAGGGGAGTCTGGGAGAGAATGGATACATGTGTATGTATGGCTGAGTCGCTTTGCTCTGAGCCTGAAACTATCACAACATTGTTAATCTGCTATACTCCAATATAAAATAAAAAGTTTTAAAAAAAAAGAAAAAGAAAAAAGGACATTGAAGAATGAAAAGCAAAAGCCATAGATGAAAAAAACTCAATGACCAAGAGCACAATGTCTATGAGAGCTCTGCTTCTGCTTTTGAGGTTCAGGGTCAACGACTCATTCAATCACTTGCTGCCAGGAGATTTTCAGCAGTGCCCAGATGAGCACCAAGGCAGGAGAGAGGAGGCAACAGCCAGTCGAGGTTGTTTTGACCCTTCAAGTGGTAACATTCTTGATACAATTTTGTTGTCACTTTGTCCTTGGCTCTGGCTCTAAAGTCACTTTCAAGATAACTCTCTCCTTGCCCCATGCTTTATAGCTTTGATCCTCAATAGAAGGAGGGGAGGAAAACGGCTCTGAAAACAGCATTTCCTCTGTTGCTGCAAATCATTAGAAAAATCTACAAGAAGGACAGTCAGGGAGATAGATGAATGACGGCTAAAAGACCCGGTTGCCCTTCTTTTGGTCTGAGGAAGGAAGATAATGTATTCTGGCAACGTCAAAGGCCTTACTGAAAGATTCTAAACACTTAACTTCATTAAAATCTCACCACCAATTCTATTCCATCCTGGGACTGCTAATGAAGGGGAAGAGTCATTTACAAACCTGAGCCAATGTGAACTACCCTGGCTCCCACTGGAGAAGATATAAGTGGCTTGTGTCAGCAGGGTGGTCTTACAGAAAACCCAATCTCATAGTCAAAGTCTCTGTAATTCAGTCTCAATTACTCCATGGTGCCTCACTGCACCAGCCAGCTGCAAAGATTGTCCTGCGTTTGGTGAATTACCCATCTCCCTCCAAAGAGCCACACTAAAGGAATTTGACTCCATTTACCATAAGGTGCCTCTTTTGTTCCTTTTGCTGAGAAATGATTTCTAAATTGGACCCACTTATTTCTCATGCAACCTTGAGGACTAAGCCAGAGCCCAAAGAGGGAAGCACTGGCAGAAATTCTCATGCTTATAGATGAAGATCTTTGCACCTGAGCAAGTAGCCCATGACCAGATTGGAGGTGGGTAAGTATATTCACCTCACTCTGACCAATGAGCAGTCTGTTAGATGTCTGGCAACTTTGAACTTTGGCTGATTTCCTTGGGTTGATGGTTCTTCCAAAGGACAGGACCGTACGTTTAGCTTCAATAGGCAATGAGACAAAAGTTAAATGTGTTTTTTTTTGTTTGTTATTTTCTCAGAGGAGCCGGGCAGCGCCCAAGCTATGCACTAGGATCTTAGGAAAACCTTGAATATTCCTTTTTCCTCTCAACCTGACTGGTTTCTCCAAAGGGTAGGAATATATCAGATTTGCAGCTGGATACAGGATACAAAAAAAAAAAAAAAAAAAGAAAAAAGCTATCCACAGGATGGATCAAGTTTAGCTTAGCAGGTCTTAAGGGGAAAAGCATGAACTCAGGACTCAGAGGTGCAGAGTGAGTTCCAGACCCACTAGTTTAATGCTGTGAGGCCTCAGACCAGATGTCTAAACTCTCTTAACCTTAGTTTCTTTATCTGTAAAATGGGGAAAACTATACTGGCTTCACAGAGTGGTGAGGAAAAAATGCACTTTGTGAAATGAGCTTTGTAAATGCTAACATGTTTTACAAATGTAAGTTATTTTTGGTTAAAATGAAATATTAGACCAAAGCTTTATTTGCTACATTCCTCTTATTTCTCCTGATCCCAGCTGTTTAGAGCAAATCTCTTGGTCCTGAAGTCAAATGTCAGAAAAGTTCCCCGTTGTGCTCTGTGACTTGCAAAATAAATTCTTCAAGTGAAAGAGGACCATTCTTTTTTTGTCTCTAGGGTCTACATGCAGAGCAGTGATAACTCCAATTAATAGGGGTGCATGAAGCTTTTGCAGTTTAAAAATCAGTTTTCACAACTGATTGTGTGCCTCCTACGTGTGCCTCACAACAATATTAGGGCAAAGCTTTTGTATGGATGCATGCCCATTTTATAAACAGAGACACTGGACTCAGAATCATACAACATTTAAATGGCAGATCCAGGACATGAATACAAGTCTTCTTACCACAAACCCTAGTCTTTCTAGTACTGTCCTCCACACTACACTGACTCCCTGTGATCATATTTAGGTTGTAGGTCAGAGGGGGACTCAGGTGAGGGTACAGAAGGGTTTGTACAAATCAGCAGTACTATGTTAGAAAAATCTGCCATCTTGAGGGAGCATCAGCTGCAGATCCTAGTAATGTTTTACCCAACAAGGAGTCACATTAAAGGGTAACACAGATTTTGCTCTCAGGGAACTCACATATAATACACAAGACTAAGTTCTAGTCAACAAGGGTCTCCATAAAACTATGGTCTCAGATTGTGTTTCTTGGTGGTGGTACTGATCACCATTGGGTTGGAAAAGGAGCTGGATTAATCCAGGAGTCTTCCTGGTTGAGGTAGCCCTTGAAAGAAGGGCAGGTGACAGTCTGAGTGACATTCTGTAACTCAGGATGAGTAGGATTCAAAGAAATGGACTGGAAGTGGAGACATGACAGTATGTGTTTACCCTATCTACAGCCTCTGGATTTTTCTATTCCATTATAACTGTAATATAAACTTGAAATAGACCCAGTAACTATAAGCAAATATTTATATAATGTACTAGTACATAATGTGCTTGTAAAGCACTTTGATTTTTGTTATTTTTCAAAATTTAATCTTCACAGAAATTTTGTCAAGTAGTGTCTTCATTTGGGTTTCCCAGAGAGCAGAGCTGAGATGAAGGCTCATGCAATACCTACTTATTAGGGCATCAAGCCCAGGGAGCAACAATGAGGGGAAATGGGAGCTACCAGGGAAAGAGACAGCACCAGTATATGGATGCAGTATTAGGCTGGCAGCTGTAACATGTCACTGATTGATTTCATGGCATAGCTCTCAGGAAGCTGCATAAATTACATCCCAGAGTTGTCAATCTGGGAGGAAAAAGGGAAAAGAACTTATCCACTGACTCCTTTCTCCATCTAGTCAAAGATTTGCCCCTTGGTGTATTAACTCTACCCTTAACCAATGCACTGTGTTGAGTCATCTATGAACCTGGATGAGTTTTTTCCTCCCCCATCAGTTGTCATAGGGTAACCCCCATGAGGCTATTGGTTTGAGTTGAGGAAGAGACATCAGTGCACTGGAGGTAAATGATATGGAACTCTGGGCCACATTTCCATGTGAATTTTTTAGGCCTTTTGAGCTAGCTTGATTCTAAAAATATAATTTCTATTAGACAATTGATTGTTGCTGTGTTCACCTGACCTTATGGCTTGGTGGATATGATAATTTTCAGCTCATGATGGGTAGCTCAGGTCACATAATCACTTGATAATCCAAGGTCAGGTGTTTAGTTTCTGCTAGAATCCAGTTAACATACTAGGAGCTGTTTTTCAAGTGGAAAGTAGATCTCTGCTGTAGAGGTTATTGCCTTTTGTCAGAACCTTAGGTTCTGCACTTTAATTTTCCTGTTGAAGCTTGTCAATAGGAGCAACCTTGTCCACCACAGATATCTTGAACACCATTGGATCTCCTGAGTCATACATCCCCAATGACAGGTAGGTTATTCTGCCACTGGGGCTGCTATAGAGCTCTCTTGCTCTTGGCCCCTATCTAAAACTACCAGCCTTCTGAGTTATCCAAAATTTTGGTCAGAGCATTATTCCCTAGTATGGTACTTTATACCCTAAAATCCAAAGAAATCTACCAGCACTGGCCTTTTTCAATGGTAAGAGGTGCAAAGTGCAGCAACTTGACCTTTACCTTACAGAGAATGTCCTGGTATGCCCCAAACCACTGGATTCATAAAACTTTACCAATACGTCAGGACCTTGAATATTCCTATGGTTTATCTCTCACCTGTTAGTATGCACATGTTTTGCTAGGGCATCTGCTCACTGAGTCCAGTTAGGAAGATCTCATTAATATTGAACCATAATAATGTTTTGTGGAATTTTAATATAATCAAGATCTCTGTGGACTATATTGTGATGGAGAGTTAACATAGCCCTGGAGAAAGACAATGAATGCCTATTGCTGTCTCTGTGATATGTAGATAACCACTTTTATCCTCTTATTGATGAGGATTGAGAACTATGTATTTGCCAGCTCAATAGCTGCATACCAAGTATCAAAGGCTGTTTAAGTCTGCCTCAATAAAGATATCACATCCAGCACAGCAAGTATGATTGGGATTACCACTTACCTAGGGTAGTCCACCATCAAATGCCTATATTCATCTGTTTTTTGCTGGGACCACCCAGGTAGACTAAATGAAGATATGGTGAGACCATCACACTTACATCTTTTAAACTTTTGATAATGACACTAACCTCTGCAATTTCTTCTGGCCTATGCTTCTGATTACTATTTTGGTCAATGCAGAAAGTAGGGAGTTGGTCAATTTCAGAGGTTTCCCACTTGGCCATTGCTAGTATAATGATCCCTACTTCATAGGTCAGGGAACAAATGTGAGAATTCAGCCAGCTGCTAAGTATAGCTATCTCAATTACACTCTTGGAGACCAGGGATATAACCATAGAATGGGTCTGCTCACCCAGTGGAAACATTTTGAGATGGACTAGGGCCAGGATTCTGTTTATTACCTGGCTTCCATGAGCTCTCTAACTTTGAGACTACAGTGGCACTTCATGTCCCATGGGTCAGTGTTAGAATCCATATAGGACAGATCTTGAAAAGTCAGGGTCTTCACTTTTCCCTAGTGTATATATACTCTAGCAAAAGGCCACATGTCCCCATGGGGAAGAATCAGAGAAATATTTACCCCATGCACTTGCAGTGGCATTGCATGGTTCTTACTCAAGGAGACCCAGTCTTATCTTCAATCAGTTGGCTCTGTGTCTGTGTCCTGCCTTAGATCAAGAAAGTAAATAGGGACCATGATTTTCCATTTTGATGGCTTAATGACAGCTTTCTGCTCACCAGCTCTTGAACTTTTTTTATACACAAGTTGAGAAACACTCCAGAAGACTTAGGAGCACCATGATATATTAGCCACTGCCCGCTGGTGTGCTGAAGCCGGTTCATATCAGTTCACAAAAACCAATTGTGCATATCTCTTCTCAACTCCATGTTCAATGAAGTCAGATTGGTAACTTGAAAATGGCCATGATGGGAGTATTTCCCCCATGGAAATTGGCAAATGCTGCAAGTAAGGTTTTTGTTTTTCTTCAGAGAGTTGGTTGTTAAACATATGCTAGCATATCACCACCATTGCCATAGATCCCTAATGTTCAAAGCACCTTGATTTCTACTCACCTTGCTGCCCAATACAATAATTATGTCCACCATGCCTCTGATGGTTAAGTGCAGCCACCTAACTTTCACCATTCCTTTATCCTATCAAATCCATTGATACTAGGAATCCAGTTCTTTGGCAGCATCTCCCACCAGCAATTTTAGTTTACAGAGGAAAACCACCGCTAAGCTGCCCAAAGATGCTAGTGTCTCTCTCATCCAAGCATTCCTTAGCACCTTAGTGAAGGGGTTGTCCTCTAGGCCATCCTGGAGGACATGATCAGGTGGTAGGTCCTCGGGTCTTATAAAAGACATCTCTTCTAACATTCCTGCTTTCTTGATCTCTTGTGATCCTTTCTTTTCAATACCACACCAAGGGAGTTCCAAAATCTTCACCTAATTTACTGTAGGCCATTATCATGTCCAAGTTAAGGATTCATCCCAAGAGATTGTGAGAATAGGCTCTAGGTGGCCTTTTCAGAATGTAGGTGAGATCCTCCAAGTCTAAAAATATTTCCTATATAGTCTTCTATTTACTCCCCTCCCACAAAGATTTATTTCTATACATGTTACTCTGGTTGTTGCCAGTACGTATTATCAAGGTTCTATCATTCCTTCAGCATGTAACCTGTTTCCTCCCAGATCAGAGACTGTACTTCAATCCTCAGGCTGTGCTGAGATCTGATCCTGGTTATTTTCTTGAAGGCATTGAGGGGTAGCAGAAGGTTTTGAAGAAAACAGTCATCATTTTGCAAAAGAAGTACCTGCCTCAAGTGAAGTCATTACAAGATCTCCAGGCAAGAAGGGGCTGTTCTCCCCTGGCAAGGGAGAAGGAACTACTTTTGCCAACTTGCAGGGTTCAGAGGAATCTGAGGGTTCAAGATTCTCAGACCTGTCCACTCAAACATCTCCAATCCAGGTTTCACAATCCCTCTCTTTTCCTACCTGAACACTGACTCTAATGTAGGAGAGTAGAAGTTGGGCATTTATTATTGACAGTTATAACAAGGTTTCCAGTGCAGTTAACAAAAGCCACCTCACTCCATATAATTATCAATGTTCCTACACTTTTCCAGTACTACAGCCCTCACATATTTCAATACCTCATCCTGCACTTCACCTCAATTAACATGAAGTATAAGTTTTGTATTTTTATACCATTGTACACTACAGGTTATCACTACCCTCATCACTATTAACAATGGGGTTCTTATTGCCATCAGACGCTCAGGAATCCACCTCCAAAATCCCATCCTGAAGGTCTACTTTCTAGAGGCAAATTTCTACTCCTGATACCAACAGTCTTAGCCTGGGTTAAGAAAACAGAAACTGAAAGTAGAAAGTAGAGATGGATTAAAAGTTTTATGTACTATTACTTTGTTAGAAAGTTCAATTCCAGGGAGCAAGAATGAGATCAAGAGGGGTGAAGCAGGGAAGAGGAGAGTTACTATGAGGATATGTTATCAACTGGCTGCTACCAAGTGTGACTAATTACTTGACTTCACAGAATAGTCCTCTGAGAAGTCACGTAAATGATGTCTTAACAACATTCATCCAGAGAGAACTGGGGAAGAATTTACCTATGGACTCCACCTCCTAGTGGTCAAGGTTTTACCCCCTGGGGCACTAACTCCCCTGCATTTCTGGGTTGCATCTCTGTGTGTGCCAAGCAGGGTCCTGAGATGTTCCATGCTACAATGTCAACAGGACAGCCCTAAGGTGGGTGGCAAGAGCTGTGCAGCAGGGACATGAGGCAGGGCACTATCAGGTTGCGCCTACGTGAAGTCAGGTAGAGTCACGTAAACTTGGAAGCTTCAGTGGTAGATGAGACAAGGGACAAGTGAGGCCAAGGTGATCTGAATTGGTGTGTAAGGGGGTCTGATACAATAGGTAGACTGGACTGTAAGCTCCTTAAGGGCAGAGATCATGTCTTATTCATGTTAAAATCCCTAACAGGATTCCTGGCACATAGTTTTATTAATCAATAAATATCTGTTAATATCAGTTAAGTGAGTGACATTATAGTCTCCATTTTCCCAATGTTATTGAGATACAATTGACATACATCACTGTGTAACTTTAAGGTGTACAGCATAATGGTTTGACTTACACATATTGTGAAATGATTACTGCAGTGAGTTTAGTTAGCATTCGTCATCTCATATAGATACCGTAAAAAGAGGAAGCAAAAAGAGAAAAAAATTTGTGATGAAAATTTTCTCCATTTTACAGATGCAGAAAACTAGGCTCAGATGGGGCCACCAACTTTTCCAAATTGAAAATGTTTGGTAAATAGAGGAGCAGAGGCATGAACTCCGGATTTCCTCTTAGCTACGCTGAAGTTAATCAACTCTCAATCAGCCCCTCAATGGTTATTCCTTGGGAGAATTAAAATTTCATTTGGCTTTCCCAAGTCAGCTCCTCCAGAACTCAAATAAGCATTGGAAGGTAAATTGGCAACCAGCCATTATTACACGTGATGTTTTCCAAAACACAAGACTCTCCCAGTCAAAGGGCCTGAGAGCAAACATAATGAACTTTAGTTCAGTCCCTACAAACCAAGAAAGACCTGGGCTGGCTGCGTTGATGTGGCCTCCAAACAAGGGGTTGTTCCTGCAGGGCTGACTTTGTGCCCCTCGCTGTCCTTCAGATGCCCAGCTGACTGCATTTTCCTCTCTTTGTGGTGGCGGAACCACAGGCTCCCCTCTCTCTTCAATGGCCTCATGAGCATGGATGGACTTCAACATTTCCCAAGACCTGGCAGGGGAGAGGCAGCACCTACTTCTTAATAAACTCAAACTGTCATTGGAGATGAAAGATGAGTCTGCAAAAGCTTGGAGCATCCCAACTTCCCCCCCCCCCCCCAGCTTGCCAAGTGCAGGGAGGGAAGAGGGCAGGAATCAGGAGGGAAGTACCTTCCAGGACAGGTTCCTGTGGACCCAGCAGGAGAGTCAGCTGCCTCTTCCTTCCTCTCTCCTCCTCCTTCCCCTAAATGCTTCCTCAGTGACATAACCATGTCTATAATAGAGTGAGACTCTTTAGCCATCTTTTTTCCCAGGAAGACAATGTGGTGTGTGGTCTGGGGTGCAATACATTCCTCTTTGCAGCAAGTGGTAGGTGAACAGTATTTTCCAAGTCGGATGTGACAGTACCATAAGTAGAAACAGGTTTCCCAAAGCCCCCAAACACTTTGTCCTCCTGAACCGGGAGGATCAGCAGCCTCCCATATAGATGTCCAGCAGATTCCGTTTTACCTGCTCACTGGACCTCACCATTCATACCTAAAGCTCAGTAAAATGATGGGCTTTCATTTTTGTAACTACCATGCTGGTCACAGGTTAAGTGTTTGCATACAGGTATGACATGTAAGATCAGGTTAAAATATTAGGAATCTGTACATGTAACTATTTAAATGCTCAGGATACTAACCTCTCTCTATGCCTTTTTCCACCCTCAACCCCAAAAGCCCTTACACCAAGCAGCTGGTACTAATAACTGCTGTTTCCAGAGTTTTGAAAGGATAGGGCACTCTGCTAAGCATTTTACAGATAACATTTCATTTCACCTTCACAATAATCCTATTTGGTAAATTGTTTTTGTCAGTCACAAGAAGGAGATGTTTGAAGCCCAGAGAGCTGAGTGATTTACACCATGTCATTCAGTCAGAAAGTGGCAAACTCAAGCTTCAGTTCACGTCTGCAGATTCTATAGCCCATTCTCTTCCCACAACCACAACTCTACCTTTTAGCCAAATTAATAAATGAACAAACTCTAACTGAACACCAAATATGTACCAAGCTTTGAGCTAGGAAGTTTCACATAGTATTCTCATCCACCTGACAACAATCTTGTTTTATGAGGGAGTAAAATGAAATCCTGGTTTGTTAGCAATGGACAGAACTGAGATTTGGATCCTGTTTGACTAAAAGATCTTTCTTTTTCTTTCCTTTTTTCTGTTTCTTTTTTCCCTCCCTCCCTCCCTCCCTCCCTTCCTTCCTTCTCTCATTCCTCAATTAATCTTGTATCAATTTGGCTAAGGTTAGAATCTTATCTTAGTATTATTGAGATAACTTATGCATTGTGCCTAGCACAGTGTTTGGCACAGGGAGGCACTTTAATGTTAATTCCCACTCCACCCCACCTTCACATCACCTAGAGAAGTTTTATCACTACTTCCTCTCTCCTTCCTGGTGAGTAGAAAAGGGACAGCTCTTTTCTAGCTATACAAGGGACAGAGAGCTGTCTCCCCAACCTGGCTGGTATTTCCTCTGCCTGGAGAGCTAAGCCTTGCAGATGGTATAGCTGGGCCCTTTCAGGGACACTTAGAAGAGCTGAGGCATCCTGTCAGTACCGGGTTCTTTTTTGCTACTTTCTGAAGGATTAATGAAAAGGGAAACTTTGCAGGATCTCCATACACAGGCTTTGTTTTCCCTTCTTTCTTGTTTTGCAAAGAAAGGTCCCTGCACGGCTTTTAAGCCCATGGAAAACCTAACAAACACTTCCTGCAAACCACCTTGCTTTTTACCCGCATTAAATAGCCTCCTCCACTCTGGAGATTTGCGTTCCAATCCCTGCAAACGAGCAGCAGAGGAGGCAGGATATTGCATCTCATTAAGTTTCTTTGCTGTGTCAGTCCTCTTTCCCAGAGGGGGATGTAATACTCTCTTCATAATACGCAGCCCCTCTCACAAGTTGGCAGCTTTCTTCTCTCAACTTATATTCTTGGCTAAGAATGTGTTCACAGGGATTTCAAAAAGGCCTAACCAAATACCTGTTTACCGACTATCTCAGAGCATTTCTGAGATGCACCAGGATGTGCCCGCTTCCTCTTGCTAATGATGCTCAGGCTGAGCACCTTCTCCAGCACTTGGCAGTGGTGGGGGCAGTGGGGGAGTGCAGCTCTGCCCTACTTCATTTGCCCCGGCCTGACCCTCACTCTCTGGTCTGTGTCCTGTGCCCATTGGAGCTGGTGGTGTCCGCCCAGTCTTTGGCCCAGATGCCTCCTCTGGTCTCCTCCCCAGATCAAGACCCAATGTGGGAGATAGCCTCATCCACCAGAGGGCAGACAGCAGAAGCAAGAAGAACTACAATCCTGAAGCCTATGGAACAAAAACCACATTCACAGAAAGATAGACAGGATGAAAACGCAGAGGCCTATGTACCAGATGAAGGAACAAGATAAAACCCCAGAAAAACAACTAAATGAAGTAGAGATAGGCAATCTTCCCCAAAAAAATTCAGAATAATGACAGTGAAGATGATCCAGGACCTCAGAAAAAAAATGGAGGCAAAGATTGAGAAGATGCAAGAAATGTTTAACAAAGATCTAGAAGAATTAAAGAACAAATAGAGATGAACAATACAATAACTGAGATGAAAAATACAGTAGAAGGAATCAATAGCAGAATAACTGAGGCAGAAGAATGGATAAGTGACCTGGAAGACAGAATGGTGGAATTCACTGCTGCAGAACAGAATAAAGAAAAAAGAATGAAAAGAAATGAAGACAGCTTAAGAGACCTCTGGGACAACATTAAATGCAACAACATTCACATTACAGGCGTCCCAGAAGGAGGAGAGAGAGAGAAAGGATCCAAGAAAATATTTGAAGAGATTATAGTCGAAAATTTCCCTAACATGGGAAAGGAAATAGCCACCCACGTCCAGGAAGCACAGAGAGTCCCATACAGGATAAACCCAAGGAGAAACACACCGAGGCACATAGTATGCAATTGGCAAAAATTAAAGACAAAGAAAAATTATTGAAAGCAGCAAGGGAAAAATGGCAAGTAACATACAAGGGAACTCCCATAAGGTTAACAGCTGATTTCTCAGCACAAACTCTGCAAGCCAGAAGGGGGTAGCATGACATATTTAAAGTGATGAAAGGAAAGAACCTACAACCAAGATTACTCTACTGGGCAAGGATCTCATTCAGATTCACTGGAGAAATCAAAAGCTTTACAGACAAGCAAAAGCTAAGAGAATTCAGCACCACCAAACCAGCTCTACAACAAATGCTAAAGGAACTTCTCTAAGTGGGAAACACAAGAGAAGAAAAGGACCTACAAAAACAAACCCAAAACAATTAAGAAAATGGTAATAGGAACATACATATTGATAATTACCTTAAACATGAATGGATTAAATGTTCCAACCAAAAGACACAGGCTTGCTGAATGGATACAAAAACAAGACCCATATATATGCTGTCTACAAGAGACCCACTTCAGACCTAGGGACACATACAGACTGAAAGTGAGGGGTTGGAAAAAGATATTCCATACAAATAGAAATCAAAAGAAAGCTGGAGTAGCAATACTCATATCAGATAAAATAGACTTTAAAATAAAGAATATTACAAGAGACAAGGAAGGACACTGCATAATGATCAAGGGATCAATCCAAGAAGAAGATATAACAATTATAAATATATATGTACCCAACATAGGAACATCTCAATACATAAGGCAAATGCTAACAGATATAAAGAGGAAATCGACAGTAATACAATAATAGAGGGGGACTTTAACACCTCACTTACACCAATGGACAGATCATCCAAAGAGAAAATTAACACAAGCTTTAAATGACACAATAGACCAGTTAGATATAATTGATATTTATAGGACATTCCATCCAAAAAGAGCAGATTACATTTTCTTCCAAGTGCACATGGAACATTCTCCAGGGTAGCTCACATCTTGGGTCACAAATCAAGCATCAGTAAATTTAAGAAAATTGAAATCATACCAAGCATCTTTTCTGACCACAATGCTATGAGATTAAAAATCAATTACAGGAACAAAACATAAAAACCACAAACACATGGAGGCTAAACAATACGTTACTAAATAACCAAGAGATCACTGAAGAAATCAAAGAGGAAATCAAAAAATTCCTAGAAACAAATGACAATGAAAACATGACAATCCAAAACCTATGGGATGCAGCAAAAGCAGTTCTAAGAGGGAAGTTTATAGCAATACAATCCTACCTCAAGAAACAACAAACATCTGAAATAAACAATCTAACCTTATACCTAAAGGAACTAGAGAAAGAAGAACAAACAAAACCCAAAGTTAGCAGAAGGAAAGAAATCATAAAGATCAGAGCAGAAATAAATGAAATAGAAACAAAGAAAACAATAACAAAGATCAATAAAACTAAAAGCTGATAAAGATAAACAAAATTAATAAACCATTAGCCAGACTCATCAAGAAAAAGAAGAAGAGAACTCAAATCAATAAAATTAGAAATGAAAAAAGGAGGAGTTACAACAGACACCGCAGAAATACAAAGCATCCTAAGAGACTACTACAAGCAACTCTATGCCAATAAAATGGACAACCTGGAAGAAATGGACAAATTCTTAGAAAGGTATAACCTTCAAGACTGAGCCAGGGAGAAAGAGAAAATATCAACAGACCAATCACAAGTAATGAAATTGAAACTGTGATTAAAAATCTTCCAACAAACAAAAGTCCAGGACCAGATGGCTTCGCAGGGGAATTCTATCAAACATTTAGAGAAGAGCTAACACCCATCCTTCTCAAACTCTTCCAAAAAATTGCAGAGGGAAGAACACTCCCAAACTCATTCTATGAGGCCACCATCACCCTGATACCAAAACCAGACACTACAAAAAAAAGAAGATTACAGACCAATATCACTGATGAATATAGATGCAAAAATCCTCAACAAAATATTAGCAAACAGAATCCAACAACACATTAACAGGATCATACACCATGATTAAGTGGGATTTATCCCAGGGATGCAAGGATTCTTCAATGTACGCCAATCAATCAATGTGATACACCATATTAACAAATTGAAGGGTAAAAACCATATGATCATCTCAATAGATGCAGAAAAAGCTTTTGACAAAATTCAACACCGATTTATGATAAAAACCCTCCAGAAAGTAGGCATAGAGGGAACTTACTTCAACATAATAAAGGTCATATATGACAAACCCACAGCCAACATCATTCTCAATGGTGAAAAACTGAAAGTATTTTCACTAAGATCAGGAACAAAACAAGGTTGCCTACTCTCACCACTATTATTCAACATAGTTTTGGAAGTCCTAGCCAGGGAAATCAGAGAAGAAAAAGAAATAAAAGAATACAAATTGGAAAAGAAGAAGTAAAACTGTCACTGTTTGCAGATGACATGATACTATACATAGAGAATCCTAAAGATGCCACCAGAAAACTACTAGAGCTAATCAATGAATTTGGCAAAGTTGCAGGATACAAAATTAATGCACGGAAATCTCTTACATTCCTATACACTAATGATGAAGAATCTGAAAGAGAAATTAAGGAAACACTCCCATTTACCATTGCAACAAAAAGAATAAAATACCTAGGAATAAGCCTACCTAGGGAGACAAAAGACCTGTATACAAAAAACTATAAGACACTGATGAAAGAAATTAAAGATGATACCAACAGATGGAGAGATATACCATGTTCTTGGATTGGAAGAATCAATATTGTGAAAATGAATATACTACTCAAAGCAATCTACAGATTCAATGCAATCCCTATCAAATTACCAATGGCATTTTTTACAGAACTAGAACAAGGAATCTTAAAATTTGTATGGAGACACAAAAGACCCCGAATAGCCAAAGCAGTCTTGAGGGAAAAAAATGGAGCTGGAGGAATCAGATTCCCTGACTTCAGACTATACTGCAAAGCTACAGTAATCAAGACAACATGATACTGGCACAAAAACAGAAATATAGATCAATGGAACAGGATAGAAAGCCCAGAGATAAACCCATGCACCTATGGTCAACTAATGTATGACAAAGGAGGCAAGGATATACAATGGAGAAAAGACAGCCTCTTCAATAAGTGGTGCTGGGAAAACTGGACAGCTACATGTAAAAGAATGAAATTAGAACACTCCCTAACACCATACACAAAAATAAACTGAAAATGTATTAGAGACCTAAATTTAAGACTGGACACTATAAAACTCCTAGAGGAAAACATAGGAAGAACACTCTTTGACATAAATCACAGCAAGATCTTTCTTGATCCACCTCTTAGAGTAATGGAAATAAAAACAAAAATAAACAAATGGGACCTGATGAAACTTAAAAGCTTTTGCAAAGCAAAGGAAACTACAAACAAGATGAAAAGACAACCCTCAGAATGGGAGAAAATATTTGCAAACGAATCAATGGACAAAGGATTAATCTCCAAAATATATAAACAGCTCATGCAGCTCAATATTAAAAAAACAAACAACCCAATCCAAAAATGAGCAGAAGACCTAAATAGACATTTCTCCAAAGAAGACATACAGATGGCCAAGAAGCACATGAAAAGCTGCTCAACATCACAAATATTAGAGAAATTCAAATCAAAACTACAATGAGGTACCACCTCACACCAGTTAGAATGGGCGTCATCAGAAAATCTACAAACAACAAATGCTGGAGAGGGTGTGGAGAAAAGGGAAACCTCTTGCACAGTTGGTGGGAATGTAAATTGATACAGCCACTATGGAGAACAGTATGGAGGTTCCTTAAAAAACTAAAAATAGGGACTTCTCTGGTGATGCAGTCTTTGGGAATCCGCCTGCCAATGCAGGAGACATGGGTTTGAGCCCTGGTCCAGAAAGATCCCACATGCCGCGGAGCGGCGAAGTCCGTGTGCCACAACTACTGAGCTCGCTGCCTGGAGCCCGTGCTCCGCGGCAAGAGAGGCCACCTCAATGAGAGGCCTGCATACGGCAATGAAGAATAGTCCCCTCTCGTGCAACTAGAGAGAGCCCGCGCGCAGCAACGGAGACCCAAAAATAAATAAATAAGTATTTAAAAAAAAAAAAAAACTAAAAATAAAATTACCATATGACTCAGCAATCCCACTACTGGGCATATACCCAGAGAAAAGCATAATTCAAAAAGACACGTGCACCCCAATGTTCATTGCAGCACTATTTACAATAGCCAGGTCATGGAAGCAACCTAAATGCCCATCAACAGACGAATGGATAAAGAAGATGTGGTACATATATACAATGGAATATTACTCAGCCGTAAAAAGGAACGAAATTGGGTCATTTGTAGAGACGTGGATGAATCTAGAGACTGTCATACAGAGTGAAGTAAGTCAGAAAGAGAAAAACAAATATCGTATATTAACGCATATATGTGGAACCTAGAAAAATGGTACAGATGAACAGGTTTGCAGGGCAGAAATTGAGATACAGATGTAGAGAACAAACGTATGGACACCAAGGGGAGAAAGCAGCGGGGGCTGGGGGTGGTGGTGTGATGAATTGGGAGATTGGGATTGATATATATACACTAATATGTATAAAATGGATAACTAATAAGAACCTGCTGTATTAAAAAAATAAATAAAATAAAATTCAAAAATTCAAAAATTCAAAAAAAAAAAAGACCCAATGTGGGTCTCCACACTTGACTTTGGAATCTCACCAGCTCGTTGTCCAATCCTCTGGGCATCTCTGGCCTTGCCATTCCCCCAGGACTGCTGTATACATCTTTGTTGAGAATGTAAAAAGGCCTTTTCTGAAGTGGGTCTCCCAAGTTCTGAGACTGATCGGTTTTGATGAATTTTATGATGCTAAATCCCTGATGCTATGATGCTATGATCCCTGGTTTTGGAATGTCCCCAGGAATAATAAAATAATTCACTTATATATCTCAGGCACTCTTCTAGGTGCTTTATTCATTTAATCCTATAATAACCCTATAATGTAGGTAATATTATTCTCCCTATCTTAAAGATGAGGAAACTGAGACACAGAGAGATTAAATTACTTTCCCAATGCCACATAAACTAGGAAGTGATAAAGCTAAGACTATAATGCAGTCACTCTTATGCTTTTAACCACGATATCAAACTTCTCTGAGCTAGTGGGTACCTGAGGTTAAGCTGAGCAATGGGCCCTGGAGAAGGGAGTCTCTGATTTGCTTTGCCTGGCCTTTAGGGCCCATGCATGAACCCCCTTCACTCTCATGTCAACATCCTCATTTTTCCTCACTCCCATTGCAGAGATTCTTCTCCAGCCAAGAGATTCTGCTCCTTATCCACCATTAAAACCACACCACTCCCTCTGCCATTCTGTGTTTGTTCAACTGCCACCTCTTTCCTTGAATGCCTTCTTCCTCTACCCCAATTGAAATCCTACCTTGCTTTCCTTCCAAAATCATTTCTAAATCTTATCTGCCCCAGGAAGACATCCTTGTTTTACTCCATCCTTCCCATTTCCTGATTCAAATTCATTTGTTGCTCTTCTTGGGGGGTCGGGAGGAAAGCCAACTGAGTGTTTTCTAGGTAGATGACACTGGAGACCTCACCAGAGAGAAGCTTGATCCAAGGTGGGACATCCTCTTTAAAGTCCCAGGATTCTATTCTTCTACCACCTCATCCACTGCTCCATTCTTCTATGAATGAGGCACTGTGTTAAGATTGGGGGGATGCTAATTTAATAAGATGCAGTCTTTTCCCTAGACATACTTGCAGACTAGCATTGGGTTGATGTATAGATACATAAATAATTACAATGCAAGAAGCAAGTTGCCAGTGTCTCAACAGAGACATCTAGTGCTTGAAGGTCCTGAGATGGAAGAGATCACCTAGGTGGGAGCAGGGAAGGAAGGCCAAATGGCAGAGGTGGCATTTGAGTTTGACTTTGAGGGATGTGTTCATTTTGCAAACAAGATTTTCAAGGCTAAGGGACAATATAAAAATGGCAAGGCAGAAGGAATATCTGGGATAGGATAAGGGAATCTGTGTGAATTAACATGAGAAATAAGACTGGAAATGTAAATTGTGGTCAAAATAGAAAGAACCTTATGTATTAGAGAGCATACTTAAAAATCACAGCTATTAGAGAATAGAGTCAGGATTTTATACTGCACGCAAAGGTGGAGAGGGAAACAATCAGAAATCACCCTCTTAGCCATGTAGAAGAGTTGAGGTGTTATACAGCTATTGTAGAGACCAACAGGCCTTTGCAGAAATCTAGGAAGGGGATCACGGTCTAAGCAAAGGCAATGTCAGTGGGAATGGACAGGAAAGGATGAATGTGAGAGGCCTTTCACTGGTAGATTAAATGAGATTTTCCATCTGACTGGATACAGTAAGGAAAGGAGTAAAGAAGAGTCCAGGACAATAGCAGATTTAGGCAACTAGGAAGAAATGGAGATTTTGGTAGATGAGAGTGGTATGGAAAAGACTGATAATGAGATCAGTTGGCACCTGTTGAGACCTGTGCCAAAAGAACCTCTAGTAGAGTTGTTGGCACACAATTTGGGATTGTGGCAAAAGTTGGGGCAGTGTAGTCTGGTGGTCCCTGTCAGAGACGGGTACTTGGGGCCATTAAGGGTTTGGATCTCTGCTGCGACTTCCTACCCAAGCCAAGGACAGATAGTTCCTGATCTACTTCTCATTCAGGTGAAAGCCCATGTGGTTCACAAGCACCACTGCCTCATTTTAACTATTTATCTTTTCTTCCCAAGGTCAGCCTGACCTCTCTGTCAGGATTCTGGACCACAGGGGAAGATGCTCCTGGATAGAGATACTGATACGTGGTCTTTCCTCCAGCTCCCATTCACACTATTTTTCTTAATGTTACTCACAGAGTGACTTTTCCAATGTCTTAGAAAAAAAAATACCTCCTTAATTGCTCTCTGTTTTTTATTAACTAAATCCAGAACCCTGCCTCTTCACCACAAAAGTGTAGAATTAGGAAGATCTGTTTGCCTCTCCGTTGACTTCGCTGATCTTGACACTGATTAGACTTAGTGAGAGACTTCCTCTTTAAGCTATTGTCCCATAATAAGGTAAAAATGATATTGATTTTCTAAACTTGCTCTGTTGGGAATAAATTTTTGACAAATGTTCATCCTTGCTGAGCATGACTCACTCCTCTGCCTTTCTAGAAGAGTCTTTCCGTGTTTTTGGCAACTTTGAGAAGTGTCACTAAATTGTTGAGGAGTGTCACTAAACTGTCTAGGAGTGGAAGAGAACCAGAATGGGAAAGAAAGAGGAAACATGGTGGGGGGAAACCTACCTATTTTCTTTTCAACAATAATTGTAAACATTTTAGAGTTAGCCATCATTCATGAAGAACACTCACAGATATTTGTTCTTTTGTTCCTCAACCTATGAGGAGAAATGATCAGTTCAGTCCAAAAGCATTTACTGACCATCTACTATTAGAAGCCAGAAATTAAAAGCTCAGGAAACATGAAAGCGAATAAGACACAGAATAAGACCCAAAAAGAGCCCATAGCCCCAGTAGGAAAGACAGATAAGTAATAAGAAAAAAAATCAATCCCATGAGATAAATAAAATAGTTCAAGTATGTACAAGGTTTAGAACCAGAACAAAGACTCATCTCTCTGGTATAAGGCAGAGAGTCCACAAAGGACGGGCTTCTTAGTAAGATTTCTTTTTTTAACATCTTTATTGGACTATAATTGCTTTACAATGGTGTGTTAGTTTCTGCTTTATAACAAAGTGAATCAGCTATACATATACATATATCCCCATATCTCTTCCCTCTTGCGTCTCCCTCCCTCCCACCCTCCCTATTCCACCCTCCTTATCCCACCCTTCCCTATCCCACCCCCCTAGGTGGTCACAAAGCACCAAGCTGATCTTCCTGTGCTATGCGGCTGCTTCCAACTAGCTATCTAATTTACATTTGGTAGTATATATAAGTCCATGCTACTCTCTCACTTCATCCCAGCTTGCCCTTCCCCCTCCCCCTGTCCTCAAGTCCATTCTCTGAGCCTTTATTCCTGTCCTGTCCCTAGGTTCTTTTTGTTTAAGATTCAACATGTATGTGTTAGCATACAATATTTGTTTTTCTCTTTCTGACATACTTCACTCTGTATGACAGTCTCTAGGTCCATCCATCTTACTACAAATAACTCAGTTTCATTCCTTTTTATGGCTGAGTAATATTCCATCGTATATATGTGCCACATCTTCTTTATCCACTCATTTGTCGATGGACACTTAGGTTGCTTCCATGTCCTGGCTATTGTAAATAGTGCTTCAATGAACATAGTGGTACATGACTCTTTTTGAATTATGGTTTTCTCAGGGTATATGCCCAGTAGTGGGATTGCTAGGTCGAACGGTAGTTCCAGTTTTAGTTTTTTAAGGAACCTCCATACTGTTCTCCATGGTGGCTGTAACAATTTACATTCCCACCAACAGTGTAGGAGGGTTCCCTTTTCTCCACACCCTCTCCAGCATTTATTGTTTGTAGATTTTTTGATGATGGCCATTCTGACTGGTGTGAGGTGATACCTCATTGTAGTTTTGATTTGCATTTCTTTAATGATTAGTGATGTTGAACAGCCTTTCATGTGTTTGTTGGCAATCTGTTAGTAAGATTTTGAAAACAGAAAAGAAAAATTAGAGGAAATTCCAGGCAGAGGATACACAGGTGCAAAGACATGTAACAGCATGGTGTATTTATAGGATTATGAAGAGTCTTGTCTTGCTGGAGGAAAAAGTTGGAGGGAAGTGCTTCAGGATGGGTAGGAGGGTCAAGTGGTTTTCAGGAGAGGTAGACAGGAGCTAACCATAATTCCATGAAGTACCTTGTAGGACACACTAAAGAGCTTGGCTTTTATCTTGAAAGTCAAAGGAAAGACAATAAGAGATGCTAAAAAGTGAAACCAACTTTACATTTGCAGGTTCTGGGAGGAAAATATGAGTTTTGTTTGGGAATATTAAATTTGAAGTTCTTATCTAAATTAATTTGATATATATATATATATATGTATATATATGTGTGTGTGTGTAAATGTTAAAATATACAAAAAGGATATTTGGGCTTGGAACTCAGAGGATGGTTTGGGGAGGAAATAGGGGAAACATCAATCACATAGATGGCAGCTGAAGCAAGTGTAGAGGATGAGCTCCCCATGGAGAGTGCATGGAGTCAAAGGTAGAGCTCTGGACAGCACCTGGGACATAAGCATTCAAAAGGTAGACAGGGAAAGAGAAGCCCATGAGAGAGATCAAGAAGAAATGTCCCAAGCATTAGAGGATGACAAAGATAAAGTGGGGCCAGGAAAGTCAAGGCGCATTTCAAGAAGAGCTGTGGTCATCGGAGTTGACTGTAGAGAAGTCAAGCAAATTATAGACTGGAAAGAGTCCCCTGGATTTAGCAAATATAAGGATCTATCAATGGGAACAGTAAGAACCTCAGTGGAGGACTGGTAGGTGGAAACCCAAATGAGAGATGAGAAAATGGAGGTAGAAATCAGAGTCTACTCTTTGAAAAAACTGAACTGTAAAGAGAGGTGGAGGTGAGGGAAACATGAATCAAGGGAGTTTTTATTTGTTTATTTTAAGATATGAGAGACTTGAATATGATTTGATATGAGAGACTTGTTTGTGTGACTGTAGAAAGGAGCCAGTCTTAAAAGAGAAGATAAAGATAAAAGAAAGAGAGGAGCTAATTGAAGGAACAAGTCTCCTGTTTCTTGAGGAAACAAGGGAGTGTGGGTTGGGATAAGGTGCAGAGCACAGAAGGAGCTATGACCTTGGGCAGGAGGAAGGGCAGCTCTTCCTCCAAGGAAGGTGGGAAAGTGAGAAGGCCATTGACAAGACAACAGCTAAGGAAGTGGAAGAAGAAACAGGAAAGGAAATGAAATCAATTGTTTTGAGGTTAACATGAGCTGATTGGGTGAAATCACATTACAACTTTTTGACCCAGCATTACTATGATGGAAATCTCTGTACAACAAAATCTTTCCAAATTCTGGCTTGTAGGTTGCATATAAGACAAAACCAAATCCTGTGGTCAAGGAATATGGATGATTCTTGGAGGTAGTATCAAGGAAGCACTTCCATTATTGCCAATAATGGAAGTGCTTCAAAAGGAAAGTACGAACGATTTTCAAATAAGAGCTAGTTTGGTAATTATTGTGTAGGTGGATGACCCTAACACTGCATCTCTTAACTTTTCCCCAATCTCCTTCATAGCTCAGTTAAAAATTAACCCTGGTTAAACATGTTACCCCAAAAGACAATTGGGCACAGTTGAACATTCCATGGATCGATAATTTGAAGTTTCCCTCCCAACACACACACACGTTGTAGCCGTTCCCTGGCCTTCACAGATCTCCTATTCCTAGTGGAGGCTCTTTCTAAAGATCAAATCTATTTTGAACACTGAGAAATTTATTTGGCACAACCAGAGGATATCTCAATTTATATTGATTTCCTTCCCAAAGGGTTAGGGGGGTTCTGTATCCTCCTGGAAAATGTCACCAATTCCAAGCCAGAGGGTGAAGTTAGTTTGACTTTGTTACCCTCTCTCACTCTTTTTCTTTTTTTGGCAGCTAGATTCTTTTCTCTCCTTCAGGATGCTACCTCCTGATCTCTGCCTTTCACTTGCCATGAAAACTCACTTTCGGTATAGGATCTGAAATTACAATAGTCATTTGCGCCTTAATGTTAAGTCTAAGGAACTGTGTTTACGCTCTAGGGGACATGGTTACATAATGACTTCCTTTTTAATTGTAGGCCTTGATCTCTATTAGAAGGATTGGACATTCAGAAGCAGGATACAGTTCTGGGAACCAAAATGTTTCTTAACACATGAGCATCTCCTCTAACTATGTTTATGGCTGATTTTGCCTGGAACTGTGGCTCCTACCTGTGATGGGGCAAATGGAGGTCACTGGGGTCACTCACATCCCAACTGTAAACATGAAGACTCAGCCACTGTGACCATTTGTCCTTCCTTTATCCTGCTCTTGTTCTGACCTCCCAAATCTTCCAGAACTAGGGCAGAGCTCCCAGACACTTTTCTGGGGTGAGAGTTCAGCAATGATCAGAACCTTTGAAGATTCCTCTCTCTGTCATCTTGCTAGTTTTCCTTCTTCACAGTTCTTTGTTAATGGAAAATGGATGTAATATAGCATAAATACACGGAAACAAATACAATTCTTTGGTAGCAGAAACATGGTCTTATTTTATTGCTTTCTCTAAAACCCTCATGAGCACCCTTTTCTTCTGTCTCCTCATTGAAGCCAGTGGCTGTTGGATGACTCTGGCCCTTTAATTGTTCCTGAGCACCTCTGGATGCCTATAATTCAGATGTTGGGACAGTGTCTTTGTGTAGACTGTTTTATTCAAGCTTCATCTTCAGGCAAACAACTGTGTCTTGGAAAAGTCCCATATCTCTAACCTTGTTCCATGCATACTTCACCAAAGGATGAGAAATTGGAGTTGGCACCATGGGGATTATGTATGTAGGTAAAATCCCACCAAGCTGCTCATGTTGTACTACAAGCACTTGCTATTCTGCTACTCTGGCCCTAGGAAAACCAATTGCACTTGACACAAGAATCAGTTGCCCCTGAGAGCACGATTCCTTTAAAATTTTCAGAGACTCCAGTGGAAAGACCGTGGAGCTTTGAGGTCTGGGTCCAGCTCCTGGGATGTTGTGATTCAGCATTCCTCAGATAAAAATTTCACCAAACACTAAAATCAACATTTGAAAGAGAATCTTGGTTATATTGAAACTTTACTTTGCCCTCAAATATTACTTGTCTCTGTTATTGAAAGAGACTCTAGCACTAGAGCAGCCAAAAATGATGGGGGAAGCTGCACCAAAAGGGGGGAGCTTGGAGAAGGACACTCACACAGTGAAGTAAAGTTTTTTGTATATTTTTTTCCTGATTATATAAGCAATGTATTGATATATGCCCACTGAGGAAATATTGGAAGTAAAGAAAGGCATGAAGAAGAAAATTAAAATTGCTCATCATTCCATCTACCCAGAACATTCTGGTGTATTTCCTTTAATCCATTTGCATATTTTACAAAATAGAGATATATCACATGTATAGTTTTATATCCTGATTTTTGCAATTTATATTATATTATGAATGTAACCAGTTTGATTATAAAGCCTCAAATTCATCAGGGTATAAACCTGGAATATTTTAACTTTTCCAATAATTGTTACTACCACGTTATATCAAATTTTCTTCTCCCACTGGGGAGAAGGCAGCCTTGACAACAGCTTGATCTGACTCCATAACTTTCAGTCACATTTGGTTATTAAAACTGTCTAATTTCCATTATTAAGCCTAATATTTCACATTAAAAATTTCAATCTCATATTTGATTGATTCAAAACTCCTATCCCCAAGGGACTGGCTAGATGTGCAGTGTGTACTGGAAAGGATAGTACAGAGGGGCAGAGGACATAGTCTGTTCCTTCCCATATATCCCCTCTCTCTTCTCTGTCCTTACCCCTCCTGTATAGGGATATATGCAGGGGAGAAAAAGGAAAAAAAACTTCCTATGTGACTGCCTTTGGCAAGTTGCTGCCCCTTCCTACTGGTCATCACCACTATTCCAGCTCTTTGTCATCTGGTCAATATAGATGGGCAGGGAACCCAACATTCCTATGAGGGGTCTATCCCCATGGTACCCCTTTTGCCTCCAAGTTCAGCATACCTACCATGCTCATACACCTTCCATGGCCCTACTGTGTGGGACTCTGAGCACGGGAAATATCTGGAGGGCACTCAATGAGGTAGTTCTTTTCCCCTCATCACTCGGCAATACCACAATACTGCCCCTCAACCCCACCCTCAGTGTTCTCCTCCCAGCTATGGCAGAACCTAGGATTGAGACCTCAGGCCTTCCTTCTTGGATATGCCCCCAATAGTTATAAACCATTCCCTTGGGACCCCATCTTTTAGCTTGAAGGTGGTGATAAGTTGCATTTTCTCCATCTCTTCTTCCATGGGGAGGTAAAGAGTGGTTACATTCTCTTGACAAACTATACTCCTTAAAAAAGGTGACTCTATTTTATTTTTCCATGATAAAAAGCCACCAAATCAGTTCAACTTTTGTCAGTTCTGTCAGTATGGGGAGCCTCAAGATTAAGGATCAGATCTCCTTTAAACTCAGCCCCTATAATATTTAATTATTTTGTTTTCAGCAGTTTTCTGTCTCTGCTTTAAACTGCACTATTCCCAAGGTAAAGTTCTCAATCAGTACCATCCTATCGTTACAACAGCACTTTGTAAACATCTTATTATGGCTGTGTTTCATTCCATTTTATAGATTACCAAATACTTAAAACATTTAAGTTGTGTGTATATGTGTGTGTGTGTGTGTGTGTGTGTATGAGTGTATGTATATATATAGTTGATACTTGAATAACACAGGCTTGAACTGTGCAGGTCCATTTATACATGGATGGTTTTTTTCTATAGTAAATGCTACAGTACTACAGGATTTGCGGTTGGTTGAATCTGCAATGTGGAACCACAGATTCCAAGGAACTGCATATAAGGAGGGCTGACTATAAGTTATGCATGGATTTTCGACTGTAAGGAGTATCTGCATGCCTAAACCCCCCTGCCTCTCACCCCTGTGTTGTACAATGATCAACGTGAGTGTGTACACACACACACACACACACATATATATTTGGAATGAGGAGATTAAGGTTATAGGCCTGGCCACATAATTTACTGGTAGACCACAGAATTTATGAGCATTCTTAGTTGTAAGCAGCAGAAACTAACTCTGGCTAATTAATCTAAAAAGATACTGAGAAATAGACAACAACAAAGAGTTGAACAATTAGATCATAGGAAATTAGTTTAGATGCTGGGAAGCTTCAGGGATCTGGATAGCAGAAATGAATGGAGATACCTTTTTAGGGTACAGCCAGTGCTATGACTCAGACCCAACTACTTTCAATTCATGTATTACTCAACTCAAGTTTCTGATTCCTAGGAAATAGAATCTGATTGACTTTACTTGGTTTCATATGATCAAACACAGCAAGGACGGGAGGGCCGGTGAGGGACTTTGACTTATAGTACCAAAATGGCAATGAGAAAGGGGATACTGATATTAAAATACATGGAAAGAGATCCTGAACAGGCCATATTTTTATAATACAGTATTTTTATATTATAAGCAATGCTATAATGAACATCTTTGTTCACATTTTGTATAATTTTCTTAGGATTATAGCTAACAGTTATTAAACACATCTTATATGTTGGCATTTTATTAAGCACTTTAAAAGCTTTATCTTATTTAGTTCTCATAGGATATAAGTACTATTATATTGGTAGATTGATATACAGAGTTTATTTGTTTATTCAACAATAATATTGAGCCCCTACCTATGCTAGGCACTGTTCTCAGTGTTCTCATTCGTCCCTACCTGCTCTGACAGTGGTGCACTGCACCAGTACTGAAATTTGCCTCATGACTGTAGTGGCTGGCTGGAAGCAGGACAGGGCAATCTCCCCCTCTCCTTTGCAGGTTGAGCAAATCCTAGGATGCCAATGCACTAGACTCAGGCCCCAGGTGCTCTCTTCTTTCCAGGAATAGAGTAAAAAGTTAGGCTATGCCAAAAGTTATCAGAAAAAGATCCAGGAGCCCCTTGCATTGTGTCAAGGTCCTTGAAGAGCCAGAAAAATATACGTACTTTCCAAGGTGCTGAAAATAGCAGCAGTCACTACGTATGCACAAAGGATTAGTGACCCTGTATTTGATTATCACTTGATTTTCTGAAGAGTCAGCAGGATAGATGTATTATCTTCCAATCACAGTTTAATTAAAGGAGGGAACTGAGTTCCTGAATTTCCACCCTTTCTCTTGTCCCTGGGACAGGATGTTATTAAGCTGCAGAAGTAGCATTCATGTCATCTGTGGAGAGACCCATACTTCCTGGAGAAGGGGGGAGTAGAGAGTAGGAAAGGGCCCTTAAGATACCTGAATCCTTGGTTAGTATTGTATTAGTCATAGGTATGTTAGGGGTGAAAGAGAGTGGGAGGAATGACACAGGTACTAGATACTGTGGGTAATCTTTTCTTTCTATTTACTCAACACCAATGCTTTGTCTTCTTCTACTAGGAAAACAGTAGGATTTGGACAAGAGACAGACATAATAGCAATTAAAAGCTTGGGTATAGAGTCTTATCATCTTTAGTTTTTTTTTTTTTTTTTTTTTAAACATCTTTATTGAAGTATAATTGCTTTACAATGGTGTGTTACCTTCTGCTTTATAACAAAGTGAATCAGTTATACATATACATATGTTCCCATATCTCTTCCCTCTTGCATCTCCCTCCCTCCCACCCTCCCTATCCCACCCCTCTAGGTGGTCACAAAGCACCAAGCTGATCTCCCTGTGCTATGCGGCTGCTTCCCACTAGCTATCTATTTTACATTTGGTAGTGTATATATGTCCATGACACTCTCTCACCCTGTCACATCTCACCCCTCCCCCTCCCCATATCCTCAAGTCCATTCTCTAGTAGGTCTGTGTCTTTATTCCCATCTTGCCACTAGGTTCTTCATGACCTTTTTTTTTTTTTTTTCCCTTAGATTCCATATATATGTGTTAGCATACTGTATTTCTTTTTCTCTTTCTGACTTACTTCACTCTGTATGACAGACTCTAACTCCACCCACCTCATTACAAACACCTCCATTTCATTTCTTTTTATGGCTGAGTAATATTCCATTGTATATATGTGCCACATCTTCTTTATCCATTCATCTGATGATGGACACCTAGGTTGCTTCCATGTCCTGGCTATTGTAAACAGAGCTGCAATGAATATTTTGGTACATGACTCTTTCTGAATTATGGTTTTCTCAGGGTATATGGCCAGCAGTGGGATTGCTGGGTCGTATGGTAGTTCTATTTTTAGTTTTTTAAGGAACCTCCATACTGTTCTCCATAGTGGCTGTATCAGTTTACATTCCCACCAACAGTGCAAGAGTGTTCCCCTTTCTCCACACCCTCTCCAGCATTTATTGTTTCTAGATTTTTTGATGATGGCCATTCTGACCGGTGTGAGATGATACCTCATTGTAGTTTTGATTTGCATTTCTCTAATGATTAATGATGTTGAGCATTCTTTCATGTGTCTGTTGGCAATCTGTATATCTTCCTTGGAGAAATGTCTATTTAGGTCTTCTGCCCATTTTTGGATTGGGTTGTTTGTTTTTTGTTATTGAGCTGCATGAGCTGCTTGTAAATCTTGGAGATTAATCCTTTGTCAGTTGCTTCATTTGCAAATATTTTCTCCCATTCTGAGGGTTGTCTTTTGGTCTTGTTTATGGTTTCCTTTGCTGTGCAAAAGCTTTTAAGTTTCATTAGGTCCCATTTGTTTATTTGTGTTTTTATTTCCATTTCTCTAGGAGCTGGGTCAAAAAGGATCTTGCTGTGATTTATGTCATAGAGTGTTCTGCCTATGTTTTCCTCTAAGAGTTTGATAGTGTCTGGCCTTACACTTAGGTCTTTAATCCATTTTGAGTTTATTTTTGTGTATGGTGTCAGGGAGTGTTCTAATTTCATACTTTTACATGTACCTGTCCAATTTTCCCAGCACCACTTATTGAAGAGGCTGTCTTTTCTCCACTGTATATGCTTGCCTCCTTTATCAAAGATGAGGTGACCATATGTGCGTGGGCTTATCTCTGGGCTTTCTATCCTGTTCCATTGATCTATATTTCTGTTTTGGTGCCAGTACCAAACTGTCTTGATTACTGTAGCTTTGTAATATAGTCTGAAGTCAGGGAGCCTGATTCCTCCAGCTCCATTTTTCGTTCTCAAGATTGCTTTGGCTATTCGGGGTCTTTTGTGTCTCCATACAAATTGTGAAATTTTTTGTTCTAGTTCTGTGAAAAATGCCAGTGGTAGTTTGATAGGGATTGCATTGAATCTGTAGATTGCTTTGAGTAGCAGAGTCATTTTCACAATGTTGATTCTTCCAATCCAAGAACATGGTATATCTCTCCATCTATTTGTATCATCTTTAATTTCTTTCATCAGTGTCCTATAATTTTCTGCATACAGGTCTTTTGTCTCCTTAGGTAGGTTTATTCCTAGATATTTTATTCTTTTTGTTGCAATGGTAAACGGGAGTGTTTTCTTAATTTCACTTTCAGATTTTTCATCATTAGTATACAGGAATGCAAGAGATTTCTGTGCATTGATTTTGTATCCTGCTACTTTACCAAATTCATTGATTAGCTCTAGTAGTTTTCTGGTAGCATCTTTGGGATTCTCTATGTATAGTATCATGTCATCTGCAAACAGTGACAGCTTTACTTCTTCTTTTCCGATTTGGATTCCTTTTATTTCTTTTTCTTCTCTGATTGCTGTGGCTAACACTTCCAAAACTATGTTGAATAATAGTGGTGAGAGTGGGCAACCTTGTCTTGTTCCTGATCTTAGTGGAAATGGTTTCAGTTTTTCACCATTGAGGACAATGTTGGCTGTGGGTTTGTCATATACGGCCTTTATTATGTTGAGGAAAGTTCCCTCTATGCCTACTTTCTGCAGGACTTTTATCATAAATGGGTGTTGAATTTTGTTGAAAGCTTTCTCTGCATCTATTGAGATGATCATATGGTTTTTCTCCTTCAATTTGTTAATATGATGTATCACGTTGATTGATTTGCGTATATTGAAGAATCCTTGCATTCCTGGAATAAACCCCACTTGATCATGGTGTATAATCCTTTTAATGTGCTGTTGGATTCTGTTTGCTAGTATTTTGTTGAGGATTTTTGCATCTATGTTCATCAGTGATATTGGCCTGTAGTTTTCTTTCTTTGTGACATCTTTGTCTGGTTTTGGTATCAGGGTGATGGTAGCCTCGTAGAATGAGTTGGGAAGTGTTCCTCCCTCTGCAATATTTTGGAAGAGTTTGAGAAGGATAGGTGTTAGCTCTTCTCTAAATGTTTGATAGAATTCGCCTGTGAAGCCATCTGGTCCTGGGCTTTTGTGTGTTGGAAGATTTTTAATCACAGTTTCAATTTCAGTGCTTGTGATTGGTCTGTTCATATTTTCTATTTCTTCCTGGTTCAGTCTTGGCAGGTTGTGCATTTCTAAGAATCTGTCCATTTCTTCCAGGTTGTCCATTTTATTGGCATAGAGTTGCTTGTAGTAATCTCTCATGATCGTTTGTATTTCTGCAGTGTCAGTGGTTACTTCTCCTTTTTCATTTCTAATTCTATTAATTTGAGTCTTCTCCCTTTTTCTCTTGATGAGTCTGGCTAATGGTTTATCAATTTTGTTTATCTTCTCAAAGAACCAGCTTTTAGTTTCATTGATTTTTGCTATTGTTTCCTTCATTTCTTTTTCATTTATTTCTGATCTGATCTTTATGATTTCTTTCCTTCTGCTAGCTTTGGGGTTTTTTTGTTCTTCTTTCTCTAATTGCTTTAGGTGCAAGGTTAGGTTGTTTATTCGAGATGTTTCCTATTTCTTGATGTAGGCTTGTATTGCTATAAACTTCCCTCTTAGAACTGCTTTTGCTGCATCCCATAGGTTTTGGATCGTCGTGTCTCCATTGTCATTTGTTTCTAGGTATTTTTTGATTTCCCCTTTGATTTCTTCAGTGATCACTTCGTTATTAAGTAGTGTATTGTGTAGCTTCCATGTGTTTGTATTTTTTACAGATCTTTTGCTGTAATTGATATCTAGTCTCATAGCGTTGTGGTCGGAAAAGATACTTGATACGATTTCAATTTTTTAAATTTACCAAGGCTTGATTTGTGACCCAAGATATGATCTATCCTGGAGAATGTTCCATGAGCACTTGAGAAAAATGTGTATTCTGTTGTTTTTGGGTGGAATGTCCTATAAATATCAATTAAGTCCATCTTGTTTAATGTATCATTTAAAGCTTGTGTTTCCTTATTTGTTTTCATTTTGGATGATCTGTCCATTGGTGAAAGTGGGGTGTTAAAGTCCCCTACTATGATTGTGTTGCTGTCGATTTCCCCTTTTATGGCTGTTAGTATTTGCCTTATGTATTGAGGTGTTCCTATGTTGGGTGCATAAATATTTACAATTGTTATACCTTCCTCTTGGATCGATCCCTTGATCATTATATAGTGTCCTTCTTTGTCTCTTGTAATAGTCTTTATTTTAAAGTCTATTTTGTCTGATATGAGAATTGCTACTCCAGCTTTCTTTTGATTTCCATTTGCATGGAATATCTTTTTCCATCCCCTCACTTTCAGTCTGTATGTGTCTCTCGGTCTGAAGTGGGTCTCTTGTAGACAGCATATATATGGGTCTTGTTTTTGTATCCATTCAGCCAGTCTGTGTCTTTTGGTGGGAGCATTTAATCCATTTACATTTAAGGTAATTATCGATATGTATGTTCCTATTCCCATTTTCTTAAATGTTTTGGGTTTGTTATTGTAGGTGTTTTCCTTCTCTTGTGTTTCTTGCCTAGAGAAGTTCTTTTAGCATTTGTTGTAAAGCTGGTTTGGTGGTGCTGAATTCTCTCAGCTTTTGCTTGTCTGTAAAGGTTTTAATTTCTCCATCAAATCTGAATGAGATCCTTGCTGGGTAGAGTAATCTTGGTTGTAGGTTTTTCTCCTTCATCACTTTAAGTATATCCTGCCACTCCCTTCTGGCTTGCAGAGTTTCTGCTGAAAGATCAGCTGTTAACCTTATAGGGATGCCCTTGTGTGTTATTTGTTGTTTTTCCCTTGCTGCTTTTAATATGTTTTCTTTATATTTAATTTTTGATAGTTTGATTAATATGTGTCTTGGTGTGTTTCTCCTTGGATTTATCCTGTATGGGACTCTCTGTGCTTCCAGGACTTGATTAACTATTTCCTTTCCCATATTAGGGAAGTTTTCAACTATAATCTCTTCAAATATTTTCTCAGTCCCTTTCTTTTTCTCTTCTTCTTCTGGGATCCCTATAATTCGAATGTTGGTGCATTTAATGTTGTCCCAGAGGTCTCTGAGACTGTCCTCAGTTCTTTTCATTCTTTTTTCTTTATTCTGCTCTGCAGTAGTTATTTCCACCATTTTATCTTCCAGGTCACTTATCCGTTCTTCTGCCTCAGTTATTCTGCTATTGATCCCATCTAGAGTATTTTTAATTTCATTTATTGTGCTTTTCATCGTTGCTTGGTTCCTCTTTAGTTCTTCTACGTCCTTGTTAAATGTTTCTTGCATTTTGTCTATTCTATTTCCAAGATTTTGGATCATCCTTACTATCATTATTCTGAATTCTTTTTCAGGTAGACTACCTATTTCCTCTTCATTTGTTAGGTCTGGTGTGTTTTGACCCTGCTCCTTCATCTGCTGTGTGTTTTTCTGTCTTCTCATTTTGCTTATCTTACTGTGTTTGGGGTCTCCTTTTCACAGGCTGCAGGTTCGTAGTTCCCGTTGTTTTTGGTATCTATCCCCAGTGGCTAAGGTTGGTTCAGTGGGTTGTGTAGGTTTCCTGGTGGAGGGAACTAGTGCCTGTGTTCTGGTGGATGAGGCTGGATGTTGTCTTTCTGGTGGGCTCGTCCACGTCTGGTGGTGTGTTTTGGGGTGTCTGTGGCCTTATTCTGATTTTAGGCAGCCTCTCTGTTAATGGATGGGGCTGTGTTCCTGTCTTGCTAGTTGTTTGGCATAGGGTGTCCAGCACTGTAGCTTGCTGGTCATTGAGTGAAGCTGGGTCTTGATGTTGAGATGGAGATCTCTGAGAGATTTTCGCCGTTTGGTATTACGTGGAGCTGGGAGGTGTCTTGTGGACCAGTGTCCTGAAGTTGGCTCTCCCACCTCAGAGGCACAGCCCTGATGCCTGGCTGGAGCACCAAGAGCTTTTCATCCACACGGCTCAGAATAAAAGGGAGAAAAAATGGAAAGAAAGAAAAAAAGAGGATAAAATAAAATAAAATAAAGCAATTATAATAAAAAATAAGAAAAAAAATTATTAAGAATAAATTTATTAAGAAAAAAATTTTTTTTAATTTTTAAAAATAGATTTATTAATTTTTTATACTAAAAATAAGAAAAAAATTAAGAAAAAATTTATTAAGGAAAAAAAATTTTTTTAATTTTTTAAAATAAAAAATATGAAAAAACTTATTAAAAAATTTTTTTAAATTTTTTAAAAATAGAAAATAAGGAAAAAATTATTAAGAAAACATTTAGTGGGAAAAAAATTTTTTTTAAGCAAAAAAAAAAACAAAAAAAAAAACAAAAAAAACGGACGGACCTAACCCTAGGACTAATGGTGAGAGCAAAGCTATACAGACAAAATCTCACCCAGAAGCATACACATATACACTCACAAAAAAAGGAAAAGGGGAAAACTTAATATATCCTGCTCCCAAAGTCCACCTCCTAAATTTGGGATGATTCGTTGTCTATTCAGGTATTCAACAGATGCAGGCACATCAAGTTGTTTGTGGAGCTTTAATCCGCTGCTTCTGAAGCTGCTGGGAGAGACTTCCCTTTCTCTTCTTTGTTCGTACAGCTCCCGGGGTTCAGCTTTGGATTTGGACCCGCCTCTGCTTGTAGGTCCCCTGAGGGCGTCTGTTCCCCGCCCAGACAGAACGGGGTTAAAGGAGCAGCTGATTCGGGGGCTCTGGCTCAGTCAGGCCGGGGGGAGGGAGCGGTACGGAGGAGGCGGGGCGAGCCTGCGGCGGCAGAAGCCGGCGTGACGTTGCAGCAGCCTGAGGCACGCCTTGCGCTCTCCCGGGGAAGTTGTCCCCAGATTACGGGAGCCTGGCCGTGGCGGGCTGCACTGGCTCCCGGGAGGGGCGGTGTGGAGAATGACCTGTGCTCGCCCACAGGCTTTTTGGTGGCGGCAGCAGCAGCCTTAGCGTCTCGTGCCCGTCTCTGGGGTCCGCGCTGATAGCCGCGGCTCGCGCCCGTCTCTGGAGTTCGTTTAAGTGGCGCTCTGAATCCCCTCTCCTTGCACGCCACGAAACAAAGAGGCAAGAAAAAGTCTCTTGCCTCTTCGGCAGCTGCAGACTTTTTCTCGGGCACCTTCCCGGCTAGTTGTGGTGTGCTAGCCCCTTCAGGCTGTGTTCACGCAGCCAACCCCAGTCCTCTCCCTGGGATCCGACCGAAGCCCGCGCCTCAGCTCCCAGCCCCCGCCCGCCCCGGCGGGTGAGCAGACAAGGCTCTCGGGCTGGTGAGTGCTGCTCGGCGCCGAGCCTCTGTGCGGGAATCTCTCCGTTTTTCCCTCTGCGTCCCTGTTGCTGTGGGATCCGTGCTGATAGCCGCGGCTCGCGCCCGTCTCTGGAGCTCGTTTAGGCGGCGCTCTGAATCCCCTCTCCTTGCGCGCCGCGAAACAAAGAGGCAAGAAAAAGTCTCTTGCCTCTTTGGCAGCTGCAGTCTTTTTCCCGGACTCCCTCCCGGCTAGCACCGAAGCCCGAGCCCCAGCTCCCAGGCCCCGCCCGCCCCGGCGGCTGAGCAGACAAGCCTCTCGGGCTGGTGAGTGCTGGTCGGCACCGCTCCTCTGTGCGGGAATCTCCGCTTTGCCCTCCGCACCAATGTGGCTGCGCTCTCCTCCGTGGCTCTGAAGCTTCCCCCCTCTGCTACCCGCAGTCTCTGCCCACGAAGGGGCTTCCTAGTGTGTGGAAACCTTTCCTCCTTCACAGCTCCCTCCCACTGGTGCAGGTCCCGTCCCTATTCTTTTGTCTCTGTTATTTCTTTTTTCTTTTGCCCTACCCAAGTACGTGGGGATTTTCTTGCCTTTTGGGAGGTCTGACGTCTTCTGCCAGCGTTCAGTGGGTGTTCTGTAGGAGCAGTTCCACGTGTAGATGTATTTCTCATGTATCTGTGGGGAGGAAGGTGATCTCCGTGTCTTACTCTTCCGCCATCTTGCCCCCTCCCATCTTTAGTTTGATTTCCATAACCCATATAGGGATCACTTAGGGTTGGGTGTGGCTCCAAGCAAGAGAAAACAAAACAGTCATGGGCTAACCAGGGGGTTCATTTTTCCTCACATAAGTCTAGAGGTAGGCAGTGCAGGGCTGATGAGGCAGGGCTCAAGAATGTCATATAAGGCCCAGGTTCCTTTTATCTTCCTGATATGGCTCCTTATCATATGGTTTTCATCCTTGGGGTTGCAATATGGGTGCTGCAGCTCCAGGCTTCATATCCATGTTCCAGGCAGGAAGAATATATGTGAGGGGCATGGTAGATAAGTCTGTCTCTTAAAAAAATGTTTCCATAGATTCACCCAGGAACTTCGACCTACATCTTTCTGAGCAGACTCTCTTACTGCAAGAGAAAGTGAAAGATGATATTTTAGTTTTCTAATCTCTATAGTAGAGGAAGGCAAGGGCGGAGCTGGCTGTAAATGCCTCATTAACTGTGTGACCTATAAAATCACTTTTAAGCATGCCTGTATAAAATGAGGAGGATGTTGCCTACCTTGTAGAGTTGTTTTGATGTTTCCTACCTTGTAGAATGGAGATAATGTATGATAAATCCTTATCACAGTGCCTGGCATGTCATAAGCTCTCTACAAACTTTTAAAAAAGAAACAGTATGCTGTAACTATGTTCATAGACCATGGAGAGAAAGAAATATACAATTCAGAATAGGGTCACAGCCTCTCACCCTAGGATTTCTCACTTAGCTGGGAGCTCGGCTGAATTCTGGGAACTTATAATCCATCTTGATAGCAGCTGGCAAGGATGAAGAGACTACCAGCAATCACAACCCCCTCTGCAGTGTTAGTTACTATACACAGAATATTTAAGAATGCACCCAATTTGGCATGATGTTTGTGCTGATCTGTCTCACTGTCATAATCGTGTCCCTGAAGAGCTGCAAGTAAATAAAAATTTGGTTAATGCCTATGGATGTGGAATTGGTGGATCTGGAGGTGTGATCTGGCTCTGCCACTGACTACCATTGTGACCTTGGGGTAAACCTCAAGGACTTCAGTTTACATACCTGTAAATTGAGGGCATAACAACTCTTACCCATTACAGAAGATTTTGGAGATCAAATGAGGCAATATATGCTAAATCCCTTTGTAAAATATAGGTATACAAATAAAAAACAGCTTTAAAACATATGGATGCAGCTGGAGTGTGCATGGAATAAGGTGGGGGCTTGGTGACTCTCATCTGTGAGAAGACTCTTTCTTCTGTTAGTATATTCATCAGAAGAGGCTCAACCATTCCCATCACCTCCAGACTCTGGGCACAAGGGCCCAGACTAGGCGAAAACACCAAGTGGACAGTTTGTCTTCATCCCCCTCCTCCCATTCTGTGACCACCCTTCTGCTGCTCCAGGGCATCTGTGTTCTCCAGCTCTCCCCAGCATACCACACTCAGCTCCTGTGTGCTTGGCTAGAGGACACGTATGGCTACAGGAGCAGGTAAGAGAAAACTGAGTTTGTTGAGCCCTACCATACGCTGGGCACTCTTCTGGGTGTTTTATATATCTTACATATTTTAAGTTTCAGTACCCTCTTTTCAAATATATATTTATACACATATACATAATTTTTTTTAATGAGAAAAATGAAGCTCTTTTTTAAAAAGGTTAAGCAACTTGCCCATGGTTACAAAGCTAGTAAGTGGCCAAGTGAGATTGAAATCTAGCTCTTCAGCTAAAAAGATCAGAAAGCATAAACTGAGGAACAGTTTGCCCAGTTTGTTATTTTAGAGTTGCCGATTCTAAGGGTTAAAGCACTGAGGTGACTTGCCCAAGGTCACACAATGACATTAGCAGGGCTAGAACTGGATTCCAGATGTCTGAATGGCCAAAGTAATAATTTTCCTACTGTGTGATCATGCAGTGCTGACATCAGCTGAGGGATGGGATTGGAGCCTCAGGGCACCAGGGCCACTTACCCACCAGAAATCACAGGCTGGGAGGTGGTTCCTATCAGACTAAATATTGACAGAGACTCTTTTGCTCCCTTTGAAAATACATGTCTTCAGAGAGAGCCCTACCTAGCTTTGCTTCAGCTTTCAATGAGGATCTGGGGCGGGGGGTATGGGGAGAGGAGGTGGAGAGAAAGGGGAATAGAAGAGAAATGAAAAGCAAGAGAGAGCAAAACAAGGCAAGGGAAAAAAATCAATGTCTGCTTGCAAGCAGGTGGGAGCTGTGGTTGTGATGAATATTTACCGGGTAGCGGTCTAATGATTTTAGAAATGTTTTTCTGACTGTACTGAGTGCTTGTGGGATTGTTTTTCAAGAAATAAAATACATTAAAACTCAGTCATTAAGAGCTTAAAGGAGGAGGGAACACAGGCTCCAAGCGCATTAGCACACCCTGTAGTTAAGTAAGGGCCTCATTCCTAATGCATTTTTAATTTATTCTGTTTTGTAAAATAAAACTTTAAACTGCTCCTTGTACTATCAAATTTGTAATCATCTCCAGAGCCCATCCCTAGCCACGGAGCTCTAGTGAGCTGCGGGGTGGTCACAGCTGAGTTGAAGTCCAAGTGCCCTCCTGCCCTGAGCTTCCAGGTGGCTCTGCCCAGCTCAGCTCTTTGCAGGAGCTCAGCCCAGTTTCTCCTTGCAGGGGAAGTCGCCCAGCACCGTGGGGTTGCTGCCAGAGAGGGGAGGATAGAATTTCAGGCTGAAGGTAGAGCACAGTAGCTTAGTCCATTAGAAAATCTGTGGGTATAGGGAGAAAGTGAGACCCCGGGTTGAGGGACCTCAAATGTAGGAATACACCTTCTCTGAGGACTTTGGAGACCCAGGAGAGCTCCCTGCCTGAGAAGGAAGAAAGGAGGGCACAGACTCCAGAAACCTAAAAGGCATTAGCTCATCTAGTCATCTCAACAGCCCTAGGAAGTAGGCATTCATTTCCTTATTAGCCTGATGGGAGAACACGGCTTGGAATAGCTAAGTCACTTGCTCAAGGTCAGACTGTCTGATAGGAGGTGACAGGGTTTGCCTTCTGATTCAGGTTAGGTTGACTCCAGAGCCAGGCTTGGGGTAGGGGTGGGGGGAGCGGAAGGAATAGTAAGGATCAGATGAGGATCCTTTTCAGCTAATAGAGTGAATTTTGAGCTAGAGCTAAAACTTGCTTTACCTCCTAAAGAAGACAGAAAAGCTGCTTGCCTGAAGTACAGCTGACCAAGACAATTTGGACTTCTCTTTTTACCTTTCTTCCTTACTTAGTTTCTTCCTATAAATCTGCTCCCTCTTTCTTTCAAGTCTTCTCAAATGTCTCCTTGTCAGTGAGGTCTTCACTGACCACTCACACAAAAAAGCCCTCCTACCACCACCCTCCACAGAGGGTAAACAAGTAAAGCTGAATGCCGCTGCCATCACAATCCCGCTAAAGCAGCCCTGCTTCTTTAGCCTAAGGGAAGATGAGTCATTTCACAAAGATCCAAGTTTATTTTTCTAAATGACCACTTGTTTTGAGCCATTAAAGACAGCCCCTGGCTGTCACTGTTCCCCAAACTGCACCCCGCTTCAGACACTCCGGATTTTCTTCATCTTCATCACTGAGGCTGATGTTTCCCTTGATTCCAGAGGACTTCATCATGTGGTTCCCTAAATTATGTATTCACTCAACAAACAATTACTGAGAGCCTGTCATAAAATAAAATAAAGTAAAATAAAATGTGTCTTTGTACTAAAAAAAAAATTTACTTGTTTATTTGTTTATTTTCACTCTCCCCAATTAGACTGTAAGCTCTGTGTGGGCAAAGATTTCATTTTTTTGGTTATGTCTAGAGGAGTGTCTGGCATCTAGTAAACGCTCAATAAATAATTGTTGAATAAATAAATGAAATTCCTAACTCTTGGACCCATCTCTTTCACTACAATAACTGGTGGCAATTTGTGGGTAACGGTAACTGATCTGTACCAGCTTGAGAAGATTGTACCAGAAGCTGATACTTCAAGGACAAACACCCTCAAAACAATCATAGGTTCTCTGAATTCACAAGATGCCTCAAGGATGAGCCAAACTAATTCTCTCATTTTAGAAAGGAGGAAGCAGCCCAGAGAGGTAAAGCGATGAGCCCAAAGTCACACAGCTTGTCCACCCAGGTCTTCTTATGCCCAATCAGATTCTCTCTCTCAGATTCACCAAGCAAGCTGCCACTGGGGTTAGGACCCTAATCTCTGATGGCATCTGAGGCATTTTCAGAGATCTGCACATCCTCCAGTCTTTGTGGGAAGCCTGGGTCAGTTCTCCAGTTGAGATAGGTTGTCAAGTTAGGAGGGGTGAGGGGCTGAGACCCTTGCTGCACCAGGCAAAAATATCCAGGCACTGAGGCTGTATGCCTGCTCTTCGTATCTGCTTGCTAACACTACCTTACAGCTCACACACCTGGCTGGCTGTGACCACAGTTACCTAGGAAGCTGTCTTCTTGGTATGATTTCTAAGGCTCTTGGAAAGACCCCTTACTCCAGAACTGCTTTTCCACATAGGCTGAAGATCATTCAACACAATACAAATTCTGCTACAACCATGATGAGAGCAAAGCACCTTCCTTCCTCTGGGAGAAGGAGGAACACACTGACTTGAAGCCACTCAAAGTGATTAGAAGATCACATAGTGATTCTCTAGGAAGGCACAGGTAAGCATGTTACACTGTATAGGGACGGGAAGACGCTTCTCTCCCACTACAAACCTGCTGCTCGCCCCGGGTCCCCAGCGCTCCCTCTCCTGCCTCTCCAGACAGTCTGCTGCTCTGTCTCCCCTCCCCACCTTGGGTACCCAAGAGAGGGTGGTGACCCAGGTGACACCTGGCTGTCTCAGAGGAGCCACTTCCCTGGGAAGAGATTTCTGGATTTGCAATTAACTATGAGGAAGAAACGCATTTATTAAACATTTACATGTGTCCAACATTATGTTGGCTGATTCCACATAGTTTTTCAACCACAGAAGGCAAATGAGATTATTCAAATTAAAAGATGAGAAATCCTAGGCTCAGAACAGTACATAAACTTGAGCTGGTGGACTCAGACCTGGCCAATCCAGGCAGCTCTGATCCTTAAGCAAAGGGACTGCCTCTTTACCCAACTGACCACAGCGACTGGGTGGTGTCGTGGCCCAGCAGAGCCACTCTATCCTGGACAGTCTCCCAGGCAGTCACCCCAGTGAGCATCCTTCAAAGAGCCAATCTGCAGGCCACAGGGAGGAGCATTGCCAAGAAAATTCTCTGAAGCAAAAGCAGTGACCACCCCCAGCTTGTTGCTGTCAGGGTGATGCATGAGGCCAGCTCAGGGCACTGGAAAACCACCCTCTGATCTGTGGAAGATGCATACTAATGGGTCAGATTACCAGGCCTAAGTTAATTGCTGTTTTTAATCTTCATTATTAAGGAGAAAGCAGTGGGTAGACCCTCAGAGATTCTTTTCCCCACGCCAGGAGATGAACATCAGACTCAGGGGGGCTAAGAGGGCTTGTCCTCTTGCTTCAGCACCACCCGGACTTCTCTCCTAGGGTAAGGCAAGAAGCTTACTCCTCACTTTTCATGAAAAGAATCTTTTCTATTTCTCTTGATGGCCCTCCCCCTCCCGCTGCCTCTTGTATTTTTCAGCTTGGCTCACACTTTATTTTCAGGATACTGATACCAACAAATCACTTTTTGTTTCCCAAGGCAACTTGCTGAATACAAATTTGTTGATAAAATAACCCACAAGCACATGATGTTGGTGGTAATTGGGTGGGGAAAACAGCCTCCGCTAACAGTCAGCTCTGGGACCTGTGCTGGCCCGCTGGGAAATGCAGCCTGTTAGAATGTCGGGCCTCTCAGCTCAGGAGTCTAGCCTTGTGGGTTCAATTGCTCCACCAAAGGAAGAAAATCATAAATTTGGATAAATACAACTTATAGTAGAGACAACCAGGGAAGGATGGCTAGAGGATATTGTATGGCAATCAGTAAGGAAGGTCTGGGGTGTAGTAGGAAGTAGTTATGAGAGGATGAGGGACTTAATGAGATCAAAAAGAAAGTCCTTGATGAACTCAACTCAGATTGAAAAGTAATAGTAGAATACCCAGGTCAGGTGAATCTATCTGTAAATCAGCTAGTCTATTTTTCGGGCTCTGTGTAATATTACCTCTAATTCAGCACAGTCAGCCAGGATTCCCCTCTATCCTGAGAGAGTATTGAGGAGGGGGATTCCTGGAATCACAAGAAACTATCTGGTCTAATGGTCTAGTTCCTCTTGAGAGAAAATGAAGGCCCATGGGGACGAAGTGATTTGTATGTCATAGAACTATCCTGTGGCAGAGATGGAGCTGGAGACTGGGTTTCTGAACTTTAAGTTTGGATACGTTTAATAAATGCATCCACCTATTCACGTACTCATCCATCCATCATCCATCCACCCATCCATCCATCATCCATCCATCCATCCTTCCATCCATCAATCCATCCACCCATCCACCTACCCATCCATCCATTCTCCTAGCCATCCTTCCATCCATCCATCCATTCATCTATCCATCCATCCAACAACCCAAGAATCCCTTCCTAAACTTAAAGAGCTAGAGTTCTAACGTACTCTGAATCAAGATTTATGATTGGATTGTTGTTATTTTATATTTGACACTAAATTATGTTTATAATCTCCTGACCACTTATTCAATGTGAGCCCAGGGCACCTCCCAAAAGGAACTTCTACCCATAAAAAGATGAATGGATAAATAAAATGTGGTCTATCCATACAATGAAACATTACTTAGGCGTAAAAAGGAATGAAGTTCTGATCCATGTTATAATGTGGGTGAACCTTGAAAACATTATGCTAAGTGAAAGAAGTCAGATATGAAAGATTATATATTGTATGATTCCACTTATATGAAATATTCAGAGTAGGTAAATCCATAGAGAGAGAATACACATTGGTCATTGCCAGGGGATAGGGGGAGGAGAGAATGAGGAGGGACTGCTTAATGGGTACAAGATTTCCTTTCGGGGTGATAAAACACATTCTGGAACTTAATGTAGCAGGTGGTTGCATAACATGGTGAATGTACTGAATGCCACTGAAACGTACACTTTAAAATGGTTAATCTTATGTTATGTGAATTTCACCTCTAATTTTTAAAAAAGGACTTTTTATTCCTAATTTCTGGGCTGGGGTGGGGAGCGGGCACGAGAAGGCAGTACGTCCCCCAGGCTACAAGGAGGAAGCGCTATGTGACCACTTCTGTACCTCACAAACAAGGTCACTGATTTTCCTACAGAAAGGGCACCCTAAAACCAAAAGGTCCTGCTTCTACAGGATCCTGACATCTGTGGACCCTGTGGCCCAGACCCCAGCAGAGGGATTTGGTGGGCTCTTCCCAGCATGCGCCCAGAGCTCCCATCATAGCCTCACCAGAGGGAAGGCTGCAGTAAGCAGAGCAAGGAGGGGGCCACAGACCCTGAATTTAAAACAGAAATCTGAATTTTAAGACTCTCAACAGCTTTAGTTGCTGTCACTATTTTTAATAGATTTTTATCTCTTATGCATTCAGTTATTATCATTGTCACCAGCACATGGGGGAAATTTCAATGTGCCCGTTAAAAATGTCAAGGTTATTAGACACTCACTCAAAGCTCAGTTAATTTTGTTGTTTTGTTCTCTACTCCCCCCTACTTTTATTTAATTAATTTATTTCTTGGTGCGTGTGCATGGCTAATCTAAACATATGGCCCAATTTTCTCCACTGGTTTTAAAATACTTTAATGAATTCTGCAGTGACTTGTAACAGGAATGAGTGCTGATGGGGGGGAGGGGATACCGGTTAACTGCCCAGGATGACACCTGCTGGGCCTGCCCCTGGTGAGAACAATTCTCTCCTCTCCAGTCCGTATAAACTGCAAGGCTCTTGGCTTTGAGATTTTGGTTTCCATTTTCTTTTTGTTTGGGGGAATTACTTCCTCTTCCTGACAAATTGTCTCTTCAGAGAGTTCAAATGAGTCATTATTGACCTTGGGCTTCCAGAGAGGCTCTCTGTTTAATCTACACACTCATGCTCTTTGGATGGTGACTTCTTCCTCATTGCTTTTCCTGGTACAGGGTTTAAAAAAAAATAAAAGCAAAAAAAACACTGAGAGTGAAGAGACTCAAGAAATGCTGTTTTCCTGCTTTGGCTCAACTGCCAAAGGATGCATTAAATACTTCTGGGTGCCAAAGGATCAGCCAGCTTGTGCAGGCATGGAAAAAGATCCAGTGGTCAGCTGTCACACCTGTCACTCCTTCACCAGCCAGGGTCAGAGAGAGCTGGTGGTGCACCAGGCACCTTTTACCAGAAGCTTTCTAAGCACTTAAGTCCTCCCACTGTAAGGTTGATAGCTCTGATATCTGCCCTGCCTCCTGCAAAGGCCAAGCAATCCTTAGTGCATTGGTGTGGAATAGTGAACTCCCAAGACGAGCTCCAGGAGAGGAAGTCGGTGACTTTAAGATGATTCATCAGATGCCAATTCTTTATTATAGGGTCTCCCTGGAAATCATGGTAAACACACTTATTTTATTTGATTTTTAAAGCTTTTTATTTTATATTGGAGTATAGCCGATTAACAATGTTGTGATAGTTTCAGGTACACAGCAAAGGGACTCAGCCATGCATATACATGTATCCATTCAAACACACTTATTTTATATTCCATGTCAGATAATGCTATGTCTGAAATATTTCAAGTTCTGACTCTGCTATCTATTGTTTATGCTGGATTTCACTCACAGTGCTCTGTTTCCTTGTGTGTTTTATAATTTTTGATGAAAATTTCATGTTCCTTGAAACTTCATCTGGGGAAGTTCTGAAGCCTCAAGTGAAATTACATTCTTCCAGAGAAAATTTGTGTTGGTATCTGCCAGGCACTTGGGAGCTATACCAAGCCAATGACATTTGAAATTAAAATTTCTGCCTAAAGATTTGGACCACAGACTCAAATGAATAGTTATGAATCTCAGGGGAGAATTTTTTCCCTTATCAACATTAAGTTAAGACTTACAAGTCTCCTTACTTTTCTCTTCTGTATAGTGGGTTTATTTTATTTTTAAATAATTTTTATTTTAAAATAGTTTTATATTTACAGAATAGTTTCAAAAACAATACAGAGAGTTCTCATATACCCTGTACCCATTTTCCCTTTTTGTTAACATATTTGTATGGTAGGGACATTTGTCAAAATTAATGAACCAATATTGATAGATTATTATTAACTAAAGTTCATGTTTTATTTATATTATCTTAGTTTTTACCTATTGTCCTTTTTCTGTTCTAGGATCTCATCCAGGATACCATATAACATTTAGTCATCGATGTCTCTTTAGCCTCCTTTGTCTGTGATGGTTTCTCAGATTTTCCTTCTTTTCGATGATCTTAACCTTTTTGAAGAGTACTGGTCAGGTATTTTGTAGAATGTTCCTCTATTGGGATTTGTCTGATGTGTTTTTTTTCATGTTTAACCTGGAGTTTGGGGTTTGGAAGAGGAAGACCATGGAATGGTCTTATTTTTCATTCATTCATTCACTTAGGCTATAGCCCTTTGTGGTCTCACTTTTATGCAGTCTTTCTAGGTAGATTGCTCACCGTGGGTGAGCCCTAGGCTGTATCTCCTGATTGCTGAGTCCTCAGCAGCCACCAAGACAGAAGCTTAGAGTCCCCAGGGGGTGGCAGATATTCTGGCTTAGGCTCTTGCTTCCCTCCCAGGATGGTGACTTTCACTTTGGTTTTAGCCAAAGTGACCCACAGAATCCTCACTTTTTTAAAACTAGTTCAGCAATTCGCATAGTAAAGTGCTCTTATATAATTTATCCAGGTGTTGATGTTGTTTTCACCAGGAGAGTTACTCAGGAGCTCATACTGTTGGAAGTGAAAGTTGAGAGAAGTCTGATCCTACGTGAAGCTTCAGCCGCATCTCTCAGCAATCTCACTTTCCATTTACTCGATGGACTTCTACTGAGCATGTATTAGGGGCCAACATTTTGCTAGGCACCAGAGAACAATTGATTTACAGCCTCTGTCTTTATGCAGCTGACAGTCTAGCAGGCAAGCCGCGTGTGCTGGAACAGCACAGTGGAGAAGCCATAGGGACAGCGTGGGTGGAGCACAGAGAGCAAGGCAGAGAATGCCGAGAGAGAGAACGCCAGAGCAATAGGGAGGGATCAGGCCAGGAAAGCCTTGTAGGCCATGCTAGAAATGTGAGATTTGGTCCTAAGAGCACTGGGAAGCCACTGAGGGTGTTTGGATCCCAAAGTGTGACAATGACCCAAGGGGCTTTTAAAAAGATCTCTCTGGGTTCTGGAGAGGGTATATTGGACCTCTGGAGAGGGTATATTGGACTTGCCACCTAAATCACGCTTCACTTTCAGACCTGGACATCAGTGGGGGACAAGGGACTCTGGGCTCTCAGAAAAGAAAGAAAACAGCCAGCCATTACATCACCTCTCCTTCTCCCTCCAGGAGGCCTGCCAGGGTGGTCGCGTGAGGTGTGTCAGGGTAGGATCTACCTGGGGTGAAATGGCCAAGTGGGGAACACTGAGCCCTACCTCTCCCCTCTGGGGCCCAGGCCCAGGTTTGTTTGTTCTGCTCTTCCTTGGAATCAGGAAGAGATCTAGATGGTTATTTAACCTTGAGGATTAGCTGATTGGAGGGTTTAATCTGCTACCCCTCCCAAGGTCACTTCCGTTCAATAGAGCAAACCATCCTAAGGTGAAGTAAACACCAGTGTGGATTCTGAAGGCCTTCTTGTGGAAGAGCATTTGGGATCAGGAGGGTACAGAGGACTGTCTGGATCTCCTGAGAGTCCCTGGGGTTGAGGACTTCCTACACCTGGAAAGGGGGCTGCCAAGGGTCCTGCCCTCTGACTTCCAGCCCCATCCCCTTCAGACCTACTTCCTGTCTCGAGGACCTCCCAGACCTCCCACCACAGGGAAGTAGCTGCCGGGGGCCCAGCAGCTGCGCTCTGAAATCTACAGCCAACATTGCATCCAGGCACGTTGCCCACAGGCTGCTCCTGCCCAGGGGCCAAGCCCAGCAGAGATACTGAGGCAGACCCATTGCCCAGAGACAGGTGACTCCTTTATCAGTGGCTTCGGCTCAAGGACTCCCCAGTGGCTTTGACAAACCATCCTTAGACTGCTTGGCAGTCCACCTGACCAGGTGGACTCTCTCTCTCTCTCATTCTCTTGAGGTCAGATTACATCACCATCTGACAGCTCTCCCCAGCTCACTCCACTGTCACCATGGCTTTCTTTCATATAAGCATTTTCCCTAACAAAATCCTTCCACCTTTAATCTCAGGAGACCCAGACTAACACAACCCCCCATCCCTTTTCCAGCAATGTCCTGTTAATGCTGTATATCTAAACGCAACCATCTTTAAACACACCTGGACCACATTCTCCAGTAGCTGGGCCTGATTGAAAGGTTCTGACCAGGTATAACTAGGAGGTAACATCTTCTAGAGTATTTGCAAGGGTCTCAGCCAAAAAACAGATACAGTAGAAGAATGTTTATCCAGCATGTCCAGATCTCACCTACCTTTGATAAAGAACATTTCAGCAGTTTAGAAATGTTAATTTCTACAGCACACAATGCTCTAAAATCCCAAAGAAAAATAAAACCAAACAAACGTATTTTGGCCTATGTTATCTCATTTAAGATGTGATATAAAGTATGATGGGAAATAAAATAATTCGATGGGTGTATGTGCTTTGTCAAACCTATTACATAATAGAAACATGTGGTATAAGTGGATGAAACATCATTTGAGAATAATACCATGCTCCCAGTTGTGAGCCCCCAAGAGGCCTCCTGCTATATGGTTTCTTCCAAGGGAACCAGAGGTTGAGTCTAGAAGCAGTTGGAAGGTCGACATGGGTGAGGGGCAGGCTTCTAGGATGGAAGCCAGAGATGGTCTTGGGGAGGGCAGGGCAGTAGGGATGGGGTGTAACTGAGCCCAGAGCAGCCCCTAGACACAGAGCTGCAGCCCCAGCCCCTGTTTCTCCGGCTCCCGTGCTCTGTGGAGCAGCCTGCAGGTGAATAGATGCATCCAGAGGCCAGACAGTAAAGACCGGGGCCAAAGGCCATCTCTTCCTCAGAGCGCCCGATCTTCCAGCTACAAGTGCTCCAAGCTGCCCCCAGTTCACTACCTGGGCCTTGCATGTCGGGGGCCGTTCTCTCTTGTTCCGTGGCTCTTTAGATCTGGCTTTTCTCTGATGCTCAACACCTCCTCAAGAGCCAGAACTATGACTGGGCCGTCACTCGGGGCTCAGCACCATGACTCCTGCGGAGCAGCACACAGCACACAGCACACAGGCGAGCCCAAACCCACACACAATGCAACATCTCCCTGACAGCTCTCTCTGGGTTTGCACCTGCTGCCTTTGGCCCTTGTTCTGCATTTTGGAACCCGGAGAAAACTTTAATATCATGAATAGAATGTTATTTGGTCTTATAAGTTGTATTTATTTTTTCTTCCAGCTTTGTGTTGTAATATATTGTCTGGTGAATCCTTGGATGTGGATGACATTCAGACCCATTTAGACTAATGAATTGTTGTCTGCAAAGGATACAGTTGCATCTGGTTTAGTGAGTGGGTCTTATCCTAATAGACTCTTAAGATGGACATTTGGTTCTTCAGCAGGGAGAATGGTACTGACAGCCTTCCATTTCTGATTTTTTGCTTTTGCTCCTGGAGGCTTCTTGGCCCTGTACCAAAGCTCAGGAAACTCAGTGATGAAGTCTGGCTTTGGGTAATTGTTGGAAAAGTCTGCCCTCCAGTTAGCACCCCGGCACTTGGGAGGGAATCCTAAGAAAATGTACTCCCTCTCTCTCTCCTGCAACAACCTGGAGATGCAGATGGGTGACGAGCTGCCTATGCTTCTAAATGTTGAGATTCCATCAAGAACTTAAGTACAAGAACCTATTACTTTATGAAACAGGACTGCTCTAAAAAGTTACATATAAATCTGATTGTGTTCAGGAGGAGAGATGGGCAGATTTGGTCAAATTGGATTTTAAATGTATTAGAGGCTCTGAGTATTTGAGAGAACCCTAGGGTGATGCTTAGAAGAGAGAGGAATCTTATGGAGAGAAAATAACCAACACTGAAAATTCTACTTGGTTCATTTGCTCATTCATTTAACCACAAAATGAACCTTTGTAGGACATCAACTATGTGCTCAGCATCATTCCAGTGACTAGTGAAACAAAGACAAATGAGCCACCTGCTGTATTTTTTAAGGCAGGGAATGTGCTCAAGACACAGTGGAGCCTGAGTCCCAGAACGCCTATGTTTATGCCAGCCTTGAGCATCCATTAGAACAGACCAAGGCCCTGCCCTCAAGCTCGATCAGCTTGTCCCCCTGCTAGGTAACAGCCCACCGATAAGTCCTGGAACTGGCAAGTCCTGCTCCTGAGGTCTGACGGAGCCATGTCCCTCTCCTTCTGTTGACTTCACCTTGCCTTTATGATAACAATGACATAAAGAACACATGGAGAAGAAGTACCAGGGAGGCCTTGATGCAAGAGAGACCACAGTGGCATCATTAAGTGGAAAGTTATCTCAAGCACAGGGGGCAGGAAGAGCTCACCTTCTTTTCAAAAGCACAGTCTTTTCTTTCAACCTCTGAAGAGGTTTGTCTCCCTCTTCCTTACCTGCCCCTTCTCCCTATCACCTCTCCACTACTTCTTCCTGCTGCCTCCAACCTGTGGCTCCAGGAAAATCAGGTGTCTCTGAGGTCAACTGTCCAGGGCCAGGGAGAAAGCCTATGAAAATGATCCTACTGGGAATTACAGCTGGAGGCTGCTTGACATATGTCGGCCTCACAGCTCACGGGAGATAGCTGTGTTAAGCTGTGACAACAGCGCTCCACGCCACCAGGTAGCAAATGGATTTCGGTTCCGCTTTAATTTCTAACGAACGGCCATGCCTATGCCACATGCATCAGCAGGAGACGATCCTGCCGCATTAACAGCCTTGCTTAATGGCTGCCTTCCTGCTTATCACACCTCGTCCTGATTAAATTGTTATATAAAGAAAAATGTTTTTGCAAGAAATATCTGTCGGGAATTTCAATCAGGTTCCAAGGCCACCATTGCTGAGTCATGGTTCTTTTCTTTTTAGTTAATGAGGTTTTCGTAGGCCCTGGCAGGGGTGGCCTTTGGGGAGAAGAACTGATCGGTTTCAGGAGCACAGAGAGAAGGGAAGAATAGAAATGTAAACACCAGTGATCAGGTGGGAGGTTTCCAGGCTTAGCTGGGAATCTGGGAACAAGTCAGAGGTCCCTCGAACTCTCCTGGCCTTATTCCTGGGTCTGTGAATGAAGTCCCCTTCTCTGTGCTGGGAAGGGGGAGAAATACGTGAGCCATGGGGGGGCCCTGCTCTGCTCACTCTGTGTCCCCTCCAGACTCTTCCCTTCACTGGCCAAGCCAGATGTGGGACGTTCAGAAGGAAGGCAGAGGCCCAGGGTCGGGGAGCCCGGTGCTGTGTGCTTGCAGGCTTTCCAGATCTCCGTAAGCATGTATTCAGCGTTACTATGCATCGGGTCCTCTTCCAGATACTTTATGAGTTGTAACCCGTGTAATCCTCACAAGGACCCAATGAGGTCGGCATCGTCATCTCCACTTTACAGGCATGCAAAGGGAGGCAACAAAGGGGTGAAATGAGTTGCCCGATTCACATGGCTGAGCAGGGACAGAGCTGGCCTTTGCCCCCAGCGGCCTGCTCTGCAGCCACGCCCCGGACCTGCACAGGGTACTGCCGAGTGTCGCGGGGCGGCGAGCGCTTTCGAGCACCCACCTACTCAACTGTGTGCTGAGTATGTTACGGGGTATTGGGAGCTGAAGGTGATTAGACATGGGTCTTGCCTGAAAAGAATTGATGATACAGATGGGGAAGGAAAACACACCTGCCAAGTGGCTCAAAAACAATTAAAAAGGATAACCTTAATAGTCAAGCAAACAAACCAAAAAAAATAAATAAATAAGAAACAAACTATACACATATCTGAGTACCTCTGATCTCAGAAAGCAAAAAGCCATGCTCCTCTCCAGGCTGGACTTAGAGGGTTTCAAAAGCCTGTTGTTGGACTGTGGCCAGGGAAGGGGTTTGCACCAGCTTTGTGATGAGAAGGGATGTGCAGCTAATCCAGGGTGGCTTCCTGGGTGTGGTGAGTGCCTTGTCAAGCCCTGAAGACTCTGATAGATGTGGATGGGCGTAGGAAAGGGAAGAGTTAGCTCGTTGTCATCGCCTTCCAACCTCTCCCAGGAGCCAGGGGAAGCAGCTACAGACCAGGCTCACTGAAGGGGGATCATCCACGCCTGGTGGAGGCTCCACTGAGAGTGTCAGTGACAAGGCTGCAGGAGGAGGGGACCCCACCTAGCTGCTCACTGGCTGTGATGGGTTATCAAGTTGATGATGTTATACTCTGGCCACATGGAATAGAAGCTGAGCGTTTTGACTCAGTATGAAATGTCCTATGCCTTCAGAAGGGGAAGAGGAGAAATGAATAAACTTTCCAAGAAACTAATTAACCCACGGACAGTTCATACTGTTATTCTAATCCAGATATTGGACTTACCCGATATTGGACACCCAGTTTAGAGACAGCCTGTCAGGACACAAAGTAGACCAGTTTAATCATCTTTCTCTGGCAGATAATGAAGCTGTTTCATTTTATTTTGGTTTATATCATGTTGGGCTCTCCAGGCCCAGTGAGCAAAGGGCTGGCATCTTGCCAGACAGAAGGGGTTGTGGGGAATTCGTCTCTGGAAGCAAGGAGGCGTCTCACCACACCTTGGTCATCACGGTATAAAAACTCCATGGTAAAGAATGTGTTGTAGGAGAGGGGGTGGGAGTGGGTTTACACAATCTTCAAAAGGCAAAGAGAACCTTGGGCTGAAGGGCAGCTCATGGCCTTGGTACCAGTCAGTAAGAAAGGAGATGACTTGCTGTGTCACTGGCTCACAACCTCACTGGGCACAGTGTTTCCTCAGAGAGCCTGACCCAACCGTTGAAGCCATTGTGGACTCTGGGAGGTTGCAGCCTCCCGCTGGGGAGGGCAAGTGGCTCTATCTGTCCCCCAAAAGGGTCCCGAGGTCCAGAGCTCAGGACTGGCCCCACCATTCTCTCACTCACCTGGCCCTTGAGCTGGACAGTCCCAGCACCCCGCCTCTGCTTTGTCTCTTACATACCTCACCACGGAGCCCTGCCAGGTATCTCCGGCCCTCCCGACCTGCTGTCACTTCATAGTACCTCTGCAACCCCAGAGCTTGAAGCCTCAGTTTTCTTATCCAACAAATGGGGACAGTAAAACCTATCTCATAGGTTGCTGGGAGGATTCCGTGAGATAGTGCCCAACCTGCTTTGTAGGGAACCCACCACAAGTGCTCAGGATCGGCTGGGCTTTTAGGTAGTGACCGTGGTCATGCCCAATGACATCTGCCTCCCAACTAGATCCCCTTCCTGCAAACTCCCTCATGCCAATGCCTGACTAACCTTCTCAAACCCTCACTTTTGTCGTTTGTGCTTAAGTAGCTACCACCCCTACTGAATGCCCATGAGATCAAGTCCAAATTCCCCCGCCTGGTGTCCAACACTCCCATCCATTGTCCCCACCTCACCTTGCCAGCCTCCTCTCTCACAACCACACAATTTGAGGCTGTTGCACTTATCAGCCTGGCCTGTTTACTGTTTTCCCCTCACACCAGCCTATTCTTGCAATTTAAGAGGAAAGCAATTAATGCAGTAGGCTCTCAATTTTTACTGAATACATTGATAATGATAATGGAAAAAATAGATAACATTTGTATTTGACTTTACATTTAGTAGAATATTTACATACACATATATATATGTAGATATCTGTATACATACGTATAACTATATACAATTTCACAACTAGGTGAAACGGTGGGTTCAAGTTAACATTTACCGAGCATCTACCAGGTGCCAGTTACTGTACCAGGCAGACTATGAATCTGAAATAGAAGGACATCAGGTTCTGTGGCAGGTCCAGATGTTTTGGGGTCAGCACTTCCTCCTGGTACCTGACATCATTTCCCACGCATGAAACCATCTACTGGTCCCAGGGGTTTGGCCAGCCCTGCCTGCTCACACAAAACACAGATGCCAAGACACACACCGTTGCTCATGGAGGCCCAAGGGCACGGAGTTAATGTGGCATAAATTACTCCGCTGAGGTGTGTAGCTTCCATGTGGCCTGTCCTATCCAGCCGGATTACAACTCCTTGAAGCTTTGCATCTATTACCCTTCACAGGCTGCCAGGCAGCTTGTAATGAAACACACGATTGCTTTCCATTTGCCCTGATTCCTTGGCCCTCATCCCCTCCGTGGCCATTGGGCTGTGCTCCTTTCAACTCAGCCCCCTCCCTTTGCCCTCCTTTTTAACCACCCCCAGGTCTCTGGCTCTTTCATCCTGGCATCACCTGCAGTCAGGTTTAGGAGGGAGCTTGGCTTGGTGTTCACAGCATCTGTTTCCACCTGGCAGCGCTAGTTCAGAATGGGTAGCTGTCAGGTTCAAGGGGAATTTGCCCAGTAGTCCATGGAGCGGTTCAATCTTTGGCAAGTTGGGGAGAGAGAAAAGACTGAACTACAGTGAACTGGCCTTAATGCAACGGTTCTCTACTACTCCTAGGTGACTCGCCAGTGTGGGCAGTGGGAGAGTGAAGGCCGCAGCTCCAGCAATTGTGCAGGTGGTTACCTGGGAGTGCCATGGTGGGAACCACCTGCACAGCACACAGAGGGTCACGACTGCTATGTCAGAGCAAGCTAGAGAACAGAGATGCCCGGCATGGAACCGAGGATGACCTTGGACCTGTCACCTAACCTCTCTGAGCTTCTGTTGCATCTTCTGTAAAGTTAAAGTGACTTCACAAGGCTGTTGTGAGGAAATGCATGTGAAAGAGCAGAGCTCAGCACTGAGCACCCAACCATTGCTCAAAAATTTTATTTGTACCTTTGACAGTCCTTGCCCTGCCCATATCATGGGATTGTTGGGAGGATTTAAAAAGTGCTTTGTAATTTGCAAAGTGTATACAAACGGGAGGTACTGCTGTGTCAGGATGGGGTCTGCAAACTTATTCTGTGAAGGACCAGACAATAAATATTTTAGACTTTGTGGGCCCTGTTGTCTCTGTCACAACTACTCAGCTCTGCCAGTGTAGCAAGAAAGCAGCCACAGACAATAGGTAAAAGTACCAATAAAACTTTATTTATAAAACAGGCAGCAAGTCTGTGTTAGCCTGTGGGCCATAGCTCAGCAGCCCTGTGTTAGAAGATGCGGTGGGGACCAGGCTCCCTCAGGCTATGTGATTGAGGCCCGCTCCTTACGTCTCTCTTTTGCTGCTCGATGTGGAGCATTTGATGTGGATCCACGGAGAATCCCAATCCTCAGGAGCCCCATCTCCCAGCAGGAAACTTGGATCTAGGAAAAGAGCACAAGAGTTACCTTCCACCCACCTCCCCTTGTCTCGTGAGTCTGGGGGAGGCACTCCAGGGTCAAATGGTCCAGTCACTTGCCCCGGCAGGAGTCCATCTGGAGCAGGGCTTGCACAGTCAAATGCCCACAAGCAAAGTGGGTAACAAAAATGAGTGAAGACTCTGAGTGCCACTCAATCTATCTTCTGCTTCCGCACTTCCGGTTGAGGTATGGGATGGAAGTGTTTCTCTGCTATAAGAGAAAACAGCAGAGCAAGCATGATAATAAGTGGCCACTGGCACTCAAGGTCAGAGACCATGGGGAGTGTTGAAAACTCAGGTGAACTGACCAAGTAATGGCTCATGTGAAGGGCTATGGGAACTGCTGCTCAGCTCCCACTAAATGTTGCCATTGCGGAATTGGGGACCAGTGTTAACGCATCTTCCAGTTTTCAGGACAAGCTGTAAATCCAAATTTTTCTTGCAAAATCTCCCAGTTTTGAATATTGAATGCATTAAAACAGACTATAGGGCCAAAGAAAACAGATCTGGAACATCTAAGGAGATCATTTTGCACTTCTAAGTTTCTAGATCTGGAGAAATGAAAGCTTTAAGGCCTGCTCTAGAGAATGCAGGGCTGTGCAAGGAAAGGTTTCTGGAGGAGAAGCCTAGACATGTTCTATATCCAGGGTTTCTTAGCCTCAGCATTTGGATATTTTGGGCCAGATAATTCTTTTTTCTTGGGGACTGTCCTGTGTATTTTAGGATGTCTAGCAGCATCCCTGGCCTCTACGCACTAATGCCAGTTGCACTTCCCTTCCCAAGTAATAACAACCAAAACTGCGCCCAGACTTTTGTCCCCTGAGGGGCAAAATCACCTGGGTTGAAAACCACTCCAGAGACGGCGAGGGGACGGCACTAAGAGGCAGGCCTGCCAAGGGATAGCGCTTCAGCAGCGATTTGTGGGCAAATGTTTCTAAATTAGCAAATTTTAATTTAGACCTAAATCTCCATTATTGCCTGAGGCTCGAGGAAAATTGGTGACCATTTAAAATTAATTGGAACCCGCTGTGAATCAGTGGAGGGTGAAAAGCAGAAAAGGTCCGAATAATGAACTGGGCTGGAGTGATGGGGCAGAGGGGCAGGGAAGGTGGGGCAAGAGCTGGTGACAGAGGGACGAGGAGCCACGGCCAGCTGGGAACAGGGAGTCCTACCAGGGAATCCCACGGCCACGCTATGGGGGCAGCAGCAGCCATGGGCTCAACGCAGGACCCTGAAGGGAGACCAGTGTTCAGGCTTTGAAGGCCTGGGGCCGAAGCCCAACCAAGTGCCATGGGGAACATGACCTGGCAGGGACAGACACAGGTAGAACAAACTCCTGAAAATAGGAAGGGATGGTCCTTGAGGTCGATGGCACTTTCCTAAAGTATTCAAACACCTTGGTGCTGTGCTTTACGGAAACCACTGGAGTGGGTGAATAAATTCTCTCTCCTTAGACTCAGAAAACCATAATAAATGCAGGTGATTCCTCGGACCAAAGACTAAAGGACAAAGTGTCATCAGGGTTAAGCTCTGGCTATAGGCGATGGAGGCCTAAACAACATGGGGGAAGAAATGCAAGCATTTGAGGGAGAGACCGTGCTCTGATGGAGGTGGGGAGGGGTTGAGGGGGCAGGCCTGGAGGTGGAGGCAGAAGTGTCTTTGAGAAGGAGGAAGGGGCTGAGGAGGGTCCCCTGGAGAAAAAGGCAAGGGCGGAGGGAAGTCTTTAGGCAGAGGAGCAGGCCTGGGGAGTCTGGAAGGAAGGACGGGGTTGGAGGAGGGCGTTTCTGTTAGCATGAGCTGCCATCTCAAGACTCCCCTGAATTTTGATCTTAAGTAAGGACTTAGTAAATCAGGGTTTCTTTGTTTGAGTTTTTTTCATGGACACTTGAAGTCAAAAGAATACAGCCTAGTTTGCCAAACTAGAAACGTCCCTGAGATCCTGACTGCGGGCCACCAAGGGCCTCCCAGGGAGAGGGGAGTGGTCTGAGCCCTGGCCGTGTTTCTGGGACCTCAGCAGCCAAAGCTGCCCTCAGAAGTGGGAGATGAAAACCCATATTCCAGCCCTCTAACCAGGCAGGCAATGGTCAGCAGTCCCATTTTATGGATTAAAAAAATTGAGGTGCTGAGAAGTACTGAGTCACTCAAAGCCACCCAACCAGGAAGTTGCGGGTCTGGAGAGGAGCCCCAGCGTCCAGACTCCTGCTCTAGGCTCCTTTGCACATTTCATGTTGGTTCTTTCAAGAGAATAGTGCCTGTGGATGCAGAGTTAGATGAGAGGAGAGGACCCGAGTTCAGGATTCTCTGTGCGGAGTAGCTTGGACAGTATGGGGGCCCGTGGTCTGCCTGGGACACTTCAGCAGGAGGACATGAGCACAGCTCTGAATCTCAAGACAAGCCCGCATCCCCTGCCACCTGCCCCAGCCTCCAATACTCACTTACTGGCCTTGTTTGCTTCTGATGAGGTGGGCATGGTCTTCAATAATGCCACAGTGTGGCCGCCACCTAACACAGAGGAGGCCTGTCACCCAAAAATAGCCCGAAAAGCAGACAGAGGGAAGCAGATAAGCATTCAAAATCATTTATTTATAGCACGGAGCACGAAGCTGTCAAAGAGACTAGAGGCAAGCGACAGCCACAGCACCCTTTGAGGGGCAACTGGGGGCCTCTCCCATCCCATGGGGCTGCCTCAGAACATGTCTCTAAATCTGGCCTAGTCTGGTGGGTCTGCAGAGAAGTGGAAGACAGGGAGAGGTACCAGGGTGAGGAGGGGAGGGAAGGAGCAGACACCATGACCTCAGTGGAGTGTTAGATTTAGAGGGCTTCAGCCGGAGCTTTTAGGGAGGTGCCAAGACCCCTATCACTGGAGGGGTTTATGCAGAGGCTGGGACCCCATTCTGGTTGTGCTGGTAGAATCCCTGCATGGGCCTGGGAGATTTGAGAGGATCAGTGCTTTCTAACTCCTGCCTATAGTTGAGAAAGACAAATTTTTGCTGCCTCGTGCCCCATTCCTTCTGGGCGGGAGAGGTACCTGTGGCTTGAGTCCTCTTTCTGCCCACGCTTTTCTCCTTAGCTGCACCCCTTGCGTTCCACGGTGTAGAAGTCAGTCTAAAGTCTGGATCAGATACTGTGCACTAGACAACCTCTAAGTCCCCCTCCAACTCTGTCTGCGATTTCGGAATGTTCCAACCTAACACTACAGTCTTTAGAAAAGAAACATCCAAAAATTGTGTTGCATAAACAATTATTTCAAAGAGACAAAGGGATGAGAAGCCAGAGAATTTCAGACTTGTATAACAGAATTATTTCTGCAGGAATTTCAATAAGAAAGGTGTTTTATAGCTCTAAGTGTGTATTTTCTTAACTGAAAACCAAAAATAATACACTGGCTGATCAAAACTGACAGCACCAAACTTAAACGTCACCGAATCCTGAACAACATGCACAATCTGACCCAAATCAGCAAGATTCTATCTAGACCACCCAAGTGAATGGCAGCCTGGTTGTCAACCACAGAAAGTCAGCAAACGCCTCCAAGGCCGGCGGACTAGCTGGCCGCTGAGACAGAACAGTTATGCAATTCTGCACTGCTCACCACTGATTCCTTCCCTCACTCAGGATGATTGCTCCCGATGGCAATCAAGGTAAAACCGATAGTGGTTTGTGAAGGCAATCGCAATCCCTCATTCATCAGTCATGTTGCATCCGATTCATTCCATGAAAACTTGTGAAGTGGGAGAGCGCGAACCCTGCAAAGGCTGTGTGTTTATGCCACAGCCTGCCTGCCCACAGGTCTATGTCACGGACTCCCTGTGTGCCTGGAGCCGTGCCAAGGGAAACAACAGACTTTGAAGACAGAGACTTCTCAAGGACCTGAAATTGCTTTGGGGAGGAAGGATGATTAGGTAACTCTTTTTCCCTGCATTAAAAAATGATTTGTTAGAACCTAGGGGAAAGACAAGAATAAAGATGCAGACGTAGAGAGTGGACTTGAGGACATGGGGAGGGGGAAGGGTACGCTGGGATGAAGTGAGAGAGTGGCATGGACATATATACACTACCAAATGTAAAATAGATAGCTAGTGGGAAGCAGCCGCATAGCACAGGGAGATCAGCTCGGTGCCTTGTGACCACCTAGAAGGGTGGGATAAGGAGGGTGGGAGGGAGATGTAAGAGGGAGGAAATATGGGGATATATGTATATGTATAGCTGATTCACTTTGTTATACAGCAGAAACTAACACAACATTGTAAAGCAATTATATTCCAATAAAGATGTTAAAAAAACCAAAAAACTAGCCCTTCATACAAAAGTGATGTCGTTGGTATATTTGAATTCACTTCTTCATATATTAAATGAGAACAAGTAAAAAAAAAAAAAAAGATTTGTTTTGAAATAATTTCAAACTTACTGCAAAGCTGTAAGTACAGCAGAATGAATTCCTGTATCATACACCTTCACCCAGATTCCATCGTTAACGCTTCACTGCATTTGTTCCTGCCCCACTCCCTGATTTATGGTATGCTGATTTATTTAGGTTTATCTATACCCATTCTCACTAGTGTTTTTCCAAATCACTTGAAACTGAGCTGGAGACAGGACGTCCTATTGCTCTAAAATACTTCAGCGTGTATTTCCCAAAACCCAGGACATTCTCCACATGACCATCATACAGCCTTGCAAATCAGAAAATCAGCATCGATACAACATCACCACCCAGTTCCCAGACTCAATTCCGATTTCCCCAACTGTCCCGACAATGACGCTTTGCCTCCAGGTCCAGGTTGCCATCAAGGAGCAGGCAGTGCATTTGGTTGTCATTTCTCTTCAGTCTCCCCTACCTGGGACAGTTCCTCAGGCTTCCTGGCTTTCATGTCCTCGATGATTTTAAAGTACAGGCTTTACATTCTCTAGGATATCCCACCTAAGTGATTTGATGTTTCTTTCTGGCAGAGTCAGGTCAGGATTTCCCGGCAGGAATATTGCGGAAACGACACCATGCTCTTTTCAGTGCATCACATAGTGGGGCACACGATGTCCATCTGTCTCGAGACTAGTTGACTCTCTGGTCATGTTGCCAAGTTCTCCACCCTAAAGTCACCATTTTTCCCTTTGCAATTCAATAGTATTACGTATGATGTCAACATTTTGTTCCTCATTTGACCTCTGCCCACCAGCTGTAGCCTCCATTGATGACTCCCGTCTGAATCAAACATTATGGAGGTTGCCAAATGGTGATTTTCTATGTCCGTGATCCCATCCTCACTTATTTGGCATTATACTTCAAAGAGCTTTTCCTTCTCTCTTGTGTGTTTGTTTGTTTGTTTATTATTTATTTATATCTGTGTGGACTTACAGACTCCTATTTTGCTCAATGGGTTGGATCTCTTACTATTATTAATTGTTTTGATGCTGGAATTGTCCCAGAATTAGCCAGTGGGCTGATTCCTGTGTCCTTTTTATGTGTTCCAATCACTCTTTGAGCATCTCTTCACTCTCTGGCACAAAATATGCTGCAGGATCATCTTGTATTTCTCCTGTCCCAGCCTAGAATCAATAGTTTCTCTAAAGAGTACTGATTCCTTTCAGTGGTGGACGGTATTTAGACACCACTAAAGATTTGACTATGTGATGTGCTCATTGCTGCTATACACACACACACATACACACACATCCATAACTATTTGTGTATTTGTATATAAAAAACATGAGTTCATACTCATTCTTCTAATTCCAATCGAAAGCTACAGTTTATTCTAGCCTCCTCCCTTTACATGTTTTTAGTGCCATCTGCAAAAGTGAGAAACCTGGTTCTCATTATTCTTAATTTATGCACTTATGCACTCAATTTACTTATTTGTTGAATGGATCCCATCTCCCAAATATGCTGACCATCTCTTGTGCCTGCTACTCACACCCAATCTACATTATTACTTCACATCCTTGCATACTGAGGGGACACTGCCCAAGGTGCCTCTTCATGGCTGCCCTATCTGTCTGCTTCCACCCTAACCACCATGTGGCAGGCCCACCTCTAACTGTTCTGTGCTGCGAAGGGAAGGGACAAGGATAAAGGAAGGGAAAATGGGAAGGGCTGATTGTGCCTTTAAACTCGTCTAGTACTTGAGCTTGCAGAGCCTTGAAAACTTTACTGTTTACAAAGTCCTTTTATATACATTATGTCACCTAAACCTATTTCATAGATAAGGAGACAAAAAATTGTCTCAAAGGTTAACGACTATGTTGCACAATCTGTAAATGGCTGAACCAAACTAAAACCAGGATCTCTGATTCATTCCACCCCATAACAGAAGAAACCATGACACCAGCATGCTAACCATCAAGTCCTAGAGTGTGTGGCATTAGTTTGTGTTTGTCACCTCTTCCACAGTATGGATCGTCTGCTTCACTTGTTTTGGTTTTATTTTTTCATCACACAATCTTGGCATCCATGGGTTGTGCAGAATACTGAATGCAGGTAATGGATGTTAGCATGAAAATCATGAAAGGGAGCCAAGAAAGCTAACTGTAGCAGTAATACCCTAAGGGGATCCCCAGGGAGTTACGCACTTGCACAGCCCCCTCCCCTTGAGTGCAAGCAAGATGTGTGACCTGCTTCTAGCCACTTTAATATGGCAAAGGTGCTGGATGTCAATCCTGAGATTACATCACTACATATATAAAACTTCATCTTAACAGACTGCAGTGAAGTACTCCTCTGCTGCCCTTGAGGAAGGAAGCCACCATTGTGAGAGGCTGTGAGAGGGCCATATGGCAAGGAACCGTGGGCAGCATCTAGGAGCTGAGAGCCGGCCTCAGATGACAGCCAGAAAGAAAACAGGGACTTCCGTATTACATCTGCAACGCCCTGAAATCTGTCTGTCACATGAGCTTGGAAGAGGCTCCCAGCTTCAGAAAGGAACACAGCCCAGCTGATACCTTGACTGCATAACAAATTATCACAAACTGAGTGATATATATACACTATCATATGTTACATATATTTGTATACATCACTCAGTTTGTGGTAATTTGTCATGCAGCAATAGAAAACAAATACACTAACCACTTCTCACTGAAGATACAATTAGATACTTTATAGTTTCAGTGGTGAGGTTACGTGGGTTTAGGCATACATTGGTCTATAAACTTGTTCCAAATGTATCTGGTAGATAAGAATAGTTATTTGACCAGATGTGTGTCAAGGTTATCCTGGGGGGAAATCCCCTAGACTTTAGAGTGTAATCACTTAATGGGTGCTTATTATATGTATCCCATTCATTAGAGGGGTAGTATAGTATAGTGGTTAAGAGCATAGATTGTGGAAACAGCCTGGATTTAAATCCCAGCTCAGCTACTTCCTGGTTGTGTTCTGGTTACCTATTGCTACAGAGAAAACTACCCTAAAATTAATGGCTTCAAATAGCTGCTATTTTATTTGCTTATAATTCTATAGATAAGAATTTGGGAAGGGTTCAGCTTGGTGGTTATTTTCTTCTGGGAAGTATTGGCTGAGGTTATATACTAAGTAGCTTAGCCAGTAGCTAAGCTGAGTCAGAAGTTCCTAGAAAAATTTACTCGTATGTCTGGCAACTCAGTGCTCCTCCAGGGGTATCTCTTTCTACAGGTGGTGAGCTTGGGTTTCCTCACAGCCTGGTGATCTCAGGGTGGTTGGAATTCTACCAAGGCAGTTGGCTTCCATGAGGGAATGCTCCAAGAGGTCAAAAGTGAAAGCCCCAGATCTCTTAAAGCCTGGCCTCAGAGATTACCATTGCAGCTCATTCTATTGGTCAAAGCCATTCACAGGCTTTGGGTAGGGTGGTGGTGGGGAATAGGCTCCACCTTTCCATAGGGTGACTGGTAATGAATTTGTAGCCATCTTTAACCCAATACAATTTGGTTAAGCAAATTATTTTTCTCTTTTCCAGAAATAATGAGTATTTACCTCATAAAGTTGTGATAATTAAATGATTTAATATATACAAGTTGCTTATTACAGTGCCTGGACATAATAACTGCTAAATAAGTGATTGTTATTATTACTAGGTTTATACCAAAAGCATAGGCAACAGTAGGAGAAATAGACAAATGGGATGACATCAAACTAAAAAGTCTCTGTGTAGCCAAGGAAACAATCAACAGGATGAAAAGGCAACCTACAGAATGAGAGAAAATATTTGCAAACCATATATCTGATAAGGGGTTAGCCTCCCAAATATACAAAGAACTCCTACAACTCGATAGCAAACACAAATAATGTGATTAAAAAGCGGGCAAAGGACTTTAACAGACATTTCTCTAAAGAAGACATACAAATGCCAACAAATATATGAAAAGATACTCAATGCCATGAATTAGCAGGGAAACACAAATCAAAACTACAATGTGATATCATCTCACACCTGTTAGGATGGCTATTATTTAAAAAATAAAAGATAACAAGTGTTGGAGGTTGTAGGGAGATTGGAACTCTTGTATACTGTTGATGGCAGTGTAAAATGGTGGAGCAGCTATGAAAAACAGTATGGAGATTTCTCAAAAAATTAAAAATAGAACTACCATAAGATCCAGCAATCCCACTTCAGTATATATCCAAAAGAACTGAAATCAGGATCTTGAAGAGGTGGCTGCACTCCCGTGTTCATTGCAGCACTATTCACTATAGCCAAGATAAGGAAACAACCCAAGTATCCATTGACAAATGGACAGATAAAGAAAATGCGGTGTACACATATGAGGGACTATCATTCAGCCTTAAAAAAAGAAGAAAATCCTGCCTTTTATAACAGCATGGATGAAGCTGGAGGACATTATGCTAAGTGAATAAGCTAGTCACAGAGGAACAAATACTGCATGATCTCACTTAGAGGTATCTAAAATAGTCAGTCATAGAGGAAGAGAATATGACAGTGGTTGCCAGAGGTGGGGGTGGGGGTGGAAATGGGGAGTTGTCCAAGGAGTATAAAGTTCCAGTTTTGCTAGGGGAACGAGTTCTAGAGATCTGCTGTGCAACACAGTGCCTGTAGTTAACAGTACGGTAACGTGCACTTCAAAATGTGTTAAGAGGATAGATCTCATGTTGAGTGTCCTTACAACAAACAAAAAAACAACCAAAGGGACACAGGGAAACTTTGGGAGGTGTTGCTTATGTCTATTACCTTGATTGTGGTGATGGTATCATGGGTGTTTGCATATGTCCGGATTAGTAAAATCATACACATTAAATATGTGCGGTTCTTTGCAAATCAATTATACCTCAACAAAACTGTTAAAAATTGATTTACATAAAAATGCTATTTCCCAATACATCTTCATCCTTCACAGCCCTCGCTTGGCATGGCACTTTGCATAGCTGGAACTATATGAAGTTGGCTGATATTGGATCACCTTGACATACAAAGATGGTATTTCATATGGCTCAACCTAATAGTACGTGCTCAATAAATGTTTATTGAATGAAGGATAAGGACTTGTATTTATTTTTACATTTTTACTAAATCAGTTGAATCGACCAGCCTAGATCTCTCTTTGAAAACCAGACTTAAATATCCAATTCCCTTCTCAACATTTCCTCTTGGGTGTCTAATAGACTTCTCAAAGTTGATGTGCCCAAAATGAAACTCTTACCCCGGTGCCCATCTTGAACTCCTTCCTATTTCATCTCTTCGTCCTCATCTCATTAAATGATATCACTATTCTGGTAAAAAAAAATAGAGAGGTATTCTTTAATTTCTCTCTTTTCCTCACAGCCAATTCACAAGCAAGTCTTGTCGGGCTTCTTCCAAAGGATTCCTCAAATCTGCCATTGCCAGTTCCACCCTGGTACAAAGCTCCATCATTTCTTACCTGTCTCCCTATTGATTCTTCTGATTCCATTCTTGGTCCTCCAGCTCCTATGGTCTCTTCTACACTCAGAACCCCAGGTGATGTTTAAAAATGAAAACCAGGTCATGACACTGCTCTCCCACCACCTGGTCCTGACTACATCTCCAGGCCCATCTTCTACAGGCTCCCTCTCACCTGCTCAAGTCTTGTCACACTGGCTTCCTGCTGTTCTTTAAACATGCCAGCTCCTTCCCTCTGCAGTGCTCTCCTGCCTGGGACACTCTTTCCCCATACAGTGCCATGGCTAATCATTCACTTCATCCATGTCTCTGCTCAGCTCTCAGCTCCCAGAGAGACCCCTCTGACCCTCAATAGCCTCCCTGACTACAGTGGGAGGAGACTTGCCTCTTACTTGCTTATCACTCTCCCCTTGGTGTCCAGTACAGTGCCTGGCACATGGTAGACACTCAATAAAAGATTAATGAATTAATTAATAGATTGCAAATGAATGAGAGACATGGGAAGCTGGGGATGGAGGAAACATTTCAAAAGCTATCAATACATGATTTCCAAATGTGACACATTTTTAACAAGGAAAAAATAGAACCAGCAAGTCCCGTGGCAGTACAGAGGAAGGTGCTCTTGGAAAGCTTCCTGGAAGAGGTGGCATTTGAGATGGTCCCTAAAGGGCCAGGCAGGATTTCTATAGCCATAAAAGGGCAGGTAAGAAATCGGTAGGTGTGGAGGAATCCCAGAGCTTTGCTGTATGGCCTGAATGCAGTGTGCCTAGTGGAAACCGGGCCAGCAGAGCATCCTGGGGCACCAGCTAAGAAGTGGGGCACTTTGCTCTTTGATCAGTGGAGACCCTCTGAAGAACTATAAATTTAAAAAGGAAACCAGCATTCACTGAGTACTTCCTAAGCAGCAGGCACCAAGCTAGGCAATTTCACGTTTGATAGTCATCTCCTTGTATTATATTTAAAAAATGACCCAGAATCACATAAAATTGTGTCTGTGAGAGGTAACTGTAGCAGCAGTGTGCAGGATTGGTTGGTAGGGAGAGGCTTGTAGAAAAGTAGACCAGTCAGGAAGCAAAAAGTGATGGGGACCCTACCAGGGAACATTACAAAGGAGGTAGTTAATATACACAATTGATTATATAAATACATTGTGTGTGTTTACACACTTATTTTGATTATCTTTTTCATGTCCATTGACATCCAAGATGAGTCGTTTAGCAAAAGTTTAGAAAATCAAACAGTATAGAAAGCTCTGAAATAAAAGTATTTTTCTCCCTCGGCCCCTCCTACCAGTTCCTCTTCCCAAGCTAAGCACAGTTATCTCTTTCCCATGACTCTGTGATGAGAAGGAAGTGATGATATGGCTGGGACGTGGTGACAGAGAATGGGGCAGGGTGAAGCAGAGTGAAAGATGCCTCTGAGGTTTCCATCTTGAGTGACTTTGGGATGGCGTGCCTTTGTCTGAGCTAGAGAACGCATGGGCAGAGCTGCTCCCCTTGTGTGAGAGTCAGTGAAGGAATGCATTCTGCGCTGCTCATTCTTCTTTCCCTCGGCCTATGGACTCTCGCCCTGTAAAGCTGGCATGATCAGAAAAAGGGCCATTCCTTTCTCCTCACCATGCCCTGCCACCACACTCTGTGTCTGGTGAATCAAGATGGCTTGGAATCTAGAGAAGGGACCAAGACCTCCAGGGAGCACGTGCCACCCTGGAGCCCACTCCCAACTCTCCTGCTTCCTGCATTCCTGTCCTACGGCAGCAGGAAAGCTGCTGGTAGACAAAAGGACCTCAAAAAAAGTGAATGACTATGCCTTATTTCACTTCTTCTGTCTAAAGAAAGGCTCTTACATTAAGAAAGTCATAACTTCTGCCTACCCACAAATATCCCCGCAGCTATCAGCCATAGCCCCACAAATATATACAACTGACCCTTGAACAAAACGGGTTTGAACTGTGTGGGTCCACTTATATGCTAATTTTGTTCAATAAACATTAAAAATAGATGTGTAGAACATCATGTACAAGACTTGTATTGAAGTGGATAGCCTCAGCTTACATAGACATAAGTGAATGATATTTAATATAAATTAACAATGCTAGTTTTCTTACGGTTTTATAACTTTGCTTTCAAAGAATTACATTACCATGCAGTATCTCTCTCTCATGATTGGAGAGACTGAACATCAGCTTATCATCACAGGTAAGTGGTTTTTTAAAAAAATGATATAACAATGTTTTCAATACTGTTTTATGAATATGACTGTAATACTGTATGCCATGAAAATTTTATATCTATTCATTCATTAGTGTAGATGCTAGGCTACCATGAAGCAATTTTATCGATCACACTAAAGCAATTATATCTCAGCTTCTTTATTATCAATGCATGAATTGTCTTACCTGTAAATAAATATGAATTTCTTTTTCACATTCTCTTTTCATTTTTAATGTCTATATTAGTAATATGTATAACATCTACAGCATTTTGTGTCATGTGAGATAATATTAATGAGGTACAGATAATTCAGCTTTTTAAACAGATGACATAAAATTATTGTATCGATAAATACAGTACAGTACTGTAAATGTATTTTCTATTCCTTTCTTTTATTTTAAACATCTTTATTGGAGTATAATTGCTTCACAATGTCGTGTCAGTTTCTGCTGTATAACAAAGTGAATCAGCTATACGTATACATATATATCCCCATATCCCCTCCTTCTTGCGTCTCCCTCCCATCCTCCCTATCCAACCCCTCTAGGTGGACACAAAGTGCCAAGCTGATCTCCCTGTGCTATGCGGCTGCTTCCCACCAGGTATCTATTTTACATTTGGTAGTGTACATATGTCCATGCCACTCTCTCACTTCGTCCCATCTTACCCCTCCCCCTCCCCGTGTCCTCAAGTCCATTCTCTACGTCTGCGTCTTTATTCGTGTCCTGCCCCTAGGTTCTTCAGAACCATTTTTTTTTTTTTTTTAGATTCCATATATATGTGTTAGCATATAGTATTTGTTTATCTCTTTCTGACTTACTTCACTCTGTATGACAGACTCTAGATTCATCCATGTCTCTACAAATGACCCAATTTCGTTCCTTTTTATGGCTGAGTAATATTCCATTGTATATATGTACCACATCTTCTTTATCCATTTGTCTATCGATGGGCATTTAAGTTTCTTCCACGACCTGGCTATTGTAAATAGTGCTGCAATGAACATTGGGGTGCATGTGTCTTTTTGAATTATGGTTTTCTCTGCGTATATGCCCAGTAGTGGGATTGCTGGGTCATATGATAGTTCTATTTTTAGTTTTTTAGGGAATCTCCATACTGTTCTCCATAATGGCTGTATCAATTTACATTCCCAACAACAGTGCAAGAGGTTTCCCTTTTCTTCACACCCTCTCCAGCATTTATTGTTTGTAGATTTTTTGACGATGGCCATTCTGACTGGTGTGAGGTGATACCTCCCTGTGCTTTTGATTTGCATTTCTCTAATGATTAGTGATGTTGAGCATCCTTTCATGTGTTTGCTGGCAATCTGTATATCTTCTTTGGAGAAATGTCTGTTTAGGTCTTCTGCCCTTTTTTGGATTGAGTTGTTTGTTTTTTTGATATTGAGCTGAATGAGCTGCTTGTAAAATTTGGAGATTAATCCTTTGTCAGTTGCTTCATTTGTAAATATTTTCTCCTATTCTGAGGATTGTCTTTTCTTCTTATTTATGATTTCTTTGTTGTGCAAAAGCTTTGAAGTTTCATTAGGTCCCATTTGTTTATTTGTGTTTTTATTTCCATTACTCTAGGAGGTGGGTCAAAAGGATCTTGCTGTGATTTATGTCGTAGAGTGTTCTGCCTATGTTTTCCTCTAAGACTTTTACAGTGTCTGGCCTTACATTTAGGTCTTTAATCCATTATCAGTTTATTTTTGTGTATGGTGTTAGGAAGTGTTCTAATTTCATTCTTTTACATGTAGCTGTCCAGTTTCCCCAGCCCCACTTAGTGAAGAGGCTGTCTTTTCTCCATTGTATATTCTTGCCTCCTTTATCAAAGATAAGGTGACCATATGTGTGTGGGTTTATCTCCGGGCTTTCTATCCTGTTCCATTGATCTATATTTCTATTTTTGTGCCAGTACCATACTGTCTTGATTACTGTAGCTTTGTAGTATAGTCTGAAGTCAAGGAGCCAGATTCCTCCAGCTCTGTTTTTCTTTCTCAAGATTGCTTTGCCTATTTGGGGTCTTTTGTGTTTCCATACAAATTGCAAAATTTTTTGTTCTAGTTCTGTGAAAAATGCCATTGGTAGTTTGATAGGGATTGCACTGAATTTGTAGATTGCTTTGGGTAGTATAGTCATTTTCACAATGTTGATTCTTCCAATCCAAGAACATGGTATATCTCTCCATCTGTTGTATCATATTTAATTTCTTTCATCAGAGTCTTACAGTTTTCTGCATACAGGTCTTTTGTCTCCTTAGGTAGGTTTATTCCTAGATATTTTATTCTTTTTGTTGCAATGGTAAATGGGAGTGTTTCCTTAATTTCTCTTTCAGTTTTTTCATCATTAGTGTATAGGAATGCAAGACATTTCTGGGCATTGACTTTGTATCCTGCTACTTTACCAAATTCATTGATTAGCTCTAGTAGTTTTCTGGTAGCATCTTTAGGATTCTCTATGTATAGTATCATGTCATCTGCAAAGAATGACAGTTTTACTTCTTCTTTTCCAATTTGTATTCCTTTTATTTCTTTTTCGTCTCTGATTGCTGTGGCTAAAACTACCAAAACTATGTTGAATAATAGTGGTGAGAGTGGACACCTTGTCTTGTTCCTGATCTTAGTGGAAATGCTTTCAGTTTTTCATCATTGAGAATGATGCTGGCTGTGGGTTTGCCATATATGGCCTTTATTATGTTGAGGTAAGTTCCCTCTAGGCCTGTTTTCTGGAGAGTTTTTATCATAAATAGGTGTTGAATTTTGTCAAAAGCTTTTTCTGCCTCTATTGAGATGATCATATGGTTTTTATTCTTCAATTCGTTAATATGGTGTATCACATTGATTGATTTGCATATACTGAAGAATCCTTGCAGTCCTGGGATAAATCCCACTTGATCATGGTGTATGATCCGTTTAATGTGCTGTTGGATTCTGTTTGCTAGTATTTTGTTGAGGAGTTTTGCATCTATGTTCATCAGTGATATTGGTTTGTAATTTTCCTTTTTTTGTGAGATCTTTGTCTGGTTTTGGTATCAGGGTGATGGTGGCCTCGTAGAATGGGTTTGGGAGTGTTCCTCCCTCTGCTATATTTTGGAAGAGTTTGAAAAGGATAGGTGTTAGCTCTTCTCTAAATGTTTGATAGAATTTGCCTGTGAAGCCATCTGGTCCTGGGCTTTTGTTTGTTGGAAGATTTTAAATCACAGTTTCAATTTCAGTGCTTGTGATTGGTCTGTTTATATTTTCTATTTCTCCCTGGTTCAGTCTCGGAAGGTTGTGCTTTTCTAAGGATTTGTCCATTTCTTCCAGGTTATCCATTTTATTGGCATAGAGTTGCTTGTAGTAATCTCCCGTGATCCTTTGTATTTCTGCAGTGTCAGTTGTTACTTCTCCTTTTTCATTTCTAATTCTGTTGATCTGAGTCTTCTCCCTTTTTTTCTTGATGACTCTGGCTAATGGTTTATCAATTTTGTTTATCTCCTCAAAGAACCAGCTTTTAGTTTTATTGATCTGTGCTATTGTTTCCTTCATTTCTTTTTCATTTATTTCTGATTTGATCTTTATGATATCTTTCCTTCTGCTAACTTTGGGGGTTTTTTGTTCTTCTTTCTCTAATTGTTTTAGGTGTAAGGTTAGGTTGTTTATTTGAGATGTTTCTTGTTTCTTAAGGTAGGATTGTATTGCTGTAAACTTCCCTCTTAGAACGGCTTTTGCTGCATCCCATAAGTTTTGGGTCATCGTGTTCTCATTGTCATTTGTTTCTAGGTATTTTTTTATTTCCTCTTTGATTTCTTCAGTGATCTCTTGGTTATTTAGTAGCGTATTGTTTAGCCTCCATGTGTTTGTATTTTTACATTTTTTCCCCTGTAATTGATATTTAGTCTCATAGTGTTGTGGTCAGAAAAGATACTTGATATGATTTCAATTTTCTTAAATTTACGAAGGCTTGATTTGTGACCCAAGATATGATCTATCCTGGAGAATGTTCCATGAGCATTTGAGATGAAAGTGTATTCTATTTTTTTTTTTTTTGGATGGAATGTCCTATAAATATCAATTAAGTCCATCTTGTTTAATGTGTCATTTAAAGCTTGTGTTTCCTTATTTATTTTCATTTTGGATGATCTGTCCATTGGTAAAAGTGGGGTGTTAAAGTCCCCTAGTATTATTGTGTTACTGTTGATTTCCCCTTTTATGGCTGTTAGCATTTGCCTTATGTATTGTATGTATCTTGGGTGCATAAATATTTACAATTGTTATATCTTCTTCTTGGATTGATCCCTTGATCATTATATAGTGTCCTTCTTTGTCTCTTGTAATAGTCTTTACTTTAAAGTCTATTTTTTCTGATATGAGAATTGCTATGCCAGGTTTCTTTTGATTTCCATTTCCATGGAATATCTTATTCCATCCCCTCACTTTCAGTCTGAATGTGTCCCTAGGTCTGGAGTGGGTCTCTTGTAGACAGCATATATACAGGTCTTTTTTTTGTATCCATTCAGCCAGTCTATGTCTTTTGGTTGGAGCATTTAATCCATTTACATTTAAGGTAGTTATCGATATGCATGTTCCTATTATCATTTTCTTTATTGTTTTGGGTTTGTTATTGTAGGTCTTTTCCTACTCTTGTGTTTCCTGCCTAGAGAAGTTCCTTTAGCATTTGTTGTAAAGCTGGTTTGGTGGTGCTGAATTCTCTTAACTTTTGCTTGTCTGTAAAGGTTTTAATTTCTCTGTTGAATCTGAATGAGATCCTTGCCAGGTAGAGTAATCTTGGTTGTAGGTTTTTCCCTTTCATCACTTTATTTTTTTTTTAATTAATTAATTAATTTATTTATTTTTGGCTGTTTTCAGTCTTTGTTGCTGTGTGCGGGCTTTCTCTAGGTGCTGCGAGCAGGGGCTACTCTTTTTTGTGGTGTGCGGGCTTGTCATTGTGGTGGCTTCTTTGTTGCAGAGCACGGGCTCTAGGTGTGCGGGCTTCAGTAGTTGCAGCATGCTGGCTCAGTAGTTGTGGCTTGTGGGCTCTGGAGTGCAGGCTCAGTAGTTGTGGCACACAGACTTAGTTCCTCTGCGGCATGGGGGATCTTCCTGGACCCGGGCTCAAACCCACGTCCCCTGAATTGGCAGGCAGATTCTTAACCACTGCGCCACGAGGGAAGCCCCCTTTCATCACTTTAAATATGTCCTGCCACTCCCTTCTAGCTTGCAGAGCTTCTGCTGAAAGATCAGCTGTTAACCTTACGGGGATTCCCTTGTATGTTACTTGTTGCTTTTCCCTTGTTGCTTTTAATATTTTTTCTTTGTATTTAATTTTTGATAGTTTGATTAATATGTGTCTTGGCATGTTTCTCCTTGGATTTATCATGTAGGGACTCTCTGTGCTTCCTGGACTTGATTGACTCTTTTGTTTCCCATATTAGTGAAGTTTTCAACTATAATCTCTTCAAATATTTTCTCAGTCCCTTTCTTTTTCTCTTCTTTTTCTGGGACCCTTATAATTCGAATGTTGGTGCATTTAATGTTGTCCCAGAGGTCTCTAAGAGTGTCCTCAATTCTTTTCATTCTTTTTTCTTTTTTCTGCTCTGTGGTAGTTATTTCCACTATTTTGTCTTCCAGGCCACTATCCGTTCTTCTATCTCAGTTATTCTGTTATTGATTCCTTCTAGAGAATTTTTAATTTCATTTATTGTGTTGTTCATCGTTGTTTGCTGTTTAATTCCTCTAGGTCCTTGGTAAACATTTCTTTTATTTTCTCCATTCTATTTCCAAGATTATGGATCATCTTTACTATCATTACCCTGAATTCTTTTTCAGGTAGACTGCCTATTTCCTCTTCATTTGTTTGGTCTGGTGGGTTTTTATCTTGCTCCTTCATCTGCTGTGTATTTCTGTCTTCTCATTTTGCTTAACTTGCTGTGTTTGGAGTCTCCTTTTTGCAGGCTGCAGGTTCGTAGTTCCCATTGTTTTTGGTGTCTGCCCCCAGTGGGTAAGGTTGTTTCAGTGACTTGTGTTGGCTTCCTGGTGGAGGGGACTGGTGCCTGTGTTCTGGTGGATGAGCCTAGATCTTGTTTTTCTGATGGGCAGGACCAAGTCCGGTGATGTGTTTTGGGGTGTCTGTGAACTTATTGTAATTTTAAGCAGCCTCTCTGCTAATGGGTGGGGTTGTGTTCCTGTCTAGCTAGTTGTTTGGCATGGGGTGTCCAGCACTGGATTTTGCTGGTCGATGAGTGGAGCTGGGTCTTAGCGTTGAGATGGAGATCTCTGGGAGAGCGCTTGCCAATTGATATTACATGGGGTCGGGAGGTCTCTGGTGGTCCAATGTCTTGAACTTGGCTCTCCCACCTCAGAGGCTCAGGCCTGACACCCAGCCAGAGCACCAAGACCCTGTCAGCCACATGGCTCAGAAGAAAAGGGAGAAAAAAAAGAAAGAAAGAAAACAATAAAATAAAATAAAGTTATTAAAATAAAAAATTAAAAAGGTATTTTAAAAAAAAGAAGAGAGCAACCAAACCAATAAACAAATCCACCAATGATAACAAGTGCTGAAAACTAAGATAAACATAAAAATCAGAAACTAGTCAGTTGCATACAGCAAACCCCAAGTGTACAGTTGCTCTCACAGTCCACTGCCTCAATTTTGGTATGGTTTGTTGTCTCTTCAGGTATTCCACGGATGCAGGTACATCAAGTTGACTGTGGAGATGTAATCCGCTGCTCCTGAGCCTACACGGAGAAATTTCCCTTTCTCTTCTTTGTTCGCACAGCTCCTGGGGTTCAGCTTTGGATTTGGCCCCATTTCTGGGTGTAGGTCTCCTGAGGGCATCTGTTCTTTGCTCACACAAGACAGAGTTAAAGGAGCAGCTGGTTAGGGGGCTCTGGCTCACTCAGGCCGGGGGGGAGGGGTACGGATGCGGGGCGAGCCTGTGGCAGCAGAGGCCGGCGTGACGTTGCAACAGCCTGAGGCGCGCCGTGCGTTCTCCTGGGGAAGTTGTCCCTGGATCACGGGACCCTGGCAGTAGCGGGCTGCACAGGCTCCCGGGAGGGGCGGTGTGGATAGTGACCTGTGCTTGCACACAGGCTTCTTGGTGGCTGCAGCAGCAGCCTTAGCATTTCATGCCCATCTCTGGGGTCTGCGCTGATAGCCGCGGCTCGCACCCGTCTCTGGAGCTCGTTTAGGTGGTGCTCTGAATCTCCTCTCCTCGTGCACCCCGAAACAATGGTCTCCTGATTCTTCTGCAGGTCCAGACTTTTTCCCAGACTCCCTCCCGGCTAGCTGTGGTGTGCTAACCCCTTCAGGCTGTGTTCACGCAGCCAACCCCAGTCCTCTCCCTGCGATCTGACCTCCGAAGCCCGAGCCTCAGCTCCCAGGCCCCGCCCGTCCCAGCGGGTGAGCAGACAAGCCTCTTGGGCTGGTGAGTGCTGGTCGGCACCGATCCTCTGTGCGGGAATCTCTCCACTTTGCCCTCTGCACCCCTGTTGCTGCGCTCTCCTCTGTGGCTCCGAAGCTTCCCCCTGCCCAACCCCCGTCTCCACCAGTGAAGGGGCTTCCTAGCGTGTGGAAACCTTTCCTCCTTCACAGCTCCCTCCCAGAGGTGCAGGTCCTGTCCCTATTCTTTTGTCTCTGTTTTTTCTTTTTTCTTTTGCCCTACCCAAGTACGTGGGGATTTTCTTGCCTTTGGGAAGTCTGAGGTCTTCTGCCAGCGTTCAGTGGGTGTTCTGTAGGAGTTGTTCCACATGTAGATGTATTTTTGATGTATTTGTGGGGAGGCAGGTGATTTCCATGTCTTACTCCTCCGCCATTTTGAAGGTCCACTCTCTATACCTTTCTTAATAACATTTTATTTTCTCTAGCTTACTTTATTGTAAGAATGCAGTATATAGTATATAAAACACACAAAATATGTGTTAATCAATTGTTTATGTTATCAGTAAGGCTTCCAGTCAACAGTAGGTTATTAGTAAAGTTTTTGGAGAGTCACAAGTTATGTGTGGGTTTTCGACTGCACATTGTTGAAGGGTCAACTGTATTTATAAAATACACACACACACACATTATATTAGTCAGGGTTCTCCAGAGAAACACAACAAATAGGATGTGTGTGCTTATTTATTTATTTAACATGAGGAATTGGCTCACTCAGTCATGGAGGCTGACAAGTCCCCAGATCTGCAGTCAGCAAGCTGGGACCTAGGGAGTCTATGGTGTAGTTCCAGTTTGAAGGCTGGCAGACTTGAGACCCAAGGAAAGCCAATGCTTCAGTTGGAGTCTGAAGGCAGGAAAAGACTGATGTCCCAGCTTAAACATTCAGGCAGGAAAAGTTTCAACTTACTTGAGGGAGGGTCAGCCTTTTTGGTCTATTCAGGCCTTCAACTGCTTGGATGAGACCTCCCCACATTAGGAGAGCAATCTGCTTTACTCAGTCTACCAATAACATGTTAATCTCATCCAAAAACACCCTCACAGTCACACCCAGAATTATGTTTAAGTAAATATCTTGGCACCCCATGGCCCAGTCAAACTGACACATAAAATTAACCATCACACATACTCACACACACACACACACACACACACACACACACATATGTATGTATGCATTCATATTTGTACTTTCTTTTCACATGGCCCATAGCAGTGGAACATAAAAACCTTTGGTTTCTTATCAGTTCAGCCTGAAATTCTAGTTTGTCTTATGAAAACACTCTCATAAACACTGGTAGAATATCTTGTGTTCAGACTGGTTTCAAACTTATACCTTAAATTTTTGTTTTATCAAGGGATTCATTCTCATCAGGGATCTTAGCATGTTGAGTGGTACTTGCCCGGCTAAGTGTCCTTTTTCCTGATAGCAGTGAGATGCTCAGGGAATTGGAGGACCAAGGGGGACCATCTGTCCAGTAGTGGCGGTTGCTTCACCTTGCTGTCATCATCCCTTTGTCCAGGGATTGAGGATGTGGGCAGCATAATTCATCCAACATGTATTTATTGAGCATCTACTATGTGCCAGACATTGTTCTAGGCACTAAGGGTGCATAAGTGAACAAAACTAGGTCTCTGTCCTTGTGAAGCATGTATTCTAGCTGGGGTGGTGGTGAGGAGGTAACAATAGCAACTTAGACAAATAAATATGTAATGTTTCTAGTGGTGATAGACATAGTCAAAAATGGAGTATAAGGGGGATGGAGAGTAATGGCAGACTGAGGGGAAGCTGATTTTCACAGGTAATCATGCTGATCTTTCTCTGATACAGAGAGAACTGAAGAAAATGAGCAAGAAAACCATGAGCTCATCCAGGATAAGAGCTTACTAGGCAGAAGGAACAGCAAGTGCAAATGCCCTGAGGCAGAGTAATGCTGGGCATGTCTGAGGATCATCGAAGAGGTCTATGTGGCTGGAATGAAGTGAGTGAGAGAGTGGTAGATGTGAGATCAGAGAGATGGTGGAGGATCAGATACGTAGAGCCTTGTAAGCCTCGGTTAAAACACGGTTCCACGTTGAGTGAGATGGGAAACCATTGGAGAGTTTCAAGCACAGCCTACACATAACATGACTTGGAGTTTAAAAGGATTACTGTTTGAGGGTACACTGAAGGGCTGCAAGAGTGAGAGCAGCAAGACCAGATAGGAGGCTATCTCAATGATACAGATGAGAGACGATGGAGGCTTGGAACATGGGGGAGTAGTAACTGGGTGAGAAGTCAGTGAACTGTTGGAAACCAGCTCTCCAGAAAAAGTAAAAAATAAAAGATCTGATTTTTAGAATTGGCTGATTTCCGTGGTATAACTCTTCCCACCATGGCTGACTTCAGATTACTTATGACTTAACAGCCGGTTAAAAAATTGCATGAATATTTAGCAATCAGCTCTCGGCACATCACTATGGGAAGTGGTTGGGTATTTTGAGGGTGGATGTAACAGGGTGGATGATAGATTCAATGTGGGTTGTGAAAAAAAGGGAGAGGTCCAGAATGGCTTCAGGATTTGGGGCCTGAACAACTGGAGGGGTAGAGCTGTTCTTTATGGAGCTGGAGAGGAATACAGGAGATCAGGTTAAAGTAGGAATATCAGGAGATCTGTTTTGGATATGCTATGCTTAGATGCCGTCCAAATAGAGACGTGTAGCAGGCAGAGTCTAGGGGAGAAGCCTGGGCAGCATAGGAAGGGAAATATACTCCCTTTCTTGAAAGGGCTCCCCGTGCCCGGTTTCTGCACAGTGAATTCCTGTCCACAGCGTATGCCTGCACTGAGAACCACCAGGAGCTTTGGTTTGGAGTTTCCAGCTGTGGCTGGGAGTTCTATCAATGGACCACCTTAGAGAGAAGATAGCAAAAGCAGCAAATGCCTCAGTTCAGGGAGTGCCTGGCATGGGGCTAGATACTATGTAAATCAGGGGTCCTCAACCCCCGGACTGCAGACTGGTACCGGTCCTCGGCCTGCTAGGAACCAGGCCACACAGCAGGAGGTGAGCAGTGGGCAAAGCTTCATCTACCACTCCCCATCGCTCCCCGTCGCTCCCCATCGCTTGCATTACCACCTGAACCAACCCCCTACATCCGTGGAAAAATTGTCTTCCACGAAACCGGTCCCTGGTGCCAAAAAGGTTGGGGACCACTGATGTAAATGACACCCAGGCCCTGCCCTCACGAAGTTTAGTGTGTATTCAGGGAGATAAAAAGGAGAAGGATATAAGACATTCTATAAAAGGTCTAGGTTGTGCTGAACCTACTCTTAATTTTTTACACTATTAGAGGGTGAGGAGAGAGAGAGAGAGAGACTGTGTAGTCATCTGGACTCAAACTGAGCCCCAAGGGATGGGAAGCATTTTCCCAGGGAGGTGAGGAAAGAGACCCCAGGCTGTGGGTCTATAGGAGCAAAGAAGGCCAGGCCAGTGGAGAATATGCATGCTCAGGGATAATGGTAATAATCATAACAACAACATTTATTGAGCATTAAAAGCATCCCGGGCATGTGTTTGTCTAATTACATTACATATATTAAACCATTTAATCCTCAGAATAACTTTAAGAGGTAGATACAATTATCATCCCCATTTTACAGATGAGAAAACTGAAGTATTAAGGTCCTAGTAAGTAATGGAGAGGGAATTCTAATCCAGGCAGACTGACTCCACAGCCCTCGTTCTTAGCCAGTGGGTAAAATGGAAAATGGAGGGGGTCTGGCTGGAGCCCCAAGTTTGGCTGTGCTTGGGGGCCAGATGGGGTGGGAGAGCAGAGGATGCTGTCCAGGGTCCCCAGGGATTCCCCTCAAGGAGATTCATCTTCTCAAATCCATTCTATGACTTTGAGCTCTGAATAATCATTTTTTAAAAACCGCCCATTTTTCAAAAGAAGAAATGAATTTGCTCAGTTTTATTCCTCATTCTTGGATAACATACAGAAGCCACTTAAAGCTTAATATTAACACTGTACATCAATGTCGGCCCTGCTCTAAGTGGCACACGTCACGGTTCAGCCGTCTGCAAACTCTAAATGTTGGATGAGCTTGATTCTTCCCAGGAGTGGAAGCCAGAAAAGTCAATGAGAAGCCCTTCCCTCTTCAGCTCAGAATTTCTGCAAGAGGGTGAGTCTCAGGATTGTCTAGTTGTAGGGATGGCAAAGAACCTATCCCCACGCCTGTCACCCTGTGTGGCCACAAACATTAGTCCTGTAGCCTGGCAAAACCTGTCGCATGTCTCGTGTCTTGGCTCATCCCCCAGATGTGCCAGTGCTACCTAGAACTCTCAGTCCGTAAAAGGACGAAGGGGTGGTTTCAAGGATCTTGAGGTCGACTGACATCTTTAGCCAAGCTGCCACTCCCTCCCCCCCCCCCCCCCCCCGCCGGCCATGCCACCGATGCTGGTTGCTATACTCCCTCTTCTATCTTGCCCTCCTTTCCTGCTCTTTCCCTGTTGCTCTCTCTCTGACCTTCCAGTGCCTGCTACCTCTGGTCCATCCCTCTTATCGGTCCAGCTCTTCTTTGTGGCTACTCATTTCCCACTCTGCCCCTACTTTTCTCCGTTTCTGGCACTGCTCTCCCTGGCCTGGAACCGCTTCTTCTCTCTTCTGTTATAGATTTTTTTTTTTTAATTGAGGTATAATTTACATACAGTAAAATACACAGATCTTAATGAACAGCTTGATGCATTTTGATATATGTATACACCTGTGTAACCACCACCCAGATCAAGATATAGAATATCTCCAGCAGCACAGCAGACTCCCCAGGACCTCTTCCGTCATTGAATGGGTGACCACTGTTCTGATTCTTGTCACCTTTCTTCAATTTCCTCTAAAAGGAATTGTATAAGATAACGTTTCCAGCTCCTTAACCATGGCACTGCTGAAAGGAGGAAACGTACAAGAGGGGAGCCGGGTGGGGATCGGACTCACGCTGCCTCGTCCTTCTTCTTGGAAGCCCTCAAGAGGGACTTGTGTGTGGAGTTGCCCTGGCCCACACTGGCCTGGCTCATGCTGAGCCAGGAAGGGTGAGCTGGGTTCCTGAGCCTCTAGATACCCACCCCTGGTCCTCTGTGGGCTGGGTACTGCTCCAGGAAATGTTCTGTTACCTCCCTGACAAAGCCCCATGGATCCCTGCCCATCCCAGATGGCCTCAGCTTCCCTTCTATGCCGCCATAGAGTGTTAGGTATGGAAAGCAATCTAAAAGATCTTCCTTTTTTTTTTTTTTTCTGTTCTTAAAAATGAGAAATTCAGACGCAAAGAGAGGCTCAGCTGGGACTAGAAATCAGGTCTAAACCCGTCCTATACTCCTTCTCCTACAATATTTTACCTCCAAGCTTTGTCACCTAGATTTTTAGGTGGTTCTGTTAAGCCCCCTCTTCCTCCTCTGGCACTTTCTGCTGATCTCCAGAGTGTATTTCCCACCATGGCCAGCTTAGCTGCTGTAGGTATATAGGTATATAGCTATACCTATTCTCGGGTAGGGCACAGGAATGATAGCTACCCCTAACGAAAAATTTACTTTGCCTTTGTAGGGGAGCAATATTTACCACCCCAAAATGTGTCTCTTTGGCATGCGGATTATTTTGAGCTGTAAACAATCAAGGCTCAAAAGGCTCAAGAAGAACATTTGATCTTCCTCTTAACTGCTTAAAAGAATTTAGATAGAGGACAGGTTCCAGAAAGGGAGCTATCACCAGAGATAACTGTACAATTGACCCTTGAACAACACAGGTTTGAACTGTGTGGGCTCACTTGTATGCAGACTTTTTTCAATAGTAAAAACTACAGTATGACGTAATTCACGGTTGGTTGAATTCAAGGATGCGGAACCACTGACACGGAGGAAACACAGATGGGGAGGGCTGACTCTAAGTTATATGAGGACTTTCTACCGCAAGGAGGATCAGCACCCCTAACCCCCCTCATTGTTCAAGGATCTACAGTAGCATGAACTAGGTGTGTAGACAGGGAGGAACGTAGCAAAGTCTGTTTGTTAGAATTCCTCTCTGTGTTCCATTGTCTCTGCAGGGCTCAACAAACATTTATTTACTGAACATTTGGTGTTCCATCCCCACTTACCTTCCCCATCCTGAAGTCCCAAACCACTAACCCCAGTATCCTTTTTGTCTTTAGCTGAAGATGGTATTTAAGGTGAGGATTTCAGCCATTTTGGTGAGTTACTCAGTTTTCCTGGGTCTCTCCCTTGTGTACATGTTATTAAACTTTTGTTTGGTTTTCTCCTGTTAATCCATCTCATATCAATTCAATTCTTAGACCAGCCAGAAGGACCTAGAAGGGTGGAGGAAACTTTCTTCCTCCCAACACCTTCCTATCATTGAAACCTGGAATTCCTTTCCTTAGGACCACGTCCTTTGCCCACAGGGAGAGAGCAGGCCCAGAGGCAAACATCCCTGGGAGGGAAACACAGCCACTTCACACTATTTGCTAGTGATGGCCTTTCATTCACTTCCCCCCCCCCCCAAAAAAAGATGAATAAGGCTTACTATTTGTTGACACAGAATCTTTACTTGGAGTGAGTTTGAAGAGGAGGGGAGGGGCAAGCCAGATGGCCCTGGGGTAACATCATGAAAGGGGACAGAGGCACAGGCAGCATCCAAGGAGAGTTGCTCCCAGCTCCCAGAATAGGCCCTTTCCTACAGCCTCCTTCAGACCCGGATGAACATTTATTGTCCTAGAGACCTGTAGACCCAGTGATGCACCGTGAGGGCTGGGGTCCGGGGTCTGGGAACAGGCACCCCGCACAGAGCTGCCCTCCACCCAGCACTCCCTCCCCCATCTGTCCTCTGGGATCTCCTGGTCTGATGGGGAAGATGATCTTGCCACCAAGGAGTGTCCATGTGGGAGTGAGAACTCTCATCCAAGAGTGAGCAACCTTGGGCCGTGTCAAGCAGGTGCACACAGCACAAATCAGCGGAGCCCCAAGCGCTCGGGTGTATTAGCTCAAATGTGCCCAGGCGTGTGCTGGGGCCACAGGGGAGGAAAAGCCTGAAGGAGTTTTCTTCCACCCTCATTGGTATTCGAGTCAGGGGCTGGGCTGACAAGCCCGAGGCTAATCCAGCTATCTCCCTCTTGCAGAGAAAGCCTCCAGGGAAAAGCCCTGCCATGGTCCCTGTATGGCTGCTGAGATGAGATCAGGTGTGACCCGCTCCCCCATCTCTCCAGTGGCCTCCCCGTCCCTGTCCCACCCCACCTTCACCATCTGGCTCTTCCTGCACAGCAGAATCCTTGGCAGAAGTTTTGTATACTCCGACTCCGTCATGCCTACTCTGGCGGCCCCCAACTCCTGCAGGCATCTGCAGGATCATCACTTGTCCCTCGCTGGCTCCTGAGACTAACTCAGTGGGAATAAAAGGTGAAACACCCCCAGTACCTTTGGCTACCCCAGATCCCACGGTGAGGAAGAAGTGGAGCTGAGACTCAAATCTCCATCTCTGATTCTAAGTCTCGGGATCTTTCCTGCATGAAGAAGCTGGAGCCCTGGTGAGCAGTCAGGAGTGGGGGGAGACACTCTGATCTAGGGCTTAGGGGGCCCTGCAAATGCCAGGACACTGCCCTCTGTGGGCCTCAAGGTCATGTACCTGGCTCTGGGTATCGCCTCCTCTTTGGCTCCCTTTGGCCTCGCTGCGTGGGGCAGTCAAGCTGATTTAGAGAGGTTTGTGTGTGAAAGGGACTGGAGGTCTGTGGGGCTGAAGGGAGCTGTGAGAAGAGAGGTTCGAATGTAGATAAAAGTGAGCAAGGGAGAGATGAAGGAGCTCCTGCAGGGAGAGGAAATCTGGGGAAGTAACAGAGGGAGGGGAAAGGAGGATGCCTGGGAAGTTTTGGCATATCACACGCCATGTAATCCCCTCTGTCTCCCCATCAAATCTTTGGGGAAAAACTACACGTCTCATCAATGTTTTTGGAGGTGCTTCTGTGGTGTGCATGTGTGTGTGTGTCTGTGTGTGTATTGGACTCATGTAGGGGCCACAGATGAGCAGGGTGGTCAGAGCAGGTCAGCCCAGGGCCATGCAAGTTTTCACGTGAGGCTGTCAGCTTATCCTGTCCCCTGCCATAGTCCTGCCCCACACTCAGCCTCTACCCTCCTCCTGCCCAGGACTTGAGAAGACACCTGCCTGTGATCTTGTCCCTTGGGACAGCATCTGACACACTCCTCTGGAGGTTTCAGGGTGAGATGAGGCCTGGGAAGAAACCAGAAAGACGTTGCGAGGCACTTACAAGTACAGATTTTAAAGGAGAGGCAGGGCATGCCACAGAGATGAGAAAGGAGGAAGATGGTTGAGCGCTCCCGGACTTGGCTTTGCTGATTTCTCATCAGCTTTGAAGGTGGGGTGGAAGAAAAGAGGATTTTCTCCACCCTCCTTTTTCCAATAAGCACTGGAACCACTCAGAGTTTAATCCTTATTGACTCCATCTGCCAGCAGTGGGGGGAGAAAAGGGAGCATTCCATGGGGCCAGGGCTTTAGCTCTCCATCCTCTCGGAGGCCCTGGCCTGCGTCCTCTCCTCTTAAGCCTGGACTCCAACTGCCCGAGTTAGAGAAAGGAGCGGGAGTCAGGCTCCAGGCCGAGGCCCGAGGGGCAGTAAGCTGGAGGGACTCCCAGGTCCTTTTTGTCTTCTCTCCGCCTTGGCCGGAGGCCAGAGAGGAAGCTAGTGGGGATCGACCAACTTGAAAGAAAGCCCTGGAGCTGAGAGCGTCAAACAATGGTGGAAAAAGGAAACCACAGTTTTAATTATCCCCCAAATTAGGGGGTTTCTTTGTACTTTTATGTCTATTCTTAGCTCCATTCTTAGCTCCAAAAGTTTTTTAAAGTTTTGGACAAAATGCAGAAGTGAGTCAAGGCTCTGTAGAAACTGGGAGACCAGTTTCTACATGCAGAGAGCTGCCTTGCCGGGGTCATTCTCTTCTGAGAGTGGCCCCAGCCAATGACTGATGGAGTTGGGCAGAAAAGCCCAGCCATTTCAACCCAGCTGCAGGAGGTCTTATCTTCATGGCTTCCTGTGGGGTCAGCCAAGGAGATCATCAGTATGGTGTGAAGATCAACCTTTCCCTCCGCTGCCTCCTGCTTGCTCCCTCCAACCCCCGGCCCCTTCCACTGCTGTTGATCCCAAGGGCCCTCTTCATTACACATCCCGCACACTGAACTCCATCTCCGAGTGTGCTTCCCAGAGAGCCTAACCAGCCACATAAGATCGTCGGGATTTATAATAAGTGCAAGAAAAGAAATAAACAAGGCTGTGTGATAGATAGTGACCACAGGGGGAACTGAATGGGGCTGGGGATCTACTGTGAGTAGGACGGCTGGGACGTGTGGATTGACGCCAGAGAAGGAACTGCCCTAGTGAAGAGCAGGGGCAAAAGCTTCCAGGTAGAGGAGACAGAGACTCCAGGGTACCAGGTGCGCACCCGGTGTTCCCCTACGTGAGACTGTAGATGGAGGGGTTGTAGAGGGCTCCCCAGTACAGGGGACCTGTGAGTAGAGGCTTGAAGGTGAATCGGTTATTTCTGGACGTAAAAGATGGGGGAAAACATGCTAGTCCAAGAAACAACATAGACAAAGCTGCGGAGGTGAGAAAAGACTCCATGGTGGCTGGCAGGTGAGATGCATCAGCGGGACTGCAGGAAAATGGGGCTGGAAAAATAGGTTGGATCCAGAGATCCTGACAGCTACCTCAGTGTGTATGTGTGTGTGTGTGTGTGTGTGTGTGCACGCGCGCGTGTGTGTGTGTTGAAGGACGTGTTCTGAGACAAAAATAGAGAGCCCTGTTGAGCTGGGATTGAGTGAAGAGAGACTGGAGCCTGGGAGACCTGCTGGAGGGCCCAGCAGGAGTTTTGGTAAAATCCAATGACAGCTTGACTAGACAATGGCATGGGCCATGGAAAAGGAAATAGATTTGAAAAATATTTTGCAGGACTCAGATAGAAGGTGGCTGACTGGGGCTGAGGGGAGAAGTAGAAAATGAACACTGGTTTTTCTGGTTTGAGTGGTGGCTTACCTGATGGCTGCCAAGGCCGGAGACATGGAAAAGGAAGCAGCTTTGGGTGGCAGAGGGGAGAAAGGGATGGTTAGAGGGGAACTCTGAGCAGGAGGGAGGGCTAGAGATAAGACCAGTGCTCCTTCGTCTTAGTGACACGTGAGGCAGTGAAGGGAGGTAGGGTCCCTGTAAGAACTGAGAAGAGAGATGATCATGCAGACCTAGGGCAGGGAGAAGAGGAACCAGCTAAGAAAGTCTGATCCACAGTGGTCAGCAGTGCCACGGGGGAAGCCAGGGGAGGAAAGCCGGGAGAAGGAGGCAGGGACAGTAAAACACAGCTGCTGCAGGGGGGCAAGTAGCATCGAACAGGAAAGAAAGTGCACTGGAGACAGCAAATAAGAGGTCACTGGTGACCTCAATGACGGTAGTGACAAAACAATAGGCCGGGGACCGGGGAGGCAGATTGTAAATAATTGAAGGTTGGAGGGAAGGTAAAAAGTAGACATAACAAGATAAATTACTCTTCCTATTGAACATTAATTGAGCAGCTACAAAGTGCTGGAGAATGTGTTAGGTACTTTTTACCCACATAAATTAACCCATCCTCACAATAAGCCTGCAGAGTGAGTAAGATTTTCATCCTCACCATTTTTCCGCTGGAAGAGACAAGCTCAGAGGGGTTAAGAGACTTGTTAAATGTCACTCAGCTCTAATACCTGGTGAAAACTCATTTCTTGACTCTCAGTCTTGTGCTCTTTTCACTGTACCAGGCTACCTTTCCTTTAAGACAAAAGGAAAGAAAGGCCATGAGTTGGTGGCTTGGGAGGAAAGCAGGGTCAAAGAATGGTGTTTTGATTTTTAGGGTGGAAGATATTTAACATGTGAATAGGTTTTTGGGGGAGGAGCCAGAGGTGTAGTGACAAAAGAGCAGGAAACTGTTATTATTACTATTACTATTACTATAGCTCTAACTATTACTATTACAGAGGCAGGAGGGAATGGAATCCAGTGCGTGGGGATAAGCCTGGAAAAGAGTCAGGCCCATCCTTCTCCGAACTGGAGGGCAGCGGGAATGTGTGCGGGATAGACAGATGTGCTTTGAGGCCCAAGGGTTGAAATCAAGGGAAGTTTGCTTTTGACGGTCTCGGCCTCCTTAGAGAGGTAGGAGGTGAGGTCTCTTGCTGAGTCTTGGTCAGCAAATGCACTTGTTCAGGACAGGTAACTAACTATTCAGAGTAGCTTAAGCACAAGTGGGGATTTAGTGGGAGGTAAACAGGCCAGGAAAGACAGCTGGGCCTCTTGGGGAGGCTCTCACCATCTCCCCAGAGCCACATGGGGTCCTGTCTCTACTTCTCTCTGTGCACCTGCCTCTCTCTGGCCCTCTCTGCTGCTCCGCAATTGTTTAGCCCTGGAGTCCACCGTGGACTAATCAGAGCCTCTGTGTCCTGGCTCCTAATTTTCAGGAGGTGGAATCTAATTGGTTCTCAACTTTGGACAGGTATCTTTGGTCCAATCAGAGGTGGACAGGGTTTGGGTTCTCCTGAACCCAGGAAAGTTGCTGGACTCAAAGCGGTGGAGGACGAATGTAGCCATAATGGGCCCCAAGCTAGAAAGAAGGATTGTCAAAGAAGAAAAGGGTGTTGAAGGTCTAAAGCTGCCAACATGCTCCTTGCCAAAGTACTGCCAAGTAGCCATCCAAGCCAGCTGAAGGTGGAAAACCCTGACTCACAACAGAGCTTGTCAGCATAGACGTGAGGTTTTTCTCTAGCAACTTTCAGAAGATTGGGAGCAGAAGTGGGAAAATCTTGATGCTCCATTGTCTCACAGTTGGAGGAGACTAGGGAGGGGATGGGCAGGAAAGGTAAGATGGCAAGAGAATTGGGGCTGGTGACAGCGTAGCAGGAATGGCCTTACCAGGGCTGGCTAGGGAGATGCTATGGTGGGAGACAGGTGGGATGGGGAAATAGGGGACAGTCTGCGGCCGACATCAGGGAGATGGTGAAGAACAGGTCTGAGGACCACAGGAGGTGGGAGAGAGCTCAGCTGGGTTCTACTTATCATCAGGACCCCCGGGGACCTTTCTCCCAGTCTTCACTCTCCATTCCTACTCTCCACTCTAGACAAGAGGCTGATTTACTGGGCTCCCCTCCCTTGCTTTGAGAAGCATTGTTGATACACAACTTGGACCCAATAAAGGATTCCTCCAGGCGCTGTGAATTATGTAACACAGGGAGAGAGGAACAAGATCATTATCACTTTGGAATACCCTCAGCGGCACAGAGACAATCCATCATCCAGAGAAGCAGTCTCTTCCCTGCCCTCCTCCCATCAAGGGGAGTTGACACGGTTTCCTGTTTGATGTCCTTACCCGCCTTCAGAAGAACAGCTCCAGGGCCCTGACTTTCTCCAACTGGCTGACACTGACCATCCGATTATGTCGCTCAGAGCGTGAGAGGCTGATGAATAGCAAGTTCCCCGGTTGAGGGAAAGTCAAAGGCATGGAGGCTGTAGAGCATGGAGCAGGAGAAGCTGAGAGCAGCTCATGGAGGGAGAGGCCTGCTCTGGGCTCCCGCCTCAGCCTCCAGGCTCCCATGGGAAGCAGCCTGATCCGCAGCAAGAGGAGGGCATTACAACTGACTGGAAGGGCAAGCACAACCAACTCGGAAGCCCATTCTCCAGAGATTTTGGAGGCGGGGAAAGGTCTAGACTCTCCTCTAGTAGATTCTAAGTTCCCTGAGGGCAGGGTTTGTGTCTGACACGTGCACCTCTATACCCCTGGCAGGGGACCGGCGCCTGCCTGACTGGTGCTTAATGTTCACAGGGAGCAAATGAATGAAGCATGGTCTCTTGGGCTGTGATGTTCTCAGTGGCAGATTTGCCTCAAAGGCAGGATAATAGACTAAAGGACCTCTGAATCCTCTCCCCATCCTCTGCTTTTGGGCTGAGGACTCTCATCCTGTGCTAGAGACGTGCTTCGGAGGGAAAGGGTCTGTTCTATAGGCTAGGGCCATGGGCTTAGGGCTCCCAAGGTAAAACTCCCTGTCACTGGTCCAGAGTGCTCAACCCAAAGGACACCCTATTGGAAGGAGTATCTACGGTGAAATTGCCCTTTCTTAGGGTTAAATGAGCAATAGCCTAAGTCCAACTGGGACAAATTGGTCCTACTTTGGGAAGATGGTCCCTGACTAGGTCAAGGTTCTAGTGTTTTCCATTCATTCACTCATCATACATTCATTCATTTCAAAAATTTTACTGAGGAGGTTTCTATGTGCCAAGCACTGTTCAGGGTATCAGAAAAACAATGATGAATAAGATACAAAGGGCTCCTTTCCTCAAGGAGCTTTCAGTAAGGTCTTGAGACTTGTTTGGATGCAAAACTAGAAACTCGCTCAAAACTACATAAAATGATAAAAGGGAATTTGTTGGAATGATGCAGGTGTAACATGCCAGCTAAAGTTAAGTACAACTGAGATCCATGAAAGGAACTAGGACTTGCAGAATCAGCCCCCAGGGTTGCTCTGGAGGCTCTCAGGATGAATGAGGTCTCTTCTCTCTGTAGCCCTGCACACTCTGCTTCAGTACCGCCATGGCAGAAAGTGGTTGCCCCAGCCCTGCCCTTGCAGGATACTCCATTTCCAGAACCCAAAACCAGTCCCTTCAGTCTCAGTCCTAATATTTGGTCCCTTAGGTTCAGTTATCCACCTCTAGTCCAATCAACTATGGCTGGGGAGGCAAAGGACTGGTGGTTCCAAAGGGTAGATGGAGTGGGTGTGGATAAAGGGGGTGGGGGGATCCATCTTCCCACTAGATCTCTAATTCAATCTATGTAAGTGGTGGGAGTGACTTTGCTGAGACTTGCTCACTCTCCCTGCTCCGTCAGAGTAGAAGCCTGGGACCACCTAAACCAGATAAAGACACTGAGAAGGAAGCCCCACCAAAGCAAAATGAAGCCTCTTTCTCCTGCCTTTCAGCCTGGGGAATTGTTCCATAATTCAGGGGAAAAAGTGATAAGGGTGTCCTCATACTTCATCCTTATTGCAATTGAATTAACAGCATAACACATCATGTTTTATTATAACTTTATAATAATTACAGTTATTACTGAATTCATGTATGTAGAAAAGGTAGAAATATCATCACTGTATTAATTCGTGAGGCCCTTCAGAGGGATTTATTGAGCAATAAGTGAATTCCAACCACTTGGCATGAAGCAGAAGCTTTTCCAAACACAGGACTCTATTAGCTATTGTAAAACTCAAACAGCTCACTTCACATGGGACCAGGCATTCTGCCCCAATTATTGTCTCCTCCTCCAGGCAGTCTGCCCTGATTCAGAAGTTGTATTTAGAACTTCTTTTTCTGAGTTGAACTAACAATGGCACTCCCCTAGCATGTCTCAAAGGCTGCAAATGTCAGCCGGAAGGTTGAGATAAACCTTTTCCATTTGCACAGGGCTTTATAGTTCTCCAAATAGGATCACAGATATGACCTTTCTGCTTGAAAGGTCAAACAGAAAACTCTTTTGAAAACAGAGATATATGGGCATCAGGGTCATCCATAGACTTTGTCCTTGGTGACTTTTTTTGCAGTAAGGAGGGGACAGATTGATGTAATGCCAAAGCCCAGGCTATTTTTAAGAAATGAGTAAGCCCTTGGCAATGACCACATGCAGTCAAGAGAAGCCTGTGGGCACTTGCTGGTTAAAGCTATAGAAATAAGTGGCAAAGGAGAGGCAGAGGTAGAGTTGGGGTGGTGGAAGGGGGTGGTGGTGAGGAGCCTAAAATTTGCTCAGAGGAAAGAAGCCTTGGGAGAATTCAGATAACCATCAACCATCAGGAAGTCTCTTTTGTGTCGGTAGAAATGGACTAGTTCTCTGGGCTCAGGAAGAAGGACCAGAGGGCCCAGAGCCGGGATCTAAAAGGAGGAGACTCAGGGCAGATTCTTTTTGCCCCAAGGCACAACTTTCTAGTGGGGAGACCAGTCCAGCAGCCAACAGGGCAGCCTCAGTAGTGATGGGCTTCCTGAAGTCTGGGAGGCTGGTTCATGAGTCTACTCAACTCATACTTATGTAGTACTTATGATGTAAAGGCAGTGAGGACAACGCAGCCCTCTGGGAGCTCACAGTCAAGGGGGGATGTTGGATGATAAACAAGTAAGCAACAACCCAAAGTGCAGTGACAAGTTGTGAAACAGGCTACAGAAGGAGGGGAAAGGGGGACCATGGAAAGGAAGGGAGGAAGAAGGAGGGACCTTGATACTGAGTGTCCACCAAGTGCCAGATGGGTTCAGACATCTCAGTCTAGCCTTAGGATCCTGAAGGTAGATGCTATTTCCCTCCATTTTTATAGATGAAGAAACCGAGGTTCAGTGAGGCTCAGTGGGTTATCCGAAGTCATTGGGTCAGCACACACTTTTGAATGTCTGCTTTGTAAGTGATCCCACAGGGAATGGAGCCCAGTCTGGCAGATGGAAGCGGATGGAGATGGTGCAGTGCTGTGGAGGACGTTCCCCTGCTGGATGGTGTTCGGCCCACGTGGCCACTGAGGTTTCATCAGCCCTGAGATCCCACGCGTGTGTGTGCCTGGGTCAGTTCGATCGCTCATGGACTCAGGATCCCAATGGTGAGAGAATTTTAAGGTACAGAAGAGCAATCACTTATCCAAAGCTGGATTCCCTTTTCAACACCTTTGTGGCACTGTCATGCAGCCTGCCCATGAGCATCTTCAGCGATGGGGTCACCTTCCCTGGGCAACCCTCACAGGAGGAAGCCCTTTCTCACATCAGACCCAACTCTCTCTCACCTTGGAACACACGCACCATGCTGGGGCTCTCTCCCACATGGCCCCCTTTCCATAGGCCTTCAAAACCAAAAAGCTCTCTGAATCCAAAAGAATGACTGGACTTTGTTGGTGTAATTTCAGGCCTAAGAAGTCCCTTTCTGGTTTACTCTTCTGAAATTCAAAGATAGAGAAAGAGGGAACCCCTCACCTCACCCCACCCCACTATTCTGCTGAATGGGATCAGAAGCTGTCTCCTGTCTTCAGAGCTCAATGGACCAGCCAGTCCCAGCAGGAACCATCGGCCCCAGGGTTGTCTGTGTTCCCACAGAGGCTCTTCCCATTGCCATCATGTCTGATGGCTACTGGGTTTCATGGTTCTGCCTGGAAGACCCTTCTGATCACAGCCCATTCATCACTAGGCTCTGGGTAATTAGCAGGTGACTGATGGAAGGGGTCCCCCTTTCATTGTGTGTGGTGCTAGAGAGTGATACCCCCCTCTGACTCCTAAACCCGCTGCACGGCTAAATCTGCTCCTGCTGTAAATCCCTCTGTCAGAACAAGGGAAATGGACCCTACACCAGCTTGGGGCATCAAACTGCAGGTCTGCTAACTCTTTCATGTGACCCCCTCCAAGGCCCTATGATCAGAGTGAAGTGGGAAGACCCCGAGTATAGGGTCCAGAGATCTGACTTCTGTTGTTTTCTCTATCATTATCTGCTGTGTGATTTGGGGCAAGTCTCTGCCCTCTCTGAGTCTCAGGTCTTTCATCTTTCAAATGAGGGTCTGGGGCTCTGAATAACCCTTAAAGTGCTTTCCGAGTTCTAACGTTTGATGATTCTAGGGGTATCCCAGGATTATGCACAGATCAGGCTGAAGCTCCAGGCCTGTGTTGCAAAACCAGGGTATCATTCACACATCAGGAAGAGCTCAGATGTGATGACCTCCAGGCTTCTTCCAGTTCCAGAAGTCTGTAAATCACTCCCCCAGAGCACTGAGAGACTACCAGAATGCCTGGTCCCTGGGCAGAGACCTGGCTTTCACTCCCTTTGTCTGCAGCACTCAATCCAACAGCGCCAACTTTGCTGGAGGGGCAGGTCGATGTAATGGCAGTAGATGGTACCGCTGGGGTGCTGGGGTGTTTGCGGATGGGGGTTGTGGTGGTGGTGGTAGAATCAGGGTGATTGGAAATGAGGGAGGGATAATAATAGCAACAATAGCAATAATCGTTAAGTATCTATGACATGTGTGATAATATTTTCCAAAAACCCTTCACAGAAGTTTCTTTACTTACAGAGAGACCAAGCAATTTCTTCCAGATGCTTTGTTTCTTACTCTGTATGCTATTTGCAGAAGTGTGCTCAATGTATGAAAATTCATTCAACTGAATACTTAGGACAGTAGAATTTTCTCTCTGTATATATATTCAACTATATGTATATATATATATATATATATATATATATATATATATACATTTCTTGGAAAACGTTACTTTATTTAATCCTCACAGTTACGTATAATACAGACGCTGCTATCCCCACTTTACAAAGGACGACCTTGAGGCAGGCACAGAACAGTTAAGGAACTTGTCCAAAGCCACACCATAGGAACTGGCAATGCTGGGCCTACGGTTGAGATCCACTGGCTTCAAAGCTGGTGCTCTCTCCACCATCCCACCCTGCTCCCCACTGAAGCATGTTCAGGAAGGTGATTCCCCCTCACTCTCAACTGCCCCGAGCCACACTTGCACACGCACCTGTGCACAAAACTGATCCTAAACCTGAGCTGGGGGGCAGGGGTGGGAGGAGGGGAGAGGGGGAGAGCTGGACGGTTCTAAAGATCAATAAGCACAACCCCGTCCTCAAAGAAGCTTCCACGTCCCTGAGGAAGGCAGATAGGGCACAATAACAGGAAGCAGTGCGTGCAGGGGACGGGGTCAGCGTCAAGCGCCAGCCTGGCACGGAACCCACCAGCCTCCGAGTTTTGGATGCTCTGAAGGGAAGCTGCTTCCACAGCCCCCTGGTGGAGGGAGGCCAGATCTGGGGCTTGGTCTCTTTTAACCTCTTTCTGCTCAGGGCTGCTGCCGAAGTGGCCGATGGGCTCTGCCTTCCTGCTGGCATCGCAGGGTGGCGTGACCGGATTAATTCGGCTTTATTAATAGGCGAGCACCTCATGAATTGTAATTAAGCAGATGCGCATCTGGTGGCAGTGGTGGCTGAGGGTGAGAAGAAGTGATTCCAATGGTGGCTAAGGCACCATTAAATACGAATTCCCGGCACGGGATCATCAGGACCCCGTTCGTGTGTCTTTGTTACACAGCCTGCCCTGTTAAACAGGCGCTCCGGTGCCTGAAATCCTGATTTACTCAATAACCACGTCTTGAGTCTACTAGGTGCTCTCCTCTCTGAGTGAGACACATTTGTGGGTGAGAGTGCAGAGGGTAGGACAGCCCATTGTCCAGCTCTCCCAAGAAACCAGGAGGCAAAAGGGTGCTGTAGGGGAAGGGACCGGAGTCTGGGGGACAATCACATAGAAAGGCTGCTTCTTGAAACAGTGAATGTCGTGCTGCAAACACACACACACAAGCGCACACACTCACCACACTCTCTCTGTCTCTGTGCCTCCCTCTGCCCCGCTCCTCAGCTGAGCAAGGCAAGAGGTCTTTTTGTACCAAGGGGCTACAGGGGCCATGCTGGCAGACAGCCGGCGAGGCAGAACAGACACAGTCAGAGCTGGGCCAAAACCCCACGCAGGGGAGATGGAGAAGACAGGTCACTCAGCAGAGAGAGAGCGCTCTGGAGCCAAGTGTTTAGACAGGGGAAGGCATGCTTAGCTTATGGGAAAACAGAGTGTGGAATGAAAAAGTGGATGATGGAAAAAGAGCTGAACAATGAAACCCTGCCCTGTTGCCTGCAGTCCTGAGAGCGTGACAGAGGTGGAGATAAACTCTCCTCTGGTCTTTTCTAAACCCATCCTCATTTTCCGTTTGGCCTCAGAGAAATATCCCAGAATCACTCTTTTGCCTTTTGAAATTGTAGGATGTTTTAAATTTACCTCCCTTCTGCCCTATTGCGTTTCTCTGTGTACCTGCAACACAGCCTGCCAGATGCGGCCGAGCGTGCACTATTCTGTGCACCTCCCATCTGGGCCTTGTTAATGCCATACCTTCATCCTGAAATGCCCTTTCCTCTCTTCCACCAATTCAACCCACTCGTCTACTAAAGCCCAATTCAACTGTAACCCCCTTGGAGAGGCCTTCTCTGAAACCGCCAGTCAGAATTAGCTACCGCCAGCTTCTTCTGCTTTCCTGGGCTGTAAAGGGAGAGAATCTGGAGTCAAAGGCATGAATTCAAGTCCCAGCCCTGCTCTCCTTGGCATCAAACCATATAATGGCTCTCAACCTTGCTCTTCTTACCTGCAAAATGGGCAAGATGGTGGCACCTTCCTCCTTGGGGTTTGAAGATTAAAAGAGATGAGCTTTGTGAAGATGCTTTATGAACTGTAAAATACACATAAGAGTCTATTCAGTAGTTTGTGTTTGTTGCTTCCTTGTCTGTCTCTTTGATTTGATGGAAAGTCCCAGGTCTTGTTTCTGTGTCCCCAGCGCCTAGTGCACTTAGGTGCTCACTGCTTGTTTGTTGAATGAATTAGTGAATGAAAGAGGTGGAAGATGATTGCTTCAGGTTAGGTAGCTGGGCCTGTGGTTTCTTTCCACAGGATCTCAGGGGCCTATGTAGCCAAGCAGTCACCCCAGGCAGAGAAAGAGTGAAGTGAAACGTTGGGGGTGGCATGAAAGTGTGTGCCAACCTCAAAGGCCAGTGTGTTTTAATTAGCATAATTAATGATGGCACCAACTGGCTCATTACCTGATGGAATTAATGGGGATCATTTGTCTCCCTAAAGCAGCCTTTCCGTGTGGTGGATGCTCTCGGGGAGATGGGGAGGTAGCGCACATTCTCCCCCCTGGGGAAGGATTCCTGAGCCTCCACTGGGCTCTGGCTGTTCTCTGGGAGTCTTCCCCCTGCCTCTCCCTCCTGCCCAGGGGTTTTACCACCATTCCGGAGCCTAGTTTCACTTCACTTCAGACTAAACAATTGATATCTAAGCACAGATACGTTCGGAGATTTAAAACATAACAGCTGTGGGACCTCTCTCTGCCCTAAGTCTCCCGTTTCTCCCTCATTGTCACATGACCAAAGGTCACACTGGCCCCAGCTTCAGGCTGGGTTGGTCACATCCAAAGGGCCCTCCAGTAGCTCTCTGGGACCCATCTTAAGAGTCTCTTGCTGCTAAGGCCAACTCAGGATTAAGCTAGAGGCAAAGCAATTAGGCTCAGTGATGTCAGATCCCACTTGGAGACACACGGCTGTCTCTTCCCCTCCAACCTTGATGCCTCAGTTCCAAGCACATCTCCCTTTCCGCTGTAAAGCATTACCTTCTACAGCCAGAATCTGAACTCTACCTTCCTTATCTGAGAACAGAATCAGAGTGCCTGGGCCCAGCTCCTTTCTGAGAAATCCAGAAAATACTATACTGCCTGAAATCCCTCACCTCTGGAGCTCACAGCTGTGTGCAGCCGTTCACAGGGAGATACTGAAACTCTTGACCTCTTCCAGGGAATGTGATGGGCAGATAGGAACAGGGGCCCTGTGGGGAGGCAGGCAAAGTCTGTAAATCACCTACCAAAGCATTCAACTGGCCCTGCATATTTCAAGCCGTAAAAGGGTCGGCCACCCAGGAAGGAATGCCTACCACAGAGCCTGGCCCCAAGGCTGTGGTCCTAAAATTATTCTGGCACATTGCAGGTCACATTTACAGCACAAAACATTGTCCATTCGGATGGGTCTCTGGAGCTACCTTTTAGACTTTTGGCTTGTATGTGTTGATTTCCATATGAATGTGTTTTGTGTGACATAATGTGTGCTTTCTGGTACTACACGAGTCTGTGCCATGGGTTCATCTGTGCACAGGGGCCGACTGTCACTGGGAATGTGTGTGTACCTATGGCTACTGCATGGCTTTCTGTGCTGATGGCTATTTTTGTCTTATTTTGAGCCTATGTGTGTGGCTCTCTGTCTGAGTCTCTGTGTGTGAGTGACTAATGCAAATAGCAGGGACAAGACATCTGATGAATCAAGAATAAATCCCCGTTTTCCTTTCACTGCATTTTAGAGTTCAGGAGATTGAACACCGATTCAATTCATCCACTAAAGGGATATCACCCCCTATGGAGTACAGTAACATACTATAGTAACATAGTAATATCCACTAATATAACAAAGTAATATCCACTGTGGAGTATCCACTAATACTCTCTAGTGCCATCATTCTGGAATCCTGGTATATCCCAGCAGCGGTATTGTGATGGCAGAGGTAACCATCTGGGAGTACACCGTGTATGTGCTTACGATGGGGTTGGGCAGGGTATGTTGTGGTGCTTATTAGAGCAGAAGTTGTCCCTGTGGACCATTTCAGACATGAACTGCAGAGAGCCTGGGGCCCGTAAGGTCCAGAGCAGCTCCAGGAGAAAGCAGAGGCACAGGGCCTATGTGTGTGTGTGTGTTTGTGTGTATGTGTGGGTGTGTGTATGTGTGTTACGATAATCAGGGCCACCACATTGTCCAACTCCAGGGGCACCATTTGCTGTGTCTTCTATGGACTTCTGGGAGGCACCATTCACGCCACATGCAGTGCAAAAGATACCCCCTGGATCTGTGCAACACAGAGGCCCTGGGCAGGATGGTAGATACAGGGTTCCTTCCCATCACACCCCTCTTCCCAGTCCTGGCATCTCAACTGGCTCAGCTCCCTCCCTGAGCTAATATTGCTGCCCCCCCCCCGCCCCCAGCCCCTTCCTTGCTAGAGCTCTTTGAGCAGAAGCTGGGGCAGGAGAGGCCCAGACACATTCCCAATGGCTGGGCTCCCCGTGGTATGGGAGCACAGCCAGAAACCAAGTCTTCTTCCCTTGGAAAGTTGCAGTGACTTGTAAGAAAAAGTCTCTTGTTGCTCAATAGGGAAAGAAATCAGATGGAAAGGAGAGGGAAGAAGTCACCAAAAAAAAAAAAAAAAAAAATTTAAAAATGGATTTTTGCTTTGAAAAGGTCAGCAGTGAAAACCTGCTTCCTTGCCAACACAAAGTGGGTGCTGGTGTTCAGCAGCCTTCTCTCAATCGATACGACACGGATCACCTCATAAAATGGTGTCAAGGCAACAGGGCCCGGGGTGAAGGCCACTGGAGGGAGGAGTGCCTGCCACCAGCTCAGCTCCCTCAGAGCAATGTGTAGGCTGAGCCCCTGCTTCCCCAACCTGCCCCCATCCAAGCTCTTCCACTGCCCCTTCAGAGCCAAAGGCCCCCCACTTCTCACTTTCAGGGGCACAGCTCCATGGATAGCCATCATTGCTTAATGCTTTGAGTTTGGGAGCATCCTTTCTTGAGCAGCCTGGGCCCCTGTAGTCAGGCCACCCACCTCAGTCTCCCAAGACGCAGGCCACTGCTGAGTAGAGTGTAAGTGGCACAGTTGGCCCCCAAGAAGAACTGGAACTCCGGGGGAGGGGGGGACTGGAACATTTCACCATTGGTCAAGGGACCCACTGGCATGTTGCCTTCTTTCCATAAGATATAGAGGTGGAGCTGAGGGAGGGAGAAGTTGGGGGTGGGGGTAGCCGTGACCATCATCCCGGCATCCTCTGTGCATATGCTGGGCCTGCACACGGGCCATCTGGTAAACCCTGTGCACCCTCAGAAGATATACAGCTTAGACATCTTCAGCCAGCCTTACCCATAGGGCACAGGGCAGATGGTCCATGGGCTAGGTGGGTGTGAGGGACAGGAAAGGGAAACAGTGACACTTTCAAAGAATGGAGGATGCTGTTAACATGTCAGTCCAATTATGGTAATGTGCTGGGGTAATTGGCCCTCCAAGGGTGCAGGGGATGCACACGAGTACAGTAATTGCAGGTTCACTTTGCTATGCATTCTTCATCCTGCTTTGGTGACTAATTATTAGTATTTAGCAAGTGGATACTGTCGTCTTCAAAGCAGGTGCAGCTGTGGCTGAGGCACTGGAGCTGGGGCCAGCTAAAGGTCAGCTTCTGCTTGGGGATAATTAATTTGTCTTTTATGGATCTGAAATGTGCTCCAAGCTTGTCTCTTCTATTTTTGCTTCCAAACAAACAAACAAATGAACAAAGGGAAGGGGAAAATACTTTGTGGTTATTTCAAGTGCCCTTTCCGTTAAAAGGCCAGAATTGACAAATAGGGGTGAACAAATGGAGGGAGTCAAGTACCTCTTTCCTCTCTAGAGAAAGGGCCAGAAATTGATCCCCTAGGCAAAATCCACATGAATAAGGAAACCAACTGGTCTGGGGTGACCATCAAGAGGTATGTACTGTCTATAAGCTCTGATATCCTATTTGTTTGTTTGTTTATTATGGCTTATATGTTGAACACTAGGACACTCTGTTCCTAAAAGGATTAATGTTTTGGAAACCCAGAAGGAAAAGGAATAAAAATAGTGAATAGCTATTGAGCACCTTCTGTATGTCAGATGCTCATTTTCCTCATGCATGTAAAATACTTTGTTTAATCTTCACAACAGCCCTAGGAAATATGTGCTGTTATTATCACCATTTTACAGTTGAGAAAGTGAGATTCAGAGAACTTAAGTATGTTGCTCCAAGCTAAGTGTCATCTCACACCTAATCTCTGGGCTGTCAGATGCCCAACAGAGCCCCTCTACCCAGTGTGGTGTTAGGTTTAGTTCTCTGGCCTCTGCAAGAGTAGCCCTCACTGACTTTGCTTTATGGAGGACCAGGAGCCTAGGCATTTTAATCTGCATCAGCAGAGCTTCTGGTATACCTCAGGAAGCCCAAAGTTCGATTGTGTTATTCCATTGATGTGATACATGGTAGAATTTCATCAGAGACAAAACAGAAGTCAATGTAGTTGGAGATGGAAAGGAAATGATCCATCCCTAAGTTTTACCTCTTCATTGAGTCTCCTCAACAACCCTGGCCTCAGAGCCCTTTCCCTATTTCAGCTGCCTCATGTCCCACTGAGGCACTGGTTCAGTTAGATTCCCACTCATTTTCATGAGCAATCTTGCATTGCTCTCAAATCGTGTCATATCTATTTGTCTCTCCAACAAGGATCCAAATGTATTTAGGTCAGAGAACTGGCCAAATGTGCTTTTGTGCCTCCTGGGTCACTCGGCTCTGCCCTGGGCACAGGGTAAGTACTCAATAACTCCTGATTGAATCAACTTGAGAGGCAGAGGTGGACAAGGTTCCTCTGATAGTTTGGTTGGCAAAGGAAGATCCCTCTTTTTTTCACATTGGTTGGACAAATCGAAGATAATTTAGGAAAGGAAGGTGTGACCCTCTCAGAAGCATATATTCTGAATTCCGAAAAGTGTATTAGATACTTTGGGAAATTTCTTTTCTTTTTTTTTTTTTTAACATCTTTATTGGAGTATAATTGCTTTACATTGTTGTGTTAGTTCCTGCTGTATAACAAAGTGAATTAGCTATACGTATACTTATATCCCCATATCCCCTCCCTCTTGCTTCTCTCTCCCACCCTCCCTATCCCACCCCTCTAAGTGGTCACAAAGCACCGAGCTGATCTCCCTGTGCTGTGAGGCTGCTTCCCACTAGCTATCTATTTTACATTTGGCAGTGTATATATGTCCATGCCACTCTCTCACTTCGTCCCAGCTTACCCTTCCAACTCTCTGTGTCCTTAAGTCCACTCTCTACATCTGCGTCTTTATTCCTGTCCTGTCCCTAGGTTCAGCAGAACAATTTTTTTCTTTTAGATTCCATATATATGTGTTAGCATATGGTATTTGTTTTTCTCTTTCTGAGTTACTTCACTCTGTATGACAATCTCTAGGTCCATCCACCTTACTACAAATAACTCAATTTCGTTTCTTTTTATGGCTGAGTAATATTCCACTGTATATATGTGCCACATCTTCTTTATCCATTCATCTTTTGATGGACACTTAGGTTGCTTCCATGTCCTGGCTATTGTAAATAGTGCTGCAATGAACATTGTGGTACATGACTCTTTTTGAGTTATGGTTTTCTCAGGGTATATGCCCAGTAGTGGGATTGCTGGGTCGTATGGTAGTTCTATTTTTAGTTTTTTAAGGAACCTCCATACTGTTCTCCATAGTGGCTGTAACAATTTACATTCCCACCAACAGTGTAGGAGGGTTCCCTTTTCTCCACACCCTCTCCAGCATTTATTGTTTGTAGATTTTTTTGATGATGGCCATTCTGACTGGTGTGAGGTGATACCTCATTGTAGTTTTGATTTGCATTTCTCTAATGATTAGTGATGTTGAGCATCCTCTCATGTGTTTGTTGGCAATCTGTATATTTTCTTTGGAGAAATGCGTATTTAGGGCTTCTGCCCATTTTGGGATTGGGTTTTTATTTTTATTTTTTCGATATTGAGCTGCATGAGCTAGGAAGTTTCTTATGATTCACTTGCCTTGCAAAATGGAATTCCAATCATATCATTCTAGGAAGAGGCTGGCAAAATGAAAGAAGCATATAGGAGGACTTGCAGGACACGGGAGTAGGTACTTTAGGAGTTCAGGTTTGTGTCCAGGGTTTGCAGCTATGGCAGGGCAACACAATTTTGTTCTGTGGTTTTGCTGCAGCCTACATATTGATGCAGCCAAATGAATTTCCCTCTTTGCAACCTGACCTCCTTCTTACTGTGAAATGATCTCATTTCAAGGTTAACCACAAGAGGTTTGGCTGGGCACCCGGCATGCCGTGTGCCTGGCATTTGCAAATCTTCATGCAAAGTCAAAGTTTTTTTTTTTTTTAAGACAGTAAATAAATCCTGTCCAGAGAAATCTTGGAAAGGTTTGCTCCCAGCCACAAAGTGAAAAGAAAAGCAATCTCTCTCCCCACCCTCACAACCATTATCTGCCAATCTTCTCGAATGTTAAGGCTTAAGTCACTTTTAATTTTAGATCAGGAACAATCTGATTTGGGGCCAAGGTCTTTTTTCACTGTCCTTCAAAATGTATTCAGCTGTGGTGTTTTTCCACCTCTGGCTGCTCTGTTTCAGTTTCTTGAGTGCCAAACACTGAAACCCCACCAAGAATTAACCCTACTGTCATAATGCAGTGGGACTATACTCTGTTAAGAACAACTCCCTCCTGCCTGTAGCAGGAAGCCCAGCAATTATGAGAGAGAGAGAGAGAGAGACAAAGAGAGAGAGAGAGAGAGAGGTGGTTCATCATCTGCCCAGGTTTGGGGGATGCTCATTGCCTCCTTGGCAAAATGTGGCAATGTCCACACCACCGCCCAGGAAAATGACCAACCAGGAGGCAGAGTGCCCAGACATTCAGGTCACTACTTCCCACTTCTTCTCAGCCTAATCTTTCTGTGCCTCCTTCCCCAATCCCTACTATCACCACAGAAAAGAGCAGCCCCTCTCACAGACTAAGCTCTTCCCTGGTCAGTGCCATCTTGCTCCCAGTCACTGGTCCCATCAGTGGACCATGAGGCATGCAGTGGACACATTCCTTCCAAGCACTGCAAAGGGACTAGGCATGGGGCAGGGGTAGATGCTGATACCTGGACTTTAGGTTCCACTGGCAGAAACCAAGTGTCCCACTCAGCCTGGTTTGTGAAAACTCAGCTCTGTCTCCCAGGGTGTTATGCTTCCAGCCTGAAACTCCATCCAGGATGAGATGTGCAGACATGGTAGGAGGTGAGACACATAAGACCCAGTTTTCCTAAGCTGACTCTACCTTCCTGTAGACATCAACATTCAACCTACTTGACAGGACCTCGAGCCTCTGATTTTGTTCCTTCCAGGTCTTCCCCACCTCAGTGGGCGGATCTGATTCTAGACTTTGACCCATTCCACACTCCTCCATCTGCAGTTATGAGACCAGAACCCAAAATATGATGATGGAAGGCTCCTGTTCAACAGCATGACCTGGGCACTGTCTTGGCCTCTCACACTGGATGGAGTCCTCTTGACAGTAGAATTCTCTCTGGAGAAAAATACCTAAAAGTTGGGTAAAAACTGCTGAAATGGTTGTAGGAACCCTGATACTCACCATCAATGCATTCTCTCTCCAAGCCTCTGACGAGGGGAATGTGTCAGGGTGGGAGGAGGAGGGTGAGGAGTTAACAGGGAGAGGATGGAAGTGGGAAGAGCTTAATTCGAAGCCATTGGTGGGTCCCTTGGGATCCCAGGCTCTGCAAAGCCTAGCAAAGTGACACAATATTTATGTTTTTCACTCCCCTTAGCCACAGCCTTTCCTGGGAACATCTGACAAGGTTGCTGGTGAACAGGCATATCCAGTGTGCAGCCAGACAGGCTGGCAAGGTGCTAAGGAGAGCAGCGGAGCAGCTGATGGAAGAAACTTCTCTTACAGATGAAGCACGTTCCTCCCTGCATCCCTGCCTGGCACCACACTGCTTGCAGACGGGAGGATTTGCCTCTGGAAAGAAAGGAATGTCTCTGGGCTACATTAATGAAATGCCCTGAACCCAGCCTGCATGCTGTTTGGGAGGTGGGGCGGTGTGGGCAGAATGGGATTATAGGGGCAGAACACTTGCTTTCCTAAAAATCTGACCATATTTGGGTTTTGAATCAATGCAATGGAGTCTTTAGAGGAACCTCAGTAACTTGTCTTGTTTCAAAGAGGTGATTTAGGATTCAAGCCACAGGGGACCCTTGCTCCAGTCCTTATTGCAGGCCCACAGCCCTCTCCTCTGGAGACATTTTTGGGAGTGAAACAAGGTGATCATCCTCAATCCTGATCTTCATTTGAACTGACATGTTATCCCACACAGGCCCCTTCCTCTTTTCCCTCATCAAACTTCATTAGACTCAACATAAAGTAGTGGAAAGGGCACCAGGACAAAAAAAGATGTGGAAAGTTGCATCTGTTCTAACCCCTCACAGCTGACTGTAGGCAAGTTGCCCTTCTCTGCTGGATTAGGTCTCCACCTCTGTTTCATGGTTCTGTGCTTTCCAAGACTCCATGCCTAAATCTTGATTCTGGGCTCAGTTGTAGTCAATATTCTACCTTCCAAAATATCTTCCAAAAATATCTTCTCTGGCTAGAACTTTGGTTAGGACACCTTACTTGCTAGTGTGGCTCCAGAGTTCTTCCATGGGCCACAAAGCTTTATCCTGAGATTTGCCCCAATGAATCTTTGGGTTCTTCTTTTCTCCTATGCCTTAGTCCACCCCTTCCTTTCTTCTTGGATATGAGCTTCCAAGATCCCTAAGATACTCTTTACATTCTCTACCTTTTGATTTTTTAAAGGAAAATGTTTCTTCCATGCATTTAACAAATATTTATTATGCGGGATTTATACAGTAGGTCATGCAATAGTCAGCTATTATTGCAATAATGCTATGTAAGAAAGTACCCCAAAATATCAGTGGCTCTCGACAAGAAGCATTTGTTTCTCTTGCTCAAAGAGCTAAAGGTTGGCTGGGAAAGCTTTTCTTCAGGGTTCAGGGCTGGGTTCAGGTCTGCTTCACAGGTCCTTATTCCAGGTCTCAGGAAGAAAAACAACAGCTACATAGGGAAGCTCTCCTCATGACAGGGAAAAGTAGCCCCAAGAAATCAAGCCAAACCACGCAAGCACATTTAAAGCCCCTGGTGAGACATAGTGTACTTTATTTCCACTGACACACCATTAGCCAAAGTAAGTCAGGGCCAAGTTGAAAATTAGTGAGGTATGGAAACATACTCTATTCACAGTTTAGCCATGACAAATGTAGGAAAAGAAGGAATAATTGTAAGCAAACAATACAATATAATACAGAACAGTTTCTACTTCCATAAATCTCCCAGTCTAATGTGGGAGACAGATATTAAACATGAAAACAAGTAAATGAGTATATAATAAACTGGGATAAATGCTCTAAAGAAAATGAATAACATGAGGGGTCTACTTTTAGAGTGGGTGGTCTGAGAAGTCCTCTGTGAGGTGGTGGCCTTGAAACTGAGGTGTGAAGGATGAAAAGGAGTCTGTACGCAGAGAAGGCAAAGAGTTCTCCAGCCAGTGGGAGTGGCCTGTGCAAAGGCCCCGTGGAAGCAACCACCTGATGTGGTTGAAAGACTGGAGTTAGATCCAGTGTGGCTGGAGTGGAGGGAAGGAGGAGAAAATAGTGTGAGCTAAGGCTGAAGATGCCTGCAGGGGCCAGACCCCGCAGGGCCCTGACTTGTTACTGCTCTCCCTCAAATCTACCAACTATTGCCTCACCATTTCTTTAAGTCGATCCATGTGGTGAAGTCATTTTATGTTTCACTGAACAAAACCAAAAACAACACAAGACAAAAAACCTTCAGTCTGCATGTTGCAGGGGCTTGTGCTGGGCCTAGATTTGAGTCTGGGGAACTGGTGAAATCTCCTGCCCTGAACAAATGAGGATGGGATGAGTCTCTTGGGAAAATCCTGCCCCTAGAAAGAGAGAGCGGGGCCTGACAGGTGATACCTGACAATGTTGTAAGAAGGTACATTTCTGGGGCTTCCCTGGTGGCGCAGTGGTTGAGAATCTGCCTGCCAATGCAGGGGACATGGGTTCGAGCCCTGGTCTGGGAAGATCCCTCATGCCGCGGAGCAACTAGGCCCGTGAGCCACAACTACTGAGCCTGCGTGTCTGGAGCTCGTGCTCCGCAACAAGAGAGGCCGCGACAGTGAGAGGCCTGCGCACCGCCATGAAGAGTGGCCCCCGCTCGTCGCAACTAGAGAAAGCCCTCGCACAGAAACGAAGACCCAACACAGCCAAAAATAAATAAATAAATAAATAAATAATTAAAATTAAAAAAAAAAAAAAAAAAGAAGGTACATTTTCGAATCCAGCTTTTTAGCTAGCCCTCTAATCTGCCCCTGGCACAAGGGAACTTTTTGGAGTGAAGGAGAAATTCTATATCATAATTAGGGTGGTATCACATAGGTTTGTCATTTGTCAAGACCCTTTGAACTATATACTTAAAACGGTTACATTTTATTTTATGTAAATTATACCTCAGTAAGCAGATTTTAAAGGTTAAAAAATAAAACAAAACAAAAAGGAAATAATATATAGAAAACAAAACAAAGTAAAAATCTGATCCTGGCGCACCTCCATGTTTTCCTGCAGAGGTGGCAGAAATAAAAAGAGAAAAAGCTTTCAAGGCACTCTATGATACTAGAGCACAAACAGCTTTCTCTGCTTTGGGGCCTTTTAGTAGGAACACCAAAGGGGAGGGGAGACACTCTCCCACCTTGTCACAGGGCACTGGGCCACTTTAAGACCTCGAGGACTCAAGGTGGGGGCCGCCGCAGGGTGGAGGTTGGGGGCACTGCAGAGGGTTGGTGGTCCCATCTGGTAGATGTTACAGGACCTATACCGGAGGAGTAGAGATCCTGCCCAGCAGCAGTGACAGTGACATTCAGCAGTATGGAGATGGGCACGGTGGCAAACGTGAGCCCTGACCCAGAGGCACCCAGGAGAAACGGCCACACCCATGGCGGTGCTGTCCAGTAGCAGTACAACACCAGACACAAGTGTGAACCAGAGAGATAATGTTGAGTTTTCTAGTAACTACAGTTAAAAAACTAAAACAAACAACAAAAAAAGGGGAAATTAATTTATAGTTAGTTTATAATTTAGTTGTAATTAATTTAACTCGGTATCTCCAAAATATGATAATTTCAACATGTAATCAGTATGAAAAAGATATAACTGAGATATTTTACATTTTATGTACTAAGTCTTTGAAATCCAGTGTGTATGTTGCGCTCAGTGCACCTCAGTTGGAATTGGCTGCGTTTCAAGTGCCCAACAGCCATCTCTGGAAGGCGCTGGTCTATGTGAACAGCAGTGTCTGGGTGATCGAATTAATCGTGAGTGTGTGAGGGCTCTCCCCACCCCACTCCATTCAAGAAGAAAGCCAGCAACTCTGAGAGACTCCAGCAATACCGGGCAGTAGGAAGCCACAGGGGCCGAGGTCCCCCAGTGAGCCTGAGAGAGCCGAGCTGTTTCTTGAAGGAGAGAGCATTTGGACCCATGGGCTTGAGAGGCTCTGGGAGCTCAGATTACAAATGTATCTTTAAAAGTCATATTCTGGTATAAGCTTACATTTGTTTTTAACTCTGAGCATCACAAAAAAATCAGTTGCATCTTGCCAATCCTCTTGACCTTTGGGCTTCTGTTTACCTGTAGTATGAATGCTGCACCTGGGGACCTCTTCTTCCTTCAAGCCACCTGTCATTCTTTCTCAATCTGTTTGCTTTTTCCTCCCATCCTAGCCCAACTATCAGAGTAGACTATTTCAAAGCTTATTTCTGTAATTTGTATTATTAAAAAAATTGGTGTACTCAATCAGTTTCCAACTGTACGTACACTCCTGTCTCCTTTTAGCCCCTCCCCCCTCACCTTGTCCAGGACCAAGTTTCACCCAGTTGAGAATCACTTGCAAAACCAGAAAGTAGCATTTCACAGCTTAGAGGGGATCCAAACATTCACTTACTGTCTATTAAATGAGTTACATCTACAAAGCTTTAGAACAATGCCTAGCACAGAATAAGTTCTCAAAAAGTGTTGGCTACTAACTACTAGTAGTATCTTAGCAAATGAGCAGTTCTGTTCAACAGGTATTTCTTGGGTGCCTGTTCTGTTCCAGGCACTGTTCTAGGGTGCCTGGGAACAAAAGGGAACAAAATAGATCCCTACCCTCAGAGAACTGACATCCTAGCTGGGAAGATAGACAATAAACATCACAAATATGTAGATTGTATAGAACATAAGAGGGTGGTAAGTGTTGTGAATAAACAAACCAAGTAGGGCAGGTTAAGAGGGTGGGAAGTACAGGGCAGGGGCAGGTGGTGTATCACATGGAGTCCATGCTAGTCAGTCCCCATAGAGAAAACATGACCTGAGCCAAGGCTTATCGTGTGGAACAACCAATAGAAAGGCTTTAAAACTGGGGTGTCTGATGTATTTGAGGGAGAGCAAATAGGCTGGTGTGGGTGGAGCACAGAGGGTGAGGGCAGAAGTAAAGAGCAATAGAAAAAAATCAGAATTAACAAAGGGAGAAGGGGGTCCATCAGGCTGAGGGATGGGAGGCATTCCAGAGCTTGGGCTGAGGAGTGACAGGACTACATGTCCATCTAAATAGATCACCTTGGCTGCCTTTTTGAGAACAGATTGTAGGGAATGGAGGCAAAAGTAGGAGGAGGGTTACCAGTAAGGACGCTACTGTAGTAATCCAGGCAAGAGATGGTGGTGGCTTGGACCAAGGGCTACTAGTGGAGCAGCCAGAAGTGGTATCACATACAGACCTGGTCATCAACTCACCAAGTCTGTGTTTCCCAACTCTGACTGTCACTGCCCAACAGGCACACAGGATGTTTCCCATTGTTTGTACTCTCCTGAGCAATAACTATTAGCCATTGGCATCTAAACCAAGTTTGAGGTGCAGCTTCAAGGAAGTCATCAAGAAAATTATCGGTTATATTCAAATTACCAGCAAATTTCAAGCAAATGTATCTTAATGGAGCAAGTAGAAATTTTGGAGGAAAGGGAATCACAGGTTCTCAGCAGAACAATAGCATTAGGAGAGGGAGGAGAGAAGGAGGGGAAGAGGGAGAGGAGAACAGGGGGAGGGGAGGCAGAGAGAGAAAGGCAGGGAGGGGAGAGGGGACAGGAAGAGAGATGGAGAAGGAGGAAGGAGGAAGAGACAGACTAGAGAACAAGATTCATGTAAGTGCTTCATCAGCCCAGTAGAGGAATAATCTGCTCACGCCTCAGAAATGTCTTAAGTCGGAAACTTGAATGGACACCGCAATCTTGGACCCAGTCTGGAATTGTGACTGAGAAATAATGAGTCAGGGTGAGCAGAAAGAAAGCTTTTACTCAAGCTTAAGGGAAAGAAATCAGGTTAGATGAAAATACATAGTTAAGCATTAATAAAGGTAATACGTTGTACTTAGTTTACTAGTATGTTTTTGAAGTACTAGTTTAAAGTTTAAAAGTTTACTTTTTGGGACTTCCCTGGTGGCGCAGTGGTTAAGAATCCGCCTGCCAACGCAGGGGACACAGGTTCGATCCCTGGTCCAAGAAGATCTCACATGCTGCGGAGCAACTAAGCCCGTGCGCCACAGCCTGCACTCTAGAGCCCGCGAGCCATAGCTACTGAGCCCACGTGCTGCAACTACTGAAGCCTGTGCCCCTAGAGCCTTGTGCTCCACAGCAAGAGAAGCCACCGCAATGAGAAGCCCGCGCACCGCAACGAAGAGAGGCCACCACTCACCGCAACTAGAGAAAGCCCGCGCGCAGCAACGAAGACCCAATACAGTGAAAAAAAAAAAAGTTTACTTTTTAAGACACTCTCATTTCTTAATGTTATTGTTAAGCTTTTTTAAAAAAGAAGTTTTATTTCAGGGGAGGAAGAAAGAAGCATAATTGTGGCATAGTAGAAGAGCACTTGACGTCACATTTCTGGGTTTTTAGCTACTTTCTGTCATTAATTATTTGTGAGACCTCAGACAAGTCATTTCTACTCTCTAAGCCTCAGTTTTCTCTTCTGTGAAATGAGACCACAGGATTAAACAGTCTCCTCTGGCTCTAAAATTGTGTGTATTTTTAATTGAGTGGAAAATGCATTCATTTCCCCCTCAGTTAACACCCCTAATGGGCTGCCTGACAGCATGAAGGCCGAGGTCAAGGTCTTAAGCAAAGCATTCCTCCCCATACTGACTGTGGGCAAACAGTCAGAGGGGATCTTGAGGGCTGGGTTTGCAAACCAAACCCAAAATATGACAATGAGTGGCCCAATCAGAGGGACAAGGAGTCAAACACACACCCTGGTTACCTTTCACAACTCAGGTGAGCCTGGCCGTGGCCCCTCCCTGGAAAGGTGTCCATCTCTCACTTAAATATTCATGTAACTATTTGTGAGATCCTACCCTGTGACACCATGAGGAGGCCTCACTGTGTCTTCAAGCTTTAATTGCACATTTTAAATCCCATATCTCTCAATTGTCGACTGTCACTAACAGAGCACACACATGTGCCAAGCCATGTGCTGTGTGCCAGGACCCAGCTGGGAGCAAAGACTAGTGCAATCCCCGCCTGGTGATACTCACAGTCTCATGGGAAAAGCAGACATTAAACAACAGCTATGAATAATTTATGACAAGATTCTGAGCATGCAAAGTGTTGCAAAAAGAAATACTGGAAATACAGAAGCATTTAGCGAGGAGCCTAATTTAGTCCCCTAGGCTGAAGAAGTGATATTTAAGTTGACCCCTCAAGGATGAGTTGGAGTTAGGTGACAAGAGAGAGGAGTATTCCGGACTGAGGGGCCAGCTGTGACAGAAGGGAACACGTCCCATCTCTCGGACTATCCCCCCATCCCACCACAGTGTTTACCTGAGGTTCCAGCTGGGATTCAGAGGGATAATGACACTCATTCATTTGCATATTCATTCATTCTTAGCTATTATGATTCTGTTATATGCTGGGAGGTAGCAATGAACAAGCAGACCCCCTCCAAAAAAAAAAAAAAACTGCTCTGATGGAACTTATATCATTTAGTGGAGCCGACAGACAAATGTATAAGTAAAATATAATGTTGATAAACATGGAAAAGAAAATATATGGAGTGTCAGTTCTGGGGGTAGAGATACAATGCTGTATAGGAGGTGGTCAGAGAAGGCTTTAGTGAAAAGGCCTAAAAGAGTAGAGGGGGTGAACCTTATACTCAGGGGAAAAGCATTCCTTGCAGAGGGAATAGCAATTGCAAAGGCCTTGAGGTAAGACTGTGTCTAGCAGATCTGAGGAAAAGCAAGGAGGCCAGAACAGTCAGAACAAAGTACCCAAGCAAGGGGATGAGGCCAGAGAGGCCATGGGGCCAGGCTTTGCAGGGCCTTGGAGGTCACTGTGAGGATTTGGGCTTTTCCCTGTGTGAGGACTTTAGCAGGGGAGTGACACGATCTGACACACATTTTAGAAGGATCGCTCTGACTGCTGTTGAGAAAAGACTTTAGGGGCTGGTACAATGGGGACCCACTAAGAGACTGGTGGCAGGGACCAGGATAGAGGGACTGAAGTCCTGAGAAGTGTTGGGTTCTGGTTATAGGCTGGAACCAATAAGGTAGAGCCAATAATATTTGATGATGGATTGGATGTGGGGTATAAAAGAAAGAGGGAGCAAAGAGGACACCAAGGTTTTTGGTCAGGGTGTGTGGCAGAATGGAGCTGCCATTTACCAAGATGGAGAAACGGTAGAAGCAGCAGGGTTAGCGGGAGAAACCAGGAGTTTGGGGACAGGTGAAGTTTGGGATCTCCGTTAGCCATCACCGAGAGTTCAGGGAAGAGGTCTGGAAGGAAAGGAAAACAAGGTAAGAGCTGTCAGATATTTAGAGCCAGAAGACTAGAGGAGATCACCTACAGAGTGAGGGTGGATTGGAGAAGAGAGGGGTCCCTGGAGCCCTCCAACACTGAGGAAGACCCTGCAAAGGAAAACTGTAAAAGAAGCCATGACAAAGTTACCTTGAGTGGGTCAATCGTCGTTCTCTACCCAGCTCTTTCCCCAATCCTCCCGCCCCCAGCCTCCTCTACATTCAGTGCCTGACATGTGGACACACACACATTCACATACACTAAACACAATTTCCTGTCTCATTGCATTCCGTGCCTTTGAGAAGAGCTGGAAGAGTGTGGACCGCCTTTCCCAGCTGTGTGGCATGAGGGTCAGGTTTGGACACAGGCAGGAAAGCTATCTCTCAGGAGGTCAGCACTGTGCACTGCTATTTTCAAATCACTTTCCTGTTGTTGATTCTACTGATCACTGATAACACTGCTATGTCCATGGGAAAATTTCAAAGAGAAGACATTTCCTATGTAAACTCATAGCAATATGAACTTGAAATATAGTGTTTGATTTTGAAAACCAGAAAAACTATGGAACCCTCACATCAAAAGGATGAGTCATCTTATCCATGCTCCCACCTCTGGGGACACGTGAGCCTAGCCCAGGTGAGCAGGTTGCTGTCTACTCTGTTCTTGGGATCTCAAGGAGGGGTCAAGCAGGAAATCCCTGGTGGCCTTGACCATGTGCCACATCCCAGCCATTGGCCATAGTCATAGCCATCTTCAATTTCATGCAATTCTTCCTTATCTTTCAGCTAAGGTTCTTTTGCTGTGGGTTAAGGACAATTTCGCTTGCCTTGTCCTCTAATAAGAAGAACCTGTTGAATGGTGACTGGCCATTCAGTCATCTTCCCGCCTGGCAGGCTGGCCATCCACGGTGGGACATTATATAGGACATCACCTGCTCTCTTGTGTCCCGAGGTCCTCAGGGTCCCAGCAACACACATAGTGGGCAGGTTAAAGGGCTACTGGCAGTTTTGTCCTCAGTGGTCTGATGTGCTGATATGGTGAGGATTGCCCAAGGCAATTGCCAGTGGGGCCATTCCTTGAGAAAGCTGGGGAGGACTGGGAAGGGGGGGAATGCCTACCCCATTGTGGAGAAGCCACAAACACATGTGCCCCAGATGAACCCCAGAGGGTGGAGAAGCCAAATAAATACAATTTATTATTATATGAAAGTCAGACACAGCAAAAAAGAGCAGCCAGTTTGCTAACAAGGACTCCTCATTCTGAGGTTCTATTAGAGCCCCCATTTTGTATAACCACCATATGTCTATATAAAGCAGGGGATATGGGAAGCAGTGAACAGCTGACGGAAGTGTCAATAACCCAATTTGTGGTGTGTTAGAATGTTACACTTGTTTATCGGCATTTAACGAGACAAGACATTGATGTTAACACAGTGGGAGGGAAGTTGCCTGGACCAATAGTATCCCTTGCTGAAAATTAATTTAAACCTTCTTTTCTTTATGCCAGAAATGGTAGAGGTAATTCATTTCCAAAGTGTTGAAATGCCACTGAAAATGAGCTAGGGTAATAGGGAAGAGTCATCAGCAGCTGAACAAAATCCCAATTTAGCTTTCTTTTGGTAACCCCTCGTAAATGAGACACCATGAAATAATATGCTTTATGGCAGGGAAGAAAACAACAGGGTCTATTTAATTTGGGGGATGGGGAGGGTTGCAGGGCTGGAAAGGGAAAGTTTCATAGACAGATTTTTGGAAAACCATGAGAGCTGCTGTCGCCATCGCCAAGTTCATAGCCACTCTGTGCTGGTGGAAAATTAACAGTTTGTGTTTTGGACCTGTTGGCTTGAAGAGTCCAGGGTCTTGGCAAAACCAACTCTTTTATCAAGGTTCAGTGAAATCAGTGTTCAGATCACTTACAAGATTTCTGCTCCCTGCGCTGGTATCTGGTTGAGGGTGGGCCCGGCATTATTCACCTCTCTGGTTCCCGCTTCCCATTTAGTAGTCACGTGGAACATATGACCTGAAATCATAGTGCTTTCCATTTCCTACTCCTTGCTGTGTGTTCCTTCAGCCTCTTTATTTTCCCAGGAAAAAATATCAGATGTGAAAACTACAACTCATAAGGACATAACCTCATGAAATTAATCATTTGGTTCAGTGCAAACTTTGTCTTTCCAATCATTATGTGCCCACATTCCACCCAGGGGAAGATGGAGAGGGAGTCAGGGGGCTAAGTTACTCTGGGCTGACTAGGTCCTCCTTCAGAGGGTCCCGTATCATCTCATCCATCCCCCAAATCCCAGGCAGAAGGCTCTGAACCCACCCTGAGATAGGGAGAAGGAGACATCTGCAAGAGCTCCAAGGGCCAGAGCACAATTCTGGCATCTGGCTGGGTTTATGCAGGCTGGGTCACTAGTCCCTCTCTATTCAGGTGCTTCGTGACTTTGCAGTTCTTCCCATGAAGAAGTGGAGTATGTTTCCCCACTACTTAACCTTGTCTTTGGCCATGTGGCAATGTGCCAGTTCTGAGCCTAGGTTTTCAGAGGCATTGCATGGTTCTACTGACCTTCAGGCGCCTCTGCCATCTCCACTGGTCCAAGAAGGAGAATGAGAGATACATGTTGCAGAGTTGAATCCCAACTGCCCAGCCAAGTCTGGCCAAGATCAGCTGACTGCAGGCGTCCCACACATCTATGAGCTAAACAATCGCTTACTATTGTACACCGCTGAGTTTTGGAATAGTCTTTTATACAGCAATAGCAAATAATACTGTCCCATTAAACCAGAAAAGAGATTCTTATATACAAGTAGACTAATTCCCTGGAGGGAAAGACTGACCTTTACTTGAGGAATTATAACATTGAGAGCATCAGGGTATGTTTCCCAGGCTGATGGCCTTCTCGGAGTGGAGGGCCACTGCACAATCACCAAGGCCTCTCTCGGTCTCTGGACCACTAGTCAAAAGCCTCAGCTTCAATGGAGAAGCCCTGGATGTTCCCCATCCCCTTCTAGGGTCCTAGTACCATTTGTCCCATCCTCTCACTATCTCAAAAGAGAGAAACAACCTTCTATCCATTAGGGACCCATTCCAAGCAATAGTTTCAGAACCTCCCTTAGACTCCTAATGACATTCATGATAGGGGCAGGCTTCCAGATTAAAACTCCCAGGACCCAAGGGCCAGAGGTATGGGAGATTCCTTGTTTAGGGACAGCCAGCTGCCCAGAGAACCTCCTTCCATGCCATCCAACCCACTGACAAAGCTGAGAGCTCAAGCCAGCATCCCCACTGGTCCTGGAGAGGTGATATATCTCTGTCAAAGCCTTCACAATGTAAGCACAGGTGCCAGCAGCTCGGATGTGAGCTGTCTGGGGATAAAATACCTGGATTGTTTATTTTTCTGCTCATGAAAGGCCAGTGATTCTTACGTTTCCACTAAGCAAGGTTGGCATAGAGCACAGAGCCTCATTTTTCCTGCTGTTTATATAAATGGACTTACCCTGCCCAGGCTCCCTGCTGCAAATGTGTGATTAAAGGATTATAAAGGTGATGGAAATAGTAATCACGTCTGTTTTCAGACAGAGCCTTCCCCCAGGGGGTCCTAAATGGCTGTGTTCTTATTCATACCTACAAGGAAAGGGAACCCAGGGGGCACTTTCATAGATGGGGCAATAGGCCCCCAGAAAGGGTCAGATAGCAAGTTGCCTCGGGGTTACCCAGCTCATCAGCTTCCAGCTTTGATGCGGGGTGTGGGGCAGGGGGAGGTCTGTCAAAACAGAGTTCAGAGCCTGTGGACAACCACATTACCGGATCACTCAGACTGGGCTTGAAATTGGGACATATCCATTGTGGATGAGCAGCTTAGGGGCAAACCTAGCTGTCGGCTATGGGAGGGGGCAGCCCAGCAGGCAGAGAATTATTTGGAAAAGATGCCATAGGAGCTAGACAGCCATCCTAACTGGTGCTCGGCATCAGAGAGGTCCAGCGGATGGTTTCTAGTTGAACAGAGCACAGCAGAGAGGACCTAGAAACAGGCGATGTGTGATGGTTCAGGCTGGAAGTGCTGGGATCTCAGCCTTAGGCAGGGCTCTAGGACAGGGCTGGACTCCCAGAGAGGAAGGACCCTGAAGAGCAAGGCAGGGCCCAGGCCCAGAAGACCTAGGGGCGGGGCAGGGTATCATGAGAGTCGAGCCTGGAGCTCAAACTGGGCAGAAGTCCCACCACAGCTGAGTCGAAGGCCGAGCAGCCAGCTCAATTGGCGCCGAGTCACCAAAACCACTCGTTAGGCTCATTCTGTGGAAATAAAGGTCTGGTTCCAGTGACCAGGGAAAGAGCGTGGATGCTGGGAGGGTGGTGAGGGAGGTGGGACAGCACCTTGAAAGGCCATTCAAGTTCAGGCTCCTGGGGGTCATGCAGACTTTGGACCAATTCCAATCAGAATTTTACCTTCCATATGGAATCACAGGATAGAACCAGTTAGGTGTCAGGACAGAAGACTGAGCAAGTTCTAGCCCAGGCTGCACCACTGCCCCACCCTGGGACGTGAGCTGAGGAGCCTCCCTTGCCTGGCCTCAGTTTCCCCTCCTCCAGCAGAGACTCGCATCTCCCCGACTCCTTCCCTCACAACATTGTGCTGAAGGGTGCATGAAATAGCATATAAAGTCACCGTGGAAAAATAGAATAGTAAGGGGTCGTCAGTATTATTATTAATCTGACATGTGTAGTATCTTCTCTCAAAATCAAATTTCCCATGGCTGATTTGCCAATTTGAGAACTAGCCAGTCCTTTCACCCCTTTGCCCTAGTCCCGCACTCCCGGATACTTCCTCATCCATCATTCCCCAGCAGAGGTTTCATCGATCTTAGAGCCATAGCACTTCAGAACGGTGGGGAGCTAGGGATCATTTGATGAACCATTGTATTTTAGAGATGTGGGCACTAATGCACACCTGGGAGATGTCACCTGCTCCAGGGCCTGTGGCTAGTTAATGGCTGAGCCAGAAAGCACAGTGTCTGGCACACAGTGGGAACTCAGTTTACAGTAGCCTTTATTGTTATTCCAACTATATCATGCTTTCAGTAAGCAATTCATTTGCTACTCATAAATCACTTTGACGAAAAGTTTGGGACAGGAAATAGTGACAGTTGAAGAAGAGGGATGTCATAATTAATATTACTGAGGACATTTTTAGATTATTTAAGCTCACCTTGAATGCCTCCTCTTCCAGGAAGCCAGAGCTGATCAGGGGCTCTTCCCATGTTCTCATGGTATCTCCTTACATCTTGTCCTTATTTCATATGCCTAAACCAAAAGAGCTTCTTTACTTGTTTCTATCTCCTTCTAGACTGCTGGTTCCTTGAAGGTAGGAACTGTGGCTTTCTCAAAGCTGAATCCACAATGTTTAATGTACACTATGTGAAGTTGTGGATTTTATTATAGTTCAGGAGTCTGATGTTTCTTAGATGTTTCTGATTTCTCTGGGCTCATGGGCCCAGAGAGTCTTGGACCAAGAACCAAAAAACCATTGTTCTCATCTCGGTTGTTTTATTTACAATCTATATGACTTTAGTTAAGTCACGTATTCTCTTTAAGCTACAGTTTTGTCACCTCTAAAAAAAACGGGCTATCTATGAAAAGCAATTTGTCAATAACTATCAAATTTACAAATGGATAAAGCCTTTGACCAAACAATTCATCTTCTAGAAACTTATCTTAAGGTATACTCACATATATCTTACAGATATACTTTCCCACAGGTTATTCATTCCAGCATTATTTTTAAAATTAAAGATTGGAAAGACTTAAATGGGCTTGTTAAATAAATTAATTTATAGAATAGAATACTATGCAGCCACAAAAAGAATGATGTATACTGATATTAAGTAATCTCCAAAATATATTATTAAATGAAAAAAAAATGCTAGGGGCTTAACAGTGTGTAAAGCAAGCTTTCCATTTGTGTAAAGGAGGGAGATTATACATGTGCATTTGCTTGTCTGTGTGTAAAATACCTCTGGTTTTTCAGAGAACTTTTTCTCTGAAGGTTCTTCAGAGAACTGGTGACCATTGGTTGTACCAGGGGAGGAATGTGGATGACTATGGACAGAGGGGAGGGGCTTTCCACTGTATAGACTTTAGGACCTTTTGAATTTTGAACCATGTGAAAATAAATAATAAAATATATTTTTAAAGAATATCAAAAGAATGAAAAAAGAATAAAGGTCCCAACCAACTCACGCAACTGTTGTGAGAAGCATATGGTGGTACTCTTGCTCCCAAGCCTGGTTGACCCCTCGCCTCTGAATTTGAAATGGATCTGTTTTCCAACCAAGATCTTGTGCTGATCACCCACGGCAGATTCACAGCACAGCCTTCCAGTAACATTTAGGTAAAATATTTCTACTCTCCGTTACCAGAACTCTGGTGAGGTATAGAAGGGGCAAGGCTCTCCCAGGAGGGTCTAGGACCAGAGTCTAGGAGCCCCGGCATACCAGGGTCTGAGGTCAGCTGGGCTGCAACTCTCTCCTTCCTATCTCATAGTGAACAAACCCATACGGGCTTTATAGCCTCAACACATACACAGGTTATGGCAACCTGGAGCTCAGGAAGGACCCAGGACATATTGTTTCTGTGGCTAGAAGGGTTTCCTTTGTCTCCTTTATCTTGTTGCTGGTTCTCTTTCTAAGGTTTTATTGCTTTTAGAGTTAGGAGGGAGATTCCACCTGAGGCAAGAAAACTGTGAGCTACTGACCAGAACCAGCTATATTTCTGGTAACTGACTGTCTGACTATGATCAGACATATGAAGGACAGTGAAAAGAACCATTGACTCTAAATCCCTTCCCCAGGGATGCCTGGAATCGCACCAATAGCCATTTACATGTTAATCGTGGTCATCAATGCGCAGATCCTCTCTTTAAACTGAAATTTTCCTGGCAAGGGTAATATCTTTGGAAGAATTCACTTAAAAGAACATTCATTCATTGATCCAATGATTCTTGAATGTTTATTCATGCCAGACCTTCTGTCAAGTACCTGGACGTATAGGCAAGTAAGATAATCATTGATCTTAATAATAAATATCACAGCAATGATGATGATGACAATGATAACTGTCTGAGTGCTTATTACATGGCAGGCACTCTTCTAAGCTCTTTGTATGTATTTGCATTGAATTCTTGTAACAAATTTGAGGAAGGTAATGTTGTTATCTCCATTTGTTGGATGAGGAAATGGAAGAGTTAAGTAACTTGTCGGAGATCCCAGAGCAGGTGAGTGAGCTGGCATATAAACTTTCTATCTAACAGACATGTTTCTAGGGAGAGTCAATAGCTAGGAGTTGAGCTGTCTCCCTGTGGGGTGGAGGGTGGGGAGAGATGATACAGATGAGATACCTGACAATCTTCAGGCTAATTCCTTCCTGGAGATGTTGGGAAGAGCTTAAGGAGAGACTAATCAAAAGAGCAGTAAATTGCATGGACACCAGTCAGGGTGACTGGTGACCCCAGTAAACAGAAGAGGCCAGCCTAGGGCAAGGGCCTGGGCTGAATCAAGATCCTCCGGGCTGCACCTCTGCACAAGTTTTACCTCAAACCAACATGAGGCCTAGGGCCCAAGCATCCCAGGGACCAAGGGAAATGAGAGATATAAATCTATCTCTGGCAGCAGTGTGGAAGTTGAGCGAGCTAACGAGGAATGACACCTGATCCAAGGGATCCAGCTACACAAGAAGTCAGCCAGCGTGGGCTGCAAAGTCACAACAAGATTGGCCTGCAAAATCCTGAACCGTATTCCAAAGTTGAGCTCAGCCATGTGGAGCGACATGGGGAACAGGAGGCCTTGGGGTCTAGCTGAGTGTCCCCGGTCTCTTCCTAGGTGGCTCTGAGCTGGGTTGACTTCCAGGCCAGAGACTCACCCAGCACATTGAATTCAGGCTGGTCTCGGGGCAGGTCTCCGGACTTGCTCCCTTCTCATTCAGATTCAGGATGTGCTACCGGAAGCAGCAGCGGAGAGGGTCCCTGCCTGAAGTGCTCCCTGGGACACAGAACTGAGCCCTGAATAATAACTTCATTCACTTTCCAAATTCTCTGCCCGCCCCCCGCCCCCCAAAGGGGAAGCCGTGTGCTTACAAGGAAAGCCAGTCTCCCTCCCTCTGGACAGGATCTTCTAGGAGCTGGGAAGCCGGAACCATGGAAGCGGGAAGAGGGTGGACTGCGGCTAAAACAGATTCACCTGTCACCAAGTCTCACCATCAGCACCCGGCCACTCATCTGGGATCTGGGAGCGGAGGGGGAAGACGAGCTGTAGTCTCTTCTTGAGGAAAATGAAGCCTGTTTTTTTCCTCCCTGATTAGCATTTTTATTGCGTCCCTCCTACTTGCTCTGCCTGCTCATAATTAAATACTGCCCATGGTGTCTCGTCTATCTTGGAAATATTCTCCTGGACACCGTTGAATGGGATTTTCTTTATGGACTTGCTCCACTGATAGAAAATAAGACTTCAGTTCTGTATGTCCCTTGGCAGGATGGGTCAGCCCCGGGGGGGTGCCTAGCATTGAGGTCAGGAGCCTCCTTGTAGTATCTCAGGGTCTTGGTCTGAGATCTTGGAAGGAAAATGATAAAAGCACCAGGTGCTCTTGTCCTCAGAGCAGCCCTCATGGGAGATGACTCTGGGCATAAGGCAGTTGCTGCTGTTCTGCTTAGGAAAGCCTGGGGTCCGGAGGCTGGCAATGACTCTGGAAGGTTAGAAGGGAGGGATGGGGGAGGGGGATGAGGCTTTCTAGGAGGGAGACTAGACTTTGGCCAGGACTCCAAACAAATCCTTGAGGCTTGTTCTAATCCCCATACTCCTCTCTGCCTAATTCGTCCCCTTCGTGTGACCCATAGTCTTGGCTACAGTTGTGGTCCCTCAGGCCACCCTCCTCTGTGTCATCATACCCCGAGCCTTCCTTGGCCTGACCTTCTTTTGTCAGACCTCTAGTTTCCCTCCTTTTCCCCATCCCTGTGTCCTCAGTAGAGACCATCCCGTTTCCAAGGAGCTTCCTGACATTCTCCACTTTTTCCTCCACCTCTATTCTTTAACCAAAGCTCTGTTTCTCCTCCTGTCCAACTGGGGCCATGATCAAGAGTGGATGAATTTGCATTTGAACCTTCTCAAGCGTAGGTTTATCAATCTAGACCAGAGATTTCATGGTTCTCAAAGTGTGGTCCCCAGACCAGCAGCAGCAATTTGCTTTTCAGATCCTGTTAGAAATGCAAATTCCCGGGGCTCAGACCTCAGATCTAGTGAATTAGAAACCCTGGGGGTGGAGCCCAGCGATCCCTGTTTTAACCAGCCCTCCGCGCCACACTCAAGTTTGAGAGCCACTGCTCTAGACCAACTTTCCACAGCTTTCTCTCAGCAGCGTGTTCTCTGAAACCCACGCCATCTGTGTACTTGCCTTCCACCAGCCGTGGACTCCAGGTCACTCCCCCGCCGTCCCGAAGGATACCGCTGCCCTGCCTCTGACCGCTCTCCTGCGAGCAGTGTTGACCTGCTCTCTCGTCCCCGCTGCTCTGCGCCTTCTCCCTGAGCAATGTCGTCTTCCCTCGCAACTTCAGCTGTCACCTCCGAACTGATGATTCCCACATGCACATTTCTAATGAGTAGCTCTCTCCCAAGTGCTAGAAATATACTTCCTTTTTGCCTATCAGGCATTGACCTTCACTCTACCAAACACCTTACCCACTCATCCCAGACAGAGCTCCTCCAGACTGATGTCTTGGGTTCCTTATTTCAGTCTATTCCCTACCCGACTCTATACACAGAGACGTCTCTGACCCTTCCATTTCCTTTAGCACTCGCCCCTCCTTCCGACCCCCCCCCCCCCCCCCCGCCCGCCAACCAATCAGTCACTGGGGCCGCAGTTTCTGCTGCTTCCCCTTCTTGGCTGGGTCTGTCTCCATGGCTAGTTCAGCAGCCCAGTTCATGCTCCACCCCCCACCAGCTCCCATTTCTACCCTCCCTTCTCACTGCTGCCAGAGCTGTTTTGCTAAAACACAAGTCTCACCATGATGGTCCCTCCTGGCCTACAGGATGCAATCTGACTGGGCTTTCCATCATCCGGCTCCTCCTGCTGGGCTCCCTGCTGCTCTCCCAGCTCAGCCTGCACTCCCACCACTAGACGCTGCTCATTTTCACACCTCTGTGCATTTGCTCATGCTCTCGTCTTTGCACGGAATGACTTTCCGTCTCCAGAGCTTCTTCTCACCCTTAAACTTGCAACTCAACGCACCCACCTTGTGTGCACTCTTCCCAGACACCCCTTCCCTCTTCCCCCTGCTCTGGACTCCAGAGCACATTACTCTTGACCTTCTGATAGCTGCACCCTTTGCATCGCTCATTTGTCATCCTCCCTGGACTGTGATCCTTCCCTCAAAAGTCTCTGCTGTGCCTCAGTCAGCATCGTCTTTCCAGTCCAGAGCATGATTCCCGGCACATAGTTGGAGCTACATAAATATTTGTTTTGCTTGCTTGATCCAGCTCTTACTTAAAAGACTGAGACCTGCAAACACACGATCACACATCATCCACTGTAACCTTTTTGCCCCACTCTCCTATCATCCAAGCAGAGTGGAGGCGTCACGGGCAGGGTCTGTCATTTCCACACACTCCCCAGGCAGCTCTGTGACATTGGTTTCTTCCCTTGTCATTTATCTTCTATGTCAAAATTTCTCCTGCATGAGAATGGTGGAGAAAATGAGCTCCATTTACCCCTCAGGTTCCACCTAGGGATGGTCCCATTCTGCTTTCAGCTCAGTCTGATGAACTCCCTCCAGCAGAGAAAGGAGGAAATGAATATTTCCCACAATCCTGACCTGGCTGGCCATTCTTCTGAAATCTCAGAGTGGTAGCCACATGGAAATGTGCCGTCAAGGGGCATTTCCCGTGACTCTGGATTTTGAGCTACACCCAGAAAGACCCCCATGCCCAGAGACAAGCAGCAGTGCCTAGAATACAGTCAGCGCTCAGGAAGTGTTTGTTGAATGAGTAATAAAAAGCGGAGGAACAGAAGATGCTCTCAGAGTCCTTCCTCCCCCCACCCCCAGGGTTGCCAGCTCCTGCCTTTGCAGCCTGTCTAATTCCAGAGTATTTATGCAGAAATGAGTGAGGTAGCAAAGAGGAAGATGGAGAGAGACTTGAAAAGAACATTTTCCCAAGATTCTCTCCTCTGTTCACCTCTGAGGAGGACCTCTGGATCAGGAAAAACACACAGGCTCCCAGGCCACCAAGCCCCGCTCATTCTTGGCCTCAGCCCTGGGCTCGTGCCCTTCCAGGCTACAGGCAGAAAGAGGTAGACAGACTAGCTTGGAGACAACTTTAAGTGAATTCAATTACCATAGCAACCAAAACCACCAGAATGGAGATTAGGCTCCAGACAGCAGTGATCCAAGCATCCAAGACAGGCAGCAATCCAAAGGCCATTGCTTGCGAGACCAGGGGCCAGGGTTGGGGGGAAGCGGCATCCCAGCTCATCTACCCAACACCACCCATTCACCTGCACTTTCTGGGACTCCTCAGAGCTCTAACCTGCCAAGGAGCAGGCATTCATCCCTGCTGGGAGCTGGAGAGACCTGGAAGGGGTGTGTGGTTAGAGGAATGAGCAGGTGCTGGCCTTCTGCAGGCCTCTCATTTTCTACTGTGTCCTTCCATGGATGGGCAGGGTGCCAGCCAGACTTCTGTACTTCTCTGCAGAGTAAGATTTAAGAGTAGGAGCTCTGGAGTCAGACTATTTGGTTTTAAGTCCCAGCTCAGCTAATGATCTTGAGCAAATTGCTGAACTTTTCTGTGCCTTGTTCTTTTCATCTGATAAATGGGGACGACAGCAGCTGCTCACAGGAATGCTATAAGGACTAAAAAACAAGAATGCTTATAAAGTGTTAGCACAGTGTGTAGCACATATTAAACACCAGGTAAGAGTTTGTTGTCACTGTGTCATTGCTATTGTTATCAATTTCATGATGATGATGATGATGACAACTCCAGTCCCTCCTGGCCCTTGTCTATTTTCTTGCTACAAGCACTTTGCCAGTTCGAGGCACCAGCCTGAGTCAGGGAGAGAAGATTTCCAGGAGGCTGACAAGCTGGGTCATAGTGGTTAGTTCCCTCTTGCTCCAAAAGCCATCAGAAACCCAGAGGGATTGTACGGGCTGCCTGGCAAATGACCAAAGGCCTTGCTCTCTGGGGAATTTATCTGGGCCCATCAGCTGTGGTCAGCCAGTTGTGGTCAGCCTGGAGAATCTTGGTAAGAACAGAACCACAGACGGTCTCATTCACCTACTCATTTTGCCCCAAAGATGTTAAACAAGTCTGTGATCTTCAGCCCAAAAGAAGTGTTGCCTTTCCTGAAGGTGGAACCCTCATCTATAAAATAGGAATAAAAATAAAGGCCGATTTCAGAGAAATAGCAGACCTGTTCACAAATAGCTGAGGGCAGATGTAGGCACTGCCTTTATGCCCCTCACCGCATGTGTGCATGGACTTCATTTCCCATGTGTCCAGAGGGCAGAGATGATCCTCTTCAGGGATGCAAAGAATTTGGGACCCGGCTGGGGAAGGCGTGTCTAGTTCACCTCCAGGGATGTGCCCGTTCATTCCACAAGCATTTTTGAGCACTAGTGATGGTCAGACCTCGGGAAGCCAAGATGAAAAAGACTCAGGAGTTCAGCTTGGTGGTGAAGAAAGACCTCCAAGAAACATACCAGGAGGTGCTGCTGGACAGGGGAAGTGTGGTGAGGATGCTCAGGGCAGAGCGGCTGAGCATCAGAGAGGACTGGCATCTGGATTGGGCTGGAAGGAGGAATACATTTTGCCCAGTGGAGAAGGAGGAAGGACTCCGCAGGCAGAGAGAACAGCAGGTGCAAAGAGGGAGTGTGAAAGGGCCTGGTGTGTCTGGGGGAGGTGAGAAGTTTAGGGATGATAAAGCGTACGCGTGTGTGTGTGTGTGTGTGTGTGTGTGTGTTTTGTGTGCATTCGTGTTAGGAAACGATAAGGGGGTGGAAAGAAGTATGCCAGGAGATGAGACCCAAGAGTTCATCTCTCCTCTTATCTCTCAAGAGATCAGCAGTTCTATCAACCCCTAGATACTGTGGCCTGCTGTGCTGGGCTTCGTTCAGCCTTATTCTGAAAATTAATTCCCCTACAACCAAAGGAGTTGTTGAGCTTGTTTGGGGGAAACCCCAGCCTGTTTCTTAGGGTCTGCATTGCTCGAAGGTCTTCAATGGCCCCAGTTGTCAGCTTCCTCCAGCCCGGCATAAACAGCTCTGTCGGGAAAGGACCCTGAGAAAGAACACTGACCTCCCTCTCCCTCTAGGAAGGGTTGCACCTACACCCTCAGCCGGTTCTGCTTTGCATTCCCCTGCCCCAGACTGGCACAGTAATCCGGCCAGGCAGCACAGCCTGTTCCGGGACCCTCTTTTGCTGCTCCACATCCAACCAATCAGAGTCCTGATAATTTTTACCTCCAGCATATTTCTCTCATGCCCCCTCTTCTCCATCCATCCACTGCTGCCCTAGCCGAGGCCCTCATCATCTCTCTCCTGGAATACTGTAATTGCCTGCTAATTGGTCCCCCTGTTTCCCATCTGGTCTTCCTCAAATCCATCCTCCACACTGCTAGGCCAGAGTAGATTTTTCTAACATAGATCTGACTGCACCATGCCTCTGCCTGGAGCCCTTCGCTGGCTCCCTGCAGCCTGCAGGATAGAGTCCAGCTTGTTGGCTTGGACTCCCAGCCTCAGGCCCTGCTTTGTCCTGCCTCTGTCCTCACATTCTAGGCACAACTGAGCTTGTTCACATCCTGGTGTCTTTGCTGCCTGGTGTTTGCTTCTTCCTCGCTGTCATTTGGCTGATTCCTTGTCTTATTTCCAGACTCAGCTCAGATGTCATCTCCTCCAAAGCATCTTCTCTGACCCCTCAGGCTGGACCAACTGCTTCCCTAGCTCTCCGTGCACATCCCTGTCACACCGTTTACTAGCTCTCTCACTAGGCAGCTTTGTGATGCTCACCTCCAGTTCTTCGTCTGAGAAATGGGAATAATAATAGACCTATCGCATGAGATTGTTTTGAGAGTTTGTAAATCTAGCTTCTTTTCACCCCTCAGGCTTCAGTGATCCCCACATGAGGTTTACTAAGCCTAAATACGAGTGCAGAGCTCACACCCACTGTTCATCTTTCTCTTTAAACCATGAGCTCTGAGAAGATAGAGAATGTGCCTATTTTGCTCACCACCATATGCCCAGACAGTAATTAGTACGTGTTAGATGAAGTGATTGTGGAGCCTGATTCCTCCAGCTCTGTTTTTCTTTCTCAAGATTGCTTTGGCTACTCGGGGTCTTTTGTGTTTCCACACAAATTGTAAAATTTTTTGTTCTAATTCTGTGAAGAATGCCATTCGTAATTCGATAGGTATTGCATTGAATCCGTAGATGGCTTTGAGTAGTATAGTCATTTTCCAATATTGATTCTTCCAATCCAAGAACATGGTATATCTCTCCATCTGTTTGTGTCATCTTTGATTTCTTTCATCAGTGTCTTATAGTTTTCTGAGTACAGGTCTTTTTCTTCTTTAGGTAGGTTTATTCCTAGGTATTTTATTGTTTTTCTTGTGATGGTAAATGGAATTGTTTCATTAATTTCTCTTTCTGATCTTTTGTTGTTAGTGTATAGGAATGTAAGAGGTTTCTGTGCATTACTTAATTTTTGTATCCTTCAACTTTACCAAATTCATTGATTAGCTCTAGTAGTTTTCTGGTGGCATCTTTAGGATTTTCTATGTATAGTATCATGTCATCTGCAAACAGTGACAGTTTTATTTCTTCTTTTCCAATTTGTATTCCTTTTATTTCTTTTTCTTCTGATTGCTGTGGCTAAGACTTCCAAAACTATGTTGAATGAGTGGTGAGAGTGGATATGCTTGTCTTGTTACTGATCTTAGAGGAAATGCTTTCAGTTTTTCACCATTGAGAATGATGGTTGCTGTGGGTTTGTTGTATATGGTCTTTATTATGTTGAGGTTGGTTCCCTCTATGCTCATTTTCTGGAGAGTTTTTATCATAAATGGGTGTTGAATTTTGTCAAAAGCTTTTTCTGCATCTATTGAGATGATCATATGGTTTTTATTCTTTAATTTGTTGATATGGTGTATCACACTGATTTCTGTATATTGAAGAATCCTCACATTCCTGGGATAAATCCCACTTGATCATGTTGTATGATCCTTTCAATGTGTTGTTGGATTCTGTTTGCTAATATTTTGTTGAGGATCTTTGCATCTATGTTCATCATTGGTATTGGTCTGTAATTTTCTTTTTTTGTGATATCTTGGTCTGGTTTTGGTATCAGGGTGATGGTGGCCTTGTAGAACGAATTTGTGAGTGTTCCTCCCTCTAATTTTTTGGAAGAGTTTGAGAAGGATGGGTGTTAGCTCTTCTCTATATGTTTGATAGAATTTGCCTGTGAAGCCATCTGGTCTTGGACTTTTGTTTGTTGGAAGGTTTTTAATTACAGTTTCAAATTCATTACTTGTGATTGGTCTGTTTGTATTTTCTAATTCTTCCTGGTTCAGTCTTGGAAAATAGTACCTTTCCAAGAATTTGTCCATTTCTTCCAGGTTGTCCATTTTATTGGCATATACTTGGTTGTAGTAATCTCTTCTGCAGTGTCAGTTGTCCCTGACTTCAGACTATACTACAAAGCTAGAGTAATCAAGACAGTATGGTACTGGCACAAAAACAGAAATCTAGATCAATTGTACAGGATAGAAAGCCCAGAGATAAACCCATGCACCTATGGTCACCTAATCTATGACAAAGGAGGCAAGAATATACAATGGAGAAAAGACAGCTTCTTCAATAAGCGGTACTGGGAAAACTTGACAGCTGCATGTGAAAGAATGAAATTAGAATGCTTCCTAACACCATACACAAAAATAAACTCAAAATGGGTTAAAGACTTAAATGTAAGACTGGACACTATAAAACCCTTAGAGGAAAACATAGGAAAAACACTCTTTGACATAAACCACAGCAAGATCTTTTTTGACCCACCTCCTAGAGTAATGAAAATAAAACCAAAAATAAACAAATAGGACCTAATGAAACTTAAAAGCTTTTGCACAGCAAAGGAAATCATAAATAAGATGAAAAGACAACACTCAGAATGGGAGAAAATATTTGCAAATGAAGCAATGGACAAAGGATTAATCTCCAAAATATGCAAGCAGCTCATGCAGCTCAATATCAAAAAACCAAACAACCCAATCAAAAAATGAGCAGAAGACCTAAATAGACATCTCTCTAAAGAAGATATACAGATGACCAAGAGGCACATGAAAAGATGCTCAATATCACTAATTATTAGAGAAATGCAAATCGAAACTATAGTGAGGTATCACCTCACACCAGTCACAATGGCCATCATCAAAAAATCTATAAACAATAAATGCTGGAGAGGGTGTGGAGAAAAGGGAACTCTCTTGCACTGTTGGTGGGAATGTAAATTGATACAGCTACTGTGGAGAACAGTAAGGAGGTTCCTTAAAAAACTAAAAATGGAACTACCATATGACCCAGCAATCCCACTACTGGGCATATACCTTAAGAAAACCATAATTCAAAAGGACCCATGTACCCCAATGTTCATTGCAGTACTATTTACAATAGCCAGGACATGGAAACAACCTAAATGTCCAAAGACAGATGAATGGATAAAGAAGATATGGTATATATATACAGTGGAATATTACTCAGCCATAAAAAGGAACGAAATTGGGTCATTTGTAGAGTTGTTGATGGACCTAGAGTCTGTCATACAGAGTGAAGTAAGTCAGAAAGAGAAAAACAAATATCGTATATTAACGTATCTTTGTGGAATCTAGAAAAATGGTACAGATAAACCTATTTCCAGGGCAAGAATAGAGATGCAGATGTAGAGAATGAACATGTGGACACCGAGGGGAAGGGGAGATGGGACAAACTGGGAGATTAGGATTGACATATATACACTGCCATGTGTAAAATAGATAGCTAGTGGGAACCTGCTATAAAGCACAGGAAGCTCAGCTCAGTGCTCTGTGATGACCCAGATGGGTGGGATTGCGGGGGGAGGAGGGAGGTCCAAGAGGGAGGGGATATATGTATACATATAGCTGATTAACTTCATTTGTACAGCAGAAACTAACACAACATTGTAAAGCAATTATATTCCAATTTAAAAAAATTGAAGTGATTGTTGAACTAATATTAGTGGATGAAGACCTATCAGTTCAATTAAAATGTCTATTGAATGCCAAGTTCTGGGCTAGGGCTCCCCTCTTAATACTTAGGTGGGACGGGGGTGCAGATAAACACACTCACCCCATGTGTCCTGGGCAAGATTGCACCTTGAGCTGGGAGTTCAACTCAACTCATTAACATTTGATGTGGGTGGAATGGGAAGTAAAAGTAATTTCCTAGGGAAAACCAGTCCACAACTCGCATCTCCTCACTTCCCTCAACACCATCTCACCGCTGAAAGCAGCACTGTAACCCACTAAGAAGGCTGTCCTGTGTTTCCTATTTTGCCCATTTCAAGAATTTGTAGCAAAGAGAGAGCCATCTAATACTGAACCTGGATGGCAAAACTGAGGCAGGCATGCGATGTTGACAGCTTACCACTCTGGGGATTCCAGTCAGTCTGGATGGGAGAAGTGTCCCAGGAAGAAAGGGTATTCACTCTTTGGTCAACAAAGGACGAGGAATTTTGTAAATTTTTAAAGCGTGTGTGTGTGTGTGTGTGTGTGTGTGTGTGTGTGTGTGTGTGTGTGTGTGTTTGTTTTGTTTTGTTTTGTTTTTTGTTTTTTTCACCCTGAGCCCGCCCGTCTCCATTCTTTATGACTCTGGGCAGGATTTAACACATACACTTAAAAAATGGAAAAATAACTTCTTAAATTTGCAGTAAATGTATTGTTCAATAAATTTGATTTACTAGTTATGAGCCATAGAAGAGCCGCTATGGCGATTTATCGTGACGTCTCAGGAGTTGGAGTCCACTGTTTCTATCTGCTCTAATCCTCATAAAAATAATCCAGTGAAGGGAAGACGCACGGTGCATCTTGGTACCAGCTTGGATTGTAACTGCCACACCCTAGTCAGTATATCAGGGTCCCCTTCCAGACGATGAGACCATGACAGGTGGGGGAGGGGTGGGGCATGCCCCATGGATTTAGTGTCATTTGTTCTGAGTCGTTAAGTTGGGGTCAAGGAGCAGAGGTCTCCGGGCATTGCAGCTTGTGAGAGATTTATAGGGCTCCACTTGCCTCCCTGGTGACTCTGCAGGGGAATTAAAGAGAGGGAAAACCTCTGTGTGTGCATGCGCGCGCGCGCTGAGGGAAGGGAAGGACCAAGACTCATAATTCAGAGGGATTCAGAAGGGTCAGCCTCTTGGGGAAAACCTCTGCAAGAGAGTCTCTGCTTTTGATTCCTAAAGCATCTGAAAGCATTTCCTTCCTGTTCCCCAGGGAAGACTTGGAAAGGTGGGAGGCTCTATAGCTGGTCGGGGGCGGAGGGGAGGGGAGGGTTGGCCAAGGGAGAGAGACAGGGGAAGACTGTTCCAGGCTGAGGGGCAGGTAAGGCCTCCAGGGAGAAGTGTTTCCAAGCTTAGCCCTCCACGTAGGCTCAGCTAAGCATAGGTGGGGAAGCAGGATAGAGTTCCCGTGGAAGGAATAGTCTGAGCAAACACTCTGGGGTTTAGAGAGCTGTCGCACTTTCAAAACAGCGGGAATACAAGTGCAAGGGGTCCAGGAGCAGGAAGTGGAAAAGCAGAAGACACGAGGACTCGACAACAGCATCAGACAGATGAAGGTATGTCTGCTTAATTCAGAGGGCAATGGGGATTCCTAGAAGGATTTCAACCAAAGGGTAACGTGATTGGACTTGTGTTTCAAAAAAAATCACTCTGACTGCTGTGCGGAAAATGGATTGAAGAACTAGCCTCCTTGGTTGGGCTTCCATTTCTGGAAAACTCCCTGCCTATCCTTAGCCTAGGCCAAGAAGCACATCCCTGGGTCGCCTGCTAGTCTCCTGGTGTCCGACGCTCAGCAGCTGCACGGGTGCTGGGGTGAGAATGAGATGCTTCCCCTGCTCTCAGAAGACACAGTCCAATGAGACAGGCAGGGCTCATCCTATTTGAGGAAGTCAGAGCAAAGCGTGTTACCAGTGAGTACAGGAGGGTCACAGATTTAGCCGGTGGGTTAACTGGGGGAGGCAGGAGCAAACGCCGGAGGTCTGGGTGAGGGGAGAGGCCTGTCGTTCCTGAGGAAACCTGATTTCTGGCTAGACCACACTCTGTCGTCTCATGAGCAGCACCCCTAGCTTTTCTGTGGGGGTCTGGGGAGAGATGCATTGTGAAAGCTGGGTCTATCTAAGACCAGAACTTTCTGTGACAATGGAAATCTTCTCTATCTGTACTGTCCAGTGTGGTAGCCATTAGTTACATGTGGCCATGGAGCACTTGAAATGGGACCAATACAATGAAAAAACAGATTTTTAAATTTTAATTAATTTTAGTTTTAATTTAAATAGCCCCACATGGTTAATGGCTACCATATTAGCACAAATCTAAGATGTGAGATCCTTGTAGACAGTTCTACCAGACACTGAGCACGTGAGAGAATTCTTGTGAGCGAGTCTTGTTTCTTGTGTCCAAGGGGCAGTGTGGTAGAACTCAGGGCCTTGAATGCTGGCATAGTCAGACTTAATGTTTAAATCCTATCTGTGCCACTGTATCGGTCAGGGTAGGCTTACTACTTTAACACACAAACCCAAGGTTCAGTGGCTTAACATAATAAAAGTTTATTTTTTTTCATTCATTTCATAGACAAATTAAGGCTAGGAAGGCTCTCTACTCCACATAGTCATCCAGAGACCCAAGATCCTTCCTTCTTGTGGCTCCACCCTCTTCTAGGTCCTTAACATTCTCTGCATTCAGCCAGTGGGTGGAGAAAGAAAGAGCGCATGTAGGATTGCTCTGGTTGTTTTTTATGGGTCTGACTTATACTACCTTGGCCAGAACTTAGTTACACAGCCAAACCTAACTTCAAGGGATCCTGGGAAATGTAAGGTAGCTATGCCTATGAAAAAGAGGAACTGAATTTGATTAGTATCTAGTCAGTCTCTGCCACAGGTACCTACTAGCTATGTGACCTTAGGCCTTAGTTTTCTTATCTGTAAGATGAGAGTAAAGTAAGAATTGGTGAAGGCAAAATGAAATAATTCATGTGAAAAATGTTAAATCCAGTTGGGATTCATGGCTATAATTCTTGCCTCTCAGTTTGGGTCTCATTTTAGTTATTGGGCAGCAGCTCTGCTGACACCAAAAAGCTTGCACATGGAAGCATCACTGCAAGGCATTTTATGCATGCTCCTTTCTCCCCAAGGAGCAGGTCAGACTTCGGAGAGAATTCAGTAAGCCCTTGTGCTTGTCAAACCCAAGGACTACCCCTCAGACACAGATGCAAGTACTGGCCAAACGATCTTAGCATCATGGGGGTAGGAGGAAGAGATCTTATCCCCTGGAGAGATGGATTTTGATGGCCATAGGAGGGTGCAATTACTGAAATATTTACAGATGGAACTACATGACATCTGGAATTTGTTTCAAAATTATTAAGGAGTGGTGATGAGTAGGGGTATAGATAAAAAGTGATTGGCCTTGAGTTGGTAATTATCAAAGCTAAGTGGTGGGTTCATGGGGGGTATATTATACAATTCTCTCTTCTTTTGTGTATGTCTGAAATTTGCCATAATGAAGAACATTTTAAGGACCATGAAGATCCTTCTTTAACAGGCTTTGCAGAGAAATCCAGAAACCTCTTATGACCTTGCAGTATGGGGACAGTAGCTGGACTGTGTTTATTTACTTGTTGACTCATCAAAGCAATGAACAGTTTTGCACCTGGGTCTCCCACAAACCCAGTGAGGCAGAAACACCCAGCCCCAGCCTTGAGCTCTGAAGAAGAAATGAACTTGAGCCTGAGTATCATAGATATACAGAGCTGCAAGGGCTTTGGCACTCATGAACTGTGTCTGTTTACCAAGCAGAGGTTGGTATAAAAAACTGGTATACAGATCCCCTGATCAGAACACTTGCAAAGGCTACAGATTTGATTTTCTAGCAGCAAAATTCAGAAACAGCCCACCTGGTTGCTTATAGTTGTCTCAATGTGGCCAGTTTTATGAATGGTCAGTGAGTCTGTGGAGTTGGGAAACCTCCTGTCCCCCCAAAACATACCCTGTTACTTGGATGGAGCCTCAAATCCCACTCACTCTACTTCATGACCTTGGCTTTCATTATCCTGTTAAAATGTGAATACTGTATCTCTGGACAGGATAGTCACTTACACATTAGTTTAAATGATTTATCAGTTCTTGCTGATGAGGAAGGAATGGAGAGAAATAGGCACTTGAAACTCAAGGCTGAAGAAATGGGGTGCCACAGAATGGAAGGAGGAGCCAATAGAAAAAAGTGTCTAGAGACAAATTTCTCTGATTTCACATATTTCCTGGGGTCTTGGTATGAAGAATAACCACATGGAAAGAACTTGAGTGACCTGTCTGAACGTCTTCACAAACAAGCACTGGAGAGAGCTGTGCCTTAGACTTAAAAGCTCTAGTTTCAAACATGTGTAAAGTCAATTACAAGATTATGATAACAGCCAATACTTTACTTATAAATGCATATGAAACATGTTATATGAATTATCGAACTCAATCCTCATGAATGCTGTGAGTCAAGATGATCACTATAATCCATTTTACAGGTGAGGTAACTGAGGATCAGAGAAGTAAAGTAGCTTGCCCAAGGTCACATAGCTTGTAAATTAGAGCCAAGATTTGAAGCCAGATCTATCCTGAGCCCATGTTCTCACCTCCACTGTCATAGGTTTCCTGATGTGGTTTACACACAATTTTATACTTAAAGTTCAGCAAGCTTTGGTCTTGGCATCTCTTTGTGCCAAGCCTAGGTTTTGGCTATCGGGTTTTTTTAAACTTATTTATTTATTTATTGGCTGCGTTGGGTCTTCGCTGCTGTGCACGGAGGCTTTCTCTAGTTGCGGCAAGTGGGGACTACTCTTCGTTGCAGTGCGCGGGCTTCTCATTGCGGTGGCTTCTCTTGTTGCGGAGCACGGGCTCTAGGCACGCGGGCTTCAGTAGCTGTGGTGCACGGGCTTAGTTGCTCTGCGGCATGCGGTATCTTCCCGGACCAGGGATCGAACCTGTGTCCCCTGCATTGGCAGGCGGATTCTTAACCACTGCACCATCAGGGAAGCCCTGGCTAACGGGTTTTCGACAAACCTTCTCGCCGAGTTTTATGGTGAGCACAGTCACAGCTACAGGCAACCCAGGTACATTTCCAACTGATGGTATCTTGGCTGTTCCCAAGGTGGTGATATTCTAGGGATGTGATTGACATTCTTCCAGAAAGGAAAGAAAAGACTTCCCTAAAAACCAATCTGGTTCAAGAGCAGAACACTGGCCTGGTCTCTGCGGGCAGCATCGACTGAGGTTCTATTTGTAGATCCGAAAAGGCCTGAGGAGGGGGCTTTGGGGCTCTTTTCATCTAGGACCAGTCAAAAATCGAACACCCTCATGCTTTCTCTCTGTCCTCATGACAGTGCTTCAGCTCAATCAGATAGAATCTGGAGACTGAGCAGTTGACAAATTTATCACATATTCTCAGTTACACACAATCAAGGGAGCCATGGGAATGAAAGTTAAAATAAATTCCTAATGCAAAGTTCTTGAGCATCTGCAATGTGCCAAGCACTGAGCTAGCACATTCAGAGATGGCTAAGATGTGGTCCTTCCTTAAACAGCTTAAAGTCAGAGAGGGAGGCCACCGTGCAAACAACCAAGGTAATAAGATAATAAGAACTATATTTGAAGTATGCAGGAAGGACTGTGGGAGCCCAAATGGCGAATGCTTAGTTCCTCCTGAGGTGTGGAGCTGAAATTTACCAATACATCTTATGTGACCTTTGGGCTGGGTATTGAACGTCTGGGGCTGAGTGGAAGTTTGCTAGGAAGACAATAGGAAGACAGTACAGCATGTACAAAGGCACGAGAGTGTGAAAAGATGTGATTTGGTCAAGTAGCAGAGAAAAGGGCTGCGTGCTGGAAAGCAAAATGAGTGTGAGCAGAAGAAGGTAAGACCAGAAAGGAAGAGCAGGAGATGACAGGATCAGATCAGCGTTTTTTAGAGCAAACGATCTTTTGCAGAAGGTTGAAGGGGAGTGGTAAAATGAAGCAGAGGGGTGCCTGTGTACAAGGGTGGAGATGCACAGTAGATAGTTAGGGGTCAGGGAGAGCTCAGGAAGCAACGGTCAGCACCTGAATGAGCTTGAAACCAGGGGCTCCTGTCAACTCTCCAGGGAAATGGGCAGATGGAGATGCAGAGAAGATGAAGGACAGAACTGTGGGAAACATCAGCACACAAGCAAAAGGAGCCACCAGGGAAGAAGAGACTTATACCTATGATCTGCACCTTCAGCCTCTACCAAACCTCCTCCAAATTGTCACCAGCAAGAAACTGAACAGATGAGTAGTATTTTTTTCCTTCCAGTGCCTGTGTCCCCTTCTCATATTTGCTTTTCTTCTCCCCTCCCTTCCTCTTCCTTCGCCTAGCATCTCCCTCTGAGGGAGGTCCTGATGAGCAGAAGCCCTCCCCGCCGGGCTATGCCTCACCATGATCTGCCTGGGTTGGAGCTGGTCCCCTGGAAGGAATGACTTGTCGAGCCAACTTTGACGACTTCTCATTTGCCATCACTGGTCTAAGCATCTTGGCTAATGCGATGACCACCCAGGCAACTGCTGGCCTCCCAGATGGGGTTAGTGCTGCAGGGAGTGAGGCTTCCTCCACTCCCTCAGGAAGGACCAGAAGCACCGATGGTTGTAGGAGTTCAGCCATCAGTCCCACCAGTGTTGACAGTACATCCTGGCCTGGCCAAGCTGGGCAATCTGGGCTGATAACCACAGGTGAAGCCCTGGTGTTCTGAGACTGGGCAAAACCCCTCAGCATTTATGCTGCCACCACCCACCTCACCTTGGAAAACGAGAGAAAGCCAAGGCATCACCAGCCTTTGGCATTCCTCAGGAAGATTTCACCCTGAAGAAAACTCAGAGGGTACAACCCTAGCCTGGACACACTGAGCCCCTACCCCATACCCAACCTACAGAGGACACGATGGAAGAGGCCAACAGAGCCAGGTCAAGGGCGTCCTCTTAGGGCAGACCCTCTATCTGACTGAGGGGGCAACTCTGCTCTCAGAAGAGCAAAAATGCAGCAGTCTGGGGAGTGGCAAGAGGGAGGGTTCAGAGCTTCACGCTAGGTGTGCGGCCTGAGACGCATCAAGCACCTTCAGTTTTCCCGTCTATAAAATGGCGATAATATCTACGGTACCGGATTATTGGAGAACTAGCAAGGAGTCCAGAATATGGCGGCTCCTCAACTTAAGGCTGATATGTTAAGCCTGATACAATCCAAGGACTTGCAATGCTGCTTTGGATCCCTTGGACAGCCTTCCTATGCTTGGTCCTTTAGAACTCCCCCTCCTGTTAGTGGCTTCCTGAATCCCCAGCTGTGGGACCTTGAGGAAGCCACTTAACCTCTCTGTACCTTGATTAGCTGCTCAGGGACTGAGGCAAAATAAACTCTGATGGCCACTGAGTACATGCTCATATGCCCAGCTGTGGGAATAAGGGGTAGGAGGCAATGGCAGAATCAAAGCCAGAGGACCCCAAGCCCAAGGGAGACTCAGAATGAAGGGCCGCCCCTACTAAGTCCCTCACTGCAGCTCTGCTTTCATAAAGCCTTGCTTTACATAGTTAGGTAAATAAGGGGGGCTGCATCCATATGGGTATCTAGGGTCCTTACTTACTTCTCCAGCATAAAATTTCCCCCGGGAAATGCCCCATGGGCTCCTGACATGATCCAGCCCATTCCTTATTCCTATTCCTGTGGTTCTTCCTCTATTCCTCATCAGAGGTCTCCCTATTTGGGGTTGGGAGTCAACTACCTCAACCAGGTGAACTTGACCCATCCTGGGCTGTGGTCTGGCATCGTTATTATTATATGCACGGAGGTGTGTGTCTTCCTGTGTCTGTGTGTCCGGTCCAGAAGTTCTACCTTCCTCTCCAGGCAGATTTCTTGACACTCCCTGTTGGCACCACTCCTGCCTTAAACAGCAACAACAACCAACAGTTATATTGTACTTCCTATGTTCCGGGCACCGTTCTAAGTGCTTTACCCATGATAATTATTTATCTTCACCAGACCCTATAATGTAGATAGTACTATTTATTGCTATTTTAGAGATGAGGAAATCAAGGCACAGAGAGGTTAAGTAGCTTCCCCAAGATCACACAGCTAGTAAATAACAGAGGCAGGTTCAAACCCAGGCAGTCTGACTTCAAAGTCTGTTTTTTACCTCCAAGATCCACAGCACCCTGAATATAGAAAGTCGGCTACCCTCAAAGGTGCAGTCCCACCCTCCAAATTCCTGCCTCATCATGGGGCAAATTGGTGAAGTAGTCTAGCCACTAGCCGTGAGGGTAGGAGCAACCCTTATGGACACTCTGAGGCACAGCTTCTAAGAGCGAGCCTGAGCGGAGCAGCCCTGGGAAATCCCCGAACAGACACCCCAGCCCCGGCAAGTCAGCAAACTTGGAGGCTGCGGACTTGGCACTGGGCTACCTCTTACCCCCACAGCCCACACGGTGACAAGCTCTGCAAATAGCGGCCAGAGCCACGGGACTAAAGAAGAATCCTCATGTGTGCACAGCTTGGAAAGGACACACACGCAGAGCACAGTCATCCATAGGAGCACCATCTTTAAATAGAAAAGATAGCCTGAAATACACCCTGAGCTCACGTGTGCGCGCTCTCTCTCTCCCTCTCTCTCCCTCTCTCTCCTCTCTCCTCTCTCTCTCTCTCTCTCTCTCTCTCTCTCTCTCTCTCTCTCTCTCTCTCCAACACACACACACGGCCAGGGCCAGCAGATTGACTGACTGAACAAATGCCTTAGCTGTACTGGTGGCAAGGGAAGGAATTCTAGTGCCCTGGCAGCTCCTAACTTTCAGTTCCTGTTTAAAATATCTGAATTGGGAGCATCGACAAGCTCCCAAATTAGCTTTTTAAATAGAAGCTGAGAGTTAAAGGAAAAGCGGCCGTGTCATGGGGGAAAAGCAATTGAGAATCCTGGCCAGGCCAGGCCAGAGGCAGAGAGGGGAAAGGCGAGGCCAGGCAGTGCTGGAAAGATGCAATGGAGGGCAGGGAGCCCATGGGAGGGCAGCATCTCCAGGCAGTGGCTCCTTCAGCCGCCAGAGTCAAGGGGCCTCCCTTCTGCCCATCACTTGCTCTCTCTCTTATTTTCCAGGTCACCTGGTTGTGAGAAGAGATGGTAAATAAAAACCACACTGGCCTAGACTAGAAATTAATGTCTTTCATATTTTCCTTCTAGATCTTCTCAACAGAAAGGAGACTATAGTCTATAGCTACTTTACTTAAATAATGAGATGTAGCCTGGGAGGAATGGGGCCAGGTGTGTGTGTTTTGGGGGAGGGGGAGGGGGGATTCGGAATCAATGCCCTGTCTTCAAACAGGGCTGACCAGGCACAGGAGATAGCACAATTGTCCCGTAAGTATACCTCTCTGGAGGAGGACGATGCCCCCAATCTAACTGTTCCTGGAAACCTCCAAGCTTTGGGGCAGACTCAGCCCTTGAGCTACCCGCAAGATGCAAAACAAAGATGGGAATGCACAAGAGTTCAAACCTGGGCAGAAATAAAGTACCGGGTTTTAACTCTCCCAATTTGGACATGGGGGTGGAGGGCTGAAGGAAACTGCCCTTCCGTGGACCTGCCCACCCAGAGTCTGGGGAACTCCCAGGGGTCAGAGCAGTAGTGAGAAAATTAGCTCTTCCCCGAGGCATGGGAGGAGGGAGGTGGGAGCAGTGCCAAGGCCTTCCCTGAATTCTTCCCCTGTCTGCCAGGGAGCGGCACTGTTGTTAATCATTATTACTGTATGCAAATCAGTATGCAAATCCTACACCGCTCCGGGACTCCTGGCAAATGCTAATAGAGCCCACGCCCAGCTCTTGAAGGGCCAGTGTACACCTTTCAGAACGACAAGCTGAAGGGGGTTTTGGGGAGAGTGGGTGAATGAGGGGCTCCGAGTCGCCAGGGGCCCACTGGGGCTCAGGCCACAGTGACTCACCCCCACCCCTTAATCTAGAAAAGGGCCAAGGGTTCTCACAAGCCAGAAGCCCCGTTTGGACTCGGAGATGTTCTTTCCCAGCCCCCTTCAAGAACACCCTCCCCTTCACCGCACACTTTGCTTTTCCCTCGGTCTCTGTCTCACACCCAGAACTGTGGTCGCTCAAGCCCTGCGTTCCGGTCCCTGCTGAGGCACAGAGCCGCCTCGCCTCCGGAGCGCCAGGCGATTCCGGGTACCCAGGCCGAGATCTCTGGATTCCGGGCACAGGGAAAGCTGGAGCCACGCGGATTGGCAAGGTTCGCGGGGACTGAACCCTCTGCGCACATTGGCAGAGAGTGTAGGAGTCTGGGCCGTATACCACTTTCTCCGGATGCTCCAGGGCTCCATCCGCCCGGCCCTCTGGGCACGTGCCGACTGCCGGCTCCCCATCCTGGGCCAAGGCATCGGGCAGTGGGAATCCATGGGTTTCGGAGAGGGACCGAGGGACTGGGGGGACTTGGGTTGAGAGTTCACGCTCCCAAGACCAGACTTTTGGGTCTGGGTACTGAGTACACGTGGAAGGATAAGAGGGCAAATCCCTACCTTCGGGTCGTGCCCCTCGCGCTCTGGAAGGAAAGCGGCTCTTACATGGGGCAAGGGCATTGTGTGTCCCCCCGAGACCTCTCCAGCCCCGGCCACGGAGCTCAGAGCCGCGGTGAGCCACGAAGCTTGCGCGGTGTCGGGCTCCACCTCCCCAGGTGGCAGGGCTCGGCCGCAAGCAAGTGCTGGTATCTCGTGGACAGTCGGTGAGAGACACCCAGCTGGGTCCACACACACCCCACGCGCGCACACACTGGAGCTCCCTTCCACCTCTCCCCGGGTCCCCAGCACACACGCCCCCGAGCTCACACTCACGCCTACTCCCCGCTCCGCCCCCACCCCCAGGCCGCGCTCACCTTGCCACGCTCACCCCCGGCCCACCCTCGCGGGCACACGCGCTCACACCCGCGTCGGCACACTCCACCACCTCCAGGCACACCCTAGGATTCCTCCACTGGCCTGGGGAGACGCACCAGGCTCTGCCTCGTCTCCCTGCCCCCCACCCTCGCTCACGCGCGCGCCCCTCTACACACACACACACACACACACACACACACACCCTCTCACGGGGAGTCACTCCCCCTAGCACGCCCTCGCCCTGGGCACCCTCCCGCGGCGAGCCTCCGGGTCTTCATCTCTCCCTCCGCTGCCTGGCGGCCCCGAGCTCTCGAGCCCGGCCTGGAGCCGCTCGGCCGCCGGGAATCGGTAGGGAGACGAGGGCGCAGCCTCGCCGCCTCCCCCGGACTCTCCTCTCGGCCCCGCCCGCGCCGCGCCCCCACCGCCTCCCCCTTCGGGAGAGGGACCTCGCCAGGCAGCCGGTGGCCCGCCGGGCTCCTCTCCGCGCGGCGCCAGCAGCGGCGGGGGCAGGGCGCGAGCGAGGGAGCCCGCGAGCCCGCGAGCCCGAGAGCGGAGCGGCGAGGCGGGGAGGGAACGCGCTGCCGAGCCGGGGCTGGAGCGGCGGCGGCGGCGGAGGGAGGGCCCCACGGACAGACAGACGCACGAACGGACCGAGCCAGGGAGGGAGCGAGAGGGACTTCGCCGGCGAGGAGGAGCGGCGCGAGCCGCGGCTGCTGGGCGCTTCCCCGCGCTGCTGGGTGCTCGGCGCCTCCGCGGCCCCCGGCTCCCGGCCTCAGCTTCCTCGCGCGCGCGAGGCGCGGGGTGCGGGGCCCGGGGCTCGCTTCGCCGAAGGTAAGAGGGACGCGACCGAGCCTTCAGGAGCCAGGAAGTGCGAGGAGCGCTGCTCCCACGCCTGTTGCTCCGGCTGCCCACGCGGCACCCTCCCACTCCTGCACCCGGGTGGGTGGGCGCTGGGGCGCCGGAAGGATTGGGGGTGGGGCTGGCGCCGTGGGGGAGCAGGCAGCCGGCCCGGGGGCGTCGGTTCCCTTGGGCTGCGGAGCCACCTCCGGGGCAGCTAGGCGCTGTGAGGTTTGGAGGTGGGGTTGTGAACCTTTGCCCTCCTTCCATTGGCCTGCCTTCCCTCGGGGGTGCCAGAGGCAGCGCCACTGGATCCGGCGGCAGGTGGCGACGGATCGCTCTGTCCCCCGCTCCTTGTGAGGGGAGAAGGAGAGAAATGGCTGAAGGTGGAAGCAGGGAGCAGTTTGGGGCGCTTCAGAAAGTTCTCCAGCCGGGCGATCCGGCGGTGTGCCTACCAGAGGCTGGGGGCCCGCACATCTGGTCCTGTCCGACGCCGCTTCCACCCTGCGAGCTCGGGGAAGATCTCTGAGTGACACCGTGGGCCAACGCGGCCCGGGGGAGGCCGTTCCGAAAGACTCACTTTGCGAGATGTTTACACTGGGGATGAGGCGCTGAAGGGACTGGGCAGAGAAGTTACCTGGAATCAACTAAATTCCTGCACTTGCTTAGTGTTGACATTTGAATCGAGTCCAAGATGTTCTGCTTTTATCCCGGGCAGCCGTGATATGTCAGCAACAGGCTGAGGTTCCGGACCTGGAATCTGATAGCAAAGAGAAGGCTCGGTTGTATTTCTTAGGAGAGGGTGCCTGAACTTTCTCGCGGTCCTAGGTACAATGCGATCTATTTAAGACCTGGTTGCTATGTGGTGCATGGTGTATTTTGCATGAATGTACAGTGATGGTTAGGTTTGCGCCTTTTTGTACCATTACTTCAAGGGAACCTGGATATTTAATGTCTGTAGAAAGGGAGCCTGGGCCAGCAAGAATTCAGTGCAAAACATGTGTATCTTTCCCCATGTGGACATGTTGGCACAGGGGTGGGAATAGATGTGTTCATTTTTCCTTGTCTCTACTTGAATGCAATAAAATGCAAGTACACAAGGGACCCCCAGAGGAAGAAAGATTAGTGGCTTGTTCCCTTTCGCTGTTGAAGAGGCTGGAGGAAAAAACAAGAGTTCAGGAAAGTGCCCTGGCCAGCCTAGGAGCGGCAGTGCTGGAGAAGAGGAGCTCTGTGTGTGTCCCAGGCCTGTACCCCAAGATCCCCAGCTTGGCACCCTGTCAGTTTCATGCCTGCTTATGCAAACCCTGTGGGCACAGGAGAATGCCCCCTGGGTTGTCAGGACCTTCTCCTCCCCCAGACTGGCCCTATTCTGGGCTGAGCGATGTGTCGTAAAATTGTGGAAAGTAAAAGTTTCCAGAGCCTCTCCACACCCAGCTCTCTGCTGAGGTCACTGAAGGGCAGACCTTGGTGACACGATGTTTTTGTTGCCTTGTGCCTGTGCTCAGGTTAGGTGTCGATCCCCAGGACAGGCTGCTTGGTCACTTTGCCCACGTTTGGCCCTCTACCTCCTCCAGAGAAGTTGGTTAACAGGGCTGCCTTTTTACAGCAGGCGAATATGTTTCCCTTTTCCAGGATTTTTTTTTTTTTTTTTTTGCCTGTGTCATTTCAGCACTCACCTGTTTTAAATGTCTCTTCCCCATCCTCCCCCCACCCCCATCTTTCCCACTGTCAAACTCCTCTGCCAAAAACAAAAATAGCTTCAGATTTTTCATTTGTAAGGCGTCCACGTCCTAGTAAAACCTTGGCATTTGAGGCCTGTGCAGTGCCATTGGCTGGAAATGGGGCCGCACTGTTGTGCCTGTTGCAGGAATTCATACCCAGGTCGGCTCCAGGAAGTGTTGGTGCCCATCAGGGGGTGAGCTCTGTGGTGATGGCCTTGGAGAAGCCCTGCTTGAGCCGGGTCATGCCGACAGGGTTTGTGTGGAGGGTATGGCTGGTATGGCCGTAGGCATGGTATCTGGTGGGGACACTTTTCCTCCCCTTCAAAACTCACACACACACACACACACACACACACACACACACACACTCACACAGAAAGTAGCAATGGGGTAATTCCTCCCTTTTTGGTACCCTTTACCAGGTGAACAGGGCTCGAAGCTCTGGAGACAGCCTAGCTCTTGCCTGGCCTTCTTGGGGAAGATAGTCCTGGATTAATGCATGGCGTCCAAGTTTGGCCTTGGGACCAGAGGCTTTTATGATAGATAGAGAGGGACTGTTCTTCCTACCCCAGTTCTCAATTATTCATCTGAGAGCAGTTTGTAAAATACCCAGGGCCCTTGGAGAAGAGGAGATTGGCATGGGGTGGAGAGCGTAAGGTGATGGGGCTCAGCTTGGTAGAGGAAGGTGGCAGGCAGTGAGGCTTGGGAGTCAGGGTGAAACAGCACTGGACACCACCCTCTCAGGGTGTACAGCTGCATATCTGGCCCAAGCAGGGTGCTGCAGGGTACCTCTTGGCTCAGTGGTCTCTTACTCTTTGCCACTGGAGCCCCTCAAGTTCCTGCCTTTCTGAGCTCCATTCTGGGATAAAGCGGGAATGTTAAGAGTCAGAGGTCCAGGGCCCAGGGTCTGGAGCCTGGCCCTTTTTACCCTCCAGGGGGGTGGCCAGGGGTTCTGTGGATGAACTGGGCCTTTGATTGCCTTGAGTTCTAAGCAATGCAGGTTGTGTGCCCTTTTCTGGGCACTAGCCACATCAGGCATTCCCAGAACTGCCCTCTAAAAGGAGGCTCAGACTAACTCTGTCCCCACAGCAACAAACCCAGATGCTCTACTTCCTGCTTTGCAGGGGCGACTGCCATGGAGAGGTCTCAGCGAGACCTGAGCTACAGGCTTGATGTCCTGGATCCAGTAGAATCAAGGATTATTTGAGCTAAAGATCTCCTTGTCACTTTCTTGTCCAGTTATCGCATTTGACAGATGAGGGTTGTGAGGCCCAGAGGGTAATGGTGGCTTGCTTCCACAAGTTCAGGAGAGAATTGGAACTGGAGTGCAGGGCATCCAGACCCCATGCTTTCTGCTGCCTGGGGACAGGGTGAGGGGAGTATACATCCTGCTCTCTTCCATGGGAACAGCAGTATCTGACTAGGTCAAGAAAGCCATGTGGCAGTGAGTTGATCGGTGGCCTATTGGAAAATCGTCAACTCCCATATACATGGAACATAGTCACCTTGAAGGAGTCTCAGCTCCTTTTCTGAAACTTGTCAGCATAAATGCCCATGTCATAGGATTTTTGTGGGATTAATTAACTGTTGCTGTAAAAGTGCTTAAACCAGTGCCCACTGCATGGTCAGTGATCAGTAAATGTTGGCTAAATCTGAATTGGAATTATCTTGTCACCAATGTTTAAACTGTAGGCTTGCTTCCCAAACTTCCCTTGCTCCTTAGAAAAGCTAGCTAAGTGTGTGCTTAGGGACTACAAATTCTCCTAGTAACCTAAAGGAAATACAGGGAGCTATAAGGGTAAATTTCCTGAAGAAAGATATAAAATGCACAGGATGTGTTCCCAAGTCTTCTATCAGCAGCATCAGTGGCGTGCGGATTACTCACTGCCGTGGATGAATGATCCCCCTGTTCTTTCCTCAGTTCCCGTAATCAAGAACTCATCAGGCCTGTGCTGTTTTACTCTTCTCTGAGTGGTGACATTTAGCGGAATGTCATTGTCATTCCTGATGTCTGCTGTGACACCTGAATCAACCTCCCTTTATGAGGAAGCAGAGGGACCTGTGAATATGCTCCTTAGCACGAAGAGGGGGAAACTGAGGCAGAGATTGGCTCCTTGGGAAAACTCCACTGAGAGCCACAGGGAGTCAGAGGCACTTAAATTGGGTTCATTTTATTCAGATCTACCTTCAGAGTTTTACTGAGTGTTTGCAGAGAGAATGCCCAGCCTTGAAAACTCCTGATAGGCACGGCATGGAGTAAAATCGATGGACTGCAAACGACATCTATATAATCTGGGTTCCCACCTACCATCAGTAGGTTGAGCACTGACTACACTACCTCCTGAGTTGTCATGTAAATGTTGAGGCATCATGGCCTTTACCCTTAAGGAGCTTAGTGTGGGATGGGGAAAGCAGAGAAGAGACATGGCTATACCCTTGAACTCCACGTTGAAACTGCCTGGGTTTAAATCGCTCTGCCTAATTATTACATCCTTTAGCCAGTTATACCTCCTCATACTTAATCTTCCTCACCTGCAACATGGGGACGACAGTGGTGTCTGCCCCCTAGGGGTGTTGGTGGGGTGGATTGAGGTGGTCCATGTAAGCATGCAGTACTGTGCTGGCTGGCAGTCAGCCCTCGGTAAACATCAGCTACTATTCTTCTTACAGGAAGACCTTGAGAAGCAGTGTAGCACAGCACCTCAGGGCATGTGGTGTGGGGTCAGACTGCCCGGGGTGGGATCCCCATTCTGCCCCTTTCCAGCTGGCAGACTGCTGAATTTCAGACTTCTTGCTGGGGTTGCTGTGAGGATTACATGAGATGATCCACAGGAGACAGTGCAGTGCCTGGCATAGAGTCAGTGCTCAATTATTGTTGGCTATGATGATTAAAAAGACACGCAGCGAGTGTCTGTAATCCAGGCGAGATGGTGATAGGTGCTAGGGAAGAGGGGCAAACAAAGTGCCGAGAGCCCAAAGGAGGAGAGAATTTCAGAGTGGGGAGAGGAAGGCACATCACAGAGAGAGTGAGGCACAGGTGGAATTCTAACAGGAGGGCTGGGTGAAGGGGAAGGATATTCCCAACAGAAAGGAAGAGTGCCCACAGACAGAACCCACAAGGGCTGCGCATGAGCCCGTCTGTGGTCTAGGATGGGTGCGTGGGACATGGGGCTGGAATGATAAACCGGGATCCGTTTATGGAAATGCCAGAATGCCGCCAAAGAGTTCGGACTTGATTTTGTAGGCTGTGGGGAAATCTTGCTTAGGGAGATTCCCCTGAGCAGAATGGATTTACTGGGAACAGGAGAAACAGGGTCGGGGAGCGGGGGAGATGAGAGACAAGCAGGCCAGTGGGAAGGAGGCCTGAAGGAAGTGAGGCCTTAATGAGGGCAGTAGAGCTCCTGTCTCATTATTTGGCACCTCTTTGGGTGGAGCAGTGAAGAAGATGGCCAAGGCGACAGGCCCGGGGTTAGGGATGCTGTGGACAAAAGGTGGAGAGCAGCTTTTTTTGCAGGGAGGTAGACTGAGCTGACACCTGTCCAGTTTCAGAGGCATCCAGGTGGGAAAGTCCGTGGTGGCTCAGGAATGAGAGGGGGTAGAGATCTGGAAAACCTAGAAGAGTTGGGAGTCAGGAGAAGCAAGCAGAGTTACAAGGAAAGATGAAGATCAAATCCCATTACAAGACTCACCCTCTGCCTCATTTCTTTAAACCAGCTGAATTCCAGAGGGTCCAAATAATTCTGAGTCTGGATTGGTTCTGTGTGATCAGTTTAGGATCTGGGAAAATGAGTGTCAACCCCAAACAATTTCCTGTTGCTGTTACGCGTGTTTCTGTGTCACCACATGTCTCCCCACAGATGGTATACATTTGGGATTGCAGAGTCATTTCACTATCATCTTTAAAAAGCCAGATTTGGGAAGGTAAATCTGTTTCCCAAAGCCAAATATAATTCTCTGCGCCACTGTTCCCTCCATCCACGCAGGTGATGGGGAAGTGTGTACTCAGCGTGGCTCAGAGAGCAGTGAGTGAAGGGCCGAGGTGGCCCAGCTCTGGAGGAATCTCTGAGGGTGGAGAGAGGCCAGGTGAAAGAGGCTGGCTTGGGAAAGAGTATTGTTATATAACCCGAGGGAGTTATGGATGGTGGGCAGATGGAGACGGGAGGCGAGGAGTCTGGAGATGGCAATAAGCGTGGATCAGCTTCCTCTGGGAGGGAGAGGGACAATGCATGGAAGGCAGGTGAACCAAGAATCCAAGAGTCCTTTGCAAGGTGGGGGAGGAACCCCGGCTTCACAGCTTCTGCCACATCTTTCTATTATGGCTCTGAGGGAGTGATTAGACACGAGGTTGCTGGATGTCCCAGAGTAGCGCTCCACCAGAGTCAGCCTTCTGCATGGGACTCGGGGACAGAACTCCACCAAATCCTGGGTCTACTGTGGTCACCTGCCATCTCAGAGAATTGTCCAGACCTGGGCAGCCCCAGCCTCCTCACCCATGAAGAGTGGAAAGCATGTGTTTACCTGATCTCCCTCATCCACATGCCATTCCTGATTACCCTAGTGGGTGAAGAGAGAAATAAAAATTAGCATGTTTATCCCACTTTTAAATTCATTTAATGAGAACTCATTTGCCCTCTCCCAATTTAAATTCGTAATAATGCCATAACCTTTCGGAGCTGATTATTACCCACGTCTTCCCAGATCTTTCTGCTAAAGACGCTTTCCCTCCAAATGCTCCTGAGCCCTCTTGGAACTTGACAGTTTGTCAGGCAGTCAACAAATTCTGGTGATCCCACACTGCTGCACGGCCCGGTGGGTGCTAGGTGCTCTCCCGGCGAAGGGAGGGGAAAGAATCAAGTCCCCTCTCTTTGGTGGTGACTTCAGTTCCATTAACTTGCCTTCCAGACTTTTGCTCTTTCACTTACCGATGACCCTTCCCTGTGTCCCATTTCCCACCCGGGGGGCCAATCAGGGACTCACTGGTTCTCCGCTCTCTCCTCCTGTCTCCAGGGGTCGCTGAACTAACTCTCAAGCTGGTGTGCGGGGTGGCGGAGCAGTGGCCGCCCAAGAGCTGGAGTCACCATGGCGGCCGGAGTCGCAGCCTGGCTGCCCTTCGCGCGGGCTGCGGCCATTGGGTGGATGCCGGTGGCCAACTGCCCCATGCCCCTCGCCCCGGCAGACAAGAACAAGCGGCAGGATGAACTGATCGTCCTCAACGTGAGCGGGCGGAGGTTCCAGACGTGGCGGACCACGCTGGAGCGCTACCCGGACACACTGCTGGGCAGCACGGAGAAGGAGTTCTTCTTCAACGAGGACACCAAGGAGTACTTCTTCGACCGGGATCCAGAAGTGTTCCGCTGCGTCCTCAACTTCTATCGCACAGGCAAGCTGCACTACCCACGCTACGAGTGCATCTCCGCCTACGACGACGAGCTGGCTTTCTATGGCATCCTGCCCGAGATCATTGGCGACTGCTGTTACGAGGAGTACAAGGACCGCAAGAGGGAGAACGCCGAGCGGCTCATGGACGACAACGACTCGGAGAACAACCAGGAGTCCATGCCCTCCCTCAGCTTCCGCCAGACCATGTGGCGGGCCTTCGAGAACCCGCACACCAGCACGCTGGCCTTGGTCTTCTACTACGTGACTGGCTTCTTCATTGCCGTCTCGGTCATCACCAACGTGGTGGAGACGGTGCCGTGTGGCACGGTGCCGGGGAGCAAGGAGCTGCCGTGTGGCGAGCGCTACTCGGTGGCCTTCTTTTGTCTGGACACCGCCTGCGTCATGATCTTCACGGTGGAGTACCTCCTCCGGCTGTTCGCGGCGCCCAGCCGCTACCGCTTCATCCGCAGCGTGATGAGCATCATCGACGTGGTGGCCATCATGCCCTACTACATCGGCCTGGTAATGACCAACAATGAGGACGTGTCGGGCGCCTTCGTCACGCTTCGGGTCTTCCGCGTCTTCAGGATCTTCAAGTTCTCCCGCCACTCCCAGGGCTTGCGGATCCTGGGCTACACCCTGAAGAGCTGTGCCTCTGAGCTCGGCTTCCTCCTCTTCTCCCTCACCATGGCCATCATCATCTTTGCCACTGTGATGTTTTATGCCGAGAAGGGCTCCTCTGCCAGCAAGTTCACGAGCATCCCGGCCTCTTTTTGGTACACCATCGTCACCATGACCACACTGGGGTAAGTCCTGCTCTGTTGGACTGGAGAAGGGCGGAGGTTGGATTGACGATGACGCTTTGGATGGTATCAGGATTGGGCAGAGGAGGATGGAGTCGCTTCTCCAAGTTGTAGGAGCAAGGGAAGCCCCTCATCAGAAGAGGAAGGCACATGAATGATTTGTTTGGGGAGGACAGAAGTCTCGGAATTGAGTTTTCTTTTGGGGGGGGGGCATGTATTTTACAAAACACGGAAAATTAAATCACCATTTATTTTTTTCAGCCATGCCTTCTGTGTATGTGTGTGTGGTGGGGGAGAGGTGATTGGTGATTGCTGCATGCTTATATGCATCTGTGCTTGCAAGGGCTGCCTTGAGGAGAAAAACAGCGTAGCAGGAAGGAAGAAGACAGTGAGAAGTTCAGCGAGTGTTGTCAGGAGGGTACAGATTTCCATTAACAGAAGACACCTAGAACACTCTTTTTGGATCCTTCCTGCATTTCTCATTTGTCGTGTATTTGCAGGCTGTTTTCTCTTTTGCCTTACTTTTCTTCTCTGCTGCCACAGATGCTCAAGGGTTCAGTAGCTCTGAACAGACTTTCTCTAAGGGACTCTGAACCTGGGTTTTCTGCAAAGTGGGGCACCTGATTTGTTTTTTCTCACTGAAGGAACAGCAGTCTTGCTTTCTCAGCCTGACTCTGTGATGGAATGATCCGGCCTTCCTGGGCGATTGTGAGATGTTCTGAATGGATCATGTGGTCAGACACAGTGGCAGCAATATCATCAGAGGGAGGGAGAGGCGCTCAGCGAGGTCACAGGTGACTCTGTCTCTTCCATCTCCCCGAGGTCCCCTCTGCAGCTGAGGTCACCAAAATGTATTTGCGGTACTGGGATGTGAAGATTTCCATCAGAGGATGGGGGGTGAGGAAGCAGATTACAATCTTCACCCTAACAGGATTAGGGCCAATGAAGGCAGCTTTACGGAGACGTGTATTTCTTAGGGGTTGCTGCTTCAGCCATTGCAACTCGTTGAGGCTAATGCAGAATCCCTTCACGATTCATATGCTGGGTCTATATTTGCTTAGGCCAGGAAGCGTTATATTGCTGATGGAGAATTCATGAAGCTTTTTATTTGGTGTTTGACAATTCAGTTCGTGGCGTTCTGGTGATTCAATTTTTTTTTTTCCTGGCTGAAACCCTGTGACACTGGTATCGGTTTTTCCATAGCGCCGCATGTGCTTATTGGGAATGACTGAGCAGGTGATGGGACCTTTTAAAATGATTACATTTGTCATTCTGCCACATGGGAGGGAGTAGCAAGGGGGAGGGCGAGGGGTGTCACTGTCCACAATGGGGGCATTCCATTCACCTCTGTCCATCTGACAGAGGCCACCCTGCCCCTTCCTCCCTTTCCAACACACATGCAGCCTCCAAATAGCTGCTCCCACCCAAATGGGCAAGAAAGTCTGGTCCTTTGACCTTGCCTCTCTTGGCTCAGTGGGTGGATGTGGCTTCCTGGCACAGTGGAATATTTAGGGATTAAAATGGGCTGGAGAGCTGGCCACGTGTCATGGAGAAGGAAGCACATTTGCTGCTTCTGTGCTAACCTGACCATCCCTTCGCTTTCCTGAAAGGGACCGCTCCCACGGCCAGGACCTCCATGGCTGCGCTCTGACATGGCTCTGACTGTCCAGTGCCCTCAAGTGCCCCTTGGTGGGACTCATGACACCAGAGTGATGCCTCAGGACCACCGTGGGGAGAAAACAGGACAGACGGATGGGTGTCAGAGTTACAGTGGGACCGTTTCAGAGGAGATCAGTGGAAACTTCAGGGACCACCTGCCCGTTACTTTTTATTAGTATAACAGCCTATGTGTGTCTACTACGTGTCAGCAGTGTGCTGAACACTTTGCATATGTTATCTCTTCCAGTCTTCACAATAGCCTTGCAGGGTAGGAAGAATTCTATACAACTCTGAAGATGCAGCAGCCGAGGCTTAGAGAGGTTAAGTAAATATCTGTAGTCACATAGCTGCTAAGGGGCAGTGCTGCTTTGCAAATACCAGTCTGGCTGTCTCCAGAACCCTTTCTCTTCTCATTCCCCCCTCTACTTGTTTCCTTACCATCAGGGCCCGTAGGTGGAAATCAGCCCTTCAGAGTTATTTTTTTTATTATGGCCTCAGGGTGTCATAGTCTATTCTAGTCGTATCACTATTGAAGAAAGAAAGCATCAGTGCAGTGAGTACTACAGACACCTCACTAGGCACACAGGGAATTTATAAATAAAACATTTCCTTCTGGCCAGTTTAAGTTCTGCCTTGGAAATTAATGGCTGCTTTCATGGCAAAATCCAGTGTTTTACTGTCATTGGGGAGACCAGTGATTTCCTTTAGCCTTCACTCTGTAGAATCAAGGTCGAGTCCAGTGTCAGGGGGTGGACAGTCATGGCTTCACATTTATTTTCGGGAATGCGGGAGGGGCAAAGCAAGAAGACTCTGCCAGAGAGTGAGACAAAGAGGAAGGGCAGGATACCTGCGTGGGAAGAAGCATGCTCCCCCTGACTGTGGGCACTGTGGACTCGTCACCCTTCCCTTCCCCGTGCATCAAGATGTCTAGCCTCGGCGAGGAAAGACTCACGGGCAAGAACAAGAAAAGAAGCCTTTTAGTTATATCTTCCTTAACTTAAGTTAAGTAACGGGAAAGCAGGCTTTTTCTTCCCTTCCACCCTGACTGGTGTCGCCCAATGCTGGATTGGGCTGCTTTGACTTTGACCTGAGTTGGCAGTGGGAACCATCACCAGGCTCACTGCTCGGCTATACACAGCAGGTGTTTGGCAAAAAACACTTTTAAATGGATGGGTCAATGCGAATGGGGCTCCTTTTCCATTTGCTTGGTCTGATACGGTTCTCAGTCCCTTCCAGACCCGCCTGTCCTCTCTCTAGGGTGGACCCAAGATTTGTGTCTGCCCCAGCCCTGGCCCCAGGGAGAGAGGACGGCAGCCTTCACCCGGTGTGTGGTCCCCGCTGACTGGCGTGCTCTGCTACATTGCGTGGGTCTTCTTGCCCTTATTGGAGGTCTTACCCACCAGACCCTGGAAACCTTTCCTCTCCTCGGCTGGTTTCTGTCCTGAGCTCATTCACTGGCTAGTTGTAAGCTTGTTCGACCATTCCAGAAAGCCTGTCTTTTGCTTTCTCTTCACTGGCATTTGAGCCCCAAGTGGCTGTGCGATACCAAGGGCCAGTGTTCTGCCACGTTCCATGTTCTGTCCGGTTGCTTCCAACAATTCCCAGCGATTCTTCCAGTCTCCAGACCCTCCCCGCCCAAACCTTCCCTTGCTTCCTATTTCCAGTCTGGAGAGACTGTCTTGAGTTCCTTCGCAGAGCAGGGCTGACTGACTGGCTGAGGGCTGACGTGCCGAGTGAAGGAGTTCGCTCTTCCTGGCTCTGGTTGCCATCTCTGCCTGCTTTCCCAGGATCCGCTGATGAGTTACTCAGGTGTCCTCCAGGGAGGGATCTCCTGGAGCCAATTATTCCCATTTATTTAATTTCTCAAAATACCTTAAGCACACAGGACAATAACAGGCCAGCTGCCACCAACGCTTGAGGATGGCTTTCCTTTGCCACCTCCTTTGCTGGTGGGAAAGACACCTGTGCCCAGCCCAGGGTTCCCTTGTGCCCCCTTGACAGCTGAGCTCCCACATTCACCATTAAAGGATTAATTTCCGTGCTCATAATGGATGCTGTAAATAAAATAAATCCTCAGTTATCTCAGTTAACAGAGGGAAGGGATAATACAGAACTCCCAATATTAAATAAGACCAACACATCGAGTTTGGGAATGTATTATATGTCACAGACTTTTTCAAAGCAGATTTTCCCTCTTCATTTTATTTGACTTTGCTTGACATCGCCATTGGGTGGACTGCCTGGGCCAGTCCGTGGGTGAAGCTCACGTGGGGCGTGGGGAAGAGGGGAGGGAAGCTTTGTGAGCAAGCATCCGCAGGGCCACGGAGGACCAGCTCCAGGCCTGGATGGGGTGAGGCTGCTCTTGGATATCTTAGGGAGGGAGAGTTCGACCTGGGAAGGGCAGGGAGCAGCGGAGCAGCGTCGCTCCTGATGAGGTGGCCCGCTCCTGCCCGGTTGGCTTGGCTACGTAATTGAGACCGGCAGCCTGTCTTCACCCAGTGTCCTGAGATGAGAGAGCTTTTGACAGTGTCCAAAAATCACTTTAACGAAAACAGAATCGATTTTTACTTCTTCCAAGCAAAAGCAGCCTCCAGATGATTTGCATTTCCCTTTAAAGCATAATCCCGGAAGGGTCCTGCCTGAGGTTTCCGGAGACTGGGAGCCGGGCCTTGGAGAGCAGCACAGGCACTCCACAGAATGGGGTACTTGATCAGGCTCCCCCAGTGGAGACAACCAGAGGTGTGGTTTTGTTAACCCTTCAATTCCTGAAATTCTGGCTGCACCATCATCCACTGCCTCTGGGGGGCCCACCAACCCTCCTCCCACCTTCCAAATGCCTTGGTGTGGGACACTGGCCAAACGGTGGCCACCTTTGATGGTGGTGGGTCCCTGCCCAGGGAGATCTGGTCAGAGTGCACTTACGGGGAATAAATGACCTCAGGGTCTTTTTCTTGGTTTGACATTTTTTTTTTTTTAATTTATTTATTTATTTATTTATTTTGGGCTGTGTTGGGTCTTCGTTTCTGTGCGAGGGCTTCCTCCAGTTGCGGCAAGCGGGGGCCACTCTTCATCACGGTGCGCGGGCCTCTCACTATCGTGGCTTCTTTTGTTGCGGAGCATAGGCTCCAGACGCGCAGGCTCAGTAGCTGTGGCTCACAGGCCCAACCGCTCCGCGGCATGTGGGATCTTCCCAGACCAGGGCTCGAACCCGTGTCCCCTGCATTGGCAGGCAGATTTCTAACCACTGCGCCACCAGGGAAGCCCGGTCTGACATTTCTTAACCAACAGTTTTCTGGTGCTGAAATTCCTAAGAGTAGAAACCTGCATCCCAACAAGGAATCATTCATTCATTCAACATTTACTGGGTGCCTACTGTGTACCGGACAGCATGGTAGGCTCTGAGAATACACAGGTACTATGATGGCATGTCAGCCCTACATAAGGTACAGACAAAATGAATTGAATGAGACTCAGTTCTCTTCCTTTGAACCAAAACAAGAGAGGGTGGGAAGAGCAGTAGACCAAGGTCAGAAAAGAGGCTTTTACTCACACTCTTCCCGTCACCCAGAGACTACCCCTCACTCTGCTCTGTGTCTGGCTAACCCCCATCACCCTTCGAGACAGCCCACATCGTCTCCTCCAGGAGACCTTCCCAGCCCTCCAGGAGCTCCGTGCCCCTCCTCCCGCCTCCCACTGCAGCCCCTGCATACCTCTGTCTTGCCAGTTGCCACATTTTGTTAACTTTATTTGTGTAAGTGTCTTTCCCCCAGGATATGAGCTCCTCAAGGGCAGGTCTCTATTCCAAAGATCGTGGTATGATCCATGCCTAGCACAGGGTCTGGTATGTATTAGGCCTCCATATATATCTGTTCAACCAAACAGGTTTGTACCCCACCTTACCCATCTTCAATCTTCTCACTTGTTAACCATCTCCTGCCCATTGTGAGAACCAATGAAAGTGCTATCTGAATGTTGGTTATATGGTCATGTCCGACAGGATATTTGTGGGTGGGTGGAGATGGGGAGACCAAGCAGGGCATTCTCTGGTTCTGACGTCAGTCTAACAGAGTTGGGGCTTTCTTGCAAGGGAAGTTGAAGCCTTTGTCTTTCACTATTGGCTACTTGGCCAGGCTTCCCACTGCAGACTCTGGGGCAGGGAGGAGCACAAAGAGAGCCATAAATAAGCCCCCCTACCCATGAAGTATCCCTCCATTTGATTATTTATCCAACAGATATTTGAGTAGCTACTAGGCTCTGGGGATACAGCATCAAAGAAAACAACCCCTGATCCAGTGGAGCTTACATTCTAGTGGAGGAAAACAGACAGTAAATAGAAAAATACATACATACATACATGTGTCCTATCAGGCAGCAATTCATGCTGCAGAGAAAAATAAAGCATGATGTGAGAAATTGGGGGTGCTGAGTGTGAGACGGGGTAGAGCAAGGGAGAGTTGCTATTTTAGATGAGAAGGTTAAGACAGGCCTCTCAGATAAGGTTACGTTTGAGCAGAGACCTGAAGGAATGTGGGTTTCTTGGGGAAGAGCATTCCAGGCAGAGGGAACAGCAAATGCAAAGGCCATTAGGCAGGAGGGGCCTTGGTGCACTATTCTTGGAAGGGCAAGAAGGCCCTTATGGTCCAGCCCCAAGAGCAGGTAGCGGGAAGCAGCTCATGCAGGGCCCTTATGATCACCTCAAGGACTTGGCCCTTTGCCTTTCACTAATCTGCTTAGAATGGGAAGCCACTGGAGAGTTTTGAGTAGACTTGACTCATGTTTTAAAAGGATCACTCTGGGTACTGGGTAGTGAATATATTGTACAGGAGAAGCTACCACAATAATCCGGGCAGAAGATGATGGTGGCTGGGATCTAGGGTGGTGGTGGCAGTGGAGAGGGGAGAAGGAAGAGATTCCGCATTTATTTGAAGGTAGAGGTCACAGGACACACATGCTGGTCCTGCTGTCAGCCTGCCAGCTGAAAGCTTCACCAGCTCCCACGGCAGAGAACTGGCCTGAAGACACATTCCTAAAGACCTCCACCGCTGGGAGAAACATTTCACAAGAAGAGGCCTCAAGGGCCTGCAGGATAGCTCCCAGACTCTGGCACAGAACGGACAAGCCCCATAGGCCGAGCTGGAGCATGGCCAGATGAGAGCAGGGCTGGGCTGAACTGGCAGTCAGTGGGAGCATCTGCACCTGATTGAGGTTGTCTTCAACCCAGGCAGAATTTCCCTAGCACCTGCCAAGGGCTGGGCACCACCATGCGGGGACGATCTTGGCTCAGAAACTGAAAGGGAGAGGCCAGTCTCAGAGTCAGCAGCTGTGGTAGCTGCCGGCACAGAGGGGCAAGCGGAGGGCTTCAGGGCTACGGAGGAGGGAGAGGTGAATTCCCACGGGTGGGATGTGAGCTTTGACATTCTTCACACCAGAGTCACCACATTAGATTGCTCTTCCGATCCAACAGTTCAAATTGCTGCGATTTTCGGAAAGGGATTTCCACGCTGATGCCCATTTCACAGCTCTCTTCCGGAATCTCTCAAAATCAATCTCTCTCTCTCTCTGTTTGGTTTTGTTTGGGTTTCCCTCTTTAAACGTACCCATAAACACAAACATGATTCTTCCTGAGGAGCAGCAATTATTCTGCCTGAAAATAGTGTAAATAAAAGGCATCCTGGCCCTCCGTCTCCCCAGGGGAGGGGCAGAACCCCTTGGTAACTACATGGGGATTTTTGTCTCTCTCACCCAGGTGGGAGAGCCTGTCCCAGGCCACTCAGGGCTCTTGGCCACATGCCATCATGGCCGGGAGCTACTCCCGGGCAAGGAGAGGAGCAGAGACTTCTCTGTGAGTCCCCCTATGCCCTGTCCTCAGACAGGTGGTCCCCTCCAGGAAGCTGACACTCTAGTCACATCTTAAGTGTTCATCCTTTGTGATGACCAAGTCAGTTTTTCTTTCCTGGGAAGTGGGGACCAGGCCCTTAGCAATCTCTTTTGGAAGGAGTGTGTAGTAGTGAATTCAAACCAACTTTGAATGGGGACTTGTTTGTGACGAGGAGGAAGGAGTTACCACAATGCCTTCAAGAACCCATAGCTCTCGGCCAAAAGGCTCATGTACTGTGGCCTCCAGGTCAAGGCCAGTGCTCCTGCCTCTGTCCAGACTGCTTTTCTCAGACCAGAACGTAGGCCTCTTCTCCCCAGCCCCAGCTCTCTCCACCCAGCTCAATGCAAATGATGGGTTGGTGGGAAGGGGCCTGCTGGGGAGGGAAGATAACTCAGCCTTTGCTGACCATGGCTGGATAGAGGGAGATTGCATCTAGCTCATGTAATCATATTCCGAGTGTCAGGACTCGAATGAGTGTCATTAAACTGAATCAGAAAAATCGTTTTAATATAAGTGCCACCTCACACACAAGCTAGTTGATGGAGAAGTGCATGGGGCTGGGGACGCCTCCTTTGTAATGCGATGCCGTAAAATCCCATCACCTTCATTATTTCCCACCGAGCCAACACATCATAATGCCCATGAGCGGCAGAACAGCTTGAATTTAATATACAGAAAGTCCAATCAAACAATAAATGGATGGAACTATATAAAGAAACCATTTTCTGGGAGGCTGGCTCCATTCTCTGGGATTCAGCTCCCTGACACATGAAATGTGCATCAATTTTCCCCAACTAATGCAGCTGCTGAATCACCACATTTGATATTTGTTTGCTTCAGAAGGAGAAGAGGGGAACTTTCCCCCCTACATTATCTAGCTATCAATGCAAAATTGCAAATCTCATTTTCTTTGATTTGCATCCAGTGGTTCCCCGTGGCACAGCAAGGCACCCTCCTGTTACCAGCAAGACTGGAAACACAGCCCTCCCTCCATCCCAGAACCTTACTCAGTCCCAGGGGCACTTTTTCATCATCTTTAAACAAAATCCAACTCTGGACCCAAAGTGGGCTGTTAGGGGGCTGGGACGTCTCTACCCTTGCAATCATCTGAGAGAAACTGGCCAAACCCCGGGCCATGCTGACAAACCCCAAGTGCCTGTGATGCCCTAATCGTCCAGTCTTGCCTTCAAGGTTGTATAGAGCAGATGTTTCCTTCTGGACCAGATTCCTCCCACCAGCACAGTCCTCCATCTCCCCTTCCATCCCTGTTACCCAGCCAGTTATTGAGAGGCTGTAAACGCAACTAGCAACCCGATCAGCCAAACAAAATTAAAAAGGCAAATCAGTTCCTTAAAAATCATACAGTACATGTCAAAGACTGATGGAAATCATGTTTTTATGCTTCTGGTGTGGGATTCTCTCCAATGCTGTTTTTCCAACGGGATGGATAACTGAGAGTTAACCATAATTACAGGCTTATAGCTGCTGAGAAGTATCATTAGTTTATTTTTACTTCTTCCTGGTCACGCATATTTAAACAGGAAAAAAAAAAAAACCTTAGGAGGATTCAAGTAAACTGAATGATATCAAAACCATGGACAGCATAAATCTCGATTCAGTTCAACAAACATTACTGAGCACCTAGTATCTGTGAAGCACCCTATTAGGCAGTGTTGAGGATACCAAAATAAATGAGACCGAGGGGCACTGTTCCCAAGAAGTTTACAGTATAGCAGGGGATTGGAGTATGTTTCTGACTCTACAGGAGAGAATGGGGCATGCGTTGAAATGATCAAGAAGTGTTCGGCACAGAAGAAAAGCTTAATAAGTATTTGTTGATGAACAAATGATTGGCTTCATGGAAAGGTGAAGTTTCAGCTGGACGGACAGCAGTGGGCAGAATTTTGATATGTGGAAATGGGAATTCCAAGTAAATTGCAAAAGGACATGGTGCTTAGGGAGCTTAACTAATGTGCTGGTTTGCTAGTGTTTAGGGTATATGAGGAGCATGGCTAGAGATAAGCAGGAATAAAAGGTTTGCTGAAGGCACAGAGGATCTAAAATATTAGGCTAAAGGATTTATTTGGTAGGCATTAGGGGACCACTAAAGGCATCACATTGATTAGGAAGGTTTATCCAGCAGCTGTCTTCTTGATGAACGTTAGAAAGGAGCCCTTGGACAGGGTGCTGTCAGCCAGGAGACGGATCCAGGGAAGAGGTAAAGAAGGCCTGACCTAGGACAGTCACGGTGGAAAAGGAGAGAAAGACACCCAGGAGAAGGTGAAGTCCAAAGTAACTCTGGAACCGTAAGACTGGACAAGTAGAAATAAGGAGTTGGCAAACATTTAGAGGAACAGGTGGGCAGGAGGTCAAGGGCAAGGCAGAGACAATGAGCTTGCCTGTGGGTCTGTGGTGTTTGCAGGTAACCCTGAGTGTCCTTGAAGTGGCCGGCAGGCAGGTGGAAATGTGGGTCTGAGGCTGAGCAGGGAGAAGGGGGCTAAAGCAGCAGGTTTCGAAATCATCAGCTGAAACAGGAAAAATAGATGAGATTGCCCAGGAAAACATGAAAGGAAGGAAGAGGAGAGGGCCTGGGGAACACTTCCTGCCCCAGGCCCTGCTTCTCTGGCACCTGCCCCCTTTAGGAGTGGTGGTGCCACCTGTGAGCAGCTTTGCTGATGCTTCCATTCAGCCTCTCTCTTTGGCCCTTTCACAGCGCCAAAGAAGTGAAAGGAAGTTCCCTTTCACACCGGGTTTCTGCTGGAGCTAAAAGGTCATATTGGTTTCCTGAGTAAAACAAGGTTTTCTTTTTAGTCTCCTACCATGGTAATTAAATAAACAGCACTGACCCAGGAAATCAAAATTGGTTTACGGGCTTTGCTAAAAAATAATAAGAACAGGATCCTTAACATTGGCATGTGGGTGGGAGATGGGGTCTAAATGGTCACAGACCAACAAACATCCCTTGCCTGGCCAAGGGGGATGCTGACTCCGAGTGGTGCAGCCTCCGTGGGTGACACTGTCTGGCCTTGCAGTGCCAGGCCCCCGGGCGGAGTCTCCAGGCACTGCAGACACTGTTTGTCCCACCCATTCCTTCCTTCTTCTTAGAGAGAAACATCAGACGCCCTCCTGGCGTCACTGGGGGTGTCCTCTGGCCTGCCGCCTCTTGGAGACATCCCTCTTGGGCCCTCGGTAAGCACCCGGGGAAAGCGATGGTTCAGTAATTCAGCAAATTTGCATTGGGCTGTCTTTGTGAGCACGGCATAGTCCTGGTTGCCAGGAGGGGCTACAAAGAAAGAAAGGGGACGAGGACTAAATCCTAGGAGGCGGGCGTTAGGTTCCCTTCCTATATATGAGAAGACTGAGACGTTGAGAGTGTAGGCCACTGGCCCAAGCTCCCACGGTATAGTAGCATTACTAGATTCAAACCAAGGTCTTCTGACTCCTTCGGAGTCCACTGCTTCATAAGAAGCTTCAGTCTAGTAACAGGGGTGCCTTGGGCGCACACAGAGCTATATTTCTGGGTTCAACAAGGTGAGAGGTATGAGTAAAGGGCAGAAAAGTGTGAGGGAAAGGTGGAGGAGGCAGGAACCAGGGAAGGCTTCTTGGAGGAGGTGGCATTTTAGCTGGTCCTTGGAAGCTTGTGGTGGAAAAGTTCAATGTGTTCCTTCATTTGATCATTTATTGAACAAATATTGTGAGTCTCCACGTGCCAGGCAGTGTGCTGGGGCTGAGGATGTATTCACGAACAGAACAGGCAAATTCTCAGAGGCTGGCATTCTAGTAGGAGCAGCAAACAATAGGCAAATGAATGTATAAAGTGAGAATGAAACGTTGAAGTAAAAACCAGGAAAAAAAGATGAGCCTGGTAAGGGGAGAGAGAATGAGGCCATCAGCCTGACCCCAGGGAGAGATGAGGGGTCCCAACACGAGGGTAGAGGAGCAGTGACTGTAGCCTCTCCTGAAGTGAAAGCTCCATCCACAGTTGATTAGGAGTCGGTGAGAGGCTGGCCCCAGGACAGAAATGATGATTCAAGAGCTGTGTTTGAGTCTCTTTAGGGTTGTTATCCAGAAGGTGAGAAGACGGAAATGAGTAGCAACAGATTCACCCTGACACGTGAGAAGCCACTGTCCCTCATCATCAACAACAACAACAATAATCATAGCTAATATTATCAAGCTTTTATGATGTTCCAGGTATGGTGCTAACTATAAGTCATTTACATGGGCTTCCTCATTTAACCCTCCTGATGACCTCCCCTTAACCACAGGAGAGCGAGATTACTGTTATCTGTGTTCTGTCCCTGAGAAAATCGAGGCCTGCTCTCTGGTGAACGGAGAAGCTGGGTTTCAGACCTGAGCTGCTCTGACCAGCGTCTGCTCTTAACCTATCACTAACCACCCAGATTTCCATTGGAGAGGCGTTCGAGACGTCTCCCTCCCCAGGCTCTGTCTTGGGCAGCGGGGGGAAGACACAGCATCCCCAGCCTCCTAATGTGCCAGCACCAAAGACCCTCGGGCCTGTTGGCAAAGGTCATAAGGGTGAAGAGTGGACACAGGATGGTGACGAAGGAGAGATGAGAGTCGCAGAGGTGGGGCCAGCGGGATCGAGGGGATCCAGGCTGGTCTGAACCAACAGAGACAGGAAGAGCGCATGCACGGGCAGGGGGCGAGTTCATCAACAGGCAAGGAGCATACTGGTGGAAAGGAGGGAAGACAAAAAAAGAAGGAGGTGGGAAATTTTAGTGTTGCAGCAGAGTCTGTGCAAAAGAAGAAATATGTAAGGGAGAGGGAAAGTTGTAAATATGCATACTGTGTAAATTTCCTATGTAAATATCTCAGAATAAAAGTCTAAAAGTCTCATGCCATCTCCCTCTCTGTGGAGATTCTGGTCCCTGGTGCCTTTGTTGCCCACGTCCTACGTCTGGAAGTTGGCAGCATTCCCTCTCTCCCACCGCAGACCTTGGGGCATAACTCAGCCTTTCAGCTGGCCGCCTCCGCAGCCCACTAGAGAGATCACAGCTCAGCGCAGCAGGGAGCTGGAGTCCAGTCCTCACAGTTTTGGAGTGGAGGGAAGCAGCGCTGTTAGGGGAGCCTGTCAGAACCCGGTGACAGAGCGCAGGCTGCCCTGTCCTCCAGGCCCCTCGCAGTGATCTGTGGCCGGGAGCTGGGGCAGGTGGGGGATCGGGTGAGGAGCCTCCGGGGGCCCATCATCCCTGGGGGGTCATGGGCGCTCCCTCGCCCCCGCCGACCCTGAGGAATCACAGTACCAGGTGTGACTCTTCCTTTGTCATCTCTGACCCTCCCTGCCCCCTCTGCTGGCTCGTCTGATGTTGTGGTGTTGCACTCCTTCAGCCTTTTTCATGCCTTCTCTGCACCAGAGATGGAGAAGAGCAGTTTGCCATATGTGACCCTACATTTGTTTTTTTTTCTTTTTTCCCTTCATCCCCAGCCTGTTTCTCTTCTGCCTCCAGAAGCTGCTAGACGTTTTCCTGAGATTTCTGTACCTGAGGGCTTGCATCTCTGTCTTCTGAGCCAAAGCCCCCTCCCCTCTCCAGAAAAACCGTCTCTCCAGGCTGGCAAAAGGCCATTGTGTTGATTAATAAAACATTTTCCTGCAGCCTGACAGGCAGGCTCTAAGTTTGGGCAGGGCTTAGAGAGAGATGATGAAGAGTTTTACCCACCACCAACTCCACATACTGTGTTTGACTTTCTTAATATTTCCATATAAGGTCAGCTTCTCATCTGAGGAGCAGAGGCTGCCGTGTCCAGGCTCTGATTTAGGTGTTTATGCTGGTTCACGTGGGTTAACCGGACCCTTCTGCTGGGATTGGGCTCTATAGAACAATGGGACGACCACTGAGCTAGGAGTCAGGAGATGTGGGTTTTGGGGCCAGCTTCAGCAGGCTGTGTGATCTTGGGCAAGTCACTTCCTCCCTCTGGTCCTCAGCATCCTCTTCTCAATGATGAAGGGTTGGATTTAGTGAGTTCTCACCTACTCACCAGTTTCACAAGCTGTCAGTCTCTCCCAAATCAAAGGAAAACTGATCGTTAGCCCAGTGGCCTGGATGATCCACAGCCCGGAGAACCAGCCCCTAGATGCTAGGGCACTGGGGACCTTCCCATTTCCATTTCTTCATCTCCAAAGAGGGCGAAGTGAAAAGAGTTCTTGGCCAGAGTGACCACCAGAAATGCAAGTCTGCAGAGGGACCTGGGAGGTTCTGCTTGGAGACTCCCCCAGAGGGCTCCAGGGTTCCTGATGAGAAGCACAGGTCCAGGTCAGCAGCCCTCGGCCACACAGCATTGTGTTTAGAGAGAGCAGGGAATCGTGAATTCAGATCCCTGGATAGGCTCGATAAGCTGAATGAGGGGAAGGTATAAGACATTAACCCTGGGACGTCAGAGAGCTACGTAAGCCCCACGAATCCTAGTTTGCTGTCCCTCTTCAGAGCTGGATTCCCTTCAACAGCCTCCCCAGCAGATGGCAACGAATCTGCCTGAACATTCAGGGATGGGAGTTTACCCTTTTGACTGGTGCGCATTCCGTTTTGGAGAGGGTCAGTGATCACAACCCTCCTCTGTGTATTAAACCCAAGACTACTTCCTCTATGCCCCAAAATGATGAGGGCTTTTGAGAACCCAGAAGATTCTGTTAGGAAATCGTTCTGGAAGGCAAGTATAATTATGATCAGGGAAGCCACTAGGGGACTTGGTGGCAAGAAGACCCTGGGCCATCTGTCCTGGCACAGACTTAGGATGGCTCAGGCACAGCCCTGGCAGATCCGAGCCCTTGGGGAGGGCTGGAGACTTCCTGGGTGAGCCAGCTTCTCACCAGCTCCTTGGAGAGCCTGCACAGCATGCATGGGCAGGTTCTGGGGCAAATAGAGTCCCCATCCCTGCTCTGGTCTCCCACCACCCCATCCCTACTGACACTCCACCAGGGGCTGGTTTCCTACGTGCCCCACCCCCATCCCCAACTTCTTTCTTCCCTGTTATCCTGTTGGCCTGTAAATGGTCCTTCCCTTCTCCACTCCCATTATTTTATAATATGAGTTCCCCAGAGGAATGCAGGGGAATCTCAATATTGCTATTAGCATCCGTGTGGGCAGCGTGGCTTACATTACTTTGAGTTGAATGAAACCAACCATTAAATGATCACAGAGGGCTGGGGAGAGGGTGAGCCTGTGGGCTCTCTCCAGCTGTGGGCATCTCACTGGCTGGCTTTCCGACATGCAGAGAGGACGAGGATGGAAGGGCCGACCGGCGGCAGGGTGCTGGCCCTGAAGGGAAGTTTGGTGGAAATGGGCCAGGTTAGTGAGTCTTCTCCTAGGGAGGCCTCCTCACTTCTGTCACCACCATCTGAAAGCATAGGCAGCCCTTGCTCCTCGGAGTTAAGTGCCATGGTCCCGGTCCCAGCTCCCAGCAGAGTGCCAGGGACACAGAAGGGGCTCAGCTGTCAGGTCCTGGCCCATCGCTGTCCCTTCACGTCCTGCCCGTTCACTCAGACACAGTGAGAAGCACCCACACACGTGTGGCTCAAACAACCTGAAGGACTGAGCAGCGAGTCAGGTGCAGGGGTTGTGTGTGTCACGGCATGTAGTGAGAGAGGATGTGCTCAAACTTGGGGTGGGGTCCGTAGCTCTGGGACATTTCCTATCCGGATAGGGCAGAGCCGAGGGGATCATCAGATCTGTTTGACCTGGAGATATCACGGAAGAGATAGAACTTCCAGGAGTGTGTAAATCACGTGAGAAAGTTGGCTTGGAGGGCTGGAAAGGGAAAGCATTCCAGGCAAACAGTGAAAGTTGGAGGAGAGACTCAGAAACAGGCTCTATGCTCATGCTGTGCGTGTGTGTGTGTGTGTGTGTGTGTGTGTGTGTATGTGTGTGTGTGAGCGCACTCTTGTGTGCCTGAAAGCCTGCTGGCAGTGAGGGGTGGGGAGGGAGGAGGGAGTTCTCAGTGTAACCCTGGGCCATTGTAGACATGGGGGAACCTCCAGGTCCTTGTTCTCTGTTTGCCATCCAGAATCCCTCCATTTTTAGAAAGTTTGCCTGCTGAAAGGTGACCCTTTCCCGCACATCAGAAGCATCATCCTGGACCAGGACTGGGGCTTCTGGTCCTTAGATGAGGCCCTCACCCACCCACAGCTTTTCCCCAAAAAGCAACTCTGTACCTGGAGAAATCCAGAGACAATTGATGGAGTTCTTGTCTCAATGAATTTGACTACCCTGGGGACCTCATATAATAGTGAAGACGTTTGATCATTAACTTTAAAAAATTGTGAAATACATCAAACATGCAAAGAAAAAAAATCTTGTCATCTTTCAAGCAGCATCTATAAAACTTCCTTATGCCCATTGATGTGAGTGCCTCTCATTGGTATGGCAGCATTATTTAATGAAACTTAAGTTATAAGGGTAACTTTATTTTAAAGGGGGAGGGTTGCGTCTTCACAGAGGTATATATATTTTCATTGTAAAAAAAAAGAGTTTAAAATCTTTTTTCTTCATGTTAATTATTTAAAATTAAACCAGAGACCAGAGACCCGTTTGTTTAAAATTAAACCTGAACCAGAACGAGTCAGCAGTCCTTGGATTTATAGTTCTGTTTACACAGAAATGTGTTGGGGGCAGTGGGGAGCACAAGCCTCCAACTGCAGATGCCAGTTTGAATCCGCTATTGCCCATTTCCTTTATTCATTCAACAAATGTTCCTGTTGTGCTGACTGTGTGTGCCTGTTCTCGGGGTGATGAAAAGCTCACCAGGCATGGTCACCAGGCACAGAAAATGAATCAGACGGACTGCAATGGCACCTATAATTATGCTCCTCGGCAGAGTTAAGGCCCATGCACTTTGGGCGATGGGCGGAAATGTGAAGGAAGCAGCCGTCTCCAGGACTTGGCACGGGGGGTTCCTCTCTCAGTAGTGGCAGTCCCACCCCATCCCAGAGAATCAGGGATGGGGTGGGACTTTTCCCAACTTTGCAAGAGCAAGAGTCCATCCTGTTCTCAATCCTCGCCTTGTGTCCACCTCCTAATGACAGCTAGAATTTTTTTTTTATTTAATTTAATTTATTTTTCTATACATCAGGTTCTCATTAGTTATCCATTTTATACATATGAGTGTATATATGTCAATCCCAACCTCCCAGTTCATCACACCACCATCACCACCCCCCTGCCACTTTCCCCCCTTGGTGTCCATACGTTTGCTCTCTACATCTCTGTGTCAATTTCTGCCCTGAAAACTGGTTCATCTGTACCATTTTTCTAGGTTCCACATATATGTGTTAATATACGATATTTGTTTTTCTCTTTCTGACTTACTTCACTCTGTATGATAGTCTCTAGATCCATCCACGTCTCTACAAATAACCCAATTTCATTCCTTTATGGCTGAGTAATATTTCATTGTATATATGTACCACATCTTCTTTATCCATTTGTCTCTCGATGGGCATTTAGGTTGCTTCCATGCCCTGGCTATTGTAAATAGTGCTACAATTAATATCAGGGTGCATGTTTCTTTTTGAATTATGGTTTTCTCTGGGTATATGCCCAGTAGTGGGATTGCTGGGTCACATGGTAATTCTATTTTTAGTTTTTTAAGGAACCTCCATACTGTTCTCCATAGTGGCTGTATCAATTTACATTCCCACCTACAGTGCAAGAGGGTTCCCTTTTCTCCACACCCTCTCCAGCATTTGTTGTTTGTAGATTTTCTGATGATGCCCATTCTAACCGGTGTGAGGTGATACCTCACTGCAGTTTTGATTTGCATTTCTCTAATAATTAGTGATGTTGAGCAGCTTTTCATGTGCTTCTTGGCCATCTGTATATCTTCTTTGGAGAAATGCCTATTTAGGTCTTCTGCCCATTTTTGGATTGGGTTGTTTGTTTTTTTAATATTGAGCTGCATGAGCTATTTATATATTTTGGAGATTAATCCTTTGTCCATTGATTCATTTGCAAATATTTTCTCCCATTCTGAGGGTTGTCTTTTTGTCTTGTTTGTAGTTTCCTTTGCTGTGCAAAAGCTTTGAAGTTTCATTAAGTGCCATTTGTTTATTTTTGTTTTTATTTCCATTTCTCTAGGAGGTGGATCAAAAAAGATCTTGCTGTGATTTATGTCAAAGGGTGTTCTTCCTATGTTTTCATCTAAGAGTTTGATAGTGTCTGGTGTACATTTAGGTCTTTAATCCATTTTGAGTTTATTTTTGTGTATGGTGTTAAGAAGTGTTCTAATTTCATTCTTTTACATGTAGCTGTCCCGTTTTCCCAGCACCACTTATTGAAGAGACTGTCATTTCTCCATTGTATATCCTTACCTCCTTTGTCATAGATGAGTTGACCATATGTGCTTGAATTTATCTCTGGGCTTTCTATCCAGTTCCATTGATCTATATTTCTGTTTTTGTGCCAGTACCATATTGTCTTTATTACTGTAGCTTTGTAGTATAGTCTGAAGTCAGGGAGTCTGATTCCTCCAGCTCTGTTTTTATCACTCAAGACTACTTTGGCTGTTCAGGGTCTTTTGTGTCTCCATACAAATTTTAAGATTTTATGTTCTAGTTCTCTAAGAAATGCCATTGGTAATTTGATAGGGATTGCATTGAATCTGTAGATTGCTTTGGGTAGTATAGCCATTTTCACAATATTGATTCTTCCAACCCAGGAACATGGTATATCTCTCCATCTGTTTGTATCATCTTTAATTTCTTTCATCAGTGTCTTATAGTTTTCTGCATACAGGTCTTTGGTCTCCCTAGGTAGGCTTATTCCTAGGTATTATATTCTTTTTGTTGCAGTGGTAAATGGGAGTGTTTCCTTAATTTCTCTTTCAGATTTTTCATGATTAGTGTATAGGAATGCAAGAGACTTCTGTGCATTAATTTTGTATCCTGCAACTTTACCAAATTCATCGATTAGCTCTAGTAGTTTTCTGGTGGCATCTTTAGGATTCTCTATGTATAGTATCATGCCATCTGCAAACAGTGACAGTTTTACTTCTTCTGTTCCACTTTGTATTCCTTTTATTTCTTTTTCTTCTCTGATTGCCGTGGCTAGGACTTCCAAAATTATGTTGAATAATAGTAGTGAGAGTGGACATCCTTGTCCTGTTCCTGATCTTAGAGGAAGTGCATTCAGTTCTTCACCATTGAGAATGATATTTGCTGTGGGTTTGTCGTATATGGCCTTTATTATGTTGAGGTAGTTTCCCTCTCTGCCCACTTTCTGGAAGTTTTTATCATAAATGGGTGTTGAATTTTGTCAAAAGCTTTTTCTGCATCGATTGAGATGATCATATGGTTTTTCTTCTTCAGTTTGTTAATATGGTGTATCACATTGATTGATTTGCATATATTGAAGAATCCTTGCATCCCTGGGATAAATCCCACTTGATCCTAGTGTATGATCCTTTTAATGTGTTGTTGGATTCTGTTTGCTGGTATTTTGTTGAGGATTTTTGCATCTATATTCATGAGGGATATTGGTCTGTAATTTTCTTTTTTTGTAGTATCTTTGTCTGGTTTTGGTATCAGGCTGACGGTGGCCTCATGGAATGAGTTTGGGAGTGTTCCTTCCACTGAAAGTTTTTGGAAGAGTTTGAGAAGGATGGGTGTTAGCTCCTCTCTAAATGTTTGATAGAATTCACCTGTGAAGCCATCTGGTCCTGGAATTTTGTTTGTTGGAAGATTTTTAATCACAATTTCAATTTCATTACTTGTGACTGCTCTGTTTATATTTTCTATTTCTTCCTGGTTCAGTCTTGGAAGGTTACACCTTTCTAAGAATTTGTCCATTTCTTCCAGGTTGTCCATCTTAGTGGCATAGAGCTGCTTGTAGTAGTCTCTTAGAATACTTTGTATTTCTGCAGTGTCTGTTGTAACTTCTCCTTTTTCATTTCTAATTTTATTGATTTGAGTTCTCGCCCTCTTTTTCTTCATGAGTCGGGCTAAAGGTTTATCAGTTTTGTTTATCTTCTCAAAGAACCAGCTTTTCATTTTATTGATCTTTGCTATTGTTTTCTTTGTTTCTATTTCATTTATTTCTGCTCTGATCTTTATGATATCTTTCCTTCTACTAACTTTGGGTTTTGTTTGTTCTTCTTTCTCTAGTTCCTTTAGGTGTAAGGTTAGATTGTTTATTTCAGATGTTTGTTGTTTCTTGAGGTAGGATTGTATTGCTATAAACTTCCCTCTTAGAACTGCTTTTGCTGCATCCCATAGGTTTTGGATCATCGTGTTTTCATTGTCATTTGTCTCTAGGTATTTTTTGATTTCCTCTTTGATTTCTTCAGTGATCTCTTGGTTATTTAGTAATGTATTGCTTAGCCTCCATGTGTTTGTGTTTTTTACGTTTTTTTCCCTGTAATTGATTTCTAATCTCATAGCGTTGTGGTCAGAAAAGATGCTTGATGTGATTTCAATTTTCCTAAATTTACTGAGCCTTGATTTGTGACCCAAGATGTGATCTATCCTGGAGAATGTTCCATGTGCACTTGAGAAGAAAGTGTAATCTGCTGTTTTGGGATGGAATGTCCTATAAATATCAATTAAATCTATCTGGTCTATTGTATCATTTAAAGCTTGTGTTAATTTTCTGTTTGGATGATCTGTCCATTGGTGTAAGTGACGTGTTAAAGTGCCCCACTATCATTGTGTTACTGTCGATTTCCTCTTTTATAGCTATTAGCCATTGCCTTATGTATTGGGGTGCTCCTATGTTGGGTGCATATATATTTATAATTGTTATGTCTTCTTCCTGGATTGATCCCTTGATCATTATGCAGTGTCCTTCCTTGTCTCTTGTAACATTATTTATTTTAAAGTCTATTTTATCTGATATGAGTATTGCTACTCCAGCTTTCTTTTGATTTCCATTTGCATGGAATATCTTTTTCCATCCCCTCACTTTCAGTCTGTATGTGTCCCTAGGTCTGAAGAGGGTCTCTTGTAGACAGCATACATATGGGTCTTGTTCTTGTATCCATTTAGCGAGCCTGTGTCTTTTGGTTGGAACATTTAATTCATTCACGTTTAAGGTAATTATCGATGTGTATGTTCCTATTACCATTTTCTTAATTGTTTTGGGTTTGTTTTTGTAGGTCCTTTTCTTCTCTTGTGTTTCCCACTTAGAGAAGTTCCTTTAGCATTTGTTGTAGAGCTGGTTTAGTGGTGCTGAATTCTCTTAGTTTTTGCTTGTCTGTAAAGCTTTGATTTCTCCATCAAATCTGAATGAGATCCTTGCCCAGTAGAGTAATCTTGGTTGTAGGTTCTTCCCTTTCATCACTTTAAATATGTCATGCCACTCCCTTCTGACTTGTAGAGTTTCTGCCAAGATATCAACTGTTAACCTTATGGGAGTTCCCTTGTATGTTATTTGTCGTTTTTCTCTTGCTGCTTTCAATAATTTTTCTTTGTCTTCAATTTTTGGCAATTTGATTACTATGTGTCTCGGCGTGTTTCTCCTTGGATTTATCCTGTGTGGGACTCTCTGTGCTTCCTGGACGTGGGTGGCTATTTCCTTTCCCATGTTAGGGAAGTTATCAACTATAATCTCTTCAAATATTTTCTCGGGTCCTTTCTCTCTCTCTTCTCCTTTTGGGACCCCTATAATGCGAATGTTGTTGCATTTAATGTTGTCCCAGAGGTCTCTTAGGCTGTCTTCATTTCTTTTCATTCTTTTTTCTTTATTCTTTTCCACAGCAGTGAATTCCACCATTCTGTCTTCCAGGTCACTTCTCCGTTCTTCTGCCTCAGTTATTCTGCTATTGACTCCTTCTAGTGTATTTTTCATTTCAGTTATTGTATTGTTCATCTCTGTTTGTTTGTTCTTTAATTCTTCTAGGTCTTTGTTAAACATTTCTTGCATCTTCTCGATCTTTGCCTCCATTCTTTTTCTGAGGTCCTGGATCATCTTCACTATCATTATTCTGAATTCTTTTTCTGGAAGGTTGCCTATCTCCACTTCATTTAGTTGTTTTTCTGGGGTTTTATCTTGTTCCCTCATCTGGTACATAGCCTTCTGCCTTTTCATCTTGTCTATCTTTCTGTGAATGTGGTTTTAGTTCCACAGGCTGCAGGATTGTAGTTCTTGCTTCTGCTGTCTGCCCTCTGGTGGATGAGGCTATCTAAGAGGCTTGTGCAAGTTTCCTGATGGGAGCGACTGGTGGTGGGTAGAGCTGGCTGTTGCTCTGGTGGGCAGAGCTCAGTAAAACTTTAATCCACTTGTCTTTTGATGGTTGTGGCTGGGTTCCCTTCCTGTTGGTTGTTTGGCCTGCGGCGACCCAACATTGGAGCCTACCCAGGCTCTTTGGTGGGGCTTATGGCAGACTCTGGGATGGCTCACAGCAAGAAGTACTTCCCAGAACTTCTGCTGCCAGTGTCCTTGTCCTCACGGTGAGACACAGCCACCCCCCTGACCCCGCTCTGCAGGAGACCCTCCAACATTAGCAAGTAGGTCTGGTTCAGTCTCCCCTGGGGTCACTGCTCCTTCCCCTGGGTCCCGATGCTCACACTACTTTGTGTGTGCCCTCCAAGAGTGGAGTCTCTGTTTCCCCCAGTCCTGTCGAAGTCCTGCAATCAAATCCTGCTAGCCTTCAAAGTCTGATTCTCTAGGAATTCCTCCTCCCATTGCCGACGCCCAGGTTGGGAAGCCTGACGTGGGACTCAGAACCTTCACTCCAGTGGGTGGACTTCTGTGGTATAAGTGTTCTCCAGTTTGTGAGTCACCCACCCAGCAGTTATGAGATTTGATTTTATTGTGATTGCGCCCCTCCTACCATCTCATTGTAGCTTCTCCTTTGTCTTTGGATGTGGGGTATCTTTTTTGGTGAGTTCCAGTGTCTTCCTGTCGATGATTGTTCAGCAGTTAGCTGTGATCAACAGCTAGAATTTTGACAATATAATCTTCAATTCTGTCTCAGAAAAGCCCCTCTCAATTTGTGCCTCCTTCCTTGCTCCAGGTTTTAGATTCTTTTCCTTTAGATCTGTTCTTCCCAGTGTGGTCACCTGGCCGTGCCTTTGACCTTGCTCCACTGGGGCTGGCCAGGCTGCTTCAGAAAGGAGGCTACTCACCAGGGGCTCTGCTCCCCCCAACGTCATCTGACCGCCCTGGGGACTGAGGAGATCTGCACCTGCCTGCGTGCAGGTAACCCATTCTTTCCCACCTGTGTACCGTGGCCCCCAGGCTGGGAAACTCTACTTTAGCGTCCTTAGTTTCACCTCTCTCTACCTGGGGCCGTCGGGGTCCCAGCTGGGCCCGACACCAGCGAGGCCTTTGTGCTCTGAGCAGCCCTGTCACCCCCATCAGGCTCAGCTGGCATGATGTTTCCTGGTCTTTGTTGAATGTGTCCCCAGCTCGGCCACTTTCTTAGGGCGTGACCAAACAGAAATCTGCCTGTGAACCTCAATGTCTTGTTTTGGCAAATGAGGATTGCTGTGAGGTTGAAAATCAATGACATTTATGCAGTATCTAAGTCAGTGCCTGGCATGTGTAAGTGCCCAGTGTTAACCATCACCAGGGCTTGGAGGGGTTCTTTTGCACTTGCTCCTGGGCAGGGATGGCCAGATGAACAGAGCTGTCACTGGTAAACAGCACTTGGCTCGCCCAGGAATACCAGATGGTACGCCAGCAACTCTAGCCAGGGAAACTCAGGGCAGAAGCTGCAGGGAGAATAGAAGTGGGACTGTAGCTGCCCAAGGGTTTGGCTCTGTGGGCACCACTCACACAGGCAAGGAGGGCTCTGTGGTCCCCAAGGTCTTAGAAACAAGAAAGCTGAGATCACAGCCCCAGTATCAGCCAAGCAGCAGCCAAAGGGGGCCTGGAACCCGGATCACTTTCTTTCCTGGCTGATGCCCTTCCCTTCATGCCATGAGGTCTTTAGTGTCTCCCTCTGACTTCCCTTCAAATACCCATTTCCCTAGATCAGCACCCTAGCAGATTCTTGTCTGGTCTCCATGCCGAGATACAGAGTTTCAGCGTAAGGGAGGGGGAGAGAAGATGCAGAGGAGGTGCCCAAGGCGGCAGCAAGGAGGGAGCTCGGCGACTGCTGGCCGCTGCTGAGGATGAGACAGGCCTTTGCAGAGCAGCCCGTGCCCCCTGCTCTAAGCAGAGTTCAACCCTGGCTCTCAGACACCAACGAAACAAAAGAAAGAGCCTCCCCATCAAGGCAGCCTCTGCCCTTCCCTCGCTTGGAGCTGCCTGGAGTGAACGAGGAAATGATTATTTATCAGGGAGTTGGTCAGGAAATTGGACATATTCAACAAAGACCAGGAAACATCGTGCCAACTGAGTCTGATGGGGGTGACGGGGCTGCTCGGAGTACAATGGCCTCGCTGGCGTCAGTGTTTGCTTTTGGAGGGGCAGCTGAGGACGCCCACTGTGTGTGTGACGAGTGCAGGTGGACAGGCCCTCTGTGGCCAGCCGAGATCCTGGCTGCCGGCCCCTGGCAGGTGGGCCAGGAAGCAGCACAGTAGGCCGGGCTGTAGCCCAGGTCCCCGGGCAGAGCAAGCATCGCCCTCCATAGTACCTCCCTCCTCCCCAGGACAAGGCACAGAGTCCAGGCTGCCTTATCTGTGCCCCCTCCCCAGGCTCCCAGGCTAACGCCCCATTACTCTGGCAGGAAGGGGGAGGCAAGGCATGACCTGGGGGGCTTCCCTAGAGTGAGAAGCAGGAGTTTGGATGGGGTTCCCCCAGTCACTCACTAACCTGCTCCACCGCTGAGGCCCCAGGCTCCCCTCGGGCTCCTCATTAAGAAATAGAGAGATGAGTGCTGATGGGAAAGTGCTCTGGAAACAGTCTGTTCTGTTCTCTCCCCGTCCATCCCCAGGGATGTAAGCTCATTCCCATCTTCATATGAGAAGGGGTTTGAGAGCCCGTGTCTCCCCTAGAGCTGAGACAGTTTTGCATATGTGACTGTAGCGTTGATGCTTCAAGCTTCTCCCCCTGTCTCAGCCTGGTGGGGGTCAACATGGGATTTCTCCCCCACCCCACCTCTGGCCCCAGGTTTCCCCAAGGATCTTCCAGTGTTTCTACCTGACAACTTTCTGGGCTAGGGGAGGGAGCCACAGAGGTCCATGTTCTGACCAGTCCTCTGGGGAGGGGAGGAAGCAGTGCGTAGCCTTGGCTGGTCTTTGCCTCCTGTAGTGTCCCCGCGCCACGGAGGATCCTCTTTCTCTGTTTGGAAGGTAACTGAGGGCCATGAACTATCCCCTTCAAGGTTGCTAAGTGGGGCTTTTTCAAGCACTCTGAGGGTCAGCATCCTTAGCAAGAAAGGATCTTTGGCTTTGGGATGTTTTCTTTATTTTCTCTGGGCCCAGATTTTAAGCCCTAAATAGCTATGGACTGCAGGGTACTGGAGGATTTGTTTGGGGTCTGCTGAGAAGCCAGCTCGGGAAGAGGATGCAGGTCCCAGCAGTGGGGCATGGAGGGGTTTGGTCCAAGGTGGGTAAGGGAGACGTTGCTAGGACTGTGAGACCCTTTGACCGCGGGGACCTCACACCCAACCATTTCTACCCCTCAGGGCTCTCAGTGTTCTACTTCGTACCTGCCGCAGAGCACCTGGCAGGGACAGTGTTGGCACAGAAGATGCTCTGTTTCGTTTGTCACAGCTGCCAGTCTCTTGGGTTTACCCACCTTCCCAGCAGTGGGCAGGGAGAGAATACAGATATTCCCACCCCCACTGGCCCCAGGAAGCAGGAGTCAGTAAGTGAAGTTAGCATGTCTGCAGCTCAGTTTTCAGAGGCCCCTGGGAGCTTCCCACTCTTGTGACCTTTAGGAATGACGGAGGCCCCATCTGCTGAGGGTGGGCAGTGGTGGATGGGGTGAGCCTCCTGGAGCAATGGGAGTCACAGGAAGACCCAGGGTGGCAGGAACGGAGGGCTGTTCACTTTAGGGTGCTCGAGGTGGAGTGTTTAAATACAGAGGAATAACTATCTCTCCCTCTCTGTTTATAGTTGCTTTTTGCTCCTGGAAAGAAATCTTCATCCCTTGGGTAATTATAGCCGAGAAGGCTGAGGGTTTTGTGGAAAGTTCAGAGGGAGCCGGGTGAACATGGGAAGGTGCTTCTAGAAGCATGGGCCAGGCAGTCCACCACTGGCTGCCTCACCTCGCTTTGATACGTGAAAGCAATCACAGCGAATGCAACACATTCTCTATTTAGGCAAGAGGACAGAGTCTAGCTCTTGGAATTTCAGAGCAATCACTCTGCCTCACCGTTATGCAGTCTGGCTTCATCTATGAGTGTGTGTGTGTGAGTGTGTTTCCCTTCCCCTCTATGGATCTGTCATTGGGTGATAAAATAGAACCTGATGAGTGTCATTCTAAAGCAATTACAAGCAAGATGCATAATGGCAGAGCTGGAGAACGCAGCATATGGCCTCGGGCGGCCGTGTGTGAGAACTAATCGGGAGATTTTATTTCCCTGCCATCACCCTGAAAAACCAGATCAGCTTCATGTTGAGGAAGAGAAGACCATCAAAGCCCCCCACAGCCTGCCAGATGGATGCTTGAGGCTCTGGGGTGGAGATCAAGGGCTGCTGTGAAATGCTGGCCGCCAGGACAGAGGGGGCCTGCCAGCTCCAGAGGGTAGAGAAGAATGGGGAGCATTCTTCTGAGCAGCTGAGCAGCCCAAGCCTGGACCGTTTTGGGGAGCACAGAGAGTGCAGGCTAACCGGCAGTGTGTTTTTATTTCATCAGTGCTGATTCTACTCAATGTCTCTGTGCCCTCCCTCCAGCCGCTTCCTGCTCCCCAGTTCCCTGGCAGCTCGCTGCTCTGTTCATACGTCATATTGCTAAGTGAAGCTCGCAGGGCCTCCAGTCTGCTCTGTTTGTTGGTGACCAACTTTTCCCACTCTTCCCAGGGAACAGCTCTGCTCCTGGGCACTGCCGATTAGGCCCCAGGCTCTCTCCTACTCCAGCCTCAGCTCGGGGCTCTGCAGGGGATTGGAGAGGTTTCTGGAGCAGATTAGCCATGGGACGCTGGCAGGGATGAGCACAGCCCGGTCAGGTTGGATGCCTGTACACAAGATGGATTAGGACCCTCTCTCTGTCACACGCTCAGGATGAAAGTATCTCTCTGCCCCAACCTAGCTACCCCAGCCACGTGTGTGTGTGTGTGCAGGTGCGTACACATGCGCACGCACCTGCACAACTGGGTATCTCTGTGTGGATGTGTGTTGGGTGGTTTGGGGACAGCCTATCTCCAGGCTGCCAGGTCACTGGGCAGAGCCCCCAGGGACTCAAGGGTCCTTATCCATGTCCCCTGCTAAAACTTGATTCGCAGGACAGTGGGGAGCAGGCAACCTGCACTGCCCAGGATCTCCCCAGGTTTGTATTCCTGACCTCCACTGAGCGAGTCCTTTTCTTCCTCCTCCCCACTCACTGACATGCCCTAGCAGAAATCGACAAACTTATTTTGTAAAGAGCCAGAAAATAAATATTTTAGGCTTTGTGAGCCATACTTTCTCTGTTCCAGCTGCTCAGCTCTGCTGTTGTAGCACAAAAGCAGCCATAGACAATAGGTAAATGAATGATCATGGTTGTGTTCCAATTGTATTTATAAAAACAGGAGATGGAACAGATTTGGTCCAAGAGCTGTGGTTTGCCGTAAAGAGTGGAGGACAGGAGCCTGACACCAGCAGTGGCCCTCTGCAGATGCTCTCTTTGGGGACCTAAGCAACATCTTGCTTTAAAATGAAAACTTAGCATCAGCTCTTCCATGCTCCTTTCCTGGTGCATGTGTGTACATACCCTTTTTGTACTTATAATTATACTTTATAGAACTGACATGTACACACTGCAATATTTAAAATGGATAACCAACAAGGACCTACTGTATAGCACAGGGAACTCTGCTCAATATTATGTAACAACATAAATGAGAAAAGAATTTGAAAAAGAATAGATACATGTACATGTATAACTGAATCACTTTGCTGTACACCTGAAACTATCACAACATTGTTAATCAACTGTACTCCAATGTAAAATAAAAAGTAAAAAATAAAAGAACTGAGAGTTGAAAGGTCATTTCATTCTACCCACTTATTTTATAGATGACCATAGCACTAGTTGGTGGCAGAGGTGGGATCATGCAAATCCTGGCAATTTCAGCCAGACCTTTCCTCTCTACCGTACTGTCTCATCCCTAGCCCATTATGTCCCTAGAGTGGGGCAGAACAAAACAGGGTTAGGCAGCAGCACTGTGTGTGTGTTTAGCAAACCTTGTTGCTTTCTGGGAAGTGACTCTGGTGGGCATCTAGTTGGGGAGAAGGAGAGAGTTCCACTGGCACTTTTTAAAAAAAATTTATTTATTTTATTTATTTTTTATTTTTGGCTGTGTTGGGTCTTTGTTGCTGTGCGCAGGCTTTCTCTAGTTGCGGCGAGCAGGGGCTACTCTTCGTTGCAGTGCGCAGGCTTCTCATTGCGGTGGCTTCTCGTTGCGGAGCATGGGCTCTAGGCACGCGGGCTTCAGTAGTTGCGGCACGCGGGCTCAGTAGTTGTGGCTCGTGGGCTCTAGAGCAGAGGCTCAGTAGTTGTGGTTCACGGGCTTAGTTGTTCCGTGGCATGTGGGATCTTCCTGGACCCGGGTTCGAACCCGTGTCCCCTGCATTGGCAGGTGGATTCTTAACCACTGCGCCACCAGGGAAGCCCCACTGGCACTTTTTTCACCACTATATGTTGGTCGGCATCGTAATCAGTTTGCTTTGTTCTGGATGCCTCCCTCCCTCACTATTGTGACCCTGGGATTTGAAGGCCCTAAGCCCCTCCTCTCATCTTCTCTTAGACATTGCACTGAGTACAGAAAAACAAGATTGGTTTTATTTTAAGAAGAGAAGGAGGAAGAGACAACCTAGTTGTGAGTTTATTTTTCCTCTATAGACTTTGAGTGGGATCTTCACTTATCTGGGCCTCAGTTTCCCTGTTGGTATAATAGGGAGGTGTCCAGGCAGGGCAGAGAGGGCCAGGGATATTGTCCCCATTGTTGAGAGAGGGGAAAGCCCAGGTCCTGAGGGGCCAGGAGGAGACGTCAGGTGTCCTGCTCCCTGAGGTCTCTGTCTAGGAAGCCAAGTAACCCAGTGAGTCAACCCTGGCTTCAGCTGGAATGGCAGTGGAGGATGGAGGAGGGTTGAAAAAATGAGCCGAACCCAAGCCTGGTGTCTGGCTGCACCTGCCCTTGAATTTAGGAATGCTGCGTGTCAGGAAGAGAAAAGTGGGACTCGAGAGCCCAGGCCAAGCCTGGAAAGGCTCCCGGAGGATGCTGAGCTCACAGCCCAGACCCTCCAATCAATAGGGCATGGCTATTTATAGCATCAGCTGGAGAGAAACTTAATTATGATCAAAAGGAGCTATTTAATACCGTGCTTGCCGAAGACGCAACCTCTTGTCAGTGGAAATTAATCAGCAGCTGCTGTGGGTTCCTGCCCCCTCGGGCTCCAGAACTGGGGAGGCGCCTGGCAGGAGCTGGGGCACCGGCCGCCCCAGGAGTACTAATGATATCAGTGCCCTCACAAAGTCATCTAACGTTCAGTGGTCTCCCCCAGGGCTCCAGATGCATGGGGATGAGGGTCCTGGACCCCGGCAGGGTGGGAGAAAAGGTTTGGGGGATGGGGATTCATGACTCAGCTCAGATCCTGCGTCTCCCTCAAAGCGTTCCCTGACTACTCCTGCCCACAAGCATCTCCCTCTTCCCTTTATTCCTGCAACCTTTGCAGTCTGTCCTACATGTGTGGAACTCAGTATGGCCCCTCCTAGCTGGTGGAGGGGAGGGGGCTATAAGCTATAGTTTCCTCATCCATAAATTAGAGATAATAACAGCACCTTCTTCATAGGGTGATTATGAGGGTTAAGATGACTTACCACCTGGTGACTCACTTAGAAGAGCCTGACACAGGGCAAGCACTCCATAAGTGCTAGTTGCTGTTACTACCACGCTACTACTACGTGTGTGTTAATTACCTTTGTCTCCCTGGCCAGATTGTTTCTCAAGGGCAGAAATGGTTCCTTTATCCTTGAGGTGACCTCCCCCAGTGCCTAGCACAGTGATGGCCATGTAGAGGGTGTTTAATAAACATTGGCTGTTTAGTTCATTTGATTCAAAAGCTAAAGGAATTCATTCTCTCACTGATTCATTCATTCATTTATTCTCAAAACCTTTATTGAGCCTTCACATATCAGACCTCATACTGGACACTGAAGATGTGAAAACTGTGAAATACAGATGAACTTTCTGTTGAGCCGCTCACTGCCTCGTGAGGGAGACGAATGTGTAGACGGATCATTACGACACAGTGTGAGAGTGGTAATAGAAGTGTGGCTGAGATCCTGCAGAGGAGATCACAGAGGAGGGGGTGAGTTACCCTTCCACGGATGCCGTGGAGGATTCTTGGAGTGGATGGTATTTAGGGAAGGCCCTGGAGGGTCACAACAGGACATGAAGGGAATATAGAGAGTCTAGGTAGAGGGAAGAAAGGCCTGGAGTTGTGAAAGCTGGCATTCAAATCATTCAGGAGCATCTTGACCAAGCTGAGGATAACCCCAGGGCCACCGCCAGACACTGCTCTCCAGCTTGACATCAAAGGCAGAACTGCTGGTATTAAGCTGTGCGAGAGGAGGAGGGTCCATCTCACAAACACTCTATACAAGTACTTTGGCTCAAAGCCTTTGGCTCAAAGGTCAGTTTCCTCCCTAGAGAAACCAAAGGAAATGCCCCCAAAAGATGGGCTTAGATTAGAAATCCAGAAGCGAGGGATGGAATTCTGAAGGAAGGAGCTGGAGATGTCTAGATGTCTAGGTCTCCTGCGTGGGACAATCATTGAAACTTAAAGAAATTCTCACATCTACGAGGACCAGCCCTGCAGGAAACTGTACAGGAGTTGGGACACAGGCTCTGGAGATGGACTGCCTGGGCTGGAATTCCCAGCTCCAGCGCTTGTGAGAATAGCTGGGCCTTGACCAAGTGCAACCCCCAGTGTGATGAGAAAACAGCTTTACTTTGTCTCCACTGTCCCTGTGAATTTATTCAGTGGAGCTGATTCTTCTGCTGCCCTGGATGAAATCTGGGCCAGATCCCATGACTTTCCAGGTCATGTTTAGGTAACACAAACCGCCTCAGTTCCATCATTACTGTGTCCAGCCCAGTCCAATCATCACAACTTTAAAGCCCACCCAGTGACGTCACCTCCCGTCCCCGATCTGAGTGCCGCTGGTAGAAATAGGGTGGTGGATGTGACTGGCTTTTTTCTCTTTCCCTTCTGTCAGTCCAGGTCTGACAGGCTCTCAAAAGCAGGAAAGTTGAGGGGAGTTTCATAAAGGGACTATTTCCAAAGGTGTCGGCAGGGCCTGCAGGTGCCAGGGAAAGGAGAAGTTACCGGAACCAAGAGAAGGAGCCCTATGGATAGGGCCACCCGAGGGGAGGGGCACCGGTGAGCAGAGGCATAGGCACTGGCATCCTCCAGGCTTGTTAGCCCACAGTGCCTCCTGCTGGAAGGCACGGAGCCTGCCGATTCAGTCCACAGAGGTCGGCCTCCAGCTGGAGCCAGGAAAGGGTAGACGGTGGGTCTGGGGGGCAGAGGAAACCCCCTCCTGGGTCCTCTCCTTCTCTCTTCCCAGGCTAGGGCAGTTGGAAAGGGAGGTCCGGAGGGCTGGGCGTGGAAGTTCTTATGAGTTCTTTGGGCCCAGCAGACGTATAAAGCTGACTTTTCTCACCTGGGGAGCACTTTCAAGGTTCTTTGGAGACCCTTGCCCCACCCAGTCACTAGGAAGCACCCTCAGTTCCCCTCTTGTATGTGATGCCCTCTCCCTGATGCACGCTCAACTCCTTTCTCAACACTGAGTGTTGGGGGCCCCACCACGTCCCTGCAGGGCCCACCGCCCTCTAGGCAGGCTCTCTCCCTGCTGGTGTCCACCCCCGACCACAGGAAGTGCTCCTTTGCCTGGAAACCTGGGATACCTGTGAGGCCACTTTTCTTTGCTCCACCATCCAAGCTACCAGTGAGCACGTCCATCACTTTCCCTGTAGATTATTCAGGCATGAATTAGACGCCAGTGTTCCGTGTCTCCCAAGTTCAGAGGACCCATGTAAAACTCCCTGAGAGGTTCCCTTCAAGCCCCTCACTCTTGGCTTGACCTGAACGGGGAGCAGGCAGAGTACACCACCTCCTCTCTTCAGCACCCCTCTTCCATCTTCAACAGCCCCATTGTTCTTACTCTCCCTGACTCACTGAGGGCCAGCTTGGGTGGACAGCTTGGATCCTACATGCTCGTCTTGCACTTCACTGGAGATGTAGAGTTTCATCTGAAGCCGAGATTAAAGAAGTCCACCATACTGTTACACCAGATTTGAGTAAGTTAATTAGCCTCTCTGTGCCTCGGTTCCCTCTTGTGTACAGTGGGGATATGGTACCTTATCAGGTTTCCTAAGGATTTAATGAGTTTGTTCCTATAAAGCATTTCGAATAATGCCTGGAATGTAGTAAGTGCTCAATAAAGTGCTCTTGTTGCTATTGTTATTATTATTTTCTTTTTCATTGGAACATGGCTTAAGGGGAGGATCTCCTTCTAAAAGAAGAAGAGCTGAGGGGAGGGAACCAGACTTCTCTCTCTGTCTCTCTGTCTCTGTGTCCCTGTCTGTCTGTCTCTCTCCCTCTGGCCTTTCAACCCTCCTGAGGGTGGTTAGGAGGCACTGGTTGCCAAGAGAAGGAGGCAAGCGTGGAAGTTTCTGGGTTCTCTCTTAGCATTAAGCATGGCCTCGGGCAGGCTTCGACCCTGCATTCAGCATCTCCCTCTGGGAAGGAGGGACGTGTGAGTGGAAGAAGCCAAGTGGGATGTTCCCTCCTTTTCCAGCCACCTTGGCTGTGAGGGGAGAAGGAAGGCAAGGAAATGGTAGCCAAGCTCCAGAAACGTCTTACCCTTATCGGGATGCCAGGAGCTGCAAACTCTGATGCGAGATGGTGAAGCATGGGCTCGGGTAGGATGAGCCACCCTGTCGGCCAGCCCCAGGGTTTCCTTCTCCTCTTCTTAGACCCTACACGGGAGAGTGAGAGGCAGAGGAAGGGGGAGAGGACACCCAGGTTTGTGGAAGAGGCTTCAAAGTCAGCCCTGCCCTTGCAAGGGTGGGGTGGGACCCTTTTGAAAGCAGAGATTCCCAGACACACCACAAGCAGCTCCTCCTAAGAGGCTTCAAGAGGGCAGTGATGGCCCAGTTCAGGCTGAGAACAGCTCTCTCCTCCTCGCCGTGACTCCTGACCCCTGTGACCGACTCCCAGAGGCTGGAGACAGTGGCTGTGCCCTGCGGATGGACCAGGCATGCTCCTGGAAGATCCCACGATTCCCAGGGCCGGGGCTGTGGGCCCGGATGCAGGTGTGCCCTGGCCGATTGCAACACTGGCTTGGCAGTATTTTGTCAATAATCTCAGTGTTTCACTGAGGACACTCATGTCTTCCCTGCTGTTCCTGGGTCCTGAAACCTTCTCTCCTCTCTACCAACCCCCCTGCTGTCTTTCTGGAGGCTCCCCTGCTCTTTCATGGTTTCCTTTGACTCTCCTTGCTGTTGCTTCTTCATCTTCCCTCCCTGCAACTGTGGATGTTCCTGTGGAGCTTTTCCCTGGGTCTCTGTTCAAATGTCACCTCCTCAAGAGACCTCCCCAGACTGCCCTGTTGACAGTGGCCTAATTCCAACCCTGCTTCACCTGTCTCTCAGCACCCATTGTCTCCTGGCACAATTTTCTATATCTATTTGATAATCATCTGGCTCCCCGCTTCTCTAGAATGTGAACCCCACAAGGGCAGGAACTTCATTCTCCATTGTACCTTTAGCACCTTGGCCAGTGCCTGGCACATAGTAGGCACTCAATAAATGTTTGTTGAAAGAGTGAAAGGATGAATGTATGAATGCCCTGCTCTCATCCCTTGGACGTTCCCACACTTAAGGTGGTCAACACAGAGACCATCTCCACCACACCTCACCCATCCAACCCTCCGCCATACACCTATCTACTCCCCTCCTGATTACACGTGATTCCCAATTTTAAAGAAATCAAGGTCTCCTAGACTGTGTCAGCCATAGAAACTGATGAACAGGAGGCAGAGGTGAGAACTGGGGTGTGGACGAGGTGGTGCACGGGAAAGCGTATGCACCGTGGACTCGGACTGATCCTACTTGAGTCCTGGCTGGGCCACTCACCAGCTGTGTGACCTTGGGCGGTTACTCAGGTCTGTGGTTGTAAATAGCGGGTGTACGCAAAGCATCTGGTACAGTGTCTGCGCATGGTAGGTGGTCAAGAAACATAAGCTGTGACTGTGGGTCTTTACTAAGCTGTAGTGATCGGGCAGGACAGCTATCGCAAGGCGTCTTGCCTCCAGGCTAGAGACTTGGGGTCCTCTTTGCCACTTCTTCTCTGCCACCCCTAGAGCTCTCTGCCTTAAAGCCTTGTCACCTCTCCCTTCAAATGGCTGCAAGGATGGGCCCTTCCTCGTGGCCCCTGCAGCCAGCGCCCTCCTCCTCTCCAGCCTGGGACTGCTGCCCTGCTGCCCTCACATGTTCTCTTAAAATTCACCTTCACTCGCCCACTTTTCAAGGCCCTCATTCTGTTCCACTCTTATTTTATTCTCTTCTGCTCCAGCCAGATATCCCTCCATTCAATAACTAATCCATTCAGTGTTTTTAAAGCACCTCCTGGGCATCAGGCATGGAGCTGCGGCTGGGTCCAGGAGAGAGCATGAGGAAATGCCTGTCCTCGGGGGGGTTGCAGTCAGGTGGGAGCTGCAGATGTGCGTGGTGATCCAGGGCATGGATGCGGTCTGGGAGAGAAGGAGGAAGGCAGTGTTGTCAAACAGCGGGTGACCAGCCCGTTAGTGGGTCATGAAATCAACTTAGTGGGTCACAACCAGCATTTTTTAAAAACTTAAATAGAGCAGAAGAAAAATATCACAGAATGATATTATGGGATCACAGCCATAATGAGGGGAAAATGTTTCTTTAAAACTTTGTTTCCATTTTATATATTGATATGTGTGTGTGTCTGGTAATGTAAAATATATTTCTTATTTTGGGTCATAGTAAAAATGTTTAGAACTAAACACTAACTTAAGGTATATTGGAGCACCCATCCTTGGGAATCAGGAAGACCTTTTTGGGGAATGACATCTTAAAAAAACCTGAAATCTTAGTAAAAGTTCATCAAAAAGAAGGGTAGGAGGATAGGAGCCTATTCAAGGCAGAAGGAGTCACCTAAAATTGCCAGGGTGGGAGAAGGAGGGCAGAGAGAGCAAGCAAAAGAACCAAACAGAGAACTATTTGTTAATTGCCCCACAAATACAAGTATATTCCCACCTCATGCCTTTCATCTGGTGTCCTCTCCCCTGCCTTCACCAGCCTCCCTTTTCTCTTCTAAAACTGGTTGTTTCTCCTTCCCAGCCCAGCCCAATGCTCTGGCCCCCAGAACTCTGATCACCCTCTGAGTGGCCTCAGTGCCTCAGTATCCAGCCCTTGATTGCTCTGTGTTTCCTGCATTTCAGTCCAGCTTTAGAATTTAATTTAGAATTTGTTTTCACCCACAGGGTCTCCTTTGAGGGGCCCCATGGCCATGTAAGGGCATCAAGACATGTATCATCTCCACTCTACAGAAGGGAAACTGAGGCACAGGGAGGTCCAGTGCTGGTCCCGACTCACCCCACTCTGCAGGCCCAGACTCACCCCAATGTGAGCGATGGTGACTCCAGTTCTGACTGTCACCAGATTTTCCAGCTTCCCGATGAAAACGTTTTTATTTGTATCAAGTTGGACCTTGAACATGCGATGCTCAGACCGACCCTTCCACCCGATCATAAACCCCTCTGGGGTGTAGGCTGCGTTTCACACTTGTGCATCTCCCACAGTGCTAGATGCCCAGAATGAGGCTCAGAAATGCTTGTTGTGATTTTCTGCCTACATTGCAATATGACATTAAGGCCCCAAGGCACAGATCACCGGAACAGCACAAACCCTTCTCCTTTTTGTTTTCTTCTCCACGTGTACTTGCCTTTCTTCTCTGTTTGCTCCTCTCCTCCTCCTCTTGCCTTCCAGAAGCCCTTTCCCTCATCTCTTCCCCCTTTCCCTTCCTCACACCCCACGCTTCCCGTCTCCTGCATGCACAGTAAACCTGGACCGGCCGTAGGGAGGCCCATTCCCAGAGGGGAGAAGTCTGCTTGCTGAGAAGGGAGAGTAAAAAAGACCCTGGTTACAGACTTCCAGCTAATTGGTCTGAGGTTCTTTAAGACTCTCTGGGGAAATGCCCTGCACAGCTGGGATGGAAACTCTCTCCAACCCTGGGGAAAAAAAATAAAATAAGTGGAAGAACTAGCAGAATAGCCCGACAGGCTATGCAGAGGAGAAGAAATAAATTCTATCCTTAAGTGTGGGCCAGAGCTCCGTGCCCCTCTCTGGCACCTCCCAGGGCTGCTGCCTCCCTGCCCCTGGGAGGCTGGCTCTCTGCCCTGGTGAATCACAGGCTCGGTGGGGAGTGATCTGTTTGCTGCTAAGCTCTCATCTGTGGCTGCTTTTCCAGAAGCTGGAGCCATTTACAGATAGGAACAGCACTCATCTCTGGCACGGGAGCCCCATGCCCAGCACCAGGCCCGTGCCTTGAACTAGATCTTTCTGTAGAGGCTGAGCAGGTGCCCTCAGCCTCTGCCCTCACCTGCCCTCACCTCAGCAGGTGTCTGAGGGCACCTGCTCAGCCACCAGACACGTGGCAGGGGCACGGGCAAGCCCATGGGTACAGCGGGCCTGGTGGGCAGCCTCCGCAGAGCAGGTGGACAAGCCTTGGCTTGTGCTTTCTCGACACCAGGGCACACTGGGAACTTGCTCGATGTTAGTGGAAGGAGTGAGTGGTGGCTGAACAAGGTTCCTTGGAGGTCAGGCCATTACCCTCTGTCTTTCCTCACTTCTCCCTGTCTGCTTACCTGCCTCTCCCATACATACATACACAGTCTCCACTGGAGAAATGTCATCGTATACAAAACAAGGATTGTCATAACAAAATAATACAAGCAAATAAACAAAAAACTAATCAAACAACAAGTATTACTCCAGCCCAGGATTTCACAGGTCCCTGTGATTTCTTAGACATCTGGTCTACCATAGGTCATTTGTCAGCCATTATGAGAATAAGCAGAGTTTTTCCAAACCTAAGTATCCTCCTTGGAAGTCCCAGATAGATGAAGGAAAGCCCCCACTATAAATACCCCTTCTCCCTTTAGCTCTTCTGGTAACATCATTGTCCTGCCAGAGTATTGCCTAAAGAATTACATGATCTCATGTGTCTGAAAACTGGGGTTTGAGTCCTGGTCTCACTGATAATTAGCTGTGTGATTTAGGGTAAGTCACTTAACCTCTCTGAGTCTTCATTTCTTCATCTATTAAATGAGAATAATAAAAATACAGTTATCGGGGCTTCCCTGGTGGCGCAGTGGTTAACAATCCGCCTGCCAATGCAGGGGACACGGGTTCGAGCCCTGGTCTGGGAAGATCCCACATGCCGCAGAGCAACTGGGCCCGTGAGCCACAACTACTGAGCCTGCGCATCTGGAGCCTGTGCTCCGCAACAAGAGAGGCCGCGACGGTGAGAGGCCCGCGCACCGCGATGAAGAGTGGCACCCACTCGCCGCAACTAGAGAAAGCCCTCGCACAGAAACGAAGACCCAACACAGCCAAAAATAAATAAATAAATAAATTTTAAAAAATACAGTTATCACAAGACTGAAGCGAGAACTGGGATGATGTTGGAGAAAGTGTGTTATAAACTTTCAAGTGTTGGACAGATGTTTTGTTTATGCATTGCTTGTCTCCCCTGCTGGAATGTAAGCTCCATGCGGGCAGGAACCTTTCTTTCACTGCTGAATCCCCAGCACCTAGAACAGCTCATGACACATGGCAATCACTCACATGTTGAATGAATTAACAAATGATTGAATGGTTATCCAGAACACAGAAATTGGGCAAGTCATGTCACTTATCTGCAATACAGCCTCAGTGCCTCTGGGAGAAAGGGACTTGTCCTCAATTTCATTGTATCCACGGAGCCTAACAGAGTTCCTGACTCATACAGTCCTATCTTACGTATTTGTTATCGATTGGTTAAGTAAATTATGCATCTGCCAGTAAACAGCTGTCTCCTCGGCCTTGCCTGTCCACTGGGGACCCCGTGACTTGTTTCCCGTGCAGGGTGGGGTGCAGGGACAAAGAACAGCTCTGCCAGGGTGTGGATAAGCCCTTTACAAATACGAAGAGCAGCATAACCTTCTGAATTCTCACTTCTTGGTATTTAATAATGATCTACCAGTCTATGGAGGAGTATTACAAGGAAGTTAGATAAGGAGGAAACAGGCATGCACTAAACCAGAGGGTCCTGGAGACTGGAGGGTGAGTCCCAGCAGGCCTGGACTGGGGACCTCTACTGGTCGTCAAGAAGAGTCTGGCTGCCTTCTTCCACTGAAGGTGAGAAGGATGCAGACAGCATCTCTCCCATCTTGTTTACATGGCAAGTACCACGGAGAGCACCAACCTGCTCCCAGCCCTGGGCTCAGTGCCACGGGATATATGGAATGGTGGCTCTCTGCCCTGTTCAGTTTCTGTCTGGAACACCTTCCCCCTGTCCACTACCTGAACACCATCTCACACCAGGGGTTTGGGAGCCCTTCTGGACCCTCCCCAAGACTCCCCACCGTTTCTCTCTCACACATATACATTACCATTCCCTTCATCCTTGGTGTCCCCACTGCACTGGGCATGGGTCCACCATCTCCCCCCATAACACTTTGCTGCTATTTGTGTCTGTTCTTTCACTGCTGTGCCTAGAACAGTGCCTGCCACATAACAGACACTCAATAAATATGTGTTTGAATGAATAAGCAGATTAAAAAGAATAATGCACATAACATTCTTAGCCTAGGATCCAACTTGTGGTAAGCATCCAATCAACATTCATTGTTTCCATGATCAAGTTAAGTGAGCCTGGCTTTTGCCCTCTGTGGTCCAGGTGGGCAGAGGGCAGAGGCATTTTTCTCTCACACTTCCGAGCCCCCAGGGCAGATGAGCCAACAGATGCAGGGGCTTGTGAAGAGCATCAGGCCGATGCCAGGCAAGGTGAGCTGATGATTCCTGGTAGTAGGTCGAGGCTCTGGTCAGGACGACCCCCCATCCACATGACCCCTGATGGGCTGACTGATGGAGCTTTTGGGTCCCACCCCGGGGAACACTTGTCATTGCTAATTGTGTGTCAGAGGAAATCTGCTACCTATATCAAAGGCAGTTTCTGTTCTGCTGTCAGAACTCAAAGACCATATTCCACTTGCAGGCAGGAAGAGGGTTGCCTAGAGGTCCCCGTTTCCGGAGCTGGGGTTGGGGTCTCCCAGGTTGGGTCCCTCCGGCTCGGGCTGTCAGAGACGGCCTGCCCCTGGCTGCCTGTCATCTGCTGGGGATTACGATGCCATTTGTTGTAATTCTTGTTGACATTTCATTTCACACGCTATTACATGAACCTCTCCAGAAGGGATGGAGAGAAGTTTGCTTTAGCGGGAGAGGAAAAGTGATGTGTACTCTGGTGTTAAACAAGGTCCTGATTTGTTTCCATGCAGAAACCTGAGTGAATCTGGAGCCAGGATCCCAGCCCTTGGGAGCTGGGTTGAGGGTTTGGGCCCAGGTGCATCTCAAGTCATCTTACGTAGAGGTCCTGTGTCACACCACTGTGTGCAGGAGTGGTTAAGACAGAAGGGGCCTCGAAGGGAACCCCACAGCCAGCAGGCACCAGGCCTCCTCTCCCCCTCTCCACACTGAGAGTCTTCATCCTTAACCGCTCCCTCTGGTGAGAGGCAGAGCCGACACCCAGCCGGGCTATTTGCTTTCCTGGGCGCCTGTAGTGAGTGAGAAGCGGCGGCACATGGTTGGGTGTTATGAGTGAAGTTGGTCAGCATCTGGGCAGCGACTCTGCTCTTCTTTTATCCCAGAAATAGCGGCAGCTGCTGCTCTTCCGAGATAAGTTTGTCAGATGAGGATACCCTTCTCTCCTCCTCCCCCTCCTCCTTCCTGCTTTCCTTTGAGAAGTTTTCATTGAGCACCTCCTTTGTGCCAGGTACTGTTCTAGAAGCTGAGAACAGCAGTAAACGGGGCAGATGTAATCCCTGCTCTCCTGGGACTTTTCTCAAAGGAGAGAGACATGAAGTATTTGGTTACATCAAGGGTTCAAAGACTTGATCGTACGATGGAAACACTGAGGCATTGGGGGTGAGGGGACATTAAAAAACCTACTACCTCAGTTCTGATCTTATTGTCCAGGGGGGCAGCTGACCCTCTGAGTATTTCACTCTCCCCAGATAATTATGATGTACAGCAACTTTGAGAACAATTGAATGACAATGTGGTCAGTGCTATGAAGGAGGATTTGAAGCTGCTTTGAGGGAATAAAATTATTGCGATCTTGTGGGGTGGGGGACCATCAGAGCAGGATTTCTTGAAATCATGTTTGGCCTGAGACCAGAGCAGGGCTTCACAAATTTTAATGGGTCTACAAGAAATCTCCTGAGGATCTTGCTGAAATGCAGATTCTGAATCAGGAGGTCTGGGCAAGGGCCTGAGGTTCTGCTTTTCTGGTAAGCTCCCTGGTGATGCCAATTCTGCATGTCTGGGGGCCACACTTTAAGTAGTCAAGATCTAAAGGCAATTGGGGTGTAGGTGCAACTGGGAGCCCCTTCAGGCTCTAAGACCCCTGGGGCTGAGATGTGACCTCATCCACTCACACACAGCACATCTGACCCTGCCCTGGCCTGGGCTTCCTTAACTCTAGGATGCTGTTCAAAGGAAGGGAAAGTGCCAGAGCCCTCCTTGCTCCAGATGCTTGACCAGCACCCCCCCTCCACTCGCCTTGCCCCTCTCATTTCCACCTGGAACACTTTCTACTCTGTGACATCATGTGGTGGTTAGAAATGCAGGCTCTATAGCCAGACTGCCTGGGTTTATGTGCCACTCGATCATTACTAGTAGCATGGTCTCGAACAAATTCATCTCTCTTTGCCTCCATTTTGTCATCTGTAAAATGGGGGAATGGAATATTAGATGAATTAATACTTAACACAGTTCCTGGCACATACTGAGTCCTTAATAAATCTTGGGTATTATTTTTCGCTACTATTCTCTTCTCCTTTCCTTCTCCCCTACTAAACATAAACACACACACACACACACACACACACACACACACACACACACTTCTCTTGCCTAAACACCTGACCATCCTGCTTTGGGAAGCTAGTTGGGGAAACGTCCCTGAGCCTGTCCCAGTGCTGCTGTGCTCTTGTCGCTCTGCATGTGTCTGTCTGACTCTTCCCTCCTTCACCCAAGTCCGCTCACATCCCTCCACTGCTCAGAGCCTCATCTCACTTAGAGTAAGCACCGAAGTCCTTATCTTGGCTGGAGTACTCCACACTTCTTCTCTGCGGTCGCTGGCGGCGTTATTCTCCATTTCCCGCCTACCTCCCAATTCACGGAACTTCTGCTGATTCAGGGCCTTTGTGATTGCTCCTCCCTCTCCCTGAACTGCTCTTCCTCCAGGGGAGCCTCACTTCTTTCAGGTTCCTGCTCAAACACCCACTTCCGTTAGCATCCTCAATGAAATGTGCCTCTCTGCCATCGCTTTCTGTCCCCTTCCCTTCGTTGTTCTTTTTCACAGCACTCATCACCACCTGTCGTATATCTTTATTGATTGTGTAGCTCCCCAACTCTCCAAGGATACAGGACTTCTCCGTTTTGTTTGCTGTTGCATCTTGCGCCCAGCCTGGTACATAGAAGGTGCCTAATAAACATTTGCTAAATCAATGACTAAAGGTGGGTTCCACATTCTTATGTGAACCAGAACAGTGTCTGGCAGGGAATGGGCATTTAGTACACGTTGAATAAATGAATGAACGAGCATCCTTAGACTCGGCTCTGACCCTGGCCTGAGGCAAATCACTTACCTTCTCTGGGCCTTGCCCTAACTGTCCACGATTCTGTCTTTTTCTGAGACCTCAAGTCAGTGAGGAGACCGTCTGGGCTGCCGCGAAGTGCCCTCATGCGGGGAGGGAGAGAGTGAGTTGAAATGTTGGGAAGGTGGGTTGAGGTCAAACTAAAGGGGTCTTTGAACCCTGGGCTTTGGACTTCAGCTTCATCCCAAAGGCAACGAGGAGCCACTGAAGGTTGTTGAGCAGGAGAGTGGCATGGTCAACTGTGGAACTTCAGAAAGACTGACTCGGCAAGATGAGCAGGCTGGGTGGGGTCAGGGCGATTACTCTAGACCCCGTCCAGCCCTCCATTGCAGCTCCTCTGCTGTGCGCGCACGTGTGTGTGTGTGTGTGTGTGTGTGTGTGTGTGTGTGTGTGTGTGTGTGTTCAGGCCGGCCCAGGGCATGGAAGACGAGTCTGACTGACCCATTTCCAGGCTGGGAGACGCACCCCAGGTTTTAGAAGCCAATCCCCTCCTCCTTGACTATTCCTGGGAATAAAGCTGGATCCCTGCCCTGCTGTTGCCTCTTGCCGTGTCCCTCAGATGGTTGCACTGTCACTCCCATCTCCTGCCTCTAGGCACAGACTGGTTATAATGAAGGAGAAAGTTTCTAAAAGGGATGAGCCCCAGTGTGGAACAGCCAGCTGGCCTGTCCAGGGAGTCTGCTTGAATTCCATTTATACAGCAGACATCCTTTTCAGCCTCCTGTTAAGACCAGCAGTCTTTGTCGGCCAGGCCTGCACCCGCCTTCCCCCGGGGAGTCTGGTGACCCTGGGTGGGGCTGGTGGAATAGAAAAGCACAGGGGCTGGTCTGGCTTCAGCAGGGTCAGCATGGATGCTAATGCTGCCTGAGGAGGGGGTGCCAGAGGTGGCCAGAGGGGTCAGAGGGTCTGCTTCCAGGAAAGGGATGCCCTGAACGTCTGGGAACTCAAGCTCACCGTGGCGGTGATGTACTCATCCCACCCCTTCTCTCCCCCAGACCTGCTCCTTCTCCCTTCTTCCTCACCGTGGCAGATGGCCCAGCACCTGTCCTATCCAGGAAGTAAGCCCAACCTGGGACTTATCCAGACAACTTCTCCCTCCCCCCACACCTAGATCCAGCAACGCCGGCCTGCTGTTCTGCCTTCCCACCAGGTTGACGTGCTTCAGACCCTTATCATCTTTCAGGCAGTTATTCCACTAGCCTTCCAGCTGGTCTCCAGTTTTGCCCCCTCCCAGCCATCCCACGATGAGTTAATGAGAACCATTCATTAGCCATTCATTCATTTAGTAAGCATTTATTGAGTGACTCATATGTACCAGGAACAGTGCAAGGCACTGGGTGAAGAGAAAACCCACAGTGTCTAGTCAGGGAGACAGTGACCCCAAATCACAGGATAATTCTATAATTCCAGTTGGAGCTAGAAGCACCATGACGGAAAGGGAAGGAGGGCTGAGAGTGCTGGCAAGGGCTCTAATCTAGTTGAGGCAGGGAGTAGGGAAGGTCTCCTTGAGCAGGTGACACTTGAGCAGACCTTAGGCAGTGGCCAAGTGGTAATGTCACTTGGCAAGGTGGCCGGGGCCTTCCCTTCCTTTCTGGCTGCCTCTTAGCGCTCCAGCGCCAGCTCTTGCCTGCCCTACTGTGTGCCTTGGTGATGCCAAACTAAACGGTCCACCCTCCATTTCCTGGTGCCCAGGGCCTTTGCTCTGGCTGTTCCCTCTACCAAGAATGCCACCCTCACTCTCCTACCCTGGCCACCATGCTCATCCTTCAAGACTCAGACCCCTCCTCCAGGGAGCCCACCTGATCCACCAGTTCAGCATCACGATCACGCCTACCTGGTCCTGTTTTTATCTGTTCAGGGGTCTGCTTCCTCCATGGGACTCTCACTCCTCTCTGTGACCCCTTGGCTCCCCAGCTATGGGCATGTAACAGCGACTTGCTAAAGATTATGGAGCTGAACAGTCTGAACTGGAAGACAAGCCCAGGCTGCCAGAAAGTGGTCTCCAGTCCAGCCACTCAGGTTCCCAGTCCTCAGCTGACAGCTCCCCCAGGGCACAGCTAGTCTTCAGACTTGGGCTCTCCTCATCTCCTTATCAAAATACAAGCCATACAGAGGCACTCTGTGCATGCGTGCGAGCATGCATGTGTGTGTGTGTATAATCAGCAAATTCACAGAAAGCACAATTTTATCAGGATAAGTTGTTTCCATGTTTCCTGCATGAATTATACAGAGAAGGCCTTTGCTGTGCATTTTGCTATTTTTATAAGACAGTCTTGCAGCGTTTATTTTCCTTTAGCACATTTGTTGGGATAATTACATAGGGGGCATGTGTGTGTCTGGATGATTGAAAAGTGGATTGGGGGCGTTCCATGCCAAGGGCAGGCTCACCGTTCTCCCCGTGGATTGGAATGAGGTTGGGATTCCAGGAGGATATGCTCTCTGGATCTGCAGCCAGGGCTTCTGGACACACCTCTTCCACACATCTGAACGGGCAGTTTGCCCGTTTGCAAAGTTTGCTCAGTTTGCAGCAAAGAGGCAGTTCTGCTCCTGTGCCCAAATTAGATGAGCTAATACCAGTGAAGGATGGAGCCTAGTGCCTGGCATATGTAAGTGTCCAGCAAAAGACAGAGGCTGTCCCAGCTTCGTCATTATCATCATTAGTATTGTTGCCGATGTAATTATTATTTAGTATTTCATTATTATTATCACCAACTGTATCACCAAAATCCTCTGCTCATTGTACTCATCATACTAAAGATTTGCATCTCCCAGGAGGAAAGGACATGTTTTTCTCTCTCTGAGCAATTACAACCAAATAAAGAGAAAATATTAAAATGATTTCATTTATGTAGATATCTCTCTACATAAATGAGTGAAAGCAGGCAATTCAATTATCTGGGAGTAAGGGAAACAGGTGGTTGCACAAATAGTCCAAAAGCTAAAGCTGTGGGCTCTACAATCGACTCAACCATCTATCTGCAGTCAAGCCATGGAGAGCATGAGATGGGTCGGTTGGACCAGTTTTCAAGGTTTTGGCTGATGATATATCTGAAGGACCTTGTTATAAGGTGGTTGAATGTATAAAAGGGTCCCATTGACATGGACTCTAGGGATGGCATTTCAATGAAGGTCCTTCTTGTGCACTTGAGAATTGACCTAAAGGCACAGGTCTTGTGTACATGCTCTGTATTAAATACATACTGAACGTATGGATGGATTTGGTTTAAGTCTGGTGACCTTCAGGGTTTCCTGCTTACCTCGATTTGAAGTCAAGAAGAGGTGACCTTTTTCAGCCAGCTGACCTGGATAAATAAACAAAAATAAGAAGAGTAGCTAACAGTTATTGAGTGAAACTCATATACCAAGCATTATGTGTTCTCTACATATTAACTCATTTAATAAACAGTTGCATGAGTTATATACTATTAGTATCTGCATTTTATGGATGAGGAAGCTAAGGTATAGCAGGTTGAGGCACTTGCCCAAGTTCATCAATGTTGATGAACCAAGTTCATCAAAGGTGACCAAACAAGGACAGAGACTCTGAGTCCAGAGCCCATGCAACCAGCTGCATCCTTGCCTGCAGTGTTCACACACAGGCCCAGGGCAGGCACACACACACACACCCCCACACACACGTTCATGCACACATGCATGCATACACACATGCTCATACACACACACACACGTGCTCACTTTTTGGCAGATTTACATTCCTTTTTCTTTCTTTCTAAGAATGATATTGGCATTTCCAGAATACACACAAGTCTGGTAGGGTAACAGTCTGGGATTAATTTACAGACTCCCTGTGGTTTAGACAATTGCATTCACCAGGTCTGTCCAGGCCTCCCATGCCCGAGGCTGAAGTTCCTTGTTGTGGGCAGCATCTCCCAGCTCTGGTTTCCCTGATATTGTTGGTCATCAGCTGTCCTGATCCCTTGGCAGCCCATGGCTTTTAAGGAACATAAAACATGTGCTTGGGCCAAGCCTTTGACTCAGATGCCCCTCACCAGGCCAGAGACGGATGGAATGGGCTTGGGGGCTGGGGAGTCATGCGGGATGGGTGGGAGTCAGCCTTGCAACGCCGGGAAAATAGCCCTCCCTCTTGTGTTCCTCGAGTCACTTCCAAATTGTCCTCTCTCCCCTGAAGTGGCCCAATTACAGGGCTGGAAAGCACTGGTTACTTGGGAAGACAGCCGTGATTATAGCATGTTCTCACAAGGACAAAAGATGATTCCACCTGGGGAAAGTGGTCCAGGGCACCACCACACTGTTCTCACAGATCCCCAGCCTTGTCGGTCTCTCTGAGTGGCAGGGAGGGGTGTGAGCAGAGACGGAGGAACTTTCCACCTACTCTCGTCCCACCCAGGGCCACCTGGCCAGTCCGCACCAGCCAGCTTCCAGGACTAGCCAGGGCAGCCTTGACCTCAGAACCTGTTCTCTCTCCTCCCTTTGACGCTGGTGTTGCTAACTCTCCACTGCCATGGGAAGATATTCTGTAGCCTATTTGGTCCTGACCAGCTCCCCACATGCCCAGGGGAGCGTGGTCCAGAATAAAAATTCATCTTAGTAGCTGCATTCAGAAGTGTATAATCAAAAGGGTGAATCTGCCTGTAAAAAATCATACATGCATTATAAACATCAGAGCCAAACAGAAAGAGATTTGGGTGATCCACACCTCTCCAATGACATGATAACTGTCATTGTTGACTGTGTTTTTTGGAACTGGGGCTCCTTAGTCTTGGGTGGTCAGGGCAGCTGCCTCTTGCTATATGGAGGGGAAGTCTAGTAAAAGTTACTAGAGTTCTGTGGGTTTAATCCTGGAAGGCTTCCTGGAGGAGGAGATTTAAAAAAAAAAAACCAGGATTGGGAAAGCCCATCAGCTTTAAAAGGTGAAACTTGGCCTCCCTGCCTCCTTTCCCACATGCATGTCACTCTTGACTTGATCCTGCTTCCTGGCCTACCTTTAACGGTTCATCCCCAGAGCAGCCTCTCCTGACGTCTTAGGAAACACTGCTATAATTTTGTGTATGCTCTTCTGCCAGGATTCAGAGCAAATCCCGACAACAGCTCCCTGAGGCTCCTAACGGAAAGCTTATGTGGAACCCTAGGGGTTCTCCACCCGACTCTGCCCCTACCTCAACCCCCTTTTTGAACTAGCATTCACTGAGCACTTACTATGTGGTTGGCACTGTGCTGGGCAGCGTCTGTGCCCCATGTGTCTCCACGATGACTGGCACATCATAGGTGCTCCATGAGTGCTGGCTGGTGATTGGAAGTCATGTCGCCAATGAATAGCTGGGCATGGATTGGAGCCCAGTGCCCAGTGACCTCAGAGCAGCACTGTGAACTACATCAACACCATCACACCACACTGCACTGTGTTCTTTTTAAATCTCTAGGACACCTGTTTGCAAACTTTTAGCCTGAAATGCCACTCCTGATGGGGACCTCCTGCCTGGCCAACTTTGGGGTGGATGAGTGGAACCAGGAGCATGGCATTGTCACAAAACCAAGAGACCAACATGCGACAACATAGATGAACTTTGAGGACGTGCGCTAAATGAAATAAGTCAGTACCTAAAGTTGTCAGATTCATAGAGACGAAAAGTAGAACGGTGGGGGCTTCCCTGGTGGCGCAGTGGTTGAGAATCTGCCTGCCAATGCAGGGGACATGGGTTCGAGCCGTGGTCTGGGAAGATCCCATATGCCACGGAGAACTAAGCCCGTGTGCCACAACTACTGAGCCTGCGCGTCTGGAGCCTGTGCTCCGCAACAAGAGAGGCCGCGATAGTGAGAGGCCCGCGCACCGCGATGAAGAGTGGCCCCCGCTTGCCGCAACTAGAGAAAGCCCTCGCACAGAAACGAAGACCCAACACAGCCAATAAATAAGTAAATAAATATAAATAAATTTAAATGAATGAATGAATTTATAAAAAAAAAAGTAGAATGGTGGGCAGTTATTGTTTAATGGATACAGAGTTTCAGTTTTGCAAGAAGAAAAATGTTCTGGAGAATGGATGGTGGTGATGGTTGTACAACCATGTGGATGTACTTAATGCCACTGAACTGTACACTTAAAAATGGTTAAAATGGTGAAAAAACAAAAACAAACCCAAGAGACCAAGCCCTGAGCACAAGTGAAGAGGGTGAAGCAGATGAGGAGTTGGTCCTTGCCGTAGACAAAATAATGGCCCAGTGATGTCCATGTCCTAATCCCCAGAACCTGTGACTATGTTGCAAAGCGAATTAAGGCAGCAGATGGGATTTACAGCAGTTGTTAATCAGCTGACCTTAAGAAAGGGAGAGTGTCCAGGGTTATCCAGGTAGGTCCAAGGTAATAATAGCAAGGGTCCTTCAAAATGAAAGAGGGAGGCAGAAGAAGAGGCTGGAGGGATGCCATATGAGGACTTATCCTCTGTTGCTGCCTCTGAAGGGGAGGAAGGGACTGTAAGCCAAGGATTTTAGCCCAGTGAGACCCATTTCAGACCTCTTTCCTCCAGAACTGGAAGGTGATACAGTTGTGTTGTTTAAGCCAGTGAGTCACTGCTAAGTAGTTACAACAGCAACAGGAAAGGACTGTAGTCTCAGAGCAGCGATTCAGAGCTCAGCGGTCCTGCCACCGCAGTAAGCCTGCCACTGGAAGATCCGTGTCAGGCTGGCCCATTCACAATGCTTGAGAGATGTTCTAGGGGAAGAAGGGAGCCCTTATCCCATAAGGCAGAAGATGGGTCACTGCGACTGCCCCTAACCGTCAAGCCCCGAAACTGTGATAATCATAATAGCAAGCAATTACACAGCCCTGTACCAAGCACTGTCCTCAGCCTTGTCTCGTACTAACGCATACATTCCTCATAACAATTATGCGAGGTAGTTACCATTTTACCCCATTTTACAGATGAGGAAACTGAAGTCCAGAGAGGTTAAGTGACTTGTTCAAAGTCACACTGCCTATGAGTGGTATAGCTGGAATTTGAACCTAACCTCTAGAATCTTTGCTTTCAGCTGCTACACTGAGAAAATAATAGGCTCTCCTTTCTGTGAGACCCATTCCTTGAGGAAGAGAGTCTGTATTTAGGGGGAACTCTGTGGGTTTTGGCCGGTTGGGGGGGTCCCTCCACATCCTGTTGGGCTGCTTGTGTATTTGGGGGTGTGTGAAGGCTCTGTGAAGCATTACTAAAGCTCCAGGAGTCAGAGCCAAATGGAAAGTTATCCTCAGAGAAGTGCCCCTCCCTCCTCACCTCTACTCCCCGTTCCCATCCCCCTTCTTCCCCCCCTTTCTCATCCACCTCTGGTAGGTAACCAACCTAAATGTGTGTATTCCTTCTGCACCAATGGACAAGATACCTGTGTACCTTCTTCCATCCCTTTCTTCCTTACGTGAGGGGTGGCACACTGTAGATAGTCTTGTGCTTTGCCTTTTTTTTTTTAACATCTTTATTGGAGTATAATTGCTTTACAATGGTGTGTTAGTTTCTGCTTTATAACAAAGTGAATCAGCTATACATACACATATATCCCCATATCTCTTCTCTCTTGCGTCTCCCTCCCACCTTCCCTATCCCACCCCTCTAGGTGGTCACAAAGCACCGAGCTGATCTCCGTGTGCTATGTGGCTGCTTCCCACTAGCTATCTATTTTACATTTGTGCTATCTATTTTACATATATGTCCATGCCACTCTCTCACTTCGTCCCAGACTTTTAACTTGGCAGTATGTTCAGGAGGAAGCTGGAAAACTCAGTAACAATATGCTGGGCTCAGCCTCCTTCATCACAAAGACAGGGGTGGGGGTGGGCCCTGGATAAAGAGGCCACTCCCCGCAACACACTCACACTTTGGTTAAAACAAAACAAACCCATAGTGTCACGACCTTTCTTGCCTGGGTGTGTGCCCTGCCGTGGCCCTCTCCCTGACACGTCCAGCATGGCAGGTTTTGCCGGACCTTTGTCATCCTAATAAATGAAGGGAGAGACCTGAATCCTCATGTGGCTGGTGGAGAAATTGAGGCTCAGAGTTTTTGCATCATTTACTCGATCGCATGATGATTCAGCACGGAGTCAAGCCAAGACTCCTAGTTCTTTGTTACACTTGGGCACAGTCAGTGATGCTTTGTAGAGATCAGTTTACTGGGTGAGGGTGGAGCCTCAGCCGACACCCGAGAACCAGAGGAGGTAGGCCAGGGCCCCAGGGACAGCGTGGGCAGGGGCCTGAAGCCCCTCGCCCAGGTCTGGGGCTGGCAGGTTTCAAGGTTCATCTGCTTGGTCACTGATTCAGTTATCCATGCCACCAGCACTCACAGAGCTGCTGGCACCATGTGCCTTCCTGCAGAGAGACCTGAGTGAACGCTTCCCGTCCAAGGATGGAGAATGCCATTTTAGGTGCCCTGTTAAACAGTGAAGGCCCTCTGCCCCTGGTGGGTTTGGGTCCAGCAGTCAGTGGAGTTAGAAAGTGGACGAGACCTTCTTTCAGGGTCCCCTCCAGCCCCAGGAATCATCGACTACTAACACGGGGAGATTTTCTGTTCGTTGTCACCTCGGTTTTCAAGCCTATTTGCTGTGAATCCAAAACCCAAGCCCAACACAACTTACTGTTTGAAAAAAAAAAAACACATCAAATCACATCAAATCACCTCTCTTTGTCCCGCATTCCGGCAGCCTTTCTAAATCTGCCTACCTAATTAGCTTCTTCTCCTAACCCAAAATATGATTAAATCTGTATTAAAAATATCTGTGCAGAGTAGGATCAGACACACCTGAGCATTTTCTAAATTTAGCAAAGGACAATAGGCTCTGGGTTACTTTAATTGGGTGCGGGATTGCTGCAGGAATACATTTAATTTGGATTTCCAGAGCATTTCTCTTTGTCTCCTGCCTTTAAATTGCGTAGCAGAGGAAGGGGGAGCATAATGGGGCCCGTTCATAACGGCCCTCCCTCCTGACTTATCTCGGAGCTGAATGAACAATGCGCGGCTGGTGGAGGAGGGGACAGGCGGGAAAGGGGTATTCCTGTCTGCTTAGCATGGCTTTGACTGGTAGCCAGGCACAAGCGGGATGGGCCCGGCTCTGCAGAGAGAGGCAGCTGTGGGATGCTAGCAGCATCTTCCTTGTCACCCCGCTTTCCCTGGGAGCTCCCAGTAGTTCCCTCTGCTTTCTGGTGCTGGTGGGAGGAGACGCTTGCTCAGAGCTAAGTGGCCATGCAGTTGGGACAAGCACTAGACATGAACGATTTCAACCAGGACGTGCATCTCCAAGGCACCTGCCAGGTCCTTTGCTGAAAGATGAAATAATGTCACTATGGTATCATGTGATGGCATCCCGCCTCCCCTCCCCCAGGAGATGCCAAGGCAGGCTTCTTACAGTGGGCTTGAATGACTTCCCTGATTGTACCTATCACCCTCCATTGTTGGCGAAAGAAAGAAGCCTGGGAGTCCCAGCATCTGGAAACCACTGGGGTGCAGTCAGTCTTGCTTCGTGAGAGCCCTTTACTGAGGAGGTGGGGGGTGGAACCCAGCACGGTGGAGGAGGCCTGGCTGCCCAGGAACCAGAGGTGGGCAAGGTTGGGGACTCGCTGGCTTCCTCTCAGCGTTCTCTACTCCCTGCTGGAATTCTTACACCAGGTGCTTGCAACTGATTTTCAATTTGCAAAGCAAAACAAATTTGCATTAATCGGAAAAATCCACAGGAAAGGCTGTTTAGATTTTAATGCAGCTGCCGGGAGCCTGTTGGATTCCAAGTTTGCAGGAGGCTCTGTTAACCCTGATGTCATCACAGGCTTGTTATCTCTCCTCTGAAACAGTCCCATCGGTGAGCAGAGCTTTCCTCCCCTGGCCGCAGGCTGTGTGGCCTTCTCCCACACACTGGAAGCCAGGGAGGGAAAGCTGCCACGCCCCACATCCCATAGCCCACTGTGACATTGCTCCCAGGAAGAGTTGTGAAGGGAGCATTATGAGGTCTATGTGGGACTGCCCTGAGCCCTGGGGCCAGAACACTTGGGGGGGGGGCCTGTGAGCTAGACTCAGCCCCTCTTCTGAGATGTCATTCCCGGCTGGCCCCTGCCTGGTGCCCGCTCTGCCTGGGGGCTTCCTGCTCCATGTCTGCACATGGTATCCAGACAGTGAGAACTCATCTTAACCTCAACTTCCACAGGTGCAGTCAGGGTGGTGAATTTTTCCCCAAACCAATTGTGCGATGCCTTCTCTAGCCATACAGGAGTGGACCCCACAGCCCGGTGCCCTGCTTGCGTGCAGCTTCACTACGGCTCCTCTCTGTGGAGGCTGAGCGTTAGGCACTGACGATTCCGTGTGTCTGTGCAAAGGAGAGAAGGCACTTAGAGTGGAGCTGTCCTGGAGATCTTTAAGGGCAGGGAGATCCCAGCCAGCTGAGCCTCAGGGGCAGGAGGTGAGCCTCATTCCGGGGCCCCTTCTCCTTCCTGGGCATCATAGCCCCCTCCCTCTGGGCCATTCATTTAGTTAACAGATATTTTTTAAGCTCCTATGTGACAGGCACTATTCTAATCATGAACAAAGTAGAATAAAGTTCTTACCTTCATGGAGCTTATATTCTAGTGGGGGTTGATAACCTAGAGATACATAAACCAAAAAAAAAAAAAAAAAAAGAATCCATTGTCAGGTGGTTGTCAGAGCTGGATGAAGGAAAGTAAGTAGAGTTAGAGGGCAGAGCCTGGTAGGCGTCTGGTAGTTTTCCCATGCGGCAGGCAGGAAAGACCCCTTGAGAGGAAGCAGTAATTAGTAGGTAGTGAGGGAGTGAGCCATGCAGGTGTCTGGGAGGAGAAACCTTCCAGGAGTGGAAGTGCAAGCAGGGCCACTCTTTGGGCTCCAAATACTTGGCTGTTTGCTTTGTCTTCCTAGCAAAGAAAAATGCAATGCCAGCCTGGCAGCCAGCAGGTTGATATTAAGAAAGATTATGTGAAATCAACTATACTTCAATAAAACAATTTTTTAAAAAGAAAAAAAAAAAAAAAAAGAAAGATTATGCTGTGTGTTGACCTAAGAGGGGAGGCTTTGGAATCGGATACACCTAGTCCTGGATCTGTGCACTGACATTGCCAGCTGTGTGACTTTGAGCACATCACTTAACCTCTCTGGGCCTCAGAGTCCTTAGCTGGAAAATAGGGAGATCATGATAGTTTCTATCCCAGAGAGGTACTGTGACAATTAAATAGGAAAAGAGATGTAGAGCACTTAGTGTAATAACCAGCCCATTTAGTAACTCGCTAAATGCTATTTGTTGCCTTTGAGGAAAGATAAATGGAGTGAAGGGAGATGCATGTTTAGAAAAGAAAGGATGGAAAGGGGAAGAGACCAGGCATCTTCCAAAGGGAACACTTCCTAAAACAGGTCAGCTCTTAAGAATCAGAGCAAACGAACGCTGTTCCTCACCGGGGTGATGATCCAGCGGTGGGGCGTGCATCGCTGCCTGCGTCAGCCCCAAGTGATGAGAGGAATTCAGGGATGCCGATTCTGTTCCCAGGACAGCTTCCTCCTAGAGCAGCAGAGGGAAAGCCAAGCGCCAGGAGAACTGGGCCTTGTCCAGGTCTAGCCTGGCTGGCCGAGCCACTTACCCACTCTGGCCTCAGTTTTCTCTTCGGGAGAACGAGGGGAGTGGGATGGCCTTCCAGGTCCCCTCAGGGCTCTCCCTGGACCTTTCCAGGGGACAGGCACCTGTGAGGTGGTAAAAGGGTCAGGCTCTGGACCACACACGTCTGGTTTTGAACCCAGACCTGCCAGTTCCCAGCTGTGTGACCTTGAATGTATTACTTGCCTCATCTTTAAAAATAGGAAGACCTTGAGGTTTAAATGATACAATGTGTATCAGGTGCTGTGTCTGGTGTCTGGCACATAATGGCTCAATAAATTGTAACTGTTAACAACTACTCCTTCTCCTGCTACTCTTGTTATTGTTCTTATGCCCTGTCACAGAGCAGTGGGACCCACCCTAATGTTCTCCCCGCAGCGACTCACTTGAGGGAACTTTCTGCTATGGGAACCACAAACTGTGGAGGGTAGTTGCATGTGAACCATTTGGTACTGACATCAGATAAAATTCAGTGCAAAGTTACCCTGATACATTGTTAATGGTATGCATAATTGTTTCAGAGCTGCACAATAATTAGGCATAAATGATAAGCTAGGCATGTAAATGAAAATAATTAGTATATGTAACAATTAGGCAAAGAAGGCCTTTTTTGTGATCAGCTGGGAGGAGGGAAGATACTAGGGCTGGGGAAGAGGATAGGATGGGGGAAGAATGCCCAGGCCCCATCCTTTTATCCCAAATGGGAGGGCTGGTTCCTTTTCAGGTCATATCTGGGCCAAACCCCATTAGCCACCCCTACCTGCCCTAGGTTCCTGTATTAGGCTCTGACAAACCACTTAGCCAAGCACTCTTCAAACCCTGGACTTGTGACAAACGAAGAAAGAGCACAACTCATTGCCCCTGGGAGTTTCTGGGTGCCCAGGTGGGAAGGGACTCCTTTCTCTATTAGGAGAGTCAGTGCCTAAAACAATACCTGGCGCTTCCAACACATCTGTTGAATGAATGAATGCGTGCTTAGACATGCCTTTGGGTGAGATGTTTGCAACTGAGAAGTAATGGGAAGAAAGGGAAATTGGGGCTGCGGGAGAAGAAGAGAGGAGGCTAGCAGTGAAACTTTGGGAGGCCCAAGGGCAAAGCGGTTAGGAGTGTGGGTTATGAAGCTAAACCTCGTGGGCTTCATTCCCTGTGCAATTAGCTGTCCTGTGCCTTGCTTTTCTGCCCTGTAAACTGGAGACAGACTGTGATACAGATTAAATGAGTTAAAGTAGTTAATACATGTAAAGTGCTCAGCCCAGGGCACGGTGCACCGTCAGAGCTAAATAAAGCCATTTATTAGCCATTTTTATGTACTTTTTGTAAATATGAGTGTCTTCCCTGCAACTTAGTGGCAGAGAGGTGGGCAGTTCTGACACATGGGGCCCCTGGAGGAGAGAAAGGACAGGGAGTTGCACGCCTCGCATTCATCCTTCCCTTCACTGAGCACACATTTACATTACCAAGCACCACGTGCCAGGCCCTATCCCAGGAGCTAGCAATCCAGCAGGGAACAAGACAGGCAAGGTCCCTGCCCTCTTGGAGCTTACAGTATAGGAGGGGGGGGTGGGGTGGGGGTTCATAAACGTGAATAAAATACACAGTGTGTCACTTAGTGCTAAGTGCTATGGAGAGAAATGAGCAGGGCGAGGGATTAAAAAGAGCCGAGTGTGGGCGTTGGAACCAAATTGGCTAAAAACAGTGGAAAGGCCACAATCTTTATGCATCTGCATAAGTGTGTGTGTGTATGTTTACTATGTGGATTTTCTGTGAGGATGCTTTAAATCCCAGGCCAGCCGGAAGCCTCTTTCTCCCCACCACCCAGCCTGGGTTTGCTGGGGAATGCATTATACTGTTCCAGTGTCTTACAGATGGAAAACCAGTGCCAAGTGAGCTGCCCAAGGTCGCATAGCTTGTAATTAAGTACTGGGCAGATCACCTTTGTCAATCTAAGAAAACACATTTGTAAAATGATAATTGTTGACTTTTGGGTAGTGTTTACTGGTGAAAGGCCCTGTGCTAAGTGCGTTATTACATTTTTACTTCCTTTAAGGCAGGTGTTCCTATCCCTTTTGCAGATGGAGAAACTGAGGCCCAGAGAGGTTTCGTCACCTTCCAAAGTTCACACAGTTAGAACCCAGGTCTGCTTGCGTCTGACTCCAGAGCCAGACCCTGTCCACCACTAAACTGCTAGTAAAAAAACCCACTGTGACCCCTCCAGTGTTAAATGCGGAATTAGAGTGAGTATTATAGTGGGTAAGAACACAGGGTCTAAATTCATATTCCTGGGATTTAAATCCTGGCCCATCCGCTTACTGGCTGTGTGACCTTGAGCAAGTCTTAGAGCCTCTCGGTGCCTCGTCTGTGCAGTAGGGGTAGTAATAGTAACCTGTCATACTGCTGTGTGAGCACTGAATGAGTTAACCCCTGTAAAAGCACTTAGCACTGTGCCCCGCACAGTAAACACGGCATGTGCCAGCTGTTATTATCAAGAAATGTAGTCACGACTTCCTGGTGCCCAGCCCCTCCTGCTGGTGGCATAACCAGCTGACCTGTTTGTGTAGTGTGGGGTGACCCCAGGCAGGGGAGGTGTGGCTTAGCTGGGGTTTTCTCTGATGGGGGCCCCTTACACAGGCAGGACCCGGGGCTGCGATCCTGTCTCTGGACTGTGGCTGACAGCACCCCCTCTGGATCATCTGGGTCCTCTTGCCTCTCCCTCTCAGCACCAGAACATCACTCAGACCCCCGGTTCAAAGCCTGCCACTGTGAAGGGAGAGACAACTTCATCCCCCAGAGAAACCTATCAGCACTGCCAGGGCAGAGACCCTGTTTGCAACTGCTGTTGTTCCGCGTGTCTCAGTATCGGGCATGATGGCACACATTCTGGAGGTGCTGAATGCCAGCCTATGCCAGTGGCAAGGGGCGTGGGCAGCCCTGGAAGGGAGGAGTGAGGCTGGCCAGTGCCTTCCTTGCTCCACCCAATTCCCCACCAGTGGGCCAACTACAGAATCAAGGGGGCATTTGATGTGAGGTCTGAAGCATCACCTGAACCTTTCATGCTGGCCCCTGGACATGTGGGGTAGCCCAGGATGTGGAGACAAGATCAGTGAAGGCCTCGGTTTCAAGAGGCTCCACTCATCTCTGCCTCAGAAGTGTTCAGGTACCAAGTGCATCTGCGTGTCAGGTCTGGCTCCTCTGCCAGTAGGAGGCAGAGGTCAGGAAGGAGCATGCTGCTGTCCCTCTCCGGGTCATAGCCAGAAGCAATACGTTTTTTCCTCGAGGGAAATTAAAGAGTCAGGTGCAAGGGAGCCTGTGTCTGGAGAGAAGACAGGTCAGCCTGTTATTTCTCAAGTACATCGTGTCCCGAAATAGCCCAGAGCTGTGGCAGCCCCAACTTTTCCTCCTAAACTAAGACGGTCCAAGGGCACCCTTGCCCTGACCCTCCAGGTTGGCAAAGTCCTCACGGGGAGGCATTTTCTAAGCACAAGGGCCCTCGGCTGCTCTGCTGGGATGGCTGGGCCACTGGGCAGCAGCCCCAGAGCTGAGCTTCCAGCCAGAGGCTTGGTTTCCTACGCACATGTTAACAGGCAGAAAAGAAAAACTCTGGTGCTGAAGTGTGAACTGGAAATGCTTTTGAACAATCTGTTCAGGCCTGATTGAACCCTCGTCTCTGCCTCTCTTAAGTGAGTGATCTGCAGAGTCTAATGTTCCCCGAAATCTTCCATGCTCCCTGAGCACCACGTTTATTGCTTTATTATAGCACTTAGCACGCGTTATTGTAATTATTTGTTTATATGTCCATAATCATCTCTTCTAGGCTGTCAGCTCTGCAGAGGGACAGCTTGCATTATTCACCTCTGTTTCTGCAGCCCCACGGTCACTGCCTGGCACTTGGGGCTCGGTGACTATTTGTGGAATGGGAAGGAGGGAGAGAGGGAGGGCGATGGGATGCACAGCCCTCCGTGGTCGGGAGCCACTTCCTGTGACCACTCACCTGCCAAGGGAAGACTGCTTAGGGCTGTGCTGGTGGTCCTTGCCTCTGGGAACGTCCCCTGCCCAAGCGACAGCTCGTGAATCCCTCCATGGTTTGAAATCCCAAACCCTGGGCATCTGCCTGGCAGCCTCCCACACCTCTGACCAGCTGCCTCTGGCCAGTGGTGCTCATAGCAGCACTTCTGCCCCCCACTGCCTTCAGGAGGAGCAAAGTAAGAAGGGGGCAGGTACCCACCTGTGCAACAAGCCCTGCATCTCTACTGAGGGGCTTGGCGCTTCCGAGGAGGTATTAAGGCCCCCACTGGTTTTTCATTGACACAGAAACACGTGCCGCCTCCTTCACTGGAGATACAGAAATATATTTCCAAGATGTTGACCCAGGTGTTATAAGGCCGGAGATTAGAATCCTGGAGATGAAAGTGGAAAGGTCACACACACACATACACCACACACACACACTCAGCCCTCTGAGGCTGGCGCTCACTCCCCTCCCTCCCGCCAGCCTGGGTTGGATCCCAGCTGAGGGCCAACTATACATCAAGGTCCTGGCCTGGAAGCCTCAGTGGGACAGCCACCTGGAGCTTGTCGGAGACCCAGAGGAAGGCGGTTTGGGTAAGCGGGGCACAGAAAGGAGGAGGAATATGGAACGATCTGGGGGCTCATCCTAGCTTTAAAGGACTCAGCCCTTTATTGTGGAATCAGACGGTGATGCCTGTGCTGGGCCAGGAAGCAGACAGGAAACCACCTTGGAACGCACGCTGGGTGTTTGACGCCGGGCTAGACTTTCATGCACCCTCGTCTACCCCCATGAGCCCACCCTCTCCACTCTACCACGTTGATTCTCGAGACTGGGCCTGGGCCAGAGGTCTAAGGGAGTCCTGGAGAAGGTGCCTTGACTCTTGGGATAGTTGAGCTGTAAGGGGCCCTAGAGGCCATACATTCCAACCCCTTATCCTGCTGGTGGGAAACTGAGGTTGAGAGGTCAGGCAATTTGAACGTGGTCACCCAGCTAGTGTGGGCAGAGCCAGGACAGAACCAGGCCTGTTGACTTTTGGTCCAGAGTCCGTTTGGAGCTTGCGGGGATGATCAGATCTGAGTGTGTGTGCCTGGCTTATCCCCAGACATAGGCCTTAAAGGCCAGGCCCATTATTTCTGTTTCTATTTCTTGCAGAGGAGACACTCAATAAACATTGATTGGATACTTTACATCACTATCTCATTGAATATTCACAACTTCCATATAAAACAGGGATTGTGCTTCTCTATAGATGAGAAATTTATAGCTCAGAGAGGTCAGGTAACTTGCCTGAAGTCACAGAGCTATTAACAGCTAAAAACAGAACTTACAGCCAGATCTGACTTCAGAGCCAAAATATATCTAGCAAATCCTTCCTATATGCCGGATACTGTTCTGAGCCCTTGTATGTTCCAACTTAACTAATGCTCCGAATGACTTATGAGATAAATGCTGTTACTATCCCCCTTTAAAGGCACAGAGAGGTTAAGTGTCTTTGCCAAAGTCACACAGCCAGTAATCTTTCTGACTCAGAAGAACTCACTATTAGTAGTGTTCTACATATACTCAGTAAACATTTGTTGGATGAATGAATAGAAGTACAGGAGTAACTGCCGGGGGATCTTCAGCTATGCTCTTAGCACATGGGGGGCTGGTTCATCAGAAGAATCTCTCCTCTCCCAACCATGACCAGCACCATATCACCTCTCCTCAAAACACAAACTGAAAACCACTTAGCTGTGCTGGAACTGGCTGGAATCTCAATTTTACCTGACCTCAAGGCAGAGACTCAAGGCAGTTCTTCCTTTCCTCCTGCCAATGCCACCCTGCTCATGAATTAAAGATGCTGCCTGTGGCCATGGCTTCGTAATGTCATCACCTCCTCTGCGTTCATCTCCAACAAATTAGGGCTGCCTAGAAGCACTCTTGGGCTTCAAGGCAACAAATAGTTGGAGACAGAAATGTCTACAGAGTGAGTTTTTCAGCTGCCTTGTGAACAGAACACCCATGACTGTTGCAGTAACTTAGAATTGTTTTAAATCATTGTTTACCCACAGCACTTTCCTGCTATCATTACCACCATAAAGCCTTATAGGCATCTACGTTATCTCCCCGGGTGCTCAGAGCCCTGGTTTATCCTGTTGATCTTCCTAACAGCTCTGGGAGAGGAGAGGCCAGTATGCTCTTTCAGCTCTTATGCGAGAAGGAAAAGTCAGCTCTGAAAATAAGCAGTAACTCCTCCTATCCAAGGCCTCAGACACATTAGGGGGTTGATGGTGCTGTAGAGGGAAAACATCACTGGGAACAGTTGGGAGACACGTACTCCTCTCAACCTTCGCTCTGCCGTTAACTAGCTGTGTTACCTTGGGCAAGTCACTCACTCTCTCTGGACTTCAGTGTAGTGACAAGTTAGGACTAAAGTGAGTTCTGAATTAAGATGTGGCAGATGTGGGTGGTTAGGAGCACTTTATTCAGAAACTGGGGCTTGAATTGTAACTGTGCCATCTCCTACCTGTGTGGCCTTGGGCAGCGTTCTACACCTGGCTTATCAAAGCCCAAGTTCAAACCAGGGAAACAGTGGGGGAATTTAATGCAGGGAATTGGTGACCAGGTGATGAAGAGTGAAGAGCCAGACTGGCGGTGGAGAGGTAACCAGAGATTAGCAGGAAGCCACCCCTCTTAGGGGGAGGCTGTATCACAGGAGGTCTCCCCTTGGCATCACACAGCAGAAGGTGAAATTATGGTGCCCTGTCTGGAGGGAGACATCACACACAGCAGAGAAAGAAGAGAGAAATACCCTGACTCTGGCTTCCTCTCACCCTCCAATTTTCTGCCAGGGCCTCCCTTTGGCTGAATCCAGCTGGAAACCAGTTGGTACAGGAACCCAAGAAATGTAGCTTATGAGGGAATGCAAGGCATGGATCTGAGGACCAAAAGGCGCAGGACCAGGACATTCTCCTTGCCTGAGTTTCTTCACCTGTAAAATGGCCTATCTCACTGTGCTGTTGGGAGGACTACGTGAGATAATGCATGTAAAGTCCTGGGTGATTCACGTTAACAGTCAGTTGATGAGAACTCTGAATTATCAAGAGTTCATTCCTTTGTAATTGACTAGGTTTGTATGCGTGCATTGAGTGCTGCACTTCCCATGGGTAGAGGTTGTATTTTCAGAACCAAATGACAAGGGGATACATGGGGAAAGATCTTTCACTCATTCAACAAACTAAATAACAGAGACTGTGCTAGGCCCAAGGGATACAGAGATGCATAAATAAATAAATAAATAATAAATAAATAAGATCCAGGCATAAACTGTGGGTTAAATGGTAGTTTTTGCAGTCAAATAATTTTTAAAATAATTTTTAAGTCATTTGCAAAATGAAGGGTTTTGTCCAAAGAGCCCCGGATGAGAGCTCATGTTTCCCAGCTCTCCTGTTTATCCTTCTCTTCATTCGTCTCCTTTTAGTCCACACAGCCCCTAACTTCCCTGCCTTATCTGCGCTCTGGCTTAATGAGCCCTGAGCATCAAGGATAAGTTTGTTCTTTCATGAACAGGTCATTCTGTTTGTTCCCTGCAAATCCATTTGTATGCTTTGCGGCCTGCCCTGTGCCCTGGGCTGCATCCCCAGTGCTCCCTTGACATGTGGCATCCAGGTAGGAGGACAGAGAGGCTGGGGTAGTTCCTCCGCTTCCTCGCTGCTCTGGGCACCACTCCACAGTTAGTGCACGTGCCCGGCAGCCCCTCCTCCCTGGCTCAGCTCTCCATGCTTGCTGCTCTGTCCCTTGGGCCTGGCAATAGTGACAGCCTCTGGCCATTGCTAGTCCCCCGTTACCTCAGCAGCCCTTTTTGGTCCCAGTAATCCTGCCCTCACCCCTGTAAATGGTTTTTTCGTCAGAGCCTCTGGAACCAGGTGAGATGGGGTCTGTTAACTGCCTGCACCTCACTGAGTGGTTTAATGGCAGGTATGAAAGCCTTTACGCCATAGGGCTGGAATACAAAATAGATCTTAAAAACATTTAAACAATAAAAAATAAAAGCAAATTCCAGGGAAACTTTTTTTAGCTGTAGCCTTGGGCAAGTTACTCAACCCATCTGAGCTTCTTTCTTCAATTGGTTCACAGAGTTAAGAATAAGAATAGATGTAAGGCTCCTTACATCGTGGGGTCATTATAGAGGCTGAATGAGAAATAAATGAGACAACTTGTGAAGAGCACTTAAGCAGAGTGGCACAGAGCAGGAGCTTAGTCGTGTTCGTTTTCCTTGCTCCTGGGGGCATGGATCCTGTCTTTTCCCTCCTGGAATCCCCACTGCTGGGTTTGCCAACGCAGAACCTGGCACCGAGTCAGCATCACCAACATGCAGGGTTTGGGGAATGAAGGAGCTTAGATAGGAAGATGCTTTACAGTCTCCTTCCTGGGGCCAGAAGAGGGATGGGGTCAAGGTGAGAAGTGTCTGGACTGTGACCTTTCCCCCAGGGAGGAGCCCCAGGGCAGGGATGCCAGGGCAGCTGCATGCGATCACAAAGAGGGAAGCGGTCTGCTGCCCGGGAAGGGGTCAGGGCACACACACAGCTGCGGGTGGCAACGGGGTGGACCTTCCGTGTGAGTGCGGCGTGGTAGAGGGCACAGGTGTACGTGACTGAAGTAGGAGGAGCCCAGCAGAACGCACCAGCCCCGAGCAGGACCCACTCTAGGGGCTCCAGTGGCCCCTGCAGCTCACACTTGGGCTAGGGTGTTCAGCAACCAGAGACTGTTTCAGAAACAGGAGAGGGAAGAGGAGGGAGCACCCAGCACGGGTAGGCTCAAGTGCTGCCAAGCAAGCTGGTACTGGAATTATTTGCAGTCCATATGCCAATTTGCTTTGTCATTGCCTGGCTATTTTTAGAAGCCACTGGCGTATCTAGGAAACCAGAATCTGTTGACTGTGTTTCTTCAGTGTGGAGAGTGTGATTATTTCCCAGAGATGCTGAAGGAATGTGTGAGGTCGGGCGGTGGGAAGACGACCTCTCCTTGCCCCCCACCCGCCCCCTGCCCACCCACCTCACCCCAGTCAGGATGCACGTGAGGATCGTGCCCACGCGGCTGCACACACTGCCCTTTCACAGAGGTTTTTTTTGCCCGCGGTTGTGAGTCCAGGGTCCGGGTGACCTTTCCCAGATGGCACATCGGCAGGGAGTGGAGGCCTCAGTTTGGCTCCCAGCTGTCAGGTGCGGTGGGGTCCTCTGCTCCCTCATCCTCCCCAGGGCATCAGTTAGACACTGGTCCAGTGGCCTGGGGGCAAAGCTGTCCTTGGCTCCCTATTCCCCAGGAGGAGTAGCAAGCAGAGAGGGGGGATGATGGTACAGCACCAAGCTGAGCTCCTAACTGGAACCTTGGAATATTCTCCATCGCCCTCCCTCTAGGCTGGCTCCTTCAAGGACAGTGTCATTCATTCAGACACTGCCTAGGGTCCAGAGAAAAGAGTGGCACTTGTTTCAAATCAAGTCCTAACAGTCCAAAGATGCCATCTCAGGAGGGAGAGGGCACCAGCTTGGCTGGGTTAATCCTTTCATAAGACTGTGGTTGAGGGGACTCCAGCATAGGTTTGACTAGAAGAACTTTAAACTGTGGGACTTTGTATTTGATAATGTGTAAATTTGCCCAGCCTGCTGCAGGGACATCGTCTAATCAGGATTAGGACCACTTTGGTGACAAAATGAGGCGCTTAGAATAAAATCCAAACCTGTACAGTGGCTTTCCAGACCTTATCTGATGAGACCCCTGTCTTCTCTCCTAACCCATCCCCTCAAGGCTTTAGCCCCTCTGGCCTCTTTCCTGTCCTTGCACGTGCCGATCTCATTCTTGCCTCAGGACCTTTGCACTGGTCGTTGCTTCTGTTTCCCCCAGATCTTCACAGGACTGCCTCTTCTAATCATTCAGGTTTTGTCCATCATTCAGGCAAATATCATGTCCTTGGAGAGGCCTTCCCTGAACACCACCCAGCTGTGAGCCCACCATCAGCCTCTATTTGGTCCCATTACCCTCTTTTACCTCATTCATAGCACCTATCATTACCTACGTTTATCTTATTCATTATTCGTATACTCATCTACTGTCTGTCTCCCCCCATCTAGAATGTAAGCATATTGAGGGCAAGGAAACTGTTTTGTTTACTGCTCCCTCCCCTGCGTCTGGAACAGTGCCTGGCACTTAGTGGGGGCTCAAGAGATTTTTGCTGAATGAATTAATGAATGAATGGGGCCTTATGGTCCAATGATACCCTGAGCTCAGGCTCTGAGGCTAGTACTGCTCAACACTAGGTGCTCCCATTTGATTTATCATCTCTGCTACCTTGCACAACTTCCCTTTTCACCCCGCAGCTGCCTCTCCCCTGCAGTGCCTTCTACACACACAGCCACTTAAAATGCAGAAACCATTTTAACATTAGGTGGCAAAATCTTGAGGGTGTAACCCATACACAGAAGAATAATCTCAGGGCTCTGATAAACCTGTTCCCCCGTCGCTAGTTGTGTTTCCCGGTTTGTCTTTCACTGCCTGCCGCCTGCAAAAGTACCTCCCATTAGTTCCTTTTGGCAGCAAGGGAGCTTACGTTTCTGTTTTTGTTTCGTTTTTGCCTGGGCCCCATTCAGCCCCCCAGTTTCCTAGTAAAATGACTCTTTCCGTCTCCACTCTTCCCTGATCTCAGGAGCAGCTTCCCTCGGCCCCTCCCAGAGTTCCTGTGCTCCCCGCACCCCGCTCCCCAGCACCGTGCAGGCCCCAGCACTTACTGTAATGTATGCAAAGTGTTGCACGTCTGTCCCCCTACCCTGTAAGGCCACGCACTCTTCAGTGGTGAGGGCTGTGTCTCTCATCTCAGTCTGCCCAACACTGAGTACAGTGTCTGTAAGACCCCAAGAGATGCCAAGGAAGCTTCTCTCCCCAAGCCCCATTCCCATCATTCCTTTTACAACACGCTCTTTGAACCCTATATTTCTCAACGGTTCCAAATCTCTTCCCAGCTCTACTCCCACACTCACCCAAATGACAGTTTACTCAGGTCTTCGTTTCTGGTCTCATCGTCTTCTCAGACAGTTGCTAGCATCGACATCAGCATTTGCACAGCACTTTACAGTTTACAAAGTGGTTTCCTGGTGCATGATAATTTTGTCATATCCAAGCCACTTGTATCTCGTCCGGGCTCCTGTCCGGTCAGAGTCTCTAAGTAAACATTTACTGAGCGCTGATTACATGTCATGATTGGATTGGAGTATTTTTTGAGCCTCCTTGTGGGAACCTGCCAACTGTTCGGAGTAGGACAACCTCACAAAAGCAGGGAAAACTATCCTCAAGGCCCCTCATTCCTGGGGCCTCAGCCCACCATACCGTATTAAGGCCCACTTGCTTCCCGGGCCAGCCTTCTCATAAATGTGCCCACCCAAGTTTGTCAGCATTCAGACCCCCTCTGCAGCTGCAGAAAGCACCCTGTGTGGTGACCTGTCAGGCAGGAAGGAAGGATGGTACTGTGGGAGGTCCAGTGGTCTGGGTCTGTGCTTTCTCCACCTTAGCTCCCTCATCCTTCGGATGAAGAGAATTCACCTGCCCTGTCCCTTCCCAAGGTCATTAAAGGATATATAAGACTTTGTATCCCAGAGGCCTTTATGAAGAGAAATACCAGTAGGAGGGCTCCTTTTTTCCCTCTCCTGCAGGGACCTCCCCAGCCTTCCAGCTGTGTGAACATCTGCTGCCTCAGAGGCAAGCAGGCATTTTCTCACAACCCCTCCTCCAACCAGGCTAGACCCCATCACATGGCCTCAGTTCTGCTCTGTCATCGTTTGAATTAACAATAACAGTGAACATTTACTGAGCATTTCTTAGGTGCCAGGAGCTATTCTAAGCACTCTGCATGAATTAACTCAATCATGACAACTTCCCTAGGAAGTGGGTACTTTTATGTAGATGAGTGTGCAGTCTGTGAATAAAGACAGTGTTGCTTCTTCATTTCCAGTCTAGATGCTTTTATGTTTCTTGTTCTTGCCTTATTGTACCAGCTCAGACTTTCAGTACAACGTTGAATGAAATGTTAAATAGAAATGGTGAAAGCAGACATCCTTGCCTTGTTACCAGTCTAAGGACATCCAGTCTTCCACATTAAGACCAGGATCTGGTCTTTTCACCGATAGGTATGAGGTTACTGTAGGTTTTTTATAGATGCCTTTTTTCCAGTTGAGGACATCTGCTGAGAGTTTTTTAAAAATCATAAGTTGGTATTATATTATGTTAAAAGTTCTTTATGTATCTATTGAGATGATCATATGGGCTTCCTTTTTGTATATTGATATGGTGAATTATACACTGAAGAGTTTGTGTAGAATTGATATTATTTCTTTCCTAAATGTTTGGTAGAATTTATCAGTGAAGCCATCTGTACCTGAAATTTTATTTGTGGAAATATTTTAAACTAAGAATTCAATTTATTTAATAGATATAAGGCTATTCAGGTTATCTGTTTCTTTTTGAGCAAATTTTGAGAGTTTGATAGTTGATGTCTTTCAAGGAATTTCTCCATTTCATCTAAATTTTTGAATTTTTTGGCATGAAGTCATTTATAATATTATCTTTTTGAAGTGTATAGAATCTGTAGTAAAGTTCAATCTTTTGTGCCTGATATTGGTGATTCCTTTTTTTTTTCTTGATCAGAATGATAGTTTTTCAATTATATTCATCTTTGTAAAGAAAGAGCTTTTGGTTTCATTGAATCTATTTTTGCTTTTGTTTTGTATTTTGATTTATATTCTTTTCTTTTTTGTTTCTTTCCTTCTGTTTACTGTAGTTTTAATTGTCTTTTGTTCCCTAGTTTCTTACATGGAAACTTAGATTATTGATTTGAGACTTTTCTCTTTTTTTTTTTAGTATAAACATTTAATGCTATAAATTTTCCTTTAAGCACTGCTTTAGCTACTACATACCACTAAGTTTGATATGTTGTGTTCATTTTTATTCAGTTTAAAATTTTCTAATTTCCCTTGTGATTTTTTTTTCTTTGGCCTATGGGTTATTTAGAAGTGCACTGTTTAATCTCCTAATATTTGAAGATTTTTCAGATATCTTTTTTAAAGTTTCTAGTTTAATTCTATTATGGTCAAAGAAAAGACTTTATATGATTTCAATCCATTACAATATACTGAGACTTGTTTTGTGGCCCAGAATATGGTCTATCTTGGTAAGTTATTTATATGCACCTGAAGGCAGTGTATATTGTGCTGTTGTTGGGTGGAGTGTTCTAATTATGTCAGGTCAAGAAGGTTGATGAGATTGAGTGTTTTATATCCCTACTGATTGTGTCTATTTTTTCTATCAATGGCTGAGAAAAGAATGTTTGAACTTCCAATTATAGTTGTGGATTTGTCTATTTCTCCTTTTACATATCAAGGTTTGCTTATATCATATATTTTGAAGCTCTATTAATAGGTGCATATACATTTAGGGTTGTTATATCCTTTTGATGAGTTTACTCCTTTATCATTATAAAGTATCCCTCTTTATCTCTGGTAAGAGTCCTTGTTCTAAAGTCTACTTTGGGTGATGTCATCACCCCAGTTTGTTTTGATCAGTGTTTGCTTGGTATATCTTTTTCTATCCTTTTACCTTTAACCTACCTGTGTCTTCGTATTCAAAGTTTGCTTCTTATAGATAGCATACAGTTATGTCTCGCTTTTTAAAATCCAATATGACAATCTCTGCTTTTTAATCAAAGTTTGTAGATCCTTTTTATTTAATTTAATTACTGATTTGGTTGAATTTAAATCTACTATCTTGTTATTTATTTTCTAATTGTCCCATCGGTACTTGGTTTCTGTTTTCTTCTTTCTCTGCCTTATTATGTATTAATTGAGTATTTTTATGATTCCATTTCATCTCCATTGTTGGCTTACTAGCCATATCTCTGTTTTATTTTTAGTGATTGTGCTATGATTTACAATGTATTTTATTGTAAATATAAATATATTTTATTGATTTTAATGTATCAAAGTCTATCTTCAAATAATATACCACTTCACATATAGTGTAAAGAATTTTATGGCTATGTATTCTATTTTCTGATTCTTGTCCTTTGTGATATCATTGCCATACATTTTATTTCTACATTATATAAACCCCATAATACAGTGAAAAATGTTTGCTCTAAACAGTCAATATTTTTAAAGAGATTTCAAAATGAGTAAAAATGTATTTCAATTTACTCACATATCTACTATTCTCAGTGCTTTTCATTCCCTTGGGCAGATCCAGATTTCCATCTAGTATCATTTTCTTTTATCCTGGGGAGCTTCCTTTAACATTTCTTATAGGCAGGACCGCTGGCAATGAATTATCTCAGCTTTAATCTGAAAAAGTATTCTGCTTTCATTTTTGAAAGATATTTTTGCTGAATATAGAATTCTAGGTTGACAGTTTTTCCTTTCAGTGCTTACAGCTGTCACTGTCTTCTGGTTTGCATCTTTATGACAAGAGGTCTGCCACTTTGCCTTTGTTCTTCTGTGTATAATGTCCTTTTTCCATTGGCTGCTTTTAGGGTTTTCTCTTTATCACTGGTTTTTAGCAATTTGGTTATGCTGTGCCTTGGTGTAGTTTTTTTGTTTGTTTATTGGTTTTTTACATTTACTCTGCTTTGAGTTCAGTGAGCCTCTTGGATCTGTGGGTTTATAGGTTTCATGAAATTTTGAAAATTTTTAACCATTCCTTCAAATATTTTTTCTGTGCTCCCTTTCTTTTTGGAGGGATTCCATTTACACATATGTTAGGTCACTTGATGCTGCCCTATAGGTCACTGATGCTATGTTCATTTTTTTTTCAGTCCTTTTTCTCTCTTTGCTTTATTTTGGATATTTTCTATTGCTATATCTTCAAATTCACTGACTTTCTGATGTGTCTGGTTGGCTGTTAATCTCATTAATTATATTTTTCATTTCAGTATTGTATGTTTTCATTTCTAGAACTTTCATTTGGGTCATTTTTATATCTTCCAATTCTATCCTCAACACGTTCATATTTTCTTATACATTCCTAAGCATATGTAGTATATTTGTTAGAGTAGTTTTAATATTCTTCTATACTATTTCATCATCTCTGTCATTTCTGAGTCATTTTCTACTGATCAGTTTTTCTCCTGGTTATTGGTCATTTTTTCTGCCTTTTTGGTGGCCTTGGGTTTTTTTGTTCGTTTGTTTAATTAGATGCCAAACATTGTGGACTTTACTTTGTTGGGTGATGATTTTTTTTTCTGTTTGCATTCCTTTAAATAGTGTTGGGCTTTGTTCTGGCATAAAGTTTAGTTACTTGGGATCAGTTTGACCCTTCCAAGGCTTGTTTTCTAAGCTCTCTTAGGATGAGTCTGGAGCTCACTACTTTCTGTCAGGACACTAACTGACACCTTGTGCATTTATTATAAGGTCTGTTTACTCTGGCTCATGGGAACATGAACACTACCCAGCCCCATTTAGCTCTGGAAATTGTTTGGCCTGATTCTTCATGATTGTTCTTTCCCCAGCCTCGTGGAGTTTCATTCCTTGCATATGCAAATTAGTATTTAGCCAAAGATTTAAGAGGATCCTTTTCAGCTCTCCAGAACTCTTTCTGATATTCTGCTCTGAATATTCTAGCTGCCTCAGTCTCCTCGGACTCCAAGAGACTGGCCTCTGTTTGGGTTCCCATTCCCTGTGCTACAGCTTAGGAACTGAGTCAGGCAGTAAGGTGGGGAAATTGTAGCCCTCTCCCAGCCCCCTTTTGGTTCCTTTCTCTCAGGGAATCCTGTACTGCTTGCTGTCCAATGTCTGGAATTATTTGCTTCATACATTTTATATGATTTTGTAGTTGTTTAAAACAGGAAGGTAAATCCAATCGCTGTTACTGTATCATGGCTGGAAGCACAAGTGGCAGTATGTAGCTTCATTATGCTTATTTTAAAGATAAGGACTTATAGTTACTGAAGGGGAAAGGTGGAGGGAAGGGATAAATTAGGAGTTTGGGATTAACATATACACACTACTATACATAAAATAGATAATCACAGCAAGGACCTACTGTATAGCACAGGAAACTCTACTCAGTATTCTGTAATAACCAATATGGGAAAAGAATGGATATATGTATATGTATAACCAAATCACTTTGCTGCATACCTGAAACTAACACAACGTTGTAAATCAGCTATACTCCAATATAAAATAAAAATTAAATTTAAAAAAAGATAAGGAAACTGAGGCACAGAGATATTTAACAACTTGCCCAAGATAACATTATTCTTAGGTGGCAGAGTCCAGATTTGAGTCCTGGTCAGCAGTCTCCACTAAACTATCAGCTCCTTGGGGGTCAAGGACCTTGCCTGTCTTGTTCACTGCTGTGTACTAGGCACCTAGCATAGCACCTGGTACACAGTGTTGGTACTCAGTAGATGCTGTTAAATAAAATGAATAACTGATTGACCAATCTGGGACTGAATGAAGCATTTCCCAGGAAGGAGAGAGAAGTTACTTTCTCTTATAATATACCCAGGTTGTGTTTATGTAATACCACCTGAATGGGCGATGCTGATGATCATGTCCTGAGGTCTCCAAGCCTCAGTAAATACTTCTTCACCTACCCTTGCATGCACCTTGCATATACTCCTGTGTGTAAGCAGCAGCTGTCTGGCTTCTGCATTGAAACATATCATTTTAATCATGCACTTTCAAGCCAGAAAGCCAATCTGCATTTTAGAAAATCAAGTTCCTTTCCCCAGTGGTGGCCATGCACAAGAGTTGGCCTCTTTTTCGCTGTTGTGCAGCGTGGAAATCCTGGACAAGTAGGAGCCCATCTTGGTCTGAGTTAGGCCACATAAAGAGAAAAGAAGTTCATCTGGCATAACATACCTTCCTCCAAATACCCTATTCCTTACCCTACATTTTTTGGGAAAGTGGAAGAAAGAGAGCCAGAATTCTCTCTCAGTGGTCCCCTTACCCAGACTGTAGGTCTGTTTCGGATGACGGCAGAGCAATTGATTGAAAATTATATGCCCATTTCTACATCTGCATAATTTTGCATATTTATTTTATGGCCAAATAAACTCATTTGGATTATCTCTCTTCCTCTCTCTCCCTCCTGCTTTTGTTTTTGTTGTGTCATAAAAGTCTGGCTCAGCCTGGAAAAATGACCAGTTCTTCTGGTCTTTGTTTCTACAGGGGAAATGGGTTCTTCTCAGAAGACCTCTAGGCTGGTCCTGATCCAGCCTCCTAGAATTCACTCTTTTGCTCCATAACCCCAGCACTGGGGCCTGGGTGATGTCCTGGTCAGCTGAGGTCTGTGCCCAGCTGGGGCGTATGGAGGAAGCGGAAGGGGCGGGAGACTGCTCGTCAGGAAGTTTTCAAGTGGGCAGGTTGTCAGTCTGCCCTGCAGACGAGTGTCTCCCCGGGGACCGAGCTGCTGTCACTGTGGGTAATTGGATTCCTGCTCCCCCGCAGGACAGGCTCCAGTAACCTTTAGGATTAATTGCTCCAGTCGACCTCAGCTGCCTCCTCCGGCTGGCTGTCTTTGCCAGTCTTGATCAGAAAGCCCCAGGGGCTCAGTGTTGGGCACTGGGCATTGGGACAGGAGTATGAGCTGGAGACTTCTTGATCTGAGGCTTGAGAGATTTCCTACGAGCCCTAGCAGTGGCATCCGTGGAGGATGCTGTGCTTCACCCTTAAGGCAAGGTCCGTTCCTTGTCATAGACCTTCCCAAGGTGGGGTTAAAGGAACTCTTCAGTTGATGGTGTGAAGTCAACAATCATTCTAAAGAGGATCGCCAAGCTGTCAGCCTCCTCTCTTCCCAGGAGAAAATGACAATGGCTCTCTCCCCCCTAGGGGGCTTAAGAGGGTTTGGAAGCTTCTTTGAAAGGCTAGCCTAGTGAAAAGCTATGGCTGTGGTTCGTGGGTCACTGAAAATTCATCCTGCTGTGCTTATTCACCAGAACCTAGAACCTCAGGTAGAGAGACGGGAGACACTGCAGTGGCCGCATCTTTGACGGCACTGAACATCTGTGAGTACTCATAAAAACAATGGCTAACATGTATTGGGTACTTAGCCCTGCATTACCGCATTTAATCCTCACAACGACTCTGTTTCTCCCCATCTGGTAAAGGAGAAAACAAGGCTGAGAGATGTTAACAGCAGAGAGGCCACCCAGCTGCTCACTGGCAGATCCTTCAAAGCAGTGTGTCTGTTACCGGAGCCAGCGCTTCACCCACTCTCGTCTTTGGAGGTCTTGACAATAGGACTTTTCCTTTTCTTTCTGGGGTTGGTGGTCGTGGTTGGCAGTGACCATGGTGTCACTAAGGTTCTGTAATCTTCCACGCACCTTGGCGCGGAAAAGATTTTGCCTCCACGTATTTTTCATACAAACACGGGACAGTTACATTGAAGGGCCTTTTGCTTTTCTCAGTACTGTTCGCTAGTTCTATCTCCCTTCTCACACTGATCAATAATCCATCAATCGGCAAATACACATTAACATGGACGCAACGTGCCTCAGTCGATAGGGAGGGGGCCCAGCACTGTGCCCCATCAATAGGGTCCTCGTACACTAACCTTTTCCCGCGAGGCTCCCGCAGTTGGCAATGACAGTGTGTCATTATGAGACTTTCCTGGAAAGCCTGATTGGCCAGTCATTTGTTTCCACTGCCACCTCCCCACCCCCAGATGGCAATGGATGTTGCCATGACAACATAATGGGAAGCAATCACGCCTATTGTGGGGCAGGAATGTTGACGTGCATGAAAGAGCATGTGTGGGGCTGTGGAGAAGATAAGAGAAAGACCTGCTTGTGCCCAGGAAAAAAGAAGTTAACTCAGAATTGAGGAGCCTGCCTTCTGAATGTTCAGTCCCCACCTGATGCCTGCGGAAACTTTATTACTTGCCAGGTCACATTATTTGCCTACTGACAGAGTCTTACCCAAAAAAGGCATAGGACCAGTGCTTTAGATTCATTTTGAACCAAAACTTCACCTCAGGGATGAGAAACTCCTTGTTGCTCTAGTTTTTTAAAAAATTCCTTTCTTGTCTTCCCTGCTTCCTTTCCTTTTCTGCACACACAACAGCACAGCCTCCAAAAAGCTGGGAAAGCAATGGGTGGCATTTCCATCACATAGGAGAAGAGCTCTGATTTCTTTATTTTTGAGGCAAAAAAAAAAAAAAAAGTGTTGAATTAAGTCAAAGACTCAAGCGAAACCACTGTCAAATCAGAGAGTCACTGGAAGAAGGGAGCGAGCTGAAGTTGGGTGGGTGTTGGGGAGCCTGGGCAGGAGGCAGGAAAGAGCAAATGGGAGAGGGGACACTGGGGACGACGGGAGCTGGACTCAGAGACAGAAGACCTAACTTGGAGTTTCAGTTCTGCTGTGACCATTAGTGTGGTTAAGAGTAAGTGTTCTAGAGTCTAACTCCCAGGTTCCATCCCTGGCTCTGACACTTACCAGCTTACCAGTGTAAACTTGGGCAAGTTAACCTAATACTTCCTTGTGTCAGTCTGGGCTGAAAGAGGATAGATGAGCTAACTAGGGACACGCCATGAGTGGTAGCTGTTAATTTTACTGTGCAATGTGAGCAAGTTATCTTACCTCTCTGAGCCTTGATTTACTCATTAGTAAAATGGGAATTATATTTGCCTCACAGGCAAATATTTGTGAGGATTAAATAAGCTAATATGTCAGAGAGTGCCTAGCCGCTGCTTTCCACACATGCAGTAGGTGCTAAATAAATGTCAGTCAAACCTTGATCTATTATTCTAAAGGAAGAAGGGAGGAGACAAGACCTTAAAACTCTCAAGCATCCATTCTTCTGTCCCATCTCACACAAACATATACCTTTCAAATGCCTGTGGCAGGCAATTCTTCATTTTCTCCTCCTGAATCATCAAATATTTGCAGAGTGCTGAACTGGGCTGGGTGCTGTGGAGAGTTTGAAAGTGCAGAGAGAGTGTCCTGCCTCAAGGTGCTTTACGCTTGAGGGAGGAGAGTGTCAACAGCCCAGGGAAAAGAAACAGTGCAGGTAAGCCAGTGCCGCGTGCTCTGTGAGCTGCAGCATCCCCTGCACCGTGAGCAGTGCACAGTCCATGGTAGGTATTCTATGTGCGGAATAAATGAATGAGCGAATTTTAAGTAGAATGACCATGAAATGCTAAGACAGGCAGTGTGTGCTGGAGACATTACAGAGGGGCAGAATCCAGTGAGTGCTAGAGTGGTTAGTGAGGTGGGTAGAGGAGCTAGCATGTGAGCAGGGTGGACAGAACACCTCCACTTACTTGTCTTCATCAGGGCCCGGCGTCTGAGCTCTGGGGCCCCAGAGGGCAGGGATCCGAAGCTCTCCCGCCCGCCACTGCCCCCCGGTCCACTGGCCTGCCCTGAGCCCCGTTGGGTGTCGCTTACCCTTGCCGTGCCCATGCCTATGTGCACATTGGAGGAATACATGTACTGGTTATCTACTGTGGCAGATCAAAGGACACCAAAACTTAGCTACTTAGAACAACAGACAGTTATTATCTCACACGCTCTGTGGGCTGAGGATCCAGGTATGGCTTAGTTGGGTGCCGCTGGCTCCAGGACTCACGGGGTGACAGTCAAGATGTCAGCCAGAGCTGCAGGCATCTGAAGTCTGACTCCGGCGGTTACTGGCCCATCTCGGTCCCTCACCATGTGGCCTGCCTCTGGACATGGCTGCTGATTTCCCCCAGGACAAATGATCTAAGAGATGGAGAGAGCCCAAGATGGACACCACAGTCTTTCCATAATCTTGGAAGTGAGATCCCATCACTTCTGCCACATTCTCTTAGGTAGAAGCAAGTCATGAAGTCTAGCCCATGCACAAAGGAGGTAAACAAGGTGTGAATACCAGGAGGCAGGGATCACTGGGGGCCATCTTAAAGGCTGCCAACCATAGGACATAGGATGCTTTTTCTTCTAAGCCCAACAACCAGAAAGGAGAACCCCAGCATGCTGAACCAAAGGGCCTTTTCACATGTGTTTTGTTTGTTACTTTGCACATGCATAAAGGAGATGCCGTCTTCTAGGTCTTCTGGGTCTGAGAACAACATCTGGGACCTCCCCAGCACACCCCAGTGACAAGTCTCTTGCCTTGTGGAGAAAAGTTCAGTTCATCAGTCTTTACTGACCACTTGTGCCCTGTGTGGTGGGTACCATGACAGATGGCTGAACACTAGGGAACAGGAGCCAGTGTGGGGTGGGGGTGTGGAGAGCAGAGAGGGAACGAGGTCAGGGAGGTCACCCCATAGATGAGCCTAAACTGCCCTGAAGGACAGGGAGGTATTAGCCAGGAGTGGGGAGTGGGGTGTTTCAGTCGCTGGGCCAGTGGAAGCAGGAGTTCAGAGGGAAGAAAGGCGTCATGGGTGGGGGGGGGGGGGCGACAAGCTCTGGGGCTGTTAGAGAGTATGGCAGAGTTGGGGGCACGTGGGAAGCTTTGGAAGCACAGCTTCCAGCGGCCCGGCAGTTAAGTAAGCAGCCGATTCTCTAGTTCCCTTTGGATCCATCTTGATAGCCTTGGTCAGACCGGGTTAAGGAGTGGATGCCCTGAGCACAGGTAGATGTGGAATAAGGAAGGAAGGAATGACCAGCAGGATCCAATGCCCCAAAGCCCAACAGCTCAGATTAAGGGGCTGTTCCTGAGCCCGGGGTAGAGCAGAGAAGCAAGGTGCAGGAAGCAGCATCCTGAGAGAGAACCAGGTCAAGGCTGGGGCCACATTCACAAACCAAGTTTGGTTCGCTAAGACAGGAAAAGAGTTATGTTTGTTCGGGTTTTTATTTATTTATTTATTTATTTATTTAATTTTTTTTTTTTTGGCTGTGTTGGGTCTTCGTTTCTGTGTGAGGGCTTTCTCTAGTTGTGGCAAACGAAGGCCACTCTTCATCGCGGTGCACGGGCCTCTCACTATCGCGGCCTCTCTTGTTGCGGAGCACAAGCTCCAGACGCGCAGGCTCAGTAGTTGTGGCTTACGGGGCTAGTTGCTCCGCGGCATGTGGGATCTTCCCAGACCAGGGCTCGAACCCATGTCCCCTGCATTGGCAGGCAGATTCTCAACCACTGCGCCACCAGGGAAGCCCCTGTTTGGGTTTTTTTAAAAAAAAATACAGTGATATGCCAGGTGTCACAAGCCACAAGCAAATGACCAACCGCCAAATAAGGGATGCTGACACTAAGTCGGGTAAGGTCAGAGAGGCTGAAGCTCCCTCTTCCAGAGCGGTACTGTGCATGGGCCTTACTGCACGGCGGGATGCCTGCTGGGTGAGATATTGTGCCGTGTCCCAGGCAGGGCGAGCAACACAGGTATTTAGGTGTGCCCACCATCACAGGTGCTGGGCCAGAGGAACTGATAGGGTGGGCTCCTGAGCCCCATGGGCACTTCAGAGCAGGGACTTCGTGTCTGTCACCACCTGCTTGTCTAGCTTGATAGCTCTTTTTTCAAACTGATGAGTCTAGGAAAGGAAAAGTAGCATCCTCCCCAGGCACGGCCACTTGAGTGACTCCCACGACCACTTCTGGGCTCACAGCCCCAAGAACACAGAGCTTGGAGTGCAGAGACACCTGTTTCTCCTGGTTCTCTACCCATCTAGTAACGACTGCCGACAACTCACACCAGGGCTGTGGGGTCCTCATCTGTAAAACCAAGGGGCCTCAAAAACAGTTCTCTGCCCTGGCTGTTCATTAGCACTGGCCAGGGAGCTTTCCGAAGTGGGTGACGCCCCGGCCTCGCCATGAGTGATTCGAATTGAAGGGCCTGGGCCGAGGCCAGGGCACTACTGTTCCTTTCAACAGACCTGGAATCTGACTCGAGGCTGGGCCTCTTGAAGCTGTGCCAGTTTCCTGTGTGACTCCCAGCGGGCTGTACTCCACAGTCACCTGGGGACTGATTCACACTCCCTGTGCCTCCTGACACAGGATCTCTAGGTCAGAGGGAGGCCCAGGAGTCTGCATTGAAGGATGTCCCCTGGTGTCTCTCATGCTGCGGGCTGACAGGTACCACGGGGTGTCTTTACCTAGCACTGGAGCACGAAAACTCCAGTGTGTCCGTTCTGTCGCTACTGGGAGTCCTTCTGAAAGGCACCGATCCCCTCCGTCCTCGCGTCAAATAGACTTATAGCAATACTTCACAGGGTTGTGATGATCAGCGGAGATGCTGGTACGAATGCTACTGCTGTTTTTAGGATTTTCCTGCTGCCTGAGTGTGCTGGGTATGGGTTTCTACGTTGGTGTGTCCTGCTCCGTGTCTCTTCGGGTATAGCCCCCAGCCCCCAGCGCCATGCGGCCACAGATGCTTAATCCGAGGGCGTGGATGGGGAGAAGGAAGGCCCCGGCCTGCTCTGGAGCGCGCCTGCCTCAGAACTCCACTGAAAGCACGAGACCATGCAGCTTCTAAATCAGTCATTTGGGCTAGTTTAGCATGAAAGGCCCCAACGAGCCGGGACTGATTCATCCATTCTCGGCGTTCTGGGGAGGCATGCGGCAGAGGTCCCTGAGAAGCCGTGGGCTTCCGCATGGACACTGCTGTCTGCTTCCCCTCCGTCGCCAGCAGGGCAGCCCTCTCCGCAGGTGGCCCGGACAGAAAACCGCCAGCCTATGTGGCCAGGGCAGAGGGACAAGGCCACGAGGTCGGGCCGAGCGTGGGTCCCGAGTCTGCCTTCCACAGCCAAGCCCCGCCCCCCGCCCAGGCTGTGCGAGGTCGCCATGGTGACTTCCTGTCCCCAGTGTGTCCAGGCTCTATCAGAGCCACTGCGCGGCGGCGGCGGCAGGTGCAGATAAGGGTCGCTAAGCAGCGGCGGCTGTCACGCAGCCTGCAGCAGCCAAGCACAGCATCGATTCTCGCCTGTGCCGCTGCCTACAGAGGATGAGGGAGGCTGGGGGAGGAGGGAGCCCTTTCTATATTTAGCTCCCACAGTGGTACCTCCCGGCGACGGACAGCTTCGAAAGAGGCTGACTTCCAATCCAGCACGGGAAGGTTTAACCTTCCTCAGTTAGGCACACTCTGGGGGGGGCTGTGTTTTGCCCATTGAGAGGGTTTTTAAAAAATAAGTAAAAAGGAAATCAAGAGGGAAGAGAACAACAAAGCTAAGCTGATTTAGAGCAATGAGGGAAACTGCCCCTAAACATCTCCTCTGCCCAGCCATCCACAACTCCGTCCCTGGACCTACTGGACGTGGAGGGGGGCTGGCCGGGGCAGGTGTTGGAACAGGAGCTTCGGAGAACAGGATTCTCTGGATTGCTGAGCAGTTTGGCCCGAGATGCTGCCCAGAGCAGAGGCATAGCAATTGAGTATTTGCCCAGGGCCTTAGATCATGACCCTTTGGAGGGGCTCTTGTTTGGGAGGGGGCACAGGAGAGACTTGGGTCATTGGAAATTCCAGTTAATGGCCTGATGACCTGGGGATTTGCTCTAAGTTCTCCTCTCTCCTCCAAAGCCCTCCAAGACGCATGAAAGGGAGGCAGCACACGGGGGGAGCCAGAGCACTGACAAATTTTTATTTGCCTGAATTCACCAGGTAATTGCATGTCCCTCACTTTGCTTCGGCTGCTCAGGCCGTGGCCCATTCAGTGGCCTGGATTGAGCTCCCTCAGCCCGGAGCCTTGTAGGGAGATAAGCACAAGAAAGATTGAGGCTCTGGTCTCCTGAGGTCCCTGAGTCCCCAGGAACAAAGGAATGAAAAGGAGACTGGAGAACAGACCCAGAGGACAGATGCTAGTGCAAATGAGCATAATGTGAACAGGTGCAGGGCCTGTGGGAGGAGCAGTCGGGGGGTCTGGGGAACGGGGACTAAAGGCAGGAGACCCACCTGGCTTGGGCCTTGTGCCTTTCCCAGCCAGTCTTGTGTGGGGAGTATCTAGCCAACCTGGCATCTTCAGGAACGTTAGTGATGCGAGGTGAAGAGTTCCATGCCAAGTTCATTATCATTGTTCAAGTTATTTACAAATGACCCTGCTGCTTAATGAGCAAGTTAAAAGACAGATCAGAAATCGATGGCTTCTTCACTTGGCAGAAGTGAATCTTCACTCTGGAATCTTGGAATCTTCACTCTGTCACTCTGAGCCTTGGAGAGAAGGGCCTTCAGAGGCCTGAACCACAGTTGGCCAGGGATGCACTGAATGGGTGCCGTCTCCAGGTAGCTGGGCTTTAAGAGAGCTGGGATGTTTGGAATATCTTTCCTCCCCCACTATATTCATGTTGAATGTTGCATGACCCTCCCCTTCCCATCTACTACCTACTCAGCTTTTCCTGCCCTAACTCTTACCTGGTGGTAATAAGTAGGCACCAAGGAAGGCCACAGAAACTAGTACTTCCCTTCTGCTCACCCTGATCTGATGGCCAGCAGACTCCCAGGGACAGTGAACCAGGCTGAGTGTATGTCACAATCCGAAGTCAAAGAGAAAGGGTCCCACCTTCCTCTCCGGACAGCCCAGCCGAGCCCCAAAGCATACTGCGTGGAAGAATTCCTTCTGACCTTCAGGGTCTGTTTCTGAGCTTCTGCAGCTTGTACTTATGTATGTGTATAAGCATTTATACATATATGTGAATATATTTATTATGAATCCTTATCTCTATATACACGTAAATATGTATCTTTAACAAATTTATTGAGCACCGTAGGGAAGCACTATGCTACTCTCTGAGTGCATTGAAAATGAGCAGGGGAATATGTGAAGATTATATGAAAATACTTATATTATCTGCTGAGCGCTAGTATAGTCCAGACACTGTATTAGGTGCTTGACACCAGTGCCTTTCATTTATGCCTCACGACATCCTTGAAGTGTTAACCCCATCTTGCAGATGAGAAAACTAAGGATCAGAGAGGTTAAACTCACCCAGGGGCACAACACAGGAAAGCAGCTGGCAAACCTCAGGCTTGAGTCCAGAGGATCTGCTGGCCCCCGAGCTCTGAACCACTAGCTGTGAATTACACATGGCCCTGCCTTCAGGAGCCATCACCCTGGTGCTCGGTGAGCCCAGGCAGGCACATCCACAAACTGCTGTAATTACAAAGCAGGGAAGAGGCGGAGAGGAGTGCAGTCAGCTTGTGTCTGAACAGGAGTGCAATGCTAGGTCCAGGGTCCTGCCCAGGAGCTGTGAAGTTTAGCCACACTTTATTGTCTCCTGTCCATACTTAACCTTTGTCCCATGGTGGCTTTTCTCCCACCAAATTGTCCTCAGTTGCTGCAGGGCCCCGTCGAAGTGCAGGGCAGGTGCTGTTGGAAACAGGTGTTTTATTAAGTCACTCTCCCCTCATCTGCTCTTTCCTCCACCCCTTTATTCCCTTCACCCTAGATTCATTGACTTGCAGTACAAGGTGCCCACGTATTACATACCCAGAGGCCCGGGCCCGCTCTGGGACCGGCCTCCACCTCACTGCTAATGTGTGCCCCATGCCTGCCCCAGGGGCACTGGCGAGGCACCGGGAGCAGCGCCACTCCTCCGTCACCTGCTACGCCTGACAGGTGCCACGGGACATCTTAGGCTCCTGAGTAAGGCTAGGCGGGGACTCTGGGAGATTCTGAATCCTCAAGCATCTTAGTGCTTTAGAAACTCAAGCACTGGCCAGGGCATCAGGACACGTGGAATCTTACTCGGCTTTGTCACTGCCTAATGGAGTGGTTTGGGGTCCTCATCTTCTGTGGGGCTCCACCTTCATTTGGATGGTCTCTAAGTTCCCTTACGGTGCTGATACTCTGGGGTTCTCAAAGGGCACAGAACCCCTGGGAACCCGAGGGGTAAGGGCCATAGTGGGAGATGCTGCTCTCAGGGTCCAAATGGGGTGCCTGGATGGAGAGCCTGGTTCTCCAGCCTCCAATCAAGATGAGCTCAAGCTGGGGCTTTGGGGCCCCAGGCAGGAGGTTTGGCCTGGGTCTGCATAAGCATGTCTCCCAAGAAAAAGAAAGCATTCTTCCTAACCCTTTCCCTGGAAGTATTGGGAATGAGCATCTTCCCTCCTCTCCCCCCGCTACACACACACACACACACACACACACACACACACACAAACACACACTCTCACACACACACACACACACAGAAGGTCTGTGCTCTGGTTTAGCATTTATTGTCCTGACCTATTTCTATTAGATCTCGTTCCCTAGTCTGGGAGCTGCTCCTCTAATTCAGTGTATTTATTTCAGTGTCCCCAGTGCCTAGCTAGGGGCCTGCCGCTGCATAGCAAGTGAGCTATGAATATTTGTGGTAGAAATAAAGTTTGGCACTGGCCTTTAGAATGCAGTCTGAGTCTTTGGCTCAAGCTGGAAGGCATTTATGCTAATGAGTGTTGATCTTGCCTCTCCAACCAGAAAGTAACTCCTGGATGAGGGGAGCTTGACTTAATTCTGTATCTTGCAAAGGATCTCACCCATTCTGGGCTCAGTATAAACTTGTTAAAATAAATGGGTTGGAATACAACATATCACCCTTTGGACTCCAGGGGCAACTGCTTAGATTCTTTGGGGCATGTCACTATTTAGCTTTAATTACCTGATTTTATATTAGCTCTGGGAAGCGGTCTGACTGAATGGTAAGATTTGGCTCCTGGATAATAGCTAACAATAGTAACTACCTTATATCGCGTGCTTAATAGGTGAGATCGCTGTGATAAATGCTTTACTTCCCTCATCTCATTTAATCCCAATAACAATCCTTCTATATTCATTTATTCATCTATTCGGCCAGTACTTTTTGAACGTTCACTGTTTGTTTGCAAGGCACTGGGCATCCAGTGGTGTACAAGATAAACATGGTTTTATTTTCCCCGTTTTACAGATGAGGATATGCATTCAGGGACTCTCAGTGACTTGCCTGTGATCACCAGGCTCATAAGTGGCAAAACTGCGTCTAAATCACCTTTTTCCTTCACTGCGTCAGGGGAACGATGCCCCTGGTGGAAACTCAAGTTTGTAGCCCTTTGCAGGATGGAGGTTGCTGTCTGGTTCCTCTAGAAACTGACATCGCCTTATGCAAATGTATGTTTAGCTGGTAAAAGCACTTGCCAGGAGTCCCTGAAATGCTCTCTGGCATGGGGAGGGGTGAAGGTATTGGGGAGATGTCCCGGCACCCTCCTCTGGACACAACATCATCGGGCTTTCAAGGGGACAAAAAGAGGTTCTCTTTCCTGCCAGAGGTGACAGGGAGAAGGCCTGGGGGAGGGAAGTGAAGGCTTGGGGGGGGGTTCTCTGGGGAGAGACTCAGAGGAGGCATGGGTGAGGTGACCAGAAGCACTGCTGGTGGCCCTCATCATCCCCTGCTCCAGGCCACACTGGACAGTGTCCCTGGGAGGCATTGCATGCATGTGGTGGTTCCCCCTGGGACTCCTATGGAGGCTGTGAAGAGTCCCAGACTCTCCTTCGTAAGCACTCCTTCTCCTCCTCATCCCCAGGGCACGCCCACACCTAAGTGCCCACTCACACATACACCCACGTGGGCAGGTGGCTCCCATGGGAGTGTCCAGCTCTTCCAGTTTCTCTGTTCCCTTTGGCCACCACCTTACACTCACACGTGCACATGTGTGCCCACACCCTTCCCAGGTCGGTACAGCTAATGGAGTTCAATCTCGTGCCATGGTGGACCCACTGTGCCACCCAGTCTTCCCTGACCCCAGTCCCAGCCTCAGGCCAAGAAACAGAACATAAAAGCCTTTTCAAATGGATGTTGATCAGAAAGTAAGGAAGGGAGGTAAAGGATGGAAGGGAAAGGGGCTAACATTTGCAGAGGGCTTCCTGTGGACTAGACCTTGGCCTTTATCCTCATGCTTTATTTCATCCTCACAGGAATGAGGATCCCTCTTCTACAGATGGGGCAGGCAGGGCTCAGTGGAGTAGCTGTTGGAGCAGTGGTAAGCTAGGGCTTGGGCCAAGAGCAGGGGAGAGACTGAACAAAGGTTTGATGCTGACCTCTGTGGGGCAAGTCAGCAGCTAGACGTTTGGGATGAGAATGGAGCACTCAGCCCCCAGTGCTGGGAGGCTCGGAGAGGGGAAAAGAGAGCACCCCTGCCACAGCTACCAGGAGGGAGACACTGATTGTGCCACCCCTTCTGGCACCGGTGTGACCACAGAGAAGGGAGGGGCGGAGATGGTGTGGAGCCCCAGGCAAGTCCAGGGCATCGCTGTATCCGGCTGGCCATGGTCCCGCAGCCCCGAGGGCTGGAGGCTGCTGTGGTGGCACGAGGGGGACTGTGTCTCCTGGGAGGCCTGGAGCACGTCCCTACCCCAACCTGTGCTTCCTGCTCTCTGCTCCTGTGGCCTCAGCTTGGACCTGCTTCCTCTGCAAAGCTGTCCCCAGCCCCACACTCTGTGACTTCTGCTCTTTCCCTGTCTGTCCCCTTTTTGCCCCTCCCCTGGGACTCTGAGCTCCTGGAGGGCAAGGCCTGTGCTTTGTTTACGGTTAAAGCCCCACACTCAGTAAATAACTGAGTACACAACACATGTACTGTTCACAGTGCCACTCAGTTCTCTTACTGAAAGTCACCTTGTGCCCGTCCCCAGAGGCCCAGTCCTGGCCCTCAGAAAGCTCACAGTCTCCCAGGGTAGTGGGCCACACACTCCCCAACTGCAATCCTGTGTAGCCAATGTCAGACAGCACTCATAATAATAGCCACACTTTTCACGTACTTCCTATGTGCCAGGCACGTGGAGGGGCTGGCTTTGAGCTGTGAGAAAGCCACTGAAGGAGCAATTAACCCTGCTGGTGGATTCAAGGAAGGCTTCTCGGAGCAGGTGGCTGGGCTTTTTAAAATTCATTTTTATTTCCCACCCCAGGGGTATAATCAAGGTAAAGACCAAGAAAATAAGAGTTAAAACAACTAGGGTCCTTCACTGTCTAAGCACTCCACATGGATTAATTTATTCATCCTCACAAACCCCTGAGGAGTGCTATTGTGGATCCTATTTAACAGATGAGGAAACAGAGCCAGGGAGGGTAAAAAAGACGCCTAGGGCCACAGGTAAAGCATGGGGCTGGGATACAAACCCAGGCAGTCCTGTTTCTCGGCTGATCTCCTAAGGATGCCCGAGGACTGATGAGGCTGGGTCCGGAGAGAGATTATGTTTCATGGAAGGAGGGCTGCATCTGGAGATGGGAGACCTCTGATGTCCCAAAGTATTTGGCAGTCTAAGGCATATTTGGAAACAAAAAGTGTTTTCTCCTTTACAGCTCACCTGTATTTATCCATCCTTCATATTCCTTATGGAAATAAAATACTAGGTGCATTTCTCTGTCTTGAGACCTGGTTCTGGGGACCAGGACCCAATGCCCTTTTCTCTTCTGTCCCCTCCTCTCTGTATATATACCTAAACCCACAAGCCTGCACCTACATCTGACCTCCCTCACCTACATATAGATGATGGACCCAGACACCTAGACATGGGCCCATCTGCCTTTGTCCCATCCCAGTGCACACCTCCCAGACCTGCGTGCCCAGCCCCACATGATCCCACATCTTCGGGCCCACCTGTACCTGGCCACACCCTCTCCCATCCCTCTGCTTCCAGATAGGCCCTCACATTCGCATAGGCACGTACACAAGCCACACACCACACACCCACCCGCCTGTACACACACACATATGAGGTCTGTGTGCCCGACTGCCCCACGTGTAGCACCAAGGGACTCCCACCACTACAGAGGAGGAAGCCTCAGAAGCAGGGGCAAAGTCCAAAAGGACATTTGGGACTGACGTCCAGGCACCCTGCCAGGGACTCAGGGTCAGCAGTGTTCTGGGGTGAGGAGAATAAGGAGAGAGCAAATCACCTGTCTAGGCTGCGAGGACCACAAGGGAACAGGCAGCCAGGCCCTAGTGCTGGGGGCTTTGGTGCAATGGAGCTGTTTGATCGTCACAGCTGAGAAGGTGGAGGTCCAAGGAAACCCCACAAATACCAGATGCTGGCAAGGACTTAATAAAGTCTCCCAGAGTTGGAGGGCAGGTCAAAGAGCGAAGAAGGGCCGATGCTGTGCGCATGCCTTCATGCTTTCACTTAACCGGTGTGCATGGAGCCCCTGCCCTGGGCCTGCCAGCGTGCTCGGCTTTGGGGATGAAACAGTAGATGAGACAGACCTGCCCCTCCTCGTGGAGCGTAGTCTGGTCATAGTAGCAGTGTGGTGATGAGGGTAATAAGAGTAGTTACTAGACCTCACTGTGTGTCAGAATCCTCTTACCACTGACACGTGTTAATGCATTGACGTCCTATAACAACCCATAAGGAAGCTGCTGACAGCATGCCCGCTTTACAGATGGTGAGACTGAGGCACAGAGAGGTTAAGTAACTTGTCCAAGATTTCACAGCTTATAAATGAAGGAGCCAATACTGGAACCCAGGCAGTCTGAGAGCCCATGCCGGGAGCCAGGGTTTGATGATGATCCCCAGGAGGGAGAAGGATGCTGCCTCCCATCTTGTGTGACACTTAGAGTTTACAAAGCCATTTACACATACTTTATTTAGCCCATTGAACCTCTCAGCCGGCCTCTGAAGTGGATCTCCTTACTCCCACTGTACAGATGAGGGAAATGGAGGTCAAATATTTCAGTAATGAGATATTTTCCAGACAGCCAGTAGGTAAGAGGTAGGACTCCAGCCCAGCTGTGTTGGGTCCAGGTGGCACTATACAGTTTCTGTCAGAACCAGGCCCACTCACCTCCTCATTCCGGGCCTCAGTTTCCCCAAGTGTAAAACAAGGAAGAACGAACGCCTGCTGCCCCCTGACTTCCAGGGTATATGTTCGTGTGGTATTAAGTGAACGGAATTAAAAATAAAATAGTAGCTAGAGAGAGTGGAGATCTTCTGGGTGAAGCCCCAGGAACAGGTCCCCTTCCGGTGTCCCTGTCATGGACTTTCCCCACATCCCACTCAGAGGAGGAGTGAGCTCTCGACCACCCCGCTGTGCAGGCAAGCAGCTGGACTCCGGACTCCCGCAGATCTGGGTTCAAGCTCTGCCCTGACAAGGAGCAGCTACGCTCTTGGAGAAGTCCCTCTGCCTCCTGTCTCCCCCGGGTCCCGGGGGTGGAAGCATCTGTCTCCAGGGCTGTGGTGAGGAGGACCGAGACACGGGAGGCATGTTGCCTGCAGTCAGCACTCACAGCCCAGTGGCAGTCACTTAAAATTATCCTCCTTATTTTTGTCTATCGTCCTGGAAGTGCTCGTGCCTGAGGGGATGGCAGCTCTGTTTCCTGAACTCCTTCCTCCTGGCACTTAACCAAGCTGCCTTCGAAGAAATCCTTTTTCAGCCTTGCTGTGACCCCAGGTGGGGGACCAGTCACATCCTCACCCCTGGGGGTTCTCAGGAGGTGCCGGGGGTAGGGGGGGGAGCTGGCCGGTTCTCCTCCCAAGCTTCCTGCCCACCCACTGGCCCGGCCTGCTCCCCATTCAGCCGCCCCCCAAGGAGGACAGCTAGCACATCCTGAGCATATGGAAAAGGGGTTACGCCGCAGCCCCCTGACTCATCGAGCTGCTGAATAATCCAGGAGGGGAGGTGACTGATTTAGGGAACATGCCAATTTGATATCAGGGCCTGATCGCTGGAACGCCGCTCCCCGGGGAAGAGAAAATGAAAAATATGACTAAACTGTCCTCCCACACGGGCTGTCATTAAAACAGTGCTTGGTGTGTCACAGATATTTTTTGCTTCATCTCCAAATAATTTGTTCTTCCAATTTTAAAAAACTTAAAAAATTTTTATTACCCCTTCTCCCACCTCCCCATTTGGTGTGGACTTTGCTCTGTGAGGCCAAGGGAAGGTCAAAGGTGTGTCCTCCCAGCTGCCGTGACCCTCAAAGGAAAGGCAGAGAAGCCCACAGGCAGCCTGGTCTACAGCCCGTCTCACAGCTGAGGCAGAATCCTCCCTCATGCTCCTCCCCCTTTCTCCCCGTCCTCCCATCCCCCCCTCTTTTTCTTCCTTCTCCTTCTCCCCCCTCCTCCCCCTCCTTCCCTCCTTCCTCCTCCTCTCCCTCCCCCCTTCTTCCTCCTCTCCCTCCCCCCTTTTCCTCCTCTCCCTCCCCCCTTCTTCTCCCACCTTTCCTTCCTCTCCGCCCCCCCACCAGCTGCTGTATCTCTTTGTCAAGGAACACATCATGAACTGAGGTCTCCAAGGCCCCCCATGGCCTGTGCAGGCTCAGCTGCTCTGCTGTGTTTTGGAGGAGGAGCTTCTGGGAATTGTTTAAGGAGAAAGAAACCCTCAGGAAGGTCGGGCTGGACCAGGCCCAGAGGCCTGCCCTGCAGGCTCAGTCTCAGCCAGAGAGCGTTTCCCTCCCCACACTCTCAGGCCAGGTGGCTCCTGGCCTGGTGACCCCGGGCCAGCCCTTTGCCAGGACCTCCACCAAACCCAACTGGGAGCTTCCCACGTTGCCACCGTGCAGCCCAGTCTGGTAACATTCATTCCTGCCATCTTTAGCCCCCGGGGAGAGAGTCAGTCAGGGTTTACTACGTGCCAGCTACTGTGCTGGCGTCTGGGGGCAGAGCCATAAATGAGGCCTATTTCCTGCCCCTGCATTCTGGTGATGGGTAGGTAGGTAGAGGGAGGGGAACATACAAAAACGTGTAAACAGGTAAACACACAAATGACTAAGACGACCTCAAACAGAGTGTGGTGGAGGAGATGGAAGAGGGTAGGGTGAGGGAGACAGCTTTAGTATCCAGATGCCCCAGCTGAGGGCTGGGGCCCTGAGGCACAGGACGTCGCTCTGCAAAGATCCAGGGAAGAAGCTTCCAGGTGGAAAGCGAACATACAGCCCAGCAAAGGCCAGTATCAGAACAATCTTGGCATATCTGAGAGGCGGGGGGCAGGCGTATGGCTGGTGCGGGGGCAGGCAGTGAACAAGCTGGGCCGTTGGGAGGCAGCCAGCCACCAAGCACGGGCCCTCACTCACCCTAGGCCAAGGGAAGATTTGGAACACATTTTAGGTGTTATGGAAAGCCTTTGGAAGGTTTGAAGCAGTGGGTGATGTGATCTGGTTTACGCTTTAAAAGCTAACTCTGACGGATGTGTGAAGGATGGATTGTGGGCAGCAAGAGGGACCCGGGTGCCGAGTGAGAAGACTGATAGCAGAGGCCAGTGATGGGGGCTTAGACCTAGCTGGTCTGCCCTGGCCCCTTGCCTGAGCCGCAGGCTCCAAACACCTCGCATGTCCAGGTCCTCCCTGTACTTGCCTGCCTGTCACAGCCTTCATCACACTGCACAGTAATTATTTATTTGTCTGCCTGTCTTTGAGCAGGACTGTGAGCCCCCAGAGGGCTGGGGCTGCCTTCTTTCGCCATCTTCCTGTCCTCAGCCAGCTCGGCCCGGAGCAGCTACTCACCAAGCATCTGTTGACACAGAACCCTCCTTTTCGGCCATCATTTCGGCCAAAAGTCAAGCTGTCCCATCACGTTTGCAGATCTAATGCTCACCACTCACGCTAAGTCCTGAGTAAAACTCACCTCCTCCAGGAAGTCTTCTTTGATTTTAGAGGATACTTTGCCATATCCTCTCAACCTGTGGGCTCCCTGATTCAAATCCATACCTCCATAGAGTGTGGTTTTCAGAAGGCCCTCCTGCCTGTTCTGCTTCTCTTCAGTAGTTGGTTCAGTAGATAATTATTATTCAGTCTTGGCTTAAATGTCAGAGACACCTTTCCTGATGACAGTGTAGAGGATCCCCCTCCCACTACCCACTGTTATTCTCTTTGTGGTGCTCTATTATCTTTCACTTACATGCTTGTTTATTTATTTATTGTGTAATCTTTCCAAATACAATGTAAGTTCCAGGAAGCAGGACCTGGTCTATCCGCTCACAGCTGCATCCCAAGTGCCCAGAACAGTGCCTGGCATGTGGTAGGCCCTCGGGAATTCTTTTGTGAGCAAATGACTCCAGAGCTCTTCCTATGTATAAACTGTTGCTATAGGCACCATGGCCCTTCCCTCCAAAGGCAAACCATCTGCCTGAGGTCCTGAGACTCACACCTTGGATGGTAGGCTCACAGGTCGGAGGAATGCCCAAGAAATGATACAACAGGTGCTGTCAGGGTGGGAGCAGAGGGGAGTCAGGGGGCCAGGTGAGCTTCATGAAGGGCATGAGGGCTGAGACGAGCTTTGGACACTCATTCCCACTGCCAGACCCTTGCTGGTGGGTGTTTCTCCTCCACCTGAAACACTGGACCCCACCCCCTTTGCCCCACTTTGCTGACTCTGGTTCATACTTCTGGTTTGAAGCCCCTTCTCCAGGAAGCTTTTCCTGTCTCACATGCCCAAGGCGGCGGGAGCCTGGACATCCGTCTCTCGTAAGGCTTCTCACACAGCTTTGGAATGGCCTTTTATTTCTTAGGCTCCCCCAACATACACCCACACACACCCATGCACATGCACAAGAAAGCTGACCCAGTGTGGGCAAGGCGGGCATTTGATTCACTTCTGATTCCCTAGAACCCAATACAATTCCCAGAATGTAGTAGATGTTCAGAAAGTATGTGTAAAATAAATGAAGAAGGGAGTTTATTCTCTTCCCTGATGGGTAAGGAGCTCCCGAAATACTGGTACCAATTCATCTGTTTCTTCAGCAAATATTTATGGAGCGCTTACTCTGTACCAGGCACTGTTCTAGGCTCTGGAGATACAACTGTCAACAAGACAGACAAGACTGCCTGCATTCAGGGAGCTTACACACTAGCTGAGGGACAGGCAAAACAGGAGAAGTAACCGAACTAATAAGTTAGATCGTGACCAATGCGATGGGGAACAGTAAAGCAGAGAAGGGGGCAGGGAGTGTTGGGGATGCGGTACTGAGCAAATTAGTCAGGAATGGTCCCTGAGGAAGTGTCGGTGGGGATGCCTCCAGGGAGGTGAGGGGTGCCACGTGGAGTTTATGCATTTGGACACTTGGTCCCATCCCTCCTGCAGAACATCCCTCCAGCAAGTCTCCCCTCTTTCTTCTGAATCACTGAATTCTCCTCTCTAATGGACCATTCTCATCGGCATTGACATCCTGTTATTTCTTCCTTCTTAAAAATACCTTCCTTTCCTCCCCCCACCTCCCTGCTAGCAAACCCTCTCCATTTCTTTGCTTCTCTTTGCAGCAAAACTCCCTGAAGGAATGTTCTGATTCATCTCTTCCCATTCTTTTTTTTCTTTTCCTTTTAACTTGATAAACATTCATTGTGCTGCCCCTGTGCCTGGCACTGTACAAACACTAACTGATTTAACCCTCCTAACAGCCCTTTGAAGTAGGTGGTCTCAGGTTAGGAAATGGAGGCAAAGAGAGGTTAAATAATTTGCCTAAAGTCACACAGCCAAAAAGAGGCAGAGCTGGGACTTGAACCCTGGGAGGCTGGGGCCCAGATCTGTGCTCTTAATCACTCTGCTACACACCCCCTGTGTCACATCCCCTGAAACCCACCTCACTCGGGATTCTCAAGCACCACTCTCTTGAAACTCTTCCTGTCTGGGTCACCCGTGACCTCCATTTTGCTAGATCCCATGGTCATTTCTCACCCTTCATCTTTCCTGACGTCTCGAGACAACAGTATTTAGCACAGTTGGTCACTCTTCTCCTTCTCACAGTTTCTTCTCCAGGCTTCTTGGACCCCACCGTCGCCTGGTCCTCCCACCTTGCTTCACTCCCTATCAGTCTCCTTTGCCTGCTTCTCTTCTTCTCCCTAACCTGTGGATTTGGGAGAGCCCACAGCTGGGTCCTTCATCCTTTTCTCCATCTATATTCACTCTCTGGTCATCTCGTCTAATCTCCTGGCTTTAAAAACTACATGCTAAGGCTCCCGTATTTATAATTCCAGTTCATACCTTTTCCCTAGCTCCAGGCTTATTTATCCACCTGAGTTCTTCACATCTCCACTCAGGTATATAATAGATAATTCAAATTCAACCTGTCCAATTGAACTGATTTCTTCCCCCCTCCCTCCCCAAAACTGCTCCACCCATGTATCTTTGTTGATGGAAATCTCCATCCTTGCAGGTGCTCAAGCCAAAAGCCTTAGCATCCTCCTTGACTCGTCTGTTTATCACACACCCCACATTCCATCTGTCAAGAAATCTTGCTGACTCTTCTTCCTTCGAGCCCACACGGGACCTGACCACTTCTCACCATCTCCCCTCCCGCCGTGCCGGCGCATGCCACCATCATCTCTGGATTATGTAATGTCTTCCTAGCTGGTCCCCCACTTGCATCCCTGACCCCTTATCTACTCTCATCCCAGTGGCCAATGCAACCCTTTTAAGACTTAAGTCAGAGCATGTTTTCCTCTGCTCACAATCGTCTGATGGCTTCCCATTTCATCCAGAGGCAAAGCCTTTATGGTGTCCTCCAAAAGACCTTCTACGATCCAGTGCCCATAGCCTCTTGGAGTTCATATTGCTCCCCTTCTGGGATCCTCCATACCAGCCATTCTGTTTGCTGTCCCTCAACTTCTCAGGAACACTCCCACCTTAGGACTTTGCCTTTGGCTGTTTCCATCGCCTGAAATGCTCACCCCCCAGGTGCCCTCACAGCCAACTGCCTCAGAGTCACCTTTTGGATGGAACCTGCCCTGACTTCCCCAGGCTCCCCACTTCCTCTTCCTCTGCTCTGTTTCTTCCTCCATAGAACTTTTCACCTTCTAACATATGCTAAGCTTTACTTATGCAGGTAAACCTCCCCTCACTGCAATGTGAGCTCCAGGGCAGCGGGAATCTTTGCCTTGTTCAGGGATATTCGAAGCCACTAGGACAGAACCTGACAGAACCATGCTCTGTAGACACCTATTCAGTGATGATCTGGATGAAGGCCTTCCAGGCTGGGGACCGATGGTTGCCAGGGGTCTGCTGTGTCCTCCATCCCTGCTAGAGCAGGGTTAGGGACCGTCAGTCTGTCCACAGGGCAGACCCACTGGCAAGGCTGCGGCATCTGCCCCACACTTCCGAGCAGACCCCCGTTCCTGTGTGGGGTGACGCTTGTGGCCCTGGTGGAGGAGCAGGGCACTAAGCACGGCCCAGCAAACTCCAGCACAGCAGCCACATTGCCTCCGTTTACCCAGACAGACCTGTTACATGGAGATAAACACACAGCCCTGGTCTAAAGAGTGATAAATTGACCTCTGCATGCCTCCCGCTTCCCTCGCAGACACAACCAGAGAAGAGGCCCTTGCCAGCAAGGCTGCTGCCAACCAGTGATGGGAAATGGGGTGCGATGGGACCTGAGACAGCGGACGGGCTTGGGTCCTGCCGCCTGCAGCCCCCAGGGTTCTTCGGTCTGTCTGCTGGTTGCTTCTCTTCTTTCTCTAAATGTGTGTTTGCCCTCTTTCTCTTCTGCTTCTCCCTTGTCCCTTCTCTCTGTAGCCCCTGCACAGGTTTCTGTCTGTGGCTTTGAGTTTCTCTCTATCTGGGTCTCTGCCTCATCATCTGTGTTTTTCTCTCTGTGTGTCCGTTGCCTCTGTCTCTCTCTAATCTTTGCCCTCCTGCATTCCATCTTTCTTTTGCACAACCTCTCTTTCTGTTTTCCTCTCCATCCGAATCCTCGCCTTCCTCTCCCGTCATCATCACCCTCCCCCCATTCTGCTTCTTCTCTTGGTCTCTGGCCTTTGGGGGTCAGTGCTCTGCCTCCTCTCACCAGGTCCACTGGGAATTCCTGCATCCCTTCCCTCCTAACCCTACATTTAGGATTTCCATCCATGACCTTGGTATGTAATCTGAGCAGAGCCTACGGTCAGCCCCTGCCCTCCCAGCTCCTCTGCTTTCTTTGCCAAAGCTCTGGTCCACCTACCAGGGGTGACCTTATCTCAGCTGCACTGCGTTGGCTTGTCTGGTAGCCCACGGCCTTTGCCAGGACCTGAGATTTTTCCCCTTTCACCAGAGTTACCCTGCAGTTGGGTCTAAGGCACGAGGTTGGTTCTCTGGGAAAGCTCCCTCCAAATTACAAATCCTTCTCTGCAGCTCCTTCCCACTGACCATGAATTTTCCATCCCTGGCACTCCAAAGTGATTCCTTGTCAGATTTAAGTCCTACCCATCTTTCTCTTTTACAGCCAGCATGTCGGATAACTTTATAAAACTTAGCACCAGCCTCTGGTTTATTTGCTTTGATTCGGCCAATTTTAAATCTGGCTTCCTTGCTGGCTCTTCCTTTTCCCAGCCAGTGAATGTTCACCCCCGCTACTCCATGATAGAGAAATCACGGAGCACTTGAGCGGTCCTTCGTCTTTGGGGGTTTTGCTTCAGTTGGAAATATTAAGTACTTGAAGGCAGCAAGCAGGTCTGGCTGCGCCCCAGATGAGGTTGGGAAGATGTATTTTTTTTCTCTCCTCTCTCCCCTTCCTCTCTAATTCCTTCTCTAGCATGACCACCACTATATTGTGTTCTCTATTTTTGTCATTCTCCCCTTCTGTCTCTGGAGACAGCCTTCCCAACCCTCCTCACACCCACCTTCCAGAAGGGTATTTTCATAGAAAGTTGTGGAATACTGCAATGGCCTCATGTCCATGAAGGGGCCTTGTAAAATGGAAAGCGTAATAACTCATGTTTGATAAGTGCTTCCCGGCCTCCTTGCACAGAAGAACCAGCTCTTTGAGTGCCCAGGGAGTGTTTCTCCTTGGCTCTTACCTCTGACTCCTAACTGACACCACCCCCACTAAAAACTCCAACTACCCCCCCAGACAGATGTGAACAGGAGCCTGCTGGCCTCTCTCCCCACATGCCTCCCCATCCCTGGCTTTCTCACACGTGCAGAACTTTCTTCTTAGTGGACTGTAGTGCATTAGGCATGGAACAGGCCTCTGCTAAACGCTGCAGGAATCCTCACAGCACCATGCCCAGGCAGCGTTTACATCTCTTTTGAATGCTGGTCGTGATGGACAGCTCACTACCCTTAGGTAGTAGGCTTAGTGGTCAATAATACGTGTGTTGGGGGTCACAGTGATCCACCATCTACTGGTTGTGTCACATGAGGCACATTTACTTAACCTGTCAGTTTTCTCCTTTGTTAAAATGACAACAAAAAAAATCTTTGTCAGGGTGTTGTGTAATGCAGGGAAAGTGCTTATCACAGGGTGATGCTTTGTACATGCTCAGTAAGCGTTAGCTATTTTATTATTAACTCACAAGGCCCCCTTTGCACGTTCTGAACTGAAATGGCCTCCCAATAAATTGAAGAAGCCCTGGTTCTGCGGTCTGGAGCTGCACAAAAGGCACCTAATCCCTCTTGCATGGGATAACCCTTCAAATGTTTGAAGACAGCTTTCATGTTCCTTCTGAATCTTTTCTCCAATTTAGGTATCCTTAGCTTCGTCACCTATTCCTCATATTTTTTCATGCTTTCCAGGCCCCTTGCCATCTGGGTCACTGTCCTTTGTACACACTTGTCAATGCTCTTCCAAAAATACACCGTATAGAAGTGAAGGTATGACTACAAATTTGTCCTGACCTGCCAAGGGCGCAAATGGGACTGTATTGCCCTTGACCTGGATGCCGTAAACAGTCAAAGCCTTATCAGTGTATGTTGGTGTGTCTCTTTGTTGATTGGTTGACTTGGCGACCTGTGACCAACTAAAAACTCATGATTTTCACATGAACCTCTCAAGCCCGCACTCATCATACTTGCCACATTCATTTTTTTTTCTGAATTTTAGAATTTTATTTATTTTTTTATACAGCGGGTCCTTATTAGTTATCCATTTTATACATATTAGTGTATATATGTCAATCCCAATCTCCCAATTCATCACACCACACCAACCCCCCGCCCTGCCACTTTGCCCCTTTGGTGTCCGTACGTTTGTTCTCTACATATGTGTCTCTATTTCTGCCCTGCAAACCGGTTCACCTGTACCATTTTTCTAGGTTCCACAGATATGCGTTAATATACGATATTTGTTTTTCTCCTTCTGACTTACTTCACTCTGTATGACAATCTCTAGATCCATCCATGTCTCTACAAATGACCCAATTTCGTTCCTTTTTATAGCTGAGTAATATTCCATGTGGTATATATGTACCACATCTTCTTTATCCATTCATCTGCCGATGGGCATTTACGTTGCCCAAATACTAGCAAACAGAATCCAACAACACATTAAAAGGATCATGTACCATGATCAAGTGGGATTTATCCCAGGGATGCAAGGATTCTTCAATATATGCAAATCAATCAATGTGATACACCATATTAACAAATTGAAGAATAAAAACCATATGATCATCTCAATAGATGCAGAAAAAGCTTTTGAAAAAATTCAACACCGATTTATGATAAAAACTCTCCAGAAAGTGGGCATAGAGGGAACCTACCTCAACATAGTAAAGGCCATATAGGACAAACCCACAGCAAACATCATTCTCAATAGTGAAAAACTGAAAGCATTTCCTCTAAGATCAGGAACAAGAAAAGGATGTCCACTCTCACCACTATTACTCAACATATTTTGGAAGTCCTAGCCACGGCAATCAGAGAAGAAAAAGAAATAAAAGGAATACAAATTGGAAAAGAAGAAGTAAAACTGTCACTGTTTGCAGATGACATGATACTATACATAGAGAATCCTAAAGATGCCACCAGAAAACTACTAGAGCTAATCAATGAATTTGGTAAAGTTGCAGGATACAAAATTAATGCACAGAAATCTCTTGCATTCCTATACACTAATGATGAAAAACCTGAAAGAGAAATTAAGGAAACACTCCCATTTACCACTGCAACAAAAAGAATAAAATACCTAGGAATAAACCTACCTAGGGAGACAAAAGACCTGTATGCAGAAAACTATAAGACACTGATGAAAGAAATTAAAGATGATACAAACAGATGGAGAGATATACCATGTTCTTGAATTGGAAGAATCAATACTGTGAAAATGACTATACTAGCCACATTAATTTTTGAACTAATGCAGGATGGACGTTGTGTCTGTTCACTTGCATTGTATTTATTTTGACCCCTACTGTAGGTTGAAGTTCTATTTTTAATTTCATTATTTGAATAGATAATACACTTCCATATTTAAAAACCAAAAAATATAACAGGGTAAACTTTGAAAAGTTCCCAGGCCACCCCATCTGCCCAAACTTCTTTCTCCCCACATAGATAGTGAGCACATTCTTAGTTTCTTATGTTTCCTTCTGGGGTTTCTTTATGCAGCTACAAGCCAGTACCAGTATTGGTTCTTATATTTCACCTGCTTTTTACACAAACAGAAACATATGGAACACACTGCTCTAAAGCTTGGTTTTTTTCACCTGACAATGTCTGGGATCCTTTTGAATCTTCAGTCCTTCATCTGACATAATGTCATATCTACCAGACTTGGGACATCTGTACACAAAGTAAGCATGTCATCGATGTCTTTATCCGAGCTGTTGATAGAAATGTGTGGAGCCCGGAAACCCGTCATCATGGATGTGCCCGAAACTGATGCCCATCCATAAATCAACACTGCCATGCACAGTCTTCCAGTGGTACAACTAACTCGGCTGATTCTCAACCCATTTTCTCCTCCTTCTTCTCAAGGAATGTGCACAAATATATCCAATACCTCACTAAAGAACTGGGTATATAGAAGCTTCCTGATTTATCAGTCTAGAACAGTGGTTCTTAACTAGGGAAGATTTTTCCCTAGGGGACATGTGGCAATGTCTGGAGACATTCTTGGTTGGCACGACCAGATGTGTGAACTGGGGGAGAAGGGCCTTCTACTGTCATCCAGTGGGTAGAGGCCAGGATGCAGCTAAACATCCTAAAATGGACAGGGCAATCCCCTTCCCCCTACCCACACACACAGCAAAGAATTGTCAGGTCTATATGTCAAAGTTGAGAAACCCTAATTTAGAACGTTACCAAAATTAAAAAAAAAAAATTTTGAAGATTGATTTGACATCTCTTGGTTTTGATAAATCCTTGTTGGTTCTTAATAATCACCACTTTCCAAAAGTTCCATTAACATAAATTTATTTTTGGCAAGAGAGAATCCTCTGATTGAATGAAAAGTCATCTAGACTCTCCACTCTCATGTAGAGAGTCCCCAGATTTGGGGGACTGCTCCTCTCATGGGCAGGAAGTTCCTCCAGGGATGCCCTGCTCCATGGAGATATCTCAGTGTAGGAGTTTCCTCTCTAGTGATTTCTGTCTGGTTTCCCAGGACTGCTCACGTTCCTAGTGATGACTTCAGTTCTGCCTTCACACCCTCCATGCCTCTTGCCCCAGCCAGGAATGGTACAGAATCTATGGAAAGTTAGGAAGTCATATGGAAATGTCTTTCCCTCTTTAAATGTGCCCATTTCCCACTTAGGGAGGTATCAGTGTCCCCAAAAGAACAACTCAAAAACCTTGACAAATGGAAAAATAAATAAATAAAACAATTTCCCACACCTCTATAGAGGACTAAGTCTAACGAGGATTGAGCTGAGGCATTAAAGGAGTTGTTGGTGTCCAGGAGGGCTGCCAGCCAGGAATGATCCATCTCCATATTCACTGAGCTCCTACTGTATCCAAAATGCTGTTAGGGCCCTATCCGTTCAGGGATAAAGAAATCATGGACCCAGCTTCTGAAGAACTGATGCCTGTGTAGTGCAAAACAAGAACTTGGAACAGATCTGCATCCAAATCCCACAGAGATAGTGAGATTGTGTTAATTAGACATAGTCCTTAATGCCTTGAAGTGTCAGTTTCTCCTCTGTAAGAATGGAGATAGCAATAGCTGTCTCATGGTCATGAAAACAAAATGAGAATAAGCATCTGAAATGCCTTGTGCACCTAGTAAGAAGCCAATATTGTAGTTACTATTAAATACTCTAATATCCTAGTACAGATATGCGACATGCAGAATCTGATAAGCACTAAAAAATGGCAAAAAGGACTGGACACATAAAGGAAGAGCCATTGATATCACTGAAAGTGTTGTGAAGAACACTGAACTTGGGACCACTGGAAGACCTGGCTTTGAATCCCTCCTCTGTCACTCAGTAGCTGTGTAAACATGGATGCTTTGCTTCATTTCTCTAAGCTTCTGTTTTTTAATCTAAAAAAATGGATATAATAGGGCCTACCTAAACCGCTCAGATGCTCGTTGAATCCATGGTTGAGTTTTAACCTAGGAGACTTCTTGAAATAGATGGCATTTGAGCCAAGCCCTGAGGAACGAGGAGGACGTTCGTAAGGGCAAAAAGGACCAAGAGGACCTCTCAGGGTGAGATAAGAGCTGAGCTAAGAAGGGAATCATGAATATTTGTGAAACTCTCCAGGAAGTTAAGAACATAAACTTGGGGTATCAGACAGACCTTGATCAAGTCATGTAAGCTCTCTAAGCCTCAGTTTCTTCATCTGTAAAAAATAACCTGCAAGGTCGATGTGAGTGTTCAGTGAGTAACATACGAAAGCATTTAGCTCAGTGCCAGGCACGTGGTAAGTGCTTAATGGACCATCACTGTTGGACCTGTGGCTCGGGGCTTGATCTTGGGGCTGGAATGTCTGGATGGGCCAGTCCTCAAGGGCCTTGTATACCAGGTCAAGGAGGAGGCCAGTTGTTTGGACACCAGGAAGCCATTCCCAACTTTGGAGAGTGACAGGACAGAGTTTTAGGCTAACTCTGGGCAACGATGTGGAAGGTAGGCTGGCGAGGAGGGTGCGTAGAGGCAGCGAGACCAGTTGGCCCAGAAAGCTGGGCTGCAGTTTACTTTTTCCCATGTCTTTACTTTGGACTCTGGAGCAAGCCCCCGAGATTCAGCAAAGCCCCAGGCTTACAGCTGGGCTGGGCCAAGGTCCTGGGGGGAGTGCAGAGTTCTGGCCCCTCCCCGCCGGACACTCTTCCACCACCCTCACCAGCCTCCCTGTGACAGCTGCCGCTCCCACCCCCAGTCCCTGTTTGGAGCAGTGATTAATACAGGTTTAAAATAATCTTTGTCTTCTCCCTTTGTCCGCCCCCAGCACAGCCGCTGCTCTCCTCCCATCCCCCCACCCCTCACCGGCCACACCTCAGAAACCAGCCTCAGGGCAGCTTCGGCCTGGGGCCCGGCCTGGGCTCCTTCCCGCATTGTCATCCCCACGCACACTGCAGACCCAGAGCGGACAACATACCTTCGCTTCCGGGCTCCTCCTTGGCCCTGGACCCCGCAGTGCTCTGCCCCAGCGTTCCGGGCTGCGGCACGGAGAGGCCCAGTGAACTGCAAACTGGATGCAGGAGGCCCTGCCTCACTCCGGTGTGGAATGCTGGTCACTTCTTCCAGACATGTGTGGAGCTCTCCATGCCTCGATTTCGCCATTGGTCCTCTGGCTTCTTTTCCTTCCCAAAGAGCTTTCTTTCTTTCATTTCCTCATTGATGCTTCTAAATTGGGGGCATGGATAATGCCATCCCATTAAACCGATGTGGAAAACCAAAGCTCAGAGAGGCTAAGTGGCTTCCCCAAAGGTCAGAGCGGGCTCCAAAGCACACCTCGTCTGTCCTGAAGAGGCCATCCACCTGCCTCGCTCCGAAGCTACCGGGTCTCCATTCCTAGTCCTTCAGTCCGCCAGGGCACCAGTGGCGGTCCTCAGGCTCCTCCTCTCCCTGGAATAAACCTGTAATTAACAGACACTTGCCCCTCGAAGCCAGGCAACTCGAGGCTAGCACAGCGCTTCTGTCTGGCTCCAGCCATGGAAGCTGAGGCTCAGGGGAGGACATGTGGGCATGGATAAGGCAAAACAGCAGAGAGTGGATCGAAATGGATAAGACTGAAATGTCAAATCGTGGGGTATTATAGTTCAAAGGGATGCAAAGATATCTAGTCTACCTCTCTTATTTTCCAGAGAGGGAAACTGAGGCCCAGAAAGGGGAAGGGGGCACTCGAAGCCACACAGCTGCAGGACGATGGGCTGACCTCTGAGGCCCTGCCCTCTGCCCTGCCGTGGAGGCCACTCTGGACTGCCACTGTGTCACCTGAGGTGTAGAGCCTGCCCGCACCGTTTCTCCCCTCTGTGACGTCGGAGGTGATGGCATAAAGAGAATTTGTTTTCCCAGCACAAGTAGCCAGAGTCAGAGGGGATTAGGAGAGAAAGAAACATGTCAGATGACAGGGAAGCTGACCTGGAGTTAAAACTGAGAAAGCGGAGGAGAGAAGCCACGTGGGGGCAGCTGGTGGGGACTTGAGCCGCCGCAGCCTTGGGCAGGTGCTCACTTGGCTGCCCGGCTGAACTGTGCATCTGAGAGCACAAAAGGCACTTTATCTGCTCTGTCTGGTGGGAGAGCCGATGAGCTCACGCCTGTGCTCAGACAGAGCTGACAAATGCCGGAGTTAATCCCAGATCGCTTGCTTAGTATTAAAAAAAAGATGGGATGGAGATGGGGAAATGTGTCACTTTGGGTAGGAAAGGACTATGTTTGATGGTCTGGATGGAGTCAGGCTAAATATTTAATGTTCTTGACAGAGACCTGGAGGGGGCCGTTTCTTTCTCTAAACAGTGACGCGCAAGGCTCCCAGGCTGGGAGACAGAGGAGCCGGCAGCTGGAGAGCTGCTTCCAGCTGCCTCTTAGGGGAAAGGCAGGAGAGAGAGGAGGCCAAGTGAAGGATGCAACAGAGGATGTGGGAGTAAAGGACCAGTACAGCTGGAGGCTGAGACCAACCAAGAGCTCCCTTTATTTAAAAAATAACAGTTCTTTACGTTTGGAATACAAACCTGTTGTAATTACCTAGCAGTGGGAAAGCAATTCCCAAGCAGCTTTATTTTTCTGCTCCCCAACCAAATGTGCAACGAAACATCCACCCGGGAATAGCAGGAGCGAAGACACACGGCAGTAACTATGATATTTAAATGTTTCCGCAGTAGAAATTTCAATAAGGTTTAAATGAACCATAAACTGATTTCTCTCTGGATTATTTTTTTTCTCCTCCTCCTTTATTACTTAAGACATTGTGCTCCTACACCGTATTTCTTTGGCACTAGCAAAGAAGTCCCAGCAGGAAACTTCAAAACTTCGTTACCGGGCTTCCCTGGTGGCGCAGTGGTTAAGAATCCGCCTGCCAGTGCAGGGGACACGGGTTCGAGCCCTGGTCTGGGAAGATCCCACATGCCGCGGAGCAGCTGGGCCCGTAAGCCACAACTACTGAGCCTGCGCGTCTGGAGCCTGTGCTCCGCAACAAGAGAGGCCGCGACAGTGAGAGGCCCGCGCACCGCGATGAAGAGTGGCCCCCGCTTGCCACAACTAGAGAAAGCCCTCGCACAAAAAAACGAAATCCCAACACAGCCAAAAATAAATAAATAAATTAATAAAAATAAATAAGTAAATAAAATTTAAAAAAAAAGAAAAAAAAAAAAACTTTGTTACCATTCTGAGCACCTCTCTCCCAATCCATTCCCCAGAGGAGATAGGCACCCCTCCACCCACCCAAGACATTAGCTGGGTGAGCCTGAGGCCACAGGGTCTTACCTCAGACCCCAAAGCTGCCCTGGGTAGATTCCACCCAGGCTGGCAAACGCTCTTCAGCCCCCACGTCCTTAGTTGCACCTTCTGCAGTAGTGGTTGCCAATATTTAACCTGGTGAGAGTAGATAAGCTTGATCAAGGCCTTGTCTCAAGTATCCCTCTGCTGAGTCTAGGCTGAGCTGGGGTCCTGACAATGGATAATGTCTAAAATCAGAAAGTTTAGCATCTTCCTATATTACTGTCATATGTATGATTCTTTGAATACTGGGCAAGTTCTAGGCTTAGAGGGGGATACAATGAAGGGTAAATTATTGCACCAACCTATAAACATCTAATAATAGCGAAAATGTATACAGTGCTACTACAGGCAGCTAATTTACTGAAAGTTACATATACACACCTACATATGTATATATATGTATATATTAGTTCATTTAATCCTCACAACAGCCTTGAGTGGTTGCCACTATCATCATCCCAGGTTTCAGATGAGGAAACTGAGGTTCAAGGAGCTTAAATAACTCGCCCAAGATCTCATAGGCGGTAACATCAGAGCTGTGATTGACCCAGAGAATTTAGCTCCAGCATAAGTGGTGACCCTTCACTATACCCTGCCTCGCCAGCATGCCCCTAGATTCACCTCCTTGGGTCTGCATTGCAGAAACATTGACCTCTCTTGGAATTAAAGTATTTGAAATCTTCTGGATGAATCAACACTGGAATGAGTGGTGAAGCTTATGGTGGTACCTTCCTCGAAGACCTTGAAGAACTGCAGAGACCACACGTCTGGATGAGAGCCCTTCCTTTTGGAGGCAGGAAACTGGAAAAGACAACCCCCTTGAATTCAATCATTGTCTTCCCAAGACAATACTTGCATCTGGACACACAAGCAAGCTTCTCTTTGCAAGGCTGAGATAAAACATGTTCAAACTCTCACACCACATGGTTCTTTTCAACCCTGTAGCACATACAGAGCTGGGGAAGAATGAAAAGCTCTGCATATGGACTTTAATTCCAAGCTATGAAAAACAGGCCATATCTAGGAATATTTGGCCAGAGAAATGCCTTCATGCTGAGTTTCCTACTCAAGGCGGAATTTCAGGGGCCATTAGAGTGTCCCCTGGAAGCTGAGAGGCCAGCATGCAAATGCATTGACTCAGAACCCTCCCTCATAGGCAGAAACCCAGCCCACCACATTCCAAGCCAGGTCCCCACCAATGAATATTTATGGTGCTGGTATAGTCAGGGTTCTCCAGAGAAACAGAACCAATAGGAGATACATATTCCGTATAAGGAATTGGCTTACACAATTATAGAGGCTGAGAAGTCCCTAGACTGCAGCTGATGAGCTGGAGACACAGGAGAGCCGATGTGTAGTTCCAGTATGAGTCCGAAGGCCCAAGGACCAGGAGAGCCAATGGTACAAGTTCAAGTAGTAGAGCTGATGTTTCAGTTGGAGTCCAAAAGCTGAAAAAGACCCATGTCCCAGCTCAAGCCATCAGGCAGGAGTTTCCCCACAATTTGTGGAAGGGTCGACTTTTGCTTCTATTCAGGTCTTCAGCTGATTGGATGAGGCCCACCCAAATCAGGGAGGGCAATGTGCTTTTCTCAGTCTACCAACCACATATTAATCTCAACCAAGGACACACCACAGACTTACCCAGAAGAGCGTTTGACCAAATATCTGGGCACCCCACGGCCCAGTCAAATCGACACACAAAAGTAGCCATCACAACACCTCTGCATTCTCTACCCTTGCCCTCCAACTATTGTTCTAGGAGGCGGGAATGTGGGAAGAGTGCTTAGAACACGCAAGTAGCTCCACTATTGGGGCTGCCCTTTCTGCTGGCCTCCTACATCCGTGGCCTTTGGCAACCAGCTGTGCGGGTTAAAGTACCAATACCTGACAATGGGAGTGGCTCTCTTCACTCCTTACCCCCTTCGTTTCCTCCCAGGACCCCATACGACCAGAGAAATGGAGCAGAGAAGCCAGGGATGGGGAGAGAGGTCCACACATGGGTCCTGTCTTGTCTGTGACCTTGGGCTTCAGACCCAGGCACCCTGGATGGGCAGATGGTAGAGTGGAAGCAGAGTTCCTGTATCTCCCCTTTGCTCAGCATCTGAGCTCATGCCGACTAGCATGGCTCATATCTTATTAGGAATAATAAGGCCATATTGTGGCTGGCAGGAGGGAAGCTCATTTCACATTCTTGGAAGTGGGATTCGGCAGAGAGGCATGAAGAGGTTTCACGTACATGCTTCTCTGCCTGCTAGTCTGAAAGCCCGCAGTGGCAACAGGCCAGTGGAGATGAGTACAGACTTCCCTTTCCAGTAACCCAGAGGCGAGGTAGCACTGAGGTTCATGTGGGGGCTTTGGTCCCCGGTATACTTCATCCTCCATCTACCAGCTGGGTGACCTTGGGCAAGTCACTTAACCTTCCCATGCCTCAGCTTCCTCACTTGAAAGAAAAAAAAAGAGAATAATAACACCCACTCCATAAGATTGTTTTTGTGAGGATTAGATGAATTCATCTATTTATAGATGAATATATATATGGCTTTAAAAATGCCTGGCTTTTTTGCAGCAACGTGGATGGCCCTAGAGATTATCATACTAAGTGAAGTAAGTCAGACAGAGAAAGGTAAATATCGTATGATATCACTTATATGTGGAATATAAAAAAAAAAAAAATGAAACAAATGAACTTACATACAAAACAAAAACAGACTCACAGATACAGTAAACAAACTTATGGTTACCAAAGATGAAAGGGGGGGAGGGATAAATTAGGAGTTTGGGATTAGCAGATACAAACTACTATATACAAAAGAGGTAAACAACAAGGACCTACTGTAGAGCACAGGAAACTATATTCAATATCTCGTAATAAACTATAATGGAAAAGAAGCTGAAAAAGAATGTATGTGTGTGTCTGTGTGTGTGTGTATATATATATATATATATATATATATATATATATGTAATTGAATCACTTTGCTGTACACCAGAAACTAACACAACACTGTCAATCAGCTATACTTCAATTAAAAATAAAGCCTGGCTCTAGGTAGGGCCCCAGTACATGTTAGCTATTATTAATACCCATCAGCCTCCTTTTGCTTCCTGAGATTTGGAGAATCAGTTTTCTCCTAGTGGAATATCCACAGCAAATTTAAAGTTCTAGGCTGGCTCCCTGCACAGCTAAATGTGTGCCCTGGGGGAATGAACTTACTCTAATTCTTAAAGGTCAAGAACTCTTTCCCACTGCTCCACTACACGTCATGAGGCTGAGGGTCAACAGCCATGGGCTTAGTGAGTTTGGGGATAATCCATAAGATCCTCCATTATCACGCTTCTCTCCTGGTCTGGATAATTGAAGAATGGTTGTGGATCTCTGATATACAAGATAGAACTACATCTGTGTCTTCCTCGTGGTTCCCCACTTCCTCCATGCCCCTCCCAGCCCTGAAGCCCTGCATAGTCTTCTTGGGCCTTCCTCACTGGTTATGATCATGTCAGAAGTGAATGATCTACCCGCCTCCTGCAGGCAACTCAAAGTGTCTTCTCCCTGCTTCCCCATCCCCAGGCTCCACCCCCACTTCTCCAGTGTGTGCACGTAGGTGTACAAGAGCTGAAAGTGTTAGGGACACTGGTTTGAGGCAGTTTCAAGCATTTTTTGGGTATAGGCAAAGCTGAGATTTAGGGAAACCTCTTCTCTAGATCTCCACTAGAGGTTGGTAATACTCTAAACAAAGACAACTTGTCAGCCGAGCACACTGCCTGGCACATAGTAGGTGCTTTTCTAAATGCATTTGAATGAGACAGGATCCCAATCAGTCCATGTAGATGTGGAGCCATCCTACTTGGAGACAGAAAGATGGCAAGGAGCCTTGGGAGCCAGGCTTGCTGGGGGAGTCAGGACCAGGGAATGGCTCTCCTCATCTTTATCTCCTCCCCAACTTCCAGGCAGGACACACAGCTCCAGATCCTCTTCCCTCTTCCTCCCCTTTTCTTGCCTCTTCTGCCTTGGGAAGAGCATGGTCGGAAGAGGGAGAACAAACTCTATCTCTTTCTCTACCCCTAGGTTGTCTGAAAATAGTAACAATTCCAAAAATCACCTTCTTTGACCTCAGAATAAGTCCAGTGAGTGTTCTGGAGCAGATTGAACCTGCTTGGTTTTGTTTTGCTAGAGCTGGTATTAAAATCCACTCAGAGTTCCTGGGGCTCCTCCAGGTAAAAGCAGGGCAGGTAGCCTGGAGGCAGAGGTGCCAGATAGGGTGGGGTTGCATCGTGGGATTAAAATTTATCTAAAGAGGGCCTAGGAGATGGATTAGCCACACACTGGGCCAGGGCCAGAGAAGCAGTGTGGAATACTCCATAGGCACTCAGCAAATACACGGTGTGATTGCTTTGGACCTCTGCCCACTCACGCAGCTTGCCTTGAATCAATTCCATGTAGTGGCTCCTGGAATTATGGAATGTCCTAGCTGAAAATGACCATTTTACAGGTATGGAAACTGAGGCCCAGACTGGTGAAGGGACTTGTCCAAGGGCACAGAACAAGTCAGGGGAAGGACAACTGGTGCACTTGGAAATGTCAACTTAGTGGATTTAGCTCATGGGCTATCAATTTGACCTAAGGAAGAACCAGACACTTGGGGGCTAGTTTCCCTGCCAGTTGAATAGTGAACTGCCTGAGTCTGTGTGTTCCTGAGCTTTTCCGCCACCTCTGGTACCAACATCCTGAACAGAGAAGGCGAACAGCAGACAAGCCCGCCGGCCCTGTTTCTCTGCTCCCTCCATGAGCATCCATCAGCCACAATTTCATGTTGAATGGGGCTGTAAGGAATTTCAAGGCCAAGATGATTACATTTTGTACATTACCCTTCTGCCAGAGAGCTAAAAATACCCTCCTGGTGGTTGCTAAGTGCAGGTCTAATGGTTTTCCTTAGAGGAAAGAATGGGATTCTAGTTTCTCTGAATCTGGAGGCTCCGTGTCCAGGGAATGAAGACGTGGAAATTGTTGTAGCTGGTTGTAGAGCATCCCTGAGGGAGGAGAAGCTAGGGACAGCCCCAGAATTCACTGCTCCCTGGTGTCAGGGAGAATCTCCAGGGACTGGTGCTGGCAAAGTTTGTGGATCCCTGGAAGCAATACAGCAGGGGCTGTAGCTTCCATGGAGAATTCTCCCTGATCTGTGGGCTCCCCTCCCCTTGGGGTCTGGCTTTCTGAATTTTCATTCCTGGAAACCTCACTCTTTCACTGGCACAGAATGGCCAGTCCCTAAAGTAGCACCTACAATCTAGATATTTAAAAGGTGAAGGGATATGGAACAGGGTCTTGGGAGCGGCTCACCTGCCTTGCGAGAGGCCTGATGATGGATCTAGGGGGTCTCTCACTTGATAAATTAAAAACAGACTTACAAGCATATAGTCACCCCAAGACGGTCCACCTCCTCTCATCTGGCCTAGCACTCCCTCTGACTACAAACATAAACATTTGAATTTTTTTAAAGGTTTTTTTTAAAATAAATTTATTTATCTTTGGCTGCGTTGGGTCTTCGTTGCTGCTCAGGGGCTTTCTCTAGTTGCGGCGAGCCGGGGCTACTCTTCATTGCGGTGTGCGGGTTTCTCATTGCGGTGGCTTCTCTTGTCGCAGAGCATGGGCTCTAGGCACGCGGACTTCAGTAGTTGCAGCACGCGGGCTCAGTAGTTGTGGCGCATGGGCTTAGTTGCTCCGCGGCATGTGGGATCTTCCCAGACCAAGGATCGAACCCTTGTCCCCTGCATTGGCAGGTGGATTTTCAACCACTGGGACACCAGGGAAGCCCTTGAATTTATTTTTTTAACCAATAGGTCAGAAGTCCTAAATTCAACTAGGAAGCTTGATCTCCCTTAAGAGGTCCCCTTGGGGACCTGTGCATTATAGCCACATCTCCTGGGACAGCTTCAATGCTTTCCTTTGGAAAGGTATCCAGCCCCAGGTCACTGCAAGCCCACATTGCCCCTCTGGAATCAGAATGTCTCCTCGCGACATTTGGTTCATTCTCTGGAGGCTGTTGCCATGGTTTCATCCTCCTGATTACCTTGGACATTGACATTCACATGAATTTGCCTTTCCTGGCACAGGCTGATGAGTGGCCCTGGGCGGTGGGTGAGGAGTTGGTTGCCTGGCGAGGGAAGCTGGCCTGGAGCAAGATGTTTGAAGCCAGCGTTTCAGCAGCTCGAGAAGGAGAGGCCCTGGGGGCTAGTTAGGTGCTGCTGTGCCGCGTGGCTGTCAGTGGGCGCCTGGCTGAGGGCTGTGTGCTCAGGAGAAGAAAAGGTCCCTGTGTCACTGTTGGGGGGAGGGGTGGTTTCTCATGCTCATTTGGCTCAGGGGAATACTGTCGAGTTCCCCCCTTGCTTAGGCAATGCTCACAGATGCAAAGTTCACCTTAAACTACTTCCCCGGAGAAAAAAAAAAGGAAGTGGGAAAACAAATCTTTATAAGAACTATAAGACTGTAATTGACTCACTACACTTCACTCCAGAATACTTTCTGCTGTCACTAAAAATCAGTCCTGCCTCCCAAGACGGAGATCTGCCCCCTCGGTAGAAGACAGGCACTTTAAAGAATGGGCAAGAAGCTGCAAAGGCAATTCCCCTCCCAGAAAAAGAACTTCCAGAAGTGTCTTAAGTAAGGCAGCAACTCAGTCCCAAGGTGATGATTTTGAAAGAACAACACACTTGAATGTGTATGTTCTCAGATGTTTGTTAAAACAGCCTTGTGGCCTGCAGCTCTTCCTCATTGGTTCACGCTGACGGAGCGGGGAGGGCAGTGGGGTGATTAACTCAAAACGACGATAACCGAAAACTCACTGTTGTTTGACTTCAAATGTGCGGTATGATATATGGACAGTGTACATATCTTACAGCGTGTTTGCCTTCCTAATTATGTTTTGCTTCAAACAATATGGAAATGAGTTGGCTGGCTGTGAGTGCACACCAATTAATGGCTGGGTCAGGCTGCTTAGAAGCTTTTTGGGTGTGTGGAGCAATGACAAAACTCTCAAGGGATTTAACATTTTCTACAGACAACTTGCCCAGTGTGTAATCCACCTGGGTATAATTGAGTGTTGGCTGCAATCAGATTCATTAGTAGCTCAAGAATTAAACCTACCCTCCCATCCCCACCCCCGTCCAGTCATTCTCCATTTTCCCCTGCTCCTGCCAGATATTTCATGAATCTTGAGTACCAGAGACTGCCAAGCAGGCAGCTTTGCATCAGTGGCAAGGGGGCTAATCTATATTCTCATGTTAACCATACTTCCCAGTGAATTTCAATAACTTGGAAATGGGCATTTGGCAGCTGGGAAAGACAAGACATGGTAGGTGCTCAGAACAAGTCCATAATAAGCATCTGTTTAAAAGAGACCTCTCCAGCCAGATGCCCTGGGCCTGATGGGGGCCCCAGGCTAGGGCTGCAGCTGCACATTAAAATACACTTAGTCTGTCTTCCCAGGTGGAGGGAGCAGCGTTTTTTTCCCTGTGGAATGGATCTAGGCCAAACAGGCAGTTTCTTATTCATAAAGCAGAATTTCCAAGCCAAACTTCCTTCTGCCCACAATCCCCTGCCCCCAAGTGGGGCCACTGGTTTAAGATGCTTTCTTCCAGAAGTCTTTACCCAGTGATTGCTGCCACCTGTCATATCATGCATGCCTGCTTTATATGCTACTGGCAGGCCCTCCTTAGGAGAGCATTGCCACCTCTGCCCTGGCTAGGCTTGTGTCTCCTTGAACACAGGATCTATTCTTATCTGAGTGCTCTCATCCTTTGCACCCCTAGCCCACCCCCTAACTCACACAGCAGAGGGTAGGGACAGTTCGAGGCAAGGCAAGCTGGGACACTGCACAAGGGGACAGTGTCAGGGGTGGATGGCCCAGGACTGGATCAGCGTTCTTACCTGAAGCTTCATGGGACACTGGGACCCAAAGAGGGATAAGCCAGAGACTGGTGGGAAAACTGGGAAAACCAAGCACAGCTTCAAGTCCAAAGGCTCAGAGGCAGGACCAAAATCCAGGCTGCAGAACCAAGAGCTGAGAGTTGGGAAGAGATAGCATCAGAGGAAGAGCAATGCCTAACACTGCTCCTGGCCCAGAGGAAGTCCAGTCTGTATTTTTTGAATGAATTAATGAAACAATGAATGGGGAAGAGGATTCAGAATCATCTGATTACTCCCTGAAACTATAAGAGCATCTCCCCGTATGAAGCTGGTGAGCGTGTTCAGTGGGTCCATGGGAGTGGACAGGCCAATTTTCTGAAGTGTAGTTGGTCATAATGTGCTCTCTTGTGGTCTCTTTTCCAAGAATCCCAGCTCAAAGCTCTATAAATGTGTTGTTGATTTATTGCCCAACACTGATTCCTTGTTTCCCATTATCTCTCACCCTCACTTCCTTTAGCTCACCCTAAAATTTTGCTCCCCTATCATAAAAAACAAACACCCTTCCCTCTCAATAAAGAAGAACAGGACTCCACAGCCTCCTAGAGTTTCTGTCCATAACGTATAAAAGACTCTTCACACCAGCATTTCCCAAAGTGTGCCTTGTAGAACATTGTCCCATAGAATGGTAATGGTAAAAGGTTTATAGGTCAAGTAAATCTAGAAAACATTGGATTTCACAAAACTAAACCAGTTTCTTCAGTGCAGGGCTTCTCAGTCTTTAATATACTCATCTGCATTCCTAAAAGAGGAAATGCCAAATTTACTTAACCTCAGAGCCCTTTTATGCAGTGCTTCTTGCAAGACTGGGGTTCTGCACTTTGGAGATCTACAGTCTTTTCCTTTCTTCTTATTTTCTTCAGTGCCCCGGTTCCCTTGTCTGTAAAGTGGGAGGTAATAATAGTACTCACCTCATGGAGTAGTTGTGAAGATTAAATGAATTCATTCATGTAAAGTGTTTAGAAAGTGCTTGGCCCTTAGTAAGCATCAAATGCAAGGTTTCGTTGTTTTTACTAGTGTTTATATGATGACTATTTCTGGCTCTTTGTAATCTAGCTCTTGCTTTCACCACTCTACCCAGCTCGCTCCCCTGATAGTCACTGATCACTTCTCAGCGCCGCCCCCCCCAAGTCTAGTGGCCTTTTCCTGTTCCTCCTCTCCTGGCCTTTGGGAGCATTTGGCGTTCTATTCTCCTTTCCCTAACGCTTCACCCTCCCTCCTTGTGCTTCTTTCCAGCCGCTCTCTCCTGTTGTCCTGCTCTTCTGGCCATCGATCCTTTGATTCCTCCTTCCTTCCACTTTACAAACTTAGGTTTTACTCAAGAATGGCTCTTTTTTGCTCTTTCTCAATACTCTGTCCTTAGGAGATCATGTCCAATTTCAGAGCTTCATCTGCTAACTTTGGTGAAGGCAGATGGTACTCCAACTGATTTCCCATCCATCCCCACCTTCTCTCCTGAACTCCATGCTGTCCATCTTTTCCAACTATGTGCTGGACATCTCAGCCTTAATTTCCTCCAAGCCCTCAAACTCAGTGTGTTCAGAGCCAAACTCATAGACTGACACCTTTCACGTTGGTCTTTCTTTCATGCTCCCTGTTTCTCTTGGTGACACAGTTGTCCTCTTCACCACCCAAGCTTGACTCCTCCCCACCTCTTGCCAGGTCCTAGCAAGTGGGTTACCATCTTGCTCTGAACTCCATTTCCTTGTCTGTATTTTCTCTGCCTCTCCTACGATTCACTCCTTCATTATGTCTTCAGTGCCTTGACCATCATGACAACTTCTTAACTGGTGTCTCAATCACAGTCCCTTTTACACTGTGCTTCTAGAATACTCTTCTATGAACCGATTTTCATCATCTCATATCCTGCTTTAAAACATTCAGTTCCTCCCTACTACCGACAGAACAAAGTCGAGATCCAAAGCCTTTTATGATATAGTCTCAGCTCTCTTTCTGATCTTGCTGCCATGACATCTCTTCACAAAACCTTCACTATATAACCTACCAGATTTCTCAACATGCTCACATGTGCACCGCACTTTCCTCCCCATCTCAGTTGCTACTTCCTTTGTGAAGCCACAGTTACTCCTGCTAGATGGTACCTTTTCTTCTTCTGCTCTCCCCTACTGGAGGTTATATTCCTTCAGGATGGGATCCATGTCTGACTTATCTCTGTCTCCCATCCCACATACACTTTGCATAGGATAGTAGCCCAATAGATGTTTGTTAAATGAATGAATAAATTGGTGCATTGATGATTGGATGGATGGTTAAGTGGTTGGATAGAGGCCACCTCTTTCCTCTTTTTGTGTCCTTTTTTTCTTTCACTAAGTGCAATTCTGTGTACCATCTTACACCAGAGACCCTGTAGCACCATAATCATTGGCTTACACGACTGCCATTCCAAATCTTGGATGTGGTGCCCCTCCCCGCCCCGTCCCCTGATCAAAGCCCTCTTAACAAGGTGCCCTAGCTGAAAGCTCTCCAAGTAGTGAGCCTTTGAATGCCTGATACCCATGTCTTCAAAATGGTACTGACACCAGCTGGCCCTCTAATTAAAGCCATAAGCTTTTATTATCCCCAGTCATTTCCTTCAGTGTCAAAGTGACCATCTCTCCTCTTAATTCCATCTCAGTCTGACTCTGGCAGGATGACATTAGTGCCCAGCATCAGAATGAGGGGAGTCAAAATCAGGCTGGCAGTTCTCAGTGTCTACCATGCCCAGGGTCCCTCAACCAGGATTCCCATAGCTGAGAATCTTCACAGTGAAGCCTGTGACCGTGGTCTGCTAGGAATTTGTAAATGTTTGTTTCTGAGAAGTGAATTTAGTGTCTGGTAAAAAATATGACATCATAAAAGTGACTTCTGTGATCCTGCCAGCTAGGGTTTGAAATTCCCACAGCTACCAAGAGGCAGGTAAGACACTAGTAGTTAAGAGAACATGCTCTGGAAACAAGCTACCAGATCCAAGTACTATAGTAGTCAGGGTCCAGTCAGAAAAAAATAAGCCACCCTAGGTATTTCAAACAGAGTAGATTTAATGCAGGGAGTTGGCGGGAGAGCTGGAAGAACAAAAAGGGAACACTGATGTGACCCAGAGATAATGAAGGCAAGAAACAGCTGCCATCTCTAGGACTGGGAGGGCAAGAGGGAAGAGTTACCAGAACCTGGAGCTCAGAGGAGCTGGTGTTCAAACCTCTGAGTTGAGGGTGCCCGCTGGCTGCTGCTGGTCCCCAAGGGAGCAATAAAGGCTGGTTCTGAAATACCCAAAAGAGCTAGTGACTGGAGCCAAGAGCCACTGCTAAGGCTACACTAACAGGAGCAGGAAAAATCAGGAAATAAGTCCCCTCCTCCTTTCCTCCTGCTTTCCAGTCTCCTTCTAAACACCTGCCATCAGTAAGCCTCATAGCAAGCCAGTTATCAAGGGAGGCCATGGAGTCCAGCTTAGAATAGAGAAGAGGAAACGGCTGAAGGTGTAGCAGTAGGTAAATCACTGGCACAACTCTTTGCCAGTTCGGTAACCTTGACCAAATGGCTTATCTTCTCTGTGCTTCAGTTTTCTCATGTTTAAAATGGGAATAACCGTCATACCTCCTTCATAGGATCTGCGTGAGGTTTACATGAGCTAACACATAGAAAGCACTTAGAATAGGGCTTGCACATAGCAAGTGCTCAAAATTTTTACCTGTTATTATTCTGCCAGTATGTATCTCGGTTAATTCCTTTGCTTCTCATCCTACTTGCCCCAATAACACATATTATACAGTTATCCTTGATGTTGATTTGATACAAGCACTTTATTTCGGTGCCTGACTCTGTGTGTGTGTGTGTATGTTTTCATTCTTTGGGGAGAAAGTTTCAAAAAAAAAAAAAAATAAAGTACAGACTTCGTCAGATGTGAATTCCAAACCTAAATCCATCAGTTACTGGCTGTAGGTTAATCTCCAGGAATTCCAATTTTCTCATCTCTAAGAGCAGGCTATCACTACCTCCCTGCAGTATTATGACATGATATACGTGGAACTGCCTGGCAAAGGGTCCGGCACACGGTGGATGTTCACTGTGTTGTTTACACTCCTCTCTTCCTTCCTGGCTGAGCACATAAGGCCATACGTTGCTTAGAGCCTTGAGCTTTGAACTCTCTGTTCGCTGCCAATGTTGTGTGCAGGCAGACCCTCACAAGAACCATCGTGCAGATTATGGACCAGGGTGAAAGAGATCTAAGAGCTGTCAGGATAAGACTTGGCTTTGTAAAATTCAAGGTCTGGTCCCATCTCTGCCTCCTGACCACTCAATGATCCTCATTCATTTTTCATCTTAGCTTCTATTTCTCTGTTTTCAGTCTGTAAACAGGGACTACAACATCCCTGGAAGAATATGTGGACTAGTATATATAATGTGGCCATAGCCCCAACTCATTCAAGATCCTGTAGTGACAGTGCGGATGGAAGAGGGTGAGGTGTGGCTGGGACAAAAGGAGAGAGTTCAGGCTGGTGGACAATTTTGGAATGAAGGTTAGGAGTCCTAGGGGCTGGGCCAGGGGCTCTAGAAACTCTATTTCTGTCTGATCATTCTAACAGCTTGCATATTTCTGTGTCTCATGAGCTCACTTTAAAAGGTCTGCACTCTATGAATGCTAAGCAGACTTTTTTGAGAGGAAAGAATATAATAAGGAAAAGGAAAGGGGGAAAGGAGGGTTCTGATTTCAGTCAGGTACAGTGGGTATCCCGGCTGTGCGAGGGCCTGCGGGTGAATGGCTCGCTTATGGATGGGGACCAGCATAGGGCTTAAGAGCATGGGCTTTGTGGTCAAGGAATCCTGGGTTTAAATCCTGGCTCCCTGCTTAATATGTTTGACTCTGGAATAAAACCACCTAAATTCCCTGGCCTCAGTCTCCTCAACTGTAAAGTGGGAATGATACTCAATGGGTTATTGCAAAGTTTAAATAAAATAATGTGCATTAAGCACTTCAGCAGAATGTTTGGTTTATAGTAAGTGCTCAGTAAATGTGAGCTGTTATTATAATCAGCCACTTAAAAGAATAAGAGCGATGACAACTTACAGAGAGCTTCCTGCACCAGGCACTCTGCTAAGTGCTTTAGGGACCTTACTCGTGGAGATCTTGTAACAGCCCAATGAGGTGGATGCTGGGATTGTCCCCATTTGACACACGAAGCTCCGTGGCACAAAACAATGAGCAGCTTCCTCAAGGTTACACAGCTTGTGTTATGTTGGAGCCAGAATTGAAACCGAGGTCTGTCTTTCACCGTAGCCTGTGCTCTTACCACTAAAACAGTGTCTGTTACAGTGCTAAGGTCTGCACTCTGCTCAGAAGGGTTTTCTTCAAAGTTCCTTACAAAATATCCAGAATTCTCCTATTCACCTTTATCAAGGTGCCTGCAATGCTGTCTCTGGCAAATCTGTTCTTTGAGTTTTTTCTAAAGATTTTTCACTCTTAGAGGTGCATATTACTCCGGCAGAGGGGGAAGTAAGTCTCAAAAACTAATACTTTAGCAAGTTCTGCTTTTCAATATGACAAGAAATAGCATTGCTCAGCTTCTCAGCCACAGTGGGGGTGTGTGTGTGTGTGTGTGTGTTTAAAGAAACAAACAAAATTAGAGAAACAACATAGAAAAATAAAATGGTATCCTCTCAATTTTGCCATGAACCTAAAACAGCTCTAAAAAATAAAATCTATTTAAAAATTTTTAAACAAAAATAAAACGGTCAAAAGTATTTTATTCAAAAAATAATTTGCACCCACAAAATGAAGAATTTTTACAATTGAAAACATATAAATAATGTCTTTAGAAAACCTCCAAGAAAAGAGCCCATAACTCTTTTGAATAATAGCAACATAATTAGAATGGGTCAGAGCTGCTAGAATCTCTACTATGAAAGAATCTTTTTTGGATACATCATTTCTATGTTATTTTAAAGATACTCATTTACAATAGCACCTAAAATTCCCTAGGACCCTGCCACAGTTAGCACAGACAGGCAGTGTTCTAGTGGGACACATCCTTGACAAAACCCACGTTGGCTCTCTCTCTTTGTGTAACCCTGACCCCTTTGGTTATCACTGAAATGTAACCAGAGACCAGCTCTCTCCCTTCCTCCCTTGCCTTTCTTCAAGGTCCTTATAACAAAGTAAGATATTCTTAATCAGTACCCACTCCCAACTATGGTTTGGTTTGAATAACTTAAGGCAAGACTTTGGCAGTTCTTTGAATTATTATGTTAGGAAGTTATTATGTGATTAAATGAGATAATATGTATGAAAGCAAGGGGCAGAGTATCTGGCATACAGTGGGAACTCAATAACAAATTGAGTTTATTATTCCTGTAATAAGGAATTTGTGTCTATAACAGCTTAAAGTCATAGCATGGTTCACTGGTGTCTACATGTTAGGGCCTTAGAATTCAGCACCATGGCCAAGGACGCTTTAAGATCAAGATGAAGGCACTTTAAGACCAAGAGGGTTGTTGAATTTCTGGCTGTCCCTGACACATCATCACTACCACCCCATATCTGTCTCCTATTTCTCCTACTTCCTGTCCCCTATTTTCTCCCCTTTTCACCACTCCCTATCTGTCTACAATTTCACTTTGTGCTTCTATTGCATGTGAGCATTCTCTCTGACTATATTTGTCTCCTATGTCTTTCTCTGCTTTCCCCCTCTCCTCCCTACAAACACACAGACAAACTTGCACACTATTCTATTACTCCTTGGAAAATCCTTGCCCTTCCTCCTGATGAGCCCTTCTATGAGGTCAAGGCTGGGGACCACAGTGAGTCATGGTTTGGGCAACTGCCTGAACTTGCTGAGTCAGGAGTTCCTCCTGAGATGCCTCCCATGGTCCCGGGAGCTATCCTAGCGGAGGCAAATGCTGCAGCAGCCAAGGAGGATTTGGGCCTAGGGGGATGGGGAGAGTTAGGCAAATACTTTCAAACTACATAAAAGGAACTCTGGGAACAAGGAAGGTCTCCATTTGTTCATCTTTGCTAAGCCCTTAAAAAGCCAGATAACTGGGTCCTAGCATGACAACAGAATTTACATTTTACTGAAATACAAACAAGTGAAAAAGAAAAAAAAAGAAAGTTGTCTACACCAAACCAGTTTCCTAAGAAAGGAGGATTCCCACCTGTGGTTTCTCCCACTAAAAGACCCTTCCCGAAAGCAACAGGTAGAGAATACTCCACAGAAACTTTGAGGTGCCCTCCACTGAGCCCCTAAAGTTGGTTATCTGGGCCTGACAAAAGTGCTGTTTCTCAGCTCTTATCAGTGAATCCCGCATGGCATTGAAAGAAGAATGCGTGTCCTCTTCCCCCCAAGTCCAGCTGTCCGACACCCACACCCTCCACCACAACTAACTCCCATGCTAGCCATCCTCAGCTTGTCTAAAGTGGGCCTCTTCCTGTAAAGTCCATTTTTCCTTCGGTTCCCCAGAGCAGTCAAGGTTGTATGTACCCATTCCTCTCATCACCCACGGCTCCAAGTCACCCTAGACTCCATTCTTTCTTCCCCGGCTGACCCCTAATTTCAATCATCATCAAATCCCACCAACCTCACCTCCTCAATATCTTCCAAACCAGACTTACCCTCCCTAGACACACTGCCACTTTTTAGCTAACCCCCTCATCATTTTTCCCCTGGATTATTTTGGTTGTCTTTCAGACGGTCTTCCAGTTTCCTGCCCCATTCACCTTCCAGACCAACCTTCATTATTTATTTCTAAAACATAATTTGGTTCTGTTGCTGCCCTGCTTAAAACCCTTTAGATGCCCCCCCCCCGCCCCCCGCATTGCATGCAGACCAAGTTCAAACTCTTCCTCATGACCCACAAGGGCTTCCCTGAACCGCTTGGGACCTGCCTCTCCAACCTCTTTGCCCACTGCTTGCCCTGGCAACCCTCCAGAGCAATGAATGTCTGTTCTCCAAAGAACCATGTTACTTAATGCCTGTGTGTTTGCATATGATGTTATTTCTCCTTGTCCTCCCAGTAGACTCCCATTCATCCTTCAAGACTCAGTTTGAGTACCTCCTCCTTGGTGAAGACTTTCTGTTTCCCCAAACTTTCCTTTGTAATCAAATCCACCTTAATGATTGATTTAAATTCTCATCTCCCCCATCTCGACCATGAGCTGGTTTTATCTATCTCTGTTTCACAAATTATGTCTGTCTGACATATAGTTGCTGAAAAAGCAATATTTGATGAAAGAATGAACTTGTAATTAGGCAGTCTGCGTGACCTTGACCATGTCACATAACCTTTCTGAGACTTAATTTTCTTTGTCTATAAAACAAGGACACAAATGTCTACCTCGCAGGGTTGTTGTGTGGATTTTATGAAATAAAATGTGTAAAGCACTTAACCCTGCCCAGCCCACTGTAGCAACTCAATAAATGTAGTTTCCATGTCCTTTTTCTTCTTCTCCTTGTTATAATTCTATTCTAATAAAAATAGGCAAAGGCAAAAGAGAAATCCCAATGCCCAATGCCAAGGTACCTGGCTGAGGACAGTCACCTATTGCCCGTCTAACAGGGACAGTGTCCTCGCACCTCAACCTCTCACGTCACCGAAGATTAGCCAGCCCCGGGCAGTGTTTAGTGACGGATCTGGATCAGTTCTAGGATCTGGCAACATCTGAGGACTGACCATGAGCCAGGCATAGCGCATTACCTGTAATAACTCATTCAGCTCCACCATGATCCTGCGAGGGTGAATTGCTATTGTCCCCATTGTACAGAAGAGGAAACTGAGACAAGTGAGGTTAAGGTCATACAGTTAGTAGTAGAATAAGGATCGATAGACTGCAGAGCCTGTTCTCTGAACTCCTACACACTCCTGTCCAACACTGATTAAAGATGTTGCAAGAGATAATAGCTCCAAATCCACAAAAGAGCAGACCCATTGGTTTCTCAGACTTGGTGAGACAATGCATAGGCTCCCTGTATTAGAATTTAGGGTAAACCCCAGTGGCCTCATTTCTTGATTTCCAGCTTTTCATTGTAAAATTTATCATGATAATTATTAGTTGATATGTCTTACTAAGAAGGGGAAGGCTCTCCAAATTCCTAAGAGTTTGAGACATTTGCATACGGCCAGTCACCTGTTTTTTATAAATAAAGTTTTATTGGAATGTGGCTACTTGATTTATTTATATATTGTCTGTGGCTGCTTTTGCACTACAGTGGCAGAGCTGAGAGGTTGTGACAGAGGCCTTATGGTCTGCAAGCTTAAAATATTCACCGTCTGGCCCTTTATAGGAAAAGTTTGCCAACCCCTTCAGCTAACAGTACTTTCATCCAACACCCTCTTGTCAAAGCAGGCTGGGAAAATCCCAATGAGCCCAGACACCTGGGCAGAGTCTCCAGGTGCTGCTCCCTTCCCAGCCAGTGCAGTGCACTAAGAGAAGCCCCTTGTTCCCTGCAGGCCCCGAGGAAATACATCATGTCCTTCAGGGAGTCTGTGCAGCCCAGGGTGGGAGCAGACAGGTGCAGTTTATAAGGTACTAGCTTTGTGGACAATCTTTGGGTTTGATTCCTTCTGCTGGTTTGGGGGGTCTCTGAGATGGCTTGAGCCACGGGAGCACAAGTAAAGTGGCAGAGCAGTGCAGTCAAGACAAATGTCCTGACCCCACGGAGGCCGCTGGAGGTGGCCAGCTGATGGATGGCAGAGGGAGAATTTCTCAGTTGCCGTCTAATCTGTGTGCCCAGGAAATAAATTGCTCTTGTCACTGGTGTCTGCCCTGGCCCTGCAGGCCCCCCTTCCCTGCAGAGCCTTCTCTGCACCGCACCCTGCTCTGCCAGCCTGGAAATACTGCCTCAGGAAGCAGGGAAGGAGAGGACACGGGAGGAATGAGAGGCACGATGCGTTCTGTCCTGTCCCCGAGGCCCCTTCCTGCCGCCAGGCTCCCTCCATGAACATGGGGAGGCGTGAGCTGCCTACAGGGAGGGACCCGCTGCGGGCCTGAAGCAACACTTGAGGCCTCGGTTTTCTAATCTGTAAAATGAGAAGGCTTTTAACGTGATCTCAAAAACTCTTTATTCCAAGTTCCTGAGACTGCACTGAGGGAGGGAAAGGGATTTGCACAGCTGAAGTCTGGAAGAATCCCAAAATCTAAACATAAAGTGCCTCCATGTGCCGAAATCTCTGAGCCTGGAGTTATGGCACATCTTCATTGGAACCCGGGGTGCAGACTCTGGTTGTTTTGGGTTATCCAGTGACCCTCAGCAGAACTTCCCCTAGGAAACATTCCCTCTCTCCTTTTAAAGGAAGCGTTTACGCCCAAAATTCTTTCTCTCTCTGTCTCTCTCTCTCCTCCCTGCTCCCTTCTGCCCCTTCACTTTGTACAAAACACCCTCGACTACTGGCTTTACCCCATGAGGCCCTTTGGAAATGGGAGCTGGTGAATTAGGCTCTGCCAGACAGCTTCTGCTTGAAAGAGGGCTTCCCTCGGGATCAATAGGGAGACTTCCTTGCTGGGAGCTAAACCTTCACAGAGATGTCCCGTCAATAATCCAAGAAGATGGGGACAGACTCTGGCTGAGATCTGGGTCCAAAGCTTTCTCTGGGTGGATGGAAGGACTTCTGTCAGCTGGCAGCCGACATTTAGTCAAGCCAGGAAGGCTTGATGGAGGAGGGGGTGTGTCGGAATTACCTGAATGAGAACGAGAGTTCATTTGTCACAGGGCAAGGATGGAGAAGGGGTCACCTCCCCGCTGAGGCAGACATAATCACGGGCTCATCCTGGGAACTAAACCGGATCTGTCACTACGATTTCACAGCTGCAGCTCAGGGATGGGCAGGGCTTGTGGGGAAGTTGGGAGCGTGGGTCATCCATTAGCAGAGTGGATAGGGCTAAATTGAAAGCCAGGGGGCTGGGGGTGGGGAAAGCTAAGAAACCAAGCAGTAGCCATGTTCCAGATCCTCTCCCACCACCAGAACGCATCTTCCCAAGGGGCTGGATGCACGATGTTGGTGTTTTTATCCCAGGCAGAGCTGTCAGTGGCCCAGTTTTCATTTGCCCCCTAACAAGTATTAATCAAGCACCTAAGCTGTTAGAGGCAAGTCAAACAGTCCTAGGGACAAATCTCAGCTTCAACATTTATTAGTTGTTTGGCCTCAGTTAAGCTACTTATTCTCTCTGAGCTGCTATTTCCTCATCTGTTAAATAGAATTCACAATAGCTACTTAGGGGTTTGTGTGTGGCTTAAATGAGACAAGGTGTGCAAATTATCTTCTCGAGCACTGACACTAAGTAGATGCTCAATAAATTCACTTATTCACCGCATAATTTTTAAATGCCCACCATACTCCAGGCACCATTCTGATAGCTACTGTCGGTCATACCTAAGATTGTGGAACTTGTGTCAACTCCAGCTGTATCTATAGCAGAATAGCACCAAAAAGGTGGTCTCCGCAGGATTGCCCCTGATTGTCTTTAGGGTGCTTTCCTGGAGAATGCAGAGGTTTCCACTCCAAAAGGGGTTAGAGGTGGGGAAAGGCTTTCCCACACCTCCTGCCACCCTGGCAGAGCAGGGTCAGGGAGATAGGAGCTCCAAACCCTCATCTCATCAAATAATACCCTCTCCAAGGACTATCGTGAACAATAAATTACTTTAGGCATTAAAGCGCTGAGGATGGTTGGTACACGATAAAGGCTTGATAAATATGCATTTGTATCGTTTTCGTAGGGCTCAGCTCTCACGAGCACAAAGGGCTTTGTGGTGGGAGGATCTCCAGGTTCTCCATTTCCACGGAGGAGGGAAATTGTAGCATACAGCATGTAGGGAAGGCACAAGGCTTCCTAACTGTAGCCTGTAAATTCCCTATTCTGTGGCTTCTGGAAAGCACTGTCCAGCCTCGAACAATGCCCAGAAGTAAAAGAAGGTGAAAATTTCCAAGCAAAATCCTCTCCCTGCTTCCCTTGCCAAGTGGAGCCCAGTGTTCTTCAGCATCTCCCCAGAGATTCTAGCTGGGCTGGGGAGAGAGAGTAATACCCCAGACTTGCCAAGCCTCTTGGAGTCATCCTATCCATCTATTTCCTTCCCATCTGCACCAATCCCGAGCCTTCCCTTGACACACTGAGGTCTCCTCTCTTCTCAAATGAGGTAATGCTGAGGCTCAGGTGCCCCGGAGAGCTTCTTACAAGGCGGTCAGCACAGGCCGTGCACTGGGAGGACCTTGGGAGAAGAACTTCAAAAGGGTCAGCACTACAGTTCCTGACCGGAATGTCTCCCCGCAGAAGCCTGGAGTGTAGCTTCAGCTCCTCAGGGTCTTGTAGGTCAGGCGAGGGAGTTTGGATCTTCTAAATGCAAATGAGAACCAAGAAATTTTTTTTTTTTTTTTTTTGGTCAGGAGACAGACATGATCAATTTTCCTTATTGAAAGGTCACTCTGGCTGCTGTGTGGAGAAAAAAGTGGACATGAGTAGGAGGGAGGAAGGGAGACCATGAGAGGGCGACTGCCCTGGTGGTCACAGGGGGGCTACCCTGACAAGGTGACACTTGAGCACAGATCTTAATGAAGTTAGCCAAATGTTTACGTCAGGCAGAGGGAGGGGTAAGTGCAAAGGCCCTGAGGCAGGAGTATGCCCAGTTTGATCAGGGACCAGCAGAGGAGCCAGTATGTCTGGAGTAGAACTAACCAAGGAAGGAGACACTGAGGTCAGAGAGTCAATGGAGAACCGGATCATGGTGGGCCTCATGGTAGAGTGATCAACGGTCCCAGTTTGCCCAGGACTGAGGGGTTTCTTGTGATGTGGGACTTTTGGTGCTAAAACCAACAGAACCAACCTATCCATAAGGCACAACAGACACAGTGCCTAGGGCACACCTTACTTTTAGGGGCCCATGAAAATGTTTTAATTTTAATTTTTTTAAATCAGGAGAAAAAAAGAATATAACAATAATGAATATATAATAATAAATCCAGCCTGAACTGTATTTGTCTTTATATACCAATGTAAAGGATAATTTTTAGTTTTCAATTTTTTTTTTAATGGAGGAAGAAGCCAAGGTCAAAGCCTATGAAGGCAAAGGGCCCACAGATATCATAAAACAGGACATAAACTAGGACAGTTAGTCATCCTACTTGGGAGGCCTTTGGAGGGACTTTGGCTCAGAGGTAGTTGAACTTACCCCCATTTTACAGAGAAAAAAACTGAGACCTTGAAGGGTCAAGGTAAGGCAGCCCTGAGAAATGATGGTGGGTTGGCCTGGGCAAACAGCAAGGGAGAAAGGATTAGATGGAGTCAAGAAATATTCCAATGGTGGAGTTGACAAGACTTGATGATTGTTTGTATGTGTGTGGTGGGGTGGGGAGGGGTGAGGAGGTGAAGGAGGTGTGACTCTGGTTCACTAACGTGGGCAGCAGCGTGTTCGATGGTGCTTTTTGCTGTGATGAGGACCAGGGCAGCCGGAGTGTGACCCTGGGCAAGTCATGGAGGCCTTCTGATCATCAGTTTCCTTATCTCCAAAACAGGGGTACCAAAAACGATCTCCTGGCATCACTGTAAGAATCAAAAGATTAAAAAAAAAATAACCCAAATAAAAGTGCCTGGTGCATAGTAGGTGCTCATAAATATGAACTGAACCTTCCCAAAGGTCCAGTATAATTCTTTCATTCATTTACATATTCAGTCACCTAATATTTAGTACTCTTCCCTCAAGAAACTTGTATTCTAGTGGGAGCAACAGAGAGTAAAGAAATGAAAGTCCTAGATTGTCAGGGTGAATATGTGCTGTTAAGAAAAACTGTGTGAGAAGATGGGGAGTCAGGGAGGGGCTCTTTAGATAGGGTGGTCAGAGAAAGCCTTCCGGAAAAGGCACGTGTGGACAAGTGAGTTCCCCTGGAGCCGGGGCGGCCCTTCCCCTGAGAAAGGGGTGATGCTCTGGGTACCCTGAATGGAGCAGAGCAGAGAAGGCAGCTGGAGTGCCCCGGAGCCCGGGTCCAAGCAGCTGTCAGAGGTGTAGGTTTGCTGAGGCGGCAACAATTACCACACTGTTCAGCCAGCGGAGGGTTGCCGCATCCCGCCACCCCCCCCCCCCCGCAATAAGTGATGGGTATTTACTTTTCCCTGCTGCACGGTTGGCAAAGGAGCCCCCGGAGCTCAGCCGGGAGAGGGGAGGATGGCGGTCCCCGCATCAGCCCACAGGAACACTTCGTCTCACATCCGCACTACCTGGGTGAGCAAAACCGGCCGAGGCACCCAGTGAGCAGGTGAAGAATGGTGCAGTCGGCTCTCTTCTCCTCCTGGGTGCCTGCAGAGACCCCATGGGGACCCAGGGCTGCGCCAGCAGACTGCCTCCGGTCTCTGCTGGGGGCGTGGAGCCCCAGGCAGGGCGGAGCATCTGTAAAACGGGGATGATGATAATAACACAAACTGTACAGGGCTGCTGTGAGACTTACACGGAGTAATGGATGCGGAAAGTGCTTTGTAAACTGTAAGACATTATACAGATGTTCATTTACAGTTTGTAAATGAGTTGATGAGAGCAGGCACAGGATGCTTGCCCAGGAACTAGGTGGAGGCAGAGAAAGTTAAAGAAAGAGGAGTGACCGCAAAGCGCCCCTGGAACTGTGACTGACACAGAAAGACAGTGTGTGAAAGGTACATGAATAAACATGAGACAGCCTCTGACTCCTAACTGCCTTAATTGTGCTCCAGTTAACAAGGTAGACAGGCAGCTGCTGGTTTCTCCCAGGCAGGGAGGGCCCTCCCCTCTCTTCCCGCCCTGCTTAGCTGCCCGCCCAGGGTACTGGGGACCGGAGCCTGCAGGGAGGATCTCCCCTCCCTCCTGTGCCCCAGCCTGGTCCCCTGCCCCTTCCTGCTCACCTCTGTGCACAGCAGCACAGTACAGTCCCTTGGGGCATGGAGCCAATACTCACAACCAAACAGGGACGGATGCTGGGGGGGGCTCGGTGCTGGCGAGTGTCGCCGTGGAAACTGGCAGGTGGGGCTGGCAGCCGGCTTCCTGGAGCTGACCCCAGGCCGGGCAGAGCCTCGGGATCCACACATGCGAGGGGGCCCTGCACGGAGGGAGACTGGGAGAGATGACAGGCAGGAGGCCTGGGAATGGAGGAGAAGCACAAGTCATCAGGCAACCTTCCGCAGATATTTAGATTCAGTTATGCTTATTGTACACCTACTATAGGCCCGCACTGCGCTGAGAGTTTTCGCTCACGTTATCCTGTGTAAACCTCACAACAGGCCTGGGTGGTCAGTATTATACTTTACAGATAAGACGCAGACTCGAAGAAGGTAAGTGACTTCACCAAGGTCACACAAACAGTTCAAGGTCCTGAGGCTTCTGAGAGCAACTTGTGTGTTCCTTTTCCTGAAACTTCTAAACGCATCTACCCACACCACATCAGTGCCCTCACAGACTCTAAGGTGGGGAACAGACACCCTCTGCCCTGCCCCTCCTGTTTCTCCTCCTGGGTGGCGTGGAGAGTGAAGAAACATCTCCTTAGTTATTCTTCCTGAGGGGGTGGGACAGCAGTCTCCCTCCATCTGCTTCCATCCTCTCCTCCCTGCTCTCTGCTTCCGGCTGGGTTTGCCAACGGGGAGTCCTGGCAACAGCTTAGAGAGAAGGAGGAGAGTAAAGTGGAGATGTCCTCTGCAGGTCACAACTGAAAGCCAGAGCTCCTCTCAAGGGGGCCCTTTCTACATGCCTCTCTTTCCCGGTGCTGGTACCACTTTCTCCCTTCATCCCTTCAGTTGGTAACAGCCCTGCTTTACTTGCTCTGGCTATACTGTGCTATCCCCCGTGGTTTCGGCAGACCCAGCCCACGCCTCTGTAGGGAGAACCTTTAGCGACCTTCCCGGTTACCCTCATTTGAGCGTGCCATCTATCAGCAGTGGGGGTGTGGAAGGAGGTCAGGAAAGGTCTAAGGTGGGATGTATGGTCCTCCTGGAGCCAGCTGTATAGAAGGATGCTGACTCTGGCTCATTCCACAGGGATACGTACCCCAAAGCTTCCCCAGATTCCAGCAGTCTGGAAGACGGTCCAGACAGCCTCCTTGATCTTGTATGATCCCTCCTCGGCTCTCCCTCACTTGCGTGGTATGTGATCATTAGCGTAAGATACAGACTCTTTGCTCAAAGAGTATCGTCGACATGCAGCTCTGGTGTGAAAAGTAATTATAGGCTGGTGATTAGAGTCACCCCTGGGTCTCACTTGCTAGAACATGCCTCTCTGACCCTGGCAGGGTGGGTGAGATTAGTTAGCTTTTGGCTAGCAGGCACCAGGAAGGAACTCTAACCCTCGGGAGGGAGACCGGTGGACTTGCCCTGATGAGAGGGAGGGAGTGGACTGGGGAGGTCTGGAGGCTGCCCAATCGGACATCCTGGGGCCCCGAAGGATGAGGAGCAGCCCAGGCCTTGGAACCCCAGAACACAGTGGTGGGTGAGGGGGAGGCAGTGGTGGGCTGCATCTCTGGTTCTGAGGTTTCAGTCTGGGTTTGACCTCAGCCTACCTTCCCCCATGGGCCTAAGGACCTCAGCTTCACACAGTGGCCCCCAGAGGTAATGCGAGCGGCCCACCAGGCCAGCATGGACACTCGGCACAGTGGGGTGGGAACCACGGCTATAGGACTGACCCCCCACGGAGTTGCAAGCACCCAACTCTGCTTGTGACATGGTGTTGGGTACATAACAGGCTCCCGAGAAATGTTGGTGGGATTCTCCAGGTGCTTCAGAGCTCAGTCATGGCACAAACTAGGCAGTGTGATGTAGTTTCACCCCTTCTCAAACAGGAGGCCAGCATCACGAGGCCAGGGTCCGAGCACAGCTCAGCAGCTAACTAGCTGGCTAACATAGGCAGGTGCTTCTGGTGGCTCGAGGCCTTAATTCCCTCATCTGTGAAGTGGAGGAGACACCTAGTCTGAGATTAACGGGTGGAGGCATTTGCAAATGGGGGAGGCGTTTTCGTCGCCAACAGCAGCTAAGAGCAGGGATGTCTGTGTCCCAAGGGAGATCCCTGTATTCTCACCCTTTCACACCCACTCCCCAGAGAACTGGCCTCTGCCCAGTGGCAGAGGTCAGTGTGTCACCCTTTCTATGCCCCTCTGGCCCCTTCTCCTGCCTCTCTCTCTGCCTCTGAGCTCATAAAGCTCCTACCTAAGCACCCCAGACACAGCCTAGGAGGAGATATGGTTGTGGCCGAGGGGAATCTTCCTAATACCTCCATCTTCTCAGGGGGCCTCGAAAACATCCTCCAGCTAAGGATGCCAGATTTAGCAAATGAAAATAAAGGACTATGCGTAATTATCTTCAGTACAAGTGTGTCCCAAATATTGCATGGGACATACCTATACTAAAAAATTATTTGTGTTTATCTGACATTCACATTTAACTGGGCATCCTGTATTTTATCTGGCAACCCTGCCCCCAGCCAACAAGGTTCCCAAATAGAGTCAGCTTCCTGGTGCCTGCTCTGGCAAGTGGCCATGCTCTGAGCAATACCCCATCCTCAGCTATGAGCCTCTGGGAGCCATAAGCTGTCCTTTCGTGTAAGGGACATCAGGGGACCTCATGCTCTAACAGACCTCCTATATTTTTTCAGATTCAAAGAACTTTCAAACAATAAGAATCCATTCAACAGATGTTTAGTGAACATCTATCTTGTACCAATTGCTCTCTTGAGCACTGACGTTACAGTGGTGAACAGAAAATAAACAGTCTTATCTCTCATAACCATCATGTCTGGAGCAGGTACCAAATGTCAAGCTCTGTGTTAAGCACTCTAGAAGCTATGTCAGGTAATCCTCACAGAAACTTAAGAGGGTGGTAGTTTACAGATGAGGAAACTGAGGATTATTGAATTTAATCATTTGTTCATTCATTCACCAAATATTTATTGAGCCCCTACTAAGTGTCAGGCACTGTTCTTGGTGCTGGGAATACAACAATGAGCAAAACAGATAAAACACCCCTGCCCTCATGGAGCTTGCACTCTAGTGGGGAGCAGGGGTAGGGGAGACGGGAATAAACACAATATAAAGTGTAGTATGTGAAAAAGTGGCAAGTGTTATGAGAAAAATACAGCAGAGAATGAGGTTATAGAGTGTCCGTGGTGGGAGCTGTAACTCAAATTCGGGCGGTCAGGAAAGGCCCCGCCGGACATGGACCCATTTGAGCAAAGCCGTGAAGGAAGTGAGGATAATTTAGAAAGAAACGGAGAAGAAATTCGTCCCCCGCACCCCGCAGCCCAGACTGCTGATTCTTGCTGCCGGGTTCCTAATCACTATGCATTCCTGCCCACCAGACCTTGATTGAGGCTTCCTGCCTATCGCTTTCACATACATGATTTCCTTTAATCCCCACATCAGAACAACCCTGAAGGTAAGTTTTATTATCACACTTTTCCAGAGAGGAAAGATGAAATGACTCAAAAAGATGAAATGACTTGCCTGAAGTGTGGATGCTGAGATTCAAGCCTGGTTCTTCCAAGTCCATCACCGAGCAGAATGGCAAGCACTCGGGTCAGGCTGGGCGGATGGCCTTGACAGCTTATTTCACTTCCTAAGCCTCAATTTCCCCATCTGAAAAGTGGGGTTAATATTATCTACCTCATAGCATTGCTGGGAGGATTAGTAGGTAATACATGTTAAGTGCCAGACTCAGCACATTCATGCTGTTACTGTCGTCCCAAGAATCATGCCCTACTCATCGAATCCCCCTGGAGGACCCGAGTTAAGCGATGTGTTTCCTAGGACTTGGGGAAGGAAAGGATGCCTTGGGAGAGGAGAGGACGCGGAAACGGAAGCAGTGCCAGGCAGGACGCAGGTGGACAGAGAACCACCGCAGGCAAGCCCACCTGTGTGGGAGCGGATGAGTAAACGTTGCTTAAACCTAAGTGGCGTGACTCAGTGATTGTCATCACACTGGTTTGAGGTTATGACTTAAGCGATTTTATTTTTCCTTCGGAGGCGCCGGCTCATTTTTTATACTTGCGCAGGAGCTAACTGCGTCCCAGAGAGCGCTCTCCGCCTGCTGGTCTGGAGGTGCGCCGCCCGCCATATGCTCGGCGCGAGCGTAATTAACCCGCCGCAGCTGCACTCCCCTCTGTCTGGATTATGGATTCGATTTCAGTTTCACTCGCAGGCAAGAGGCCCACAGTTCATATCTATTAAAATGATTACCCTAAAGCGAGGTGCTGAGGACAGAGCCCAGCACCAGGCTGGAAGCAGAGGCCGGACGCCCAGTGCGGAGCGAGCACGGCCCCGTCCTTGCCAGCTCCCAGGAAGGGCTCCCAGCAGCCTCGCCGAGAGCTTTGGGCTGCCCTGCAGGTGTTGAAGCTGTTTTTCTGGCATCTGAAATGTATTGTTCCTGGACTTTCCTTGCTGTTCTAGCCCTCAGCCCATCTTCTCCCTGCCAGCCTTCCTCCATCTATGACAGCCACTGACCACTCAGGCTTTCTTTCCAGAAGTGCTTTCAGCACCTGGAACAGGGACTCAGACAGAGTGGACACCTGATTAGTATTGAGCATGAGATAGTTCCAATGGGAAGAGGACAAAGGGATGCTCCGTTAATCCTCCAGGATGGAAACCTGAGCCTGGGCCCACGTTCCCTGGCCTCCACAAATAGTCACTTACCCAGACGCGACAGCTATAAAGACTGATGGATCAGGTGCTCTTGGGGACTTAGGGGCAGGGACAAGAGCCAAACCAAGGAACTGGCCATCTTTCTAAACTTCCCTCGCACTTTACTGCCCTCAGCTAGGAGAAGTGGCTCTTGGCAAGGCTGTCCTGTGAGGATCCAGAGCTGTATCAGTCTCATTCCAGGGTCTCCAGCAAGCTGGGAGCCACTCTTGGTTCCACAGCTACAGCCCCCCTCACGGTGGTGATTCACTCTGTATGCAGGCACTGAGCATCCGCAGTGCCAGACGCCCTGCTAGGTGCTGGGAGAGGGAGTATAAAGAAAAATGAGAAACACATTTAGTCCCCAAGGAGCTCATGTCTAGTGGGGAAGACAGATATGTAAACAAATGGTCGCAATACAGGGGGATAAATACCATAATGCAGGCGTGTTTACAGAGGTTTGAACACAGAGAAGGGAGCGACTAAATTTGCCAGGAGTCGGTGATGAGATTGTTGAGATTTTCATTGAGTACAGACGAGTTTGGGGGCAGAACCAGAGCAATAACATTTCCTTTTTCCCAGAGAGGTATGTGTATACTTCCGCACTAAGCATTATGCTGGCTTGTAAAAGATGTATGGTTCCTAGACTCAAAGAGCCTGCACTCCAGGTGGGAAGACTCACATTGCATTCATTTACTCAACAAGCATTTACTGAGCACCTACTGTATACCAGAGCCTGTACTAGGCTCAAGATACAAAGATGATTAGACACCGTCGCTGGCCTGTTTTAGAGGGAAACAGACAAAAAAAAAATTCCGATTCTGGTGCTCCATAGCTGTGTGATTTCGGGCAAATCTTTTTTGTGTTTTTTCCCATCAGAGCCTCAGTTTCCTTATCTGTAAACTGGGCATAAAAGAACCTATTTTTCAAGCCACTGTGAAGAATAAATGAAACAACAACAACAACAAAATATGTGCTATGCTCAAGATTGGGTATGCAAGGGGGTATGAATTGAAATTTTGTACAGCATAGGTAAAATAATACCCTATTTAATTTTTCCATTATTCATAAATTACCAACAGGGGTGAATTTTTTAAAAATACATTATAAGTCAATGGAATATGTCCATCATGAGAAGAGTCTTTTCAAGGTATAGAGGCAAAGGAACAATTACTATGTGGAGTGGAGGGAATAGCAGCTCAGGGAAGACTTTCTAGGAATGGTTAGGTACAAGTTGGGTTTTGAAGAGTGATTAGGAGTTTCCAGGTTAAAAGTGGCAGGTTATAAAGTCAGTGGGGATGATTATAAGGACGTAAACAGTGGGCAATATAAGAGCTCAACAGTAATACAAATGAGAGATAACACAGGCATCCCAACATGGAAGACTAGATGACTATCACGGAGAATAAACCCTATGCAGGCTTCTTTGCATGTGAGAAATACACGCAGTTCGGTCTTAGCGACTGTGGCTTGAGCCTTACATGGATGTGTCATGGGGGCATTTGAACATGGAGCCAGCCTTCTTCTGCCCCCAGTGACGTCACTGGTCATTGTCGCATCCCTGGGCTTCCTATTATTTGAAAACAAACATGGAAAAGTCACCTGGTGCAGTGGCTCCCAGTGGCCAATGACTGAACCAGCCACGTCAGAATCTGGGCACCCAGGCTGCGACCCAGGGCCTGTGCATTTTAAGCTCCCCAGAGTGTTTGGGATGAGACCCACTGATCACGTCTTCCTCCCTTGGTTATCCTCCCTTTCACAAGGAGGGGTATGTTCCAAGGGGAAGTGATGCCTGTGAATTGGCTGCAAGGGGTCCCGAGATAGTGCTGCAGCCTCCAAGGATTCCCGAGGGAGCAGAAGCCCAGGAGACGTGTCCCCAAGCACACTGGGCAGGGGAGAGTGCGGGTTGCTGTCTGTCAGGTTGTTTAGTCACTGATGAAGATGCTATTCTTAGCACTCAGGCAATTTGGGCTTCCCTAATCAGAGAGCAGGGAACAGGCCAACTGAGGGTGCCAGGGGATTTGAAAGTCCATGCAGAGCCTGTTAGGACCGGACCAGGAAAGATGACAGTCTTGGGCAGGGATTGATTGGAGGAGAATCAGATACTCTCCAGCCCCATAAAGAAAAGGACAAGAGGAAAAGGCGCTAAGATTGAGCAGGAAGGAACATGATAAGATGACCAACAAGTTACGGGGGGGTAATGGGTGGGTTCCCTAGGAGAGAAGGTAGACTCTCGTTGGCCTTCAACAAGGCAAGTGCAATCAGCCAGGAAGTTCTGATGGCAACTACAAGCCAGGTCTGATGGAAAATAGGAAGGGCCAGGATGAGGAGACTGGGGCAGGGTCAGGAATCCTGTAATGAGGAGGCTGGAGCACCCGATAGGATATCTGGTCCCTAAAAGAACGGACAGAGGGACCAAAGAAGGAGCTTAGTCACAGAAGAAATGAGTCCAAGCAAGGAAGCAGGCCACCAAGCTCTGAGGAGAGCCAACAGAGAGCCTCTGGGTTAAGCAGGGCCCAACCAGGCTAAATGGCATCTTCTTATAAATGAGAAAAAGTGCCTCCTCCCACCCACCCCACTTCCCGCAGATGCAGCACGCAGATGGCTGCCCCTCGGCCATGAGCTGCACAGTGGAACCCATGGCCTTGAGGCTGAGCTCCTAAATGGTTTACCTTGGACTCCTCCACTGCCCCGCCTATAGGGATAGGATAGTTCCCAGAGCTTGGCCTGGACTGCCCTTACAGATGGCACCACGCGCAAGAGGAGAGGGTCTCAGGGGCTCCTCGCCAGGCCTAAAGCCAGGGGTTCCTTGCTGAGAAGTGGGGTACCATGAGTCCTCAAGGAGCAGAAGCCCCCCGTCAGGGGTGATGGGAGAAAGACAGGCTGGGATGGGGGCCCTGGGCCAGGTGCTCACTGCTTGCCCCGCCACTCCACACGCACACACGCACACACACACACACACACACACTCTCTGGCGGCTGGAGGCTGCGTGCTGCCGTGTGTGCAGCGCAGCAGGTGACTCGCCAGCTCACATCCTCACCCTTCTGCTTGGCCCGCCAAGGGCAGGGGAAGTACGTGTCGAGAGTCATCGAGGAGTTTTTGGTGCTATCGTAGCAAGCGTCCACTTCAGGAGGTTTGCCCCATCTAGACGGTGTTCTGACCCGATCAATAGGATGTCAGTCTCTGAGAGCCGCCTGCGCCTGGCCAGGAATAGACACAGGCAGGAGCGCAAGTGTGCGTCTGTCCTTCCTACGGCCTCTGCACAGAAGCAGGGAGCCTGGAGAGGCGAGGGTGAGGGGGTGGGCAGGGAGTGGAGAGTGGGGAAGGAGACGGAGCGAGGGGTGCAGACCAGCACTGGAGACTCGACTCAGGGAACAGGAAGGAGCGTGCGGGAGAGCCACGGGCAGCCTCTCCAGACGGGGCAGCCAGCACCTCCCGTGGGGAGTACTTCCTGTGTCCCTGGCATCATTGTACGCATACACGTGTTTCCCTCATCTCATTCTCACCCTCACCCCACCAGGTAGGACTCATTATCCATGTCTTACAGACAGAAGCTGGGGCATGAGAGGCACAGTAATCCCCCCAACATGTTCTCAGAACTAAGAAGGGGATGCCAGGCCAGTCCCAGGGCCGCACCTGGTGACCGAGCATATGTGGCAGTTTGGGTGCAGGCCTCCTGGGCTGGTGCAGTGCCCAGGGAACGGAAGCCAGGGTTCTTGAAGCCTCTGGGTTGGGTCTGAGAGTGTGTGAGCCTATTTCTCACAGGGAAGTACACACACACACACACACACACACACACACACACACACATCTTCATTGTTGCTGAATTACTGTCTATGCTCATCTAAGACCCATGGTGTTTTGGGCTGCCTTCCTGCAGCTTTTTCCAAGAAAAGAAGATGGAAATGGTTGAAGAAGTTTTATTTTCTTTTGGCAGGGAGAAGCAGGCAACTCGCAAAGTCCTTACTCTGGGAAGTTTCCACTGGACCACCACTCCCACCCACAGCTGCGCCCCTCTGAGGGCGCCCGGGGCCCCGGGTCAGGAACCCCAGCAGTCTACAGGGCAGACTGCGCCGGCCCGAGCTGTGACCTCGGTGCTGAGACTCAGGCAGCTTCTGCCTGCCAAGGACCCATAGGACGTAGCCCCCTACCCCCGGCAGAGTGTCCTCTGCCAGGAGACGCAGTCACAGAGGACCGGGCTGCTTGAGGCCAGGAATGCCTGAGTCTGTAACCTGCACCCTCATGCAGCACGTGAGGGGTGTCGGACGGAGCAGGGCAGCTGCTGGCCCCTGGTGCCTCGGCCTCGCGGGGCCTGAGGAGGGAGTCACGGGAGGGAGGAGGGCTGGCCAAGGACTCTCAAGGCAGAGCAGGGCCGTGGGGACGCCACGCCATGCCAGCAGCTCAGTGCATCCGGGGCGAAGCATGTGAGCTTCTCCTGGCCTCTCTCTACCTCCACTTTCCCTCCACGGGCCCTGGGGAGGCTGCCCACAGCTCCGGGACACCCTGCCCTGCTGGAGGGAAGCGGGAGGACTCTCCCACTCGTGCCCCTCCCCAACTGCTACGTGCGAACGGTTAAGCCCAGGACAGCCATTAGCTAGTGCTGAAGGGCCTATATTGATTAAGGATAATTATGTTTACTCTTTAGCAGTGTGGGGCCTGGTAGGAATACTTTTTGTTAATTTGCTGCTGCTTAGCTTCAGGAACAGGGACTGATATGCCAACCTCCACCTGGATCACCCACTACACACGCGCACACACACACACACACACCCACCCACACACATCTTCATTGTTGCTGAATTACTGTCTATGCTCATCTAAGACCCATGGTGTTCTGGGCTGCCTTCCTGAGGTTTTTCCAAGAAAAGAAGATGGAAATGGTTGAAGGAGTTTTATTTTCTTTTGGCAGTTTTTACCTTGGATGAGAGGCACAGAGGAGCCCACATTGTAGCAGAACACAAATACACACACAAACACACTTATACACTCTTTTCCTCCCTACTCGGAAGAAATATATTTTTAAAACCTAAATTCTTCGAGGAAAGGAGAGACAGAGGGGTCTCTTCTCTCTGCCTCTGAGATATAAAACCCAAATCCCATGAGAAGATGGCCCCGTGCCGCTCCATCACCGGGTGGAAGGCATCCTTCCCACCTCAGCTCTTCTGGCCCCTTGGCCCCGTCTCCCTGACTACACACCTCACCCTTGGTGTTTCCTTTCGGCAGGATCACGCCTTCTCCTGGTCACCTGTAAGCGCGCTCCTCCCTTCCTTCAGGAAGCACGTGTGGGATTGGGCCAGGCACCTTGCCTGGGCTGAGGATCCAGGGGCCACAGGTCCCACCTCTGCCCTCAAGTGGCTCACAGTCAGTCTAGTGAGGAAAGCACAGGTACCACCTGTGCTGCGGGTTCAGAGAGCCTGGGTACAAACCTGGAGGCCAGCACTTGCCAGACCTGCTTTATTACCTCGGGCAAGGAACTTCTTTAAGACTCAGTTTTCCCGTTTGTAAAATTAAGATGATAACAATACCTACTTCACAAAACCGTTGTGACAGACAGCTCAGGAGATGCTGCAGGTGAAGCGCTCACCCACGCCTGGCACACAGCAAATGCTCAGTAAGCAATAGTAGCCGTGCTTAGTGGGCGCTTACTACGTACGGGGCAGATTTCCTGTGCACTGTCTCCTACAAGCCTCATGAGAGCCTCCTGAGGAGACGGAGCTGTGGAGAGGCTCGATAACTTGATAGGGGTCGCGCTGTGAGCTGAGATTCAACCCCCGGCCATCCGGCTCCCTTGCCCAGATGCTTAACCACTGTGCTACTGTGTTCCCCACCCCACTCCTCACCCCAGGTAACACTGGCTCCCATTCTTTTACTGGCGGCAGCGACAGCAGCAGAGAGTATGACGGGCGCACGGAGGAAAGCTGCCTTACATAACCTGGAGAAGTGACATCGGGGAAGAGCTCCTGAAAGAGGATAAATGGCCTTTTTCTGGTAGAGGGAACTGTGTGTTCTGAGGCCCAGAGATGAAAGAACGCAGTGTGTTCAGAGAACAGAAAATATTTCCATCTAAGTGGATGATAGTTAGGGTGACCATATATTCTAGTTTGCCTGGGACTGTCCTGGTTTACACCTGTTGGCCCAGCTTAATTATAAATAGTCCCTGTTCCCTCTCAGACAACCCCAGTTAGGATGATAAATTACATGGTCACCATAATTCTAGCGTGTGGGTCCTGGAGAAGTGAAAACAGGGCTTTGCTAGCCCGCACTCAAGGACTCGGATTTTATCCTGAAGGATGTGGAGACCCACTGGGGCCTGAATTATAGGGAACAAGCCTGAGGCCAACCAGACCTTTAGGATGCAGTGGTCCAGGTGGACGTGATGTTGGATTAGTAAGGAAGTAGAATCCACAGACTTTGGTTACAGAGAGGCCATGGGGTTAGCGGGTAAGGGCATGAACTCTGGCACCAGGCTCTCTGGGTTCAAATCCCAGGTCAGCCACTTATTACCTACATGACCTTGGGTAAATTATTGAATCTCTCCATATCTCACTTTCTTTGTCTCTGAATGAAGTATCATAATGGCATCACCTCCCAGGGCAGTCGTGAGCATTACATAGAGTTAATATATAAGGCAGTAGTAAGCAGTAACGAGTCAGGAATGACTCGGTCTCTGGCGTCGGTCACTGGAACAGAAGCATTCCTTGAGCTTGAGGACAAGAGGAGATGCAGCGGGGGAAGACACAGAGGTGGCGAGACCTGTTTGGGATATGCTGGGTTTGACGTGTCAGAGGTGAGGAGATACCACATAGGTAGCTGGGCATGCCACGTCTAGCGTCTAGCGTGCAGGGAGGATTTGGGCTGAGGATTCCAACCTTGGCCTCATCTGCATCTCACCAGGAGGGGATGGAGTAGGAGACAAGCATCCAGAAAACCCTGCGAGCACCAGACTTTAAGTTGCTGGCGGAGGAGGGGAGCCCGGGAAGGCATCCGAGGCATGATCAGAAAGGCAGGAGAAAAACCAGGTGAGAGTTATTTCCCAGAAGCCAAGGGAGAAATGAATTTCAACAAGGAGGGAGTTTTCAACAGTGGCAGATGTTACAGCGAGGCCGGGCAGTTCAGAGAGGAAGAACGCCTGCTGGATTTAGCTGTGGAGGCCATGGGTGGCCTTGGTGGGTGTGTTTCACCATAGAAGGCAAGGATTATAGTGTGAATGGAAGACAAGGATATGGAGGGCACATGTGTGGACCGCTTTTAAGAAGCTGGGCTGCAAAGGAAAGGGACAATGGCCACAGCGGGGTGCAGGGTCAGGAGAGGTGTGTTTGTCTTTAGGGAGAAGAGCCTTGAACTCGGGAGAGAACAGTAGAGATGGAGAGGTTGAAGCAGATGTCAGATAAAGGCATAATTGATGGAACAAAGTCCTTGAGTAGGCAGGAGGGGATGAGGTGCTGGGCGTACCAGCAGGATTAGCTCTGACAGGAGGAAGCCTGCCTTCTATCGTGAGATGAGGGGAGAGGTAAGGATACGGATAACTTACCAGCCGAGTGGGCAGCTGGCACCATTTTCTCTGGGCCATTGGAGGCAAGACCTCCTATGAAGGGAAGAAATGGGGTAAGGAGGCTTGAAGAAAGGGTGATCATGTGAGAAAGCTGTGTGGGGAATGAAACAAGTGTTTCCTGTGGGCAGATAGAGGACAGCTAGGGGCTGGGAGGAACACTGTTGTTGAGGTGTCCACGTGGATCCTGTGGGCACCTGGGATGCTGGCAGGGCTTGGACTGGAGTGAGAGTCGATGCCATGGTTTTCAGTGAGCAGAAAGTTGATAAATGACAGAGACCAATGAAAGGATGGAAGAAGTGTGTAGCTAGCATCAAAGAAGCAGGATGCTTTTTTAAAAATTTGACAACAGAAAAGAGAAGAATAATCTCGAAGTGGCATCAGTTACAAGGCAAGGGGTCCCCACCTCCTGGAAAAATGAGCATCTCTTTTCAGAGAGGTCTGCAGGGATATGGTGAACGTGAAGGCAGAATCTCTGCCCAATTTGCCTTCGTCCCATTTTCCTACCCACCTGGCTTAGTTAATAGGTCGTTTAAAAATGTTGGCCGGTTGAGAGTGAATGAATGAATGAATGCCTGAATGCCTTGCTCCCATCCTGAGAGATGCTTCCACCTGTGCCCGTGTTTCTTGCTCTGAACATTGCCTCTTCCTGTCCCTGAGAAGCACCTGCCCAGCCTATGTGTGCAGGTTGCTCCCCTCTCAGGGGCCATATGAGGGACCGGAAGGTGGAGAAAGGGGAGGAAGGGGTGTTTGCTGTCATTCTCAGAGTCAGCTGTAGTCCCTGAGAGTGTGAGACCTGCCCCCCAATCATTTTATGCCAACATGGAATGATTGCTACCTGGTCTCCCAGGTAACTCTTGGGTTTTCAGTAACTCTAATACTGCAGTGTGTAGCCAAAGGAGCAGTGGTGACACGGTGTGGGGAGAAACACAGCATCAAACGTGAGGGGCCTTGGTTTTTTGCAACCATGGTTCTAGTTTTTCGATGGGACTCATTTTGTCCCCATCGCTGCCTTCTTCTTTGCTCCCCAGCCTGGCACCAATGGCTTGATCAGAGAACCCTGAAATGCAGGGCAGAAGGTGCTTCACTGGCTCCCGAGGGCGAAATGAAGCAAGATGTCACCAAGGCAGGAGGACCACAGCTCATCCAACCCCAGTGGCCACCCAGACTCCCACCAAGGGAGCAGAAACAGACTAGCTTTATTTTTAGCCCCCATGTGGGCCCCTGAGCCCTGCCCCACTTTCTGAAAGCAGAGGGCTTGGGGCCTACACCATCTGGCCTTAGTGGGGGGACGGGGCAGGCCGTGCCCTCTCCTGCCACTCATGAGGAAAAGCCCGGGAAACACAGCCCTCTCCGTGTCCACATTTTCCAGGCCAGGAAATCCACACAGTGGGACCTCCAATGGAACTGGAGTCTACTGGCACCACAGTGGTCAGTCCTGTGCCCAGGGCTCTGGCAGGGCCTCCAAGGGCTTTGCTCTGGGAACCCCAAACTCTAGGCGCTGTTCTGACTCTGCAGAACAGAACCCTCCCCAGACCCCAGCTAGCATTTTTCTGAGCTCAGCTTGAGCTTCCTGTAGGACTGGGAGCAAATCTGTAACTCGGAGGGTAAAGGACAATGAAAGCAATAGAGAGGCTCCCAGTTGAGCTCAACACAAACAATGTAATAAAGAGCGTCCTTTATTCACTCACTCAGCCTCGGGTGGACCGCATGCCTGTAAAGATGCTAAGGATGCCAGAAATGAACATAACATAATCTTTGCCCTCAAGATGTGATACTGTTGTTCTCTATCCCATAACTGATCACAGGAGCTGCCAGGATCCAAGGACCAAGAGCAGAGGAGTTGGGGCATGGGGCTGGGAGACCTGGCATTTCTTCTTCCCGAGCTGAATCCCAGGGCTTGCAGTTTCTCCCCACTTTTTCTCTTCACTGGCAATTCCCCTTGGTTCATTGGGTCTTCCACATGTGCTCAGCCCCTGCATACAACTGAATTGCGAGGACACCTGCCAGACAGACCCGGTCCTACAGATGGAGGCAGCTGTCACTCATCTTGGCAGAGATTTGCAGCTTTAACTGGCTGCTCCATGGAGCCCCTGATGTTACTGTCCAGAGTGAAGACCCTTCGTGGAATCATTTTCGTCTCTTGCTCTCTTGTTGTCCAGACCTAGGCTGAAATCTTTTTTCCAGACTCAGCTGGGTCTTTTGCAGCCTGAACACCTCTCAGTGGCATTTGCTCCCTGGTCAGAGCCTTGCTGGACCTCTCTCCATGGATAATGGTACCCGGTTTCCCACTCTTGGTCCCTAGCATCTGTAGAGTCCCTCCTGCCCCCAAACCTACTCCTCAGAGGGACACTAAAATGGGGCAGCTGAACCAAAGGACAGGCAGTCATCTGGCCAGGGAGGGCTACTGGGGGTGGGCGGAGAGTCTGGACAGCTGAAGCCTAATTGGAGCTCAGCAGTGGCTCACCATCACCATGGCACTTCTGCCTGGAGTTCTGCCGAGCCCCGAGTCCCCTGTGAGTGCCCAGCTTAGTGGGAGCAATCTCGAACCCAGGATACCTGGGCCCCTTCCTGGCTGGCATTTGGGACCCAGACTGATGCCTCTGTAGCCTCTCAGGTGCTTCACTTCCCAGCTGCCCTCCCTCTCTCTGGATGTGTTTCCACACCGCAAAGCCCCAAGGTGCGCTGGCCTAGACCCAGGGGCTGGGAATCAGGAACAGTTGGAAATGGCATATCTGAGCCAAGAGTTATCCCCTGGCTCCCAGGGCACATTGGGCATAACCCACTGCCACCCTGACCATTTTAGGATATACTTCTCCGTTCTTTCTTCTCTCCTAAAGAGAGTCCCAAACAAGCAGACACTGAAATAAGGCTTTAAGGTGAAAGCAGAGGGAGTAAAATGCCCAGAAAGGGCCGAATACCCTGAAGGAAGTCAGGCATGACAGATCCGGACCAGCAAGGGAGCCGACATGCATTGTGCCCGTACGTAGGGGCCTCATTTTGCCACTGGCACCATAGCTGCTTACCGTTGTCTCACTCACGCTTCACGTCAGCCCCATGAGATAAGTATTATCATCCTTGCTATAGAAATGGAGAAACCTCAGAGAATTTAACCTGCCCAAAGTTGCATGGAGAGGAAGTTGAGCACGCTGATTCTAGAGAAAGAAGAACTTTTCTGGAAGAGGGGCGCAGGAAGCCCCAGGAAGTGGCAGCTGAAGAGTCAGGAGCAAGGAGCTTCTCTGATATCTATGTAGCAACACACAGAGTGGGGGAACAAGCTCACTTGTAGTCTAGAGGCCCTGCAGCCTGTTGGATGGAACTCGTGCGTGGAGTGTAGAGCAAGGTAAGTTGTGACAACACGGGGAGAAGGAAACACTACGTGCCAGGAAGGTACCTGCATATCTGAAACCTGTGAGCCAGAGGGGGCAGCCCAGGTGAGAGGATTTCAGTGGGAATAGGCCACTAACTGCCTGCCAGATGCGAACCTGGCACGATTCTCCAATAGCACAGGACAGAACAAAATAGTGATGACGCTTCTGACTAATTAGACGACTGTGAATATCATTCTGCTAAAGGCAGAAGAGCTGATAAATTTTTTACTTGACTTGCTAATAATTTTTATCCCTTAAAAGGTAGACCAGGCAAAGAGGGGAACTGAGTCTAGACTAAACTGTGATCCACAGAAAAGATTTATTTGTTGCTGTGAAGAGTACCGGTTCCCCAGGGACAAGGAATTTGTTTTGTCCCCTCTGCCTAGAACAGTGCCTGGCACATTGTAGTTGAGGAATTATTTGTTTGGTGAACAAAAAGAACAGGAATGGGAAGCTGGAGGAGATGGCCACGCCATCTCAGCACGATGGATTCCCAGGGAAGGGAACACTGGCGTTTTCCAACATAAGCCTGAGGTTTTATAAAGGGCGAGTCTAGGGAGTGCAATGGAGCAGTCAGTTCAGTTCCGTGGCCAGGGATGCCAAAGGGAACACAGCTTAGGATGGTTGGGGAGATTATAAAAATGGAATGTCTATATTACAGTCACAAACCATCTCTAAGAAAAAAGAGAGACATCAAAAGCAATGACATACATTTTTGAATGAAGGGACGGATAATAAGTCACTCTGAGAATCTAATGAAAACTATAGACCCTTCTCACAGAAGAAAAAAAGAAAACACTTCTATACACCATTTTGTGTATAAATTTAGGAGACGATGGAGACCTCGTGTTAAGATCTACTTATGTAAGATTATTAAATTGATAATTTTGGTGATTTCTAGTTTTTAGCTATTAAAAATATCTCTGTTATGACTATTCTTTAAAAAAAAAAAGGTCTAACATACAGGAACCAATGAAAATGCAGAGAATACTTCTGAGGAGTTCTGGCTTGGCAAGAGTGTAGGGCACGTTAGAAGGTGGGAGGGCTGCATAACAAGGAAGGGTACCAGAGGGCCCTGCACCCTTCAAGAGCTGTGTAGGGAAGTCTAAGCTCAGAATAAATCATTTTTAAAAATCCGGTCAATACAAAGGCACTTTGGATATTTCTGTAGTTATTGTGCCAAGAGCAAGGGTTCAGGAATCAGACCCACCTCATTTAAATCTCAGCTTTGTGACCTTGGACAAGCCCTTTAACCTCACCAAGCCTCCGTCTCCTTATCTGTAAAGTGGGGGTGATATCTATTCCCAAAGGCTTATGATAACTAATAAATTCGATAATACCCGTTAAGTATTTGGCCTGGTGCCAGGCAGATTTGGTTCAATACATCTTTACCATCATTATTATTATCATTATTCTCTGCTTGTAATGCCCTTGCTCTCCTTTTCTGACTATCAAACCCTTCAATGAAGATTAGCTTTTAGTGGGTTTTGTTATTTTTAAGTAATGCCTGAAGCAGGAAAATGAACAAGATAAAGGACTGCTCCTTGGGGAAGATGATGTCATATTAACTTTGTTGGAAAGAAATACCTCACAAAAGGGAATCAGGCTAGCACAGAAGGGCAGGAAAGGAATACAACACATATGCCTGCGTGACCCCTGGAGAAGAGAGAAAAATAGAACTGCCTACCTCTTGTTTTGCTTCCATCTTCGTCACCAAAGGGAACAATTTTTGATCTATGTGTTAGGAAGAGCATCTATCATCCTTAAATCAGGCCAAGACTCCAGACCCAGATGCTCGATGTCCCGGGACTGAAATAATTTGAAGATACAATGGCAGAAACGTTGCTGGTAATTGTTGAAGAACCACATAGAACAGAGAAGATGCTCAAAGACTGGGCATAGCTCACTTTTCTAAAATCAAGATTCTAGAAGTTCTGGATTGATCAGCTTGATATCAAAATGATGATATTCTACAAAGATAGCGTGGTAAGTGGGTTGTTTGTGTGCACTTAGAAAAGAAATAGAGACCCAGGAGCCAGCATGGGATTACTATAAATAAATCATGCGAAATTAAAATGATTTTTTTAGTAGGCGTTTTTTCTAGACTATCAGAGGAATACGATTGTCATATAGTTTGATTTCAGTAAAACATTTAATGAATTTGCTCCTTATCACATTGAGGATAAAACGGATAATGTGATCTGAACAATAGTGCAATGATATGACTTCAAAAATGTCCCCCCTCAGGACTTGCTGGCGGTCCAGTGGTTAAGTCTCCACACTCCCAATGCAGGGGGCACGGGTTCAATCCCTGGTTGGGGAACTAAGATTCCGCATACTGCAAGGCATGGCCAAAAAACAAAGTCCCCCTACTATGCCAGTTGTTCTCCCCAAGTGTCAGGAGAATCTCTTAAAAAGTGGTCTGTTCAATGTTTGTACAAGCGATCCAGAAATCATGCTAATAGATACATAGATACCACCTACAGGGGAAGTTAAATTACCAGATGGATATGGTACCAGGATCCAAAGAGATCTCCACCACCTGAAATGATGAGCTTACACTGAATAAAATGTAATGGAAAACTAAAAATAGAGTTACCCTATGATGCAGCAATCCCACTCCTGGGCATATATCTGGAAAAGACAAAAACTCTAGTTCAAAAAGATACATGCATCCCAGTGTTCACAGCAGCACTATTTACATTAACCAAGATGTGGAAGCAGCCTAAAAGTTCATCAACAGATGAATGGGTAAAGAAGATGTGGTGTATATATATACAACGGAATATTACTCAGCCATAAAAAGGATTAAATAATGGCGTTTTCAACAACATGGATGGACTTAGAGATTATTATACTAAGTGAAATAAGTCAGACAAAGGCAAATATCCAATGACATCACTTATATGTGGGATCTTAAAAAATGATAAAAATGAACTTAATTTACAAAACAGAAATAGACTCACAGACATAGAAAACAAACTTTTGGTTACCAAAGGGGGAGGGGGGAGGGAGGAATAAATTCGGAGTTTGGGATTAATAGATATACACCACTTTATATAAAATATATAGGCAACAAGGATTTACTTAGCACAGGGAACTATATTCAATATCTTGTAATAACCTATAATGGAAAAGAATCTGAAAAAGAATATACATGTGTATATATGTGTGTGTATATATATATATATATATATATATATATATATAAAACTGAATCATTTTGCTGTGCACCTGAAACTAACACAACACTGTAAATCAACTATACTTCAATAAAAATAAATAAATAAATAAAAATAAAAGCACAAAAAATGTAATGGAGACATGCAGAAGAATAGCAAGTAGTTTCTGCAGATACTCTGCCTTCAAGGAGGTGGGACATAACTCTCCACTCCTTCAGTGTCTGCTGTGCATGGTGACCTCCTTCCAAAAGTACAGTAGGAAGGGGGTGGGGAAAATAACTTTAACTTTACAGCAGAGAAACCTGGCAAACACTACCTCAACCAGGTGATCAAGGTCAACAGCAACAGCGATAAGTCACGTTGACAGCATGATAGGCTACCTTGACGTGATGTGATGAGAATGACACTTTACCTCTGTGGTCTTCCTCCCAAAAGCCTATAGCCCGAATCTCATTATGAGAAAAATAGTAGGCAAATCCCAATTGAGGGACATTCTACAAAATACCTGGACAGTACTCTTCAAAACTGTCAAGATTGTCAAAAACAAAGTAATTCTAAGAAATTTTCATGGTCTAGAGGAGCCTAAGGAGACTTGAGAACTAAATGTAATGTGGTATCCTAGATGGGATCCTAAGTAAAAACTAAGGAAATCTGAGTGCAGTGTGAACTTTAGATAATAACATATCAATAATGATTCATTAATCATGGGAATATCTACCATATTAACATGTGAGATGCTAATAATAGAGGAAACTGGATGTGAATATATGGACACTCTCTGTACTAACTGCACCATTTTTCTATAAATTTAAAACTATTCCAAAAATTTTTAAGTTTATTTAAAATACATAGTGGATATGAGTATAAACTCCTGCGTTTAGCATAAAAATGACTTATTATGTAAGTGTGTCTTGGGGGACATCCAAATTAAATACAGCTTATAGGAAAGACGTCTCAGTCTTTTAATGGACCAAATCTCAATGCATGGCACTGGGCAACATGGTTGTGGAACAAAGAGTAATCCTCTGCTACTCCAACAGCATCCCAGCCTTCAGGTCAGGCATCCTGGCAGGATTCCACTGCTCAGACCACATGAGGAGTCTCAACTTGGAGCCCAGACTTCCTGGGTTCAAGCCCAGGCTCTGCCTAACCTAGTCAAGTCATTTAACCTCTCCAGTTCTTGGTTTCCTCATCTGCAAAGTGGGCAAATAACGGTAACAACCTGATAGAGCCATTGGGTGGCGCAAAGCCCCTGGCCCATGATAACTACTTAGGAAGTGGATCTTTATGGGCAAAGGGTCTGACGGGGACAGCATGGGCCCCGCACACTATTTTTTAGAGTAAGTCCTATTTCAAAGGGGTCTTCAGCATCTCAGAGAATAGCATTAGATGAGGGAGTCATGGGGAACTCATGATGTTTACCTTGGAGAAAAGACTGGACCCGGGAGCTATTGCTTCAATTCAGAGAGAGAGCCAGCAGGTAGAAGTGATAATCTTTGTCATTCATTTACCGAAGCCCTGAGTAAGTCCCAAAGCCTGTCTGGATTTTTGCTTCCTTATCCCCAAAATACAGATAAGGACACCTTTTGGTCAATCTTGCAGGGAGACTGAGAGGATCAATGAGTTAATAAATATGGAAGTGCACTGAAAAAAACGAAACTGTTGTTAATAAGCATGTGTTGTTATTAAAACTACCTTGATACCTAGACATTTGTATATTTCCTACTGTGGTGGTTCACAGGGGGTGGGGAAAGCACAAGAAAATGCTGTTTGAAATGTTTCCCTTTTTCAACTGCAGAGCCATCAGGGGCAAATCAAGGACACAGACTTCTCTTCAGGGACGGAGTCTGATGTCATGAGCTCACGGAGAAGCAGGGGCTGGACTTTAGAGAATGCACAGGCTTTGGAAATTTACCCGAATTCTGTGAACCTCAGTGTCCTATTCTGTAAAATGGGGATCATCGTATGACCCTCACAGGGTTGCTGTGGGATTGCGTGCACGAATGGGTCAGCATACAGTCAGCATTTAGCCAGTGGTGGCTGCTATGGTAATCTGCCCCTCCAGCAGCTCTGGGAAAGTGGTCGTGTTCTGAGTACCCCATCCATAGGGCCTGTCAGGTGGAATGGTCACTGCCCTTGGAGGCTCTGGGTTGGGGTGGGGGTGGTCAGTGGGGAAGAGCCACTCTCATGGGAGCCAAGTCGAGAACAGCAATGGAGTCCACGTCAATGGAGGGCAGACTGAGAATCATAATCTATCCCAGACACTTTAGAACCAATTTTTGTGGAGTTCTGAACAGTCAAGGAGGTTCCAGGTAAAATCAGAGCCCAGAGGGTGTCAGATTACTGGGAAAGAGGGGAATTGGATTGGTGAGAGAGGTAGGAAGTCACTACAGAACTACCCAGCAGTAACTATGGTTTAGAAAGAAAAAAGGGAGAAGGCAAGAGGCGCAAACAGGCGGTGCCCAGTCTCAGAGGCAGCAGGGTGACAGGAACACAGCAGAGGGAGTATGAGTGACTTGGTCCCTCGGGATTTCTGTTGACTTGTCACATGTCTCAGATGACCAGAAGTCTTGTCCAGCATCCACACATGTGAATTTCAACACCTTTCAGGGCCTGAAGCCATGCCTTATGCCAAAATTTCCTTATCACCAGAGATTTCTAAAGATGTTACCACACGCCTTTGGAGAAAAACAACAATGTATTAAAAAAATTTTTTTTACACTGCCTGGAGGTACAATAGACAGTGACAGATGGATCTGGATTTACATAAAATGACACACTGATTTTCTGAATATTTTCTGATAAAATCAACAACTAAAATGGATCACCCACACACACAGCCCCCCACCACCGCTCCCAGGAGGGGTCAAACCAAAGATGTGAATGCAGAGTGCCCAAAGGTCAGGAGTTAACCTCCCACCGGGCTTGGCCGATTCCCTGCCAGACCTCCTGCCAGCATGGCCTCCACCTCTGCGGGTTGCTTTGGAGGATGATCAGCCTAGAGTTTCTCCAAAAAACAGCTCTAGCTTAACTCTTAGATGGACTGAGAACCCTCCAAGCCACTGGGATCCAGGTTGCCGTCTGTCCCTCCAAAGTGGTTCGAACCCACCGGATGCAGATGAGTCGAATTATCTGTACTCAGAACAAGGCCTCACATTTTAAGAAAGATATTGACAGACTAAAGCATGTCCACGGTTGGGCAATCTGGCTGGTGGGGGGCCTGAGCCACGTCCTGCTGGGGAAGTTGAAGGAAGATGCAGAGGGGTCTGCTGGTTGTCTTCAAATACCTGCAGAGTTGTCATATAAAAGATATAATAAACTTCCTCTGTGTATCCTCAGAAAGCAGAATTAGGACCCAGGTATGCAGATTAGAGGGAAGCAGATTTTGGCTCCATCTTGAGAAAGACTCTCTCAAGGTTGGGGTCTCTGATAATCTGATTGCATGGAAAAGTCATCAAGTTCTTCCTTGTGGCCAGAGTTCAAAGTCTGGATGGCCTCCCGTCAAGGTTGCTGTTGAGGGGTTCTGCTTTGCCTGAAAGATTGGATGAGAAGATCTCTAAGTTCTTTTCCAAGCTTCAGATTATGTTCTCCGCCAGTAGAGAGAGCAGAAACTGAGGATCCTGACAACTTAGCCAGAAAGAACTGAGATGAGTATGTAAAGCTGGGGGAAAATCTTTAAGTTTGGTAAATCTCAAGTTCTGGTTTTAACCTCTTGGGCTCTGTTTTTCAAGCTCTTTTTAACAGAAGGAGCAATAAATCTGAGTTTGAGCTCCAGGACCAGAACTCACTTCTGTTGGGGGTATTTAAAGATATCTGCTCCCCATAGGAATGGTCTCTCCAAGTTCCAGTGGGCATCAGTATCTCCTTTTGTTCCCCAGGCCTTTTCCTCTTTTCTGACTTTCAGGTGGTCACAGAAACAGGGAGAGAGCTGGATGAAGATACCTAAACCCCTCCATGGCTTAAATTCTTGATCTGATCCCATGTGAAATGGCAGAGTAGATAAGCGAAATTAGACCCACCCAAGTGGCCATCTCAAATAACTCAGAGCCGAAGTTCCTATGTTGTCAAGGATGCATCTGTGGGTAACCAGTCTTCTTCCCACTCCTAGCCTGTGTGTCTGGGCCCTTCACCCATACCCTGGACAGTCCATTTCCCTCCTGAAATAAGCCCTGGTCAGTGCCACTTCTTGTTGGGTTTTCTTCACTCTTTCTGTTTCAGCTTAGTCAGATTAGTTTGTTCTTAAAGGTTTTCAGCTACCACTGCTCACCACCACCTTCCCTGAACACCTATGTATATACCATTTATCAGCTCTATATTTGGGGAAATGTTCCCCTGGATTAAGAAACTGATAAAGAAAGTGACATTAAGAGACTCTGTTTTAGACTCCTGGCCTTCGTGTATGGGCAGCAGAAGGCAGAGTAATTATGCCAGAAATCAGCACCACCAACATTTGGACAACGGTCCCCTTAATTTGTTCTCGTCCTCATCCAAAAAATTCTGGCTGGCTTGCTGCTCTTGCCTCAACCTGTCTGAATTTCTTATTTTGAGCATGATTCCTAAGGAACTGAGGACTTGTTACAGGCTTGAGGAATAATTTCAGGCAAGTCACCTTTCCTTTCTGGGCCTCAGGCTCCTTGTCATTGAGGCTTTGACTGCCCCTCTGGGCCACCTTGGGGAAGGCCACTTATTAAGGATGCATTGGATGCCGACAAAACAGGTGCAAGTGTTCCAAGCTGCTTGCAAGCAAGGGAAAGGTCTGCACTAATCATCCCAGAGTTTAAAAGGTTTCCAGCATCTGTTAAGATCCAAGTGTAAATTGGGCACCATAATTGGGCTTTAGTATCTTCAGCAAGTTTGCTTGACACCTCCACCGGAGCCGTGGATGGATCAGACGTGGTGTCAAATGGCGAGCCTCTTAATGTGCAAAGCAGAGAGGTGTCAAAACTGGCAAAAAGCGAAGCCTCCATTTCTTCTCAATCTCCATAAAAATGAGTGAATGTGGAAGCTCAGCTGTCACCAGGAACCAGGGACCAAGGCCAATTTGACAACCCTGCCAGTGTTTGGTCCTACTGCTTTCCTGTCTCTCTCCCCTCTTGCCTCCCACCTGCCCCTGAAACTTTAATTATTTTCTGGACCCAGTATAATGTCTGTTTGCTGGTGGTGAGCTGGAGGAGAGAAGAGAGATGGCTCCCATAGAAATACAAAAGCCCGTTAGCCTTCACAGCAACCATGGGGAACAGAGTGGCTGTTTTTAGTTTTGAAGACATCTTGGGAATGTCTTTACTTGTGACATCTTGGGACATCTTTACTTGTGAGTCTAAATAAAGCAGAACTTGAGAACCCCTCCAAGGTCACCTTTCCCGGCAGTGATCTTGGAAATAGTTATAGCTGCCCTAACCTTTAGGGAAGGGAGATAAGTTTGGAGACATTTTCAGAAAAGAGGAAAAGGGTTCAGAGAGTGGAGAGATATAAAATTATAGAAGAGATGATTGGAGAATTGCATTAATGTTACCTTTGATTGACAAAACCCTCCCTGGAAGCTTTTCTGGAACTTAGAAATTCTCCGGAAAAAGAACAAAAAAAGAATTGCCAGATCCGAGCTGCATTGTCACTCGGCATCCCAGGCTAGTCTCAGAGTTAAAAGCCTCTTTACATCTGTGTGCTTTGCACATGCGCATCCTTGAGACTACAGTTGCTTGTCATGGGCCCTTGACCATTAGCCAGGGAGGTATAGAGCCTGTGTGCATGAAGGTAGAGCTTGCTGAGTCTGTGCCTTTGGTTCCCTGATACCTCCCGAGGAAGGGGAGACCGGCGGTGTGGGCTTTAGGATAGGAGGTGAGGTTAGAGGGGTGTAGTCACTGTGTTGACAATCCCGGCTCAGTGGGATTCCGTCACCACACCCTGAGCTCTGTGCACAGCTCTATGCTCATTGTTCTGGGGATATAAAGGGAGGAGACACTCTGACCCCTGCGCTCCTGGAGATTACAGCCTTGTTGAAGGAAGAACTTTGAGATAGTGCCACTTACATACTCAGTGGTTCCCACCCCTGGCTACAGGGGTCTCCTACAGAGAATTTAAAAAAATACTTATCCCTGGAGCCTGTGAATCAGTATCTCTGGGAGTGGGCTGGACTTATGGTTTTTAATTGCTTCCCAGGTGATCCTCATGGGGCCAGCCTAGCACAGATCTGCCGACACACATTTGGGAACATTGGGACTATGGCAGCCAGTGACATCTTGGAGTAGGTGAGACCTGAGTTGTACCTTGAAGGGAAAAATACAATGGGCGGCAGGCAATGTACAGGATGAGGAAAAATGAGGAAGTATGAGCGAATTGGGGCAAGAGATTTCCACCTGGCGTAAGGGAGAAACTTACCCCATCACTTTCCTTCTTCTCTGAGGATGAAAAGGGGAGTTAGCACAGCCCACATTTAAAAAAAAAAAAAAAAAGGATTGCAAACCTTGAGGCCAGCAGGGGTGCTGCCTGAATTGATCTACCTCAATTTGTCTGAAGTCCTATTTAATTATAAAATTCATGCAAACCATGTTTACTTTTAACATAAAAAGAGCGTTTTCCCACATCTTCTAGTTTAACAGAGCAGTTCTCAACCTTTCTGATCTCAGAAAAATTACTGAGGACCCTAAATAGCTTTATTTTTGTGAGATGTGTGTGGTATTAGAAATTAAAACTGTGGAATTTTCTGAGTATTTAAAAATATGTATTTATTAATTTATTTTAAAATAAATCCATTGCATGTTAACGTAATGTTATAAAAATAACTATATTTTCTAGAATAAAACTAGTGAGAAGAGTAGAGTTATTTTATATTTTTGCAAATCTCTTTAAGGTCTGGCTTAATAGAAAACAGCTGGATTCTCACATCTACATCTGCTTTCAATCTATTGTTCTGTGTGGTTTTAGCTGAGGTATCTGAAGAAAACCCAGACCTACACAGCAAGGCCATGACTGAGGTGGGACAAACAAGGCACTTAGGACACAAAATTTAAGGAGGCACCCTCACTCAGGGTCATGCCATCACAGGGTTGGCCCTGAGAGTGTGGGCCTCCTTAAATTTGGCATTCTAGGAACTACACTTGCCTCACTTTAGTCCCAGCCCTGTCACACAGATAAGGAGTTGGAAAGGCAAGAAGTATTTTGATAGCCTTGTCAGGTAATGGTGGATATTTTTTTGATACCACACCAAAACACAAGTAGTGGGTTAGTTGCATTGTGGAATCTGAACCATACAATGTACTTTTCCATACCACGTTGACACTAAAATCTATTGGTCATTCTTGCACTCTGAATGGACCTTTACCCATATTCACTGACTCTTTGAAAGGGTCTCAAGACTCCCAGGGCTCTGCAGACCATACTTTGAAAATTGCTGGCTTCAGAGATGCTCCAGGAACTGCAGGGAGGTGGTCATAGCTGGAACGTAGGCAGATACTAAGAGTCATGCATGAGTACAAGAGGCTTAAGAACCGAGCTAGGGCCAGACCTGAGCAAGGAAGCTGGCTTGTATCTTGAGGGCTCTAAGGAACCATACAAGGTCTTAAGCAGGGGAGTGATGGGATGAGATTTGCATTTTTAGATTCATTTATTCATTTGTTCAACTGATATTTATTGAACTCCTATTGTGTGCCAGGCACTGGGGATAACAGTGAACAGAGAAGGTTTCTGCCTTCATGGAGCTTATATTCTAGTCGGGAAGCAGAAAATAAATAAATATAAGACCGAGATCCACCCTGCTGGCAATAGAGGATGGTCTGGTAGAGAATTAGACTGAGGGGAGAAGAGTGCAGACAGTTGTAATGCTAGTCGATAGTCGGAAGAGATGATGGGGACCAGGGGAGCGGCAGTAGAGATGGGGGAGGGAGCATTAGCCAGCAGGAGCGGCATTAAGGACGTGCTAAGCTGTGTTCCTGTGGGGAGAGGCTAGGATGGTGCCCCGCGTGCTAACTCAGGCCGTGGGATGCACTGCCCCTGAGATGGTGCATCCACGAGGAGAAGCATTTGGCTTTGGATAATCAGCTCGGTTCTCAGCATGCTGAGTCTGAGGTGCCTGGGAGAAGGGGGTCATTCAGATGGAGATGTCCAGTGAGATGTTGGATTATATGGGTCTGATCTCAGAATGGAGGACTCGATTGGGATTGAGATGTAAGTGTTGTCGCTTATTCCGGTGGTGAACGGATAGTGTCACCCAGGGACAGTGTTCAAAGCTAGGAGAGAAGACAGCCAAGGGACACCAACATATCCACGTGTTCCTGCCACCTGCCTCAAATTTCACATGTCTCAAGGCAGATATGTCGTCTCCCCACCCCTGAAGACTGTTCTCTTCTTTAATGATGCTGATGACCTTGTCATTCTCAGAAGCTCCCTCTTGCTCAGCCCTCACCTACCATGGCTTCATGATCTGCCTGGCTCTCCCTCGCTTACCCTCTGCACCCCTAAATTGCTTCTTTACTCTTCCACTCTGTTCCATCTGGAAAGCCCAATTGCACTGCCCCCTCCCACGCTCATCAGAAGCTTGTCCTACTGGAGAATTCCTACTCATCCTTCAAGACCTGCTCAAGCGTCCTCTTTCATTTCAGGTCTTCCCTCCCACTCCACCTCTGATGACACACAACCACATACCATCAGACATAGTTGGTTACTTTCTCCCTTAGTTTCCAATCTGCCTCACCATGGCTGTGTTCTAGTACTCATAACACGGTTGTGCAACTATTTGTTCACATGACTTTCTCCCCACTAAAGTGGAAGCCACATGACAGCAGGAAATATGCTGATTTGTCTTTTTCGCCTTGGTTTCTGGGGTGGTTCCTGAATGAATGCTGAGACCTCAACCTAATGGGTTTAATGCTGAAGAAACACTGCCAAGCACCAGGGCTAGGGAAGTGGCTCCACCAGCCAGTGGGCCCAGCATCAAGGCCAAAGGGAATACTATCTGGGGTATGAGCAAGGCTGCAGAGGGCTGTAAGCATCACGAAACTGAAGGGCAGCTGGGAGGCAGTGCCGTAGTTCCAGGTGCCTCATTTGTTCAGAGAAAGACCCCAGCAGTGGCTGGTGTGGTGAAGGGGGCTGACAACAGCAAAGAGCAAAGCCAAGTGTCCAGACGAGAGGACGGAAAGCTGAGCAGAGTTTGTGGGTGGGCTCCCTCCAGACCCCAGCCCACCAGGTTTGTGGCGCCTAAGAGATGTCAGGGCTCACCCAGGGGTAACAGTGATGATCCATCCTCTCAGGACAGACCTAGGAACTGGGGATTACTGAGCGTTCTCGGGACCTAAATAAATACCTCCGAGCATTCCAACCAGAGGGCTTATCCAGGCAGCCGCGGACAGCACCTGAGGCACACAGATAACATTTGTTGCTTGAGGAGATGGTGAGAGAGCTGGCCCAGCCAGGATAGAGAGTTCGCATTGTGATTAATAGGAGATGGAGCTGAAGAGTATAAGCGCACCCTTCTTTGTCTATTCAAACAAGAGCAGTAACAAGCTAAAAGCTGAGACAGAAGCCCATAAAGCGAGACAATTATTATGAGACAGCCGCAGGTACATGGAAGGAAAAGCTGGGTCCCATCTTTGTTCACAAAGCCACAGAACATTGTGTGAATGCCAAGCTCTGTAAGGGAAGGAAAAAGCCTTTGTCACATCTTGCTGCCGGCCCCAGACACAGCCCTGACCCAGTGAATGTGGCTGGAACGATGGTCACTGGGCTTTCCATGCCCAGATGTGCCCCATCAGGACATGCTTCTTGTGGCAGAGGGGTGGAGGGACGAGCCTCAGGCTCCACTCTGCTCCTTTAAAGAAGCCACTTCCAGTGCCCCTGAGCAGGAGGGGAAGGAGATGGAATAGAACAACCTAGAATCTGCAAATCTTCTATCTTTTTTTAAGATTTTTTTGATGTGTACCATTTTTAAAGTCTTTATTGAATTCGTTACAATATTGCTTCTGTTTTATGTTTTGGTTTTTGGGCCGCGAGGCATGTGAGATCTTAGCTCCCCAACCAGGGATCGAACCTATACCCCCTGCATTGGAAGGTGAAGTCTTAACCACTGGACCACCAGGGAAGTCCCTGCAAATCTTATTTCTTACTTGCTCTCTATCCCAGGGCTCTAGAGAAAGAATGGCAAGGAGCCCTGCTGGATTCCGTGGAGCTCCATTTCTTCTTCCTCTGCGCAGCCCTGGCTGATCATCAGGATGTCCAGAACAGGAGGGAGGAGGAACTAGATGGTACCAGTACCACCTACCTGGGGAAGAGGGTGGCAGAGGGGAGTGGAGACAATATATAGACTTTGGAGCCATGCAGGCTCTGCCAATTAGAGTTTTGTAATCTCTCTGAGCCTCAGTTTCCTCATATATAAAATGGGTATAATAATAGCTCCAGCTTCATAGGATTGGTATCAGGAGTGCATAAGCAAATGCATGTATAGTTCTTAGCTCAGTGCTTGGCATGTTCTAAGTGCTCACTGCAAGTTAGCTATTGCCACTGTGATTATCTGTCCCCGGCCCTCATTGGGCTTAGGAATCCCAGTACTGGACTTGCAATGTCAGCAGGTATCGAAATTCTGCCTGCTCAGTGTCCTGGGGCCCCTGGGGAGTACTGTGATTCCTGTGCAAGACGGGTTCCTGAAGAGTGAACCTACGGAGGGTCAAGGAGTGCAGTGGGGTCACAGGATGCAGTGAGCTCTCACTCCGTTTCTTCCCGGCCAGCACAGCCCCTGCTGCCTTCCCTTTCCTCCTGGCGCTTCCCACTTCCTGCCTCGCTTCTCTCCCACTCCACTCAGGGAAATTCACACTGTCATCTGCATGCACATCTGCTCTCTTAGGAACGCACACTACGTGCACGTCTTCCCGTTCTGCTACACATTTGGGCAAATTACTCAACTGCTCTGTGCCTTAGTTTTCTCATCTGAAAACTGGCAATAATAATAGTGCCAGCCTCACAGAGTTGTTGGAGACTAAACCAGGTAATTCATGTGAAGCGCTTAGAATAATGATTGGCCTATTTGAAGTGATCATTCAGTGTTAGCTGTCATTATTATTATTATTATAGAAAGTCCATGTCTCCCATGAATAAGGATTTTGTTCTGAGATGCCACTGTCCTACGAAAACTCTGAATGAATTCTTCAGCCTTAGGAACTTTTCAGAAACCATGAATTCATGAACATAATAACCCACCTGTGAGCAACCTTCTGACTCAAACAAGCATTAACAATAGAGTGAAAACCCTGAATCACACCTGAGGACCTGAGACCCAAATGTCTCTATATGTCCCTAATAAGGGATGGGTTTGGGGGGGAGGGTTGTGCATGCAGTGGATGAGCGTGCTGGATGACAGCAGACACTATCCTAGACTTTGAAATTAGAAGTAAAGTTATTATGGTCCCATGGCTGCTAAAAGAAAACAGAGCTCACAAGGAGAGAGAGACTGTTAAAATGGAATTATAACAATAAAAATCACGTATAATTCCAACAAGGAAGAAAATAGGTTATCTAAAGAAATCGATGTGGCTACATGAGAAACCTCTAATGAACCTAGAGTTTAAAAGTCAAAGAGGGAGGGACTTTCCTGGTGGCACAGTGGTTGAGAGTCCACCTGCCAGTGCAGGGGACACGGATTCAATCCCTGGTCCAGGAAGATCCCACATGCCGCTGAGCAGCCGGACCCATGCGCCGCAACTACTGAGCCTGCGTGCCACAACTACTGAAGCCCGCGCAGCTAGAGCCCGTGCTCTGCAACAAGAGAAGCCACCACAGTGAGAAGCCTGCATGCTGCAACAAAGAGTAACCCCGCTTGCCACAACTAGAGAAAGCCTGCGTGCAGCAATGAAGGCCCAACGCAGCCAAAAGTGAATAAATAAATAAACAAATTTATTTTTTAAAAAATTAGCTCGCTTTAAAAAAAAAAGTCAAACTGGGAAAAATACATTTGCAGCAAATATTGGATAAATGGTTAATATCTTTAACATATAAAGAGCTCACACAAATCAATAATAAAACCCCTAAGGCACAATGGAGACGTGAGCCAAAGATGTGATAATTCACTAAAGAAGAAAGAAAGCCAGCTTTCCAAAAGATGGAAATTCTTCAATCTTACTAGTAATCAAAATGAAAATTCAGACAACAAGATAGCTACTTTTGCCTTGTACTTTTGCAAAGATTTCTATTTTTTTAATGAATAACCAAAACTGGTAAGAGGGCAGCAAATAGTCCCATTCGAATATTGCAGGTGGGATATGGTACCCAGGAGAGTCACTCCTTAGATCTATCCTATGGAAATAGCTCTAGTTCAGAAGTCTTGTTATTAATAGTGTTATTTGTACAAGCAAAAATTAGAAGTAATTGAAATGCAACCATGTAGAATGATGTTTATGATGAGTTCATGGTGGTATGGGAAAATGCAGGAGACAAGTTTGCACAGATATTATGTTAACAACTATGATTTTTAAAACAACAGCAACAAAGACTGGTAGAAAACAAAATACTAATGATGGTATCTTTGGGTGTTGGAACAATGGACGATTAGTTCTTTCTGCATTTCTGCTTGGTGATTAGATTTTCCACAATGGCCATGCATTACTTTTAATATGGAAAAAAAAAAGAAACGTTATCTAAAAGTTCAGAAGGTACAAAAAGACTAGAAGAAAGTTGCATAATTAAAGACAAATCCAACAGACGAGTGCGATCATGTGGCCGATGTCACCTTAGCTTCAGGTAGGTCTGGCTTGTGGGAAGTGCTGTGATCCACTGGAGGAACTGGTACTGTGTTCTCTCAAGAACATGTACATGGCGAGGAAGCGTGTACAGAGTTAACAGGAAAAACTGAGCAAAATGGGCTGTTGTGCTAGAAAGTGAAGAGGATCCTGGACCACAGACCTATGGGTCAAAAAATCCTAAGAGTATTGGGACTTCAGTGATCCCCAGTGTAGTGTACTGCTTCCCGTTGTGTGGCCCCTGGACCACTGGGGGTCCTCAAAATGACTCTAAATGAAGCTTGAGGCAATTTAGGTGGTATATGGATGCGGAATTATTTTTTTAAGCTTTTTCTTTTCAATTTTCTTTCCATTTTCCAATTATACCAAGGAGAAAGTCTTAGTTTGATGACTTGGATTAGCCTTGTTAGATCAGCATTGCGAATCTCTCTTCCTAACAGAGCATGAGCAAGCTGTGGGCTCTGTACCTTAAGCAGGCAACAGCATCTGGCTGGCATTTAATAACGCAGGTGGTGTGTGGACAAGGCAGAATGGCCAGGGCAGGAGAAGGAGGAGTGAAGTGTAGTAAACACTTGGGCATCTGGAACATGAGGAGGCAGGAAAGCGGGGTGGCTTGCTGTGAGTCACCCAGCTGGCCAACGGCAGCCCAAGCCTGAACACGCCCCACTTCCCCTACACTCCCACCCCCTTCAGCTAGGAACTCTCCCCCCATGCTCTCCTGCCTCCCAAGGAGCTGTCTCATCTAGGTCAGTATTTCTCCACTTTCCTCTAAGCAGTAGATTTACCCTGTCTTGTTCTTTGCTGTGATAGTCATTTCTTGTTTGGTTTTGTTATGTTTGTTGTTGAGCTTTATTTTTTCTTCGAGTTGGGGAGGGCATCAGATCATGCTATCAGCACAAGTAAAAAAGTTTTTACTTTGCCTCTGCGCTTTTCCTAAAAAGCCAGCATCTTCCACATCCTTCTCTGGGAGCCACGCTTCTCCCCAGTGCTAGGCTTTCTCTATTGACAACTAAAGCAGTCTTTTTCTTTTATTTTCGGTTTTGGTTTTCAAATGTGAATTTGTCCAAGAGTCCCCAGCGTGGCCACATTAGTGGCTTTAGATGCCTCCTGATTGGGATTATTTGTGCTTGTGTAGTCAATTTCCTCTAAGATCTCTGGCCATAGGTTGGTACCTCCCGGTCTTGCCTGGGCTGCTAACTAGCTGAGGGACCTTGTGCGAGTCATTCAGCCTCACTGACTGGGTAATAACACTGCCCCACTTCGCTGTCAGGGTCGCACAGGAGGACCAAATAAGCTCTAGTCACGAAGAGCTTTGTAGGGCAAAATGTACCCCCCAATGAAATGCGTTATTCAGCTCCTATTTTTCTTTTGCTTTTCCCATCAAGGAAAATGTTCTTCAGATTGGAAAGCGTAAAACCAGCACCATTAAAAAGAGAACCAAAGGTCAAAATAGGAGCAAAGAGAGAGAGTAGTTCAGTCTTTAAATGAGCTCCATCCCTAGATGGCTTAGAACCATCAGGCCTGATCTGCAGGCTGGGATGATGTGACACGCAGGCCATGTTGTGCTGGTGACCAGAGTAGGTTCAATGGAGGGAGAATAGGAGGGACAGTGGGGACTTCGGCCACTGTCACATGTGAGAAACCATTGAAAGAAACTGGGAGATGTAGATAAGAAAAAACCTGAAGGATGACACACACACCACTGCTTGTTTAGAACAGGGATTCCTCCAACAACCTCAATTACCCTGCCAAGCTCCCCCCACCCCACCGGACACTCTTTGGGACCTTTGAGGGAAGTTCGTCACCTCCCCAGCAGCCCCCTTGGCAGTACTCAGGAGAAAGTGGAGAGACCATGGGGCAGTAAGACCCCCGACTTCTGTGAGTCCACCCACAGCTCAGCCACCGAGTCTGGGTGCAGATTGTGGCTCCACACTTATAAACCATATGACCTTGTGTCTTGGCTTTCCCATCTATAAAATAGAAATGGTATCTCACTCATAGGCTTGTTGTGAAGTTTAGAAAAGATGACATGGAATTCTTAGCACAAAGTGCGTTCAAGAGATGTTAGTTCTTTTCCCTTCCCCACTTCTCATATCCCTATTTCTGATTATAAAGAGAATTGCTTCTACAAAAAAATTCAACATAGACTTCCATATGATCCAGCAATTCCATTTCTGGGAACATACTCAAAAGAATTGGAAGCGGGGACTCATACAAATATTTGTACACCCTACTCATAGCAGTATTATTCACAATGGCCAAAAGGTGGAAGCAACCCAAATATCCCTCCACAGATGAATGGGTAGACAAAATGCAGTACACACCTACAATGGAATATTATTCAGCCTTTTCTTTTAATTTAATTTTATTTATTTTTTTATACAGCAGGTTCTTATTAGTTATCTATTTTATACATATTAGTGTATAGACGCCAATCCCAATCTCCCAATTCATCCCACCACACCACCCCGCCCCTGCTTTCCCCCCTTGGTGTCCATATGTTTGTTCTCTACATCTGCATCTCTATTTCTGCCTTGCAAACCGGTTCATCTGTACCGTATTTCTAGATTCCACATATATGCGTTAATATATGATGTTTGTTTTTCTCTTTCTGACGTACTTCACTCTGTTTCACAGTCTCTAGGTCCATCCACATCTCTGCAAATGTCCCAATTTCTTTTCTTTTTATGGCTGAGTAATAGTCCATTGTATATATGTACCACATCTTGTTTATCTATTCATCTGTTGATGGGCATTTATGTTGCTTCCATGACCTGGCTATTGTAAATAGTGCTGCAATGCACATTGGGATGCACGTGTCTTTTTGAATTATGGTTTTCTCTGGTTATATGCCCAGTAGTGGGATTTTTAGTTTTTTAAGGAACCTCCATACTGTTCTCCATAGTGGCTGTATCAATTTACATTCCCACCAACAGTACAAGAGGGTTCCCTTTTCTCCACACCCTCTCCAGCATTTCTTGTTTGTAGATTTTCTGATGATGCCCATTCTAACCGGTGTGAGGAGTTACCTCATTGTAGTTTTGGTTTGCATTTCTGTAATAATTAGTGATGTTGAGCAGCTTTTCATGTGCTTCTTGGCCATCTGTATGTCTTCTTTGGAGAAATGTCTATTTAGGTCTTCTGCCCATTTTTTGATTGGGTTGTTTTTTTAATATTGAGCTGCATGAGCTGTTTATATATTTTGGAGATTAATCCTTTGTCCATTGATTCATTTGCAAATATTTTCTCCCATTCTGAGGGTTGTCTTTTCGTCTTGCTTATGGTTTCCTTAGCTGTGCAAAAGCTTTTAAGTTTCATTAGGTCCCATTTGTTTATTTTTGTTTTAATTTCCATTACTCTAGGAGGTGGGTCAGAAAAGATCTTGCTATGATTTATGTCAAGGAGTGTTCTTCCTATGTTTTGCTCTAAGAGTTTTGTAGTATCTGGTCTTACATTTAGGTCTTTAATCCATTTTGAGTTTATTTTTGTGCACAGTGTTAGGGAGTGTTCTAATTTCATTCTTTTAGATGTAGCTGTCCAGTTTTCCCAGCCCCACTTATTGAAGAGACTGTCTTTTCTCCATTGTATATCTTTGCCTCCTTTGTCATAGATTAGCTGGCCATAGGTGCATGGGTTTACCTCTGGGCTTTCTATCTTGTTCCACTGATCTATATTTCTGTTTTTATGCCAGTACCATATTGTCTTGATTACTGTAGCTTTGTAGTATAGTCTGAAGTCAGGGAGTCTGATTCCTCCAGCTCTGTTTTTTCCCCTCAAGATTACTTTGGCTATTTGGGGTCTTTTGTGTCTCCATACAAATTTTAAGATTTTTTGTTCTAGTTCCATAAGAAATGCCACTGGTAATTTGATAGAGATTGCATTGAATCTGTAGATTGCTTTGGGTAGTATAGTCATTTTCACAATATTGATTCTTCCAATCCAAGAACATGGTATATCTCTCCATCTGTTTGTGTCACCTTTGATTTCTTTCATCAGTGTCTTATAGTTTTCTGAGTACAGGTCTTTTACCTCCTTAGGTAGGTTTATTCCTAGGTATTTTATTCTTTTTGTTGCAGGGGTGAATGGGATGGTTTCCTTAATTTCTCTTTCTGATCTTTTGTTGTTAGTGTATAGGAACGCAAGGGATTTCTGTGCATTAATTTTGTATCTTGCAACCTTACCAAATTCATTGATCAGCTCTAGTAATTTTCTGGTGGCATTAGTAGGATTCTCTATGTATAGTATCATGTCATCTGCAAACACTGACAGTTTTACTTCTTCTTTTCCAATTTGTATTCCTTTTACTTCTTTTTCTTCTCTGATTGCCATGGCTAGGACTTCCAAAACTATGTTGAATAATAGTAGCAAGAGTGGACATCCTCGTCCTGTTCCTGATCTTAGAGGAAATGCTTTCAGTTTTTCACCATTGAGAATGATGTTTGCTGTGGGTTTGTCATATATGGCCTTTATTATGTTGAGGTAGGTTCCCTCTCTGCCCACTTTCTGGCGAGTTTTTATCATAAATGGGTGTTGAATTTTGTCAAAAGCTTTTTTGCGTCTATTGAGATGATCATATGGTTTTTATTCTTCAGTTTGTTAATTTGGTGTATCACATTGGGTAATTTGCATGTACTGAAGAATCCTTGCATCCTTGGGATAAATCCCACTTGATCCTGGTGTAGGATCCTTTTAATGTGTTGTTGGATTCTGTTTGCTAGTATTTTGTTGAGGATTTTTGCATCTATGTTCATCAGTGATATTGGTCTGTAATTTTCTTTTTTTTTAGTATCTTTGTCTGGTTTTGATATCAGGATGATGGTGACCTCATAGAATGAGTCTGGAAGTGTTCCTTCCTCTGCAATTTTTTGGGAGAGTTTGAGAAGAATGGGTGTTAGCTCTTCTCTAAATGTTTGATAGAATTCACCTGTGAAGCCATCTGGTCCTGGACTTTTGTTTGTTGGAAGATTTTTAATCACAGTTTCAATTTCATTACTTGTGAGTGGTCTGTTCATATTTTCTATTTCTTCCTGGTTCAGTCTTGGAAGGTTATGCCTTTCTAAGAATTTGTCCACTTCTTCCAGGTTGTTCATTTTATTGGCATAGAGTTGCTTGTAGTAGTCTCTTAGGATGCTTTGTATTTCTGTGGTGTCTGTTGTAACTTCTCCTTTTTCTTTTCTACTTTTATGGATTTGAGTCCTCTCCCTCTTTTTCTTGATGAGTCTGGCTAATGGTTTATGAATTTTGTTTATCATCTCAAAGAACCAGCTTTTAGTTTTATTGATCTTTGTTATTGTTTTCTTTGTTTCTATTTCATTTATTTCTGCTCTGATCTTTATGATTTCTTTCCTTCTGCTAACTTAGGGTTTTGTTTGTCTTCTTTCTCTAGTTCCTTCAGGTGTAAGGTTAGATTGTTTGAGACTTTTCTTGTTTCTTGAGGTAGGCTTGTATTGCTATAAACTTCCCTCTTAGAACTACTTTTGCTGCATCCCATAGGTTTTGGATTGTCATGTTTTCATTGTCATTTGTCTCTAGGCAATTTTTGATTTCCTCTTTGATTTATTCAGTGATCTCTTGGTTATTTAGTAACGTATTGTTTAGCCTCCATGTGGTTGTGTTTTTTATGTTTTTTCCCCTGTAATTTATTTCTAATCTCATAGCATTGTGGTAGGAAAAGATGCTTGATATGATTTCAATTTTCTTAAATTTACTGAAGCTTGATTTGTGACCCAAGATGTGATCTACCCTGGAGAATGTTCCATGTGCACTTGAGAAGAAAGTATAATCTGCTGTTTTCAGATGGAATGTCCTATAAATATCAATTAAATCTATCTGGTCTATTGTGTCATTTAAAGCTTGTGTTTCCTTATTAATTTTCTGTTTGGATGATCTGTCCATTGGTGAAAGTGAGGTGTTAAAGTCCCCCACTAATATTGTGTCACTGTCGATTTCCTCTTTTATAGCTGTTAACATTTGCTTTATGTATTGAGGTGCTCCTATATTGGGTGCATATATATTTATAATTGTTATATCTTCTTGGATTGATCCCTTGATCATTATGTAGTGTCCTTCCTTGTCTCTTGTAACATTCTTTATTTTAAAGCCTATTTTATCTGATATGAATATTGCTACTCCAGCTTTATTTTGGTTTCCATTTGCATGGAATATCTTTTTCCATCCCCTCACTTTCAGTCTGTATGTGTCCTTAGGTCTGAAGTGGGTCTCTTGTAGACAGCATATATATGGGTCTTGTTTTTGTAACCATTCAGCAAGCCTGTGTCTTTTGGTTGGAGCATTTAATCCATTCACATTTAAGGTAATTATCAATATGTATCTTCCTATGACCATTTTCTTAATTGTTTTGGGTTTGTTTTTGTAGGTCCTTTTCTTCTCTTGTGTTTCCCCTTAGAGAAGTTCCTTTAGCATTTGTTGTAGAGCTGGTTTGGTGGTGCTGAATTCTCTTAGCTTTCGCTTGTCTGTAAAGCTTTTGATTTCTCCATCAAATCTGAATGAGATCCTTGCTGGGTAGAGTAATCTTGGTTGTAGGTTCTTCCCTTTCATCACTTTAAGTATATCATGCCACTCCCTTCTGGCTTGTAGAGTTTGTGCTGAGAAATCAGCTGTTAACCTTATGGGAGTTTCCTTGTATGTTATTTGCCATTTTTCCCTTGTTGCTTTTAATAATTTTTCTTTGTCTTTAATTTTTGTCAATTTGATTACTATGTGTCTGGCGTGTTTCTCCTTGGGTTTATCCTGCCTGGGACTCTGCGCTTCCTGGACTTGGGTGGCTATTTCCTTTCCCATGTTAGGGAAGTTTTCGACTATAATCTCTTCAAATATTTTCTCGGGTCCTTTCTCTGTCTCTTCTCCTTCTGGGACCCCTATAATGTGAATGTTGGTGCATTTAATGTTGTTCCAGAAGTCTCTTAGGCTGTCTTCATTTCTTTTCATTCTTTTTTCTTTATTCTTTTCCACAACAGTGAATTCCACCATTCTGTCTTCCAGGTCACTTATCCATTATTCTGCCTCAGTCATTCTGCTATTGATTCCTTCTAGTGTATTTTTCATTTCAGTTATTGTATTGTTCATCTCTGTTTGTTTGTTCTTTAAATATTCTAGGTGTTTGTTCTTTAATTCTTCTAGGTCTTTGTTAAACATTCCTTACATCTTCTCCATCTTTGCCTCCATTCTTTTTCTGAGGTCCTGGATCATCTTCACTATCATTATTCTGAATTCTTTTTCTGGAAGGTTGCCTATCTCCACATCATTTAATTTTTTTTCTGGGGTTTTATCTTGTTCCTTCATCTGATACATAGTCCTCTGCGTCTTCATTTTGTCTGTCTTTCTGTGAATGTGATTTTCAAACCACAGGCTGCAGAATTGTAGTTCTTCTTGCTTCTGCTGTCTGTGGATGAGGCTATCTAAGAGGCTTGTGCAAGTTTCCTGATGGGAGGGACTGGTGGTGGGTAGAGCTTGCTGTTACTCTGGTGGGCAGAGCTCAGTAAAACTTTAATTTGCTTGTCTGCTGATGGGTGGGACTGAGTTCCCTCCCTGTTGGTTGCTTGGCTTGAGGCTACCCAGCACTGGAGCCTACCCGGCTCTTCGGTGGGGCTAATGGTGGATTCTGGGAGGGCTCACGCCAAGGAGTACTTCCCAGAACTTCCACTGCCAGTGTCCTTGTCCTCACGGTGAGCCAAAGCCACCCCCCGCCTCTGCAGGAGACCCTCCAACACTAGCAGGTACATCTGGTTCAGTCTCCTATGGGGTCACTGTTCCTTCCCCCGGGTCCCGATGCGCACACTACTTTGTGTGTGCCCTCCAAGAGTGGAGTCTCTGTTTCCCCCAGTCCTGTCGAAGTCCTGCAATCAAATCCCACTAGCCTTCAAAGTCTGACTCTCTGGGAATTCCTCCTCCCATTGCCAGACCCCCAGGTTGGGAAGCCTGATGTGGGGCTCAGAACCTTCACTCCAGTGGGTGGACTTTTGTGGTATAATTGTTCTCCAGTTTGTGAGTCACCCACCCAGTGGTTAAGGGATTTGATTTTATTGTGATTGTGCCCCTCGTACCATCTCATTGTGGCTTCTCCTTTGTCTTTGGATGTGGGGTATCTTTTTTGGTGAGTTCTAGTGTCTTCCTGTCAATGATTGTTCAGCAGTTAGTTCTATTCAGCCCTAAAAAGGAAGGAAATACTGGCACATGCTGCAGTATTGATGAATCTTGAGGACATTATGCCAAGTGAAATAAGCCAGTCACAGAAGGACAAATACTGTAGGATTCCACTCATATGAGGTACTTAGTAGTCAGATTCATAGAGACAGAAAGTGGAATGGTGGTTGCCAGGGACTGGGGGCAGGGGCGAATGGGGAATTAGTGTTTAATAGGCATAAAGTCTCAGTTTGGGAAGACTAGAAAGTTCTGGAGATGGATGATGCTGATGGTTGCACAGTATAAATGCATTTAATGCCACTGAACTGTACACACCTAAAAATGGTCAAAATGGTGAATTTTATGTTATTTATATTTTACTCCAATAAGAAAAATGCTTACATAACAACAAAAAATTATGCCTTAATTTTAGGCCATGACACTATTTCAGAAATATTAAAATGTAAAAATCATATAAACCTTAGAATAAAGAGAATATGATTTTTAATACCAAAAAAAAAGAGAAGAAGATGAAGGAAAAGAAGACACACAAAGAAGGGAGCAGAAATACCATCCATCATGGCACCTTGTCAAGGGCACAGAGAAACGAGGTCTTAGCGGAGGAAATCTCAGAGTGTTGCTTACAATTCCTGAAAAGAATCTGAACTCCCACCACTCACAGTTCCGGAGGGTGGGGTAAACAACACAAGAGATGAAGCCCACTTCCTGCCTTCTGTGACATCAGCACACACGCACCCCTCAGAGCCAGCTGTGCTCACCATCCCCCTTCCAAACAGCAGTGGGGCTACAGGATGCTCCCTGGCCCAGTGAGCGCTCCCAGTCCCCCACCCAGAAGCCCACTGTCTGCTAATAGAGATCACAGGAGCCCAGGGTGAGGGGGCACCTGGGGTACCTGACTGCCGGCACTGCAGGAAGAGAGGACACTGGCTGGACTTCCAGTCGGCTTGCCATTGGGTGCCTCCAGGTGTCCTGAGCCCCACAGCCTTCAGGCTGCCCCCTGGAAAACCTGAATCCCAGAATGACCCTGAGGCCCAGGACCAGAGCTGGCCAACCTGGGCTTCCTGAGCAGACAGGTAACCAGGCCTCCCCGAGTCCTCTCTCCAGCACCACCATGGACCCAGGACATTTTAAATGGCCCATAGATGAGGGCATCAAAGAAACCCATATGCACCTTCAGGCCCTGAGCTGAGCTGACCTCACACTTGGAGACAAGTCACACCAGTTGCCACGTTGCCTAGCTGCTGAGACCCAGGGCTCCTGTCCGGGAGCATCTCCACTGCCAGCTAGCTGTAAGGTAACTGACCTCTCCGGACCTCTAACACCCGTCAATGAAACGCTGAATCTGTTCCCAGCCCTGGGACCCCTGCAGACAGGGAGGGGAAATCTCCATTCCACTCCATAGGCCTTCCTGGGCACCTGCCACAGGAAGACAGGATGCCAGTCTAAAAGGACAATGAGGAGGGTAAACAGATCCTGCCCTTGTGGAAGGTATTCATTTCTTAGGGCTGCTGTAACAAAGTACCACCAACTTGGTGCTTAGGACAACAGAAAGGTATTCTCTCGCAGTTCTGGAGGCTGGAAGTCAGAAATCAAGGTGTCAGCAAGCTGTTCCTTTTCAGAGGCTCTGAGGGAGAACCTGCTCCCTACCTCTCTACTGGCTTCTCTGGTTGCTGGCAGTCCTTGACTTGTAGCTGCGTTACTGCAATCTCTGCCTCCATCTTTACATGACCATCTTCCCTCTGTGTGTGTCCACATCTCCCTCTTCTTCTAAGGACACCAGTCATTGGATTAAGGGCCACTCCAATGGAGTATGTTCCCATCTTAAGTTGATTAAGTTCATCAAGTGGATTACATCCACAAAGACCCTCTTCCAAATAAGGGCATATACACAGGTTCCAGGGGTTAGGACTTGTATATATTAGGAAGACACAATTCAACCCAGGGAGCTTCCAACAGTAAGAGTGAAACAATGTAGCAAAAAAGATAGAGCAAAAACTTTAGAGCCAGTTAGAGTTGGTCTTCTTACCCTCCCAGAGCCTCAGTGTACTCAACTGTAAAATGGGATAACAGTATCTACCTTGCAAGATATAATATGTGCAAGGCAACTGGCACATGGTAGGCACTCAGTAAACAGTAACAATATTGTTATAACAATTATTATCAGTATTATTATTAGCTGAACTGCAGAGATGTAGGCAACTGTAGCATAGGAGAGGTTCAAGCAAAATACCCTGGAGGGAGACTAGATCAGACTGTGGGAAACAGGATTAGTTTAATAGAAGAGAGGATATGAAACAGGCCTGGGAAAGATGGCTAGGATTTTTGGTAGTGCGACCTGCAGGGGAGGGAAATACAGGAAATAGGAGCTACACAAACAAGCCTTGGAAGCAGGAAAGTATAAAGCATGTTTGAAGAAGAGCTCCAAGTTCATTTGGCTGGAACATTAGGAAATGAATGAAGAGTAATGGTAATTAAGGTTGTGAAGGAGCATTTGGACCACAGAACATGAGGAGTTTGCACTTAATTCATAGTCAATGGGGAGCCCATGAATGTTTTTTGGAAGGAGTGAGGCAATTAAACCTGCATTTAAGAAAATTAATCTGGCTGCAGTGTGCAGAATCAGAAAGCCCTGGAGCAGGGAGAGATCAGGGCGGAACCCAGAAGAGATCCCCGTGGGAGGTGAGAGCTTTCCTTGTCCTGGCTAAAGGCTGAAGGTGGGTTGTAAAAAATGCCTGGGGACTCAGTCACAGCTTGGAGTGGCCACCTTAGACAGGTCACACACCCACTCTGGTTACCTCATTATGAGCTGGGTGGCCGAGTGAAATAAGCCAGACAGAGAAAGACAAGTCCTGCATGGTATCACTTATAAGTGGAATCTAAAAAGAAAAAAAAACTCAAAGAAACAGAGAGTAGAATGGTGGTTGCCAGGTTGCGGGGTGGGGGAAATAGGGAGAGGTTGGTAAAAGGGTACAAACTTTCAGATGTAAAGTAAATGAGGTCTGAGGATGGAATATAGAACATGGTGACTGTAGTTGGTAACACTGTATTGTACAATTGAAATTTGCTAAGAGAGTAGAACTCAGATGTTCTCACTAAAAAAGAAAAGATCAATATATGAGGTAATGAATATGTTAATTAACTAGATGGGGGAATCCTTTCACAGTGTATATGTATATCAAATCATCATGATATACACTTTAAATATCTTACAATTTTGTCACTTATACCTCAATAAAGCTGAAATTTAAAAAAATGAACAGATAGGGTGGCCAGTGATGGGCGTTCTGCGATCTCTAAGACCCTCCCACAGGTCGGGTGCTCTCAGACTAAGAAGACACCAGCAGGGCCTTCAGGTGAGCTGCTTTCACAAGGGCACCTGGAGGCAGCAGTGGGGACGGCCTTTGCCCCAGCCCCGTCCCCTCTCCTGCCCTGCTGGGAGACCAGCAGCTTGCCTGATCTCCAGCGGCTTTGGGGAGGCCAGAGCCCGGTCAGGCTGCTCGAGAGCTGTGAGCCAGCTTAATTGTTGCCCATTAACTTTCACCTCGGTCTTACTTTAGAATTCTGTGAATATTTATGAGTGCGCTCTTGCTTAATGAGGAGGGGAACAGAGACGTTAATGAGCTTCTTTTCCTGGTTGGGCTTGGGGATTTTTTTTTTTGTTTCATATCTCTAATCTGAATTCCAGCTCTGCTGTACCTTTTTTCCTCTTGGATCATCAGAGGTGAGACCTGCGGGACACTTTTCACAGCCACCATCCAGGCAGAATCTAAGCACACGAAGGTGGAGGGTGTGTGTGTGTGTGTGTACCTGTGTGTGCACACTTGTGAATATGTGCAAGTGAGAGGCTGTGTGTGCACATGTATGGCCACACATGGGGATGTGTGAGCTCTCCTGGAAGCAAAGAAAGCCTGTCCGGGTTCAAATGGAACCAGAAGTTGCTTCTCTTCTGGAGCTGGGCCTCACAGAGATGAGAGGAAAAATAAGGCAGGGGACTCTGTCTTTCCTTGGATCTTCTTTGCAGGAGCTGAGGTGTGGGGCTGGGCTACCCCCTGGGCCCAGCGTCTCAGGGGCCTGCCCCGGGACCTCCTCAAAATGGGACAGAGCCTGAGGCCTGTGCACCAGCCCGTGCGAGCCTGGAAGGCTCTGCAGAGAGCGAGGCCCAGACCTGCCCTGCAGACCCAGGGGAGGGAGCGAGGCGGCTGCTTGGAACAGCCAGCCCGGGGCTTGGAGCTGGAAGGCAAACTTAGGGGGACAATACACATTCTCACCTGCACCCAGGAAGTTTGGAGAACATCAGTCCCGTTCCCCTGGGGTCTTAGCCCAGTCTCTAAGGGATGTGAAAAGCCTGGCCATTGCATATTTGATAAATCAGTAGGAGAAAAGCAGAGGAGGCCCCAGAATGGTGAAAACCCCTTCCTGCTAAAACGTCAGGGTGTTTCTCCCTGGCCTTCCCTCGGCCTTTCAGCCACTGGGGACCCTCCACCTCTCTCTGCCTGAGAAGAAAGATGATGGATAGAGTAGGAGGAAGAAAGTAACCATAACTTCTGATCACTGAAACCCAACCACTCTTAACATTTCTGTATTTTTACGTATGGCTTCCTTTGTTCCCTTTGCCTAGCTTAATAGGCTAACCCCCTAGTGTAAGTCATTGGGTCAGTATCAAGTTTGTGCTATGATGAACGATGCTGAGTTGAACATTTTTATGCATTTACTTCTGAATGACGCTCAGGTGAAATTATTGGACCAATGGTCTTGGACTCTTTTACATCTCTTGATGGATACTGCCAAGTCATTTTCCAAAAGAGTTGTACCAATCAGCGGTATATGAAAGTGCCCATTTCAATGCATCCTCATCAGGACTATTTTCTCATTTATTTTTTCTAACTTTTGCTAATTTGATGGGCTAAAATGACAGTACTTCCTTGCTGCCTTAATTCACATTTTTTAGTATATAGTGAGGTTGGATATTTTTCTGTGTGCTTATTGACTAGTTGTAGTGTTCACAACATTCAAAAGTTAGGAAAAAAACATTGATTTGTGCATGAACTGTGCACATGGGCACAGGGAATGCACTGTGTGTGTGTGTGTGTGTGTGTGTGTGTGTGTATGAGAGAGAGAGACTTTGCAGGCTGTATGAGCATCTCGGAGACCAGATGCTTCCATTTGTACGTTTGTAAGTGTGAGTGCATGTAGTTGATGTATGGTTATTTTCACCTTGTATGAGAGAGACAGGGAGGTGAAGAGGGAAGATTGCAAGCTTTGGAATCTTTCAGGCTCATGTTCAGTGTTACCAAGTGGGTAGTTGTATGAGTTGGGGCCAGTTACTTGGCCTTTTGCTTTTAAGTCTTTGTTTCCTCATCTGTAAAATGGGGCTAATAATTTCTATGACGTAGAATTGTGGACACTAGTACATGAACCAATGAAGGTACAATGGAAGCCCTCCCACCCAGAGTTCCCCTCGTCTGTCCTCAGTTTGGGGTGTAAAGGTGGGCACGTTTGGACGCTGGCGAAGACCCATGAGGTGACAACGTCCTGGGGAGCCATGCCAGCCTCTTCTCTGTCCTGCAGTCACTAGCAAAGAGCCCAAGTCACTCTTCAGGTTCTGCAAATGTTTGTGTGGAATGAAGGGATGAACCTCTATATGAGCGCATGTGGGGCTTTATTGGAAGAAACAATAGGATCTGAGTTAATTCTACCCCAATCATCCTTCTCTTCCCCAAGTTCTTGAGGGCACGCCAGGTCTGGGGGTGGCCCTTTTCAACCTGACATGTTCCATGAATAAGACACATATGCCCGAGAGAGATGGAGGAGGCTGAGTGCTAACAGGAGGGCATGTGGGAAACCCTCCTCAGGGTCGGTGCGGCCAGCAGACAGCTGGAGACGGCACCCAAAGGGTGTCCTCAGGAGAGAGGCTGGAGCGCTTGGACTCACCCCCTTCCCGGGGAGGCAGCAGCGGCCGAGTGCAGGCGCTGGGGCCGGGTGCGTGGGTTCATATCCTAGCCCCACCCTGCTGAGCTATGGGGCTGGGACAAGTCATTCAAGCTCTCTCTGCCTCAGCTTCTTCATCTATAGAATGGGAGTATGATAATACCTGCCTCATAGACGGTCGTGAGGATTAAGGGACATCATTCATGAAAACACAGGAAGGTGAGCTGCTATTATTTCCACTATAACCCCAGCCTCTCTTGTTTCCCCTCACTTTCTCTCCGGGTCTTGGGAGGCACGGCTGGCAGGAGAGGAGGGGGCTGGGCAGTATTCCAGAGAGGAAGATTTTTCTGTGTGCCAATATGCAGGAGAGCCCAGAAATTTCTTCCCACCTTCTGTCGGAACTCTCTGAAGAATGGAGCTTATGAACTGATCAGAATGACTGACCAAAAAGAGAAGAGGAAGGAAGGGGAGGGAAAGAGGGGAAAGGAGGGAAGAGAGGGAACATCATTGTGCTATTTGGTGACTGAAATTTACCAAGGTGCGAAGGGGCTGGTCTGAAAGTCAGCTTGGCCCACAGAGAGCTGGAGGTGGCACACCGAGGGCAGGACCGTTCCCCTGAATGCAGTCTGGACACCCCACCCCCTCAGACTCTAGTCCCAGTTCTGCCACCAAGGCCCTGAGGGTTCAGATGCATCCCTGGGCCTCAGCGGCCCCTTCTGCCAAAGAGAGAAAATTGATTGTTCCTCTCAGAAGCAGGAGGAAGCTAAACTGACCAAAAGTCTGCCCGTTGCTTTGTGTTCTTTGGAATAAAGGCACCACATGAGTCAGGGTACAAATATAGTCAGGTACTACACTATTTGATAAAATACTAGGGCACTGGGCCTTCCTCATATGGCTGAGCAGACACATCCTAGGGACTCAGGCAGCGAAGATAAATACGCACGTGGCTTAGACAGCAAAGCCGCGGGCTGCAGAGGTAGATAAACACAAGGGGAAAGTCAGCCAGCATCTTGGCAACTGGGCCTGGGTCCCCTCCACCAGGAGGACATGCAAAGAAATGGGGGCCTGGATGCTAGCATCCGTTCTCTGGCAATACCTTCCAGCTCCCAAAGCAGATCTTTATCCTGGCAATAGGGGTTTCTCTAGTAATAAGTTCTCTGCTCTGAACATTTGGTAAAGCCAGATTAGCCGGAGAGATAAGAAAATAAGAAGATGACAGAAGCACCTCAATTACTCATTACTCGGCTAACCCCTCATGCAGCACCTGCTGTATGCAGAACTCAGGCTCCATCAAGTCAGACACAGTTCTTGTCCTCAAGACATACTCATGTCTCGTTCCCATGGATGTTCATAGTGGAGGCCCAATAAATGTTGTTTTCTTTTATCACAGTGTGGAGTCTGCAGTGCTCTCCAGTGTGGAGGTTGCTACCTCCAGGCCCCATTTCGGTTTGTGGGACCTTTATTTTGGAAATTACCCTGCTGCAGCATAATGGATCAGGTGATAGGTCGGGCTCTTCCGCTAGTCAGCACCTTCCTAGGGTGACCACCATGCTTACTGCTCCATCTTTCTGTGCCCAGCATCTAGACAACGCCTGGCATGAGGCAAGCATGGATAAATGCCTATTCGTGTCACGTGGCTACAGATCTGTCTCAGATAGTGGACTCCCCGAAGGCAGGCCCATTTCCTTTGTTTACCTCTGTACTGGAGACCTACCCCAGGACCCAGCACATCATCAGTGTTCTTCATTTGATGAGTGACTGGTACATTCAGCAAACTCTGTAAAAGCTCGGCTCACCAGCATGGAGGTGGGGTAGGGCCCCTCAACAGAGGGAGATGACGTGTACCAAGCATTCAACACAGAGCCTGATAAAGCATAAGCACTCACCAAATACTGTTACTGTTACCTGGAGCAAGTCACCGAATGCCTCTGAGCCTCAGTTTCCTCATCTGTAAAGTGGGAGAGGAATCCCAGCTGCCACAGGATTCTGGTGGGTGAATCTTAACAGGTCCTAGTCAGTGTCAGCTGAACCCATCTGCACCCTTTGACCCAGCTACAGAGGCATCACCTGGCTGGGGGAGATGCCCCGAACAGAGGCCCCTCACCTGGCACAGGTGTGTGAGACATGGGCCCCTCTGCCCTTGCGGGCTGCTCACCCCAGCTACAGACAGCCGCCCCTGCTGACCCCAGTGACCTGGACAAATACTACCGCTTTGCATTGTGCCACGATGTGAAGACAGTCGAGAGGTTCTGTCCCGGAAGATCAGGTGCCCCAGCGGAGGGAAAAAAGCCATGGCCTCGGCTCTGATGCTCAGCTTCATCGTTGCCATGGCTCCTTTCCGACTCTTCATGTATTTTTTAAATATACGTAATTTCCTAAAGGGAAACTAAATTGGATTGTGCATTAATTTGAGAGACTGTAGTCTGATACGGCTGGCATCAGGACTGCTGGCTTCTCATCCTTGCTAGGATTCAGAGGGTGGTCTGGGGACCCCCCGGGACCCGGTGTGACCCCTTCCCCACACCTACCCCACACAGAGGGCACTCCCACCTGGCAGGCCTGCAGCTGAGCGCCCCTGCTCTTCTCCAGCCGGATTCCCAGGAGCCTGAGGTTACTTCACCTGACTGGGGGGGGGGGCACCCACTCCTCCCCGCTTCTTCACCTGGGAACCTGAACCAGCTGCCCCTGCCTCCATGGATCTAGATGGCAGGCCCTGTCCTGGTGGGGCCTGAGGGGCAGAAGATGCTGCGAGAACACGTGTCTGAATGCCCCGGAGGCCAAGCCAGAGAAATCCGAAGGGTGGGAGTGCAGGCGTGTGTTCCGCAGGGTATCAGGCTCGCCTCCTGCCAGCCTGTGCAGCCAGCGTGTTGGGGGTTTGGCTCAGACGCCGGTGTGAAGCAGTACCGGGTTTGAGACCTGGTTCTACTGCTTACGAGCTGGGTGACCTCAGTGAAGTTGTTAAATGAGTCCTAGTTTCAACACCTGTGAAATGGGGATGATAAGAAAACCTACTTCACGGAGCCCTTGTGCAGATTAAAATGTAAAATGTCCAAGGGGAGAAAGTGCTGGCACAGTGCTAGCATACAGTAAGCACTCAATAAATGTGCACTGCTGTTATTTTTGTAGCTTGCCTATTTCATGCAGGGATCCTGCCCCAGCTCACCCTGGAGGAAAGCCACATTGCGGTCTGATGGCTCCTGAACCCAGACCCTCAGCACTTAAGCCCTCTGGCTGCTCCACGTGGGGCAGTGGTGGGTGCCCAGGGACCCCAATGTCATTTCTGCATTTTCCAGAATGCCCGCTGCAGGGTGTGCGTAGGGACAAAACCAGCTGAGTAGCTGACCCTAGGGGTGTGAAAACCAGCTCCCCCAGCGCTCCCAGCAGAGCCAGGGAGCCGGTCCTGACATCCTCTGCCCTCCTCTGCCCTCCCCGGCCAGCACAGCCCTGCTCAGGGAGCATTTACCAGGCGCCAGCACTGCAGGAACATCACCCTGCCCAGGAATTAACATCATACCCAGTTGTCAGACGAGGAGACCGAAACTCAAAGAGACTGGCCCAAGTGACACTGCAGGTAACAGCCAGAGCCGTTCCTGCCTGTTCTTAATAACCACGCTGCACTGCACTGCCTCTCAGTCTCTTGGAATCCCTCTGTGCTGGGCCCGGGAGGCAGGCAGCGGGGAGAAAGGAAAAGAGGTGTCCAAGTCCAAATTCTCTAGACCCCAAACTCTCAAGGAAAAATGTCAGTGTTACTCACCTATTCCCGGTGAGTAATGTCTCTCCAGGGGAATTTTAAAATAGAAACTTTAGTCATACCTTAACGGAGCCGAATGATTTCTAAAAACAATCAAGCCTTAGTCCTCTGCATCCAAAACTGACTGCTGGGAGCTAATGGAGCGACAGAGGCACGTCAGTCCCCAAAGAGGGTGGTCCTAAGAGTGCATTTGGCTTGGGAGTTCCATTATGGCATTTACCCAGGGACCCAGAAACACATACCCGAACCCTGAGGATCTGTTCACCCTCCCATCCTTCCGTCTCCCATCACTCAGTCAGTCTCCCTTAGCTGAGCCCAGTACGCAGATAAGGCAAAGATGGACACCTCCCAGATAAACTGGGGTTCTTTCATTCAGCATGTTTCCTGAGCACCTATTATATGCCAGGTACAGTCAGGGTTGCCTGGGTCAAGGCAGCAAACAGGAAAAATATATTGGCTCCCGTGTTTGTATAGCATTTTCTGGTTTTGTCCAAAGTCCTTGACATCTCTTATCCCTTTGATCCTCACCATAACGTTGGCAATGGAACAAGGTGTATAAAACATGTGGCCCTGAATCTAGCACATTGCTGTCCCACTCCGTGAGCATGAATCCTCTTTATTTCCTGTGTACAGGCAACACAAGGGTCACCAAACTTATTGAGCAAAGGAGGAAAAGTAAAGCACAGAGAGGAAGAGGACGTGCTGAAATACAAGTCACAGAACAGTGAGAGAACCAGGACCACTTCCCCCATGAATTATGCTGTCCAGAGGCCCTCTCTTCTTACGCGACAGTTTTATACAGATAAAATCTGCTTAAATTGAATATTGATTGTGGTGTCAGGAAGGTGTGTATCAGCCTGCCTGAGGCCCATGCAGGTGCACGCTGGAGGGAGAGCACATACTGAGACCAATTATTTTAGCCCCCGTCATTAGTTTGCCTGCTTTTACAGCCGCCAAACCCCGTCACAGCAAAGACCCCAATTTGTTAGACCCAGGGAGAGTCCCTGCTCTTTGCACACACACACACAAAAAACCCAGACACAGTCTGGAAGAGATATGGCCAAGTTTCACTATTTTTTTTAAGCTACTCAGTGGAGTGTTCCTTTGCCTTTTCTGTTATTAAATCCTTGGGCTGACAGCCGCAAAGCAGCTCCCAGGGTCCTGGGGGGGTTACCCCAACCTTGCCCTTCACAGAGATGTCTGCAAGAAACATTGGATTTGCTGTTAGCTCTGAGGCTGGAAAGAGGCATTTTTCCACCTTCCTGGGCACAGCTAATTGGCTGTAGATCATCAGTGAGAAGAGAAGGGACAGTTCTCAAACACCTGCTTTCTCTCCAGCCAGGATGGATGCTTGGAGAGAAATTCAGGGCATGTCAGCCTGTGCCCAGTGTCGACCATTAGGTGCAGCCTTTGGGCAAAGTGGGTGGATGGAGCCCCAGAGCACGGCTTCTTCCTCTGGCCCCCATGGGTCAGGGCAACAAGAAGCTGCTCCTTTCAAGGTGTTTGTTTGGTCTCAGCATGAGGGGGCTGCCCTCCCCCAGCAAGGTAAAGCCCATTTTGGACAGAGAACGGGAAGAGACTAAACAGTCACTGAGTCCAGGCACTGAACCCAACCTTGAATCAGAAGTAGGAAATAAAAGCTAGACGGAGGAGCTAAAGACACACCACTCACCCAGTTTATTCAAGATAGAGCCACGAATCAATTCAGGAGGCCCCTCCCATGCTGACCTCCGGGTTATCTCCTGCTCCATGATCCAGGGCAGAAAGGCAGACAAGAGCCCAGGCAGCTCACCCATCCTCGATCTCAGTAATATCCTGTTGACACTGGGTGATGCTGGACCAGGAAGCGACTTCTTGCTTGAAATTTCCGGTGCTGCCTTTGGAGCCCAGGAGGGGCTTGAAAAAGCATTTTGGCTGGACCAGATACCAATCAGTGAATAAAGAGAGCCCTAGAGCAGGCTGCGCACAGCAAGGCACCATCTAGAGTGCCTGTGTCTCCCTGGAGCCCATAAACAACCCAAGTGCAGGGACCCTGTCTTGATCATTTTTGAGTTCCCAGCACTCAGCCCAGTGCCTGACACACAAAGACCATCAATCAATATTGTTTTAACTGAGACATGGGCCCTTCTTCCTGGAGAACCCTTGGTCAAATGAGTAGGTCAGTACATGTGTGTGCAGCACACACACACACCCCACACACACACCACATAGAGGAAGTGTGACAATTTTTTCTAACTGTAGAAAAATTATTTTCTGCTGTTGAAACAGAACAGGTGAGGCCAAGGCATTGGATTCTGTAGTCCCCTTGGACTCTTACTAATCAAAGCACAATGTTTCTCCTCGGCACCTACGCAAAGTACTTCCCTGGCCTCCCACCCCAAGGCCCCTGCATAGCTCCTCCACCAACCTCCCTCAAACCCAACATAGCCCAGCGGCCAAGCTCCCAAAGCCTCCCTCTTGTCTTTCTCTCCCAGAGACTTTCCAGTCCTGCTCCCTTACGTTACAGCCTGTTGAGGGGGAGACAGGATTTTGGCCCTGCTTCTGCCTCAGTTCTATATGCTTGTGCCTTGAGGTTTGGGGTTATTCAAGGCACCTCTGTCCCTATTGCTCCAGTGAAGAGCAGCCACTTTAAGTCAACATGCAGGGGGCATCTCTGGAAAGGCCCACTTGTGGTTTTCAAAGTTCCCCGAAAGCCAGGGGCTGCAGAACAGAAATATTGCTTGCAGAGTTGACAAGGTCCTCTTTAGGGCTGGTGATTTTGTTGGTCTTATTAATGGCAACCTATAGCCACTCGCACTCACTGACTTAGCTCATTGGAATTTCCAGAATGAGCTTAGACCAGAAGCTATGCCAGAAGAGGAAAGAAGGGCCCAGGAGACCCTGTGCATATTCCCTGTTGACCCTGAACCTGGGAGCATTAATGGCTGCTCTTGAGTCAGCAGGTGCCTTGACACAGCATTGATTGGGGAACAGGGTCAGGAAGCAGATCATACTCTGGAATTCAACTGACTCCTTTTCCTTGGAGCAGTACCTCTAATAAGGAAGCCATTGTATTCATACAGCATCATGGCAAAGAGGCAGAAGAGGTTTGTGCACCAGGAAACATTGGACCAAGGGACATAAGTTTTGGGTGTCACTTAGTTCTTATACTCATTGATCTCAAGAAATGAGTTCCTGTCAATTTGAATAAACAAGTACAAAGATGCTGAGAAAATTCAGAATAATGGGGTGATGGATGTCAGGTCAAATGAATCAGAAAAGGTTTCCTGGAGACCTTCAAGATGGCGAAAGAGTAAGAGGTGGAGATCACCTTCCTCCCCACAAATACATCAGAAATACATCTACATGTGGAACAACTCCTACAGAACACTGGCAGAAGACCTCAGACTTCCCAAAAGGCAAGAAAATCCCCACGTACCTGGCCGTGTGGCTGACAGGGTCTTGGTGCTCTGGCCAGGGATCAGACCTGTGTCTCTGAGGTGGGAGAGCTGCGTTCAGGACATTAGTCCACCAGAGACCTCCCGGCTCCATGTAATATCAAACGGTGAAAGGTCTCCCAGAGATCTCCATCACAACACTAAGACCCAGCTCCACTCAACAACCAGCAAGCTCCAGTGCTGGACACCCTATGCCAAACAACTTGCAAGACAGGAACACAACCCCACCCATTAGCAGAGAGGCTACCTAAAATCATAATAAGGTCACAGACACCCAAAACACACCACCAGACGTGGTCCTGCCCACCAGAAAGACAAGGCCCAGCCTCATCCACCATAACACAGGCACCAGTCCCCTCCACCAGGAAGCCTACACAACCCACTGAACCAACCATAGCCACTGGGGGCAGACACCAAAAAAAACAGGAACTACGTACATGCAGCCTACGAAAAGGAGACCCCAAACACAGTAAGTTAAGCAAAATGAGAAGACAGAGAAACACACAGCAGGTGAAGGAGCCAGGTAAACACCCACCAGACCAAACAAATGAAGAGGAAATAGGCAGTCTACCTGAAGAAGAATTCAGAGTAATTATAGTAAAGATGATCCAAAATCTTGGAAATACAATGGAGAAAATAAAAGAAAACTTTAACAAGGACCTAGAAGAACTAAAGAGCAAACAAATAATGATGAAGAACACAATAAGTGAAATTTAAAATTCTCTAGAAGGAATCAATAGCAGAATAACTGACACAGAAGAATGGATAAGTGACCTGGAAGATAAAATAGTAGAAATAACTACTGCAGAGCAGAATAAAGAAAATAGAATGAAGAGAATTGAGGACAGCCTCAGAGACCTCTGGAACAGCATTAAATGCACCAACATTCGAATTATAGGGGTCCCAGGAGAAGAAGAGAAAAAGAAAGGGACTGAGGAAATAGTTGAAGAGATTATAGTTGAAAACTTCCCTAATATGGGAAAGGAAATAGTCAATCAAGTCCAGGAAGAGCAGAGAGTCCCATACAGGAAATATCCAAGGAGAAACATGCCAAGACACATATTAATCAAACTATTAAAAATTAAATACAAAGAAAAAATATTAAAAGCAATAAGGAAAAAGCAACAAATAACATACAAGGGAATCCCCATAAGGTTAACAGCTGATCTATCAGCAGAAATTCTGCAAGCCAGAAGGGAGTGGCAGGACATATTTAAAGTGATAAAAGGAAAAAACCTACAACCAAGATTACTCTACCCAGCAAGGAACTCATTCAGATTCGATGGAGAAATTAAAATTTACAGACAAGCAAAAGCTAAGAGAATTCAGCACCACCAATCAAGCTTTACAACAAATGCTAAAGGAACTTCTCTAGGCAGGAAACACAAGAGAAGGAAAAGACCTACAATAACAAACCCAAAACAATTAAGAAAATGGTAATAGGAACATACGTATCCATAACTACCTTAAATGTAAATGGATTAAAAGCTCCAACCAAAATACATAGACTGGCTGAATGGATACAAAAACAAGACCCATATATATGCTGTCAACAAGAGACCCACTTCAGACCTAGGGACACATACAGACTGAAAGTGAGGGGATGGAAAAAGATATTCCATGCAAATGGAAATCAAAGGAAAGGTGGAGTAGCAATTCTCATATCAGACAAAATAGACTTTGAAATAGACTATTACAAGAGACAAAGAAGGATACTAAATAATGATCAAGGGATCAATCCAAGAAGAAGATATAACAATTGTAAATATTTATGCACCCAACATAGGAGCACCTCAATACATAAGGCAAATGCTAACAGCCATAAACCGGGAAAATGACAGTAAACTATCACAGTAGGGGACTTTAATACCCCACTTTCACCAATGGACAGCTCATCCAAAATGAAAATAAATAAGGAAACACAAGCTTTAAATGATACATTAGACAAGATGGACTTAATTGATATTTAGAGGATATTCCATCCAAAACCCACAGAATACACTTTCTTCTCAAGTGCTCATGGACCATCCTCCAGGATAGATCACATCTTGGGTCACAAGTCAAGCTTTGGTAAATTTAAGAAAATTGAAATCATATCAAGTATCTTTTCTGACAACAACACTATGAGACTAGATATCAATTACATGAAAAAACACAAACACATGGAGGCTAAACAATACACTACTAAATAACCAAGAGATCACTGAAAAAAATCAAAGAGGAAATCAAAAAATACCTAGAAACAATGACAATGAAAACATGACAACCCAAACCTATGGGATGCAGCAAAAGCAGTTCTAAAAGGGAAGTTTATAGCAATACAATCCTACTTCAAGAAACAAGAAAGATCTCAAATAAACAATCTAACCTTACACCTAAGGAAGTAGAGAAAGAATAACAAAAAAACCCCAAAGTTAGCAGAAGGAAAGAAATCATAAAGATCAGAGCAGAAAGAAATGAAAAAGAAATTAAGGAAACAGTAGCAAAGATCAATAAAACTAAAAGCTCATTCTTTGAGAAGGTAAACAAAATTGATAAACCATTGGCCAGACTCATCAAGAAAAAAAGGGAGAAGACTCAAATCAATAAAATTAGAAATGAAAAAGAATAAGTAACAACAGACACTGCAGATATAAAATGAATCATAAGGGATTACTACAAGCAACTCTATGCCAATAAAATGGACAACCTGGAAGTAATGGACAAATTCTCAGAAAAGCACAATCTTCTGAGACTGAACCAGGAAGAAATAGAAAATGTAAACAGGCCAATCACAAGCACTGAAATTGAAACTGTGATTAAAAATCTTCCAACAGGGCTTCCCTGGTGGCGCAGTGGTTGAGAATCTGCCTGCCAGTGCAGGGGTCACGGGTTCGAGCCCCGGTCTGGGAGGATCCCGCATGCCGCGGAGCGGCTGGGCCCGTGAGCCACAATTGCTGAGCCTGCGCGTCTGGAGCCTGTGCTCCGCAGCAGGAGAGGCCGCGATAGTGAGAGGCCCGCGCACGGTGATGAAGAGTGGCCCCCACTTGCCACAACTGGAGAGAGCCCTCGCACAGAGGCGAAGACCCAACACAGCCATAAATAAAAATAAATAAATAAATAAAAATTGTGAAAAAAATGCACACAACATAAAATTTACAAAAAAAAAAATATCTTCCAACAAACAAAAGTCCAGGACCAGATGGCTTCACAGGTGAATTCTATCAAACATTTAGAGAAGAGCTAACACCCATCCTTCTCAAACTCCTCCAAAATACAGCAGAGGGAGGAACACTCCCAAACTCATTCTACGAGGCCACCATCACCCTGACACCAAAACAAGACAAAAATGTCACAAAGAAAGAAAACTACAGGCCGATATCACTGATGAACATAGATGCAAAAATCGTCAACAAAATATTAGCAAACAGAATCCAACAGCACATTAAAAGGATCATGCATCAGGATCAAGTGGGGTTTATCCCAGGAATGCAAGGATTCTTCAATATATGCAAATCAATTAATGTGATAAACCATATTAACAAATTGAAGGAGAAAAACCATATGATCATCTCAATAGATGCAGAAAAAGCTTTTGACAAAATTCAACACCCATTTATGATAAAAACCCTCCAGAAAGTAGGCATAGAGGGAACTTACCTCAACATAATAAAGGCCATATATGACAAACCCACAGCCAACACCTTTCTCAATGGTGAAAAACTGAAACAATTTCCTCTAAGATCAAGAGCAAGACTTGTCCACTCTCACCACTATTATTCAACATAGTTTTGGAAGTCCCAGCTACAGCAATCAGAGAAGAAAAAGAAATAAAAAGAATCCAAATCAGAAAAGAAGAAGTAAACCTGTCACTGTTTGCAGATGACATGATACTATACATAGAGAATCCTAAAGATGCTACCAGAAAACTACTAGAGCTAATCAATGAATTTCATAAAGTAGCAGGATACAAAATTAATGCACAGAAATCTCTTGCATTCCGATACACTAATGATGAAAAATCTGAAAGAGAAGTTAAGGAAACACTCCCATTTACCATTGCGACAAAAAGAATAAAATACCTAGGAATAAACCTACCTAAGGAGACAAAAAACCTGTATGCAGAAAACTATAAGATACTGATGAAAGAAATTAAAGATGATACAAACAGATGGAGAGATATACCATGTTCTTGGATTGGAAGAATCAATATTGTGAAAATGACTATACTACCCAAAGCAATCTACAGATTCAGTGCAATCCCTATCAAATTACCAATGGCATTTTTTATGGAACTAGAACAAAAAATCTTAAAATGTGCATGGAGACACAAAAGACTCCGAATAGCCAAAGCAGTCTTGAGGGAAAAAAACGGAGCTGGAGGAATCAGACTCCCTGACTTCAGACTATACTACAAAGCTGGATTGGAAGAATCACCATTGTGAGAATGACTACACTACCCAAAGCAAGCTACAGAGTCAATGCAATCCCTATCAAACTACCAATGTCATTTTTCACAGAACTAGAACAAAAAATTTCACAATTTGTGTGGAAACACAAAACACCCTGAATAGCCAAAGCAATCTTGAGAAAGAAAAACGGAGCTGGAGGAATCAGGCTTCCAGACTTCAGACTATACTACAAAGCTACAGTAATCAAGACAGTATGGTACTGGCACAAAAACAGAAACATAGATCAATGAAACAGGATAGAAACCCCAGAGATAAACCCATGCACATATGGTCAGCTTATTTTTAATAAAGGAGGCAAGAATATACAGTGGAGAAAAGACAGCCTCTTCAATAAGTGGGGCTGGGGAAACTGGACAGCTACATGTAAAAGAATGAAATTAGAACACTCCCTAACACCATACACAAAAATAAACTCAAAATGGATTAAAGACCTAAATGTAAGACCAGACACTATAAAACTCTTAGAGGAAAACATAGGCAGAACACTCTATGACATAAATCACAGCAAGATCCTTTTTGACCCACCTGCTAGAGTAATGGAAATAAAAAACAAAAATAAACAAATGGGACCTAATGAAGCAAAAGCTTTTGCACAGCAAAGGAAAACATAAACAAGATGAAAAGGCAACCCTCAGAATGGGAGAAAATATTTGCAAATGAAGCAAGTGACAAAGGATTAATCTCCAAAATTTACAAGCAGCTCATGCAGCTCAATATCAAAAAACAAACAACCAAATCCAAAAATGGGCAGAAGACCTAAATAGACATTTCTCCAAAGAAGATGTACAGATTGCCAACAAACACATGAAAGGATGCTCAACATCACTAATCATTAGAGAAATGCAAATCAAAACTACAATGAGGTATCACCTCACACCTGTCAGAATGGCCATCATCAAAAAATCTACAAACAATAAATGCCGGAGAGGGTGTGGAGAAAAGCGAACCCTCTTGCACTGTTGGTGGGAATGTAAATTGATACAACCACTATGGAGAACAGTATGGAGGTTCCTTAAAAAACTGAAAGTAGAACTACCATACGACCCAGCAATCCCACTACTGGGCATATACCCAGAGAAAACCATAATTCAAAAAGAGTCATGTACCACAATGTTCATGGCAGCTCTATTTACAATAGCCAGGACATGGAAGCAACCTAAGTGTCCGTCAACAGATGAATGGATAAAGAAGATGTGTCATGGCACATAATATACAATGGAATATTACCCAGCCATAAAAAGAAACAAAATTGAGTTATTTGTAGTGAGGTGGATGGGCCTAGAGTCTGTCATGCAGAGTGAAGTAAGTCAGAAAGAGAAAAACAAATACCATACGCTAACACATATATATGGAATCTAAAAAAGAAAAAATGGTTCTGAAGAACCTAGGGGCAGGACAGGAATAAAGAACGCAGATGTAGAGAATGGACTTGAGGACACGGGGAGGGGGAAGGGTAAGCTGGGACAAAGTGAGATAGTGGCATGAACACATATACACTACCAAATGTAAAATAAATAGCTAGTGGGAAGCAGACACATAGCACAGGGAGATCAGCTCGGTGCTTTGTGACCACCAAGAGGGGTGGGATAGGGAGCGTGGGAGGGAGACGCAAGAGGGAGGAGATATGGGGATATATGTATATGTATAGCTGATTCACTTTGTTATAAAGCAGATACTAACACACCATTGTAAAGCAATTATACTCCAATAAAGATGTTAAAAAAAAAAAAAAGACAGAAAAGGTTTCCTGAAACAAGAAATATTTTTTAGTACCTGAAAGAGGAAAAGGGATGAAAATAACATTTATTGAATTCCCACTTTTATATGTGATGCATTCAACAAGGCATATGTACTTTCTCATGTGTTTCTATGGGCTACATTCTGGATAGTTCCTTCCAACTTGCAGTGCACTAATTTTCTCTTCAGCTGTGTTTAATATACATGCAAATCCATCCATCAAGTACTTCGGTTTGGTTGTTGTGGTTTTTTTTAGTTCTAGAATTTCTATTTGGCTTTCTTCAAAATAACGAGATCACTTTTTAGTTTCCATTCCCTTACAAAATTTTCAATCTTGCCTTTTATTTCTTTGAATTGTAAGCATAGCTGTCTGAGGGTGATAATTCCAATATTTCAAGCATTTGTGAAGCTCTTTGTTATCTGTTGTTTCTTCTGGTTCTCATTCATAGTGTTTTCTTTCCTTGTGTACTTGGTTATCTTTAACTCTCTGCTTGTCAATGTATTTGAACAATATTTGAAGGAATAATCTGAGACTTAGGGTGATAGTATTTTTCCTCCAGAGAGGATTTTAGTTTGCTTAGTGAGCTTTTGCCAGACACCTGGGAATGCTGCCAGTCACGAACTACCTTCATCTGAATTCCTTAGCCAGAATTCAAGGCTGCACACCCATGAGAGGGAATGTTTACTTCCAGTTCATCTTCACCCTGAGGGTGGAGCCCTTCAGGATCCCAACTCTGAGAGAGGTGGAGAGTATTTATTCATGCCTCCCACCCTGGGATGGGGGTGGGAACTGCAAAACTCAGAGATCCTTTTTTTTTTAAAGCCCAGTGTTCTTTTTTTTTTTAAAGGAACATTTATTTATTTATTTATTTATTTATTTCGGCTGCATTGGGTCTTCATTGCTGTGCGCGGGCTTTCTCTAGCTGCGGTGAGCGGGGGCTACTCTTCATTGCAGTGTGCGGGCTTCTCATTGCGGTGGCTTCTCTTGTTGTGGAGCATGGGCTCTAGGCACAGGCTTCAGTAGTTGTGGCACGTGGGCTCAATAGTTGTGGCTCGTGGGCTCTAGAGTGCAGGCTAAGTAGTTGTGGCGCACAGGCTTAGTTGCTCCGCAGCATGTGGGATGTTCCCGGGCCAGGGCTCGAACTTGTGTCCCCTGCATTGGCAGGCGGATTCTTAACCACTGCACCACCAGGGAAGTCCCCAGAGATCCTTTTTGTCACTGTTACTTCTGGATTAATTTATTTTTCAAAAGCAAGGGTATACTGGGCTATACCTGTCTGAGCTCTCACTTCCTCAGAGATTATGGCCCAATGATTCTTCATTATGTTGTTGCCTCTTTGATGATCCTAAGAAAATGTTGTTGTATTTCATCCAGCTTTTTATTTGTCCTCAGCAGAAGGGTTTATTCAAATTGATTAGCTTTTCATTACTGCAAGTAGATGTCCTTCTCTCATTTTTCCTTACAATGATTCAGTGAGGTGAGTAGATATGAATATTCCCATTTTACAGATGAGAAAGTGAGTGTTAGAAACTTTGCTTAAGTCAGTGGTCCCCAAGTGGAGGACTCGAGGGTTGAATCAAGACTGTTCTAAGCCCAAAGCCCATTGTTTTCCCACTATACCATGCTTAGAAATGGAAAGAGGAGCAGGAAGCTATTTAAATTGTCCGTGAGGGACTTCCCTGGTGGTCCAGTGGTTAAGATTTCGCCTTCTAGTGCAGGAGGTGCGGGTTCGATCCCTGGTCAGACTAAGATCCCACATGCCTCACGGCCAACAAACCAAAACATAAAACAGAAGCAATATTGTAACAAATTCAATAAAGACTTAAAAATGGTCCACATCAAAAAAAAAAAATATTTTAAAGCCACCAAGGGGGTGGTACAATTTGGGAGACTCTGGGACTTCCCTTACTCATCAATGTCCGATATTTCATACTTAGAGATTCTTGTCTCAGAAAGGTGTGTACTCCGGCTAGAGTATAAATACCCCTGGGGAAATAAAAAAATTAAAAAAATAAATCTTTTAATGAATAAATAAATAAAGTGTCCGTGAAAGGCCTGTGCGAGAAGTCAGAGGAAAATGGAAGACCTGGGCAGTGAGTTTCATGAGCAGATACATCCACAGAGTGGAGCTTCTGTGTCAAAAGAAAAATTCTCAAAGGCAAAGGGCAGGCCAGGCTGTGTAGGTGCCCTCCGCTGGAGCGGGAGTCCCTGTTGAAACAGATGTGCCCCCTTGAGTGGCCCTGATCTTGGGGACACAGATGCTCCCCACTGGAGCTGGAGTGTACAGAGGGCAGGGGAGTGTCCCAGCAGCTGGGAGCCCAGGTTGGAGCAGATGTGTTCCACAGAGCGGAGTGCCCAGTGGGAGCCACAGGATTGCCACTCGGTGGAAGGGCCTGGGAGGAGGGCCAGCCCGGGGCTTTAGGATTCTGCTTGACCTGACGGGAACTACACAGTGCTTGCTAACTCACACTCCTCTCTTCTCTTCCTGCCCTCCTTGTCTTCTTCCTGCCACCGGGAAGCCACCCCGCAGCCCCTCTGGAACACCCTGGTCCCGGACCTCTGAGTTTAGGAAAACATAAACACATTCTGGAATTACTTTTCCACCACAAGCCGGTCGCTGCATCTCTGACTGTGGCAGCAGGGGAATTTTCTTCGGGCACTTTCCCCCAGCCAAGTGAACAGCAGGCTCCAGCCCTCCACATCCCCACCCTCCCGGCTCTGATCTTGCTCTCAAGTAAAGTTTACTTCTTCCCTAAAGTTTAGGGCCTCTGCTGAACCAAGCTCTTTAAAGGGGGTGGCAGGATTGCGGGGGGGCATTTATGCCCCTCCAGGACTTTCCTTTTTCACTCGGCAATATTTCTCAGCTTAATTGTCACACCATCCACACAGGAGGCTCATGAACACACACAGGTATGTGGGCTCAGTGGGGATCCCATTAGCTGGGAGCCAGTGAGGGTGGACCAGGGAGGGCAGGGAGGAGGGGAGAAGGGACCGAGCCTGGAGCTGGGTGCGCACCCAGGTAGTGGCCGTGAATCTTTGCCAGGATCTGGAAAATGTGTTCCTGCAGTGTCCCCACGTGTCCCCTCTCCAGTGGACTGAGGCTGAGATGTACGCCTTCTCCTCTTGCAGACTTTCTCTTTTTCTCCCTGTTGGGGTTGATGTTTTATAATAATCTTTATACCAAGATTAATAGTCGATTGAGTCATTTTTAAAGGGGCCCTGTGATGAAGAGAAAGCACATAAATAAGCCCTGCCTGTCAGCTCAGGCCGCCCTTTCCTCATGCCACTGGTTCTGCTTGGTAGCCAAGAAGCCCTCTGCCCTTACTTGGATACACCGTCCCCCTGCAGCAGGCTCACCTGCCAGACAGCCATGTGCACAGGGCCCTGGAGGGCCAAGGGGGCAGCTCGGTGCAGGGAGGTGGGGGAGGAGAGGGCGGGGGAGCTTCTTAGCCTGGACAGCTGTGCCTGATTGTTCTGGGCCCAGCCTTCTCCCCTCACTGAAAGGTCGTGGTCAAGATCGTAGGCTCTGGAGGGAGACCACCTGGGCTCAAACACTAGCTCGACAGTTTATTACTTATATGATTGGGGATTATTATTCAACCTCTCTGAGCCTTAGTTTCCTAGTCTGCAAAATGGGGATAATCATAGATCCTGTCTCCTGGGGTTGTTGGGAGAATTAAATAGACAAATACTTGAAAATTACTTGGGCCAGTGCCTAGCGCATACTAAGCATTCATACGTGAGAGTTAGTCACGTTACGTCACCTTCCCTTGGAGCTGCAGTTGTGTTTCCCACAGAGGTTGCCGGTGTCGTGGAGGCCATGTGGAGCCCTGGGACTGACCCGGCGTGTTCCCTTCCCCGCATACAGTAGTCACATCGGGCCCGCAGCTCTGGAGGTTAACTGAATGGCAGAGGGCAGAAATGTTACAAAGGAGAGCTCAGAGTACAGAGGCTCAGTTACAACGTAATGTGTGTGATCACGTGGGAATTTGGGAGAGCCTGGGAGACGGGCCCTGCCAGCCTTTGAGCAACCCCCAAGCCCACCTGCCTTCCTCCATTTAGATTTCATTAAATTAGGCGACTTCCCAGGTGGCGCAGTGGATAAGACTCTGCGTCCCTAATGCAGAGGGCCTGGGTTCGATCCCTGGTCAGGGAACTAGATCCCACATGCATGCTGCAACTAAGAGTTAGCATGCCACAACTAAGGAGTCCGTGAGACACAACTAAGGAGCCCACCTGCCGCAGCTAAGACCCAGTGCAACCAAATAAATAAATAAATAAATATTAAAAAAAAAAAAAAGATATTGACAGCGAGAAGAGCGTGCTGCCAGGGCTGAAGGAAGGCTCTGATTAACAAGGAAACGGGGCCGCCCTTGACCAAAGCATCCCCTGTCACCTTGGCAAAAGCCAGAGAGGAGCTGGGAATGGGGTGAGGGTGGAGAAGGAGTGAAATGCCATGGACGTGGGGATATGAAAGGAGACCTTGGTCCAAGGGGCAAGGGCCAGGCAGCTCCCACCACCGAGTATTCATTGAGTACTTTCCCATATGCCCAGCCCTATTTTAAGCTCTATAGGAGGATAAAAAATAGCAAAGGACACAGCCCTGCCCTCAAGAAGCAAGAATCTAGTTGGCAACATGAGCCTCACACAAATGAAACATTAAATAAGCAACAAGGGATTTTGCAGGGCTGGTTATCGTACGTGAAAAATGAGCAGTGGTTTCAGGCGACTCTGAAAATGAGGGGGTTGAAGTAGATGGTTCTTCTTTTAACTTAGTTGGTTCCCCCCTCTACCCTCAGCTTTTTATTCTGGAAAAGTTCAAGAGTATACAAAAAGGGAGAGAGTGGTAACTGAAACTTCATGCACCTACCTACCTGGCTTTATCTTTTTTCTCCTCACTCGCCCTTTTTTCCTGGAGTATTTTAAAGCACATTCCAGATATGTGTCATCTCACCCATAAATATTTCAGTATGCATGAAACAGATGGTTTTTAAGGTTTCTTCCATCTCTGACCTGGTGTGAGTGTGTGCGTGCTTGTGAATGTCAGAGGAGTTCTCTGATGGGATGAGGAGGAAGTGATATGTCTATTTGGGGTTTGGTGTATGTGGGGAATGCTATTTTACACGCACACACACACACACACACACACAACCAGCTGCCCTAAGGACCACCTCTAATCATTTCAAAACTATCTTTACTGATCCTAGCAGATCTCAGCCCAGAAAAGGCTGGCTGGAACAGCTTGGACATGAGGATCCAAAAGAGGTAGAGACTGAAAGAGAATCAGCTAAACGTCCATTTCTCCATAAAAATACGTAATGAACCCTACTACCTGGCAGGCAACGTGCTTACTAAACACTGATGAAGCGGAGGTGACCCAGGCAGGCAGAGCCCCTTCTGTCACCAGCTTACATGGGGGTGTGGGGTTTGGGGGCAGAGAGCAAATGGACCCGTGTGTACTGTAGGAGTGCTGTTCTGGGGTGTCACACCTCAGAGACCTCTCACAGAAGCGAGCGTAAGACACACACAGAGAGAGGCAGAGACTCAGAGACCCAGAGATTAAAGATCGAGGCCAAAGGGGCCAGGCTCCAGGCCCCTCCAGGCAGGCGTCCAAGGCCAGGTGCCTGACGAGGGCCGTGGCAGCAGCCCCCTCACTGTTTCCTTCCCCAGCCGGCTTTGGGTGGGGTCAGGTAAGGCAGAGTCCAGCCCGCGGCTCATTTCCACCTTCCAAAGCAAAAGAAACCCTGCAGGGGGATGATCAAAGCTCAGCGAATGCACCGAGCTGAACCAGACCAAACCCAGAAGCTCTGAGCCCAGGGCTGGCAGCATGTAAGATGCAGAAGGATGCTTCTGGGTTTTCCATAGCTCAGAGGAAACTGAAACTGGCCTCAGGCCCTGGAGCAGGATTTCAAGTGCCTGAGATGAGCTTAGAGGTAATAGTTAAGTGTCTTGGGGACCCAGGAATTTAGTCCTGGTACAGGCTCAAGGGGAAACCTGCCTAAAGAATGATGACTGAATTTAGTCCACCACCCCTAAAAGTACCTTAGAACAGCCCACTGTGTGTCCGCTATGGCAGAAGTGCTACAGTAACACAGAAGTAAAACCCTACCTTCAAGATGGTGATATTAGGTTTGTGAGGCACCTACTATGTGCCCAGCACTGTGCCAGGCCTGCTGTCATGGAGTTTCCCATCTAATGAGTAGAAAGATGTGCAGTTCAGATAAGGCTTAATGGGAGAGAGAGAATGTATTCTGGCCCTTAGAGGGTGGGGAAGGGTGAGGAGGGGAAGGGAGAACACACAAGATGAGGGAGGGTGGCACTAGACAGTACAGGGTGGAGGGGCGGAGGGTCAGAAAAGACTTGGGAAGGACAGTTGGAATAGACTGGATTTACCCGATGGGCCGTGGAGGGCAGAGCGCTGTGATGAGTAGGGATGCCTCGTGACCGTATATAGGGTCAAGCGGCCAAATCACTCAGCACCTCAATCTGTCCTGGCCTGGGGCTAAGATTCCTCTCAGCACTGAGGTCCTTGCCTCTTGCCCACTCCTTCCCCTGCCACCATGCCAGCCGGAGCTACAGGAGAAAGAATCTGAGGTGTGCTGGCAGAGACAAGACTGGACCTTCAGAGAAGGTCTGCACAGCCATAAACACTCTGTGCACAGGAATTTGTCTGCTTTTCCGCGAACCCACCCCAGCTTCTGCATCCTAGTGCTGCATCAACTCCGTGGACTTTGACCTCAAGGCTCATGCCCTTTGGGAGTGCCATCTGGCGTCCGACCTGGCCGCACCCCCACCTCTGCTGTGCACTTTGTGGCCCTTCCCGCTTCCTCCCAAGGTCAGACCGACTTTCTGCCATAAAGGCCCACCCCGGTGCCAACCAAAGCTTATTGCGCTAGGGGTCCCCTTTGTAGGGGAGACAGCTCACCCCCTCCTGAGAAACGCTTGCCAGCCCGGGGTGGCAGAAGGTCGAGAAGCCGCCCCGGGGAGAAGGGCTGTTTGATGGCCATGTGGAGAAAAAGAAGCAGATGGTACAGGCCTGCGGGACAGGGTCTCTGAGGGAGCACCGTGGTTTGACGAGATGCATGTGCTACTCTTCCTTGTCAACCTCTGCTCCCAAGGGTGCAGAGGGAGTAAACAGGGACACGTCTCTGGGGCGCTGAGACTGCGGAGAATAGATGAGCAAGGCCTAATTTCCAGAAGAGCGTGCCCGTCAAGATTGGGGCTAGTACTTTGACTGTGCCAAGGTGACTCCCGGCCCACGGGCGCCCTGAGTCAGGGCACGGGCTCCCCTCCAGGTCTGACGAGGCTCGTCCCCAGAGCTAGGTCCAGTCAGGGCAGGGTGGTCCCTCGACTTCTTCCTTCCAAAGGACAAATGTCCTTGCAGAACACGCTCGGAGCAAGCCCACTCAGAGAGCAGGGAACCACTGACTGGGTATTTAGGAAATGCCACCAGAAATAATCAAATTCCGATTTTCATTTGAATATTTTCCCACTGACAGGAGACCAGTAGTGAACGTGATTACATCTCCTTCCCTGGTTTTTATACGAAGGTGGCTGGCACCATTCCTGTCTAGTTATAACATTGGTTTGCTGTCTGCTTATCCTCTGTATTTTCATCTGTGTTAGTGTCTCTTTCCCGGGAGCCGTGTGAGCTAAAGAGATTGTGTCTTTACAGGAATCAAGCTTCACTCAGCACCGTGATGTGACTACAGCGATCACCTCTTTGGTGACATGGCTGCTGCAGGCCGCTCCTTGGTCCTTTCTGTCCTCCTACTAGTCATGATAGGAATAGACTCAGCTAGGAGGACTATTTGGACCAAGTGACAACATGGGGGTGCTTAAGGATTAGGTAGAGGAGACGAGGTCTACTCCAGAAGCTGGACTCATTAGGGATAACCAGTCGGTTTAAGGCATTATGTTCAGTCATAGTTAATTTTAGCATTTCACTTTTTCAGTTCTAGAAGCTCCATTTGATTCTTTTTCATATCTGCCTGGTGGTTCCTGATACTGGTCTATTGTAGTTCATCTTTGTGATTCCATCCTTTATTTTGAAAAAAAAAAAAATTATTTCCATATGTAACTCTTCTGCATCTAACAATTCCAGTATCTGAAGTTCTTTGGTTGGGGCGGGGGAGGGGTCTAAATCTACTGTTTGTTTTTTTTCTGTTACTCTCACACATGGTTGCTTGCTTCCTTGTGATTTTTTTAAGCAAACTCACACTTACATGATTTTAATCTGTAGGAATCCTGAAGGCCCCAGTTAAAGGTGTTTTCCTCCAGACAGGATTTAAATCGGGTTTGCCCATAAGCTAGGTAGTACTACCATCTTGGGAGCACTTCAGCCCATGTGCTGGGCCTAGCTTCAGTGGAAAACTCTGAGAAAGTTCCTTTTTGCCATTGGGCCAAGGTTCAGTTTCCCAGTGACGGGTCGCAGGTCACCGGGCTGTTGTCGGCGCATGCCCTCAGAGCAACAGTGTTCCTCCCTCTGTTTACTGCACCCTCCTGCCAGCTGTGATGCTCCCTTGTGGTTTGTTCCTTTTTATTAGGGGTAAATTACATTTCCGCTACTTCGAGTGAACTCAACAATGCCTCAAAAAGTGTATTCTATTCAGGATTTAGATGTTTTGCAGCCGAAGGGCTCCCTGATGGTCTGATCCGCTGGGGTCAACAGTTCCACTGCTAATCTGTTCATAGTTCATCCACTCATTCAGCAAATACCCTGAGTGCCTACCATGTGCCAGGCACGGTTCTGGGTACGGAGGGTACAGCTTCCGCCCTCCTGGAGCCTGCAGTCTGATCCCAGGAGTCAGTCCTGGAGGCCCCTGCCGTCCATGGAACACATACCAGAGTTGCTGCTTTCTCTCTTATTCACTCTGAGTGTTGAGTCCCAATAGTGCACATTGCAACATGCCAGGCCCCGGGGATGCAGAGATAGAGAGCCCTGTGCTCAGATTGCACTTTTGCCAATGGCAAAAACAGCCATTTCGAGAGGTATAGCAAGGCATAAAGGAGTAAGGGGTCTGATGGAGATGGAAAGACACAGGAATGAGTGAAACTCGAGAGCCTGAGGGAGGTGACATTTGAACAACATCTGGAAAGATGGGTAGCTGTTGCCTGGGAAAGAGAAAGAGTTCCCAGGAGAGAGAAGGGCCTGGCTAAAGGCTTGACGTCAAGGAGGAGCCTGATGCCTCCGGGAGCAGAGATAATTTCAGTGTGCAGAGTGTAGACAGCAGGAGCAAGGGAGGGTGGACGCTTGGCTGAGATGTACACAGGGTTTGCCCCATCCTCCAAGCCTGAGTGCCCCCCAGGGTCCCTCCCTTCCATCCACCCTCACACTGAGTCAGTTACCAAGTCCCCCATGTTCTGCTTCTTAAATGATCTGTGTCTATCTCCTCTGTCCCATCCCCACTGCCATTTCCTTGGTTCTGGCATTATTATTTCCTGCCTGGACTGGTGCAGTAGCCTCTTAACTGGTTTCCTTTCATCCCCATCCAACCCATCCTCCACTCTGCTTCAGAGTGCTCTTTCAAAGATGAATATTTAATCCTCTTACTTTAGGAGAAAGTTCAGATTCCTCAGATTAACCCAGGAGAAAGTTCATGTGACCACCTCTCCAGCCTAATCTCCTCATCTTCCTCCAGCCAGTAATTCCTTATAGTTCCAGTAATTCCTTATAGAAGGCAAGCCCTACTGCTTTATGGTTCAGGAAACTGGCCTGTGCCACTGCCTCTGAGAGGTCCTCTGACCACCCTCCAGCTTGATTTAGAGGTCCCTCCTTAGTGCTCACACAGGACCCTGTATACAACCTTCCTGTAGTGTAAGGACACTGAACCATCATGATGATTTGCTTGTCTGTCTTCCCTATGAGATCATAAGCTCCTTAAGGGCAAGGGACATGTCTATCTGGCTTTGTATCCCCAGCACCTAGCAGAGTGACAGACACAAGGCAGACATCCAGCAGGGGTCTGATGAACCAATCAATCCAGAGGGATGGGATAGAAGCTGTGGGCCCATGCAGGTTGGTGTGTGTGGAGTACACACGATGGGCAGGGCATTCCTCCAGTGATCAGGCCGGCTCTCAACTGATTTATGACCTTGGGCTCTCAGTTTCCTCATAGGTGCAGTGACTGGTCTGAGTCTGGTTGCTGCCACCATTTTCTGGATCTGACATTCTGTGCGTCTGAAGATCTGTGACCTCCGGAGAGAGGATGGTTGAGAGCAGTGGTCCTCAAAGTGTGGTCCCAGATCACCAGCATCAGTGTCACTTAGGAACTTGGTTAGAATGCAGATTCTCAGGTCTTCTCCAGACCTCCACAATCAGAAGTCTGAGGTTGGGGCCTAGCAGTCTATGTTTTAACAAGCCTTCCACGCAATTCCGATGCACACTAAAGTTTGAGAAGGCTGGATTAGAAGAACAGCTTTGTCACCCAGCACAAATGCTACTGAGGTGGCAAAATAAGGAGGTTATCGCCACAGACTCCCAGTGGCCAAGAGCCTGCAGCTGTGACCGGCTGTGCCCCTGAGGGCAGGCCAACCACAGCAAAGTCCTGGAGAGGTCACACATGCCCCTTGCCCAGGATTCTCTGCTGGCAGAACCCAGAACTCCTCCCTTAGCACCTGAGAGCTTCCCAGCAGGGTGTCTGGGCTCACACCACTTTGAAAGTGTCTCCATTTTCCTGAAGCTGTTTTCTCCTGTGGACTAGCCAAGCCCTCTGGCTCGTCTCTCTCCTCTTGCAGTAGGGCATAGAAAGAGGGTGCTCTGCAGTCAGACAACCCCAATTTGGAATATTGGCTTGGATTGGCTGATGATCTTAAAGGAATTTTTTTTTTTTAATTTTTATTTATTTATTTATTTATTTATTTATTTATGGCTGTGTTGGGTCTTCGTTTCTGTGCGAGGGCTTTCTCCAGTTGCGGCGAGCGGGGGCCACTCTTCATCGCGGTGTGCGGGCCTTTCACCACCGCAGCCTCTCTTGCTGCGGAGCACAGGCTCCAGACGCACAGGCTCAGCAATTGTGGCTCACGGGCCTAGTTCCTCCGCGGCACGTGGGATCTTCCCACACCAGGGCTCGAATCCGTGTCCGCTGCATTGGCAGGCAGATTCTCAACCACTGCGCCACCAGGGAAGCCCATGGCTGATGATCTTGAGCATGTTAACTTCTCTGAACTTCGGTTTCCTCATCTCAAAAAGGGGGCTAATTATACCTCATAAGGCTGTTATGAAGATTGAATGGCACATATTGATGCTAAGTAAAAATAAACTATTACTGAATTGTCACTGTGATTGTTAATAAATTCCCTTGCTCTGAGCCTAAGCTCTCCTCTCTGGGTCCACCCCCCAAGGTCTTCAGAGGAACCTCAAGGTCCCAAAATGCCAACCCACCCTTTTGGCTCCTGGCTTGCTGCTGGGGCTCACTTTGCAGGTGAGCCCAGGAGAGTGCCTAGCTGTAGGGTGGTGATCAGAGGTGTGGTGGTTTTATTTCGGGGGAGGAGGGACGTGTTGTAGGAAGGAGGAGTAATACGGGACTTTCATTTCATTTCCCAAGTCCCCCTCCTCCAGAAGCAGCAGCGCAGCGGTATGGTTAGGCGGCTGCCCTAGATCCAGACACCCCTGCAGTACCCCCTTGCTCTTTAACCAGACTGCTGCCCACCATGTTGGCTCCTCAGGGACCATGGCTTTGGGCCGTCGTAACTAGGAGTGTGTGTAGGGACTTTGAAATCTGAGAGGCTTGATCCATGTCCCGGTTCTGCAGCTGGCTAGCCAAGTTACTTAATTACTCTGTGCCTCAGTTTCCTCACCTGTAAAATAAAGGTAATCATTGCATCTATTGCTTAGGGTTGCTGGGAGGAACAAATGAGATCGTGTATTTGCAGTACCTGACATGATTTAAGAGCTCAAAAAAAAAAAAAAAAAGATTACAGCACTGATGCTCTGTAGGAGGGGATTTGGACATGAAAAGGGGCTGACCAGATGCCAGGCTGGTGGCTTTTGTGTCCTCCGGGGTGGTCTACCATTGTCCTTTGCCCCCAGACAAGGAGGCAGCCACAGGGGTCTGAGTACTGGAACCGCTGTGGTGCCTAGGCTGCCCTAACTCCTCTCCTCACCCTGACCCCAGCCACGAGGACAGCTCTCATCCTCATCTGCATCTCCAGCACCGGAGGGTCTAGGAGCAGAGGCAGAAGCCAAGTTCAGGGGCATCTCAATGGAGAAGGTGGGTGTAGAAGTGGGTGTAGCAGTGAGGCGGAGACCCCCTCCCTGCAGAAACTCATCAAGGACGTGCCTCCGTGCCAGAGCTCCCAGCAGCTGGACCCCGAACGGGTGGTGGCCGGGCCTCCAGTAAAGAATGCACTCCCCACCAGCTGGGCAGCCTTACCCCTACCTGAGAGGAAGGCAGAATCAGACGGGGGGAGCTTGGCTTGCACTTATCTCTCAGCCCCTGGAGGAGGGAATGAAGGCAGCAATTAATTGTACAAGGCCGGTAGTTTGTGCAGCTTAAGTTCAGATAAAAAGTTTAATTATCCCTAAGCCCTAATACAAATTAATTAGCCTTCCATATTAGGAGGGTGAGCTTCCCTGCTCTTGCCGCAGCCCAGACATCACTGCGGGTTACCGAGGATGTGCTGGGAGAGAAGCAGGGAGCCCCTGAGCCCCACCCAGTCAGGAGCAGACAGCTGGCTCCACACTGGCCCCAGCTAAGGGCTCCGTGTGAGCCCTAGGCCTGGGCTGAGCACCCCACAGCTCCCCTATGCGTGGCATGTCACCTCCCGGAGTGGCTTTCTTGTCCCTTCCGTTTCTCCACCCTCAGAGCCAGGATGGGAGGTGGGGGAGGGGAGTCCTTATTTGCCTGAAACTAGGAAGACAGAAAGGAAATAAGGCTATGGCTTAAAAAATGTTTTTTCTAGGCCACGACATTTTCTGTTTTTTCTTTCCTCACCCCTTTCCTTCCTCAAAATTCCACGGAGAAAATAGGCCATAGAGGCCACGAGGACTTAGAAAATCACTGTCAGCTCCAGCACCTCGGTGTTCCTGCCCAGGTGGGCCCAGGAGGGGCCGTGGGACAAAGGGCACTGCCCATCACAGCTACTGTCTAATGAGCGTTTACCGTGTAACGGGAATTTAGTCTTTGCAAAAACATTACGAAAAGGTATGTTTTCTTCATTAACTCACACATTTGACCAACATTTATTGAAGTGATTTGAGCAAGGGAATGACGTGCTTGGATTTGCACTCTAAGACTGTGGTTCTTTGTGAATTAAAGGGAAACAAAAGTGCAAGTGACGTGTCTGGTTAAGGGGCTTTTGCAGAAGTCCAGTCGAGAAACGACGGTGGTCTGGGCCTAGGATTTATTTAATAAACATTTATAATAAGTTCTTAATATGTGCCAGAATTGAGCCTTTCACAAATGGTAACTCATCTGATCCCTCACAACAACTCTGTGATGTAGGTACTATTATTTTATCAGTCCCAGGAAACTGAGGACAAAGAAGTAACTTGCACAAGAGTCACCCAGCTAACAAGTGGTAGAACCAGGACTTGCCCCAGATAGTCTGCTGCCCAGAGTCCACACTCTTAACCGCTATGCTGTACTGCTACCACTGAGCGGGCAAAGATGCTGAGAAGGGGGTGAGCGCCAGCTGACTCCTCTGAGCCCTCTCCCATGGCCACCCTTCCCCATGACCACCCTCTCCCCTGGAGAAGCAGGATGTGAGGGACAGAGCAGGACAATGGAAACAGACTGACCTGGGTTTTAACCCATTCAGTTCTGCCTCTTACTACTTGAGGACCTTGAATAAGTCACTGTCCTCTCAAGACCGGCTCCTCAGCCCCACTTGACGGGCTTTTGTGAGACCCAGTGATGCCAAAGTTCCTAGCACAGTCTCCAGTACATTGTTCCCTTTCATCCTTCCATTCTCCATCCCCTCTTCTTAGGCCAAACAATCCTGTCCCTTTGATCGTTTCCCCTATGAGAGGATTTCCAGACAATTCACCCTCCCCCCCTCCCTTCTCTGGACATGACCCAGTTCATCATATCCTATACAATATGTAGTGCCCAGAACTCCACACAGCGACCTAGAAGTGGTCTGCACCAAGGAGCACAGTCTGAACACCCACTCCCTTTTTCTGGACAATGTACTCCTAGCAGTCCAGCCTAAGGCGACATGAGGTCTTTAGCAGCTACGTTACACTGGTGGCTATGTTAAACTTAATTCCCCCCAGTGATTTTTAACTTGAATAGCTTTTAAGCTGGTCTCTCTCATCAGCTATACAAGTCATTGATTATTTGAATCAAAATGCTGGTGTTGTCATTTATCTTTGTTAAAATTAATCTGGTTGATTTCACCCACGATTACAACCTGTTAAAAATCCTTTTGACTTCAAAAGACATCAATTCATAGTAGTGCTGTCATTTAGAAATTTGAAGAGCTTGATTAAAAATAATCAGTCATAGCCTCATCATCACCAGCATCATCACCATCATTATCATCATTATCATTGTCATAGGAACCAAATGGAAGAAGGTTAAACAAAAGCAATAATTTGTTAGTATGCAGAGTCAAAAGAAGGCTTGCACAACCAAGTCACAGGAAAGTCAAAAGTAAAGCTGGTCATCAGTAAGAATTAGGACAGGAACTCAAACCTCCATCAGATTTCCCTTTTCACCTCTCATCTCTTTCTACTGTCAGCCTGCTCCCTTTCTAACTACAATCTGGCTTTTCCCCATGGCAGAAAGCATGGCTGCCAACAGCTCCAGAGCTTTATTAGTTGCAGTATCCACTTCTGTGAAAGAGATTGGGACTTCCCTGGTGGCGCAGTGGTTAAGAATCCACCTGCCAATGCAGGCAATGTGGGTTCGAGCCCTGGTCCGGGAAGATCTCACATGCCATGGAGCAACTAAGCCCATGCACCACAACTTCTGAGCCTGCACTCTAGAGCCCGTGAGCAACAACTACTGAGCTCGCATGCCACAAATACTGAAGCCTGCACGCCTAGGGCCCGTGCTCTGCAACAAGAGAAGCTACCGCAATGAGAAGCCTGCGCACCGCAACGAAGAGTAGCCCCCGCTCTCCACAACTAGAGAAAGCCCGCGCCCAGCAACGAAGACCCAATGCAGCCAAAAAATAAATTAAATAAATTAATTAATTTTAAAAAAGAAAGAAAGAAAGAAAGAGATTGATCTGATCTCAAGGGTAAAATCCAGGGGAGGAGAAAAAAATTGACCGACATCATTAGCCAACAGTGTAAATGCAAATCAAACCCACAATGAGAAATTCAAAATAGAGTTGCCATATGATCCTGCAATTCCACTCCTGGGCATATATCTGGAGAAAACTCTAATTCAAAAAGATACATGCACCCCAGTCACTATTCACAATAGGCAAGACATGGAAGCAACCTAAATGTCCATTAACAGATGAATGGGTAAAGAAGATGTGGTATATATATACAATGGAATATTACTCAGCCATAAAAATGAATGAAATAATGCCATTTGCAGCAACACTGATGGACCTAGAAATTATCATATTAAGGGAAGTAAGACAGACAAAGACAAATATCAATATGATGTCACTTATATGTAGAATCTAAAAAAAATGATACAAAAGAACTTATTAACAAAACAGAAATAGACTCACAGACATAGAAAACAAACATGATTATCAAAGGGGATAGTGGAGGTGGGAGGGAGAGAGACAATTTAGGGATTTGGGATTAGATCCACGCTACTATATATAAAATAGATAAACAACAAGGACCTACTATATAGCACAGGGAACTATATTCAATGTCTTGTAATAACCTTTAAGGGAAAAGAATCTGAAAAAGAATATACATATATATATAATATATATTATATATATAACTGAATCACTTTGCTGTACACCTGAAATTAACACAACATTCTAAATGAACTATACTTCAATTTTTAAACGCATGTTAAAAAAAAAACAACACAACGAGATACCATGTCACACCCACTAGGACAGCTAGGATCAAAAGACAAATGGTAACAAGTGTTGGTGAAGATATGGAGAAATTGGAACCCTAATTTATAGCTAGTGGGATTGTAAACTGACACAGCCACTTTAGAAAACAGTTCACCAGTTCCTCAAACTGGTAAACATAGAGTTACCACATGAGTCCCAGAGAAATGAAAACATATATCCCCACCAAAACTTGTACACAAATTTTCATAGCAGAGTTTATTCATAATAGCCAAAAAGTAGAAACAATCCAAATGTCTCTCAACTGATGAATGAGTAAACAAAATGTGGTCTATCCATACGATGAGATATTAGTCAGCCATAAGAAAGGAATGAAGTACTGATACATGCTACAACATGGGCGAACCTTGAACCCTTAGCACATTATGCTAAGTGAAAGAAGTCAGGCGCAAGAGGTCACATACTGTATGATTCCATTTATATTAAATGTCCAAAAGAAGGAAATCCATAGAGACAGAAAGTAGATTAGTGGTTGCCTAGGGCTGAAGGATGAGGTGTACAATGGTCACTGACTGCTGATGGGTGCTAGGTTTCTACTGGGGGTGATGACAATACTCTAAAATTAGACTCTGGTGATGGTAACACAACTTTGTAAATAAACTAAAAACATTGAATTGTACGATTTAAGTGGATGAATTTAAATGGTATTTAAATTGTATCTCCATAACGCTGTTTAAAAATGAATCCAGGAAAGAACTCATTGACCCAGCTTGAGTCAGATGCCTATTCTGAATTTACTACCTGTGACCGGTGGGAGCAGGGGCATCGGGGAAGGCTTGTAAGAATATGGCAGCTCCTCTGAGACCCAGCTCCTCTGGACAGAGTTTATGTCATAATGGGGAGGGGAGGGGTTCAGTTCCTAGGAGGGGGTAGGTTATTAGCAGACAAAACAATCGATGCCTACCACACTGGCTATTTTTATAGAGAATTTACATTTACCCAGATACAGCATCAAGTGGTGCTTCTGAATTATCTCATTAATTATCACAACAACCTTGTAAGTTAGGTTTGTAAAACCCATTTATATTGGTAGAGGTTCAGGTTACATAACTTCCCTAAGGACACTTAACTATTTAGTAAGTAACGGGCTCGGGTTCAACCCAGATCTGATTCCTCTCTCAATCATTAGGCCACACTGCCTCCTTCTGGCCTTACATGAGTTGTTAAAAAAATTCTGGAATGCACCACTGGAGACCTAACTTTAGATCCCTTCTTTATTTCGTTTGCTCATTTACTCTTTCATTGAAGGAGACCCTTGTAACATGAAAACCAGGAACTTCCTTTGCTGTCCTGGGACCATTGTTGTTTATCTTTGAGAAGGGCCGGAAGACTCGAGATGGCTGTTCAGCCCCTGCCAGCCACACTGCTGTCCCCTCCACATTCCTCCAGCTTGTCCAGGGTACAGAGAACGGGGGCAAGAACACACCTTGCTGCAACGATGATGCAGTAGGTCTGTAGCGGTCTCCTGATCCTCCAGCCAGCTAACCCTCTCAAAACAGGAAATAAGGGTCATCTGGCAAGATGTGTGTTTAGTGAACCAGTGCAGCTTATTTTCCAAGTGTTCGCACGCTGTCTGCTTAATAATCCACTCTCAAATTCTGCCCACAACTGGATGGCAGAATTGATGGAGGCCAAGCCTGCTGGTCTGTGGTTCCTCAGACCTCCTTTCCTTTTCTTTAAATATATTGATACAGTAGTTTTCCATCTCTAGTCTCCTGGTATTTCTCTGCTGCATCATGATTTCTCAGCCATCATGGGAAGTGGTTCTATAATGCCATCTGCACATTCCTCCTGTCTCCTGGGGTAGGATCCAGGTGGGCCTGTGATGGGAATCCACTGAAGACAGCTGACCACTCACCTGCTCTCCCCTCCCCTACCTTAAGCTCTGGATCTTTGTTTTTCCACATTTGTCCTGGCCTTCCCAAGATAAAGCATGTTCTTCTTGGTGGAGAAGGCAGAGAGCGCATGGGAGTTGCGTTGTTCAGCTTTCTCTCTGTCATCTGTTTCCAGCAGACCATCTGCCTAGCAGTAGGCAAAGCTTTCCTTCCAGTGGATGAAACAACATTCCTGTTGTCCTTAGCATTTTTCACCACCTCAGTCACTGAAATGTAGCCTTCCTGACGCTATTCTTACATACTCCCGCCACGCTTTGTTTTCACCCATGGTCATGTACTCAATGTCCACCTTTCAATCATGTCATCTGAAAACCCCAGCTAACATTATTCACTTCCAGGGCAGCCCCCTTTTCTTCATCACTGGGATGATTTGAACTTGGAATAATCAGCTTCTCGGCAACAGAGACCATGGTTTTCAGACTGTCTAAGTAAAAGTAATAGTATTTATTGTTTGTAGAGCTGTATATGTCACAATAGGATTATGACCTAGGTTACTCTTATTATCTTCATTTTCGAGACAAAGAGACTGAGGCCTAAAGGTCACACAGTTATTTTAGGGTGGAGCTGGGTGAGTCTTGAACCCGTATTGTCCAACTTCGGAAGCCAAATTCTCGACCACTTCACTGGAAGCCACTCCTGAGCATCATGGCAGAGAAGGCAAACCTAGCATCAAAGTTCCCAGAAGGAGCTCTCGCAGGCCTTACTGTCAGTGGCGTGACTGAGACAGCTTGAGCCAGAACAAAGGGCCTGGACACAAGGAGAAGGAAGATGGTCCTCAAAACAGGAGCCAACTTCATAGGGTGTTGAGAGGCTTAAATGAGATCATTCATCCACTCGCCAAGTATGTGTCAATCACTGCACATCCTCCACAATGCCCTTAGTGTTAGGAGGTGAGGACTTCATAGTTCTGAAATGGCTCCCCCATCCCTTTCCACAGCCTCTCTGGACCCCAGGACACCTGGGCCCCTCAGGACAAGTGACTTGGAGCCTGACAATTTCAGTAGCAACAATTCCTGGTCACCCTAAGCCAGTTTCTGCTCCAGACACCCAGAGGGCGCAGAGACGGGGGAGATGGTGTTTCTGGCTTTGGCCAAAGGAGTCATCACAGCTCTTTTCTTAACTTGGCCTTTAAATTATGTCAATAAAGAAGAGACTAAACACTTAACCGCTGTGGAGCATATCTTATTGATTGGAGGAGAGAGGCTCTGGCCTGCTTGCCTGGGGCTGAGCAAGAGCCAGGGCAGGCTGGTCCCAGGGGGCAGCTGCCAAGGTGTGAAGTTTCTCTGAACTCTGAGAATAGCTGGCACTGTCCCAAAGTGGCTTCACGGCTTCAGGGGCTGCGATTTGGAGCTCATGGTCCCTTCTAAGACAGCGTGGCTAGTAGAAAAGAGATGAGAGCAAGAGGTGTGTGTTTTACTCCCAGGCGTAGCCAAACGTGGACAACCCACTTCATGTCTCTGAGCCTCGGTTCCTGCATCTGTACAATGGGGATTGGGGTTCCAAGCTCACAGGGTTCATGGAGCTTCTGTGAGGCAAATGTGTAAAAGTGTTTCGGAAATTATAAATCTCCACATGAATAGAAGGCGGTTTATTATTCATCGTTTTTGTTATCAAAAATGAAATTGTGTTCTTCTTCTGCTTCAAAATCATCCATGGCTCCTCTTTGCACTTGGATGAAACCCACGCTCCTCGTCGTGGCCCACTAGACCCCGCATGGTCTGGCCCCCCACCTGCCGCCTCAGTTTCCTCTTGTAGAACCTGCCACCCGCCCTGTGCGCCAGCCCCGCTAGCCCTTTCACTGTTCCTAGAACAGGCTGAGCCCCTTCCTACCTCAGGGCCTCCGTCCTTTCTGTTCCCGCTGCCTGGCACGCTCTTCCCCAAGGGTGTTGCCTGGCTGGATTCTTTACCTTCAGATCTTAGTTTAAATGTTACCTCCTCCGAGAGGCCTTTCCTGACCACACTCCCCCAACCCGGCACAGCACCCATCTCTGTTCTCTTCATAGAAATAGCCAGAAGTCACAATGTTTTTATATATTCACTTTATGGTCTTCCCCTGGTAGGATGTTGTCTCCATGAACATAAGGATCTTGTCTATTTTGTTCACTCCCGGGTTGTATCACAGTACCTGACACACAGTAGGCACTCTAAACAATTGTTGAGTGAAGGAGTGAATGATTGGCAGGGAAGCCTGACTTGTTTCCCAAATGGCCCTTCTTCCTTACACCCATTTCTCTTTCTGTCTCTCAGATATGGAGATATGGTGCCCAAGACGATTGCAGGGAAGATCTTCGGCTCTATCTGTTCCCTGAGCGGTGTCCTCGTCATTGCCCTGCCGGTCCCTGTGATCGTTTCCAACTTCAGCCGGATTTACCACCAGAATCAGAGAGCTGATAAACGCAGGGCACAAAAGGTAAGCCTCAGACCCGGGAAGGGGGCAGGCAGCACCAGAGAGGGTGCTCTTGGCCTTGTGCCGCCGTCACAAGGAGCTCCTGGGAGAATCACTGCGCAGATGGCTTCTGGCTTTGGAAGGTAAAGCAGCACCAGGTGCCTTCCTACCTACCAGCATCCTGCATTCCAGCCCCAGACAGCTGCACAAGGCAGCAAACCCTCAATTATCCACAAGCTGATGTTCTCCCTTTTGGAAGATATTCTGTGCAGTTTCCTTGGGCCCTGGCTCCTCTTCCAAGATCTCAGCCATCAACTCTGGGTAGTGCCCGGACTCTTCCCTTTCCCAGCCAAGAGCTTACTGGGGAACATAATTGCTTTTCAGTACTCTGTAATAGCCTATACAAAACAAAGTGACAAAAAAAAATTTGCTAAAAAGAAAAATGAATACTCTGAAAGGAGAACATTCTGAGGCCATTGAGTTCAGGGACAAATGGCACAGCGGGCTTTAGTCACCTCATGGTATCATAGGATAAGGCACGGAACTGCAGTTGACGGTCAGGAGATTAACCATGGGTCCTGGAAAAGTTTTCAGTGATGTCCAGTGAACACGGCTTAGGAAGGCAGGGCAGGGTGAGCGCCCTGTCACCACAGGATGACGAAAGATGTCTGAAGGCTTTGGTGCCAAGACAGAAGCCTCCTTTCATGACTGGCTGCCACCTTCCACCCAGAACACCTCACCCTCTCAGCCAAATGTCATTTCTCTGCATTTTTAGGGCATCTGGCTGGTGAAGGTTCTTGGACCCAGGGGGCAGCTTTTCCTTTTTCTACTTTTTTTTTTTTTTTTAAGTATGCAGCTTTATTTTTTTCTTTAAATTTTTGAATTTTATTTTATTTATTTTTTTATACAGTAGGTTCTTATTAGTCATCAATGTTATACACATCAGTGTATACATGTCAATCCCAATCTCCCAATTCATCACACCACCACCATCCCCCCCGCAGCCGCTTTCCCCCCTTGGTGTCCATACGTTTGTTCTCTACATCTATGTCTCAATTTCTGCCCTGCAAACTGGTTCATCTGTACCACTTTTCTAGGTTCCACATACATGCGTTAATATACGATATTTGTTTTTCTCTTTCTGACTTACTTCACTCTGTATGACAGTCTCTAGATCCATCCACATCTCAACAAATGACCCAATTTCTTTCCTTTTTATGGCTGAGTAATATTCCATTGTATATATGTACCACATCTTCTTTATCCATTCGTCTGTTGATGGGCATTTAGGTTGCTTCCATGACCTGGCTATTGTAAATAGTGCTGCAATGAACATTGGGGTGCACGTGTCTTTTTGAATTATGCTTTTCTCTGGGTATATGCCCAGTAGTGGGATTGCTGAGTCATATGGTAATTTTATTTTTAGTTTTTTTTTTTTTTTAAAATACTTATTTATTTATTTTTGGGTCTCCGTTGCTGCGCGCGGGCTCTCTCTAGTTGCACGAGAGGGGACTATTCTTCATTGCCGTATGCAGGCCTCTCATTGAGGTGGCCTCTCTTGCCGCGGAGCACGGGCTCCAGGCAGCGAGCTCAGTAGTTGTGGCACACGGACTTCGCCGCTCCGCGGCATGTGGGATCTTTCTGGACCAGGGCTCGAACCCATGTCTCCTGCATTGGCAGGCGGATTCCCAAAGACTGCATCACCAGAGAAGTCCCTATTTTTAGTTTTTTAAGGAACCTCCATACTGTTCTCCATAGTGGCTGTATCAATTTACATTCCCACCAACTGTGCAAGAGGTTTCCCTTTTCTCCACACCCTCTCCAGCATTTGTTGTTTGTAGATTTTCTGATGACGCCCATTCTAACTGGTGTGAGGTGGTACCTCATTGTAGTTTTGATTTGCATTTCTCTAATAATTAGTGATGTTGAGCAGCTTTTCATGTGCTTCTTGGCCATCTGTATGTCTTCTTTGGAGAAATGTCTATTTAGCTCTTCGGCCCATTTTTGGATTGGGTTGTTTATTTTTTTAATATTGAGTTGCATGAGCTGTATATATTTTGGAGATTAATCCTTTGTCCGTTGATTCATTTGCAAATATTTTCTCCCATTCTGAGGGTTGTCTTTTTGTCTTGTTTATGGTTTCCTTTGCTGTGCAAAAGCTTTTAAGTTTCATCAGGTCCCATTTGTTTATTTTTGTTTTTATTTCCATTACTCTAAGAGGTGGATCAAAACAGATCTTGCTGTGATTTATGTCAAAGAGTGTTCTTCCTATGTTTTCCTCTAAGAGTTTCATAGTGTCTGGCCTTACATTTAGGTCTCGAATCCATTTTGAGTTTATTTTTGTGTATGGTGTTAGGGAGTGTTCTAATTTCATTCTTTTAGATGTAGCTGTCCAGTTTTCTCAGCACCACTTATTGAAGAGACTGTCTTTTCTCCATTGTATATCCTTGCCTCCTTTGTCATAGATTAGTTGACCATAGGTGCGTGGGTTTATCTCTGGGCTTTCTATCTTGTTCCGTTGATCCATGTTTCTGTTTTTGTGCCAGTACCATATTGTCTTGATTACTGTAGGTTTGTAGTATAGTCTGAAGTCAGGGAGTCTGATTCCTCCAGCTCCGTTTTTTTCCCTCAAGATTACTTTGGCTATTCGGGGTCTTTTGTGTCTCCATACAAATTTTAAGATTTTATGTTCTAGTTCCGTAAAAAATGCCATTGGTAATTTGACAGGGATTGCATTGAATCTGTAGATTGCTTTGGGTAGTATAGTCATTTTCACAATATTGATTCTTCCAATCCAAGAGCATGGTGTATCTCTCCATCTGTTGGTATCAACTTTAATTTCTTTCATCAATGTCTTATAGTTTTCTGCATACAAGTCTTTTGTCTCCTTAGGTAGGTTTATTCCTAGGTATTTTATTCTTCTTGTTGCAATGGTAAATGGGAGTGTTTCCTTAATTTCTCTTTCAGATTTTTCATCATTAGTGTATAAGAATGCAAGAGACTTCTGTGAATTAATTTTGTAATCTGCAACTTTACCAAATTCATTGATTAGCTCTAGTAGTTTTCTGGTGGCATCTTTAGGATTCTCTATGTATAGTATCACGTCATCTGCAAAGAATGACAGTTTTACTTCTTCTTTTCCAATTTGTATTCCTTTTATTTCTTTTTCTTCTCTGATTGCCGTGGCTAGGACTTCCAAAACTATGTTGAATAATAGCGGTGAGAGTGGACATCCTTGTCTTGTTCCTGATCTTAGAGGAAATGCTTTCAGTTTTTCACCATTTAGAATGATGTTTGCTGTGGGTTTGTCATATATGGCTTTTATTATGTTGAGGTAGGTTCCCTCTCTGCCCACTTTCTGGAGAGTTTTTATCATAAATGGGTGTTGAATTTTGTCAAAAGCTTTTTTTGCATCCATTGAGATGATCATATGGTTTTTATTCTTCAGTTTGTTAATTTGGTGTATCACATTGGTTGATTTGCGTATATTGAAGAATCCTTGCATCCCTGGGATAAATCCCACTTGATCATGGAGTATGATCTTTCTAATGTGTTGTTGGATTCTGTTTGCTAGTATTTTGTTGAGGATTTTTGCATCTATATTCATCAGTGATGTTGGTCTGTAATTTTCTCTTTTTGTAGTATCTTTGTCTGGTTTTGGTATCAGGGTGATGGTGGCCTCATAGAATGAGTTTGGGAGTGTGCCTTCCTCTGCAATTTTTTGGAAGAGTTTGAGAAGGATGGGTGTTAGCTCTTCTCTAAATGTTTGATAGAATTCACCTGTGAAGCCATCTGGTCCTGGAAGTTTGTTTGTTGGAATATTTTTAATCACAGTTTCAATTTCATTACTTGTGATTGGTCTGTTCATATTTTCTATTTCTTCCTGGTTCAGTCTTGGAAGGTTATAGCTTTCTAAGAATTTGTCCATTTCTTCCAGGTTGTCCATTTTATTGGCATAGAGTTGCTTGTAGTAGTCTCTTAGGATGCTTTGTATTTCTGCAGTGTCTGTTGTAACTTCTCCGTTTCCATTTCTAATTTTATGGATTTGAGTCTTCTCCCTCTTTTTCTTGATGAGTCTGGCTAATGGTTTATCAATTTTGTTTATCCTCTCAAAGAACCAGCATTAGTTTTATTGATCTTTGCTATTGTTTTCTTTGTTTCGATTTCATTTATTTCTGCTCTGATCTTTATGATTTCTTTCCTTCTGCTAACTTTGGGTTCTGTTTGTTCTTCTTTCTCCAGTTCCTTCAGGTGTAAGGTTAGATTGTTTATTTGAGACTTTTCTTATTTCTTGAGGTAGGCTTGTATAGCTATAAGCTTCCCTCTTAGAACTGCTTTTGCTGCATCCCATAGGTTTTGTATCGTCGTGTTTTCATTGTCATTTGTCTCTAGGTATTTTTTGATTTCTTCAGGGATCTCTTGGTTATTTAGTAACGTATTGTTTAGCCTCCATGTGTTTGTGTTTTTACATTTTTTTCCCTGTAATTGATTTCTAATCTCATAGCACTGTGGTCAGAAAAGATGCTTGATATGATTTCAATTTTCTTAAATTTACTGAGGCTTGATTTGTGACGCAAGATGTGATGTATCCTGGAGAATGTTCCGTGCACACTTGAGAAGAAAGTGTAATCTGCTGTTTTGGGATGGAATGTCCTATAAATATCAATTAAATCTATCTGGTCTATTGTGTCATTTAAAGCTTCTGTTTCCTTATTTATTTTCATTTTGGATGATCTGTCCATTGGTATAAGTGAGGTGTTAACATCCCCCACTCTTATTGTGTTACTGTTGATTTCCTCTTTTATATCTGTTAGCAGTTGCCTTATGTATTGAGGTGCTCCTATGTTGGGTGCATATATATTTATAATTGTTATAGATTCTTCTTGGATTGATCCCTTGATCATTATGTAGTGGCCTTCCTTGTCTCTTGTAACATTCTTTATTTTAAAGTCTATTTTATCTGATATGAGTATTGTTACTCCAGCTTTATTTTGATTTCCATTTGCATGGAATATCTTTTTCCATCCCCTCACTTTCAGTCTGTATGTGTCCCTAGGTCTGAAGTGGGTCTCTTGTAGACAGCATATATATGGGTCTTGTTTTTGTATCCATTCAGCAAGCCTGTGTCTTTTGGCTGGAGCATTTAATCCATTCACGTTTAAGGTAATTATCGATATGTATGTTCCTATGACCATTTTCTTAATTGTTTTGGGTTTGTTTTTGTAGGTCCTTTTCTTCTCTTGTGTTTCCCACTTAGAGAAGTTCCTTTAGCATTTGTTGTAGAGCTGGTTTGGTGGTGCTGAATTCTCTTAGCTTTCGCTTGTCTGCAAAGCTTTTGATTTCTCCATCGAATCTGAATGAGATCCTTGCCGGGTAGAGTAATCTTGGTTGTAGGTTCTTCCCTTTCATCACTTTAAGTATATCATGCCACTCCCTTCTGGCTTGTAGAGTTTCTGCTGAGAAATCAGCTGTTAACCTTATGGGAGTTCCCTTGTATGTTATTTGTCATTTTTCCCTTGCTGCTTTCAATAATTTTTCTTTGTCTTTAATTTTTGCCAATTTGATTACTATGTGTCTCGGCATGTTTCTCCTTGGGTTTATCCTGTATGGGACACTCTGCACTTCCTAGACTTGGGTGGCTATTTCCTTTCCCATGTTAGGGAAATTTTCGACTATAATCTCTTCAAATATTTTCTCTGGTCCTTTCTCTCTCTCTTCTCCTTCTGGGACCCCTATAAAGCGAATGTTGTTGCGTTTAATGTTGTCCCAGAGATCTCTTAGGCTGTCTTTATTTCTTTTCATTCTTTTTTCTTTATTCTGTTCCACAGCAGTGAATTCCACCATTCTGTCTTCCAGGTCACTTATCTGTTCTTCTGCTTCAGTTATTCTGCTATTGATTCCTTCTAGTGTAGTTTTCATTTCAATTATTGTATTGTTCATCTCTGTTTGTTTGTTCTTTAATTCTTCTAGGTCTTTGTTAAACATTTCTTGCATCTTCTCGATCTTTGCCTCCATTCTTTTTCTGAGGTCCTGGATCATCTTCACTATCATTATTCTGAATTCTTTTTCTGGAAGGTTGCCTATCTCCACTTCATTTAGTTTTTTTTCTGCGGTTTTATCTTGTTCCTTCATCTGGTACATAGTCCTCTGCCTTTTCATCTTGTCTATCTTTCTGTGAATGTGGTTTTTGTTCCACAGGCTGCAGGATTGTAGTTCTTGCTTCTGCTGTCTGCCCTCTGGTGAATGTGGCTATCTAAGAGGCTTATGCAAGTTTCCTGATGGGAGGGACTGGTGGTGGGTAGAGCTGACTGTTGCTCTGGTGGGCAGAGCTCAGTAAAACTTTAATCCACTTGACTGCTCATGGGTGGGGCTGTGTTCCCTCCCTGTTGGTTGCTTGGCCCGAGGCAACCCAACACTGGAGCCTACCTGGGCTCTTTGATGGGGCTAATGGCAGACTCTGGGAGGGCTCATGCCAAGGAGTATTTCCCGGTACTTCTGCTGCCAGTTTCCTTGTCCCCACGGTGAGCTACATCCACCCCCCGCCTCTGCAGGAGACCCTCCAACAGTAGCTGGTAGGTCTGGTTCAGTCTCCCCTGGGATCACTGCTGCTTCCCCTGGGTCCCGATGCGCACACTACTTTGTGTGTGCCCTCCAGGAGTGGAGTCTTTGTTTCCCCCAGTCCTGTCAAAGTCCTGCAATCAAATCCCACTAGGCTTCAAAGTCTGATTCTCTAGGAATTCCTCCTCCCATTGCTGGACCCCCAGGTTGGGAAGCCTGACGTTGGGCTCAGAACCTTCACTCCAGTGGGTGGACTTCTGTGGTATAAGTGTTCTCCAGTCTGTGAGTCACCCACCCATCAGTTATGGGATTTGATTTTACTATGATTGCGCCCCTCCTACCAACTCATTGTGGCTTCTCCTTTGTCTTTGGATGTGGGGTATCTTTTTTGGTGAGTTCCAGTGTCCTCCTGTCGATGATTGTCCAGCAGCTATTTGTGATTCTGGTGTTCTCGCAAGAGGGAGTGAGAGCACATCCTTCTACTCCGCCATCTTGGTTCAGGGCCCTGCCTTCCTTTCTCTTCTGTTCTGGGCTGAAATACTCCCCCTTCAGCAGCATCTCAACCTCCAGGGGGTACGATCAAAGCCTTTCTGGGTACAATGGACAGGGGGACCTGAAAGAGTAGCTTATGAAGGCCTGAAACATTATGTCCTTATTTTATTCTTTCTTTTATTCATTCATTCCACACACATTTACTGAGCACCAACTATGTGCCAGGCCCTATGCATTGCAACTGGGTTACTTCCTCACCACATGATCCTCTCTCCTGACCTTCCATTTGCAGGGATAACTCCCAAGTGGCAGGGTTTCCATGACATATCAGAGGAATCCAGGATTTCAGAACAAATCTGTGTATGCTGACTGAAACAAAGTCTCAAAGTTCATGAAAGTTAGCTCTGAAATGTATAATAATTTACATGTAACAATACTTAATAATATAATATATATATCACATAGTTATATAATAAATCCAGTTGGTCCCCACTTCCAGCATCTCCCCTTTTGTGTGCCTTTGTCACCTCCTCCTTGCCCTGCTGTCTCCCTCCGCCTGTGTGGAAATGTATTTTGACTTATCTTGACCTGGGTTTTTAATGTTGTCAGCCTGCCTTGGATTGATCTGCTGTCCTCTCCATCCCCTCCAGAACCATTTCCTACCTCTTCACCCAAGCTCAGGGCTTCCCCACCCCCATCCCCTGCTAGCCAGCTCAGAAATAGAAGTCTTATCTCTTTCCCCGTTCAAGTCAGCTGGCAAATGTGAACAATATCTAAATTCATTATGCTGTCCTAAAGAAAGGGGCAGGGAGAAACTGGGATCTCCTTTCCAAATCAAGGAGCCTAAAGCCCTGAAGGGTCAGGGGTCCTATAGCAACCTCAGTCTCCCCCTCCCCCCACCCCCCAGCACTGGGCAAGGGCTGACACAGGGTTTGTTTTTGTTTTTGCTTTTTTTTAACATCTTTATTGGAGTATAATTGCTTTACGATGGTGTGTTAGTTTCTGCTGTATAACAAAGTGAATCAGCTATACGTATACATATATCCCCACATCCCCTCCCTCTTGCGTCTCCCTCCCACCCTCCCTATTCTACCCCTCCAGGTGGACACAAGGCACCGAGCTGATCTCCCTGTGCTATGCGGCTGCTTCCCACTAGCTATCTATTTTACATTTGGCAGTGTATATATGTCCATGCCACTCTCTCACTTCATCCCAGCTTACCCTTCCCCCTCCCCGTGTCCTCAAGTCCATTCTCTATGTCTGCATCTTTATTCCTGTGCTGCCCCTAGGCTCTTCAGAACCTTTTTTTTTTTTTTTTTTTTTAGATTCTATATATATGTGTTAGCATACGGTATTTGTTTTTCTCTTTCTGACTTACTTCACTCTGGAGAGGGTGTGGAGAAAAGGGAACCCTCTTGCACTGTGGGTGGGAATGTAAATTGATACAGCCACTGTGCAGAACAGTATGGAGGTTCCTTAAAAAACTAAAAATAGAACTACCATACGACCCAGCAATCCCACTACTGGGCATATACCCGGAGAAAACCATAATTCAAAAAGAGTCATATACCACAATGTTCATTGCAGCTCTATTTACAATAGCCATGACATGACACAGGGTTTTTGAAGAGCACTGAGGATCCAAGGTATTCTCAGCTCACACACTAGCCCACAAGAGCCCCACTCAAACTGTGCTTCAGCCACTCCTGCGCTCCCTTCCCCTCCGGGCTCACACCCTTACCTACTTCTTAGAGCATCGCATCCGCTGTCGTTTTGCCCCCGCAAAGAATACGACAGGGACCATTTCTCTGCAGAACTTTACAAAGCTCATCCTGTGTGATTAAGATCCAGAAGGAATCAGCTTAGGCTTCTTCCTCCCTCTAGCCCCTCAGGATGAGACTCCCTCCCTTCTGCCTCCCTTCCCACCCTCCTCCCTCTCCCTCTTTGCTCTCTCTTGAAATCAGAGTAAATATTTGCAGTGTTTTCACCTCCTCTGGATACTGTCTCTCCTCACGGTAGGCTCAGCTCTGCCTCTTTCGCCTTAGGCTTCCTGTGAGAGGAAAAGAAAAAGAACACAAGAATACTGCCTGCTTCCAGCACTGGGTCTGTCACAGCTAGGCAAGGAAGGCAGGTTGGGGAACTCAGTGGGGAATGGAGAGATGGGACAGGAAGGGGGTTAGGGGAGCTGATGACAGTTCTCAGCCCAGACCACATACTCAGGAGCTGTGAAGGTAAGCTCCAGCCCATGTGCCTCAGGTGGAAAGGAAAGGCTCCAAAAGTTGTCATCCTTTCCCATCGTGACTGATTTGCTTGGGATTATTACTGAAATAATTCCACGGCTCTTTGCTGCAGAGACTGGGTTTTCTAAGCCAAATGAACTGGAGATCAAGTAAGGAGGTCTAGCGGTGGACAGAGAGAGGGGAAATGTTTTTTTTTTTTTTAAAGCAATTTTTTTTTTTCAAATTGCGGTTTTTCTTTTTTTTTTTTAATTAATTAATTAATTTATTTATTTTTATGGCTGTGTTGGGTCTTCGTTTCTGTGCAAGGGCTTTCTCTAGTTGTGGCAAGCGGGGACCACTCTTCATCACGGTGCGCGGGCCTCTCACTATCGTGGCCTCTCTTGTTGCGGAGCACAGGCTCCAGACGCGCAGGCTCAGTAATTGTGGCTCACGGGCCCAGCTGCTCCGCGGCATGTGGGATCTTCCCAGACCAGGGCTCGAACCCGTGTCCCCTGCATTGGCAGGCAGATTCTCAACCACTGCGCCACCAGGGAAGCCCGAGAGGGGAACATTTTTAATGGAAACTTTAATTGGAATAATTGTAGATTCACATGTAGCTATAAAATTTCATATTCAGCGTATGGACATTGCTGCAATCCGCCAATCCTATTCAGACTTCCCCAGTTTTACTTGTACCCGTGTGTGTGTGTGTGTGTGTGTGTGCGTGTGTGAAGTTTTATACAGTTTTATCACCTATGCAGGTTCACATCCCCCATCTCAGTCGAGGTACTGCACAGTTCCGACACCATAAGGGTCCCTCCCACCATATCTTTTATAACCACACCCCCCTCACTCTACCTCTACCCCATCTCTAACCTCTGGCAACTATTTATCTGTCCTCCCTTTATAAAACGTTTTCATTTTTTTTAATGGTATATCAATGGGCTTATACAGTAGGCAACCTTGGAGATTGGCTTTTTCCATTTCATGTAATTCCTGGAGATTCATCCAAGTCGTGTGTATCAATAGTCCATTCCTTTTCCTTTCTGAGCAGTATTCCCTGGTATGGATGCATCCCAGTTATGATTAACAGTTTGCCTGTTGAGGGACATCGGGTTATTATAAATAAAGTTGCTGTTAACAGCCACGTGCAGGTTTTTGTGTGAACATAGGTTTTCATTTCTCTGGGATAAATGCCTAAGAGTGCAATTGCCCATGTTCTCTTTTGGCTTTTCCATTTCTCCCAGCTTTCTCCTTCTTCTGCCTCTCCCAGGGTAGAGATGTCAATACTCATGGTCCAAGGGCACCTGCCAGCCACATAGCTAGGAAGTGCTTCATCGTGAAACCCTTCTTGGGGCTGACAGAATTCTTGAGCTTATTAGCCTGAACCTGGAACTATGCCCAGGGTGGCAGAATCCTCCATCCAAACCTCTCCTCCAGCCCTGGAATGTCTACAGCTGTTGAAAATGCGACTTCCTGGGCTTTGCTCATCAAGTTAAAAACTTGTCTGAGTGGAGTTGAAATTCAGGGAAGAAGGAGAGGGGTGTTATGGAAGCAGCATTGGGAGGTTGGAAGACCTGAGCTGAAATCTTGCCCTGGATAAGTCACTTCCTCTCACATCCTCCATTTCTTTGTCTTTAAAATAGCCTAGATGATCCCTACATTCTTCGAACTCTTACACTGTACTCATGTTCATGGAAGAGAAGGAGGCTGACCAGTCCACACAAGGACTGAGCCCATCACAATGGCTTTATTAACATGGATTTCTGACCGACTGTGTAGGATCATCTTCTTTCCTGGGCCATCACAAGCCTTGCTTGAGCAAATAGTGCGAAGCTCTGTGCTAGGTGCTGAAGATAAAACTATGCATAAGTCACAGGCTCTGGCTCTCAGGAGCTCAAAGTCAAGCCAAAAGTCCTCACCAAATTACATATGCTGGGTATGGTTCTATAAATACATTGCAAACCTCTTTATCCTATGTGGGAAATGATTAAACGATATAGTGCATTTGTTATGACAATCTGTTGCTTTAATAGCGCCCAGGGTAAGATAAGATTAAAAGGAGTGCCACAAAGGAGAGCAGGAGACTCTTTCATCTCTAGAAAGTAATGAAGACAGACCCCAGATACAAGAATGGTCTGGCTGTAAGTGGTGCAATCAAATTATATAAGGCTAAAATGAGCTTGACACAACTGGATTTCCATATGCAGCTCTCAACACCCAGTAGTCACCCAAAGCAATAATAGCCACATCCTCAAATGATGAAGAACTTGTTGAATGTAGACATTGAGCTGAGGGGAGGGCTGGAGCAGGATCCCCAGGAAAGAGAACTGTCCTGCACCTGGAATGCATGTTCTTTGCTCAGAGAGAAGAGGAATGGTAGGGCTTACTTACCATCCTTTCTCTCCCTGCTTCCTCTTTTTATTCTCCGTCTAAAGGAGAGTTCTTCCTCAGTTTTACAGGCAGATCTCCTAGGCTCAAGGGCTGACTTCTTCGCCATATTTAGAAACCAGGGGAGGTCGTTGAATTGTCCCTGCAAGGACACAGTGGTCACAGGGGGACTTCCCAGGAAACAATAGCTATCGTGTGTTCTTTGTGCTTCTGTTGACAGCCTAAATCCAAGTCCCTGGCCTCCTTTTAGCAGATGAGCCAGCCCAGCAGGACACTTGGAGGGGACACTTCCCCATGCTGGGGAGAAGGTGACAAGAAATGAAAATTGCCACAATTTTCCAAGGACTCCTCTGTTCAGAGTCCATGCTGAAGTTAAATGTGGATTTTCCCAGAGGCAGAAGGAAGGACCCCTCTGCCCCAGAATAGGTTTGTGAGGCCTTGTGGGCTCTTCTTCCTGCAGCTGGGTCTAGATCCACAAGAGCCCAAATGCGAAGCTGCATTTTTTTTAAACCAGCAGGAAGCCCTCTACCCGTCCCTTCTCCCTCCCTCCCAGAGCCTCTTTCCTCTTAGGCCTCACACTGTGGCTGTGCTGCTGTCATGGTGACACTGATTATGGTTATTAGGAAGGAGAAGAGAAGTCAGCCTGTGCAGTGTGTCCGGCCTTTCCCACTGCCTCTGCAAGCAAGAGAAATGAGCTCGCGTGGTTGAGGTACCATGCGACCCTCGCACAGGATACTGCCGAAGGCTTCCAAGGATGGAGCTGGGAGATTCTCAGTCGCCGCAGCTAAAGCCAGGGTGGTGTATGGAAATGTGCTCCATCCTTTCCTCTCTCACACCCACATTGGGCCCCTTGTCACACGCACGTGTACCTACACTCGTTCCCACAGACATGCACAGCAAAATATACATGTATAGACACATCGCAAAGACAGACATGCAATTGTAAATTCTTCTATTGATTTACAAGTTACTAAGCACTGGGGATATATCAGTGAACAAAACAAAAACCGCTGCCCTCAAGGAGTTTACATTCCTGTGGGGAAAGAGAGACAGTAGCAAGATAAATATGTAAAACATATACTACCTTAGTAATGAATGCTAAGGAAAAAATAGAAAGAGGGGAAGGAGTTGAGGGGCACATATACACACTCCTTGCTTTTCTTATAATTAACTGGTATTTGGGCACCTGCTGTATGCAGGGAATTGCACTGGACCCTAGGAGAGAATCAGGAGAGCTATAACATGGGCTCCTTTAAAGAACTTGCAGTCTGAGATGAGAAATACCCCAAAGCATTCAGTAGAATGGATAAAGGTCATGAAATTTGAGGAAGGAGGGAGGAATTTGATGAGTGATATTTCCCTGGCCAGGATCACACCCAGGCTGGAGAGACAAGTGAAAACCCCTAGGCACTCTGACCATCACCATGCTCACTCTATACAGGGGGGTCACAGCCTCTCTGACCCAGTCCCAGGTCTATAAACAGAGATCCCTGTGGGGGGGGGAGGAAGCAGCTTCCTCCCCTTCATCAGACATCACCTGGGAACCCAACCTCGCTGGGACAGCCCATTGTCGCTGGCTTGGCCAGGCTCACTGTCTTTTTGTCTCTCAGCCTCCCTCACTCTTTTATTCTCTCTGCCAATCACAGAAGGCCCGCCTTGCCAGGATCCGTGTGGCCAAAACAGGGAGCTCCAATGCCTACCTGCACAGCAAGCGCAATGGACTCCTCAACGAGGCACTGGAGCTGATGGTAGGTGCCTGGGGGACTTGGGGTGGGGAGATGGAGGGGAGGATGGAGGGCATAAGCGCTCCCACCCCAAAGCCCCAAACTTTCCCCAGGTAGCAGCCACCCTCCACATACGTCTTCCATAGGGTTATCATCATCACCCCAAACCCCCTTTAGCTCAAGGGCTCCCAGCCAAAGGCTAGCATGGTCTAGGGTGACCCTAAAATTTGGTTCATCCAGATTTTTCCAGTACCCCCTCCCTTCTGTGGAGAGATGAAGGAGATGGAGAGAAGGAGAGCCACCAGCTTTATACTCAGTGTCTCCTCTTTTCCTCCTAGGGCACCCCGGAAGGAGAGCACATGGGCAAGACCACGTCACTCATCGAGAGCCAGCACCATCACCTGCTGCACTGCCTGGAAAAAACCACTGTGAGTCCCAGCCCAGTGCCACCTCCCCTCTCACCCCTGACTCCTGACCGTTTTCTGAGGTCAGAACTTACAGAGTGAGAACTCTGTCCTCACGTCCTCACCCCAGGCTTCAGAAGTCAAAGTTTGTCCCCTTAGATCCAAAGAGTAGCGATGAGGTCTCTATCAGCCCTCAGGAGGAAGACCCCAAGGAGTGGGGCAAAGTCGCCAGGGTCAGGAGGCCCACAGCACAGAGAAGGCCATTCCCCCAGTCTTTCCACACACACCCTACATCCGTCCTCACAGCCCATTTCTTAGTTACTGAGGCCTAAGGGCTCTGTCTATCAGTTTCTCAGTTCTGATGGGCATCCCTCTTCAAAGCTAGGGCTGAATTTATACTAGATTACTGCAGGACAGCAGAGAAGAATGTCAGCTTTTGTCCTATCCCTGGGGCTAGGTTGATGCAATTTGCGGGTCCCTTTTCTCCTTCCATTCCACTTGGAACAGGAGAGAGTGAATGAAAGAGGCAGTGCATATATTTCTCTAGCCAGGGATTTTACTAGTACCACCCCATCTCAGTCACCCTGCAATTCCCAGGGAATTCAGATTCTGAAAGGCTGATTGCTAAAAATGAGTCATGGCTTAGGGTGCCCCAGCTGGAATGTGGAATGATGCTTGTGCCTCACCAACAGACTGAAAGGAAGGGCAGTGGGGTCAACCCTGGAGCCTTGGCAAAAAGTGTTAGGAATAGTAGGGAGGGAGGAGAAGTTAGGCTGGACAACCAAAGAGAGACAAAGAAAAACTCCTTCTTGTTCTTTTCTAGGACCTCCTTCCCCAAAAAGCCTATGGTCAGGGCTCAGCACACTAAGGAAGGAACTTTCTAATTCTCAGTGTTCCATATCCTGGCCTCCCAGATGTGGGGGAAGTAGATGTTAGGTGACTCTTAGTATGGACAACTGTGGACACTGTGGATGGCAGCTGAACCCAGTGAGGGCTTCCAATGTGGGAATGTACTCTGAAAACCCTAGTTTCCAGGACTTATCCAATGTTTCTTGGTGTCAAGAACCATATAGGCGTATCTAGAATTTCTCTCAAAGACTCAGAGCTTGCCAAAGAAATAGGCCTGGACCCAACTGCCCTTTCCAAGTTGCATGTGTTGGGTGGAATGTGTAAGTTGAAAGGATATGGGTGAAAATATTTGGGTTTGAAGGGATGGAATGTTGGCATTGAAGGGGTGGAATGCTGAATTTGAAGGAAAGAATGTCAGATTGTGGGGATATTGGGATTAAAGAGATGGAATGCTGGATTTTAGGCGAGGAATGTTGGACTCAAGGGGTGGAATGTTGGGACAAAGGAGGAAGAATGCTGGGAGCAAGGGATGGAATGTTGGACTGGAAGGGTGGAATGCTGGGATTGAGAGATCGAATGTCAAAACTGAGCCTGGGAATGCTGGAATGTACAATCAATGGTGTTTCTATCTTCTGTTGGCATGTTGTCCTGTAGGGGTTGTCCTATCTTGTGGATGATCCCCTGTTATCTGTACGAACCTCCACCATCAAGGTATAACTTTTTAAAATTTCAATTGATGTTTTTCTCTCTGATTCTTCTGAGTCTGTGGAGTCTCCTCTTCTTACCCCCTGGTCTGGCTCTCTGCATGTGCTGTTGATTCTTCTTGGGTTTATCCTACCTCTGCTGTCACACCCAGTACCAGCTCAGGCTTCCAGTTTTTTTTGTGCCTTTCTGATTCCCTTTTTTGACCTCCCCAGGGGCTTGGAGGGGTGGTGGAACATGGCACCAATGTTGGTACCTTGTGAGTGTCCATGTGCCACATATGTCTGTGCCACCCACCCAGCTCTATGGGGACTCCTGGTATTGGCTGTCAGGGCTGGTCTCTCTCTCAACTCTGTTCTCATGCTACTTCTCTTCAGACTTTCTCCTCACTCTGGCAGCCTTGGCCAGACCATTCATGGCATAGATGTTTAGTCACCTTGGCTAAACAGCCATATTTTAGTTATCCTGGGCTCCACTCCACCCCATCCTGGTGGCCTCCATCAGGAGTCTGTTACCATCCCCCTCCCATGCTTACACTTGACTTAGGGAATCCTGTGCCTTTAGGTATATTAAGGAGCCATACCCCATAACCAGGTGGAAAAAAATGAGTAATCAAAAGAAATCATAACCCTGAGTGTGTGACCGCATTGGCCTTCAAGAGCAAAGCTCTCCCAGTACTGTGAATAATCCAGTGCCTTTAAAAACTTATGTCTCACACTTGCCCAGGATTCATAAGAATCTCACCCAGTAAATCCAGAAAAGACAACCCAGCTTACCCACTACCCATAGTTAGTGACTCCTTACCTGCCCCTCCCTGCGCCCCCACCACCAGAAGATCCTGTCAAAGCCTGCAAAGTCAGTCAAGTCTTTGCTTCTAGCTCTGAGGATGCCACTAAGTCCCTCCATGTCCTCCGTATCCCTTCAGCCAAAGCTGTAGATGAAGTGAATGTCACATCATGATTTCACAACCGCAGTCTCCGCCCTGCAGTCTGATGACCAGGGCTGTCAATGGGAATCTCTTCCTTCCTTTATTTGATGCCTGTGGGATATCCCCCATGTCCTGAATGCTTATCTGTGCTCCAGGCAGCTGGGAGCCCTTCTCCCAAGGCCCAGAACAGAGACAGGCAGCTATACAGAGTACGGGGGCTCATCCCCCTCCTCCTCCTTCCTATCTCCTTCTCCTACCTCTTCTCCCTCTGCCTCCCACAGAACCACGAGTTTATAGATGAACAGATGTTTGAGCAGAACTGCATGGAGAGTTCAATGCAGAACTACCCATCCACACGGAGTCCCTCACTGTCCAGCCACCCGGGCCTCACGACCACCTGCTGCTCCCGTCGTAGTAAGAAAACCACACACCTGCCCAATTCCAACCTACCGGCCACCCGCCTGCGTAGCATGCAAGAGCTCAGCACGATCCACATCCAGGGCAGCGAGCAGCCCTCCCTCACTACCAGGTGGGTGGCTCCCATGCCCATCACTCCCTAAGGCTTGAGACGCTCCCTTCACAGAGTGAAAGGCTCTCAGCATTAGGAGACCCCTGGGGGTCCTCAGCCTTCCCTCCCCCTTATCTAATGCATGAGCCCCTCACCTCACCTTCCTCCCCCCACCTTCCTTCTCATCCTTGCAAGTTAACCCAATGGCCCGTCATATGCTTTGGAGGATACTATAGCAGGTGTAGGCCCAATGTGGGGTTAGATACCAGAAAAAATAAGAACAACAACAACAAAAATCCATAAATGACCTACCCTAGTGCAAAGAATGGACTGTTTTCTCAAGACAATAATTTTCACAATTGTGAAATAATACGAAATTTCGGCTTATCCCAGGCTGATTTTGAATCACAGACTGACTCTCTACTTATATGTAGGCCACTTCCCACTACCTCCAATGAGTGGCAAGGAATTCAGGGAAACCAAAATCAAATGCCACAAGTGATAGGAAAAAAATCCACTGGAGGGAAAAACGTATACTCTGAATTCCAAAGCCCAGTATACATGACTTTTGCAATTCAGGGTAGTTTAGGAATAATAATCAGAATGGATAATTACAGGCCAGTTACCAAAAGCAGAGATGGAGGGACACCCAAATCACCTCCCGGTTACTGTGAGCTAGACAGGTAGAGAGAGGGTCAAGGAAGCTTTGGGACACTAGCAAGACGAACCATCATCAACTCACTCTTTTTTTATCCCAGTCGTTCCAGCCTTAATTTGAAAGCAGACGACGGACTGAGACCAAACTGCAAAACATCCCAGATCACCACAGCCATCATCAGCATTCCTACTCCCCCAGCGCTAACCCCAGAGGGGGAAGGTCGGCCACCCCCTGCCAGCCCAGGCTCCAACACGAACATTCCTGCCATAGCCAGCAATGTTGTCAAGGTCTCCGCCTTGTAAAACCACTGGACAGAGGGCCAGTGCGGGTAGTGGGAGTGAAGGGGGCTGGCATGTTGGTGGGTGGCCACTGTGACCACTCCCTCCCCCTCCCCCACTATTTCTGCCCACCCTGTTGCACCCCCAACACTGAAACCTGTGCCTGGAAGGAGAAAGAGGCAGCAAAGGGGCACCTGAGGTTCACTGCTGCTAGCGTGGACATAGCCCTGTGCCACTGCATCTCACAGGGGCCAGAGGAAAGGGAGGGCGGGTGGGGTAGGGATGGGACTGTGCGGGCATAAGCTGTGAGCCAGGACAGGGCCCGGAGGGGGGAGCCTCAGACCAAATAACCATTGTTTCTGGAGACCCCAGTGAGGAAAATACAAGACCAAGAGCAGCACAGAGGCCAAGTTGTCACATGCAAAACAGGAAGAAAATATAACACTGTGTATTTAAGCACCTTTTTCAAGGCTCTTAATGGATAATATTTATTCATGGGAAAAGGTGGAAAACAAAAACACCAACGGAGTTTTGTGAAATGTTTTTCTCCATGGACCCAATACCTTTGAACCAAAACAATGCATTTTGTGAGGGGGTTTGTTTTTTTTTTTCTCCTTTTATAGCAAAAGCTTTTAGGCTAAGAAGTCAGTTACTGCTGAGTTCTCTCTCCGTTCCCCCAGGTAGGTGAGGTCGACTGAGCCTGGGCCCCACTGCCCAGCTGACCTGCACAGAGCTGCCACGTGACCACACAGCAACACTCACCCTCTGTCTGCCCCTGTCTCCTTTGTCTCTGTACCTCTCTGCTTCACCCCTGGCTGTTTTTCTCTGTGTCCAGCCATCTGTCTCCACATGGACCCCAGTGATCCTGAGACATGTTAGTAAAGCCTTCTCCACTGCCAAGCACCTGCAGACTCGTGCCAAGGACGTGAATGCAGTGGTGGAAGAGAAAAGAATAAAGCAAAAATGGGCATTTAGGGATGAGGGAAGTCCACCTTAAAGAACAGAGTGCTTCCCTTGTGGTTGGAACCACTGGTGTTGTTTGAAGTTTCCATTTCTGGGGAAGAAAGGAAATGACCAGATTTATCTCACTGGGATCTTGGAAAAGGAAATAGCCAGCACCTGAGAGGCACAGGCAATGCCAGTGTGTGCCAGTGAAGAGAGAACAGAAGAACCCAGGGCTCCCAGCTGCAGTCAACCCCTGTGGCACCTTGCTCTGTACCCTTCTTTCAGGACCCACCATAAAGCCCATCCAGAGCTCTGACAAGAGGCCCCATGAGCAGTTTCCCGCAGAGAAGGCAGCGGTACGGGGACCAAGCTTCTGACTTATCTCACACCTGAGGCAACTCCCACGGAGGCTGCAGAAGGTTAAGCCTGTGTGCCTCACGAAGGATGCTCCAAAGCGTGAAATCAAGTGAGAGAATATAGATGATTCTTATCTGGTCTGAATGATGCCTTGAGATCTGAAGAGTCTTCAGGTCTGATGTCCCTGAAGATAACTGAAATGGGGGAGAAGCCTGATCACCTCCCTGCAAGTGAGGAAGTGAATATTATTTTTGGAAAACCTGGACACATTTCTGTGCAAGTGGTTTGCATCCTGATGGGGCTGGGAACAGCATTTCTGGAATCCAATCAATTTTCACTGCTTTTAGCAGAGCAGGTGGGCCTCGGGGTTAGTGACCAGGCCCTTTCCGCCTTCCCCAGTCTCCAGCTACCCTATTGCAGTCTCTCTAGCCTGGACTCTGAGACACAGGAGCTCCTTGGGAACTCTTTATCCATTCAACAGCTTAGTGGTTAGCTGTTTAATGGTAGGCCAAGAATTTTTCTGCCCACCTCAGCCATCCAGAAGAGTTTCACTAGCTGGGAACCTAATAACACCTTCAATGGGCTTCCCTATGACCCCAGCTCTACTGACCCTGTAGAAGAAGAAAGTCAAAGGGTTGTGAGGTGGCACCTAACCAGAAGGTGAGCAGAAGGGCAGAGGAGACGGAGCCTTCTCCTTTACGCTATCCTCATTGACCACTGACTGCGTCCCTTCTCTGGGTCTGGCCTCAAGGATTTCCCCCTAACCTGAGAATGGGGTGGTCTGGCCCTCTGAGCTTATGGTGTAAAGTAGGCAGAAAAGCTTTACAATTACAGAGGAATACGTGTGTACACACAAACACACAACAACCTAAACACACTTGCATACTTAATCCCATTCACGTCATCCACATATCTCATTAGGGAAGGCAGAGGACTGGGCTGGACTCCATTTAGAGGGCAGGCAAAGGACTAGAAAAGGAATTTTTCTTTTGAAAGAATGGGTAATGGAACAAAGTTAAACAAGGTTTAAGTTTCTAAGTATATATCATAGGAACTGAATGGGGGTAAAGGATAAAGAGGTAAATAGGAACATGGTTACACACACATACGAACTGCCTGTGTTTAAGAACAGGTCATCACAGAGTTAGAATAATGACTGCTCCAGCCCAGGACCTGTTTGGTAGTGCACCAGGGGAGCTTACTAGTGGTTCCCACAAAAATTAATGAAATTTAAAAAAATCACGTCCCAAATAATTTCCCATTTTTTTGACCCTAATGAACTGAATGTTTTGAATTTCTTCAATTTCATTTTCAAATCCCACATTACGCCAGTTCCTAAACCACCATTATTAGACTAACCCCTTCATCTCCATCCCCCAATGTAGCCTTAGCCAAAGATGAGAGACCCAGTTCACACAAGAAAATGGCTCATCTACACAACAGAATAGAGCAAGACTACACTGCTAAAGGGCATTTGTAAGTAAAAAGAAGGTCCAAAGTGTGCCAAATTAGTTGAATGTCTAACTCATTGGCCAGTGACTGAAGAACCAGGATATTATCAGGGTTTTCAGGGGGCAATGGCTTTCTGGTGAAATGACTCGAGCTTTCATAGTTCATGAACCACTTCAGCATAATAGAAGATTTACAAAACTACCTATCCCATTCAATCCTACTCAACATTAGGGAGGGTTAAAAACCAACCAACCAACCAACCAACCAACCAACCAATAAGCTACATTGAAATGAATGGAAACTTAGAAAACATGGAATAGAGTGAATCAGAACTAGAAGAGATTAAAGAATATCTAAGTCATTTTACAGTATAGAAGGCTGAGGCCCAGAGAAATTAAGTGACCTACTCAAGGTCACGCAGTTATTTAATGACAGGACTGGGACCAGAACCCAAGTCCCTTGGCTATTAGTCTAATGATTTCCCTACACCCACTGCCTCTCAGAGCAACGATGCTTCAGAGAAGACCCATCAGAGATTACTTGCTATAACTAGAGACATAGTCTTATGTGAATGTCAATTATTACTTGGACACAGCTCTTGGAAACCACTGACTGTACTAATACAAACCATACTTTGGAAACCACCATCCACTAGATACAACTAGCTATGGACTATCAATTCTGTCAAAAACAGGTGAGTAAGTGAATAGTCAGGTTTTTTCAGTCAAATGCTGTCTCTCCTCGATGAAGAGCGGGCTAGGACAACATTTTAAAGCATACCTTCTATAGTCCTTTTAATCCTTTCCACAACCTCTGGTGGTAGTAGATCAAGTACCTAAATCCTTGATTCACAGAGAAGAAAACAGGCAGAAAGAAGCTGAGTGACATTCAAGTTCACATGGCAAGTTAGTGGCAGAACTATGTTTGCAATCCAGGGCTTAGACATCTTGTCCCGGGACTTCTTCCTCTACATCATGTTGCATTACTCTGAAGATTGCTTATATATTTTAATATCTGGATTTCAAGGCTGGTAATTAGGGAGAAGAAGCATTATACTCAAAACCACCCTGAACCAGGACCTCCAGAAGCAAACTCTGTACTATTTCTCCTTCATCCCCTCTTTTCGTAACTAGTGTCAAGCTCAAGACTAACTGCATAGAATCTTGTTCAAAAGACTAGATAGTCTCAATGATAGTTGAACACATGAGTCTACAGTCATACAGGAGTATAAAGTCAGCAAGTAGAAAGGTGAAATTAAGAAAAATCATTTGAACAGAAATTAAAGTGGATAGTTAATGCTGATCGACAATTAACAAAAAAGTCAACTTGTGGATATGTTGAGGACTTTACCCAGTTTTCAAACTATGATTCCTGCAGTTCGGGATCATGTCACTTGTTAGAATATTGGCAGGGAAAGTACATTGAAAGATGTACCTAGATTTTTTTCCTTATCTTTTTTTTTTTTTTAACTTTGCAGAGGTAGTGGTTGAAATTTATCTAAACCTAGATGTTTAGGTTATTAATGAATTCTAGTGATCCAGGTTCCCTCATTTCAATTACCAGGTAACTACAAGGCAGAAAGATCCTAATGCTGTTAATCTAAGGCAATATTTGTTTCCCTTCTAATCTAGTTGGCATGGTAACCATGACAAACAGGAACCAAAAAGACTTTTATTTTCCCTTTCTGATGTCCTTATGAAATCTCAGCATTTGCAACGCTTTAAAATGATTGAAGGAAAAGCGTTGTTATGACCCATCACCCTCGGAGCCCAAAGAGCATCATGAAGAGCATCATTAGAACTAAGAGAAAGTGGATCAGAAAAAGAAACAGGTTTAAAGGGGTTCCTTTTGAGTCTTGTTTTCTACTCAGAATGTTCTATGTTTTTCTCATCAAGTGTGGGAATGAATTTATCTTAGCAGGTTACTTAACTACACTGGATGATGTCACACTAACCAGTGTAGGGCACTGACCCAAGTCCTGGGGGGCTCCTTGGACCAACAGACTATTTTACAAACCTGGGTGGTGGGAGGGATGGTATATTTTTGATAATCAGACATTCCAATGTAATGTTTTCCTTAGAGGTCATCCTCCCCCATTAATGTTATCGTGAAAAACATCAAGTGTGTTCTTTTCTATTTTCATATAATAAATGGGCTTTGCTTACCAACATCACAATGGCAAAGAAGAAATACTGTACAAAACTGCAGGAAGATAAACATGTGAAAACTTTCTATGGGGAAAAAAAAAAACTCTTGAGTTTCCTGTCGTCTTCTTTTGAAACTGTAGTGCATATGTTAAAATGTATATCATTTACAGTATTGAGTCATGTGCCACTGCTGTACCTGATGTATCCAATCTGGATTAAACAAACTATGTGCCGCAAACCCTAACATGATTACGATTGTTTATTTTAATACCAGTTCCCCTGCTATACATTAGAAAATAGGGTAATTTTGTTTTGGGGGAAGTGTGTGTTTTTTTTTTTTAAACATCTTTATTGGAGTATAATTGCTTTACGAGGTGTGTTAGTTTCTGCTGTATAACAAGGTGAATCAGCTATACATATACATGTATCCCCATATCTCCTCCCTCTTGCATCTCCCTCCCATCCTCCCTATCCCACCCTTCTAAGTGGTCACAAAGCACCGAGCTGATCTCCCTGTGCTATGCGGCTGCTTCCCACTAGCTATCTATTTCACATTGGTAATGTATATATGTCCATGCCACTCTCTCACTTTGTCCCAGCTTACCCTTCCTCCTCCCAGTGTCCTCAAGTCCATTCTGTCTTTATTCCTGCCCTGCCACTAGGTTTATCACTACCTTTTTTTTTTAAGATTCCATATATTTGAACAGAGACTTTCTTCCTTGCCAGAAGACTCACAGAATCTCAGAAGGGTACTTAAGGTCTAGTCTCATCTTCCCTTCCCGCCCTCCCTCAATGCAAACAACTCCTCTATGACATCTGAGACGGGCCTTGCCTGCTTGTATGCTTTAGTCATGGATGTTCACTAACAGGGAAAGCATTTGATTGCATTTGCCAACAGCTCTATTTTGAGACACAGCCCTGTATCACTGAAAGAAAATATGCTTTTAATCTGCACTGGTTCTGCTGAGAATACACTGAATATACACTCCTTCATCTAAACCAATGTCTCAAGCTAAAAACTCAAAATTAAATGCTATACAGGGTATAGCAGAAAGCTTGGAAATCAGATGACAGAGGCCCTTAGGTTCTATCACTTACTTATGTGGCTTCACATCAGTCTCTTCTCTCTTGGCTTCAGTTTGTTTCCTCCTCTTAAAAATGAGGGGATTGGATTAGATATCCTGAAGATCTGTTCTAACCTTAATAATTCTGGTTTAGGTAGTGAGAGCAAAAGGCATTTTCATATTTCACCGTAATGTGGCAAGAACAACGGGGATTCTTTTGATTTTCCCAGAACAACCAGATCCCAACAGATGAAAACTGAAATAGAAATGGAAGGTTAAGGCCAATGCGTGATGCCAGAAGGCCCTAGAAGCTGGCTGTGAAATTCATTTCAATCACTAATGTTCATATCCTTATCACCCACTAGGTGTCACTACAGATTCACAGCTCAAATAATCTGGAGCAAAGTAACTGGAAACCAGATGTGGTGAGCAATACGTGCTTTTTCATTAAAAAGCACTAAATGTTAACTGGGATATATGTGCTTGTTCACAGAGGCACAAAACAAAAAACATATTCTGCTAAAATAAGAGAATAACCTTGTCATAGAGTTCCAATGTCAGCTATGACTATCAAAAATATAATTTTATCTTTTAAGATTAACATAGGTTTATTTATATTTGGGGGAGAAAAAGAACCCTAAAACTTCAAACTACTCCCTTGTCTCATGAGTTGATCTGTAACTACTATAATTTCTGTTCAATTATTTTTAGTATTCAGGGGCTGAAGTTTACCTTTAAACTTTTTTTTTTAAGGTTAGGTTATGTTTAAAAGGTTAGCAATTATTATTGCAATACTTAAGTTACTTTAGAAAATATTACTTTTAATTACCCAAAATAACTTGTGTCCTCTAAGTCAGAATTATCCAAAGCAACAGGTTTCTCAAACATTTCTCTACATGTTAATACTGCTAGCCTAATTTAAGTTAAAGCCTAACTTGAACAGCTGTAATGTGTATTGATTTAGTATTCTAGAATTCAGACATTAAACCAATTCACACTAGCCCTCATCCAAATTAAGTGAATGTATAAAGGCTCTCTATACTCATAAAAAGATTATTCTTTTCTCTAACTAGAAATTATCTTCTCTTACTAATCATATATTAGTTAAATCTTAGAACTAGAAGGGACCCTAAAAATCTAGTCCAACTGCCTCCTTTTATTGATGAGAAAATTGGACCCCGAGAGGTTAAATAACTAGTACAAAGTAAAAAACAGGTAGTAACAGAGCCAACCAAGACAATTGCTCCTTCTACTACACAACGAAACACTCTCAAGTGAATTTGCCTAAAACCTATCTATAGTCCCCAACAGATTAAGGGGATACACACCTAGAATGACAATTCCAAATTAAAATTCCACACAAACACAGTAACACACAATTGCCAGCAGATTCCTTCCACAGCCACAATAACTACATCCCTTATTTGGGAAGGTAACTGCTGAAATTTTCCTAGCAAATGCTTATGAAAAATGAAACAGATTTTCATGTTATGTATATGCTTACCTCCAGCTTATTTTTCTATTAAAAAAAAAAAGCGATCACAAGACAATCTTAAAAGAGAATCCAATTAATTTCAAGACTAATGGGTACCCTCATCTCTAATTAAGATGCAGGAGTATCCTGATTAAAATCCCCTAGCAATGACAAACTGTGAACTTGGCTGTATTGTGGGGGAAAGGGTAGAAAAAAAAAAAGAGGAAAGTTCAATTATATAGCAGTGACAAGATCTTATTTAAACATGTAATTAAAGTCTTTTTAATGATATTCTGGACCTAATTATGGATTTGCTATTTACAGTGTTAATTAATTCACTCTAACTTGGCAATACATGTACAGTACTGATACATATAAATAAAGCATATCATTGCCCAACCCAAATGACAGGAATCTAAGTTAAACGGTTTAGGGCTGTGTTATGTGAGTGTCAGACAGTAAATGACAATGGCTGTGGATGTTTGCTGACAGCCGTGGGGGAAAGTGTTTGTATTGCCTAGACAAGTATGCACACAGGAAAGGAGAGCTTCCCTACCCTTTTAAAAAGTAAATACATATCTCTATTCATACTCGGTTCTCTCACCACAAATCCGTTCACAGAGAAGTTTGGGAACCAATCATATATTCATAAAAGAACTGCTACAGAGAAGAAATTAAAGAATATGTAACTTCCAATTAATTTATCTAAATCATAATTTACAGATACAGCATCTCAGAAAAATGCTAGAAACTTCCCTTAGCCTACCAGCAGAGTAGGGCAGTTCTTAACCTGGGTTCCACACATGGGCTTCAAAGGGTCTATGAACCCTTTGAAATTACATATACAATTCTTGTTTATAGAATGAGAAATTTTCTGGGACAAATCTATAGCTTTCATCAGATTCATAAAAGGATCCAAAAATCAACAAAGATTAAGAGCTGCTCCTTTTCCTGAGAAACAAAAACAAGACAGCCACTGATGATCCTTAGCTATTTAATGCACATCAAAAACACAGACAGCTTCCACAATTCTAAAGACAAAAGATATTCAAAAGATGAACAATAAACATGTCAACACACCTGGCTAAGTTTCTATTTTTACTGGTAATAAATATTTTTACTGGAAGCAAACAGCATCAAATCAAGGACCTTCGGGAAAGTCTGAAGCAATGTTTATTCCTTCCTGCCTAAACCTAAAAGGAGAGGGGGCTTTCTGATCTACCATGCTACAAATTTCTACAAGAACACACCTCTATGGAAATGTAGCCCAAGACTTTTGGAAAGAACTCCACAGCATAAACTAGCATTATTTTTCAAATCTCAACTGTTTTTATTTCTTTTAAGTAAGCAGTGGTATAAGTCTTTTTAAGTGTTTCTTTTTGGAACGGCTTATAGAAAATGGCACCCTGGGACCTTTAGCTCTATGTCCCCCAAATTTTCTTTCAAGAATCTCATCCAGGAAGTTTCTTTAAAGAAGATAATTCACCTGACCTGAATCAGGTTGATTTAGGTCAAAACAATCTGAAAACTAGATGTGTCCCAGTGGACAGCCTCGAAACTTCTCCAGTTCCTCAAAAATGCCACTATATGCCACTCTACTACAGGTCAAGGAGGATGGCAATCCAAAGGTATCACCTGTTGATATTCCCAGATGGTGTGACGTACAGCCTATAATCACTGGTTGCCACGCATCATTTCTTGTACATAAATGGTATTCATGTGATAGGCTGCCATCCAACTTGGATGGCTCTGAGCATTCCAATAATACGGCTGAGAAGCAGCAGCATAGTATTCCTGCCATGCCCTGTAGTAAGCCCTCCAGTACTCCTCATAGTCCTGATAGGTATTAGAAAAACTCGGATGTGTTTCCCTATGGTGGTCATACCAACCATCTTCCTGGGGTTCTGTCTGCAATCGATAGGAAGACCGCCTGGGAAGGTTTCTCCGGCTCTGCTTAGCTCTCTGGTTATGGTTAGCTCCCTCTTTATGCCTTGCTTTTATTTGGATTTCAGGTGATTCCTGATACTCTACTAGACGAGGGGTGTCATTTCCATTCAGAGGTTGTTCCAAAGAGATATGGCCACCCACAGGAATAGATTCCAAGTCTTTCAGCTGAGTATCAGAAGAACCTTCCAAGTATGACTTACTTCCTTTGCTCTGGGAAGAAGTCCTTGAACTGTAAGAATCACTGTCACTCTCAGAGTCTCCAGATTGGCTACTACTTGTCAATATCTGCACTCTCTCTTCAGTAATTCTATTTCTCACAAAACCATTTTGAGGATTCACAGTCTGATCCCCAGGACCTGTGTAGTGTCTGATGATTTCCACAGGTTTCTCTAACCCCTCTTTAATATAGTGTTCATAATCCTCCATCAATTCTGCAAAAGTCAAAGTACATGGCAGATGGGTTTTAAAGGAAGACAGACAAGGAATTTTGGGGAGTGACACAGAAGCTTCTTTGACTTGGTTCTGACTGTTAGTAGAGTTTTCAACAGAGGTCTGAATAGAATTCTTCATTTGCTCTTCCAATTGTACGGCACAGCCCAGTTCTTTTGGTGACATGGCTTTTTCTACAATTCCACACTCTGAGTGGCTTTTCACAGGAAGCTTTTGTTTGGTATTATTTTTTGATTTGACTGATAGTGCAGATACAGAAGTATTTCTAGATGAAACCATGTGGCTACCATGAGCTTTCTGAGTTTGAAAGGTGCTCTCTATTTTTTGAATTTGTTTTAGGGTCTGTGTAGGTATACTTGCTAAGCCATATGCATGCATGGCAGCTTCAACCTCCACATCCCAATCCAAACATTCTTCCATCAGACCAGGAGGAATAGGATCTACATAAAAGGAATAAAAAAAGTATTAAATTCTCGAGCTGTTCTAGACCAGCATTTTCTGAATGGATTAATAAAGCTTTCCACGGTCAAATAAGAGTAAGCAACAAAATATACTAACACTATACTAAGAAGCTTAATATATTAGTATTTTAAAAGACCTAAGCAAAACTTGCAGTAAAGAAATTTGCCCAAAAATATAAAAGACCCATCCCATACCCCCTCACTCGAAAAGAGCTTATTCTAGGAGTGAGGTATGCCTCTACAGCAATTCTCCCATCTTTCCTCGTCTCCCTCTGCCCAACTCCTCCCCATTATCTCACTACTGATAACAGCAAAACAAGATATTAGAAAATGGATTGTGCTCCCCAAAGCTTACCAACTGGGAAATATTACAACTGCAACTCTGTACCCAAGTAAATCTGCCACTCTATATTCTACCAGGGAGAAATCACTGTCCTCAACGGTGGAGAAAAAAAACCTCCACGGGGAAAAAAGCCAGATGACTGTGAAAAGATCTGTGGTACCAATGGCACTTGTAAATTTTAAAAAATTTGCTGGCTCTAACTCTCTAAATTTCCTATCCCATCCAGGCGTGACAATTTGCTTCCACCTGCACTCAGATCTTTCCAAAGTGTGACCAATTTTCATCTTAGGCAGACTAAGTACACAGAGGCCCTGCTTTACAAAGACCTCACCTGTCTGTTGCTGCTAGTGGTGTTCCATGTATGTGTACCCACTACTCATTCCCTCAGATCTGGATTCTTCAGCTGGGGCTCTTGATCCTTCACTGAACAGACCCTCTAACTAAACTTGGATTCCTACTAAGGTGACATCCCTTCCTTGCGGAGACCTATCATTCAGGCCACTTTCCCTCCTAATCCTGCTCCAGGCAACTCACCTGAACAGTCTGTTGTCACACAAGTGCCTAGTCCCGTATAGATCTAACACTATAAATATCATTTTCTCATCATTTCGGGGCTCTGTTAACTTTTCATAAAGATCCAAATATGTCATTTTCCGGTAACCAAAGGCAAATTTTATTTTTATCACTAGATGTTATGATACTGAGTCCTACCACAAGTCCTAACCCTCTTGTACCAATTTTCAATTTATTTTTTCCATTATTTATAACTATAAAGATCACCAATAGACTTATACGTAGAGAGAATTAACAAAATATAGTCTTAGAGCTGATAGAGAACCTAAAGACCATCTACTCTAAAAACAAATATTTTGTAAATCAGGACATAAGCTTAGAGCAATTTAAAAAATCTGTGAAAATGAGTTATCACAAAGCCAAAACTACTAAAATCCACAGTGCTCCCAAACCTGTGCTTCATCTAGCTTTGTAAAAATCACTAAAGGAGTTAAATATAAATTGGTAAAATATTCATTGTTATATTTATTCAATAACTACATAGTTCATCTTCTAAAAGGTCATGTATACACTATGTAAGTATACATTTATGTATCTATACAACGTATATATACACACACTAACATGCATACATTAACATATACAGTTGACCTTTGACAGGTTGACCTAACATATACAGTTGACCTAACACGGGTTTGAACTGCGGGTATGAACTGCGTAGGCCCAGTTATACGCAGATTTTTTCCAATATGTACAACAGTACTACACAATCTGCTGTTGGCTGAATCAGCGGATGCGGAAAGGCAGATATGGAGGGCTGACTATAAGCTATACAGGGATTTATGCTGAATGGAGGCTCGGCGCCTCTAACCTCCCCATTGTTGTTCAAGGGTCAGTTGTATAGCAAATAAACCATATTCCCACCCAGGAGTTTTTTTTTTTTTTAAATAAGTTTGTTTGTTTGTTTATTGACTGATCGATTGATTGGCTGCATTGGGTCTTCGTTGCTGCGCACGGGCTTTCTCTAGTTGCGGTGAGCGGGGTCTACTCTTTGTTGTGGCGCACGGGCTTCTCATTGCAGTGGCTTCTCTTACTGTGGAGCATGGGCTCTAGGCTCGTGGGCTTCAGTAGTTGTGGCTCATGGGCTCTAGAGCGCAGGCTCATTAGTTGTGGCACATGGGCTTAGTTGCTCTGTGGCACGTGGGATCTTCCGGGACCAGGGATCGAACCCGTGTCCCCTGCACTGGCAGGCGGATTCCTAACCACTGCGCCACCAGGGAAGCCCCAAGCTGCTTTTTAAAACTGCTGTCTTGGAAACAATGCATGTTTGAAACTATTAATTATCTCTTGAAAACTTTTTTAGAAACCCTAAAAAACTCCTGGGTGGGGACTTCCAGGAGCCACAACTACTGAGCCCACGTGTCACAACTACTGAAGCCCACGTGCCTAGAGCCCGTGTTCCGTAACAAGAGAAGCCACTGCAATGAGAGGTCCGTGCACCACAATGAAGAGTAGCCCCCGCTCGCCGCAACTAGAGAAAGCCCGCGCGCAGCAACGAAGACCCAACAAAGACCCAACACAGCCAAAAATAAATTAATTAATTAAAAAAAAAAAAAAGCAGCTTGATAAATGATTCATTAAAATCAAAAGAAAACACTTCAACATTTTCAGAATAGTGTTCAAATTAAAGATACTATTCCTTCCCCATGGTGACAAAGGAGAATATGGCAAGAATTACCTTCATAGCAACATACGAGGTAAAATACATCCCTTGATATAAAAGAATAAAATCAAATTGCAGGGCTACAAAGTAAAATATGGAGTTAATACAGTAGGAAAATATTTTTCATTTTTCATGTGTCATTAGTTAGCTTGCAATTTTCTCCCTGCTACTTATTAGCTGTAAGACCTTAGGCAAATATTTAACCTATGCCTCAATATCCTCATCTACAAAAGGTAGATAATAATAGCACATACCTCATGTAATTGTGGTGAGAATTAAATGAGTTAACATATATACTTAGAACAGTATCCAACACATCATAAGTACTCTATGTTAGCTATTATTTTTATTAGGCCTATCATTATTATTTTGACAGCAAAATGAAACAGACAAAATATACCTGGTAAAGGCAGAAGGTTGATCTTACATTTCTGGGCAATTTTCATCAGCATATTTTCTTCTTCTCCCCTACAGCAGTAGGTCACTGTCAGTCCCAAAGTACCTAAAGCACAGAAGGAATGTTAAGTAGTAAATCAATTCCAGATAAATGACACTTCAAGTCCACCTGTCATATTACAGCTTCCTCCCCTTAAAGAAAGAACCCAAACTTTTTTTTTTTTTTTTTTTACCAAAACGGCCAGCTCTGCCAATCCGATGCATATATGTCTCCCAATCCAATGGTACATCCAGGTTTACAACCAGATTCACGTTCTCAGCATCAATTCCACGGGAAGTCTTGAATTGAAGAAGAGAACAATTGTTTGTTCGCATTAGCCATTGCATGGCACACTATATTATTCAGTATAACCAAGAGCCAAATTAAGAATAGGAGGATATTTAAGAGCAAGGAGGACATTTAGGAGCAAAGGAAAAGAAAATTCATTTCTAATGACTAATTTCAACAATAAAGATAAAAATATAAAAGACATTTTTAGGAAGAAAGCATATTCCCCAGCACTGGAAAGACAATTATCTTCTGGTATTCTTGTCAGATACACCCACTTAAAATAATAGATGAAATCTGTACATTTGATAACAGAACATATGTCCAGATGGATTAGTCACCCAAACTGAACAGGAAATTTACCAAATCTGTGGAAACGAGGACTCTGCAATGAAACTGCTTCAGTTTAGCCATAGCATCAAGACGCTGATTCTGATTCATGTTGCCTAAAAAGACCCAGAAAGAAAGTCATATAAAAACAAGTGAACATACATTTATCAAATCCACAAAAATCAGAAATCATAATTGCCAGTCTTAACACTTTAACAACCAAAGTTAATTCTGTCCTTATATGCAAATCTAGGTTAAGAACTAAAGTCAGAAAAAAAAAAAAAAAAAAAAGACCTAAAGTCAGAATCTTCTAAAATATGGTTAGGCAATCAACTCGAAATTCAATTTTAAATGGTGACTAGGCTATGCCTGCAGATATAACATTATATCTACAAAGTGCCATATGAGGTTTAACAATCCTTAGGAAAATAAAATTGCTTTAACCAGCTGTTTACCAATTTGGTGTTGAAGTGTGATCTATCATCCAAATACTGGTCCATGAGAAAACGGTCTCCCCAGTATCTCATGATATACCACGACTAAATGAGCTTATGCTAACAGGTTAAAAACTAAGCTGAGATAGCAATCAAAACTCTAAAAAGGATCTCATTTATCAAAAATTCCTTTAAATGTTTCATTCCTAGGTCAACAGTAATAATTTAGCTTTGTGTCAAAAATGAATCAGTTTTGCCTTCCACAAGACTGTAAAAGTCAATTTAGTTAGCAATTCTTTGCATTTTTTACAATGATTATCTTAAGATAACAAAGACAGACTCTATTTTGTAAAGTTATTAAGTTCTTTGTGGATATAACTCCAGTTTTCTAGTTTTTTAGTATATACCATGTTACTTCTTAAAAAGACAAATCCCAGTGAAAAATAAACCTGAAATTCCTTTTACTCTGAAGACTCAGTGTAACCTCACACTCACAAGACAACTCAGGAAGTGGTATCTCTTCCTCCTGACTTTGGAGAAGCTTCAAGTCAGGATACTAAACAAAGATTAAAGTTAAGAGATGAACTTACCTGAAATGCACTCTGCAGGAAAGCCTTTAGAAGAAAGGATATCAGCCAAGTGTTGTGCTCTATGAAAAATAACACAGAGGGTTATAACTTTACAAATACTGCCCCACACCTATCCTTTTATTTCACAAGTTCCCCAGATGACTTTTTAAGGTACATTACCTGCTGTGTAAATTAGAAAAGACTAAGGCTTGATTAAATGGAATTTTGCTGAACAATTCTTGTAAATGCTGAGTCTTTTCCTCAAAAATCTTATGGGCCAAAGGGTATGAACTGACAACTTTGTAGTACTGCTTCAAACCTACAAAGAAGACTCTTCTGTTAAAATGAACATATTTTCTATAGCAAATATGAAAGCAAAAGCCAACTTAGCAAAGGAAAGCTCCAGAATATCACAAACTAAACCCACTAAATATCCAATATTTGTACACACCTATGAGACTCGGATCACTGGAATTTAGTCTTACAAAAGTGGGCTCTCTCATGTACTTTGTCAAAGCATTAGCCAAAAATTCAGGGTAAGTAGCTGACACTGCCAACATCTGTTTACTAGCAGGCAAGGAAGAATAAATCCAACTGCAAAATAGAAGAAAAACACACACACCATGGAAACTATTTAGATGATAATCACCACCTAGAAAAGCAAAAGATAGATACTTTGGGGCACCATTTTAATAGTCAAGTTAGTTATTTTTCTTACTTTATTTGCTCCTGGAAGCTGCCTTCTTCTAAAAGCTTATCTGCTTCATCAAGAATAAAGAGACGTATACTGCCTGGATTCAAGTAGTCAAGTTCTATCAGTTGTTTAATTCTGCCTGAAGTCCAGAAAAAAACATATTCAAATATTCATATGCACCAAATCTGTGCAAATTTCAGCCAATGTTGTTATTCTACTTACAGGTTGAATTGCTGACTTTCCTGACCCAACCCTCATTATTCTTTACACACTAAACCACAAATTAGAAATCTTGAGTTCTGATCTTCCCTAAATCCATTATTTTTTCCCTCACATTTCATCACCAATACGTATGGAAAATAAACACTTCCTGTCAAAAGACTTGTAAGGCACTGAATGCTAGATTATGATTCTGAGTGATTCATGACCGAAGGACTAATACGGAAGCAAAGAATAATCCCAATCCATGACTTAGAAGGGCTTTCTGAAATCATCTCATTCCTCTTCTTCTTAGAAGCCTATCCCATACTTGTTCTTAAACATCCTTAGAAACAGAAATTTCATAAATTCTGTTGGTAATCCAGTCATGTGTTTATATCTCACTAATCTAATGCTCTTCATTTTTAATCCTCAAAATAATTACCATAATTATCAAAGATTGCCATATTCTTATTGTTATATAGAAGTGTTCAGTTACTTAAAAGCCCCAGTTATTAACAGGCATTGATATCTTACCAGGAGAACCAACAGCAATATGACACTTTTTAAGTCTGGTTTTGTCTTGTGATAATGGAGTCCCTCCGATAAACACATGACACTCTAAGCCTTCCATTTTTATTCCAATGGCTGTGATAACAGAATGTATCTGTACAGCAATTTCTCTTGTAGGAGCCAAGATCAAAATCTAAAAAGAAACATAAAATATACCTTTAACAAGTCGGTAGAATAAATACATAAGGCAGGACTCAAAAAGCTTTACAGTGTTTTTTAACCCAGATATGAATATCTGGGTTAAAAAACACTGTTGAAGAGTCATCATCAGATATACATGACTGAGAACTTGAAATACAGCCTGCTGTAACTACTAAACCACAAAGTAAGACTATGAAGATCATACCTGATTCATCTTTATATCCCCAATGCCTGGCATACTGTTTAAACATAACAAATCTTTGCTGAAGAAATGATCTCCAAACCCAAACCTCCTGTTAATTTGGGTAAGGCCCTCTTAGACCTACTCTGAGAGAACCCAGAAGATGGGAGATCAGTATAATACATTCACTGTAAGTACCACATGCAGTTACCTACAATAGCCAAACACCTCATTACCATGAATCAGGTCAAATGCTAAACCTCACCACAATCTAGTGGGCAAATAAAAGAATAAAGAGGGCTGCCCTGGTGGCTCAGTGGTTGAGAATCTGCCTGCCAAGGCAGGGGACACGGGTTCGAGCCCTGGTCTGGGAGGATCCCACATGCCGCGAAGCAACTGGGCCCGTGAGCCACAATTACTGAGCCTGTGCGTCTGGAGCCTGTGCTCCTCAACGAGAGAGGCCGCGATAAGTGAGAGGCCTGCGCACCGCGATGAAGAGTGGCCCCTGCTTGCCGCAACTAGAAAAAGCCCTCGTGCAGAAACGAAGACCCAACACAGCCAAAAATAAATTAATAAATAAAATTAAAAAAAAAAAAAAGAATAAAGAATCCCTATCTGTATTCTCAAGTAATGACAAAATTGACATACATGGCAGACTTATTTTATTTAACACGCAGTAATAATAGAAATCTCTAAACTTCTAACACTAATAATGTGTATTTGGTCACCAACCACACCAACACCACTCAACAGCCTTAAGGTCTACTTTACTTGTATACTTTTCATATGTCTTAACACAATCATTCACTTCTACCTCTGAGGAGCTACTGGTATTTCATCTGACCTGTAGTAAATCCACATAACATACCCTCCTTTGGGTCCTCTGAGCTAAACTCACCTGGGTACTTAGGTTTTCAAGAACAAGAGAGTCCAAAGCAATGGTGGAGAATACACAGGTTTTCCCAGTGCCAGACTTAGCTTGAACAATTAAATCTGAGGAGGAAAAAAAAAAAAATTATCATTAGCCAGGACTGACTGAAGAAGCCTAGGTACCAACATGAAATCCCAGAACTAGACAGGTCTCCAGAGATCACATCCTTAACAACCTTCGTTTTTAAGTTAACTCTAAAACAAACATGTGGCCATATCCAGAAACAGGCCTCCTCCCTGAACCTCCACCATTTCTCTTCTTTTTTTGGCTTAGAAAGCAGAAATTTATTTTCTCAAAGTTTTGGAGGCCAGAAATATAAAATCAAGGTATCAGCCGGGCCACATGCCCTCCTAAGGCTCTATGGTACAATCCTTCCTGTCTCTTCCAGCTTCTGACGGCTGAGACATTTCTTGGCTTGGAGCTGTGTAACTCCAATCTCTGCCTCCATTTTCACATGGCTTTCTTCTCTGCCTTTCTCCCTTCTCTTATAAGGACTCTTGTCACTGGATTTAGGGCCTACCCTAATCCAGGCTGATCTCATCTGAGATCTTTCCTGCCGTTTACATTCCCAAACGTAGAACCACCTGACAGCGTGGAATGGACCTCAACTATCTCCAAATTCAATACTGCGCCTCCGTTTGACAGAGGAGGAAACTGAGGCTCGCGTGCGTGCGGCGTCTTGCCCCGGGCCGAGCCCTGCAAGACGGCCGCTCTGGGCCCTTCCCGGCCCTCGCCACGGACTTGGCCGCCGCCGCCGCCTCCTCCGGCCCTTCCGGTCCCTCCAGGGCCCCAGCCCTCACCGAGTCCGCACCGCCCCAGCGGTATGGCCTTGAGCTGCACGGGCGACGGCCGCTCGAAACCAACCGCCCGCAGCCCCTCCAGCACCGGCCGCGACAGCAGCAGCGACTCGAAGTCCCCCGGCTCCGCCAGCAGCACGTCCCCGGTGCGGGTCCGCGGGCCGTTGATGTCATGAGCCGTCCGCAGACTCCGCACTGGCCGGGGGGCTGGCTCCGGGGCCGCGAACTGCGCGGCCACGCGCTCCGCCGGCATAGTGCTCTCCACAGTCTTTAAGGCCGCCGGGGCTTCAAACGCCGCCGCCATGCTAGCCGCGCCGCCGGATCTCGCGGTACTTGGGGCGAGGCGGAGCGCCTGAGAACAAGAAGAGGAAAAACTTTATTGGCAGTCTTCCTGAGAAGACACTGACACTCCCGGCCTCGAAGAGGAGGGGTAAGGGACGGAAGTCAGAGGCTTAGAAAGACTCGGAAACAGCTATAACAACAAAAAAACGTGGCCTGAGGAAGGCGGGAAAAGGGAGGGGAGGAAAGCTGAGGCTACCGGTGTGTCGCCGCCTACGGCCTGCAGAGGACGCCGCGCGCTCACGGTGGGAGCACTGCCCCGCCCTGCGCCCGCGTTGCCGACCTCACAATGCTGCCTTTGTGAAGAGCCCAGTGCGTCACGCTCCCAGCCTCCTGGCTTCGGCTCGGCTGTCAACTCCTCCGGCTCCCCACCGTGTCCCGCCCCAGCTCGCTGCCTCCTCCTGTTTTCGCAGAGAGCGCCCGAAGTACAGCGAGATTTAGGATTGACCACGTTGCCTGGTATATATCTGTGTGCTTTCATCTCTGCGTTCCCAGCCCCTAGCACAGTACCTGGCACACGCTGAGCTCTGATAAAAGCAAATCGAATTGGAACCAGCAACTGGACTGACAACTCCCACATTAATATCTACACCTCCGACCTTCCTCTGAACTCCAGACTTGCACATCCATCTCCCTTCTCAGCACCTCCACTTTATGTCTAATAGCTCAAATTTAACGTTTTCTGTGTGTTGCTCCTATCCCTCCCCACCACCATCTCATGGATGACAACAGTCTTTACCACTTTATTTTAGGTCTCTGCTCAAATACCACCTTTTCAAAGAGGACTTTCCTGAACACTCTATCTGAGATAGCTCCCCCATCCTGGCAGCTCCGCCGCCTTTCCCATCGCTCTCTATTCCCTTGTTCTGCTTTATTTTTCTTCATGGTACTTATCACTAGAGGAAATCATATGTTTATTGTCTGTCTCCCCCACTCTATGAGGACAGGGACCTATTCTCTTTTGTTCTCTGCAGTATCCCTAATCGGAGAAAACAATCTGACACAGAGTAAGTGCTCAATATTTATTGAATAAATGAGCTCCTATAACAAATTCTGAGTCATAACTCCAAATGTAAGTATTTTTGGAACCTAATATTATTCACAATTACAAATCTAAAGATTATATCATAATTCTGGTCGTTATCCCTCACCAGCCTCACACTTCCCTACACACACACACACACACACACACACACACACACACACACACGGTGATGATTCAGATTCCAAAGGAGGTAGGAGGACTTTGGCAAGGTAATCCCACTGGAAAGGGATTCTCAGATGCATTTTTCTTAGAAATTTACAAAACATTTAGAAAATGTCAACTGTTCATATGAAAGAAGGGGGCCTGTTGGGAGTGGGCAGTAAAGGTTCCAGACTTCCTCTTAGTACCCCACCTCTTTCATCCACCTAATCCCTAAATCCCAAACCTGGGAATTAATTATTCTTGACTCCACCTTCCATTATCCCTCTCCCCTTTCTTTTTTTGGGGGGGGATTTGGATTGACCAGGGATTGAACCCGGGGCCATGGCAGACAGTGAAAGCACCGAGTCCTAACCACTGGACCACCAGGAAAGTCCCTCCCCTTTCTAACAATTACTTGAGGGCAAGTAATTTTGCTTCCAAATATCTCATCCATATTTCTTCTCCAGTCTCCATAGCATCTGTGCTATTTTAGGTCCCTTTTAAGGGTCCTATTTTAGGACCTTTTAGGTCCTAACTATCAGAACAACCTCCTGAATGGTTCCCCTGCCCAAATATTGCAGTTATGTTACTAGGCATAAATTATATTGCTATAGCTAAAAACAAATCAATACAATTTTTTTTCCTCAGTAGTTAAAAACTGTAATAATGCTGTTGGTCATAATTTTTAGTGCCATAAAAATAAGACGTAAAGGTAAGAGACCATTTAATAACCAGGTAAGGTATGAGAGTAACATACGCAGAAACCAGTTGGACTGTTGTCTGCCTGCTGGCCTCCTTCAGGATAAAATCACAATGGGACCCCAGCCTCTTTGTATGCTGTTCTGTCTACTTGGAAAATCTTTCCTCACCTTATGTACCTGGAAGCTAGAGGGGGGAAGGATTCCTGTGAATTGAAGAAGTGGGAGTAAAAGGTAGACTCGGAATGGATTTTCAGGTTCAAATGGTCCCAGGCAATGATTTCACAATGGAAGTTTCTGCACCCAGAGGAAAGGAAAATAATGTAAACAAAAACATAGACATAAGGTGCCCCCCCACCGAATGTGAGGATCCATGGGAATATGTGGAAAGAAGGGAAGGCACTAAGATTTTTATAGCCACTTTTTCTCATTTGATCCTCAAAGCAACAAAGGGTAGGCAACCTTATTATTTGCATTCAATCTGCAAACATCTCTTTATTCATTCTTTCAACAGAAATCTTCTAAACGCCTAATACGAATCAGCCAGATGCTGGAGATACAAAACTGGGACAAAATAAACAGACCACTTGCCCTCAAGAAGAAAGATACATGCAAACAGATAGCTCTGAGCAAGGAGGAAATATGCAAGTAGCACAAGGTGGTGTAAAATTACATGCAGTACTGACATTTTTCAGGGCCTTAGCTGCTCAAAGTGTGGCTGTCATGTGGGAGAGCGTGAGAACATCTGAAAAATTGAGAAAAACAGCTTTTGGTATTCAGAGACCAATAGCTTTCTTCTCTATGCCCTTCTCTCCCCATCCCAAATCAAAGTGGTTTAAAGCATGCATGGAACTATAAGAAAACCTCCATGCCCAGGTCACTCTTTTCCTAATCCCTGGAGTCTAGCACTTCTGCCAAGATAGCTGCACCAGGAGACAAAGCTCAAGTCCGTTGAAGCACTGGGGGGTGATTTTCTGAACTGATCCTGAAGGATAGATGTGGAGTTCATCAGGCAGCGGGGGTGGAAGGAAAGCTCACCAGGCAGACAAGTTAGAAAGATATTCTGGGCAAAAGGAACAGTTTGTGCAAAGGCGTGGAAGCATGAGAAACCATAGTAGTTATGGTAAGGTATGAGCTTTAGCATGAACGGAGGCAAGTATGGCAGCACTTAACCAGGAAACAAGGTTGCAGAGATATATTGGTCCCATAGTATGGAGGACCTTGTCTGCCACCATAAGGAATATAAAATTAATGTGTTATGCTCGCCCAAAGGAGGATAGTGTTATGTAGCAATAGAGAGAAATACAATTGGAAATATAGACTAGGGCTTGATCAATGACAAAGCTGAGGAGTTTGGATTGTAACTTGCAGGGCATCGAGCATCATCTCAGTTTGGGATCTAATATGAGGTAGTAACTGCAAGGCCCACTTTATACGCTGCTTCTCACACCTAACAACCCCTGGGTCTTTTGGGTGTTGTCCACTGCCTTCTGGGTGTCAGTGCTTAACCTGTGCGCTGCTTAGCCAGCAAACAGTGACTGAGCACATGTTTCCTAGTTCTCTCTCCCAGGCAAGGGGAACATTCCCTCCTATATTCTTCAGTTCATCTGCTCAGTGGACTAGCGCCATCAATAAACTTAAGTTATATCAAGTTTATTAAGTAACAATATCTGGCCTTCTGGACAGAATTTTTCACGTCCCTGCTCAGTCCTATGCAGCTACCTTTCAACGTGGAGAATAACTATTTTCATATGTGCCCCTTGGCCTATGGGGTGACTATGTCTTCAGTACCTTTTCAAACAGGAATGAGGAGAGGGGAAGAAGCAGCAAAGGCCCAGGTTCCTATACTCTGCGCGGCCACCTCCCACCATGGGGACTTGCTTAGCTGGCTTTCAGGAAAGGACCCCAGGCCATCCTCCCTCTTTCTAGACCAGACTCCCCTCTGCCCAAGGCCCGCGTTGATTAATTGCCGCATTTAATACCACAGCCTCAGTCTTTAGGGAGGAAGGCGTCACGTTTGCTCTTCTTCTGAGAATGGGGCCCAATTCATTCTTGTCCAGGCAGCATAATAAATAACCTGCCCCTGTTGGCAGGGAGTTTATTAGAGACTGATGGGACATTTAACAATAACTGGGGGCCTGTGATTTATTAGGTAGGGAGGTTTGTGGCGTCTCTGAAGACTGGGAATGTGGAATTTAATTGATAAAGCGGCTGTCAGCAGCAATGAGATGCACTCAATAGAATACGCATTTGAGGGCTTCTCTTTGGAGCTGTCAGGAAGGGTTTCTGCTAATCATATGCAGCTCCTGCGGATGGTGGTGTCTGCTGGTTATTTGGGTGAGACACAAATGGCAGGGAGGGGACTCTGAAAGGGGCCCGGGGAAGGGTGCACCTGTCAGTTGCCCGGCCTGATGGAAGAATGTGACACAAATGAGCAAAAGGAAAGATTTCCATCACCCCAAGAGAGGGCTCCCCTTCAAGAGGACTTTGTTTCTCTCCTGTGAGCTGCGCGAGAGAACAAGAGGTGCCGAGCACCCACTTCCTGGAGGAGGAGGGAAAGGAAAGAGTTAAGTGGCAAGAGAGATTTGTTCTGGAATTCTAAAGTCCCTAAACCTGACCTATCTGCACCAGAGACACCCCTGCCTGGCTCCCCAGCCACAGACACTCATATACACATCACCCCCCACACACACACCACCCCCCCCACACACACCACCCCCCCCACACACACCACCCTTACCTGCCTCCCCCCAGCACCATAGTTACTCACATCCACACAGCCTCCTCCTGTCACTGCTGCTTTCATGCCGAGAACAGAGCCACAGAGACTCAGATGGATGGAGCCTCACCTTTTTTCTATTGTTGTCTCCCGGCTCTGGAGACCCCAGAATCCAGGCTGAGAAACTGGAAATAAGTTCTTGTGGTCTGGAGCGTGCAGAGCATACCGTACCTTACCTCCTCGGCCCGCCCTCCGCCCAGTTTCCCGACAGCAAGGGAACTTGGTTTTATCTCTGAGGCCATCCATGATGGCACTGATGATGGCACAGCTCTGTCCTCAGGCAGCCCTGAGCTTTTCCAGGCAGCTCTGCTCACATTTGCTGCTCCCCTCATCCCTCAGGCGGTTGCTCAGACTTAAACAAGGCCATGTAAGGCACGAGAGGGGCTTTCTGAGGCCAGTCTTCTTCCCTCCTATGATCCTCCCGCATCTATTCTTAGGTCCCAGGAGACTGAGCTGCCTCTGTGTTCCCTCCAGGGAGAGAAAGGGAGGGGGAGGCAAAGCCAGGGAAGAAGAAGTAATTGTCACTGTCTAATCTGAGCCTCAGTGGTGACACTGAGGGACCTCTGAGCAGAATGGATACAGCAACTGGTTTGATTAAATCAAACCTCTCCCGCAACCTTGTTAAATTAAACTGACAGGCCGGGAGCAGATGAGGGAGCGCAGAGGGATCATCACCTGCGGTGGAGGCAGGGGAGGCCAGGAGCTGGGGCTGGGAGGAAGATCGGATGGTAGCAGAGCAGCGGCCTGCCCTTTCCCTTTTTTGCCGACTATAGATAGGAGATGAGATTTATGGATGTGAGATGCCTAAGTACCTGTCTGAGCACAGGCTGTGAAAGTGACGCAGAGGCAGACTGCCGCCTCTCAGGCTCTGCAAATTCCCTTGGCACTGTCCAATGACAGTGTTCTTGACATTTCAAAGGGCCTTTACACTTTACCTTCACAACAGGCAGGTAGCAGTGAGATTATTTTCCTCACTTTACAGTCAGAGAAACTGAGGCACAGGGGGATTACAGGGCCAACTAGCAGGCAGAGATGGGCAGCAGAGCCAGTCTAAGACCCCCAGGTCTCCCACCTGCCCGTCCTGGCTCACTTCACCTCCAGCTTATGCCATTTGGCGGAACTTCCCAGGACTTAGTCCCTGGACTGCCATCTCTTCTCCCACCCACCAGAGAAATGTAAACCACACAGCTTGCTTCGTGGGCCATCAGGAAAATGCCAGTTCCCACCTGGCTTGGGGCAGCCCACTTGCAAAGCACACGGCTGGCTTCCAAAGGTCACGAGGCCATTCTAATGTACTCATATCACTCTCCCACCTGTCCAAGCCCTCCCGAGTCATTTCCACTCCACCTAATTACAAGTTAGGGGAGGGGAAGGGGGTGGGTGAGATATTGTTAGCAACACCAGCAAACAGCAATAGGAGACAGATAACACCGATACCCTGCTGGCTTCCTCACCTGTCACCCAGTTCCTCACCTGCCAAAGCTAATTTTCCACTCACCAGTGGGTGAGAGCTCATTTCAGAGCGTGTGAGCCACACACACACTCACACACACGCATGGGTACCCAGTGCCATTGTGAATAGAGTAATGCCTCACCCAGGATTCCCTTATTCTCACTTTCCATGCACTCCAATGATTTGTTTATTGACACCTCCACCCTTTTCCAATCTATTTTCCGTAGGGAAGACACTGGGATGGGGAGGCTGGCAAAGATGGTGCATAGTGATTACTGGAGACCCTGTTGACCCCTACCTCCTCCAAGGCACACTCATCACACGCCAATTAATGATCAGAACCTGGGACAGGGAGAACAAAGGACAGAGGGAAGGGGAGAGAGGAGCAGACTTTCAACCACTGCCACCATGAAGGAAGCTGGGAGAGAGAGCCGGCACAAGGTGGTAACATTTGCTTGATGAGGACAAACAACTGGAAACAGCACCCACCAGGGGAGAGTATGTATGGGCCACACCAGACATGGCATTGCCATGCTCTTCCCTCATGGCTTTCATCACCACTCTTGACCTGAAAAATAGCAGGCAGGCAGATAGGTCGAAGGTACTTGGACAAATATCACCAGCTTCCTGAACTCACCGTTGGTATTGTGACTGGCCGCACCCAAACCCAACATGTCCAACCTATCGATCTGAAATCATAGAAGAGATCTCTAAGGCAAGGAGTTGGATTCCTCTAGAAACACCTACCAAAGTGTGATGGAGGGGAAAGAGGTCTTGGCGGGGAGTAGGGGGAGGGTGGGAGGGACAGGGGAGGGAAGATCACTGGATCTGAGTTCCTTTGCTGATTCTGCCATTAGCAACCTGGGTGACTTAGGGCAAATCACTTAACATTTCTGGGCTGCACTCTCCTAACTTGTAAAGTCATACGCTTGGGTGTGAAATGCAGACTGCCAGACTTAGAGATCACAGAGGAGAAAACTGAGACACAATGAGGTTAAATTACTTGTTCAAGTCCACTTGCTGAGGCCTTGGAGTGACAGAAGGCATGGGTTCTGAAGCCAGAGCCTCTGTGTGAACCGAGGGGAGTTCTGGCTCCTCATCCCCTTCCTCATCTGCAGAACAGAGGCAATAGGAGCCCTGCCTCCGAGGGTCTGGGAAGAACAGATGAGTGCCTGACACAAGGAAAGCCTTCAATAAATGTTAGCTAGCTCTATTTTCAGTGACAGACTGGAGGTTCAGACCCACAGAGCTTGACTTCTAGTCTTTCCATGAGGTCACAATTCCCTGATTATCTGTAAGGTCCTTTACAGCTCCCAAATTCTATGATTCTAAGTCAGAGAGATTAAAATGCAAGTTATTTCCAAAACCCTCCAGGCAGAGACACAAAAGACCATTTGGGGGATTCATTATTCACTCTCCATTGCCTCAGTCACTTTCTATGGATGATGATTCATGAGGAATAATCACAGCAGAGAAAACCTGTCCAAATGCAGGGAAGAGGGAGGGCAGTAAAAAACCCAAACTCCTTTGCGTGTTCAACTCCTGTTCGGCAATGTGCATCTTCATTTGTTAAATGATGGCGGTGTTTCTTGGCCTCATTGCCTCTCCGCTCTGGGAACCTGAGGCTGTCTCTTGGTACAGACTGCTGCTGCTGCGCGTCACTGCCCACCCCACTCACACCCCACAAAACCCCAGGGCTCTGGTCAAGCAGAAGCCCTCACAGAAGCAGCTGTCACCCTCAGCACTGGCTCCCCTCAGGGTCTCCAGGCTGAAACCTCAGCTGTACCCCAGGGCCGGTGTCTGATCAGGGTAAGGACAGTTCTCTGGCACCTGCAAAAGACCAAGAAGAGGCTTAGGAGCCAGCCTGGTGGAAGCAAATATGCACAGGAAGCCAAACCTGAAACTGACCTCTTTTTCTACTTACCCCGTGGCCTCAGTGAGAGAAGCAGGTAGCCTTCTTTCTCTCTTGCTGACAACTCTCCTCCTGGCAGGCTGCCAATGCCTGGTACTTGCTTACAGCTACCAGAAGCTGGTGGAGATGACCAAATAGTGTGTAATAAAATCAGCTTTTGCCCTGAGTTGCAGGCCATGGTGATGTTACAGGAAAGTCAGCGCTGGGCCTCCAGGGAGGCAGATGTGGCAGGATATCCCCAGGAGAGTGCAGGGAGCAAGTCACTTTCCTTCTCAGTGCAGTTTGCATCAACCAGCATTAATTTGCACAAATTCCATGAGTATATCCCCTAGCTGTGCCCTGACATTCTTCAGGTGTTCTTTGCAGTTGAAAAATACTTGCTTTTCCAGCAAATGTTTGCAAAATGGAAATGTTTGCTTCCCAGTAGCAATGAGACCATCGCTTAGGCACCATAAGCACAGGCCCATAGCTGCAAATAATTCCAAATAGGAGTTGGTAGCAGCCCATAGACTAACTGCTCATTATTCAGACTAGTCTAATTTTGCACTTACGATTCCTCTGAATTGTTCAGGTGAAATAATCCATTCATTCATGAAGTTTTCTCAGACTACTATCCTGCTACTGCTTCCTCCAACACCTTCCTTCTGTCCCTCTCCAAAAAGTTTTAGCACTTGCATAACTGGTCTTGCAGCCCAGGGACTTTGTAAAGAAGTGACGGCTGTGAGTGTGGCGTCTAAGTTAACACAGTATGCAAAAGTGATGGCCATTCTGCTGTTGGGGAAGTACTGGGACCCTCTCCTTCAATGGCTCATCATCTCAGTAATCCACATGCCTGCTGCTTTCCGCAGAGGAGGGCAGTAGAAAGAGGTTACCTTGGAAACAGGGAGACTTTATTATATCACCTTTCAGACCCATCTCTTTGGACCTCAGTTGCTCTATCTGAAAGTGAGGAGAATGATACTCTACGTTTGAGGACACCAAAAGCTAACGAGCTTCCTATGACTGAGTCTTTGATTCCACCACCCAGTCAGAAGAGTTTTCCCTTAAACACCAAAGTGAATCTTTCTTTTGGAACCGAGAGGGCTCCCAACATGTAGACCACTTCGTCTCTCTGCTGTCTCTCCTGGTGTTGGGATTGTAAGAAGCAGAGGAGCCCAGGCCTCCGTCTAAGGTGGACAGAGGAAGATATCATGAAAGCTGAGAGTTAGATTATTCTAAGAAGAGTTAGGCTTCTGTCCAATTCCTCCCCCACCATCCCAGTGTTTCACACCAGACGCGCAGTCTCTGCTCAGCACCTCTGGGCCTGCCTGCCAGGAGAGGTCCTCTGCCTGGAGAGAAACAGTTCTGCAGTGGTATCTGAACACATTCCAACAGCAAGTGTTTATCTCTAGGGTCAGCCTTTCCTGTTGATGCTCAGGAGGTGTGGGGGGAGCGGGGACGGGGATTGGGATAATGGCTGTTGGCAGCCACAAGGGGGGGAGGCATGAGGGCAATGGGGACACGGACCCACCCTTGGGAGGGTGATGTTATGATGAGGTTTCCAGACTGTGTGTGGCCACGTATCTCTCTCCTCACATCAGGTTATCAGGATGAGCTCCTCGGCTCTTCTGTTGCCAGTGGAGATGAGATGGTCATTGCCTTAGCCAGGGGCGCCTCATCCAGAGCAGGCTAGGACTTGGTGGGTTGGGACGTCCAGGTGGGCACCATAGGATCTGGAGCCAGGAGAATGGCAGTGTTTCCATTGTTTAGTTTAGGATCTGAGTTCTGTTGGGATACAACTGGTTCTGCCTCTCCCTTTGAACTCAGTCATCGGTGCCAGGACCTTCAGGCTCTGGCAGTAGGGCAGAGGGGACCACCTTCCCTGACTAGGCTGGGCAAACCACAAGAGTCTGACACCTTTAGGCACCGTTTCCAGGAGCTGCACCTCAAGAAAAGTACCCACAATACACTTATCCCCACCAGCAAGGGGCAAAGCTGAGATGCTTCTGAGGGTTCCACTCCAGCTCTGGATGGCTTTGAGAAAGTAAGTTCACATCCAATCTCAAGACCTTTGATTTATTCTTTACTTTCAAATGAGGTAATCTCATCTTCCCCCCAGGCTGAGTGTTGCGGGGCAGGAGGGAGGAGGATGAACCATTTGATTCCTCTTCAGCAAAAATGAATCAACCCCTAACCCCCACCCCCATCCTCAGCCCAAGAATATTTATCCCTGTTTATACAACCATGGCAACAGGCTTTATTCTCTACCACTTAAGAAAAAGAAAAAGAAAAAGAAAAGGTGGAAGACAAAGCTATCTCTTCAGAAACCAGGTAAGAGAGAGGGCTCCACACACCCTGGTGTAATGTTGGCCTTCTCAGAGGCAGGGGAGCAAGAAAGCTGCAGTGGCCCAGCATCATAAAAGCACTCCAGAGTTTGACAGTAATTGTCCTCCAAAGTCCTGTGGGAACCACACGGTAATAGCACTTCTGACTTGGCTGGGACCTGTCTCTTTTGAGCACTGCACTGAGATTATGGTCATCCGTGTTTTTTCTTGCCATATCCTTGATCTTAAAAGTGGGTAGAATGCAATCTTTGGCTTTGCTAACAATATATTCCTCATTTCTAAGATGGATTCCCCTTGTCCTGACTACTTCACAGATCATTGTCAAAATAGAGTTTTGTAAGGCATATAAAAGTGTTAAGATTCACATAGGTTTAAACTATAGCAAGGGAAACTGAGGCCAGTAAAAGGAAAGCATCTGTGCAAGGTCATACCGTGTTGTCAATACTCTAGAAGGCCTAATCACCCAGTCCTAAATTCTTGTGAAGACATCAGCCTGCATCTCTGGGAGTTTTAACCATAGCTGCTCTCCTACTAACTTCCAAGAGGATTCCAGTCCTTGAGCTCGCAGGCATGGAGAAAATTAGGCCTGAAACTTGACTCCCAATACTATTTCAACCACACACCCGCAGACTCAGTGCACTCAGTGCCTCCTATACCCGCCACTGCTGTTGGGTGCTGGACAGCAAAGCACCGGCCCTCCGGGTTGAGGAGCTCTTTTGTGGTGTTTCTCCCCGCATCAAGCTTCCTCCGTGAACTATATGTTAACGGGCAGTCCCAGAGGATTCAACTCAAAAACTGGTTCACCTGAGCTGGAGACCTCAGCCCCATCCTTGGGAATGGCTCCCACTCTGAACTCTCCTCGTGTCCTACCCAAAGGGGCCCCTTGGGGATCTCGATTCACAACTGCCAGGAAGCCGGGGGCCGGGCTCTGCAACGCTGAGTGGACCAGCGGGCCGGACTCGCCACGGGCGGTGGCCGGCCTGGGAGAGCAGCAGGAAATGCATTTTCGGGCTCTCCCAGCGGGCGTTGGAAACGCGGGAGCAGATTCTCAGCTCCATCCCGCGGCCGTCGGCTTTTCTGACCCACGCGGGATCCTGTGCCGCGATCTCGAAGGGAGCGAGGCCACCTGAGTTGGCGAGCGGCCACCGAGACACAGGCTTCGGACTGGGTTCTGACCCACCTGTGTGCCTTTTTCTTTTCTCTATAGCGGCTACCGCTGCCCAGCTTCATCCAAAGGGGGCAGTCAGGGCTAGGCCGAGAGCCCTAGGCAAGGTCCAGTAAAATTGAGAACCCGGGCTTAAGTGGAGGCCATCCGACTGGACTCTGCAAAGTCTTCATTTCTGAAGACGTTCATTTTTATCCTCCCTCCCTCCTTCGCTCTCACCTCTCCGTGGTAAACACAGGTGGCGCTCTTTGCTGACACGGATCGGAATGGCCGAAGTTTCTGCCTTCTTTCTTTGCCCCTTCTCGCGTCTTCACGGTTGTCTCATTCGGAGATCCCTAAATTCTGCCTGGGGCAAACTTTCCCCCGTAATTACGTTGAAACAAGTCGCTAATTGCGCTTATTACTCTCGGGCCCCACAACACCGCCCCCCCGCGGGCCAGGCCGTGTTGCAGGGAGCCTGGGCACCGGGTGGGAACCGCAGCCTCGACGCACGCGGAGGCCGGCGTTGGGGGTCCTGGGTTCGGCTGGGAGGAGCGCCCGGGCAGGCCTGCGGCCCCTCTCGGGTCCATCGCCCAGGGCCTGGCTGGAGCTCGCACACCTCCGGGGCATGGGCCGCGTCTGTTGAATAGAATGTTAGCATCTTTTAGTCCTCTCTCCCTCCCCCGACCTTACAGAGAGCTGCGCAAGTGGCCAGAGCAAGAATTAGGATAACTGACGCCGCCGCAGTACTGGGGGAGAGAAAGGCCGGCTCCTCCACCCCTGCCCACCCTATTGAAGGTAGCCCCCAACCCATTACCCTATTTTATGTTTTCATGAAGAATCATTACCTGAAATTATGGTGTCTAATTTTTATATTTTACCTGTCTGTCTCATCCCCTTCCCTTCCGCCGCCCCTTGTACGTTCTTGAGACCAGAGACCTAGCCTGTCTTATTCAGTAACCGGAGACCTATAACCCTGCAGGGAGTACAGCAGAGCCTCCATTGCTTCGTGTTAAATACGTGAACGGACCGAGCGGCGGCTCCTCCGCTCCAGGGGTGAGGAGTAGACCGGAAGGTGAGGTAGACCCACACTTCCAGAGTCCACTTTTTTTAACACTTCAGAATTCAAAAGAGCTGCCGAGCGGCATTTGGGGTGGAGGGTGTTCCTTTTCTGATCGGAGTTTGGGAAACAGTGTTGACACTGAGGCACTCAGCTTCTTCCGAGACCGCTACCCAGTGCCCATCCGTTAGACGGGGCTCTCTCTGGGGGTCACGTGCTTTGTTGGGGGACGTCGGTACAGTCCGGCGTCACGATACCCCCGCCACACCGGACAGGACCAGGTAGGAGTCCCCCATGTCAGCCCCCCAGGAGCGGAGGCCCTCGCCTGGTGCACACACCCTCTCCAGGGCCCACCCACTGCAGCCCAGCCCGCGCCCCCCGTGCGTTCTTCTCATTGGCTGAAGGCATCCCTCCTGCATTCTCATAGGCTGTCCCACTTTTCCCTCCGCCCCCAGCACGGACTGCGCGCCGCGAGTAGCCGAGAAGCGGCTCCAAGTCCGGACCTGGGAGTAGAGGCTCGGCTCGGCGCTGCGAGAGGCGCGGAGCGCTGGGGCCGGGAGCCGGCCGAGCGCGGTTTCGGTGGGACCGGTGTTCCCATCCTGGGACTCTCTCGTGGAGCCGAGCCCGGCCAATAGGCGCATGAGGAAGAAGAGCAGGGAAATGGACTGCTATTTGCGCCGCCTCAAACAGGAGCTGGTAAGAGCGGAGCGGGCGCCGGGGGCTGGGAGGGCTGCTCCTCCACGACGGGTACCTGGCCTCCGCCCGGATCCCGGGACCGCGACGTGCGCGGGGCGGAGGCCCAAAGAGGAGAGGAGGGCACACGGCGAGCAGGCGGGGGACAGGGCCTGTCCTGAGGGAAAGGGGCCCCGAGGAAACTTGGAGCAGTGACTTGTGTGAGAGGGAGGCAGGCACGAACGAGTGAGAGAGACGGAGAGAGCCAAGCAAGCCCAGACCGAAATGTGCCCAGAGACCCGAGAGAGCAAAGAGGGCGCACCCGAGACGCGGTGGGACGCGCGCGCCCGCACGGAAAGAGCGGGACGCGGCTGCCGGGCAGCTGGGGCTGCGCGGGGCGCCGGGAGGAGGGTGCGTGGCCCCAACCCTGCTCGGGGCAGGAGGTCGGCCAGGGACTGCTCGCTCGAGGGGACTGGCACCTCCGGGCACCCCCCACCCCCCCAGCTGTGGCGGCCGGGCTTGGCAGGGCTGGCGCGGCTGCAGGGGCAGGCCCTGCCGGCTGTCTGCCCGGACTTGCCTGCCAGCGGGGAGGGGGCTGGCAGCTGGACCGGCGGGGGCGGGCCCGGCGCGGGAGGACGGGCGCCGCCTGGCAGCTAGCGAGCGGGAGTGCGGAGGCCCAGCCAGATGTCAGGGGTCTGGGCTGGGGGAACGAGGAGGGAGCGTGCAGAGGCCGGGGTGCGGGGGCCAGGAGAAGTGGCACAGTCTGGGGGTCGGGGGGTGGGCGGCGGGGCGTGGAAATCGCCCAAGTTGGGAGAGCGGTGCCTGCCGAAACTCTGTTGTGGGAGGCGCATTGCTTCTCACTGACTTAATATCCCTCCCCCTCCCACCTGCCACCTCTCTTGTTCTATCCACCACCAGAATTCAGACAGATATTATGCACGTCCCCCACCTGGGCCGCCACAGCCGTCTCTGTCAACCAGGCTCTCCTGGGGCTTTGCCTCCGCCTCGTTTTGTCCCTTTTAGTTTGTTTCTCTTGGAGTCGACCTCTTTTCGGTCTCACTTTTCTCCCCTCTTTCTTCTTACTTTTCAGGGTTAGGGGCACCCAGGCTGACAACAGCAGACCTGGATCCAAAAAGTGCCAGCCCATGGCTCTCCAGATTCCGTGACAGCCTCTCCCACTCCTGCCTGCAAACTCTCCACTCTTCCCGCTGGGGAGGAAACTTGGCAGCCTTAACAGGGGCCAGCTTGGGGGGAGGGGGAGCTTGTAGCAGCAGGTGTTCTCATTGATGCTTCCTGGTCAAGTGGCCCAGGCACTCTGTCTGTCCCACTCCGGGGCCTGCCTTCTCAGGTCAATGGTCACTTCTCTGGGACTTCCTCCGCAAGCCCTTTTGGTGGTGACACTCAGATGGGAACGTTACCCAGAGGAATGCTTCTTAGATGAGGGACAGAAGAGTCTCCATCATGTCCTTTCCCATACTCATTTTCTCATGCTTTCCATGTCAGTTTGGGATGGCTGGCCCCAGCCCACACATAATTCTGACTTGTCCCATTCACTTGTCCAATACCAGAAAGAAAGGTCAAGGTTACCACAGATAATGTCTGAAGTCCAAGGGCCATGTTGAGAAAAGAATCTAACAGAATCCTCTTTTTTTTGCTTGGAATCTGGGACCACACCACCCACCTCAGGATCTGCCTTAATAGAGGGTTTGTGGGTGTTCCTGGCATGGGCTTGAATTTTAAAATCCTACTGATTTGCATTTTTTTACAGCACCTTAGGTGGGAGGTGGTGAGGGGGGGAAGACAGTCTGTGGACGCCAGGAGAATAAAACAGGCAATAGGAATCTGCACGGAGCTGAGCTCCAGGTCTTGATTTGCACGCTCTCCTGCCAAGGACTTGAGCCCCAGTCCCCGGAAGGAGGAAGGGGAGAGGCTGAAGTCACCCAGCTCCCCATTAGCTTTCATTTGGCCCTTTGTCTGAGCAGCTTCAGCCTTTGACTCTCTTGGAGAGGAAGCCAAATGCCTGGCCTGGGGCCCAGAATGACACTCAGATGGGAGAGCTCTGCACCCTCCCTCCACCCATGGTGTTCCGCCCCCTCCCCAGTGCCAGTCTGCCCAGAAAGGAGACAGAGCAGAGTGACAGGCAGAGCTATTAGAGTCTTGTTCACTCCCTGACACCTCAGCCCAGTGCTTAGGTAGCAGAGCCAAATCTCAGTGACTCTGTTTTCCCAATGGAGGGAAGGAGAAAGTGGAGCTGAGTTAGCTCAGGCTCAGCCTTTTGGCTCCTCTAAGGACTTTGGGGTTTGAATTCAACGCAGCTTGGTTGTGCCTGGGTTAGGAAGGTGTTGGCTTGTTTATCCCCTGGGTCTGCAATGCGGTGGGAAAGGCTTATAGTCAGTATGTGTCATGAGCTTGAAGTGTGTGTGTGTGTGTGTTCATCCCAGGCAGAATCTTCCCTGCCACCCAGGAAGACTGTGTGTTGCTTGGCTTTGCCCTAAGTTAGTGTGTGCCCGGGAATGGCACTCATGTAATACTAGTCAAGTTCTACATTCATTTATGCCGTTAAATTCCCTTCAAGAAGCATACGTCCTACAGACCCTGTGGGTTAAAGCTGCTAGAAAAAGAAACATTCAGGAGTTGTGAAATTATCTTTGTCGAGGGTGTTGTGCACTCCTCTCCTGCCTCCTGGTCCTGCCCTTGGCCCAGAAAATGTAGACAAGAAGAGTCTGATCTTGAAAACCAAAGTAGCAGAATTTCCCAATTTCCTGAAGCAGAAAATTTGCATTGTAACAAGTGAGCCCTGGAGGGAGGCTGAGAATTGGGGGATCCTGGCTCAATTAGGTTGATGTCTGGAGAACTGGCCCTTCTCCCCTGTTTGGAAGAGGACAGGGATCTGGTTTCAGGGCTGAAATGTAGCAGGAGAGTAGCAGCAGCTGACACACTTCTTCATAAGGACGAGGGGGTCAGGGCTGCAACTACTCGGTAGGGCATATATCTCTCCCCCCTCCAGCAGCCAAAGAGGGGCCCTGCCTGAACACAGGCCTTGGGACCAGCTGTTCCTTATACACTGCTCCCTTGAGGGCCTCCAACAAATGGGGTAGACATAGGCACACAGAGGAAGCAGATGTAAGATGCTCACAGGGTGTTGCTCATGATTTCAGATCAGTGTAGAGCAAACAGAGTGCATAAAGGCCGAGTAAAGTACAGCCAGGGTGGGAAGGCTTCCTGGAGGAGGAGGAGGTTGATGGAACCAGCTCCTTTAATGTCGATCCTAGCTGAGGCATGGTGAAGCAGCAGAGAGACTTCTCTCAGGCTGGGGAAGGTCCTTCTAGAACAACTTGGTGTTCCTAGAAGGCAATTATCTAGCCACTAGTGGCCACAAGTGCAGGAGATTCTGGTACATGGAGGAGGACCAGAGCATAAAGGCAAAATAAGGAGGAGATAAGAAGGTGATAGAGGAGATACATTAGGAACAGCCTTCAGCTCTTGGGGCAAAAGAGCAAGTTTCCTGAGGCAGAAAAAAGCTTCTGCAAAGGATCTCATAATGTGGTCTCCCTTGATGTTTAGAGCTAGAGTGAAGAGGACTTTGGCTTCGACAATGTGGGGTGCTGTAGTCAGTGGGAAGAGCGTGGAGCACAGGATTTGGGGTCAGGCCAACTTGAACTCAAAACCTGGCTCTGTGTGACCCTGGCAGATTATTTGACGTCTCTGTGCCTTAGCTTTCTCATCTGTACAATGGGGTTTTAAAAATACCTACTTTATACAGCTACTGTGAAGATTATGTCAAGTGCCTCCCCAGCTGTATGTCCCTAGCACATAACACAGTACCTGATGTGTTGTAAGCACTTGGTAAACTCACAGTGATGAACTGATCAGACTGGTGTGCATGTGTCATTCGTTCACAGAACACAGTGAGTTCATACTATGTTTAAAGCACTTTGCCAGGCACTAGTACTGTGGTTACAAATAGACACTGATCCTGCCTTCAGGGAACTTAGAGTTTAATAGGAGTGATAATAATAACAATATATATTGATGTTAACAGTTATTGATATGTCAGATATCTCAGGTATTATGTCAATTGCCAGAGCAACACTAAGAAGTTGTACTTCCATTATTCCCATTTTATAAATGAGACATGGGGAGGTTAAGTGACTTGGCCAAGGTATAGAGCTGATAAGTGGCAGAGCTACGATTCAAACCCAGCCAGTCTGACTGCAGATCTCACACTGTTAGCCAGTATATGCATGCAAATGTCTTGTATAGAAACGGAGGATACATACTAGATGAGAGGCACACATTCAGTGCTCTGAGAGGGAGGAATTACCTCCAGCTAGGGGATCAGGGAAGGCTTCATGGAAGTGGTAGCATTTGAACCACACCTCGAGGGATAAATAAGGACGGGAACAGGAGAAAAAGAGCATTTCAGGCAGATGATGAAACGACATGACCAAAACGTGCAGAGATGGAAGTAATGGGGGTGTTTGAAGACTGTCTAGAGGGGACATTTGAAGACTCACTGGATTATGGCTAGAACATAGGCTATATGCAGAAAAAGAGTGGGCAACAGTGCTGAAAGAGCTGTTGAGAGCAGAAGGGGTGGGTGGGGTTGAATGCCATGCTAGAGTCTGACCTTTTCCATATGCATTGCAGAGCAGCGTGGTTAGAGACGTGCCCTGGGATCTAGGAGGTGGTAGGGGGTGGAGATGGGGGGAGGGAGGGAATTGAGGCAGGAAGATGAGGTAGAAGGTTATTACAAGAGTCCACACAGGAGAGTATGAAGGCCTGAATCACAAAGGAGAAAAAGAAGGTAACTCTTTGAGGTCCCTTGGATGCCCAAGGAACTTGGTTGACTGGCTGCATTGGAGAGGGGCTAAAGCTGGACAGGGGAGAGGTGAGGCTGAGAGGCAAGCTCCCTGCAGGGCCGAGACTGGGCCCCTCTCTGCGTCTGTCTGCCTCTTGCCCAAGCACATGGCCCCCAGTAGATTGTTCAGTTGGGAGAGTGGGCTCATCCATTTCACACTTCCTCCTTTCTTTACCCTCCTCCCTCCTCCGGCTCTTGGCACAGTTTCTACCTTACCTTCCTGTTGAGAGTTCCAGCCAAGAGCAGGGGGCTGTGAAGGTCCCTATTCACGGAGCTGGAGAATGGGCCACTTGGCAAAAGCTGGGCTTTTCCCATTTCCGGCCCTGAACCTCCTTCTAGCTTCCAGAGGGGCTGAAAGGAACTGTGTGGGGATCTTGTGAGTAATGGGGGTGGGGGGAGCGAGGCAGGGCACACTGCCAGGTCCATGGGCAAAACTGGAGCCTGTGTCAAAGGATTCTGGCTGAGCTGGGAGAGGGCGTGAGATGGATGGATGGAGGGCACAGCTGTGGGATCAGTCAGGGGCCTAGGCGAGGGCTTGGGAAGGTTGCCGAGGATGCTGGTGTCACATTTTCCCATCCTTACTCCTCCCAAACCACAAAGGGCCCAGCGAGTGCCATGAAGGGGAGCTGTCCATGGGCAGCTGAGCCCTCACCACCCTGCGGAGCGCTCAGGGCCAGGATGGTGGGGTTTGGCTTCCCAGCAGCATCTTCCCCCTTCAGATGAGTCAGTGAAGAAACACCTTCAGTGGAAGTGAACTGAATTGGGTCTTGGAGTCCCTCCAAGACTTCATGTTCTTCCTCCTTATGTGATGATAATTGCCCGCGCACGTCCCACTGACTATCCTGGTTTCTTCTCACAACAATCCCATGAGGCTGAAGAGTCAGGGATTATGATGACATGGAAAGCTCACTGGCCTGGAGTAAGAGGGCCAGGCATGGGGTCCCAGTCCTGCCACTAACCCACCTCGGAACCTCAGGCAATAGATCCGTGTTTCCACTGGAGGTGCTGAAGATGACATCAGGTGATACTCAGATGAAAAACTTAGTTTTCGATAGATAGATAGGAAGCGTTACCATCTGTTTATGGCAAGTGATATACATTTCATATAAGTTTCCATATAAATCCATTTATTTATATAAACAGATTTAAGTAAAGTATTAAGTAGGAGACTAGGTCATATATAGATATGGTGAAATCATGAAGGAAAGTCTAGGGAAGCGTGTTTAGGAAACACTGAGGGAGAAAACGAACCTCTCAGATCCCTAGCTTCCTAATCCATTAAGTGGGATTAACTCCAACTGCCTCGTCAGCCTCCCGGAGCAATTGTGGGGATCAGACAAGGTCATGTAGAAGACAGAGCGAGTGCTACACACGTGTGAGGGGTTATCATTTCACAGTCAGAATCCGAAGCGCAAAAGGGTGGTGAATCTGCCCCATGGGGAGTGGCCGAGTTAGTCAGCTGGAGTGGGCCAGGTCTCCACAGGACAGCATGCGGCTCTTTACAAACCCTAGGAGGGTGCCCGGGGGGCCATCCAGCTCTACCACAGGGAGGAAGCCAGGGGCTGGTTTAGACTGCAGTGGGAGAGACTAAAGTTTGCCAGGAAGAAAATTTTTAGAATGAGACATTTGGAGGTCCAGAAGATGCTGGGCGTGGGAGATGGACTGTGGGGTGGTGTGGATGCAAGGAGGGTGGTGAGCCCTTTCTCAGAAGGGATTCGCACAGCCGTCTCTAGGATATGCTTATCACGGGTATTGTGCTTGGCGGTGGAGCAGGCTAGCTCTGTGCCTGTGTGCACACGTGTGTACAAGCGTGTGTGAGTGTGTGTGAGCTGGGGTGGAGAAAGAGGGTAGTGCCTGTTAGAGCCATTCCCATTCAAACTAATCAGAACTAATTAGGCCTTCTTGTGACTTTTCCACCTGAGCCCTGAGGGCAAGTTGGGTATGACTTGGCGCCGTCCTGAGACTCTGAGGCACCGGGAGGCCAGAGAGGAACTCACCACCTACAGCATGGGATTTAGTGTTCGTTTCTAGCTCGGGATTTTCTCAGATTTGGCGCCTCTCCTTTGTGCCCACCCCATGTTGCTCTCTCTTCTCCCTCTCGGCAAGAGAAACCTTGGGATCTGAGCAGGTCCCACGCTCTGGGGAAGACAGCAGCCTGCCCTCTGGCTCTTTCTCCTTGGGTGACATCACTCCCCCGGGGCTGGGAAAGGCAGCTCGCTTCTCCATCAGGCCCCAGCCGATGCTCCTGCCTCCCCACTCCCTGGCCTCCCTGTTTCCCACACTCGGGCTTCCTTCTTCCATCCTCAGCCCCCCTCACAGCTGCCTTCTTGCCCTCCAAGGTCAGCGCTCTGTGGCCGGCTGACCGAATCTGGCTGGACCATGGGCAGGAGGATGCGAGGCTTCCCTTTCCTTCCTCTGTGCGGGGCCAGGGTGGGAAAAGGGACCAGACGAGACGTTTCTCCTCAGTCAGACCAGACAGGTGAACGGAATCCTATCACTACTGCGTGTTCAGGTTCACTGAGGAAGAAATGTTCTGGAAATTCTCAGGAAGTCTTAAGATAACAGCCAAAATTCACCCGTAGGCCACGCATAAACACACATTACCTCGTCTCGTCTGTCCAAAGTTGGACCAGGCAGGAACTCTTATTCCCATTTTAAAGAATGGAGAAATTGGAGTTCCCTGGCGGTCTAGTGGTTCGTAGGATGCAGCACGTTCACTGCAGTGGCCCAGATTCAATCCCTGGTGGGGGAACTAAGATCCCGCAAGCCGCGCAGGGCGGCCAAAAAAAGCAAGAATGGAGAAATTAAAAAACAGAATTTAAATAGCTTGCTCAGATCACACAGCTATTACATGGCAGAGCTGGGATTTGAACCCTGTTCCGTTTGTCTCCAGAGCCCAAGATCTTAACCAGTGCTCTATCGTTTTCCACAGGGCTGCAATTTCAGCTCTTATTTACTTAAATGGGGCCTCTGTTTCATGGGCATCCCTGAATTCATACACACCCACACCCACACATTCGTTCTCACTTTAAAAAGGTACAAAATGTCGGCATTATTTCTTAAGGATTTTTCCATACTGGAAGGGATTGAATGGGGTCATTTCATTCCTCCCACCGCCTCTGACCTGGACTGTGTTTGGCCTTCTGGAAGGAAGCTGGCAAGCTCCGACTCTGTGCCTCTTGGTGAAATGAAACCTTGAGAAACGTTCCTGACCCTTTCTCCCTGGGTGGTGACTTACTGAGGGCAGCAAGCAATTTGGGGTGCTCAGCGGTACTCCGTGTATGTTTTATGGCTATGTAGTAAGTGCAGAGGTGCTAGCTGGGCTCTGGGGCAACACAGTGATGTGCAGATCTCAGTCCCTGCCCCCAAGAAGTAGATGCTCAATGAATGTTTCATCAGTGACCCAGCACTTAAAGGCACAGAGGAGCTGTGAGTAGCAGGACGACAGGGAAGAGCGTTTTCAGTATCACAGAAGAGGTTCTGATGGGAGCGTGGGGTGTACATGGGAGTAGATTATGCATCTGAGTGGTGAGTGACAGGGTCGGAGGTGTGTGTCGGGAAGACTGATTTGGTGGCCTGCAAGGAGGCTTCTGCAGCATTGCAGGGGGTAGAAGGGCAGATGTGCAGCATCTGGGGACAGGAACGGGCAGTGGGGTGGGAAAGCCAAATATGACCCTGAGGTTCCAGGTCGGGGTGAGTGGTATGAGGCAGGGGACAGAAATAGGAGAGTCAGTGCAGCAGTTTGCCAGGAAGGGACCTTGAAGAGTTTGGTCTGGGGCTCAGAGTCTCCTGACTCTGCTCTGGGTCTTCCAGTTGTGGCTGAGCTGCCTCCAAAAGGAAGGGGTCAGGAAGGTAGAAGCCAAAGAGGCCAGAGCAGGGGGCCATCAGCAAGCGTGGCCACCCTACAGGCTGTGTCTCCTGATGCTGCTGCCACTCAAATGGAGCATGCTTGCCCAGCAGCCTGGCAAACCCCAGGCTGTCAGGCCCCGAACCACCACTTCTTCTTGCTCTTTCTTGGGGAAGGTGCAGAGTGTGGGCAATCCTACACTCAGCAAAGGCTTCCTTGCCCTCAGGGACAGTCAGTCCTCCACTGTCTGTTAGCACTGTGGCTCAGGAGAGCCTGGGCTGGCCCCTAACCCCCACCAAAGCCCGAGTTGGCAGGGGAGGGTGTGACCCTAAAGCCTGAGAGGGTCAGCTGCCAGCACAGCGCTGCAGAGCCTCTGCGCCTGCCCTCCCAGGCCCTCCACCCCTCCACCCTGTGGGCTTAGCTCTGTGCGTTAGGACAAGGCTGGGAGGTAAGATGATCCCGGTGGGTCTCTGGGGGGCTTAAGAAACAGATGGTCCCCTTGCCTGAGGTTTGCCGTTGTAACATGAGCAGATCTCGGGAGGGAGCTGGCAGAACCAAGGCAGCTTGGGCCCGGGGATGGGAACCTCGTGAATGTTATCAGACGAAGCATCCCCTGCCCAGCCTCCAAACTCGGCCCTCACCCAAGTCAATCTCTTAGCCCCTTCCAGCTGGCACCTGGGACTCGGGCCTTAGACACCCACAGAGGGGCTGGGGAACTGGCCCCCAGTGTCCCCACTCTTGGCTAGGACAGCGGAGCCAGTTGGGCCAAGAAGGCAGGAAGAGCACTGGAGCCAAGTTTGAGAGCAGCTGAGAGGGGACAGGTGTCTGGAAGGGAGAGAAGGGCTGGGCAGAGCTGGGCAGGGGTCTCAGCAAACAGGAGCCTCGTGGCTCCTTATCTGTCTCCTGACCTGCCAGATGTGAACAGCAGTGAAAGGAAACCCCAGGCCTACCCTCCCTTTCTCTAGGGAATCTGAGCTCATCCCCTTCCCTAACGTCCCTCTCAACCCTCCTCCACTGCCCAGCCATCCTGAGGCAGTGCTTGGTGGTTGGGACTCTAGCATTTGGAGTGAGATGTCCTGTGTTTGAGTCCCAGCAACGTGAGCTGTGTAACCTTAGGCAAGTTACTTCACCCTCACCGTGGTTAACTCATATGTTAACATGAGAATTATAATACCAACCTCCTAGGGTTTACATAAAGATGAAATGAGATGATGTGCACAGAATACTTAGCTCAACTCCTGTTACACGGTAACTGCTCACAAATTGTTACTGTCTTCATCATCCTCATCTCAGGGAGGCTCAGGAGAAGAAGAGGGCACAGACACAAAGGACACACATGGCCATCGGAACTTTGCGTACCGTCAGACTGATCTCAGCGCCACCTCTTACTATCTATGTAATCTTGAGCAAGTTACTTATGTGCCTCAGTTTCCTCATCTGTAAAATAGGAACAATAATACTACCTCATAGAGTAGTTGGGGAGATTAAATATAGATTAATTTATACATATGCATATATGTATACATATATGTAGCTTAGGACGGTGCTTGTCTTAGCAAGTCAGCTGCCATTAATAGTATTTCCTTTATCCAGCCATATCCGTGTCAAAATTCCTCCTCTCCCAGCCCTGATCTGTACTGTACTAGGCTGTACAGAGATGGGGTCAGTGGCAGGCTGGAATGACCCTGGAGGTGTGTGTTTGGGGAACAGCCCTTCCCCCTGGCTCACAGGCCCTGTGCTCTCTCCCCTGCAGATGTCCATGAAGGAAGTGGGCGATGGCTTGCAGGATCAGATGAACTGCATGATGGGGGCGCTGCAAGAACTGAAGCTCCTGCAGGTGCAGACAGCACTGGAGCAGCTGGAGATCTCTGGAGGGGGTCCTGCCCCAGGCTGCCCTGAAAGCCCCCGGACACAGCTTGAGCCCCCTCAGTGGGAGGGTGGCAGCGGTCCTGCCAGGCCTGCGGGCTGCTCCCCCTCCAGCCAACCCTCTCTGGGCAGCAGCGCCAAGCTTCCATCGCCTAGGAGTGTGTGTGGGAGGGATCTGGCTCCCCCGCCCAGGACACGGCTGCCAGAGCACCAAAGCTGTGCCCAGCGGGGGCCAGAGCTGGTGGAACCGGATGACTGGACCTCCACGCTGATGTCCCGGGGCCGGAATCGACAGCCTCTGGTGTTAGGTGACAACGTTTTTGCGGACCTGGTGGGCAACTGGCTGGACTTGCCGGAACTGGAGAAGGGTGGGGAGAAGGGTGAGACCCGGGAGGCAGGAGCCCCCAAAGGAGGGAGGGGCCAGCCACGGGAGCTGGGCCGCAGGTTTGCCCTAACAGCAAACATCTTTAGGAAGTTCTTGCGTAGTGTGCGGCCTGACCGTGACCGGCTGCTGAAGGAGAAGCCAGGCTGGGTGACACCCACGGCCTCTGAGCCCAGAGCTGGACGCTTGCAGAAGGGCAAGAAGCGGGGCCATTCCAAGGGCTCTGGACATTGCCCCTTCCCAGGTGCCTCGGAGCCCAGACGAGGGGAGAATCCTTCCACCAGCTGCCCCAAGGCCCTGGAATCCTCACCCTGTGGCTTTGATGTTAACACAGCGGTTTGGGTCTGAATCCTAGAGGTAGAAATTTGACTGACCCAAAAGGGCCAGGTCCCACTGCTGCGCCCCTGGGAAAGAGGCCGGGTGGTATGGCTTTCAAAAGCCTAACTCCAAGTCCCTTCCGCCGAGAAGGGAGGGAGAAGAAGCAGAGGGTCTGGAGCAGAGCTGACAGGCCTGTAGTTGGGCGAGGCTGTGCTAGGGGCTGGCTGGTGGGGGAGGCGAGAGTTCCTGGACAGAGAGAGAGAGAGAGAATGTGTGTGTGTGCTGCTTTGGGGCTGGAGGTGACAGCAGGAGAGGGGCAGGGGGAGAAGACCAGGAAATCCTTCTGACATTCCTTCACTGCCCCCAAAGACCTCAGTGTAACATTCTGCATGGATCGGGCACTGGGGCCGCAGGTTCCCCAGAGATGCCGCCAATAAAGACCTTGTTTCTCGTGTCCCCAGCCTCATAACTGTTTGCTTCCTTGGCAAAGCGCTGCTCCAGGCACAGGTAGTAAAGCCTGGCCCTCCTGGGAGTGGGAGCAGAGAGGCAAATTCCCACCCCCTTCTGTTGCCCTTGAGATTTCAGCCCATCCCTGGACCCTGAGAAACGGCTGAATAAGGAGTGTGTGTATAAGGAGTGCTTGGGGAAGCCCCAAGCCTTTTCAGAAGCACAGGAAAGGAAAGCTACTATTTGTATAGCACGTTAAACGTCTGAAAGCCTTTTCATATCCATTATCTCCTTCGTAAATGGGCGAGAGAGGCAGGTATTCTCCCCATTTTCCAGATGAGGAAGCGAGCCTGGATGTGCTCCCTGTCGAAGTACAGGCCGCAGGCAGGGGCTGACTGAAGAACAGACGCCGGGCCCTGGAATCACACACACGCCTTCCCCAACACCCTGTCTCCAGCTCAGAACCTCCACCCAGGGCACAAGAACATGTAAATTCACCAGTGAGGCACGGTGAGCCAAGAAGAAATACGCACTCATTTTAAAATGCCTTTGGCCTCATCTTCCCACCTCATCCAGGACAACCCAGGGTGGAGGGGCAGCAGCTCAGCTCTGGCACCCGTGGCTACACCTAAAGCCGTGCTGGGCACGTGGCCCGGAGAGCAACACTGCCAGATCCAGGGCCCGCCTGTCCCTCCCACCCTGGCAGGGAACGCCCACTGGCTGGGAAAAGACAATGTGGGTCCCTGTTTGGGCCGAGCCTGACCAGGAGGGCACTCCCTTTCTCCTCCCTCGCCTCCTCCTGGCTGAACTCCCCTCTGCCTGATGGGGAGTGACAGCTGCAATTAGAGGCAAGACGCCTTCCTGCCCTCAGAGCATTTAATACCAAATTGTAGAGGAAAAAATAACAAGAAAGTCTCTTCCTGCATCCTGGACCCCTGGGGGCAGAGATGGAGGGAGGGGGCTTAGAGTGAAAAGCCCCACAGCTCTAGCTGGGAACAGCCCCACTAGCTCTAGCTCTAGCTCAAATTCCCACGCAGTCAAATGGTAGATGTGTAGTTTTTGGTGGCAGAAGCTACAAGAGGAAAGGTGCTTAATTTTTGTGTGTGTGTGTGTGTGCGCGCGTGCTGGCTATTTGCCAGGCAGAGTGCACATGTCTTTCAAACTTCAAAGTGACCCTAGAAGGTATTGTTAATACCTGGTAATTCAGTGGAGGCTGTTAGGGGTCATGTAAGCTGCCCATATGAGGTTACTAGCAAATGAAAGAACCAGGATTTGAAACAGAGGGATGTCTGGCTCCAAAGCCTGTTCTTTCCTCGTGTCTCCCTGGAGTTTACCAACCGAGCTAGCCCTTTCTGGAGGAGGAAGCCCCTGGCCATCCTTCCTGTCTCCCCACAGAAATCTGAAATCCATCCTGGGTGAAAGCCCATTGGCTGTGGCTGCCTTGGGTGGTGGAGGTGATGTGTGTGTGCGCACACGTGTAGAATGTGTGTGTGTGAAGATTCCACCTACTGAATCGCTGAGTCCGGAGAGGAGGGAGCCATGGGCTGCTGGTGGGGGAGAAGCTATCCAGCAGTTATTCAAGAAGGCACCAGCTCCGAGTCAGGAATGATCCTACAGGAAACCAGGTCACCTCTTGGCCATTCATCTGTGACGCATCAGTTTTGTGGACCAGTCATTGCGATTCAGACCAACTGAACAAAACTTTCTGAACACTTCCCAGTGCCAGGCATCGTGATAGGAACTAAGAACACAGCAATGACAAGGACCCAGTTCCTGACTCAAGGGGTCCAGTAGGAAGAAAGAAGAAACTCTTAACCCAAAGGTTAGCCAGAAGGGATCCAAGGGAATGAAAACTCACTGTAACTTGGGCCAGAACAAAACAATTAGTGACATATGCTGCCACAAAATTCACAGGTGTTGGGCACTGCCTTCTTCGTGCTCTTATTTCCTTCTTACCGCATTCTGGAAATGGCTGCTGCTACTCCTATTTCACGTGGAGAGGCTCAGAGAAGTTTAGCAACTTGCCGGGGGTCCCAGTGCCAGAGCTGGGATTGAAATAGTTCCAGCTGACTTGCAGGCTTGCGCTTTTCACACCGCCCCACAAACTGTCCATATTTACTCCAAAGCCAAGTCAAGAGGAACAACAACAAAACCCATCCACCCCACATTATCCACGCATGGAGAATAAATGGAATGCTGGCTGCCAGTGGCGGAATTTTGCTCGGGTCTTGACAGGGCTGATGTAGTGCCCCGTCCCGTGCTTTGCTGATGAAAGATTAGGGCCGATTCATCTGTGTCCCCCCACCCCCATTATTTTTCCTTCTCCGTCCCCTTTTGGGCCCCTGCCGGGAAAATGATGGAGACTGTATTTTACTGACGCTGAGGGGAGAGGTGAATGGGAATGTGTGGGGACTAAGTGATACAGGAATGTAGCGGGGGGAGCCATGTGTGAGGGGAAGTAGTGGAAGGAAGCGGAGAGAAATTGACAGCTTAATGCTGCCCCTGGGGCTCATTTTATGGTTAATTAGGACATGCAAATAAGCTGGAAGCTCATTTAATACCCTCCCTGGCATGGGGTCCACCTCACACCTGGCCCACTTCCCTGGCAGGTACCGGGGTCCCCTGATTGGCTCAGGCATCTTCTCAGGACCCCACCTGCTGCTCTGTGGCCCTGAGACCAGAGTATGTCTGTAGATGATCCCTGGCCACAAGCAGGAGCTAGAAGAGTCCCTGTGGCGGGACAGCCTGCCTTGTCCCCTTCCTTTCTCTTCCCATCCCTTCAGCCCTGGGATCCCTCTTTCCCAGAGGGTCCCTCTTCCTCATGCACTTCCGCTGCACCACCCCTCAGGTGGAGATCCGAACTCAAACTTGCCCCGAGGACCAGAGACCTGTCTCCGCCACGTGCCCCTGTTCCGCAGAGCCCTGTGGCAAGCGGGGCGCCTCCATCTTTCCCGAGTCACAGCAACACTTCCTACAGGGCCTCCATAAAGCAGGAGCACAGCTTGTCTCTTGGCGGGTATCTGGCTTTCAGTGCCCGCCAGGTGCCTTCCCCAGCCAGGGCAGTCACGGCACTTCTGCCGGTACCCGGGCATGGGCACTGGATTCCGGAGTCAAACAGGATAGGAGACCCACTTGCCCGTCACTGTGTAAGCTTGAGTGGGTGGCTTAACCTCCCTGAGCCTCATTGTTCTTGGTGTGAAACGGCGAAAACGCAGGGCTGCTGTGAGATGTGAAGGACATGAGGCACCTCGGGCTCTAGAACCCAGCAGAAGCTCAGCATGTATCAGATGAGCGACCGTCACTTCAGGCGCGGACCAAGTGACCCAGGGCAAAAAACACTGAAAGATCAAAAACAGCTTTCTCAGAGCCTTGGTCTCCTCTTCTGGCCCTATTACCTCACAGAACTGTAACAAGGATCAGAGAAGACAATAAGTGTGAACATGTTTTTGTACATTGTAAAAATATTACCCGGATGGGCTATCTGCCAAACGGCAAACAATTTACACTTTTCCGTGGAAGGATATGTGTGTGCACGTGTGTAGGGGGCTGGGTACGGAGGGGCAGCAGCATCGGCTGAGCTCAGGAATGGTGCTTGAAGACCCCCCACTGCCTGAGGATGTGCTCTAGGGAGCACTCCCACCCCCGCCTGCACCCCGGCGCTCCCTCACAGTAAACCCTCAGGGCCCGTGCATTCCTGGCAAGGACTAGAGAGGTGGACGAGCCAAGTTCTGATGGTTTTGAGGAGTCAGGCCCCCATCTGCGCTGTCTCTGCTCTTTAAGGCCTTTGTTGCTAGTCCCTGCCAGGCCCCCCAGCTCTCCTCCCCTCCCTTCCCCAGCCACCTGGGGGGTTAATGGCCTAAAGGTGCTTGTGGCTGCCCTCCGAGAATCCACTCCCTCTGGACAGGGAGGGAGGGAGGCTTCGTGAATCCTGCCCGTCATGAGAGGCTCAGGCTGGTGCCCAGGGGAAGGGCGAAGGCCTAGAAGGGCCTAGCAGACCCTGGGGGTACAGAGCAGGGGCACAGGACCTCAGACTGCAGTCACCTCTTTCGTACTATTACTAGGATGTCCCCTGCTTCCCCTTTGCCTCCTCTACCCAACCCTTAAAACAAACAGGATGATGAAACCTCTTTCCCAGATTCCCTCTGAGGTTGACAGAGGGCTTATTTCCTGCTCCTCTCCCTGTGCCCTTCTATCAGTCCTGACACATCCCTCCACCCACCACCTCCCCGGCCCCAGAGGTACAGCCCCGAATCCTAGCACGCGCGCACACACACACATGCACGCGAGGGCAGCACAATTCAGTCAGTCTTGCCCATGTCCCTAAAACAAAGTCTACATTCTTGTCCCCCACTGGAGCCCTCCTCTTTCTTCTCGCCCCTCTAAGTGTCCCCACCCCACACTCTCACCCCCATCGCTCTCTGAAAGCATTTTGTGTTACTGGTCAGAGAGAGGCCTCCAAGGAACAAAGAGGGAGGGAGCCCTTCTCGGGCACCTATTCCTCAACACAGCACTTGGGGCAAAAATAATCTGGCAGGGAGCCATGACTGCACCTCACACTCCGCCTTTTCCCTGCATCTTGGCCAGGCTGGGCCCTGGGTCGGGGAGGGAGCAGGACCTCTGACTCTCCACCAGGTCTCAGGCCACAGCTGCCACGCTCCCGCTCCCACTCCCTGGCTCCCACTCCCCTGAATCCATTCCCTGTACGCCCCTCTGGACCCATCCCTCAAGACAGCCGCCCTGTTCCGGGGACATAGGAATCACTGCCAAAAATGCCCTCCCGTATGCTCTGCACCTCTGGCAGAAGCCCACCACGACCCAGCTCTGGGCTCTCCGCCCTGCCCCCTAGTTCTTCCCACTGGCCGGGGGGAGGGCGGGGGGCGGGTTCAGGCACAGCAGATGCCACCTGGTTTTCGGGGGAGGTGCCCCATCCAAGGGAAGAATCAGGTTTTGTTTTCCTGTTTCCCCCGCTCTGCACATGTTACTCCCCTGGCTGCTTTCCCTTTCCTCCTGTGCCTCCCCCTCAGGCCCCTTCCTCACCTCCCCCTGCTGACCGGAGGCTGGAGCCCGCAGCTGCAAGGAAATGCTGCCTGGGCTCTGGGAGGACAGAGGAGGTGAAGGGAAGTGTCTTGAAGATCCTGTGACTTCATCCTCATTTGGTCTGTCTTCCGTGGGTGTCTGGAGGCCCAGTCCTTCCCAACAGACCCCAATGGACTTTCTCAGCCTTATTTCTGGGCACTTCCCACTCCCCCCCACTTGACGCTCCAGGGAGGTGAGCACTTTGCTCCAAGCTTGGGGTTTTTATGCCTCTCGGTCTTTGCATTGCTGTTTCCCCACTGCCTCTGACTGGCTGACCTGTTACGCACCTTTCACTCTGCAGTTTAAAGGGCATCTCCTCTGCGAAGCCCTCCCCAGGGGCTTTATCTGTGCCTGTACCCAACCACAGGACTTACTTTGTAAGTCACCCTAGCAACTCCTCTCCCACCACTCCCGTATCTCCAGCGCCACGGAGCACAGGGCTCTCGACGTGACCTCCACTCCTCAGAGCGAGCCCTCTGCTGAGCCCGGCTCCTGCATCTCCTGCTTTAGGCAAGACCGGCAGTCAAGGCCCCTCAGCTGCCTCCCCAAGCCCACTTCTCACTCCACTCCTCAGTCCACTCCCCAGGAGAGGGGAGCTGGGGCCAACGTCACTTTCAAGAGAGTAAACTCCCCATCCTGAGCCCCCTCCCCAAGCTGTTGTGTGGTGCCCTCTGTCCCTGGCCTGTTGCTTTGGCGTCTCCACCCTAGCTTTCCAGGCCAATTCGACTGTAACACGGGCTGTCTGAGGAGCCCTGGCCCTCCCCCTCCCACCCAGCTCCCTGCCCCTGGCACGCTGTCATCCGGCTGCCCAGAGCTCAGGTCCTGCAGATGACCGCAGCCACTTCTCTTCCATGCCTGCTCAATCCCAGTGGCTCCCTCTTTCCATCCTGGAGGACATCGCTTTTACCCCAGCCTCCAAGTTTTATCCCCTTCTACTTGCTCCCTCTCAACAGGTCGTCCTGACCTGGCTCATCTCCTTGTCCTTTTTGGCAACAACATCTGGCCCCAGACTTACCCTACCGCAGGAGTTTTTCTTAACCTGCTTTGCCAGGGATCCCCGCCCCTGCTGGGGACATCGAGTCTGCTAGATTCTCCTTCCCCCATTGTGATTGTGGAGGGTCAGGGTGGGGCAAGGGGGAAGGAAGTTGAGAGTTGGGTGCTCAGCGCCTTCCCTCCCTCCAGCCCCACTACTGGCCACACTCCAGACATTGTCTCCCAGCAAGGCAGCATGCATATCAGTCGTTTGTGTAGAAGTGGTGGGAAAGGGGAGGGTATCAGGCATAAAAAGTTTTCTAAAAGCAAGAAGCAGCAACAGAGGTTCCTCTAAATGGTGTTTAAGTACGGCAACTGAAATCCCTGCATAGACTCTGCTCCTCAAGCAGAAGTGCCAAGGCTGGTAACTTCATCCCGGGCGGCCACCAAGGAGTCACTCAAAGCCTCCTACGTGCACTGCCTAGGGACGGGCCTAGGGAGCTTGCTCCTTATCTCAGGGAGCACCGGGCAGACTGACTCAAGCAGGTGTTAGAATCCCTGATCTGAGGTTCCAAGCATCTGTTCAAATAAGTCAATTTATATTCCAGAAAATAAGGGGTTAGGGACTATATCAGTGATTTCAAAGGCCCGAAGAATTCCAAAGCTCCTGGTCTTGGCTTTGGGACCCTACAGGGAACATAGGGATCAAATATCTTCTTTAAACTTCTCCATTAAATGTATCCCCTCCCAGGGAAGGCAGGCAGGGCCCAGTGCCTAGTCCCACAATTCCAAGTCCTACTCTCCATAATGGGAAGACTGCATGCTTAGCATCCCTTAACGCCAGTGGCTCCTTCAAACTCCCCAACCCACCCAACTAGAGAGATACTAGTGATGCAAAAGGCAAGGGAGACGGGGGCTACAGAAGTGTGGCTTGTGGCTTTGCTTTCACCCGCAAGGGAAGGCCTGAACGATGGGGTCTTGGTGGGAAAGTTGGCACCTACCCAACAGGAGTGGATTAAGAAAAAGAGCCTTCTTAATCAAAATGGTAGATCCCCAGGGAAAGGAAGGGTCTGAAGGGCCAGAGGGGCTGCTGTCTCCTGCTGTGAAGTAACAGTAAAGAAAGGAAAACTTGGGAGGGTGTGAAGGTGGGAACTAATTACCCACCCTGTAGGTACCAAAGGGTCTGAGGGGAGAATTATGTCAAGTGAAGCAGAGGAATACAGAGCAAAAAAAAGACTTTTCTCTTCAATCCTCCCTAACATCTTTGAGTGCCAAAGTGTTAATGCTGGTTCCCTTCTAAATGGAGCTTTTGTTTGGGAATGATCACAACTGTAAGCCTCAGAGATCATCGTCATTAGAGAAAGAGGGAAAATGAAGTGCGATATGAAGCCTGGGAAGACCACTAGAATCCGTGGGGAGTAGGCCTTATAACCTTGTAATTGCCAATCCCCTTCACTTCTGAAATCCCCCCATCCCTGTCCTCTCCAAGTCTCACCCACATGATGCTATGCGCTTGTTATTTGCTTAGCTCAACCTACTAGTTGCTGACTTCTTGTTTCAAGGCCTGTCATGATACGGCTCCAGCCTCTTCTCGCCACATAAATACCAACTGAAACTAGATCACTCCTGGTTCCTGTTTTCTGCACTTGCTTTTTCCTGCAATCTGCCTGTAACACCTGTTGAAAATTCCACCCTTTAAAGCCTGGTTCAACTCCCCTCTCTGGAAGCATTTCAGATCTCCCAGAACAGAAAGCATCTGTCTCTTCTGTCTCATGCTACTCTGCTTAAAACTTCTTTATGGTACCTTTTATTAGTTCTTTGTAACCTACCAGTTTCTATACCACATACTGTTTGCCTTCTGCCACTATACCCACCCATGCTCCTATCTGGGTCAGCTTCTTCCCTTACATGCCTCCTCAGTGGACCACTCCTATTAGCACACAAACATGCACTGTTTCATCCAGCTCAACAGTAATCCATGCCTGACATCTCCACTGTCTTTCTTTCTGTTTTCTCCTACACCTATTCCAGACACTGTCCCCTACCACTCCACTGACAGCCCATCAAGGTCACCAGTGACCTCCGTGTTCTCCTTTGCTAATTCCTCTTCATCTTCCAACCTCATGACAGAATCCTTGGATCACTTCTGTCTATACTCGACCCTAGTGATCCTATTCAGCTTCATGTTCTTAAATATTAAATGTAAGTCTCCTGTCCAGACCTCTTCCTCTGAATTCCAAACTCACATCCAGCCACCTATTGTACAACTCTAGAATGTGACACACTTCTCACACTTAGTATGTTCAAAATCGAACTCCTGACCCCCTCCCTCTTCCCCTTCCAAACCCGCTCCTGTCATAATCTTTACTACCTTACTGGCCAAAAATCTTGGAGTCATCTTTGACTCTCTCTCTCTCTCTCACACACACACACACAAACACACACACACACACTCTCTCTCTCTCCATGTGTCAGCATTTCCTGTTGGCTCCACTTTCATACTTGATTATTCAGTATCCTAACTGGCCTCTCTGCTTCCATCCTGGGCCCTCTATAGGCTATTCTCAAATAGTATTCCTTACGGTAGGCCGAGTCAGACCATGTTTTGTCCTCTGCCAGAAGCTCTTTCATGGATTCCACTTGGTAAATGCGGAAGGAAATGTGTCCTCCCCCATCCCACTACCTCTCTGTTATCTCCTATTACTCTCCTCCTTGCTCGCTCTGCTCCAGCCACATTGGCCTCCTTGCTGATCCTCCAACACACCAGGCATATGTCCACCTTATGGCATCTGCAGACCCTTCCCACTGCATGGAAGGCTGTGCTTTCCCCCAGGCAGGTGTATGGACTACATATTTCAAATATTTATGCAAGAGCAACTTCAGTGAAACCTAAACGTGTGACCCACTACCACCACATTCCCTCTGCCCAGCACTCCTGCCCCGTTACACTGCTTAACTCTTCTCCACAGTACTCATCACACTCACACACACACACACACACATACACACACACACAGAGCTTTTGCCACCTGCCAGAAACTCCACGAGGGAAGGGATGAAGGGATTTTGGGTTGTATTATTCCCTGATATAGCCCCAACACGCAGATCAGCACCTGGCATACAGTGGAGGCACAATAAATATTTGCTGGTAGGTCTATAAGGATCATGCCTTGTTCTGCTTTGTAAGCCCTACAAGAACTTTTACATGGTTAAAAGTAGGCACAAGAACTTGCATTTGGTTAAGCTTAAAAAAATGCACTGAAAACAACAGCTCAAAATAAGAGTCACATCACTGCTTAAAATGGGAAGGTTTATTAAGGTTTTTCCTCAAAACGAACAGCCAAGCCCATGCTTCTTAAGAGAAGCGATTAGCAGGAAATGTATGTCACACCTTGGGCCCAGAACCACAGGAAGCTTCTTAACAAGCCAAAGAACTTGCATCCCCAATTCACCTTTAAAGCTCTTGCTGATGTCTGCAAAACAGAATCCATGTTGCCTCCCAGAAAACAGAACTAGGCACCCAGTTCAAAGTCTCCAGCTGTTCTCAACAAGAATATTTAAGCAAGATATGGCATTAAATAAGTGCACTACACATTCAACACATTCAACAAACCCAAGATGAAGTTATAGTAAGAAAAATCCATGTTCAATGCAATGTCTATGCTACATTTTTAAGAATAACTCGCATTTTTTTACATTTTTGGGGAACAGAAATCCTAAAAGCTGGGTGGTTAGACTGCCTCAAAGCTCACATTCATTTCCTTCCCGGCAAGATGGGCTCTTTCCAGATCCTGGACAAGCACCCAAACCACTCTGCCCTTTTAAGTTTGGAGCTGAGTCAAGAGGGGCTATTTTAACACACATTTAAGTAGCACCTTAAATAAGTACAAGACCCAAATAAAACGAAATAATTTTACAAGTTATTTTCCTCCTCCGAATACCTGACAATTTCTTCACACTTTGGTTTCACTACACACATATTTATGAGTGTATTTTACGCCCTCTAACATTCTACTATGATTGCTTACAAAGGAAAATACTGAGGGAATCTTTGTATCTTTCTGTCCCTCAGTCCTGAAAACAAAAATCGGATACATGAACTGACAAATATATGTGTACCTATGAAGATAATGAGGCAAAATATTTGAAATTGGGCAGGCCCAGAAAATGCAGAATGTTCATATGTGGAGAAAAATAGCCTCAGACCAAGTAACCTATTTTAATAAAGTTGGTAATAAAGATCAGTATCTTCCCAAGGATTAACTTTTTCCAAGTACATTCTAACTCCAAAGACGCACACTGTTTCACCAAGGAGTAAAAGGCAGCCAGCTATGATGGCAAACCAAGCTGCCAAATACAGGTTAGTTCAAAGTTGTAGGGGAAGAGAAAAACACATCAATATCCATCTCTCTCTAAACATTCCTAAGAAAATTTGCCCTGTGGCCACAGTTCAATGAATTACAACGTTATTCATATCTTTGACGAATTTCTTATATCTTCTCTGCCCAATTAAATTGCAAACTCTTGAGGGAAGGCCTTCACACCTCTTTGTGAGGCACACAGTATTTATAGAATAGATGGCTTGAATATATACTTTTAATTCAATGGTAGAAGTGTTAACTGATACTGAAGCTCCCCCTGGTGGAGGGTAAAATTAAGATTATGTATTAACTTAGTTTCTAGAACTAAGATTGTTTGGGGACACTATTAAGCCATTAAAGTTGTTGGTATTCTAGTGGAAAAAAGCAAACTATCGACTGTGACATCAAGCCTCCTTTAAATTAGATATTACTCATATAACCAAAGTTAATATACTTTAAATAGCCATAAATACTAATATGGTGTCAGTTCTTGAATATTCACCATATGCGATTCATATAATATCCTTGAGGACTTTTTGATTTTTCTGCTATAAAAATACATCGTATTTTCAGGCACCCTCCCCTTTGGAACCAAGACTAAGGACTTCACATAGGGACAATATAAAAGCACACCTATCTCACTTTCTGACAGGATACCTTTCCACCTTGCTCAGCAATGGCAGATTTCTTTGAGATAGCAATGCATGTCTCTGATTTCAGCTGGTCCTGCTCTGCACACTACTGTGTGCCACAAGGGCATTTTTCTTCACAGTTCTACCTTTATCCCAAGTAGACTGTGTAAGATGTAACAAAGAAATCCAGTACCTGTCATCTTTTCCTCCCATGTCCTAAAACAGAGGACATCGAGTTTATGCTACTAGTCAAGCAGACTGTAACTTGGGAGTTATTCTTATTTAAAATAATTCCTACTTAATCTGGAAAATAACGACACAATCTATATAACAGGTAATATTTAGAAATGTTTGCTCGCTTATGAGATGTTTATCTATGATTTTAAGTCCAAAAGGATGTTTGAGAGGTGAGTTTCAAAGCAGAATGACTTTAGAGGACCTTAAAATATGCTACACTGACCTGGACAGACTGGCCCTAATGCTTCACTTATTATTATTTTTTTAAATTTATTGCATTTATGAGATTTTTGGCCCCTCAGTCCCAGACATATGTATAACTGAATCAGTAGAAGGTAAGTATTAGGTAACTAAGTTTATTAGAAACTTAAAAGAATACAATTTCCAAATTTTTTTTTTACAATATTTTAACATTTTCTCAGGTTGGTCAGAGCTTACATTTGAAATCTGATCTTTAAATTTCAATTTAGTAACTGATGGGGCTGACCACACTCCTAGGAAGTCTCAACAAGGCATGAACACTACTTCACACCTAGTTGCAACGAGACAGCATCTAGATCCCTGAGCAATGATTTAGACTTTCTAGGACTGGTCTCCTCCTCAACATTCAGGGACAAGGCACAGGGTTTCCTAAGCTTGTTTCTTTCCTTCTCTAGCACTTAAGTGGCTAACAAGCTGTTTTGCTCTACCTCTATGGTGTACATAAGTCATATCACCCTAGGTCCATGTCCTACTTAAGCCCCACTTTTTGTAAAAAATAGAAAAAAAAACTGGGAAGGAAAGGAAAAGCACCACTATATAGCCAGCTAAAAATTTAACTTAGCAATCTTTTCCATATGACTACCACTATACTACTTCATATACAGTTGAAGAAAAAGCAACTGACACATCCTTTATATGCTTTTTCACTTTTACCCACTTCTCTTAGATTCTTCGATCTATTATAAACCAAACTTGAAAATTTTTACATAACATTTCATTGGTGGACTTATACTCAACAAATTAACAATGGCAAAATGATTCCCTTGAAATTACAACCTGTGGAAGATTTGAAGTAGTAAAAGTTAAACCCTGATACAGTATTAAACTTATCTTTTTACATATAAAAATAATACACAGTGGGATATTTTATTCAATAAGATACAATCTTTAAGATCAAGAGAGAATATACAAAACTATTGTATGTAGTCTGATGTATTTTACTGTATAATAGGAATAAATATATATAGAACAGAAAGTGCGAGGTCTGTTTGTAGAGAAATCACCATTTACTTAGGGGTTTAAAGCCAAGTGTTCTGCAGGTACCAGCCAGGAAGGAGCTACTGCTGCATTTAAAACAACGTGATCATTATAAAATAAAGGCCTTAAATCTATAAACAATAACAAAAACACACAAACCAAATGAAAATGTACTAAAATTTAATCATCCATAAAAGCTGTAATTTAATCTGACAGTAAAACACAAGAAGCAATATTAGAGTTGGTTTAGTATATTATATATTTTAGCTTTGAAAGCCATAGAAATCAGTTATCCCAGTTTTTTTCTCTATAAAAGACCCATTTTTCCAAAGCATTATGCACAAACAATTTTAATTAGAATATAATGACAGAATGATATTTCATAATTTTTTAAATATAAAATGAAGTCAATGACTCAAAAAAGTTATCTGCTGCAATGAGTCTGAGGGGAAATTTTCATAATCTATATCATTACAGATATAAAGTATAATGGTTCAACTTTTTAGTGCTTGACAGGGAGGAAACATGATAAAAAGGTCAATATGAAATCATTTGATTATAGTAGCAATATCTAACATTTGAAATGCATCCATGCTCTTTTGTATAATCATATTAGAGTCAAGTATATTTATTTTCACATCTGTTATAACTGCTATTGCAAAGGAGAAATACTATTGTCTTATTTTCCAAGAGATATACACAGAGCAATTCTTTTCTCCAGGGAACTTGTGCAAACCAATATAAGATCTAAATTCTTCACATAATATATAAAACAGGAGAAGCCTCTTCAGATTTATTTTTTGAAGTCTGGAATGCTGGCACTTTCCAATTAGGCAACAGTTCTTCATTCCTGTAATCTAGAACATTGAATAGATACAGATATATATATACTGATATGTATGGTTAACCTTTATGTCAGAAGATGATAGTAAATAAGTAGATATCTAACAATACAGAGAGAAATAATGATTTTGGCTGATCATTATTAGATAACTAAATTATATTAAACATATAGTAACAAGGCTATTTTAAACTCTCTTTAAAAATGTTTAAAAAATAGTTTTATTGTACTTAGTGTTTCATATGTATCTGGCAGTCCTGTCAGTAAAGAGGAAAACAGTGATTATTTCATTTCTACCCCATTATCATCTTATTTTTAGAGGTTCCTTTTCCACTGAGGAAACAACTCATGCCTGCATCAACTTCCCAATGGAAATTCTTTATTCAACCATTTTATGATTATTTATATTAGAGTTACCTATTCCAATTCAGGCTAGGACAAGAAGAAATGATACAGAAAGAGCTGATGCCCATTTTCAAGGGCAGAAGACTCAAAGTTAGGTTTACTGCTCAGCAGAAAAGAATTAGGTTAAAGGAATAATTTCCTGAAGATGAATTTCTTTCCTCAGTTTTCAAAAGTAGGACATATTAGAAAGAGACTAACATGTTTCAGTATGATTTTGCCTAACGGCTAAGGCTAGGTAAGCTGCCCTTAAGGTTCACATACTCTTACTAAAAACATTTATAGTTGCTATTTAAATTTATTCCATATCTCAGTACTTTTTAAATGGGATCAACATGGCACTTCAAGTCTCTAATCACAGCAAAATGCTCTGCAAAGTATTCTGATTACTAAGTGACCTATTATTTGGTATTATCAAATATGCACAGAGATCTCAGGTAACATTAAATATATTGTAAGCTGAATTACCTATCAGAGCCTAAGAATTTATGCAACCAGGATGAAAGTCTTATTTCTAGATTTAGGTCAAGATTTCTCTCCTCTAAGGTAAAACTCATAGCAGTACACTGTAGGGTGTACATGAATGAATTTTCCCAATAGGCCAGGAGATGGCACCTCTTCCTTTAAACATAAGCTAAAAGGACATTTTCTGAGAACTGGAAATTAAACGAGGGTCAGCTAAGATAATGATAAAAATGAGCCAGTCAGGGGCTTCCCTGGTGATGCAGTGGTTAAGAATCCACCTGCCAATGCAGGGGACACGGGTTCAAGCCCTGGTCCGGGAAGATCCCACATGCCGTGGAGCAACAAAGCCCGTGCGCCACAACTACTGAGCCCGCACTCTAGAGCCTTCAAGCCACAACTACTGAGCCCATGTGCCACAACTACTGAAGCCCACGCGCCTAGAGCCCATGCTCCACAACAAGCGAAGCCACCGCAATGAGAACCCTGCACACCGCAACGAAGAGTAGCCCCTGCTTGCCGCAACTAGAGAAAGCCGTGCACAGCAACAAAGAACCAAAGCAGCCAAAAATAAATAAATTAAAAAAAAAAAAAAAAAAAAAAGAGCCAGACAACTAACTATAGAAGAGTTAAATACATTTCAGAACAGGGACTGGAGTTCTCATTTTTTCTACCTTTGTACCCTTACCTAAAGAAACACAAATACCATCAACTTTAACAATAATCACCTTCAAGGAGCTGATGATTTATAGTTACTGACTCAAGATTTCACTAAAAGCCTAAGCAAGCATTTGGTCAGAAGTTGTTTTTCCGAAATCTCACTACCAGAGGCAATCTGTGACCTTTACTCCTTTCTGTCTGTTTTCCCTCTACTTCATTTCAAAAAGGGGTACAATTACTCAGTTGTTTCCCCTAAGAGAGATTCATTCATATCTCTAAGGAAGCACATATTAGTTAATCTGGTGCTCTAGAAGATGTAATCTACTAAACAGACCCAAGAGACTTACAAGAGTCTTAGCACAACCAACTTTCCTCTAAGCGGACCCAGTTTAGTAACAGTCCCATAATTAGCATCAAATTACATCATAAATCCACTCCATGAAAGTATTCTTTTATGGTAATGTTTATAGAGTTGATGAACATAAGTAGAAAATGTTCAGGGGATTTAAATATATAATTAAAGGAAAACAAACAAATGGTCCCACACAGCCTGGTTGCTTACGTGATAGGCAGCTTCAATGCGGCCACTAATTTTTCTCCAATGGGTTCACTTAATGAAAACTTAAGTGGTACTTAAAGTCGACTACTACCTACAGACCTACAGAAGAAACATGTGAAAGAAGTCAACCCACACCTGAGAGGAAATGACTTCTAAAACTACACTGACATACCACCACACATCCAGCAGAATGGCTCAAGTTACAAAGACTGACAATACTAAATTTGGGGAGGATGTGGAACTCGTAAACTGCTAGTTGATGTGTAAACTGGTACAACTACTTGGAAAAATTTCTTAGCAGTATCCACCAAAGCTACCACATATATAGTGTACAGTCTGGCCATTTCATTCACACACACACACACACACACACACACATACACACTGAAAAGAAATGCATGCACATGTGCATAAAGACTTGTACAAAAAAGTGCACAGGAGCTTCATCTACCACAGGGCAGACAGCAGAAGCAAGAAGAACTACAATCCTGAAGCCTGTGGAACAAAAACCACATTCACAGAAAGATAGACAAGATGAATAGGCAGAGGGCTATGTACCAGATGAAGGAACAAGATAAAACCCCAGAAAAACAACTAAATGAAGTGGAGATAGGCAACCTTCCAGAAAAAGAATTCAGAATAATGATAGTGAAGATGATCCAGGTCCTCGGAAAAAGAATGGAGGCAAAGATCGAGAAGATGCAAGAAATGTTTAACAAAGACCTAGAAGAATTAAAGAACAAACAAAGAGATGGACAATACAATAACTGAAATGAAAACTACACTAGAAGGAATCAATAGCAGAATAACTGAGGCAGAAGAATGGATAAGTGACCTGGAAGACAGAATGGTGGAATTCACTGCTGTGGAACAGAATAAAGAAAAAAGAATGAGAAGAAATGAAGACAGCCTAAGAGACCTCTGGGACAACATTAAATGCAACAACATTCGCTTTATAGGGGTCCCAGAAGGAGAAGAGAGAGAGAAAGGACCAGAGAAAATATTTGAAGAGATTATAGTCGAAAACTTCCCTAACATGGGAAAGGAAATAGCCAACCAAGTCCAGGAAGCACAGCGACTCCCATATAGGATAAACCCAAGGAGAAACATGCCGAGACACATAGTAATCAAATTGGCAAAAATTAAAGACAAAGAAAACTTATTGAAAGCAGCAAGGGAAAAACAACAAATAACATACAAGGGAACTCCCATAAGGTTAACAGCTGATTTCTCAGCAGAAACTCTACAAGCCAGAAGGGAGTGGCATGATATACTTAAAGTGATGAAAGGGAAGAACCTACAACCAAGATTACTCTACCCGGCAAGGATCTCATTCAGATTTGATGGAGAAATCAAAAGCTTTACAGAGAAGCAAAAGCTAAGAGAATTCAGCACCACCAAACCAGCTCTACAACAAATGCTAAAGGAACTTCGCTAAGTGGGAAACACAAGAAAAGGACCTACAAAAACAAACCCAAAACAATTAAGAAAATGGTCATAGGAACATACATATCGATAATTACCTTAAACGTGAATGGATTAAATGCTCCAGCCAAAAGACACAGGCTTGCTGAATGGATACAAAAACAAGACCCATATATATGCTGTCTACAAGAGACCAACTTCAGACCTAGGGACACATACAGACTGAAAGTGAGGGGATGGAAAAAGATATTCCATGCAAGTGGAAATTGAAAGAAAGCTGGAGTAGCAACACTCATTATCAGATAAAATAGACTTTAAAATAAAGAATGTTACAAGAGACAAGGAAGGACACTACATAATGATCAAGGGATCAATCCAAGAAGAATCTATAACAATTATAAATATATATGCACCCAACATAGAGCACCTCAATACATACAGCAACTGCTAACAGGTATAAAAGAGGAAATCGACAGTAACACAATAATAGTGGGGGACTTTAACACCTCACTTACACCAATGGACAGATCATCCAAACAGAAAATTAATAAGGAAACACAAGCTTTAAATGACACAATAGACCAGAGAGATTTAATTGATATTTATAGGACATTCCATCCAAAAACAGCAGATTACACTTTCTTCTCAAGTGCGCATGGAACGTTCTCCAGGGTAGATCACATCTTGGGTCACAAATCAAGCCTCAGTAAATTTAAGAAAATTGAAATCATATCAAGCATCTTTTCTGACCACAACGCTATGAGATTAGAAATCGAATTACAGGGAAAAAAAACGTAAAAAACACAAAACACATGGAGGCTAAACAATATGTTACTAAGTAACCAAGAGATCACTGAAGAAATCAAAGAGGAAATCAAAAAATACCTAAAGACGAATGATAATGAAACACGACGATCCAAAACCTATGGGATGCAGCAAAAGCAGTTCTAAGAGGGAAGTTTATAGCTATACAAGCCTACCTCAAGAAACAAGAAAACTCTTAAATAAACAATCTAACCTTATACCTATCTAACCTTACACCTAAAGGAACTAGAGATACAAGAACAAACAGAACCCAAAGTTAGCAGAAGGAAAGAAATCATAAAGATCAGAGCAGAAATAAATGAAATAGAAACAAAGAAAACAATAGCAAAGATCAATAAAACTAAAAGCTGGTTCTTTGAGAAGCTAAACAAAATTGATAAACCATTAGCCAGACTCATCAAGCAAAAGAGGGAGAGGACTCAAATCAATAAAATTAGAAATGAAAAAGAAGTTACAACAGACACCACAGAAATACAAAGCATCCTAAGGGACTACTACAAGCAACTCTATACCAATAAAATGGACAATCTAGAAGAAATGGACAAATTCTTAGAAAGCTGTAACCTTCCAAGACTGAACCAGGAAGAAATAGAAAATATGAACAGACCAATCACAAGTAATGAAATTGAAACTGTGATTAAAAATACTCCAACAAACAAAATTCCAGGACCAGATGGCTTCACAGGTGAATTCTATCAAACATTTAGAGAAGAGCTAACACCCATCCTTCTCAAACTCTTCCAAAAAATTGCAGAGGAAGGCACACTCCCAAACTCATTCTATGAGGCCACCATCACCCTGATACCAAAACCAGACAAAGATACTACAAAAAGAGAAAATTACAGACCAACATCACTGATGAATATAGATGCAAAAATCCTCAACAAAATACTAGCAAACAGAATCCAACAACACATTAGAAGGATCATACTCCATGATCAAGTGGGATTTATCCCAGGGATGCAAGGATTCTTCAATATACGCAAATCAATCAATGTGATACACCATATTAACAAACTGAAGAATAAAAACCATATGATCATCTCAAAAAAAAAAAAAAAGAAAAAATAGAAAGTGCACAGGCACCATAACTTGTTCCTGACAAGTACCCAAATGTCCATCAACAGCAGAATACATAAATATATTGCTACTATAGTCATACAATAAAAATAAACTACTGCTGTATGCAACAAGGATTATTCTCAAAAACATTTTTGAGTGAAAGAAGCCACACATAAAATAACACATTAAGTGTTTTTGTTTCTGTTAAGTTCAAAGAGAGGCAAAACCAATCCATTGTGTCAGGAATCAGGGCTGGGATTACATCTGAGGAGGAATGACTATTACTGATATATATGAGTGTGCTCACTTTGAAATATTTCATCAAAAAAAAATTTTTTTTTTCAGATAAACCACTGTTCCACTTCAATTCAGCATGAATTTCGGTGTGACCATGGAAGGCTTTCTATTCATTCAACCACTATTTTTTGATCACCCATTCTGTACCAGGCACTGGGGATGTACTGGTGAGCAAAACACACATGATCCTTGCCCTCCCTCAGACAGCTTAGAATCTCATGGAGAAAGAGACAAATTACCCAGTAGATGAACATACCTATAAGGTATGTAAAACATTTACAAATTACAGAAGCCTGGAAATACCCTAAGAAGTGAAATGGGAAGTGGTTAATGTTGGGGAAAGCCCAAAATAAGAGGATGAGAAAGGTATTTGCTCTGCTTTTAGCATCTTACCTGGCTCAGAGCTGCTGCTTATTGTGGGTCTAAAGCAGCAGACATGATTTCTTTTTAGGCTTCTTCTTTTCCACTGGTGTTTTTCTATTTATCTGTCTGACCAGGTCATAAAATATCTAAATAAAAACAAGAAAAAGGTACTTATTCAACCAATATTTGAGACCTTGTTCCACAAAACAATCTTGATTCTGTGAAATATTATTCTGCTCTTGGATCTGTATTTTGCTGCTTTGTTTTAACAGCAGGTTTCTTAGAAGCCTCAGCTGATTTTCAGTCAGGGTAAAGCACAACTTACCTACTTACAATGAGGGAAATACACTTGCTCTTAGAGATATTCAATAACAAATTAATAAAAAGAATTAGTAGTGAAAAAAATAAGATAGTGAAGTGGAATCTTCGATGCTTCAAAAACCTAATTATTAAAAGAATAGTTAATGCTTCACTTATATCTTTATACTTGCTTTATTTTTTAAAAACTTCAAACTTACAGAAAAGTTGCAGGTACCAAGAACTTATGTATTTTCTTCACCCATATTCACCAGTTAGTAACATTTTGCCAAATGTACATTTTTCCAAAGAAGAAATGCAGGTGGCCAACAGGCACATAAAAAGATGCTCAACATCGCTCATCATCAGGGAAATGCAAATCAAAACCGCAATGAGATATCACCTCACACCTGTTAGAATGGCAATTATCAAAAAGAACACAAATAACAAATGTTGATGAAGACGTGAAGAAAAGGAAACCTTCCTACACTGTTAGTGGGAATGTAAATTGGTGCAGCCACTGTGGAAAACAGTATGGAGGTTTCTCAAGAAAACTAAAAATAGAGCTACCATATGACCCAGCAATTCCACTCCTGGGTATATATCCAAAAAAAATCAAAAACACTAATTTGAAAAGATACATGCACCCCATGGGACTTCCCTGGTGGTCCAGTGGGTAACACTCCATGCTCCCAATTCAGGGGGCCCGGGTTCGACCCCTAGTCAGGGAACTAGACCCACATGTGTGCTGCAACTAAGAGGTCTGCATGCCACAACTAAAAAAAAAGATCCTGAGTGCCACAACTAAGACCTGGCGCAGCCAAAGTAAGTACGTAAGTAACGAAGTAAATAAATAAATAAATATTAAAAAAAAAAAGATACATGCACCCCAATGTTCATAGCAGCATTATTTGCAACTGCCAAGATATGGAAGTGTCCATCAACAGATGAATGGATAAAGAAGATGGGGTGTATATATACAATGGAATACTACTCTGCTATAAAGAAGAACGAAATTTTGCCATTTGCAGCAACATGGATGGACTTAGAAGGCATTATGCTAAGTGAAATAAGTCAGACAGAGAAAGACAAATATTGTGTGATATCATTTATATGTACAATCTAAAAAATACAACAAACTAGTGAATATAACAAAAAAGAAGCAGACTCACAGATACAGAGAACAAACTAGTGGTTACCAGTGGGGAGAGGAAGGGGGGAGGGGCAATACAGGGGTAGGGGTTAAGAGGTACAAACTATCAGGTATAAAATAAGCTACAACGATATATTGTACAACATGGGGAATATAGCCAATATTTTATAATAACTATAAATGGAGTAAAACCTTTAAAAATTATGAATCACTACACTGTACACCTATAACGTATAATATTGTACAGCAAACCATACTTCAATTAAAAAAATAATGGTCCTAAGATTACAAGCCTAAATTAATTGTTGAAGGGGGGACCACTACCAAATGATTTATCCCAAAGCTATTGATTCATTTATATTCTTTTCTTTCTGGTCCATCCTACCCACTCTCCCATTTTCTTTAAACCATTTAATTCTATTATCTTATTTCTAAGAAAGTTGAAAACATAAGAGTTTATGAACAAAATGGTAGTTTCTGTTTCACAACTCCAAAGCCCTTCAAGAACTTAATATTCATAAGCCATAAACAAAATCTCATTAGTTCCCCAGCCTCAGTGCATAATCTATAAGTGAAAAATAACAAAAGGATAAACTAAAATAGTAAATTAATCAAAACAGCACGTTTCTTCATGGTAGCCATGCGTTTCTGGTATTAAACAAAATGGTAACTGGTTTTGTGGTATTACCCTTAAGGATTTCCTTGGCAAACGGTGCCTACCTCACAGCAGCAGTGATGAGGGCAAGTTCGAACTATAGTTATTTGGTTAGATATGCTGAAAGCCCTCAGCCTAGGTTCTTCCTCATCCTTCTGAACTACAGAAAAATCTAAAGGGAACACAGAATAATTTCTCAATCCCTCTATCATTCCTTAATTGGGATGTTTTGATTCCAATTTTTATTCCAGCATCAGCAAAGAACAATTAATTCTTAAGACTGATGTGATTCTGATACAACTATGTACTACTTTCAAAACACAACAAAAATGATGAGTTTTTTTACTTTTTAAAAAATATTTATTTATTTATTACTTATTTATTTTGGCCATGCCGGGTCTTAGCTGCGGCACGCGGGATCTTTGTTGCAGCATGCGGGATCTTTTTTTTTTTTTTTTTAGTTGAGGCATGCGGACGTCTTACTTGCGGCGTGCATGCGGGATCTGGTTCCCTGACTGGGGATCAAACCTGGGCCCCCTGCATTGGGAGCATGGAGTCTTACCCACTGGACCTCCAGGGAAGCCCCAAGAGTTTTTTTAAAAAAATTATATATTATATATTCTCTGATATAGATAGTAGAGAATTAGAGGGCAATTTAGTTAAGCAGGATGTCCCTGTATGATTTCAAACTTGAGTCTAAGAGCTCAATCGTGTGAAAGTATGATCCCTCTATCTTCAGGCACTCAGAAATCACACACATATTTTCAAGGCATTAGCTGTCTGAGGAACTATTAACTACCCCCAAAACTCCGTAGTTGGATTATTAGGCTATCAAGAGAGAAATATTAAAAGAAAGAAATTATTACACTCTCAAGAATTTCTAGCATAAAGTTTGTATGTTTTCCAAAAGAGTAAAGAACCTTAAATAGCTAATGTATTTCATTTTGTTGTATTTTTTTTCTATTTTTGTTTTATAAACCTTCATGTCAATGGTTGATTTCAACGAGGCTACTGTGAAAAAGTACCTCTGCTGCATGGGAAACCGAAACCCAGAGGAGCAAGATTTAGTAGCATGTAAGTTCCCACAAACAGGTAATGTCTGAAAGGTAAGGAATACCTCATGTCCACTGTGCTCACTGGACCCTGGCCCAACTCAACCTCGGCCGAGCCCTATGGACTTGGTGGTCGGGTACCAGTGAGGGTGATCACAGGACAGCAGGAACTAGATCTCTAAGGCCAATCATCCTGCAGATGGTGACTGTGCACTACTACTCCCCTAGCCAAGCTCATTGTTTTACCTCATGTGTTTATGTGTTTTACCTCAAAGTTCTCTCTCTCTCCTTTCTTTTTTGGTGGTGGTGGGGGGGAGACTAAACCAAAAATTAACATTTTATGATCAGCCATATTTTTCAGGATAACATCGATGAAACTGTAATTCCACAACAGAGAAAGTTGAAACTGGAAGCATTTCATACTTCCTTTCATTTACTTGGCAGTGAATTAGAAATAACTGTTGGTGAAGATCTCAGCAGGACTTGTTCCCCATTAGGATGTAAACTTCTTGAGGGCAAGAGTAGTGTCTGTCTAAATGACTGGTACCCTGGTGCCTAACACAGTGCCAAGCACATAGGCACACAATGAATATTTGCTGAATAAATAAAATTTATGAATTTCTTATTTTTATGTATTTATTAAAACTGGTTTTACCTGAAAGGCAAGCTTTGACTTATTATTTGTAAAACTTATTTATTTATTTATGGCTGCGTTGGGTCTTCGTTGTGGTGCGCGGGCTTCTCATTCCGGTGGCCTCTCCTTGCTGTGGAGCACGGGCTCTAGGGCGTGGGCTCAGTTGCTCCGCAGCATGTGAGATCTTCCCGGACTGGGGCATGAATCCGTGTCCCCTGTATTGGCAAGCGGATTCTTAACCACCTCGCCACCAGCGAAGTCCCGCAAGCTTAAATTTTTTTCGTGCCACACGTTTAAAGTAATTTGGTCATTTAAAAAGTCAGATAATAGTCTACAACCATAATATCAGTCAAGGAAAGGTGACCAAAAGAACCAAAGGCCAGAGACGAATAGTAAGCAAAAACACACCAGAGGACTCTGATAACCTAAACCAGTCTTAACTCTCATCTATGTTGTAAGTGTGCTGAACTCTGACTGATTACCTGTGATGCTACAAATGGCAAGCACACTGGCAAATGAAGACTTTTTTACTACTGGGAAAGGAAAGAAGCCTACTCTGCTTTTTTTTTTTTAAGAAAAAAAAAAGCCTTATGTTAAAATTAACAAAAGCAAAGGAACCTCTTAAGATTTTGCTTGGATGTAGCGGTCGCAGTTGGGGATTGCACTAATCTTTTAGGGATCCAGTAAACTATTGGCCCTTTACATCCAGGCAGGCAAGCTTACCTGTTAAGCATTCCTGTCCCCAGCTATGTTCTCAGGACAGTGGAGTAGTTAAGTCACGGACAAACAAAGCCTTGTGCACCTGCTGTATCAGGCCTAAAGACCGGGTGAATTATAGTTCTGTATCCACCCACACTCACACAGATTCTTCCCTTTGAGTCATGCACCAAAGGGAAGCAGGACTCAAAACACCAAATTCCATGATATCTTTCTGTACAACATAAGTTCATTACAGTAACTACTTTGATTTTTGTATTTTTCTACCTGACTTTACAACCTTTTTACTCACATCTGCATAGGTAATTGTTATAATCCAAGGGTGATGTGACAATTTTCACACACCACTTTCTGGCCTATCATTTAGAGGCTTAGCAGGACTTTAAAAAACATATTCTTTAACTTAAACTACCTCTTTGCCAACAAGGTAAATATAAGTGTCCTCATCACAGCCATCAAAGTGATTTCATATAAGAGGAGGAATATGGTTTCTAGGAATTACTTAGTGTTTTCCATAAATTGATAAAGACTACTTAAACGAACACCATTTTTTCTTTTTAAAAAAATGTTTTTGGCTGTTAACTTGAAAGAAAGGAAACTAAAAAGGCACTTATTTGTGCTGCCTAGCAGCTGTAGTTTACCTCATTAACGTTGATCTTCGACTTTGCAGAAGATTCTAAAAAGGCACAGTTACACCACTGTCTTGCTAAATTCTGACCCTGTTCTTTGCCAACTACTCGCTCATCTTCCAGGTCACATTTATTACCAACCAAAATCATTGGAACCTGCGGGAAGGAAAAAATCATATAATAAGCCCTAACATACTTGTTACTCAGCCTTTTATAAGTAAGCAACTACCAGCCACCAACTGAAATGTGTTAGTTGGGACTATAATCTTCAAGTGCTTAAAAAAAGGTGTATGTATGTGTGTTGGGGGGAAAATGGAGGGGGAAGAGACAGAAAAAATATGGACGAGATTCTACAACATTGATCTGCTAAATTATTTTAAGACTATAATCCCAAAATTCTCAGGTGGACTAATGCTAATGGCTGAATTCCAAGTAGAAAAATCTGAAGGAAAAGGAACCTCCTGCAATACTCATTGTCTTGGTGTGTTTTAAGTGCCTCATCTCACAGGACCAAAAATGCCAATAGTAGTGGCAAGACCAACACGCTAATAAGTTTTACTTCTACAACTGACATCTAGATCTGAAGACTAGCTTAAGTGAGATATTAAGGAAAAGTAAGAATAAAAATACAGCCACTGAGTAGCTATGTCTTCATCTACAACTCAATCTTTAGTTTATTACACGGGATAAAGAGATTAACATTACCAGAGTTCAGTGATTTGCATGTAATTGCCTATGAAAAGAGAACTCTCTTAGATGAATTAGTCATGGGAAGAAAGAGAACTATTCATTAGGTTATGGTTGGTCATGAGTCATATGGTGCAAATTCCTCCCGCCTACAGTATTACCCAAAGTTGAGGTCCTAAGCAGGTGCCCATGTTCCCATTAATAATGAGAGAGAACACACAAAAACAGAAAAGAAGGTACAAATGAAATTTTATATCCTAATTTATACAACTTTTGAAAAGGAACTTTCTGTAGCTCAAAACTGAGACAAACGTAAAATATACATTTAATCTTTGCAAAAAGGCACAACAACAATGATGCTATTCATCAAATAAGACAAGAATTCTAAAACAGTATATTTTATCACAATAAAAAATTAACCTTAAAAAAGAATTCTAAAACAAAAACAAAATTAAAAAATATAAAAATGCAAGTTAATTAAAATCTTTAACATAATTCAAAGGAAAAAACTAAGTAAAAACTGTACCAACAGAATTTTAGAAATAGGAACATAGCATTACGGTTCTTGATAATGTTCTCTGAACACTGTTTCTGACATAACTACCAACTTTCCAAGCCCAACTGGAGTCCCCCTTCTTCTACCAAGTACTCTTTGATTCTTCTTTCTCCACTGCACTTATGACCCACATAGCACCATGTAGGTCATAAGTGCAGTAGAGAAAGAAGAACTTTACATACGTGTCCTTCTTTTCTAACCATCTCAGCATATTATCTGTAGGTAAATTTAGAAAGCTTAAAAATGTTTTTGGTCACCAGGGCTCTTAGGCGCATGGTAAATACCCTCTAAATCCTCTACTGATAGAGAAAATGGACACTTTTTATTTGGCCACAGAGAGATGGCAGTATGATATATATAGAGAGAAATACTTACATCTTCTGTGTCCTTAACCCGTAAAATCTGTTCCCTCAGGTCTTGTAAGTCATTAAACGTGGACTGAGCTGTAATAGAATATACTAGTGCAAACCCTTGGCCATTCTTCATATACAAATCCCTCATCGCTGTAAATTGCTCCTATAATAAAAAATATGCAATTATAAATATGACTTCTTAAATGTATATTGAAACAATTTAAATCAGAATAATCACAAGTGAGCTACTGAATTTTTTTTTTTTTTAATGTATGTATGTATGTATGTATTTATTTATTTTTTTGGCTGCACTGGGTCTTTGTTGTTGCGCGCGGGCTTTCTTTAGTTGCAAGCGGGGGCTGCTCTTCATTGCGGTGCATGGGCTTCTCATTGCGGTGGCTTCTCTTGTTGCGGAGCATGGGCTCTAGGCACGCGGGCTTCAGTAGTTGCAGCACGCAGGCTCAGTAGTTGTGGCTTGCGGGCTCTAGAGAGCAGGCTCAGTAGTTGTAGCGCACGGGCTTAGTTGCTCCGCGGCATGTGGGATCTTCCCGGACCAGGGCTCGAACCCGTGTCCCCTGCATTGGCAGGCGGATTCTTAACCACTGCGCCACCAGGGAAGCCCTGAATTCTTTATTACATGTTATCATGACAGGAAACATAAGACGTGATACACGGTTTCTGGAAAATTTGAGATGAATGTTCCTGTCCCCTATGTACATGACTAGAAACAACTATAGAATTAGAAGGGAAATCTTAACCACTTTAATTTGTTTCTGTGTGATTTAGAAAAACTGTATATAGTTCCCTTTTATATACAGATTTTAATTATTTTGGTGCTACAAAAGATGATGTCCAAGGTAGGGTTTTTGGAAAAGAGAAGTCCAAGTACTGAACCCTGAGGCCCTCCAACATTAAGAGGTTGGGGAAATGAAGACAAATCAGGAAAGGAAACTTAGGAGTAACGAATCATACAGGGAGAAAACCAAGCAAGTGCTGTTTCCTAGAAGTCAAATGAATAAAATTTTTACAGATAAGGATAATGATCTACTGAGTCAAAGGTTGCTGAAAAGTCAAGGAAGTTGAGGATATATCCGAGGGATTGATTATGAATGAGAGACCATGGACTTGAAGCTGTGTAAAGAGGGGGTTGAGGATATGAGGGATAATCAAAGATGTTAGATTTAACAGACTGCAGATTACAGTCAGGTTGAAGGGTATGAAAGGAAGTGAGATAGAGAAACAAGAGATGGTTAGTAGAGAGTAGGACACTTGAAAATGAGATTTAAGATGGTATTATGTTACTGGTAATCATATAGTCTAGGGTAAAGACCACGGGCATGAATGACTGAAGCAGGGTAGAGGTCAAGGAACTGAGAGGCCAAGCTACTGGATCATCTATATTACCCGTAAAGATTCTATTTGGATACTAAAATCACCAAGAATTCGGACTAAAGTAGTGTTGGAGAAAGTAAGCAAAAATCCTCAAGGAGTAAGGAGTGATCTAGAACAAGATCAAAGAGCATCAACTACTTTCCAAACGTTATGCAAGGCACTGGGGACAGACAAGTAAACAGAAAATTACAACACAGCATGCTGAGTGCTAGGATGGTAGAAATACAAGATATTTGAGAGCACAAGTGAAAGATCTCTGCAGAAGGGGAAAATTTTCTTAATTTGGACAAGAGGAGGAAGAAACAATGCCCTCACACTTGTGGAGGCTGTGAAGGGAAGAAATAGAAAGTATTTTTTTTTTTAACTGTTGGGGTCTTTGGGAACAAAGAATTATTGCTGATTCAGAAGCTAGGAAATTTGGGGGTTGGGCGAAGTGGCAAGAGGGGGAGATCTCAATTCAGCTGATATAAGAAAGAAGGAGTTCCAGTGATCCAAAGCTTCCTGTTGGAATCAAGATCCATTTTCCCACAGAAGAATAGAAAAATATGGTATAATTCGTACTCTAATTGCTCCAGTCTGCTTAAGTTTTTTTGATCTGAAGCTTTCTCACCATTTATAAAATTATAGTGGGAATATTTGTGCTGAATTTTAAAACAACTTAAAACATTTAAGAGTACCATCCATTTTAAAGCTAGGAATTGCCTAATAGGTAAAGTCTATGTATATGGAGAAAAAAAAAAGAAAAGGAAGTCATTTAATGTGTGCATTTTTTGTGGTAGTATAATTGTGGCAGAATAAAACCATCATTAATTAATTAAACAACTAAAAAGGTGATGACAAATGAAGACAATGAAAATAAAAGCAAATACACAGAGCTCATACTATATAAAAGACATTTTGTGCCAAGTGATTTATAATCACTATCTCATTTGATCATTATAAGCACCCTATAATGTACAAAACGTCATTATACTCATTTAAGCATGTGAAAAATGAGGCTTAAAATAATCCTAAAGATTTTTGTCAGAACACACGTATCTGTCACCAGTCCCCTGAGATGTTAAAATACTACTAAAAAGCAAAAAAAGTTTTTTAAATAAATGAATGACCATGGTGTCAAGAGTTAGTCTTGGGGCTTCCCTGGTGGCGCAGTGGTTGAGAATCTGCCTGCCAATGCAGGGGACACGGGTTCGAGCCCTGGTCTGGGAAGATCCCACATGCCGTGGAGCAACTAGGCCCGTGAGCCACAACTACTGAGCCTGCGCGTCTGGAGCCTGTGCTCTGCAACAAGAGAGGCTGCGACAGTGAGAGGCCTGCGCACCGCGATGAAGAGTGGCCCCCACTTGCCGCAACTAGAGAAAGCCCTCGCACAGAAACGAAGACCCAACACAGCCATAAATAAATAAATAAATAAATAAAAATACAACAAATTAAAAAAAAAAAGTTAGTCTTATTTAAACCCAGAGAAATACCTATTTTAACTAAAATTTTGTATTTAAAATACTTTCCTTTTGTTTGTTTGTTTAAAGCACTAAGAGCATAATCCTTACCTCAATACAGGGAAAAGAAACTCAATACACAGATTCTGTAGGTGAACGCAACATACAATTTAATAGTGATATGTGGGCATTAAGTACATCATAGATAGTTTCACGCACATAAGAAAATTTAAGAAGCCCTACATTTAGAGACTTAACGTTCTTAATCAGAACAAATGCTTTTACTCACAGGAATCATTCAGGTGACCAAAAACTGTTCCCAAATGAAAATCTGTCCCCCCCGCCAAAAAAAAAAGAGAAAACATCCTTACTGTTCCTGCTGTATCCAGGATTTCGAGCATACACTGTTGGCAGTCTACTTCAACTTGCTGTTAGGGTCGGGGCGGGGGATGGAGGGGGATGAAAAAGTAACATCAAAATGTCAGTCTGTTTTCCTCCCACCTCTTCACTCAAAGTCCTTATTAACAACTACAAAGCCTTTCTCTAGCAGCTTGCTGTATTGGTGGAGACCAACTTGGTACTACAGTAAAGAACAGGAGGTCTCAAACACATTCTATTAATAATACAGAAGCTAGGACTGTTAATCCTGAGTTTAGATATTTTTCTGACCACTATGAACTCTTGAGTAATGATTTTTGTTATTATTAGAAGCCAATGGTCATATTCTGCAATTTAAGAAAAACTGCAACAAACAGGTATAGTTCTAACAGGGGAAAAAAATGTATAAAGTATGTATATTTATATTATCTTCAAAACAAAGCGCAAAAGTATTAAGCAGCTCAAAACACAGCCAATATCTGGGGGTAAAGAAAACTTTGCCAACTTACCAGATTCAAGTTGTCAAAGTTTTACTAAAATATGCCCCAAATTTAATACAAAGGAAATTTTTAATTTAAGAGATAAAGGGAACACAGTAACACTGAACCCATATAGTTCTCAAGACTTTAAAAAAAGGTACTTCTTTGGAAAAGCTGTGTGTATAAGGTGAAATTTCATATACTGAATTCTACTTTCCCAGGGCTTTATAGAAGAGAAGGTTGGCCTAAAGAAAGTATCAACTATTAGCTGTGAGGAAAATTTTTAATAAAGAAGGGATTAAGAAAAGTGCTTCAGCATTCAAGGTACAGATCTCCGTTTGTAGTTAAAGCTTTAACCAGCAACTTATTTGGGGGAAATTTCAGTAATGCAACATGGTCTTCTAAAAATAAACCTATTAACCTAAGGACTATTTTAAACTCTGCTTCTGTGTCAGATCAGGAATTGATGAGGAGCACCACAGGTGGATCTACAAACTCACTGTCTACCACTTATGGGGCAAATGTGATAATAACCTGCACAATCTGTGAATGGGCATGTTCAATGAACAATGAATTAGGTCTGTAGTTTCTCAATATATATCACAATTTTGTTTCCAATTTACAGATAATGAAACTGCTCTGCCAGTAGGCTTGATGAACTTAATTCAGCAAAAGTTATAGCACTATTTAAAGGTAAATTCTAAAACATCTACCAAAGCAATCCTTTCTTATTTGTTGAAAGGAAGGTTAATCTTTTTCGGGGGCAGTGGAGTATATCGTTGGTTACTAGGCTTTCTTACAACACTGTCTCTTCCCCCCCATAACATACTTGGGAAATAAAATCATGAAAATTCTCCACAATTCTAGCTAGTCTTATAGTTAAATAAAATAGTATTTTTTGTCAAGACCAACTATTAAATTTTTTTTTCCTTTTAAATAAGCTTTATTTTTTAGAAAGCAGCTTTTGGTTCACAGCAACACTGAGCAGAAAGTACAGAGTTCCCATACACCCTTTTCCTGCTCCCTGCTAGCCTCCCCGACTATCAGCATCCTGCATCAGAGCGGTACATTTGTGAGAATCAATGAACCTTCCTGTATCAACACATCATTATCAAGCAAAGTCCACAGTTAGCAGTTTTACTCTTGGTGTTACACTTTCTATGGGTTGGGACAAATGTACAATGTCATGTATCCACCCTTATAGTATGATACAGAATCCAACTCTTTAACTTTTTACAGTTTAAAGATGAAATATTTTTAAAGTTATTATACAACTAAACAAAAATAACTTTCAGTTACTGTATAACTTCAAGCATAAAGTGTCCTTAATTTTAGTTCACAAAGAGTAATCAAAAGTATACCTATTTATATGCAATTTTTCTACATTAAAAGAATTCCCACCAGGAAAATGTGTACATTAAAGAACAGATTACTAATCAGTAACAGAACATGGAGTTCTCTATAGCTAATAAGCAGTGTTCTACGAAAAGTATTTTGTCTTGGTGAAACTTTTAAAAACAAATACAGAACATCTGTATCATTTCTCAAAACTACTTTCAAAAAAGCAATTCCATGGATCAAGTTTTAAAGTCATAAGAAACTACTTGTAAGCATGTGTATAAAAGTTTCATATTTTACCTTTCTGTAGGAATCTTCTATCGTTGGGTCATATTTTTCAACAAAAATTCCCTGAACAAATTGAACTGTCTAGAAATTTAAAAAAAGCAGACAAAATTTAAGGACTTAAAAGAAAAATCAGCCCTTCTTAAATGTTACTTAACTTCGCAAAGTGGTAAAGGTTAAATGTAATTATATGAAAACTCTGGGTAAACATGCAAATGTGAAGTGTCATTATTTTTCAATATAAGGATACATTGATAATTAAGAGTACACTTATGAAAGGTGGTCATGTTAAAAACTGTCAGCAATGCTGCTGCTGACATGACACTGTTAAAATAATTATTATATTAAGTTTTAAAATACAATGAAGATACAAATAAGGACATGGATTCTAATTTACTAAAATGTGAAAATTCATCAGTATTAAAACTCCTATTACCCCTCTATGTATCTATAGCAAGCTTTATCTCATACCCTCAAAGGAGAGAGACAAAAGGTTGTAAATTTTAAAAAGTCTTGAAACAGTCTTTCTAATTGTGGGGGAAAACAGAAGAGGGAATTAAAATTTATTGAGTTTATTAAATTTATAATCACACTCAAATTTCATATTCACCCCAGAAGTAGGTATTTTTCTGATTTGCCAGCTGAGATTCAAACATATGCCTTCCTGATTCCAAAGCCTTACTCTTTGCACAGGGAAACATCACCTACTCATCTTTTTCAGATCATCTACTTTTATCTCTAAAATTTCTATAAGCAAAGACGGGAAACTAGGTATTTTACCATTCAGTAAATGAAAAGAAGTACAGAAGATGGTTGTGAAATATTTCCTATATAGCTTTAGAATGGGGTCTGGTACATCACTGCCTAAAAGCAAGGGCAAGAATGTGGGCTGAGGTCATTCACACTTCAATTAGCCAGAGGAATATTTTATACACCATTTTAGCTTGAATTAAATAGATTAATCTGAATATAGTAAACTTCTTCAACTATCTATAATGGTGGTTCCATTTCCTCAGCTCTCATTTACTCTTCAACCCACCCCAGGATGGTTATGGCATCATCACCTTACTGAAGCTGCTTTTATCACATCCAGCTACTCTGCTATGACTTCTGAGCAGTCAAGTAAAGGTACATTATTTACATTCAAGTACAAGATACATTCTTCTATGCTGGATCCTCCAATCCTACCTACTCTTTAAAGGTTGAGAGGTACTCAGAGCCCAGTCCTGAGTTCTCTTCTCTCTCTAGTCTCTCCCTAGACAACCTCGTTAATTCCTATGGATTTTTAATTAATTTATTTATTTTAAAAAGGTAATTCATGGACATAGGACAAAATGCAAAAGACACAAAAACATATGTAATGGTAACTAATTCTATTTACCACCTTTTCCAATTCCACTCCCAAGGAAGTAATTGACATGTTATCTGTAGCTTATTGAACCTTGCAAAAATAGCCTCTGTTCTTTTATAATATCTCCCCCCTCATTCTTCCTTTCTTATAAAACACATATGGTACTCTACACTGCTTGGTAACTTTTTCCTCCTAAGTAATACAGCTTAGATATCATTAATTATCAGTATATACAGAGCTGCTGCATTCTTTTTAATGGTTTACAGTATTCTACTCAAAATACATATTAAAAACTTATTTAGCCCCTACTGGTAGACATTTAGGTTGTTTCCAAACTCTTGCCACTGTAAAGAATGTTGTAATAGACATCCTTGACCATGTCATTTTGTATATGTGAACTTATGTGTGGGATACATTTCCAGAAAGGGACTTGCTGAATTGAAAGTTACATGCATTTAAAATAACAGATACCAAGAGGGAAGAGATATGGGGACATATGTATATGTATAACTGATTCACTTTGTTATAAAGCAGAAACTGACACACCATTGTAAAGCAATTATACTTTAATAAAGATGTTAAAAAATAAAACAAAAATAATAAAATAACAGATACTCGCAAACATTCACCACAGAGGTACTAAATTACACTCCTAACAGTAACGTAATTCCCATGAAATAAATACCATAGATATATTCATGGCAACCCAAATCATACCACAGTCTCTCTTTTAAGCTATTATCTTGAGGATCTGATTGTTTATTTGATGTATTTACTCGAACATCTCACAAGCACATGACATTTGACATGACTCTTGATTTTCACTCTCAAATCTGCTCATTCTCCAGTGCTTTCCTTCTACTTCTTTAATGGTCCATTCATAAAATCAGTAGCTCAACTGTGAAATTTGGGAGTCACCCTCGACAGCTCCTTCTCTCCTAGTCCCCATATCAATCTAGCACTAAGTTAATTGTCAATTCTACCTCCTATTTAACTCTCAAAACATCTACTTTTCTCTTCTTCACTGCTAATATAAGCTTCCACAAACAATAATGTGGTGTATTGCATTAACTCCCAACTTGTTTCCCACATCTTCTCTGCCTGTCTTCTAAATTACTCTTTATAGAACAAAGTGCTCTCTTTAAAACATACATCCAGTTCTGTCACCACCACCACCCTCCAAACACCCTACCTTCAACAGCTTCTCATTGTCATTAGGAATAAATTCCAAGTTCTTACATGGTCTTCAAGTCATGATCTGGCCCCTGCTTATCTCTCACCTCATTTTCCTCTACTTTCTTCCCGGTTCACTCCTATCCCAGCAACTGTGACCCTTCTCAGTTGTTCAAATGCTAATTTAGGTTCCCTTGTCATAGGGGTCTCTTAACAATATATATTTTTCTTTCAAAGTATCTCTCTCACAATTATAATCAAGTAGTTCTTTGATTAATTGTGTATTTATTACATCTCCTCCACTATAATGTAAGCTCTGTGAGGGAGACTGTGACTGTTTTTGTTCACTGTTGTAACTTTAGAGTCTGACGTTATAGAAGCTCAATGAACACTTACTAAATAAATACAGCATGTGTACAAAAAAATGACCTTTATTCCACTTAAGTCTGGGATGGGGGTAGGGTAGGACTTACTCCACTGGTACTTGTAATAATCAGTCTCCCACACTAGAATGTAAGTTCCTTAACAATGAAAACAATTTTATTTCTCTTTGAATCACAAACACTAGCGCTTAACATAAAATAGGTAGCCAATAAATATTTGATAAATGAAAGAATGAATGAGCCACCATTATAAAACTACACATTCATGGTTACTGAATGAGTCCTTGTACCCTGGTAGGCCAGATATTAGGCATATAAAAAATACTGCCACTTTTTCTCTTGAGTGACTAGAAGTTGTAAAGCAAGAAAATATCACCGTTCTTCTTGTATTATATTAATTAATTATAGTTAGGTGGCTAACTTACCAGAGCAGACTTCCCCACGCCTCCTGAACCAAGGACCACTAGCTTGTACTCACGCATGATGTGGTCTTTTTAAATACTGACAATCTGGGGAAAAAAAAAAAATCAAAGATTAATAAACATGCTAAGAATAGCCTAAGAATGTAAAACTGTTACATGAAATAACATGAGATTTTGTTTTTTGTTTGTTTTTTCCCTTAAAACTACCAAGAGGAAGACAGAGGCTATACAACAAAACCATGTATATTTTAATATAAATTTATAGGACCACTGCCAGGCATTTTAATTCATTACAGATTATCTTTGACTAGTCATCAATCATTAGCCTGTTCATGTTACTTTGTATTTGATCAGAAAATAAGATGAATAAAACTAGTAGTTATAACTACAATCACGAGCCCGACTCTTTACGAAGCTATCACTTCAACTTACATACTTTTTTGAAAAGTTCACTCATGAGCTTTAATATAATGAAAATGCTATTTTATTTGCTTAAAATATCACATGTAATTCTATACTGTTTTGTTCATTATTGTATTATTGGTGAACCACATAAACTGTTACCTCAAATATTATTATGATACAAATGGGAAAATGTAGATGAAATTGTTAAAACTCTGTAGGTAGGTACTGCTGGTTTATTTCATAAGGCCCAAATTGCTGGGATGGGGGGGAAGAAATATAAACTTTATTTTTTATCTCCATGATTATCTTAAAAAGATACAAAAGAATTTCCAATGGCCATGATGATGTAAATAGGAATGAACTTTCCATCCCACAATAAACAGCTAAAACACCAAACAAAATATATGAAACAACTGTTTGCAGACATCGTTGGACAATAAGCAGTATAGCACTGTGATCTCTGAGAGATGGGAAGGAAATGAAGTGAGACCTACACCTGCCCTGGCTTTCTGCCTAGAGGTACTTTCAGATTGTGATGCAGGGAGAAAAAACTCAAGCAGAGAAGCTACCAGAGAAGTGGGAGTTATGCACAGAAAACTCCAGAAATCTGCACAGGGGTCCACCTGAGTCTGCGGCCAAACACTAAGCCAGGCATGCAGGATGAAACTCCATGAGGTAAGGCAAAGAATAAATAGGGATCTGTAAGCTGAGCAATTCCCAGAGTGCTGGGAAATATCGACATTCTGACCAGAAGAGTCTTCTTTGTTGAAAAATAGGCAATTCACTTGAAACCCCAGAATATTCATACTTAGTACAGGAGTAAACAAACCCTAGAGTAAAAAATACTCTACATGCTTCCTAAAAAGGCTTAAAAATAAGCCTCAAAAGGATTGAGTCAATCCACAGATAACAACTGCCTGTCAGAGCAAGTCCAAGATTTTTTTAAAGAAAAAAAAATTCCACCATTCAACAATATAAAATTTTCAACGTCCACAGCATCCAATAAAAATTAATAGACACGTGAGAAAGAAAGAAAATATGACCTGAAACTAGGGTGGAATGAGTCAACTGAAACAGTCCCAGAAGTGAGATAATGGAATTAGCCAATGAGGACTCTAAAACTACTATGATAAATATGCTCAAGGATTTAAGGAAAATATGAGGAGAGAAACAGTAGACATAAAAGAACCAAAATGAACTTCTAGTGTTCAAAAACAGTATCTGAAATGGAAATATAACCAGATGGGATTAACATTATATTAAATACTGCAGAAGGAAATTTCAGAGGAACTGAGATGAAGATAGAAAAAAGTTGATGAGGAGGAGGGTAAAGAGTGGGGAGATGGAAGGGGAGGGAGAGAGAAAAGAAAAGGAAGAATAAAAATAAAAGAAGAAAGAAGAGGAAAACCACAGCTATCAAGTATATGTGTGTAACTGGAATGGGGTGGGGGGGGTTGAATAATAAAATAAATAATAAAATACTTTCAAAATTTGATAAAAACTATAAATCCACAGATCCAAGAAACTCAATGAGCCCTCTCCGTAGTATAAATACAAAGAAAAGCACAAGGCACAATAATCAAATTCCTGAAAAGCTGTCAAAGAGAGAAAATCTTACAAGAAGCCAAAGGAAAAAGTTTAGCTACAGAGAAACAAAGTTAAGAAAATATGTAGACTTTCTCAAGAAGCTATGCAAGACAGAAGAAAATACATCTTCCAAATGCTTAAAGAAAAATATGGTCAACCTAGAATGCTAAATACAATGAATATATCAAAAATGAAAGTGAAATAAATTTTCTTTTTCAGATCCAAAAAAAGAAAGAAAAGCTGGGGGAAGAAAAAAGTTCACCAGTCTGCACTTAAAAAAAGCAAAAAAAATTCTTCAGGTGGAAGAAAATGATAACAGATGGAAATGTGGATCTACATAAAGAAATGACAATTGGGGCTTCCCTGGTGGCACAGTGGTTAAGAATCCACCTGCCTACGCAGGGGACATGGGTTCGAGCCCTGGTCCAGGAAGATCCCACATGCCGTGAAGCAACTAAGCCCGTGCACCACAACTACTGAGCCTGCGTGCCACAACTACTGAAGACCACGTGCCTAGAGCCCATGCTCTGCAACAAGAGAAGCCACCGCAATGAGAAGTCAGTACACAACGAAGAGTAGCCCCCTCGTTCCACAACTAGAGAAAGCCCGTGCGCAGCAACAAACACCCAACGCAGCCATAAATAAATAAATAAATTAATTAATTAATTTAAAAAAAGTAAAAGAAAAAGAAATGACATTACTAAAGAAATAAAAAGTACCAGAAATGGTGAGAGTAAATCTACAAGACTTTTTTGGCCTCTTAAAGCAAAAATAACAATGTACCACAGGGTTTACAACATATGTAGAAGTAAAATATATTACAATAACAGCACAAGAAAGGGAAGGGAACTGGAAGTATAATGTTCAAGGTTCTTACATTATATCTGCAGTAGTATATTATTTGAAGGTAAATAATTATATGTTAAAGATGCATACTGTATATCCTAAAGCAACCACGGGGGTGGAGGGGTATGGGGGAGAAGAGGCATAGCTAATAAGCCAGTAGCTGAGATAAAATGGAATACTAAAAAAAACCAAAAATCAACTCATTCACAAAGTAGCAGGAAAAATACAAATGAGCAGAAAAGAACAAAGAAAGATGGGAGAAATACAAAACAAATAGGACAGAATTAAAAGGCAACCACATCATTACATTAAATGTTAAATCATCTATTCTAATATCCAACATTCAAATTCAAAGGCAAGATAAAAAAGCAAGACCTAATTATATGTTGCCCTCAAGAAACAAACAAATACAGGAAAAGTTAAAAGTAACATTTATTGATGACAAAGTCACAGTTGGTGCTTATATTACCACTGTGGTATGTTGCCTGCATTCAAAATAGAAACAAATACTCAATTTCATTTAGAGGTTAGTAAAAAAAAAAGTATCTTGGGAATTCCCTGGCGGTCCTGGGGCTGAGACTCAGCACTTCCAATGCAGGGGGCACATCCCACAAGCTGTGGGGCCAGGCCAATAAATATAGGGTTGGCCAAAAAGTTCCTTCGGTTTTCAGGTAAAAATAAAAGATACATTTTTCATTTTCACCAAGAACTTTATTGAACAATGAATGTATTCACTGTTTTGTTTCACTACCTTTTGCCATTTTTCAGGCAACTTCGTAATTCCATCTTCCCAAAACTTTTTATCTTTTTGAGCAAAGAACTGTTCCAGGTACCTATTACGGTCTTCCAGGGAATTGAAATTTTTTCCATTAAGAGAATTTTGTAAAGACTGAAATAAATGGAAACGTGAAGGTGCAATGTCTGGTGAATACAGCGGATGAATCATAAATTCCCAGCTAAGCTGTAACAGTTTTTGCCTGGTCATCAAAGAAACATGCAGTCTTGCATTATCCTGATGGAAGATTATGCGTTTTCTGTTGATTAATTTCGGATGCTTTTCGTGGAGTGCTGCTTTCATTTGATTTAACTGGGAGCAGTTCTTGTGGGAATTAATCCTCTGGCTTTCCGGAAGGAGCTCATAATAGAGGACTCCCTTCCAATCCCACCATATACACAACATCACCTTCTTTGGATGAAGACCAGCCTTTGGTGTGGTTGGTGGTGGTTCATTTCGCTTGCCCCGCGATCTCTTCTGTTCCACATTATTGTACAGTATCCAACTTTCATCGCCCGTCACAATTTGTTTTAAATAACGGAACGTTTTCGTTACGTTTAAGTAGAGAATCACATGCAGAAATAAATACTGTCAAGAAGGTTTTTTTCGCTCAACTTATGTGGAACCCAAACATCAAAGCGATTAACATAACCAAGCTGGTGCAAATGATTTTTAACACTTGATTTGGATATTTTGAGTATGTTGGCTATCTCTCACGTGTTATAACATTGATCGTTCTCAATTAATGTCTTGATTTGATCGCTATCAACTTCAACTGGCGTACCTGACCGTGTAGCATCGTCCAGCGAGAAATCTCCAGCACAAAACTTCGCAAACCACTTTCGACACGTTTGATCAGTCACAGCACCTTCTCCATACACTGCACAAATCTTTTTTTGCGTTTCAGTTGCGTTTTTACCTTTCTTCAAATAATAAAGCATAATATGCCAAAAATGTTGTTTTCCTTCCATCTTCAATATTAAAATGGCTACACAAAAATTCACCAATTTTGATGTCTTTTTTAAAAATGCACGCTGATATGACAGTTGTCACAATACAATCTAACAAAATTGTTTCAAATGAAGTTAAAGACTAAGTGCTACTAGAGCCATCTTATGGAAAACAATGAACAAACTTTTTGGCCAACCCAATCAATCAATCAATCAATCAAGATGTATCTTCCCCCCTGCACCCGCTATACAAGTGTTGGGGACCCTAAATTACGAATCCCTACGTATTCTAAGCAGTTAGCATTTTAGGTTACTCTAGTCAGACTGTTCTCAAACTTTTAGGTTTCAGGTCTTCTTTATACTCTTAAGAGCTTTTGTTTATATGGGTTCTCAGGAATGGGTGTTAGATTTTTTTCAAATACTTCTCCTGCATCTATTGATATTATATGGTTTTTCTTTTTCTTCTACCAATATGACCACTCTTACTGCTTCTGTTCAACACTGTACTAAGCTATGTATAGTAGGTTCTAGCCTATGCAAAAGGAAGAAGTGAAACTTTTTTCGTAGATGACATGATCCTGTATGTAGAAAATCCTAACGAATATACAAAAAAGCTACCAGACTAATAAGTGGCTTCAGGATAAAAGATTGATACAAAAAAAAGCAATTGTATTTCCATATACTGGAAAAGAACTAGAAATAAAATTTTTAAGTACCATTTACAATAGCATCCAATAAGAAATAAATACTTATAAATAAATACAGGATAGCTTTTTAATGGAAGTTACATAAAAGATAAGTGAAAAACTGAAGAGGAATGTTATAGGTGTGTAGGAAAGGGCATGCTAAGCAGAGGAACAGCTTGAGCAAATACTCCAAATTATTAAATACAGAAGATTTAGGGAATACCACATAGCTCAGCATGGGTAAAACACAGGGTTTAAAAGTAAGGTATGGAAAATGAAGCCAGGTATGCAGACTGGGTTATGCTTGCAAAGGCATTTGCCACATTAAGGAGTTTACTTTTTATCTAGTAAGCAATGAGGAGTAAACAATGATTTCTTTTTGTAAAAGTCAAGTTTTATTACTTTCTTTTTTTTAATATTTGAATTTTATTTTATTTTTTTAAACAGCAGGTTCTTATTAGTTATCTATTTTATACATATTAGTGTATATATGTCAATCCCAATCTCCCAATTCATCATCACAGATGTAGAGAACAAACGTATGGATACCAAGGGGGGAAAGTGGCAGGGGGAGTGGGGTGGTGGTGGTGTGATGAATTGGGAACAATGATTTTTTTTAAAGTTATATATATATATTCTGGAAAGATAACTGATAACAGTGTATAAAATAGACTGAAGGAAAGAGAGACTAGAGGGGCAGGGAGAACAGTTAGGAAGCTACTGTAATAGCTCAGGTGGAAAATGACACAGGCCTGTATAGTAGCACTAGGGCTGAAGAGGGGGCAGTGGTTTACTGAAGGTAAAACTGACAAAAGACTCCGTAGCTGACTAGAGGTTATTATTAAGGGGAATGAAGAACAGTCAAGGATAACTCTTAGATATCTACCTTGGGCAAATTAGGTGGCTGGTGGCATACCTCCAATTAAGACTGGAAATATAAAAAGAAGGTTTAAAAAGAAAGTTAATGCTTTCTGCCAAAAATTAAGTGTGAGATTCCTATGGCAAAAGCAGGTAGATATCTGATAGATACATCTGATAGACATTTAAAAATCCAAGTCTGGAAGCTCAGTAGAAACCAATGGGTTGGTACGACTTAGGAGTTGATGTTATAAAAGATGGTAGTAGTTGAAACCATAGCAGATGGTTGTAGTTGAAACCATAGTAGCAGATGAGATCAACCAAAGAGAATTTATTTATTCAGTGAAAACAGAAGAAAGCTAAGAACTGAGCGCTGAGAAACAACCACATTTTACTACATAGATGGACAGGAAACCTGAGGAAAAAGTGAGGTGGGAGAGGTTTGTGCTGGATACTAGTAACCCTACACCTCTATCTGTATCAAATAATTCTTTCATTTCTATGGGGAAAAAAAAGCTGTTAAACACAAGAGCATGTATTTCAACCAGACAGATCCCCATATCCGTAACCCCCTTTTGAGGCCCCCAGTGATTCTTAGTTTGGGGATTGCTGTCATTTTAACGAGATGTGAATTCATCACCTCTCTCATCCAAAAATGTGTACCTTTCGAGAGGGAATCTTAATATAGTAAGGCTCATTTATGCTCCCCAAATTGCCTCCTAGGGCAACAGAATTTGGGGAAAAGCACTCAGACATTGCCAAATTATTTTGGGTACTCTGTAAGAACAAAATATTTGTCCCCTGTTCCTCAACTCGAGGGGTAAGAGAGTCGACTTCCAAAGTCATTTTTCATACATACTGTATGCATAGAAAATTATTTTCTTTACACCTAACAAGTACCATGGATTATAAATGTATATACATATGTACAAATGCAGATACAAGAATAATATAGCTCAGATAAGAAAACACATACAAATACCCAATGAGGAATAATGTAGATTAATATTTTCTTTTTAAAGGGGGTTAGTTCTAACTCATTACTGCCAAGTTAGAAAACTACTATGTTCTTCCAAGCAAATCCCATGCCTTTTTATGGAAATCTCTTGAGCCGTGCACTCCCAACACAGCACCAGAAAATTTCTCACTCTGGTTAAGATTCCCTGACAAATAAGGAGGACAAGAATAAACATTACATTATGTTTACATTTTAAGTCAATCTTGAATCCCTAACACTATGGCCCAAGTTATAACATTTTTTTCACTCTTCGAACTTCAGCAAAACTACTTCTAAATTTCATAAAATAACATAACTTGATTTCCTTGTGATGCAAATAGACCCCAACTTTGTTGTTTCTGTTTTTAAATATTTAAACTAATTAAAAGATGAAATAGTTTCTCCTGCACAACTGAACGTATGCAACAAAATTCATTAAAGGAAATTTAGTTGTGACAAGAAATTTTGGAGAAAAAATTTTTTACATTAAGGAACACTGAAGCTTAACAAGCAGTTATACTGTTGGTTATATTTAAATATTTATAGAAGCTGTGAATATTTTAAATGTGACAACTGACCACAACATGTTGGGGATGGGTGGGGATGGTGGTGAATAAATATGGAAATGATGGTAAGACTTAAGTTTCTAAAATAAAGAACAACATTCCTCATAGTACATCATAATGCAACATCAACTGTGTTTGTAACAGAAAATCACATTATCTCATTGAGAGAATATCTTCCTTGATACCTTCTCCTCTTATTCTTCTCAAGATTAGTATTTTGGGGAGAGGATGTATATAGGGATAAAGTGATCAGACATAATGTACTTATAAATGAAGTTTATATATTAGTCTTCACACTCTAAAACCAGGTATACTCAGCCCAAAAGCACTTCCTACCCTTTCCCAAATGAAAGAAGGTAAGCTCCTGTAAATAGAAGAGGCCAGTAGGGATTCTCAAAAAGAGCAGACAATTAATCACAGATTTGAGGAAGACAACTTGACAGAGGCAATAAATTCAACAAACAGAAGAACAAAAACCAAAGAAAACAGAGTTAAGAGGGCCTATAAAACGCTGTAAAATAAATGTAATATTCTTAAAGAAACCTGTGAAGTTATTAAATCTACGTAAAAGACACTTTGGAGACCTAGAAAATAAAAATATGAGCATCAAAAAAAATTCAGTAGATGGGCTGAAGAGAAAAATGGATATAGCTGAAAAAAGCAGGTTAGTGAACCAATATACTGAACCCACCCAAACAGAGCAGAACAAAAGGATGGGGAGATGGAAAGTGTGAAAGAGGTAAGAAGGATAAATCTCATCCTAAAAAACTTCTAGAGAAAAACATATTCCTCTCCCCTTGAATATGGGCAGATTTAATAAAATACAGCAAAAGTGGTGTTGTCTGACTTCTGAAGCTAGAAAGGGTGCCAGAATTTCCTCCTGGATCTTCCTCTTTGCAGCCATGCCTTTGGGCCCAGGCTGTAAGGCTGCCCTGAAGCTGCCACTCTGGAGAGACCACAGAGATGGGACAAAGTTGCTGAAGGAACCCCAGTTGTGAGTCCTCCCAGACCTGTGAATGACGATGATCCCAGACAGCCACCATTTGACTGCAACACCCAGAGGAGAGACCTTAGGCCAGATCTACCTAGCTGAGCCACTCCCTAATTCCATACTCAAGAAACTATGGGCGATAACACAAGGTTACTGTTTTAAGCCACTACATTTTGAATGGTTTGATAACTAAAAACAGAAGGAATAAAGGAAAAAAAGGAAGGAACAAAGAACAGATGGACAAATTGAAAATAATGGATAATCCAAATATCACTAATTACGTTAGTAAATGTTCAATAGGAAAAATTAAAATACAAGACAAAATACATATAGCAGAAGTTGACAGAACTAAAGGAAAAACTAGTCAAATACACAATCATGATTAGATTTTAACATAACTCAGTATCTGATAGAAAAGGAAGATAAAAATCGGTAAGGATATATAGAAGATTTGACCAAATAACAAATCAACTTACTCCAATAGACATATATAGAACACCACACCCAACAACTACAAATTACACATTTTTCCAAATTGCACATGGATCATTTACTAGAACAGACAATGCTGGGCCATAAATCAGGTCTCAACAAATTTCAAAGGACTGAAAATCATACAAAGCGTACATTCTAACTACAATACAATTAAACTCGGAACCAATACAAAAATATAACTGCATGATCTCAAAATGTTTGTAAGTTAAACAACATAATTCTAAATAATACATGGGTCAAAGAAGAAATCAAGATGGAAAGTAAACAATTAGAACTAAATAATAAAAATACATATCAAAAATTACTAGAAAGAGAAAAACAAATACCATATGCTAACACATATATATGGACTCTTTAAAAAAAAAAAAAAAGGTTCTGAAGAACCTAGGGGCAGGACAGGAATAAAGACGCAGATGTAGAGAATGGACTTGAGGATATCGGGAGGGGGAAGGGTAAGCTGTGACAAAGTGAGAGAGTGGCATGGACATACATACACTACCAAACGTAAAACAGATAGCTAGTGGGAAGCAGCCGCATAGCACAGGGAGATCAGCTCTGCTCTGTGACCACCTAGAGGGGTGGGATAGGGAGGGTGGGAGGGAGACACAAGAGGGAGAGAATATGGGGATATATGTATACATATAGTTGATTCACTTTGTGATACAGCAGAAACTAACACACCATTGTAAAGCAATTATACTCCAATAAAGATGTTAAAAAAAAAAATTACTGGAGTTGGTACTCCAACACAAAAAAGGAAAATGATTCAAGAAACAGAAAGGTGTAAGAACAAGAAATATGCCAAGCAAATAAATCAGTAAAAATTATAGTTATCTAATTATCACTGTAAAATATGTACAAAAATCTGGAAATAAAACTCTGATTATCTCAACCTTTTTGTTTGGGAGGAGATAGGAAGAAAGGCATGTTAAAGGTTTTCTCTTCTTGGGAAAAGGATAAAGATACTGAATCTCTCTTTTTCTATACATTAAAAAAATATAAATCTAAACATGTGAAAAATGTAATGTCAACAACTAAATCATATAACTTAAAAATCACTAGAGGAAAAACGAGCAAAGAAAACTTGACCAATTCAACCAGAGTCAGAATATGAAAAATAAACAACAGGAAAGAAAGGTAAAGAGGAGATAATAGGAATAAGACAAAATAGATCAGTAGTCCCAATAAAAAGAAATCTTCCTAAATCCTAATTTTGCAAACCACAAATGATAAAAGCTTATTCTATGAAGACTATGATGACAAACTTAGAAAACAATACATTTAATTTACATGAGCAAATCTTATAACATGTTATATGAATAGCTGATTTTGTCTTTTCTTGTTTTAAATACTGAAGTCAGTATTTAACAACAGAATGCCTGAACCATAGTAAGTGTTTCTTTTGTGGCAATTCACTCTAAAAACATCTCCAGATATGGTCATCTAACCCTTTGAATTCTATGCTCACAAAACAGTCCATTCCATTTCTGGATAACCTAATTGTTAGACCGTTCTTTACATTGCTGTTTCTTTGTAGTGGCCACTTACTGGGTCTCTGTCTCTGATGCCAAACAGAAAAAAGAGAATTCCTCTTCCAGTCTATGCTCTTTCAAATATTTGAAGGCAGTTATTCCACCCGCCATATCTTCTTTTTCAATAAGCAGTCCTATTTCATTTTTCAGATGATAGTTTCAAATTCTGTAATCATTCTGTCTCTTACACAAAAGCTTTAGGTCTTACACTCTCTTAAAAGTAATATATGCTCATTAGTACTACTAGCAGGCATTACGAAAAGGCTTATAACAAAAAAGAGCAGTAACTATATCCCCTTAACCTACTTCAAATTTCTAGCTCTTTCTTTGAGTGTTCTCCATACTTCTAAATAAGATATTTATACTCCTATCTCTTGGTTTTTAGTTTTACATATTGCTCTTATGGTAGATGAGAATTTTAGCTCTCTTAAATAACACATAGCAAAGTAATATATTAAGATTACATTTCCTTTTTCATATAACTTGTGTTTATTCTGGAATTGTCTACCAACATATTTTCCAACCAAACCTGCCAGACAATCTATGAATTTCACTCCCTTCTTCCCACCCCCCACCCCGCAAAAAAAATCCTTCCTGGAGCTTGCTGTAATCTGTCCCAGCTGCTCTCCAGGCCCGCAGATGTCTGTCAGCCTAGGACTTTCTTATGTACTGGTGTGCTTCAGAGTGCCTATCCACAGAGGTTACCACTACTATTTCTACCGCTCCTCCAGAAAATAAGGCACGTGTCCCCGTAAGTCAACATCTTCTCTAAGCACGCTGTTTAAATCAATAGAACAGTGTGAATATGAACTATTGGGCTGGTGACAATATTTTTTTTAAAGAGAAGGAAAGAAAAGAAAACACTAAATTATAGATCATTTTCAGTATTGTGCCATCACTTTTTGGTACAAGTATCCAAAACTTAAAAAAAAAAAAAAAAACTTTTAAAAGCACAAGGTTTCCACAGTTTCTTAGGTTCTTACATTTCCTTACTAAATGACACTTCCCTACTTCTTTATGTATCAAAAAAGGAACACAAATTCTACCGCTTTAGAAGACACTGACCCATCAATTATCCCCAAATTTTTACTAAAACCTTCAGTAAATTATGACTGAGGCAGTTATCCCATTCATTGTACCCTTGACATTCTCTAAGAATTCAGGTAAAGGATTAAAATATTTAATCCAACCATCTTACTTTTTCAGGAGTAAAAATTTTTGGCAAATTTGACAAGTGGTCTTGAAAGGCTTATTATACTATTATGATAACTCATGCAATAATCTACCATTTGAAATTATTCCTTAAAAAAATGTATTAGTGAGTACATTTTTCTTTTATAATAATCTCTGTAGCATCTGTAGTTATATCTCCTTTTTCATACTTATTGTTTATTATGGCTTCTCTCTCTCTTTTGATCAATCTTACCAGATTTGTTAACTCTATTAGTCTTTTTCTAAGAATCAACTTCAGCTTTGTTGATCCTTCATTGTTCACTTGTTTTATATTTCTTTATTTCTACTTTTATGTCTATTATTTCCTTCCTTTCTTTATTCTGTCCTGTTTCTAATTTAGATTGAATTCCTGGCTCGTTAATTTTCAGCCTTTCTTCTTTTCCAACAAATATCTCAGACCCTCCATCAAGGATCTTTTTCCTTCTACCTAAAGTGTATCTTTCTGAATTTGTCTTAATGATATTCTACTGGAGATAAAAATCTCTGCTTTAATTTTTCTGAAAGCTTTATGTACCTACACTCTTGAAAGGTATTTTAGCTTTAATAGTTATTTCTTCTCAGCACACTGTAGTTATTCTTTTCTTCTGGTTTCAAGTTTCAATTTTTCCTTTCAATAAACCAGTCTAATAGTAGATCTTTTGAAGGTAATCTGTCTTCTCCCTCTGGCTATTTATTTATTTATTTATTTATTTATTTTATTCATTTAATTTTTGGCTGTGTTGGGTCTTTGTTGCTGTGCGCAGGCTTTCTCTAGTTGCGGCGAGCGGGGGCTACTCTTCGTTGCGGTGCGCAGGCTTCTCATTGCGGTGCACGGGATTCTCACTGTGGTGGCTTCTCCTGTTGCAGAGCACGGGCTCTAGGCGCGCGGGCTTCCGTAGTTGTGGCTCGTGGGCTCTAGAGCATAGGCTCAGTAGTTGTGGCGCACGGGCTTAGCTGCTCCGCAGCATGTGGGATCTTCCCTGACCAGGGCTCGAACCCGTGTCCCCTGCATTGGCAGGCGGATTCTTAACCACTGCGCCACCAGAAGCCCATCCCTCTGGCTATTTTTAAGGTCCCTGATTATATGCAAATTTAACTATGAAGTGTTTAGGTTTAGTTTTTTTCTCTCCTGTTTAGGATTTGACTTCTTGAATTTGTGCCATTTGCAATTTTAGAAATTCTCAATTATAAACTCCTCAAATATTATTTCTACTTGACTTTTCTTCACATCTATATTCTGCTTTGATAACTGTTAGATCTTCTCATGCTCTTCTTGTATTAGTTAAGACTAATACAAGACTAGGCTGATGCAATAAGAGACTCTACAATGGCCTGAACAAAATTCAAGTTTTTTTTTCTCTCTCACATGACAGTAGAAAGGGACAGTCCAGGGCTGGTTTGGCAGCTTAGCAGTCTGAGAGAGCTAAGCTCTTACATCTTGTTGCTGCTCTGTCATCCTTACAGTATTGCCCTCTTCCACCTAGCTAAAAATAGTTCATCACTGTGTCCACATTCCAGTCTATGGGAAGGAAGAAGGAGGTGGGAAATGGAGTATCTCATTCCTCTTATAGGCATAAACCGTAAGGCTAAAACCTATGCACACATAACTTCCACTTGCATCCAAATTGCTGAAACTTTGACACAGAGTCAAATCTCACTATCAGAAAGGCAGTGAAATGGAAGCTGTAGCTGGACAGCAAAGCATCCAACTAATACAGTTATTGCTTAAAAGAAGAAAGAAATCAAGGAAATCTAGCAATTTCTGCCCCAATTTTCTAATTCTCATTTCTTCTCTTACATGTTGTCCATGTGTGTCTCTTTATTTTGGTTAATTTATTTTTCAGGTCATCTTCCAGCTCATGAATTCTAATCTACTGAATTAAAAAATTTTTATTTATATTTTTCATTTCCAGAAGTTCTTTTATTTTTTTGTCAAAGCTATTGGTAATTGTTCATAGTCTCATTCTCTTTCTCACAGCATTATAGTGAAATGTTTCAAAGCCTGAACTTAGGATCCATACTGCCTGACTAGAATCCTGCTCTACCACTTACTAACCTCTGTCTACAACTTTTCCTCCTAAACGCTGAATATTGGGAATGCCTCTATTAAATAGAAGACGGGAGACTATCACATTATTCAAAAGTATTCCTTACTCTGTGCCTTTGAGCAGGACATGTGCTCCATGAGTTGTAAAAAAAAAAAAAAAGCACCTATTCTTTTATAGCAACAGAGTAAATCATCAAAAACTACATCAAAGCAGACTGCTTTTTATATGTAGTACAATCTACTTAGTAAGATGAATACTCTTTAGCAATCTTTATCATCGCAGGCAAATAAAACATTTGTAAACCATGAAGAAAATTTTATAGGCTGTGACTAATACTTTCTATGTTGACAAAAATTTTTTTTTCCTTAAAAGATAAGGCTTACTAAATTAATAAGTTTACTAATTTATGCTAAGTAGATCAATTCTAGAATCCTGATGGATACATTTCCATAAAAAGAGGTATTTACTCTAACTTTATTCCCTTAAGGGCATTGCCACATAAATTATATAATCATAATTTTAAAATTTAAGACTAACACTAAAGCAAGCCATAGCTAATGAAAAAGTATGAATTTAAAATAATTTCTAAAGCAAAACAGCATACCTGTCACAAATTTCTGAAATCTTTATTCTTAAAGACTACGTCACTTCTTACAACCAACTGAAATGCTGAGATCTTTCCTGGAAGGAAAAGTAAAATGATGTGACCAATAGCAACTAACCTCTATATAGCATTTTATCATGTACAAAGCTCTTTCCTTTATATTTTTTAGTTCACCAAAATCAAAACTGTATATGATTTCCCCCACTATAAAGATAAGGAAACCATCCAAGATTTAACTTGAGTTAAATGACTTAGGGGCAAAGTAACTAGGCGGCTATACTCAAACCTATCCTGATATTAAATGCCATTCTCTTTCAATGTATTATGCTTTGTTACATAACAATAACAACAATATTAATAGCATACATTTACTGAGAGCTTACCATATGCCAGGCACTGCTGTGAGAAATCCTCACAAAAATCTTATGAGGTAGGTACTAGTAATTTGCCCAAACCACACATCTAGGAAGAGAATCCACAATTCAAACTTCGGCAGCCTGGTTCCTGAGTTCACACTCTAACATGCTAACTTGCCTCTACTCATATATGTGCATAGAAACTTGAATACACATAGAATACCTTTGGAAGGAAACTGAGGAATGAGGGGACAAGGAAAGAAGGGAGATTTTTCACCATATGCCTTACATATATTTCTTGAAGGTCAGGCAGAGGAAGGGGAGCGGGGTAGGAGTATTACAGACATGGAATTCCATGGAAAAAACGCACAGATTCAAGAGAATGAAAAGTCTAATTAAAAAAAAAACTATTAAAAAAAAGTCTAGGTGGCTTGAGCATTTACAGTGAAAGCTTGGGGGAAAGGAATGAGTACAGATGTGGTTTAAACAGTAAGCAGGCTAGCAAGCTACCAAAGTCCCCGTATGATAGCCAAAGAACTTGAAACTTTCCTATCAGAGGAGGAAGGTCACCTAAGGTTTCTGAATAGATAATTTGAGGGAAAAAAAAAGAAAAAAACCCCACAAACTTTTATGAGAACTGTGGATGTAGGAACAAAGGGAATGAGAAACTGGAGCAGGGAGTCCAGTTAGGAGGGCAAGAAATGGGGCTGGGGCTTGAGACATAGAGAGGGTTAGTCTTAAAGTAAGGGACACAGTTCAGCAACTTTGTTGTGAACACCAAGTGAGATAATGCATACATAGCTCTTAGCACAGTGCCTGGCTAAAAAACAACTACTACTACTATCACTGCTTTACTACTGCAACTACAGTGTTACTAGTATCAATATTTTGAGAAGAATTGTGGAAAGGTAATGTAAGACAAGAGTGGATAGTACTGTCAGATTAGGAACCCCAAATCAGGAGGCAGCATAATAAAATTTATTGATTCTGAACCTGATTGAATTGAAGGGTCATCAGTTCTTTGAAAACCGTAAACACATAGGGAGAAGTGGAGACCAAGGAACCCAAACTAACAACCCCTGATCGAAAGGAGCCCCTGGCATATCTGGATCCCTGTGTGAGCCTGGGTAAGTTATTTGTTAATATGTAATTTCCTTATTAACGAAACAAAGCTGGATTAAGATACCTCACTGGTTCCTGATAATTAAACAATATAACATATTTTAGGTACCTATAAAATGCTTAAAACATGGGAGAAGTTAAATGCTTTCCCCTCCTAAAGTGAAAACAGAGGATCAACATTTTGGTTTGATGAAAACACTGCCACATTAGAAAACTACTGCTAGGACCCTAGTTTATTAACCTGTTTGCTTTACGAACTTCAAATCTATCTTAGCATGGCCAGATAGTCATGAGTTTCTGATTCTCAAAAACTCTGAAGGTTCCTGTTGCCAGAGACTACTGGCTTTGTGACAAGAAATAATACAGGCATAGACACCTTTGTCTTTAAAATATCCTGTTCAGGACAACCTTAGTCCTAATCAAGTTCTTAATATCTGAGATGAGAGGAGGTCAGAAAAACATAATAAGAAAATTATTTAAAGCTTGCTTTCATGAGACAAATCAGTTTGATCAGGTCTAAAAATTGGCCATTAAATGAGAATTAAACTTAATCAGGGATCTTGGATTCTGTGCCTAATGCTAAGAAATATACAAAAAAAAATGTGACTATTGATTTATAGAATTTCTAGAATTTATTTTCAAGAAGAATAACACTGGGTGAGAGATTTTCATTTTCTCATAATGGAACTAAATGGAGATTCTATAAATGGGAGATCTTAATTTAGCAATTAAGAGTTATGAATTGCTGACCACATATGTTTATAAATGGATTTCTTGGTAAGAATCAGTTCCAAACATTCTTTTTTGGATGGCCATCAACCCCCCCCCCCAGTAGACTAAGCTATCATAAGTTTATACCTAGATCACTGCAATAGCCTCTCATCGGGTCCCTTCACATCTAATTCCCCTCAACCCCCCAATCTGTTTTCCATAGTGAAGCTAGAATAATCTTTATACAAATACATATTTAATCATGATAGTGACCCTCTTCCCAAATCCCTCCAGTTAAGATACTTCAGTGATTTGCCACTACCCTTAAGGATAAAGCCAAAAAATGTTAACATGGCCTACAAGAGTCTGCACAGTTTGGTCCCTAATTCCCACTCTAGCTTCATTTCACAATGTTTTTCTCCCTCTCTTTCTCAATGCTCCAGCCAAACTGGCTTTATTCCATTTTCTCCACTGTGCCATGCTCTCTCCTGCCAGACACAGGTCAGTTGGTAAAGTGTTCTGGAGAAAAGTAAAACAGGAAAGGGGGTATAGTGAGTTCATAGGGCAGGAAGATTTGTAGTTTGAAACAAAGTGATATTCAAGTAAAGACCTAAAGGCAATGGTAAGAGAACAGAGTCATGCAGACATCTAAAGGAAATCGAAAAGCCTTGAGATGTCTGGTCACTTCTATAAAGAGAAAGGATGGCACGCTAATTGGAGGGGAGTAATGAGATGATTAGTAGGAGATAAGGTAAGTGATGAAACAGACAGCTTAAAGATGGCTTTTAGGTCATAGTAAGGACTTTGGCTTTTACTTGGTATGAGATGGGAACTCACTGGACAGTTCTGATCAAAGGATGATATGTTCTCACTGAACTTTTAGACAGATCTCTCTAGCTGTTGTGTGGTGAAAGGAAGGAGGAGGTCAAGGGCAGAGGCAGGGAGAACTATTTGAAGGCAAATGAAACCCAAAAGATGGCAATATGGACCAAAGCAGTAGCAGTGGAAGTGGTAAGAATTAGTTATCTTCCAGATATATTTAAAGATAGGGCCAAAAGGAGTGAAGAGTTGGGAGAAAAAAGGTTACTAAATAATAAACAGAAGACAGACGCCAAACAGAGAACATTGAGCAGGATAAATACCAAAAAATCTACACCTAGGAATATATTCAAACTGCAGAAAATCAAAGACAAATATTGAAAGAAGCCGGAGGGGGAAAGAAAACACCGAACTTCTAGAGGAGCAAGAATGAGAATTACCTGAGACTTCTCTTCAGAAATTACACAAAAATAAGAGAATGAAGTGAAATATTTAACTGTTGAAAGAAAAAACCCCACCAAGCTATAATTCTGCAAATCCAGCAAAGTTAGCCTTCAAATGACAGAGAAATACAGACTTTCTCAAACAAAAATTCAGTGGAATTTGTTGCCATAGATCTGCTCTGCAAGAAATATTAAAAGAAGCTCTTTAAAAGAAGGGAAATGATTTAAGTCAGAAACTTGGACCTAAATATGAATATATGAAGGTAAAATAAAATGTTTTATTTTTCTTATTCTTAATTGATCTAACAGACAACAATTTGAAATAACAGCAATAATGTATTAGATGATTATAGTTTATGGATAAGTAAAATGAATGACAGCACATTATAAGGGATTTTAGGAATTGGAAACTGTTATAAAGTACTTGTATTATCTGTGAAGTGGTATAGTGTTATATGACACTGGGCTTGGATTAGTGGTAAATGTATATTTCAAATTCAAGTGCAACCACTAAAAAAAAAAGTATAATTGATATGGTAAAAGAAGAGAAAAAATGAAATCATATAAAATGCTCAGTTAAAACCAGAAGGTAGCAGAAAAAGCGTAGAAGACAAAAAGGAAACAAGGGCAATGAACAGAAAACAGTAACACCTATGGGAGCTATTAATCCAACTACATTAAAAATCGCTAGTCAAAAATCAACTCTAAATACACCAATTAAAAGAAAGAGACTGTCAGAGTGGATCAAGAAACGCACTTTGGGGACTTCCCTGGTGGCGCAGTGGTTAAGAATCCGCCTGCCAATGAAGGGGACATGGGTTCGATCCCTGGTCCGGGAAGATCCCACATGCCGCAGAGCAACTAAGCCAGTGTGCTACAATCACTGAGCCTGCGCTCTAGAGCCCGGCTCTAGAACAACAAGAAAACAGATGAACAACAAGGGAAAACTGATGAATCTACCATTATACCCAGAGACTCCAACACCCCTTTATCAGTAATTGATAGAGACAGCAGGCAGAAAATCAGGAAGGACATAGCTGAACTGAACAACACCACCAATCAATTGGATCTAATTTATACTTTTACAATACTTCATGAATAACAACAAAATATATATTATTTTTGAGGGCATATGGAACATTTAAAAAGATAGACCATAATCTGGACTATAAATAAGTCTCAGTAAATTTAAAGAAATTTAAATCATACAAGTATGTTTTCTGATCACACTGGAATCAATAATAGAAAGACATCAAGAAAATCCCCAAGTATCTGGAAACTATAATAACATATCTCTAAATAATCCTTGATTCAAGGAAAAAAATCAAAAGGGAAATTAGTATTTTCAACAGAATGAAAATAAACACACCATATCAAAATTTGTCGAATAAGAGCCCACAAATAAACCTTTTCATAAATGGTAAAATGATTTCTGACAAGGGTATTAACACCATTCAATGAGGAAAGGGCAGTCTTTTCAACATATGGTATTGGGAAAACTGGATATTCACATGCAAAAGAATTAAGTTGGACCCTGACCTTACACTATATACAAAAATTAATTCAAAATGGATCAAAGACATAAACGTAAGAGCAAATCTATAGAACTCTTAGAAGAAAACATAGGGAAAAGTTTCATGACATTGGATTTGGCAATGATTTCTTGGATATTACATAAAAAGTACAGGCAATAAAAGCAAAAATAGATGAATTGGACTACATCAAAATTTAAAACTTCTGTGCATCAAAGGACACAACCAATGGTGTAAAATGGCAACAGATGGAATGGGAGAAAATATTTGTAAATCATATATCTGATAAGGGGTTAATATTCAGAATAAAGAACTGCTAAACCTCAACGACAACAAAAAAAAAAACCCAAACAAAATGAGCAAAGGACTTGAATAGACACTTCTCCGAAGAAGATACACGAATGGCCAATAAGCACATGAAAAGATACTCAACATCACTAATCATTAGGGAAATGTAAATCAAAACCACAATGAAATACCACTTTACATCCATTAGGATGGCTATTAACAAAACAAAACAAAACAAAACAAAACAAAACAAAACAAATTTAGAAACCAGAAAACAACAAGTGTTGGTGAGGATGTGGAAAAATTAGAACCTTTGTGCATTGCTGGTGGGAATGTGGAAAAACGTATGGCAATTCCTCAAAAAAATTAAAAATATGATTACCATATAATCTAGCAATTCCACTTCTGGGTACATACCCAAGAGAGCTGAAAGCAGGGATTCAACCACATATTTGTAGTACACCCGTGTTCACAGCAGCATTATTCACAATAGGCCAAAAGTGGAAGCAACCCAAGTGTCCACCAACACATGAATGGATAAACAAAGTGTAGTATGTACATACAGTGGAATACTATTCAGCTTTAAATGGAAATTGTGATACCTGCTACAACAAGCATCAACTTCGAGGACATAGTAAGTGAAGTAAGCCAGTCACAAAAGGACAAATACTGTATGATTCCACATTCATGAAGTACCTACAGTAGTTAATAATTAAATTCATACACAGAAAGTAGAATGGTGGTCGCCAGGGGCGGGGAGATTGGGAGTTAGTGTTTAACAGGTATGGAGTTTCAGTTTGGGAAGATGAAAAAAAATTCTGGAGATGGATGGTGTTAACAGTTTCACAAAAATGTAAATGTACTTAATGCCACTAAACTGTACACTTAAAAATGGTTACAATGGTAAATTTTATGTTATGTGTATTTTATCACAATATTAAAAATAATGTAATTCACCATACTAACTTAAAGTAAATCATAGGTAGAGGTGCCAGCAAAGGAAGACCAGACGCAGCAGCCAGTAAGGTAAGGGTAAAACCAAATATGTGGTTTCTTGGAACAAAGAGAAGACATTTCTAAGAAAAGGAAGTGATCAACTATTAATGCTGCTGACAAGTCAAGTAAGACGAAGACTGAGAACTGACCACTGGAGGTCACTGGAGACTTGATGAACTCATTTCAGTGGCATAACCTAGGGCCAAAAGACTGACCGGGTTCAAGAAAGACTGAGAGATGACAAACTGGAAATAGTATTAGATGATTTTTTCTGAGGAGTTTACTTAAAGAACAGAAAAATGGGGTGGTCACTAAGACAAGGGAAAGAGGATTTGGGTTCAAAAGGGGTTTTGTTTATACTGTTTTCACAGTAGGTAGAAGCTCAGTACATCAAACATTCAAGAGCTACTTAGTAAATCTTTGTCCACAATAAACTATTCTCAAGACTAGATTTATTGCTTGACACTAGAGGGTACAGGGCTGCAATTTTGAATCCTTCTTCCTTCCACCTCCCAAACATACGTTATCTCATCATCTTTTTCCAAGGTCATTGAAATTTTAATAAAACTCTGTATCAAATAATATTGCAATAAGTGTACAATAATTTAACTATCTTTTTGTTGGATATGTCCAAACATTCTGTTATAATAGATAACCCTGCAATGAATCTATGCATACATTTTTATCCAGAATTATTATTTTTTCTTTGGGTTACATTTTCAGATAGATCATTACTAGATTTAAGGTTAGGAACTTTTTGAAGGTTCTTCATGGAGATTAATAGTTTTATCAACTTACATTCCCATATCAAGAATATGTGGGTCTCGGGAATTCCCTGGTGGTCCAGTGGTTAGGACTCGGAGCTTCCACTGCAGTGGGTATGGATGGGTTCAATCCCTGGTCGGGGAACTAAGATCCCACACGGTCAAAAAAAAAAAAAGAATATGTGGGTCCCATTTTACCACATCCCCAATAACAGAGTTTCAACTTAAATTTGCTTATTACAATTTAAATGTTCTTATTTTGTTAATTGTATCATCAAAGGTATATTACCCTGCTTTAGTTTAAATTTCTTTAACTGATGAGGTTAAACTGTTTTCCAAATACTTATCAGTCACATCTTTTTTCTTTTGCGAACTGCCTATTCTTTTCTCATTTGTTTTGAAAAAAGTTATTATTCCTATCTATCAGTCTAGTATGTTTATTAATTAAGGACAGTCACCCTTTTGATTACTGCAAGTTTTCCCTGCAGGTGTTATTTACTTTTAATTGTTTATTTTATCATGTTCAAGTTAATTTTTGTTAATTATGTTAAATCTGTATTTTCCTTTGTCATTTTCCCTTTTCATAATTTGGTTTATAACTACTAAGGAGTGGGTATCAGCAGACTGAAGCAAAAGACTGGGTGTAGGAAAGTTCTGTTGTAAGGAAGTTAGAAAGTTTCTTGTGCTATTAATATCTGGTTTATTATCTAGTCTCCATTTAAACGAAGGTTTATAAATGTATGAGCAATACATAAGTAAGTATATAATAAAATCTGGTAAAAGCAACTAGAAAAATGGTACTTGGATTTAGACCACCTGTAATTAGGTGCTGGCTCTACCACTTATCAGCTAGAAGACTTTGGACTTCTTAACCTCATTCAACTCTCATGATCTATAAATAACAGTATTTTTGAGAGCTTACTATGTGCCAAGCATGACTCTAGGAATTTTACTTTCGTCACTTATTTAAATACAACTCTATGATATTATAATTACCACTTTACACAAGAGAAAACATATAACCTAGAGAGGTTAAATAACTTAATCAAAATTCAAACACAATTAGTAAATGGCAGAACCAGGATTTGAATCTAGGCTTTCTGACTCCAGTGCCTCCATCTTGGCTCCTAATCACTCTATTACATGCCCTCTTTCATCTTTAAAATGGGAATGATACCATTTATCTCATAGGTGTGGTGAGAGGATTAAATGAGGCAATACACATGAATGAATTTTATAGTGCAAAGTGGCAAGCATAAGGAACAGTATTATCAAAGATTTTTGTTCTGAATATCAACAAAAAAATCAGATAGATACTTTGTATGACTTAATAAAACAAAACAAAAAAGATGATGGCAAATTCTTCAACACATATACTGGGAACTAAAATTCTTACAGTAACCTGTTAAAAGTACCATGGAGACAGCCCTTAGGCTCTTGCTTTCTGGCTGGAAAAAAAAAAGTCTGTCTCAGGCTAGAAGAATATACAATTTATTCCATGAAAATGACAGCACAAAGCATGATCCCAAATCAGTTAAATATGCACGTTTAGAAGCCCCATGAAAACAAGAGACTCAGTTTGTCTTTTTCCCTCTTAGTCTAGCCACTTCTTCCTCTTCTGTGTAACACAAATACCTCGGTTTATACCCCTTGTGGTGTTATGCCATACCCACTTCCTCTTTTTCTATCCAAATCCTCCAAGCCCTTCAGGGTGCATTTCAAGCCCCAACTTCAAAGTTATAGCCATTAACCCATGCCTGTAGCCTTCTTTACCTGACCTCTCATTACTTCTTTTATAAAGACTACTTAGTCTCTGGTTACATCTTCTTTTGTTGAGATATAATTCACATACCATAAAATTTACCGTTTTAAAGTATATAATTCAGTGGTTTAAATTACATTCACAAGGTTGTACAACAATCACCACTATCTACTTCCAGAACATTTTTACCACTCTAAAAAGAAACCCCCATATCCATTAGCAGTCACTTTCCCATTTCCCCCTCCCCCTAGCCTTTGGGCAACCACTAATCTACTTTCTGTCTCTATGGATTTGACTATTCTAGTTATATCTATAAATGAAGTAACAGAATATGTGACCTTTTGTGTCTGGCTTCTTTCACTTATAATGTTTTTCAAGGTTCATCCATGTTGTAGCATGTACCAGTACTCCATTTCTTTTTAAGGCTGAATATTACACTATATGGCTATACCACATTTTGTTTATCCATTCAATGGATATCTGAGTTGTTTCCACTTTTTGGCTATTATGACCAATAATGTTATGAACATATTGCACAAGTTTTAATTGTGAACCTGTTTACAATTCTCTTGGGTGTATACCTAGAAGGGAATTGCTTGGGTCATATGGTAACTCTATGTTTAACTTACTGAGGAACTGCCAAACTGTTTTCTACAGTGGCTGTACCATTTTACATTCTCACCACATCCTTGTCAACAGTTGCTATCGCCCGTTTTTTGATTACAGTTATCCTAGTCGGTGTGAAACAGTATCTCACTGTGGTTTTGATTTGTATCCCCTAATGTCTCTGGTTATATTTTATTTTATGTGACATATTCCTCTAATTCATAGTCACCAAGCTTCTTCTGTAAAGGGCCAGACAGTAATGTTTTATGCTTTGAGGGCCAGGGATGGTCTATGTTACATATTCTTCTCTGGTTTTTGTTTGTTTTTTAAACAACAAAAGCAAAAGCCATTCTTAGCTTGAGGGCCAAACAAAAATGGGCCTCAGACTATAGTTTGGCAACCTCTACTCAGATTGTTTCATAATTAGCCTGGCCTTCTTTATCAATGTCAACTTCGTTGAAAGCAAAGTAAGAACTATTTTATATTCCTTCACAGTGATATGCACAGAGCCCATAAATACAAAAGCAGAGGTTTTAAAAATACTTGAACTGAACATCTTGCACAAAGAATGTCCCCAATTAAAAAAATACATATGTATCTTCCCATAGGTATTTACACAATATAAATAAAGCATGCTAGTTTTTAAAATGAGTACTAAAAGTAAAACATAATTTTTCTTTTGAAATTGGGCAGCTTGACTACGAATATCCTAAGAATCAGAGAAAAAAAATATTTTATAAATGCCCTTTGAATCAAAATTATATTTAGAGGCAATTAACTTTCTAGCACCAAATGTATTTTAAGGGCATACTTCTGACTCAACTACCTCTAAATCCTAAAGCTACAAATAACATTAAAATTATACTAATATACTATGGCAGAACTTGATATCTGTTGCTCTAACTTGATTACTGGCCAAAAAACAAACGAGCAAACAAACCAAAACAAAACAAAAGGTATATACTTCTGGCAAATGTGAAAATCTGGTAATTTCAACAATTTGAGTTTTACATTCTGGAAATTGTAGGTTGATCACAAAGAAGGAATTGATTCTACATAGAAACTCTTGGACACAGAATGAAAACTAATGTATCAGAGAGCAGACAACTAGCTATTTATCTCTGGAAGTCACTGAACTTCTTCCAAGTCCAGATTTCTCATCTTTAAAAGTAGGAGTGATTCCATCTGTCCTACCTTTTGCACAGAATTGTGACGATCAAATGAGACAAAGTTTATAAAATTTTATAAAAAGCACCCTACAAATAATATGACTCATATATTGTTAGAAGCATTCTAAGCCAAAACCAAGTTTTCACTACTAAAATAAGTATAAACAAGAGTTCTCTGGGTCTTTAGAGGTATAACAAGTATTTTTCCTAACGGTCCAAATGACATCAATGAATACTATGGTGATTCTTTTTTTTAAGTCTTTCTAAAAGAAGAATGGAAATCAGCACAAACTGGTCTTACATTCTGAGTGGCACAAAAGTTAACCAAGTGCGTAAAAGCATTCAGACCAGTTCCCCAGGTCTTAGGAATCTAAGACAACATTCATTCTTTTGCATCTTTAGCTTATTCTATTTAAAAGGAATAATGTACTAAATATTCCTTTAAATACCAAGCTGCCTGCTAAAAATTCAATGGGAACCAAACAGCAACCTCAAAGATGAAGCCAGAATCAGCAGTAAAGTTTTGATCAGCAGAAAAGAAGGAATAATAAAGCAATGATAATATATAATATTCCATGCTAAGTACTTTATACAGACCATACCATTTGATTTTTATGACCATAAAGTAGGGCTACTATTATTATTCATATTATAGCTAAAGAAAGTGAGGCTAAGAAAAATATTTTACCAAAGCTCACAGTAATCTGCATAGCAGGGATTAGAATTCAGACAACCTGACTCTAGCGCTCACATTCTTAACCTAAAGTAAGATAAACTGTGTTTAACAGACTTCATTTTCTATAGCAAAAGCAAACCAAAAACGAAATCCAAGAAAAAGGCAAAACTTCCAAATGTGTGCTTGAACTCATTTTCTTTCCATATCCAAGTACTCAAAATTGATAAAAAGTAGTTAATGACCGAAAGACCACATAACAAAATAAGGTGATTGGTGAAGGGTTGAGATAACATATCCTACACATACTCATTCTAACATTGGCTTCTAATTTTTTTAAGTTCAAAATTAAGCCTTGTTTCAGTAGGTTTTTTCCCTCACAATGGCTGAATTCTTTTAAGAAAGCCCATTCCAATGACTTTAAATCTGTAGTCACTGTGGTTGAAAATGCGCTAGATTACTTGCTACAGAGGAGGAGTACATTAAATATTTGAAATTCTGTTGGCAGAAATGATCACCAGGAAATATTTGTAACCCAGGTCCACCCACTTTCCATCAGCATAACCAACTAACTTTACCTCCACTTTCCCTAAGCCCATTTTTACTTCTACGTACATCAATGTAAGGTCTGGTACACAATGAGGCTGCATGTTTGCAAAAACCAATATATTACAAGAGTCTCCTTGAAAATGCAATTCTGATCAAAATTTTTTTAAGTTATTAATTCTGATAAATTTTTTTAAAAGTCATATCTGAATGAATTTTATTTTTCTTTTATCTAAAGAACATAGCATGGGGGGAAAAAACACCCCAAATCTTGCACCTGACATCAGTATGTTGAAGGGCAATGATGAAGGGTCACAAACATGGAAATATTTAAGGATATTAAAAGAGCTGCCAAAGAAATAACATTTAATAAAATAACTAAAATTACAAAAACAAAATGTAGGGGTATGGGAACAATCTTTAAATTGTCAAAAAAAGAAATATTCCCATTATATATGATAAAATTTCTAAGCAACCACACACAAAATACCACAAGTAAAGAGAAATTATATCACAGCTGAACAGTGATTTTCTACATATACCTGAAAATATAATGATTATACAGCAATTTCTGTGTAGAATTAGTTCTAGACACTTAGTATACCAGCAATTTTCACTGAACAATAGAATTCTCAATACAGTACAGACTAAAAGACTAATAATGTTATCTACAACATCCGTACACATTCACATTGATAAGGAGAAATTTCTCAGCATCTAGACCTATCTTAATCCTTTGTCATGTATGAAAGTGTCAGAACATATACAAGTTGTGAAATTTGAAAAATGCTACTTACAAATAAACGACGAAATCACCAACTCCTAACACTGTGTTTGAGTCTAATACTTTTGGACTCACATGATTCTCAAGGGTCTTCAAAAATGAATTACTACAATCTTTTGTTGTTATAGTATAATAAAAAAACAATTTAAATAACTTCATATTAGCTAAAAGAGATCAATCAATAAGAAATAAGTATTGAAATTCTCTCTACAAGCATATAAAGGGCTAACTTTGAGGCCTATCTCTGGACTAAGCTTGTTATCTGGGAGAAAGTATTTACAGTCAAATCAAAAACTACCTGAATACGGGACACCTTAAGTATTTCTAAAGCCTTGAGGGGCAGGGTTCAAAGGGAGACACTACAATTAAATATCTATAATTAAATTTTCTAGAAGTTACAATCTTAGATCTAGAGCCCTGTTTCTAACAATGCCTTTCACTGGCTGGAAGCGAATAATTGAAATATTAGCCTGAATCAATCTGTAAGGCACACCAAGCAGAGCAAACCTCAAACTTACCTCACTATCTAGATTGATACAGAAAAAAACAATACTACAATGGTCCCTAATGCCACAAATACCTATTATGTTTATCTACTAAAAATGAGACAATGAAATATAAAGGAAGATAAAACCAGTTACCCAAATTTAACAAGAAAAAAATACTATAATCCCATTTCTCAAAGTTTGGTTTGATTAACTTATCAATTATATAGTCTGTAGGTTAACAAAAACTGTTGGAAAAAGCCAAACACTTTTCAAAAAAGCAAACTGGTTCTGTGTTGAGAAGATGCTCCACTCTAAGGGATGCATTCATTTTTTAATTCCCTAAGTCTACATTTGCTGAAATTTATTTACAAATTGGGCACCAAGTTAAAAAAAAAAAAAAAAAAGGAAAGAAAAGGAAATATCATGGAGAACTTAAAAGACAGAGAGACACAGGCTGTCTTTCCAAATTAGAAAAAAACACCTCTAGCTCTAACTGGCAGAGCTCCCCTACTAAGTAGGCAGAAGTATACTAGGGGATACAAACAGAGAAAAATGAAAAAGTCTGCCAAGTTAATGTTATGAGAGGAAAGAGAAAGAGTAGAAAAAATCTGGTCATTTACTAGGGTTCTGTCAAAACTAGGTGGTGGAGCATACAAAAGGAAACAGAGAGGCTGACTTTTACAAGAATATCTTACTATTAGCACACAAAAACAGATTAAAAACTATTGTGCAGTCTAAATATGACTCATGAAAAAAGCTACTCATCATTAAGAATTATTGGTAACTGTCTAAATAAATATCCTTTTTTTCAATACCTGGCCTGGTATAATCATACGCGTGTGTGCGTGTGTGTATGTGTGTATGTGTGTGTTTGTGTGTGTGTGTGTGTTTTGAGGAAACCCCCACAGCAGTTTTTCCACTTCACTGAAACTTCTGACACTGTGATCCCTTCGTCATCTCATAGACTATCATTTTTCCTTCCCTCCTAAACCTGGACTCCAAGAGTGATCATCAGTGTAACTTAATAGTAGCTAAGCACAGACTTTGAACCTAAGTTCCTGGGTTTGAAGTCCAGCTCTGACACTTGCACTGTCATATCAGGCAATGTCTTAACCTCTCTGTGCCTCAGTTTCTTCACGGGGAAAACAGTGCCTACTTCACAGGGTTATTCTGAGTAAATGAGTTAGTATCTTTAAAGCAAACTTATAACTGTGCCTAGCACAGAGTAAGGACTCTAGAAGTGTTTGCTCTTTATCATCATCACCATTTTTGTCTGAGTTATTCTTTGCCCAGCACCCTGTGTGTCATATATTCCTCTTTCCCCCCAAATCAGCCGGTAACATCAACCATGAATGAATCTTAAAATCTCTCTTCATTGCTGGAGAAAATACCATTATGTAAGTGATGTCACTACTACAAATTTCTGATATGAAATCTCACCTGGGCCCTTAGTACCGCATATCAATCCTTTTACCAATCTCTGCTCTACTTCCTCTCTCATTCCCTCCCCTCACTGATAAATTTACCAAGTCCAGTCACTATCATCTTTTCCCCTCAAGTCCCACTCAGTGGATAAAGTTGTCCCTCCTCACATTTAAGGTTATTTTTGCATGTCTAGTATCCCTTCCTCCTCTTTTTGGTTATCCTGACACTCTGTGGGGAAATAACCTGTTTCCCGCACAGCAGTGTTGGTGGGAACGTCAATCAAAGTGTTCCACCCACCACTAGGCAAGGGAGGTATCGCACCAAGGGATGTTGAGCCAGCCAATTAGGCTGAATTTCTCATGATGCTGAATCTTGAGCAGAATGATGTGAAGATGGAAAATGGTTAGAGTTGATTCATTCTGACTGTGGTACACTACTGAAGACACTGTTCGTTGCTGCTACCTAGGTCCTGACCCCTGCAAACTGTCCTGGTTCTTCTTGGGGTTTCCTGAGGCCTGCATACTTTTTTCTTACGTAAGTTCTGTTATTCAACATCCATCATATAAATATCTTTTTTTCTGCTTAAATTAACCATTTCAGACATTTGTTCATCCTTTTATTGGAAAAATATTTATTGAACTATGTGATGGTTAGCTGTATGTGTCAACCTGGTTAGGCTATAGTAGCCAGTTATTCAAACAAACACTAATCTAGGTGCTGCTGTGAAGGTATTATGTAACTGTTGTTAACATCAAGTAAAGGAGATTACTAATAATGTGAGGAGCCCTCCTTTAACCAACTGAAAGCCCGTAAGGGCAAAAATGAGGTTTCACTAAAGAAGAAATTCCATCGTGAAAATTTCTGCCAAAGCTTCCAGCTGGTCTGCCCTATAGATTTGGACTTGCCAGCCCCCACAACCATAGAAGCCAATTCCCTGAAATAAACCTCTTTATTTTTACACACACACACAAAATGTATATGTGTATATGTATAATACGTGTGTGCGCACGCACACGTTGTAATCCTACTGGTCTGTTTCAATGGAGACCCCTGACTAATACAAACATCTGCTGTATACTGGTGCTGAGAACAAGACAAAGTCTGTTTCTGTTGCTTGCAACCAAAGAAAGCCCAGTACAGTTATATATGTCACTGTTTGAGAAAGAGAGTCCACAAAGATTTCGCTGTTTGACACATGTGCTAATAGTTTAAGATCAAAGCTGGTGAGTAGAATTTTTAAATTCTAAACCTATTGGCAATAAAACTAATTTTCTAGATTCCTCCAAAGTACAGGGAAATTAAAGAATGATGGCATCCTTAAGAAAGAAAGGGTGTCTAAAACAGCTGTCAGAATGTTCAGGTTCCTTTACTCTAGTTCAGGGATCAGCAAACTATGACCCATAGGCCAAATCTAGTCCACTGCCTGTTTCTGTGTGGCCTATAAACTAAGAATTGTTTTCTTAAATAATTCTTAAATACTTTTTTTTAAATCAAAAGAAAAACAGTACTTTGTGATACGTGAAAATTATATGAAATTCAAATTTCAGTGTTCATAAATAAAGTGGACACAGCCATGCACATCTGTTTACATATAGTCTATAGCTGCTTTTGCCCTACAACAGTAGAACTGAATATTGCAACACATACAACATGACCCTAAAAACCTAAAATATTTATCATCTGTGTCTTTACTGAAAAAAGTTTGCTGACCCCAATCTAGTTTATCAAAGAAAAGCATTAACCTATCTTCAGGAGGAATGGGTAACAAAAGGGAGGAAATGTTAGAAAGGAGGATACAAGAAAAGGAATAAATTAATTGTAGCTATTATTCTTTGAATCCTCACCATGTATGTACAAAACAGTTTGCAGCACTTTACATATATTAATATTTTTAATCCTTACAACATTCTTATGAGGTGGAGACCATTATCTTGATTTTATAGATGAGGCAGAGAGGTTAAAACAAACCTGCCCAAGCGCAACAGACATAAATTACAGAACCAGGATTACAGCCCAGGCTGTTTGCCTCTAGCATCTGTGTGGTTAACCACAACATCACACTGCTTTATCACTCATCTTCTTGTCTATCTAATCTGCACAGCATTAATGATGTTGGTTTTCCTTAAAGTATTACAAACTTTGTAGATGAACCAACAATGGAATAAATGAAGAAGTTTGTGGCAGTGTATTCCTCAGAGAACTTGAGGGATGACAAAGACCTATGCTTATCTTCCTGTTTGAAGATAGAAAACTCAGGAAGATGCCCCACTGGATTCAATCAGTGCCTCCCCCAAACCATACTTGAACTCAGAAGCTCAGGCAAGCTTCTATATGAAGGCTAAGATAAAGCATGTTCTCCTTCCACATGTCTTGCCTCATCATGATCAATTAAATAAGAATCTGGATGGTGGAGCTGTGATGTGGATATTTCTTAAAACTCCTCAGTTAATTCTAATATACAGCCAATCCTGGGTTGAGACCTACCACAGTATATTTCTCTCCTTTCAAGGAGAGTGGTGATCAAAAGAAAAGAAGACAGGTGAGGGGAGGGGCAAAAGTAGAGATGGGGAAACTTGACAAACTTATCTTCCAAGAATGGAATTTTCATTTAGTACCACAGCATGCTAGTAAAGTGCATTTCTAGTCTTCATGTCTCAACTCTACATCTAAAACCTTTAAAAAAAAAAAAAAAAAAAAAGCAGGTATAAAAACAAAACTAAATATTTTTACATATACATGTATATATGTTTACACAAGACATTTCTGTAAGATACATAGTAAACTGATAACTATTATTTTTGCCTTATCTGTATTTTTTACTCAATCTGTATTTTTGTCACATGTATTTTTTATAATGTATTACTTGTTTAATTAAAAATAATTAATTTTTTAAAAACAGTATGGCTAAAAGGATGTTCAAAGATTACTTTAATTATACTTTGAATAGCAAAATAATTACATAAAGAGCTAGTAAAAATTACTTGATACCTTCCTAGAAAGCAGTTTACTTTTTGTCAGAGCACAAGACATAAAATCTCCCCAACCTTTATGTTCAGCAGAGATGTATATTCTAACAAATCTATTAAAGAATCTTTTCCACCAGATGACTATTACTAACTGAAGTTTTACTGGTACTAATTTATCAAAATACTTAAACATGAGGGGAAATATTTTAAATAATAAAAAATAAAATGGAAATATTTCAAAGTTTTACAAACACAAATGTCTATTATACATTCTAATTTTTATAATCATTTATAATGATCTCACATTATGTTTAGCTAAAATCAAATATCCTCCTTATATGGACAATTCATTTAAATGAATCTGAAGTTTATAATATGGCTTCAGGCTTCAGAAAAGAAAGTAGGCAATGGGGGTGGTTAAGACAGTATCCAAGCAATCACACAGGCTCAGCCAAACATCTAAAGTCATAGTGAGTTAACGCTCAAGCATGGCTTGTCATTTGCTTGCTACTGTGAGTCTGAGTAAAAGATTCAGTTTCGTGTACATTCACAAAGTGTTTAAGTTAAAGTTTGCACCAAAGAATAAAATCTCAAACCTGGTTAAACGGTAAGAGACAAAAATCACATCTGAGATGTCAATTTTTTAAACATAACTTGCAAGGAAGACCATACCACAAGGGAAAATGGTTGGTTTTTCACTTGGCTAGATGAAGAACCATGACCCAAAGCAATGTGAGCCTCTGTAATGAGCCTAAGCTAGCTGTGGTAACAACTCAACTCCAAGAGAGACTACTCTCAGAAAACAGTCCTGTCCGAATTGCCTAGGTACTGAATATCATTTATTCTATTTATTATGATTAGTTTTTAACCTGGGTGAACATAGTACTCTCAGGAGAGATTTTTCATTACAAAGGTAAATTAAGTCTTCCAGAACACTAAGAGCATTTGAAAGTCTCACTCAAAAGTGTGTCTTAGGGAGCTCCCTGGCGATCCAGTGGTTAGGACTCCACGCTTTCACTGCCAAGGTCACGGGTTCAATCCCTGGTCCGGGAACTAAGATCTCACAAGCCATACGGTACAGCCAAAAACAAATAAATAAATACATAAATAAAATTAAAAAACAAAAGTGTGTCTTAAGAAAAAAGTTAGGTCATAGATAGAATCATAGTAAGTAGGGTCAGAATCAACATTTAAAGATTTTAGTAATGGTGTGAGCAGTTAAATTTAAATTTAAAGGAGAAACTGTCTCAGAAAAAAATTAGTGCCTTAAAAAAAAAGCCTAAAAGCACTTCTACTTTGAAAACCAAAGCATAGGGGCTTCCCTGGTGGCGCAGTGGTTAAGAATCTGCCTGTCAATGCAGGGGACACGGGTTCAAGCCCTGGTCCGGAAAGATCTCACATGCCGTGGAGCAACTAAGCCCGTGCGCCACAACTACTGAGCCCGCGTGCCACAACTACTGAGGCCTGCATGCCTAGAGACCATGCTCCGCAACAAGAGAAGCCACCGCAATGAGAAGCCCACGCGCCGCAAGGAAGAGTAGCCCCCACTTGCTGCAACTAAAGAAAGCCCGCGCGCAGCAACAAAGACCCAACGCAGCCAAAAATAAATAAATAAAATAAATTTATTAAAAAAAAAAGAAAACCAAAGTATAATTCTTCTGCAATGTTCAATAGATCTATTCTCATATATTTTGAACTTTATGAACTCTAAGCCTCAGAAAAATGTATGAATAACTCTGAAGACAATAATATAAAGGAACTCTGTAAAAATAAACAGAAACAGCATATTATGAGTTATCTAAAATAAGTACATTACCAAAAATGTACAAAGAGAGAGAGAATATATCTCCTTTTAAATGGAATAAAAGTTAGATAGCAGAGAGAGTATATATCCAAGATACTTCAATCAAAAAACCAAAGATTAAAAGGCATACTGGACAGAAATGTTGTGGTTCCAAGTATTTCCATAGAACTCACAGCTCAACAACTTGTTTGTCTACTTTGCAACTTAGAGGTACTTTTAAGAGTTCTGAATTACCGCCAGGCACTAAAAGTTCTCAAGCCTAAAAATGTCAATCCTCAAAAATTTGTATTATTCTTATCTAGTTAAAATACATATATCAATACTTGTGTTTTAAAAAACGAAGAAACAAAACCTAGCCAAACTTAAACTGTAACTTGTAATCTGAAAAATATACAAAAGCACATCTGCCTACTTAACAGAACTTTTTATATTTCCAGATATACAAGTACAACACTATAAAGTACAGTAATGAAAATCTAGTACCAACATCAGAGTAGGCATGTAAAGGAATGAAAAAGAAGTGAAAGCCTAAAACGAGACTCAAGCATATAATGCAATTCCAATTCCTAAATGACCGGCAATTCCACCATAAATGGGAATTTATGATACAGAAAAACACAAGCAAACAAAGATGTATGCCAAAAACAAAAAGAAAAAAACCCCAGGAAACAAAAGGCCCTCCAATAAAAGAATGGATAAATGTACATCCATTGTACACTGTACAACCAATGTTCAGTAGAACATTGCTAAAAAGAAATGGGATAAATTACATATAGTGATATGAAAAGATGACCAAAATGCCTTGGGCAAAAAAGCAATTTGCCATAGTTAAAGTTCAGTCTATTATTCTTTTTTAAAAGATAGATAGGGACTTCCCTGGTGGTCTAGTGGTTGGGACTCTGTGCTTCCAATGCAGGGGGCACGGGTTCAATCCCTGGTGGGGGAACTAGGATCCCACATGTGGTGTGGTGCAGCCAAAAAAAAATAAATTTTTAAAAATAAAATAAATTAAAAAAAAGATAGATACAGGTTTATAAAACTACTTATGTTAGAATATACACAGGAAAAAGCTGGACAAATATTCACATTAATAGTGGTTGTCCTTGGAGAAAGGGACTTTCGATAAGTTATACATATCAAAAATATTAAGATATACAGAATAAAATAATTCTGCTTCTTGGAATTCATCCTAAGGAAATAATTTAGAATGCCTGGAAAAATTCAACTACAATGATATTCATAGCAGAGTTTTTATAATAAAAAATTGAGGGACTTCCCTGGTGGCGCAGTGGTTAAGACTGCACTCCGGATGCAGGGGGCCCAGGTTCGATCCCTGGCCAGGGAACTAGATCCCACATGCCACAACTAAGGAGCCCACGTGCCACAACTAAGGAGCCCTCGAGCCTTAACTAAGGAACCCACCTGTTGCAACTAAGACCCGGTGCAACCAAAAAAAAAAAAAAAAATTGAAAACTATAGGGAATAATTTTTTTAAATGATTGCAAATTCACATAACAGAATACACCTATTGATATTATTTATCCATTAGATATAATATTAAAATATATTCATTTTCACAAAAATTTCACAATATTTTTTTTAAAGGGAGCATGAACTATTATGCATCCGATCTCATTTTCTGAAGGAAAATAGATATGCATTGAAAACCACTGGGCAAGAAGTATACCAAAATGTTAACAGACTGGGAGGTAAAACTAAGAGTGATTTTTCTTTTAGCTTATTGTATTCATTCTCAACAGGGGCAATATTGCTCCTAAGGGGGTAAAAAAAATCTTAACTCTTTTAGTGCACAAAGCACAGATTAACGTACAATAAACAAATACACAGTATGATACCTGTGGTATTAAAATTTCATTAGAGGGACGATTAGAAAAATATATAAAGACTGGAGTGAGGGGAGCAAGTGATAATGATAAAAAGGCTAAGAAACTGCCTCATTGGTACTCTCATTTTTTCTACAATGAACTTGGTATTACTTGGGTCTGAATAAGTAATATATGCACATTGAACTACTTAAAAGGGGACATACAATGAAAAGTTAAGACATAACATTAATTTTCATTATTAAATATAAAGTTTATTCCTATAGTCCTAAGGCTTTAAAAATACAATACAGATTAAAAAAATAATAATACTAAAATGAAAACATATAGAGAAAGAAATTGAAAAAGTACTGCATCAGAATTATCTGGGATCCACTAGCAGAGTAAACTACAGATTCCTTGGCCCTACTGCAGATATAATAAAATCAACATATCTATGGATAGGACTAGTAGCTTTTATTAAGTGAGGCACACTTATATCATCATACCACTCCATGGAAATATGAAATCCAGACAGATATATATTTTAATCTGGTCTAAGAAATTTTTTAAATTATGTACTTAAGTGATAAAAATAAAAATAACCTAAAAGTCCGGAAATCTAGGAATTCCTGCTAACCTCCTCCCTTTCCTTTAAGGAACCTGGAGATTCAAATTTCTTCACAAACTATCAAACACACCCTATTATCCATTATCTCTACTGGGTACAAGGCACTGTGAAGAATATAAAAGAAATAAGCAAAATTCATAAATTTTGCCACTAAAATAAACTCACTTCAGTTAAATCTGCAAAATCCAGTATTAACTACTGGCCTTCTCAGGGCATCATTCACAAAGAAACACACGTTTCTAATCCCATGATGAAAATTAAACAAGTAGGGAACAAAAGTCACTGTTAGGTAATAATAACTGGGATGCTGTCAGCTACATTCAATTCGCTAGTTAATAAACATGTTTGGCATGTCAGCCTTGAAATATGCAAGATTCAAAATTCTGCCTACCCCAATTACAAACCTCCCATGTTAAAGACTCTGGGTTTAAAACGTTAAACCACAAATGCCAAGATTTACTGTGTACATAAATAATGAATCTACCTAAGTGTACAGGTAGTAGTCCCACTTAACTAAAAGAGCATACACTGGGTTAGTCAAAATGGATACAAAGGATTAAGACGTTGCTTCAGTCCCTAGTGATCTTCTCCAATTTCTTATAGACATTGATGCCAACTTTTGGTGGTAGTAATAATAACAGCAGCAATGATATTTAAGTGCTTTTTGTACGCCAGGCATACTTATTCAATCCTCAAACATGTCTTTTTCCATTTTACAGATGAAAACAACTGGGAAATAAAGAGGTGAAGTAACAGCTGGTAGATACTATATACAAACTTCCATAGTGTTTTGCCTGCTGACCACAAATACAGTATCAAATAACCAAATATTCAATGTGAGATTTGGCATATCATTTATATAAATACATTTATATCTTGTAATTAAACCATTACCTATAAAACAGTATACAAATGAATGTAACTGAGGCAAACCTGAGTTAGAAGAATCAAACAAAAGTTTTCCAAGTCATCAAATCAATAGTACACTTTTCCCATTTCTCTCACTTGCTACACCAAGAAAATGAACTTAACTTTGCTTGTTTTTGCTTTAAAGTACAGATTTTATCATTATATGTAATTCCATCTCAGGAATGCATTTGTTTAATTCATCTGTAAAGCCTTTAACTCATTTTATCCCCAAAGAATCTTCATCTTTAAAAGCTTTATTAAATTTAATTTCATATTCTATAATGAACTCATCTTAGAACCTTCATTTTCTAATTATAAAATATATGAACAGTGTATAAAATTCAGAAAAAAGTTTAAATTTAAAAAGGAAAATAAAAATCACCTGTAATCCCAACTTCACGATAACAACTTTGATCCTACTGATGTTTCCTTTTTGCCTATATTCTACATATGAATAGAAACTTGTAAAAAATAAGAATTGAAATCATACTATATAAACACTGTTAATCAACTTTTTCTCTCTTAACAATAGAGCATTTCTTTAAATGGTGCAGACAAAAGCAATTATATGATTGATTTTCTACAAAACACTTTGGCTTATAGGACTAAAAAAAATAGTTTCTTATACTGTGAAAATTAACCACAAGGTGGAGAGAGGATGGTTGGTCCTTCATATAGAGCCATCTCTCTTTTGCAAGTATTTGAATGCTTTAAAAAAAAAATCATTGAAAAATTTTACTGATTAAATAGGCATTCTCTTTGTACTACTAAAAAACTTCACATGTCCATCTTCAGCACATCAACACACAGAAGACATTAAATACATGGTTATGGAAATGTTATAGCTGCAAAAGATCAAAAATGTGACATACACACAAGCTCAACACAGTACAGTTGAACCTAAGCAGAGCCAGTTTGGAACACCACAAAGCAATGATTCTTTATATCCAGTGTTAAGGCCTACTGCTTATATATATACACACACAAGCAGATGGCACTGAGTGGTGACACAATCTCAAGCTTGTTCTATTGATGACAGTAGTACAAGTCTAAAGCATAATGGAAATAAGAGAATGACTACATCACCTAAAACCCTCGTACCCATAGTTTCAACTGTACTTGAGTTATAATGCTGTCATATTTTAAAGTAAAAATTATGACATTTGACTACTAGTGAGAAGTTACCAAACATTTATTAAAAATTCAAAAGAATGTCTTACAATGGAGTTTGTCCCAAGTGTGAAACTCAATATTCAAAAGGCACAGGAACTTTTCTTTAAGTTCCAGACTTATCATCTGGATGTAAAAGACACAACATCAAAATAACCTAATATCTGAAGATCTAAACAAATAAAGGTGGGTCTGAAGACATAAGATTCACCTTCCAACTGACTTGCCCATGGTTTTTCTTAAATTAATCTAATATTCTTAAATATTTAAATTTATAAAAGTGTCACATCAACTTTTAGATATACACATCAACAGGGCAAATTGATACTTGTACTTTATATGCAAAACAATTTTCTGAAGCATGAAAATCTCATGCCAGGGGGTTATGTATGTCATTACTAAACTGATTATATGATTAGAATAAAGAGCAGCAGGATACAACAGTTGAGCAGTTGAAAGCTGTCATACAGAAATCTAGCCCCAAAAACCCCAAAAAACAAAAAAAGCACTTTGAGGATACCAAGAACCAAATATCACCTACAGTTATCTTTTATAGACCCGTCATATTATAACCTTAGTCTCAGACAACTAGAGACAAATTTAAAAATATGTTCCTTCTTCACAAAAACAACACTCTTCATTCTGTCTAGGTTTATTGTACTTCGAACACAAATCAACAAGACAGATTCCATCCTTCATGAAGTAGTGATACTGCCACAAATGATGAGATTCATCATATCCTGTCTGAAGGTCCCTCTAGGCCACCATATCTAACCTAAAGTGTTTTTTCTACCCTTCAATGTTAATTTATCTCCTTTTAGCCCTCATTTCATCAATTTCATTTCTCTTTTGGTGAAGATAAATTTCTTTTCACAGTCTAGCATAGCAACTTCCATGTGCCATCCATTTCCTTATGGTAAATCCTGTATTATAATCCCTTCCCTTTTGCAACCTTCCACTAAAATAGTCTCTTTCAATCTCTTGATTATCTGCATCTACTTTCATCTCTTAGGTATCCATTCCTATTAAGTATTCATTTAAAAGTACTCTAAACTTGGGCTTCCCTGGTGGCGCAGCGGTTGAGAATCTGCCTGCCAATGCAGGGGACACGGGTTCGAGCCCTGGTCTGGGAGGATCCCACATGCCGTGGAGCAACTAGGCCCGTGAGCCACAACTACTTAGCCTGCGCGTCTGGAGCTTGTGCTCCGCAACAGGAGAGGCCGCGATAGTGAGAGGCCCGCGCACCGCGATGAGGAGTGGCCCCCGCTTGCCGCAACTGGAGAAAGCCCTCGCACAGAAACGAAGACCCAACACAGCCAAAAATAAAAAAATATAAATGAATAAATTAATTAAATTTAAAAAAAAAAGAAAGTACTCTAAACTTAATTTATTAAGATATTAATTCATTTGAGGCCTTCCCTCGTGGGGCAGTGGTTAAGAATCTGCCTGCCAATGCAGGGAACACGGGTTCGAGCCCCGGTCCGGGAAGATCCCACATGCCGCAGAGCAACTAAGCCTGTGCGCCACAACTACTGAAGCCCGTGCACTCTAGGGCCTGCGTGCCGCTACTACTGAGCCTGCGTGTTGCAACTACTGAAGCCCGCGCGCCTAGAGCCCATGTTCCGCAACAAGAGAAGCCACCGCAATGAGAAGCCCGTGCACCGCAACGAAGAGTAGCTCCCGCTCGCCGCAACTAGAGAAAGCCCGTGCGCAGCAATGAAGACCCGGCACAGCCAAAAATAAATTAAAAAAAAAAAAAGACTTTAAAAAAAAAGTTTGTGAATTTTCATAAATTATATAATTACCATGGGCTTCATCATCTGCAAAAAATGAACTATACCTATTTCACAGATTTGCTGTGCAGATGAAATGTGATGTAAGGGTTTTACCTTACAACCCAAAAATACTAGTTCCCTTTTCCCTATAAGTCCCTCTAGAGATTGGGACATTTATCTGTGGTTCTCAACCTAACTATGAAAAATCCTTTATTCTCCACAGATTCCATGTCTTTAAAGACTTTTGTCTACCAAATGCACTCACGTTTTATTAATCAGTTATAATGGCTAATTAGAACTCTCAAACTGTCACACATAAAAACTAATGAAACTCAATGTTGGGTTTCTGAGGTGTAAGCACAATGTTTTATTTCATTAACAGCCTGCAAATCACCACAATGTATGATAATGATAATGTGGTAATTAGCCTCAAAGATTTGAGTCAATATAATTATTGGTCAAAGCAAATATACATAATATTTCACCTGTATAAATCTATTGAGAGCAAACACACAATTTTCATTAGGCTCTTTGCAATACTAAAAAGAATTCACTCCTATTTCTGCAGACCCCTGGAAAAACATAATTTATGTACCATAAATTAGTGATTTCTATGTCTGGAAAAACTACTGGTTACCCTACAGATTTGTTTTAAGCCAGTATCATCAGTAACACCATCTTCAAATTCAAAAGTTACACATATTTATCCATTAAGGTAGGTAGTGATATCCTGCGTCTTCCCTTTGTACTTATAAGAACAAAATCCAAACCCTTCACCATAGACTTCTGTGATCTGTCCCTTGCCAACTTCATCTACCAGTCTCCCTTCAGCTTACCACAATGGCCTTCTCAATCATGACTAGCTGCTTCCCACGTTAGGGCTTTTGCACCAACTGGCCCTCTTGTCTGGTTCACTCTTCTTGCAGATCGTCACATGTCTGGCTTTTTGTCATTCAGGTGTCAGATTAAATATCATCAGGGAATTTTTCCTCAACACTCATTCTAAACCGTTCCATCACTATCATTTCTTCCTGTTACAGCTTCTTCATAGCATTTGTGACCTCTGAAATTATCTGTTCCCTTATTTGTTTGTTTACTGTTTCTCTCCACAATCACCAAACCCCACAGGTATAAAGAACTCCAGAGGGCAGTCTATTCACTGCCCTATCTTCACTTCCTAAAATAGCACCAGGTACCCAATAATCACTCAATAAATATTTGTTGGCTAACTAGCCAAACTGCTTAAGATTATTTTGGGGAAGGACTCTGATTTCTTAGTCAAGAACTTACATTTAGCATTCAAAATTGCTTATTCAAAAGGAGTAAGAAAAAATGTTCTTTCAATGAAAAAAGAGTAAGAAAAATGTACACAATAATCTATTCAACCAGTGGGCTTTATTTTCTTTTATTTCAATCTTTTGGGATAGAAAAATATGAAAGTCTACTCATGTTTCACATACCTCATATGTCGCCTCATGTAAAAATTGAATAAATTTTCTTTTTTTAATTTTAGCTTTATTGAGGTCTAACTGACATTTAAAATTGTGAATTTTCTTATAATAGTATACCATGAGCTGCTAGCCACTCAATCTAATAACTTATTTTTCCTGCCAAGAAGCAAGTAGGCTTCGAAGAATGTAAGAAGTACAGACTGGGAAGGCTATAGCTGACATCATAGTGACAGTGCCAGCATGGCCCAAATCAGGGAAGATTCTGTTCTCAGCTATGCTTGGGGGGAAGGAGGGAAGGGTAAGAGTGATCAGTCCTAGGGAATGAGCTGTAGTTCTGATTTCTGTTGATAAACAGGAATATCTTCAAATCAATTCAAATAGACTCAACTGGAATCTCATAGTTTGAGACATTAAATCCCTGTTTTGAATATCTGAGGTCTCTAGTAAATGAAATAACACTCAGTTGACCAGATCTGGACTTTTGCAGTTTCACATTAAAAAAACAGTGTTTGTAAAAAAATAACACATATACAATCCTCAATACTATGTGCTACATTTGCTTATTAATTTAAAAATATTTTCAAGGATACTTTTAAAGGGGAGAGATGTGAATAAAAATAATAATAAAGACTTTATTTCTGAGTTTAGAAAATATTTGAAAACTAAAAGAAACATTAAGAAAGGTATAAAACTCAATGGTTTAAAAAATGCAAAGACCTTGAACGTATCACAAACCTGTATTTACTTTTTAAAAATTAGGGGTTGCTTCTTTTTTCAACTGGTAACATAAAAGGAAGACAGCAAGCAGATAATTCACAGCTCATGTGAGTTTACTTATCAGTCAAAAAGAAATATTAATATAAATCTTTAGGCTAACTTGCTTACATATTATTCAGCCAAGTGGAAAGTACAATTAGCGTGGAGCTAGAACCAGGTACCAGAATGACTAAGAATGGCATTTGCTAACTCATTTTTTTTTTTTTTACTTAAGAAATTAAGAGAGAAGTACTGAAAGTGATATTTTTTCTAAAGAGCACATCCTCAGTTTCCTATTTTTTATTGCTCCATATTTCACTGCCTTCAACATTCTAAGCTGCTTAACAAGAAGTCTACACTTCACTTTTCATCACTTCTGCTCACAAAACTGATGTTTTTTAAGTCCAGTTGCATTCACAAAAGCTGGAAAAACCACACAGAAGAATTTCAGCTTACAGTGAAGTATTTTAAGATAATACCTTCAGAAATACAATGTCTAAAAGTGAGATTCCCGGGCTTCCGTGGTGGCGCAGTGGTTGAGAATCTGCCTGCCAATGCAGGGGACACAGGTTCGAGCCCTGGTCTGGGAAGATCTCACATGCCGTGGAGCAACTAGGCCCGTGAGCCACAACTACTGAGCCTGCGCGTCTGGAGCCTGTGCTCCGCAACAAGAGAGGCCGCGATAGTGAGAGGCCAGCGCACAGCGATGAAGAGTGGCCCCCGCTTGCCGCAACTAGAGAAAGCCCTCGCACAGAAACGAAGACCCAACACAGCCAAAAATAAATAAATAAATTTAAAAGTGAGATTCCCTGTTAGCTAAGAACTCAAAATGTTAGATAAGTAAATTTCTACAGGAGACTATACATTTGTCAAAGAAATAGCATAAACATATGATTTTTATTGATGAAAAACAGGAATCTTTTACCCTTCAATTTTTTTAAAAAAGGTAGCAACAACCAAAGTGTACACACTGAGTCTTATCTTCTCTCAGAGGTTACCTAATTCCATGTAATCTATTCAATAGACTCAGACTCTTTCTTTTGAACTTCATCTCCAAACTGGGTATACTTGAAGATCCAGAGATCTTCACAACAGTGACTCCTAGCAACTCTCCCCAAAACCTTCCCTCTTGTTTTCCGTTAAACCCTCAGATCTTGCCATACCTATGTGTTTAAACCAGTCTCCCTGTCTTCAGTCTCTTTCTTCCTCAATTTATTCTGTACTCTGTAGCTAGATTCATCTTCCAAAAGATGAATGCTCTGATCGGATCATTTTCCTCATATCAAAACTTCTTGTGCTCCCACATAAAGCCTATACTTCTCAACCTAGCATTCAATGACTTCCAAAGTCTAGTCCCAATCAATCTCTATGCCCTTATTGCCATTATTTTCTAATTATACAAGCCTAGGCTTCTGTCAAATCAATCTCCTGTCCTCCAACTTGTCCTGAACTTTCTATCTTGGCTCATGCCATTCCTACCACAAAGAATGTCTACCACTCCCTTCCAGCTGCCACTGCTCAAGGCCCCTTTGCATCTCTGCATTTATTTATGTAAATAAGGACACATGAAAGCTATGTCCTGCCCCACCCTACAAAACTGGCCCAAAACTTCCAAACCCAACAACTGCCAGCTTTTATTAAACTCCTACTATGTGCTCAGCAGTCTTAAACTATATTTCTAATCCTCTCAACAATCCTATAAAGTAGGTATTATTATTTATTCTCCTTTTAAAGATGAGAAACCCAAAGCTCAGAAACATCAAATTATATATTTAATAGGTTACCTTAAATTGTATACTCAATAAGTTGCCTCAAATGATATACTTAGTAAGTGGCAAAGCAAGGATTTGAACACAGGGTGCTTAACTCTACAGCCATTGCTCTAAACACTAAGTTGCGTGTTGTTGTTTTTTTTAAAGTCTGAATCATGTGACTATCCCTCTCATCTATCTGAAATAATTTAGTTTTACATTATAGTTCTACTTACTACATACTATAAAATAAGCTTTCTCATGTTTGTTATTTTAGTAAAGGGAGAAGATTAAAATGCTATTTCTTTCCAATATAAGAACAATACTCAAATTGCAATGTCAAGGAATATCTTTTTTGTTACAAAGATTACTTTTACCTAAAATATTTTCAAAGAAAATCATTCCAACCAACTTTTTCAAAGACGACTGCAAATTAATAATCATACACTCTGATGGTTTTACAGATTATTAATAATATAAGGATTTTGTGATTCCCACCCAAGAATTGTAACAGGTATCTATCAAATTGGCAAAGATTGTAAAAACTGACCTACTCAATGCCATTGAAGGTGCAGTGAGACACACACTCTTATACACAGGGTAACCACCCTCTGATCCAGTTATCCCACTTCTGGGAATCTACCCTAAAGGAAGAAAAAAAAAACAGAGATGCAATCAAAGATAAATGTACAAAAATGTTTGCCCCAGTGTTATTTAAAATAGTAGTATTATAAAGATCAACCTAAGAGTCCCACACTACGAGAACAATACCCTGTTCAGAGAAAAAAGTAGGAGCGAAACTATATGTATAGAAATATAATTCCAATTTTTTAAAAATTAAAAGAATCTGTACACGTGAGAAAAGAGCTAGAAAAATGTACATTAAAATGTTAGTAGAAATTATCTCTGGGTGATAGGTTTATGGGTAATCTTCAATTTCTTCTTTACATTTATGTTCTTTTCAAAATTTGCCACAATGGAACATGAATTAGTTTAAACAAGAAAAAAATGTTTAAGCAGTTATAACCCCTGAAAATGGTCCTGAACCTAACAAGGGCATATTTTTTGTACTAGAAACTACACTTCCTACTGCAAAGAAAACATCAAATTTGTTTTGTTTCCAGCTTCTATTAGGCTCAGGGGTACTTTCAGATTGTGTAAAGAATGTCATCCAAAACTCAGTAGTACTCATGAAACTGCACAAGGCTCACTATCTAAAAGTCAGCCAATGCTCCAACAGAAAGCACCACAGTTAAACGAATTGTTTTACCGTATGCCTGTTGAGAATAATAAATGTCCAATTAATCCTAACTCAAAACATGCAAAATGGAAAAACCAGAAAAACTATTCTCGTTTTGCAAATTAACTAAATATACTGTTGTTGCCTTATAAGCACATCACAGGTCTGGGAGGAACTTGAAAATAAAGCTGGCAAGCTACCAACAACATTCACTAAAAACGCACACAAATGCATTTTCTCTATATGCACGTTTCTGTTCTATTGGATAGTTAACTTTAGTGGCACAGGTTGATTTTAATCAGTGTAGAAAAAATATTAAGCTGTTCTTCAAAAGAAATAAAAATCCAAAACTTCTCACATTAAACACAGAATTAAAACTGTTAGCTGAACCAGGAAAAAACTTCCCTACAATGTGGCATATATGCAGAAAAGCAATTTGGAAAGAAAAAAAAGGAAAGAAAAGACCTATGACGGAAGTAAAATAGGCAGTTAAGCAAGCAATTCTTATTTTACTACACTTTAACCAATGGGAAACTGGTTTGCTCTAATACTAAAAAGCTGTTAGAAAATAAGACCACAGAAATAGTTGTTCAGCAACTAAGAGAGAATTAAAATATCACATAGATTTTACTTAGAAAATGAGTATCATTCTATTTTTACTCAACCATGAAAATACAACATTTATTTAAAAGACATATGTCAGGTTCTGGGAAACAAAATAAATTACTAGACTATATATTACTTAGAGTAGAAACTACAGACTCACATCTCAGTTTGTGTCAAACTGCCAAATACTGGGTCACCCAAATTTCTGTTCAATGACTGAATCTGAAATCTAATAATCAAGTTATGCAATATTTTCACAGCTAGAATTTAAAAGGTAGTTCAGGGGGCTTCCCTGGTGGCACAGTGGTTAAGAATCCGCCTGCCAATGCAGGGGACACGGGTTCAAGCCCTGGTCCGGGAAGATCCCACATGCCACGGAGCAACTAAGCCCATGTGCCACAACTACTGAGCCTGCGCTCTAGACGCCGCGAGCCACAACTACTGAGCCCGCATGCCACAACTACTGAAGCCCAGGCGCCTAGAGCCCGTGCTCCGCAACAAGAGAAGCCACCGCAATGAGAAGCCCGCGCATCGCAACGAGGAGTAGCCCCCGCTCGCCGCAACTAGAAAACTCTCGCCCACAGCAACAAAGACTTGACGCAGCCAAAAATAAATAAATAAATAAATGTATTAAAAATAAATAAATAAAAGGTAGTTCAGGGACTTCCCCAGTGGCTCAGTGGTTAAGAATCCGCTTGCCAATGGAGGAGACACAGGTTCGAGCCCTGGTCCGGGAAGATCCCACATGCCACGGAGCAACTAAGCCTGTGCGCCACAACTACTGAGCCTGCGTTCTAGAGCCCACGAGCCACAACTACTGACCCCGCGTGCCACAGCTACTGAAGCCCCCGTGCCTAGAGCCTGTGATCTGCAACAAGAGAAGCCATCACAATGAGAAGCCTGCGCACCGCAACGAAGAGCAGCCCCCACTCGCCACAACTAGAGAAAGCCTGCACACAGCAACAAAGACCCAATGCAGCCAAAAATAAATAAATTAAAAAAATAAATTTAAAGAAAGGTAGTGCAGGGACTTCCCTGGTGGCCCAGTAGTTAAGACTGTGAGCTCCCAATGCAGGGGGTCCGGGTTCAATCCCTGGTCGGGAACTAGATCCCGCATGACGCAACTAAGAGCCTGCATGCTGCAACTAAAAGAGCCCGCATGCCGCAACTAGGACCCGGTTCAGCCAAATAAATAAATAAATAAGGTAGTTCAAAAGACATCAATGATTTGGAATAGATACTGAAAACTACATAAAACCCAAAGATTAGTGTTAAATGTCAGCTCCTAAAATAATTATGTTATGGTTGCTTGCTTAATGTCCTATAAAACAGCCAACTTGTCTAGAACAGAATGATCCTATTTATAAATGAATTTAAAAATATCACTGAAAACAGAGTGAATGAATTTACTCTCCAGATCACACATCTGACAGATCTGAAATGTTCAGTCTGCAATAAGAGAGAATTCCTACTACTACTAACTTAGAATCTTACAAGCGGCATTTGGGTTTTGTCCAAAGAAACAGTTGTACCCAGTTCTTTGTGTCTCTCCAACTTTACACTTTTGTCATTGATAACTAAGCCACAGTTCTAGCCTAAGCAAAGTTATTTTTTTACAACCAAAATGAGTGAGTACAACACAGCATTGCAAACAACCATGCGTGTTATAGGTATACATGTATACTTGTGAATTTAAAGTAAATCAACTCAAGTTTTAATTAATCCAACAGTGTCTTTTATCAGTTATGTGTTTAGTACATTCCTATCCTCATGAGATATAGCCTAATTTAAATATATTCTGAAACCAAACACAGAATTACATATTTAATTCCAAATTTGGTTAGTTTTACCATTCCACACTTTGAACCACTCTCTATCAATGTGAACTAAATAAATACGCTGAAGATAGGAAACTTATCTCTATCTCTGGGAAAACTGGATATGCAAAGAAATCTTTTCCAGATTTATCTAACCTAAATTTATATAGCCTAAGTAAGTCATCAGAACTTAAAAAAAAAAAAAAGCCATTAGTCTAATGATTGAAATTAATTTCATAGAACATATTTAACCCTGATATATTCCACTTATAAAAGTATACTATTTCTTATTTCAACTCCACCTTAATCATCATACACAATTTTCTTTTTTTATTGGTGCATGCTTGTACCTTCTACCTCTAAAAGGCCTATTTTCAAGCAAAAATGACAGAATGGCATAGTTCACTGTTTAACTGATCAGAACATCATGGTAAGTTTATAGGTTCAAATTTCACACACAGAAAAAAGGGGAAAAAATGGATGTTTCATCTATCTCAGTAACATAAGAAAGCTTAAATATCTTTATTTTTAACATTAATCATTTCCATAAGATATGAATTTGGCATTAAGTCATGCAGCAGTATATGACATCAGAATGAGGAGAAAATACTTGGCAATATGCCACAACTCTTTTTAAAACTGATGAGTTCAATTTGAAAGGAACATTAGGAGGAAGCAAGTTTATGTTCACAATTTTAAACTCACCACAACATTAAGATATAAATGCTTTATACAAGATATTTTTATTGACCTTCTAAAATAAGAGAATTTTAGAACTGGGAGCTTAGAGGTTATCCGAGGTTCAGTGAACATCTGCTGAGTCTCTAGCATGTGTCAGACACAGTGCTAGGTGCTTGCAGGTAACTCTATTAGTTCAACCCACTCACTTCATAGATATTGGAGTTTCCGCTCATGCCAAATCAAGCCATGTAGATGCCCAGTGGTATGATTCTATCAAAACAGACTGGTATCATCCTCCTTTATAATCTAAATAAAATTTCAAAGATGCAGTGCTGACCTTACTTAACAGAAACAACAGTCTCTGTGTTTTGAATAACTTATAAAGAATTACAACAATTTAAAAATTCAACTGTGAAAGTCCTCAACTAAGTACTAGCTGCGTAATTTACTGCAAAGAACAAAACATGGGGCTATCAGACATGTAAGATTCTAAAGACATATAAAACAGAAATTAAACAAATTGCAGATGCCATTTAAAAATCCCTTTGCAAAAAAAAAAAAGAATTATCAATATGAAAAATTAGGTGCTTGATTGTAATGTCCATTCTATATAAAAGATCATCAACCATATACTAACAAAGTTCTTGAGTAACAGTAAACACTGGCAAGATCTGAAGTTATTTAACTATCAGATTACAAATTACGACAGAATGTAAAACTCCCTGAGGGCAGAGACCCTTTCTAATTCAACTATGTATCCCCAACAGTTAGCACGCTGCTGTTGAATGTTAAAGAGAGAGGTGAGCTAACTAATGAACTCATGTGAGCTACTGGAAAATTCAACCTAACAATCTAAAAGGTCTCTTTTTTATAACTCAAATTATTTTTTAAGTATTAAATAATAATATTCAATGCAAGTGACACTGCATGAAACTTAAGATCAACAACTGTCACTTTTAACTAGTACAATCTACTCTCTGAAGGAATTAATAGACACACCAAGAAGACAAGTATATTTATATAGTTTGATTCAGCAGTACTTCTGGAAATCAATTCCAAGGAAATATTCGAAAAGAAAGAAAATGTTGCATACACAAAAGTGTTCATTTCATTGTTATTTTCAATAGGGGGAAAAGGAAACTACCTATACGCCCAAGAGCAGGTAGATGGACTATTTTGCAACCACGGAAAAAGTTTTAAAATGAAGATTAACCTCCTAAGGTCTTCCTGCTTCCACTCCCAGCCCCCTCTCCAAGTTGATTTCCACACAGCAGCCAGAACATTTCCCACAAACATTAAGTCAGAACAGGTCTCTCTTCTACTCGAAACCCTCCAGTGGTTTCCCATCTCATTCAAAGTAAAATCCAAAGTTCCGACCATTGCCTAAAAGGCTTTATAGTGGCCTCGGCTACTTCTCTAACCTCAAGCTCTCTCACTTTCCCTCTTGCTTACTGGCCTTCTCCAAAAGGCCAAGGCAAAGACTGAGCAGTCTCTGCACTTAACAGTCCTCTCTGCCTGTAACCTTCTTCCCCAAGAGAGCATATATCCCTCACTCATGTCTTCCCTTCCTTGCTACTACCCTTCCTTGCTACTGTTTCTCTTTATCCTCTTACCCTACTTTACTCTTCTGCATACCTCTTATCATCTGACTTATTCTATATTTATCTGGTTATGGCCCATCTCTCCTGATTAGTATATAAGCTCTATGACAGCAAGCACTTTGTTTTATTCACATAATAGGCATTTAAAAAGCACTTGTTAGATTAATACTGAATGTTGATAATTGTTGTACAATAATTATTAACTACGTGAAAAACCATGCATATAAACAAGCTTGGAAGAGAACAGGAAAAATGATCTATGAACATTTTCAAGTGCTGATCATATTGCTAAGGAGTTTGCACAATAAAAATCATAAGTCAGTCGTGATTATGATTTTAAGCTGTCAAAAGTGACTATAACAATCTTATTTCCTTCAAAGCTGTTTGTTTAAAATTACTAGTTTAAAATTATTGGTAAAAGTTATTAATGAGAACTTCTCCACATAAAATTGTAATAACAATCACTCTTAAATCTTGTTCCCAAAGACCCAAAGTTTAGTCTGTAAGGGCAGACACTGTCATTCCTGAGGTCACACAGAAGGTGAACAAAGGCTTTTGAACAGTTTTAATATGGAACTGAATAATACTCAGGATTCCAGTTTACATTTAAGACAAGCACCCATGGTTGGTTTCAGAGGGTCCCTGAAACTGAATGTGAAATTTTGTGCATAAATGTCTATTACTTCTTTCCTGAGGAGAGAGTCTATACGTATATTTCACTATATTCTCAAAGGTGTCAGTGGCCCAGAAAAGGTTAATAATTACTATTTTGTATATTGGAAGTGAAATGCAATCTTCTAATTTGAGCTACCTCTCAAAAAGATAGATGATATGTAAAACCTAGACACATCTTTGTAATCAAACAATTCATTCAAGAAATACCAAGTGCCTACCATGTGCCAGTGGGCACGGTGTGATCCTCAGTACCTTACACCTAAGTATAGTTTGTAGTACATAATTCAAAATGCGGAGTAAACAAGATTCATTGAAACACCAGACTAAAAAGAATTTCAACCAACACAAATATAATTTCAAACAGAAAGTGTTATAGGAAATCATAATAAAGACAGACAGGGGCTCAGGGCCTGATTTAGTGCTTATTATGGCAAAATATCACAGATATCAGTTACATCAAAAGAAAAGAAAAACTACACACACGTGTGCCCACCCCCACACACTCTGACAGGAAACCAAAATAAAGTTTCCAAATCCTGTTTCCAGCAGCATCCCTCTGAGACTGCCCTTTCAGCATGCTTTTGAAGGTAGGAGCCCCACGTTAAAACTAAGAGCTGATCCTTCACTTTTACTGTAATAAAAACAGAAAAATAATCATCTCACACCCAGGAAGCAGAAAACTGTGGCCACCTGTACGACTGTGACCCAATAACCTCCTGCCCTGTTATTCCCTTCCTTCTTATAGCCACCTCCCTTCAAAGCAGTGACAAAACGATCTTCCCTCCCAAAACGGAATACATTAACTCCTCAACGCTAGTTCTTTTTCCAAGAGGCCAAAAGGTCCCCTATACTGGTTCTTAGCCCTGTGAGTTGATGTCTTCCCCTCATCTTTCCCCCATAGCAGTAAATTACACAATTTATCCGAAGACACTGTCCTTAACTTCCTGAACGAGGGGGCAAAAGACACTCCTACCAGTCCCAGTTTGAAGGAAGACAAGAAGAATCACACGGTGACCTCTTCCCTAACAAAATTCAGGGAAGAAGCAGAGACCCAAGAAAGGCAACGCTGAAAAGGCGAACACATGGCATGCTACGGAAGACGTGGGGGAGAGAGGGCGGGAAAGGAGCTGAGAGGTGGAGTGGGGTGTAGAGATGTCAGCCCTGTGCACTGGGGGAATGAAGGAAGGAACGGGAGACCCCGAACCCTAACAAGTGAACACAGAAAGGACACCCCTCTCGTCTACCCGCACCTCTCCAAGCAGCCGAGGGAGAACAGAAAATTCACCCAACCCTGCAACCCCCTCTACGCGTGCCCCCCAAAGGGTGAGCTGGGTTTGAAAGAAGATCTGACCCTAGTCTGGGGACAAGCAAGAAGAAGAAAAATGCAGCGATGTCTCATCTTCTACCTCTCTCAGACAGCGAGGGGCGAGGGCACTGTGTCCGGGGAGATGGCGAGGGAAATGGGCTTGTGCCATGACACCTCGGGGAGTTGGAGGGTGGGGGACACAATGTCCTCTTTCTCTCCCACACCCGGCCCGGGCCCCTCCCGTCCCTCTCCCGCAGGCCCAACCACAGTCGACCGGCTCGGTCCGCGGGCGTGGTTGGCTCTGGCCCCGGGCGGCAGCGGCCGGGCCTCCCCGAGCCCTGGCCCCTCCCGCCGGCCAGGCCCCCGGGCCGCCGCCCCGGACACCGAGGGAACGCGGAGAAGGAAGGGGGAGCCAGGGGACTGACCGGCGACAGGAGCCGCCTCAGCCCGGGCTCGGCCGACCCGCGCCCCCTGCTCCCTCTGGGGCCGGCTCCGGCTCCCCGCCCCTCACTCACCCCCACGGTCCGGCGCCTCCTCCACCTCCTCCTCCTCCTCCTCCCTCCTCTCGGCCGTGGCTCCTGCTCCGGCTCTGCGCGGCGACAGCGGCGGCGGCGGCCTCGAGAGCGGCGGCGGCGGCGCCTCCAGAACGCGCACGCACGCAGCACGCAGGCCCCGCCCCCCTAGTTCCGCCCCTCCCCCCCGAGTCAGTGTCGGCGAGGTTTCGGCCCCGCCTTCCCCGCGGCTTTCCGGAGCCCGCTTAAAGGGGCCGCGCTGGAAGGGGGTGGAAAAGCTAAGAACGCAGAGGAAGGAGCGCGGAGTTGCGGCTTTGCCTTGCGCTGGGTGGTGGTGTGGGAGGCTGGAAAGGAAATGAGGAAAGGTCCGAAGATTCAGGAGAATAGAATTTTGGAGGGAATGCAACCATTTGACAAGTATTAATTGAGCATCTAGTAGGTGCTAGGCACTGTCCTAGGTGCAGGGAATAATGCCGTTGGCAAGCAAAGGCCCCGTGGAGCTTGCATTCTAGTGGGAGAGAGGAGACACAACAAACAAGTAAACAAAAATTTCGGGAAGTGATGTGGTGTGAAGAAATATAAAGCCAGGAATGGGGTGGCTTTATAGATGGCCAGGTATTGCCCCTCAGAGGAGACCTTTGAGCACATACATGTATGATGTGAAGGGATGAGCCTAGCAAATACCTCGGGAGGGGAGGGATAAGGGGGTCTTTCCAAGCTGAAAGAACATCGGCCATAAACTCAGCAGTGGGAATAGCCTGGCATGTTGCAGGACCAACAAAAGGCCAGTATGGCTGAGTGTAGTCAGTTAGCTAGAGAGCAGTAGTAGTTAGGCTGAGAGAGGTGGGGAAGAGGTCAGATACTATGGAGGCTTATGGGCTGTTAATAAGAGCAACAGAAAGCTATGGGAGGGTGAGCAGAGGAATGACCGCATCTGATGCACGTTTGAAAAAGTTACTCTTGCTAATGTGTGTAAAATACACAACAGGGAAGCACAGATGTCCTCAGGGAGACCAGTAAGGAAGCTGTTTATGGTAGCTTGGACTAGGATGGCAGCAGAGAAGGGGTGAGAAGGGATGTATCGGTATGTATTCAGATGCATTTAGATTTGGAATGGATTTGGCAGAGAGCGTGTGAAGGAACAAAAAATCATGAATGATTCTTAGGTTCAGGGCATAAAGGATAGGTTAATGGTGATACTATTTAATGAGATGGGGAAGATTTAAAGAGGAAAAAATCTGAGGTGGGGGAAATCAGGAATTCTGTTTTGCACATGTTACATAAGGTGCTTTTTCTACATCCAAGTGGAGATGTAAAACAGTTGGATGGATATATGAGTCTGAAGATATGAATTTGGGAGTCATCGGCACATAGATGCTTTTTAAAGCCTTAGGTCTACGTCAATTCACTTAGGAGGGAGAGTAGCTAGAGGGGAGGAGGGAGAGTAGCTAGAGGGGAGGAGGAAGATGAACTTCAACCTTTGGAAATTCTGTAGAAGAGGAGAAGGAGCTACCAGGTAGGAGGAACACCAGGAGAGGGTGGAGTGTTGGAAGATAAGAGAATTGTTTCAGGAAGGTGGGAGTGATCAATCTTATCAAATACCGTTGAAATAAGTAAGATGAGGACTGAGAGTTTGCACACTGCATTTGACCCGATGAAGGTTGCTGATGTCCTTGATGAAAGCAGTTTCAACGGAGTCATTGGGCAGAAAGTCTGATTAGGGTGTGTGAACAAGAGATGGGAGGTGAGGAAGAGAAAGTGTTTATAGCAAGTCTAAACAGCTCTTGAGGAGCTTTGCTGTAAAGAATGAGGGAGAGAGAGGAGTACTTGGGATTAAGGGAAGGTATTTTAAAGATGGGGGATGTTTCCTTATGTTGGTATGCTGGAATGATCCTTTGGAGAGGTAAAGGTGATGACGCAGCTGGAGAAAGCTTGTCCTCCAGTAGGTGAGAAACAATGAGACCTAGCGTAGAAGTGGAGGAGTTGGCCTTGGATAGGAGCAAGGACAGTATGTCCACACACTCTTTTTGGAGAGAAGGCAAAGTCCGTGGGTGCAAATGCAGGTAGGTCAGGTAGTACATTTGGTGGCCTGTTCAGGCCACTGACGTGCAGGAGGCAGGTGGGAGCTGAAATCCAGCCCCTATTCTGCCAACCAAGTTTGAGGCCAAATCAACCTGGAGGAAGGGGCGCCTTTTCTAATTGCTCCAACTGCAGAGGTGGTACCTTTTAACAAATCCTCCACATCACACACACGCACCCGCACACGCGCGCGCATGCACACACACACACACAGTCTGTGTGCACCTTTTCCCAGTTTGCACCGAATATTCTTTGTTGTGCGGTTGCCTCAGTGGGTTTGATGAGGTAGATTAGGGCTGTGAGCTTTCTTTTATTCTAAGCAATAGAAAGCTGTGAGTGGGGAGGGGCTGTTGGCTATTTAAGGAGATAGAAGAAGGTGAGAAGGAATTCCCTCAGAGTGGAAGAGTTACTGGAGAAGTGTAGTATGGACAAGGCTGAGGGCCCTCTTGAGTCAGTGCTCCTGTATCTAAAGTGAGACTACTCAGCAAGGTTGTGTGGTTTTTATCCAGCCACATTCCTTTGCTTGCGGGGTTGAAGGAGAGGTGGATTTGGCCAGGGCTGGGTTTTGCTGATGAAAGTCATTAGAGGGGGAGGGGTACAAGCCAGGGAGTGGTTATAGTGATAAACCTTAGAATCTAAGCTGAGAGGGAAGAGAGGGCAAGTAAAAAAGCGGTGGGGTCAATGGTTTCGTGGTTCTTGTAGGAGAGAAGAGCTCAAGAGGAAGCAGTCAAATAAGTGGGATCAAGGGGACTTTCCAAGGATCGAGCATAAGGAAGGGTGAGTGAGGCAGCTGGGAGAGAGGAAGCGAAGGTATCTGTGAGAAATGAGGATCCAGGCAGGCGCCTAGGAGCTGAGGAAACAGTAGGCTCTCGGGCTCCTGCCTTGTCACAGTTCTTGTGAGCCGCTGATCTGGGGGAGGTTGAGGGAGCCGCCCTAGCTGGGGAGAAACTGAGCCCAGTAGGGGATAAGCCAACTCAATACTGCAAGGAAGGGGAAGTTGGAGGACGGGGAATCGTGTGGCTTTACAAGGCTTGGGAGAGCCCACTCATGCCCTGCTTTACCCACCTGAACATTTGTGTAGATGCTTTGTCCTGCCTGGTGTTTGACAGAAACTAAACGACATCTTTCCTCCTTACTTCCCCTTTCCTGCTCTTGGCACTGTCTTTCTCAGTTACTCATCCACCAAAGCTCAGCCACCTTTAATCCATCTTCCCCATTCCTGTACCCGATTGGTCCTCAAAGTGTATCGATCAGCACCGTCCAACAGAACATTCTGCTGTGATGGTAATGTTCTTTAGCTGTATATTTAATACATAATCACATGTGGCTATCAAGCATTGCTTGAGGAACTAGATTTTAAATTTTATTTAACTTTAGGGTATTTAAATTAGATTTAAATAGCCACATGTGGCTGGGGGCTACCATATTGGAGAGACACGTATAGACCTTTCCTACCTAATGTCTCTTCCATCTGCCCCCTCCTCTCTATCACCATTGCCACTGCCCTAGGTCAGGTACTGATTACCTGTTCTCTAGACTTTTGTTGTTTCCTATTTGGTCTCCTGCTTAGTTGCTTTCCCTTCAATACATTTTGTGTTCTTTCCAGAACCATCTCCCTAAAGCAGTGGCCAGATCACAACTCCACCCTATTTTAAAAATTATTTTCCCTGTCAAATTAGATAAAACTGCTTAATCTGGCATTTGTCCAGTTATATGTCTCCATTCCCCTTTTCCAGCCTTACCCTGCACTGCCCCTTTACATAATATAGAGTTGGTTCTCAAGCAAAATTGAACTGCTTGCTATAGTTTCTACCAACTTTTTACAAAGCAGTCAACGCGTTTGCCTAAATTGTCTTTGCTTGGAACAGAGACAATTGCCTCTAGGCCCCAAATTTGTTGAAACTCTTGAAGGCCTCTCTCGCATAGCAGTTTATATCTGGAAACTTTTCTTTTTTGGCAGGATGGGGGTGGGTGCCACACGTGGCATGTGGGATCTTGGTTCCCGGACCAGGGGTCACACCCGCGTCCCCTGCCGTGGAAGTGTGGAGTCTTAACCACTGGACCGACAGGGAATCCCCCCTGGAAACTTTTCTGATTTTTCATCTCCTCTGAAATACAGTTTCTGTGGGGTTTTTTGTTTGTTTTGCTTTTTGTTTTTTTTTTTGGCTGCGCTGCACGGCTTGTCGAGATCTTAGTTCCCTGACCAGGGATTGAACCTGGACCCCAGCAGAGAAAGCACTGAGTCCTAACCACTGGACCACCAGGGAATTCCCTACAGTTTCTGTTTTTACCTCACCCGTGGCACTTATATGTTGCCTTGTCATGTATTTTATATATTCATTGCATTTCCGTTACAAAATATTCCTCCTTGCAGATCACTCTGTTCTAATTGTGTTAGTGCCCCTTGCAGTGTCAGTCTTGCACCTTATATATATGAGGTACTCCTCAACTAGCCACTGAATTGAGTTCTACAAGAGCATTTGTGCCTCTCTCTGCCTCTAAGAGTAATATCTCTAACCCTGAAAGAGAATGTCTGTATACCCTGGGAGAAACAAAAAGAAAAAGAAGCAGAAGAAGCCAAAAAGTACTCCTGTTACAGTTGAGAATTTCTTAAGTTGGAAGGCCAAGTTTGATGCAGAATTCTTGGAAATTAAAAAGAAATGAATGAAAGAGGAAGAACAAGCAGGAAAAAATAAAGTGGGAAACAGCCATTTGAAACAGAGCGTAATTTTGACACATCTGATATCCAGTTCTTGGAGGATGCTAGAAACAATGTGGAGGTAGATGATTCTTTGTTCCAGGATCTGGAGGAGGATGAGGGGGATCCAGACTACAATCCTGCTGACCCTGAGAGTGACTTGACCAACTGATGGGCTGCCCCCATCCACAGAGAGGTCTGACTGCCACAGCATCTGTGGCTATGCTGAGAGGGTGGTAATTTTCCTTTCTCTTTTTCTAAGAAAAAATAATTTTCAGGAAAATATTCTTCTGATAGCTTTCATCATTGAACTTAATAAACTGACCTTAAAATTAAAAACAAAAACAAAACTAATATGAGATTCCAATTTTTGAAAAGAAGCAACCTGACTATATTTCTTTTCATGTTACCATTTGCTGAGAGTTTCTTCCAAATGCTTCCCGACTTTTACAGGGTACTTTTACAACTCAGTTCTAGCTCGTAACCCTAGAGAGCAAGGGCATGCTTAGAACTGACAGGACCAGCATAGCTACTCCTAGGGCCAATTTATGGAAAAGACCTTTAAGAAGTGTTCAGATGGTGATACAAATCCATAAAAAGAGGTTTCCATCTAATAAATGTTCAGAATATGTATTTTTAGGCCTCGGACTCTTAGAAACCTGTAACCCGAGAATAGAATTACATGTGCCGTGCTCTGCAGTGCCAAATATACTTTTCCTGTTGGTGCAGTGGTTTTAAAGATTTGAAGAGCAGTTATAACATTTTACACAAAAAACATAACTCAGGTGTATAGGACCTTAACATCTATTTATTCAGCAAACCTTAACCAAGTGCTTGTTACTTGCCAAGCAGTTATGCTTGTTGCCCGGGATACAAAGACAGGAAAGATATGGTCCTTGGCTTCAAGAAGGACACATGGTAAAACTGACCTGACGTTGGTATATAACTTTGAAGTTTTCAAAATGTTTCCAAAGTACCTAATTTAATCCTACCAACAATGTCATTAAGGTAGGTATCAGGCTTATTTTGCACTAGGGAAAACTTGTTCAGGGGGATTACATGAATTGTACAGAAGCACAGAGCTGTTAACTGGCAAGATCTTGAGCTGGAACCCAGATCTTTTGGTGTCAAAACATTGGTTGAATTAGAACGTAAGTTCCCTGAGGACAGGCACTTGATCTGTTTTGTTCATTGCTATATTCCCAGAGCCTAGAAAAGTACCAGGCATATAGTAGGTTCTCAATAAATATTTCAGGAGTGTGTGTGTGTGTGTGTGTGCGCGTGTTGTTGAGAGAGAGTGAGGGGGGGCAGTGGGTGAGGGAGGGAGAGAGAGTATAGCCAACCATCTAAATCATTAGCATATTTGTATCTAATATTTGCATATTAGTTATGTGCTAAGCTGATCTTTTCTATATTAGTGCTGTTCAAAGTGTGGTCCACAGACTGGTTCTGGTCCATAGAATTGTTTAATACCAATTGTTGTAGTTCGTTGGGGCTGCTATAACAAAATATCACAGACTGGGTAGCTTATAAACAACAGAAATGTATTTCTCACAGTTCTGGAGGCTGAAACTGAGATCACAATACCAACTTGCTCATGTTCTGGTTAGGGCCTTCTTTCTGATTCGTAGCAGCACCTTCTTGCTGTGTCCTCACCTGGTGAGAGGGGCTAGGGGTCTCTCTGGCATGTGTTTTATAAGGGCACTAATCCCATTCATGAGGGCTCTATCCTCATAAGTACCTCCCAGGTGCCCACCTCCTGATACCATCATCTTTGGGAGTTAGGATTTCAACATATGAATGCGGGGGTGGACACAAACATTCAGACTATAGCACCAGTTGACCTTAAGTACAGAAAATGAGAGTAAGCATTTAGAGTCTTTTGTGGCTACTTATATTGCTGTGACATACAAGTGAGTGGTCAGTAGACCTGTCTACTTGAGCAGGGCATAGACCAGTGCAGGTGTTGCCCAGCTTGTATAGTGAGTCACATGAGGTATGAGCTGTATAGTAGTCAGACAACATCTAATTTTTTTTAACCTTTTGACCCCCTTCACCCATTTCTCTCACCCCCTCCACCTCCCACATCTGGCAATCACCAATCTGTTCTAGATATCTATGAGCTTGTTTGTTTTTTTGTTCTTTTAGATTCCAAGTATGAGATCATACAGTATTTGCCTTTCTCTCACATATTTCACATAGCATAATGCCCTCGAGGTCCATCCACGTGTCACAAATGGCAAGATTTCCTTCTTTTTATAGCTGAATAATATTCCATTTTATATACATACACCAGATTTTCTTTATCGATTCATCCATTGGTGGACACTTAGGATGTTTCCATGTCTTGGCTATTGTAAATAATGCTGCAACAAACATGGGGGTGCATAAATCTTTTCAAGTTAGTTTCTTCGTTTTCTTTGGATAAATATCAAGAAGTGGAATTGCTGGATCATATGGTAGTTCTATTTTTAATTTTTTGAGGAACCTCCATACCGTTTTCCATAGTGGCTTCACCAATTTATAACCCTACCAACTGTGCACGAGGGTTCCCTTTTCTCCACAACACTTGTTATTTGTTGTCTTTAATAACTATTCTAACAGGTGTGAGGTGATAGCTCATTGTAGTTTTGATTTGCTTAATTACTGATGTTGAACACCTTTTCATGTTTGTGTTGGCCATCTCTATATCTTTGGGAAAATGTCTATTCAGATCTTCTGCTCATTTTTTATTCAGGTTGTTGGTTTTTTGCTATTAAGTTGTTTGAGTTCTTTATATATTTTAGATATTAACCCCTTACCAGATATATAATTTGCAAATATTTTCTTCCATTCAATGGGTTCCCTTTTTATTTTGTTGAAGGATTGGTTCTTCTACGAATGTTTGGTAGAATTCACCAGTGAAGCCATCTGGTCCTGGACTTTTGTTTGTTGGAGGCTTTTGATTACTGATTTGATTTCATTACTGGTAATTGATCTGTTCAGATTTTCTGTTTCTTCATGATTCAGTCTTGATAGGTTGTGTTTCTAGGAATTTAATCATCTAAATTAATACTAACCACTTTGGCTATTTGCCACCCACCTTCTTTTCCGCCTGGATATTCTTTACTTTTTCAGAAAGAAAGCACTTCATGCCTTTGGAGTGAAAGGGTCAGCAACAGATTGGAAATTTTTTTAAAACTTCTTTTTCACCACAGAAGCTATATCTACCGATCTTATGCTGTGGAGGCATTATTGCTCAGTAATTAAGCTTATGGTCTTTGGAGTGAGACTATATAGGTTTATTTTTTAATTTTTTATTATTTTTTTTTAATGCCTAACTTACTTTTTTATTTTTTATTTTTTTGGCTGCGTTGGGTCTTTGTTGCTGCGTGTGGGCTTTCTCTAGTTGCCGCGAGCGGGAGCTACTCTTTGTTGCGGTGCACGGTCTTCTCATTGCGGTGGCTTCTCTTGTTGCGGAGCCACGGGCTCTAGGCGTGTGTGCTTCAGTAGTTGTGGCACGTGGACTCAGTAGTTGTGGCTCGCGGGACCTAGAGCACAGGCTCAGTAGTTGTGGCGCACGGGCTTAGTTGCTCCGCGGCATGTGGGATCTTCCAGGACCAGGGTTCGAATCCATGTCTCCTGAGCTGGCAGGCGGATTCTTAACCACTGCACCACCAGCGAAGTTCTATATAGGTTTAAATGCAGGTTCAGCCACTTACCAACTGTGCCACCTTGGGCAAACTACTTAACCCCTTTCACCCTCAGTGTTCTTTTTTGTGATATCGTACTAATAAAAGTACAAAATATCATAGGGTTTTGGTAAAACTTTTAGCAATCAGGCATGTAAAATACTGTTTTTAGAACCTGGCACATAATGGCAAAATGTTGGTTTTATGTTATGATAAATATTATCTATCATTATTATTTTATTCTAAGTTCATAAAATTTCATGCTGTTTAAAAGATTTTAAAAATCTTGACTATAGAAGTAATTCTGTAACCATCCAAGCCTGTAAATGGGTGGTCACTTTTCAATTATCCACATTATTGAAAGATAATAAAGATAAGCTAATTCAAAAGTCCTTTATTTTTTTTAATGCATTGTGTGATCTAGGGACAATATATTTGTCTTCTAAGTGGCCATTAAAAACAGTTTCTATTTCCAAGGAGAACTTTTTTTTTTTGGCCGCGCAGCCTGCAGGATCTTAGTTCCCTGACCAGGGATCAAACCCATGCCCCCTGCAGTGGAAGCCTGGAGTCTTAACCACTGGACCGACAGGGAAGTCTCTGCATGATGTACATTAGAGTGGAGAGTACACACACTGATAAACATAAGTGTTTGTTTGGTGGTGTGTAGATTGCCTATTTATATGTTTTATACAACAGACTTTATATGCCAGGCCCCTTTCTGCTAAGCCAGCTCATTCTTTTCCATTTCTTTCTGTGAACATTGTCATTTGGGAGGAAGCAGCTAGTCAACCATGCAGCTCTGAAACTCCAAGAAAGAATCAAAGATTTCTGCAGCAAGGAAGTTGGATAAGGATGAGCACAAGGCAGAAAACTTCTGGCCACTGAAGAGGAAGCTCAATATAGGCAGGAGGCCAGAATGTGCCAACAGTAAGCAAAGTCTTCTCTTATCAGAAGAGAAAAGCTTGCACTTAACTGCCCTATCAAGGATAAGACTGGCCCCCGACCAACCCAGCCTTCAATAAATGGAGGGTAAAGGAATCCAAGAGGGCTTGCTCTAGCTTTGTGGATATGAGTTAACATCATTTCCTATTCTGTAACAAAACTCAAGCATATGTAAACCACAAATTAAGCAACCCGCATAGATATAGACATATGTATGCATTTTTAGAAGGCGGAATAGTGTGGTTAGGGTTGCTAGGTTTAGCAAATAAAAATACAAGATGTCCAGTTAAATCTGAATTTCAGATAAACAATGAATATATTTTTAGTATAAATATGTTCCACACAATACTTGGGGTTTGTTTATCTGAAATTCAGATTTAACTTGGCATCCTGTATTTTATCTGGCAACCCTAAGTGTGATTAAACATGTAGGCTCTGGAGTCACACAGTGTGACTTCAAATTCTGACCCTGCCACTGTGTGACCTTAGACATATTAGTTAACCTGTTGGAGCCTCAGTTTCTGCATATGTAAAATGAGGATAGCATTTACCTCATAGAGTTGTTGTGAAGATTGAATAATACATAAAATTTATAATGGTAACTAACATATAGTGAATGCTGAAAAAATACTAGTTGCCTGTATAGGAAAGGTAAATGGTTATTTGCTAACCAAACATCTTCAAAAACCTGACATTATGGTTTCAAGTACCTTTTTAATATTTATTTATTTATTTATTTATTTATTTATAGCTGTGCTGGGTCTTTCTTGCTATGCGCGGGCTTTCTCTATTTGCGGCTAGCAGGGCTACTCTTCGTTGCGGTGCGCGGGCGTCTCATTGTGGTGGCTTCTCTTGTTGTGGAGCACAGGCTCTAGGTGTGCAGGCTTCAGTAGTTGTGGCGTGTGGGCTCAGTAGTTGTGGCGCACGGGCTTTGTTGCTCCGCGGCATGTGGGATTTTCCTGGACCAGGGCTCGAACCCGTGTCCCCTACATTGGCAGGCGGATTCCTAACCACTGCTCCGCCAGGGAAGTCCTCAAGTACCTTTTTTAAAAAAAATTTAGGCAGAGATTTTTTCCCCCCTATTTTCATCCTACTTTCAATTTTGTTTACAACAAATTAATACAACTTTTAGACCCATTATCTATGGCATAAAGGAACACACAACCAGCATCTTACAGTATCATCAGGCTTTCTGTTCCTTCCCTTGATGCATAACGCTTAGACCCAATCTTGGAGATGTCCTAAGCTCCAAATTTCCAGTGAGAAATTTGTGTAAATCTTTATAAAGTATTACTTGAGTATTTACTAGATGGGCATTTACCCAGAAGCCAATGCCAGCTCTAGAATGGGGTTTCATCAGAATGGTACATACTCTTAAGTAACATACAGATGTCCATGCTCTGTATGTTACTTAAGAGCTACTACCTTATTCAGAGAGTTCCACTTCTTACACATAGGATTTTATTAGCACAAAGTTAAAAAATCAGACAAGAGAAAACATGGTGAAATGTGAAGAACAGTAGACCTGGAATCCAAAACTCTGGTTCTACCATTCAGCAAAAGCCACCTAATAGTTTTAAACATTTGCTTCCTCATTTATGAAATGAAAATATCATTAAAGGGCAAGAATTAAGTTAAATGAGATAAAATAATGAACAATACAGTACTGGGAACAAAATAAGTACTTGGTAAGTATTTGTTAACATGAATCTGCTTATTCACTAGAAAGAAGACCATATCCCAGAGCAGCCTTACAGAAAGATTAAAGCCTGGGGTATGTGCTACTTTATATGGCTAAGCTAAAACAGTAACTCCTTACTCTGTCCCTGTCTGCTTCTGGATGAGAACCAATCATTTCCAAACAGTGATACAACCTAAGGGGAATTCAAGCAAGTACTCCATCTTTCCCATCTCCAGTGACTTTTATGTTTGTGTGTGTGTGTGTGTGTTTGTGTGTGTTGGTGGCAGGCAGTGGTGAGATAGAGGAAAGGCCAGAAAAGGAGTTGGAAATTTCCTTTCCATTTTCATAATTAGTTGAGCCAGATCCTAAACTTTGTGTGTAAAAAACATAACTTTGAGGCCAGAAAGTGGAAAACACACTTCTAGTACATTTAAAATATTAATTTTGAGTTGAGGGAGCAAATCCCAAATTCAAACCAGATTCAGAAATTATGACCTCAGCTTTTCCAGAGTTTATACTGATTAGGCTTGTTACAGATTAACCAGAGGTAGAATGTATTAGGGGGAAAACATAAGAGAAAAAAGTAGAATTCATGAGATTACTCAAACTCAGAGAATGAAATTTCCTAAGTGGTTGCTGCTAATAAATGAGATTCAAGCAAAGGAGTGTAGTATTTTCTAAGGAGGACTGAAAGGGTGAGTATTAGGGTTTTGCCAAGGGGATTACCAAGGGCGTCAGTTGTTTTGGGCTGGAAGGTCATGGGGAATGCATAGTTTTGCAGGGTAATACAGAGGTGATGGTAAACTAGGGAAATAGAGCTGGTAGTTGTAGAATGAGCCATATATGACTCTTTTGAAAATCAGTTAATTACCATTTACATATTGAGTATCAACTATGTACTCAAGAGCTTAATAAACATTCAGGGGATCCAATGGCACATAAAACAGAGCATCAGCACCCAGTATGCCTAGTTTAGGGGAAAGTAGCCTATGAGCCTAGTGAAACAGAAGAAAAAGATAAATGGAAGACCCTGGAACCAGAGGGTTAAGAAATCTTGAATGACTAACAATTTGAATTTCAAAAGTAAAGGCTAAATTCTAAAACAAAGAATAGAAATAGATTTCCTACCAAAGAGGAGCACTCTTGACAAAAAATATTCATTAAGCGTCAGGTATGCTGGGGACATGATTAAAGGCCTCAGCCTGGGCTTTGAACTTGGCAAAGGATAGAGGGGAAGCATTTCTCAAGCCCTTGCCTTGTCTCTTGCAGAACCGAGGTGCATGGTATAAAGGAAGAAAAGCCAGGGCATATGCATCACTGGACAGGCACCTGAAATGCATCATAATCTTCCTGCTGGGAGTCGTAGGGTTTCTCACCGCCCCCCCTTCTCCCTTTGAGCCATAATTGCCAAAATGGACAGATTATCACAATTTCAGCCTATGCAACTATCTCACTAATGCTCATTTGCTGACTTTAATGAGTTCCAGAACCAATTTGTGTGATCTTACAATCAGCTCAGGTTTATCACCAAAAGAAAGCGCTGTTAGTCTTGGTAGAGAGATCAGCTTTGCAGAACGCAGATCTACTGATATGAAAATGAATTCAAATGAATTCTTGGGGCATTGTAAGGCGTCAAAGTTCCCCAACACCATTAAACACAGAAATGTTAGATGGTGGCTGTCCTGATGAGCTGCCTTTTGTCCAATACCTGTCTTGCAAACTACATTCAAGTATCCTTTTGTTCTCTCTTCAAATTTCACAGCTTCCTCTGCTCTGCCTAAAAAGGAAAACGCACGTCTTCAAGCTGTTACAATAAAACTATTGGCAGCGTGTAAAGTGAGAACAGATCCTTGCCTTAATTTATTGCACCATGCAGATTTATTACACATCAGGGTAATAATAACAATACCTAACAACACTGTAACTTGCTGCCTGATAATCTCCTCCCCTGCTCCAGTAGGAGTGCGGTGGAGGGAGCTTGGAGGGCCCCCATAGACTCCCTGTATGGTGCTAAATGCTGCCGGGCACACTCTTGGCTCAGTACCAAGAGATGATGTGGTACTAGTGGGCCGTGCAGTGCCAAGATGTAATGCAGAGCTGGTGAGGGGACGCAGTGTTTGGACAGAAAACACTGAAAACCATCTGCCGGGTCTAGAGAGGAGTGCTTCCACAATTGCTCATTGCTGGGGGAATAAGCATTCTCCTTCTTACCATAAGAGATTCCTCTACCTGAAGTGTAATGAGAACACAGTTTGAGAATCGTAGAGGTGAGGGAGTCCTGCACAGGGCATTTGTCCTGCCTTTAGGCAGCACCACACTTAAAAGAGTCTGGGACCTTCAAAGTGAAATCTGCTCAGAGCTTCTGAGGAGCAACTAACAAAATGCGGGGTTAAAGATAGTCACCCCTCAGGCCCAGGGTCTCCTTTGGGACGCCAGTGTCACTTCCGGGCTGCTTCTCTGTCTCTTCCTCGTGGCTTCTGAGTCCTAGGGTGCCCCATCAGTCTTGGCTGCTTCCAGGGAAACTGCTCTGACGCACGTGGGCACTCAGCTTGCCCACGGCGACAGTGACATCCTCAAAGAAGACAGCATGCATCAGACGTGCCCTCCTGCTGCTCTGCTCACTCTGGAAGCCTCTCATTAGGGTTTCTAAGTTTTAAGATAATAGGAACTTAATGGGGATTATTTTGATTTTCTCTCACCAGGGTTTTGTATCCAAAGCCCTGCTGCCCGCAGCTGCACTGCTTGAGCAAACTGCACTGTGAGCAAGCAAAAGCCGTGGCCCAGGAGACTGCTGACGTGACCTCAGAAACACACAGTCTAATCTTATTGCCCAATTGTCTTTTCTCTTATGCCAAGAATTTTGCCTGTCATAGCATTTGGATTTCTGGCCACCTTGGTGACCACGTTGGACCCTCCTTCTTCCCCCGACCAAGTTTTAGAGAGAAACATCTTTAACAGATCATCAATGACCAGTCAATTAATTCTAAGCATTTGGGAGGCTCAGGCTCCTGCTGGTCCTCTCCTCTTTACCACGTTTTACAAAAATTAAGAAATTAGTCTGGCCACAATCCATTACCTGATTGTACTCTAAGACAAAGATTTACCTTCCAAGGGTAGTTTCAAGACTGGAATGATTGGAAAATTATGTATGATTAACCCTCACAGGAATCAAATGACCTCAGTAAATATCTTTTGAGACCATTAGGCCCTGGGGATCCAAAGACATTATCCCTATATTCTCTCCAAAGCTTTGGTTTTCTTCTTAATAAACAAACCTAAGTTTTGTTGTTTGTTTTTTAATCATTAAGTGGCGGTCAGTGGGGTAAATTAGCCCTTGGGGGTTTTCATCCTGCTGAAATAATGGCAAAACACAAAAATGGGCAAACCACCATCCTTAGTGGAACGACTGTGCCCAACAGTTCACAGGGTAGGCTGGCTGGTTTTGGGCATCCCCTTCCTCTGTTGGCTGTTAGCAATTAGGACCACTCAGCAAATCCTGAATCTTGAAAATCACTTCAGTCTTGTGGTTGCTTATTCCTGGCAGGTAAGAAACCATGTCAATCTTCTGTCTGAGGTTCAGTGTAGTATTATGACTACCAACTTGAATTTTGCAGTAGGTCTTCACCTCACAACTAACCCCAAAGCAATCTAACAGTATGGAAACCGGAGAATCAGAGAGGTTGATGACTCATAGAAATGGAGAGAAACGTGGCCCTAGGTATGTTCAGACATGCGACAGGCTTAGACGTTTCAAAGAACATTGCTGATCTTTTTTGATGGAGGGCCCAAGAGTATTTTAACTGAACAATTGTTTTGAGGATGAATTTGTAAGACAGGCAATTCACCGTCCAGCCATTTTGTGGGATGGTTGTCAATGGGTTGGCCCAAAGGGAGGAAGAAGGAAAAGGGCACCAAAGAAGGCAAATGACGATGTAAGATGGGAAGTAGGTAGAAACTGTCACATGGTAAACAAATCAAAAAATCAAAATTGTCAGAAAGTGGAGACTCATTTTTATTTATTTTAGTGATGATTATTTTTTTCACTTTTGTTTTGAAGGCTATAAGCTAAACTGTGGACATCCTGGCCACCAGGGATTGATTTCAAATAGAACCAGCATGTAATAGGGACCCTGAGAAGAATTTGGATCAAAGTGTGGTGGTGAAGGGGGCACATGTAGGAGATGAGAATGAGGCAGAGGGTTCAGCTCCACAAGAAACTGTCTGTCGACTTCACAGGGTGCCTGTGTTACCGACAGCATGTAGGATTGCAGACAGTGTGCAGAAACTCGGCTCGACAGCCCCTGATGTGGCCTGATAGGGCAGTTGCATGGTGGGGCACCAGGCACAGACGTGTTTGCTACCTCTGTCAGCCTGTAGGTGCTGACTTTGCTGATAGAGTCTCCACCGCAGCCCCGGGGGCCTCTTCCCACTTCCTCCTCTTCTGGCTGCTCTTCTGTCAGAGAAGCCAAGGCCCACTCTAGCCTGCTTTGCATCTCTTACATCAGAGGTTTGGGATGGCAAGTTGCACATGATCATTGCAATCTTTTCCTTTTGTGCTCTTGACATTTGAACAGAGAGGCAAAGAGTAAGGGGCCCAGGAGCAAATAAATGTCTACATTTCCAAAATGAGTCTGAAATGAAGCTCATCTGAAAATGTAGGGGGAGGCAAAGATAGCTGTCAGGGCAGAAGCTGAACAGGATCTCATAGACTCTCAATCTTAGAAATTTTACTTGTTTTGTTGGAAAGAGAAAAAAAAAAAAAAAAAAGCTAGATACTAGCCCCTTTGCATGGCATGGTATGAAGAAGAATCTAAAAGATGTTCAACTAGTTTTTAAATTGCAGTCCTGAGCAGTTCAACCGGGAGGAGTGGTTTTGTATTCCAACACAACTCTTCATGCCTCAGACTTGGAAGGAGAAATGTAAAAGTATTTTACAAAGGAAAAAATAAAATAATTGTTACCGAAAAATTTCTACTATGGCAAAAATTAAAGTTCAGTCTACAAGCCAAGGGAACATGCTGTCAAATCTTCACTGCACCCCAGCTGACACCCTACTGCTTGACTCAGCTCTGCCTAATTCTGGCACCTTTCATCTCAGAAAACACAGTAAATATAATTGCTTTTCACAGCATTCTGAAGTCGGTTGAGTCATTCAAACTTATAGTGATGACAACTTGGGCAGTAGGTAGCAATTTTCCTTTGTTGTCATTACCCTTCCCACATGCTGGAAAACTGAGGCATGGAAGGCTTCAAGTTTCTGGACCACATCAGTGGTGTTCCAGGAACCAAGCCTTGAGGACTTCCGCCATCTCTAGGAAGTGGCTTTTTGGTTCGGCAGTGGTACTTTCCAATGTCAGCACTTGTGTGTGTCAGCAGCTAAGATGACTCCTGTCCAAGGGGCCCCAGATTCTTGGCCTCTGCTTCATCTTAGAAAAGTTCTCTGGCAGTTGAAGAAAACAGAGTGGGTGGGGAATTACGGCGAGGCCTTGGTGAGTTTGATGGTTGGGTGCTTGAATGGATGTTAGCAGGGAAGAGAAGGGCTCTGTGACTATGAATTGGTATAACTAGAGGGGATTGGACTGGACACTCAGCTTTGTCCTTAGAACTCCGATAAGAAGCTGGCAGGACTTGCACTACCTCCTCCATTGATAATGAAGCATCTCAATGCTGTGGCCACTTGTCCTGCCCCCTTGGGTGTTGCATACATCCTGTAAACTCTGGAAAGGGACCATATTGGGATGGATTTGCTTGAGGCCTTATTTGTTTCCACCTTCAATAGCGATCAACAGGACACTTACTCCTTGGTTGACCGAGGCGGTCTTGGAGTAGCTAGATCGTTCAGTATCAGCTGGACTTTGATCATTGTTCTAAAGTGCTAGAGGAGAAAAATGGGCAATTTCCACTGGGTAGAAAAGATTAGACCAATCTTTTCTTGATGGGTGATTGTTTCTTCCCATCTTCATGATCCCTTGCCTCAAAAAAGTGGGAGAAAAATAAACTGACACATCATTTGATGAATGCCCCCTTCCCACAGAGTAGTCCAACTCTGTATCTCAGCAGGAAAGGGGGAAAGAGGAAGCAGGAACTGACATTTGAGTGCCTTCTTTATACTGGTCACTTTAATTTAATTTAATCCTCCCTCACAAGACCCTACTCTGTAGGTATTATCTTCATTTTTAGAAACAACTCTCTTAGGTTCTCACAGTTAGGAAGCTAGGAGGCCAAAATGGAAGACCCAGGACTTCCTAACTCCACATTCTTTCCATGAGTATTGTTTTCATGCTGAAGTGCCCATTTTGAATGAAGGCTGACTTGATCCTGAACTCAGCCTATAGGAGGAAAAGGACAGTAGTTGGGTACTGTCTTCTTATATAACATGGTTATCAGAACATCCTTAATGATAGGAAGTGTCAGGATGTCAGTGTCATTTCAAAATCCTATTTGACTGAAGGCTGATTCATTGAATGAATACCTTTCTTTCCAGGGTGTGGGGTACAGTTCCTTGCAAAAGGTGATTGGCCTATGGAGGGAGAGACTCTACGACTTTGTTGAAAAATTCAATTAGAGTTTACCCTTAATCACTTGTCAGTAAATTTAAGGATACCTTAAACTAGAAAGACCTTCAAAATCATACTGCTCTTACCCTTGTCATAAAAGTAATTATAGCCAAATTTATTGAGGGCTTATTATGTACCAGGAACTGTTCTTTAGGCTTTATATATGTTATTTAATCCTCCAGCAATCCTTTGAGGAAAGTATTATTATTTTCTCCATTTGACAGATGAAAGGCACAGAGAGGTTAAGTAACGTGCCCAAGGTTACACAGGAAAGACAGCTGGGATTTGAACTTCCAAACCTGGGCAGCTATCAACTACACTTTTTGCTGCTTGTCATCAGGGAAGATTGTACATAGATAAGGGTCAGTTCTGTACTTGGAAAAGAGTCTTTTCTCATTTTCTGTTTCTAGAGGAAAAGCAACCTTCTGCCACATGAAGCGCTAGGTCCCTTTACCCACATTCATGTTAACCTGCTGGAGAAGCCTGCTGAGTTCAGCTCCTCATCCTTCATTGCAGAGCTTGGGTCCTCTTTTTTCTTCTCCTCAGCTGGTCTTCAGCATCTTCCTGATGTGATGGTAGTGAGGGGCGACTGCAGACGAGGATCTACTTTCTCAGCTGTGGGTTACCACCCTCTGGTGTGGTCATTGTCCTGGACACCCACAGGCAGTAAAAAGTGGCCGACATCCCACTCCTTGGACATGAAGGATCCCGCCATCATCATGGGACTCAGCAGAGAGAGGTTGGCAGTTTACCCGCACTGAACATTGTGGGTGAGGTTCATGAACGTGTCCTCATGTTGTCTAAATATAAGCACATGGACCTCACTGGGGAGAGAACAGGTCTTCAAAGAAAGGTCTTGGGGATCCCACCCCTGCTGCTGTGGAGAGGGAGTGAGGGGGACTGCAGCGGCCTCAGCTCTGATTCTGACTACTGAAACTCATATCCGCCTCCCCTTTCCCGTGTAAACCAGGATTGCAAAATTACTCAGTCCACTCAGATGTGTAAAGAAAACACAGTTTCTTTTTTTCTCTAAGTCACTCTGCTATCCCTGTGAGCCTCCACTTGCTGGGTAGCAAGAGGGAAAAAACTAATTTTAGTTCCATAAGTTTTAAAACTTCATCATTCAACTATTTAAACACTTTCTTCAGGTTTAACTCTGTGTCTTTGGGTTAAGGCTCTGTCTTTCAGATTCTTCTCTTCTGCTTGCTTCTCTGTAAATGGTAGTACTCATGCTTCTGAGACCAGGCCCCTGGCTCCCTCACCACATTGCTATGCCTTCTTAAACATGGTGCCTTAACAAAGGCATTTACAGGAAAGGGAAACAGCTCTCCTGCCCTGGATGTTCTTTTAATTTATTTCATTCTCTTCAGGCAGAGACCTGGAGAGGAGGGTGAGGAGAGGACAGGGGGACCCAGGCCTGGCGTGCGGCCATCCACTGCATCTCCTTCTAGCATCAGGCTGCACGGGGAGGCCTGCTAACCTTTATCGCAAGCAGAAGAATATTCTCTTTATACTAAGGGGGAAACTCTAAACTGCTTGGTTCTTGAGCTTGTAAAGAGTATAGATTATCCAATTCGTTTTTTCCAAGCTTGTTGCAAGTGACTGTCCTGACCTGCCTGAGGCATTACACCTCCAGGCAAGGACCCTGGGATGTGGGCTGCAAGAAGAGAGATTTTGAGAGGAATTGAAATACAGTCTTTCCTCAGTAACAACAGGGGATTGGTTCCAGGACCCCCTACGGATACCAAACTCCAGGGATGCTCAAGTCCCGTACATAAAATGGTGTCATATTTGCGTAAAACCTATGCACCTCCTCCTGTATACTTTAAATCATCTCTAGATTTCTTAATACCTAGTACAATGTAAATGCTATGTAAATAGTTGCCAGGGCTGCAAACTCGTTTTTGCTTTTTGGAACTTTCTGTTTGTTTGGTTTCTTCCTGAATATTTTCCATCCATGGTTGGTTGTATCCCTGAATGTGGAACCTGCGGATATGGAGGACTTACTGTACTGTGTTTACTGAATATTGTCCCCGTTAAATCAATGTAGGCTTGGGGTGGCTGAAGGGGAGGCGGGATTCTGGAACGTGTTTAAAAGCGCTCCTCAGAGGAGAGGCAGTGTGGTGTAGTGCTTAGATGCATAGCTTCGGGATACAGACTGGGCTCTTCTGTTTCCTTGTGATTTGGACAACTTTTTTTATACGTAAACTCAATTTCTCCATCCTTAAAATGAGATAAGAGTAGTATCCACCTCCTAGAGTGATTACAAAGTTTAAATCTGTTAACATATATAAAGAACTTAAACTTTTGCCTATCTCATAAACACTCAACCAATGTTAGCTATTTGTTTATTTTATTTTTTTATTATTTTGCCATGCCACTTGATTTGTGGGATCTTAGTTCCCCGACCAGGGATTGAACCCAGGCCCAGCAGTGAAAGCGCCGAGTCCTAACCACTAGACTGCCAGGGAACTCCCTGATGTTAGCTATTTAGATTCCGAACACATATAACATTGGATTTTAAGCCTTAGAAGCTCCTTATGTATGATATAGGGGGAAAAGCATGGATTTTCAAAATAGACAGCCTAAGTTATACGATGTTGAACAAGTTATACGGCCACCGTGAGGCTGCGTCTGAAGGACGAGGATGACAGTATCATAGGATAGCTGTCAGAATTAAATACTGAAATACTGTGTGTGAAACACTCAGCAAAAAATTAAGGGGATAATTGAGGCTCAACCAATGTTTCTTCCCCTTTCTCCTTAGGTCAGTAACATGCTCTTTTATAATTGTTTACTGTTATATCCTTAACCAGGAATCTTCAGCTTTTATAATTCCCTAACTGGCTAGTACACAGGAGAAGCCCAACAGATTCACTGACAGATGAAAATAAGCCTCCAAATCTGGAGCTCAAGACCCAGAACTTCTCCCTGTCAAGTGCAGCTGGTCAGAGGACAGTTTCTGTCTTCTGCTTTTCAGATCTTATAAGGTAGATATACGTATTTCTCCCTTCTCTTTATTACAGTTTCATTGAGGTCCGTTGGAGGCATTTGCATCTGCTTTCCTCATATTGCTCAACCCACACTTGGAGAGGATTGTGTTTGCATAAATACTAGCAGATGAATTTTTTAAATATCACTTTTTCTCTCCTGGCACTCTGTGAGAGAAATGAGCAAATATAAACAGAAGAGTATCAGACTAGAAATATAGCAGATGGGTTCCTACTGGGGATCTGGACTTTCCTGGAGTTTACACATTTGGGAGATACAGGATTATGACAAAAACCACTTGTAATGCTCTTGCTTTTTGTTTCTTGAGCACTATATTAATTGCTTAATATTAATGCACACTTAATTAAGTGGGCTTAATGTACACTTTCACCCTGACTTTTCCCTTTGGGGAACAAGCCGGATGCTGTAAGCACTCTCTGTAGGAGGGATTCACTTTGTAAGCCTAGCATAAATCCAACTTGATTGAGGAATCAAGGAGACAAGGAAAAAAAGTTTATCTTCAGTCCACGATGGAAGGGAAGGGGAAAAAAGGAAACACTTCATTTCCCATGTCAAATGGCCTCATGCTTGTGACCAAGAGTTTATTACGGATATTAAAAAATGGAAACAGATTGCACAGGCTTCCTGACCAATCCTGATTTGGGCCACCTCAGTTTAGACTACACATCCTGAGAAACACATCTATATCTGGGGAGTTGATCATGAGCCATCCTTAACTCCAGCCAACACCTTTGGCCCACACTTGATTAGATATTATTTTCATTCATTCATTCAACAAATTTTATTGAGCATCTATTATTGACTAAGCACTGCATTAAGGGTAGGAATATAGCAATGAAGAAAATAAGTATAGTCCTCTACTTCACAAAATTCAAGTCTAGTGGGAAAACAGGCACTTTTCTTATGATAAAGTCATTCTATTACACAGGTATTAAAGAGCACGGTAAGTCAATAGTTTCTATTCCGTAATATGTCCCAAGGACTGGCCTTGGAGAAAATAGGAAGTGGAAGCTCCCTGTGGCCTTCTGTTGTCAGAACCTCCATGGGGTCTCTAAGACCACCCCATGAAAGAGCTCCTTATACACTGTTGGACCCCTAGTCTTAGGGTCTCTCAAGAGAATGCTGTGAATGACTTCTGGATCTCAGAGAAAGCCCCACCCTTAATCAATAAGTATTAGCTCATTTTTAATTACAAGTATGTTTATCAATAGATAAGCAAGGCTGGGCTTCCGTGGTGGCCCAGTGGTTAAGAACCCGCCTGCCAATGTAGGGGACACGGGTTCGAGCCTTGGTCTGGGAGGATCCCACATGCCACGGAGCAACTACGCCTGTGTGCCAGAACTGCTGAGCCTGTGCTCTACAGCCCACGTGCCACAATTGCTGAGTCCGTGAGCCACAACTACTGAAGCCCGCGTGCCTAGAGCCCGTGCTCCGCAACAAGAGAAGCCACCGCAACGAGAAACCCACGCAACGAAGAGTGGCCCCTGCTCGCTGCAACTGGAGAAAGCCTGCGCACAGCAACGAAGACCCAACGCAGCCAAAAATAAATAAATAAATATTAAAAAAAAAATAGATAAGCAAGGCTAAACAAGGGAGGCAGCATGATGTATGGCAAAGACCACAGGCTTTGAAATCAGCCCTGGGTTCTAATCCTGACTCAAACATTTATTAGCCATGTCCCCTTAGGTGGCTTATTTTTCTTTTCTATGGTCTAATGACCTCATATACGAAATAAGGAAAAGAGCACTTGACTCTGGATTGTTGAGTTTCTTAAATGAAATAATCACTAAAAAGTACTTGGCATGAAGCACATTCTCCTCTATTATGCTCAGGAACTGTGTTCTATATGATGCAGGACTTGCCTTTGAAAGAAAACAGCATTTGCATGAAATGTTTAAAGACAACCATACAACTATGAGCTATTTGGTAAATGATAAATTATACCCATAGCTGACTCTGCCTATCCTGACTAGTGCCAGCTATGTCTGCTTCTGCTGCCCTAGTTCTGCAGCTCAAAACATATCTCTCCAGCAAGCAACCCAACCAGGGAAGCCCACAAGAAATCAAAACGCTCCACTAGGAAATCAGTAGAAGAAGAAGATGCTTTATAAATGTCTTAAAAGGAGAGCCTCAGCCTTGTCACACAGAGTGTAGCCCCTGTCCTTCATTTTACTATTCTTTTCACTCACTGAAAATATTATCTGTTATCTTCAGGATGCTTGAAAATGTGGGGCTGGAGATGGAACTGTGGGCCACATTTGGCAGGAAATACACAGCTAGGTGCTGGTGACATTGCCTTAAGCAATCTCTGTGTCCTTCAGGACTCCTGTACCAGAAATCCATGAGTCTTACAGCTGAAGAGGGGCTAGATCCCCGAAGAAGACTGACTGGCAGCTCCCTCTGATTATCTGTCCTATAGATTCCTCCCAAAGCCCTCGGGTTACCAACTGGGATATTATTATGATGTACCACATGGCTAGGTGATGGGGCTAATGTGAAAATCTCCAAATTTTGTACATTAATTAAATACAGGCATAGTTTTAAAAAACTGGAAGCACATATAATGTCCAAAACATAATCTATGGATTATATGTCAACCATTAATAATTATGGTTACATATTTTCCAGGTGATACCAGAAAAAGATATGTTTAGCAAAAAGTAGTATACAAAATTCTATATACAGAATGAGAACAACAGTGTGAAAGAATAGACCAATGCCTATGAAAGGACTGGAAGGAAACACACTAAAAAGTTAACATTCTGAGAGTGGGAACTTATGGCTGGCTTTTTTGTTTCTACTTTTATTTTTATAACAAGCTTAATTGCTTATGTCATCTTAAGAAAATGATATTGTTCATTTTGAAATGAAGACTTCTGAGGCCAAGAATATGGACTTCCCTGAGATGATTTTCACAAATCATTTCCAAAGAAGATTTTCAGTAATTCACCTGTTGGCACAGCTGAGGGTGAGTTGAACTGAGCAGAGGCAGCCCTTTTCAGGAACTTAATAGGGATCAGACAGTTTGACTTGATCAGGTCTTGGGTTCTGGTCTTTCTTCACAGGGCCTGTAATTGTTCTCTTTCTAGCTGTCCAGCCTTGTTAGCGTTAAGTCCTCCACTTCCTCTCAAGATCAAGCTTTGCTCTTCCCAAGTCATGGCATCTGCCTGTGCTCTTCTGCAGGGTGGGTTGGGGGCGGGGTCTGCGGGAGACGAAACCAAAGGCTGAGTCCAGCCCCCAGTGCAGGGTCAAGTGGAGCGGAAAGTGGCTGCAGACTTAAAAACCCAAAGCAGCTTACGTTGTTTTCCTCTCTTTCTAAGGTAGTCCCCAAACTTCCAAACAGCTTGTGAGCAAACCCCGTCATCCTCATGATCTGAGACAGCCTATCTCAAGGAACATTTTATATATTTTTTTCTTCAAAAGATTCTCCTGGGGCTTCTCTGGTGGCGCAGTGGTTAAGAATCCACCTGCCAATGCAGGGAACAGCGGTTCGAGCCCTGGTCCGGGAAGATCCCACATGCCGTGGAGCAACTAAGCCCATGCACCACAACTACTGAGCCTGCGCTCTAGAGCCCGAGAGCCACAACTACAAAAGCCCGCGCACCTAGAGCCTGTGCTCCGCAACAAGAGAAGCCACCGCAATAAGAAGCCTGCGCACCACAGCGAAGAGTAGCCCCCGCTCACCGCAACCAGAGAAAGCCTGCGTGCATCAAGGAAGACCCAACGCAGCCAAAAATAAAATAAATAAAATTAAAAAAAAAAAAAAAAAGATTCTCCTGGCAGCCATGACACATTAACAGTCCTAGTTGCATCCTAGCCCTTGTCCCTTGCACATGTGGCTTTTCCTTCTGGCTCCTTGTGACAGTTTAAAAGTCTTCGGGAAGGACTGTGGGCTGGCCAGGCAGATCCCCATGAAATCAGACCATTAGACATGTTCCAAGGGCTCAGCTTACTCCATTCCCTTTTTTACTTAGAAAAGTAGAAAAAGTAGGAGTCCTGTCCTAAGCTTCCAGGACACATGCCCTGTGGATTCTAAGCCAAGGTGATCCTGATGGGGCAATGTCCCCGGATCTCTCAGCAGAGTCACAGCCTTAGCTGCCCATAGTGTTCATGCCCAGTGCAGCCTGGAGCCTTGGCCTTGAGCTGGCCATCCAGCTCTACTATTATGCTTCAAGATAAGGTTTTGGGAAAATGATGCATTCTAAAAAACCCCAACAAACAGAAAAGTACAAAGAAGCAATTTAAATTATGTCTTGACTCTTGTCACCCGGATAACTTATGACCAGAAAGGGAATGGCCCTGGAGCAATATCACTGGGTCCCTGATTAAGCAGACTTGCAGCAACCTGGACAAAGAGTTCCAAGCCCTAGGACTCAGAACTTGTAAACCAGGGAGGACAGCAGTCAGATGACTTGTCCAGCCAGGTTTTACTAGACAGTCCAGTGTTAGCAGGTCCAGAGGGGGCTGCACTTAGCTTGAGTCAGCCAGGGTGTGACAAGCCACGGTGCCGATCTCACCTTTGCAAGCCAACCAAGTTCCCTGCCCCCTCCACCCACTCAGCTGCTGTCAGCCACCTCAGCCAACTTGTTCATTTTGTTTCTGTTTTTCTCCCTCTCCCTCTCTCTCTGGGCAGCCACCTCTTCTGCTATTTAGCCCCCAACACACCCGCTGATCTTCAGAACTCTGCTGTTGAGTGTGGTGACTCATTTGTTGCTTAGGTATTTTGGGTTCATTACTCTTCAGCCACGTTACCGAGAAGAACCACACAGAGCCAAAACAGAGAAGAGAGGAAATGGGGGTGTGCAGATGGGAGGAGATTGGGCAAAAATCCAAGAGCTGCTATGGAAAAATTCAGCGAGGTGCTGTTGTCAAAACTCGGACTCAGAGAACAAGGCCATTCCAAAAGCAACAACGGGGAGGAAGCAGTGCTTTGATTAAAACTTCATTGAGAGTCCTGGACACACACCCCAGAGCTCTCCCACAGGGAGATGGTGTGTTCAGGAATCCAAGAGAATCGTCATTGCTCTTTGGGAATATTTACGAGCAACCACACCCAAGCTGTGTTGACTTGGCCAAAGCAAGGTGGAAGGGTGCAGTTACAGGACGGCCAAGCACCACCTACAAAATACAATGCCCTAAGCTTCGTCTCCCACTCCCCAATAACCATGTGCCTTTGGCTCAACTATCTAGATTGGCTTTGTGGACAATATTTGGTGTGGAGTTGCTGCTGTCCTGAATAGACAGACACTGCTTATGTTGTGAACAATGGGAAAATTATATGTGATAGGTCAGCCAGAAAATTCATGAATATATATATTTCAGAGACTCCCAGAAAGTTGTTGTTTCAAAATTAATTTTCCTGAAATTGTTCCCCCAAGACTGTGCAGTCCATGATGCTTCTTCTTGCACTGTAAGCCTGCCTTGTTCTAGTTCCAATCTCTTTAGTAAGTGTATCGAATTACTGTTTGTGACATTTGCCATCCATTCCTAGTTTGGGACTTGCAAGATTAACATGCTGGGAGATATTCATTCCTTTCTAATTATGTATTCTTTAATTTGACAAATATTTCCTAAATGCCTAACGTTGGAGGCAGCTCTTCAGGTCCAGAGCCGGGGAATGAGATGGAGCAATTTCAGAACAGGATTCTGAACTCTGTCTGAGAGAAAGAAGCTGATGAGGATAGAAGGAGGACTGACTCATGACAAATCTCCTGATTATTGAGTTTGGGCTGTTAATTCCTTCTTATGCAGTATGGTATGTTAAGTGAGATCATTGTACCTAACAGCTGCTATATGAAAACCATTTTCCTGGAAACAGTAAGAAATTTTAAAAAGGTATATTATGGAAGTCACGTATTGGGATGATGGAGCAGAAAGATAGAAGGATCTAGGTCTCTGATGGCACCATGCCACCGTCTTAGCCCAGACAACAACAAATCAGTAATCACATAGACCACATTCTCTGATCTATAAAACAAAACAAAACTTAACTTTAAAACTCACTTTTTAAAAAATTTACTTATTTCCATGAATTAGGAAATCTAAAGATTCTTCTAAAAAACATTGGGAATAAATCATAACTGAATAGGCCAAAGGAAAAAAATCATAACTAAAACCAAATAGTATAGAGAGCTAAATAATAAAATATATTTCAAAACTTATGTGATACAGTAAGAACTGCAGAGAAATTCACAAAAGCTTTAAAATGCTTATTTAGAAAAGAAGAAAAGCTAGAAATTAATGAGCCATGTGTCCAACTCAGGACACTGGAAAAAGGGACAACAGAATACACACAAAGAATAAAGATGAAAAGAACTACTGTAGAGGAGAAATTAATTAAACAGAAAACAAAGTTTCAGTAGAAATGATCAAGAAAACAAAAAGCCGGTGGTTTGAAAAGACTAATAAAATTCACAGATTAAAAAAGAAAATCACTACATATATAGAGAAAATCACTACATATATATAGAATTTTTAAAAAATAAGAGAATTTTATAAACTTCATGCAACTAAATTTGAAAACTTATATGAAATGGCCAGTTCCCTAGGAAAAGGAACTTACAAAAACTGACTCAAGAAGAAAAAGAAAATCTAATTAGACAGCTATAGCTATGTTTTAAAAGTTGAATTGGTAGTTTACAAATGAAAATGAAAACGCAACTATCCAAAACCCATGGGACACAACAAAAGCAGTTCTAAGACAGAAGTTTATAGCGATACAAGCTTACCTCCGGAAATAAGACAAATCTCAAATAAATAACCTAACCTTACACCTAAAGGAACTAGAGAAAGAAGAAAAAGAAACCCAAAAGTTAGTAGAAGGAAAGAAATCATAAAGATGAGAGCAGAAATAAATGAAATAGAGATGAAGAAAACAATAGAAAAGATCAATGAAACTAAAAGCTGGTTCTTTGAAAAAATAAACAAAATTGATAAACCTTTAGCCAAACTCATCAAGAAAAAAAAGGGAAAGGGCCCAAATCAATAAAATCAGAAATGAAGGAGGCAAAGTTACAACCGACACCACAGAAATACAAAGGATCATAAGAGACTACTACAAGCAACTAAATAAAATGGACAGCCTAGAAGAAATGGACAAATTCTTAGAAAGGTGCAATCTCCCAGGAAGAAATAGAAAATATGAACAGACCAATTACCAGTAATGAAACTGGATCAATAATTTAAAAGTTTCCAACAAACAAAAATTCAGGACCAGATAGATTCACAGATGAATTCTACCAAACATTTAGAGAAGAGTTAACACCTATCTTTCTGCAACTATTCCAAAAAATTGCAGAGGAAGGAACACTTCTGAATTCCTTCTATGAGGTCACCATCACCCTGATAGCAAAATCAGACAAAGATATCACAAAAAAAGAAAATTATAGGTCAATATCACTGACAAACATAGATGCAAAAATCCTCGACAAAATACTAGCAAACTGAATCCAAAAATATATTAAAAGGATCATAGAACATGATCAAGTGGGATTTACCCCAGTGATGCAAGGATTTTTCAATATCCACAAATCAGTCAATGTGATACACCACATTAACAAACTGAAGAATAAAAACCATACGATTATCTCAATAGATGTAGAAAAAGCTTTTGACAAAATTCAACATTCATTTTTGATAAAAACTCTCCAGAAAGTAGGTATAAGGGAACATGCCTCAACATCATAAAGGCCATATATGACAAACCCACAGCTAACATCATACTCAACAGTGAAAAGCTGAAAGCATTTCCTCTAAGATCAGGGACAAGACAAGGATGCCCACTCTTGCCACTTTTATTCAACATAGTATTGGAAATCCTAGCCACAGCAATGAGAGAAGAAAAAGAAATAAAGGAATCCAAATTGGATTTATTCCTTCCAAAGGAAGAAGTAAATCTGTAACTGTTTGCAGATGCCGTGATACTATACACAGAAAAATCCTAAAGACACCACCACCAGAAAACTACTAGAGCTCATCAATGAATTCGGTAAAGTTGCAGGATGCAAAATTAATATATAGAAATCGCTTGCATTTCTATACACTAAAATGAACTATCAGAATGAGAAATTAAGGAAACAATCCCGTTTACCATGACATCAAAAAGAATAAAATACCTAGAAATAAACCTACCTAAGGAGGTAAAAGACCTGTACTCAGAAAACTATGAGACACTGATGAAGAAAATTGAAGATGACACAAAGAGATGGAAAGATATACCTTGTTCTTGGATTGGAAGAATTAATATTGTTAAAATGACCATACTACCCAAGGCCATCTACAGATTCAATGCAATCCCTATAAAAATACCAATGCCATTTGTCACAGAACTAGAACAAATAATTTTAAAATATGTATGGAAACACAAAAGACTCTGACTAGCCAAAACAGTCTTGAGGAAGAAGAACAGAGCTGGAGGACTCACACTCCCTGACTTCAGACTATACTACAAAGCTACAGTAATCAAAACATTATGGAACTGGCACAAAAATGGACACATAGATCAATGCAACAGAATAGAGAGCCCAAATATAAACCCATAAACTTATGGTCAATTAATCTATAACAAAGGGGGCAAGAATATACAGTGGAGAAAAGACAGTCTCTTCAATAAGTGGTGTTGGGAAAACTGCACAGCTACATGTAAAAGAATGAAATTAAAACATTCTCTAACATCATACACAAAAATAAACTCAAAATGGATTAAAGATCTAAATGTAAGACCAGAAACCATAAACCTTCTAGAGGAAAACACAGGCAGAACACTTTTTGGCATAAATTGTAGCAATATTTTTTTGGATCTGTCTCCTAAAGCAAAGGAAATAAAAGCAAAAACAAACAAATGGGACCTAATTAAATTTAAAAGCTTTTGCACAGCAAAGGAAACCATTGACAAGATGAAAAGACAACCTACTGAATGAGAGAAAATATTTGCAAATGATATGAATGATAAGGGGTTAATATCCAACATATATAAAGAGCTCATACAACTCAACATCAAAAAAACAAACAACCTAATTTAAAAAATGGGCGGAAGAACTGAATAGACATTTTTCCAAAGAGGAAATGCAGATGCCCAACAGGCACATGAAAAGATGCTCAGCATCACTAATCTTCAGGGAAATGCAAATCAGAATCACAATGAGATATCACCATACACCTATCAGAAGAGCTCTCATCAAAAAGAACACATATGGGCTTCCCTGGTGGTGCAGTGGTTAAGAACCTGCCTGCCAATGCAGGCGACACGGGTTCGAGCCCTGGTCCGGGAAGATCCCACATGCCATGGAGCAACTAGGCCCGTGCACCACAACTGCTGAGCCTGCACTCTAGAGCCCGCGTGTCACAACTACTGAAGCCCACATGCCTAGAGCCCGTGCTCCACAACAAGAGAAGCCCCCACAATGAGAAGCCCACGCACTGCAACCAAGAGTAGCCCCCTCTCGTCAAAACTAGAGAAAGCCTGCATGCAGCAATGAAGACCCAGTGCAGCCAAAAATAAAAACAAAAAACAAAAACACAAATAACAAATGTTGGTGAGGATGTGGAGAAAAGGGAACCCTTTTATACTGTTGGTCGGAATGTAAGTTGGTACAGGTTTGGAGGTTTCTCAAAAAACTAAAAAACTAAAAATAGAACTTCCATATGACCCAGAAATTCCACTCCTGGGTATATATATCTGGAAAAAACAAAAACACTAATTCAAAAATCTACATGCACCCCAATGTTCATAGAAGCATTATTTACAATTGCCAAGGTATGAAAGCAATCTAAGTGTCCATCAACAGATGAATGGATAAAGAAGATGTGGTGTATATATATAGACAATGGAATACTACTCAGCCATAAAAGAAATGAAAATTTGCCATTTGCAGCAACATGGGTAGACTTAGAGGGTATTATGGTAAGTGAACTAAGACAGATAGAGAAAGAAAAATACTATATGATATCACTTATATGTGGAATTTAAAAAATACAAAAAACTATTGAATATAACAAAAAAGAAGCAGCCTCACAGATATAGAGAACAAGCTAGTGGTTACCAGTTGGGGGAGGGAAGGAGGAAGTGGCAATATATGGGTAGGGAATTAGGAGGTACAAACTATTATATATAAAATAAGGGACTTCCCTGGTGGCACAGTGGTTAAGACTCCACAATTCTAAGGTAGGGGGCCGGGTTCAATCCCTAGTCAGGGAGCTAGATCATACATGCATGCCACAACTAAGAGTTTGCATGCCACAACTAAGGAGCCCGCCTGTTGCAACTAAGACCCAGAGCAACTAAATAAATAAATAAATAAATAAAATAAAATAAGCTACAAGGATATATTGTACAACACGAGGAATATAGCCAATATTTTATAATAACTATAAGTGGAGTATAACCTTTAAAAATTGTGAATTGCTATATTGTACACCTGTAACTTACAAAATATTGTACATCAACTATACTTCATTAAAAAAATTAATTAAAAAAAAGTTGAACTGGTAGTTTAAAATCTATCTACAGAAACAAAACAAAATACACAAGGGCCAGAGGAGTTTGCAGGCAAATTCTGACAAACAGTTGAAAAATAGAACCATAATCTTGCACAATCTATTTCAGAGAACAACAACAAAAAGAAGAAGGACAAATCATTTTATGAAGCTGACAGAATTTTGATATCAAAACCAGACAAGGATAGATAGGAAAAGAAATTATAGACCAATCCCTCATAAATACAGAAGTAAAAATCCTAAACAAAATAGTAAAAAATTAAATCCAGCAATGCATTAGAATTAAGATTCATGATCTGTTAGGGTTTATCCCAGAATTCAATACCAGAACATTAGAAAATTTATCAATATAATTCATTATATTTATATATTACTACATTACTATATGAAAGGAGAAAAAATAATTATCCCAATGTCTGCAGAGAAAATATCTGATAAAATTTAATTCACGGTAAAAATTCTTAGCAAATGCATTATAGAAGGACCTTCCTTAACTTGATAAAGGGTGTCCACGCAAAATTTACAGCAAATAACACATTTAATATACTTAATGATTAATTTTCTAGAAGCATTTCTTTTAAAGTCAAGAATAAGACAATGATGCTTATCATCACTACTTCTATTAAATTGAGTACTGAAGGGCCCAGCAAGCAACCATGAGATCAAAAGAAATTAAATGTATAAGGATTTGAAAGGAAGAAACAAACTATTATTCACAATTAATGTGATTATATAAAAAAATTCAAGACAATCTACAAACTATTAATATAAAAGAGTTCGGCAAAACCCATAGATACAAAATCAAAATGCAAAAATCAGCTGTATTCTTATATAAGAGAAACAAATAATTAGAAACCGTAATAACAAAAACAACGATGATGTTTCCTAGCAGCAAAAAATAAGGAAAAAAATATATATATATATAACCAAAGATGTGTAACACAGTTGTGGAAATAGTTATATAACCATATTGGAACACATAAAATAAGACCTAAACAACTACTGAGAGGTACTGTATTTTGTGAAAGGAAGACTCAATAAAGATGTCAATTCTTCACAAGGTAATTTAAGTTCAGTGCAATTCCAATCAAAATCTCCAAGTGTTCTGTTGTTTTGCTTTATTTATTTATTTATTTATTTATTTATTTATTTATTTATTTATTGAGTGGCAGTTGATAAGCTCAACCTAAATTCAAAAGGTAGAGCATTCAGAAGACCATACATAGACAACATATTTTCAAAGAAAAACAAGATTGGGAGAATTTGTGCTGCTATATATCAAGTCAATTTAAATCAATAACAATGAAGATAGTGTGAGGTTGACCAGGGAATAGGCAAATAACCAATGAAACAAAACGGAGAGCCCGGAAGCTGTCCCAAACACACATGGAAGCTTACTCTATGGCCAATGTGTGGTGTTACAAATCAGTCAAGGCATGGGAGCTAAGATAATTGGTTTCTACATAGAAAAATAAAATAAAATTTCACGGTTACCTCAGACCATGAACAAAAATTAATTCTAGGTGGATTAGAATCCTAAATGTCAAAGTCAAACTTAAAATTTTAAGAAAATGTGGAAGAATATTTTTATGACCTTGGGAAAGGACATTGTTTTTAAAATAAGATACAAAAAGCACAAATCATAAAGGTACAGACTGATACATTTCATTATATTAAAACTGAAACTTCTTTATAACAAGAAGACTCAAAGTGAGAAGTCAAGCCAGCAGCTAGCAGTGTATATTTATAATGCATAGACCCCCCAAATTAACATTATGAACAATATACCCCATAAATTATTAAGAATAAGGCAACTCAACAGGGGAAAAAGGGCAAGAGATATGAACAGATGCTTCACAAAAAGGAACACTAAAACTAGTGAATAAACATAAGAAAAAAACGGTCAAGTGTATTAGTGATCGGAGATCTATTAAAACAATCAGGTATCACTTTATACCTATCAGATTAGTAAAATTAAGAAAAAATGTCTGAGTGTTGGTGAGGATGTGGGAGTTTGTATGCATACGGCTTACTATTTGTACCTTCTGCCCCCACCCAGAATGTAAGTTCCATGAGGGCAGGGACTTCTTTTTGTTCACAGGCATAATATCCAGTGCCCAAAAGAATGCCTGCACTGCAGGGTGGCGAGGGCAGGAACTGGTAAAGTTGAAGATGCATAAAAACTAATTCTCCATTCATAAGAATGGATTCACAGGAAGGTATCCTACTCTTTTACACATGCACAAGAGATCATGTCCAAGTGTTTATCATTTCAAAATAGCAACAAATTGGAAGTAAGAGAATAGATAGATTGTAAAATATTTATGCAATAGAATAATATATACCAGTTAAAATGCGTGATTTAGAACTAAGGTGTATCAATGTGGTTAGAACATTATATTTTTCTCTGTACTTAAAATATATTTGCTTGAAATATGCCATTAAGAGAGTTATACTCTGTCTTTAAGGGGTTGAAAAATGTTGGATAAACAAAAACTTCAATATAAAATGAAATATGAAACTGTATAGTAATTTTTGCTACACAAAAGTTAAAAAAATAAGACTGGATATGGTAAGAGGTACAAAATGATATGAGAGTCCTGAAAGAGGAGAATTAATCTCTCCAGAAAAAAAATCAGAGAAGTGTTTATGTATGAAGTTGCACTTAATATTTAATAGTTGGAAATGGAGCAAAGAGATTCTTGGTGGAGGGAATAAAGGCACAGAGAGAGGGAATAAAGCACTGGAGAAAAGTGGGGCATTTTCAGGGTATGTTTGGAAGTTTACTTTGACTGGAATATAAGATGAGTACAGAAGAATGGTGAAAGATGGATTGGTATAAAATCTTGGAGAAATTTAAATGCCAAGTGAAAGTGTTGGTTGAGTAAACCCAAACCACCTAAGGCATACTGTGGTGCCTGGATCTGAGTTTCAAGTACTTAGGCTCCACTTGAATTTCCCTTGGGAGTTCAGCTTAAGATATATTCCTAATGAATTGGGTTATTTTTTTCAATTAAAAATTAGAATATCAGCAAGACACCAAAATATTAATAATAACTGTATTAATATACTTATTTAAGAGAATAATACCATTTAGAGAAAGATGCAAGTAAACAAAGATATTTAATTTCATGAAGTGCTTTTTTTCATACTTCTTTCACTGTTATCACTACTTAGCTTATCCACAATTTCTCCTCTGTCTTGAGTATAAAACAACTTTTTAAAATTGAAATATAGTTGATTTACAATGTCGTGTTAGTTTCTGCTGTACAGCAAAGTGATTCAGTTATACGTATATATACTTTCTTTTTTAAAATATTCTTTTCCATATGGTTTATCATAGAATATTGAATATAGTTCTCTGTGCTATACAGTGGGACCTTGTTGTTTATCCATTCCACATATAATAGTTTGCATCTGCTAACCCCAAACTCCCACTCCATCCCTCCCCCACCTACCTCCCTTTTGGCAACCACAAGTCTTTGTCTTTCTCTTTGTCTTTGTCTTTCTGACTTACTCCACTTAGTATGATAATCTCTAGGTCCATCCATGTTGCTGCAAATGTCATTATTTCATTCTTTTTTATGGCTGAGTAGTACTTTACTGTCTATATGTACCACATCTTCTTTATCCATTCATCTGTCAATGGACATTTAAGTTGTTTCCATGTTTTGGCTATTGTGAATAGTGCTGCTATGAACATAGGGGTGCATGTATATTTTAGAATTATAGTTTTGTTTGGATATATGCCCAGGAGTGGGATTGCTGGATGATATGACAGCTCTATTTTTAGTTTTTTGAGGAACCTCCATACTGTAAAACAACTTTTTATTCACTTATTTTTAGACTTGAAGGTTCAGTGATTCATTTGTTCATTCATTCATTCTACTAATATTTATAACAGCCTAAGCCAAGTTAACACATGGTACTTACTTTCTTGGAGCATACATTCTGGGACAAGACTTATATATAAACCAGCAATGACAATAGAGGTGATAGAGGTGTGCACAGGATGTCTTGTAGAACAGAGGAGCATCAGCTAATCAGGGAGTTAAGGAAGACTTAGTGGAAGAAGAGATATTCAAGAAGGATGTTCAGCAGTTAGTTAGCTGGACCAAAGAGGAGAGCACAGGAGAGCATCTGAGGAGGAGGCTCAGGGGCATGAAACATCCTGTGCGTATAGTTAAGTGTGATCAGAAAAAAGAAAGTATTAGGGTATTTAGCTGAATAAGGGCCAGAGATGTAGGCAGGGACACATTCAGAAGGATTAGATGTTAAGGTGTTTTAATTTTGTCTTGAAAGCTCCTGGGGAGCCATCTAAGTAATTTAAGCAGGGAAATAGTGTGATCTGATTTGCATTTTCAGAAGATTATTCTGGCAGTCGTGTGGCAGGTAGATTGGAGAACAAGCAATTAGCAGACCACTATAATGATGCAAGTGACAGATGACAAAGGTCTCATTAAAGTAGATGCATTGGAAATGGATCAACAGATGCTAGGACGCAGACTCTAGAAGCCTAAGTAACTGATCAGATGTGCAGATGACGGAGGGACGAGTCCAAGGGGATGGCCCCTCTTCTGGCTTGACAACTGTGGGGATGGTGACGCTCATCACTGAGGCAGGAGGAGAAACAGGTTTATGGGAGAAGATGATGAGCTTAATTGAGACCTGTTATTATCAATGTGGAGAGAAGTTTGAGTTGAACGCATTTGGGACAGATTTGGGGCTGAGGGTCATATGTGGAAGCTGAAGCAGTGTATTTGATAGAAGACCACCAAAGAGATTTCGTCAGTAGATCGGAAGAGCAAAAGGCTGAAGACAGAGACTTCTTCTGTCTGATCAAAGAATAAAACAGAGAAAATATGAAAAAGGAGGAGAGAATGGTGTCATAAAAACCAAAGGGGAAGAAATGTCAAGGAAGGAGATTCCATAGTATTAATGTCTGCAGAGAGGTAAGGTGAGATACCATTGGCCACATGGCAGTCACTGGTAAGCTTAGAGAACAATTTTATTGGTATAGGAAGGATGTTTCCCAGATTGCAGATTGCAGTAGACTTTCAAGTGACTAGGAGATGAAAGTGCAGACAACAATAATAGGTAGACTTTACAAACTTGGCTTTGAAGGAAAGAGAAAAAACTAGAGCTAGGAGAGAGGAGGAGTGTGTGGATGAGTAAAAGTTGTTTTTTAAGAGAGAAGAGATGAAAATATTTATATGCTGTCAGGAAAGATCAAGTGAAGGGGAAGCTTAGAATAAATGAGATGAAAGTGATGATTAACAGAGTAAGAGTTTCCTGAGGGGGAGGCAGAGACCAGATGGAGGGATTAGCCTTGAACTGGAGGAGTAACCCTGAAACAGGAGAGAAGGAGGAAAGGGTAGAATAAGTGTTTTTAGTTTTTAGGTTCTGGGGAGGGAGCTCAGGGAGTTCCAACCTGATGGCTTTTAATTTTCTCATAGGATGGAAAGTAAGATGATTTGCTGAAAGTGAAGATCTTGCGGGTTTGGGAAAAACAAAGAAAGGGTGAAAGAGCTGTTGAGAAGAATGACAGATTGAATAGAATAGGTAGAATGTTATAGAATGGTTGAAATACACGGATCAGGAAGAAGAGGGCTGGGAGGAGGCTGCTGGAGAGGATAGGAAGGCAAGGCCACTGGTATTGAGGAGTCAAGGGCATGTAAGATCACGTGACACGAGTCTTCCACGCGAACATTAGAGTTTCACAGTTTGATAGAGATGTAAGAGGTGGTAGGGGAAAAAAAAGGAATGTGAACCAGATTCCAAGTCCTAGGTGAAGGTTGGGAGATTCATGATACCAGCCAGCTCTGGTGATTCAGAGCAAAAATTACTACAAATTATCATATTTGGTTTGATATTGAAGTTTTTGTTTATTTAACATGGTAACAAGGTTTCAACTCCTTAAAGATAGTATATAACTTTTTTTAAAAAATAAATTTATTTATTTTATTTATTTATTTTTGGCCACGTTGGGTCTTCATTGCTGTGTGTGGGCTTTCTCTAGTTGCGGCGAGCGGGGGCTACTCTTTGTCGCGATATGCAAGCTTCTCGTTGAAGTGGCTTCTTTTGTTGTGGGGCATGGGATCTAGGTGCACGGGCTTCAGTAGTTGCAGCACATGGGCTCAGTAGTTGTGGCTCGCGGGCTCTAGAGCACAGGCTCAGTAGTTGTGGCGCACGGGCTTAGTTGCTCCATGGCATGTGGGATCTTCCCGAACCAGGGCTCGAACCCGTGTCCCCTGCTTTGGCAGGCAGATTCTCAACCACTGCGCCACCAGGGAAGCCCAGTATATAGCTCTTTTAATGATGTATTTCAAGCAAATATATTTTAAGTAGAGAGAATAATACATTGGTGGTAGTTTGCCACCAAATAAAAAACAATCTGAAAGAAGGCAGTAAGTGAGGTGCCTTTGCAGCATTCCCAATTAGATACTTGCTTGTTCATTCCTCCTTTCATTCCAATCTCTCAACAACCAAACAATATTTATTGAACATTTACTCTGTTCCAGATCCCCATCACTGGGGTGAACAGGACGTATCTCAATTCATCAGTTCTGAAAAACACTTTTCCCGCCCTCCTCCCAATTTTTTAATATCTCTGAAATCAATTGGGATACTTCTTACACTGATGTCAGCCAGGCTGTAGCCATGATGTAGTTGTCATGGTCTGCCCAGGCTCAAACTTACTCATAGCTGTTCATGTTGTCAATACTTCGGTTGAGTTAAGTACACTGTTGGTAATAACATGCTGAGCTTGGTTGCCATTTAAATTACAAAAAATTACACTTTCATTTGGCATTTAAATGAAAAGTGATTGTATTCGCAGAAGGCATGAAAATAGTGGGACATGAATCTGACATTAGTGAAGCAGATATTCATCATTGGAGAAATTACCACAATTCCATATGTTACTGCAAAAAACAAGAACCAAGTGTTTTATGGGACCCATGAAAGAAAAAATACCCACAAGCAAATAAAATTGTGTTATGTTTTGTTACTGGTATATACACAAAAGAATTGCCTAGAATAAGCCAAGCAATACAATTGAAGGCAGGGAGAATTGTTCCATATTTCAAAGTCATGAGAGCCTGGTGTGACAGATTCCTGGTCAAAGGTTATGGTTAAGGCATTGTGTCAGAGTTTAGCTGGCAAGATTTTTTTTTTCTTAGTGAAACACAAAATGATGATGTGTCTTAAATTAAATGTGTCTTAGGATAGATGTCCTAGAACTATCTAAACATTTTGTTTTAGAGAAACAGAATGTCAGACCTATAAGAACCAATTCCTTCCTTTCCAAATGAGGAAACTGAGTCTCAAGAGGTAAGTAGCTGGCCTGGGATTGCACCACACAGCTTGTTAGAGGCAGAGGAAATTTATTTACTACAGGGGATATTATTGAGTCTTCTGGCAAAGTAGCAAGAAAAGACAAAAATTACATAATGGCTTAATGGCCCAGATCTCCATTAAAAACCCTGTGATTGCTTTATTTTTTTTTTCCCTATTGGAACGAGGATAAACAGGTTTAATAACTACTAATCTTTGACAACACGCTTCTAATTTATGCCCATCATCTGTATCAGTTTAATCCCCTTAATCACTGGCCTTGCTGGTTTTATGGTTTAACTATTTCATAGAGCACACAATCTCAGTGTCCCTTTTTCTTTTTGTCAAGAAAATTTCAAGACATATAAGGCAGTTTTAAAGTAGATTTAGATAGCAATCTATTATTTGATGTGACATATTTTTTCAGTACCTAAAAAACTAAGTTGCTTACTGTTAGTCCTCCCCTGGAGCTGGGATAGTTAAGGAAAGCAGGTGTCCAAACTTGAAAGGCACAATTAAACCAAGAACAGTGGTGGTATCCATCCTGCCCAACTGATGAAAGTACCGTGGAGTAACTAGAGAGTTATCACTTCCTTCCCCTTCCTTCAGCTCCATGCTGTCAGAGAAGCCAGCTTGTTGTTTACCATCCACAGTTCCTAATATTGGTAAGAAAATATAGTACAGAGTGTGAAAATAAAGATGAAAGTTACTTAACTTTCTAGTTTTGCAGTGGACAACTGCAGACTCTTATGGTGAGAATTTTATGGCCAGCAGTTGGAGTACTTTAACCAAATAAGATTCTCAAAAAATTTTTTTTGTTTGTTTGTTTTGGTTATAATAGCTGCTACTGTTTCTATTCTTACTAAATAATGACATTCTGGTCACCAGTCACACTAGTCAGTTATAAATTATTCCCTATTTATAAATGAGTCGCTCTAAAGGCATTAGGAGGACGTAGAGACAGTAGGAGAGACCCTATTCTTCTCTCCTCCCCTCTTTGAGGCTCCTTTTATCTTTAAGAGTTTCCGATGTAGGAAAGATTTGCCCTTTTTTCATAGTAAAATCAATCCATAGTGTATCTTGCTATTCATCCTTCTGATCTTTCTTTTTTGTAAATAAACCCCTTACAAGTTGTAAGCAGCCAATGGCTGGTTATATTTTTAGAAAACAGGATTAGATTAATTCATTAATGGTGGCTTCAAGTTTTTCCTTATTAGCTCCAGAAAATTCACCTACCTTTGGTCCTTTTAAACAACTGGAAGGTGGGCATGCATTTGACTTCACACTCTGAAGCGACATCTGACAGTCATCCACATCTATGTCAAGTTCAAGGGACACGACATTGGAATACTTTTTACAGAGGGAATGAAAGGAAAGCTTGATCAGTTTGCAAGGCCCACACCACGTGGCTAAGAAGTCAACTACTCTGAGTTTATCTCCTGCATGTTGATGGCTTCCTGAAAAGCATACTTTCTCTCCATCTGCTTCACCACTTTGACTGCTGGGGTCTGAACAAGCAACTAGAAGAACTGATGGAAGTGGGAACGTCCCTGGAGGTCCAGTAGTTAAGACTCCGTGCTTTCAGTGCAGGAGTATGGGTTTGATCCCTGGTTGGGGAACTAAGATCCCGCATGCTGTGAGGCCAATGAATAAATAAATAAAAATCAAAAAAGTTAAAAAAAAAAATAAAAAGGAACGGATGGAAGTGGATCCAAAGCACTGGACCAAGCTTCCCAATCCTTTCTCTATGCATGTTTTTCTCAGTTAAAATACCAGTTGTGTAAACAACTGCTTATTCAACATTATTATATAAGCATTTTCTTATGTTATGAACACTCTTAAGTATAATTATTAATAGTTGTATAATATCTCACTGTGAATATATCATACATTTTTTTTAAGCCTATTCTGTGATTATAGATTTAGGGTGTTTTCAGGTTTTTGCAATTGTAAATAATGCTGCAATGAACATCTTTATGAATTCACCTCTTTCTGTGTGAAATGAGATTCACTTCTTTCAGGCTGGCTAGGTATTTTTTACTGAAGTGGTAATTAGTGAATTAGTGGCCTAAAAGTAAAAAATGTGTTTAAATTGACTATTTAAAGAGGGATTTTTTTTTTCTTTTTGTAAGCATGTACATTTACCTATCACCATTTTTTTCTTTTTGTAAGCATGTACATTTACCTATCACCAGTGGACTCATTGTCCCAGAGAATAATTGGGCATGTGTTCAGCAGCCTGGGACAAAAACTGCCCTTTTGCCCTTTTCCAGAGCAGGGAAAGACATTGGGGGTGGGTGAGAGAGGGAGAGTTTAGAGGACCAGCAGTGACCTGTGCCTCGAAACCTCTTCTCTGTGACTGGGAAACACAGGAATCTCTGAAAAATACTTTGTGAATATCATTTTTTTCCTGCCTTTCCAATTAAATGATACATTCCATGAAGACAGAGTAAACTCCAGACCTCCACGCACCCTTCATCCCCTTGCCGTCATTACAGGACTATATGACTGTAGGAGCCAGGAACCCAGCACTGCTGGGATCGGGGCCAGTAGACCAGGCTCTGGCCTGGGTGGGAGTAATCCTCTAGCTTGGCATCTAGTAGCTTCAAAGGATAACTTGATCCGAAAGCCCTTAGGTCACACTTTCTAACACAGCTGCTAGAACACACACCCTGTAAACAGGAAATGCCTTAGGAAGTACAACTGAGTACTTATTTTTATTTTTTAAGAAACTATTAAAAAGGCTGAGCAGAGGATGACATTTATCTGGCATTACAGTTAACTAGATGGAGGTGCTCCCTGACAGCCTTGGTTTTACGTTCTGGGCAATTGTGTACCCACTGCTGATTAACAGGTGCTAAAATTCCCCCAGTTAATCTATAAATCATTTTTCCTTGTAAAATGACTGTCTAGTCAAGGGATTTGAAAGTTGCATAGTTCATTTTTGCTGTCATAGAAAACGAAAAGATTTACTAAACACTAAACCAATATATAGATACCTCTGTGCTTGGAATAAGGAAAATTTAGTACTGGGAAAAAGGAAAACCATGTAAAACAGAGAATGAGGAGTCTCTAGCTGGTTGAATAGCATCAGGAAAGACTAAAATTAAGAACTGCCTACTTCTGAAAATGACTTAGCTGTGTGGTGGCCACACTACTCATCTACCCCTTGTGCCAGTTTTCACCCTTGCCCTGGCTGTGTTCCATTTATTTCAGTCACATGGCCTCACCATCTAGGCTGTTTCACACCACAGGCCCTTTACACATGCTCCACAACACCTGGAATGCTCCTATTCTTCTCTTCTCCTCTCTTTGTTGAAGTCCTGCTCATCCTTGAAGGCTAAGATGTCACTTGATTTGGTTATAGCATGAAGACAGCATAGCGTGGTGGAGAGAACTTGGACTTTAGAGTGAGACATAACTGGGTTTAAATCTTGGTACCCTTTTTTACTAGAGTGGTGACCTTGGACAAGTTAACTTGATCTCTGTGAGTCTGTTTCCTCCTTAGTTAATGGAGTTATTACCTCACTCACTGGAGTGTAGTAAATATTAAGTCATAAAACTATATACAGTGCTTGGCATACAGCAGACAATAAATGTCAATGTCCTTCTGCCATGCCCATCTTCTAAGCCTTCCTTGGTTCTCTAGGCAACATCATTTTACTCAAAACTTAGAGTATGAGCCTGTATCTTATCTCTGAGTCCACAGAGATACATAGTATTCAAATTCTTCATGCCCTGTTTAAGTTATAGGGCTTCCAGATGGAATTTTTAATTCATTTATTTATTCAATAAATATTTATTTGATGATATCAGATGGCAGCTTGTCCTACTGCTTGTGTTCTTAATATGTTTTTTCTCCTTTTAGAATAGGGTTTCTTGGACGTCCCTGGTGGCACAGTGGTTAAGAACCTGCCTGCCAATGCAGGCGACACAGGTTCGAGCCCTGGTCCGGGAAGATCCCCCGTGCCACAGAGCAACTAAGCCTGTGAGCCACAACTACTGAAGCCCTCATGCCTAGAGTGCGTGCTCTGCAACAAGAGAAGCCACCGCAATGAGAAGCCCGCACACCACAACGAAGAGTAGTCCCCGCTGGCCACAACTAGAGAAAGCCCGTGAGCAGCAACGAAGACCCAACGCAGCCATAAATAAATAAATAAATAAACAAACAAACAAACAAATTAAAAAAAAAAAAGAATAGGGTTTCTCAACTTTGACACTATTGAGATTTGGCCCAGATAATTCTTTGTTTTATGGGGGGTTGTCCTGTACATTGTGGGATGTTGAGCAGCATCCCTGGCTTCTATGAACTAGAAGCTGGTATCAACTCCCCAACCTGGACGTGACAACTCCAAATGTCTCCAGACATTGACTGCTCTTGGTTGAGGAAAATTGCTCTAGAACTTTGCTTCCTTGGCTATCCCTCCTCTCCAGGATCTGTATTCAGCCTCTATTGGCACCTTTCTCTCATAAAAATATGCTGTATTCTCCAGTCTTTCAAAACAAAACAAATCAATCCAACAAAAAGTCCTCTCCCTTCACAGTCAAGCTCTCCAAAAGCGTAATCTGCACTCATGGTCCCTTTCCACCCATTCTTCCATCTGCTGCACTCAGGCTCCCCCACCCCCTTCATGAGATGCTCTGGCCAAGTTCCTGCTGATAAATGGCTAAAGCCTGTGTCATCTTTCCACTGCTCACCTTGCTTGGCCTCTGTGACATTAGATGCTCAATAAATTCCAGGACGTTTTTCTTTCCTGTTCTTCTTTGACCTTCTTTCACAAACCCTAGTGGGGTCTTGTTTGCTCTGCCTCTTAAATTTTGTCATTCCCCAGGCCTCTGTTCTTGGTCTTCTCTCTTCTCTCTCTCTGGCACATGTTCATCTATTCTCAAGGCTTTAGTTCCCATTTAAGCATCGATTACCAAAATGTTTAGTTCCAGCCCAGATTTCTCTCCTGTGGGTCTCACAGACATCTCAAAGAGAACTTATTCTCCTCATCTCCTCTTCCCAAAGTTGCTTCTCCTCCTACCCTCTCATGCCCCATCTTGTCTGCCCAATGGAGTACAGTGTGTACTTCGGGCTCTGGTGATGCAGATATTAGGCGGGCACTTCAGTAAAGATGTTCATCTTAGGTAACCTAGTCATGCATGGCTGAGCCAGTTCCTCAGTGGCCCTTCTTACAACCCTCTATCTCTAGCCAGCATGGAGCAGGGAACCTTAGTATTACATTAAATGAGATAACTTCCAGAAAGCACCTGGCACACAGTAGGTACTAAGTACACGTTAGCTCCCTTTCCCTGTTATTTTCTTCTGGAAGACACACTCTAGAACATTAAGAGTTGTGTATGGGTAGTCAGATTATAAGTGATTTTTTTTTCTCATGTTCTCTAATTTTTTTCCCATTGAAAATAAATTATTTTTGCAACTAAAGAAAAAAGTTTTGCTAAAGCAAACACTCTTATACAGACAACTGATTATGCCACTTGCTTTTATTGGCTGTTCATTGCTCCTTGGTCAAGTCCAAACCTCTAAGCATTACAAGATGAGCTGTGATTTGGCCTTGACCTAGTTATGTAACCTTATTTCATTGTCTATCAACCCTCCCTTTCCCCCATTACACACTCTGGCAACTCCAAACCTCTTCCAGATCCCTGAACAAGCCAGGCTGTCGCCTGTTTCTGCATAGGGTTCTCCCTCCACTTGGTGGCTGACCCATGCCCTCCATTTTTCCCTTCCATCCCACATCCATACACAAGTCCACACTTAGACACTTAGAAGCATATCCTTGGACACCCGACCTGTTCTCTTTTCTCGAAACTCAGTTCAAACACATCCTTGCTGAACACTTTTTCTTTTTTTTCTTTATTTCTTTTTCTCTCCTTTTTTTTTTTTTTTTTTTTTTTTTTTTAGCATGCATACTCCTCAGCTTTATTTTATCTGCGTACTGGATTCATTTTGCCTGCTAGACAAAATTGGTTCCATTTCTTAATTTTCAATAGTGGTTCTGTGCCTTCTTGCTTATGATAGTTGTTCACATGTCTGTTGAGTTCCACTCAATCAACCTCTCTAGGGGTTCTGATGTGGCTGGTTGGACACTCCAATACCTTCCTTTATTTTTGTTAAAAAGAGGAGATTGGACTTAGACCCTCCTTTCCACAGGGCTGCAACAGATACTGGTGCATAAGCTTGTCCCTGAAAGTCCTGGCCAGCTTGATTTCATTCTTGATCAGTGCAGGTTGATAATAAAAAGTGTAATGGATCCACAAACACAGTTGTGGTGGTGGTGGTTTGTGCAGTGAGCGTAAGTCCTTAGTTTGCCCCGGCTCACTCGGGCTGTCTGTGGCTTCTGCCGGAGCCCAGGCACATGAACAGCCAAGACTCTGGGGCCAATCAGGTGCTTATAAAGGAGAGAGAGCCCAGTTTATTAACAGCCAGATGGAAGAGATGCATATGGCAAGGTGTGGGGAAAGGGCAAGGTGCTTCCATACCCTCTCCAAGGGTGTTACTCTCCCCAAATCTCCACGCATTCACCAACCCGGAAGCTTCTGAACCCTTTTCTTATCTCTTAAGTCTCCAAGCTGAAAGTAAACATGCTCTGCTTCGTTGCTCTTTGCCCATTTAGACATTTGTCAGGGCGCCTAGGATACTTGATTATATTTATTTGTTGACTCCTCTGTTTCCCTCTAAGAGACTGTGTTACTCCTTAAGGGCAAGGACTGTGTCTTTTGTTTGGCTAATAGAAGATGCTTATTTAGATTTTATCTCACTGAAAAGCACTGTAGTAGACTTTAGGATTGGAGGAGAGAAGGGAAGTAAGCCACAGCTCCTAAGCCTTTATGGGGCTTGCGATGGGATCATGGAAATGAATGTGATTAAGTGGGGTAAAGAAAGAAGAAATTATAATAAAAGCTAACACTTTAGGTGCTTTATCTCTCACTTAATCCATGATTTACTTGGAAATAAGTACTATTACTTTGTAAATATGAAGAATTGAGACTTTAATGAAGTTAAGTGACTTGACCAAGTAGCTGGTCAGCTTCCAAAATCCAAGGTCCTAATCTAAACACAATAATGTACTTGATTCTACAATTTGAATGAAGTCCTCAAAAATCTATTCAGGGGGAAATTGCCATCAGGGGTCATTTTGACCACCTACCCTACAAGAAACCTGGATTCCTGCAAACGAATACCCAGATGTCAGGTGATTAATCCAAGTTTCCAGGGGCTGAGATCCCTGCTGCTCCTTCTCAACCCCTCCTCCCACCTCCAACTCTAGAAAAACATTAAAAACAGAAGCTTCCTCAAGTTGCTGGATCCACATCTCCTTACCCTAGGGAAACTCCTGGGTCTCAGGGGGACTCAGAAGACAAGGAAAATCTGACCTGTGTGTGGTCAGGTACCTGGAAGGGATTGCTTCTTGGGGCACAGTTAGAGCAATAAGCCCTGATGATGCAGATTTGGGGGATCTACTAAAGATGTTCATCTTAGGTTACCCAGTAACCCAAGGGTGAGTCTGTTTGTCCTCCTCCCCAGGCCCTCTTCCTAAAGCTCTGGCTGCAGGCTCACGTGGAGACTTACCTCCTGATAGCTTTGTTAATGACTTCAGAGTCTGACTGAGATCAGGTAGCCTCCAAGCTGGCACCAGCACCCATTATACTCTCCAAAGATAAGGAAACCAAACATTAGCTAGCTGGTGGCAAACAGAGCCAGAAATGCACCCACGCCTTCCTCCCCTCACCCCTTCAAAGGAGCAGCAAAATGCCACTCCGGGCCTTATTTGGATAGGGAAATAAAGAACCGAATACGACCTCAGGTGGACTATTTAAGGTGGCTTTAGTCCAGAGAGGCTCTCCTACAGAGAAAGTTTTCATTTCCCCTGGAATCAAGTGCCTTCCTTCCTTCCCCCAAGGATTCTCCAAATAACCTCACCTGCTTGAGCACCTTCACTCTCTGGCCCTGGGTTATACGTTCACTTAAAGGGTACTGAGAGCTCTAATCATTATACGTAGACATAGGATGCAGTTTAGAAAGTATTTTCTACTCCCTTGATGTACTTTGGTTTTAGTCTTGGCTATCCAAATAGTTCATATCCCCTTGTGATCTCGGGTGGCCTCGGCCTGCAGTGGCTTGAAGCAGGATTTCGGTTCCCTGGCCGGAGGTAGAAGTCAGGCCGCAGCAGTGAGCACGCTGAATCCTAGCCACTAGACCAGTGGCCAGTGACAAGGCCCTGGCCTGTCGGCTTTATAGAAGTGAATTCCCACAAAGAGATGGAAAGTAGTGAAACCAGTAGAGTGTTTATTACGAGGAAAAAGGGTACATGTGAATAGACTCACACGGGTGTACTCAGAGAGAGAGAGAGATGCGCCCTCATGGTAGTTTGAATCACTTATATTGGGCATTTTCTCCCAGGTTTCCTTTGGCCAATCATCTTGCTTTGCCTGGTTCTGAATCCATATTTGGTATATCTCAGAGTCCTCCCATGTGTGTGCATATGTCTTAGCCAAGATGGAGTCTAGCAAAGAGGTCTATGGGTAGGTTGACATCACTTACTATGGGGTGACGCTCCCTCCCTTTCGACCTCTGAGGAGCCTTTCTGTGCATGTGTAGTCAGGAAGGTCTCTTTGACCTTGAGAATGAGAAATATGTGGTCTCTTTATCTCTTATCTGAGCAGGGCTCAGCTCCTCTCCTGTTCCTGTCCCCCCTACAGGGGACAAACTCTAGCTGCTCAGCCAGGGGCCCATCTATCTCTTGCCTCACTTGGGACCAAACAACCTGTTTCTTCAGTGTTGCCTGGTGTGGTCTTCAACCGGCAGGCTGAGAATCACTCCAAGCTTATTAGAAATGCAGACTTGCAGGCCCCACCCTAGACCCACAAGATCCTCAGTTGCTTCACATGCACCTTAAAGTCTGAGAAGCTCTGGGCTAGAATGTTGTTTACTGACACACAAACTCTTCTGTGATCCCAGCATAGTGGTCATTATGCAGGGCAGGGGCAGTTTTCTATGTCCGCCCCCCCCAAGATCCTCCAGTGTGGACAACAATTCTACTGATCCTTTCTGTATGGTTTTCTACATACTATATATTTTTTCAGTGCCCTGCACAGATATTTTTTTTTAAGATTTTTTTTTTAAAGGAACTAATTTTTTTAAAAATTTATTTATTTTTGGCTGCGTTGGATCTTCGGGCTTTCTCTCTAGTTGCGGCAAGCGGGGGCTACTCTTCGTTGCGGTGCGCGGGCTTCTCGTTGCGGTGGCTTCTCTTGTTGCGGAGCACGGGCTCTAGGCCTGCGGGCTTCAGTAGTTGTGGCATGCAGGCTCAGTAGTTGTGGCTTGCGGGCTCTAGAGTGCGGGCATAGTAGTGTGGCGCAGGGGCTAAGATGAGGGATCTTCCCAGACCAAGGCTCTAACCTGTGTCTCCTGCATTGGCAGGCAGATTCTTAACCACTGCGCCACCAGGGAAGTCCCAGATATTTTTATTAATAGTAAATAGTAATAAGAACAAGAAATTTTACTGAGCATTCATGTGCTAGTGATTTATGTGTATTATTCTTTTAATCATTATTGTCGCTAGGGTTGCTATAACAAAGTACCATAGACTGGGTGGCTTAAACAACAGAAATTAATTTTCCCACAGTACTGGAGGCTAGAAGTCCAAGATCAAGGTGCCAGAAGGTTTGGTTTCTACTGAGACCTCTCTCCTTGGCTGTCTTCTTACTGTGTCCTCACATGGTCTTTCCTCTGTGTGTGCGTGTCTGGTGTCTCTGGTGTATTCAAACTTCCTCTTCTTATAAATCAGATTGGATTAAGCCCTATCCTAATGGCTTCATTTTAACTTAATTACATCTTTAAAGACCTTATCTCCAAACAACATTACATTCTGAGGTACTGGGAGTTAGGACTTCAATATATGAATTTTGATGGGATACAACTGAGCTCATAACAACTATAAAGTGGCTAATTATTATCATCCCCATTTTATAGATGAAGAAACAGAGGCTTAAAAAAGTCTATTAACTTGGTTAATGCCACACACCTAGTAATGATAGAGCCAGAACTGGACCTTTTTGTTTACTCATGAGTTTACTCATTTATTTAGCAAATATATATTGGATATCTACTATGTCCTATGTAAGTGATAAGGATACAGAAATCATGGCTCTTGCTCTCATAAACCTTATATTTTTGTGGATTATTTTTTATTCTGGAGTCTCTATGCTTGCCCTCTCAACTGCCATAGAGAATCATTTTTGTGTAACTCCACACCATTATTTATTGCCACATTCAAGAAAATAGTGTAACGACCTTGCAAACAAAACCAGGCTCTGAATCTAGCCTCTGGGACTATATTTGTTTCAGGTCAGTCCTGGTCATTTCCTAGGGTGACAAACTCATCATCACAGTTTGCCTAGAACTTGGGCTCTCCTGGTCTTAGCACTGAAAGTCCTGTGTTCCGGGAACTTCAGTCCCAGGCAAACCAACATAGTTGGTCCCCGTAATGTTTCCTCACTTGTGCTTTGACAGGACAGAGGATGAGGAAGGAGCAGACATCACATAAATCGAGCCCAATTTCAGAATCTAAATAGACTAATGGGGCGATGAAACTTCAGCTTCACCCAGGCCTCTCTCTACTGCTGAGGCAGAAATAGTAGGTCAGCCTGTTGCCCCCCTAGATGGGAACTGAATCAGGGGTTAATGGACCATCTCCAGCATCGGCTATTCTTGAAGTAAGCATGAACGCTGTGGGTGAACAAGATATCTCTTGATGTTCCTCAGCTGAGGATTCAGGGATTCCTGAGTTCCAAATACCCAACTGTCCTCCCTTAGATAATCTCAGTTTCAGGTAACAGCAGATGAGAGACTCTAACCGCGGGGGCACCAAGCAGCCATCTTGGGGAGCACGGAGCCTGCCATGCTCTGTAACGCTAGAGCCATCGGAATGTGGAGAAAGGAGCAAGGCAGCCAAATCCTACTGCATATTGATGACTTCAGCAGAGCCCTGCTGACCTGCTCTGGTACTTCCCTGGTGCTGAGGCATTTCCACTGCCCACTGTCTCTGAGATGCAGCTTCTGAGAAGCTCCTGCCTGTGGAAATGGCAGGCTTCTCAGCGGCAGAGATGCCAAGTGCACTGTACCACCAGCCTCTGCTTTTTGTCATCCTGTTAGCGCTCAAGGCTTCAATGAAAGGGTCAGGGAATAAGGAATAGTCAGGGAGCCTCATAATTAGTTAAATCTTTGGAAACTCCTAAATAAAAAATTCAGCTTTTTAACAACAACAAAAGTGGCCAAAACGTATGCTGTTTTATCTGTTCTCACCAAATTCAAGTTGATGTATGGAACTGGCACCATACATTCTGGCAGAATGGCCTGTCACAAAAACAAGGGTCCTCCAGAAACTTTCTGATTTCAGGGAAAGGGGATTCCTTAGCCATATTTAGTTCTTAATTATGCTTCTTGTACTCCAAGTTAGTCAAGGAGTTAACTGACACATGTTTCACTAAGAACATGTGTACAATTGTGGTATAATAAAAAATATATGTTTAGTCTTTGTCTCGGATTCCTGACACAGAGTTCCTAAAACCCTTGGAATTTCCTGATAGGAGCATCTTTTGTTATTTATAAAGAGCCCCTTTTGATTACACCTGAGTTTTTGCTAATGAAGTGACTCAGGGTGGGATGCCTAGACAGCTTCAAGAGGAGACACAAAATAGTAGATGGTCATTCAGAGCTTACTATCAATTGGGAGTTTGGATGTACATGAATAAATGCACAATTCAAAGTCATTTTGGAAAGTGCCCAACAAGCGAATGGCTGTGTCTCCTTAATTTGACCTTGAAGTCTCTTTCAACCTCAATATCATTTCAGTTTATAAATATTCTAAGATGCACAAGCTGTAGGTTTATAAGAAGCAAGAGGTGGTTCCCACCTCCACATGGCCTCAAAGACCCTGGGTTTCAGACCCTGCTTCTGGGAGGGTCTGCCACCTTGACCAGATGAAACGCTGGCATGGCAGCGAGAACTGGGTGCCAGCCATGGTTAGCTCATATAGCATTTGAGTCCCCAAGCCAAAATGAAGTTTAGGTTGGCAAACTTTTGCATGTTCTTTGGGAAATTAAGAAGCTTCCCTGCACCACATGCTCAGGACACAGCACTCAGCAGTTTCTTCCCTGACATTTTATGCTTTGTTTTTATTTTTTTCCAAGTGGAAGGAATACCACAGAGGCTCCTCCTGTAGATGGGAAAAGACTTTTTATATTTCTTGCTGGTCAGAACCTTCCAGGGAAACCTCTGAATTCCAATACATTTGTGGCTTCAAAAGTGCTAAAAAGCAGGAGACTCTAAGACTTCTGAGTAGGTAGTACAGTTGCCTGTGCACCCAAGGGTGATTTGAAGACCACTGGGAAGGCTCCCTGGCCAGAAGTACCTCCCCATCTCAGAGAAAGATTCCTTCTTGTGGGACCTGGAAGCATTTCTGTACTCAGAGGCCCTTGAAAGTGATAGAAGTTTAGAATCCTAGAATCCCTGAGGTAGAAGGGAGCTTAGGGATGATTTAGCCCATCCTCCTCATTTCACAGTTCAGAGACAGGACTTGATTTTCCTGGGGCCTTGTACCCAGGACAGTGGCCAAGCCAGGCTCTTTCTAAATATTAACAGGACTCATTCAGCCATATCAGGCTAGCTGCCTCATCCACGAGCAGAGAATCATTTGCTAACTATGAACGTGACCTTTGGGAGGATGACTCCAAGGGAGAGTAGCCTGGTGGGACTAAGGTGTCAGGAAGAAGGAGGGCCCAAGAAGATAAGGGGACACCAGTCACAGTTCTTGTGTCTCCCCTGGAAATATGCAGGGAGGCCAAGAACTGCCCCACTGCTCCTGGCTCTTCTGCCCAGGGGCAAGTGTAGTGAGAAACTGACCGCATTGCGCTGGAGGTTTGTCTTGTCTGCGCAGCTGCCATAACAAAGTACCACAGGCTGAGTGCCTTAAACCACAGAAACATATTTTCTTCAAGTTCTGGAGACTACAAGTCCAAGAACAAGGTGTCAGAAAATTTGGTTTCTAGTGAGGCCTGTCTTCCTGGTTTGCCAGGGACAGAGGCAGGGAGAAAGGAAGGAAGAGAAGGAGAGAGGGAGGGGAAAAAGGAAGGGAGAGAGGGAAAGAGAGAGAGAGATCTACCTATCTCTTCCTTTTCTTATAAGGATAACAGTCCTATTGGCTCAGGGCCCCACGCTTTTGACCTCATTTAACCTTAATTACCTCCTTAAAGGCCCTGTCTCCAAATACAGTCAAAAGGAGGGGTAGGGCTTCAACATACAAATTTTGAGAGGACACAGTTCAGTCCCCAGCAGGGTTGTCATTTTACCCTGGGGAGGATCTCAAGGTATTAGTAAGCCATTCATCTTGGCCGTGACGAGACTTTTGCAAGAACTGGATTTGCCATTCCAGGCACTTCTACTTTCAGTGGACAGATTTTTCAGCTTCATGGGACACAAAATGTTATGCACCCCCCGTCAGGAAGCCACCCCAGCCAGCCTGCCCTCCAGTGAGCCAGGGGCTCCTCTTCCCTGCACCCACAGCACCTGCGGAGAGAGTCTACATCTTATCCCATTCATATGTCTGTCCCCAGCACCCTGCTCAGTGCCCTTAACCTTTAGACATTTGATAAATGTTTGAGGGATGAGCAAAATGGTCTCCTAAAACTGTTGGTACCAAGGCAGACATACAGTGAAGCTAATGAAGCTTAAGCATCAGGGCCCCTCATTTGCATGAGGACCTATCTAAGCAATTTCAAAGTCACAATTTGGTATTCTTTTCCTTAAAGAGATGGTTAATCCCACCCTCCCTCCGAAAACAAAACAAAACAAAAACTATATAAATTCTGGCTCCATAAAACCTGGGTATGGCCCTGGGCTGCTGAAGTAGGGTGTGGCTCTCTACTATATTTAATATTTCTTCCCTACCCTGTTTGCCCCTGGAGGGGAGGGATGCACCTCAAATACATTTCTCTTTCCTGAGGCTATTTTTGAGAGATATAATCTTTTCACTAAGCCATCTTTTTATTATTATTTAAATTTTTAAATTTTTATTTTAATGCAATTTTTAAAAGTTACACTCCATTTACAGTTATGACAAAAGATTGGCTACATTCCCCATATTGTATCCTTGTAGCCTATCTTACACCCAATAGTTTGTACCTCCCACTTCCCTACCTCTATATTTCCCCTCCCCACTGGTAACCACCAGTTTGTTCTCTATATCTGTGTCTACTAAGCCATCTTTTGATCAAAGGAAATGAAAATAGTGGAGCTGTGTGCCTGGCATCATGGAATACACTGACTTCCAAAAATCATTAATTAAAGACAAAATAATATGCCCAAGCATGATTCCAGGAGAGTTTTCTTCCCACCAACTATTACTCAGAGCCTTTACAGAAAGGGGAAGCACAGCCGTGTGGGGCAGCCCTCGCACCCTGAGTTCGTTTAGGAGCTTAGTTGTTTGCCTGGCTTCAGAGGGCAGGAGTCCTCACACCCACTCAGTGGAAAGTCTAGCCAACCTGACCTCTCATTACTGTCTCATGTTAGCCCACTTCTCTCTTTGTCTCCAGTGTCACTGCCGTGCTCTCTCGCCTGGTTATTGCACTAACTGGTCTTCCTCCTTCTGCTTTTGCCCTCTTCAATTCATCCTTCATACGACAGCCAGAGAGAACTTTTCAGCAATTCCAGGCTGATCACAGCTCTCATGCTCGAATCCCTCGGTGGCTCCCTATTCTACTCAAGATAAAGCTCAGATTCCGTGGTGTTATATGCAAAGCCCTCAGGACCTGGCTGCTGTTTACCTTTCCCTCCTGTCTCCCCACACCTGGCTGGCATTTCAGGGCTCATCACATTGAGTTATTTGTAATTCCTGGAAGGTGCCGAGCTCGCTCCACCATCTGGGCTTTGGCACACACAGCCTGCTCTGCCTAGAGGCTTCCCTCCTACTTTGCCCTGACTCATCTCCTCCACTTTCGGTTTAGATTAGTATTATCCACTGAGATATTTCATGAGCCACCTATTTATTTAATTATAAAATTTCTAGGAGCCATGTTTTTAAAAGTAAGAAGCACATGAGCACAAGAGCACAACAGCACAACAATATCTTACGTGATGCCATGGCAGAGGAATGTAATCCTACCAAAACCATAAAGTTGTGTTTAATGGAAAAATATTTCACACTGCTTCAGTTTTAAACTCATGAAAATGACAAGTTCTGTTCCTCAGTCATACTAGTCACATTTCAAGTGCTTAATCACCCCTTGTGGCTGGTGACCACCGTACGGACATCACAGGTTTAGTCGTCACTTTCTTGGACATGCGCAGTCTGCACTGCGTGCCCTCCCAGATGCTACTACAGTATTTTGTGGTTAACCCGATCATAGCGCTTATCACACTGTGATAGAGTTGTCTGCTTACTTGTCTCTGTTTTTCATTCGACTCTAACCTTCTTGACAGTTAGGACTTTGTCTTACAAATCTTTGTATTTTCAGCATCGGACAATCCTGGCTAAGATAGTTGCTCAGTTTGTTTGAAGGTGATTGAATACCTGAACAGCAGCAATCTTCTCTGGGCTTTCAAGGCACTACAAAATCTAGTCCCTGACACGTTCGACTTTGTCTCCTACCACCCTCCCCTCGTTCACCCTGTGGCAGCCACACCAGCTCCTTATCATTCCTTGAATGCTCTGTGTTATGTGCTAACCTCAGGCCCTCAGCACAATGTTCTCTGTGCCTGGAAAGCCCTTCCCCTGGAGAGCCTGTCGACTTTGCTTGCTCCCTCATTGCATTTAGGTACCTCTTTACAGCTGCCTTCCCTGGCCAACCTTTTGAAAATAAGCCCCATTCTGCCAGTCATTTTCTACCACTTAACTTTATTTTTCATCATGGCGCCCATCAGCACCTGACTCTCCATACTAGAATTAATTATTATTTACTTATAATTGTTTACTTTATATTTACTTATATAATTTACTTATGATTATTAATTACTACTAGAACACAAGTTTCATGAGAGTAGGCACTTTTCTGTGATGTCCAATGCTGTCTTTCCAGAACCTAGAACTGTCCCTGGCACCTAATAGGTGCTCATTAAATATTTATTGACTGCAAGAAGGTTAGACCATCTATCATAGGGGAGCTTAGGGAAATGGAAAAGGTAGTAAGCACTCAGAAGCAGAGTTCCAGAAATTTCAGTATTTCTCCCACTTCAAATTTTAAAATATCCAAACGGCTTGAAAGTTACCCAAATTTCAGCTTTTCTTTGACTTATGGTGCAAAAGTTGCTGCAGGAGAAAAAAGGATAATTGTGAGTTTTAGGAGGTAAAGTCTTCATGAGTAAGTCCAGTTCTCTGTCCCCAGAACAAGGGGACCCCTGATCCTCTAAAGGCAGAGGGGTTGGAGGGGTGGAATGTAGCTGTTGGAAGCCTCCACGGCAGTTGGTAAGGGACACCATCAGTTGGACTGATGCAGGGACTCCAGCAGGTTGCTTGGGACAGAAAGGGACCAGGTAGGAAAGATCCTGGGAAAAGCAGTCAGACCGATGCTGGGCTGCCGGAGTCCTGAGTGGCAGCGAGTCAGAACAGAAATAAGAGCCGGAGGCAAAGATCTCGGTCTGAGTCTGCATACTGACCACTTTGGAACAGGACTCAGTGACGTGGGGCAAGCCACTCAATCAATGCTTTGTCCTCACTTGTGAAAGAGAGATAATTTGTATTTCACAGGGTTGTTGTGAAGGTGACATGACATGATATATACAAAAGTGCTCTGTAAGCTGAGAAATACAAGTTTTTAGCGCTGTAGGTATTTTCCCATGAGTTTTCTTGTCTGCCCACACTACACATTCAATCATTGAATTTCCTGATTGTATATAACTCAGGGCTCTTGTAAACTTTTATTTTGTTATAAAATTCAGTCCTTTCCTCTTGAATGTCCCTCAGGGTTTAGAAAAACAAATATCAGTCTGGCTTGGAGAACCACCATAGTTTGTGACTTAAGGAGCTATACTGTGGCATTTCACCAAATACTGTTTTCCATTGATTTCATATGTGAATTTCTTATATCGCCAGATAGACTGTAAGCTGCTTGGTGCTGACAACACAGACTTCAGAGTCATTTACTCTTGGGTTTAAATCTTGGCCTTGCTACTTACTTGCTGTGTAGGACTTTGGGTAGGGTTACTTAATCTGTTAAAGCATTAGTCTTCTCATCCACAATATTGACATTATAATAATATCATTTGTAAAGTGTTTTTGTGAGAATTGAAAGAGATAATGCATCTAAAGTTCTAAACTCGATACCTAGTACCTAGTAAGAGCCTAATCAATATTCTGAACAATAGTTGCCAGCACAACACTTGGCACATACTAGTACTGGGTTTTCTCAAAATACTTAACTGAGAACTGGAAGTGAAGCAAAGAAAGCAAACAATAATTCAAGGCCAGTTTTGGTTTTAATCTGCCAGTCTATCAACAGAAACTGAAAGGGTTATGGCTTCCTGACCCAGGCAGAGACTTAAACAGTAATATTAAGGCAATTTATTTTCTTGGGTTGACAACTGATAAATCTCACTTGAAATATGACAGTGGGTTTGGGTCGAGGAAGGGGATATTGGCAACATTAGTACTGAGATGTTGATGGAATGGTTGTGGGATATACGTATGAGGCAGCATATTTTCGAGGATATTTTCCAATTGCAAATCATCTGCCCCATTTCCAGACCATGCATCTTGATTTTTGTTCAGAAATTTTGATGGACACAAATGTAGATGTGTTATTATACATCACCAAAAAATGATTAGCATTGTGTTTGTTTGTTTGGCTATTTGTTTAATTTATCCACACAATGAAGAGTTTTTAAACTAATGAGCTCTGTACTAGGTTTTAGGAATCAAAGACAAGGCACAGATTTTAACCTCATATTCTGGTGCAGGAGACAGACACATAACCCATGGAATTAAAATGCTGTACAAAATTACATGGGGTATATTTTCCACTTATTTCTGTAAATTAAAAAAATAAGGTATACATTTTTATGTAGAATTATTTTTCATCTCAGTTTTTGGAAGACATTATACTTCTCTATTCTGGCTTCCATTGTGGTGTTGAGAAATCAGTTGTCAGTCTCAATATCATTCCTCCGTAGGTGATATCTTTTCGCTTTGACAGGTCTTAACATGTTCTCTTTGTTAATCTGTGGTTTTACTCAAATGTGTCTAGACATGTATTTATTTTACTAGGGATTCACTGTGATTTCTTAAGCTGAACACTTCTGTCCTTTATCTTTCTGGAAAATTATCAGCCATTAACCTTTTTTTAAGTTTTTAAAAAATTGTGGTAAAATATACATAACAAAATTTACCATTTTAACCATTTTTAAGTGTACAATTCAGCAGCATTAGGTACATTCATATTGTTGTACCACCATCACCACCATCTGTCTCCGGAACATTTTTTTATCTTCTAAAACTTTAATTCTGTACTCATTAAACACTAACTCTCCCTTACCCCAGTCCCTGGCAATCACCATTTTACTTTCTGTCTCTGTGAATTTGACTACAGTATTCTAGGTACCTTATGTAACTGGAATCAAACAGTATTTGTCCTTTCATGACTGTGTTATTTCACTAAACATAATTTCCTCAAGGTTCATTGGTATTATAGTACGTGTCTTTCCTTTCTAAGACTGAATAATATTTCATGGTATGAATATACCACATTTTGTTTATCCATTCATCCAGGTTAGCTTGTATTTCCATCTTTGGGCTATTGTGAATAATGCTGCTATGAACATGGGTATACCAATATCTGAGTCCCTGCTTTCAATTCTTTTGGCTATATAACCAGAAGTATCATATAATAATTCCATTTTTAATCTTTTGGAACCACCATACTATTTTCCATAGTGACTGTATCATATTACATTCCTACCAGCAGTGTACAAAAGTTCCAATTTCTCCACATCCTCATCAATACTTGTTATTTTCTGCTTGGTTTGGTTTGGTTTTGGTTTTCTTTTTTTGATAATAGCCATCTTAGTGGGTGTGAAATAGTTTCTTATTGTGGTTTTGATTTGCATTTCCCTAATGATTAATGATATTGAGCATCTTCTCATGTGCTTTTTGATCATTTGTATATCTTCTTTGGAGAAATGTCTATTCGAGCCCTTTGCCCATTTTCTAATTGGGTTTTTTGTTGTTGTTGAGTTGTAGGTTCCTTATCTATTCTAGATATTAATTCCTTATTAAATATATGACTTGCAAATATTTTCTCCCATTCCATGAGTTGCCTTTTTACTCTGTTAGTAGTATCCCTTGATGCACAAAAAGTTTTAAGTTTTGATATAGTCCAATTTTTGTTTCTTTTGTTACCTATGTCTTTTTTTTTTTTTTTTGGCTGCAGCTTGTGGGATCTTAGTTCCCCAACCAGGGATCAAACCCTTGCCCCCTGCAATGGAAGCCTAACCTTGGAGTCCTAACCACTGGACTGCCAGGGAATTCCCTGTTACCTATGGTTTTACTGTCATATCTAAGAAATCATTGCCCAATCCAATGGCATGAAAGTTTTTCCTTATATTTTCTTCTAAGATTTTTATACTTTTAGTGCTTCCATTTAGGTTTTTATCCATTTTAAATTAATTTTTGTATATGGTATAAAACTTCATTTTTTTTTTTTTTTGCATGTGAATATCCAGTTTTCCAAACACTATTTGTTGAAAAGACCATTGTCTCTTTAAATATTGCCTCCTCTTTTTTCATTTCTAGTCTCTCTTTTGGAAAGCTAAATAGACAGATTTCTCATCTCATCCTCCATGTTTCTTATTTCTTTTTTTTTTTTTTTGAGAGTTCACAATTCACTTTATTTACTTCTTTTTTTTCTCTTTTTTTCCACACACACACACACTGTATTTTATTTTTACAAGAGATAAATAGACTGACACCAAGCATTGTAAATGGATGACCACAACAAAAGCAACAATGATTGCAATTACCACACACGAAACACACTCATGCTTAATCTTAGTTTCCTTTATCTTTGTAATATTAATTCTGGTTAATTTCTTCAGCTTTGTTTTTCAACTTACTAATTCTTCTTCTGGGTTAGTCTACTATTTAACCTGTCTACTGAGTTTTAAATTCAATTATTACATTTAAAAAAATTTTTCTAGAAGTTCTATTTAGTTCTTTTCCAAATATGTCTTGTCATTTTTGATAGTCTCTTATTCTTTGCTCATATTTTCAATTAATACTCATACCTTATAAACATACTATACATACTTATTTAATATTCTGTAACCATTAATACTTATATTTAAAATCTTGGCTCGTGACTTTTTCCCTGCATGTTTCTGCTGTCTCTTATGCAGGGAATTTTGTGTACTCATGTATTTTGTGATTTTTGATTGTGAGCTAACATTCTTTGGAGCTTTGTGGGAACTCTTAGAGACCTGAGTGGAGACAATTTGTGTTTGCTTTTACCAGAGGCTAGGGTGCTACCAATCTGGGACCACGTTGAACTAAATTTTTGATTTGGGTATTTTTGGAACATGAAGGAACTCTGAATTCAGGCCCCAACTTATTTGAGATCTCACATGTGCTTAAAAATTCACAAAGCTGCCTTTGACCCTATACCAAATGCCATGACTGATATATTAATTGTGTTTTCTGTTTGTTTGTTTGTTTTTTTACTATATTCCTTTGAGGGGTATGTGTGTGTCTCTTTTAATTATTTACTTTGTGTATAGTCCTTTGCAACTCTTGAATAAATGTTTGGGTCTCTCCTGTTACTCTTGAACTTATGTGGACTTGAGACTTACTGTGCTGCCTCCCAGTGGCCATTAAAACAAATGCTCTAGATTATCTTGGATCAGCAAATGCTCTAGAACAGTCCCCAGCTTCAGCATTCACCCTCTTCTCTAGATTTGTGCAATGGTTTCATCTTTGACCTTTGAATATTTCCTTTATTTTCTTGCCAAAAAGAAGATTTTTGTAATATTTTATCTGGTGGTTTTGAGAGATCCATAGCAAGTCTTTTCAGATATGAAATCCTCTACAGTATTTATACTACACACATCCATAGGTTCTCATAGCTCTAAATTCTGTGATGTTTTTAACTTGATCTTTGGTGTATGCTTTCTTATGTTTTTATTATCTTTGGTGTATGGTGTATTATTTTAATTCTTACAACAGGTTTGTGAGATAAGTATTATTATTATCATCATCATTGCCATTTTAAAGATGAAGAAACTGAGACGTAGAAAAGTTAAGTAATATGCCCAAGGTCACACAGCCAATAAGTGGTAGATATTTGAATCTGGGAACTCTGGCTTCAGTGCACATGCACTTAACCACTCCAATCAATCATATTCAGACTATTCTTTGTGCCCAGCACTCTTCCTTCCTGCTTACAATCAGAATGAGGAAGCAATGCATTCCCATATGGAACTATTAAAAAACAATATAAGATAATGTTATATGTATGGTTTCTTAATCACTGTACATGTTTTCAGAAAGGGTAATCAATGGGGAAGTTTTCTGCCAGTTTTTGGACTTGAAATAGGTCTTGAGAAATGGATACGTATCAACAAAGTAGGAGAAAAGGGAATGAGGAAGAAATTCCAAAAGGGACGGGGTTGGGGGGGGCGGAGATATGCACCCAATGTCAGAAGTAGAAATGAGCATGATAATATATGTCTGAAAACCCTGGCCCATGAAGAAGAAGATCTTAAAGAAGAAATGGGCAATTCAGTTGGATAGGTATAAGGACCCTGGAAGTCAGATAAAAAAATTTAGGTGTAATAGGTAGAACTTAGGTTTAAGGAAGGCACCTTTGTAATAGCATACTAGATGGAAGTTATCAAAAACCATGATGGGTCTGACATTTTACTCTACCTGAAAGCAAAAAAGTTAGCCTGTTGCATAGATGCTGGCAGAAGACACAAGGCTCCTGAGCAGAGACAAAGGACTTTATTATTCACGGCATAGCAAGCAGCATGAGTTTCAGTTTCACATCCACCCTCCTTGTTCCTAGAGTCCCACAGAAGTGATGTAGAATGAATGCTCTATGTGCAGGGGTTTGTATCACAGCTGAAGAACCTCACGCCTAATGAACTAAATCTTTTATAATGGACTACAAGAACATCTACTTGATTTCTGCCTGGAGGGAGACGTCATCTTTATTATACTAGACAATAAACAAACCTGTTCTCTGCTATAGAGGGAGATATAGTCCAAAAGTAAGGCCACCGGTGCCTCTGCTTGCAAGATGGGAAACAACATGAGAAACCCACAAAAAATTGTTTCCCATCAGAAGGAATCTGAAAAATAGCAACCTGAGTATGAAGTATTTGCAGCATTTTATATAAGCTCTCCATGAGAGCAGGGATTTTACCTGTTGCTATGGACTGAATGTTTGTGTCAGCGTCAAATTCATATGTTGAAGTTCTAATCCCCATGTGATGATATTTAGAGGTGGGACATTTGGGAGGTAATTAGGTCATGAGAGTAGAGCACTCATGCATGGATTAGTGCCCTTATAAGAAAAGACACCAGAAAGATGATCTCTCTCTCTGCCATGTGAGGATACAGCAAGAAGGAGGCCATCTGAAAACCAGGAAGAAGGCCCTCGACAGACACCGAATCTGCTGACACCTTGATCTTGGGCTTCCCAGTCTCCAGCACTGTGAGAAATAAATGTTTATTATTTAAGCCACCCAATCTATGGTAATTTGTTATAGCAATCCAGGATAAGACACTGACTGTTGTTAGTCTTGTTCACTGTAATAGTCCTACAGATAAGTATATAACAGGCCATCAATAAATATTTGCTGAATGCATTTAGTGTGTAACAATTTTTTAGTGTTTATCACATCCCAGGCCCAGCATTAATCACTTGACAAGTGTTAACTCATTTAATCCTCCTAACAATAGGTTCTTTTATTACCCCATTTTACAGATGGTAAACTTGAGGCACAGAAAGTTTTAATTAACTTACTTCAGGTCATACATGTATGAAGTGGTAGAGATGGGATTCAAACATCAACATGTGATTCCAGAATCTGTGCTTTTGGTTATTATGATAAACTGTCTTTCAATGCTTGCCTGGTGGTGGTGGTAATTGGGAAAAACAGAAAAAAGGGAGTTTTAAAGGAAGAGTAGAATGGCTTTTCTGATTTCCTGGATATAGAGGATGAATAAAAAGGGATGAGTTTTGATCTTAGTGACAAGGGTGGAGTGGGATACTTCAAAAGTTCACCCCTTCATAAAAACAACTAAAAACCTGGCAAAACTGTCAGAATAAACTTTTTATCAGAACTCTGGAAACCAACCAGATGCTTGCAGCAATTCATGGATCATGTATTCCAGGAAAAAAGCTGGATCTTGGTAAGAACAACAAGCTTTGTGGCATTGTAACTTGCCCTTGTCCCATCTCAGCCCCCCAGGTCAGTGGTGGCCTTGAAAATAACCACCTGTATTCTAGTACCAGTGCCAGAGGGAGTAGAATAAATCTCACTTGGAAATATTTGTCTTTGATTGATTTGTCTGGTGACTCCCTAGAAGACCAGCTCAAAAGGCATATTTTATCTCACTTAATGCAGAAGTTGCCTAGGCTTAAAGCCATTACCTGGGGTCATTTGTTGAAAACACTTGGAGGCAAATGTTTTAGCCTTTGCTGCTAAGGCAATGGATGGGGTAAACAATAGATTAATAGATTAATCAAATACCTTGAAAGAAAGGCTAGGGAATAAGGGCTTTGCAAAGTTCTGACATATTTCTGGAAATCTAGAAGGCCCAGGGCTGTTCGCATGCTCAAGAAAGGCCAAGAAGTTCCTAAGCTCTGACCTCTAGTTGTCCTGAACAAGCAGGAAGCGAAGGTCAAGGCAGAGTTGTAAATTGCCTGGCTGAGTGTTGAAAGCATGCTACAATAAACACACAGAATCTCTCTGCAAAGACTGGGAGGCTTTGTTGTTGTTGTTGTTGTTCCAGGTGCTTAAGGAAATCTCTGTACAATCATTAGTTATCCACTAAGTTAACAAATCAGAAATTTCAATGGTTGCACATGACAAAGAATACAGCCTTTACACAATTGGTTCAGAGAATTCAATTAACAAACAACAGTTACAGCAAGCAGCAACAACAAAGCCTGTGGAGGGAGTAGAATCTGATTTCAGAGTTGCCAAATTGTAATATCCAAAATGTTGAGTTTTCAATAAAAAATTATGAGGCATGAACCAAAACAAGAAATTATGGCCCATTTACAGGAAAAAAAGCAATCAATAGAAAGTGTTTCTGAGGAAGCCCAGGTATTAGTCTTCCTAGACAAAGACTTAACATTAGCCATTTTAATATGCTTAAAGACTTAAAGGAAACCATATGTAAAATACTAAAGAAGAGCATGAAAACAATGCCTCACCAAATAGAGAATATCAATAGGGAGGTAGAGATTATACAAATAAACCAAACAGAAATTCTGGAGTTAAAGAGTATAATAACTTAAATGAAAAAGTCACTAGAGGAGTTAACAACAGGTCTGAGGAAGTAGAAGAAAGAATCAGCAACTTGAAGATAGGTTAATTGAAATTATACCATGTCGGGAACAGAAAGAGGAAAGAATGAAGAAAAATGGCAGGGCCTAGGAAACTTGTGTGACACCATTACGTGAACTAAAACATGCATAATGAGAGTTCCTGTAGGAAATGAGAAAAGGGCAGAAAAAAATGATTGAGGAAATAACGTCCAAAAATTCTCAGATTTTCTGAAAAATATGAATCTACACCTCCATGGAGCTCAATAAACTCCAAGAAGGATAAACTCAAAGAGATCCACACCAAGATACATCATAATCAAACTGTTGAAAGCTCAAGACAGAGAGTCTTGAAAGTGACAAGAAGCAATTCATCACATACAGCTAACTTCTCATCAGAAACCATAGAGGCCAGATGGTGGTGGGGAGATATATTTAAGTGCTGAAGAAAAAAACATGTCAACGAAAAATTCTATATTCAGCAAAAATATCCTTCAGAAATGAAGGAGAAACTAAGATATTCTCAGATAAACAAAAACTGAGAGAGTTTGTTTCTAGCAAACCTGCCCTACAAGAGATGCTGAAGGGAATCCTTTAGGCTAAAATGAAAGGATACTAGACAGTAACTCAAATCCATTGGTAATGGTAACTACATAGATAAATATAAAAGATAGTATTAATGGATTTGTGTTTGTAACTCATCTTTTTTCCTATGATTTAAAAGACAGCTAAAACAATAATTATAAATCTATGTTGATGGGCAAGCAATGTTTAAAGGTATAATTTGTGACAATTACAGAATAAAGGGAGGGAGAAACTGAGCTATATAGCAGCAAAATTCTGTATATTATTAAAATTAAGTTGGTATTAATATGAACTAGATTGCTATAAATTAAGATGTTAATTGTAATTCTCAGGTAAACCACTAAGAAAATAACTGAAAAATATATAGTAATAGAAATGATAGGGAATTAAAATGGTACCCTAGAAAGTAACTATTTAACATAAAACAAAGTTGTAATGGAGGAATTGAGAAAAATAAAGATAGACGACATAGATAATAACAAAATGGCTGAAGTGAGTCCTTTCCACTGGAAATTACATTAAATATAATTAATTAATTAATGGATTAAACTCTCAATTAACAGAGAGATTGGCAGAATGGACTTTTAAAAAACATGATCCAAGTACATGCTGTCTACAAGGGACTCAGTTTAGATTTAAAAACATAAGTAAGGTAAAAAAAAAAGAATGGGAAAAGACATTCCACACAAACAGTAATGAAAAGAGAGCTGGCATAGCTATTCTAACATCAGAGAAATATATCAGACTTTAAGACAAAAATTGTCACCAGAAACAAAGAAGGGTATTTTATAATGATAAAGGGATCAACCCCTCAATATGATATGACAGTTACAAACATGTATGCATCTTACAACAGAACTGACCAAAGCTGACAGAACTGATGGGAGAAATAGACAATTCTATAGTAATAGCTGGAAACTTTAATATCCCACTTTCAATAATGTATAAAACAAATAGACTGAAGTCCATCAAGAATGCAAAAGACTTTACAACACTATAAACCAACTATACCTAGTAGATACCTCTAGAACCCTCTACCTAATAACAGCAGAATAAACATTCTTCTCAAGTGTACATGGAACATTCTCTAGGTTAGAGTATATGCTAGGCCACAAGCAAATTTCAATAGATTTTAAAAGATTGAAATCAGACAAAGTATGTTTTCGTACCATGATAAAGTGAAATTAGAAATCAATAACAGAAGTAAATCTAGAAAATTCACAAATATGTGAAAATACACTCAAATAATCAATGGGTGAAAGAAGAAATCAAAAGGGAAATTAGAAAATACTTTGCGATAAATGAAAATGAAAACACAACATAGTAAAACTTATGGGATACAGAGACTGTTGGAAAAATACTCAGAGGGAAATTTATAGTTGTAAACACCTTCATTAAAAAAGAAGAAAGATCTCAAGTCAATAACATAATCTTCCATATGAAGAAACTAGAGAAGAGCAAACTAAGCCCAAATCAACAAGGAAGGAAATAATAAAGATCAAAATGGAAATAAATGAAATAGAGAATAGAAAAATAATAGAGGAAATCAATAAAACCAAAAGTTGGTATTTTAAAAAGAGCAACAAAATTGCAAACCTTTATCTAGACCAGTGGTCCCCAACATTTTTGGCACCAGGGACCGGTTTCGTGGAAGACAATTTTTCCACGGACTGGGGGAAGTGGGAGATGGTTCAAGCAGTAATGCAAGTGATGGGAGGGTTGGTTCAGGTGGTAATGCGAGTGATGGGGAGCTATGGGAGCAGCAGATGAAGCTTTGCTCGCTCACCTGCTGCTCACCTCCTGCTATGTGGCCCAGGGGCTGGGGACCCCTGATCTAGACTGACCAGAAAAATGGGGAGAAGGCTCAAATTACTAAAATCAGGAATGAAAGCAGGCACTCTACCACTGACCTTAGAGAAATGAGAAGAATTATAAGAGAATACTATGAACAATTATATGCCAAAAAAATCAGAAAACCCAGATGAAATGGACAAATTTCTAGAAACATATGAACTACCAAAACTGACTGAAGAAGAAATGGAAAATCCGAATAGACCTATACAAAGTAAAGAAATTGAGTCAACAATCAAAAAACTTCCAATAAAGAAAAACCTGGTACTAGATGGCTTCACTGGTTATTTCTACCAAGTGCTCAAAGAATTAGCACCAGTCCTATACAAACACTTCCAAAAAATAAAAAGCAGCAGAGACTTCCTAACTTGTTCAAGAGGACAGTATTACCATGATACCAAAACCAGACAAAGACATCAAAAGAAAAGAAAACTACAGGTCAATATCCCTTATAAACATAAGTGTGAAAATCCTCAATAAAATACTAGCAAACTGAACTCAGCAGCACATAAAGAAATATTGTACATCATGACCAAGTAGAAATTATCCCAGAAATGAAAGATTGGTTTGATATACAAAAATCAATGAAGTAAAAAAAAAAATGATCATTTTAATAGACATAGAAAAAATGTTTGACAAAATCCAACGTTCTTTCACAAAAAAAGCAGTCAACAAAATCAGAAATAGAAGGGAAATTCCTCAGTTGGATAAAAGGTACCTATGAAAAATCCACAGGTAACATCAGACTTAATGGTGAAAGACTGAAATCTTTCCCCCTAAAATCAGGAAAAAGACAAAAATGACCACTTTCACTACTCCTACTCAACACTCTATTGGAAGTTCTAGCCAGGGCAATTAGGAAAGAAAAGAAATAGAAGGTGTTGAATTTGGAAAGAAAGAAATAAAAGTATCTTTATTCACAGATGACATGATTTGGGTACAATTTAAATATAAAAAAACCCTTTAGGTTTTCTTTAGAATACATACACATGCACACACACACTATTAGAACTAGAAAACGAGTTCAGCAAAGTTGAAAGATAAAATTTCTATGCATTAGCAATAAACAATCCAAAAATTAAATTAAAAAAAATTTCATTTACGATACCATCAAAAAGAATAAAATACTTAGGAATAAATTATTGTTAAGATGACATTATTCCACTTCAAACCCATTAGTATGACTACTAGCAAAAAAGAAAACTAATGTAAACTAAAACAAAAAAAACAGAAATTAGGAATCTTTGGGAATCTTCAGCATAGGATATAGTAGCTATTGGGAGAATGAAGCCCTCTCCAAGAAAAGGACCCTGTCCTTGCAGATCATAGCCTATGATCTGCCATCTCTTTCTGAGAAGGCCTGGTGCTTTAAAACAAGCAAAACCCCACCAACTTCAAAAATGGCTCACTCTGGGTTGGCAAAACAAATATAAGAATAAGGTAATTCTATTTTTATATGAAGCTTTCCAATTTGCAGTAGGGTTCTTTCCCTCCTCCTCTTCAAGGTAGGGATTGGTCTTTCAAAGAGGGAAATTCACTTTTCATTTCCTCAAAGCATTGACACATCAAGAAGTGATTGTGCTAACATTTTGGGGAACACTCTCCATTGTGAGTTTTAAGCAGAAGAGTGATGTTATCCAATTATATTTCTCAGGTCACTTTGGTTGCCGTGTGTTGAATGGACGGGAGACAGTATTCAGGGAGACCAGACATTTAGTTTTTCCCTCTGGGCAGTGAATCTCCTCAGAAATGAAATTCGTCGATTTTTCTTTCAAAATCAAGTTCTTCTCTGATTGTACGCTTCAAAATATATGTACACCTGAGTTCACACAGAATAAATTTAGTTTGATCTTTTTTGGTTCAACAGTAAAAATACCCATAAAAACTCCATTTCACAGTTGGGTTACCAAAGAACTCTTAACTTGTGCTGTGTGTGTGTATTTAGCAGAAATAATTTCTTTAGAATTGTTCTAGATATTATAACCCAACAGGGGAAATCTGCAAATAGACTTCTGATTTCAGTTTCCCATCACATTCCAAATTATATATATATATAATTTTCTAAAAAATTTATTTATTTATTTATTTATTTATTTTTGGCTCTGTTGCGTCTTCGTTTCTGTGCGAGGGCTTTCTCTAGTTGTGGCAAGCGGTGGCCACTCTTCATCGCGGTGCGCGGGCCTCTCTCTATTGCGGCCTCTCTTGTTGCGGAGCACAGGCTCCAGACGCGCAGGCTCAGTAGTTGTGGCTCACGGGCCCAGTTGCTCTGTGACATGTGGGATCTTCCCAGACCAGGGCTCGAACCCGTGTCCCCTGCATTGGCAGGCAGATTCTCAACCACTGCGCCACCAGGGAAGACCCCCAAATTATATTTTTTATGTTTTCTTTTATCAGGAGGAAACTGAGTTTGTGAAGGAGTAGACATACGAAGTTACTCATCTGGCACTTCAGCAGGGATGGTTGCAGGTCTCCTAGAACAAGTGAAATAAACAGAAATCTGCAAGTAACACTTTGGTAAAATATGGTGGGAGTCAATACTGTGAATCAATGCAGGTCTGTTTAGCTCTTCTGTGTGAGTGTTCAGAGAATTAGGAATTTAAAAGGATGCTCTCAGAGCTGCTAGAGATCAGGGAAATTCTTTCTTGTTCTTTCATTATCCATGATTACTGGAAAAGAAAACCACTCATGATAAATTTTGGATCCAGGAACTTGTCTGGATGTGGTCAAACATGCCCAATATTGTTAAGCTGATCATAAGAGAAATGCTCCCTTCACATTGTAAATCACATATGAAAGGGCATTCATATAACGGTGCTGCATGAAGTCTGCACTTCTTTAAATAAAATTTTCCCACCCTCGGGGGACTGTTCCCAAACTTTACTTCTCCCTTCAAACTCTCTACACAGCCCTCGACTTCCTTTCTCAATGACTGTGCCTAGTACTTCATCAGATAAATGGAAGACACCAGGCAGCTTCCTGGGGCTCCTACCTCTCATCCAGCACGGTCCTTTCCACTCCTGTGGAAGGAAGGAGCCACACAGCCATTTCTCCTGTATCTAACCTCTGTATCGTCCCCAAGTTAAGCAGCTATTTAAAGAAGGGGATGCTACAATGTTCATTGCAGCACTATTTACAATAGCCAAGACATGGAAACAACCTAAATGTCCACTGACAGATGAATGGATAAAGAAGTGGTGGTATACACACACACACACACACACACACACACACATACACACACACACACAACGGAATACTACTCAGCCATAAAAGAATGAAATAATGCCATTTGCAGAAACATTGGTGGACCTAGAGATTATCTTAAGTGAAGTAAGTCAGAAAGAGAAAGACAAATACCATATCATATCACTTATATGTGGAATCTAAAATATGACACAAATGAGCTTATCTATGAAAGAGAAACAGACTCAGACATAGAAAACAATCTTGTGGTTGCAAAGGGCCGGGGGAGGGATGGAGTGGGAGTTTAGGATCAGCAGATGCAAACTATTATATGTAGAATGGATAACAACAAGGTCTTACTGTATAGCACAGGGAACTATATTCAATATCCTGTGATAAACCGTAATGGAAAAGAATATGAAAAAGAATGTATATATATATATACCTATATATACACACACATATGTATAATTGAATCACTTTGCTGTACAGCAGAAATTAACATATTATAAATCAACTATACTTCAATAAAATAGATTAAAAAATAATAAAGAAGGAAATGCTAGTAGAATGACTGTGCTCTGGTGACACAGACCTCGTAAAAATTCACATCTTGCTGCTCCTCTTTAAATGTTTCTTTTGAAGGCACTGGCCATGTTCCTGTCTCTTTCAATTCTGACTTACCAAATTTCTCCAGCTCAGCCAGACCCAGTTTTATTGCAGTCACTCCCAGCGTCTTGAGACTCTCCATTTCCTCAGCCTCTTTTCCTGGGGTCTTACGCATCTCAGGCTCATTTATGGGCCCCTCATCTCCTTGGCTCAGGGCAGCATCCAGTCCTGCAGCTGCTCTACCTCCTCCTGGATCTTCCTTCAACTTTTTTGACTCCTCATTCAGGTAAATATTTAACACCATGACAAAGTGTGCCAGCTCCTCCTGAGCCCCCAGATAAGAGACAAAGTGCATGAGCTCCATCGGTGCCTCCTGCTCCTGCACCAACATTTTGCGTGTCCAAACATTATGGCTTCTGCTTCCCTTCCACCTTCCAAGGCTCACGCAAAATGTCCCTATGGTCCACCCTAAACAGAAACATGCAGGGAAGAGAGTTCTGGGAAATAGTTATTTTAACCAAGTTAACAAAATACAAACACTACAATCACATTCCCAATTATTAAATTTTTAATTAAATTTTTAAAGTTCTAATTAAATTATATTACATTTTAGTTAAATTATTAAAAATTTTACATTATATTACATTTTAGTTAAATTATTTAAATTATTTAATTAAATTATATTGCATTTTAGTTAAGTTATTTAAATTTAATTTAAATTAATTAAATTATACTTTCTGGTTTTTTCTGTGTATGTAGTCTTAAGTAATGGTGCCCTATTCACTAAATTTCTGAAATGGTGCCCTATTCACTAAATTTCTGAAATTTCTGAAATTGGATGTCTTCCTCTCCATCCTCATCACTGGTCACTCATCAAATCTTGCTCATTTCAGGTCTTCAATATATTTCTAATAATGTCTGTTCCTCTATAGCAGTGATCTACCACTTCCCCAGTTCAGGTCTTCCTTATCTTTTGCCTTATTTCTATCACTACCTAACCAATCTCCCTGCCTTTCATTTTTTCCTGCTTAAAGCCATCCTCCTTTCTACAGTTGGAGGAAACTACCTCAAACACAAAGTGAACCACATCATGTATTCTCCCATTCACTACTCCAGAGTGTTATATATAATTGGTACTGGAGATTGGGAATATTGTGTAAGCTTATGAGTAACTTTCTTGCTTTCTGAGTTCCTAGGGGTTTTTCTGTGGTAAAATTTAAATAACATAAAATTTACTATATTAAACATTTTAAGTAGCAGTTCAGTAACATTAAATACATTTACATTGTTGTCATACTGTTACCATCATCCATCTCCAAATTTTTTTCATCTTCCATATCCTTTCAACACTAACTCCCCATTTCTCCCTCTGCCCACCTCCTGGCAACCACTATTCTACTTTCCGTCTCTATGAATTTGACTATTGACTACTCTCAGTATTTCACATCAGTGAAATCATACAGTATTTGTCTTTTTGTGAATGCCTTAGTTCACTCAGCATAATATCCTCAAGTTTCAGCCATGTTGTAGCATGTATCAGAATTTCCTTTTTTAAATGCTAAATAATATTCCATTATACTGCATATGCAGCATTTTTTTAATCCATTTATTTGTTGATGGACATTTGGGTTGCTTCTATCTTCTGGCTGTTGTAAGCAATGCTGCTATGAACATGAGGGTACAAATTTGTTTGAGTCTCTGCTTTCAATTCCTTTGGAGATATACCCAGAAGTGGAATTGCTGTATGATACGGTAATTCTGTTTTTAATCTTTTGAGGAACTGCCATACTGTTTTTCACATTCCCAGCAGCAGTGCACAAGGATTCTAATTTCTCTGTACCCTCACCAACACTTGTCATTTTCTGATTTCTTCATTTGTTTGCTTGTTTTGTTTTGTTTTGGTAATAGCCATCCTACTGGGTATGAAGTTGTATCTCACTGTGGTTTTGATTTGCATTTCCCTAATGATTAGTGATGTTGAGCCTCCTTTTATGTGTTTATTGGCTATTTGTATATCTTTTTGGAGAAATGTCTATTCGACTCAGTTTACCCATTTTTAAATTTGGTTGTTTGTTTTTATGTTGTTGAATTGTAGGATTTCTTTATGTATTTATATATAAACCTCTTATCAGCTATATAATTTGCAAAAATTTCTCCAGTTCCGTGGGTTGCCTTTTTACTCTGTTGACAGTGGCCTTTGATGCACAAAAGTTTTAAATTTTGATGTAGTACAATTTAGCCATTTCTTCTTTTATTGCCTATGTTTTTGTGTCATATTCAAGAAATCATTGCCAAATCCAATGTGACAAAACTTTCCCCTATGTTTTCTTCTAAGAGTTTTATAGTTTTAGTTCTTATGTTTAAATCTTTGGTTCATTTTTAGTTACTTTTTGTTTTATAGGGTAGGGTAAGTGTCCAACTTAATTCTTTTGTATGTGACTATCTAGTTTTTCCCATCACCATTTGCTGAAAATACTGTCCTTTCCTCATTGAATGGTCTCTACAGTTTTTCATTTGCCCATATATGTGAGGGTTTATTGCTGGCTCTCCATTCCATCCCATTGATCTATATGTCTGTTTTTATGCCAGCACCACACTGTTTTGATTACTGTAGCTTTGTATTAAGTTTTGAAATCAAGAAGTGTGAAATCGCCAACATTTTAATTTTTTTTTTTTTTCAAGATTGCTTTGGCTATTTGGGCTTGTTGTTCCTAGTTTTTTTTTTTTTTTTAGTAAAATTAATTCTAATTTTATTGATAATAAAACATTAAAAGGTAAATTTAAAAAATACTATCCACCCAAACAACTCCCTACATAAGCAAAACAAAACTCACCAATGGGTATCCATTATGTACTGAATAAAGTCCAAACTCTTTAGCAGGTCACCCAAGGTTCTCCATATCCTATCTATCTTCTATAAATCTACTCTCCCTTGTATCACCTCTGTCCCCACCTTCCACCTTGTAGTTCTTTTATAACTACTTAACTAGTGGCTAACTATGTGTACAGCCCATTCTCTTTATGCTTCTGTACTTCTGCTTATACTGTTTCCTCTGCCAAGAACACCCTTCCCTTTTTATGATTGACACCGCCTAATTCTTCCTTTAAGAATATCATCTTATATGTCATCTTCTCCAAGAAGCATTTCCCAAGCCCCCATGTTGGGCTATGATTCTCTCTTCTGAATTCCAATGCCCCCCACCCCCACCTGGTCTGTGTTGTTTGGTTAAGACATTATATTGTATAGTAATTGTCTATAAGCTCTTCAAGATCAGGGACGAGATCTTCTTCTTTTGTTTAACTTCCAGTTGCTAAACACAATTTTTGGCACATAGATAACATCTGTTAAAATTAATTTAACAGAACCAAAGGGAATTTTGTATCTTCAGGGCAAGGGCCTGCTGCTAAGAGTGGGATAGCTCTGCCATTGGCAAAGAGAGGCTCAAGTGGGAGAAATCCTCAAGCGTTGGTCTTCAGGATCAGGCTCACTAGGGTGTAGAATATATGGACCCTTGCAGAGGAATATGAGTATCACATGGCTTATGAATCATAGACTGGGAAAATGCTCCTGCTGCCAGGTCACCATGCAGGGCATCTATTTGAAAAAATATATAAATTTCAGGCCATTCCAAAGGCCACTAGGCAAAAGTCCAATTCCTCTGTGGTGTGGTAGTCCTTTCCTGGAGGAATGCCAGAGGTCCTGGGAAGCTTTTTTATTCTCCAGTGCATTTAGAATGAAAAATGTTTTTGTGAAACTTCAGTTCTTTAATTCTTGAGAATGTTTCTCAATATGCATTTCATTGACTGTAGATGTTGCAATTATTTTGTAGACAATATGGTTCTAAACCCAAAGGAGACCCAGTGAACTTGGTTCCTGGGATCAAAAATGGGCCAGTGCATTTAGGACAAAATGTGAAGTAGTAGTAGGTGCTGCCCAGTACGCAGGGTCAGATGCTGGGAGCAGATCGATTCAGCAGCCCCAATGAAACAGAGACATCCTCACTGAGAGCCTCCTTCTCACAGCCTTCTCAGAGTCATTAGTTACACACAGACATGTGGCGTGTCTAAACAATGAGCCTGGTAATGGAAAGACCTTGCAATTTCTGTAGACACATGAAGGGTGTTGAGTGATGAACTTCCCAACTCAAATCCTCCTCCTGTATTTGGTAAACTTGAGAGCAAGGAGTTGCTCAGGTACAGCTTGGTTTTCTGCACAGCATCTTGTCCATAATATGTACTTGATAATGTCTGTAACAAGAGTTAATTCCAGAAGCACAAATTGTATTTTCCAGTGAAATTGCTCTAGTTTTCTGCATATCATGGGAAGTGTATTTTTAATGGCTGGTATCATCCATGATATCATCCTAATATGTTCAATTTTCTGATGCAATCATTCTTTTAAAAATTGTGAAAATGCTGTATGAGCTGACAAGTAGCAAACAAGTCATTGATAATCTTAAATGCTTAGGTATTTAAGGAAAGTATTTAAAGAAAATAGTAAGAGGGCCGTTCTTGTAGTAAAGGCATGGGGGTAACATCCTCTTGAATACATAAATGGTAATTAAAGTCGTTCAATAAAAAAGATCACATCTATTTTCATCCTGGTTATCATAGCTCCCATGGGTCTCATGTTGCTAACTATACTGTTTTAATTTTTTCTTAAAATGTATTAATTCCAGATTACATATGTCTTCCTTAGGCTTGGTGAAGGGAGATTGTTTCCCTCGGAAATATAATATTTTTATTCCTTAGCATTTACGAGTGAGTTCAGACTCCCTTCTTTCTAATTCTTTAAAATCATGTGTCAAAAGGGAAGCTTCCCTTTGAAAAGAGAACTCTCTGGTGTTCTAGGACAGTTTGCCCTGGAGATAACTTTCAAAGTGCTGCTTGGACTTTGAGTCTCTTTGGCCTAGGTTACCCAAAAAGGGAAGTTTCCCTCTAGCAACAATGCTTTTATGAGCATAGTTTTGTGTCACAATTGCTATTTACATCCTTGCCTGCATCACTGGATGTTGAGCTCTGATGTCAGGTTACCTTCAGGTGCTCAGCAAGTCTTCACTGAGCACCTGCAGAGAACTCAGTGCTGCGCTAGGAGCTATTCATTCATTCCATGAAGGACATTTATTGAGCACCTATGCTCTGCTGGACATTGGAATAGGACATCAAAAGGATGGTCTCCGTGTTCCAAGAGCTCAGAGTCCAGGTAAGGAGATAGCCGATGAACAAATAACCTTACAGCAATCGGAGCAGTCTTGTACTAGAGTTGAGTGCCCAGGGAGGTCTAAGAGGGAGTGACTACTGTGATGCTGGGGAAGAGGAACTTTTCAGAGAGTAGATGAAACCTGACCCCAGGCCCTGAAGGATGAGTGAAATTTCACCAGTTAAAGTAAAGAATAGTTAGGTGAGAATAAAGGGGAAATAAATTTGGGTAGATAAAGTGATTGCAGGAAAATTTGAAAACCAGGGGGAAGAATTTGGACCCAAATTGATTGGTAATAGGAAGCAAGCAACTGTAGGCTGAGGAGCAGAAGCGCGATGTGACCAGTGACTGTTCAAGGAAAATTCATCAGACTTGACCTGTTGCAGACAGAGAGGTTGGCCTGGAGGCAGCCAGGTAGTTCTTGTAAATACCGGTCAATTGGAAGTTGATAAAGCCTGGGATTGGGGTGATAGCAGAAGGAACAGAAAGAAAAAGAATGTACCCCAGTGGAAAGGGACAGTGGTTGGCTCATGGTAGGGGATGATAAATGTCTGTTGAGAGAAAGATGGAATATTTACATGAATAATTAATAGCACTTGGTGTATCAAAAAGGAGTGAACACGAGACATGTCTATGACTCTAAAAATTTGAACCAAAGGGACAAAAAGAATGGTTTATTATTTCATTGACAGGAATGAGAAATATGAGAGATGAAGTGAATTCAAAGAAAAGAAAATGAACTAATCACTATAAACCCCTGCAGGGTAGAGTTTTGTTTCCTTCTCCTGAGCACAGGACTCAGTATATAACAATTTATCAGTAAGTGTTAATAGGACGTTAATAATGCAAGTAAATGGGGAAATGAGGGCATGGCTTTCAGCGTCTCTGGTGTCCTAAGATGGCTTGTCCTGGGGCTACGTCTCAAAGTGCTGCTCGGGTTGTTAACCTCTTTGGCTTCAGTTTCCTCATCTGCAAAACGGGGAGTTGATTGGTGGCTAGCTAACATCCTTCCAGCGTTAAGAATCAGGGACTGTTCTTTTTGCTGGTATCTTTTTCCTTAAAAAACAACTCAGAAAATGAGCCTCAACTCTTCAGATCCATCCCTTCCCTCTGAAGTGAGCAGAGGAAACTAGTGTACGAGGTACAGAATCTAAAGGGCCTGCGAACTGAAGGGCTATTTCTCACTGTTTGAAGGATCCCATTGCCAAAAATGGAAGTGGTGTTTGGAGTGTTGTTTTTGCCATGTCCCCTGGACTTAAATGGAACTAAATTCTCTTACAAAGATGGAAAGGAGAGGGGAGAAGAGGAGGGGGCCTGGGCTGGGAGCTGGCTGCTAATCTATGCACTGGAGGTCCAAGTTCAAAAATGCTTGCAGGAAAGCTTCAGTTCAGTTTTTTTTCTCCATACACAATGAAGCTGTTGTGTGTCCAGAAGCTGGGGGAAGGCAGCTGGATTTCTAGAGCTCAACAGCCAGCATCTTTTTTATTCCCCTTTGATGCTCCTCTTTTGGAGATACCTCACAGGACACATTGGTCGGGAGAATAAAATTCTAGTCAGTCCCATGTTGTAAAGTCTAGAAAACAAGAAGCACATCATGAGCAGGAGTTATCAGCTCTCATTAGCGTGAGGCCTCAGTGAATATGTGAATAATGACTTTCAGTAAAGCAAGGAACGTTAAACACTTTCCACTCACCTGAACATTTGCCCTGCCTCCGATGACCATTTTAGGTGGGTAAGTTCCTGCAGTGCTGGGTCCTTTTGCTGTGTTAGCTTAATTTTGTAAACTACCTTGTGCAGGAATGTGTTGAATAAATGCCCATCTGATTTAAAAAGTCTGGAGGGATTTCTGTGCCTACTGCTTTACGGGATCTAATCAGATGGTCCTTGAAATGGCTCTGACCCCCTCTTTGGGAAACATTTCTAAAATGATAAATTATTTCTTCTGCTAAACCTCTGTGATAGTTTTTCTGTGATTTCTCTTTAAACAGATGAAGCCTAAGGAGGTGACACAAAACGAAACTGGGGTTTAGAGATGGGGGTAGTAGAATACATTTAGATACAATGATAATAATAGTTGACATTCAGAGCTTACCCTGGTGGGGATATTTTAGGAATTTAATTCATTTAATCCTCAAAGTGACTCTATAGAATAGATATTATTTTCTTTGTCACTTTAAAAAATGAGGAAGCTGTGGCATAGAGAGGTTAAATCATGAAGCTGATAGGTCGCTGAGCCAGGCTCCCAAATGTGGTCCTTAGAGTGGGACATTTTACTAATTTCCTGTGAGCAGGGTGTTTCCCTAACTTTCATGCCTCTTGGTTTCCTGACAGCTATGTTGTGTTTTCATTCTAGATACAAGTCTTGACTATTCATTGTCTTTATACTCTGGTTCCCCGACATAAGATGAGCAGAAAGTCATGGGAGAGTCAATAGGGGTGGAGAGGAAGGGAAGAAGTCATGGCATTGAGGCCACACACACACACCACACACGCTCACAATAAAATTTATTTATTTTATCCTCACATCACTCATGTGCTCTCTGAGGCTCCTTTCCTGCCAGGTTATACATAGTGGTTCCCTGAGGGCTCAGTCCTTTCCACTCCAGGTCATGGGAAGGGGCGGGAAGGAGATGACTTCCTTTCCAAGGGCCTGCTGGAAAACCATGTTTGGAGAGGCACGCTTGTAAGATTTGATCAATAAGAATAGCAACTGTGGGCTTCCCTGGTGGCACAGTGGTTAAGACTCTCCCTGCCAATGCAAGGGACACAGGTTCAAGCCCTGGCCCGGGAAGATCCCACATGCGGCGGAGCAACTAAGCCCGTGCGCCACAACTACTGAGCCTGTGCTCTAGAGCCCACAAGCCACAACTACTGAGCCCACGTGCCACAACTACTGAAGTCTGCGTGCCTAGAGCCCATGCTCCACAACAAGAGAAGCCACGACAATGAGAAGCCCGTGCACCGCAACGAAGAGTAATCCCCACTCACCGCAACTAGAGAAAGCCCACGCACAACAACGAAGATCCAACACAGCCAAAAAATAAATAAATAAATTTATTTAAAAAAATAATAAAATAAATAAATAAATATTTAAAAAAAGAAAAAAAAAGAATAGCAACTGTGAAGGACAAACCTCTATGAGTGAGACGGCGCAATCACCAGCTCTCTGAGCATAGAAGGAAATCAGTCCTGCCCTTGTGGAGCTCAGCATTGACAAAAGCAAACCCCAGTTCCGATGTGTCATCCCCCACACCCCAAGACTGTCATCTTGGGACATATTCTGTGGCATGCTATCATGTACTCTATAGTTTCTTGTACCCTGGATTTAAAAACAAGTCCAACTCTTACAACCATAGTGTGGAACGGTGTGCTGTCATTACAATGAATGAGGGTGCATTAACATTGAAAGTTACCCTTGGTGTGTTCATTAGGTGAAATAAGCTTGCAGAACAATATGCATGGTATACTCCCATTTGTGTAACCAAGATAAAAACACATGCATAATAACAATAATAAAAATGCTTATTATACACAAGGCATTATTCAAAGTGCTCTACATTTATTAACTTGATCTTCGGAGCAATCCTATAAAATGGATACTAATATTAGCTCAATTTTATATGAAGAAATCAAAGTACGGAGAAGTTAAGTAACTTGCTCAAGGTCACCCAGCTAAGTGGCAAAGTCAGGATTCAAATCCAGGCATCCTGGCCCCAGAGTGTCTACTATTAACCAGTATGCTGTACTTTAAATGCCATGGAAGCAGAGAACAATTCTAGACAAATACACAGCAAACTGTTAACAATGGTTAGCAAAGACATGTGGAAATTTGGGGTTGGATGAGGGACAAGAGAGGACATTTTATTTTTATAATACACACTGCTGTACTTTGGGGCATTATTCTTAAACTATCTGATTATTTGTCTACAAGTTTAAAAAATCCTTTAAGGGCTGCAGGCAACCATTGAATTTGAAGTAGCCTAGTCAAGAGAAGAGATCTAAGAAAATTCTGTTTTTAGGAGGAGAGAATGGGAACTGGGTTGGGTTTATAAGTAAAAAGGAAAGAGTATGGATATGACTTAAAGAGAAGGGGGAGAGATGAAGTACCTAGAGCAGTCGAATTCATAGAGACAGAAAGTGTAATGGTGGCTGCCAGGGGTTGGCGGGAGAGGGAATTGGGAATTGTTTTTTAATGGGTATAGAGTTTCTGTTTTACCAGATGAAGAGCTCTGGAGTTGGATAGTGGTCTTGGTTGCACAGCTACGTGAATGTATTTAGCACCGTTGACCTGAGCACTTGAAAATGGTAATGCACTTAAGATGGTAAATTTTATGTTAAGTGTATTTTACTACAATTAAAAAAAACGGGGGCTTCCCTGGTGGCGCAGTGGTTGAGAATCTGCCTGCCAAAGCAGGGGACACGGGTTCGAGCCCTGGTCTGGGAAGATCCCACATGCCGCGGAGCAACTGGGCCCATGAGCCACAACTACTGAGCCTGTGCATCTGGAGCCTGTGCTCCGCAACAAGAGAGGCCGCGACAGTGAGAGGCCCGCGCACCGCGATGAAGAGTGGCCCCCGCTCGCCGCAACTAGAGAAAGCCCTCGCACAGAAATGAAGACCCAACACAGCCAAAAATAAATAAATACATTGAGAAAAAAAAAAAAAACTGAAGAGAAAAAAAGAGAGAAGAGGGAGAAAGGTGACTGAGGAGCCAGTAGAAGCAACAAAGAAGGGAAAGGAATGGAAATCAGTGCATGGAAGTGTGGCGAGGAACTTGGGCATCTAGCCCTGCTGACTTTAATGATCCACACTAAATATAAGGTCTCAGCAGAGGGAAAAACCTGTGTTCTCCATGTACAGAAATGAAATATTTTACACACTTTATAAGTTAATCAGTAACTGTCCTTTTGGGGGATGGTCTGGAGGGTCCCGGGAAGAATTCCAAGCACAGTGCAGTTGTCTCCTTCCTGAGATCTAGTGTCCCGGTTTAGAGGAAAGTTTGCCGTTTTAAAAGCAGGAGTGGGCTCCCAGTCTCTGAAAAATGCAAATGCAGATTGATCCTCCCCTCTACAGAGCAGTTCAGGTAAACGGGGCCACCCAAAACCACACCAGTGTGAGAGGGAAGGGATCAGGTTTCAGCTCCTGGGACACTTTGCTGGCCTGGTGACAGGCCTCTGTGAGGTGGCCCTGTTCCAGCAGACCCCAGCAGCTCCTTTGCCAGGTCTGCTATCAGCTCCACCACCTTTACCCTTGAGCTAGAGCCAAGGTCTCTGGAGGAAGGAGCGTGCTATTGCCTTTCATATCAGGGCCTGCCTGATGCACAGTGGACAGGCAGTGCTCAGCCCTGAGTGGCTCCCAGGGTCTCATGAGTTGCGCACTGTCATAAGAAAGACTGAGTCTCTGGAAAAGGTAGCCTCTAAAGGACTGTCAGTCAGGGCCAAGAAAAATCATCCTCACTTGAGATAATTCTGACAATTTAGAGTTTGGGGAGTACAAATGAGATTTTCTTAGTTTTTTCCCCTAGGCTTGGATGGACTTCTACTTACAGCATGGCATGTTTTCATCTTGACTAGTGTAAAGAGGTCCCACCTTCCTATTTTCTTCCTGTTTCATCCCCAGATAGCTACCATAACTGTAATTATAGCCATATTTACTGAATGAATATTATATGCCAGGAATCATACTTGTACACTTCTCACAACAAAATGCTGCAATAGGGAATATTATCACCATTTTACAAGTGGATGAAACTGATCATCAGAGAAGTTAAGAGTCTTATCCAGGGCCACTCATTTGTGGCAGAGGTGGGATTTGAACCCAGGTCTGTTCAACTCCAAAGCTGGTAAATATATACATTAAATGTGTAAATTATGCTAGATTGCTCTTTCAAGTGCAAATAAAAACTATTTTTTAATCAAGTAGCTCCTTAATAAACAGGTTGTCAGAGCTGCAGCATAAATGCAGAGTTGTACCTTGCCTGACACCTCAGATTCTCCTCTAACTTACTAGGTATGACTGGCACTTGCATATGGAATCTTTGGAAGCTACATTTACTCAGCTACTAAATACCATGAGGTCCTAGAAGAGGGTTACTGTATCTCCAAGGTTCCTCATTTCTGATGAGGATATAACTCTATCACTAAGGAGGATTTGCTCTGATTGTGTTCAGAGGCCTGTAGAATAAGACAAGCTGGTGCACCCCTCTCCCATTCCAAGGCCAATGGCTGGCTCTCTGAGCACATCACTGCCCACAGGGGAGGTAGGAACTACTGTCCCAGTACTTTTGGCTAGGTCTCCAAGGAAGAATCATTGATTATCTTTCAGGGCTAACTGGCATCTGAGAGTTGCTTCTCTGCTCATGGTATCTCCTCATGGTGAAGTTGTTCTGGGTGGTTTGTTAGGGCTGGCATTGATTTCCCATTGTCTCCTGTACATGATCTGAATGATTATTTACACTATTTGAATTTAAGTTCTCAATCTTTATACAAGTTACTGAGTGCCTTTACAAAGGCAACTTGGGAGCATTCTGTTAAAGAGGTGATTTTCTAAAGCCGGTTGACCTTTGCATGACTGAACTCTGCAATGGATGGAATTTTCATTATTCATGGAAATGTATCTTCAAAGACAGCATTTTTCACACTTCCCCCCACCCCACAACCCATACAAAAAATAATACATGTTAGACTTTTAATTACAGGCAAGATGAAGTAAAAGGAACCAGATTTAGTTTTCTGCCAGAAATAAGTAATAAACTGAACAAAATATATGAAACAACAATATTTGAACACTGACTATCAAGCTCCCGAGAGAGGGAAAACAAATGAAGTTAGCCCCACAATTACTCCCAGCTTATTTCTGGGAGAGTGTCTGAGTTGCAAAGCAGGGAGGAGAAAGCCAGGCAGAGCATGGTGATTGAGGAGATAGAGGTGGGAGCCTAGGGAGGGCAAAGTGGCTAGAGTCTGCAGAAGAGAGCACGGAACAGGAGAGCGCTTCACAGAGAGAAAGCTCTGGAGATCTGCAGAGGGTCTCCCTCTAGTCTTTGGCTGAATATTGGTCAGCACATGCATATGAGGAAACTGCCTAAAGCTGGAGAAAACCACCCAAAAGGAGAGAGGACAGGACCGGAATAGTTCATGTTTCTTCTAGCCAGAGAGGAAATCTTCAAATTAATGGGGTTTTGGTTAGAATTCTTATAAAGATACTGCCTCGGCATAGGACAAAATTAGTCTTAGACTAAAAGCATCTCTGGTCTTACTGAGCAAAGTTTAAAAGCAAGCCTGGAGAGGATAAAACTGTTTCCAAGTAACTTAACTGTGCTCCAGAACAAAGCTCAAGGAGGACAAAAATATCTAGCACTAACAAGGTAAAATTAACAAGGCCTGGTATACAATCAAAAAATTACCTAGTATGTAAAGAAACAGGAACATGACCAGTAATGAGGTATAAAGTCAAAAGAAACAGACCCAGAAATAACACATATGATAGAATTAGTAGACAAAGTTTAAAATAGTAGTTATAATACATTCTATATGTTCAAGAAGGCGAAGATTGAGCATGTTAAGTAGAGATGTGGAAAATATTAAAAAGACCCAAATAGAATTCTAGTGAGGAAAATGAAAATATCTGATATGAAAAATACACTGGATGAGATTAACAGATTAGACACTGCACTATAAAAGATTAGTAAATCTGAAGGCTTAGCAATAGAAATGATGCCAAATGAAACTGAGAGAAAGGAATTTAAAAAAATCTAAGAACATCAGTAAGCTGTGGTAAAACCTCAAGCAGCCCAATGTACACGTAAATAGAGACCCTGAAGGAGAGAGGAAAGAGGAATGAAGAGTGAAAATGTTTGAAGAAGTAATGGTTGAAAATTTCCAAATTTGATGACTACTATAATGCCATAGGCCCAAGAAGCTTAATGAATCCCATGCAAAAAAACCATGAATAATTACACTAAGAGACAATCAAATTTCTCAAAACCAGAGATAAAGATAAAATCTTAAAAGCTGCCAGAAAGGGAAAAAAAGAAGACACATTACATATTGAGGAACAAAGAATGAAAGAAGACATCATGTCAAGAACAGTATGAGACACAAGACCATAGAGCAACATCTTCATAATGTGGAAAGAAAAGAAAATCTGTCAAAACCCAGCAAAAAAATTTTCAAAAATAACTTTTGCAGATAATTCAAAAATAGCTTTTCCAGGCATACAAAAACTGAAGGAATTCATTACCAGCAGACCTGCACAAGAAATGTTAAAGGGATTTCTACAGGGAGAAGGAGAATGATATGAGATGGAAATCAAAGGAACAATGAGCACTAGAAATGGTAAATACGTAAGTAAATATACAAGAATTTTTTTATTATTAAAAACTCTTTAGGGCTTCCCTGGTGACACAGTGGTTGAGAATCTGCCTGCAAATGCAGGGGACACGGGTTCGAGTCCTGGTCTGGGAAGATCCCACATGCCGTGGAGCAACTAGGCCCGTGTGCCACAATTACTGAGCCTGCGCGCCTGGAGCCTGTGCTCCGCAACAAGAGAGGCCGCGATAATGAGAGGCCCGCGCACCGCGATGAAGAGTGGCCCCCACTTGCCACAACTAGAGAAAGCCCTCGCACAGAAACGAAAACCCAACACAGCCATAAATAAATAATAAATAAATAAATAAATTAATTAATTAATTCATTAAAAAAAAAACAACTCTTTAAAATAATTGACTTTGGAAAGCAAAAATAATAACAATGTATTGAAAGGTTTATGACATATGTAAAAGTAAAATGTATGGCAATAGCACAAAGTCCGGGAAGGGGTTAAATGGATATATATTGTTTCAAGGTCCTTATAGTATGTGTTAAATTGTATATTATTTGAAGGCAGACTGTATATTGCAAACCTTTTTTACAAAATAATAAAACAAAGAGTTACAGCTAATGAGCTAACAAAGGATATAAAATGGAATCATTAGAATTATAATTTTAATAATTAAAGAGGACAAAGATGCCCCCTTTCATTATTCCATTTCCACCTTGTACTGGAAGTCCTAGCTAATGCAATAAGACAAAAGGAAATAAAAGGTATACAGATTGGGAAGGAAGAAATAAAACTGTCAATTTTTGAAGATGAAATGATTATCTATGTAAAAAATTCCAAAGAATCAACAAAAAGCTCCTGGAATTAATATACAATTATAGGAAGGTTGCAAGATACAAGGTCAATATACAAAACTCAATTGCTTTCCTATATATTAGTAATAAACAGAATTTGAAATTAAAAACATAATATTTACATTAGCACCTTAAAAATATTAAATACTTGAGAGTAAATCTAACAAAATATGTACAAGATTTATGTGAGGAAAACTACAAAAACTCTGATGAAAGAAATAAAAAAAAGAACTAAATTAGTGGAAAGATATTTCATGTTCCTGAATAGGAGGACTCAGTATTGTCAAGATATCAGTTCTTCCTACTTAGGACTATAGATTCAACATAATCTCAATCAAAATCCCAGCAAGTTTTTTGTCAACATTCTAATTCCAAAGTTTATATGGAAATGCAAAAACCCAGAATAGACAACACGACATTGAAAAAGAAGAGCAAAGTTGGAAGACATACTACCTAACTTACTGTAAAGCTACAGTAATTGAGACAGCATGGTATTAGCAAAAGAGCAGATGAATAGATCAATGGAACAGGGTAGAGAGACCAGAAAAAGACCTACATAAATATAGTCAACTGATCTTTGACAAAGGAGCAAACGCAATACAATAGAGGACAGTCTTTTCAACAAATGGTGCTAGAACAACTGGACACCCACATGCAAAAAGTAAATCTAAACATAGATCATATACCCTTTGCAAAAATTAACTCAAAGTGGCCCATAGACCTAAATGTAAAATGCAAAATTATAAAACTTCCAGAAGATAACATAGGAGGAAATCTAGATGACATTCGGTGTGGTGGATGGCTTTTTAGATTCAATAGCAAAGGCACAATCCATGAAAGAAATAATTCATAAGCTGGACTTGTTAAATTGAAAAGGTTCTGCTCTGCAAAAGACACTGTCAAGAGAATGAGAAGACAAACCACAGACTGGGAGAAAGAACTATTCTGATAAAGTTCTGTTAAAGAACTATTAACAAAAATATACAAAGAACTCAAAACTCAGCAGTAAGAATGAGATTAAAAATGGGCAAAAACACCTCACCAAAGAAAATATGCAAATTTTCAAATAAGTGTATGAAAATATGTTCTACATCATATGTCATCAGGGAAATGCAAATTAAAACAACAATGAGGTACCACTACATACCTAACAGAATGGCCAAAATCTAAAACACTGACAACACCGAATGCTGGGAAGGATGTAGAGCAACAGAAATTCTCATTCATTGCTGGTGGGAATGTAAAATGGTACAGTCCCTTTGAAATGCAGTTTGGCAGTTTCTTGTAAAACTAAACATACTCTTACCCTATGATCCAGCTATTGTGTTCCTTGGTGTTTACCCAGGTGAGTTGAAAAACTTATGTCTACACAATAACCTACACATGGATTTTTATGGCAGCATTATTCAGATTTGCCAAAACATGCAAGCAACCAAGATGAATTTCAGTAGATGAATGGATAAATAAACTGTGGTACATTCAGATAATGGAATATTATTCAGCACTAAAAATAAATGAGCTATCAAGCCATGAAAAGATAAGGAGGAACCTAAGATGCATATTACTAAGTGAAAGAAGCCAATCTGAAAAGACTACTATAATTCCAACCATATGACATTCTGGAAAAGGCAAAGCTATGGAGACAGTAAAAAGATCAGTGGTTGCCAGGGGTTGGGAGGGGAGCTTAACAGGTGGAACACAAAGGATTTTTAGGGCAGTGAAACTATTTTGTATGATACTATAGTGGTAGATACATATTGTTATACATTTGTTAAAACCCACTGAATGTACAACACCAAGAGTGAACCCTATTGTAAAGTATGAACTTGGGTGATGATTATGTGTCAATGTAGGTTCTTCAATTATAACAAATTGTAACAATAACAACTACAAAAAACACCCCACACTGTGGTTGTTGATAATGGTGGAGGCTGTATATATGTGGGGCAGGGGATATATGTGAACTCTTTGTACTTCCTGCTCAATTTTGCTGTGAACTTAAAACTGTTCTAAAAAGTAAAGTCTATTTTTAAAAACTTTCTAAAAAATAGTCCAAAAGAAGGCATAAAAAGAGGAAAAAAGGGAATCAAGAACAACGGAACAAATAGAAAACATATAGCAAAATAGTAGATTTAAATCCAACCTTACCAATAATTACATTAAATGTTCATTAAAAGGCAGAGATTGTCAGATTATATACAAAAGCAAGAATGAACTATATATTGCTCCAAAGAAATCCACTTTAAATATAAAGATAAAACGGATAAAAGTAAAAAGATGGAAAATAATACAACATGGAAACACTAATCAAAGGAAAGCTGAAGAGACTCCATTAATATCAAACAAAGTAGATTTCAGAACAGAGAATATTATTAGGGATAAAGAGAGTTATTTCATAGTGATAAAAGGGTCAATTCATCAAGAGGACACAGTAATCCTAAACATTTATGCACTTAATAATAGAACTTCAAAATACATGAAACAAAACTGATAGAACTGAAAGAGGAAATAGACAAATCCACAATTATAGTTGGAATTTTTAACACCCCTCACTCAATAGTTATTAGAATAAATAGAAAGTCAGCCAGTATATAGAAAAACTGAATAACAACCATCAGTTAAGTAGGCCTAATTGGCATTTATAGAACTATCCATGCAACAACAATAGAATACATACTCTTTCCAAGTACACATAGAACATTTACCAATAAAACAGAAAACAAATCCCAATAAACTCAAAAGAATTTAAATCATACAAACTGTTTTCTGCCCACATGGAATTAAATTAGAAATAAATAATAGAAAGATATTAGGAAAATACCCAAATATTTAGAAATTAACATACTTCTAAATAATGTATGTCATAGAAGAAATCAAAAGGTAAATTAGAAGGTATATTGAAATAAATAAGAATAAAAATATAACATCAAAATTTGTAGACACAGCTAAAGCAGTGTTCAAAAGGAAATTTATAGAATGAAACACCTCTATTAGAAAAGAAGAAAGGTCTCAAATCAATGACCTCAGCTTCTACCTTAAGAAACTAGAAAAAGAAGAATAAATTAAACCCAAAGCAAGCAGAAGAAAGAAAATAATAAAGATAACAGCAGAAATTGATGAAATAGAAAACAGAAAAATAATCAAGAAAATCAATCAAACAAAAGCTGGTTCTTTAAACATATCAATAAAATTGACAAACCTCTAGTTTGGCTAATCAAGAAAAAAGGAGAAGACAAAGTTACAGGGGACATCGCCAAAGGTCCCACACACATTAAAAGAATACATGAAATTATTTATAACTTTGCTGATAAATTCAACAATTTAGATGAAATTTTTAAAAATTTTTGAAAGACAAACTACCAAAGCTAAATAAATTTTATTTCTAGTTAAAAAATCTTCCCATAAAGAAAACTTCAGGGCCAGATGACTTCATGAGAAAATTTTATCAAATATTTAAGGACGAAATATCATCAATTTCATCAAAACTTTTCCAGCAAAATGAAAAGAATTGTTCCTAACTGAGTCTGCAAAACTGGTGCTGTTTTGATACTGAAATCAGACATGCACTACAAGAAACTATAGACCAATAGCCTTCATGAAATTAATAAAAAAAATTCTTAATAATTTTAGTAAAGTGCATTGAACAATACATGAAAAAGATAACATATATGTCCAGTGGGATTTATCCCAGAACCCAATCTATAATTCAAAACCCAATCTGTAATTCATAGGTTAACAGACTAAAAAATAAAAATCTTATCATTATGTCAACAGATGCATAAAAAATATTTGACAAAAATCTACTATCCCTGATATAAATTCTTAGTAAGATAGGAATGGAAGGGAACTTCCTCAATCTGATATAAGGCAACTATGAAAAACCTACAACAAATATCATATTGGAAGACTAAAGTCTTTCTCCTAAGATCAGAAACAAGGCAAGGATGGCCACTCCCACTATTTCTATCCAACATTGTATTGGAGTTTCCAGCCAGTGGAATAAGGCAAGGAAAAGAAATAAAAGACATTCTGATTGGAAAAGAAGACGTAAATTGTCTTTATTTGCAGATGACATGACTGTCTATGTAGAAAATCTTATATAAGTTCAATATGCAAAAATTAATTGCACTTCTTTATTCTGGTAATGAACAATCAGAAATTTGAATTTAAAAACAATACCATTTGCAACAGCAATAGCAACAAACAATACTTGAGGATAAATTTGATGAAAACTATGTAAAATCTGAACACTGAAAGATACAGAACATTGCTGAAAGAAATTAAAGAAGACCTAATGAAATGAAGAGATACATTGTCTTCATACATTGTAAGGTTCTGTGTTGTTGAGATGGCAATTCTCTCCCAAACTGATCTCTCAAATTTTACACCACCTTAATCAAATTCCTGGAGATTTTTTTGAAGAAATTGAAAAGCTGATTTTAAAATGTATATGAAAATTCAAAAGACCCAGACTAGTCAAAACGACTTTGAAAAAGAAGAACAAAGTTGGAGTACTAACACTACTTAATTTCAAGACTGACTATAAAACCACAGCAATCAAGATGGTATGGTATTTGTGTACGAACAGATGAATTGATTGATGGAACAGAATATAGAGTCCAGAAATAGACCCACACATAATGGTCAATTGATTTTCAAGAAAGATGCCAAGGCAACTGAATGGGAAAAGGACAATCTTTTCAGCAAATGGTGCTGGAACAATTGGATAGCCATATGCAATAAATGACCCTCAACACTTATTAACACCTTATACAAAAACCAACTTGCAATGGATCATAGGGACTTCCCTGATGGTCCAGTGGCTAAGACTTTGCGTTCTAATGCAGGGGGGGCACTTGGGGAGCTAAGATCCCACATGCCTCACGGACAAAAAAAACAAAACATAAAATGGTAGTGATTTTGTAACAAATTCAATAAAAACCTTAAAAATGTTCCACATCAAAAAAAAAATCTTAAAAAAGAAGAAGTAGACCGTAGACTTGAATATGAGGCTAAAACTATAAAATTTCTAAGAGAAAACCTAGGGGAAAGTCTTAGTGGCCTTGGGCTTGGCAAAGATTTCTTAAATATGATGAAAAAAGCACAAACTATACAACCCAAAATAAGTAAACTAGATATACAAGTAAAAATAAATAATCAAAATTAAATCTTTTGTCCTTCAAAAGGCACTGTTAAAACAATGGAATGGTTAGTTAGTCTTTAGAGACTGGGGGAAAATATTTGCAGAATATATATCTGACACAGGACTTGTAACTAAAATATACAAAGAACTCTAACAATTCCATAAGAAGATGAGTAATCAAATTAAAAATGGGCAAAGTATTTAATAGTCACTTCACTATACACAAATTAAATGAGATACTACTGTATAACCACTAGAATGGCTAAAATTAAATCAACTGACCTTTCTAAGCCCTGGCAAAGATCCATGTAGTGGAACTGGAACTGTCATTCATTACTGGTGGGAGTGTAAAATGGTAAAATCATTTTACAAAATGGTTTGGAAGTTTCTGAGGAAGCTAAATATACATCTCCCATATGATTCACTCATTCCATAACCAGGTATTTACCCAAGAAAAACTATGTCCACATAAAAACTTGTATGTAAATGTTCATGGCACTTTTATTTGTAATAGTCCCAAACTGGGAACAATCCAGATGTCCACCAACAGGTGAATGCATAAGCAAATTGTGATAGAACTACACAACGGAATCCTACTCAGCAATGACAATGAATGAACCACTGATGCACACAACAACATGCATAAATCTCAAAGTCATTACTCGGATTGAAAAAAGCCAGATAAAAAAGAGTGCGTACTTACTGTATGACCCCATTTATATAATTTTCTATTGCACAAAGTACAAACTATAGTAACAGAGAGCAGATCAGTAGTTGAGTGGAAGGAGGGATTACCAAAGGGCATGAGGAAAGTTTGGGGAGCAATGGGTATGTTACCTTGATTGTGGTGATGGTTTCACAGGTGTATACATGTGTAAAAATTTATCAAATTACGTACATTAAATATGTGAAGTTTTTTGCATGTTACTTATACTTCAGTAAGGGTGTAAAACCAAAGGAATTCATTTTTGATTGCTATCCACTGTACACTGAAACATAACTGAAACGAAATTACAATGTGCAAGTAATCTGATATATACATTTCATTCCATTCCATTTAATTGAAAATATACTCTGATCATGATCTACAAAGTTGATTTCATACTTCTATAGTGGATTGAGATCTGTAGTTTGAAAAACACGGCTTTAAAATATGTTTGAAAAATGAATGGCTTGAGTCCAAAACAGTCTCTTACACTGACAAGCCCCTCTGAGTCAGTTTCTATGTCTTGACCACTAACTTTCATCTCCCCTTCTGTTAATGTGGTTGAGAAATTATAGAACCTTAAAGTAGAAGTCCTAATCTTTCAAATTCTTGCATTGGAAACTGAGACTTACACTCCCCCTTTTGCCATGATCTGCCACTGACTTGTTTGGGAGATTGTTGATCTTATGAGCTCATAATGAAAATTCTTCTGTGATGACTCTAGGCAAAAGGAACACTATGGGGGGCTTTTGAGGAACAGTGTGATGGCAGCTACCGACCACACAGTTACTGTGGTTGCCAAGGCTTTGGACTTTACCAACATGGGTAGCAGCTGCTATTAGTTATCATTTCTCTCATAAAAGAAAGCTAGCAGGCTCTGGCAGTGAACCTACTCTTTGTGATGACTTACTTAGTTTCCTGCAGAATTTACTTTTAGTTGTTGTTTTTGCCCGTGCATGAAGAAGGCCATATGGAAAGTGGTTCCTTGTTTCCTAACATCTAGTACGTTAACAGCGGTAGCTGTCTGTGCACAACAGGGTTTAGTAAAGAAGAGAAAAAACTAGGAGAGGGGAGCAGAGAATAAAAAGTGATGAAAGAAATCTAAGCTTGGGGTACGCATAGTTTTATGTCACAAGAAGTGGTATAATGTGCAAATTCAGTCCATTTTATGGCCATGAAGATTTTATTTTATTTTATTTTTTATTGGAGTATAGTTGATTTACAATGTTGTGTTAGTTTCACGTGTACAGTAAAGTGAATCAGTTGTACATATACATATATCCTCTCTTTTTTCTTTTCCCATATAGGTCATTACAGAGTATTGAGTAGAGTTCCCTGTGCTATACAGTAGGTCCTTATTAGTTATCTATTTTATATATAGTGGTGTGTATATGTCAATCCCATTCTCCCAATTTATCCCCCCTGCTTTCCCCCCAGGTAACCATAAGTTTTTTTTTTTCTATATCTGTGACTATTTCTGTTTTGTAAATAAGTTCATTTGTACCATATTTTTTAGATTCCACATATAAGCGATATCATATGATATTTGTCTTTCTCTGTCTGACTTACTTCACTCAGTATGACAATATGTCCATGAAGCTTTTAATCAATGAACTCGGAATCAAAAGAAAATGGAACTCAGGCAGAAGTTTGGGTTGTGATTCTGGCCTCAGCATGTTTCTAGAAAGTGGCTGTGGACAAGCTACTGGAAGAGTTGCTATTATTTCCCAAGACCACAGCCTTTCCATGGTTCCAGAAGAACCAGTGCAGTAGATGTCCAAACTAAGCTCATGGCACACATAGGAGAGACAGGATTGTAAAGAAGAGCTTAAATTTCCAGGTTTGGCAGAGTGGCCTAAGTCTCAGTTGATTTAGCTCCCAAAGTCTAGATCTAGAGTCTGCTCAGATAAGCAGTAGCCAGAAGTTGTAAGTTCAGAATCTGAACACTCTCCGGGGTGGGGAATCAGTTTATTGATGCTATTGCCTCTGGGCAAATAGATTTCAGTATCGAGTTCACACCTTCCTTATTTAGAACTAGGAGAGAGCATGACAGAGTGACAAATACCTGGTTTTGGTGTCAGGCACACCTTGATTCAGATTCTGTCTCTGCTACCTGCCAGTCTTGTGGCCTTGGGAAAATTGCTTAACCTCTCTGAACTTCAGACTTCCCATTTAGAGCAGTAGCTCTCAACTGGGAGTGATTTTGCATCCCCCGCCCAGGGAACATTTCATAACATCTAGAGACATTTTTGATCATCACGACTCATGACTTGGGGGTGAGGGGGTGCTATTGGCACTTGGTGGGTAGAGGCCATGGATGCTGCTAAACATCCTACAATGCACAGACTGCTCCTCACAGTAAAGAATTATGTCGATAGAGCTGAGGTTGGGAAATCTTTGTTGAGAGATAATGTATGCAAGGGTCTGGCACAAAACAGGTGCTGAATCGGTGGTACTATCGTTACCAAACGATCAATTCAGTGTGGCTAATTGAAAACCAGATTCTGGGGACACAAGGACTGTGCAAGTGTGCCTTAGGTTCTGGAAAAGTCCCCAACAGTGCTACCTGCAGTCCACTCAACAGTTAATGCAGGTGTAGCAAAGAGGTTCTAAGTGGGGGCTCTGGAGCCAGCCTGCTTGGATCCAAATCCTGGCTTTACCACTTACTACATGTGTATTCTTGCTCAAGTCATTTAACCTCAGTCTACTTATCTATAAAATGGGGACAACAATGATACCTGCCTCACAGAGACGTGTTAAGACACACAAAGGATGGGTCTGCATAGCTTAGCAGCTGCTCAACTCATACTTTCTATTATTACAAGGGGAGTAGTTATGGAGCCAGTGCTGAGAGGGGCACTGATTTTAATCAGAAGCTCTGAACTTTTTTTATATGAACTATGAAGAGCAACACAAACCAAACAGAAATGGATAATTCACACAGCAATAGAAAGTTCATCAACCCGCTAAGGACCCAGTATGTGTCGCTGGGCAAGTTGCCAGGTGTTTATAAATATCATCTCATTAAATCCCCTTGACAATTCTTTGAAATGGCTTTCATTAATCTATTTCAGGCTTATTTTACAGATGTGGAAAGAGGCTCCAAACAAAGTAACTTGCCCAGACTCACACAGCCCTAAGGGGTAGAGCTAGGGTTCTGAATCCAGGTAGGACTCTAGCCTGTGCTTCTGTGGGCTGAAATTCAGAAATGCCCACCTCAGGGTAGATTCCAGGATATAAAATATTCAGCTGGTTGGTGTGTTCTGTGTTTAAGGAAGGGAGGAAAAATGTAAAGCCAAGCCCCTGTCTCTAGTACCGGCTGGGACGAGTGGCTTGCGGTATAGGGGGATGAGGCAAGGGGAGCAGGACACAATTGACAGGAGCAGTCCTTGCTCTTGTCCAGTGACAACTACTAAGTCCAGGAACGCCTCCTTGCCTTGCAGAGCAGCGTAAAGCTGCTCATGGAGAACATTTCTTGGTAATGGCCGAGGCTTTGCAGCCTGAGAGAAGGGATGTGGGCCGATAGGTTACTCCCTGTTGGTAGTTTCCGCCACAAGGAGATATTTTCTAGAGGACTCCTGAAATGCCCCTCCTCTCACTAAATGTTTCATGAAGCTAGTGCGGTGTGTGTGTGTGTGTGTGTGTGTGTGTGTGTGTGTGTGTCTAGTGAGATGAGACCACAATAGCCCAGGCCTGGGGAGCCGGCAGAACCAGGAAAAGGTCTCTGGTAAAACGGTGGCCTTCCTCTAAACAAACAGCTCTGTTTAGATAAGGGTGGAAATGGCACCTAAAAATAGCCAAGAGGCCTGAATGTACCCCAGGACTAATGGTGTTAAAGAGTCGCACCCACCGGTGCTCCGGGCTGGGGCTGTGAAATAGGTGTTTCATGGATCTCTGGCTCTCCTGCGGGTCCCCTTCACCCCGTCGCTATTGGAAGGCATCACAAGCTGCTTGCACCCAGAAAACAGTCTGGGCAGACCTCCAGGCCCCCTGCTTCACTGCACAGACCATGCTGCTTGAGGCCTTGTTGTGAACTCTGGGCCGCACTCCCCCAGCAGAAGCTGGGGAGGAGCCAAGCAGAGGCCACTAGGCCTCAGGGTCATCCTTCGCCCGCGGGTTCCATGGGAGGCTGTGTTCCTCCCCCCGCCGCAATGCTCTCTCAAGTTCGCTAGCCTGGCTGTTTAAATATAGGAGAGGAAACAGCTGCTGGCTGGGCGGAAGTTTCTGAGGAGACAGGGTTTTGGCGGGGGCTTGCTAAGGCTGATAAGGACACAGGGTGTGCTCCCAGATGGGCGTCTGCTGATTTGCTTTGGGCCTTTCTAACACTGCCCTGAGCCACCGCTGTCAGAACTTGGCTCCATGTTCACGACTGACATGGCAAGGAGGGTTGTTTTTCAGCTGATCTTTGTGACTTCCTCTTGGCCCTGGTTCTCGCTCTCCTCTCGCCGAGGCCCTGAGAGCACCTTCCTGCTTAGGCCAGCTCGAGCCCAGGTGATGTGTGCAGGGTCGCGGAAGGTGAGGGTGGGCTGTGTGCCAAGGCGCGTGCCAAGGGCGCTGTCCTGGCAGGCAGAGCCCAAGCCCGGCTCGTCTTACAACAGGACAGAGGAATCCCAGCCTCAGGCTCCGCTGACGGGAGCTGGGGAGGGAGACACAGCCCCCAGATCAGTCACCTTGGGGGAATCGCGGAAGCTGCAGTTCCGGGACTCTTGGGGCGTGTAAGTGGGTGGGTACCCACGCCCGCCGCAGAGCATGGGCATCACGGCTGGACCTGATCCTAATGGGGGCGTCCCTCTCTGGGCCGGGCTGTGCTGACGAGAGCGGCTCAGGTCTGCGGTCTGCGGGGAACACCCCCTCTCGCGTCCCTTGCTCGCAGACTTCCAGAGGAGCACGTCCGGCCGCTGTACCACCAGCATCCTCAAATTGTGTGGCGGATGAATCAGCGCCAGAGTTCCACCCCCTCCACCCCCGCGTTAGAGCAGCGGAGCTGAGCTGACGGCGCAGTGACCCCCTGGGGGTGCCTGGGAACCAATACCGCCCCCCACCAAGGCCCCCCGAGAGCTCCACCTCCTCGTCCCTGCTTCCCTCCAGTTCTCAGACCTGCGGTTGGGCTCAGCTGCCTGTGAGGACCCGGCCCATCGCCTCAGCGCAGGGCACCTTTAGTTCCTCGCAGGGACCTCCTTCCTTGTCATCTGCTGCGGGGGAGACTGACAGCGTCACCCGCTCCCATGAGGAAGCACACAGCCCCTTCCTCGCACAACATCCAGGGGCTGAAAACTCTCTGCTGGTGTTTCCTTCATCAAATAAGCAGGGCTGCGGACCGGCAGGGGGCAGTTTAGGAAACTGGTGTTTCCTCTTCCAGACCCAGGGAATGAGGCTCAGGCTTACTCGGTGGGAGTCCTGTCTGGGCAGCCTCTGTGACCCAGTCTGTGTCCCACCAGCTGTGCCGGTAGCCAGCCCTTGCGATGCTCAGAAAGGCCTTTCCAGGTTAGAGTCTGGGGTCAAGAACTAGCCCTTCCCTCTAGAGGTTCCCACTTTAGGGGAAAAGCAGATCCTGGGGCCGTCTTACTGTTGAATTCCGGATTCGAGCTGCTCACCTCCGTCTCTCATCTGCAGAGACTGGCAAAACCCACCTTTCAAGGTTGCAACGGGACTGAACGAGCAGCCCGGGGCAGGGGTTGGGCAGATGACTGACCCAGGTGGATGTTGGCTCTACTGTCCACAAGCAGTGCTACCTTGTTGAATTACATAACCTTTCTAAACGCAACTTCCCTACTGCAAAGAGCAGATGTGATGAAAAGGATGTGTTCTGCGATAGAGCCATGGCAGGGATCAAGAGAGAGTGTGTGACAGAGCACTAAGCATTGTGCCAGGCCCAGAGGGCGCCCACAGGAGGGTTAGTGGCTGTCGCTGTATTACTGTGGCTCCTGACACATAGTAGGCAATCTCTACTTGCTATTTTTTCTTTTCCTTCCTCATCCACCTGACTTGGAGGCGGTGTGGTATACGGGGTGTGTGTGTGGGTGTGTGTGTGCCCACGCTGCACACACACTTGCAGGGGGGCAGTGGTGCTCCTGGGTACTAGTTTAGACTTGGTCTCTAACTTACACATCCATTCTGTCTTTGAAGCTTTCTTATCACCTGTGAAATGGGGAGTTTGACCTATTGTTTTCTCAGATCCATTTCAGCTTTAACATAGAATTTAATATTTAAAATGGCATTTATAAAAGGCTATGCATATACTCCATTCATTTGGTCAAGACGCAGCCGAGTTCATCTTTGGAAGCAAAATCGGGGAGGAGTTGTGAGGCCTGCAGCAGTCTTGGGCCACTACACCAAGGCCCCTGTGCCTCTCTGTGGTTCTCTGCTGAGGCTTCGCCCTTTGCCCTCTTCCCTGAGGTTCTTTCATCTTCCTTCGCAAACCCCTCCTCCATCTCCCCCAGTCCCACCCTAGGCAGCGGCTGCCCTTGCCTCCCTGCAGATGTTTCCAGTTCGTAGATTGCATGGAGTTCACGTTGGTCATTTGTTCCATTTGCTCAGAAACAACAGCCAGCATTATTGGCAGGAAAGGGAGAGTGTGCCAACTCCAGAATCACATAAAAAGCTCTAGTCATGGGCACTGGGCGGGGCACGGGGGTGGGGGACAAAGGGACGTGGGCTGGACTGTCTTGCAGTGACCTAGAGTTCTGTTGCCCCAGCTGAAGTCATGGTCATTAAAGCGAGGTCTAGCCTTCCACTGGGACTGGCCAGAGCAGGCCAGTTGACTCATCTTGGAGGGACAAGGACAGAATGAGATGCTATTTTGGAAGCCGGGAGTGATTGGAGCGGGCTCCACAGCCCAGCTCTGAGCCTAAACCCTTGACCTAAAACAAACTTATTTCTTTGTTGCCTTGAAATCAGGAAAGATTCCAGGGTTAATGAAAGATTGGATGATGTTTGGTGTTAAGGGTTGAGAGCAAATACAAATAGATGTAATTCAAGTTAAATTGTGGGCCTCATGTGCCCCCAGGTTTGCCATGCAGCTGTTTTGGCAGGAGTTGGCTGTAATATTCAGCAACCCTTACACCCTGCACAGGAGGGGGCCCTTCCCAGTGGTGAATAGTGTCGAGTGATATGCCAGGCCCTCCAGAATGAATGACACATGAGAAATGGAAACTATGATTATTGCTTGGGATAATCTGGCTCTTGAGACCGGTGCTGGGAGAGTGTCACCTGTAGCACATCAGGGGCCAGAGTGGCTCTTAGGGGCCAGTGACCTGGCAGGCAGCATGTCTGGAACTGAGCATCTTCAGATCTGAGCTGCCTTTCCCCAGGCTCACAGAGGAGTCATGGGTGGGACCGTTGGGAACCCACCGAGGTCGCCTGCTTCTGCTTCCCCGGGGAGGCGGGCGCCATCTCCAATGCTGACAAACCACTCAGAACGGGGTAAGCAAGTTCCCCTGGCAACTGTGGAGAAGGAAGAGGAAGATGATACTGCCTCCTCCAAATCTCCTTTGGACACTTCCTGCTTCAGAAGCCGGGAGCCCTGCTGGGGGATTTGGACAGGAGTAGAGCTGCTCCACTGAGAAACTGGGAGAGTCAGTGCTGAAGAGACCAGCATCTCGGGAGTCCTTCCTCTTGGATTCCCAAAAAGCCTGTATCTCACGCTTTGGGGAGGGTGGTAGGTGTGAAATGATTTTCCTTTAATTCAATATTTATCAAGCACCTCTTAGGTGGAGCCGTGGGCTGGGCGCTGGAGTGGCCCTGACCGTGCAACAAGGACCCTCCCCTGTGGCACTCACACACTGGCAGAGGGGGAGGTGAGCAAGTTCGTGGACCAGCTGCCGGGCCCACGTTGCTTCCCTCAGCCCTCGGTCAGCTATCTTTGTCATTTATCAAGGGGGAAATGAAGACACAGAATGAACAATTTGTCCACCATCATCCATTTAGAAACAGAGTTTAAAGAAGACAGAGGAGCATGTCTTGCAGCACAGGACTGGACCTGACAGTGATCTCTCCCCTGCGGCATGTCGGTGAGGGCGGAGCGGGGCGGGCCTGGCACCTGGATGAAGAGGCACGGACGTGCACGCTGTCAAGCATCTCACTGTAGCTGAACATCCATTAGGCACAGCCGGGGTGCTCCAGGTGTAACTCATTAGCACCCACCACTGCACCCATCAGCATGGGTTGACAGGCAGACTGGTCAAGGATCAAGTGCAGCCATGAGAGAAGAAAAAATCAACCACAGACTTGGTGGGAGGGTCCTAGGCAGTTTGACTGGGGATTCAGAGAGAGGGGGACCAGAATGACAAAGGAGCCAGCGAAGTAGAACATGGGTAGAGCCCCTCCAGCAAGAGACTGAGAGAATCAACCCTAAGAAAATGCAGGAACTGGGGAGCGCATCGTTATGGATTCCCAGCCATGTGGATTCCCAGTCTTTCTGCTAGCAAAGAACCCTGGCTGCTTGCTCCAGGTTTGACCTTGAACTAGCCACTCTGGGCATCAGATTCCTCTCGTGCTCCCTCCCACCCCAAATCCTCATATTCTGGAAACCCCATACCAAACCCAGTGATCTGGGGCTTCTTAGCCCCATTATATCTTGTGTGACACTAAATGGGCTAGCCAGGACCAGAGGTGGTTCTGGGTCCTGCAGATAGAGCAGTGACAAGCCAAGTGAGGAAAGGAATAAACTCTGATGAAGAGCTCTGGTTGTGAAAGGGGTAACACAGGAAATAAACAGAGTGAGATGATGGAGAGTGCATGTGTGTGTGTGTGTGTGTGTGTATGTGTAGAGGGCTCCATTTTAGATAAATCACAGAGATGAGAGAATGAAATAGGCTATTGTATATAAAAATGCTGAAACCACAAACTGTAATGTAAATAGCAGACATTCTCCCTGAGGGTGCCTTTGACCAGACCCAAACTTTGACCAGAAAAATGTTGCTCTCTATCTGTACTGGTTTGCAATTGAAGTTAGATGCAAAAAGCTATTTTTGGTGAGGAAGAGGTCTTCCTAGATCCCTCTTGACTCCTCAGTGGACGTAGAGACATATGGTAAGCATTCTTGCAAGGTGAGGAGCAGAGAGACCTGAGAATAATACATCACACATTCAGTGAGAATTTATTGTAGGTCTCTTATGTACCAGGTACTATTTCAGGCTCTTGGTACTTTTGGGAGAAGGGGAGAGGGAGGGAGATATAAAGATGAATAAGGTATAATTTCTTATGGAGTTTACTTAAGGAGTTTACTAGCTACTGGGGTTTGCTAGCTAGTGAGAGGAGCAGTCATGTAAATAAATAACTACAAAGTGGTGTAATAAGTGCTAAAAAAGAGGAATGTGTGAGATGACGTGGGAGTACAGAGGGGGAAGCTGTTGACTCAGCCTGGTAGTAACTTCAATCCTTTGTGGAAGTGGGTGGGGTTACATAAATAAAAATAAGTTTCACCTGGAGAATCATTATATTATGCTCTATACAGCATCGTTCCTAAGGGAGCATTTACTAGATCCTGCTGGATACTGATGCTTCAAGTATTGTATTGAAAGCTTTCCTCAAAGGGCTCACTGAACCCCAGAGGGCATTTCCAGTGTCAACATATTTTTTCTTTTGCCCAAACTGATCATCTAAACTATGATTGTGGATCACTTGTCTGCGGAAAAATCCCCACCTCCAAGTCATGCGGGGACGGACAAGAATCTTTGTTTAAGAACCTGGGTTAATCAACCAGCAGACCTGCCTTCAAAATAAACGCTAACGGGCCTTCTAATGTTAGTTCTGTGTGTTCATTATTTACACCTTGCCTACTTCCAAAAAGGATGGGAGCCGTTCATAATAAAAGAACAAGGCACGATGGAATCCCTGACACAACAGGTGCCAAGGGCTGACGCGGGGCCTATAGATGCCGTGGGATACCTAAGCAGAGTGAGGTTACTGAGACAGAACACCGGTGCGGAGCCTCTTGGCTGCCCACACGAAACCAAATTATACAAAGCTCTACCGCTAAGCAGCTCAACAAAGCAGGCTAGTTTATTAAGAAAAGCAACTTTTTTTTCTTTTATTTTTTCTAGCACTAAACTCCTCGGAGAAATGTATCCTGAGAAACTTTCTATAGGGAACATAGCAGCAGATAGTATCTTCGGTCATGATGAAATGCAGTACATACTTCCTCTGACAGCTTTCTGTATTTACCTTTAATAAAACGCAGAGAGGCTGAGGTTATCTGGGAACGCATCTCCGCAGGGAACTAAAGTAATATGGTTCCAGGACGCCATTGTCTCATATGGCCCACTGCAGGAGTTGCACGCAGAGAGTGTGGAGGGGGAGGGGACTGGCTGATCTCGAGGCCCGGGATACCCCCCTGCTGAGCTGAGCTTTGACAGGTGCTGGAATGCAGACAATTGGCCCAATAACACACTGCCCCTAGTAGCTGGCCTGACCTCTGAAGCAAGTCTTATCAATTAGGACACTGAAGGATTTCTGCCCAAATGACAATTTGGGTTTTGGCATAATTGATGTGTAACTGTCCTCATGGGGTTCATCGAGAAGAGCCAGGGCTTTGAAGGCAAGACAGACTGGGGTTTGGGCCCAGTTCTGCCATTTACTGGCTGTGTTGCCCAGAGCAAGTCATTCACTGGCTACCATGCCTTAGTTTCCTCATCTGTGAAATGGATCTAATAATACTCACTTGCAGGGTTGCTGTAGACTTGTGAATGATGTGTGTACAACCCCTGGCAGAGTCCCTGGCACAGGTTGCTTGGCATCCAATCATGCAGCTCTCATGATCATAAATATGACAGGCCTTGTGGAGTAGGAGGGGAAGACACATATGTCATCAAAACAGGGGCGTTCCCACCCAATCCCTGCAGGAGTGTCATCACATTTGTTAGGTAGAAGGTAAAGAGCAGGGCCCGGGGCATGGTCCTGCTGGCAACATTTAGGATCAGCAGTTGCTCTATCCGGAGTTCATTCCTACACCCTCTGGTGTTTAGACAAAGGGCGTGGGGATCGAGAGCAGTGTGTACAGTTGGCCACCCTGGGGACTGTGGAGATACCCAGCATGGGTGGTCAGAAGCCTGGGGCTGTGATGAAGAGGAGGCTGGATTGCGAAGAGACCCAAGGTGGTTTGAGAAATCATGTGCACCAAAAGACAGGAAGCGTTCCAGCAAAGGCCAGGAAAATGGACCAGTGGGCCCTGTGCCCATAGAAGGGAGAGGACAGGTCAGAGATTGGCAGGCACCGAGGGAGGGCCTGGTGACATAGGCATAGGGAGCGAAACATCCCGGTGGGACCTCCACGGGGGCTTTCTGTCCCCCTGCCCCCCGAGTCAAGGAGGCCAGAGATGGCTCCATCCTCACGCTGCCTCTGACCAGATGGGCAACCTTGAGTAGATCCCTCTGTCTCTCTGCCTCAGTTTCTTCTGCTGGGAGATGAGACGAATGATACCTACCTTGCGGGGTCGTTGTGTTCATTTACTGACGTGGACCGTGTGAGGAGTTTTGCACACTATGAAGGACACCAAATATTGTTTTTACTGGAACACTCTCGGGTTTGAAAGGAGAAACTGCTTCTCAGCCCCTTGAGTCAAGAGGATGGAATTTGGTACTGCCCAGGAATATTCTTTGGGATTGGATTGAATTTAGGCAGATGGCAATCTCTCTGTGTCTCCCTTCCCCTTAGTTCTCTCTTTCCTTTTCTGCGCGATCTGAGGGGGCTGGCTAGGTGGTGCTCCGAGGCTGTGCTGCTAAATTCTCAGGGATTTTCTTGTTCAGCCCGCACCCTGAGTGGCAGTGGAAATGTGCTGCCACCTGGTGGTCACTGCTGCACATAGCGCCCCAACAGGGATACAGGAATAAAAGCCTCTTACCCGCTACGACTCCGGTAGTTGGAGCACCTCCTCACTTCCTAAGTGCTTAGAACCTGGAACAAATAGAGTTAGCTGAACCCTTCTCTGGATTCTCCACTAGAGCCCAGAGGCCTTCTGACACACTCAGTGTGGGTGGAGGGTCTGGTGGGTGGGGCGTAGGTGCCAGGAACAGTTCCCCTTGGCTGGGCAGGATTTCCTGTTGCTCAGAGTGAAGGAACCTTGACCTCTCTCCTCCCCCATCACACTGGCTCTAAGTGAGTCTCTCCTGAACTCAGGCTCTAGGGAGTCCCTGGCTCCTTGGTCACAGCTGAAGTCCTAGTAGGAAGCCCCCTGGGGACAGTGGCTCCAGATCAGCCCAGCCTCCTCCCTCTGGCTTGACTGAGAGGCAGAGAAGGAAGGGGGGCTGGCAGAGGGGGAGTGAGAGCAGACCACCATCCTGGAGTGACTCTGAGCACTTGTTCTTTCTAAGCCTCTGCTGCTGGCTAGCGAGCATCAAGTTCTATAAAAATATAAATCTTTGGGGAAGTGGCGATGGGGCCAAGAGGAAGTGAGCAAAATGATTTTGTGCAACTCTGCAGGCAGCAGTCGAGTCAGTGAGAGCCAGCCCCCTGGCAGAAGCCAGCACCTTCCGCCTGCCTGACATCCTGTCTCAGCAGCCACCTGCACCGGTTCTGGGGCTGCAGAGTCCTTTCCTTGGGCCCCTGCTAACACTGCGTCTTGTTGTTACTGCAGGCTGGGTGCTGGGATTTCCCAGGCTTTTCTGAGAAGCTGCAAAGGATCAGATGAACCATCTCTGGCCAGGCTCTTAGGCTTCTAAGCAGAAACCCAAGGGCCAGGTTGCGGCCTTGCGGTCGATCTGAGTCCAGTTGCCTCAGCCCACTGTGGCTCCAGGCCAGGGTTTGAGACACGAGAGGCCTTTCCCTAGGACTCCAGTTGCCTTTTCTCTGATTCAGGCTCATGGTTCCTCCCAGACCCTTCCCTCCTCCAGATTTTCAGGTTTTTTCAGTAGAACCTAAAAAAACATGGGCTTTCTTTTAGATGGGAAAATCTGCTGAGCCATGTTTCACTTATAATTTATTTTATTATTAAATTTTTTGTGTGGGGGGCACCTTGGTCCAACAAAAGGTTTTCTTTCTGGTACAGAGCTCCCCTTGGGGCCCAAGCCCTTCTTGCGGTCTGCTCGTACAAGTGTCTCTCTGGTGCATCCATCTCTTCCTCGCTCAGAGTTGGTGCTGGACCTAGGTTATAACTGTGTTTTGTTCCCATAGTCTTGGTCACCACTTTCTTTTCCAGACTTGGGTTTAGAACCTCCAGTTGATAATATGGCAACATCAAATCCAGGGACACCTCATACTTGTGAAAACTTGTTCACTTGCTTATGCATTTACTGAAGCCAGGAGCCTGGGTTTGAATGCCAGCTCTGCCACTTCCTAGCTCTGCACCCCGGGGGGCAAGTTACTTAACCCTTCTGAGCCTCAACAGTAATGACAGTATCTATTTCAACAGAGAGAATCAAAGGAGATCAGATGTATAAAATGCTCAACACAGCAGCTGGTATAATGGAAAGTGCTTCACAGGTCCTAGCTGATTGGTATTCTACACCCAGTGCTAAGTTTATGCCCCTGGTTTGCTGAGGTTCCTACTCATTCATTTGTCAATATCCTGAGCACCTAGTAGCTGCCAGGCATTGTGGTAGGGGATAGAAATGCAGAAATGAAAAGGGGAGATCCCTGCCTTCCAGGAGCTCAAAGAATAACAGGGGAGGGATTATATAAACCCAGCATGTGAGAGGGGTGGGTGGGGTCTGCAAATTTTTCTTCAAGGTTCTGTTTGAGAAGTGTCTAGAAGGAAAAGTGCTTGTTTTCTGGGTGGATGCACAGGAGAAGGGCTTTCCTAGCCAGAAAGGGGCATGTGTATAGGGGAGAGGAAGTGAAAGAGCTCGCTCTGAGCTCCGGGACACGTGGCCCAGTGGCACTTATGGTTTCCTGATGGACCAGGCAACAGGACACTGCAGGAGCTGGGAGACCCCAACACAGAGAGTCTCCAACGCCATTCCAAGGAGTCTGGACTTGATCGTGGGGGCAACATGGAGGCTGTAGGGGGACTTGCACCTGGGGCTGGGCTAGGGGGCTCAGAGGTGATGAGGGCAGTTCCCTGACTAAGAGTGGCTGTGGACTGGGGTGGGGGGATGGGGAAAGGGGACCATTCCTCCTGGTTTCTCTGTCCTCTTTCCCTGGCTGCCCTTTGGTGTTCGGTCTAGAATGAAAAGGACACTCAGGGCCCCGTCTTACGCCAAAATGCTAAGTGGCTGTGAAAGCCTTCCTCCTCACCACTCAGATCAGCCCCCTGAGTATCGATGGGCTCCGTCTACTCAGAAAATATAAAGGAAGGGCTTCCTTTATTCATGGAGAGGAAATGCCCCAGGTTTGTGCAGAGGATTCTGGGAACAATTCCTGGGGAGGGGCGGGGGAGAGGTGGCTGGGTCGGTGGCCCCAAGTGTGTCCCCTGTCTCTCCTTGTTCCTGTGTGTTATGGTCTCACAGGCTATCTTGTCCCCACCACGCTGCCCTTGTGACCGGTCCTGGAGCAAAACCCTTCTACTTAGTTTCTCTAACCCAGATGAGATGGGCTGATTCTGGAAGGACTCACCTGGGTCTTAAAGGAGGGGAAATAGGCTGGAATCTGAAAACACACACCAGTAGGGTTTCCAGCTCCAGCTGTCACTTCCATCCCTAACAGCTCGGCTCACTTCCGGTAGGATGGATCTGTGGTTCAGGGACTTTCCCTGGCCTCCACCTCCTTCTCCCTCCCCCAAGCTTCTGTCCCACAGCTGCACAAGGGCACAGGCTTTTTTCTTTAAATGCAGGAGCTGTCCACTGTCTGCCCAGCTGCCAAACACAGAGCAGCTGTCTGTGCCCCACTCTGCCATGAGCCCACTCGCTCTGTCCTCGGCCAACCCAGGCGGACCCGGGGTTGTCAAACGCTCCAGGAAAAATGTTCCTTAGCTACACCATCACCACCAGCAGGCAACACGACTCATCCCTACCCCAGAGGGTCTTTATCTCACATAAGGTTTTGGTGCTACTGGGTGGCTGAGGGTTGGGAGCAGGGGTACATTGTTGGCAGTGAGTTACCAAGATTCAACAACTGCTTTATAGCGAGAAGGACTTGTTTCGGTCGCACGCAGCCTCCTAGAAATCGCTCTCTATGTCTTCCTTCTCCCGAGCAGAGATAAAGAGAGCAGCTGCAGTAGAGACATTTATGAGAGGTCACGTTGGAGGCTGGTGACACCTTTCATGTTCCCAAAGTGCAGGGACGTGGGCACGGCTAACATTGGAAAATGCTGGAGCGACAGAAATGCAGTTGGAGAGGACTGCCCCTTAATGTCTGGGGAGTTGGCTCAGCTCCCTGAGCAAGTCTAGCAGAGATGAGCAAGGCACACCAGACAGACTTGGGATGCGGCGGAGGTGGGGAGTGGGGGGGTAAGGGTGTCGACGGATGATGCCGAAGCAGAACAACTAAAGAAGACCCTGGCAGGCCCATGCTGAGGCATCTCGCCAGTGCCCCAGTGAGAGGTGTTTGTTAGTAAACACCAGAACAGCACTCCTGTGATCGTCGAATTTTATTTTTTGGCTCTACAGAGATTGGTGCTTAGAGGTAAGTATTATCAACCCTTCAATCCACAGTGTGGGCTTAGGTCCAACTGTTCCTTTTGCTGTCTCTCTAAATAACCCCTTTTGGGCGGCACTGAGAAACACCTGAACCAGGTGGACTCCAAATAAAAATTGCATTCAAGTGTCTGATTCCCAGGAGTTCCCAGGTGAGCAACTTCAGGGAGAGGGTCTGATTTTCAGATAGATGGCTGTTCCTGCAGGGCAGGGGTGGGGCTTGGGGCCGGAGGGCAGGAGGTATGCTGTGTGATCATGTGTACATGTTGCCCTTTCCCTCCTTTCTGCATGGCTGGTCATCCCGTTGTCCCTCAAACAGATTTGACATAGGCTGGTTGCTAGTGTGAGGGCATGGTGGGTGTGTGGGCTGAGAAGGGAAGATGAGGGTCAGCAGATGTGATGCTTACGGGAGGTGCTGAAGTTTTGCTCATCTGAACAGGGAATCTTAGTTTGTCTCTTTGGCAAAAGATCTTTGATACAAAGGCTGGGTTCCAGCTATGCCCCAGCAGAGTCAACTCATGTGACCGAATTCTCAGTCCTTACTGTTATGCGCTGTCTTAGTCCCTTTGGGTTGATATAACTGAATACCAAAGACTAAGTGACTTAGAAACAAGAGAGATTTATTTCCCACAGTTCCGGAGTCTGGGAAGTCCAAGATCAAGGCATCAGGAGAACCTGTGTCTGGTGAGAGCCAACTTCCTGGTACATAGATGGTGGAAGGGGCAAGGGAGCTCTGTGGGGTCTCTCTTATAAGGACACTAATCCCATTCATGAGGGCTGCACCCTCATGACCTAATAACCTCCCAAAGCCCCCACCTCCAACTACTTTGACTTGAGGGTCAGAATTCAACCTATGAGTTTTGGGGGGGACACAGTCTGTCTATGGCGTGTACTCTTTAGAAAGAGTACATTCTGGCTAAGTTTAGGAGCCTGCCACCAAAGTCTATTTCTTTCTCTTCTGTGTGTTCTGTTTGCCTCCTAATTGCATGATCTTTCTGATAAGCTAGCAGAAAGCCAGAATATTACTTAATGTTCCCAGCTCCTCTCCCACCCAGAGTGACCTTATTATCTAGTCCCTGAGTAAATGAATGCTGAGTCTTCTCCATGCCACGAACATGCCCCCACCCAGCCCCCATTCTTTCCATCTTCTGCTGAGTATTCCTGGCTCTGTGCTTCCTCTTGGCCCATCTCACTTCCTGAAACACCACTGAAGCACATTGCTTATCTTGATGGAGCTTAAGTAGCCCTCCAGGGGCAGGGGAACTAAGACCAGCATCATTTTCACTTTCAGCCAACATAGAACCATCCTCCAGGCTTCTGGGAGCCCAGGGGTGTACGGCCTGCATTGGGGCTGAAAGTGATGGCCCTGTGATGGACTGTCTCTAAGGAGAGGGGGAGAGAGTGTTCCACCAGAGAAGAGAAGGAATGGGCGAGTTGTGAGTTCTGGATTGTGGCTGCTGCACCTGGACCTCTGGCAAGATGTCTGGCAAGAGCTAGGCTGACTGGTCCACACGTATCTTGTTGGCACACATGTCACCTGGGAGGCTCCACTTGGAAAGCGAGATGCCTGTCAACAGCACTGCCGTGTCCTTGGCCAACGCTACCTACATCACTGTGGAGATTCTCATTGGGCTCTGTGCCATAGTGGGCAACGTGCTGGTCATCTGGGTGGTCAAACTGAACCCCAGCCTGCAGAACACCACCTTCTATTTCATTGTCTCCCTAGCCCTGGCTGACATTGCTGTCGGGGTGCTCGTCATGCCTTTGGCCATTGTCATCAGCCTGGGTGTCACAATCCACTTTTATAGCTGCCTTCTCATGACCTGCCTGCTGCTGATCTTCACCCACGCCTCCATCATGTCCTTGCTAGCCATTGCCGTGGACCGATACCTGCGGGTCAAGCTCACGGTCAGGTAACTTGCTTGGAGAGGGGTGGTGTGGGGCAGTGATAGAGGTGCCTGGGAAATGGGGCTACAACCTCCAGATCTCAGACTTTTTGAGTGGAAACAAATCCAAATTGGCCTCTGAGCTTCAAAGAGGTTCTTTTCACCATTTGGTGTGTGAAAGGTTTAACAACGATGAGCAGAGACTTGGGAACTAGAAACAGAGGAACACTCCAATCCCTCCCCACTGACTACAGGAGTATATGCTCAATACCCCGGGGGGCTAAAGATGATAAAAACTTGATGCATCTTTAATTAGTGAAAAATGCTCTTGACCTTTAGAAATGATAGAAACATACTAGATGATAAGATAAGCAGAGAGAAAAGAAGGAGATAAACTGATGTTTCTCTTCTTTGCAAATGTAGGCTATTTTAAAGTTATTTTAATTTTGCTTCCTCTTCCATGTTGAGAAGGGGACCAAAAAAGTTCTCCATTGCAGAAAGTAGTAACAACTTTTCATGTGACCATGTGAACAGAACAGACTGCCAAATGAAGAAATCTAATTCCCCAGGTGTCCTGAATTACATTGGTATCTTGTTGCTCCTCTCTTCTCTTGGGGAAAGAGCATGGTGAGGGAGCTACAGACAACTTTTGATACAAACGAGCCTGGATTCAAATCCCAGATCTTGAGGTCTGATCTTGGGCAAGTTATTTAGCTTTCTGCGTCTCAGTTCCTCATCATAGTGTTAAGATGCTCTGAACTCAGATTCACCTCCATTCCATTTTAGCTCCAACACTTTTAGCTTCTACAAGTTGCTTAACTTGTCTGTTTCATTTTTTTCACCTATAAAATGGGGATGATAATTGCACCTTCCCCATAAGATCAAATGAGTTAATACACGTAAAGCTCTTAGAAAAATACCCAGCACACACTCTGTGCTCAGTAAACGGTAGCTGTAACTACTATGATTTTCACCATTACCATCAATGAAATGGAGATTGTCATAAAAATATCTCCAGTTTATCATGAGATTTTATTGAGAGAAAGTCTACTGAGTACATAGCCAGTACTTAACAAAATCTGCTTCCTTCTTATAGCCTGTGTAGAATGTTGTCAGGAAAAATGGTTTAAGGAGAAATGGTGACTTTTGATTGGGTGAGTCTTTTAAGGTCCTGGAAGCACCTCAACATGACTTTTGCAACTCCATGAGAGTGGAGTCTAACTCAAACCCCAAGTGTGGTGCAAATAGAGAAGCAGGGGCAGACACAGGTAGGGGGTAAGTGTGGGACAGGCAGAGTCTAATTTATGGACAGCAGCACAACAGCCAAAAAACAAAACAAACAAACAAAAAAACCAGTGCAGAGCACAGCAGGCAAACATGCTTTGAGCAGATTATTTCTCCCCAGGTAAGGTGATCCCAGGAGACTTTGATAGATAACTCTTACCTCCCAGGGACTGAAGAATTCTTGGGCTGGAAATGGAACTGTGAATGGGGTACACAAGCCCTTCACTCTAGGCAACGTACTCCTGCTGCTTTGGAGGTTGTACTTCTTTAGAAAAGTTCCCAGAGAACTTTGCTGGAGTTTTCTCTAATCATTGCCTGCTCATCTTGTCTTCATATCCAGTAGAGTTTAGCTGAAATTGCCGTATAATACCAACATCCTCCAGCTCCATCTCCCCCCACCCATTAGCAATTCCTGCTGTGAACTCACCAACTCTCTTCAATTCAAACAGATACAAGAGGGTCACCACTCGAAGAAGAATATGGTTGGCTCTGGGCCTTTGCTGGCTGGTGTCATTCCTGGTGGGATTGACTCCCATGTTTGGCTGGAACATGAAACTGAACTCAGAGTACCACAGAAATCTCACCTTCCTTTCCTGCCAATTCCGTTCCGTCATGAGGATGGACTACATGGTCTACTTCAGCTTCTTCACTTGGATTTTCATTCCCCTGGTTGTCATGTGTGCCATCTACCTTGACATCTTCTATGTCATCCGGAACAAACTCAATCAGAACTTTTCTAACTCCAAAGAGACAGGTGCATTTTACGGACGGGAGTTCAAGACAGCCAAGTCTCTGTTTCTGGTTCTTTTCTTGTTTGCTTTGTCCTGGCTGCCTTTATCCGTCATCAATTGTATCATCTACTTTAATGGTGAAGTACCACAAGTTGTGCTGTACTTGGGCATCCTGCTGTCCCATGCTAACTCCATGATGAACCCTATCGTCTATGCTTATAAAATAAAGAAGTTCAAGGAAACCTATCTCTTGATCCTCAAAGCCTACGTGATCTGCCAGCCCTCTAATTCCTTGGACTCAAGCACTGAGCAGACTTCTGAGTAGCTATCCATGAAAGATGACTCTCCATCCCATTGACCTTCAGATTCAGCATGGACAAACACTTGAGGGCCTATCCACCTGGGCCATGGGCTCTCACGTGTTTGATTCCTTCCAGTGATGTGGGAAGCATTTGGCTGGCTGCCTCCAATTGTATCTTCCCTACTACCCTCTTTCTCTAATTCAATTTTTTTCTTGTCCTTCTTTTCTAATTCAATTTTCTGGGTGTCTGACTTGAGGACAGTGTTCTATTGTTACTACTGCCTGTGTTCCTCCTTCCCAAACAGAAGTCATGGAATCTGAAGGATGCCTCATTGACTTACTGACAAAAGGGTCCCAACTGGGCTGGACATGTACATAATGGTGACTCAGTTCTACTCCATTATGGAATTAAGCAGAGAACCCTGCTCTCAGCAGATGCCTGGAGGATGGATGGAATGCAAGGAGTGAACTGAGTTTAAGAGGGACTTAACTTGCTAGATTCACCTGTAAATGTATTTGAGTAAATAAAAGATAATAACGAATTGTTGTGTAGCTCTTTGCAGAGGGCCAGGGTCACTTGGGGCTTGAAGACCCAGCTGGCTGCTCCTGGCACTCAGCCTGCTTCTACCTGATGCCATGTGGCATGTTCGCCTATGTAAATTCTAGGACCCTCACCCCTGGCCCCAGAACACCCTGCTCCTTTTTCCAGGGGTGATCAGAGCATTTGTCAACTTTATGAACCATTCATCAAGTGTTAGAGAAGAAATAATTCTTAGAGCTGAGTCTTAATCATCGCCTCTGGTATTTTATTATTTAATAGGAATAGCGGGAGTGGGGCAAAAAGAGGCACCAGATAGTTATTATTTGTTGAGCACTTTCTATGTGCTATTTTGCATGCATTCTCTCTTTTGGTCCTGACAGTCTTTTAGGTACCACCGTTATTACCATCTCTATTTTGCAGAAGAGAAAACTGAGGCACAGAGGTTTTAAGTAACTTGTCCACGATCACAGTTAACAAGTATGAGAGCCAGGATTTCAAGGCAGTCCTGCCTTATGGGAGAACCCAAGATTCTTGCTACCTATCCCTAGACATGCAGAGTGACTTGTAATTTCTACAAAGTCCAAACTCTTAAGTTCACCTTATGTACAATTAACAGAATCATGGGTACAAACTATGATTTGTATACTCAAGGACTGCTGGGTTTTTTGCCTTAACTGCTGTTGCCAATTGGGACACCAGACAGGGATGTCGTTCTAGTCAAGTCATTCGGGCATTGAGTGTGGCTCTGGAAGTTCGAGGTGGCATCTCTGATTGGGCTATCCAAACTTGCAGCTGTGGACTCTCACTCCCAAGACAATAAATATATTAACTTGATGAGAGTAGCAGGATGGGGATTTCAGTTAAACCACATCAAAGAGGATAAGTGTACTGAAAATGTTTTTCTTATTAGTTCTTAGCCAATCTTGAAAGGTTATCCTGACCCTAATCTTAGGCCAGAGCCTGATAACCCTATTTATCTTGTTAACATTTCACTTCAGGGAAAGGTCCTCGTGTCTTCTCTTGTCAGCCCAAGAATAATCAACACTACGTGCGATGTTGAAAAACTCGCACATAGCATTTTCTACTAATGCCAAACCGAGTGCGTCACCCCGCCCACCCACTTCCTGGCGCCATTCACAATCTTATGTTAGAGGCAGAGGACTGCAACGCACCCCCGCCCCCCATTCCTGGGGGTCCCTGGACGTGAGAGGGGACTTTTGTCCTGACAAATTCCCCATCAACATTTTGGGGGATCTTTTTTCTTTCAAAAGACAGGCCTCCCCCACCTCCAATTTTTTCTTAATGGTATCCCCTCTTTTGATTTCAGCATTTTCCCCCAAATTAATTTTTGTGTTTAGTTAAAATGCCCCTCCAGGATGAGGCCCTGGGTCTACTCTGGGGCATTGGGTGCTCCTGGCACACTGTTCTGCCCAGGACTCACCTTTGCCCAGTTGGAGACTTGAGGGAAGTGCTGGTTGGTTCTTGGCCTCTAACCCAGTTTCTATAGCAACATTTGGCATGTGCCCTTTTAGGAAGCTTGATTTAAAGGGACCGCTTGCCTCACAAGAAAACAGCAGTCTGTCCTGAGTCATTTGGTGTCATCAGACAAGCTGTAGCTCCTGAGTTTCAGAAAAACTTTTTTTCTCCCTTTCTCCTCCTCCCCTACTTCTCTCTCTTTTCCTTTCTCACAGTCACTGCTTAGCAAACCCACTGAAGGCTTGTAGGAAGTTGTATTTTGGGGGCTTGGGAGTCAATAAGAATCTCTTGAGCTAAGGGGCTCCACCAGCCCAGAAGAGGCCCTTACAGTGAAATGTCTTTTGGCGTGAACTCAAAAAAGATGAACCAAGACTCACTGGTGAGGAGTTGGGCTGGAAGTGACGAGATCTACCCTGGTTTCAGGTTTAGAGATTAATGTCACTGGAGTTTCCCTGAGTCTGTCTCCTGGCTAGCTCCCTTCAGCTAAACATTGTCAAAGGTGGCTGTTGGGCTTTCATTTTAAAGGAATATGGTAAAAAGACCACCCAGACAAAACTGAGGTTTGCTTCCTTCTTCCTACTCCATACAGATTCGCTGGAACAAAGGTAGATGCTGAGTAGCTGGGCTTATTTACTCAATTTTTAAAATCAAATCAACAATAGAAATAAGTGAAGACCAACCAAATGAGAACAAACAAACCCTATTTATTCTGAGCTTTCTATAGCAAAGGAGTCAGCCACTGCCCCTTGCTTTTTTTTTTTTTTTTTTTTTTTTTAATAAATTTATTTATTTATGGCTGTGTTGGGTCTTCGTTTCTGTGCGAGGGCTTTCTCTAGTTGCGGCGAGCGGGGGCCACTCTTCATCGCGGTGCGCGGGCCCCTCACTATCGCAGCCTCTCCTTGAGGAGCACAGGCTCCAGACGCGCAGGCTCAGTAATTGTGGCTCACGGGCTTAGTTGCTCTACGGCATGTGGGATCCTCCCAGACCAGGGCTCGAACCCGTGTGCCCCGCACTGGCAGGCAGACTCTCAACCACTGCGCCACCAGGGAAGCCCTGCCCCCTTGCTTTTTGGCAGAGACTTAAAGGCAGGCAGAAGAGCGGGATACTTTTATAGTGGAAAAAAGAAGGCTTCAGGTGCACCCCGACTGGAGACCGTTGGCCTGGGGAGGCTGTAGGCAGGCCGACTAGAAGTGGGGCATCCTGTGTGATAGGTTAGGGGGCATATTTGACTTTCTCTGGTTGGTTCCTAGATGGAAGCAGGACAAAAATTAGGGAAGCTGTCAGTTATTCATCAACTCCTGGCCATTCAGGGCCAATTGTTACAGGGATTATTGTTTGGCTTTCTGGATTGTTACTAGGAATAATGGTCTGACTTCCTATAAGTCTGGTTTATATCAGGCTGGCTTCCTGGGCCAGTTACTATAGATAAGGGGCTGGTTTCCTGGGCTGGTAGTGGGCCAGAGTTCTATTTTTATATATGGTCTGGTCATGGTCCGTTTGTATCTTCAGTTTCTTACAACTAAATTCACATTTTCTAGAGAAACTCTGCCCTTAGATACTATAGTGGGTACAATAGGAATGAGAAAAATTAGGCTGCATCTTGCCCCAGCCACTCAAATGACTGGCATAATGTAAAATCTCAACTCTAAAGTGCTCTACAGTGTTGCGATATTGTTACTATTGGGGAAGCAGAATTGAGCGATGGAAAGAACAATGTTTTCTTTCAGATTTAGCATCAGCTCATGGCGGCTGTACTAGCTGTGTGAACTTAAATTTAGCAGTTACTTAAACTGAGCCTCAATTTTTCTCATCTGTAAAATGGGAGACTAGTAACACCTGTGTCAAAGTTTTGTTTTGTTTGTTTTTTGCTTTTTACTTTTTATTATGAAAAATTTCAAACACACAAAAGTGGAGAGATTAGAATAATGAAGGCTCATATACCTATTATCCTGCTTTAATAATGATCAACTTACAGCCAACCTTGTTTCATTAAGGACCCCACCAACTTGCCTTACCCTGATTATCTTGAAATTTTGCACATCAAATTATTTCATCTGTAAACATTTTAGTTTGTAGTTCTAAAAGATATTTTAAAAATTTGGTTTATCCTTATTACCCATTTATGTTTTTATGTACACATCAAATAGAGTGAAAATTAATTCTACCCTTAAGAGGGAGCAACAGAATTAATAACACCAGATAATACTCAGAATGCAAATAGACACACCTGTTTAATCTCTGTAACTCTGAGCCTGTCATTTGCTTCAGAATGTTACTTTTTCATGTCTTGGGCATTTTCCTGATATCTGTGCATAATCTCCTTCTGTCGGTATTTTCTTCAGTTTCACGGTGTGCCATCTCTGAGCAATACTGAGTGTTTGTTTTACATGCAGCTTTCTCAGCAATAGGGACTACTTTAAAAAAAAAAATAATAACAGAATAACTGAGGCAGAAGAACAGATAAGTGACCAGGAAGACACAATGGTGGAATTCACTGCTGTGAAACAAAATAAAGAAAAAAGAATGAAAAGAAATGAAGACAGCCTAAGAGACCTCTGGGACAACATTAAACACAACAACATTCACATTATAGGGGTCCCAGAAGGAGAAGAGAGAGAGAAAGGACCAGAGGAAATATTTGAAGAGATTATAGTTGAAAACTTCCCTAACATGGGAAAGGAAATAGCCAACCAAGTCCAGGAAGCGCAGCTTGTCCCATACAGGATAAACCCAAGGAGAAACATGCCGAGACACATAGTAATCAAATTGGCAAAAATTAAAGACAAAGAAAAATTATTGAAAGCAGCAAGGGAAAAATGACAAATAACGTACAAGGGAACTCCCATAAGGTTAACAGCTGACTTCTCAGCAGAAACTCTACAAGCCAGAAGGGAGTAGCATGATATACCTAAAGTGATGAAAGGGAAGAACCTACAACCAAGATTACTCTACTTGGCAAGGATCTCATTCAGATTCGATGGAGAAATCAAAATCTTTACAGACAAGCAAAAGCTAAGAGAATTCAGCACCACCAAACCAGCTCTACAACAAATGCTAAAGGAACATCTCTAAGTGGGAGACACAAGAGAAGAAAAGGACCTACAAAAACAAACCTAAAACAATTAAGAAAATTGTCATAGGAACATACATATTGATAATTACCTTAAACGTGAATGGATTAAATGCTCCAACCAAAAGACACAGGCTTGCTGAATGGATACAAAAACAAGACCCATATATATGCTGTCTACAAGAGACCCACTTCAGACCTAGGGACACATACAGACTGAAAGTGAGGAGATGGAAAAAGATATTCCATGCAAATGGAAATCAAAAGAAAGCTGGAGTAGCTATACTCATATCAGATAAAATAGACTTTAAAATAAAGAATGTTACAAGAGACAAGGAAGGACACTGCATAATGATCAAGGGATCAATCCAAGAAGAAGATATAACAATTATAAATATATATGCACCCAACATAGGAGCACCTCAATACATAAGGCAACTGCTAACAGCTATAAAAGAGAAAATTGACAGTAACACAATAATAGTGGGGGACTTTAACACCTCACTTACAACAATGGACAGATCATCCAAAATGAAAATAAATAAGGAAACACAAGCTTTAAATGACACACTAGACTAGATAGATTTAATTGATATTTATAGGACATTCCATCCAAAAACAGCAGATTACACTTTCTTCTCAAGTGCGCACGGAACATTCTCCAGGATAGATCACATCTTGGGTCACAAATCAAGCCTCAGTAAATTTAAGAAAATTGAAATCATATCAAGCATCTTTTCTGACCACAATGCTATGGGATTAGAAATCAATTACAGGGAAAAAAACGTAAAAAACAAAAACACATGGAGGCTAAACAATACGTTACTAAATAACCAAGAGATCACTGAAGAAATCCAAGAGGAAATCAAAAAATACCTAGAAACAAAAGACAATGAAAACACTACGATCCAAAACCTATGGGATACAGCAAAAGCTGTTCTAAGAGGGAAGCTTATAGCTATACAAGCCTACCTCAAGAAATGAGAAAAATTTCAAGTAAACAATCTAACCTTACACCTAAAGGAACTCGAGAAAGAAGAACAAACAAAACCCAAAGTTAGCAGAAGGAAAGAAATCATAAAGATCAGAGCAAAAATAAATGAAATAGAAACAAAGAAAGCAATAGCAAAGATCAATAAAACTAAAAGCTGGTTCTTTGAGAAGATAAACAAAATTGATAAACCATTAGCCAGGCTTATCAAGAAAAAGAGGGAGAGAACTCAAATCTATAAAATTAGAAATGAAAAAGGAGAAGTTACAACAGATACTGCAGAAATACAAAGCATTCTAAGAGACTACTACAAGCAACTCTATGCCAATAAAATGGACAACCTGGAAGAAATTGACAAATTCTTAGAAAGGTATAACCTTCCACGACCAAACCAGGAAGAAACAGAAAATATGAACAGACCAATCACAAGTAATGAAATTGAAACTGTGATTAAAAGTCTTCCAACGAACAAAAGTCCAGGATCAGCTGGCTTCACAGGTGAATTCTATCAAACATTTAGAGAAGAGATAACACCCATCCTTCTCAAACTCTTTCAAAAAATTGCAGAGGAAGGAACACTCCCAAACTCATTCTATGAGGCCACCATCACCCTGATACCAAAACCAGACAAATATACTACAAAAAAAGAAAATTACAGACCAATATCACTGATGAATATACATGCAAAAATCCTCAACAAAATACTAGCAAACAGAATCCAACAACACATTAAAAGGATCATGCACCATGATCAAGTGTGGTTTATCCCAGGGATGCAAGGATTCTTCAATATACACAAATCAATCAGTGTGATACACCATAGTAAAAATTGAAGGATAAAAACCATATGATCATCTCAATAGATGCCGAAAAAGCTTTTGACAAAATTCAACACCCATTTATGATAAAAACTCTCCAGAAAGTGGGCATAGAGGGAACCTACCTCAACATAATAAAGGCCATATACGACAAACCCACAGCAAACATCATTCTCAATGTTGAAAAACTGAAAACATTTCCTCTAAGATCAGGAACAAGACAAGGATGTCCACTCTCACCACTATTATTCAACATAGTTTTGGAAGTCCTAGCCAGGGTAATCAGAGAAGAAAAAGAAATAAAAGGAATACAAATTGGAAAGGAAGAAGTAAAACTGTCACTGTTTGCAGATGACATGATACTATACATAGAGAATCCTAAAAATGCCACCAGAAAACTACTAGAGCTAATAAATGAATTTGGTAAAGTTGCAGGATACAAAATTAATGTGCAGAAATCTCTTGCATTCCTATACACTAATGATGAAAAATCTGAAAGAGAAATTATGGAAACACTCCCATTTACCATTGCAACAAAATGAATAAAATACCTAGGAATAAACCTACCTAGGGAGACAAAAGACCTGTATGCAGAAAATTATAAGACACTGATGAAAGAAATTAAAGATGATACCAACAGATGGAGAGATATACCATGTTCTTGGATTGGAAGAATCAATATTGTGAAAATGACTATACTACCCAAAGCAATCTACAGATTCAATGCAATCCCTATCAAATTACCAATGGCATTTTTTACAGAACTAGAACAAATCATCTTAAAATTTGTATGGAGACACAAAAGACCCCGAATAGCCAAAGCAGTCTTGAGGGAAAAACACGGAGCTGGAGGAATCAGACTCCCTGACTTCAGACTATACTACAAAGCTACAGTAATCAAGACAATATGGTACTGGCACAAAAACAGAAACATAGATCAATGGAACAAGATAGAAACCCCAGAGTTATACCCACACATCTATGGTCAACTAATCTATGACAAAGGAGGCAAAGATATACAATGGACAAAGACAGCCTCTTCAATAAGTGGTGCTGGGAAAACTGGACAGCTACATGTAAAAGAATGAAATTAGAACACTCCATAACACCATACACAAAAATAAACTCAAAATGGATTCGAGACCTAAATATAAGATCGGACACTATAAAACTCTTAGAGAAAAACATAAGAAGAACACTCTTTGACATAAATCACAGCAAGATATTTTTTGATCCACCTCCTAGAGTAATGGAAATAAAAACAAAAATATACAAATGGGACCTAATGAAACTTCAAAGCTTTTGCACAGCAAAGGAAACCACAAAAAGACAAAAAGACAACCCTCAGAATGGGAGAAAATATTTGCAAATGAATCAACAGACAAAGGATTAATCTCCAAAATATATAAACAGCTCATGCAGCTCAATATTAAAGAAACAAACAACCCAATCCAAAAATGGGCAGAAGACCTAAATAGACATTTCTCCAAAGAAGACATACAGATGGCCAAGAAGCACATGAAAAGCTGCACAACATCACTAATTATTAGAGAAATGCAAATCAAAACTACAATGAGGTATCACCTCACACCAGTTAGAATGGGCATCATCAGAAAATCTACAAACAGCAAATGCTGGAGAGGGTGTGGAGAAATGGGAACCCTCCTGCACCGTTGGTGGGAATGTAAATTGATACAGCCACTATGGAGAACAGTATGGAAGTTCCTTAAAAAATGAAAAATAGAATTACCATATGACCCAGCAATCCCACTACTGGGCATATACCCAGAAAAAACCATAATTCAAAAAGACACATGCACCCCAATGTTCATTGCAGCACTATTTACAATAGCCAGGTCATGGAAGCAACCTAAATGCCCATCGACAGACGAATGGTTAAAGAAGTTGTGGTACATTTATACAATGGAATATTACTCAGCCATAAAAAGGAACGAAACCGAGTCATTTGTTGAGACGTGGATGGATCTAGAGACTGTCATACAGAGTGAAGTAAGTCAGAAAGAGAAAAACAAATATCGTATATTAACGCATGTATGTGGAACCTAGAAAAATGGTACAGATGAACCGGTTTGCAGGGCAGAAATTGAGACACAGATGTAGAGGACAAACGTATGGACACCAAGGGGGGAAAACCGCTGTGGGGTGGGGATGGTGTTGTGCTGAACTGGGTGATTGGGATTGACATGTGTACACTGATATGTATAAAATTGATAACTAATAAGAGCCTGCAGTATAAACAAACAAACAAACAAAACAACTAATGCTAAACTTTCTTTGGGTTATTTGTATGGAAATATGTTAATATAAATGTTTCAGACATTACATGAAAATTCTAAAAATCTTATATGTTCTGATATAATGTTATAAGTCATAATTCTAGTTATTACTTTAAAATGTATATCTCAGAAATAACTAAAAAAAAATAAAAAGTAAAAAGAAAATAAAAGATATTTTAAAAATTTGGTTTATCCTTATTACCCATTTATGTTTTTATTTACACATCAAATAGAGTGAAAATTAATTCTACCCTTAAGAGGGAGCAACAGAACTAATAACACCAGATAATACTCAGAATGCTAATAGACACACCTGTTTATTCTCTGTAACTCTGAGCCTGTCATTCGCTTTAGAATGTTAATTTTTCATGTCTTGGGCATTTTCCTGATATCTATGTATAATCTCCTTCTGTTGGTACTTTCTTCGGTTTCATGGTGTGCCATCTCTGAACAATACTGAGTGTTTGTTTTACATTCCACTTTCTCAGCAATAGGGACTACTTTAAAAAAAAAAATAACCACAATGTCAATATTAATTACTGATTGCTATGTAATGAACTACTCCCAAACTTAAAGGCTTAACATGATAATTATTATCTCTTGTGCTTTCTGTGGGTCAGGAATTCAGGAGCATCTTGGTTGGGTGGGTCATGCTTGAGGTCTCTCATGAGGTTGCTGGGTCTGTAGTCATCTGGAGGTTTGATGGTGCCAGAGGATTTACTCCCAAGGTGGGTCGTACATGTCTGGCAAGTTGGTCCCTTTCCACATGGGCCTTTGCACAGGTCTGCTTGAGAGTCCTCACAACATGGCATCTGACGTCTGCAAGAAAGAAAGAGCAGTGTGACTTCTGAGGTGGAAGTTGCACACCTTTTATGACCTAGCCTCGGAAGTCATATGCCATCCCTTCTACCATATTTTACTGATCACATGGGCCAGCCCTGATTCAGATTAGGAGGGGATTACACAATGGCATGAATACCAGGAGCCATCTTAGAAGCTGGCTATGACAATATCATTATCACATCTGAAAAAAATGTAACAATAATTTCTTTTTAAAAAAAAATTTTTTAATAGATCTTTATTGGGGTATAATTGTTTCACAATACTGTGTTAGTTTCTGTTGTACACAAAGTGAATCAGCCATATGCATACATATGTCCCTATATCCCCACGTTCTTGAGCCTCCCTCCCATCCTCCCTATCCCATCTCTCTAGGTCATCGCAAAGCACTGAGCTGATCTCCCTGTGCTATGCTGCTGCTCCCCACTAGCTAGCTATTTTACATTCTGTAGTGTATATATGTCGATGCTACTCTCACTTCGCCCCAGCTTCCCCCTCCTACCCTGTGTCCTCAATTCCATTCTCTATATCTACATCTTTATTCCTGCCCTCCAACTAGGTTCATCGGTACCTTTTTTTTTTTTTTTAAGATTCCATATGTATGCGTTAGCATACTGTATTTGTTTTTCTCTTTCTGACTTAATTCACTCTGTATGACAGACTCTAGGTCCATCCACCTCACTACAAATAACTCAATTTCATTTCTTTTTATTGCTGAGTAATATTCCATTGTATATATGTGCCACATCTTCTTTATCCATTCATCTGTTGATGGACATTTAGGTTGGTTCCATGTCCTGGCTATTGTAAATAGTGCTGCATGAACATTGTGGTACATGTCTCTTTTTGAATGATGGTTTTCTCAGGGTATATGCCCAGTAGTGGGATTGCTGGGTCATATGGTAGTTCTATTTTTAGTTTTTTAAGGAACCTCCATACTGTTTTCCATAGTGGTTGTATCAATTTACATTCCCACCAGCAGTGCAGGAGGGTTCCCTTTTCACCACACCATTTCCAGTATTTATTGTTTACAGATTTTTTGATAATGGCCATTCTGACCTGCGTGAGGTGATACCTCATTGTAGTTTTGATTTGCATTTCTCTAATAATTAGCAATGTTGAGCATCTTTTCATGTGTCTCTTGGCCAACTGTATGTCTTCCTTGGTGAAATGTCTATTTAGGTCTTCCTTCTGCCCATTTTTTAATTGGACTGTTTGTTTTTTTTGATATTGAGCTCTATGAGCTGTTTGTATATTTTGGAGATTAATCTTTGGTCAGTTGCTTCATTTGCAAATATTTTCTCCCATTCTGAGGGTTGTCTTTTCGTCTTGTTTATGGTTTCCTTTGCTGTGCAAAAGCTTTTAAGTTTAATTAAGTCCCATTTGTTTATTTTTCTTTTTATTTCTGTTACTCTAGGGGGTGGGTCAAAAAAGATCTTGCTGTGGTTTATGTCAAAGAGTGTTTTTCCTATGTTTTCCTCTAAGAGTTTCATAGTGTCTGGTCTTACATTTAGATCTTTAATCCATTTGGAGTTTATTTTTGTGTATGGTGTTAGGTAGTGTTCTAATTTCATTCTTTTACATGTAGCTGTCCAGTTTTCCCAGCACCACTTATTGAAGAGGCTCTCTTTTCTCCATTGTATGTTCTTGCCTCCTTTGTTGTAAATTAGGTGCCCATATGTGCATGGGTTTATCTCTGGGCATTCTAACCTGTTCTATTGATCTATATTTCTGTTTTTGTGCCAGTACCATACTGTCTTGATTACTCTAGCTTTGTGGTATAGTTTGAAGTTGGGGAGCCTGGTTCCTCCAACTCCGTTTTTCTTTCTCAAGATTGCTTTGGCTATTCGGGGTCTTTTGTGTTTCCACACAAATTGTAAAGTTTTCTGTTCTAATTCTGTGAAGAATGCCATTGGTAGTTTGATAGGGATTGCATTGAATCTGTAGATTGCTTTGGGTAGTATAGTCATTTTCACAATGTTGATTCTTCCAATCCAAGAACATGGTATATCTCTCCATCTGTTGGTATCATCTTTGATTTGTTTCATCAGTGTTTTATAGTTTTCTGAGTACAAGTCTTTCACCTTCTTAGGCAGGTTTATTCCTAGGTATTTTATTCTTTTTGTTGCAATGGTAAATGGGAGTGTTTCCTTAATTTCTCTTTTTGATTTTTCATTGTTGGTGTATAGGAATGCCAGAGATTTCAGTGCATTAATTTTGTATCCTACAACCTTACCAAATGCATTGATTAGTTCTAGTAGTTTTCTGTTGGCATCTTTAGGATTTTCTATGTATAGTATCATGTCACCTGCAAACAGTGACAGCTTTGCTTCTTCTTTTCCAATTTGTATTCCTTTTATTTCTTTTTCTTCTCTGATTGCCATGGCTAGGACTCCCAAAACTATGTTGAATGAGAGTGGTGAGAGTGTCTTGCTCTTGATCTTAGTGGAAATGCTTTCAGTTTTTCACCATTGAGTATGATGCTTGCTGTGGGTTTGTCATATATGGCCTTTATTATGTTGAGGTAGGTTCCCTCTATGACCATTTTCTGGAGAGTTTTTATCATAAATGGGTGTTGAATTTTGTCAAAAGCTTTTTCTGCATTTATTGAGATGATCATATAGTTTTTATTCCTTAATTTGTTAATGTGGTGTATCACATTGATTGATTTGCATATATTGAAGAATGCTTGCATCCCTGGGATAAATCCCACTTGATCATGATGTATGATCCTTTTAATGTGCTGTTGGATTCTGTTTGCTAGCATTTTGTTCAGGATTTTCGCATCTATGTTCATCAGTGATATTGGTCTATAATTTTCTTTTTTTTTTAGTATCTTTGTTTTTGGTATTAGGGTGATGGTGGCCTTGTAGAATGAGTTTGGGAGTGTTCCTTCCTCTGAAATTTTTTGGAAGTGTTTGAGAAGAATGGGTGTTAGCTCTTCTCTAAATGTTTGATAGAATTCACCTGTGAAGCCATCTGGTCCTGGACTTTTGTTTGTTGGAAGATTTTTAGTTATGGCTTCAATTTCATTACTTGTGATAGGTCTGTTTATGTTCTCTAATTCTTCCTGGGTCAGTCTTGGAAAATTGTACCTTTCCAAGAATCTGTCCATTTCTTCGTGGCTGTCCACTTTATTGGCATATAGTTGTTTGTAGTAGTCTCTTATAATCCTTTGTATTTCTGCAGTGTCAGTTGTGATTTCTCCTTTTTCATTTCTTATTTTATTGATTTACTTCCTCTCCCTTTTTTTCTTGATGAGTCTGGCTAATGGTTTATCAATTTTGTTTATCTTCTCAAAGAAGTAGCTTTTAGTTTTATTGTTCTTTGCTATTGTTTTCTCTGTTTCTATTTCATTTATTTCTGCTCTGATTTTTATGATTTATTTCCTTCTACTGACTTTGGGTTTTCTTTATTCTTCTTTCTCTAGTTGTTTTAAGTGTAGGGTTAGATAGTTTATTTGAGATTTTTCTTGTTTCTTGAGGTGAGATTGAATTGCTATAAGCTTCCCTCTTAGAACTGCTTTTGCTGTATCCCATACGTTTTGCGTCGTCGTGTTTTCACTGTTATTTGTTTCTATGTATTTTTTAATTTCTTTTTTGATTTCTTTAGTGATCTCTTGTTTGTTTAGTAGCACACTGTTTAGCCTCCATGTATTTGGGTTTTTTACAGTTTTTTTCCTGTAAATGATTTCCAATATCATAGCGTTTTGGTCAGAAAAGATGCTTGATACGATTTCAATTTTCTTAAATTTTCCAAGGCTTGATTTGTGACCCAAAATGTGGTCTATCCTGGAGAATGTTCCATGTGCACTTGAGAAGAATGTGTATTCTGCCAATTTTGGGTGGAATGGTCTATAAATATCAATTAAATCTATCTGGTCTACTGTGTCATTTAAAGCTTGTGTTTCCTTATTTATTTTCTGTTTAGATGATCTGTCCATTGGTGTAAGTGGAGTGTTAAAGTCCCCTACTATGATTGTGTTACTGTTGATTTCTCCTTTCATGGTTGTTAGCATTTGCCTTATGTATTGAGGTGCTCCTATGTTGGGTGCATAAACATTTATAATTGTTATATCTTCTTTTGGATTGATCCTTTGATCATTATGTAGTGTCCCTCCTTATCTCTTGTAACAGTCTTTATTTTAAAGTCTATTTTATCTGATACAAGTATTGCTACTTCAGCTTTCTTTTGATTTCCATTTGCCTGGAATATCTTTTTCCATCCCCTCACTTTCAGTCTGTATGTGTCCCTAGGTCTGAAGTGGGTCTCTTGTAGACAGCATATACATGGGTCTTGTTTTTGTATCCATACAGCCAGTCTGTGTCTTTTGGTTGGGGCATTTAATCCATTTACATTCAAGGTTATTATCAATATATATGTTCCTATTACCATTTTCTTAATTGTTTTGAGGTTTTTTTTTGTGGGTCTTTTTCTTCCCTTGTGTTTCCCACTTAGAGAAGTTCCTTTAGCATTTGTGGTAGAGCTGTTTTGGTGGTGCTGAATTCTCTTAGCTTTTGCTTGTCTGAAAAGCTTTTGACTTCTTCATCAAATCTGAATGAGATCCTTGCTGGGTAGAGTAATCTTGGTTGTAGGTTTTTCTCTTTCATCACTTTAAGTATACCCTGCCACTCCCTTCTGGCCTGCAGTTTCTGTTGAAAAAGCAGCTGATAATCTTATAGGGATTCCTTTATATGTTATTTTTTGTTTTTCCCTTGCTGTTTTTAATATTTTTTCTTTGAATTTAATTTTTGTTAGTTTGATTAATATGTGTCTTGGTGTGTTTTTCCTAGGATTTATCCTGTATGGGACTGTCTGTGCTTCCTGGACTTGGGTGTCTATTTCCTTTCCCATGTTAAGGAAGAGATTATAGAGTTTTCTATAATCCCTTCAAATATTTTCTCAGACACTTTCTTTTTCTCTTCTTCTTCTGGGACACCTATAATTCGAATGTTGGTGCATTTAGTGTTGTCCCAGAGGTCTCTGAGATTGTCTTCAATTCTTTTCATTCTTTTTTCTTTATTCTGCTCCTCAGCAGTTATTTCTACCATTTTGTCTTCCAGCTCACTTGTTGGTTCTTCTGCCTCAGTTATTCTGTGATTGATTCCGTCTAGTGTATTTTTCATTTCAGTTATTGTGTTGTTCATCTCGTTTGTTTGTTTTTTAGTTCTTCTAGATCTTCGTTAAACATTTCTTGTATTTTCTGAATCCATGCCTCCATTCTATTTCCGAGATTCTGGATCATCTTTACTCTCATTACTCTGCATTCTTTTTCAGGTAGATTGCCTATTTCCTCTTCATTTATTTGGTTGTAGGTTTTTACCTTACTCCTTAATCTGTGACATATTTTTTTGCCCTCTCATTTTTTTTTTTTTTTTTAATGAGTGGGATTGTGTTCCTGTTTTACTGGTTGTTTGGCCTGAGGCTTCCAACAGTGGAGTTTCTAGGCTACTGGGTAGAGCTGGGTCTTGGTGCTGAGATGAAGAACACTGTGAGACCTCACTCTGATGAATATTCCCTGGGGTCTGAGGTTCTCTGTTAGTCCAGTGCTTTAGACTCAGAGCTCCCACTGCAGGAGATTTGGCCCAACCCCCAGGTCATGAACCAAGATCCCATAAGCTGCATGGGGCAGCAAAAAAACAAAAAAGAGAACAATAACAAAGTAAAAAATAAAATTAGACTAGGAAACTAACAGATATGTTAGAAAGAATATAAAAATAAAAATATAGATGAATCAACAACTGGAAGGTACATCAGTATCACAATAGTAAAGAAGAGGAGGAGAGAAAAGAATAAAAAAAGGGGAGGGGAAGGCCTTGGCTGTGGAGGGCGGGGCCTAAGCAAGAGAGAGGTTTGGGTGCTGGGCGGGGCCTATGCTTAGGACCCACAGGGCTGGAAAAGGCCCTGGGGGCTGTGGGGGTGGGGCTTAGGCTCAAGGAACAGAAGGGGCCCAGACGTGTCCCCCACCCTGGGTCTCAGAGCACGGGGGACCTCACCTGGGAGCCCAGCAGGCTTCCTGGGCTTGAGTGGGTGGGGCAAATGCCCTCCTCTCCTCTCCTGCTCCCCTGGTCCCAGAGGGCCCCTCCTGCCTGCCTCTCCTATTCTCCCCTCAGCCTCCTTCCTATGCCCCCAGGACCAATGCGGCCGGAGTGGGGTTGGGGGGTCTTGCAGGGCAGGGGACTGGCCTGGGAGCTCAGCAGCCTCCCTGGGCCTGAGTGGGCCAGGCGATCGCCCTCCGCTCCTCTCCTGCTCCTCCCAGAGAGTCCCTCCCGCCTGCCTCTCCTGATCTCCCCAGCCTCAGGGGCACCGATCCTGTCTGTCTTCCGTTTCTCCTCCCCCCTCCGTGCCCCCATGTCCTACTGGTTCACTTGGGGGTTCCTCCTGTCTACTTGGGCATCAGGGTCCCCCACCAGCGGCCGGCAGCTGCCCTAGTTGTGGGGAGAGCCTAACTCAGCGTCTTCCCACACCGCCATCTTGACTCTGCCCCCCCAACAATAATTTCTGAATATCATCAACTATCTAGTCACTGTCCAAATTTTCTCAAGTGTTTCCTTCAGTCAGAATCCAAATAAATTCCATATATTGCAATTTTATCAGTATGTCTCTTAAGCCCTTTTAATCTATAGATTCCTGCTTCATTTTTTCCCCATGCAGTTTAACTGTTGAACTCATAAAGGTTTCATGAGGAATAAATGAGGCAATATAAGCAAAACACCTACCATGATGCAGATAAAACACGTACCATGATGCAGGCCTGCTGCTGGCCCATATGCTGACTTGGTGTGAATTAGAGAAAGGCTCTCCTTCCTCAAGAGAGGACATTATTGAAAACCTGGACAATCACCCACGTCCAGCCCTTGATGAGAAGTGCTAGCTCTGGGATGTGATAAGTAAGCATTCAGCTTAAATTCAACTGAGGGTGGTTCCATAATTCAAACTTTAAAAATCAGTGGCCAGGCCATATGAGTCCCATTAGGAATAAGGGGAAGCTTCTGCTGCATGGACAGGTAGCCTTGCTTTGTCCCAGGAAAGCTTTCAAGATGTCTTTAGGCTGCAGCCTGTCTACTGATGTCCAAAAACCCGCACTTTCACCTGCTCACATGCTCTGGATGCCAGGCACATCTGCTTCAGACTCCACCCTCTAGCCCCGCTCCCTGGATGAGGCTGCAGTGTCCACTCAGAAGGCAGGATAGTTATGAATCTCCTTACTAGTCTTCCTCTCAGCTAAATAGGAATTGGACTTCCAAGAGTGGTGAACAGACAAGAGGCTTGGCCTCGTATGATACCTGGACCATTGGCAGAACAGGGCACTGTTGCACAGACAAATGTGTGCCAGTGATGGTGTGTGTGCATGTGCCCTTCTGAGTGTGCCTTGTGTGCCAGAGTGGATTTATCCAGGAGGGGGATCTTCACGGCTGTTCTGGGCTCTACCGGGAAGCACAGAATTTTCTCATATTACTATATAAGTAAGTTTATGTCCGCAAATGGCATCCCTCTGATGAGGTACCCTTGTGCAGTGCACAGCCTGGGTACCTATACATAGTAGCACTTCTTGGATTAACTGGTTGGTCCTTCTTTTCCCTGGTCCCTCCAAACAGGATAAAACCATCTTAAACTCAAAGATATCTGTTTCCTGAAAACAAATCTAGGATTCCTAAGACCCCTGGGTCCATCTGGTCATCCCAGTTGAAGGTTCACTTCCTTCCAGTCATGAGGCTCTTCATTCTGCTCTCCTTGACTGTCTTTTCAGGTAAGAGATGGGGAAGGAACATCTCCAGCCCTCCAAGCTTCCCAGAGACTGTGCATTTTCTTTTCCTTTCCTACCTGGAGTTCTTGCTTATTAGCTCAAACCACTTAAGGAGTGGGATGGGAAAATAAAAGGAGGTGGAAATAGATCTTGTCCAAATTAGTCCTTGTTCTTTGATCTGATGACGGGGTTGTGGGGGAATTTGAGGCCCTCAGCTAAAATGAGGGCTCTGGATTCTCTCTCTCAATTTAAGTTCCCTCTTCCTTTCCCCCTTCTCCCCTTAAAAACATTTGTGCTGATATATGAGGATGGGACTTTCCACTTTCTGCCCATGTCTGACCCCGAAGATGAGACTCAGAGGACCGGGCTGGCCCCAGCTCTGCCACTGTCCAGCCTTGTGACCTTTGAGACTCACTGCACCTCTCTCTGGGTCAGTGTTCAGGCCAGTAAACTGAGTATCACACAATCTTTCTTATCTGAGAACAAAATATCATACCATGTCAAATGATATCAAGGATGTGAGCCTGTTTTGTAGGCTGGTCACACCCACTGTGAGCTACACTTGAGGCAGCATTTGAGGGGGCCCCAGTGTACATCTGGAAGGCTGAGGGAGGGGTGGTCTCCGTTGCCCATCTTGTCTCCTTGGTCAGACACTTCCCCAGCCACCATCAAGCTGAATGTGAAGTACACGACTTCCTTATTATGCAACATCCTGAGATGACAGATGTGCCCACACTGGTCTGGTATGGAGGAAACATGAAGCTCTTAGTCCCTGAGGACAGACAGAATGAGACATCTCTGTTTTCAGCCCTATACATCCATCAGAAGCCTCTAAACCTCCTTACTTTCTTTTTCTATAATTATTTTCTATTTTTTAAAATTTTATTGAAGTATATTTGATTTACAATGTTGTATAGTTTCAGGTGTACAGCAAAGTGATTCAGTTATTTATATATATATTCTTTTTTCAGATTTTTTTCCATTATAGATTATTACAAGATACTGAATATAGTTCCCTGTGCTATATATACAGTAGGTCTTTGTTGTTTAGCTATTTTATATATAGTAGTGTGTATCTGTTAACCCCAAACTCCTGATTTATTCCTCCCCTTGCCCTTTCCCCTTTGGTAACCATAAGTTTGTTTTCTATGTCTGTGAGTTTGTTTCTCTTTCAAACCTCCTTACTTTCTTTTTGAGGATGCCAAGGTGGAGTGGGGGGCTAGGGGCAGAGGGTCTACTAACAGTAAGCCTCAGGCTCTTCTACCCACCCACCCCTCAAGCAACATGAGAAGCCACCTAAATTCTTGCAGAGGGGGAGACATATTTTACCCACTCTTAGGCCAGGGAAGAAGTCTTCTCCAGGGTTGCTGTATTAGTTTGCTAGGCCTCCTGTAACAACCACAGACTGTGTGGCTTACACAACAGAAATTTGTTTCCTTACAGTGATGGAGGCCAGAAGTCCAAGATCAAGGTGTTGGCAGGTTTGGTTTCTCCTGAGGTCTCTCTCCTTGGCTTGCAGAGGGCCACCTTCTCACTGTGTCCTCACATGGTCATCCCTCTGTTGTCTGTGTCCTAATCTCCTTTTTTATTAGGGCACCGGTCAGATTGGATTAGGGCACATTGTAACGATCCCATGTTAACTTAATTACCTCTTTGAAGGCTCTAAATCCAAATGTAGTCACATTCTAAAGTACTGGCTGGTTAACACGTCAACGTATAAATTTTAGGGGGACACTATTCAGCCCATAACAGTTGCCAACCCCAATGCAGGCAAAAATCGGCCTCCAATGCTTTAATTAATTTTCCTCCAGGGTGCAGGAACTGCAATGTGTTTAAAAGAACAATAGTGTTTGTCTATGTGTGTTTTCACAGATGCTATGGTCATGGATGAAAAGGTCAAGGAAAACTTTGTGCTGGACACAGCTTCTACCATCTGCAACTACGATGCCCACTATAAGGACCACCCCAAATACTGGTGCCGAGGCTATTTCCAGGACTATTGCAACATCATTGCCTTCACACCCAACAGCACTGACCGCGTGGCCCTGAGGGACATAGGAAACCAGCTTATTGTCACTGTGTCCTGCCTGACCAAGGAGGATACGGGCTGGTACTGGTGCGGCATCCAGCGGGACTTTGCCAGGGATGACGTGGATTTTACAGAGCTGGTTGTCACTGACAACAGAAGAGCCCTCGCCAACAATTTTTGGTCTGGGAGAGGTAAGAGCCTGTTGGGGGTCCAGCTGGGGGTAACCCACAGCAGTGCATGTTAGCTGGTGTGGTAAATACTCAGAGAGCAACAACTCAGGCTCCCCCTAGGTTCTCTGGGGTAACCTGTCCTCTCCTTCCCTCCATAGTAGGGTAGCTGCTGATGATGCTGACAATTGACTTGGAATTCGGGGAAGAGGAAGGTGCCATTGCCCTGGGGTGCTCTTGGCACCTCTCTCCCCTCACAGCCATCTGGCTGATGGAACTTGGGAGGCTGACAGGTGCGAGAGCATTGCCTTGCAGGTCTAGAATCTTGAAGATTCACTTCTTGAGGAGTGACTGAGGCTGTAAAAAGTGGTCTAAGCACCTAGACAAGCACCCTTAAAAAGTGTCCACTTAAATAATTTCATAATTTACCGGAATAAATATGGTCCAAGAGGTCAGTGTTTTCTTTTAAGGAGTACAGTTTGCACCAGGAGGCTGCCAGAAGGGTGTGGGTGGAGCAGCCTGGAGGGGTGAGTCTGTCTAAGCCAGTGTGTTGCTCCTTTGGGCCAGGGCGAAGGCATAGGGTCTCCAGATGCTCCCCAAAATCCTTCTGTCCAATGCTGAAAACCTCTCTCAGGCACACTGCTTATGGAAAGTACTATCTTTCTTTTCTTCTTCTTTTCCTCCTGTGGCTTCTCATTATTTCCATTTCTAGAAGGGATGTCTTTTTCTAGTGCAATCCAGAGCACAATGTCAGTAGGAAAACAGAGGACTTAAGGGAAACTCCAGGAAGCCTCTTCCTGGTGCTAGACGGCCTTGCTCACACTTGACCAACTGGTTATTTGTTCAGCAAGCATCTTACTGAATGTGTGATACCCTTCACGCCTACAGTGTTTCTACTTTGTGTGGTTCTGCTTTTACTTAACTGTGTAGTCTGTCCTGAGTTTTAGGCTCAGGATGAGAGAAGTCCCACCTAAGTGTGCTCCTTAGCTTAAATGAAACACAGACACACACCTCACACCCCAGTCTTATCACAGGTGGCAATTTGGGTGACCATGGTGGTCCTTCTCCCATTGGGTTTTGGTGGCTGTCAGAAGCACGATGTGGCACTTATGTTACTTACTGATCAGTTCCTTAAGGATAGGACTGGCACTCAGCCTGGCACTCTCTAACCACAGGCCATATCTAGTCAACACAGTGCCTTTGTGCAAATCTGAAAAAGATGTCCCTTCCTCCAGGTGCATGGAGCCCAGTGGCAAGGTGCATGGTTTGGCAAACAGAGTATATGGGCTGGATTACAGCCCTGCTTGTTCCCTCCGCCTTCTGCCCTGTGCAGGGCACACATAAACAGCTGGACTTGATCCAGCAGTCACCCAGGGCACTAATTCTCTGGAGACTGAGGGAATGACAGGCAGAGGTGCAGAGATACAGAAGGCAAAGGAAGGGCCTGGGGATGGGCCTTATTTGACTCTCAACAAATCCTTTCTGACACAGACCTATCAGGCAACAAGAACAGAAGCTGCAGTTCTTCCAAAGTTGTCCACAAGGCAGATCACTCCAAGTGAGTCATGACTTTAGGAGACAAGCAGACTTTGGGTGGGCAGTAACAACACAACATGACGGTGGGTTTGCACCTGTTCCTTTACGGCAGTGTATTGTTTCTCTTCCTGAACTGTCTTCAGTGTGACTATTTGCTTTCTTTCAAAAGAATATAGTTTAGGACTCTTGATCACAAACAGCAAGAATTCTCTCTGGCTATTTTAGTTAAAGAGGGAAATTCTTCATAAGGAGAGAGCAATGTCTGATGAAGTGCGAGGGCAGGGATGTGGTAGCCCTGAGAAAGTGTCTGGAACGGCATCAGGATTTATCTCTATCTCTAATCTGCTACGCTTATGTGTGTTTGCTTCCTCTCTCTCCCCACTGCCCTTTTATATTTTGTTTTTGCCATAGGAGAAGATAATCCATTTCTAGCTGCCGAGTTTATTTTTCTCCTGTTCAAGAGACTCGCCAGCCTGAGGCTTCATCCTCCCACTCCCAGTCCCATGTTAGTTCCCGAGGAGGGGGCTGGGCCCAGCTTGGTCAGACACCCAGCCCAGGTCCAATCAAGTGTGGTCTGGAGGAGATGGGTGCTCTGAAGGAATCCAGGTTGCCAGGCGCTGCTGGAACTGGGCGAGAGCAGGGGCAGGGAGAGGGGACGGGTCCCAGAAAAGGGGATCCGGAGCAGAGAACAAAAAGATGGTGTCTTCCAAGGGACATGGATGCTGTCTGTGATTTCTTCCAGGATGACCATTCTCATCATTTGCATGCTCATCACGGGCTTGGGGATCATCTCTATAATCAGTCATTTGTCCAGAAGAAAGAGAGGTCAAATGAGTAGAAGGGGTAGGTAGCAGTTGGGGTGGTGTGGGTGGGAATTGGGGAAAATGAAAAGGGTCAAGGAACAGCTTTCAAATGGGTGAATGTGACCCTCTTCTTTTTGCCTGGACCCCTGGAATCCTGTGCAGCCTGCCCATGGGCTAGAGGCAATTCTGTTTCACGGTGACAAATGCTCCCTGAGAGGTGGCAGAGAGAGCACTGTAGCCCTCATAAGTGGAGGTGTGTGTAGGCCAGAGAGGAGGGAGGCTGAGACGTCAGAGGAGCTCCTGGGGCCCCTGGGTAAGCAGGCATAGAAAGGTCTCCTTGAGAAGAAGGGTCAGGAGCGGAAGAGAACAGGCCCAAGGGCCTCAGGCCCAGCCTTGAGCCATGGGAGGAGTGGCCTTTCAGCTTTGTGCCTCCTTCTGCCCTTGGGCGATTGCAGGTAAAGGCCTAGCCAGAGCCAGAAAAGAAGCCAAGCTTCCTCTGTGATCCCCACACTTCTGGTAAGTTCCCTCCTTGACTCTTCTATCCTGGGCCCTGTGCCCACCACTCCCTGATCTGTAGGGCGCCCTGTTCCTAAATAGAAGAAGGCCACCATGTGGTGAATTGGCTAACCTCTCAAGTGGACACAGGGTAGAGAGAGCATCACAGACAAGTGCCACTGTTTGTCGACTAGGTTTTTTGTTTTTTTCTTTTTATGCTCAGAAGCCACAGAAATACCCTGGGCAATGGAGAGACTGTAGGCATAATTACAAAACAGACCCCAACCTCCTCTGGGTATGGAAATGTAGAAAACAACATTTTAGAGAATGAGAGAACACAAACAAACCAGAAACACCTGTTAATGAAACACAAGGGTCTACAGCCAGACATATCTGAAATCCAAAGCTAAGGCTGTGAGGTCTCATTCTCTGTCTGTGATAATTTGGCCCCGGGGGCAGAGCGGGAGCCCTAAGAAATCAAAGCAGTGGCTCCCATGGCATTTCTGGTCTTTTGCCGTTTAAGAGCTGTGGGAACTGTGGAGGTGGGGGAAGCAGACAAAGCAACATCTCACTTGGTTTTACCCAAGACCCCTCCCTTTGGGACACAATTTGAGTCTAGGTTTTTGCAAAAACCATTGTCACTTCCTTAAGGCATGACCTTGGGAAACTTGTTACTTCTCTGGGCCTGTTTTCTTCTCTATAAATTGAGGACCCCATACTCCCCAGGATTTTTTACTAATTCACTCATTCATTCATTCATTCATTCAATAAACAAGGACCATGCCAGATTCTGGGATACGCAGCTGAGCCAAAGAAATAGCATCTGTCTTCATGGAGCATATAATGTAGAGTGGGAAGTAGGCAAACCATCTCAGACACACACACACAAACACACGTGAGATCATCAACTAGAGTAAGTACTCTGAAGGAGAGATGAGTGGTGCTATGCAAGTTGAAGCAATGGAACCCAACCCTATTCTTTTTTAGCAAGGAGTTGTACAACTTGGTTTAGCCACGGCCTGCTTCCTCACACTTAGGCAATGGGAACGTGACAGCCGAGATCAGGGGCCTTTATAGGCTCTGAAGGAGTCCAGCTGCATTCACGTCACCACAGCTTGGTGAGAAGTGAACGCAGGCCCCACGCACCAAGCTTTCCTGCTGACTGACTGATGACCTTTAAAGTCATGACGTCTGATTTCCACCCTGAAAACAAACTTTGGTGTTTGGTCTCCATGAAGCACCCATGACAGAGTTTGCCACTTTTGCTGCAGAAACACCCAGCAGAGGTAGGCAACAAATCTCAACTCAATTTTCCTTTTCTGTTTCCAACAAAGTAGACGACTCTTTGAAGCCCCTCTCTCATGTCCTGATTCCAAAGGCAATGGCTCATACTGAACAGATGGGACTGAAGATTTCCTTTATTTAGTTGAAAAATAAAATGGTGCTACAATAGAGTCACCATGACAACCGGCCCACATCTTGGGGACTGATTCTGATCTCAGGCATTCTGAAGGCCCCTCTAACCTTGCCAGCAATCATTTGCAGTTACGTAAGAACAGTGGCAGCCAGAGGGGCTGTGCTAGGCCACGCCTAAGCAAGGTCACGGTCAGATAACATCTCAAGATCTTAGTTCTCATGCACTCGGCTTGTCAGAAGTGAAGAAGAGGGCCAGATCTTGGTCAGGGGGCCAGGAGATCACTTGTGTTGTATTCCTTAGCCAATAAATTTCCGACCCAGTGTTGAATGAACTCCAAGGCACGAATAACTTCTCTCAGGATATCACTGGGAGAGTATTTCTGGAAAAGTTTCTTTTAAAGTATAGTATTCTAATTTACTTCTGAATTGGTATTACATACTGTTCTACCTAAAGAAAGGGAGAGAGGCTAAATCAGGGGTTCTTAGATTCTCTTGGCTCAAAGACTGTCCTGTATGGGAAACTGCCACCAGACTGAATGGATACTGCTTCTGATCAGTGAGAAACCAAGGTGTGATAAATTAAGAGAAATATTCATTCACATTAGGAAACACAAATCAATACAGGGGCATCAGCAATTGTGGGTGCAGGTGAGGTGATATTGTCATTAATGGCAGAATTACCCGAACTCTTAGCTCCTACCTGAATGTCTGCACCCTCTCTTCCCATAGAGTGTCTCTCCTGCTATTTCAGACCCTGGCGGCTCCCCACCACTGCCTCTGTTGCCCTCATAAAAACACTGCTCTTCCAGTCTCTTCTGATATGGTGCTGGCCAGTCTCTGCACTCAGGACACTCAGTGGCCCTCTGGTCTGAGCAGGGCGGGGACAGGGCTCTGCACATGCCCTGCACGTGTAGGTCCAGGCTCTCACAAACTCTTTTATGAGCACAGTTCCTTCAGCTTCCACCCTAAACCCTCTCTCTGTAGGTAGGGAACTCAAAGCTACTCAGCACCCTGATGGGGAGAGGAGGGAGTGTGGATGCCAGTCCATTCCTGCCATCCTCCATGTTCCCACACAGCTGGTCCCCCTCCCTCCCAGAGTCTCAGATCAAACAACATCAAAAGTGCTGTCTCTCAAAAGCAAATCAAAACTACAATGAGGTATCACCTCACACCGGTCAGAATGGCCATCATCAAAAAATCTACAAACAATAAATGCTGGAGAGGGTGTGGAGAAAAGGGAACCCTCTTGCACTGCTGGTGGGAATGTAAATTGATACAGCCACTATGGAGAACAGTATACGGAGGTTCCTTAAAAAACTAAAAATAGAACTACCATACGACCCAGCAATCCCACTACTGGCCATATACCCTGAGAAAACCATCATTCAAAAAGAGTCATGTACCACAATGTTCATTGCAGCACTATTTACAATAGCGAGGACATGGAAGCAACTTAAGTGTCCATCGACAGATGAATGGATAAAGAAGATGTGGCACATATATACAATGGAATTTTACGTAGCCATAAAAAGAAATGAAATGGAGTTATTTGTAGTGAGGTGGATGAACCTAGAGTCTGTCATACAGAGTGAAGTAAGTCAGAAAGAGAAAAACAAATACTGTATGCTAACACATATATATGGAATCTAAAAAAAATTTTTTTTAAAAATGGTTCTGAAGAACCTAGAGGCAGGGCAGGAATAAAGACACAGATGTAGAGAATGGACTTGAGGACATGGGGAGGGAGAAGGGTAAGCTGGGATGAAGTGAGAGAGTGGCATGGACTTATATAAACTACCAAATGTAAAATAGATAGCTAGTGGGAAGCAGCCGCATAGCACAGGGAGATCAGCTCAGTGCTTTGTGACCACCTAGACGGGTGGGATAGGGAGGGTAGGAGGGAAACGCAAGAGGGAGGAGATTTGGGGATATATGTATATGTATAGCTGATTCACTTTGTTATACAGCAGAAACTAACACACCATTGTAAAGCAATTATACTCCAATAAGGATGTTTAAAAAAAAAAAATAGTGCTGTCTCTCGCTTCAGCCACAAAACAACCCCAATCCTTCCCCTGTGGCCATGTATTGAATTTGCATAAAGAAGCCACTAGCCCACCAGTTCTGCAAATAGCAATCCAGTCCGGGTTGGCCTTGTACACTGGATGTACAAGTGGGCTTGTACATCCCACTACACAAGGCAAGACAGTAGACAGCAATCTTCCACAACAGATGAAGACATCCATAGATGTCTTGGAAGATTTACACTTACCTATCTGGAAAACTATTTCCCCTGAGAATCGTACTGGTTTGCTCTGGTTCCATGATCCAGCATCCACAACCATTTTTCTTCCCATACCAAGCAAAGACTTGTTGAATCTGTGGTCAATTATTTAATTACTCATTTCATCTTCCAGCAAGGCTAGCCACGCACCAGTTTTCATGATAAGGAGACAAAAAACCAAGACTTTGTAAATGCAAGGCTGTGCTATTAAAACTAGGAAGCTTCAAGAAAACAGAGGGAGGAGCAATTAATCTGATATTTCACGTATTGTGTGGCCATAGGACGATGTTTATGTCTCCTCTTGTAGCTGCTCATAAGGTACTGGCCCTGAACTGGAAAGCTGATGTGGCTTCTAGCTTCAATGTTGGTAGAATTGCTTGATGTCAGCTCAGAGTTTCAGCTGAAACTGAGAGAGTCCTACCCAAGGATGCACGCCACAGCCAGCCAGGGGAGAAGGGCATTCCTGGTGCTCTGCTGACCTTGTGCGGCTGGCTGCACTGTGGGTGGTGATGGGGGCTCCTTTATCAACTCTCTCTTCCTCTGTCTTCCCCTCTATATCCAGCTGTCAGGAGTAGCTGCTCCATATCAGAGTGAACATGCTCTCTCGAACACATCCCCTGGCTTTACCCTTCTAGTTTCTCTGCCACTATACGTATTCTGGGACAGCTTGGTGTGGAGGCAAGATGCAAGGGATTTGAAGTGAGAGGACTTGATTTAAATTTTGTTCTGCCACTTACTAGCTGGGAGACATTGGGTAAATTATGTCATCTCTTTGCACTTTAATTTCCTTACCTTGATATTCAAAAATATTACTTAATGTTTTTTAAGAGAGATTCGTGGAGGAAGCTTCCTTCCCTGTGGACTGAGCTCCACTGGGGGGACACTCCTCAGTGACACCCCAGCGGAGGTGGAGTGGTCTGTCTGATGAGTGAGTCTGGGGGTAGGAACCAGGTGTGCCTACTCTGCCCTTCTTCTTCTTTTTTTTTTTTTTTGAATTTTATTTCATTTTTTTATACAGCATGTTCTTATTAGTTATCTATTTTATACATATTAGTGTATATATGTCAATCTCAATCTCCCAGTTCATCCCACCACCAACCCGAGCCCCCACGCTTTCGCCCCTTCATGTCCATACGTTTGTTCTCTATATCTGGGTCTCTACTTCTGCCTTGCAAACTGCTTCCTCTGTACCATTTTTCTAGATTCCACATATATGCGTTAATATACCATATTTGTTTTTCTCTGACTTACTTCACTCTGTATGACAGTCTCTAGGTCCATCCATGTCTCTGCAAATGACCTAATTTCATTCCTTTGTGTGGCTGAGTAATATTGCATTGTGTATATGTACCACATCTTCTTTATCCATTCATTTGTTGACAGGCATTTAGGTTACTCCCATGACCTGGCTATTGTAAATAGTGCTGCAATGAACACTGGTGTGCATGTGTCTTTTTGAATTATGCTTTTCTCTGGATATATGCCCTGTAGTGGGATTGCTGGGTCATATGGTAATTCTATTTTTAGTTTTTTAAGGAACCTCTATACTGTTCTCCATAGTGGCTGTATCAATTTACATTCCCACCAACAGTGAAAGAGGGTTCCCTTTTCTCCACACCCTCTCCAGCATTTGTTGTTTGTAGATTTTCTGATGATGCCCATTCTAACTGGTGTGAGGTGATACCTCATTGTAGTTTTGATTTGCATTTCTCTAATAATTAGTGATGTTGTGCAGCTTTTCATGTTCCTCTTGGCCATCTGTATGTCTTCTTTAGAGAAATGTCTATTTAGACCTTCTGCCCATTTTTTGATTGGTTTGTTTGGTTTTTTAATATTGAGCTGCATGAGCTGTTCATATATTTTGGAGATTAATCCTTTATCCGTTGATTTGTTTGCAAATATTTTCTCCCATTCTGAGGGTTGTCTTTTCATCTTGTTTAGAGTTTCCTTTGCTGTGCAAAAGCTTTTAAGTTTCATTAGGTCCCAGTTGTTTATTTTTGTTTTTATTTCCATTACTCTAGGAGGTGGGTCAAAAAAGATCTTGCTGTGATTCATGTCAAAGAAGGTTCTTCCTGGGCTTCCCTGGTGGCTCAGTGGTTGAGGGTCCGCCTGCCAATGCAGGGGACATGGGTTCGAGCCCTGGTCTGGGAGGATCCCGCATGCCGCGGAGCAACTAGGCCCGTGAGCCCCAAATACTGAGCCTGTGCTTCTGGAGCCTGTGCTCTGCAACGAGAGAGGCCACGATGGTGAGAGGCCCGTGCACTGCGATGAAGAGTGGTCCCCGCTTGCCGCAACTAGAGAAAGCCCTCGCACAGAAACGAAGACCCAGCACAGCCAAAGATAAATGAAGAAATAAATAAATTAAAAAAAAAAAAAAAAGAAAACCCTGGAAAAATCTTAAAAAAAAAAAAAAAAAGAGGGTTCTTCCTATGTTTTCCTTTAGGAGTTTTATAGTGTCTGGTCTTGTGTTTAGGTCTTTAATCCATTTTGAGTTTATTTTTATATATGGTATTAGGGAGTGTTCTAATTTCATTCTTTTACATGTGGCTGTCCAGTTTTCCCAGCACCACTTATTGAAGAGGCTGTCTTTTCTCCATTGTATAGCCTTGTCTCCTTTGTCTTAGGTTAATTGACCATAGGTGCATGGGTTTATCTCTGGGCTTTCTATGCTGTTCCATTGATCTATATTTCTGATTTTGTGCCAGTACCATGTTGTCTTGATTACTGTAGCTTTGTAGTATAGTCTGAAGTCAGGGAGTCTGATTTCTCCAGCTCCGTTTTTTTCCCTCAAGATCGATTTGGCTACTGGCGGTCTTCTGTGAATCCATACAAATTTTAATATTTTAAAATTCTAGTTCTGTAAAATATGACATTGGTAATTTGATAGGGACAGCATTGAATCTGTAGATTGCTTTGGGTAGTATAGTCATTTTCACAATATTGATTCTTCCAATCCAAGAACATGGTATATCTCTCCATCTGTTTGTGTCATTTTTGATTTCTTTCATCAGTGTCTTATAGTTTTCTGAGTACAGGTCTCTTACCTTCTTAGGTAGGTTTATTCCTAGGTATTTTATTCTTTTTGTTGCAATGGTGAATGGGATCGTTTCCTTAATTTCTGTTTCTGATCTTTCGTTGTTAGTGTATAGGAATGCAAGAGATTTCTGTGCATTAATTTTGTATCCTGTAACTTTACCAAATTCATTGATTAGCTCTAGTAGTTTTCTGTTGGCATCTTTAGGATTATCTATATATAGTATCATGTCATCTGCAAACAGTGACAGTTGTACTTCTTCTTTCCAATTTGTATTCCTTTTATTTCTTTTTCTTCTCTGATTGCCATGGCTAGGACTTCCAAACCTATGTTGAATAGTAGTGGTGAGAGTGGACATCCTTGTCTTGTTCCTGATCTTAGAGGAAATGCTTTCAGTTTTTCACCATTGAGAATGATGTTTGCTGTGGGTTTGTCATATATGGCCTTTATTATGTTGAGGTAGGTTTCCTCTCTGCCCACTTTCTGGAGAGTTTTTTATCAAAATGGGTGTTGAATTTTGTCAAAAGCTTTTTTTGCATCTATTGAGATGATCATATGGTTTTTATTCTTCAATTTGTTAATATGGTGTATCACATGGATTGATTTGCGTATATTGAAGAATCCTTGCATCCCTGCAATAAATCCCACTTGATCATGGAGTATGATCCTTTTAATGTGTTGTTGGATTCTGTTTACTAGTATTTTGTTGAGGATTTTCGCATCTATATTCATCAGTGATATTGGTCTGTAATTTTCTTTTTTGTAGTATCTTTGTCTGGTTTTGGTATTAGGGTGATGGTGGCCTCACAGAATGAGTTTGGGAGTGTTCCTTCCTCTGCAATTTTTTGGAAGAGTTTGAGAAGAATGGGTGTTAGCTCTTCTCTAAATGTTTGATAGAATTCACTTGTGAAGCCATCTGGTCCTGGACTTCTGTTTGTTGGAAGATTTTTAATCACAGTTTCAATTTCATTACTTGTGATTGGTGTGTTCATGTTTTCTATTTCTTCCTGGCTCAGTCTTGGAATTTGTCCATTTCTTCCAGGTTGTCCATTTTATTGGCATACAGTTGCTTGTAGCAGTCTCTTATGATGCTATGTATTTCTGCAGTGTCCGTTGTAACTTCTCCTTTTTCATTTCTAATTTTATTAATTTGAGTCCTCTCCTTCTTTTTCTTGATGAGTCTGGCTAAAGGTTTATCAATTTTGGTTATCTTCTCAAAGAACCAGTTTTAGTTTTACTGATCTTTTCTATTGTTTTCTCTTTTTTTAAATTAATTAATTAATTTATTTATTTTTGGCTGCCTTGGGTCTTCTTTGTTGTGCGCAGGCTTTTCTCTAGCTGTGGTGAGCGGAGGCTACTCTTCCTTGTGGTGCACGGGCTTCTCATTGCGGTGGCTTCTCTTGTTGCGGAGCACAGGCTCTAGGCGTGTAGGCTTCAGTAGTTGTGGCACGTGGGCTCAGGTTGCCTATCTCCACTTCATTTAGTTGTTTTTCTGGGGTTTTACCTTGTTCCTTCATCTGGTACATAGCCCTCTGCCTTTTCTTCTTGTCTATCTTCCTGTGAATGTGGTTTTTGTTCCACAGGCTGCAGGATTGTAGTTCTTCTTGCTTCTGCTGTCTGCCCTCTGGTGGATGAGGCTATCTAAGAGGCTTGTGCAAGTTTCCTGATGGGAGGGACTGTTGGTGGGTAGAGCTGGGTGTTGCTCTGGTGTGCAGAGCTCAGTAAAACTTTAGTCAGCTTGTCTGCTGATGGGTGGGGCTGAGTTCCCTCCCTGTTGGTTGTTTGGCTTGAGGCGACCCAGCCCTGGAGGCCACAGGCTCTTTGGTGGCACTAATGGCGGACTCTGGGAGGGCTCACACCAAGGAGTACTTCCCAGAACCTTTGCTGCCAGTGTGCTTGTCCCCACCGTGAGCCACAGCCACCCCCTGCCTCTGCAGGAGACCCTCCAACACCAGCAAGTAGGTTTGGTGCAGTCTCGTATGGGGTCACTGCTCCTTCCCCCTGGGTCCTGAAGTGCACTCTACCCTGTGTGTGACCTCCAAGAGTGGAGTCCCTTTTTCCCCCAGTCCTGTCAAAGTCCTGCAATCAAATCCTGCCAGCCTTCAAAGCCCGATTCTCTGGGAATTCCTCCTCCCATTGCTGGACCCCCAGGTTGGGAAGCCTGACGTGGGGCTCAGAACCCTCACTCCAGTGGGTGGACTTCTGTGGTATAAGTGTTCTCCAGTTTGTGAGTCACCCACCGAGAGGTTATGGGATTTGATTTTATTGTGATTGTGCCCCTCCCACCATTTCACTGTGGCTTCTCCGTTGTCTTTGGATGTGGGGTATCTTTTCCGGTGAGTTCCAGTGCCTTCCTGCTGATGATTGTCCAGCAGTTAGCTGTGATTCAGGTGCTCTTGCAAGAGGGAGTGAGCGCACGTCCTTCTACTCTGCCATCTTGAACCAATCTCCTTCCTCTTCAGTTTTAAATCTCTTGTGTGCAGCTTTCAAAGAGCACATGGTCTCTTCTGCAACTCCTGGGGGCAGGTGAGCCTCTGTTTGGGTTGCTGGGAGGGGCGGGGGCTCGCCATGGTGCATGGAGTTCAGGGTTCTGAAGCCCATTTCTCTGCAGCTATGGTTTATGCTTATATTCTCCTATGTTTGTAATAAAGATACTACTTTGTTCTCCATATCCTGAGTCCTCTTATTTCTCAGTTGGTCTAGAATTCAGGTGGGAAATGTGAACACTAGGTATCAGGATCCCTGAAAATCCTCAACAAGGTAAATGAAGAACTTCAAAAGTTACAAAAATGTTTTTAAGGGAAAGCATACCTCCTCCCATCCCTGCCCCTCAGTCCCTCAGTTATCACGTTCCTCTCCCCAGGGACAATTACTAAGATCAGTTAGTGGTGTTTTCTTTTAGAGACAGACTAAGTAAGTACAAATACAGGTGCAAACTCAGTAATAGTGTGTAACAGTGTGAACTCAGGTGAGTTGTTTGACCTCTCTGTGCCTCCATTTTTGTATCTAAAATGAGAATAATAATAACTGTAACCTCCTAGTGTTTTGTGGGGATTCCATGACCACACACCAAGCACTCAGAATAGTGATTGGAGTATAACAAGACTCACTAAGTTTTAGTCAGTTTGATGAATGCTGCAATTCAAATTACATAGGTGACTTCCCACATGTTTAAGTAGGATACATTCTTAGAAATAGAATTAGAAATGTTGTTAGCTGTTGCCAAAATGCTTTTCACAGTAGTTATGTCAACTCACTCTCCTACCAGTAGTATATGTGTGTCTTAGTTCCCCACAACCTTGCCCAAACGTTTTGTTAGCAAACTTTTTGAATTTTGCTAATCTTATTGATGAAAAATATCATCTAATTATAGCTCTAATTATGATTTCTCTTAATATGAGTAAAGTTGAGTTTCTCTTCATATGTTTAAAGGCATTTATATTTCCTTTTCTTTAACTAGCCCAACATTATCCATTGTCCTTTTTCTTTTCTATTGAGTTGTTGATTTTTTTCCCTGTTGATTTATAGGAACTCTTAATAGATTAAGAAAATCAGCCCTTTGTCTACAAGATGCTCTGCAAGTATTTTCCCAACATGTCATTTGTCTTTTGAATGTTACTTTGTAAGTCAAGCTAATTAGTCTTTTCTGGTTTATTGAACAGGTGTCCTTCATTCAAAGTCATGCTCCACTCTGTTGTTTTAAAAGTCCTCCCATATTTTCTTCCAGTACTTTTACGATTTAAAAAAAATTTTTGACACATCTGGAATTTTGATACAAGGAGTAAGATATAGATCTGATCTTATTCTCATCTACATGGTTACCTAATTGTCTCAACACCATTTATGAATAAACTAATTTCCCCCAAATGTTTTGATATGCCATCTTCATCATACTCTAAACTTCCTCATGTATTTTTGGTCTATTTCTGGTTTTTCTATTTTATCCCTTTATTTATTTATTCATGAACCATTAACATGTTTTAATTAGACATTCTTAAGAAAACAGTACTTTTAGTTAGCTGTTAAGGCCAGCCTTCCCATATTTTATTTGCTTATTTTTATGAATTTTCCTGGATTTGCTTTCTTGTCTATTGTTTACATAGGAGAGTTAGAATAATCTTACCTAGTAAAAAATAATCTTATTCATATTTTTACTAAGATCGTCTATGGGGTTATTCATTGGGATTTGGCAGAGGTGGTTAACATTTAGATTAATCTTTAGTTCCCATAGAGTGTTAGGCATATATCATATGCTATAGAACGGAGATGGACATCCACATTTGAATAGTGCTTTAGCCAATAGGGACCTTGTATCTGCATAGAGCTCTGGGATGTACAGAGTACTTACATATATGATATCTCATTTATTCTTACATTAAGAGATAAGTGTTATTAGTTCTGTTTTCAAGATGAGGAAATTGAAGCTTCAAAACTTTAACATACTTGCCGCAATGAATGAAGGCAGCTAGTTAGTGGTAGAGTTTGAGACCTGTGCCCCAATCGATCCTGAGTTAGTTCCAGAGTACCATCACCTCCTTAGGCTTTTCTGGCTGTGGATGAGCTCTGCACCTCTGGAGGTGATGGGGAAAGACACACCAATGATGGAGAAAGAGCCAGCATTGCAGAGAGTTTGCTTTTATTTGTAACCCTCTCTAGATTGTTCATTTGGTTGACTTGTCCCAAGTTGATCAATGATGTTGAGGGAATACTCTTTGTGCCCTGAGCTCTGTACCACACACTTGGAAGGGGAAAAGGAAGGCAGACTCAGCCCTCAAGGGGCTAATTGGCTGTCTGTCCAAGTGGAAGGGCCAGCAATCTTTTCTCAGGCCAGGAAAAAGACTGACCCTTGGTCTTCAAAACTGCTGGCTAGCATTGCCCGATCACACCCAGACAACTCCGACTGTGGTTTCACCCAGGTCGTAGTCCAAAATTTGTTAAAAGGGAAAGTGATGTATGAAGACAATGGAGCTGAGATGAGAGGAACGGGACTCACACCTCACTGGAAAGGCAAGGTGAGTTTGTCACTTTAATTTGAGCATAGACAATGGAGTCCGAGTCTGAAGAATGGCTCACGGTCAGGTGATTGCTCTTTTCTTTCGAGATTTTGAAAGTCATGTTGGCATAGGTAAGTGCTTCCTCTGGGGGTGAAAACTACACAGGAAGAAGGAGGAGGAATGAGTGAGTTCAATTTGGACGAAGGTGTCTCTTAGAAGCAAATAACATTTAGAAGCAACTTAAAGAGATCAGACGAGCCTTTCAAAGAATCACTTGCCCAGTGTCCAGAGAAATAACACTACTCTAGTCGATAGAAGGAAATTCCACTGGCAGCAGGCCTCCATATCCAGGAAACAGCGTGGTTGTCTTACCTCGGCTGGAGGAACTGAGTGAGGATCCAGGGCCTGGGGACTGGAGTGACCTGCCACAAGTGCCAGGAAGAAGAGGGACAAGTCTCACCAATGGGGCCTGGAGGAATTGGAAGCTTCTTTCTTCAATCTTGGGTGAAGGGATGGGGTGGGGGGGAGGTGATGGAGGTGGGCGGGGTGGAGGGTGGGGAGGGCCAGGAGAGAGGTAAAGGGATTTGAGTCCTCAGTCTGTAGAGAGGGTGGGCTATGCAAATTTTACTCCCCCTTAAAGCTAACTCTATTCTCGAAGACAGAAAAAGAAGGGCTGTCGCAGCTCTTGGAGACTTACATTTTCTGTAGCTCTTTATGATGAGGAAGACAAGGGCCATCAGCAGCAGTGTCAGTAGAACCCCACCAAGAAAGGTTAAGACCAAATATTCTTTGCTGTTGTGGTGAAGAAAATGAGCAGATGACCCGCTGGGCTTTTTGAAGTCCTTTCCTAAAGACCAGAGGGTAACCTTTCCCACCTATGGGTAAATCCCGGAAGTAGATTTCACAGTGGTTAGTTAACTTTCAATCTCACCCCCGGGTTTTCAACTTTTGGCTTTGGGGTTTCAGATCCATTTGAGGGCTCAATAAAAGCTGTGGCTCTCTTCTCCCTTAAAAATGTTCACAGGACTGCACACAGCAAATTTTATCTCTAAGCTTAGGGAATTCATGAATCTCTCGAGGCTTGGGGGACCCCAGGTTAAGAAACACACTCTGAAGGTAAAAAACTGATTTAGTTCCTCCTCTGTTTCTGGTCCCTTCTCCTCAGACCTCCCTCCCCAAGTCCATAAGGCAAAGCATTCAACACAAAATCAAAAGCCATGCGGTATGAGATGAAATGGGTGGGAGGATGCTTGCTTACTCGGGGTGGCCAGAGAAGCAGGGTGCAGAGGCCACTGCCGGGGCTGCCGTGGAGTGGGTACTTTGTCTGTCTTTGAGAGAACACGAAGGGCATTAGTGCATCTGCCACGTCTCTCTCCAGCTTAAGGGCACACACATACCCCTTATCCAAGCAACCGGTGGAGACTAACGATAGGACTACAGCTCCTCAAAAGGAGAGAACATTGTGTACTTTAATGTGAAAACTAGATCAGGAACTTAAACAACAATCAGCTACACAAATGAAAGAAGAGCCTAGTATTTCTGTAGCCCCATATGTCCCTTTGATAAAAACATTGCAGGATGCTCCCTTAAAGATTTTAATAAAACCCTAGGGACAAATGCTTCCTGGGACTTAAGCAGAGAATTTCAAGGCCAGGGGGTAAAGAACCAAAAGTGAAACCCAGAACTAGCATTTCCCAAAGTCCTGGGGAATCTGACCTTGGGAATTGCTGCCTTTTTTTGTTCATTTGTTTTCAGGGCAGCTATTAACAGTGACTAGCCAAAGGCAGCCTTAGTGAGCTTTCCTAATACTTATGCCACAAATAGAATAGCAGTTAGACAAGGGAGCCAGAGTCTCGTAAACTACCCAGATGGTCTAATATTGAGCACAGAGACACACTTTACTCAAATTTGGAGGATCAGATAATTCTTCCTTGTTCCCCTTTTCACTCTTCTTGGCATTAGACCCTGCATCATGGTAAAATCTGATTTTTCCAACTTCGGAAATGTTGTCTCTTTACAGCCCTTCAGCAGTTTCCAGTGATTCCTGTCCCTTTTAACTCAGCAGTGAGACAGGTAATGGGTTGTGTCCCGGACTTACTATTGTTTGGTTCAAGTTTGGAAATATTGCTTCCCATGTTGCTTTCTCCTGAGAATTAAAAAAGGTACCTCTTAGAAAGCTTGGAAAGGAGAGGCAGCAGAGTGGCCAATTCTGAGACTGTGATCTTAAAATTAGAGCCGTAATGTGGGAGAGAGACAAGTGGTGGGTGTGTGTTCTAGTGAGATCAGTGGTCACATACTTTACCGTGTGAGTACTGTAGCTCAGCAGGCAGTCCTCAGCTTTGTAGGTTCATAAATTTGATCATATCAGGGCACCAAGAATTGACTGATTGCTCCAAAGCTGACTCATACCAACCAACTCACAGGAAACTGATGTATGAACTAGAATAACGTAAGAAACAAGTTGGTATAACCAGTGCATTCTATCAAAATGTATGAGAAAGCCAATTAAAACCATAATTTTGCTTGATAAACATTGAACTGAAGTATGATAGAAGCAGAATGGCTGATTTTAACATTGAGTGCCATCTAGGTCTGATGCATTTGCTTCACTCTTCCCTGGAAGTGCTGGATAAACCGACTAACTTGTTCTTGAAGGTCCTTCCTCTAGGCTGCATCAGACACTTCTATTTTGTTCACACATTATATTTTCGAGTGTGAAAATTCCCTTATCTAAGCTATAGTTCTATTACATTAAGCTTTCTGTATTTCCCTCATTTATTTATACTAAAAAGTATAAAGTACCTAAAAGCAGAAAAGTAAAATCACTCAAACTTCCACTACCTATTGTTAATATTTTAGTGTATTTCCTTTGTGTTGTACTTCATGCATTTTTTTTTAAACCCCACATTTGTTTATTTATTTATTTTTGGCTGTGTTGGGTCTTCGTTTCTGTGCGAGGGCTTTCTCTAGTTGTGGCAAGCGGGGGCCACTCTTCATCGCGGTGCACGGGCCTCTCACTATCGCGCCCTCTCTTGTTGTGGAGCACAGGCTCCAGACGTGCAGGCTCAGTAGTTGTGGCTCACGGGCCTAGTTGCTCTGCGGCATGTGGGATCTTCCCAGACCAGGGCTCGAACCCATGTCCCCTGCATTAGCAGGCAGATTCTCAACCACTGTGCCACCAGGGAAGCCACATGCATTTTTTAAAAGCTAGTTGAGATACTTTTTCATATCTCCTTGTTTCGTTTTTTTTTTTTTACTAAGATTTTTATCATAAACATTTTCCCATCTTACTGAAAATTTCTTTAAGCCTTTTAGTGGTGATAAGTCTTTCTGTTATAGCTATGTACTACAGCTTGCTTTTCCAGTTTCCTGTTTGTTGATAAAAATTATTCCCACTTTTATTTAAACAAAATCAAATAACAAAAAATTTTAGGAGCCCACAATTTTAATTTATACTTAAGCAAACTGATGATAAGAATTTTTGGCTCTGCTATATCTACAGTATTTTAAGGTAATTTAATTAGGCAATAAATGCCATCAATCATTTGTGTTTAATTGTTCAGCTCTCCAAAGTGAATCAATTTCTAAGTCCTTGGACATAGAGAGGATTGGGAGAAGGACACCTCATTGCCATGTACCAGTTAGAACAGCAACAGCAACATTATCAAGTGCCTTACAATCAAACTTTTTGAGAGCGTGTAATCTAAGATAAAAAGAAAGGTGCCAACAGAGAAATTTGGTGAGGATTCTGAGCCATGAGAATAGAAAGCCCACCATCCATGGCATAATCAACAGTGGCAACAATTTTTCTAGCACTTTTTTCTCCTTTTCTAATTTAAAAGTCAACGGTGCTCTTTGTAGAGCACTGTGAAATATTTATATAGTATTTTTAAAATATTGAAATACGTGTTTGCACTAAACATAGTATAAACATATCCTATGAACTTTTACTAGACCATATCACTGGGGAGGTGGAAGAGGGGAGGATCATAGGTTTCCATAAAATCTTAAACTTCCCATGAGTGGCTCTGAATTTACAATCATCCCAAAGAAATGTTAGCACAGCCATCTGAAACAAAAGCTCGGTCCCCCACCCTGAAAGACAAAACCATCACATGATGCCACAGGGAAATAGTTACTTACAGAGCCAGGCCAAAAAAAGCAGGAAACACATTCCCTTTGAAAACGACACTCCAAACATTTGATAGAAGTATAAATTAAAATAGAAACAGTGCTCTATATGTATACTTTTTCACATTTTGTCTGGCATTGGTGAACCTTACTGACTGCCATAAAATCTACCAACTAAATTCAGCCATTCAAATACAACCCTTCCCCCATCAAATAAAGTTAAAAAGAAAAAAGTTACAGAAACCACTATAAATTAGGTAGCATTTTCTTTTGGCGATTATTTCGTCTAGATTAAAAGCATGGGGTAAACACGTTTACCTTTTAAGAAAAAGTCTGGTCATAAGATGTCATTGTCTAAGACTGAACTTTTCACTTGCTGCTTCTGTTACCACCCCTATTTTTCAGAATGATGAAATAGTGATTACTGCCACTGCCACTGCCACTGCTACATCAAGCTGTGTGTCGCAAAGATCTTGTCTAAACTCCAGGGCAGACTTCCTCTTTGTGGACAACACTGTATTTATTTATTTATTTATTTATTTATTTATTTATTTATTTATTTATTTATTTATTTTTGGTTGTGTTGGGTCTTCACTTCTGTGCGAGGGCTTTCTCTAGTTGCGGCGAGCGGGGGCCACTCTTCATCGCGGTGCGCAGGCCTCTCACTATCGCGGCCTCTCTTATTGCGGAGCGCAGGTTCCAGATGCGCAGGGTCAGTAGTTGTGGCTCATGGGCCCAGTTGCTCTGTGGCATGTGGGATCTTCCCAGACCAGGGCTCGAACCCGTGTCCCCTGCATTGGCAGGCAGATTCTCAACCACTGTGCCACCAGGGAAGCCCAACACTGTATTTTTTTAATTCCATAAGCAGAGAGCTGCTTTTATATCTTTTGACACATGAATGCCAGAACACAGGGAGATAAGTTTATTTCTAATTAAGTATTTATTGAGTATGTAACCACCATGCCAGATATAGTGGGGGTCACAGTGGTGTGACATTATCATTGTCATCAAGTATGTCATAGTCCCATTTATTCTAGCCAGGGAAATGCTCTTGATAAAGAAAAACAAAGAGCAAACGGTGTTAAGAGTTAAGTGCAGGCTGGACAGACTTTAAGTGTTTTAAGATTACGGAGATCTCTTCAAAGGGAAAGCGAATCATTTACTTGTAAACATTTATCGGTAAAATAATATTAATAAATATGCTCATTAAATAAACACAGTGGGCCATGCAGTGGGCTAAGCGCTGTGGGTATTTCAGAGAGAAGGCAGAAAAGCTCCTCATGGGGCCTACCATCTAATTGAGAAGAGCAACGACAAACAAGAAAACAACAGATTAATCACGGATGTGTTACAGGCCATGAAGGAAAGAAGCAAAGCGCCATGCCGGAGAATAAATGATGGGAGAACATCTTTAGATAAAATGGATGACCAGGGAAGGCCTGTCCAAGGAGCGATATTTACCCTGAGAACCAGAGGATGAGGAAGAGCTGGCCGGGCAAAGAACCTCCTGGAGAAGACAGTTTCAGGCTGAGGGCAGAGCAACTTGCAGGTCTGGAAGAAGGGAAGGGCTGGCAGAGCTGGCAGAATCAGGCAGGACTGTGTGCAGGGAGACTTGGAGGGTGGATGGGGTAGAAGAAAGGGAGTGCGTGAGGAAATGCCCAAGCCCAGGATTGGTTGCTGGGCGTTGAGTGATAGATTTCTGGGATATCAGCATGGTTCAAGAGTGGGGCCTTGGTAAAAGGTGAGACATAGAAAACAGTTGCATAGATAGATCTGAGACATATTGTGGAGGTCTTTAAATCCAAGCAAAAAATATATTTTAAGCATTAATGACGAACAACTAAAGGTTTTTGAATTGGGGTATAATATGATAAACATGGCCCTTAAGGAAGATTATATCACATCAAATAAGATAAATTGCAGGTAAAGAAAGAGACAAGGAAATAAGCTGGGGGAGTATGGCAGTATCTCAGGTATTTAATAAGGGCGGGAGCATCAGGAATGGGGAGGCATCCACAGGTGTAATAAGATTGAAAGTTCTAAGACTTGGGACCTGGATACAGGGAATGAAATAGCAGAATGAGTCCATGATTACTCCAAGTGTTTGAATCTCAGTGGCCAAGAGAATTCATTTGTTCATTCACTCCAAAATTGCTTACTGAACGTTTACTCTGTGCCATGTACTGAGTTCTAAGTTCTGAGGACATAATGGTGGGCAAAAAAACAGCCTTTTGTGCAGGATCCCTGGCTGTATATGCCTATGATACAGGGAACCAGGGACAGTTTCCTGGAAGAGAATAAGCCAAAATCTTTTGTGAGCTGGAGTTCCACTAGGCCAAGATGGGGGTGGGTGGTGCTGGTGGTGGTAGTAACGATCAAAGGAAAGAGAACACTGAAATTCAAAAGCTCTGTGCAAGAAAGGAGGGCAGGAAGTACCCCCCCACACACCGCCCCACCCCCAAAAAAAGGCTAGTGTGAAAGAGCAAGGAAGTGTGTGAGGTGATGCTGGGGTGCTGGGGGTGGGTATGGAGTATGGTGGGGATGAAGTTGAAGAACCAGGCGGGGGGCCAGTTCCCTGAGAGCTTTTGTCTTTATGACAAGAAAGGTGGGCTTATCTGCACTGAAGGTATTTAAACAAGGGTGATGTGATCAGACTTGCTTTCTAAACAATCACGAAGACTGGGGGTGAGGGGGGGTGAGAATAAATTGGAAGGGAGCCAGAATAGATATGACAAGACTGGTTAAGAGATTATTACAGTGATCCAGTTGAGGGATAATAGTAACTTGGACTAGGGTGGTAGGTAGCAGTGGAGAGACAAAGAAATGTAAATGAACCTGAGAGATGTTTAGGAGCGTGGTAGAAAAAACAAGGGAGGATAAAAAGTCAAAGACTATTGTAAAGCAATACTTCAATAAAGATGTTTAAAAAAAAAAAGTCAAAGACTATGATCAGAGATATCACCAAAGGGCAGAAGGAGGAAGAGGAGCCAGAGAAGGAAACAGCAGTAGTTCCAGACTTACAGCGAGGATTAATTAATCAGACATTTACCGAGCACCTACTATGACCCAAACATACTGTTAAGCTCGGGAGTAAGTAAGTGTAATGAAATGTTATAGATGCTGTGTCAGACATACAGGATGGAGTGGGACTCAAAGAGAAAGGGCTCAGGTTGCACAATAAGGAGGGAGGGTGGGTGTCAAGAAAAGCATCATAGAGAAAATGATGTTTGAGTTGCATCTTGAAAGATGAATCACATTTTGTAGGCAGACAGAGGAAGGAAGCGTATTCCAGGCAGAGGAACAGCATGAGCAAACACATGCTTTGTCATGTTTGTGATGTTCAGGGAAATGCAAGTATTTCACCATCACTGGTGCTACAGGGAATGAGGGTGTGTGGGGATGGGGAATGGAAAGAGAAAGGCTGTAGAGGAAGGACAAGATCACATGGTGGAGGACCCTAAACAAACTTCACCTTAGAGGCAATGGAGAGAGTGCTGAAGGATGTAACATGATTACATTTGGGTTTGGGCAACAGAGTGTAGGAGGTACTGGTGAGGGGCAGTGGCACAGACAGTGGGCGGGGAGTCCTTTAGTATGGCAGAGTTCTAGATGAGAAACAGGGATGATCTGATTAGAGGCACAGGCCGTGGGGAAGAGGAGGTAGGGCAGAAAGGTGATGAATCTAGTCTTTTTACAGTTGTGAGAGGAAGGTAAGGGGGAGAGAGGAGCTCAAGATAACTCCCAGGTTTCTGCCTTGGATTACCAACTGATGGTGAGAATACAGAAGGGGGGTGTAGGATTGGGCATATATAATGAGTTTACTTTTGGACACACTGAGTCTAGGGTGCCTATGGAACATTCAGGTAGAGATGTCGAGAGGGGTGTTGGATGCACAGGTTGGGGGCTCATGAAAGAGATCTAGATTTGTGTGGTAGGGAGTACTAGTTCTCACCCCTAACCAGAGCTCCTCTCCTCCTGGCCTCCGAGCCTCACTTGTGGTTTAGTAGTGCCATGTGATAAGCTCTGGCTAATGGACTATGAATGAAAGTGATGTATTTCCCTTTTAGTTGAAGCATTTAATTGCTTAAGGAAGACCTCCTCTGATCCCTTCCCCTTCAGGGTGATTATGGAGATTTTGTGATGAGAAGGTGAGGTTGCAAGCTTTAAAGCTGAATCACTGAGTCACCATATGGAGGATAGTTTCTCTCGAGGGTCACCTGGACCTGCAGTGGATTCTGTGTGAACAAGAAATAAACTTTTTCATGTTACACTACTGAGATTTTGGGATAGATTCTTACCTCACTTAACCTAACCTACCCTAATACAACGTGAGGTATAGATTAGGAAGCCATCAGCATACACGTGATAGTATCAATAGAAGCCATGGGGATGGATAAGATCATCCAGGTACAGTTTGTAGAATGAGAAGAAAACATTCCTAGAACTCTGAGGAATACCACTATTTAACAGGGAGGCAGAAAAAGCAGAGTCAGCTAAGGAAATTGCAAGGAAACAGTGACAGCAGTAATAGCATACATATGCTACTAGAAGCCAGGGAGGAAAAGAAGGAAGGAAAAGCTGTGGCCAACAGTGCCAGGTGCTGCTGAGAGAGAGGCTGAGTAAGATGAGGACTGGAAAGAGTTGATTGAATTTGGAAATGAAGAGATCCTGATCTCTTTTGCTAAAGCAGCTTGGGGTGTAGTAGTGGTGGGGAGTAAGACTTCAGTGGGTTAAAGAGTGAATAGAAATCCCTAGACCTACAGCAGATTAGAGCTTTTAAAGAGATCCTCTTGTTAAAGAACACCAACAAATGCTGGATAAAACATTTGAAACACCATAATTTAAAAATGCATGGCTGAACTAGATGTTGGAAATCCTCAAAGATCAGAAAGAGAGAGTTGAGTGAGACCTGGAGCTAAGGTTTCCTCTGGGAATAGCCACCAATTTTTGGTGACCTGAAGATTGGGTCTGAAGGCCTTGTATGAGGTCAGGAAACCAAGTCTAAAGCCTGCACCAAAGTGGGAAATTGGATCGGACCCCCTGAAAGGGAACCCACAGTGGGTGAATCAGGAAAAATCATGCCGGATGGAAATGGTAGGGATCCTTGCTGTATCAGTTTTCTATTACAGTATAACAAATTATCACAAACGTAGATGGTTAAAACAGCACACATTTCTTTTCTCACAGTTTCCGTGGGTTAGAGGCTTGGACACAGCTTAATAGGGTTCTCTGTTTCAGGGTCTCACCGGGCTGCAGTTCAGGTATTACCTGGGGCTTTCGTTTCATCAGAGGCTTGACTGGGGGAAAATCCACTTCCCCTATTTGCTGGACAAATAAATTTTCTTTCAGCTGTATAACTGAGGGCCCTGGCTGTCAGCTAAAGTCTGTCTTCAGGTCCTAGAAGCTGCCTGCAGTTCCCTGCCATGTGGTGCTGTCCACAGGCAGTTCACAACCTGGCAGTTTGATTCTTCAAGGCCAGCAGGAGCGTCTCTCTCCAGCCTGATAAGATGGAGTCTTAACACAACGTAATGTAGTGATCGGAGTGCAAGTCTAGAATCATGTTATCTTCATCCAAACAAGGTTTCTTTTATTGCTTTTGCCAGCCACCTGGGGACACCAGCAATCTGGGATAACCTTAATCCAAGTTCAGGGCTTGAGTTTTTACTGGGTCATCTGTTCACAGCAGGACACCGTTCATTAAGGACTGGTTATTTTTTATCTATTTATTTTTGGCCACGCCCCACAGCTTGTAGGATCTCAGTTCCCCGACCAGGGGTTGAACCCGGGCCACAGCAGTGAAAGCCCGGAATCCTAACCACTAGGCCACCAGGGAACTCCCAAGGGCTGGTTATTTCTGTCTTCATCTTTATTCCTAGAGTGCAGCTGACTGTGTGTATGGTAGTGGTGGTGGTAGGCAGTGGTGGTTTACTAGGGTCTCTATTCTTGATGGGTCCTGGACTCCATCTTTTGTTCCTCTAGCCCTGTGAAGCGACCAAAAACATGACTAAGTGTCTTAGCTATCTCTTTCAGATGGGCAAATGCTCCCAGGACAAAAATGGTCCTGAGGGCTAACCTCACCTGTCTGAATTTCCACTGTCAGTTCTTGATCTGATGATTTCTCATGATCTCTTGGTGCTTTAATATTTTTTAAATTAATTTTTATTGGAGTATAGATGATTCACAATGTTGTTAGTTTCTGCTGTACAGCAAAGTGAATCAGTTATACATATACATATACCCACTCTTTTTTAGATTCTATTCCCATATAGGTCGTTATGGATAAGTGAGTAGAGTTCCCTGTGCTATCCAGTATGTTCTTATTAGTTATCTATTTTATTTTATTCTATTTTTTTTTTGGGGGGGGGAAGATAATCTTTTTAGTAGACTGTGCTGAAACAATTGGGAATTCATATGAAAAACAAAAAAGCCTTAAACTCTTTATTTCACACCATCTACAAATTATGTAACATATCCTTACCTGTAGGAGCTAAAATTACGAAACTTCTGGGTTAGGCAGAGATTTTTTTTTTTTTTTTTTAATTTTTATTGCAGTACAGTTGATTTACAGTGTTTTTAGCTTCAGGTGTACAGCAGTGAATCAGTTATACATATACATATAGCCACTCTTTTTAGGTTCTTTTCCCATATAGGCCATTACAAAGTATTGAGTAGAGTTCCCCATGCTATATGGTAGGTTCTTATTAGTTATCTATTTTATATATAGTAGTGTGTATATGTCAATCCCAACCTCCCAATTTATCCCCCCCTCTCCCCCCCACTTTCCCCCTGGGTAACCATAAGTTTGTTTTCTGCATGTGACTCTATTTCTGTTTTGTAAATAGGTTCATTTGTACCATTTTTTTAGATTCCACATATAAGCAATATCATATGATATTTGTCTTTGTCTGACTTACTTCACTCAGTATGACAATCTCTAGGGCCATCCGGTGCTTTAATATTTTTAAGATACGTTTTATATTTCACCCAGATGTGAAAAATTTCTTCAGTAGGAGAGTTGGTCTGAATTACCTAGTCTACCATTACTGGAAGCAAATGTTACAGCATTTTGCATCTTAATTGCATTTAACCTCAGCAACAAAGTTGCAGGAATCTGAATCTTAATTTTCTCACTCCAACAAACAGAAAATTTACTTTTAAGCCAGGTACGTTTTATAATCTTAATAAAGAATAGAAAGTCTTTAGAATAAATCTTACAAAAAAAGGTACAGGACCTTAACAGAGAACATTAAAAATTTTAATGAAAAACACTATGACCCAATAAATGGAAGCATAATCCCTGATTTTATTACTTCCCCTGGTGTCATTTATATTGTCCCTCTATCTCCTGCATTTCCTGGAAACTGGAATTTACATCTTAAGTCCTGAGAGGTTCAGGTTAAATACGTCTGGCTAGATTACATCACAGGTGATACTGTCTACTTCGTATTTCAGCAGATCAGGAAAGCTATCTGGTTATTCCACCATGAATGATGCTAAGAATAACCAGTGAATTAGGTAATTGACCACCTGATGGAATGATCTACAGATTCTTATTAGTTATCACTGATTAGAAATTATTTTTATGGTCATTACAAAATTTATGACAAAAGTAAAGAATCCAACATTTCCCTTTTTATCATTGACAAATGTAATCCATTTCTTTTGCTAATACAAAAATACTTCAAATCAATTGAACTTTTTCATACCATACATTTAAAAAATAACTGTGATACTCTTGAGACTGCACAACCAATTACCATGCAGCCGATTTGTACATACCAAACCACATCCACCACATAGAAATGAATTTCTGGTATTCTGAAGGTAGAGATTTGGGGCTGTAGTCTGGAGTTTCGCCTCTAGGAAACCTGCTCAGCTTATTACCTCCTTCTCATTCCTGACTGGCTTCCCTTTGGGTTGTGATACCATGCTCCTTGGGCACAGGTAAACAAACTCCTCCAGCACATCCTTGTCCAAAAGGAGCAGCATATGCTCTACAGCTGGCTGCAACAGTAATGTCCAGGTGGCAGAGCATCATGTTGGCTATCCATAGCATGTTGTAAGTGTTGCTGGGAGTACACGATGTAATTCATCCGGCTCCCTGGTTCTGGGGACTATGGGGCACACTGTCAGTCTCTGCTTGGATCTGGTAGCCTTATGAGGAGACCCAGATGAAACTGTTCTCATTCTGAAGTGACTGGCCAGAGGACCTTGACAGCCTCATGCCTAGCCTAGCTGCCTTTGCGAATGCAAAGAAGCAACTTTGTGGCTTATACATACTGGTGCTAATCTCTTGACTCACCAATTGTAGCTGGGCCTATAACTTCCCAACCCTTCCCTGGGTCATCCTTCAGCTTCTCTAACCTTTGGACCAGGTGTGTGAGGAAAGGCCTGGGGTTTTGCAGGACAATCATACCATGAAGATCTGAGGTAATAAAAATTGACAAGGGTTCCAGTCTGTGCTTGTGATTTCCACTTGTTCCTACCCCCTCCCACTTCACATCCATCTTCCCTTCTTAAATGCCTGCTCCATGCACGTCAAGCTCCTTCATCAGAAACAAAGATTAAGAGCTTACGGAGCTCCCATGACAGCATAAAGTCAAATCCCTTACCTATAAACATATACCCTAATAGTTCTGCTTCTCTGACTGAATGCTGACTGATACAGTTACATACAAGGAAAATGATGAGGTTACGAGACTACCTAAAATGGTGCTTGTCATTACACTCTCAAAACACCTAAAATCTGTACTGTATCACATATTCTTACTGCCTTTCCGGTAGATATTTAACTCCCTGAGGTAGGAACTTTTTATCTCTGTATGACCAGTGCAGGATTGTGCTTAGCACAGCAATTCTTTGTATAATGAATAATCTGGAACACCTCTGCTGACCCTATCAAAATCTCCTTTAAGTAACATCTTAATAATGATATCAGTCTGATTTCTATATAAGATGAATACATTAGCCATCAATAAATAAATAAATACTGACTTAAATGATTGTTATATAATTAAAACCTTAGGAAGTCAATGAAAATGGCAATTATCCATATGGTACGTATTTTCAAGTACTTCCTATTATGTAAGTTATCCATTTGTTTACAAGTAAATCCTTATACAAGTATGGGAGAATTAAATATAGACAAACCAATGGAAGGGCAGAATTTTCTAACTTATCTGCTGGATTCTTCAGTGATTTTATGACACATTGAGTCCATAATATTTTCTGTTGACATACTACTAAAATGAAAATAAAGTCAGTGATATAATTTGATATACAAGATTTCTTTTAGTTGTTTTAAGAATACTGAAAAGTTTTAAATTTCCCATAACCTGTCAGCAAGAAATAGCTTACCACTAATAGTTTTATAAACAATATTATCAGCTCAATGACCCATAATGTTTACCCATATAATAAATGTTGAAATAACATTTCAGAAAATTATGCATCTTGAAAAACTTTGTTTCAACCGTCACTTTATTGTAAGATGGTTGAATTAATTCAAATTTAAACTATAACTTGACAATTTTTAGTCAGGTACCAAATTTTATTCAAAGCAAACTGCTTATTCAAAAGTGATCATGGAACAACTCAAAATGCAGAGCAAGAAGGATGAGAGAAACACCTTACTGGCCAATAGATTGTTTTAATTCTCTCATTATATGAAACTCAAACTTTTCATTTTTAGGAAAGGGAAACTAACTTCAGTAGAGAGCAATACAGAAAGATTTTGTCACAAAGACTAGTTTCCATTTAGTCAGTCAACTGTTTCTAGCTGTCTCAATTGGGACAGATGCATTTACAGAGCTGGCTGCGCTTGAGCCTTCTTTGCGAGCAGCTTTAGATCTGCAATGCACTTGGCAATTGTCTCCTTCTCCTGTGATAAGGAAAGAGAAAGCTGGTTAGACCTTTTCAAATCATGGAAGGGTATAAACACTGTAATTCTAAAGGATACCTCCTATAAGAGGTTCCTCGGAATCTCAAGATGGATTACTGGCTTAATATGATAGACTAATAAAAATTATTTAATTATTTAACATAGGGGAGATGCAAAATTTATTTTAAGCAAATGCAGGGAATTTAAAGTCCCTTGGCTCATAGCTTTTATGAGTGAAACCTGTTTAGAGGTTGAAGCTAGATACTCCTGTAACCATGTGCCACTGATGTTAGGTTTTACAGCTAACAGCTGCTTGAAAAAGACCAACCTAACAAACAATAGTAATACAGAAATGTTAAGAAAGAATAAAAATAACTTTTAGTCTCTTTTGTATACTTTTGTCTTTTCAAGTTTCTTAAATAAGTATATCACTTTTATGTAAAAGACAGTTTATTTTAAAAAACCCAATTCATTAAATGTTGACAGACCCTGTTTTTCTAGTCCTGCATGGTTATGCAGAAAATGACCAGAAATGCCTAAGTATACTATATATCTAGGAAAGAAGAAATCAAGTCAAAAGTAAATAAAGAACATAAAATTTAAAAAGGAAATCACATTTAGGTAAAAAACAGAAAACATTTCTGTTCAAGACCAATGAATTAAGTGGCTTGGAAGAGGAAATGGCATGGAATGGAAATCATGGAATTATTCAGATAATGGAAGAGGCTAAGAAGTAGACTTGTCCAGCCTCTGTTTTACAGAGAAATGAAATATGTTGCTTAATATTGCCCAAATGTTGGAACTTGAACATACGTCTGTTCAACGAGTGTTCTCAACAATCTTTCCACTCTTTTTGATCCATGAGGTGAGAGACACTTTGGTAGCCAAACTTTAAGGAAGGAGGCAACCTACCAAGGCAGTTGTACAGCATCTTCTAGGTTACCACTAACCAGAAAAATGAACCAGGACCACCCCAATGTCTCTAGGCTAAAGACTCCTTACCAGCTATTTCTATCCTATCAGAGATATCAATACAACTCCAGAAGCTTCAAAACATTATGTACCTGCTGCGCAGAGATGCTCTGTACCACGTTCTTCTCCACCCAGTTTATCATGTGCTCTTGTTCCTTTTGACGCATCATATTCTGCACAGAGATGTGATAGTCCAGGCGATTCTTCACCTCCTTGTATACTCTATGCAGCCGTTCCCGGTAACTAACTTCCAAGGCCATGGCAATGTTATTCTGAAGCAAAATTAAGAAGTGACGAAAATTGTTTGCACAGTTAAAGGATCACTTCCATTCTGAGGATTCTGCCCATTAGAATACCCATCATTACCCGTATTTTATGCAAAATTCATTTGTTTAATATGAATAGGTAACACATGCATGTGGTAGAAAAACTCTAACAGCATATAGTAAAAATACATTTAAAAGTATATACAGTAAAAAATAAGTCTCTTCCAGCCCCTCCATAGGCTACCATCTTCCTCTATTTCTTGTATTCTCTCCCAGAAATATTTAATAAACAAAACACAGGTATATGTACACACACGAACATCACTTTTACTGATTATGACACAAAGACCCACCTTAATTTTAAAAGTTACATTGGATTCTACTATTTTGGTGTCTCATAATCCATAATTTACTCAAGCTCTATTAATAGATCAGATTGCTTCTAATTCTTTAACAAATAATGCTGCTGCGTATATTGTATATGTCTTTGCACTTATGTGTGAATACTTGCTGGGTCAAATAATAGCTAATAACTGTTGAGTACCTACTATGTTCTAAATAAACACTGTGTGTCAATTCAATTAAATCTTAAAATCACACCATGGGATAGTTACTATTATTATATTCATTTTACAGTGAGGAAGAAACTGAGGCAGATGCTAAGGAATTTGTCCAAGGTTATAGAGCAAATGAACTGTGAAGCCAAGACCTGACTACAAGGAGTCAGGCTACAAAGCCCATGCTCTTAAAGATCCATTTTAACTTGTGATTAACGCTGTCCAATTCCACAGAAAAGTTGTACTGCTTCATGCTCTCACCAGCAACACAAATGCCTGTTACTCTAAACCCTGACCAATGGTGTTTATAAAACATTTTACTCTCCACTATTCTGATAAGCAGAAAAAAATACCAATTTTAATTGTCATTATCTAAGGAGAAAATTTACATGTTTAGAAGCCATTTACATTTACTTATATCTTTATAAATTGTTCATGTCCTACACCTAGTTTTCTACTGGGATGCTGGTCTATCCTAAGGTAACTACCCTTTTGTGTCACATGGAATGCATGTATTCTTCCTAGTTTGTCTCTTAACTTTATGGTAATTTCTACATGTAAAACTTAAAAATTTTTAATGAGATCAACTTAATTTTTCCTCTTATAGTTCCTGGATTTTTAAAAATTGAAGTATAACTGACATACAATATTACGTTAATTTCAGGTATACAAACACAATGATTCGGTATTTGTATATATTGTGAAATGATCACCACAATGGGTCTAGTTAACATACGTCACCACACAAGTTTCTGCATTTTGTTGTCTTTATTAGAAAGGCTTTGCCACTCCAAGGGTACTGTACTGTTTTTCATGTTCTCTTTTTCTACTTTTACGGTCTCATTTCTTATCTAAAGATCTTTAATTCATCTGAAATTTGTTTTGGTATAAGGCAAAAAGTAGGAAAACAACTCCGTATCTACAAAGATACCCGTCTGTCTTTCCCCCTCTAAGATGAAAATGCCACCGATGTAAACTACCTTATGCGTTTAGGTCTATCTCTAGACCCTCTCTCTCAAGTGCTGTACCAATCTGACTTTCTATTCATGTAGTGTGCCAAGCTATTTAAAGTTCCTTTATAATTTTGAGCTTTAATATTTGGTAGGGCTGTTCATTATTTCTCTTTTTCAGAATACTCCTGAATATTTTTTACTTTTTCCAGTAATAATCAATTTGTTCAAGTCCCAACACCCCCTACCCTACCCCTACCCCTAGTCTATTAGTATTTTCTTTCTAGGAATGTGTAAAATTTAGAGATTAAAGTAGGGAGAATTTGATATCCTTATATTATTGAGTCTAGGTTCTTAGAACCTTATACCTCACAGGCATTTCACATTTTTCAAAGTAAAAAGACTGTACATTTCTAGTTAAGTTTACTCCTAGGCATCTCTTCCTAAATGGTTTATCTTTTTCTCGTATATTTTCTGACTGATATTTGTATATAGAAGGCTACTGATTTTGTTTATTAGATATTAATTTTGTACCCAGATACCTTACTGAATTTGCTTATGGTTTTAAGAGTTATGTTGATTCTCTCAGGTTTCCTAGGTATATAATCAGGTAATCTATAAGTAAGGATAACTTCATGTTTTCTAATTTTTATACCTCTTATTTCTTTCTCTTAATACCAGCTACTACTGCCAAAATAACACTGAATTAGTAATGGTGACAGGTATATTGTCATCTTCTAGTCTGTAATGAGAATCCTTATAGGTCTGCCTGTTTTATATAAAGGCTTGAAATATTAATCTCAAGTAGGCCCTTAATACTCCTAGGTACATTTTTTTTTTTTTTTTTTTTTTACTCCATTCACCTCCTGAAATCTCTAGTATATCTCCTTGACTACTTTCCTTTTCAACAAATGACCTACCTTCCTATTTCACTGAGAAAAAGGAAACAAAGAACTTCACAAACTTCTACCACCATATAAACCAATCTACCTGGACCCATACTCACATACTTTGCCTTCCTTTCTTTAACTATGGCTGAACTGTCTCTGCTCTTGAAGCCAACCTTTCCACCTGTGTATTCTAAACTCTCTGGCCTACTGAAGGACATTGCTCCAGCAAATTTCTCCCTACTCCCACCCCTTTCTTGCATCAATTTTTCTCTCTCTACTAACTTCTATCAGATGCTAACATGTAATTATACTTTCCATCTTTTAAAAAATCTCTCTTGATTACCACATCCTACCTTCTGAGCTACTGAGTAATTTCTTTGCCCAATACAGTAAAACTCCTTCACAGTTTTGACAGTGGTCTATACTCAGACTCCAATTTCTTTTCTTCCATTTTTTTTCCTTCAACTTACTCAAATAGCCCTTACCAAGGTCACTAACCTCCATGTTGCTAAATCCTATGCCAAATTCTTAGACCCTTACTACTTGACCATAAGTAGGGCAACTACAAATTAAAATAATCCTTGTTTCCCTCAGTTATTTTCCTTCATGTTCCAGTCTTACAGCTGTGCCTCTTGTAAGCTCATGATTCCCTCATCTCCAGTCTGGAATTCTCCCTAGTGATTCCAGACTCATATATCAAATGGTCTACCTAACAACTCTATTTGGCTAACTCATTGGCATTTCAAACCAATGCATACAAGATTGAAGGCTACTTTCAACAAGGCAATCAGAGTCACCCTTCAAAACACGAGCGAGATCGTATCACTCCTCTGCCTAAAAGATTCAATGACTTTCTCTCTTATTCTGAGTACAAGTCAATGTTCTCACAGAAGCCTATAAGACTTTACATGATCTAGCCCTTGGCCACTCTCTGCCTTGCTTCCTTTTACCTTCCTCCTCAGCCATTCCACTTCAGCTACAGTGGCTTCCTTACTTTTCCTTGTCTATACCAAGCAAGCTTCCAGGATTAGGGCCCTTGCAATTGTTCTTCCCTCTGCCTGGAATACTATTTCCTCAGAAATCCACACAGCCTGCACCATCACTTTGACAGGTCTCTGTTCAAATATCACATTAGAAGCCTTTCAAGACTGCCCAATAAAAATAGTAACTCCCTCCTTCTAAAATCTCTTTTCCTTTAACATAAGTCCATTATTCTACATGTACTTCACACCAGTTGACATTCACATCTGCTTATTTTTCTCCTGTCCTTCTCTCAACCCCTGGCTAGGAAAGAGACCCCAGGAAGGCAGACTTTGTTTTGCTCTCTGCTGTATTCCCAGCACCTTGTCTTGACCAGTGTCCACACATAAAATATACCTATTAAATAAATATTTCATAAATAAAAATTTTAATGACTATCATTTGAATCTTATAAAAAAGCTACATCTTCAAAAGCCAGATTTTGTTTGTGCATACATAGTTTCTATGAGGCAGGAAGCATTTAGATTGTAACCTAAATCTGCACAGAAAGATATTTTAAAAATTTCTGAGGATTTCAAACATTTATGTGCTTAAGAATCTTTCAGGATCCTATTTTTAAAAATATAGACTCTTGGATAGCTCCTAACAGAGGTTCTAATCCCACAGGTCTTGGAATGGGTCCAAAAATTTGCATCAAAGATGACTGATGCACATGGTACCAAGACTACACTAGGAAATACTGGCCCAAACCCTTAATATTTCAGATACTTATTTTACCTTAGCACCTAATTTTTCATTTCATAGGTGTTTCTATACATAAAATTTCAATATAAGGACATCTCACTTTAAATATCAGGCATAAAGTACTGGGCTCAAAGTAAATAACAACAAAATGCTTGAGCACGTTCCTAAAGTTGTTTTAGAAACTAAATATTTTAGAATCTAATTATGCTTTGATCATGGAAAAAGCTCTCCTGCCACCTGAATCTGCTTTGTGAATTTGGAATGTAAGGTATCAGATTTTCTTATAGCAAGTATGTTAAGTAAGACTTTCTTATAGCGAGCACGTATGAAATGCACAGCATGTATTTCACCTACTGTATTTTACAGTGAATGCCATTTTTTAATCCGCTATAACTTAATGAATTATTTTCCCTCTGTGTGGATTCAAAATGTGTCCTTTTATACTTTTTACTCTTTCTAGTTTTAGAGTAATAATTCTAGTTATTTTTCTACTTGATAGGTCCACTGAATAGTTAATAGCTGTAATTGCTATTTAGACCCCCACCCAAATATTCTCTTTTCTAAACAAAATATGCTCAACCTATCCAACTATTCCTCATAAGATTCTAATTTTTTGTGTTAAATGCACACAAATGAGTAACTTCACTTGCCTTAGAAAGTTCTGAAACCTACCCTCTGGACATCAAAAAGGTAATGGCGCTTTTGAACCAGTGCCTGCTGTGACTTCTCCACATCAATTGCATCTTGGATTTGTTTGATAGTAGCCTGTTTCACTTCTTCCAGTTCGGCAATTTTTTGCTGCAATTATGATATTTACAACAAAGATCAGTGAAAGTACCAAGGGTAATAAAAAACAGATTCATTTTATGCTTCTTCGAAGTCATACCCCTCATTTGTGAAAACACCCACACAATAGGGAGTACACAAATCCTTAAAAAGAGTTGCCCCAAATAGCTATGCAGTATCTTGTTGAATGAACAAACCTATGGAAAAGCTGGAGAAAGTTTGGTAGATTTTTAAAACTTGATCTCAAGTTAGTAATAACATTAACACTTATAATTGAAATCATTATAATTAGATTCATTTCTATATGCTCTGCCCCTATCATTCGTACCAAAAACATCACTTGATGGCTTTGACACGACTACTATGGTCTAAAATGGGAAATAAGGTTTATGGTTCTTACCTCATTGAGTTTATCAGCAAATTCCCCAATAGAGGCACCATATTTTTTAATTACATAGATAAGCACCCCTATTGTTGAAATGGCAGAGAAGGTCTCTGCAGTTATCACATATATTTCTTTGGAGAGTAAATATAAGATAAGCCCAGTTCCGAGCACGTAGGGTCCTAAAAGAAGAAAAAGTTATTTTATGATGGATATGCTATGTCTAAAAGGGGAAGACAGAGATACTTCTGCATTTAATTAGTTGAAGGCAAAGTTAATAATGACTTTAAATAATCAGATTCAAAGACGGAACACTAGATGAGAACCAGTATGGCAGAGTTGCAAGAACAAGGATCTGGACCCATGGAAATCTGACTCTGCAACTTATAAAACACTGAGCAATATAGATGATCTCTGAGCTTAGTCTCCTTAACTGTAAAATGGGAATAGTACCTTCTTCATAGGGTTGACAAAATTGAGAAATAATGTATATTAAGTGTCTGGTACAATTGCTCAACAAACAGGAAGTATTTTATAAAGATGTCAGGTTACTACCAGAAGTAATTTGTGCAGCAAAATATACTATTTATTGAGTGGGGACATTGGTCAGAATAAAATTTATCCACTCTTGCCTATTTACTGAATAGGAACCTGACACTGGAAATAAGCAAACAAAACAGATACAACTATGAAGCAGCATGTATGTAAAAGAACTAAATAACAGGATTCTCAATTCCTGTAGCGTCTTATTATAATGCTTCAAATATAGCCAACTTTTTCTTTAACCAGGCCATGAATTCTGAAAGGACACAAACCATACGGTACATTTCTTTAGGATTTTCCTCTATGCCTACTAGATGCCAGGTAAGGTCAAAGCAGGTCTTTGGGGAAGCAGTTTACAGTGTTTTTGAGCAATACAGGTACCAAAAGATGTTAGGATGTACTATGAGAATAAAAGGGTTACATTCTCAAATAGATTTTACCCAGTTTCCCATACAAAGTTTCAACAGTTCATTTTTTTAAAAAATTTGCCTTCAATGTATAAATTTTAAATGTGAATTTATAAGAAAGGCCTATCATATCTAGCATTTTTATCAGCTATGGAGGTCTGAGGAAATTAATATTTCTTGCAATTTTAGTTACAGAAATGCTATCTTAGGCCACTCCCTGGAGAGATTAAAAAAAAAAATCTTTGGTTTTCAATGTTTCATGGTCATAGCAATATTTGGGTACAGCAAGAGAGGCAGTGCGTGTAGCAGAAAGAACACTAAACTGCAGAACCTGTGTTTAAGTCCAACTCAGTCACTAAAGAGAGAATAAATCTCAGTAAATTCTTTGTTTTCTAGTTCTGGGTAATAAAAATGTCTTCATAGGGCTTCCCGGGTGGCATAGTCGTTGAGAATCCGCTTGCCAATGAAGGGGACACTGGTTCGAGCTCTGGTCCGGGAAGATCCCACATGCCGTGGAGCAACTAAGCCCATACGCCACAACTACTGAGCCTGTGCTCTAGAGCCCGCGAGCCACAACTACTGAGCCTGTGTGCCTATAGCCCACGCTCCGCAACAAGAGAAGCCGTCGCACCACAGCCAGGAGTAGCCCCCGCTCGCCGCAACTAGAGAAAGCACTCACGCAGTAACGAAGACCAATGCAGCCAAAAAGAAATAAATAAATTTATTTAAAAAAAAAAGTCTTCATAGAACTGTTGTATGGATTAAATAAAGTGAAAGCATATCGTATTATAAAAATGTAAGGTTTCAGTACAGTTTATGCCTTTTTATTTATTTATTTTAAATAAAATCATTTATTTATTTATTTATTTGGCTGTGTTGGGTCTTCTTTGCTGTGCGTGGGCTTTTTCTAGTTGCGGCACGCAGGCTTCTCACTGCAGTGGCTTCTCTTATTGCAGAGCAGGGGCTCTAGGCGCGCGGGCTTCAGTAGCTGTGGCTCGCGGGCTCTAGACCACAGGCTCAGTAGTTGTGGTGCACGGGCTTAGTTGCTCCGTGGCATGTGGATCTTCCTGGACCAGGGCTCGAACCCGTGTCCCCTGCACTGGCAGGCGGATTCTTAACCACTACACCACCAGGGAAGTCCCTATGCCTTTTTAAAAGGAAAAAAAAAACTGATAAATATGGTCCAGCTCTTTTTTTCATAATTATACATACAACACATAGTCTCTATTGCCTTACCTGGCTTTATTTTAATCCATAGCTCTTTCTATCATTACCTGAAAGTGTATTATACAGTTACTCAATTTTTCTTTTTTTGGCCGCTCTGTGCGGCTTGCAGGATCTTAGTTCCTTGACCAGGGATGGAAGCCGGGCCCCTGCAGTGAAAGCACCGAGTCCTAACCACTGGACCGCCAGAGAATTCCCCAGTTACTCATTTCCTTATTGTCTATCCTACAAAAGAATGTATGTTTCATGATGGCAGGCACTTTAGTTCACCACTGTATGCCTAGAACAGTGCCTAGCATAGAGCAGGCAGTCAATAAATTTGGTGTAACAAGAAATGGAAACAATGTTACAAAATCAAGTTAAAATCCCAAACAAATTTATTCCAAAGACAAGTTAAAGCAACCAAATCAATTCTTATATTGAATCACTTCCACACCTTAGTTTTAAAACCAGCTTACTTGATTTTTCTGGTACATGTGGAAGAGGTAAGAGGCCACTAAAACACTAGATTAACATAAACCATACCATCTAAACATACTATCAAACACTGGGCAAATGCTCACCTGTTACACCAGTTTTAGGATAAAGGAACTGGAAAAATTCCTCAGGGATCAGCCCAAAACGAACTTTTCCTCCATATTCAGGAAGAGGTGGTACAGGGGCAAGACTTGGCTGCCCTTTGTGAAAGATCCTTGTAGCCTGCAATACCCTACAGGTAGGAATTACACAAATTTAAAGCCTATTCTTTAAAGAGAACACAATGTATGAACAACTGTAGAAAAGAGCAAATAGGGATGAGGATTGAGGCTGTTTCCCACTGTCCTAATGGGAACAGAACAGACCAAGAACAGGAAGGTTAGGGTCCCATAATTAGCTGTGTGATAAGGGGAAACAACTTATTTAAAGCTGTATGTAACCTTCTACCCAATACTAGAATCCCTTCTGTTAAGTCTCATGTGTCATCTGTCTAGCACTTTATATGTCTATTACTAGCAATGAATTATGTAAGAACATAGACTCTCCAGCCAGACTATCTGGGTTCAAATTTTAACTTACGCTTTTGTAGTCTCTGATTTCTCTAAAGTAAAGTGAGAACAAAGAATACAACCTTCGAGGGTTGTTGTGAGGATTAACTGAGTTAATAAATGTAAAGTATATAGAATGGTGCTTGGCATATGGTAAAGTTTTATGTAAGTGGTTAGCTATTACATGTCCACTGTGTTGTGAGCTCCCTGATGGCAAGAACTTTGACCTTTTTGAATATTCTCTGTATCAGGGTGCTAAATAACCACTAAGTGAAACATGCTTTTTCAGTGTTGGATAGCTCTAACTATGTTCATCCTTTGAATTGAACTGCTACATACATCCTTGAAACCTCTATCCATTGGTTCTAATATTATTTTTCTATGTAAGATAACACTCATGTATCTGGGTTAAACATCTCAGTTCCTTTACAATCCTGACTGTCCACAAGCAGCAAACTGGTTTTGTTTACAAAAATGAAGTATACAGAACTGAACATAATACTGAACTGAAATATAGCTTGACTAATTCATTCATCCTACAAATATCAATACATATTGAGAACTTGCTATTGTCATTATTGGGCTTGAACCACTGTACTATTATCATGGGTTTGCGAACTGTTCTTGTCTTTAAAGTAGCCTAAGATTGCATCTGTAGCAGTTACAGCATACTGGTACATAGGATTCTGATGAAATAAAATCCTCTAGCCTTTTCACATCTGCTGTCAAGCTAAATCTCCTTCAAATTCTATGTTTTTGTCCCTCACCTCCCCTCTCTCTTATCTCCTTGCAATGTAAGAGTTTACATTATTTCATTGATCATTGTTCACTGCTTGTCTTTTGAATATTATTTCTGCTTCCCAATATATTGAGTTATCTCACCAAATTTTGAAATCTGAGAATCATGCTCAAGATTCTTTCATTTTAATCAGGGTTTCTAAACCTCAGCACTATTGATATTTTGAACTACTGACAACTCTTTGTTGTGGAAGGCTGTTCTGTGCACTTAGAGTAATTAGGAGTATCCCTGTGGCCTCTGTACACCAGATGCCAGTAGCATCCCCCCTCCTACCCAGTGGTGACAACCGAAAATGTCTCCAGACATTGCCAAAAGTCCCTCAGAGGGCAAAACTGCCCCAGGTTGAGAACCACTGACTTAAATCATAGCACTAAAGAACTTGCTTTAGGTGAACACAAATCCTCTCCTTAACTGGCTGTCTCAGTTCAAGCCCTCATCTACTCCTGCCTAAACAAGTAAGCAATCCAAAATCTGTTCTCTTGGCTTCTCCTCAAATACCCCTTGAACCCAGGCCCCTCCCTGCTGCTTTGAAAGTTTTTAACATGCAAATTTGACTTTAAAACTCTTCAACAGGCTCTCTCCTGCCCACAGAAAACAAACTACTTAATTCAGCTTACGTGATTCAGCACCTGTGAAATTTTATGTCCTCATCCTCCTTCATTCTCCTACTCTCCAGCCATATGGAACTACTTACAGCTTTCAAAAACCAAAAAAAAAAAAAAAAAAATCCATACCTCATGCTGCTCCTTCTGCCTGGTATACCTTTCACTTAATGACTGCCAAGACCAACCAGCCTTCAGAACATCTTGAGTATATCCTTTATAAAGGCCTTCCAATCTTGGGTTGACAATTACTCACTCAACAAAACATTTACTGACTTTCTACTTATATTAGGCACCGGGAGTATAACAATAAGCAGACAAAGTCCCAGCCTCTGACATTCCAGTGGGGGTTTGGGAAGTGTGAGTGTATAGGTCCATACACAATTTCAGACAGTTGTAAGTTCCATGGAGAAAAATAGGTGAAGGAAGGGGCTAAGGAGCAATGGAGTGGGGGAAAGGCTTTTTCGGTAGATCAGATGACATTTGAGCCAATGGCCTGGGGAAAAGAGAGAAGAGCAAGTACAAAGATCCTGAGGCAACAATAAGCTTGGCAGTTCTCAGAGGAATAGCAAGAAGGCCAGTAAGGCTAGAGAATGAGCTAAAAAGAGAATGTAAGAAGGTAAATCAAGAGGTAGGATGGGGTCAACTCATGTTGAACTCTCTGTGTTACCGTAAGTTTGGATTTTATTTCAAGTGGGATGGGCACCTCTAGAGGGTTTTGCAGGGGAAGGGTGGGGGGACTGACATAATCCCTATGGCTACTGTGAGGATGGCCTGTAATGGGACAGGAATATAGATTCAAGGAGACTAGTCAGGAGACAACTGAAATAGCCTAGGTGAAACGTGATGGTGGTTCACACTCCAGTAGTAGTGGTAGTGAAAGAAGTGGTCAGAGTTTGGATATAATCTGAAGAAAGAGCCTTACTGATGTATTAGATATGAAATGTGAAAGAGAAATCAAGGATGTTCCTTGCATTTTGTATATGTATTTGTTACCTATATTACAATTATTTGTTTACTTGTCTATACGGAATCTTTCTTCTCTGAGAAGTTGGAAGCAGCCAATTATAGCCTCACTTTATTGCTTATACAAAAATTACAGATAAACCAAAGCCACTTTTTCAAGCCACAGGATTGCTATCAAATTTTGCAAGATTTAGGACTAAGTCTGAAAGTAAAAAGAGAAATCCCAAAGAAAAGTGACATGTTTTATGAAATATCAGTAACACCTTCTAATATTTACTAAGCACATACTATGTACCAAGCACTGTTTTTAGAGTTCCCAGGAATTAATTCCCTTAATTTTCACAATCCGTAATGTACTATTCTCTCTATTTTGCAGATGGGGAAATTAAGGTCCCACAGCTTGTAAGTGGAGGAGCCCCGTGTACCCTCTTTCAGCTTTGGAATCCTCACTGTAAACCACTACTTTACAGCTGCCTCCTCTGGTAGACTGTGCGTGAGGTCCACGAAGGCAGGTACTTAACCTTACTCATTTTTGTATCTTCGGTTATGTGGGTGGCAAGATAAATATTTACTGAAACGACGAATAATTTCTCTGACCTGACAGTAAAAGTTGGAATCTGGGAGACAGATTAAAAACAATATGCTTCATTGTTTTATTTAACAAAACTTGTCCTAGGGTATGCAATCTAGTAACCCTGACTAGGGCTGCCGCAGCTGTGCCTAGCTGAAGGTCACAAGGGAGAAGGGCGGGGCTTAGGGGACACCAAAACCAGTTTCTAGTTTAGTAAGAACACATCACTTGTTCTCTTAATCTTTGCTATTAGGTAACACAACGGTGTTCCAGGCAGTTACAGGAGCACACATGTTTGAATGAGACTTGAAGCGTTCCAAAATAACCTAAAGAAAGGTAATTACCGGCCTAAAGCTAAGAGCAGATTACCCAGAAGTGAAATAGGTGATAAAACAAAGACAAAAGGGAGTATTACACCCCTTACACTTACCCTGGACCGAGGAGGGCTGCGTTCTTCAGAGAGGGAGCTACAAATACACAAGGCACAGGTTAGCAAGGTCACGGTGAAATCTGGTTTGCCCCTTCCTCGGTCCCCGCGGAGCCCAATCACTAAGGCCATGCGTCCCCCATTCCTATCCCCCGAGCCCCACACTCTCCTTCTGAGCGGCACAAATCAACTCTCTGCTCAGGCCCAAATCTCGCCGCGCCTTTCACCCCCTTTCCTCCCACCCGCTCCAAGTAACCCTAGACGCGCTGGTTTGCAATCACTCTGCTAGCCCGGACCAGGGTCTGTACCTCTCACCTGCTGCGGTGGCGGCAGAAAGTACCACCCGGGACAGCATTGTCAGGCAGCGTCCACACAACAGTCTTCGCGCCCCAGTGACCGCTACAGGAGACTCTGTCAGGGGCAGAAACAAGATGGTCGCTCACAAGTCTCGCGAGAAGAGAACATCGTGCCCTTTTCCATCAACTTCCGGTCGATTTTTTTTTTTTTTTTTTTTTTTTTTTTTTTTTTTTGGCCATAAGAAGCGCAGAGAATTGAGAGCCTGCGGCAAGAGGTCGCTCGCTGGAAAGCGGAATGGAATTGTAGAAGCAATTCTCGCGAGATTTAGAAAGGCTGTAGCCTGGCCAGAGGGGCGGAGGCCTATAGAGGGACCACGTGGTGGCTCGCGGAGCTGAGTCTCCGGCGGGCGTCCAGTTTGGGTCTAGGTTGGAGTTGGAATCGTGGAGATGCGGAAGGAAACCCCGCCCCCGCTAGTGCCCCCGGAGGCCCGGGAGTGGAACCTTCCCCCTAATGCGCCCGCCTGTATGGAGCGGCAGTTGGAGGCTGCGCGGTACCGGTCGGGTGAGCCTAGGTCCTGGGTCTGGGAGTTCCCTCACCCCACCCCGAATGCCCTTTCCCGGGACTAAACCTTCCAGCCTGCCCCCAGCCCCCCGCTTACCCCGCATGCCATCCTAACCCCTGCCTCGCGTCGCTGAACTCAGTCCCCAGCCGTGCTCGGCGTTCCTGGGCTCCGATCCAGACCCGGCCAGCTGGCTGCTGGGCGGTCACCAGGGAGATTAGCCCTTCCACTCCTCACGCGCTGACAGCTTGTATCTCCCTTAGATGGGGCGCTTCTGCTCGGGGCTTCTAGCCTGAGTGGCCGCTGCTGGGCTGGCTCCCTCTGGCTTTTCAAGGACCCTTGTGCCGCCCCCAACGAAGGTTTCTGCTCCGCTGGAGTCCAGACGGAGGCCGGAGTGGCTGACCTCACTTGGGTAGGGGACAGAGGTATTCTAGTGGCTTCCGATTCAGGTGAGTCACTTTCTCCTCAACCTTACAGGTGGGATGGAGGCCAGGGGTATAGGTCGGGCTGGGCTCAATTTTTAAAATCCCATACTCAGTGCTTGGGGGAGCTTGAGGGTGTTGGTCCCGAAGGAGAGTAACTGTGTAGGTAGGAAATACCTTTCCCAAGATTCTAAATTGTTTGGTGGAAATTCCTAGCAAAATCCATAACAAAATTAAGAAATTAATTGGAACTATTTTTCTTCTCTGTATCCACCCAACCCCAAACCAAGGATAATCTTGATCCTAAAGATGATGCCGAGGCCAATCTGTGCACTTTCCATTTCTTCCCATTTTATTCTTAAATGTCTTTATTCTGCTTTCTTTGCCTTGAATGTCAGACTCAGCAATGGAGGCTTTGACATTAAAAAAGAAAAAGAAATCAGAATATGGACGTTGGCAGGCATTGCATGGAAGGATAAAGGTGGGACATTAAAGATTGAGCCTCTCTGGCAATTGAGCTTGAACACTCTATATTCAGGGCAGCTATTTGAGGATTTTCTGTACTTAGTCACTGTACAACATATTTTTATGTTATTCAACATATTTTTATGACTCTAAGACATTTATTCAAATTGTTCAACAAATACTTTAGTGTCCAAATAACTGGGAATATTTAACCGTACGGACTGTGTGCTACTCAGATCATTGGGGAGATTTCCTCCTTGTCTACTGAGAGCTTAGAATCCTAGAAGCAAATTGCTGTCTTGGCATAATCCAAGCTTGTTTCCCTCACCCTCCTCCCCACCCCCAACAGGTGCTGTTGAATTGTGGGAGCTGGATGAGAATGAGACACTAATTGTCAGCAAGTTCTGCAAGTATGAGCACGATGACATCGTGTCTACAGTCAGTGTCCTGAGCTCTGGCACGCAAGCTGTCAGTGGTAGCAAAGACTTCTGGTGGGTCCCTCCTCTCATCGCTCCTGTTTCTGGGCCTCCTTTGGGTGTCTTTAGCATCATATTAGCCTCATTAAATAATGTTTTGGGCTCATTATAAGAACCCAGTGACTAATTATGACATGCCTATAAGGTTTTCTTAGAGATTTTTGCAATCCATTGTAAAAGTAGGCTGTACCAGAAGTCCAGTAGGCAAAGACATAAGACGTTCTTATTTGAACACACGTTTTTATGTAGGTAGTGTAGGTCAAATTAAGTCTCTGTTTCCTTTTGCTTCTTAGCATCAAAGTTTGGGACCTTGCTCAACAGATGATTCTGAACTCATACCGAGGTGAGTGCATGTTCTTTCCTTTTCAGTCCTGGCCTTGGCTGTTTTGTTTTTATTCTCCGCTTTGTGCTCTTTGAACTTTGCTTGCATGTTAGTGATATCAATTCTTTGCTCTCCTGCCTGGTAGTGTATTTCTTCCAAAACTGCGGTCAGGCTCCAATGTCGAGTCTAGCCCTTTTCATAATTTCCCAATTTTTTTTTTTATTGACAGCCTCACCACCTTCTTGGTCACCTGAGGCTGAAAATCCCAGTCCTCTTCCACTCCTCCTGTTTCCCACTATCAGTTGGTCCCCAAGTTCTTTGGAGTCTTTTTCCATTTCATCAGTGACCTTCCGTTCCATTTCTTATGCTCCCATTTACTTTCAGGCTTTATCTTATACAGACGGTGGCACTCATCTCATCGTTCTACCTGTAATCTTTAGTCTTTCATTGGTTTCTTGTGGCTTGCAGGTTAAAATCTCATGTTCATGTCCTGGCATTCAAGCCTTTTTACTGTCACTCCTTCAAGCATACCATGCTATCTAAACCTGATCACAGTAGATCTTTGGCATTCTCCAAGTATAAACCCTGATACTTGTGAATCTTGAACTTTTGAATATTCACCTCCATAAAATCTCATTTTTTTGGTGAGAACCATCACTTTCTATTAATGTTCCTTTTTCTGCTCACTTTCATTAGCAGCACTAGCAGTTGACTTTATTTTGGGAGCCATTCCTCATGAAGATACCAAATCTTAATGAAGATAATGTATAGAGCGTTAATGTGTGTGTGGCTAAGAGACGTAGATTTGGGTGATCACTGGTTCCCCCAGTGACTAAGTGCCTTTCTCTGCCAGTTCTAACTTCAAAGTGCGTGATTCAGATATGGGCGAAGCAAAATCATAAACTCATATATCTCCTGGAGCTTCAGGGTCACTTGCAGATAGTTAGACAATAATGTTAAAATGTCAGTGCTCAAAGTCTACTATACTTGCCTTTTGTTTCCTAGACTTACGATGTGTTTTTCTGGTCAATGCTCAATAACTCTTTTTCAGCACTTGTTCCTTTCAGCCTTTTTAATTAGTTCTTTGTGTTTATTCTTATTCCCCCCACTGATTCCAAATTCCTTGAGGGCAGAGGAACCACATATTTTTTTCATCTTTTGTACTCCCCCATGGTGTTTGTCCCAAAGCTTTGCTTTTTTCAAGTGAGCAATACATTACTTTTCCTCGTGTTGGCTTTTCATAGATTCTGTGGAAGGTAGTTTGAGCCCACACTTCTGTCTCAGGGCAGAGCCACATTCAGACTATCTCAGAAAGTCTGGTTAAATCACTTTGGAGAAGGTGGTTTCCACAGCCTGTAATTAACATTTAGCGGAGACCTTTAACATTTTTAGCATGTAGTCCTAAAAGAATTTTGAAAAACTACCCTCTCACACATTTTAAAATTAGTATCTAATTTAAATTTAACTAGTTGCAAAGAAAGTTATATCTGGCCATGTCATTTATTGTACACTTTTATAAAATATGTTTGTCAAAATTTTGGATTTGCAGATTAAGCTCATTTAATTTATGTAAAACATCTACCAAATAACCTAACTGCCAATAACCATATGCACTGTAAAGCCAGTTGGCCAAGTGAGACTTAACTTTCAGTCAGAAAAAGTCTGACTTCATTTTTAAATTCAGATAAGCTTATGAGATGTCCTTATGACAACCACCTGTCATATGTTTCAAAATTCTCATTATTAAAGAGATCAGTCACAGAACCACACTTGTGTTTGTGGTGTGGCTGAGAAAGGCCAGCCTCCTTCACAGAATTTTACTCAGGTGCTCTTCCTTTGTCTCAGGAAAAGCCCCTTTTGTTTTATACCTTAGGTTTTTATACTCTTGAGCATCATGGTAAGGTTTAGGGTGGGTGAGAGCTGTGTATTTCTTCTACACATGGGAGAAGGGTGACTGTGAGAGTAGAGGTCAGCACTGCTGGCAGATTATAGGCAGCTTCTCAGTTCAATATGGAAGAAGAACATTGGAGAAATTCCCTTAAAACTCTCAGTGTCCAGAACTCCCTCAGAAGTCTTCGTATGCTACCTGGAGGCATGTGTGCTTCTGCTATTCTAGGATGTCTTTACTGTAAATTCCTCTCCTGTTCTTATTCAACATTTAATTTATCTTTCATGTCTTTAGTGATTCATTTTCCTCCAAGCCTTTTGAGTTTTTATAATGCTATCAACATTTCCTCTTAGGTTTCATCTAATCCAAAAATCTCACAGAATTTGTTAATTTGCATCATGAGACTAGGCCTATTTCTCACACCCTCCCTCCTACCCCTTCATAATATCTGGTCTGCTTGATAGCAATGCCTGCAACTTCTCTGTCTTATTTCTTGTTCTGTCTCCTTTACAGCTCACTCTGGGCAGGTCACCTGTGTTGCTGCCTCTCCCCACAAGGATTCTGTGTTTCTTTCATGCGGTGAGGTGAGATATAATCTCTTTTTCCCTTCCCACCTCCTAACCGCATTCAGACCCTTTAGACCTGAGTCTAGTGTGGAGGGCTTCTGGCCAGCAGCTGCTTCTTTGGATTGTGAAGCCCTTTTTCTGTTCCTTCTTTTAGGACAATAGAATTTTACTGTGGGACACCCGCTGTCCCAAGCCAGCATCACAGATGGGTGAGTCTGAGAGCCAGTGGTGGGAGAGTGGTACTAGGAACCCACGTGGAAGAGGCTTTCCTTGGCCAGAGTCAGAGGCAAAGCTGCCAGATGCCCAGTCACTGACACAAATGACACAATTGCTTTCTTTCCCACTGGGGCACATTGTGTGCAGTGGGTCCCAAGAAGAAGGGCTGGTTCCTGAAGGGTGGGGGGTAATTTACTTTACATTTCCTGGATGGGCGAACAAAGGGGCCAGAGTTGTTATCTTCATGCTTTGTTTTGAAACTTGCCCGTGACTCACGTCTGGAAAGGGCAGGAGGCTGATGGGTAGATGTAGGTTGTGAGGGTCAAGGATGAGGACAGGACTGCCTTAGCAGGGCTTGGGAAACTGAATAAAGGTGCTCCTGGGATTTCGAGTGACTTCGCCTGAGAAGCTTCGGCTCAGAGCTGGGCTCGGAGTCTTGTTCCAGACCCCTCTTCTCCCCTTTGCAGGCTGCAGTGCCTCTGGCTACCTTCCCGCCTCCCTGGCTTGGCATCCTCAGCAGAGTGAAGTCTTTGTCTTTGGTAAGGCAGCATGTCGAACTGTGTGTTGACTCTGGGAAGGGGAGGATGAGCGAGAGAGCTGACTCCATAATTCGAGACTCTGGCTGCTCAGTCTCATCAGCACACTTGGGTGCAAGGTGAATTATATTAATGGGGGTGTAGGGAGGTGGGATGATCCAAAAGTGGCTTTAGTTTAGCTTTGGAGAACATGATGATTTTTGTCCTAGTAGATTTGATTCCTGACTGTTTGCTGTGGCTCTTTTATTCATGGCTATAAGTCAGTGGGCCGCAAAGCAAGTGGACTGCTACATGGGGAATACGCCTGTATAGTAGGGACAGATATGGCTGTGTGTATGGTGACATAGTTTATGATAACAATTATGTCATCCATTAATTTAATTTCCACAACCCCCAAATGACCAATTATTCCTACTTTACCAAAGAGGAAACTGATGCTCAGTTTCTCCCCTTGCTCTGTAATGTTTCTCTGTAATGCTCAGAGTGGTTAACTTGTTCAAGATGGAGGACCTAGCATTCAAATCCAGATTTGGCTGAGTCCAAAGCCCATGCTCGTAACTTCTGTGATGTACTCCCTCTTTCCTTCAGGTGATGAGAATGGGACTGTCTCCCTTGTGGACACCAAGAGTGCAAGCTGTGCCCTCAGCTCAGCTGTGCACTCCCAGTGTGTCACTGGGCTGGTGTTCTCCCCGCACAGGTACTGTTCTTTGTCGTCAAGGGCCTGATGGGTATGAATAGGAAGAATGAGGGGGGATGCTTGTGTTGGCGTAGCATTAACTGATTGGGTAGCTCCTTAAAGCAGGTACTTTTGTTGCTGAGGTTTTGGAATGTGAAAGATCACTTAAGACTGTAGTCCATTTTTTGGGTTGTATGGTCTCTGACTGCAAGTGGCTAAAATATGGTCTTGTTCCTGCTCAACACCCAAAGTGATTAATACTGTGGGCTTGTAGGGCTGTGTGGTTGGAAAGCCTGTGTTTCTGGATCATCACTGAAGCTACAGGGAGGGGCTAGATGGGATGGTTAGTTGCCAGGATGGCTGTCCACCCTGACTTTGCTCCATTTTCCTCATCTTTCCTTGGAACTTGCACCTAGACTTGAGTGACCTTAACCCAAAGTGGGGATCAAGCCACCTTCTCTGATCATTTTAGAGTGGGCTTTGGGGACTGCCCAGTCAGGTTTTGTCTTGAGACCTGTGGGCTTTATGTTTCCCAACCCCCTCCTTCTCTCCTAGTGCTCCCTTCCTGGCCTCTGTCAGTGAAGACTGCTCCCTTGCTGTGCTGGACTCAGGCCTTTCTGAGGTGTAAGTGTGACGTGGAACCCTGTGATCAGGAATCAGGGAGGGGAGCAACAGGTGGCGGGGTCCTTTTTCTCTTTGGAAAACTGGGTTGTCTCTTTCAAGGAGACTTGGTGATGGAAGCAGGCCGACTGCTGACTGTCTCGCTGTTCTGGGGGCTGACTCACAACCAGCTCTGTCCCTGCTAGAGGAGGAATGTGGTGGTGGGTGTGATTTCTGAGCCTGGCACTCCAGCTGACTCCCAGAAAGGGACAGTCTACCCTTTTCACACAAAGAACCTCATGTAGGAAATGCAACCTGCTATAGGGTGAAAGGCACCAGACAGAAGATCTGATTGTACTTCCTTCTTTGCCGTGAGATGCTGTCTGATACTGGCTCATATCACCACCCTTGGTCTAGCTATCATTTCTTCTATGAAAATAGGGCCCTAGATTGGATGATGAAGTCTTCTGTGGGTAGCTACACCACTATGCTGGTGACTAGGCCATATATATGGTGAAGTGTGCCCTGGGTGTGTTGGGTCTCTTCTTTCCATTTCTGCTTTTTCCTCTGTCTCTTACTATGCCCACACTTTTCTTTGTTCTCTTGTAGGTTTAGAAGCCGAGCCCACAGAGACTTTGTGAGAGATGCTACTTGGTCCCCGCTCAATCACTCCCTTCTTACCACAGTGGGCTGGGACCATCAGGTCATCCACCATATCGTGCCCACAGAACCTCTCCCAGAGCCTGGACCTAAGAGTGTTGCTGAGTAGATTGGATTTCAGACAAAAAGCAAATCCCCAATGAGTATCCACTCCCTTTGCCCCTTCCCTCTCAGTTTGTGAGACAACACAGGAGCCTTTTACAGTATGTTGGTACACCAGATCTGTGCAGTTAATAGGCATTGTCTCTCAGCCTGGGGTAGGCTGGATTCTGGGGTCCTGTAGCCAGGGAAGAAAAACTTCCTTGAACATGGATATGTATGTATTTGAGTGTGTATGTAGATAAATAGTTTTTGTTGATGGGGGGAATAAAAAATCCATCCCGCATCTTTCCCAAGGCCCAATCCCCATTCCCCGGCCCCCCCCCAGCGCCCGCCCCAAAGTTAACAAAAGATTTTATGCTTCCCACGTAGCTTTGCATGAGGAATTGGCCATGTCTGTATGAGGTATGGGATGTGGGCATCCCTGGATTCTTGGAAGCAGCTCATAGAGATAGGAGCAATTTTATTTTTTTATAGAGCTTAATTCACCTTTGTCATGGGCTGTGCTTCCATTCACATCCAGCCCAGCTCACCTTGAGGAAGAGCCAGGACACTCACCACAGTTTTGCACATCCCTTGTTATTAAACTGAGCCAGAAGTCCAGTTTCTGGCTGAATAAGAAGTTTGGCTGGTACCTGTGTAATGCCCCCACCCCACCCCCGACCCCCATGGAGTTGTGTATATGAGAGATGAGAGTGTATTTCTGTCATAGATGCCATAGAAGAGTTTCAGGATGGAGAGCTTAAAGGCATTTCAGTTAAAAACTGACACAGACTTGCATAGGAATGTCTGCCACTTTCCCACCTGAAAATAGTCTGGGGCCTGACCTTTTTTGCCTCTGGGCCCCTGTCTCTGGATATAGGAAGCCTGAATGCTATTTTGGGGGACTCTGAAAATTTTAAATACGGCATCAGAGAAAGAATCGGAAGTACCGGTCAGTGAAATAAAAAGTTGATTCATTGTTGGCTTGTCTTTTGAAGCGTGTGTGTCATGTGCCGTTAGACATGCCACTTATGTGAGTCATCAGGGTATCTCTTATAGCCTATTACTTTTTTGTGTGCTTCCCCAGCCCCCCAGAGTAGCTAGTTGGAACTTAAGGTAAATATTTGGTTACTTGGTTGGTGGCTACTGCCACTTACAAGTTATGGATCAATTACTGATTGTATTAAAACTAAATTAAATCAGTTATGTACTTCTGTGCTTTGCAAGTTTCGTTTAGCTAAAATATCGTGAAACTAGGGCAGTTTCACGGGCAAAGTATTTGTAAGTAAAACTTCTGTGTTTCACCCTTGCTGAGCGTGAGCTCTGTTCTCACAATTACCCTGGAGTAAAAACATGGGAATTTGTTGTCATATGATCTAACTGTCAGGTTTGGGGGGAGGTGGAATCGAAGCCCTCACTGTTCGTAAGTGTAACTTCTTGGGAGGTAGTAGGATGTGTTGGTAGAAACACTTAAGTTCTTCCCAGCGGTAAAAGCTTAAAATTTGTGATCACTTAGAGAAAGTGAGGTAGAGGGTGAGGTGGGTAGGAATTAAATTTTCATGGGCATGTTCCTCATGGACTTAAGAATGGTAGAGAGAAAAGTCAGTGAAAGAGATAAGAGTCCAAGGAAATGAATATAATGTGTCAAGGTGGTTAAAATGACATCAGAGAAGGAAAACCTAGAGTTTGAAGAACCATGTTACTTAATGTAAAAAATATTAGTTTAGATTCAGATAGATCTGTGCTGATGCAAGTAATTCACATCTATTTATGATCATCACCAAGACATTTGCAAATGTAATCGAAGTCACAGTAGGAATGCCCCTCACAATTGTGATTGAATGTGTCTATTACAGTGAGAAAAATAAAGATGGTTCAAAATAGAAGGTGACCTCAAAATAATCAGAAATGTAGTATCACATGCAGCGTTGTTTACTAGGCTATTGACTTGGGAGTAGTTTCAGTACAGTGAGCACAGATTTGCTGACCACAGGTGGAAATGGGCTCATTTTGTTTTCTTTGTTTAAAACCATACAAGCATATATTTTGCATTTAATTTCACTGGTTCAAATATCCAAATGCTGGAGTAAGTCCATTTCCCTATCCTCATTGTTCTTACTGTGAAGTCCACTAACCTGACCGACTATATTCCACTGCTGATTTCTGGTGCTCAGAACAACAAACACTGAGGTTGGCTCAAGTACTGTTTCAGGTAGCTCCAGACATCAGGCTGGTTCTCCAGGATCTGTCCTGCCCCACAGGACGGTAGGAGGCTGGTCTTTACCAGCTCTATAGGCATTACCTGCTGATGCACAGTCGCATTAAGGCAGCAAAATCACCCAAGCTCTGACTGCTCTGGACTCCCAGCCATGTTTCCTCTGGGCAGCATTATAGAAAGGGCAGGAGATTGGGAGGGTGGGGGTGGGAGGGTCCCTGTAGTTTATTTTTTAATCACTCAGTTACAGAGGGCTCCAAAACTCTCTTGCCACATCTAGACCCAAAAGTAAAGGGCTCTGATTTGTAAAGTGCACATTTCTTGTTGCATTTGGACAGCATGAGCAATGTGCTTTCATATTCTTTGTATTTCCGTAGTTGTTTGACTTAACTGTATCTACAAACTAAAAAAATAGAAAAAAAAAACGGTTTGTTCCAAACTATACTTACATAAGCATTTCTTTCAGTAAGACGTGCATCAAATATTTGTATGCATCCTAGGGAAGCTTTAGGGCACCTAAAGAGAGCCAACGTACGTGAAAGAAGCTGAAAGAATTCATATCAAATCACCGTTTGTAGCAACATTCTTACTGCCAATCTTGGGTCACACTGAAATTTAGAATCACTTGTGCAGGGAACTGATTTTGTTTGGAAAAAGGGTAAGGAAGCTCTAGTCTCTATTTTGATGTAATTAAAATCTCTCAAGAGTGTCAGCAGTCTATATAGCTTGATTTTGGAAAAGTAAAGTAAGCAGACCAGTTTTGAGCCCCAAACACATTTTCTTATTGAGTTCTCCATCAAAAGTGGGCAGTTGTGGAGTTTTTCATCTTCATTACATGGTCGTAGGACTAGTGCAATCCAGAGAGTGAAGGAGGTGCAAAGATCAGGACAGGAAGTGTTAACTCATTTTAAGTTATAGAGGCATGTTAAGATACAGTCACTGATCCTAAAATCTTTTATCATCTAGAGTAAGGTTTAATGTAGTCCTCAACGTATGCTGGAAACTCTCTTTGTCTTGTAAATGATGTTCTGCTTCTTCAGTATATAATAGATCGTCAAAATTCAAAAGGTCAGTAAGTAAAGGGTTTCACCCCCAAACACCATCCTTTCAACTTTCTGGTGGGAAAGCCAGTGCTACTGGGTGCAAGTTCCTTCAGTGAATGTAGACATTTCATTGTCACTGTGATGTTGGTTGTCAGATTCTGGTATATTTCACTTCGGGAGGCACCATGTTATAAGCATTAGGAACTTCAAACTAAAATTTTCCACTCCAATGGTAACCCTTATCTAGGATCTCAGCTGAAAGGAATGAAGCTTGTTTGAATCAGAAAATGTACTTTACATGTGTAAGTGTATCAGCTTCAAATTCTGCCAGATCTTTAACAAGCAGCTTGTCTCTCACAGAAACCCTCTGATTAGGATAGAAACTGGCTGATGTACAGGCCCCTGACCATTATCTAATGTCAATTTGCCTGGCAGAGTTAGCATTAATGCTACCTTTGACCTCGGCACCTGGAGACACAGGCTGGGTGCCCAACACCATTCCTGGGCCCCTGTTGCAGTCTGTACTTGGCAGGGCCAACGTGGGCCTTGTTTGTTTTTCTTAAGTTGTTTTTTTAAAAAACATTATGGTAAAATATAAAATTTACCATTTTAACCATTTTAAGTGTACAGTTCACTGGCATTAAGTACATTCACATTGTGCAACCACCATCCATCATCCCAAGTTGAAACTTTGTACTCATTAAACAATAACTCTCCTTCTCCAGGACCTTGACAACCACCATTCTACTTTCAGGTCTATGAATTTGACTATTCTAGGTACCTCTATGAGTGGAATCGTACAGTGTTTGTGCTATGTGTCTGGCTTATCATTTGATTTCATAAGGTGTTGACTTGCTCCTCAAAGTGTGGTCTGTGCACCAGCAGCATTGGCATCACCTGGAACCTGTTAGAAGGGCAGAATGTTCAGACCTCCTAAATCAGAGTTTATATTTTCACAACTTCCCCAGTGACTCCTGCATGTTAAAGTTTGAGAAGCATTGGCTTTATCTACTGAGAATTCTAGATGGGTCAGGAACCAGGCAGGGAAGTCACCAGCCATTCAAGAGTGAGCAGCTGTGGTGTATCAGAAGCTTTTGGGCATTGTGGTGTGTGGTAGTGAGCAAGACAGACACGGTCAGCCCATACTTCGGCAGCTTAGTCTAGAGAGAGAGACAGGAAGGAAATAATGTTTTAGTGCTAGCCAAAAGAAATAAAGATTGCTAAACAGAAGGATGATAGCCAGTCATGAAGAAGTGGTAAATCTTCCCTGATGAAGTGACATTTGGATTGAGTCCTAAAGGTTGGATGTGGGTTAGCTGATGCTTGGGGCTGGGGAAGAATTCCAGATGGAAGTGGCAGCGTGAGAGTCCTGCTGTGGAAGGAGCTTAGAGCTTCCTAGAGAAGGAGGGCACTGTAGCTAGGGGTAAATATGGAGGTGGGGGTGCAGGATAAAAGGAGATGAGGTTGGTTACCGCTGGATGGTGGGTGCTGTGAGCCATGCTGAAGATCTCAAACAGCGAAGTAACGTGTTGGATGTGCTTTTGAAATGGATTCCATTGATGTGCTTTGTAGGGGAGACTATGGAAGCTTAAAGGGGCCTAGGTTTTGTTTTGTTTTTTTCTTTGACCTAAGCCACCAGGGTGTAGGCAGCTGAACTAGGCTTGGCCATTTGGCTACTTCCATCTAGGACTTAAATCTGGAGGCAGTGCAGCAAAGATTCAAAGAATGGGTATCTGGCAATGACGAGTGACAGCCCAGTGGCGGCATCACCAGTCCTACCAGTGGAACTTTCTAACCAGACTTTCCATGGCAGGACCCCGGCAGTCTTTTTTTTTTTTTTTATAAATAGCCTTTCTTGGATCCTGACTGTGTTTTAAGACTGATTCTTGATACTGAGTTGTATGAGCTGTTTATAAATTTTGGAAATTAACTCCTTATAGGTCATATCATTTGCAAGTATTTTCTCCCATTCAGTAAGATGTCCTTTCATTTTGTTGATGGTTTCCTTTGCTGTGCAAAAAGCTTTTAAGTTTGATTAAGTCCCCTTTGTTTAATTTTGCTTTTATTTATTTTGCCTTAAGAGACAGATCTAAAAAAATATTGTGATTTATGTCAGAGTGTTCTGCCTGTGTTCTCTTCTAGGAGTTTTATGGTTTCAAGCCTCACATTTAGGTCTTTAATCCATTTTGAGTTTATTTTTGTATATGGTGTTAGAGAATGTTGTAATTTCATTCTTTTACATGTAGCTGTCCAGTTTTCCCAGCACCACTTATTGAAGAGACTGTCTTTTCTCCATTGTATATTCTTGCCTCCTTTGTCATAGATTAATTGACAATAAGTGTGTAGGTTTATTTCTGGGATCTCTATCCTGTTCCATTGATTAATGTGTCTGTTTTTTGTGCCAATACCATACTGTTTTGATTAACATAGCTTTGTAGTCAAGCTTTGTAGTATGATTGTGCTGAACACCTGAATTAAGGGAGTGTGATACCTCCAGCTTAGTTCTTTTTTCTCAAGGTTGCTTTGGCAATTTGGGGTCATTTGTGGTTCCATATAGATTTTAGGATTACTTGTTTTAGTTCTGTGAAAAATGTCATTGGTATTTCGATAGGTATTGCATTAAATCTGTAGATTGCTTTGGGTAATATGGACATTTTAACAATGTTAATTCTTCCAATCCAAGAACATGGGATATCGTTCCATTTCTTTGTATCATTTTCAAATTCCTTCGTCAGTGTTTTATAGCTTTCAGAGTATATGTCTTTCACATACCTGGTTAAGTTTATTCCTAGGTATTTTTTTATTTTTGATGTGATTGTAAATGGGATTGTTTCCTTAATTTCTCTTTCTCATAGTTCATTATTACAAACAAAGAACCCAATTAAAAAATGGGCAGAAGGCCTGAATAGACATTTTTACAAAGAAGATATATAGATGGCCAACAAACACGTGAAAAACTGCTCAACATCACTAATCATCAGAGGAATGCGAATCAAAACCACAATGAGATACCACCTCACACCTGTTAGAATGGCTATCACCAAAAAGTCTACAAATAACAAATGTTGGTGAGGGTGTGGAGGAAAGGGAACCCTAGTACATTGTCGGTGAGATTGTGAATTGATGCAGCCACTATGGAAAACAGTATGCAGGTTTCTCAAAAAACTAAAAATACAACTACCATATGATCCAGCAATTCCACTCCTGGGTATGTATCCGAAGAAAACAAAAACACTAATTTGAGAAGAATCTTGCACCCTAATGATCATAGCAGCATTATTTACAATAGCCAAGGTATGGAAGCAACTTAAGTGTCCATCAACAGATGAATGGGTAAAGAAAATGTGATGTACATACATACAATGGAATATTATCGAGCCATAAAATGAAATTCTGCCATTTACAACAATGTGGATGGACCTAGAGAGTATTATGATTAGTGAAATAAATCAGACAGATAAAAATAAATACTCTGTGTTATCACTTATATGTGGAATCTAAAAAATAAAACAAGTGAATGTATATAACAAAACAGAAACAGACTTGCAGATACAAAGAACAAACTAGTGGTTACCAGTGCAGAGGAGGAAGGGAGGGAGAGGCGAGATAGGGGTATGGGATTAACAGACACAAAATACTATGTATAAAATAAATAATCAACAGGGGTATATTGTACAGCACAGGGACATATAGCCATTCTTTTGTAATAACTTTAAATGGAGTTTATAAAAATAATGAATCACTGTGTTGTACACCTGAAACTAATATAATATTATAAATCAACTGTACCTCAATTAAAAACAACAGACTGATTCTACAACATGCCCATTGATTCTAAGTTGCCTTACAGGCTTTCCTTTGAATTCCTGTTTTGATTGATTTAGCCAGAGCTGGCGTCTGTTGTTTACAACCTCACCACCCTGACAATTACTGTCTTGGTCAGTGGGGAAAATGCTGCATGTTCTGTGAGGTTGGAAGTGAATAGAAGCTGTTGTCAGAGTTACGGGAATCTTCCTGCAAGGTCATCACTGTCATCGGGAATAACAGCCCCTCTTTGTTGATTTCTATGAAGGGTATTTTCTGTCTTGTTCTGACCCTGCTCTGCTGACTCCACCCCCGCCCCCTTCCCCAAGAGTCTTTCTGGGCCCCATCCACTCTCATGTGCCACCAAAGGTTGGGCAGCTGCTCATTACTGTATACTTTAATAACAGTGTAGCAGGTGCAGTTGGCTGTCTAATAACTATTCTCCCTCCTTCCTCCATGTTTACCAACAGGACTTTGATTTTGTTCAGGTACGGGTGGCCATGTCCTTTAGAGAAGAAACACATCAAGAACTTGGGTCCTGGATGATTGTGCTGAACACCTGAATTAAGCAGTGCTGATTAAGCCACCTCTTTTGGATTTCTTTTAATGTGAGTTAATAAGTTTTAATTTTGATTAAATTGCTTCTAGTTGAGTTTTCTGTTGCACCTAACAAATGCAAATAGTTAATAGTGCATTATATTTTTGAGTATTTACCTTTTAAACACTCTATTTAAAGTAATACTTTTAATCATCTGAATACTCTGTAAGATAATTATTACTATTTTTGTTATATTCATTCATTTTTTTGTTTGTTTTTTAGATTCCACATGTAAGTGAAAACATACAGTATTAGTCTTTCCTTATCTCACTTCACTAAGCATAATACCCTCCAGGTCCATCCGTGTTGTTGCAGATGGCAACATTTCATTTTTTTTGATGGCAGAGTAACATTCCATTGTACATATATACCGCATCTTCTTTATCCATTCATCATCAGTTGGTGGACACTTAGGTTGCTTCCAAATCATGGCTATTGTAAATAATGCTGCTATGAACATTGGGGTGCATGTATTTTTGTCAAATTAGTGTTTTCATTTTCTTTAGACACATACCCAGGAGTGGAATTGTTGGATCATATGGTAGTTCTATTTTTAATTTTGTGAACAACCTCCATACTGTTTTTCGTGGCGTCTGTACTAATTTACATTCCCACCAAAAGTGTACTAGGGTTCCCTTTTCTCCATATCCTTGCCAACATTTATTATTGCTGTCTTTTTGGTGATAGCCATTCTGACAGGTGTGAGGTGATATCTCATTGTGGTTTTGATTTGCGTTTCCCTGATGATTAGCAATGTTGAGCATCTTTTCACGTGCCTGTTGGCCATCTGTATATCTTCTTTGGAAAAATGTCTCTTGAGGTCTTCACCCATTTTTTTAATGGAGTTGTTTGTTTTTTGATATTGAATTGGCTGAATTTTTTGTATATTTTTGAATTTACTCCCTGGTCAGACATATCATTTGCAAATCTCTCTCGCATTCAGTAGGTTGTCTTTTCTGAAACATAATTATTAATATTTTAATGTTATAGGTGGGAAAACAGGCTCATAAAGATTAAGCAACATGATCCAAGATTATATGGTCTGTCAGTCAGGGTCTTAAGGAAAACAGGTGGTACACTCAAATTAAGATAATTTGAGGAGGGTTTATTTACAAAGAGACTAACTACAGAGTTTTGGGAGTGGTGTAGGGGAATCATAGAGCTAGTATAGGAAGCCAGGGCTAGAAGAGTGGAGCTGTTACAGGGAGAGGTTACCTGAAACTGGAAGAAGAGATAGTCAGGTCGAGCAGTCTTCCTTGAGAGGAACAGTGAACCTCGAAGGAGTGTTATGGTCACCTTGATGTGACTTAACAGGGAGTGATCCCTAGGGGAATAAACTCCCTGACCTCACTCCCCTTCCTCCCTCTACTCTTCTGTCAGGCAGAGCCTACTGAGCTATTGGATGTAGTCCAAACAGACTAACTTTCAGGGGCAGAGAGCAAGGTGGAGAAGGATGGGGAGGTAGAGGGACAATTGGAAAATATCTGTTGCGGTCCAGGCTGTTTGCCCCTTACTGTCCTCTCTTGTCCGAAATGCAGGTCAAATGTTGTGACCTCAACACAAGAGATGCCCAAAGTTCCATCAGCTATTTATCATCATGGGATGATGTTCATTTGTTCATACTTTCATCTTAAACCTAAACAATTAGCCATCAACAGTGCCCTCATATAAAGTAACAGGAGGGAAATGGGAAGATAAAAACAAGTAATATAAAATATAGCTGTTACAATCCCTACTTCTATAACTGGACCCAATGCCAGTTGCCTCTTTCTAAGCCAGAGTGTGCTCCTTGGCTGTGCTTTTTCTTAGCTCATTCATTCCAAAGGCAGACCATTTAATTGCTGGTTCTGGAGCTACAAAGATAAATCAGTCACATATCCTGACTAAAAGAGCTCACATTGCAATAGATGAAATAGTTACTTAATTTTAAATGTAGGCTAATAAGGGGTAAGTAGATACCTGATCTCTGGTTTGTGATGAAATTAAAAGAACAAGAACAACAATGAAAGTAACTCTGCTTGAACTGGGGTTTTTTTCACCCTTGGGAGTATTAATTATCAATACTGGATAATTCTTTGCTGTGGGAGGCTGTCTTGTGCCTTGTAGGGTGTTTAGCATCATCCTCGGCTTCTACCCACTAGGTACTAGTAGCACCCCTGCCTCCATCGTGACAACCAAAAATGTCTCCAGACTTTGCCAAGCGTCCCATGGGGGGCAAATTATTGCCCAATTGAGAACAACTGGCTTAAAAAGTAAAGAAAGAGGCCATTGTGTGGATGTGTAGCAACATACTTATATGTCTCCAAATAATGGTTATTTAGTCAGTTGGGATTTCCCTTTTGTTTTGTTTGTTTTTTGTTGTTACAAATAAACCTGCAGTGAACATACTTCCTTTGTGTACTTGGGCAGATATGTCTGCATGGCAAATTTCTAAAAGTGAAGTTGCTGGGCTATAGGATGTGTTTAGGGTTGTGATGTTCTCAAAATGACTTCTAAGGAGATTGAATAAAAAGTGTTACCTTTACTGCTTTATTAAAATATTCTTTTTCGAATTGCCTCAAGTTTTACACTTAAATAATATCTAAGAAATCATGGGTTTTTTTGATAATTACATTTTCGAACACACATTAAAATAAACACATAAATATTAAAATTAAAAAATCCTAATGTACAACCCAAAATCATCTTTTATATTAAATATTGGGAAACAATGCTCTAGTCTATCACCTTCATTTTAGAGATGTGGTAAAGCTGTTTCAAGCTTACACTGATCTGGAGTCAACACTCTTTGTGTTCTTATGTTATTCAACCAATTGCTTTTGTTCGAATCATACTTCTCCAATTCTTCCACATGAGAATCATGAAAAATTTGGTCAAATGCTTTGTTAAACCCACAGCCCTTCACGTCTGTGATCTTGCCTTCATCTAGTTGAGTGTTGTAGAATGTGGAAGAGGTTGTGATGCAGTGGGGATTTCTTCAGCAAGCCAACTAAAAGGTATTGTACGTGCCTTTTCTCATTTCGTGAGAACAGGCTGAGCATTAGGAAGGAGTGTTTTCTAAGTATCTGGGTGGGTGTGTAAAAATACAAAGCAACGGTTGTACTTTTGACAGCAGGAACCCAAGGAGGAGGATTGGGAGCGAACAGTGCGACATGGCACAGTGATTTTCAACCTGACCCTCACTCAGCATTTCACTATTCATCATCTCCTACACACAGGCTTAGTTGCCAATTCTTTGGCACAGTCATCCCTGAATGAAGCAGAGGTCACTGCTGGGCATCCATTGTTATATCTTGCCGTTCTTCTCAGCATCATTAGTCACTTTTGAATGTATGGAAGAGGGAGGTCTGGGATCCAGCCTTGCCCACTGCAGCAGACTAGGAGCCCAGAACACTGAGCCAGGTGCAGATGAAGGAGGTTCAGTTGGCAGGCAGATTTGGCTCTGTGGTGGGTACAGCATGAACAGCTAGTGCCCCTGGCAGGAGTCTGGGTGGAAGGGCACAAACCTCGTGGGAAATCTCAGTGATGTGGTATCTTGGGAGCAGGAGGTGGGATGAAGGGAGGCTTAGAAGCAGAGAGAAGCAGGCATTCACATCAGGATGATCTTAAAAGACAGGCAGTAAGGCCCCAGGAGCCTGGCAAGAATGAGTCAGGACCCAGGCCCTAGGAACCAACTGTGGTGCCTACAGTTATAAACCAGGAAAAGAAATCAAAGCAGAGACCCAGAAACAAGAATTAGGGCACAAGGGCTAGGAATTGGGAAACAAGTAAGAGCTTGGTCACTAGAGTTAGAAACCGCACCAGGGGTAATCTACCAATGGTGCGAGATGTTGCCAAATCTAATCCAGCACTGCATTTATGAGGCTTAAGTATCTCCTGATTCTGATTAATATTAGCTGAAGGTATGGAGGGTGGCATTGAACATGCAGGTGAGACCTAATGATAGTATGGAGCAGGAATTGGATCTCAAGGTTATTTGGAAACAAAACTCATGTGATTCCCTCTGCACTCATCCAAGAGATAAAAGAGAGGGACACACACTGGCTCTGAGGAGTATGATCCATGCGTTCACTAAACTAGAAGCTCCTTGAGCAGAAACTGTCTTCATCACCACATACCTAGGGTGCCTATCAGGGCCTGGCCTGTGCTGAGTGAATATTCATTGAATACATAAAGGAAGGCAAAGAGGGCTGAACAAATGGAGATACAGCCTCTGTTGGGTGGAGTATTCTCTGGCTTTCCCAAGTTTCAGTGAAATATCCTTGCCCTAAACATTCTATACCAACTTATTGTTCTTATTCCATGATATGCAAGCAACCTGCTGATACAAATTAAACTTTCCTAGTTTCTTCATATTGGAAATGAAGTGAATTCAACCACTAGTCATTGTTACTTCCCAGTGTCATTTATTATATTGACGTCTGGTTAGCACCTCACTGGCATGTGGATTAGGTCAGCTGTGTAAGTCTCCAAGAGGATGGGCATAGTGGATACACTGAGAACATCCAGTTTCTGGTCCCCCCTGATTGAGGTTCACACCCTGAAATATGGGACCTTCTCATGATCTGAGAGCCTCTATAGCAGAAAAGAAAACTGGTAGATCATGAAAACACTGGAGTATAGACCTATGTTATTTATCCTTCATATTATTGTTGTATTTTTAAAAATTGGCTCCCAGGTGTCCAGAATTGGGTTCATTATATTCCTTAGGTTCATGACACCTCTCATGACAGTGTCACCATTGGCTCATATACTGGCTCAAACATTGTTGACTCATACAAAAATTCAGATTTTTGTCTTCTCTTGAGAAATTGAAGAATCCTCTAAAAGATTGGTTCTATTTCACTGCAAGGCAAAAATTAGTGGCTACTCAGAGTTCTGTCCCTGTTCATACCAATCTCTGTTGTCTCCTGACCAAGAGAAGTTGAAGTGTATCACTGGGCTTGAACTGTTATTCTAATCAAGTGGAGAGTAAACTATTCTCTTGTGTCCACTTCACCGATTTACATTACCTGCCTGTCAGCATTTGAGTTTGAGAACCCTGCTCTGGGAGGAAACTGTGCCATCCCTAATAACTACTACCATTCACTGAGCCCTTACTCTAGGCAAAGCACTGAACTAACAGTTTTTCACACATTATCTCTTTATTCATATAAAACCCTATGAGGTAAGTTCAAGTGTTATCTCCGTTTTACAAGTGTGGAAACTGAAGCTCAAAGAGCTAAATAACTGCCCAAGATGATAAAACTTCTAATTTTTGACACTGGGATTCAAACTTTGGCCTGCCTGAGTCCATAGCTGGGCCTTTTTAACTTTACATTACACAGCTTTTCTAACCACTAATCTTATAACATTAGAATTACTGCTGCCCTTCAGTGTTTCTTCCTCATACTCAGTCCATGTGGGGCTGAATTCCAGGAGGAGGGGCTGAGTACCACCCTGCCCTTGCCAGGGCCCATGGTGGACACCCACTCTGTGCCAGTGTCAGAGGGAGTTGTTGCTTTGTTGGATCTGAGAGCTATAGCTCTGCTGGGCGGGAGGACAAGAGATGCTGGGGTCACTGTGACTCTGGGGCAGCTGCCCATTAATCACTGTCCCTGATTTTGTGTGTGTTTAGCTGGGCTATCCCAGTGCTGTCCCAGGGTCATACCTGGGGAAGCGCATATAAAGGGGCTCGAGGTCTAGACCTGCAGCTCTCAGACCACGGAGATGGGGAAGCTGTTGCTGTGGGTTGGTGAGTGTGGTGGGTCCCAGCCCCACAATGTCTCTTAGTTCAGGAGGTGCCAGGCTTCATAAGCTCATTGTCTCTCTGGTTCCCGGGAAGCATCCTGGGACTCGGGGCCCTGGATTAGGTAGAGGTGGGACAGGACACAGTGAAGGGCCAGAGGGGCCCAGGGAGGAGTGGTCAGAGCAGTGGTTGTGCTCTGGCTGCGCATTAAACATTTTTATGCCTGGCTTCCACCTCGGAGCAGTTCATTCAGAATCTCTGGGGGAGGAGCCAGGATATCACTACTTTTAAATTAGCATCCAGGGTTGAGAACCATTGACCTAGAGCTTTTGCTGGGACTTCTAAATGTCATGGTTGTCCCTGTGCAAAGCACGTGTGTATACGTGTGGTGTTTATTGAAGTGGAAAGGAGCTTAGATAGATCTCGCTTCACCTGCTCAGTGTAGAGAAGAGGAAAGAGGGAAGGGTGTGTGTGTCTCCATTTGCTTGAGTTGGTGGGTGCACTCAGAACTGGAGGGTGTGCTGGGGTGTGTCACTCCGGGTGTGCCTGTGAATCTGCATGTGATTCCTCCTTTGTCTCCCGCAGGGCTGGTTCTTGTGCTGAAACACCACAATGGTAAGGACACTGTGTGGTCCTCTCCAGAGCCAGAGGGAGTGTCCACCTGAGAAGTGCTCCATGTCTAGTGCTCCTGCAGCCCCGCCCTGCCCTGGCTCCGTGTCAGGGATCACTGACCCAATGCACTTCAGCAGAGGATAATCAGTCACCTGCTGTTTGGCTCACTCTCTGTGCCAGGATCCAGACTCGAGGATCCATTCTGACCAGGGTTTCACAAGGCATTCTTCCCCCCGCCCCCGGGGACCCCAGCAGTGGGGGGAGGGATCTCCCTTCAGTGTAACTTTAGGGTGTGAGTCGGGGGGTGTTACAGTGGCCTTGCCTCTTGAGCTGTGTCCACGCTGCTGTGTGGAAGCTGCGCTCTATCCCCACCTTGGTTTCTGCCAACAAATGCCTGCTCTGCCCTGCCAGGTGCTGCCCACAAACTGGTGTGTTATTTCACCAACTGGGCGTTTAGTCGGCCCAGCCCTGCTTCGATCCTGCCCCGGGACCTGGACCCCTTTCTCTGCACCCACCTGGTATTTGCCTTTGTCTCAATGAACAGCAATCAGATTGTTCCTAAGGATCCCCAGGATGAGAAAATCCTCTACCCAGAGTTCAACAAGCTCAAGGAGAGGTGTGTTCACTTTGGATGTGCGGTTGTATTTTACAAATGGAAGAGAGTTAATCCTTTTCTTCTGTGAGTCGTCAACTTTCCTCTGATTCTTGTGTCCTAGCCTCCTGTCCAGGGCGCTCCGGAGCATCCCTGCCTTGGGAGCTCCCCACTGCTCAGCACTCTGAGCTCGTCCTTGCCTCCTTGCCTTCGTGGCTGCTGTGGCCCCTGCTTGGAATGCCCTCCTGTCCCTTCTCTGCCTGGCATCCCCCAACTCACCCTTTAAGCCCCGTGTTGAGGATTCTATGTGTTAATGCTGTTCAAGCGTTTCGGAGAGGGCTGTGCATCACAAATGCTTCACAAATGCTAGTGTTTCTATTACCATCTATCACCTGCAAATGAGCCTCCCAAGGGAAGGGCCAATGTCTGTGAAATCTTTGTTCACCAGTGACTGGGTCAGTGCCCAGTAGAGAGCTGGTGCTCAGTACTCCCTCCCCAGGACTCCTGGGCTCTCCTGCCCAGGGGGTGGTCTGTCACTGCATGCATGGTTATAGAAGGGTGGGGAAAATCCATGTCACTAGATTACAGTCTCTGGAGAGGAGAGCAGGGAGCTTGTCCTCTGTTCACTGCTGTATCTCAAGCACCTAAAGCAGTCAGTGGCAAATAATAATTCCTCGGTAGACGTTTGTTGACTAAGAAAGTGAGTGAAGAGGAATTTTAGGCTGCTTTTTCTTTTCCTTTTATGGGACTGTCATGAGAGTGGGGAGTCTGGGGGGCTTTGGACAGCCTGGGGGTTCCTGGGTGTGATGACTTGTGTGTGGGCTGCTTGTTCTCCCTCTTTTCCTTCTTCCCTTCTTGGGTTCTGCTGGGCTCTGCTCTTTTCTTCCTTAGGTTCCCCCACCCGTCTCCCCCTTTCCGTTCCTGTCCTCCCATTCCCCCTACTTCCCACAGTTCCCCAAATGAATGAATGAGAACCCAGCTCACGGACTCTGTCCTGCATCACAGGAACAGGGAGCTGAAAACACTGCTGTCCATCGGGGGGTGGAACTTCGGCACATCGAGGTGAGACTGTGCTGTCAGGTCTTCTCTCTGGGGTGGAGGCGATGTATGGGGGAGGAGCAGGCAGGCCAGAGGTGAGGACAGAGTGGGGAGCCAGCTGGGCCGTGGGGAGACACGCTAGTACCCCCCCGAGTCCTGACCTGGCCCTGGAGTCCAGGGTCCCCCGACCTCTCCTCCATGGTGAGCGAGAGGAGACAAGGCAGGTCCAGGAGGTGGTGAGAAAGGGGCTGGGGGCAAAATGAGGGGAAAAATGGGGTGCTCACAGTTGTCCCCTCAATGCTGCATAAGAGGCAGGGCTTTTGCCTCAGAGAGGGGAGGAGTCTTGTTTAGGACATGGATAAACCCCAAGCCTCCCAGGGCCTGGGTTTCCTTGCTTTATAAATGGAGCCAGTGGTATCAACCTGAAAGGATGGGAGGAAAGGAAGTGATATAAACAGGATGCCCAGCTGCGCACCTGGGCACATGGTCTGTGTCCAGTGCACGGTGGCTACTCCTCGTTACCCTCCACTAGGCAGCGTGGAGGTGACAAACTGCCTTCATGTTCTCTGAAGAAACTTTTCCCCTATTTCATGGCTGAGGCCAAGGGTAGAGAGTTGCCTCCCTTCCTGCCTTAGAGGAAGGAGCTGTAGGAGAGGGACACCTGGAGGCCTGAGAGTGGGGGAATGTGAGGAAGCACCTGGCACAGAACCCAGGAGCAATGCAGGGAGGATGCAGGGAGCTGGGTGAGAACCGGCTCTGCCTGACCCCAGGCCTTGCCTCTCCCTGGGCCGCGACTTCTTGAACATTGGCTGTGTCCAGACGCTGGCCAGAGGCTTTCCATGCATTATCTCGTGGTTACTCAGGAGAGGCTTACAAAGTGGTTGTTTGTATCGCAAATTTGTAGGAAAAAAGCAAGAGTCAGAAGTTAAGGAACTTGCCGTATTTCACCCAGGTGTCCCTGAGATCACCCAGCTAGGAGGTGGCAAACAGGTAATGGAACCAGACCTGCCTAAGTCTGAATCTGGTTAATTTTCTAATCATTGCACTCAGGACTAGTCCCATATTGCTTAAAGTTCAACTCCAATAAGTTACATGTTTTCCAGTAGTGTCTTCACTGTGGGAGAGAAAGCACTAGGAAAAAAAAAAAAAAGAAAACAATCAAACAGCCGAAGAACAAAAGAGCAAAGAGTCCAGAACTCCTGGTCTGAGCATGGGCCTCTTGTGCCATGTTAGCTCAGAGATCTTTCTGGAAGTGCTGGCCCTTGGCTCATGTTCCCTCCCCTAATCTGTTCAGGCAGAGAAAGTCAGTGCCAGGACAGGGTGTCAGGACTGAGCTGTTACCCACGAGGAAACAGCAGAGGGACAGTGCCTGGCTAGGGGCGGACCATGTTTTCAGAGGCCAAGCTGGCCTGAGCCTGCTCTCTCCACCCCAGGCTGTGTGCTTGTTTCCCTCTGGCAGGGGAAGTTGTGGTTTGCAAATCCTCCCTGGAGGCTGAAGTCCCCGTTCCTGGGTATTGGAGCCCCGTGCTGGGAGGGGCTTTAAGAGGCTCTGAGAGTTTCAAAGACCTGCCTTCCTTTCCTCAGTCACATCCACTGTGCCCTCCACGGGGTGCGAACCAAGGGGTCTTGTTAGGGAGGCTGCGGTTGTGCAGAAAACGCCCCTGGTCTCCCTGCAGGTTCACCACGATGCTGTCCACATTTGCCAACCGGGAGAAGTTTGTCAATTCAGTGATAGCCCTCCTGAGGACACATGGCTTTGATGGTCTGGACCTCTTCTTCTTGTACCCTGGACTCAGAGGCAGCCCCAGACGTGACCGCTGGACCTTTGTCTTCTTACTTGAAGTAAGACCAGCCTGGCAGCTCCCGAATCCAGAAATGATTCTACTTTGATCATATCTGGGCTCAGGGCACAGGGCGAGCCTAAGGCCGGGGACAAGGGCAAGAGAGTGGTAACAGAAGGTTGTTTACTGCCATCACCTGCAGGTGTTGGACAAAGAGCTGCCTAGCAAGGGCCCTATGGCAGCTCTTTCTCTCTGTCACATCTGGGCCTTGACCCAGCCCTCCAGCCTGAGTGATGCCTTCTCTGTGCAGCTCCTGGACTCCCTCAGGTGGGCTGTCTGAACTCTGCTCCTGGGCCTGCTGCCAGCCTTCTGTTCAGTGACTTACCACATTGGCTCACGTCCGCCTTTCTCACGAGCCTGTGGGCAGGGCCTGTGTCTGACTCTCCTGGCTCAAGGGGCTCTGTAAATAAAGGTTTCTTGGATGAGTCTTGTTTTCCCAGACTCTGCTTTGTCTGGTTCTCGTGTCTGCCTCTCTTTCTTCCCAGGAGCTCCTGCTTGCTTTCAGGAAGGAGGCGCAGCTCACCATACGTCCAAGGCTGCTGCTCTCTGCTGCTGTCTCTGGGGACCCCCGTGTCATCCAAAAAGCGTATGATGTGCACCTTCTGGGAAGGTGAGTGGGTGCTGCCTTGGTGGGCAGGACATTGGAGGGAAGGAGGCATCTCAAGCTCAGAACCCCAGAGGTGCCCAAGCACTGTCCTTGAGCTTTCCAAGTTCCTGCCCTGCTGTAAGTGCACCTTTGGGAGGTGGGCTGATCAGGAGCATGGGTGGTACAAGGATTATTCCATTATATTCTGGGCTTTCCTTAGGAGATCAGCAGGAGGTGATGTAGTACCAGTCCGCACCACAGCATCCTCTTGGGTAGAGATCTGTATCGCCTATTGCTGGGTCTCTAGGAGAAGAATCCAGGAGTCTGGCCTCTGCTGTCCCAGAGTCCCCTTAGACATACACTGGGTGCCAGATGGCTGGTATCATAGAGATGGATTAATTACCAACTACTGACACTGAAACAAAAATAGGAATGCCCAGTCAGGCCCAGTTTTCAGAGCACAGGTCTTCATGCAAAATTACAAAATCAGGCAAAGAGAGCTCCTAACTTTCTGGACAGCTCTGGACTAATTTTCTCAAAGCTCAAGAATCAAGTATTTACAGATGTGATAACTGAGGCAGATGCAGAACACAAGAAATCACACGCAATTTTTGCATGTGATTACACTTAGGGAGAGTGGTTCCATTGTGGCAGGAAAGGTGAGAGACCCAGTGGGGCACAATTGGCTAGTGTTGGTCTTACAGCCAGGCAGGATTGAGTGAGACCACCTTCACCTAGCTGGGTCACCTTAGACAAATTAGATAACGGTCTGAGTTTCAATTTCTTCATTTTAAAATGGAGACAATTTTAGTACTTAGGGCACTGGACAAATTAAAATTAAATTAGATAATCCATGTTAACCTGTACACCTGTGACCTGGTAAGGCTCAATTACACTTTGTCATTTGGAAAGCTTTCTGGAAGAGATGGGTTTCAGTGGTTCCTATGGTGGTAGAAGCACAGAAGCTTTTTCATGCTGTGTGTCAGAACTGCTTACACATGACGATTTATGCAGACCTCTATTGCACTTGTATCAGCCTGAATGCCTTTGTTTTCTGTTCTGACCCCTGCTCACTCCCTTGGATACTCTCAGCATGGCATAGATCCTGATGCACCGCTGTCCCTAACCAGCTGTGTGTTCCAGGGGCAGCCTCTCAAGTGGAGGGCACAGCTTGGGCAGTTCCCACAGGCAGAAATGGCAGGGAAGTTGGGTGCCCAATGTACAGAGAGTTAGCTAGTCATCGCTGTGATGATCGGACTTGAAAATCTAGCTAGCACGAACTTCATATCTCCTCTTCCTGCCCCTTACAGACTACTGGATTTCATCAGCATCTTGTCTTATGACTTACATGGAAGCTGGGAAAAGTTCACAGGACACAATAGCCCGCTGTTCTCTATGCCCAAGGACCCCAAATCTTCAGTAAGAAAAAGAAAGCTCTCATGTGGCCCAGAAATCTGTCCCTGAGCCAGGCCATTGGCTCTTGGTAAAAAGGAGGGGTTTGTGTTCTTCCTGCCTGCAGGCATATGCCATGAACTACTGGCGAAAGCTTGGTGCAGCACCTGAGAAGCTCCTTATGGGGCTCCCCACCTATGGACGTACTTTTCGCCTCCTCAAAGCCTCTAAGAATGAGTTGTGGGCAGAAGCTGTGGGACCAGCATCTCCAGGGAAGTACACCAAGCAAGCTGGCTTCTTGGCTTATTATGAGGTGACAGGAAGGGGGACCTTTGTGTGTTAGTTAGTGCTCCCACACCCCAGCCCAGGGCAAGAGCAAGGACAGGGAGAAAGGCAAGAGTGAGGGCTAGAGATGGGACAAGGAGGTGGTTTACTGGGGCAAGGGAAACCCACTCTCTGGGATATTCTCTGTTTCTTCAGGGGAAGTTATTTGAGTCCTTTGTAAAGGATGAGCGACTGTGTGGAGTCTGAATGGAGGGGGACAGATATTTTTCCCCTTAGAAGAATCTTAAAAGATATTTAAGTCAATCCTGACTTAATATATGGCCTAAAAATAATTAATATTTGCAATATATATATAAAATTTCAAACATTTGCCAAGGTAAAAGAATAGTATAATGTCCTCTCACTCTCCCTGATTTCCAAATACCCCTCACTGAGCTTCAATCAATAACCACTCATGGCCAATCTTGTTTTTCTCTGTTCCCTGAATCGCTCCCTCCCACTACTAGATAATTTTGAAGTAATTCAAGACATCTCCCATCACAGATTCTTTCTCCTCTACCCTAATTCCACTCCCTAATCCCCATCTCAGCAAAGCTTACTGTTGACTGAAGAAAAGAGACATGGACCCAAGGGATGTGAAACAGAAGAGAAGACAGTAAGAGGCACCAAGTGTGTGGCTATATTACCTGGGAAGGTCTTATGGCACAGGTGGATTTTGAGCAGATCTTTGAAGCACAGGTAGAGTCCTGATGGGCACGAATGACAAGATGGGAAGGACCTCCTAGGCAGAGAACAGCAGGCACATAGACACAGGTGTGTAGGGGCGCCAGGGGGTGAGCTGTGTCTTTACCTGAGGTAGTAGTGGAGGTGCTGGTGTCTCTCCAATCTCTATTCTGTGCTGGCTGCCTGGAGATGTTTTCCTGCTAGTCCAATGAAGCATGGTTATGAGTGATAACATAGTTGAAGGAGTGTTCTTGAAGGACACTATGGGTCAAAGAAATTTTGATAGACTAAACTTTTAATTTCAAAAAAAAAAAAAAAAAACCTTACACATTAACTTCTGCAGCCCAACTTGAACACATCTATGTCTTTGCAGCCTATGGTCTCCAGCTCAGTGATGGGTACCCAGTCCACACTCAGTGCTTCTTTGATTGTAATAACCTAGTTCTCCCTGCCTTCGAGACCTTTATATTTATTATAGATTCGAAAGTTAGTTTGATAACTACCTAGATGGGGCAGTTTATGTTGGTTTTAATGAACAGAGGAGATACTTGTTCATGAAAATTCTTTGAAAAAGATACAGGTTTGGTCCAGAGTCAAGTTTGTTACTGTAGTAGTTTGGTATTGACATTATTTACCAAACCTGGTTTGGTTACTTAAGGATGTCAGCCACTCCTTGGTTCTCTCTCTGTTTATCCATCACGGATGTCAGAGGAAGGAAAGTGCAGTAGTAGGAATTTCGCAAAATAGAGAGAAGGTCCTTTGTGAGTGGCTTCCCCACCCCCTCTTTGGTCTACCTTCTCACTCCCTGGTGAGGGATTCTTGGGTTCTTTATCCTTGCTGGTGCTTCCCTCCATGGCACTTCACAGAACTGACCTGGTGATCTTCTTGGCAGATTTGCTCCTTCATCTGGAGAGCGAAGAAGTGCTGGATTGATGATCAGTATGTCCCATATGCCTACAAGGGGAAGGAGTGGGTTGGCTATGATGATGCCATCAGCTTCAGTTACAAGGTGAGAACTTGTTCCTTTCTTGCTCCAGCATAGAGTTTCCCTCTGCTTCCATGAGGCGTTTGTACAGTCTGTGAGTGTGTGTGTGTGTGTGTGTGTGTGTGTGTGTGTATGTGAGTGTATGTGTGTGTGTGTAACTATAAAACTGGCAGGTTAACTTGTTAACCTGTAAGTAGAAAAAAATCTCAGAATCTTCAGTTTCAAACTTAACAGTTATGGGGTTCATTCTTATTTTACATTTGGGAAAAGTAAAGCCGAGAAGGAGCCAACTGATTTGGCCTTGGAGCTGTTTGGATATGACAGATTGTATCTTTTCCATCAGCCTTACAGAAAACACTCATAAAGTAATAATAAAACCTGGATTTAAGACTAAACATCTGCCTTTTAGTTATATCTGAAGTTTAAAAAATCATGGATAAAAGCCTTTATTTTCTTATATGTGTAAAGGGTACAATATTATCTGCTCTACTCCTCCTTTCTAGCATCACTACGGTATAAGGTATGTTGATGTAATTTTTAAAAAATAAAGCAATATCTATTGTTTAATATGATGATAATGGTGATTAGCAGGCTGGGGAGCCAGACAGTATATAACATTTATGAACATTTACTATGTGCAAAGCATTGCTCCAAATATTTTACGTGTAAGAATTTAAAAATTGTTTTTCAAATCGTGGCAAAATATATACAACATAAAAGTCACCATTTAACCCATTTTGTTACAGTTCAGTAGCATTAAGTACATTCACATTGTTGTGTAACTATCACCCTTATCCATCTCAGAATTTTCTTGCCTTCCCAAACTGAAACTCCACACCCATTAAACAACTCCCCATTCCTCCCTCATGCAGCTCCTGCTAATCCCAACTCTACCTTCCATCTCTATGAATTTAACTACTCTAAGTACTTCTATGAGTGGAATCATAGTATTTGTCTTTTTGTAACTGGCTTACTTCACTTAGCATAATGTCTTCCAATTCCATCCATGTTGTAACATGTGCATGTAGGAGTTCTTTGGATCCTAAAAATGTTGGAAATGTTATTATCCATTTTTTTTTACACATGAGGCAACTAAGAGACATAGCTTTATGTAACTTTTTTCAAGATCCCATAGCTGATAAGCAGTAGAGGCTAGATTCAAATACAGACTACATGCCTAACCATCCTGCCATATTGCCTTCTGAGAGCCCATCTGTTTTTGCCATTGTACCTAGTACAGTGGGTTGACTGACTACTGCTTTTTCAGGCATTTTTCATAATGAGAGAGCATTTTGGGGGGGCCATGGTGTGGACATTGGACCTGGATGACGTCAGGGGCACTTTCTGTGGCACTGGCCCTTTCCCCCTTGTCTACACATTGAATAATCTCCTGGTGAAGGCTGGTGAGTAGCTATGACCTGGAAGCTGGGGTTGGCAGTTGCACACCCAGCTGCTGGTGCATCCCTTCTGTTAGATCTAAAGGCTTTGGTGAGGCAACATGACACTGAAGGAAGACAATAAGCTTTGATGCCACGCTAGTCTGCTTTCTAATCTTGGTTTGAATGCATGCTCTATTTGACCTCTGTGAGCTTTGTTTTCCCCATCTACGGAATGGGAGTAATCCTTATACTCAGGACATGATACAAACTAAATGAGATATGGAATGAAAACATGCTGGCTCATAGTGAGCACAATATATGTTAGTTTATTTCTCTATTTCTTTTTCCTGTTTTCATGGGACAAGAGCCAGAAAAGGAAATTAGGTTTCTTTTTGATATCTCTTTGATAGTAGAGACTGCCTTGGCAGTTAGGAGATGGAACCTGGCATGCTAGAGCTGCAACAATCTTGGAGATGGTCTATAACCCTCATTTTGTGAGGAGACTAGGGCTCAGAAAGATAATACAGCCAGTCAGGGGTGGAAATGGGACTCCAACCCAATTCTTTTTTTTTTTTTTTTTTTAATTTATTTATTTATTTTATTTATGGCTGTGTTGGGTCTTCGTTTCTCTGCGAGGGCTTTCTCTAGTTGTGGCAAGCGGGGGCCAATCTTCATCGCGGTGCGCGGGCCTCTCACTCTCGCGGCCTCTCTTGTTGCGGAGCACAGGCTCCAGACGCGCAGGCTCAGCAATTGTGGCTCACGGGCCCAGTTGCTCCGCGGCATATGGGATCCTCCCAGACCAGGGCTCGAACCCGTGTCCCCTGCACTGGCAGGCAGATTCTCAACCACTGCACCACCAGGGAAGCCCCCCCAACCCAATTCTTTACAGCATGCTGTCTAGAGCAACTTCCTTGCCCTCAGCCTTGTTCCTGGTGCCTCCCACAATGGGGGACACAAAAGGGTTCTCCTTGAGGATTCCACAAGTAAGAAACAGGCTTTGGGGGCAAGGTCTTGCTCAAGGTGCAAAGGTCAAATCAAGGGCTTAAGCATAGAGAACTGGCAGACTCGTCCTTGGGGTTACTCACCGGAAATGTAGCAGACCCACTGAGTGCCCATGGGTCCCTGGGATCATGTTAACATGATGAGGTAGGGGAGCAGGGCTTCTATGTGTTGAGATTTTGTCTATGTCCTCAAGTGGGTGCATTAGGAAATCCTCCAATTCTGGTTTGGGAGCAAGTACTTCAGCCCTGGAGTGGGTCTAGTCCTGCCAGTAATAGGATGGGAAGGAAGGGGTAGGAATCTCAACCTTTTCTGATGATTTCCTCTAGAGTTCAGCTCAACTCCTTCACCAAAATTTTGGCTCTCAACTGCTGTGAATTCTTCAAGAATTGGCCCTGAAAGGCTGACTGTGATCAAGGATTTGACCACTGATTTGGGGATCTTGCCCCCCGGAGGAGAGGCTGTGGCCACGGAGATCCATAGAAAGTCTGAAACTATGACCACAGTCCCAAGAGGTGGGCTTGTGACCCCTACAAGGGAAACTCTGTCCTTTGGAAAGCACCCTGTAACTCCAGAATGGAAGACTGTGACCCCTGGAGAGGAGACCATGACCCCTGTGGGCCACAAGGCTGTGACCCCTGGAGGGATAACTGTGGCTCCTATGCATCTTCAGACTGGAGAGAAAATCATGCCCCCAAGAAGGAAGGCTGAAGCCCCTGAGAAGATGACCGTACCCTCAGGAAAGATGACAGTCACCCCTGCTGGGCAGACTGAGACTCTTGAGAGGCGAATTTGACTTCTGAGGTGGACCCTGACCCCCTGGTGGGTTACTTTGGTCTTCACACAGAAGCTGAAAACTGGATGCTGCTCTCTGGTCCTGTCATCTCGCCCCCAGGACACACTGCTCTTGCTTTTGACAAGCCCTTTGTTCCCACTGATGGAATCATTCCTCTGATGATTCAGTAACTCTTCCAATGAGTCCTCTCTCTCTAAAGAAAGAAAATCCAGAAAACTCTGCTGTGGACTGAGGATCCTAAGATCTGTTGGCAGAAACTGGGGAAAGTCCTTGCCTTTTCTTCTGGGTTCCCTGACAGAAGCTGCCTGTGCCCAGCCATTCATAAACCATTCTTGGGGCAAAGCAGGCCCCAGGCCACACTGAGTTCATCTCTTTTCTGTTGAATAAACTGGAAGCATAAGAACTCATTTGGGTTCTCTGAAGTTCTTTTCTTGAAATGACCTGTGCTAGCCAGTTGTCATCTTCTCCCTTTCAAGGTCACTTTCCTCTCCTGTTATTTTTGGAAAGAGGGAGTTTGTGTCTAGCCCATGCTGATGTGGATTCCAGTGTCCATTATGTGCTTCCCTCTCTGCCGTGAACAACTGCTGACTTCATTGTTGGTCAGAGCCAGAATCTCCTCTAGAGAAGTTTTCCATACTCCTCAAGGGGGCTGAGAGAAGAAGGAGGGTGTTGTGCCTTGCAATTATATTCCCTACTTTGTAAAGTCTTAGTTGTCTCTGAAAAAACACCCCCACCTATTCTCTCCATAAGAAGTGGTGGAGGGGAAGACAAAAGCAGTATTTTTTGTGTTACCTGCAAACTTCTCCTAGGTGTCCTCCAGAAACACCAGTTCCTATACTACACACTGCAGTCCACCTACAGAGTATTTTCCTGGGCATGATTGACCCTCATAGTCAATATAGACACAGGACCAATTTCTAGCCCCCCTTTTCTGGAAAACAGTGATGCTAGTGAGTGTCAGATCTACCACCAATATTACCTTTTCTTTTGGAAGTGCAGCCTCCAAGACTTTAAGATAAGGGTCTCATTAAAATACCTGTGGGAGCAGGCACCTATCATAAATAATTAAAGCAGGTGAAGACTGTATCCACACATGTGTGGGCACGTGTCCCCGGGACCATGTTGCCACAGCATAAATCCCAAATCAGTTAAGCTGAAAAACAAACCAACCTCAAAACTTGGTGGCTTACAAAACAGCTATTTATTTAGTTTATAATTCTAAACATTAGTAATTTAGGCTGTGTTCAATTAGGTGTGTGGGGTTTTTTTTGGAAGAATTATTATTTTTTTTAAATTGAAAAACTAGGTGGTTTTTATGGTCTGAACTGGTCTTGGCTGGTCATGGCTGGAATGGCTCAGGCATCTTCAGTCAGCTAGTGGGTTGGGTTGGGGTGGGCTGGTTTATCATGGCCTCAGCTGGGCTGACTGATCTCTTTGCATGAGACCTTGCATTCTTCAACTGGCTAGTTTACATGGTTGTGGTCTCATTGTTACTAGAAAGCAAGAGAGAAATCTCCAATAGACAATTAATTTTTAAGTCTCTGCTTTAATTATATTTACTATTGTTCCATTGGCCGAAGCAAGTCAAATGACCAAACCCAGAGTTAGAATGGTAGGGAATTATCCAAGTGGATACAGAGAGGGAAAAATAAATTGGAGGATATTACCGCAATAACCTACCATACAAGCTTAATATTCCTGTGTTTAAGAGAAGCTAAACTTAACGGGTGTGTGTGTGTGTGTGTGTGTGTGTGTGCACGTGCTTTGATAGGGCAATTGGATCAAAGGGTTCCATGTTCGTATTAAGGTTTGATGGAATAGAGGTGGGTTGGCATTTCATTCTGGACACTGGATTATCTTGTTTCTTCTACTTTTTGTATAAACCCTATGCTCATCTCCTTAAAGGTTAGGGCTTATATATTTAATTGGTCTTTCTTATAGTATAGAAAAGAGATAGAGGTGGAGCTTTTTCCACTAGCTCCTATATGGACAATAAATATTTCTGGTGAATCTTTGTGATTTTTTTTTTCTGTCCCCTTTTCTACATGTGCTTTATTCAAGGGTAATGTGTCTGGCAATTTCTATTTATCTCTATATTTTAAAAATCTTATAAGCTTCTGGGAACTTATCTTTTAGCTGTAAATTGGTTGGGACTTCCAACTTCATCATCCCTCTCAAAACATAGATCAGTGGGCAGTCAAGGTTCTACCCTGTATTGGTCACAAGTAAAGGGGAAGCGGGGAGTTCAATGTTGAGGTCACACATTCTCTTGTGAGCTTGTTCTGAAAGTGAACTCATTCTGCAATGAAACCTGACAAATACTGGTTTTATTCTGGTAGGCCATGGACTCAGGTAAATATTAGGATTTTTATACTATGACGTATATAAAAGTAAGGACAGATATTGGGGGTAAATAGCAGTCTTTGCCATACATCTGTCCTTTTGGCCATTCAAATATCTGTGCAAACCCTTCTTTTATGTTTAGAGACTACTTATTATCTTCCTGGAAATTGACTCCAAAGTCCCTTCAATTACTGCCTGCAGCTCAAAGGCCAAGGTTTTTGGGTGGTACACAGTCCTCGTGATTATGTCCTAAGTTGACCCCCATGGCCTGATAACCTATAAACTACAAGGCAAGTTATTTTCATCTCCCCCAGTAAAAATTCCCTTTGGAAAAATAAAAGAATGGGAAACATTACAAAGTTCATATCCTGTTGACTATGAATTACAAAGACTATGAATTACAAAGACTCCCTTCTTGGCAGGGTGTGAGTTCTTTGGTTAGTTCACCTGCCAGCCCCTAGTTCTCTCTGATAGGAATCTCTTGTCCATTTCAGAGAAGAAGCAGAGTGTGTGGATAATGTGTGTATCCAGACCAGACTGTGTTTATTCTGATCTTGGCTTTTTTGTGACCTTGGGTAGGTTACTTACCTTCTTCATGCTTCAGTTGCCTTGTTGGTAAATGTGAGGACTCAGTGTGTGAATTAATATGCTTAAAACACTTAGAAGAGTGCCTGGCACATGATATGCATGCCATATTCCTGACTGCTTTCTTGGAGCCTTCTCTTGCCCATTTCCTTCATGACCGCTTCTGAAGTAGGCTTTGGAGAGTCTACACTTCCAATGGGCTGTGCAGTATTTGTAGCTTTTTTTTTTTTTTTAATGTGTACAACATTATTATTTCTACTTCTGTATACACTACAGTGTGCTTACCGCCAAAAGTTTAGTTTACATCCATCACCATGTAGCTTGTTTCTTGACGGTGCAGTTTTGGGGGGTGAGGAGTTGTTTTAAGATTTGAAAAATCACAGAATTTTCAGGCTAAGCTAGAGTACTTTAGAAATACAAATTCCCCAAAGCATGGCAGGGATAGAAATATATGAACAGAATCCAAATTTAAAGTAAGATGATGCTAATAATTGTCAGGCTGAGAAATCACGCAACCCAAGAAGAAGATATTCATTTTCTGTTTTACCCCACTGTACCTGCTCTGGGGTGGTCAGTAGAGCTGGATCTCTCTCTCTCTCTCTCTCCTCTCTCTCTTACACACACACACACACACACACACTCTCTCTCTCTCTCTCTCTCTGCTTGCTTTTATTTGCTTTAATTTTGCAGACAATCTTCTTCATCTGATCAAGTCGATTGCTGCTGGAATCCCCAAAGTAATATCTTCCCAGTGGAAGGAATACTTATCTCACATGATAACTCTATGTCAATTGCAAGAAAGACCCTGGTGGCCTCATGAGGGTCATGTGCTAATCCTGGTATCAGTCATTGTTTCTAGGGAATGAGGCTCCAAAATTTTTCTGGGCCTAAATAACGTACCCATCACTGAGACCAGAAGTAAGAGAGGGAGCACTAACAAGGTTTGCCTCTCTTGAAGGAAGTGGAGGTAGGGGAAGGGTGAATTCCTAAGGAAGGAGTTTGGAGCTGACAAAATCTAATATAACTCATGGTATTCTTGTGAATGCTTGTTGAACTATAGTATATAAAACACCTGGTATTTCGCTCCCTCTGACATATTAAGATCAGCTGGAGGTATGGATTTATTTTTTTGACATTTCTTGAGGATAGAGGCTAACCTAACAGTGAGAAGGAAGAGTTAGAATGTTAGATCTGAACTCAGACCCCATCTCTAGAATCTTGATGGAGCATGCTGTCCTGCAGAGTACAATTCTTCCCCATGCCTTCCCTGGGTCTGGCTCAGTGCCTACAACAACATGGACCACAAGAAGAGTTTTCCTTGGGATAACAGCAAGCAGCAATTCAAACACAGTAAGTCTGGCTCCTGAATTTAGATCAGGTCTTCAAGTTGGGAAAATATTATCCATAACTTTAGCTGGGAGTTTATTGGAAATGACTGAAGGTGGCTACTCATGTCCCTAGACTTAACTACCATCAATTGGGGACCCCTTTGTGGGAAATAAGGCACTATTTTCTGCTGATTTCCTTTGATGCTCATCCTCAATTTTTCACTGCAATATAGCTTCCACCTACTCCCAATTTTTCACTAACATCTTAAGAAGGGGAACTATAATCTCTGGAGAGGGGAGATTGTGACTTTGGAGAAGAGATTGTACTGATCTCTGCACATAGGATGCCCTCAATAGAGGGCAGATTAGCAGTGAGTACTAAAGTTATAGCCTTTCCAGACCTCACTTCCTACCACCCAGTATCAGTGGTTGGTAAGTACTTCATTAACTTAAGAACTTATAATTGTACCATAGTAATTTAGACAATTATGAATTAACAACTGAAAAGTTGTATTGTACACAAACTGCTAGAATCAGTCTTGAAATATCCACTCTGAGGGGACTAAGTTTCATGATCATACAGTCTGTTCATTGTTGGCAGAATAAAAACTTCACCCTTGCATCTTCCTCACAAAGCTCAGTTTGCAAGCCCTCAAAAATGGCACCAGTATAATAACCAAAGGACTCAGTGGTAGCAAATACTTAGATAAGCAATACCCCAAAGCCTTCAGTGCCTAATTGCAAGCTTTTCCCTACTGATTCCCTGAAGGTCAGGGAGCCATAGAACCCAGCACCTCCTTCTAATTCATTGTTTTCTTTGCGCTACCTTTCCAGATGGGTGCCCTCACTCAGACTGGATAACCCTGAACTAAGAAATGGAAGAATTTTTCAGTTCTTGAATGATGCTTCATAAGAATTATAATACCTGCTGAATACGCCCCACCCCAACTCTTTAAACTCTTCATACTTATTGTGATAAGAACAACTGGCCACAACAGTGATCTTTTTATACACACTGTGATCAATTCCTACAGAGATATGGCACATCACACAACTTTACTTAGGTCTGAAAGAACCACAATTGTCAAGGAGCAATGTCAGTGCTTGTCTCCTAACAGACCCATTGCCTTGAAGAGAAGGTGCCTGTGCAACCCTTTTACCCTTTTAATGGGGAACAGAAGCCTGAGTAATATTCCCCTCTTTCCTCTCTTGGGTGGAAAATTCTGAGTAATTATTCTGAGTGGAAGCCACTGTGCTATAGGCAGTAGGTTGGTATTTCAGGAACAAAGTTTCTACAAGACTTTAAACAACAGTGAGAGATAAGACAATCACCAAAATGATTATCTAAGAGAACTTAGAGGTCACTCTGTGCTTTACAGACATTATTTCACTTGTGCAAAGAACAGAGTCAGAGAGCTTAGGTACTAATATCATACTGCAAAGAAGACTTTCTATGTGCATTAATAGAGACTGGAGTGTGTGGGTTGACAAGAGGCCAGAGACACAGATGTGCAGTGGGAGAAGGCTTAGGAACTGCTGGCAAGGAGATGGTTTGGCTAATCTAACATGGATAGGAAGGGCTCACAGGGGCATGACTAGTGAGCAGGCACCAGTTGTATCTACCTAGGAAAGCAAGCTGTGGATGCTATGTGCTTTGGTCACTTTCTAATTTGAATTTGAAGAGCCACATAAAAGGTTCCTTTCAACATTTCTAAAACCTTTTTTTGTAAATTAGAAATATTGCCAGCAGGTGGCAGGAGCATACATGGTTACTTTTTTTTTTTTTTTTTTTTAATGGAGGCAGGAAGAAAACTAAGAGTATGATAAAAGCAATTAGAATACCTTTCTATAAAATTAAATCAAATATAAATCTCTTTGTCATTATCATTAAAGTTGATACTTTCTTTCACATTGAAACAAAGAGAGCTTGCACACACAGGGCCTAGAGGAGGAGGTCGTGGTTAGACAGAAGTTGAGTTCAGACAAACCAGACTTGAAATCTCAGCTCTGCCTTTTATTGACTGTGTGATCATGGAGAAGCTAAATGAGCCTCATAAAGCTGTTACAATGGTTAGAGGAAATATGTGCTTGGTGTAAAGTTGGTGTTCAGTAAGTGGGAGTTATTGCTATAAGCATATCCTCTGTAGCTCTTAAGTTTCCCTTTAAGAATTTACTTCTATAAAGAAACATTAAATCATACAAGTGAAATTGGAACCTTCTTTGGGGTGTGCATAGGTCAAAAGCTTCAGAGTAGATTCATGACAAAGTTCCAGCCACTTCCCTCTGCCAGCTACAACTTTACTAGGGAATCATTTTGGTAACTGGCCTCTTTCACTAAATGCTTCTGAAAGGCTGTACTTTAAAAAACTATGTATAAATGATATATAGAAGGTATTAAGTGTGTCATTCACTAGATAAAAAAAAAACTTTAATGACCCCTTTCATGTACAGAATAAAGTCAGTACTGCTTCATATGACATATAGGCATTTTTTTAAAAGGAAAATAGCATGATATTTCAAACTCAGGACCAAGTTATGTGAAGATGAAAAATGTGCTTAGCAAAAATACATGGTGAATAATGTATATTTTTACATTTTCCAGTTATAATGCACTTGGTATATTATTGCTTAGCCAACTCATTAAATTTTCACATACTTTTTAAAAAGTAAAGAATTATGGACTAGAAATCAACTACAATTAAAAAACTGGAAGAAACACAATCACATGGAGGCTAAACAATATGCTACTAAACAACTAATGGATCACTGAAAAAATCAAGGAGGAAATCAAAAAATAAAAGAGACAAATGAAAACGAAAACATGATTATCCAAAACCTATGGGATGCAGCAAAAGCAGTTCTAGGAAGAAAGTTTATAGTGATACAAGTTTACCTCAGGAAACAAGAAAAATCTCAAGTAAACAACCTAACCTCATGCTTAAAGGAACTAGAGAAAGAAGAACAAACAAAACCCAAAGTTAGTAGAAGGAAAGAAATCATAAAGATCGGAACAGAAATAAATGAAATAGAGACTAAAAAATAATAGAAAAGATCAATGAAACTAAAAAATGGTTCTTTGAAAAGATAAACAAAATTGATAAACCTTTAGCCAGACTCATCAAGAAAAAAAGGGAGAGAGCTCAAATCAATAAAATCAGAAATGAAAAAGAAGTTACAATGGACACCACAGAAATACAAAAGATCATAAGAGACTACCTCAAACAACTATATGCCAATAAAATGGCAACCTGGAAGAAATGGACGAATTCTTAGAAAGGTACAATCTCCCAAGACTGAACCAGGGAGAAATAGAAAATATGAACCAACTAATCACAAGTACTGAAATTGAAACTGTGATTAAAAAACTCCCAACAAACAAAAGTCCAGGACCAGATGGCTTCACAGGCGAATTATATCAAACATTTAGGGAAGAATTAACACCTATCCTGAAACTATTCCAAAAAATTGCAGAAGAAGGAATACTCCCAAACTCATTCTATGAGACCACCATCACCCTGATACCAAAACCAGACAAAGATACCACAAAAAAAGAAAACTACAGGCTGATATCACTGATGAACATAGACAGAAAAATCCTCAACAATATACTAGCAATCCAAATCCAACAATACATTAAAAGGATCATACACCATGATCAAGTGGGATTTATCCCAGGGATGCAAGTATTTTTCAATACCCACGAATCAATCAGTGTGATACACCACATCAACAAATTGAAGAATAAAAACCATATGATCATCTCAATAGTTGCAGAAAATCTTTTGACAAAATTCAACACTCATTTATAATAAAAAGTCTCCAGAAAGGGGGCACAGAAGGAATATACCTCAACATAATAAAGACCATATATGACAAACCTACAGCTAACGTCATACTCAGTGGTGAACACCTGAAAGCCTTTCCTTTAAGATCAGGAACAAGACAAGAATGTACACTCTTGCCACTTTTATTCAACATAGTTTTGGAACTCTTAGCCACAGCAACAAGAGAAGAAAAAGAAATAAAAGGAATCCAAATTGGAAAAGAAGAAGTAAAACTGTCACTGTTTGCAGATGACACGATACTATACATAGAAAATCCTAAAGACACCACCTAAGGAGACAAAAGACCTGTACTCTAAAAACTATAAGACACTGATGAAAGAAATTGAAGATGACACAAACAGATGGAAAGATATACCATGTTCTTGGATTGGAGGAATCAATATGTAAAAATGATTATACTACCCAAGGCCATCTACAGATTCAATGCAATCCCTATCAAATTACCAATGGCATTTTTCACAGAACTAGAGCAAAAAGAATTTTAATATTTGTGTGGAGACACAAAAGACCCCGAATAACCAAAGCAATCTTGAGAGAGAAAAACAGAGCTGGAAGAATCAGGCTCCCTGACTTCAGACTATACTACAAAGCTACAGTAATCAAAACAAGATGGTTCTGGCACAAAAACAGACACATAGATCAATGGAAAGGATAGAGAGCTCAGAAATAAATCCATGCACTTATGGTCAATTAATGTATGAGAAAGAAGGCAAGATTATACAATGGAGAAAAGACAGTCTCTTCAATAAGTGGTGCTGGGAAAACCAGACAGCTACATGTAAAAGAATGAAATTAGAACACTCCCTAACATCATACACAAAAATAAACTCAAAATGGATTAAAGACCTAAATGTAAGACTGGATACTATATAACTCCTAGAGGAAAACATAGACAGAACACTCTTTGACATAAATCATAGCAATATCCTTTGGGATCTGTCTCCTAAAGTAAAGGAAATAAAAACAAAGATAAATTAATGGGAACTAATTAAACTTAAAAGCTTTTGCACCACAAAGGAAACCACTGACAAAATGAAAAGACAACCTACTGAATGGGAGAAAATATTTGCAAATGATATGACAGATAAGGGGTTCATATCCAACATATTTAAACAGCTCATACAACTCAACATAAAAAAAATGATTGAAAAATGGGCAGAAGGACTGAATAGACATTTTTCCACACAGGAAATGCAGATAGCCAAGAGGCACATGAAAATATGCTCAACATTGCTAATTATCAGGGAACTGCAAATCAAGACCACAATGAGATATCACCTCACATCTGTCAGAATGGCTATCATTAAAAAGAACCCAAAAAACAAATGTTGGCAAGAAGATGTAGAGAAAAGGGAACCCTTGTACACTGTTGGTGGGAATGTAAATTGATGCAGCCACACTGGAAAACAGAATGGAGATTTCTCAAAAAACTAAAAATAGAACTACCACATGACCCAGCAATTCCACTCCTGGGTATATATCTAAAACGAAAACAAAAACACTAATTTGAAAAGATACATGCACTCCAGTGTTCATAGCAGCATTATTTACAATTGCCAAGATATGGAAGCAACCTAAGTGTCCATCAACAGATGAATGGATAAAGAAGATGTGGTATATATATACACAATGGAATACTACTCAGCCAATAAAAAAGAATAAAATTTTGCCATTTGCAGCAACATGGATGGACTTGGAGGGAATTATGCTATGTGAAATAAGTCAGACAGAGAAAGACAAATACTGTATGATATCACTTATATGTGGAATCCAAAAAATACAACAAACTAGTGGATATAACAAAAAAGAAGTGGACTCACAATTATAGAGAACAAACTAATGCTTACCAGTTGGGGGTGAGGGAGCAAAAAAGGGGTAGGGGAGTGGAGATACAAACTATTGGCTTAAGGATATATTGTACAACACAGGAAATATAGCCAATATTTCACAATAACTGTAAATGGAAACGTTTAAAAATTATATAAAAAAATTAAAAATATTTTAAACATTTAAAAAGTAAAGAATTATGGAGAGCAATCAATGAAATACCTTTTAACTACACTTAATATACGCAAAAACTAAAAATTATAAAAATACAAAGCCTATAAGTTATATAATCATGCTGGTCTATAAAGTTAATTAATATAGTCTATCCAATTATAAATAAAAATGTACCTCTAGAATTCTGAAAATAAGCACGTATTTTAGCTGTTTCTCCAGAGGGTCATTTGTTCATTTATTAACAGCAGAGGCAATAACACAATGCTTTAAATAAACATGTATCAATAGGCCTTACAATCATGCTTACATCGGTATCAAGTACCATAGTCCAGTAGTGCCACCCATGGTGCTCTGGTGTGGTGAGGCATGTCATAAATAATTTGATAGAATAATAGTTAAAATACTGAAGGTAGTGACTATGTACTGCTTTAATATAATTGAAGACTCAAGAATTTTCCTATTTTACCATTATAGTCCTTTTCATTTCAAATGTTTTCTTGAGCAGAAAATAATTTTCATAGCTACAATTAGCATGATGAGAATTGTGCAGATCCAGTGCAGGTCCTTTGGATGTGTCTTGGCTGGTGAGGAACCATGTTGAGAATTGCCCTTCTGGCTACATTCATTCGTCATAATGCTCTTTGAACTCATCACACAACTTTACTCTTTTATGCTATTGCTCAGGCTTTTCTTCTGCCTCCAATGGCTCTTCCACTTCCCTTACTTCCTCATCTAGCTTCCTGTAGGATTGTTACTCAAATGTTACCTCTTCTGTGAAGCCTTTTTATCCCACCAGGAGCTATCACTTCCTCTCTGCTCGCTTTATGAATACTCTTATTTTCACTCTCATTCATTCAACATCCATTTGAATGCCTAGAGTGATATTCAAGCCACATAGACTCATAATTTGAATATGTTTCAGTCATTTCAGCAGGAATGCAGAGGTTTACATACAAGGACCATTTCTTAATTATCTTTGTACTCCCAGAGCTTAGTACAGAGGTGAGCACAGAGTAGGCATTCAATAAATTCATGAACTAAAAAAAAAAAAGAACATAGTGTGTCATGGACTATGAGAATCATATATGAAGGCTATAGGTGAGACTGATCAAAGCAAGAAGGAGGAAAAGGAGAAGTAGAGAGTACACTGTAAATCTCAGAAAAGCACATACCTTCTGGAGCCAAAGAGCAAATTGTTCCATTGTTCTGGCATAAGTTGCCAGCAGCCATTTCCCAGTAGACAAGGGTGCCAGGATCCTTTGTCCCCAATGCATTTTACATTAGTTATCACATCCTAATATTTAGATTCCATCAGCAAAGCCATTAACTGCTTTTAAAATTGGCTACAAAGTGGATATTAAAGCCCGTGCACCACAATGAAGAGTAGGCCCCGCTCGCTGCAACTAGAGAAAGCAACGAAGACCCAATGCAGCCAAAAATAAATAAATAAAAATAAATAAATTTATAAACAAACAAACAAAAACATACAGCAGTGTTAATTATATTTATCATGTTGTTACATGATATCTTTATCATTATATTACATCCCTAGTACTTATTTATCTTATAACTGAAAGTGTATCTTTTGACCACCTTCATCGAATTCCCCCATCCCCCCCACCCCTTACCTCTGGTAACCATAAATCTGACCTCTTTTTCTACGAGTTTATTATTTGTTCGTTTATTTTTGAAATATAATTGACCTACAACACTACGTTAGTTCCTGGTGCACAACATAGTGATTTGATATTTCTATATATTACAAAATGACCACCACGATAAATCTAGTTACCATGTTTCACCACACAAAAATATTACATTATTATTGACAATATTCCTCACTCTGTACATTTCATCCCTGTGACTCATTTATTTTGTAACTAGAAGTTTGTACCTCTTAATCTTCCTTACATTTTTCACTCATTCCCCTATCCCCCTCCCCTCTGGCAACCATCTATTTGTTCTCTGTACCTATGACTCTGTTTCTATTTTGTTATGTTTGTTCATTTGTTTTGTTTTATAGATTACACATATAAGTGAAATAATATTATATTTGTCTTTCTCTGACTTATTTCACTTAGCATAATACCCTCTAGGTCCTTCCATGTTGTTGCAAATGGCAAGATTTCATTGTTTTTTATGGCTGAGCAATATTCCATTATATATATATATATATATATATATATATAAAACATATTTTCTTTATTCTTTCATCTATCAGTGGATACTTAGGTTGCTTCCACATCTTGGCTATTGTAAATAATGCTGCAATGAACATGGGGTACATATATATTTTTGAATTAGTGTTATTGTTTTCTTTGGATAAATACCCAGGAGTGGAATTGCTGGATCATATGGAAGTTCTATTTTTAATTTTTTGAAGAGCGTCCATACTGTTTTCTATAGTGGCTGCACCAATTTACATTCCCACCAACAGTGCACAGGGTTCCCTTTTCTCCATATCCTCTCCAACACTTGTTATTTGTTGCCTTTTTTATAATAGGCATTCTGACAGGTGTGACGTGGTATCTCATTGTGGTTTTAATTTGCATTTCCCTGATGATTAGTGATGTTGAGCACATTTTCATGTATCTGTTGACCATCTCTACATCTTCTTGGAAAAATGTCTATTCAGGTCCTATGCCCATTTTAAAAATAGAGTTGTTTGTTTTTTGATGTTGAGTTCTATGAATTCTTTGTATATTTTGGATTTTAACTCCTTACCAAATATATGGTTTGCAAATATCTTCTCCCATTTAGTAGGTGGCTCTTTTGTTTTGTTGATAGTTTCCTTTGCTGTGTAAAAGCTTTTCAGTTTAACATAGTCCTATTTTTTTTGTTTGTTTTTGTTTTTGTTTCCCTTGCCTGAGGAGACATATCTGAATAAATATTGCTAAGAACAATGTCAAACATCATACTGCCTATGTTTTCTTCTAGTAGCTTTATGGTTTCAGGTCTTACATTAAGTCTTTAATCTATTTTGAATTTATTTTTGTATATGGTATGAGAAAGTAGTCCAGTTTGATTCCTTTGCACATAGCTGTCTATTTTTCCCAACACCATTAATTGAAGAGCCTGTTTTTTCTCCACTGTATAATCTTGCCTCCTTGTCATAGATTAATTGACCATAAAAGTGTGGGTTTATTTTTGAGTGCTCTATTCTGTTCCATTGATCAATGTGTCTGTTTTTGTGCCAATACCATCAAAACGATTACTGTAGCTTTGTAGTATAGTTTGAAATCAGGGTGCATGATATCTTCAGCTTTGTTGTTCTTTCTCCAGATTGTTTTGGTTATGTGGGGTCTTTTGTGTTTCCACACAAATTTTAGAATTATTTTTTCTAGTTCTTTGAAAAATGCCATTGGTGTTTTGATAGGGATTGCATCGAATCTCTAGATAGCCTTGGGTAGTGTGGTCTTTTTAACAATACTGATTCTTCCAGTCCATGACCTCGGTATATCTTTACATTTGTTTGTGATGCCTTCAGTTTCTTTCATCAGTGTCATACAGTTCTCTGAGTACAGATCTTTTACCTCCTTGGTTAGATTTATTCCTAGGTATTTTTTCTTCTTGATGCAATTGTAAATGGGATTGATTCTTAATTTCTCTTTCTGATACTTTGTTGTTAGTGTATAGAAATGCTACAGATTTCTGTATATTAAATTTGTATCCCACTACTTTACTGAATTTATTTATTGGTTCTAATAGTTTTTTAATGGCATTGTTGGGATTTTCTATATATGGTATCATGTCATCTGTAAACAGGGACAGTTTTATTTTTTCCTTTGCAATTTGGACTCTTTTTATTTATTCTTCTAATATGATTGCTGGGGCTGGGACTTCCAATACTATGCTGAATTAAGATGGTGAGAAGGGGCACCCTTGTCTTGTTCATTTTAGAGGAAAAGCTTTCAGCTTTTCCTGATTGAGTATGATATTGGCTGAAGATTTGTCATAAATGGCCTTTGTTATGTTGAGGTATGTTCCTTCTATACCCACTTGGTTGAGAGTTTTTAATCATAAATGGATGTTGAATTTTGTCAAAATCTTTTTCTGCATCTATTGAGATGAACATATGATCTTTATTCTTCAATTTGTCAATGTGTTGTATCACATTGACTGAGTTGCAAATATTGAACCATACTTGCATCCATGGAATAAATCCCACTTGGTCATAGTGGATGATTCTTTTAATTTATTGTTGGATTTGGTTTGCTAATATTTTGTTGAGGATTTTTGCGTCTATGTTCATCAATGATATTGGCCTGTAACTTTCTTTTTTTGTGGCACCTTTGTCTGGTTTAGGGTCAGGTGATGCTTGCCGCATAGAATGAGTTTGGAAGCATACTTTCAGCTTCAATTTTTAAAAAGAGTTTGAGAAGGGTAGGCATTAACTCTTCTTTAAATGGTTGGAAGAATTCACCTGTGAAGCCAACTTGTCCTGGACTTTTGTTTGTTAGAAAATTTTTTTCTTATTCAATTTTAATACAGGTAATTGGTATTTCTTTCTGATTCAGTTTTGGGAGATTGTATGTTTCTAGGAATTTATCCATTTTTTCTAGGTTTGTCCACTTTATTGGCATATAATTGTTTATAGAAATCTCTTATGATCCTTTGTTTTCCTGTGGCGTCAGTAGTAACTTTTCATCTTTTGTTTCTGATTTCATTTATTTAGTTCCTCTCTCTTTTCTTCTTGTTGAATCTGGCTAAAGGTTTATAAATTTTGTTTAACTTTTCAAAGAACCAGCTCTTAGTTTTATTGATCATTTCTATTGTTTTTTGTCTTTATTTCACTTATTTCTGCTTTTATCTTTATTATTTATTTCCTTCTACTAACTTTGGGTTTGGTTGTTCTTCTTTCTCTAGTTCCTTTAGGTGTAGGGTTAGATTTTTCTTGTTTTCTAAGGTAAGCTCCTATTGGTATAAACTTCCCTCTTAGAGATGTTTTTGCTGCATCCCATAGATTTAGGATCATTGTGTTTCTGTTTTCCTTTGTTCTCTAGATATTTTTTGATTTCCTCTTTGATTTCTTCAGCGACCCATTGGTTGTTTAGTAGTATATTGTTTAGTCTCTCTGTGTTTGTGTTTTATGCAGTTTTTTTTTTCTCATAGGTGATTTCTAGTTTCATTTTGTTGTGATCAGAAAAGATACTTGATATAATTTCAATCTTAAGTTTATTGAGACTTATTTTATTTTGTGGCCTAGCATGTGATCTATCCTGGAGAATGTTCATGTGCACTTGAAAAGAATGTGTATTCTGTTTCATATGGATTGAATATCTGTCTATCTATCTATCTATCTATCTACCTATCTCTCTATCTATCTACCTATCTTATGTATATATCTATTACATTTATCTGATCTAATGTGTTGTTTAAGGCCAGTGTTTCCTCATTGAATCTGTCTGGATGATCTTGACATTGATGTAAGTCGGGTGTTACAGTCTCCTTCTATGATTGTGTTACTGTCAACTTCTCCCTTTACATTTGTTAATATTTGCTGTATGTATTTAGGTGCTCCAATGTTGGGTGCATATATATTTATAATTGTTATATCTTCTTCCTGGATTGATCTTCTTATCATTATGTAATGTCCTTCTTTGTTATCATCTTCATTTTAAAGTCTATTTTGTCTGATATAAGTACTGATACTCCAGCTTTCTTTTCATTTCCATTTGCATGGAATATTTTTCCATCCCCTCACTTTCATTTTGTACATGTCTTTAGATCTGAAGTGAGTCTCTTGTAGGCCGCATATGTATGGGTCTTGTTTTTGTATCCATTCAGTCACTCTATGTCTTTTGATTAGAGCATTTAGTGCATTTACATTTGAAGAAATTATTGATATATATGTATTTATTGCCGTTTTGTTAATTGTTTTGGGGTTGTTTTTGTAGTTCTTGTTCCTTTCTTTTTCTTTTTCTCTCTTCCCTTGTGATTTGATAACTACCTCTAAGTTATGTTTGGATTTCTTTCTTTTTGTGTGTATGTGTATCTATTATAGACCTTCAGATGTTGGATTGTGGTACCAATGGATTGTGGTACCAAAGTAATTTATATATATATATTATGTAATGTATATATAATATATATAATATATTTGTAATATATATATAACATCTATGGAAAAACCCAAATGAACTTTTTGGCCAACCATATGTGTATATATATATATATATTATATATATATTTTATATATATAAAACAACCCTATATATATAAAACATAAGTAATATATATTATATATTATATATAAACATAAGTTATATATCTAAAACAACCCTATATATAATATATATAAAACATAAGTAATATATATTCTCTCTATATATGTATGCGATTATTTTAAGTTAATGATCTCTTTTTGTTTTTTAATTTTTGGCTGCATTGGGTCCTTGTTGCTGTGCACGGGCTTTCTCTAGTTGTGGCGAGCAGGGGCTACTCTTCATTGCGGTGCTCGGGCTTCTCATTGTGGTGGCTTCTCTTGTTGAGGAGCACAGGCTCTAGGTGTGCAGGCTTCAGTAGTTGCAGTACGTGGGCTCAGTAGTTCTGCTGCATGGCCTCAATAGTTGTGGTTCGTGGGCTATAGAGCGTGGGATCAGTGGTTGTGGTGCATGGGCTCAGTTGCTCTGCGGCACGTTGGATCTTCCTGGACCAGGGCTCAAACCCATGTCCCCTGCATTGGCAGGTGGATTCTTAACCACTGTGCCACCAGGGAAGTCCCTAAGTTAATGATCTCTTAAGTTTGAATGTTATTCCCTTCACCACTTGTTAGGTATTTTGGGCATTATGTTTTACATCTTTTTGTTTTGTGTATCCCTTAACTATTTATTGCAGATATAGATAATTTTACTACTTTTGCCTTTTAACCTTCCTACTTGCTTTATAAGTAGTTGACCTATTAACTTTACTATATATTTGCCTCTACCAATGGTATTTTTCTTTTCATAATTTTTGTATTTCCTGTTGTGGTCTTTTCTTTTCCACTTAGAATAGTCCCTTAAACTTATCTTGTCAATTCAGTTCAGTGGTGCTGAACTCTTTCAGCTTTTGCTTGTCTGTAAAGCTCTTTATTTCTCCCTCAAATCTGAGTGATAGCCCTGCCTGGTAGAGTATTCTTGGTTGTAGCTTTCTTGCTTTTATCACTTTAAATATATCATGATACTCCCTTTTGGCCTGTAAAATTTCTGCTGAACAGTCAGCTGACAGTGTTATGAGAGTTCCTGTGTATAAAACTAGTTGCTTTTCCCTTACTGCTTTTAATATGATCTTTTTATGTTTAATTTTTGCCATTTTAATTACAGGGAGTCTTGGTGTACCTTCTAGACCTTCTTTGTGTTGATCTTGTTTAAGACTTGCTGTGCTTCCTGGACCTGGATGTCTGTTTCCTTTTCCAGGTTAGGGAAGTTTTCAGCTATTATCATTTCAAATAAGTTCTCTGCCCTTTTTCTCTTCTCCTTCTGGGACCCCTAAAATGTGAATGTTAGTATGTTTGTTATTGTTTTAAAGGTCTCTTAAACAGCTCTCATTAAACAAATTTTTTTTCCTGTTCAACTTGGTTAATTTCCACCACTCTGTCTTCCAGTTTGCTAATCTGTTCCTCTGTATAACCTAATGTACTGTTGATTCCTTCTAGTGTATTTTTTATTTCAGTTATTATTTCTTCAGCTCTGTTTGGTTCTTCTTTATATTTTCTAACTCAAATTTCTCACGGTGTTTATCCATTCTTCTCCCGAGTTCATTGAGCATCTTTATGATCATTACCTTGAATGCTTTATTGGGTAGATTGCTTATTCCACTTCGCTCAGTTCTTCTTCTGGTGTTTCATCGTGTTCCTTTGTTTGGAATATACTCCTTTGTCCCCCTATTTTGCCTATTTCTCTGTGTTTATTTCAGTTGTGTTTCCTGGTCATAGAGAAGGGACCTTATGTAGGATATGTCCTATGAGGCCCAACAGCACACTTCCCTCTGGTCACCAGAGCTATATAATCTAGGGGTGTCCCCTATGTGGGCTGAGTGGGCTCTCCTGTTGTGGCAGGGAAAACTACTGTGGGTGTACTAATAGGCAAGTCTGGTTCCCATCTCGGTTGGCTGCCAGGCCCTGCCTAATGTGGAGGCTGCTGGCTGCTGGTGGATGGAGCTGGCTGAGGGCTGGGGGTCCTGGGACCAAAGCTAGCCTACTGGTAGCTGCAGCCAAGTCCTTGTGCAGCTGGCTGCAGGGCCTGGGTGTTATGGGTCTAGTGGCAGCCACTGCTGGGTAGTTATGGGTTCTGGGGCAGCTTTATGGGGAGCCTGGGGGAGCCCAGGGCTGGTGCTTGTCTGCTGGTGTGTGAGGCTGAGTTCCCATGTGGCTGGCTCCTCAGCCTGTGTGGTTCTGGGACTGGTATTGACTGGCTGGTGGGCAGGTAAGCCCCTGGCACTAATTGGCTAGAGGAAGGACTCCAAAGCCAGTACCAGTGTCCTCATGGTAGAAGCAGCTCCACCAAATGGCTGCTGCTAGTGTCTGTGTCCACAGGGGGAGTCCCAGTTCCCTCCTGCCTCTCCAGGAGGCTCTCCAAGATCAACAAGTGGGTCAGACCCAGAATCCTTTCAAATTACTGTCTCTGCACTGGGTCTCAGAGTGTGTGAGATTTTCCATGTGTTTTATAAGAGTGGAGTCTCTGCTTCCTACAGTCCTCTGATTCTCCTGTAGGCAAGTCCCACTGGCCTTCAAAGCCAGACATTCTGAGGCCTTGGCTTCCTGGTTACAGGATCCCCAGTCTGGGGAGCTCAATGTGGGCCTCGAACCCCTCACTTTTGGGGGGAGAATCTCTACAATTGTGATTATCTTCCTGTTTGTGGGTCACCTTCATGGGTGTGTGAGTCTTGCCTATACCACATCTCTGCTCTTCCTACCCATTTCATTGTGGTTCCTTCTTTATATTGTTAAATGTGGAAAATCTTTTCAACTAGTTTTCAGGTCATTCTCATCAATAGTTACTCTGTAAATAATTGTAATTTTGGTGTGCTCATGGGATGAGGTGAGCTCAGACTCAGAGTAGAGCTCCTACTCTGCCATCTTGGCCACTCCCCCAATAGAGCATTTTATTTTTGGCACTTTTCCTGTTTGAAGTAAGCCCAATAGCTGAATTTGCAATACACTGTTATCAGTAATCATCTGGAGCAGGTTCTTCCCATGCAGAAATGCTACCTCCAGGGAATTAAAAACTGTTATTGCTCTGGGACCTCAAAACTACTTGAACCAATGTAATTAGGACATATCTGGAAAGAAAGATGCAAAGCATTATCAATCCAGATGTATGTGGGTTGGTAGTGGTGGATGTAGATATGTATTTTTCTATGTCATTTCATCAGCGGTCTCTACTAACACATAGTGCATTAATTTTATTGAATTGAGTTGTCTCTGCACTTGAGCCATTCCTTCTTTCTTTTCTGCTGCATTTCTCTAATGGAAGAAATAGATTCTTTTTGTCAAAGGGAAGGGAGTTGCAGGTTAACCCCAATTCACCTCCGTCCTCATCCCCTGCCTTGTCAGCCACTGTTCCTGCCTCAGTATCACCTCTATTCATGTTCTGGCCTTTGACCTCAACTATTTAAAGCAAAGATCTTGAGTTAGAGATATAATTTCTGGAAAGTTCTCAATACTGAGATACAACAAAATGCAAGTTATCATGAGTCACCTGAAATTCATCAGCAGGAATCAGCCTGCTGGAACAACATATGAGGTATTGGTAAAGCCAGAGCTAGAAAATTCTATCTGCTCCTGAATTCTAGAAAATAACACCAAACAGAAACTACTCCACAAGTTAAAGTCTGTTCTGCCTTGACTATAACTGTGGAATGGGGACATGATTTATTAATATGTGACTGTTCCCTCACAATTTACTAGCACCCCTCTGTCTCTACTACACTAAATAAAGATCTTACCTGCCCAATTATCATATCTTCTGTGATAGAGAATTGGAGGACTGGGAAGAGAGGGAGAGAGAAAACACATCCAGAAAGGTAGGAAGATAGAGGATAGTATTTAGATAGAAAGAGCTGGGAGGTAACATGGAAGTGAGAAAGGGTAGTAACTATGGAGGGTGGAGGTGAAGATAGAGCTCTGTTGGGGAAGATGTTCCAGAGCAACATCCCTGGAGGGGAACGTATGATGGAGATTTTGAGAAATGTTACCTATGCTTACAAATTCTAATTTTTAATGTTCTTCAAGAGATATAAGTAGAGACTGGAATTCCTCTTTAATTATTATTGGCAGCAGTAATGTGCTTTTTTTTTCATTTTTAAAAATTTTACTGAAGTATAGTTGATTTACAATGTTGCATTAATTTCTGCTGTACAGCAAAGTGACTCAGTTATACCCACACACACACACACACACACACACACACACACACATATATATATACATATCCTTTTTCATATTCTTTGCCCTTATGGTTTATCACAGGATACTGAATATAGTTCCCTGTGCTATATAGTAGGACATTGTTGTTTATCCATCCTATATATCACAGTTTGCATCTGCTAATCCCAAACTCCCAATCCATCTGTCCCCCAACCCCTTCTCCCGCTTGGCAACCACAAGTCTGTTCTCTATATCTGTGAGTCTGTTTCTGTTTCATAGATAAGTTCATTTGTGTTATATTTTAGATTCCATATATAAGTGATATCATATGGTATTTGTCTTTCTCTTTCTGACTTACTTCACTTAGTATGATAATCTCTAGGTCCATCCATGTTACTGCAAATGGCATTATTTCATTCTTTTTATGGCTGAGTAATATTTCATTTTGTATATATATACCACATCTTCTTTATCCATTCATCTGTCGATGGACATTTAGGTTGTTTTCATGTCTTGGCTATTGTAAATAGTGCTGCTATGAACATACCGGTGCATGTATCTTTTCAAGTTATAGTTTTGTCTGGATATATGCCCAGGAGTGGGATTGCTGGATCATATGGCAACTTTATTTTTAGTTTTTTGAGGAAACTCCGTACTGTTCTCCATATGGCTGCACCAATTTACATTCCCACCAACAGTGTAAGAGGGTTCCCTTTTCTCCACACCCTCTCCAGCTAAATTGTCTTCATTTTTCCCCTCAAAATCCAAAGGTAACACACTAAAAGCATAACATAAATATTCCGTAATGTGGCCGATGGAATTTGCTATAGTTTCTGTCCACTGATTCTAAAGTCAGCAAACACTGCCTGGACCCAGAGATGTGCCAGACAGAGGAGAACCCAGAAATAAATATGGCCCTGGTAAAAACTGAATTCATGAAGACAATGGCCACTTGGGATGCTAGCTTATATTTTGGTTACACTTGTTATACTTAAAACAGGTTCTAGACATTTCTTTCTATTTAACTATTCCTCACGATGTCATCTCGGGTCAAATATCACTAATTCATAAATATTGATCAAAATCTCAGTTTGTGTAAATAAAATTTTCCCTGATCTCCGACATTTTTCTCCCTTTCCTGTGCCTACCGTCCCACTCCCTATGAAGAGGTACAGCGCTTTGTTCTCTGATAATGCATTACACAGTGCATTGGATTTTACCCATTTGCATGTATATCTCTGCAACTAGATTATGATCTCCTAGAGGAAAGAGGCTGTGTTATTTTTCTCTTTAAATCCCCAGATCTTAGGTGTCTTGCAGATAAGTACTTAGCAGACATCTGTTGTACTGCCAAATTAATGATAATACAAGTGAGATAAATGCTGTTACAGTGAATTCTGCCTAAGAGTTTCAGGAAAGAAGAAGGTATCACAGAAGAAATTGACTTTGGGCCTTGAAGTGTGAGTAGGAACTCAGCACGTAGGGAAAGTAAAAAGGCATCTCATGCAGAAAAACAGCAGAAGAACAACACAGAGGCTTGGAAGAGTTTGTGCCATTGTAGATCAGTGGGGACTCTGAACTGGCTGGAGCACACAGTACCTGGAAAGGATAGCAGGGAATGAGACTGCCAGGTGGGTTGGATCAGATGAGCAGGGCCTTGCTAAAAGTCTGGACTTTATTATCTAATCGATGGGAACCACAATGGGTTTAGAAGAAGAGAGAGAATGATCAGACCTTTGTTTGAGGAAGAGAGGTCTGCTGGCAGGGCCCCTCTGTTCCACAGCCCTCAGTTGGGGTTCCCCAGGTTCCTGTACCTGGTGGAGACACAACTCCAGAGAGATGCATATTCTTCATTCCTGGTAGAGCTTCTGCCTTAGGACCCTAGCCATTTTCCTAGCTCATGGTCATGGCCGAGAAACCTAAACAGAAGTGAAAGACCCCTATACCCAGAATTTAGAGCCAACCCAAATCAGGGAGCTCTCAGCTTCCCTCTTTCTTAATTCCACTGTGACTCTCCACTTTACTATCCAAAAGTCACAGGAACCACAAAAACACCTCCCCACAGTCCTGGTGGCATGTTTTGACCAAGGCCTCCTACCCTGTCCCTCTCACGGTCAAAGACATGGCAAAAGAATTTTATCTTCTTGAGAAGTTTTGACACATAAAGAGTTCTCTGAACTTGGCCACAGCTGGTGAGGGGTTGACAACACAATAGCCTACCCAGGGACCTCGGGAATGGGACAAGTGTGGAGCTGGATGCAGGCTCTGCAGCTGGATTCTGGTACAATGCCTTGTGCAGCTGTTCTACTGTCACAGGGATAACGAGACCCCTCTCAGCTCAGATCTTACACAGAGTGACAGGCCCCAGGTCTTTGTGTGGGGACTGTAGCAGAGATGGGGAGGATGCTGCTTTGGGCTGGTAAGTAACACAGACCCACTCCCCTCTTCTCCTCTAAATCCAGAGAATCCTCTTCATCAAGGCATCAGAAAGCAAGGATCCAGCCCCTAGCTTCAATACAAAAAGGCTCTGTTTGGATTTTTCTATGTCATTTCTCTCTTGTCCTGGTATGTGCCATCTCATCAAGCCCCTGCTTTGTTAGGCTATGGCTTTCTTTCTCTTTTGCACATGCTCAGGGTTCAGAATGAAAAGAGTGACATCCTCTGTGCATTGATAGAAAGTGCTAAAGCAACAAAGAACTGCATTTCAAAGTCTAAGCAGGTGTGTCCCAGAAAGTCATCCATTCCCTGAATGTCTCTGGCTCCCCTGGGTGAAATGATTGTGCCTCAGAGCCACCCCTACGGACATATTGGGTGTTTATTCCATTTTCTTTCCTCTTTCCTTCTCTCTTTCACCCCATTAATGATGTGCCGCTTTATTCTGTTGCCTAAGTACAAGGAGGAGGCAAGAAGGGAGGGGGAAATATGGCTCCAAGGGAGTAGGAGATATCTGGAATGAGATTGGGGGATCTAGGTCAGGGCAGATTCATATTCCTATTCTAATCACACCACTCATTCAATCAATACGTATTTATTAAGAAGTTACTATAGGACAGGTACTGGGCCATTTTTTTAACCAAAAAGCAAATCTCAATATTATCAGACAGTATTTGACTCCTGTTCAATCCCTTGTGTTTTGAGCTCTTTCACATTCATTATTTAATTTTATGGCATGAAAACCTAGAGTCGACAAAGGTCACAGTATTACTTCGTCTCTGACAAAGGAGTGAAGGCTTAGTCCAGGGTAGTGAATCTACTTGCCTGAGTGCTTGCCCTGAGCCCAAGCCCAAGCAGGGCCTGCACAATGGTCTCCTAGAGACAGGGCATCTAAGCCAAGGCACTGCTTCTATAGCTTCCAATCCAAGTCCCATTTCCTCTCTCTCTCCAATATTTTACTTAATAGAATAATTTTTACAACACCTAGTCTCCTTCATCCATCATCTCTCTCACCACCCATTTCTTGCCCAGTGAGGCCTTCTGTAAAGGAAGAACTAATGCTACCCTCAGTGCTCAGATCCATGACCTGGCAACACCCCACTCCCAAAGAGCCTTGGTAGGCTGTGGTGCATGAGCACCTGAGTGAGGATGCTGAACACCACCAGGGGGAATAGCTGATCCAACAGGCTCTGAGGCATCCTGGGCGTCAGTGAGAATGCAGAGCTGTTCAGCTGTTGCCCTCACTGAACATGCAGCTGAGTTAAGACAAGAGCAGATAAGCTGGATCTTGGCTTAAGGTCATTGTCGAAAGGTGAGAATACAGTCCATTGGAGCCTTGATGAATACGCCAGGTAGATGGGCTAATGGTTTAATTAACACACATTGGGAGAGACCTTAAAGTTGGTGGAAGAGTAAGACGTGGAGATTACCTTCCTCCCCACAAATACATCAGAAGTACATCTACATGTGGAACATCTCCTACAGAACACCTACTGAATGCTGGCAGAAGACCTCAGACTTCCCAAAAGGCAAGAAACTCCCCACGTACCTGGGTAAGGCAAAAGAAAAAACAGAGACAAAAGAATAGGAACGGGACCTGCATCACTGGGAGGGAGCTGTGAAGGAGGAAAAGTTTCCACACACTAGGAAGCCCCTTCACTGGCGGACACGGCGGGTGGCTGGGGGAGAAACTTTGGAGCCACGGAGGAAAGTGCAGCAACAGGGGTGCAGAGGGCAAAGTGGAGAGATTCCTGAACAGAGGATCAGTGCCGACCAGCACTCACCAGCCTGAGAGGCTTGTCTGCTCACCCACCAGGGCTGGTGGGGGCTGGGAGCTGAGGCTCTGGCTTCGGAGGTGAGATCCCAGGGAGAGGACTGAGGTTGGCTGTGTGAGGACAGCCTGAAGGGGGCTAGTGCACCACTGCTAGCTGGGAGGGAGTCCGGGAGAAAGTCTGGACCTGCCTAAGAGGCAAGAGACCATTGTTTCGGGGTGCGCGAGGAGAGGGGATTCAGAGCACCGCCTAAACGAGCTTCAGAGACGGACGCGAGCTGCAGCTATCAGCGCGGACACTAGAGACAGACATGAAACGCTAAGGCTGCTGCTGCAGCCACCAAGAAGCCTGTGTGCAAACACAGGTCACTATCCACACCTCCCCTCCCAGGAGCCTGTGCAGCCCGCCACTGCCAGGGTCCGGTGATCCAGGGACTACTTCCCCAGGAAACACACAGCGCACCTCAGGCTGTTGCAACGTCATGCTGGCCTCTGCTGCCACAGGCTTGCCCCGCATTTCATAACCCTCCCTACCCCCAGCCTGAGTGAGCCAGAGCCCCCTAATCAGCTGCTACTTTAACACATCCTGAGTGAAGAACAGACACCCTCAGGTGACCTACACGCAGAGGCAGGGTCAAAGCCAAGGCTGAACCCCAGAAGCTGTGCAAACAAAGAAGAGAAAGGGAAATCTCTCCCAGCAGCCTCAGAAGCAGTGGCTTAAATCTCCATAATCAACTTGATGTACCCTGCATCTGTGGAATAGCTGAATAGACAACGAATCATCCCAAAATTGAGGCAGTGGACTTTGGCAGCAACGATATATATATATTATTCCTTTTTCTCTTTTTGTGAGTGTGTATGTCTATGCTTCTTCGTGTGATTTTGTCTGTATAGCTTTGCTTTTACCATTTGTCCTAAGGTTCTGTCTGTCCATTTTTTTTTTTTAGTATAGTTTTTAGCACTTCTTATCATTGGTGGATTTGTTTCTTGGTTTGGTTGCTCTCTTCTTTCCTTCTTTTTTTGTTTTTTCTTTTTTAAATTAGTTTTTAATCTAATTTTTTAAATTTTTGATAATTATTTTTTATTTTAATAACATTATTTTATTTTATTTTTTCATTCTTTCTTCCTTTTTTTCTCCCTTTTCTTCTGAGCCGTTTGGCTGACAGTGTCTTGGTGCTCCAGCTGGGTATCAGTCCTGTGCCTCTGAGGTGGGAGAGCCGAGTTCAAGACACCGGTCCACCAGAGAACTCCTGGCTCCATCTAATATCAAATGGCAAAGGCTCTCTCAGAAATCTCCATCTCAACGCTAAGACCCAGCTCCACTCAATGACCAGCAAACTACAGTGCTGGACACCCTATGCCAAACAACTAGCAAGACAGGAACACAACCCCACTCATTAGCAGAGAGGCGGCCTAAAATCATAATAAGGTCACAGACACCCCAAAACGCACCGCAAGACACGGTCCTGCCCACCAGAAAGACAAGATCCAGCCTCATACACCAGAACACAGGCACTAGTCCCCTCCACCAGGAAACCTACACAACCCACTGAACCAACCTTAGCCACTGGGGGCAGACACTAAAAACAACGGGGAACTACGAACATGCAGCCTGCAAAAAAGAGACCCCAAATACAGTAAGTTAACCAAAATGAGAAGACAGAGAAACACACAGCAGATGAAGGAACAAGGTAAAAAGCCACCAGACCAAACATATGAAAAGGAAATAGGCAGCCTACCTGAAAAAAATTCAGAGTAATGATAGTAAAGATGATCCAAAATCTTGGAAATAGAATGGAGAAAATAAAAGAAACGTTTAACAAGGACCTAAGAGAACTAAAGAGGAAACAAACAATGATGAACAATACAATAAATGAACTTAAAAATTCTCTAGAAGGAATCAGTAGCAGAATAACTGAGGCAGAAGAATGGATAAGTGACCTAGAAGATAAAATAGTGGAAATAACTACCACAGAGCAGAATAAAGAAAACACAATGAAAAGAATTGACGACGGTCTCAGAGACCTCTGGGAAAACATTAAATTCACCAACATTTGAATTATAGGGGTCACAGAAGAAGAAGAGAAAAAGAAAGGGACTGAGAAAATATTTGAAGAGATTAGAGTTGAAAACTTCCCTAATATGGGAAAGGAAATAGTCAATCAAGTCCAGGAAACACAGAGAGTCCCATACAGGATAAATCCAAGGAGAAACACACCAAGACACATATTAATCAAACTATCAAAAATTAAATACAAACAAAAAATGTTAAAAGCAACAAGGGAAAAACAACAAGTAACATACAAGGGAATCCCCATAAGGTTAACAGCTGATCTTTCAGCAGAAATTCTGCAAGCCAGAAGGGAGTGGCAGGACATATTTAAAATGATGAAAGGGAAAAACCTACAACCAAGATTACTCTAACCAGCAAGGATCTCATTCAGATTCAACAGAGAAATTAAGACCTTTACAGACAAGCAAAAGCTAAGGGAATTCAGCACCACCAAACCTGCTTTACAACAAATGTTAAAGGAACTTCCCTAGGCAGGAAACACAAGAGAAGGAAAACACCTACAATAACAAACCCAAAACAATTAATAAAATGGGAATAGGAACATATATAACGATAATTGCCTTAAATGTAAATGGATTAAATGCTCCAACCAAAAGACACAGACTGGCTGAATGGATACAAAAACAAGACGCATATATATGCTGTCTACAAGAGACCAACTTCAGACCTGGGGACACATACAGACTGAAAGTGAGGGAATGGAAAAAGATATTCCATGCAAATGGAAATCAAAAGAAAGCTGGAGTAGCAATTCTCATATCAGACAAAATAGACTATAAAATAAAGACTATTACAAGAGACAAAGAAGAAAACTACATAATAATCAAGGGATCAATCCAAAAAGAAGATATAACAATTGTAAATATTTATGCACCCAACATAGGAGCTCCTCAATACATAAGGCAAATCCTAACAGCCATAAAAGGGGAAATTGACAGTAACACAATCATAGTAGGCGACTTTAACATCACACTTTCATCAATGGACAGATCATCCAAAATGAAAATAAATAAGGAAACACAAGCTTTAAATGATACATTAAACAAGATGAACTTAATTGATACTTATAGGACATTCCATCCAAAAACAACAAAATACACTTTCTTCTCAAGTGCTAATGGAACATTCTCCAGGATAGATCATATCTTCGGTCACAAATCAAGCCTTGTTAAATTTAAGAGAATTGAAATTGTATCAAGTATCTTTTCTGACCACAATGCTATGAGACTAGATATCAATTACAGGGAAAAAATCTGTAAAAAATACAAACACATGGAGGCTAAACAATACACTACTTAATAACGAAGTGATCACTGAAGAAATCAAAGAGGAAATCAAAAAATACCTAGAAACAAATGACAATGAAAACACAATGACCCAAAACCTATGGGATGCAGCAAAAGCAGCTGTAAGAGGGAAGTTTATAGCAATATTTTCCTACTTCAAGAAAGAAGAAACATCTCAAATAAACAACCGAACCTTACACCTAAAGTAATTAGAGAAAGAAGAAGAAAGAAACCCCAAAGTTAGCAGAAGGAAAGGAATCATAAAGATCAGATCAGAAATAAATGAAAAAGAAATGAAGGAAACAGTAGCAAAGATCAATAAAACTAGAAGCTGGTTCTTTGAGAAGATAAAATTGATAAACCATTAGCCAGACTCATCAAGAAAAAAGGGAGAAGACTCAACTCAATAGAATTAGAAATGAAAAAGGAGAAGTAACAACTGAAACTGCAGAAATACAAAGGATCATGAGAGATTAATACAAGCAACTATATGCCAATAAAATTGACAACCTGGAAGAAATGGACAAATTCTTAGAAAAGCACAACCTTCTGAGACTGAACCAGGAAGAAATAGAAAATATAAACAGGCCAATCACAGGCACTGAAATTGAGACTGTGATTAAAAATCTTCCAACAAACAAAAGCTTAGGACCAGATGGCTTCATAGGCAACTTCTATCAAACATTTAGAGAAGAGCTAACACCTATCCTTCTCAAACTCTTCCAAAATATAGCAGAGGGAGGAACACTACCAAACTCATTCTACGAGGCCACCATCACCCTGATACCAAAACCAGACATAGATGTCACAAAGAAAGAAAACTACAAGCCAATATCACTGATAAACATAGATGCAAAACTCCTCAACAAAACACTAGCAAACAGAATCCAACAACACATTAAAAGGATCATACACCATGATCAAGTGGGGTTTATCCCAGGAATACAAAGATTCTTCAATATATGCAAATCAATCAATGTGATACACCATAGTAACAAATTGAAGAATAAAAACCATATTGATCATCTCAATAGATGCATAAAATGCTTTCAACAAAATTCAACACCCATTTATGATAAAAACACTCCAGAAAGTAGGCTCAGAGGGAACTTACCTCAACATAATAAAGGCCATATATGACAAACCCACAGCCAACATCATCCTCAAAGGTGAAACACTGAAACCATTTCCACTAAGATGAGGAACAAGACAAGGTTGCCCACTCTCACCACTATTATTCAACATAGTTTTGGAAGTTTTAGCCAGGGCAATCAGAGAAGAAAAAGAAATAAACGGAATCCAAATTGGAAAAGAAGACATAAAACTGTCACTGTTTGCAGATGACATGATACTATACATAGAGAATCCTAAAGATGCTACCAGAAAACTACTAGAGCTAATCAATGAATTTGGTAAAGTTGCAGGATACAAAATTAATGAACAGAAATCTCTTGCATTCCTATATACTAATGATGAAAAATCTGAAAGAGAAATTAAGGAAACACTTGCATTTACCATTGCAACAAAAAGAATAAAATACCTAGGAATAAATCTGTCTAGGGAGACAAAAGACCTGTATGCAGAAAACTATAAGACACTGATGAAAGTAATTAAAGATGACACAAAAAGAAGGAGAGATACACCATGTTCATGGATTGGAAGAATCAACATTGTGAAAATGACTATACTACCCAAAGCAATCTACAGATTCAATGCAATCCCTATCAAACTACCAATGGCATTTTTCATAGCACTAGAACAAAAAATTTCACAAATTGTTAGGAAACATAAAAGCCCCCGAATAGCAAAAGCAATCTTGACAAAGAAAAACGGAGCTGGAGGAATCAGGCTCCCGGACTTCAGACTATACTACAAAGCTACAGTAATCAAGACAGTAGGGTACTGGCCAAAACCAGAAATATAGATCAATGCAACAGGATAGAAAGCCCAGAGATAAACCCACGGACATATGGTCACCTTATCTTTGTTAAAGTGGGCAAGAATATACAGTGGAGAAAAGACAGCCTCTTCAATAAGTGGTGCTGGGAAAACTGGACAGCTACATGTAAAAGAATGAAATTAGAACACTCACTAACACCATACACAAAAATAAACTCAAAATGGATTAAAGACCTAAATGTAAGGCCAGACACTATAAAACTCTTAGAGGAAAACATAGGCAGAACACTCTATGACATAAATCACAGCCAGATCCTTTTTGACCCACCTCCTAGAGAAATGGAAATAAAAACAAAAATAAACAAATGGGACCTAATGAAACTTAAAAGCTTTTGTACAGCAAAGGAAAGCATAAACAAGACGAAAAGACAACCCTCAGAATTGGAGAAAATATTTGCAAATGAAGCAACTGACAAAAGATTAATCTCCAAAATTTACAAGCAGCTCAATAACAAAAAAACAAACAACCCAATCCAAAAATGGGCAGAAGACCTAAATAGACATTTCTCCAAAGAAGATATACAGATTACCAACAAACACATGAAAGAATGCTCAACATCACTAATCATTAGAGAAATGCAAATCAAAACTACAATGTGATATCATCTCACACCGGTCAGAATGGCCATCATCAAAAAACCTACAATCAATAAATGCTGGAGAAGGTGTGGAGAAAAGGGAACCCTCTTGCACTGTTGGTGGGAATGTAAATTGATACAGCCACTATGGAGAACAGTATGGAGGTTCCTTAAAAAACTAAAAATAGAACTACCATACGACCCAGCAATCCCACTAGTGGGCATATACCCTGAGAATACCACCATTCAAAAGTGTCATGTACCACAATGTTCATTGCAGCACTATTTACAATAGCCAGGACATGGAAGCAACCTAAGTGTCCATTGAGAGATGAATGGATAAAGAAGATGTGGCATATATATACAATGGAATATTACTCAGCCATAAAAGGATACAAAATTGAGTTTTTTGTAGTGAGGTAGATGGAACTAGAGCCTGTTATACAGAGTGAAGTAAATCAGAGAGAGAAAAACAAATACCGTATATGCTAACACATATATATGGAATCAAAGAAAAAAATGGTTCTGAAGAACCTAGGGGCAGGACAGGAATAAAGACACAGACATAGAGAATGGACTTGAGGACAAGGGGAGGGGGAAGGGTAAGCTGGAACGAAATGAGAGAGTGGCATGGACATGTATACATTATCAGATATAAAATAGATAGCTAGTGGGAAGCAGATGCATAGCACAGCGAGATCAGCTCGGTGCTTTGTGACCACCTAGAGGCGTGGGATAGGGAGAGGGAGAGGGAAGAGAGAGGAGATATGGTGATATATGTATATGTATAGCTGATTCACTTTGTTATATAGCAGAAACTAACACACACTTGTAAAGCAATTATACTCCAATAAAGATGTTAAGAAAAAAAAGCAGCACACATTTATTTGATTCTCACTATAATGTCACTTCTGTAAAGTTAGATAATGTCATTTCAGTTATCTAATCCTCACAATATATTTTGAAGTGGGTTTTAATCTCCCCATTTCTGTCAGTAAGCAAATTGATATTAGGAGTCGTGTGACAAGGTAACCAGCATCCTGCAGCTGGAAGGAGAAGAGCCAGGCTTCAAGCACAGCAGTATCTGCTCAGAGCCCATGCTCTTTCCACTCACCACTCACTAGGTGGTGGGGAACCCAGCTCCAGGACCCCCTCCTCCCCAGGGTGGATTAGGCACATGTTGTGAAGAAGAAGATCTGTTCAGGACTCACCAGTAGCTGACTGTTCATTGTTAGTTACCCAGCAGGGCAAAAGGTCTGTAGCTTCCCCGGGAAGCCCCGAGCTGAGTCATGTATTTCTTTATTGCCTTTTTACAGGTCTGGCTGTGTTGCTGCAGCTGCAGCTTGGTAAGCATCATGAGTGTCTTTCCTTTTGACAGAGGAGTTTCCACCATCGGCAAACTTACATATTTGAAAATCTGAGAGAGCTGGAATCTCCACCTCCTATAAGACACTTAAAATTGTTAAAAAAAGAAAGAGAGAAAGGAAAGAAGGAAGGAAGGAAGGAAGGAAGGAAGGAAGAAAAAAAGAGAGAGCTTCCTCAACTCTACCTCCTACACCCCCGTATCCACATTCCTATGAACTAGAGATGGGAATGAGAGTGCTGAGGATCATGATGACCCTTGTCAGGGTAAGGAATTAAGATAGCAGTACAATGGGTTAGTTTAGAGTGGACCAGTCTTTAACTCCATAGAAATTAGAACTCTTCAGGAAAGGTGGTCCACTTTATCCTGTATTTGCTCTGACTCCATTCCCAGGTCTCTGAGAGGCGAATTTTAGCTTGTAGTCTTACCTCAGCAATCTGAGCCTTTCTCATGTCTTCCTCACATCCCCAGTGTACACAGCTCATCTATGTCTTCACCACTATGGGGTTGGGGCCCAGGGCAGGCCACCCCAAATCATGCCTCAATGGCATATTGACTATTTTGAATTAAATTTGCTTAAGAAATGGCTGCTGCAAGAGGAACACTTTGACCCTCCTTTCTGTCTCCCTGAAAGCAGGAAATAAATCTCTCATGTGAAAGGGGCACTCCTTGCATCTGGAGGTAGAAGGACACCCTTATCCCCAGAGACAGGGAATTCATAACCAAGAAGTCTGCATAAACAAATTTTGTTACTTCTTCATTAGTCTGCTACCCCAAGCGCTCACCCCTTTGTTTTGTTAAATCTTCACAAGTGAATGTTTCTTTGTCTAAAAATGATATACAAACAGTCTGATTTGGTCACTTCGGGGGTCTGATTTCTTTGAAACCTCCATGTTTATGAATTATTATTATTATTTTTTTACTCCTGTTAATCTGTAGTGTCAATTTAATTATTAGACCAGCCAAAAGAATTCAAGAGGGGTAAAGGGGAAATTTCCCTTCTCCAAGAATGGTTCAAGATCAAGATGGCTCCCAGTGGAGTGATGATGCCATTTACCCCGGGTTCCAGGCCCTCAAGTAGCAGTGAGTACCTTGTCCTGGAATATCTGGGAGAGTCGTGAGACAGACGCTCTGGGTGGACTTGAAACTCAAAGCTAGTTTTGGGAGCCATCTCCTAACTCAGGGCTAAAGTGCGCAGTATGGACAGCGTGGCTCCGGAGGAGACAGGAATGAAAATGACAAGCCACCATGACACAAATCAAAATGACTTCCCTTTCCTCAGCAGGAATTTTGCATGCCACAATAATTGGCTTCATTGCTCTAATCTTCTCTTTCCCTTTCCTTAACCTTACTTCTGTGAAAATTAATAAAGAGAAACTTCTTTTAAAATGGAATTGAGATGCCAGAAGGGGGAGTTCTCACACAGTACCCCTCAAGGTCAATAACAGGAAGGACAGTCGCTTAGAGACCCCAACAGGAAGAATCATCATCAGGAAAGAATCATCAGTTACAGGCCTCAACAGGAAAGGTGTACTTGCATCTCCTACAGGAAATGGACTACCCCAGCTACTAGGCCTATGATAACCCATCATCTCTCTGAACTCCCACTTTCCTCCTTTCGTTCAAAACAACCCCTCCCAACTTCCTCCTTTTTACTCTGTAAAATAACTTTCCTCTCCTTTGTTTGTTAGATTTCCCTTGGCTTTTGCTATAGCCTGCATATCCAAAATTGTAATTCTTTGCTGTTCCTGAAAAAAACCATTTTGCTTGAAAAGTAACTGGCTGTTTTATTTTTTAAGTTCACACTTGTAAATTGGAAGGCCCTGTAGTGCTCCATCACGTGTCCTTTGGAAGCTACTTAACTGAAGGCAGTGAGCAAGTAAAGTCCAGAATTTCCAGAGGGAATTAAAAGGAAAGTAATCTCAGAGACTGACTGAAATTAGCCTCAGTTAAAGAACTTTCTAGGTGAATTACCTTCCTACTGACATCAGGATGAGAGGAGTCAACCCAGTTTGGAAAATCCCCATTTTTTTCTGTTTTCAAATTGGTGAAGCAATTGATAATTTTGTGTGGTGATGTGGTATTGGTGAGGATAACCTCTAGAGTCTCAGGGGTGCCTTTGGATAAATAGAATTTATCCAGATCTAGGATAATAGGATGAAGAAAGGCAGAGAACTAGAGAAAGAGAACCAGCATGAGGGGTTACTCTGTGGAAGGAATCTGTCATATGACCTACATATAGTATACGATAAGTTTATTTGCAGTGTTTCCATTTATTTCAATAAGTATTTACTGAGTCCGTTATTATGTGCTAAGTACCATGGTAGGTACTAAGGATAAGATAGATGCAAGATATCCAAGGAAGAAGGAGCTATAAGAGAAGAGATCTTAATACAATGTGTCCTAATATGTCAACTAGAGCAAAGAAGATAAATAGGGGGATATTGCCAGCCTGGGGAATTCATGAAGGATATTAGATATTGTTGGGATAACCCAAGGATATTAGATATCTGTTAATTAGCATAGAGCCAGAGCCTTTCAAGACACTATAGGAGAGAAAAGGTGAATGAAAGAGTCCCAGGAAGCTTTTTGTCTAGTGGAGAAACAAACATGTACACACCCAGCTGAAAACTGCAATGGAGCGCCATGATGGAATACGTAAAATGTAGTCAGAAAATGATGAGAAAGCAATGGTAAATCCTGCTTGGGTGAAGGATTTAACGGTAGGTAACATTTGAAAAAGGCAGTGAATAATAAGTAGAAGTTTGTCAGAGAAGAATAGGAAGGACATTGTAAGAGAATGGAACTCCGCGAGCAAAGGCATAGAAGTGTGAGTGTATAAAATGAGTGTTTGGGTGAACTCTGAGCAATCGAGTAGCTGTAAAACCATATCCTAAAGAGAGGAAAAGAGAAAGAGGGGAGGAAGAGTGATAATGAATATTTTGTGAAGGGAGATATCATTTTTCTTTCCCTACGGCTGTATTATGATGCCCTTGCTGAAGGGATTTGGGAGTTAATGAGAGGACATGGAGTGTGACTGGTAAGTGGCTTCAAGAAGACCCTAAAATAACTAAGGGACTGTTCATCTGCAAGCACCAAAAGGCCAGGTTAGCTATATTGACTGCCTTATAGGCTCTATAGGAGGATTTTTATAATATCAGACTACCAGGAGCAGATGGTGGAGATGAAGATGGATTGCTCAGGACAGGGCTGCATGGGCTGGTGATGATTCCTCTGATATTTCTTGGAGCTTGGACTAGATCAAATCCATATGAGTGAAAGAAGGAAAGGGAACAGGTGATGGCATCTGAGTGCCACTCAAGATCATGCCTTCTCCAGGTTCACCTCCATGGTGGCCAAGGCTGGCAACTGTAAGGTATTCATTGACTCAGTGATCACATACATCTGGCTGGATGAGTTTGATGGCATTGACCTTGACTTTGAGTACCTGGACCCCCAGAGCAGGGGAAAATATTCCAGACACTTTGGTCTCAAGCCTTAACTCACTCACATACACACACACACACACAAACACATACACACACACATACCTGGTAAACATACATTCCAGTCCACACAGGGAGATATTTTTTCCCTACCAAATATTGCTATATTTTATATATATATAATTTTACTTTATAAAAATTTATATTTATTTATGTATTTATATTTATTTATATTTGTATTTATATAAATTTATATTTAAATATAAAATTTTATATATTTAACTTAAAATTTGGGTCGTGTATGAATACTGTATTTTCCCTAAAATTATTACTAGTATAATCACCAATACTGTCCTATCTTTTCCAACAGGAAATGTTATCAGCTTTTTTTTTTTTAACAACTTTATTGGAGTATAATTGCTTTACAATGGTGTGTTAGTTTCTGCTTTATAACAAAGTGAACCAGCTATACATATACATATATCCCCATATCTCCTCCCTCTTGCATCTCCCTCCCACAGTCCCTATCCCACCCCTCTAGGTGGTCACAAAGCACCGAGCTGATCTCCCTGTGCTATGTGGCTGCTTCCTACTAGCTATCTATTTTACATTTAGTAGTATATATAATACAATGGAATATTACTCAGCCATAAAAAGAAATGAAATTGAGTTATTTGTAGTGAGGTGGATGGACCTAGAGTCTGTCATACATAGTGAAGTAAGTCAGAAAGAGAAAAACAAATACTGTATGCTAACACAAATATATGGAATCTAAAAAAAAAAAAAAAGGTTCTGAAGAACCTAGGGGCAGGACAGGAATAAAGATGCAGACCTACTAAAGAATGGACTTGAGGACACGGGGAGGGGAAGGGTAAGCTGGGACGAAGTGAGAGAGTGGCATGGACTTATATATACTACCAAATGTTATCAGCTTTTGAGGCTGAGGCCCAAGCCATCCCTGTCTAATGATCTTGTCAGTCATGTCTGCAGGCAAAGGAACTGTTGTTTTGTGTTATGAAATGGCCAAGATCAGAGCATGAGTCAGGCAGCAATACCCGAAGGCCTGAACAGCAAGTCTCATTCCAGGGCAAAATTTAAACCTGAGGGACCCATGGAGCTGCAGTCAGACTAAACTTAACATAGTCTGTACATCTTTGCCTGGTGTTTGTGGGATTCCCCTCCCCTTTCTCTTACTCAAGTCTCTTGCCTGACAGCTGCTGTATGCTAACCACTCTTGTCTCCTGCTTAGGACCTAGACAGTGTTCCATGTGTCCTACGTGACTTGAGGCTCTCCATGGGCTTGCATGAATGCACGTGGCCCAGCTACTGTACCGATCCAGGGAGAGGAAGGCTTGTTGCATCCACTGAAGGCATGCCACTAGTGAAAGCAGAAGAGAAGAGTTAGAGAAAGTTCTGTATTCTGAGTGCAATCAAGCCTACTGTCAATGCCCCCCTGAACAGTGATGGGGCAAGCTAGGTGTGTTGATAATTCCTCTGCTTGTATTTTCCCTAGGACTGTTCTGGGAAAATTTTTTTACATTATAGCCTGACACTAGGCACGAAGAGGTGAAAGGGGTCTGGCTCCAGGGTATTCTTCCCAAGACTCCAGCAATAGCTAGTTCATCAGACCCCTGAGCTATCCACTGCATGAGAAACCAGAGGGGTCTCTGAGATCACGGAGCATCATTATCCAGAGCTGAAGGAAGCCTATTTGGAATGGACCTGAATGGCACACTAGTTCATTGGAGATTTAAAGGAATAGAGAAGTTGTTTTCTTGGAAGAAATTCTGAGATCCAAGTTGACAGATAATCAAAGTGCTTTGCAGAGTGACTGTAGTTAATACGGTGTTGCATATTTTTAAAAGTTGCTAAGAGAGTAGATCTTAAAAGTTCTCATGAGGCTTCCCTGGTGGAGCAGTGGTTAAGAATCCTCTTCCAATGCAGGGTACATGGGTTCAAGCTCTGGTCCAGGAAGATCTCACATGCCACAGAGCAACTAAACCCATGTGCCACAACTACTGAGCCTGCACTCTAGAGCCTGTGAGCCACAACTACTGAAGCCCGTGCGCCTAGAGCCCATGCTCCACAACAAAGAGTAGCCCCCACTCGCCGCAACTAGAGAGAAAGCCTGCGCACAGCAAGGAAGACCCAATACAGCCAAAAGTAAATAAATAATTAATTTTTAAAAATAATAATAACAGTTTGGTAATGATGTATAATAAAGTTAATCTAAAAAAAATTAAAGTTCTCATCACAAGGAAAAAATTGTAATGATGTAAGGTGATGGATATTAATGAAACTTACTTTGGAAATCATTTCACAATGAATGCAAATATTGAATCATGTTGTATACGTGAAACTAATATAACATTCCATGTCAATTATTTTTAAAAATAAACTGCTGAGTATTTTTTTAATTAATGAAACTACCATATGATCCAGCAAAACAAAAAAAAAACAAAAAAAAAGTGGGGTAGGGGAATCATGTACAATTACATCTGAGAGCACAGACTTGTTTTGTTGGTCCTGAATGAAAATCTAGTGCCAACAGGAAGAAATTACAGGGAATCATTTTGCAGATCAATAAAACAATTAACTTTCTAGGGCCAGTTGTTAGATTGAGAGCCACATCATAATGGTATCAAATGCCTGATTAGGTGGTTAGCTCAAAAGTGTCCAGCAAAGGCTAAATGAACATTTTTAATGCTCTGGTGGGAACTTACATCAAACCAGTGGCTTTTAAACTTTTGAAAAAGCATTGTAACTCCTTCTCAAATGAAATATTTGTCAGATCTCTAATCAGAAAAGAGATAAAAGTGAAGGGATTCTGGTTGACATGGTTCATGCATCCTTGTCCAGGTTTCTAGGATTCTGTGGATCACCACTGAAAAACAAAACAAAAACCCACACCAGGGCTTCCCTGGTGGCGCAGTGGTTGAGAATCTGCCTGCTAATGCAGGGAACACGGGTTCGAGCCCTGGTCTGGGAAGATCCCACATGCCGCGGAGCGACTGGGCCCGTGAGCCACAACTACTGAGCCTGCGCGTCTGGAGCCTGTGCTCCACAAGAGGAGAGGCCACGATAGTGAGAGGCCCGCGCACCGCGATGAAGAATGGCCCCTGCTTGCCGCAGCTAGAGGAAGCCCTCGCACAGAAACGAAGACCCAACACAGCCAAATAAATAAATAAATAAATAAATAATAATTAAAGGTGCTAATAATTTAAAAAAAAAAAAAAACCCACACCACCAGATAATCCATTGGGTCCCTGAGAAATGTCTCAGCTGCAGGCATAGCCATGGCCATGGCCCCTGTCTCAGCCATCATGACAATGACAGCTTCAGCTGCTGTTCACCCTCCTGTGCCATTTCCCTCCTAGGCTCCTGGGCTTCATCATGTGATGACCTATGATGTTCATGGAGGTTGGGACACTGGCACAGGACAAAACAGCCCCCTGCACCAGGATTACACTGACCATGGAAATTTTGTCTACTTCAACACTGTAAAGTAGGATCCATTGGTTAGGACTGGGAAGCAGAAATTGGGAGGAAGGTAGAAAGGAACTGGATTTGAGCCTTAAGCTGAATATTCCCCCAGGAACTTGCCACAAGAATATTGGTGAGATGATGGAGTTTCTGATGAGAAGCTCATCATGGAGATCCCCACGTATGGACAGACCAAACACCTTACTTCTTCAAATGGTGGGCAGCACCCACCTCAGGACAGGGTCTGTTGGGACCCACACCCAGGAGGCTGGCTTCCAATCTACCATGAGGTAACTCCTCCCAGGAGAGACTGCAGTGGAAACTCTGGTCAGTTAGGGAGTGGGATTAGATAAACTTTGAGTTCCTTTCAATTATAAAATAACTCTTGTTGCATAATTGCTTATGTCTCTCCATATACCCCAATTGGAGATGAAAAACATTCCCCAGGAAGAGATAAGTCACCGTGGAAATTGAAGTGGTCTTCCTATGTATAAGATGACCTTAGTTTGACTTATAGGAGAGGTAAGCTCCTTTTAATAGTAAGAGTTTAAACCCAAGTAAAAATGCAAAGTTTTAAAATCTCTGCTTTTTAATTTTTAGAATAAAAAAGCTTTCAGGGAAACAACTCTTTTGTGAGCTCAGTGTAATATTCAAGCTACTTCTGTTTAATAAGTATGTCTAAGATAACTTATTGGGCACTTACATATGTCAGGCAGTGTGCTGGACATTGGGAATATAGTTAAGACATAGTTTCTGCTCTCATGGAGCTCATAGCCCAAGTGTAGGAAGCAAAAACACAAAGGAATAATTACAATAAAGTGTGATTTGTGCAACAGTAAAATTGTTTGCATGTGAGCATCTAAGAAAAATATTCACCTTTCCTACTGACAGCCCCATCATCATGATTTTGCTCACTTGGGTCTCTCTGATTAGATATGCACATTTTTTTTTAACTCAAGCCACCATCTAATGGATTAAAGACCAGAAGCCCCCTTAAGACTACAAAGAAATGCATGGATTGGGTTTGACAATACTGAAAGCTATGAGCATAAGGTTAGTTTCAGCTCGTGGACTTTAAGACTATTTACATTATCTCTGCCCTTGAAAAATTCGCTAAGTGGGAAGAGCCCTAGTTAAGATGACAGGAAATAACAATTATAGTCACAGCTTTGTTATGGTCTCACTGTGATTTTAAGCCAATAATTCCCATTATTAATCCTGTTTCCTACTTTTTAAAACAAGGCCACTGGAATAGATGATTTCTAAGCTGCCTTTCCTATGTTCTTGTGAGACATAGGAAAGGCAGCTCAGAAATCAATGATTGAGATAGCCTCATACACCAGAGGGCAGACAGCAGAAGCAAGAAGAACTACAATCCTGCAGCCTGTGGAACAAAAACCACATTCACAGAAAGATAGACAAGATGAAAAGGCAGAGGGCTATGTACCAGATGAAGGAACAAGATAAACCCCCAGAAAAACAACTGAATGAAGTGGAGATAGGCAACCTTCCAGAAAAAGAATTCAGAATAATGATAGTGAAGATGATCCAGGACCTGGGAAAGAGAATGGAGGCAAAGATCGAGAAGATGCAAGAAATGTTTAAGAAAGACCTAGAAGAATTAAAGAACAAACACCTAGAAGATTTAAAGAACAAACAAACAGAGATAAACAATACAATAACTGAAATGAAAACTACACTAGAAGGAATCAATAGCAGAATAACTGAGGCAGAAGAACGGATAAGTGACCTGGAAGACAGAATGGTGGAATTCACTGCTGCAAAACAGAATAAAGAAAAAAGAATGAAAAGAAATGAAGACAGCCTAAGAGACCTCTGGGACAACATTAAATGCAACAACATTTGCATTATAGGGGTCCCAGAAGGAGAAGAGAGAGAGAAAGGACCAGAGAAAATATTTGAAGAGATTATAGTCAAAAACTTCCCTAACATGGGAAAGGAAATAGCCACCCAAGACAAGGAAGCACAGAGAATCCCATACAGGATAAACCCAGGGAGAAACATGCCGAGACACATAGTATAGTAATCAAATTGGCAAAACTTAAAGACAATGAAAAATTATTGAAAGCAACAAGGGAAAACGACAAATAACATACAAGGGAACACCCATAAGGTTAACAGCTGATTTCTCAGCAGAAATTCTACAAGCCAGAAGGGGATGGCATGATATACTTAAAGTGATGAAAGGGAAGAACCTACAACCAAGATTACCCAGCAAGGATCTCATTCAGATTCGATGGAGAAATCAAAAGTTTTACAGACAAGTAAAAGCTAAGAGAATTCAACATCACAAAAACAGCTCTAAACAGCTCTAAAATGCTAAGGGAACTTCTCTAAGTGGGAAACACAAGAGAAGAAAAGGACCTACAAAAACAAACCCCAAACAATTAAGAAAATGGTCATAGGAACATACATATGGATAATTACCTTAAACGTGAATGGATTAAATGCTCCAACCAAAAGACACGGGCTTGCTGAATGGATACAAAAACAAGACCCATATATATGCTGTCTACAAGAGACCCACTTCAGACCTAGGGACACATACAAACTGAAAGTGAGGGGATGGAAAATGATATTCCATGCGAATGGAAATCAAAAGAAAGCTGGAGTAGCAATACTCATATCAGATAAAATAGACTTTAAGATAAAGAATGTTACAAGAGACAAGGAAGGACACTACATAATGATCAAGGGATCAATCCAAGAAGAAGATATAACAATTATAAATATATATGCACCCAACGTAGGAGCACCTCAATACATAAGGCAACTGCTAACAGCTATAAAAGAGAAAATTGACAGTAACACAATAATAGTGGGGGACTTTAACACCTCACTTACAACAATGGACAGATTATCCAAAATGAAAATAAATAAGGAAACAGAAGCTTTAAATGACACAACAGACCAGATAGGTTTAATTGATATTTATAGGACATTCTATCCAAAAACAACAGATTACACTTTCTTCTCAAGTGTGCACGGAACAGGATAGATCACATCGTGGGTCACAAATCAAATCTCAGTAAATTTAAGAAAATTAAAATCATATCAAACATCTTTTCTGACCACAACGCTATGATGTTAGAAATCAATTACAGGGAAAAAAACGTAAAAAACACAAACACATGAAGGCTAAACAATATGTTACTCAATAACCAAGAGATCACTGAAGAAATCAAAGAGGAAATCAAAAAATACCTAGAAACAAAAGACAATGAAAACATGATGATCCAAAACCTATGGGATGCAGCAAGAGCAGTTCTAAGAGGGAAGTTTATAGCTATAGAAGCCTACATCAAGAAACAAGAAAAATCTCAAGTAAACAATCTAACCTTACACCAAAAGGAACTAGAGAAAGAAGAACAAACAGAACCCAAAGTTAGCAGAAGGAAAGAAATCATAAAAATCAGAGTAGAAATAAATGAAATAGAAATAAAGGAAACAATAGCAAAGATCAATAAAACTAAAAGCTTGTTCTTTGAGAAGATAAACAAAATTGATAAACCATTAGCCAGGCTCATCAAGAAAAAGAGGGAGAGGACTCAAATCAATAAAATTAGAAATGAAAAAGGAGAAGTTACAACAGACACCGCAAAAATACAAAGCATCCTAAGAGACTACTACAAGGAACTCTACGCCAATAAAATGGACAACCTGGAAGAAATGGACAAATTCTTAGAAAGGGATAACCTTCCAAGACTGACCCAGGAAGAAATAGAAAATATGAACAGACCAATCACAAGTAATGAAATTGAAATTGTGATTAAACATCTTCCAACAAACAAAAGTCCAGGACCAGATGGCTTCACAGGTGAATTCTCTCAAACATTTAGAGAAGAGCTAACACCCATCCTTCTCAAACTCTTCCAAAAAATTGCGGAGGAAGGAACACTCCCAAACACATTCTATGAGGCCACCATCACCCTGATAGCAAAACCAGACAAAGATACTACAAAAAAAGAAAATTACAGACCAATATCACTGATGAACACAGATGCAAAAATCCTCAACAAAATACTAGCAAACAGAATCCAACAACACATTAAAAGGATCATACACCATGATCAAGTGGGATTTATCCCAGGGATGCAAGGATTCTTCAATATACGCAAAGCAATCAATGTGATACACCATATTAACAAATTGAAGAATAAAAACCATTTGATCAACTCAATAGATGCAGAAAAACTTTTGACAAAATTCAACACCCATGTATGATAAAAACTCTCCAGAAAGTGGGCAGAGAGGGAACCTACCTCAACATAGTAAAGGCCATATATGACAAACCCACAGCAAACATCATTCTCAAAGGTGAAAAATTGAAAGCATTTCCTCTAAGATCAGGAACAAGACAAGGATGTCCACTCTCACCACTATTATTCAACATAGTTTTGGAAGTCCTAGCTACGGCAATCAGAGAAGGAAAAGAAATAAAAGGAATACAAATTGGAAAAGAAGAAGAAAAACTGTCACTGTTTGCAGATGACATGATACTATACATAGAGAATCCTAAAGATGTCACCAGAAAACTACTAGAGCTAATCAATGAATTTGGTAAAGTTGCAGGATACAAAATTAATGAACAGAAATCTCTTGCATTCCTATACACTAACGATGAAAAATCTGGAAGTGAAATTAAGGAAACACTTGCATTTACCATTGTAACAAAAAGAATAAAATACCTAGGAATAAACCTACCTAGGGAGACAAAAGACCTGTATGCAGAAAACTATAGCACACTGATGAAAGAAATTAAAGATGATACCAACAGATGGAGAGATATACCATGTTCTTGGATTGGAAGAATCAATATTGTGAAAATGACTATACTACCCAAAACAATCTACAGATTCAATGCAATCCCCATCAAATTACCAATGGCATTTTTTATGGAACTAGAACAAAAAATCTTAAAATTTGTATGGAGACACAAAAGACCCCAAATAGCCAAAGCAGTCTTGAGGGAATAAAATGGAGTGAGAGGAATCAGACTCCTTGACTTCAGACTATACTACAAAGCTACAGTAATCAAGACAATATGGTACTGGCACAAAAACAGAAACATAGATCAATGGAACAAGATAGAAAGCCTAGAGATAAACCCACGCATCTATGGTCAACTAATCTATGACAAAGGAGGCAAGGATACACAATGGAGAAAAGACAGTCTCTTCAATAAGTGGTGCTGGGAAAACTGAACAGCTACATGTAAAAGAATGAAATTAGAACACTCCCTAACACCATACAGAAAAATGAACTCAAAATGGATTCGAGACCTAAATGTAAGACTGGACACTATAAAACTCTTAGAGGAAAACATAGGAAGAACACTCTTTGACATAAATCTCAGCAATATCTTTTTTGATCCACCTCCTAGAGTAATGGAAATAAAAACAAAATAAACAAATGGGACCTAATGAAACTTCAAATCTTTTGCACAGCAAAGGAAACCATAAAGAAGACGAAAAAACAACCCTCAGAATGGGAGAAAATATTTGCAAACGAATCAACAGACAAAGGATTAATCTCCAAACTATATAAACAGTTCATGCAGCTCAATATTAAAGAAACAAACAACGCAATCCAAAAATGGGCAGAAGACCTAAATAGACATTTCTCCAAAGAAGACATACAGATGGCCAGGAAGCACATGAAAAGCTGCTCAACATCACTAATTATTAGAGAAATGCAAATCAAAACTTCAATGAGTGAAGTAAGTCAGAAAGAGAAAAACAAATATCGTATATTAACACATGTATGTGGAACCTAGAAAAATGGTACAGATGAACCGGTTTGCAGGGCAGAAGTTGAGACACAGATGTAGAGAACAAGCGTATGGACACCAAGGGGGGTAAGCCATGGGGGGCTGGGGATGGTGGTGTGATGAATTGGGTGATTCGGATTGACATGTATGCACTGATGTGTAAAAAATTGATGACTAATAACCTGCTGTATAAAAAAATAAATAAAATAAAATTTAAAAATTAAAAAAAGAAATCAATGATTTACATATATATCAGGATTCATGTTTATGTATTATATATAATTTATATAACACATATATAATATATATAAAATACATGAACATGAATCACTGACATTTACCTTCTTAGACATGTACACAGACACACATATACACTAATACCCAAAAGACCTTTACAAATAAACATGCTAACTTCTGGTTCTTCGTAATCAAATCCAGGGGTTGTGGTAGAGAAGAAATTGAAACTGGAATATTTGTTTTTTCTTCACTAACCCCGACCAACTCTTTTATCTCTAACTGCATGTTCAGCCTTGCCTTTCTATCTCTGTCCTCCCTCCTTTGATAAGTTTAGAGAAGAGTAAGCAAAGGTAAGACAAAGGAAGATGAGATTGGCCTGGGGCAGCAGGAAGGAGGTTCTGAGTGTTCATACCCCTTTGTTCATAAGAGAGGAGATAGAATTAAAGCTGCCCAAGAGGAGGAACATTACCCCTTGTATTGATGAGCAGGGTAACAAAAGTGCCAAACTTTTGCCATGGCGGGGGCGGGGGGTCACAGAGGGCCCAATAATTTTGCTGGCATAACTTTTAAGAAGGAGACGGTAAAGCTAACCATAATCAACCCTATTACCACTAATGCAAGTGTGTGAGAAGCGGGTAGCCTCAGTCTCTCAGAACTTGACGATTCATTGGCAACTAAAAGGGGACTTGATGGTGCCTGTAGGTGCACTTGACAATAAAATCCTGGCCTCAGGACCATGTCTGCATGCTCGGTGAAGGCTGCTGGCACTCCATAAGCATAACTGAAGACAAAGCTCTCTCTGCTTAGAGAGTTCTTTTTTGAGATTATGACAAAATTTATTCTTATTCCATGGAAAGAGAAGGAAATCTACATGTTATTGATTATCTACAATGTGCTAGCTTTTTTACATATGATATTCCATTTAATTCTTATAATAAGCCTAGAGGCTGGATTACATGAAGAGTGCATGATGAATGTATGCTCAACAAATGGAAGTGTTATTATCATGAAATATGTATTATAATTTTCATTTTCTAATAAGGAAATTGATGCAAAGAGAGGTTAATTTACTTTTGGAGGACATATAGTAAATGGTGTACTGGGATTTGGTTTACAGGTCTGAATAATTCCAAACTTATCCTCTATTCACCACACCTTAACAGACTCCCAGTTTGTAAGAACACTTGTCATTCCAAGATCCTCTTGTATAGGGTTCGGTTGGCTTCCTCTTTTGGAAAACAATATGGCTGTATATAACAGGAATTGTGTAAATATGTATACTCTTTAGCCTCCAATTTCAATTCTTGGGTATTTTTGGAAATACAATATGATCAAAGCATTTATGTATTAAGGTATTTCTCAGAGTCTTGCTTATGATTGTAAAACATCACAAGAATGAATAATGGTGTATTAAATTATATTTCATAAACATGAAAAAGTATTTTAAATCATTAAAAATAAGTATAAAGATTAAGCAGAAATATGAGAAATGTTTATTTGTCATCCAAAGTGAAAACAAAGATAAAAAACTGGATAGAGATGGTTTTTATGCGGTGATGGTGACCTTGTAAATAATGATGGTGGGTGCATGAAGACTGTGATTAACATGCAAAAATGATGAGTTATTTTACAGTGGTATGATGATGTTTTTCTTTATATTTTCTTTTTACAAAGGTATTGCATAATGCTTTCAATAATTTTATAGTGTTTTAAGAGACTTTGTGCTAGGTTGATAGATGACACTTGTATTACAAATGAAGTTTCTGAAAGCCAATGGGTTTGATGGATGGTGCCATGGTTTGACGTCTAGGCTTAGATGACTTCTTGGGAAACTTCTGCAGTGAGGGTTTAAACCCTCTGATCTTCAAGCTCAAGTCTCTGCTGGGGCTTTAGACACCAGGTAATTAGAGAAACACCTTGAACCAAAGAAACTATATTTCCATACACATTGGTTGACTTACTGATTCTCTAGGAAGCAGAGGCATGAGGCATGATTCCTGCTGTGGGGATTTAAATTTATTTTTGCAGAGAAAAATTAAAAATTCTAGCAAGGGTGACCATATGCTTTACTTCCCAACCTGGGATACTTTTTTCCCCTTCTCTAAAAACAACTTTATTGAGGTAGAGTTTACATACCATGAACTTTACTCATTTTAACAATACAATTTTACAATTTCACTCATATTACGATTCAAAGATTTTTGTAAAATTTACAGACCTGTCACCACAAATCAATTTTAGAACATTTTCATCATCCTAGAAAGATCTCTCAGGGAACTTTCCTGATGGTCCAGTGGGTAAGACTCCACGCTTCCACTGCAGGGGGCGTGGGTTTGATCCCTGGTCGGGGAACTGAGATCCCACATCCTGCGCAGTGTGGCCAAAAAAAAAAAAAAAAAAAAAAAGTCCCTCAAACAACCCATTTGCAGTCACTCCCCATTCCTGCTCAGCCCCAGGCAACACTAATCTGTTTTCTGTGTCTACATATTTGTCTCTTCAGGATATTCATATGCACAGAATTGTAGTATTCATGTTGTAAATGTATCAGTACTGGGACATTTTTGAGTGAATAATAGTATAACCCTATAGAGTCCACAGAAACGTGGGATGGATGGTCATCCTATTTAGAGTAGGCCAGGGCCCATGAACCATTTCACCTAGGCATAGGATATTACAATTTAAATGATGTACCATGAGAGTCAGTACCTTGAACATCAAGACAATTTATGGTTTCTAACGTTCAATAATTTCTCATCTGAGAATTTGAGATGGGCTCTTGAGGTAAATTACTGAACAAAACCCTAGAAAATATGCACTTTTCCATCTGTCAGTATGTTATATACAAAATTACTGCCTTGCTATGGTGAACTTGAGACTAATTCATTTTGCCCATCAAGAAACAGCTATTGCTGTGTAACTCAGCAAAGAAACTAAATACCAAATATTTCAAGACTATATATTTTTTCCAGTCTATCTAGTGAAAGGAATAAAACTAACATTCTTTTCACTTTGAGCAAAGAATCCTGTAGTAATCTGCAACTCTGCTCTAATCTTTGGTGAAAAGCATCCTCCTACCTCTAATCTGGCTTGATTTGGCTTTAAGAAGAGAAGACTTTTCTAATTTTGTATGTTTAGGGTATTGATCCCTCTACTATTCCAGTGAAGAGCTCACTTTAGACTTATCTGAATGTGGAATCAGTATGTTGTTTTCTTTCCAGAGATTACCATTGATAAAAAGATGATTCAAATTATAATAAACTAAAAGATCTAGATGAATAAGTTATAGGGAAACATGAACTAATCAAATTGACATAAAAAGAGGTAGAAAACTTAAACAAACCAATAACCTTGGAAGATGTTGAAAGTGCTATTAAAAATTACCCCCAAAGCTACCAGGCCCAGACAGCCCTCAAACATTTAAGAAAGAATTAAGAACTTCCAGAGCCTAGAAAAATATTTTCAATTTATTTATATTTCAACTAAACCTGATAGAGATAAAGAATAAGCATATATGTATTGAGCATCTATTATTTCCCAGGATTCTGCTAGGCCCTGGGGATCAGAAGCAAATAAGATATATAAATTTCTTTTCTTCATGGCTTTTCTAATCCATCAGAATAAATCATACACCTATATGGGAAAACTCAACATTATAAATTTGTCAATTTTCACATAGTAATTTCTAAATGCATCACAATGTAAAAATCCCAGAGCTGTGTGTGCATGTTTTTTAATTGGATAAACTGATTATCAGGTTAATCAAGAAAAATACACTAGTGAAAGTGGTCAAGAAAATATTTCTTTAAAAATTTGGAATAAGGCTTCCAAATTGCCTTTCAGTGATTCTTGCCTCCTTGTCTTCATGCCCTTGTATCATCCCCTCCCACACTGATAAGACTGGCCTGTGTAACCAATAAGGACACTGTGGATACGTTGGAGTGGGACTTCCGTCATGCTCTTTCTTGGTTCATTTACCCTGGGAGAATCAGCTGATATTCCCCCAGCCCTAAAGAGAGGCCCACAAGGAGGTAATGAGACCTCCTGCCAACAGCCAGCACCAGTTTGCCAGCCATGTGAGTGAGTCATTTTAGGAATGGATCCTTCAGACGCAGTCAAGCCTTCAGTAACTGCTCCAGTCAACATCTTGACTGCAGCCTGCAGTCCTCAAGAGAGAACCCAATCCGGAACCACTCAGCCAAGCTGCTCCTGAATTATAGACTCTATATGAAATAATACATGTTTCTTATTGTTTTAAGTGGCTAAGTTTGGAGATAATTTGTTATACAGCAATAGATAATGAATAGAGTCAGGAATAGCTTGGTTGTTGATATTTGGCCATGAGATTGCCCAACACCAGAACTGTTGAAGAAGAGACATCCATTTATTCAACCAACTTGTATCAAATGCCTAGTCTGTGTCAACTTCCAGGGATCCAAAGATGAACTCGAGAAGACTTAAAGGAGGCTAGATACACTGAAGAAATCCTTGGCTCAACCTGAGGACCTGCTTTAAGGCCAAGGCTGGCAGCTGCCCCTCCACCTGTGCCCACTCTTATCTGCCCGGTTGGCTTAGGCCCAGGTTTGAGGGATGTGGCTGCTGGCAGTGGCAAATCTATGGCCTTGGGACATCAGGTGAGATAAAACAGGCCTTGACCTCTGTAACTCCTGACTACCTTGTAGCACTGACTACTCTCCCAGGCACACCTCTCCCTCCTTCCCCCACACCTCTAAACCTCATCTGTTTTTCCTAAGGAGTCAAGCTCTAGCAAAAATAGGACACAATGTTCCTTATACCCTAATACCACCATCCCTCCAAGAATGAGGAGGAGAGGGCGGAGATACAAGGTCCATGTTTCTCTGGCAGCAGCTGCTTTCTTTCCATCTCTTCCCTGGGCTGGAATAAGGGGGGAGAGCTGGCAGCTGCAGCATCCTATGTCTGCCCCTGTCATTTCCCTCCAGAACTATGGCAGTAAAATCACTAGGGAGCAAGAGGGAGAAGATGAGCAGGGCTAATCCTTCCCTGAACCAGGTTCCTTCCAGGACCCTTGCCACTGGCCTTAAATGGTCCTATAGGAGGAAAATTACATGCCTTAAATGAATACTCAATATCACAAATAACTGCCCCCTGCAATGTGTTTTCCTGGTTCTGGGCCCTTACCTTGGGACCCTTACTCCAGCATTGTACCCTTCATTCCTTCCCTGGGCTTCCACATCCCCAGGGAGACTTGGCCTCAGTGCTGAGCTAAGGCTTCCAATTGTAAGCAGTTCTTTCAAAGTAGCCAGGCTTGGGCTAGTGAGGGAACTCTCCTGGGATTCTCTTCCCCTTAGATTCTCATGAATCTGGGATGAGATGGGATTAGTGGCGATATGAATGTGACAGCCTCGGGCATCTGTGATCATAAGGTGGCAGCTGTGCTGTTCTCAGAATGATAAAAGGGGTCTCCTCTTTACATAAGGACTGTGCCAAGAGGCTGCCCAAGGTGGCCAGTGTGTAGGCATGGTGGGGAGGATGCTGCTCTGGGCCCTGTGAGTCTCCTACTCTTTTTGCCCTTCTTCCTTCCCACAGGTAATGGGGTGTCCCTGGAAATGGGGAGGAGGTCAGGCTTCTGTTTCAGTGAGGCTTCTACATGCGCCCCCCCACCCCCAATGCCTTGGGCTCTGAAAGGCCACTGATAAATCCAAAGGCCTTTGGGCCCTTGACATCCTGGAAGTCTCCTGGGTTGCAGCAGGTCCTAACTGGGAAGCCCATTTGAGGACTCCTTGTTTTTGTATTTTGTTTCTTTGTTTGTTTCAGGCTTGGATCTTCTGCTGCAGGTATAATTAAGTAAGGAGTAACACAGCCTCCTATCCACACTCCAGTTTTCCTGATCATTACTCCTTTTTCCCTCCTTCTTTCCAACTCTGCATTTCCTTCTCCCTTTGTGATGTCAGGACTAGAACCCCAGTGTGGGTTGGGGCGCAGGCTGCTGTGGTCCCAGCATCAGTCAGCATCCCAGACTGATCCTGATCCACTGCCTCCTTAGGCTCCAGCAATGGTTGCCCTTACCCTGTTGAGATGCCTTCTGGGTCCAAGCCAGCCACATCCCTCACAACTACATGGTCTGCTGGGCCATAGAAGCTCTGGCCCTACTGTGGAACTGCACTGCAGAGAAAGAGGAGCCAGAGCGGGTGCTCTACTGAAGCTGGGGCACGCACTGGGGCAGTGGTGGGAAACCGGTCAGAGTCCCAGGCAGTTTCAATCTGCTTCCTCCACCTTGTTTTGAGGATTAGCAAGTGTGTGTACACTCTTCAAGAGTGGAGTCTAGGTTTCTTATAGTTCCTTGCCAGTCCCACTAGTTTTCAAAGCACGTAAGGGGACTTATCCTCCTGGTGTTGGACCCCAGGGCTGGGACGTCCAATATGTGACCCACCAGGGAGGATCTCTGAGCCCACACAATCCTCCTCCTCTTCTGTGTCCCCTCCCAGGGGTGCAGGTCCTGACCTGATCACTTCTCTTCCCTTCCTACCTGATTACATGCGGATCTTTCTTACAGCCTTGGTTGTATAAGAGTCATTCTGCCAGTCTCCAGTTTGTTTTCAGTGAGAATTGCTCCACATGTAGATGTGTTTTTGATATGTTCATGGTGGGAGGTGAGCTCCATGTCTTCTCACTCTGTCTTCTTGATCTCCCCTCTGAGGGTGTATAAACATGTGTTTATAGACTATAAAACTGCTGACTATGGCAGAGGAGCTAAATTTTCTAGATATTAAGGCACCTTCAAATACAGGATTCAGAAAATATTTAATAGCATATTCTTTGTGGTGTCAGAAGTGCCTCATTAAATGTATTCACAGATTGTAAATCACATCTTAATTTGGGAACAGTAAATATAAAAAACAAACATCATAGAATCAAAGAAATATAGTTATCTAAACCTCTGCCCCTGAAAGATCTCACTAAAAAAGAAAATGTACATGTACCTTTGATCTTATGACTAAGTAGAAAAATACTATTCAATGGGTACACCAAAGAAAAAAAAGTTTCAATTAAAAATATTCATCCATTAATTAACATTAACATTTTTGAGTTCATCTTAACTGTAAAAATCCAACAGGGGTTATTATAAAATGCAAATTAAAAATTAATATTAGGATGGTGTGGGGAGGATTCCTGGATCTGTGATGTTAATACAGACAAACTCTCTGCCTAGATTCACCACCATGGTCTCCACAGCTGTCAAAAGCAAAATCTTCATCTGTTCTGTCATTGACTTCCTTCGTCAACATGGATTTGATGGCACTGACTTGGATATAGAATATCCAGGGGATATAGAATATCCCAGGGAATATCCCTCCCACCTGAGGACAAACAGCAATTTACCATCTTGATTAAGGTGGGAATGAAGCACTAGCTCTGTGTCTTCTTGTAGAGAGGCTGGTACCTTAGTAGATTTTCTGTGAGAGTTGCATTTCCTGGGGATAGCAAAGGATGCTGCCCTCGGAAGTACACTAGTGAAGGTGTTTGTGGTTTGCAGGCAACAGAAACAGACTCTAGCTGACTCAAGCCAAAAGAGGATTTATTGAAAGGATACTGGTATCTGAAGGAACCCAAGGAGGACATTCTTGAGTTGGGGAGGTGGAACCATTTGTTATATCATTTGTTCAGTAAGTATTTATTAAGGATCTACTGTGATCCAGACATTGTGCTTTTCACTAGAGAGAGAGCAGTGAACAAGACAAGCATGATCCCTGCTCTTGGGGGGTTACAGCATAGTGGAGGATACAGAGGGGGAAAAAAAAGAAAAGAAAGACAAATAAAATGAAAAAAGAAAAAATCAAATAATTGCAAATGGTGATAACAGCAGTGATAGCAGCAAATTGGATGGTTGGGGCGGGGGGCCTTCTCAGAGGAAGTGATATTTAAGCTGCAATATGAAGAGTTAAAAGGAGCCAGGCATACAAAAGATAGGAAGAAGAATTTTCTAAGGAAGTGGTAACAGCATTAGCAAAGGACTGAAGGCAGGAAAGAGGCATGACTATTAAAAATTGAGAGACTAGAGCTTTAAAAGGGAGAGTGAAGTCACAGCAGGCAAGATAGCTCCTAGACCCTCTGCCAGGAGTTCCTGGGCTTTTTCTTTAGAATTGTCATTAAATGTGACTTGGATTCAAGGACTGTTAGTGTCCTTGTATCTCTTTGGTCTAAGTTACACCTTGCCAGAACCTATCCCTATATTTCAGGGGTTATTTCCAGAAATAAGGGAATTGCTATAAGCTGGAAAGCAGCCCCAAATGTACATACTATTGGACAGAGATAATGAAGACGACTGCAAAAATTCACCCTTTGTTCTCTCCAGGAAATGCTACAGGCTTTTGAAGAAGAGGCTAAGGAAACAGGATACCCAAGACTACTGATCACAGCAGCTGTATCTGCTGGCAAAGGGACCATTGACACAGGATACGAAATTGCAGAGGTTGGGAAGTGAGTGCGATGAACTTCCCAGGACCCCCAAATCCTAGAGCAGAGATTCGTAAACTTTTTGGTGGAGAGCATCGCAAGTAGTTATGTAAACATAATGTTGAGAAAGCTGGTACCTTCAATTGCCAAAGAAGTTTGGGGAATTAATGGCTCCGGGATAAAGAGCTGACTCCTTTAAATTGCCACTATGATGGGTGTTGGGGAAAAGAGGAACAAGATTCAAGACCTTGGCAAATCCTCATATGTAATAGAAATTCTCATTAGCAGTTCCTTTTGGAAAAGGTTGTAAAATCAGGAAAACTATTGTTGACAAAGCTACTCACTTGTGCTTACCATGGCCCTGGAGATGTGTGTTTCTAAAACACACTCTTCTAACAACATATCTTTCCCTCTTCTCTGGGTTTGCCCTTAATCTTTCAAGGAAGTAAAGGAGACTTTCTGTCTAGCCCTATAGGAGTCACAGAAGATAATCTGCTCCCTGGAGACACCAAGGAAGCCACATTAGTGGGGCCATATGGACATCTACTTGACATCATGAATTTCCATAGCTACCATTTCTTGCTCTTAAATTGTCTATAAGAAAATGCTCCCAGGATCTTGATGGCTCAAAATCTCTTTCTCCAGGCTCCTTGACCCCATCAGGGTGATGACCTATGACTGGTGGCTGGGGCACATGTACAGGACACAACATTTTCCTGCATGTAGGAAACAAGGATGGAGGTGACGTGTTATTGCAACTGTGTAAGAAAGAAAAGACTCAAATCATATGCAGAAGGGAGATGGGGAAGGGATTGGGAGCCTTGGTTGTTGGAAAACAGGGTTTCTCTTTGGGGGACAATTAGCTAGACTTTGTTAATCATATAGAACAAACACTGGTGAGGAATAATGTATGTGTTGCCTTCTGCAGGAATATGCCATGAAGCCCTGGAGAGACAGTGGGGTCCCTTCAGAGAAGCTCATCATGGGTTTCCCCACCTATGGGAGGACTTTGCGGCTCAGCACTTCTGACATCTCAGTCTGTGTCCAGTCTCTGGAGCAGGGTCATCTGGTCCTTACACAGGTGAGTCTGGCTTCTGGGCTTACTATGAGGTAACTAACACAGCTAATTCAGGCTAAAATGCCCTGGGGAAAATTCTTCCACTCTCCAAGTCATCTTGCTACCCTTCTGCTCTTGAGATCATATATCCATCCCGGCTTTCACAGATCTGACAGCTCTGAACATAGCAGCCTGTGGAAAGGCAGGTTGATGGCTGTGTAATACTTTTCACTTAAAAAAATCAATCTGAATTTCCTTTTTGGGTTTTGAAGTATATGGCACCATCTTTCCCACAGCCCAAAGCAATACTGAATTTTAGTACGTCCATGTAAATAGGTGGAGAAGGATTTCAACAGACTAGCCTGGGGATGGCAAATATTTTGATCTCCCTGTCAATCTGAATTGATTGATTTTACTCAAATTCTATGCTGAAAATCCAGAGAATGATTAGCAGTGTTTGCCAAAGACTAGAGTGTTTGTGGAAGAATGATCTCAGCACATATGGTCATGCTTACCATTTCTCAACCTCTGGGTACAGAATTAGAATTTCACTTGTTTGTAGCCTGTTTTCATAGAAATTTGTGTTCATTTTATGAAACAAAATCACTTTTGAGAGAAATATGTGAAATTAATGTAGATATTTCACAACATCCCCTTTTCCATCCCCCTCCCATTTCTTACTATTTTTCTCCCATTTAAGTCCTTTCTCTTCCAATACATGACATAATCTGTGACGTGTTCAATGTTGCCTTCTTCATTCCCCACATAGATCTGCATATTCCTAAATAAAGCCATAAATACCTGGATTGAAGACCAAAAAGTCCTATATGCTTATAAAAACACTGAATGGTTTGGTTATGACAATATTGAGAGCTATGGATATAAGGTATGAACAGTGTAAAAAAATTACAATTCTAGCTTTGAATCTTAAGCTCATCAGGAGCCCATTTCACTAAGATCTATGGTTTCAAAGTTTTAAATATGCACAAAGTGGGGTAGACACCAGGCAATGTCTAGATAAGTAGTTTGAATGTGGCTCCTATGAGGTCTGACCTTGACACACCTAGAGTAACTTGTGAGCCTTCAGGGCATCATTAAAACTGGGAGTGGGGGACAGATACAATCCACTAGCCTCCCTAGGGAGTCCTTCTCATACTTCAGCCAGGCCCAAGGAGCCAGTAGATGAGTTTATTTTGATTCCTGCTGTATCTCCAGTGCTTGCCACTACCTGATCCATGGTAGGAACTCAATATGATGATGACTGACAGATTAAATAGATGATGTAATGGGAAAGGGGGATTTTTAATTTATATATATATATATATTTATTTATTTGGCTGTGTAGGGTCTTAGTGGTGGCAGGCAGGCTTCTTAGTTGCAGCTCACCGGCTCCTTAGTTGGAGCACGTGGGCTCCTTAGTTGTGGCTCGCCAGCTCCCTAGTTGTGGCACATGGTCTCCTCAGTTGTGGCAGGCAAACTCCTAGCTGCGGCATGCATGTGAGATCTAGTTCCCTGACCAGGGATCGAACCCAGGCCCCCTGCATTGGGAGTGCGGAGTCCTATCCACTGTGCCACCAGGGAAGTCCCTGAAAGGGGCGATTTTTGACTCTGTGAGTTTTACATGAATCTGGGAAAGGCAATCAAATCAGGACATTCCCACTCCATGACAGGGAACTCAGACACTTGGAAGAGCTCCTTTTCAGTTATTGTATTCTTCAACTCTGTTTGGTTGTTCTTTATTTTTTCTAACTCTTTGTTAAAAACTTCTTGTAACTTCTCACTCTGTGCATCCATTCTTTTCTCAAGTTCTTGGATCATCTTTACAATCATTACTTTGAACTCTTTCTCAGGTAGATTGGCTCTCTCCACTTCACTTTGCTGTTCTTCTGGGGTTTTATCTTATTCTTTCATCTGAAACATATTCCTCTGCCATCTCATTTTGTCTAAACTTCTATTTGTATTTTTATGTATGTGGAAGGTTAGTTATATTTCTCAGCCTTGGAGAAGTGGCCCTCTGTAGGGGATGTCTTATGTATCCCAGGAGTACACTCCCCTCTCATCTCCCAGGGACCAGGGACCAACTGGTCCCAGGGTAGGTTCTGAACTGTGTTTGAAGACTCAGTTCCACAGGCTGCAGGACTGTAGTTTCCTTGTTTCTGGTGTCTGCCCCCTGGTGGGTGAAGCTGGTCTAGAGGTTTGTGCAGTCTTCCTGGTGGGAGGGGTCAGTGCCTGCCCACTGGTGGGTGGAGCTGGGAGTCTTGGCCCTCTGGTGGGTAGGGCCATGTCAAGGGGCATGTCTAGAGGTCGCTGTGGGCTCAGGAAGTCTTTTGACAGCCTGTCTGCTGATGGGTGGGGCTGTATCTCCATACAGTTTGTTGTTTGGCCTGAGGCGTCCCAGCACTGGAGCCTAGAGGCTGTTGGATGGGGCCAGGTCTTGGTGCTAATGACCCAAGCAAGATGTCAGCCTCCAGCAAGAGTTCATGCAGATGAACACTCCCCAGTGTTTTCACCACTGGTGTCTATGTCCCCAGGATGAACTGCCCCCGCCTCCCCAGGAGAACCTCAAATACCAGCAGGTAGGTCATGCCCAGGCTCCTACGAAGTTACTGCCTTTGCTCTGAGACCTGGTGTGTGTGAGATTTTGTGTGCACCCTTTAAGTGAAGTCTCTGTTTCTCCCAGTCCTGTGGAGCTCCTGCAATTAAGCCCCACTGGCCTTCAAAGCCAAATGCTCTGGGGGCTCTTCTTGATGTCGGACCTGCAGACTGGGAGCCTGATGTGCGGTTCAGAACTCTCACACCTGTGGAAGAACTTCTGTGATATTATTCTTCAGTTTGTGGGTCACCCACCCAGGGTGTATGGGATTTGATTATATCATGAGTGTGCCCCTCCTACTGTCTTGTCGTGGTTACTTCTTTATGTCTTTGGATGTAGAATATTTTTTGGTAGTTTCCAGTCTTTTTTATCGATGGTTGTTCAGCAGTTAGTTGTGGCTTTGGTGTGCTTATGAGAAGAGGTGAGCTCAAGGTCCTTCTACTCTGCCATCTTGTCCAGGAATTGGAAGAGCTCCTAAAACATTTATTCTGCCTTAAGAATCCTCTGCATCCAGCAAGCCCAAATACAAGGCCAAGCAAGCCATCCAAATCCTTGATATGTGTAGACCAACAGTCTCCTATCACCAGGGCTAGTGGTAGAAAACATAAAACTCGTGCCTGGCAATTAGAGCTAGAGGGCAGGGACCCACCAATATTTCAGTAAAGTGAAGCCACCCCTCTGAACACTCAGTAGAAACCCCCCTGACCCATCTACATGTATACACAACAAACCAGCACATGGAGAGAGAGCCCTCTGAACTAGTCTTTATGCTGTTATATAGTAGTTATAAGCCCCTTGCCCCTCCCTGTGCCCCATGCTGGCAGACAGGTGGGCCAGAGCAATGCAGAAGGACAAAAGCAGCTCTGTCCTCAATCCTGGAGAGTCTGTGGTCAGGAGGAACACGTGAAGGTAGTCACAGCTTTTCAGTTGTAATACAGGCTTAGGTAGGCCACACGGTTCCGATGCTTTCTAAAGTCTTTGTCTGTGGATAGCTGCAATGGAAGAATGTTGTCTAGGTTAATATTGGAATGAGAACCCTCTGCCTCTGGTCTTCTTGGCTGTGCAAAATAGAACTGTATGTTAGAGCTGTTGTGGCCTAGCTGAACCCCAACCCATAGGAGCCTAGCCTTAGTGAGTCTCTCAACATTGCTATGTACATCTACTCTTTGTCATCTTACTCTAGGATATATCATAGGAATTATTTTCTCTTGGTAAATACTCAAGTATAGCTGGTAAATTTCTTGAAAACAAAGATTATGTGTTTAATTCTTGAATGTTACCCATAGGCCCTATCACAATTATGTTAATTCATTTGGTATTTAATAAATACTTGTAGAATTAATCCAAAGTTCCACTAGGGGAAAAAAGGGCACCTCTGGAATTATGATAGCTGACACGGATTGAGCATTTAGTATGTTACAGGTACGGTGCTAAATACTTTTCTACGATCTCTCAATCTTCATAACTTTATCAGATTGAGTCTATTATTACATCCATTTTAAAGATAAGCAAACTGAGACTTAGAAAAGTTAGAGGACACACAGCAAGCAAATATGGAATTAGTATTTGAACCCACGCAGTCTGTCCCTGGTATCCATGTTCTTGCCAGAATGATCTACAGCCGCTTGATGATCTAATACTCAAGTGTTGTGATGGAAAGAGCACTGGTTTAGGAGTCACAGCTACAAGCTGCTTAATCCGTCTGAGCTTCAGTTTATTCCTCAATCATAGAGGATAAATATCTTGGACTACCACAAAAGATTGTTTGAGGTTTAAGTAAGAAAATGTGACTTTTGTTCAGCACACACACCTTTAAAAGTCAAGTGAAATTGTGTAACTCTCTAAAAAGATCCCCATATCCATATACACACAAAATTGTGCAAGTAATTTCAGGGGAACAAGGACTTCTTGAAGCTTATTCACAGACTCCTGGTTAAGAATCACTGATACACGTGGAAGTATTAAATACAGGGCTCCACAGAAGTCCAGTCTTATTACCTCAGCTTTCAGGGTTCTTTTCTGTAGACATGGAACCTGGGCCCAGTCTGGAGATCCAAATTTCATTGGCCAGATGATTTTTTTGGGTGCCTTTATTTCTGGGTTATATGTGCCAGGGCTAGAAATGAAAATATAAAATATTATGTTGAATGACTTAGTGACCATATACAAACCTCATCAGTACCACATGTGCACCTGAACTAGTCCTCACTCCTTTGGAAAAGGCAACAGACTGATTAGATTTTAATGTCAGGCAAGCATAGTGTTCCTTTGCCTGTTAGTGTATTTCTAAATAGGTGTTAGTGTTCAAGATTTCTAGTCTTGACATGCAGTGAGGGTAAAAATCGACTCTAGTTTAAAATATTTCTGAACCTCAGTATTCTTAGCTGAGAGACCAAAGATCCCAGAAATGGTGGATGATAAAAGAGATCTTCCACAGTGATGCTTAAGTTCTGCCCATGATGTGAAATTTCCTGACAATGGGATATTTTATATTGCCTTTGTTCATAACACTTTGTCTTTTGGTGTAGACTCTTTGCTGTGGAAGTAACACGTAGAGTGGTCATGGGAATCAAGATTTAATACTTCTACTCCTTTACTGAAACCTTGAGAGAGTTACACTCACTCTCTGATCCTTGGAATTCTCACCAGTAAAAGAAAGACCTTGACCCTGTGCCTTACAATTCCGCATACTCTGAATGGCTTCCTAGAGCACTTAGAATGCCTTCCTTGGTCTACTAGGCCTATATACTCTAGCCCCTCCTCCTCCTCTGTTCTCATTTCCTCCTTGCCCACTAAACTGTAGCCATACTAGCCTTTTTTCTTTTTTCCTCACACCAAATTCTTCCCAATTTACAGCCTTTGTACTTGCAGTTCCTCCTGCCTGGGAAGCTCTAGGCCTAGATCTTCACAGGGTCATTTTAGTCTTATCACTGTGATTTCAGATCAGGTGTCATTTCCACAGAAAGACCTATCTTGACAGTCCTTGCCAAAGTAGATTCCAGCCATCACTCCATATCATATCATCTTGTTTGGTTTTATTTTATTTTATTTTATTTTATTTATTTATTTATTTATTTATTTATTTAAAGTTCTATGGGGGAAGTTAGCATTTTTTTCTTTTTTTAAAAATATATTTTATTATTTATTTATGGCTGTGTTGGGTCCTCGTTTCTGTGTGAGGGCCTTCTCTAGCTGTGGCAAGCGGGGGCCACTCTTCATCGCAGTGCGCGGGCCTCTCACCACCGCGGCCTCACTTGTTGCAGACCACAGGCTCCAGACGCGCAGGCTCAGTAACTGTGGCTCACGGGCCCAGCCGCTCTGCGGCATGTGGGATCCTCCCAGACCAGGGCTCGAACCCATGTCCCCTGCATTGGCAGGCAGACTCTCAACCACTGCGCCACCAGGGAAGCCCTTGTTTGGTTTTATTAAGCACATCACTAGGTCACTATACTTCCTGGTGTGCTCATGACAGCCCTAGCTTATGGCTACAGTCTTGGTATAATTATTAATAAGATTCCCTTTCACTCTCAGAAGTGACACACTAGCTAATAAATTATATGGTCACTCTCCTTATTACCACTGATATTTTCTTGTTTATTTGCTTCTCACCTGTCTGGACTCTATAGAGTGTAAGCTCCAAGAAAACAGGAACCTTGCATGGTGGGTTTAGTGCAAAATCTTCAGAACCTACAAGACTGCTTGGCCATTTATAAATATTTATTGAATGAATCACTATCCTCTATAATAATTTTGTAATTCTAGAGACCTGGAAGGCAAGTGGTTGAATCTTTAAAGATAGATAGTTTCTTATTTAGAGGACATAGTTGGGATTAACCCCTTTTCGTACTTCCTTTCCTATTGCTCTTTGTTGAAGTGCACCAGAAAGAGGGGCACTTACCCAGGATAACAAGTGTCCTTAGAGTATGTCCTAAATCGAGGCAACAAGGCATTAAATGGAGCAAAATTTTGTTTGTGTGTTTGCTCCTGAGGACCGACTGTCTGGTACATGCCTGGGTAAGGTGTCATATCCTATTTCCAAGAAAAATATCAATATGTTAGAGGGCAATATATATACATGTAAAGCCTTCTAAGTAGAAAAAACAAAATCATCCTCTCCCTGTTCATGTATCAGCTATGATTTAACCACCTCAAGCTATAGAAATAGGCCTACAATAGGTAGAAAACCAAGATAAGGGTATGGTTCAGCTACCTAAAGGTACTTAATGCTTAGGTTGTAGAAATAAACTTATGGTGGGTAGAGAGCCAAGGTAACTATTGCAGCTACTACCCCCACCATCCCACCATCCCACTCAGAGATTCTTTTACAGCCAGTATCCCTCTCAAGCTTAAGCATCAAGAAAATGTCCAACAAGAGATTAGGAGCCTATACTGAAGACTTGAAGGAATCACACAAAAGGGTGAAGAAGTTGGAATTTTTTTTTAACTGACAAGATAATATGATGCATCTAAACAAAGCCACCGGTATTTTAACATCAGGTATCTCAGGACTGAAGCCTTGCCTTGGTACCATTCCTTCTGAGAATTATTTTCCACTCTCCCAGGACACTCACACATACACATTTGCAATGTTAACATCTAAGCTTTTCATATAGGCTTCTTAGTAGCTTTCGTCTAAATGACTTTTTTTCTTGAATTTCAGGGCATGTCCTTTAGGTAACCTCTAGCTTTGCTCCCCAATGCAAATACATGCAGCATCATGGATCACACTAAAATCTAAGTACATTCAGCCATTTCTAACCTTGCTGATTGGCTTAAACCTCACAGCTGTTCTGGCTCCAAAAGCATATCCTTTTATACTGGTCGGGATCTTAGAGAGGTTGTATGCCAAGCCATACCTCTTCCGGTAGTATATGAAAAACAAAGAAAGAAAGAAAAAACACACATAGAGAACATTATAGTTATTAAAACAGAATGAACTTAGAGTATTCCTGAATCTTCTCTGCCAAAGTTGCTCTTTCTTTCTTGATTCCTCTGCATCAAGACCATAAAAGCAATTACATAAGTAACCCAGGCAACTCTACAAAGGAATGTGGCTGGATAGGTAGAGTGAATGACATTTCTATGCATTCCAATGAATCCAGTTTTCTAAGGCCCACAGAGCTGAATCTGCTCTCATGCAATTGTCAGTCTGATTATATGATTTCATAAACTGACCTACCAGCACAGCCACAGTCCAGGTTTTGACTAAGGGGAGCTATTGATTCCTTTGTAGGTGGGAATGGTGTGGGAACTATACTGGGGGCCGCATAAGGCCAAGGCTTGCATTTGGTGGGGATTCAAAGGGGAGCAATGCAAGCAATGCAATTTCTGATATTGGCCCTGACAGCTGGTTGCAGAGGACCAGGGCACTTTCTCATGTTGGGACCCTGAATGTCACAAATCTCACAGGGCTTTTCTTCCAGGAAACTTAGGTACCCTTAGATAGTCTGGGAACTGAGACCTACTTAAAGGAAAGTGAATACTCACATCTTCTCCTATGTAACATCCAGGCCCTCTGTGGGGCGCTCCCCTAAGAGGGAGAAACTTGTTCCCCAACAAGTTTGGGGGGTGGAAGTGAGGAAAGAGCTTCCTCTGTTGACATGTTCCAAACGAGTAGTTAACCAGCGTCTCTGGAGAGCAAGAAAGAGGAGAAACTCCACATGAGGGAAGGCCCAGTGGTCTAAGTGAGAGCTTGGGGACAAGTGGGGTGTGGGGAGGGGGAGCAGAGACCTGGGCAGACAGAACTCTGAACAAAACCGTGACCAATCCAAGGAGGGGGGTGAACACATTTCCCTCCTTTCCCCCTTGATCTTTCCTATTCTCCCCACTCTTCTTCCTGCCTCTACTCTTGACTCAGCCCTCCTCACCTGCTTTGTTGAAGCACATTGTGCCAGTGTCACTAGGGTCAGCGTTTGTGTATTGCGTTGCCTAGGAAACAGAGGCTGGCCGGCAACCCCAGCTCTGGTGTTCCTTGAGGGGAGTGGCTCCTAGCACACATGCGCAGCAAGCGGAGCTGCCCTGGAGCCACGTTGGGTGGGAACCTGCACCTCCAGGGCCAGGAGCCCAGGAGAGTGTGAACTAGCAAAAACAAAGTGACTGTATGTGTACCAAGGACATGAGGGACATAAAACGGCTGAGGAATTACTTCAGACTGAGGGATATTGATGAAACATGAAAATCTAATGCAACACGTATTCCTGAATGAAATAAGAAAGATGTGTTGTTGTGACAATTGCCAAATTTGAATAGGGTCTGTGGATTTAATGATAGTGTTTATCAATGTTGATTTTCACATTGGTAAGGGTGTATGGTCATAATGTTTGAGAGAATCTCTGGGAGAGTAACAGTAGAGTTTTTAGGGTGGTTGGGGAATCATATCAGAAAAATTATCTATACGTGGGGCGGGGGTGGGGGCGGGGGGGAGGGAGAGAGAAGTAACATTTAACGGTAAGAAATAGAACCTAATTTTAAAAATGGGTAAAAATTTGAATGAGCACCTCAGAGAAAAGAATGTCCAATCTGTACTACCTGTATCTTTCCGTTTCTTCCCATTTTGCTTTGTTTTGAATGTCAGGCTCAGCAATGGAGACTCTGGAATTAAAAAAAAACATTATTTAGGTGTTGGCAGACATTGCATGGAAGGTAAATGTGGGACATTAAAGGTTGAGCCTCTCTGGCAGTTGAGCTTGAACACTACTTATTCAGGACAGCTATGTGAAAAGTTTTTGAACTTAGCCAGTCACTGAGAAGACACTGAATTATTCAACATATTTTTTACGACTCTGTAAGACATTTATTCAAATTGTTCAACAAATATTTATTAGTGTACAAATAACAGAGAAGATTTAACCATACTGGACTGTGTGCTACACAGATCATTGTGGAGATTCATCTTTGTCTCTTAAGAACTTATTTTGCAATGTTTTCTTACTGGAAGCAGGATAATGGATTTTACTAGCCATTCCATCTTTCCCTGTCTTTTTCTAGAAGCTTTCCCCACCTAATTTTCTGGACTGTTAGTAGGACATCCGTAATGCCAGAATAAAGCCAAATGGCTTGAGAGTTAGTTAAACCTTCTAAAGATGCAGACTTTGCTTTTATAGGAATAACTTAATTTGTTAGTTTATTGACAATGGACTACTTGAATCCTAGAAGTGAATTGCTGTCTTGGCATAATCCAAGCTTGTTTTCCTCACCCTCTTCCCCACTTCCAACAGGCGCTGTTGAATTGTGGGAGCTGGATGAGAATTAGACACTCATTGTCAGCAAGTTCTGCAAGTGTAAGCATGATGACATCATGTCTACAGTCAGTGCCCTGAGCTCTGGCACACAAGCTGTCAGTGGTAGCAAAGACTTCTGGTGGGTCCCTGCTCCCATCGAGTCTCTAGGCCTCCTTTGTGTGTCTTTAGTGTCATACTGACCTCATTAAGTAATGTTTTGGACCTATTATAAGAACCCAGTGACTAATTATGACATGTCTATAAGGTTTCCTTAGAGATTTTGCAATCTACTGTAAAAATAGGCTGTATCAGATGTCCAGTAGGCAAAGACATAGGATGTGTCTGTTAAAGGAATTTCTTGTTTGAACACATGTTTTTATGTAGACAGTGTAGGTCAACATTAAGTTTCTGTTTCCTTTTGCTTCTTAGCATCAAGGTTTGGGACCTTGCTCAGCAAATGGTTCTGAATTCATACCGAGATGAGTGCATGCTCTTTCCTTTTCAGTCCTAGCCTTGGCTGTTTTGTTTTAGATGGTACTAGGAATCCACCTGGAAGAGGCTTTCCTTGGCCAGAGTCAAAGGTGAAGGTGACAGATGCCCAGTCACTTTGACACAAGTGACAAAATTGTTTTCTTCCCACTAAAGTTCTGCTGACCCCATTTCATGCGTGGGTCCCAAGAGGAAGGGCTGGTTCTTGGGTGGGTCATTTACATTTCCTGGACAGGTGAACAAAGGGGCCAGAGTTGTTATCTTCATGCTTTGTTTTGAAACTTGCCCGTGACTCACGTCTGGAAAGGGCAGGAGGCTGATGGGTTGATGTAGGTTGTGAGGGTCAAGGATGAGGACAGGACTGCCTTAGCAGGGCTTGGGAAACTGAATAAAGGTGCTCCTGGGATTTCAAGTGACTTCGCCTGAGAAGCTTCGGCTCAGAGCTGGGCTCGGAGTCTTGTTCCAGACCCCTCTTCTCCCCTTTGCAGGCTGCAGTGCCTCTGGCTACCTTCCCGCCTCCTTGGCTTGGCATCCTCAGCAGAGTGAAGTCTTTGTCTTTGGTAAGGCAGCATGTCGAACTGTGTGTTGACTCTGGGAAGGGGAGGATGAGCGAGAGAGCTGACTCCATAATTCGAGACTCTGGCTGCTCAGTCTCATCAGCACACTTGGGTGCAAGGTGAATTATATTAATGGGGGTGTAGGGAGGTGGGATGATCCACAAGTGGCTTTAGTTTAGCTTTGGAGAACATGATGATTTTTGTCCTAGTAGATTTGATTCCTGACTGTTTGCTGTGGCTCTTGTATTCATGGCTAGAAGTCAGTGGGCCGCAAAGCAAGTAGATTTTTACATAGGGAATACGGTTGTATAGTAGAGACAGTTGTGTTAACATGGTGATATGGCTGTGTGTATGGTGACATAGTTTGTGATAACAATTATGTCATCCATTAATTTAATTTCCACAACCCCCAAATGACCAATTATTCCTACTTTACCAAAGAGGAAACTGATGCTCAGAGTGGTTAACTTGTTCAAGATGGAGGGCATTCAAATCCAGATCTGGTTGAGTCCAAAGCCCATGCTCATAACCTCTGTGATGTACTCTCTCTTTCCTTCAGATGATGAGAATGAGACTGTCTCCCTTGTGGACACCAAGAGTGCAAGCTGTGCTCTCAGCTCAGCTGTGCACTCCCAGTGTGTCACTGGGCTGGTGTTCTCCCTGCACAGGTACTGTTCTTTGTCATCAAGGGCCTGGTGGGTATGAATAGGAAGAATGAGGGGGGGTGGTGCTTGTGTTGGCATAGCATTAGCTGATTGGGTAGCTCCTTAAAGCAGGCACTGTTGTAGCTGAGGTTTTGGAATGTGAAAGATCCCTTAAGACTGTAGTCCATTTTTTGGGTTGTATGGTCTCTGACTGCAAATGGCTAAAATATAGTCTTGTTCCTGCTCAACATCCAAAATGGTTAATATTGTGGGCTTGTAGGGCTGTGTGGTTGGAAAGCCTGTGTTTCTGGGTTATTGCAAAAGCTACAGGGAGGGACTAGATGGGATGGTTAGTTGCCAGGATGGCTGTCAACCCTGGCTTTCCTCCATTTCCTTTATCTTTCCTTGGAACTTGTACTGTAGACTTGAGTGGTAGCCAGACTTTAACCCAAAGTGGGGATCAGGCCACCTTCTCTGATCATTTTAGAGTGGGCTTTGGGGATTGCCCAGTCAGGTTTTGTCTTGAGACCCATGGGCTTTACCTTTCTCAACCTTCTTCTTCTCTCCTAATGCTCCCTTCCTGGTCTGTTAGTGAAGACTGCTCACTTGCTGTGCTGGACTCAGGCTTTTCTGAGCTGTAAGTGTGTTGTAGAACTCTGTGATCAGGAATCAGGGAGGGGAGCAGCAGATTGCTGGGTCCTTTTTCTCTTCTGAAAAGTATTGTCTCTTTCAAGGGGACTGGGTGATTGAAGCATGCTAACTGTTGACTGTCTCCCTGTTCTGGGGGGCTGACTCACAACCAGCTCTGTCCCTGGTAGAGGAGGAATGTGGTGGTGGGTGTGAATTCTAAGTCTGATATTCCAGGGGTCAGTCCTGTCCAGAATTGTGCTTTCAATGTTGCAGCTGTACCCTGAGTCAGCTCCCCAGAGCCAGCTCTGCCCACCAGTACACCTACAGCAGCTGTGGCTAAGCTTCACTTTCAGCCAGCTTGGAGGCTAATCCCACCTACCAGCACACCCACAACTGTCATAGAACCACCACAACAGGAAGACCCATGCAGGGTACACCTCTAGAGTGCCTGGCTTTGGTGACCAGAAGTGATTGCTCTCTGGTCCCCATAGGAATTCTTCTACATAAAGCCACTCCTTCAAGACTGAGAGATGTAGCTGATCTATCTAATATATAGAAACAAACAGAGAGTTAGAAAAAATGAGGAGACACAGGAATATGTTCCACCGAAAGAACAAGACTAAACCTCAAAAAAATAATTGAACAAAAAGGAGATATGTAATCTACTGATAAGGAGTTCAAAGTAATGATCATAGAGTAATGATCATAGAGTATGAAAGGGTGAACACAGTGAGAGTTTCAACAAAGAGATAGAAAATATACAAAAGAACAAATTGGGAAGAATACAATAACTGAAGTAAAAAATACACTAGATGGAATCAACATCAGATTAGATGACAGAGAAGAAGAGATCAGTAATCTGGAAGACATAGCAGTGGAAACCATACAACTGGAACAGCAAAAAGGAAAATTAATTTTTAAAATGAGGAGAATTTAACAAACTTTGGGGACAACATCACATTGTAGTAACATTCATATTATAGGAGTCTGAGAAGGAAGAGAGAGAGAAAGGGACAGAAAGCTTATTTGAAGAAATAATGGCAGAAAACTTCCCTAACCTGGTGAAGAAAACAGACATCCAAGACCAGGAAGCACAAAGAGTCCCAAGCAAGATGAACTAGAAGAGACCCACACCAAGACATAATTAAAATGTCTAAAAGTTAAAGATAAAATAAATCTTAAAAGAAGCAAGAGAAAATCAACTAGTTACATGCAAGGGAACCCTCATAAGACTATCAGCTGATTTTTCAGCAGAAAGTTTACAGGCCAGAAGGGAGTGGCATGATATATTAAAGGTGCTGAAAGAAAAAAAAAAAAAAGCAAGAATACTCCACCCAGCAAAGTTATCATTCATAACTGAGGGAGAGAAAAGAGTTTCCCAGAGAAGCAACTGTAAAAGAAGTTCATCACCAGTAAATTGGCCCTGTAAGGAATGTTAAGGGACTTCTTCAAATGGAAAAGAAAAGGCCACAACTAGATACAAAAAATTATGAAAGAAAATTCTCACTGGTAAATGCAAACATAAAGAAAAAGGCAGTGGATCAACCACCTATAGCTAGTATGAAAGCTAAAGGACAAAAGTAGTAAAATAATCTACATCTAAAATGATTAGTTAAGGGTATGCAAAATAAAAATATGTAAAATATGACATCAAAACTACAATACTCCCACAAAAACAGACACATAGATCAATGGACCAGAATAGAGAGCTGAGAAATAAATCCATGCTCATATGGTCAATTAAGCTATGACAAAGGAGGCAAGAACACAGAACGGGGGAGAAAAGAGAGTCTCCTCAATAAATAGTGTTAGGAATGTTGCACAGCTATATGTGAAAGAATGAATTGGGCCACACTATCTTACTGCATATACAAAGCTAAACTCAAATTGGTTTTAAACACTTGAATGTAAGAATGTAAGACCTGAAACCATAAAACTCCTAGAAGACAGCATAGGCAGTCAGATCTTTGACTTAGATCTTAGCAATAATGTTTTGGATCTGCCTCCTCAGGCAAGGACAACAAAATGGGGGGTGGGGGAGGAAGAAAGAAAGAAAGAGAGAAAAAAGAAAGAAAGAAGAGAAAAGAGAGAAAGAGAGAAAGAAAGAAAGAAAAATGGAGCTATAGCAAATTAAAAAGCTTTTGCAAGGGGAAAGAAACCAGCAACAAAACAGAAAGGCAACCTACTGAATGGGAGAAGACACTTGCAAATCATATATTCAATAAGGGGTTAATATCTAGAATAATAAAGCACTCATATAACTTAATATCAAAAAACCTAAACAACTTGATTAAAAATGAACAGAAGACTTAAAATACATTTTTCCAAATGTAAATAAATAAATAAATGAATAAGTAAATAAATATGGCCACCAGACACCTGAAAAAATGCTCAACATCACTAATCATCAGGAAAAAGCAAATCAAAACTACAATGAAATAACACCTCACACCTGTCAGAATGACTATTATCAAAAACCAAAACATAAACGGGACAGCTACATGTAAAAGAATGAAATCAGAACACTCCCTAACACCATACACAAAAATAAACTCAAAATGGATTAAAGACCTAAGTGTAAGGCCAGACACTATCAAACTCTTAGAGGAAAACATAGGCAGAACACTCTATGACATAAATCACAGCAAGATCCTTTTTGACCCACCTCCTAGAGAAATGGAAACAAAAACAAAAATAAACAAATGGAACCTAATGAAACTTAAAAGCTTTTGCACAGCAAAGGAAACCATAAACAAGACCAAAAGACAACCCTCAGAATGGGAGAAAGTATTTGCAAATGAAGCAACTGACAAAGGATTAATCTCCAAAATTTACAAGCAGCTCATGCAGCTCAATATCAAAAAAACAAACAACTCAATCCAAAAATGGGCAGAAGACCTAAACAGACATTTCTCCAAAGAAGATATACAGATTGCCAACAAACACATGAAAGGATGCTGAACATCACTAATCATTAGAGAAATGCAAATCAAAACTACAATGTGATATCACCTCACACTGGTCAGAATGGTCATCATCAAAAAATCTACAAACAATAAACGCTGGAGAGGGTGTGGAGAAAAGGGAACCCTCTTGCACTGTTGGTGGGAATGTAAATTGATACAGCCACTATGAAGAACAGTATGGAGGTTCCTTAAAAAACTAAAAATAGAACTACCATACGACCCAGCAATCCCACTACTGGGCATATACCCTGAGAAAACCATAATTCAAAGAGTCATGTACCACAATGTTCATTGCAGCTCTATTTACAATAGCCAGGACATGGAAGCAACCTAAGTGTCCATCGCCAGATGAATGGATAAAGAAGATGTGGCACATATATACAACGAAATTTTACTCAGCCATAAAAAGAAATGAAATTGAGTTATTTGTAGTGAGGTGGATGGAGTTAGAGTCTGTCCTACAGAGTGAAGTAAGTCAGAAAGAGAAAAACAAATACTGTATGCTAACACATATATATGGAATCTAAAAAAAAAAAAAAAAGTGGTCATGAAGAACCTAAGGGCAAGACGGGAATAAAGACACAGACCTACTAGAGAATGGACATATATACACTGCCTGTGTTTCAAGACTATTCTACAACATGCCCATTGATTCTAAGTTGCCTTACAGGCTTTCCTTTGAATTCCTGTTTTGATTGATTTAGCCAGAGCTGGTGTCTGTTGTTTGCAACCCCACAACTCCAACAATTACTGTCTTGGTCAGTGGGGAAAATACTGCATGTTCTGTGAGGTTGGAAGTGAATGGAAGCTGTTGTCAGAGTTATGGGAATCTTTCTGCAAAGTCATCACTGTCATCAGGAATAACAGTCCCTCTTCATTGGTTTCTATGAAGGGTATTTTCTGTCTTGTTCTGACCCTGCTCTGCTGACTCCACCCCTGCCCCCTTCCCCAAGAGTCTTTCTGGGCCATCCACTCTCATGTGCCACCAAAGGTTGGGCAGCTGCTCATTAACATACACTTTAATAACAGTGTAGCATGCGCAGTTGGCTGTCTAATAACTATTCTCCCTCCTTCCTCCATATTTACCAACAGGACTTTGATTTTGTTCAGGTACGGGTGGCCATGTCCTTTAGAGAAGAAACACATCAAGAACTTGGGTCTTGGATGATTGTGCTGAACACCTGAATTAAGCAGTGCTGATTAAGCCACCTCTTCTGGATTTCTTTTAATGAGTGTTAATACGTTTTCATTTTGGTTAAATTGCTTCTAGTTGAGTTTTCTATTGCACCTAAAAAATGCAAATAGTTAATAGTCATTATATTTTTGAGTACTTACCCTTTAAACACTCTATTTAAAGTAAGACTTTTAATAATCTGAACACTCGGAAAGATAATTATTAATATTTTAATGTTATAGGTGGGAAAACAGGTTCATAAAGATTAAGCAACATGATCCAAGATTATATGGTCTGTCAGTCAGGGTCCTAAGGAAAACAGATGGTATACTCAAATTAAGATAATTAGAGGAGGGTTCATTTACAAAGAGAGTAACTACAGAGTTTTGGGAGTGGTGTAGGGGAATCATAGAGCTAGTGTAGGAAGCCAGGGCTAGAAGAGTGGAGCTGTTACAGGGAGAGGTTACCTGAAACTGGAAGAAGAGATAGTCAGGTCGAGCAGTCTTCCTTGAGAGGAGCAGTGAACCTCGAAGGAGGGTTATGGTCACCTTCATGTGACTTCACAGGGAGTGATCCCTAGGGGAATAAACTCCCTGACCTCACTCTCCTTCCTCCATCTACTCTTCTGTCAGGCAGAGCCCACTGAGCTATTGGATGTAGTCCAAACAGACTAACTTGCAGAGGCAGAGAGCAAGGTGGAGAAAGATGGGGAGGTAGAGGGATAATTGGAAAATATCGGTGTGGTCCAGCCTGTTTGCCCCCTACTGTCCTCTCTTGTCCGAAATGCAGGTCAAATGTCATGACCTCAACACAAGAGATGCCCAAAGTTCCATCAGCTATTTATCATCATGGGATGATGTTCATTTGTTCATATTTTCACCTTAAACCTAAACAATTAGCCATCAACAGTGCCCTCATATAAAGTAACAGGAGGGAAATGGGAAGATAAAAACAAGTAATATAAAATATAGCTGTTACAATCCCTACTTCTATAACTGGACCCAATGCCAGTTGCCTCTTTCTAAGCCAGAGTGTGCTCCTTGGCTGTGCTTTTTCTTAGCTCATTCATTCCAAAGGCAGAGCATTTAATTGCTGGTTCTGGGGCTACAAAGATAAATCAATCACTTATCCTCGCTAAAAGAGCTCACTTTGCAATAGTTGAAACAGTTGTTTAATTTTAAATCTAGGGTAATAAGGGGTAAGTAGATACGTGATCTCAGGTTTGTGATGGCATTAAAAGAACAAGAACAATAATGAAAGCAACTCTGCTTTAACTGGGTTTTTTTTCACCCTTGGGATTATTGATTATCAATACTGGATAATTCTTTGCTGTGGGAAGCTGTCTTGTGCCTTGTAGGGTATTTAGCACCATCCCTGTCTTCTACCCACTAGGTACTAGTAGCACCCCTGCCCCCATCGTGACAAGCAAAAATGTCTCCAGACATTGCCAAGTGTCCCATGGGGGTGATTTATTGCCCAGTGGAAAACCACTGGCTTAAAAGGTAAAGAAAGAGGTCATTGCATGGATGTGCAATAACATTTTTATCTGTCTCCAAGTAATGGTCATTTAGTTAGTTGGGAATTCTCTTTTTTGTTGTTGTTACAAATAAACCTGCAGTGAACATACTTTCTTTGTGTACTTGGGCAGATATGTCTGCATGGCAAATTTCTAAAAGTGAAGTTGCTGGGTTATAAGATGCGTTTAGGATTGTGGTGTTCTCAAAATGTCTTCTAAGGAGAGTGAATGAATAGTGTTACCTTTACTACTTTATTAAAATATTCTTTTTTGAATTGCCTCAAGTTTTACACTTAAATAATATCTAAGAAATCATGGGGTTTTTGGATAATTACATTTTCTAACACACATTAAAAATAAGCACATAAATATTAAAATTTAAAAATCCTAATGTACAACCCCAAATTATCTTTTATATTAAATATTGGGAAACAATGCTCTAGTCTATCTCCTTCATTTTAGAGATGTGGTAAAGCTGTTTCAGGTTTACACTGATCTGGAGTCAACACTCTTTGTGTTCTTATGTTATTCAACCAATTGCTTTTGTTCGAGTCATACTTCTCCAATTCTTCCACATGAGAATCATGAAAAATTTGGTCAAATGCTTTGTTAAACCCACAGCCCTTCACGTCTGTGATCTTGCCTTCATCTAGTTGAGTGTTGTAGAATGTGGAAGAGGTTGTGATGCAGTGGGGATTTCTTCAGCAAGCCAACTAAAAGGTATTGTATGTGCCTTTTCTCATTTCATGAGAACAGGCTGAGCATTAGGAAGGAGTGTTTTCTAAGTATCTGGGTGGGTGTGTAAAAATACAAAGCAACGGTTGTACTTTTGACAGCAGGAACCCAAGGAGGAGGATTGGGAGCGAACAGTGCGACATGGCACAGTGATTTTCAACCTGACCCTCACTCAGCATTTCACTATTCATCATCTCCCACACACAGAGGCTTAGTTGCCAATTCTTTGGCACAGTCATCCCTGAATGAAGCAGAGGTCACTGCTGGGCATCCATTGTTATATCTTGCCGTTCTTCTCAGCATCATTAGTCACTTTTGAATGTATGGAAGAGGAAGGTCTGGGATCTAGCCTTGCCCACTGCAGCAGACTAGGAGCCCAGAACACTGAGCCAGGTGCAGATGAAGGAGGTTCAGTTGGCAGGCAGATTTGGCCCTGTGATGGGTACAGCATGAACAGCTAGTGCCCCTGGCAGGAGTCTGGGTGGAAGGGTGCAAACCTCGTGGGAAATCTCAGTGATGTGGTAGCTGGGGGGCAGGAAGTGGGGTGAGGGGAGGCTCAGAAGCAAAGAGAGGCAGGTGTTCACATCAGGGAGGTCTTTAAAGACAGGCAGTATGGCACAAGAAGCTTGGAAAGAATGAGTCAGGACCCAAGCCCTAGAAACCAACTGTGGTGCCTACAGTTTATAAACCAGGAGAAATCAAAGTGGAGACCCAGAACAAGAATTAGGACACAAGGGCTAGGAACTGGGAAACAAGTAAGAGCTTGGTCATTAGAGTTAGAAAGCGCACCAGGGGTAATCTACCAATGGTGTGAGATGTTGCCAAATCTGATCTAGCGTTGCATTCAGGGACTTAATTATCTCCTGATTCAGGTTAATATTATCTGAAGGTATGGAGGGTGGCATTGAACATGCAGGTGGGACCTAATGATAGTGCAGAGCAGGAACTGGATCTCAATCCTGTTTAGAAACAAAACTTATGTGCTTCCCTCTGCACTCATCCAAGAGATACAAGAGAGAGACACACACTGGCTCTGGAGGATGTGATCCATGTGTTCACTAAACTAGAAGCTCCTTGAGCAGAAACTGTGTCTTCATCACCACAAACCTAGGGTGGCTATCAGGGCCTGGCCCGTGCTCAATGAATATTCATTGAATACATAAAGGAAGGCAAAGAGGGCTGAACAAATGGAGCCACAGCCTCTGTTGGATGGGCTGTGTATTCCCTCAGGCTTTCCCAAGTTTCAGTGAAATATCCTTGCCCTAAACATTCTATACCATTGTTTATACTTATTGTTTTTATTCCATGATATGCAAGCAACCTGCTGATACAAATTAAACTTTCCTAGTTTCTTCATATTGGAAATGAAGTGAATTCAACCACTAGCCATTGTTATTTGCCAGTGTCATTTATTATATTGATATCTGGTTAGCACCTCAGTGGCGTGTGGATTAGGTCAGCTGTGTGACTCTCCAAGAGGATGGGCATAGTGGATACACTGAGAACATCCAGTTTCTGGTCCCCCATGATTGAGGTTCACATCCTGAAATATGGGACCTTCTCATGGTCTGAGAGCCTCTGTAGCAGAAAAGAAAGCTGATGGATCATTGGAGTATAGACCTATGTTATTTATCCTTCATAAATTGTTGTATCCTTCATATTATTGCTGTATTATTGTTGTATATTTTAAAAATCCAGGTGTCCAGAATTGGATTCATTATATTCCTTAGGTTCATGACACCTCTCATGACAGTGTCACCATTGGCTCATATACTGGCTCAAACACTGTTGGCTCATACAAAAATTCAGATTTTTGTCTTCTCTTGAGAAATTGAAGAATCCTCCAAGAGATTGGTTCTATTTCACTGCAAGGCAGAAATTAGTGGCTACTCAGAGTGCTGTCCCTGTTCATACCAATCTCTGCTGTCTCCTGACCAAGAGGCTTCATGTTAGTTGAAGTGTAGCACTGAGCTTGAAATGTTATTCTTCCAATTAAGTGGAAAGTGAACTGTTCTATTGTGTCCACTACACTGATTTACATTACCTGCCTGTCAGCATTTGAGTTTGAGAACCCTGCTCTCGGGGAAACTCTTATGGTATCACTAATACCTGCTACCACTGACTGAGCCCTTACTATACGCAAAGCACTGAACTAACAGTTTTTCACGCATTATCTCTTTTTTTTTTTAACATCTTTATTGGAGTATGATTGCTTTACAATGTTGTGTTAGTTTCTGCTGTATAACAAAGTGAATCAGCTATATGTATACATATATCCCCATATCCCCTCCCTCTTGAGCCTCCCTCCCACCCTCCCTATCCCACCCCTCTAGGTGGTCACAAAGCACCGAGCTGATCTACCCTTGTGATGCTGCTGCTTCCCACTAGCTATCTATTTTACATTTGGTAGTGTGTATATGTCAATGCTGGGACGAAGTGACACATTATCTCTTTAATACGTATAAAACCCTATGAGGTAAGTTCAAGTGTTATCTCCATTTTACAAGTGTGGAAGCTGAAGCTCAAAGAGCTAAGTAACTGTCCAAGATGATAAAACTTCTAATTTTTGACACTAGGATTCAGACTTTGGCCTGCCTGTGTCCATGTCTTGTGCTTTTTAACTTTACATTACACAGCTTTCCTAAACCACTAATCTTAAAACAATAGAATTACTGCTGCCCTTCAGTGTTTCTTCCTCATACTCAGTCCACGTGGGGCTGAATTCCAGGAAGAGCGGCTGAGTACCACCCTGCCCTCGCCAGGGCCCATGGTGGACACCCACTCTGTGCCAGTGTCAGAGGGAGTTGTTGCTTTGTTGGATCTGAGAGCTATAGCTCTGCTGGGTGGGAGGACAGGAGATGCTGGGGTCACTGTGACTCTGGGGCAGCTGCCCATTAATCACTGTCCCTGGTTTTGTGTGTGTTTAGCTGGGCTATCCCAGTGTTGTCCCAGGGTCATACTTGGGGAAGTGCATATAAAGGGGTTCCATGTCTAGACCTACAGCTCTCAGAACATGGAGATGGGGAAGCTGTTGCTGTGGATTGTTGAGTGTGGTGGGTTCCAGCCCTGCAATATCTCTCAGTCCAGGGATGCCAGGCTTCATAAGCTTGTTGGTGCCTAAGAAGCATCCTGGGACTCAGGGGCCTGGATTAGGTAGAGGTGAGACTGGACACAGTGAAGGGCCAGAGGGGCCCAGGGAGGAGAGATCAGAGCAGTGGTTGTGCTCTGGCAGCACATGAAACATTTTTATGCCTGACATCCACCTCAGACCAATTCAATCAGAATCTCTGGGGGAGGACCCAAGATAACACGACTTTTATTTTATTTATTTATTTTTTAAAACATCTTTATTGGAGTATAATTGCTTTACAATGGTGTGTTAGTTTCTGCTTTATAACAAAGTGAATCAGCTATACATATACATATGTCCCCATATCTCTTCTCTCTTGCGTCTCCCTCCCTCGCACCCTCCCTATCCCACCCCTCTATGTGGTCACAAAGAACCGAGCTGATCTCCCTGTGCTATGCGGCTGCTTCCCTTTAGCTATCTATTTTACATTTGGTAGTGTATATATGTCCATGCTACTCTCTCACTTTGTCCCAGCTTACCCTTCCCCTTCCCCCTATCCTCAAGTTCATTCTGTAGTAGGTCTGTGTCTTTATTTCCGTCTTGCCCCTAGGTTCTTCATAACCATTTTTTTTTTAGATGCCATATATATGTGTTAACATACGGTATTTGTTTTTCTCTTTCTGACTTAATTCACTCTGTATGACAGACACTAGGTCCATCCACCTCAAGAAAAATAACTCAATTTCGCTTCTTTTTATGGCTGAGTAATATTCCATTGTATATATGTGCCACATCTTCTTTATCCATTCATCTGTTGATGGACACTTAGGTTGCGTCTATGTCCTGGCTATTGTAAATAGAGCTGCAATTAATATTTTGGTACATGACTCTTTTTGAATTATGGCTTTCTCAGGGTATATGCCCAGTAGTGGGATTGCTGGGTCGTATGGTAGTTCTATTTCTAGTTTTTTAAAGAACCTCCATACTGTTCTCCATAGTGGCTGTATCAATTTATGTTCCCACCAACAGTGCAAGAGGGTTCCCTTTTTTCCATACCCTCTCCAGCATTTATTGTTTGTAGATTTTTTGATGATGACCATTCTGACTGGTGTGAGATGATATCACATTGTAGTTTTGATTTGCATTTCTCTAATGATTAATGATGTTGAGCATCCTTTCATGTGTTTGTTGGCAATCTGTATATCTTCTTTGGAGAAATGTCTGTTTAGGTCTTCTGCCCATCTTTGGATTGAGTTGTTTGTTTTTTTGTTATTGAGCTGCATGAGCTCTTTGTAAATTTTGGAGATTAATCTTTGGTCAGTTGCTTCATTTGCAAATATTTTCTCCCATTCTGAGGGTTGTCTTTTCATCTTGTTTATGGTTTCCTTTGCTGTGCAAACGCTTTTAAGTTTCATTAGGTCCCATTTGTTTATTTTTGTTTTTATTTCCATTTCTCTAGGAGGTGGGTCAAAAAGGATCTGGCTGTGATTTATGTCATAGTGTGTTCTTCCTATGTTTTCCTCTAAGAGTTTTATAGTGTCTGGCCTTACATTTAGGTCTTTAATCCATTCTGAGTTTATTTTTGTGTATGGTGTTAGGGAGTGTTATAATTTCTTTCTTTTACATGTAGCTGCCCAGTTTTCCCAGCACCACTTATTGAAGAGGCTGTCTTTTCTCCACTGTATATGCTTGCCTCCTTTATCAAAGATAAGGTGACCATATGTGCGTGGGTTTATCTCTGGGCTTTCTATCCTGCTCCATTGATCTATATTTCTGTTTTTGTGCCAGTACCATGCTGTCTGATTACTGTAGCTTTGTGGTATAGTCTGAAGTCAGGAAACCTGATTCCTCCAGCTCTGTTTTTCTTTCTCAAGATTGCTTTGGCTATTTGGGGTCTTTTGTGTTTCCATACAAATTGTGAAATTTTTTGTTCTAGTTCTGTGAAAAATGCCATTGGTAGTTTGATAAGGATTGCATTGAATCTATAGATTGCTTTGGGTAGTAGAGTCATTTTCACAATGTTGATTCTTCCAATCCAAGAACATGGTATATCTCTCTATCTGTTGGTATCATCTTCAATTTCTTTCATCAGTGTCTTATAATTTTCTGCATTCAGGTCTTTTGTCTCCTTAGGTAGGTTTATTCCTAGATATTTTGTTCTTTTTGTTGCAATGGTAAATGGGAGTGTTTCCTTAATTTCACTTTCAGATTTTTCATCATTAGTGTATAGGAATGCAAGAGATTTCTGTGCGTTCATTTTGTATCCTGCTACTTTACCGAATTCACTGATTAGCTCTAGTAGTTTTCTGATAGCATCTTTAGGATTCTCTATGTATACTGTCATGTCAGCCGCAAACAGTGACAGCTTTACTTCTTCTTTTCTGATTTGGATTCCTTTTATTTCTTTTTCTTTGATTGCTGTGACTAAAACTTCCAAAACTATATTGAATAATAGGATAACACTACTTTTAAATTAGCATCCAGGGTTGAGAACCACTGACCTTGAGCTTTTGCTGGGACTTCTAAAGTCATGGTTGTCCCTGTGCAAAGCATGTGTGTATACATGTGGTGTTTACTGAAGTGGTATTTATTATTTTAGGTAGATCTGGCTTCATCTGCTCAGTGTAGAGAAGAGGAAAGAGGGAAGGGTGTGTGTGTCTCCATTTGTGTTAGTTTGTGGATGTACTCAGAACTGGAGGGTGTGCTGGGGCGTGTCACTCTGGGTGTGCCTGTGAATCTGCGTGTGATTCCTCCTTTGTGTCCTGCAGGGCTGGTTCTTGTGCTGAAACACCACAGTCGTAAGGACCCTGTGTGGTCCTCTCCAGAGCCAGGGAGAATGTCCACCTGAGAAGTGCTCCAGTTCAAGTACCCCTACAGCCCTGCCGTGCCCTGGCTCCATGTCAGGAATCACTGACCCAGTGCAGTTCAGCAGAGGATTTTCAGTCACCTGTTGTTTGGCTTACTCTCTGTGCCAGGATCCAGACTCGAGGATCCATTCTGACCAGGGTTTCACAAGGCATTCTTCCCGCCACCCGCGGGGACCCCAGCAGTGGGGGAGGGACCTGCCTTCAGTGTAGCTTTGGGGTGTGAGTGGGGGGGGTGTTACAGTGGCCTTGCCTCTTGAGCTGTGTCCACGCTGCTGTGTGGAAGCTGCGCTCTATCCCCACCTTGGTTTCTGCCAACAAATGCCTGCTCTGCCCTGCCGGGTGCTGCCCACAAACTGGTGTGTTATTTCACCAACTGGGCGTTTAGTCGGCCCAGCCCTGCTTCGATCCTGCCCCGGGACCTGGACCCCTTTCTCTGCACCCACCTGGTATTTGCCTTTGCCTCAATGAACAGCAATCAGATTGTTCCTAAGGATCCCCAGGATGAGAAAATCCTCTACCCAGAGTTCAACAAGCTCAAGGAGAGGTGTGTTCACTTTGGATGTGCGGTTGTATTTTACAAATGGAAGAGAGTTAATCCTTTTCTTCTGTGAGTCGTCAACTTTCCTCTGATTCTTGTGTCCTAGCCTCCTGTCCAGGGCGCTCCGGAGCATCCCTGCCTTGGGAGCTCCCCACTGCTCAGCACTCTGAGCTCGTCCTTGCCTCCTTGCCTTCGTGGCTGCTGTGGCCCCTGCTTGGAATGCCCTCCTGTCCCTTCTCTGCCTGGCATCCCCCAACTCACCCTTCAAGCCCTGTGTTGAGGATTCTATGTGTTAATGCTGTTCAAGCGCTTCAGAGAGGGCTGTGTATCACAAATGCTTCACAAATGCTACTGTTTCTATTACCATCTATCACCTGCAAATGAGCCTCCCAAGGGAAGGGCCAATGTCTGTGAAATCTTTGTTCACCAGTGGGTGGGTCAGTGCCCAGCAGAGAGCTGGTGCTCAGTACTCCCTCCCCAGGTCTCCTGGGCTTTTCTGTCCAGGGGGTGGTCTGTCACTGCATGCATGGTTATAGAAGGGTGGGGAAAATCCATGTTTCTATATTATAAGCTCTGGAGAGGAGAGCAGGGAGCTTGTCCTCTGTTCACTGCTGTATCTCAAGCACCTAAAGCAGTCAGTGGCAAATAATAATTCCTCGGTAAACGTTTGTTGACTAAGAAAGTGAGTGAAGAGGAATTTTAGGCTGCTTTTTCTTTTCCTTTTATGGGACTGTCATGGGAGTGGGGAGTTTGGGGGGCTTTGGGCAGCCTGGGCTTCCTGGGTGTGATGACTTGTGTGTGGGCTGCTTGTTCTCCCTCTTTTCCTTCTTCCTTTCTTGGGTTCTGCTGGGCTCTGCTCTTTTCTTCCTTAGGTTCCCCCACCCATCTCCCCCTTTCCGTTCCTGTCCTCCCATCCCCCCTACATGCCACAGTTCCCCAAATGAATGAATGAGAACCCAGCTCACGGACTCTGTCCTGCATCACAGGAACAGGGAGCTGAAAACACTGCTGTCCATCGGGGGGTGGAACTTCGGCACATCGAGGTGAGACTGTGCTGTCAGGTCTTCTCTCTGGGGTGGAGGCGATGTATGGGGGAGGAGCAGGCAGGCCGGAGGTGAGGACAGAGTGGGGAGCCATCTGGGCCATGGGGAGACACGCTAGTACCCCTCTGAGTCCTGACCTGGCCCTGAAGTCCAGGGTCCCCCGACCTCTCCTCCATGGTGAGTGAGGGGAGACAAGGCAGGTCCAGGAGGTGGTGAGAAAGGGGCTGAGGGGAAATGAGGGGAAAAATGGGGTGCTCACAGTTGTCCCCTCAACACTGCATAAGAGGCAGGGCTTTTGCCTCAGAGAGGGGAGGAGTCTTGTTTAGGACATGGATAAACCCCAAGCCTCCCAGGGCCTGGGTTTCCTTGCTTTATAAATGGAGCCAGTGGTATCAACCTGAAAGGATGGGAGGAAAGGAAGTGATATAAACAGGATACTCAGCTGCGCACCTGGGCACATGGTCTGTGTCCAGTGCACGGTGGCTACTCCTCGTTACCCTCCACTAGGCAGCGTGGAGGTGACAAACTGCCTTTATGTTCTCTGAAGAAACTTTTCCCCTATTTCATGGCTGAGGCCAAGGGTAGAGAGTTGCCTCCCTTCCTGCCTTAGAGGAAGGAGCTGTAGGAGAGGGACACCTGGAGGCCTGAGAGTGGGGGAATGTGAGGAAGCACCTGGCACAGAACCCAGGAGCAATGCAGGGAGGATGCAGGGAGCTGGGTGAGAACCGGCTCTGCCTGACCCCAGGCCTCGCCTCTCCCTGGGCCGCGACTTCTTGAACATTGGCTGTGTCCAGACGCTGGCCAGAGGCTTTCCATGCATTATCTCGTGGTTACTCAAGAGAGGCTTACAAAGTGGTTGTTTGTATCGCAAATTTGTAGGAAAAAAGCAAGAGTCAGAAGTTAAGGAACTTGCCGTATTTCACCCAGGTGTCCCTGAGATCACCCAGCTAGGAGGTGGCAAACAGATAATGGAACCAGGCCTGCGTAAGTCTGAATCTGGTTAATTTTCTAATCCTTGCACTCAGGACTAGTCCCATATTGCTTAAAGTTCAACTCCAATAAGTTACAAGTTTTCCAATAGTGTTTTCACTGTGGAAGAGAAAGCACTAGCAAAAAAAAAAAAAGAAAACAATCAAACAGCCGAAGAACAAAAGAGTAAAGAGTCCAGAACTCCTGGTCTGAGCATGGGCCTCTTGTGCCATGTTAGCTCAGAGATCTTTCTGGAAGTGCTGGCCCTTGGCTCATGTTCCCTCCCTTAATCTGTTCAGGCAGAGAAAGTCAGTGCCAGGACAGGGTGTCAGGACTGAGCTGTTACCCACGAGGAAACAGCAGAGGGACAGTGCCTGGCTAGGGGCAGACCATGTTTTCAGAGGCCAAGCTGGCCTGAGCCTGCTCTCTCCACCCCAGGCTGTGTGCTTGTTTCCCTCTGGCAGGGGAAGTTGTGGTTTGCAAATCCTCCCTGGAGGCTGAAGTCCCTGTTCCTGGGTATTGGAGCCCCGTGCTGGGAGGGGCTTTAAGAGGCTCTGAGAGTTTCCACGACCTGCCTTCCTTTCCTCAGTCACATCCACTGTGCCGTCCACAGCGTGTGAAACAAGGGGTCTTGTAAGGGAGGCTGAGGTTGTGGCTGAGGCCAACACTCCTGGCCTCACCCCTGGTCTCCCTGCAGGTTCACCACGATGCTGTCCACATTCGCCAACCGGGAGAAGTTTGTCAATTCAGTGATAGCCCTCCTGAGGACACATGGCTTTGATGGTCTGGACCTCTTCTTCTTGTACCCTGGACTCAGAGGCAGCCCCAGGCATGACCGCTGGACCTTTGTCTTCTTACTTAAAGTAAGGCCAGGCTGGCAGCTCCCGAATCCAGAAATGATTCTACTTTGATCATATCTGGGCTCAGGGCACAGGGGAAGCCTAAGGCCGGGGACAAGGGCAAGACAGCGGTAACAGAAGGTTGTTTACTGCCATCACCTGCAGGTGTTGGACAAAGAGCTGCCTAGCAAGGGCCCTATGGTGGCTCTTTCTCTCTGTCACATCCGGGCCTTGGCCCAGCCCTCCAGCCTGAGTGATGCCTTCTCCTTGCAGCTCCTGGACTCGCTCAGGTGGGCTGTCTGAACTCTGCTCCTCGGCCTGCTGCCAGCCTTCTGTTCAATGACTTACCACATTGACTCACATCTGCCTTTCTCACGAGCCTGTGGGCAGGGCCTGTGTCTGACTCTCCTGGCTCAAGAGGCTCTGTAAATAAAGGTTTCTTGGGTGAGTCTTGTTTTCCCAGACTCTGCTTTGTCTGGTTCTCTCGTCTGCTTGCTTTCAGAAAGGAGGCGCAGCTCACCATGCGTCCAAGGCTGCTGCTCTCTGCTGCTGTCTCTGGGGACCCCCGTGTCATCCAAAAAGCATATGATGTGCACCTTCTGGGAAGGTGAGTGGATGCTGCCTTGGTGGGCAGGACATTGGAGGGAAGGAGGCATCTCAAGCTCAGAACCCCAGAGGTGCCCAAGCACTGTCCTTGAACTTTCCAAGTTCCTGCCCTGCTGTGAGTGCACCTTTGGGAGGTGGGCTGATCAGGAGCATGGGTGGGGACAAGGATTATTCCATTATATTCTGGGCTTTCCTTAGGAGATCAGCGGGAGGTGATGTAGTACCAGTCCGCACCACAGCATCCTCTTGGGTAGAGATGTATAGCACCCATCGCTGGGTCTCTAGGAGAGAATCCAGTGGTCTGGCCTCCGCTGTCCCAGAGTCCCCTGTAGGCATTCACTGGGTGCCAGATAGCTGGTATCACATAGACGGATTAGTTGCCAACTACTGCCACTGCAACAAAAATAGGAATGTCCAGTCAGGCCCAGTTTTCAGAGCACAGGACACGTCTTCATGCAAATGTTACAAAGCCAGGCAGAGAGTCATAACTCTCTGGACATGCCAGCTCTGCACTAATTTTCCCAAAGCTCAAGAATCAAGTATTTACAGATGTGAAAACTGAGGCAGATGCAGAACACAAGAGCTCTTGGGTATTCCTCTGTGTGATTACAATTAGGGAGAGTGGTTTCAATGTGGCAGGAAAGGTGAGAACCCAGTGGGGTGAGTTGGCTAGTGTTGGTCTTACAGCCAGGCAGGACTGAGTCCAACTTCACCCAGCTGGGTCACCTTAGACAAATTAGATAACCATCTGAGTTTCAATTTCTTCATTTTAAAATGGAAACAATTGTGGTACTTAGGGCATTGGCCAGATTAAAATTAAATTAGATAATTCATGTTAACTTCTACACCTGTGACCTGGTAAGGCTCAATTATACTTTGTCATTTGGAAAGCTTTCAGGAAGAGATGGGTTTCAATGGTTCCTTGAATGGTAGAAGGACAGAAGCTCTTTTATGCTGTGGGTCAGAACTGCTTACACATGACGATTTATGCAGACCTCTCTTGCACTTGTATCAGCCTGAATGCCTTTGTTTTCTGTTCTGACCCCTGCTCAATCCCTTGGATACTCTCAGCATGGCATAGGTCCTGATGCACCGCTGTCCCTAACCAGCTGTGTGTTCCAGGGGCAGCCTCTCAAGTGGAGGGCACAGCTTGGGCAGTTCCCACAGGCAGAAATGGCAGGGAAGTTGGGTGCCCAATGTTCAGCTAGTTAGCTAGTTAGTCCTGTGATGATTGGACTTGGAAATCTAGCTAGCACGATCTTCATATTTCCTCTTCCTGCCCCATACAGACACCTGGATTTCATCAGCGTCTTGTCTTAATGACTTACGTGGAAGCTGGGAAAAGTTCACAGGACACAATAGCCTGCTGTTCTCTATGCCCAAGGACCCCAAATCTTCGGTAAGAAAAAGAAAGCTCTCATGTGTCCCAGAAATCTGTCCCTGAGTCAGGCCATTGGCTCTTGGTAAGTAGGAGGGTTTTGTATTCTTCTTACCTGCAGGCATATGCCATGAACTACTGGTGAAACCTTGGGCACCCCTGAGAAGCTCCTTATGGGGCTCCCCACCTATGGATGTACTTTTTGCCTCCTCAAAGCCTCTAAGAATGAGTTGTGGGCAGAAGCTGTGGGACCAGCATCTCCAGGGAAGTACACCAAGCAAGCTGGCTTCTTGGCTTATTATGAGGTGACAGGAATGGAGACCTCTGTCTGTTAGTTAGGGCTCCCACACCCCAGCCCAGGGCAAGAGCAAGGACAGGGAGAAAGGCAAGAGTGAGGGCTAGAGACAGGACAAGGAGGTGGTTTATTGGGGCAAGGGAAACCCACTCTCTGGGATATTTTCTGTTTCTTCAGAGGAAGTTATTTGAGTCCTTTGTAAGGGATGAGGGACTGTGTGGAGTCTGAATGGAGGGGGACAGATATTTTTCCCCTTAGAAGAATCTTAAATGATATTTAAGTAAATCCTGACTTTCTATAGGCCTATTTAAACACAATTAATATTTGCAATATATAAATGTGTGTATATATATATATATATATATATATATATATAATTTCAAACATTTGCAAAAGTAAAAGAACAGTATAACTTCCTCTCACTCACCCTGATTCACAAATACCCCTCACCCAGCTTCAAGAAATAACCACTCATGGCCAATTTTGTTTCTTCTCTGCTCCTTGACTCCTTCCTTCTCACTAGTAGATTATTTTGAAACAATTCCAAGACTCCCCCATCACAGATTCTTTCTCCTCTAGCTCGATTCCACTCCCTAATCCCCATCTCAACAAAACTTGCTCTTGAATGGAGGAAAGAGACATGGATCTAACAGAATGTGAAACACAAGAGAAGATAGTAAGAGGCACTGAGTGTGTGGCCATAGTACCTGGGAATGTCTTATGGCACAGGTAGAATCCTGATGGGCAGGAATGACAAGATGGGAAGGACGTCTTAGGCAGAGAACAACAGGCACATAGACACAGGTGTGTAAGGGCACCAGAGGGAGAGCTGTGTCTTGGCCTGTGGTAGTAGTGGAGGTGCTGGTGTCCCTCCAAAATGCTCTGTGCTGGCTGCCTGGAGATGTTTCCCTGTTAATCCAATGAAGCATGGTTATGAGTGATGACATAGTTGAGGGAGTGTTCTTGAAGGACATTACGGGTCAAAGAGATTTTGATAGCACATTTAATGAACCCCCCCCAAAAATCACTTACATATTAACTTCTGCAGCCCAAGTTGAACATGTCTATATCTTTGCAGCATATGGTCTCCAGCTCAGTGCTGTATACCCAGTCCACATGCAGTGCTTCTTTAATTGTAATAACCTAGTTCTCCCTGCCTTCCAGACCTTTACATTTATTATAGATTCAAAAGTTAGTTTACCTAGATGGGGCAGTTTATGTTGGTTTTAATAAGCAGAGGAGATACTTGTTAATGGAAAGTCTTTGAAAAAGATACAGGTTTGGTCCAGAGTCAGGTTTGTTACTGTAGTTTAGTATTGACATTATTTACCACACTCCGGTTTGGTTTCTTAAGGATGCCACCCACTCCTTGGTTCTCTCCCTGTTTTTCCATCACAGATATTAGGGGAAGGAATGCGCAATAGCTGAAATTTTGAAGAATAGAGAGGAGGTCCTTTGTGAGTGGTTGCCCTACCCACTCTTCAGTCCACCTTCTCCTCACTCCCTCGTAAGTGATTCTTGGATTCTTTAAAATTGGGGGAGGAATGGTATGTCTGTTGGCATTTCTCTCCATGGCACGTCACAGAACTGACCTCTGTTCTGATGCTCCTGGCAGATTTGCTCCTTCATCTGGAGAGTGAAGAAGCACTGGATTGATGATCAGTATGTCCCATATGCCTACAAAAGGAAGGAGTGGGTTGGCTATGATGATGCCATCAGCTTCAGTTACAAGGTGAGACCTTGTTCCTTTCTTGCTCCAGCATAGAGTTTCCGTCTGCTTCCATGAGGCCTTTGTCTGTACAGTGTGTGAGTGTGTGTTTGTGTATGTGAGTGTATGTGTGTGTGTATAACTATAAAACTGGCAGGTTAACCTGTTAGCCTGTAAGTCGAAAAAAATCTCGGAATCTTCATTTTCAAACTTAACAATTATGGGGTTCATTCTTATTTAACGTTTGGGGAAAGTAAATCCCAGAAAGAGCCAACTGATTTGGCCAAGTCATGGAGCTGCTTGGATATGACAGACTGTATCTTTTCCATCAGCCTTGCAGAAAACACTCATAAAGTAATAATAAAACCTTGATTCAAGGCTAAACGTCTGCCTTTTAGTTATATCTGAGGTTTAAAAAATCATGGATAAAAGCCTTTATTTTCTTATATGTGTAAAGTGTACAATATTATCTGCTCTTCTCCTCCTTTCTCGCATCACTATGGCATAAGGTATGTTGATGTGATTTTTAAAAAATAAAGCAATATCTATCATTTAATATGATGATAATGGTGATTAGCAGGCTGGGGAGCCAGACAGTATTTAACATTTATGAACATTTACTATGTGCAAATCATTGCTCCAAATATTTTACATGTAGGAATTAAAAAAATTTTTTTCAAATCGTGGCAAAATATACACAACATAAAAGTCACCATTTAACCCATTTTGTTACAGTTCAGTAGCATTAAGTACATTCACATTGTTGTGTAACTATCACCCTTATCCATCTCAGAACTTTCTTGTCTTCCCAAACTGAAACTCCACACTCATTAAACAACTCCCCATTCCTCCCTCACGCAGCTCCTGCTAATCCCAACTCTACCTTCCATCTCTATAAATTTAACTATTCTAAGTACTTCTATGAGTAAAATCATAGTATTTGTCTTTTTGTATCCAGCTTATTTCACTTACATAATGTCTTCCAATTCCACCCATGTTGTAACATGTGCATGTAGGAATACTTTGGATCCTAAAAATGTTGGAAATGTTATTATCCATTTTTTTTTTACACATGAGGCAACTAAGACACATAGCTTTATGTAACTTTTTTCAAGATCCCATAGCTGATAAGCAGTAGAGGCTAGATTCAAATACAGACTACATGCCTAACCATCCTACCATATTGCCTTCTGAGAGCCCATCTGTTTTTGCCATTGTACCTAGTACAGTGGGTTGACTGACTACTGCTTTTTCAGACATTTTCCATAAAGAGAGAGCATTTCGTGGGGGACCATGGTGTGGACATTGGACCTGGATGACGTCAGGGGCACTTTCTGTGGCACTGGCCCTTTCCCCCTTGTCTACACATTGAATAATCTCCTGGTGAAGGCTGTTGAGTAACTATGACCTGGAAACGGGTTGGCTGTTGCACACCCAGCTACTGGTGCGTGCTTTCTGTTAGATCTAAAGGCTTTGGTGAGGCAACATGACACAGAAAGAGGAGAATAAGCTTTGATAACACGTTAGTCTGCTTTCTAATCTTGGTTTGAATGCATGCTCTATTAAATCTCTCTGAGCTTTGTTTTCCCCATCTACGGAATGGGAGTAATCCTTATACTCAGGACATGATACAAACTAAATGAGATATGGAATGAAAACATGCTGGCTCATAGTGAGCACAATATATGTTAGTTTATTTCTCTATTTCTTTTTCCTGTTTTCATGGGACAAGAGCCAGAAAAGGAAATTAGGTTTCTTTTTGATATCTCTTTGATATCTCTTTGATATCTCTTTGATATCTCTTTGATATCTCTTTGATAGTAGATATCTAGTAGATATAGTAGATAGTAACTGCCTTGGCAGTTAGGAGATGGAACCTGGCATGCTAGAGCTGCAACAATCTTGGAGATGGTCTATAACCCTCATTTTGTGAGGAGACTAGGGCTCAGAAAGATAATACAGCAAGTCAGAGGTGGAAATGGGAATCCAACCCAATTCTTTACGAAATGCTGTCTAGAGCAGCTTCCTTGCCCTCAGCCTTGTTCCTGGTGCCTCCCACAATGGGGGACACAAAAGGGTTCTCCTTGAGGATTCCACAAGTAAGAAACAGGCTTTGGGGGCAAGGTCTTGCTCAAGGTGCAAAGGTCAAATCAAGGGCTTAAGCATAGAGAACTGGCAGACTCGTCCTTGAGGTTACTCACTGGAAATGTAGCAGACCCACTGAGTGCCCATGGGCCCCTGGGATCATGTTACCATGATGAGGTAGGGGAGCAGGGTTTCTATGTGTTGAGATTTTGTCTATGTCCTCAAGTGGGTGCATTAGGAAATCCTCCAATTCTGGTTTGGGAGCAAGTACTTCAGCCCTAGAGTGGGTCTAGTCCTGCCAGTAATAGGATGGGAAGGAAGGGGTAGGAATCTCATCCTTTTCTGATGATTTCCTCTAGAGTTCAGCTCAACTCCTTCACCAAAATTTTGGCTCTCAACTGCTGTGAATTCTTCAAGAATTGGCCCTGAAAGGCTGACTGTGATCAAGGATTTGACCACTGATTTGGGGATCTGCCCCCAGGAGGAGAGACTATGGCCACTGAGACCCACAGAAAGGTTGAAACTAGGACCACAGTCCCCAGAGGTGGGCTTGTGACCCCTACAAGGGAAACTCTGTCCTTTGGAAAGCACCCTGTAACTCCATAATGGAAGACTGAGACCCCTGGAGAGGAGACCATGACCCCTGTGGGCCACCAGGCTGTGACCCCTGGAGGGTTAACTGTGGCTCCTATGCATCTTCAGACTGGAGAGAAAATCATGCCCCCAAGAAGGAAGGCTGAAGCCCCTGAGAAGATGACCGTACCCTCAGGAAAGATGACAGTCACCCCTGCTAGGCAGACTGAGACATTGAAGAACTTCGTGGTTTTTATGGTCTTAACTGGTCTTGGCTGGTTTTGGCTGAAATGGCTCAGGCATCTTCAGTCAGCTAGTGGGTTGGGTTGGGGTGGGCTGGTTTATCATGGTCTCAGCTGGGCTGACTGAGGTCTGTTTCCATGAGAACTTGCATTCTTCAACTGACTAGTTTACATGGTTGTGGTCTCATTGTTACTAGAAAGCAAGTGAGAAATCTCCAATAGACAATTAATTTTTAAGTCTCTGCTTGAATCGTATTTACTATTGTTCCATTGGCCAAAGCAAGTCAAATGACCAAACCCAGAGTTAGAATGGCAGGGAATTATCCAAGTGGATACAGGGAAGCATAAATAAATTGGAGATTATTACTGTAATAATCTGCTTTACAAACTTAATGTTCTAGTATTTAAGAGAAGCTGAAATTAGGGTCTGTGAGTGTGTGTGTGTGTGTGTGTGTTTTATAGAAGTCTATTGACTTCAAAGCATTGGCTAAACTGTCTGCGGCTGGATACGTCTATGGGTAGTAGTCATGCCCCCTGGACCAGGGTGCTTTGATCCGGCAATTGGATCAAAGCGTTCCATGTTTGTATTAAGGTCTGATGGAATAGAAATGGGTTGACATTTCATTCTGGACACTGGATTGTCAGATTTCTTCTCCTACTTGTTGTATAAATCTTACCTTCATCTCGTTAAAGGTTAGGGATTATATATTTAATTGGTCATTCTTAGGGTACAGAAAAGAGATAGAGGTGTAGCTTTTCCCACCAGTTCCTATATGGACAATAAATATTTCTGATGAATCTTTGTGATTTTTTTTCTGTCCCCTTCTCTACATGTGCTTTATTCAAAGATGATGTGCCTGACAGTTTATATTTATCTATGTATTTTTAAAATCTAACTTATAAGCTTCCTGGAATTTATCTTTTAGCTGTAAATTGGTTGGGACTTCTAACTTCATCATCTCTCTCAAAACATAGATCAATGGGCAGTCAAGGTCCTACCCTGGGGACTTCCCTGGTGGCGCAGTGGTTAAGAATCCACCTGCCAATGCAGGAGACACGGGTTCGAGTCCTGGTCCGGGAAGATCCCACATGCTGCAGAGCAACTAAGTCTGTGCGCCACAGCTACTGAGCCTGCGTGCCTAGAGCCCATGCTCTGCAACAAGAGAAGCCACCGCAATGAGAAACCCTCACACCGCAACGAAGAGTAGCCCCTGCTCGCTGCAACTAGAGAAAGCCCGCACACAGTAACAAAGACCCAATGCAGCCAAAAAAATAAGTAAAATAAAAAATAAATAAAATTTTTAAAAAAAGGTTCTACCCTATATTGGTCACAAGAAGAGGGGAAGAGAGGAGTTCAATATTGAGGTCACACCTTCTCTTGTGAATTTATTCCGAAAGTGAACTCATTCTGCAATGAAACCTGAGAAGTGTTGGTTTTATTCTGGGGGGCCATGGACCCAGGTAAATATTAGGATTTTTACACTATGAAATATAAATAAAGACAGATATTGTGGGCAAATAGCAGACTTTGCTATACATCTGCCCTTTGGCCATTCAAATATCTGTGCAAACCCTTTGTTCATGTTTAGAAACCACATATTATCTTCCTGGACAATGACTCCAAAGTCTCTTCAGTTACTGCAACCAGCTCAAAGGCCAGGGTTTTTGGGTGGTACACAGTCTTTGTGATTAGGTCCAGATATGACCCCTCCCATGGCCCGATAACTTACAAACTACAAAGCAAATTGTTTTCATCTCTCCCAATAAAAATTCCCTTTGGAAAAATAAAAGAAAGGAACATTGCAAAGATCATATCCTGTTGGCTACGAATTACAAAGACTCCCTCCTTGGCAGGGCATGAGTTCCATAGTTAGTCCACCTGTCAGTCCCTAGTTCTCTCTGAGAAGAATCTCTTGTCCATTTTAGAGAGGAAGCAGAGCATGTGGTTAATGTATGTATCCAGAAACAGACTGTGTTTCTTCTGATCTTGGCTTTTATGTGACCTTGGGTACGTTACTTACTTTCTTCATGTTTCAGTTTCCTTGCTGGTAAATTTGAGAACTAAATGTGTTAATTAATACACTTAAAACACTTAGAAGAGTGCCTGGCACATGATATGCATCCCATATTCCTGACTGCTTTCTTGGAGCCTTCTCTTGCCCATTTTTTCCATGACCACATCTGAAGTAGGTGTTGGAGAGTCTACACTTCCAATGGGCTGTGCAGTTTTTGTAGCTTTTTTTTTTTTTAATGTGTACAACATTATATTTCTACTTCTGTATACACTACAGTGTGCTTACCACCAAAATTTTAGTTTTTATCCATCACCATGTAGCTTGCTTCTTGATGGTGCAGTTTTAGGGGTGGCAGAGAGTTGTTTTAGGATTTAAACAATCACAGACTTTTCAGGCTAAGCTAGAGTGCTTTGGAAATACAAATTTCCCAAGGCATGGCAGGCTTTTAGTCAATTTACATCTATACTTGACCCTTGAAAAACATGGAGGTTAGGAGCACTGACCCCTGTGCAGTTGAAAATCCACATGTAACTTTTGATTCCCCCCAAACTTAACTACTAATAGCTTACTGTTGACCAGGAGCCTTACTGATAACATAAACATTGATTAACACATATTTTGTGTATGTATTATATATTGTATTCTTACAATAAAGTAAGCTGGAGAAAAGAAAATGTTATGAAGAAAATCATAAGGAAGAAAAGTACATTTTCAGTACTGTACTGCATTTATCAATATTATAAGTTTACATTGTCTGTTTACAAGTTGAATTGTCTGTCAGTTTCTACATTAATATTGTCTTACATGACACAATATACTGTAGATGTTACATGTGTTACTAACACTGGACATCAAAAATGAAAAGATAATGTGAAAAAATTCATATTTATTTACAGGTATAACAATTTATGCACTGATAAAGAAACAGCAATTTGTTTGCTGTATGTTAGCTTAGTGTTACTGATGTGACCACTTCATGGCAACCTAGCCTATACACTAAAAAATGAATCATAAATCATAAAATTTTTATAGCATACAGTATTATAGTCATATTCATAATACAGTATTGGAAACATGGTTACATTTTTTTTAAAAGCCACTGAATTGTGATGATAGGTTGATACACAGTCTCTCCTATTGTGAGAGAGAGCGAGAGAGGGGGGTATACTGTATGGTAATGTAATTCCTTGAATGCAAAGTTATGAAACAGTAAGAAAGCTAACACATTATTAATTTATATTAAATATCACACACCTTATGCCTATGTAAGGATAGGGCTATCCACTTCAATACAAGTCTTGCACACGATGTTCTACATGATGAATATTTAGGCAATGATGATGATGATGATGAAGACACAAAAACATCTCATACAGTTCTTGCCATACAGTTATTAGATTTTTCACATGAAGACACGCATGCATACACCATAGGCAAGCTTATTAACTGTATAGCATGATGATTATTTACTGTTCATTAAGTGAAAGTAGATTGTCAAAAAGGTCTTCGTCTTCGTCATCTTCATGTTAAGTAAGCTGAGGAGGAGGAGGAAGAGGAGGGGTTCGTCTTGCTGTCTCAGGGGTGGCAGAGGCGGAAGAGGTGGTGGAGGTAGAAGGGGAGGCAGGAGAGACAGACATACTCAATATAACTTTACAGAAATACATAGTAATTTCTGTCTGACTTTTTGCTTTTTCATTTCTCTAAAAATGTTTCTATATGTTACCAATCCTCCTTCCACCATTTGCTTTAATTTCAGTGCCCATATAATAGAAGTGTCCATGTTGTAAAAGAAATCAAAAGCAGTCTTGAATAAACGGAATAGTTCTGCCAAACTGTCTAATGTCAATTTGTTTACTGGTACTGCTTCTTCTGCATGTTCCTCCTCATTGTCTGGCACTGGTTCGGAAGCACTCATCTCCATCAAGTCATCTTCTGTTAATTCTATTAGCTTCATTGCAGCTCTATTTACAATAGCCAGGACATGGAAACAACCTAAGTGTCCATCAACAGATGAATGGATAAAGAAGATGTGGCACATATATACAATGGAATATTACTCAGCCATAAAAAGAAATGAAATTGAGTTATTTGTAGTGAGGTGGATGGACCTAGAGTCTGTCATACAGAGTGAAGTAAGTCAGAAAGAGAAAAACAAATACTGTATGCTAACACATATATATGGAATCTAAGAAAAAAAAAAAAGGTCATGAAGAACCTAGGGGTAAGATGGGAATAAAGACACAGACCTACTAGAGAATGGACTTGAGGATATGGGGAAGGGGAAGGGGAAGCTGTGACAAAGTGAGGGAGTGGCATGGACATATATACACTACCAAACGTAAAATAGATAGCTATTGCGAAGCAGCCGCATAGAACAGGGAGATCAGCTCGGTGGTCTGTGACCACCTAGAGGGGTGGGATAGGGAGGGTGGGAGGGAGGGAGATACAAGAGGGAAGAGATATGGGAACATATGTATATGTATAACTGATTCACTTTGTTATAAAGCGGAAACTAACACACCATTGTAAAGCAATTGTACTCCAATAAAGATGGTAAAAAAAGAAAAAATTCTATTAGCTCTTGAATTTCTCCAAGATCCATATCTTGAAACCGTTCATCCCCCCTCTTTTTTGCCATATCTATAATATCTTTCATGATTTCCTTGACTGACTCTGTTGTAAATCCTGTTAAGTCATGCACAACATCTGGACACAGTTTTCTCCAGCAGGAATTTATTGTTTCGGACTTGATGGCTTTCATGGCTTTCTCTGCAACAACACTGATGACATTTTCAATGGTTTAATCCTTCCAGACTTTCATGATGTTCTCTCTATTGGGGGTTCTCTTCCACAGCATTGATAACCCTTTCCATAGAGTACTGTGTGTAATGAGCCTTAAAGGTCCTTATGACCCCATGATCTAGAGGTTGAATGACAGACACTGTGTTTGGAGGCAACTAGATCACTTCAATGTCTTCAGTGTTGAACTTGTGGGCATCTGGGTGGCCAGGGTAATTGTTCAATATCAAAAAAAACCTTAAAAGGCAGTCCCCTATTGGCAAAGTACTTCCTGACTTCGGGGACAAAGCACTGATGGAACCAATCCAGAAAAAGTGTTCTCAATGTCCAGGCCTTCTTGTTGTACAAAGACTGGCAGTTGGTGTTTATATTTTCCCTTCAAGATTCAGGAGTTAGCAGATTTGTAGATAAGAGCAGTCCTGATCATAAATCCAACTGCATTTGCACAAAACAGTAGAGTTAACCTATCCCTTCCTGCTTTAAATTCCAATGCTTGCTCTCCTCCTTACTAATAAATGTCCTTTGTGGAATTATTTTTTTTTCCAGAATAGGGCACTTTTGTCTGCATTAAAAACCTGTTCAGGCTGATATTCTTTCTCCTCATTTATTTTCTTAATGGCGTCTTGGAATGGGTCTGTTGCCTCTTGGTTGGCAAAAGCTGCTTCTCCTGTTATCTCGACATTACTCAAGTAAGCCAAGCCTCTTTCTAAAATTATAATCCTTTATTGGCATTAAATTCTCCAGGTTTAGACCCTTCACCTTCCTTTTGTTTTATGTTGTCATGTAATAACTTCATATTTTCTGGAATTATATTAGAGTTTAGAGGTATGCCTTTCTTTTTTATTGAATATAGTTAATTGACAATGGTGTGTTAGTTTCAAGTGTACAGCAAAGTGATTCATATATATATATATATTTTTTCTTTTTCAGATTCTTTTCGAATACAGGGTATTATAAGATATTGAATATAGTTCCCTGTACTATGCAGTGGGTCCTTTTTGTTTATCTAGAGGTATGCCTTTCTTATATCAATCCTGCACCCACATAAAAGTTGCATTTTCAATATGAGATAAAAAGGTTATTTCACAAAAAGTGTGCATGGTTTTTGTGCCTGCTGGCCTAGCTGCAGAGATGGCTTCACAAATTTCCTTTCTTTTCTTTTCTTTTTTCTTTTCTTTTCTTTCCTTTTCTTTCTCTCTCTCTCTCTCTCTCTCTCTCTTTTTTTTAATGGTTCTTACGCTGGATCATTTATCTTGAAATGGAGGGCAAATGCAGCTGCAGACCTCAATCTTCAGAACATATCAAGCAATTCAACCTTTTCTTGTAATGTCATGACTTTTCTCTGCTTCTTGGAAGAATTTCCAGCATCACTAGCAGCACTTTGTATGAGTCCCATGGTATTATTCAAAGTTTACAGTATTGCAATAAACACAATGAAAAATACAGGAGAACTGCAAAAGATCACTTTTTACTCAATACAAAATTTACCACAGAGACAACTTCTAATGTGGAGATGATTAGCATTACACAGTATTGTAAGCAGGTACTCACAGCACTTGAGCTCACCACAATAGCAACTGGAGGTGGCTACAAGATTATTACAGTAGTACAGTATGTACTGCAGTTAATTTTATGCAGTTATGATTTAATACTGCATCTTTACATTTGTTTACATTTCTCTTGACTGCGACTGGCACCATATACAGTCTGTGTGTGCATAAGTTTTGATAAATTTTAACTTTCAATGATAGATTTATGTGTGTATTATAGTAGTAAATGATACATATATTTTAAACATTCATGACAGACCTAGTTTTTTTTTTAGTTTTTTCAAGATTTTTAGGCTAGGTGATTCATCTGTGAGTTTTTTCAAATTGTCACAAATCTCCAAAAAATTTCCAATACATTTATTGGAAAAAATCCACATATACGTGGACATGTGCAGTTCAAACCTGCATTGTTCAAGGTCAACTATAGTTAGTTCCAACTGTGAGTAACCACAGTCAATGATTTCCTCTGGATACAGTTTTAATCCTGGAAATTGTGGTCTTTTGATTTCTTGGCTGTGTACTCTACCTATCTTTCCCCACCCCTTAACTTAAAGGTGACTATCTATCTATAGGTTACTGAAACATAGATTTAATTGAGGAAGTCAACATACTGGATCTGATCTGTGCTCCTGGCTTGGGTCCAATTGTCTGGCCAAGAACTTATTTGGGAGATTCTTTTTTTTTTTTTAATTTTGATTTCTGAGTTTCCTGGTACCTCCTTTATTTTTATTTTATTTTTTTTGGATTTTTGAATTTTATTTAATTTATTTATTATACAGCAGGCACTTATTAGTTATCCATTTTATACATATTAGTGTATATATGTCAATCCCAATCTCACAATTCATCACACCACCACCCCCCCCCCCCCCCCGCCCACCACTTTCCCCCCTTGGTGTCCATACGTTTATTCTCTACATCTGTGTCTCTATTTGTGCCTTGCAAACCGGTTCATCTGTACCATTTTTCTAGGTTCAACATATATACGTTAATATACGATATTTGTTTTTCTCTTTCCGACATACTTCACTCTGTATGACAGTCTCTAGATTCATCCATGTCTCTACAAATGACCCACTTTCGTTCCTTCTTATGGCTGAGTAATATTCCATTGTATATATGTACCACATCTTCTTTACCCATTCGTCTGTTGATGGGCATTTAGGTTGTTTCCATAACCTGGCTATTGTAAGTAGTGCTGCAAAGAACATTGGGGTGCATGTGTCTCTTTGAATTATGGTTTTCTATGGGTATATGCCCAGTAGTGGGATTGCTGGGTCATATGGTAATTCTATTTTTAGTTTTTTAAGGAACCTCCATACTGTTCTCCATAGTGGCTGTATCAATTTACATTCCCACCAACAGTGCAAGAGGTTTCCCTTTTCTCCACACCCTCTCCAGAATTTCTTGTTTGTACATTTTCTGATGCTGTCTTTTCTAACTGGCATGAGGTGATACCTCATTGTAGTTTTGATTTGCATTTCTCTAATAATTAGTGATGTTGAGTAGTTTTTCATGTGCTTCTTGGCCATCTGTATGTCTTCCTTGGAGAAATGTCTATTTAGGTCTTCTGCTCATTTATGGATTGTTTTTTTAATATTGAGCTACATGAGCTGTTTATATATTTTGGAGATTAGTCCTTTGTCCATTGATTTGTTTGCAAATATTTTCTCCCATTCTGAGGGTTGTCTTTTCATCTTGTTTATGGTTTCCTTTACTGTGCAAAAGCCTTTAAGTTTCATTAGGTCCCAGTTTTTTATTTTTGTTTTTATTTCTGTTACTCTAGGAGGTGGATCAAAAAAGATCTTGCTGTGATTTATGTCAAAGAGTGTTCTTCCTATGTTTTCCTCTAAGAGTTTTATAGTGTCCAGTCTTACATTTAGGTCTCTAATCCATTTTGAGTTTATTTTTGTGTATGGTGTTAGGGAGTATTCTAATTTCATTCTTTTACAAGTAGCTGTCCAGTTTTCCCAGCACCACTTATTGAAGAGACTGTCTTTTCTCCAATGTATATCCTTGCCTCCTTTGTCATAGACTAGTTGACCATAGGTGCGTGGGTTTATCTCTGGGCTTCCTATCCTGTTCCATTGATCTATATTTCTGTTCTTGTGCCAGTACCATATTGTCTTGATTACTGTAACTTTGTAGTATAGTGTGAAGTCAGGGAGTCTGATTCCTCCAGCTCCGTTTTTTCCCTCAAGACTGCTTTGGCTATTCGGGGTCTTTTGTGTCTCCATACAAATTCTAGGATTTTTTGTTCTAGTTCTGTAAAAAATGCCATTGGTAATTTGATAGGGATTGCATTGAATCTGTAGATTGCTTTGGGTAGTATAGTAATTTTCACAATATTGGTTCTTCCAATCCAAGAACATGGTATATCTCTCCATCTGGTTTGTAATATCTTTAGTTTTTATCATCAGTGTCTTAGCGTTTCCTGCATACAGTTCTTTTGTCTCCCTAGGTAGGTTTATTCCTAGGTATTTTATTCTTTTAGTTGCAATGGTAATAGAAGTGTTTCCTTAAATTCTCTTTCGTCATTAGGGTATAGGAATGCAAGAGATTTCTGTGCATTAATTTTGTATCCTGTAACTACCAAATTCATTGATTAACTCTACTAGTTTTCTGGTGGCCTCTTTAGGATTCTCTATGTGTAGTATCATGTCATCTGCAAACAGTGACAGTGTTAATTCTTCTTTCCCAATTTGTATTCCTTTTTTTCTTTTTCTTCTCTGATTGCCATGGCTAGGACTTCCAAACCTATGTTGAATAATAGTGGTGAGAGTGGACATCCTTGTCTTGTTCCTGATCTTAGAGGAAAGGCTTTCAGTTTTTCACCATTGAGAATGATGTTTGCTGTGGGTTTGATGTATATGGCCTTTATTATGTTGAGGCAGGTTCCCTCTATGCCCACTTTCTGGAGAGTTTTTATCATAAATGGGTGTTGAATTTTGACAAAAGTTTTTCTGCATCTATTGAGATGATCATATGGTTTTTATTCTTTAATTTGTTAATATGGTGTATCACATTGATTGATTTGCGTATATTGAAGAATCCTTGCATCCCTGGGATAAATCCCACTTGATCATGGTGTATGATCCTTTTAATGTGTTGTTGGATTCTGTTTGCTAGTATTTTGTTGAGGATTTTTCATCTATGTTCATCTGTGATATTGGTCTGTAATTTTCTTTTTTTGTAGTATCTCTGTCTGGTTTTGGTATCAGGGTAATTGTGGCCTCATGGAATGAGTTTGGGAGTGTTCCTTCTTCTGCAATTTTTTGGAAGAGTTTGAGAAGAATTGGTGTTAGCTCTTCTCTAAATGTTTGATAGAATTCACCTGTGAAGCCATCTGGTTCTGGACTTTTGTTTGTTGGAAGATTTTTAATCACAGTTTCAATTTCATTACTTGTGATTGGTCTGTTCATATTTTCTGTTTCTTCCTGGTTCAGTCCTGGAAGGTTATACCTTTCTAAGAATTTGTCCATTTCCTCCAGATTGTCCATTTTATTGGCATAGAGTTCCTTGTAGTATTCTCTTAGGATGCTTTGTATTTTTGCGGTGTCTGTTGTAACTTCTCCTTTTTCATTTTTCATTTTATTGATTTGAGTCCTCTCCCTCTTTTTCTTGATGACTCTGGCTAGCTGTTTATCAATTTTGTTTATCTTCTCAAACAACCAGCTCTTCGTTTTATTGATCTTTGCTATTGTTTTCTTTGTTTCTATTTCATTTATTTCTGCTCTGATGTTTATGACTTCTTTCCTTCTATTAACTTCGGGTTCTGTTTGTTCTTCTTTCTCTAGTTCCTTTAGGTGTAAGGTTAGCTTGTTTATTTGAGATTTTTCTCGTTTCTTCAGGTAGGCTTGTCTTGCTATAAACTTCCCTCTTAAAACTGCTTTTGCTGCAACCCATCGGTTTTGGGACATTGTGTTTTCATTGTAATTTGTCTCTAGGTATTTTTTTTTATTTCCTCTTTGATTTCTTCAGTGATCTCTTGGTTATTTACTAACGTAGCCTCCATGTGTTTGTGTTTTTACGTTTTTTTTCCCTTTAATTGATTTCTAATCTCATAGCGTTGTGGTCAGAAAAGATGCTTGATATGATTTCAATTTTCTTAAATTTACTGAGGCTTGATATGTGACCCAAGATGTGATCTATCCTGGAGAATGTTCCATGTGCACTTGAGAAGAAAGTGTAATCTGCTGTTTTTGGAGGGAATGTCCTTTAAATATCAATTAAGTCCATCTTGTTTAAGGTGTCATTTAAAGCTTGTGTTTCCTTATTCATTTTCTTTTTGGATGATGTGTCCATTGGTGTAAGTGAGGTGTTAAAGTCTCCCACTATTATTGTGTTACTGTCGATTTCCTCTTTTATAGGTGTTAGCAGTTGCCTTATGTATTGAGGTGCTCCTATGTTGGGTGCATAAATATTTACAATTGTTTTATCTTCTTCTAGGATTGATCCCTTGATCATTATGTAGCGTCCTTCTTTGTCTCTTGTAATAGTCTTTATTTTAAAGTCTATTTTATCTGATATGTGTATTGCTACTCCAGCTTTTGATTTCCATTTGCATGGAACACCTTTTTCTATCTCCTCGCTTTCAGTCTGTATGTGTCCCTCGGTCTGAAGTGGGTCTCTTGTAGACAGCATATATATGGGTCTTGTTTTTATATCCATTCAGCGAGCCTGTGTCTTTTGGTTGGAGCATTTAATCCATTCACGTTTAAGGTAATTATCGAAATGTATGTTCCTATGACCATTTTCTTAATTGTTATGGGTTTGTTTTTGTAGGTCCTTTTCTTCTCGTGTGTTTCCCACTTAGAGAAGTTCCTTTAGCATTTGTTGTAGAGCTGGTTTGGTGGTACTGAATTCTCTTAGTTTTTGCTTGTCTGTAAAGCATTTGATTTCTCCATCGAATCTGAATGAGATCCTTGCGAGGTAAAGTAATCTTGCTTGCTGGTTCTTCCCTTTCATCACTTTACATATATCATGCCATTCCCTTCTGGCTTGTAGAGTTTCTGCTGAGAAATCAGCTGTTAGCCTTATGGGAGTTCCCTTGTATGTTATTTGTCATTTTACCCTTGTTGCTTTCAATAATTTTTCTTTGTCTTTAATTTTTGTCAATTTGATTACTATGTGTCTCGGCGTGTTTCTCCATGGGTTTATCCTTCCTGAGACTCTCTGCACTTCCTGGACTTGGGTGGCTATTTCCTTTCCCATGTTAGGGAAATTTTCTACTATAATGTCTTCAAATATTTTCTCAGGTCCTTTCTCTCTCTTCTTCTTCCTCTGGGACCCCTATAATTCTAATGTTGGTGAATTTAATGTTGTTGCAGAAGTCTCTGAGACTGCCCTCATTTCTTTTAATTTTTTCTTTATTCTGCTCCTTGGCAGTTAATTCCACCACTGTGTCTTCCAGGTCACTTATCCGTTTTTCTGCCTCAGTTATTCTGCTATTGATTCCTTCTAGTGTATTTTTCATTTCATTTATTGTATTGTTCATCTCTGTTTTTTTATTCTTTAATTCTTCTAGGCGTTTGTTCTTTAATTCTTCTAGGTCTTTGTTAAACATTTTTTGCATCTTCTCGATCTTTGCCTCCATTCTTTTTCTGAGGTCCTGGATCATCTTCACTATCATTATTCTGAATTCTTCTTCTGGAAGGTTGCCTATCTCCACTTCATTTAGTTGTTTTTCTGGGGGTTTATCTTGTTCCTTCATCTGGTACATAGCCCTCTGCCTTTTCTTGTTTATCTTTCTGTGATTGTGGTTTTTGTTCCACAGGCTGCAGGATTGTAGTTCTTCTTGCTTCTGCTGTCTGCCCTCTGGTGGATGAGGCTATCTAAGAGGCTTGTGCAAGTTTCCTGATGGGAGGGACTGTTGGTGGGTAGAGCTGACTGTTGCTCTGGTGGGCAGAGCTCAGTAAAACTTTAATCTGCTTGTCTGCTGATGGGTGGGGCTGGGTTCCCTCCCTGTTGGTTGTTTGGCCTGAGGTGACCCAACACTGGAGCCTATCCGGCTCATTGGTGGGGCTAATGGTGGACTCTGGGAGCGCTCATGCCAAGGAATACTTCCCAGAACTACTGCTGCCAGTGTCCTTGTCCTCATGGTGAGCCACAGCCTCTCCCTGTCTCTGCAGGAGACTCTCCAATACTAGCAGGTAGGTCGGGTTCAGTCTCCTATGGGGTCACTGCTCCTTCCCCTGGGTCCTGATGTGCACACTATTTTTGTGTGCCCTCCAAGAGTGGAGTCTGTTTCCCCCAGTCCTGTCGAAGTGCTGTAATCAAACCCCACTAGCCTTCAAAGTCTGATTCTCTAGGAATTCCTCCTCACGTTGCTGGACCCCAGGTTGGGAAGCCTGACGTGGGGCTCAGAACCTTCACTCCAGTGGGTGGGCTTCTGTGGTATAATTGTTCTGCAGTTTGTGAGTCACCCACCCAGCAGTTATGGGATTTGATTTTATTGTGATTGTTCTCCTCCTACTGTCTCATTGTGGCTTCTCCTTTGTCTTTGGATGTAAGGTATCTTTTTTGGTGAGTTCCAGTGTCTTCGTGTTGATGATTGTTCAGCAGTTAGTTGTGATTCTGGTGCTCTCCAGAGGGACTGAGTGCCCGTCCTTCTACTCTGCCATCTTGAACCAATCCCTAGGACTTCTGAAAGGTAGGCCAATGGCAAGATTTCCAGATGTTTTAACTTAAGGAGCATGAGATAATGTTTATGCACCAAGAACTCTGGACTTGGCGTTATCAGCCTGTGCTTAATTCAGATGGTGCCCCTCTTTCTGCTCCCATCCAGGATGTGGTAGTGATAGTGGTATACTCACAGTAAGCCTGGGTTTGGCAGTAGGTAGAGGCACCCATAGGTTGGAGGACCCCATGTCAAAGAGGACCAGGAAATTTTGGGGTGGTGTCCCAATGTTGATATCCCCAAAATGGACTGCAAAGAAAGTTTTATCACCCTCATTAAGGAACCAAGCCTTGTCCTAAGGATGGGGAAGAATTTGGCCCACTGGAAGTCACATTTTGCCCAAATGATTTCCTTGGGGAATAAGAGACTTCTCTCTCAAGTTCGTCTTTCCATCTGGAGCCAGTTGCTCTCAATATTCTACTTTTGTGTCCCTAATTGAAAACCTTTGACCAGCTGAGACTTAGTCTGGAAAGACAATATCCTCTTTTATTTATTTTATTTTATTTTTTTAATTTCCATTTTATTGCTTTCCTTTCCATTATCAATATTCTGAAAGAAAAATTAATAATCATCATAATGTCCAAAAGGTGAACAGGAAAAATATAAACACATGTATAAGTTGCCAGTTCAGAAATTAGGAATTAACTAAACAATGACATGTATTTTTCATAAGAACTCATATATTCATGATCCTGAAAACAGTTGACCATAAATATTTGACACAGAATTTTCTTTTCTCCTCCGTCTTTTGTAAGTTTTGTGTATTTTGTCCAGAGTCCTTAGCGTGACCAAGAAAAAAACAGTGATTACTTAACTCTACTTTGGCAAAAATCCTAGGGTATTTTTTTAAAACATCTTTATTGGAGTATAATTGTTTTACAATTATTTGTGTGTTAGTTTCTGCTTTATAAAAAAGTGAATCAGTTATACATATACATATGTTCCCATATCTCTTCGCTCTTGCATCTCCCTCCTCCCCACCCTCCCTATCCCACCCTCTAGGTGGTCACAAAGCACTGAGCTGATCTCCCTGTGCTATGCGACTGCTTCCCACTAGCTATCTATTTTACGTTTGGTAGTGTATATATGTCCATGCCACTCTCTCACTTTGTCCCAGCATACTCTTCCCCCTCCCCATATCCTCAAGTCCATTCTCTAGTAGGTCTGTGTCTTTATTCCCGTCTTGCCCTTAGGTTCTTCATGACCATTTTTTTTTCTTAGATTCCATGTATATGTGTTAGCATACGGTATTTGTTTTTCTCTTTCTGACTTACTTCACTCTGTATGACAGACTCTAGGTCCATCCACCTCACTACAAATAACTCAGTTTCGTTTCTTTTTATGGCTGAGTAATATTCCATTGTATATATGTGCCACATCTTCTTTATCCATTCATCTGTTGATGAACATTTAGGTTGCTTCCCTGTCCTGGCTACTGTAAATAGAGCAGCAATGAATATTTTGGTACATGACTCTTTCTGAATTATGGTTTTCTCAGGGTATATGCCCAGTAGTGAGATTGCTGGGTTGTATGGTAGTTCTATTTCTAGTTTTTTAAGGAACCTCCATACTGTTCTCCATAGTGGCTGTATCAATTTATGTTCCCACCAACAGTGCAAGAGTGTTCCCTTTTCTCCACACCCTCTCCAGCATTTATTATTTCTAGATTTTTTGATGATGACCATTCTGACCGGTGTGAGATGATATCACATTGTACTTTTGACTTGCATTTCTCTAATGGTTAGTGATGTTGAGCATTCTTTCATGTGTTTGTTGCCAATCTGTATATCTTCTTTGCAGAAATGTCTATTTAGGTCTTCTGCCCATTTTTGGATTGGGTTGTTTGTGTTTTTGATATTGAGCTGCATGAGCTGTTTGTAAATTTTAGAGATTAATCCTTTGTCAGTTGCTTCATTTGCAAATATTTTCTCCCATTCTGAGGGTTGTCTTTTGGTCTTGTTTATGGTTTCCTTTGCTGTGCAAAAGCTTTTAATTTTCATTAGGTCCCATTTGTTTATTTTTGTTTTTATTTCCATTTCTCTAGGAGGTGGGTCAAAAAGGATCTTGCTGTGATTTATGTCATAGAGTGTTCTGCCTATGTTTTCCTCTAAGAGTTTGATAGTGTCTGGCTTTACATTTAGGTTTTTAATCCATTTTGAGTTTATTTTTGTGTATGGTGTTAAGGAGTGTTCTAATTTCATACGTTTACATGTGCTTGTCCAGTTTTCCCACCACCACTTATTGAAGAGACTGTCTTTTCTCCACTGTATATTCTTGCCCCCTTTATCAAAGATAAGGTGACCATATGTGCATGGGTTTATTTCTGGGCTTTCTATCCTGTTGCATTGATCTATATTTCTGTTTTTGTGCCAGTACCATATTGTCTTGATTACTGTAGCTTTGTAGTATAGTCTGAAGTCAGGGAGCCTGATTCCTCCACCTCCGTTTTTCTTTCTCAAGATTGCTTTGGCTATTCGGGGTCTTTTTTGTTTCCATACAAATTGTGAAATTTTTGGTTCTAGTTCTGTGAAAAATGCCAGTGGTAGTTTGATAGAGATTGCATTGAATCCGTAGATTACTTTGGGTAGTAGAGTCATTTTCACAACGTTGATTCTTCCAATCCAAGAACATGGTATATCTCTCCATCTATTTGTATCATCTTTAATTTCTTTCATCAGTGTCTTATAATTTTCTGAATACAGGTCTTTTGTCTCCTTAGGTAGGTTTATTCCTAGGTATTTTAGTCTTTTTATTGTAATGGTAAATGGGAGTGTTTTCTTTTTTTTTTTTTTTTTACGAGACAAAGATTTAATGAAAGTTGGTCAGTGGGTATGTATTAATCCGAAGGGCTAAATAGTTAAATTGAAGTAAATGTTACATGTTATCATCATCTGATTCATCTTCTTCCTTCAAAGATTCCTTGGCATATTTCTCTGCCTCTTCCCTTATATCTTTTGGAACAATTTCATGTCTTCCATTAGTTATTTCACCAACCCAGCTGAGCTCTAGTTCAAAAGCTTTATCCTTAACTTCATCATGTACTATGTAAATTATTTTTGCAACTTCTTTAACAACATCATGGCAGGTCATTTCTTTCATCTGAAGCTTTTCGATTTCTGTCTTTGCAGCTTGTCTGGCTTTGCCAATGGCACAGGCCCAATAACCATATGAAACACCCAATGGGTCAATCATGTAGAGTTGTGCACCATCATTCACACTGTAAGACCCTAACATGAAACTGCAGCCAAAAGGTCTAACAGCACTGTAGAGTGTATAGGCATGTACATACATGGCCACTCTGTCTGCAAGATGTTTTAGTGGAATGTTATATCCAAAGTTAGATCTAAAGTTGGAAGCCTCTTCTCTCGCAATGTCTGCTAAAAACGAGCATCTGCCAACAAACCTGCTACTGCCATTTTGACATGCTGATCAACATTAAAAAGTTATTTGTTAGAACCTTCTTCATAAAGTTTAGAAAGGACTAATTTTTCTACCCCAAAGACAATGCCGTCTTTATATCTGATTCCAATAGCTACTATTTTCCACAGCCTTCATAGCATACTCAACTTGAAAAACTCTTCCATCAGGAGAGAATGTAGAGGCTGACAGGTCATACCCGGTGCCGATTGAGCTCATCATGCTAAAAACCACTGGGACGCCTAGGTCTTCAGGGTCTAAAGCGATCCCCCTACCTGGGAGTGTTTTCTTAATTTCACTTTCAGATTTTTCATCATTAGTGTATAGGAATGCTGTATATTTCTGTGCATTAATTTTGTATCCTGCTACTTTATCAAATTCATTGATTAGCTGTAGTAGTTTTCTGGTAGCATCTTTAGGACTCTCTATGTATAGTATCATGTCATCTGCAAACAGTGACAGCTTTACCTGTTCTTTTCTGATTTGGATTCTTTTTATTTCTTTTTCTTCTCTGATTGCTGTGGCTAAAACTTCCAAAACTATGTTGAATAATAGTGGTGAGAGTGGGAAACATTGTCTTGTTCCTGATCTTAGTGGAAATGGTTTCAGTTTTTCACCACTGAGGTCGATGTTGGCTGTCGGTTTGTCATATATGACCTTTACTATGTTGAGGTAAGTTCCTTCTATGCCTACTTTCTGGAGGGTTTTTATCATAAATCGGTGTTGAATTTTGTCAAAAGCTTTCTCTGCATCTATTGAGATGATCATATGGTTTTTCTCCTTCAATTTGTTAATATGCTGCATCACATTGATTGATTTGCGTATATGAAGAATCCTTGCATTCCTGGAATAAACCCCACTTGATCATGGTGTATGATCCTTTTAATGTGCTGTTGGATTCTGTTTGCTAGTATTTTGTTGAGGATTTTTGCATCTATGTTCATCAGTGTTATTGGCCTGTAGTTTTCTTTTTTTGTGATATCTTTGTCTGGTTTTGGTATCAGGATGATGGTGGCCTCGTAGAATGAGTTTGGGAGTGATCCTCCCTCTGCTATATTTTGGAACAGTTTGAGAAGGATAGGTGTTTGCTCTTCTCTAAATGTTTGATAGAATTCACCTGTGAAACCATCTGGTCCTGGGTTTTTCTTTGTTGGAAGATTTTTAATCACAGTTTCAATTTCAGTGCTTGTGATTGGTCTGTTCATATTTTCTATTTCTTTCTGGTTCAGCCTCGGAAGGTTGTGTATTTCTAAGAATTTGTCCATTTCTTCCAGGTTGTCCATTTTATTGGCATAAAATTGTTGCTTGTAGTAATCTCTCATGATCCTACGTATTTCTGCAGTGTCAGTTGTTACTTCTCCTTTTTCATTTCTAATTCTATTGATTTGAGTCTTCTCCCTTTTTTTCTTGATGAGTTTGGCTAATGGTTTATCAATTTTGTTTATCTTCTTAAAGAACGAGCTTTTAGTTTTATTGATCCTTGCTATCATTTCCTTCATTTCATTTTCGTTTCTGATCTGACCTTTATGATTTCTTTCCTTCTGCTAACTTTGGGATTTTTTTTGTTCTTCGTTCTCTAATTGTTTTAGGTGTAAGGTTAGGTTGTTTATTTGAGATGTTTCTTGTTTCTTAAGGTAGGATTGTATTGCTATAAACTTCCCTCTTAGAAATGCTTTTGCTGCATCCCATAGGTTTTGGGTCATCATGTTTTCATTGTCATCTGTTTCTAGGTATTTTTTAATTTCCTCTTTGATTTCTTCAGAGATCTGTTGGTTATTAAGTAGTGATTTGTGTAGCCTCCATGTTTTTGTATTTTTTACAGATTTTTTCCTGTAACTGATATCTAGTCTCATAGCGTTGTGGTCAGGAAAGATACCTGATATGATTTCAATTTTCTTAAATTTAACAAGGCTGGATTTTTGACCCAAGATATGATCTATCCTGGAGAATGTTCCATGAGCACTTGAGAAGAAAGTGTATTCTGCTGTTTTTGGATGGAATGTCCTATAAATATCAATTAAGTCCATCTTGTTTGATGTATCATTTAAAGCTTGTGTTTCCTTATTTATTTTCATTTTGGATGATCTGTCCATTGGTGAAAGTGGGGTTTTTAGTCCCCTACTCTGATTGTGTTACTGATGATTTCCTCTTTTATGGCTGTTAGCATTTGCCTTATGTATTGAGGTGATCCTATGTTGGGTGCATATTTACAATTTTTATATCTTCTTCTTGGATCAATCCCTTGATCATTATGTAGTGTCCTTCTTTGTCTCTTGTAATAGTCTTTATTTTATAGTTTATTTTGTCTGATATGAGAATTGCTACTCCAGCTTTCTTTTGATTTCCATTTGCATGGAATATCTTTTTCCATCCTCTCACCTTCAGTCTGTATGTGTCCCTAAGTCTGAAGTGGGTCTCTTGTAGACAGCATATATATGGGTCTTGTTTGGGATCCATTCAGCCAGTCTATGTCTTTTTGTTAGCACATTTAATCCATTTACATTTAAGGTAATTATCTATATGTATGTTCCTATTACCATTTTCTTAATTGTTTTAGGTTTGTTATTGTAGGTCTTTTCCTTCTCTTGTATTTCCTGCCTAGAGAAGTTCCTTTAGCATTTGTTTTAAAGCTGGTTTGGTGGTGCTGAATTCTCTTAGATTTTGCTTGTCTGTAAATGTTTTAATTTCTCCATCAAATCTGAATGAGATCCTTGCTGGGTAGAGTAATCTTGATTGTAGTTTTTTTCTCCTTCATCACTTTAAATATGTTCTGCCACTGCCTTCTGGCTTGCAGAGTTTCTGCTGAAAGATCAGCTGTTTACCTTATGGGGATTCCCTTGTGTGTTATTTGTTGTTTCTCCCTTGCTGCTTTTAATATTTTTTCTTTGTATTTATTTTTTTGATAGTTTGATTATTATGTGTCTTGGCGTGTTTCTCCTTGGATATATCCTGTATGGGACTCTCTGTTCTTCCTGGACTTGATTGACTATTTCCTTTCCCATATTAGGGAAGTTTTCATCTATAATCTCTTCAAATATTTCCTCAGTCCCTTTCTTTTTCTCTTCTTCTTCTGGGACCCCTATAATTCGAATGCTGGTGTGTTTAATGTTGTCCCAGAGGTCTCTGATACTGTCCTTAATTCTTTTCATTCTTTTTTCTTTACTCTGCTCTGCAGTAGTTATTTCCACTATTTTATCTTCCAGGTCACTTATCCGTCCCTCTGCCTCAGTTATTCTGCTATTGCTCCCTTCTAGAGAATTTTTAATTTCATTTATTGTGTTGTTCATCACTGTTTGTTTGCTCTTTAGTTCTTCTAGGTCCTGTTAAATGTTTGTTGTATTTTCTCTATTCTATTTCCAAGATTTTGGATCATCTTTACTATCATTATTCTCAATTCTTTTACAGGTAGACTGCCTATTTCCTCTTCATTTGTTTGTTCTGGTGGGTTTTTGCCTTGCTCCTTCATCTTCTGTGTGTTTTTCTGTCTTCTCATTTTACTTAACTTACTGTGTTTGGGGTCTCCTTTTCACAGGCTGCAGGTTCGTAGTTCCTGTTGTTTTTGATATCTGTCCCCAGTGGCTATGTTGGTTCAGTGGGTTGTGTAGGCTTCCTGGTGGAGGGGACTAGTCCCTGTGTTCTGGTGGATGAGGCTGGACCTTGTTTTTCTGGTGGGCAGGTGCACTTCTTGTGATGTGTTTTGGGGTGTCTATAGCCTTATTATGATTTTAGGCAGCCTCTCTGCTAATGGATGGTGTTGTGTTCCTGTCTCGCTAGTTGTTTGGCCTAGGGTGTCCAGCACTGTAGCTTGCTGGTCGTTGAGTGAAGCTGGGTCTTGGCATTGAGAAGGAGATCTCTGGGAGATTTTCGCTCTTTGATATTTCGTGGAGCTGGGAGGTGTCTTGTAGACCAGTGTCCTGAAGTTGGCTCTCCCACCTCAGAGGCACAGCCCTGACGCCTGGCTGGAGCACTTAGAGTCTTTCATCCTCACGGCTCAGAATAAAGGGAGAAAAAATAGAAAGAAAGAAAGAAAGAAGATAAAATAAAATAAAGTTATTAAAATAAAAAATAAAAAATAATTATTAAGGAAAAAATTTTAAAAAGTAATAAAAAAAAAAGGACAGACAGAACCCTAGGACAAATGGTAAAAGCTAAGCTATACAGACAAAATCACACACAGAAGCATACACATACACACTCACAAAAAGAGAAAAAGGGAAAAAATATATATATATCTTTTCTCCCAAAGTCCACCTCCCCAATTTGGGATGATTCGTTGTCTATTCAGGCATTCCACAGATGCAGGGTACATCAAGTTGACTGTGGAGATTTAATCCTCTGCTCCTGAGGCTGCTGGGAGAAATTTCGCTTTCTGTTCTTTGTTCGCACAGCTCCCAGAGTTCAGCTTTGGATTTGGACCTGCCTCTGCGTGTAGGTCGCCTGAGGGCGTCTGTTCTTCACTCAGACAGGACGGGGTTAAAGGAGCAGGTGATTCGGGAGCTCTGGCTCACTCAGGCTGGGGGGAGGGAGGGGTAGAATGCGGGGTGAGCCTGCCGCGGCAGAGGCTGGTGTGACCTTGCAACAGCCTGAGGTGCGCCGTGTGTTCTCCCAATGAAGTTGTCCCTGGGTCAAGGGACCCTGGCAGTGGCGGGCTGCACAGGCTCCCGGGAGGGGAGGTGTAAATAATGACCTGTGCTTGCACACAGGCTTCTTGGTGGCTGCAGCAGCAGCCTTAGCGTCTCATGCCCATCTCTGGGGTCCGCGCTGATAGCCGCGGCTCATGCCCGTCTCTTGCGCTCCATTAAGTGGCGCTGTTAATCTCCTCTCCTCGTGCACCAGGAAACAAAGAGGCAAGAAAAAGTCTCTTGCCTCTTTGGCAACTCCAGACTTTTTCCCGGACTCCCTCCCGGCTAGCTGTGGCGCACTAGCCCCCTTCAGGCTGTGTTCATGCAGCCAACCACAGCCCTCTCCCTGGGATCCAACTGAAGCCCGAGCCTCAGCTCCCAGCCCCCGCCCGCCCTGGCGGGTGAGCAGACAAGCCTCTCAGGCTGGTGAGTGCTGGTCGGCACCAATCCTCTGTGTGGGAATCTCTCCGCTTTGCCCTCCGCACCCCTGTTGCTGCGCTCTCCTCTGTGGCTCCGAAGCTCCCCCCCTCCGCCACCCACAGTCTCCGCCTGCGAAGGGGCTTCCTAGTGTGTGGAAACCTTTCCTCCTTCACAGCTCCCTCCCACTGGTGCAGGTCCTGTCCCTATTCTTTTGTCTCTGTTTTTTCTTTTGCCCTACCCAGGTACGTGGGGAGTTTCTTGCCTTTTGGGCAGTCTGAGGTCTTCTGCCAGCGTTCAGTAGGTGTTCTGTTGGAGTTGTTCCACATGTAGATATATTTCTGATGTATTTGTGGAGAGGAAGGTGATCTCCGCGTCTTACTCCTCCGCCATCTTGAAGCTCCTCCCCCAATATCCTCTTTTAAATGTGTTTTCTGCTTTGTAATAAGGTGATACCTCCATGGATTTACCATGCTCTGCCAGAATACCCAAAGATGGAGAAGAATCACTTTCCCCTCTTTTCCCAGTGTCTATCCATGCTCCCACTTCACACACACACTCACACACACACAAACACACATACAGATTCGCACACACACTCATCTCCCCTTCATTTCTAGTGTTCGATACTCCCACTACCGTTCTCCTCTCTCCTGGTCATATACTTGCAAAGAGTTCTTGGAAGTCTAAAGTGAGAGGTAGCATGGAAAGCAAGAAGAAAATTTCACTGAGAGGTAGTTTAAGTTCTAAATGGATTTGTGTCAGCCATGTCATTTACCTGCTTCCAGTTCCTCTATCTATAAAACGTGGTAGTTGAAATAGGAGATCCCTAAAGTGGCTTCCAGCTCTGAGACTCTTTGTAACATTTCACTAAGGACAGTCCATAGGACACCAGTACGTTGTGATGCCCTGAGCAGATACTGTAGCCTCAAGAACATTCAAATATTTGCTGTGGTCACCTGTGTGTCTTTCAGGAAAGGGAGATATATAGTGTCTGGAGCCACTGGAGATTTTGTCCAGTGGCTTGCATGTGTTTTCCTTCTTTCCCCTGCAACTCATTGCTAGGACCTCCTTTGGATCTCTCAATGAGCTTGAACATTCCCTCTATGAATCTCTTAACCATATTAATGGGACTTTGGAAAGCAGGAAGGAAAAAGAACTACTATACTATTAGCACCAACTCATAACTCTTTCAGATAGTTTCCATAGGAAAGTGAGACTTAGGTTCTGTAACTAGTCCAAAATCAGAGCTAATAAGAAGTATAAATGAGTATTTAAGAATGGTTATTAGCCAAGGGTCATGGACACCACCTCCCAATTCACTCACATCCAAGTAGCTGGTGAAGGGCTCATAAGCAACAGCATTATTATTGAAATGACACTTGGCAGCTGGATCAACCTTTGGGTGTTTTTTTAGGACTTTCTCCATTACACCCTGTTCCTCCATCACCTTGCAGATAGACTTTCCTTTCCTCAGCATGATTCTGCAGAGAATATGGTAAACAAAAAGAATGAGCTTCACCTTGTCCCATTACAACAATTCCTTCAATGACCTGACCTGGAGTTTTCAAACCTCTTCAGTACTCTGCTAAAGACGAGCCTCTTATAGGAAATCCTCCCAGATTTTAGCAACTTCTGATCTCCACAGTTACTCCAGCATTCCCAGCATGGAAATACACTATTCCATGTGTTTGGGTTTTGTACTTATATATTGTTTCCAGAGAAGAAATGTCTGTTTCTTCCCAGACCCTCCTATAAGCTGAGGCAGGGATCGTGTATCCTTCATTCTTAAGCAAGAAATACACCCAACTCACTCCTACACACACACATCCATCCATCCATTTAAGTCTTGGCCCCCAGCAGGTTTTCACTTTATGGTATCAAGAAACAATCTGACTGCCTTTCGAAGAGATGTATAGATGGATTACTTTGCTCTTCTCTGGCTTGTCATTCTCTTTAAAGCCTGGAATTCACAATGAACCTGAATCCCAATACAAACCTTTCCACACCCTCTGAGAGGTGTAGACAAACCAGGACCAAGACAAGAATCTTCATGGTGACAATTTTTCACTGTCCACCAACACACAGGACATGGTGGCAGACCCAAGGGTTAGGATACACAGAAGGAAGTTGAGTCTCTCTCTCCTCTCTCTGCACTTTTTAAAAAATTTTATTTTTATTTTTGGCTGCATTGGGTCTTTGTTGCTGTGCACGGGCTTTCTCTAGTTGTGGCAAGTGGGAGCTTCTCTTCATTGCGGTGCGCAGGCTTCTCATTGTGGTGGTTTCTTTTGTGGTGGAGCATGGGCTCTAGGCATGTGGCTTCAATAGTTGTGGCACATGGGCTCAGTAGTTGTGGCTTGCAGGCTCTAGAGCACAGGCTCAGTAGTTGTGGATCATGGGCTTAGTTGCTCCACAGCATGTGGGATCTTCCTGGACCAGGGCTTGAACCTGTGCCCCCTGCATTGGCAGGCGGATTCTTAACCACTGCACCACCATGGAAGCCCTCTCCCTGCACATTTAATCTCTAGGCACATGAGCTTTCCTATCTTTGTACCAGCTTGTGTCCCTACACAAGCTAATAATCTTTGTTTTTCCCTCTGGCAAGTATCAAGTACTTTAATGTTCACTTTGTAACCAATTTAAAAGGCAATCAGTGGTTTGCTGATGGAATATAAATATTAGGATGTGATAACTAATGTAAAATGCACTGGGGACAAAGAATCCTGGTGCCCCTGTCTACACAGAAATGGCTGCTGGCAACTTTTGCCAGAAGAGTAGAACAATTTGCTCTTTGGCTCCAGAAGGCATGTGATTTTTGAGATTTACAATCTACTCTCTACTTCTTCTTTCCCTCTCTTCCTCTGATCACTCTCATCTAGCCATCCATATGTGATTATTATAGTCTATGACAATCTGATCTTTATTTTCAAATTATTAGTTCACAAATTAGCCAATATTTATGGAAGGACTACTCAGTGCTCACCTCTGTACTAAGCTCTGGCACACAAAGATAATTAAGAAATGATCCTTGTATGTAAATGTCTGCATTCTTTAAAAAAATTTTTTTTATATTGAAGTATAGTTGATTTACAATGTTGTGTTAGTTTCGGGTGTACAGCAAATGATTGGTATATGTATTCATATATCTGTTCTTTTTCAAATTCTTTTCACATATAGGTTACTACAGAGTATTGAGTATAGTTCCCTGTGCTACAAGGTAGGTCCTTGTTGATTATCTATTTTGTATATAGTAGTGTGTATATGTTAATCCCAACCTCCTAATTTATCTCCCCCCCCATTTTCCTTTTGGTATTGATTCATATTCAAATTATGAGGCAATGTGATTACTCTAGGCATTCAAATGAGCATTGAATGAATGAGAGTGGTAATGAAAATACTGTATTCAATGGCCAAGTGGCACATGAAAAGATGCTCAACATCACTAATTATTAGAGAAATGCAAATCAAAACTATGAGGCATCAACTCACACTGGTCAGAATGGCCATCATCAAAAAATCTACAAACAATAAATGCTGGAGAGGGTGTGGAGAAAAGGGAACCCTCTTGCACTGTTGGTGGGAATGTAAATTGATATAACCACTATGGAGAACAGTATGGAGGTTCCTTAAAAAAATAAAAATAGAATTATCATATGAAACAGCAATCCCACTACTGGGCATATACCCAGAGAAAACCACAACTCAAAAAGACACATGCATCCCAATGTTCATTGCAGCACTATTTACAATGGCAGGGTCATGGAAGCAAGCTAAATGCTCATTGACAGATGAATGGATAATGAAGATATGGTACATATATACAATGGAATATTACTCAGCCATAAAAAGGAATGAAATTGGGTCATTTGTAGAGACGTGGATGGACCTAGAGACTATCATACAGGGTGAAGTAAGTCAGAAAGAGAAAAACAAATATCATATATTAACGCATATATGTGGAACCTAGAAAAATGGTACAGATGAACTGGTTTGCAAGGCAGAAATAGAGACATGGACGTAGAGAACAAATGTACGGACACCAAGGGGGGAAAGGGGGTGTGATGAATTGGGAGATTGGGATTGACATATATACACTAATATGTATAAAATAGATAACTAATGAGAACCTGCTGTATTGCACAAGGAACTCTACCTCACCTCACTGTACAGTAGAAGCACAACATTGTAAAACAACTATACCCCAATAAAAGTACCGTATTCATAAAGTAACCCTGTGTGCTACTGTCACCTGATACCAATATTCCTAACTTACAAAAGCAGGTTGCTTCTATGGAATACAAAAAAAAAGTAAGGCAGTGTAGGAATTCCAAAGTGTGGCGGCAGGACAAAACAACCAGAAAATAATTAACAAAATGGCAGTAAGTACATTCCTATCAATAATTACTTTAAATGTAAATGGACTAACTGCCTTAATCAAAGACATAGAGTGGCTGAATAGATTAAAAAAAAAAAGACACATAAAATACTGCCTACAAAAGACTCACTTCAGGTCTAAAGAAACACACTGAAAGTGAAGGGATGGAAAAAGGTATTTCATGTGAATGGAAATGAAAAGAAAGCTGGAGTAGCAGTTCTTATACCAGAAAAAATAGACTTTAAGACTAGCACTCTAGCAAGAGACAAAAAAGGACATTACATAATGATAAAGGACTCAATCCAATAAGAAGATATAATAATTGTAAATATATATGCACCCAACATAAGAGCACCTAAATTTATAAAGGAAATATTAACAAACATAAAGGGAGAAATTGATAGTAACACAAACATAGTAGAGGACTACTTTGTCTAACACCGCACTTACATCAATGGACAAATCATTCAGACAGAATATCAATAAGGAAATACTAGCTTAAAATGACACATTTGAGCAGATGAACTTAGTAGATAAATATAGAACACTTCATTCAAAAGCAGCAGAATACACATTCTTTTCAAGTGTAAATGGAACATTCTCCAGGATAGATCACATGCTGGCCACAAAACAAGTCTCAATAAATTTGAGAAGATTGAAATCATATCAAGCATCTTTTCTGACCACAGTGGTATGAGACTAGAAATCAACTAAAATAAAAAAAACTGCAGTACACAAACACATGGAGGCTAAACATTATGCTTTTAAACAACCAGTGGTCACTGAAGAAATCAAAAAATACCTGGAGACAAATGAAAATGGAAACACAATGATCCAAAATCTATAGTATGCAGCAAAAGCAGTTCTAAGAGGGGAGTTTATAGTAATACAAGCCTACCACTAGAAACAAGATGAATCTCAACTAAATAACCTAACTTTACACCTAAGGAACCAGAAAAAGAAGAACAAACAAAACCCAATGTTAGTAGAAAGAAATGATAAAGATCAGAGCAGAATAATTGAAATAGCAAAATAAACAAATAGAACTAAAAAAACCAAAAAGCCTTTGCACAGTGAAGGAAACCATCAACAAAACAAAAAGGCCACCTACTAAATGGGAGAAGATATTGCAAATGATATATCTGATAAGGGAGGAATATCCAAAATATACAAAGAACTCTTACAACTCAACATAAAAAAAGTTTTTTAAATGGGCAGAGGACTTGAATAAACATTTTTTCCAAAGAAGACATACAGATGGCCAACAGACACATGAAAAGATGCTCAAAATCACTAATCTTCAGGGAAATACAAATCAAAACCATAAGGAGATATCACCTTACACCTGTCAGAATGGCTATTATCAAAAAGACAACAAATAACAAGTGTGGGCAAAGATGTGGAGAAAGGGAACCCTTGTGCTCTGCTGGTGGGAATGTAAATTGGTACAGCCACTATGGAAAACAGTATGGAGTTTCCTCAAAAGTAAAAATAGTACTACCATACTATCTAGTAATTCCACTTCTGAGTATTTTTCCAAAAAAAAAAAAAACAAAAAAGCACTAATTCAAAAAGTTGTATGCAGCCCTATGTTAATTGCAGCATTATTTACAATAGCCAATATGTGGAAGCAACTTAAGTATTCATCAATAGATAGATGGATAAAGATGTGGTATATATATATACAATGGAATATTACTCAGCTACAAAAAAAGAATAAAATCTTGCCATTTGTGACAACTTGTTTGGATCTAGAGGGTATTATGCTAAGTAAAATAAGTCAGACAGAGAGAAAGACAAATGCTGTATGATTTTTTAAAAACTTTTTATTGAAGTATAGTTGATATACAGTGTTGTATTAATTACTGCTGTACAACAAAGTGACTCAGTTATACATGTATATACATGCAGAATGTGTGTGTGTGTGTGTATATATATATATATATATATATATATATATATATATATATATACACACACACACATTCTTTTTCATATTCTTTTCCATTATGGTTTATCACAGGATTTTTCTTTTTTTTGGTGGAAGATATTTATTTTTTAACTTCTTTATTGGAGTATAATTGCTTTACAATGGTGTGTTAATTTCTGCTTTATAACAAAGTGAATCAGCTATATGTATGCGTATGTCCCCATATCCCCTCCCTCTTGCATCTCCCTCCCACCCTCCCTATCCCACCCTTCTAGGTGGTCACAAAGCATCAAGCTGATCTCTGTTATCACAGGATATTGAATATAGTTTCCTGTGCTATACAGTAGGACCTTGTTGTTTATCCATCCTATATATACCAGTTTGCATTTGCTAATCCCAAACTCCCAATCCATCTGTCTCCCACCCCGATCCCCCTTGGCAACCACCAATCTATTCTCTATGTCCCTGATTCTGTTTTTGTTTCATAGATAGGTTCATTTGTGTCATATTTTAGATTCTACATATAAGTGATATCATATGGTATTTCTCTTTCTCTTTCTGACTTACTTCACTTTGTATGATAATCTCTAGTTGCATCTAAGTTGCTGCAAATGGCCAAATGCCATATGATTTTACTTATATGTGGAATATAAAAAGCAAAATAAAAGAACAAACATAACAAAAAGAAACAGACACATAGATACAAAGAACAAACTGGTTTCTGTGGAATTGGGGGAATAAGTGAAATAGCTGAGGGATATAAAGAGGTACAAATTTCGAGTATAAAATAAACGTCACAGTTATAATTTACAGCATAAGGAATATAGTAATAATATTGCAATAACTTTGTGTGCTGACAGAAGGTAACTAGACATCATGGTGATCATTTTAGAATGTATAAAAATATCAAATCACTATGTTGTACACCTGAAACTAATACAATATTGTAAGATAATTATACTTCAAAAAAAGAAGTGTAGGGGCAGGGAATATGCAGTTGGCAGTATTCAATAGGGTGATTAGTGTATGCTTTGTTGAAAATATGCCATTTGATAAAAGACTAAAAGATAAGGGCATGCACTATGGGGATATATGGGAGAAGAATGTTCCAGACCAAATGAACAGCCTTGCAAAGGTCTAAAGGCAGAGTGTGCCTGAGTGTCAGTGAAGAAGAAGGAGCTGGGCAGAGCTGCAGCACAGTGTGTAAGGGAGAGAGCTGAGAGAGCCCCTTCTAGAGGTCTGGGAAGCCTGACCATGGAAAGTTTTTGCTGGTCATTCTGAAGGCTTTGTCTTTCATTCTGAGTAAAATCGGGAACCACTGTAAAGGAACAACATGATCAGACTTTAGTTTGGGTGCTGGGCTGATAATAGACTGTAGGGGACAAGGATAAAAACAAAGAAGCCAAGATTATCTTAGTAACACAGATGAGAGGTGATGGGGGGTCTCAGGTCAGTGAAGGAGCAGTGGATGTGTCAAGAACTTGTTCAATACAAGCTCTATTTTGAAGGAAATGCCTCTTTCTGGTCCAGAATTCAATCTGGGATCCTACATTGCATTTAGTTGTCATATCTCCTTAGTTTCCCCCAACCTGGGTAGTTCTTGTCTTTCATGGCTTGGACACATTTGAAGAATACGGCCAGTTATTTTGTAGAATGTTTTTCATTTCGGGTTTGTCTGATATTTTCTTATGTTTAAACTCAGGTTATGCATTTTTGGAAAGAATGTCAGAGGACGGATATTGTGTCCTCCTCAGTGCATCATATCAGGAGTTACATGATGTTGGCATGTCTCATTGCTGGTGATATTAACTTTTTGATCTCTTGTATTATATGCTGTCTGCTGTGTTTCTTGCATTGTAAAGTTACTATTTTCCTTAGTAATTACAAATATCTTGTGGTGAAATACTTTAAGACTATGCAAATATCAAGTTTCTTGTCATACTTTCATCCAAAATTTCTGACATCCATTGATTCTTTCTTGTCTCCAACAATTATTACTGGGTGCTATTTGTCAAATAGTGATTTTTTACTTTCCACTCTTTCTTCTAGATTCATTAACTGACATCTTGTAAGTAACATCTGTCTCTTTTTCCCCATTTGTTTATTTGATTATTCATTGGTAATAGTACTTTCTCAGTATTTACTTTATTCTATGGGTCATATTTCATCATTATCATTATTTTGTTACTCAGATTGTTCCAATTTTGGCCACCGGGAACTCCTTCAAGGTGGCTCTTGTGTCCCTCTGACATGACCTCATCATTTTTTAGTACTTCCTTACTTCCTGGAAACATAAGCTGCTCCAGTCTTTTTTTGTATTTTCCCTGCTCCAGCACCCAAATCAGATATTTCTTCAAGATCTCTGGTTCTTTTATTTAGAGAACAGGATTTAGAAATCAAGATTTTGGCATTAGATGTACTTATTGCTTCTGTGATGTCATTATTTCTAGGCCCTTTCAGTGGTCAAAGCTAGGAAACATATTTATGTATACATATATTTTGATATCAATTTTATGTATTAACCTATCTATATGTTTTTAAAGCCATAATTTCATACTGATACCTCTGATTTCAACACCACAGGGTTCATTCTAGCCTTTCCCATTTCCCTATTTGTAATTTAATTCTCTGCCAGTGAGAAACCTGGCTTTCATTATCCACAAAATATTTACTTATTTGTTTAGTTCTGGAACACACATCAAATAGTTTCAGAATTGCTAACACATACACCTATAAAAAGCAAATTTGCTAACTAGAGTATAGTATTTGTGCATAGTTCTTTTTGTCTTCAGCCTTTAGGTATGTAGGCAAAATCCTACTTTCCAAAGTTAATATGGTTAGTTCTTTTCTTCCCTAATCCCTTCATTGTGGTTATGTTGTTCTATTTTTAAAACACAGTTAAGTTCATTCATCACTGTTTGTATTGCAGATTTGAGTTGCCCCCCCACCACCACCTCTATTATATCCTTGATTTTATTTACTTATTTTTGGGTTATGTGAAACATCATTTGTAGTTTTCTAAAAGTCAAAATTACACAAAAGGTGAGCTTCAAGATGGTGGAAGAGTAAGACGTGGAGATCACCTTCCTCCCCACAAATACATCAGAAATACAACTACATGTGGAATACCTCCTACAGAACACCTACTGAACGCTAGGAGAAGACCTCAGACTTCCCAAAAGGCAAGAAACTCCCCACGTACCTGGGTAGGGCAAAAGAAAAAAGAAAAAACAGAGACAAAAGAATAGGGACGGGACCTGCACCAGTGGGAGGGAGCTGTGAAGGAGGAAAGGTTTCCACACATTAGGAAGCCCCTTCGCAGGCAAAGACTGTGGGTGGCAGAGGGGGGGAGCTTCGGAGCCACGGAGGAGAGCGCAGCAACAGGGGTGCAGAGGGCAAAGTGGAGATTGCCGCACAGAGGATGGGTGCTGAACAGCACTCACCAGCCTGAGAGGCTTGTCTGCTCACCCGCCAGGATGGGTGGGGGCTGGGAGCTAAGGCTCGGGCTTCGGAGGTCGGATCCCAGGGAGAGGACTGGGGTTGGCTGCATGAACACAGCCTGAAGGGGGCTAGTGCGCCACAGCTAGCCGGGAGGGAGTCCGGGAAAAGGTCTGGATCCGCCAAAGAGGCAAGAGACTTTTTCTTGCCTCTTTGTTTCCTGGCGCATGAGGAGAGAGGATTAAGAGCGCCACTTAAAGGAGCACGAGAGACGGGCGCGAGCCGCGGCTATCAGTGTGGACCCCAGAGACAGGCATGAGATGCTAAGGCTGCTGCTGCAGCCACCAAGAAGCCTCTGTGCAAGCACAGGTCACTATTTATACCTCCCCTCCCGGGAGCCTGTGCAGCCCACCACTGCCAGGGTCCCGTGATCCAGGGACAACTTCCCCAGGAGAACACATGGCACACCTCAGGCTGGTGCAACGTCACGCCGGCCTCTGCTGCTGCAGGCTCACCACGCACTCCGTACCCCTCCCTCTCCCTGGCCTGAGTGAGCCAGAACCCCCAAAGAAGCTGCTCCTTTAACCCCATCCTGTCTGAGCGAAGAACAGATGACCTCAGGCGACCTACATGCAGAGGCAGGGCCAAATCCAAAGCTGAATCCCAGGAGCTGTGCGAACAAAGAAGAGAAAGGGAAATCTCTCCCAGCAGCCTCAGGAGCAGCGGATTAAATCTCCACAGTCAACTTGATGTACCCTGCAACTGTGGAATACCTGAATAGACAACGAATCAACCCAAATTGAGGAGGTGGACTTTGGTAGCAATGATATATTTTTTTCCCCTTTTTCTCTTTTTGTGAGTGTGTATGCATATGCTACTGTGTGTGATTTTCTCTGTATAGCTTTGTTTTTACCATTTGTCCTAGGGTTCTGTCTGTCCGTTTTTTGTTTTGTTATTTTGTATAGTTTTCAGCGCTTGTTATCATTGGTGGATTTGTTTTTTGGTTTCGTTGTTCTCTTGTTTCTTTCTTTCTTTTTTTTTAATTACTTAAAAAACTTTTTTAATATTATTTTTTGTTTTTTATTTTAATAACCTTTTTTTAAAATTTCTTTCTTCTTTCTTTCTTTCTTTCTTTCTTTCTTTCTTTCTTTCTTTCTTTCCTTCTTTCTTTCTTTCTTTCTCCCTTTTATTCTGAGCCGTTTGGATGACAGGTTCTTGGTGCTCCAGCCAGGCATCACAGCTGTGCCTCTGAGGTGGGAGAGCCAAGCTCCGGACATTGGTTCACCAGAGACTTCCCAGCTCCACGTAATATCAAATGGTAAAAATCTCCCAGAGATCTCCATCTCAACACCAAGACCCAGCTCCACTCAACGACCAGGAAGCTACAGTGCTGGACACCCTATGCCGAACAACTAGCAAGAGAAGAACACAACCCCACCCATTAGCAGAGAAGCTGCCTAAAATAATAATAAGGTCACAGACACCCCAAAACACACCATCAGACATGGTCCTGCCCACCAGGAAGACAAGATCCAGCCTCAAACACCAGTACACAGGCACTAGTCCCCTCCACCAGGAATCCTACACAACCCATTGAACCAACCTTAGCCACTGGGGGCAGACACCAAAAACAATGGGAACTATGAACCTGCAGCCTACGAAAAGGAGACCCCAAACACAGTAAGTTAAGCAAAATGAGAAGACAAGGAAATACAGCAGATGAAGGAGCAAGGTAAAAACCTACCAGACCTAACAAATGAAGAGGAAATAGGCAGTCTACCTGAAAAAGAATTCAGAATAATGATAGTAAAGGTGATCCAAAATCTTGGAAACAGTATGGGGAAAATACAAGAAACGTTTAACAATGACCTAGAAGAACTAAAGAGCAAACAAACAATCATGAACAACACAATAAATGAAATTAAAATTTCTCTAGAAGGGAGCAATAGCAGAATAACTGAGGCAGAAGAACGGATAAGTGACCTGAAAGATAAAATAGTGGAAATAACTACTGCAGAGAAGAATAAAGAAAAAAGAATGAAAAGAATTGAGGACAGTCTCAGAGACCTCTGGGACAATATTAAACACACCAACATATGAACTATAGGGGTCCCAGAAGAAGAAGAGAAAAAGAAAGGGACTGAGAAAATATTTGAAGAGATTATAGTTCAAAATTTCCCTAATATGGGAAAGGAAATAGTCAATCAAGTCCAGGAAGAACAGAGAGTCCCATACAGGATATATCCAAGGAGAAACATGCCAAGACAAATAATAATCAAACTATCAAAAATTAAAGAGGAGGGGAGGGGCAAGATGGCGGAAGAGTAAGACGCGGAGATCACCTTCCTCCCCACAGATACATGAGAAATACATCTACACGTGGAACTGCTCCTACAGAACACCCACTGAACGCTGGCAGAAGACGTCAGACCTCCCAAAAGGCAAGAAAATCCCCACGTACTTGGGTAGGGCAAAAGAAAAAAGAAATAACAGAGACAAAAGAATAGGGATGGGACCTGCACCAGTGGGAGTGAGCTGTGAAGGAGGAAAGTTTCCACACACTAGGAAGCCCCTTCGTGGGCAGAGACTGCGGGTAGCAGAGGGGGGAAGCTTCAGAGCCACGGAGGAGAGCGCAGCCACAGTGGTGCGGAGGGCAAAGCGGAGAGATTCCCGCACAGAGGATCGGTGCCGACCAGCACTCACCAGCCCGAGAGGCTTGTCTGCTCGGCCGCCGGGGCGGGCGGGGGCTGGGAGCTGAGGCTCGGGCTTCGGTGCTGGCGAGAGGGAGTCCGGGAAAAAGACTGCAGCTGCCGAAGAGGCAAGAGACTTTTTCTTGCCTCTTTGTTTCGCGGCGTGCAAGGAGAGGGGATTCAGAGCGCCACCTAAACGAGCTCCAGAGACGGGCGCGAGCCGCGGCTATCAGCGCGGATCCCACAGCAACAGGGACGCAGAGGGAAAAACGGAGAGATTCCCGCACAGAGGCTCGGCGCCGAGCAGCACTCACCAGCCTGAGAGGCTTGTCTGCTCACCTGCCGGGGCGGGCGGGGGCTGGGAGCTGAGGCGCGGGCTTCGGTCGGATCCCAGGGAGAGGACTGGGGTTGGCGGCGTGAACACAGCCTGAAGGGGCTAGCGCACCACAACTAGCCGGGAGGGTGCCCGAGAAAAAGTCTGCAGCTGCCGAAGAGGCAAGAGACTTTTTCTTGCCTCTTTGTTTCGCGGCGAGCAAGGAGAGGGGATTCAGAGCGCCACTTAAACGAACTCCAGAGACGGGCGCGAGCCGCGGCTATCAGCGCGGACCCCAGAGACGGGCATGAGACGCTAAGGCTGCTGCTGCCGCCACCAAAAAGCCTGTGGGTGAGCACAGGTCATTCTCCACACTGCCCCTCCCGGGAGCCTGTGCAGCCGGCCATGGCCAGGCTCCCGTAATCTGGGGACAACTTCCCCGGGAGAGCGCAAGGCGCGCCTCAGGCTGCTGCAACGTCACGCCGGCTTCTGCCGCCGCAGGCTCGCCCCGCCTCCTCCGTACCGCTCCCTCCCCCCGGCCTGACTGAGCCAGAGCCCCCGAATCAGCTGCTCCTTTAACCCCGTTCTGTCTGGCCGGGGAACAGACGCCCTCAGGCAACCTACATGCAGAGGCGGGTCCAAATCCAAAACTGAACCCCGGGAGCTGTATGAACAAAGAAGAGAAAGGGAAATCTCTCCCAGCAGCCTCAGAAGCAGCGGATTAAAGCTCCACAAACAACTTGATGTGCCTGCATCTGTTGAATACCTGAATAGACAACGAATTATCCCAAATTTAGGAGGTGGACTTTGGGAGCAGGATATATTAACTTTTCCCCTTTTCCTTTTTTTGTGAGAGTATATGTGTATGCTTTTGGGTGAGATTTTGTCTGTATAGCTTTGCTCTCACTGTTAGTCCTAGGGTTAGGTCCGTCCTCTTTTTTTTTTTTTTTTTTTTTTACTTAAAAAATTTTTTTTCCCTAATAAATGTTTTCTTAATAATTTTTTCCTTATTTTCTATTTTTAAAAAATTAAAAAAACATTTTTAATAAGTTTTTTCATATTTTTTATTTTAAAAAATTAAAAAAATTTTTTTTCTTAATAAATTTTTTCTTAATAATTTTTTTCTTATTTTTAGTATAAAAAGTTAATAAATCTATTTTTAAAAATTAAAAAAAAATTTTTTTCTTAATACATTTATTCTTAATAATTTTTTTTCTTATTTTTTATTATAATTGCTTTATTTTATTTTATCCTCTTTCTTTCTTTCTTTCCATTTTTTCTCCCTTTTATTCTGAGCCGTGTGGATGAAAGGCTCTTGGTGCTCCAGCCAGGCATCAGGGCTGTGCCTCTGAGGTGGGAGAGCCAACTTCAGGACACTGGTCCACAAGAGACCTCCCAGCTCCACGTAATACCAAATGGTGAAAATCTCTCAGAGATCTCCATCTCAACATCAAGACCCAGCTTCACTCAACGACCAGCAAGCTACAGTGCTGGACACCCTATGCCAAACAACTAGCAAGACAGGAACACAGCCCCATCCATTAACAGAGAGGCTGCCTAAAATCATAATAAGGCCACAGACACCCCAAAACACACCACCAGACGTGGACGAGCCCACCAGAAAGACAACATCCAGCCTCATCCACCAGAACACAGGCACTAGTTCCCTCCACCAGGAAACCTACACAACCCACTGAACCAACCTTAGCCACTGGGGACAGATACCAAAAACAACGGGAACTACGAACCTGCAGCCTGTGAAAAGGAGACCCCAAACACAGTAAGATAAGCAAAATGAGAAGACAGAAAAACACACAGCAGATGAAGGAGCAGGGTCAAAACACACCAGACCTAACAAATGAAGAGGAAATAGGCAGTCTACCTGAAAAAGAATTCAGAATAATGATAGTAAGGATGATCCAAAGTCTTGGAAATAGAATAGACAAAATGCAAGAAACATTTAACAAGGACGTAGAAGAACTAAAGAGGAACCAAGCAACGATGAAAAGCACAATAAATGAAATTAAAAATACTCTAGATGGGATCAATAGCAGAATAACTGAGGCAGAAGAACGGATAAGTGACCTGGAAGATAAAATGGTGGAAATAACTACTGCAGAGCAGAATAAAGAAAAAAGAATGAAAAGAACTGAGGACAGTCTCAGAGACCTCTGGGACAACATTAAACGCACCAACATTCGAATTATAGGAGTCCCAGAAGAAGAAGAGAAAAAGAAAGGGACTGAGAAAATATTTGAAGAGATTATAGTTGAAAACTTCCCTAATATGGGAAAGGAAATAGTTAATCAAGTCCTGGAAGCACAGAGAGTCCCATACAGGATAAATCCAAGGAGAAACACGCCAAGACACATATTAATCAAACTATCAAAAATTAAATATAAAGAAAACATATTAAAAGCAGCAAGGGAAAAACAACAAATAACACACAAGGGCATCCCCATAAGGTTAACAGCTGATCTTTCAGCAGAAACTCTGCAAGCCAGAAGGGAGTGGCAGGATATACTTACAGTGATGAAGGAGAAAAACCTACAACCAAGATTACTCTACCCAGCAAGGATCTCATTCAGATTTGATGGAGAAATTAAAACCTTTACAGACAAGCAAAAGCTGAGAGAGTTCAGCACCACCAAACCAGCTTTACAACAAATGCTAAAGGAACTTCTCTAGGCAAAAAACACAAGAGAAGGAAAACACCTACAATAACAAACCCAAAACATTTAAGAAAATGGGAATAGGAACATACGTATCGATAATTACCTTAAATGTAAATGGATTAAATGCTCCCACCAAAAGACACAGACTGGCTGAATGGATACAAAAACAAGACCCATATATATGCTGTCTACAAGAGACCCACTTCAGACCTAGAGACACATACAGACTGAAAGTGAGGGGATGGAAAAAGATATTCCATGCAAATGGAAATCAAAAGAAAGCTGGAGTAGCAATTCTCATATCAGACAAAATAGACTTTAAAATAAAGACTATTACAAGAGACAAAGAAGTACACTATATAATGATCAAGGGATCGATCCAAGAGGAAGGTATAACAATTGTAAATATCTATGCACCCAACATAGGAGCACCTCAATACATAAGGCAAATACTAACAGCCATAAAAGGGGAAATCGACAGTAACACAATCATAGTAGGGGACTTTAACACCCCACTTTCACCAATGGACAGATCATCCAAAATGAAAATAAATAAGGAAACACAAGCTTTAAATGACACACTAGACTAGATAGATTTAATTGATATTTATAGGACATTCCATCCAAAAACAGCAGATTACACTTTCTTCTCAAGTGCGCACGGAACATTCTCCAGGATAGATCACATCTTGGGTCACAAATCAAGCCTCAGTAAATTTAAAAAAATTGAAATCGTATCAAGTATCTTTTCCGACCACAACGCTATGAGACTAGATATCAATTACAGGAAAACATCTGTAAAAAATACAAACACATGGAGGCTACACAATACACTACTTAATAACGAAGTGATCACTGAAGAAATCAAAGGGGAAATCAAAAAATACCTAGAAACAAATGACAATGGAGACACGACGATCCAAAACCTATGGGATGCAGCAAAAGCAGTTCTAAGAGGGAAGTTTATAGCAATACAAGCCTACATCAAGAAACAGGAAACATCTCGAATAAACAACCTAACCTTGCACCTAAAGCAATTAGAGAAAGAAGAACAAAAAAACCCCAAAGCTAGCAGAAGGAAAGAAATCATAAAGATCAGATCAGAAATAAATGAAAAAGAAATGAAGGAAACAATAGCAAAAATCAATGAAACTAAAAGCTGGTTCTTTGAGAAGATAAACAAAATTGATAAACCATTAGCCAGACTCATCAAGAGAAAAAAGGAGAAGACTCAAATTAATAGAATTAGAAATGAAAAAGGAGAAGTAACCACTGACACTGCAGAAATACAAACGATCATAAGAGATTACTACAAGCAACTCTATGCTAATAAAATGGACAACCTGGAAGAAATGGACAGATTCTTAGAAATGCGCAACCTGCCGAGACTGAACCAGGAAGAAATAGAAAATATGAACAGACCAATCACAAGCACTGAAATTGAAACTGTGATTAAAAATCTTCCAACACACAAAAGCCCAGGACCAGATGGCTTCACAGGCGAATTCTATCAAACATTTAGAGAAGAGCTAACACCTATCCTTCTCAAACTCTTCCAAAATATTGCAGAGGGAGGAACACTCCCCAACTCATTCTACGAGGCCACCATCACCCTGATACCAAAACCAGGCAAAGATGTCACAAAGAAAGAAAACTACAGGCCAATATCACTGATGAACATAGATGCAAAAATCCTCAACAAAATACTAGCAAACAGAATCCAACAGCACGTTAAAAGGATCATACACCATGATCAAGTGGGGTTTATTCCAGGAATGCAAGGATTCTTCAATATACGCAAATCAATCAACGTGATACATCATATTAACAAATTGAAGGAGAAAAACCATATGATCATCTCAATAGATGCAGAGAAAGCTTTCGACAAAATTCAACACCCATTTATGATAAAAGTCCTGCAGAAAGTAGGCATAGAGGGAACTTTCCTCAACATAATAAAGGCCGTATATGACAAACCCACAGCCAACATTGTCCTCAATGGTGAAAAACTGAAACCATTTCCACTAAGATCAGGAACAAGACAAGGTTGCCCACTCTCACCACTATTATTCAACATAGTTTTGGAAGTGTTAGCCACAGCAATCAGAGACGAAAAAGAAATAAAAGGAATCCAAATCGGAAAAGAAGAAGTAAAGCTGTCACCGTTTGCAGATGACATGATCCTATCCATAGAGAATCCAAAAGATGCTACCAGAAAACTACTAGAGCTAATCAATGAATTTGGTAAAGTAGCAGGATACAAAATTAATGCACAGAAATCTCTTGCATTCCTGTATACTAATGATGAAAAATCTGAAAGTGAAATTAAGAAAACACTCCCGTTTACCATTGCAACAAAAAGAATAAAATACCTAGGAATAAACCTACCTAAGGAGACAAAAGACCTGTATGCAGAAAATTATAGGACACTGATGAAAGAAATTAAAGATGACATCAACAGATGGAGAGATATACCATGTTCTTGGATTGGAAGAATCAATATTGTGAAAATGACTATACTACTCAAAGCAATCTACAGATTCAATGCAGTCCCTATCAAATTACCAATGGCATTTTTACGTAACTAGAAGAAATCATCTTAAAATTTGTATGGAGACACAAAAGACCCCGAATAGCCAAAGCAGTCTTGAGGGAAAGAAACGGAGCTGGAGGAATCAGACTCCCTGACTTCAGACTATATTACAAAACTACAGTAATCAAGACAATATGGTACTGGAACAAAAACAGAAACATAGATCAATGGAAGAAGATAGAAAGCCCAGAGATAAACCCACGCACCTATGGTCAACTAATCTATGACAAAGGAGACAAGAATATACAGTGGAGAAAAGACAGCCTCTTCAATAAGTGGTGGTGGGAAAACTGGACAGGTACATGTAAACATATGAAATTAGAACAGTCCTTAACACCATACACAAAAATAAACTCAAAATGGATTAAAGACCTAAATGTAAGGCCAGACACTATCAAACTCTTAGAGGAAAACATAGGCAGAACACTCAATGATGTAAATCACAGCAAGATCCTTTTTGACCCACCTCCTAGAGAAATTGAAATAAAAGCAAAAATAAACAAATGGGACCTAATGAAACTTAAAATCTTTTGCACAGCAAAGGAAACCATAAACAAGACGAAAAGACAACCCTCAGAATGGGAGAAAATATTTGCAAACGAATCAACGGACAAAGGATTAATCTCCAAAATATATAAACAGCCATGCAGCTCAATATTAAAGAAACAAACAATGCAATCCAAAAATGGGTGGAAGACCTAAATAGACATTTCTCCAAAGAAGACATACAGATGGCCAAGAAGCACATGAAAAGCTGCTCAACATCACTAATTTTTAGAGAAATGCAAATCAAAACTACAATGAGTTATCACCTCATGCCAGTTAGAATGGACATCATCAGAAAATCTACAAACAACAAATGCTGGAGAGGGTGTGGAGAAACGGGAACCCTCTTTTACTGCTGGTGGGAATGTAAATTGATACAGCCACTATGGAGAACAGTATGGAGGTTCCTTGAAAAACTAAAAATAGAATTACAATATGACCCAGCAATCCCACTACTGGGTATATACCCAGAGAAAACCATAATTCAAAAAGACACATGCACCCCAATGTTAATTGCAGCACTATTTACAGTAGCCAGGTCACAGAAAGAACCTAAATGCCCATCGACAGATGAATGGATAAAGAAGTTGTGGTACATATATACAATGGAATATTACTCAGCCATAAAAAGGAACGAAATTGGGTCATTTGTTGAGACGTGGATGGATCTAGAGACTGTCATACAGAGTGAAGTAAGTCAGAAAGAGAAAAATAAATATCGTATATTAACGTATGTATGTGGAACATAGAAAAATGGTACAGATGAACAGGTTTGCAGGGCAGAAATTGAGACACAGATGTAGAGAACAAACGTATGGACACCGAGGGGGGAAAGCCACGGGGGTGTGGGGGTGGTCGTGTGATGAATTGGGAGATTGGGATTGACATATATACACTAATATGTATAAAATTGATAACTAATAAGAACCTGCTGTATTTTAAAATATATAAAATAAAAGTAAAAAAAAAAGTCCTAATAGTAGATAGAGAGCAGAAATAGACTGAGGCTTCCATTCCTTTTTCTACATTGTTCCTTTCTGTCCGTTCTTTCCTGTGGGCTGGAATTCCTGGCACTTTTGAAGAGATCTATCCCTCAGGGATGGTGGATTGGAAGGAATTTGGGCAATGTATGTTATCCAAGGGGACAGGCTTTTCTGTGGCTAACACAGTTTGTCTACAGTATAAAGGAAGTGAGGCTAAGGTCCTATCCCAGCCTTGGTCTGATGATCCTAGGCCATCGAGGGTAAGTTGTCTCCAAGTATTTGGAAAGTAATTAATAAGACTAATATTTCATTTTGTCTTTCTACAGCCAATCACAATAAGTTCAACCCCAGCCAGTCCTCCACTTTCAGAAACAATGGGCAAACCTATACACTGTCCTATGATTTTGGAAGCCTGGTTGTGGTCTTGGTATTTGATACCATGACTGTGAGTAATATCCTCATATTACTGTGAGTAATATCCTCTGAGGTTCTGTGGTTTGGCTTTCATTTTCTAGAGCCTTAAGCTGTGAGAGAAATCCACAATTACTAATTTGTACGACATTCCCAGAAGCTAGAGTTGGAAAGGATGTCAAAGTTCATCTAATTCAACCTTCCTCCCAAGACAGGCATTGCTTCCACAGCAGTTCTGACTGCAGAAAGCTCTTTATGTGGTGCTAAGGTTGCTATGCCTTTTGACTTTCTTCCCTGGTTTTACTCTGCTGTTCAGAATCAGAATAAATCTGCTCCCTCTTCCACACAATTTCACTTTGGATATTTGAAGACATATCCTTTCACATTTTCCTTATTTCTTTACATCCAACTCCCACAGTTCTCTCTTGTTCTTGCACGTGGATTTTTCAATATAACACCAGTCACTGTTCTTTCCTTGCCCATGGATGTGGAAACTATAACTCCAGAAATCAGCTGCCTCTGCTTCCGTAACAACCACACTCCTTTTTCCAAGACATATTTGGTTGGGTTATGTTGTTGCCCCTTCACCTTCCACCCTCACACTCATGTTTGAGCTTAGCATGAAAAAAGCCAACTTCCTCTCCTGGGAGAGGTTCTAGATTCCAGACCCTGGGCACCTAAGTCTGGGAAAGATTTGTCCACCTGAATTGTGAAACTCTTCTCTCTGCTCAGCCCAGGTTCAGAACATCGTCACTGATAACCAGGAGTTTGGCCTGAGTGAGAGAGTGAACCCAGCTATCCCTTCTACTATTTAGACTTTGATGGGATTCCGGGAATGGCCTACCCCAGCTTGACGGTGGGAGGTACCCCAACAGTCATGCAGAGCAGGCTGCAGCAGGACCAGCTCACCCAACCCCTCTTCAGCTTCTACTTCTCTCGGTAAGAACCTTTGTCCTGGGAAGGGCTCATCAAATGATGCACTGTGGGGGCTTTGGACAATTCAACATCAGACAGAGCCTAGGTAAAAAAGTTTCCTGATACAGTGAGTAAAACAATCCATGTATTTCTGAAAATTTGTAATTACATTGTGGGGGGAATTTTATTTTAAACACAGTAGAAGAATTTTTAATTATGACCATAAGCCATATGATGACTCTTTTCTTAAAAAATGCAATATTCCTTCAACATTTGTTTAGTAAATCTAGAAATTGCTGTGTTAGATTTGCACAACTGTAGAGCAATTGAACAAGCCACATGAGCATTTACTAGTAAGAGAACAGAAATGGAATGATAATTATAATAACATCTCTGGCTTTATAAGGTATTCTTGTAGCAATCCCTTCAAATGACATCTCAAAAATCCTGTTATTAGCCCAGGTTTGCCAATGAGGAAATGAAGGCTCAAACAGGTTGTTGATGTTGATCAAGGTCAGTCACTAGTAGGTGTGAAGCCAAGACTCAAGCTTAAATGCCTTGATCAGAAATCCAGTACTTTTCCTACTCTACCTGGCCTCGAACTTTTATGGCAAATTTTACTTACTGATCTTTTTTCCTAAATATATCAAGCTCAGGGTACCTGATCCAAGGTAGTAAACACAGGAGGCCTAGATCTTCTTCACATTATATAGTTACCAACCTGACCACGATAGGAGCATGCCCATCATGGCACACTTGGTGTCTCTGTCAGGCCCCATTCCAGGTACTCTCAGAGGGGTTTCTTCTTATTCTCACCCTGTCCAGGAAAGGTCTCTCTGGGATACTTCTATAGTTTGTTTTCAGGTGCCTGTCCTCTCCTATATGATGGAGTCTGTGTTTCCAAGTCTCTGACACTTTGGGTGTTTCTCTAAGAATTCTCCTCTCTGTTGTACTTTGAGTCAGGTGGAATCTAAGGAGCAGCTCAGAGGACAGCACACCCTTGTTCTGCAGTACCTCTGTGTCTGAGGGAGAGAGGGAAGGCGGGAGGAGAGAGAGGAACTGCCTGACCCATTCATGTGGTGGAACTCATGCTCGTGTACCTTTCTCCCCAGCCAACCAACCTATCAATATGGTGAGAGCTCATCCTGGGAGGTGTGGACACCCAACTCTATTCTGGTCAGATCGTCTGGACCCTTGTCACCCGGGAAATGTACTGGCAGATTGACATCCAGGAATAAGTAGAGTGGACAGTTCCAATGGATTATGGACACTCCTAGGATGTTCCTCCAGCATGACAATATTCCCCGTTCCTCTCATGACACAGATTTCTTAAAGAATCATCAAACCCCCAGGCTGAGGTTGTCCTGGAGCTCAGTAGACTCTGGAGTCTAGCTCTTGACTGAACTTTTTGAACTGGTCCCTGAGCTTTGCCGTGTCAGCAGGTTGGTCATTCCTAGGCCCTGTGAATTCACGTCTTTGTTCTTAGAAGCTTCGTTATCCCATCAACATGATCTTTACCACTTCCATCATCAGTAAGAGTAATGGCTGTTACTATTGATGCATTGATGCTTTCCACGTGCCAGATACTGTGCTAAATATTTTACATATAATATTGCATATAATTTCCACAACACTATAAGGATGTCAGAACTGTATTTCATTCCGTCGATAAAGAAATCAAGGCTCAGATGTTGGTAAATTATCAGAAGTCACACATTTCACAAATTTCAAAATTTGAACCTGAACACAACACATCAGATCCCACTGATCATGAATCCACTGCTTCTACACTCAAAGCCCTCAAGAATTTTCCATCACATGCAAATTTAAGACAAAACGCCTTTTGCCTGTACTCAAGACCATACAGAAGCTAGCCCCTACCTATCTATACAGCCTTTCCCCTACTCCCTGATCTGAAGCATAGACTTCATCAAGTGCTTGCACCTTGTCATAACTTTCTTGCTTCTTTTGTTAATATCACCTGAAGTGTCCCTCCTCTTCTCCATGCTTATTTGAATTTTAGGCAAACTTCAGCGCCTGGATTAACTCCTATCCCCTCCAAACTTCTCCCGGGGTCCCAGTCCACAGTGATCTCTCACTTTTAATCCAGTAGTATTTACCTGTGCCCCTGTCACAATTTATATGTCCAAATCACTGGGTAAGCACTGGAAAAACAGCCCAATGTGCAGGAGTGGAGAAAGGAAAAACTTGGCATGTCTGGGGACTAGCTTCATGCGCTTGGAATAGAGGTGTCTTTTTCACATGGACCAATTACTCTCACTCTTTAAGCATCACTTCCTTAGAACAACCCTTGTGTGAAACCCCAGAATAGCTCAAGTTTCCTCTTCTCTGAAACATTGCATTTTCTTTACAGCACATATCAGGACTGCAATTACACCTCATATATGTGTGTTTTTGTTAAGTGTCTGGCCTTTCCACTAGGCTGTGGTGTCTGTCTTGCTCACCATTGTATCTCCAAGTGCCTTGTCTCATAGACAGCACCAACAAACACTTGAGAATGAAGAGGAGAGGTAGAGCAGCAGAAAAAGCTGGACAGGGAATGAGGGACTGAATCACATAGGACTTTATGTACCACATTATGGAGTTTATCAGCTACTGCCTTATAGTGTTTGTCATGGCATGACATATTGTGTTGTGTCTTTTCAGTTAGAATAAGCTCCTTAAAAACAGAAAGTATGATTTACCCCCTCCTTATATCACCATGATCCCTATAGGAGTGTCTTGCACATAGTAGGTGCTCAACTTGTATATATCAATTAATTTCAAGCCCTGACTGTGTTTGGCACTGTGTGCTGGCCCACACAATGGTAGATTAAAGAAGACAAGACACAGTCTCTGCCTTCCAAGAGCTTCCAGTCAGAGCTGGAGAGGTCACCAGTACAAGACTGAGGCTATTATTCCAATAATCACAAAGGCCCAACACCATTACATGGGTAGGTATGTCATAGGGTGGTCTTGCTTCCTGGAAGATGCAGAACATTGGAGCTCCTGGATTGGGGACGGGGGTGGCGGTGATGAGGGGAGGACAGGGCTCGTGGTTGTGGAAGAGGCACCTGACTCTCTTTGTACTGGTGTCCCTCTCAGGTTTGCCATCAGTGACCAGGCCACTGGCTGGTGTTCCCAGGGCTGCCAGGCCATTGTGGATATGGGGACCTTCCTGCTGGCTGTTTCCCAGCAGTACATGACCTCCTTCCTGCAGTCAACAGGAGCCCAGGAAAATGAGAATGGTGATGTGAGTAGCCAGAAGCCAAAGGTTTCTCTGCACTTCCATGCAGCCTCAGCCAGGAGCCCAAGTGCCTGAGTTCATGAGAGGGAGGAGGAAGGGTTGTGTGGGGACCTGAACCCCTGACAGGACAGAACAGGTGGGGACACAGCTTGGCATTTCATGAACCTCCAATGCAAGGAAGGGAAAGGGGAGGGAATAATACCAACCCCATCCAGACTGTGAGTGAGGGCTGAATGGTTGTCAGGTGCTGCTAGTTCATTGTAGGTCCTAGGAGCACATTCAGCTTGGTCTGGCCACTGTCATTTGACTGAGTGAAATAGAGTCAGGGCACAATGCCCTTGTACATTCCACTTGGCTTTCTTCCTTCTCTAGAAATGCACCTTTGGGTTTTACTCTGAGGAGCCTCCTGTGCCCACATCTCCACCCCTTGGTACACATATGTAGTTTGCTTTTCCCTGCATGCAAGTGTCTGTGTGTGGATGTGTGTGTGCATGTGATGAGTACATGGACTGGTGTACACAAATGTGGATATGAGAGTGTGTTATGAGTATACTTCTACAAATGTGTGCCAATGCCTTTTCTCTGTAATTTGTACTTTCTGAGGTTAGAATTTGGGTTTTGGAAGAGCCTAACTCCTTATGGCCATATCCATACTCCCCAAAACTAAGAGCTGAGGTATGTTTAAGGAGAGGAGTCAAGAAGCAAGAGGGCCAGTCAGCATTGTGCCCAGGAGTCAGGCCTGGCCTTCCATGCTCTGAAACAGCCTCTGCTGGAAGGTGGAGAAGAGAGTCTCACAGGAAAAGGGGGGGCTTGGGCCCTTTGTCTGGGCCCCTAGCCCCAGCGTTCTGCAGCATTGCCTCTTCTCTCTCTCAGTTTGTGGTCAACTGCGACTCCGTGCAGAGCATGCCCATCATCACCTTCATCATCAGTGGGTCCCATTTCCCACTGCCTCCCTCTGCCTATGTCTTCAACATACGTATTCACCCCAGGGTCCCTGGATTGTGTGTTTGGATGGGCCCAAGGCTGGTCTGTGTCCCAGCTCACATCTGGGTTGCTATGGGCAATCACCAGGGGCAGGGCTGAGGGTGAACAAGAAGTCAGGGACCCCCAGGCATCATGGAATATAGGGTGGGGGGCGTTCCCATGGGAAAGGCCTCTGCAGTGCAACTGATGATGTCCTCATGTCCTCTGTCTCTTCAGAACAATAGCTACTGCATGCTTGGGATTGAGGCCTCTTACCTGCCCTCCTCCAGCGGGGAGCCTCTGTGGATTCTGGGTGATGTCTTCTTCAAGGAGTATTACTCTGTCTTCGATGTGGCCAACAATCATGTGGGCTTTGCCCTCTCCACCTAGACTAGTGCAAGGCAGCTGCCTGCAGCTGCCTGCAACCTCCCCGAGGGCTCTGCATTTGCCCTAATGCCTTTGTGGCTGAGGGCAGCATTTTAAACTATCCTGATTCCTTCTGCCCACTAGAGTGTTTTTCTTCCTGAACCTAAGAAATCAGAAATCTCCAAACATTTTTGAGGCTCCTTCCAACAAACAATTTAGTAGTTTATCCTAAATTGAAAGTTAGCAACAGCTGTTTGGAGGATCTTTTAATCAATGGGAGAGAACAGGAGAGGCAGTATCTGGCGGCATGCAGCATGGGTGTCAAGGACACAGTGGTCTCTACATGACGGTCGTGGTTGGAGGTTTTCACCCCTCCCAGCACTCTCTCCTCCAAAATTATTTTCTCTCAGTTCTTAAAAAAGACGCCAGCCAGATCAATTGCTGACTCAAGAATTTTGGAGAAGAGAAAAGAATCCTTAGAGAGCATTTCAAAAAGGTGCTTGGAAGGCCAAAATCTGATCAGAACGTAGCGTTATTGTTCATTTATTTGTTTTTGTAAGGGAGCAACACAGTTGTAATAAATTTAAATATTATGGGACATTTCACAGACTCCATTCATTCCTACCAGTACTTTCAGGCTGCTTCACATATTCACTTTACCTGCACATATTCTCTTCTGAGATAGAGTATTTGAAGACTGGGAAGAGAGACAGGGGAAGAAGGAGAGGGAGAGAGAGGGAAATATCAATAGATTGAGAGAGAGCAGCAGGTCCACAAAGGTAGGAGGAAAGAGAAAAGTATTTAAATAGAGAGCTGCAAGGAAACAGGGAAGTGAGAAGAGGTAGAAGCTATGGAAGGTGGAGGTGAAGTTAGAGATCTGGGGTTTTTTGGGGGAGATGTTCCAGAGCAACATCTCTAGAGAGGAATGTAGGATGGAGATTCTGAGAAATGTTGCCCATGCTTACAAATTAGAGTTTTAAAAATATTCCTAAAGAGATATAAAGATTGGAATGATCCTTTAATTATTATTGGCAGCCATAATGTGCTTTTTAAATTGAATTCATGAAGACAGTGGCCACATGGGACCCCAGCCTATATTTGGGTTATACTTATAAAAGAGACTTCCATTTAATTATTTCTAATGGGGTCATCACAGGTCAAATATCATTAATTTATTCATAAACTATTAATCAAAATCTTGGTTTGTGTAAATGAAATTTTCCCTGATCCCTGACATCTTTCTCCCTTTCCTCTGCCTACCCTCCCACTCACTATGAAGAGGTACAATACTTTGTATCTCTGATAATGCATTACACAGTGCACTGGATTTTACCCATTTACCCAACTAGATTATGATCTCCTAGAGGAAAGAGACTGTGTTATTTTCTCTTTAAATCCCCAGATCTTAGATGTCTCGCAGAAAAGATGTACTTAGCAGAAACTTGTACTACTAAATTAATAATATACAATACAAGTGAGATTAATGCTGTTACAGTGAATTCTTCCTGAGAGTGTCAGGAAAGAAGAAGGTATCACAGAGGAAATTGTGTTAACTTTAGACCTTGAAGTATGAGTAGGAACTCATCATGTATGGAAAGTAAAAAGGCATCTCATGCAGAAAAACAACGTAAGAACAACACAGAGGCTTGGAAGAGTTTGTGCCGTTGCAGATCAGCAAAGAATCTGAACTGGCTGGAGCACACAGAACCTGGAAAGGATAGCAGGGAATGAGGCTGCCAGGTGGGTTGGATCAGATGAGCAGGACCTTGCTAAAAGTCTGGACTTTATTATCTAATCGATGGGAACCACAATGGGTTTAGAAAAAGAGAGAGAATGATCAGACCTTTGTTTGAGGAAGAGAGGTCTGTTGGCAGGGCCCCTCTGTTCCACAGCCCTCAGTTGGGGTTCCTCAGGTTCCCATACCTGGTGGAGACACAACTCCAGAGAGATGCATATTCTTCATTCCTGGTAGAGCTTCTGCCTTAGGACCCTAGCCATTTTCCTAGCTCATGGTCATGGCCGAGAAACCTAAACATAAGTGAAAGACCCCTATACCCAGAATTTAGAGCCAACCCAAATCAGGGAGCTCTCAGCTTCCCTCTTTCTTATTCCACTGTGACTCTCCTCTTTACTATCCAAAAGTCACAGGAAACCCAAAAACAGCTCCCCACAGTCCTGGTGGCCATGTTGACCAAGGCCTCCTTCCCTGTCCCTCTCACGGTCAAAGACATGGCAAAAGGATTTTATCTTCTTCAGAAGATTTGATGCATTCTCTGAACAAGTCCTCTGAAATTGGCCACAGCAGGTGAGGAGTTGACAACACAATAGCCTGTTCTACTGTCACAGAGATAACGAGGCCCGTCTCAGCTCAGATCTTACACAAAGCGACAGGATGCCAGGTCTTTCTTTGAGGACTGCAGCAGTGATGGAAAGGACGCTGCTTTGGACTGGTAAGTAACACAGACCCAATTCCCTCTTCTCCTCTAAATCCAGAGAATCCTCTCCATCAAGCATCAGAAAGCAGGGACCCAGAAGTTTGCTTCAATATAAAAAGACTTTGTTTGGATTTTTCTATGTCATTTCTCTCTTGTCCTGGCATGTGCCATCCCATTAGGTCCCTGCTTTGTCAGGCTGCTGGCTTTTTCTTTCTCTTATACATGCCCAGGTTCCAGAATAAAAAGAGTGACATCATCTGTACATTAATAGGAAGTGCTAAGTTACAAAGTACTGAATTTCGAAGGCTTAGCAGGTGTGCCCTAGCAAGTCAGGCATTCCTTGAATGCATCTAACCCAAAGCACTGCTTCTGTTGCTTCCAATCCAAATCTCACTGCCTCTTCCTCTGCAATGTCCCACTTAATAGAATGACTTTTACAATGATTCTACTCCTTCATCTATCACCTCTCTCACCACCCATATCTTGCCCAGTGCCACCTTCTGTAGAGGAAGAACTAACGCTACCCTCAGTGCTCAGATCCTTAACCTGGTAACACCCCACTCCCAAAGAGCTTTGGAAGGCTGTGGTCCATGAGCACCTGAGGATGCTGAACACCACCAGTGGGAGCAGCTGATCCAACAGATTCTGGGACATCCTGGGCCTCAGCGAGAATGCAAAGCTGTTCAGCTCTTGCCCCCACTAAAGATACAGCTGAGCTAAAACAAGAGTAGATAAGCTAGATCTTGGCTTAAGGTCATTGTCGGAAGGTGAGAATCCAGTCCATTGGAGCCTTGATGACTGCGCCAGGTAGATAGGTTACTGGTTTAATTAACACACATTTATTTTATTCTGACTGTACGTTAGGTAATGTCACTTTGGTTATCTCATCTAATCCTCACAATATATTTTGAAGTGGGTTTTAATCTCCCCATTTTTGTCAGTAAGCAAATTGAGGTTAGGTGTTGTGTGACAAGATATCCAGCACCCTGCAGCTGGAAGGAGAAGAGCCAGGCTTCAAGCACAACAGTGTCTGCTCAGAGCCCATGCTCTTTCTACTCACCACTCACTAGGTGGTGGGGAACCCAGCTCCAGCACCCCCTCCTCCCCAGGGTGGCTTAGGCACAAGCTGTGGAGAGGAAGATCTGTGCAGGACTCACCAGTAGCTGACAGTAGTTCATTGTTAGTTACCCAGCAGTGCAACAGGTCTGTAGCTTCCCTGGGAAGCCCTGAGCTGAGTCATGGATTTGTTTCTTGTCTTTTTACAGGTTTGGTTGTATTGCTGCAACTGCAGCTTGGTAAGCATCATGAGTGTCTTTCCTTTTGATAGAGGAGTTTCCACCATCAGCAGACTTAGACATATTTGAAAATCTGAGAGAACTGGAGTCTCTACCTCCTGTAGGATACTCAAAATTGTTACAAAAAAATAAATAGAGGAAGGAAGGAAGGGAGGGAGGGAGGGAGACGCAAGAGGGAGGAGATATAGGGATATATGTATATGTATAGCTGATTCACTTTGTTATAAAGCAGAAACTAACACACCATTGTAAAGCAATTACACTCCAAAAAAGATGTTAAAAAAAAAAAAAAAAACTAGCTCTGAAAATGACCTGAAGACTAGCAAAACAGATTTTCTACAACTAAGGATATAAAGGACAGGCAACATCAAGACAGGTAAGAGGGGCAGAGATTCAGTCTAGTCAAAACCCACACCCCCTGTCCAGTGACCACAGGGTCACGAGGTCACCAGACTGGGGAGCCTGATGTGGGGCTCAGACCTTTCCATCATGCTCTTTCTTGGTTCACGTACCCTGAGAGAACCAGCTGACATTCCAGCAGCCCTAAAGAGAGGCCACAAGGGGTACTGAGATCTTCTGCCAACAGCCAGTGCCAGCTTGCCAGCCAAGTGAGTGAGTTATTTTAGGAATGAATCCTTCAGACCCAGTCAAGCCTTCAATAACTGCTCTAGTCAACATCTTTTATATATATATATTTTTAAAATATTTATTTATTTATTTGGCTGCATCGGGTCTTAGTTGCGGCACGCAGGATCTTCATTGCGGCAAGTGGGATCTTTTGCTGCTGCGCGTGGGCTCTTCGTTGTGGCACGCGGGCTTCTCTCTAGTTGTGGTGCATGGGCTCCAAAGCGCACGGGCTCAGTAGTTGCGGTGCACGGGCTTAGTTGCCCCGCAGCATGTGGGATCTTAGTTCCCTGGCCAGGAATCGAACCCACGTCCCCTGCATTGGAAGGCAGGTTCTTAACCACTGAACAACCAGGGAAGTCCCCCTGCTCCAGTCAACATCTTGACTGCAACCTGCAGTTCTCATGAGAGAACCCAATCCAGGACCACTCAGCCAAGCTGCTCCTGAATTATAGACTCTATATGAAATAATACATATTTCTTATTGTTTTAAGTGTCTAAGTTTGGGGATAAGTTGTTATACAGCAACAGATAATGAATAGAGTCAAGAATAGCTTGGTTGTTGATATTTGACCATGAGATTGCCCAACACCAGAACTGTTGAAGAAGAGACATCCATTTATTCAACCAACTTGTATCAAGTGCCTAGTCTGTGTCAACTTCCAGGGATCCAAAGATGAACTGAAGATGACTTAAAGGAGGCCAGATACACTGAAGAAATTCTTGGCTCAGCCTGGGGATCTGCTTTAAGGCCAAGGCTGACAGCTGCCCCTGCACCTGTGCCCACTCTTATCTGCCGGACTGGCTTAGGCCCAGGTTTGAGTGATGTGGCTGCTGGCAGTGGCAAGTCTATGGCCTTGGGGCATCAGGTGAGATAAAACAGGCCCTGACCTCTGCAACTCCTTGTAGCACTGACTACTCTCCCAGCCACACCTCTCACCCCACCAAAACCCCAATCTCATATGTTTTTCCTAAGGAGTCAAGCTCTAGCAAAAATAGGACACAATGTTCTTTACACACCTAATGCCACCACTCCTCCCAGAATGAGGAGGAGAGGGCAGAGGTACAAGGTCCATATTTCTCTGGCAGCAGCTGCTCTCTCCCTATCTCTTCCCTGAGCTGGAATAAGGGGGGAGAGCTGGGAGCTGCAGCATCCTATGTCTGCCCCAGTCCTTCCCCTCCAGCACTGTGGTAGTAAAATCACTAGGGCACAAGGGGGAGAAGATGAGCAGGGCTAATCCTGCCCCTTCCATGAACCAAGTTCCTTCTAGGACCCTTGCCACTGGCCTTAAAAGTAGGGACTGGTCCTGTAGGAAGAAAGTTACACGCCTTAAATGAATGCTTAACATCACAACTAAACCCTTCCACCATGTGTTTTTCTGGCCCTGGGCCCTGTACCTTGGGACCCTGATTCTAACACTGTGCCCTTCATTCCTTCCCTGGGCTTCCACATCCCCTGAGGGACTTGGCCTCAGTGCTGAGCTAAGGCTTCCAATTGTAAGCAGTTCTGTCAGAGTAGCCAGGCCTGGGCTGGTGAGGGAACTCTCCTGGATTCTCTCCTGCTTAGATTCTCATGAATCTGGATGAGATGGGATGGGTGACGATATGAACGTGACACCCTTGGGCACCTGTGGTCATGAGGTGGCAGCTGTGCTGTTCCCATAGTGATAAAAGGGGTCTTCTCCTTATATAAGGCTGGGTCAATAGGCTGCCCAAGGTGGCCAGTGTGTAGGCACAATGGGAAGGATGCTGCTCTGGGACTGTGAGTCTCCTACTCTTTTTGCCCTTCTTCCTTCCCACAGGTCATGGGGTATCCCTGGGAATGGGGAGGAGGGCAGGTTTCTGTTTCAGTGAGCCTTGTACATAGGGGATTCCCCCATGCCTCAGGCTGTGGATAGAGGAACTTGGGATCCACGCCTGAGAGTGATGAAATGGGGTCTTGGGGAAATGCCACTGATAAATCCAAAGGCCCTTGACATCCTGGAAGTCTCCTGAGTACAGCAGGTCCTAACTGGGAAACCCATCTGAGGACAACTGGTTTTTGTATTTTGTTTCTTTGTTTGTTTCAGGCTTGGCTGTTCTGCTGCAGGTACAACTAGGTAAGGAGTAACACAGCCTCCTATCCACACTCCAATTTTCCTGATAGTTACTCCTCTTTCCCTCCTTTCTTCCAAGTCTGCATTTCCTTCTCCTTTTGCTATGTCAGGACTAGGACTAGCCCCAGCCTGTTTTGCTTGATCTCAGAAAGTCAACACTGGGAGGGGACATATAGCTCATCTAATCCAGAATGCCTCATTTTATAGGTGGGAAAACTAAAGCACAGAGAAGGGAAGCGACTTGTCCTTGGTTGTTCAGCACCAGGACTTAACCCAATATTCTAATGCCAAGAATAGTGTCTATGACCTAGTAGTCTATACTCTTCTTTGTGTTGTCTTCTTTTCCCCTCAAATGTCCTCACATTCTTTCTAATAACTAAGCATTGTTCTGTGGATGTGAAATATTACTAAGGCCCAGATATGGGGACTCAGGAGAGGAGAGTGGGAAGAGCGTGAGCTTCAGAGCAAGACTGCCTGGAAATAGTTCATGCACAATAAATATTTGGGGAATAAATGGATGAATGAATTGGTATTCATCTTAATCTTTCAGCCTTGAGTAGTTCTGAGTCTCATCTAAAAATGAGAATGTTTCCCCCATAAGGCCGTATGGGTATTAAAATTTAAGTAAAACAATGCATGTAAAACCTCTAAATAAAGCATCAGTCACATCATATGCCATCTACAAAAGGTATTTGTTTTATTGGTAATGAACTTGAGTAGTCTTTGAAGTTATGAATAGTACCCAAGGAGCATAATTAACCTCACCACTTGCTGCTATGATGGTGAATTGATTTTATTTTATGTGTTGACTTGAATTGATTTAAATCTTTCTGAGTCATGAAAGATGCATAGGTCTTGCTGAGATTCTGTTCACAAAAGTGTCATGACTGTTTAGCCAGGTCCTTCATAGACCTGGGAAAGGAGTGCAGCAGTATCTACCAGGTATCTGTCATGTGAACTCTTAGGTAGTAGCCCTTCCCCTTGAAGAGGTCATCAGCAAGTGACACAGACAGTGGAGCCTTGCACCACAATGGCTGCTGCTTTCTCTCATAGGCTCAGCCTATAAGATAGTGTGCTACTTTACCAACTGGTCGCAGTATCGACCAGAACCAGCCAAGTTCTTCCCCAAGGATGTGGACCCATGTCTGTGCACACACCTGATATATGCCTTTGCCACCATGAATGACAACAAGATTGCTCCCTATGAATGGAATGATATTGATGTCCTGTATACTCAGTTCCAAGCCCTGAAAGACTGGTCAATGGGAATTGAATCCACGGTGAGTGGGAGTCAGCGAGGGATAATGGAGAGCCCAAGTTCAGTCTCCAATTTATTCCCAAATATCATAAGATTCTGAGAGGCAAAGTCCCTTGCAGATAGTTTTTTCCTGAAAAGAATACACAGATTTCTGACACATATATGGTAAACTATGATGTAAAGACTAACGTGGGCAGATGGAGAGGCGCACTTGCCATGGGGACTTTAGAGCTTGTACTTGGTGGCTGCCTATTTCCCAGAGAGTCAAGAATGAGGATAGCAGAGTTGTTTTTGCAGTACCTGTATCCTGCAAGCTCACAGAGGTCTCACTAAAAAGTGTTTGTTTGTTTCTTTCTGCAGCAACAGAGATCTGGTCACTTTGCTGGCTGTTGGTGGCTGGAATTTTGGCACTCAGAAGTAAGTCTTTCTATGGCCAGAATATGAGGGTGGAGGCAAAAGGAAGAATCTTTCAGGCTGGGGTGGGAAAATGTGATACCAGTGGGTAGGTGAAAATGGATATTCCAGGGGGAAAGAGACTGGCACTTAAGAAGATACTGTCTGCAGGTGGGAAGGGCTGACTGCAGCAGATGTGGAAACATAAAAATAGTATGGAGAAAATGGTGGGCAAACACTCAAAAGAATGTGGAGAATGGTGAGTGAGAAAGAACTGGCGTGGTGATGGAGAAGCACTTGGGTCCTCATGAGAATATGAGCCCTGGGTTGAGTCATAGGCTTTTCTTCTGGGAAGCAGTGAGAAAGGATTGGTAACCTCACAGGCTTTTTGACTCTGAGTTGGAAAAAAAGAGATGATGAGGTTAGACTAGATTTGTATGTAAAAAGTTATCCAAGTCAGTGGTAAACTACTTTTTAAATTCTGAAAGTAAGGCCTTCCTATAATTATTTTGAAATTAGAGATCACAAAGTTATTTGACATGAAAAGTAACTTGCCTCTCTCTTCTTCCCTCCAAAATTCTTCAGAGGTAGGCAGCTACTCCTAAAATGCAATGATGGAACAAGTTGCAATGAGTGTTTTTATTCTCAAATAGCCAAGTGAACTTTCTGGCAGTTACCTATCAGGTAACAAGCTAATTCTCACCTTTGGTATTTGATCAATATTTCTTCTGCCTCAAGTCCACTCCACCAATAGAGTTTTTTCTTATCTTGCTCACAAATCACTTATATAAGAAAATCTTTGCAGGTCAATTCCCATAACTCCAAATATGTCCCCCCTCCCTTTTTAGGTAACTCAGTTTGCACTAGTCAGTTTATTTCAATTAAAAAAAAAAAAACTTAATTGCTATTGAATACCTGAACTAAAAGCAAAAAGAAAAGAAAAAATAGAAGATAACTTAGGGAGGTTTTGATCCAGGTTACAAAGGGTTTACCACAGGCTCGTTATAATCAAGAACTAACCAAGAGGGTTTAAAAATGTGTTTATAGAGTATAAAATTGCTGACTATGACAGATGAACTAATTTTTCTAGATTTCAAGGCAACTTTAAGTACAAGACTCAGTATATTTAATAGCACATCTTTGGGAATCAGAAGTGCTTCATTAAACATATTCACATATTATAAATCACATCTTAATTTTAGAAACAGTAAATATAAAAAATGAACATCTTAGGATCAAAGAACTGTGATATCTAAACCACTGCCCCTGAAAGATCTCACTAATAATTTAAGTGCACATGTACCATTGATATTATAAATAAATAGAGAATATTATTGAATGGGTATACTGAAGAAAATAAAGTTTTAATTATAAACACTTATCTACTAATTAACATTAACACTTTGAGTTCACCTTAACTGTAAAAATCCAATGGTGGTTACTATAAAATGCATAATAAAAATTGATATCAGAGATGGTGTGGGGAGTATTCCTGGATCTGTGATGTTAATACAGACAAACTCTCTGCCTAGATTCACCACCATGGTCTCCACAGCTGCCAAAAGCAAAATCTTCATCTGTTCTGTCATTGACTTCCTTCATCAATATATATGCTTCATCAATATATATGCTTTTATATATGCTTCGGGTATACAGCATGATAGTTCAACATCTGCATACATTACAGAGTGATCACAGCCATAAGTCTAGTTATTAGCCATCACCATGCAGTTAATGTCCTTCACCCATTTCACCCACCCCACAACCCTCTTCCCCTCTGGTAACCACCAGTTTGTTCACTGTATCTATGACTTTGTTTTTGTTTTATTTTGTTTGTTTGCTGGGTTTTTTCCTCAGATTCCACCTATGATTAAAATAATATGGTATTTGTCTTTCTCCATCTCACTCATTTCACTTAGCATAATACACTCAAGTTCCATCCATGTGGTTGCAAACGGCAGAATTTCATTCTTTTTTAAGGCTGAGTAGAATTCCATTTATATATATATACACACACATGTATACCATGTTTTGATCACTTAGGTTGCTTCCATATCTTGGCTATTGTAAATAATGCTTCAGTGAACATAGGGGAACATATTTTTTTTAATTCGTGTTTTCATTTTCTTTGGATAAATACCCAGAAGTGTAATAGCTGGGTCATATGGTAGTTCTATCCTTAATTTTTTGAGTAATCTCCATACTGTTTTCTACAATGCCTGCACCAATTTATAATCCCACCAACAAAGTATGAGGGTTCTCTTTTCTCCACCTCCTGTCCAACATTTGTTATTCCTTGTCTTTTGAATAATAGCCATTTTAACAGTTGTGAGAGGATATTTTATTGTGGTTTTGATTAATGATGTTGAACATCCTTTCATGTGCTTGTGGGACATCTGTATGTCTTCTCTGGAAAAAATATCGATTCAGATCCTCTGCCCATTTTTTAATTGGAGTGTCTGAGGTTTTTTGGTCTTGAATTTTCTGAATTCTTTACATATTTTAGATATTAACCCCTTATCAGATATATGATTTGCAAATATTTTCTCCCATTCAGTAGGTTGAATTTCGTTTTGATGATGGTTTTGTTTGTTGTAAAGAAGCTTATTAGTTTAATGTAATTTTGTTTGTATATTTTTGCTTATGTTTCCCTTGCCTTGGAGTCAGATCCACAAAAATGTCTCTGTGACCAATGTTAATGAGGTTACCACCTATGCTTTCTTCCAAAAATTTCATGGTTTCAAGTCTTGAATTCACATCTTTAATCCATTTTGAGTTATTTTTTGTGTATGGTGTAAGAGAGTAGTCTAGTTTAATTCTTTTGTGTGTGGCCATCCAAGTTTCCCAACACTATTTATTGAAGAAAATGTCTTTTATCATTATATGTTCTTTGCTCCTTTGTTATAGATTAATTGTCTACATGCATGGGTTTATTTCTGAGGAATCAATTCTTTTCCATTGATCTATGTGTCTATTTTTGTGGCAGTACCATACTGTTTTGATTACTATAGCTTTGTAGTATAGTTTGAAATCAGGGAGTATGATATGAGAATATAAGGTCTTTTGTGGTCCCATACAAATTTTAGAATATTTGTTCCAATACTGTGAATATGCCATAGGTATTTTGATAGGGATTGCATTGAATCTATGAACTGTTTTGGTATGGACTTTTCAACAATATTAATTCTTCCAGTCCACAAGAATGGCTTATATTTTCATTGTCTTCAATTTGTTTCATCAATGTCTTATAGTTTTTAGAGTACAAGTCTTTCACGTCCTAGGTTAAATTTATTCCTGGGTATTTTATTCTTTGAGATGCAATTGTAAATGGGATTGTTTTCTTAATTTCTCTTTCTGTTAGTTTATTATTATTGTATAGAAATGTAACAGATGTCTGTATATTAATTTTGTATTCTGCGATTTTACTGAATTCATTTATTCTTACTTTTTTTTTGGTGGAGTCTTCAGGGATTTCTATATATAGCATCATGTCATCTACGGATAGTGACAGTTTATTTCTTCCTTTTCAATTTGAATGTCTTAATTTATTTTTCTTGCCTAATTGCTGTGGCTAGGACTTCCAAACACTATGTTAAGTAGAAGTGGTGAGAATGGGCATCCTTGTATTGCTCGTGATCTTAGAGGAAAAACTTTTAGCTTTTCACTATTGAATATATTAGAAGTAGATTTATCATATACGGCCTTTTTATGTTGAGATACATTCCCTCTATGCCTCCTTTATTGAAAGATTTTATCATAAATGGATCTTGAATTTTGTCAACTGCTTTTTCTACATCTATTGAGATGATCATATGTTTTTTATCCTTCATTTGTTAATGTGATGTATCACCTTGATTGATCTGTAGGTGCTGAACCATCCTTGCATCCCTGGTATAAATCACACTTGATAGTAGCATCTGATCCTTTTATTGTATTGTTGGATTTGGTTTGTTAATATTTTTATTGAGAACTTTTGCATCTATGTTCATCAAGGGTATTGGCCTATAATTTTTTTGTGTGTGTGGTCCTTGTCTAGATTTGGTATCAGGGCAATTCTGGCTTCGTAAAATGTGTTTGCAAATTTTCCCTCCTTTTCAACTGAGTTTGAGAAAGATAGGTATTAAATAGCCATGTGGTCCTGAGCTTTTGTTTGTTGGAAGATTTTTGATTACTGTTTCAATCTCCTTAGTAATCAGTCTATTCAGATTTTCCATTTCTTCATAATTCAGTCTTGAAAGATTGTATGTTTCTAGAAATCTATCCATTTCTTCTATGTTGACCAATTTATTGGCTTACAATTGTTCTTAGTAGTATCTTATTATCCTTTGTATTTCTGTGGTATCAGTTGTAACTTCTCCTCTTTCATTTCTGATTTTATTTACTTGTTCTATCTCTCTCTCTCTCTCTCTCTCTCTCTGTTAGTCTGCCTAATGCCTTATTGATTCTGTTTATCTTTTCAAAGAAACAGCTCTTAATTTCATTGATCTTTTTGGTTCTTCTTCTAGTTCCTTTTGGTAAAGTTAGATTGTTTACTTGAGATTTTTCTTTTTTCTTGATGTAGGTCTGTTTTACTATGAAGTTCCCTCTCAGAACCACCGTTGCTGCATCTGATGGATTCTGACATGTCATATTTCTATTCTCATTTGTCTCTTGGTATTTTTTGATTTCTCCTTTAATTTTCTTGATGGTCCATTGGTTATTCATAGCATTGTTGTTTAATCTCCACATTTTGTTGTTTTTCTCATTTTTGTCTCATGATTGATTTCTAGTTTCATATCATTGTGGTTATAGAAGATGCTTGATATAAGTTCAATCTTGAATTTATTGAGACTTGTTTTATGACTTAACATGTGATCTATCATGAAGAACCTTCCATATGAACTTGAAAAAAATGTGTATTTTGCTAGTCTGGATGGAATGTTCTGTATATATCTCTAAAGCTATGTGATCTAATGTGTTAAGTCCACTGTTTTATTCTTGATTTTCCGTCTGGATGATCTGTTATTGATGTAAGAGGGTGACAACTCCCCTACTATTACTATTGCTTTAAATTTCTCCCTTTGAGTACGTTAATAATTGCTTTATATATCTTGGTGCTCCTCTGTTGGGTGCATATACATTTACAAATGTTACAGCTTCTTATTGGATTGACCCCTTTGTCATTATGTAATGCCCTTCTTTGTCTTTATTACAGTGTTTATTTTAAAGTCTATTTTCTCTGGTATGAGTTTAGCTACTCTAAATTTCTTTTTAACTTCCTTTTGCATGAAATATTTTTTTCCATCCCTTCACCTCAGTCTACGTGTGTCTTTATTTTTGAAGTGAGTCTCTTGTAGGCAGCATATAGATGGATTTGTTTCTTTATTCATTCAGCCATTCTATGTCTTATGATTGTGAATTTAGTCCATTTACATTTAAAGTTTTTTTTCATGTAGTTACCATGAAGTTCATATATAATATTCTATGTAAATATCCCCTTTTAATCTCTCCCACATTTTATACTTTTGCTTACATCTTATTTTATGTAACTCTTAACTGATTATTGTAATTTTAGTTAATTTTATTACATTTGTCTTTTAACCTTCACATTTACTTTATTAGTGATTGATCCACTACTTTTTAAAAAATATATTTACATTTTCAAGTGAGATTTTTGCTTTCATATTTTTAAAAATTATTAATTAGTGCCTTTTTTCATCTTAAAGAAGTCCCTTAAACATTTCTTATAAGGCCAGTTTAGTGGTGGTGACCTCCTTTAACTTTTGTTTATTTTGGAAACTCATAATCTCTCCTTCAATTGTGAATGATAACCTTGCTGGGTAGAGAATTCTTTCTTGGAAGTTTTTTCCTTTCAGTACTTTGAATATGTCATGCCACTCCCTACTGGCTTGTAAGGTTTCTGCTGAAAAATCTGCTGATAGCCTTATGGAGTTTCACTTGTATGTAACAAATTGTTTTTCCCTTGCTGCTCTCCTAAAAGCAGCAGATTCTTTTTCCTTAACTTTTGCCATTTTAATTACAATGTGTCTTGGTGCATGTCTCTTTGGGTTCAATTTATTCGAAACTCTCCAAGCTTCCTGGACCTGGATGTCTGTTTCCTTCCCCAGATTAGGAATTCTTCAGCTGCTATTTCTTCAAATAAGTTTTTCTGTCCCTTTCTCTTTCTCTTCTACTTCTGGGACCCATATAATGTGAATGTTATGCTACTTGTTGTTGTACCAAAGGTCCCTTAAAGTATCTTCACTTTTTAAAATTTTTTGTTCAATTTGCTGCTCTGTCTGGATGAGTTCCATTGCTTTGCCTTTTAGCTCACTGATTTGTTTGACTACTATTGTAATCTGTTGTTGCACACATCTAGTGTATTTTTCTGTTCAGTTATAACTTCTGTTTACTTTTTAAAAATATTTTTCTATCTCTTTGTTGATGCTGTCATTGTGTTCTTCCCTTCTCCTCCTGAGTTCAGTGAGCATCTTTATGACCATTATGTTGAACTCTTTATCAGGTAGATTGGTTATCACCATTTCATTTCATTTTTTTTCTGAGATTTTTGTCTTGTTCTTTTGATTGGAACATATTCTTCTGTCTACTCATTTTGCCTAATTCTCTGTGTTTGTTTTGATGTATTAGGTAAATCAGCTACCACTCCCAGTCTTGAAAGACTGGCTTTATATAGGAGCTGTCCTGTGGGGTTCAGAAGAACTATCCTAATTGGCCACCAGAGCAATGTGCACAAGCCAGGTCCCCTATGTGGGCTGCATATGTTTTCCTGTTGTTGTGGGGTCACAGATACTATGACAGCACACTAGTATGCGGGGTTGGCCCTGCAAATTGCCTATGGGGTCTCACCATAGTGGCTGCTGGATGCTGGTGGTCAGCGGTAGCCCCTGGAATGCCTGTGGGGCCGAGTCATGGTGGCTGCCGGTTACTAGTGGGTTGGCTGGTCCCAGAATGGCTGTGAGACTCATGCATGTTGGCTGCTGGGTACCTGTGGGCAGAGCTGGCCATATAATGGCTGCAAAGACTATTTTCAGGGCTGTCATATGCTGGGGGATAGGGCTGGCCCTCAGAACTGCAGTGGGGCTGTGCCCACCAGTGCCCAGCAGTGTTATTTCCTGGCTGGCTGTGAGGCACTGCCAAAACACAGAGGTAGGCAGGGCTCTTAGCAGTGTGCACCCACAGATTAGATGGAGATTTCCAATATGGTGCCACCAGTGCCAGTATTAGTAAGGTAGCCTGAGATAGCAAAAATGGCTCCCACTAGGGTCTCAGTCCCCAGGGGTCATCCCAGCTGGTCCTTACTCTATAGCAGATGCTTCAGGATTAGAAAGTGTGTCTCTTTCATCTATGGTCCATGCACTTTTCAATCTGGTGATTTTGTGCAGGTTTTTGTCAAGAAAGACTGTGTGTGGGCCCTTTAAAAATGAGTTTTCCTTTCCCTGTAGTTCTATGGTTTTCCTGGGAGTATTTCACATTGGTTTTTAAACTCAGTGGTTTGGGGAGGGCAGGGTTTGTATCTCCTGAGAAGGATCTAAGGCTTAGTTTGCCTGATGTGGAACTCGAAACCTTTATTCCTCAGACAAAATAACTGTACTTTAAAAAAAAAATTTATTGGAGTATAGTTGATTTACAATGTTGTGTTAGTTTCAGGTAACTGTATCTTTGTTATACTTCGTGATTGTGGATCACTGTGGCTGGAGTGTGGTTTTTCCTTGATGTGACTGTATCTCTGTTTCTTCTACCCATCTTAATGCTGTCCTTTTACCCTTTGTTGTGGAGACTCTATTCATCCAGTTTTCAGGCCCTTTCTGGAGGGAATTTTTCCATATGTAGTAGTAGATTTTGTTGTATCCATGGGAGGAGTCAGTTCAGAGTCCTTCTACACTTCCATCTTGAATCTTCTCTTCCAAGAAATTCTTGAATCAAAAAGAAGGAACCTTTCATTATGTCATTCATTCAGTAAGTATTGAGTGCATTCTATGATCCAGACACTGTGCTTCACACTGGATACAGAGCAGTGAGTAAGATAAATGTGATACTTGCTCTTGTGGGGATTACAGCATAGTGGAGGATACAGAGCAAAACAAACAAATAAATGAATAAGTAATTGTCAATCATGATAAGAGCAATGATAGCAGCAAATAAGATGGTCAGGGGAGTCTACTCCAAGAAGCGACATTTGAGCAACAACATGAAGATATAAAAGGAACCAGGAATACAAAGGATAGGAAGAATTTTCTAAGGAAGTGATAAAAGCATTTGCAAAGGCTAGAGGCAGGAAAGAACAAATGCTGAGGATAGAGCTTCAAAAGGGAGAGCGAAGTCACAGCAAGGAAGAGAGTTTCTAGATCCTCTGCCAGGAGTTCCTGGTCTTTTTCTCTAGAATTGTCATTAAGTGAGACTTAGATTCAAGGACTCTTACTGTTTTTATCTTTGTTCCAAGTTATACCTTACCAGAATCTATCCCTATATTTCAAGGGCTATTTCCAGAAATGGGGAATTGCTATGAGCTGGAAACCATCTCAAGAAGTACTCACCATAGGAAATAGATAATGAAGACAGCCACTAAAATTCACCCTCTCTTCTCTCCAGGAAATGCTACAGGCTTTTGAAGAAGAGGCTAAAGCAAGAGGAAAACCCAGACTGCTGATCACAGCAGCTGTGTCTGCAGGCAAAGGGACCATTGATGCGGGATATGAAATTGCAGAGATTGGAAAGTGAGTGTGAGGAGTCTCTCAGGTTCTCCAAATCCCAAAGCAGAGATACCTAAACGTTTTGGTAGAAAACATTCCAAGTAGTTGTGTAAACATAATGTTGAGAAAGTTGGTACCATCAATTGCCAACAATGTTTGAAGTGGTTCTGGGACAAGGTGGTGACCCCTTTAAATTGTCACTGTAGTAGGCTTTGGGGGAAAGAGGAACAAGATTCAAGACCTTGGAAAATCTTTATATGTAACAGCTAACCTCATTAACAGTTTCTTTTGAAAAAGGCTATAAATTCTTTTAAAAAGCTATTATTGACAAAACAATAGGAGAGCTATTCACCTGCAATTCCCATGGCCCTAGAGACATGTGTTTCTGAGACACATACTCTAACTACCATGTTTTCTTACCTTCTGCTCTGGGTTTGCCCTGTTTATTTCAAGAAAGTAAAGGAGACTTTCTGTCTAGCCCTATGGAAGTCACAGAAGATAACACCCAGGAAGCCACATTAGTGGGACCATATGGATATCTACTTGACATCATGAGTTTCCACAGCTACCATTTCTTGCTCTTAAATTGTCCATAAGAAAATGCTCCCAGGATCTTGATGGCTCAAAATCTCTTGCTCCAGGCTTCTTGATTTCATCAGTGTGATGACTTATGACTTCCATCGTGGCTGGGACACGAGTACAAGACACAACAGCCCCCTGCGTGTAGGATCCAAGGATCAAGGTGACATATGTTATTTCAACTGTGTAAAAAAGAAAAGACCCAAATCATATGCAGACGGAAGACAGGGAAGCGATTGGGAGCCTTGGTTGTTGGAAAACAGGGTTTCTCTTTGGGGGACAATTAGCTAGACTTTGTTAATCATATGGAAAAAACACTGGTGAGGAATAATGTCTGTGTTACCTTCTGCAGGAATATGCCATGAAGCCCTGGAGAGACAATGGGGTCCCTTCAGAGAAGCTCATCATGGGATTCCTCACCTATGGGAGGACTTTCTGGCTCAGCACTTCTGACACCTCAGTCTGTGCCCAGTCTCTGGAGCAGGGTCATCTGGTCCTTACACAGGTGAGGCTGGATTCTGGACTTACTATGAGGTAACTAACACAGCTAATTCAGGCTAAAATGCCCTGGGGAAAATTCTTCCACTCTCCAAGTCATTTTGTTACTCCTCTGCTCTTGAGATCCTATATCCCGGCTTTCACAGATTTAACAGCTCTGAGCATAGCAGCCTGTGGAAAGGCAGGTTGATGACTGTGGAATACTTTTCACTTAAAAAAACCAAGCTGAATTTCCTCTTTGGGTTTTGAAGTATATGGGACCATATTTTCTACAGTCCAAAGCTATACTGAATTCTGTTACATCCATGTAAATAGACGGAGAAGGATTTCAGTAGTTTAGCCTAGTGATGGCATATAATTGGATCTTCTTTCCAACCTGAATTGATTGCATGTACTCAAATCTTGTGTTAAAAATTCAGACTGATAGGTGAATAGTTAGCAGTGTTTGCCAAAGACTCGAGTGTTTGTGGAAGAATGATCTCAGCACATTTGGTCATGCTTACCATTTCTCAACTAACCTGTGGTTATAGAAATAGAATTTCACTTCTTTGTACCTGGTTTCATAGAAATTTGTGTCTTCATTTTATGAAACAAAATCACTTTCCAGAGAAATATGTGAAATTAAAGTAGATATTTCACAATGCCCCCTTTTCCATCTGTCTCCCATTTCTTACTATTTTTCTCCCATTTAAGTCCTTTCTCCTCCAATACATGACATAATCTGTGACATACTCAACGTTTCCTTCTTCACTCCCCCCATAGATCTGCACATTCCTAAGTGAAGTCACAAATGCCTGGATTGAAGACCAAAAAGTTCCATATGCTTATAAAAACCCTGAGTAGGTTGGCTATGACAATATTAAGAGCTATGGATATAAGGTATGAACAGTGTAAAAAATTACAATTCTAGCTTCAAATCCTAAATGGTTTCAAAGTTTTAAATATGTACAAAGTGGAGTAGACCAACCTCATTATGACTTACCTTTCCACCAAGACAGAGAAAACAATATGATTAAATATAGATTTAATGATACAGTGTACAATATATAGGAGAATACACTGACATATAGTATAATATTCTAATATGTTTAAAATTTATTGCCCAATTTTTGTCCAATATGAATCTATACTAATTCATGTGAAATGGTTATAAGCTAGACCTAAGACCAACATTTTCATGGACAATAATGAAAATAATCCTTTACATTTTTACCTAAATGCCTTGCAACCATTATCTTACTTGATTCTACACAATCCAGTGAAGTAAGAAATAGCCTCTCCATTTTACAGATGTGTAAGCTGAGGTTCATAGATTCTGCGACTAATCCAAGGTTACATAGTTGGAGAATGCAAAGGCAGTAATTGAACATGTTATCTGGCTCAGAGTCTAGGCTCTTTCCATCGCACTGCTCTGTCAGTTCATCTTTACAGAATCCTGGTCAGGAGAAAGGTGGTCAACATGGAGGAGAAAGGGGCTGTATGGTGCAGTGGTTAACAGTCTAGACTTTGGTGTCAGATATACCTGGTTCTCAAGTCCTGATCTAGGATTGGGTGAGTTCCCAGAAATCTGTGAAAGAGTAATAATAATAGGATCTACCTAGTAGTTCCTGTGAAGATTAAGCAAGTAATGAATGTTAAAATGTAGCTTAGCTTGGACTACTAGTATTAAATAAATATTAGCTTTGTTTATATTAATACCCAAGAGTTTATTAACAGGAGCAAGAAAACAAAAATAGAACTGAGTTAGACAATCATACCTTGAATTCACAAAGCACATATCCTTTCATAAAAAAAAAAATTCATAGGGTTTCAACCCACTTGCATTTTTCTCCCTAATATCCCCTTGTCACCCTGTACTCCATTCTTTGTTGTGTAGATGCCATTTGATTCTGGCTACCAAGTGCTCTTTGTGTCTGCAGGTTGACTTTCTTAAGGAGAACAATTTTGGTGGGTCCATGATTTGGGCCATTGATCTGGATGACTTCTTAGGCTCCTTCTGCAACAAGGGCAAATATTCACTCACAATCAAGCTGAAGTCACTCCTGGGCTTGTCCTCAGGTGCATCACTACTAAGTTCACCACATTGTTCTAAAGATGATGTAGGTCAAGCTGCAAGAATGGCAACTGCAGAGGGACAAGAGTGCATGGAGGTAGCCACAGAGCATCATGTGAAAAAGGGACAGATTTACAGGAAGAGGCTTTTTAGAAATACTTTTTTCAATCAAGAGGCCAGTCTAAGTTCAGTAGCTATGTGGGCAAAGATTTGAATATACCTTATACCCTAGAGGTGGGCCTTTCTTCTCAGGAAAATTTTGTCTGGGAGGAAGAATCTGATATCTTGAAAGTGAGTCTGATGCATGTGTTGACATTTTCTCTAAACTAGACAGTTTTCCTGTCAGTGCAGTGCACCATATCCTGACTTAGACATAAGCAGGCCAGCTTAGCCACTTCCCACCTGCTTTAGTTACAGATTTTGTCTTTGGGTGCTAGTGGGGAGGGTTGGAGGTAGGTCTTGAAGAAGAGCAGGCACAAAGGCTCACATTGCTGATTGGTCCATGACTCAGCAGTGTGAGGAGAGAAACCCCTGCTCTTCACATGGCTTTGTATGTTCCTTGGTTAAGCATCCCTGGGGTAAGGCTAAAGATGGAGGTAGAGAAGTAGAAAATATAAGGGTTCTGTATGTCTCTACTCTCAGGAAATTGACAGAATAATTGATTTTTTAAATTGTAAAACCTGTTAAGAGATGATTATAAAAAGATGGGCTCAAATTATAGAGTGAGGGAGTAAGAGGCAGCAAATTCTAGTGGTGGAGAGGGTTCTAGTAATAGAGTAAAATGAAATATAAAATGTCTGAATTGCCAGAGGGAGAAAAAGGGGAGAAAAAGCAATGTTGAAAGGAAACAAGCAAAAATAAAGCATAAGAAACAAAACATAACAAGATGAAAAAATCTAAGTATAATACTTACGGCTAACAAGATGACAAAATGCAGATGTATTACTTATGACAGAAATATGGATAAGCCTCCTCTACGAAAACACAAGTATTAATTAGTCCCCCACATAAAATCCTTGGTCCAATCACGGTAGGGTTGGGTTCACTTCTCGCTCAGTGGAAACGTAGCATAAGCCCAGGGCTGACATCCTGCTAGGACTCCAATGGCCCTTGTTCTCCCTTCCTGCTTGCTTTGGACATCTGTCCCCTTGTAACATTCTTCCCAACCATAACTTGGAACTCTCACAGGGCTCAAGTTCTTGGAGAACAAAACTGATATAAGAGGAGGTCTATAGTTTTTGCTTCTAGGTTCAAAAACAGCTTATGATGATGTTCTGAAATGGTCTTTTTGTTCTTTTAGAATGCACTCCACCAGCCACCAAGACCTGGTACAACCCACCAGTGACACCCGGAAATGAAGTTTCCTGTGCCAATATCGGTGGAGACAACCCACCAATGACACCCGGAAGTGAAGGTTTCTGTGCCAATATCGGTGGAGACAACCCACCAGTGACACCCGGAAGTGAAGGTTTCTGTGCCAATATCGGTGGAGACAGCAGCAGTGGTGGAGAAGGTGGTGGTGATGGGGGCAGTGGAGGAGATGAAGGTTTCTGCACTGGTAAAGCAGATGGCATTTATAGCAATCCTAAAGACACCACCAAGTTCCACCAGTGTGTTGGAGGCAAGACCTTCCTCTCCCAGTGTGCTCAGGGTCTGGTGTTCCACCAGAACCGCAAGTGTTGTAATTGGCCTTCAATTTAAAATGTTGGAAAAATTCTACTTTGTCACAAATTCTCTTGTGCTGCATGTCAAACTTAATCTTCCAATACTCCATGTAGTCTACATATTACATCAATCTATCTGTCAATTTGGAAGCCCTACGTTACTAAAGCAGCATTATAATTAGGTTTTACTCCATTAAGATCTAAAAAAAACTATAAACCCCTTGAACAAAACCCATATGTAAAATAAATGACACTGTATGCTTTATTTTTTTGTATTCATTTGTATTCTTCCTTAAGTACTTGTATATACAATTAAGCATTTCAAGGGACCCTGGAGGTTAACTGAAGCTATAGTAAAATTTTTACTTTTTGCCAAATCAGATTACTATTTTAGAAAGAGGAGTTGCCTTCCCTGGCAAAAGCCTTGAGAGTATGAACCAAAAAACAGTGTGAAAGATGTTCTCTCATCCCTGTCAATATCCTCCAAAGAAGGGGCCCAAGACCCTAAGTCAGAAAAAATAATGAATGCTAAATTACCACCTCTGAAAAAAGCAGCATGTGTGTGGATCCAAAGGAGAAAAGGGAGGGAGGTGTGCTAAAGCGGTGAGAAGTGTTAATCTTGATTTATCTCAAGTCATAAAAATACTTCTTGACAAGATAATAGAAATCTTTAAATGATCAGATTAAATGAAGTAAAAGTTTTTGGACTGAGGTATATTTAGCATTATCTCAATATTCTAATTTGATTTCCAGTGGACTTGTCTTTTACCATTTTTCTTCAGAAGATCTTGGCACCTAAGGAATTAGGCCTCTCAGCATCATACTCCCAGTAGGTTTCAACTCCTAGTGCTTCTTTCATCAGCTAACACTTATCATATGCTGACCCTGAAGAGTACAGCAGGCTACAGCTTTTTGAGGCACTAACAGCATCTCACTCTTTGGTATCCAGACACATGAAGACTTGCAATCAGTCTGATAATTACTAAGAAGGATAAGTAGGCACAAAAGGACCTTCCCATTAAAAGATAAGGTAGACTATACTTAATGCCCTTTCTGAAGGAACCATACTTGAGTTATTTCAGTTTGTGCTGGAAGGAAAAGGCCTGTCTCCCAGGCCAGTGTCTAGATAAGTACATTGAATGTGGCTGCTATGAGTTCTGACCTTAACACACCTAGAGTAACTTGTAAAGCTTCAGGGCATCATTCAAACTGGGAGTGAGGAACAGATCCAATTCACTAGCCTCCCTGGGGAGTCCTTCTCATTCTTCAGTCCAGGCTCAAGAAGCCAGTAAGTGAGTTTATTTTGATTCTTGCTGTATCCCCAGTGTTTGCCACTCTGCCTGATGCATGGTAGGAACTCAATATGATGATGACTGACAGACTAAATAGATGATGTAATGGGAAAGGGGGGATATTTTGATTCTGTGAGTTTTACACAAATCTGGGAAAGGCAATCAAATCAGGACCTCCCCAATCCACACTGGGGAACTCAGACACTTGCAAGAACTCCTAAAACCTAAATATTAACTCTGCGTTTAAGTATCCTCTGCATCTAGCAAGCCCAAATACAAGGCCAAGCAAGCCATCCAAATCCTTGATATGTATAGACTAACAGTCACCTATCACGAGGGCTAGTGGTAGAAAACATAAAACTCGTGGCTGGGAATTAGAGCTAGAGGGCAGGGACCCACAAGTATTTCAGTAAAGTGAAGCCACCCCACTGAACACTCAGTAGGAACCCCCTTGACCCATCTACATGTATACACAACAAACCAGCACATGGAGAGAGAGCCTTCTGAACTAGTCTTTATGCTGTCATATAGTAGTTATGAGCCCCTTGCCCCTCCCTGTGCCCCATGCTGGCAGACAGGAGGGCCAGACCAATGCAGAAGGACAAGAGCAGCTGTGTCCTCAATCCTGGAGAGTCTGTGGTCAGGAGGAGCACGTGAAGGTAGTCACAGCTTTTCAGTTGTAATACAGGCTTAGGTAGGCCACACGGTTCTTATGCTTTCTAAAGTCTTTGTCTGTGGGCAACTGCAATGAAAGAATATTGTCTAGTTCAATATTCGAATAAGAACCCTCTGCCTCTGGTCTTCCTGGTTGTGCAAAATAGAACTGTACATTATAGCTGTTGTGGCCTAGCTGAACCCCAACTGCATAGTAACCTAGCCTTAGTGAATCTCTCAACATTACTATGTACATGTACTATTTGTCATCTTACTCTGGTATATATCATTCTAGGAATTATTTTCTACTTGGTAAATTGTCAAGTATGGCTGGTAAACTTCTTGAAAATGAAGATTATGTGTTTAATACTTGAATGTTACCCATAGGCACAATGATGTTAATACGTTTGACGTTTAATAAATATTTGTAAAATTAATCCAAAGTTCCACTAGGGGAAAAAAGGCACCTCTGGAATTATGATAGCTGACATGGATTGAGAGTATTTATTATGTTACAGGTACTGTGCTAAATGCTTCTCTACAATATCTCAATCTTTACAACTTTATCAGATTGAGTCTATTATTATATCTATTTTAAAGATAAGCAAACTGAGGCTTAGAAAAGTTAGAGGACTTGCACAGGATCACAAAGCAAGCAAATATGGAACTAGTATTTGAACCCAGGCAGTCTGTCCCTGAAATCCATGATCTTGACAGAACGATCCACAGCCCCTTGATGATCTAATATGCAAGTGGTGTGATGGAAAGAACACTGGCTTAGGACTCACAAGATCTAGATTCTAGTTGAGAAACTTCTACAAGCCACTTAATTCATCTGAGCCTCAGTTTCCTCCTCAGTCATAGAGGGATAAGTATCTCGGACTACTATAGATTATTTGAGAACTAAGTAAGAAAATGTGACTTGTTTGCTCACACGCACATTTAAAAATCAAGTGAAATTGTGTAACTCTCCAAAAAGATCCCCATATGCATATACACACAAAACTGTGCAAGTAATTTCAGGGGAACAAGGATTTCTTGAAGCTTATTCACAGACTCCTGGTTAAGAATCACTGATATACATGGAAGTATTAGGTAAAGGGCTCCATAGAAGTCCAATCCTATTACCTCTGCTCTCAGTGTTCTTTTCTGTAGACATGGAACCTGAGCCCAGTCTGGAGATCCAAATTTCATTGGCCAGGTGACTTTTTTTGGTGGCTTTATCTCTGGGTTGTATGTGGTGGGACTAGAAACAAAAATACAAAACATCATATGTAATGAGTTAGTGGCCATATATGAATTTCTACCTCTGATCTAGAGTCCTAACTCTTTGGGGAAAGGCAGCCAACTGATTAACATAGGATTCCTTTACCTTTTAATGTATTTCTAACTAAGTTTTAGCGTTCAAGATATCTAGTCTTGACAAAGTAAAAATCAACTCTGTTTTAAAATATTTCTGGAACTTCAGTATCCTTAGCTGAGAGACCAAAAGTTCCCAGAAATGGTGGGTGATAAAAGACAACTAACACAGTGATACATAAGTACTGCTCATGATATAAAATTGAGGATAAAAGTGCAGTGGTAATTTAAAGTTATCAGTAATCTAGGGACAGCAAAGCAGAACCAGGTGAAATTTCTTGATAATGGGATTATTTAATAATTGCCTTTGTTCATAACACTTTGTCTTTTGGTGTAGACTCTTTGCTGTGGAAATAACACATAGAATGGACAAGGGAATCAAGATTCAACATCTCCACTTCCTTACTACAACCTTGAGAAAGTTACACTCACTCTCTGACCCTTGGATTTCTCACCAGTAAAAGAAAGACCTTGACCCTGGGCCCTACAATTCCACACATTCTGAAAGGCTTCCTAAAGCACTTATAATGCCTCTCTTGGTCTATTAGGCCTACGTATTCTAGCCCCGCCCCTCCTCCTATGTTCTCATTTCCTCCTTGCTCACTGCACTCTCGCCAAACTAATCTTCTTTCTTTTTTCCTCACACCAAATTCCTTCCCAGCTTACAGCGTTTGCACTTGCTATTCCTCCTCTCGGAGAAGCTCTGGGCCCAGATCTTCACAGGGCCAGCTCAGTCTTGTCATTGTGATTTCAGATAGTGTCATTTCCCCAAAAAGACCTATCTTGACAATCCTTGCCAAAGTAGATTCCAGTCCACCACTCTGTATGATATCATCATCCTGTTTGATTTTATTCAGCACATCACCAGGTCACCAGACTTCCTGATGCACCCATGACAGCCCTAGTTTATGGCTACCATCTTGGTATAATTGTTAATAAGACACCCTTTCATTCTCAGAAGCGTCACTGTCTGACTAACAAATAATATGGCCACTCTCCTTATTACCATTGATATTTTCTTGTTTATTTGCTTCTCATTGTTTGGACTCTAGAATATAAACTCGAAGAAATCAGGAATCTTGTGTGATGGGTTTAATGCAAAATCTCTGAACCCTACAAATCTGTCTGGCCATTTATAAATATTTATTGAATGAATCACTATACTCTACAATTTTATAATTCTAGAGACCTGGAAGGCAAGAGGTTGAATCTTTAAAGATAGATGATTTCTTATTTAGAGGGCATGGTTGGGATGAAACCCCTTTTTGTATTTCCTTTCCTATTGCTATTTGTTGAAGTGCACCAGAAAAAGGAACACATACCCAGGATAACAAGAGTCCTTTGAGTATGTCCTAAATCGAGGCAGCAAAGAATTAAATGGAGCAAAATTGTGTTTGTGTTTTTGCTCTCGAGGATTGACTGTCTGGTACATGCCTGGGTAAGGTGTCATATCCTGTTTCCAAGAAAAAGACCAATATGTTAGAGGGTGATATATATATATATATATATATATACACACACACACACACATGAAAAGTCTTCTAAGTAGAGAAAACAAAATCATCCTTTTCCTGTTCATATATCAGGTATGGTTTAGAAACAAGCCTATAGTAGGTAGAAAACTAAGATAAGGGTATGGTTCAGCTACCTAAATGTACTTAAAGCTTAGGATGTAGAAATAAACCTATGGTGGGTAGAGAGCCAAGGTAACTTATTGCAGCTACTATCCCCACCATCCCACCATCCCACCATCCCACCATCCCACTCAGAGATTCTTTTGGAGCCAGTATCCCTCTCCTTGTGCTTAAGTGTCAAGAAAATGTCCAACAAGAGATTAGGAGCCTATACTGAAGACTTGAAGTCCAATCACACAAAAGGGTGAAGAAGTTGGATTTTTTTTTTAACTGACAAGATAATATGATGCATATAAACAAAGCTGCCAGTATTTTAACATCAGGTGTCTCAAGACTGAAGCCCTGCCTTGGTACCATTCATTCTGAGAATTGTTTTCCACTCTCCCAGTATACTCACACACACATTTGCAATGCTAACATCCAAGCTTTTCTGATAGGCTTCTTAGTAGCTTTTGCCCAAATGACTTTTTTTCTTGAATTTCAGGGCATATTCTTTACATAACCTCCAGCTTTGCTCCCCAGTGCAAATACACACAGCAACACAGATCACACTAAAATCTAAGCACATTCAGCCATTTCTCACCTTGCTAATTGGCTTAAACCTCACGGCTGTTCTGGCTCCAAAAGCATATCCTTTTATACTGGTTGGGACCTTAGAGAGGTTGTATGCCAAGCCATACCTCTTCCAGTAGTATATAGAAAACAAAGAAAGAAAGAAAAAACATACATAGAGAACATTATAGTTATTAAAACAGAATGAACTTAGAGTATTCCTGAATCTTCTCTGACAAAGTTGCTCTTTCGTTCTTGATTCCTCTGCATCAAGACCATACAAGCAATTACATAAGTAACCCAGGCAACTCTACAAAGGAATGTGGCTGGATAGGTAGAGTGATTGACATTTCTCTACTTCCAGTGAATCTACTCTTCTGAGCCCCACAGAGATGGATCTGCTGTAATGCAACTGTCAGTCTGATTATATGATTTCATAAACTGACCTACCAGCACAGCCACAGTCCAGACTTGGACTAAGGGGAGCTATTGAGTCACTTGCCTTTGGAGGTAGGAATGGAGTCTCTTTTGGTGAGGACTGTACTGGGGACTGCATGAGGCCAAGGCTTGCATTTGGTGGGAGGCAAAAAGGGAGCAACTGTCCTTTGATTTCTGATATTGGCCCTGACAGCTGGTTGTAGAGGCCCAGGGCAATTTCTCATGTTGGGACCCTGAAGGTCACAAATCCCATAGAGTTTTTCTTCCAGGAAATTTGGGTATCCTTAGATACCCTGAGACCCACCTAAGGGAAGGTGAATACTCACATCTTCTGCTATGTAACATCCAGGCCCTCTGTTGGGCGCTCCCCTAAAAGGGAGCAACTTGTTCCCCAACAAGCTTGTGGGACAGGAGTGAGGAAAGACCTTCCTCTGTTGACATGTTCCAAAGGAGTAGTTAACCAGCGGCTCTGAAGATCAAGAAACAGGAGAAACTCCACATGAGGGAAGACCCCTGGTCTAAGTGAGAGCTCGGGGGCAGGTGGGGTGTAGGGAGGAGAAGCAGAGCTCTTAAGAGCAGGCCCAGCTCTTAACAAAAACCAGATCAACTCCATGTAAGGAGGTGAAGCGCATTTTCCCTCCCTTTGCCCTTCTTCTTTCCCAGCCTCCCTACTCTTCCTCTTGCCTCTACTCTTGACTCCTCCATTACAGCCCTCCTTACCTGCTTTATTGAAGCACATCTCAGCAGTGCCACCAGGGCCAGAGTTTGTGTACTACATTGCCTAAGAAACAGAGGCGGGGCTGGGCAGCCCCAGCTGCCAAGCTCCCAGAGAGGAGTGGCTCTGAGCTAGCCTACTCAGCAAGTGGGGAATCCTGCAGAGCCATCCTTGGGGCAGGAACTGCACCTCCAAGGCCAGGAGCCCAGGGGAGTGAGAATTCTGCAGCTGGGCAGGAGGAAGGGGGTTTGCTGCATCTGAAGTTGTAGGCTGAAGAGCTTTGGAAGCTGGGCCACCAGAAATGCACTGTTGAGGAAGCAGGGACCCCCATGTTCAGGATGCCCTGAAATCCAGGCTACTAGGTTCAAGGATGTAGGAAAACACAGCCTCTGCAGTGGTGGCCTATGGGGGTGGGATTCCTGGGAAATGCCCAGAAGAGGGGAGTTGGGGACCTAATGGAGCCCAGATAGATCTGTATTAGGCCTCTCTTAGACACATTTTTCCTTTTCTTCAAGCAATTCCCATCAGGTTACCCCCTTCTACCCCTAAGTGTTGCTCAAGGCTTTAAAAGATCTGGAGTCCTTAGGGGAACAGTAGAGTGCAGTGGAATCACAGAAGTGCTTAATAGTTTAAATTTGGAGGCAGTTACTTAAGTCCCAGTTTCCTCATCTCTAAATTGGGAACAATAATTCCTCTTTATAGGGTTGTTGAGAGGATTAAGATAACAGGATTAAAGCAGTTCATTGCCTAGTGTTTGGTAGGTGAAAATGCAAGAGATTATTATTACTGAAATAGTATCTAGCTAGCTTAGGAGCACTCCCATCCTAACCCAAGAAGAAATATCAGAGTGTATGATGACTTCTTTACCTTTGTCCTAGATATTAACACTAACTTGTTATCACTTGATTTTAGGATAACTTTAAGAGTTGTCAGGTGTGAGAGGCAACAGAATGCAGTGTGATTGGTACATTCTATCTTTGGCTTCTAAGGATGATCTTGGGATCCACACATACCCAGGGCTAGCACAGTCTACAGGGATGATTTTATAGCTCTAATATAGGGTTTCCAAAAGACGTAATATTGAGTCCTAGAGGATATTTTGGAAACTTGTAGAAGTGTTTTGCTTGTTAAAAATTATTTAGGCGATGCTCCTGGTCAATGGGCCAGGGAGGCTGGATACCTGTAGCTCATTGCCCAGTTACACAGTGAATTGTGTCAAGTCGTATATAACATTCAAATGTCTTCCTGGCCGCTACAAAAATAACTGATTGTATCTGACATATATAGCAACATTGAAGAAGGTTTTTTTTTTTTAAACCAAATAATGCAGAAAGCCCAGTAATATAGGAGAAGGTCTTATGAGAAACAAAGCTTAATTGGAATAAAAATATGGTCTCAACATTATTGCACAATTTGCTTCAAGCCTCCTTTCTACTCAAAATATAATTACAGTAAAAATTATGGTAAACAAAATGTAAAGAGATATAGTATTAATTTGATAATTTTCACTTTCTTTAATATTTTAAGGAATATTAATATTATTATTTTTTTTGTAGGTATCTTTTTTTTTTAATTTTTATTTTGTTTATTCATTTATTTATGGCTATGCTGGGTCCTCGTTTCTGTGCGAGGGCTTTCTCCAGTTGCGGCAAGTGGGGGCCACTCCTCTTCGCGGTGCGCGGGCCTCTCACCATCGTGGCCTCTCTTGTTGCGGAGCACAGGCTCCAGACGCGCAGGCTCAGCAATTGTGGCTCACGGGCCCAGCCGCTGCACGGCATGTGGGATCTTCCCAGACCAGGGCCCGAACCCGTGTCCCCTGCATTGGCAGGCAGACTCTCAACCACTGCGCCATCAGGGAAGCCCCGGAATATTAATATTTTTAATACCCACAGTGTTTTTTGGAAATTAGTGTTTACATTATTAGTGACATGAAATGTGTCTCACAAAGTACTTTGAAATTATGGCAACATATTCCCTCATTGGTAGATTGGTTTGCTTCAAGATAATCCTCCAGGTGAGAAGAGATAGAAAAACCAGACTCAATAAAGCATATATATTTCAAGACATCAGAGATATACCAAAGAAGAAAAAACCTGCAGGACCAAGATCCCGGAGAGAGGGGTAGCCCAAAGTGGTGAGCCCAACAGTTGGTGCTGCTGTTCCCTTTGAACATTCGCTAATTAAAAAGCCGGCTGACATAAAAAGGAACGAAATTGGGTCATTTGTAGAGACGTGGATGGATTTAGAGACTGTCATACAGAGTGAGGTAAGTCAGAAAGAGAAAAACAAATATCGTATATTAACGCATATATGTGGAACCTAGAAAAATGGTACAGATGAACCGGTTTGCAAGGCAGAAATAGAGACACAGATGTAGAGAACAAACGTATGGACACCAAGGGGGGAATGCAGTGGGATGGGGGGTGGTGGTGGTGTGATGAATTGGGAGATTGGGATTGACATATATACACTAATATGTATAAAATAGATAATTAATAAGAACCTGTTGTATAAAAAAATAAATTAAATAAATTTAAAAAATAATAATAATAAAATAGCCAGCGGATAAGCAGAGGATTTGAGCAGAAATTTGAGCAGACGGTCTCTGAAAGATGGGGAGCAAAAATTAGGCTGACCATGGGAGAGAGGAGACTGGAAAACACCCTGGACTTTTAGTTAGGACTCTAAAGAAATACACCTCAGCAATAAAAGTAAATAAGAAACAGAGCAGCTCTCAAAAAATCA